>NC_054475.1:21328410-26328410 GCF_017639515.1 Carcharodon carcharias
GGGGTGCTAACTTTTTTGTGGAGCAGCAGGAAGAGGCTGCACCTTTTTGTTTAACAAATTCTTTCATCAGCCATGACAAAGTGCCAGTAGAAAAAGAAATCTAGCAAGTGAAAGGTTAAACCTGGCAACAGCTTGCTGTGGGGAGGGGAGGGGAGTGGGGTGGGGGGAGGGGAGAATAAAAGGTTCTGCTGCCAAACCGTCGTAGTGGGAGGAGATTTTACAAAGGGACTTGGATAGATTGAATAGACAAAGCTGTGGCAAATAAGAGTTCAATGTGGAGAAGTGTGACACCATCTGTTATGGGTCCAAGAAAGATGAATGAAAATGCTTTCCTAATGGCAAGAGGCTGAGGACTGTAGTAGAGCAAAGTGATTTGGATGGTCAGCAATGCAAATTACTGAAAGGTACAAAGAATACGCAAGATGAATGGAAAGTTTTCTGTTATCTCCAAGGCGTTTGGAATACAAAGGAGAGGAAGTGATGCATCAGCTGCCTTGGTTAGACCCTATCATGAGTACTACATACAGTTTTGGACACTACCTCAGGAAAGGATTAAATTATGAGGACAGGTTGCACAAGCTTGGTTTGGATTCTCTTCAGTTTGGATGATTAAGGAGTGATCTAATTTGAGGTGTTCAAAATGATGAATTGATTTGTAAAACCAGATACAGACAAGCTGTTTCCTCTGGTGAGGGAATCCAGAACAAAGGGGAACAATCTTAAAATTAGAGCCAGGCCCTTCACGCAAAGGATGGTAATAATGTGGAACTTGCTAGCACAGGGAGAGGCTCAAGCAAGGAGCATAGCTGCATTTAAGGAGGACTAGGCAAGTATATGAGGGAAAATGGAGTAGAGGGTTACGATGGTAGCTTGAGGAGAAAAGATGGGAGGAGGCTTGAGTGGCGAATAAATGCTCGCATGGGCTGGTTGGGCAGAATGGCCTGTTTGTGTTGTATATCCTGTGGAATTCTATCTAAATAAAGGAACATTTTTCTCACACGTGATCATAGAAATTTGTAAGGCTGTGGGTACTGGGCCAACTGAAATTTTCAGGACCGAGATCAATAAGTTTTTTCATTAGGTAAAGGTGTCGATGCTTGACTGGGCAGACACTGGTTGTTTTTCACTCCAGCTGGGGAAATCTAGGACATAGGGGTGCAGTCTCAGAATAAGGAGATGATCATTTAGGACTGGGATGAGGAGCAATCACGAAGAAAATCACTCAAAAGATTGTGAGCTTTTGGAATGCTCCACCCCAGAGGGTTTTGGATGCTCTTTCATTGAATACAGTTCCAGCTGAGGTTGATGGATTTCTTGGGGAAATATGAGGAGCTGGAGGGAGAAAGTGGCGTTGAAGCTGTGATCATAACAAATGGTGGAGCAGGCCCTACGGGTTATATGGGCTACTCCTCCTATTTCTTATAATGCTATGAGGTATATATACCAAAGGTGGCAAATGGGATTGAGGTATAGGTCAGCCATGATCCAATTGGAAATAAGCTCAAGGGGCTGTATGGCCTGATTCTGGTACTGTAGACTATGTTAATACCATATTTGTATTTTTAAGGACAAAGTTGGTGGTAGTTTGGCTATCAGTGGTTGCATCAACCTCTGTTTAAAACCAATTTGTGCCCTGCATTACTTTTACCTGCATTATCCAAGTGAAAAACTCTACTGTACCTCCCCTGTTGTTTCTTTGTTCTCTGGATGTGAATAGCTTTGTTAAGACCATATTTTTTTTGTTCAAGGCTGGTTATCATAAGGAAATTGTGTTGGGCTGGCCACTGACATCTCTGCAATCCCAATGCTAGGTAGGGGTTTCTGAAATTTGGAAGCAGGAATGGTTATATGAAAGTCCTGATCCGGACATAATCCTTAGACAATTAATTGCAAATATTCTAAGGATTCAGCTACATTGAGCTTTGCAAGAACTGCAAGTGTCTGACTCATACTCCAACCCTTTCACTTGTGTCTGCAGGCAAATGTTTAATTTGCTATCAGATGATTGAGTAGAAAGAGCAATTGGGAGCACATCAAACAATAACTGAATGATTTACAGTAAAATGCTGATCACCCTTCTTGGCAGAGATGTCAGCATTTTACTGTAAAATCATACTGGGGAATGATTTTTTTTTGGCTTTCTTACAAGTTGCCATGGATAATCCAAGGGATGAATTGGCCAGGTCACTGCTTTTTCCCAGTGAGTGGAGTAGACATTCCCAGTCATTGGAGCATTGACAGCTGTGTTCTTGATCTGTAGCCAAGAGAGTATTATACAGTATTATACGCTGTTGGCATAAATGCTTCCGTCATTAAATAGGACGTGGAACTTTTATGACGTGCTTTTGTGTAGTTTTAATCTAATGTAATTTGATCACCTCTAAGTGGTGACAAATACCTTATTTTAAGAAATAGTTCTGATTTAAGCTATTTTATTTCTGCCTTGCTTTCTTTTGTTTCAGAGAACTGAAGTTCCCACCCATAAATGGGAGGGTACATTCTGCAACGGATGGGAGGGAAGCCCCTTTAAAGGTCAATATCTTGCTTATCTGAGGATAGTGGATGTTTTTTTTTGAAACAGCACTGTGCAGGAAGTGTTTTAACTCTAGCATACTCCACACCTTCTGCAAATCTAGGCCAAAAATGTGGGCTGGTGGTGGTGTAGTGGCATTGCTACTAGACTTGTAATACAGAGATCTAGGGTAATGCAATGGGGACCTGGCAAGTGGTGCAATGTGAAGTCAATAGAAACCAGGAATTGAAAGTCTAATGATGACCATGAAACCATTGTTGATTGTCATAAAAACCCATTTGGTTCACTAATGTCCTTTAGGGAAGAAAATCTGCTGTCCTTACCTGGCCTGGTATACATGTGACTCCACACCTACAGCAATGTGGTTGATTCTTAACTGCCCTCTGAAATAGCCTAGCAAGCCACTGAGTTGTGTCAAATTGCTTAAAGTCTAATAGAAATGAAACCAGATGGACTATCTGGCATTCACCTAAGCAACGGCAAACCCAGCAATGTCAACCCTGCAAAGTCATCCTTACTAACATCTGGAGGCTAATGCCAAAATTGGGAGAACTGTCTCACAGACTAGTCAAACAACAGCCTGACATTGTCTGTAAAGCATTATTCCATGAGTATGACTCTGTCCCAGACACTACCATCACCGTCCCTGGATATGCCTTGGCCCACTGGCAGGACACTTTTTTGTGTGGCAAGGGCACAAAATGTACTGTAGGTGGGGGACTTCAATGTCCATCATCCAGAGTGGCTCGGTAGCACTACTACAGATTGAGCTGGCCAATTCCTAAAGGACATAGCTGCTAGATGGGTCTGTGGCAGGTGATGAAGGAACCATCAAGAGGGAAAAACATACCTGAACCTCATCCACACCAACCTACCTGCCACAGGAGCATCAGTCCATGACAATATCGGGTAAGAGTGACCACTGCACAGTCCTT
Source organism: Carcharodon carcharias (assembly GCF_017639515.1). Taxonomy (NCBI): domain Eukaryota; kingdom Metazoa; phylum Chordata; class Chondrichthyes; order Lamniformes; family Lamnidae; genus Carcharodon; species Carcharodon carcharias. Next base: position 21,331,879 of record NC_054475.1, read on the forward strand.
GTAGGGATGCAGTCCTGTCTTCACTTTGAGCATACCAGCCATTGTGTTGTGTGGCACTACCATTGTGCTGAAAGGGATAGGTTTCGAACAGATCTAGCAACTCAAAATTGGGAAACCATGAGGTTCTGTGGGCCATCAGCAGCAGCAGTATTGTACTCGACAACAATCTGTAACCTCATTGCCTGGTGTATCCCCCACTCTACCATTACTACCAATCCAGGGGCTCAACACTGGTTCGGGTGGAGTGTAGGAGGGCATGCCGGGGTGCAACACCAGGCATACCTCAAAATGAGATGCCAACCTGATGAAGCTACAACACAGGACTACTTGTGTGCCAAACAGCATAAGCAGCAAGTGATAGACAGAGCTAAACTATTTCCCCAACCAATGGATCAGATCTAAGCTCTGCAGTCCTGCCACATCCAGTCGTGAATGGTGGCAGGCAATTAAACATCTCACTGGAGGGGGAGGCACCACAAATATCCCCATCCTCAATGATGGAGGAGCCCAGCACATCAGTGCAAAAGCTGAGGCTGAAGGATTCGCAACAGCCTTCAGCCAGAAGTGTCGAGTGGATGAACCATTTCAGCCTCAACGTCCCCAGCATCACAGATGCCAGTCTTCAGCCAATTTGATTCAGTCCACGTGATATCCTGAAACAGCTGAAGTAACTGGATAGTGCAAAGGCTATGGGCCCTGGCAATATTCTGGCAATAATACTGGGGCTTCAGAACTTGCTGTGCCGCTAGCCAAGCTGTTCCAGTACAGCTACAACACTGGCATCTACCCAGCCATGTGGAAAATTGCCCAGGTATGTCCTGTACGTAAAGCAAGACAAACATAACCTGGTCAATTATTGCTCCATCAGTTTAATCAATCATCAGTAAAGTGATGGAAGGGTCATCAACAGTGCTATCAAGTGGCACTTGCTTAATCATAACCTGCTCTCTGATGCTCAGTTTGGATTACACCAAGGCCATTCAGCTCCTACCTCATTACAACCTTGTTTTAAACATGGACAAAAGAGCTGACCTCCTGAGGTGAGGTGAGAGTGACTGCCCTTGGTATCAAGGCAGCTTTTGACCGAGTGTGGTATCAAGGAACCCTAGCAAAATTGGAATCCATGGGAATCAGGGGGTGGGGGTAAACTTTCCGCTGGTTGGAGTCATACCTAGCACAAAGGAAGATGCTTGTGGTTGTTGGAGGCCAATCATCTCAGTTCTAGGACATCACAGCAGGAGTTCCTCAGGGTAGTGTCTTCGGCGCAACCATCTTCAGCTGCTTCATCAATGTCCTTCCACCATAGGATCAGAAGTAGGGATGTTCACTAGTGCTGAACATTGCGCATTTGCAACTCCTCATACACTGAAGCAGTCCGTGTCAAAATGCAGCAGGACCTGGACAATATCCAGGTTTGGGCTGACAAGTGGCAAGTAACATTCGCACCACACAAGTGTCAGTCAATGACTATCTCCAACAATAGCAAATCTAGCCATCACCCCTTGACATTCATTGGCATTGCTATTGCTGAATTCCCCACTATCAACATCCTGGGGATTACCTTTGACCAGAAACTGAACTGGACTAGCCATATAAATACTGTGATTACAAGAGCGGGTCAGAAGTTAGGAATCCTGCGGTGAGGAACTCACCACCTGACTCCCCAAAGCCTGTCCACCATCTACAAGGCACAAGTCAGGATTGTAATGGAATACACTTCACTTGCCTGGGTGAGTGCAGCTCCAACAACACAAGAAGCTTGACACTGTCCAAGGCAAAGCAACCCGTTTGATTGGCACCCCATCCACAAGCATTCACTCCCTCCCTCACCGATGCACAATAATAGCACTGTGTACCATATGCAAGATGCACTGCAGCGACCAAGGCTCCTTCAACAGCACCTTCCAAACTCACAACCAATGCTATGTAGAAGGACAAGTTCATCACACATGGGAGCACCACTACCTGGCAGTTCCCCTCCAAGCCACTCATCATCCTGACTTGGAAATATATCACTGTTCCTTCACCATCGCTGGGCCAAAATCCTAGAACTCTCTTCATAACAACACCTGTGGGTATACCTACACCAGATGGACTAGTTCAAGAAGGCAGCTCACCATCGCCTTCTCAAGGGCAATTGGGGATGGGCAATAAATGCTGGCCTAGTTGGTGATGCCCACATCCCATGAATAAATGTAAAAAAAAAATTGGGTTAGAGATAGAGGTACAAGACCCAAAATCAAGCTGCCTGAAAAGTGGATATTTTTGTAGTTAACAACTTTTCTTTTTAGAGCAGTTGCACTCCTAATTTTTGTCTGCTTAAAAAATGCTTCACCAGACATGAACAGGAGCAGCCATTCTATAAGACTGCTAATTGACATACTGTGGTTCTTGAGAGTACCTTCAACCATGACTGTCCAAAGAAGACAAATCAATTTGAGTAATCGGACATTTTTGACATGGCATGCTGGTCAGGCACTGTACAGTCTGGATGTCTAAATTCCGGGAAAATATGAAATCGGCATTGTCTTGGTTCTGAGGGTGCCGGATTTGGATGTTCTACCTGGTGTAGAAGCAGGCTGCAGTATGTCAAATTGTCAAGTCTAAAATTGGAAGGGGGTAGGACAAAGTATGTGGCCCGTGAACAGGGCTCTAATTTCGGGGTTTGCTTTTCTGCTGATGGTGCATTAGAAACCTCCAACCTGATGCCTGCACATCACAAGATGTATAAACTGAACTGGATAAAGAATTCTATGGGCTTTGGACACCACAAGCATCTGAGGCCCCCCTGCATTCCCATCCCCAACTGCTTCAATCCTGCGTTACTACACAACCCCCACTCTAATCCATTAAAACGTTGGTAGTAAATGCATGAAGAAAGTGGCCTACAGAATGATTAAGCCAACTGCATTAGTAAATCATATTTCAAAATACTATGCTTAAATCAATCAGCTTAATTTTGTCACGTGTAACTCTTTTGAGTCAGCCAATTAAACTAAATCAACAAAATAAGGGATAAAGCAATCACAGCCCCTAAGTCAGGTCAGCTGTAGAACTAAGGACAAAGTTTAAAGGAAATTGTCACGTGGAACTCTTTCGAGTACAAACACGTTTCCATCTGTTCCTATTCAGATGAAGTTACATTGTTTCATAGTTTGCCATTGTGAGATTTGAACTCTTGATCTTGGGGTTACAAACCCAGTACCATAACCACTTGGCTATTTAGGCCAAGACTAGTGTAAATGTACATTGTTTCATAATTTGCCATACTTGCACTCGTTCACGCACACAAATAACTACTTTAAAAACAATGGCTACCAAATATGCAATGATTGCAAATAGTTTGCATGTGTGTGTGTCAATGATCAATAATTGTCTGCTAATCCTGTGATATTAACTGCGTAATCAAAGATGGGAAAATACAAGCACAACAAAATGCATGTTTTAAATAAAAACAGAAAATGCTGGAAAAGCTCAGCAGGTCTGGTAGCGTCTGTGGAGAGAGAAAGTAGTTAATGTTTCGAGTTTGTGTGGCTTTTCTTCAGAGCTCTTCTTCAAAATGTATGTTTTATTCTTTCAAGTGCAATTTCTCCCAAGCTTTGGGCAGAGGGAGAAGTAGTTGGTGAGGTCATCAAAATCTGACATGGACTCCATACTTGACTGCTGGCCTGGGTAAATTAAGACTTTCCAAATGCCCTGTTTAAGATATGTGCTGACTCTGAATTTTTTTTAAAAGGTCAAATTTACTCTACATAGGTGAAAAAGTTGTTTTATTATTTGTTATGCTGTTTTTTTAAAATTGGTGTATGAATATCCACTTGGTATCATTAATTGCAGTGAGATGTATCTTACTTCTGTGCTATGTACTATCAAATCCTGTGCCAGTACCTTTACCTGGAAGACATGGGGAGATAGCAGAGATATGGCATTAGCACAGAATTGTCCTAGATTGCCCACCTCTCAACATGTGCACGTTCTCTGCTTGTCTCGACTTAATGTGTCATACAGTGCTTAAATAGTTTCCTACCTCACACCTGGAGTCAAATCAAGTGTCATATTGACGCAGTGTTATTATCCCCTTAGACTCAGGTGGTGGGTTGCAGCTCCCACTCTAGGGACTTGAGCATGTCTAGCCTGACATTTCAGTGCAGTACCAGGGAAGTGTTCCATTTCCAGTAATTAATTCATTCTTGCGAAATGAGTATTGTTGGCAAGAATAAAAAAAATTACAAAAAAACTCCAAAATACAAATCAGATACCAGAAGTCTTAATTTATTGCCCATCTCTAATTGCCCTTGAGAAGCTGCTGTTTTTTCCAATGAAACATCTAGCTGAGGCCCAATCTGCCTGTTCAGATAAAGGTAAAAGATCCCTTGGAAAAAGCAGGAGAATTCTCCCTGGTATCCCGACTGACATTTATCCCTCAGCCAACACCAGTAAAGCATGCTAACTGGACACATCTCATTGCTGTTTCTGGGACTTGCTGTGTGCAAAATGGCTGCTGCATTTTTTCCTACATTGCAACAGTGACTATATTTCTAAACTAATCCATTGACTGTGAAGCATTTTGGGGATGTGAAAGCCAGTATATAGATTTGTTTATTCTTTCTTTGATTAACCCAGTACAGCCATCAAAAATATGTATTTTAAACCTGTACCTACGTACAGCTTCAGGATAAAATAGCACTCCCAATTTTTGAGCGAGAATAAATCTTCGGGGGGGGGTGGGGGGGGGGGGGGGCAGGCCGATGGTACATGCCAAGCTGCTCCAATCCCAATGGGAAACTTGAAGCAGCTGCCACAACTATTCGTAATTTGTATTGATTTCATAATGCGGGTTTGAATTCAGTAAAAAGAAGACTACCTAGGCAGAAGTTTTTTACAAAACTAAGTTAAATTTTTATTAATATGTCTATACATATGTTTATGAATTACTCCTATAATAACTCCAAAACCCCCTAATTAATCTGACACCCGGATACACCTCTGTTAAGGCAATAGTAAAGCACAGATTTAAACAGACTCAGGCAAAGCGCACCCACTGGACAATTGAATTCAAAGTGAGTTTTTCTCAGCTTCGGTTCCTTGTAGAAAGCAGCTTGAAGCTTAGATGCTGGAGGCTTTTCACACTTGTTAGATCTTAATATGCTTTCTCTCACACACAACCTTCTCTCCTTTATACATATTTTCCCCTTTGAATGCAAATTCCCATTGTTTCACTATGTCTTTGGACTTTACCTTGCTAATAATAAAAATCTATCATTGTACTAATTTTACCAGTAATCTTTGGGGGAAAAATAAACACTGTTTCTTAACTACTTCTGGCTAGGTGTAACATTTCACCCTTCTTTTGAATTCAAGCTCCTCTGATTTATTTAAAAATACCGATGTTCCTGTTATACCTCACACCATTCTAAAACTTCACCGATTTTTACCTATTTGGCATTTAAAATCTAGCTTCTCTCCTTGCATCAGAGCCTTCAGACGAGCTATCCTTAATTTAATTAAGTCACCCACGGACACACAGATCCCACTATTACTCTACATTTAATTTTCATAATGTTATTGGAATTTATTATATCTTCCTGACATTGTAAAATTTAACAAGGTTGGTTGATGAACCAGATTTATAGCCCAGTGAAGCAACTACATATACAAACATTGAGTGGACAATAAGCAGTAGCTTCAGAATTTACAGCAGGGAATATAACCAGTGCCAAATGTGGGCTAGAAGGCAAAATGTCTCTCTCTCTGGCCATAACCTCACATCCTTTAAAAAGTACCTGGATGAGCACTTGGCACATCATAACATTCAAGGCTATGGGCCAAGTGCTGGTAAATGGGATTAGGTAGGTAGGTCAGGTGTTTCTCACGTGTCGGTGCAGACTCAATGGGGGAAAGAGCCTCTTTTGCTCAGTGATTCTGTGAACCTCACCTGCCATAACCACCTCCTTCCAGAGTGGTTGCATTTGTGCCAAAGCATGGAATCTTATACATTTTCCCCAGTCTTATCTCTCAGTGGAAATTCTTCACACATCTTACTTCTTCACACTTCCTTGGAAAAGAATCGCAACAAACAAAAAAGAGCCCACCAACATAAAGAGTGAGATTTACTTGGTAGACTGCGGAATTCGAGGGGCAGCCACATCCTTCAAGTCAACTCCCATTATTATGCCAGATTTCGAATGTACAAACTCCAAGAAAATTTGCGCTTGGTGCTCTGAGGTCTGCCAGCATCTCTGACTGTGTGTGGCCCGATTTAAACTGAATGAAAGCCAGAAGCACAGACTTGACTCAGAACTGGCAGCCCAGTGAACATTTTAAGAAGGCCTGGTCTATGCAAAAAAAAAACACATATGGATAGCTTCTCTGCGCCGACCTGTGATCGAATTTAAGCTGGCTGGGAGACCCAGGCAAGTCTCCAGAATCTCTTTCCAAGTACCTAACCTCTGAATTTTTCTATCAAGCAGAAAAATACCATTTCTAAAATTTTGAAAGCATTTATGTGGGAGGGTGGCAGGGGATGGAAACAGTGTGTGGGGGCGGGGTGGGGAGGAAGAAAGGGTGTTTCCCAACTGATCCCAGAGTATTCTCGTTTTAGTTTCAATTAAATGCAGATTAACAGATGCTTGGGTGTTGCTAGCAGACAGTAGTTTGATCAAAAGTCCAGATAACTCATGTTCAAGTGATATCTTCATAATGCTATCATTGCTTTCAAATGAAATGCATTTGTCTTTCGTTTTAACTAAATTCTGAATCTCTTTGACATCAGTTGATGTCTTTTTTAATACAGCTTGATTGCTAACCCCAGAGATTAATTAGAGCTAGAATTTTTTTTATTCTTTCACAGGATGTGGGTGTCGCTGGCTAGGCCAGCATTTGTTGCCCATCCCTAACTGCCCTTGAAGGGCAGTTTGCTCCCTGATGTATGCTAATATATTTCCTGATAATTAATTATAAATGATGTCTTGATAAACTTCACTATCAGAAGCATGAGACCACTGATGGTCACTTTACTTAGCATCTCTGTTATACTGCAGTGTTGAATTAGCTTCCACTTTATTAATTATGTGATTCCAATTCTACAGAGGGTTGGGACTAGGATCAGTTTGGTTTTGGCCAGCTTCAATGCTGTCCATGTGATATTTATAATCCTGTGGTACAAACTGATATTCACATGGCACAATTACTCAAAATGTTAATATTACCACAAGCATACCAGCTAATTAGTGGGAGATTCTAAGTCCAGAATGAAATCCTTTTCTGTAACCTTTAAGTCTGGAAATGAGCTCTTTATCTGTGCTTTTTAACTACAAATATTTTCCACTTTTTAGAACTCCTGAGTCAGGGGGGAATATTGGTTTAGAAAGCTGAATTCTGAAGTTTATTCCATGGTTTAAATTGTTGAATTGGACTTTTAATGACAAATCACTGGTCACCATGTTTACTTGTTTTGGCAGGGACCGGCTCTGAATGCTTAAAGCCAATGCTGGGTCATAATGTCTGTTTGCCATAAAAATTATATTGATGACACTTAGAAGTTTGTAGTGAAGTACTTGTTACATAACGTGTCACTGTATTTGATATTCTGAAATGTGAATTCCGTATTCTTTTGCAATTTTAACCACTTCAGCTTCTGTGTGACATGTGAGTAAATTCAAATTGAGCATCGTAAGCAGGAATGTGTAACGTGCTGAAAGCTAAAAAAAAATCAAAATAGCTAAGTATGTCACATTAACAAAGAGAATATACAGGTATTGATTACAGAAAACTGTCCATTTTTATTTGTAGTGCACAGAAATAATTAGAATTAGTTAGAAGATAAAGTTAAAAGTGCATTCCTCTTTTAAGTGGTTATTTTAATTCCAATTGTGCATGTTTGACAGTAATTGCCTGAACTTGACAGGAGCTTGCAGGCAAATTATTTCAAAGAAGTGTTGACCGATCTTGTCTACAATAGGCACAATTCCTAGCCAATTGTGCATCTCTCATGAACACTTGAAGGAGTCACCTAATTATGTAGAAATACTGTGGTACACTTAAAGGGAGGAGGTCCCTTAACTATTTTTAAATTGCAACAGTTGAGTTCTTGTATGGACTACAAAATACTGGAGGTGTTTTTCACCATGGTGTCATGGGCATAGGAGTAGACATTTCCTCTACAAATTCCCATCTTAATCCTCCTCCGAAGTAACAGTTCTATGGGTATACCTAGAGTTTCCTGTGATGCCAAAGCTGGTGCAGGATAATGTGATTACTACTGGAGGGATTTTCCGAAGTGTTAAAGCTATAAATGTTTGAGTGAATCTGAAACCTGATCCCTAATTAGGCTAAAGTTGAGAGAGAGTTTTTTTTTTAAAAAAAAGCAGCCTTAAACTAACAGGAAATATTATTCCATCTTCTTCATTGTTTTATCAGTGTCCAGTTCTGCTTCTGTTTGTACAGTTGATGAGTGTTTGTTTATTTAGGCTCCATTTTGTCAGTCAATTTGAAATGATTTATCTTTATTAAAAATATTGCGTAGCTGCGAATATCTAATGGAAACTTTGATATAATCTGACACTCCTAACACAGTAAGAGAAAAAGCCCTTTATTAGTACAGTAATTTATGCCTTATTCTAGAGGCAACAATAAACTTTTGTTCAGCCAGAATATATTTTTAAAATTTTCACTGCTTTGTGAGAACACAGATTACATTTTGATACCAAAAGGCTATAGGAAAAATCTCACCGGAGCTGATGCAGTTTAATGATACTTGGTAACTGACGATTGGCCCTGAAATTGTTATCACCTTAACTATGGCTATCAGTGATAGATATCAACTCTCTCACTTTAGTGGTTATGCAACTCTTGCACTCTCCAAATATAACTTCAGAAGGAAGTAAGCTACAGTTGTACTGCTGGCTGATTTTTACTCTTTAATTAACCACAGTATGAGAACACTTTCTGTGGTTCCAGATATACTTTTGGATTTTCAAATAACTGAGCAATATAGCAAAAACATGTTGGATTTTTGTTACCAAATAATATCAGCAAAAATTCCGAATATCCATAACCCTTTTTTATTTTAAAATAACCTTTAAAAAAAATCCCAGATGTATTTAGGTTGTGCACACATATAAACTAATATCCAAGCAAAATACTGTAGGTGCTGGGAATCGGAAATAACCTCAGAAAATGCTGGAAGAACTTCCCAGAAGTCATCAGCCTGAAACATTGGCCAGGATTTTCCGGCCCCAGTATGGGAGCCTTGGCGGCCCAGTCAAAAACCCTTTGACTTTCAGCAGGAGCGGATGACCCTGGCAGCAGGGGAGGCCAGAAAATCCTGCCCATTGACCATTTTTCTCTCTCCACAGATGCTGCCAGGCCTCAGTGTTTGCAGCATTTTCTATTTTTAATTGCACATATATGAGTGACAGCATGCACCTCCCTTTTACTTTTATACTGGTCCTGACGAACATTTCGATTCGGCAGTGTATACTTAACAGAAGTAGAACTACCAAATCTGGTAGTTCACGGAAAAAGTAAAGGGATAATTTTGCACTTCAGCTGATGGCAAGTGTTCATATTGTAATTGTACGGATATTAGGTAGAAGTGGTTTCATAGAGATCCATCTCTCTTGACCTCCACCTTCCATGGCAGCAATGGGCCTTACCCTTCGATTAGAAAAACAGAAGTTGGGACTTTAAGGTCATTTGGCTACTTTTTACGAGGGCTCTGAGGCCATATCTCATACCGTAGGCTTCAGTTGCACAGTGGTAGTACTTGCTTCTGAGTCAGCAGTGGATTCCAGTTTTACTGCAGAGGCTTAAGCACATAAACTAGGCTGACACTTCAGTGCACTACGGAAGGAGTGCTGCACTCTGAGTGATTTTATTTTTTTTATTTTGAAAAATATACTTTATTCATAAAATATCTGGAAGAACATTCCAAAACATTTCAAAATCCCCATCACATGAATACAATCAGATTCAACTTTTACACATGTATCACAAGGTGCATCAATACAATCAATGAATATTACAATCATTTCAATGCAGACAATCAGTCAATGGTATTTGAGTTATCAACATACATCATGTTGCACTCTAAGGGGCTTCAATACATTTATAATACAATTAGTGTTCACTGCATACATTCATTTTGAGCTGTACAGCCCGAGGGGCTTTCAACAGTTCCCAGTCCCTCAGTGCACTGTGGCAGAAAGGTCTTTAACAGCGACCTTTCCCCATTGCGCCTTTGCGGTGGCTGCCCCAAGCTTTAGTGTGACCCTCAGCATGTAGTCCTGGACTTTGGAATGTGCCAGTCTGCAACACTCGGTCAGGGACAACTCTTTGCGCTGGAAGACCAATAAGTTTCAGGCAGACCAAAGAGCGTCTTTCGCCAAGTTGATGATCTTCCAGCTGCAGTTGATGTTTGTCTCAGTTTGTGTCCCTGGGAACAGCCCGTAGAGCACAAAGTCCTGTGTCACAGAACTGCTCGGGATGAACCTTGACAGAAACCACTGCATCTCTCTCCAGACCTTCTTTGCAAAGGCACAATCCACAAGGAAGTGAACAACGGTCTCGTCCCCACCACAGTCACCTTGAGGGCAACATGCAGAGGGGGTGAGACTTCTGGCGTGTAAGAAGGATCTGATGGGGAGGGCCTTTCTCACCACCAGCCAAGCTACTTCTTGGTGCTAATTGGAAAGTTCTGGCGATGAGGCATTCTGCCAAATGACTTTGACAGTCTGGTCAGGGAACCATCCCACAAGCTCCACCCTCTCCTTTTCCCTTAGGGCCTCTAAGATGTTACGTGCCGACCATTGCCTGATGGACTTGTGGTCAAAGGTGTTTCTCTGCATAAATTTTCCCACGAGGGACAGGTGGTACGGCACGGTCCAACTACTTGGAGCGTTCCGCAGCAGCGTGGCCAGACCCATCCTTTGCAACACCGTGGACAGGTAGAACATCAGCACGTAGTGACGCTTGGTGTTTGTGTACTGAGGGTCTATGCACAGCTTGATGCAGCCGCACACAAAGGTGGCCATCAGTATGAGGGTGATGTTGGGCACGTTTTTTCCCCCTTTATCTAGAGGCTTGTACATTGCGTCCCTGCGGACACTATCTATTTTCGACCTCCAAATCACAGTCCTGTCTGCCCCCTCAGGTGTATGTAAAAAGTCGCTTAGCACTGTTTTAAAGAAGAGAAGGAGCATTCTGATTGGTGCCCTGGCCAATATTTATCACTCCTCCTCCAATGTTGCTGGAAGACAATTGTGCTGGAACCTTGCTGTGTGTAAATGGGTTGGCAGGTTTTTCTCATCACAACAATAACTACATGTCAAAAGAACTTAATTGGCTGTAAAATGCCCTGGGGCTTCCTGAAAGGTGCTTATAAATGCAGGTATTTCTGCTGTCTTGTTACAGCAGGTGGCTAACCCACTGTTACCCACCACCCACTCTCCTCCCTTTCAGGTGCTGGCTTTGCGTAAGAGCACTGGGCCTATGACTGAAGCCAGAAAGAGGTGGAATGTACTTTAGGAGAATTCCATGTAATGTACTGAGGTGGTCGGGGGCAGGGAGGGTGTTTTGTTTAAGAACAAGTAAATCCTTTTTTAACAAAAACAAAAATTGCTGGAAAAGTTCAGCATGTCTGTGGCGAGAAAGATAGAGTTAACGTTTCGAGCCCGTATTACTCTTCTTCAGAACTAAGTCCATTTTTTTATATGTGGAATTGTTGATTGGTTGGTAGGAAAGCTATGCGTGCCATAGGCAACACTTTATTTAATATATTTTGTGTGGCAAGTACTGAAGACAGCAATTCTGTACTTACGATTGCAGTGTATGCCCAAGTCATTTTTTTTCAGAGGTTGCTGCTGAGGGACAACTGGATTTTGACAGTGAAGAAGCCTTTGTCATTATCTACCTTTACTTTAGAACTGGCTGATTTATGACTCAGCTTTGTTTGCTGAGAGTATCTTTTTCCATCTCCTGAAAAGTAGCAGTTTGAATGCTAAATGATTTTATGCCAGTCATGTCATTAAAAATGCACATTTGTGGTTGGAAACTTGGACTGTTTTGAATATTTTTGGGAGTTGGGCCCATTTCTGGGTCCCGACCCAGGATTGGTTGTTGTGCGCACTCTGGTGCGATCTTCCAGGAAGCAGCCTTCTAATTGGCTGCCTCTGCGTTTGCCATCCAATTATGAGCACTGGTCCGTTTCTTGAGGCTGTAGGCCCAGTCAGAGGGCCTGCAGCTGTAGATGGCTGGCAGCCCCATTGGGAGAGGTAGTTGCTGAGGCAGAAAGGAGAGCATGAGGTGCCGTTTGAAGCACTCACTTAATTTTATATAAATAGAGGACAGAAGCCAATAGGAGCCATTGGAGCGGATGTGAAAACCATCTGGAGAACTTGTTTGGGCTGCAGGTGAGGCCTTTTGCACCCATGGCCCTGTAATTTGAGCAGGGAGGCTCCAATGGCCATTTGGCCTGCTGCTGGGAGGCCATCTTCATGGAGCTGCCAGGCTCCACACTTGTCCAAGAAAATCCTCCTGGTTCCCCTCCATTAGTGCCTTTATTGATTGATTGTGATTATCTACCTGCTGCTGCTGCTGGGTGAGTAGCCCTCTACTGATGTTCACCTGCTTCTGGCAAGATCGCTGGGAAGCGGGAACATATTGTGTCATTGACCCAACATCCTTGCCTCTGATAAAGGCAAATGCGGATGCTGGAAACCTAAAACAAAAAATGCTGGAAAAACTCAGCAGGTCTGACAGCATCTGTGGAGGGAATGACAGAATTAATGTTTGAGACCGTGTGACTTCTTCAGAGTCACATGGACTCAAAACATTAATTCTGTCTTTATCGCCACAAATGCTGACAGACCTGCTGAGTTTTTCCAGCATTTTTTTGTCTCTGGTCCTTGTCTCTGATCTTGCTCCCAGTTCTGCCTTCGAATCTGCTTCTGTGGAACCAGGAAGATTCTGCCCTGAGAGAGATTAGTTTTCACATGGGATAATGGAAATTTGTTTTTGATTTTGTGGTTGAGTGTGGCTTTAATTGGAAAATGATCTGTGCTGTTGGAGTTTAATAAGCATAACCAGGATTTTTTTCTGTACTGTTTTATAACTGCTGCCCAATAGCATTATTCCCTCCTTGTGCAATGTCACTCACTGTTTTGAGATGTATTTGCTCCATTGAATATTGCAAAACAAATGGAAATAAACACTTGCCTCATTCCCTGGCCCTCCACCACCCCATCTCACCATTGCCATTCTAAGAAAAATAAATATTATAAAGGTATGAGGAAAGTTTCTTCGGTGCAGCCATCTTCAGCTGCTTCATCCATGACCTTCCGTCCATCATATCGCCACAAATGGGGATGTTCACCAATTGTTCAGCACTAGTCATGACCCCTCACATACTGAAGCATCACATGCCCATACGCAGCCAAGACATGTCAACCCGAGCCTCAGTGTTGCCCAAGTGGCATGAACTATTTGCGCCACACAAGTGCCAGGCAATGACTAACTCCAACAGCAGGAGAGAAACTTAAAATCTCCCCATGACATCCAATGGCATTAGCATACCCCAGTATCAACATCTTGGGGGTTACCATTGACCAGAAACCGGACTGGACCAGCCATATAAATACCGGCTACAAGAGCAGGTCAGAGGCTGGGAATTCAGCAGAGATTAACTCTCACCCTGACTCTCCAAAGCCTGTCCATCATCTGCAAGACACAAGTCAGGAATGTGACTTGCCTGGATGAGTAAAGCTTGACACCATACAGGACAAAGCAGCCTGCTTGATTGGCACCCCATCCATCGCCTTAAAATTCACTTCCTCCACCACCAACGCACAGTGGCAGTGGTATGCACCATCTACAAGATGTATTGCAGCATCTCACCAAGACTTCTTCATCTTCTAAACCCATGACCTCTACCACTTCGAAAGACGAGGGCCGCACATGTGTGGGAACAATATCACCTGCAAGTTCCCACAGCATCTTGACTTGGAACTATATAATCTTTCCTTCATTCTTGCTAGGTTAAAATTCTGGAACTCCCTCCCTAATAGTACTGTGCATACCTACCCCACACGGACTGCAGCAATTCAAGAAGGTGGCTCACTAGCTCCTTGAGTGCACTTGGGGATGGGTAACAAATGTGACCTAGCCAGTGTCCACATCCTGTGAAAGAATTTTTAAAAAATGACCAGGGGAATTGGACTAAGATCAATCATTGAGAGCTGGTGTAGGGCATGATGGGCCAAATTGCGTTCTGTGTTGTAACATTCTTCCATCTTCACTGGAGGGGCCATTGCCGCTGTTTAACATTCACTACTCCTATACAGTCTCACAGAATGTAGTTGTCTGTCAGTTAGCTGAGAGATTGGGTGTGGGTGTCCTAGTCATCAAGACTGTCTATTTGCACTGATGGCAGTGTATGACAAATGCAGATATTCACAAAAGGGTGTTAACCTTGGTTGCCAATTATTTGGCATTGGGTTCTGTGACTTGTTGCAGGCTGTATATTATGATAGGGCACTAACCCACTTCGAGGGCATTGCAGACAACTAACTATGGTGCAAAAGCTAACCTCTAATAGTATTGCAATCAGAACCTTCCCAGTGTGTTTAAACCTTAATTGCGTTGAAAGGGAATGGGATAATTACTGGGAGGATGGAAAATTGTAGGGATATGGGGAAGGTTTGGGAGGAGTGGCATGACCCTTCGAAAGAGCCAACACAGACTCTTTGGGCTGCATGGCCTCCTTTCAGGCTGTATTATTCAATATTGCATTCTTGAGATTTATTCCTTCTGTGTGGACTTGTCGCAGTTTCTTCCCACAGTCGGTATAGGCGATTTCGCTCCTGGAGGTTTGTAGTTCAGGCAGGTCAGTCATGTGACATGTAAGTTAATGCATCTCAAATGCTACACTATTTTTCCTGTCTGAGACTGGGTTTTGAATTATGATCCTTTAGTTCTGACGTAGACAGGAATTGTGGCTACTGGGAACCTGTGTAGACCTTGGTTTAAAGGACAATTTTTCTTAAAGCCCCAGTGTTTACTGATAAAATAGAATTTAAGTGTTGCTGGCATGGCTTGTTGATATCAATTTCCTGTCTTTTACATGGGAAAAATCAGCTATTAAGGGGAGAGATGTTGTAACTTCTTTGAACTTGCATACTGAGAATGAGGGTCATTTGAAAATAGATTGTATATTTGATTACAGCACAGGATGTTTGTTCTTTTAGCATGAGTGAGTTGCCATGATATCTCGCCCTGCACAACATGCTTCTGTATGGACACTGTTAGAGGTCAAAAAGGGTCATAACCTCTCCAAGTTAAAGCAGAGATTGAGTGCTTTGTCACCCACATTCTGCAGTAATTATAACTCCTTTGCTGTACAGTTGTAGGCTTCTTATCTGTTTGATGCGTGTTACTTGGACATCCAGAAACCAAAGTGGGAAGTTTCTTTTGTAATCTTTGTGGATTTACTTGAACGTTTTACTCTTTTTTTGGTTTGCTTTTAACTTTGAGAAACTAAAGTGGAGTGAGAATTGGAGGAAATTCAATTTCTGTGAAAGGATCTTGCCACTTCACACAGATGGAAAGCCCCACTCTTAAAGCAGCTGCAGCATGATCTGTGGAGCATATAAAACATTTGTGTACAACTAACTTTGAATCTACAAGCAGTCCATCGGAAAATGTGTAGGGCAACTTTTTTTTTTGAAGCAGCTGTGTATTTATAACCATTGTTCCTAATGCAGGCTCATTTAAAATCTCAGACAAATTGAAGGCACACGCTGCCAGATGTTCCCCATTTTTAATGGATGTCCTGTTACCACCCACTCTAGCTTCTGGATTTGAAAGCACCCCTCCCTCCTTTTTCATAAGTTGACTCTACTTGTAGCTCACCTTGCATGACTTCTAATTGAAAGGTTTCTGAAAAATGAGTGTGCCACAAATACATTGTCACTCTGATGGGGTGCTCCCTTTTTCTCTGTTCAGTTTCTGACCTGTTTGTTCTGAGAAATCAATGTTTCTCCAATTCCAGCCTCTGTGAGGCTCCAATATCCTTTGTGTGATACTAATTGACTGCTGTGCAGCTTTTAAAAACTACCTCTGCCTTCGACCACCCCCTCCTGATCTCTGCTTTGATTCAAAATACTTTCTCCTCAGACCTGTGTGAAACACTTAGACATTTTTCAATATTAGAGACACTAGAATGTCAGTGCTGGTTGGTTCCTCCTGCTCAGTGAAGGAGTTTAAAATCCGAACAGCCAGGGGCAACCTCGTAGCTTCTTTGCTGAAACTTTATATGAACGTTCAAAAATGATGGGCAGGAAAGAACTAGCTGATCCCTTGAGCCTCCCATGCTGTATTCATGACTGGAGAGCCATGACTAGATACTTCCTTTCCCCTCCAGCCAACATATAGCCTCCTGGGAGAGGCAAAACATCTATGTATAGTCATAAACTTCTCCTTTATTCGATGTACTGTTGACACTTGGACATTAAACTGAGGCCATGTCAGGTGGATGCAAAAGATCCCATGACACACTTTTCAGCAGAGTAGGGGAGTTCCCCCTTATGTCTTGACCAATATTTATCTTTCAAATGCAATCACAAAAAACAGATTATCTGATCATTACCACATTGCTGTTTGAGGGGCCTCGCTGTGTGCAAATTGGCTGCCGTGTTTTCTATATTAGAATGGTCGCTACACTTTAGAAGTACTATCCGGTCCTGGTGCATTATGAACTTTTAAGCATAGACTATACAATACCACCACGTTTATCAATTTAAACCCTTAAATGTCTGAACTACTTCCTCTTTCACCATGATGTGAGCAACACCTCCTTTCTTGGTAAAGGCAGATGCAAAGTATTCATTTAATATGCCAGCCATGCTCCCTGCCTCCATGGGTAAATCCCCTTTTTGGTCCCAAATTGGCTCCACTCCTCCTCTTATCACCTTTTTATGATTTATACACCTATTGAAGACTCTTGGATTCCCTTTTATGTTAGCTGCCAGTCTCTTCTCGCACTTCTTTTTTGGCTTCTCTTTGCTTGCTCAATTCTGCTGAGCCTTCTATATTTGACCTGGTTCTCAATTGTATTATCCACTTCATCTGTCATAACCACCCTTTTTCTGCTGCTTCTTAATTTCTATCTCTTTCGTCATCCAGGGAGCTCTGGATTTGTTTGTCCTACTTTTCCCCTCTTGGGAATACACCTTTGACTATGCTTGAATTATCTTTTCTTTAAAGGTCACCTGTTCAGTTAGTTTTCCCTGTTAATCTTTGATTCCAATTGATCTGGGCCAGATCCATTCTTACCCCATTGAAGTTAGCTTTCCCCCAGTTAATTATTCTTTTTGAATTGCTCCTTGTCCTTCTCCTTAGGTTGAGACTATGTTCACTGTCCCCTAAATCTTCCCTGCTTGGCCCATCTCATTGCTAAGAACCCAATCCAGCAATGCCTTCTGTCTTGTTGGAGTGGAAACATACCGCTGTAGAAAATTCTGCTGAACACACAAGGAACTCTTCTGCCTCTGCCCTTTTACACAACTAGTACCCCAGTCTATATTTCGATATTTAAAGACCCCCATTACAACGACTTGATAATTTTTGTACTTTTCTGTAATTCCCTTGCAAATGTGTTTCTTCAAATCTCTCCCACATTAGTGGCCTACAGACTGCACTGAGTAATGTGATTGCATCTTTTTTGTTCCTTAACTCTAGTCAAACGGATTCTGCCGTTGACCCCTCTGGGACATCCTGTTTCTCCAGTACTGCAGTGTTCCTCTTGATCAATCATGCCACTTCCTCCTCCCTTTTCTCTCTTTCCTGAACAGCTTGTATCCAGGAATATTTAATACCCATTCCTGCCCTCCTTTGAGCCTGGTCTCTGTTCTCCCCATATTGTTTTTAGAAGTGGCTGTCTGCATCTGCAGCTCTCCGATCTCATGTACCACGCTTTGCGCATTCACATACGTTCACTGCAATCCTAATTTAGACTTTATTGCTTTCCC
This sequence comes from Carcharodon carcharias, assembly GCF_017639515.1. Taxonomy (NCBI): domain Eukaryota; kingdom Metazoa; phylum Chordata; class Chondrichthyes; order Lamniformes; family Lamnidae; genus Carcharodon; species Carcharodon carcharias. The sequence goes on from NC_054475.1 coordinate 21,349,902, forward strand.
TGTTATGCCGAACCCACCTTGTACCTTAATAGTTCCTACTCTAGTACTATTGGTCTCTCTCAATATTCCTTGCACCCTGGTACCCCTCTAGTATAACCACTTGTCCATGTCGAGTTAGTTTAAGCCCTCCCCAGTAGCACTAGCAAATTGCCCTGCAAAGAAATTGGCCCACCACTGTTTTAGGTGCAGCCTGTCCAGGTTCCATCTCTCCCAAAACTGATTCCAATGTCCCAAGAATCTAAAGCCCTTCCTCCTGCACCATCTCTCCAGCCGTGCATGCGTTTGTTCTAAACTCCTATTTCTATACTTGTGCACCATACTGGGTGTAATCTGGCGATTACTACTTCTGAAGTTCTGCTTGCTGATTTCCTCCCTAGCTCCCTAAATTTTACAGGACTGCAACCGTTTGTTTTATCTATGTCATTGATATGAACGTGGACCAAGGTCACCAGCTGTTCACCCCCATGCCCCACCTCTGTGCTCTGCAACCATTCAGAGACACCCTTGACCCTGGCAACAGGAAGGTAACATACCACCCTGGGTTAACATCAGTGGCTGCAGAAATGTCTGTCTGTACCTCTAACCATTTGAATCTCCTAACATTAACGCCTTTCTAGTTATCTTTGTGCTCCCTGAACAACTAAGCCGGCCATCGTACCATGGGCTTGGCTCTGGCTGCGCTCCCCAGATGAATTATGACTTTCATCTTTAGAACAGAATACTGTTAGGAGAGTGAGGTGCAATCAGTGGGGGCCTCTTGCACTACCTGTCTATTTCTTCTTGACTGCCTAGTGGTCACCCATTCCCTTTTTCCCTGCATACTGAAAAGCTATTAGGTGATCAGATCTATAAATGTGCTATCTACAAATCTCCCAACCTCGTTGATGCACTGCAGTGATACAAGCTGCCGCTCAAACTCTGAAACCCTGAGCTCGAGCTGCTGCAGCTGATGACGTTTCCTGCACATATGGTTATCCAGAACACAGGACATGCCCTGGACTTCACCACATGGAACATGATGGGCACTCCAGGGATTGGAGCTGTCCTGCCGTTGTTCTATCTATTAGATAGTAAAACTTACTACTTCAAAACTATACAGGCGTTTTTTTTTTTATTTGTGGGAGCGGCTCTTGCTTTGCAAGGGGAGATGAGTCCATGTAGGGTGTGTGTGACTGTTGACTGAATCATTAATGATCCGTCTGCAGCTAAAGAAATTAATGCACAAGAGCCTGTAGTGAGTGCAGGATCTATGAGAAGTCGAGACGCCCCCAGTCCTGCCTGCATCTATAAGACTTGCGGTTTCATTGATTTTTGACAATGAGAAGTCAGTCCAAACTATTCAGTTGTTCACTTTTAATCATGGTTAGCTGGTGCTGCTATGTTGCTTTTAATAATCTGTATGCTCTTTGGTGTGAATATCGATTTTAAAATGATGAGTGAAGATATCAATTCTCTGCACTCTCCACGCGACACTTAATTGAAGCAAACATTTGGGCTGCTGCGACTTAACTTCTGCTTTTACTTCAGAGTCAATTTTCCTTCTATGACGGTGATTGGACTGATTGACATTATGGAAAGACGTAGCCTGAAGGACAGCTAAGAGTTGCAATTCAGTCATGTAATCCTATTATTATTGTTTTGGACCTGTCAAGACATCATCATTCCAGGAACACACAGCAGAAAGGGCTGGCCAGATGGCACGTGTTACAGGTGAATCTAGATTAATCTTATTCAGTCCAAACGTTTTGGAAACGTGGAGCTAAAGGCAAACTAAAATGCATAATCTACCTCAAATGTAAAGATGCTCCTTAAAAGGATCACATCCATTTCATTAACACTTTTCCTCTTTTTTTAAAAAAACAGAGCATCAAGTTTTTGAATCAGGCCATTCAGCCCAACTGGTCAATGCTGACACTTGTGCTCCATGAGCCTCCACCCACCCCACTACACAAATGAAAAGTAGCATCAATCATAGCTGAGGAACTGGTTTATCTGATCGAAGTGTGTGCCTCGTAAAATGAGAATGGTGACGTTCTGATTGTGTCACAAATTTATTAAGATTTTAAAAAGGTGTTAATGCATCCCATTTATCCCAAACTTCCATGGTCTCCCAGCACATTCAGGCATAGCTTTTAAAACTGGAGTCAGCAGGGGAATGAGGTTTCCATGTTTATTGACTTGTGAAGAAGTCATTTCTGTACAATTAATGAAAATTCTTCTGCGGTGATTGAATCCTTTGAGTAACTGACATCCAGATATTGAAAGGGTTCGCAGCACAACTGCATGCCAAATTGTTTGAAAATCATGACATTTGGGTAACTTGAGGGTAAGAGCACCTTGATCTTTAGGTTGCAGTATTCTTTGAAAGGCACATTTAGATATCAGCTGTAGCCTTTCTCTGTAACAAGAGTAACTTGTTTCTTTATTCTTTCATGGGATGTGGGTGTCACCAATGAGGTCAGCATTTGTTGTCCATCCCTAATTGCCCTTGAACTGTGGGGCTTGCTGGGCCATTGCAGAGGGCAGTTAAGGGTCAACCACATTGCTGTGGATCTAGAGTCACGTGTCAGCCAAGTCAGGTAAGGATGGCAGATTTCCTTCCTTAAAGGACATTAGTAAACCAGATGGGTTTTTATGACATTTGATAGTTTCATGGTTACCATTACTGAGACTAGCTTTCAGTTCCAGATTTTATTAATTGAATTTTAATTCCACCAGTTGTTGTGGTGGGATTTGAATCCATGTTCCCTTGGCGTTAGCCTGGGATCCAGTGACATTACCGCTATACCATAGTCTCCCACTAAATGGCCTCTAAATAAAAGATCCGTGAAGTTCCATTCCATCTGAGTGCCAGAATCCTCCTAGTTAAAGTAAATGTCATCAGCAAAATATTGTAGTTCTAGGGGGGGAGCCAGAAAAACACATGCGGGGGAAAGGAATAGAAGGTTAAGTTGATTGGGTTAGCTGAAGTGGCGTGGGAGGAGGCTCATGTGGAGTACAAATGCCAGCATTGACCAGTTGGGCTGAATGGCCTGTTTCAAATAAAATTGATGCTCTGTTGTTGAGCATTTCTTTTTAAAAAGAGGAAAAGCTAACGAACTGGATTTGTGACCTTTTTAAGGAGCATCTTTGCATTTGAGGTAGATTATGCATTTTGGTTTGTCTTTAGCTCCACATTTCCAAAATGTTTGGACTGAATAAGATTAACCTTGATTCACCTGTAACATAGGCAGTCTGGCCAGCCCCTTCTGGTGTGTGTTCCTGCAATGATGTCTTGATGGGTCCAAAAACATCACCAATTCCTCGGTCACTGTTGTTAATAGCAAGAGTTAGGTTAAAACAACTTTTAAAATAATCTATCCCCAATGTCAATGGGTCACAAGTTTAATTTTTAAAAAGTTTGGGTTTTCATGAAAATCCTTCCTTGGTGTCGAAGTGAAGTGAATAGTTGATTTAATGTAATCCTTTTTATTTGAAGGGGAGCAGGTGGATCCTTTCTCAAACAGAAGCTATGCCACTCACCCTGCGCGCTTTTGGCAAGCCTCTTTTGTTCCTCCTCTTAAGAGCTGAATGCAGGCACATCTGTTGCGCACAGGACATAGAACATTGAAGATTTATCCAAACTGGAGGCAGATTCCTTGTTGGCTGACGCCTAATTGATATTCAGAGCAGTAAAAATGAAGTTATTTTGCTCCAGTTGTGTCAAAGAAAGCAGCAGGGAAACCTAGATTGCAGCTGGCATACTCCTTTCCACTTCGGAACTGGCAGAAGTACTGGATGCAGCTTGCTCTGTGGACTGAAGAATTGAGGTTCAATTGTTCAAATTTCTATAAATTTAAAATGAAGTACAAATGTATAGAGAGGCAAGTGAAATGTGAGGTGCACAAAATCCTAATCAATTATGTAAACTTTGCTTTAAGTACTTGGCAATGTGCTTCCTTCTTTCTACTTTAAAAGTAAAAACAATATTAATATCCTTATAACATTGGGAGAAGCTAAATGTAATTCAGTCCTTGCAGAATATGCTCATTTCCTTTTCTCTTTCCCCTGGGTAGAGACAAGGAAAGTAAATGGAAATGCTGAATGCAACTTTCCCTTGGTCCTAAGTGAGTTTAAAAATTCCTGTGGAGTTAAACAATTGGTGGCTGCCTTTATACACAGGTTGTTTTATCCTAGATTTGTAACAAAATGGCTGTCTATACACTGACAACTTTTCCGATCTTTGTGTCCATTATCTGTCCTTTATTCAATACCTGGAGCTTTGAACCCTGGTTGGTAAGTTATCCTTACAACAAAAATAATTTCCCCACCACTTGCCCCGTTAACTTTCCTTGCATCTGTTTTCTGCACCACAGCGACAACTTAACATATTTTTCATCTTCCCGAATAATAATAATCTTTTGTGCCTGAAATAGGCTGGATACTTAATGGTTCAACATTTTAAAATAAAATCGTTCTTGCCTCGACAACATGCGATCCCATGGCAGTCTTCGAGTATGGTGTTACAAATAGAGACATAAAATGCAAAAGCAAAGAAATGAGGCTAAAATCTTCATAAAACATGTGTTATGCCCCAATTTGAGCATTGTGGTCAACTCTGGGCACCACACTTCAGGAAGGACTTGAGAGGGGCCTAAGGGGATTTACTAGAATGGCACTGGGATGAAAGTTTTGACTTGCATGGAGAGACTGGAGAAACTGATATTGTTTTGCTTAGTGTGGAGTAGGTACAGGGGAGATTTGATAGAGGTGTTCAAAATCATAAAGGTTTTTGCTGATTAAATAAAGAGGAGATGGCAGAAGGGTTGGTAAAGGGAGGACACACATTAACAAAAGAGCAGGGAAGTAACATGAGGGAAAATATTACGCTGTAAGTTGCTTTGATCAGAAATGCACTGCCTGGACGGCTGGTGAAAGCAATTCAGGAATAACTTTCAAAGGAGATTAGATAAATATTTGAAGGGGAGAAACTTTGCAGGGCAATGGTGAAAGAGAAGGGGGGTAGGACTGATTGAACTGGCGTGATGGGCTGAATGGCTGCTTTCTGTGCTGTATCATTTTATGGTTCTAAATCCCAGTGAAGTTACTTGACAGTTGTCAAAGATGATGCCAGATACACTGGCTAAGTAGTTTGTTTATCTTTTTTTAAATTGGAATCAGTGGCTCAGATTTTCACCACAGCAACAGTGTGTCTCGGTCATGGCAAAAGTAGCGGAACTGCTGAAATCTTAAGTCCTGCCCCTGAACACAGCACTACCCATTTTCTTGGGGGTGGTGGGTGTTTCATGCATGCATATTCTATGGAGGCAGATGACCATTTCAATCATCAGCTGCCTCCACTCAAGTGGGCCTTTGGTAACCTGGGCGTGTGAAACTTGAAGTATGCCATGAGATCTGGTAAGAGCAGGTCTGAACTTGGTGGATTCATTTGGGACAGCCAGGGTATGCCTTTGGAGAGCTACGGTACCCTTTTATATATGGCTCTGGGACACCTTTGGGGGGAGGTCAAGTGTCCTGTGGGATTGTTAAAAGTAAGCATAAATGTGCAAAGTGCCTAAACTCATTGCTGTCAAGCTAATTGGGACTGTCAACAGATCTGTCAAAATAAACTGTCAGAAGCACTGTCAAGGGAACCTGTCAGAGGGCTGTCAAGACATTTAATAGCCCAACCCTTTAAAGCTTTGAAAAAAATATTTAGTGTTTTGATAAAAAATGCTTGCTATTTCACTCTCTGACAGAAGCCTGAGCATTTCCATTGCTGGGTTAGTGCTGTAGGACTGTTTTCACAATCATCTATCATCACAGTAGGGTGCCTGCCATTTCAGTTTGATTGACAGTTCAAGTGGTTATAGACTCTAAGGGAACATAAATTCCAATGCTTGTTGTAAGGCATTGTGCACTTAAAGTGTATGTAGTTTAGGCTTTATTTAGTTGAATGTAAATGTTGTAAATGGATTTTTATGAATGAGTGTTTTGTTTTTTCAATATACTGAAGTCTGCAATAGATACTTGGAACTCTATTGACCTCTATTTTATCAAATCTCTGCATGGGTCCTGAGGTCTGTTCATGGTGGAGACTGGGTGATTTGGCATAGTAGGCGTAAGGACCATGGGCGGGTGGAGGGCATAACTTGGCATGGTGGGCATGAGCCTAAGGGGGGTGTAGGGAGCATAAGGTGGCATGGATTGGCATGAATGGGGCATGGGGAGTGTGTGTGGGGCTGAGGGGTGGAGAGATGTTTTATGGGATTAATGTAATCGGATCTTTGACCGGTGTGGACATGAAGGGCTGAATGGCCTCCTTCTGTGCTGTAGATGTCTGAGTGTCAGTCTAACCCTGAGGCAGTGCTTCCTCCCAGTTGGGGCAACAGGGCATCTGGGGCCTTAGTGAGTGGTAAACTATCTCAATCAATGAGATTTAAGAAAATGACAGGAACAAAGAAGAATAGGATTAATTTGAACCAAATTGGATAAAGAAAGAGAATTATAGATTACATTAAGGGGTGGTTTTAAAAAAGGAAAATATTAAAATCTGATTTTTTAAATCTTGAAGAATTGGTGAAAAGCAAGAATGAAAATTGGTAGATGGTTGAGCATTGATTAAACAATTATCACTTTGTTAATAGGATACTTGTGTTCCTGATTACCAGCCCTAACTTTCTGTGGCTAGTTTAATGGACAATTAATGTGTAGATCCAGCAACCTTTTCTGGATAACAGGCCTAGGGTGAAATCTGTTTTGTTCTGAAAATTTGCAACCCTCTGTAAGAAACATATCTTTTTATTTTTCTTTATTTCTATGGGACTGTGGTTTTAGAAATTACCATAGCTATAGTTAAAAGATCTGTTCACTGGAACAGGATGTGGAATATACAATGTTGCTATCTCCTGGAACAGTGTGCCAGGTTGGACAAAATGGTGCTGGAAAGGGGTCCTGAACTACGGGCAACTGCTTGGCAACAACATTTTAATAGGCTCCTGATTAGGTGACCAAGGTTTTTTGCATGATGGCAGTGAGCAGAGAGATCCTAGCCTGTAAAGAGAACACACCTAAAACCTCTCTATCCTGTAAGATTCCAGTAATTCTACAAGACTAGCTAGCTGGCTTATTCTTCATATCTCTGTAACCTGCTCTCTCTGGAAAAACTCTGTCAAGAGGAAAAGGGGAAAATCACATTGAAAAGCAAGTTTTCAACCAGTGAACTACAGACTGAAATTGCTGGAAGACCATCTCATGTCATTAATAACGAACTGCAAGGAATTTGGGGAGACATCAATCAAAATCAACCCTTCTAATCCTGTACACTGGATTAATGCTATTGAACTGTTTTATCTGACCCTTCAAATCCATGTTTTGTATATGTGTGTTTGTGTATAGGGGTTAAGAAAGGGTAGAGTTTGTTGTGGAGTTAAAAGTCCATATTTCTTTGCCATGAGTTAAAGGCAATTTCTTTAGTAAAGAGTTATTTACTTGCTAAGTTTACAAACCTGGTGCTCGTATTCTGTTAAGTTAAATTAAACAGTTAGGTAGAGTTGGGGAAATCTGGTTCTCTAATCAAACTTTTCACATTTGTTTTGGTTCAGGAAGCAGTGGGGCTTGATATTACAGTGCACTACCCCAGTGAGACACCTCGCCATTTCTGTTAACCCCTTGCTTTTGCTGGCTGATGTAAGATTTGGCCCATTGACTTACCAATGTGGCCCACGTCCTAAGCACTAGGCTTTTTTTTAAACAAAAGTGATCGAGCTATCAACTGCAATAAAAAAACAATAAAATCCTTCGTGTGCGAAAGGCACAGGGAAGTTGCTGAGGGAATAGAAATCTTTTCGCAGCACCTAATCTCAATGCAGGCTGCATGACTGAATTGTGACCAACTGTATATTTAAAACAAATGGTCCGGCATTATTGGCATGAGCAGCACTGTGGGAAGGGGACCCTAGCTTATCTTATGCGCAGTAGGCATTCTTGAATTCGGTAGCAACTGAAACAGTGACAAACCCGTTTCTGCTTTGGGTTTTTACTGAAAATGAGACTTTGGACTCTTCAATAGAGTTTGCTCAGGAGATGTAATTTGAGTCCTTGGATCAGGCACTTATTTTCAACTCATGTGCTGACAAATAATGCATGGGCCATGGAAACCTTTAAAAGAAAACAAAAGGATATTTTAGGGGCGGGAAGATAAAACTGGGATTGAGACCCATTTCTGTCATTCTGACATTGAGATTGCCGTATATAGATATGACCTCCCTCTTGGTCATATCAATACAGCGCTAATCCATGTGTCATAAAAAAGCAATTCCTCTTCTCTGCTCAAAGGAATCATAAAATGAATCATTTTAATCATAAAACTACTTGATAAAATGTCGCATCAGTTCACCTTTGGTCTTCCATAGTCTTTAATCCACCGAGAATTTCCAGAACGCAAGTAGTTTCAGAATAAATTAAATTTGTTATCACTTGGTTAGTTTGCTCTTTAGATTGATGTCTATTTCATATTTCCTATTTAATTAAAAGAATGGTAAATATACATGTGGCCTTTTAAAGCCATGAGCTGCATTAGTTATTTGTTGACAGATGTAAACATGGCATGGGGAGCCTGCGGCCCATGACTGAAAAAATCAGCAGCTCCTTCAATCTTCAGAATAAATAAACAAACGCCCTGGCAACATTTACTGCTGAGTAATCCAATATGAAATACCTCATTGTTAGGCATCTTTAAAGGGGGATGACAGTGTTATTAGTAAACTGGATGATCTCACAGGACAGGCAGCCAAAGACTTTACAGTGAGTTCTGGCAAAGGGTCACACCTGAAACATGAACCTGTTTGCTCTCTCTACAGATGCTGACTGGTTTCTAATATTTTCTGATTTGGCTTCGGGCTCCAGTATCTGATGCTTGTGTTTTTTTTTGTTTTTTTATTGGCACAACAAGCCTCTTCTCTTTTTGCGTGAACAATTCTGCTCAAAACTTTCTCAGTGTAACACCTCAGTTCCTTCTCTCTATAAAAAAAAAATTGCATGCAGGTGTCTTTTGTCCTGCTCACTTGAAAGGCCTTCCCTTTTGACTTGCACGATCCTTTGCAAAAAATCCTCCTTGACTTTTCCTCCTCCTAAAGAAAGAAAGAATTGTAATCTATTTAGATTCCACGAAATGGTAATGGAAACTTGCTCCAAGAATCAAATCAGTTCTGCGTAGCCTTTATAAAATTGTTTCAAACTGAAGGCCGCAGAGGGGATTCTGGTCTTGTCTTTGTATTTAAGTTTGCATGCTAATAATTCTACCTTGAGGTAATGTGACCAATGGGTAGAAATGCTTAGGAAGGAGAATTTTAATAGAGCTGAAATGTTTTAGCAAGCTATAGTAAGTACAAATCAGTGACCTATATTGTGTCTTGGCTGGTTTATAAAGTATAGGCAAAATATTTGACCATCAGATTTGTTTCAGAAGCCTGAATGATTTGTACAGTCAGTTAAAACAAATAACTGAGGTTGATCTCATCCAACTGTTACTTGTAAATTCTGAGATTTATGCTGTGACTCTGAATAATGCATCTATTTAAAACTGTATTCAGTTGATGCTGTATTTCTTTTACACTCGCTTTGGTGGAGAAGCAAGAGAAAGAAAAGTGAACCTTGGTCTCAAAACTCTGTCATTTGTTTACCAAGTATTAAATTTAACTCTTACCATATAGTAAAACCATGACAGGGGAGTAGTGGTATTGTCACTAGACTGGTAATCTGGGGATTTGTGTTCAAATCCCACGACGGCAGAATTTAAATTTAGATCTGAATTTAAAAGTCTAATGATGACCATGAAACCATAGTTGATTGTTGTAAAAACCCATCTGTTTCTCTAATGCCCTTTAAGGAAGGAAATCTTCTGGAATGAAACTGGGATGGACCGTCTAGCATCGACCTAGGCACTGGTCATAATAACTGTTGACCCTGCAAAGCACTCCTTAGTAAAAAGGAATGAAAAATTTGGAGAGCTGCCTCACGGACTATTCAAACAACAGCCTGACATAGTTATTCTCACGGAATCATACCGTACAGATCATGTCCCAGACACCATCATCACCGCCCCTGGGTATGTCCTGTCTCACGGTAGGACAGGCCCAGCAGAGGTGGCAACACGGTGGGGAGGGAGTTGCCCAACATCAACTCTGGCCCTGATGAAGTCTCATGGAATCAGGTCAAACATGGGCAAGTAAACCTCCTGCTGTACCATTTAATGCTCCTTCCTCAGCTGATGTATCAGTACTCCTCCACTTGGAGGAAGCACTGAGGGTGGGAAGGGCACCGAATGTATTCTAGGTGGGGACTTCAATGTCCATCAGCAAGAGTGGCACAGTAGCACCACCACAGACTGAGCTGGCCAAGTGCTAAAGGACATCTGCTGCAGGCCCAGTCTAGCAGCTGTGGTGAGGGAACCAGCAAGAGATAACAACATACCTGACCTCATCCTCACCAACCTGCTTGCTGCAGATGCATCTATCCATAACAGTATCAGTAGGAGTGACCACTGCACGGCCCTTGGGGAGACAAGTCCTGTCTTCACATTGAGGATGCCTTCCGTTGTGTTGTGGCACTATTACTATGCTAAACGGGATAGATTTTGAACAGATCTAGCAACTCAACTGGGCATCCTTGAGGCACTCTGGGTCACCAGCAGCAGTGGAATTGTACTCGACCACAATCTGTAACCTCGTGGCCTGGCATATCCCCCACTCTACCATTACCAACAAGCCAGGGGATCAACCCTGGTTCAATGAAGAGTGCAAGAGGGCATGCCAGGAGTAGCACCAGGTGTACCTAAAAATTAAGTTTCAACCGGCTGAAGCTATAACACGGAACTACTTGTGTGCCAAACAGCATAGGCAGCATGTGTTGGAGCTAAATGACCCCACAACCAATGGATCAGGTCTAAGCTCTGCAGTCCTGTTATGTCCTCTACCATTCATGACTGGATAATTAAACAACTCGCTGGAGGAGGAGGCTCCACAAATATCCCCATCCTCCATGATGGAGGAACCTAGTACATCAGTGCAAAAGATAAGTTTGAAGCATTTGCAACAATTTTCAGCCAGAAGTGCCGAGTGGATGATCAATCACGGTCTCCTCTAGAGGTCCCCAGCATCACAGATGCCAGTCGTCAGCCAATTTCGATTCACTCCATGTGATGTCAAGAAACGGCTGAAAGCACTGCATGCTACAAAGGCTATGGGCAATGTTGACAATATTCCAGCAATAGTACTGAAGACTTGTGTTCCAGAACCTGCTGTGCTCCTAGCCAAGCTGTTGCAGTACAGCTACAACACTGGCATCTATCTGGCAATGTGGAAAATTGCCCAGGTATATCTTATCCACACACAAAGCTGGACAAATCCAACCCGGCCAATGACTGCCCAACAGTCTACTCTCACTTATCTGTAAAGTGATGGAAGGGGTCATCAACAGTGCTATCAAGTAGCATTTGCTTAGCAATAACCTGCTCAGTGACGCTCAATTTGGGTTCTGCCAGGGTCACTCCGCTCCTGACCTCATTACAGCCTTGGTTCAAACATGGACAAAAGAGCTGAACTCCCGAGGTGAGGTGAGAGTGACTGCCCTTGACATCAAGGCAGCATTTGACCAAGTGTGGCATCAAGGATCCCTAGCAAAACTGGAGTCAATAACAATTGGGGTAAACTCTCTGCTGGTTGGAATCAGTTAAGGACATCTCTGCTGCAGGAGTTCCTCAGGGTAGTGTCCTAGGCCCGACCAGCCTCAGCTGCTTCATCAGTGACCTTCCTTCCATCATTGTGCAATCATCAGTGAGCCTATATTCAGCACCATTTGCAACTCCTCAGATACTGAAGCACTCCATGTCCAAACGCAGCAAGACCTGGACAATATCCAGGCTTGGGCTGATAAGTGGCAAGTACCAATCGCGCCACACAAGTACCAGGCAATGACTATCTCCAACAAGAGAGAATCCAACCATTGCCTCTTGATGTTCAATGGCATTACCATCACTGAATTCCCCACTATCAACATCCTGGGGGGGGTTACCATTGACCAGAAACTAAACTGGACTAGCCATTTAGACACTGTGGATAGAAGAGCAGGTCAGATGGTATCAATCATGTGATGAGTAACTCACCTCCTGACTCCTTAAAGCTGCCACCATCTACAAGGCACAAGTCAGGAGTGAGATGGAATACTTCTCACTTGCCTGGAGGAGTGCAGCTCCAACAACACAAGCTTGACACTATCCAGGACACTTGATTGCTATCAATACCACAAACATTCATGCCCTCCACCAGTGATAGCAGTGTGTACCATCTACAAGATGCGCTGCAGGAACTCACCAAGGCTCCTTTAGACAGCACCTTCCAAACCCACAACCACTACCACTGAGAAGGACAAGGGCAGCAGAACCCACTGCCTGGAAGTTTCCTCCAAGCTGCTTGCCATCCTGATTTGGAAATATATCACTTCGTTCACTGTCGCTGGGTGAAATCCTGCAACTGCCCCCCCCACCACCACCACCACCACCACCACCACCAACAGCACTGTGGGTGCACCAACAGCACAGGGACTGCAGCAGTTCAAGAAGGCAGCTCACCACCAACTTCTCGAGGGCCATTAGGGATGGGTAATAAATACTGGCCTAGCCAGTGACGCCCATATCCCGTCAATGAGTAAACAAAAACTCCATCTCCAATGTTTTTAGATATGCGAAACATTGTTTTCTAGTTTACATCTTGGGTAACTTTAGTATTTGCTAGTAAGTACATGAGTAGCCTTGGCCATTTTTATTTTGTCCCCTTGTAGAAAGACATTCCATCACAAGTTGGCTTTCTAAGCCTTCAATACAACAGGCAGGAAGTTGGTGCTTATTATAAGTTGCAACTTCATTGCCTGTCAAATTGATAAAAGCCAAAAGAAATCAGTGTGTAATGCCCAGGCCTGAAATAAGCATTAGGCCCTTTTCCTAATGCCAATGTAGGACCGAATGCCTGTTTAAGACCTGCACTGCAGTTTTGGTTTGCCCTGAGAAATATCAGGTCTAAATATAGCCTAAGGAATGGTCCTTAAAAGCACCACCTTTTTTGAGGTTGCAATTAACAAGCTAAGTTTTGGAAATATATTTATCTGAATATAGAGACAATCTGGCAATGAACCCAGCCCCTGCCCCTAGCTGATTGATGCTGCTACCACCTCCGATTAATCCCCCCCAGCTGTCCTGTGTTAATAGCTAATGTTGCCTCCCAGCCAGTTTCCCCCTCCCACCCTGACATCCTCACTTTCCTGAGGGGCTGCTGCAATGCCAATAGCATCCCAATCTTCATCTGCCCGTCACCTGCAGGCTGCCACTTGCCCTTAATGTTGCCGCCTTGATATGAATGTCAGTGCCTTAGGCTTTTCCTGCAGCTGGACGATACCAGTCCTCCAAAAATGGATCTGCATGAATTTCTAGACCCTGGCTTCCATTGACCCTGATGGAGATATCGCCATCAGTGGTGATATTGAATATAAACCATGCTAGATATTTTGGCAAGTATTCCAACTATTCAAAAGGTTTTATGAGATCACATCTGTCTCCTTCATTAACGTGTATGGAATACCAACCATTCCATTCTGTCAGTGTTACCTAATCGCAACGTCATTCATTACCACACTGAAGAGCAATATACCGTACGTACTCGTGTAAAGGTTGACTCTCGTTTTTGAGGGACCAATACCCAAAGATTTCAGAACCCAAGTATAATTCTGGAGATGTTAATGATTCAAATTAATTGGAAATGCATCAATACTAATGAAAATGAGTGATGGATAAATGTTAGGTAATTAATATGGATGCAATGTCTATAACTTGAATTATGAAATAAATGTTCAGTAATTAACATTAATTCTTTAATGTTGGTTTTTACTTTATTCCATTGCAACAATCTATTTTTCATTCCACTTGGATCCAAATCAAGTACGCATGGCAACTCCTCAAACATTACCCTTGTAGGAGTTGACCCCATGACTTTAGGCCTAAAACATTGGTCTCAAAGATTCGACTTTTATGTTCGTATATATGGTAACTTGATTTTAAAATATGGAGTATTGATTAGGATTTCAAATTTGCTGGATTAGATTTTAAGTAGGAAGCCTATTAACAACCAGAGTTCTATCATTTATCTTCTAGATAGCAGAAACCTCTATTCCTTTATTTTTCAGCAATGGTGCTCTGTTTTAATTTGCTGCCATTAGACATTCAAGTACTTTCAATAAAATCCAATGTCTCCATTTCCAGTGTAATGCCCCTGATCCACATGACAGACAAAATTGCACTTGTGCATCCAAGTCTTGCCAATCGACTATAAATCTTGAAAGCCTGCAAGATGCAAGTTATGTACTTTATTTGCTAAGTTTGGCATCAGAAAATAGAGAAAAACTGATATTTGACAGATGTGTGCAGGCGTCATTACATGTAGTTAACATGCAGGTGTTGAACTACAGCCCCGGATTTGTTTTGCAACCGAGCTGTTTGGGATGAGGGCGAGACGAAAGCGAATTTCCTAGTGCTATATGGGGGAAAGGAAACTTGGGTTAAATCTGGTACTGATTTTAAAAAGCCCCACTGAGATCAAGCAATTAAATTTTGCCTGCTAGTTTGAAAAGAAATTGAGCTTTAATAATATTTTTTTATAGGAGGCCAAGGAAAGGAAAACATTAAGCTTAATTTTACTGAGCTGAGACAACATATTTACCAAATTGAAGGTCATACTGAAGTTTTGCAATGGATGCAGTTTGGATATACAACTAGCCAGGAAGAAACGCCAGAAGAACCATTTTGAGTGTTCTGCTCCCATTTTGAATGGACTAATTGGTAACACTTCTTACTTGGGTAAATCCTTCACCATGTAATGTAGAAAATATTGCATGGGGATGTTGTTTAAGGAAGACCTTTCCTCCACAACTTTCCTCCTTTCTTCTGGAGGCATAGATTTCTTTGCTGAAGCAGGTTTTTTAAAAGATTAACTGGTCATGTGCTAGGTTTCTAAATGCTATCTGTTATGCCTTTGTGGACCTATGATGGAGCAACCATTATGGAATTAAGTCTGATGCCCCAAGCTCAAACGTTGGTATTGGTCCTCCTTTCCCACTTGCTTTTCTACCCCACTACTTGACCTGTGAGGAAATGTTGCATTGGCCTTCAAGCTACTTCCTCACATCCAATGAAGTTTTTTTTCTCTCATGAGGTCAGGTTTTTATAATTGTGTAACAACATGATTTATTTAGAGGCTTCACTTCTCTGCCTTGTATGGTCATCTTGTTTCACAGTTTGTTTTCCTGCCCGCTCCCACCACCTCTGTGAACCCATCACTGATTGCAGTAGGCTCACCGCTGTCTTTGGTGTATTGAATTCTGAATGTGCAAAATTTATGGTGGAATTGGAGAAGCACTTGTGTGGCTGGGGTTCAATTTTTTTAAAGGGTCTGTGTGAAATGTTAACGCAGATATTGGTTCACACTGACACCACCTCATGACCACAATGTGGCCCTTTTTATACAATCTTATCTCACATTTAAAAAAAAACTTTTGGGGAAAAATGTGTTGATTTTTAGACTTTGTTGTGATTTAAGTACCAATTTCAGTCACAATAAAATTCAAATTCAGTTCAAACATCTGTTTACAATTTGACGAACACAGCTTCTTGACTGGGAACCAAAGGTTCTTTTAAATGCATGCTAGTCTTTTTTGTAAAAGCAAACACATGAAGCCTTTATGCATTACTTCACTTCTACAGGTGTGCTTCCTGTCACATAACTAAATAGCACCTTGGCCAAATGAAAATGTTTTCAGTTCAGTGATCAAAATGTGATCTCATTGTCTCACAGTTCGACTTATCTCAGCAGTAACTTATCTTAGTCAGAAGCTCATGGATTCAAGCCAAATACCAGAGGCTTGAACTTATAATCAAGGCTGATGCTTCAGAGCTGCAATGTTAGAGGTGTTGTCTTTTGGATGTGATATTCAAAAGCGGACTCCACCTTTTCAGGTGAACGTGAAAGACCCCATGGCAATATTTAGAAGAGCAAAGGTGTTCTCTCCAGTGTCCTGCCATTATATATGTCGCAACCGACACAGATTATCCAGTGATGTATCCTATTGCAGTTTGTGGAACCTTGCTGTGCCCACATTGGCTGCTGAGCTTCCCTGCAACATTATTTCATTGGCTGTACAGCATGTTGGGACAAAGTGAGGTCAAGAAAGGTGCTCTACAAAGCAAGCCATTTCCTTTTGTCTCTGGAGAGCTTGGTTATTGAGGCTAGCTGTTGGAAGCTTATTTGGGTATCCAAGAATCACTCTTGGGGAATGTGGGTAAAGTGCCACTTTGAAGTCATGGCTGTCATGAATTTTTGGTAATCAAAAGTATTTTGTTTAATAAAACAGCAATTTGATAAAGCATGCAGATGTAGTGGTTCATGGTTATTTTTGCTCAATTTAAGGGATACTGAATTGTGAAAAGAAGCCAAGGTTAATTGTTGAATGGGCAGGAATGGTGATACACCTAGAAGTTCTTGAGAATACATCTGACTGATCAAGCACCTGTCCCAGTTTACTGTTAATGGGACGAGGGTTATGGTGTAAACTGGTGATGCACAAGGTATGGCCTGAACGCTCATTTAGCATGGCTTGGGGAAGGGGGAAAGTGACTGCAAAAAAAAAAGCAGTGTATGCCTAGCTGTAATTTAAAACATATTGCGCATGTGCTAAATTCAATACCAGATTACCTTAAATTCCCTGCCAGCATTACTCTGGAGATTGAGATTTGGCACTGAGAATATCACTAGGCTGAGGAGAAGTGCCCCAGAGATATTTGCTTTGTGAAACTTGTCCAGGTACATCTAATAAAAGCTTAGCAAGCACTTTGGAGCACTACAGTAAAAGAATTTCTGTTTTGCACGTACGTTGAATTGTGTCCAAAACACTTAATCCCCACCATAGTTTACAAACTTTAACTTGATGACAGAAATAGTTTAAAGTAGCTGAAAATTATTCCAGAAAGAACACTTGATTGCCAGAACACCATCTATTACATTACATGTGGAAACTTAATAATTTTTCCATATTGGAGCATCTGGTAAACTATACATTCCATGTGAATGTAGTATGGGATTTATAGCAAGTTTCTATTGGTTATTGGCAGGAAATGTGCACTTTCTTTAACCCTTGATCGGTGTGGGGGGGGTGGTGTTTGGGTGCTAAAACTTGTACAATAACACTTGATTTTTGTTTAATATTGTTTCCAAGGCCGCTACAACCACTAGGCAAAGTGGGCAGTTGCCTTGAGGTGGCAAAATTTGGAGGCATGGCAAAAAAATGAATGAACCATTCATGGAGCTACATAAGTAAACAGGTTTCAGCAGTGGGAATGAAAGCTCTACATCTACTGGTATACATATATTGACATACATATAGATTTCCATGTATTTACGTTGCAGTCTTTTTCAAAATTTCATACTATATTCCTTATTCTGATTGTGACACTTTGTTTACATGACAAATTTGTGCATCCACAAGACTATTCCAAACTAGTAAATAATATGAAAGAACGTAACTTAATCTAGTCTGCTTTATCATAATAATTATTGATTATGTAAGTTGCACATAAATTCATCTAGTAACTGTTGCAGGAACACATGGTATTACATCATATGAGCCATTTAATGCATCATAATGTGCATTTCTTGTAGTACATATCGTGTGAAAAGTATAGAACAATGAAGATGTGCAATCAATATCACAATATTCTCCTTTTCCATGTAAAATAAACCTAAGTATAAATGCAAAATTTTAAATCATATTTATGTACAATATTCATTTTTTGGAAGTTAGTTGTGCTGCCCCACCCAACAAGGTGAAGGTTCACCTTGGGTGCCAAATACTCTTGTACCAACTCTGTTTCTTTGATCAGAATACCCTATATTTATAAATTTGTACTTATGGGTCACTTCCTGCTTTCTTTGAAGAAGAGTTTCTGAAGAAGAGTCATGTGGACTCAAAACGTTAGCTCTGTTTCTCTCTCCACAGATGCTGCTAGACCTGCTTAGTTTTTCCAGCATTTTCTGTTTTTATTTCATATTTCCAGCATGTGAAGTATTTGTGTTCATCCTGTTTTTATTTGTTCTTGCTACTGGTGTGTATTTTCTACTCTTATATATAAAGTACACTCCCATATCATGAGTGGAGCTAAACACAGAAACATGGGGATGGCGATAGTATAGTAAATACAGCTTTCTCAACTTATTCGAAACAGAGCTATTTATCACCACTGCAGATTCAATTCTAAACTGCCTGACATGGAGAAGGCTAGGTGTTCTGTGTTTGGTTTGTGAGTATTCCAGTGCACTCTTGGCTGGGCTCCCACCCATCAATCACCCTCTAAACGAACTCATCCAAAACTCTGCATCTAGTCCCGTTTGCTTATGCTTGTGCTTGCTGATCTACATTGGCTTCCAGTTTGACAGAATCTCGATTTTAAAATTTTCATTTGTTTTCAAATCTCCTCTGTGACCTTGCTCCTCCCCACTTCTATAACCTCCTCCAGCCCCACAACCCTCAGATCCCTGCACTCCTCCAAGTCTGCAAGGGCATCTCTGATTTCCTTTGCTTTAGCAATGGTGGGGCTGTGCCTTCAGCGGCCAAGGCCCTAAGTTCTGGAATTCCCTTCCTAAGCACCTCTGCCCCTCAACCTCTTTCATCATTTAAGATACTCCTTCAACCCTACCTCTTTGTCCAAGCATTTGGTCATCTGCTGTAATAACTCCTTAAGTGTCTGTGCCTGATGATGCTCCTGTTTAGCTCTTTGAGACATTTTACTGTGTTTAAAGGTGCTATACAAATACTTGTTACAATGTTACAGTACACAGCTGAGCACTTTAAAGATGCTTTATTTCGTCATCTGAGGATGCATTTAAGCTACCATGGTAGCTTGAATGAAGCAATTTCCCTTCACTGCAAAGCTGAGTTATGGTGTGAATGCCATCGTATTCAGGGGCCAGGGCTCAACCAAACAGTTGTTCACCTGTCCTAATCTCTGTGGCTGGGTGTCAGATTTTGTCTGATGTCTCAAAATATTCCACGAGTGATTTAGTGGGATGAAACTGCCATATTAATATGAGTTGCTGTTGTCAAATGCGGAGGCCACTATCTTTGTAAGGCTTTGTTGTTGGAGGGATCCCATGAAGGCCATCATCGTTGGTGCGGAATTGGCTTACGGACTTGACAAAAAAAAAATGGAGAGACATCCTGCTGCTTTGTGACTCTATGTCCTAGATGGTTTCAAACCCCAGTGCAACCTTTCACTTCCATCAGATGTCCATCGTTTGGATCTTTTTTTGTCCACAGTCTTCTGAACTGCCAGCTGACTACCCCAAATATGGTGGCAATTAAGGGAGGGGTAAGAAAGAGGGAAATTGCTGTTTTTGCAGTACTGTGTGTTCTCCCATTTTTCGGGGTAGAGGGCAAAAAATAACATTGTAAAACTTTTACAAAAGCTAAATGTATATTCCATCCAGATTGGGAATGGAGATCAACTGTTTGTACATCGTCCAGGTGCCCATAACAGAATAGCATTCTCATTGAGCTGTGCCAAAAGGAAGTGTTCCAGGAATGCTTGGCCAAGTTGGCGGGTTTCTTTTGTTTATGACTTTCCAAGCAGACAAAAAAGCTGAAGCCATAAAGCTGCAGTACCATGCCATTTGCTATCTTTGTGACTCTTAATTGCCTTTGCCCTTGTTCAGAGGGCATTTAGGGATGGGTAATAAATATTGTCCTAGCCAGCGATGCCACACCCCATGAATGAATAAAAAAAGTCTCGTTGCCATCTTTAAAAGCCCAGACATGGTAACATCTTTTCTGTGAAAGTAACACTGATAAAATCCTAAGTTATTTGTGAAGACTGCTGGGAAGATTTCTGGCTGATTTAACAGTCTACTATGGTGTGAGCTGTTCCCAGTGTGAATGGTAGTGGCTTTACATAATACTCCTGACACTGGGCATAATTACAGCATTTCCTCAAAGGGACTGTTGCTTTAAGAAAGAGGCAGTATTCTGACAGAAGCATGTCTGCTTGCAAAATGTGAAGCCCAGGGAATCTGGGGACAGTTCATTGCTGCTTTCTAAAGCAAACGCTCAGCAGTCACTGACACTGTTTACATTATTCTTTCAAAAGAAAATTGCAGAGCAATTAGGCCCCATTCCTGCACTGAGGTTAAAACATTTTTACAAGAGACTGTTCAACACATCTGTTGTTACAACATTCTGGGATGCACTAACTGCTTCAGACTGGCTTGTCTCAACTTGGAATTTTTCCACAATAACTTAAGCATTCCCATTTTTGGGCCTTTACAAGGTAAATGCATAAGGTTTATTGGTAAATGATCAGATATAAATCTGAAGCATGTTTTGGAATAGTTAAAGATGTTAAACTATGGTTTAGGGAAGTCTCCTTTTGAGGTCACGACAAGAATAGCACCATTACAAAATGCTTCACCTGTACCGAATATTTGGAAATCTTGGAGACAATCTTGGATAATGTTGCCCTAAACAAGGAGAGAAGCTTGATCAATTTTTATGTTCTTCTTCTGAATCCCATGATTTTATTTAAAAACCCTTCCTCCCTTCCTGATATCAATTGTCAGTATATGTTAGAAGTTCGTGATAAGACAAAGGATTGCTAAAATGTGAAGGGAATTGTGGCACTTACAGGCTTTACCCCCTGCTTTTACACAGGACTTACAATTATAATTTCACAATTATATTATATTAAGTATAATTCTGCCTGTAATGACTGGTTATGCGGATCCCTCTATTAGTGAATTCAGTATCTTTGAATGATGATGCTCGCACAAGGAGATTAATGACTACTTTGCTTCAATCCAGAAGATTCCATCATACATTGTAGCATATTAACACTTGTAATATGCTTCTCATTCACCTCTCCAACCCCCACCCCTTCTATCTTGGAACTACCCATCCTTTAAATAATGACAGGGCTCAGCTGAATAAACATTACTTTGATCTTTGCTGACTGAAACTCAGAAATAGAGTTGATACCAAAAGCGTCTCAGTAATTGTAGTGGATTAGGATATGCTTGTAATGAGATAGATAATTGCTGCTTGAGTTCAAAAAGATGCAGTGGCCTTTTTTTTGCTCCCCATTTGGGCCCTGGGTCCACCTTGTAATCTGGTTGTAAACCAATTACGGAGCTCAAACGATTGCAGCATAACTACAACACGCTTATGCGTCCTTGACCTTTTTTATGTTGCTCTCTCTAACTGTTCCCTCTGAAACGAATGACAGCTTACAAAATCGGCCATGCCCCCACCTCTCAAATGTGAGCTTATTTCAATTGTGCTTGTTTGGAGAGTCTCGATCAAATTTTCAGGTGCAGCAGGGAATAACTTCAGCTTCCGGATTTGAGTTGCAATTCTTTTTGAGTTTCTTTTTAAAAAAAAATTCTCACTGAGATGCATTTCTATTTCTTTCAATACAATTTCATTGTGAAGCAGCAGTCACAAAAACTGGAAAGCTCCCCAACTGCAGATTTGTAACTGTACTGAGCGTAAATGAGAGCTAAAGGAGTTGAAACTGGAGTCTTAAGAAAGACTCAGAAGAAATATATTAGTGTGGGTTTGGCAGTTCCTTGGAAGATGGTGATTTGGTGCCCATTTTACGTTCAGGCAAAAGCGAAAAACTGTGCTGGAGATCTGGAATAAAAACAAAGTGCCTAAATACTCAGCAGGTCAGGCAGCATCAGTGGAGAGCGAAACAAGGTTTGATCTTCCATCAGAACTAAGCTTGGGCATAATATATTGCGATTGTATGGGTATTTAGGTTTTAAAAGAAAATTATTCTTTCATGGGATGTGGACGTCGCTGGCTAAGCCAACCTTTGTTGCCCATTCCTAATTGCCTTTGAGAAGGTGGCGGTGAACCACCTTCTGAACTGCTGCAGTCCCTGTGGTGTAGGTAGCCCCACAGTGCTGTTAGGGAGGGAGTTCCAGGATTTTGATCCCGTGACAGTGAAGGAATGGTGATATAATTCCTAGTAAGAGTGTGTGGCAGGGGGAACTTGCAGGTGGTGGCATTCCCATGCATCTGCTGCCATTATCCTAGGCAGTAGAGGTCGTGGGTTTGGAGGGTGCTGTCGAAAGAGCCTTGGTAAGTTACTACAGTACATCTTGTAGATGGTACACACTGCTGCCACTGTGCATCAGTGATGGAGGAAGTGAATGTTTAAGACATTAGATGTGGTGTCAATCAAGGGGGCAGCTTTGTCCTGGATGGTGTCAAGCTTCTTGAGTGATGCTGGAGCAGCACTCATCCAGGCAAGTGGAGTGTTTTTCATTACACTCCTGACTTCAGCTTTGTCGATGGCATAACTCTGCAGAGTAATTAACTATGGGGAGTTAATTACTTACTGTGGGATTCCTAGCCTCTGACCTGCTCTTGTAGCCTTGATTATATGGTTGGTCTAGTTCAGCTTCTGGTCAATTGTAAGCCCCAGGATGCTATTAGTGAGGGATTCAGTGATGGTAATGCCATTGAACGTTAAGGAGAGATGGTTAGACCCCCTCTTATTGGAGATGGTCATTGCCTGGCACTTATGTGGTGTGAATGTTACTTGCCACTTATCAGCTAAAGCCTGAATGTTATCCAGGTCTTGCTGCATATGGACAGAAC
Organism: Carcharodon carcharias; assembly: GCF_017639515.1. NCBI lineage: Eukaryota > Metazoa > Chordata > Chondrichthyes > Lamniformes > Lamnidae > Carcharodon > Carcharodon carcharias. The sequence goes on from NC_054475.1 coordinate 21,372,630, forward strand.
TGCTTCAGTATTTGAGCAGTTGCGAATGGTGCTGACCATTGTGCAATAATCAGCAAACATCTCCACTTCCTCTTTATGATGGAGGGAAGGTTACTGATGAAGCTGCTGAAGTTGGTTGGGCCTAGAAGACTACCTTGAAGAACCCTTGTTGCTATGTCCTGGGACTAAGATGATTTCCCCACAGCCACCTTCCTCAGTGCTGGTATGACTCCAACCAGCGGAGATTTTTGATGTCGAGGGCAATCACTCTGACCTCGCCTCTTGTGTTCAGCTCTTTTTGTCCATCTTTGGACCAAAACTGCACTGAGGTCAGGAGCTGAGTGGCCCTGGCCAGAACCCAGCCATCATTTCGCTGATGATCAAGAGTAGACTGGTGGACTGATAACTGGCCAGGTTAGATTTCATAGAATCGTAAAATTGTAGAATAATATGGTACAGAAGGAGGCTCTTTGACCCATTGAGTCTGTGCTGGATGTTTGTAGAGCAATCCAGTTGGTACCATTCCCCTGTTCTTTCAACTTAACTCATCCTTCGACTGTTTATCCGCTTCACTAACTCTTTTGTGTACAGGACATACCTGGACAATTTTCCACATAGCTGGGTAGATGCCAGTTTTGTAGCTTGGCTAGGGTCACGGTAGGTTCTGGAACACAACTCTTCAGTACTATTGCTGGAATGTTGTCAGGGTCCACAGATTTTGCACTATCCAGTGTCTTCAGCTGTTTCTTGATATCACATAGTAAGTTGAATCAGCTGGAGACAGGCACCTGTGTTGCTGGGGACTTCGGGAGGAGGCGGAGATGGATCATCCACTTGGCACTTCATGCTTAAGATGATTGCAAATGCTTCATCCTTATCTTTCGCACTGATATGCTGGATACCCCCATCAGTTGAGGATGGGGATATTGGTGGAGCTGCCTCCTCCTGTCAGTTGTTTAATTGCCCTCCACCATTCACAACTGGATGTGGCAGGACTGCAGAGCTCAGAGCTGATCCGTTGGTTGTGGGATTGCTTAGTCCTGTCTATCACTTGCTGCTTCTGTTGTTTGGCACGCAGGTAGTCTTGTAGCTTCACCAGGTTGACACCTGGTGTAATTTGACATTGGCAAAATGGACGTGAGATTAGTCCCATTTACAGGTCTAATAAATGAGTTGCGTTTAAGGAGGAAACTTCCGACTAGTATCTTCTCAGCTGTTCAAACAGGCAGAAGAGGCATGATGCTCTTGACATGATGGCTCTGCATAAAGGCAGGAGGATGTAATACTGAAAAATGTAGAGAAGGGCTTCGCCCTTAAGCTAAAATGAGAATGGAGATGTGAGAATTGTACATTGCAGTGCATGCTTGGTTCAGATCTAACTTCATCCAGTCTCTGCTATGTTAGTGATACAGCTGCTGGAGTGAACATAAATGCTTCCAAAAAAACAAACCACAATACCCAGGTTTAAGTGAACCTCTGGAATGCAGAGTTATTTCAAGGTCCCTCTTTTTTTGGATGGGCTATTTATGGTGAGTGTGGAATTTGCAAGATGGTTTCAGTGACAGCTGGCCAAATTACATCACCTGAATGAAAGGCTTGCAATGGGCCACAAGCTGCTGATAGAGTTTGGGCCAGTAACATGAGCTCTTTGTAGGCTAGGGGCCAGGACACACTGCTTATTCTACGCTAAATATTTCGAGCTGCACAAGCTATGGTGAAGGCTCCTAAGTTCTGCATTTTGTCAGGTTAATAGGAACACCATGTACCAATGATACCCATAGTTAACACTGTCTTCTTTATCAGCATCACCTCTTTCAGGTGGCTGATGGGCATGACCAGCACCGAGAATTCGCTATTGCAGTTAATCAGAGGAGTGGGAAGTGCCTGTAATTAAGTTATACCCCATTATGCTGTCGTTTTGGGCAGACTCAACAGGGGTTGCTCCTTGTAGACATGATCCACATTCATTGTACTGTACTGTTTACTGGCAAGTTCCATTTTCTAAAAGTGGGGATGGGAGAATACTTCAGAAGAATGACATCACTTTTTTTGTTAACGTCACCTTTATTGTTGCATTCCATCATTTTTTTGACCTTATTGCACCCACCTGTAGAGAGTTGACCCGCTATTTGCTCTGAATCTGTATAGAAACTGAAGCTTTTGTTAATCTGGATGTAATGGCAAAGTGAAGTGTCACTTCTCTTAGTTGAATGTGCATTTGGGAATGCCTTCCCCACATTCTGGCTGTGTTTGTGGTGAAATGCACCAAGTCGAATTGATGCAATGCCTCAAAAGGAATTGCGAGGTGTATTCCAGAAGGCAGGCTGGGTCAACTGGTGTCTGAACTTCAGTAATGGTTGAGGAGATGTTGGATGTATTCTCAGAAGCCCGGACTGGATTAAATAGATCCTTCAGTGTCACTTCAGTTATTTGTTTTTTGATGTGTATGGTTTATCAGTACATTGAAAGTTCCAGCTTGGCTTAGTGTTTTATTTATTTGTTCATGGGATGCGAGCATCACTGGCAAGGCCAGAATTTATAGGCCATCCCTGATTGTGCTTAAGATGGTGCTGAGCTGCTGCTTTAAACCACTGAGATCATGTGGTGTGCTTATTTGACTTTTTCTGTGGTTTGCTACAACTGATTGGCTTGCTAGGCCATTTCAAAGGGCACTAAAGAGTCTGAAGTCACATGTAGGCCAGACCTGGTAGAACACAGATTTCATTCCCTGAAGGATGTTCATGAACCAAATGGGTTTTTGTGACAATTCCAGTAGTTTCATGGCCACTGTTGCTGGCTTTTATAATTAATTCCCTTAGCTGCTGTGGTGGGATTTGAACTCGTGTCTCAGGAGAATTAGTCAGAGTGCCTAGATTACTAGTTCAGTAACATTATCTCTATGCTACCGTCCCCTACAGCCTCTAGGTCAGAAGGCTGTGCTTTCAAGCTCCACTGCAGGCCTTGAGCATGTAATCTTGGCTGCAGCTTGAATGAGACTGAGGGATTGTTGGAGGTGTCTTTCAGCTGAAATGTTAAACCACCTGTTCAGGGGGATGCCAAAGATTTCATGGCATCACGCCAAGAAGAGAGGGGAGTTCTACTAATGTGTGACCAACATTTTATCCTTCTGCCAATACCACCAAAATAGATTCATTGGTTATTTAGGGTCCATGATGGGAGAAAATTGGCTGCTGTGCTTGCCTACATTAACAACAGTACGCTTCAAAAGCAGACCCATTGACTTTGGTACATTATAAATCTGCAAACGATATTATGCAAATTTAAGTTCTTGGCGTATAATAAAGTTCTTCCTGAAGCTTGTACACCTTTTTAATGATCCTTTTTAAGCACCCTTTTTAATACTTATATTTAAAACTAAACCTTTTAACACAACAGCCTTACTAAATACTACAGGGATAAATAAAATTGTGTATGTATTCCTCTTGGAGCAATGTGTTTTTAAAATTAGTTTGTGTTATAGCAATATTCATCACTGAAACCACACCGACAAACTGGAAGTACATTAATGTTCAAGACACGTAAGTGAGTGGCCTGTGCATTCAATGTATTTATTGAACATATGAACATGCAAATTAGGAGCAGGAGTAGGCTATTCGGCCCCTTGAGCCTGCTCCACTATTCAATACGACTATAGCTGATCTGAATGTAACCTCAATCCCACATTCCTGCCTACCCCTAATAACCTTTCACCCTCTTGTTAATCAAGAATCTATATAGCTCTGCTTCCACTGCCTTTTCAGGAAGAGTGTTCCAAAGACTCTCAACCCTCAGAAAAATTTTCTCCTCATCTGTCTTAAATGAGACGGTGACCCCTAATTCTTGATTCTCCCACAAGAGGAAACATTCTCTCCACATCCACCCTGTCAAGACCCTTCAGTATCTTAAAGGTTCCAATTAAGTCGCTTCTTACACTTCTAAATTCCAGTGGATACAAGTCTAACCTGTCCAGCGTTTCCTCATAAGACAATCCGCTCATTTGTGATATTAGTCTAGTAAAACTTCTCTGAATTGCTTCTAATGCATTTACATCTTTCTTTAAATAAGGAGACCAGCACTGTACACAGTATTCCAGATGTGGTCTCACCAGTGCCCTATACAACTGAGGCATAACCTCCCTACTTTTGTAATCAATTCCCCTCACAATAAATGATCACATTCTATTAGCTTTCCTAATTACCTGCTGTACCTGCATACTAACCTTTTGTGATTCATGCACTACGACACCCAGATCCCTCTGAAACGAAGCTCTGCAACCTCTCACCATTTAGATAATAAGCTTCTTTTTGATTCTTCAAAATGGCAATACCTAGTGATTATACTTAAGTAGTTTAAAGAGAGAAAAGTGTGCTTTATAAGTGTCTAGAGTAATGGCTGTAGTTGCAAAGGTGTATTATTTAAGTAAATTTTGTAACAAAGTTTGAAAAGCCCAATTCTTTACTTATCAGGATGGGCCACAAAACTTGACTGTAAATTCAGCATTATGAAATTAGTGAAATTTTAAATAGTAATTTTGATGTATGGATATGTAGCCCTTGAATCATATGACCTCATCAAGGAAAGTCAATGATGATAAAAGGACATTCAGCCCATCAAATGTTGTTACTCTGGGATATTAATTTCCCAACCATGGCATCTTGATTGTACTTTGGGCATGATGATCAAATTCAATCAAGTACCTGCTGTTTGAGCCCACCAAAGTTGGCCAGGTGTCTAATTGAATACCGCTTTCAATCTAAATATATATTAGCACAAAAGCAAAATACTGCAGATGCTGGAAATCTGAAATAAGAACCAAAAATTCTGAGCAGGCCTGGCAGCATCTGTGAAGAGAGAGAAAAACTAAGTTAATGTTTCAGCTCAATGGCCACTCTGGGTAGAATATTTGCTCAATGAGCTTTGGCAGTATTGCAGGCTTGGTTAAGTGTTTAATATTTGGTGCTGAAATCTGTACCACATTTATTCTAAAATAAAAAGTGCATGTTGTAAACTGGGTTTTGAAAGTTTGGCAGGTTGACCGGTTTCAAGAACTAGCTTTAAATATCTGTTTAAAGGAAGTGAACTTGTAATTCAGTTGATGGGAAGGGAAGTTCCAGATATGTTGGATTACGTGAGCACTGATCAGTCAGCATTTTTTACTTGAGTTTTCATTTGAGCAAGCTGCTTTCTATTGATGAATAATTAGAAGAAAAGTTTGTTTAACCTTGTCATTTCTTTTCTCTCAACTTTTGTGAAATTTTGTTCCAGGGGTCAAATGTTACAAGTTTCATAATACTGTAGCACTGTATTCCACTTGGAACTATTTATTCATACCTCTGTCCGGTTAGAAACTAAAACACTTCCAATTTCTTGTGCTCCAGTTTTCAATTCGCAGTACTAACAATATGAAGTCTCTCCCCACCGTGCCTTCTCTGAATGCATTCTTCATAAGATTGACCTGCCGCTCCTTTGACCCCATTCCCACTTAAATTCTGACCGGCCAGGTTCCTTTCCTGGAGCTGTTACTGTAAATAGTCCCTTCTCCGTCTTGGGTGTTGTCCCGCTCCCTTCCAGCTCTATAACTCCTCCCACCCTCATTCCACTTCCCAGAACTCTAACTGCATCCTCGAACTCTGGCCTGGTACACACTTTCTTCATTCCACCATTGGTGGCCATGCCTTCAACTGTGTGCACACTAAGCTCTGGAAGTCCCTCCCTAAATCTGTTTCTTCACCTCTCGCTCTCTCAAATTGCAAAAGCAACACAATAATAGATTCTAGGCATCCAAAGTGCAATGTGTATAAAGCATTTTTTTAAAAATTCATTTTAAGGAATGTAGGTGTCGCTAGCTATACCAGCATTTATTGCCAATCCCTAATTGTCCTTGAAAAGGTGGTGGTGAGCCATCAGCTTGAACCGTTCCAGCCCCTGTGGTGTAGGTACACCCACAGTGCTGTTAGGGAGGGAGTTCCAGGACTTTGACCCAACGACAGTGAAGGAACGGTGATATATTTCCAAGCCAGGGTGGTGCGTGGCTTGGAGGGGGACTTCCAGGTGGCAGTGTTCCCATGTACCTGCTGCCTTGTCGTTCTAGACGGTAGTGGTCGTGGGTTTAGAAGGTGCTGTCTCCAAAGTTAGTTGAGAGTTTGAGTTTAAATAGGTGCAATTTTTGCTGCTGCAAGTGCCTTAACCCTCAGTGAGGGAGTCCCAAATTTATGGTGGAGGTGTAAATGCTTCTGAAGGTCTCATAAGAGGAGTATGTACCCTGTGCGGAGCTCAATCTGCAAAGTTAAATGTTGAACATAGAAGCCCTGCTTCAGAGACTAAGGTTGGTGCCAGACCACAATGTGTTTGGAGTGGTGGGGTGGGGGGGAAGGAATGTGAAAGAGGAAGGGCAAATCTGTATAGCTCCTCTAGATTATTCCCTGCCTCAGGCAGCCAAGTGAGAGAGAGGACAAATTGCTAAGATTTATGGGTGAAGAGTGAAGTGAAGGAAGGAAGTTGAAAACTATTAATTGTAATAAACTCTAAGCTTGAATTATGTTTACTTCAGGGTTGCTCATCAGTTTTATAACCAGATGCCCCCATTTTCTACAGTTAACTTTGAGTTTTAAGAATCAAGGTTATGTGATCTAAAAACATGTGAATTATGAACAAAATAAGGTGGTGTCTGTAAATCAGCCCTGAGGCATTGTGATGATCTCACTTGGAGTAGAGTGTCAGGACCTGCTGAAGTTGCCAAGGTACAGTCATTCCCATGGCTGGGTGGTGTGAAGCTTTGCCAGCTTTAAGTTACTGCTGTGTCTTAAGTTATTAGACAAGGTCAGCATTAAGCTCTTTTCCAGTATATCAAACCAGTTGGCCAACAGTTACAGTTCTTAATCACCTGACTGATGACAGACATCTCCCATGAACCAACAAGAATCAACAGCTTCTTCCTCATGCTCCAGGAAGTGCCACCAGAAAGCCCCGTCAGGAAGATATAACAATTTTCATAATGTTATTGGAATTTATTGTAGAGTAATAGTGGGGTCTGTGTCTATGGGTCTGTCTGTGTGTGTTTTAATTGAATTACAGGCAGCTGGTCTTTGGTGCTTTGATGTATCAGATGGGAAACTAGGTTTGAAATGCTAAGCAGGTCAACATGGGTTGAAGTTTTTGAGCATGAGGTGGAGACCATAAGACGTAGGAGCAGAAGTAGGCCATTTGGCCCATTGAGTCTGCTCCACCATTCGATGAGATCATGGCTGACCTGATAATCCTCAACTCCACTTTCCTGTCTTTTCCCCATAATCCTTGATTCCCTTACTATTTCAGCCTTAAATATACTTAATGACCCAGCCTCTACAGCCCTACAGATTGACTCTAAAGGGGTGAAGGGAATATTTGCATTTTTAAATAAACCAGAATAGCTTGACTTCAAAAGAGGGGGTGAAATACTTCGCCTAACCAGAAGTTAAGAAGTTTATTTTTCCCAAAGGTTACTGATAAAATTGGTACTATGATCAATTTTTATTATTAGAGAGGTAAAGCCCAAAGACATAGTGAAACAATGGAAATTTGCATTCAAAGGGGAATGTATAAAGGAGAGAAGGCTGTGTGCAAGGGAAGGCATTCTAAGATCTTTCACAAGTGTGAAAAGCTTCCTCCAGCCTCTGTGCCCAAAGTGCTGTCTGCCCCAACTGAAGTGAAGAAAACTCACTGTTCAGAGTATCGTGTTACTTTGCCTGGATCTTTTAAAATCATCTGTGTTTTTACTGTTGCTTTAATGGAGGTGTAACTGGGAGTTAGACTATTCAGGGGAGCTAGGAGTTATAGTAGTAATTTGTAAACCTATGCATGTGCTTAAAATCATTTTTTTATTTAATAAAGGTTTAATTTAGTTTTTTTTAAGAAACCTGTAAGATTTGGACTTATTACTACTGAATTCAAGGCACGCATCTGGAAATATACAAATTGCAAAACAGTTGTGGCAGTTGTTTTGAGTTTCCCTTGGGGGATTTGAGCAGCTCAGCGTTTACCATCCATTGTGCCATAACCGGCCCTTTTTTACGTTGGGCTGCAGATGTGATCCACATCCCTTGGCATCAGGGACCGCCTCCAACTCCAACTGGTTCCAGGGTGGGTGGGTGGGTGGGCCCAATTCCATCCCACCACCCAATCCCCACTCCCGGAACAGAAATTGTGTGTATCGGAGCACTTTTTCACTGAAGTGGTTCTGGTGGCTTGGGAAATTTCCCAACTTGAGCTACCTGCCTTGGTAGCGAGGATCCAGCCTAATGACTGACAATAAATGAACATCTTTTGTCTTTCCCAACATTGTATTTTCTAACCCAATCATATTAAAAGATGTTCTATTCTGCAGCAGATATTAGAATAGTTTTTTTCCTGTTTCTCTGAATAAATCAGTCATTTTTAATCCTGATACTTCTGGGAGGATAGCAGATATTCACCATCCATAAATGATATCTTGCCACCCCTTCTGATGGAAGCCCAACTGTTCTATTATAGGAAGAGATCCTTGCCTTTACTGTGTTGTGATTGACACACCAGTCTGGGTGCTTTTATTAAGTGTGTAGGAATGGTTTATTGACACTTACTATCTGAGGTTACTAATTAAATCAAGCAGAAGCATTCCCAAAGATTTGGGTGGGGGGAAGAGAGTAATGTGATTTTTTTTAAAGAATAATTAATGTAGGCATTACTGGCAAGGCCAGCATTTATTGCCCATCACTAATTTCCTTTGAAGGCTGTGGTAAGCTTTTTGAACTGCTGGTGTCTGTGTGGTGAAGGTTCCCCCACAGTGCTGTCAGGGAATGCCATGATTTTCACCATGACGAGGAGGAAACAGTAATGTAGTTTCAAGTCAGGGTGGCATGTGACTTGGAGGGGAACTTGCAGGTGGTAGAGGTTGCAGGTTTGGAAGGAGCTGCCAAAAGAGCCTTGTCATCTTATAGATGGTGCACACTTGGCCACTGCACTGGTGGTGGAGGGTGTGACTCCTCAAGGAATTTCCACAACACGGCATATTTCAGCCACATGTTAGAATGCCCTCCATTTTCTTGTACAAATCCAGTCAAGAACCTTGATGCCACCCAGAACAAAGCAGCTGTCCAATTGGCATCCCAACCAGCACCTTTAATCATTCACTCACTTTCCACCACTGGTGCTTATCTTTGTGGTCCAGTGGAGCAGTCCTGGACGTTGGAATAAAATACTCAACATAACCCCAACATAACCTATTTAAAATTAATATTTCCTTTTTTAATTTGGAAAAAATCCATCAGGAAAAATTATGAATTGCCTTTGGACTCTGCTTCTTATTGCTTTGACACAATGGTCTAGTTACAATTACCAACTAGGTCTAGTTGAGCTCTATTTGTAAGGCACATGCTAATAACAAAAGGTAAGCTGCCAGAATTTCTTCACCTGGGAGGCCCAGGTATAGAGAGGGTATAAAACCCAGTGATTGTCAAGTAAATTTCCAAATGTCACCACCACTATGCTGGTTTTGTGTGCAGAGGCAGCTTCTGTTGGATTGCTCTCCATTATCAGCATGTTCAAAACCACTTTCTAATGCACAGACAGAACTGGCAACGAGATGTCAGCAGATTGTTGCCAGACCCACTTCTCTCTCTTCACATTATCGGTGTTTTTTTTTCCTCTGGTTAGATATGATTGGATTCCCTGTACAACACGGGAAGTCCAATCTGGGACTCTGGAAAAATCTTTTTTCTCTTTAGAGGAAAACGATTATATTTTCTGCTCAGCCCTCGGGGAAAGAAGTCTTATCCTATCAGTGGGAAGTGTGGAACAGCAGTGTGTGATTGCCATCGAGCTGTGCATTTTGAGTTAAAACTAATAGTAATCAAATGAAAGCTACTAATTCACAGCTTGGTGCTAGCCACAGAATCTAAGCTAACAACTTTCTGGAGGTACTGGATTAACCTTACTTGTATATTTAAAAAAAAAACCTGTGCACAACAAGCATCCATGTCCATTAGAGCTGCTGATTTGAATTGAACATGAACTGTAATTGCAGGTGCGCTTTTCAAGCTCAGAGCAAATGATTTCTGATTGCTTGCTTGATTTGAATGGACTGATGATCCATTTACAAGTGCAGCACCCTCTGCTGCTCGCAGAGGGCATCACAGTTGGAGCGGTTTGTACTGAGATTTATCAAAGTCAAAAATTGTAACACCTCCAAGTAAATTCCAAATCGGGTTGGACAAAATTGCTTAAGTTGTGTGATGCCAATCATTTGTGGAAAGCTTCTAGTGAAGATGTAAATACTTCAGAGTGGTGGGAAATTGAGATGGATTCACTTCAGATTTGGGGCAAATGCATTTGTTCATCTGTAGTGACGCTTGCTGCAGGTAGTATTCCTAGTGTTGCAGTATTTTACTATGGTAGCCCTTCTACCAGTCCAGTACAGTTGATTAGTGTGGTATTCAATCTCAGTGCCCTGTTGCTGGGTGACATGTGAAGAAGGAAGGGGCAAGATGCCAGAATGAGCTGCTGATTACATACCCTATGCTACATCCTGACGAAACTATCAATGTGCTACAGAGCCAAGACTTCTGTAGGCTGCAATACTGGTGAGCTGTTTTGAACTCTACTTGTTAGCTGAGTTTGCACGTTCTTGATCATGTTAATCTTGGATCACGTAGGAATGGACACTGGTTAAAAACTCATTGCAAAATGACAGAAGATTGGGGTGATCCTAAGTGAAGTGATTGAGGGTATCAGAACATGTGCCAACCCCATGCATTAGGGACACTGATGTTGCGCTCTCTCACTGAAGTGAATTTAATGGCAGCACATTACTGTTCTCAGTGTCCTGGCATGCAGTATCAGGTTGGTTCTCTGAAGTGAATCTGCCTGGATTTACACACTGTTAACTCACTGTATAGCAAAGATATCTTTTTGTGCTTTCATGCATGGAGCCAATGAACTATTCCTCCACTTTGGAGCTAGTGAGATTCACCGCTTTGCTGCATAGTACTTTCTCGATTGACTGCCAAACCTTCAAAGCAGCTAACTGGAGCTAAATATACTCCCAGTTAGATACTACATGCTGCTGGATGTTATCGTTGCACCATCAGTCACAACACATGTGCCACTGCATTATTTGAAGGTTAATGGAATGCTATTCTTTATTACGAGAGGAGTTGAACATAAAAGTAAGAATGTTATGCTTCACTTATACAAGGCATTAGTGAGACCACATCTCGAATACTGTGTGCAGTTTTGGTCTCCTTATTTAAGGAAGGATGTAAATATGTTAGTGGCAGTTCAGAGGAGTTTTACTAGATTAATACCTGGAATGAGTGGGTTGTGTTATGAGGATAGGTTGAACAGGCTGGGCTTGTTTCCATTGGAGTTTAGAAGAGTGAGGGGTGACTTGATTGAAGGATGTAAGATCTTGAACAGTATTGACATGGATGTGGATATGATGTTTCCTCTTTGGAGAGTCCAGAACTAGGGGGATACTGTTTTTAGATTAGGAGGTGTCCTTCTGGGACAGATGAGAAATTTTCTGAGGGTTGTGCGACTTTGGAATTCTCTGCCTCAAGGTGATTTAGGTGGGGTCTCTGAATATTTTTAAGGCAGAGGTAGATTTTGAGGGAATCAAAGGTTATTGGGGGTAGATGGGAATGTGGAATTAGAAATACAGACAGATCAGCCATGATCTTATTGAATGGTGGAGCAGGCTTGAGGGGCTGAATGGCCTACTTCTGCCATTTCGTATGTTCGTATGACTCTCTGACTGAAAAGTTAGTGGACACAAACCAGCAAGATTGCCTTAACTATGACTCCCTAAGGATGTTGGCTTCATTGTCTGGTTGGAAGTGTACTGTTTGCTTGATTTATGATGTTATCGACCCTTTTTGTTGAAGGGAAAATTGAGTTCATCCTGGCGAATTAAACAGAAGCAATTTCGGGGGGAAAATCCATTTTTTTTTGTCAGCGAATTCACTACATTGAGTGAGTCTTAAGCAATAGGAAAAAATTATATATATTTAGGTCTGATTAACAAAACTAGCTTGAGTTTCAAGCCCATTCCCCTGTCCAATTCTTCTTTGACACCTCAGCAGTGAGCCCAGGCCCTGTCTTGTATTCTCTCAGCCTGAATGTCCAATCCTTGTGTATATAGGCCCATTCAGTGTTGCACATTTGCCCTAGCTCAGTTAAGGGCATGAAAATCTCCATACTGAGCTTCTTCCAGTCTAGGCTTCACTTCACACTCTGCTCAGCGCCCCACTGCTATTCCAGGCATCACTCTTTAGCTCTTTATCAGTAGCTTCTTCGAGGTCACTGGCAAGTGCCGTTGTTTAGCTGCCGTTGTTTAGCCGCTGACTGCAGAATCCAGACCATTATCTGTCACCACGAGGAACAAGTAGTCCTGAATTTCAGTCAGTTCTGTGCTCCTCGTAAAGATATTTTAAACACATGCACCGCACACCCCTCCCCCCACTACATACACATTCTATTTACTGAGCCCCTCTCGAACTAAATTAACCTTCTGTCATATGTTGACCTTCAGTTGAACTGTTGAATAATTTCTTTTGATCAATAAAATAATCGCCATTGACGTATTTATGGGTATTGGTGTTGCAGCCTCTGCAGCAGCTAAATCATTTATTTGCAAGTCAAGCTGCCAAAAAACCTTTACAAATGGACTCGAGCCGTTCCTTCAAAGAATCCATTTAGATGAAACTTGACTATTAGCTCATCAAGTAAAAAGGAGCAAATAGTGTTTTTTTAAATTAATTCATAGGATGTGGGCATTGCTGGCCGGGCCAGCATTTATTACACATCCCAAATTGCCCTTGAGAAGGTGGTGGTGAGCTACCTTCTTGAACCGCTGCAGTCCATGTGGTGTAGGTACTGCTGTGAGGAGGGAGTTCCAGGATTTTGACAGTGAAGGAACAGCTGTCAGGACGGTGTGTAGCTTGGAGGGGAACTTGGGGGTGGTGGTGTTCCCATCTATCTGCTGACCTTGTTCTTCTAGATGGTAATGGTTGTGAATTTGGAAGGTGTGTAAGGAGCCTTGGTGAGTTCCCGCATCTTATAGATGGTGTACACTGCTGCTACTGTGCATCGGTGGTGAAGGGCATGAATGTTTGGATGGGGTCCTAGTTGTCCTAGAGAACATGTTGGTTGCAACCTGGGAGCCTGTTAGAAGTCTTTGTGGTTATGGTACATATAATTTTTTTTTATATACAAGCACAAAATGTTGCAAAAGATCAGGAAAGTTGATCATCTGAAGAAGTAATATAAATTCTGAGTGATGCCAGTAGAGTTTTATTGACCTGTAATGATTAGCGTGTGAATGATGTATTATATTCACTAGAAATACAAAGACATGCAACAAAAATAATTTCTTTAAAACTGTTCTGCAATATTTATATTCATGGGGGCACGGGTGATAGGAGGATTTTTGGTGGTGACTTATTACTGGTGATAGACGTGCCGGTAATATGAAGTACAGTAGATGTCAGCATATAAGTCAACCATGTAAGCCTCAAAATCTCTCCAAAAATGGGGGTAGGCTTAAATGCTGAGGATAAAGGTGTGGGTGGTCACCATCTCTGTCATTCACCATGTGGGGTCTGCTCTGTGTGGACATGCCTTAAAACTCCTGCGCACCTTCACAATGTAGCCTGTGTCACCTGCTTGATCTCCTGTACTTGTTATAAACTACCAGTAAGCTAAACATCCACATGTGGGGTAAAACAATTTTGAGGCTAGCTACTAATGCAAGTATAGCATCTCATTGTTGAAAAGTGGGGCGTCGACTTATAGGCTGAGTATATGCAAAACATGAGTTTTGGGGCTGGAAAAATGGGGTCGTCTTAATAGGCCGGGTCAACTTGTGTGCACCACGATTTTATGGTAATGCATTAAGACCACTTTAAAACCCTGTGCATTGGAATTCCCTCCTTTAACCTTCCCGCCTCTCTAACTCTCTCTCTTTGCGAGAGTCATTTGGTAGCACAGGGCTTGAGTATTGCTGAGAAAAGAGACACGTCGAAGCTTTTTGTCTTGCACTCATCAGGATTCTTCACTAGAATACCAATTTCAGGGGAAAACAACAATTTATACTGTATGAGAGGAAAGTGCTGATTGGCTGGAAAGTGGACACAGGTTGGTAGAGGCATTGCCATGAAGAATGGTGATGGTGATTGACGGTTAACTGCCAAGCATTGTTTGAAGTTTAAACCAGGCAGCTTGACCCCAATTGGTTCAGGCATTGCCCTGAGGAATGAGTCACTGAATGGCTGCCACTTAGCTTTTTTTTAGTTAAAACAGGCGCAATGAGTGTACATGTTCTTTCTGTCTGCAAAGAACAGGGCCCTGTGTATTAATATACGTAGCTGCAGCCCTGGCAAATGTGCCACACTGTGAGTTCAACTGACTTTCTTAAATTGGTTGTCAGCATAATTATTAGCAAATGTCCAATTGCGGAATCACATTTGATGTTGGACACTGTTTTGCGTTTTGGGTATGATCTGTACCCTGCCAATTGCAAACAGTGGCTGGGATATGCTGTTGATACAATCCGCCAGTCTTTGGCCTACATACCAAGCATCACATTGGCACTGAAATTCATATACCACATTGCTCATTTGTGTGATAGGTCGAATAGGTCTTTTTGGCTTGACAGCAGCATCTTGTTAGTGGCAAACACCACTTGTGTTGCTACTGTATAGTAGCAGCGTCACACAGCTAGCTTTACCTGTTGCTCAAACTTGAGAAGTTACCCTGGAAAGGAAAGGTGAGGTAAACTGGGTACTTTTCAGGGCCGAAAGTGACGGCCTTAGGCCTGTTTGTGAGCTTGCGTGATATACAGCATGAAATGATCTGATCAGGGTAGCCATTATCCCATAGGATGCCTTTGATGCACCTATTTCAGCATCAAACTTGCATGGTGAGCAAATAGCTTGGGCCCTACTTACAAGGTTGCTGATAAGACCAATCTTGTAGTATGTGGAACTGTAATAATCCCAACGCATATATCGACCAGTGAAGGGAGTTTTGGGTTAGAGGACCCCCTGTCAGATTTCTCAACCTGTACATCAAGGAAAGGGAGTTTATTTGACTGCTCTGTTTCAAAGGTGAATTTGAGCTCAGGATGGAGCCCATTAAGACATGTAAGGAAATTATTACATGCAGCTGCAGAAAAGCTTTGACATCTCTCCTTTTTTTTCTCCTTTTAAGATGCCTCACAAAATCTACCTCTTTGAGCTTTCAATCACCTGTCCTAAAGTGATTGTGTCAATTTTCTTGTCTGGTTATGCTTCTGTGAAGTACCTTGGGACATTTTACTATGGTAAAGGCATTATATAATTGCATGTTGGTGTTAATGGATGGTATTTAATGTAGGTTATGGAGGTGTCTCCTGCTGGCAATCCAGTCGGTGAAAGCCCTGTGTCGCCAACTTTTGGTTAGCATTAAGTACCTCTGGCAGCCTGCACAAAACCCCGAGGAGGGTTTGCTTTTTGGGTTCCCTGCATAGCGAATCCCCTGCCTGCCACTGGTTGAAAACCAGCACTGGTAGGATGTGGTCATTCATTTTCCACTTAAGGGCCACAATTGGTTGAGGACAGGAAGGCAGTCAATAAGCCTTCCCACCCTCGACTTAATCGGGAAGGTGGTGGGGCCATCACATGCCACTCTCCCGCCTGATTAAATGTCCCCACCTCCAAACTTGCCACGCGGGAAGGCATTAATTTTGGCCTGTTGTTTACCTTCTGGTGCTTGCTTAACTTTGGACTCTGGGTGACCAATGGATTGACTTCTGACATTTGCCCTGTGACCCACAGCAAAAAAAAAATTCTGAAGCCAGCCACCTTGCAGATGCTGGTCCCATTGACCCCGAATTAAAAGTAACACTAGAAACATAGGAAAAAGAAGCAGGAGTAAGTCATTTGGCCCTCTGAGCCTGCTCCACCATTCAATATGATCGTGGCTGACTACCTATCTCAATGCCATACTCCCGCTCTCTCCCTATATCCCTTGATGTCTTTAGAGTCTAGAAATCTATTTATTTCCTCCTTAAATATATTCAGTGACTTGCCCTCCACAGCCTTCTGTGGTAGAGAATCCCACAGGTTCACCACCCTCTAAGGGAAGAAGCTTCTCCTCATTCCCAGCCCTAAATGGCTTCCCCTGTATCCTGAGATAATGCACTTGGGTAGGGCTAATAAGGCAAGGGATTCCAGTATGGATGATAGGACCCTGGAAAGTACTGAAGAATAGAGGGACTTTGGTGTGCATATCCACAGATCCCTGAAGGTAGCAGGGCAGGTAGATAAACTGGTTAAGAAGGCATATGGGATACTTGCCTTTATTAGTCGAGGTGTAGAATACAAGAGCAAGGAGGTTATGCTGGAACTGTCTAAAATGCTGGTTAGGCCACAACTAGAGTACTGCATGTAGTTCTGGTCACCACATTATAGGAAGGACGTGATTGCACTGGAGAGAGTGCAGAGGTGATTTACCAGGATGCTGAGGGTGTGAGTTATGAGGAAAGATTGGTAGGCTAGGGCTGTTTCCCTTGGGGCAGCGAAGGTTGAGTGGGGACCTGATAGAGGTGTATTATGGAGATTGAGGGGCATTTATAAAGTGGATAGGAAGGCACTTTTTCCATGAGTAGAGGGGTCAATAACCAGGGGGCATAGATTTAAGGTAAGAGACAGGAGGCTCAGAGGAGAGTTGAGAAGAAACCCTTTCACCCAGAGGGTGGTGGAAGTCTGGAACTCACTGCCTGAAAGGGTGATTGAATCAGAAACTCTTGTAACATTTAAGAAGTATTTAGATATTCACTTGCATTGGCATACCCTCCAGGACTATAGGACAAGTGCTGGAAAATGGGATTAGTGTAGTCAGATCTTCGTTAACTGGCGCAGACACGATGGGCTGAATGGCCTCCTTCTGTGCTGTAAACGTCTGAGTGTATGAGACTGTGACCCTTTGTTCTATACTGCACCCCCCCAGCCAGAGGAAACATCATCCCTACATCCAATCTGCCCACCCCTGTCAGAATTTTATATTTCAATGAGATCCCCCTCATTCTTCTAAACTCCAGTGAATATAGGCCGAGTCAGCCCAATTTCTCCTCATAAGACAATCCTGCCATCCCACGGATCAATCTGGTGAACCTTCACCCCTCTTCCTCTATGGCACGTATATCCTTTCTTAGGTAAGGAGACCAAAACTACATGCACTACTCCAGGTGTGGTCTCGCCAAGACCCTGCACAGCTGCAGTAAGACGTTCTTGCTCCTGTACTCAAGTCCCCTCACAATGAAGGTCAACATACCATTTGCCTTCTTAACTGCTTGCTGCACCTGCATGCTTGCTTTCAGTGATTGGTGTCCAAGGACACCCAGGTCCCTTTGTACATCAATATTTCCCAATCTATCACCATTTAAATAATCTGCTATTCTGTTTTTCCTACCAAACTGGATAAGTTCACACTTATCCACGTTATACTGCATCTGCCATGTATTTGCCCACTCATTCAACCTGTCTAAGTCACCCTGAAGCTCTTAACACCCTCCTCATGGTTCACATTCCCACCAAGTTTCGTGTTGTCAGCAAACTTGGAAATATTACATTTGGTTCCCTCATCCAAATCATTGATATATATTGTGAATAGCTGGGGCCCAAGCGCTGATCCCTGTGGCACCCCACTAGTCACCGCCTGCCACTCCAAAAAAGACCCGTTTATTCCTAATCTTTGTTCCCTGTCTGCTAATCAATTCTCAATTCAAGTCAATATATTATCCCAGTCCCATGTGCTTTAATTTTACACACTAATCTCTAATGTGGGACTTCATCAAAAGCTTCCCGAAAATCTAAATACACCACATCCACTGGTTCTCCCTTATCTATTCTGCTAGTTACAGCCTCAAAGAACTCCAGTAGGCTTGTCAAACACAATTATTCTTTCATAAATCCATGTTGACTTTGTCTAATCCTGTTGATATTTTCTAAGCATCCTCTTATCACATCCTTTTATAATAGATTCTAATATTTTCCCTACTACTGATCTCAGGCTAACTGGTCTGTAATCCCGTTTTTTCCCTCCCTCCTTTTTTAAATAGTGGGGTTACATTTACCGCCCTCCAGTCTGCCGGGAAAGTTCCAGAATCTATAGAATTTTGGAAGATGACAACCAGCGCATCCACTATTTCCATGGTCAGTACCTTTAGGACCCCGAGATGTAGATTATCAGGCCTGGGGATTTATCGTCTTTCAGTCTCAGTAAGTTCTCCTCCACTATTTTTTTTAGTAATACTAATTTCCTTCAATTCCTCCTCCTCACTAGACCCTTGGTTCTCTAGTATTTCTGGGAAGCTATTTGTGTCTTTCTCCATGAAGACAGAACTCAAGTAGTTGATTAATTACTCTGTGTTTCCTCGTTTTCTATTATAAATTCTCCTGTTTCAGACTGTAAGGGGCCTACATTTGCCTTCACTTTTTTTTACGTTCTAGTAGAAAAATAACTTAGCGCCACAAAAAACTCTCACTAAGGGGATGTTTTCCTGTGGAGCTTGGGTGTTCACATTGGGGCACTGGAACTTTATTTTAAGTTTCCCATAAGTGTAGTTTTTTCTTTTCACCTTTCCTATTTACCGTGCTTTCGGACTGCTTTTCTGAGACTTCCTTTTTTACACCAGATATGTGACTTTTTGTTGGATATGTAAATGGTGGTGGGGTGGTTGTTGTTGGTTGGCAGAGTCACCAGACTCTGCCTTACAAAGACATAAAATGGACTCAAAGCACCAAAGGAGGAGATTTTAAAACAGGTGATCAGAAGTTAGGCCAGAGAGATGGGTTTTTAATCGTTTTGGAGGAGGAGGAAAGGCAGAGAGGTAGAGGGGTTTGGCGAGGGAATTCTATCACACAGGTTCAAGGTGGGAGAATGTATGGTCACTGGTGATGTGACAAAGGGAGGGATGGCTGCACAAGAGGACAGAGTCAGGAATATGTGAGGATGTAGGGCTGTAGGAGAATATGGAGCTGGGGAGGGATGAGGCCGTGATATGATTTAAATGCAAGTTGAGAATTTTAAATTGGAAGCATTATGTGGGGGAGGAGATGCAGTTGCTATGTAGGTCAGCAAGGTGAAGGATGGTGGGTGATTGGGACTTGATATCGAGTCAGATATAGGACATGGGTAGCAGAGTTTTGAATTAGCTGAAGTTAAAGCATTGAGAATGGGAGACTATTAGAGTGCATTGGAGCAGTGGAGTCACAGATGGTCAGAGGTGGGGGTCATGTTACTAAGATGGAAGTAGTTGAGTTTTGTGACAGAGTGGACATGGGGTCAGAAGCTCAGCTCTAATTTGAAACGGAGGCAGAGATTCCCGACAGTCTGCTTCAGTCTGAGATGGGTGGCAGGGGTTTGGTGGAAGATGGAATCAGTGGCATGGGTATGGAGTTCATGATAGGGGTCAAAGCCGCTGGCTTCTGTGCTCCTACTGTTTAACTGCAGGAAACTGTGGCTCATCCAGATATTTTGGCTTTGATGTGATGGGCAAGAGTGAAAACAAATGATCTGCATTGTTTCACAGAGGCAAGATCAGACAAATAAACTTGGCAAGCTCCATCTCCAAAGCAGTCAGCTGGAAATGAGGTTTCAACCGCTGATATATTGTCACAATTCAAAATGTCTTAAAATTTTTTTGACTTTGTCAGTAGTTGCTTCTTGAGTTTTGCTTAACTTCTGAGGTAATAGAAAGCCACAGTTATCCAATGACCACTTATTGTCTGAGATATCATAATATTTAATGCTGTCTAGTTTTTGTAAAGTGCTTGTGTATTTTTTATTGGGTGAAAATTGTGAGCTTGGATTCTACTATGGGTTCAATGACAAAGATAATTTGTGCCAATGATTGGAATTGGATATGTTGCCTTGGGTTAGTGACTAGGTTTCCACTGAGGAGCAGATCGGGCTTGGTTACGATGCTCCCCGTGCTGGAATAGCCTATTGGTGCTTGCTATTGAGATTTGCACTTGAATAATGGTTGCTTGGGTAAGCAGCAAGGGGCTGCCCATTCCACCGTTCTCAAGTTTGGGGATGACGCTTCCCAGAGAGGAGAAGAGAAAATTGGTGAGGGGAAGTGAATAAATTCTGGTGATGGGGACATAGCCACAGGTTGAACTGATATTTTACTTAAACTATTTCAATTAATCCTACTACAATAGAATTATACCCTTCTTTCAACGAATGTCATAAAACAATACACATTAGCAAGGACAATTCCCTTTTGCATCTAACAGCAGGAAGACCAAAGTCTTTGTTATTTCTTTTGCCACAAACTCTACTCCCTTAATTGCCAACCATTCCATGTCTTTCCTTGGCTGTTCACCTCTGGCTGAATCAGGCTATTGTAAACCCTTGGCATCCAGATCAATTGAGTTGACTTTTAAGTTGCACGTGCCCACTGCCACCAAGAGACCTGATTTTCAACTTTGCAACATCACCACCACAGTACATTGCTGCTGGAATTATTATCCATACTGCTGCCCTCTCTAGTCTCTCCAATGTCTTCCATGCTAATGTGTGACCCTTCTCACTCTGTAATATCCATCTTATTCAGAACCCCTTATAGGCGAAGTTTCACTTGCCTGTTAGACTCAGCATTGCCGATCTCCACTGGGTCCAGAGCATTTAAATACCTTAGATTCCCCATCTTCACCTTACTGTTTCAACAGCTTCTGGCCTTCTCAGCATTCTCTCTCTTCCTTTACCCCAGCACTAGTGGCAGATGCCTTAGCTACTTAGTTTTGCTTTTTGAAAGCCTTCTTTCAAACCACTTTTCAATATCTCTCAATGCATGGCTAACTGTTCTTGCTTTATTTCTCTCTAAATTGCCTTGGGATATTTTTTACATTAAAGGCTGGATATAAATATAAGACAAGTTGCTGTTAGTGGTGCTACTATAAATGTAGGCTTTGGCCTTGTCTAGAGCTCTGTGCATCTTTCTCTCGCTGGGGGAGGGGAGGAAACTGCTCAAGGGAAAAATTGTCTTCTACTTTGGCATCTATCAAAGTAATTGCCGCCTTCCATCTTTCAAGATAATGAGTGCACTTCATCCTTCACCTATTACTTGTTGCTTTCTGTACTTCCCATCACTAACCGTCATCCTTCATAGCCTGCTCTACTGCATCTCCCTAATCTTTCTCCACTCTATGCTTGTTTCATTCATTTTGAGATTCTGCTCTGAGGTTGCCTTTTTTCAGCACTTTGCTTGAAAATAGAACACCACTTCCTGAATAATGATGATGGAAGCTTTTTAAATGCTTTCATCATTTGCCAAGCCTGGATGTGGTGTGCATTGGCTCCCTTTCTCCTCTACCTCTTCTGCTTTCTCTGCCACAAAGTGGTGTTACAAACATTCTCTTAAGTAATTGCAACCTGAGATACTGTACTCCACAGAGAGA
Organism: Carcharodon carcharias; assembly: GCF_017639515.1. Classification (NCBI taxonomy): domain Eukaryota; kingdom Metazoa; phylum Chordata; class Chondrichthyes; order Lamniformes; family Lamnidae; genus Carcharodon; species Carcharodon carcharias. The sequence goes on from NC_054475.1 coordinate 21,394,067, forward strand.
GAGAGATGACATGAGCAACAACAATATTTAGCACAAGCTGACTTGATACCATTTAACAAGACTGCAGCCCCTTGAAAATACTTAGGATTCTGACCATGCTTATGGTCTGGATTTTGCAGTTGTAATGAGAGCAAAACTGAGTGTTCACCATCATTACTCTGTAAAACTTGCGGCATCATCTGGAGTCTGCACATACACAGTTAAATGCAGAATGCAGAACTTGCTGTCAATAATTTTCTGCTTCTTCACAGGATGCACTGTTCATGTCCTTTAGATAGAAATTATTGCATTGATGCGAGCTCCCACTTCCTGAGTTACTGCATCATCTTGTAAAGCCCTTAAAAAGGCACAGCTTGTTGAATGAGGTGCAACTGGGATTAAACAGGATACTGTGTTATAATTTATTGCTGAACAAGCTTGCAAGCCCTGAATAAACTAATTTTATAGTCGTAGAATGTCAAATTTATAGTCATTTGATAGTACAGAACTGGAGCATTGCTGAAAACAGACTAGTGTCAAATCTTTTTGTCTTGCACTCATCAGGACAATTCGCAGGAATACCAAATGTAGAGGAAACAGCAATTTATGTTGCATGGGAAAAGTGCTGATTGGTTGGCAAGTGAACTCTGGTAAGAGGCATTGCCATGGAGAATGCACCAGCTAACTGATGTCAAACAGTTAACTGCCAAGCTTTGCTTAAATTCAAACCAGTCAAAATGTCAAATTTCTCCATTATGACAAATACCATAGATTTTTAACATCAATATTTTTAAGTTTCTTAGTTTGTTTGATATTTAAACTTCTACCATTATTCCATGTGTATGTCCAACCTTTATTTCGCTGTCAGTAAAATTACCAAAAAGTGACAGATAAATTGGTGCTTTTTGCTTTCTGGTTTAGTGTCTGTCAGAGTTCCTCAATATATTGGCTGCGTATGTTGGATGCCAGTGATCCCCATAGCTGGCTCCAGAATCAGATGAACATCTTGAAAGGGGAAATCCAGACCACAGAGATTGCTAGATCTTTGCAGGTAACTTTCTTTGAGGACAATGTTGAGTGCTGTCACTTCAGGCCAACGTTGTTAATTTAATTTTAACCAGATTAGCTGCTACTTTTGAACCACCCCTCAGGTTCCAAATATGAAAAACAATCCCTTAAATATTTAATTTTTTTTGGGGGGGGTGCGTGAAAATTCCATCATAGCACCAACTTTCACGTCTATGAAGACCTTTTAGAAGACATCCCATACATCCCATAAAGCCTTAAAGAAAAACTCTGAAGAAAAGTCATACAGACTCAAAATGTTAACTCTATTTCTCTCTCCACAGATGATGCCAGACCTGCTGAGTTTTCCCAGCACTTTGTTTTTATTTCTGATTTCCAGCATCTGCAGTATTTTGCTTTATTATGAATAAAAACTAGATGCTAAACCAAAGAAGAAGCTACCAGGTGGATGACCAAAAGTGAGGTCGAGGAGCTGGCTTTTATAGAGTGGAGGAGAGGTATTAGGGAGGGAATTTGGGAATGTGGGAATGGCAGGATGAAGGAAAGTGGGGCATGTTGAAAGAGTCCGGAGTCTGAAGAATTGAGTGTTTGGCAGGGGAAGGGGTTGGTCTCGTGGGGCTGGAGGAGATTATAGATTAGGGGGATTGGGGGGGTGGGGGTGGGGAGGGGGGGAGGTGGGGGTGGTGTGGTGGGGAGTGAGGCTATGAAAGTTTTCAACATGTAAGAATTTTAAATTTAAAGCATTGGGGACTGGGAGCCTTTTATAGGCCAGTGAGAGCAGTGATTGGACTTGGTGTGGGGTAAGATGTAGAGGATAGAGCTTTCACTGAACTTTACATTGAGATGGATGGCAGACTGGCTAGCAGGGCTTTGGAAGAAAGGAGCTGAAAAGAGATGCAGGGAAGTGTTTTGGCAGTAAATGGAGTGAGGTGGTTGGAGGTAACTGATATAGAAGCGGAAGTAGGTAATTTTTACAATGGAAGTTCAACGGTTTAGCTTGGGATGAAATAGCATGTGGAGGTTGTCAACAGCCTGGCTTAGCCTCAGGACAGTGACTAAGAATGGAATTCTTTGGCAAGGATGATGTGTTAGTGGCAGGAACTTGAGACAATGACTTGGGCCTTTCTGATGTTTAGTGGGAGGGGAATTTCAGATTAACCAAGACTGGATGTTGGACCAGCGGTCTGACAGCACAGCAACATTGGTGGGGTCATGATAGATGAGAAGTGGAGCTAAATGTCATCAGTGCTTATGTAGAACCTGACCCCATGTTTGCGGATAACTTGTCAAAATTATGCAATCCATTAATATCCATTCATATTTCAGAAAAATAAATCAATTGAGCCCAGAAAGAAAGACCTTGCCTTTATATAGTGCCTCATCCCATCTCCCAAAAATATAGTACAATGAGTTGCAGTCACTGTATGATGCCCGCAGCATTCATTTTTAAGTCTTAAAATAATCCCCTTGCAGCTTTAAGTAGTTATTAGGTTAATTTCTATTTTCCAGTTGAAGACAGTGCTTTCGGATTGAGTTCCATGAATCATTTGCTTCTCCGCCTTGAAGCAATATTCACATTGTCTCTTTTTTTAAAGAGCTTCTGCCAACTGTCTCCCATATAAAAACAAAATGCTGGAAAAACTCAGCAGGCCTGGCAGCATCTGTGGAGAGAGAAACTGAGAACAGAGTTAACATTTAGAGTCCGTATGACTTTTCTTGAGAGCTCCCGATTTGTCACATTAAATCTGTGCAGCTAGAAAAGGCAGTGCTTTTGAGTTTCAAAAATGGATTGTAGAAACCTAGTGCATTCGTTATGTGTTTTGCTGGTACTTTTTAAACCCTAAATACTCTATAAGTGAAGCAATACTTGAGCTGTTGAAAGTACTGCTGACATAGGTGGCTTTTGACCTATGTCATAGCCTGAAGCCTAATACAAAGCAGCCTGCTGTATTCAGTGAACCCTACCCTAGTGTCAATTCAACATAGAATCAAAATAAATCTACTTCTGTTGAAAATGTGATAGCGATGTCCTGACAAAGAGCATTAGCCTGGTTCAGCCATAAAGTGAAGTCTGAGCACAATTTAAGGGATATACTGCCAGCCCAGAATATCCAAGAGCTATGATGTTGATAAATAATGATGCAAGGATGGAAACACTTAGGAGGGCTGTATTCACAGGAAAACGCAGAGTTAATTTATTGGTTATTATTCCCACTGTTCGCTAAGACCTTCAACTTCAGAGTCGTTATTAGTGTCAGATAGTTGCAAACAAAGCATAAAATTTCTTATGGTTTTTTTTTAACCATTCATTCTCAGTTTTGTCTCAGCTTTCTTCACTTTTTATTCCCACATATTTTTCTTTCTTTTAGTTGATTTCACATCTCTTTATTTTTAAAACTTCTATTCTTTTTAAACTTATTTGTTTTTGACCATCTTGTTAACTCCCCCATGTTAATTCGGAAATTGATCCATGCCCCTAGGGGGAATGGGGGCTTTAACACATTTATGAGTAATAGAGGGTCACTGGGTCTAGGCCCAGTGCCACTTATTGACTGCAATCTGATATGACAGCAATCTACTTCAATATAGAAGTTGATTTAGTCCCACGTAGGAATAAGAAAATGATGCTCTTAAATGGAATGGCATTTTCTCCACTGGTGTTCAAAAGATGTACATTTCAGGTTGTCCAGACAGAAAACCCAACACGAAGATATATGGGATATTTTGGGTCCTAATTGAGATTTCACATCACGTTCTAACACAAATTTCTTTTATCCTGTGAAAGTTAAAGAAAGCAGCAACGACCAACATTGTCAAAGTGATGACGTTATATGCATTTTGTCTGTTAACTGCCACATCAACAGATGATATCAAGAGCTACGTGTACGGAACAAAGAGCTACTTTTTTTTGACAAGCCTTAGATGCACTTCCACTTTGGTTAGCTCTGAATTTTCCCTTTATTAACTGTTGACTGTCAGTTTGGCTCAGTGATATTCATTATTTGCACTCCATCCTGATTTGCCACAGGGACATAATGGTAGAAGCTGTTAAGTGTGAGAGAGATGTGTGGCATTTAAGGGCTTTATCAATGGTTTCTTTGTTTGTTGATGCTATGCAGACATTTGAAAGCTTGCACCAGCCATAAAATGGGTTAGCTCACTTTAAATCATTAATGAAAACTGTTTGAATCTGTACACAATCCTTTTTCTTCTCAATTTTGCTCCAAAAGCAAAATTTCCTGCATATTTGTTTTTTAAATTATAGTTGAGGCAACTTCAAAACCAAAGAAACAGTGGTCAGTTGCTGAACCACCACATGTCTGAACAATAGATACAGTCACCCAATGGGCTGTAGTGACTGCTGGGGATAGCTCTACCTGTCATTATTTGGTAGGTGAGTGGGTGAAGAGTAGAATTGAATATTCTGGCCACAACTGCAATATTAGTTCTCTGAATTTTTGTTCTGATATTTAATTTGTTCAAATTGGCAAGTTTTCAGTGGAAGATGCCAACTTCCATTCTGTTTTGTGTAACGGAAGCCATTCCTTTAGATCAAATCAATGGCCATCTGAGCATAAAGAATCAACTGTTATAAAATCCCACTGGGCAATTAGCTAGGACAATTTACTCTGCAGAACAAAATGTCCTTTCATCATGAAGCTTCTTCATCCCATCTTCAATCTTCTCACAAAGGATCCAGTGCTGGGACCTCAACTGTTTACAATTTATATAAATGACTGGGATGAAGGGATGAATGGGATGGTTGCCAAAGATAGGTAGGAACGCAAGTTGTGAAGAGAACATAAGGATGCTACAAAAAGATATAGAAAGATTAAGTGAGTGGGCAAAGATCTGGCAAATGGAGTTTAATGTGGGAAAATGTGAAACTGTCCATTTTGACAGGAAGAATAAAAGAGGAGCATATTATCTAAATGGCGAGAGGATGCAGAGGGAAATGGGTGTCTTAGTGCATGAATTGCAAAAGGTTAGTATGCGGGTACAGCAAGTAATTAGGAAAGCTAATTGAATTTCTTAATTTATTGCGAGGGGAATTGAATACAAAAGTAGGGAGGTTATGATTCAGTTATTCAAAGCACTAATGAGACCACCGTTGGAGTACTGTGTACACTATTGGTCACTTTATTTAAGGAAGGATGTAAGTGCGTTGGAAGCAGTTCAGAGAAGGTTTACCAAACTAAAACCTGGAATGGGCTGATTGTCTTATGAGGAAAGGTTGGATAGGCTAGGCTTTGTATCCGCTGGGGTTTAGAAGAATAAGAGGCGATTTGATTGAAACAAGATCCTGAGGGGTCTTGACAGAGTGGTTGTGGAGATGATATTTCTTGTGGGAGAATCTAGAACTAGGGGTCACTATTTAAAAATATGGGGTTGCCCATTAAAGTGGAGATGAGGCAAGATTTTTTGAAAGTCGTGAGTCTTTGGAATTCTATCCCTGAAAAGCTGGTTGAAGCAGAATCTTTGATTATTTTTGAGGCAGAGATGGATAGATTCTTGGTAAGCAAGGGGGTGATAAGGGGGTAGTTGGGATGCAGATTTGAGGTTACTATCAGATCAGCCATGATATTAAATGGTGGCGCAGGCTTGAGGGGCTGAATGGCCTACTCCTGCTCCTTGTTCGTATGTTCATATGACCCCAGCAGAGAACATTTAACCCTTTTGTATTTTGCTGATGGATTGACTTGAAAAACACCCTGAATAAAAGTTCATCACAAAAAATACATTTTCTTTTGAATACCTGGTTAAGATGATTTTCTTGCCTCCAAACAAACCTGATTAAAACTAAACAGCATTCAAAATGAATTTGCACCTGATTTCATTGGTTGCCTGATGGTCTGTACAATAAATTTTCCACTTCAGCAAATGGATTCTTTTCATTTTGCATTTCTTTGGTGCCGTCCAGAATTTCCTTCCGTTTCTTAGTCTGGTACTTAGAAAAATACCATGGAAACATTGTATTAGTTGGTGCATTTTCAACTACTGGTGAGGTGAGGCACGCTGTGGGCATTCGATGTTTAGCTGAATGATCAGAAGTTCAGTCTCGATCAATATGTACAATGGAGCTCTGTCTGGTATTGTCCAGCTGATGGATTTTTTTGTTGTTGTTATTGACACCTTTGTGCTGCTTCTGATCTTGGAAATGCAGATTTTATAGGTAACCAAAATGCTGGGTGGAATTTTATGGCCCTCTCATGGCGGGGGGTGGGACTGTAAAATGCTGCGAGCCGTTCAGAAGTCCTTTGACTTTGGTGGAACCGCAACATCCTGCCAGTGTAAAATCCGGGCCGTTGATGTAATTTTTTTTGGAGCAAACCTGCAGTTTTACCTCAAATTTAACCTCAGAAGACGTATTAGGTGATTATCATTCTTTTGAATCGTTAGATTGATTTTCGAATTGCATTTCTAGAATTTGGAACTGGACAGCTTTGTTTAAGTTCCAATTAGTCTCCATGCCTGTGGAGCTCCTATGAAGTGCGTTAGGATGTTTTACTACGTTAGAGATGTTCTATAAGTTGTTATGTAGTAGCACCAATCGACAAATTCTCCAATCCTCTGCAATACTGTAGACATGAAACAAAGAAAAGATCACAAATGCAGACTTGTTCTCAGTGGATTCTTTCACATTAAGTCAGCTTCACACTAATTGCCAGTTTTAATCTGACAATTAGATCTTTTGGAAAGGGAGTTGTTTTGCTTTGAGGAACTCTACAAAAATGTGTTTTCTTTCTTTATAGAAACAGGCAGTGATATCATTGCCCATTTTACCAGCTAAACTATTTTGACTGAGCACCGCCTTTTATACAGGAAATCTTTGAGAGCTAATCTTCAGGCTTAGCCGGGATATCCTGAGTAGATATCTGTAATCAACATATCAATTCGTAAGGAAAGAAAAAATAATTTAATCATTCATGGGATGTGGATGTTGCTGGCCATTTATTGTCCACCCTAATTCTCTTAAGGAAATGGTCATGAGCCACCTTGTTGAACTGCTGCAGAATATAGCACCTTTCATGGTCACAGGATATCCCAGAGCACTTTACAAGTAATGAAGGACTTCTGAAGTGTTGTCACTGTTGTAATGTAGGAAGTCAGGTAACCACATAGCAAGGCCCTATAAATAGCAATGTGATAATGACCAGATACCCTGTTTTAGTGGTGCTAGTTGAGAAATAAATATTGGGCAGAATACAGGATAATACATGGGGTCTTTTGCATCCACCTGAGAGGGAAAAAGGGCCTTGGTTTAATGTCTTATCTTATTTGGCACCTCCAAAAGTGCAATACTCCCTCGGAACTGAACTGGAGGTCAGCCTGGACTATTTTGTGCTTATGTCTCTGGACAGGGACTTGAAACCATAACCTTCAGTCTCTGAGGCAAGAACTCTACCAACTGAGCCACAGCTCAATACCTTTAATCGACATCATACCTCTAATTAGGTAAATTGGTAAACAAGTATATGTCTTTAGAGCATGGCACTCCATGTTTAGGCTTAACATATATGGAAGATTAATATAGGATAACACTGAAGATAGGTGGCAAATAAAGCTCTAAGCTCTGCTACTGAATAAAATCCAGCTGAAAAGCAGGAATGCTTTTGTCAAGCTATTTTCTTTGGATTTGTCTGAAAGGATAATGCACTTTTGGACAAAAGAACTTTCCTCATGGCTTCAACCACCATTAAAGGAAGGGACAGCAAGAATTAAGTTTGTGATTAATGATTTGCATCATTAATGGTTTGTGCTCATCATGGTAATGAAGCAAGCTCTTTATTGAAAAGAATATGCCCCTCAGATTACAATACTGCACAAGAATTTGTAACAGAGCTGTTCAACCGATTCCCTGAACAACTCCATATATACAGTGGAGCCCTGATGAGATCAACTCTTAAGATTTCAGACAAGAGTCTCACACAATAATTCATGTACACCAATTGCCTTAACACTAAAGTGGAGCTGTCCAAAGTACATCTTTGACATTATAGTGTAATGCGGTAATCACAGTGTTGATGGAATTTGAGCAATAACAGACCCGTGTCTAATACCAATCAAAATTCCTAAGAGGTATAATAAATAAATTCTAAACCACTGAGCAGAAAATGCTGCAAAATAAAATTTCCAGGGTTTCTGATGCAGTAAAGCAGAATTTCAAAAACCTATCGAAGCTTAAAATGATTTGTTGTTCTCTTTGAGAAAAGCCCATTAAAGGATGTGGCAGCCAAGAAATGGGCCTCGCCTCTTCACTATGATTCCAGCTGATGTTACTGCTGGACAAGCCAAGTCCCAGGGTGGAACACGGCTTCATAGATCCTAACTTTTATTTTTTTGTTTAGATATGTGGAGAGTGGCAACTGAACAAAGTCACAGGAGTCAACTGATGAAATTTTAACAAAAGAATAAAACATTTATTAAACAAGAAAAGATGAACTATATTACAATATTCCTTCATCCACAACACTACAGATATAAACAGATTCGTAAGGATAATGCAAGTTGTAAAAGCTATCTTATACTCTAATGCTCACAGTAAGTACACAGTCCATGTAAACCAATAGGCGACCTGTGGGCAGACACATCACTCCATGAAACCAAGTGATGGATGCCACCCCAAACCGATGCTTTGGATCTCTCAACTCCCCCCAGACGCTTGCCACACTGAGAGCCAACCGGTCTCACTGAATTGTCTTTCACAGGAGGGTTTCCAATCTCCACTCTCCAAAAACTCATTTGGAATCTTCTCCCAAACTGACAGTGCCTTCCACAAGGCCTCACTTCCAGGGTTTTGAACTCTTCTTCCGATGTTCCTCTCCTCTGGATCGCCACATGCACTCAAACTTCCTTCCACGCACTCACTCACACTCTCTCTGACTCAGCTGTCAACACCACTGCTTCAAATGCCCATTGTGAAGAGTTGAAGACCTTTGGCTGCCTCCTTGGATCTTTTGGCTTCTCGCACACCTATATTGCTTTAAAATTGTCCCACGCAGCTTTCTTCTCTTTAAGCCTTCCTCTCTGCTCCTTACTTTCACTTCCACAGAACAGGGCCTTTTCCAGATTTCTGCCTGCCCCTTGACTAAGCTGTCCTCTTCGGACCTTTCCTGTTCCATTCCCCCAGATTTGGAGATTTTCTTCTTATTTTCGGGAACCTGCTTCTGTAATTTCCTCTCCGGTGCAACCCCTCTTGAATCCTGGCTTCAATTGAACTCGAACTGCTTTCAACTGAATTGAAACTACTTTTCTGGTTCTGTGGGGCCTCCTTCTCTGGACCCCTGTTGCTAGGCAAAAGTGCAGTTTTTTTCTCTACTCTTGTTTGTTTTAACTCCCCTTCAAGAGTTGTAAAAATCTCATTAGAATGCAGGCACATTTTTAAAGAGAAACTAAAAACAACTTCTTTTCCAAATACACACATGCAGAAATACAAATCAAACTTAAACATTAAACCTAAAACTCATTCCTAACACCATTTCCTAACAGGGTCAGACCTTGACTTTGTGCGACAGTGTAAATTACGTGAAGCTGAGTCGGCAACCTGAGTTGCTGCTACTCCCAGCTTTTTTACTACTATCCCAATTCCAGTAAAGATTGGGCGAGATGTAAAACTGGTTGCTGATAGATTATCACTCAGCTTACAACGTCACACAAAGCCTCTGGCCCGAATGTTGCAGTAAAAATACCAGTCAGGCTATCAGCACCGATCATTAGTTAAGAGTTAGTTAGTTAATCAGACCACAACTTCCAGACCACATATACGCAATTAGAAAAAGGAAATCAGAAAGCTGCTGCCCAAAGTTGCCCTGATCCTCTCAATCCTACCGTTATAATGGTATCTCACCGGGAGACTTGGCATTGAAGCACATGGAAAGTTGTGGTAGTTAGTGACAGACATTCAATAAACACACCAGAGAAAGTTGGGGCTTGTACATTGAAGTGTAAGTCAATCTTCAATGGTGCAGTAAGTCTCAGTTGTTGCCAAACAACCTCCCTGGCCCGGAAAATTAGCCTTTTAATAATTAACATCTGAAGGAATACTTATAATGGAATTTTTTTTAAATGTTAAAGTTTTAAATGTTGTTTACTTTTTCTTCCGACTCTGATGGTCTACTGGAGTCTGTCACTTCACATATCAACACATTGTTGCTCATTCTACTTGAATATTCATTTTGAATGATGGCCAAGTAGTAACAGAAAAAGAAAATGGTACAATTGCCCGGTTTTCCTTCAGCTAATCTATTGTTAAAAGTGTCTGTAGATATTACCTTGTGGAGCAAAGAACTTGAGTTATTACGTATAATATTGCCGTATGTGGTTCAGTGTCAAATTTTGCTCCTCTGAAGCACCTTGGGACGTTCTGTAACCTTTTAAAGGTGCAACATAAATACAAATTGTTGTTGTTGTAGTATAGCATCATGACTTCACTATACATCAGTACTGAGGTTATGGTGTAAATGCAGGTTGATTCCATCCAGGGTGTGGGCCTAACCAAAGTAGAGTGAGACAAAAACAGAAAATGCTGGAAAATCTCATCAGGTCTGACAGCATCTGTGGAGAGAGAAACAGGGTTAATGTTTCAAGTCAGTATGACTCTTCAGAGCTCTGAAGAAGTTATACAGACTCGAAATGTTAACTCTGTCTTTCTCTGCACAGATGCTGTTAGACCTGCTGAGTTTTTCCAGCATTTTCTGTTTTTGTTTCAGATTTCCAGCATCTGCAGTATTTAGCTTTTATCTAAGTAGAGTGAGATTCACTGTGGAAGAGGACTTGACTTGCTTCAGAGTCAGTTTGGGCCTTTTTAACCAAAATTCTTCTCTCGATGCTTTTGTTGCTGTGAAGTGGTTGTGATTTACTCCTGAGCTTAAATTTCTCTGGTGTGAATACTCTGTCAAAGCAACAATACTTTTATTTTGGTTTCCATGTTGTGAGCAGTGATTCAAGGTAAATTGCTAGTATTTAATGAACTTAAAAACTGCAGCAGTAAAGAAATTGTTAGTCAGTTCCAAAAATAACCTGGTGCAAATAATTTATGTTCGTTTGTTTTGTTAATGGAATCGAACTGTTTTAACCGTTTGCAGTCTTAATTAGGCCAACTGCCTTCTGGACTATTTAGAATACAATGTTCTTCTCGCAGGGGCTATGAAACTATAGCTGTGTACCAGGATATGCCTCTTAATGAAACAGTGAGCAGTCTAGCTGTCTCACAGAGGTTAAAAATTCCAGGCAATTCTGCTGTCTAGATCGGCACCCTAAAGAAATGCATTGTTTCTGTCCAGGATTTGTCAGTTGAATAGTACATTACCTGATTATTTAAGGCTTCAGGGCTCCACTACACTAGTTCCTATATTTGAATAGGGAGGGCTGCCTTCCCTTGCCAGCATCATCTGTTATAAGACATGTTGGTTGATTTTTTTTTTCTCTGGGGTTGTGGAGTCTTATTCTGGAAGGAACAATGTGTGCACTGACCCCTGTTAGCTGTCGTTCTGGCTCGATCTCTAGGAGGACGACTGTGTTTATGCATTTTGGGTTCGTGGTTCAATTGGTAACACACCTGCCTCTGAGTCGAAACACTACAGGCTCAATTTGCATCCCAGAAACTTGGGCACAAAGCTCTAAGCTGACACTGCAGTCCAGATGTGCATCAGCTCCCATCTCTCTCAGATGCATGGCACTCCATGGTACTATTTTGAAGAGGAGCAGAGGAGTTATCCCCTTTGCCTTGGCCTACGTTTATCCCTCAATCAACATCACAAAATTATCTGGTCATCAGCTTAGCACAGCTGTCTGTGGTGGGAGCTTGTTGTGCACAAATTGGCTGCCATTTTTTTAATAAGTTACAACAACGTCATTGGCTGAAAGTGCTTTTGGATGTCCAGAGGTTGTGAAAAGCACTATCTATATCTTCCTTTGCTGCCTTTTGGCACGCTGAGGTTTTCCCCTTTTTGCATAGGCTCCTCTGCTTTTGCTGCTTCCGTTCCATATATCTCTCCACACCCTTCCCCTCCCCTCACCGCCAAGAGATAATCCAACTCTTTTATACAAGACGACTCCTTTGGGAACTGAGAATTGGATTTTAAACCTACATCCTGTTCCTACCTCATGTTGCTGAGTCACGTATGAAGGGACTTTCTGGGACAGATTTTTGTATTTTTCTGGTTAGGATCTGGTGCAAATTCTGTCAATGCCAGTGCACTAAGGAGTGTCTAAATTTGATGGATCCGATCAATCGCACAATTACTCAAGTGCAAATTGAGGCAGTCGTAGGGAGTACACTATCACCAGCAGAATATTGCGCGTAAATAATGTTTGAAAGCCTGTAGCTAATGAAGTAAATGGGGACAAATATTCCTCGGTCAATCTTTAGGCAGCCTTGACCAGGCTAAAGGCAGCGAGGACTTGAAAAGTGATGAAGCAGCTCAGTTACCAGATGACCTTGCATCTGTTCCTCGCTTCCGCCACCTGTTGTTGAACTGGAGGTGGTGCAATAAAGAGGTGTTTGCAAAGAAGGTTGTCCTATTGTGTAACAATGTGGCACCGTCTCCTTCACCCCTCATTGTGCCTTGTGTGCTGCTTGAGTATCTTCGTAAATGATGGCTGGAGAAGTGATTTGTTGTGACAGGTCCATTTGCTGACTTACATCCTGATTTGAAATTATTTGACAGGTGTCAGTGTCCCATAGAGGGGACGGCAGATGAACAGGCATTTAGCGAATTACCGTGAGTGATGGGTTTGATAAGATCCTGATGTTCAAAGCCGCTACTTTGTCTCTCAAAGATGAAAACAAGAAATCCAATTTGGCAGACACTGCAGTTAGAGTCTAGTCAGATTATGTGCCTGTAGCTTTCGTGGCTTTTACTTATTGAATTAAGCAACAGTTCTTTCATTTGTCAGACTTCTGGAGACTAAACCTTGAGTGGAAAGAGAGTGGGGTGGGAGGCTGGGGATTTAAAATCTACTCCAGCAGTGGAGTAGTTTTTAAATAGCACATATCTTAGGAATGTGACCTGCCTGGACTCTGTCCAGCAGGCAGTTCACTGTGAAGGTTACTTGCTGTGGAGAGAATATCCTTTACACTGAATGGATGGGATTGCATTCTTTCCAAGGGCTGTCATACAAATTTTTTCTTTCAGGCTGTTGCCTGCTCTTTCTTGGAAAGGGCCAGGGAATCACACCACTGGCTTTACTGAGATATCCAGACCTGCATTCAGCTGGTTATTAAATAGTTGAGGGACAACGTCAATGTTGAAAAGGGCACTGACCTCCATATTAAACCATGAGGTTAGGGGAAAGTCACCCAAATTCTTGTCGAGGGCACCAATTGCCTGTGCATTCGTCTTTATCCCTCTGCAGCTCTAGCAACATCCCAGACCTGGTGGAATGGATGCCCTGCTACATAGATGTCTGTGCAGGGCCAGGAGATCGGAAGAACACCCCTCGCTGGTCTGAATATTGTGCCCTCCTGAGAGGGCAGACAAGACGGTGGTTTAATGTCTCATTTGAAGTATGGCGACTATGACAGTGCAACACTCCCTCTGCATTCTACTGATGCCTCTAAGATTATGTGGTCAAGTCTGTGGAGTGAGGCTTGAAACCTCTGACTCAGGGCTAAGAGTGATGTCACTGAGCCGCGAGTGACACATGGTTGAGGAATGCATGCAAGGACCGACTTGAACTGATCCCACACAGCTCTTTTAATGTAGGTATGTTTCTTTTTAAAGTTTCTTCCATAGCAATAACCTAAGACTGATTTGTATTGGCAGACATCCCGGCTAAGAAAGGGCATTGCCTTGATTCAGGAACTTCCAATAAATTGGAACTACTGTTGTTTCAGTGTTGAATTTGCACATGAACAACGCTCTTTCTGTGCCCCAATCCCTGTAAACTCCAACAGAATCATTCTCTTGTTCATGGACCCATTAGCCCAGCATCCCCCTGTGAAAATAATGTTGAGCCTAATAGCCTCCACCATTGTTCATGCACAAACCACACAGCAACTTCAGGCAAAGCAGATGCACAGTTAAAAGCTAAAATATGGATGTTTGTCTAATTTGTGCTGCTCTGTCATTAACTTCACGAAAATGGCACCTTGCTGTCTGCCTCCACATTCAACTGCTTAAAGCACTGAAATTCCTGTACTTAGCGTGGTAAATACAAATTAAACTTTTCACAGATTGAAATGGACAAGTTCTAACTTTAAATATCCTGTTTAACACGATGATATCTTTTTCATTATTAACCAATCATTTTTGCGTTGAAAGTGAACAATTATAAGCGCTGAATCTAGTATTGATTGTTGTTTTGAGGTTTTTTGAGATGTAATTTTTTTTCTAAAAAAAGAACTTTTTCCTGTCTCTTTTGCTCTGCCTCTCATCTTTCTTTTCCTCTTTTTTATTTTTTTCCCCCTCTGTTTCTCTTTCTGTATCTGATTTGACATTTAATTCACTGGTTTAACTTGCATTTTCTGGCTCAGATGCTGTATTGTGCTGGTAACAGTCCTTTAATCTGATTGGTTAAAGATACAGTTGTTTTCACTGTACACACAGGACCTCAGGTGCCCTGTAGAGGGCGCCTTGTCATTTCCATCTCCCACTTACAACAACTTGCAGTGTAAACTCTCCTGGATGGGGACAAGTCTCACTAAAGATGGGTGTCGTTTCTAGCTAGAGTGAATTCTGCCCCATTAGTTTTCAGTTCTCTCTCTCTCTCTCTCTCTTCAAGCTGAGTTCCGCCAATGTAACCTACTTTGGAACGAGTATCGTCCTCCTAGCTGGTATCTCCAGTGCTGCTGCTGCATGCTTAACCTGCAGCCAGCTGATCTTGAACAAAGCTAAGAGGTCACCTGCACCCAATGAGCTAGTCTTTGCTCTTTTCCCTAAGTTTTTGGCAAGCCATTCCTAAATTTTAGAACAACTGCACTATGTTGGGAAGAATGGAAACTACAAGAACAGAACCGAATGATTTTTAACAGTTCATTGCAACTGGGAACTTAACATCCACTCCACCCCCAGCACTCCTCTTGTTTCAATTTGTTTACGTTTCAGCTGCATGAGAAATATTCTCATGGTTTATTGCTCACACCTTGCATAGGTTTGGTAACCCAGGGTGAATTCCATACAGTAAACGTCTGTATATAAACATCTTGATTAAAATCAAGCTCGGAAATATTTAACATGTAACTTGCATCTCTGCATTTTGCACGTCAATTTCTATGGTGCCTGTTGAAACCATTTGGCAACCTTGGTCTACGTTCTGACAGTAGCTACACCTTTAAAGCTATTTCATTGGCCAGGAAATGCTTTGGGATGACCTGAGGTTCTGAAAGGTGCTTTATAACTTCAAGTTCTTTCTAAATTTCTTGGTCGAGGATTTCTTGTAGCTGAGCCATAAGACAGACAGACAGACACACACACACACACACTGAGGGAGGTGAAGAGATTGTGACAGCACAATGCATGGAGCAGGATTACAGGCTCTTAATCCATATCCTGTTTGTAGTGAGGTAGATGTTTCCAAATTCTGCTTCTGGAATTGCTAGCTTCACGTGGTGTACAGGGCGTTGATGAGATCACATCAGGAGTGCCGTGCATAGTCATGGTCGCCTTGTTTAAGAAAGATTACACATGCATTTGAGGCAGTTCAGAGAAGGTTCACTCGACTGGTACCTGGGATGGGGATTATTTTATGAGGAAAATTTGGGTAGGAAGGGTCTGTATCCATTGGAGTTTAGAAGAACGAGAGATGATCTCATAAGTCCCTGAGGAGAATTGACAGGATGGATGCTGAGAGGATGTTTTGCCTTTGCAGACTTTGCAGAGACTAGAACCAGGGGCATAGTTCAAAAATAAGGGGTCTCCCATTTATAACAGTGATGAGGGGAAGTTTTTTCACTCGGGGTGGTGAATATTTGGAACCCTTCCCCAGAGAGCAGGGCAGGGCCAATGAATATTTTTAAAACAGGTAGATTGACTCCCTTGTTAGTCAAAAAACTTAAGTTTATTGGGAGTAGGCAGAATGTGGAGTTGAGGCCAGTCGGATTAGCCGTGATCATATCAAATGGTGGAGCAGACATGAGGGACTGAATGGCCTACTCCTCCTAATTCTTCATATGTCTATTTTTCTTCAATTTGGTCAGAGTTAACTTGTGGCCAACCAACATCTAGAAATGAATAAAGCTCCATGGATGATGGAAACTACGAATCCTGATCCTGAACTCTTAAGGTTGGATGCTGCTATCACTGTACCTGAGTGTGCTGGTTGTACACAGGCACTTGTGAAAATTGTGCGCAGGAATGTAGTATGAGCACATCTGAAATTTGTCAATTGGAATTTCTATCCTCTAGAATGCACCATCTTTAGTGAAGTAATTGTGTGGCATATATTGGCAGGATGGTTATAGAACAACATGAGGATATAGGAACATTTAGTTGCTTCAGCCTATTCCATCATTCAATCAAATCAGGGCTAATCTGTATCTCGGTCCTATTTGCCCCTCCTTCCCCCAACCCCCACTCCCTTGATCCATACCCTGCAAAACTCTTGCCCAACAAAATCAATCTCTTTCAGTCTCAAATTTCATTTGAGCCAGCATCCAGCACCTTCAGAGGACAGAGTTCGGGATTTCCACTACCCTTGGGCTTGGACCAGAATAGACACTGTGCAGAAGTGGGAAGCAGAACAAGTTAAATTTGATTACTGTTGATGAATATATGGTCAGTTTTGGGAAAGTTAGAAGGGAATTAGATTTTTGATAGTGAAAACAATTGAGGGGTGTTTAAGAGTAATACTTTTTTTTTCAGTATTGTGTTATGATTCCCCAGTTGAGGTTACCCCTGGACAAGCCTGATCCCAGAGTGGAACCCAGCTTGATGGATCCTAACTTTTAATTTGTTTGTTTAGATACATGTAGAGGGGCTACTGAAGTCACCAGAGTCAGCTAATAAACTTTTGGCAAAATAATAAAACGTTTATTAAACAAGAAATGATGAACTATATTACATTACTCCTTCACCCACAACTATACCTTTACAGATATATACAGATTTATAAGGATAACACAAGTTACAAAAGCTATCTTATACTCTGACGTCCACAATAAGCACAGTCCATGTAAACCAATAGGCGACCTGTGGTCAGACACACCACACTCCGAAACCAAGTGACAGATGCCACCCCAAACAGATGCTATGGATCTCTCCTCAACTCCCCTCAGACACTCGTCACACTGTGAGTTCTCTTTCCGTTGGATGGGACGTTCATTGCCAACAACACAATGTTTGGGAGCATTCAGTTCTCTCAGGAATTAATTAATACTGGATATTCAGCTTAATAGGAAAAGACACTTGTAAACTTTCCTAAAAATACTCTCTGCTTTCACACCTCTTCAGAGTTCTCTTTTATAGAATTGCTGCTCTTCAGATATCTCTCAGCATCCATGGTCCCTCCTCCCCATCTGCCCTCCAACTGATGAACTTGCCTCCTGTCAACGCTCTCAGAGCTGGATCTTGTGTCTCTCACTATTCCTGTAATGCCACTGTGCTTTTTTTTTTATTGAAAGAGCTTCCACCTAGGTGTAAATTTCTCTCCCTGTGTCATCCTGAGCTCATTCTAAAGGGTTATCGTCGTTCAGTTAAGTGAGGTGTATAGGGGGTGGTCAGTGCTCAGGACACTTGTACCCTGGAGAGAGTCGGTGCCTTTGGGAAGGGAGGGCAGACTGCGCGTCCAAATGAATTACAAACCTTCTTTTCCTCCCCTTGACCTTATTTTAGAACTGGTGACCATGGGGAATACATAAGAAGTAGGAGCAAGAGTCAGCTACTTGGCCCTTGAAGTCTGCTCTGCCGTTCAACCAGATCGTGGCTGATCTACCTCAACTTCACCTTCCACTATAACATATCCCTTTAACTCCCTCAACACCCAAAAATCTGTCGACTTCCATCTTGAATACACTTGACGACTGCTCTCTCCGGCAGAGAACTCCAAAAGTTTAACCGCCTGTTTGAGTGAAGGAATTTCTCCTCATCTTTTTCCTAAATGGCTGGCCCCTCATTCTAAGGCTGATGTTAGGCTAACAGGCCTGTAGTTCCCTGTCCCTGTTCTCCCCCCACTCCCCCGCCCTTCTTAAATAATGAGGTTATGTTTGCTATCTTCCAATCCTTGGGAACTGATGTTCACGGGTGCATTGTTTAATACTTTGTGTGCCATTTGAACACTGTTGATGATCCACTTGTTTGGAACAGGTGAATGAGTTGTGTTAAAGCAGCACACTTCGGAGGTTTGCACAAACTTATTGGGGCCGGACATCAAGTAGGAAATTGTGCATCAACTTGTGGCAAGGAAGAGGTAGCCTGCGAATTGTAAATCTCCATGATTTGCAGGATGATTGCGCTGCTTCTCCCTTAGCCTGGTGAAAACGGCAGCTCGTACTCAACTGGAGTTTCAAGAAGTTGCTGCATTTACACATTAATTTTCAGTTAAACTCATGGCAGAAATTTGGGTCTGGTACTTAGTAGTGCAAGTACCTAATGACGAGATTTATGTCCGTGCAAAGCTACTCGATACCTCTGTCCCAGAAGGGGAAGAACTTGAACTGTTGGTAGTAAATTGTTCTCGAGACATTTCAATTTTTTAAAAATTATTTTTCCTGTTCCTTTTCGTCTTAATCCAATCTTTCTCTCCCCCTTTTATTTCTCTTTCTGTACCTGATTTGGCTCAAATTCACCCTATTTCATTCTCCCTAATTCCTCAGTTTCTTTCTTGGTCTTTAGATCTTATTAAGTGAATCGTGAATTGAGGCCTCAGATCCCCCCACTGCCCTCATGAGATCACTCTCAGATTGTACCTCTATTGCACTAAATGTGTGTGGAGCTGAAGGGTGTGGGGGGAAAAAGTCAAGACCCACTGAGATAATCTGGGCTGCATAAGTGGTGCAATATCAAAGATTCCTTTTATACTAAAATAACTTACTGTAGTTTTGGCTGTGCAGAAACAAAGCTGGCCTTCTCCAGTTTCTGTCACTCCATTGAGAACGATAACCACCCCCCCACCCCCCTTCTCTCAACAGCCCCTCAGCCCACAACCCCCTCCCATTTCACTTCCTGACCAAAACTCTTGAGGACTGCTTAAGTTATTCCCTGGACTTCACATCGTTTCCAATGCAAACTTTGAATGAAACTGGGATTGTCTGAGACCTGCTTATCTATCTAAAGGAAGTTGCTTTCTAAACTTTTCCATATCAAATGCACTTCATTTCAAAACTGAGCAGCTGTCAATATCAGGAATCAGTTAGTTTGTGTGTGTGTGTGTGTGTCCGTGTCCATGAAATGGGCTAGTAAGTAACTCCCAGGTCTCTGCTAACCTAATTGTAAATGGCTGCAAGAAGCTATGCAGTATTGCATGTTGCCTGTTTGTGGTGTAGTGCACCACATGTGGGTAATTTTTTAGTCATAATCATAATTTGTTTGATTTGTATTTCCAGTAGTAATCCACAAGAGGACAGTATTGGCCAGCGTTAACACTGATTATTCTCAGCACTCGTCTGAATCTGCTTTTTTCCCTCTGCAGGTGTTTCGGTATGTAACCTCAGGCAGTGTCCATACCTGATTGGTATGTGGGTGATGCAGTTTGGGCATACAATAGTGACTGTAGGTGGTGCTGCTGGGATTGCTAACCTTCCAGGATTGCTCTGGAATCTCCAGGGATTAAAGATCAATCTCCTAGACACTGATGTGAGCAAACCAGGAAAAATTCCATAGCGGCATAAAATAAAATTCTGGATTTTTTTGTTGAATACTTTATTAATTATAAAAATATCAGGGATGGATGAAACTGAAACGTGTAACTGGGCAAGGCTGGCAGAGGCAAGAGGACATCTTATTAAATCTCTAGAAATACATCCAACCAGAGTTGGCAATCCAATGATAGGTCAGCACTGGGTGGTGGTGAAGTCACCTGACAACCTCTTCTGATGGATGAGTCTGGAGGAGGAGAATGGAAACCTTGGAGGAGGGAATGCTGTCAGCAGGCTAATCCTTGAAGAGCAGCCCAAGGTATTGATAGCCTTCCAAAACATGATGCAGATATAGTATAGAACTAGCTAATTTAAGAGGAGCTGTGGAGCTCTGATGACAGTCAACAGATAATGCTGGTCTCACTTTGTAAATGCAAAAAAAATGTATTAATAAATCAACGTGATTATTTTGATTTGGCTCCTAGGCTGACTAGGCCTCAATTTAAAAAAAAAATCACATGCTTGTCTTCAAATCACTTCATGGATTCTTCCCTCCCTTTCTCTGTAACCTCCTCCAGCCCCTACAAACCTGTCTCTGTAAACTCCTCCAGCTTCTACAACCCCCCCCCCTCTCTCTGTAACCTCCTCCTGCCCCTACAACCTTCAAGTCTCTAGCTTTCAATTCTGGCCTCTTGTGCATGCCTGACTTTAATTGCTCCACCATTGGAGGCCATGTCTTCAGCTGCCTCGGCCTTAAATCCTGGAATTCATGCCGTAAACCCCTCTGCCTCTTTACCCCTCCTTCTTTGAGAGGTTCCTTTTCAACCGACCATTTTGGCCAAACATTTAATCACCTGTCCTAACATCTCTGTGGTTCGCTGTGAAATTTTGTTTGACAATGTTCCTGTGAAGCACCTTGGGGTATTTTACTGTGTTGAAAGTGCTGTATAAATGCAAGTTGTCCCATTTTTTTTCCCACCCATCCCCACCCCCAACCCCGCAGTACCTCTCAGCAATGCAACCCCGAAGATCCTCCAAGGACCCTGACGATTCACCTTTGACCCTATGGGCAATGTGCCATTGAGTGGTTTGAAACCTGGCTGGTTGTGTGCTACCCGTCTGTGCAGTGAGGCAGGAAAAAGAAATTTTCTCAGTGCCTCTAGATCAGAAAATCTCACCACCACCTTCATGAGGGCCATTGGGAATGGGCATTAAGTGTTGGCCTAACCAGTGACAGCTTATCCCGTGAAAGAACAATTTAAAAAAATAAAGATCCAGCTGCAGATTTGTGCCCAGTGACCTATGGAGAAGGTTGCTATGTGAGTGCTGCGAGGGCAAGATTGAGCTCGCTTGCAGTGCTCCTGTGCTTGGACAGTTCAGTGTCCAGGCCCACACAAAGCATGGGGGCTGCACAGGGCTAAATGAAGGCCGCTGTGGTGGGACCGCACTCCAGCCCGTACTAGGTAACACCTTCAAATGGGAAGGGATCACGGGAAAAGTTCAGGTTGGAAAAGGACCGGAAAAAAAATTAAGTAATCCCAGATTTGGGATTTTGCGCAGGATGCCATTCACAAAGGCCCTTATTAGATGAATTGGGATAAAGTTGTAAGGAAGAAACCCTAAATTACCAGTCAGGCAAGTATAGTTTAATGAAACTGGGAGACGCCCACATTCCAGGAAGTCAGGAATCCCCGCAGAAAAGCAGCAGCCAAAAATAACCCAAATCATTCTGCATGTTTTTATCGTTCCACTAGGTGGCAGCAAGTTAACACATGCATTGGAAATATCAGCATCTGGTGCTGTTGTACCTCCCTAAAATAAATCAGTTCATTGGCTCTCTCTCTTTAATTAACCATTCACTGCTTCAGTGCTGGTTCCAATTTTGCTTGAATTGTTCCAGCATCATTTCTGTCTGTAAGACGCTCCTCCTTTACGCTGGGCTGAAGAAGAACTTTCTGTTGCTATCACCAGCTGTGGAGTGGTGTCCCCCTCCAAACACCTCCATTCCTTTTTTTCCAAATAAATATTCCATATCCCCTCCAAAAATAAGCGAACGCTTGTATGCAGCTTATTTAACGTATCTACGCAGTGTGTCTGAAAATCTCCCAGTACAACAAACAGCAAAACTTGTTTTTTTTAAGCTCTTCACCCAGTTCTATTGTTTTAGGGACCAACATGGAACTTGAGAAACCATTGCTGGTCTTTACTGTGCACCCATGTTCAAATAACCGCCTGCGTTACGGCAGGGCAGCTCTGTCTCAGTCTACCCAGTTTCCCTGCCCTCTGTGTAAATAACCTTGTTAACATTGACCCAGAAGCGGCTGTCAAAATAACAGCAAATTTAAAGGCACTCGCCGTGAGCCATGTGCAAATCATCCATAAGCTTGTGGTGAGGAAGAGAGAGCCTGTGATTTGCAAATAGCGTCCAGTTGGTGGAAGGTATGTGCCAGTCTGCAGTTAACTGTGTGAAATGGTAGCTCGTCATCTTCCCTGGCAGCTTGGTGAAGCTGCTGCTTTTACACATTCAGTGCCAATTAAATGAGCCACACAAAGTTAGAGCTGGCACTTAACAGCATAAGTACTTTTTTTTAAAGATGAGATTTATGTTCTTGCAACCTCTCTGGTCCAGAAAGGGAGCAGTGGGCCATTGCAAGCTCCAATGACTGATCAGTTTTGTTATTGTAGCTGATGTTTTTAAAAAAAAACAACAGAATGCTGTATTTGGTGCATGTAGTACAGCTTCACATTGTAGCTAGCACCTATATGCAGTGACTAGAAGGTGTCGATGCCTCACTGCAGTAACTGGTGACGCTGCCAAGCTGGGAATCCAGGTCAAAAAGTGTATACTTGAGCACTTAGGATGGGATTCTTTGTCTGATGTTCCTAATCAATAATAGTGTGACTAGCCTAGCTGATGGTGAGTATCAGACCTGATCTGGATTCAAGCGTTGGATCCCGGCTGGAACTGTCATGCGCCAGTGTCTTAGTGACTACTAGAAAGTTGTTACATTTCTGTAAACCCTTTCTGTGGAGCCAGTCACCCATTAGACACCTCAGAACTTGCTCTGTGAGTCAGTGTAGGACTCTGAGCTGTTCAGTCAAGCCACCTGTTGAATTTGTAGAAGCTGCTAATGTGCCATTTTCAATAAAACTGGTTCTGTCCAGTCATTGGACTGGGCAAATCTAACACGGTTACTGTGATTGTTATCCAGCTGTATGACATCCAATACAGCAAGTGTAAACTGTGGCTCAGTTGGCTGCACTCTCACCTTCTGAGTCAGAAGATTGTGGGTTCAAGTCCTGCTTAAGAGACTTAGGCACATAATTTAGGCTGACACTTCAGAACTGAGGGAGTGCTGCACTGGTTGGGGTGCTGTTTTTTGGATGAGGTGATAAATTGAAGCCCCATCTTTCCTCTTGGGTGGTTGTAAAAGATCCCTTGGCATTATTCAAAGAAGAACAGGAGAGTTCTCCCTACGTGTGGCCAATATTTATTCCTCAACGAACATCATTAAAACAGATTATTGGTCACTTATCCCTGGGACATTGCTGTGCACAAACCAGCTGCTGTGTTTCCCAACATTACAACAGTGACGAGCTACATAAAGTGCTTCAGGACATCCTGAGATTGTGAAAAGTTCTGCTATGTAAAGGGAAGTTCAGCCTTTAACATAGGAGCTTTTCAGGACAATGCCATAAGACCATAAGACATAGGAGCAGAAATTAGGCCATTCGGCCCATCGAGTCTGCTCTGCCATTCAATCATGGCTGATAAGTTTCTCAACCCCATTCTCCTGCCTTTGCCCCGTAACCTTTGATCCCCTTACCAATCAAGAACCTATCTATTTCGGTCTTAAATACACAATGACCTGCCCTCCACGGCCTTCTGTGGCAATGAATTCCATAGATTCACCACTCTCTGGCTAAAGAAGTTTCTCCTTATCTCTGTTCTAAATGGTCTTCACTTTGAGGCTGTGCCCTCAGGTCCTAGTCTCTCCTACTAATGGAAAAATCTTCCCCACGTCCACTCTATCCAGCCCTTTCAGTATTCTGTAAGTTTCAATCAAATCCCCCCTCATCCTTCTAAACTCCATTGAGTACAGACACACAGTCCTCAAACGTTCTTCATATGTTAAGCCTTTCATTCCTGGGATTGTTCTCGTGAACCTCCTCTGGACCCTCTCCAGGGCCAGAACATCATGAGATATGGGGCCCAAAATTGCTCACAATATTCTAAATGTGGTCTGACCAGAGCCTTATAAAGCCTCAGCAGCACATCCTTGCTTTTATATTCTAGTCCTCTCGAAATAAATGCCAACATTGCATTTGCCTTCCTAACTACCAACTCAACCTGCAAGTTAACCTTAAGAGAATCCTGTACAAGGATTCTCAAGTCCCTTTGCACTCCAGATTTCTGAATTCTCACCCCATTTAGAAAATAGTCTATGCCTCTATTCTTCCTACCAAAGTGCATGACCTCACATTTCCCTACGTTGTATTCCATCTGCCACTTCTTTGCCCATTCTCCTAACCTGTTCAAATCCTTCTGCAGCCTCCCCGCCTCCTCAATACTACCTGTCCCTCCACCTATTTTTGTATCATCTACAAACTTAGCCAGAATGCCCTCAGTTCCTTCATCTAGATCATTAATGTATAAAGTGAAAAGTTGTGGTCCCAACACTGACCACTGTGGAACTCTACTAGTCACCGGCCGCCATCCTGAGAAGGACCCCCTTATCCCCCACTCTGCCTCCTGCCAGACAGCCAATCTTCTATCCATGCTAGTACCTTGCCTCTAACACCATGGGCTCTTATTACTGAGCAGCCTCCTGTGCGGCACCTTGCCAAAGGCCTTCTGGAAGTCCAAGTAGATAACATCCATTGGCTCTCCTTTGTCTAACCTACTCGTTACCTCCTCAAAGAATTCTAACAGATTTGTCAGGCATGACCTACCCTTGATGAAACCATGCTGACTTTGCCCTATTTTACCATGAAATTCCAAGTATTCTGAAATCTCATCCTTAATAATGGACTCTAAAATCTTACTAACGATTGAGGTCAGGCTAATCGGCCTGTAATTTCCCGTCTTTTGCCTCACTCCCTTCTTTAAACGGGGGGGGTTACATTAGCGATTTTCCAGTCCTCTAGGACCTTCCCTGACTCCAGTGATTCCTGAAATATCACCACTAACGCCTCCACTATCACTTCAGCTATCTCCTTCAGAACTCTGGGGGTAATCCATCTGGTCCAGGTGATTTATCTACCTTCAGACCTTTCAGTTTTCCTAGCACCTTCTCCTTGGTAATGGCCACCATACTCACCTCTGCCCCCCGACTCTCTTGAACTTTGGGGATGTTACTCATGTCTTCCACTGTGAAGACTGATGCAAAGTACCTATTCAGTTCCTCCGCCATTTCTTTGTTCCCCACTACTACTTCTCCAGCATCATTTTCCAGCGGCCCAATGTCCACTTTTGCCTCTCTCTTACCCTTTATATATCTAAAAAATCTCTGCAATCTTCTTTTATATTACTGGCTAGTTTACCGTCATATTTAATCTTCTCCCTCCTTATTTCTTTTTTAGTTGTCCTCTATTGGTCTTTGTAGGCTTCCCAATCCCCTGGTTTCCCACTGCTCTTCACCACATTGTATGCTTTCTCTTTAGCTTTTATGCTGTCCCTGACTTCCCTTGTCAGCCATGGTTGCCTCGTCCTCCCTTTAGTATGCTTCTTCTTCCTAGGGATGAATTTTTGCTGTGTCTCCCAAATTACTCCTAGAAATTCCTGCCATTGCTGTTCCACTGTCTTTCCTACTAGGCTCATCTCCCAGTCAATTCTGGCCAGCTCCTCCCTCATGCCTCTGTAGTTGCCTTTATTCAACTGTAATATCGTTACATCTGATTCCAGCTTCTTCCTCTCAAATTGCAGGGTGAATTCTATCATATTATGGTCACTTCCTCCTAAGGGTTCCTTCATCTGAATGCAGAACTCATTCACTGAGAATGAACAACCATTTTGAGAGTGGGATGTGGTGGGATAAGGCAGGGGGGAGCGAGGAGAGATATAAAATTATCTGCATTTTCTAAATCATTCTGAAGCTTCATTTCGCTGAAAGGAGATTTGAAACTTTACTGATGGACCACTAAGACCCAAATGTATTAATTTTATTCTGAGTATTTAACAATGTCACATTTTATAGAGTGAACATGCTGTAGATTCATTCACATGATCACCAATGGAAATTAGCTTAGTTTGCTGATTGTTAATTATAACAGCAAGTGATGTACCAGAGAACACTAAAATAGTGATACTCTGCGGCTAGTATACCTCACTCATGCCTTCCATGTAACCTGACCTCTCTGCTGCCTCTGACCAGCGCAGACACTTGTGCAGCACGGGAACTATGACCTACGTTTTTGGCAAGGAGGACACCCAATCGACAGAGGAAGTAGACAGTAATTACTTCAGATTTTTACAGGTCTTTGAAGAACTTGGAAATTGAGAAATGCTTTTCATTTTGCACAAGTTAATGCAGGGTGCAGCTTGAAATAGTGAAATCGTTCCTGCTTGCTTAACGTGTTGAAGCCTGCGCGTTATATAAAGAGAGAGTGAACAATATTTCACCAGCCGAGGCTCCTGAGAGGTAAAAGATGTCACCAATAACGTCATCTTTAGACTGTTTTGGATAATTTCTGGGAAGTGTTACCACATTGATCTTATTTTTTTTTAAAAAACATTGTTTCCAGGATTATTTGCATATTGGGAAAGGATATTGGGAACTCAGGTGGGCTTAGACTTCTAAAGGTGTTGCACAGCTTAAATGAGACATTTCCTCTATAAAACATTCCATTCAACCATGCTGAAATTGTTCCTTTTTCTGAGTAGCGTAATGATTAGATTAGTGGACTAGTAAATTCCATGGCACTGCTTGAAGGAGATTGTGGAGTTCTCCTGGGATCTTGGTCACCATTCCTTCCCCAACTCTGCCAAGAGCAGACGATCTGGCCATTAATTCACTTGCTGTTGTGGAGTCTTGCTGTACACAAATTGGCCGCTGCGTTTGCCCACATAATGACAATGATTACACTTTAAAAGCAGCTCATTGGTAAGGAAAAGCTTTGGAACATGTCAAGGAGGTGGAAGGTGTTAAGCAATTAATGACCAGACGGAAGATTGAGTAAGGCATAATTAGGAGCTAGCTGCGTACTTGTACTGTCCGTTTAATACAGGCAAGCCCTGTGTTTTCCCATGGTTTATTTAGCGAGCTGGTATTGGTTCCCTGTAGGGGAATATAAAATGCATGTAAAACAAGTAGGCATCGATGCTGTTAGAAACAGTTCACATGACATCTTGTCTGATCCGTGACCAAATTGGTGTCTCAAACCATACTGTTGTATAGCTCAAAATATTTGATTCCAAACAGTTTCCCACCCTTCTCCCCAGCCACAACTGAATCCAAAGCCAAAAATTGCTTGTAGCCGACGCTAGATTTTAGTGAAAAGTAGATGTATCACTTTTTTGCCCAAATTACTCTTGGCAGCAAAATTTATATTCTCAAACAGGTATAATATGAAAATTCACTTGCCCACCTGTCTGCTTTATTGGTGTACTAATAGAAACTTGATCATGAAAGTCTCCCACAGGCACTGTTTATGCCACTGAAACCCCATTGATAACTGTGAAACCCTGGCAAGCTGCCTGAGAAAAGCTTTCTGCTGAATTGACCATGTATAGAACTGGACTTAACACCCAACAATGCTGTGCTTGGATACTGTGCGCATTTCTGTGATCCACACTGCTTGAAAAAAATTGCATAGATAATGCTAAACATGAACTGTTGGTCTGCACTGCTACCTTCAGCTTCTAACAAGGAGTGGTGGGGCAGAGGAGTCATGCCCTGGTGAACAGGAAGTATCTGAGTTCACTCAGGGACCTGACCTGTTCAAACTCGTTGGTGATGAGCTGTATGTGGTGTTGTAAATTGGGAAAACCTTTCCTTTAAGCATACCTGGCCTTGATTTTCAATCACATGAACAGGAAGTTGCAAATGCTACTTTATCATCACGCTTGTGTAAAGGGGATTCTTCAATAAACTTCAGGAAAAGTTTATACTGGAACATGATTGAGCAATGTCTTACTCATAAATCATACGAACTAATGATCTAAACTCCCAAGTTTCTCTCCACTGCTAAGTCATGAATGACATGATTTCACGTGCTGCATTACATGCGTTGATACATCTGCCAGCTCAGTGCCTCTAACGATAGTTTCATGGACAGAAATAGTGTTTTCCAATGTGATGCTAATATTTGCTGTAGGGTCACAGGAGAGAAATAACCTGTGTATTAGTGTTGTCTACATCAGTAGAGGGCTTTCTCCCTGCCATCATGTTGGCTTCAGGAACTGCTTTGCTCAGGTTGGCATTAATCTGGTTGCGCTGCTTGCTGGAGTACTAACTGATTGTCATGGTACAGTGGGGCCAATCTCTCACTCTTGAGTTCCTGACCTCTGTTTCTCGTGTAATAGCACAGCTATGAACAGACGTAGGTGCCTCGCAGCAATAGAGCAGTTGGCAAAATGAGGTGTGGATCATTGGATTGTTTTCATATGTGTGTCCTTGACCAATAAAATCATTTTTGTCTAGATTTCTATTTTCTCACCAGTGTTCACTGAGGATATGCTAGTACAGATGTGTGTGTGTGTGTGTCTCTGTGTAAGTTCCCACTGTAAATAAAAGCTAAATCAGGAATGACTCATAGCTAAAATGAATGGCTTACACCAGGATTATGAGTGTTTTAACTTAACTTAATTCAAAATATCCATCCTACTGAGTTGTGTCATAATTATAGTAGATCCTGTTCTAAAGTTTTTTTTTTTGAATACCCATTGGCTAACCTGTTGACGTTCTGATTAAAATGTTTACTTCATGTTGTTCCTGTGGCTTAGTGAGTAAGAACATTATCCACTGTAGTGTTGATGCACATAAATCCCTCACTCATTAGCAATAGATCATATTTACCAAAAGATTGCAGATCTGGTTCCCTCTCTATTCTGAGCCAATTGATGTGGTAAGTAACTGACCTTGGCATCGCCAAATTAGGGAGGAGGCACATCAACCGGAGCTTCCGTTTCTGATTATTATTCACTCATTTGGGCCAGTAAAGGTCTTTATGTTGTCATGTCGAGTAAAGACAAGATTGGGTTTGACTGTGATGTGTCCATATCGTGGAATGGTCCAGCACAGAGGAGCCATTCAGCCCATCGTGTCTATGCTGGCCTTCGGTAGAGCTATTCATTTAATCCCACTCCACTGCCCTCTCATTGTAGCTCTAATTTTCTATTCCCTTCAAGTATTTATCTAATTCTCTTTTGAATATTAGTATTGAATTGTCTTCAATCAACATTTCAGGTAGTCCATACCAGATCACAACAACTTACTGCCTTCTTTTAATTAAAAAAAGTTTGCCTCATGTCACCTCTGGCTCCTTTACCAAAGAATCCACCAAACCTGTTCATTTGGTTTGCATACGATCTGCTAGTTAGATGGGATGCCAGAGAAACATCAGTCCCCCAGCATGAGTTGGCGCATTTAATAGAGAGAAAATTAAAAAAATAAATCAAGGAAAAACTTGCTCTGAATTTCCACAGCCTGACTGAAATCGCCACAGCACAGCTGTGATGAAGATACCTTTCTTTCATTTGAAACCTTATGGAAATAGAGCACTTCCCCTCAGGAAAGAATTGCCCTAGTTTCCGATATGCAGTGTTACGATCCACGTCGAGCCCTGTAACTGCTAAAAGAATCCCCAGGGAGCCAACAGAAAGAAAACCGATGGACAAAATTCCACTGCTGTATCAAATGACTAAAATCAATATAATTCAAATATTAATTAGCAGGCAAAAGATATCTCAAACAAAGTGGTAAATTTCACTTTAAATAGTTGATGTAGCCAAGATGCACCTCATGTAGTTACGAGCACCTTCACTACTTCCTGAACAAATGTGGGTCTATGTGCAATCTCAGTCTTTCCAACTTGGCCTTGACTTTTAGGACTTCCACTTTCCACTCGATCGTTTCAGCCCTTGAGTTGCACTCACCAGCAGCCAAGTTCTATCTGAAGTCCCTGAAGTCTATCTGAACGACATGGTTAACACCGACAAGGTGCATGTCTGCAAACCCTCTCTCAATTAGGTCATGACAGTCTTGGTGGCACAGAACCCCCAGAAACTCTCCTCCCTGAATCATTTAGAAGCTCTGGTGAGCACTGGCAACTCTGGCTCTACAGCAAGTGCTTTTTTTGGTACCAACAACACTCCCATCCTGTGACGTGCCACAACGAGAGTACACTTCACATGCTTGTCCTTGCAGCCAGATCCACATTAGATAATTTATCCAAGGAAAACCAATCAATTCCACCCCTGATGATCCCCTTGCCTTCAGTGAAAACCTTATTCAGACCGAGGTTATAATTTAAGTATGGCCTCAAAGAATTAAAGAATGTAAGGAATAGGAGCAGGAATAGGCTGTCCCCTCGAGCCTGGTCCCACCATTCAATAAGATCATGGCTGATCATCTATCTCAACTCCACTTTCCTGTCCCATCCCCATATTGTTTGATTCCATTAGTGTCCAAAGGCTTATTGATCTCGCTCTTGAATATATTCAATGACTGAACACTCACTGCACTCTGGGTTAGAGTGTTCTAAAGATCTGAGCAGGAATTGAGCAATCAATGCCAGTTTTACACCGGAACAGCTATTGCATCAACCCTGAGGTTGCCTGGAGACAGTACACTGTATGAGGGCCCATTAAGCAGGACCATCAATGACAATGATTTAAAAATCGGCACAGTCCAAAATACTCCACTGTGAATCAAAGAGGTAGCAACAGAAAAGCAGAATAGGAAATGCCTTTTCTTTCTGTGGGAAGTAAATGTGCATTAAGTTTCATGCTTACCAAAATGCTACAAGAAATCTATAGTTAGCACAATGCACACTAAAAATGCTGCCATTCAGATTACTAGAAATTAGTCAATTTGGTCACCTTGAAGACTAACTGCTCTTTGGATCTATGTTCCAAACCAGCCTTCACACCATTACTCCCATGTGGTTTACATTGCTTGTGAACCTTATATAATCACATACCACAGATAACAGCAGAAATTGTCACTGCATTTTGTTACAGTACAGGCCATAATGTAAACTTCCTGTCCTAAAAAAAGGGCTGCTCAGTTATGCTCAAGCTTTACCCGAATCCCTTCAGATACAGCCTTTAGAGTTGGGTTCAATGAATGAATTAATTGTGTTTCTTGGCTGCATTGGTGATGCATTCCAATCAAGTGTCTCTGGTATAAAGCTAATTTCTTTATAAAGATACTGCTTTCTTCAATGAAAGCAGTCTTCGGTAAGAGTACCTGGAGGTGATTGGTGAGTTTTTTACTTTGTCTAGATCAGGGGCCAGTCTTAAGTTTATTTCTGCTAAGTTTAGATAGTTGCCTAACAATTGGACACCTCAGTCCCATCAAATGTACATCCTGTGCCATGTGGGGACTTAAAGGAAGCTTCTTGTGTCCTGGACAAATTTGCAGAAAGTATTAGGTAGGCAAATTGGTGAGAACTCCAGAAACAATAAGACCCTAATAGTAAGGGATTCCTACCACCCCAAATATTAACTGAGATAAAATCAGTGTGAAAGGTATAGAGGGCAAAATATTCTTAAAATACATTTAGGAGAACTTTGTTTTGCTAGTATGGACAACAAGAGAGGGGGCAGTTCTGGATTTAGTTTTAGTAAATCAAGCTGGTCAAGTGTGAGAGCCTTTTTGGGGTATTATTGTAATTCAGTTAAATGTAGCATATTTTGGAAAAAGACAAAGACCGAGAGTTAAAGTTTCATATTGGGGAAAGGCTAATTTGACTAAGCCCTGATGCGATTTGGTAAAAGTGGACTGGAAACAGTTACTTGAAGGTAAATTCATATCAGAGCAGTGGGAGGTATTGAAGGATCAACACTGGTTCAATGAAGAGTGCAGGAGGTCATGCCAGGAGCAGCACCAGGCATACCTAACAATGAGGTGTCAACCTGGTGATGCTATAATACAGGACTACTTGCGTGCTAAACAGCATAAGCAGCAAGTGATAGACAGAGCTAAGTGATCCCACAACCAATGGATCAGGTCTATGCTCTGCAGTCCTACTACATCCAGTTGTGAATGGTGATGGACAATTAACTCACTGGAGGAGGAGGCTCCTCAAATATCCCCATCCTCAATGATGGAAGAGCCCGGCACAGCAGTGCAAAAGATAAGGCTGAAGCATTCGCAACAATCTTCAGTAAGAAGTGCAGAGTGGATGCTTCAGTAAGAAGTGCAGAGTGGATGATCCATCTCAGCCTCTTCTGGAGGTCCCC
This sequence comes from Carcharodon carcharias, assembly GCF_017639515.1. NCBI lineage: Eukaryota > Metazoa > Chordata > Chondrichthyes > Lamniformes > Lamnidae > Carcharodon > Carcharodon carcharias. Next base: position 21,426,211 of record NC_054475.1, read on the forward strand.
AGCATCACAGATGGCAGCCTTCAGCCAGTTCAATTCATTCCATGTGATATCAAGAAATGGCTGAAGGTACTGGATAGTGCAAAGGCTATGGGCACTGACAATATTCCGGCAATAGTACTGAAGACTTGTGCCCCTGAACCTGCTGCGCCCCTAGCCAAGCTACAACACTGGCATCTACCCAGCTATGTGGAAAATTGCCCAGGTATGCCCTGTACACAAAATCCAACCTGGTCAATTACCGCCCTATCAGTTAACTCTCGATCATCAGCAAAGTAATGGAAGGGGTCATCAACAGTGTTATCAAGCGGCGCTTGTTTAGTAATAATCTGCTCACTGATGCCCAGTTTGAGTTCCTCCAGGGCCACTCAGCTCCTGACCCCAATACAGCCTTGATCCAACATGGACAAAAGAGCTGAACTCCTAAGGTGAGGTGAGAGTGACTACTCTTGACATCAAGGCAGCATTTGACCAAGTGTGGCATCAAGGAGTCCTAGCAAAACTGGAGTCAATGAGATTCGGGGGGAGAAAACTCTCCACTGGTTGGAGTCATACCTACCACAAAGGAAAATAGTTGTGGTTGTTGCAGGTCAGTCATCTTAGCTCCAGGACATCACTGCATGAGTTCCTCAGCATAGTGTCTTAGGCCCAGCCATCTTCAGCTGCTTTATCAATGACCTTCCTTCCATCGTAAGGGATGTTCACTGATAATTGCTCAATGTTCAGCACCATTCATGATGACTCAGACGCTGAAGCCGCCAATGTTCATATGCAGCAAGACCTGGGCAATATCCAGGCGTGAGCTGATGAGTGGCAAGTAACATTCGTGCCACACGTGTCAGGCAATGACCATCTCCAACAAGAGAGTATCCAACCATCGCCCCATGATATTCAATGGCATTACAATCACTGAATCCCCCACTATCAAATCCTGGGACCTACCATTGACCAGAAACTGAACTGGACTAGCCACGTAATAGCTTCAAGAACAGGTCAGAGGCTAGGAATCGTGTGAAGAGTAACTCACCTCCTGACTCCCCAAAGCCTGTCCACCATCTACAAGGCACAAGTCAGGAGTGAATTGGAATACTCCCCACTTTCCTGGAGGAGTGCAGCTCCCACAACACTGAAGAAGCTGGACACTGTCCAGGATAAAGCAGTCTGCTTGATTGACACCACATCCACAAACATTCACACCCCCCACCACCAAAACACAGTAGCAGCAGTGTGTACCATCTACAAAATGCACTGCAGGAATTCACCAAGCCTCCTTAGACAGCACCTTCCAAATCCATGACCACTATCATCTAGAAGGACAAGGGCAGCAGACAGATGGGAACACCACCACCTGGAAGTTCCCTTCCAAGTCACTCACCATCCTGGTTTGGAAATATATCGCAGTTCCTTCACTATCGCTGGATCAAAATCCTGGAACTCCCTTCCTAACAGCACTGTGGGTGTACCTACACCACATGGACAGCAGGGGTTTAAGAAGGCAGCTCACCACCACCTTTTCAAGGGTAACTAGGAATGGGAAATAAATGCTGGCCCAGCCAGTGAAGCTCACACCCCATGAATGAATTAAAAAAAGAGAGGGTTCAGAGCAAATATGTTCCAAGAAAGAAAAAAGGCGAGCCCTAAATATAACCCCCCGCCGGATGTCAAACAGCCTCCAGAGTAGGATAAGGATAAAAAGGGAAACGTTATGGTAATACTGAAAGCTCAATACTCAGAAAGCTGAGAGAAGAATAGTAAGAACAGGGGTGAAAATGAGGCTGAAACTATGAGAGCAAAGAGAGGGCATGAAAAAATTTAAGGCAAGTGAAATTGAGGAAACCCCAGAGATGTCTTTTAAATACATGAAGAACAAAAAGATAACTAAGGAAAGAGCAGGGCTGATTGGAAACCAGACAAGTAACTTGTGTGTGGAAGTAGAAGACATGTGCATGGTTCTGAATGAATATTTTGTCTGACTTCACAAAAGAGGGGGACAATGCAGACATTGTACTTTAAGAAGAGAGTGAAATATTGGACGGCATAAACAAAATATTAAGGGATTTAACATCTTTGAAAGTGGATGAACTTTGAAATCGGATGAATTGTCAGGCCTGGATTAAATGTTATCCCAACCTGCTAAGAGAAGCAAGTGAGGAAATAGTGGAGGATCTGAGCATTGTTTTCCAATCCTCTCTGGCTACTGGCATGATGCCAGAGGGCTCCTAACGTTGTACTGTTGTTTGACGAGGGAAGAAGAGACAGACCGAGTAATTACAAGCCAGCCAACTTAACCTTAATGGTGAGCGAATTAATCAAAAATTCTGAGGGACAGCACAAAGTGTCATTTAGAAAATAACAGATGAATTAAGAATAGTCAGCATGGATTTGTTAAAACAAGGTCATGTCTGGTTAACTTGATTGATTTTTTTTGAAGAGGTAGCAAGAGTCGATGAGTGTGTCGTCCATTTGATCTTATCTACATGGATCTTAGCAAGGCTTTTGACAAGATCTCACATCACTGACTGGTCAGAAAAATAAAATGCCATGGGATCCAAGGGCAAGTGTCAAACTGAATCCAAAATTGGCTCAGTGACAGAAAGCATAGATTAATGATATTTGTGACTGGAAGGCTGTTTCTTGTAGCATTCCAAGGGGCTTAGTACTATGTTCCTTATTTTTTTTGTGGTACATACCAATGACTTAGACTAATATAGGGGTCACAACCTAAGAAGTTTGCAGATGATACAAAAATCGGTCATGTGGTTGATAGTGTGGAAGAAAGCTGTAGTCTGCAGGAAGATATCAATGCACCGATCAGGTGGGCAGAAGAGTGGCAAATAAAATTCAATCTGGATAAGTGAGGCATTTGGGAGGGCAAAAAAGGCAAAAAAAATACGCAATAAGTGGTAAGATACTGAGAAGTATGGAGCAACCTTGGAGTACATGTTCACAGATCCCTGAGAGCAGCAGGATAAGGTGATTAAGAAGGCAAATGGAATACTTTCCCCTATTAGCTGAGGCATAGAATCTAAGAGCAGGGAGGTTATGCTAGAAGTGCATTAAACACAGGTTAGGATACAGTACTGTGTACAGTTCTAGTCAGTGCATTACAGGAAGGACGTGGTCATAGAGTACTGAGGAGATTAATAGGATAAAACTGGGAATATTGATTTTTAGCTAAGAGGAAAGATGCAATTTAATTGAGTACAGAATTATGAGGGGCCCAGATACAGTGGATGGGGATAACCCATTTCCATTAGTAGAGAGGTCAATAGCCTTGGGGCAGAGATAGAAAGGAATTGGTCAAAGGATTAGAAGGGAGTTGAGAATTTTTTTCACCCCGAGCGTGCTGGGTATATGGAACTCACTGTGTGAATGGGTGGCCAAGGCAGAAACCCCCATCGCGTTTTTAAAAAATTCTTAGGTATGCACTTGAAATGCCATAACTCACAGAGCTATGGACATGGAACTGGAAATTAAGACTAGCCTATATAGCTCTTTTTGGCTAGCACAGACATGGACACGATGGGCTGAATGGGTTCCTTCTGAGCTGTAAATTGGCTATGTTTTTATTTATTTGGTAACACCAGTGATGAAATGGTATTTTGAAGAACTTTTTGTACAGTCCAATGTCCGATAGCTTCTTTTTAAAAAGCCCTTCAAATTTTACATTTGGCTGCACTTCTTCATTTGTTTGTTTTTGTTGGCTTTGTCAAGTCTGGGATTGTCATTTACAATATTGCTTCAAATGCGTGTTGCTCTCTGAGTGGTGGAGTTTTCTCGTTACTGGCGAGCTCAGTTCCTGGAACATACTGGGAAAACTCCCATGTTGGACCTCGGGGAAATGCAAAACACTTTTTTTGGGACACTGTTCAAAGATTTGCTGGGGGCACTTTCAATGAGAGGCAACTTGTGCTGATGACAACATTGATACTTGCTGATATTAAATCATCATGTACAACAATTTAAGAAGCTTATTACTTCAAATGTTGTTTACTATCATCTATATCATATATATGTATAATATACTGTATATATACAGTATGTACACTATTATACATATATATGTCCAATATAGTGTGCATTCATATTATATATGTATAATATAGTGTATGTGTGTGTGTATATATATATTTATATACATACATATACATATATATCCTCCCTTAACTTTATTCCCCTTTTATAGATGCACGTTAAAAATTACCTCTTCGACCAAGCTTTTGCCCCAATATCCACTTATGTGGCTCTGTGATAAATTTTGTTTGGCAATGCTCCTGTGAAATATCTTGGGAAATTTACACATAGTAAGGTCTCACAAACAACAATTAGATAAATAACCAGTTGACCTGTTTTTGTTGGTGTTAGTTGAGGGAGGAATGTTGGTCCGGACAGCAGGAAATACTCTCTTGAATTATGCAGTGGGACATAGTGTACTCACCTGAGCAGGTAGCTGGGACCAGTGTTCCCTGTAAGCTGCGCAGCAACTCCGAAGGTATTGCAAAGACCACTCACGTTCATTAGCCACCTTTAAGATAGAGTGCAGAAAAAAAATTATAGGTATGGTACAGTCAAATGAACAGACTGCACACATCAAAAAATTTTTTAAAGAGGAGACAATGGATAGAACTTCATTCTAAAGTCTCATTTTAAAAAAAAAGCACTTTTGATAATGCAGGACTCCCTCAGTACTGCACTGCACTGAAGTATCATTTGAAACTATGCATTCAAAAGCCTGGAGTAGGGAGTAAGCCATAGCTTTCTTTAAAGAAAGGAAACAAATGTAACATTAATACATTTCTTAAAAATAATCCTTCATGAAACTTATGCCATAATTTGATCTGCTTCATAAATGGACATTGTACCTGATTTGGCTTGACTTAACTGGACTGAATCAAAATCCTAGTTTTTAAAAAAAGAAAGATTTACAATAATAGTGGCTTTCATGGCCTCAGGGTGTTCCAAAGTGCTTTTATTATAAACTAAATGTTTTGAAGTGTAGCCATTTCTGTAATGTAGAAAAACTGCCTGCCAGTATGCACAGCAAGGTCCCACAAAGAGCAATGTGGTAACCACCAGATGGTTTTCCTTTGTTGGTTCTGGAATAAATACTGGAAATATAAACCAGAGAGAATTCCCCCGCCCTCCTTCACAGTAATTCTGTAGGATCTTTATGTCCAGTTGAGATGGCAGACTGGTCCTGGGTTTAAATTCACGTTAAAAGATGGCACCTCTGGCTGACTAGCACCCCCTCAGCACTGCACTGGAGTGTCAGCCTAGATTATGTGCCAAAGTCTCTGGGGTGCGACTTGAACCCACAATCTTCTGACTCTGAGGCAAGAGTGCTCCCAACTGAGCACAGCTGATACGTACTATAAAATAGTAACCTGTGGTGATTTGGAGTGGCTGTATGGCAAAGCTTAATGAATGGAACATTTCACTAGTTGTAGTTTGAAGCAAATGGTCACAGATTACAGTCTACGTTGCTGGTCTCGGCTTCACCTGTAGATGCCGGGGCCGTGGCTTATGCTAGGTACTTTTTATGGCTTGATATCATGGGGTCCTTTGACTGAGGATTGTTGCTGTCTCTCTGTTTGCCATTGGGGGAAAAAAACAGTGGTTATTTAAGGAAGTAATCCGACTCCGGGAGCATGCAGGATACAGTCAGTGTGAACTATTTCCTGTGAAAGTTTATGTATAACAACAATAGCCAATGGGATATTTGTAAATTAATAATTTGGACGATGAAGATGTACTCACCTCGAGAATGCATGAGATAAGCGATGTCTATTTCAGTTTGGTCACATGAGAATGCTTGTGTTGTCGTTTCTGTCGTTTGGGAACTCCACTGAGTTAAAGAAAAAGCAAATGACCTGTTATCAAGATCTGGCTTTGTTCCATTCACATAGCACCAATGATATAAATGCCTACGTGGTTTGGGTGTTAAACCTAGACCACTACCTGACACTCTTCCTAAGTATGATAAACAGATTTGAAGTGACAAGATGATGCTGCAAAAAATGCTCTGTAATTGTTTCTCACTGTTGACTTTTAAAAAAAAATTTAGAAAATTATTTTGTTGGGAGAAGACATTTTCTACCTGAGATTTTGCATTCAAAGGGTGATGGATGCTTGTAAATGGGTTTTTGTCACTTTTCCATGGTTGTGCTGCTCTCTTAAGTGTGACATGTACTTTTGAAGCCATGGTTAGAAATATCATTCTTCTTGAAAAGAGAACCGACCGGTTGTTATTTCTAAATGTATGGTAAATAAGCACCAGTAATCTAGCACGCACAAATACCAGTTATAAATGTAGGTTTCACTGTGCTAATTCATATGAACTGTTTCTTGATGCTTTGGTAATATTCCTACATGATAAATGCATAAAGCAGTCTACAAGTTTTCCGTTGTGAAGATATTAAGTGACAGAAGAAATTCTGTATCTTTTCAGAAGTCCTAATATGGAGGTGCAAAGGAAGCAGTTGTTCAAATGCAAAGAGATCAATAGTGAATTGATTGTTCATTTTACACCTTGCCCGATTTTATTTTCCTTAAACTTTGATAGAAATGAACTGCTGATCAGATCGCTGTGGCCCAGGATCAATTTCAGCCCCGGAGGATGCCCTTTATCCTCAATTCTTTCTCTCTTACATTTCAATATGAAGGACATATCACTGACAAAGATGCCCACTTCGAGTTCTATCTGTGGGATTGGCAAATGTGGTGATTCATATTGGGAATGGGGAGTATAATTACTGATGGATCTCCAATGGCTTTTACCCACAACTCATCAGGGAAACCTAGTATTGATGTTATTTAAGATGGTATAGGTTATGTGCATCTGCATCTTATGCTTATGAGGATTCACCTAGTGGTGGGAATATGCAGCTGCAGGTACAATGGCTTGTCACAAATTAAGTGGCTTAAATAAGGTGTGTGTGATTTACCAGGCACTTCTAGCATAGATTTGGAATGCTTTCTTTTCACTTGAACAAAGTGTTTTGGCAGGTACCTCCACAATTCCTCTTTACCTAACCACTACACCCCTACTGTAGTATGTCAATGTACAAACTTACTGAGCCAACAAGTTCACATGAAGATTGGGCATGTGACTGTGTGGTGGAAAGAAGAGACTGTAATTATCTTAAATTACAATGGTATAAATGCTCTTGTCCTTTTTTTCCCTCCTGAGGGCATTGCCCCTGGCTTGGGTAGAGATCTACAAATGCTACATGGCCTCTGGTAGCCATTTTGAGCCGTGGCTATGATGTTAGCTGGCTAATCATCCATGAAGAACATCATAGCTGAGTCCAGTCCAATTCATACCCAACGTCTACAGTGGGAAAGTCCAACTTCAATTTGGGTAAGAATGGATCTGAACCAGATAAATTGGAATCAAAGGTTGCAGGCAAGAATGTAGCCAAACAAAGGGCTATCTTTAAAGAAGAGTGTTTGGGTACGGTGAAGATATATTCTCACAAAGGGGAAAAATAGGGCAAACAAATCCAGAGTTCCCTGGATGACAAAAAAGGCAGAGATTAAAATGGAGAGAAATTGTGCCTATGACATATGCCAGGTGGATGATGCAACCGAGAACCAGGCTGAATATGGAAGGTTTAGAGGGGCATTGAAGAGACAGTGTGAGAAGAGACTGGCAGCTAACATAACATAAAAGGGCATCCAAAAGCCTTCTAGGCATATAAATAGTCAAGGGTGGTAAAAGGAGGGCTGGGGCTGATTAGGGACCAAAAAGGGGGATTTATGCATGAAGGCAAGGGCATGACTGAGGTATGACATGAATACTTACATCTTACCAAGGAAGCATATGCTGCTCAGGTGATAGTGAAAGAGGAGGTAATTCAGACACTAGAAGGGTTCAAAACTGTTGAGGAGGTATTGGACAAACTGTATGCACTTAAAGATAAGGCAGCCAGGACCTGATGAGATGCCTTCAAGAATACTAAAGGAAATGAGAATGGAAATTGCAGAGGCACTTCCGTAATTTTCCAATCTGCCCTAGGCTCGGGTGATGCTGAAGAACTGGAGAATTGCAAACGTTAGACTGTTGTTCAAAAGAAGGTCAGATGGCCGCCTTCTGCGCTGTAACCATTCTACAATTCACACTTTCATAAAAGAACCAGCTATGATGATCATGAGTGAGTGTTCTGGCCAGATTGTCCACTTTCTAACCTGAGCACTGACTGCAGCTGCAATTTCTACTGAGATCAGATAACTCAGAAAAGGCCTTGGATTGAATTTGGGCCTCCTTGGTTTAGCTACTCACTAGATGCTCAGTAAGTCACCAGGGAAGACCCAAGCCCTTTACCTTGAGAAGAAATTTATAGGAATATCTGAATTATTGAACATTTTCTGTATCAATTTCTCTCTTAGGTCTGCAACAGATTGAATTAGTATCCATATTTAAATGAAAAACCCTCCTTTGCTTACTGTTACTTTCTCCTCTTCAGATGTTGCAGGACTGTCCAAAAGCCCGGCGAGAGGTTGATCTACACTGGCGAGCATCTGGCTGTACACACATTGTACGAATTGTAGATGTCTATGAGAATCTGTATCAGGGAAGGAAGTGCCTACTTATAGTGATGGAATGGTAAGAGCTCCTACAATGAGGTACACTGACTTTTATGAATTTAGTTAAGGGAAATGACATTTATCAGTGAATTAAATCCTGGTTGAAACACGGTCTGGTGGGTGTTTAGATAAAAACAGAAACGTGCTAAGGACTGAAATGAAAAAGCAAAATCTCAGTAAGGCCTTGAATTGTGCTCCAGAAAACCAGTTTAGGAGCAGGTTCTGTCCCTGTAATCTTCTGTCTGCAGGGCTTTTTGGTTGCCTGTGAAAATGAATGGTGTTAAGGATGGGACCTGGAATGAATCCGTTGGTTTCTGCTTACTCTGCTCTGTCAAAACTCAGGTGTTGAGGAATAGAATACTTGAACCTAGTCTTTTATTCACCTACAAGCTTTTACTTACAGAGACACACTTTACATACTCACCTACACGGGCAAACAAAGACCCTCTTTCATATGTGGGTGTAGGTGAGTTCCCAATTGCAAAATTTACCATCATGTTGCCTCCTTGTCCTCAGTCTCACAAGCCTCACTAATATCAATCTATATATAGATAATGATCCTTATTGAAGGCACTAAACTAAAGTAATTAACTACAAAATGGAATATGCACTGCTGTGGTATAAAGATGAGAACACTCGAGTCTGAGAGTTTCCACTTAGCAAATGTTTTATTCAGGCATATGCTGGCTCTACAGTGTGGCTCTCTGATACAAAGACTGCGTAGCATATTTATATCTTTTTGTTATCACATTTCACTACACTGCCTAGTAAACCTTCCGGTTACATACCTAATGAGCAGAATTATTCAGTCTGCAGATGTCTGTTATCTCACTGGGAAGCTGAGATATATCTCGGTTCTAACACCTCCCAGCCTGTGTTTTTATCACTCTAACATTTGTTTACCCCTCCTGTGAAGGTTATTAAGTTTTATGACGTGCTTGCTAGTTGGGTTCCTACAATACCATACCCATCATGCCTATGTGTTGGCTATATTTCCCATCATGCTTAGAAAGAGCTCTCACGGCTACACTGGTCTACTTTAAAGCTGTTAATGCTCATACTAATTTTGCCTATTTTTAAAGCTATTAATGCACATCTTAATATCAGTTTTAATATCGAATTATTACTTTACCCCTATTCAGTCCCTCTTTTTGGACACCTGGTCAGGCACTGCCTGGCCCAGGAGGGACATTCCCAAGATCCCCTGCCCTAGAGATCCTACTGGAGTTCGGTGGGTTCTAGGTCTGCCACTCTACTGTTCTCTTACAGCTTTGCCTAAGTTCTACTGATCGAAGCTAGGCCCGGAACCATCATTTAACTAAATTGCAAAATCTTTATAAGTGTTCCAGATTTTAGCTTTCCCTGGTAGGGGAGCTTCCATTCCAGTGGATACTGAGGTATACCCTTTATTAGCCAGCATCACCGCATCACCATCTGTACTGCTTGGGATACCATTAGTCTCTGATAATAGCAAGGACTGAGACTAGCTATTAAGACCACAACAGATGTGACGACTGCTGCTGCTCTCCCTATTTCCCATCAGTTATGTTGCATTCTTGCCATTATGGCCCGATTATTGGCTGAGTCCTCCAATATTCGAGCCTTTCTGGTGGCCAGGTTCACCTGCAACTTTCTGCTCATAATTGCTTGACTGCTTTGTTCCATAAACTTCCTGGAAGTGATCAGGGCCCTTTCCACTGCTACCCGAGCCACTCGACCCGGGGTGTTGTCGATGTTTAATGTACAGTCCCACCATGGCCAGAATACACAGCTGGTGAGGACCCTGCCTGCAACGTGAAAGCCCCCCCCCCCACAATAAAGGAGTCAGTGATCTGTAAGCAGAAAGTGTGGTTATTATCACACTCTAATCCTCCATGTATGAATCTCGTCCTGCCTGACAGGAAGCACCATGGTGTAGGGGAGGTTTGGACTGCCTTGAAGGCCTTTTCAAGAGGTTTAACTGACACCATGATGGCAGAATCGTTGCTGATGGGGTTTCAGGGTATTACACAAGCAGATGATGTAATGCTGCGATCCAGTACAACATTCTTGCCATTCTGCCCTGGGACCATATATCCACAGGATCCTGACTAGCACACCCACCCGTTCTTTACCACTCCCAGGGATTGCAATTTATACCGCCCTCCGCAATATGTTCCGTTAGTATGTCCTGTGGTATACTCATCAGAAATGTCTTGGTCTCCCTTGTCTCTGTCATGGTCTGTGTAACTACTAATTGCTGTCATTCTTCCTGTAAATTGATAAAGTCTAATTTCCCCATAGCCTGATATGTGTCGCGTTGCTGTACCAAATCTTATCTTTAATATCTGACCTAACATTATCTATCAAGCCCGAGCCAGCATGTCACATGCCCTCCCCTTAGACTGTGAGTCAGTGGTATTAATTATTTTTAACCCCGCTAGTATACCTTCCCCTTGAACTTGTATAGCTGCAGTTTTATTCAGTTTCCTGCACTGCGAACCCCAGTCCTGCTGCGGTCACCCCAGTCCTGCTGCGGTCACCCCAGTCCTGCTGCGGTCACCCCAGTCCTGCTGCGGTCACCCCAGTCCTGCTGCGGTCACCCCAGTCCTGCTGCGGTCACCCCAGTCCTGCTGCGGTCACCCCAGTCCTGCTGCGGTCACCCCAGTCCTGCTGCGGTCACCCCAGTCCTGCTGCGGTCACCCCAGTCCCCCTGCGGTCACCCCAGTCCCCCTGCGGTCACCCCAGTCCCCCTGCGGTCACCCCAGTCCCCCTGCGGTCACCCCAGTCCCCCTGCAGTCACCCCAGTCCCCCTGCAGTCTCCTTTGCTACCTGGGAGGCATAAGCGCTATAACTTTTGTTTTGCCCTATCAGTCAGTAAGACCAGGATGAGGTTGGTCAAATTGTAGATCACTCCCAGCGTACCCATTGTAACACCATCTAATATCACTTTGGGTTTCCCCAATTCTGATTATCCCATCCAGGGACGATGACATGGTGGCTGGGCACTTAGTGAGTTTCTGATACCTCCAGGTTGATGAATTAAAGCATCTCGTATCACTACAGCCAAGGTGATGAACACCTTTTATACATTGCTCTCGACAACATTGTCCTGACTCCCAAAAAAAACGGGGGCAGATTAGTCCATCCGACCATAATGTTCAGTCATGTGTTGGACACAGATGCCCTCACGTGAGCTAATGTTGTACGGTCCCTGTATGTCTACATTTCCATCTGTGTCGTTAGTGTCAAAATCTGGGCAACATTATCTGATTCAGATTGTTTCGTACTTGATAATATGACCTGAATAACACCATGACTACCGGTAGTGTCTCTGAGAATCCAAACACTTGGTTTCCTTATCTACTCTCCACTCCCTCCTTTAAGTAGCTGCATGTATTGTCCTGGATGCAGACAGGTGACTTTATTGATGTTCGTGGTGGATGCCTCCCATTGCTGCTGTTATTGCTAAAAGGGTGATTACAGTTGCTGCTGCCCTCCAGATTGTCATTACTGAGGATTTGTCTGAAACAAAATAGTTAAGCGAGCTGCTGGTTGCTGACAGAAACAGACTATGAGATGTAAGGTTTTACCTGTGACCAATGCTTCCAAACATACACATGTGTCACTAGTCATTTATCCAGTAAGGTTCTTGCTATCACGGGTAGATCCTGGCCATTCCAGTGACCTCTTAACCATGAAATTATCCCTCACTCCAGGCATGTCCTGGGGGAGCCGGTCCTCCTCACCTCTATCCTGGTCCGCCACTTCCTATGGATGTGTCACCTCGGACCTCAATTGCTTAAGCTGCCTACACAACTCTGCAATGCACGTTTTTATCTTATCTTTCAACGCCCCAAAATGTTTCCTTACTCTTTAGGCCATATTAACCATTTCATGTCAAAGGAGGTCTCTGCCTCTAGATCTTTGCTTATCTTACCCTGTATGGTTCCAGTGTCTCAGGTGATGGCCAGATTATCAAATTCAGTTCTCATAAAAATTTGTATATTGTGTCCTCTTTCCCTAACTCTATCTCTTATCCTTAATCATTTCCTCATACTGTCTTACACGTGCAAAAGTTACCATCTTGTTCAGGTTGTCTGGAGAGACGTTACAGACCAACAAAGTATTCTCATAATACTTTTAAAGCAAAAATCAAACATTTCTCTTTGATTCTGGGCAATAATATGTTTGCTTCTTTGTCGTCTTTCCGTTAAACAACATTTTATTTTCTCAAAAGTAACCCACTAGGTTGTGCCTGACTTTATTTTTGACTTTAAAATTATCCCAGATTCAAATAGCAGTACTTTATCAGAAACCAAACCTCAAATCTTTAAACTTTGTAAGAATTGTAATTTCACTATCAAATTCACGTGTATAAATCTATATCCAGATTAAAAGTTCCAGATGTTTATCAACACATGTTCTTTATCTTAGATGGCATCATAGTTTCTCAAAAGTAACTTGCTAAAAGGTCTGATACTCATTGATCGCTGTGTTTGTATCAGATCTCCCGGCCTGAATGGGTAAAGTCAATTTTTCTTTAAAAGATAAAATAAAACCTCTAGGCCATGCCTAAGCTGTGGCATTAAAAGTCAACGTATAACTTCTTTGATTCTTAAAGCTGCTAGAAATCTGGTTACATTTGCATTTATTTCTACTCAAGGCGGAATGGATTCATTCAAGTTGTCTGAAAGCTGAAACTGGTGGAAAGAGTTGACTCCCTGCTAGTCTGCAAGACAAGTCGTGCAAAGGCTGGTTTGTTTCAAACAAAGGAAAACCCTGCAGTATCTTTAGAGTACTTTTAAATTGTGATTTTTGGCCAGAAATCTCAGCTTGAACCTTTTAACTTAAAACATTGGTTTGTTTGGATATATTTTCATTTAGTCCAACTCATATTCTAAGGCTTTTAACTCAAAGCAATGAACTCTACATACAAATGACAATTTAGGGGCAAAAACACATTAAAGCTGTCACACACACACACTCTTCATTGCACACAAACACACACATACATAAAGGTATGTACATTTCCATTCTTATGACATTTATGTTAACAACTTAAAACTTTCACATCCCAAACAAAACTTCAAGTAGCAGTGGGGGGAATAATTAATCCCCAAAACTTCAGTGAGCGATCCTCCAGGTCCCCAATCTAAATTTTTGTCTTTCATTGCTGATACTTTTATAACTACTAGCAGTTAGGAAATGGTCCTTGCTGTTTTCCCCTACGGCTGTCTGTCATGCCTTTAGTTTTCCCTGGAAACATTTACAATAATCCCTTCCTCCTTGTTTATCCGAGGAACTAAACCGTGCTTGTGGTGCCACATTACCTTAGTTACTACGCTCTCAGACCTATACACCTGTTCGGATCCTCAGACCGACCCACTGGCTTCTTGTTGCTAATGTTAACCGTCCTACTAATGGGTGGTAAATGAATGCACTCGCCCGTCCCCTGCTGTAGATGTTCTATCCGCTGCCGGAGTCCGATATTGTGAGGTTCCTGCCGACTTCATCGAATTGTTGTGAGACCACTTGAGTCTGAGAGTTTCCAGTAAGAAAAGGTTTTATTCAAGCATTTGCTGGGAGGACACAGCCTGGTTCTACAGTGTGTCTCTTTCATACAAAGGCTGCGTAGCATATTTATATCTTTTTGTTATCACATTTTACTATACTGCCTAGTACGACCTCTGGTTACATACCTAATGAGCAGAATTATTTAGGCTGAAGAAGTCTGTTGTCTCACTGGGAGGCTGGGATATACCTCGATTCTAATGCCTCCCAGCCTGTGCACTTATCACTCTAACATTTGTTTACCCATCCTGTGAAGGTTATTAAGTTTTGAGTTGTGATTGTTGGGTTACTACAACACCAGACCCATCATGCCTATGTGTTGGCTGTATTTCCCATCATGGTTAGAAAGAGCTCTCATGGCTGCACTGGTCTACTTTAAAGCTGTTAATGCTCATACTGATTTTGCCCATTTTTAATCTGTTAATGCATATCTTAATATCAGTTTTAAGATCAAATTATTTCATTACCCCACTTCAACTCCAACCTGATTGGCTGACGGGAGTTTTAATGTTCACATGATGAAAAGTTACGCAAGAAGTGCACCTAACCAAAAGGCAGTGTGGCAACTGGAAATATTTAGCTATAATTGGGAGTGTGTCTGATGTTAGGATTTGTGCGCAGTATGTAGGGGCATCACTAAATTTTGGGAAAGCCATTGGGCTAGATTTTGGAGTTGCAAAAAAAATGGTGGTCATTGCTAACTTTGAAGAAAACTGCTCACTAAGATCTCTGTGGAGTGGATTTCCCCTTACCTGGCAGCTTTCAAAATCTGTTACCAAGTCACGGATCAATTGGCATGCAGCAGTAATGAGATCAGCAAGCAGGTCAGCAACCAATCACACTGAAGTATTCAAACGCAGCAAACCAGGAAGTTAAAAGCACTTAAACTGTCACCTTTAAATTACATTTTCAGATAATGGATTAACTGGCTATGAGTGGCTTAAGGTAGAAGCCAAAATAAAGATGAAGAAACTTTAAAAGAATTATTTTAAAACTGTGAAACGCTTTACCAGGACGGAGAAATTTGACATTCAACGAACATAAATTTAGTTTTTCAGGGCCAGTGAGGATGTTTAGTAGTAATTGTGACGGTAATATGCCATAAAGAACTGACTTACACTTCATTCAACGAGGTGTAACTGCTTTTCAAGGTTTTTTACTGTTAGTCTAACAGCATTAGAGTGGAAGCTCTCGTTAGTTTATAGATTTTGCGTTGGTGTATAATTGTTAAGGGGTTGGCGGGGTGGGGGGTGGGGGGCGGGGGTGGGGGGCGTGGGTTGGGGGGGGGTTGTTGCCTCAACAGTGCACCCATCTGGATACTGTCGAATCACTCGATGGAGACTTCTGGATTTCTGGGCCAGGTTTTTTCAGCCCTGCTGCATTGTCTCTCCCCACCCCCACCCCGGTAGATGTGGTGAGCCATTTAAATCTCCATTCAGTTTGGCGGCACTGTAATTTCCCACTGGGCAGAGGGGTGCTAAAATCCTGGCCCTGCATTACTTTGTGCATGTGTGGTCTCCAGAAGTTGCTGTCATTTTCAGTGGAGTAATAGTGGTGAAGCTGACAGTATCACCATCATCACCATCGCTAATCCTGGGCCATGGTCTTTAGATGTGCGACAAACCTCTTGCCCTATCCCACTGACGCATCACCCTCCCCAACCAATGTCTCAGGCCGAGTCAGACTGTTTGTAACCCCTGTGTTCTATTTGATCTAGCATTGCCCACCTTTGCCCCTATATCAGCCTGTCAGCTACTTAAACCCACATCAATGCTTTTGTTATCTCCGGACATGATTACTCCAATGCTTTCCTGATTGACCCCTCATCCTCCATCCGATATAAACTTCAGCCCATCTGAAACTCTAATGTCCATATTCTTTCCTGGTTCCCTATTCCTTAAAGTTATAATTCTCACCCTTCTGTTTGAACCCTTCCTTGGCCTTGCCCATCCCTCTGGCTCTGGCCTCTTGTGCATTCCTTGCCCTCCCTCTAGTGGTCACTTTTTCAACCATTTATTATCCACGCTTTGGAATTCCTTCCTAGAAGCTCCCTCCCTTCATGTACAGCTTCTCTCTTTGACCACTCTTTTGGCTACCTATCCTACTAATAGCTCCTTCTTGGGCATCTTCCATTTATGTTCCTTATGCCTTTGTGAACGCCCTTGGAGTGTTTTTCAGTTAATGGTTTTATTTAAATGGTTGTATTATTTGATTTGTGAACGCTTAATATCATCAGGGGCAAACAGTGGGAAAATATCCCATCTTTGAATAGAACAATCTGCATTGTTTTGAATATATGTTTCAGAGTTTATATGGATGCACAGAATGAATAATTGTTTCTGCTACACCTGAAAAAAATATAGGAGGGAATTTTTAAACGTTGTCCTTCTAGGAAATTTTCAATCTATGTTTCATTTTTGTAACATACTTTATCTGCTGTGGAACAGGAATGAGTTAATTACCCTTAGCTGAAATAGTGGCCAAAAGAATAACTTCAAAAAAGCAGGAAGGCTCTTGCTTTCATGTCAGAAAGTGTGGTTCAAAACCATATTCTAGCATGTAACCTTTAAAATTTATTCTTTCATGGGATTGCGTAGCAGGCAAGGCCAGCATTTGTTGCCCATTCTTGAACTGAGTGGCTTGCTAGGCTATTTGCAGAGGCCAGATAAGAGTCAATCATATTGTTGTGGGTCTGGATTCACGTGACCAAGTAAGGACAGCAGAATTCCTTTCCTAAAGGTGAACAATCATTAGTTTCATGGATGCCATTACTAAGACCAGCTCTCAATTCCAGATTTCATTAATTGAGTTTAAATTCCACAATTTGCCATGTTGGGATTTGAACTCATGTCTCCAGAGCATTAGCCTGGGCCTCTGGTTTACTGGTCAGGTGACATTACCACTATGCCAGTGCCTCCATCTATAATACTGAAGGAATGCAGCATTGTTAGATGTGTTGTCTTTCAAAGGAAATATAAAATGCTTATGAACATCACCACTTGCATGCTCCCCTGCAAGTCACACACCATCCTGCCTTGGAAATACATCGCCGTATGTTCACTGTCACTGGATCGAAAACTCCCTCCCTAGCAGCACTGTGGGTGTTACCTGCACCAGATAGATGGCAGTGGTTTAAAGAAGGCCACTCACTGCCACCTTCACAAGGGCAAATAGAGATGGGAAAAAATGCTGGCTTTGCCAGTGATGTGCACATCCCATGAAGGAGAGAACAATGGAAGGCCCATCTGCCAGTTCAGGTGGATGGAAAAATTACAATGACCTTTCTGAAGGTGGACATGGAATTGTTCTTGTACATGGCGGGCATTCATCCCTAAAAGAAAGAGACTAGTTTGGCATTCTCTTTGTTGTTTTTGGGAAAAAAAATTCACTTATATAGCACCTTTCTCAACCTCGGGATATCCCAAAGTGCTTTACAGCCAATGAAACACTTTTGTAATGCAGAAAACATGGTAGCAGATTGCCCACAGCAAGCTCCCATTCACTGCAATGTGATAATGCCCAGAAAATCTGTTTTGTTTTGTTGTTTGAGGGATAAATATGAAACCAGTAAACCAGGGTTAACTCCCTGATGTTCTTCAAAATAGCGCTATGGGTTCATTTACGTCCGCCTGAGAGGGCAGACGGAGCCCCTGGTTAGCATCTCATCTGAAAGATGGCACCTCAAACAAAGCAGCACTCCCTAAGTACTGCGGTGGAATGTCAGCCTTGAGTTTTGTGCTCAAGGTCTGGAGTGGGATTGAGCACATAACCTTCTTCAGAGGTGAGAGTGCTACCAATTGAGCCATGGCCAACACGGGTGGGACTCTGCTATGTTCAAATTTGCCTATGTAACAGTGACTATGCTTTAGAAGTAATTCAAAAGTGGAGTAGTTTTGAACTTCCTGAGAATGTGAAAATTGCTATTTAAATGCAAGTTCTTCATTTACCACTTCTGTCTTTGACTGAACAATATGCCTTTACCGATAACCAAAGTGAGAGAATGCACTTACTAAACAAATGTTTACATCATGGAACGATGCTCACACGTCATACTTTGAATGATGTTCATGATTTTTCATTTCAAGAAAACTGTCAATGTGGACTGATTAATTGAAAACGATTTATATTCTACCTTTCTCAAATTGCTTTCTTTCTGTAGCTTCGTGGCGAGCTTGAGTCATATCTTTATCTCCTCAAATCGATCAAATTGATGTTCTTGGATGAGAATTGAAGAAGGCAAATGGTTATCTTTGAGTACACCGAAAAATGAGTCATGACTTTTTGAAATCATGCTGAAGAAACATTTGCGTTAAAGAGCAGAGAAAGAACTTGCAATTATATAACGCCTTTTGTGATCTCAGGATGATGGAAATGCTTGCCTGCTAATTCATTACTTTTTGAAGAGTAGTCACTGTTGTAATGTTGGAAACATGGCAGCCAACTTGCACACATCAAGGTTCCACGAACAGCAATGAGATACTCACCCAAATAAACTGTTTTATTGATGTCATTTGAGGGCTAATCCAAATAATGTAATGGGGATCTTTTATGTCAGCCTGAAAGAGCAGTCAGGGTGCCAGGTTAAAGAATTACGAATGATGACACCTTTTGAACTGACAGGATTTCCTCAGCATGTTACAAAGTTGTAGCCCGACAAAAGAGATCATATGAGCTCAGCTGTGGGAGTATCAGCTAGAAATAGTGCCCTGAGGTTCACCGTGCTGCTCTTGATTAGCAGTAATTTTCTGAAGTGAGCCGTTATAAGAAAAGATTTCCAGTGCAAGGCATTCCACAATAGGAAAGACCAGTGGCAATAACTATTTATGCATTAATCTAATATAGACAAGGTTAAATAATATCCACATTTGCATCCTTGCACCAAAAATAAATGACATTTTTAGATTTATTTAGCGTGTACCACCAATAATTGTTACGGCCATTTGTTCCTGCGTTTATCACTGCAACATTACAGAATACCTGTTTTCTCATTATCTACATTAATTAAGAATTCAGTGCTCAAAAACCATTGCACAATCATGCTTTTAATCCAGTCATCAGTGTAGTGAACCGTAGGTGGCGAGGATGGTATTTAAAGTAATTACTTCAATTTTTAAATTGTTTTTGTGGTTCAGCTTTGAAAAGTTCATCTGCCAATCTTCCTTAGAAATAGGGGTAGTGCCAAAAGATTGACACCCTTGTTCACAAAAGAGGAGAAGGATAAACTTGGCCATTGAAGGTCAGTCAGTTTAACATTGCTGGTTAGGAAGCTTTTAGAAACAATAATCACATTAAGTGCCACTTGGACAAGCATGGATTAATAAACAGAAGCCAGTATGGATATGTCCAAGGCATAGTGTGTTTAACTTGTCTGAGTTTTTTTAATGAAGGAACAGAGTGGGTGAATGAGACTGTGTGTGTGGACTTGCTAAAGGTGCTTGATGAAGTGCCACATATTAGACTTACTAGAAAAATTGAAGCCTCTGTAATAAAAGGGCAGTAGTAGCATAGATATAAAATTGGCAAGAGGATAGGAAATGAGAGTTGTGATGAATACCTGTTTTTTGGACTCCCAAGGTTATATACAGTGGAGCTCTCCAAGGCTCAATATGAATCGCTGCTGTTTTAAATGCATCTTAACGAATTGGACTTGGGGGTGCAAGATGCAAGGGAAATCTGTAGGTGACACACAATTTGAAAATGTGGAAAACAGCGAGGAAGATAGTAGTTGACTTCAAGAGGATATAGGCAGGCTTAATGGAATGAGTGGACACATGTCAGATGAAATTCAACACAGTGAAGTGTGAGGAGATCCATTGATAGGAAATATGAAAGACAATATATGCTAAATTATATAAGCATAAAGGAAATGCAAGAAGAGAGAGAGCAGGTGGTGGTTCTGCACCAATCTGAAGGTGGAAGTTTAACAAAGCAGTTAATAAAGCATGAGTTCCGAAGAAGAGTCATATTGGACTCGATGTTAACTCTCTATTTCTCTCTCTTCCAATGATGCCAGACCTGATTGAATTTTTCCAGCACTTTCCATTTTCATTGCTGTTCATAAATCATGTAGTATATTTGGCTTTATAGAGGCATAGAGTACAAAAGCCAGGAAGTTATACTGCACCCATGTAAAAGACTCCAGCTGGAGCATCGTTCCCAATTCTGGGCATCTCATTTTGGGAAAGTCTGGGAGAGGGTACAGAAGAGATTTTGCTATAATGGTTCCAGGATGAGGGGTTAGAGTTATGTGGATAGAGGGGGGAAGCTGGGGTTCTTCTCCTTATAGCAGAGAAGGAGGTGCTTAAAAGCACGAAAGGTTTAGACAGAGTATATAAAGAGACACCGTTTCTAATGCTTGATGTGTTGTTAACCAGAAGGCATCAATACTGGGGAAAGTGGAGTCTGTACCATTGGGACGGTTTACATCTGAACCATGCTGGGGCAAATATCCTCACAAATCGCATAACTAGGGAAATAGAGAGGGCTTTAAACTAAACGAGGGTTGAGGGATCAAGCTTGGGTAGAGGTAACAATTCAAGGTGTAGAGTCAAGGCAGGAGAGCAAAATAGTAATTTGAGAAATGATGGTCAAAGAATGGCAGGAAGGGACAGATGGAAAAAACCAGGATACATTAACAGTCAAGACTAGATCTTACAAAGGTAACAAAAAGACAAAACTGAAGGCTCTTTATCTGAATGCATTCATAACAAAGTAAATTAATAGATGGCCTACATTGAAGTAAATAAATATGATCTGAGAACAATTCCGGAGCCATGGCTACAGGATGACAAAGATTCGGCCCTTAATATTGAAGGGTACATGACATTAAAGAAGAAAAGGAAGCTAGATAAAGGTGGAGGGGTAGCGCTGTTAATCAGAGGGCTTTGCTGCAAGTTAGAGATGACCTAGGTTCAGGAGATCAAGATGTAGAATTAGTTTGGGTGGAATTGAGGAATAGGAAGGAGGGGAAAAAGTCATTAGTGGGAGTGGTCTGCAGGCCCACTAACAGTAGCCACAGTCTAGCTCAAAGCATTCAAAAGAAAATATTGTATATGATAAAGGGACGGCAATAATCATGGGTGATTTTAATCAACACTCAACCTGGAAAAATCAGATTGGCAGTAGGAGCCTGGATGAGGAGTTCTTAGAATGCTTTTGAGATCGTTTCTTAGCGCAGCATGTTCTGGAACCAACCAGAAAGCAGGTTATATTAGACTTGGTATTATGTAATGTGACAGGATTAATTAATGACCTCAGAGTAAAGGTACCCCTAAGTAGCAGTGACCACTTTAATATAGCTTTATCACAATATAGCTTTAAAACAGGGTTTATACAGGCTCTGCTTGCAGCTACAACTAGTTAATTAGATAACTGGCTTAAACAGGTTTTCAGAGGCTAGATTCAGAGGTCATAAGAACAGGCCATCTTACAGCACTGGAGTGCTGTTTTAGGCAGCAGTAGAGTGCTTAAGTTGGGGTTTGGTGACTGAGGGAGTTCGTTGAGAAGGGAACGAGGTGATCCTTTGAGTACCGTGAGAATGGTCGGGTAAGCATTTACTACTTTTATCACTTATGGTCTTTAAGGTCTTATTTTGTGGTTCATTGTTTGTAAGGGCTATATTATGTAACAAAGAGGAGCAGGGAAGAAGGGCCCTTGAGTAATTGATATTATTGGATTTTAAGTATCTTCCAAAAGGTTTAATTTAGTTGAAAGGGGTAAGTGATGGCAAGAGAGCTCAAAGCTGTGGTGTGCTCCTCCTGCTCTATGTGGGAAGCAGCGAACATTTCCAGTGCCTGGGGCCAGCATGTGTGCGGGAAGTGTCTCTGGCTGCAGCTCCTGGAAGCCCGGGTTTCGAAGCTGGACTGGCGGCTGGGGACGCATCCGCAAGGCGCAGAGTATTGTGGATAGCACATATAGAGAGGTGGTCACACTGCAGGCTAAGAGTCCACAGGCAGGAATGGTATGGGTGACCACCAGACAAAGCAAGAGGATTAGGACCAGTTCTAGGGGAGGTGGGACCAACTGGACGTGTTGCACCTGGGCAGGACCGGGACTGATGTCCTGGGGGAATATTTGCTGGAGTGGTTGGGGAGGGTTTAAACTAAAATGGCAGGGGGATGGGAACCTATGCAAGGAGTCAGGGGAAGGGGAATCAAGGACAAGGATAAAAGACAGAAAGAGGAATAAGAAAAGTGATAGGCAGAGAAATCAAGGGCAAGAATCAAACAGGGCCTCAGTGAAAAATAGTGAGAACGGGACAAGTAATGTTAAAAAGACAAGCCTTAACGCTTTGTGCCTTAATGCGAGGACCATTCGCAATAACGTGGATGAATTAACAGCGCAATAGATGTGAACAGGTATGATATAGTTGGGATTACGGAGACATGACTGCAGGGTGACCAGTGATGGGAACTGAACATCCAGGGGCATTTAGTATTTAGGAAGCACAGACAAAAAGGAAAAGGCGGTGGAGTTGCATTGCTGGTTCAAGAGGAAATTAACGCAGTAGTGAGGAAAGATATGAACTCCGATGATGTGGAATCTGTATGGGTAGAGCTGAGAAACACTAAGGGACAAAAAGCTTTAGTGGGAGGTGTATGTAGACCCCTAAACTGTAGTGGTGATGTTGGGAAAGGCATTAAACAGGAAACATAAAAACTGACTGTAAATATTTCTATAGGTATGTGAAGAGAAAAAGATTGGCGAAGACAAATGTAGGTCCCTTATAGCCAGAAACAGGGGCATTTATAATGGGGAACAAAGAAAGGGTTGACCAACTAAATACATACTTTGGCTCTGTCTTCACAAAGCAGGACACATAACATACCAGAAATGTTGGGGAACACAGGGTTTAGTGAGAGGGACAAACTGAAAGAAATCAGTATTAGTAGGGAAATGGTGTTGGGGAAATTGATGGGATTGAAGGCTGATAAATCCCAGGGCCCTGATAATCTACATCTCAGAGTACTTAAGGAAGTGGCCCTAGAAATAGTGGGTGTATTGGTGGTCATCTTCCGAGATTCTATAGACTCTGGAACAGTTCCTACAGATTGGAGGGTAGCTAATGTAACCCCACTACTTAAAAAAGGAGGCAGAGAAAAAACAGGGAATTTTCAACCAGTCAGCCTGACATCGATAGTGGGAAAATTCTAGAGTCCATTATAAAAGATTTAATAGCTGAGCACTTGGAAAACAGTGGCAGAATCGGACAGAGTCAGCATGGATTTACAAAAGGGAAATCATGCTTGACAAATCTACTGGATTTTTTTGAGAATGTAACTAGTAGAGTTGATGAGGGGGAGCCATTGGATGTGGTTTATTTGGATTTTCAGAAGGCTTTCGACAAAATCTCACGTAAGAAATTAGTGTGTAAAATTAAAGCGCCTGGGATTGGGGGTAGTATATTGAGATGAGTAGAAAACTGGTTGGCAGACAGGAAACAAAGAGTAGGAATAAATGGGTCTTCTTCCGAATGGCAGGCAGTGACTAGTGGGGTACTGCAGGGATCGGTGCTGCGACCCCAGCGATTCACAATATATATTAATGATTAGATCAGGGAACTGAATGTAATGTCTCCAACTTTGCAGAAGACACAAAGCTGGGTGGGAGGGTAAGCTGTGTGGAGGATGCAGAGATGTTTCAGTGTGATTTGGATAAGATGAGTGAGTGGAATGACAGATGCAATATAATGTGGATAAATGTGAGAGTATCCACTTTGATAGCAAAAACAGGAAGGCAGATTATTACCTGAATGCCTATAAATTGAGAGAGGGGAATGTGCAATGAGATCTGGGTGTCCTCGTACACCAGTCGCTGAAGGTAGGTACGCAGGTGCAGCAGGCGGTAAAGAAGGTAAATGGTATGTTGGCCTTCATAGCGAGAAGATTCGAGTACAGGAGCAGGGATGTCTTGCTGCAATTGTACAGGGCCTTGGTGAGACCACACCTGGAATATTGTGTGCAGTTTTGGTCTCCTTATCTGAGCAAGGATGTTCTTGCTATAGAGGGAGTGCAACGAAGGTTTACCCGACTGATTCCTAGGATGGCGGGACTGACATTTGAGGAGAGATTGAGTCGGTTAGGATTATATTCGCTGGAGTTCAGAAGAGTGAGGAGGGATCTCATATAAACCTATAAAATTCTAATAGGACAAGACAGGGTAAATGCAGGAAGGATGTTCCTGATGGTGGGGGAGTCCAGAACCAGGAGTCACAGTCTGAGGATACGGGGTAGACCATTTAGGACTGAGATGAGAAATTCCTTCACCCAGAGAGTGGTGAGCATGTGGAATTCGCTACCACAGAAAGTAATTGAGCCAAAACATTGTGTTTTCAAGAAGGAGTTAGATATAGCTCTTGGGGTGAAAGGGATCAAAGGATGTGGGGAGAAAGTGGGAGCAGGCTATTGAGTTGGATGATCAGCTATGATCATAATGAATGGCGGAGCAGGCTCGAAGGGCTGAATGACCTACTCCTGCTCCTATTTTCTATGATTGAATTTTACATCCAGTTTGAAAGGGAGAAGAACAGGTCTAAGACTAGTATCTTAAACTTAAATAAAGGCAACTATGTGGGGATGAAAGCTGAGCTAGCTGAAGTGAACTGGGAAACTGGGCTAGAGGATAGATCAATGGAGAAGCAGTGGCAGACATTTAAGGGGATATTCCAGAATATTCAATAAGTACATTCCTACTATAAGGAAAAATTCTAAGGGGAGGACCCACCATCCGTAGTTAACTAAAGATGTTAAGGAAAGAGCTTACAACTCCGCACAGATGAGTGGCAGGACAAATGATTGGACAGAATATAAAGAACAGCAGAGAATGACTAAAAGGTTAATCAGGAGAAAGAAATTAGAGCTAGAAATGTAAAAATGGATAGCAAGAGTTTCTACTGGTATTTAAAAGGAAAAGAGTAAGTAAAGTGAGTGTTGGTCCTCTAGAGAGTGACAGTGGGGAGTTAATAGTAGACGATAAGAAAATAGCAGGAGAAATGAACAAATATTTTGCTTCTGTTTTCACTATAGAGGATTCAAAAACACTCCAGTAATAGCTGCAAATCAGGAGGTGAACGGGAGAAAGGAACTTGGTGAAATTGAAATCACTAGGGAAATGGTACTGGGCAAATTGATGGAACTGCAGGCTGACAAGTCTCCGGGTCCCAATGACTACACCCTAAGGTCTTAAAAGAGGTGACTAATAAGGTAGTCGCTGCACTGCTGTTAATTTTACACAATTGCTAGATTTTGGAAAGGGTTCCATCAGATTGGAAAGTAGCAAATATAACCCCTCTATTCAAGAAGGAGGGAGGCAGGAAACAGGGAACTATAGGCCAATTAGCTTGACGTCTGTCAAGCTAACCGACTCAATCTCATGGGGAAGTTATTAGAATCAATCATTAAGCAGGTTATAGCTGGGCACTTAAAAGAGCTCAAGGCAATTGGGAAGAGTTAGCATGGTTTTGTGAAAGGAAAATCATGTTTAACCAATTTATTGGAGTTTTTTGAAGGAGTAACATGCGCAGTGGATAAAGGGGAACCTTTACTCGGATTTCCAGAAGGCATTGGATAAGGGGCCACATCAAAGTCTATTATGGAAAATAAAAACGCATGGTGTGGTGGGTAGCATATTAGCATGGATAGAAGATTGGCTGGCTGGCAGAAGGCAGAGTCCATGCAAAAATGGGACTTTTTCTGATTGACAGAATATGATGAATGGAGTCCCACAGGGGTCTGTACTGGGGCCTCAACTTTTTACAATTCACATCAATGATTTAGATGAAGGAAGTGAAGACATGGTAGCTAAAGGTGCAGGTGACATAAGGATAGGTAGGAAAGTATGTTGTGAAGAGGGCATGAGGAGGTTGCAGACGGATATAGATAGGTTGAGTGGGCAAAGATCTGATAAATGGAGTTTAATGTGGGAAAATGGGAAGTTGTTCACTTTGGCAGCAAGAACAAAAAAAGCAGAGTATTACTTAAATGGAGAACGGCTGCATAATTCTGAGGTGCAGAGGGATCTAGGTGTTCTGGTACACGAGTCTCAAAAAGTTAGTATGCAAAGACAGCAAGTAATTAAGAAGGCTAATGGAATGCTATCCTTTATTATGAGGGGGATTGAACATAAAAGTAAGGATGTTATGCCTCAGTTATACAGGGCATTGGTGAGACCGCACCTCGAATACTGTGTGCAGTTCTGGTCTCCTTATTTAAGGAAGGATGTAAATACATTGGAGGCGATTCAAAGGAGGTTCACTTGATTGATATCAGGAATGAGTGGATTGTCTTATGAGGAAAGGTTGGATAGACTGGGCTTGTTTCCACTGGAGGTTAGAAGGGTGACAGGTGATTTGATTGAAGTATACAAGACCCTGAACAGCCTTGATAAGGTGAACGTTGAAAGGATGTTTCCTCTTGTGGGTGAGTCCAGAACTAGTGGGCACTGTTTAATATTAGGGGTTGCCGTTTTAGAACAGAGACGAGAAATTTTTGCTCTGAGGGTTGTGCAACTTTGGAATTCTCTGCCTCAGAAGGTTGTGGAGGAAGGGTCATTGTATATTTTTAAGGTAGAGGTAGAGAGATTCTTGTTAGGCAAGGGAATCAAAGGTTATCGGGGTTAGATGGGAGCATGGAAATCAAAACACAAGAAGATCAGCCATGATCTTATTGAATGGTGGAGCAGGCTTGAGTGGCCAAATGGTCTACTCCTGTTCCTATTTCTTATGTTCTAAGGCACAAATTTAAGGCTATTGACAAGAAAAAAAATGAGGAAAGTCTTTTTTATGCAACAAATGATGAGGATTTTAAATGCACTGTCTGACAGAATGATGGATATAAGATCCAATACATAGAATTACTTGGGGTATATGGCACAGGAACAGGCCATTCAGCCCAAGAAGGCAATGCCAGTGTTTATGCTGCACATGACCCTCCTCCCATCTTTCCCCATCATCATAATTCTCTGTTCCCTTCTCCCTCCTCATACTTGTCTAGCTTCCCCTTAATGGTCGATACTGTTTGCTTCAACCACTCCCTATGGTAGGGATGGTATTCTCGTCAGGCTTTGGCTAAAGAAGTTCCTTCTGAATTCCCTATTGGGTTTCTTGGTGATTACCTTGTATTGATGGCTGCGAGTTATGCTCTTCCCCACAAGAGGAAACATTCTCTCTCTATTCATTCTATCAAACTTTCATAACTTTAAAGACCTTGGAGTTCACCCCTCAGCCTTTTTTAAAGAGAAAAGAGATCCAGCCTGTTGATCTTTTCCTGATATGTATACCTATGCATTTCTGTTATCACCCTTGTAAATTTTCTCTGCACCCTTCCAGTGCCTCTATTCTTTCATAATATAGCAACCAGAACTGGCGCAGTACTGCCTGTGGTTTAATCAAGATTTAATGAAGGTTTGATAGATGAGTATCAAATAGAAGTCTTCAAAAGGGAATTGGAGAAATATGTGCAGAAAAATGTTCAGGGTTACGGGGAAAGAGTGGAGGAGTAGAACCTTTTTTGTTCATGCATGGGATGTGGGCCTCACTGGCAAGGCCAACATTTATTACTCTTGATGTTGATGGTGAACTACCTTCTTGAAACATGCAGTTGATGTGGTGAAGTGCTGCTAGGGAGGGAGTTCCAGGATTTTGACCTAGAGATGATGGGACAGCGACATATTTCCAAGTTAGGAAGGTGTGTGACTTGGAATGGAACTTGCAAATGATAAATGTTCCCATACATCTGCTGTCCTTGTTCTTCTTGGCAGTAGAGGTCACTGATTTGGAATGTGCTGTTTTAGAAGACTTGGTGAGTTGCTACAGTGCATCTTGTAGATAGCGCACACTGCAGTGATGTTGCACTTGCGGTTGAGGGAGTGAATGTTCAAGGTGGTGAATGGGGTGCTGATTAGCAACCTGCTTTGACCTGCATGGCATTGAACTTTGAGTGGAGCTGCACTGATCCAACCAAGTGAAGCGTGTTCCATCAGACTCCTGATTTGTGCCTTGTAGGTGGCAGAAAGACTTTTTGGAGTCAGGAGGTGAGTTATTCACTGTAGAATCCCCAAACTCTGATCTACTCTTGTAGCTACAATGTTTATATGGCTAGTCCAGTTAAATTTCTGATTAACAGTGACCCCAAGATCTTGATGATGGGAGATTCAACAATGGTAATGTCATTGAATGTCAAGGGAGGTGGATAGATTCTGTCTTGTTGGAGATAGTCATTGCCTGGCACTTGTGCAATGTGAATGTTACTTAACACTCATCAGCCCAAGCCTGAATATTGTCCAGGTCTTGTTGCGTGTGGGCATGGACTGCTTCAGTATCTGAGGAGTTGTGAGTGGTAATGAACACTGCAATGACCAGTGAACATCCCTACTTTTGACCTCATGATGAAGGGAAAGTCATTGATGAAGCAGCTGAAGATGGTTAAGCCTAGGACACCACCCTGAGGAACACCTGCAGTGATGTCTTGGGAATAATTGGTCCCCAATAACCATGACCATCTTCCTTTGTGCTAGATATAACTCCAGCTGGTGGAAAGTTTCCCCATTTTTCCCATTAACTTCTGTTTTGCTTGAGCCCCTTGACACCACACCTGGTCAAAGGCTGACTTGAGGTCAAGGATTGTCACTCTTACCTCAAATGTAACTGGTTTGTTCTAAAAGGCTGGCACAGATGCACTGGGCAAAATGGCTTCCCTCAATGCTTTACTATTCTGTAAATCTTTGGTAATGCTGGGATTGGAATACTTTCCAGTTCAATCACCCAACATATATAGTAAGCACTCTCTTGGAACAGGTTCAAACAATTGGATGTAGGGCAAAGCTTCCTCTACTCTACCCCAATCCACCAATATGATATTTTCCATTCTTTGAACTTTCTTCAAATTATGAAATGAATGCAAATAATTTTCCTATGTCATATCATTTCTTTAATGTTACCATCAGTTGATGTTACTGTCGCATTTCCCAGCATCAACCATCAGTTCATGCACATGTTGTACTCAGTGAATCACACCTTGGATTTAAATGCAGCTGGTGTAGACATAATTGTATCTCATTAACCTCAATAAGCTAGTACAACTGTGTTTGCCTTTGCGTAATCAGCCAAACATTGTGGTCATAATGGTATGAGTACAGAGTTCGCATGCAAGGTGTAATATATTCAAAGTAGAAAGATACCATAATAATTAGGGTCACTGTGTGCTTTATGGGTAAGTATCAGATTTGGTAAAGTGCTGCACAGAATTGTGTCCAAGGTGAAAGAGCACGAGATGGGGAGTGAAAAGAAATGAAGAGTACAATCTCCATTTCAAATGTTCAAAGCATGTTAGATGTCACGCTGACGGACTCCATTTCAAACATCCTTGAAGGGACTAGTTGTGGATAGGGTCAATTAGTTTATATTAAGTTTCTGTATTTGGTCGAAGAATTCTGCAGAGTTTCTCCTGGTTGATGGGTGTTCAGCCTATGCCATTTCTCTGTAAGTTCCCCCAATTTCCTGCTGATTTGGAACCTTGGGATTTCTAGACTGATATTTGCCAAACAAAGATTTACAAGGACGATACCAGAATTGTCCATTTAGAATGATCAGAATAAATGGAACATGCCTGGGGCTCTTTTCCCCAGAAAAGAGAAGGCTGAGGGACAACCTGATTAGAAATCCTTAAGATTGAGCACTTTCAAAAGGCTAGATGTAGAGATGTTTCCAGTTGAAGCAGACCAAAATGAGGAACCATAAATTGAAGACAGTCGCCAGTAAATCCAATGGGAAATTCAGGAGAAAATTCTTCACCGAGAAAATGATTAGAATATGAAAGCGCTAACCCTAAGAGAAGTTGAAGTAAGTGGCATAAATGCATTTAAGGGGAAGTCAGGTGGGAGGATGCTGATATAGAGCATGGACCAGTTGGGTTGAGTGATTATTCGTTCAGGTACAGTTTATTTTTCTGATCGTTGAACTTAGAAAAGATTGACCTCACTTGTAAATGAGACGTTTTCCGACTGTGCAGTGTGACAGTGCTGCAGTAGAAATTATCGTAAGAGGGAAATATGCATCATTTGAGGTGAAATTTTCAAAATCTAAGATAAGAATTGAGTTGAAATAGAGCAATAAAAATTTGAACTATTTGCTGATGCCATTTCAAAGAAGAGAATGAGACAGCAATGCTCTTTGTACACCTTTGCAAGCCAAGCAAATGCTTACAAATCAGTCAGCATTCTTATGATGAGAAGGAATGAGTAATCTGTGCTTATCTAGAGTGTTCTCTATTGTGGCTTTTCAACAGAAAGACTAGCTAGGGATGGAGCACCTGTACCTGGCAGTATTCATGAAATGATGCAGCTAAGAATTGAACCTGCTGATTGACGCAATCTACCCTTGTTTACTGCCACCTTCTACTAGCTTTTGGTAGTCTGAGTCAAAACTGTCTGCTAGGTGGTGAAGCCTACATTGTAAGCTTGCTTGTATTTATAGCAGATTATCTCTTCTGACAATGCAAGAGCAGTCTCCCACATCAGACACGTAAAAAAAAAAGAGAAATATGTAAAGATTTGGAGTTGGTAAACAATTGTTTACTTTATTGTTAGTATAGAGGGTTTGCGTGAATAAAGAATTTGAATAAACATTGTTTTTGGCCAACCTTTTATTTTCACTACACTTCTTTCTTATTCTTTTGTCCTGATTTGCTTCTCTTCCCTGCTTCCCAGCAATCTCTTCTCAACTTTTCCTTTGTCTATGTTCCTTTTTGTTCAGTGTTGGTGCTCAGATTGTTTGAGCCTGTAACTGGTCGCTTTGCTCCTCCAGACACCGTGCTTTCATGTTTGTCTTTTAGAGAACTAGGTTCTCCAAAGAAGCTCCCCTGCGTAGTTCACCAACTAGGGACTTTCCTAACATACCACCGTCAGCGCATTGTTTATATCAGATGCCTCTGAGTTCAAAATGCTGGCCGCTGATCCTAGATTCCCTCCATTTCCCATGGGTTACTTAGGTCAAATCTGAGATGGAAGGTGGAAAACCAACAAGCAATATTGCAAAACTAATCTTTCCTTTTGATTTAAATTTGGTTAAAATTCAATTCTAAACTTTCAAAAGCTAAATTTCCATATTTACTTTAAGGTCTCGACTTTAGTTACATAAAAATAGCTAAAGAAATCTACCTAACAGTTATATTTTCAAATATATTTGAATAGGGCCTGACAAAGGCAGATTCCGTGACTTTTGCCCTGTTGAATTAAACCGCCTCACCACGTAACGATGATGGCAGGGGTGTTGGCAATCCCTTTTGGTACCTCAACCAATTGGCCTAGGCAGAAAGCCTGAAATAAATGAATGTGGAGCACAGCCTAGCTGAGCTGTATCCTGTCAATGCCCAATATTGGTGAATGGAGTAGGTAGCTATCAATCGAGTGAGAGCCGTAACTGATTCTCTGCCAGGGGTAAGGAAGCCAGTTTTCTCCCCTTTCTCTGCTCTTCCCCTTCCCCATTCACTGTAAATGGCTGATGAGATCAGATTAGTGGGCTTGGCTCAAAGAAAGGATTGAATCTGAGTCTCCCTAATGCATGAGGATCAGCACCATCCTATTGATAGCATTTAAGCACTGATACAGAGGGAGCCTAAAGGTGGTTTTCACTCCTAGCACCATTTATGAGAATTTATAATTTTATATATTTGCAGTAGGACAGTGTGTTTGAAGGGAGCAGAGGCTAAAACTAAAGATGCAAATCTTCGAGTCTGGATCCTTGTTGGAGGAACTGTTGGATACATAAAGGAGGTACAGGGATGGAGAGACCTGGGGTTGTATATAAACAAGTCTTTGAAAATGGCAGGGGAAAGTCAAGAAGGCCATTTTTAAAAAAAGCACGAGATCCTTGGCTTTATTAATAGAGGTGTTACAACTGTAGCCAATGTTATTCACTGAGCAAGCCAAATCCCAGAGGCAAACTAGTCTTGCTGATCATAACTTTTTTCTATATTTTGAAAATGAGGGGAAATTACTAACCCCAGAAGCATACAATCCCAGTAACACTTTTAGGATTTTAAAATTATACAATTTATTAACAACAAGAAAAACAACTTAAGCACACAAGATTGAAATTACACAGTTAAAACAGCCTTGCAAAACATTCCCCCAAAAAAACCACTTGGCCAGAACACATAAGTGAACTACTTGGCAACAGCTCCCTTAGATTTTAACCATAAAAATCCAGTAATATTACCCAAGGCAAAAACTGCTGCTACTTTAATAAAATATACCACATGACTTCTCACTCACTCCCACTCTGCTGTGGAACTGAAAGAAGTTCAGGAACAGACTGCTTTCTGAAAACCAGGACTTTTCTGGTTTGAAACTGGGTGGCTGCTTCAAATTCACAACTTTTCTCAGCATAGAGCTGGTCTCAGGACATCTCCCCCACACAGCCACCACAGTCCTCTTGTGGGTGAGTCCAGAACTAGGGGGCACTATTTTAAAATTAGGGGTTGCCTTTTTAGGACAGAGATGAGGAGAATTTTTTTCTGAGGGTTGTGCGACTTTGGAATTCTCTGCCTCAGAAGATGGTGGAGGAGAGACCATTGAATATTTTTAAGGCAGAGGTAGATAGATTCTTGTTAGGCAAGGGACTTGAAGGTTATCGCGGTTAGATGAGAATGTAAAAATCAAAACATAAGAAGATCAGCCATGATCTTATTGAATGGCCGAGCAGGCTCGATTGGCAAATGGTCTACCCCTGTTCCTATTTCTTATGTTCTTAACTAAACATCTTTCCTTGGATATCCTTTTCCCCTTTGACCTTGGATTCCATTGTCCCAAGCACCTCTTGTGGACTCAATTTTTCCAAAATATAAAAATCTTTCATGTTTTCCTATTGCCTCCACTTTCAGGTCAAATAAAATTTAATAACCTTCCCTTGTTTACCTATGAAACCTTTGTAAGTTGTAAAAGCCCCTTGTTACTACTTCAACAGCTGAAAAGCCAAGTCTTTAACTATCACCTAAAGCAAATTATAAAACCCAACCTATTTACTCGTACATTCAAGTTCACCATAGCTTCTCCTTACAAATGCATGCATCCAGCTCCTTTACCTTTCACCTCTGCTCCCACAGTTGAGCTGTCTTTACTAATCTGCCCCCAGTTTAATTATGCGCACGCGCACACACACGCACACCCTTCTTTACAGAATACCACTATATTCCCAAAAATGTTTTTAGAAATAGCATCCATCTTCACAGAGGCATAGACTATAAAAGCAAGGGCATTATGCTAAACTTCATAAAACACTAGGCCTGAGCTAGAGTCTGGTGTCCAATTCTGAGTTGGACTTTAAGAATAACGTCAAGGCCTGAGAGAGGCTGCCGAGGAGGTTTCCTGGAAAGTTACCAGGGTTGAGCAACTTTATGAGAGATTGGGAAGCTAGGATTGTTCTTACAGCAGGCAAGATTTGATGGAGGAGTTCAGAATTATGAATGAATAAGGAGAAACTGTTGGCAGTATAGAGGACACAGACTTAAGATATCGTGAAGAAACATTTAGCCAGCACAAGTGGTAGGTAGATTATTAACATAACAAAATGAAAAAGTCAGGTACAATCTTTGTTTAAAACTAGATAAAATGCTTTACACAATTGTAGATTCTCAGCAAAAATGGTATGGTACACAGTGCCCTAGATTTGAGTATTTCATGTTATCTGTTGTGCCATGTGATGTAGATTTTTTTTGTGTGCAGTTTCATAGTTGTTGCGGAATACTGTTAACCCCTTCCAATCCATCAAAAGATTTCTTCTGAAACTACTATTAAAGAGCTGCAGCGAATGTGTTTTTAATACTCCCAAGGGCTGAATGGACTGCATTTTATGTTCCGTCCTTGCCTTTTGGGTACTTGAACAATAAAAACTTCTGTCCCTTTTGTTCTGTGACCAAAAAGTACAAATTGTGTACATTGATTAAATAGACAGTTTTGTAGTGTTGAGGTTATTTCTGCAAGAATGGTAAAATAAAATGACCAGTCTTCTGCAGATTATTGAATCAATTAAAGTGGTTTGAAACTATTTGAAATACTTAAGCTGATAACCATAACCTAATAAAGGCAACAAGAGTGAAAGAAAGTAGAGCACAGAAGAGATTGTGGTATTGTTTACAAGAAGTGTTGGTACAAGTTGTGCGGGGAGCACTTACAAGAAAGTGATTCTATCATTTAGATTTTAGTTGGTGTTACTTTATGTTATGTAGTTCGCCAGAGTTGGCATTACATTAACCTTTCCAAGAGATCAGACCAGAATTGAACCATGTTTTATTTGAGGTTGGCCACAGGTACTCAAGTGATTAAGTGCTTTCTTCTATTACTGAGCAGCCTCCAAGTTGGTGAAATGTCCGTAATGTTACAGGAAGTGGTCTAACCACTTGAACACTCTAGTTTTCCTCACACCATTGACAGAACCAAAAATGGAACTGGTTAAGTAGATGCTGCAAAAATGCAGTAAGAGTGGTGAGAAATTTTAAGCTTACGTCATGGCTAAGGAGCAAATGTGTCTTGGGCAAATTATTTCACCTGCCTCATGAAATTGACAAAATAATTGAGGGAAAGTAAGCTTGAACGTCAATTTGATATATACACATTATTGATAGATGGACGGCACAGTCATGGGAGTTTCTGGTTGATGAAAGCATCCTGCCTACTTGTTACATTTGACATCATTAGTTGGCAACTCTTGTGGGTGGAGGACTACAACCAAAAGCAATTGGAGGGCAGTATGCATGAGTATTTTAATCTCCCCATCCACTCTTAAGTTAATGAGGGAAATTGGGGAGGGGAAATGAATAGAAATGTTGTATTTTATTCATTTTCATTGTAAATGAATTTGATTTTCTAAAATGTCTCAGTCGTCATGAGTTTCAAAATATGATTGTAGGGGCTTCCTTTATATTAGCACACAACATAGTGCCCATGATTTTCCACCAACCATTGTCTGTGGGTATCTTGGGTCAATCGCCTGCGTAGTCCACAATTCTCATAAGCATCATTTTGTGTGTTTTGATAAATTGTATGGTGTTGTGAGTGAAACAGACCCTTTTGATTAAATGGCAGTTTGATCATGGTAGCAGAATAGGATAGAAAGTTGGGATCCTGGAATAGTTTGTTAGAACTGTTATTTCTAAATATGAAGATGATGAAGAAAGCATTAAGTTCATAACTTTTCTATCCTGGGAAGCATGCTTGCTAATAATCCAGAAATCATAGTAAAGTGCTGCCTGAAATGGCATCATCAACAAAGTGGCGCAAAGGCTGTGCCCTTTGACTTTTACTTGCGCAATGCTAGTGCCTATCATGAACTCACTATTGTTCTAAATGGTCAATTGCATAAACACGAGGTCAGCTTGTTTACTTGAGCATTACCCTTGACCAGTCATGAACCAAGACATTCCATCTGCTGGGAGTCAAGATCTGCAACAGTCGAATTGCCAAAATTCCCAGCTCTCACTTCACACTCATCTGCTCCGACAGGTTGCTGTTCAGTTGTGGTATGTTGCACTTCCATTTGGGCTCATTCACTGCACATAAACTGTTGGCTACTTGATAACTGCTTTGTGCTTTTTGTCAGGCACATTTCATCCTACTCTGTTCCAATGGTTAGAAGTCCCCTGAACAATTGTCATTCAGATACAGTAGCAAGATTAGTGATTAGACATTGTGACAGGAACATATTGCCAATTCAGTCCGATTAGCTCTATCCAACAAGAGTATAGCTCTTTGAGACACCTAATCTGCTCAACCTCTTCTGACTCTTTTGACTTTTTCATACTAACTTGCTGGCTAAATTTAAAAAATCTTAAAATCCCCTCCCACCTAGTGGACTGCAAAAGATGGGTTTGTGGCCAATCCATTGAATGCTGGAGCCATTTGAATTAGGATGCTTTAATTAAAGAAATATGCAGTAGCAGAAATCTGATGTGAAAGGGTAACAAATGTGTGCTTCTCTTGAACTTGGTTTAGGATTTAGTATGCAGGGGTATGGGAGAAGTAGGAAAATTAGAAAATAAAAGATCAGAATTAACCCTCTATGTTCATGCCAATCTGGACATTAAAGAAGCTGAATTGCTAGCTTGAGGGCAAGTCTAATTCAAGATAATGAGCAAGAAGAGGACAACATTAACCCAAGAATTTGACCTTTATAACTGATTTATATAAATGTCACAAAGTCAGTGCTGATTTTAAGTATGGCAATCACACTTGAGGCAAGGGGGGGAATCATCCCAGATTTGCACCAAGTGTGGTAGCAGGTGGAAAAAATTACTTTTTCCTGCTGGCCGCAATGGCAGCTTTTCACGCCATATCGTCCCAATTCCGCCTCATTAATCCCGGGAAACTGGTCGCTTCGATGGCGGGCGGCCTCCAATTCGCTCGCCATGCTGTTACCTTACTGCTCCCTCACGCTGGGTGCCATTATCAAAAGTGCAGCCTCGAGCACACCTCTCAGTGCTTCCAGCCCAGGACTGCTGCACAGGGGACAAGATGGCCCCAAAAGGCAAGAAGACTGCAGCCCCCTGATTTAGTGACGTGTTCCTGGAATGCCTTTTGGGCACCATGGAGGACTGTGGTGATGTCTTCTATGCCCGCTCTGGGCGAAGGCCAGCAAGCAAGG
This sequence comes from Carcharodon carcharias, assembly GCF_017639515.1. Taxonomy (NCBI): domain Eukaryota; kingdom Metazoa; phylum Chordata; class Chondrichthyes; order Lamniformes; family Lamnidae; genus Carcharodon; species Carcharodon carcharias. The sequence goes on from NC_054475.1 coordinate 21,462,977, forward strand.
TGGTGAATTCAGCATGGGAGGCGGTGGTCAGTGGCAACACCCTTCAAAAGAGTACAGCCACCCAGTGCTGAAAGAGGATGTTCTGCCAGGGTAAGTCACTCTTCTCATCACCCTCAACTCTCACGCTCTCAAACCCATCACACATCCACAGGAATCTCGCTCACTGTCAATTCAAGGGACATTTATCATTCACTCTCTCACACACACCTTCATTGTCCCCATCTTGTCCATGGTACCACTCACCACCCACACATGCCAGGCATACTTATTACCTGGCTTGGCAGGCGTCCTGCTTACACACTCTCCATTTGTATTCATGCAGGACAAGCTGGCACACACCAACAGGGAGAGATCGCAGATTGGTGGATGAATACCTGAAATCAAGGTTCACACGGACTTTGAAAACAGAGCCATCCAGCTGGCCGGCATTGATATGGATCATTCCTGTGCTAATGGTGAGGTCGGTGGTTCTCAACCAAGTGAGGATCCAGCAATGCAGCATCCATCAGACAACCATGCTGTGAGTGATATGTCCTGTTTCACAGACCATTGCCATACAATAAGTATCTCTCTTTGCTTTCTCACGCACATCTGGGAAATAGCCAAGGGAGTACATGACCCAGGTCCTTGACTCAAGCCCCAAAGACACCTCGGAAGAAGAATCTGCTGAAACAATCATTGAAGACACGTCACAGTGCTTGCCCACATCCTCCACCAGCACAGAGAGACTCACCTTGGTGGGACCAAGCTTTAGAGTAGCCTCGGGGTCATAAGCTGGTGAGCACATCACACTGTCTGATCACAGCAGGCAGAGGCAGGGACTTGCCAGGTTTCTGGCACTCTGCGGACAGCTGGAGACCAGAAATCGGCTGAGTCTGAGTCAGAGGACGAGACTCTTGATTCGGTCATTCCTCAGTTATTAAAGCAGCAAAGGCAAGCTCGGGAACATCAGGAAGGGATGTCCAGTGCACTCCTCAGATTCGCCTTCAATCTGAGGTGATTGTGCGTTGGCATGCCGGTGCTGAGGTCAACGCTGATAGGATGGCAGCTGCCATGGAGACCTTGGTCCAGGACATTGGTCCTGCATTGCTGCATGGGCTGAACTCCATTGTTGATGCCATAGTTGACCTCCAACAGTGTCAACGCAAGAAGAATGGATAAATTGGAGAAGTTGGGACTGTTTTCTGTAATTGGAAAAAGAAGCAATGGCGACATGAGGAAAAGTTTTTTTCACGCAGTGAGTGCTTAGGATCTAGAATGCACTGCGTAGTGTGGTGGAGGCAGATTCAATCATCGTTCGAAAGGAAATTAGATTGTTATCGTAAAAGGAATAATGTGCAGAATTACGGTAGAAGGTGGGGCTTTGGCGCTAGATGAATTGCTTATTTGGAGAGCAAGTGCAGACATGATGGGCTGAATGGCCCCTTTCTGCGGTATAATAATTCTGTGGCAGCTTGATCTCCATCTAGCTCCCCCTTCTCGAGGAGTCAGCTAGGGGTCCTTGGGCACCCATGAGGAGGAGGATCGGCAGGTACACACCCCAGAGCCGCCCACCCAGGTGATTCTGGGAGTGTCCGGCCCATCCGAAGGCTCCCAGAGGATACCTATCAAGATCACCACAGACAGGGTGTAGCAGTCAGCAGGCTGCCTCCACCTTGGGGGAGCACCAAGACACAGTGGCAGGGTTAGGAAGGTTAAGAGGATGTGGTTGCACAGCCTGGGCACCAGTGCTAATCACTTGTACATAATGTTCACTTTGTTAATAAACTCCCAAGAATGTCTCGTTCCCTGTTCTGATGAGCAGTGTTCATGTCACTCAGATGTGAAATGTTGGTGCCTGCACAAGAAAAAGGCAGGTGTCTCAGTCCAGGACCTCTTTCCTGTGCTTTATACAATCTTCCCAGCACACTAATGGTGTGTTCCCGGAGTCACTGGTCACATCAGTCATGCCTGCACCTCGATGGGGCTTATCACTGCTGCCAGAATGTCCTGGGCCTGTTTCACAGAGTCCGACATTCTCTCTGTGCTCTCAGCACCTTTTGAGGTGGGGCTGCCCCCCATCTCATCAGCATCTGTGTCCGGTGACAGTGTGGTCATGAAGGGTTCAACTCACAAAGGATGCCATTGGATCAGGAGAAGTTAAAGTTTCTCTGCTGCATCTCCACGATATGACCCTGTTCGTAGAGCGCAAGTGAGGTGTCATCAGCCAGACAGGAGTCAGACATTCACAGAAGCTATGGGAGAATCTATGGATTCTCCCCATTGCGTGTCGTCTTCATCCTCCTGAATATAGGGGCTATGGGCACCTGCTGCGTCTCCATGACAGGAGCCTTATCACAGAGGGTATGTGCGCTGCCATCAGCCATACAGGAGTCAAACGTTCACAGGTGCAATGTGAGGATCTATGGTGTCCCCTCACTGCATGTCGTCTTCATCCTGCACAAATCTAGCAGCTATGAGGGCCCCTCCAAGGGCGCCTGGCCAGTACGATGGCCTCAAGGCCGTCATCCTCGCCTTTGAGGACCTCCTCACCCTCATCCCCATTGACACTGTCCTCATCAGAGGAGATGTGCAGCTCCTCTATCTCCTCCTCAGCCAGCTCCTCTTCCCATTGCAACGCCAGGTTGTGAAGGGTACAGCAGGCGGCGATGATGCATGTCACCCTCTGTGGACTGTATTGCAGGGCTCCACCAGACCGGTCCAGGCATCGGAACCTTATTTTCAGCATCCTGATGGTCTGCTCTACCAAGTTGCGAGTTGCAGCAAGAGCCTCATTATACCTTCACTCTACTGCAGTCTGAGGCCTCCTAACAAGTGTCATCAGCCATGTCCTCTGTGGGTAGCCCATGTCCCCGAGGAGCCAACCCTGCAGCCTCTGTGGACCCTGAGAATGTAGGAGTTGTGGACGCTCTCTCGGAACCATGTGCAGACCTGCTGGATATGTTTGTGATGGTCACACACCAGCTGAATATTGAGCGAGCGGAAGCCCTTGTTGTTGACGTAGAGACCCAAGAGCCACATGAGTACAGTCAATAGTACCCTGAGCCTGTGGAAAACCTGACATCTGGGCAAATCCCAGCCTTCTTGCTTCCTGGCTTTCTGATCCTGGGCAAAATGTACAAAGTTGTGTTCTTTCGTGAAGATGGCATCCGTGATCTCATGGGTGCATTTGTGGGCAGAGGCTTGTGATATCCCACTGAGTTCACCTGTGGATCCCTGAAAGGAGCCACTGGCATAGAAACTGAGTGATGCAGTCACTTTCACAGCCAATGGCAGTGGATGTCTTCCATGTCTCCATGGCGACAAACCCTGCAACAGTTGGCAGATGTGACCAACCAGTTCATTGGACATGCGCAGTCTTCGGTGACACTGGTTCTCGGTCATCTAAAGGAATGACAACGTCTTGTTGTGGCTCTTCAGTGGCTTGCATGGCATCTCCAGCTGTCCTTCCTTCTTCCTGAGGGCACTGTTCCTCCCTCTGCCCAGTCAGGCATCTCTGTTGCTCTCTTCTCCTTTTGTCTCTGCTCTCTGTAAGCCATGATGCATACAGTTAAGGCTCCATGCTCCTGAAGTTGTACTCTTGCAGGATGAAAGAGAGAGATGTGTGGGTTAGCTTGGGTGTACCAACAGCCTCTTGGTTAAGTCTGAAGGCCCCTTAACGCATGCCAAAGAGAGTGCTGGCCACCACTTGGTTTAGTACGCTGCATTGCTGCCTGAAACCCCAGCCTCCTATGCCCCACTCCCACATGATCGATTGGCGGCAGCTTCGCCCACTGGACTGCATGCTGTGCTCTCAGCTCAGCCGAACTGCAAGGCTGTTAGCTTGAACCATAGGGGAGACTGGTCCAAACCTGAATGAAGACATTGCAAGGGGCTGTGAGCACCTCCACCAGTGACTGCTCCACGACCAGCTTTAGCAAGGAGATTGTACAACGCGCACAGTCATCCAGTTGATTTGCAGTCCACTAAAACACTCATTACTTTGCAGTCTGTGCCCGAGGGGTGAAAAGTTCCGGAGCACTCGGTGGCACTTTGATACCTCAGCGTTGCTCAAGTGGGCAGATAAGCTAGAGGCCCTACTCCAAACCTGCAGAGGAATGGGAACTTTTTATACAAGGATTCCCTAATGCGTGGCCACTGCCACCCTGCCCACCCCCACCCCAAAATTCCCCTGAACCGCAGTGCAGCCCTTGCCCCGGCACTGCACTGTTAGCCAACCAGGAAAACGTGACTTGCTTGTGCCCTTGCCTGAATGCATGTCACCTCAACCTTGAGGTCCATGGGTGACCCTCACGAGCGCTGTGCACCGTTACTGCGTACTCGCCTCCAAGTTCCTCTCGAAGTACAGCTTGCCAGGCGCATGCCTTACGAATAGTGTTGACAGGCAGAGCGGACAATTGCAAACTGGTTTCACGACTTTGTGAAATTGATTTTTGACCTTCCCACCATATTGCCCGCTCACGCCCGATGCCAGCGGGCACAGAAAATTCTGCCCTAAATAAATCCATTTTTGAGTGGCAAGTCAGAAAATCCTAAACTTTCGCTCTTGGGAAAATCTGTTGTAACTGGTCCAAATTTAAATGGGAATTGGAACTGGTCCCGCTCGGCTCGCTCCCAGCTGAATTATTCCCACTTGAGCCGTCAAGCTGGTTTTAGTTGTGTCCAGTTGACCTGGTTAAATTTACTGACCTTAGTAAGTAAAACTGCTTTAAAGGAACACTTTGACCATAGGCTTGGGTAGGGGATGGGATGTTGTTGTCTGCGAGTGCAGAGGGTGGTGGTCTGGGGAGGGTTGGGGGTTTGAGAGGGGTGGGGCTTCTTTTAATAATATCTAGGGACAGTGGGTTGGTGGGGGGTTACAACTTGTTGAGACGTTCTGCTGGCCGACTCGCTCAGCTCTAGTGCCACTTGAATCACTGAAACTCACCCTGCAGGCTTCCAGAATCACACTCCATGGGCTGTCCTAGAAAATAGACACAAGGCATCCCTTATGGAACAAACAGTCAATAGACAATCCCTTCAAATGTGGGTCAGCTAGTTATCCTGCAGCTAAGTATTCAAAACTTGCAGAAGGGAAAATCTAGAAAATTAATTCACTCCATTCACATGAAAAGAAAACTACCACTCATGTGTCTGTGTGTGCTGTCATGAAATATAACTTGATGGACTGCACTGTAAGTTTCAAATTTTATTGTGATGCATGAAAACACAAAACACAGGGTGCAAAAACCAAAAACAGTGCGGAGCTGAAAAAGTAAATACAGCTAAAGTGTAGAAAATTAAATTACGGCAGTTAATCAAAATACTGAACCTGAGTATTTACATTTGCATGCTGAATGCTTCACTGGATGTTTGCCTCTTACTGAGGTCCTGAACCTTTTCAGCTACAACTCTTTCTTGAAAACTTCCTCCTTTGGGTCTGGATGTGGCGGGAAAAACATGTTGTAAAGTAAGAATAAAAAGTTTAAGCTTGAAATGAGTTGGGGGCTTCCAAAACGCCTGAGAAATGGTCTCTAAGCCAATTTCCTGCTGCAAGAAATTCCTGTGGACAAACACTCTGCCAGTTCATTGGACCCACAGATGCCAACAGCCAAAGTCTTGGTGAATGATGAATTTGTCCTTTGGCTGTGTGCCTCATTCCACATTCCCTCTGGTATCCACCTGGCAGTTTTACCTGTAAATAAAATCAGGGACATACTCTGTATCCTACAGTGTAAAATAGATTTACTACAGATTCTACGTGAGGTTATTCAACAGTTCAGTCTCAATGAATGACGCGTCAGTAGTGATGGAGGCAAGTTTAACACTGCACCTACCATCATGATGATCTGTCACTTTTTGCTGATAACAACATGATTATCAAATGTTTTGGAATCATTACCTTGTCATCAATTGCAATGTACAATTACTCACTGGCCACTTTTGTGCACTAGGTAGGGGCCTTGCTGACTCTGCCTGGGTGCTGCTGGCATCTCCAACACTCTCTATCCTTGTGTGGTGCTGGTGCATCCCCTCGCCTAGCAGCATGATGAAAAATAATTTGCATCATTCATATGAGTCGCAGAAAGGGGTGTACTACCTAATATTAAAATAACAGTTGTATCTCATCTATCTTTTGATAGTTCCACAATTTCCTCCAGTAGTTTGTAGTTCATAGCTTCCAGCTCCTTTTTCTGGGACTGGGAGGTTATCAAATCTTCCTTGCAGCCATTATCTCTTCCATTGTTTCTCTCAGGCAGACTGCTTCTTCATTCTGCCAGAGAAAAGATATTTTTGAAATCATTTAACCTTGACTTGAGATCTCATCAGTGATTTCCGTTGCAAATGATTAAAGATATTTATCCTAGCCGCATCTTTGAGTGTTCTCTTCATCCAGCATGGGTGTATTGTCACCACTGCTGTTCACAATGTTGGGGACCCTAAACCTTGGGCCACCTTCCCTCTGACCTCTTCACGGGTGTCTATGGATCACGAACAATTTAATAGCATTGCACGGCATGGTTTAGACTTACCTGTCTGGCCATTTGGGACATTCTATCAGGCAAACGGTTTCCCTGATTCACAAATCTTCTCATCCCTTTTGATGAAAAGGAAGTTGCTTTATATCTTTGAAATCTACCTGTGAGAATCGTAGGAAGCTTGTAGCATAGAAAGAGGCCACTTGGCCCGTCGTGGCTGTGCTAACTGAAAAACAAGCCACCCTGTCTAATCCCATTTTTCCAGCCAGCACTTAGTCCAAAGCCCTGCAGGTTACGGCACTTGAGGTGCATATTCAGACACCTTTTAAATTAGTTGAGAGTTTCTGCCTGTACTGCCCTTTCAGACAGTGAGTTCCAGACCCCCCATAATCCTCTTGGTGAAAAATGTTTTTCTCACCTCTTCTCTCTAATCATTCTACCAATCATTCCCCCTAGTCACTAACCTCGCTTCTAAAGTATTGAGTGAAACTGCGAGGAGAATTAACAATCGGCCGCATGAAGATGAACTTAGAACTCGAAATCCACTTGCTACTCCCTCTTGTAGTCCGCTTCTGTTTGATGGGATCCATTGTACCAAACAGAGTTTTATGTTGCTGATGTGATGCAGTGCGATCGATCGATGTACTGTTGATCGAGGAATTAATTAAGGCAAACTCTGACAGGTGTTGAAGAATTAAGTGAAATAAGATCTACCTGTGAAAAATGAGCAAACATGTTATTTGAAAGTTTAAAGAAGTTATATTAAAATAGTTCTGTAATCTCAGACCTGTCTCCAGTAAAACTGTCAAATCCTTGCCCCTCCTCTGAGAAAATTCAGAGAAACAAATTTTCCCTCCTTTACCCAGAATGCAAAACTGCAAGGACTGGGACACACACTGGTGGACAAACACAATGGCCAATCAGAAAATGTTTCGAACAAAGATGGCCAATCAGGGTTGTAGTGGGCAGGGCTCCTCCAGTTTTGTGTTCTTTCCCCCTGGCTCTAGCCAACTTGGAGGTTGTTGTTACTGTTTGAGCCCCGCTCTCTCCTGCTTGCTGGTAAAAGCCTTTCCCGCCCTTCCCAGTACTGAATGCTTTCTTCCTGCTCTAAGTTAATGGCCATTGCTGGCCACTGCAGCACTCGCCTTGAGCTCTCCCGGCATCCGACGCCACGCTCCCACTGCTTCCAGACTTCCCGGTCACCAAACCGCTTGTTGGGGCTGCTCGGCCTCCTTCCGATTGCACCTCCTGGACCGCTCATTCTCACTAAAACAGTTTGTTTTGTCATTATGTAACCCCTTGTGTGTGACTGCACTCAAAAAAAAAAATTCAAAAATGTTGACATGGTTAAATACTCCATTAATAAACTTGTATCAGTGTAACACATTCATATATGTGAGGTGAGGAGATAAATATCATTATGTTCCTTGCATCACGCTGCAAACTTGATGTGAAAATGCGGACTGAGTTGACAGGTGCCAGTAACCAGGTAGCCCGGTTGTGTTCTTTGGCTGCATCAGTTAGCTTTTTGATTTGCATTTAAAAATGGATATGGCTTTCTTATGTTTAAGTGGTTTTGCAAATTCTGTCATTCTTCCCAAACACTAATGTTACTCTTAACATCTCCCTGATGTTAAGAGCTCTGATCTCTGCTTATGATCAATTAGCATACAGTGATGAATGTGCTAGCTTCATCATGTTGATAATTTTGGCAAATAGTCAGCATAAATGAAAAACAAAGAGCAGAATTTTGTAGTTTGGGTCTGGACCTTGACATTGGGATCAAATGCGGGTCCCATCCTCGCACTGTGACGGGTGCAGTAGGCCGACAGTGTCTAATTACCGGCCAGATCCGTGTAAGGATGGTGGGCAAGCTCCCGACACTGGAGGTCCAATCAGGGCCATGGAGAGAAATCAAGGGCCCTGGTGCTTCTGTTTCTGGGCATCTTATCTACTTTTAATTCATTAATGGGATGTGGGCTTCACTGGCTGGGCCAGCATTTATTGCCCATCCCTAATTGCCCTTGAGAAGGTGGTGGTGAGCTACTGCCTTGAACTGCTGCAGTCCATGTGGTGTAGGTACACCCACAGTACCCTGTTAGGAAGGGAGTTCCAGGATTTTGACCCAGTGACAGTGAAGGAATGGCAATATATTTCCAAGTCAGGATGGTGAGTGTCATGAAGGGGAACTTCCAGGTGGTGGTGTTCCCATCTATCTGCTGCCCTTGTCCTTCTAGATGGAAGTGGTCATGGGTTTGGAAGGTGCTGTCTAAGGAGCCTTGTTGAATTCCTGCAGTGCATCTTGTAGATGGTACACAGCTGCTGTGCATCAGCGAAGGGAGTGAATGTGTGTGGATGTGGTGCCAATCAAGCCAGCTGCTTTGTCCTGGATGGTGTCAAGCTTCTTGAGTGTTGTGGGAGCTGCACTCATCTAGGCAAGTGGGAAGTATTCCATCACACTCCTGACTTGTGCCTTGTAGATGGTGGACAGGCTTTGGGGAGTCAGGAGGTGACTCATCACGTGATTCCTAGCCTCTGACCTGCTCTTATAGCCACAGTATTTATTTGGCTAGGCTAGTCCAGTTCAGTTTCTGGTCAATGGTAACCGCCAGGATGTTGTTAGTAGGGGATTCGGTGATGGTAATGCCATTGAACATCAAGGGGTGATGGTTGGATTCTCTCTTGATGGAGATGCTCACTGTCTGACATTTGTGTGACGCGAATATTTCTTGTCACTTGTTGGCCCAAGCCGATATTGTCCAAGTCTTGCTGCATTTAGGCATGGCCTGCTTCAGTACCTGAGGAGTTGTGAATGGTGCTGAGCATTGTGCAATCATCAGTGAACATCCCCACTTCTGATCTTATAGAAGGAAAGTAATTGATGAATTAGCTGAAGATGGTTGGGCCGAGAACACTACCCTGAGGAACTCCTGCAGTGATGTCCTGGGGCTGAGATGACTGACCTCCAACAACCACAGCCATCTTCCTTTGTGCTAGGTATGACTCTAACCAACGGATAGTTTTCCCCTGATTCCCAATGACTCCAGTTTTGCTAAGGCCCCTTGATGCCGCACTTGGTCAATTGTGACCTTGATGTCAAGGCCAGTCACACGCTCCTCAACTTGAGAGTTCAGCTCTTTAGTCCATGTTTGAACCAAGGCTGTAATGAGGTCAGGAGCTGAGTGGCCCTGGCAGAACCCAAACTGGGTGTCAGTGAGCAGGTTATTGCTAAGCAAGTGCTGCTTGGTAGCACTGTTGATGACCCCTTCCATTACTTTACTTATGATCAAGAGTAGACTGATGGGGCAGTAATTGGCTGGGTTGGATTTGTCCTGCTTTTTATGTGCAGGACATCCTTGGGCAGTTTTCACATAGCCAGGTAGATGTCAGTGTTGTAGCTGTACTGGAACAGCTTGGCTAGGGATGCAACAAGTTCTGGATCACAAGTCTTCAGTTCTATTGCAGGAATATTGTCAGGGCCCATAGCGTTTGCACCATCCACTGCCCTCAGCTGTTTCTTGATAACATGCGGAGTGAATCGAAGTGGCTGAAGACTGGCATCTGTGATGCTGGGAACCATCATCCTCCCCAACCCACCACCCTTAATCCTCCCCCTCAATCATGCATGCTATATTTTTCCCTCTTTCAAGAGTCACCAATCAATTTTCTTTAATTTAGCTCTCAAAGCTCAATCATAGACTCCATGTATTTATAATGATTACAATTCTTATTCGTCCATTACTGATATCATGCTAGTGTGGCCCAGCTTTTACGCGAAGAAATGAATGTGCTGTAAGAGTCTTCCTTTTTTAACAAGTGTATCGAAGAAACTAATTGGATTGAAAGTTCATAGTAAATGGAGACAAATTGAAATAAGGAAATTTTATTTTAAACAAAATTTAGCTTTCAATATTTGAGAATAAAAGAGTGACACCAGGATAAAAATTAAGCATTGAAATAGAAGTGAATCAAATGTGCCTGAAGGAAAACACCTTTTCCAGCTTTCTTGGCAGCAAATGAATCCATAACATCATCAAAATTAATATTTCTTGCCAATTCACTCTCGATGCTTGAAATTGTTAAATCAACTAACCAACTGTCAGCAAGCCAGACATTATCTGTACAGAAATCTGTCAATCTTTTAGATATCGACTTTTCCTCTGAAAGGGGAAGGTTTGAGAAAGCATCCAAACAGTTTGTCAACTTCTGTCTTCTCCACAGAGGTTGCCTGAGCCGCTGTATTTTTATTATATTGTTTGTTGCTGTATCAACAGTAATTCCTTGTTCTCAAAGTCTGGTGTTTCAGTTGGAGTAAATAAAAGTGACAAAGAGTCAAGAGTGATTTTCGGGAACATTAAATTAAATAACCACTGATAAATTGCTGTGGAGAAGACCAGAGGTAACCTTTGTACGCTCCAATTCCAATGCTGAGTACAAGTACATTGATTATCAAAGTCTGAGAGTATGAATGGTTGCTTTTCTATTTTAGTTAAAATTGAGGACCTCAATTCTTCCTGTTTTAAAAATAAATGGAGATCAATAATTCAAAATGAGGAATGAATTCGATGTGGAATGAATTCAAAGATAATAAAATCTATTTATTTTTACCTGTTATAATTTCTACTAGCAAAATATATCTAGTTACTACTTCTTGTTGAATTCTCTCCGCAGTACTTAATAGCTGATTATCACTAGAGAAGTATATCTTAATCATTAGTTCTTCATTAAATAGCAACACAGAATACAGAAACCTTAAGTAGCTTTTAGCAAATATGTACTTGAGCTGAATAACAGCCTCCTGAATCTCAAATTGCACCATGTGGCAATTTCAGTGCAATAATCTCAAAAGGATTTTGATGCTTGTAACCTGCTTTTGCATTTCACTTATCGTTTCTCACAATATCTGCACCTCTAAGGGATGTCATTGCCTTATCCTCACTTCATTCTAATGATTAATTTCCATGCCTTTCCCCAAGAACACCTTTGTCCTTGTTTAGAATTAATTCTTCCACAATAAGATACTGTTTACAGTTGGCCAATTTTCAGTGCTCCCTCTTTGTTTATAGAGGGGTGCTGCTGAAGGGAGTAACTTGCGCCTTTCCTTTCACCATCTTCCACCATTGAAACATGCTTTGGGTCCTCTAGTCCTTTAGTGGGCCGGACAGAACCTGCATGGGAGGGCAAGAGCACAACCATGGGTCACCCAGAATGCATCCTGTCAAAGCAAATGGCCACACAGACTCATGCTCTTGCCCCAGGACAATCTGATCGTGAGCTCTGGAACTTTGACCCCTCTGGTCAAATCTGGAACACACCGTGCGCTCCACTACAGGGCAATGTAACACAACGTGTGAGGCAGCTACTTGAGATGGAGAAGGGCAGTGCTGTTGCTAAAGGCAAAGGTAAAAGCTGTGAGTTGAGCTCAGGCCGCCCTAGGTCACGGCCCCACTGTTTTGCACCTTGTGCACCCACTTCTCCCGTGTTCTGGGGCCAATAGGACCCTTTCCAGCACAGAAGGAGCTGCAGCCGACTGTGGCTGGTAAGGGCGAGAGAGATTGCCTCCATCTTAAGGTGCTCTCTCAGCAACCTTAACAAATTTGAGGAGGAAAATGGTCAAAGCTGCGAGGCCACCATTGTGGAGGGGAAACCCTCCTATACAGCAACCTGTGACCGTAGCAATAGCTAGATAGGTGAGGGGGCTTCCAAAGGATCATGGAGTGTTGGCCGCCCTGATCTGTCATTGGAAGGCCATCTCCAGTCAGTAGTGGTGCTCCCAAAGCCGTGAGGGGCCTGCAGGTCAACTGGGATAATTGACCTTTAAATTATTTTAACAAGCCGCTTGAAGTGGGTAGCCCTTCTGCCCCCCTACTGGTCTCTGGCAAAATGCCTTGGAGGTAGGATGGTGCTGGCAAACAAGCAAGCTGGCCAGCGGATGAAATTATAACCCCGCCTGCCTCCATTCTTGCCCCCATCATGGGGTGAAAATCCTTTCCCAGGTGTTCAGTAAAATTAGAAAACTGGAACACTTCACCACCAAGACATCCCAGCTTTCTGGAAGGGTTTAACGAATGAGAAATATATTGGTGCTATAATTTATTGGACCTTTAAAATTATGGCTAAGATTAAAGCCTTTTTTTTCAACATTGTTTATTTAAATGCCCTGAAATTTTTGACGCAAAGCTGACACTGACCTAGCTCAAAATCATCTGTAAAGGAGTGGGCAAAGAACATGGCCTTTGTTGTCATGGGTGTGTAGTTACTTGTGCTCGGTGGTATTTTTTGAATACGAGTTTGAGCCAGTTAATGTTCTTTTGCATGTCTGAAACAGAAATATCTGAAGAAGTTTATGAATGAATCTCCATTCTCTTCCCTTCAAAGATCATACTGATACCCTTGTTTTGTCTCTCACCTCCTCTGCTAAGCATTGCTGGTTGCGTTTGTAGTGAGGTGAAAGGGTCTGTCGTCATATGTCTGCTCATTTGTTGGTGGGCGGAGGTATGTAAATTTACATTTTCCCGTATTGTGAATATGGCGGGATTGGGGTTGATAGCCGCTTTTTTTCCTCCAAATGGGGACATCCTTTTAGACAATCCAATTTGAAATAAATGTCATCTAAAATGCAATGAAAGTGAAGTGTCTGTTCCTACTGATAGTAAACCTGAAACTCTTGAAAAATACGGTTCTAATCTTTTCATCGAATTTGAAAAGTCACTTTTTGCATTGTGGAGAATGATACAATAATTTTCAATTCACTTTTTAAATTGCCAAAGACATTTCTGAATTTTTAGAATAATGTAACTTCAAGTTCCTTCATAAAGACATGGAAGTCTCTAGGGTAATTGTAAATAGAATCTGAGAGCATTGACTCAGCTCCAATGCTAAATCCAGCCCTTGAGTTAAAGTTGAAAGAAAATTGCCTTTATTCAATTAAGGAGTGCTGTGCATAATAAAGATAACTAAAACCAGATGTACAATCCACGCTTTGGCAACTGTCTTTAAAAATAGGACAAGCTTTTTTCCATCTGTTTTGCTGCTTTCACGTTGTAGAATCTGAAGAAGCTTAAAAAGTGTAATGATGGGCATTCCTCAGGGAATGAAGGAGGCTTGAGGAAGATGGCGATTTGCAGAGGAATGAACCTGCCTTCGTTAGGTCATAACTTTCTCCAACTAAACATCAAAGACCAAAACTACTAACTGAAACCCGAGCAACTGAGTCCATTCAGCCTCCGAGCCACATTTTTAGACTGAACAGGGCTGTTCTCAATTTTGGCATCCAGTTCAACTTGGAACTGAGATTCCAACTACAGCGCCCCTCCTTTACAAGAGCTGCCTCCATAACATCTCTGTTCCTAACTCATCCCATCTGCTGCTATTTTTTTTATGTTCGTTCATGGGATGTGGGTGTTGCTGACTAGGCCAGCATTTGTTGCCCTTGAGAACTGAGTGACTTGCGAGGCCATTTCAGAGGGCATTTAAGAGTCAACCACACTGCCAAGTGGTATATGCTAAAACCCGCATATACCACTTCTAAACTCAGTTATCCCAGTGTGGTGCTGGCCAGTGTCCATCCTGACCCTCACTCTCCACCCTCCAAAAACTTTAGCACATCCAGATTGCTGCTACCCATGTCCTATCCCTGCATCAGGCTCCTTTATTCATGGGCTCCTGCTTTGCTGACTTACATTGGCTGTCAGTCTCCTATTACTGCTCCACGTTTACAGGAGTCTCCTTAAAATGTATTTCCCCTTGTACCAATGATGCTTGCAAATGATCACTGTGGATATGCCTACACCACATAAATTGCAGCAGTTCAAAAGATTGACTCGCCACCACCTTCTCAAGGGCAGTTGGGTATGGGCATGAAATGATGTTCATGTTCCAAGAACGAATAAAAAAAAGAAAAAAAGCATTTTTAAAATTAATTATTTATCTACCAACTGCCATGCTGTTGAGACATTTACACGACTTTACTTCAGCTTCAGAAAGGGAAATCCAGCAAAAAGATTGGGAATGAAATGAGTTTTCTTCACTGTACGAAGAACGCAAAATAAAACCAAGGTTGCTGCGTTTGACGTTTGGAAAGGTTTCCAGTTCCAGCTTTTTCCATTGTACATTAAGCCTGACCTTATTTAATTAGTAGCAAATGTAACTGGTACAATATCAGCAAGTATAAATTTGTAGTGGAATGTGAAAATGGATAAGAAGCTCAAATTAGTAGAAAGCATTATTGTTGAGCCATACTATATCAGAAATGTCAGGTTTTTTTTTTGCCCCTAGTAGGTTTGACCAGGACTGGTGGTTATTCAGCTTTGTCATTTTTTTGTTCCTTTTGATCTTCCTATTCACAGAAATTACACCCACATTGCAACCACAAGGTAATCATTAACACACTGTAATTGGTCTTTCTCTATGCAAAGAACCATTATCGCTAACGGGATCTTTTCAGGATTTCAAAGAAATCACATTTCCTTTTAATGTGTCAAGATCTAGAAAGTAAAATGAGCTGTAGCATTTTTATCTAGGTTCTGAAGAGAACTCTACCCTGGCTGTTTTGAACACCATGGGAAGGCTTCTCATGATGTGACAAGATGGGAAAATTGTACCTTTAATTGTTTTAAGATTTTATTATACATGACATACAGTGGAAATCTTCTCTCTCCCCATGTTTCTGCTAAATATGTGTTAATAGTTCAACTCAACATCACCTTGTCCAGGGTATTTAGGATTGGACAATAAATGCTCGCCATGCCCAAAAATTAACGAATAAAAATAATTAATTCTTCATTGCAAAGGCCCAAAGCAAACATTTTCAATTTCAATTTCACGGCTGACAAACACCAGGTATCTGTCAGTGAGTCGCATCCAGTTCTGTCAAAGAGTCATACGGACTCGAAACGTTGACTGTGTTCCTCTCCGCAGATGCTGTCAGGTCTGCTGAGTTTTTCCAGGTATATTTATTTTTGTTTTTGTTTTGGATTTCTAGCATCCGCAGTTTTTTTGCTCTTATCCAGTATTTCATCCTCGCAGCCCTTCCATTCTGCTGGACTTTAAAATTCCTAGCGTTGCTTGTTCTGAGTATTGCTTGTTGGCAGTCTTCCAGCTGTTTAATTGACTTTTAATTCTTCAATTCCCCACGTTTTAGCAAAAATGTGGCATCAGCAAGAAAATGTGAAAATTAGGAAGTGGATTTGTAAATGGGAACTTAGAACTATGGGGTGAATTTTTTGGGATATATATTGGCCGCCCTCCCTGTAGAAGAGTCGGTTGGCAGCTCGCCAACTTCAAAAAGGAGTGCCCTTCGAGGGTAAGAAGTCCTGCCATTGAGAGCTGTTCACTGATTAGTCCCAGCAGCACCAGAACACAGCAGTGGCTGCTGCTGGTCCCGAGAAGGAGATCAATGGAAGCTGGGCTGAAAGGTAAGTCTGGGGATTTTTGATCGCGGTGGAATTGGGGATCCTCGTGGAGGGCTTGGGGTGGGGACCAAGGTGGGGGTGGGGGGGTGGTGGGGTGCGTATGGAGCTCTGGTTCTAGAGACCAGGGTGAGGGGGATGCACAAAGGGGGCCTCATCTTGGAAGTTGGCCCCAATGGACACACAGGGTCCGCTAAGGAGGTACTCCCTTCCCGCCTTTTACCTCAAGTTGGAAAAGTAATGGGCTGGCCACTTTCTCTTCTGCATCTCCTCATCCAACATGTTATGGTGGCGGAGGTGGAAATAGGCCCTTAAGTGGCCTTTCATTGGCAATACGATGTCAGGTTATTGTGGGAGGAGGAGGTGGAGAAGGGATAGTGGGCATGGGAGGCGAGAAATCCAGCCACAAAGCCCCTATTTTATGAGCACTAAACCACTGGCCTCCAATTTGGTGGGCAGGAAGTATGTGTTCATTATGAACTAGAAGTGCACCACTTGCCATTACATTTAGTGATCTTCAATATTAAATTACCTTTCCTGCTGTGTGGACAACTGTGCTTTCCCAGTCACTGTAATACCACTTTTTCAAATCCTTGCACCTGCTTCAGAGTTGTCAAAGTATTATTAAAACTTCTAAAATTTGAGTAAAGTCAGTGAATCATACTTATTACTTTGTCTTTTTCTTCATCCTATTTAAGTTTATTTCTTTAATGTTTACAATTTATTAATTTATCTTTTCTCCCAATTGAACATTTCCACATTTCTACTTTTCCAGCTATAGTCTGATACCCATTTTCTTCCATTTGTTTTCAAAGGTTTTAACTAATCTCCCAAGCAATTATGTTTGGCTCCCTTCTGTTTCTCATCTGCATGCTGCCCTTTGTGACATAACCTGGAAGCGCAATGTTAGATTCCACATGTACGCTGACACCCAGCTCTACCTCACCACCGCCTCTCTTGACCTCTCCGCTGTCTCTGATTTATTATATCCAGTATTGGATGAGCAGAAATTTCCTACACTTGAATATTGGGAAGCCCAGAGCCATTACTAACTCCCATTAGGAATTCTGTTCCCTAGCCACTAACTCTATCCGTCATCCGTTGTCTGAGGCTAAACCAGACTACTCACATCGTTGGCGTCCTACTTGACCCTACTCACTACATCACCAAGACTGCCTACTTCCTTTAAAGATGTACTGGCATTGGAGGCAGTCCAGAAAAGGTTCACTAGGTTGATCCCGTGTATGGAGATTTTCGTATGAGGAGAGGTTGAGTAGGTTGGACCTACACTCATTGGAGTTTAGAGGAATGAGAGATGACATTAATGAAACATATAAGACTCTTAGGGGGCTTGACAGGGTAGATGCTGAGAGGTTGTTTCCCCTCGTGGGAGAGCCTAGGACCAGAGGGCATAATCTCAGGGTAAGGGGGAGCCCATTTAAAACCAAGATGAGGAGGAATTTCTTCTCTCAAAGGGTAGTCAATTCTTTACCGCAGAGAGCTGTAGAGGCTGGGTTGTTAAGTGTATTCAAAGCTGAGATGGACAGATTTTTAATCAGGAAGGGAATCAAGGACTATGGGGAAAACGCAGGAAAGTGGGGTTGAGGATTATCAGATCAGCCATGATCTCATTGAATGATAGAGCAGACTCGATGGGCCGAATGGCCTACTTCTCGCTGCGTCTTACGGTCCACCTCAATGACATTGTCCGTCTCCGCCCCTGCCTCAGCTCATCTGCTGCTGAAATCTTCAATCATGCCATTGTTAGTTTTAGGCTCAACTATTCAAATGCTCTGATAAAAACAAAAAAATTGCGGATGCTGGAAATCCAAAACAAAAACAGAATTACCTGGAAAAACTCAGCAGGTCTGGCAGCATCGGCGGAGAAGAAAAGAGTTGACGTTTCGCGTCCTCATGACCCTTCGACAGAACTGTCTTCTCCGCCGATGCTGCCAGACCTGCTGAGTTTTTCCAGGTAATTCTGTTTTTGTATTCAAAAGCTCTTCTTGCTGGTCTCCTGCCTTCCAGGCTGTCTACATTTCAGCTTATCCAGAACTCTGCTCCCCATATCCTAACTTGCTCCGAGTTCTGTTCACCAATCACCCCTGTGCTTGCTAACCTGTATTGGGTCTTGGTCCAACAATGGCTCAATTTTAAAATTCTCACCCATGTTTTCAAATCCCTCCATGGCTTCACCTCCCCTGCAATCTCCTCTAGCCCTATAACCTGTGATCTCTCTCTGCGCTCCTCCAACTCTGGCCTCTTGTGCCCCACAATTTTCTTTATCCACCATTTTCATACCTTCAGCTGTCAAAGTTTCCTCTGTAAGGTTCTAGCTCTAGCTCTATGCACAGTTCAATAAGCTCACTCTGCAAGGTTTTAGCTATACCAGCGCAGCTCAATGAGCTCCCTCTGCAAGGTTGGAGCTACCCCAGCACAGCTCAATGAGCTCCTGCTGCAATGTTCGAGCCATGCATACAAGCAAGTGAGCCATTTAAGCAATGTTTCTGGCTGGTGTGGACATGTTTGTATAATTAGTGATGGGTAAGAGGTGTAGATGGATTAGACCAGGCATCAGTTTCTTGATTGGATATTCTTGATTTGAATTTTTCAAATGTTGCCTTCAGTTTGATGGCCTTGATAGGCTTCTGCAAGCAAACCATTTTCATAAAATTTTCAGCAAATGAAACTAATCTCTCTTTCCACTGGAACTAGCAATTTAAAATCAAGATAATAAACTCATTGCATTGACATTCTTCCAACACTTCAAAATGCTCAGCATTCAAATAATTTGAGAAACTATGTCCACTATTTGCTTGGAAAGCAATTTCTACAAAAGCCCCAGATGAGGCATAGGAAAGCAGATGCTGCATCTTTTGACGAGGGATGTTCTCATATCAGCCATTCAAAGCGGTGTTAACTGGCCCAGAAGAGCAGTGCTGTGACATGAATACAGATACCACGTGTGGTTTCGTTTTGATTCATCATTGTTCAAACCTGCATCTGGAAACAGTCTGTGCTGTCACGGAATTGCGTATTTGTGCCAGCAGCTTGCTTTACAGGCTGTTTCTGATGTAGTAAGTAGCCTTTCGCTGAGCCACAAAATGGCTACAGAAATGCCACCGTTACACTGTGAGCAGGGGAAACACAATTTCAACCGCTTTTTGTGACCAGTCCAATTTACGAATTTTTTTACAAAGTATATATTTTAGTGAAGATTAGGTTAGCACTTTATCAACTTCAAAACTTGGATTTTACTCCATCACGATCGACATGACTATCAGTGTTTCCGTTTTAATTCTAGTTGACATAGTCATTAGATCACACAGATGCGAAAGAATTAACTTCTTTCAGTAAACTGGTTGTGATGCTGGAACGTCAAGGAGAAGGGTTGTTTTCTGGTCCATTAATTCCTTCCCCCTTGGGGAAAGTGGTCTTTTTTGGAAGCTGCAGCTTAATGGCTGTTGGTAATCAGGGTGAAATACATAATGTGACAAATCCACAAGTGCTGTTTGCCATTTGCAATGCATAGGCTGTGAAAAGATGATGAAAAAGCTCGCACCTGAAAGCCTGTCCTTTGGAGAGGAGCAAATTATGCAGAACAGCAATCGCATTCCTGTTGAAGATAAACTTTAGTGTTATACAAGTGCACAGGGAGAGTAGCTGGACTCTTTTATTGGACAGTGTTTTGCAAGTGTAAAATGAAAAGATAGAGGTGTTAATGCAGATGTTGGACTGAGCTGGAATTTTGGCAGCGGTCTGTCCATCCTGCTGAGAGACCTCTTCAGCATGTTGGACAAAATAACAGGAATGAGTGGAGGAAAACAAGCAAACACTCCGAGGAAATTATTAGAAAAGAAATATAGAACTATTTATTTGCTGTATATTGGAGACGTGTCTCTTCAATTTTCCCCTTTTTATCCTTGTGGGACAAAACAGTTTAACTAACATTAAAATCAAGCCTCATCGAAACCATCCCCGAATTTAACTCGTCCAGTTTCTGGGCCACAGAATCGTGGATCTCTTTACGTCCCTCAGCCTCTCCCTCATGCGTTGCACAAGCTCGATGTCTCTTAATCAGTCATTTTTGACTTGTCTCATTTTTAGTAGATCTCTTTTACAGAAGAGCATAAGAAGTAGAAGTGGGCTGTATAGCCCCTCGAACTTGCCCCTCCATTCTGTAAGATTATTGCTGACCTATATCAACTTCATTTTCCTGTCCTATTCCCATATTCCTTTGTTCCCTTCATGTTCAAAAATATATTGAGCTCAGCCTTTAATATACTCAAAAGACTGAGCATCTGAAGCCCTCTGGGATAGAGAGTTCCAAGGATTTGCAACCTCTGAGTGAAGAAATTTCTCCTCACCTCAGTCATAATTAGCCGACCCCGGAGTCTATAACTCCTAGAAACCTTGCCACGCCATTCTAAGCATTTTATGCATTTTACTGCGGTCACTTCTCATTTTTCTAAACTCCGCAGACAGAATTTTGCCATCTGTGAGCAGGCGGGGGGGGCCCTGCTCGCCAACGCGTAAAATGACGCGTGATGATGTCAGGCAGAACCCCTGACATCATCCCGCCCCATTTAAATTTTCAGGAAGGTGGGAGCGCAGCAAAATCAGCTGCGGGCCCGCCGACCTGTCAATGGCCAATTGAGGCCATTGACAGGATCAATTATACAATTAAAGGAGCTGCCCGTCCAACCTTAAAGTTGGCGGGTCGACCAGGAGCCCCGGTGGCAACCAGATAAAACATGAAACCTCATCCAGCGGCGGGATGAGGTTTCATGTAGGATTTTAAAAATTTTAATAAAGTTATTATGTAAATTATGAACATGCTCCATCTCGTGACATTGTCACATGAGGGGGACATGTTAGGGAATTTCTTTTTTTTTCTATTTTTCATATTTTTCAAAGTAGAAGCGATCTCCCTGAGGCAGCACTTAGCATCAGAGAGATGTACGCTCTTTCGTGCGCATGCGTGAAAGAGCGCACACTCGCTTTTGAGGAAATCCCCCCCCCCCTCCACCCGCACAGGAAGCGAATAGCGCTTTCCGCTGGATGTCACGCTGGGCCTGTCCACATAAAATGGCGGCGGGGCCTGCTCCTCTGGCAGGGATCGGCTCCTCGCCCGCCGGAGTTGGGTCGCGCCCGCCCGCCCGACAGTCAGGAAATCCTGCCCCACAGATTATAGGAGTGTTGGTTGTGGCTCAGTTGGTAGCGTGCTGTCCTCTGAGTCACAAGATTGTGGGTTCAAGTCCCACTTGAGCTCAAAAATCTAGGCTGATACTCCAGTGCAGAATTAAGGGAAAAGAAAGACTTCCATTTATATAGTGCCTTACATGACCACTGGACGCCCCAAAACATGTTACAGTCAATGGGGTGCTTTTGCAGTGTAGTCAATTTGCCAAAGCAAACTCCCACCCGCAACAATGTGATATAACTAGATAATCTGGTAATTTGTGATGTTGATTAAGGGACTGGGGAAAACTCTCCTGCTGTTCTTCAAAATAATGCCATGGGATCTTTTATCTCCACTTTAGAGGGCAGACTGAGCCTCTATAATCTGAAAGATAGCACCTCTGACAGTGCAGCACTTCCTCAGTACTGCATTAGAGTTTGGTAGGGAGTGCTGCACTGTCAGAGGCACTGTCTTTTGGATGTGATATTAAACTGAAGCCCCATTTGCCTCTCAGGTGGATGCAAAAGATCCCCCGTTACTAGCTTGAAGAGGAGCAGGGGATTTATCCCCAGTGTCCTGACCAATGTTTATCCCTAAATCAACATCACAGTAATGCATTATCTGGTCATTATCACACTGTCGTTTGTGGGAGCTTGCTACGCACTAATTGACTTCCACTTTTCCTACGTTATAACAGTAACTATACTTCAAAAGTGTTTCATTGGCTATAAAGCGATTTGGAACACCCTAAGGTTGTGATAGGTGCTGCATAAATGCTTTCTTTCGTCTACTCCATCAGTCTTGATAGAATAACCCTGCCACCCCAGGAATTTTGGATTCTTCCTGTGTGCTGGCCCTTGCCCTTTTGCCTTGATTTCTTAATAAAAGCAAAACAAACTGTACATATGGTTGTTTTAAATTTGGACGAATTGCTTTGATTTCAGCCCCTCCTCTGTCGGGGAGATCGCAAAGGATTAGGCATTTGGGAGCATTTCAACCATGTTTTTTGTCTGTGTTTCCCTTAAAACATGTTTGCTCCGTTGTTGCAATTGGGTCTTGAGGCAGGGCGACCTTCAGAGATTTGGTTGAAGTTGTCCAATTTCACTGGTGTGTCTCATCTCCCATGGTGGTAGTCTCACTTTGGCTGTTGGCTGTGACTCAGTTGGGAGCAACCTCTTGCCTCTGAATCCCAAGGTTCCAAGTTCAGGGCTTCAGCACAAAGATCTAGGCTGTCAGCATAGTGTTGAGGGAGCAGTGCACTGCTGGAGATGCCGTCTTTTGGATGAGACATGAAAACATGGGTCCCACCTGCGTGCTTGGGTTGATGTGCAAAGATCCCATGGCACTGTTTCGAAGAAGAACAGGGGAGCCATTCTCAGTGCCCTAGTCAACATTTAACCATCAATCAGCGTCACAAAAAAGCATCTGGTCATTATCCCATTGCCCTGTGAGAGTTTGCTGTGTGCAAATTAGTTGCTGCGATACCCATATTACAACAGTTACCACACTTCAAAAAGCACTTCTGTTGGCTGTAAAGTGCTTTGAGAAGTCTGGTGGTTGTGAAAAGTGCTATATAAATGCAAGTCGTTTAAATCTTTTTTGTTTACATTGGGAATTTTCAGCAGCAATGAGAACAGTAGTAGTTTGGCACCTATTGTAAATGAGGTGAAAGTTAATGTGTGGTGTTCATGAGGGTGCAAGAGATAGCTTGAGCTGCTGGAAAGGTGCAGTATCAATACAACCTTAAGACACAACTGACTGCTACTATTTTGCATGTGTTTTCATTTATTATTTGCGCGACTACATCGGTAGTTTGAAATAGCTTCTACCAGCCGTTATGTTAGTCGTCCTTTAATCTGCATGCTATGCAGACACTGTAGCTATCTGTGAAATTTACCTAGTTTCTAATGTGAACTTATTTTGTTACAGGAACCAAAGGGTTAATAAAATAAGTGTAGGTTTGTAACTTCTGCATTTTGGGTGGGGAGGGGGGGGTGGGAGTTGCAGGGGGGGGTTGGTGGCGGGAATGAGGTTTCTTTCCGGTACTTCAGCTGTGAATGAAAGAAGTGTGTCACACTGCGTCATAGGCACAATTTACTTCTCCATAACAGAGCAGCATTGCCCAATGTTTTTGTTTTCATTGTCACGGTTTATAGTATCCCACTGTTTGTCAATAAACGTGACTCTTACTTGGCTGGGCAATGGCACGTGAGGAATGAACAGAGGTAGGAAAAATATAGCTGCCAATCAGGTGCTGGATGACTCTGCTGAAATGTACAGGGAGGAAAACCGCACCACCCACATGCACTTGCTGCAACGCTGGAGGTGTGAAAGGAGGTACATGTTACAATAGCAATCCAGTAGCTGCACCCAGTGCTTTCTATTTAACAAGTGGGATTGGCATCCTGCAAATTAGCCATTGTAAACAAGACTTAACCCTTTGAGCCCTTCAGAGCTCAAAAAGTACACAGCTTGCACCCGATGATGATTTAGCAGATTTTGGGTTGGTTGCTGCATGCTCTCTGCCACGCATTTTGCTGTTCAATGCTCTGCTGCTTTGTGTGGTTTTCTGCTGACACGCTGCTAATCAACCCAATCAGTCTGTTAGATCTCAACCCATGTCAGCAATGGTTGAAGTTGTAGCGTCTCGTGTTTCCTGGTATCAACTAATATAGATCAACACACAGCATCTCAAAGATTTAATGTATTTAGCTAATTTTGATTGAAATGATATTTTTACAGCACCAGAATTGCAGCTTACAAATGCTTGCAAACATTGTGTTGACCAGTTTTGAAGCCACATTGTCCTGGCGGTGCAGTCTACTACACTCTGCCAGTAGAATATAGGATTCCAAGTTTGAGCCCATAAGCTTTCAAAATGATTTTGCAGATCTGAGGATGGTTGAGAGATATACTGTGGGCATGGTGATGTTTCACAGCAACACCAACAATAACTTGCATTCTGTAGCATCTTTAATGTATTAGTACGTCCCAAGGCACTTCACAGGAAGATTCTAAAGCAAAAATTGACACAAAGCGACATAAAGCAATATTAGGACAGATAGCCAAAAGCTTGGGCAAAGAGGTAGATTTTAAGGGCCGTCTTAAAGGCGGAGAGAGAGGCAGATCAGTTTAGGGGTGGAAATCCCTGAACTTGGTGCTGAGGCAGCTGAAGAAACAGCCACCGGTGGTGGAGCAATTAAATCAGGGATGCTAAAGAGGCTAGAAGTGGAGAAGAGCACACCTCTCAGGAGGTTGTAGCACTGGAGGTAATTGCAGAGATGGGGAGGGGCAGGGAAGGATTTGGAAGAAAAGAGTGAAAATTTTAAAATCAGAAGCAAGTGAAGAAGTGGAAGGAAATTAGTGATCACATATTTCTACGGTTACCTCAAGACCAATATTAGCTATTTCAAAAAATTCATTCTCAGGGTCAGCACTTATTGCCCTCCCCTGCCCTCTTACCTTACAAACCTGCCTTATCCCTGGCTTCTGAAAGTGGCTGGACCTTTAAACTTCCCTGCTTTACGGCAGCTACTGCTGCTTTTTTTTTAAAATGGGGGCCTGGTTCCCTTTTCTCCAACTCTACAGTCCTTGACTGAAGGCCTCAGGAGCATGCTGCACTGCACAGTTCTCACCCTGGCTAAGTCGGAAGGCTGGATGAGAAAGGGGTGGCTGGGTTTCCAGGGAAGAAACTAGGAGCAGAGTGGCAATCCGACTCTGCCACTCTGCAGCATTTCAAGCCCATTGCTTCAGTCCTGAGGGCCAGATTTGATTATTATTGTACCCACTGAGAATATCTGACTAATGAAATACATTTTTTTCAAGATAAGTGTATGTGATTTTGACCATTTTTGAAAGGAAATTCAGCAACAATTGAAGTAGATTTTAAATTTGCACTTTAATGCATCTTTGACTGAAAAGCTTTTTATTACCATATCAGATAATAAATTCTGTAGGACTATAATGTGCTTCCGAAATAATGGTGAGATTAATGGTGCTTATGTTATGTATGTGCAAATTGTTCAGCAACTTCAGGCAAGGGGCAGATGTGTGGTTGAATGTGAACATCCGGGAGTTGTTGCCGGAACCACACTGCTGCACTGTTAGCTTTGTCAAAATGGCATCTTATTGTCGGATTCACCATTGCAATACATTGAACAGTGTAAGATTGTATTTGCATGGCAGATGTGTTCTTAACTATGAAGTGTTTGGTATTTCAAGTGTAAGTACCCTTTAAAGATGTGATAAGTATTAATTATTGCCAGTCAACCTCATTGGCACTGAAAATGAATTATTAGAAGTGCGGAGTCTCATTTCTTCAGCTTTTCACACTTGTTGGAAATTTTTGAACTGTATGCATTTAAATTTAATGTTTTTATTACTTTTCAGTTCTAACTTATCTATCTCTCTCAATCTAATTTTTCATTCCCTCTCTCTTTCTGATATTAAATTCATCCAGCCTGATTTACACTTCCTTCTCAGCCCCATGCTGTTTATTTTACAACCCTTCAATCTGCAGGTTGATTAAGGATTACACATTTGTTTGCCATTTTTACTTGGGGCCTCTGATGCTGCGTTGGCCTTGCTGTGCTGTTTTCAGCACAAAATTCTAGCTGCTTGCCACTTGCAAAGTTTAAAAATGTGAACGTGTAAAAGCAAGTCTAATAATGGCAGATGCTGTTCGATGCCTTGCTACCACAAAATCTGGCTGCCTTCTACCAATGAATCCCAGGCAGATGACTAACAATGACGACCTTTAATAAATTGGGAGCCCTCCTGAACAGGAGAGAAAATTGAACTGAGGACTTTCCCAGACCTTTAGGGTCTTAATGTCCTGCCACTACCCTACTGGGGTTGAAATCACACTGTGCACTTCTTACTGAACATGTGTTTATATCAAATTCCTTTGCTAATTTAACTTTTAAAATTTAAATCGGTTAATACATTTTTTAGATAGCGGACAGAGGAATTTTGTGTGGACGTACCAACATGGTCACTACTAACATTGTATAAGCTTTATTTCTACCCATCAATTAAATTTCCATTGTCATTGTTAACCTTGTAAACATGCCTTTATATTTTTGCAGTATGGAAGGAGGTGAGCTGTTCAGCAGAATCCAGGACCGAGGGGATCAGGCATTCACAGAAAGAGGTAAATCGAAACTCTATCCAATATTTTTTAACAGATTCACTGAGTATCTTGCTGGATAATTCCTGGTGGCTAGTGATTCTGCAGTAATATATTCGGTCCTTTGAGTCCATGCCAGCTCCCCATTGGGGTAAAATTAGTCTCAACCTCTAATGAGGCAGAACTGACCCTTAACTCTTGCCATTCTTTATTTTTACTTTTGGTGCATTTCTTTTTACCCAGGGAACTTCTGCGTATTCAGCACAACATCAAATGAAACTGGGAGGATGGCCTCCTTCTGTTGCCATAATTTTTCTATGTCTTCTTTAAGGGGCTTAGGGGATGTGTCTAGCAAGGCCAGCATTTATTGCCTGTTCAAAATTGCCCTTAAGGTGGTGGTGAATTGCCCTCTTGGATTGCTGCAGCCCATGGTGTAGGTACACCCACAGTGCTGTTAGGTAGGGAGGTCCATGATTTTGACCCAGTGACAATGAAGGAATGGCAACATAGTTCCAAGTCAGGATGGTGTGTTATTCACAGAGGAACTTGCAGGCGGTGGTGTTCTCATGCGTCTGTTGCCCTTGTTCTTCTAGGTGGTAGAGACCATAAGTTTGGGAGGTGTATTTTCTATGTTTCCAATAGCCTTTATTGTTCATTCCATCTCTAAACATGTTGTAAAGGCTATGAGTTGTGATAATATCCGTCCATAAAATACGTATGAATTAGGAGCAGGAGTAGGCCACTCGGCCCCTCGAGCCTGCTCCACCATTCAATAAGATCATGGCTGATCTGATTTTAACCTCAACTTCACATTCCTGCCTACCTCCAATAACCTTTCACCCGATTGCTTATCAAGAATCTGCCTACACTGGCCTTAAATATATTCACGCTCTGCGTCAACCACCTTTTGAGACGGAGAATTCCAAAGTGCCTCAATCCTTTGAGAGAAGAAATCTTTCCTCATTTCTGTCTTAAATGGGCGACCCCTTATTTTTAAGCAATGCCCCCTAGTTCTAGATGATCTCACAAGAGGAAATACAACAAGAACTTGCAATTACCTAATACCTTTAACAAGAAAATATTCAACAGCACTTCACATAAGGATATCAAAGATATGATATTAGGAAGGATAACCAAAAGGTTGACCAAAGCAGTGGGTTTTAAGGAAGATCCATTGGAAACTGAGCTATGGACAGTCACTGCAATCCTCATGGCCACTTTATAAGCTGCTTTCCTGTAGCATTGTTTTGTTGACATCTCTGGGGTTTGAAACTGGAGCCTGGGGGGATGGATAACAAGCTGGTTCTAAATGGCAAAAGAGCATCCACTGTCAGCAGGTATTGAAGTGGAATTGCAGGTCTCCAAAATCCAGCTCACCTTCCTATCCTCTTAGCAAAAGTTACACAGGGAACTACAAAGACCAGATTAAAAAGAGCACTGTGTTTCTACATCTTTTGCAGAGGGCTCCGAAATAATGAAAAGCATTGGAGAAGCAGTACAGCACCTACATTCAGTGAACATTGCACATCGGGATGTGAAGGTAAGCAGACACTTATATTGCATAAGTGTATGGGTGAAGAGCAGTCTGAGCAACCACTTGGATATGCTGAACCATCTGTCTCCTCTACAGGCCAACAAACCACAAACTTGACCGTTCCCTATTGCAGCTGCAGAATCAAAAGCCCATGTACAACTGCCTGTCTGTTCTGGCTGGTTGTATCTCTATAAAAATCTGCTCTTGGCACCTTATAGATGTGTATCAAATCTCAAAATCGTTTTAGCAAAAGTTTTGTTTAATTGCATTCTCTGTTAATTCCAGAAAAATTATTTTAAAATCCTGCAATAAGATGATGATATTGTAACCTTTTACCTTTATCTTCTTCTTCTGACTACAAGTGCAAATTTATCATTCTGAATAGATAAGTCTAATTGTTTAGACAGTCATCTGGTGTTAATCTTAAAAAGAAAATTGTTTTCTTTCATGTTTTCACATTTTGACTGATATAGCATTGAATAATATTGAAAACCCGCTGGAATGAAGAAATCTTGTTCTTTTCGTTTCTATGTCTGATTTCAAGTACAAATTGTCCTTGTTTTCCGAGCAGATTTGCAGGAAGCCAGTAATTGTGAAACATTTCTTTCTATTAATATCCAGTTTCAGCACAAGTAATTCTATCAATATCTACATTTGCCTGCAGTTCTAATGGTAATAAATGGATTGGTAGTTAACTTTGCTTTAGTTAGAGAGCCCAAATGTACCCTATCTTTGGATGTATGTTGCCTACTTGATGAAATTGAATAAGCAGAGGACAATCTCCTTAAATTGAATTTGCCAGAATGTGGAACGTGCTCCTATCGGGGAAAAAAAATCTGTTACTGATGCCTCTTTAATTGCTCTCCTTATTTGAGATGTTAGCATTGTCACTGGTTTGAGGCAGAGTGTGAATGTAGTGAGTGGGGATGTCTACATCTGAAGAATGTTAAAGGTCCCAGTAGATTGGCAGTCTTTCATACTTCTGACACAGTAATAGAATTTTGATCAAGCAACAAGGAAATTTACAAGTTTTACAATAGGTTAAACAGTAAATGGTTGATATAATTGACATCTTATGAAGGGCTTCAGGATGGATGAAAAGCTGAAAAGAGCTTTTTGTATTGGTGACCTGGAAGTTGAAAGTAAGGACTTTTCTGTAGTTCACATTATGAAAAGAAAAGGGTTTTTTTTGAAAAAAAAATGAGCTCTGGGTAGTGGAGTGGGTAGGACTTGGCCTTTCACCTCATGAGATCTTGGTTCGAAACCAATGGTTTGAATCCTATATGACATCCAATCATGGTCATGCTTCTAGTGCGTATATAGTCTATAGTACAAATCAGGGTTGGCACTAACTCAGTCAGGCCACAGAATGGCAGGCATAGAAAATGGCGAAGTCTCATTCAAGAACCATCTGCAGCTTGGGGGTGAGGCACTTTCTTGGGGTAGAATCGACGGAGCTTTTCTGTGCAACTGGCTGTGCAGTACTTTACCTGGAAGTGCTTGATGTTGACACTGAACTGAAGTGGGAAGAAGCCCATTCTCCAGGACTAGCAGCCCCTCAACTTGATGAACATTTTCAAAAAATAACTTTTTTTATTCGGCAACAAGTTTTTGATTCCCACGGTTGGGATGTGCATAGGATTAGGATTTTTCTTCTTGGACCATTAATATCAGATTGGATAAAGCAAGACAACTGTTCAGTGGTTAGCTCTGGTAGCTGCTCTGCTCCATTCGAATCACATTGGTACAGTTCTTTTGGATGATTTTGAAAGTCATTGTTACCAAAATTCTCTGGGGGTGGGGTGATGTTTGACAGCTTTGCTGACTTCTCTGGCCATTCACCTTGCCACAAGTGTAAGTGATTTTCTTTTTATACCATCCAAATACCGTCATCTTCGTGTTACGCAATGTTTATTTCTCCCAAGTTTATGAATAGATCCAAAAGTCATGCAAAATTCTTTCTGTGAAAACTGTAATCAGTTTTATTAAACATTCAGTTAAACTCCATTAAATACAGTAACTCTGAACTTTGGAGTTTAAAGATTAACAGGTTGTTTTTGCAGTGTTTCTCTTGAAAGGAAGATTAAAAGCTTTTGTATTTCTTCTGCAGCCAGAAAATTTGTTGTACACCACCAAAAGACCCAATGCTATTCTGAAACTAACAGATTTTGGCTTTGCCAAAGAAACCACCAGCTACAATTCATTAGCCACCCCTTGCTATACTCCATATTATGTGGGTAAGTTGCTATGACTGACTTTACTAGACATAACCTTTTGGCCATTTGCAGTGAAACTCTTTTGCAACATAACCTCTTAGAATGAAGTTTCGAAAGTTTTGCTGCAGTTAGTCATTCAGCTGTGTCACAATCAGGTGGAACACGATGTAGAATCATGATGTGGCAAATAAATTTTTAATGAAAGTTTATGAAAGGTTCCCACCAGAGAAACAACATTAATGTCTTTTTTTTTCTTTTAATGCACCAACTTGTGTCTTTTGCTCTTGTTCAGCTCAAACCCAATACAGGGCAGTAGGTAAGAGCTTAAGGTACCAGAATGCAGAACACAATGCCCAAGTTTCAGTACCTGCCTGAATTGCTGATTGGGCTTGGGAAGGTGATATTGGTGCAAAGTTTCCACTGCTGGTATTGTTCGTATTTTGGAGGTGTCATTTTGAACACCTGGAAGTCCATTAAGTGAGAGCTAAATTTTACTCCCTTTATATGAAGTTTCTCACAACTTCACTCTGTACACTTCCTCTGAGGTCTGATGTGTTGCAAATAACACACAACTAAAGGAGGTGGCAAGAGGTTTAAACTAAGAAGGAGAACTGCTGGGGAAGTAAAACCAGCCAAGCATAGGTACTAAAGAAGGGAGCATCAAATGGGGATTAAAAATGCAAAGCAAACAATGATTAAAATGCATGTATTGCAATGCACAGATCACTGTGGGAGAAGTTGAAGCAATTATTTTACAGGAAGATGTAGGCTTCATAGCATTAACAAAAACCTGGCAGAAAACTGGGCAAAGAATAGAAAATAGAGAAATGGGGATACAACATACTTAGGGAGGATGAAAAAGGTAAGAAAGTAGGCAAAGTGGCAACATTGTTGAAAGAGGGAATGACATAGAGTTGATGTAGAGATGGAAGGAGTACAGAGCCAATACAGTTAGAAGTCAAAGATGCAAAGTGCTTGTTACATTAATAGAAATGTATTGCAGTCCTCCATTATGTGTGAAGGAAATGGAAGGGGAAACCTTCAGTCAGATTAGAGAGATAAACAGGAATAACAAAATTGTTCTGGGAGACTTTAGGGACGAAATTGCGAAGGGGTAATGGAACTTCTAAAATGTGTTCAGGATGACTCCCTCAAGCTACGTGCTTGTCAATCTACATGGGCAAAGGCTAGGTCTAACTTGAGCAATTAAATAAATCAGATTGAAAAATGAAATGTAGGGTAAAAGTTTGATTGTCAAGGCCACAATATAATAAAGCTTGAGAGCCAACTGGAAATGGAAAATGTCAATACAAAAATTAGTGCACCTGACTGATTAGGGAAGATGTTTGGAAGATGAGCAGCCTAAATGAGATGAGGTGGAAGGATAAATTGGTACACAGTACACTATAGCAATGGTGGGAGATTTTAAAAAATTGCAAAATTACAAACTAAATATATTCAATTTTTAAAAATATAGTTAATATAGTTTTAGGATACTATTGATGAACAAAAAGGTTAGAAATTAATTAAAACTGAAGATGGCTTAAAGAGAAAAGTATGAGTCATCATGAAAAATCTGAAGAATTTGAGAAAATAAGATCCAGTAAGGAAAGCTGTAAGAACATAAGAAAAATGTCAAAGTAATTAAATGTTACAGTGAAGTATTTTCTATCAGTTGAAAGTGAGGCAGCATCCCTGATAGGAGAGGTCCTCATAGATGATCAATAAGTGATACACATATTGAATAAGTAGTTTGCATTAGTCTTTGCTATGGAGAAGAATCTTAGAGAGGAAGTGAATCTTAGTAGTTAAGAGTGAGATGAGTGCTGCTATGATGGAGAAAAGGAAAATTTTAGATAGGGTACTTAAACTGAAGGATGATGGGGCCTACCAGGATACATCCAAAGATCTGAGGGAGATGAGAGAGGATAATTGCAAATTGTAAAATATTATATATTTTAGGGCACATTTGAATGTGGATATTAGCCAACTGGAGTCACCAACAAAGTACCTATTTTTAAAAAGGGAGCCAGATATTCTAGGACCATAGGAAATAGGAGCAGGAGCAGGCCATTTAGCCTCTCGAGCCTGCTCTACCATTCAACTAGATCATGACTGATCTACCACAAGGATATTTTCTTGCACTACTCCCATATCCCTTGGTATTATTAATATTTAGAAATCTGTCGATCTCAGGCTTGAATATACTCAATGACTGAGCCTCAAGAGCCCTCTGGGGTAGAGGATTCCAAAGATTCACCACCCTCTGAGTGAAGAAATTCCTCCTCATATCAGTCCTAAATGGCCTACCTCTTATTCTGAAACTCTGTCCCCTGGTTCTAGACCCATACCTGCCAGGGGAAACATACTCCCTGCAACTACCCTATCGAACTCTGTAAGAATTTTCTATCAATGAGCTTCAATGAGATCACCTCTCGCTCTTCTAAACTCTAGAGAACATAGGCCCAACCTCCTCAGTCTCTCCTCATAGGGCAATCCCACCATCACAGGACTCAGTCTGGTGAACCTCTGCTGCACTCCATCGATAGCAAGTATATCTTTCCTTAGGTAAGCAGACCAAAACTGTAATTAATACTCCAGACTCACCAAGGCTCCATGCAATTGCAGCAAGATTTCTTTATTCCTATACTCAAATCCTCTTGCAATAAAGGCCAACATACCATTTGTGTTCCTTATTGCTTGCTGTACCTGCATGTTAGCCTTCAGTGACTTACAAACAAAGACACCCCAGGTCCCTTTGAACATCATCACTCCCAATCTCTTACCGTTTAAGAAATTTTCTGGGTAAATACAGGCCAGTTAGCTTAACATCTGTGGTGGGAAAAATTTTAAAGCCTTTCATTATGGTTGAAATGACCATGTATTTGAATATAGAAAGAATAGTTATGAGTAGCCGGCATAGTTTTCAAAAAATGATGATTATGCTATACGGAACTATTTGAAGAGGATACTGATATGGTAGATGGGCGAAATGTGTTTGTGGTATACATGGACTTTAGGGAAATCTGTGATGGGGTACCACACGGGGTTGCTACAGGAAGGTGTGCAATTTGAGACAGGATAGCAAACTGACTTTAAAAAAAAAGGGTAGCAGGGATAAACGGGAAGTAGGAGTCTCGCCGCCACACCCCCTCCCCCCCACCTGCTGAGGTTGATGGAGCATCGACAATAAGAGGTAGGCCATTTAGGACTGATATGTAGAGAATTCCAAAGATTCACAACCCTTTGAATGAAGAAGCTTCTCCTCATCTCAGTCTTAAGTGACCTGCCTCTTATACCGAGACTGTGCCCTTGTGTCTGGATTCCCCAGCCAGGGGAAAGATCTTTCACTGTATGAATTGGGAATACGTATTCATAGGACACTAAAGACAGCACCTCAGGTTGACCAGGCTGTTTACAAAAAAAAAAATCAATGAAGTATGGAATGTAAAAGCTGAGAAGTAATGATACGCCTTTTGGAAGTACATATACACCACATCAACGGCCTTGTCCCCATCAACCATCCCTGTTACCTCTTCAAAAAACTTCAAGTTAGTTAGACACGAGGTTTCTTTAATAAATCCATGCTGATTCTTCTGAATCAATCCACATTTATCCATGTGACTATTAATTCTGTCCCGAATAATTGTTTCTAGAAGTTTCCCCACCACTGAACTTAAATTGACTGGTCTGTAATTGCTGGGCAGATCTTTACAAGCTTTTTTGAACAATGCCGTAATGCTTGCAATCCTCCAATCCTCCCCTGCACCCAGGGAACATTGAAAGGTTATTGCCAGTGCTTCTGCAATTTCCACTCTCACTTCCTTCAATATTCTTGGATGCATCTCATTTGGCCTTGGTGCCTTATCAACTTTAAGTACCAACAGCTTATCCAATACCTCCTCCTTATTTTTTTCAAACCCTTCTAGTGACTGAGTTTCCTCCTCTGTCACCATGGCCTGGGCAGCATCTGCCTCGTAGGTAAAGACAGATACAAAGTGTTCCTTTAACACCTCAGCCATGCCTCTTGTCTTTTTGGTCCCTAATTGGCCGTACTCCTCCTTTTACCACCCTTTTCCGGTGATGTGCTTAAAGAATACTTTGGGATTTCCTTTGGTGGTTGCGGGTCTTTTTCCATGACCCCTCTTTGCTTCTCGTATTTGCTTTATCACATCCCTTCTTAACCTTCCATATTCAGCTTGGTTCACAATTGTATTTGCTATGCCTGTCATAAGCACACTTTTTCTTCTTTAACAATTTCTATCTCCTTTGTCAGACAGGGAGCTCTGGATTTGTTTGTCCTACCCTTCCCTTTTGAGGGAACATACCTTGACTGTGCACAAACCATCTCCTTTTCGAAGGTAGCCCATTGTTCAGCTACAGTTTTCCCGCCAACCTTTGGTTCCAGCCTATTCGGCCCAGCTCCGTTCTTGCCCCATTGAAGTCCAATCTCTGCCAGGTGATTATTCTTGCTCTGGATCAACCAATGTCATTTTCCACCATCATCCTAAACCTTATGATACAATGCTCACTGTCCCCTAAATTTCCCCCACTGTCTACTTGGCCCACCTCATTCCCAAGAACTAAGTCTAGCAGTGCCTTCTTTCTTGTTGGACTGAACACATACTGGTGTAGGAACCTCTCCTGAAGACAATCTAGGAATGCTTGTCTCTCACTGCCCCTTACAGTAACACTATCCCAGTCTATATACGGGTAATTAAAGTCCCCCATTATAACTACTCTATGATGTTTACACCTCTCTGTAATTTCCTTGCATATTTGATCTTCTATATCCTTCCCACTAGCTGGTAGTCTGTATATTACACTGAGTAATGTAATTGCACCCTCCCTATTCCTTAGCTTTGGCCAAATGGATTCTGCCCTTGAATCCTCCGCCACATCCTCTTTCTCCAGTACTGCAACACTCTCCTTAACCAAAAACACCACCCGTCCTCCTTTTTTTCCCTTTCCTATCTTTCCTGAACACCTTGTAACCAGGAACATTTAACACCTAGATCTGCCCTTCTTTAAGCCAAGTCTCTGTTATTGCCACAAAATCATAGTCCCACAAGACAATCTGTGCCTGTAACTCCCCAATTATATTAACTATACTCCATGCATTCACATACATGCAATGTAACACTGATTTAGACTTCATTATTTGCCCCTTACTCCAACTCCATCTATTAACTTACTATTCTCTATTTTAGTGCTAAGTGCCTCTCCCAGCATTTCATGCACCCTGGTATCACTTTCTAATATTCTCTCCTGGTTCCCACACCCCTGCTGAGTTAGTTTAAATCCTCCCCAACAGCACTGGCAAAACAACCCACAAGGAACTCGGTCCCGGCTCTGTTCAGATGCGACGAATTCCGGGTTGTACAGTTGCCAAGCCCCCGCCAGAGCCAGTCCCAGGAATCTAAAGCCCTCCCTCCTGCACCATCTTTCCAGCCATGCATTCATCTGCCTTATCTTCCTATTTCGGTACTCACTGGCACGTGGAACTGGGAGTGATCTGGAGATTACTACTTTAAAGGTCCTACTTGCTAATTTTCTACCTAGCTCCCTAAATTCCGATCGCAGGACCACATCCCCCTTCCCACCTATGTCGTTAGTACTAATGTGGACCACAACCTCTGGCTGTTTGCCCTCCTCCACAAGAATGTCCTGCAGCTGTTCTGTAACATCCTTGATGCTAGCAGCAGGGAGGCAACAAACCATCCTGGAGTGATCACCTTTGGTCTGTCCGCAAGCATGACCCAGACCCCCCCCCCGTCGCTTGCCATTTCAACACACCCCCCTGCTCTCGTGCCCACATGTCTGTCCTTGACCTGCTGCAACGTTCCAGTAAAGCTCAACGCAAACTGGAGGAACAGCACCTCATCTTCTGACTAGGCACTTTACAGCCTTTCGGACTGAATATTGAGTTCAACAACTTCAGATCATGAACTCTCTCCTCCATTCCCACCCCCTTTCCGATCCCCCTTTTTTCCAATAATTTATATATTTTAAAAATATTTTTTTCTTTTCCCACCTATTTCTATTATTATTTTAAAATTTATTTCCATCCATTGTTTTATCTCCACCTCTTAGCCTATTTCAATCCCTACCCTTACCCCACCTCCACTAGGGCCATCTGTCACTTGCTTGTCCTGCTTTCTACCCTTAATGTCACCTATTAGCACATCCTGTAGCTAAGATCACCACCATCTATACCCCTTTGTCCTTTTGTCTATGACATCTTTGGCAATCTCTTCTTTGCCTCTACCTATCACTGGCCCTCTATCCAGCTCCACCTGTCCCACCCCTCTCAACCAGCTTATATTTCATCACATTTCTATATTTCTTTAGTTCTGATGAATGACTCGAAACGTTAACTGTGTTCCTCTCCGCAGATGCTGTTAGACTTGCTGATTTTTTCCAGCTATTTTTGTTTTTGTTTCAAGATTTCCAGCATCCCCAGTATTTTGCTTTTATTTTTGCTTTTAATACATAATGTTGTAATACATGAAATGGTGGATTTAAACGCCAAGATTGTCAATACCTGGTATTAGGATTGACTTGGCACAAGAACTGTGCTCATTTTACCTTGCAGCAAGAGGCTGACCATAGACTAACGCTGAAAGACTGAATGCTCGGATATGCATATGAAAGGGTAGGAGTTACTGCTTAGAACTGATCAGTGCTCAAGCATTTTTGTAAAAGTAGGCTTTGCAAGACACGAGAAAAAGTAATTTTAGCAAATAGCTCATTGGAAAGGAGCTTAGCGTTTGTTCTCTAGCCTGAGAGACAAATCTGTCAATTTTCTTAGTAGACCCTGCCACATAAGAGCACAAAGATAGGAAAGTCTTTAGGTGAAGTACAGACCTCAGATACATAGAATAGAATTTCAGCATAGAAAAAGGCTGTTCGGTCCAACTAGTCTGTGCTGGTGTTTATACTCCACACGAGTCTCCACTCAGTCCAGCTGTGTCATCTCAGTCTTTCAGGATATGGTCCATTTCCCTTTCCCTCTTGTACTTGTCTAGTTTCCTTTGGAAAACGTCTAAGCTATTTACCTGTGGTAGCAGACCCACATTCGATCCATTGTCTGAGGAAAAATATTTCTTCTTGTTACCCAATTAGATTTATTAGTGACCGTCTTCTATTTCTGGCCCCTGGTTTTGCATTCTTCCACGAATGGATACATTGGGCCAGATTTTTGTCTCGTCACTGAGGTGGGAATCAGCTCACAAAATGCCGCACATAGTCTCCTTCCTGCAGGAAAAGCAGTTTTTCTTTACCTTCCTGATGAGCGCCATTTTTGCACAGCCTTTTTGCAGGTCAGAAGCTGCAATAGTGCCCAACTTGCGTTTTCTTGTCCTCACCCGACAATCGGGCCATTGTCTCCACTTCTATGCTTTACAGTCCATCAAGAATTTTAAAGATCTCCATCCGATCTCCTCTGAGTATTAGGTCTTTAAAGAAAAAAGCCCCAATCTGTTTAGTCCTGACAGCTGTAATTTCTCAGCTCTGCATCCATCCTAATTTTTATTTGGGCTTTCTCCAGTGCTTCTTTGCTCTTTTAATTGTACTGAGACCAGAGTTGCACTCTTAAGTGAAAGAAAAAATAATAAAGACTTGCATTTATAGAGCACTTTTACAGGATGTCCCAAAATGTCTTACAGCCAATGAAATACTTTTGAAATGTGGTCATTTTTGTAATATAAGAAATGTGGCACTCAATTTGTGCACAACATGCTCCTACAAACAGAAATGTTATAATGAGCAGACAATTTGTTTTTGTGATATTGATTGAGGGATAAGTATTGTCCAGAACATAGGGGATAACTCCGCTGCTCCTCTTTGACATGATGCCATGGCATCTTTCCCATCCATCTGAGAGGACAGACAGAGCCTTAGTTGGATGTCTCCTGCCAAAGTGCAACTTGATTGGAGTTTTACATAGTTTAATATAATTTCACTACTTTTGAATTCTATGCCCCTAGAAATAAGTCCCCTGGACTTCTAAAGTGTTCCATAAAACCCGATGACTGAAACAAACTTTTGATTGACTGCATCTCACAATTTTGCTTACACAGCCTCAAGCATCAGAAAATGTCTTGAATTGTCCAATGTTGTGGTGTAGAACAGCTATGTCCATCCGACGAGCAGGTTTTAATCTAATCCATTTTTCTTCATCCTAAAATGACCTATATCTTCCCAGTAATGCTTGATACAGCGTTCAAGATCATTTGCTGTGCTATTCAATGAGTCAATAACGCAGTTGGGAAAGTGATACTGTGGTAGTTTCTCTTAACTAGTTTTGTGTCATAGGATATATTTTTGGAAATTATCTTGTTATGCAATGACTGCAAATACAAGACTCTGAGTGGAAAAGCATTTCTGCGGAGGAAATTGGTTATTTTAGTCTGTCTTTCTGGCTTCAGAGAAATGAGGGTGGGTCAGTTATGGGTGTATTTGTCTCAAAGATTCTGTAGTTTACACAGGCGAGACAGGGGACTCATTTGACTAACCAACCACCCAATCATCCAACTGTCATCAATTTCTTTGCTGAGGGATTCGATGGGGAATTATTGAGCCGGAGGCTTTAGTTTTTGCCTTGCGGTTGACCCTAGGCCACATTCAGTACCAACTGTTTAATTTCAAGGAGGGGATGATCTACCTTTTTTTTAATCTTACCATAATGGTGCACCGAGTTGACTATAGGTAGAGTATTTTGAGGAAATGCAGCTTGCTTGAAACTTTGACATGCTGCTAGCAATCAGCTGCTTGCGCGATTCAGTTTTTCCCCAGGTGGTTATATATGAAACCCCTAAGTGTGCCCCATTACATTGATAGGGTTCATGCCACCAACCTGAGTGAGCATTGAAGTTTATGACACATGGACTTCAAACCTGGAATAAGCTGGATGTTATAATTATTATGCCAGCGTTCAAGATTAGATCAGATAAGTGGAGCAATGCAAGGGGATTGAAGGGATGTGGGAACCAGGTGGGTAGAACAATTTGTTTGTATGGGGAGCAAATGCAAGCAGATTGGCCAAATGACCTGTTTCCATGTTGTAACTTGTATGTATTAAAGCATCTGATCTTCCACAGTCACTTATCCAACAATGATGTGTCAATAACACTATCTTCTGTTTTCTCTTCATCTTACAGCTCCTGAAGTTCTTGGGCCTGAAAAGTATGACAAATCTTGTGATATGTGGTCCTTGGGTGTAATAATGTACATACTGTAAGTTTTAGTTGTACTGTGTTCATGTATGCATTAGGTAACAAAAATAAAAAGCTGTGCCTGGAAAAGGCAAACGAGGAGAACATTTCCAGTATAAAATACCCCCCTCTAAGCAGTGATTGATTGGAACTTGCACTGTGTGGTATTATCATCTGACTGCTTCATGTATTCTTATCAATTTCCTTTGAAACTTTTGGAAGCTATTAAAACCTCTTCCTGTAATGCAGTCTTAAAACCATCAGCATCAAGGGAACATCCATTGTGAACACCTCTCTGCTACCACCAGGACTGCCCTAGTTGGGGCAAGCTGCCGATTTAACAACAAAAATAGCAACTTGTATTTAACGTCTTTAACGTAATAGAATGTCCCAAGGTGCTTCACAGGAGTGTTATAAAACAAAATATGACAGAACCACGTAGAGATATTAAGTCAGGTGACCAAAAGCTTGGTCAAACAGGTAGGTTTAGGAGTATCTTAAAGGTGGAAAGTGAGGCAAAGAGAGTATTCCAGGGCTTGCAGCCTAGACAATGGAAGGTGTGGCTTCCAATGGAGTGGGGGGGGCGATTAAAATCAAGGATGCACAGAGGCCAGAACTAGAGGAGCGCAGATATCTCTGAGGGCTGTGGGGCTGGAGGAGATTACAGAGATGGGGGGGACAAGGCCATGGAGGGATTTGAAAACAAGGGTGAGAATTTTAAAAATCAAGATGCTGCTTGAAGTGGAGCCGCTATTGGTCAGTGAACACAGGTGATAGTAGGTGCATGAGACCGAACCTGGAGTATCGTGTACAGTTTTGGTCTCCTTATCTAAAGTAGGATATACTTGACATAGAGGGAGTGCATTGCAGGTTCACCAGACTAATCTCTGGGATGGCAGGATTGTCTTATGAGGAGAGATTGAGGAAACTGGGCCTGTATTCTCTAGAGTTTCGAAGAATGAGAAGTGATCTCATTGAAACTTACTAAATTCTCAAAGGGCATTAAAGGATGGATTTGGATTGGATGTTTCCCCTGGCTGGTGAGTCTAGAACCAGGGAACACAGTCTCAGAATAAGGGGTAGGCCATTTAAGACTGAGATGAGGAGTAATTTCTTCACTGGGGGTGGTGAATCTTTGAAATTCTCTACCCCAGAGGGTTATGGAAGCTCAACCATTGAGCATGTTCAAAACTGATATTGATAGATTCCTGAATACAAATGACTTCAAGGGATATGTGGATAGTGGTGGTGGCAGAGGTGGGGGTGGGGGGAGGCATACAGTTAGATGATCAGCCTGTTTGAATGGCAGAACAGGCTTGATGGCCAAATGGCCTACTCCTCCTATGTTCCTGTCTTTATCATTTGCAAATTTAGCAACCATACATTTGGTCCCTTCATCCAAGTCATTTATATAAGTTACAGATAGTTGAGGCCCCAATGCTGTAGCACTCCACCGTTTACTGCTTGGTGTGGAGCACAAGGGTGATAAGAGAACAGGAAGTCCTGTGATTTAAGACACAGGCAACAGAGCTTTTGATGACCTCAAATTTAGGGAAGCTAGAATGGGGAAGAGAAGCCAGGAGTGCATTGAAATAGTCATGTTTTGAGGTAACAAGAACATGAATGAGGGTTTCAGCAGTGGAAGAGCTCAGACAGGGACAAAGTTTGAGCAACGTTATGCCAGAAGAAACAGGCGGTCTTACTGATGGCATGAGTGAGGTCGGAATCTCTGGGTCTGCAAACAGACTGACTTAGTCACAGACATACGAACATACAGTAGGTCATTCGGTCCCATGA
This sequence comes from Carcharodon carcharias, assembly GCF_017639515.1. Lineage (NCBI taxonomy): Eukaryota > Metazoa > Chordata > Chondrichthyes > Lamniformes > Lamnidae > Carcharodon > Carcharodon carcharias. The sequence goes on from NC_054475.1 coordinate 21,503,917, forward strand.
GCCTGCTCCGTCATTTGATAAGATCATGGCTGATCTGATTGTGGCCTTGTTATGGCAGGTGGATGGTAAATGCCAAGCGGCTCAAATCCCAGGGGGAAACTTGAAACAGCTACCACAACTATTTGCTATTTGTATTTATTTCGAGATGCAGGTTTTGAATTCAGTAAAAAGGCCCCTGAGGCTTAGAGGTTTCTTGCAAAACTAAATTAAATCGTTATTAATAATAAAAAAAAGATTTTAATGCACATACATAGATTTACAAATTGCTATTATGATAGCTGCTAGCCCCCTGGTTAATCTAATTCCCAGTTACACCTCTGTCAAGGCAGCAGTAAAGCACAAAATTAAACAGACCCAGGCAAAGCACGTACAGTGGACAGTCAAATTCAAAGTGAGTATTTCCTTAGCTTCGCTTCCTTGTAGACAGCAACTTGAGGCTTTTCATACTTGTGTTAGATCTTAAAAATGCCTTCCCTTGCACATAGCCTTCTCTCCTTTATACATATTTTCCCCTTTGAATGCAAATTCCCATTGTTTCACTATGTCTTTGGACTCTACCTCTCTAATAATAAAAGTCTGTCAAAGTACCAATTTTACCAGTAATCTTTGGGAAAAATAAACACTGTTTCTTAACTTCTCCTGGCTAGGTGAAATATTTCACCCCCTCTTTTGAATTCAAGGTTTATTTAAAAATGCAAATGTTCCCTTTACACCTCACATTCTAAAACTTAACCCATGTTTACCTATTTAGCATTTCAAACCTAGCTTCTCCTCTTACATTGAAGCCTTCAGACCAAATGTCTCTAATTCAATTAAGTTCCACACATGCAGACACATACACATACGTAGACACAGACCCCATTATTGCTCTGCTTCACAGTAAATTCCAAATAACATTATGAAAATCATATCTTTCTGACAGGCCTCAATTCTACTTTCCTATCTACCTCCCTTACCCTTTGACCCCCTTGTCAATCAAGTTTCTGTCTAACTCGAGCCTTAAAAATATTCAATGACTTTGCCTCCACTGCTCTCTGAGGAAGAGAATTCAACAGACCGATGACCCTCAAAGAAAAGATTTCTCCTCGTGCTCGTTTTAAATAGGATTTCTGTTATTTTTAAACTGCTCTCTAATTCTAGTTTTCCCCCCCCACAAGGAGAAACATCCTCTCAGCATCTACCCTGTCAATTCTCTTCAGGATCTTATATGTTTCAGTAAGATCACCTCTCATTCTGCTAAACTCCAATGGACACAGGCCCAACCTGTCCAACATTTTCTCATAAGATAATCCCCTCATCCCAGGAATCAGTTGAGCAAAACTTCTCTGAGCTGCTTCTAACGCTGTTATATCCTTTCTTAAGTAAGGAGATCAAAACTGCGCACGCTATTCCAGTTGTGGTCTTACCATCACCCTATACAGTTGGAGCAAAACTTTCCTACTTTTATATTTGATTCTCCTTGCAATAAGCAACATCATTCCGTTAGCCTTCCTAATCACTTGCTGTATCTGCATGCTAACTTTTAGTAATTCATTTACCAGGACACCCAGATCTCCCTGTACTGCTGGGTTTTGCAATTTTTTTGTCATTTAAATAATATTCTGCTTTTATATTCCTCCTGCCAAAGTGGACAAGTTCACATTTTCCCACATTATATTCCATCTGCCAATTTTTTGCCCACTCACTTAACCTTTCTATATTCCTTTGTAAACTCTTTGTCCTCCTCATAATTTACTTTACAACACGTCTACTATCTCTGCAGCCACCTCTTTTATGACTCTAAGATGAAGTCCATTAGGTCCTGGTGACTTGTCAGCTTATAATAGTTTTGTCAGTGCACTTTCCCTGGTGATTGTAATTGTTTTAAGTTCCTCCCTTTCATCTCTTGATTTGCAAGTATTTCTGGGATATTATTTGTGTCTTCTACAGTGAAAATATCTGTTCAAGGATTCCGCCATTTCCTTATTTCTCATTGAGTTCCCAGACACATTCTCTAGAGGACCCACACTCATTTTAGTTACTCTTATCCTTTTTAAATACTCATAGGGAAAAATTTTCCCCCCATTTTGGGGGAGGGGGGCAGTGGAAGGGTGGGCACGCCTCCGCTTGGTGCCCCAAATTGGGGGCATGCTGCTATTTCATGTGGGCAGGCCAATTAAGGCCTGCCCAGCGTGATGTCCACCAGGATGCGCTCCCTTTGTGGGCGGGGAGGGGATTCCTTCAGCCGGGAGTGTGCTGTTTAACGCATTGCGTGAAAGAGCGCACTGGTTTCCCTGAGGCTAAGTGCTGCCGCAGGGAGATCGGCTTCGAATTAAAAATTGTAATATGAATCATAGAAAAATTTCCCTGACATGTCCCCTCATGTGGAATTGTCACATGAGTTGGGACATGTCTATAACTTATATATAACTGAATATATTTATGAAGGAAATAGATCTCTAGACTCCAAAGGCATCAAGGGGTTTGGGGAGAGAGTGGGAATATGGCGTTGAGATAGACCATCAGCCATGATCATGTTGAATGGTGGAGCAGGCTCAAGAAGCTGAATAACCTATTCCTGCTCCTCATTTCTATGTTTCTATTGCAGTGCCTTTCTTAGAATCCCCCATTATTTTTTCCTGTATGTTCTGTCCTACAGCATGGTTACTGTTAGGAGGCCTAAACTGCTCCCTCAACTGACTTCTCCCCTTTGCTATTTCTTATCTCTACCCAAACTGATTCTACATCTTGATCTCTAGGGCCAAGGTCATCTCTCACTATTGTACTAATGTCATCCTAATTAACAGAGCAACCCCAACAGCCTTTCTGAGCTTCCTGTCCTTTTGAAACGTCCAATACCCTTGAATATTCAGGGCCCAGCCTTGGTCACCTTGCAACCATGACACTGTAATGGCTAGCAGGGCATACATATTTATTTCTATTTGAGCTTGCAATTCCTGTTTTGCTATGAATGCTATGGACATTCCAATACAAACCCTATAGTTATGCATTTTACTATTTTTACAAACTATGGCCTTATCTGCTGTTGCATTCTTAAGTTTGTACAGTTTGTCCCTTCCTGCCATGTTCTTTCATTACCTTTACTGATAACTTGCTCTGTTGCCTTGTCTTTTCTTTCACTTTACCACATTTTCCCTCACATGATCCCCTTGTCTCACTAATTAGTTTAAAGCCTTCTCCACTGCCCTATTTATACAACTTACCAGAACACTCATCCCAGCATGGTTCAGGTGAAGACCATTCCAACAGTACAGCTGCCACTTACCCCATTACTGATGCCAGTGTCTCATGAATTGAAACCCATTTCTCCCACACCAAGCTTTGAGCCACGCATTCAACTCCATAATCTGATTTACTCTATGCTATTTGCTTGTGGCTCAGGTAGTAATCCAGGCATTATTACCTTTTGAGGTTCTGCTTTTAAATTTAGTCCCTAGCTGCTCATGCTCCCTATGTAGAACCTCTTTCCTAGACCTACCTCTGTTGTGGGTACTTACGTGGACCACAACAAATAGATCCTCCCCCTCCCAATGCATGTCCCTTTCTAGCCCTGGTAGCTAGTGTTGTAGTGCCTTCTCAGAGTTGACCACAGGAGGCTCAGGTACAGCTTAACGATCGTTTTATTTAAGCAAATGCAGGGAGAGTCTGCTGTAGACTAGCTAAAGCAGAACTCTACCAATTACAGGAAAACCATCTTTTTTATACACAGTTAGTTACGTACACGTTGTGTTATTCAAAATCCAATCTTGTCAGTGCATAATCGCATAATAAGCAGATGTCCCCAGTCCCAGATATGTATCTTACTCTTACCCAAGCAGGGCCTCTTTATCTTGTTCTAGCCTTATACTGTTTTCTTTACCGTATCTGTTTATCCTCATTCACCACCCCCCCCCCACCGCTTCTGTCTCCTATCTAGTTAATCCCTTGTGATCCCCAAGGTCTTTCTGGAGAGTTCTGCTAATATCGGCTCTTATGGTATACAAGGTTCGCTAGGAGAATTCTGCTGACCTTTGGCTTTTACTAATAGAAGTCCCTGTTTAACTCTTACACTAGGGAACTGTGTTTGGAGCTCACACTCGCTCTCATCCTATTGCCCTCATATACACACCTCAGTCAGCTTGACAAATGTTGCCCTTCCCTCCTCTCCATACTGTGAACACTTGCAGCTCTCTGCGTTCTCTCTCTGCCTCTCACCAAGTTTTCAGCCCTGTCTCTCGCAGAGACCGGGTTGGGGGGGAGGTGGTGGGGAGGGGGTAGTTGGGGTGGAGGGTGCTAGCCCTCCAGTGACAGACTACTTATTGCTCACTGGCAATGTATGTTGCGTGGGAAGGAAAGCTTGTTTTAGGAAAGTGCAGGTATCAGCAGCGACCTGCTGTGAGAGCCTGAGCCTCCTGATGCACTGGTGCTCAGGCATGTTGAGAGAACTGATCCTCTGCCTGTGGACCCCATGTTGGGGGCTTTGTCCCCTGCCGGCTGGATCTTGGTTTCCATCCCCTATGCCCTGTGGAAGGATATACGGCTGCAGAGATGGCAACTGGAGATGCTACTGTTGCTGGTGTTACTTCTCCTACTGCTGGAGCTGTTGTTAATGGTCTTGCTTTTGCCTTTGCCCCCTCATCAGGGGTGCAGGGTGGAGCTGCAGAAGCTACTCTCATGCTGTGGTAAAGGCTGGCTGCAGGAAAGTGCAGCTAAAGATGTGTGAGGTGCTGGGCAGGTGAAAAACCTTCCAAGAACTTCGCAATCAAACGCCAAGCAGTGCTAGCACTCTCTGAAGAAATGCTGTTGGCAGCAAGCCTCTCACCTGGCCATGGCTGGAACTCTTCAGTGCAACTGCTCAAAGCCCTCGACACTTGTCAGTTTCACTGAAGAAGCTGTCCCTGCTATGCACTCATCTGGGTGACCCTGGTGAGTTGATAACAGGTTGGGAAGCAGGCACACTTGCTGTTAAAGGCAGAATTGAAGGTTAAAACAGTTTCGAATTGGCTTTTTAAAAACCTTTAATTACTTACCCTGACAAATCCAAAGGGGTTCCCCACTCACCTTTAATCCTGTCCTGGTGAAACCCTGAAGAGGGTGGGATAATGTCACTTTCAAGGGATTCAACCCCCCGTCCTCACCCCCATAGTTTCCTGCCCTTTGCAGTTCAAGTTCAGACCATTGTCTTTTTAACTATTAATTTGGAATTTCCTGTTCAGCAGGGAGCTTCTCAGTTGTTGCTGATTCCTGGATCATTTTAAGTGGCTCCACTGCAAAATTCACATATTTGATGCGCTTTCACTTCTTGGATGCAAACCTGTGGAGGTGTCTAGAGTTGGGAAGATTAACTGTTAAGCAGGACCTAACCTTTCTGGGATTAGTTGCCTTCTGATCAGCATCCAGTACAGGAAAGGATGCTGCTAACATGATTTTCAGTGGAGCTGCTTATTGACCTCAGTTGAGTAGCGTCTTGTAGAGAGGAAAAACCAACAGAAATAAAGATGCAACAAATACAGATTCCTGCTCCACCCAGCTTTGTTTGTGATTTTGGCCACGTTATCCCCTTCTTAAATGTCTGAAAATTCCAACGCTGGTAAGGCTGCTGCTGCAAAAGCCTTTCCTGTTTTGTTAAACTACTGTTGACTTGATGTCATGAACTTTCTTTATAAGGTTATATTTATTTGTTCTGAAAGTGTACTGACTGCATTTTGGTTCTTCTAGTCAACCGTATTGCCACATAAAAGCAAAAGAGTGTTAACGCTGAGTTATGCCTTTTAATTGGAGAGACAAAAAAAATGCCATTAAAAGACCATCAAAAGTTAGTCTGGCCACCTAATGCATATAGAATCTCAATAATTCACAATCGAATTTGCATCAAGAAATTACATTTTTAATGTTATCTATCTGTTGATTCTCCACCTGGTACAGGATGCCATTGTTTTTTTCTCTGACTGACTAGTTAGAGGCTTTGATTTTGCACTTTAGGCTGATAGGTTCACAGTTGTATCAAAACTTGACAGATAAGATATATTGAATAAAGATGGCACCCGCAACACTATTACCATAGAAACTGGATTACCTGCACAACCCTTAAGTCATATACTTCCGCCTTACTTCAGCAGAACGCTGCCAGTTAGTCTTCCTTTCACGTAGCTATGCTTATTAAATTCTCACGCCTGAAGTTTATCCAATGACTGACTGAAATGCACTCTGTTGTTTGTCTACGTTTGTCGAAACAGAAAGCAACACTATTACCATAGAAACTGGATTACAGGCTCATCTACCTGCACAACCCTTAATTCGTACCCTTTTGCCTTACTTCAGTAGAACACTGCCAGTTAGTCTTCCTTTCACGTAGCTATGCTTATTAAATTCTCACGCCTGAAGTTTATCCAATGACTGACTGAAATGCACTCTTTTTTGTCTGCGTTTGTCGAAACAGAAAGCTGTCAAGATGATAAGAGTGAGCGTTTTGTACAGGAGATGGAAAAATGACGGAAAAAGTGTTTCTAATACCAAACCATCTTGACAGCTTAATACAAAAACAGAAACAGAAATACCTGGAAAAACTCAGCAGGTCTGGCAGCATCGAGAAGAGTACAGTTGACGTTTCGAGTCCTCATGACCCTTCAATAGAACTAAGTAAAAATAGGAAAGGGGTGAAATATAAGTTGGTTTGGGGGGGGTGGGGGGGGGTGTGTGGTTTGTTGGGACAAGCAGCCAGTGATAGGTGGAGATGATACTCCACCTGGTACAGGGTGCCATTATTTTTTTCTCTAACTGACTAGTTTGAGGTTTTGATTTTGCACTTTAGGCTGATAAGTTCACAGTTGGTTGCCATCTTTATTCAATATATCTTATCTGTCAAGTTTTGATACAACTGTGAACTTATCAGCCTAAGGTGCAAAATCAAAACCTCAAACTAGTCAGTCAGAGAAAAAAATAATGGCACCCTGTACCAGGTGGAGTATCATCTCCACCTATCACTGGCTGCTTGCCCCAACAAAACCCTGCCCCCCCCCTTAAACCAGCTTATATTTCACCCCTTTCCTATTTTTACTTAGTTCTGTTGAAGGGTCATGAGGACTCGAAACGTCAACTGTGCTCTTCTCCGCCGATGCTGCCAGACCTGCTGAGTTTTTCCATGTATTTCTGTTTCTGTTTTTGTTTTAAGCTGTCAAGATGGTTTGGTATTAGAAACACTTTTTCCGTCATTTTTCCATCACCTGTACAAAATGCTCAGCATGATTTCTTTGAGGTTTTGAAACTGTAATTATGCAACCTTCCTATTTAGATGTAGTCTGTAAAAAGAAAACTTAATGTTTACTCAATTTTCTTCTTGCCCTCGTTGCCCTTCTATGGTGAAATTCTTGGGAATATTTAAGGAAAGACTTGAATTATATGACCTGAGGACATCCTAAATTTCCTCACAACCAATTAGGTCCTTTTGAAGTGTGGTCACTGGTACAATGTGGGAAACATAACAGTCTAAAATTATTTAGCAAGGCCCACAAACAACAATATGATAATGACCAGATAAACTGTGATGTTAATTGAGAGAAAAAGTTTATTAAGCAACAGCAGAAAACTAGCTTAGCTGCAGGAAAATCAAAATCAATGATTTTAATGGGGACGGATTGATTGCAATTGCCTTTTAACTGTTGTTAATGATGCAAAAATCCCAGGAATATATGGAGTGGCATCATTTATGGTGTAGATCACTTGCTGTAAAAGCACTGAATTTTCCTGCTTTTCTTTGCAATAGTGCTATGGGATCTTTTACTGTCTTTCACTTCTCAAGTGAATGTATGTTCGACTGTGTAGCACTCCCCCGAGCTTGCAGTGAAGTGTCAATGTAGATTCCGAGCTCTGGTTTTTAGAGTGCTTATTGAAATTTGACTAATATTATGCTATAATTTTACACTAGTAAATGCATAGATTTGATGTAAGTAAACCTTGTGTGAGAGCATAGGAGCTATTTGAGATTAGATATAATTGCCAATCATGCTTGATCCTACACCAGTTCAGCATTCTGCAAATCGTGTAACATTCCACTGCTTCATTGAAAAGTGCAGATGGAAAAAGTACTGCTTAAATCAAAAAAATAGCTCGAGTGAAAGTGATGATATCTCCAGCTATTGATTATGTAGTTTAGATGTTTTACTTATTATCCAAAGATAATCTTCAGTACCACCGTGTTCTAAAGTGTTAATTGTAGGTTGGTTCAAGTGCTGTGTATCTGTGTATATTAAAACAAACCCTTTTCTTTCATATATCTACAGGTTGTGTGGCTATCCACCATTCTACTCCAACCACGGACTGGCCATCTCACCTGGAATGAAGAAGCGAATCCGAATGGGACAGTATGAATTCCCCAATCCAGAATGGTCTGAAGTATCGGAGGAGGGTAATCCAATTTTCTAAAACTGACTTGAAATACCTTTCGCTTATATTTCACCAAATAAAAATGTGACATTCCCTCAATGTTAACTTTGCCATAACCAAACAGAACTAAGTTGCGCCCAAGTGGTATTTTGAAATTGCTAGTATGTTAAAAATATGCCAAAAAATAGGATTAATGTTCTCAACTCCTATCTATTTGCTTAAAGATAGAATCAAAATCTAACTCTGCTTGTCTTGAGAAATCCAATAGTTTGAAGTTAAACTCTGTACTCTCAAGCATTTATAACTTGTGATATCATCAGATTGCTGTCTTGTTGCAGAACCTTTTGTGGTTGATAAGGCTAACTTATAAAGTCCTTAAATTTTGTATAAAAGCTCTGCCATATGATTGAATCATCTCAAAGAACCTTCTAGAATGAGTTACTAGTGGAGTGCAGTAAATAGCATTCAGATAATCTACTAGCGAAAATGTGTATTGTTCTTTAATGAATGTAGCATCTTTGCACATCTGATTGGTTTAACGTGGATTACATTGCCAAAACATTACAAGCCTGACCCATGGCAATGATACACCAACTTGCATTTATGAATGATAGTATCTGCTGAAACCGTGCTAAGAATTTTATGGCAGGGCATTGTGTAAATGCTACTGCTTTAATAAATCATGCTTAATGGGTGTTGAAGATAACATGCTAATTTTTCATATAACTGCGAGGGGAGGTGGTGGGAAGTGGTAATATCACTGGACTAGGTACTCCAGAGACTCGGACTCATGATCTGGGGCTCAAATCCCACCATGGCGGCCAGTGAAATTCAAATTCAGTTAATAAATCTGGAATTGAAAACTAGTCTCAGTCATGGTGACCATGAAGCTATTGTTGTAAAAATCCACCTGGTTCATGAATATCCTTTAGGGAAGGAAATCTGCAGTCTAACCTGGTCTGGTCTACATGTGACTTCAGACCCACAACAATGTGCTTGATTCTTAACTGCCCTCTGAAATGGCCTAGCAAGCCACAAAAGTTCAAGAGCAATTAGAGTTGGGCAACAAATGCTTGCCTTGCCAGTGATACCCACACCCAGTGAAAGAATTTTTAAAAATAAGCAAATTGGCTATAAAATATTTCTCACTGTTAATCCCTGAGAATTTATTTTTTCGGATAGCCAACTTTTCTTACCATCAAAGTAGAATGTTTGCAATAACAAATTACTAATTAAATGCACAGCATTGAGACAGAGCAGGGAAGAGAGACCAATATAATATAAAAGCAAAATACTGCGGATGCTGGAAATCTAAAACAAAAATACCTGGAAAAACTCAGCAGGTCTGACAGCATCTGCGGAGAGGAATACAGTTAACGTTTCGAGTCCGTATCACTCTTCATCAGAAAAGAGACCGATAGTTTTTTTCAAAGAGCTGGCCCACGTACAGTGAGCTGGAATGGCCTCCTTCTGTATTGTAAGATTCTGTGTTTCCAAATAGCATCTCTTGATTTCAAGCTTAGTTTGTGTTTTGGCATTTGCAGTATGGGGGAGACTAGTAGCACTACAGAGCCTGGCTCCCAACATGGAGCCTAAATGCATGGCACAAGTGCTCCTGAAATGAGATTTTTTAAAAAATCCTACTAAACTTCAAGGTTTAAAGACTGGAACATCCTGCTACAGTACTGAAATATGTTTTGGATCCTGTCCTACACAGTAAGTAGAGACAGACAAATGAATTATACATAACCAGACTTGAGGAACCAGGCTGAGTAGAACAGAAATTCACTGGAACTTGGTCAAGTCTTGCTTATGTTGAGATTTGCATGCCAGGTTTTTTTGACTTCACTTTTGTCTTTGACTTCAGTTGTGCTTATTTTACCTCTTGGAAAAACTTGTGTAATGGCATTGTATATTACACAGAATCCAGTGAAAATGGAGCTGCAGCCATTTTCTTTTTCTTGTTTATCTACTCCTGACAGTTTAATGAATTGCAGTTTGCAAAATGTTTGGGTTACATCTTCTGAAGATTTGAAATGATGTAAACACATATCATAAAACATATTGCATCTGTTCATTGTTAAAATTTTCAGCCAAACAACTGATCAGACACCTCCTGAAGACTGAGCCAACACAGCGCATGACCATCATGGAATTTATGAATCATCCATGGATTAATGTACGTAATTCATTGTGGAATGAGGCTTGAAGGATTTAAGAGAATCCATTCCTTTAGAATTTTTTTTTCCTGATGGAATTGTTCAGGTGTTTTTGTTCTTTTCTTCCCCCTTTTTTCCACCAAGTTTCTCCTCTTCCCCCTCTCCAATCATTTAAAAAGACCGTAGGCATGGCAAGCTCCTGGCCAAATGTTTAATGTTGTCTAAAGTAACTTTTCGCTATTTTAAAAGTGACGTGCACCAGTCAATAGGATTAAAGCTTTTAAAATAGCGAGAGAGGAAGTTTTATAAATGAATTAAGAGCAACTTACATTTTTCTATGTTAAAGGCATATGTTCCATTGTGTTTCAGAGAGCTAAGGGAGAAGAAAAGCTCTATGCCCTGTAGTTTGCAGCCTTAGCATTTTGTCAACACCCCATGCCCCCACCCCCAATAACACCTTTAATAGTCATACTTTTTAAATTCACAATGATGAAGTTTACAATAAAACCTTCCAGCTGTGCACTGTTCTTCACTGTTAATGCAAGGGAAAATTGCTTTTTAATTGTTAGGTTCTGTACTGTACTTCACTTTTTATTAAAGAAGACCATCATAGTTTAGTTTGGATCTGGAAACAACCAAATTTAAACATTTTTTGAGAAAGCATTTCTGTAGCCTGCAGTTTCAGGCTACGTCCATTTTGTTTCTTGATTCAGTATTTTGAATGCAGCTTGACTTTGAACTGTTTTTGTTTTTGTTTCCTTCAGCAATCAATGCAGGTACCGCAGACACCTCTTCATACCAGCAGAGTACTGAAAGAAGAGAAAGACCTATGGGAAGATGTAAAGGTAAAAGTAGATTTCAGTCCATTCCTGTAACACAACTGTCAAAAAAGCTTGATACATTTCAGGCTGAGTCTATGGAAGTAAGGTGTAACATCTACTGGATAATGCATGTGTCTTACTGTATGTGTCCCTATATAGGGAAAATTCCATGTTAAGTTCTTCATTACCATTTTTCAAGATCCTGTCAATCATAGGCTATGTAACATTGTCCACTGCAAGATTCTATATTTAGCTTTTCTGATTTAGCTTTGAGCTTTTACAAAACCATGACCAGTAAAGGAAAATCACGTATCTATTGTAGGAGTTAAAATAATTGTAGCATTCATACCGTCACTCAGTTGACATGAGCTCAGCAGAGACCAGAAATCAAACCTGAGGTTTTTCTGACTTGAATTTTTAGAGCAAGAAATTAATACAATCTTGTGTCCTGATTATTTTCCCTTTCCTAAGGCTTTCCTTTGTCATGCTTACTCCCCAAGCTGTTTGTCGATGGTCATTTTAGTCTAGTTGCTAAGACCTCCTATGTTAGGGACATTAGGTGACTTGCCTATTTGTCGTCCCTTCCTGCAAAGATGTACTTGTCTTTTCTGAGGTCATGGTTGAGATTGTAAGCTCATTGCACAGAATTATGGAAACAAATCCATGTCTTACCCTGCCATTGGCACTGTGCCATATTATGCCCACCACACACTGGATGGAAGAGAATAAAAAATAAGACTTTATAAAATAGCTCTGCTCTAGGCAGTCTCTCTCATTCCACAGTTCAAATTTGTGGACCATTGTGGTACATCCCTCGTCTTTCTGAATAAATATGGTTATCCCAATTCTGGAATTACTGGTTAGGTAGATGACAGAGGTAAAACCAGTAGTTCAGTTTTATTATATATTCTTGATTAAGAACATTGAGCTCACCCAAGGAAGAAAAACCCAGCCTGCAAAATAGTTTGCCCCCTGTCAGTTAATTCATAAAGATGTCAAGAGAATAAGGGGGGAGCGTTGAGGTGATGGTAACTATATTCAAGACCACTAGTGCCTCACCAACAACATTTGGGTGCAATGCAGAAAGATTTATTTTCACCTTTTTTTATTACAATCATGTTACCTATTTCACACAACTCCAAGAAACTGTGAAATTGAAGTATATTTCTGTTTGAAACATGTTATAAAGAGATCTGGTACAATGCCAATATAATATGTGACACTTGTGGATTCATCCCTGCGTTGTTTAAAAACCTTGCATGTATCACATCCATCCTCATTACTTACCATTCTCTGCCTTAACAAAATGTTGAAAAGTTTTACTGAAATCTAGAATAAATTCACTGATTTTGCCATTCCAGTTCTAAAAGCTGCACACTCTTTGACTTTAACTACCGTGGAGGATTAGTGAATTTACTCAAATTCTTAGTTAGGATGGAACGGCTTGTTGGAGCTGCAAGTTGTTGCTTCTCAAGTGTGTAACTGCAGTGCCCCTGGCCCAGAGTTGATATCTGAGTTGAGCCCGGGCACATTCACCAAGGAAGGAAAGGAAACTCAAGGATGGTTTACTGGAGGCTGCTCCAGTGCGCATCTCAGAGCCAATTTAAGTGTATTCTGGACAGAGGATTAGGAGCAAGTCTCTGGCTAGATCCCTTCAAATGGGATGATTGCAGAGATGGTCTTTGCAAAACGAGATGGGAACAAACAGCATTATCTCTTATTTCTATTGTGTTGGTTCATAATTCTAATACAGCTTTCTTTCATGACAGGAGGAGATGACCAGTGCCTTGGCAACCATGAGGGTCGACTATGAACAAATTAAAATCAAAAAGATAGAAGAGTCTTGCAATCCCTTGCTGATAAAAAGGAGAAAGAAGGCCTTAACTGCCCCAACTCCAGCCAGCCACTGAAAAACAACACTGGGAAGTTCTCCAGGAAGTGGGCCTCACTAATTTTTTTTAGAAACTTCTTTTTAAGTGTCGCATGAAGTTCAGAAATTTTTAATCAGTTGGCTTTTTGGATTTTTTTTTAAGATTTATTTTGATTCTGCCTCTTGTGCTGAGGTGAACACTCTATCATGATACTACTAGGCCAATATGTGGCGAGGTTTTTTTAAAACCAGTGTAAAAGAATTGTGTGGAGTTGGGGGGTGGGGTGGGGGTAGGGTTGTTGGGGAAGGTCACTTTGTGAATTCTGTGAAAGGCTGATTCAGTCTTTCAGCTGAATATTTCTTTCTGATTTTGTTGTTCTGTGTAAAGCTTATTTCAGAGAAATTTCATTCATGCCTTCTTGCAGTTTGTCTTATTTAAAGCTTTACTCGATTACTTTAAAACCATCTTAGTTTCATGGGATTAAAATTTTAAAAGATCACGATATTCATTATATTTAAAGGTTTTTAACGCTAAAAGCTGTATTATCAATAGCTTGCATTAATTTTTTTTTCATGGATTTCTAAACAAATCTACAAAATCTGAAATTCCCCATGAACAGAACAGGTTTTACAGTATTCCAATTTCAAATGCAGGCTTGCAATATAAATTTTATATGAAGTAAACTTCAGATGTTTCTAGATGTGCCGAGTTTTGGAGTTCTCATGCTTTGACAATACTCGTGCTCAGACTCTAAATGGTTAAATTAACCATTACCTTGGCCGTAATGATCCTTCAGATTAGTTGGAATATGGTCACAATTGGAACTGTTGCCATGATTGCCAATAATGTCTGGGAGGGATCTTTCTATTCCTGCCATCTACCAGCAACCATCTAGTTCTCATTGCATCATGTGAATGTCTGTACATTAAGTAATTACAAAATGCAACACTTCTTTTTAAAAAGCAATACAGTGAGCAGTATTTTACCACTGGCAAGCATTAAAATACTGTAGAGCTAATCTTTACAACGCCAAGTCTCTGCTCTACCTGTCATAAAGGTGAGTAGCTGTCAGTGACGAGTTCCCTCTGCTCCCTCTGGGGTAAATGTTATTGATGCTACATTCAGAGGGCATGGGTCAGAGATGGGGGATAAAGCTTTGAGTGTGGTTCCCCATTGCCAATATTGGAATGGTGAATTTGCTCATGTGTGTCACTGAAATGATATGATTGGCTAAAACCTCTTGCATCTAGAATTTGAAATAGCCTTTGCCCCACAGCAAATACCCAGATAATGCGCCCATTCAGAGATGGTAACAAGCCTGTCAAAGAAGGAAAATGCACAGTTAAAAAAAAACTCATAGAGATGGTTCACAGAACATAAACCAGAAGTGTTTGTCCATCTGCTCATATTTCTTATGAATGTTTGTTTAAACTGGTGGAATACCAGTTAAAAAGTTTGAAGTCAATTGTACAGATTTATTGGCAAACTATTATATAGCAATGTGTATTTTAGAAGTAGAGAGACAATTTGCTTTTCAGACTTTGAGAGACATATTTTTGTTTGTATGGACAAGAGTAGAGAGTTGTTTTCCGAAGCATTGTCTCTGTCAACTTAGACCCATATTGTGACAAGTCTTTGTTCATGTTTCCTTTTGTGGGGTAAGATAACAGTTTGAAAATGCTGCTCTGGTGAATCATTCAAGCAAAGAATAATATTTTGGCATTTTGAAGTTTCCCATATTTGTGAAGGGCAAGTATGACAATTTCTATCACAGTACTTTGGAAACACTGACCAACTTTGATAAAATGATACAATTCTAATATTACAGGTTTTGTTTAAGTTGTTTGTTAAAGGAGTCTCTTTGACTCCTCCAATTGTGGATGCCAATATTGGCCTAAATGAAGGACTCTGGAAATTCTAGTTTGGATGTTATGACATCTTCAAAGCATGATGACGCATGTCAATGTGAAGCACCATGGCAACATATTTCACGTTCATCCAATCATGCCACAGTATTACCAAGTCTTGTCATACCTACAAATCAAATGGAGTGTAGTTCATTTTTGACCACTCTCATTTGAGTCTTTGGAAAATCTGCTCAGTGGAAGCAACCACTATGTCCCAAAGGAAGGGTTACTCCACCATCCCTTTTTTCCAAACATTTCAAATTATGTTAACAAAACTTTTGTAAATATTTCCACCTACAATAAATACATTTTTTTAAAAAAAGTATGATCTTTAATTAGATGGGACTTAGTTGGCATTTGTTACAGAGGTGAAGGGAAGCTGATCATTGGGGTTCACAACCTGAAGCATGCCATTCACTGCACCAATCCCACTGTCACACCATCTACAGAAAGTCAAGTGGTGAATGGTAATGATGGAAGTGTACATTCATAAATTTGCTCACTTTTTTTAAGAGCATGGTAGCTGGAGCAACTTCAAGTCAATGTTTTAGTGCTTTTTCATTGATGCACTCCAAGTAGTTCAGCCTGTGTCAATCAGTCAAGAATAAAGCGCCAGTAGATAGATTTGTATTGGACACAGGCTGTCCTCATTAGCATGCATGTGGCCTCACTTTTACAAAAGTTTCATCTATATTTAAGTCACGTTCAGCTATTCTTTTGTGAAACAATGTAGAAATATGCAAACAGTATTCTTCGGGGCAGGGCTGTTATTTTTAGTTCAGGCTACCTACGTGTAATCATTTGTAGCCTAACAAGAAACCATTATGCTAATTCTGAAGCCAATAACCATCGCACATGGTTATGAAAAGTGACCCAAGATATTACAGCATTATTTTTTTTGCATTAAGGTTGGAACTAATGCCTCACATTATAGGGCCTCATGTCATTGAGGCTAAAGATGTTTTACCTAGTCTGGAATTACTGAGAGTTTTCATGCGTGGGGTGGACTTTGTTGGAGAGTAGTTCACATATTTTGTAATACAGTAACAAAGTCAGCCATAATAGGGCAGAGATTGAACCCAAAAACTGGAAATCAGTGTCTGTGGGAACCAGGATATGGAGAGGAATAAAAGGAATGAGAGTTTTAGATTTGTGGAAAAGGTAATTACCCAGCAAAATACCCACTGACCATCATGAGGCTATTTCATGTTGAAGGTTTGACTATGTAGCCAATACTTGTTAACAGGATAATTTGCTCACCACAAAATGTGTTGACATATCAGAAACTCATCCAGTGCAAGCCTGGATGGTGAGCAGCCAAAACAGGAGATTCAAATCTTTGTGGGAATGAATTGGCATTGAGGAATTCTTTCATTCAGATGGCTGCCAGATATTGCAGGGCCAGTCAGATGGTGGGGCCGATATGAACTGGAAGCAAAGGATTGGGAAGGAAATTTTAAGGTTTGCTCTACCACATTCTGATGCCTATTTATGTTCACAGTCTGTTTAATCATTTTTATTTGTATGCTGAAGGTTGGCTAATTCCTTAAGGCAATTAATTTAAACTTTAAGATAAAAGCAAAATACTGCGGATGCTGGAAATCTGAAACAAAAATAGCTGGAAAAACTCAGCAGGTCTGATAGGTCCATATGACTCTTCATCAGACCTGCTGAGTTTTTCCAGCTATTTTTGTTTTTGTGTAATTTAAACTTTGTTTGGCAAATTGCAAAAAATTTAGTGAGCTCGCTGATTTGAAATTGGGCCAGATTACGGTATCTTCCAATACATTCCTTCAGAACTAATCTCAAGCACATCCTGCTCTGATCCTTCTGAACCTCTGGAATCATGAGCGCTGAATCTGACAGATGGAATCCTAATTAAAATAGTTACTAATTCCTGAAGAGACAGCACAGAATTCTGCAATGCCAATATATTCAAAAGAAATAATAAAATTCTGCCTTAACGTTTTGAGTCCACATGACCCTTCTTCAGAGCTGGAAGGCTCATACCAACTTGAAATGTTAACTCTGTTCCTCTCTCCACAGATGCTGCTAGATCTGCTGAGTTTTTCCAGCATTTTCTGTTTTTGTTTCAGATTTCCAGCATCCGCAGTATTTTGCTTTTATTATGGTAAAATTCTGAGCTCTCCAAAAACCTTCAGAGAAGATTCACTTCCCTCTCCTAACTCTAATTTTCTTTACTCCTGCAGTAGGTGGCAATGCACTGTGCCCCATGGGAGGATAATTATGATCATAGAGATTGCATCGAAAATTATGGTGTGCATTTGAGGCACAAACATGAATGTGGTATTGGTGCAAAGATGGAGCAGGGATGGAGAGAAAATGCTTTGGGATTTTGAGCTATTTTTTCTTATCATAAGCAGCTTACTGCACCCTAGAGCTGGAGAGCAAGCCATTGGGCCACCAAGCACTGCGAGAATGAATAAGATAAATCTACTTCAAAGAGGCTGTGAATCAACATAATTTAATGAGCCAAGATCCTGAGCAAGCGCCTTTGGTAGGAGGCATTGGTCTGAATTTGTCAGAAAACACCATTTAAAGCAATGTTTTTTTAGCAATATTTTGAATTAAAATACAAAGTAATTAACTCCATTTCTTTAAAAAAAATGGCAATACTATTTTTGACCATAGATTGAAAAGTGCGAGAGGCAATGACATGTCAGGTTCCAAAGGCGCTGCGGTGCTGCAAATGTATTAGCATAGTGAAATGAGGCCCATAGCACCCAATGTGTAGAGTGTGAGGGCCTAGCATGCTTAGGAGCCTGTGAACCAACCATATGCAAGACTAATTAAAGCTTTGCATTGTATGTGAACAAGAGACCCCACAATATGACTGGAGCAACTGAGCAGTATTCCAGATGTAAAATAATTGCAGTATTTTTCTGGGTAATCATCTCCTTGTAACTGGTCTACCTAGCTTTTATATCTCACCAATACCTTGCCCTTCAGCCAATTTCTCAAAAAAAAACCTTTGTATTGCAAGGATTTTTCAGAATGCCCTGCAGTTCATCCAAAGTGCCTGTCCTTTCGGCCCCGAGCCCAGGGAACTGGCAGAGTTCAGGGAACACCTCTTACGATAAATTAGTTCAGGCGAGCCTAGCCCAGTGGAGAGCAGGCACAACTCGTGCAGTATTTATGCAGCCCCTGTGCTGGGATTGTACTGTATGTATTTGGTCTTACAAAACCATTCTGTCTGGGGGGAGGGTGTGGGATGGGGGGAATGCAGTTCTCACCCTTGCTAGCGTGTAGGTGGCATACAGGTGGAAATTGCCCCAATCAGGTACTTGTGCTAAGTGAAAATGACTGTCCAATCATTGACTGTGTTGAATAAGATCAGTGTCAAATGTGATCACATTCTGAGCCGACATTTTTTGTGTTGTACCCGTTTTCTCTCTTTCCTTCCCTCACGTCCACGCACAAGCCACAAGTGCTGATCTATATAATAGTTTAGTTTTATAAACAGAGCTTGTATATAGCATGAAAATGCCATGTAGGCTACATGAAAAACAATTAGCGTTAAAAATATAGAGGTTTCACTTGGGAAGACATACATTCACTGAATCTAGGAACTGCTCGACCTTCAGGAACTGGACCGTGTCTCTCCGATAGAGACCTACAGCCATATTTTACACTGAATTTCACTTTGGGTGGGTTTTTAAAACATTTTGTATTGTCTCCACTTCACAGCTTCAGATTGTCATGCAAATTTGGGTGTCACAAGCAAGTTAAATCAAGATTATGGCAAATGTGAACTTTTGTGAGAAAAATGTAAAACCAATAATTGAAAAAATCTAGAGCCCTTATTTTAAGCCAACCCACCTGGCATGGATGGGTTGGTTTTGTGTCAAATCCCCATTTACACCTCGTTCTTTTGGGTGGGGTTTAAACTGGGTTTAAACCTGATCCCTTTCTCTTCTCGCTGGGCTTGTCCGGTTAAAATTGGGACTCTCGTATTGGTCTGAATGTGGCCCTGATCAGTGTTTATTGCTCTAAACTGCTGTTTTGAAATCTGACAAGTCAGGTATCCAGTTTTTGGCTTGCTGTATATTGACCTCCACTCATTTCATACAATTGCTGAGTTTTGATTGCATTGTCCAATTTTATTCTTTCTATATAAAATGTGTCTGAGGTATTTTTTCACTACATTTATTAAATCACACGGGGGTATTTTTTTCTTTGTTTTTTTAAATTTACTATTTTAGACAGATTGGCATGTTATGTGTTACATTCAGTGACTATACCCCATTGTATTCAATGATACCACCGTCAGCAATTAAAAAAGTATATTTATTCAATCCTTGTTTCTGTTCCCTTGTGTCTCTGATTTTAACGCTGCAATAGAAATAATGAGAAGAATGTACCGAATTCTTTTTTTTTGACTTGAGAGAAGATTGTGGGTATATTTGCAGAGAAATTCTTCATATCTGCCAAAAAATCCTAAACCACTGTTTATTGGAATAATAATTAAAGCTTCTTCTATGAAACAAATGCTGCATAAACATCCTGAATTATGACATTTGACTAATAAAGAATACATCATAGCATCAACCAGCCACCTTCCTGTCACTGTAAGAAAAGTTAGGGACTAGGATTAAAAGAGCTCATAATATCAGGCATGGTCCTCCTGATGCAGTCGGAAGGCTTTCAGCTATGTTTTCACTGAAATCACTTTGACATTGACGGCAAGATGTAGGAATGGCTTATGGCAAAATGAGCTCATTGCCTCCTTGAGTGAGTGGCACACATTGGTTGCCAAATTGGAGTTCTGGTGGCGCTGGAGGACAGCTCCATGTCAATGGGTAATGGAGTAGAGATTGTTTGCCAGATGGGGATCTGTGATAACAGGGCTCAATGGTTCCTGGCCTTTCAGCCTGGTAAATCTACAGTACTATTTCTAATCCTACTCTTCCTCCTCAAAGCAGAATAAGTTTCCATTAGTTTCCATGGCCCAGATTGCAACCTTAGAATTGTGGATAAAAGAACACTAATGCACTAATTCTTTATTAATTAAATTCTTAAAAGACTTAAACACCAAGCAAAATACTTTGTCTTCTAAGCATTTAATTAAAGAAACATTAAGAAAAGTTTTAAAAAAGAAACAAATATACGGTTTAATGAATTAAAACTTAAAATTACTACACTTACCTCGGATTGACCTAGGTCTCTTTGCTATGAGCCACCTCTGTCCTGGCTCCAACCTAGGTTGCCAACTCTAGTTGGATGTATTGCTGGAGATTTCATCATATGGCTTTCTGCTTCCAATTGCTCCACTCTGTCCACTTTTTTCCAAATCTCCAGTACGCTTTTATAACTAATAAGGGCTCAAAGAAAATTAAAAATAAATAAGAATATTAATGCCTGTTCATTGGACAAGATAGGAGTGCCTCCTTTACAAAAATGCTGTATCGAGCAGAAATTCTCCAGTCCACATTTGTGCTTGACCTGGTGATAACTTCTCCATGTTGTTGTCGTCTTTGGCAGTCCCTAGCAATCGAGGATGACTTGCTTCCTCTCTGTTTCAACGGGTTTTGTGATGGCTGATAAATCCAAAGTGCGATCTGCAGACTCCGCCACATGTGGGGCAGGTGATGCTTGAAGGGTCAAGTAAATGAGTTGTTTGGAAATTTGTGTGCTCTCTCTGATGCCTCTACTTTGCTTCTGCATGCTCCTGGGGCAATCTCTCTGTGCTCGATGCCTTCCTGAATGAACCTCCATTTTGGTCAGGTAGAGGCTAGGGGCCCCCATCAATCGGTGGGGATGTTCGGCTTCTTCAGGGATGCTTTAAGAACATTAAGAGTGCTTCAAGAGTGTTTCCTCTGCCCTCTTGGGAGTCTCCCGCCATGACCGAGTTCGGAGTCGATCAGTTGTTTCAGGAGTCTGATTTCGGGCTCCATATACTTTCTGTAATAACCCCATCTCCACTCTCTTTAAGTATTGTCTTGTTAATGGAATCATAGAGAGGTTAGAGCACAAAAGAAGGCCATTGGGCCTATTGTGCCAAGCTGGCTCTCTGCAAGAGAAACTCACCTAGTCCCACTCCCCCTCTTTTCCTTCATGCTTGTGCAAATTTTTGTTTTCTTGGGTAATTGTCTCCTTGAGTGAGTGGCACACACTTGGCAACCCTTTTGAATGCCTCAATTAAAATTTGATCAGTGCTTCCCACAGGCAACTTCAGCAGAATAATTGGAAGCCCTTCCTCCACCTCCAAACCCCCTTTTAACTATAGGACTGCCAATTTGAGTTGAATGTATTCCTAAAGGTTTTGTCACATGATCTCGTGTCTCCTATCACCCTGCTTCGGCCATTGGTTGTCCCACTATGCATCAACATGGGTGCACTACCTTTCAACCTACATGTACATGTTAACAATCTCTAGCCACTTGATGTTGCCACAATGTGCTGGCTAATCTAGCACAAAGATTCAGGTATTGCAATTTAATTTCACGACAGCTGACTCATTGGAGAGAGGCAGTTTTCATGTAAACCAGATTAAACCTCTGTTCTCACTCAATGGAAACTAAACTGTTAAGACAAATGTTTCAGTTTCTGAAAACTTGCAAGACAGGAGCAGCTAAGAAATTGCACTTATGAAAATGGGAAGAAAGATACAATGGCGGAACATTCCCAGCCTTGGCGAAGTGAGTTTGGAGGCAGGAGTTGAATGGGGAAATTCGGATAGTTGCACATAAGGAGAGCGTCCTGACACTTCCCATGTCTGGGAAAGTTTCCCAAGATGGGCTGCCACCACAATCAGCAATCTGCTCCATGAAGGGAGGTGACCAATTAAATCAATCAAGGCCCCAATTAGGGGCTATTTTCCCAAACTGTCAGCATTTTCCCAGCATCGGACTAGCCCTCCAATGAGCCTGGACCCCAGAAGCTACTTGGAGGCAGTATCCTGGTGGCAGAAGGATGTCCATCCAAGCCTCCTCTCAACCCCTCTAACAAAGGAGCCGCTGGGATGAAAAGGCAACAGCTGCAACCATGAGCAGCCCTGTTGAGAGGGCTTCCTCCTCCACTCTGATGGTCCTACAACTGTGATCACCTTTATTTTTAAATTCTCTAGCTCTACGTTTTGAGGCACCCTCGTGCTCCCCTTTCTGCCTCAGCAGCCGGCTGTCTAATACAGTGGGCTCTGTGATTGGTCCTCCAGCGTTGCCCTTAATTAGCTTCCCTAATTGCATGGTGAACATGGAGGTGGCTTCTTAGTTGGCTGCCTCATGTACCACTGTATTGTGGCATAGGCTTCAGGTACCAGCATGGTCAGGATCCAAAAATGGTCTCAATGTTGGGTTCCCAAAGTCCATGGACAATTCAGCCCAATGTAACTGCAGTGAAAACGATGGTGATTACCTGACTAAAGCTGGAACAAGAATTACAAGAGCCCAGGATGCTATCTAAAGCACACCACAGAGTTAAAAGACTGAAGTTGAGCAACAGACTGAAAGGGAGTAGAGATCAAAGAGAAATGTGTTTATTAAAAGATTTAAAGAGGCAAGAAAAAAACCTTAAAATTATGTCATTTTCCCTTCATGCCCCACCCTTGGGGAATGAAAGAAAACCCTAACGCTCAACAACTTGGAAACTGTCTTTGATCATTTAAACCCACGCCATCATTGGCTTTGCAATGAGTGTATGCTGATGGAATTGGCACGCTCCACGATCTCTGAGTTGGTGACCTTGCCCTGCCATGAGATTCCAAGAATATGTCTGAGACAGCGAAGGTGTCTCCTGCTCAGCATGTGTTGTCCAGGCCTCGCTACTGTAGAAGAGTGCAGTGTGCAGAGAATGCAGACTTGGCAGAATCTCCATTTGGTGTTCCCAGTCAGGTTG
Organism: Carcharodon carcharias; assembly: GCF_017639515.1. Taxonomy (NCBI): domain Eukaryota; kingdom Metazoa; phylum Chordata; class Chondrichthyes; order Lamniformes; family Lamnidae; genus Carcharodon; species Carcharodon carcharias. Next base: position 21,526,890 of record NC_054475.1, read on the forward strand.
CTATCGTTCCACATTCCGTGGAGAATCTGCTTTGGTGATAACTCATTAAGCATTTCTCTATGGGTGCTACCTATAACTAAAGTCATAAGGGTAAATATATATATTTTCTTCCGCAAGAATCAGGGAAGCTGTATCTGCTTGAGGTCCAGACTGCTAGATTTGCATGCGTGAGATTGCCTGCCTTGAGAAGGTGGTGGTGAGCCGCTGCCTTGAACCGCTGCAGTCCATATGGTGTAGGTACACCCACAGTGCTGTTAGGGAGTTCCAAGGTTTTGATCCAGCGACAGTGAAGGAATGGCGATATATTTCCAAGTCAGGATGGTGTGTGGCTTGGAGGGGAACTTCTAGGTGGTGATGTTCCTGTTTAGCGTTCTCCTCATATTTGACTTCTGGTATTGTGGAGCATGGTTGCAAAGTCACTATGCAACAGGTTCAACATAACTCTGTGGTGCTCTTATGCCTCTGCTTGGTCGTTCAGCTAAATGTTCTCTTACAAACAACAGCCAGATTTAAATTTCGGCTTCACTGGAACTGGATGGTTTTTGAATTGTCCCTATCCCGCCCCCTTTCTCTCTCTATATAAGTCTTGCCTGACCACTCATCTCTTGCAATTATGAAGGCACGTGTCGATATGTGTCAACACTTTTGTAATGACTATCCTTCCAAGTTTCTGCTCTCCAGCGTGGGAGCACCTGCCCTGCCCTCAGTAATTTCCTGCAGAAGCATGAATGAGCTTACTGGAGTATGGGAATCAGATTATGGAGGCTCACATTGGTGCACTGCTGGTACACGGTCAGACTTTTTAAACTCTTCAAATTCCAAATATTTTTGAATAATATCCCCCATATACTATAGATGCAGCCATCAGATTGGTATTAATTAAAACGTTCCCATGGGAAGATCCATGAACAGGTGGGTTCCCACAATAATCTGTGTTGGGTTTGCTGCTCTTCACAATGTACTTTAATGCTTTAAGGCATCAGCGAGGAATTTTCCTGAGTTTCCCATTATTGGCCCTTGATTTTTTTACTCTGACTTTTGCCTCTCCTCAGGAATTATACAGCTACAGGGGCTAACAGAAGAGGGACAGAGTATACGAACGTATGAATTAGGAGCAGAAGTAGGCCATTCGGTCCTTTGAGCCTACTGTACCATTCAACAAGATCAAGGCTGAATCCACATACCCATCTATCCCCAGTAACCTTTGACCCTCTTGTTAGTCAAGAATCTACCTGTCTCTGCCTTAAAAATGTTCAATGAGGAAGGGAACAAGTGTTTAATCATGACGTTCTAGCCATCATGGATCAGGCCTGATGGACAAGCTAGGCTTTTCCCATCCATCAGTTTTATATGCTCCTTCAGTGCCTCTAAGACTCTATAAGCTGGACTTTATGGCCTCTCCGCCCCCACCTCCCACCCCACACCACTGGGCCTGTCTTTGGCAGGGCTGGGGTTGGGGGGAACACTGCTTAAGATATGACAGCGGCTGGCCCACTGCCTTCCCGTCCACCCCCCACCTGGTCCCCTAAAATGGTAGGTGCGCGGGCACTGAAATCAGCAGCTCACCCACCATTTAAAACAAAATGATGAAACGGTAATTGAGCTAGTTAACAAGCCAAATACACGGCTTTGTGCCTCCCTGCTTGGCCTCCAAAATCTGCCTCCCCCATCCCACCTCCACCCTCCACAACTGAGTTCTGGTGCTGCTGGTGCTGCTAGAGCTCCAGCCAATCAGATTGGCCGACAGATCTCAAGGGCGGGTTTTCCACCCGCCGAAGGGTGGAAGCCCCACTCTCCGCTTGTTTAGGGCACTTCCAGCCTATTCCTCCCAGAATAAAACTTCGTGCTGGTGATAGGAGCCTGGATGAGGAGAAATACAACAATCTGATCTAGCGGCAATGGCAACCATGTCTTAACTGACATATAATCTTGATAAAGTGTCCTGGGCATGGGTAGACCTTGTGTGGTGAATCTGGTTTCATTAAAGCAGCTCAGAAAGAAGCTGGACAACTTCCTTAGTGAGGCTAATATTGTACACAAAAGGTGGGTCCTTGGGAAAGAAAGAAATAATTTGTACTCGTATACCTGTAGCACCCTTCATGGCCTCAAAATCCCAAAGTGCTTTACAACCAATAAGGTACCTTTAAAATGTCATCACTGTAACATGGTAAATGTAGCACCAAATTCTTACACACAGCATTGTGATAATGACCAGATAATTAGAGACGTGTGTTGAGGGATAAGTATTGGCCTGGACACCAGAGAGAACTGCCCTGCTCTTCTTTAAAATAGTGCCATGGGTTTTTTGCATCCACCAGAGAGGGCAGATGGGACCTTGGATTAATGTCTCTTCTGAAAGATGGCACCTCTGACAGTGCAGAACTCCATGTGCCAACCTAGATTTTGTCCCCAAGTTTCTGATGTATCTTACTATCACTGTGATCTCCTGGCCCCTGTTTTGATTAACTTTGGGGGGGGGGGGGTAAAGGATTGACCTCAATGTTTCCCTTTCTGATTAGGTGCAGGGTGTTTTCTTTATCTGTTTATTGCCTTTTCCAGGATATAGCATAGCTTAATTGGAAGGTGAATAGGGAGTCACATTGCTCAGTTGTTTCATGACTGGGACTGATTTGATGGACTAGTCTATCTTTTGTCATATTGAAGTCGCATTGGAGTCGAAACATTAACTCTGTTTCTCTCTCCACAGATGTTGTCAGACCTGCTGAGATTTTCCAGCATTTCCAGTTTTTATTTCATTTTTCCAGCATCCTGCATTTTGCATTTATTATAGAAATACTACAAAGTGAGCAAACTAATTCCAATATATAATAAAATTCTCATTCACAACAGCTTAAGAGGATAGCATATTGCAGAAATGACCTGGATTATTAAAAATGGCACAGTTCAAAAAGCTAGAGTTGCAAATGCTTATACATTATTTATTGGTTGGTGACGAAGGAAGAAGGTGTAACATAACTGATGGAGTTGAACAAAAACTTAATGAAATATTTTGCATGCATGAAAATAAACCAATTTGTTTATGCAATGTGAAGAGCCGTGTGCCATTCTTGGAATTTGTTCTTATATTGCACCAACTGGCAGCTGCTGTGTTCACCATATTCTATCCTTTTGCACCAAGTTTTTGGTTTGCCTGCAGAAGGCTACAAAATCATATTGTTTATTTAGAGCTGGCAGGAAGTGACACTTGGTTCAAATGTTGGTGGAACATTTTAAACCCGGGCACAGAACAGGTAAATGTTTACTGTTTAGCCAACACTGTGCTCGCCTACACGGTGACAGCAAATAAAGAAACTATTCTGACACACTTGATGTTAGCACTTGAAACACAGTGTGTTTCTCATAACTAATATGACGAGTATTTCACTTTATGAAATTGATTGTAGATGTTGAGAACAAGGCTGGGATTTCACCCGTAGGGTTTTGAGCTGTTATATGCCTCAACAATGAGCAAAATGCTGACCAATTTTGATCCCTTGAAGTCCAATGAAGCCGTCATTGGATTGCTGGGATAATAGGAATTTGCGATGTGAAGAACCGTGTGCCATTCTTGGAATTTGTTCTTATATTGCACCAACTGGCAGCCGCTGTGTTCACCATATTCTATCCTTTTGCATGAAGTTTTTGGACAAGTGAAGCTGCTTTGTTTTTATTTCAATGTGAAGCATTGGAAAGATACGGTGGTTTCTGAGTCAATGGAACTCTAGAGAGGAATATATCTCTTATCTGAAAAGATGCATTGGACCTTGCCTATATTTTGTAGATTCATTACTGCATGAGGTCGTTCTGATTACAAACCACTTCCTTCAGAAAAAATAGCTTAATAGATAAGCCATGTCCCAGTCACTCAAAGGGCACAGACCTACCTGTTCAGTAGGTCTGAAGAAGCCTGATCTGTTGATAACATTACCATACGTCTGACAAGGAACAAAACTACTGAGGGTTCTTTGAGAGGTTGGTGAGCAATTCTGCTATGTCAGCTCTCTATCTCTCTCCTGTCATTCATAATGGTGCATGCATACACCCACAAACACTAAAGCACCTCTCAACAGAGAGGATTAGCAACGTAATTTCAGAATTACCAAAGGTTTAAAAAAAACCTGAAGTTCATAAAACACTTGGATTTTTCACGTTATGTATTAGAATTTCAAACATGTAAGTTTAGCCTTAGGCCTTGACCCCTCTCTCTTCTGCACGGTTACCCCTGCTGTGAAGTTTGCTGCTTTTTTTAAGTTGGTTTACCATTGCAATATTCCATGCTTCTGCATAAGTTTCAACAATAAGCTTTACTTCATGCTAATTTCTTTGGGCTGCTTTCTCCCCTTTAGTTGAGTCCCTACCCTTCCTTATGCATGACTGAGGTCAGATAGACACTTGAAAAAAAAAGTTGAGCTAATTTCCTACTACTGCCCTCTCAATTTAATCCTATATTCAACACACAGTAGGGGAAATTTTAGAGTTCCCCTGATCTCCCATTGTAACTTTAGTGGAAGATCATTGGAAACCCTGGAGAAACGACATAAATGGTGATACTGTGATCTTCAAGTGGCAGCATAGTGGTTATACTGGACTGCTAATCTGGAGGCATGGACAAATGATCCATTCATGAGTTCAAATCACACCTTGGCATCTGGGGAAATTAAGTTCAATTGACTAAAAACATCTGGAATAAAAAGGTAGTATCAGTAATGATGACCATGAGAAATAATTGTGATAAAAATCCATCTAGTTCACGAATATATTTTAGGGGAGAAAATCTGCTGTCCTTATTTGATCTCAGATGCCAGAACCACAATAATTTGGTTAACTCTTAACTGGCATCTGAAGTGCAAGCCGCTCAGTTGTATTTAAGAAGGCAGCTCACCATCACCTACTCAAGGGCAATGAGGCCTGGGCAATAAATGCTGGCTTTGCCTATGAATGAATTAATAAAAAGCCATTGCAGAATTCCAGATGAAGGTAACTATCTCCCATGTGCCAATGAGTGAGGGGAATAACTGTCTTTTTTAAATTCTGCAGATATATGGCCACTGCCCTATGTCTGGTTTGTGCCCACACTATTGGCAATACTGGGATGGAAGGACAAACATCATAATAATGGACCCTGATTTGCATCATTGAATTGGAGTGGCTTATTCATTTTGGCTGAAAGAATGTAACCAATTTAGACCTACCTGTGATAAAAACAAAAAAACTGCGGATGCTGGAAATCCAAAACAAAAACAGAATTACCTGGAAAAACTCAGCAGCTGTTGAAGGGTCATGAGGACTCGAAACGTCAACTCTTTTCTTCTCCACCGATGCTGCCAGACCTGCTGAGTTTTTCCAGGTAATTCTGTTTTTGTTTTAGACCTACCTGTTTTGCTTGAGTTTTTATTTGCACCAATTTTGTTATACATCGTTCTCTAATTGTACATCAAAAGCATCAGAATGTGTTAATTAACTATTCTTAAAAGGTGATGCATCATTTAGCAGAGATTGTTTTGTCTAGAACTGTTTCCTAGAGTTGGCCACTTGTTGGCTGTCTAATAATCTTTCCTTTGACTTGGTAGACATTTAAAGTGCCACCTTTGCCAAATTTCTTTATATGTTCAAAAAGCCGTCTGACACCACTGCTAAGTTTCAGATCAAATAGTAATTACGAAACAATAAATTCCAGATAAGCAAAGTTTCAGGTAAAAAGCAAGTTGTTATTGTGTCTTGTGGAAAATCCCACCCACTTTGTTCTACAGAAAGTTTGGCCATTTGTTACACATCAGTGCATCCTTCTACAAGTTTAGGGTGAAGCATCTAAGAAAAAGTTTGTAGGCATGTAGTGGCATGATAATTTAAAACTCACCCTGGGAGTTTGTGTCTCCTGGATCGCTCTGTAGTTTCCTTGCTTGTTACACCAGTAACTGATGGCTCATTTACTTGGTTCAAGTTTGGTTTCTACTTTTCAAAAGCTTGTGTGAAAGTCCTAATGAGGAACCTGAAACTTGGGTAATAACTATAGTGGAACTTTTCCAGGCTTGTGGAGATGGGAAAATTGGGAAAACTTCCATTAGTATCCCAACATCTTACCACCTTTCTCAGGCTTTCCCATGGGCAGATGGGCAATGAAATCAGATAACTGCATGGGTGAAATGCCCAGCCAATTAAGGCAACTAAAATGACAGATAAATAGCCATTTCAGGCCTGGAATGGCTCTTTCCCAACAGGCATGCGTCACATAGAATGTTGACAATGTGGCAAGTTATAGAAGGTGAGTGCACAGCAGGATGTGTAATCAAAATTATTTCATTATGGGCAATCCTCGGACTTATGACACAATTGGCTCCTGAAAACTGCATCTTTAATTCGAAACGTCGAAAACCGGAACCGATTTTTCCATAAGAACACTTTATAAATGGGGATTGGTTCCTGAACCAAGGCCCAATACCCTATTTTCACCAAAATAACCCAAAAGATTGTACTTACTCAATTATAGACAAGTAATATAGCAATATTAATGTGTTTATGCTGTAAATAACAATCATATTAACATTTTTAAAAATCACATAGTAAGTGAAAAATGCATATAGAAATATAGTACAGTACTGTACTATTCACTGTATATTACCCCTACCTACAAATGCCCTAAAAAGCATAGACAAAGTTAATTTTTATTTTTACATACATTCTGTTCAGCATGCCTAGACTCATGAGTAGGTCTGATTGGGTGATGTTTTCATGGGTTTTTGAAGTGATTTGGAAGGGCTTCTTTGAGGTGACTTTGCTGGATTTTTTCGAAGGGCTCTTGGTTGGACATTTCGAAGGGTTCTTGGCTGGATTCTTCTCAGGATTCTTGGCTGCAGGCTTTTCTGGAGTCTTGTCTGCATTCTTAAAGAAAGTGCCCAAGGAAGCTTGGACAGATGTTCTCCCCTTTCCCCTGTAAATTTCTCTATCGCAGATGAACATGTAGTATATGCCCCTATTCACTGATGCACTGTGTTCAATGTTGGGATCATGTTCCTCAAACAAGGACACGGCTGCTTCACAAATATTGAAATGCCTCAACCAACACTTGTGTTGTCAAAACTTTACGAGGAGGAACCTCGTCATTTGTGGGTGCTTCTTCTTCCTCTACCACTTTTTGTAGTTCCAATTCAATAAAGTCCTTTGTTAATTCTTCAGAATATGATGCCAGCAACTCATCAAAACCCTCTGGTGCATTGTCTAAGCTGAGTTCTTTGCCCATTTCAGCAACACTTTAGGTCACCTCTTCAACAGTGTCTATAAAGCCTTGGAAATCAGACACAAGCTCAGGACAAATCTTCTCCAAACACCATTAAAATTTGATTGTTTGACTTCATTCCATGCCTCACCAATGTTCTTAACTGCTTTGTAAATGTTGAAACCCTTCCAGAATTTCTTCAGAGTTGGTTCACCTTCCTTCTCAGTTGCCCCGCTGGCCTGGGCAAATGTATGCCTAAGATTGTAGGCCTTGAAGGATGTAATTCTCCTCCAGTCCATGGGTTGCAACAACGAAGTGGTGTCGTGGGGCTGAAACACCACCTTGGTGTCAGGATGCATGTCATCAAAGACGGTTGGATGACCAGGACCATAGTAGAGGGTTAACAATGCTTTAAATGCAAGATTGTTTTTGCTGCAATAATCCTGACCCTCGGCACAAAATGATGATTAAACCAATCCTCAAAAATGTTCTTATTGACCCATGCCTTGTGATTGGATTTCCATATCACTCTGAGGAATGCCTTAGAATATCCCATGAAAGCCCTGGGGTTTCTGAATGATACAGAAGCAAAGGTTTAAGTTTAAAGTCATCTGCAGCATTAGCACCGAGCAAAAGAATGAGCCTATCTTTAGCAGCTTTGTACTCTGGCTGGATTTCTCCTCTTCGGCATGACAGGTTTTCCAAAAGAGCCCAGTTTTGTCAACATTAAAAACTTACTGAGCACAATCCCCACCCCCTTCAATGATTTCAGCCAATGTCTCAGGAAAAGCATGAGCTGCCTCCTCATCAGCACTGGCAGCTTCACCTGATACCTTGATGTTATGCAAATTGGCCCTGGCTTTAAAATGCCCGCTACTTGCATTAAAAGGCTCAGCGTTGAAACCCTCCCCCTGTTGCTTCTTTGTCATAAAGAGTCCTAGCCTTTTCTTGGATTATGCCTGAACTCAGGAGCACAGTGTTGATTTTGGCCCTCCAGCCAAATGAATAACAGTTTCTCAACCTGAGCAATAAGTCCAACACGCTGTTTAGTTATCACAGTTGATTTCATAGGAGCCGAGCCCTTAGCATGTTCTTGAATTCTTAACTTGTCTTTAAGGATGGTCATGATTGTCGTTCAGGGGATATCCAAAGCTCTACCGATTTCAGTGTGCATCTCACTTTTCTTGGAGCTCTTATTTCCATTTTTGTTTCCATAGTAATTGTTCTACCTTTCTTAGAAGAAACATCACTGGCACCAGATTTATGCTTTTCTGCCATTATTATGGCCAAGAAATGCTAAATTTTAAGAGAAAGTTCGGAAACACAAAGATTCACCATGTAAAAACGGCACTGGAACAGCAACTGAGCATCTTGAGTCAGGGAGATGAGAAGCGCAGAACATCAATGCGCATGTGTGAACGTTTGAACTTGGTCACTGGTGTGCATCCTAAAGTCGAAACCAAAGTGGGAAAGTCAAAACAGGGTGTCAGTTTCTAAATATCGTGAGTGCCATTCATCATAACTCGAAAGTCGTAAAATCAAGGACTGCCTGTAGTATAAAGAGGGAAAGCAACAAGCAATAGGCCAACCACAGCATAAAGTTGGTGCTGATGGGAACAACACCTTCAGGCAAATAAATTGGATAACTTTCAACAAAAGGAACATGGTGTCATATCATTGAAGACAGTTGGATACCTAAATTGCTCTTTTGATCTTTAAACCTGTGTCCTTAAATAGGGACATGGGTTTCAAGTACTCTGAAGGAGGGTGGATCCCTGAGAATAGCTTGAAATGACAGAGGCAATAAGCACCAGAGGAACAGCAACAGCAGCATCCAAAAGTGGGGACAGATATCTAAAGGCCAAAGGTTGCACTCCACAAAAACCCCCTGCACAGATCTACAGACCAAAGCCCAGCCTTCTCAACCAGTCAGAGTCACGGTGCCTCCAAAGGTGCAGCTCTCATGTCAGGTAAAGTGATGAAAGGGACTATCAACAGTGCTATCAAGTGGCACTTGCTTAGCAATAACCTGCTCACTGATGCTCAGTTTGGCTTCCGCCAGGGCCATTCAGCTCCTGACTTCATTACAAGCTTGGGTCAAACATGGACGAAAGAGCTGAACTCCTGAGGTAAGGTGAGAGTGACTGTCCTTGATATCAAGGCCGCAGTTGACAGAGTGTGATATCAAGGAGCCTTAGCAAAATTGGAATCAATGGGAATAAAGGGGAAAGCTCTTCACTGGAAGGCGTCATACCTAGCACAAAGGAAGATGGCTGTGGTTGTTGGAGGTCAGTCATCTCAGCTCCAGGACATCACTGCAGGAGTTCCACAGGGTAGTGTCCTAGGCCCAACCATCTTCAGCTGCTTCATAAACGACCTTCCTTCCATCATAAGGTCAGAAGTGGGGATGTTCGCTGATGATTGCACAATGTTCAGTACCATTCATGACTGCTCAGACACTGAAGCAGTCCATGACCAAATGCAGCAAGACCTGGACAACATCCAGGCTTGGGCTGACAAGTGGCAAGTAACATTCACGCCACACAAGTGCCAGGCAATGACCATCTCCAACAAAAGAGAATCTAATCATTCGCCCCTTGACATTCAATGGCATTACCATTGCTGAATACCCCACTATCAGGCTATTTTGGATCTGGTAATGTGTAATGAGGCAGGTTTAATAAATGATCTCAGAGTAAAAGATCTGCTAAGAAACAGTGACCATAACATGATAGAAATTAGCATTCAGTTTGAGAATGAGAAATGTGGGTCGGAAACAACAGTGTTAAACTTAAATAAGGGTAATTACAAATGAATGAGGGCAGAGTTGGCTGGAGTGGACTAGGAAAGGAGTTTAGCAGAAAAGATGGTTGATAACCATGGCAGACATTTAAGAAAATCGTTCATGACTCAACAAAGATATATCCCAGTGAGGAAGAAGGATACTAGGAAGAGGGTAAATCAACCATGGTTAACCAAGGAAGTTAAGGATAGTATCAAATTGAAAGAAAAAATATACAATGTGGCAAAGATTAGACATAAGCCAGAGGATTGGGAAAGTTTTAAAAGCCAACAAAGGTGACCAAAGAAAAAATAAAGAGGGAGAAAATAAACTTTGAGCGTAAACTAGCAAGTAATATAAAAACAGACAGCAAGAGCTTCTTTAAATATATAAAAGGGAAGAGAGAGGCCAACGTGAACATAGGCCCCTTAGAGAATGAGGCTGGGGAAATAATAATGGGGAACCAGGAAATGGCAGAGGAGTTGAATAAACACTTGCATCAGTCTTCACGGTAGAAGACTCTAATAGCATACCAAAAATACTAAATAATCAAGGACAAAAGGTGGGGAGGAAATAAATACAATAAATATCACCAGAGAAAAAGTATTAGGGAAACTAATAGGGCTAAAGACTGATAAATCACCTGAGCTGATGGGTTGCATCCTAGGATATTAAAGGAAGTAGCTACACAAATAGTGGATGCAGTGGTAGTAATCTTCCAAGAATCCTTAGATTCTGGAAACACCCCAGAGGATTGGAAAACTACCAATGTGACACCCTTATTCAAAAAGACAACAACAGGTAACTATAGGCCAGTTAGCTTAACATCCGTCTTTGGGAAATTGTTAAGGTCCATTTTAAAGGACCACTATAGCAGAGCATTTAGAAACGAATAATACAATCAAGCAGAGTCAGCATGGCTTCTTGAAAGGGAAATCATGCCTGACATGTTTATTAGAGTTCCTTGAGGACGTAACAAGCAGGATAGATAACGGGGAACTAGTGGATGTAATATATTTGGATTTCCAAAAGGCATTTGATAAGGTACCACACATAAGGCTACTCAATAAGATAAGAGCCCATGGTGTTGGGGGTAGTATATTAGCATGGATAGAGGATTGGGTAACTAATAGAAGACAGAGTTGAGATAAGGGGGGCATTTTCAGCATGGCAACCTGTAACTAGTGGAGTGGCACAGGGATCAGTGCTGGGGCCACAATTACTTACAATATATATTAATGACTTGGGTGAAGGCAGTGAATGTACTATCGCCAAGTTTGCAGATGACCCAAAAATAGGTGGGAAGGCAAGTGGTGAGGATGACACAAAGAGTCCATAGAGGGATATAGACAGATTAAGTGAGTGGGAAAAAACTTGGCATTTGGAATATAATGTGGGAAACTGTGAGGTTATGCACTTTGGCAGGAAGAATAGATGAGCTGAATATTATTTAAATGGAGAAAGACTGCAGAAAGCTGCAGCACAGAGGGATTTGGGAGTCCTCATGCATGAAGCCCCAAAAGCTAGCATACAAGTTCGGCAGGTAATAGGAAAGACAAATGAAATGTTGGCCTTTATTTCAAAAGGAATGGAGTATAAAAATAGGGAAGTCTTGCTAAAACCATACAAGGCACTAGTTAGACCACACCTACAATACTGTGAACAGTTTTGGTCTCCTTATCTAAGGAAAGATATACTGGCATTGGAGGCAGTCCAGAGAAGGTTCACTAGATTGATCCCGTATAGGGAGGGATTTTCTTATGAGGAGAGGTTGAGTAGGTTGGGCCTGTACTCATTGGAGTTTAGAAGAATGAGAGGTGACCTTATTGAGCTATACAGGGTTCTTAGGGGGCTGGACAGGGTAGATGCTGAGAGGTTGTTTCCCCTTGTGGGAGATTCCAGGACCAGAGGGCATAATCTCAGGGTAAGGGATCGCCCATTTAAGACAGAGATGAGGAGGAATTTCTTCTCTCAGAGAGCGGTGAATCTGTGGAATTCTTTACTGCAGAGGGCTGTAGTGGCTGGGTCATTAAGTGTATTCAAGGCTGAGATAGACAGATTTTTAATCAGTAAGGGAATCAAGGGCAATGGGGAAAAGGCAGGAAAGTGGAGTTGAGGATTATCAGATCAGCCATGATCTAATTGAATGGCAGAGCAGACTTGATGGGCCAAATGGCCTACTTCTGCTGCTATGTCTTATGGTTTTATATCAACATCTTGGGGAATATCATTGACCAGAAACTGAACTAGGCTAGCATTGTAGATAGATACTGTATCTACAAGACCAGGTCAGAGGCTAGGAATTCTGTGGCGAGTAACTCAACTCCTGATTCCCAAAGCCTGTCCATAACCTACAACGCATAAGTCAGGAGTGTGATTAAATACCTTCCACTTGCCTGGGTGAGCGCAGCTCCAACAACACTCAAGAAGCTTGACACCATCCAGGACAGAGCAGCCCGCATGATTGGCACCCCATCCACAAACATTCACAAGCAAACAGTGCAGTTTTGCAGTGTGGTTTAGGAGAATGCCTTTCCCTGAGCTAAGAGTCCAATGGGCAAGGCTGCTGCCAATCGGTCGGGTGGAGTTGGGTGGAGATGGGTGGGGTTTCGGGTAGCCGTGCAGCGCACTAACCTCTGACGATCCAAGTGGTGGCCAGCACTCTCTGGGATGCGCTAAGGGGCCTTCAGATTTAACCAAGAGAGGTCCTTAGTACACCCAAGCTAACCCACACATCTCTCTTTTTCATCCTGCAGATGGAGTATATCAGGATCATGGAGCCTGGTGACCTAACTGTATGCCTCATGGCTTACAGAAAGTGAGGATGACTGAGAAGAGAGTGACTGAGGTACCTGCCTGTGCAGAGAGAGGAGCAGCACCCTCTGGAAGATGGGGCAGTTGGGGCTCCCACACTGGTCTGCGCCTAGCTAGCCCCCTGGGTCTATAGATGCCACCTTTCATTCCTGCAGATGACCGAGAATCAGTGTTGCTGAAGACTGCAAATGTCTAGGGAACTGGTCGGCCTCACCTGCCAACTACTGCAGCATTTGGCGCCACAAGGACATGGAGGGCATCCACTGCCAGTGGCCGGGAAAATGAATACGGTGCTCAATTTCTATGCCAGAGGCTCCTTTCAGGGCTCCACTGGTGACCTCTGTGGGTTATCACAAGCCGCCACCCACAAATGCATCTATGAACTCAAGGATGCCATCTTTGTGAGAGGACACAACTATGTGCCTTCCATCCAGGACCAGGACAGCCAAGATGCAAGACCGATTGGATTTTCCCAGACCCCGGGTTTCCCACAGGTGCAGCGTGCCATTGACTGCATTCATGTGGTGCTCAGATCTCTGCTGCAACATGTGGTCAACTATGTCAAACAGACGGGATTCCATTCGCTGAATGTGCGGCTGGTGTGCAAGCACCACAAACTTATCCTGCAGGTCTGTGCATAGTTTCCAGGGAGTGTGCACGAATGATTCTTAGCCAGCAACAGATCCCTGAAGTCTTCCAGGGTTCACAGAAGCTGCAGGGATGGCTCGTTGGGGTCAAGGGGCTACCCGTAGAGGATGTGGCTGATGACACTTGTGCGGTGGCCTCAGACTGGAGCAGAGTGAAGGTATAATGAGGCTCATGCAGCAGCTCACAACTTGGTGGAGCTAACCATCCGGATGCTGAAAATGAGATTCGGTGCCTGGTCCGGTCTGGCTGAGCCCTGCAATATCGTCTACAGAGGGTGTCATGTATCGCCATCATCTACTGTGTCCGTTACAACCTGGCGCTGCAATGGGAAGAGGAGCTGGCTGAGGAGGCGATGGATTAGCTGGAGGTCTCCTCCAATGAGGAGGATGCTGACAAGGATGAGGGTGAGGAGGTCCTCAAAGGCGATGATGATGGGGATGAGACCCTCGCACTGGCCAGACAAGGCAGGAGCACCCGGGAGGCCCTCATAAATGCTAGATTTGTGGAGGATGATGATGACGTTCAGTGAGGAGACACCATAGATCCTCACATTGCATCTGTGAATGTTTGACTCCAGTCTGGCTCATGTCCACGCACATACCCTCTGTGAGAATGCTTCTGTCATGAGGACGCAGTGGAGGCCCTAATAGTCACTCGATTGCAGGAAGATGATGATGACATGCAGCGAGGACTCTCCATAGATCTTCACATAGCCTCTGAGAATGTCTGACCCCTGTATGGCCGAGGGCAGCTCACTTGCGCTTTGTCATATCATAGAGATACAACCATGAAACTTTGAAAGCACTTGACCATTTGTTTGCCTTCAGCACCTGACCCCTTCGGCAATAGAGTCACTGGTCACAGATGCTGATGAGATGGGGGCCAGCCTCACCTTAAAGGTGCTGGGAGCTTGCCCACAACATCGTGGCAGCGGTGATAAGCACCATCAAGGCGCAGGCATCACTTTGGTCTGAAGACTGCACACAACACAGGGAAGTGGCCCTGGACTGCGACCCCTGCCTTTATCTTGTGCAGTAACCAAGGTTTCACATCTGAGTTATACGAACACTGCTCATCAGAACAAGGAGCAATAGTCAGGGAGACATTCTTGGGGATTTATTGACAAAAGTGAACAGTATAGACAAGTGAATAACACCTGTGCCCAGGCTGTGCAACTAATTCTCCTTAACTGTGCTAACCCTGCCGCTACGTCTTGGCGTTCCCCGGACATCCACAATGGAGGTGAAGGCAGCCTGCTGATTGCTGCAGACTGTCTGTGATGACCTTGGTGGGCGTCCTCTGGAGGGCTGAGACCTGGAGTGCCCCGGCCTGCTTTTGGGGCCCTGCTGTGTAGCAGTGGCACCTCCTTGGCCTGTGGAGCTGGTGCTGCTGAAGTCACAGGAAGAGGAGATTGGGATGGGCCAGAAACTACCTGAGCCACCTGGATGGATGGCTCCGGGGGGGTACACCTGCTGATCCTTCTCCCTATGGGTGCCCAAGGGCACCTTGTTGACTTCTTGAGGAGCAGGGATAGCTGGAGTGAGATCAAGCTGCCCGGCACCCCTCCTGTGTACACACTGTTGGAAGCTAATTATGACGTCAGCAATGGAGTTCAGCTTGCGCAGCAGTGCAGGAACGAAGTCCTGGACCAAGGTCTCCATGGCTGCCGCTATCCTGCCAGTGTTGACCTCGGTGCATTGACATGCTGGCGCTATCACCTCAGCCTGAAGGCAGACGGACCCCTCCATCATGCCTTGCAATCTGAGGAGTGCAGTGGACATCCCTTCCTGATGTTCCCGAGCTTGTCTTTGCAGCTCCAGCAACTGAGACATGACCGGGTCCAGAGGCTCGTCATCTGACTCGGACTCAGCCATGCAAGAGTCTCATGCCACTCCATTAATTTTGTGTGGGATGGACAATAAACAATACTTTTCAGGGAACATGCCTGTTTGAAATAAAACTTATCGTTCTTCATTAACATTGAAAGATGCAACCCAAATGAATCCTCTTGTGCCACTAAAGTCTTTTCTTCATCCCTTTCCGTTACTTTGTGATGTTACCCCTGTGGCTGCAGCAGAGCTGGAGGCAGCCTGATACATTAAATGTCCATGGCAGTCGCCCTCTAGGTTGTCGAGCCTGTGAGGGCCCCAGCAAAGATTGCCCCACCTGCGCTTGTGCAGTGACAGCAGCGGACATGGGGTTTGAAGACAGCTTTTGTGTTTCCGACAGAGGAGCTGCTGGGAAGGGCGGTGACCTGGGGACACCTTGATAAAAACCCCCGATGCCATTATCCCTATCTACCTCTCCCTTCTCGGCTAACCAAAGTAGGGTGAGCACTTGGCTGCATGTGAATTTAGTGTTCCACCATCAAGGCAACAGTTTGATCAGTGCTCCTCAAGATCACCACTATCAGTCTACTTTCAAACACCAGGAAAGTGATGGAAGGTGTCATTAGCAGTGCTATTTTGGAGGACTTACTCACCAATAACCTGCTCACCGATGAGCAGTTTGAGTTCCGCCAGGACCACTCGGCTCCAAGACCTCATTACAGTCATGGTCCAAGCATGGGCAAAATTGCTGAATTCTAGAAACCAAGGCAGCATTTGTAGCATCAAGGAACCCAAGTAAAATTTAAGTCAATTGGGATCTATGGCAAAACTCTGGCTGGAGTCATATTGAGCAAAAGGAAGATGGTTGTAGCTGTCAGAGGCCAAGCATCTCGGCTTCAGGGCATTGGTTCAGGAGTTCCTCAGGGTAATACCCTAGGCCCAACCAGCTTCACCTGCTTCATAAATGATCTTTCCTCCATAAGGTCAGAAGTGGGGATGTTAGCTAATGATTGCACAGGTTTCAGTTCTATTTGCAACTCCTTATATACTGAAGCAGCCCATGCCTGCTTGCAACAAAACCTGGACAATATTCAGGTTTGAACTGATCAGTAGCAACGAACATTCATGCCACACAAGTGCTAGGCAAAGACCATCACCAACAAGAGAGAATCTAACCATCTCCTGTTGACATTTAAGGGAACCACTGTTGCTGAGTCCGCACCATCAACATCCTGTAGCTAAAGGAGCAGACCAGAGAGTGGATATCCTGTGGCAAGTAGGTCATCTGATTCCCCAAACCCACTCCACCATTCACAAGCTGCAATTTAGGAGTTTGGTGGAATGCTACCCTCTTGCCTGAATGAATGTCAGCTCCAACAACGCTCAAGAAGTTCAGCACCATCCAAGGCAAAGTAGCCCGCTTGATTGGCATCTCTTCCATCAGCTTAAACACTAATTCACTTCACCACTGGCACACAGTGGCTGTCATGTGTACCATACCCAAGATGCACTGCAGCAATCTGCCAGGCTTCCTCGCCAGCACCCTCCAAACTCACGACCTCTACCACCTAGAAGAACAAGGACAGCATGCAAATGGGAACAATACCATCTGCAAGTTCCCCTCCAAGTTTACACACCACCTTAACTTGGAATATATTACCATCTTCATTGAGTTAAGATCCTGGACTTCCCTATTTAATATCACTACGGGCCTATCTATAACCCATGGACAGCAGTAGTTCAAGAAGGTGGCTCAACATCACCTTGTCAAGGGCAATTAGGAATGGGCAATAAATGATAGTCTTACCAGCAATGTCCACATCCCATAAAGATATATAAAAAAAACCTTCTGCTCACCTGTCCCATGTAGACACTTGAGGCTGGATTATCACTGGATTTTCATCAAAGGTAGCAAAGTTGAGAAATTCCCATCTTGGTAGACCCACCTCGGTTTAAAGGGCCCAGTTAGACCCAATTTCATTCTGGGATTGCATCAGGCCCACCCACCCCAGAAGCAGATTTTCGGTGGCTGTGGAGGTGTGTGTGTGTGTGTGTGTGTGGAGGCAGGCTGGTTAAAAGGCCTGCCTCTGCTCTCTGGAATTTTGCCCCAGTTGTTTTAGAAGCTGTTAGGCTCTTGAGCCCGCACCCCTCAGATCTCCTCGCCCATCACCCACCTCCCCATGTCCCTTTGCCATCTCCACACCAAATCATGCCCCCTCATATGATGCCACTTCTATAGTCACTCATCCAGTATCCATCAAGGGCGGACATCAGGAGGCATGTGGAGATGAAAATAAACTTCTAACACTGTAATACACCTCTTACTCATGCACACTTGATTTGAAAAAAAAACTCGCATTCAAGAAACCCATTCAAGGTTTTTAAATCTCCTCAAGTGGTTGATCTCCTGTAGAAATGAACAAACTTCCGTTCAGATCCCACATCAAAGACAGCTTAATAGTCTCTTTAAATTGTCAATCAAACTGTGAATTTAGGACCCCTGCTGAGATTATTGTAGCTTTTGAAACTCAGCCTAGCCTAGAGGAGAGCAGATCTGCATGAGAAGGGCAGCAGCGGCAGGAGATAAAAACTGGCGGCAGAGAGGGAAACCCAGCAAACAGACAGCGGACCTGTGTGAGAAGGGCAGCAGCGGCAGGAGATAAAAACTGGCGGCAGAGAACCCTTTCAACCTGTTTCTACCTGTCAGAGCCAAAGTGTGACGTCAAAGGAAAACAGGTAGGT
This sequence comes from Carcharodon carcharias, assembly GCF_017639515.1. Lineage (NCBI taxonomy): Eukaryota > Metazoa > Chordata > Chondrichthyes > Lamniformes > Lamnidae > Carcharodon > Carcharodon carcharias. The sequence goes on from NC_054475.1 coordinate 21,544,918, forward strand.
GATTAGTGGGTATCTCTTCCATGCATCTTTTAATTGGCCAAGTGGTTTAAATCAGAATACGTTATTACAGCTTAAGAGTACAGTTAAGAAATTCACTTTAAAAATAATTAACATCCAAATTAATTAATTAACGAGATAGAGATGGCTGGGCAGGTGATGTGTTGCAGCTGTAGTATGCGGGAGCTGGTGGATGGCAGTGGGATCCACGGTGACCACATCTGCAGCAAGTGTTGGCTGCTCGAGAAACTTGGGCTCAGAGTTGATGAGCTGGAGTACAAGCTGCGGAAACTGTGACACATCAGGGAGGGGGAGAGTTACCTGGACGCTGTGTTTCAGGAGACAGTCACACCCCTTAAATTAATTACATCACATTTGGACCATGGTCAGGGACAGGAGGGTGTGACTATGAATGAGGCAGCTATGGGGATCCAGAATTTAGCTTTGGAGCAGCCTCAGCCAGTGCCCTTGTCCAATAGGTACGAGGTTCTTGCTCCCAGTGTGGACGAGGGCACCGACTGCAGAGAGGGTGAGTGAACTGCTATAGCACAATGAGACAGAATGCCATTCAAGTTGGGGGTGAAAAGAGAAATGTAGCTGTAATAGGGGATAGCACAGTTTGGGGAATAGATACAATTTTCTGCAGCAAAGACAGAGAGTCCTGAAGGCTGTGTTGCCTACTGACATCTCTTCTGGGCTGGAGAGGAAGTTGGAGTGGGAGGGGAAGGATCTGGCTGTCATGGTCCACGTAGGTACCGACAACATAGGTAGGACTAAGAAAGAGGCTTTGCTGAGGGACTATGAGCAGCTCGGAGCTAAATTAAAAAGCAGGACCACAAGGATAATAATCTCCGGATTACTACCTGAGCCACATGCAAATTGACATAGGGTAAATAAGATTAGAGAGGTAAATGTGTGGCTCAAAGATTGGTGTGGGAGAAATGGGTTCTGATTCATGGGGCACTGGCACCAGTACTGGGGAAGGAGGAAGCTGTTCCATTGGGACGGACTTCATTTGAACCATGCTGGGACCAGTGCCCTGACAAATCGTATAACTAGGGTTGTAGATAGAACTTTAAACTAATAAGTGCGGGGAAGTTTAAAAAAACAAAAAGAAACGAGAGAGCAGAGGTGCAGGGTAGTGAAGAGGTGAATGATAATCAAAATGTGACAGGAAGGGGCAGAAAATATAAGCAGAAAAGTGCAGCAGAAATTAGAACCAGAAGGAGTAATAATGGTAAAAAGTCAAAGCTTAAGGCTCTTTATCTGAATGCACACAGCATTTGTAACAAGATAGATGAGTTGATGGCACAAATAGAAATAAATGACTATGACTTGATACTAAAACAGAGACGTGTTGCAGGTCACCAAGACCGGGAGCTCAATATTCAAGGGTATTCAACATTCTGGAAAAATAGGCAAAAAGAAAAAGGAGTTGGAGTAGCTTTGATAATAAAGGAAGATATCAGTGCGGTGGTAAGTAGTGATATAGGTGCAATAGATGGTGATGTGGAATCAGTTTGGGTAGAAATAAGGAATATCAAGGGGTAGAAGTCACGGGTAGAAGTCGTCTATAGGCCCCCGAAGTTGCCTCACTATAGGACAAAGTATAAATCAGGAAATAATGGAGGTGTATAAGAAGGGTGCTACAATTGTCATGGGTGATTTTAATCTGCATATTGACTGGACAAATCAGATTGGCAGGGGTAACACAGAAGATGAATTTGTCGAGTGCATCAGGGATTGTTTCTTAGAGTAATATGATGCAGAACCTACCCTGGATCAGGCATCCGCCGGAGGTCCCCAGCATCACAGATGCCAGTCTTCAGCCAATTAGATTCACTCCTCATGATATCAAGAAACGGCTGAAAGCACTGGATACTACAAAGGCTATGGGCCCTGACAATATTCTGGCAATAGTACTGAAGACTTGTGCTCCAGAACTTGCCGCGCCCCTAGTCAAGCTGTTCCAGTACAGCTACAACACTGGCATCTATCCGGCTATGTGGAAAATTGCCGAGGTATGTCCTGTACACAAAAAGCACGACAAATCCAACCTGGCCAATTACCACCCCATCAGCCTACTCTCCATCTTCAGTAGAATAATGGAAGGGGTCGTCAACGGTGCTATCAAGCGTCACTTGCTTAGCAGTAACCTGCTCACTGACACTCAGTTTGGGTTCCGCCAGGGCCACTCAGCTCCTGACCTCATTACAGCCTTGGTTCAAACATGGACAAAAGAGCTGAAGTCCCGAGGTGAGGTGAGAGTGACTGCCCTTGTTATCAAAGCCGCAGTTGACCAAGTGTGGCGTTGAGGAGCCCTAGCAAAACTGAAGTCAATGGGAATCAGGAGGAAAACTCTCCACTGGTTGGATTCATACGTAGCACAAAGGAAGATGATTGTGGTTATTGGAGCTCAGTCACCTCAGCTCCAGGACATCACTGCAGGAGTTCCTCAGGTTATGTCCTCGGCCCAAGCATCTTCAGCTGCTCCACCAATGACCGCCCTTCCATCGTAAGATCAGAAGAGGGGATGTTCGCTAATGATTGCACAATGTTAAGCACCATTCACGACTCCTCACTTACTGAAGCAGTCCATGCCCAAATGCAGCAAGACCTGGACAATATCCAGGCTTGGGCTGACAAGTGGCAAGTAACATTTGTGCCACACAAGTGTCAGGCAATGACCATCTGTAACAAGAGAAAACCTAACTTTTGTCCCTTGATGTTCAATGGCATTACCATCACTGAATCCCCCACTATCAACATCCTGGGAATTACCATTGACCAGAAATTGATCTGGACTAGCCATATAAATACTGTGGCTACAATAGCAGGTCAGATGCTAGGAATTATGTGATGAGTAACTCACCTCCTGAATCCCTAAAGCTTGTTCACCATCTACAAAGCATAAGTCAGGAGTGTGATGGAAGGCTCTCCACTTGCCTGGATGAGTGCAGCTCCCACAACACTCAAGAAGATTGACTCTGCCCAGAACAAAGCAGCCCGCTTGATTGGTACCACATCCACAAACATTGACTCCCTCCACCACCATCGCTCAGTAGCAGCAGTGTGTACCATCTACAAGATGCACTGCAGGAATTCACCAAGGCTCTTTCGACAATACCTTCCAAACCCATGACCACTAACATCTAGAAGGACAAGGATAGCAGATAGATGGGAACACCACCACCTAGAATTTCCTCTCCAAGTCACTCACCATCCTGATTTGGAAATATATCATTGTTCCTTCCTAACAACACTGTAGGTGTACCTACGCCACATGGACTGCAGCGGTTCAAGAAGGCAGCTCACCACCAACTTCTCAAGGGCAATTAGGGATGGGCAATAAATGCTGGCCCGGCCACCGAAGGTCACATCCCATGAATGAATAAAAAAAGAGGCTACTTTAGATCTAGTAATGTATAATGAGGTGGGATTAATGAGAGATATTGTAGTTAAGGATCCTCTGGGCGTAGCGATCACAACATGGTAGAATTACAAATTCAGTTTGAGGGTGAGCAACTCGGGCCTCAAACTAGTGTCCTCAACTTAAATAAGGGCAATTACAAAGGTATGAGGAAAGAGTTGTCTAAAACGGTCTGGGGAAATAGACTAAGGGGAAGGTCAGTGGCAGACATTTAGGCCGGGATTTCCCGACCCCGTCATGGGCAGGACCACTGCTGGCGAGGCGGCACCCCAACCAGAAGTCCATTGACTTGTGGCAGGACCAGAAGATCCTGACAGCGGGCGGGTGTGGAAAATCCCACCCTGAAGTGGATATTTCATAATGCGCAGCAAAAATTTACTCCGATCAAAAAGAAGGATTTGATGAGAAGGATGAACCACCCGTGGTTAGCAAAGGCAGTCAAGGAAAGTATCCAATCAAAAACTAAGGCATCAAAGTGGCAAAAACTAGTGGTAGGCTAGAGGATTGGGAATTTCTTAGAAACTAGCTAATGATGACTAAAAGAGGGAGCAAATTGATTATGAAAGTAAATTGGCAAGAAATATATAAACAACCAGCAAGAGCTTCTACGGGTATATAAAAAGAGAGTGCTAAAGTGAGCATGGGATCATTGGAGAATGCAACTGGAGAATTGATAACAAAAAACAGGGAAATGGCAGATAATTTAAACTTATATTTTGCATCGGTCTTCATGGTGGAGGACACTATAAACATTCCAAAGATATTGGATAAGCATGGAGCTAATGGGAGAAAAAATCTTCTAACAGTCTCTATCACTAGGAACAAGTACTTGACAAATTAATGGGGCTAAAGGTAGACGTATCACCAGGACCTGATGGCCTGCATCCAAGCACTTTAAAGTAAGTGGCTGCAGAGATAATGGAGGCATTGGATGAAATATTCCAGAACTCATTGGATTCCGGGAGGGTCCCAGTGGATTGGAAAACCGCTAATGTGACACTCCTGTTCAAGAAGGGAAGGAGACAGAAAGCAGGAAACTATAGGCCAGTCAGCCTAACATTGGGAAAACGCTAGAGTCCATTATTAAGGAAGAAAAAGCAGGGCATTTAGGAAAGCTTAACGCAATCAAAGAATCAATATGGTTTTGTGAAAGTGAAATCATGTTTGACAAATCTGCTAGAGTTATTTGAGGATGTAACAAGCAGAATTGATAAAGGGAAACCGGTAGATGTTGTGTATTTGGATTTCCAGAACGCATTTGATAAGGTAAAGGTTATTGCACAAGATAGGAGCTCACAGTATTGGGGGTAATGTATTAGCATGGATTGAGGATTGGTTAACACACAGAAGACAGAGAGTCGGGATTAATGGAAAGATTAATCATTTCAGGTTGGAAAGACGTAACTAGTGAAGTGCCACAAGGATCAATCCCAGTGCCTCAATTAGTGACTTGGAGGAGGGGGCAGAGTGTAATGTATCCAAATTTGCTGATGATACAAAAATAGGTGGGAGGACATGTTGTGATGTGGACATAAGGAATCTGCAAGGGGATATAGATAGGTTGAGTGAGTGGGCAAAAACTTGGCAATGGAGTTTAATGTCGGAAAGTGTGAGGTCATGCACTTTGGTAGGAAGAATCAAAAGGCAGACTATTATTTAAATGGAGAGAGAATCCAAAAAAGTGCAGCACAGAGGGATCTGGATGTTCTTGTGCATGAAACACAAAAAGTTAGCATGCAAGTGCAGCAAGTAATTAAGAAGGCAAATGGAATTTTGGCTTGTATTGCTAGGGGGTTGGAGTTTAAGAATAGGGAGGTCTTGTTACAACTGTACAGGATGTTGGTGAGGCCGCACCTGGAGTACTGTGTACAGGTTTGGTCCCCCTATTTAAGAAAGGTTATCCTGGCATTGCAGGCATTTCAAAAGAGATTCACTAGGCTGATCCCTGGGATGAAGGGGTTGACTTATCAAGAATGGCTAAACAGGTTAGGCCTCTATTCATTAGAGTTTAAAAGAATGAGGGATGATCTTATTGAAATGTACAAGATTCTAAGGGGGCTTGACAGGGTAGATCTTGAGAAGGTGTTTCCAGTAATGGGGGAATTTCAAACTAGGGTACATAGTTACAGAATAAGGGAACACTCATTTAAAACTGAGATGAGAAGGAATGTCTTCTCTCAGAGGGTAGTGAATGCCTGGAATTCTCTTCCCCAGAGGCTGTGGAGGTTGGATCACTGAGAATATTTCAAGAGGAGTTAGATTTTTGAAATATCAAGGAGTTGAGGGCTATGAGGAGCTGGCATGAAAGAGGGGTTGAGGCCTGGGGCAGATCAGCCATGATCTTATTGAATGGTGGGGTAGGCTTGAGGAGCTGAATGGCCTACTCCTGCTCCTATTTCTTATGTTCTTATGTTCCTAAGCATTCATAATGACTTAATAATCGCCCTTTGGGAAAATGTCAATGAAGAACTCTACTGAAACTGCATGACCAGGTGATACCATTTATTTCAAATCTACACCAAATGGCTTGTCAATGAAAGCAGTCCAGCAGCGGGTTTTTTTAACTCCCGCTGGCAATGTAAACCCATTTTTTTCCAGCTTAAAACTTAGTGGACTTAACAAAGCTTCAGACCATGACACAAACAGACCTTACCCACCCCTCAAGGGTGTTAACGCCTGATCCATAAATTAGTAACTGCCCACTGTTGTTAAGGCCCTTGCAACAGCCAAAATGGGGTCTGTTTGAACTCAGCACTAAGTTCAAAAGACCCCCCTGAGTTCGAGTTTCCCTCCTGTGTGAATCACACCCTGCCCCCTTCCCCCGCTTGCAAAAATTGGATCGTTCGGAAATGGGGCTGGAACTTCTGCAAGCAGGTCCTGCTTGTCATTTTTTTTAGAGGTCTGCTGAATCTTCTCAATCCATAAAATTCTGGCCTTGACCTTCCAAGGAATATGTGGCCTCCTTTATCCTCTTGGTTGTTATATTCCCTTTCATGAGTTCCTTTAAAATCATCCTTACAGTTTAGCTCCTTTATATTTCGGTATTCTGCATTTTTGCGTTCTTTCTTCCATTTCATGTTTCCTTCCATTTCCTCTTGTCTTTCATTATCGCTTTGTTTCATTTTTTCTGTTTTCTCTATCTTCTTTGTATTTTCTATTTCACTACATTCTGATTTTGGAGTGAATTCAACCACTGTGAAGACAGAGATAGAATTTGTCTTGTTAAGGATATCAAGGGATATGGAGCACAGCTGTGAAAAGGAACTGAGTTGTCGATCAGCCATCAGCTATTTGAATGGTCGAACAGGTGCGACAGACTGAATTGGACTATTCCTGTTCCTAATGTTACTATGATTTAATTGGCCAAAACCAGGCAAGATAACAGCAACAGGAAACCCTGGAATCCATTCTGGTGAGGTTAGCAGCCAGAGATATATGGAGCTGAGATGATAATGATTGTAAATGGACGGAGAGCTGAAGCTGAGCCACAATGACAGCAATAAATGTTGGAATCCTGGTGACCAACCCTGCAATTAACCCACATTCAGAAGAATCGCCTTTTTATAATCATAGCTTTCGTTTCCTTACTGAATGTAGTAACTTTTGTGGAAAACACAGCAAGTGATGGGTGTATGCCAAACCAAAGCTTCCAAAGTGGGTAGTCAATCAACTTTACATCTATATAGCACTTTTAACTTAAGAATGCCTCCTGTGGTCTTACACAGACCTTTGAGGGAAAAACAGATACAGAAGACAAAAAAAGGTTTGCATTTCTATAATGCTTTTCACTGACATCTCAAAACACTTACAGCCAATGAAGCACTTCTGATGTATAGACACTATTGTAATGTAGGAAACATGGCAACCAATATGCGATCAGCAAACTCTCACAAACATTAATGTGATAACAACCAGATCATCTTTTTTGTGATGTTTATTGAGGGATAAATATTGGCCAGTACACAGCAACCCACCTGCTCTTCTTCGAAATAGCATCGTGGGATTTTTTATCCACCCAGCAGGCATATGGGGCCTCCATTTAATGTCTCATCTGAAATGCAGCACCTCTGACAGTGTGGCATTCCCTCAGTGCTGCACTGGAATGTCAGCCTTGAATTTTGTGCTCAAGCCCTAGTGTGGGACTTGAATTCAAAACTTTGTGATTCAGAGGCTAGGAAGAAATAGCAGGGCATTTAGAAAAGCTTAACACAACCTATGCTACCAACTGAGCCATGGCTGGCACACGTAGTAAGGCACTGAATAGCTCATTACAGTCACCAGGTTTGAAATGCTGATACACAGTTAAGTGCTCAAATTCTTCAAACCATCTCCAAAGCATTTGGCATGGCCTAAACAAATTCACAACCAACTTAGCTACTCCTCATAGCTTCAGTGCTGGGCTGAATCTTCATCCTGATGAAATTGTTCTCAGGTTGGATGACCTACTTCCGAGCCTAAATGAGTGATGTTCAGAGGGAATGGATTGAGATTGAGTGAGTAAAGTTGGGCAAACAACTGACTGGAAAAGCTGAACTTTAAGTGGGTCTACCTGTAATATCTGTAACTGTGGTCAGGACTTTCCCCAGGCCTATCAGTCTTTCTTAGTTCCAGTGTCAGTTGTTTTTTTTTATCTAAAAATAATGCAAAGTCTTACTGTGAAAACAACCCCAGCTCTATTCATTTTCCAAGCTATATCACCGATTTCATAAAAAGCTTAATGTTTCCAATGATCTGACATTGGTAATATTGTTTTCACATACCTCGGCACTCCACTTTGTCAATCTACTCAATGATATTTATGGTTAAAAATTGGAGGTAAAATAGATGTAATTTGTACATTATTGTTCTTCATGGACTTTCTATGCTTATCCAAAAGTAGCTGTATATCAGGAATTGGAAGGGAGGGAGGAACTCAGGGAAAATTACAATCACTAAGAAAGTGGTACTGAGCAAATTGTTGGAGCTGCAGGCTGAAAAGTCCTCTGGTCCTGATGGACTTCATCCTAGGGCCTTGAAAGAAGTGGCTAGTGAGATAGTTGATGCATTGATTTTAATTTTCCAAAATTCCCTAGATTCGGGGAAGATGCCACTAGATTGGAAAATAGCGAATGTAACTCCTTTATTCAAAGAGCGAGGGAGACAGAAAGCAGGAAACAACAGGCCAGTTAGTATAACATCTGTTTTAGGGAAAATGTTAGAAGTTATTATTAAACGCATTAAAGCAGGGCACTTAGATAAAATCAAGGCAATCAGGCAGAGACAATGTGGTTTTGTTTAATCATATTTAACCAGTTTATTGGAGTTCTTTGAAGAAGTAACATGTGCTATGGATAAAGAGGAACTGATGGATGTACTGTATTTAGATCTCCAGAATGCAGTTGATAAGGTGCCACATCAAAGGTTATTGCAGGAAATAAATGCTCATGGTATAGAGGTTAACATAATTGGCATGGATATAAGATTGGCTTGCTACTAGGAAACAGAGTAGGCATAAAAGGGAATATTTTCTGGTTGGCAAGATGCAGCAAGTGGTGTGCCACAGGGCTCAGTGCTGGGGGCTCAACTTTTTATACTTTGTACAAAGGATTTGGATGAAGACACCAAAAGCATGGTTGCTAAATTTGCTGACGATACAAAGATAGGTAGGAAAGTAAGTTGTGAAGAGGGCATTAGGAGGTTATGAAAGGATATAGTTTAAGTGAGTGGACAAAAATCTGACAAATGGAATATAATATGGGAAAATGTGAAATTGTCCATTTTGGCAGGAAAAATAAAAAAAGAGGCATATTATCTAAATTGTGATAGATTGCAGAGCTCTGAGATGTGGAGGGATCTGAAGGTCCTAGTACATAAATCGTAAAAGGCTAGTTTGCAGGTATAGCAAATAATTAAGAAAGCTAACTGAATGTTATTTATTGTAAGGGGAATTGAATACAAAAGTAGAGGGATTATGCTTTAGTTATACAGGGCATCGGCAAGACCACATCTAGAGTACTGTGTATAGTATTGGTCTCCTTATTTAAGGAAGGATATAAGTGCATTAGAAGCAGTTCAGAGAAGGTTTACTAAATTAATACCTGGAATAGTTGTGTTGTCCTATGAGGAAAGGCTTGTATCTGTTGGAGTTTAGAAGAGTAAGAGGTGACTTGATTGAAACATGTAAGATCCTGAGGGATCTTGACAGGGTGGATGCGGAAAGGATGTTTCCTCTTGTGGGAGAATCTAATACTAGGGGCCACTGTTTAAAAATAAGGAGCTGCCCATTCACGACAGAGATTAGGAGAATTTTCTTTTCTCAGAGGGTTGTGAATATTTGGAACTCTCTTCCTCAAAAGGCAGTAGAAGAAGAATCTTTAAATATTTTTAAGGCAGAGGTAGATAGATTCTTGATATGCAAGGGGGTGAAAGGTTATCATGGGTAGGTGGGTATGTGGAGTTGAGGTTACAATCAGATCAGCCTTGATCTCATTCAATGGCAGAGCAGGCTCAAAGGGCCAAGTGTCGTACTCCTGCTCCTCATTCATATGTTCATGTATTCATATTCAACCTTGTTTCCTTTGTGCTGGTTGTTGGAAATATCTACAAGAGTATGCAGGTACTGGGCCTTCCTCTTTTCCTCCATAAGCCTGGACCAGCAAGGAGAAAACATCAAGCCCTCAAAAAATAGAGATTACATAAACCTGTGGAATTTGGGTGCAATGCGATTTTAGAAACATATGAATGTTCTTTCACAAAAGGAACACGCTACGTTGCTAAACATGTTGCAAGGCCACATTGCGTGGTGGTCAGAACTAGTTGTCTCTACTTCATCTCCATCCCTCACTTGCGTAACTGCAGCAGTTTTCCTTCTTACCACACTTGGATGTCAACATTAAACTCCTGCTATGTCAGGTGAAGGTTGTGGAAGCAGTTTATGGGCAGAATTTTCTGCCTGTCGGGTGGGTGGGCCCGACCCAATCTCTGGCTGGCGGGGAGCTGATTCCCACCGGAGAAGTGGGCTGCGCCGCCAGTTTAGGTGGGCGGGCCAATTAAGGCCTGCCCAGCGTGACGTCCGGTGGGAAGTGCTATGCATTTCCTGTGCAGGCGGGGGGGCCTTCCCTAAATGGAGAGTGCACGCTTTAGCACATGCGCATGAAAGAGCGCACATCTCCCTGTGGCTAAGTGCAGCCTCAGGGAGATCGCTTCCACTTTGAAAAAGATTAAAAATAGAGAGAAAAAAAATCCCTAACATGTCCCCCTCATGTGACAATGTCACATGAGATGGGACATGTTCATAATTTACAGAATAACTTTATTAAAGTTTTTAAAACCCTGCATGAAGCCTCATCCCGCCGCTGGATGAGGTTTCATGTTTTCTCTATTTGCCGCCGGGGCTCCTGGCCGACCCACCAACCTTAAGGTTGGACGGGCAGCTCCTTTAATTGTTTAAATGATCCTGTCAATGGCCTCAATTGGCCGTTGACAGGTTGGCGGGCCCACAGCTGATTTTGCTGTGTCCCCGCCTTCCTGAAAATTTAAATGGGGCGGGATGATGTTGGGGGTTCCGCCCCCTGCTCGCCGATGGCAAAATTCTGCCCTATGTTAGTTTTGTGCTATATTAATGCCCTGGATCCCAGTGCATGGGCTACACTCATCAGCTGGTAGCCCAAAGTAAACGCATTCAACTTACTATGGCCAGCCACTGGGCAAGGCATGTGAATGCCCAGAGCATGGCATTAAGAACCTGGTAGCATGTGTCACAACCTCAGAACGTCACAAAGTGCCCGGCAACCAATGAAGTACTTTTTTGAAGTGTAGTCACTGTTTTAGAATTAGGAAACATGGCAGTTAATTTGCGCACAGCAAGCTCCCACAAACAGCAGGGTGATAGTGACCAGACAATCTGTTTTTTTGTGATGTTGGTTGAGGGATAAGTGTTGTCCAGGACACCGAGAGATAATACCCCTGCTTTCCTTCGAAATAGTGCCATTGGACCTACATCTGCCCAAGCAGGCAAATGGAGCCTTATTTTAAAGTGTCATCCAAATAATGGCACCTCCAACATTACAATGCTCTCTCAATACTACATTCTAGTGACAGCCTTGATTTTTGTGCTCAAGTTCTGCAGTGGAACTTGAATCCGGAACATTGTGATTCAAAGGTGTGCTGCCAGCCAACTGAGCCATGGATGACACTGAAAATGTTCAATGACCTCACTGGGGTGGTCAAGGTGAGTGAATGCATCCGCACATCACTTTTCGCACCTAGCACACAACCCACCTCTCACACTGCTGGAAGTAACTCATCTCTATAACTCACCAAGTCGCCCACCCTGACACACAGGACTCACCTTCAACATCCTTACACTGCAACTCACACGTACACACCTCCCAATCATGCCAGTTGCACATACCTCAACTATCAACCAAACACACTGTCACACAGTCACTGACATTTTGCGCCCCCTCTTGCAGGAGACGATGGCGCAGAAGAGGAAGATGAGAAGCAAAGGACCTCAAATGAACCATCCCCTCATTGCCTTCAAGAAGATAATCCCCATGGTCATGGGGCACCAGAGAATGAAGCCAGCATTGCCGAAGCCGTCATGGATGACGGTGAGTTGCTGACTTCCGCAACTTCTCTACTAACTCCTCGTCCTGAAAGGCCATTTGTGTTGTTTGCTTAATCCTCCCTGAAGCCTGGTAAACTGCAGACACAGGCAGTGATTGTGAAGAATACTAAAAGAAGTATTGTATCAATATCCAAAGATTCCCATTTCATTTGCACTGAGTACATGATTCTTACCTGATTTTTTTTTCTCTTCATACATGGGCTGTGGGCATCACTGGCTAGGCCAGCATTTATTGACCATTCCTAATTGCCCTTGTTATCCAATTAAAAAATGCAATTTTGCTTGTGATGTATTATTGAAAAGTAAAGAAAATATCTACTTTTCTCTGAGTTTTCCCTCATTTATGTTGGGTATTTAATGTTGTGCAAAGTTGGGAATTCAGATAAAAGTAGCGTGTAATTACTGCATGGCCATAAATGTAATATTTCCAAGGATGGTATTGACAAAAAAGTTGATGGGAATGTGAGTTATGAGGAGGATGCAAAGAGGCTTAAAGGATATTTAGACAGACTAAGCTAGTGGGCAAGAACATGGCAGATGGAATATAATGTGGAAAAATGTGCAGTTATCCACTTTGGTAGGAGAAACAGAAATGTAGGGTATTTTTTAAATCGGGAGAGATTGGGAAGTGTTGGTGTTCAAAGGGACCTGGGTGTCCTTGTTCATGAGTCACTGAAGGCTCACATGAAGGTGTAACAAGCAATTAAGAAGACAAATGGTATGTTAGCCTTTATTGCAAGAGGATTTGCGTATAGGAGTAAAGAAGTCTTGCTGCATTTGAATAGAACCTTGGTGGGACCACACCTGGAATATTGTGTGCAGTTTTGGTCTCCTTACCTAAGGAAGGATATACTAGCCATAGAGGGAGTGCGATGAAGGCTCACCAGACCAATCTCTGCGATGGCAGGATTGTCCTATGAGGACTCAATTTGAATTCTCTAGAGTTTAGAAGAATGAGAGGTGATATCATTGAATTGTACAAATTTCTTACAAGTCTCGGCAGGGTAGATGCAGGAAGGATGCTTCCCCTGGTTGGGGGATCTAGAACCAGGGACACAGTCTCAGAATAAGAGGTAGGCCACTTAGGACCGAGATGAGGAGAAATTTCTTCTGTCAAAAGTTGGTTAATCTTTGGAATTCTCTACCCCAGCAGACTGTAGAGACACAGTCATTGAGTATGCTCAAGACTGAGGTGGATAGACTTCTAGATAACAATGACATCAAGGGAAAGGCTGGGATAGTGCAGGAGTATGGCATTGAGATAGAAGATCAGCCATGGCCTAGTTAAATGGCGGAGCAGGCTCAAGTTGCTGAAAGGCCTACTCCTGCTCCTATGTTCTGATGTTTAACACAGTGCAAAATATAAGGTCTGAGAAAGATCAGATGCATAAACCGGGTAGTTTAATAGCAGCAACAATCTTGCAATCATTTAAAAAACTATTGGATGCCATAATGGGCGGACTTTATGATCATTTTAGACAGATTAACTATGATTGCCTTCCTCATCCATAATTATCTTAATTTATGGACTGTTCATAAAACAGATTCTGCTCAAGAGAACACAGCAAAAATTTCAGACCAATGGAAGGAGGGTGAGGAAACTGACAAATACTCACACACTCACTCTGACTCCTGCATTAAAAATTGCTTTGAGACAAATATTTTGATGAATCTAATTACACACAAAGTTACAACATGACACGATATTCATCACATCGTGTGATCTCATTATGACTAGGTCTGCCTCTCCTTCCCTACGTATTGCTGTTATTGTGTGCCATTCAAGAAATTTGCAGCATGACTTCCACTCATTGTCAATTGTATAGATTCTTTCCCCCTACATAGTGAGTAACAAATTGGATGACCTGCTTTTAGTTTTTTTTGTAACAGTGATGTGTAACTACCTATTCATACCAGCTTCGTGGGCAACATTTCACCCCTGTCGCGGGGGATATGTGGGAGCAGGCATGAGCGGGTGGGTTCCCCATCGGTGCCCACAGTTGGGGGCGCACTGCCATTTTACGTGGGCGGGCCAATTAAAGCCTGCCCAGCGTGACACCCGCCCGGAAGCGCTATGCGTTTCCTGTGTGGGCGGAGGGCGATTCCCTGAGCCAGGACTGTGCTCTTTCGTGTATGCGCACGAAAGAGTGCACAGATCTCCCTGAGGCAAAGTGCTGCCTCAGGGAGATCAGCTGTGGTTTGAAGATTTCAATAACGAAGGGGAAAAAAATTACTGACATGTCCACTCATGTGCCACTGCCACATGAGTTGGGACATGTCAATTCCTTCTATTTAAACATTTTATAAAAATTTTAATACCCTCATGAAACCCCATCCCGCCCATGGTTGAGGTTTCATGTTTATTCAGTAGCCTGCCTGGGCTCCCGGCCTGCCCGCCAACCTTTAGCTTGGATGGCCTGGTCCATTAATCATGTTAATTACTTTGTTAATGGCCTTAATAGGCCTTTGACAGTTCGGCTGCTGCGCACCCGCCGAACTGAAAATCTAAATGACTGGGGGTGACGCTCCCCACTCGCCAAACAGAAGATTCCGCCCCATGATTCTTTCATTAAGAGTGTTTAGTGTGATGGCTGAAACAGGCCTGTCAATTGAAAACATTATCTTTGCTTTAGCTTTGTTGTAAATCTAGAGAGAGGAAGAGTACGTGAAAAATGGCAATTCACATTCTCTACATTTGTAACAATCATCAGTGAAGGTAAGTATTAAAGCTTTCAATGTTTTACTTCAATCCAAACTCCCCCCAAACATAACGAATACGCTGGCATACTAATTTACTCACTCCTGACTAATTCACGTGTTTCTTTGTCACACATGAATGATGACGTTGTTCTTATTCATTGAATAAAGAGAGAATTCCAGTTCTCAGTTGTGCATTCCCATTCCTTGAGCGTGTGTTAAATCTGACAGAATAAAAATATAAAGCTCCTCTCATCTTGAGCAATAAAAGGAACTGTGGCTTTATGGAGCTCCATGAACACAAAAACCTTCTAAAAGAACTCTATTAATCCCAAATAGTGCAAAAAAATGATTTAATGTTATGAATAGAAGCTTGGAGGGTTACGTAAATAACACAAATTTTATGAACATTAACTCACCAGACATTTCCTCACTTGTGCTGGTGTAGGTGTGGTGAGTCAGAAAGGGCAAATTTCGTGGTTAGTTATATAACTCTGTCTGAATCTTTGGAGTTAAAAATTTGAATAATTTAAAAGATCATCAAATTTGATAAACTATTACTCTTTAACAATGGAAAATGTCTGAAAATAACCTATCGAGAAAAAATCCCTATACATATTTTTTTGTCAAATTCGCTTTCGGTCAGATTAGAAAATGCATACAAACTTCCTGGTTTCTTTAAAAAAAATTATGAAAAATTAGGTTTGGGGTGAAAATATACGTGGGACAGGCCAGAATAATCTACAATTCAGTTGCCAGAAAACAGCCAATGATAAGGCAGCCTTGTTTTAAAGTTTTATATTGTGCGAATGTGTTCCTTCAACAAAAGAAAAAAAAGGAAGATGCATTTGTATTGCAACTTCCACAACATCAGGATGACCCACTGGCCTCTGTCCAAGAATCAGCTAACAAACATATAGAAGGGTACTTTGGAAGAGCTCCCTGAAAGAGGAGAAGAAAACCAAAGGCTGTATCATCCAGACTAATTTTGCACATTTTCTTGCATTTTTAGCAGCCTGGGAGTTATTGTTTAAGAACCTTCTCAGTGGGGAGTGTAAAGAAAGGAGAATATAATAAAAATGCAAATTGTCAAAATTTATGTTCTGCAGTCTGAAGCTAGGATGAAATGTAAAAATGAAACAAGGCACAGGCATGCGAGCCCTAGTGATTTTATTCTGTGCTGATTTTTCTATGATTACAGACAAATTCAGATCAAAGGAGAGAGCTTTGACTAAGTAGTAGCTTACCTGCATCTGAGTTGGAAGGTTACGCATTTGAACCCAGCTCCAGATAGCCCTGGTGAGCAGAGAATGGGGTGGAATTTAATGTCCTTCACCTTAGCAAGTTTGGTGGCATTTAATCAGGCAAGAGGATGGCAAGGAGGCACATGGGTGTTTGGTATTTATCTGTAGGACATATGTATATTAATATGTACATGTGCACAATACATACATTCATATAAAACTAACTAGTTTTTTCCCTATTGTTTCAGAATGACCTTGGTCCATCATATTCTTGACTTGAAAACACATTCCCTAATAAGGGAATTAAAACTCTTCTTATTGAGAAACTGGTTTCCAAACTACACTGAGGACAAAGCACTCAGGAAATTCAACTGCGTATCATTCAGTGTAGCAGGAAACCCAACAGGCTTGTTCTAGCTAATGTCCACAGTTGGCATTGCTCAACGTTTTAGAAAGGGTGTTGCAATAGCATGCAATCCCTCAAGAGCCTCTCTATTGCAGAAGTGTCCAGAAAACCGTTTATTATATCTGAAGTTGTGTTCTAGTTTTCGAATAGATGAAACCCAGTATTATAAAAATAATGATCCAAATGGATTAAGCCAATCATAGTCATTGTGGATAATATATGTATCAATGGACTGAAATTTTACTCACTAAATTAGTGTTGTCAAATACACTCGTCACTCATCATGTGGTGAATCGACTACAGACAAGTGGTGAATGGATGCTGTTAATTATTAGAGCTGTACAATAATGAGTTGTGTTAAAGTTGCCAAAGTGGATATGAACACAGGAACATAGGACAAAGGAACATGAAACAAAGCAGCAATAGTAGACCATTGGGTCCTTTGAACCAGCTACACCATTCGATAAGCTCATGGCTGGTCTGATTGTGGTCTCAACTCCACTTTCCTGTCTGTCTCTCATAACTCTTGACTCCCTTGTCTATCAAAAGTATATCTAACTTAGCCTTGAATAAATTCAATGATCCAGCTTCCACTACTTTTTGGAGAAGAGGATTCCACAGACTAATGACCCTCTGAGAGACAAAATTTCTCCTCATCTCCATCTTAAAGGGATAGACCTCTTATTCTTAAGCTATGTCCCCCTCTAGAAGGAACATCTGCCCAGTATCCTCTCTATCAAGTTCCCTCAGGATCTTATATGTTTCAATAAGATCACGTCTCATTCTTCTAAACTCCAATGTGTATAGGCCCAACCTGTTCAGCCTTTCTTTATAAAATAAGCCCTTCATCCCAAGAATGAGCTGAATGAACCTTCTCTAAACTCCCTCTAATGCAATTATATACTTTTTCAAATAAGGATACCAAAACTGTACACAGTACTCCAGATGTGGTCTCACACCAAGGCCTTATACAGCTGCAATAAAGCTTCCCTACTTTGATTTCATGCTCCATATTTGATTCCCTTTGCAATGAATGCCAACATTCCATTTGCCTTCCTAATAATTTGCTGTACCTGCTGTATACTAACTTTTTGTGATTCATGTGCAGGTCTCCCAGATCCCTCTGTAAAAGTGAGTTCCGCATCTCTCTCCATTTAAATAATGTACCGCTTTTCTATTCTTCCTGCCACAGTGCACAAGTTCATATTTTTCCATATTATATTCCATCTGCCAAATATTTTCCCACTCACTCAACCTACCTCTGTCCCTTTGTAGACTCTTTAACTCCTCTTGACAACTTAATTTCCTTCCAATTTTGGTGTCATCGGTAAATTTAGCAACCATACATTCAGTGCTTTCGTCTAAGTCATTTATATAGATCGTAAATAGTTGAGGCCCCAGCAGTGATCCCTATGTCACTCCACTAGTTACAGCTTGAGAACATGAAAATTACCCATTTATCCCTACTCTACGTTTCCTGATAGTTAACCAATCCTTTATCCATGACGATATGTACTCCCTACACCATGGCCAGAATTTTCCAGTCATTGGTGGAGGGTAGCCGCGAATTGGACTGCTGCCCGCAATCGGGCGGTGACCGCCATTTCATGCTGGCTGACCAATTAACAGCCAGCCAGCGTGAATCGCGCGCTGCAGCGCTCAGCGCTACCTATGTGTGTGGGTGGGTGTGTGGGGGGAATGGGGGAGTGGGGGGGGAGGGGGGAGGATGAGGGCGAGTGCAGAACTTGCCGCATGCGTGCAAGTGCGCTTGGTTTGAAAAAACTTTTTTTTATATCACAGATTGAAACCTCATCCCGCCCGTGGCCTTTACTCCTTCCCGCCAACCGTAAGGTTGGATGGGCAGAGAAAAATTCAATTTAATTACAAGCTTAATGCCCTTAATAGGCCTGTTAATTGTCAGTGGATGTGCTGCTGACTCCTGCACACACATGCCGACCGAAATATTGTGCGAGTGCATTATCGTGTGTCATTTTGCACCCACTCGGCACAGGCGCGCGCTCACCCGATGAGCACAATACCCTGCCCCATGAGTTCTCATTCAGCATAGTAACCTTTGATGGAATTTAGAAGAGTAAGAGGAGACTTAATTGAAACCTTCAAGATCCTGAGGGGTCTTGACAGGGTGGATGTGGAGAGGATATCTCCTCTTGTGGGAGAATCTAGAACTAGCGGTCACTGTTTAAAAATAAGGGGTTGCTCATTTAAGACAGAGGTGAGGTTTCAGAGGGCTGTGAGTCTTTGGAACTCTATTCCTCAAAAAACAGAGGAAGCAGAGTCTTAGAATATTTTTAAGGCAGAGATACATAGATTCTTGTTTAACAAGGGGGTGAAAGGCCATCGGGGGGTAGGCAGGAATGTGGTGTTAAGGTTACACTCAGTTCAGTCATGGTCTTATTGAATGGCGGAGCAGGCTTGAGGAGCAGAATGGCCTACTCCTGCTCCTAATCTGTATGTTCGGATGTGGCACCTTGGCAAATGCCTTTTGGAAATGTATCTACAGGTTTCTCTTTGTCCACCTTGATTGTTACTCCCTCAAAGAATTCTAATAAATTAGTTAAGTATGTTCTCCCTTTCAAAAACAAATATGGATGTCATCCACTTGACTGCTATTTATCATCCATCCCTAATTGAACAAGGGACAATCAATCATGTTGCTGTTAGACAAAAGCCACATGTTGCCACTATGTAAATAAAAAAAGTCCACCGCTTGTTACTTTCTCTGTTCCTGTTCTCTCTGGGTGCCTCTAGATGATATATTTAGATCTGTGGGACAACTGTGAAAGCAAGGCCAGCCTTCAGAAGGACAGGGTCCTGATAGCTCTCAAAATTTTTGAGAGGAATCTAGTGACACAGGTGATGCTAACGGAAGAACTTGGTTTTATTTAGCTGGTAGTTGGCAGATTTTGGAAAACAGTTGAGATATGTAAGTGATGAACAGTGCTATATGGCTGCCAATGAGAGTAAAATGTATGACTTTGGCAAACTGAAGTGGTGCAGCAGCATCCAAATGTGTCACACCTTCATCTTTATAGATCTGTTGAAATGAGTGATTGAAAGGGATAGGCTACTATTGGCATAAAAGGAGAGATTACAGGAGGTTGGCCATGAGTCAAAAGTTTTTTAACTGTCCAAATGCTATTCTTAAAAATGGTAGTCAACACAATGTAAGCAACGCAAGAGACAAAGTGCAGAAAGCAATCAGTAGCGATTTGTTGATCATTTTGCCTCCTTGAGTTTCCTAAATATAAATTCTAATAAAATAGATACAACGTAGTCTTGAAGAAATTTGTTTTTTGAAATAAACTGGGGCACACTTTCAGAAACAAAACACTTCAGTTAACAGATTATCACCACCATTTGACAGTGTGTACAGTAGACTTACTTTGTGGAATATTTGAATTGCTAAACCCTTTTGAAACTGTTCTCCTGGCTCTGGGAGTGAGTGATCAATCTTGATGACTGACAGTTTAAAATCTCAAAACTATTTTTAAAAGGCTGCACAGTTGTTTTGTTAATATTGCTTATACTTCGTATCATGCTGAATATGATGGCCTGATCAAAATTCTATTGGACTACAATGCACTAAAGCAATTAATTTCAACAATCATGTAGATGTGAGAAGAACTGCTCTAGTCACTGTTTACAGAAACAACAGGCTTACAGTTTCACTACAAATAAGGCTGTTGCAATTAGCTATTACCGTTAAGTTAAGATGTGATATTATGAGGAGTAGATAATTAGGGGTAGGGTTTTCCTGGGGCTTCTTGGTTCTCTGGTGTAACTTCAACAGAGAATCAGTGGACATCCCAGGGAGACAGCATGAATAGCTATTTATGCTACTTCGCTAAGGTTTCAGCCGAGGTTCACAGTGGGAGATTGGGAGAACCCATGCAAAGATTATCAGCTAAAGGGGCACTAACTAAAGTGTCTTAATATTAGGCATATCAAATATTTTACCCTTGGCCACTAAGTGTGATGGTTGTTTATTCCTTTTGTGCTGTTCTAGCAATACAAATATGAATGAAAAATTCCACTTGGACAAAAAAGTACGTTTTTGCCACAGTTTCCACCTGAAAGTCTGCATTTAGCTCTACTACATAGACATTTGCTAGTTTATGCCATTAAGTTCTGTTGTAAAATGCTGTGAAATAAAAAATAAAAGTTGTCAATTTAATTTTTTTTTTGAGTTTTGATTTACTCAGGGTACTATATGAGTCGGAGTGTAAAATTGGTGGTATTGCAGAAGCTGCTCATTATACACCCCACTGAATATTCATTTCCAATTGATTCAATTCCTGAAGTGAAACAGTAAACCAAAATAATCAAATTTACTGAATGGGCCCCAAATGAAGAAATGACCAAAAATATTCCACTTTTTTTTAGCTTTTTCTTTAAAACGCATCAGAACCAACACAAGTTAAACATCAATTAACAGGCAAATGATACTTCAACTAAAAATGTAAATTTCACTTTAAAAAGTTGGTGTAACAAAGATATGTCTTGCGCTACCACAAGTACCCACATCACTCTGCATGGACATGTGGTAGTATGGAGCCGCGCAGTTCTACAATATGCTGTTCATTATTCATGAAGGGTAGAGGGGGATTGTAGAAGAGTGCCTTGCTGATGAGCCCTATTTGACAGGTCGGGAGTCCTATTTGACAGCAGCTTTCACCTCCGAGTTTCACGGCTATGATTATTATCAACAAGGCACTCTTCTACAAACACCCTCTCCCTCAGGTCAGGATGGTCCTGATGCTGTAGCTTTCCAGAGACCCTTTTCAACCAACCAACCAAACAATAAGACTACAGTTTTGCCAATTCTGGGAAAACACCCTGCTCTTTAGCATCTCTGGGCTATTCACATGCTTTTCATGTTTTGGGCCTTATTAGCCAGCTCGGGGAGTTCCTCCAAGAGCTCCTGCCTTCTTCACAGCAGTAACTTCTTTGTATGCTTCTCTGTGCCTGGCTACATGGCTTTTATATCTTAACTTCCTTCCTATTTGTGCTGCTTCCAGGTTGAGGCTCGCCAAGTCACATCAACCAGTATTTCTTATTATCCAGGAAAATTACAATTGATTAAAACTCTTTAAAGTCCTTTTCTAACATTCTTAAGAACAATTATAGATTCCCCAGATTCTTTTTTTTTTATTACAAATTTTCCTTGCTTCTGGGTCAAAGATTATCATGCAATGACTGGACGTATGATGAGTGGCTGAAGCCATACCAACTAGTTTACGAGATCCAAGATGAAGTTCTAGATCTGACTCGCTAGCTCAACAGATCAGTATGTTTGTTCAACTTTTGCAAGAGGGATCCGCTCAGTGAAATCATTTCAGACGCATATGAAGTTTCTTTTTAATTGAATTTGGCTGATTCCTGTGTCTAACTGAGATTCAGACAGAAATACCACGAAAGGAAGGTAACACTTGCTGAAGCACAATGCAGAACATCCATTAAAATTGAATTACCTGGAAAAACTCAGCAGGTCTGGCAGCATCGGCGGAGAAGAAAAGACTTGACGTTTTGAGTCCTCATGACCCTTCAACAGAACTAGGTGAATCCAAGGAAGGGATGAAATATAAGCTGGTTTAAGGTGTGTGTGTGTGTGTGTGTGTGTGTGTGTGTGTGTGTGTGTGTGGGGTGGGGGGGGGGATAGGGAGGGGGGTTTGGGTTGGGGGAGAGAAGTGGAGGGGGGTGGTGTGGTTGTAGGGACAAACAAGCAGTGAGAAGCAGATCATCAAAAGATGTCACAGACAACAGAACAAAAAGAACACATAGGTGTTGAAGTTGGTGATATTATCTAAACGAATGTACTAATTAAGAATGGATGGTAGGGCACTCAAGGTATAGCTCTAGTCGGGGGGTGGGGGGAGCATAAAAGATTTAAAAATATTTTAAAATAATGGAAATAGGTGGGAAAAGAAAAATCGATATAATTTATTGGAAAAAACAAAAGGAAGGGGGAAGAAACAGAAAGGGGGCGGGGATGGAAGGGGGAGCTCAAGACCTAAAGTTGTTGAATTCAATATTCAGTCTGGAAGGCTGTAAAGTGCCTACATGGAAGATGAGGTGTTGTTCCTCCAGTGTGCGTTGGGCTTCACTGGAACAATGCAGCAAGCCAAGGACAGACATGTGGGCAAGAGAGCAGGGTGGAGTGTTAAAATGGCAAGCGACAGAGAGGTTTGGGTCATTCTTGCGGACAGACCGAAGGTGTTCTGCAAAGCGGTCGTCCAGTTTACGTTTGGTCTGTCCAATGTAGAGGAGACCACATTGGGAGCAACGAATGCAGTAGACTAAGTTGGGGGAAATGCAAGTGAAATGTTGCTTCACATGAAAGGAGTGTTTGGGCCCTTGGACGGTGAGGAGAGAGGAAGTGAATGGGCAGGTGTTACATCTTTTGCTTGGGCATGGGGTGGTGCCATAGGAGGGGGTTGAGGAGTAGGAGGTGATGGAGGAGTGGACCAGTGTGTCCCAGAGGGAACGATCCCTATGGAATGCCACCGGGGGTGAAGGGAAGATATGTTTGGTGGTGGCATCATGCTGGAGTTGGCGGAAATGGCGGAGGATGATCCTTTGAATGCGGAGGCTGGTGGGGTGATAAGTGAGGACAAGGAGGACCCTATCATGTTTCTGGGAGGGAGGAGAAGGCATGAGGGCGGATGCGCGGGAGATGGGCCGGACACGGTTGAGGGCCCTGTCAACGACCGTGGGTGGAAAACCTCGGTTAAGGAAGAAGGAGGACATGTCAGAGGAACTGTTTTTGAAAGTAGCATCATCAGAACAGATGCGACGGAGGCGAAGGAACTGAGAGAATGGGATGGAGTCCTTACAGGAAGCGGGGTATGAGGAGCTGGAGTCGAGGTAGCTATGGGAGTCGGTAGGCTTGTAATGGATATTGGTGGACAGTCTATCACCAGAGATTGAGACAGAAAGGTCAAGGAAGGGAAGGGAAGTGTCAGAGATGG
Source organism: Carcharodon carcharias (assembly GCF_017639515.1). Lineage (NCBI taxonomy): Eukaryota > Metazoa > Chordata > Chondrichthyes > Lamniformes > Lamnidae > Carcharodon > Carcharodon carcharias. The sequence continues at coordinate 21,568,292 of NC_054475.1, forward strand.
ACCACGTGAAAATGATGGAGGGGTGGAGATTGGAAGCAAAATTAATAAATTTTTCCAAGTCCCAATGAGAGCATGAAGCAGCACCGAAGTAATCATCGATGTACCGGAGAAAGAGTTGTGGAAGGGGGCCGGAGTAGGACTGGAACAAGGAATGTTCCACATACCCCATAAAGAGACAAGCATATCTGGGGCCCATGCGGGTACCCATAGCCACACCTTTTATTTGGAGGAAGTGAGAGGAGTTGAAGGAGAAATTGTTCAGTGTGAGAACAAGTTCAGCCTGACGGAGGAGAGTAGTGGTGGATGGGGATTGTTCGGGCCTCTGTTCGAGGAAGAAGCTAAGGGCCCTCAGACCATCCTGGTGGGGGATGGAGGTGTAGAGGGATTGGACGTCCATGGTGAAGAGGAAGCGGTTGGGGCCAGGGAACTGGAAATTGTTGATGTGACGTAAGGTGTCAGAGGAATCGCGGATGTAGGTGGGAAGGGTCTGGACAAGGGGAGAGAGAAGGGAATCAAGATAATGAGAAATGAGTTCTGTGGGGCAGGAGCAAGCTGACATGATCGGTCTACCGGGACAGTTCTGTTTGTGGATTTTGGGTAGGAGGTAGATGCGGGCTGTCCGAGGTTGTGCGACTATCAGGTTGGAAGCTGTGGGAGGAAGATCCCCAGAGGAGATGAGGTCAGTGACAGTCCTGGAAACAATGGCTTGATTGTTCCAGTGAAGCCCAACGCAAACTGGAGGAACAACACCTCATCTTCCGACTAGGCACTTTACAGCCTTCCGGACTGAATATTGAATTCATCAACTTTAGGTCTTGAGCTCCCTCCTCCATCCCCACCCCCGTTCTGTTTCTTCCCCCTTCCTTTTGTTTTTTCCAATAAATTATATAGATTTTTCTTTTCCCATTTCCATTATTTTTAAATATTTTTAAATCTTTTATGCTCCCCCCACCCTGACTAGAGCTATACCTTGAGTGCCCTACCATCCATTCTTAATTAGCACATACGTTTAGATAATATCACCAACTCCAACACCTATGTGTTCTTTTGTTCTGTTGTCTGTGACATCTTTTGATGATCTGCTTCTATCACTGCTTGTTTGTCCCTACAACCACACCACCCCCCTCCATTTCTCTACACCCGTCCCCCCTGCCCCACGCACACACACACACCTTAAACCAGCTTATATTTCACCCCTTCCTTGGATTCACCTAGTTCTGTTGAAGGGTCATGAGGACTCGAACCGTCAACTCTTTTCTTCTCCGCCGATGCTGCCAGACTTGCTGAGTTTTTCCAGGTAATTCTGTTTTTGTTTTGGATTTCCAGCATCCACAGTTGTTTTGTTTTTATCCATTAAAATTGATCAGATTGGCACTGAAAAGTCAAAGTGCCAAATCCCACCTTGGCAATTGGCAGATCACACACAAGCTAGAAGAAGGAAGCAAATAAATGGGAGGGCATCCAATTACTAAGTTTTTTCATGGCTGGCATAGTTAAACCTCAATGGTGGGTTGGCAGGAATGTCCATTTCCCCAGGCCTTAATTGGAAGAGCCACCCTTCTTCTCTGGTCTTTTTAACCCACTGCCACCCCCACCCCTCCCCAGCCTCCCCCACAAATTTAATTTGGCCAATTTTACTTAAATACAATGGAACAGTTGTGACCCCCCCACCCTTCACTCCCACATCAAAGGCTCAAGGAAGAGTTATTCTTTCTTCTCCCATCTCATGGGCAACCCTGGGCAATACCACACAGCCGGTTTGTATTTTTTAAACGGCTGTAGGTCCACAATGTAAAATTGTACTTCTTGGAAGTGCATAGGTGTTTGGAGGTGGAAGAATATTGATTATTTTTCAGAATTGTTAACTTTAAAGAATATTGCATACAATTTTGTGGCATGGGAAAATACCATTTGTTCAATGTCAGTGTTTATCATCCACATGAACCTCCTTCCACTTTACTTCATCTCAATCTATCAACATAGCCTCTCGTGTCTCCCTTGCATATTTACCTTTTATCCCCGTAAATGCACTTATACTGTTTGACTCAATCAATATTTCAACTTCAGCTTCAACAAGTATGCAGGATCTTAATATCTGACCCTGATTTAATAGGTAAAGCAAATAACTGTTACAAAGATCCTGTTTGCTTTTGCTTAATGCTACTGCGGTATGACGCATGAGTAAGAGGGTAGAACAAAGTGACCACAACTAAGACTCCTTCATCGTTTATTTCAAGCACCTTATTGTGAATTAGTTTTTATTTCAAAGAAGAACTTCTGACTTGGGGGAAAGGAGTTTCTATTCATAATTGCTTTAAACTCACTTCATTGGTTTCAAGAGTGGTTGTTTTGTGAGAGCAGTGATACATGAGATCATGAGTATCAGTCACTCACCACTGCAGTTGTATATTTCCCTGATGTAATTTGAGGGTAGTTTGCCTTTTGCTAAAGTATTGATTTCAAATATATGTACCATTGGTGGGTAACAGGCAGCTGATGTGAATAAAATGAGCTATATGGTGGGAAAATATTTTCTTTGAGTATAAGCGACTGCAAAAATTACTCACGACCATAAAGGAGATAGTGACTGATTAGGATTTAAGAAGCACATTATGGCTTCAGAAAATAACATTTATTTTAAGTAGCGTTGTGTCTGTTTATTGTAACTCTTTTACGTGCTTTGGTCATTGATATAATTAGGAAATCCATAGATAATTATGGTGGTTCAGCACTGATACATCAATTTATTGTGCTATGTCCTGGTCCCATCATTGTAGCCTCCAACACAATAGAGTAGAAATAAAAACAAAAAAACTGCGGATGCTGGAAATCCAAAACAAAAACAGAATTACCTGGAAAAACTCAGCAGGTCTGGCAGCATCGGCGGCGAAGAAAAGAGTTGACGTTTCGAGTCCTCATGACCCTTCGACAGAACTTGAGTTCGAGTCCAAGAAAGGGTCATGAGGACTCGAAACGTCAACTCTTTTCTTCGCCGCCGAAGCTGCCAGACCTGCTGAGTTTTTCCAGGTAATTCTGTTTTTGTTTTACAATAGAGTAGATCCTGACTGAACACGGGTAACAGCGAGTTGGCAACTTGCTTTAAATCTCTCCCAGTTTTCACCTCCAGTACAGTTAATGGAAATAAAAATCAGGCACAATGTAAAATGGACTACTGATTCTGTAAACATCTGAAGGAGAGAAATGTGCAGGGATATGGAAAAGAGCAGAAGAATGGGACAATTTGGATTGCTTTCCAAAACAGCCAGTGCAGATTCAGTGGGCTGAATGGCCTCCTTCTTTTGTGGTGCAATATTTTATGATTCCTTTTTTCTGCCTTTATCCCATTCCCTAAGCTAAGATGGGGGAGGCGGCATATGACCAATTGTGGCACCCAATCCCTTCACCCAACTAGATAAGATAACTTTGTCAACTGAGGTAGGACTTTTCTGGTCTTTGTAACTCAACTGCTCTCTGATCTTCTTGCTGAGCCTTTGAAAAACTGGATTTCAGATACCTTTTTTGACAACAATTCGGCTGTACAAACTTTTTGATGCCACTCTTATAGCTTCCCTTCTGATTTAATGGGATATTCATTTCTTGAATGGAAGAACTGACACCTGCGATTTCATCTGATGCCTTTATTGTTTCTCTTCTTTTTACTCCTCTAGATTCCCGTTAGTACTTTTCCTCTTATGTCTTCTCCCTTTGCATCTGATAACTTATGTTAGCTTATGATACTAGTCCACCACATTTGAATCCATCCCTGTTCTCTCAAGATTATTTCTCACCTCTCTCACAAAGAATGCTAAGGTAAATGTGATTCATCGGGTTACCCAGGTATCCTTCAAGTGAGAAGAATTTTCTCTCATCTCTAGTGATTTTTATTCATTCTTGGGATGTGAGCATTGCTGGCAAGGCCAACATTTATTGCCCTCTAATTGCCCTTGAGAAGGTGGTGGTTGTTGTCTTACGGTGAACATGCACCTTTCAGTGAATGTATCTTAAACTGTTGTCGATCATTATCACCTCGACAGGATATGATGTTGTAGCCCCATGACTTGTAATCAGTCTATCAGTAGCAGTACTAAGAGTAAGATGTGTGTTTAATAGTCTCTTAGTGAACATTATCTATATGTAGGCCAGGATTTCCTGGTCAGCGAGCGGGTTGGGGGAGGGGAATGGGGCCCGCTCGCCGACATGTAAAATGTTGCGGGATGATGTCGGGCGGATCTCCCGATGTCACTCCACCCCATTTCAATTTTCAAGTAGGCGGGGGCTCTGCAGTATCAGCTGTGTGCCCGCCGACCTGTCAATGGCCAACTGAGGCCATTGACAAAGTCACTAAAGTAATTAGTGGACCTGCCCATCCAAACTTAAGGTTGGCGGGCAGGCTGGGAACCCTGACATTAGAAAAAGCATGAAACCTCATCTACGGGTGGGATGAGGTTTCATGTAGGTTTTAAAAAGTGTAATAAAAGTGTATTTGAAAGTAATGGACATGTTCCAACTCATGTAACAGTGTGATCTCCCTGAGGCAGCACTTAGGGAATCCCCCCCACCTGCACATGGAGTGCATAGCGCTTCCTGGCAGACATCATGCTGGGCGGGCCTTAATTGGCCCGCCCATGTAAAATGGCGGCATGCCGATCGGAGGCTCACCTCCACAGGCCCGCTCCTAAACATCTCCCCCAACGGAGAGAAAATTCTGCCCATAGTCTTATCTTCAAATAAAGAACCCGTATTATTGTTTCGTCATTCCTTGTGTATGATTGTTACTTTTACATCGAACAGAAGAAAACTGTAGCAGTGGTGAGTCATCTCTCAAATCACAGCAATGTAGGTAAAAACCTACAGTGCTGATAGGTAGGGGTAGCATAGGTAACATAATAATTACCCACTAAAGATTAATGCTCTTGGGCATTTGGGTATCTCTTGGGCATTTTGGTATGACACACTTTATCAGAATGACCGTTTTACATAAACTTTTCCCTTACTGGGCTAATTTGCATGTAAGTGACTTATAAAGAAAAAAGAAAGACTTGCATTTATATAGCACCTTTCATGACCACCAAAATGCTTTGCAGCTAATGAAGTGCTTTTGAATTGTAGTCACTATTGTAATGTAGGGAATGTGGCTGCAATTTGCACACAACAAGCACCCACAACAGCAATGTAATAATGAACAGATAACCTGTTGTTTGTGATTGTTCGTTGAGGGATAAATATTGGCCAGAACCCCAGGAATAACTTCCCTGCTTGCCTTCAAAATAGTGCCATGGGATCTTTTACATTCACCTGAAAGGGCTGTCAGGGCCTTGGTTTTATAGTTCCATCCAAAAAGGGCACCTCTAACAGTGCAAAACAGCCTCAGTATTACACTAGAGTGTCAGCCTTGAGTTTTGTACTCAGGTCTTGGACAGGATCTGAACTCACAGCTTTGTGACTCAGAGGTGAGATGCTACCAACTGAGTCACAGTTGCCACATATAAAGAAGTTATTGTACTTTATAAACATATCTACAATCATTTTATCAAGTAAATTATATAGAGCCATAGAAATGTTACAGCACAGAAGGAGGACATTCAGCCCATCTTGTCCATGCCAGCCCAAGGACACCCAGAAGCCCTTTCTAATCCCACCTTCCTGCACCTGGCCCATAGTCCTGCAGTTTACAGCACTTAAGGTGCAGATCCAGATACTTTTTAAAAGAGTTTAGAGTTTCTGCCTCTACCACCAACTTGGGCAGCGAATTCCAGACACCCACTAACCTCTGCGTAAAAAATTTCTTCCTCATGTCCCCACTACACCTTCTGCCACTTATCTTGAATCTATGTCCCCTGGTTCTAGAATTCTCCACCTAGGGAAACAATTTTACCCTGTCCACTCTATCTATTCACCTCATAATTTTGTACACCTCAATCAAGTCACCTCTCAGCCTTCTTTGTTCTAAGGAAAATAACCCCAACCTATCTAATATCTCCTTGTAGCTACACTTTTCTAACCCGGGCAACATTCTTGTAAACCTCCTCTGCACTCTCTCCAGAGCTATTGCATCCTTCCTGTAATATATATTATAGAAATGTCTACAATCATTTTTTAAAATTTTGTTAACCTCATAGTGCAAAGTTGAAATATTCAGCTTCAGCAGCATTATTCATCATTCCTGGAATGATCCTGTATGTGAGCCAATACTGTATTTGAAAGTTGTGATTTGTAGGAATATTATTAATAGGAAAGGGATTAAGATAAGCAAATTTATAATTAGACAAATTTATAACCAAGCATTATTTGGTGCCTCATCTGTTTTTACGTCCTTGGTTTAAAATGTTGAAACAATTTTGAGTAACAGTTGTATCGTGTACTATACTAGGCTCAAGCACATCATCTATGCTGCACTTCAGTATGATATGGAAGGATTGTTGGAGTTGCAGTCTTTTGGATGAGATGCTAAGCTAAGCTGCTGTTTGCCTGTTTAGATTGATGTGAAAGATGCCATGGTATTATTTGCAGGGCAGGTCTACAGGCCAATGTCTAGTCCTCAAGCGACAACAACAAAACAGATTACCTGGTAATTTATTTTGCTGCCTGTTTGTGGGACCTTGCTTTGTTGGCAGTTAGATTTACCTACATAATAGCATCAGTTCATTGGCTGTGGAGTGCTTCGGGTTATAATCACAATGTGAAAAGCACTATAAAGCTGCAAGCTATTTCTTTTAGTAAGACACTGATGTAGTGAGAGCTCCAGTACAGAACCTGAGTGAGATCCTATTGTCATTCACTTCTATGCATGATATTTGATCAAAATCACCATTTGACCAATGGTGCATATTCAGCAATATTCCATTGCTTCTCATTGTATGTTATATGAAGGTAAAAGCTAAATAAATGAAGAGACATGTAATATAAATGAAGCATTGAATGGTGTTTATCCAGACAGAACAACCAAATACATTACAATTCATATGACACATAACATGAGGTTATGACACATAACATGAGGTAAATCAATACATTAAATAAGATGGAATAATCAATGTTTAAACCCTTTGAACATTATGGGAGCTTTTTCCAAAACAACAAGAATTACTTTTAACTTGATATAGTAAGTAACATAAAAATGTTTTGCATTCCATATTTCTCCCTAATTTAGAATTCATAATATTCAGCAGTAGATATGTTTCAGAAACAGCCTGTCCTGAAATCTTTCAGAGATTAAGTAGCTCAAAGGGGTCAACACAAATGCTACATTTTACTGTAAAACATATAACACTGAAGTTAGTTATTTCATTCATGAACTCCAAAGTCACTGTCTCAGCTTGCAATAATCTTGAGGTAGGCTGGTTAACAAATACGTGCATGAATTGTACCAACATTTACAGAGATTGTATTCCTGCCAGTTGCTTTGTGCATCTTCCCCCAATACCACTGGGACAACTCAGATGAAAATAATGAATGATTTATTTATTGGTAGCAAATGAGTTTTATCTACTCTTCCCTCTTTCTTTTGCATTAACACACAGATGTATGTGAATTTGACAGTGATGTCAGATTTAGTGTGTAGTTTAGTTCCAGATGCACTTATAAACCAAAAACATTTTCTGCACCAAAAAAAAAATGCCTGGGCCAGAAATTCATCTCAGGCAGTGGCCCAAATAGGCTGTATTGGATTGGCTACCTATTCTACGCAATGTTGAATGCAATGGAACTGAACACCAAGCGTTGCGTATAATGATATTGTCCATTTTCTGTCACTACTTGAGATGAATTTCTAGCTTTTTGTCTTTAAATGGTTAATACATCATGAGACAAGATTTTAAGTAATTTAAAACCCATTCACTTACACAGGGTTCAAAAGAACTCTTGTGTTCACGGGTTCAGATGAGGGAAGTTTTACCTAAACTGACAGGGTGCTGGGGAAAGAAATATTGATATCTGAGGATATAATACACAAGAGTTTTATATTTTAAACTAGCCTAAAAGATAAGTTCAAATACTGCAAACGATTACTGGAGGCAATAACCTATAATTTATAATAAAGTACACACAAGTGCACATTCATTTGAACACTATAAGTATTCATACAATGTCAATAAATAGTTGAAATAAATTTGGCTGTGTCTAATGCTGCAAACTTTGAAATGGGTGTTAAAGAATTACTGATACAGTAATAGATGGATTTATGAAGATAACTTGAAATTAAAGTAATTAAAACTCCATATTACACTCATAAATAGTATAAAAATATTCTATTTAAAATATTTTAGCTATGTATCAAACTGTAAGAGCAGAATGTTTTCTAAGTTATATGAACCAACAGGAATAGCTGATTTTAAATCTATTTGTTACTCTTGAAACATCTGTCAAAAAAAATTGCTAATCACATCATCAAAGATATCTCTGTACAAATATAGAAAAAATATTATTTGCAGTTCTCGTATTTTCTCTGTTGAAAAATAATAATTGAATGAAATTCATTCATATATAATTTATATTTAGATCCGGCAGTCTCAGTATGAATTCTAAAGGTATAAGGTGAGGGGAAACATTTTCAGACACTGTTAAGAAACTGTTTCCTTGTGAACTTCTAGCACAGGAGTTTTTTTTTGTGGTTAATTCATTAAGGGAGAACAAGGGTTAAATAAGCATAGAACCAGCACTTTCTTACAAGAAAGCAGAAAAAATTACATGGCACATTATGGCTGGACACTCCTGGGTAATCTTAGCAGATGGTTACAGAGTGATATAACCTACCCCACTCTCTCAACCAGATTAGGCATTGGGAGAACCAAAAGATCTTTTTTTATTTTAAAAGGGACAGCAAATTCATCACAATTTCTCAATGATGTTATGAATTAAATAACTTCTGAAACCGCCAAGTCTAAATATAAATATCACTTTAAATACTAGTGACTTTGTTAAATCAGGAAGTGTTGGTTCCTTTAAGTCAGTTCTGCAGTTTTTCAATTCATTTTCATCCTGATGTAATGCTGAAGCCAGTCAAAAAATTTGTTGAGTTCTCCTACGGCTTTGTACACCCCTTTCTCCTGCAACTGATAAGCACAATAATACAGAATTAGACAATGAAAACTTTTTAAAATCATCTCTTCCATGATGTTTTAGTACATAATTTCTTTCCTACCTTCTCGTATATTTTATATATATTCTCGATATATGAACTAGGTCTGCAGTTGCACAGGTCGCAATTGAAGAATCTAGGCTGAAAGATAAAAATTTATAAGTTTACTCAATGGCTGATTGTTGTTTATCACAATTGGATATGAAACATACTCTAATACTAAAATACAAGCATTGTTTTAAGTCTGATATAGTATGGTGTAGTTTGTGGACTGTAAACAGTGAGAATACCAACTTAATTGTAATTAGTTTGAAAACAACATTGGCTAGAAAGAGCATCAGACAGAAAAATGTGTGAAGTTGATAACAGCTATAGGTAACTTCTATTCTGCAATAATGCAGCACTAAGCAAGAATTGCTCAGGCATTCGAAACTAAATCTTCCATTTATTTTATTCATGTTTCAGGACATCACATTGTGTATTTTATAGTATGGAAAGTGTCATCTCCTGCAATACTGGCCTACATTAAAAAATGAAATATACCACCTAGGCTACACTTATGCAATGATTATTGCTGGTGTCAAGTAGTTTCACTTTATATGTATGCCAGAGTGATGCTATAGAGTATAGCAGAATGAAACTCCCTGGCACTGTAGTCAGGCCCCAACTCAGGACTTACACTGCAGCACCTCATCCTCAGAGATTGTTGCAGATTAAATAATGGCCTATATGAGTGTAGCCAACCACTCAAATGGGTGTGGGCACATTCTGAAAGTAAAAAAATCCCATTCAGTACATAAGTGTTAAGTAACACTCAAAGGGAAGTAGCAGCTGCTAACTGTTACTCTGCCTCACAATCTGGCTAAATGCACTTTTGCCATTTATTGCTGAATCACCTGAGTCAAAGAAAATCATGAATGCTCATTTTTTAGACATAAAAAATTTATTTGTGCAATATTATTAAAAGGTATAAGTGCCCAGTGCTAAATTTGAATTTGACCAATAATACCATTGCAAAGTTGGTTGCCATTACGTTTGATCAGATAGAATCACATGAGTTACAGTTAACAAAACAACTAGGTCAGCGCTTCTTTGCTTCAATTCAAGCCCTCAATTTGCAGCTGGTGCTGTCCCACTGAAAATTTGCATTCTTTGTTTTCACATAGACTTTTTGCAAATGCATTCTAGCTGCCTGGTTATCTGGTTAACGGTTTTCACAGCAACAATGGTGGTACATTCATTTAACGGTTGCTTTTGTTTCATTCTGAATTGCTGCAAATTTTGGGCTTTGTGCTTCTTTTGTAAACTATAACTTTCAAGAGAGAAGAGCTGCCTACATTGACTTAACCTTGTATCAGAGGTAAATGAAAGCCTTTGCTTCTGCAAATTAATTTGAACAATTAAACACGAGCCCTACTCTTTATCCATTGACCCTGTCTGAATAACCTTAAGATAAAACACATTTAATTGGAGGCAGTTCAAAGAAGGTTCACTAAATTGATTCTTGGGATGCAGGGGTTTTCTTATGGTGAAAGGTTGGCCCTATATTCATAGGAGTTTAGAAGAAACTTTATAAGATCTGAAGGGACCTGACAGGGTGAATGTTGAAAGGCTGTTTCCCCTCAATCCTGGGGAAATCTAGAACCATGGCGCAATGTTTTAGAATCAGGGGTCTCCCATTTAAGACGGGGATGAGAAGGAATTTCTTTTAAATTCTCTACCCCAGGGAGCAGTGAAGGCTGGATCATTCAATATATTCAAGGCTGTGTTGGGCAAATTTTTGATCCACAAGGGAGTCAAGGGTCAGACAGGAAAGTGGAATTAAGTCCATGATCAGATCAGCCACATTCTTATTAAATGGCACAGCAGGATCGAGGGGCCCAATGGTGTATTCCTGCTCTTATTTCCCTGCTGAAAACTGAACATAAAAATGTCACTTTCAAAACATGCTGGTTATTGTTTCAGAAGTGTCTGTGTATCACTTAAAGGGCACACATTCAATATTTAGCTTGCAACTAATTGCAACAGAGCCTGCATTTACACTTATATGCAAAAAGAATGAGAAGCCCCTTTTTCCAATGTCAGTTTCTGCTGAAAGTGTTTTCAAGCTTTTAAGTTGCTGCAAGGATCTTTCGAAAGTGGAACTTTTATATGGCGACTCATGCTTTTAAGTCAAGCTCATTACCTCTTCCCCACATTCCCTTCTAAATCATTTCTCCTTTTTCATTGCCTAATTTCAAAGTGGCTAGAGGGATTGTGCACCAAAGAAAAGCTAGGACAGTGACCTCCCTTCCTGTTCTCCACTTTGCTGTGTGGATAGAAAATTGGGAAAGTTCCTACAGATCTTGATGAGAATCACATGGTGACAATGTATTTACCTACTAACTAAATTAATTTTCAATACCCTTTTGTCTGAATAAATATATCCATTTTGCTTTGTCTTCTATTTAAAAGGGCCAAAAATCCAAATATACATATCAGGAATTCATGGACAATGTGGTTAGTTAGACGTTCAAATGAGTAAGTTGTAGGAATTCTTGTGAAGTTTACAGTTAGGTCAGAGACCAACTAGAAGAAAAGGACTTTATGCCTCTTCATGATATTCCAAAATGCTCCAAGCCAATGGGCTACTTTTGAAGTGCAGTCACTTTTATGTATATAAAGACAAGCATCAAGGTCCCATGAACAGGAACTGAATGAATGACCATAATCTAATTTTTGGCAGTGTTAATTGAGGAAGGGATGTTGATCAAGACTTCTTCAAATGGCGTCATGGATTCATTTACGTTTATGAGGCCCCCATTAATGTCTCATCTGAAAGACGGCATCTTAACTATAGTATACTGTCAATATTGCACTGAGATGTCAGCCTAGTTTGTATGTTTAAGTTATGGTGGGCTTGATCTCAGAGCCTTCTAATTGAAAAGAGACTGACCAAAATATCTTTAGAATGAGTTAACAGAAAAGTGTTTGTTTTAAGGGCATGATGGGGTAGACCTGGTACTAGAATAATCTGGCAGTGCAAATTGCACACTCTTTATGGAATCCACCTATTTTTTGTTCCATTAATTTCAAGGTGAACCTGAAAACTTTCCCCATGTGTCAGTAGGGTTGGTAGGAGGGCAAACACACAGCAAAAATAGGAAGGTTGGGGGGGGGAGGGCGTTGAATGCATATTTATAATTCTTCTCCCGCTATTTCATAGGAAATATATAGAAGAAATTTAGTTGCATTTGGGGAAAACGGTTGATGTTCAGTTAATCACTGCACATCAAGATGGAAACAGGTTTTGTGTATTTGTGATAGGGCAAAAATAGTTTCACTTAGATTTTTATGAATATTATGAAAGGGCATTCAAACAGCTGCAAGGTTCTTCTTCATACAATTTTTTAAAAAAAATCATTCATGGGCTGTAGGCTTCATTGGCTGGGCCAGCATTTATTGCCCATCCCTAACTGCCCTTGAGAACGTGGTAGTGAGCTGCCTTCTTGAACCATTGCAGTCCATGTGGTGTAGGTACATCCACAGTGCTGTTAGGAAGGGAATTAAGGGAGGGACACCTGAAACAGCGACGGGCATAACAGCGAAGCAAATTGGGCACAGGACCTCAAGCCCAGAAATTGGTATAAGTTATTCCCATTTTACACTTGGAAACCGGTGCAGCACTTATCCATTTCTCCCCTTATTCTCTGATATTTTGATCTTGTATTCTTAACCAAAATAGAAATTCCAAAGAACGGCACCCCCAGTATTTTAAACATAGTTATAGTGTAAGGATAGAGGCAAAATCTAGTACTTACACAGTTTTGTACATTCTCTTTCAACTCAGACAGTATGTTTCCAATTTTACTGATGTTGCTATTGATGGCTTTATGGTGGGTCTTGGCTGCTGGGATTACAACCCTGAGGTAGAAATTCAGCAATTCCTTCAAAAACTGACATCCTTCTCGGCCCTAAACATTTCAAATGCCACCATTATATCCTTGCAAAGGAACAATTCACAAATAGGAAACAACAATTCTGTCACTAAGTTGGAAAAATGCCACAATCTATATCCTAATTTAGAAAATTTGCATTTACACAATCCTCATTTTGGAGAGCCATAACCATAAGCCAAAACCTCATGAGAACAGGACACTTTTACTGGTTTATTGTTAAATGGTTTCATTTTCCCTTTTTTTGACCTAATTTTAAAATGAGCAACTTCTTCCCTCAATGTTCCACTATATAACAACTGAGAAAACGAATAGGCAGAGGACTTATTCCAAAGGCATTACGAATGCTTGCTTTACTGAAATGTGTTTGCTTATCTTCCCTGGGTAATGCTTGATCTTCACTGGGCTGTCTCTGATGCTATTATTTGCATATTGGATGCTTCATTCTGGCTGGGGTTATAATTGAAAAAAAATGTACATGCACATATTGATAAATTACATATATGGTAGGTGCAACAGCAACGACAGGGAAAACCAGTCAATCCGAATATCCACTTGCTGAAATCTGTGTGATGGTTAGTTATCCTCATGTAGCATCTGGGAAGTGTGAGGCGCTTGCTTGTGGGCACTGATATGCACAGGATTGTGATTATTGCCAAGTATGCCATTGATGCTTCCTGTCAGTCCATGTGACTCTTATTCTTCGGGCATGAGCTTTCTCTACATACTGTTTATTTCCGATTGGTCATGCGGCGAACAGAACGTTCTCTGTGACTCAGCCCATCTCACATGACAAATCAATGCACTATGAGCCAGTTGTCACTATTGGCTTATCTTTACACATTACGTCTGCTATAGCTCAGTCACTCAGCATTGTTACCATTATTCAAAGCATAGGATCCTCAGCCACAAGTACAAACAATACAAGGATTTCCCTGTAACAGAACTCTGCCAATGAGCTGCATGCATGTCTAATTTTTCTACTTTATACGCCAATCAATTCATGTTAAACTTTCCTCACCTTGAATCCATGATGAAGGCGGCCTCCCAGCAATGTTATATGAACATTGTCATCTTTATTTTGCTATAAACAGCAAGAAATTAAAAATTACTAAATGCAAAATTGTTTCCAGTGAGCAAGTGTTACAGGTTAATTAGAACCAAGTCAACTTGCAGCAATGTACTGACCTAGACTTATTACAGTAAAGACTCATTTTGTTGTTGACATAGTCACATGATAGTTGACCCTGACACAATGTCTGGTTTGAAGCTTTTTTTAAATCTTTTTTTTTCTGAGTAACTGCAAGCATTTTGGATTACTGTCATCCACATACCTCCAATTTTCCTGCCACAATCTATATCCATATTTTTCATATTGGGTATTGCAAAGTAAAATTGAATAAATCTGCACATTAAATCTTTTCAATTGCAGTGTTATCTCAATTAAAATGCAATCCAGGTTCTCCACTTTACAAATAATTGACGTCAAAGCTAATTTAACTATTTGATCTACTTTAACATAATTATTATTCTAGCTTTTTGAACTTGCATCTTCAAATCTAATTTAAATTATTTTAAGTCCTAAAAAACTGTTTGGAATGCATTCACATGAAAGCAAATTAAAGAGCTCTAATTATTCCTTGTCACAGACTAGTCAGTGAGAGAATTAACTCTCCTGCAATTTATAAATTGTAATGTACTAGGCTGTAATTTACAAAGAGTAAATCATTCTCCACAACTGCACAAAATACATTTTATTTTCGTACTTACAAAATAAACCTTGATTTTCCGATATGAAGCTCTAAGTTCTTTGAGGTGAGCAGGGAACATAGCGTAGCTGAAGCAGTTATCACCCGACTGTTCTTGCCTGCAGTAGCAACACTGAATGCTAATCAGTGTGTACAATATAACAGTGACACACTTCATCATTTCTGTCTAGTTTGCACAACACTAAGTTTATGTGCACTAAAGCATATAGCGTGCTTACCTTGATTCTTTCTTTATATATTTCTTTCGTGACCACTATTGGTTTCTTACTTCCTATTGAAATTTCCTGTTGGTTATGTATTATTTGAGGTTACTGTCAAATTTCTAAATGTCACTCAATCTTCCCGTCAGTTTGAATTTTCCATTAGCCCCTATGAATATTAATCATTGTGAAATCTAATGGCAGAATTTTGTTATATTTCAGACTGTATTCTTTTTTCTCTCAACCTAACATTCTACATTTTTGTTGTTAACTAATTATTTTAGCACAATTAACTTATAGCTCCCTAAATAATTTTCTTATAAACCTTAATTCCCATTTTTTGTCTGCAAACATTTCTCTTCAGTTTGATACCATTCCAGCAAGTTTACTCTGTGTAGCGATGCAGACCAGAATCTGTCCTATGCCAGATTTTTTGAGTATTTGTACAGTGCCAGTATTCCCTTGATGAATGCACAGGGAGACTGTCTCAGGATATTTTGTAGTAATGATAGATTTCCACCCCTTCTGTCTTTTCTTCCATTGAAGTGCAGTGCATTGCTATTTATAATTATTTTATGCTGCAAATTGGATCAAGATGCAACATTTTGTTTACAATAATCTTGCTTCGCACAAACATTTAAGAGATTCAGGCAAATAAATGGTTTAAAGTGAAAATTGTTGAATATATTTTATCATAAGTTATCATGTGTTTTGAATTGTGGAGAAGCATTTCACTCAATACCTTTAGCTGCAAGAATTGTGAAGGCAGCTTTAAACTTGAGAAAATCACACGAAATAAGGGAACAGTTGATTCAGGTTCTCTATCCTTCTTTGTAATTTTTTCATTTCCAATCTACAATATAATGAAGATCCCTCATTTTATTAACTGTCAATCATGGTAGAACTCTGAAGCATGGTTCTTTCTAGGATATGGAACAATTATGAGATATGCCTGTAGTATTCTTGATTTAGAGATGTGCTATAAACTAAGAAATAACTTGATTGAAGCTATTCAACACAAAACTACCAATCGACAATTTTACGAATCATAGAAAAAAATGATCAAAAGGTACCACGCATCGATTCTTTTTTCTTTTCCCCTTTTATTGAAATTTTAGTTTGAGATAAATTTTTTGCCTTAATTCTATACATTTTTAGAAAGTTATGACGTTAATGTTTAGACTTGCGCTATGCTCCATGACTGAGTGGAACTGGCATTGTTAGATCTGTCACCCACTCTTGTAAACACAGGCACGTGTGAAAGATTGCAATGTTGATTGCAAACTAAAAATTAACTTTAATGTAAAACAAGTCTTTTTTTTTCTCGTTGAGCTTTTAACCTTAATTCTGAATGTTGAAACAGGATATTAGTGGTTATGAGTGGAGTCAGTTTGCAGAATGGTCCACACTTATATGATAATATTTAGTCACTCAGCATTGTTACTCCTGAGCTACAGCAATATCTAAAAGCAAATGTTTTTTTCATGACTAAAGTTAGAATTGCTGTTTGAAAAATGCGAAGCCACTTTGTTAAAGCCTCTTACTTACCTCAATCCAAAATGAATTTCAGCTTTTGACTGATTCATGTCAACCATGTAAACCACCATGGAGTACATTTTTAAGTCATGGCTGCATTGCTCAGCTCAGGGATAACACCCATGCGAAATACTTTTCATAGTCTTATTTTGGCTTTAGAACATGCTTGTTGCTTAATCTCGTAAAACACTGGCTTCCTTTATCCAAATGCCAGACGAATCACGTGCTGAACATCAAATGTCTTCCTTGCAATCACACCGCCACCAAGTGAACGAAATCAGGCAACTGACTCCAAAATAATTTAAGGCTGCCTTAACAACCTTGAAAACATATTTTTGTTAATTGAATTCATTTTACACCGTGATGAGTGGAACAATCCATGCCCTAATAACCTGTAGGCCTGAGGCACTCCCTAAATTGGGCCTTGGGACTCCTTTAAACATGATTTGTGGCATTGACCCTCAGCCAGATCCTGGGAGAGGTAGAAATAATTGGGAGGGAGAGAATGATTGAGAATGAGCAAAATCAATCATGGGTGGGCACCTCCTCCTGGCTCCTGATTCAGTTAAGTAATTTTTTTAAACACCTTTTTGATGCCAGTCTCCTGGGAGTCTGCTTTAAGAACTGTTGGTTGGGCCCAGCATCGGCTGTGTTCAAGGCATGCTAATTTTGCAAAAGAGGGCTCAAACAGGGATTGCGCCTCTTATTTGCAAATGCAAACGGTCCAATGCTTGTTTTGGGCCCTGCCTCTTATTCTGCCTTTACTGATATGGTGGCCAGAATGAGCTGCCTGCCAAATTGGACATATTATTTTAGGCCTCCAAAAAATGCACAGGGTCAGCCAGTTTCTAGTCTTATATATACAGGTTGCACTGCAGTAATTCACCAACCATGTAATCTTTGCTCCTGTTGCCCTTACGTACTGGTAATGTTATGAGAACATGGATATCTCACAGTACCCCAGCAGGTTACATACCATCATAATCTGATATATTGATGCTACTTTATCATCACTGGATCAACACCTAAAGTTCCTGAGCTAACAGCACTGTGGGAGTGCCACCACCATGAAGGATGCGGCAGTTCAAAAAACAGGCAAAAAATCACTTTCTCAGGACTACTGGGAATGTAGAATTATCAGTCTTCTCAGTGCCACCCGCATCCAAAAGCAAATGAAACAAAATTTAACTTGTGCTACCATTAGAATCGTAGATATTTGTCGAATGTGAATGGCTTAAGCAGTCTTGTGATTTAAATGATATTCCTCAATGTTTGGATGAAAATGACATTCTTCAGTTATCCATTGAATATTACAGCGACTTTGCTTTTAATACAACTGCAAAACATGTTCAGTTGATAAAGATAATGCATTGTCATGCATTTGTTATGCTATTTCCTGTTGATTGACTATCCTTATCACTTCTTACAGAAATGCGTGAGGCGTGTCAGAGTTGCCAATGAAGCTGGCGCTTATTAACTGCTGCATGTCAGTTTAGTTGTGCAGTTTCAATTGAACCAAACCAAATAAGATATCACATGCTAACTCTCTTTGAAGTGTTTCCTCTTTTGAATTGCCAGCACAGCTTTTTTAATTCTTCAGAGACTTGCTTGTATTGTTCCTGGTGAGATATCTCCTAAACTCGCCCCTCCCTGCACCACACACTTCTAGGTTGCTCAGCTGTCGAGTTTCCTGGTAAAACTCAACACAATTAGACTAAATTCTGCTTAAGACAACCTTGCTGATTTAACTTCAGCCTTTGTTTAACTTGTGAGGATTCTGTCATCATTGAGTCTCTTCTCTAACAATGGTTTTCTTGAGGTATTTTTACTGTTTTGTTTCTCTCCTGCAAAAATACTGCTTTGACTTTTTGACCAAGATGTAAATCTCCTGTTCTCAGAGTCCCACTCCTTACTAAAAATCCGAGTTCCTCTTGGAGCCACTGCAAGTGATTTTTTAGTCATTGAATCATCATTGCCTCCAATGTACCAGCTCAGCCTTCGGCTGACTGAGGTAAAGAGTATTTGAGGAGCAGGATCTCAAACCTGAGACTAGGGTCATGGTTTACCAGGCAGCAGTGATCTCCGCACTCCAATATGCTTTGTAGACTTGGACAACCTACAGCAGGCACCTCAAAGCACTGGAGAAGTACCACCAGTGGGACCTTCGTAAGATCCTCTAGGAGAGGCGGTGGCTTACACGTAATCCAGAGACCCAGGGTATTGCTCTGGAAACCCGGGTTTGAGTTCAATAAAAACCTGGAATTAAAAATCTAATAGTGACCATGAAACCATTGTCAATTGTCATAAAAACCTATCTGCCATCCTCACCTGGTCTGGCCTACATGTGACTCCAGATCTGCAGTAATGTTGGTGACTCTTATGTACCCCCTGAAATGGACTAGCAAGCCACTCAGCTGTATTCAACTGCTACAAAGTCAATAAACAGGAATGAAGCCGGATGGACCACCTGGCATCGACCTCGGAACTGCAAATGACAAGGGCGAACCCAACCCGTTTGATCCTGCAAAGTCCTCCTTACTAATAGCTGGGGACGTGCCAAAATTGGGAGAGCTGTCTTACATTCTAGTCAAGCAACATCCTGACATCATCATCCTCACGGAATCATATCTTACAGATTATGTCCCAGACTCCACCATCGCCATCCCTGGATATGTCCTTTCCCACCAGCAGGGCAGATCCAGCAGAGGTGGCAGCACAGTGGTATACAGTTGGGAGGGAATTGCCCTGGGAGTCCTCAACATAGACTCCAGCCCCCATGAAGGTTCATGGCACCAGGTCAAACATGGGCAAGGAAACCTCCTGCTGATTACCACATACCGCCCTCCCTCAGCTGATGATCAGTGCTCCTCCATACTGAACATCACATGGAGGAAGCACTGAGGGGCGCAAGGGTGCAGAATGTTCTCTGGGTGGGGAACTTCAATGTCCATCACCAAGAGTGGCTTGGTAGCACCACCACAGACTGAGCTGGACAAGTGCTAAAGGACATAACTGCTAGACTGGGTCTGCTGCAGATGGTGAGGGAACCAATAAGAGGAAAAAACATATTTGACCTCATCCTCACCAACCTGCCCACCACAGGTGCATCTCTCCACGACAGTATCAGTGGGGGTGACAACCACACAGTCCTTGTGGAAATGGAGTCCTATCATCACATTGAGTATACCCTCTATCATGTTGTGTGGCACTACCACTGTGCTAAATGGAGATCTCAGGAGGAGGCTGAGATGGATCATCCACTCAGCACTCAGCAGATCTAGCAACTCAAGACTGGGCGTCCAAGAGACGCTTTGGGCCATCAGCAGCAGTAGAATTGTACTCAACCACAATCTGAAACCGCATGGCCCAGCATATTCCCCACCCTGCCATTACCCTCAAGACAGGGGATCAACCCTGATTCAATGAAGAGTGCAGGAGAGCATGCCAGGAGCAGCACCAGGCATACCTAAAAGTGAGGTGTCAACCTGCTGAAGCTACAACAAAGGACTACTTGTGTGCCAAACAGTATAAGCAGCAAGTGATAGATAGAGCTAAGCGATTCCACAACCAAAGGATCAGATCTGCAGTCCAGTTGTGAATGGTGGTGGAAAATTAAACCTGACTGGAGGAGGAGTATCCACAAATATGCCCATCCATAATGATGGAGGAGCCCAGCACATCAGAGCGAAAGATAAGGCTGCAGCATTTGCTACAATCTTCAGCCAGAAGTGCTGAGTGGATGATCCATCTCGGCCTCCTCCTGAGATCTCCAGCATCACATTTGCCAGGCTTCAGCCAATTCGATTCAGTCCACTTGATATCAAGAAATGTCTGAAGGCACTGGATACTGCAAATCTATGGGCCCTGATAATATTCCAGCAATAGTATTGAAGACTTGAGCTCCAGAACTTGCTGTGCCCTGAACAAACTGTTCCAGTCCTGCTACAACACTGGCACCTACCCGGCAATGTGGAAAATTGCCCAGGTATGTCCTGTACACAAAAATCAGGACAAATCCAACCAAGCCAATTACCAATTACCTTGATCATCAGTCAAGTGATGGAAGGGATCATCAACAACGCTATCAAGCGGCATTTGCTTATCAATAACCTGCTCACTGACAACCAGTTTCAGTTCTGCCAGGGACACTCAGCTCCTGACTTCATTACAGCCTTGGTTCAAACATGGACAAAAGAGCTGAGCTCAAGGCAAGGTGAGAGTCACTGCTCTTGACATCAAGGCCGCATTTGACTGAACGTGGCATCAAGGAGCCTTAGCGAAACTGAAGTCAATGGGAATCAGGGGAAAGCTCTCCACTGGTTGGAGTCATACCTAGCACAAAGGAAGATACTTGTGGTTGTTGTTGGAGGTCAGTCATTTCAGCTCCAGTATATCACTGCAGGGGTTCCTCAGATTGGTGTCTTCCGCCCAACCATCTTCAGCTGCTCCATCAATGACCTTCCTTCCATCATAGGGGGAGGTGGTGGCATAGTGATATTGTCACTGACTAGTGTTCCAGAGGCCCAGGGTAATGCTCCGGGGGTTCGAATCCCACCACGGCAGATGGTGAAATTTGAGTTCAACAAAAATCTGGAATTAAAAGTATGATGGTGTGACCATGTCCAAGTGCAGCAAGACCTGAACAACATTTAGACTTGGGCCGACAAGTGGCAAGTAACATTTGTGCCACCATGTGGACCATCTCCAATACAAGAGAACCCAATCATTGCCCTTGATGTTCAATGGCATTACCATCACTGAATCCCCCACTATCAACATTCTGGGGGTTACCATTGGCAGAACCAGAACTGGACTAGCCATATAAATACTGTGGCTATAAGAGCAGGTCAAAGGCTGGGAATCATGCAGTGAGTAACTCACCCCATGACTCCCCCAAAGCCTGTCCACCATCTGTAAGTCACAAGTCAGGACTGTGCTGAAATACTCCCCACTTGCCTGGGTGAGTGCAGCTCCCACAGCACTCAAGAAGCTTGACCCTGTCCAGGACAAAGCAGCCCACTTGATTGGCACCACCACAACCACATCCACAAACATTTGCTCCCTCCACCACTGATGCACAGTAGCAGCAGTGTGTACCATCTACAAGATGCACTGCAGGAATTCACCTAGGCTTCTTTGACAGCACTTCCAACTCCATGACCACTACCATCTAGAAGGACAAGGGCAGCAGATAGATGGGAACACCACCACATGGAAGTTTCCTGCCAAGTCACTCACTATCCTGACTTGAAAATATATCGGCTGTTCCTTCACTGTCGCTGGGTCAAAAACCTGGAACTCCCTTCCTAACAGCACTGTGGGTTTACCTACACCACATGGATTGCAACGATTCAAGAAGGTAGCTCATCACCACCTTCTCAACTAGGGATGGGCAATAAATGCTGGCCCAGCCAGTGAAGTTGACATCCCATGAATGAATAAAAAAAAATCAAACTCTCAACATGGCATCATGCACTCATGGCTACTCTCTTCAGGGATCTCAGACAACCATTCGTGAGGGGCACATATCAACACCCATTCTCTCACCGAGACTTTCACGTCATCACCATCCCATCTAGCAAGTTGCTCACACTCCATCCTCTGGCCCTTCTGGGGAGGGCTCACTACACTCAGTGGACATGAATCACACCCAACATCTGCTCCATCCCTTTTCATCACATGCCCTTCTTGCTTCTTCACACAGGCGACGCTGGCATACAACAGGCGTGAGAGAGCACAGACCGGTGCAGGGACAGCTGACATCATCGCCCTCACTGAGTTTGAGGAGGCTGCAGTCGAGCTGGCTGGGGAGGCCAGGGATCGCTCCTGTGGGGAAGGGTAGAGCGGCCTCTCCCAACAACCTAGTACGGATCACAGCTCCATCACCTCATCGAATACACCCAGAAGAGCTGGTTTTGAGTGATTAGCCTCCTGACGCTGGGTAAGTTGGCTTGGGAGAGGACACTGCTGTGAATTGCCCTTTTTGCCACTGGATTTAAAAAAAATTCATTTACAGAATGTGGGCTTCGCTGCTGGGCCAGCATTTATTACCCATAGCTAATTGCCCTTGAGGAGGTGGTCGTGAGCTGCCTTCTTGAACTGTTGCAGTCCATGTGATGTAGGTACACCCACAGTGCTGTTAGGGAGGGAGTTCCAGGATTTTGACCCAGCGACAGAAAGGAACTGCGACATATTTCCAAGTCAGGATGGTGAGTGACTTGGAGGGGAACTTCCAGTTGGTGGTGTTCCCATGTATCTGCTGCCCCTGTCCTTCTAGATGGTAGTGGCCATTCTGTACGATCTACAAGATGCACTTTAAAAACACAATGGTGTGTTTCTGTAGTGTATCTTGTAGATGGTACACAATGTTGCTACTGTGCATCGGTGATGGAGGGAATGAATGTTTGTGGATGTGGTGCCAATCAAGTTGGCTGCTTTGTCCTGGATGGTGTCAAGCTTCTTGAGTGTTGTTGGAGCTGCACTCATCCAGGCAACTGGGGAGTATTCCATCGCACTCTGGACTTGTGCCTTTTGGATGGTGGATGGGCTTTGGGCAGTCAGGAGGTGAGTTACTCATCTCAGGATTCCTAGCCTCTGACCTCCTCTTGTAGCCATGGTATTTATGTGACTTGTCCAGTTCAGTTTCTGGTCAATGGTAACCCCCCAGGATGTTGAGGGTGGGGGATTTAGTGATGGTATTGCCTCCTTCAACCTGCAGCTTTGTGTCCACCCTCTTTGTCATGTTAAGCAGCATGTTGCTGTGGAGGAGACAGCCGATCTTACTCTAGTTGCTGCTCCTGCTGTTGCTGCTGATATAGCTGCTTCTGTTGCTCCCAATCAGAAGTCCAGGCTATTGCTGCATAAAACGCTCCCCTGTTGCAGTGATAACAAGGAAGTTCACCTGAAGGTGAGTGAACTCCAAAGTAGTTAAAAATACTTCCTATAAGTTGGAAATGACCCTTAAAGTAGTGAATTCATGCTTTCGGAACACATACTGCGAACACGTGCCTTTCACTGAGGTTGGATGCAAGCTTTGCAGTTTCATTCTTTAAAGGCTTCCCAGGCTGTCAGCTTCATTGACCAATCATTCCCCACTGTGTTCTTGCCTCATTGACCCTGGTGGGTGCCTCAGTGTTTGGGTAGCCTGTGCGCTGGCTGTTAAATTAAGTAAGAATGTTTACTTAACCTCTCAGTTAATTGTCTCTTTGAATATTGTAATTACGTAGCCGACTACAGCATGTGGCATTCCCCACTCACCTGTAAACCGAGTTAAACCTGTAATTAAGTGGGATCCTGCCCAGACACCACTTTTTGAGGCTTTGACTGCCCCCTAGCTTCACCCAAACCCATCTCCCCTTGATAATTAAAATTCTGCCCCTTCTGTTTTCTTCCCACAAATTTTTAGATCATAGGAATTTCTTATAACAGGGCTTCATTAGCCACTATTTATCTAGGCTAATGGAAACAAACTGGGACTTTTTTTCAAGTAATAAACAGGAAATTCTTGAGAATGAAATTCACTGTATTATACAGAACAGTAAATAGGTAGGAGGCAGCTAAAGTAAATAATGTAAATTCAAGATTCAGGTGACGTTTGTAAACCAGTGAAGCACTATTCTTATGGTTTAGTGTCAGGTGAGCTCCTATTTGCGTCTGACTCCCTCTCGTCTATCCTCTGTTTGTACATGTTTCACTGTTATATAACTTGAAATCAGGTTCATGTTTCCTGTAAGACATATGCACCATGGTTGAACCCACCACAGGCAATTTACTTCCCAGCTCTAGGGACTATAAAAAAATTGAATTCAACAGATTTTTGAACAGCAGGTAACAAAAGCAAGTTCATCCTTCCAATTGCTGGTCCTTCCTGGGATTTTGTTTTCTGTTGTTTGCTTTTTTTGTGTGCCATATTGGTCTCCAGTCTTAGAATGACTTCTCATCAAGTACAAGCATGTCCTTTATTAACGTGTTCATGATTCAATTTTAGTTAGCTGGTAGTTGCCTGAATCCAATTTGTTTTCCATTTTAAATATATGTATTTTCCAGCCCTGGTGCCTCACTAGCACCCAGTGACTCTCTCAGTAAGGTTACTAAGTGCCCCATAAATCCACTCTCTCTCACTGAGCTCAGCACTCCTGAATTAGATAAATCCTGTGGATTGATTCCTCTTTAACTTGAGGAGCAACTGACACCTGATGTAAAATGTATATGAACACTTGAAAAGTGATGCCATATTTGTGTTCTGATGTTTTTTCTTCTTTTACCTACTTTTCTCTTTGGTACTTTGACTATTCTAACTACTCTTTGCTGTTATAACACCGTAATACCATATTATTATAATTGGCTTTTAGCTCATCTCAGTTCCAGAGCCCATTTTACATTTTAAAGGAGAAAAATAACTTTCAACCATCTGTTTGTTCCTCTCCCCACACATACACACAGTCATTCACTTACTTTGTGAGTCTCAGGGCATGCAGTAACTACAAGTTATTTGCCATTCTTAGAAGACATCATGTTGGCTCCTAGACAGGCTGTCGGATGGAGCTCATTGTAACTGCAGAATACAACTACTCAGGTACAGGAACTGACAGACACAGATCTTCTAAATGCAAGCTCACCTCTGGATAATTAGAGAACAATGGTAGACAAGCATTATTACCCTTTTCATAGTCCTCGTGCTCCTACCATGGTCTAAACAAAGCAAGTGACCAACTGATGGAAGGCAAACCCCGTCATGTTCCTCTGATTGTTAGTGCTGCATTTTCCTGACCTGTGTGAGCAAATAACCTTACGTGTAGATGGGAGAGTGAATTTGTATTCATCCATGATGAATGATTCATTTTACAATCTTTTCACAGGAGACACAAAAGTGTAACATTTCATTATCCTTGTGGTATGTAGACATCTTGATAACTAGCTACTTGTAAGAGGTGCAGACAGCGCTGAGCTTTTCATAATTATCATATTTACAAGGGGATATTGGAGAGAATAGCAAAAAACAGCAGAAGTTATTTGGTGATATTGGCCATGGCTGGATATAAGGTCAATCCAGCAAACTGGATATAGGGTTGTGGCTGAGTATAGAGCCATGATTGGATCAAGAAAATAGTTTGACAGTGGACTGTTGCTGGAAAAAGGGCCAGGGCTGGAAATAGGGCCATTGCTAGATAAAGAGACATCGCATGATGAAGGTGTATGACTGGATATAGGGACATGGCTGGATGAAAGAGGATGCACTGGAAGCTAGCTCAGTAAGGTCTGATACAAAGCCTTTTTTATACAGGAGAAAAGGGGAAAATATTTGCAATGACTGTTCCTGTTTCAAGCAGGCCATTTAAATATTTGAACTAGCATTAATCACAATCCTGGAAATGTGTTTGTAATTTAATTGAATTAGCACTTCTTAATTGGTCTTTTGGGTTTCTTTGCAGACTTACTGCTAGATTATTTGGATGTCTAAATATCTAAATTATTTAGATTACCCAGGATGTCCAATTTCATGAGCGATCTTAAATTTTCCCTCATGGCCCTCACTTTGTCTGGGGTCGGGGCGGGGGGGGGGGGGGGCAATAAAATCCTGCCCATGATGTCTAGTTTTCTGACTCAGCGGATTTTACTACTTTTGAAAAGGGTAGATACATTTTCTTTTGCTTTTACAGCAAATAATGCCTTATAATGAATGATCATTTTTATCTTTTCTGGTGCTCATGGAAAGTAAGTTATTTTGTAAACTTTGAATCCTGTGAATCCAGAGGAATGATAATGCGGTAGTACCAAGAGGTGACCTATGAATGACTACATGAATAATCAACAAGCAAATATTTTATTGGGTCACACATTTAGTTTGGTTCAAACTGTGAAATGTTTGCGGGAACAATTACTGAAAAGCGTAAAGGTGAAAAATGAGCAATTAGTGCTGATCACAGAACCAAAGGGCACTTATTTCACATTGCATACTCAGTCCCTGTAAGTTATTTTCTATATCAATCAATCCACACGTTTGCTATTTTCAGAAAGTGCAGTGTGTTTAATAGAATATTACAGCTTTTCTTTGTGTTTAATCTCCATAGATTATGAGCACTTTCTTACAAAGAATATGTATGAAATTGAAATTATTTAAAAAAAAGAAAGAACTTGCATTCATGTCATGTCTCTCATGTCCTCAGGATATCCAAAAGTGTTTCATAGCTTTTGAGATGTGTCAGTGTTGTGGTGTTTGAAATGGGGCCATCAATTTGCATGCAGGAAAGTTCCCACCAACAGTGTGAGATACATGATTAGATAATTTGTTTTACTGATGTTTGTTTGAAAGTCAGTTTGTTGAAGATTGTCAAACATTGCTTGCATTAAAAGGTTAATTTCCAAATAGTTTATAATTGACATTCATTTTATAGGATTGTAAATTGCTTTTCAGTGTTTGCAATGTAGGAAAGTTGTGGCGTAATTGTCACAAAAATGATGTTAAGCTATTCATCCTCACCCTGCAATGTGTCTCTAATAATTGGCAGAATAATTCTTTATAGAACAGTCTCATTTGGCTTAACTTGTACAGTACTGAATGGAATTGTGCAAATAGTTTCATTTCTACTGCAATCAAAACTGAATGATAAAGTGGGTAATTTCCCCAGAATTGACTACATATATGTAATAGTGAAAGTATCCTAACTGCAATATAATAACAGCAATGAATGAATTCTGATCCCATGAAGGATATTGCTAAAACTTCACTATATATTGTATCATGTATTTATGAAATATGTTGCAGGCAGAATGTAATTACTGAGCTAACAATTTCACTGATTTGGCTTTGTGAACCCAGTGTCAATTTTATGACAAATGAACACAGGAGTCCACAATCCTGGATCACCCGCAATAGAACAAGGAAGCTGCTTGGCTCCAAGGACTGATGAGGTGCATCAAATTGCATTGGACATTACCAATAAAACAGCAACAAACCTGTCCAATAATAAAAGCAAAAGTACTGCAGATGCTGGATACTAAATAAAAAGAGAAAATGCTGGAAAATCTCAGCAGGTCTGGCAGCATCTGTGGAAAGAGAAACAGAGTTAATGTTTCAAGTCCATATGACTTTTCTTCAGAGCCTTCCTCAAACCTCTCCTAATTCCACTCAATTGTGGCACCTCACAGTTCATAGCATTTTTACAGGGAGGCATAAGAGCTTTTAAAAAGGTCC
Organism: Carcharodon carcharias; assembly: GCF_017639515.1. Taxonomy (NCBI): domain Eukaryota; kingdom Metazoa; phylum Chordata; class Chondrichthyes; order Lamniformes; family Lamnidae; genus Carcharodon; species Carcharodon carcharias. Next base: position 21,596,002 of record NC_054475.1, read on the forward strand.
TTTAGAGTGCAGTGAGACTGAGCTAAAATGCTGCATCCTAATGAAACAACACATAACTGAAGAACACTTTTAGAAAGCACAAGGAGAGCAAGGTCTCACATTTAATTGCTGACTTGCCATCTAAATCTGCAAAGACATCTGAGGCAAGATACCAATGTTTACATCTGTGATTGGGGATCACTCCTTTAAGATTGTCTCAGCATTATATTCCTTTCCTCTTTCATAATATTGTGTGAAAGTGGAAAATATACACAGTTACCTCACTGATAGATATCTGCTATTCTCATAACTAGAATAACAAGTGTGATCTTTTTAGATGTATTTCTTCCATTTCCATTTAATTGTTGTTTTAAATTAAAACATTAAAGCTGATTATTTCCACCAACAAATGATTGTGTTATGTTTTAATTGTTCTCCTTCACTGTGGTCTGAATTTGTTAACTTTGATCCACATTATAATTGTCAATTATTGTATTGACATCTTAGCCTTGAAAGAAACTTGGCTCACGGCTGATGACACCTTGCCCCTTACTGAAGCCTTCGCCGCCCGGTTATATCTCCCATCACCTACCAATTGGACATTACCAATAAAACAACAACAAACCTGTCCAATAATAAAAGCAAAAATACTGCAAATGCTGGATACTAAATAAAAAGAGAAAATACTGGAAAAACTCAGCAGGTCCGGCAGCATCTGTGGAAAGAGAAACTGCAGTGGTGGTGTGGCCCTTCTAAGCAAATCTCACCTTGGTCTCTCTATCCCCTACTCCTCTGGCACCTTCTCCCACTTTGAACGCCTCACCATGTTCTATCCATTTTGACTCTTTAAAATGTTCATTCTCTAACACCCACGCCCTCTGATGTTACTCGTTGATATATCCACTCACTGAGCAACATCTCATTCTTGGAGATTTTAACCCCCATCTCAACTCACCTTAACCTTTCTCCTGAGTACACTACTCTCCCATCTCCTCTTAACCCATCCCTCCAGATAAAGTCCCCTGGCCATAACCATATTGCCATCTCACATGGGGATGAATTGGCAATGGGATGGGTGGCAGGAGGCCGGAAAAGGTGTCAGGAGGGGAGCCCGATGTTGTCCTGTCACCATAGCATATTCCCAGCAGTGGGCAGCTCTGTGCGCAGCACCCACCAGATGGACAATTGAGGCAATTTTGTAATATTGTGTGAAAGCCCCAATTAAGGCTGCTTCATGTCCTTCCCATCATTTTGCCTGCTTTGGCCGGGCCCTCTCCACTGCCTAGGAAGGCCACTGGGTAAACTCTGGTGACCTCCCACTGGTTTCCTGGAGGTAGGGGGGGTCTCCTTTACAGCCACTCCATGGCCATGGAGGGGCCCACCACAGCAACGGCCATCCCCACAGCAATGACACTGCTGCAATCTGACCCATCCCCACCCTGCAACCCCTGTCAATTGCAGGGGCTTGACTGGCTGTTTAAGATGAAGTTACCTGGTCAATGAGTGTGCCACACCATGGAGTTGCCCTCTTTTCATCATGCAGCTTCAAATTAACAGTGATGCAGTTGAGGCTGTTGAGCTGTCAGCCTTCTGATTGGGCCGGCATACCTGGGGGACAGGTCACCATCCAATTCCAGCAGCAGCCTGATAATTGTTAGCCATCACTAAAATGCCATCTTTGGCTCCCTATTCAACATGACATTTCTGCAGCTACTGACCCGCTCAACCACACCCTCATCTCCAGCTTTGATGCCCTAATCCTCATTAAAACTATTACTCCCTCTCAACTTGACTATTTCCATTTTAACTCCCCAATTTGCTCCTACATAGACATCTCTGTATTCGGCCCACTGCTGTGCTCCAGTAAGCCTCAACGCAAGCTCAAGGAACAGCACCTCATCTTCTGACAAGGCATTTTACAGCCACCTGGACACAAAATTGAGTACAACAATTTTAAACCATAATGTGTCCCCCACCCCCCCCCACCCCACCCCGCCCCCCCCCCCCCCCCCCCCCCCGCCCACCCCAACTCTATCTTGTCTCATTTTCTTTGTCAGTTTCGGCCTTAACCTTGGCTTTCTCTTTTTTGCTTTTGGACGGCAGCTGTTCATTATACTGCCATTCACACCTACTCTGGACACATCTTTTCTTTCTTTACTTTTCCTATTATCAGCTCTTTGGCTGTTCCCACCAAATCTTTTGTCATTTAACGTCTCCCGTCTTCCACTCTATCATTGACTGTCCTTTTTATTTTTTATTCCAACCTCCCTCATTTCACCTCCTTAAAGCACACTACATTTTTAACTTTTTCCAGTTCTGATATAAGGCCACAACCTGAAACGTAAACTCCATTTCACTCTCCGCAGAGGCTGCCTAACCTGCTGAGTAGTTTCAGCATTTTCTGGTTTTATTTCAGATTTCCAGCATCAGATGAATTTTGCTTTGGATTTCTCTTTCGCAACTTAATTTATCACTTTAATTATATATTTTTATTGTCAAACATGTTTCATTACCCTTTTCACCATTTTTGAGGATTTGGTTTGTGCTGCTTGCTGCCAAGCTATTGTCAGGTTCACGTAAATGCAAGAGCTGCCTGGGGTGACTCATCTTTGAATTTACTATGCTCCTTGTGTGATTATACCTCACCTCTGCTTACCACCTCTCTCTTGCAACATGACTGAGATTGGGAAATTATTGCATGGGAAACCTTGCAGCAGAAAACCTTTGCAGTGCATCATGCAAACCTCCCTCTCTAGTCCAATCAACATACTTAAAATCACAAGGGCCATTATTCAGGTGAGATGATGGCACAGTGGTAGTGTCACTTGACTAGGAATCCAGAAGCCCAGGCCATATAACCTGGGGACAAGGTTCAAATCCCATGGCAGCTGGTGGAATTTAAATCCAATTAATAAACCTGGAATAGGGAGCTTGTCTCAGTAATAGTGATCTTGAAGCTATTATCAAGGAAATCTGCTGTCCTTGTCTAGTCTAGCTTACATGTGACTTGAGATCCACAGCAATGTGGGTGACTCTTAACTGCCCTCTGAAATGGCCTAGCAAGCCAAACAGTTCAAGGGTGATTTAGAATGGGCAGTGAATGCTGGTCATGCCAGTGACATCCAAGTCCTGTGAAAGAAAAAAAGTATTGTGAACACAGCAGTGTTTAAGAGCAAATTGAAAGCTGTTTTATAATGACAAGGCTATTATGCCGTATAATGTAATATCTATGCATAGATGCATTTCAGAGGAAATTAGATAAGTAGATGAGAGAGAAAGGAATAGTAGGTTATGTTGATAGGGTTAGATGAAGTAAGTTGGGAAGAGACTCATATGGAGCATAAACACCAACACAGACCAGTTGGGCCTAATGGCCTATTTCTGTGCTGTAATTTTAAGTAAACATAATGGGGAGGAGAGCTTATGTTTTGTTAGTCTTTCCTAATAGACATAAAGATTACCTTAGGAGAGCTGCTAAGATGGAACCGTTTTATCTCCTTAAAGTTATTGCTCCCTGCAGGAATTGATATAAAGGGGGACATTATTTTGTTTGCATTTATGGACTTGAACTAACTGGAGCAGCAGAGCCATTAACAGTGAGAGAGTGCGGGAGGAGCAGTGGGGTCATTAACAGCGACTGAGTGCGAGAGGAGCAGCGGGGCCTTTAACAGTGAGAGAGGCACAGTGTGGCCATTAACAGTGAGAGTGCGAGAGGAGCAGTGTGGACATTAACAGTGAGAGATTGTGAGAGGAGCAGTGGGGCCATTAACAGTGAGAGAGTGTGAGAGGAGCAGTGGGGTCATTAGCAGCGAGAGGGTGCGAGAGGAGCAGTGTGGACATTAACAGTCAGAGAGTGCGAGGAGCAACATGTCCAACAGTTACAAGGTCCTTGCAAGCTGTGTGGGTGAGAGTGGGGACTGCAGGGAGGATGAGCGAACGGACTATGCCACCATGGTACAGGGAGGCATTCAAGTGGGGGGAGGAAATAGGCATCTAGTCGTGGTAGGGAACAGTATAATTAGGGGGATAGATACTGTTCTCTGCAGCCATGAGCGTGAGTCCTGAAGGCTGTGTTGCCTGCCCGGTGCCAGGGTTAAGGACATCTCCTCAGGGCTGGAGAGGAACTTGGAGTGGGGGAGTGGGGCGGGGGCGGAATCCAGTTGTCGTTGTTCATGTTGGTACCAATGACATTGATAGGACTAGAAAGGAGGTTCTGCTGTAAGAATTTGAACCGTTAGGAGCTAAATTAAAAAGCAGAACCTCCAAGGTAATAATCTCAGGATTACTACCTGAGCCACGAGCAAACTGGCATAGGGTAAATAAAGGAAAGGGGTTAATTGGGAGCAATGGGTTTCAGTTCATGGGGCACTAGCACCAGTACTGGGGTATAAGGGAGCTGTTCCAATGGGCCGGGCTTCACTTGAACCATGCTGGGACCAGTGTCCTGGCGAATCTAATAACTTAAGCCATAGAGAGAACTTTAAACTAAATAGGGGAGGGTGGAGAGGGTTCTGGGGAGTGGTTACGTAGGCTAACAAAGCAAAAGGATATGGCATCATTGCAGGGCAGCTTCTTAGATTATGATATCCAGAGTGTGACAAGAAGGGACAGAGTGTGCAAACATTAAAAAAAGCAGCAAATAGGGCCAAAGGGTTGTGGCGGGGGGGTGGGGGGGGTGGGGTGGGGGTGGGGGGGGGGGGTGGGGTGGGGGGGGGGGGGATTGGTAAAAAGGGATAATTACTGGTTATTTACTTAAATGCATGCAGCATTTGGAACAAAATAAATGACTTAATGGCACAAATAGAGGTTAATGAGTATGACCTTATAGCCATTACGGAGACATGGTTACAAGGAGATCAAAGCTGGGAACTAGATATTCAGGGGTATGTGACTTTTCAACAGGAAGGAAGAAAAGGGTGGTGGGGTAGCTTTGTTAGTTTGAGATGGAATAAGTACGATAGCAAGAAATGATCTTGGATCAGGAGATGTAGAATCCATATTGGTGAAGGTAAGGTATAACAAGAGGAAGGAGACACTGGTGGGGCTAACAGTAGCTATACTGTAGAACAGAGAATAAATCAGGAGATAATGAGGGTATGTAAAAAAGGCAGTACATTAATCATGGGTGACTTTAATCTTCATGTGGATTGGGGAAATCAAATTGGCAGAGGTAGCCACAAGCAAGAATTTACAGAGTGTATTTGGAACAGTTTCCTAGAACAATACATTGTGGATCCAACCAAGGATCAGGCTATTTTGGAATTGGTAATGTGTAATGAGGCAAGTTTAATAAATGATCTTGAGAAAAAATCCCCTAGGAAACAGTGACCATAACATGGTAGAATTTAGCATTCAGTTTGAAAGTGAGAAATTTGGGTCGGAAACAACTGTGCTAAACTTAAATAAGGGTAATTACAAAGGAATGAGGGAAGGGTTGGCTAGAGTGGACTGGGAAAGGAGTTTAGCAGAAAAGATGGTTGATGAACAATGGCAGCCATTTAAGAAAATAGTTAACGACTCACAACAAATATATATCCCAGTGAGAAAGAAGGATTCTAGGAAGGGAATAAACAAGCCATGGTTAACCAAGGAAGTTAAGGATAGTATCAAATTGAAAGAAAAAAATGTACAATGTGGCAAAGATTAGTAGTAAGCCAGAGGATTGGGAAAGCTTTAAAAGCCAACAAAAGATGACCAAAAAATGGAGGGAAGGAAATAAACGGTGAGGGTAAACTAGCAACTAATATAAAAACAGATAGGAAGAGCTTCTTTAAATATATAAAAAGGAAGAGAGAGGCCAGAGTGAACATAGGCCCCTTAGAGAATGAGGTTGGAAAAATAATAATGGGGAACCAGGAAATGGCAGAGGAGTTGAATAAATACTTTGCACCAGTCTTCATGGTAGAAGTCACTAATAGCATTCTTAAAATAGGGGCAAAGAGGCAAAAAGGTGGGAGGAAATAAGTACAATAATTATCACAAGAGAAAAAGTACTAGGGAAACTAATGGGCTAAAAGCTGATAAGTCCCATGGACCTGATGGGGTGCATCCTAGGATATTAAAGGAAGCAGCTACACAAATGGTGGATGCACTGGTAGTAACCTTCCAAGAATCCTTAGATTCTGAGAAAGTCCCAGAGGATTGGAAAACTGACACTGTAGCACCCTTATTCAAAAAGGGATGGAGACAAAAACAGGTATAGGCCAGTTAGCTTAACAGCTGTCATTGGGAAAATGCTAGTTTATTATAAAGGATGCAATAGCAGAACATTTAGAAATGCATAATATAATCAAACGGAGTCAGTATGGCTTCATGAAGGGGAAATCATGCCTGACAAATTTATTTGAATTCTTTGAGGAGGTAACAAGCAGGATAGATAAAGGGGATGTAATATATTTGGATTTCCAAAAGGCGTACCACACATAAGGCTAATTAATAAGATAAGAGCCCATGGTGTTGGGGGTAGTACATTTGCATGGATAGAAGACAGAGGGCAGAATTTTTCTGTCAGCAAGCAGGGGGCAGGGCCCACTTGCCGATGCGTAAAATGATGCAGGATAGTGTCAGGCGGAACCCCTGACGTCATCCCACCCCATTTAAATTTTCAGGGAGGTGGGCCCGCAGCAAAATCAGCTGCGGGCCCATCAACCTGTCAATGGCCAACTGAGACCATTGACAGGATCAATTAGACAATTACATGACCTGACCGTCCAACCTTAAGGTTGGCGGGTCGACCAGGAGCCCCGGTGGTGGGATGAGGTTTCATGTAGGGTGTTAAAAATTTTAATAAGGTTTTTCTGTAAATTATGAACATGTCCCATCTCATGTGACATTGTCACATGAGGGGGACACGTTAGGAATTTTTTTTTCTATTTTTAATCTTTTCCTAAGTGGAAGCAATCTCCCTGAAGCTGCACTTAGCCTCAGGGAGATGTGCGATCTTTCCTGCACATGTGTGAAAGAGCGCACTCTCGCTTTTAGGGAATCCCCCCCGCCTGCAAAGGATCGCATAGCGCTTCCCGCTGGACATCATGCTGGGCGGGCCTTAATTGACCCGCCCACGTAAAATGGCGGTGCAGTCCGCTTCTCCAGCGGGGATTGGATCCCGGCCCACTGGATATTGGGTCAGGCCCACCCGCCCGACAGGCAGAAATTTCTGCCCAGAGAGTTGGGATAAGGGGGGCATTTTCAGGATGGCAACCTGTAATTAATAGAGTGCCACAGGGATCAGTGCTGGGGCCACAATTATTTACAATATATATGAATGAATTAGATGAGGGAAGTGAATATACTATTGCCAAGTTCATGGATGAGATAAAAATAGGTGGGAAGGCAAGTGGTGAGGATGACACAAAGAGTCTACAGAAGGATAAAGACAGGTTAAGTGAGTGGGCAAAAACTTGGCAGATGGAATATAATGTGGGAAAATGTGAGGTTGTGCACTTTGGCAGGAAGAATAGAGGAGTTGAATATTATTAGAATGGAGAAAGACTGCAGAAAGCTACAGCACAGAGGGATTTGGGAGTTCTGGTACATAAATCCCAGAAAGCTAACATACAGGATCAGCAGGTAATAGGGAAGCCAAATGCAATGTTGACCTTCATTTCAAAGGGAATGGGGTATAAAAATTAGGAAGTCTTGCTGAAACTATACAAGGCACTAGTTAGACCACACCTAGAATACTGTGAACAGTTTTGGTCCCCTTGTCTAAAGAAAGATATGCTGGCATTGGAGGCAGCCCAGAGAAGGTTCACTAGATTGATCCCATGTATGGAGGGATATTCTTATGAGGAGAGGTTGAATAGGTTGGGCCTGTACTCATTGGAGTTTAGAAGAATGAGAGGCTACCTTATTGAAACATATAAGATTCTTAGGGGCCTTGACAGGGTAGATGCTGAGTGGTTGTTTCCCCTTGTGGGACAGTCTAGGACCAGAGGGCATAATCTCAGAGTAAGGGGTCGCCCATTTAAAACAGAGATGAGGAGGAATTTGGAGGGTGGCAAATCTGTGGAATTCTTTACTGCAGAGGGCTGTGGAGGCTGGGTCGTTAAGTATATTCAAGGCAGAGATAGACAGACATTTAATCAGTAAGGGAATCAAGGGTTATGGGCAAAAGGCAGGAAAGTGAAGTTGAGGATTATCAGATCAGCCATGATTTCATTGAATGATGGAGCAGACTCGATGGGCCGAATGACCTACTACTGCTCCTACGACTTATGGTCTTATGGTATAACTGGAAGGGAAAAAGCTAAACCTGAGCACTACTTCCAGTCAAATATCAACGTTTGGTGTATGTGCAAAATGGCTTTTGTAAAAGTTTATCAGCACAGTTGATCCAGTGGCTTGAGTGGGAAATGTGTTATTTGCATGGGAAATGTAAGGAAACACAGATTTTATGCCTAGGAAAGAAGTAGTCAGGATTGTAAATGTTTTAATCATCGTTCCAAATTAAGAAATCATCTGGTGTATGGAAGCTGGAAAATTGGATGCTGCAATTGCAATTGGATGGGTCTTTTCCTCAAGTTGTTTCTTCTTCTATTGTCAATCCCTTTGCTGCTGCGTTTGGCCTTCCTCTTTGCAAAGTGAAGCTACGTAGCCTTCAGCAAACTATCATATCATTTGGAATTTTGGGTGTCTGTATTGCAGGATGTTTCCAGATCTAACCAGGCACTTGAAACACTTCTTCGATTTGCCATTGGTGTTCTTAATGATTGCTTGGGTAAACACTTGAACCTCATTATAATTTTGCTCAATGATGTTTTCAGCCAATGTAGGGTTGCGGTTGCAGATGATGCCCCTAATAGTGCAAAGCCACCCCATTGGGGCTGCCCATTTAATACAGAGTAAAGATATGGGACTTGACAGAGAGAAAATCAATATACATTGCATCCTAGATGTGAATGCACCTAAGATGTTGGACCCAGAGAGATATCTTAAGGCTGTAATAGTCGTCATCAAAACCATCAGCACAATGTTCCCAAATAGTTTTCTAAAAAATACAAATTTGAGATGCATAATTTGTTGGTAGATAGAACATATTATGTGGCTTGTGTGGTGCAACAAGGAAACTTAATGGATTTCAACAAGCAATTAAACAGGCTCTTGTCAATAAATAGGATTCAGAGTTATTAGAAATGCACTGAGGAAATATTTTGGATAGATGAACTTAATAAACCAAAGGTCTTCTCCTGCTTGGAGCTATTACTGTGTTACTATATAGGAAATAAATATAGCTGCAGAGGTAGAACAATACAGTTTTTAAAAATATGTACCTTCTGTATTACAATAGTAAGAGAACTATCAGAAAATTACAAGTGTTCTTGAAGTTGAAGGTGGACACAAGATAGTAAATATTCTGAGTAACCAGTTTCTCCAAGTAATTACAAGACAGGACATGAACAAGATGCCCCACTCCTTAAAATAAAGGGGCGAGGAAACAATAAATTGGAAACGAGCTAATATGGCGCCCACATTCATAAAAGATGAGAAAATAGACACAGTCGACTACCAATGTCTTACTTCAATTCTGTGTAAAATAATGGAATTAATTATCAAGAGTAAATTTGAGGATTGATGTACAATATAGTTGTCAACACGGCTTTCGATAGGGAAAATGTCGCTTGACCAACCTGCCTGATTTCTTTGAGGAAGTAACAATTCACAGAAATAGAGAGAAGTCTGATAGGTGATCTTATGGATATATGTAAAATAGCAAATAGTCTTGGCTGTCCCTTGATTCAGGGTTGTGAGTTTCTGCCGTGGGTCTTCTGTGGCTGAACAGGCCGATTCTCAACCCGCAGATCTTTGTGCACATGGGACACAACGCCCCACAGGACAGTGGGATCCGAGGTGCAAGATTAGCTTCCTTTTCTTTTCTTCTCTGCTGCCGCTCTGCCTCATCATTAAGACATTGTGACTCAAAGTGTGATGCAGCTTGATGGACAAGTTGTTGCCATTCTGAATCATTGGTAGCTTGCATCTTCCAGTCATTAGTGTCAATGCTGCCATACTTCCAGGAGAGCTTCAGTGTCTTTGAAGTGTTTACTTTGCCCTCTCCTGAAATGTTGGTCATTTGAGAGTTGATAAAAGAGGTTCTGACGGGGAAATGGTTTTTAGGCCATCCAGGCACAGTGTCCAGTCCATCAAAGTTGATCTTGCAGGAGTTTTGCCTGAACGTTTGTGAAGCTGGCTTCAAGAAGGCCACTAGCATTTGTTCAACAGGCCTCCCATTGAATCTGGAGGATGCAGCAGAGACATTGCTAACAGAATTTCTCCAGTGCTCTTATGCGTCGCTGTTACACAGTCCTGGTGTCACTGCAGTACAGAAGCGTGGTGATGACAGATGCTCTGTACACTGGGACTTTTGTTGACTTGTGGGGATCTTTGTTGTCAAACGCTTGCTGTAGTTTGCAGAAGGCTGAGCTGGTGCAGCTGATCTGGTGTTGGATCTCCCCAATATTGGTGGCCTTGAGAGAGGTGGCTATGGAAGTAGTGCTCAACATATTCCAGAGTTTCCCCTTCAACATATACGGGAGGTGGATTATTTGGCTGACCAGATGTGGGTTGATAGGAATTTTATTTTGGCAACATTCAAAACTGTGTTTCTTGTAAGCAGAATTGAAGAGATCAAGAGTGGCTTGCAAATCTGGTTCAGGGTGGGCAACAACACTGCTGTCATCTGCAAACTGTACATCTTGTACATCTATGGTGGATAGTTTCGTTTTGGCATGGAGGGCAACTGAGGTTAAAAGTTTTCCATTTAAAGGGTATTTAATATTGACACCAGAGGGCAGTTGATTCTTGATGAGGTAAATAGCCACTGTTATGTAGATTGTAAATAGTATGAAGGCTATCGCACTACCTTGCTTGACCACGGTCTAGAGTTCGAAGGGGACTGTTTCAGATCTCCCGTTCAAGACAGTTGCAGTCATATGATCATGAAGCAATTGCAGGATTGTGACAAAGTTTCTTGGGCATCCAAACCTTTGGACGACATTCCAAAGAGCCTTGAGATTTGCTGAGTCAAATGCTTTAGTCAGGTTGATGAATGCAATAAAAAGTTCCTGGTGGTGTTCTCAATATTTTTCTTGGACTTGTGTGGCAGCAAATGGTATGGAAACAGTTAATGCAGAATAATATTCAAATTAATGTTGGGAAAACCATATCTTCACAAACTATTTTTCTTTCAAAATTTGGAAAGGTATTGCATTATTTTGATGCTTGGATGTTTTCTTACAAAAAGGTCATAAGTTCACCTTTGGACTGGGAGCAAGCATTCTTTTCCAAGAAATCACCTGACCAGATTAGTACTTGATATGGGCAGAGCTGTTTGCTTGTTTGTCCTGCAATTATTTTAATTGATGGGGAAAAAACTGGTTTAAAGGCAAAGGCTAGTGATTTACTGGAAATCACATGACAGGGATTAGCTTTAAGTTTTGGACTTGGTTTTTAAAGTTCAGTTGTGACTGAACTGAGAAAGTGATAAGCTGCCCAGCTCACACTCTTGTTGCCTTGCCTGAAACCACAGGCAAGATTTTACATCCTGTGGGCAGGCACGTGCCCCACCCGATCGGGCATAAAATTGCATTCAATGACCTTGGCCAGGCGTCCTGATGTTATCGCGCACTCGCGTGATATTGCAGTCGGTGGGCGCGCACAAGAGTTGGTGGAGGGCCCGCTGACAATTAAGAGGCCTGTGAAGGTCTTTAATCAATTAATTTAAACCGATTTTTCGCTGCCCATCCAAACTTAGGGCGAATCGGATGGCGGCTTTTTGATTTTTTAGCAAACCTCATCCACCTGCGGTAAATAAATATAAATTTTTGGGCAAAATTTTAATTTTGATTATGCTATTGTGAGTTAACCCCGTGTTGGGACATTTTTTTCAGATTTTAAAAATCTTTACTTTTGCTTTTAAAATTGTTCAGCTCCCTGCCTTCAGGGATCTTTCAGTGCGTGCTCCCACTGCGCATGTGCAGGCTTTTGTGCTTGCACTCCTCCCGTTCCCACCCCGACAGCGCTAAGCTTCTCAGTGCGCCTTTCACACTGGCTGGCCGTTAATTGGACAACCAGTGTGAAATTGCAGTTGGGGGCTGATCATGGGCGGCAAACATTTTCCCGGCCGTTCCCTGGCCTGCCCACCACGCCCACACGCCAACCCAAAAATCCTGCCCCATGTGCTTGTCAGTATCCAGCAAAAGATCCTCATCTCAGTGGAACTTGTCTGCCTTTGGAAAGCTGAGAGGCTGAAGAAGGATCGGCTATATTCTCTTCCATGCCGAAGGTCTGTTGATGAGAACCTCCAGACATCTACTGTGACTTCACACAAGGGAACTCCAGATCAACAGCACCAAAACCCTGTGAACTCTGTCCTTTATTTTAGAAAGCCTAGTCTCCAAAGCTCACTTCTGCAGAGACTCTGTGTGTGTGTTTCTGTTTATGCACGCAGGTGTTGGGGTATTTTTTAAATGGGATCGAAAGTTATAATTCCAGATTACAACTGCATGTTAACCAATCCTTGCAACTTGTTTTAAAAAAGAAGTTTTGCTTTATAATATATCAATCATTCTGAGTTTATTGGAAGAAGCCGAGTTAATGTTTCTTTTATTCTGGGTCCAACAGTAGCAAAGGTAAATAATTGGCCATTTTGATGAGTGAATTAAATTTTTAAACTAATGGCCTGTGGAATGGTGGGGCTGGATAATCCGCCTAATCATCCCAGTCATAAAATCAAGCTTTGGATTTAAGGTAAGGGGACAGGCATTCAATCTAGTAAAAGGTATAAGCTCAGAACTGTGATCAACACTTGGTTTAACTACTGTGTGCAGTTGTGAAGGTGACAATTCTGGAATTATTTAAAACACAGTTGCAAGCAGTAATTGGCCTTGAGCGAGTGTACATTGTCAAGAAAACAAGACATTGTAATATTTTTCTTTTAACAACCCTGTCATATTTCTTATGTACTGGAAGGCAAGTTGTTGGGGGTATAAATATGGTGACTGGATTAAGAGCCAGAGTGACTGCAAGTGTCTGAAGCCAACAGTAAGAAGTAGTTTGGATATGTTAATGAACCAAGATAAACTTCAATCAGGGTTTTACTTAAAGCAATCTCAGGAGTGTTTTTGAATTGAATTGCTTTAGTTCAAATGGGGATACATGCAGGTTGTAAAACATGTAAGTAAGGTAAAGATAGGGTAAGTGTGTTTTTACAAATCTAAGAGCAAACACATCTTTGCCTCCCTTTCAGCATTCTAAAGGGACTGTTGCCTCCATGACACCCTGGTCCATTCCTCAATCACTGCCAACACCGCCTCCATTTCCCTTGGCATCTTTCCACGCATGAAGAGGAGATGCAACACCAGCCCTTTTGCCTCCTCCCTTTTCAGCATCCAGGGCCCCAACCACCCCTTCCAGGTGAAACAGTGATTTACTTGTATTCCTTCCATTTTAGTATATTGTATTTGCTGCTCTTGATGTGATCTCCTCTACCATGGGGAGACCAAAAGCAGATTGAGTGACCACTGTGTGGAATGCCTCCCTTCAGCCTGCAAGTGTGACCCCCAAGCTTCAGGTAACCTGGCATTTTAACTCTCCACTCACTCTAACCTCCCTGTCCTCGGCCTTCTATACTGTTCCAATGAAGCTCAATATAAACTTGAGGAACAGCACCTCACCTTTTGATTACCATATATGTATAAGTTGACCTTTGAAGCCTCAAAAAATCTCTCCAAAGACAGGTTGACTTATGCACAGAGTATAAAAGTGAACTGCCAGCATGGGTGTGGCTGGTTGCCATTCTGAAATGTCAATGGCATCTGATGCAAAGAATGGGCATGTCTTAAACTCCTGCAGATCTTCACAACACAGCTTGTATCACCTACATGATCTCTTGAGCCCAGCCTTAAGGTACCATTAAGTAAAACATCCATTTATGGGGTGAAATATTAAGGCTGACTACTAATGCGGGTATAGCATGCTGTGGCTGAGAAAAGGGGGATCGACTTATATGCTGAGCATTTGCAAAACCATGTTTTTGGGGCTGAAAAACAGGGTTGCCTTATATGCTGCAATCTACGGCAAGTACTTAACAGCTGTTGGGGTTTAACGTTGAATTTAACAATTTCAGATCATTACCACTGTTCCCATTTGTTTTGACAACAGCTGTTGGTATCTATTCTGCTGTTGCCATTGACACTTCCTCAATACCCATCTTTTGTTTCTTTACTTCTCTCATTACCTTTGTTAGGAACTAGAGATAGTTTTAAGTCAGTTTAATTTGTATTTCTGTATTTGTGGGTTAAAAGGGTGAAACCTGAGTTTTAGTTCCACTTTAAAAGATGCCTGCATTTTTAATGAGATTTTATGGTTCTTGAAGGGGAGTTAAAACAAACAAGATAGAAAGAAAGTGCCTAGCAACAGGGGTCCAGAGAGAGAGGACCCCCCCACCCCCCCACCCAACACACACTCACACACACACACACACACACACACAAAAACTGAAAGCAGTTTGAGTTCAGTTGGAAGCAGATGCCAGGAGTGGCTGGACACAGCAGAGAGAAGTGTAGAGGAAGCAGGTTTCCCCAAAGAACAGAAGAAGGAAGGCCATCTTCTAGTCAAAGGGAAGGAACAGGAATCTAGAAAAGGTCCTGTTAAGTGAAGTTAAGAGTGAGGAGCAGAGAAAGGTTCCAAGCTTAAAAAGAAAAGCTGCAGGTTGCAAATTTAAAGCAATATAGGCTTACAAAAAGCCAGAAGATCCAAGGAGACAGCTGAAGGTCTGTAACTCTTCATTATGAGCACGTGAAGCGGTGGTATTCTGTTGGTATGGCTGAGCATTTAAGAGAGACTGCATAGAAGGAAACTTGAATGCATTCGGCAATCCAGGGGAGAGGGACATCGGAGGAGTTACAAACCCTGGAGGTGGGCTCTTGAGCGTGGCAAGTGAAAGAAAATGTCATCTGGGAGAAGATTCCAAAGTGAGATCATTGAGAGTGGAGATTGGAAACACGTGTGAAAGACAGAGTTCAGTGAGACCAGTTGGCTCACAGTATGATAAGAATTTGGGGGGAGTTGAGGAAAGATCCATAGCATCTGTTTGGGGTGACATCTGTCACAGTTTCAGAGTTTGGTGTCTGACCACAGGCCACCTATTGGTTTACATGGACAGTGTACTTACTGTGAACATCAGAGTATAAGATAGCTTTTGTAACTTGTGTTATCCTTACAAATCTGTATATATCTGTAAAGGTATTAGTGTTGGTGAAGGGGTATTGTAATATAGTTCATCATTTATTGTTTAATAAATGTTTTATTCTTTTGTTAAAAGTTGATCAGCTGACTCCTGTGACTCTGTTCAGTAGCCACTCTCTACATTTCTAAACAAAAACAAAAGTTAGGATCTATCAGGCCATGTTTTACCCTTGGATCAGGCTTGTCCAGTAGTAACATCAGCTGGGATCATAATACCTTTCCCTTCTACCTTGTACATTTACCCCATCATTAAATCTCTCCTGCTTTCCATTCTATCACACAGCTTTCCCTTTTGTTCTTTTCCTCCTTCTCCTTTACCCTGCCCCTGTATTTGCTTTAAACCAGTTACATTGCTAACCTTTCCCAGTTCTGCTGAAGGATTATTGACCTAGAACAGTTGTTTTTCTCTCCACCGGCACTGCCTGAACTATTTCCAGCATTTTATATTTTTATTTCTGATTTCCAGCACCAGTGGTATTTTGCCTTTGCCTTGTGACTGTAATACATGCTCCTTTTATTATTTTCCTTATAAGTGTTTTCCAAGAAGATGGACCTGATTCAAGAATATGTCCAGAAGCCATTCCAACACATGGGCAACCCTCACAAACTCCTGATCACACAAGTACCAACTCAGTCACATCAACCTGGGGAAACTCTGTTTGCCAAGGTCAGGACAGAGCACGTGGTGAATCACCCAGCAGAGGTGAAGAGAAACAAGCAAGGTGGCAGGGGCCAGGTGAACAAAGGCCTCTGTTGCTGGAAGTCCCGGATTCTTGTCTTATGAAGGTTGCCCACAACAGGCAGCTCAAGGAAGGGTGGAACTTGCTGTTTTATCATGCATTTCGTGACTTCAGGACGTCTCAAAGCACTTAACAGCCAATGAAGTACTAATAGAGTGGAAAACTGAAATAAATAGAGAAAGTGCTGGAAACGCTCAGCAGGTCTGGCTTGGTCAGTGAAGAGGAAAACAGAATTAAAGCTTCAGGCCAGTGACCTTTCATCAGAATGAATGAGAACAGAATGAACGACTTCTTCACACCAACCTTTATAGCTAAAATCAAACTAAAAAGTAACTAAGGCTCTCTCACACTCCTTTAAGTGGCCAAAAATCAGTAAAGCTTTTACTAGATATGGTGCCTCACAAATCTCTCAGGATCTCTCAAGCCAGAATGTGCAGAGGACCAAACATGTGTGTGCTCTCATAAGATATACCAGTGTTGAATCATTCCTTGTGTGCTAGTGGCAAATCAATCTACGTGCTACTTTCTACTTTTTACTGCTATTTCCAGCAGTGACTTGTCTCAGCCCTGCCATTTTGTTTCAAAAAAGAAAACTTTCAAAGTTTCATTTAGTTTAACTAGGCTCCTTACGAGCTCTCACTGCTTTAAATACTGTACTGTTTTGATTCAGTCGTGACAAATAAAGGGACAGAATGACAATAAGCTTAAGTGGTGAAATAAGTCAGATCAAAACACTGCACTAAAGCATTGCACCTTAAGCAAATTGGTCACTAATAGTGAGAAACATTTGAAAACAAGTGATAGACTATCACCCTGGCAACTATTCCAGTCAACGTCCTCATAATAAAACCATGTCCAATAGAACACTGATCACACACTGTTCTTTCAATGAACAAAATGTTTGTTCTGTGCCTTTTAAGTCGCTTAACCTGTTAAAAACATTGGACAAATTTATTAGAGTTAACCTTAATCAACTTACTCACGATATAAGCCAAATTTTCATATTTAAAAAAAATTCATTCTCACTTTATGGGTGGCCAATAAGATCAATATTTATTATCCAACCCTGTTTGATGCGATGATGAAGGATTTATATCCAAATGAGGATGTTATGTTGCTTGGGAGGGGAACCTGGAGGTGTTAGGATTCCCATGCACCATCTAGGTGATTGAGGTTACAGATTTGGGAGAGACCCTGAGCCTAAAGGAAAATATTATAATTTCACAGTTAAGTAATAAGTGAATAAAGAGGTGCCTCTTGACCATTTGTGTTAAAAAAGTGCATCCAGATTTTGCACTTGAAGAATCTAGCTGTAGTTTGAAGATTATTTTCCCCTTTTAACTTGATTCACCCATCATATTCTTGTAATATTTTAAGCAACTCAGTGAGATCAACCCTCAATACCCTATATTCAAGATTATGTGCTTATCACATTAAACGGTCCTCTAATGTACTAGATCATTCTCAAGGTTCTTTTCTATGCTGTCCCTGGGGATGAATATTTCCATTTTCACTCATCATTGTACTGGATCTAGTACTCAGGTTGTGGTGTCATCAAAGCGTTGCACAATTTAAGTATAACTTCTCCTGATTCGTACTCCATTGCATTGATAAATTCAGCCTTATTTTTGTCTTGTGTTCATTAGGGCTGTGTATTTATTGAACGTATTTATCAGAAATTTCTCCCTGGCTTTCCTGCCCAACTGCTCTAACGTTGACAGAATTCCATCTGTTCTGCTAACAAGGGTAGAACCTTCTGATTGGCAAAGTTTGGATACAAACGTTTAATGTGCATGTACCATATTCTCTTTTGCTCTACTTCTCCCACGGATGTTAACTCATTTATTGTAAAAGATTTAAACCCTACTCACTGAAGCAGCAGGTTAATGGCTTGATGTCTGAACTTCCCCAGTAAAAAGTTTCTACCATGTTTAGTTTGCTGAAAAAAAGACTAGACCTGTTTCAGCTCCACCTTTGGTTAATGGAAAATTAATCTTATCCACTTTTCTTTTTATTTATAATAAATGCTTATTTGTATTAGGTTTCATCTGTCTGAACCAACTGGAGTGTCTTGCTTTGTATGTTGATATTGCATGGGAGACTTCAATAAGCAACAGTTCATTAAAAAATGGCTGCATAAGAAAGGTCACCAGTGAACATTTTCTCCACTTCACCCTTCTTTCTGTTGTTTTTTTTTTAATTGGACTTCAATGGTACTCTTTTTATTCTTACTTATAATTTACCTTTAATTCTGACCTCCCTACTTGCATGGTTCACATTTTAGGCGAGAGCAAATCTACAGAAGTTGCTAACTGATCATCTCCATTGTCCAATGGCCTCCTGTCAAGGTTCAGCAAGTCACCCCACACTTCTTTCTTCTCTGCTTTCCCTCCTCCTCCACTTTGCTCTGATTCTATTTAACTGCTTCTTCATCTTTCACTTTTTTGCAGCCCTGATGAAGGGTGTAGCCCAAAATGTTCATCTGCCCGCACTCTCCGTAGGTGCTGACAGAACAGCTGTGCGGTTTCTGCATTTTCTGATTTTGCTTTAGCTTTTAAATAATTGGAAGTCTTTTTTTTACATGGAAAAACAAACTGCTGCTTCATTGGATCAGCGATAACATCACTCAAATAATAATGCAAACATTTGAAGTGCCTTTAAATCCATAAACTGGGCACCACGTTACTTGAATGATGACTCAATGTGGCTGGGGGGAGACTGGGAAGACTGGGGGTGGGGGAGGGAGGGATGGGGAGGCACATGGAATGGTGCAGGAAGTGGTTGTTACTGCTGGATACCAATGCTTGAAGCAGCCAAAGATCCACTCCTCATTGTAGCTGGTACTACGTAGCTCCATTCAGAATCATAAATCCCACCAAGAAGGGTCAGAAGATCCAAGAAGACCCTCTGTCCATTAAAGTGTGTACAGTAGCTTTTTAAACCTCCATACCCTAGCATCCAGGACAACCCAAGTGGTATTAATGAAAAATGCAGCAGAATGGATCTGTACACCATTTGCTGTCCCAACTGCCAGAATACTGCCAGGAAAGAAGATGGCATTGGTGAGACTGCACCCACATTATTGTGTACAGTTTTGGTCACCTAAGGAGGGACGTACTTGTATTGGAATCTGTTCAGAGAAGGCTCACCAGGCTGATCCCTGGATGAAGGGGTTTGCCTTATGAGGAAAGGTTGAGTCTATACTCATTGGGGTTTAGAAGAACGAGAGGTGATTTTATTGAAACATGTACGATTCTGAGGGTGCTTGACAAGGTTGATGCTGAGAGGCTGCTTACTTTCATGGGGGTATCTAGATCTCGGGGGACACAGTTTAAAAATGAGCAGACTCTCATTTAAGATGGAGAAAAGGAGGAAATTCCTCTCTCAGAGAATAATTATTCTTTGGAATTCTCTTCCAAAGAGAGAGCAGTGGAGTCTCGGTCATTGAATTTATTCAGGCTGAATTAGATTTTTGATTGTCAAGGGTTAAGTGGGGGGCAGATGGGAAAGTGGAGTTAAAGCCACAGTCAGATCAGCCACAATCTTATTGAATGGCAGAACAGACTCCAGGAGCCGAATGGCCTACTCCTGCTCCTATTTCTTGTCTTCTGATGTTCTTATGTTCTAATGGGAATTCTAAAGATGGATACAAATGTTTTATTCTGCTATGTAATGTTTCAACGATAGCTTTGAAAGGGTCATTTGGTACATATTTAAAGGAGCAAAGTGCAGGGCTGGGATGAAAGAACAAGGGGGGAGAATTCATTGGATAGCTCTTTTAAACAGCCACCACAGTCACGATGGGCCGAATGCCTCCCTCTGTGCTGTATGATTCTGAGCTTTGTGGAATATGCATTGCCTGTTATCTCTTTGTCTGATGGTTTTGAAACTGTGTGTAAATGAACCAGCATTTTGCAATTTCTTTTAGTTGTATTTGTTATCATGAACTTTAAATCTGTTCTTCATAGAAAACTAATTCTTTGGAAGTTACTGTTGTTATCTTGAAGTACAATTAGTACATTGTATATATTATTTTCTCTATAAATGTAAATAGGAAATCTCTCTCTGCAGGCTGTAAAAATTCTACACCACCCTGCACATGGACGAGACCAGAACGAGGGGACATAAGCAAACAATATTCACAATGGTGCTAGGAAAACTGAAAGATCTGAAGGTGGATAAATCACCTGGACCAGATGGATTACACCCCAGAGTTCTGAAGGAGATAGCTGAAGAAATAATGGAGGAGTTAGTGGTGATCTTTCAGGAATCACTGGAGTCAGGGAGGGTCCCAGAAGACTGGAAAATCGCTAATGTAACCCCCCTGTTTAAGAAGGGAGTGAGGCAAAAGAGGGAAATTACAGGCAGATTAGCCTGACCTCGGTCATTGGTAAGACTTAGAGTCCATTATTAAGGATGAGATTTCAGAATACTTGAAGTGCATGGTAAAATAGGGCAAAGTCAGCATGGTTTCATTAAGGGGAGGTCATGCCTGACAAATCTGTTAGAATTCTTTGAGTAGGTTAGACAAAGGAGAGCCAATGGATGTTATCTACTTGGACTTCCAGAAGGCCTTTGACAAGGTGCCGCACAGGAGGCTGCTCAGTAAGATAAAAGCCCATGGTGTTAGAGGCAAGGTACTAGCATGGATAGAAGACTGGCTGTCTGGCAGAAGGCAGAGAGTGGGGATAAGGGGGTCCTTCTCTGGATGGCGGCCGGTGACTAGTGGAGTTCTGCAAGGGTCAGTGTTGGGACCACAACTTTTCATTTTATACATTAATGATCTAGATGAAGGAACTGAGGGCATTCTGGCTAAGTTTGCAATGTTGGCATTTATTTTGAGAGGACTAGAATATAAATGCAGGGATGTGCTGCTGAGGCTCTATAAGGCTCTGGTCAGACCACATTTAGAATATTGTGAGCAATTTTGGACCCCGTATCTTAGGAAAGATGTGCTGGCCCTGGAGAGGGTCCAGAGGAGGTTCATGAGAATGATCCCAGGAATGAAAGGCTTAACATATGAGGAACGTTTGAGGACTCTGGGTCTATACTCGATGGAGTTAAGAAGGATGAGGGGGGATCTGATTGAAACTTACAGAATACTGAAAGGCCTGGATAGAATAGACGTGGGGAAGATGTTTCCATTAGTAGGAGAGACTAGGACCCGAGGGCAAAGCCTCAGAGTAAAGGGAAGACCTTTTAGAACAGAGATGAGGAGAAACTTCTTTAGCCAGAGAGTGGTGAATCTATAGAATTCATTGCCACAGAAGACTGTGGAGGCCAGGTCATTGAGTGTATTTAAGACTGAGATAGATAGGTTCTTGATTGGTAAGGGGATCAAATGTTACGGGGAGAAGGTGAGAGAATGGGGTTGAAAAACTTATCAGCCATGATTGAATGGCGGAGCAGACTCGATGGGCTGAATGGCCTAATTTCTGCTCCTATGTCTTATGGTCTTAATAAATCCATGAGGGAATTCAGGAAAAGCTTCTTTATCCAGAGAGTGTTTGGAACGTGGAACTCACTACCACAGGGAGTAGCGGAAGTGAATAGCATAGATGTATTCCATAGAAATCTAGATAAGCATATGAAAGAGAAAGGAATAGAAGGATACCCTGGTGGGGATTAGATGAAGAGTGGTTGGACGAGGCTTGGGTGAAGCATAAACACTGACAAAGATCTGTTGTGTCAAATAGCCTGTTTCTCTGCTGCAAATACTTTGTAATATTTGTGAACTGAGGCTGGACTGTCTAAATTAAAAGCCTGAACTTAAGTTGCCCATTATACAGAAGAGGCTGACATGAATGGTTTGATTTTCAGCCCCTACTGGTCTGAGATTGGAGGAGGGCAGGTGGGCAGTAAAAACGGTGCCACCCATCTGCATGCCAGTTCCCCAGATCCATCTTGACCCGGGACTATTTTTGTGGAAGTGGGATGGGGTTGGTGGCAGGGTTACCCTCCTGCATGCAATCCAGGTCATTTAGGACCACCTAAGGCCAATTAAAGAAGGCCAACTGGGATTTTCCAGTGGGCCTCCATGTTCTCGCAGGCGGTGGAGACCAATTTAAGTGCCTGGAGGCAGCCTCCTGGCTGCAGATTGAGGGGCCAGCACTCCAGGCAGGCTTAGAGACCCTCCCTGCCTGCCTGCATGGTACAGCAATAATAGGCAGCCCTGTAGAGGGACTCACCCATAACATTAATGGCCTGGTTACAAAAGTCAGTTTAGTTTAAGTTTAATAAAGTTAGAAAAGGGCACATTCATTTTGAAGCACACTCACTTACTTACCTTCCTTTGTAGCCTGCTGGTCCTTTCAAGCTGGAAGGTCTCTAATTGGCCTTCAGCTTTGAGAGCTCACTTGTCATTCTTAATGGGACAGCAAGCCCATTCTCTGGCAATTACTTGGCCACTCTGTGGAAAATCACATAAAGTGACTGTTTCCCACATAGTGCTGGCTTCTGACCCCCTTTACAGCAGGGTTTAAAATTCTGCAGAATTCCTGCCTGGAATTAATAGACATTCCCAAAGATAACAAAGATGGATGAAGTGGAAATCATAAAATGTATCCTAAGTCCTCAATCTGTAATACTTGCAGTATTTCTCAAATCTTCCTGTTTCAGTCTCCTTAATCCAGGGAACTGATATTATTGACACTCTACCAAATTATGATTCCCGTTTAGAGGACTTTCACTATACTTGGTGTCATGTTCCTGGCTACCCATAAGCAGATCAAATCCTTAATGAAGCAAAACCTGTTCCTTATTAGCTGCATAAGACAAACACTGTGCTCATGAACTGAGGTTAATACTTGAGCAGTGGTTGAGGATTGGATAGAAACAGAGAGTAGAGTTAAATGCTTTATTTTTGACTAACTAGCGACGGAATTTTCGGTGCCTGTTCCAGTGATCATGTTTGGCGACGTGAATGGACAATATACTGAGAAGGCCAAAAATCAGCTTCACGATGTTCTGAAACCGGTTTGCAATCATCCGCTCTGCCCGTCAATCGCGGGCTGCATTTCATGCCATCGGACATTGGGAGCTTCATTGTCGTATCATATCATTGCATATCATTGCAAGCCCAGCTTGCCGGAATCATCCCTCCACACTGGATCGTCAGAGATCATGCCGACGTGGTTCACAACTGTACATAAGCGCCGTGCACCTGGCAAGCGGCACCTTGCCAACTTTGCTTCGGGCAGTACTCACAATCATGAGTGCCAGGCTTCGCAGACAGAACGACATCACCGTTATGGGGGCTCCCGGGCAGGTCTGTACCTACCAGACTAGCCATAAGGTGGGGGTAGCTTTTCAACAGCTGCAGGGCTAGGACTTGCTTGCTGAAAGGGGATAAGTGGCCACAGACAAGGGAAGAGGCTGCAGGGTGAGGGGCTGTACTGGGGAATGGGGGTATCCCAGGTTGTGCATGAGGGCACAGATTGATCTGTGCAAGTGGCCTCAAGATGGTGAGGGCTGAGGAGGCAACCTCCAGAGGAGATGAGGCCAGATGGAGATGTGAGTGTGTTTCTGAGAGAGTGAGTGGTGATGTTCCTTTAACTGGCAGTGAGTGAGATGCCAGTGAATGTGTGCTTGAGTGTGTGAGTTTAGAATGAGGAAGTGGTTGTCTTACCCTGGCGGCACGAATAGGATCATTCATCCTCCTTCTGCATTGTATGGCCAGCCTTTTCTGTGTAGCATTGGCACTGATCATCACCTCCTTCGCCCAGCAAGCCGAGTGGTAATGCTGCTGCCCTGCCTGCAGCCAAAGCGGGAGTAGGGGATTTCACGGCAGGCCTCCATTGTGTCCAAAAGACCCTCGAGGTTCCCATCACGAAACCTGGGGGCTGCTGTCTTCTTGCCTTTCGGGGCCATGTCCTCTTTGCAGTAGTCCTGGGCTGGAGGCACTGAGAAGTGTGCATGGCTGCACGTTAAATGTGGCGCCTAGCGCGATGAAGTGGCATGATGAGCCCGCCATCAAAACAGCATGTTTCCTGGGAATGCATGATTAATGAGGTGGGATTTGGACAATATGGCGTGAAAAGCCAACAGTGCAGCTGGTGGGTAAAATGTCCTTTTTCCCATCCGCTACCGCACTTAGTGCAAATCTGTGACCCTTCTATCTTGGGGGTGGGGGCTGATGCGCTGCAATGATCAGTGCTCAGGCCTCTGCTATTAGGAATCTGTCAATGACTTGGGTGAATGATCTGAGTGTAATGTATGCAAGTTTGCTGATGATGTAGGTAAGTAAGCTGTGAGGAGGATACAAAAATGCATCAGAGAATTATATACAAGTAGGGTGAGTGGGAAAGAATGTGACAGATGGAATATAATGTGGAAAAATGTGAAGTTATCTGCTTTGGTAGAGAAAAATAGAAAATCAGAATATTTTTTAAAAGATGAGTGGGAAAAATGTTAGTATTCTCAGGGACCTGAGTGTCCTTGTACCAAGTCACAGAAAGTTAACACGCATGTTCAGCAAGCAATAAGGAAGGCAAATGGTATGTTAACCTTAACCTTAATACAGAGGGATTGGAGTATAAGAATAAAGCGCTTTTACCTAAATTGTGTATGGCCTTGGAGCTTTGTTTTCAATTTTGGTCTCCTTATCTTAGGTAGGATAGAGGGAGTGCCACGAAGGATCACTAGACTGATTCTTGCAATGAAGGGACTAAGTAGACTAGGCCTATGGTCCTGAAAGCTTAAAAGAATGGGAAGTGCTCATAGTGATCACAGTATTCTTAAGGGATTTGACAGGGTAGATGCTGGAAAGATGTTTGCCCTGACTGAGGAATTTGAAACTAGGGATCACAGTCTCAGAATACAGGGACTGAAAGGAGAAATTTCTTCACTCAAAGAGTTGTGAATCTTTGGAATTCTCCACCCCAGAGGTCAATGGATGCTCAGTCATTGGGTTCATTCAAGATAGAGATAGAGAGATTTTTGGACACTAAAGGGAATCAAGGTATATGGGGATAGGGTGGAAAAATAGATCAGCCATCATCTTATGGAATGGTGCAGTAGACTTGAATGGCCAAACAGTCTATTTCTGTTCCTAATTTTTATGTTCTTAATCTGATACTTGTCAATCTGCCTAGGTTAAAAATAAGCCTGTAATTTCAGAAAAACATTTAATGGAGAAATCATGAGGTGCCAGCAGTATTTTCCCATTACCTTTGTAGGCTTGATTTTGTTTTTTTTAATCATTTTTTATTTCAAAAGTTTATCTAGTGATATAAGGGATGAAATTAGATGAATAACAGGTGAAAGCACACTGAGCACTCATTATATATATACCCTGCCTTTAATAGGACTGGGTTTTGAATGTGTTGTATAATAGGCACAAAAGGCTCCCCTGTCTTGCAAACCTGTCCATGTCCAATTCCCCCCATCTTGTAAATTTTGTTAACACACTGAATATTTCAATTCCATGGTGTTCACAACGAGATGGGGGCAATTATCGGGGCCCCCAACTGCAGAGTACAGCTCAGTTACAACATGTTGGTTACACTAGCGCCTACCACATATCAACACATTCTGAAGTTAATATAAGCAATACCAATATCACACTTGATTTTGGTACATCGCAAGGTGTAGGTCGCTAGTATTGAGGAATAGACAAGATTGCTATCTACCAACATCATACAATTACAATTTGTGGGCTACAACTGACGTTCTTTACCTTAATTCAAATGACTGGGCAAAATCTTTTCCTCGTAAAATGACTGCAAATCTTTCATCATATCTCAGCATTTAGTTTGTGGAGAGACAAATGAATGGTTACAAAGATGAAGTAAATATAGATATGATGCACTGTGAATCTCCTTATTGGTAAAGTGAAAATGAAGCATATGTTAGCAGCAATTTGCAGTTTTGGACAAGAGTATCGATTTCACAAGTCATCAGCTGTGGTGTAATGATTTGTGTCTTAACATAACCCTTGAGATGCTTCTATAATTCTGATTGCTTCTTGCAGTTACTGCAAGTACTTTTACCGGAACTGTCAATTACTTACTGGTTGTACAGAATGGGTGTTGCTTTGTAAGTATGATATATTTAGACAAATGATAGATAAAATAGAAACATTTGTTCATTGCATATTTTGTAGGTATTTGTTGCTGAATATCAACTACTTGATTTTTTAAAAAAATTCTCATCTGTGAGAATTGCTGGAAAGGCTGATGTTGATTGCCCATTTCTACATGTTAACTGAGTGACTTAGTAAGGTCACTTGGGAGGGCAGTTAAGAATCAGTAACATCCGTGAGGCACCAGAGACATGCATAGACCAGACCAAGTCAAGACATCAGGTTCCCTTCCTTAAAAAGTATTAGTGAATTAGTTGGATTTTTAACGACAACCCAACTATGTCACGGTGTGAAATTATTGCATCAAATAAATCTCCGTGAACCAGTTATTGATGCAGAGTATTGCCTAGGAGCGATTGTTACCAGAATTACCAAATGTTCCATCCAAATTTTTTTTATTCATATGGCTGGGGAAGCTGTTATAGTTCAATATTTAGGTTAATAATCCAGTCAATGGCTTCAGCTGACTCAGTGTGAATGGTTGTGATGCCGCCAGGAATGGACCTCTCAGAGCAGAAATTCAGTATGTGGGCAATGGTCTGACTCGGATGGCCACAGTCATAATCTGAGCTGTTCCTCATGTTCCACCTGTGGAATAATGCTATAGTGTTAATAGTTCGGCCTGCAGGCCTAGCATGTATGTATATCTTTATATTGCTTTACTTGATATCTTACAATTATGCAGCACCTTACATTCTGATTCCAGCTCAAACTTCCCCATGGAAATGGTCCAATCTTTCCACCTTTTCCAGCAGAATTATTGTTCGAACCATCGATAGCTTTTCAACACATAGCTTTTAAATGTTCTTCTCCGAGATCCTCAAAACAACCTGATCATTTTACAACAGAGTCTGATCAAAGTCATTCATTCATTCATACAAACATCAAATTTATAATAACCACAGGAATTCATCGATGTAAAAGGATTACTTCATCATAAAAAAAGCCACACTGATCTTTCAAGGAAGCTTGTGACATTTTCAAAAGTTGTGGGTTCCACTGTGTGATATTACAAACGTAACACGTTCACATGAAAGTCCCCAGCTGTTTTGTCAAAGTCTAAAAGGGCTGATTTTCATTTACTAATGTAAGACAGGTCTAAAGGAACTGGTGGAAATTCTACCTGAGTGTTAGAGCAGTCATGCTATCCAAATTTCTTGAGTCAGTCTGGTTGCATAATTATTCACCAGTCCAGATACAGATTTGGGGCGGTGTCAAGAGTGCATTAATAGTGAGAATAGAAAATTGCGTCTAAATGACATTCTTGTTTTTGTATCTTTTGGCTCTCATGGGCTTATTCCAATTGTTTTAAATTTTTCTGCCTCCAACATGTACCTGTCACAACCTTACTTCAAATTTGGGCAAGATGGGAGGAGATCCAATCTGCCCTTTATTCCTTGCATTCATACTCCACAAATATATGCTCGCAAGGCATAATAGGAATGAAAATGTTCTACTGAGGTCAATGCAAAAGGAAATTGGCCTCTGTTGAAGACCAGTATCAGCCCCAGGGGCATCAAAAATAAGTGCTAATCGTGATTTCAATTTTAAATTGTTAATCATCGACTCAGCTTGTTAATTAAACATAGGGATGTTCCCATGGAAAAAATCAGCAGGCCTGGCAGCATCAGTGGAGAGAGAAACACAGGGCAGAATCATCCCAGATTTGCACTAAATGTGGTAGAGGGTGGGAAAAAGGATGTTTTACTCACTGGTCTTATTGGTGAGTTTTTGTGTTATATCATCCCAATCCTACCTCATTTAACCATGCACTCCCATGAAGCATGCTGTTTCGCTGGAGGGCAGACTCCGATTTGCCCACCACGCCATCAACTCATCGCTGTCTTGCGCTGGGCGCTGTATTTAAAGTGCAGCTACAAGCATACATCTCAGTACTCCCAGCTCAGGACTGCTCCACAGAAGACATGAACCCAAAAGACAAGAAGACTGCAGCCCCCTGATTCAGTGATGCATCCCTGGGTCACCTTCTGGACACTGTTGGAGCCCACAGTGATGTCTGGCTGCAGGAGGCCCATCACTGTCACCGCTCCGGCTTGGGAGGCAGCCACAGTGGTGGTCAGTGCCAATGCTCCACAGAAGGGATTCACCATCCAGTACAGAAAGAGGATGAATGATCTCATCTGTGCCACCGGGGCAAGGCAGCCATCTCATCGTTCTAAACTCACACGCTCACAAGCCCATCACACATTCACTGGCATCTCACTCACAGCCAGCTCACTCTCTCTCTCACACACACACCCTCACATCTGCAGCTGGCCTCATCTCCTCTGGAGACTGCCTCCTCAGCCCTCATCATCTTGAGGCGAGTTGCACAGATCAACATGTGTGCCCATACACACCCCCTGGGATGCCCCCCTTCCTCAGTATGCCCTCGCCCTGCAGCCTCTTCCCTTGCCTGAGGCCACATCTCCCCCTTCCCCAAAGCAAGCCCTCGCCCTGCAGCCATTGAAAAGCCACCCCTGCCTTACGGCTGGTCTCGTAAGTAGTGACCTGCCCGTGAATAAAAGTGACGGGGTGCTGTATGTGAAGCCTGGCGCTGATGATTGTTTGTGTTGCCCAAGGCAAGGTAGGCAAACAAACCTATAGTGCCGCGCGAAGTGCAGCTTGCCAGCTGCACGTTGCTTATGTACAGTTGTGAAACACGTCAGCATGCAACCATGCTGACATGCCCTGATGATCCAGTGCGGAGGGATGATTCTGGCACGTTGGGCTTATAATGATATGCAAATGTATTACAATGAAGTTCCCGATGTGTGGCAGCAGGAAACGTGGCCCGCCATTGACGGTTTCACGACGCCATGGAACTGATTTTTGGCCTTCCCACCATATTGTCCGCTCACGCCCACCAAGACGCCCAACGTCAGTGGGCACGGAAAACTCCCCCTGGGGTCAATGGCCTCAATTTTCAGGTTGGTGGGCCCGGGATCGGCCAGGAAATGGGCTGCTGCCTGCGATTGGCCCATGACTGCGACTTTACGCTGGCTGGCCAGTTAAGGCCCGCCCAGCATGAAATGCGGCTTCCCAATGGTTGGGAAGGGCTGGGCGCGGGCAGGGGGTGTGTCGTCTGCCGTGTCCAATGGCGACCTGGTGGGCAGTTTAAAAACAGTACAGTTTGAAGACAGCTGGTGAAGAAACATACAGGCTGTTTTGCGGAGATGGTGCCTATGGCCTCGCCAGTGGCTGGAGATGCCAGGCAGGAGGGCAGGTTGGGGTGGGCACTTGCCCCCCTGCTTTTTGAATGAGTGCCTTGCCGTGCTCCAGGAGGAGGTGGCTGCCAGGAAGGACCAAGGGACGGAAGGAGGAGGCCACCAGACCTGATGAAGAAAGCCTGGGAGGAGGTGGCTGCGCAGCCATGACATGGTGCAGCACATATTTGTGCAGTGCTGCAAGAGATTCAGTGACCTGCTGCGCTCAGGCAGGGTGAGTACCATATTAGCATAGATCAGTATGCAGAAGTGTAAAGGGCTGGCTGTCCCCCTGTGGAGCTCAGGGATGTAGAGTCTGAGTGCCAAATGCTAATGACTCTGGAGCTGGCCAAGGGGGTGAGCCCTGGCTGCTTGGACTGAGTGTCTTGTGGCTCGAGGGTCACGACTGAGGGTCAGGATGTGCCCTGCGAGGTGTTCCTCAGGTGGGGTTTGCCAGGCTGCAATGGCGCTGCAGGTAGGGAGTGGACTAATCAATGCGCCTCTATCCTTTCAGGAGAAGACAAGCCATAACCAATTGTAGAGGTAGAGAATTGTAGACCGTCGGAGAGCCACCCAACCTGCTGCTGCTGACCAGGTTTGAGCAGGACTCCCTGGAGCTGGAGAGCCAGCATGCTCCCCGTGCAACTGGTCATGGAGAGGCAGGGGTGTCAGACGAAGGTAAGAGTGCAACACACAGAGGTGAGAGTTTCAGATGGTGCAAACATTCTTTTGTAGCCTCTTCATTGATGGGAGCCTCAAAACTGGAGTCCCCATTGATCATTGAAAGACAATGGCACCATGATGCAGATCTCCATTGTCTCACCAGGGTGCCTGGCATGCACAGTGACAATGTGATGACTTTAACCAATGACATGTCCTTGTTCTCCCTTAGATTCTCCAGCAGGCCCACAAACGCAGGATCCCTGAGGGCCACCTCTGAAGCCAGAGGACCACTGGGCTTTAAATGCACCTGCGTCACATCTGCCCCCTGAACCAGGCATCAGCGCAGATACCAGCACCTCGGTGGGCATTAGATTGTCGGCTATATTAGATTGGTGCACATTAGAGAGGGCACTTTACACTCGCTTGGGGTGTAGGTGAAGGCAAAGAGTCTCCAGGGCGCTGGCAGTTGGAGAACTGCTGGAGATCAGGGCGATGCTGGGTCGAAGGTAGATGATGAGCCACTTGAGTCATCAATTAAGCGGCAGATACTGGATGTCCAGCAGGATGTGCGGGAGGCTCTGGCAGAGATCCATGAGGGTATGCGTGCAGTGGTCTGTGTTGTGGAGGAGTCCATGCAGAGCATCAGCACTGCATTGACCCTCATGGCTGAGTGCATTGGCTCCTCCATTGAGAGAGTGGTGACTCTCATGGAGAGACAGCTCCAGGGGTAGAATCAGGGGTTCCTGGGGTTGCGCTCGGACCTGCAAACCCTCACACAGGCATTGACCTCAGGTGACTTGTACCAGTGTGGGAGATAGATGAGGCACCCAGTATCCCAGCCAGGTGACCGGACATCAATGGTAAACAGGGAGGTCCACAGCAACCTCACGTTGGTGCACAACCGGCCTCCTCTCAGGGCACTCCGGATGATGGCAGCAGCTCCTCCACCCCTCCACCAGTGGCATCTGATGAGGCTGCGATGACTGGGGAGACGCCAGCCATGGCACTGGCCATTCCCTCCCAAACAGGGCCAGCACGGGCCGGAGGATGACTGGCCTCATCTGTACGAAGATGAATAAATTTCAGTACCCGCCTGAACTGAGCTTCTGTCACCAGCTTGATGCAACTGAGGGCAGCTGATTGGAGACTCCACACAGATCCCCCACTGACACCTGGACAGAGCTGGAAGACAGAAGTTGAGGGCCACTGTGACCTTCAGAACCACTGGCATGGAGTGTCCACCCACACAGTCGGAGCTGATCTTAGGTCCAATCACCTGACAAATGGAGGGCACGCTCTCCCTTGAGAGGCGAGGTCTCTTTCGGCATTGCACCTTGGACATATTGAGGTAGCTGCATCAGCGCCTGTAAACCCTGGCAGCAGGATAGTGGTGTCCCCTGTGGCCCCTTCTGCCTTCAACTAGCTGCTGGCCCTGCGCCCCTTGTGCCTGCGCCTCTCCTCCCACAGGTCCCTCCCCTGGAAGCTGCATAGGGACACCTGGCCTCCTTTCCCTTCTGCCCTTCTCTTCCTCCTCAAAGGAGGTGCCTCCAGCGGAGAGCACAATCCCCATTACCAAGGTTATAGAAGGCTATCTGATACCTGGAAGAGTCCACATGGTCTGAATCCTCTAGGGGCCTTGGAGACACCAATGAGTCCTGAAGTGAAGCCTGGAAATTCTAACAATGAAGCCCCAAACAGAGATGAACCTGCCAAATACCAATAAGCAACCAGCAGCAAACTATCTCCAAAGCTCCTCACTACTCACACTGACAATGCTGCAGACCCTTTTTCTCCTGCCCTTGGATGAGGTTTTGCACAATATTAGCTGCCTGCCCGCCTGCCCGTTTTGCCCATACGATGAGTGTGAAATCGCATGGGCAACATGAAATCTTGGTCAATTGCCTTTTCAATGGCCTTGACTGGCCATTTCGTTGATGGCGGGCGAGGTTCCGACACCCACATGCCAACTGAAATATCGTACGAGCTGGGGATGACGTTGGGATGCTCGCCCCGACATCATCTCGCACAGTTGAACATCCGATCAGGTTGGGCATGTGCCTGCCCAATCGGCATAAAGTTCTGCCCAATATTTCTGAAGCTCTGAAGAGCCATACGGACTTGACACCTTAGCTCTGTTTCTCTCTCCATAGACGCTGAATTCTTTCGGCATTTGCTGTTTTTATTTCAACTTCCAGCATCTACCGTATTTTGTTTTTATTTTGATGTTTCCATGGAAATGTTTGCAAGCATATCCAAATAATAGCTTAAACTGTTGACTCCTGAATTAGGTTCTGTTCAATTGTAGTTGAATCCTTATCTGCTCAATAGCAGGGAAAGGACATAGTGACCAGCTATTTAATAATAAGGAACAAAATCTTGCTGCTGAGTAGAATGGTCATGACTCAAATCAAACAGATGGTCCTACCTGTAGTATAAGGGGCTGGTATATACATGGTTAATGTGGGACTTAGTATTGTACCACTCATACAGTGATGTAAGAAGGCACATGACCCAGGCCTATGGTCAGAGTAGTGTTGGCCAGAGATGTGTTAAGGCCTAATAGATATGGAGACAGCCCCATTCCTGAAACCTTTATATACGTATTCAGTTACAAATAGTTAATAAAGACATGCTGTTAACATGCAGAAGACTACGAAGACTTTGTTAACAGACACATTCTGTTGCATAGGGAAAGGGCACAGTAACCAGCAGTTTAATAATAAGAAACAAAATCTTGCTGCTGCGTGAATGGCCATAACTCACGTGCAGTAGGTCAAACAGATGGTCCTATCCACAGAGCTCTCATTAATTTAAATCTGCAGAGTGCTCCGACTACAGTGTTCTAAACACATTGACACGCACTGTACCCTAAGGAACACAATTTGGATTGTTTTCAGTTTTGATTTGTGAATTTCACAGTTCTTTCACACACTTAACCAAGTTCGCACCCAATAAATTTCATTTACCATTCCTTTGTAATGAAAATTTATGAGTGCAACATTGACATATATAGTGTGCCAGCTAGCAATTTGCTAAAGGCTTATTTAATACATGGATCTGACTGAATCTGGGGTAATTACTGTTTCTGTGAATTATGCATACTCATTGAATAAATGTTTGATTTGTTTGCTGATTTTATGCTATTCTCGATTTATGTTATTCTGGATGACACAACCTTTTCATCAAGACTTATTTGTAAAGTGAAGCAATATTCTGGATAATTAATTATTACATGCAAATTGAATGGATAGGGATAAATGAAACACTGGCCAGAATTTTACCATTCCTCTGGAAATGGACTGGGAAGTGGGAGGGGCAGTAAAATGTGTCAGCAGGGAGGGCTGACATCTTCCTGCTGCCACATGTTATTGTCAACAGCAGGAATGTCAGGAGATCAGCTGCCATCTGATTGGAGGTGGGGAGCCAATTAAAGTACTAAATTGGCCTATGAATGTCCATTTTATGCCCCCGCTGTGAAGCGAGATTGGAACCATGATAGAAGCTGATGACTGGATTGTGGAAAGGCTAACAATCTTGAAGAGAATGTTTGCTGAAGGAAGTGGTGTGTGTGCATGTGTGTGTGCTTGCCCTGAAAATGAGAAGTGGTATAACATGTCTCTGTGCTGGGTGGTGAAGGTGTGATAACACTGAAGTGATGGTCTCACTTTACCCACAGTTAGCAGAGGAGACCTTAGGCTGTTTTGTTTTTTTTTTTGCAGAGTCAAGGAGATTCCGTGGACCATTAAAAATGGCTAATGGGACCCGATTCCAGGATTCTTGCTCTCTGATTCCTGGCGCCTCCAATTTTTGCTGAGGCGGCGGGCACTACATTCTTGACATGGCCGGTTCCATTGCGGAGGTAGACAGCTCCTAGCCCCTGCAACTTTCATGGAGTCGGGCCAGCTTCTCAAGGACGGATGGTTCATGGCCCCTCAGAGGAGTCATCAACCATAATCTGGATGTGGGAACCTTTTGAAAGGTAACTTCAAAATGTCTTACCCATGCATGTCAACATATTCCCCCATCAACCCCCTGCAAAGACCCTCTAAAAGTGTCAGTCAATCAGACCTTTAAAGTATTAATAACAGATTAATAATTATTAATATAAGCACCTGACGCCTCTTCACGTTGTGTAAATAAACATTGAGCCAGTGACAAGCCTCATTTTGAAAGCTTGGCTGAGAACCCAGATTTCCATTAAGGATTTTTTTTTGAAACAGGTGCACACAATGGAAAACATTGCTTGAACGAAAGCTTTACAAGCTTTTATTCTGTGATCTATCTTGTCATCCCAGTTGAATTAAAGGCTTTTACACCCTCTAGCCCTCACCACTCACACCCTCACATTCCACCCACTCTTCATACCACCCCTATGTCCTCCATGCCAGCTTATATCCCCATCCCCCCAGGCCCTTCATACTCTCCATGCCAACACATGAACTTTCCATGCCCATTCACCCAGAATGCACCATGTACAGAACCAATGAGCCATATAGGAACAATGTGAGGAACTGCTCAGAAAAAAACACCCATTCAGAAATCTACTTTTGAAAAAGCTGCTGTTCCTACAACCCTATAAAAATATCAATCAGACAGACCATTAAAGTGTCAATAACTGAGGCTTCAAAAACTTCACATCTCTTAATCTTGCGCAAATAAACATTGAGATATTGGCAAATGAGGTGGGGGTTAGAATCGAGTTGGGCCGGCCGACCCAAGAAGCAGATCCTAGGCGATGGGGATGGGCTTGCGTCATGGTGGGTTGATTAGAAGGCCCACTTTGGTTCACTAGGACTTTATCCTAGTTGTGGTGTTCAGCCTGTAGCCCTCACCCATCACACTCCCTCGACACCCCACTCATCCCCCATGGTCTCTCATAATCCCATGCCATCTTCATGCCAACTCATACCCACACCTCATTGGCTCCTCATACGTCCATGCCAATTCCATGTCAACTCATGCTTCCTACCCACCCCATGCCCCCTCATACCAATCATATCACCTCCATCGGCTACTCACCCAGTATCCGCCATGGGCAGACCTCAGGTGCCATGTGGAGATGAAAAAAAACTTCTAACAATCTAATACAGTTATCCTACACACTTGATAGTGAAAAAACTCTCCTTCATGGAACCTATTCAAAGCTTTTAAATCTCCTCAACTGGTTAATCTGTTATAAAAAAAAGCACATTGTAATTCAAACCTAACATCAATGACAGCTAATCCTTTATTAGCCACTTCAAACTGCCCTCAGGGAAACGTCATCAAAGAAATCTATTGAAACTGCATGACCAGATCATAATTTTTTTTTCTAACTTACACCAGATGACCTGTCAATCAAAGTAGTCCAGCGGAGGGCTCCTTAACTCTCATTGACAGCTTCAGCCTATTTTTATCATATTTAAAGAGCAGGGGATTAAAAAAAAACTAACGATCATGACATGTAAACTGTCTTTCAAGAGCGTTTATGTTTCCCGCATAAATTCAAGCTTCCCACATTGCAGGTTAAAGCCATTGGACCAGTCAAAATGGGGTCTGTTTGAACTCAGCACTAAGTTCAAATGGCCTTGCTAAGTTTGGGTTTCTCTCCTTTGTAAGTCATGTCTCACCTCCTGGATACGTCAGAAATAGGGACAGGACTTCCGCAACAGATCCTGCCTACCGTTTTTCAAGGTCTATCAGGCCCTAAGCCTTATGAATAGAAATCGGAATAAAAAATGTGTTGCGAATATGCTTGTGTGTGAATTAATCCTTTCTGGGAATTTATATCTTTAAGATATCGTCCTCGGTTGTGGTTTTCCTCATTTGGTTTGCCAAAACCAGAAATAACTGCATTTATGCTGCTAAAGCATTATTATGCATTATTTTATCTTGAGTTTTTTTTAACGCAGATTTCCTCGCAGTTCAATGGCTTACTTTTGACACTGGAAAGATAACAAAACCACATCAAAGGACTTAATCAAAGGAGTAAACTGATTCTAAACACATACCCTCTTTCTTAGAAATTGTTTAGAAATTCTGCATTTTATAGCTAAAAATCAAAAAAAAAATAGAAATTATCATTTTGTTCCCACGGGCTCAAAATCACGAATATTTGAATCTGTTTCAATGTTGTATATTTTTTGTCATATGTATATATATATATATAGACGTGATAAATATTGGATAAAATGGCAATAATTGTGGTGTACGTCAGTGCCACATCAAAAGTTCAGATTCCATCAGTCACGGCCGTGGCAATGACAAAGCACAAACCTTTATCAGCATCGATGATCTGGCTCCTAGCACGTGTTCTTAGTTTACAAATAGTATGGGGTGAGGCATTTCCCTGCAAAGCTCTAGGAAATTAGTTTAGCAAACTACTGCATGTTAATTCTACGTGACAGAAACCATATACAAATGCAGGGTATCTGTCAAATAGATTTGGAAATGCTTCTACTCCAATTTTACTAAAATTATAAAGATCCAATTAGTTTTCTCTACATTGTAAAGAAGTCAAGCATGTCTTTCTGGTGCAAATTGTCTTTAATGTAACACATTCCAATCTATGGGCTATCCAATGGGAAGTCCAGCTCTAATTTTTTTTAATACACAGTTACAACAATGACTTTATTTATATAGCACCTTTAATATAATAAAACATCCCAACGTGCTTCTTAGGAGCATTGTAGAACAAAATGTGACACCGAGTGATAGTAGGGCAAATGACAACAATCTTGGTGAAAGAGGTGGGTTTTAAGGAGAAAAGAGGGGCTAGGGGTGGAGAAGTTGAGGTTGGGAATTCCAGAGATTAGGGCCATAGGGCTGAAGGCATGACCACCAGTGCTGGCCTGATTAAAATCGGGGATGCTTAATGGATCAGAGTTACATGAACACAGATATTTCAGAGGGTTGTGAGGCTGTATGAGATCACAGATATAGACATCAATGAGGCAGAGGGATTCGAAAGTAAGGATGATAATTTTTAAATTGTTGCTTAACTGGCAGCCAATGTAGATTAGTGAGTACAGAAGTGCTGGTTGAATGGGACTTGGTGCAAACCGTTAGATTGACAATACCCAGGAGAGTCGAGAAATTCCCAGCTAAACTTCCAATTTTTATTTCAGAAGGCTGCTACACAGTTACTTTTAACACATGTTCCCCAATTCATTTTGAACTCCCACTTCTAGGCCCAGTCTCTGGTTCCTTTATTGTCCTGTTCCCTAACTCCTTTAAGCTTCCACTCCCTGGCCTTTTTTATACTCATATTGCCTGGTTCCTTTTAAATTCCCTCTCCCCAGGAACTTTACACTCTTACTCCTGTGCACCTTTTACAGTGGTAGTCCTTGTGGGAAGCTGCCTAGTTCTTGCTAAGGTGCTTGACCAACTCCCTGTAGCCTCCTGAGATCTGTTGGAAATTTAGAGAAAACTGTTACAGGACATGAAATAAGAGGTAGTAAAGAGGAGGGAAAATACAAAGCGAGAGAGACAGAGAGAGAAACAAATGAGGCAATAAGAAATGAAGGTGATAGAAAGAGCAAAAAAGGATGTGGAGGAGAAAGAATGCGACTGCAGACTGAAAGAATGGAGAGATGCAAACACCGAAATGGGGGAAAGAAAATAAGAAAGTTGGAGGTGAAAGGAAAGGAAAAAGAAAAATGCAGAAGTGAAAAACAGAGGAACAAAAGTGAAGGAGGAGAGGGGAAGAGAACTGAAAGTGGCAAGCAGAAATGAAGGAGAAACAAGAAATGAAGAAGAGGAAAAGTGAAGGGAGACAGATGGGGAAAAAAGTGCAGGAAGAGAAAAATGGAA
Organism: Carcharodon carcharias; assembly: GCF_017639515.1. Classification (NCBI taxonomy): domain Eukaryota; kingdom Metazoa; phylum Chordata; class Chondrichthyes; order Lamniformes; family Lamnidae; genus Carcharodon; species Carcharodon carcharias. The sequence continues at coordinate 21,633,708 of NC_054475.1, forward strand.
GTAGAGGGGGAGAAAGAAAGAGATGAACAGGAGTTGGAAAACAGCAAGAGAAGTGAAAAAAAAAAAAGATTGACAAATGGAAAAGGAGGTGAGGGTGACAGAAGCCAAGAGATGGGAGACAATGAGAGAAAGTTAAGGAGGATTGAAATACAGAACTAGAAGAGAGAGACATTTTATCACCACCACCAGGCTTAACATAACTCCTAGCTAGTAGCAAACAGGAAACTGAGAGATCTTTGGCAGAGCCCAGCTAAAGAAAGTTAACCTGAGCCAGGTTATGTGGGCAGGGTAAATACATGAGTGGGTCATACATGTGGGCCATCGTCAGATGTTCCTACCATTACGCAGTTGGTAGTTCCACCTGTGGAACATAAATAGCTCCAGGGAATTCCAATCTCCCTGGGATGGCCTCTTGGACGTTTTCAGCTCGTCACACTGAAGCAAAATCTAATGCTTCAGTAATGAAGTCACTGGATATCAGGAGCACCTTTATCATCGCAATATTAACACTAAACTTTGAAACCAAATGTTAAAAATGGTTGGGCAGAGTCATCTCAGAGTTGCACTAAGTGAGGTCGTTGGTGGGAAAAAGGACGTTTTACCCTCCGGCCGCAATGCCGGCTTTTCAGACCGTATCGTCCCAATCCTGCCTCATGAGTAATGCATTCCCGGGAAACACGCCATTTCGATAGGGTGGAGGGCTCTCATCTGGCCGCCACATCGTCACCTTGCCTCTTCATCACTCCAGGTGCCACACTTAAAGTGCAGCCACACGGACACCTCTCAGTGCTTCCAAACAAGGGCTGCTGCATAGAAGACGTGGCCTTGAAAGGCAAGAAGACTGCAGCTCCCCAATTTAACGACGTGTCCCTCAAGCGCTTTTTGGATGCAGTGCAGGCCGCAATGCAAGGTTGCACTGTTAGCTTGAGCCCTGAGGCAGACTGGCCCAAACCTGAATGATGACATTGCAAGCGGCTGTGAGCACCTCCGCCAGTGATTGCTCCATGGTCAGGTTTAGCAAGGAGATTGTACAATGTGCCCAGTCCACTAAAATGCTCATTAGTCTGCAGTCTGTGCCCGAGGGGTGAAAAGTTCTGAAGCATTTGGTGACACTTTCATGCCTCTGTGTTGCTTGAGTGGGCAGATAAGCTAGTGGCCCAACTCCACGCATGTCAATGTGGCTGTGTTTGAACTGGCCACTTTATACAAAGCTTCCCTAATACGTTGCCACTTCCCTCCCCTCCCCCCCCACCCTGCATGTGCTTGTGCACTACCATCAACCGCAATGCAGCGCTTGCACCCCCCCCACCACCCCCTCCCAACTCACTTCAACTGCAGGGCAGCCTTTGCTTTGACACTGCACTATCAGCCAGCTGGGAAGGAGCAACTTGCCTGTGTGCCCTTGCCTGAATGTGCAGCGCCTCAGCCTTGAAGTCCAACAGGTGACCCTGGCGAGCACTGCACAATGTTACGGTGCACTCACTTCTGAGTTCCTCTCAAAGTGCAGCCCGCAAGTGCACACCTTATATACGCTGTTGTGAAACATGTCGGCGGACTCAGAGGATCCAGCGTGGGGGCTGAGTCTGGCGGGCTGGGCTTATAATGATATGCAGATGTATTACAATGAGCTTCCTGACATCCGAAGGCAGGAAACACAGCAGCGCACCTTTTACGGGCAGAGCAGACGGCCACAAAAACTGGTTTCACGACGTCGTGAAACCGATTTTTGGCCTTTTCACCATATTGTCCACTTGCGCCGCTAAACACGCCTGACGCCAAAAGGCACAGAAAATTTCGCCAATTAAAACATTGCTTCACCTCAACTGATCATCACTCTTCCTGCCTTCTCTCATCTTTCTCATTTTTGTTTTTCCCCTTACTTTTTACTTTGGGGAGAATTTTCTCCCCGTCGGGCGGGCCAGTCAGGAATGGGCGTGGGCGGGCGAGGAGCCGATCACCGCCTGCGATCGGCTGCGCGCCGCCATTTTACATGGGCGGGCCAATTGTGACCCACTCAGCATGACACGCGCCTGGTAGCGCTCAGCGCTACCTGTGCAGGTGAGAGGAGGAGAGAGAGTCGGGGCCTGCGCTCTTTCGCACATGTGCGCAAAAGAGCGCAGCAATCTCCCTGAGGCATGGAGCTGCCTCAGAGGGATTAAGTTGAATTTGACCCTTCAAAATAAAAAAAAAGTTAAAAATCATTTACAACATGTCCCTTCATGTGACTGCGTCACATGAGCTGGGACATGTTTTTCAAATGTTTAATAAATGTTTATTGATTTAGTTACCCCTTTATGAAACCTCATCCTGCCAGGGGATGAGGTTTCATGAAAAATGTGAAGGCTGTCTGGGCTCTTTGCCTGCCCGCCAACCTTAAGGTTGCCCTGTCAATTAGTTCAATTGCTGTGTTAATGGCCTTAACAGGCCTTTGAAAGTCCAGTGGGTGCGCAGCCAACTCCGGTGCAGAACGAAAGATCAGAATGACGGGTGGTGACATCGGGACGCGTGCCTGACATCACTGCGCATCATTTTACGCAGTGGCGTGCAGGACCTGCCCCTGCATGCCAATCAGAAAATGCTGGCATTTATTCCAGTCTCTACGCTACTTTTTCTGTTCTTGGATGTATTTTTGTAAGAAAATTAATTTAAATACTTCTCTTACTCATTTTGCCTTTGCCTCCCAAATCCCGTCCTTCATTTTAGAACCTGCATTAAAAAAATTGCTTTTAGTTGGCTGGGAAATCGCACCAAAGGCCAATTTTCCAGCCAAACCAAGTCTCATTTCTTAACATCAGAACAGGAGGAGGCCAGTTACTCTCTTGAGCCTGTCTACCATTCAACTAGATCAAGGCTGATCTGTATGTTAACCCCAGTTACTCACCTTGGTTCTGTAGCCCTTAATCCCCTATCAGACAATGTTTTCTCAATTTTAACTTTTACATTTTTAATTGAATTAGCCGCAACAGTTTTCTGGGGAAAGAGAGTTCCAGATTTCCACTACCCTTTGCGGAAACATAGCATCCTGAAGGTTGACATGGTCATTCTAAAATGTAGTAAAGCCAAATTTAGTGTGCTTTTCTGGGCATCAGTCAAAAACTGGATGACTTACTGGTCTATGCCATCAATATCCTGATTGCAACAATCAAGGTTGTATTCTGAATTAGTTAAAAACTGATGATATGAAACTTCAAATGGAGCAGAACCCAATGTGTCTGGTGTGGGTGCTTAAGTGTGATTTATTTTATTATATATCAAAAACCCTGTATCCAAACTTGAATAAGCCATCTGTTTTCTTCCTGTAGATAAGTGCACCCCACAGCCCCCCCCCCCTAGCCCACACTAAGATGGAGACAATTATACTATCCTGCCTAGTGAATGTGCATTAATAAGGTACGCAAAGGATCCCAATGAGGTTGAATGAGGAGTAACTTTTCTATTTTGTTTCCCTTTACTATCCTAAGCTGGCAATGTTTGGCTGGCATGTCAGCAGCACTCCCCAGATGACCGGCCACAGGCAAGAAAGACCCAATGGGCCCTACTTGAATGTATTAGCTCATATCGTATGGTGACAGGACTGCAGAAATGTACCCTAATGCCACCATTTTCCCCCAGAAACAGTCTGCAGGGTCATCTGAAGATCAAGTCATGTTGCAGGACTCATTCACTCTCAAGTAATTGCAGTTCATATACCATGAACATAGCAATTTATGTGAAACAGTGTACTATTGAAGGACATTTTTAATAACAAAAAAAAGTGCAGAATGCATAAGATGTGCATACTAGTGTTGCACGTCTCAAACTTCAGTGATCTCAAACTTTTGTGATTCATTTTGAGATTAATAACGTTCATTTGACTGTGTAAAGCAAGATGAGAGCATACCTCATCTGAACCATATGCGATTATCATCCAAATGAAAATTAACCCACAGACGCACGATGAACAAAATGATTGGAACAAGTTCTACTGTTGTGGCAATCAGATTAATGTATTCAGACTTAGTGCATCATTAGTGAGGTTTGACGTACCCACCCCCCACACCCCCCCCACCCCCGCCCCCCTATCCAGCAATACCCCGTGATACCATTTCTCTTTCCGCAAAACCAACAGAAAAATTGAGAAAATAATGTTTATTTGAATCTTCTTACGTTGTTTAAGCAGCTGACTCACTGTGGAATGTGTTATACGTAAGCCTCAGGCAGCCCCATGAAATTAATATGCAGTGCCTAGCTAAGTGATTTTCTAAATGACAGTTTAATTTAGTCATTGAGGCCAGTCATCTCCAAAGAGAGGTAAATGGTAGCTCATTATATGAGGGGAAGGAGCTTCAACACCCTAAATTTGTACTAATCCTTGATATAAAAAAGAAACATTTTGATTAAATAATACATGGATTCAATTTCAAAATTTATGTAAACAGAATAAATAATGAAAAATATCTAGTTTAATCTAAGGAAACCATTGGTAACTTACCCATAAGTGACCGGAGCTAGAGAGAAGCGATTTGACATTGTCTATTTATTGTCTTGCAATAATGTATTAGGTTAGTAAACAGAGTCTATTTCATCACAGCTTGTAATATGTGACTAAAAATTCCATTTTTGGGACAATAGAGTCACTAAAGAATAACCGATTGCAGAAATTGCTGCTCCATTGAGGTACTACAAATAACTTCCACAGCAGTGTATTTGTTGAGTTTTTGGAGCAGGCCACTTAATTCTGGCTCTGTAAGGAATTAAATCTTCCCCTTTAAAAAAAAGTTTTTGAAACTGCATGGGAGTGTCGTCCATAAAGCAATATTTTGGGAGAACGGTGAAATGAAGATGAAGGCATTTAGAAATGTGTAGCGCGAATGCTGACTGATTATTAATGGAAATTTTTGGGAGGGCTGCTGTGCTTATTAGGTTGGGAGGCAACAGCAAAGGATTTCAAAATGCTTTGCCAGCACCAATTATCCCGGCTTAGTGCAATTCTGGGTACCCTATTGTTCAAAGGCACTGCCGCAGTGGGAAGGATTCAGAGAAAGGCAACATGGACGAATCTGAAACTTTAGTTAGCAAATTATCCATTTTGATGCATGTGAAGTCATGAAATGGGGATGGGTGGTAGTGAATTTGTATCGCCATCAGGGCAGCCAGTAGAATCATCCACTGTCCCTGCTGCTCTGCAGAAGGTTTTAAGTTTACGAAAGGATTTGATAGGTTAGATGTAGTAAAAATGTGACATACTTGTGGGGCAGGCCAAAATGAGAGGTCATAAATATAAAGAAGTCACCAATAAATCCAATAGGGAATTCAGCAGCAGGAACTTCTCTACTGAGGGAGTGGTTATATGTGGAGCACTTTACCATGAGGAGTAGTTAGGGCAAATAGCAGAGAGGCAATTAAGTGGAAGCTAGATAAGTACATGAGCAAGAAAGAACTAGGGGATATGCTGATTGGGTGAGATGAATAGAAGTGGGAGGAGGCTTGTGTGGAGCATAAGTATCAGCATGGGGCAATCGGGCTGACTGGCCTGTTTCTGTGCTGTGAACTCTTGTATATATAAGAAGGGACGGAGACTATTTTCTTGATGGGCCATATGAAGTTTCCTTATTCTATACTTTCTTTATGTTTGTTAGTGAGGAATGCAAATATTAGACACAGAACAAGGCTTCTTTTACTTTAAGGTTAATATTGTTTATATATTATTGGCATAGTTGATGGCTTCTGGTATATGTGACCTATCTTACCTAGATAGACTGTAGTCTTACTCTGGTAATTCCTTTAAATGGTTTATTAACACCATATATAAAATAGGTTACAGAGTAGGTATTTCTCACCTGAGTACAGAGTGCTCCATCCTCTCTCTCAGGAAAGTCTAGCACATGACTGTTGATGTCACTAATATACCATAGCCTACATCACTTATTATCATATCTATTATACTAACCCATCACTCTTTAAATATTAAGCCTACCTATCTGGTAGGTGATGACAGGAGCAGTTTGAAGACAAAAGGGTTACTTTTCCACTTAGATCCCAAACACTTGTGACCATTTGCAATGTCAGCCAGCAGAGTTTTTCGGACAGTTGAGGAAGTAAGAGTACCACATGAATTTAAGTTACTCAGGGCTGATTATGTCAGTAGTAGACTGGTGCAATTTTAACTGGGGCCTTATCAGGGATTTTTCCCTGGGCATAAGCAAGTCTACAGCTGGCTTGAACACAGAAGAGACCTTGTGGTAAACCTAAAACTTTCCTTTGTGGGACTAGGGAGAGAAGAAGCGCTTCTCCAGGCCCCACAAGGAAAGTTGTGGCCTCCTCTGTCACTGACATCCAATTGTCACCTTCCCCAACCCTCCCACGAGACCCTCCTAAAATTCCCAATCCACCATTTACCAGTCAAGGGCCAGTATTACCTGCTGGCAATTGCCCTGTGCCCTCTTCACACCTCTTCTGGTAGGAAGCAGACCAGAATCCCCAAAAGAGGTCCAGCAGTTAAAATCACCATGGCCTCCACCAGACAGGCAATCAACTCCCTGGAGTGGTTTCTCACTGGAAGCTTGCTCTGAGTTAAGATATGCCAGCTCAAATTTAACCACGCCAAGCATTGCACACCAGCCATCATCAGACCATTCTCCCTCCTCAAGAGTGGCAAAGTCTCCATGTGGTAGCTGCAGCGCAATAGCCTCCCCAGCTTAAAAGGCTCCATGCACCCGTTCTTACCATGGGCTGTACTCCGTGGCAAGCTGCATTAGACTATCAGAGAGAGGGGTAGAGAGATTACCCTACTTCAAATAAGACAGCAACCAGCACCAACTTTCCATGAACCTCAAGCATGTCTTGTGTCCAGGACACACATGCATCAAGGATAGGAAAGAGATGCCCATATATGAACGGAAGATTTTGGGAATTACTTCAAAAAGATCTAAAGCTCTTGCTAAGTATTGTTCAGTTACTGTTCCTGTATGTGATTCTGTTGGCTATGGAGCAGGAAATATAACATACAACAATCCAGAAAGATAAAAGGCATTAAACATAGGAAAAATGAGCACACCCTGAATTGTATATTTTTGAAAGTCTCATATCTAAATATTTCACAGAAGTTTTCTATATTGAATGTGTTAGACATGAACTCCAGACTGCGTTACACAGTTCAGTAGGCAATGTGCTACTATGGACATAAATGGATTACTTAGAATATCCATTGCATGTTAAGGATTAGGTCGATCAAGATTGCTCAAGTGAAAAACCAAAATGCTTCTGGTAAACATCAGGCATACAGTAATTGAATTTGACTGTGGTCAAGGACGCATGACTGAAACAGGGGAAGACCAAGCTGACTTCATCATAAATTAGGAATACCTAAATCTGCTTACTGAATCTGGTGACTCAAATATATCACACAACAGCTAACTTTGTTTAAGACATAGGTAATGTTAAATAAAATGGGCATGAGCACTGCATTAGGATTGAAGAACATAATCTGGACGGAACTATTGTGCAATATCTGGAAAGCGATGTATTGTCAACGGTGCACCTGTTCGAGTGAGATGTTAAGCCAATGTTCCCATCTATTGGTTCAGGTGTGGATGTTAAAGATCCAACAACTGTCTTCTTAAAGTTGTGGCCACCTTCCTCCCTCAACCAATGCCACCAGAAAAGCAAGATGGGGCACTCATTTTATGGGCCTTTGCCAGTCCAGATTGGCTGGCACATTTACCTACAATACATCAACATCTGCACTTTGAAACATGTTTGTCGGAATTGCCTTTGCAACGTTTCAAAGTGTCTCATCTGAGGTAAGCCACATGTTGTATGAAGAGTGCAGACAAAATAGCTAACATGAGTGACATCTAGTGGTTGAGCTAAAGGAGTTATTCCTTCCTCATTAATATTCATTAATAAGAAAATAACAATTAGAAAACCTGAACAAAAGCTGCACTGGAGTTAAGGCTGTTCAGATCCAACAGCCCATGAACTTCACCTTTGCCCCACTCCATCAGCCCTCATTGAATACAAACTCCCGACTAAAGATCTGTCGGACTCCAGTACAGAAGCTGAATGACTTTTAAGTGCTTCAGGATTTTTACATTAGAATTATACAGCGCAGAAGGAGGCCATTTGACCCATTGAGTTTGCAGCAGCTCTTTCGAAGAGCAATCCAGTTTCCCCATATTCCTGTGTTTTTCTCTCCCTCAAGTAATGCTCTTTTGAACATAATAATTAAGGTTTAAACACACTGGGAAGGTTCTGATCGCATTACTATTAGAGGTTAGCTTTTGCACCTTGGTTGGTTGTCTACAACGTCCCTGAGGTGGGGTCAGTGCCCTATTATAATATACAGCCTGCAATAAATCACCAATGCCAAATAATTGGAACCCGAAATTAACACCCTTTTTTGAGTGTGCATTTGTCATACACTGTTGCCAGTGTAAACAGACAGTCATAATGAATAGAGTATGCACACCCAATCTCTCAGCTAACCGACAGACACCTCCTACACAAAGTCTCACAGAATGTAGTGATGAATTTTAAATGATAGCAATGACCCCTCCAGTGAAGGTGGTAGATACAGAATCTCAGAACATTGCGACACTGAAGAAGACAATTCGGCCCATCATGCCTCCATCAGCTCATGGTAATCAATTTAGTCCAATTCCCCTGCTGTTTCCACATACCTTGAAAATATTTATGTTTCTTACCATTACAATAATGAGATGGGGTGGTGGGGTGGGGCTGGGGGGCACGTGGTTACTAACTGCTCTTTTAATATATTAACTGCGTGTATGTAAACAATTTTGCGGGTGGTTTAATGCTGTTTGTGCCTAGTACACATCACAACACTGCCATGACATAGGTCTGATGTTGACTCCAAAATATTGGAATGGAATCACCTGACTTCTAACAGCTTACACTATGATAATCATTCCTTAAAATGGAATTGTGGGAGTTGCCGCTAGATTATATAGTGAAAAATGCAAATTTGAAACATGCCTTGTGATATGGAAACAACTTATTATAATAAATCACTGGAGATGTTGGACAGTGTAAATCAACTTATCTCCCTGTGATTTGCAATACAGCTGAAGTCTTTGTCCTGGGCCCTCTCCATGGACTCCTCAGGATCTTGCCTCTGCAACGCCCCCACCCCCACACTCCCATTTCCCTCGCTCTGAATTTGCTTAAAAGCTAGTCAACCCTAACATCCCCCACTTTTGATGAAAGATCATTGACCCAAAACGCTTCGGAGGTGGGGGTTTGGCGGGGGGGGGGGCGGAATTTTAAGCTGGGGGGAGAGTTTTAAGCTGGGGGAGTGGGTGTGGTTGGATGAAGAGGGAGGGGACCAAAAAAAGGAAGTGTGAAGCGGGTTCCAACCTGCCAAGTTCTGGCTTTTACCCTGGCAGATAGAGACCAGTGAGCAAAGCCCCACGCCCAGGAAGCATTTGAATTATGCTCAGGAGGTTTAAAACCTCAGATTTAAACTACTTCAAATCTGCTGCTTCCGGAGCTTCAGGAAACCCAACAGCTGCAGAGAGATGAAGACAGTCTCGAGGAGAAGGAGACCTGCACAGCACTCCTTGTGCGTCAGGAAGAGCAGGAGTACTTCCTCCTGGCCCTCTCAAGCTCCACCCCCATCCCCCCACCACCCTCACCAACAGAAAACCCCAAACAAATCCCATCCCCCTGGATTGTTGCCCAAACCGCAATTGGACCCTCACCCTGTGACAGCACCTTCCTAACCCATGACCACTGCCATCTAGAAGTTCAAGGGCAGCAGATAGATGGGAACACCACCACCTGGAAGTTCCCCTCCAAGTCACTCACCATCCTGACTTGGAAATATATCGCCGTTCCTTCACTGTCGTACTGACAAAATCCTGGAACTCCCTCGCTAACAGCACTGTGTGTGTACCTACACCACATGGACTGCAGCGGTTCAAGAAGGCAGCTCACCACCACCTTCTCAAGGGCAATTAGGGATGGGCAATAAATGCTGGCCCAGCCAGTGACGCCCAGCTCCCATGAACGAATAAAAAAAAAGCCCCCAACTCATCCTGGGATTGGAACACTTCACCCCCCCAGGGATAGGATGGAACCCCCCCCCACCCCCACCCCCCAGTGCATTCAGAGATCGAAACCCTCCCCACCGAGGGGTCTGGGATCAGACCCACCTAGTCCTGCAGCTCCTTCTGCACTTTACCCCCACCCAGCTAGAAGGCAAGCCTGCCAATCAGGCTGACCACCCCCCCCCCCCCACCCCGCCTCCAGTGGGGGACCTGTCATTATAGTATGCGGGGATATCCAGATATTCAAGTTTCCTGTGTGCTCCAGCAACCACCAAAAATCTAACAGTCACAATCTTGAATGTGCTCTTTGACTGAGCATCCACAGCTCTCGGGGGGGGGGGGGGGGGGGGTAGAAAATTCCAAAGATCTGCATCTCTTCAGGTGTAGCACTTTCACCTCATCGCGGTCCTAAACAGCCGACCCCCATTATTTCCAGGCAGTGCCCCTAGCCTGGACACCCAAGCCAGGGCAAAGGTCATCCCAGCTATCAATCCGTTGAAGAATTTTTAGAAGAGGTGCGAACGTGCACAAATCTTTCCTAGGGCAGGATTATCGGCGAGTCGGGTGGGCGCGGCGGGCGGGTTTGGGAGCGGCCGGGAAATGGGCCTATCGCCCGCAATCGGCCCGCGCCCACCATCTCACGCCGGCTGGCCAATGAACAGCAAGCCAGTGCGGAAGGCGCGCTGAGCAGCTCAGCGTTGCCGTGGTTGGGAGAGGTGGGGGTGGGGACAGGGAGGAGGGTGAGCGCTGAAGCCTGCGCATGCGCGGGGGTGGGTGAGAGTGGGGGGTAGGGGTAGGGGGTAGGGGGTAGGGGGTAGGGAGGGTGCCACTGAAAGCTCCCTGAAAGCGGGGAGCTGCCTCAGGGAGGTGAACAATTTTAAAATCAAAAATAAGGATTTTGAAAATGTGAAAAAAAAAAATGGCCCCACATAGGACTCACTCACCACGAACATGAATGGTAATGTAATAAAAATTATGTCAAAGTATTTTTTTTTCTAAATTCTTGTTGGAAACCCCCATCCTGCCCCTGGAGGAGGTTTCCTGAAAAATCCAAAGGCTGCCTGGCCAATTTGTCCGCCCGCTAACCATAAGCTTGGATGGGCAGTGAAAAAGAGCTTTTAATTAACTGACTAATGGCCTTAATAGGCCTCGTAGTTGTCAGCGGGCAAGCTGCCGACTTTCGTGCGTGCCCACTGACCGTAACCTCGCGCGCTGTTTTACGCCCGATCAGGTCAGGTGTGTGCCCCAGCCACGGGACGTAATTCCTGCCCCTAATTTCATTCTCGAAAGATCTGGCTCCAATTTTTGGCTTATGTCTCCTACTTCTAGACACCCTGCCCACCGTACCCCCACCCTGCCACCGCGCCCACCACCACCAACAACCTATTGGTTCACCTTAATATCTTGAAAAATTTGAACAGATCAACTCTTAACCTTCTAAATTCCAGGGAATACAACCTTAATTTATGTAATCGCTCCTAGTAATTTAACCCTTAGAGCGCAGGTATCGTTCTGCTAAACCTACGTTCACCTCCTCCCTAAAGTGTGTACTCACAGTACTCCAGGCGTGGTCTAACCAGGGCTTTATGTGGGTAAGTCATGACTTCTACTCCCTTGTATTCTACTCCTCAAGACATAAAGGCCATTAGCCTTTCTGATTATTTTCTGTCCCTGTTCGTGGTATTTTAATGATCTATGTATTCGAGCCCCTAAGTCTGCTTGGACTTCCACTGTGCTCCAGACAAGGGGACTTCTCCATTTCTCTACCTGTCGTGAAATGGTATATTCACAAATAAAGAATCCATTTATGATTTGCATACAAAAAAAATTGCTAGGGGACCCTGACACCCCCTTTTCCCAGCCTCCAGGAAGGCTCAAATTTCCATCCTCAGCCTGTGCAGAATCAACTGATCTTAACTGGGATGGTGGCGGGCAATTTGCCTGGGTTTTTTATAAGAGAGGAAATGAGACAGAGTACGTACCCCCGACTACTATACAAAAGAACCCCCTGAGAGTGCATACCTGTTGGCGCTGGGTAAGAGCAAGGCCTAGCTCAGTATTTGAAGAGCCTGTTGACTATTATTGTCTCAGCACAAGCACTTCGACAGTAAGCTCCAGATCAGCATTAAAAATTGGACCAAAAAGCAGGCTGCAAGATTTTTATTCAAGAACCATTTTTTAGTTGGGGTTCTGCTGTGGCCGGGTTTATGGAGCAGCAGCCGATTTGCATCAGATGCAAAATGAAACTCTTCCAGGTGGCCTCATTGCCAGCACACCAATGGGCAACCATTTATTTTACAATGCGTTAATCCTCTGCCCGTGAAATTGTAATATAGGAGCAGCTCACTGGTCCAGCACCAATACTAAATAAACACCAGGATTATACTGGGGGTTTGCATTGCTGTGAAGGGAGGTCAATTGTTACTGATTTATAAACAGTGGGCACAAATTGAGAAGTGTCATCAGTTTATAAAAAAATCTTTATAAAGAGCATGAGCTGCCAATGTGAAGTGAGATTTCCTCTTGGAGGTCCTCTAGAAAGTGCTAATATTAAGCTGCAACAATATCTTTACACTGCTCTTTTGGAAACAACATTGGTACAGTGTCAACACATTACCTGAAAGAATACTGTGAGCTGTAACATGACTGCATTGGCAACATCTGGCGCCACCTGGAGGCAATAATTTGCATATTAGCTGTCATGTAATAAATACTGAATTCCCACCCTAACCTTCTCTGCTTCTAGACCTCGCTCTCGTTTAAGAATCTCCTTAAAGCTTATCTCTTTGATCAAGATTTTGGTCACTTGTCATAAATATCTTACAATGTAGCTTGGTGGCAAATGTTGTTTGATAATTGCTCCTGCGAAATGCCTTGGGACAGTTTACTAGATTAAAGGCGTTATATAAATGCAAGTTGTTGTTGCTTATCTTTGAGGTTTTGGAGGAGGAATGAAAGCCAACTTACAGCAAAAGTTGTTTCCTTTATTATTTTAAAATATGAAAATTAAAAAGCTCTAAATATTTGAATATCTAAATAATTAGCCCAATATATTTCCTTTATATGTATCTATTCCCAGAGGATATATTCAGTGTGGAAGAAAACAGAAAGTGATCCACATTATCTGACATGTGATGTAAAAAGAAATTGCAAATAAATTTGTAATTCATTGCTTACTCATTGGTGATTTAAAATGTTATATGAAAAATCTTAGCAACACTGAATACTATCACACAATTGAGCAATGTCTTGTATAGATAGAAACATAGAAACTAGGAGCAGGAGTAGGCCATTCGGCCCTTCGAGCCTGCTCCGCCATTCATTATGATCATGGCTGATCATCCAACTCAATAGTATGAACTCAACTTGTATGAATTTCAGTGCCGGAGGGATGCCAGATATGTAGGCCATATGTCCCAGTGATTGGCTGATTGAATTAAACAGTATGTCCCTTTGGCTGTTCATAATAGATAGAGTTCAGACTGTACTCAAACCAACCCGCACTTGCAAAACACAAAACAAACTATCCACTATTAGACATGATTCTGTGATTGGGCAGCAATTGCTGACCATTCCCTTCCATGGGGAGCTGATGGTGTAGTGGTATAGTCACTGGACTAATAATCCATAGCCCTAGGGAAATTCTCTGGGGGCCTGGGTTCAAGTCCTACCACAGCAGGTATCAATGGCTTGAATTGAATAAAAATTTGGAATTAAAAGTCTGATGATGACCATGAAGCCATTGTTGAGTAATATAAAAACCCATCTGGTTCATAAATGCCCTTGAAGGAAATCTGGCCTACATGTGACTCCAGACCCAAAGTAATGTGGTTGACTCTTAAAATGCCCTCTGAACAAGTGCAATAAATGTTATAAGATAGGAGAATATTGAGTAAAGGGGGAGGGACAGTATTAGGGAGGAGAGTGCCAAGTGAATAGGATGGCTTTTAATGTGGCTCATTTAAGCTTGGTAGAAGTGACATACATTCATACATAGGGATCTGTTCTCTGCAAGCAAAAGGAATATGTTCAAGCCTTGCACTTTTTCTGAATCACCCATGAGCTTAGGGAGCCCATAATTCCATGTTGCTTTCTTCATGGCAATGCCTCAGCCAACCAGAGGTGACTTGCCAACCAATCAGCACCTTTTTTTCCTGTAGTTTAACTTGGCGTGACGGTTTGAAATTTAGCATTCTTGTGTTTGTCTTGATTGTGCAAGATGAAAAGCTTTAGCAACATATCTCTCTGTTCAGCAATATTCAAATACTGAACTTACTCACTTTATTATAAAAGCATAGAATGACTGCTGTAAAATGGGATTTCAATTTTAAATCAAAAGGCAATAATAATGATGAATATGTTCCTTTAAAACGTTTTCCTATCCAATTTTTTGTTAGGTATGGGTAGCAAAGGCAGGTAAATGGGGTCGAGGTGCAGAACATCTATAACCTAACTGAATAGTGCAACTGACTCAAGAATGGCTACTCCTGTCCCTATGCCCGTATGTTCAGAATTGAGCCTTCAACTTACTGATATATCAGCAAGTTTCCAGTACATTGCCCATGTGACTATTATGTTTTAGCAGGGATTGAGATGGAGAAATGGCATCACAGCTGCGTCAGAGGCTAGCCTCACAATCTACTTTAGGGAATCAATTGATAGCAGTCAGCATTTGGAACCCTGGTTTATCTCCTCTTCTTCAGAGTTAAGAAAACCAATTGTGGTGTTCCTCCATCCCCAGCTGAGATCAAGTCTCTGAGATTAATCAGACCTCCTGCTGCTTTCCTGCATTTACAGGGGAGGCTTTGCTGTTAAGAAGGGTGTGGCGGAGCCGGGTAACATAGGGAATCGCTGACAAAACTGGGGCCTTGGATACCCTGTAGAACTGAACAGAAAAGCCTCCCCTGTGGATGCAGGAAAGCAACAGGAGGTCCTAGCTGGAAAGCTATGGGGACAGTCCTCAGCAGTCAGTACAGAATGGTCACCATCAGGAACTGGGGAGGGGGGAGATCGATGACCATGGCACATGATTGCCAGAGAGTGATGATAATGCAGCTGGGTTCGGGTGGGAGGAGAGCGATGACACTGGGGTCTCCATCTGGGGTATGTGGTGGGTGAAATGATAACGGACCATGATTGGGATTGGTGGGGGGGAATAGAAAGAGCAATGACAACAAAGCCATCAGCAGGGCTACAGAAGGCCAACAGCTTTGTTGATAGGCATGGCGGGAGCTGGCTTACTTTTCGTGGCCCATGTAGAGTGATAGAAGGGGCTAATCTTCAGGCAATGGGCAGTAAGCCCCTCCCACCTTGGACCTATTGCTGTGAACCTACAGCTTGGGCTTTCCTTCAATTGCTGCTGAGTTTAAGTGCACGGGGTCGATGATGTCCTCAGGCAATTTTGAATGTTAATCAGAGCCTCGCCTGCCTTGTGCAGGAACCTTGTTGATGGGCCGATTTGCATTTATCAAATTTTAACTGGGCAGCACTGAGGTTGGGTTGGGGCTGGGATGCTCAATCCTCACGCTTTAACCATCCCCATGACGATCTGGAGGCGGGGAGGGCGTGGTGAGAGGGTGGGGGGTGTTGGTGGTGGAGGCGGGGCAGCGGGGGTGGGGTGGGGGGGGGTGGGGGAGATTAAAAACCAGGCTCAAGTAACTCACTTTGTATCAGAGATTGAATTAAGCTCTTTACAGGCTTTTTGAGGAGTGGATAACCTGCACAGAATAATTCAGGGCCGGAGAGAATATAACCAATGGAAACTAGCGTTGATCTCCTGTTAGATCTAGTGTTAGTAAGTTTAATACATGGGGAATTGGTAAAGTCCTGTCAAAAGAGTGACATAATCATCTGAAAATGGTAACACCTAGTAACACCTAGTCCTCTGACTCAGGTTTGTTATCACTTTGTAATTGTAAATGTTTTTTTTTGCCTTCAGATACAGAACAGAACTGTTTGGTTCATTAATCACACTCATACGTTAGTTCTTCTTAAAGCGTGTGCTGTTGTTTCTGTGTTTCAGTGCTAGTGGGATGAGGTTTACTCAGAGGTGTTCACACTAACCAGGATACCCTAACAACTAGAGGATACAAATTTAAGGCCACTGACAAAAAAGCAGAGAGGGGATGAGGTAATTTTTTTTAATATGCAGCAAGTTGCTATGATTTGTAATGGGTGAATGGGTGGTGGAAACAGACTTAATAGTAATTTTCAAAAGGGGCTTGGACAGATACTTGAAAAGCAAACCGCTGCAGAGCAATAGGCAAAGTGCAGCAGAGTGAGATTAATTGGATAGTTTCCATAAAAACTTAGCACAAGCACGATGGGCTGAATGGCCTCCTTCTGTGCTGCATGGTTCTATGAAATCTGCAGGCTGTATAAGGGAAGGTGTTACTTTATGTTGTACCAGGCATGTCAAGGAGTAACTTCAGGCCTAAAATCCCCTTTGTGTCATACCTCTTCCCTTAAAACTTTCTCTAAGATTTATTGGGACTTCCTCAAATTCATACAACTGTGCCTAGAATAGCTGGATGGTGAGTCGGAATATTGTAATGAGAGGAGCAGAGTCATTCCTCATTTTTCCTCCACTGTGGGTTCCTGTGTGGAGGGTGCCTAAAAATGTCTAATGGTGGGGCCTGAACTTAGACTCACTGAAAACCCAGGAGTCTGGAGAAGTCCTAGGGTAGCCCAAAGATGGTTGGAGAGGAAATTTTATTTTAAAGGAATTCCACCTTCCCAGAATGATTTTTCAGCCTTGGGGCCTCAATGTCAGTGACCACGATTGCAGTTCCAGCCCTGCTATCGCCATTCCCTGCAGCTATCTCTCCAACCCCAGTACAAGGACCTATGCCAGGAGAATTATCTCTGAGACGGGTAACGCTGCAGTTCATGTCAAGCTCTCAAAGGAAGCCCAAAGAGATAATCTGGCCCCGTAGTTAGTATAGGACACTTACACTGGCACTATAAATGCTGGAAAACTCCTTTACCCATTGTGCTCATTTGTCATTGATGAAGTGATGGCCATATTTATAACCAATGTTTTCCACAGGTACAATTTTGGCTATAATAATGCCGTGCAGTGGTTATCCAACTGTTTTAGTTAAAGGACTGCTTTTCAAATGGATTAGTTATCACAGATACCATCCCCCACCTTCTATATTTAAATTTGATAGAATGCTCGATACTCGGGTGAACCTTTTGGTGCCCCTTCTTTGAGTTTAAGTAGTATCTTGTGGACTTAAATATTTGAATGCAATCCTCTCTTGAACAAGTCTGAAATCACCTGGATTCTACCATCAGCCTTGGTAACTGGCTCCACCAGGCAATATTGCTGCCACTATAAGTGCTCCTCCATGCCCGCTCCCCTCTGAGTGAGACAGCCAGTCAGTCCACTTTGCACTGCACATGTGTTGATCCCAGTCCTCCCAGCTTGCATCAAGCCCAGTCACTGCTCACTCCATACAACTTGACTATTTCATTGACCCCCTGGAAAGTCCCCATGGACCCTTGAGGACGGGAAGGGGTGGTCGTGGATCCCACTTTGAGAAACATGATGGATTGGTTCTGTTACTCAATCAGTAATCCAGAAAGCTGGACTAATAATCCACAGAACTTGAATTCAAATCCCACCATTGCGTTTGCGACTTTGAATTCAGTTAAAATAAACCTGAAAATAAAAAGCTGATAATAGTTAATGAGACCACGATGCTATCAGATTGTTCAAAAAACCCAACCGATACTTGCCTTCATTGCTGGTCTGGCTGGTTTGTGAATCCAGTCCCACGTAAACTGCATTTCAAGAAGAAGCCCCATCATTCAGGACCACTCAGGATGGGGCTTGCCAGCAATGACCACACCTCAAGATTTTTTTTACAAAATGGACGGTTTCTCAAACTGTGTTGTGATCTTTTTTCCCCTAAGACATTGTTTAAAAAAACAGCATACTAAACAAACACTCACCTTTCACACAGGAAAAGAAACTGCAAAACCCACAACTGCTATCATCTAGAAGGACAAGGGCAGCAGATAGAAGGGAACAGAGCCACCTGGAAATTCCCCTCCGAGCCGCTCACCATCCTGACTTGGAGATACATCGCCCGTTCTTTCACTGTCGCTGGGTCAAGATCCTGGAACTCTCTCCCAGACAGCACTGTGGGTGTACCTACACCGCAGGGACTGCAGTGGTTCAAGGAGGCAGCTCACCACCATCTTCTCAAGGGCAATTAGGGATGGGCAATAAATGCTAGCCTAGCCAACAACGTTCACATCTTGTAAATAAATAAAAAAAAGCCTAGTGATGTTGAGGGAGACATTGAAAAAATACATGGAAAAACTCAGCAGGTCTGGCAGCATCTGCGGAGAGGAACACAGTTAACATTTCGAGTCCGAATGACTCTTCAACAGAACTAAGTAAAAAAAGAAGAGAGGTGAAATATAAGCTGGTTTAAGTGGGGGGTGGGGGGGTTGGTGGGACAAGTGGCACTGAATAGAGGGCCAGTCTATCCAGCTCTACTTTGTCCCACCACCGCCCCCCCTCCTTTAAACCAGCTTATATTTCACCTCTCTTCTATTTTTACTTAGTTCTGTTGAAGGGTCATTCCAACTCGTAATGTTAACTGTGTTCCTCTCTGCAGATGCTGCCAGACCTGCTGAGTTTTTCCAGGTATTTTTGTTTTTGTTTTGGATTTCCAGCATCTGCAGTTTTTTGCTTTTATATTATATTGAAAAAATATCTTTTTTTGGTGCAGAATAATTCAAAAATAATAAAGCATGAAGTCTGCAATATTAATGCAACATTACTTTAAGATTCAGTTTACTTATGTAAACATTAACTAGTAATCTCATGTATTGCTCAACGAAGAAGTAATGTGCAACTGTGTGATATGTTTATATGTAAGGACTATATATACGTAGGGTCTTGTCAGGTATCATGCTGCAGTATATTCTGAACTTCAGCCTATTTTATCATATTTTAAAACTGAACACAAAAGACTGCAAGAGATGGGTCACCCAAGGGTCACCTTTTGTGGATCAAAACCACTTTCCTGCCTCAAGAGGGAACATTCCAGCCTGATATGAATCAATGCCCTTCCCTGAAACCAATCCAAAAGGGCTTTATCACCTGAGTGAATGGGTCATTCAAACACCAAGACACTGGCTGTGAAAAGCTCTCAAGGTGTTAAAGCGCAACACAGAATATATGATCAACATAACTACCCACCTTATTTGGAAAAGGGCTTTGAACTTGTGAAAGGTCACACAATGAGACAACCATGTTTTCTGTCTATTTTTAAACCAGCAAGAAGCGTTGATTCACATCAGCCTGGAATGTACCCTCTTGAGGCAGGTGAGTGGTTTCAATCCACGAAAAGTGTTCCACCAGAAAGCCATTGAACTCGCTGCAAGCGTTCCAAGCAAGGAAGGTAAATACCTTGAAAATGAGACATCCTAACAGAGAGAAGGAGTCTTCCCCCACCCCCCCCCACCTATTCCAACTTCAAGTTCACCACATAACTAACCTCCTACAAATTCGACTATAAGAAACTTCACAGCCTGCTGAGAATCCTTCATTTTATAAATCCCCCGGTTCAACATCAAAGCATGAAAACCATCCAAAAAACTGCCTCTTGGGAGCATAAATCAGAAACTGAGACAATTATAACCTGTAACAGTATTTTACCTGCGTCTGTATCTAATCTTTGAGTGTGTGGCAGTTTATGTGAAATGTTGCATTTAAATATGTGATATTAAACAACCTTTTTTATTTTTAAACTCACAAAAAGCTTGCTGCTGGAATTTTTGAATTGGGGGCACTAACTCTGTGGGTAAGAAAACACACACCTCTTAATACTAGCATACTGATCACAGGCAGTAAAGGAAACACATAGGCCAGAATTTTACCTTTGGTATGCGGGTGCGCTCCCGACATGCCCAAACGTAATACGATGCGCAATGATGTCGGGCGTGCATCCCAACGTCATCATGCACCTGCGTGATATTTTGTTCAGCGGGCGTGTGCCGGAGTCGGCTGTGCACCCGCTGATAATTGAAAGGCCTATTAAGGCCATTAACAAGGTAATTAAGTTGAAGTTTACATTGCCCATCCAACTTAATGGTTGGCGGGCAGGCGAAAAGGCCAAGCGGCCTTTACATTTTTTAGGAAACCCCATCCATGAGCGGGATGAGGTTTCCTAAAGCTAATACGAATTAAATAAAATCTTTACTTTGAAATTAAAAATGTGTCCCATCTCACAGTCACATGAGGGGACATGTTTCATTAAATTTTTATTGTATTTATTAATTTTTTAAAAAATCTCTGTGCCTCAGGTAGATTGAAGCTGCTCTCCCTCCTCCTCCCGCCCACACAGGTAGCGCTCAGCACTGCCACTCGCAATCTACGTAGGGCATGCCTTAAATTGGCCCACCTGTGTGAAATCGCGGTGTGGAGCCGATCGTGGGCGGCTTCCTGACCACCCCGCTCGCTCCCACCGAGCCCGGCCGATGAGGGAAAAATTCTGGCCATAAATTCTGTCCATGACATCGGGGTAAATTGGGTTTAAATCCATTTTTATTTGACCAAATTACACTGATTTTCTGAATTCCACAGCTGAATGATCAAACCTCTGTTTTTCATTTATCTGGTTAAGCGACTTGTCAGTTACTTGAGATGTGTTAAAGGATCATTGTTACAATTGTTCTGCTATTATTTCTTATTATTTGTTAATGATTTTGCATTGTGCAAAATCCCACCATTTCCAAATGGGTTGTAAATAATTATTTAAACAAGGAGAAAAATTATAGCCCAATGTGTATCCATGATCAATGCTAGTAATTTAGACAATGATGAATACCATCCGAGTTCTGATGAAAGATGATTGACCTGAAATGTTAACTCTATTTCTCTCTGCACAGACACTGCCAGAATGGCTTGTATTTTCTATTATTTCAGATTTCCAGCACCTGAAGTATTTTTTGCTTTAAATGCTCTCTGATTGGATTGTGAAATGAAATATGAAGAACTGATTGAATCAGACTTGCAAGTAATGACAAAAATGATATAGAATAGGAAGTAATTTTTACTGGAAAATAAATAGCAGAACGATTTTGGGTTCTACTAACACAAGCACAATTTCAGGTTAAAAATTCATTTTCTAAACTAGCCCATCTTGATAACTTTAAAACCCAAATGATTTATATCGCTTTACCATGCATACATAGAAAGACAATTTTATCTTGAGATTTGCTGATTATAAAAGATTAAATATACTTAGCTTGCAGGGTGGTGCCCTCAATCGATATATAACCAATTGTTTCTCTCTAATGGAAAAAGATGCCTATGGTCCTTTGTGGACTTTGTTTCATTGATGATGTTTTGTGAGATATTGTGATGCATATTGTTGTAACTTAAAGTAATGTTAGCAAAACTAAACCATTGGGAATAATCCATAGATGTGGTACAACATATAGTTAATACTGTCCATCATTTACTTGTGTGCTTTTACAATATTTCAACGAGATTATAACAAAGAAAGCCTATTCACTGATGTGCCAAGATGAATTGTTGCTTTACAAATTATAGCTTTCAAGTTTGTTTAAACTTCTAACTGAAGATCTAAATGATATGAAAATGATGTTATATCTGTACAATAATAAAAATCCTAAATTAACACCTTAACGCAGCTCACCACTGCTTTCTCAGGGGTACTTAGGGGCGGGCAATAAATACTGGCCTTGCCAGCTACTCTCAGACTCCAAAAACAAATAAAAAAAAGTTTCTCAGGTCTTTACCACGATAACCAATCTGAACATTCCTTTTGAATTTAAAGCGAACTTCAGGAAATCACAATTTTTCAATGAAGCTCTCTGTCTCTGCTCATGTTACATAGGGTGTACTGCTTGTGTGAGGATATTACACTAATTGGATCAGTGTGATTAGCTGACATTGAGCTGTCACTGACACGTTGAGCTGAATGATCTTCTTTGCTGTAAACTTCTGTGGCTCTATGAAACAAGTTGGCATAGTTGACAGCTGCTTCGAAGTTTACAGTTTTTTTAGCAATTGAACTTGAAAGAGCTGAAATTTTAACAGTGAACAAAGACATATAAGCTAATGGCAACTGAGGGCAGGTTAATTTTATGATGTGTTGAAATACAACTTGCCATGAATTTAACTGCTGAAACTCATATCGTCCATCTTCTCTGTTAGCAACTGAAATAGCAACTGAGCATTACAAGTAAATATTCTGAAAAAGGCCTCACTGTGACCATAGGAAGGCAACAAAATGGCTATTATACTCCCCACCAGTAATAAGTTCCCCTCCCCCATCTCTCTCATATACGTGCACACATCCATACACTGGTAAAATGACAGATAATTTCACAGAAATACCGTCTTTTCTCTTCCTTGTGTACTAAAACGATTAGCAAAAGGGGAGAACCCCTTTTCAATATGCCATTGACTAGTATCAAGATGTCATAGCCAGGTGACTTTGGGTTTGGTTTAACATGGTATGAATTCTAGTTTCAAGTTGGTGAATGATGACGGATGTTTCTTATTAATTATACGTTTTCTGGCATTTGCGATGGTTCTTAAGGGAAACATTCACTCACCAAACCACTTATGCAGAGCACACTCCTCCAATATCGAGTTCAGAGATAAACAAATCCATTCTTATCACTTCACCTTCGTAATAAAAATGAGTTTCACCTCTGAGTAAAATGGAGAAATTCACCATTTGAGACAGATTTTTAATTCTCCCACTTGTATTCACACCCATTGTGAAACCATGTCTGGCGATTAATATCACAGTCTCAATGAGTGGAAATATTTATAAAACCATGTCACTTGTGTCATATCCCAGGTCTCTTGTAGGTATTGCTTTTTACATTAACTTTAGGGTACAAACAAGAACATGCATTTGGAAATCAAGATCCAATGACTACAAATTAAAACAGAAGTCTATAATATTGTGGCTGTGTTCAGTGGAAGTAGTAGCCTACCTATATCTTCTGAGTTAACAGCTGACAAGTAAACTCTTAATTGTGAAGATTTGGCCAGTTCTTCTCTCAATGCTGGTCAAATAGACATTTTTTTCCATAGATGTATAGGAACAGGAGTAGACCATTCAGGCCCTTGAGCATGCTCTGCAATTCAATTAGATCATGGTTGATGTTTACCTCAACTCCATTTACTCCCCCCCACCCCCCCACCACCATTTACTAACCTTGACACCATATCCCTTGCTACCCTTACCAAAAACTTTAATTATCCTAGAATCCACAGCCTTTTAGGGGAGGGAACTTCAGATTTCTACTAACTTTTGTGCATCCTGAATTCCTTCATAAATGGATTAGCTTCAATTTTAAGATTATGTCTCCGTGTTCTTGATGTCTTCGCAGAAGAAATAGTTGTTCGGTATCTACTTTATCCAGTCATTTTAACATTTTAAACCCTTGATCTGACTATCCCTCAATCTTCTCTACTAAACACCATTCCTTCAGAATGCCATGCCAAAGTTTCTACATTCCCAATAGTTGGTGCAACCTTTATGATTTAAACTTCCAATCTGCTATTGCAGTTTAAAATAAAATAAAACACTGTACAAGCAAAATGCCACAGACTGACAGAGAAATAATGTAATTTGTGGGAATGATTTGGTAAGTTACAAATTTTATCATACCTCAGGTCCTAGTGGTACATTACTCATCCAGGTACGAGGTTCTTTATTTCACACAAACCAAGGCTATGAGTCTGAATGAAAATTTGGGTATTTCAGTTAAAAAATGTGGTTGAAATGTTCTCCAACAGTTTGAGCTCTGATTGATGCCTGTTTTCTGGAATGCTTCCAGAAATTCTGTAATAGTGTCTGTCACATGCTGAAGCCCAACTAAACACATACAACCAACATTCTGACATTAGGGATCTTATTACACAGAGACACTATCAATTTACACATATAACTATTAAGAAGTCATGAGCTACATCATTAGTCCATGAATAAAAGTAAAACAGTCATAAATGATAATTCAATCATCCAATCTTGAGCAAATTGATGAAGGTCCTTTTAGGAATAAAATAATGCAGAATTATTCTTACAAAGTAAACCTGTTATCTACTTTTTCATGTAGCTGGTTTTGAAGTAGGGTAAATCTGTAAACAAAATACATTTCTTAGAGAGCTGAAAGGTTGGAGACTGCTCTTTAATCTCTGCAACATGGGGTCAAATCCAGGCAAGATCAGTAATTGAAATGCCCCTTTCTGTACAAAATCAGCTTGGCAGTGTTCACCTGATTGCTAGTAGGCTTGGACCCACTAGACAAAGCTGCATCTAACTTGAGGCCCAGCTGATAATCTTACACAGAGAGGACAAAAGAATAGTTGCTTTGTCCCTGACAAGCCAATTTGCACACAGCAAGTTCCCACAAACAGCTCTGGAGAAGAGTCAAATCCAGACTAGGCCAGCATTTCTTGCCCATCCACAATTGCCCTGAGAGATTGGTGGTGAGCTGCTGTTTGTTCGTGTGGATCCTCATCGCGTGCTTGTTGTGAGTAGTGACTGAGTTGGTACTACTGATAGAGTTGATCAGCAGACACTCCTTAGGTAGAAACTCTTAGTTTATTCACAAAGGTACTCAGCAGCAACTAAACATGTGTTTACACTTCAAACTCTATGTCTACACTACTAACTACTGAAGTAGCCCATGCTACTCTACTATTGGATACTAAGATCATGTGATCTTCCTTTATAACATTCTTCTTAAAGCTATATTACATGTTAGATAAAACCATAATTACCACATCCCTCCCCCCTTACTCAGAAATACATTTTATATTTACAATTACTATCTTCTCAAAATAGCAAAATATTTAAACTGATAAGTAATTTACAAATTCAGTCTTTCTGGGGGTTTCCTTATGTGTGTAAAGCGTCTCAGCCCTACAACTTCAGATGCCTTGTCAGGAACCTCCTTTTCCGGAGTTGTCCGAACATCAGGTGCTTCAGTGGGCACTTGCAGATTTGTATCCTCCCTTCCTGAAGGAACATCAGACATTTCTGTACTGGGTTGAATTCTCTCAACAGGAAACGCTGGTGGAATCAATTCTTGATGATTTGTTTCTCTCTTGCTTAGATGATCCACACGTCTCTATATGACTCTGGCCTTCCGCCTCCACATGGTAAGATAGAGGTCGAGTCACTACACTTATTTCACTCGGTAACCACTTTGGTCCTTCTCCAACGTTCTTCAAGTATACCATTTCTCCCACGGTAAATCTCCTCTCACAAATATGTCAGTCGTGTCTAGTTCTCTGACTTCCCTGAACCCTTTCCACCTTCCCCCCTAAATTTGGTACAATTAAGCTCAATCTTGTCCTGAGACGGTGTTTCATCAATAAGCCCGCAGGTGTGACACCTGTTGTTGTGTGAGGGGTGGCCCTATAATGAAAAAGAAAGCGTGCTAGCTTGGTTGCTAAGGAATCTCCAGTTAAATTCTTCATGTCTGCCTTGAATGTTTGAATTGCTCTTTCCACCAGTCCATTTGAGGAAGGGTGGTTACGGTGACGTTTTTACATGGGTGATACTGTTGAGGCTGATAAACCGTTGAAACTTGGCACTCGTAAATGCCGTGCCATTATCTGATACAACCACTTCTGGAAGTCTGTAATTGACAAAACTTGACGTAACTTCTCAATTGTAGCGAAGACCATTAGACCAAAAGATATAGGAGCAGAAATTAGGCCATTCGGCCCATCGTGTCTGCTCCACCATTCAATCATGGCTGATAAGTTTCTCAACCCCATTCTCCCACCTTCTCCCTGTAACCTTTGATCCCCTTACCAATGAAGAATCTATCTATCTCGGTCTTAAATACACTCAATGACCTGGCCTCCACAGCCTTCTGTGGCAATGGATTACATAGATTCACCACTCTCTGGCTAAAGAAGTTTCTCCTCATCTCTGTTCTAAAAGGTCTAACCTTTACTCTGAGGCTGTGCCCTCAGGTCCTAGTCTCTCCTACTAATGGAAACATCTTCCCCACGTCCACTCTATCCAGGCCTTTCAGTATTCTGTAAGTTTCAATCAGATCCCCCTCATCTTTCTAAACTCCATCGAGTATAGACCCAGACTCCTCAAATGTTCCTCATGTGTTAAGCCTTTCATTCCTGGGATCATTCTCGTGAACCTCCTCTGGACCCTCTCTAGGGCCAGCACATCCTTCCTGATATACGGGGCCCTCAGTTCCTTCATCTAGATCATTAATGTATAAAGTGAAAAGTTGTGGTCCCAACACTGACCCCTGCGGAACTCCACTAATCACCGGCCACCATCCTGAGAAGGATCCCCTTATCCCCACTCTCTGCCTCCTGCCAGACAGCCAATCTTCTATCCATGCTAGTATCTTGTCTCTAACACCATGAGCTCTTATCTTACTGAGCAGCCTCCTGTGCGGCACCTTGTCAAAGGCCTTCTGGAAGTCCAAGTGGATAACCTCCATTGGCTCTCC
Source organism: Carcharodon carcharias (assembly GCF_017639515.1). Lineage (NCBI taxonomy): Eukaryota > Metazoa > Chordata > Chondrichthyes > Lamniformes > Lamnidae > Carcharodon > Carcharodon carcharias. The sequence continues at coordinate 21,660,260 of NC_054475.1, forward strand.
TTTGTCTAACCTACTCGTTACCTCCTCAAAAAATTCTAACAGATTTGTCAGGCATGACCTCCCCTTGATGAAACCATGCTGACTTTGTCTGATTTTACCATTCACTTCCAAGTATTCTGAAATCTCATCCTCAATAATGGGCTTTAAAATCCTACCAACAACCGAGGTCAGGCTAATCAGCCTGTAATTTCCTGTCTTTTGCCTCACTCCCTTCTTAAACAGGGGGCTTACATTAGTGATTTTCCAGTGCTCTGGGACCCTCCCTGACTCCAGTGATTCCTGAAAGATCACCACTAATGCCTCGACTATCTCTTCAGCTATCTCCTTCAGAACTCTGGGATGTAATCCATCTGGTCCAGGTGATTTATCCACCTTCAGACCTTTCAGTTTTCCTAGCACCTTCTCCTTGGTAATGGCCACCATACTCACCTCTGCCCCCTGACTCTCTTGAACTTTGGGGATGTCACTCGTGTCTTCTACTGTGAAGACTGACACAAAGTAGCTATTCAGTTCCTCCGCCATTTCTTTGTTCCCCACTACTACTTCTCCAGCGTCATTTTCCAGCGGCCCAATGTCCACTTTTGCCTCTCTCTTACCCTTTATATATCTAAAAAAACTCTTGCAATCTTCTTTTATATTACTGGCTAGTTTACCCTCATACTTAATCTTCTCCCTTCTTACTTCTTTTTTAGTTGTCCTCTGTTGGTCTTTGTAGGTTTCCCAATCCCTTGGTTTCCCCACTGCTCTTCGCCGCATTGTTTGCTTTCCCTTTAGCTTTTATGCTGTCCCTGACTTCCCTTGTCAGCCATGGTTGCCTCGTCCTCCCTTTAGTATGCTTCTTTTTCCTAGGCATGAATTTTTGCTGTGTCTCCTAAATTGCTCCCAGAAACTCCTGCCATTGCTGTTCCACTGTCTTTCCTGCTAGGTTCAATTCTGGCCAGCTCCTCCCTCATGCCTCTGTAGTTGCCTTTATTCAACTGTAATACTGTTACATCCAATTCCAGCTTTTTCCTCTTAAATTGCAGGGTAAATTCTATCATATTATGGTCACTTCCTCCGAAGAGTTCCTTCACCTTAAGCTCCCTTATCAAATCGGCCTCATTACACATCACTATATCTAGAATTGCCTGTTCCCTAGTGGGCTCCACCACAAGCTGCTCCAAAAACCCATCTTGTAGACATTCCACAAATTCCTTTTCTTGGAATCCACTACCAAGCTGATTTTCCCATTCTACCTGCATATTGAAATCCCCAATGATCACTGTTATCTTGCCTTTCTTACACATCTTTTCTATCTCCTAGTGTATCTTTTGCCCCACATCCTGACTACTGTTCAGAGGCCTGTACATAACTCCCATTATGGTTTGTTACCTTTGCGATTCCTCAACTCTACCCACACAGGTTCTACATCATCTGACCCTAGGTCATTTCTTGCTATCAATTTAATTTCATTTCTTACTAACAAAGCAACACCACCCCCTCTGCCAACCTGCCTATCTTTTCAATAGGATGTATATCCTTGGATATTTAGCTCCCAGTCCTGATCCCCTTGCAGCCATGTCTCCATGATGCCCACCAAATCATACCTGCCAATTTCAATCTGCGCCACAAGCTCATTTACCTTATTTGATAGGTGCATTCAGATACAACACCTTCAGTCCTGTATTTCCCGTCCCCTTTCTCATTGTCATCCCTTTATCTGATGTGCTTAAAGTTAGATTCCTAGCCCTTTCCAAACACTCTGTCCTATTTTGTGTTCTGGAGATTTTAATAGCCTCTCCTGGGCTCTCCTTTCTTTTCAGTTTTTTCATAATTTTTTCTATGAAGTTGAATCCATCCACCCCCCCCCCACCCCCAACCCCAACACTCTAACCTGCTGCTTTGTTTCCCATTAGTCATACTTCTTGGAGTTTTACCATTCCCTCCCCCCCCCCCCAACTTTCTAGTTTAAAGTCCTGTTGACCACCCTATTTACCCTTTTTGCTAGAACATTGGTCCGAGATCGGTTCAGGTGGAAACCATCCCAACGATACAGATCCCTCCTATTCCAATATTGATGCCAGTGCCCCACGAAATGGAACCTCTCTTTCCCACACCACTCCTTTAGCCACATGTTTACTTCCCACAACAACTAGATCCTCTCCCTCCCTCTCTAATATCCTTTCAAGCCGGTCAGAGATGTCCCTCATCCTGGCAGGCAACATACCATGCGGGACTCTCAATCCTGCTTACAAAGGAAGCTATCAATTTCCCTAATTATAGAATCCCCTGCAACTACCACTTGTCTTTTTGCTCCCCCCTCTTGAATGGCCTCCTGTGCCACGGTGTCATGGTCAGTTGGCTCATCCTCCCTACAGCCCTCTTCCTCGTCCACACAGGGAGCAAGTACCTCGTACCTGTGGACAAGGTCAAGAGCTGAGGCTCCTCTGTTCCTGAACACAGGATCCGTCTACCTGCCTCACTTGCAGTCACACCCTGCTGACCCTGACCACTGACCGGACTTGAGGTACTTAATCTACCGGATGTGACCGCCTCCTGATACAAAGCGTCCAGGTAACTCTCCCCCTCCCGTATGTGCTGTAGCGTCCGGAGCTCGGACTCCAGCTCAACAATTCTGAGCCGGAGTTCCTCCAGCAACCAACACTTGCTGCAGATGTGGTCACTGTGGCTCACAATGGGATCTGCCAGCTCCCACATCATACAGCTACAGCACATCACCTGCCCAGCCATCTCTACTTAGATAATTAATTTATTAATTAGCTTTGCAGTGTTTTTTTTCAAATTTGGTGCAGATTTCCTACCAACCAATCAGGTCATAGCTTTCCTGTGACATCACTTTTTTCAGTTTTGGCTTCAATTACTCTGTGCCCTGAGGTCACTGCTCCGGTGCTCCTCTCTCCAAGTCTGCTCCCTGGAGATAAGGTTGCGAATCCCCGAGGTAAGCTGGATTTATACTCACTGCTCCGGTGCTCCTCTCTCCGAGTCTGCTTCCTAGAGACAAGGTCGCGAATCCCCGAGGTAAGTTCGATTTATACTCACTGCTCCAGTGCTCCTCCCTCCAAGTCTGCTCCCAGGATTTACTTACCAATCAGCTGCTTTTTCTTTAAAATACACTTTCAGAAGAGTGTCCCTCACAGGTCTGGTGCACTCCTGAAGGCACTGCCTCTTCCTCTCTCTCTCTTTTTTTAGGTTTAAGGAGGAGGGAGGGATGGAAACACTACAGCAATGTAATGTTTGGGGCTATTCCGTTCTTTGACAGTGGGTCCTCCTCGATTCGCTCCTGAGTAGTTGGTGACTTTACCTCATATATGTCCATCCATTTTGAGTGGGCATCAACAATGAGCAGAAACATTGTTCCCATGAAAGGTCCCACATAGTCAATGTGTAACCACACCCATGGTCTTCCTGGCCAGTCCCAAGGGTGTAATGGAGCTGTTGATGATAACTTTTGCAGTTACTGACATTGCACACAATTCTTCACTAAACTGTCTATTTCACCATCCACCCTAGGCCACCATAGGTAGCTGCGAGCTATGGTCTTCATTTGGGATATTCCTGGATGTGCATTGTGTGGTTCAATTAGCAATGGCTCTCTTCCCTTTGGAGGTACTATCACTCGTGCTTCCCACAATAAGATACCACCCTGGCTGGTTATTTCATGTCTTCTGTGGAAGTGTAGTCTCATTTCCTCGGATATACACACTCTTGTGACCAACCATGAAGCATTTGTTCTCATACTTGAGATAGGACTGGTCCCAACTTGTCCAGTCTTTGATCTGCTGAGCACATACTGACAAGGAATCTAAGAAATTTAACAGTAAAACAAGTACCTGTGGAACTGGGGCTTCCTTATCATTTTCTTGTAAAGGCAAATGACTAAGTGCATTGGCGTTTGCGATTTGACTGCCAGGCCTATGTATGAAAGTATACTCATATGCTGCCAGGATTAAAGCCCATCGGTGTATTCTTGCTGAGGCTATGGGTGGCATAGCCTTGTCCTCACCGAATAATTTCACGACACCAAAGATAATGGACAGGCCCTCTTTCTCTATCTGTGAGTATCCCTTTTCCGCTGTGGTGAGCATTCTTGATACATGTCCTGTAGGCATTCTGTGCCATCGTCCATCCGATGGGAGAGCCTTGCTCCCACGCCATAGGTGGGTGCATCACAAGTCAACACCAATTTTCTTTTCTGTTCATAATGTACTAAGAGGTTGAACGAGTGCAACAATTGATTGACCTTTATGAAAGCTTCTTTCGGGGGCACCTCCCAAGACCAAAGTTGGTTCTTTTTGAATAAAGTTCTGTGGATATATTAGGCAAGAACAGGCCATAATCATTGATCATTCCTAGGGATGATTTGAGTTCTGAGGCGTTCTTTGGTGCAGGTGCCTCCCTTATGGCTCTCACTTTCTCTTCAACCAAATGGAGGCCCTGTGAATCTACCTGGAGCCCCAAATAGATTACCTACTTGTAACATGCACTTTTCTTTTTTTAAACGCACTCCAGCCTGCAGGAAACATTTTAAGACTTCTTCTAAGTTTGCCAAATGCTCTTTTTCCACGAATCCTGTCAGCAAAACATCATCTAAACAGACCACAACCTGGGACAGTCCCTGCAGTAAACTTTCCATTGTTTTCTGGAAGTAGCGCAAGCTGTGGAGACGCCGAAAGGCAATTGAGTGTATTGGTACAACACTTTGTGGGTATTAATTGTGACAAATTCCCGGGAGGCATTATCTAACTCTAATTATTGATAAGCATGACTCATATCAAGCTTTGTGTAGGTGGTTCCACCTGCCAGTTTGCCATACAGGTCTTCGATTTATGGTGTGGAGTGCATGTGTAGCTTAGCTACATATTAACTGTCAGTTTGTAGCCTCCGCAAATTCGGATGCTTTGGTCAGGTTTAAGGACGGGGACTATGGGTGCTGCCCATTCTGAGAACTGCACAGGTTCTGACACCCAGCTTTTCTAGTTTGTCCAGTTTGTTGTTGACCTTTTCTCACAGTGCTTAAGGTACTGGTCTCGGCTTCATGAATTGGGGGGTTGCTTCTGGATCCACATCAGCTCCTGAACCTTCCCAAGTTCATTCTTGAAGACTGTGGCATACTTTTGTAGTAGCTCTGGTAACCTACTTGTTCTTAACTGGAAAATATCAGCCTATTCTGACTTAATCTCCTTTAAGAACTTAAGAACTAGGAGCAGGAGTAGGCAATTCAGTCCCTCGAGCCTGCCCTGCCATTCAATACAATCATGGCTGATCTCATTCCAGCCTCAACTCCAATTTCCCACCCTCTCCCCATAACCTTTCAACCCCTTACTAATTAAAAATCTGTCTACCTCCTCCTTTACTTTATTCAGCGTCCCGGCATCCACTGCACCCTGAGGTAGTGAATTCCACAGATTCGTGACCCTTTGAGAAAAGTAATTCCTCCTCATCTCTGATTTAAATCTACCACCCCTTGGCCTAAAACCATGGCCTCTCATTCTAGAATGACCCACAAGGGGAAACATCCGCTCCATGTCTACTTTGTCTATCCACTTTAGCATCTTAAATACCTCAATTAGATCTCCTCTCATCCTTCTAAACTCTAGCGAGTATAGGCCTAAACTGCTCAATCTCTCCTCATAAGACAAGCCCCGCATCTCTGGAATCAATCTAGTGAACCTCCTCTGGACCGCCTCCAATGCAACTACATCCTTCCTCAAGTAAGGAGACCAAAACTGTGCACAGTACTCCAGGTGCGGTCTCACCAATGCCTTGTACGGTTGCAACAACACTTCCCCATTTTTATACTCTACTCCTTTAGCAATAAATGACAAAATTCCATTTGCCTTCCTTATTACCTGCTGTACCAGCATATTAGCTTTCGGCGATTCATGCATGAGGACACCCAGATCCCTCTGCACTGAAGCATTCTGAAGTTTCTCTCCATTTAAATAGTAAGTCGCTTTAGCCAATTTCACCCCAGGAGGCTTGGCCCCTTGCCTGCTATCACCATCAAGGGTAGCTTTACCGATTGGCTTCCATAATGGGCAGTTACTCTACTTCTGCCTTTAACTTGGATGCCTTCACCTGTGTATGTTTTCAATTGGGCAGCTGCTTCTTCTAAATTTAAGGGATCAGCAACTTTGGGGAACCTCACCTAGAGCTGGGTCGATAACATCAGCTTAACACCTCAGCTGCATTAAAAATGATGTGCTGATGAGGAAATGGAGACTCCCTCAATGACCAGCAAATGAGGAGTGGACAGTGATCCACGAAGGTGGCAGCGCTGCCAAGTACTGTAGAGAAATCCTGTGGCTAGCTCATGAAATTCCGATGGCTGGGCATGTTGGTATATGCAAACCCAAGTCGGCATCAGCCAGCATTTTTACTGGCCACGCCTCCACAGGGATGTAATGAGGTTTTGCAGAACCTGCCACACCCACCAAGTTGTGGGGAAACCCCAACCTGCAACAAGACCTGCACCTATGATTCCTGTGCTGGCTTTTGGGGAACCATTCAGCAAGGTGTTAGTGGACTGTGTGGGCCACTACTCAAAATAAAAGGGGGTCACAGGTATATCCTTAACATCATGGATGTGGCTACCCATTTCCCAGAGGTGGTTCCCCTGAGAACCATATCTGCCAAAATAGTGGTGAGGCAAGTGACCCAATTCTTTACCACTTATGGTCTACCCACCGAGATCCAGTCGGATCAGGGTTCAATTTTCACGTCCAAGATATTTCAGGAAGTCATGGGTAACCTGGGCGCGACCCAACTGCAGTCTTCAGTGTATCACCCACAGTCCAAGGGGGCGCTAGAGTGGTATCACCAAACCCTAAAAACAATGAAAGGGGTATAATGCCACATGTACCCCCATGAATAGGATAAAGGACTAGGTTTTCTTCTGTTTGCTACCAGGGACTCACCCAATGAGTCCACTGGGTTTACTTCGTTCAAATTAGTTTACGGACACCAAGTGTGAGGGCCTCTGAAACTAATCAAGGAGACAATTTTCGAGCAGAAGGGGGAGCCCTCCATGTTGGGTTATGTAGCTGTGTTCTGGGAGCGGCTTTTGAGAGCCTGCAGGGTGGGCCGAGAGCACTTGGAATTCTCCCGGATGGCTATGAAAAAGCAGGCGGACAGAGATGCCAAGACCCAAACCTTTCAGCCAGGACTCTATGGACAGAATTGTCCCAGATTTGCACTAAGTGTGGTAGCGGGCAGGTAAAAAAACGTTTTACCCACCAGTCCGATGGTGGGTTTTCACACTGCGTCATCCCAAACCTGCTGCATTACTTATGCATTCCAGGGAAACACGTCGTTTCCATGGTGGGCAGGCTTTGATTCATCCACCACACCATCACCTCGCTGCTTTTCATCACACCAGGCACCACAGTCATGCTCAGTGCTTCCAGCCCAGGATCGCAACAAAGAAGACATGGCCTAAAAAGGCAAGAAGACTACAGCCCTCAAGCACCTTTTGGACGTCATGGAAACCCACTGTGGTGTCTTCTACTCCCGCTCTGGCTCCAGGAGGGGCAGCAAAATTGCCACTCTGGCTTGATAGGCCATGGCAGTGGTGATCAGTGCGAATATTGCACAGAAGATGTGGCTATCCAATACAGATAGAGGACGAATAATCTCATCTGGGCAGTCAGGATATGACAACTATCTCATCACTCTAAACTCACACACTCAAGCCCATCACACATTCACTGACATCTCACTACCTGCCAGCCCAAGGTACACCACCACCCATTCTCACACACACAAACCCTCACATCTCCATCTGGCCTCATCTCCTCTGGAGACTGCCTCCTCAGCCCTCACCATCTTGAGGCCACTTATGCCCCCACACACACCCTGAGTTCCCTTCCTTCCCCAGTACAGCTCTCATCCTGCAGCCTCTTCCCTTGCCTGAGACCACTTCTCCCCCTTCCCCAAGCAAGACCTTGCCCTGCAGCTGTTGAAAAGCCACCCACATATGACTGGTCTGGTAGATAGAGACCTGCCCGTGAGCCACCCTAAAAGTGATGTGGTTCTGTCTGTGAAGCCTGGTGCTGATGACTGTGAATGCTGATCGAAGCAAGGTACGAAAACAAACCCTGAAGTCTTGAGCAAAGTGTAGCCCGCCAGGTGCACGCCTTGTACATGCTGTTGTGAAACACGTCAGTGTGTTTTCCCAACGACATGGGCCGACAGGAGGTTGAGTCCGATGGCCTGCCCTTATAATAATAAGTAGATGTATTACAATGAGATTCCCGATGTCTGATGGTGGGGATCTCGGCCCACCATCGGTGGGCATAACGGATGATTCCAAACTGTTTCATGATGTCATGGAACCGATTTTTGGCCTTCTTGTCATATTGTCTGCTCACAGCACCGAACGCCCCAACGCTGGTGGGCATGGAAAATCCCAGCCTACATGTTAGTGCTTCTACCACTACCAGGTGAAACTTACAGGCCTGGTTCAGTGGCCCATACAGAGTAGCAAAGGAATTCGGGAATGTGATCTATCTACTTAAGACGCCAGATCGGGGGAAAAGGCAGAGGCTGTGTCATGTCAACATGATAAAGCAATATCACAGCTGAGAACGGGGCAAGCAGGTAACGGACTGTCCCATTGCCACCAGCCTGGAGGGGGAGGGTGGCAGTGGGGATGAATTGGAGGGAGATGTGGGTGAGGCCCATATTGAACCCCCTACCACCCAGCTAACCAATACAGAGATACTAGCCACAATAGACTCCATGTTCTCCCATCTCGATGCGAGAAAACTTGACAAGGCTGCTCACTGCATTTAAAGGCTTGTGCAGAGACAAGCCAGGCTGCACCAGCCTAGCCCTACATGATATGGATATGGGAGGAACCCCTCCTATACGGGAACATCCCTAGCATCTAGGCCCAGAGGAGCTGGACCAGGTCCGGGAGGAGATTAACTACATGCTGGATCACCAGCTAATAGAGCCGAGCAGCAGTAGCTAGAGCTTCCCAGTTGTGCTTGCACCAGAGCCAGCCGGTTCAGTGACCAAAAAGTTAATGCAGTGACCTGAGCTGACTCCCACCTGATACCGTGCTGGAAGACTGCATAGACAGTGTAAATAAAGCAGTCTATATGACGAAGATAAATTTACTCAAGGGATACTGGCAGGTTCCCTAGACAGCCCGCGCAAAGAAAATCTCCGCCTTCATAACACCAGACGGGTTGTACCAGTGTCGGGCATGCCCCAGCTACCCAGAAGGAAAAAATAGTTCCGACCAGTACTCTTATTTCCCAGTTGTTACTGGTGCTCCATTTTAAGGTATACAAGACCAGTTCAGATCAGTATTCTTATTTCCCAGTTTTCACCGTTTTTTCCTTCTGGGTACCTTCCAAATGTTGATGAACCAGGTAGTGGCGGGCTTGTCAATTGCATCGTGTACCTGGATGACTTCCTAGTGTACAGTGGCACCTGGGAAACCAAGTAGAGCAAGTTGAAGCCCTTTTCCAGACAGTATGGTCAGCTGGCTTAATGGTCAAACTCACAAAGGACGAGTTCTCTAAGGCTAAAGTGGCCTATCTAGGCCACTTAGTATGTCAAAGGCAGATACTGCCCAGAGCTACCAAGGTACAAGCCATAGCCGAGTTCCCCATTCCCACACAAAATGGGAAATCATAATGTTCTTGTGGATGTGTGGTTCGCCCCAAAGTTTGTCCCAAACATTAGCTCAGTAGCTCCACGCTGTCAGACCTACTACAGAAAAAAGCAAAGGTAGTATGTACTGAGAAATGCCAGGCAGCTTTTGAAAAGCTGAAGGCCATTTCACCAGGGGAGCCTGTGCTTACAGCCACCGGACTTTAATTGGGCATTTAAAGTAGCCAGTGAGCAACATCGGTCTAGGGGCGGTTCTCTTACAGGAGGACAAATCGAAATAGAGAGATCAATTGGGTACTTTTCTAAAAAGCTTAACAAGCACCAGAAATGGTAGTCCACAGTAGAGAAGGAGACCTTCAGTCTATTATTGGCCCTCTGACACTTTGAGATATATGTCCAAAATGGGTACAGAGAGACCACAGTCTATACCAACCACAATTTGTTAACTTTTGTCGAAAAGTTTAAGACCCAGAATGCTAGGTTATTCCACTGGAGTTTATTTCTCTAGCCGTACTGCTTAAACATCAAGCACATTCCTGGGAAATCAAATGAGACTGTGGATGCACTGACCAGAACTTAAGGGAGCCCAGTTAGAAACAGAAAAGATAAATTGACCATTGCTAAAAGAATGAATGTGTGCATGAGAGTGTTTTGTTGTTTATAAGTTTTTCTCTTTTTTATAATGAAATGAGAATGAATCTCATTTCATTCCGGGGAGGAGTGCAAGTATCATGATAATGAAGGAAAAACATCGAATTGCATACGGAAATATTGGACTTTAAAAATAAAACCTGAGTTTTTAAAAAATGCACACAAGCCACTGGCTGGAATGCTGCCGGGTGACTACCTAAGAGGTAATGGAACCCTACCCTGTTGCCAGAAAAGGTACTTCTAAAGACATCCAGAAACTAATTGCTCCCTCTGGTAGAGACAATAGGACATAATGGGAGATGAGTATCACCTCATCAAGAAATCCTGTGGGCCAAGCCCAGACAGATTTGTGAATTTGCTTCCCACTTGAAATGTACAAAGAAGGGGTTAAAAGTGAGCTGAAAAGCTGCCTCTATGTCCGCTTGTTGGTGGGTGTCCTGAGAGACGGCAAGTGCTGGGAGTTTGACTCAGAAGTAACAGCCACACACAATACCTCTGCAAATTTCCATTTTGCAGGTAACCTGATTGCTCTCCCTCTCTATCAAAATCAACTCTGTTGGAACCTTGAAACCAACTATTCAGCTATCAGAGTCAATTCTACTGGAATCTCGAATCACAACGTCTGCAACACTGAATCACCCACTCCCCATAAGCTGTTCCGTATACCTTTTTTTTAAGATACATATACTTACTTCAAGCTAAGTTTTTACTTTTAACCAGTATGACCGTATATGTATGTGTTTTATCCTTTTGTGCCTTTAGTAGTCAATAAGCTTAACAACTAACCTTTAACTCAAGAAAGTCTGATCAAATTGGCTCCTTCAAAATCAGAATGATTGGGTCTGGGAACAAGGTATCCACAAAAGGAATCCTTTTTGGATTAAATCTTGTTGTGACCAACAGAGTAATAAAGAAAGGGAGTCAGTTCATCCCTCCTCACCCGGGGCATAGCCATTTGGGGGTGTCCCAGCCAGAAGGTGACAAATTGAGTGGTCTCGCCTGGATCAACAACTTTGGGAAACCTCACCTGGTGGTGGATAGTAACATCAGCTGAAAGATAGCATCACCAACAGTGTAGCATTCCTCCGTACTGTTCTGCCAGCCTAGATTCTGTGCTCAGGTAACTTGGAGTGGGACTTAAACCTGCAACCTTGTGATTCAGATGCAAAAGTGTGCCTAACTGAGCCATGGATAACACCCATAGGCTGTGATTTCCTGCCCAGAACTCCTGCGCAAGTGTCAATTCTCATTGAGTGTTTGAGGGGATCATCCTTAAAAAGCCATAAAGAAATCAAGAGAGAAATGGAAAGCAAAAACAAAAAAGAGGAAATTGAACATAAATGTATTGCAATATTGCTAATAAATGGAAAGGGAATATCTCAGTATTCAATGCAGCAGGCTTTGAGAGAAGCTTGCAGGATGGAGTTTCCATTACAGTTTCAGAATCTTAGTTGATCAAGGCCTAGGGAGTTTAGTTATGCTGCTGCTTTGGAAAATAAAAATGAAAACAGTAGAGTGACCTCAATGACATCCATGTCTCATGGTGCCAGCAGCACTCTCCTGCACTTCATCACCAGCTCAATTAAATTCTTGCAACAGTTGCTGTGCTAAAGGTACAGTTCATTGGCATTGCAATGCAACAAGATGAGCTTTAACCATAAGACAAAAGACAACCTAATCAGAAGTAAGCTGAGAGGAGGACATTAGGAATCTGCAAAGGGATATAGATAGGGTGAATACAAGGGCAGATGGTGGCAGATAGAGTATTAATTCTCTTTGGTATGAAGAATAGAAAAACATTTTTTTTTAAGTTAAATATTAGTGGTCTGAGAGATTTGGGTGTTCTTGTACATGAAACACAGAAACATCTAAGTTCAACAAAGCAACCAAGAAGGCAAATGGGATGTTCACCTTTATCACAAAGGTACAGGGCAAGAGTACAAGAGCAGAAACAGAAAATGCTGGAAAAGCTCAGCAGGTCTAACAGCATCTATGGAGAGAAAAACAGAGTTAATATTTTGAGTCCATATGTCTCTTCTCCAGAGCTGATCAGAGCTTCCTAGCATCTGCAGTGTTTTGCTTTTATATAAGAGTACAAGAGCCTTGTTGCAATTGTACAGGGTGAGACCAAACCTGGAGTACTGTGAGCAGTTTTGGTCTCTCTATGTAAGGAAGACTATACTTAGAGGCAGTGCAATGAAGTATCACTGGATTGATTCCTTGGATGGAAGGGTTCCCCTATGAAGAGGGATTAAGGAAAATATGCATATACTCTCTGGTGTTCAGAAGAGTGAGAGGTAATCTCAGTGAAACATTTAAGATTCTGAGATGTCTTGACAGGATAAATGTGGAGAGAGTACTTTCCCTGGCTGGAGAGTCTAGAACTAAGGGGCATAGCCTTAGAATAAGGGGTCAACAATTCAGGACCGAGACAAGGAAATAGCTTTTCACTCAGAGAGTAGTTAATTTTAGGAATTTTCTATCCTAGGGGACTCTAGATGCTGAATCAAATTGAGTATATTAAAGATGGAGATCAATAACTTTTTGGACTGTAAAGGGATCAAGGGATAAAGGGATCAGGCGGGAATTAGAAGAGGTCAAAGTTCAACCATGGTCCTATTGAATGGTGGAGCACACACAAGGTGATTATGGGTGACCTCTGCTCCGGTTTCTTATGGCTCTAATGTCCTTATGTAATGGAAGGAACTGTTAGGGGGAAGAAAGTAAATGAGAAATTATGGTAAGGGAGAATTCATTATAAGGGAATGAATTACTTAAATTAGAATCTATAGGCAGGCCAACGCAAATCAGTAAATCAACAATTAAACAGTTAAACCAGATGAACCTTATACACTCTCAAACTTTGTACACCCTCAGGGTTTGCAATCATCAGCAAGGTCCTGGGAGTTAGAGGATGGCAATAGCATTGATTAAGTGTGGTCTTCAACAGATAGGGGAAGGACAGATGGTCCCAGCTTAGGTAGGAAGGCAGGTCTCTGCCTGGGTGAAAGTAGGGTCAGATGATGCATGTACCTTTGTACCAGAGACTTGTCTGTTTAATGTAAACCTATATGTTGACAAGATCGGAATCTGGAGGATGTTCTTGTACCTGACCAATAATGTATAAATATGGTGAACACTTGTAGTTTAGCAGAGTACTATCTCAAGCTGTATTGAGATGGTGCCCCCCCTTGCAATTGCTTGAAAAAATGATCATAATCTGTACCTGAGTTTCCTGTGGTCCGTTTGTCAAAGACACCACAACAGTTTGGCATAGTCAGCAGGATACTTGGATCGGATCCCCGGTATGGCTCTGCAAAGTGGGTCAGTATATTCATTTACCACCCGTAGTTAGTGCAGCAAACCTACCCAAGAACAGTCCGGTCGAGTATCAAAGAATCAGAAGGAGGACTCAGGATAGGAGATAGGAGACGCCAGGGGCAAGAGGCGGAGCCATACAGGCAGGCTAGTGGTGCCAAAGCCGTGCAGGGAGGGCCGGACCATTACCAGAGATAGGAGGCAGAGGAGGCTGGCGAGTTACGGTTTGAGATATAACTTTAGTCGAAGCCGTGCAGGGAGGCCAGAACCCAGTAAGAGGAGGGCGGAGCTGTGCTGGTGGGTTATGGTTTGAAATATAACCTTAGCCGAAGCCGTGCAGGGAGGCCAGACCCCAGTGAAACCGCACATACCGCAAGGAACTAAGTTGTTAGGACCATGCGAACGTACCGCGCAGAGATAGATGGAAATAAGAACAGAATGCCGTCAGGGAAACAGAATAGTGCTATGGAACTCAACCGGGGAACCGTGGACTCCATTACGAGGTTCATAGCAGAACAGCAGTCAAAACTAATCACTAAAATGCAGAAGGAGGGGTGGAATCCACAGGGAACGCCCAGAGAACAAAAACAGTGGTGGATAGAGCAGAAAAAGGACAAGGAAAAGAAAGGGCTGGTGGTTATTATCACCTTGTACCTGCAGACGGGTTAATACTAAGTTCCAGTCGATTAGAGAGAGAGAGACAAAGTCAGATTCAGGACAGATCAAAACAGTGGCGGCAGCTTGTAGTGATATTAATCAAGAGGAGGAGAGCTCTGAAGGACAAACCTATGAGGGAGTTGAGACAAAACCGCCCTCATATGAACCAACCACCCCACTATGCCCGCTGAATCCCATGGCCCCTATGGCAGTAACTGTTAGGAAAAGTAAAGTCAGGAAAGGCGAATTGAAACCTGAAGTGAGAAAGGGGGCTGAGGAATAGGGGGAGGATGAAGAGATTGAGAGCGTTACGGAGAAGGTTAAGCACGTACCATTCAGCCCGGGGCAGAAGCATGTTTTGTTTAAAGAACTGCTGAGACTTAAAACTCAGCTTAACAACCCAGATATTTGGACCAAGCTGCGGGAAATGCAACATTTCCATGCAATGCACCCCCTTGCTACCCATATACTGGTGAAGGCTAAATGCCCAGGGGATATTTGGGAAGATTACCCCTACAGTTTAAAAGTGATGACTGGGCGAAACCTGGGGATGTCCCAGATTGGGAGAAGGTGAAAGCCCTGCACAGGGACTTTGGGGAGGCAGGTAAGGAAGCCTTGGGGGAGCAAGAGATGAATTGGGGATATATAACGTCTGTAGAACAGAAGAAGGGTAAGCCCGTAATGGACTATGCAGAGTGAAAGTGGGAGACTTATGTACAGTTTTCATGACAACTGCATCCCGTGCGGGATGACGAGATTTTCCTGAAAATGTGGAAGGCTGACTGGGATCCAAAAGGTCCACTACAAGGGCTGCTTGTGCTGAAGATAGAGAGATAGAGAAAGAGAGAAAAGGGGAGTACCCCTAGGGGTGTTAATAAGCACTGACAGGCAGTAGCTGGGGAAATGTGAGCTTTCGTCAGTTTGATGGTCCCTACAGGTGGAGCCTTCAATGTCCCCTTATTTCCCCCACTGCTATTTGAAGTTTCATTTAGAATATGAGAATTTTAAGGTGTTAAGTTAAGGATACCTCTAAACACATGTTTGTTTGTGTGCAAGGAAGCATTTGTATGTGAGCTTTAATGTGTTTTCTTCCTTAATTGTCATTTGTGTGTGTAGTTCAGCACTTTAGGGTTGAAAGCCCCATGTTAGATTAAAGGAAAAGTATACTAAAACATTCCAAAGTTTTGAGTATAAGGTTTGAGTTGAGATTTCTGGCAAAAAAAAATCGCAATTTGAAGGTATCATAAAGCTAAACAGGGTTAGATGAATCAACCTTTGTACCACCCCTTTGCAGACTAGCATCACCAGCTTCCAAGCTAATTGGGATTGATACATACAAGTTGCATTAACTCATATGAGTTGGTATTCTAAAATTCTGAGTGGAAAAATTACCTGAAGTTCAAGGGATTCCAGGAAAACCAAAAGGAATAAACACATGGTCTAGGTAGTTCCAATGGATAAAAATCTTTTGATGAGATGAATTATATATGAAAGGAAATTGCATCCCAACAGCACTGTAATTTGAATTTGGGACAATCTTGAGATGTAAAGTGCAGTGTAATTTAACAGGTTACTGTTGAATCACTAGGATGCTATCTAAGATAAAGAATGTGTCAATAAACATACAGGAATTATAACTTGGATATAAATCAATACACATAAGAAAGAGGTCGTTTTAACTTTGATAGTGTAAATTATGGTTCTTACAAAGTTTAAAATTTGAGGTTTGGTGCCTGATAATTTCTCAAAAGGGAATTTTCATTTTAAAAGGTTTGACAACAATTCAAATGTTGCAAGCTTTTGTATTTGTAAATTCCATTCCCAAAATATAAAGCTAAGCTCAAGACCTTGATAAAGTTTGGCAGAAATCCAAGACACAACTTAGTGGGTTACTTTTGAGACAATAAAATGTTTGAGAAGAAGATAAGGAAGCAAAACATGTCAATGCCTGATTTCTGTTTTTAAAACTGTTATGAGAATATTTTATTTATTTTAAAGACTCTCCAGGCAACCTGAACAAGATAAGATGGTAGCTGTTGCATGTGTAAAATGGCATGAGGCAAGTAGGAGATAGAGTTAGGGAAAGAGGACACAATATACAAACTTTTTTAAGGGAAGTGAATTTGATAATCTGGCCATCGACTGAGGCATTGGAAATGCACAGGGGGAGATAGCAAGGATCTAGAGACAGAGATTCTCATTGACATGGAATAGTTAATATGGCCTAAAGAGCAAGGAAACATTATAAACGATCAAGACAATAGAGAAACTGATATCAAGAGAATCTTAGGATGATCATGGTGAGGGAAAAAAAAACTTAGAGCTAAAACTATGTGGAATCTGTAGTTCAGGAATTGAAATGTAAGGAGAAATAATACTTAACAACAATTTACCACAAGATGGATACAGGTAAAGGGAAAGCTGAAAAAAGGCTAAATAGATGTAATACTGATTGTATTAATGTACCTGCAAGGTACAAAAAGTAAGGCCACAGAATTAACACTATGATGATGGACAGAGTTAAGCGGCTCTCAGAGAGAACCATCACTGAAAGTGAAGATACTGAGCCATTGAAAAATAGGTAAAGAAAGTGCATTGTAGAATTGTGTAGGCAGTTTAAAGGAATTGAGGTCCGACATGGGACAGCAGCAGGAGACGGTAGACTGGAAGGAGTGGAAGGGGCCTATCCAGATGGATTCAGATCAGGGAACTCATTTCACAGGAAGAGTTATTAAAAAAATGTATAAATTTAAATAAAAACAGAAATTCCACATTCCCCACCAGCCACAGAGCTCGGGGATGGTGGAAGGGATGAACTGAACTTAAAAAAAAAATCAATCACAAAAGCAATTCAAGAGACAGGGAACAGCCCAATATTCTAATGCGCCTTAGGAGCTACCCCACGCAGGACCCCCAGGTTCACCCCATTTGAAATAATGATAAGGAGAGCAATGCAGTTACCTGAGGGAATCATAGTAGGAGTGGGAGGTGTAGGGCCACTAAAAGCAAGGATGCGAGACTATATGAGGGAAATAAGTGAGCAATTACATGAGTTAAGGAAAGAAGTCAGAGATCGACAGGTGATTAAGGGTATGGAAACAGGCAAATCCAAAGAGCAACAATAGACCAAGTGGGGAATAAGGTGATGGTCAAGGTGAGCTCGGAGCGAACAAGCATGGACCACACGAGGTAATTATGACAGGTGATATATGCACACTTGTAGATATCAGAATGGGAAGTAAATGGAGGCGTTACACACGGTTAAAGATACATGACAATTGACCAAGCGGTAACCCGGAGAACGGGAGCCGATGTTAATGTCTCCACAGATCTACGATCCTGGTCGCAGGCGTATCAGTACTGGCAACAAGGTCGGGGATCATCACTGCTCATCCCGCACTGCAGGAGGAACTTTGGTACAGCATGGAGAGTGCCGAATGCGACACGCAACGGGGAATGATAAATGTAACAGTAGTACAACAAATGCTTTCAAATTGTAGGAAGGGTTTGTTTCAGATCGGACGTGGGAGGTCCACCACTAACCAGCCACTTCCCACCTCTACTTCCACAGTCCCCGTAGAGATAATTGAAGCCCCTCAAACCACTCTGACTGAGCCACCTTGTCCGACTATGCATCCAGGGCCAATGAATGGTTTGGTACTGGTTAATCAGAAGTTTTGTATGATAATGGACACCACGAGCTGGTACCCATAGTCTTGCACATATCTGGAATTGCCCTGCCCCAGTGGTGCTCAACCCACATTCAAGCACTGTATACGGCTCTGATGGGCCACCTGATGACTGAAGCATTTCAATTCAATGGCGAGATGTGACCAGGCTTGGGAGGGAAGGGGCTGAATGGCCTACTTCTTTTCCTATTTTGTGTGTTCATATATTTCTCCCATGAGGAGAAATTGGATAAGTTAAGGCTATTCTCCTTAGAACAGAGAAAGTTAAGAGGTAACCTGGTAGAGGTTTTCAAGATGATGTGAGGTTCTTGATGAAGTAGAGGAACATTACTCCCTCTGGCCAATCTATCAGTAACTAAAGGTCATGGATTGGATATCATTGGATAAAGGTCTAAAGATGAAGAAAAACGTTTTCTCTCAGAGTTGTTGGGATCTGGAAAGTTGAACCTGAAATTGTGGTGGAGGCTGATTTCATAAATAATTTTAAAAGGAATTTGGACAGGTGCTTGAGGATGAGAAACTCAGTATTATGGGGATGTGGGATTAAGCATGACTGTGATGCCTCAGGTAGATGCGAAGGTGCTATGAAGGTCTTTTTAATCGCGTGGAATATTCAGTCTTTTTACTTGCCACATTTTGAACGTATTTTACATGTTTCTGTGCCACTGACTAAACGTTAACTGAGAGCACGAGGAGCCCGTTTGAATTCCGGCATCCATGGAAATGCACAAAGCAACTATGAATATGCTCTGCGCCAAAAGAGAGAATTTCTTTTCAATTGTTTGAGGTATTGCTGGGGCAGTTCCAAAAAATTCCTTATGGCACAATCACTTTGAGGAACCTAATTACCTTCGAACTTCCTAATAACTCATAATTTGCTAATTGGGGAAAAATATTTCAACATAACTGGAGAACCGTTTTACATTGCAGCATTCGGCTTACGTAAATTATGAATGAAATGCAATTTTTTAAAATGATCTATAACATTTCCCACTCGACCGTTCAAGTATATATAAAGGGACGATAGCAGTGGGGAGATAGCACAACTGAGCTCAAAGGACAAGCCGCCAGGACCAACAGGTACACTCAGGTAAGCTACATTCCATCCAGGTGTTAGCCCAGATTCGCTTGTCTAACTATAGAGTACAAATCGGATTTTCCAATGGACTATTCAAAGTGGAATCAGACGGCTAACTTTAAGATATGACTCTGGTGTCCAGATAAGAACAGTTAGACCTACCTTCTGAGGTACATGGAAATAAAACTTATTGTATGCTTATCTCTTTTGAAGTGGAATAAACGAGTGACTAGAGGGAATGTGCGGAGAATCAAAAGACTGGGAACCAATATTTAATTCCTGTTAATTCTTGTTCCCTGACTATTTATCTCTGCCGCAACGCTTGATGAATGGAACCCAGAGCATACTGGTTTCGGAATGAAACCGAAGAACAGTAAACAGCGTAAACAGTACAATAAAGCTCTATTTTTACAATCGGAAATTTTTTTTATCATCACCACTAACTTTAATATTAGGATTCAATTGCACCAAAATGTTAGCAAATAAGACTTTGAAATAATTGGATAGAGTTCAGGGGAGGACTACAAGGCTGACTTCTAAATCCAGGGAACTGATTTAGGAGCAGCCTTCGAAAGGGCGAAGAGACTTGATGGATATGTTTAAGATTTTCATCATTGCAGAGTTAGATCCAGGGACGTTTTTTCCGTGAGATCCATGATTTGAGGACTAACAGATATGGCTTAAAGTTAAGGATGGTAAAAGAAAACAGGAAGTTTAGGCAACCTTTTATTCGTAAGAGGGCAACAGTGGAAACCATGGCGGGTTTTTGTAAAGAATAGGGATTCCTTTTCAGGAAACTAACAATAATTCCAGAATCAGAATAAGGAAATTGATGGGAGATTGTGAATTGTCGACTAAATGGGCCCAATGGCATATTCCAAAACACTGCTATGTTACTATTTCCAAAGAGTTGAATACATTATCTATAAAATTAAATAAGAATTATTTTAAGGCGTGATGAAGTGTATAACAGTTGAAGATGCCACAGTCTCTTCTCTTCAATTCCAGGTTTATTTTAGAAGCTGCCGCCTGCAATGATGAAAGGTTTCGCTTTTTTCTGCCTGGCTCTTTCAGTTAGCATCTATCAGCCTCTTGATGCTGAAACTCAGAGGCTGCATTTTGGGCAATGCTCATTGATGGCCAATTTACAAGAAATCAGAGATTACTTCTCAGAAATCAAGCACATTATTGTAAGTAAAACACCCAGGCACACCTTTGATTCTCGGCTCTTGAATGAAATGCATTTGCTGTGCAGATGGAATAAAACGATGAACCATATTTTGTTTTGACAGCAAGCAGAAGATACCATCACTGACATCAGGCTTCTGACTGAATCTATTTTTCATGGCATTCAGGTACTCATTGTGGCAAGGGTTTTGTCTGCTTTTTGGTGCAAAGTTAAATCTTTTCCATTAGGTAATCTTACATTCGAAGCATTATGCATTTAATTGATGATTGTGAAAAAAATAACATTGGACATGGTTCATCGGTATCAACATGACCTTGGTTGTTGCCAATATCATTAATATTTCTGTGGCCAACTAGGTTTTTTACTTGCTTATTGATTAACAAAACAGGGAGTAATATCACAGTTCTTATGATGCTAGAGTTGTTAAGGAGTTATTTAAGGAACTTATGCATCCAGGTTAATAAATAAAATGTGATTCTCTCTGTAGCAAGGCAAAGCTCTAAACGGACACACTTATTCACGCTTACCCCAACCCCGCTGCTGTCCACCCCCTCCCCCCACCCCCTCTCGTTTCCAGGCAGAGGAGAGCTGCTGTTTTCTGCGCCACATGTTGAGATTCTACGTGGAGACTGTCTTCAAACGTCACACTCCATCCAGCTCCCTTATCGAGAGGAGGACCAGTAGCCTGGCCAACTCCTTCCTCAGCATCAAGCGAGATCTACGCCAATGTGTAAGTGACAAGAATTGGAGCCTTCGATTATTAGGAATGCTGCCTCTGTGATAGTGTTGCCCAGCTTTACCCAGCTTCGCTCAATTCCAAGACTCTAACAACATTGCTCGTGTTGCAGGATTCTTTAAATTGGGTGCGTCAGTGTATTAATATTTATGCTGCTGTGCTGGTTGATTACAGCTTCCGTTTTGCGCCATTTTATTACATTATTTTTATGCAAATACAAAGCACTTTCGGACACACATTGATGTAAAAGACATATTTTAACTCCAGTCTTGAACCCTGAGTACGCTGAAGCTAGAAAGTCTGCGATCTGCTCAGTTAATTAGTTTCCCTGCACTCCATTTCAAACCCAGTCCAGTGCAAAGTTTCCAGCCAGTGCGCTGGAATCACATGGAATCTTTTTAAGGTCAATGGAGAATTATCACTCTTGGATGCTTCCTCATAGCTTTAGCTGTCAGGGATGCAGAGTTCACTAGACGTATATGAACAGTTTTAGTCACTGGGCTCAGTGTAAACTGCTGTGAAGTACAACAAAAATATAATTCAGCCTACTGTCAATGCACAGCATTATACAGACATTGACCTGAGAGCACTAATTATAGGAAACTGGCAGCCTATAGCACAGATGGTGGTCTGTGCCACATCAGTTCATAATGTCAAGATATGAATCATCTCTCCTTTATAAAACAATATAATAAATATAATGAATGGAGCAGTCATTTTTATTTGCCTCCATTCAATGATCAAATGAATTAAGGGAGTGCTGTAAGACATTTCTGAGGGAGTTACTAAGACCCTATACACGTAAAACTCTTTGATGCACCTGATAGCTCAGAAATGCTCTTCAACAATTACAGTGTAAAAATGTATGTATGTACTTGTCATGCTTGCGATCTATTGCATTTTTAACTTAAATGACTGTTTTGCAGTATTTTTTTAAATCAATAGCAAAAAAGTAGTAAGTCACTTATCAGTCACATGCCAGAATTGAAAGTGATTAGTATAACTGTTGGAGGTCTTGTGGTGCAGTGATAGCGTTCCAACTCTGAGCCAGAAGCTCTGGGTTCAAGTTCCACCTCAGGATTGATGGCCACAGAATGTGTGTCATTGTGTGGGCAAAGAGGTTGTCATCAATTTTAAATTCTTCTAATGTGCCCATAGATGGTAAGAGCAGGAGAGTCTCCTGGTCAGCCAGGCTTGATGTGGAGTGGCATTCCTCAAGCTACAGCCTCCAGCAACAGGCTAGCAACCTGTTCCAGGGAAAATTAGCCATGAAAACAGATATAGGCACATGCTTTGCCAGCCTCTTGCATCACTATCTGTGTGTTCTGAATAGTTCTTTGGGCAATGTAGGGTATTAGTTCTCATTTCACTTTTTTCCCCTCTGTTGGACAGAGTACACAGCTGAAATGCCCTTGTGGAGAAGAATCCAAAGCCAGGATAGAGGCAATTCACAATGCTTTTGAAAATGTAAGTTGACATATTTTCATTTCACTTCTGTAAGAATGAAAATATTCCCTTTTTATAGTGTTACACCTATAATTGCATCTAGCATTCTTCAATCCATCAAAACCTGAAGTTTAAGTCAGCTTTGACTTCAATTGAGAACATGTGAATAAAGACAAATTGTAAATGTAAACCCAAAGTGAATGTTATTTGCCCTTGCTAGGCATAATGCACCTGTTCTCCTTTGAGCCATGAGATTGACAGTTAGACTTCCTATGTGTATGCATTTCAGAGGGGCTGGGAGAAAGGGCTGTAGGAATAGGCAGTAACCTGCAACCAATCTGAAAGCAACCCATATTGAACCATGGCCTATGCCAATGTTGTCTAATGTTTTTTGGTGATGAAGGAAGGGTAGGTATTGAGAGAAGAGAAGACATCAAAGAAAATTATTATTTCAACTGACCACTATTATCACAGGCCTCTTGCCAATTATTGTGAATTAATAAATTTCTGCTCTTCTTCAGTTGGATCTTAATGCAGCTGCTGTAAAAGCCATTGGTGAAGTGAATTTTCTCATCCATTGGATGGCACAGTCTCACCAGAATTGAGAACCACTACAGTGTACAGCAGACAGAATGTGACAATAAGAAGATGCTAAGTGCTTGGATAAGGAATGAACACCTAATATTTAATTATTGTATTTACATATTAAATTAATGCATTTGTTGAGTGCTTCAAACTTCCCCTTCATTATAAATTTTTCAGTTATAGCACTTTACCTATAATACCATTGCATATTATTCTGTTCGATATTGTGCTGAGTTCAGGTATATTGTGCACATGTTTATAGAACAAGGATTGGATGATTTCTGAGAAACAATTATAATGAGGCTGGAGTTTACTTTTATTTAATAAATTTATATGTATTTTCAACTCCTTATGTGTTATTTATATACAAATAATTATTCCATTCTAACTGTCTCTTTCTATAGTTATTCCATTCTAATTATCTCTGAGGTGCTTGCCAAGTATTATTGTTGAATAAATCTCTGTCATAGATGCATTTGTTATTTAGTGTACTGAACACCGTCTCACAGTGTGCAATATAAAGAACATAGCAGTGTCAGCTTTAGCTCTTTTTAAAATTTATTTGCCCATGGAATGTGGGCTTCACTGGCAAGGCCAGCATTTGTTGTCCACTCTTATTGCCCTTGAACTGAGAGCCATTTCAAAATCAACCACATTACTGTGGACCTGGGGTCACATGTTGGCTAAACCAGGTAAGGATAGCAGATTTCCTTCCCTAAAGGTTTATGATAATTGATGATAGCTTCACAGCCATTATCATTAAGACTAACTTTTAACTTCATTTTTTTTATTAATTGAATTTAAACTCCACCAGCTGCTATGGTGGGACTTAAACCCTTTCCCTCAGAACCTGCACTTCTCATCCAGCAATATTACCACTACACCACCATTACCCTCTGGTAATGCTGTGATGGTTCACCTACAACTCAGGAAGTTGTGGGTTCAAGCTTTACCCCCCGGGATTTAAATTTATAATCTAGGCTAGCATTTCAGTGCAATACTGAGGGAGTGCTACATGGTTGCATGTGCTTTCTTTACAGTCTGCCCTGTTTGATAGACATAAATGATTTCATGGCATTATTTAAGAGTGGAGGAGTTCTCCTGGTGACCGGGCTAACAGTTTTCCCTCAACCATTATCATTTTAAAACTCAGATTATCTGATGATTTATTTCATTGCTGTTTGCTGTATGCAATTTGGTTGCTATGTTTCCCATTATGCCGGTGATTACTCTTCATGAACTTTTTGGCTGTGAAGCCTTTTGTGACCTCCCCAGATGATGAAAGGTACTACATAAGTGAAAGTTCACTCTTTATTTTCTTTCTGAAGACGGTTATAATTAATTCTGTTAGACAACATTCAGAACCTGAATTTCATATATTTCTATTGAAAAATATATTTATACAGTTTCTATTTAATAGTCATGGCTATTAAGACCAGCATAAATACATAACTTGTAAGTGTTTATTTGATATTACTAAATTATCATTTGTGGTCTATTTATTGAAATAAAATACTTGTGAAATAAATAATGTTTATTCTTGCTCCATGAGTTCTGTTTAAAGAGGGAGAAAATACAACTAATTTAATGGTTGATATAGTTCTGCCTTGAAAAACGAATTAACTTTTATTGAAAACTAGTAACGACAGCAACAAATAAATTCATGGTACAACAGATAAGATAGTCTTCAGCAGCACACACTTTTACTAAAGACAAGCATGATATAACTTGAGCAGAATTTTCAGAACAGGTTACCCTAGCTTTCCTGGAATTAAGCCACTCTTATAACTTACAGTGAAAACGCCCCTTTAGCTTGGAACCATTTTGATATCATGTGAAGTATCTTTACTTCATGTCATGTTGTCTATATAATCTATTAGGATATTTATTCTTTTAGGATATTAATACAAATTAATCATTATTTTCATGATTCTTAACTACATAATTAAATATAAATAAAAAGTTTTATATATTTGATCTTCATTCTGCCTATTTTAATATATTTCTGTTTTGATGCTTAATTTTATGCGCACGTGGTAGATTGCATTGTGTGAATCATTCCATGAGATGGGAAACGGCACAATGTAAAAAGTTATAAAACAGTAAAACGAAAATAAAACATGCTGGGAATGCCCAGCAGGTCTGTCAGCATCTATAAAGAGAGCAAAGTTAATGTTTCAAACAGCCCTTAATCAGTACGGAATAAGTTGCAGCTGAGAACTATTTAAAAATGAGCGAAGGAAAGAGATTTGAAGGAAACATCGCAAATAGGACAAAAAAACTGAAATGCTTTGTGAAAGGCCTCAGAGGAAAACAATGATGTTAAAAGATTTCTTTTTATATCATTCCTGAGGTGTCATTGTCATTGGCAAAGCCAATATTTAATGCCCATTTCGTGTTGCCCTATGAAGATGGTAGTAATTGAGTGATTTGCGAGGCCATTGCAGAGGACATTTAAGGGCACTCACATCAGCGTGGGACTTGGTTACATATAAATCAGACCAGTTAAGCATGGCAGTTTCACTAAAAAATGTTAGTGAACTAAATGGACTTTTACAACAATCTGAAAGTAGTAAGGAAAAGCAGCCTTGAAGCTAACAGCTTTTGGTTTCCAAATTAAAAATTTAATTCAAATTCTCAAAACTGCCGTGGCACACTTTGTACTCAAATTCTACTGGATTATGAGCCGAGGAACTGGGCTGAAGTGGTTTTAACAGATTCTGATAAAGAGAATCCTGCAACAAATTAAAGAAGTTTAAGAGACACAGAGAAAGTGTAACAGACCTTGTGAGAGTGGGGAGAGGCAACTCTGAAGTAGAAATAGGAGGGGCTGTCAACAGATTATGTAATAAAATTTAAGTAAGGACATGCCTGACAAGGGAGAGAAAGGAAGTTAAATGAAATTCAGGGCAGCAGCTTATTAATGAAGTAAGTTTCCAGGTGCTTCCCACATTTACATGTTCTGATTAATTCATGTTCAACTGATTTTCCATCACATCTACTTGTTTGGTTCTGCATTGTGCGACACCATGACACCTTTACTGGAATTGTAATAATGCAGTGATTTTATAGGAGAAATTAAAAAACCTCTTAAAATAAATTTATATTTTACGCTTTATTTTCAAGATATTGCCCCTGGCACATGGGCCTGGAGTTTCCACAATTGACAAATTGTGCCCAGTATGTGCACTGACCACTACCTCGCGGAGGCTGAGTGTCAACTCGTGGACACTTCCTCCTACCTCTCCCTGGACCATGACCCCACCACTGAACATCAAGCCATTGTTTCCAGGACTGTCACTGACCTCATCTCCTCTGGGGATCTTCCTCCCACAGGTTCCAACCTGATAGCTGCCAACCTCGGACGGCCCGCTTCTACCTCCTACCCAAAATCCACAAAGAGAACTGTCCTGGTAGACCGATTGTGTCAGCTTGCTCCTGCCCCACGGAACTCATTTCTCGTTATCTTGACTCCCTTCTCTAACCCCTTGTCCAGTCCCTTCCCACCTACATCCGTGATTCCTCTGACACCTTACGTCACATCAACAATTTCCAGTTCCCTGGCCCCAACCGCTTCCTCTTCACCATGGACATCCAATCCCTCTATACCTCCATCCCCCACGAGGATGGTCTGAGGGCCCTTAGCTTCTTCCTCGAACAGAGGCCTGAACAATCCCCATCCACCACTACTCTCCTCCGTCTGGCTGAACTTGTTCTCACACTGAACAATTTCTCCTTCAACTCCTCTCACTTCCTCCAAATAAAAGGTGTGGCTATGGGTACCCGCATGGGCCCCAGCTATGCCTGTCTCTTTATGGGCTATGTGGAACATTCCTTGTTCCAGTCCTACTCCGGCCCCCTTCCACAACTCTTTCTCCGGTACATCAATGATTACTTCGGTGCTGCTTCATGCTCTCGTCTGGACCTGGAAAAATTTATTAATTTTGCTTCCAATCTCCACCCCTCCATCATTTTCACGTGGTCCATCTCTGACACTTCCCTTCCCTTCCTAGACCTTTCTGTCTCAATCTCTGGTGATAGACTGTCCACCAATATCCATTACAAGCCTACCGACTCCCACAGCTACCTTGACGACAGCTCCTCACACCCCGCTTCCTGTAAGGACTCCATCCCATTCTCTCAGTTCCTTCGCCTCCGTCGCATCTGTTCCGATGATGCTACATTCAAAAACAGTTCCTCTGACATGTCCTCCTTCTTCCTTAACTGAGGTTTTCCACCCACAGTCGTTGACAGGGCCCTCAACCGTGTCTGGCCCATCTCCCGTGCATCTGCCCTCATGCCTTCTCCTCCCTCCCAGAAACATGATAGGGTCCCCCTTGTCCTCACTTATCACCCCACCAGCCTCCGCATTCAAAGGATCATCCTCCGCCATTTCCGCCAACTCCAGCATGATGCCACCACCAAACACATCTTCCCTTCACCCCCCCTGGTGGCATTCCATAGGGATCATTCCCTCTGGGACACCCTGGTCCACTCCTCCATCACCCCCTACTCCTCAACCCCTACCTATGGCACCACCCCATGCCCACGCAAATGATGCAACACCTGCCCCTTCACTTCCTCTCTCCTCACCGTCCAAGGGCCCAAACACTCCTTTCAAGTGAAGCAGCATTTCACTTGCATTTCCCCCAACTTAGTCTACTGTATTCGTTGCTCCCAATGTGGTCTCCTCTACATTGGAGAGACCAAACGTAAACTGGGCGACCGCTTTGCAGAACACCTGCGGTCTGTCCGCAAGAATGACCCAAACCTCCCTGTCGCTTGCCATTTTAACACTCCACCCTGCTCTCTTGCCCAGATGTCTGTCCTTGGCTTGCTGCATTGTTCCAGTGAAGCCCAACGCAAACTGGAAGAACAACACCTCATCTTCCATGTAGGCACTTAACAGCCTTCTGGACTGAATATTGAATTCAACAACTTTAGGTCCTGAACTCCCTCTTCCATCCCCACCCCCTTTCTGTTTCTTCCCCCTTCCTTTTGTTTTTTCCAATAAATTATAAAGATTTTTCTTTTCCCACCTATTTCCATTATTTTTAAATATTTTTAAATCTTTTATGCTCCCCTCACCCCCACTAGAGCTATACCTTAATTCTCCAACCATCCATTCTTAATTAGCACATTCGTTTAGATATATATCACCAACTTCAAAACCTATGTGTTCTTTTGTTCTGTTGTCTGTGACATCTTTTGATGATCTGCTTCTATTACTGCTTGCTTGTCCCTCCAACCACACCAACCCCCTCCATTTCTCTCCCCCCACCCAACGCCCCCCGCCCCCCAAACACACACACATTAAACCAGCTTATATTTCACCCCTTCCTTGAATTCACCTAGTTCTGTTGAAGGGTCATGAGGACTCGAAACGTCAACTCTTTTCTTCTCCACCGATGCTGCCAGACCTGCTGAGTTTTTCCAGGTAATTCTATTTTTGTTTTGGATTTCCAACATCCGCAGCTTTTTGTTTTTATCTCTGTGCCCCGTATGTGCCTGATATTGTGGTCATTTTGTAAAACTGGATGAGAAGTTCTCGAACCATTGAAGCCAGGTCTTGAATGATCTCCTGTCGAGGTCTCTGAACACGCACAGTGGCGCAGTAACGACAAGGGTGGGCATCCATACTGCCTACAACAGTAGCAATGGAGGGTTTCTTGCCATCTCCAGCTGGTGGGTGTGGGTACACTCAAATTTCTGCAGGAACTCAATAACATAAGAATGAATGTAAAATCACACACAAATTGGAGTACATCACTGGACTGTTTAATGCCCTTTGGTCTTACTTTTTAACTAGCTTCAACTGGCCACTGCTGTTGGGAATATCAGAGCATTGGACGTGTGGTTCAAAGATTGGTGTGGGAGAAATGGGTTTCGATTCATGGGGCACTGGCACGAGCCCTGGGAAAGAGGGAGCTGCACTTTTGGGTTGGTCTTCACCTGAACTGAAATGCGACCAATGCCCTGGTGATTTGTATAACCAGGGCTATAGAGAGGGTTTTAAACTAAATTGTATGGGTTTGGGACAGGGGGGTGGGCGAGGAAGTTTCACGAGAGGGGAGATTTGGAAAGCTAAAGGGCAAGGACAAGGCAATTGTGCAGAGTAATGGTAACCAGCGTGTGACAAGAAGGAACAGAACATATAAACATAGGAGTGTACCAGCAAGTATTGACAGAATAGGGAAAAAATGTTTTAAACTTACAGAGGAGGAGGATGATTCAGGTGAAAGGAGATTTAGAAATCAAAAGATCTAAGTTGAGACAATAGAAGAGTATATCAATGTGGGTAAAGAAAAGCTGATTGGGTCAGGAAAGGACAGAGTGATTAATGGTAATAGTGCACCAGAGTGTAAAGTGGTAAGAAAATAAAATTGAAGTCACTGGGATGAATTTTAAGGCCCCTCGCTGGAAAATTTGAAGGAGGAGGGCACATAAAATAAAGTGAGTCTGCAGCAGGAGGAGGCAGGTTCAGCCGAGCTCCATGGCACTTAGAGGACTGCTGGGCAAGAGGCATCTGTGAGGTCCGAGTCAGATGACAAGCCTCTGGATTCAGCCTTTCAACTCATTGTGCAGAGACAACGGAAGGCAGGGGAACATCACACAGAGCTGATGGAAGCTCTCAACAGAGTGGCGAGTCGGGGGATTGTATTCACCTGCTCCCTGATGAAATGGTGCCCACGTGTGTGCTCACAGAGGTCTCCACGTGAAGGATGGCGGATGCCATGGGGATCCTGGTCCAGCAGAATGCGGAGATGCACTCCATTGCATTAGCCATGGGTGAGTTCCTGCAGTGGCAATGTGTGAGGGGAATGGGGCACCTTGACATCCTCTAGGTGCTCCTTCCCCTCAAGGATTCAGGCTGGGGCTCTCAGGCACCTGAAGGGATGAGGAGTGGCAGATGGACACCCCTGGGTCATCCACTCAGGAATCTCAAAGACTGACCTCTCCCACCGAGTCCCCTTTGCCTGTGACCTCCTCAATTTCACCCTGTGTCACCGCAGAGGGAATAGCCAGCTGACAGGAGGACAGCCAAAGCAAGCCGGGGCCCTCAAAGCCTCGACTCTGTAGAGGATGCACACCAAAGTTATCAGAGGCAACAGGGCCAACCATTGCACGGGCTGTCTCCACCCCGACTGCAGTATCAGGACAGCACCTAGAAGTATTAGGCCTGGAAAAGTGGTTGCATGGGTGAACACATTTTGTCACTTTATAGAAACATAGAAACTAGGAGCAGGAGTAGGCCATTCGACCCTTTCACCATTCAATATGATCATGGCTGATCCTCTGTCTCAATGTCATATTCCCGCATTCTCTCCGTATCCCTTGGTGCCCCTAATATCCAAAGTTTTATCAATTTCTTTCTTGAATATACTCAGTGACCCAGCCTCCACAGCCTTCTGTGTAGAGAATTCCACAGGTTGACCACCCTCTGAGTGAAGAAATTTTTCCTATCTCAGTCCTAAATGGCCTGCCCCATATCCTGAGTCTGTGGCCCCTGATTCTAGACTCCCCAACCAGGGGGAAACGTCCTCCCTGCATCTAGTCTGTGTAGCCCTGTTAGAATTTTATACATTTCAATCTCAGATCCCCTATCATTCTTCTAATCTCTGGTGAATACAGGCCCAGTTGAACCAATCTATCCTCATATGACAGTCTTGCCATCCCCATTATCAGCCTAGTGAACCTTCGCTGCACTCCCTCTATGGCAAGTATATCCTTTCTTAGGTAGGGAGATCAAAACTATGCACAATACTCCAGGTGTGGTCTCACTAAGGCCCTGTCTAACTGCAGTTAGACATCCTTACTTCTGAACTCAACTCCTCTTGCAATGAAGGCCAACATACCATTTGCCTCCTAACTGCTTGCTGCACCTGCCTATTTACTTTCATTGACTGGTGTACAAGGATACCCAGATCCCTTTGTACATCCACATTTCCCAATATATCACCATTTACATAATACTCTGCCTTTTTGTTCTTGCACCAAAGCGTATAACTTCACATTTATCCATGTTATACTGCATCTACCATGTGTTTGCCCATGCACACAACTTGTCTAAATCACCCTGAAGCCTCCATGCTTACTCCTCACATCTCACAACTCTGCCCAGTTTTATGTCATCTTGGAAATATTGGGCTCCGCCACGCGCCCAACATGCCCGAGCGTAAAATGACATGCGATGATATTGGGCATGCATTCCGACATCATCGCGCAGTCTCACAATATTTCATTTGGCGGGCGCATGCCTGAGTCGGCATCGTGCCCACCAATAATTAAAAAACCTATTAAGGTCATTAACAATCTAAGTAAATTCAAATTTACGCTGCCATCCAACCTAACGGTTGGTGGGCAGGTGAAAAGACCAAGCAGCCTTTACGTCTTTTAGAAAACCTCATAAGCCATGTGCAGGATGAGGTTTCCTAAAGCAAATAAACATTAAATAAAAACTTTATTTTTAAAATAAAAACACGTCCCAGCTCATGTGACAGAGTTACGTGAGGGGGCATGTTTTATTATTTTTATTCTTTTCGTTTTTTTTACACAGTTCTTCAATCCCCCTGAAGCAGCTCCGTGCCTCAGGGAGATTGAAACGCTCTTTCTCGTGCGTGCGCGAACTATGCGCTAGGCCCGGCTCTCCCTCTTCCCCCTGCATGTACAGGCAGCGCTCAGTACTGCTGCTCACGATCCACGAAGGGCAGCCCTTAATTGGCCCACCCGTGTGAAATTGCGGTGCGGAGTCGATTTGGGGCCGGTGGTCGGCTTCCTGATCACCCTCACTCGCCCCTGCCAAGCACCCCAGCCAAGGGAAAGATCCTGCCCATTGCATTTGGTTCCCTCATTTAAGTCATTTATATATATCATGAATAGCTGGGGCCCAAGCACTGATCCCTGCGGTACACCACTAGTCATCGCCTGCCACCTGGAAAAAGACCCATTTATTCCCACTCTCTGTTTCTGGCTGTCAACCAATTTTCAATCCATGCCAGTATATTACCTCCAATCCCAAGTGCTTTAATTTTGCCCACTAACCTCTTACGTGGGACCTTATCAAAAGCTTTCCTGATATCCAAATACGCCACATCCACTGTTTTTTTTATTTATTCTACTAATTACATCCTCAAAAAACTCCAGTAGATTAGTTAAGCGTGATTTCCCTTTCATAAACCCATGCTGACTTTGTCTAATCCCGTTAATGCTTTCCAAGTGTTCTGTCACCATGTCTTTTGTATCGACTCTTGCATTTTTTTCACTACCGATGTTAGGCTAGCTGATCTGTAATTCTCTGTTTTTTCTCTCCCTCCTTTTTCAAATAGTGGGGTTACATTTCCCGCCCTCAAATCTGTAGGAGCTGCTCCAGAGTCTATAGAATTTTGGAAGATGACCATCAATGCATCCGAAATTTCCAGGGCCCTTCACCGCCCTGAAACCATCATTCTCCCACCCAGCCTCACCCCCTGACCCACCTTCCTCTCCCACTCACAACTGGACATTCATCTCTACCCCCTTGACAATCATCCATTGTAGACCATGGCCAAGACATTCAGGACCAATGTCCTGAAGCAGACCCTCAATGGTGACCTTCTACCTTCTGTGAGCTGCTTCACGGCAGAGCCATGTCCATGAGAATCCACCCAGCAAGTGATGCATGTTCTTCCAGGGTCTGGTTGCTGTAGGGCTCCAACACCTTTTGCTCTGAGGATGTCCATGATGTGCACAAGGCCCCGACGCTAAGTCCTGACTTCTGCACGTCACACTTGTCAAGGCATGTTTTTCCGCTGGCGTGGGTGGTAACTTTGATGTGGGGGGATAATTCCAAGAGTTGGGCTTATAATGATATGTAGATGTACTAAAATGGAGCTCCTGGCTTGCAGCAGTGGGAAATGTGACCTGCTATTGATGAGTGGGGCGAACTATTGCAAACTAGTTTCACGACGTCATGAAACCAATTTTTGGCTTTCCTGCCGTATTGTCCATTCATACCTGCCATGATGCCCGATGCCAATGGGCATGGAAAATTCCACCCATTACCTCCAACATCACAGGCTTTTATGTTGTTCTGTAACCTTTATATGACACCTTACCAAAAGCCTTTTGGAAATCTAAATACACAACATCTACTGGTTCTCCTTTATCCACCTTGTTTGTTACATTTGCAAAGATCTCCAATAAGTTTGTCAAACATGATTTCTCTTTCATAAAATCATGTTGACTATGCTTGATTGTATAATGATTTTCTAAATATCCTGCTACTACATCCTTAATAATGGATCCCAACATTTTCCTGATGACCGATTTTAAACTAACTGGCCTTTAGTTTCCTGTCTTCTGTCTCCCTCCTTTCTTGAATAGGGGCATTATATTTGCGCATTTCCAATCCACTGGGATTTTCCAGGATCTAGGAAGATTATAACCAATGCTTCCACTATCGTTGCAGTCACTTTTTAAAGATCTAGAATACAAGTCATCAGGTCCAGGGGACTTGTCAGCCTTTCAATCCATAAGTTTGCAAGTGCTTTTTCTCCAGTGATAATAACTGTTGTAATTTTTTCCCTCACTTTTACTCCATGATTTTCTACTACTGTCGGGATTTTAGTGTTTCTTATCATGAAAAACAAAATGCTTGTTCAAAGTTTCTGCCATTTCCTTGTTTCCTATTATTAATTCCCCAGTCTCACCCTCCAAGGCACCAGTTTACTTGAGCTATCCTCTTCCCTTTTATGTTCTTGTAGAAGCTCTTAGTACCTGTTTTCATATTTCCTGCTAGTTTACTCTCACAATCTATTATCTCTCTCTTTATTTTTTTAGTCAGTCTTTGCTGGTTTCTAAATTTTCCCAATCTTCTATCTTACCCCGAATATTTGCACCATTGTATGCATTTTCTTTCAACTTGATACTATACTTAAATTTCTTAGCTAGCCATATATGGTGCATCCTCTTTGTAGCCTTTCTTTTTCAATGGAATATATCTTTGTTGAGAATTATGAAATATCTTCTTAAATGTCTGCCACTGCTTCTCTATCATCTTACCTCTTAATCCTTTTCCTCGTCCGCTTTAGCCAACTCTGTCTTCATAACTTTGTGACTGTGTTTAAGTCTAAGACACTCGTTTCGGACAGAAATTTCTCACCCTCAAATTGAAAGTGAAATTCTACCATGCTATGATCACTCTTCCATTGCGAATTCTTTAATATGAGGTAATTAATTAATCCTCATTGCACATTACCAGGCTTAAAATAGCTTGTAACTTGGTTTGCTGCACAACATATTGTTACAAGAAATTGCCCTGAATATACTCTATGATCATGTCCTCAAAGCTACCTATGCCAATTTGACTTGTCTAATTTATATGAAGATTAGGGTTACTCACAATTATTGCAGTTCCTTTTTTGCAACATTCCACTATTCCTTGATTTATATCTGTCCTTCAGTGTAGCTACTATTAGGGACACCTATAGACTACTCCCACCAGTGACTTCTTTCCTTTGATTCTACATCATGATTTTCTGAACCAAGATTATTTCTCACTGCTGTACTGATTACATCCTTTCTTAACTGAGCCACCCCACCTCCTTACCCTTTCTGCCTATTCGTCCAAAATGTCAAATGCTCCTGAACATTCACTTCCCAACCTTGGTCTCCTTGCAACCATGTCTCTAACAGCTATTAGATCATACTCATTTATTTCTAACTGTGCCATCAATCCATTTATCTTGTTACGAATGCTGAAAGGATTGAGATAAAGAACCCATGATATGTTGTCTTTTTATCACTTTTTCCTGCTCTGACCCTATTTGCTGGTACGCTCTTATGTTTGTATGCTCTGTCCCTTCCTGTTACACTTTGGTTATCATTACCCACTTCACTGCCCTGCACCACTGCCTTGTCATTTCCCCTTAACTTTCTAAATTTCCCCTCACAGAAACTTTCCTTCCTACTATTTAGTTTAAAAGCCCTATCCATAGTCCTAGTTATTTGAATCGCCAGGACATTGGCCTCAGCATAATTCAAATGAAGCCCGTCTCAGTGGAACAGCTTTCTCTTTCACCAGTACTGGTGCTACTGCCCCATGAATTGAAATCCATTCTTTCCAAACCAATCTTTGAGCCACACATTCAATTCTCTGGTCTTATTGACCCTATAGCAATTTGCTTGTGGCTCAGGTAGTAATCCAAAAATAACTACCTTTGTGGTTCTGCTTTTTAATTTACTGCCCAGCTGCTCATACTCCCTCAGAAAATCTATTGCTTAGTCATACCTAAGTTGTTGGTTCTTACCTGAACTACAACAAACGTATCCATCCCCTCCCATTTCAAATTCCTCTCCAGCTCCAAGGAGATGTCCTTAACCCTGACACTGGGCAAACAACACAGCCTTCTGGACTCACACTATTGGCTGCAAAGAATAGCAGCTACTGTCCCCTACCATTGCTATATTCCTTTTTATGTCCCCAAACTGAATGGACCCTGTACCTCAATGCTATGGTTAGATTGCCAGTTAATTTTGGGGTTGCAGGAATTTCAGGCAAGTAATGCATGTCATGAGGCCCCTGGTAATGATATGATTTATGGTTCTGACATACCACACAATCTTCGATCTGTGGAGTATCAATCCCACAGGTGTAAATTGTTTCTAGAAATTTTTAAAAGAAAACCTGAATTGGCAATATTTTTATGCCTTTCTTGCAACCTGATGACGTAGATGGCATCCATTCATCTTGAGAGATGATGGACTGTGCCCAGGGTGTATGTCACTTCTGTATTGAACATTGTTGTGGTTGTAGAGGCTGATTCATGAGTGATAGTCCCTTCTGCAGCTGGCACAGATGAATAGTGTTGGCCTGAGGTCGACTGATGTTTTGTCCTTATGGCATGGGCTCTCTTTTCCACGATTTGTTTTTTTTTTGCCTCTGTTTTGCCACGCCCTTCCTGACTGCATGTCTCCAGGCACTCCAGTCTCTAGCAAGGGCTTCCAATGTATTGCCTCCAATTCTGGTCAACTTGAAGTCTTGCTTGCAGTCTACAGCCCTGTTAGTTGTGTTATGTAACTACTTAGGTGGTAGTTACATGATATGGACCCTAGTTTTTTTAATATCCAGAATCTCCTATTACAAAGTATTTACAGCAGAGAAATATGTCATTTTGGTCCACAGGTTGTTACTGTGTTGCTATGAAATAATTGCCATAGTTTTAATCATGATCATGCTCATTCAGTACTTCATGACTCAAGAATGTTTGTATATTTCTCGTACCTACTCTCCTTTTCACTCATAACTTCTCAAAACCAATACACCAATTCCCAAGTATAACTTGGTTACAACATCCTTGACTTCTGCTTATTCTTTTGAATTTTTTTCTTATATAGTTTCCATAGATTACATAGAATTTATGGCACTGATACATGCCATTCAGCCTAACAGGTGGTTTCCTATGTTTATGCTCCAAAAGAGCCTCCTCCCAGCCTACTTCACCTAATTTTACCAGCATCCTCTTCAATTGCTTTCTCTAATGGGGATTCACTTTGCATCAGGCCAACCTAATAACTAACCTGATAATATTAGATAATGAAATTGAGAGGATAAAGGAAAAATGTTCCATTTTCCAACTCAATTTGATGTGAGTAAAATATATAGACAAAAAAAGAAGAATTTGAATTTATCTCATCTCCCCCTACTTTTCCTTTCTGTCTCTTTTCTCCCTCTCATAATCCACTGTCTTTTGGCCCTCTCTATATTTATGTTTCTGTTTCTGATTTGATTCTAATTAATCCTATTTCCTTCTCCACCATTTAATCTGTTTCTTTCTCTATCCTTCTGTTTCATTCATTAAGTAGACCATTGGTCAGGGTGTTTGTGAGGACCTATAATGTGACATTGTTACTTTCATGCAACATTGCATTTCCAGCAATTTGTGACACAAATATGGTGTGATTTGAAGGCAGTGGTAAAAAGTCCAATTAACATCGCTCCTGTGCGATGCGCCATTCCAGCAATTTCAATTAATTATTTTCACTGAGAGGGATTATAGTGTGGAATAGCCTAGCAGAGAGGCAATGAAGGCAGCCTTCCTGGCAGCCATCCATCTTGTGAGACAATGGCTTGCACCTTAGTTGTCAACTTTGTGTTAAACATTGACTAGTATGGTTCAGGAGCCCCAGTCTGGCATGACAGTCTCTGCCACATTTCCTGCAGATAAAGGCATTGGCTTGACAAGGTGCACCTCTTCCGATACTCCTCTGGAAGTCAGCCTCAGGAGGTCTCAGCCATGGGCAACTGTCTCTCAGTTGTCTGTGTCAATGCCCTCCATCTTCATATCGTGCTTGTAGGAATCCTTGTAGTGGAGGTATGGATGCACAGGAGGTCATGACCAGTGGTCAGTTCATCATACAGAAGATCATTGGGCATACAGCTATCATCCATCCAATGAACATGGCCAGACAATCACAGGCATCATTGACTTAGTAATGAGTGTATGCTGAGACAATTATTGTTCTCCAGAACCTGTGTGTTGGTGACCTTGTCCCACTAAGGGATGCCAAGGATATGTCTGAGACAGCAAAGGTGGAAACTGTTCAACCTTTTATTCTGCTTAGCATTAGTTATCCAGGTCTCACTGCTCTAGAGGAGTACACTGAGGATGCAGATTTGGTTAGCTCACAGTTTGTTGCTCTTGATCAGGTTGCTGTTGTTCCACACTCTCGTCTTGGACATAATAGCTGCAGCTTTTTGCAATATTCAGTCAGCATCAAGTGACAGATTACGGGTGATTGTGGAGCCTGGGCATGTGAAGCTATCAACAACCTCCAGCAACACATTGTCAATGCTGATAGATGGCTGCATGGCAACATCTTGGACCATGACATTGGACTTCCTGATGCTGATGCTCAAACCAAACTCCTTACAGGCATGGGAGACCCTGTCTCTTTGCTGCTGAAGGTGTTCCTCAGTATGGAATGCTAATGTATCATCTTCAGCATAGAGCAGCTCTCTGCTGAGGACTTGGTGCACTTTGGTCTTGGATTGCAGAGGGGAAAGGCTCAACAGTTGTCCATCGGCTCTGGTATGTAAGTAGACACCCTCTGTAGACGAAATGAAAGCAATATGATGGCAACAAAGAGAAAAGTATGCCAAAGAGTTTCAGTGTCAGAACACAACCCTGTTTGACCCCAATTGTGGATCACAAAAGGTTATGATGTTTCCCTGTTATAGCTAACCTTACACCTCATGTTGTCATGAAAAGGGATCACACTGGGCAGCTTCATTGGGCAGCCGGTGAAGGGAGATGGTGCAGAGAAAATAAAGGGAGATTTGTACAGAGTTTTTAGGGAGTGGGTGATTGAGAAAGATATACTTCTGGGATTAGCCAGACGAGATAAAATCTTTGTAAGTCCGATGTTTTCCTGTGTAAATGTGCTACAACTGTTGCAGTTCACATCTCTTCTCCCAGTTTCTATTTGATTTATTTCTAACCATGGTAACATTTGGAAGAGATACTTTCTTCTGCTAAAAGGGAAGTGAAAATGTTTTGAAAAACAAGAGTTGCTGTAAATCCAAGATAGTGATTTCAATTTCACGCCATCGGTAAATCATGACAGGTGAAATCAAGCGCAATATTATGCAAAGTACTGAGGAAATGAAAATTTCCCGCCCTACTGTGCAGGTGTATTTAAAAAGCGACAAACGGTGGCGAGATCAGCACATCTGGACAAGGGGAGAAAACAGCCGGGTCCAACACACTCAGGTAAGCTCCACTCTATCCAAATGTTCGTGCTCTGTTCCTCTTGTGGGAAATGTTCCTTAACTGTTGTAGGATCAAGGTCGGTCTCTTTTATAGAATTATTTCAAAGGGACAACAATTTCAAATCACGATTTTCGGCTAAGTAATGTGTGTCGTGCGTCTTGTGAGATAT
Source organism: Carcharodon carcharias (assembly GCF_017639515.1). Lineage (NCBI taxonomy): Eukaryota > Metazoa > Chordata > Chondrichthyes > Lamniformes > Lamnidae > Carcharodon > Carcharodon carcharias. The sequence continues at coordinate 21,699,151 of NC_054475.1, forward strand.
ACTGAAATAAAATGCTTCAGTAGAATAAAACCGGACTGTCCAAGAAAATCGTCAGTTTATCGGCTTCAGATTGGAAACAGTTGTGAAATATTTTTTTCAGTTTTAATGATTTGTCTTAATAAGAGCGCCAGAAGTAACCTTTTTGTTGCAAAGTGCTTTCGGACGCTGAGATAATATGAATATATTTATATATAAAATATGGGAATATAATAAATCAAATTATATTTAAATAAAATGCTTCATAATTCCGTGCTACATCTTTTTATTGTACAGTAGAACACCGGGTATAAACAAATTGAACTCTATGATTGAGTTCCCTAATTATAACCATCGTCATTGCAAGAAACCGACGAATCTCAAGATTAACACAACATTCATAGACGGAATTTTTCCAAATTTTATAAACGCTTCGTGGATTAACGGTTGAGCTTTTAACGTTCACTGACGCCAATTAAATATCCATGAGATAAAAACAAAAAATTCGATCCTGGACGATATAATGACAAATGGAGACTTCAATTAAATTTCGCAGTTGAATTCGTTGTAATTATAATCAAGACAACTGTGGCAATGAAACTTTGAACTAACCCAGAGGTTTCTCCTGTTTCAAATAATCTACATTTAATGAAATGCATGTTCATTCCCGTTGAATAAAGTTTGTTTTTACATCTTATGGTATCTTTAATCTCCAAGCATCCAAGCTTTTGGTTATTTATGATTTACATTGTAGGTTTCGGTTCACGATGAAAGGTCTCGGTACTCTCTTCTCCCTGGTTGTTTTCGTCTGTCAGTCTAACCTTTCTCAGGCCAAGAGACTGCATTTTGGTCGATGCTCACTGACCGCTAACTTGCCCGAAATCCAACGGGCATTCTCAGATATCAGACAGGGAATAGTAAGTAAAGATTTGCCCTAACTCCATCGCCCTGTTCAGATCCTTTGTTGTGATTCGCAGCTGCCAATTGGAAAATATCCTTTCTCTATTTCTTTCTCCATAGCAAGCGGAAGATATAATTGATGATGTGAGGATTCTAACCAAATCTACCTTACATGGCATTCAGGTACTGGCTCCACCTATTTCACCAATGAACCTATCGTTCAAGTTACCCTTGTAATCGAATGTATGCTGTGCTTAATAATGTCACCAATCCAAATAGACACATTTGTTATATAGCAGTCAGCGGTCGTGTGCTTTATCAATTCGTCTGTTTTGTGGCATCTACCATTAATTTTATGAGGATTACCGAGTGGTTACTTAAGACAGCCACAGCACATATTTAAAGTGGTATCTAAATTACATCCTTGCCTATAGAATTAGAGACTCCAAGGCGAGCTGCTTTCCTCCCCATTTCTCTCACCGGACTGTCCCCCCTCTCGTTTACAGGCAGAGGAGAGCTGCTGTTTTCTGCGCCACATGTTGAGGTTCTATGTGGAGACTGTCTTCAAACATCACGCTCCATCCAGCTCCCTTATCGAGAGGAGGACGAACATCCTGGCCAACTCCTTCCTCAGCATCAAGCGAGATCTGCGCCAATGTGTAAGTGACAAGGCCAGAAGAAATGTCACGTGTCTTTAATTGTTTATTGCACATAGTGGCAATTATGAACGTAGTTTCAAGATTATATTTAGTGTTGAAACATCATTCTGTACCAATTGTGTTCTGAATGGTTCTTTAACTGTTATGATTTTCTTCATTGCACAGCATGCAGATATGAAGTGCCACTGCGGAGAAAATTCCAGAACTAAGATACAGAACATTCAAAATACCTTTGAAAATGTATGTGGTATCTCTTTCATTGCATTAGTAAAGATAATATTTGGTTCCCATTATGTAGCGCTGATTGCTGAGCACTTCAAAAGACTGGAAAATTCGTGCAAAATAAACAGAGCGTAAATATCGCATTCTACATAACTCCTTAAAATTAATTTAGCACAAAACAAAGTTCTGGCCTTGGCTTGAGTGATGCTGAATGCTGATGTTGAATTCCAAATAAGGAGCCTTAAACAGAACCCAATCTTCATGTTTGTCCTTCTCTCAGTGCCCATACAAAACACTCCACGGTTAAGATAACAGGGTCACTTTGGGAAGTTGGAGAACTGGGTTCTGGTACCCATTATACCAGGCTACAGCTCCTGTTGAGCAACCCCAGCCAGATTGCATGTAAGTCTGACAGTATCCATGGACAGGGTGAATCCATGGCCAATATTATCTGATCTTCCACAATGACAGAGAAAGAGCAACAGTGGATAAGTTCTCTCTTTTGAGTTGTTGTGTTATCTAGAGTTAGTGTCACGTGTTACTTAATAAATCTCTATTCTTTTGCAGTTGGCTGTAAGGGCAGCTGCTGTTAAAGCCATTGGTGAAATTAATATTCTCATAGAATGGATGGAACAATCTCACCAGAACTAAGCATTGCCTCACAGTGTACAGAGGAACAGAAGATACTGAGCACCAAGAAACACCTCATTGATGAACACCTCAGAATTGATTTTCTATGTTTAATTGTCAAATAATGCTTGTGTAAAGTCCTTGACACCCTATCATCATGAGAACACTAAAGTGTTTTAATTTTTTTGTTTTACTTTATGCTGAGTTTTGGTATATTACCAACAGTATACACAAAGTGATATGACGTGGAATTATTTGCCTCTAAGTAGTGAATGTAACGAGAGATGTGTGTACTCCTACTTTCAGTTTTTGGATAAACTTATGCTTATTGAATTCTTAATATAGTACATTTGTCATGTGGATATACATTGAATGCAATTCTATTTCTGAAGACACTTTTCAGTCTTTTTGTTAGAACAGGTTTAAGATTCTGTATTTCATGTCTACACATGAAAAAAAGTCTAGTAAGTACACATTGTATTGTTATTGTTAACTATGCTTATTGAGGTCAATGCATAATAGTATAAACATATTGTTTTTGAATCTTGCTTTATTATTCTGTGGTGTGCTTTTGAAATAACATGCTATGAAATTATAAAAGCTCCATGTTTTTATGAGTGTAAGTTACAGAAGGGATATAATAAACAATGTAAAGACCATTACCCATTAATTCACAGAAATGCAATTCCTCTGGTGTGTAGGCACAGGACAATAATAAATAGCATCTAACAATTTGTAAAAGCATAGATCAAAATTTCAGCAGCAATGGGTGATGTACAGGTTTGGAGGTTATGTGTAGTATAAGTTAACAAGTTAAAAGTTAAAAGAAATCATGTTTCAGGGACCTACTGGCAAAGGACAGAGAATCAGCAGACTAGCAACAGAGAATGGCTGAATTCTACTGAATATACAGAACAGGTTGCTTATGCAATATATACAGAATTAAAAGCAATTATCATAGATCTAACCAACTGCAATGTTGACCAAAGTTAGCTATAGAGAATTGGGGTGTTTAGTTTAGATAGATCTTATCTATTACATGACTTTAAGAGTGTATACATTGAAATAGCCTAGTAGGAGGGGGAGGTTACCATGGAATAAATAAGTCTAAATATAATATAAATGAACTGGGATAATATCTACCAGCATGGAAAATAAGATTTAGCAATCTTGAGAAGCAATAAGAGCTATGGCCTCATATCTAACAGCTTATGGTGGTTTCAGAGAAAGGGATAACATACAGTGCTATCATATCCTGTGACCGAAGTAAACCTGTTATAATTAAGATATAAATGTAAAATGCAATGTGCCTCTGTTACTTCTGTTCAAGACCTGACCTGAATTGTTGATGCTCTTGCCCACTGGTTGTTAGAGTAATAAACATATGTGTTTGCTTGTAATCACAAATATGTTCAATAAATCTTTAAAGTTAATTTTTCTCTGGAGTCTGAGCCTTTCTTAGGACTGAACTGGGAGAACTATGAGGTATCAGTCTAACAGAGGCATGCAATCGTATATAAGTAGCTTAAGCATTTTTGGTTATGTGCAGTCTGGGCTGGAATCTCAATACTGGGTTGAACAAAACATTAAGGTTTTTCAATGTTTGGACTAATCTAAGCAAATAGTTGGAGCAGGGAATCAAGCCAGTGGCAATTGGATCAAAAAATGATGGTTTCAATATTCCCGATATTCAGTTAGATAAAAGTTTGATCATTCATGTCCTGCCTTCAGATCCCATGATAGAATTGATACCACAGAATTGATCATGGGATCAGGTGAATTCATGGGATGATAAGGCCTACCTTTGGAAACTGATATCTGCCTACAGATGATTCTAGCAAGAAGAAGCATATAAATTAGGAAGATAAGAGGGCCTATAGGTTACTTTGTGGGGTGGGAAGATAATGCCTTGATAGAGATTGTATTCAGGCAGGTTAAAGTGAAACCACAACAAAATAGTCCCTACAACTAGATAATGGAGAACAGTGAATGGAGGAGAAACTGCAGAGAGGTTGCGGAGAACCAGGAGAGATAAGTTTTGTGGTCACACTTATAGAAGAAATAATTTGGTAGCCTTTGTACTGTGGACGGGGGAGAAGTTGGACTGAACAAACATAACCAGAAAAACAAGCACAAACTTGGAAGGCCAAGCATGTTCAAGAACCTTAGAGAGAAAAGACAGATGGATGAGCAGTCAGAGCAAAAGGATAGAATGACTGCAGGCTTTGTGAACAGATGATAATAGCAGTTTTGAAAGGGAAAAGAACAGTGCTTGAGCCTGGAGGGTGAAAATAGCACTTGAGTGCGCAGGAGCTGAGAGGTAAGAAGATCAAGGGAAATAGGGGTGGTTTCAGAAGAGATGAGCTCGCAAAGAATGGAGGTGGGGAGAGACGGTGGAGAAATGGCAGAGTGATACAGGATCATGAATAGAGTGGATGGGAGGCTGAAGAGAAGTCAAGAGCAGCTGGGAGAGGAAGGGGAAGTAGAAATAGAGATCAAAGCAAAACACTGGATGCTTAAAATCTTAAATAAAAACAGAAAATGGTGGAAATGTTGAGCAGGTCAGGCAGCATCTGTGGAGAAACAGAAGCCACTCAAGCTTAGAAATAAAGGGCAGAATCATTCCAGTTTTGCACTAAGTTTGTTGGTGGGTGGGTAAATGATGGCTTCCCATGCCGTATCGTCCCAAACCCACCGCATTAATTATGCATTTCCAGGAAACATGCCATTTCGATGGTGGGCAGGCTCTCATTCACCCGCCATGTCATCACCTCGCCCCCTCATCATGCTGGGCGCCATATTTAAATCTCAGCCACATGCACACCTCTCAGTGCTTCCAGCCCGGGACTGCTAAACAGAAGACGTGGCCCCAAAAGGCAAAATAACTGCAGCCCCCCACTTCAGTGACGCATCCCTCAAGCATCATTTGGACGCAGTGGAAGCCCACAGTGAAGTCCTCTACCCCCACCCTGGCTGCAGGATGGGCAGCAGCATTAACAATCTGGCTTGTGAGGTGGTGACAACGGTTGTCAGCACCAACACCCTTCAGAAGAGGACAGCCACCCAGTGCCACAAGAGGAAGAATGATCTTCTCTGTTCCACCAGGGTAAGTCACTCCTCTCATCACTCTCAACTCACACGCTCACAAACTCATCACACACCCACAGGGCCCTCACTAACTGCCAGTTCAAGGGACATCACCATTCACTCTCTCACACACACCATCATTTTCCTCATCCTGTCCATGGAGCCACTCACCTCCCACACTGGCCAGGTATACTTATCATCTGGCCTGGCAGGTACTCCACTTACACTCTCTCCAACTCTATCTCGCAGGACAAGCTGGTGCACAACAACAAGGAGAGGTCACTTACTGGTGGAGGAAGGCCTCACATCAGGATCCTCACGGACTTTGAAAACAGAGCCATCCAGCTAGCTGGCAGGTATCTATCTGACTGTTCCTGTGCTGGTGGTGAGGTCGGCTGTGCTTTACCAAGTGAGGATCCAGCAATGCAACATTTAGACAACCATGCTGTGAGCCATGTGTACTGTTCCACAGTCTGCAGCCATGCATTGATTATCTCTCCTTGCTTTCGCAGGCATATCTGGGAAACAGCTGACGGTGTCCACAACCCAGGGCCTTGAATCAAGGCCCGAGGGCAGCTCAAAAGAGGAATCTACTGAGACCCCCTCCACAGTCCCATCACAGTGCTCATCCATACCCTCCACCAGTGCAGAGACACACACCTCGATGGGAGCAAACTTTAGAGTGGCCTCAGAACCACAATCTGATGAGCACATCGCACTTTCTGATCCACAGCAGGTGGCAGCAGGAACTTCCCAGGTACCCAGCACTCAGAGGACTGCTGGAGGCCAAACATTCACTGAGTCAGAGCCGGGTGACAAGCCGCTGGACTTGGTCATGTCACAGTTGCTGGAGCTGCAAAGACAAGCTTGGGAACATCAGGAAGGGGTGTCCGCTGCCCTCCTCAGATTGCAAGGCACGATGGAGGAGTCTGTCCGCCTTCAGGCTGAGGTGATAGTGCCGGCACGCCAATGCACCAAGGTCAACACTGGCAGGATGGCAGCTGAAATGGAGACCTTGGTCCAGGACCTCACTCCAGCACTGCTGCATGAACTGAACTCCATCACTGATACCATAGTTGGCCCCCAACAGTGTGTAAGTGGGAGGGGTGTGGGGCAGCTCGATCTAACTCCAGCTGCCCCTTCTCCTCAGGGGGTCAGCCAGGGGCTTTCAGGCACCCATTGGGCAGAGGATCAGCAGGTGTACACCCCAGGGATACAGGTGACTCCGGGAGTCTCCAGCCCATCCAAATCCCCTCTTCCTGTGACCTCAGCAGCTCCAGCTCTACAGACTGTGGAGGGTGCCACCTCCAGACAGCATGACCCTGAAAGCAGACCGTGGCCCTCCAGGTTTCGGCCTTCCAGAAGACACCCACCAAAGTCATCACATACAGGGCATAGCAGTCAGCAGGCTGCCTCCGCCTCCACTGTGGATGGCCGGGGAGTACCAAGATGTAGGATTAGGAAAGTTAAGAAGATGTAGTTGCACAGCCTAGGCATAGGTGTTAATCACTTGCAAATAATGTTCACCATTGTAAATACACACCCAAGATGTCTCCCTGCCTATGGCTCCTTGTTCTGATGAGCTGTGTTCATGTCACTCAGATGTGAAACCGCTTTGCACAAGATAAAGGCAGTGTCTCAGTCCAGGGTCTCTTCCCTGTGCTTTGTGAAGGCTTCAGACCAGTGATGGTCTGGCCTCACACTCCCTGGACTTATTAGTGATGCCTGCACCTCAATGGTGCTTGTCATTGCTGCCAGAAAGTTGTGGCACACCCTCATCCCTGTCAATGTCCTCCTCATTGGAGGACTCCTCCAGTTCCTCCAACTCCTCTTCAGCCAGCTCCTCTATCTGTTGCAGCGCCAGGTTGTAAAGGGCGCAGCAGGTGATGACGATATGTGATGCCCTCTGTGGTCTATGTTGCAGTGCTCCACCAGATCAGTCCAGGCACTGGAACCTCATTTTCAGCACCTCGAAGGTTTGCTTCACCAGGTTACGAGTTGCAGCTTGAGCCTCATTATACCTTCACTCGGCTGCAGTCTGAGGCCATCACACATGTGTCATCAGCCTCTATGGGTAGCCTTTGTCCACGGGGAGCCATCCCTGCAGCCTCTGTGGATCCTGGAAGACATCAGGGATCTGTGACCGACTGAGAATGTAGAAGTCATGGGCACTCTCTGGAAACCGTGCGCAGCCCTGTAGTATACGTTTGTGGTGGTCACGCACCAGCTAAACATCCAGCAAATGAGAGCCCTTGTGGTTTACATAGTTGACTGCTCGTTGCAGCAGAGATCGGAGAACCGCATGAGTGCAGTCGATGGCACCCTGTACCTGTAGAAAACCTGAAATCTGGGCAAATCCATAAGATTACAAGACCATAGGGCGTAGGAACAAAAGTAGGCTATTTGGCCCATCAAGTTTGCTCTGCCATTCAATTAGATCATGACTGCTCTGATAATCCTCAACTCCACTTTCCTGCCTTTTCCCCATAACCCATGATTCCCTTACTGATTAAAAATCTGTTTATCTCAGCCTTGGATATACTTAACGACTCAGCCTCTACTGCCCTCTGCTGTAAAGAATTCCACAGATTTACGACCCTCTGAGAGAGGAAATTCTTCCTCTTCTCTGTCTGAAATGACCGACCCCTTACTCTGAGATTATGCCCTCTTGTCCTAGACTCTCCCACAAGGAGAAACTTCCTTTCAGCATCTGCCTTGTCAAGCCTCCTAAGAATCTTATATGTTTCAACAAGGCCACCTCTCATTCTTCCAACTCCAATGAGTACAGGCCCAACCTACTCAACCTCTCCTCATAAGAAAATCCCTCTATACCCGGGATCAACCAAATGAACCTTCTTCAGGCTGCCTCTAACACCAATATATCTTTCCTTGGAGAAGGGGACCAAAACTGTTCACGGTATTTTAGGCATGGTCTAACTAGTGCCTAGTATAGTTTTAGCAAGACTTCTCAATTTTTATACTCTATTCCCTTTGAAATAAAAATCAACGTTCCATTTGCCTTCCCTTCTACCTGCTGAACTTGTATGCTAGCTTTTTGGGATTCATGCATGAAGACCCCCAAATCTCTCTGTGCTGCAGCCTTCTGCAGTCTTTCTCTATTTAAATAATATTCAGCTTCTCTAATCTTCCTGCCAAAGTGCATAATCTCACATTTTCTCATATTATATTCCATCTGCCAAGTTTTTGTCCACTCATTTAACCTGTCTATATCCCTCTGTAGACTCTTTGTATCATCCACACCACTTGCCTTCCCATTTATTTTTGTGTCATCAGCAAACTTGGCAATAGTACATTTACTTCCCTCATCCAAATCATTAATATATATTGCAAATAATTGTGGCCCCAGCACTGATCCCTGTGCCACTCCACTAGTTACAGGTTGCCATCCTGAAAATGCCCCCCCTTATCCCAACTCTCTGTCTTCTAGTAGTTGGCCAATCCTCTATCCATGCTAATATACCACTCCCAACACCCTGGGCTCTTATCTTATTAAGTACCCTTATGTGCAGTACCTTATCGAACACCTTTTGGAAATCCAAATATATTATATCTACTGGTTCCCCTTTATCTATTTTGCTTGTTATCTTCTCAAAGAACTCTAATAAATTTGTCAGGCATGATTTCTCCTTCATGAAGCCATGCTGACCCTGCTTGATTATATTATGAATTTCGAAATGCTCTGCTATTATATCCTTTATAATAGGCTTTAACATTGTCCCAATGACGGATGCTAAGCTAACTGGCCTATAGTTACCTGTTTTTTGTCTCCCTCCCTTTTTGAATAAAGGTGTTACTTTGGCAGTTTTCAATCCTCTGGGACTTATCCGGGATCTAAGGATTCTTGGAAGATTACTACCGCTGCATCCACTATTTGTGTAGCTACTTTCTTTAATATCCTAGGATGCAACCCATCAGGTCCAGGGGACTTATCAGCCTTTAGCCTCATTAGTTTCCCTAGTACTTTTTCTCTAGTGATAGTTATTGTATTTATTTCCTCCTCCCCCCTCCTTTTCCCCTTTGATTATTTAGTATTTTTGGAATGCTATTAGTGTTTTCTACCATGAAGACTGATGTAAAATATTTATTTAACTTCCCTGCCATTTCCTGATTACCCATTTTTATTCCTCCAGCCTCATTCTCTAAGGGGCCTATGTTCACTTTGGCCTCCCTCTTCCTTTTTTATATGTTTAAAGAAGCTCCTACTGTCTGTTTTCATATTACTTGACAGTTTACCCTCAAAGTTTATTTTCTCCCTCGCTATTTTTTTGTTCATCTTTTATTAGTTTTTTAAAACTTTCCCAATCCTCTAGCTTACCGCTAATCTTTGCCACATTTTAGGCTTTTTCTTTCAATTTGATACTATCCTTAACTTCCTTGGTTAACCATGGTTGGTTTATCCCCTTCCTAGAATCCTTCTTCCTCACTGGTATATACCTTTGTTGTGAGTCATGAGCTATTTTCTTAAACATCTGCCATTATTAAGCTCCTTTCCCAGTCCACTCCAGCCAACTCTGCACTCATTCCTTTGTAATTACCCTTATTTAAGTTTAGTATAGTTGTTTCTGTCTCAAGTTTCTTACTCTCAAACTGAATGCTAAATTCTACCATGTTATGCTCATTGTTTCCTAAGGGATCTTTTATTCTGAGATCATTTATTAAACCTGCCTCATTACACATTACCAGATCCAAAATAGCCTGATCCCTGGTTGGATCCACACTGTATTGTTCTAGGGAACTGTCCCGAATACATTCCATGATTTCTTATTTGTGGCCACCTCTGCCAATTTAATTTTTCCAATCTACATGAAGATTAAAGTCACCCATGATTAATGTACTGCCTTTTTTGCATGCCCTATTATCTGCTGATTTATTCTCTGTCCTATAGTGTAGCTATTGTTAGGGGACCTATAGACTACCCCCATCAGTGTCTTCTTCCCCTTGTTATTTCTTGCCTCAACCCATATGGATTCTACATCTTGTGATCCAAGATGATTTCTTGCTAACATACTTATTCCATCTCGTACTAACAAAGCTACCCCGCCACCCTTTCCTTCCTGCCTGTCCCTTCAAAAAGTCACATACCTGAATATTTACTTCCCAGCTTTGATCTCCTTGTAACCATGTCTCCTTAGTGGCTATAAGAGCATACCCGTTAACCTCTATTTGTGCCGTTAATTCATCTATTTTGTTCCGAATGCTACGTGCATTAAAGAACCATTAATTTTGCCTTTTACCATCTTTTCCGCCTTTGACCCTATTTGCTGCTGTTTTCTTATGTTTGTACACTCTGTCCCTTCCTGTCACACTCTAGGTAGCATCACCTAAATAGCTGACCTGCAATGCTGCCTTATTCTTTTGCTTTGTAAGCAAAGTCTCCCTCTCCAGAACCCTCCCCCACTCTATTTAGTTTAAAGACCTCTCTACAGCCCTAATTATTTGATTCTCCAGGACACTGGTCCCAACATGGCTCAAGTGAAGCCTCTCCCACCGGAACAGCTCCCTTATACCCCAATAATGGTGCCAGTGCCCATGAACTGAAACCCATTACTCCCACACCAATCTTTGAGCCATGCATTTAACTCCTTGACCTTATTTACCCTATGCCAGTTTGCCCTTGGCTCAGGTCAACCTGAGGTTATTACTTTGGAGGTTCTGCTTTTTAATTTAGCTCCTAGCTGTTCAAATTCTTTCAGCAGAACCTCCTTTCTAGTCCAGTGTCATTGGTACCAACATGAACAATGACAACTGGATCCCTCCCCTCCTACTCCAAGTTCCTCTCCAGCCATGAGGAGATGTCCTTAACCCTGGCACTGGGCAGGCAATACAGCCTTCAGGACTCACGCTCATGGCTGCAGAGAACAGTATCTATCTCCTTAATTATACTGTCTCCTACCACTACTACGTTCCTATTTCCTCCCATCACTTGAATGGCTCCCTGTACCATGGTGCCATGGCCAATTCGCTCATCCTCCCTGCAGTCCCTGCTCTTGTCCACACAGCTTGCAAAAACCTCGTAACTGTTGGACAATTGCAGGGACCGAGGTTCCTTAAACACTACCCCCTGGGCCACCATACCTGCCTCACCTGCAATCACACCCTCCTGTCCCTGATGACAGACAAATTTGACATTCCTAATCTAAGGCGTCTGTCCACCTCCTGGAGCAAAGTGTCCTGGTAACATTTGCCCTCCCTGATGTAGCGCAATGTCTGCAGCTGGGACTCCAGCTCCTCAACTCAGATCCGAAGTTCCTCGAGCCTCCAACACTTACTACAGATGTGTTCGCTCTGGATCACCTTGATGTCCAGCAGTCCCCACATGCTGCATCACCCATCCTGCCATCACTATCGTATTTTATTTAGTTAATTAATTACTCTAATATCTTCAATCTTTACACTTTATTGTAATAATTTTTTTATACCTGTATCAATCTTATACTTAACAAGATATTTTTAATAAAAAGAGAGAAAAAAAGACTAGACACCTAAACACAAACTAAAGACCTTATTTTTACTTTAAAGACTCACCAATCCTACTCACCAATCGGCTGCTTTCCCTGCACTTGCGTCACGCTGCGGTTCGTGATGTCACTCCGCTACTGGTCTCACTGCAGTTAGGCCTCTCAATCTGTGCCTTTTATCCTCTCCCACTCTCCCCTCGCTTAAAATATTCTATTTTGAGCCTTATGAATGGAATAAACCTTAATCACTTACCAGATACTCACCAATTAACCAGCTTCTTCTCCTCTAGCAGAGCCAGAATCAATTCCTGGAGGCTGAAAAGGTTTAGGCAAAAGCAACCAAACACATCTTTCCCTTCCTCCGCTTAACTCCCTGAAGCGCTCAACTCCGGCATTCTATTGTAAAGTGCACACACTGAAGCGCTCAACTCCGACTCTGTATTGTAAGTCACACTCCTTGAAGCACTGAACTTCAGCACTGTATTGTAAAGTGCACACACTGAAGCACTCAGCTCCGCACTGTATTGTAAGGCACACACCCTGAAGAACTGAAGTCCAGCACTGTATTGTAAGGTGCACATCCTGAAGCACTGAAGTCCGGCACCCCAATTGTAAGGCGCACACCCTGAAGCACTGAACTCCAGCATTCTATTGAAAGGTGCACACCCTGAAGCGCTCAACTCCGACACTATTATAAGGTGCACACCCTGAAGCACTGAACTCCAGCACTGTATTGTAAGTCACACACCTTGAAGCACTGAACTCCAGCACTGTATTGTAAGTCGCACTCGCTGAGGCACTGAACTCCGGCACTATATTGTAAGTCACACTCAAGTGCTAAATCACACTAGGTTGGCAATTTATATATGCTCCTAATGCAAAGGCAATTTAATGAGCATCCTGTTTCAGCTGGTTCTTAAATAAGCTGCTCTTTCAATCGTATCCTTGAAAAAACCCTGCTTATGGCTGGCAACTGCAGAATTTAAACTGTAGATTTCAGTTTAATGCCAGTTACAAACTACAAACTAAATTAGGTTTGTACAAAATAAAAATTTAGACTTTCTTCTCCAACAACTGCACACACAGTCCCAGGTGAAATGCACAAAGTTGTGTGCCCTCATGAAGATGGCATCCGTGGCCACATGGATGCATTTGTGAGTGGAGGCCTGTGATATCCCACAGAGGTCACCAGTGGGGCCCTGAAAGGAGCCACTGCCATAAAAATTGAGTGCCACTGTCATTTTGACGGCCACTGGCAGTGGGTGCCCTCCATGTCCCTTTTGTGCCAAATCTTGTCAGATGTGACCGACCAGCTCCCTGGACATGCACAGTCTTCAATGACACAGGTTCTCGGTCATCTACAGGGGTGAAAGGTGGCTTCTATTGACCCTGGTGCTGCTAGGCGCTGATCAGCGATGGCTCGCTGTGGATCTTTGGTGACATGTGTGGGAGCCCCAGCTGCCTCTTCTTCCTGAGGATGTTGTTCCTCCCTCTGTGCAGCCAGGCACCTCAGTCGATCTCTTTTCCATCATCTTCCCTCTCTGTACACCATGAGGCATATAGCTAGTTCACCAGCCTCCATGATCATGATTATACTCCCCCCTTCAGGATGTAAGGGAGAGAGATGCATGGGTTAGCTTGTGTGTTCTAAGAACATCTCTTGGTTAAGTTTGAAAGCCCCTTAACGCATCCCAGAGAGCATTGGCCACCATGTGGATGGCCAGAGTTTAGTGCACTGCATGGCTGCCTGAAACACCCCCCACCTCCGCCCCACTCCATCTGACTGATTGGCAGCATCTTGATTGTACGCTGTGCTCTCAGCTCAGGCACAGGCATTCTCCTAACCCACATTGCAAGGCTGCACTGTTAGCTTGAACCATGGGGGAGACTGGTCCAAACCTGAATGATGATATTGCAAGGGGCTGTGAGTGCCTCCATCAGTGACTACTCCATGGCCAGCTTTTGCAAGGAGACTGTACAACGTACACAATCGTCCAATTGTTCTGCAGTCCACTAAAAGGCTCATTAGTTTGCAGTCTGTGCCTGAGGGATGAAAAGCTCTGGAGCATTTGGTGGCACATGGATGCCTCTGAGTGGGCAGATAAGCTAGAGACCTGACTCCACGCATGTCAATGTGGCTGCATCTGAACTGTCTCAGCTACAGAGAAATGGTCACGTTTTACAAGGTTTCTCTAATGCGTTACCCCTTCCCTCGCCCCCACGCCGCACTACCTTTAACTGCAGAGCAGTCCTTGCAGCGCCCCCTGCCCCCCAAGCTGCCTCAACTGCAGGACAGCCCTTGCACTCCACAACGTGCCTCAACCTTGAAGTCCAACAGGCGGTGCCCATGAGCACTCCGCAACATTACTGTGCACTCACCTCCGAGTTTCCCTCAAAGTGCAGCCTGCCAAATGCACACCTTTTATATGCTGTTGTGAAACACATTGGTGTGCAATGATGCCGACATGGGTGGATGATCCAGCAGGGGTGCGGTTGGGGGGGGGTGGTGTGGGGTGTTGATGATTCCAACGAGCTGGCCTTATCATGATATGCAGTTGTATTACAATGAGGTTCCCAATGCAATGGTGGGAAGCGTAGCTGGCTGAGTGGATGATGGCAAACTGATTTCACGAAGTCATGAAACTGATTTCTGGCCTTCTCGCCATATTGTCTGTTTGCGCTGCTGAGCATGCTCAACACCAGCGGGCATGGAAAATTCCACCCAAAGAAATTCAGGAAGTATTTGCTTTGGTGGGGCGATTGGGGGAGTAGTGATGTTATGAGGACAAACCATCAAGAAAAGAAGCCTGGGAGTTATTTTCACCTTCTCATAGGATAATATGGCTAAAAAGAGTTACACATAGTTGTGCTAAATATGGTCAAGCCATATATGGCTAGATGAGACAATGTTGTATGCTAGGTATGCTCAAGATTGAACAGTGAATGATTTGGTTCAAATGAGAGTAAAGGTGAAGGTTCACTTATGCAGTAGTGACAGATGTTTTGATGGTCGGAAGATCAGAAGAGACTGAATTAGGAGAGAAAAAACATCCTGGCAAGTGACATGGAACAGGACCAACGTTATCTCCTGTAATAATTTTAATTTCCTAAGATGGTTGGAGAGAAAGTTTCCATTTTTTCCATTAATTGATTTGGGTTTTTATCTGGTTGATCCCCTCTCCCAGATCACGAGTCAAGGTGGACAGAGAGTGAATGGAAGGATAATAATTGTGTGTATAAAGCTGAATGGGCTGATAGGTATTTTTTTGTCTCTCATTTCTGTATGTGTGCTTATAACGTCTCCACACCAGAGATCCAGGGCTCTCTGATGCCGTCCTATTCCTACTGTGACATTTGGGCCTTCGGCCTCTTAAACTATTTGAATGAAGCTCAATGCAAACTTCAGGAACAATACTGGAGAGGGGAGACTTTAATCTTGAGAATGCTCATTTTACCTTAAAAAAATAAGTGGTAAGGCATTGAAAGTCGGTTCACAATCTCACACGCTCATTTCGTTCACTGAACTTAGGGTCTCTTTTCAGCATCCAGTCCACCCATTTGAAGTTGACAGGTATCTATTTAAACATAAACAGAATTACCTGGAAAAACTCAGCAGGTCTGGCAACATCGGCAGAGAAGAAAAGAGTTGACGTTTCGAGTCCTCATGACCCTTCCACAGAACTGTCAGGAGAGAAATGGAAAGCAGTGAAGGTGAACAAGGCAAAAGAGAGATACGGAAATCTTGTCACAGAGAGGAACAAAACTTCTTCAAGTTAGGCATTTCTTGAAGAGGAGTGGCAGTCAATTAAACACAGAGATAAAAACAAAAAACTGTGGATGCTGGAAATCCAAAACAAAAACAGAATTACCTGGAAAAACTCAGCAGGTCTGGCAGCATCGGCGGAGAAGAAAAGAGTTGACGTTTCGAGTCCTCATGACCCTTCCACAGCATCTATTTAAACATGCTAATTAGGATCCTGCACTTATTTTGTTGCCCAAGCATCCCTTACAAATGGTCTTGCATCCTATTTACCAATTCTAAATCAGACCCAGGAATCTTGAGTGGGAATAGCCTGGAAGGTGCTCTCTCTAACAATAATTAAAAGTATCTTCAGCTTCTCTCAGGAAATAACTGGACATCTAATATCCTGCTCTCGAGTCTATGGGAAGTTTTGGCTTATGGATCTGACAGTAATTTGTTGTGAAAATTTTTAACCAGAGACTTCTTGTGAACTCCTGACTGGTTTGAATGGATTTGTTGCTACCACTGTCATTGTGATTTTAATAGGAAGTGCTTCAGAGAGATGAGACAGAGGAAAGAGAAAGCTTTATCTTACGAGTGCATGGACCCAGGATCTCTTCATAGAATCACAGAACAGTTACAGAACAGAAGGAGGCCATTCAGCCCATCTTGTCTGCAACTGCTCTCAGCTACAGCAACGCACCTAGTGCCACTCCCCTGCCTGTTCCACGTAGCTCTGCAATATTTTTCTTTTCAGATAATGAGCTAATTCCGTTTTGAACGCCACGACTGAAGCAGCCTCCACCCCACTCTGAGGCAATGCATTCCAGATCCTAACCACTTGCTGCTTAAAAAAGGTTCTTTTGCCAGTTACCTTACACCTGTGCCCCCTCATTCTCGATTCTTCCATCAATGGGGATAGTTTCTCTCCATCTACTCGGTCCAGTCCCCTCATGATTTTGAATACCTGCATCAAATCTCCTATCAACTTTCTCTTCTCCAAGGAGCACAGTCCCAGCTTCTCCAATCTATCTACATAACTGAAGCTTCTCATCCATGGAACCATTCTCGTGGTGGGGGCAGATGTCCCACCTCTGAGAACTGCTGGCCAATCAGAGGCCAGCAGCTCTACACAGGAAACAGGTGAGTGCAGTAGGTTCGCTGGGGACCAGATAGAGATGCCCTGGTGAGGCATTGGGGGAGGGGGGGATTTGAAGGGCAGAGGGAGGTCTTACTTCGGGTGGCCAGTTTACACAGCTGGGTGCTTCTGTTGGGCATAGAGTGCCTGACAAGGAACCCCCCCCCCCATTCCCCACCCTCCCTGCACCAGGCTCCAGGCCAATCCATCAGGGTTTTCTGGGTGGCAGAAGCCTGATTGGAGGGCTCAGAGTTCTGGGAAAGATGGGAATGGACTTGGGAGATGAGAACACGTTCAAGGGCTTTGGAAAGGAAAGTGAGGTTGGAGATTGTGTGGTGGTTTGCAAGGACAAAGGGGTCAGAAGTTAGCTTTTTGAGGAGGGAGTGATGACGGCAGATTTAAAGAAGAGATGTGTAACGCCCATTAGAGAGAACTGTTAGAATATAGGTTAACATGGGGGAAGTTGAGTGGTCAGTCGTTTCATTGGGATGGGGTCGAGGGACCAAGATGTGGGCAAGATACGCTTGGAGAACGCAGGAGGAGCACAAGGAGAGAAATGAGGGAAAGACAAGAGTTCAAGGCCAGGATTATGGGGTGTGGTGAGGACAGGGGGAAGCGGGGGAAACTTTAGAGTAGGTTTGTGGTGGGCTCGTGGGAGGAAGACAGCAGAGTCAGCTAATCGGATGATCTTGACCTTAGTGGCAAAGAAATCCATGGGCAGCTCCCACTTACTGTTGGTGAAGGTGGAGGAGATAGGGTAGAAGGATTTAAGAAGATGAAATAATGAAGATGCAATAGAGAAAAGAAACTGGAGGTTATCTTTGCACTCCAGGATTATTCTGGAATTCATGGGATTGACAAGGAGAACAACTCACCCTAAATGACTTGCCCTGAGAAGGGTGTGAGTTTATAATCTTCTGCAAGAGGACAGGAAATTCTGAAAGGAACCAGCGATGAAGCTGACTGCTTACTGGTGGTGCTGGAAGCCAAAAGAATGTAAAATGGTAGAATCCATTCTGACAGCATTAACCCTGAAGGAAAAAGATTTTGGTCATATGACAGGTAACTGCAGTATTGTCCCCTTATTTCCTGCAGCAGTTTATTGGTCAATATTTCTTATGGTAGGTGATGGAGTTTTTAGAGTGTTTTACATTTTGTCAGAGGCTAAGTAAACCAATTTGTTCCTCAGCATTCCAATCACTTCTGATGTAGTTTGGCAACAATTTCATCTATTGAGATGTGCTGTGTTTTATTGTGTAATTTCCAGTATGACGTCTCCTAATGGGTGTTCCTTGTATTTCCGGAACAGAGGTGTGGTACTTCCTCTTTTTCTTTTTACAGTTAAGCTCATTTCCTAATGTCTTTCATGATGTCATTTTCAGTTTCAGTTGTCAATGAGATAATATGTGGAATGTTTCTTATCATTCTGTGCTAAGCCCATCGCATTGATATTTCAGAGACCTTTATTCAACTAGATCAGAGTCTTGTCACCCAACATTCAGTCCTTGTGTGATGTGTTATCATAAACTTCTCTAAACCATGCACAGTTAAGGTCACATTAGCCTCACTGAAGAGAGGGTATTATGAGGAAGCTGTTTTTGGAAAATTTGAAGGTCATTGAATTTTGGACATTCACCCTCCTGAATTATTTTTAAAAGTCTGCAAAATCAATTCTGGGCTGTGAATATGCCATTCTATAAGAAACCATGGGTCAACAGAAAGATGTCCAGCAGGGGACACCTGGAGAGAGAAGAGATACTTTGTATATCCAAGTTAACAAAGAAGTGCTGCTGCCAGGCTAAATGTTAAAAACACCTGGCGTGAGAGGAGTATCCTTGGAACATTTGATACTTTAATTCAGTGAGATAGTGTGTGTGTGCCTGAGAAGCAGGCTGCAAGAAGGCTCTCTCTCTTTTTCTCTCTCTGTCCCACTTTTGTGTTACATGCAATCTAGAGTGAGTTAAACTTTCATCAGAAATGTCTCATCAGAATAACTCATTTGTTTTTTTTGAAAGTCTGCAAAGTTGTGATAAGTAAGACTCATCAAGGACAGTTTCACCAAAAATCCATTTAAAAGAACTTCCAGATCTATTGTGATCAGCATTATGTTCGATCAACAGTGTCGATGTCTTTTCAAACTTTATTCTCTTAAAGATACGTTTCCATGCAGGGGATTGTGTTTGTGAGTGGGTGTATGGGGGTTCGAATATCTGTTTTTTTTTAAAAAGGGAAAAATCGTTACACTTCTAAACAGTTTTATAACCTGTTTAAAAGGTAGTTTGTTTTCTGATAAATCATTTTTTTTTGTGTTTACTGAAAGAAGCCTGGTTAGAACCTTTTTATGCTGAGAACAACAGAATCAAAGGTAAACAATTGGCCAGTTTTGAGAGTGAATCAAATATTTAAACTATAGTGATAAAAGCAAAAAACCGCGGATGCTAGAAATCCAAAACAGAAACAGAAACACCTGGAAAAACTCAGCAGGTCTGGCAGCATTGGTGGAGGAGAGCACAGTTAACATTTTGAGTCCTCATGACCCTTCAACAGAACTAAGTAAAAATAGGAAAGGGGTGAAATATAAATTGGTTAAGGTTAGGTGGGGGTGGGAGGGGGGGTGGGGGGTTGTTGGGACAAGCAGCCAGTAATAGGTGGAGATAACCAAAAGCTGTCACAGACAAAAGAACAAAGAGGTGTTGAAGGTGGTGATATTATCTAAAGGAATGTGCTAATTAAGAGTAGAAGACAGGACAGATAAGGTACAGATAGCTCTAGTGGGGGTGGGGGAATACTAAAAGGTAGAGATAAACAATGGGTGGAAATACATTTAACAATAATGGAAATAGGTGGGAAAAGAAAAATCTATATAAATTATTGGAAAAAACAAAACTGTAGTTGCAGCCTGTGGAGAAATGGGGCTAGAATTAACTGCTCACTCTTCCCATCACGATCTATAACAGTATAATGCCTCAGTAAGGAAAAAACTCAATGTTTGGTGAATTTTCTAATTTCAATGAACAGTACTCTAAAAAAAAAGATCAAAGTTGAAGAAAAGGTGTGCAATTAAGTTGGAAAATATAAATGGTCAATTAAGGGAGGCCTAATTGGAATTTTTCCAAATTATGAGATGATCAAAATACCTGAGAGATAAATATTTATATATCAAATATACAGACTGCTCTCAGTCCTGACTTTTCATGCCTCCTTATACAAGTGAAACTAACAAAATGTTGTGTCAGCAGGTCCAATGGTTTGTAATCTTCAGCAAATATAGAAGGGATTCAGGATTATTGGTGTGTCTACAGATGGATTTAATCTCCCATCAGTATGACTATCAGGATGAAACTCCTATCAGTATTGAACATGGTTGCAGGTAAAAAATAGATTTCCTAGCTTCTCAGCAATGCCTCCTATATATATATATATATTATATATTAGATTCCAGTTGGGGAGCATTTAGTGAGTATAGTGTACCTCAGAAAGCTACAAATAATGACACTGGAAACTGTCAAGCAGATATCTGCCCACTCCTGCTCCACCAATTGTTGTCTCCATCAATGCTCCTCAAAACCACCAAAGCAGCGCATGCTTGTCTTGAGTATAGATGACAGAACATGAAGGAGAAACTAACTTCTTGCCTTGAAGTAAGTAACATTGTATGGGAGACCAACATCTTCATAATCAAGAATTTTTGCCAAGTATCTGGGGCAGGGAATTTTCTTTTTGGAATTTTAAGATTTGAATTGAAAAACATCAAAATCTGTTTTATAAAATATCACTGGACTTAGCAGAATGGGAAAGTTGATGGAACACATTTATGTCCTCAGGAATCAAATTCCACCCTTACGATTGGAGGAATTTCTGAATTACGTCCTAAGGGCTCACTGTCAATATCTGTAACATGCGCCAGGTTTTGCCCTCATCAGGTGGGCTCAGTGGGGGAGAGCGGGAGTGGTCGGGAAGCTGACCGCCGCCCACGACTAGGGCCCGACTGCGATTTCACGTTGGTGAACCACTAAAGGCCCACCCAGCGTGAATTGCACACTGCAGTGCTCAACGCTGCCTGTGTGGGGGAGGGGAGGGGGGTAGGTAGGAGGGTGAACTGGGAATTTCACGCATGCGCACAGGAAAAACTCCCTGAGGCTCAGAGCTGCCTCGGTGAGATGCAGATTGAAAAAAATAAAAGTAGAGAATTTAAAAATGTTAGAAAACATGTCCCCTCATGCGATTGTCACATGACATGTTATTATTAAAATGTTAACATTTTTATTTAATTTTTAATAGCTGTTGGAAACCACATCCTGCCCATGGATGAGGTTTCCTAAAAAATCCAAAGGCCGCTTGGCCTTTTCACCTGTCTGCCAACCGTAAGGGCAGCAAAAAATTAAATTCAATTATAATTTTAATGGCCTTAACAGGCTTGTTAATTGTTGGCGGATGCGCTGCCAACTCTTGCACACGCCCACCGACTGAAATATCACGTGATGATGTCTTGTCGCTCGCCTGGTGTCATTTTACACTTGCTCGGGCCAAGCGCACGCCCACCTGATGAGCAAAAAATTCTGGCCATGAAAGCAACAAGTAATGGCCCTAGATTTCCCTGTAATCAACAAGGACTTGCAATAATATTGCATTTTCAACATGGCAAAATGTCCCAAGGTGCTTCATAAGGGCATTAAGTAAAACTTGACACCAAGCCAGATAAGGCAATGCTAGGCTAGATGACTAAAACCTTGGTCGAGGAGGCCTTTACATTTGTTTCTGACAAGATTACAGTCTTACAATTCTTAAGTGATTTGTATAATATTATCATACATCAATGGGAAGAATCTTACAGACAGCAATGGTATTAACATTTGTTCCCAGAGGTCACAATGTCAGATAATCCTACAGGAGTCTCAAGCACATCTCAGGATGAATCGGCCCAGTGCTGAACTACTTGAGTACTTAATGAGACCCCTCAGTGTTGAACTCAAGACTCAAAATGACAAGGCCACCAGATGACCAAAAAGATGTGAAGCTTTGAGAAAGAGGCAAGGAACTTAAGCCTGATTGTCAGATTACATACATGGCAATTACCAAATGGAAACAGCCCATTTGTCTCAACCAGTCTATATTGGTGTTTATCATCCATTCATCCTAAATACATGTGCTCACCTGTTTCCTTATCCCATTATTGGTCTTTCCTTCAGAACCATGCACTAGCAGTGCAGCATGCACTGGCATCAGCTGATAAGCAAGATAACCTCACTTTAAAACATGATGGAGACTTACGAGCAGTAACAGCTTTTGAATGCAGGTCTGAAAAGGGATACATTCTGACATGATCCAGATACATATAACAATTTCTCCAAACTGATTTGTGAATGAAGCCACTACTACATTTTGGTATACAGATATACGATATCAGATGTGTTAAGCTTTACCTTATTATAGCTAATTTGGGTTATATTTTGCATCTATTTATAGACAATGGGCAGAAAATATTTTATATAAGCTTCCAAGCATTATTGTGCATCTTCTGTTTACTTGTCCATGATCTCTTTATGTAAAACCTACTTGATGCTAAATTATTGTAATCATCTAAATTGACTAGTGCTCTACATAGCTTAGCCAGAGCTCTAGATTTAGATTGAGTTGTGTTTATAGAATCATACAGCATAGGTCATACACTATACTTCAGTATAATTTGCTTGTTGCGTCAAACAATTCTTCAAATACATGTGCCTGATGAAAGAAACTGTTTGATTGCTTACACTATAGCCCCATCTATCAACAAATTACGCCATAACATGTAGGTGAAAACTTGGCTTTCAATGATTAGATAGAAATGTGATATATTCAGGGTCCATAGCCTTTGCAGTATCTGCTGCCTTCAGTCGTTTCTTAATATTATGTGGAGTGAACTGAATTGGCTGAAGACTGGCATCTGTGATGCTGGGGACCTCTGGAGGAGGCCGAGATGGATCATCCACTTGGCACTTCTGGCTGAAGATTGTAGCAATTGCTTCAGCCTTATCTTTTGTTCTGATGTGCTGGGCTCCTCCATCATTGAGGATGGGGAAATGACTTGGGTCACCCACCATCTTCCATCCTCCTCCAATGAGTTGTTTAATTGTCCACCACTATTCATGACTGGATGTTGCAGGACTGCAGAGCTTAAATCTGATCCATTGGTTGTGGGATCGTTTAGCTCTGTATATCACTTGCTGCTTATACTGTTTGGCACGCAAGTAGTCCTGTGTTATAGCTCCACCAGGTTGACACCTCATTTTTAGGTATGCCTGGTGCTGTTCCTGGCATGCCCACCTGCACTTTTCATTGAACCAGGGTTGATCCCCTGGCTTGAAGGTAATGGTAGTATGGGGGATATGCTGGGCCATGAGGTTACAGATTATGTTCGAGTACAATTCTGCTGCTGCTGATGGCCCAGTGCCTCATGGATGCGCAGTCTTGAGTTGCTCGATCTGTTTGAAATTTATCCCATTTAGCATGGTGGTAGTACCACACAACACAATGGAGGGTATCCTCAGTGTGAAGGCAGGACTTCGTCTCCACAACAACTGTCACTCCTACTAATACTGTTATGGACAGATGCATCTGCATCAGTCAGGTTGGTGAGGATGAGGTCAAGTATGTTTTCCCTCTTGTTGGTTCTCTTACCACCTGCCACTAATCTAGCAGCTATGTCATTTAGGACTTGGCGCTTAGTCAACAGTAGTGCTACGGAGCTACTTTTGGTAATGAACATTGAAGTCCCCCATCCAGAGTACATTCTGTGTTCTTGCTACCATTAGTGCTTCCTTCAAGTGGTGTCCAACATGGAGCAGCACTGAGTCATCAGCTGAGGGAGGGCGGTACGTGGTAATCAGCAGGAGGTTTCCTTGCACATGTTTGACCTGATGCCATGAGACTTCATGGGGTCCAGAGTCGATGTTGAGGACACCCCCCTGACTGTATACCACTGTGCCACCACCACTGCTGGGTCTGTCCCCTCTGCGAGGAGAATTGAATACAAAAGCAGGAAGGTTATGCTTCAGTTATACAGAGCACTAGTGAGACCACATCTGGAGTACCATGTAAAGTATTGGTCACTTTATTTAAGGGAGGATGTAAATGTATTGGAAGCAGTTCAGAGAAGGTTTAACAGACTAAAACCTGGAATGAGTGGGTTGTCTTATGAGGGAAAGTTGGACAAGCTAGGCTTGCATCCGTTGGAGCTTAGAAGAGTAAGAGGTGACTTGATTGAAACATATAAGATCATCAACTGAGGGTGGGTGGTACGTATCGGTAGCCATATAAATACTGTGGCTACAAGAGCTGGTCAGAGGCTAGGAATCATGTGACGAGTAACTCACCTCCTGACTCCCCAAAGCCTGTTTACCATCTACAACGCACAAGTCAGGATCCCCTTGCCTGTGTGGGTACATCTTCCACAACACCCAAGAAGCTTGATACCATCCAGGACAAAGCCGCCCGCTTGATTGGCACCAGATCCACAAACATTCACTCCCTCCACCATTGACGCACAGTAGCAGCAGTGTGTACCACCTACAAGATACACTGCAGCAATTAACCAAGCATCCTTCAACAGCACTTTCCAAACCCATGACCACTACCATCTGGAAGGACAAGGGCAGCAGATAGATAGGAACATCACTACCTGGAAGATCCCCTACAAGTCACTCACTTGGAAATATATCACAATTCCTTCACCGTCACTTGGTCAAAATCCTGGAACTCCCTTCCTAACAGCACTGTGGGTGTACCTACACCACACGGACTGCAGTGGTTCAAGAAGGCAGCTCACCACCACCTTCTCAAGGGCAACTAGGAATGAGCAATAAATGCTGGCCCAGCCAGCGAAGCCACGTCCCGTGAATGAATAATAAAAAAAATCCTGAGGGGTCTTGACAGGGTGGATGTCGAGAGGATGTTTCCTCTTGTGGGATAATCTAGAGCTAGGGATCACTGTTTAAAAATAAGGAATTGCCCACTTAAAATGGAGATTAGGTGAAATTTTTACTCTCAGAGGGTTGTGAGTCTTTGGAATTCTCTTCCTGAAAAGGTGGTGGAAGCAGAGTCTTTGAATATTTTTAAGACAGACTGGAATGCACTGCCTGGGAGGATGGTGTAGGTGGGTTGCCTCATCTCTTTTAAAAAGTACCTGGAAGAGCACTTGGCACATCATAACATTCAAGGCTATGGGCCAAGTGCTGGAAAATGGGATTAGGTAGGTAGGTCTGGTGTTTCTCACATGTCGGTGCAGACTTGATGGGCCGAAGGGCCTCTTCCGCACTGTGTGATTCTGTGATTCTGAGTGGTGGATAGATCCTTGGTAAGCAAGAGGGTGATAGGTTATCAGGGGTAGGTGGGATGCAGATTTGAGGTTACAATCAGATCAGTCATGACCTTATTAAATGGCGGAGCAGGTTCAAAAAACTGAATGGCCTACTTCAGCTCCTTGCTCATATGTATGTCCGTATGTATGAAAATTTGATTATTCTCTTAAATGCCAGATAAATTGCCCTTCTCATATCAAGTCCGATTTCAGAAACAATTGATGCCCAAGCTCATTTCCTTTACATCAGTGATAGAAGTGCTTGTAATTAGTTTGGGGGTAACTTCTATATCTACTCTTTTCGACCACTCTGTCTTGAAGGTAGCAAGTGACAATGAATGGTCTTTGAAACGTAAAGGCTTCAGTCCAAATCATCCCCGAGCTGTGACATTTGATGTCTGTCAACGTTTGCAGGTAAGGTCCTAATTTTTTAAAACTGGTGGATCCTTTGATGTGCTATCAATATTCAAGCGGTCTGAAAAATCATGGTCCTTTTCTTAAAGGAAAGTAAAACAGAGAATCCTCATAGTTATGCTTAGGAGTATAACGGGTCAATTTGCCAATTCAGTTTCCTTCAGTCAATTTAGAAACTGAAAATATAACAATGCCCAATGTTAGACCTCCATTCAGTAATGCAAAGGTTGTTTTGTGGTGAACTTAAAAAGCAGTTGTCAGTGGAAAAGGTGGCTTTTGTAAGGCTATAAGATATCATCATATGCAATTGTGCCATTTAGCTCTTTTTAAAAAGCTTCCTTAATCAAAAAAGCGTCAAATTCCATTTTACTTTCTTTTCCCAAGTCTTGGCAATCTTTAAAAACTGCAACATTTTTTTTATTCATTGGAATTAAAAATCTGTTACAGCAGCAGACATCATTAGTAACATCAGTATTAATTTGAAATAGAACATTCCCATCTGGTAAGACAGCATTTTAAATTAAGCTCCAATTGTTTTCAAACTTAATGCTTTCAAAGAGGTTTCTAAACCCAAGATTTTCCAGTACAATAAAGATAATTAAAAAAGCAAAATCACATTCAATGTCCCAAATGTCCAACTCAAATCATTAAACATTTAAGAAATTTAAAACTGCCAACTTTAATATGTGATGGCCTCATATCCCAAATTAGAGATCCTTAATTAAATATCCAGAATTTCAGTGTGGCCACAGTAAGGGTCTGGTTTTGACAATTTAATACAAATTAGTCCAGTTCAATAATCCAATTTAATTCAGACCAATTTTTTTAGCAACTAAACACAATAGAAAATGGACAACCTAAAACAAATATCACATGCCAATGAAAAATCACATTACATTTTGTCTTTTTCCCCCTCAGACCATTTTCCAAACACAACTGGACAAAAAATATTTTTCACATTTAAACAAAATCCTTAATACTCTTACACAAAAGGAGAGAAAGGGTGGACCTTCCTACAGCTTATGGGCTCCAAAACATTTATACAGGCTTTGTAAAGGACCATCACTTGAAAACAAAAGAACTCCTACAAATTGTGACAAGAGAAAAGGGAAATCTTTCCCTTTTCAGGTTAAAGCTCTTTCCAGAGTAATGCTCTGGGGACCTGAGTTCGAATCCCACCATGGCAGATGGTGGAATTTGAATTCAATAAAAAAAACATAAATCCATTGTTGTCAAAATCCATCTAGTTCACTAACGCCCTTTAAGGAAGGATATCTGTTGTCCTTACCTGGTCTGGCCTACATGTAAATTCCAGACCTGGAAAACTCTTACAGGAAGACCATGTGACTCTTAAATGCCCTCTGAATGAGGGCAATTAGGGGTGGGCAATAAATGCAACACCCGCGTCCCATGAATGAATATTTTAAAAAAGCACGGGGAGTGGGGGGAGGAGTCAGATGAAAGGTCATTGACCTGAAATGTTAACCTGGTTTTTATCGCCACAGGTGCTTGCTGAGTTTTCCCAAAACATTCATCTGAAATATTTTACTTATACCTGATTGTGTCTTTTATTATTTTTATACGCCTCAAACTGGATTGTGTAAGCAAACAGCAAATCATTAATACCATTAAACAAGTCATTAATACCACTGGTATCTTAGCCCATAAGTGGCTCAAGATGCTGGTGGAACACTTCTAGACTAGAAAATCAATATATTAAACTGTAGAATATTTTACTGCTCCTGAAATAAGAGGGCTATGGATTAGATGGTGAGTGATATTTGGAAACATACTTTAATCCAATGCCGTACAGCAATGGTTCCAGAAGGCCATTCAGTCCCTCTGGGGGGATGGGTGGGGTGGGGGGGGGGGAAATCAGTTGGTGATGTATCGCCACAACTTATAATTGGAATAGTGGAAATTCATAACCAGATGTTAAAGCAATTGTAAATCATGTTGCTAAAAATCGCACAACAGTCAAAAATGCTGATTTTGAATATATACAACCAACCAATCACAGGTGTTGTTACTTACTGCCTGTGCAAACATCAATTTCAAGAAAAGTAAATCTGACGTCATTAGATAAGTGCAGATTTAGCATTGGTGTCAACCGCAGGAAAGGTCCACACATTCTTCCCCATCTCACCTAAAGGAAATTGAAATGTAATTGTGCGAGGCAGCAGCAGGAAGAGAGAATTTTTAAAAATGCCATTCAAGTAATAGACCAATAAAAGTTGTTATCCCTAATGGCTAGCACTACGTGAACTACTTGTAATAAAAACAGAAAGTTCTGGAAAAACTCAGCAGGTCTGGCAGCATTTGTGGAGAGAGAAACAGAGTTACCATTTCAAATCCAATAGAAGTTCCAAAGTAGAGTCATATTGGACTCAAAAAGTTAATTCTGTTTCTCTCTCCACAGATGCTACCAGACCTGCTGAGTTTTTCCAGCACTTACTACTTTTATTTCAGGTTTGCAGCATCTGCAGTACTTTGCTTTTATTAACTACTTGTACATGTTCAGGGAACCAATAGCTACTGCCTCCCTCCCTAATAGAACAGTGATGATAATTTGTTTTCTAGACTGGGGCCATGAGGCTGCAGGTTGAGAGCTTCTACTCACACAATAGATCTTGAGTATTGGCTAGCCCTTGTCACCTAGCAGCCAGCCATCCAGTCCAACTGGAGCAGTGAACAGCCTTGGCACCTGTGAGTGTCTGAGGATATAAGTGACATCAGAGCTGCCAGAGTACCTTGCACAGACTTGCAGAATCTGGGTCTTGTAGTCACAAACTATCTGGACGTTCATCGAGTGGAAGCCCTTCCCCATAACAAAGGCACCTGGATGACTCCTCTGGTGCATTGATGGCTGCATGTGTGCATGCACCTTGCACCTTGGATGCTGGGGAACCCAGCAATCACTGTAAACCTTCTGGCTTGCTCAGACTGGCTGGCCTTGCCCATATGGAAATGAATAAGTGACATTACCCACCTGAACAGAGCATCAGTCACCAGCTTGACGCTCCATAAAGATTCCCCCACTGACCCCTGGAAAGAGCCACAGGCATAGAGGTTGAGGGCCACTGTGACCTTCACAGCCACTGGCGTGGGGCGTCCACCCATACAGTCGGAGGTGACCTCAGGTCCAATCATCTGACCAATGGAGGTTACAGTCACCCTGGAGAGGTAGAGCCTCCTTCGGCATTGCGCTTCAGACATGTTGAGGTAGCTGCAACTGCCTGTAAACCCTGGCAACAGGATAGTGGTGTCTTCTGTGTCCCCTTCTGCCTTGGACTACTTGCTGGCCCTGCACCCCTTGTGCCTGTGCCTTTCCTCCCACAGATTGCTCCTTTGGAAGCTACATAGGGACACCTGGCCTCCTCTCCCTTCTGCCCCTCTCTTCCTCCTCAGAGGATGTGCCACCAGCAGAGAATACAATCCCCATTATCAGGATTATAGAAGGCTGTCTGGTGCCTGGAAGGGTCCACATGGTCAAAATCCTCCAGGGGCCTTGGAGACACCAATGAGCCCTGAAATGAAGCCTAGAAATGCTAAGACTGAAGCTCAGAACAGAGATGAAACTATCAAAATCCAAAAGCAACCAGCAGCAAACTTTCTCCTAAACTCCTCACTACTCACACTGGCAATGCTGCTGACCCTTTTTATCCCACCCGTGGATGAGGTTTCATTAAAAGTGGGCTGACTGTCCGCCTGTGCAACAAGCGCAAAAATCACATGGGCAGCATAAAATCGGGATCAATTGCCTTTTTAATGGCCTTAAGTGACCCTTTAATTGTTGGTGGGCGTAGCTCCAACATCTACGCGTGCGGACGCCGACCTGAAGATTGCTCGCGTGCGAGATGACATCGGAATGCTCGCCCGATGTCATCTCGTGCTATTTCACATCCGTTCGGGTCAGGCACATGCCCACCCACTAAGTGTAAAATTCTGGCCATAAAGTTTCAAACAAAGAAAATGGTTACTTACTTGAAGGAAATAATCTATCGATTTATGTCCTTTTTCAATCACATTTTGCAATTTCACCTTAAAGCAATTAAACAGTTAAATAAACAGTTATTTTAAGCAGTTTCAGACTAATTTACTAATTTAGTTACTAATTAATTACTAATACAGATTAATTTAATAGCTCTCTGATAGTGGGTAGAGACATTGACCAATGTAGAAATAAGTTATAAGGACTAAAGAAATTCTAAATCAGTGTTGAGTTGGCCATTTGCGAGAAGGAATGCTAAAATTTGGGTAAGGTACTGAATGATTTGTTGGTGTCCACATGTGACACAGCACATGTCAGCACTTTTCAGAGAAAAGGAAGGTTATTGAAAAGAATTGCACTATCTTATGCTGTACTTCAGCTTGCGCTATGTGGAAGCACTTAATTTAGCTGTTTATTAACATATTTCTGTTAAATATCTTAAAGTCAGTAAATGATTTGATATTTGATATCTAGTGACTATAACTCACCATTGCCTCTGTGCTTTTTCAGTAGCACCACAAAAATGATGACAGCAGCAAGAAGTTTCAAGGACAAATAAAGGACCACAGCTAAGAAAACAAAGTTCCATTTCATAGGAAGGCTGCAAATTAAGAAGTAAGATTTACAGTTTCTTTAGAGAAGGCATTATCAAATTACAGTATAGAAATATGACACAAGCTTATTTCACTAACATTAAACCTGAAACTGCAGTGCAACAGCAAGCGAGACTAAAGAAACTATATGAATGTTGTACCTTTCTACAAACTGGTGTAAGGATAACACCTTCTTTGAAGAAACTCTATGTAGAATTTGGTTGAAGTACACACATTATGCAGACATTCATGAAGTTTCTCAGAATATGTTTGAACAGATTCAAAATCGCAAATATATTTTTGAAACAGTTCCAAAAAAATACCTCAGAAGAATAGAGCAGACTGCATTTAGTAGGATTGGCCTTGCAAAGTTCTGGTTAACTAAAGCTTTGCCAGTTAATGACATGGCCCAAAGAATTGAAGGAATGACGATGTATTTCCAAGTCAGGATTCTGAGTGACTTGGAGGGAAACTTCTAGGTGGTGATGTTCCTATCTATGTGCTGCCCTTGTCCTTCTAGATGGTAGTAGTCGTGGGTTTGGAAGGTGTTGTCGAAGAAACCTTGGTGAATTTTTGCAGTGCACATTGTAGATGGTACACACTGCTGCTACTGTGCCATGGTGGTGAAGGGAGTGAATGTTTGCGGATGTGGAGCCAATCAAGTGGGCTGCTCTTTCCTGGATGGTGTCAAGCTTCTTGAGTATTGCGGAAGCTGCACTCATCCAGGCAAGTGGAGAGTATTCCATCACACTCCTGACTTGTGCCTTGTAGATGGTGGACAGGGTTTGAGGAGTAAGGAGGTGAGTTACTTGTTGCATGATTCCTAGCCTCTGACCTGCTGTTGTAGCCACAGCATTTATATGGTTAGTCCAGTTCAGTTTCTGGTTAATGGTAACCCCCAGGATGTTGATAGTGGGGGATTCAGTGATGGTAATTCCATTGAACGTCAAGGGGTGATGGTAAGATTCACTCTTGCTGGAGATAGTCATTGCCTGGCACTTGTGTGGTGCGAATGTTACTTGTCACTTGTCAGCCCAAGCCTGGATATTGTCCAGGTCTTGCTGCATTTGGACATGGACTGCTTCAGTATCTGAGGAGTCACGAATGGTGCTGAACATTTTGCAATCATCAGCGAGCATCCCCACTTCTGAACTTATGATGGAAGGAAGGTCATTGCTGAAGCAGCTGAAGATGTTGGGCCTAGGACACTATCCTGAGGAACTCCTGCAGTTATGTCCTGGAGTTGAGATGACTGACCTCCAACAACCACAGCCATCTTCCTTTATGCTGGAAATGACTTCAACCAGTGGAGAGTTTTCCCCCTGATTCCCATTGACTCCAGTTTTGCTAGGGATCCTAAATGCCACACTCTATCAAATGTGGCCTTGATGTCAAGAGCAGCCACTCTCACCTCACCTTGGGAATTCAGCTATTTTGTCCATGTTTGAACCAAGGCTGTAATGAGGTCGGGAGCTGAGTGGCCCTGGTGGAATCCAAACTGGGCGCCAGTGAGCAGGTTATTGCCAAGCTTGATAGGGTTGCTGACCTCTTCTATTACTTTACTGATGATCAAGAGTAGACTGATGGGGCGGTGATTGGCTGGGTTGGATTTGCCTGCTTTTTGTGTACAAGAATATCTGGGCAATTTTCTACATAGCCGGGTAGATGCCAGTGTTGTAGCTGTACTGGAACATTTTGGCTAGGGGCGCAGAAAGGTCTTCAGTTCTGTTGCCGGAATATTGTCAGCGCCCATAGCCTTTGCACCATCCAGTGCCTTCAGCCGTTTCTTGATATCACGTGGAGTGAAGCAAATTGACTGAAGACTGGCATCTGTGATGCTGGGGTTCTCCTGAGGAGGCTGAGATGGATCATCCGCTCAGCACTTCTGGCTGAAGATTTTTGAAAATGCTTCAGCCTTATCTTTGCACTGATATGCTGGGCTCCTCCATCATTGAGGATGGGGATATTTGTGGAGCCTCTTCCTCCAGTGAGTTGTTTAATTGTCAACCACCATTCACGACTGAATGTGGCAGGAATGCTGAGCTTAGATCTGATCTGTTGGTTGTGGGGTCGCTTAGCTTTGTCTATCACTTGCTGCTTATGCTGTTTGGCACACAAGTAGTCCTGTGTTATAGCTTCACCAGATTGGCACTCATTTTTAGGTATGCCTGGTGCTGCTCCTGGCATGCTCTCTTGCACTCTTCATTGAACTAGGGTTGATCCCCTGGCTTAATGGTAATGGTAGAGTAGAGGATATGCTGGGCCATGAGGTTACAGATTGTGCTCGAGTACAATTCTGCTGCTGCTGATGGCCCACACCACCTCATGGATGCCCAGTCTTGATTTGCTAGCTCTGTTCAAAATCTATCCCATTTAGCACGGTGGTAGTACCACACAACACGATGGAGGGTATCCTCGATGTGAAGGTGGGACTTCGCCTCCACAACGACTGTGCGGTGGTCACTCCTGCCAATACTGATCATGGACAGGAGCATCTGTGGCAGGCAGGTTGGTGAAGATGAGTTCAAGTATGTTTTTCCCTCTTGTTAGATCCCTCACCACCTGCCGCAGAACCAGTCTAGCAGCTATTTCTTTTGGATCTCGTCCAGCTTGGTCAATAGTAGTTCTACCAAGCCACTCACGGTGATGGGTATTGAAGCCCCCTGTCCAGAATACATTCTGCACCCTTGCCACCCTCAGTGCTTCCTCCAAGTGATGTTCGACATGGAGAAGCACTGTTTCATCAGCTGAGAGAGGGTGGTACGTGGTAATCAGCAAGAGGTTTCCTTGCCCATGTTTGACCTGATGCCATGAGACTTCATGGGGGCTGGAGTCGATGTTGAGGACTCCCAGGGAAACTCCCTCCCGACTGTATACCACTGTGCCGCCACCTCTGCTGGGTCTGTCCTGCTGGTGGGACAGGACATTTGCAGGGATGGTGATGGTGGTGCCTGGGACATTATCTGTAAGTTACGATTCCATGAGGATGATTATGTCAGGCTGCTGCTTAACTAGTCTGTAAGACAGCTCTCCCAATTTTGGCACAAGCCCCCAGGTGGTAGTAAGGAGGACTTTGCAGAGTCAACAGGGCGGAGTTTGCAGTTGTTTCTGGTGCTTAGGCTGATGCCAGATGTCTGGTTTCATTCCTTTTTTGAGACTTTGTAGTAGTTTGATACAACTGAGTGGCTTTCTAGGCCATTTCAGAGGGCATTTAAGAGTCAACCACAGCGCTGTGGGTCTGGAGTCACATGTAGGCCAGACCAGGTTTCCTTCTCTAAAGGACATTAGTGAGCCAGATGGTCTTTTACAATTGACAATAATTTCATGGTCATCATTAGACTTTTAATTCCAGTTTTTTTATTGATAAATCTCATTGTGGGATTCAAACCCAGGTCCTCAGAGCATTACTTAGGGTCTCTGGATTACTAGTCCAGCAACAACACCACTGTATCATTGCCTCCCCTCTTAAATAGTGACATCCAGATAAGAAGATGTCAGTATTTCAGCCATTTGATCAGAGCTGAAAAGCTACAGAGATCTCTTCTAGAGGGAAAAGTGGAGGGCAGTAGAAAGAGGGGTTGACCTAGGCATAGTTGGATGATGGACGTCACAGAGTGGTTGCAGACGAGCTACAGTAGATGTATGAGGATAGTGCAGGACAGATACCATGACAGCAGATCTCCTGGTTGGAGGAGCTACAAATACAGAGAGAGAGGTAACATACACTGTAAGTACTTACCAATTAAACAATGAGAAGTCTATATGTTACTGTACATGATTCAAGGAATTCTGTTCTCTTACGTTGTAGAGATAAGTGTAAGTTGACTTAGTACTATGTTGATTTACCCACCAATCTAAATTGACACAAAGCATACCTTAATGGAGATTTAAGATTTGTTATTGTTGAACTTGGTGCTGATGTCAGAGGGGCTGTTGAAGTAAATAGAGACATCAATGCTGATTGGCATGTTACTGATGAGTCACATATAATCTAATACAGTAGAAATCATGGGTACTGAAACTCATTATTTTTCCAATCCTGCTCACTGCTAGAACTATTCAATCTATTGAATGTTCATTCTGCATACTTCATTGATAAAGTGACAGCTATTCAATTATCCAGTTGTGAAGGTAATTTATGTATTACTTCAGTTTCACAATGCACTGTAAGTTTAGTATTGGATTCCGAACAACCTCGTACCCTCCAAACCCACAACTCCATGAATTCTAAAGGATTTCTGGGCTCTCGGCTAGACATCCATTAGAGTTCTAAAATACCTGAACCTCAGGGTAAACACTGCTTGATTGACAGCTCTGGCTCTCTGATCTCTGTCTGCTGTCAAATTTCACAATATTTATTTACTCAGGATTAAGAGGTTTCAAGTGCTTGCAGTCTCAGCTATTGAAACTTTAAAGGGTTTGGATGATTGAAACTTTTAATTGCCCTGTAGTAAAAAGGAGGGTTTTTTAAGAAAGTGGAAAGTTAGCAGTGAATGACCATTTTTAAAAAGTTTTTTTGTTTACATATCCGACTGTCACTATAGGGTTAATTGCTTCTATACATTGCAGTTGAATGGGCATGGAAATAGCTTGACATGGGGGTTATGAGAGGCCATAGGGGAATGGCTGGGGGTATGAGGTGGCATGGTTGGGTCATGGGGAATGTTTGGGTGGTGATGGTGTGTGAGGGCTGAAGACCCTTTCTATTTTTATTTTAACTGGGATGAAGTCCCTTTTAAACAGCCTGCCTCCGCACCCGGCAGCCCCTGTGGATGCCCCCAACCTCTTTCCCAGGTTGGCTGAACTGACTCCAGCCTTCATCTGCCACCCTGGCAATGAAGCTCCTGCCTTGGTAGGCACTTTATCCCGAAGCAAGTGGGTCGAGTCAGGAATTTTCCTGACTCCCCTACCCACCTCAGTGATGAAAATACAGGCCCAAGTGTCAGACACGCAGACAGAGAGAGTGGGCATTATATAATCCAGGTAGCAGCGGTCTTGTCTGCCAGTTGGAGAACTGGCAAAAGACCCACGTTACTTCCTTTGTGGAAGACCCACCATATTTAGTGCTTGCCAGGCACTTAAGTGGTCAGCGGCAAGCCTCCCGATGATCAAGGACCCCCAGGGGTGGGAATCCTGCCTCCAAGAGCTGCTGGCCAACAGAGCCTGGCAGCTGTCCATTGTAAGCTGTGCCACTGCAGGACCACTGGTAGCTGCCAGTGTTACACACACCCAGGGCCCAGCAAGGAAACCCAGACCAGGGTTGAGAGAGAATGGGATGGGGTCCTGGAGTGGGTGTCATGGGAGGGGGTAGGAGGGGTAGGCAGCAAGGGCAGGGGATGGCTCTCAGTGCCATCCTCCTGCCCCTCCCAACTCCCTGATGCTGGGTCCCTTGAACAGGCACTGAGTGCCTTTTAATGAGGGACAGCCTTTCTCAGGCACCTGTGTCGTCTTTGCTTTTTGGGCTTCCTGTGTGGTGGCTGTGCCACACACTGCTGGCTGAATGCCAGAAGTGGTGGGAAGAGGCAATTAAGCAGACATTAATTGCATTAGACAACCTTGATTGGTGGCGGAGGCAGGAAGGCAGAAGGGTCCCCACTCAATACCTCTGACCCAATTAAATGCCCCCTCACCTCAGGGGAGGGCATTAAATTCCACTCTGTGAGGGAGTTGCAAGAGGTGATAGTGATAAATAGTTTGGTATTATCATCATACATGTAATTGTTGATTCCCTGTATTCGGATGAAGTTGCCAAGGAGAAGCATGTAGATGAGGACAAGAATTGGCTGTGAAAAAGGGTTTAATGGGTAAGAATGCACCATAATAGCAGGCACAGAGAATATAATTTGTGCATTTGGCTTGTGCCATTTCAATAGAGGATTCAGACAGGGAGCTTTAATGAGATGGGCGCAGAACCATGAACGTGACTTTGTAATTTCTTGCATTTTTCTTAAGTTTATCTGCACCTCTATCCTTCGACCTCATTTCTACTGTTCAAGTTAATAAACACTCAATAGAATAGTAGCTCCCTTCTTGTTACTCAGCTTTAGCCAAATAGTTTAAACTTTATCCTTTTATCATCCTTATTTCTAACATTCTCTCAGGCCGGACCAAACGGCAACCTTGGTGAACTGTTCAACCAAACTCAACTTCAGGTATCAGATCCTTTCTAGCCACAGAGATGTACTTTCACTTCCCCAGTGTCACCAAACTCCACCCCCATCTCAGCTCTTTAAACATTGAAATTCTTATACGTTAAAGACTTAACGAAACCAAGTCACTCCTTACTGGTCACCAACCTTCATCTTCCATAACCTGTATTTTACCTAAAAAAATTATGACACGTATCCTGTCCCTCAGGAATTTAGTTTGTTCATCACCCCAATGTGCACTGACTAAATTTGCCCATCCCTAAAAATCTCTAAGTCAAGAATCCATGTTTTTGTCTTTTAACTCCTCCATGGTCTCAGTGCCATCCCACAGCCACACCCTTCTTGAGCTTTACATCTCCTTATGAACAGGTTGGGCATATACACATTGGAGTTTAGAAGAAGGAGAGGTGATCATATTGAAACTTATAAGATCCTGAGGGGACTTGATAGGGTGGATCCCAGGAGGATGTTTCCTCTTGTAGGGGAGGCTAGAACTCGGGGACACAGTTTAGGAATAAGAGGTCTCCCTTTTAGACAGAGATGAGGTGAATTTTGTTTCTCTCAGAGGAGCATTAGTCCATGGAATTTTCTTCCTCAGAAAGCAGTGAAGGCTGTGTCATTGAATCAATTCAAGGCTGAATTTGATAGATTTTTGATGGACAAGAGAGCCAAAGATTTTGTGGGAGCAAACAGGAGTTGAGACCACAAACCAGGTCAGCCATGTTCTTATCGAATGGCGAAGCAGGCTCAGAGGGCAAAATGGCCCACTCTTGCATCAATGTTCCAAAATTTCTGCTGCTCTGATTCCTGCTTCTTTTGCATTCCTTTTCCCTTCATCCCATCATTGGCAAAAATTGTTTAAGAACTGAGACTCTCTCTTTCTCTCTGAAATTCCATTCTCAGGCCCCTTTACCATTCTATTCTGTAAAACCTCTGCAAACTCCATCTCTTCAACAAGCTTTTGGTCATTCCCACTTCTCTTCTTTCCTGGCTGAAGTTTCTATTCATCTTCTGTGAAGGACCTTGGGGTGTTTCATTGCATTTGCAATGCATTTTAAATGTAAGTAGTTGTTGGAGTAGTATTCTAATGTGATCTTTGATGAATACTGCTACCAGTCCACTGAAAATAGAGTTCCTACTCAAGCTGTTGGATTCAACCAGATTTCCATTTCAAATATATTAAGGTTGAATTATTTTTGACCCTGTCATTGTTTTTCTATGGTAAGTGGATGTTCAGAGATTTTTATGGTAAGCTACAAAGGAAATATAAGGACTAGGTTACAACTAATAGCAATATCAAATTTTGTGTGATAGTCCAGATTTAAGATTCTGGCCATAGCAGGGTATTTCTAACTATTTTAAATCGCATAAAGATGTCAGCTGAATCTGGATATCTGTATCTGGATATCTGTGAAAGTAACTAAGATCAGTTGAAATTAGGTTAAATCAAATTTAATTGCTGCTCATGTGGTATGGGAACTGTATCCTACTACTTTGTCTCAGACTTAAAATGGTCCTCATGCTTAAATCCCTTTGGCTTCTCGCCAACTCTCCAAAACACACCTCAACTCTTTGTGGTTGATATATGGCTAAACGAACAAGAATTTTATGCTAAAACGGAACATAAAGTGAACACTTTGCTTACTCCAGGTTTACATGCCAGCATGAAACATTTGTATGGTAAATAGATAGATACTTTTCACAATATGGACTTTTATCATGTATTATTGTTTGATGTTTTTGCACATACCACTGCTGTTATTTCTATATCACTTTACCTTCTAAAACCTTTAATTCTACCCAGAACGATCTGTATTTCTGCTGAGACAAACGTATTCCACAGACGTACTGTCCTGCATCTTCCTTTCTCATTTGCTGCAGGGTTATAGAAAGTATTCTACTTCTTTTATCATCAGTGATGGATGCTCTTCCCAAGTACAGTTCATTCACGTATCCAGCAGTATCTGTGATATTAATGCATTTGCCGTCAATCACTTTACACCAGCTTTTTGTATAAGTTTCATCTTCTTGGTCATATCCCAACTGCACAGTGACTCTTTCTGCCAGAATTCCATTGATCACTGTTGGTCCTCTTAGCTTACAGGAACCTGCTGGTATTTAAATTGGAAATAAGTTTGCAATATGACAGGAGGAAGGAAAAGATGTGTCAGTTAACTTTTCCCAAGTGTTACTTAGTATGATAAAGATTGAACCCCTGTCATAAGTTTGAATGCCAATCCAATACCATTTCAGTCTTCTAGACTTCTTCATAAGAACTAGGAGCAGGAGTTAGGCAATTCAGCCCCTCGAGCCTGCCCTACCATTCAATACAATCATGGCTGATCTCATTTCGGCCTCAACTCCAATTTCCTGCCCTCTCCCAAGAACCTTTCAACTCCTTACTAATTAAAAATCTGTCTATCTCCTCCTTAAATTTATTTAGCATCCTGGCAACCACTGCACTCTGAGGTAGTGAATTCCACAGATTCATGACCCTTTGAGAAAAGTAATTCCTCCTTACCTCTGATTTAAATCTACCACCCCTTAGCCTAAAACTATGGCCTCTCATTTTAGAATGCTCCACAAGGGGAAACGTCCAATCCAGGCTTACTTTGTCTATCCCCTTTAGCATCTTATATACCTCAATTAGATCTCCTCTCATCCTTCTAAACTCTAGCGAGTATAGGCCTAAACTGCTCAATCTCTCCTCATAAGACAAGTCCCGCATCTCTGGAATCAATCTAGTGAATCTCCTCCGAACATCCCCCAGTGCAACTACATCCTTCCTCAAGTAAGGAGGCCAAAACTGTGTACGGTACTCCAGGTGCGATTTCACCAAAACCTTAGCACAGTTGCAACAAAACTTTCCTATTTTTATACTCTATTCAGTCTCTATTCAGAGACTTTAAAAAAAATTAAGATTATTTTCCTATCTTCTGAGGTGCCAATCCCCGATGTTGAGGCAAAGCATGGATCATAGGCTTAACTGGGAACACTAGAGTTTATTTTGTCATCTTGGCTTATACTGAGTTATAAAGGCAAAAATAGCGAATTTGGAAAACAAATAACTCCTGATTTACTCGTTGGTGATTAAACCGTACACACAAAATCTCTAAACTGAACAATGAGGAAGTTCTAAAAAGTTGAAGTTTAAAAAGTGGTAGGCAGTTTGCCTTTCTCTGCTTTAATGCTTATTGATATTTACATAGAAAACCATTATCTTTAATTTCTTACCTGCTATCAACACGACTAGTAACATAGCTTTAAAATCCATATTCTGCCCGAAATTAAGGGACAGTATTCTCTCACTTCCCAATTTTGGATTCTGATTTTTTTTTTATGTTTCCTTTCTCAATCTTCCGGAATGAGAAATGATGATAGTTTCTGAATTATTGCTAAATAGATTGCAACTGTTAGCACATAGGGATATTTTCTACACCCTTTGTCTCTTGAATATGATTAAATGATAAATGCTAATAGTATGCTACACTATATAACCAAAGTCTTAGAATCTAAGTCAAATAAAGTCCTAATGAAACTGTATTGTGTCCTAGCCAGATTGTACCTTTAGTGTCTGATTCTGGTTGCAGAGTCAAAGGAATACATTCAAACAGTGGAAAAAGTGTAAAGTAGAATCAAATGTGAGGTTTGAGGAAGATCTGAAGAAACTTAGGCTTTCAATCTTGCAAAGACAATGGGCAGGATTGACCCAGATTTGCATTAAGTTTAGTAGAGGGCGTAAAAAAAGGCGTTTAACCCACCAGTTGCAATGGCAGGTTTTTGCGTTGTATCGTCCACTTCCTGCCTCATTAATTATGCAGCCACAGGAGACACACTGTCTCGCTGGTGGACGGCCTCTGAATCACTTGCCATGCCGTTATCACACTGTTTCCTTGCACGTCATTTATAGTGAGCGTAATAGGGCCACATTGTGAGCTTGATTGATAATCTTAAATTTGTTGTTAGTGCAATTCTTAGCAAACTTGGGATTGTTCAGTAAGTGCTGTCCCATTGTGGAATCCCATTTAATGCTGGACAGTGTAAGGAACAAATCTTTTTATTTCTGTTGAACTGTTGTAAAGAACATATCTTTTTATTTTCTGTTGGACTTTGGATTAAAATTACAGTGGCTACAGGTTGAAAGACATGTCCACCGGAACAGGATGAGAGATATATACAGTGTTACAGTCCTGGAACAGTGTGTGCCATGAAAGGCAGGATGATACTGGAAAGGAGTCCTGGACCAAGGAAGCTATCTGGCAACAACGTTTTAATTGGCTCCTGACCAGGTTTTGTGTGAGGAGCAGTGCAGTCGAATAGCTCCCAGCCTGAAACCTCTTTCTCCTGTGTGTGGGGGATTCCAATAATCCCACAATAATAGCTAGCTGGCTTTTTCTTCTGATATCTCTATAACCTGCTCTCTCTCTCTCTCTGAAGACCCCTGTTACGAGGTAAAGCAGAAAATCACTGTTAGAGATGTTGAGAGGCAAATGCTCAACCAGTGAACTAAATGCTGAAGGTGCTGGAAGACCACCTTGTGTCATCAAGACCTGAAAGGAATTTGGAAGACTTTGATCAAAATTAACCCATCGAATCCTGTATTCCGATTGGTGCTATTGAACTGTTTTATCCCACCCTTAAAATCCATGTGTTGTGTGTTTTATGTGTCTTGTATGCGTGTGTGTGTGTGTGTGTATGTGTGTGTGTGTGCACATTTGGATTTAAGAAGGGGATAGAATTTAAGTTATAGTGTTAGAAATTAGCAGTTCATGTTTCTTTTCTTTTGCCATTAGTTAAAGACAATAAACTAAAGTTCAGTAAACAGTTATTTACTTATTAAGTTTACAAACTTGCTGTTCGTATTCTGTTAACCTAAATTAAACAGTTAGGTAGAAT
Organism: Carcharodon carcharias; assembly: GCF_017639515.1. Taxonomy (NCBI): domain Eukaryota; kingdom Metazoa; phylum Chordata; class Chondrichthyes; order Lamniformes; family Lamnidae; genus Carcharodon; species Carcharodon carcharias. Next base: position 21,740,365 of record NC_054475.1, read on the forward strand.
TGGGACAATCTGGTGGTTTGGTCAAACTTTTCGCATTTGTCGCGGCTCGGGGAACAGTGGGGCTGGATATTACAGAGCACTCTCCCCAGCGAGGACAACAGTAAATTCTGAGTTTTACAAACACGGGCTGCTCGAGTATGGTCAGTACTCTGCCTCATGTGAATAGCCAAAGGGATATGCTGTTTGATACAATCCACCTATCATTTAGACATATGACCTACATACCTGGCATCTCACCAGCACTGAAATTCAGGGCAGTGCCTTGACTAGAGTCAACTTGCCTTTTCTGAATTTAAACAAAAGCTTGGGGGGTAACTGTTCTCTGGTGCATTATCTATGGCAACGCCTGAACCAGAGCACAATCAGCACCCTTTTCTCATGTGGTATAAATGGTTCTTCCCATTGAAATTTGGTATACTAATGTCTGTCCTGATGAATGTAAGACAAAGGGTTTTGACAGTATAATCTCTTTTATCAGCAATACACAAGTTCTATTGTACCAAGTGATTAAATATAAATTAGATTTAAAGTATGTGCAGAAAGTGAAATAAAAATTGGGAGATATAGATGGACTCCATCCTAGGCTCTTAAAAGAGGTGGCTAAAGAAGTAGTAGGTGTGTTGGTGGTAATTTTTCAAAAGTCACTAGGTTCTGGAAAGGTTCCATCAGAAAGTAGCAAGAAGGAGGGAGGCAGAAAACAGGAAACTATAGGCCAGTTAGCTTGACGTCTGCTGTGGGGAAGGTGTTAGAGTCAATCATTGAAGAGCTGAGCATTTAGAAAAACAAAAGGTAATCAGGAACAGTCAACATGGTTTTTTGAAAGGGAAATCATGTTTAACCAATTTATTATAGTTCTTTGAAGGTGTGCTGTGGATAAAGGAGAGCCTGTAGACATACTGTACTTGGATTTCCAGAAGGCATTTAATAAGGTGCCATATCAACGGTTATTGCGGAAAAGCTCATGGTGTAGGGAGTAACATTAGCCTGGATAGAGGATTGGTTAGGTGACAGAAAACAGAGGGTATGCATAAATCGGTCTTCGTCTGATTGATGTGACTAGCAGGGTTCCACAGGGCTGGAACCTCAACTTTTTTCAAGTTACATCAATGCCTACAGTAAGGAGAGTGAAGGCATGGTAGCTAAATTTGTAGACAACATAAAGATAGGTAGGAAAGTAGGTTTTGAAGAAGACAAAGAGTTGACAGACAGATATAGATAAGTTGACTGAATGTAAAATCCAGCAAATGAAGAATAATGTGGGAAGATATGAAGTTGTTCACCTTGACAGGGTTAAAAAGGGGTATTAATGATTGCAGCATTCAGAGGGATCTAGGTGTCCTTGTGCATGAGTCACAAAACGTTAGTATGCAGGTACAGCATATAATCAAGAAAGCTATCGGAATGCTATCCTTTATTATGAGAAGAATTAAATGTAAAAGTAAGGATGTTGCACTTCAGTTACACAAAGCATTGGTGAGACTGCATCTCAAATAGTGTGTGCAGTTTTGGTCTCCTTATTTGAGGAAGGATGTAAATATGATGGACGCAGTTCAGTGGTTTACTAGCTTAATACCTGGAATGAGTGGGTTGTCTTATGAGCATAGTTTGGACTGGCTGGGGCTTGTTTCCAATCGAGCTTAGAAGAGTGAGGGGTGACTTGATTGAAGTATATAAGACTTGACAAGGTGGGTGTGGAAAAGATGCTTCCTCTCATGGGTGAATCTAGAACTAGGGTGTACTGGTTTAAAATTAAGGGTTGTCCTTATAGGACAGAGGTGAGAATTTTTTTCTATCAGAGGATTGTGTGGCTTTGGAACTCTGCCTCAGGAGGCAATGGAAGCAGAGTCACTGAAAATTTTTATGGCAGAGGTAGATAGATTCATGTTAGGGTAGGGATTCAAAAGTAATCTGGGGTAGACGGGAACATAGAAATTGAAACACAAACAGATCAGAAATTATCTTATTGAATGGTGGAGCAGGCACAAGGAGCCGAACGGCTTACTTCTGCTCCTATTTCATATATTTGTATGCCCGTGATGCAATTTCGAGCACGATTTGTGTCTGTATTACTGATATGCCCAAAGCAGAAAATGTAGCCCACAATCATTATTGGAAGCTAACTTTGTCCAATCTTGTCAATAGCCTGAGCAAAAGCTTCTACCTTTGATAGCTTAAATACTTCACATAACTTTGTAAAATCGGCAAATAGAAAATTCTTCATATCATAGTTACTGTAAAGCTAAGAACATTATAAAATTCAGAAATGATAAAGCATATACCTGTCTACAACAGCATCAGTCATATACAATAAACAGATGCACTGAAGCGCTGCAGACAGTCATTGTAGTCATGCAGGTAAATGAAGTAACCAATTAATGCACAGCAAGATCCCTAAACCAGTAATGAGATAAAAGATCAGTTAACTTGTTTTAGTAGTGTTGGTTGAGAGACAAATGTTAAACTTTTAAAATTCTTTATGACCAGTTTAAACTGACATATAGAACTCAACTGAAAGTGGGCAGCATCGCCGACAATAGCATGGCACAATATTGTACTGAAATACAGTAAACTCGAGTCAAATCCCAGCAGGGCTGTCCTGAAATTCTGGTTAAGAGGTTCAAGACTCTCCACCCCCTTTTTCCAATAATTTATATTTTTAAAATATATTTTTCTTTTCCCATTTTATCTCCTTTTAGCCCATTTTGATCCCTTTCCCCCCACCCCACCCCCACTAGGGCTATCTGCCACTTGTTTGTCCTTTCTACCCTTAATGTCACCATTAGCACATTCCTTAGATAATATCACCATCGTCAACACCCCTTTGTCCTTTTGTCTATGACATCTTTGGCAATCTCTTCTTTGCCTCCACCAATCACTGGCCTTCTATCCAGCTCTACCTGTCCCACCCCGCTCAACCAGCTTATATTTCATCACATTTCTATATTTTAGTTCTGATGAAGTCAGACTCGAAGCGTTAACTATGTTCCTCTCCGCAGATGCTGTCAGACCTGCTGAGTTTTTCCGGCTATTTTTGTTTTCTTCAAGACAGCTGTTGGGATAGGTAGCTATTCCCATCCCCATTCTTGCTGGAGTGAATGCCTGTTTATGGAACTGTTCCAAAATGTTCTCCTTGGCTTTCAGAATGGTTGACAAACCTGATGGCAAAATCTTCCACTCTTTCGTAATGCCTGCTTTTGTTTTATGCCATGGTTTTCCATTTGCTTCAAGTTCACCTTCTCTCTGATTGACACTTTTAACTTTCTCTCAGGTTTCATCATACTCGTACATTTTGCACGTCACTCCAGAGTAATCTTGCTGTGAAACAGCTTGTTTAACATTTCATATTTGAGTACGCAGGGGTCTAACCACTCTGCTCTGATTGGTCATTGTGGTAACAAACCAGCAGAAGAGGCTGGTTTGCTTGCTCCTCGGAAGCACCTCTTTCGCAAAGAATTTCAGCAAAATTGGATCAACTACTACAGAATTTTGGCTAACCATGGGTATTGTTCTTGGGCTTTTGCTATTCTGCCTGCAGGGATGGTTAATATCTTCAGCACAAGTGGAATTTTGTGTCATCTGAGTTTGATTTACCGAGGTTTCACTGTATTAGCTAGATTAAGTGATTTAAAACATGAAGTGAAGACACAACCTTATGCCTCAGACTGAGAATGGCACCAATCGGATAAATAGCCACTAAAAATAAGACATTTTTTTTTAATTTTATTAGTCCAACTAGAAAATTTGAAATTATACTACAGAAGGTTGAATGACTGGCCTTATATTGCTGGGAATAACAAATAATATTCACAAATTTAATCATATCTTCATTTTTACAAATTTAGTTCAGACAGGCAGACCAGTTTTGGTGGATACCATTAGTCTTTTTGTTTAAACTGGAGAAATCCTCTGTAAACTATCTTCTTTGCCAGGATCTATTCCATTTTTCCAATGCCTCCTGTCAGTTGGAGTCTTGCCACCGTTTTGATTACACTATTCAACTGCTGCCATAAGGGACCCAGTAACAAATCCTGCATATACAGGTGGCAGGATTTTGGACTAGCTGAGCAGAGCAGTCAATATCAAAAATGTCAAACCAAGATTTATGCAGCATTATGGATAGGATCAGTGATGGGAATTTAAAATCACGAAAACATTTACGAGTCCTCAGATATTGAGCAGTCCGTGTCAATATGCAGCAAGACCTGGATAACATACAGGCTTGGGCTTACAATGGCAAGTAATGTTTGTGCCAGGCAATGACCATCTCCAACAGGAGAGAATCTAACCATCTCCCCATGACATTTAATGGTATTATCAGTGCTGAATCCCCTATCATCAACATCCTTTTGGAGGGGGGGGCGGGGTTACCACTAACTAGAAACTGAACTGGACTACAAGAGAAGGTCACAGGCTGGAATTCTGTGGTGAGTAACTCAGCTCCTAACTACACAAAGCCTGTCCCCATCATCTGCAAGGCATAAGTCAGGAGTGTGATGGAATACTCTCCACTTTTCTGGATGGGTACGGCTCCAAAAACACTCAAGAAGCTTGAAACCATCTAGGCCAAAGCAGGCTGCTTGATCTGCACCCTACCACCTTAAATATTCACTCACTCCACCACTGATGCACAGGCAGCAGTACTATATACAAGATGCACTGCTGCAACGTACCAAGGGTCCTTCGACAGCACCAGATACATGGGAACACCATTGACTGCAAGTTCCCCTCAAAGCCACACACCATCCTGACTGGGAACTATATCACTGTTCCTTCATTGTTGTTGGATCAAAATTCTGCAACTCTCTTCCTTAAAAGCACTGTGGGAGTATGCGCACCAAATGGACTGCAGTTCAAGAAAGTGGCTCACCACCACCTTCTCATGGGCAATTAGGGATGGTCAACAAATGTTGGCCTCGTCAGTGATGCCCACAACCCATGAAAAAATAAAATAAATTAATTACTACTAGTAATTTAGAATGACATTGTACTTGACAATAAATGATCTTAGCATGACAAAAATTATAATAAATATTCTGCAGATAGCATTTTTGAATTCACTTGAAACAGAGTAATGAAAAATAACTGAAAGGAGCAATATTAACTGTAGATTTATCAGCACTGGATTTAATGTTTCTTCTCCAGTTTACAAGAACACTTCAGTTTATTGGAAGTCTAGATTACACATTTCAAAACTACATTTACATGAACATATCTCCAGATGAGTTTTATGTCAGTAGTTCTGCATCAAGGCTAAAACTTTGCTTGTGCTGTCTTGGCCAATATTTTGAGGTCGGAGATACATTTGGCAATGCTCTCTTTCTCCTACGAAGAAAAATGCAAAATATTAGCAGAGTTGTGTTCTTTTAAGCCATCATATGAAAGAAAAAGTAAAAACCAACTTAGGAATCTTAAGAATGCAAAGATAAAATATGTGGCACAATGGTGATCCAGGAAGATCCCTGTCAGTCAGTCCCAGCCAGGTGGATGCTGGTCTAGGAAAAGGAAAAAGCCAGAGCTCCCACTGATCTAGTAACACATTCTGGACATCTGAATTGCAAGAGAACATAAAGGTGACTCCCATGTTTTATCTGAAGCTCATGGTTCAATTCCCTATATTGTACAGGTACCAAGGTGCTTTAGAACTATAGCCTAACACAAGGCTCTTCTTCAAGAGAGGTGGGCCAGGGAAAAAAATCAAGAGGAAGATTCAGGAAATGTAAACAGTACATTTCTTTTGAAATTTGGAAAATTAAAAATTAGCAAAATATCAAATGAAACCACCAATCGACTGAGGGATAATCAACTGCAAACATCATTTAGATACATCTGTTGAACATTAAATAAAAGTTGTCTGTTTCAAGCGCATTGGGTACTATGACATATCTCATCCACATGCTTGCTGTAAACTGGATACATGTATCGTCTTCTTGTATTCCGAAGGTTTGGTAGCTCTATAATTGATGTACAACTCCCACAGGCTCTACAGCTGTTCAGCTCAACTCTATCATGACAGTCTATGAAAGCCAACATCTTTCATCACTTTTCTCTACCTACCTGCTGTGGTGTGATACTCTGGATTACACTCTTCTCCACCCAGTTAACCATATGTTCTTGTGCAAGCCTTCGCTGAAGATGCTGGAGACTGACTTGGTAATCCAGGCGTTTCTTCACTGCATTGTACACCATGTGCAGTCGTTCACGGTAGTTGGTTTCTAGCATCATTGCAACATTATTCTGCAAACAGATAAAAACTGTCCAAATGCTTGCAGTTATGTTCCTTCTGATCGCATTTGTGACACAATGCTATAGTCAATGGTAGAAATTCATAATTCTATATACACATTAGCCATGATATTTAATGCTCCCTTTTTCATAGGCCACTGTAGGATCTTTCCCTGCCCCTATTTGGTACACAAAACAGAAATATTGTGAACACTCAGCAGGTTTGACAGCATCAGATGGGAACATTTTGGGTGCAAACGCTTTCATCAGAACTGCAAGACATTACAGAACAAAAAGGGAAGGAAGCAGAAAAGAAAGGATAGGTAAGAAAAATAGAATAACCTATAAATTGCTTGAGTAGAACTCATGAGAAGGTTAAAGAGCAGAACTGGTATTAGCACAAGACAATAGGCAAGCAGTAAAAGAAATTAAAGTCAGTTAGAAGTCTTAGAATGCAGGAATAGTTTTGGGGTGGTTAATATGCTACTTTTCAAAACAATTTAAAATGCTCGACATAAAGAAAATAATCCATTTGGCATTGTTTCTAATACAGTCATATAAAATGGTAATAAGATTTGCCACAGAATCTATATTCTGTTGCTTGTGCCAGCTGCAGAAACAGTGTTTGATTTGCTGCAAAGTTTTTGGGAAGCCTGATATTAAGTGACCTATGACAAAATAACACATAGCCATTTTCTACATTTATGTCAAAAACCAAAAGCTTTTAGGATTTTCTTCAAAAATACAACAAGCTAGCTGCAGCAGCTATCACCTCCTTGTAACTCAAAGTCTCACAAATGCAACTCATTTCCCTAATATAAGCTTTTCATATTTATGGTTTACCTCCAGCTTGTATTAGAGGTTTAGTTCCACTTATCTGGGTTCATTCTGCACCTATCAGACAAACATGTGAGTTTCACAGGAACATGAATTTATATTAGTACAGCAGGACATTTGTCAAATTATTCTCAGGTTCTCGAGTTCAGTGATAGACAATAGAGAACTCTGGCAATTTTCGAGCTGATCTAAACTGCAGCATAACCCAGGTACCACATGAAAATTGTTACCACCACTTAACTTAGGCTGTGCAATTCTTTTTAAAGAAAGAACTTGCATATATAGCACTTTAGAAGTGTAGCCACTGTTATACTACACACAAATGCAACAATTTGCACAAATAAAGGTTTGATAAACACTATAATAAACTATCAGAAAGCATGTGTTAGTAATGTTGGAGAAGGGCTAAACATTGGCTACATCACTGGCGAATAGGACATCATTCATTTACCAAATTCAAAACTGTGGCAAGTGACAAGGCTATTGTGCCAATCAATATCAATAATTAAAACTGGACCATATTGGACCAATAAAACAAAATATATTCATACCCGTTTTGCATCAAAAAGGTGATGACGTCCTTCTATTCTCCATTGTTCTTTCGTCTCCTGTTTGATAGCTTCCTCCAGACTGTTTATGGCTGCATCTTTCACTTCTTGTGCTTTTTCAACTTTGGTCTGTTAATGTCAAGCAAAATAGACTATATAGCATGAAGCTGAATCCTAAGTATTTTGTAAAGCATTAAATATAGTGAGAATTTTCTCAGTATTAGAGGAACTTTAGAAAAGGGATATGTTCAAAAATTTTTTTTGAAGGTAACATTTAACCAACGGCTGGAGATATCACTAGCTTTCCTTTAACCACTTTCCTAAATGTGTTTATACAATTCCAGAAAACAAAAAAAGTCTCCTTTTTACACAATTCTCAACACATTTCATGTGCTTTGCTAGATTAAAGCATCATGACCGAACAGAATTCAACCTTGTCAAGATCGATCTTGTTCTCTCAGGGAATCGAGAAATATAGGGAGCTGGTGAGAAAGTGGAGTTGAGATAGATCAGTAATGATCGCACTGAATGGCAGAACAGGCTCAAGAGGCCAAATGGTTTATTCCTGCTCCAATTTATGTTCTGATATCCAGCTTTTGTACCAAGCACAGCCACTGAATCTCAACACACTTACCTCATTCAATTTGTCAGCAAATTTTGCCACATCCTTGCCAAACTTTTTGACACCATAGAGGATAACAATGCCAATTGATATAGCTGAAATTGTTTCATGGTTAATGACATAAATTTCCTTTGATAGAAGGTAAGTCAACAGCCCAGTGCCAAATATGTAAGGGCCTACGGAGAAAAACCAAATAAGAAGATTCAAAGATTGGTCACTATTAACAATGATTTTAGGACCAAAGGTAGAAAATTTATTCTGGCTATTCAAATTTTTACAATAACTCGAATACAATTTATCTATAGAAGGCATCTTAGATTTAACGTTCAGCAGATTCCTGCTTTGAACTTATGGTACATGAATTCTGTTTCTATACAAAGTTGCACAGAGAACATGAAGTCCAAAGCACAATCCAGTGTTAGCCTGCATTAATAGCTCAACACTTTCAACTCCATAACATTAAATATTGCTTTCACAGATCATGCTTATCATGTTAATTACACTTTGGATAAAGTTCTATCAACCTGCAGGTGATTAATGAATTTGAAAGAGCGCTTCTGTTGCTCATTTATGTAAGAAATTTTTTTTCCAAATATTAAGTTGGACCACTAACATTATAGCTCTGATCCAAGAATAAAATATTCACAAAGACTGTTCTTACAAATGCGAAGCAGTATTTTAATGCAATACAAAAAGGATAAATAGAGCAATTTTGAAAAACAGAGGATCACATAGGATGTAGGACACACAAACAGACCATTTGACCCAACCAGTCAATACCAATGTTTATGCTCCACTCAAGGAACTTACTACAAATCCACTGAATTTGCAAAGTTATGGACTGACCTGTTACCCCGGTTTTGGGATAAAAGAACTGGAAAAATTCTTCTGGAATCAGACCATAGCGTACCTTGCCTCCTTCCTCGGGAAGGGGTGGCACTGGTCTCCGAGACTGATGGCTCGTATGAAAAGTCCTGGATACTGACAATAAACTGGGAAAAAGAATCAATCAACAACGCTACACAGTTTGTAGATTTCAGACAGATATTAGCAAATTATCATAGCGTAAAACATCATTATATTTTTATTTCCTCGAAAGCACTCCCTGGATGGAGAGACACATAATTCCAATTTATATAAACCTCATTCCTTCAGAAAAAAAGCAGCCTCAATATTTCATCAGTTTTTTCCAAATTAGGATAGAATATGGGTTCTCAAGGTAAAATAAGATGGATGAAAACTGATACACTGAAATAAGAAATTAAACAATTATAGTTTTACAATATTTTGGTCATGTCCAATTGATTGCAATGTCTCATAACTGTCATTTTGATAAATCTCATCAATGATTACTCAATATAAGAAACTCCTTTTACTAACCTGGCGCTGATAGGTGCTGATGTCTTCAGAGTCGAAGCTGAAAAAGGATTACACATAAATGCTTAAGACTTGAACAAATTAGTCAGTAAATGCATTATCAAATAAAACATACCTTAAAAAAAATACATCTTTTATGATTCAGTGTGATAGACATCAACACAGAAAATGCAACCACCCCATTTCATGCAGCTTTGTACTATCAAAGTCTGAGGAACACAGATTCAATCTGCCATTTCCATTTTCCACACCAACTATCGTTGTGGAATCAGCGACACTGCTAATTCAAACATACCCATGGATGAAATTTTGGCAATCTTCCTCCTGCTAGAATTGGTACCAACCTAAACTCACTTCACATGGGGCCCTTACAGTCAACAGATACTCACCCCAATGCTGGATTGAATATCATGTCCCAGGGATGATAAGATGCTGAATCTTAATGCAAGCATTTTTTAAAAATGTAAATAGGTGCTTAGTATTTGGATTTTTGTTGGTTAAATGTGCTGCACAGGAAGAATAGCAAAAACAAACCTTAAGTCTACTTGACCCCTCATTTAAAATGGAGACTAAGTAATTAATTTTGACTTGAAATTTCTTTGAGTTTTCACTGTAGAGGGAGGGAACTTTACACAACTGTCTCCCATTTCAAGTATCCAAGTGGGATTAGAATGCACAATAACCTTAAAAGGGGACCGAATAAGAGTTAGGAAAAAACAAACATAAGCGACTACGCGGAGAATGAGATAGTTAACTCTTCTAACGAAGTTCTATTGCATGAGGTGTTGCAAATGTGGTCAGCTTGATATCTACTTGAGACAACCATATTCACCCAACTGGTGAGGATTAGTTTGGTTGGGTGTAGAAGGTGGCCACCTTGTGACCTTTAAGCTGGCTGTTGCATTAAGGCGTCTGACTTTGCCTAGAGGACACGAACATCCAGGCCCCAGTACTAAGGGCTCTATACCAGGTCCGTCAGGAAGCGGGAGTATATCGCAATGTTGCTGTAGAATGAGCACCAAGGTATCCGTAGGCCCTCGGAACGGGATCCTCTCTCTCTCTACCCTCCCCATGTCCTTGTCCAGCCGAACCAGCATCTCTAACATACTTTTTCCCTTACCAGAAGTCAGAACGACGCGGGACAACATGATTTCGAGTGCTGTGCGCGCCCTTCTTGTTAACGATTGCCCGCTCCTGTAAGGAGATACAAGGGCAAGCAAGAGGTTCCCGGGCAGACTTCCTGCCTCCCTCTCCGCCACCGACCTCTCACCCAAAATGGCAGCCGCCGAGCCCGGGGAGGGAAGCGGGCGCGCAGAGCAGGCCGGGTAATGGCGGCCCTGGTCTCGCGAGAGGCGGCGAACGCGCGCGCGGGGTCAGGGGTCAAGCGGAAGCACGCGGAGCCGCCGCGGCGCTCGGAGAAGCCGAGCCGCCGGTGATGGAGAATCGCTGGGGGATCCCGCCCAATGCGCCCGCCTGTATGGAGAGGCACCTGGACGCGCTTCACTACCGGAAAGGTAACGCGGGAGGCGGGGGGAGAATCTTTCACCGGCTGTTCCCAGCTGCATGAACCGCTGATCTTCTGGAAATTGCGATTTAATGAAAGTTGTGGTAATTGTTACCGCGGCGACCACTGCGTTGGCCGGTTGGACCCTGCTGAGCGGAGGGGGAGGTTGGAGACGGAGGAGAGGGAGATGGAGGCGGATGGGAAGGGGGGTGCCCGGGACGGGCGGAGGGGAAGGGGGGACGGGCAGGGGGGGCGGAGGGGAAGGGGGGACGGGCGGCGGGGGGCGGAGGGGAAGGGGGGACGGGCGGAAGGGGAAGGGGGGGACGGGCGGGGGGCGGAGGGGAAGAGGCGGAGGGGGGGAGGCAGGTGGAGGGGGGGATGGGCAGAGGGGGGTGAGGGAGGCGGAGAGGGGGATGGAGGGGTGGGGCGGAGAGGGGGATGGAGGGGTGGGGCGGAGGGGCGGATGGAGGTGAGGGAGGAGGATGGGGGTGCGGAGGGGGGGATGGGGAGGGGGAAGGCAGGGGGTGAATGGAGGGGACAGGGGATGGACGATGGGAGGGGGATGGAGGAGAGGGGCGGGAAGGGGGGATGGCGAGGGATGGAAAGGGAGGAGGTATGGGGGGAAGTGGGGAGAGATGGAGGGGGAGGTGGGGGGGGTGGAGACAGTTAGGGGGAGATGAAGGTGGGGGGGAGGCAGGAGGGGGAGATGAAGGTGGGGGGGAGGCAGGAGGGGGAGATGAAGGTCGGGGGGAGGCGGGAGGGGGAGATGAATGTGGGGGGGAGGCGGGAGGGGGAGATGAATGTGGGGGGGAGGTGGGGGGGGGTGGAGATGAAGGTGGGGGGGAGGCGGGAGGGGGTGGAGATGAAGGTGGGGGGGAGGCGGGAGGGGGTGGAGATGAAGGTGGGGGGGAGGCGGGAGGGGGTGGAGATGAAGGTGGGGGGGAGGCGGGAGGGGGTGGAGATGAAGGTGGGGGGGAGGCGGGAGAATCTCAACTTTCTGTTTTCTTTCTATTTTCTTTGCATTTTTATTTCTGTTGGCCTCTCTCAGGTCTTTTTAACAACTTCATTATTTGCATGACCTTGTGGTGCCTTTATGTTGCCTCATTGAGCTGGTTGTTTATTCCATTAGTCCATTCTTGCCAAAAGTGACTGGTCCTTCAATCTATTGCTTCTTTACTGTGATTGTAGCATCTGCACTCTCTCCCCCCCTCCCCGCTGCTCCTTTTTCAGTTAGGAATAAGTGTTGCACATCAAACATGAATTTTTCCTTTTCATTTTGCACATGTGTACATATAGCTGCAATCATTTTGTTTCATTATTCATTCATCTGTATGTTGCAGCATAGTAATTAACAGATATGTTTTTCATGCTCAGATCTAAGTTAAGTTGCTGTATCTGGTATTCATTACAGATGGAGCCCTGTTACTTGGAGCATCTACATTATCTGGGCGCAGTTGGTTGGGCTCTGTTTGGTTGTTCAAAGACCCACTCAAGGCCCCAAATGAAGGATTCTGCACGGTTGGTGTCCAGACACAGGCAGGGGTGGTGGATACATGCTGGGTATCTGGCAGAGAAATCCTTGTAGCATCTGATTCTGGTAAGGCTGTGTTTTTAGTACTTTTGAGCAATAGAAATTACTGCATAGGAGACCATTTAGCTTCTATTAGTACAACTTTGCTTTGCCCTGTACCATTTTATCTTCCTTTTCAAATCAGTAGTTGGCACAATAATCAGTATCATCTTTATTGATTGACCATAAGTATTTATATACTTTCAAAAATGATTCTAAGTTGATTGAGTTTTGGGGCAGAGATATGAATATCTAAATGCTGGAAAACTAAGTGTTTTTTGGTGTGTGCAGACAATTAAGCTGACTTGACTGCTTTATATCACATTTGTTTCAGAGTTATCTTATACTGAGTATACACCATCATAGTTAATGTAGAAAGTGAATTTGATGTGTTCCGTGATGTTTAATACTCCAAGCATTTTTTTTATTCATTCAAAGGGTGTGGGCATTACTTTCAGGACCAGCATTTATTGCCCATCTTGAAAAACATCATGCAATTTGAACCTTGTGCTGGAAGAAGTCTAGTCTTCACTTAATTCCATTGTTCCTTTATTTTACTCTCTGCAGGTGCTGTAGAATTGTGGGAGGTGGCTGAGAGTGAGACCGTGATGGTGAGCAAGTTCTGTAAATATGAGCACGATGACATTGTTACTAAAGTGAGCGTACTGCCTGGTGAAACACAGGCGGTTAGCAGCAGTCTAGATTGCAGGTTTGTAACAGCATCCTTCTTGCACTGTCTAACCATGCTTTTCTGAACATGCTTTGCTGACACTCATCCATCACTATCACACATTGCCTGTGAGTTTCAAATGAGCAAAGAAGGCTTGGAGCTTGAATTGTTCACTGATCCGAGCTCCTTCCAATTTTTATATTCAATTGCTTAATTTCGTTAATCTCTTAGAGCAAGTGATGATGCATAGATATTACATATGAGAAATCAGACTTAATATAAATACACTAAGAATTGATAGTAATGGCTGTGGAACCTTGCCAGTATTCATGCATAACAAATCAATGTAAATCTGCAGGATTTAAAACTGCCACAATATTTGAGTCTTTATTTCATAGAATACAATAGGCAAACTTGTAAGCTTTTTTTAACAAGATCGCTTGTATAATTTTCTATCACTAACTTATATTCCTAACAAGCAATGAAAATTTGCACACAACTGCCCAAAATGTTTAAAATAGTCAGGATACACTGAGTAAGAATTATCTTAACCTGTATTAACAACACACTTTCATTTATTAGTGTGAAGATTTGGGACCTAGAACAGAGTACCGTGTTGATCTCTTATCAAGGTGAGCAATAACAGATATGACTAGCAATTTTGTCACTCCTAAGTGTTTCTTGAACCCGTCATGCAATTGTTTTTAATGCTTTGCTGACATCTCAATAGTAGTTGATATTTTTGTAGCACTGTAAATGATAAAAACAAAAAAACTGCGGATGCTGGAAATCCAAAACAAAAACAGAATTACCTGGAAAAACTCAGCAGGTCTGGCAGCATCGGCGGAGAAGAAAAGAGTTGACGTTTCGAGTCCTCATGACCCTTCGAAGGTAATTCCAGGTAATTCTGTTTTTGTTTTGCATGGAACACATGTTCGTTATACTTTGAGAAACCCATTTGTCAAAAGATGAGTTAATCATGCACAGCTGGCAAAGATTTGCACAATAAACATATGGTACAATCCTGGTCCTGGACAAGACCTGCAATTTTGTTAGGATTCAGTTAGGGACCAGTAACCTTTGTTGTAAAGTAGACAAAATTTGAAATCCCAATTACTTATTAAGGGAATAAAGCTACAAGATTTACAGTTTTAAACAAACAGAAGAAATTTTACTATGCAAGAGTCAACAAAGCAGTTAATGCTATCAATCTTATACTCTAACATCCAGGATTAACATGGGGTTAATGCCTTGAAGCTATTAATGTATATAATATTATTGGAAAATATTTTTCTTCTAAAATAGAGGTTTAGCCTGTGGGTGTGTCTTAATTGGATTAAAGCCAGCTAGTCTGGGTGCTTTGATGTGCACTAGTTTTGAGATGTAAAAGAGGTAGAGTGCATTTGCATTTTTTTGAATAGAGCATCCAAGAAGCAGGGTGAAATCTGACACAAAAACAGAATTACCTGGAAAAACTCAGCAGGTCTGGCAGCATCGGCGGAGAAGAAAAGAGTTGACGTTTCGAGTCCTCATGACCCTTCGACAGAACTTGAGTTCGAGTCCAGGAAAGAGCTCTTCAACGTCAACTCTTTTCTTCTCCGCCGATGCTGCCAGACCTGCTGAGTTTTTCCAGGTAATTCGGTTTTTGTTTTGGATTTCCAGCATCCGCAGTTTTTTTGTTGAAATCTGACACCTAGTGAGCAGAGACCAGGCAATATGTTTATATTGCTAATAAAATTGGTTCTATGAAAGGGGTTTTTATTGTTAGACGAGGTGGATTCAAAGAGGCTGGTGATACGATGAGAATTTACATTCAATGGGCTGTGCTAGGTATAACAAGATAACTGTTTTGTGTGTGAAGAGCAGAGGCAATGTGAGATCAAAAGCAGCTGTAGCCTCCAACTGTCTCCACAGGAAGCAAAGTGAAAAGAACCTCATTTCGAATTTATAAGGTAAAAATGCTTTGCCTGGTGTCTGCTTAAAAATCTATGGGGTTGCCTTAATGGAGATTAGTCTGGGATTTTTTTAAAAGTTATGATAATAGTAATTTGTAGCCATGTGTACGTGTTTAATGTGTTGCAATTTAATAAAATGTTTCATTTAGTTTAATGTAAAACCTCTGAGAGCTGGGGGTCTGATTCCTGAATTTAGAGTTGCATCTCAAACATACCAATTAAAAATATAGGCTATGATAGTTTAAATAGCTCAGCTTTAATAAACTGCTGTTTCATTACAGTAAACATGAATTCACAGGCAAACTGTGATCAAACACACCACAAACTGCACATTAAATAGCACGCACGCCCGAGACAAGTCCCACGAGTTCTTAAACCCATCCAGATGTCATTGATCACTGAGAGTCACATAAATCCTTTACGCAGTCTTCCTAATGAAGGATAGTAGCTCCCCTTTCATGAATATAGCTTCTGATTTCCCTCAACAGAAGCTCTGACTCAGACTGCCCCAATGACTGCTCGTTTCCCAGTTGCTCACTCTCTTCTCCTGAGACTGACCCTCACTGGATTTACAAGGCTGTGTCCCACATCTAATCATGGGCATGATCTCAACTCTCTAGCTGCTCTGAACAGAACAGCACTGCTCCTGGACTTCCTTGAGCTCCCCAACTCTCACCAGGACTGAGCAACCACTGCTCCTTAGCTTCCCTGAGCTCACCTTTCAGCTGCACAGAATGACTACTGCTCCCGGGGCTTCTGAGCCCCAGCCCCCTCAGCAGCATGGAGCTAATGGCAGCACGTCAGCTGCGTGGAGCTGACCCTCTTGGTCTGCTTCCGACTCCCAGTCACTTTGGGCTTCTTTTTTGTGCCACACCCCAGTACCATGGTCATTGTTTTGCATAATAACCCTTTGCAAGTGCACTGCCCAATCCCTACAGCTGTCAACGGAATGCTGGAAACTGAGCATGCACCAACCTGTCTTCCTGCTGCGCTCTATGCTTGCGCTGGAACTGCTGAGCATGCCAGCAGTTGTAGGCCATGGCCTCCACTCAGAAAACCCACAAAAACCAGCAATATAGATTTCCTCACGTATTATTTGATTATTGTACCGAACAAAATTATATACAGTATTTCCTGATTTAGGTAAGATTAGCAAAGCATTTACTATTAAAATCTACTTACCCTTTGAAATGAGCTTAAGGCACGTGCAAACTTACATTTAAAAGAGATCGTCACTGATTTACTTGAAAGGAAAACAATAGAAATTTGTTTTAATTTGTTCCTGAAACGTGGACTTCACTGACAAGACTAGCACTCATTGCCCATCCCTAATGAGAAGGTGGTCATGAACTGGGGCCTTCAACAGCTGCAGTCTTTGTGGTGTAGGTACACTTCCGGTGGGAGTTCCAGGAATTTGACCCAATGTAAATGAAGGAATGGTAATTTCCAAATGAGGACTTCTGTGACTTAGAGGGGAATTTGGAGGTGATGGTGTTCCCGTCTGACCTTCCAGGCCAGGGGCGAGCAGCTATTTGGGATGGATGGCCACAAAAGCTTTGATGAGCTTTTGAGGATTGCACACACAAAACAAATTGTTAGCAGCTAACAAAAGTTGATATGACATTGTATGAAGAACCCTTTCATGTCATTTCCATTCTTAATGAAAATAGCTTTTATTAACATGCTAAGGTGTACCCAAAACTTAACTTAGCCATTGGTATGTCATAAAAACTGAAACTTAACCACTGATGTAAAAATTTTGTAAACCAAAGAAAAGTTTAAAGAGTTATAAACTTCGAGGAGATATAGTTTTAAAAATTATAGGTAAGAAACAAATCACATTCTATCGAACATCAGTTATAAAATATATTTTAACAGAATGTCATAAATGCTTTTTGCCATATCAGTGAAATGACCTACCTATGCTATGCTCACTAGCACTTCAAACTCTTAAGTTAGATCTGTTTCAGCGCTCAGCACAAATTCAACAGGATTGAGAGGGTTACTCACATTGTAAATCTTTGTACTGTTCTCAGTTTTCCACGCATGCTCCCCTCCTCTCACCTGGGAGCTGATTGTTACTCGCTCGCAAAAAGTTCTCCAACTGCTGCTCACTGACCACAGGAAGTGGCCCAAAGACAGACACTCATAGAGAAAAGCAAATAATTTGATTTCTTTTTGCCCTCAAAATCCCTGTTTCTCAGCTCAAATACTTAAATAAATATTATAATGCAATGCAGCTTCAGGGCCAGATAAAAAATATCTCAAAGGCTGTAGACTCTTTTCCCACACCTGTTCTGGCAATAGAGGTTGTGGGTTTGGAAGGCCCTGTTGAATAAGCCTTGGTGAAGTGCTGCATTGAATCTTGTAGATGGTGTACACCGTGGCCAAGGTGCACTAGTGCTGGAGGGAGCGAATTTTTCCGGTGATGGTTGGGGTGCCAATCAAGTAGTCTACTTTGTCCTGGATGGTGTCAAGCTCCTGGAGTGTTGTTGGAGCTGCACTCAGCCCTGCAAATGGGGAGTATTATGTCATGTGAGTTACACACCTCAGAGTACCCAGCATCTTATGTTATCTTGCAGCCACAGTATTTAAGCAGCTGACCAAGTTAAGTTTAATGCTTAATGCTAATTGTTCTTCTACCCCTCAACCCCCATCCCCCTCAGGTGATGAGATGCGGTCTGTTGGAAATGCCCATTGTCTGGGACTTGTGTGGCAGGAACGTTACTTTTAGAATAACATGATGCCATACATTGAGCATAAACTCCCACCAGATAAATTGTTTTTCATTACTAATTGATAAAAGGGAGTTGAGATTTACAGAACTTATTTTTAATGCTTAGAAGGACAAAGTTATGATTGGAAGCAATCAGTTTAATTTCAGTTGTCTGGAAAGTTGTTATTATTACATGATATATACACTTGATTAAAAGGTATAAAACACTTGGGCATTAAAACATTGGTCAGTTCTAAAAGCTTTGTAGTCAACAGTTTACTGGTGTAGCTATCAACTGCAATCAAAATTTCTATTTTCACATTTAAACTAACTGATCTTCAGTGACATTGTGGTAAGTCAGATGATATGCTATTTCATATTGGCAGGAATGTTTGAGAAAAATAAATAGTGTAAATGTTAAATTCAAATTTTGCAACAGAAGTGGATTTGCTATGATCAAAATTGCTTTTTATATAAAAATACCTACTTAAATCAAGAGTTGTTCATTAACTGATTATAATCTCGTTTCTGAATGCAGCTCATTCAGGGCCTGTGATGTGTGTATCTGCCTGCCCAAGCAATGAGAATCTCTTCCTCTCTTGTGCTCAGGTAAAGTAAATAGTATTTTAAGTATCTAAAGTCAATCTGCCTACCAGTCAAGTAGAAATATTCCCTTAAAATGAGGGATACATATTAAGTATTGAGTGTCTTTCTGAGCATTCAAATTTTGTTGTATTGTACAAATCTGAGAAAACCAACAAACTTTGTGACTCACAGGATCTGATCCTTCTCCAGTGCAATTGCAGGTGCACATTTAGTAAGTAAATGTCCACGTAGGCTCCCGCTGTGTGGAGTAATTTGACTTTTTCTTTCTTTCATTGTGGGTGTGGACAAACTTAATCATGGCCTGGACATTTTTCTTTCATGTTGTGGAGTTGCTGGCAATGTTTGTTACCAATCTCTAATTGCCCTTGCAGGTGGTGTTAAACTGCCATCTTGAAATGCTGCAATCCAAATGGTGTAGATGCACCAACAGTGCTGTTTTGAATGGAGTTCCAGGATAGTGATCCAGCGACATTGAAGGAACAGCAATATAGTTCCAAGTCTGGTTGGTGTGTGACTTGGAAGGACCTTGCTATTGGCTGTATTGTCTTGTGTCTGGTGTTCTTCTAGGTGGTAGAGGTTGTGGGTTTGGAAGGTGCTGTTGAAGGAGCCTTGACAAGTTGCTGAAGTGCATCTTGTAGATGGTCTACACTGCTGCCAGTGTGCATGGTAGTAGAAGGAATGGATATTTAAGGTAGTAGATGGGGGTGCCACTCAAGCAGGCTGCTTTGTCCTGGATGGTGTCAAGCTTCTTGAGTGTTGTTGAAGCTGCACTCATCCAGGAAAGTGGAGAGTATTCCAGCACTTCTGATTTGTGCCTTGTAGATGGTGGATAGACATTGGGCAAAAGGTGATGAATTACTCGCTGCTGAATTCCCAGCCCCTGACTTGCTCTTGAAGCCACAGTATTTATATGGCTGGTCCAGTTATGATTTTGGCCAGTGGTATCCCTCAGGATGCTTGTGGTGGGTGTTACAGTGCTGTTAATGCAAATTTTTCTCTTGCTGGAGATGATCATTGCCTGGCACTTAAGTGGAAAGTAGGCCTGAATGTTGCTCGGGTTTTGCTACATATGGGCATGGACTATTTCAGTATCTCAGGAATGCTACGTTTGGTGAAACACTGCCTTGATGTCAAGGACAGTTACTCCTACCTCACGTCTGGAATTCAGCTCTTTTGTCCATGTTTGTACCAAGACATTGTAATGAACTCTGGAGCTGAGTGCCCCAACGGAACCCAAGCCGAGTGCCCCAACGGAACCCAAACCGAGTGCCCCAACGGAACCCAAGCCGAGTGCCCCAACGGAACCCAAGCCGAGTGCCCCAACGGAACCCAAGCCGAGTGCCCCAACGGAACCCAAACCGAGTGCCCCAACGGAACCCAAGCCGAGTGCCCCAACGGAACCCAAGCCGAGTGCCCCAACGGAACCCAAGCCGAGTGCCCCAACGGAACCCAAGCCGAGTGCCCCGGCGGAACCCAAGCCGAGTGCCCCGGCGGAACCCAAGCCGAGTGCCCCGGCGGAACCCAAGCCGAGTGCCCCGGCGGAACCCAGGCCGAGTGCCCCGGCGGAACCCAGGCCGAGTGCCCCGGCGGAACCCAGGCCGAGTGCCCCGGCGGAACCCAGGCCGAGTGCCCCGGCGGAACCCAGGCCGAGTGCCCCGGCGGAACCCAGGCCGAGTGCCCCGGCGGAACCCAGGCCGAGTGCCCCGGCGGAACCCAGGCCGAGTGCCCCGGCGGAACCCAGGCCGAGTGCCCCGGCGGAGCCCAGGCCGAGTGCCCCGGCGGAGCCCAGGCCGAGTGCCCCGGCGGAGCCCAGGCCGAGTGCCCCGGCGGAGCCCAGGCCGAGTGCCCCGGCGGAGCCCAGGCCGAGTGCCCCGGCGGAGCCCAGGCCGAGTGCCCCGGCGGAGCCCAGGCCGAGTGCCCCGGCGGAGCCCAGGCCGAGTGCCCCGGCGGAGCCCAGGCCGAGTGCCCCGGCGGAGCCCAGGCCGAGTGCCCCGGCGGAGCCCAGGCCGAGTGCCCCGGCGGAGCCCAGGCCGAGTGCCCCGGCGGAGCCCAGGCCGAGTGCCCCGGCGGAGCCCAGGCCGAGTGCCCCGGCGGAGCCCAGGCCGAGTGCCCCGGCGGAGCCCAGGCCGAGTGCCCCGGCGGAGCCCAGGCCGAGTGCCCCGGCGGAGCCCAGGCCGAGTGCCCCGGCGGAGCCCAGGCCGAGTGCCCCGGCGGAGCCCAGGCCGAGTGCCCCGGCGGAGCCCAGGCCGAGTGCCCCGGCGGAGCCCAGGCCGAGTGCCCCGGCGGAGCCCAGGCCGAGTGCCCCGGCGGAGCCCAGGCCGAGTGCCCCGGCGGAGCCCAGGCCGAGTGCCCCGGCGGAGCCCAGGCCGAGTGCCCCGGCGGAGCCCAGGCCGAGTGCCCCGGCGGAGCCCAGGCCGAGTGCCCCGGCGGAGCCCAGGCCGAGTGCCCCGGCGGAGCCCAGGCCGAGTGCCCCGGCGGAGCCCAGGCCGAGTGCCCCGGCGGAGCCCAGGCCGAGTGCCCCGGCGGAGCCCAGGCCGAGTGCCCCGGCGGAGCCCAGGCCGAGTGCCCCGGCGGAGCCCAGGCCGAGTGCCCCGGCGGAGCCCAGGCCGAGTGCCCCGCGGAGCCCAGGCCGAGTGCCCCGGCGGAGCCCAGGCCGAGTGCCCCGGCGGAGCCCAGGCCGAGTGCCCCGGCGGAGCCCAGGCCGAGTTGCCCCGGCGGAGCCCAGGGCCGAGTGCCCCGGCGGAGCCAGGCCGAGTGCCCCGGCGGAGCCCAGGCCGAGTGCCCCGGCGGAGCCCAGGCCGAGTGCCCCGGCGGAGCCCAGGCCGAGTGCCCCGGCGGAGCCCAGGCCGAGTGCCCGGCGGAGCCCAGGCCGAGTGCCCCGGCGGAGCCCAGGCCGAGTGCCCCGGCGGAGCCCAGGCCGAGTGCCCCGGCGGAGCCCAGGCCGAGTGCCCCCCGGCGGAGCCCAGGCCGAGTGCCCCGGCGGAGCCCAGGCCGAGTGCCCCGGCGGAGCCCAGGCCGAGTGCCCCCGGCGGAGCCCAGGCCGAGTGCCCCGGCGGAGCCCAGGCCGAGTGCCCCGGCGGAGCCCAGGCCGAGTGCCCCGGCGGAGCCCAGGCCGAGTGCCCCGGCGGAGCCCAGGCCGAGTGCCCCGGCGGAGCCCAGGCCGAGTGCCCCGGCGGAGCCCAGGCCGAGTGCCCCGGCGGAGCCCAGGCCGAGTGCCCCGGCGGAGCCCAGGCCGAGTGCCCCGGCGGAGCCCAGGCCGAGTGCCCCGGCGGAGCCCAGGCCGAGTGCCCCGGCGGAGCCCAGGCCGAGTGCCCCGGCGGAGCCCAGGCCGAGTGCCCCGGCGGAGCCCAGGCCGAGTGCCCCGGCGGAGCCCAGGCCGAGTGCCCCGGCGGAGCCCAGGCCGAGTGCCCCGGCGGAGCCCAGGCCGAGTGCCCCGGCGGAGCCCAGGCCGAGTGCCCCGGCGGAGCCCAGGCCGAGTGCCCCGGCGGAGCCCAGGCCGAGTGCCCCGGCGGAGCCCAGGCCGAGTGCCCCGGCGGAGCCCAGGCCGAGTGCCCCGGCGGAGCCCAGGCCGAGTGCCCCGGCGGAGCCCAGGCCGAGTGCCCCGGCGGAGCCCAGGCCGAGTGCCCCGGCGGAGCCCAGGCCGAGTGCCCCGGCGGAGCCCAGGCCGAGTGCCCCGGCGGAGCCCAGGCCGAGTGCCCCGGCGGAGCCCAGGCCGAGTGCCCCGGCGGAGCCCAGGCCGAGTGCCCCGGCGGAGCCCAGGCCGAGTGCCCCGGCGGAGCCCAGGCCGAGTGCCCCGGCGGAGCCCAGGCCGAGTGCCCCGGCGGAGCCCAGGCCGAGTGCCCCGGCGGAGCCCAGGCCGAGTGCCCCGGCGGAGCCCAGGCCGAGTGCCCCGGCGGAGCCCAGGCCGAGTGCCCCGGCGGAGCCCAGGCCGAGTGCCCCGGCGGAGCCCAGGCCGAGTGCCCCGGCGGAGCCCAGGCCGAGTGCCCCGGCGGAGCCCAGGCCGAGTGCCCCGGCGGAGCCCAGGCCGAGTGCCCCGGCGGAGCCCAGGCCGAGTGCCCCGGCGGAGCCCAGGCCGAGTGCCCCGGCGGAGCCCAGGCCGAGTGCCCCGGCGGAGCCCAGGCCGAGTGCCCCGGCGGAGCCCAGGCCGAGTGCCCCGGCGGAGCCCAGGCCGAGTGCCCCGGCGGAGCCCAGGCCGAGTGCCCCGGCGGAGCCCAGGCCGAGTGCCCCGGCGGAGCCCAGGCCGAGTGCCCCGGCGGAGCCCAGGCCGAGTGCCCCCGGCGGAGCCCAGGCCGAGTGCCCCGGCGGAGCCCAGGCCGAGTGCCCCGGCGGAGCCCAGGCCGAGTGCCCCGGCGGAGCCCAGGCCGAGTGCCCCGGCGGAGCCCAGGCCGAGTGCCCCGGCGGAGCCCAGGCCGAGTGCCCCGGCGGAGCCCAGGCCGAGTGCCCCGGCGGAGCCCAGGCCGAGTGCCCCCGGCGGAGCCCAGGC
Organism: Carcharodon carcharias; assembly: GCF_017639515.1. Classification (NCBI taxonomy): domain Eukaryota; kingdom Metazoa; phylum Chordata; class Chondrichthyes; order Lamniformes; family Lamnidae; genus Carcharodon; species Carcharodon carcharias. The sequence goes on from NC_054475.1 coordinate 21,763,475, forward strand.
CGAGTGCCCCGGCGGAGCCCAGGCCGAGTGCCCCCGGCGGAGCCCAGGCCGAGTGCCCCGGCGGAGCCCAGGCCGAGTGCCCCGCGGAGCCCAGGCCGAGTGCCCCGGCGGAGCCCAGGCCGAGTGCCCCGGCGGAGCCAGGCCGAGTGCCCCGGCGGAGCCCAGGCCGAGTGCCCCGGCGGAGCCCAGGCCGAGTGCCCCCGGCGGAGCCCAGGCCGAGTGCCCCGGCGGAGCCCAGGCCGAGTGCCCCGGCGGAGCCCAGGCCGAGTGCCCCGGCGGAGCCCAGGCCGAGTGCCCCGGCGGAGCCCAGGCCGAGTGCCCCGGCGGAGCCCAGGCCGAGTGCCCCGGCGGAGCCCAGGCCGAGTGCCCCGGCGGAGCCCAGGCCGAGTGCCCCGGCGGAGCCCAGGCCGAGTGCCCCGGCGGAGCCCAGGCCGAGTGCCCCGGCGGAGCCCAGGCCGAGTGCCCCGGCGGAGCCCAGGCCGAGTGCCCCGGCGGAGCCCAGGCCGAGTGCCCCGGCGGAGCCCAGGCCGAGTGCCCCGGCGGAGCCCAGGCCGAGTGCCCCGGCGGAGCCCAGGCCGAGTGCCCCGGCGGAGCCCAGGCCGAGTGCCCCGGCGGAGCCCAGGCCGAGTGCCCCGGCGGAGCCCAGGCCGAGTGCCCCGGCGGAGCCCAGGCCGAGTGCCCCGGCGGAGCCCAGGCCGAGTGCCCCGGCGGAGCCCAGGCCGAGTGCCCCGGCGGAGCCCAGGCCGAGTGCCCCGGCGGAGCCCAGGCCGAGTGCCCCGGCGGAGCCCAGGCCGAGTGCCCCGGCGGAGCCCAGGCCGAGTGCCCCGGCGGAGCCCAGGCCGAGTGCCCCGGCGGAGCCCAGGCCGAGTGCCCCGGCGGAGCCCAGGCCGAGTGCCCCGGCGGAGCCCAGGCCGAGTGCCCCGGCGGAGCCCAGGCCGAGTGCCCCGGCGGAGCCCAGGCCGAGTGCCCCGGCGGAGCCCAGGCCGAGTGCCCCGGCGGAGCCCAGGCCGAGTGCCCCGGCGGAGCCCAGGCCGAGTGCCCCGGCGGAGCCCAGGCCGAGTGCCCCGGCGGAGCCCAGGCCGAGTGCCCCGGCGGAGCCCAGGCCGAGTGCCCCGGCGGAGCCCAGGCCGAGTGCCCCGGCGGAGCCCAGGCCGAGTGCCCCGGCGGAGCCCAGGCCGAGTGCCCCGGCGGAGCCCAGGCCGAGTGCCCCGGCGGAGCCCAGGCCGAGTGCCCCGGCGGAGCCCAGGCCGAGTGCCCCGGCGGAGCCCAGGCCGAGTGCCCCGGCGGAGCCCAGGCCGAGTGCCCCGGCGGAGCCCAGGCCGAGTGCCCCGGCGGAGCCCAGGCCGAGTGCCCCGGCGGAGCCCAGGCCGAGTGCCCCGGCGGAGCCCAGGCCGAGTGCCCCGGCGGAGCCCAGGCCGAGTGCCCCGGCGGAGCCCAGGCCGAGTGCCCCGGCGGAGCCCAGGCCGAGTGCCCCGGCGGAGCCCAGGCCGAGTGCCCCGGCGGAGCCCAGGCCGAGTGCCCCGGCGGAGCCCAGGCCGAGTGCCCCGGCGGAGCCCAGGCCGAGTGCCCCGGCGGAGCCCAGGCCGAGTGCCCCGGCGGAGCCCAGGCCGAGTGCCCCGGCGGAGCCCAGCCGAGTGCCCCGCGGAGCCCAGGCCGAGTGCCCCGGCGGAGCCCAGGCCGAGTGCCCGGCGGAGCCCAGGCCGAGTGCCCCGGCGGAGCCCAGGCCGAGTGCCCCGGCGGAGCCCAGGCCGAGTGCCCCGGCGGAGCCCAGGCCGAGTGCCCCGGCGGAGCCCAGGCCGAGTGCCCCGGCGGAGCCCAGGCCGAGTGCCCCGGCGGAGCCCAGGCCGAGTGCCCCGCGGAGCCCAGGCCGAGTGCCCCGGCGGAGCCCAGGCCGAGTGCCCCGGCGGAGCCCAGGCCGAGTGCCCCGCGGAGCCCAGGCCGAGTGCCCCGGCGGAGCCCAGGCCGAGTGCCCCGGCGGAGCCCAGGCCGAGTGCCCCGGCGGAGCCCAGGCCGAGTGCCCCGGCGGAGCCCAGGCCGAGTGCCCCGGCGGAGCCCAGGCCGAGTGCCCCGGCGGAGCCCAGGCCGAGTGCCCCGGCGGAGCCCAGGCCGAGTGCCCCGGCGGAGCCCAGGCCGAGTGCCCCGGCGGAGCCCAGGCCGAGTGCCCCGGCGGAGCCCAGGCCGAGTGCCCCGGCGGAGCCCAGGCGAGTGCCCCGACGGAGCCCAGGCCGAGTGCCCCGGCGGAGCCCAGGCCGAGTGCCCCGCGGAGCCCAGGCCGAGTGCCCCGGCGGAGCCCAGGCCGAGTGCCCCGCGGAGCCCAGGCCGAGTGCCCCGGCGGAGCCCAGGCCGAGTGCCCCGGCGGAGCCCAGGCCGAGTGCCCCGGCGGAGCCCAGGCCGAGTGCCCCGGCGGAGCCCAGGCCGAGTGCCCCGGCGGAGCCCAGGCCGAGTGCCCCGACGGAGCCCAGGCCGAGTGCCCCGGCGGAGCCCAGGCCGAGTGCCCCGGCGGAGCCCAGGCCGAGTGCCCCGGCGGAGCCCAGGCCGAGTGCCCCGGCGGAGCCCAGGCCGAGTGCCCCGGCGGAGCCCAGGCCGAGTGCCCCGGCGGAGCCCAGGCCGAGTGCCCCGCGGAGCCCAGGCCGAGTGCCCGGCGGAGCCCAGGCCGAGTGCCCCGCGGAGCCCAGGCGAGTGCCCGCGGAGCCCAGGCCGAGTGCCCCGGCGGAGCCCAGGCCGAGTGCCCCGGCGGAGCCCAGGCCGAGTGCCCCGGCGGAGCCCAGGCCGAGTGCCCCGGCGGAGCCCAGGCCGAGTGCCCCGGCGGAGCCCAGGCCGAGTGCCCCGGCGGAGCCCAGGCCGAGTGCCCCGGCGGAGCCCAGGCCGAGTGCCCCGGCGGAGCCCAGGCCGAGTGCCCCGGCGGAGCCCAGGCCGAGTGCCCCGGCGGAGCCCAGGCCGAGTGCCCCCGGCGGAGCCCAGGCCGAGTGCCCCGGCGGAGCCCAGGCCGAGTGCCCCGGCGGAGCCCAGGCCGAGTGCCCCGGCGGAGCCCAGGCCGAGTGCCCCGGCGGAGCCCAGGCCGAGTGCCCCGGCGGAGCCCAGGCCGAGTGCCCCGGCGGAGCCCAGGCCGAGTGCCCCGGCGGAGCCCAGGCCGAGTGCCCCGGCGGAGCCCAGGCCGAGTGCCCCGGCGGAGCCCAGGCCGAGTGCCCCGGCGGAGCCCAGGCCGAGTGCCCCGGCGGAGCCCAGGCCGAGTGCCCGGCGGAGCCCAGGCCGAGTGCCCCGGCGGAGCCCAGGCCGAGTGCCCCGGCGGAGCCCAGGCCGAGTGCCCCGGCGGAGCCCAGGCCGAGTGCCCCGGCGGAGCCCAGGCCGAGTGCCCCGGCGGAGCCCAGGCCGAGTGCCCCGGCGGAGCCCAGGCCGAGTGCCCCGGCGGAGCCCAGGCCGAGTGCCCCGGCGGAGCCCAGGCCGAGTGCCCCGGCGGAGCCCAGGCCGAGTGCCCCGGCGGAGCCCAGGCCGAGTGCCCCGGCGGAGCCCAGGCCGAGTGCCCCGGCGGAGCCCAGGCCGAGTGCCCCGGCGGAGCCCAGGCCGAGTGCCCCGGCGGAGCCCAGGCCGAGTGCCCCGGCGGAGCCCAGGCCGAGTGCCCCGGCGGAGCCCAGGCCGAGTGCCCCGGCGGAGCCCAGGCCGAGTGCCCCGGCGGAGCCCAGGCCGAGTGCCCCGGCGGAGCCCAGGCCGAGTGCCCCGGCGGAGCCCAGGCCGAGTGCCCCGGCGGAGCCCAGGCCGAGTGCCCCGGCGGAGCCCAGGCCGAGTGCCCCGGCGGAGCCCAGGCCGAGTGCCCCGGCGGAGCCCAGGCCGAGTGCCCCGGCGGAGCCCAGGCCGAGTGCCCCGGCGGAGCCCAGGCCGAGTGCCCCGGCGGAGCCCAGGCCGAGTGCCCCGGCGGAGCCCAGGCCGAGTGCCCCGGCGGAGCCCAGGCCGAGTGCCCCGGCGGAGCCCAGGCCGAGTGCCCCGGCGGAGCCCAGGCCGAGTGCCCCGGCGGAGCCCAGGCCGAGTGCCCCGGCGGAGCCCAGGCCGAGTGCCCCGGCGGAGCCCAGGCCGAGTGCCCCGGCGGAGCCCAGGCCGAGTGCCCCGGCGGAGCCCAGGCCGAGTGCCCCGGCGGAGCCCAGGCCGAGTGCCCCGGCGGAGCCCAGGCCGAGTGCCCCGGCGGAGCCCAGGCCGAGTGCCCCGGCGGAGCCCAGGCCGAGTGCCCCGGCGGAGCCCAGGCCGAGTGCCCCGGCGGAGCCCAGGCCGAGTGCCCCGGCGGAGCCCAGGCCGAGTGCCCCGGCGGAGCCCAGGCCGAGTGCCCCGGCGGAGCCCAGGCCGAGTGCCCCGGCGGAGCCCAGGCCGAGTGCCCCGGCGGAGCCCAGGCCGAGTGCCCCGGCGGAGCCCAGGCCGAGTGCCCCGGCGGAGCCCAGGCCGAGTGCCCCGGCGGAGCCCAGGCCGAGTGCCCCGGCGGAGCCCAGGCCGAGTGCCCCGGCGGAGCCCAGGCCGAGTGCCCCGGCGGAGCCCAGGCCGAGTGCCCCGGCGGAGCCCAGGCCGAGTGCCCCGGCGGAGCCCAGGCCGAGTGCCCCGGCGGAGCCCAGGCCGAGTGCCCCGGCGGAGCCCAGGCCGAGTGCCCCGGCGGAGCCCAGGCCGAGTGCCCCGGCGGAGCCCAGGCCGAGTGCCCCGGCGGAGCCCAGGCCGAGTGCCCCGGCGGAGCCCAGGCCGAGTGCCCCGGCGGAGCCCAGGCCGAGTGCCCCGGCGGAGCCCAGGCCGAGTGCCCCGGCGGAGCCCAGGCCGAGTGCCCCGGCGGAGCCCAGGCCGAGTGCCCCGGCGGAGCCCAGGCCGAGTGCCCCGGCGGAGCCCAGGCCGGAGTGCCCCCGGCGGAGCCCAGGCCGAGTGCCCCGGCGGAGCCCAGGCCGAGTGCCCCGGCGGAGCCCAGGCCGAGTGCCCCGGCGGAGCCCAGGCCGAGTGCCCCGGCGGAGCCCAGGCCGAGTGCCCCGGCGGAGCCCAGGCCGACGTGCCCCGGCGGAGCCCAGGCCGAGTGCCCCGGCGGAGCCCAGGCCGAGTGCCCCGGCGGAGCCCAGGCCGAGTGCCCCGGCGGAGCCCAGGCCGAGTGCCCCGGCGGAGCCCAGGCCGAGTGCCCCGGCAGAGCCAGGCCGAGTGCCCCGGCGGAGCCCAGGCCGAGTGCCCCCGGCGGAGCCCAGGCCGAGTGCCCCGGCGGAGCCCAGGCCGAGTGCCCCGGCGGAGCCCAGGCCGAGTGCCCCGGCGGAGCCCAGGCCGAGTGCCCCGGCGGAGCCCAGGCCGAGTGCCCCGGCGGAGCCCAGGCCGAGTGCCCCGGCGGAGCCCAGGCCGAGTGCCCCCGGCGGAGCCCAGGCCGAGTGCCCCGGCGGAGCCCAGGCCGAGTGCCCCGGCGGAGCCCAGGCCGAGTGCCCCGGCGGAGCCCAGGCCGAGTGCCCCGGCGGAGCCCAGGCCGAGTGCCCCGGCGGAGCCCAGGCCGAGTGCCCCGGCGGAGCCCAGGCCGAGTGCCCCGGCGGAGCCCAGGCCGAGTGCCCCGGCGGAGCCCAGGCCGAGTGCCCCGGCGGAGCCCAGGCCGAGTGCCCCGGCGGAGCCCAGGCCGAGTGCCCCGGCGGAGCCCAGGCCGAGTGCCCCGGCGGAGCCCAGGCCGAGTGCCCCGGCGGAGCCCAGGCCGAGTGCCCCGGCGGAGCCCAGGGCCGAGTGCCCCGGCGGAGCCCAGGCCGAGGGCCCCGGCGGAGCCCAGGCCGAGTGCCCCGGCGGAGCCCCAGGCCGAGTGCCCCGGCGGAGCCCAGGCCGAGTGCCCCGGCGGAGCCCCAGCCGAGTGCCCCGGCGGAGCCCAGGCCGAGTGCCCCCGGCGGAGCCCAGGCCGAGTGCCCCCGGCGGAGCCCAGGCCGAGTGCCCCGGCGGAGCCCAGGGCCGAGTTGCCCCGGCGAGGCCCGGAGCAGGCCGAGTGCCCCGGCGGAGCCCAGGCCGAGTGCCCCGGCGGAGCCCAGGCCGAGTGCCCCGGCGGAGCCCAGGCCGAGTGCCCCGGCGGAGCCCAGGCCGAGTGCCCCGGCGGAGCCCAGGCCGAGTGCCCCGGCGGAGCCCAGGCCGAGTGCCCCGGCGGAGCCCAGGCCGAGTGCCCCGGCGGAGCCCAGGCCGAGTGCCCCGCGGGCCAGGCGAGTGCCCGGCGGAGCCCAGCCGAGTGGCCCCGGCGGAGCCCAGGCCGAGTGCCCCGGCGGAGCCCAGGCCGAGTGCCCCGGCGGAGCCCAGGCCGAGTGCCCCGGCGGAGCCCAGGCCGAGTGCCCCGGCGGAGCCCAGGCCGAGTGCCCCGGCGGAGCCCAGGCCGAGTGCCCCGGCGGAGCCCAGGCCGAGTGCCCCGGCGGAGGCCCAGGCCGAGTGCCCCGGCGGAGCCCAGGGCCGAGTGGCCCCGGCGGAGCCAGGCCGAGTGCCCCGGCGGAGCCCAGGCCGAGTGCCCCGGCGGAGCCCAGCCGAGTGCCCCGGCGGAGCCCAGGCCGAGTGCCCCGGCGGGAGCCCAGGCGAGTGCCCCGGGCGGAGCCCCCAGGCCGAGTGCCCCGGCGGAGCCCAGGCCGAGTGCCCCCGGCGGAGCCCAGGGGCCCGAGTGCCTCCGGCGGGAGTCCCAGGCCGAGTGCCCCGGCGGAGCCCAGGCCGAGTGCCCCGGCGGAGCCCAGGCCGAGTGCCCGGCGGAGCCCAGGCCGAGTGCCCCGCGGAGCCCAGGCCGAGTGCCCCGGCGGAGCCCAGGCCGAGTGCCCCGGCGGAGCCCAGGCCGAGTGCCCAGGCGGAGCCCAGCCGAGCCCAGGCCGAGTGCCCCGGCGGAGCCCAGGCCGAGTGCCCCGGCGGAGCCCAGGCCGAGTGCCCCGGCGGAGCCCAGGCCGAGTGCCCCGGCGGAGCCCAGGCCGAGTGCCCCGGCGGAGCCCAGGCCGAGTGCCCCGGCGGAGCCCAGGCCGAGTGCCCCGGCGGAGCCCAGGCCGAGTGCCCCGGCGGAGCCCAGGCCGAGTGCCCCGGCGGAGCCCAGGCCGAGTGCCCCGGCGGAGCCCAGGCCGAGTGCCCCGGCGGAGCCCAGGCCGAGTGCCCCGGCGGAGCCCAGGCCGAGTGCCCCGGCGGAGCCCAGGCCGAGTGCCCCGGCGGAGCCCAGGCCGAGTGCCCCGGCGGAGCCCAGGCCGAGTGCCCCGGCGGAGCCCAGGCCGAGTGCCCCGGCGGAGCCCAGGCCGAGTGCCCCGGCGGAGCCCAGGCCGAGTGCCCCGGCGGAGCCCAGGCCGAGTGCCCCCGGCGGAGCCCAGGCCGAGTGCCCCGGCGGAGCCCAGGCCGAGTGCCCCGGCGAGCCCAGGCCGAGTGCCCCGCGGAGCCCAGGCCGAGTGCCCCGGCGGAGCCAGGCCGAGTGCCCCGGCGGAGCCCAGGCCGAGTGCCCCGGCGGAGCCCAGGCCGAGTGCCCCGGCGGAGCCCAGGCCGAGTGCCCCGGCGGAGCCCAGGCCGAGTGCCCCGGCGGAGCCCAGGCCGAGTGCCCCAGGGGAGCCCAGGCCGAGTGCCCCGGCGGAGCCCAGGCCGAGTGCCCCGGCGGAGCCCAGGCCGAGTGCCCCGGCGGGAGCCCAGGCCGAGTGCCCCCGGCGGAGCCCAGGCGAGTGCCCGGCGGAGCCCAGGCCGAGTGCCCCGGCGGAGCCCAGGCCGAGTGCCCCGGCGGAGCCCAGGCCGAGTGCCCCGGCGGAGCCAGGCCGTAGTGCCCGGCGGAGCCCAGTGCCGAGTGCCCCGGCGGAGCCCAGGCCGAGTGCCCCGGCGGAGCCCAGGCCGAGTGCCCCCGGCGGAGCCCAGGCCGAGTGCCCCGGCGGAGCCCAGGCCGAGTGCCCCGGCGGAGCCCAGGCCGAGTGCCCCGGCGGAGCCCAGGCGAGTGCCCCGGCGGAGCCCAGGCCGAGTGCCCCGGCGGAGCCCAGGCCGAGTGCCCCGGCGGAGCCCAGGCCGAGTGCCCCGGCGGAGCCCAGGCCGAGTGCCCCGGCGGAGCCCAGGCCGAGTGCCCCGGCGGAGCCCAGGCCGAGTGCCCCGGCGGAGCCCAGGCCGAGTGCCCCGGCGGAGCCCAGGCCGAGTGCCCCGGCGGAGCCCAGGCCGAGTGCCCCGGCGGAGCCCAGGCCGAGTGCCCCGGCGGAGCCCAGGCCGAGTGCCCCGGCGGAGCCCAGGCCGAGTGCCCCGGCGGAGCCCAGGCCGAGTGCCCCGGCGGAGCCCAGGCCGAGTGCCCCCGGCGGAGCCCAGGCCGAGTGCCCCGGCGGAGCCCAGGCCGAGTGCCCCGGCGGAGCCCAGGCCGAGTGCCCCGGCGGAGCCCAGGCCGAGTGCCCCGGCGGAGCCAGGCCGAGTGCCCCGGCGGAGCCCAGGCCGAGTGCCCCGGCGGAGCCCAGGCCGAGTGCCCCGGCGGAGCCCAGGCCGAGTGCCCCGGCGGAGCCCAGGCCGAGTGCCCCGGCGGAGCCCAGGCCGAGTGCCCCGGCGGAGCCCAGGCCGAGTGCCCCGGCGGAGCCCAGGCCGAGTGCCCCGGCGGAGCCCAGGCCGAGTGCCCCGGCGGAGCCCAGGCCGAGTGCCCCGGCGGAGCCCAGGCCGAGTGCCCCGGCGGAGCCCAGGCCGAGTGCCCCGGCGGAGCCCAGGCCGAGTGCCCCGGCGGAGCCCAGGCCGAGTGCCCCGGCGGAGCCCAGGCCGAGTGCCCCGGCGGAGCCCAGGCCGAGTGCCCCGGCGGAGCCCAGGCCGAGTGCCCCGGCGGAGCCCAGGCCGAGTGCCCCGGCGGAGCCCAGGCCGAGTGCCCCGGCGGAGCCCAGGCCGAGTGCCCCGGCGGAGCCCAGGCCGAGTGCCCCGGCGGAGCCCAGGCCGAGTGCCCCGGCGGAGCCCAGGCCGAGTGCCCCGGCGGAGCCCAGGCCGAGTGCCCCGGCGGAGCCCAGGCCGAGTGCCCCGGCGGAGCCCAGGCCGAGTGCCCCGGCGGAGCCCAGGCCGAGTGCCCCGGCGGAGCCCAGGCCGAGTGCCCCCGACGGAGCCCAGGCCGAGTGCCCCGACGGAGCCCAGGCCGAGTGCCCCGGCGGAGCCCAGGCCGAGTGCCCCGGCGGAGCCCAGGCCGAGTGCCCCGGCGGAGCCCAGGCCGAGTGCCCCGACGGAGCCCAGGCCGAGTGCCCCGACGGAGCCCAGGCCGAGTGCCCCGACGGAGCCCAGGCCGAGTGCCCCGACGGAGCCCAGGCCGAGTGCCCCGACGGAGCCCAGGCCGAGTGCCCCGACGGAGCCCAGGCCGAGTGCCCCGACGGAGCCCAGGCCGAGTGCCCCGACGGAGCCCAGGCCGAGTGCCCCGACGGAGCCCAGGCCGAGTGCCCCGACGGAGCCCAGGCCGAGTGCCCCCGACGGAGCCCAGGCCGAGTGCCCCGACGGAGCCCAGGCCGAGTGCCCCGACGGAGCCCAGGCGAGTGCCCCGACGGAGCCCAGGCCGAGTGCCCCGACGGAGCCCAGGCCGAGTGCCCCGACGGAGCCCAGGCCGAGTGCCCCGACGGAGCCCAGGCCGAGTGCCCCGACGGAGCCCAGGCCGAGTGGCCCCGACGAGCCCAGGCCGAGTGCCCCGACGGAGCCCAGGCCGAGTGCCCCGACGGAGCCCAGGCCGAGTGCCCCGACGGAGCCCAGGCCGAGTGCCCCGACGGAGCCCAGGCCGAGTGCCCCGACGGAGCCCCAGGCCGAGTGCCCCGACGGAGCCCAGGCCGAGTGCCCCGACGGAGCCCAGGCCGAGTGCCCCGACGGAGCCCAGGCCGAGTGCCCCGACGGAGCCCAGGCCGAGTGCCCCGACGAGGCCAGGCCGAGTGCCCGACGGAGCCCAGGCGAGTGCCCCGACGGAGCCCAGGCCGAGTGCCCCGACGGAGCCCAGGCCGAGTGCCCCGACGGAGCCCAGGCCGAGTGCCCCGACGGAGCCCAGCCGAGTGCCCCGACGGAGCCCAGGCCGAGTGCCCCGACGGAGCCCAGGCCGAGTGCCCCGACGGAGCCAGGCCGAGGCCGAGTGCCCCGACGGAGCCCAGGCCGAGTGCCCCGACGGAGCCCAGGCCGAGTGCCCCGACGGAGCCCAGGCCGAGTGCCCCGACGGAGCCCAGGCCGAGTGCCCCGACGGAGCCCAGGCCGAGTGCCCCGACGGAGCCCAGGCCGAGTGCCCCGACGGAGCCCAGGCCGAGTGCCCCGACGGAGCCCAGGCCGAGTGCCCCGACGGAGCCCAGGCCGAGTGCCCCGACGGAGCCCAGGCCGAGTGCCCCGACGGAGCCCAGGCCGAGTGCCCCGACGGAGCCCAGGCCGAGTGCCCCGACGGAGCCCAGGCCGAGTGCCCCGACGGAGCCCAGGCCGAGTGCCCCGACGGAGCCCAGGCCGAGTGCCCCGACGGAGCCCAGCCGAGTGCCCCGACGGAGCCCAGGCCGAGTGCCCCGACGGAGCCCAGGCCGAGTGCCCCGACGGAGCCCAGGCCGAGTGCCCCGACGGAGCCCAGGCCGAGTGCCCCGACGGAGCCCAGGCCGAGTGCCCCGACGGAGCCCAGGCCGAGTGCCCCGACGGAGCCCAGGCCGAGTGCCCCGACGGAGCCCAGGCCGAGTGCCCCGACGGAGCCCAGGCCGAGTGCCCCGACGGAGCCCAGGCCGAGTGCCCCGACGGAGCCCAGGCCGAGTGCCCCGACGGAGCCCAGGCCGAGTGCCCCGACGGAGCCCAGGCCGAGTGCCCCGACGGAGCCCAGGCCGAGTGCCCCGACGGAGCCCAGGCCGAGTGCCCCGACGGAGCCCAGGCCGAGTGCCCCGACGGAGCCCAGGCCGAGTGCCCCGACGGAGCCCAGGCCGAGTGCCCCGACGGAGCCCAGGCCGAGTGCCCCGACGGAGCCCAGGCCGAGTGCCCCGACGGAGCCCAGGCCGAGTGCCCCGACGGAGCCCAGGCCGAGTGCCCCGACGGAGCCCAGGCCGAGTGCCCCGACGGAGCCCAGGCCGAGTGCCCCGACGGAGCCCAGGCCGAGTGCCCCGACGGAGCCCAGGCCGAGTGCCCCGACGGAGCCCAGGCCGAGTGCCCCGACGGAGCCCAGGCCGAGTGCCCCGACGGAGCCCAGGCCGAGTGCCCCGACGGAGCCCAGGCCGAGTGCCCCGACGGAGCCCAGGCCGAGTGCCCCGACGGAGCCCAGGCCGAGTGCCCCGACGGAGCCCAGGCCGAGTGCCCCGACGGAGCCCAGGCCGAGTGCCCCGACGGAGCCCAGGCCGAGTGCCCCGACGGAGCCCAGGCCGAGTGCCCCGACGGAGCCCAGGCCGAGTGCCCCGACGGAGCCCAGGCCGAGTGCCCCGACGGAGCCCAGGCCGAGTGCCCCGACGGAGCCCAGGCCGAGTGCCCCGACGGAGCCCAGGCCGAGTGCCCCGACGGAGCCCAGGCCGAGTGCCCCGACGGAGCCCAGGCCGAGTGCCCCGACGGAGCCCAGGCCGAGTGCCCCGACGGAGCCCAGGCCGAGTGCCCCGACGGAACCCAGGCCGAGTGCCCCGACGGAACCCAGGCCGAGTATCAATAAACAAGCTGCTGAATATTCGCGGCTTGATGGCATTATGAATGACACCTTTCCTCACTTTGATCATTGGGACAGTAATTGGCTGGGTTCTGTTTTGTGGACATGACATACCTAGGTAGTTTTCCATATTGTTGAGTAGATGTCAGGGTTGTAGCTGTACTAGAACAGCACGGCTAGGGGCACAGCTGGTTCTAGGACACAAGGCTTAAGTACCACAGCTGTGATGTTGCCAGGACCATAACCTTTTCTGTATCCAGTGCCTTCAACCATTTCTTGATATCACATGATGTGAATTGAATTGGCTGAAGACTGGCATCTGTGATGCTAGGAACCCTGGTATGAGGTAATGATGTCACAACTGTCGACATTTACCATCATCACTTAACCTGACAGCAACTTCTGGGGGCCACACATGAATAAAATAATGTGGAAATCCAAAAATTGAAGTCAGTGATCCTACACTTCTCCAGAGGTTTCACTGTTGAGGTGCCCTTGCCCTCACGCAACCATCCCCTCCCACCACACCAGAATTTCTCCAATTGATGGAAATCAATTCAATTGGCAAGGACTTCCACTATTGTGCAGTAAAAAATCTGTGGGATGAATGAGGTGTAACTGGGTTTTCATTGAAATACCAAATGCCTTCACTGACCCTGAAAAATTAATTTTATATTTCTTTATGAAATGTCAAATTTCTCCATAAGTCCCACTTCTAAAAAAAAAACTTTTTTTTACAGTTTGTTTATCTTTGGATTGAAAACCTAAAATTCTCATAATTTGGTTCACTGTCTGAAGATTAAAAGTAAAGGATATTGATGCTTTCAACTTCCTGTTTTTTCTGTGTGACTACTTCAATGTGATTAGCTATTTACCTGCCTGCTGTGACATCATTACTATTGTATGCCAGATTATGATTGGCAGGAAAAGGGAAAACCATGCCACAGATCATCAAGGTCAGTGGTGAGTGCTCCTGCTTTGCTGATGGCCTCAAAATCTGACCCATATATTTTGGTACATTGCTGGCTGCAATTACTTCTAAACAGCGTGCTCATTGCAATGAATGTGCATGATCGAGTTATTGTTTTCACCAACTCCACCATCCGCCCTCATTGCAAATAGTGACAATATATGATACAATTTGATACCAGGATTGAGGGAGAAGAGCAAGTCACAAACTAGGATTTTAAATTTAAGCAATTCAAACTTTGAAGACATGAAGTGACTTGCAATAAACTGGGCTTAATTATTGATGGGTAAAACTATAGAGATTCAGTGGGAAAAGCTTAGAAAAGTGGAGAAACTTACTCAAACTCAAGTTGGCCATAATACAAAAGTGAAGAAGTTATGTTTCTTGGTTGTCCAGGGCATTTGCCAGTGCTGATCTGGAGCATTGCTTTCCATTTTGAGCACCACCTCTCAAAGGATATATTGGCCTTGGAGGGGCTGAAAGTGTTAAATTCTAAGAATAGATTGTATAAACTTGGGTTTGTATTTCCTCAAATTTAGACAGTTGAAGGATGATCCATCTGGTTCTTTAAAATGAAAAAAGGATTTAATAGGATAGATACATAGAAAATATTTCCTCTGGTGGAATAACCCAGAACAAGGGGGTATAATGTTAAAATTAGAATTGGACTATTTATGAGTTAAATCTGGAAGCAATTTTTCATGCAGGGAGCGAATAGTAGCGTAGACACACACTCTCTCTCTCTCTCTCTCTCTCTCTCTCTTTCACTCCTGCCTACACCAAAAACAGGGTGTGGATGATGGAACGCCTGCAACTGTGAAGCCAGAAACCGACAGATTATTGGTAGTAAGGGTATAAAAGGACAGGGAACAAAGCTGGGCAAATGGGTTTATGGTACAGACCAGCCATGATCTAATAAAATGGTAGAACAGGCACAAGGGACTGACAGCCAAATCCTATTCTCTCTTTTTTCCCCTCAAGTGATAATTCATAATGCTGTATGGTTTCAGTGGCACTGATCGTGTTCAGACACGTGATCATTCTTCACATGCGAACTAAGACTGCAATTTGGCAGCTCATTTAGTCATAAGACTGAATCTGTCCTTGTCCAACCTTCCTGTCTCCTCGCAGACACTCAAATCAGTTTACTCTCATCAGCAGGGAATGTTTAGTAGTGATGCGAATTGAGTATCCTGGATTGCTTCCTCCTCCACCCTCTCCTCAGCTGAGGCCAATTTTAATGATCTCACTGCTGCCTTGGCTAGCATCCATAACTTAGTGTAGATTTAGGATCTTCCTATTTGATTGTTCAATATGGCTAAGCACTGTACTGTACATATGTGTGTTATTTACCTATCATGCCTAATTGTGAAGCTTTAAGTTTTAAGTTTCCAGCTACATTGCTTATATGGTGCATCGTGGCACAGAAAACATTTTATATTGAGGAAATACATAACACAGGGCTTTTAAAAAAAAAATCCATGTGGGGAGGAATATTTTGTCACTGGCAAAAGTGTTAAATCTCTATAGAGACCAATAACATTTAAAAAGAACTTCAAACTTGCAGTTAATAGCTGAAAAGTATTAAGTGACAAGATTTTACATTTTATGATCTTTATTGCAACAAATGACTAAAACACTATTGACTGAACACTAATTTTGTAGGCAATGTATTTTAAACAGCCCCTTTTATACTTGCCACACATTGCACTCTCCATGGAATTACAGTCCCCATAGCAAGCAGACCCTAGTTGCTCCCAGTTTCCAGTGGGTTCCCATGTTACCATTTTGCCAGGTAGTGACATTGACTGCCTCCAGGCTCTTTCCTTAGTTTTCAGAGTTTCATAAATCCTCTACCAGCAGTAAAACCTGCCCTGATAATCCTTCCCTTCTGCCACACCAGAACGAATCTCCCAGAACCCTTAGGTGTCTGAGTGATGTCTTTTCGATGAGATACAGTCTCTCTCCCACATACATCTGTGGTAGTTCACACAGCCAAGCAGCCTCTTCTCTCTGACCACGGCCAACTCCTGTCAGTCTATGATATTCATTGATTTGTAGAGAACCTGTAACCTGATCTCAAAAATGGCTTCCCCTGCCCTCTTCCCCATAACAATGTGCAATACATTAACTTTATATCCAGATAGACGTACTGATTAGCTATTCTTGACTCCAACGTTTTCACCTTAGTAGTAAATGGACAGTTTACATCACAACTGTTTATAAGCCGACACCTATAACACCTTTCTGGGACTTTAGGAGGCTTGTAATCTACCCATTGGGAACTCGGAAACTGCTGCCATCTTCTCCAGGCATAAATACCTTGCACCTTCCTCCCAGTAAAATAATATAAGATAAAAGCAAAATACTACAGTTGCTGGAAATCTGAAACAAAAATAAAAATAGCTGAAAAAACTCAGCAGGTCTGACAGCATCTGCGAAGAGGAATACAGTTAACGTTTCGAGTCCATATGACGCTTCATCGGAACTGAGGAAAAATAGAAATGAGGTGGGGTTGAGGGGAGGTGGGACAGGTAGAGCTGGATAGAGGGCCAGTGACAGCTGGAGGCAAAGAAGAGATTGCCAAAGGTGTAATAGACAAAAGGACAAAGGGGTATTGACGGCGGTGATATTGACTAAGAAATGTGCTAATGGTGACATTAAGGGTAGAAAGCAGGACGAGCAAGTGACAGATAGCCCTAGTGGGGGTGGGGTGGGGGGAAGGGATCAAAATAGGCTAAAAGGTGGAGATGAAACAGTGGATGGGAATACATTTAAAAATAATGAAAATAGATGGGAAAAGAAGAATATATTTTTAAAATATAAGTAATTAGAAATGGGGGGGATCGGAAAAGGGGTGGGGACGGAGGAGCGAGTTCATAATCTGAAGTTGTTGAACTCAATATTAAGTCTGGAAGGCTGTAAAGTGCCTAGTCGGAAGATGAGGTGCTGTTCTTCCAGTTTGTGTTGAGCTTCACTGGAACATTGCAGCAGGCCAAGGATGGACATGTGGGCATGAGAGCAGGGTGGTGTGTTGAAATGGCAAGCGACATGGAGGTCTGGGTCATGCTTGTGGACAGACCGAAGGTGTTCCGCAAAGCGGTCATCCAGTCAAGTCTGCCTTCCTTTGAACTTTTAACAAGCAAACCACCCATGCTTACTGTCAGGCAGACTTCAGAATAGGTCATATGATTTCCTTTATTTTAGCCTAAATTTAAAGACATAGTTCCACAATAACCTTACAACTTTTGTTATAATTACATGGTTTAAATTATTTTCATGCTTACTTGTGCATTTTTAACTTTGCTGAAATCTATTGGTATTTAAAATTATAATCAGATTAACTGTTTAATTAGCATTTTGATGTATGCTGTCATCTCTTGAAAGGTAACCATCAATATATGTGGTGGACAGAAAAGTATGTTCTGCTCTAACGTAGTGAGGACTAATACAAATTGAATTATGATTGTTTTCTGATTTAACATCATAAGTTTGCATGTCAACTCCTGTCTAGTTGAATTAAGAATCAAACTGTTTGATTATGTACTAAGGGATTTAATTTGAGATCCAAAGTGCATGTTAGAATAACATAGTAATGGGAGCTAATAATATTCCACCAAACAAAAACTTCATTATGTTTCTTACCTTTTGAAGTTCTGCTTAGAAAATAAAATAATTTTAAAATTTAAATGCAAACAAAAGGGTTATCAAAATTAGTCTATAAAAGGTATGAGTCGAATTTTTTGCATGTCCAAATAATAAACCCCATAACACTGTAGGTTTTGATTCTGGTGTGCTATTTGTGTACCCCTGCCTTAGTTGAACCCTGTCTGCCAACAGGGATATAACTCAACAAATATTTTAAATAAAACAATCCCTCTTTTTCGATTGATTTTCCTCTTTCAGGACAGGAGACTTTTACTATGGGACAGAAGAAATTCCAAACCAGCATTGCGGATTGGTGTGTATCTTACCTCCATTTAGTGATGTCTGTGTTTGATCAATAGTAATTTCAGCTTCCAGTCTTGCTATCTGCATTTCATGTTAGTTCATACTGCCTACAAGACAGGTTGGGATGTTTTAATATCTAGGTCATATATGTAGAAACCTCCTCCCCATCCCTGGTTACTAATTTTGCATTAATGGTTTTCTAAATACAAAACTGCCAGCAAAATATTGCAAAGTTCCGTAGTTGGATAAAATGATAATTACTGTTTTCCTCAGCTTAAGTGGAGATTGACCATAGCAGAGTTTGTTGCACTATTGTGAACTATTTGAGCAATATCCATACATCTTTCATCATGAATAGATTGACTCTAGACTTGATTGTAAACGGAATAAAGAGAGACCAGTGCAAGCAGTTCTTGGATTTGCGGTCTGTTATTTTGCTATTGAGAATTCTAAAAGCAGGACCAAAGTTTGTGTTACAAATGAAAAAAGCAGAAGGATAAATTGGGAAGTAGTGCTTAGCCAATGCCAAGCTTGGGTTTTAAATGGAAAGGAAGAATGAAAGGCATAGGGTTTTAACAATTTTAATGTCCTCAGAAGGAATTATTCAGATAGGCTAATTTCAACGCGTGGAAGTGGAGTTCTGTTGTATTCTGAGTTTAACTGTTAATCCAGTTCATGACAAGTTTTTCTAAATGTTAAATCTGATTTCAGAAATGGGAATATTGCGCTGTTCTCCAACCACTGTTACATGGCATCCACAGAAAGAACAAGTCTTTGCTTTTGGTAATGTGATTCCAAATCTACAATTTGTGCTTGTTTATTTCTTTTCAAAATCAATCTGCATTAATAGAGGTTAGGCAATTAGAAAGATAAGCTTTTGGTGTGTGATTAGACAAAAGGAAAAAGTTCCGGTAAACTAATCCTGGTGTGCTAGACTCTTGGTGAATATGCACTGTTAAATTCATTATTGCTATTCACTTATGAATATATGCATTTCTGTTTAAATTGTTATTTTTTAATTATCCATTGCTGTTGTTTTTGTGACAACATAACATCTACCCAATTTGTTTGACAGTGTTAATTCACTAAATTATTTAATTGTGAATTTGCATTTGTGAGAAGAAACAATTCCTTGTTCAAAAGTGTAAAGAATTAAATTTGAGAATTACCATTTTTTGGTCATTATTTTCTCAGTCAGACCAATCGGGCCTGAGTTTCCAAAGACCTTTCAGAATTTGCACTTCCTGACACACTTGATTAACCACATTTAATACTTGATCTAATTGGGGAATTAATACCTTGTAAAATGTTTAGGTTGTGTAAAATGACATTTTATTTCTGCAATAATCAGCAAATCTCTGACTCATGTTTTAGAGATGTTTTTAATCTACATTATCTTGTACTTAAATGATCTGATTTCCTTTAGAATCTAGGCCATTTTATATTTGTTATAAAACAGTTTGCTTCTATACTTAATAGAACTCATAACTTTAATATGTGAGGGCAATTATGGTAATAGGCTGTTTTCCTTTTAAATATTTTATCGACTTTTTTTTAACAAAAGATAATGCTTTTTTTCACAACTTAAAATATGTTGGTCAACATATATCTTTAATACTGCTTTTAGTTATAAGCCGCATATTTAATTTTTTTTTCTCTCAATCTGTGTAGGATCTATTCAGAAAGCAACATTGTAGTTCTGTTAGTTTTCTAATGCTAATTTTAATTTAATAGGAACTGAAAATGGAATTGTTGGTGTAAAAAACTTACAGAAACAGGCTGATTCCATTCAGACATCAGCAGTACATTCGCGGACTGTTTCTGGGCTACAGTTTTCCTCTCACAGGTAATCTGATTGCTATTTTCATAAATATTGGATAGCTTGCTAAAAGATTTATAGTGAATGAATATTTCTGCACCTCTCTGACTTCTGTTTTGTATTAATAAAAGGACAGCTGGAACTAGTTAGTGGTAAGGATTTATTTTTATTTTATAAAATACTGCCATGTTTTGCTGTGCTATGAGTTACAGCGAAGTCGCTCCTGGCATTTTTTCCCTCATAAGTTAAAACTTGAGAACATCAAAGCAGTAATATCACTTATGCAGAGAAGAAAAATTTTAGGATTAACGGTAAGTGTTCTCTGGCCAAAATAAGCAATGTCCTATTTAAGTGCATTCAATATTTCACACAAGTCCACAGAAAATTATTGTTCCAGACCTTTGACAAAAACCTATATTAAAAGTTGCAGGGGATGTTCAATGCACATAGGGTTGCTGTTCAGCTAACGTTTGAGAAAATAAGAGAGATATAAATAAAAGCCTTTTGCCTTGTAATGAGTGACGTTTCACCTTTTATTTTGCAGCTCTCCCCTTTTGGCTTCAGTCAGTGAGGACTGTTCGCTGGCTGTTGTTGACATCAACCTCTCAGAAGTGTAAGTGACTAAAGAACCTGCAGTCTGTGCAGAAATATATTACTTTAACTGGTAGCAAAAAAAAATCTTTTTTGTACATAAATTAAGTAGAACATAAAAATTGATCCTTTTCAAAATTATTTTTTAGGTTTAGGAATAAATCACACAAGGACTTTGTTCGTAGTGTATGCTGGTCACCTCTGAATTCTGATCTGCTCAGCACTGCAGGATGGGACCACCAGGTTCTACATCATACAATCAGTTTAGATAAGGATGTAGACACGGCATGAGGAGAAGATGATGATGCAATATTAAAAATCCTTCTTTTGTACCTTTTCTATAACCATGTTACATCTTTGAAACTGTGCTCTGAGGAGGAGTAATTACACAGGTGTATTGTTGGGAAACCCAAACGCCAAAGTAGTGGTAGAGAAAAGATGTGGAGGCGGGGGGGGTGGCGGGATGGGATCTGTGAGGAAATCGTTCATAACACTCCAAATTTCTGTTTGTAACAGTTACTAACCTCACTAAGATCTCTACCCCTGCCCCATCAATTCTAAGAACGTGTACACCCACCTAGTTCTGCTCTGTGAGAGCAGTGTATGAGTAAGATAATGATGTTTTATCTTTTGTGTGGGCTTGTAGAAAAGAGAATAAATGTTCATTAGAATGTCATGTATTAGAACTGAGTAGCCAACTGGACTTCTGATATTCATAATTCAGTGGCTTGAGAGATATTTTGGTAGCCTGGAGCTACTGGATTACTGTGAATTTTGATCCCTGCTACTGTGTTTCACATTATATTTAGGATGAGGAAGAAAAGGATTAAAAAGAAACTTTTAAAAGCGATATAAATTTGTCTGTTTTTACGTATTTTGTGTATACTCTCTCACATTGTTGAAGAAACTATCCCACTGCATGTATATAAATTACAGGGCTCAAAACAGAAGATCAATATAGTTAGAAAAATTAAGCAGCGTGGATCAAACAGCACTGTCCACAAATGTGACAGAATTCGAAAATAGATTTCCCTGTTATACGCAAGCAAGAACTGAAAGCACTTTGTAAAAAGAATAACTGCATGTAAGATATCCTGTTTGTATTAGAGTGCATCTCTGGATTCATTTTCTTGAACTAGTCACTCCCTGGGGTTTATGTAAATACACTAGTAACGGTATTACATTAGGAACCCTGGTATAACCCTAGTGCACAGGGAACTACAAAGTGTATGACAAAGTATACAATCTCTTTTAGATAGTTTTTAATGACCATTGAATTGAGATGAATTTGGCATTATTTATGAAAAGTATTAGTGTGATGATGCACAGAACTAATTGCTGATTTAAGAGGCTTCTTTAAGAAACTGTGGATACATGTAAACAAAAATATCACTACAGGTCCAGGGGATATCACACATTTACTCTTTCATCACTACCACAGATTTTGTTAACACTGCACATATGAAGTCTTTTTAACTATTCTCTATATACAAAGATATGGGTTAATAAATAGTGCTACAAAGACCTTGATGTTCATGGTATGTTTAGGTTGATCGCCTTCCATGGTATCTTTAAAATGGTAAACAATAGAAAGAGTAGCATGAGTGAAAATGAAGTGAAAAATCACCCTTCATGATATCAGAACATCCCAAAAATGCTTTATAGCCAATGAAGTATTTTTGAAGTTTAGTCACTTTTAATTCAGGAAATGTAGCAGCCAGTTTATGTAAAGCTGCAGTCCCACAATGATCAGATAATCTATTTTACTGATGACTGAGGAATAAATATTGACCAGCACACTGGGAAAAACTCCCCTGCTCCTCTTTGAGACATTGCATTCATTTCAGAGTGCAGATATAGCTTTGGGTTAGCGAATCAGCTGCAAATGATACCTCTAATAAAACTGCGCTTAAGTATCAGCCTAGATTATCTGCTTAGTCTTCTGGAGTGATACTTGAATCTACAACCTTGTGCTTTGAAGGTCTGTGTTACCACTGAGCCATGGCTAACAATTAGTGGATCAAGCTGGAGCTGATTGGACATATTTTGTTTGTTGGTTTTAAACTTACCTTTATACAAGCTACCCACCCTATCTCATGGAAATAAAGGGATGAAAGTTAAAAAAATATTTTAAAAATAAGGTAAAATGCTTTATGAAGTAATAAGCTGATATACTTGCCCTACAGGCATATGGACTGAATGAGATAGGTATTAAAGCTGAAAATCAGACCACAAAAATGTTTCTACGAAGTAATTTATTTGAAGCCTTTTAAAATCCAACAGATTTCATTCAATAATTCACTTAATTACTTTCTTTCTCACATTTTAATTAACAATTTTAATGCCACAAATTTGATACAAATACCTATATTCATACAATATACTCAAAAACGTAAAGTCTCACCGTTCGCAGGGGGTTACGTTCCAGTGAAACCTTGTAAACAGCGAAATCACGAAGGAGGAACATACTTTTCAATGGGACTCAGTTGGATAGGCTCCAGCAATGCGAGGGCAGCATTGGTTTGGGCAATTACAGTACGATAACCTGTGTTTCTCTTCACTGAAGCTGTTAGACCTGCTGTGTATACCCCACAATTTTTGCTTTTTGTTTCCAATTTCCAGCACTGGCAGGTTTATCCACAACACATTTAAAAATCATGGTCAAGGAGAAGAGAAAAACCCAGGACCAACAAGGGGTAAAATATATCCTGGAAAATTCCTCTCCAATCCCCCCACTCAGGTCACTGAAACCAGCCAATGTGGCCACATGAACCAAGGATTACAAAGATTTATAAAGACTCTTAAAGTCCGTTTTATGTGATTTCTGTCCTTGGCAGGAACTAGTCCTGTTCCCTCCGAAAGTATTCGGAGAGTGGGCAACTACCACACCAGCCTGTATTATATTCCAGAGCCTCACTACTCTCAGAAAAGACAAATCACCTAATATTTAGTCTATTCCTACTCTCTCGTAGTAAATTAACCAATCCCACGCTTGAGCTGTGCTCAAAGGGTGTACCTGTCAAAGAATCAGTGTAGAGATTTGAACATTTCAAATATGGATAAGCGAACATTGTTCGTGATGGGCGATGCATCGTTCAAAGCACAGGTAAATGAAAACACAAACAAGGAAGTCGCAAAAGGTGTTCTTTACTGTATCTAACAATATTTCTCCACATTAAATTTAGTTTCATTTACTTGGCTTGACTCTTGTTTAATTAGATTTGCAAAATTTACTGTGATTTGTGCTAATCATTCTCCTCATCCTCCAGTGTCACACTCAAAATTCTCAGGATCAAAATCTGCATCTACACCTTATTTCCTGTTTGTTAATACTTTGCCTTTGACACTGATGATGAAATATTCAGTGTAGCATCACTGTATTTTCAGCGTTTGTTGAAACATTAAATATTTCATGATAGACTACATTAGAAGTTTGTTCTTTCTTGAGCCTTCTAGGTGACTCAACTCAGCTGTTATATTTCTGAAGTTTGTCAAGTGTTGTTCCCATAATAACATTGTCAGTCAAGTGGTTCAGTTAAGGGTGCAATCAAACTTTACCGTTTGCATAACACATTGAAGGTGGTTCTTTTTTCCCACTTTATTGCGCCAGTGTATTCACATACCTCTGATGTACTGCCATTATCATGTTCAAGGTCTGCCTCAATTATGCTGTGTATGGAGAAACTGATAACAGATATGCTTTCATTTAAATATTGCTGTTGAGTAAGACTGAAGAAACCTGCTGATAATGCAGTTGTGTGGATCTTCACCCAGCCTCATCAGCGCATGATAAATGTGGTTCCAGAAACTAGTGCAATAAACATCTCCCACAAACACTCGTCTATATTTGATCATGACCTCCATATTGCTTTGTTGACTTGTACATACAACATGTGGGTTAGTATAGAAAGAAGGTAATTGAGATAATTAGAATATTCAAAAAAAATGTACGTATCATTGATAATCATGATTGCAGTGGATGGTCATCTGCAGTGAAACAATATTTCATGAAGTGTTATAATGAAATTCAATAAACCACCGTCTGAATTAGAAATTCGAGTGACTCATGCCATAAAGAAACTTTGCTGTGGCTGGTAATTCAATATAGAGTGGATCTGTTCCATCAAGGGATTTTAAACCAAGTTTAATTAATGAAGAACTTTAGTTATTTACTATCTCTGGCCAAAGAGGAACACTCTTTTGTCAAGACAAAACTGAGTTTTGAGAAATGTTGATGTAAATCATCCTGCTGGAAGTTGAGAATCTTGTAGCTTTTTAAAATTTTAAAAGGCATATTGATATTCCTGAATTATTAATTGTATAATGTGATATAATAATGTGATCTGCTGTAATTGAAAATGGGACTAGCTCTGAAGTTGATGCTAAAGTAGGAAACGGTTTAATACTGATTTTCTTCTACTGAAGAAGGCCACATTTAAACCAGTTTAATAGTAAAATTATTTGAGTCACTGTTAGCTGTGTTTAAATCATGAATAAGTAAAGACTTCGCTTTCTCACGATGCCATAAGCAAATCTGTTCTGTTAGAGCAGGTGACTTAAAGGGAGAATCTATTGTGCACCATATATGTGCAACATATTGTTGGATGTTTACATAGTGTGTGTGGAATGTAGAATCCATTTCATGCATGCAGCAGTATTCCAACTCCAAGTGACCTGAAGTTTAAAAATAAACCCAGCAGCTGTGTGCTCACTCTCTCCATCAGGTACTGAATGTCATCTGTAACCATGGCAACAGCATTATGGAGAAGCAGCAGCACACAAAAGCATTGCTTCTGCAGCATACCCGTTCCATGAAAGAAAACTTGATCAGCTCGTGGCAAACCAGGACCAACATTGTAGAAGTGATAATCTATTAAAATGTGCACACTCCTCCAATACCTTGCAACAGCTGACCTTGCAGGCCTTCAACAAGGTGATAGGTGCATGCAACTTTTAATTGGGATAGTCCATGCTTACTGTCTCTGCTTTATGACTACTTTGTTTTGGCTGCAATCTGTACACTAAAACTGACTTGAGCATATGAGGGACTGTTATCAAAGTGGAAGTAAATGAAGGTGAAATTCTGAACATCATTTAGGTGATATATATGTTTGTGTGATTGACCTCCAAGATATGACTGATGTGGGCAGGGGCTTAGGATGATACACGCAAGGATAAAGATTGAATGGTATCAAGACACATCCTGAACTCCCAAGATTTTTGTTTGGGATAAATATGGGCTCAATAAATGAAACTTAATTACAATTAATTGTTATAAACTTGAGGGTGACATGGTGGTGCAGTGGTTAGCGCTGCTGCCTCACAGCTCCAGAGACCCAGGTTTGATTCTGACCTCAGGTGACTGAGTTTGCACTTTCTCCCTGTGTCGGTGTGGGTTTCCACTGGGTGCTCTGGCTTCCTCCCACTGTCCAAAGATGTGCTGGTTAGGCGGATTGCCTATGGTTAAATTGCCCCTTAGTGTGTGTGTGTGTGTGTGTGCCCTGTGATAGACTGGCATGCTGTCCTGGATGTACCCCACCTAGCACCCATTGCCCGTCTGGATAGGCTCTGACTCGCTGTGACCCTGAATTGGATAAAGTGAGTTTTAAACGTTCACCCAGAATTCCCTAGATTCTAGAATGCTCCCCCTAGATTGGAAGGTAGTAACTGTAAGCCTCCTATTCAAGAAAGGAAGGAGATGTTAAAAATACAGGGAACTATAGACCAGTTAGCCTGACAGTAGTAGTAGTAGAAAAAAATTATTTTGAACAAAGTAGCAGGGCACTTTGAAGATCATATGCTTAGGCAAAGTCAACACGGTTTTATGAAAGGGAAATTATGTTTTACAAATCTGTTAGGTCTTGAGGGTATAACTAGCAGGGTAGATGAGGGGAAGATGTTGCAGATGTTGTATATTTGGAGTTTCACCAGGTGTTTGATAGGTTCCACACAGGTTGTTATACAAGGTTAGGACTCATGGGATTGAGGATCGGTTAACAGAAAACAAAGGACTAGAAGGTCATTTTCAGGACAGCAGGGTGTAACTAATGAAGTACCACAAGGATCAGTGCTTGAACCTCATTTATTTACAATCTATATCAATGACTTTTAGGGGACTGAGTGCAATATAAGTAAATTTGCTGCTGATAGAAAATAGTTAAGAAATCAAGCTGAGAGGAGAACGGGAAGAGGCTGCAAAGGGACTTAGACTAATTAAGTGACTGGGCAAGTTCATAGCAATGAAGTATAATGTGGGAATATGTGAAAACATCCACTTAAATTAGAAAAATGGGAAAAACAAACCCATTGCTAGTATTTACCCTTTAAAAAGTAGATATCCAGAGGGATTTGGGGGCCCCTGAACATGAAACGTAGCAAGCATTAGGAAAGCAAATGGTATGTTAACCTTTATTGCAAAGGCATTGGAGTATAAGAGTAAAGAAATCTTGTTGCAACATAAAGCTTTGGTGAGAGAACACCTGGAGTACAACGTTGGTGGTCTTATCTAAGGAAAGAGATACTTGCCTTAGATGGGATGCAACAAAGGTTCACTAGGTTGATTTCTGGGATGAGAAGGCTGTTCTATGAGGTGAGATTGAGTAAAATGGGCCTATATTCTATGGGAGTTTGGAAGAATGAGATATAATTTCATTGAAATGTATATAATTCTTAGAGAGCTTGATCAAGTAGATGCTGGGAGATTTTCTCCTGGCTGGGGAATTAAGATGGGAATCTCAATCTCAGAATAAGGGGTTGACTCATTCAGAGGGTTATGAATCTTTGGAATTCTCTACCACAGAGGGCTATGGATGGATGCTCAGTCACTGTGTATATTCAAGACTAAGGTAACAGATTTTTGGGCACTAAGGGAATCAAGGCATATGGAGATAGGGCATGAAGGTGGAGTTGATGTTGAAGTTTAGTCACAATCTTAATGAATGGAGGAGCAGACTCCAGGAGCCATATAGTGGTCTCTTGCTTCTTGTATTCTTATGTACCTTGATTGTAGAGTGAGACATTGAAGTGTGGTTTGTGTAGAATAGTGTTGCAATTATATGCAAAAGATGTTGAAATAATTATTTTACAGGTTAAGTAAAACTACAGAATTACTGAGACTGTTTTTCAACATTGTGAGTGCAGACATTTGTTCCAACAAGTCATTGGAGGAGAGCTAAAGCTGATGTTGGTTTCAGGAAATTTGAACCAGTAAAGATTTTTTTAAAATTTATGATAAATATATTTAGATTCTTGACAAAAATATTGCTGTTATAATGTAGCATCACATGGAAACCCTGAATAAACTTTGACACTAAAAATTAATAATTTTGATAGATTATGGCAAATGAACAACAGGGGGTGCTATACTCATTTCCCATCAAAACGTATTTCAAACAGCCTGTCTTGCTCAGTTCATTTGAACTGTAGCAATTGATTTCTACAAAATTGGCTCTTAATGCACTCACTAGCTTTAGCTAAAGTGCTTTACATAAATTCCTTTGAGCATAGGAATGTTCTGTTTCTAGTATTTTAATGCTGTCTTCTTTATATATATATTGTACCCAAATGAAAAATTAAATTTGATTCTAAAGCAAGTTCAATGCATTTTTCTTTTATGAGAAAATCATTGTATTTTATTTTATCAAAACAGACCTTTAAATCCCCCTCCATCTGCAGAGGAAAGGCAGGTTTTGACATTTTGGATGTGTATGTTTCAACTGAACTGTTCTGAAGGATTTGCATTGTGAAACATCACAATTTGCCATTTGTTCACAGTCCTCCAATTTAAAATCTCACTCTTGTGTTCCAATCCCCTGTTTCTGCCCACCTCCATCTCTGTTACTTCATATAGTGCTACAACTTTCCCTGTCCCAATCTTTCCTTCCTGGTTGCTCCCATTTGTGCATCCTTAGCCCAACCCTTTCAGGATCAGATTCTTTAAATTCCTCTCTAAATCCCTCTGCCTCCACCTTTAAGGTTCTCCTTAAAGCTGGCCTCTTTGACAAGCTTTTGGTCACTTTTTTTATGTTGTCTTCATCTGATTTAGCCCGAGTCAGTAGCAAGGGCAGGCCAGTTTCTGGTAAGAAATAGGATGGCTTTGGTCTTGCCAGTGTTTAGTTGGAAGCTATGAGTCATCCACGAAATTGATGTCAAATAGCACCATGATAGCAGTTGAGTGGGCAAAGTAAAATAGTGTTAATACACATGCTTGTGGCCCTGCTTCTCAAAGGCAGTGTGTATACAAGGAATTGGAGAGGTCACGTTTCGAACCAGTAGATGTAATATATTTGGATTTCCAAAAGGCATTCGATAAGATACTGCACATAAGGCTACTTAATAAGTTAAGGGCCCATGGTGTTGGGGGTAGTATATTAGCATAGAGGATTGACTAACTATTAGAAGACGGAGAGTTGGGATAAGGGGGCATTTTCAGGATGGCAACCTGTAAATAGTGGAGTGGCACAGGGATCATTGCTGGGGCCACAGTTATTTACAATATATACTAATGACTTGGATGAGGGTAACCTTGCGGATGACACAAAAATAGGTGGGGAGGCAAGTGGTGAGGATGACACAAAAGAGTCTACAGGAGCAAAAGGCAGGTTAAGTGAGTGGGCAAAAACTTGGCAGATGGGATATAGGCCTGAATTTTTCAGTCGGGGTGTGAGGGTGGGCCCAACATGCCGCTGCATAAAATGACATGCGAAGACATCGGGCGTGCTTTCCAACGTCATCGCGCTGTCTCTCGATGTTTTGTTCGATGACCGCACGCCAGAGTCAGCTGTGCGCCTGCCAATAACTGGTAGGCCTATTAAGGCCATTAACAAATTAATTAATATAATTGTTTACGCTGCCTGTCCAGCCTTAAGGTCGGCGGGCAGGCGAAAAAGCCAAGCGGCCTTCGCGTTCTTTAGGAAACCTCATCCACAAGAACAAAAATGTTCTGAAATATAAAAACGTGTCCCATCTCATGTGACACAGTCACATGTGAGGGGACATGTTTAATTAAATTTTTAAACCACTTATTTATTTCAAAAGCTCTGCAATCTCCCTGAGGCAGCTCCTTGCCTGAAAGAGATTGAAGTGCTCTTCCGTGCACATACGCAAAAGAGCGCTGGCCCCGACTATCCCTCCTCCCCCTGCCCGCATAGGTGGCGTGAGTGCTAGGGCTCGCATCTTACCCTGGGTGGCCTTAATTAGCCCCGCCCACATAAAATGGCAGCACGGAGCCGATCACGGGCGGTGGTCAGCTCCGCGACTGCTCCCACCGAGCCCGTTTGCCGACTGAAAAACCCAGGCCATAATGTGGGAGAAGTTGAGTCTATGTACTTTGGCAGGAAGAATAGAAGGACTGAATATTAATTAAATGGAGAAAAACTGCAGCACAGAGGGATTTGTGAGTCCTCATGTGGGAGAAGTGGGTTCCGATTTGTGGGGCACTGGCATCAGCACAGGGGAAAGTGGGGGCTGTATTGTTGGGACGGTTTACATCTGAACCACGCTGGGACAAGTGTCCTCGCAAATCGCATAACTAGGAAAGTAGAGAGAGCTTTAAACTAAACAAGGGATGAGGGATCAAGCTTCGGTAGAGGTAGCAATTCAAGGTGTAGAGTCAAGACAGGAGAGCAAAATAGTAATATGAGAAATGAGGGTCAAAGAATGGCAGGAAGGTTCAGAGAGAAAAAACCTAAGAAAACATCAACAGTCATGACTAGGTGTTACAAAGGTAACAAAAAGACAAAACTGAAGGCTCGCTATCTGAATGCAAGTAGCATTCATACCAAAGTAAATGAATTGATGGCCTAATTGAAATAAATAAATATGATCTGAGAGCAATTCCGGAGACGTGGCTGCAGGACGACAAAAATTGTGTCCTTAATATTGAAAGGTACAAGACATTCAAGAAGAAAAGGAAGCTAGATAAAGGTGGAGGGGTAGCAATGTTAATCCAAGAGGGCATTGGTGCAATGCTGTTGGTTCAGGAGATGACCTTGGTTCAGGAGATCAGGATGTAGAATTGGTTTGGGTGGAGTTGAGGAATAGCAGTGGGAAAAAGTCATTAGTGAGAGTGGTCTACAGGCCCCATAACAATAGTCACAGTGCAGGACAAAGTATTCAAGAGAAAATATTGCGTGCTTGTGATAAAGGGAGGGCAATAATCATGGGTGATTTTAATCAACACATAAAATGGAAAAATCAGATTAGCAGTAGTAGTCTGGATGAGGAGTTCTTAGAATACTTTTGAGATTGGTTCCAGAACATGCTGCTCTAAAAAAACTATCAGAGAGCAGGTTATGTTAGACTTGGTATTATGTAACATGACAGGATTAATTAATGACCTCAGAGTAAAGGCACCACTAGGTAACAGCGACCACAATATGATTGAATTTTACATCCAGTTTGAAAGGGAGAAGAGTGGGCCTAAGACTAGTATCTTAAACTTAAATAAGGGCAACTATGTGGGGATGAAAGCTGAGCTAGCTGAAGTGAAGCGGGAAACTAGGATAGATCAATAGAGAAGCAGTGGCAGCCATTTAAGGAGATATTTCAGAATATTTAGAATAAGTACACTCCTACTATAAAGAAAAATTCTAAGGGGAGGACCCACCATCTGTGGTTAATGAATGATGTTAAGGAAAGCATCAAGCTTGAGGAAAAACATACAACTCTGCAAAGATGAGTGGCAAGACAGATCATTGAACGGAATATAAAGAGAATGCTTAAAAGGTTAATCAGGAGAAAGAAATTAGAGTATGAGAGGAAGCTAGCTAGGAATGTAAAAATGGATAGTAAGAGTTTCTACAGGTATTTACAAAGGAAAAGAGTAAGTAAAGTGAGTGTTGGTCCTCGAGAGAGTAATAGCAGGGAGTTAATAGTGGATGATAAGGAAATGGCGGAAGAAATGAACAAATATTTTGCTTCTGTGTTCTCTATAGATGACACAAAAATCATTCCAGTTACAGCTGCAAATCAGGAAGTGACTGGGAGAAAGGAACTTGGTGAAACTGAACTCATTAGGGAAACGGTACTGAGTAAATTGATGGAGCTGCAGGCTGGCAAGTCTCCAGGTCCTGGTGGACTACATCCTAGGGTGTTAAAAAAGGTGGCTAATGAGGTAGTTGATGCGCTGGTGTTAATTTTCCAAAATTTGCTAGATTCGGGAAAGGTTCCATCAGATTGGAAAGTAGCAAATATAACCCCTCTATTCAAGAAGGGAGGGAGGCAGAAAACAGGAAACTATAGGCCAGTTAGCTTGACGTCTGTCATGGGAACGATATTAAAATCGATCATTTAGGAGGTTATAGCTGGGCGCTTAGAAGAGCTCAAGGCAATAGGGAAGGTTTTGTGAAAGGAAAATCATGTTTAACCAATTTATTGGAGTTTTTTGAAGGAGTAATGTGCGCAGTGGATAAAGGAGAGCTTGTAGACATCCTGCACCTGGATTTCCAGAAGGCATTTGATAAGGTGCCACATCAAAGATTATTACGGAAAATAAAAGCGCATGGTGTAGTCGGTAATATATTCGCATGGATAGAAGATTGGCTGGCTGGCAGAAAGCAGAGAGAATGCATAAGTGGGTCTTTTTCCGACTGGCAGGATGTGATGAGTGGAGTCCCACAGGGATAAGTACTGGGCCCTCAGCTTTTTACGGTTTACATCAATGGCTTAGATGAGGGGAGTGAAGACACGATGGCTAAATTTGCAGATGACACAAAGATAGAAAGGAAAGTATGTTGTGAAGAGGGCATGAAGTTGCAAATGGATATAGATAGGTTGAATGAGTGGGCAAATAGCTGGCAAATGGAGTTTAATATGGGCAAATGTGAAGTTGTTTCATTTGGCAGGAAGAACAAAAAAGCACAGTATTACTTAAATGGAGAACGGCAGCATAATTCTGAGGTGCAGAGGGATCGAGGTGTTCTAGTACGAGTCACACAAAGTTAGTATGCAGGTACAGCAAGTAATTAAGAAGGCTAATGGAATGCTATCCTTTATTATGCGAGAGATTGAACATAAAAGTAAGGATGTTATGCTACAGTTATACAGGGCATTGGTGAGACTGCACCTTGAATACTGTGTGCAGTTTTGGTCTCCTTATTTAAGGAAGGATGTAAATACATTGGAGGCAGTTCAAAGGAGGTTTGCTAGATTGATACTTGGAATGAGTGGGCTGTCTTTTAAGGAAAGGTTGGACAGACTGAGCTTGTTTCCATTGGAGTTTAGAAGAGTGAGGGATGATTTGATTGAGGTATAGAGGATCCTGAACAGCCTTGACAAGTTGGATGTTGAAAGGATGTTTTCTCTTGTGGGTGAGTCCAGAACCAGGGGGCACTGTTTTAAAATTAGGGGTCGCTGTTTTAGGACAGATGAAAATCATTATTTTCTCTGAGGGTTGTGCGACTTTGGAATTCTCTGCTTCAGGACGTGGTGGAGATGGGGTCATTGAATATTTTTAAGGCAGAAGTGGATAGGTTCTTATTAGGCAAGGGAATCAAAGGTTAATCGAAACACAAGAAGATCAGCCATGATCTTATTGAATGGC
Source organism: Carcharodon carcharias (assembly GCF_017639515.1). NCBI lineage: Eukaryota > Metazoa > Chordata > Chondrichthyes > Lamniformes > Lamnidae > Carcharodon > Carcharodon carcharias. The sequence goes on from NC_054475.1 coordinate 21,794,865, forward strand.
AGAGCACGCTCAAGGGGCCGAATGGTCTACTCCTGTTCCTATTTCTTACATTCTCATGCATGAATCCAAAAAAGCTAGCATAACAAGTTCAACAGATAATAGTGAAGGCAAATGGAATGTTGGCCTTTATTTCAAAGAGAATGGAGTATAAAAATAGGGAAGTCTTGTTGAAACTATACAAGGCACTAGTTAGACCACACCTAGAATAGTATGAACAGTTTTGGCCCCCTTATCTAAGGAAAGATGTACTGGCATTGGAGACAGTCCAGAGAAGGTTCACTAGGTTGATCCCAGGTATGGAGGGATTTACTTATGAGGAGGGGTTGAGTGGGTTTTGGGCCTGTACTCATTCTAGTTTAGAAGAATGAGGGGCGACCTTATTGAAACATACAAGATTCTTGGGGGGCTTGACAGGGTAGATGCTGAGAGGTTGTTTCCCCTCGTGGGAGAGTCTAGGACCAGAGGGCATAATCTCACAGTAAGGGGTTGCCCGTTTAAAGACAGAGATGAGAAGGAATTGCTTCTCTGAGGGTAGTTAATCTGTGGAAATCTTTACTACAGAGGACAGTAGAGGCTGGGTTGTTAAGTATATTCAAGGCTAAGATGGACAGATTTTTAATCAATAAGGGAATCAAAGGTTATAGGGAAAAGGCAGGAAAGTAGGGTTGAGGATTACCAGGTCAGCCATGATCTCATTGAATGGCAGAGCAGATTTGATGGGCCAAATGGCCTATTTCTGCTCCTACGTCTTATTGAAGCTTGGGCAAACCAGATATGAGCATGGGAGAAAACTCCACTGCAGGCAATGTGTATGCAACATTGGGATATGTAGGAATGAAACCATGGAAAGGTGGGCTCACCAAGTTGGAATTGGTGTGAAGGAGATGCGGTGGTTGATTGTTTGAAAAGTCACAGATTATGAGAGATAATATGATTAAAGCTACACAGAATATCCTTGACTAGGTAGGATGAGGACTTGTGGGCAGGATGGAAATCAGACTGAAGGTATTTGAACTGAAAGATTGTGATGACATATTCAATCTTTAAAAGGTTAGAAATGAATCAGTAATTGGAGATTACCGAGCAATTTTTAAAGAGGGAGATGAGTAGAGCTGTTTTGGAAGTCATGGAGAGCAATACCTGAGCAGAGACTTTTGTGCTTAAAGATCAAGTTGAGAAGAGGCGGTCAGCACAGCTGGGTCAGGAGTCAGTCCAGTGACTGTTTTACATGTGGTTAAAGTGAATATTAAGATTTCAGGTGCACATTATTAGTTTGATTGACAGATCAACCAGTTCCATCAAACCATCTTGCATGTCACAAAGGAACAAATTAACAATTGCATGTTGAATTATGGAAATCAAATTGCATTTATATAATTAAGCACATTTGGGCTGTGTGTGATCTGTTCTGTTGAAGGATCATGAGGACTCGAAACGTCAACTCTTTTCTTCTCCACCGATGCTGCCAGACCTGCTGAGTTTTTCCAGGTAATTCTGTTTTTGTGTGATGTGATGTTGGCTTAGATAATTACAGACATCCAAATTATCTCCCTAGGCATTGAGCTCAAGCATGTCAAGTATTCATTGGATGGGTAACAGTAGTATTTTAGTCACAGCATAGAGTGATACAGCATTAAAACAAAGTTGTGATCTGACTTGGGGCAGGCAAAGACCAATACTATGACATAGTGAACAACTTTGAACTACAACTAATGACACGTAGCAACAAAACAACTGCTGTAAAAGCAATTAACAAAAACATTGTATTTGTTTACATAAACTACAAGGATCCTTTTTGGATTACACAGCTGTCTGCAGGAACACAGAGCACAAGTGACTTGGGGCGGGTCATCTTTTCAATCCATGTATAGTTTTGCAGGAGTGCCAGTGGACATGGATGTAATCTCCAGCATAGAATGTAATTCCAACTTTCAAGGGCAAAAAATGGTCCCGTAAAATTACTACAACTACATGTCATGTCAAGGCTCTGTACACACTTGAGTAATACCAATTTAGAAATTCCATTTTTTTGGGGAGAGGGCATATAAATGTAAGAAATTGTAGGGCATTGCCAAATTTTAGTTCAAAAATGGTTAAACAACTCCAGTGAATAGTGATAATTGGGAATTGTTAGACTATTGGCTTGTTCACCAACATGCTAGGCAATGATTTGAAGGAAATTTAATTCAACTGTTCTCCAAAGTCCCAATTTTACAGAGGCTGTCTAGAAAACTTGAGTGAAAGCTTTCCCAAAAGGGAGGAGGGAAAAATCAGAGTTATTTATAGCTACTCTCACTTAACTACAAAGAGTGCTCTTTAACTGGGGGCTAACTGGGCAGCAGAATATGTGGACTGCACCCCTGACTAAGCTGAAACAGGATGCCTGGTTCATTTCATTGGTTGTACCTCTAAGAACAAAACGAATAAGCATCCCGATGTAGCGCTCATTCTGGCACAATATAGGGTAGTGTAGAAGTGGGCAGAGTTCAGGAAGCACATCATTTTTGTGGAATGCTCCTGCTCTTCCTCGTCCCAAAAAACTCAGTGCTTATCTCCAGATCAGACCCTCCTCCCAGTTGGCCAGTAAAATGCCATTATAGTCCTGTGTACAGCATGGGACTCCAATTTACTTAAATACTATCCGTGTATTAGATTGTGATTTTAATTATTAAAGTATGTTTTTAAAAACATATCAATTTTTACTATCAATTTAAAGAGAGATTGGATAGGTTGCGGTTATTTTCCTTAGAACAAAGAAGGCTGAGAGGTGACTTGATTGAGGTGTACAAAATTATGAGGGGAATAGATAGAGTGGACAGGATAAAATAGTTTCCCTTGATGGAGAATTCTAGAACCAGGGGACATAGATTCAAGATAATTGGCAGAATGTGTAGGGGGGATATGAGGAAGAACTTTTTTACGCAGAGGGTAATGGGTGTCTGGAATTCACTGCCCAAGTTGGTGGTAGAGGCAGAAACTCTAAACTCTTTTAAAAAGTACCTGGATCTGCACCTAAAGTGCTGTAAGCTGCAGGGCTATGGGCTGAGTGCAGGAAGGTGGGATTAGAAAGGGCACCTGGGTGTCCTCGGGCTGGCATGGACAAGATGGGCCAAATGGCCTCCTTCTGTGCTGTAACATTTCTATGGTTCTAACTGTATTCTCCAACTGAATTTGTAAACCTACATTTGTAAATATTAATAGAATTATGCAGTAGAGGGAGGCAGTGGCATAGTGGTAATCCAGAGACCCAGGGTAATGCTCTGGGGACCTGGGTTCAAATCCCACCATGGCAGATGGGGGAATTTGAATTCAATAAAAATCTGGAATAAAAAGTCTAATGGTGACCACAAAACCATTGCCAATTGTCGTAAAAACCCATCTGGTTTACTAATGTCCCTTAGGGAAATAAATAGGCCGTCCTCGTTTGGTTTGGCTCACATGTGACTCCAGATCTGCAGTAATATGGTTGACTCTTAAATACCCCCTAAAATGGCCCAGCAAGCCACTCAGTTGTATCCAACCGCTACAAAGTCAATAAAAAGGAATGAAACCGGACAGATCACCTGGCATCAACCTAGGCACTGGAAATGGCAATAGCAAACCCAGCCCTGTCCTGTCCCACTGGCAGGACAGACTCAGCAGAGGTGGCAGGAAGAGTGTTGCCCTGGGAGTCCTCAACATTGACTCTGGACCCCATGAAGTCTCATGGCAACTGGTTAAACATGGGCAAGGAAACCTCCTGCTAATTACCACATATTGCCCACTCTCAGCTGATGAGTCAGTGCTCCTCCATGTTGGCCACCACTTGGAGGAAGCTAAGGGTGGCAAGGACACAGAATGTACTCTGGGAGGGGGACTTCAATGTGCATCACCAAGAGTGGCTTAGAAGAATCACTACTGACCGAGTTGGCTGAGTCCTCAAGGACATAGCTGCTAGATTGAGTCTGCAACAGATGGTGAGGGAACCAACAAGAGAGAAAAACATACTTGACCTCATCCTCACCAACCTGCCTGCCGCAGATCCATCTGTCCATGACAGTATTGATAGGAGTGACCGCTGCACAGTCCTTGTGGAGATGAAGTTCCATCTTCACGCTAAGGATACGCTCCATCGTGTTATGTAGCACTACCACCGCGCTAAAGGGAATGGGTTTTGAACAGATCTAGCAACTCAAGACTGGAAGCTTGACATCATTCAGGACAAAGCGGCCCACTTGATTGGCACCCCTTTCACATTCACTCCCTCCAGCACCCAACGTGCAGTAGCAACAGTGTGTACCATCTACAAGATGCACTGCAGGAACTCAGCAAGCCTCCTTAGATGAGGAGCAGCACCAGGCATAGCTAAATATGAAGTGTCAACCTGGTGAAGCTATAACACAGCACTACTTGCATGCCAAACAGCGTAAGCAGGAAGTGATAGACACAGCCAACGGATCAAACCTAAACTCTGCAGCCCTGTCACATCCAGCCCTGAATGGTGCTGGGTAATTAAACAACTCACTGGAGGAGGCAGCTCCACAAATATCCCCATCCTCAGTGATGGAGGAATCCAGCACAGCAATGCAAAAGATAAGGCTGAAGTGTTCACAAAAATCTTCAGCCCGAAATGCCGAGTGGATGATCCATCTTGGCCTCCTCCGGAGGTTCCCAGCATCACAGACGCCAGACTTCAACCAATTCAATTCACTCCAATTTGATATCAAGAAATGGTTTAAGACTCTGGATACGGCAAAGGCTATGGGCCCTGACAATGTTCCAGCAATAATACTGAAGACTTGTGCTCCGGAACTTGCCACGCCCTTAGCCAAGTTGCTCTCGTACAGTTACAACACTGGCATCTACCCGGCAATGTGGAAAATTGCCCAGGTATGTCCCATACAAAAAGGACAAACCTAATTTGGCCAATTATTGCCCATCAGTCTACACTGCATCATCAGTAAAGTGATGGAAGGGGTCATCAACAATGCTTTCAAGTGGCATTTACTTAGTAATAACCTGTTCACTGTTTGGGTTTCACCAGGGTCACTCAGCTTCTGATCTCACAACAGCCTTGGCTTGAACATGGACAAAAGAACTGAACAGCCGAGGTGAGGTGAGAGTGACTGCTCTTGACATCAAGGCCACATTTGACGATGTGTAGCATCAAGAAGCCCTAGCAAAACTGGAGTCAATGGGAATCAGGGGTAAAACTCTCCACTAGTTGGAGTCATACCTAGCACTAAGGAAGATGGTTGTGGTTGTTGGAGGTCAATCATCTCAGCTCCATGACATCACTGCAGGAATTCCTCAGGGCAGTGTCCTGGGCCCAAACATCTTCAGCTGCTTCATCAATGACTTTCCTTCCATCATAAGGTCAGAAGTGGGGTTCGCTAATAATTGCACAATGTTCAGCACTATTTGCGACTCCTCAGATACAGAAGCAGTCCATGTCCAAATGCAGCAAGACCTGGACAGCATCCAGGCTTGTCTGACAAATGGCAAGTAACATTTGCACTATACAAGTGCCAGGCAATGACCATTTTCAACGAGAGAATCTAACCATTGCCCGTTGACATTCAATGGCATTACCATCGCTGAATCTCCCACTATCAACATCCCGGGCTTTACCATTGACCAGATATTGGACTAGCCATATAAATACTGTTGCCACAAGAGCAGGTCAGACTCCCCAAAGCCTGTCCACCATCTACAAGGCACAAGTCAGGAGTGTGATGGAATACTCCCCACTTGCCTGGATGAATGTAACTCCAACACCTAGGAAGCTTTATATCATCCAGGACAAAGCAGCCCACTTGATTGGCACCCCTTTCACATGCACTCCCTCCAGCACCCAACGAACAGAAGCAACAGTGTGTACCATCTATAAGATGCACTGCAGGAACTCAGTAAGCCTCCTTAGGCAGCACTTTCCAAACCAATGACCCCTACCATGTAGAAAGACAAGGACAGCATATAGATGGGAACGCCACCACCTGGAAGCTCCTCTCCAAGCCACTCACCATCCTGGCTTGGAAATATCACCATTCCTTCACCGTCGATGGATCAAAATCTTGAAACTCCCTCCCTAACATCACTGTGGGTGTACCTACACCTCAGGGACTGCAGCAGTTTAAGGTGGCAGCTCAACACCACCTTCTCAAGAGCAATTAGGAATGGGCAATTAATGCTGGCCTAGCCAGTGACACCCACATCCCATAAATGAATTTAAAAGAAGTTTATTTAGTGCTGAATCAAATTGACATATGACATTGATTGTACAAGTTATTTACTGATTTCTGGAAGTATAGCATCAGATTTCCTGTTGAGAAACCAAACAAAATCATCTCTATGATAGATTTTAGTGTAAGTATTACAGAAAGGAAAAATGCAGCAGAGATTATGAATATCGTACATGGCTACTTCTACAATACATTAATCTTACCTAAATTCACTCTAGATTACATTTTGATCTTTATCCAAAATAGAGCACTTAAATAAAAATGTTTCATTTCATGTGAAACTCAATATACAAGTCAAAGTACAGATTAGATACAGGGCAATCCTTTCTGCTCTTCCTTCCTCTCTCCCATTTGGTAAAGAAATTTTCATTGTGATTTTTAGACTTATACAATGTAGACATTATAAGTAGATGGTACTGGTAAATTTAGTTATATAAGGATCATTTCATAAAGCCAGCTTAAACATAGACCATTATTTTATGCCATAAATATCAATACTTCATTTACAAAGTATAAAATACTCTAGGGATCAGACACATCATATGAGGTAACACATCTATTGGGAAAATAAATCAAAATTTAAAAAATAATTAATTATTTTTACAGGATATTCTTTATTTGATTTTTTGATTAAGATGAGCTTATAAAATGTGTACACGGTAATGTAAAAATGAATATTCCTAATACTCCCATGATTGCAATTGCTATAGCATAAGATCAACACTGAATCTGCATGTTAAAAGATACTGTGCTGGAACTGTACCACAGGATTATATAAATTAAAGGGTTTATGTATTATACAACACACAAAGGTACTTTCAAAAAGCATACCTGTTAAAAGCATATGTTTTACATAAGGATACATACAATATAAACAAGCTGTAACATGCTATTACTGGCAAAAGGCCTCTTCAGAAGTGTCACAAATACAAAATGTACACGCACACCAAGTGCTGATGTGCTCAAATAAATTGTGTGAAATTTGGATGGAATGTTGTCCTTGGAAAGTGAATAAAGTCAGTGTGAAGATCTTCAGACATTAACTAGGCAAAACCCACGCTTTGGTTTAAAAAGAGCAGATTTTCATTTAGTTGTTGGAGGGTACACCACAGTTATTGGTTGCTTCGTACCAGGCCGGATAGTAAAGGTCCTACCGTAAGATTGTGAAACTTGTGTATTCTGTGAGCTGGAAAAAATGGAAGATTCATGAAAGCTTTTTTAATTTGCAAATGTAACAATTTAAAACCATAAGATAATTTCAAGCCCAGTACTATCACAAGATGATCAGATGTATCAGTTACTGGTAACGTTGTGCTCAGTAACTACACTGTTCCCTTTCACATCCAGAAGTCACTAAGGATCTCTCACATCAATTGATAAAGTACCTCAATATTCTACCGCTATAAATAACAATTGCCGAGTGTTGTTTCTGAGCAACCTCAATTACTAGTTGCAGTTGTGACTGGTCTGATCAGATCACTTTCTAGCAATCTCATTGGCTGCTAGTGATGGTTTTGTTTTGCTGCATTCAAGTCTGACAGAAGTTCAACAGCTCTTATTGAATACTGATCTTTTCGTAACTGGTCCTCAATGCAGAGACACAAAGAACTTGAAGTAAACATTTCAGTTAATACTAGTTGTATTAATTTAATTTTTTAAAGCATTGGATCATTTTAGATAACATTTCCAAAACACACGTCAGTGCAGGTGTAAGGTAGAACTTTTAATCTGTCAGTTAAGTTTTAATTTATGATTACAGTGTTGTACACAGAAAATAATCAAAACTCTAATGGAATGCTGGCCTTTATGTCTAGAGGACTAAAATATAAGGGGGAGAAGTCATGCTTCAGCTAAATAAACCACACCTGGGACAGGATTTTCCCTTCTTCAGACGACACCCGTGGGTAGGCCCGGGAGTGGCCACAGAACACACCACTGCCTGCGATTGGGCCCCAACCACGGTTTCACACTGGCTGGCCAATTAATGGCCAGCCAGCGTGAAACACTCGCCGAGGAGCTCGGCGCTGCCGGGGTGGGGGTGGGAGGAGTGCGAGTGCAGGAGTCTGCACGTGCACAGGGGAGCACGCGCTGAAAGCTCCCCGAGGGTACAGAGCTGAAGAGTCGTGGGCACAAAAATAAACGTTTTAAAAATGAGAGGAACATGTCCCCACGTGACTCAGTCACATGAAAAGGGAAATGTTTAAATTAATATTTAAAATTTTATTTTAAATTACTGCTGGAAACCTCATCTTATCCACGGATGAGGTTTCATAAAAAATCCAAAGGCCGTCTGGCCGATTTGCTCGCCCGCTAACCGAATGGTTGGGTGGGCAGCAAAAAAATACAAAATAATTACCTGCTTAACAGCCTTTATCGGCCTCTTAGTTGTCAGCGGGCTTGCTGCTGCTGACTCTTGTGCGCGCTCACCGACCGTAAGGTCGCGATAACGTCGGGACGCTCGCCTGAAGTCATCGCGTGTGATTTTACGCCCAATCGGGTTGGGTGCGTTCACCTGTGCGATGTAAAATCCTGCCCCTGGTGTATTACAAGTAGTTTGGGCACCACACTTTGAGGATATATTGGCCTTGGAGCGAGTGCACGGAAGGTTTACCAGAATAATATCTGCACTATTGCTGCAAAAAAGAGGCTAGCTAAGCTTTTAGTTTTGCAAGCATCAGGACCTTGGCAAGAATACCAATATAAGGGGACAGTAACAGTTTATACTGTATGTGAAGAGAGTGCTGATTGGTTGCATGTGGCATTGATGGTGACTGACAGTTAACTGCCAAGCATTGTTTGAAATTTAAACCACACAGCTTGACCCTGATTGGTCAAGGCATTGCCCTGAGGAATGAGTCAGCGAGTAGCTGTCACAGCTTTCAGCAACATTCAAGCTCTGTACTATCAAATGACTATTAATATTTGGACTCCGAGGCTTAAATTACATGGAGAGATAACACAATTTAGTGTTTTGTTTCCTGGAATTTAGAAAGTTAAGGGGAAATTTGATCGAAGTTTTCAAGATATTAAGGGGAGCAGATAATTTAGGACCAGGGACATTGTCGATAGATTAGTGCCACACATTTCGGGACTGCAAGTAGGAAATACTTCTACACAAAAGGCTGGTAAAAGTTTGGAATGCTGCTACAAATAACAACTGATGCTAGATCAATTGTTAAATTTAAATCTGAGGTTTTTATTATCCACAGGTATTAAGGGATTTGGGGAAAGGTGGTTAAGTCACAGATCAGCCATGATGTCACTGAATGCAGAACAGGCTCAAGGGATTAAATGACCTACTTTTGTTCCTATGTTCTTTTTAACATAATTGCAAATGAACTAATTGGTTCTTAAAAAGGTTCACATTTAAATAGCACCTTTCACAACCACAGGGCATCCCAATGCACTTTTCTGCCAACAAAGTGTAATCATTGTTTTCACGCAGAAAATACGGCAGCAAGCCCCCACAAACAGCAATAAACTAATGACCAAATAACATATTTTTGTGATGTTGTTTGAGAGATAAATATTGGCCAGGTCACAGGGAATAACTCCCCTGCTCTTCTTCGACATAATGCCATGGGTGCTTTTACATCCATCTGAGGGGACAAGCAGAGCCTTGCTTTGATGCCTCGAACCAAGTGCAGCACTCCCTCAATACTGCAGTGAAGCATCATATGTAGTAGAATTTGAACAATTATTAAAAAGCTAAAGAGACAATAATGGAATTGAGTGATTTAGATAAACTGTAGACTTCCTTGAACTTTGTTCTTAAAAAGGGTTATTCTTTTATCCATTCCAGGACATATTTGAACTCACCTTTTAGATGCCACATCAGAATGGTTAGTGCTTAAAGCTTGCACCTTAGACTGCAATTCATCGATAACTTTATTCTTCACTGCCAGTTTGTTTGTTGATGGCATGGTTTCTGTCTGCTGCTGTTCCATCTTGGGTACATTTTTTCCATATGCTTTAGACATTAAATAAGAATAACTGTGCGAATCTGAAACTTGCTTTGAATTGTGAAATTTTGCAGAGCCTCCATTCACCACAGCACTATGCAGGAATGTGGGCTTTTCTGCTATTGAAGGCTTTTGCTGATCAAAGATTTTTTTGATAGGAGACGACAAAGTGTTTAATGGCAACTTGTTAATGGAATAAGAATTTGTATTGATTAGGCTGTTATAGTGATTAGATGCTAAATGGTCAGCACTTTCATGAGTGGATCCCTGTAGAGAAAGTCCTCTCTTGTCTGAATTGGCAGAATGTAGACTGTCAACCCCAGGTTCATCATTTACTTTTCTTTCTGGCTGTGGAGAATAATCTCTATTATCATCATGGTTCGAAAATTCAAATGGAGGTGGCAGAAGCCCAAATGAGGGCTCTTCATTCTCTTCATCACTAAAACTTGGTGGAGGTGGAATCAGAAGTAAAGACATGTCAACATCTTTTTGAGAGTCATCTGGCTCTGCAATTCTATGTGATGTTGAGTGGAGTGAAGGTTTTGACCATTCGTGACTTTTTTCAGTGCTGCTCAGAGAACTGAGTAAGTCATCGACGTGCTTGTTTTGTGCTGTAATATCTTCTGCCTGTGGAATCAAAGGACGTTCCTTGTAATTAGTTATTGGTGTGATGTGGATTGTATGTGAATTTGTTGACTTTATGTACCGAGTACCTCCCAAGGATAAGCTTGATGTCTCTGAACCAGCTTTGTGAAGTCCTTTGTTTTTACTAGAATCTCGCTGCTTTGCAGCCATGAGAAGAGCCAGTGGTGAACGTGAATTAATATTCTGCTCTGTGGAAGGAAGAGTTTGATCTGGAAAAGGATCTGGAATCTCTGCAGCTGCTGTGGCCGGTTTCTCAACTGGCTTAGAGAACTGAAAATCAAACATAGCATTTTCAAAATCCCTTGCCTTGGTGGATTTTGTTTTTTCCCCTGCTCTGTATTTCCCATATTCTATTTCTGAATTGGTGATTGAAACAGGTGAACTACTGGAGAAATTCTGAGTGTTGGTTGAATCATGAAATTGCATTGAACTGGTTTGCCGAAGATCCATGTTATTGCTCCAGTTCTCTTCTTTTTCATCTTGGATAGAATGATCTCTGGAAGTACCAGAGTATATAGGATGTATTCCATTATTTTGGACTGATTTAGATTGTTGCACGAGCAGGTTGTTCTTACGAGCTGGCTTCTGTGGCTTAGGTGGAACGGAATCTTCTTGCACCTTATTCATACTTGGACGTTCAGTGCCTTCATTCGACACTGCCTTCTTGTGTGTGGAAGCAGTGAGGTTAATTCCACCTGTCTGGTCTATTGGATACTGGTCAGCATCTTTCATGACTATCATGGATTTGCTTTTATTTGGCCAGTCAGAATCTAAAGAGCTTTCTGATTTGTTAACTGGTTCTGAAAATCCGAAAAGCTTTGCTGTTGCTTTAGGATTGAAAGTTGACGCAACCAAAGGCTGTGAAATCACTTCAGGAGATTCTGCCATATACAAAGATTGATTATTTGAAACTGATATTTGTGAAGCAGTAGGAAAGAATTTGAAAGAAGACAGCAAATCCCTTTCAGGTTTTGGAGTAAAATTATGTTGCATCATATCCCTTTGCGGAGGGGGTGGTGGTGATTTTTTAGGATGTTTAATTTGATTAGATTTTGAAACACCATCTTGTTGAGGAGATTGGAGAGAATAATCTTTAGGTGGAAGCAAGAGGGGAGGTGGGGGAGGTGGTATTTTTGGAGTGGATGGGGGAGATGTTGTTGTGAACTGGTCAATCTTTGAAAGAAATTTTTGAGGTGCTATTATGGGAGGCGATGGAGGAATCATATTTGGAGCTGATGGTGAAAAGGTTGTTTCAGGAAGCTGGTAGTTTGGAGTAGGTCTTTGTTGCGATGCCATGCTTAAAGGTGGTGGTGGCGGCGGAGCCATCTTTGGAGGTGGTGGAACAGCCACTTCATACGGCAAATGGGTCATACGTGGATTTGGATAAGTATTTTGTGTCGGAGGAGCCATTGGTGGAGGTGGTGGTGGAGCCATTGGTGGAGGTGGCGGAATCCAGTCATCCTCTGGCATGTTGATACTCGGTCCATAGTTTCCAACAATAGGTTTGTTGTTGCTGACTTTTACATCACTACCTATATAATTGAAACATAATAATTATTCAAATTCATCTTTGGTAACAGGGTAATAAGTTTGATAATAAATCATAAAGAAACAAGAGGTTATCTGGAACAATCTTTGTTCCAGTCCTCCCGAGGTCCCCTCCCTGACCTCTTTTCTCTGGGAGACTGATGATGACTGTATTAATGCTGCCCCCTGATTTTGTTCTGAGTGGGAAATTTTCATCAATTTTGTTTCTAAGTACTTGGCTTTCTTCTGCCACATTCCCAGTCCATAGGTTTCTTCTCCCTTTTGCCATATTTTTCACATTTCTCTCCTTCTCCGCTATTACGTATAATCAACAGGGCAGAAATAGGCCATTCAGCCCAAATGCTCTATGACAGAGATTAGCTTCCTCCCATCTTCCTTCATCTAATCCTATCAGCTATTCTGCTGTAACCATTTAGATCTCCTCTGGGTCCAACTTTTGTTTCTTTACTTCTCCCATCATCACCCATTTTTGCCTTGCAACATTATGACTTTTGTCTTTTAAAGACCCTCGTGCTCCTGTTATCACAGGCTAATACCCTACCCCATTTCTTCTAGCTCAGCATATGCTTCAAAGCTGTTCATCTCTAACATATTCCAGTTGCTTCATTCCTGTATCTTTCTCTATACCACAGATGCTGCCTGATCTGCTAATCTTCTCCAACATCAGCAATACTTTGCTTTTGTTGCAATAAAATGATGCTGATTATTGGCAAACCCACAACTACTCCAGTATCTAAAGCTAATTTTATTACATAGGGACATAAATATGTTTGAATGTCTTTCTGCACGACAAACTGTTTCCTTGGCTGATCTAAAGCTCAGCTTCCTATGGCCACTGCCTTTCTGATTATCTGTTGCATTCATTTAAATTACTTTCTCTCATATCTGACTCTATATGTATAACTATTTGTGACAACTTTTTTTGTTCCTTCCGTTCCCCACAGGTGCTATAAGAGAAATGCACCTGAAACCTACTGCTCCTATATCTGGACAGAGGCAGCCGAGATTTGCTGTCCAGAGTCATTTACAGTTTCCCAGGGACAATCCTCACCCAGGCCCATCACTGGTTCTGACAAGTATAAGGCATTAAAATGTTGGATTCAAGAAATAGGCACCTTCTGGCTGCTGACGGGGATTGGCAGACAAAAGTTCTGATCCTATGGGGGAGAAGGTGGTTATTAAAGTTCCCAAAATCACCAGACATTCTTCACTCTACTCCCTGGCATAATTGCAGACCACAGCAATCCAACAGGGGTTTGGAGGCAGCTCCACAATGCATTTTATCTGTATCTCTCTGTGCAGAGGTGCCCAGTTAATAATTGATCCAGAAAATGAGATCCTTCCTCATTTAATTGGATCAATCATGCCAGAAGTTACTGTACACGTAGACGAGCTCTGTACCCATCCCTCCAACCCCCAACTCAACAGTGCCATGGAAATCCCAGGAAGATGTTAAAAAGGATATGAGACCCAGAAAACTGGTTTTCAGTCCAGTTTTCATTACCTTTGTGCCAGGATGGGGATTGAGGGAACACATTCAAACATGAGGAAAATCATCTCCTTTGCTTCCAATTTCTAAATATTTTAATTAAATCTCCTCATTCTTCAAACCTTGATTAGTCTAAACAGTTTGGCACAATCAAATGAACATCCCATCATTTTGAGATAAAAGCAAAAAACTGCGGATGCTGGAAATCCAAAACAAAAATACCTGGAAAAACTCAGCAGGTCTGGCAGCATCTGTTGAGAGGAACACAGTTAACGTTTTAAGTCCGAATGACCCTTCAACAGAACTAAGTAAAAATAGAATAGAAGTGAAATATAAACTAGCTTAAAGGGGGTGGGACAAGTAGAGCTGGATAGAGGGCCAGTGATAAGTGGAGATAACCAAAAGATGCCACAGACAAAAGGACAAAGAGGTGTTGAAAGTGGTGATATTATCTGAGGAATGTGCTAATTAAGGGTGGAAAGCAGGACAAGCAAGTTACAGATAGCCCTGCTTGGCCTAAATAGCCAAGTGGTTATGGTACTGGGTTTGTAACCCCAAGATCAAGAGTTCAAATCTCACAATGGCAAACTATGAAACAATGTAAATTCATCTGAAACAGATGGAAATGGGTTTGTACTCGAAAGAGTTACAGATAGCCCTAGCGGGGGTGGGGTTAGGTGAAGGAATCGAAAAAGGCTAAAAGGTAGAGATAAAACAATGGATGGAAATACATTTAAAAATAATGGAAGTAGGTGGGAAATGAAAAATCGATATAAATTATTGGAAAAATTGGGGGGGGGGGGGCGGAATTGGAAAGTGGGTGGGGATGGAGGAGAGAATTCATGATCTAACGTTGTTGAACTCAATATTCAGTCCAGAAGGCTGTAAAGTGCCTAGTCGGATGATGAGGTGCTATTCCTCCAGTTTGCGTTGAGCTTCACTGGAACAATGCAGCAGGCCAAGGACGGACATGTGGGCATGAGAGCAGGGTGGATTGTTGAAATGGCAAGCAACAGGGAGGTCACGGACAAAGAGGTGTTGAAGGTGGTGATATTATCTAAGGAATGTGCTAATTAAGGCTAGAAAGCAAGACAAGCAAGGTACAGAAAGCCCCAGTGGGGGTGGGGTGAAGGAATCAAAAAAGGCTAAAAGGTAGAGATAAAGCAATGGATGGAAATACATTTAAAAATAATGGAAGTAAGTGGGAAAAGAAAAATCTATATAAATTATTGGAAAAAAAAGTGGGGGCAACTGGAAAGAGGATGGGGATGTAGGAGAGGTCACAAGCATTACCCAGACCTCCCTGTCGCTTGCCATTTCAACAATCCACCCTGCTCTCATGCCCACATGTCCGTCCTTGGCCTGCTGCATTGTTCCAGTGAAGCTCAACGCAAACTGGAGGAATAGCACCTCATCTTCCGACTAGGCACTTTACAGTCTTCCGGACTGAATATTGAGTTCAACAATTTTAGATCATGAACTCTCTCCTACATCCCCATCCTCTTTCCAGTTGCCCCCACTTTTTTTTCCAATAATTTATATAGATTTTTCTTTTCCCACTTACTTCCATTATTTTTAAATGTATTTCCATCCATTGCTTTATCTCTACCTTTTAGCCTTTTTTGATTCCTTCACCCCACCCCCACTGGGGCTTTCTGTACCTTGCTTGTCTTGCTTTCTAGCCTTAATTAGCACATTCCTTAGATAATATCACCACCTTCAACACCTCTTTGTCCGTGACATCTTTTGGTTATCTCCACCTATCACTGGCCCTCTATCCAGCTCTACTTGTCCCACCCCCCCCCCCTTAAACTAGCTTATATTTCACCTCTATTCTATTTTTATTTAGCTCTGTTGAAGGGTCATTCAGACTCGAAACATTAACTGTGTTCCTTTCCACAGATGCTGCCAGACCTGCTGAGTTTTTCCAGGTATTTTTGTTTTTGTTCATCATTTTGAGAACCTACTTCCAAATAATTTAAATTCTCAAGACCAGTGATCAAGTTGGTTTCCCTAAACTGTTCTCTTGCAGGAACCACAATGTGATTAAGTTAAACATCACCATGTACATGGGGAGCTAGGCAAGATATTTTAATTGGAGCATTTATTTTCATCAATTGTTTTGTTTGTGTGGAGCTAATCATCTAAATTGATCACAATATGGTTCCTATGCTAGGGTCACTGAACAGAATTGTGCACTTTCATAATGAGTAAGTCCTTGACCTCCACAACTGAAGAATCAGTTTATCTGATTTTTTATTACAATGCTTTTAAGTAAAAACAAACTCATATTAAGCACTTGTTTTATTTTGTACACAACTGTCAGATTTTTCAATTGGACAAAACCTGTATGCATGGAGCAAGAGGTTATTTGTTATCATAGGTACTGTAAATGATATTTATTTACATCACAAAAATCAACTTGGATGATTAGTTCCACACAAACAAAACAAGTGGTGAAAATAAGTGCTCCGATTAAAATATCTCGCTTAGTTCCCCATGTATAATGGTGATGTTTAACTTGGTGCAACATAGGAATGACAATAGGCTTTTTCCCGCAGTGTTTACTGAAGTCACAAATGCCATTTGAAGGTTCCTTATCTTAAGTAAAAAAGGACATTGCTAGAGTTTAAGTACAAGAACTCTGGGTTCACATGTATTTTGCAGAACTCTACTCAAAAGAACAAGTCACCACATACATAAAAATGGATACTTTTGCCGCCAGTTATCTCACCTTCGTTCGTCCTTTGTAGGCTGCCTTCCACTACCTCCCCCAAGTGACTATTAATCTTCCAGCCTTGAAGTAAGCATCAACAGTCCATTTGACTGCAGCATCATCAAAACTGAGGCCAATAATTTCACCCTCCCTCAATACTGAGAGATGTACTTCACATGGACAGTGATCCAGAAGGAGAGAAACTTCCCAGTCTACTGTTCCCCTCCCTAATGTTGAGGCCAAGAGATGTTTTTAGGAAGCTATGGTAAAATAAAATGAAGTTGCAAAGGGACAAGCTATGACAAAATGAAAAACGATGTCAAAAAATGTAAAGACTAAAGAAAAAAAAAGAAACCCGAGCCTGGATTTTACACTCCCGTGCCAGCTGATGGGTGAGTATGAAATAGCATGAATGGCTTTCATGCTGGGTTCCCACCCGCCCCAACCTCTCAGCAATTTTATGCTAGGAGGCCTGGGACGAGCCACCCGCCCTTGTCCCATTTGAGGCCCTTAAGTGGCCAATTATTGAATACTTAAGGGCTGTTTTCTGCCCAACCTCAATTTTTCAGCTGGCAGGAGGATTTCCCGGGTAAGGGCGAAACCTGAAAATAATCGGGTTTAGGTCTCAGGTGGGAGGTGGAGAGGGGGTTGCCTCCATCAAAAAAGGCCCTTCTAACTTCTGGCACCCCCCCTCCCCCTCCCCTTCCCTTAAAGTCTGGTAACTGCTGGACCTCTCTACCCAACCTTCCCCCCCACCATCACCCCCCACCCTGCCCTTTGCCCCTGGCGTTTCCCCCGACACTCCAATCCCCCACTGTTCAACCCCAAGGGTTCCCTTACCCTCCCCACCCTGAGACTTCCAAAACTGACCTTTTCCTAGAATCCCTGGACTTAAGCTCCAGGGACTGCATGCATTCCCAATCCTGTCCACTGCAGCTTCTGGCACGGCAGGGACTAGAGAGCTGCCAGCCAATTGGATAAAAGACCTAGAAAACTGGTTTTCAATCCAGTTTACACTGTCTTTGTGCCAGGTTGGGGATGGGGAGCACACGATCAAGCATCTGGAAAATCAGCTCTTTTGCTTCCAATTTCTAAATATTTTAATTAAATCTCCTCATTCTTAAAACCTTGATTAGTCTAAACGGTTTGACACAATCAAATGAAAATCTCATCTTTTTGAAAACCTATTCCAAATAATTTTAATTCTCAGTGGAGCGTGAAATGGCTGCTGGGCAGGTGGTGTCGTTGGGGATGTGTTCCCTACCAACTCTTCGGCAATGCTAAAATGTTTCAAACCAACATTTACCTGCAATTACCGATGTTCTTGGAATTTTGGAAAACAGTGCTCGGTCTGGCAAAGTTGGAGTTGGCACAGCAAACTTTGGACGTTCCTGGAAGGGCTGTAAATAAAAATTAATACATAAATAAAAAACAAATGAGTTGAGTAATTGCTCTTACAGATATGACATGTTAAACTGCTCTGAAGTTCTTAAATGTCTTATCATTCAACAATCTCTGTGAATCGTAGTATTGTTTAAAAAGGTGAATGGAAGTACAGGAGGAATTAATTTTTGATTAATGTATTTCCATTTTTTAAGTTTAGAAAAGCGTGATCATTCATGAAGTTAATGTAAATTAAGATCAGTCAGCCAATCTGATCCCATGAGTTTCCCGCTGAATGGGTGAGCGCATTTTGAACAATGAAATTTTGAGTTTGAACTGTAAGCCTGTTGGACGATATAGCGTAGAATTTGAGCTGTTCCTCCAAGCTCTTGTCAAATTTTCAATGGGACCGTCGTAAACTGCAGAGAAGTAGCATAAACCACAATTTTTTGGGGTTTCCCAAGGTTACAGCAGAAGATTAGGAGATAAGCAGAAATTTTATTGCACCACATTTAGCACTGAACACAAACTTCATCCCACCTCTGTGGATGAATAAATAACGAAAAAGCAATGCGAATGGTTGTTTAAGCTCCCTCCACATTTATGTGCAGCGTCTGTTTTATGCCTAAACACTGAATACTCAGTTTATGTTTACATTTAATGAGATGTTATTTGTTCTGTCCTGTTTTTCTGTGGATAATCACATGACCGAGATCACAGTGGTAAATCAAGCAAATTGAAAGTGATGTATTGGAATTTTTTTCTATCTTATTATTCTTGATAATACTCCATCTGATTAGGTTTATGCTTGTAGCAAATGTATGCATATTAATCAGATAAGTTCCTTAGTCCTTTCCACAATCCAACGAGGTGACTGTATAAAAACAAAAAAACTGCGGATGCTGAAAATCCAAAACAAAAACAGAATTACCTGGAGAAACTCAGCAGGTCTGGCAGCATCGGCGGAGAAGAAAAGAGTTGACGTTTCGAGTCCTCATGACCCTTCGACAGAACTGAGGTGACTGTATAGAAGGTTGTCATTTACTTCACTGTGCACATTTTCTGAAAGGACCATCAACTTAGTCCCTTGGCTGTCCCCATACTGCCTTAAATTTTGATTTTTCAAATATTTATTCGTTTTCCGATTATGGATTCTGCTTCCTTAACCCTTTCAATCTTTTCATGATTAACTCATTACCAACTCATCAATTCACAGAAATTGTTTTTCCCTATTTATTTACCAAAACCCTTCATTATTCTGAACATCTTTGTACATTCAGGAACTTTTCACTACTCATTTTTCTTATACATTTGGGCCGCATAAAGAAACAATTTATAATATAAAATAAACTGTATTGCAATTTGCTTTCCAATTAACCAAATATTTTCTGCGAGACCTCATTTACTACCATGAGATCCAACTGAATGGGCTGGATGTTTGTTCCACTTGCACACAGACTTTCTATCGGGATTTCCCACTGGAACTTATTGTAAATTAGACAGCCAAAAAGTGTAACACGCTCTACAGAGCATCTGAGACCGATGCAAATAGGGCAAGCAATTGATGTGATTGGTCAAAGCAATACACATTAAAGAACCATTAGTGAGCACACAGAGTCTAAGCCTAAGTCTACATGTCAGTTAGAATATTGAATTCAATGTCAAATCAGGTATGGAAAGTGAAATAGAAGAAGAAAGGATGAGATTACAAAAGAGATAAAATAAACAAAATTTAAAAATGTGTTTTATATCTTATTTACCTCTCCAACAATAATTAAAATCTGAAGGAATAAAACTCCACATCTGTAAAAATTAATTTTCAGTGCAGGCTAGGTTGTTTGGCGAATGTAGTTCATAACTGTCAGTTAAGTACAGCAACTTTTAGCCTTTCAAAGTATTTGAATGGTGAGTCAGTCAGCAAAATACCACTGCTGTGCAACGTTTGGAGAAAATAACTTCTTGATTTCTGCATTTAACTTCATGCGTAATCACTGGAAGTTGTGGTGCAATTTCCACATAAGTAATAGTGAATACTGTTAACCTGACTGTTATTTTTACTGCAAAATCTGGTCCAATTGATCTTAAAGCAGTGAAGCCTGTATTAAAAACATTTAAATTTAGCCTGACAGATGCCGCAGATACTGTTTCAGTTCAACCACTGGAAACCATCCAAAATAAGTTTGGATTTTTTTTTTTGCACATTAAATTGTTCAGCTCATATGAACAACGCGAAGCACCGGAGACAAGCATTTCTGGATCCCAAATTGAGATGACAGTTCAGTGTAAACATTTTACCTCTCTTTCAGCAAAGTCAAAGGAACTAATTAATTTGTACAGATCCTGCAGTACATCTTTAGATGACAAGCTTTTGTTGCAAGAACAACTGCACCCGCATTTTCATTTATGCAAAATCTAAAGACAATTAGCAACAGAAATTTAATATGAATCATCTCGTGTTTTTTAAGGCAA
This sequence comes from Carcharodon carcharias, assembly GCF_017639515.1. NCBI lineage: Eukaryota > Metazoa > Chordata > Chondrichthyes > Lamniformes > Lamnidae > Carcharodon > Carcharodon carcharias. The sequence goes on from NC_054475.1 coordinate 21,815,298, forward strand.
ACCTCAATTGCTGCAGGTGAGGTGACACAGATAGCCTTTTTTGACAATAATAAATTTTGTTCCAACTCTGAAGCATTGTAAAAGATAAAGGAACTAAAACCAAACATTACAATGGCAAGCTTGACTGTTGGCCGCTGTTTCACTTTTGCTGTTCCAGAATCCATCACTGTATTCATCGCTCCTTTACTGGATCGAGTGGCTGCTAGGATCTCATCTAGTTTGACTGGAAGCAAACACAGGTGGCGAAACTCAATTAATGCAATTTTAAAGAACAAAACATTTACTCAAAGTCTAACTTCAGAAAAAAATCAGCTTCTTTACATTCTCAGTGATTCATCAATAAAATAAGTTGGGGACAAATATGGCAATAGCAACAACTTTCACTTAAAGCACCATTAACAGAGAAATGCTCCAAGGTGTTTCACAGCCATGTATTTCCAAAGAAGGACACCAAATCAATGAGCTGCATTTTCATGGGAGTGAGGGAGACTCCACAGACCTTTAAAAATGGTGGCTGTGTCCTTTTCTGGGATACCAAAACCCGATTCTTGGGGTCTCTGATTTTTAACAGTGTCTTTTAAGGGTGTAGGCTGGTTCGGGTTGTGAACCTGCACCCTGCATTCCTCATCTGGCTGGCTCCATTGTGGGGATAGGCATGTCCCAGTCCTCCGCAATTTTCACGGAATTGGGCCAGCTTTTCAAAGAGTTGTGGTTCATGGCCCCTCAAATGGTGTTGTGAACCATAGTCCACATGAAAGGTAACTTCAAAAGGTCCTCATCATTCCCTCCATGCCAAGATATGCCCACTCACCCACCACCTATGGCCCCCATGCCCACCACTCCTTATGGACCAATGCCAAGATATGCCCCCTCCCATCCGGATGGCCCCTCATGCCAAGTTATTGCACTTCCCTTCCCATTCACCCACTATATTCTGTATAGAACCAATGAACTATAGTGGCAATAGGATGTATTAAAAACTTTAAAAGCACTGATAACTTTCCACTTGCTTTAAAAAGAAATCTCCTTTTTACTATAGTCTAATAAAAGTGTCAATCATACAGACACTTTAAAGTATCAATAGCAGAAACTGCAAGCACTTGAAACTTCATCGTGTGTAAATAAACATTGTGCAATTGACAGCATAGATCGAGAGCCAGAGCTGTCAATCAAGCAATGTTTTTCCTGGGGTTCAGGGTGTTTCAGTACACTAATGGATTTAAGGTTCTCCGCCATATCCTCCATGCCAAATGCATATTGAGGTATGAGGAGCCATAGGAGCTGGGTGAAGGGCATGAGGTGCACATGATGAAGGTGTGGCAAACGAAGGGCTAGAGGGCCTGTTTTATTATAACTGGGACAAAGTCCCACAGCATCGAATCTGGCCTTTCAAACAGCCCATCTTGGCACCCAACGTGCAGCTGCTGCCGAAACTTTTTCCTGGGTTGGCTAGCCCAAATGTAGCCTGCACCCGCATACCCCACCATCAAAAATTAAAATAATTGAATCCCTTCTATGTGGCCACTTTCTGCTGAGGTGGGCGGGCCGAGCAAAGAATTTTCCCAGAGCCCACTGCTTGCCTAGGGGATGAAAATGGAGCCCATTATGAGCAATGACCAAAAGCTTGGACAAGAGATTGGTTTTTAAGAAAGCTTTAAAAGAGGGATTATAGGAAGGAATCCCAGAGTGATGGAGCATATGCGAATGAAAGCATGGCTGCTTAAGGGTGGGGAAGGGACCAGAGTGAGACACATGGAGAGTTTGAGCAGATTTGTACAGCTGAACAGTTACGGAGATTGCAAAGGGGTAAGGCCATAGAGGGATTTTCTATTGTAAGACACAATCTTAATATGATTTACTTCTTGAGGGACCACCTGTAAGTATGCCACAATCCTCAGAAGAATTCTCCTCTGTTCCAGCTATTCCCAGAGGTAAAACTTTAATTTATCATCTCTTGACTGTGGGTGCCTCAAGTCCCTTGTTCTAGCTACTTTTCAAATACTTCCAAGTTAATTCAGCTGATTGCTTTCTTTTGGAATATTCCACTCAGGCCTAATGCAGATTCTTCCAATAGCTTCAAATAAGGCAATCTTCCAGTTTCTGTTCTCCCAGAAGATTTAAACTGAGATTAAGCCTCATCCATATTCCATACGATCAGTGATGAAGTTAGTGTTTTACTTTCTTACACTGCAGGTCTTTCTAACTGTCATTTATTTTGGTTATTTTTTCTCAGTGAGCTGCAAACCACATCAGGTCCAAACTGCAACTAACTCTCTCAGCAAACATCTAGGTAAATTGTAACCAGAGAACCTCCCCAAGCTCCTCCCATCCTCATGATGATGTGTCCTGCTCTGGGATATCTTCAAACCAACCTTTAGATTAATTATCTCTAATTTACAATTTCTTCTTTGATTTGATGAAGTAAATGGGTTTTTAAACAACCATTCAGGGTTTCCTGAATGCTTTAAAGTAAGTTAGCTCTAACTCCCAAAACAAAAATATCTCTCAGGATTGCCCCCGTTCTTGTAAGCACTGCAGATGTCATGTCTCCGGTTCTTTAGCTAAGTAAGCCCATCTGCTGTTTCATAGCTCTGTCTCTTCTATTCTGACTGCTATTTCTTTGGTTGTTTTGGCAATCTCTAAAGCCCAGCATTTTAATTTCCTTACCTTTATAATTTTAATCTTCACAGAACTAAAAATTACCTCTAAAATATTAACCATAAAATATGAACCATGAACTAGATATTTGCAACGACATATAGAAGCTTATTTTAAAAATTCTAGTCTGCCTGGCTGAGTTTCTCAAGTATCTCTGTGAAACAATTTCATTGGTGCATGGGAACAAAAGACTAACAAATCTAACCCCTGCACACTGATTTCTTGTAACCAAGTGACGATTAAGATCAGGCTACACTTAGGAGGGTCGTTAATTACTAAATACTCCTTTCTGCCAGACTTATAGTACAGTTAGAAAATAGAGGCTTTTTCTGAACTTTTCGCAGTTCAAAAAAGATTAGTATCATCACTGTTCGCATTTCATTTTTAAATGTCCTTTCAGCCTCATTTATTTGTTTTTTTTTTAAACTAGGCAGTGACTGATAGAGAAATTCAGCCACGTTTCCATTCCTGAAGCTTCACGGGTCCCAAGCCATTGTCTCAGCTTCATGGTTTTCTGCTGTTTTTTGTTACCTTCTTAAAAGGAAGGCACAGGTCAGGAAATATTTCTTTTATGATTATCTCCTCCAAAACCTTTTTGTGCAATTATCTATTCCTGTAGATCAGTGGCATCACTATTATATCTTTTAAAATCTATTTTGCTGCTTTTTTTGAACTTCTAGCATCTGCTTTGGATTTCTCTTTGGGAGTCTTAAAGACAGCTACTGAGGTTGGAGAGGGGTGAGGGAGTGAAAAAACAGCAAACAGAGATAGACGTGCAACAGACAAAGAAAGTGCAAGAAGTACAAATAAATCATCACAAAGGCTTCAATTTTACCTTGGTGGGGGCCAGTTTATGGTGAGTGACTGGTGGCACCAATCAAAATTCACATCCTTAATCAAGCTTTTAATCACCTCTTTGAATTTCTGTTTTTGTATTGGCATCTATTTTGTCTAAATAAGCTTCTGTGAAGTGTTTGTGTGGCTTTTCTATGTTAAAACTGCACTGATCTCAGAAAGGCATTCCAGCAGTTCATGGCCATAGAGAAATGGAGTCATTCCTGCACAGAAGGAAGTCATTCAGCCCATTGAGCCCATGATTCATTTGAAGTCCTCAAAATCTTAGTAATTTGTCTCACACTCCAGTCTATGCATTATCCTATACAATATAGGGAGAGAAAAACATCGCCCTCTGGCATTTTTAGGACCCCCTCCATAATTTTTTTCTGTAACAGATCACTTGGGGGAGGAGATGGTGTAGTGGTATTGTTGCTGGACTAGTAATCCAGAGATCCAGCATGATGCCAGTCTTCAGCCAACTCAATTCAGTCCACGTGATATCAAGAAATGGCTGAAGGTACTGGATACTGCAAACTGGGGCTGTAATTGGCCGGGTTGGATTTGTCCTGCTTTTTGTGTACAGGACATACCTGGGCAATTTTCCACATAGCTGGGTAGATACCAATGATGTAGCTGTACTGGAACAGCTTGCCTTGGGGCGCAGCAAGTTCTGGAGCACAAGTCTTTGGTGCTGTTGCCGGAATGTTGTCAGGGCCCAAAGCCTTTGCAGTATCCACATCACATGGAGTGAATCGAATTGGCTGAAGACTGGCATCTGTGATGCTGGGGACCTCTGAAGGAGGCCGAAATGGATCATCCACTCGGCACTTCTGGCTTAAGATTGTTGCGAATGCTTCAGCCTTATCTTTTGCACTGATGTGCTGGGCTCCTCCGTCATTGAGGATGGGGATATTTGTGGAGCCACCTCCTCCAGTGAGTTGTTTAATTGTCCACCACCATTCACGGCTGGATTTTTCAGGACTGCAGAGCTTAGATCTGATCTGTTGGTTGTGAGATTGCTTAGCTCTGTCACTTGCCGCTTATGCTGTTTGGCATGATTGTAGTCCTGTATTAAAGCATCACCAGGTTGACACCTCATTTTTAGGTATGCCTGGTGCTGCCCCTGGCATTCTCTCCGGCATTCTTCATGAACCAGGGTTGATTCTCTGGCTTGGTGGTAATGGTAGAGTGGGGGATATGCTGGGCCAAGAGGTTACAGATTGTGTTTGAGTACAATTCTGCTGCTGCTGATGGCCCACAGCACCTCATGGATGCCCAATTCTGTGTCTTATTTCTTAGTCGCAGTCTGTCTGATGTTAACATACTTCCTAGACAACAAAACTTACCTACCTGTTTGATCTTTTCTTTCTTCACTGTGATCTTACATTCTGGTGTGCTTTTCTTTTTGGACACTATGAGATGTTTTGTTTTCTTACAATTTATGCTCAGGCCTTTCTTCTCACTTTCACTCACTCTATCCAAAATCTTTTGCAGTTTCTCTTCAAGAGGTGGCAATAAGAACAGTGTCATCAGAGTACCTGATATATTAAAGTTGTAACTGCTTTAAAAGTCCTTTACAGCTGATGAAATACCTTTCAAGTGTAGTTACTATTGTAATGTAGGAAATGCAGCAGTCAACAAGCTCCCACAAACGGCAATGTGAACATGACCAGGTAATCCATTTTACTGATGTTGATTGGGGGGTAAATAACAGCCAGGTCACCAGCGGTAACTCCCTTGCTTTTGTTCAAGATAGTGTCAGGGTCTTTTAGAGGTGAGGCAGAGGGGACCTCAGTTTAACATCTTAGTGCGGCACAGTCTCGCTACTGCACTGGAGTATCAGCCCAGATTTTGTGCTCAAGTTTCCTGGACTGGGACTTAACCCATAACCTTCTGACTCAAAGGTGGTGTGCTACCCACTGAGCCACAGCTGATACCAGGTCACATTCCCCTCTGCATAGTATAATGTTACTTGCTCACACAAATCAGGACAATGCTGCACTAAATATCAGAAAAGCATGAATGCCTGCCTTCCACCAGCTGATCACATGCTTTATTTAGAATATGCCATCACATCAAAGGTCATTGTACCCATCAGCTATTGTTCTCTGCTTATCTGATGAGGGGCGAAGTGGAATTAAGATGATCTGTGTCTCAGTCATCTCTTCCTGAGTAGCTGCATTTGCAGTTACAATGAGCTCTATCCAGCTGTCGTCTAGGAACCAACATGACTCCAGTACGCTGGCAAGCAATTTAGAATTACAGCATTTACTGAGTCTCAAAGAAGTGAATGAGTGGGTGCATGTGCTTGGGGAGGGGAACAGACAAATGAAAAGTTATTTTTCTCCTTTAGAAATATAAAATGGGCCCGGGAACTGAGTGTGTCTAAATAGACAAGAATAATAATACAGTATTAATATCATAACAGCAAGGGGTAGCTGGAGTGGACATTAAAACACTGGAAGAGGGAAGGACAATGAGCAGAAAAATGTCAAAATACTACACAAATATTTTCCAAAAGAGGATAACATAAATATAATATCCCACTGTTATTCTTTAAGTATCCAGATATTTGCAACAGTAGCTCAACCTGTAATTGTCCTAAAGACAAACAAATCCACAGAACATGTTGGTACATATTATGGTGCTGAACATGATGAGAAAAGAGAATTACTCAGGACTGAGTATCCTATTGAGTCACTAGGTGCTAGTGAGATGCCAAGACTGAAGAAGGTAAATAAAATACATATATTTAAAAGGAAGGCAAATTGAATCCAGACAAATACCAGTTAACATCTGCAGTAGGGTTAGGCTGCAGTAGTATCTGCATACAAATAACAGAACAAAGAAAGTCAATAGAAGGCGAAAATCACAGATTAAAAGCTCTCTTAATTTCTTTGAGGTCATTATTGATAAAGTGTAGTATTGAATTCACCACGAGAAGGTCTATTTAGATTTACAAAGGACATTTGTTAAGGTTCCGTGTGGAAAAACTTCTAATTAAGCTGAACACCATGAGAATCCAAATTTAGATGTGATGCCGGATATGAAGTTGGGTAACAGATAGGACGCCTGCACACTGGTGACGTGTTTTGTTAGACTGGAGTGAGTTAGGTAGAGTTTGAGAAAGAAATATTGCCTAGGACACTGGAAGAACACTCTGCTCTTTCTTAAAAAGTATTATGAAGTTTTTGGTCTACCTGAACAGACAGGGCCTTGATTCAACATCCCATCTGCAAGCATCCCTGACAATGCACCATCATTCTTTGTGGCAATGGAGTGTCAACCTAACTTACGTCAACAAGAAAACATTTACCCTTAATCAGCTGTTCCGTATTCTATACCTTCAACCACAATCACTCACTGGCAATGGCTGCAAGAGAAGTTAGGAAATGGATGGGACCACTGAGGACAGGAGTGTTAAACCTTAGTGAAAAACTTAAAAGTGCACTTTTGTAGGAGGGGAGAATGAAAACAAAAGGCAAACCATCAAGAAAGCCATTGCTGGAGAGAAAAACAAACTCAATGCTGACAGAATCCTACACAAGTTTTTGAACATCAGGGAGATGGTCTTCAGGGAAATTGAATCTGAGTAGGGTTAAGTTGCACTGTGGAACGCAACAGCCACATAAACCGGAAGGGTTGGGGGAATTCTGAGGGGGAATTTGCTTAGTTAGGAGGGACCTTACAGTAGGGCAACATGAAAAGGTGAAAGCAAGTAATTGGCGAATTAAGGAAGCCCCAGTGGCAATCCAAAAAGCTGCATGCCAAAAATTCAAAGTTAATTTACAGATGTTATTTGCGTTTGTGTTGGTGCCAATTTTCAACTAAGACCACACATTGCAAATTAATATGCCACAGCTCGTAAATACCAGCGTGATTTATAACTCTGACAGGTTTGACATATTTCTGTTGTGATAAGGTAAGTCAGTTAACAGAAAACAACCTTTTCATAACAACACATTATTATTGACATTAACCAAACCTGTTTTGCATTTGTAGAAAAGCACAATGGCTGCAAAATGGAAGATATCTAATGGAGAACTACAGAATGCTGTTTTTATCCAATCATTGAGGAATATCATATAAATCACAAGACTGCTTCAGCCATTCACTTTTGAATTAAATGGCAACAACATTCTACAACAGTCCACTATTCTAATTATATCAAGTTTAATTTTGTTCCATTTGTTCTCAAAATCTTTGAGATCTCTGCACTCTTCCAATTCTGGTCTCTTGTGCATACCCAATTTTAACTGTTCAACCATGGCCAGCTGTGTCTTCAGCTGCCTAGGCCCCAAACTCAGGAATTCCTTCCACAAATTACTTCATCTCTCAATCGCTCTCTCTCCTCCTTTAAAGACAGCACCAATACTCTGATTTTTGTCCAAGCTTTTGACCATCTGCCCTAAACTCTCTTTACATGGCTTGATGCCAAATGTTTGTCTGATTAATCACTCCTCTCAAGCACATTGAGACATGTTACTACATTAAAGATTCTTTATAAGTATGAGTTGTTATTGTTGAGTGTAAGTGGCACTGTCACTGCATATTTTCCATCTTGAGTTGAAGTGAGATGATGACGTTTGGCTTCTTTTTTAAGCTGTTGCATTCCTTGTGGTGATGGTCCTCCTACACTGCTGTTAGGTGGGGAACCATTTGGATTTTGACCTAGCAATGATGAAAACACTGCATCAATTGTCCAAGTCAGGATGGTGTAGGAAGGAAACTTGAAATAATCAGATTCCCATAACACTGCTTTTCCAGACCTTCGTGGTAAAGAACACAAAGGGAGGCCATCAGCAGTCCAGTCAATTACTGTAGCGAAGCATGTATTGCTGCTACAGTGGTGTTAAAAACACTAGTTATGTTCAATGTCCATACATTAATAAAGTGGACTGCTCCATCCTTGATAGCTTTGAGTTCTTTAGTATTGTCAGCTGGCTACAGTCTCAACGAGTAGCGAATAATCTGTCACTGTCCTGATTTAAGCCTTTTTGTACGTTTGAGGCGCATTATGGGAACAGAAGTAATTCGTTCACGTGAAAGCAAAATTCAATTTGCAAAAAAACAAATGAAGCATGTAAAGGCTTAATTTTCCATAGGTGAGATACAGGGGTGTAGTGCTGATGAAGCACTGCTGTGGCACCTCCAACCAAGCCCGGGAGAGGAGGTGCAGACGGTTCCAAACACCGGAGTCTGGGGACTAGGGGGGCCCGGGCTCTGTGTTTTAAACGGAGTTCTCATCACCCATGCTGAGTAGCCAGAGCTTAGGACCTGACAGACCAGCTTAAAAAAAAATTCGAAACTGTCAGGCTGAGAGTTCCCATTTTTTACAGCCAGTCTGTCAGGTCAATTTCACTCATTGCTGCGCTGCTGCTGGGGAAGTTGGCGAGTAGGGGGTGGTGGAGAGAGGGAGGTTGGGAATGAATGCTGGGGGGATGGTGTGGGGAGGAGGTTGGGGTGGAGGGGGAGGACAGGAGTGTAGTGCTGCCAGGATTGGCCATCCGTTATACACCCCACTTGATTTTTCTTTCCATTGATCTCAGTGGAATCCCCTCTATTAATTGTCTGATTGGATTTTCAGTTTGCAAAATTGGTGTTGATTTTAATCCTCACTGCCTCCAATATTGAAGCTACTGGTTTCCGTGAGTAACACACGCAGGGGGATTTGGCTCATTGATGGCAACAATCAGAGCTAGAGGGAAATCCTCTCGCAACCACCTGGGCTGCATGACCTATGGCACAGAGGCGGCTGGCGCTGGGGCCATGTCGAGTGAATTCTACCTGTGGTATTATGTGGGACACAAGGGCAAGTTTGGCCATGAGTTTCTGGAGTTTGAGTTCAGGCCAGACAGTAAGAGTTGACCAGAATATCTGGAGCTTGCAGTGTGACTGTGAATCTGGAGCCTGGGGAGGTGAAGAGATGGCAGAGGGAAGGCCAGGCCCAGGGTCCCGGGCCTCGCACTGTGGCTGCTGAATGTCTCTGACTCAATGTGCAGCAGCAACAATAGCTGTAACCCTCCTGTACATCTCCTTGCTGTAAAAAAAAATACAGACCTCACGGTTCCCTGCACACAGCTTAAACAGGCACTTTAGGGTCTTTGAAGCTCAAGGTTCCTGGGATCTAAAGCAGCATCAATATCCCCAAACATGTTGCTGTGTTTACCTACTGAACATTCATTCCTTGGCTGTAATGGCCTGAGGATGTGAAACACAGTATAATGTTTGTATTCCTGGCTGGCAGCTTTACGTGGAATTTACAGCACAGAAACAAGCCATTTGGCCCATCACATCTATGTTGGTGTTTATGTTCCACACAAGCCTCCTCCACCCTTCTTGATCACACTAACAGGGTCACCTTCAGCTTCTTTCTTCCTCATACGCTTATCAAGTTCGTTGACTGTATTTATACTAGAATCATAGAATGGTTGCAGCACAGAAGGAGGCCATTCAACACATTGTCTTTGTGTCTATTCTCTGCAACAGCAACTCAGCTAGTCCCACTCCTCCACCTTTACCCTGTAGCCCTGTAAAAACTTCTCTCTTCAGATAATTATCCATTTCCCTGTTGAAAACTGCAATTGAATCTGACTCCACTACATGCCCAGGCAGTCCAAATCCAAACCACTTGTTGCATAAAAAAGTTTCTCCTCATGTCGCCTGTGGGTTCTCGACCTTCTGCTGATGGGAACAGTTTCTCCCCATTTACTCTACCCAGACCCCTCATGATTTTGAACATGTCTAACAAATCTCATTTCAAGTGTCTCTTCTCCAAGAGAAACAGCCCCAGCTTAGCCAATCCAACCACATAACTGAAGTCGCTGATCCTCAGAACCACTCTCGTAAATCTTTTCTGCATCCTTTCTAAAATTTTCATATCCTTCCCGTTGAGGCTGAACCAGAGTTTTATGAAGGTTCATCCCTTACTTGCTTTTGTACTCTGTGCCCTTATTTATAAAACTCAGGATTCAGTAGAATTTATTAACTACTTTCTCAAACTGCCCTGCCACCTTCAATGATTTATGTATGTATACACCCTGCTCCTGCATTTCCTTTAGAATTGTACCCTTTATTTTATGTCAGCTCTCCTCATACTCCTGACTAAAATATATCACTTCACACTTCTCTAAATTAAGTTTCATCTGTCATGTATCTGCCCATTCCACCAGCCTGTCTATATCCTCTTGAAGTCCATCACTATCCTCCTCACAGTTCACAATACTTCCAAGTCTTGCATCAGCTTCAAATTTTGAAATTGCGTCCTCTACACTCAAGTCTAGGTTACTAATTTAAATCAAGGAAAACAGAGGCCCCTCTATATACCATCCGCCAGTCAGAAGTAAATAAAGTTTTCTGTTTTCATAGGCTTAAATTAAATAATTAAACTAACATAATGAAATTCTAGGTATGCTAAAGACTAATGATTCAAAATACTGCGTGGTTCAAAATAAAATGCCTACCGACATGAATATTTTTCACTGAAAAAGCATAATTTTACAGACTTTAGGGGACTCAAATGATTAAGACATAGGAAAACAATGTGTTAGTAGATTTAGAAATGATACAGCCAACACATTTTTTTTTAAAAAAGAGATCCGGCACCTCAAAATTTGGCACTACATCCCTAGTGAGATAAGGCAGCCTCAAAGCTATTTAGAGATATTTAATTCCCTGATTTTGTTTATTTGGTGACAGGGTGATTACTAGGAAAGCTTTTGATGTTCAGCACATGATTTTCACTAGCATTTGGCTAAAGGGAAGACAATGCTTCACAAGATTAAGCGAGAAGCCTGTTCTGTTATGTCCATGTACAGAACTAAAATGAGACTATGAAAAATATATTTTCTGGGGATTATTCCTAAACTGAGCAATGTAGTCCTAATATTAAAAAACATACTCCCTGTAGTGAAAGTTAACACGGTTGATATCAATCAGTTCAAAAGATGAGACCTAATTTAGATTGAGGTAAGCAAAAGGTTTTAACAAACTAGCTTGTATTTTCAAACTGCCATTGTCGTTTTGGTCCATAAGAAAATGTTTGCATTTAGATGCTGCAGTGCCTCAGGAGTATTGTAAGAATGCTAAGTGTCTAATTATATATAGATGGACTGTTCTGTGAATGGACTCCATTTAAAACAACTCATATCCTATTTGAACATTCAGAATAATTATAACACATCAATAAAAATAAATCACTTATTTTTTATTAAAGCTGATTTACAGTTTCTAGTCAACCGCTCACACATGCCTGTGTTTACAGGAGTGGGGGGACAGATCTAATGATTTAAACCCCATTCAGATGGGGTAGGTCCAAACAATAACATTAGAACTTACTTAAAATCCATATATTCAAGATAAAAGATAAAATCTGTAAACTAAAATCTTAAAAAAGAAAATAAGAGGTAATGAGTGGTACCTTTAAGGATGTGAGAACAAACTTTTTCTTTCATACAGCAAGTGGTAATGGAACTCGCTGTCTACAAGAGCGGTGAAAGTGAAGACAATTAATGATTTCAAAAGGTAATTGGATGGGCTCTTGAGGGAACTAAACTTGCAGGACTATGGGGATAGAGCGGGGGAAACTCTTAGAGGTAGGTAGTAGATTGGCTTTAGAGAGCCACAAAGTAAGCCACCTGACAAAGAATACTCAGACTCTGACCAGTTCTAGTAACCATGCCATTTATGTGGCTGCTCCAGTTTTGTTTCTGGTGAATGGTGACCCTGAAGATGTTGGTAGTTGGGACTGGTGGGGGTCTCAATGATGTTATGCTCAAGGGGTTGTTGGGTTCTTTCTTGTTGAATAGTTAGGTCATTGTCTGGCATTTGCGTGGTGCAAAACAGTTTCACACAATTATCTTTTCAAACTAAATATTTGCAATAAACTCTTAAATGTTTGTGTGAGGTAGAATTATTGATAACTAAACACTGCATCAGGATCTAATTTGCAGCATAAAACAATTTGCAATGCAATGCACTTCAATGTAGAAAAAGGTAAAAGGGATGAAATTCCATCATTGCTGAAAGTTTTCTGATGCAGCCTCCATGTGCATTCATCAAGGTAACACTGGTGCTGTACAAATATTTAATAACTGTGGCACAGGACAGGTTCTAGTCTACATCATCACATAGAGCAAACTTGCTGAAATGGTACCAAACTGAAGAGAAATGTTTGCAGACAATAAATGGGAATTGAGGTTTGTAAGAAAATGATTTAGGGAGCAAAAATGTAATTGTGCTAAAAGAATTAGTTAATTACAAAAGCTGTAGAATGTTAAATTGATAGAAAAAAAAGTCTGAAATAACAAAATTCTGCCATTTGTCATGCCCAGTAAAGGTATGTCATGTCATGAACTTTCAGTCAATATGTTTAAAAATTGGAAATAAACAATCTGTTAAGATGGCTGCCATAAATGTGATTTTTGCATTTTGGACTACAGACAGTGTCAAGTCACTGGCAAACACTGAATTAAATATGAACATAGGGGAGAGTAACTCAGTGTTATGATCATAGCAGTGTTAATTGCTGTGTAAATCAAATCCCAGAAGGAAACTTGGCTTACAGGCAAGAAGACAACATCATACCGATCTCAGCTGTAAGAGGTCCAGTAACACTTTTGGGTTTTTAAAAATTAAAGGTAAAAGTTTTATTAACAAAAAAAGTTAAAGAAAACTTAAGCACACAAGATTGCAGTTACACAAAACATTTCCCCAAAACAGTGGTCAAGCCCACAAGTAAACACTTTCCAGGCAACACTCCCTTATAGATATTTAAATATAGAATCCAGTAATATCACACAAGGCAAATTGCTGCAGCTTCTATAAAGGTGTACTACATGATCTTTACCCTTTTCCACTTTACTATGGAATTTACTTCAGAATAAAACTACTTGCTGCAGCCCAAGACTTCTGAACCACTCAAACAGCTCCAGCCATCTCCAGCTTAATGGCTCAACAGCTATCTTTAGCTCCCTCTACCTCAACAGCTATCCACAGTAAATCTAATATACGTTTTTCACCTTTCATCTCAGTCCCATTATTCTCACACCCATTTGAAACTCAACCCTTCCAAATATAAGATCTTTCATGTCTCCATCTTGTCTTTGCTTTTGGGTCAATAAAAATATAATATCCCTCCTATGGGTTCCTGCAAGATGCAAACATCTTTCTTGTTATCTCCGATTCCCCTCTAAAATTCAAATCGCCTCTCAACATATCTAAAAATGCAAATGTTAGATCTAGCCTATTTAATTGTAGCTCAAACTTAACAATCTTAACCTTTTCATGTTTCCAAACACCCAGACTCCTGCCCAGCTTAATTAAATCACACACCCACAGACACAGACCATCCAGCCTTCTTTACAGAATAGCACAATATTCCCTAAAAATATATTTTTTAAAAATTCATTCATTCTCACAACAGCCATTTGTGGAATTCACAAATCTCATTGTTTAAAGACTATGGAGTTTTCAGACTGCCCATCTCCATGTTTCATACAGGAAAAAAGGGAAGGTTGAAATTCAATGACCTTTATCAACTTCCCACTGTATCACAATGGCCACCCTCATCCAAACTAGATTTGGTAGGCCTCAGAAGTGTTAGCTCAGTGGTCTTGTGATCAAAACTAGTTTGAGGGACTATGTTCTTATTCCCCGGGACCCAGCGGATCCATCAGACCCATCAGCCAGTCTGAGAATCAGACACTGAAACCTGCTACATATCATCAAGCAGGCCAAGTACTTAACCTGTTCCAGTTTCAAAGGTCACATGAGAACCAACCTCCTAGATATTCAACTATAAGAAAACTCACAACCTGCTGTGAACCCTTTACTTTACAAGGCCCTTACATCTACTTCAAACCATCAAAGCCCTTCAAGAAACCACAGGTTTGCCATGTAGGAGAATGGAAATTCTAAATCAGAGACTGAATCAACTGTAATGTGTGTGTGTGCGCATATATGTGTGGTGTTGCTTTAATTTGGGCCGTGTGAGAATAAATAACCTTCTTTATTTTAAACACATGAAAGCATGCTGCTGAATTATTTAATTGGAACATACACTCCAAAGGTAAAAAAAAAAGACACCTCTTTCCATATAAAACATACTGAGTACAGGCAGTAAGAGAGCAGATACATTCTGTCTGTGACACATTAAATTTCACAATGATTAACATACGTCCGGGGACAATGGAAACTCCAGACTGCCGGGAAGATTGCGTGACCTTTAGAAATTTGACAGTAACCACAAATAAGACATGGCCAACAGGAATTTTCAATAGGAAGTGAGAAACCAATAGTGGTCACAAAAGGAAATATATAAAGAAAGACTAGAGGTAAGAAAGCTATACGCTGTAGTGCACATAAACTTGTACATAAAGTTGTACAAACTAGGCAGAAACTATGAAGTGTGTCACTGTTGTATTGTACACACTGATTAGCATTGTGTTGTTACTGCAGGCAAGAACAATCAGGTGATCACTGCTTTAGCTATGCTGATTCCCTACCCACTTCAAGGAGCTCAGAGCTTCATCAAAACATGCAGGTATGAAGATAAAATGCATTTTGTGGAGAAAAATTCATCCTTTGTAAATTACAGTTCTGGTGCATTACTATTTACAAAGTGCAGGAGAGAGTCAATTCTCCTCACTGACAAGGAAAATGTAGAGCTCCTTAGTTTACTTCCATGTAAATAGATTCCCAATAGTATTTTAGGACATAAAACGATTTAAATTAGATTTGAAGATGAAAATTCAAAATACAACAATGCCAGTTAAATTAGCTTTGATATCAGTTGTTTGTAAAATAGAGCACATGTACTGTATTTTTGAGATCATAGTGCTAGTGAAAAGATTTAATATGTAGATTTATTCTACTTTGTAATGTTCAATGCGAAAAATGTAGATAAGGATCGTTTCAGGTAAGTTATAGACATGGGTTACAGTAATCTAAAATGTGTCATCCTCATGATGGCATACTTTAAAAGTAACAGAATACTGTTGTCATTCAAACAGAAAAGATTTTTTTTTAAGATGCCTCATACCAGACACTGCATTAAGGTCGACGAATATGGGACTATGTCAACAACAAAGTCTGGGTTAGTACAGGTTCGTTGCTGAAAACTGACTTAGTTCTAACTGATCCGAAGCAATTGCTCACTGGAAACAATTCGTCATTTGGTAATTTATTTTTGTTGCTTTTATAGCAGATAAAGAAAGATGACAATTTTCAGACTTCACCATGGATTCAAGATGAGGAAAGTTTAACATGAATTGACATATAAAGTATAAAAGTTAGACATGCATGGAACTCGTTGGCAGAGTTCCACTATTGGGAATTCCTTCTGTGTTGCTTGTACTTGTACCTGAATTTGTGAGCATTGGAAAATGGTAATAATGGGAAGTGACTACATGTAAAGAAACATACAAACACGAGTGGTCCAGTCAGCCACTTGAGCCCGTTACAGTTCAATTGTAATCATTCAGTGAGATTATGGCTGATCTGCAACTTAACTCCATATACCCACCTTTGTCCATATTCCTTATTACCATTCGATAACAAAAATTTATCAATCTTAGATTTAAAATGAACAAACTGCCATTTGCAAAAGAGTTCCAAACTTTAACAATCCTTTTGAATGTTCAAATGCTTTCCAATTTTACTCCTGAAAGGTCTTTAGTTTTTAGTCTTAGTCCTAAACTCCCCAACCACAAAAAATCTCTTATTTACTACCTTTAATATCTTGAAAATTTCAAACAAATCACCCTTTATCCTTCTAAATTCCAGGCAATGCAACACTAGTTTAAATAATCTGCTTGTAATTTAACCCAAATTCCTGGTATCAATCTCATAAACCCATGCTGCACTCCCTCAAAGGTCAATATATCCTTCCTAAGGTGTGGTGTCCAGAACTGTCCTCAGTACTCCAAAGCCAGGATTATATGGTGTTTGTGGCCAGGTTTGCAGGAATGGAGCCCATAAAGTTCCCCGGTGGCTTTCCCACCGCCCTCTTGCCTGCCCCCTGACCTGTCTGCAATTCCACAGGAAGCAGTCTGTGCCTAAGGCAGCCTGCTCACCCTTGTCCCAATTGTTGGCCACTTAAGGGCCGCTCTCCACCAGGATGCAATTTTTCCACCAGCAGGAGGTGTTCAGAGAAGGGGGTGGGTAGTGTGGGTTGGGGGGATGCCTGACAGATCACCCTGCTTGGGTGGGAAAGGTGGGCCACTTACATTACTGGCCCTCTTTCCAGATCAGGCACCCTCCCCAAACTACACACTCCTTCCCAAGTGCTCCCTCCCCACTTGGCCTTGCCATCACGACCCCCATTCCTTTCTCTCTACTCATCCCTCAGGCCTCCCCCTAATGTCCATGGTGCATAGCCCCGGACCTAGCTGGTCCTGTGAGCCTCAGCTCTTAGGCTTGTGGTCCCAGGATGGCCACTGCTCTAAATGGTGCTGCTGGGGTTACAGAACTGCTGGCCAATCAGATTGGCCGGCAGCTCTCTGAGGCAGGACTTCCTCCCAAGTGAGGGATGGAAATCCCAATTCCAGCCAACAAACACACACCGACTCTTCAGATAGTGGTGCAGGAAACCCCCTATCTGAAATCTCCACCCCAGATGTGGTCTAACCAGAGTTCCGTATACTTGAAGCATGACTTCCACCCCCTTTTATTCTAGTCCTAAAGGCCAGCATTCCATTAGAATTTTTGATTATTTTGGGTACCTGTTCATAACATTTTAATGATCTATGCACCTAGACCCCCAAGTCGCTTTAGGCCTCCACTGCTCGTAGCTTTTCCCCTCAAAGTATGTATTCTATTCTATCCTTTTTTGGTCCAAAGTGGATGACCTCACATTTGTCTGCAATGAAATCCCTCCTGGCATAGTTTTGCACATTCACTTAATCTATCAGTATCTCCAAGTAATTGTATGCTTCCATTTACACTGTTTGCAACATGACCTCTCTTTGTGTTATTGCATATTTGGATATCTGGCTTTTTATCTAAGGCATCAATAAATATTGTGAATGGATGAGGCCCAATGCAAAGCCTTGTAGAATACCAGTCACATCTTGCCAATTAGCATCCCTACCCATTATCCCTACTCTCTCTCCATCAGATTGCTATGCCAGATGTAATGTGTAAAGATAGGCCATTCGTTGCTACTGGCTCATTTCACTGTTTTGCTGTGGCATGTGAGAGGGACTGAGTCACCAAGGATGTTGTTTTCTGTACAAGAAACAGCAGGTAAAGAAAGAACTTAAATGGATAGCGTCTCAAAGCACTTTGCAGCCGATCATGCTTTTTTTTTTGATTGAAAACAAAATTGGTGGAAATACTCAGCAGCTTAGGCAGCATCTGTGGAGAGAAACAGAGTTGATGTTTCAGGTCGAGATGATCTTCATCAGAATTGGCTCATCAGTTCTACTGAAAGGCTGTCGCAACCTGAAACACAGGGCAGAATTTTCTGTGCCCGCTGGCGTTGGGCGTCATGGTGGGCGTGAGTGGATAATATGGCAGGAAGGCCAAAAATCGGTTCCATGACATCATGAAACTAGTTTACAATCCTCTGTTCCGGCTATCAATGGTGGAGTGTGTTTCCCGCCACTGCACGTCGGGAACTTCATCGTAACACATCTGCATACCATTATAAGTCCAGCTCGCTGGAATCATCCTCCCACACTGAATTACCCGAGCATATCAGCATCATTGAATGCCGACATGTTTCATAACAGCATTTATTAGGCAAGCACCTGGCGAGCTGCACTTCGAGGGGAATTTGGAGGTGAATGATAAATTTCGAGATGTGTGCCTTGAATTCAGTAGTAATAAGACCACCGAGTCTTAGAGGTTTCTTACAAAACTAAATTAAACCTTTATAAATAAAACAAAATGATTTTAAACTTGTACATGGCTTTACAAATTACTACCATGATAACTCCTAGCTCCCCTAGTTAATCTGACTCCCAGTTACACCTCCATTAAGGCAAAAGTAAAACACACAGATTTTAAAAGACCCAGGCAAATTAACACAATGTCCTGCACAGTCGAATTCAACATTTGCATTTTTAGATAAACCGGAGTAATTTGAATTTCAAATGAGGTAGTGAAATGTTACACTTAGCCAGAAGAAGCCAAACAATGTGTTTATTTTTCCCAAAGCTTACTGATAAAATTGGTACTATGAAAGACTTTTATTATTAGAAAAGTAGAGTTCAAAAGACATATTGGGACAGTGGAATTTACATTAGAAAGGGAAATGAGGTTATGTGTAAGAGGAAGGCACTCTAAGATTTAACAAGTGTGAAAAACCTCCAGCCTCTAAGCCTCAAGTTGCTGCCTATATGAACTGAAGTGAAGAAAACTCACTTTGAATTCGACTGTGCAGGACATTGTGTTAATTTGTCTGGGTCTTTTAAAATCTATGTGTTTTACTATTGCCTTAACGGAGGTGTAACTGGGAGTCAGATTAACCAGGGGAGCTAGGAGTTATCATGGTAGTAATTTGTAAAGCCATGTACAAGCTTAAAATCATTTTGTTTTATTTATAAAGGTTTAATTTAGTTTTTTAAGAAACCTCTAAGACTCGGTGGTCTTATTACTACTGAATTCAAGGCACGCATCTTGAAATTTATACAAATTGTAAAATAGTTGGGGCAGTTGTTTCAAGTTTCCCTCTGGGATTTGAACAGCCTAGCATTTAGTATTCACTGTGCCATGACAGGTGCCAGGGCAAGGGCTGCACTGCGGTTGAGGTGAGTTGGGGGAGAAGGGGCTGCACAGCAGTTGATGGTAGTGCACAAGCATTTCCGGGTTGGGGGGTGGGGGCAGGGAAGCCACCATGCTTGTATAAAGTAACCATTCCTCAACAGCTGAGGGAGGTCAGGCGCAGCCACATTGACATGCGTGGAGTTGGGCCTCTAGCTTATCTGCCCACTCAAGCAATGCAGAGGCCTGAAAGTGCCACCAAATGCTCCAGAGCTGTTCACCCCTCGGGCGCAGACTACAAACTAATGAATATTTTAGTGAATTGCAGTACAATTAGATCAGTGTGCACATTATACAATCTCCTTGCGAAAGCTGGTAGAGGCGCTCACAGCCCATTGCAATGTCATCATTCCGGTTTGGACCAGTCTCCTCCATGGTTCAAGCTAAAAGCGCAGTCTTGCAATGCAGGTTAGGAGAATGTCTGCCCCTGAGCTAAGAGCACAGCATTCAGTCCAATGGGCAAAGCTGCCGCCAATTGGTGAGGTGGAGTGGGGTGTAAGTGGGTGGGGTTTCAGGCAGCCATGCATTGCACTAAACTCTAGCCATCCAAGTGGTGGCCAGCGCTCTCCAGGATGGATGAAGAGACCTTCAGACTTAACCAAGAGAGATTCTTAGTACACCCATGCTAATCCGCGCATCTCTCTCTTTCATCCTGCAGGAGTACAACATCAGGAGCACAGAGCCAGGTGAACTAGCTATGCGCCTGGTGGCTCACAGAGAGAGTGGAGACAAAGGAGAAGAAAGCAATGGAGGTGCCGGGCTGGGCAGAGGGAGGAGCAGCACCCTCAGGAAGAAGGGATGGCTGGGGTTTCCATGCATGCCGCTGAAGCGCCACAGACAGTGGTAGCTAGTTGGCACCAAGCAAGACCCAGGGCCTATAGACGGCGCGTTTCATTCCTGGCCGAGAACCAGTGTGGCTGAAGACTGCACACGTCTAGGGAACTGATCAGTTACACTTGCCACCTGTTGCAGGATTTGGCGCCAAGGGGACATCAAGGGCATCCACTACCAATGGCCATGAAAGTGACCGTGGCATTCAATTTTTACCCCAGTGGCTCCTTCCAGAGTTCCACAGGTGATCTCTGTGGGTTATCACAAGCCTCCATACACAAATGCATCTAAGAGGTCACGGACGCCATCTTCTCGAAAGCACACAACTTTGTGCATTTCACCCAGGATCAGGAAATCCAGGGCGCAAGAGCGCTGGGATTTGCCCAGGTCTTAGGTTTTCCATAGGTGCAGGGTGCCATCGACTGCACTCATGTTGCAATCAGATCTCCATGGCAACAAGTGCTCAACTACATTAACCGCAAAGACTTCCACTCGCTGAATGTTCAGCTGGCTCCTCGGGGACAAGGGCTACCTGCAGACGACATGGCTGATGACACCCAGGTGGCAGCTTCAGCATGTAGCAGAGAGAATGTATGACGGGGCTCATGGTGGAGCAAACCATCAGAATGTTGAAAATGAGGTTCAGTGCCTGGACAGGTCTAGTGGAGCCCTGCAATACAGTCCACAGAGGGTGTCACACATTGTCATTGCCAGTTGCGCCCTTAACACCCTGGCGCTCCAACACGGTGGAGGAGGAGATGGAGGAGCTGCACGTCTCCTCCAATAGAGGACGACGCAAACGGGGATGAGGGTGAGGAGATCCTCGAAGGTGAAGATGAAGGGGACGAGGCCCTCGCACTGGCCAGATGAGGTAGCCGCACTCGGGAGGCCCTCATAGCTGCTAGACTCATGGAGGATGCTGACAACATGCAGTGAAGGGACACCACAGATCCTCACATTGCATCAGTGAACGTTTGACTCCGGTCTTGCTGATGCCTACACACTGTTGGAAGCCAACTATGGCCTCAATGATGGAGTTCAGCCTGCGCAACAGTGCAGGACCGATGTCCTGGACCAAGGTCTCCATGGCAGCCACCACCCTACCAGTGTTGACCTCGGTGCGTTGGCATGTCGGCGCTATCACCTCAGCCTCTAGGCAGACGGACTCCTCCATCATGCCTTGCAATCTGAGGAGTGCAGCAGACATCTCTTCCTGATGTTCCCAAACTTGTCTTTGCAACTCCAGCAACAGTGACATGACAGAGTCCAGAGGCTCATCATCTGACTTGGACTCAGCAAATTTCTAATCTCCAACAGTCCTCCAAGTGCTGGAAACCTGGGAGGTTCCTGCTGTCGATCAGACAGTGTGATGTGCTCACCACATTATGACCCTGAGGCTACTATAAAGCTAGGTCCCAAAGAGGTGAGTGCCTCTGCGCGCTGGTGCAGAGCATGGGCGAGCACTGTGACGGCTCTTCAATGAGGGTTTCAGCAGACTCCTCTGCTGAGGTGTCTCTGGGGCTTGAGTCGAGGACCTAAGTTGTGCACTCCTTCAGCTGTTTCCCAGCTGTGCCTGCAAAAGCAAGGAGAGATCATTAGTGCATGGCAGTGGCCTGTGAAGCAGGACACATCAATCACAGGATGGTTACCTGAAGAATGTTGCACTGCTGGACCCTCACTTGGTAGAGTACCGCTGACCTCACCATGAGCACAGGAATGGCCCAGATTGTTGCCGGCCAACTGGGTGGCTCTATTTTCAAATTCTGTGAGGACCTTGATTTCAGGCATTCCTCCACCAGTCCATGACCTCTCCCTTTTGGTGTGTGCCAGCTTGAATACAGATGGAGAGAGTGTAAGCTGGAGACCTGCTGGTCCAGATCATAAGTATGTCTGGCATATGTGGTGGTGAGTGGTGCCATGGATGGGATGAGGACACGATCCGCAGGGCAAACGATGGTGCATGTGAGTGTGAAAGTCAATGTCCCTTGAACTGGCAGTGAGTGAAATCATTGTGGACGTGTGATGGGTTTGAGAGTGTGAGGGAGTTGAGAGTGATGAGAAGAGTGACTTACCCGCATGGAGCGGTGGAGATCATTCATCCTCTTTCGGCATTGGGTGCTGTCCTCTTTTGCGGGCCATTGCCGCTGACCACCATTTCCACCACCTTCCATGCTGGGTTTGTCACCTTGCTTGCTGGCCTTCATCCAGAGAGGGGGTAGAAGGCATCATGGCAGGCCTCCACAGTGTCCAAAAGGGGTGCATCACTGAATTGGGGGACTGCAGTCTTCTTGCCTTTCAGGGTCCATGTCTTCTTTGCAGCAGTCCAGGGCAGGAAGCGCTGAGATGTGTGCGCGCAGCTGCATTATAAATATGGTGCCCGGCGTGAGGAAGCAGCGAGGTGATGGTGTGGTAAGTGAATCGGAGGCTGCCTGCCAGTGAAATGGCATGTTTCCTGGGAACGCATGATTAATGAGATGGGATTAGGAAGATAATGCATAAAAAGCCATCATTGTAGCCGGTGGGTAAAACATTCTTTTTCCCTACCACTACCGCACTATGTGCAAACCTGGGACAATTCCACCAGTTAACTCTGTTTCTCTCCACAGAAGCTGCCTGACCTGCAGAGCACTTTCAGCATTTTTTGTTTTTATTTCAGATTTCCAGCACACACAGTATTTTGCTTTTGTATAAGCATCTTTTTTGAAGCATGTTCACTGCTGCAATGTGGAAAAATGTGACAGTTGTTTTGCACACAACACAGCAAAGCCCTACAAACAGCATTGAAAGAACTAACTAAGGAATCTACTTTAGTGATTTTGGTTGAGGGATAAACATTGGCCAGGCCTTTTTTTCCCCCAAAAGTGGGATGGTATCTTTTATGTCCACCTGAGAAGGCAAATGGGGACTCAGTTTAACAATTCATCTGAAAGTTAGCAACTCTGATTGGCAGCACTCCCTTAGCCTAGATAATGTGCTCAGGTCTCTGAATGAGAAGCAAGAGTGTTCGAGACTAGGCCATGGCTGACACGTATAAATGCACGGAAAGTGTTTGTCTAATGGATCAGAATCAAATGATTTTAAATGGTGGGATATGGAACTAAACAGAATAGCTACCTGTCTGTAATCACATTCCTGTACATATCGGTGCCCATGCATAAACAGGTGATTTGTTACTACAAGGAGACAAATCGAAAACTTAACTTTCATTAACACAGGTACAAATTTCATCAAGGCTATGTTGGGATTCAATCACACTGGGTCCAATTTTAACTCTTTGTAAGTGGGTGGTTTTGAATGGGTTAAAATCAGGTCCACTGACACCAATTTTAACTCCAGGCAGGTAGCAAGATGAATTGGGAATGCTTTCTGCTACAGAAATAAGGGCAGGGCTATTATAACACCCGGGCTTTACTACTGCTGCTGACATGCTGCTGGTCCACTTCCCGCTGTGAAATAGGCGGGAAGCAGCTGCTGAAGGAAAAGCCGGGCAGCTCAGGGCCAAAACCTCAGGCTCTGGATGCAATGGCAGATGCGCTTCAACAACCTGATCAGAGGGTCTTTCCATTTCCATTTTACAGTGCTTCCTCTAACCACTGATCTCACCAGAAATCTGAGCACTTCTCTCCCACAGAACACATGCTCTGCCACCACTCACTAAAAACACTGTTCCAACTCTGCTTCTTATTTAGATTACATCATCAAAAATATTCAGTTTTTAAGACGGTAGCAACTAATAAAACATGGCGTTCCTTTGCTGGCTGCCTTCTCATTTCAAATTCCAGCCAACTACTTTCAGATGACCATTTACCCAATCCTGCCTGCAACTTTGCTGCTTCTCCATCGCAGGGTGCATACTGTACAAAGAAGCCCCATGCATCTCCATATCGCCTTTCAAAAGCCACTGACTAACTCCTTCCCTCTCTCCCCCAACAGGACCAAATGGTTGACAATGCAAAGCAGAGAACCAAAACTGGGGGAGGCATAGCAAAGAGCTATGCCTTCAATAAGATGGAGCTGGCAGCCAATTGGGGCATCTGGGCAAGGAGCATTGAGAACGGTGAAGCTGGACGTCATGCTTACCACATTCCACAGAATGCACCACCGAGAACTGTCACATACACAAAGGCTGGAAAATAGGCTGCACATGTTGAACTAATCCAAAAATATTACAATAAAAGCTATAAAATCAAAATCAAGTGATATATCTCAAATGAGCTGAGGGTACTCAAAAATATTAGTGGGAAGTGCTAATAACAACAACAACAACAAACAAAATTTAATTACTATCGCCATAAAAAACCCCATGGCTACCAGTCATGGTTTTTATATAAATAAGCTGTACTGGGTCTCTTACTGCTCCCAGTTTTGTTGGCAGGACACAAAACAACAGCATGAACCTTTCCCTCACACTCCAAAAGGTGGTAAGTTATTAACACAATGGCAAAATACTACAGATGCTGGAAATTTGAAATAAATTCAGAGCGGGCTGAAAATACTCAGCAGGTCTGGCAGTATCCGTGGAGAGAGAAACAGAGAAAGGGAACAATGAGAAACGTTTCAGGTTGATGGCCTTTCAGCAAGGTTATCAACGCGTTGTGATTGGGGAAATACCCCCCCTCCCTCTTTCATTGTTGTAAGTTTTGATTTCAAAACTTACAGATGAAGCTTGAAGATAATTGAGATAGAATCAAACTTCAGAATATTCTGCAATTAAGTGCTTTGCTCAGCTTTGCACAGGAATTAGGCATGAGTAACCTTTCAACTTTTCTGTTTAAAAGATGGGTGTTGTCTTCTAATGAAGCAAGATTACAAACTAACCTCAGAGACATTTGATTACTCTATAAACCAGCCCAATATCAAAAGTCCTGGTAAACATTTATATTTGGAAAGCGGTCACTCCCTTGACTGTTCTACTTAAAAGATGAAAGCCCAGATTGTTTCATGTTCAGACCTTGTGTAGAAATAAAGAACTTCTTAAACAATAATAAAATTCAAAATATATTTTGTTGTGAAGAAATTAACCAAGAGCATAATATAACCAAAATGTACTAAGTTGCCACACATGGTTTGGCTTTCTTCTTTCTTCCATCCCCTCATCTGTTGTGCAGCATGATCCAGCACTTACTCACTATGTGGGTCTGCCTTTCCTCGCTGACTTTCTTTCCCTCCTTCCAAGCTCCAATCTGACAACATGTTGATAGCCAAGGCTAAGATTTATTTCATTTAAACCAGGCAGAGACTTTGCCTTATGTTGATCGTGTTTGGTTTCACAGTTAAAGATACTTCTATAACATCATTCCCAACAGAAATAAAATTCTGGTGATTCTCACCTCAGCAGCAAGTTTACTATGCTCCAACCTGCAGAAACTTCACCTCCATTTTACAAAACTAGCCATGGTCAGTTACTCCACAGGACGTAGATAGTCTCAGACAACTAAAAACACACTTGACAAAATTTAGAATTAAATATTCACTTGCTCATTTGAGCTCAATACATATATCTACAGGAAGAGAATTAAACTTTGGTCCTTAATATATGGATCAATTGATGAATCTCATTTATCTTGGCAAAATTCAAAAAAGACCCTATTTGCATACATTTCAGAGAAAAGAGATGGTTTACAAGAGGAAGTATTAAATTTTGGAAGATCATTTTTCATCATAAGTATTTCACTTTAATGCATCAAAACATCTTTCCCACAGCTCCCTGATCAATGTGCTTCATCCAAAGCTTTAATATTCTAGTGCAGTTTCAACATGCATAATGACTACAATTACGTATCAGCCTGGCTCAGTAAGTAGCACACTTACCTCAGAGTGTAAAGCGCAAAGGTTCAAATTTCACTCCAGAGGCTCAAGCCCATCATCTAGGCTGACACTTTAGTGCAATGCTGAGAGGGTACTGCATTGTTGGATGCACTGTCTTTCAGATGAGATATTAACCGAGGCCCCATGGGGCCTCTCAGGTGTATGTTAAAAGATACCAATGTACTATTCAAAGATCACTTAGTCTCCACCAAGTGTCCAGCCAATATTTATCTCTCAATGAACATCACTAAAACAGATGAACTGGTCATTATTCCATTGCTGTTTGTGGGATCTTGCTACCATATTTCCCTGCATCAACAGTGACTACACCTCACAAGTGCTTTATTGGCTGTGAAGTGCTCTAGGATGTCCTGAGGTCATGAAAAACCATCAAGATTTACCACATTATGATACTCCTGAACACGTGCAACATGCAGAGCAGCATTTTTGCAAAACAGCTTCATATAAAGACCACCATTTTCTGGGGACTGGCAGTCATATTCAGCAATCCTGAATCTTTAATGGCAATTTGGGAAAATCATAATCCATGAAAGCCAACAGGTCAGCAGTGTTACTTCTAAGCAATAATGCCTCGTGATGGTTGAGTTGGTAAATGTACTGCCTAACATGAAACTAAGTCTTTAGGGATCAGCAAGATTCTAGGTACAATCCCAAAGCAATGGTAAACTAGGTATTCAAATGCAGTTTACAAGGCCCTCAACATCACCTGTGGCAGCTAAATGACCAATTAAATACTTTTGATATGGGTGTTAGAGCGGCATCACTAAATCATTCATTTTACTTTAAAGCAGTAAGCCTCTGTTCCTTTTCAGATCAATAGCATTTTAAATCTATCAGAATAATTTATGAAAAATTCACAATACAAACTGAGGTTATACAACCGATGCTTATTCAACCCGAGCACTTGAGCACCTTTCAGACATCTGACATCATGCTGTTAGCCAGATCAGAGGTTCATTTTAGTCACATCAGCTGAAGACTTTGCATTGAGTTAAACAAGTTTATGTATCTCTTAGCTTGGCAACCAAAGAAGCAGGAAGTTGCCCTAACACTTTACAAGAGAAACAAAAGACAAATGTCACATAACATGTCAGTAATAACATCGTCTGACCCACAGTAACTTCACAGCTATTTTATAAAACAATCTAGTTTAGTAAGCAAACCAGCACCTAATCAGTACACAGCAAGGCCCCATAATCAGCAAATTAGATAACTTAGCATTGGTTAAAGGATGAATGCCAGTCAGGATATGAGAGTACCCTGCTCTTCTTTGGATAGTGCTGTGGGATCTTTGACATCCACCTGAATTAGCAAAATGAGCCATGTTTTAACATCTCATCTAAAAGATTGCATTTCTAACAAGACAGCACTACTTAGTGCCACGCTGAAATGAGTTTATACCATAGACACCACAGATATGTGGCCCATTATGCTGAACTAGGAGCCATCTTAAATTATTAGGACCATATAGGTTTTATAAACAGGAAACTACAAAAATTTGCTAAGCTACAGATATTCCCAGTTCTGATGAAACTTATTGCCCTGAAATGTTAACTCTCTCTCTCTCCAGATATACTTCCTTTTCCTGTTGAGTATTTCTAGAATTCCATGTTTTTATTACAGATAATGGATACATCATTAAAATGTTTCAGAACAAGATTTTAGCCTGGTCTGACTGGAATTATTTATCTCATCTGTAGTGCGGCCAAGAATGAAGTAGAACCTGATCAGTTAGCAAGAAAACATGTATCTATTTATATTAGACATTTAAGAGATAGAGATAATAATGAATAGAAGTAAAGATACTTCGATCCATATGTATCTGTGCCCCACCCCATGACACCTAAATGACAACCTTCTATGGTCAAGCCGCTAGTAGAAATATAAGGTGTGTTATTTTGTTTGTCATTTGTTTCCACTTTTAAAAAACAAAGAACTAGTTTCAGTGGGTTGGGAGATTTACTCTCCATCCTATTTCAAAGCATTACAATTAGTTTACGAATATATGATTACTTCTGATGACGTTATTAATCTTGGGACTTTCACTAATGGCACAAGGTGATAAAATCACAGAATCACAGAATTTTAACAGCGGCACAAAATGAGGCCATTTGGCCCAGCAGGTCTGCACCAGATCTCCAAATAAGCATTATGACCTTGTGCCATTGCCTTTTCCCACGTGCCTCTGCACATTGTTCTATTCAAATAATCATCAAATGTGCTCTTAAATGCCTCAATTGAACCTGCCTCCACCACACTTCCAGGCAGTGCATTCCAGACCCAAACCACTCATCGTGGGAAAAAAATTTTTCTCACATCACATTTGCTTCTTTTGCAAATCACTTTAAATCCAAGCCGTCTCGTTTTTGATCCTTTTACGAGCAGGAGCAGTTTCTCCCTATCTACTCTGTCCAGCCCCCTCATGATTTTGAGCATCTCTATCAAATCTCCTCTTAACCTTCTTCTCTCCAAGGAGAACAGTCCCAATCTCTCCAATCTATCTTCATAACTCGAAGTTTCTCATCCCTGGAGCTATTCTTATAAAGCTCTTCTGCACTCTCCCCAATGTGTTCACATCCGTCCTATAATGTGTCACCCAGAACTGTACACAATATCTTGTAATGATATTTGTAACATTTGAGTAAGATAATTTTATGGTCACACTGTGTAAAGATTTGCTCTGAGAAGAATAGCTGTTACTTTAAAAGAGGTCCTTAGAAGAAATAGTGTGCCTCAACATTTCAGGCAGCATACTCTGCCCATTAATGATAAAAACAGAAAACGCTGGAAAGACTCAGCAGGTCTGGCAGCATCTGCGGAGAGGGAAACAGGGTTAACATTTCCAGTCCACATGACACTTCTTCGCTCTGAAGAAGAGTCGAACTGACTTGAAACATTGACTCTGTTTCTCTCTCCGCAGATGCTGCCAGATCTGCTGACTCCTTCCAGTATTTTCTGCTTTTACTTCAGATTTCCAGCACCCATAGTATTTTGCTTTTATTATTATCTGCCCATTGTATGGAGGAATGACTGGAACATGTGAAACAGGAATGTGGATGGGATCTTATTGCTGACTGGTCAGGGTTGTGATAGATCAGCTCGTGTTAACATTCTTGCTGCTGATTAGTCAACTGTGCAAAATGGATGGTAATGTGTTTCTGAGTAAGGGTGGCCAGATATCACTGATGAGAAGACCACTGTGTTGGGGGACAGTGTAGTATTGGTAGGTCTCCACGCCGTCCTTGACATGTCAACAGTGCATGATGGATGAGATAAGACTAGAGTTGGACTATTGGATATGGTGATTATTAAGTTGAGCGCATTTGTTGATAGTTAACTTATCCATGAACTTTTAGTCAATACTCTATACTTTTAAAGACCACAAAAGGATGGCTGCCCGAGGATCGCCCAACTTCTCTTGTGGATTGAAACCCTCTCCTGTCTCAAGAGGAACAAAAAGAATTTTAAGGGCTGATGTTAACACGATGTCTTTTCCTGAAACTAATTCAAAAGGGCAATTTCAAATTGAATGGATCATTCAGATACACAGACACTAGCTGTCTCAAATTTTCAAGGTGTGAAAGTCATCACACAGGATGTATAATCGATCTAGACACCCTCCTTATTTGGAAAAGAAAATTGGACTTGTAACAGATCACATGGTAAGACAGCCATGTTTGCTGCCCTATTTTAAAACAGCAAGAAGCTATTCAGGACAGGATTCCATCAGACAGCTATTGAACCTGCTGTACATCAAATAAGCAGCCAAGGTAATAAACAGCCATACGTTGACAGTGGGAGAAGGACTCTCCCCAACCTGTTCCAACTTCAAGTTCACCTGAGAATTAACCTCCTGGAAGCTGACTACAAGAAACTTCAAATCTTACTGAAAATCCTCTGCTTTACAAGACCTCCACTTCAGCCAAACTATCAACTCATCTAGGAAACTATAGGCCTGCTATGAAAGAGACGGAAACAGTTATAAATTGTAATTGTACTATTTTTTCCTCATCTGTATCCAATGTGTTTGAGTCAAGTGAACGAGATGCCGCGTTTAAACCTATGGGACAAGTGTGTGAAGATAAATAACCTTCCTTATTTTAAAATTCACAAAAAAACTTGCTGCTGGAAATATTTAAATTGGGAAAATCAGGCTGAGGGTAGGAAAACACACACTTATCACATATAAAACACAACGATCACAGGTAGTAAGAAAACGCATAACACTTGTGTCACTGACAGAATTTATGTTCCTCAACAAAAACAGAATTACCTGGAAAAACTCAGCAGGTCTGGCAGCATCGGCGGAGAAGAAAAGAGTTGACGTTTCGAGTCCTCATGACCCTTCGACAGAACTTTTTTTTGTTTTTTGTGTTTGTGTTTTTTTGTTTTTTGTTTTTATCTTTATGTTCCTCAAGTCTAGTGTATAAACTGTGGCCTGTTTGCCCAATGCAGATGAATCTGCAATCGCGTTTATTATGAGATGGTTTCTTGTCTTTGTGGGTATGAAGGATGGAGTGGGACTTCTTAGATTACTTGTGCCAGCCTTACTCAACATTACTGCCCTCACCATGAAAACCTTCAAATAACAAAACCTCAAGAAAATCTAGGATTTTGTCAAATGGCTTCATTTATTTCAATCCATTCTGGAACTGGAAGGTTCAAGTAATAAAAGAGTCATAGTTTCCTCACTGTCAGTCACATTTCCAAGTTTAATATGATCAGCAAATTTTGAAATTTTACTCTGTATTCCAACATGCAAGTCATTTATTTGTATCAAAAAAAGTGTTTCTAGCATTGACCCTTGGAGAATACCACTGTCTACCATCCTCCAGTCAGAAAAATAACCATTTATCAGGGCTCATCATTTCTTGTCCTTAAGCCAATTTTTTATTCAAGCTAACACTAAGGACGGGATTTTCTGGCCCCTTGGTGGAGGGACCCATTGCGGGAGATTCAGCAGTCAGCCAAAAGCCCATTGATTTTCGGCAGCACCAGACGATCCTGGTAGTGGGCAGGGCTAGAAACTCCTGCCCTGATCCTATTTCACCCCCTTTAATTTTATTTCCAACCTTTTAAGTGGTACTTTGTCAAATGCTTTCTTCAAATCTACGTAGGTAACGTCAACTGTATTCCCTTCACAACCTTCTCTTATTATATCAAATAATTCAATTTGATCAAACATAAATCTCCCTATTGCAAATCCAAGTTGGCTCTCTTTAGTCAACTCAAACCTCTCCAACTGCCTATTAATTATTTCCCTGATTATTGTTTCTAAAACTTTACCCTGGTGTTAAACTGACCTGTCTTTAGTTGTTAGGACTGTCCTTATACCTTTTCTTGAACAAGGATATCATATCTGCCACTTTACAATCCTCTGGCACCTCCCCCATATCTAAGGATGGCTGGAAGATTACAGCAAGCCCTTGCACTATCTTCAGCCCCACTTCCCTCAGCAACTTAGGATGTAAGCCATCCAGATCAGGTGACATAGCTACTCCAAGCCTTTCCAGCACCTCCTGCCTATCAATTTTCACCCCATCCATTACCTCTAACATCTCCACTTCTACTGATATTTTGAAAGCAACCTCTTCTTTAGTAAACACTGATGCAAAGTACTTATCAAGTATTTTTGCCCTAGCTCTAGTGTATATCAGCTTCTTTGTCCCTAATAGAACCCAGTGCACCTCTTATTACTTGCTTTCTAAATGCCAGTAGAAGATTTTTGGGTGTCTCACTTTTTTTATGAAACTTCGATTCTATCCTTATATTCTCTCTTTGCCAGTCTTATTTTCCTTTTTACTTCCCCTTTCACTTTACTGTATTTGGCTTGGCCATCACTTGAAGAATTCACTTGGCATGCAACATATACCCTCATTTTTTGTTTCACCATATTCTCGATCTATATCATCATCCAAGGAACACAAGAACCCAAGAAGTAGAAGCAGTAGACCACATGTCCTGTCGAGCCTGCTCTGCCATTCAATACAATCATGGCCAATCATGGGTCATCATAGGTTTCAATTCCACTTTCCTGCCTGCTCCTCATATCCCTCGATTCCCTGAGATACCAAAGATCTGTCTATCCCAGCCTTAAATGTATTCAACAATAGAGCATCCAAAAGTCTCTGAGTTTTGTCGGTTTCAATGAGATCCCCTCTCATATTCTCTGAAGTTTAGAAGAATAAGCCCAATTTACTCAGTTTCTCATTATAGGGAAACCCCCTAACCCAAGAGACCAATTTACTGAACCTTCACTGCACTGTCTGCAATGCAAGTATATCCTTTCTTAACTCTGGAGACCAAAACTGCACACGGTACTCCAGATGTGGCCTCACTAAAACTGCTTAAAATTGTAGCAGGACTTCTTTATTCCTGTACTCCAATTACCTTGCAATAAAGGCCAACATGCCATTTGCTTTCCTAATTGCTTGCTGCATCTGCATACTAACTTTGTGTTCCCTGTACAAGCACACCCAAATCTCTTTGAATATTAACACTTACAAAATTCTCACCTTTTAAAAAGAATTCTGCTTTTCTATTCTTACAACCAAAGTAAATAACTTCACATTTCCTTATATTATGCTCCATCTGCATCTTGTTGCCCACTCAATCTACGACTCTTTGCAGCCTTTCCGTGTCCTTCCCACAGCTTACCTTTCCACCTAGCTTTGCACCATCAGCAAACTTAGTTACAGTACTCTGTCTCTTCATATAAGTCGTTAGTATAGATTGTAAACAGCTGAGGCCCCAGCACTCATCCTTGTGAGACTCCACAATTCACTGCCTGCCAATTTGAAAATGCTCCATTTATGCTCACTTTCTGTTTTTCTATCTGTTAATCAATCCTCCATCCATGCTAATTTATTACCCCAACTCCATGAGTCTTATCTTGCCTCTTTGTGTGGCACCTTATCAAATGCCTTTTGGAAATCCAGGTATACTACATCTACTGGTTCCCTTTTATCTACCCTACTAGTTACACCCTCAATTAGTCAAACAGGATTTCCCTTTAGTAAAACCATGTTGATTTGTTCTAATCATACAATGCTTTTCTAAGTGCATTGTTAACATTCCTTATTAAGAGATTCCTGCATTTTTCCAATGACTTATGTTAGTTTAGCCTGCCTGAAGTTGACTGTTTCTCTCTGCCTCCTTTCTTGAAAAGTGGTGTAATATTTGCCAACTTTCAATCTGATTGGACTGTTCCCAAATCTGAAGAATTCTGGAAAATCATAACTAGCACATCCATTAGCTCTGCAGCTATCGTTTTTAGAACCCTAGGATGTAGACACTCAGGTCCCAGGGATTTGTCAGATTTTAGTCCCTTAAGGTTTTCCAATACTTTTTCTCTGTTGATATTAATTTTCTTAATGTACTCATTCTTTTTAGTCTCTAGGTTACTGTCAACTTCTGGTATGAAACACCTCTGCTATTTCTTCATTTCTTCTGCCTCTGCTTCTAAGGGACCAATGTTTACTTCAGCTACTCTTTTCCTTTTTATTTACTTAAAAAAGTTCTTATAATCTGTTTTTATATTTCCAGCTAGTTTACTCTCATGTTCTATTTTTTTCAATTTTATCAATTTTTGATGGCCCTTTGCTGGTTTCTAAAACACTCCCAATCCTTGGTCTTCCCACTATTATTTTTGCAAAATTTTAAAGTATTTTTCTTTCAGTCTAATACCATTCTTAACTTCCTGAGAGAGCCAAGGATGGATCTTTGTTGCTGAATTTTTGTTTCTCATTGGAATGCATTTTGGCTGAACAAAGAGCATTGATTTTGGTCCCCCTGCCTTTCTCTCTTGTTGGAATGTACCTAGCTTGTACCTGAAACATCTCCCTAAAGGTCACCTATTGTTCCATTACAGTTCTTCCTGACAGTCTTTGATTCTATTTTACCTTGATTAGGTTTCCTCTCATTCCACTGAAGTTGGCCCTCTTCCAGTTTAGAAATTCTACTTTTGATTGTTCCTTGCTCTTCTCCGTTATTAATCTGAACCTTATGATATGATGATCACTCTCACCCAAGTGTTCTTCCATAAACACTTTGTCCACTTGGTCCACCTCATTCCCCAGAGATCCAGTAATGTTTCCATCCTAGCTGGACCAAGAATACACTGGTCAAGGAAGTCTCCTGAACACATTTCAAAAACTCTTCCCTCTCCTTTCCTGCTACTCTAACGTTATCCCAATCCATATTTGGCTAATTAATGTCCCCCAGCATCACCCCTCTTACTGTTGATGTATATCTCATTTCCCTGCACATTTGCTGTTCTATTTGGAGGCAGTAGCATGATCATCCCCTTTTTGCTTAAATCTAACCAAATGAATCAGTTTTTGCACGTCCAAAGACATCCATTGTTTTCAAAACTAAAATGTCTTCCCTTAACAGTTACTTCCCTCTCTTTTCTCAACAATTTGCATCCCTGAATATTAAACACCCAGTCCTCAACATTTTAAAACCACATTCCCAAACAGCTATTGTAGTTGCACACCAACCTTATTCACCACACGTTATGCATTTATATATATCAATTTAAACCTGTTTTTGTA
Source organism: Carcharodon carcharias (assembly GCF_017639515.1). Lineage (NCBI taxonomy): Eukaryota > Metazoa > Chordata > Chondrichthyes > Lamniformes > Lamnidae > Carcharodon > Carcharodon carcharias. The sequence continues at coordinate 21,849,773 of NC_054475.1, forward strand.
TTCCTCATAGTACATCTTAGACTATTCCTGTTTAATATGGTATTACTTCCTTCCCTAGTACTACTGTTATGATCTAGTTAGGGACTGTTAATGTTTAAAAATAAATTCAAACACCACTATGCCATAAGATTTAACTATTTTAAAAAACAAAACAACTTTTATTGTACATAAATGACTTAAGCAAAACAAGCACTATTAATTTAATATGATTTACAATTATGTATGTTGTGCACTCAGATTTACTCCCTACTTCCCCCCGCAAGAATTCTGTTATAAGACACATTAATCTTCAAGTTATATACTTCTGTAAGAACCACTCATAAGGTCCTCTGGAGAATTTCCTCAGTTCCAGCTACCTGTATTCGCAGAGGCAAAATTTCACTTATCTTCTCTTGACTGTGGATGTCTCAGTGCCTTGTTCTAATTACTTTCCCAGTACTTCCAAGTTAATCTGCTGGTTACTTTCTTTCGCAATAAGGAGCTGTGAGGCCTACTATAGATTCTCCCACTAGCTTCAAGCTAAGCAATCTTCCAACTTCTGTTCCTCACAAAATTCAAACTGAGATTAAACCTCACCCGCCTTCCACAAGGTCAATGATGAAATTTGTATTTTACTCTGCTTACAGTGCAGGTTTGTCATTTACTGTGGTTAACTTCTCTGAATGAGCTGCGAACTGCAGGAGGTCCAAACTGCAACTAAAAAATCTCTCCCAGAATAGACACAGGTAAATTGAAACCAGAGAGCCTTTCTAAGGTCCACCCATGTCCATAACAACATAGCCTGCTCTGGGCTGTCCTCAAAATGAACTTTAGGATAGTTATTTCATTTCTTTCTTGTGAAGTAAATGGGTTTTACAACTTTTCAGAGTCTACTGAATGTTTTCAAACTAATTTTGCCCGACCACCCAAAACAAAAACATTCCCCTAGACTGCCATTTCTGGCAACCACTAAAACACAGCATTTTAATTACCTTACTTTCACAACAATAGGAAGAGCTGATTGTTATCTCTAAAACATCAACATGAACAATGATCTAGATATTCGCAACACTATCCGACACTTGCATTCCTTTATGCACTTATTCATCTTTCCTACTTCTGTATGTTGGTACCCAACCCCCCTGCCAATTGAGTTTCAACCCTCCCCACAAAGACATTGGTCCCAGTACTCTTCAAATGGAACCCACCCCTTTTGAATAGATGCCTCCCTGCCCCAGAACTGGTCAAAATGTCCCAAGAGTCTGAAAGCCTCCTTCCTGCACCATGCCCCAAGCCACACATTGATTCTCCCTATCTTCCTATTTCTGCTCTCACTAGTGTACAGAGATTATTACCTTCAAGGTCACACCTTTTAACCTCTTTCCTAGCATCAACATCTACCCTCTCTATGCCATTCTTCATACATATTATTGCATGGAAGAGCACCATTCAGTATCAACTCTGTTTTCAAAGCACCTTTAATATTTCATAAAGATATGTGAAGGCATTATAGAGGTACAAGGTAGAAAGTACTTGATTATCATGTGTGATCTTTCATTAATGAGTTGGATTTATGAATTGTGAAGGCAGAATGAAAAATGTACGTTTCTCATGAATTCTCTTCGGCATTTAATTTACTTTTTAATTGAACTGAAGAGGGATTCTGGTTTGCTTTTACTGAGTGCTGAATTCAGCACCATGCCGTTTTAAAATTTCTGTTTAGACATCTTTTTTCCTTCTTCCCTTTCCTTTTTATAGCTAAATGTCATTATCAAAGATATGTTGCTCTTCTTTCAAATTTGGCATTGAATGGAGCCAGGCATTGTGGCACTTCATTTGATTTATAAACAGGTTTTGAACTTTTAACCTCCCACCCAACCACCCCACATTTCACAAATGTGCTTGTGTCATAACAGAACAAGAGAATAGATATTTACCAAGTTCAATAGGAAAACAACAAAAGAATAGATATTTAGTAATAGACAAGTTCAATATGAAAAGGTTACAGCAAAATAACATGGATTACTGTATATTCCCAGTAGAAAAAACTGTTCATTCACTTCTGTATTAAAAACCTGGGAAATTATTTTTCCCAGGTTTGTCAGGTTAGGTTTCAGAAACAGAATACTTGTGAGGGATGTATACTACTTCACTCCAAAGCCATGGAAGCAAGCAGAATTACTCAATCCTAGGGAGGTTATGCTTCAGTTATACAGAGCACTAATAAGACCACATCTGGAGTACTGTGTATAGGATTAGTCACGTTATTAAAGGAAGGGTGTAAATGCATTGGAAGCAGTTCAGAGAAGGTTTACCAGACTAATACCTGGAATGGACGGGTTGTCTTATGAGGAAAGGTTGGACAGGCTGGGCTTTGTATCCACAAGAAGAGTAAGGGGCGACTTGATTGAAACATATAAGATCCTGAGGGGTCTTAACAGGGTGGATGTGGAGAGGATGTTTCCTCTTGTGGGGTCATTGTTTAAAAATGAGTCGCCAATTTAAAAGGGAGAGGAGACAAATTTTTTTCTCTCAGAGGGTCTCTTCCTGAAGAAGCAGTGGAAGCAGAGTCTTTGAATATTTTTCAGGCAGAGGTGGATAGATTGTTGGTAAGCATAGGGGTAGATGGAATGCAGATTTGAGATTACTATCAGACCAGCCATGACCTTACTGAATGGCAGAGCAGGGTTGAGGGGCTGAATGGCCTACTCCTGCTCCTTGTTCGTATGTTTAATTGCAGATCAGCATAAAAACGCAACTCAGGCACAAAATTTTATATTTGGACATGCATCAATTGACCAGAAGTGTTAAACCATCCAAACTTAGTTTATGAATGTTCAACTTTGCTCTGCAAATTCACAATTTGCAGCCTCGCATCAAATAAGAAATGATTTAAAGAGACAATGGAGTGCTGCAACATGAGAGGAGATACTTTTCTTAGAGATTATAATGTTGTGCTCTGGACATATGTTTTAAGGAGCAGCATGCTCTAGGCAAGATTTATGACTGCTACACTGCAAATAACATTCTGAATTAAATAGCACACATTTTTATTATCGCCTACCTCAATTGGTTAAATCCGTCTCACTCCATTCAATTTGTTTACTGTTTCCTTTTATTATTCACCATGTTACAAGATCTTTCCTCCCACACCCACCCTATTAAAAAAAAAGTCTGCCCAATCACTTTCATGCAGAATAATAAAGTCTCAGCTGCCACTGTGGTTCTCCATTAATTCCACCACATACCTTTAAAACTAACATTTATATCATAACTACCGCCTTTAATGCAATAAATTATCCCCAAGCACGAAGGAGAACCAAACACTTGGGCTTAGAGGAAGTACCCAAAGGCACAGTTGAGCAGGTTGATTTTGATGAGCTTTTGAAAATGAGGACAGAAGAGGAAAAAGGCTTTGAGAACAGGATTCCAGAATGCTTTGATGGTGCAGCAAGATGCCTGGTGAGAATATGCACGGAAGGCCACAAAGAGCAACTTGGGGCCTAGGACTGGAGGAAGTTGCAGAATTAGGTTGGGGCAAAGACAGTGAGGAATCTCTAGACAATAAAGATAATTTTGAAATCAGTGTGCTGGAGGGTGGGAAGCCAGTGGAGATCAGGATGATAGATGACTGGAACACTGGAAAAACTCAGCTGGTCAGGTGGAATTTGTGGAGAGAAATTCAGAGTTCTGGTCGATGACCTTTCACCAGAACAATCTATTATATTACAAAAGGTCAAGCTTGGTCTTGACAAAGGAATAGATAATATTAAAAATTCAAATTAAAAAACACCAACATGCTCAAACTTACCCATACCATTTACACTCCGCCCATCCCAACTCATCTCACGAGGCTCCTCAACCTCATGTACACCTTCTTCCCAATTATTAGAACCAATCACACTCTGTGATCCAATTACCATTACAACTTATAACAGTAACACTACAATGGCAGACTTATACAACATGGCTGAGCAAGCTATCTTGTAATGCACACTGTATTATCCTGCTGCTAAAATGAATCAGTCACTCTTTAAGGTTACAGCGTCTTATTGGATTAGGTCAATTAGAATCTAATTACTCTTCAGGTGGTGCAAGTGACAATCCAAGATAAATGCCTGGCTTTCTCTCTCTCCACCACTGAAAGTTATAGACATTCTGATTCCTGGATCACTAAAGTATTTTCAGTTGCTGTGGGAGTTTTCCCTGTACATTCCAAATAAATGATTTGGCTGTTTCATGCTTCTGTTTTAAAAAGTGTTAACAAACATAGATGTGCATTGGATGTACTCTTTTATGGCAAATACTCATGAGGAGGAAGCAAAGTATAAATAATTAGAACATTGGAGTTGATATTTAATATTTTAAAATCTCATGTGGCTTGGAGCACAGCTTGTTCATTGTAATGCAAGTTTCCTAGGCAACCTGAATAGCAAAGACAGATGTAATATACCCACTTGACTATAGGAAAAGAGGGAAATAAATTATTAGGTTGCATTGGCAGAGGTATAAAGTACAAATGAAGAGGCTGTTATGTTGTTGCATAATACATTGGCCATACTGCATCTTGAGTACTGGGTGTAGTTCTAATCAGCAAATTATAGGAAAGATATTATTCCTCAAGTGGATTTAGAAGTGACAAAAAGATACATTGAGTCTACAGTACACAAACAGGCTATTTGACACTACTGGTCTATGCCGACATTTATGCCCCACACAAGCCTCTCCTCCTGTCCCTTTTCATTTAACCTTCTCCAAATACCTTTCTATTCCTTTATCCCCCATGTGGTTATCCAGCCTCCTGTTAAATGCATCTACATAATTTGCCTCAAACACCACTTTCCGCATTCTTCACACTCTTTGGGTAAAGAAATTTCTCCCAAGGTGATCAATAAGAATTATGCGGGGTGTCAGGAATTTGAGAAAAGGAGTTCTGGAAGTTAGTTTTATCTTCTTTTTGGAAAAGGTTATGAAAAGAATTGACAAAGCTGAACCAGATTAATTTTTTCACTAAGATGGAAGTTTCATATGCAAGGGACATCATTTAAAAATAACTAAATGAGGAGTATGAATGGAAGACAAGCTAATGAATTTATGGATTAAGCTGAGCGAAGGTTACATAAGCAGATGTTCTAAATGAATTCAAAAAACAACTGGATGCTTCTGTACAGAATGCATTGAGAGGTCTATCAAAATGAAATTGTTTCTAGTACGTAAAATATTTTAATTCTCAATATAACCTAGTGAGGCTGAATATTTAGAAATTTACTGTTTGGATTGTGACGTCATATTTAAATCTTGCATTGTTTTAAGTACATTGCTGCTTTGGCAGATTATTACCCTTTGCTGAAATGAGAATGAGGTCTTGTCTGTCAACTTTTGAGCTCTGATATGTTACATCTGAAGAATAGTTACACCTCTAGCATTAGCTTGTCTTTCCTTTTTACATTCACTAATTGACCTATGAAGTTCCAGAATTTTCTTTGTTTATGATCTACAAATTTTTGGGCAGAGCTGCTTAACATTCATTACTTTAGGCAATTATGTTAAATGCTTTACTTTACATTCTTTAGAACAGTCATGTTGCATTTTCTAATGAAGCTTTCATAAATGTTGCTTAAAGGAAAGTAATTCCTTGCTGTGCATTAAATTAAATTGAAGGGGATCTCTGATTTTCCACAATCATGAAGTAATTTCCCTGGCCTCTGATTTTTTTTTATTAAACTGTCTTTTGATTTTGATTACAGAATTCCCTTGTTAAATTTCAGGAAGTCTGCAAGGAGTCCACAAATTGGAGCTGATGACATCATCTAGAATATCCCTTCAGTAAATCCAATCATATAAGTAATCCCAGACCACTTATGGTCGAGTTAGGTTTGTGTTGATTGTTAATATAGATTAATATAGGTCAGAAGCAGCATAACTTGCTCACTACCTAGCCCCCAAAACACTTAACGCTTCTACTGTGTTAATATGAATTTTCCATCTTCCACATTAACCATCTTTGCCACCTTCTGCCTTTGTTTACATGCTGCATTTACAAGTAAGTTCATTTAATTCAAATTCTAGGTTCACACTAAATCCAGAGCTCTCAAAACTCTGAACTGGATCAAACTCAACAACGTTCTTGATCTGAACGCCCATGTCAATTTAGCAGCACATAGAGTAGAAGGTCGGGGTATTGCTAAATTCCACACACTTAAAATAGTCACTGACTGCTTCTGTCCACACCTCATCTCACAATACCACATACATGGCATTTACAGATCAGAAACAGGCCATTCAGCCCAACAGGACTATGCCAGGAAAATAGTCACTAACAAAGTATTTCTTCCATTATTTCTGTTAGTGGAAAACGTAAACTTAAATAAATCAGAACTTTTAAAAATTAACTTATCTTGTTTAAAAGAAAGTAAAATTCACATTTATATAGCACTTCTCACAACCACCTGGCATGTCAATGTGCTTTACAGCCAACGGAAATCCTTTTGAATTGTAGTCACTGTTGTAATGTGGGAAATGTGGTAGCCAATTCGCACACATCAAACTCCCATAAACAGATAATCTGTTGATTATCATCTGTGATGTTGATTGATGGATAAATATTGGCAAGGACACCGAGGATAGCTACCCTGCTGTTCTTAGAAATAGTGTTATGGGATATTTTAAATCAATAGGATTGCAGGATCTGTATTTCTCCCTATCCGCCTCTTGTTACCCCACCATATCACAGTATAAGCATTTCATGTACATGCATAAAAGAGACAGTGAGTCTAATGTCAAATTGAGATTAAGGTGTCATCCATTTTGGACAGTGAAAATGGGATGCTAATCAGTTCCAAATCATGAACAACTCTGCTGTGCCATCAAATCCACTGGGAACTAGATACTGGTCAAATGCATTTCACTTGGGAGCCTACTGGGAACAAGATTTTCATCAATAAACTGGATTTGAACTCAAAAACCAGTGACGAAAGTACAGTGCTGCCCCCACTCAGTAATCACCATTTCATTTTTAAAAGGCATCATACAGATTCCACCAGCCCTTTTCTCTTTAAACGTTCACAGCAACAATGTATTAGTATTTAGAAAATGTAAGTCATTTCTTAATGCCCTTTTCACACGTCTGATAATCCTCGAGACAATTTTACCCTTCCTTTAATTCCATCTTCCTCCAAGCACCTGGATGAAGAGGGAAATCCTGAGACTTCCTATAATCGACTTGCTCTTGCTCCTTTTGCCAAGGTGCTTTTCCAGCCTCATACCGCCGACAGTAAACACTCACCCTGTTCCTCCAAGTCACCGGCGCCAGGGATGGCTTGGCCTGGCGGAAAGGTGGCCGCATAAAGCGAGGGAGAACTTTTCCTTCTCAGAAGTTTACTGATGGTCTCTCCGGGCCCCGACTTCCTCATTGCAAAAGGACTGCTGAGCTCCTCATGGCGTCAATGCGGAATGGGCACTGGCTGCCTCTCTCTCTCTCCCTCCCTCCCTCTCCGCGTTCTCCAGCCCAACCCTCGGAATCCGCAGTAACCACGGCAACCGCGCACACCATCCGCATTCCACAGCGGAGACCCGCACCGGCAGGTTCAACAGGTGCAACCTCAATCCAAGCGAAGCCGCTGCTTCCTCCAGGAGGAATTGCTCTCAATGTACGGACGGACCTCACTGCTTCTGAAATGACAACTGTTTTAGTCCACGATATTTTCTTTTCGTTATTACCTCAGGGCTATTTGCAGATAACGCAAAACTCAGGATTTCAACGCAGCTCAAAATTTCCAAGACCAGCTAATCGAAACACAACGTTGAGTGGATAAATTAAGATTAACCCTTCCTCACATAGTTTAAAATGTATTATAAACAGGGGTACCTAGCCCAGCGGTTAGGACGTTGGACTGACAACCCGTGATTTAAAATCCCACCATGCAAATTGTGGAGTCAAATTTAAGCTTTAGTCATAGACTCATTTATAAAGCACAGAAAGAGGCCATTCAGCCCACTGAGTCTATGCCGGCTCTCCGCAGATCAATCCAGTCAGTCCCATCTCCATGCTCAATTCCCGCAGCACCGCGTGTTTATTTCCTTCAAGAGCCCATCCAATTTCCTTTTGAAATCATTAACTGTTTCTGTTTCCACCAGCCTTTGTGGGCAGTGAGTTACAGGTCGTTACCAGTCACTGTGTCTTCCTCACATTCCCCCTGCATCCCTAGCTGAAAACCTTAAATCTACACCTCCTAGTCCTTGTACCATCAGCTAATGAGGACAGTTTTTCCTTGTCTACCTTATCCAAACCTGTCATAATCTTGTACATTTCTATCAAACCTCCATGCAATCTCCTTTGCTCCGAGGAGAACAACCCCAGCCTTTCCAACCTAACCTTGTAATTAACAACCTCACTCCCACTGCCCCCATCCCTGAAACCATTCTGCTAAATCTCCTCTGCACCTTCTCAAGGACCTTCACATGTTTCCTCAGGTGTGGTGACTAGAACTGGATGCAATGATCTAGTTGTGGCCTAACCATAGCTTAATAAAGGTTTATAACTTCCCTGCTTTTGTACTCGATGCTTCTGTTTATGAAGCCCATGTTCCTATATGTTTTGTTAGCCACTTTCTCAATATGTCCTGCCACCTTCAAGGATTGATGCACATCCACCCTCAGGTCCCTCTGTTCCTGGACATGCTTTGGAACTGTGCCATCAAGTAAGTCTATATTGCTTTTCTCTATCCATTCCACAAGATACATCACCTAACTCTTCTCTACATCAAATTCCATCTGGCATTGCCTGCCCATTTTGCAGGCCTATCTAAGTCCTGTTACAGCTAGCAATCGGTATCATTAACTGGCAATTTGTGGGCCCAGTCTATGTTACAAGTGACTCCAATCCCACACCACGGGGTTGACTTTTAAGCCTCAGATGCAAATAATCACTCCAAAGAAGACAGGCCAGGCAAGGGAATAAATCTCTCTAAACATTACCATCCTTAATCAGAGGCTGAAATGTTTGAATGTGTTTTCATCTAAAAGTCATGATCGCATTCTACCTCCTTCCTAGGACCCCACTATCACATAACAGTGCTTAGCCAATTTTTGGTTTATTTCATGTGACATTACGTGTACTAGATATAACCAAGGCCATGGACTTCAGTGGCATCCAGTCTACAGTACTGAAGGCTTGCACACCAGATCTTGTTCCTCCCCTAGCCAAGCTGTTCCAGTATAGCTATGACACTGGCAGCTACCTGACAATGTGGAAGATTGTCTAGGCATGTCCTGCCTATAAATGAAACAAGATAAATCTAACCCACTCAATATTGATTTTCCTGTCAATCATCAATAAAGTGATCAAAGGAGTCATCAATAGTAGAATCAGTGACACTTATGTGTTCTGTTGTAACAACTGTGCTCTAGCCATCATTGTCATGTTCCAGACATGAACAAAAGCATTGAATTCCAGAGGAGAGATAAATGCAGCTGCCCATGTTATCTATGGATCATTTGAGCCAAGCATGGTACTAAGGGTTGCTGGCAAAAACTGAGGACCGTATGGGAGGGGGAGGGGGAGGGGGCGTGGGCGGGTGGGGGGGCTGGTGGTCAAAAGTAAAATTCTCCAATGTATGGAGTTCTACTTAAGCCAAAGAAAAATGGTGGTGGTTGTCGGTGATCAGAAAACACAGCCTCAGAACATCACCAGGCCTGCTTAGTCCCTGGATTATCCACTATTGTTGCCTCATCAAGGGCCTTCTTCTTTATGATGTCAGGAGTAGAAGTATTTTCTGATTGTTTCAGTGTTTAGCATTCACAACTTATCTTACAAAAGATCTGGGCTTGGGCTCAAAAGTACCAGGTAACAATTGTACCACATAAGTGTCAGGTAATGATCACCTTGAACAAGAAAAAAACAGCCATTACCACTTGACATTTGATGGTATCACTTCTGTGCAGTTCCCCACCATAAACAAACATCCTGTGCATCACCATTCACCAGCAATTTAACTGGATGAGCCGTATATGCACTGTGGCTACAAAGGCCAGAGAATGGGTATTCTGTGATGAGTGGATCATCTCCTGACCTCTCAAAATCTGCAACATCTACGAGGCTGAAGTCAAAAGTGTGATAGAAAACTCACCACTCGCCTGGATGATGCTGGCCTAACAAAATTAGGAAATTCAAAACCACGATTGAGCTGTTTGTTTGAATGGCACCACTATCATCAGATTCAATATCCATTCCTCCATCTCTGACTGCAGTATGTTTAATCTACAGGATTAAGTGTAGCAACCCACCTAGATTACTGTGATAGCGCCCCTGCAACCTCTACCATCTACAATAACAGAAAGGTCATGAGAACACTTCTAAGTCATTTTCCATCCTGACTTGGACTTGCACCTTTGATGTTAGTTCAATATCCTGGAATTCCCTACCCACTGTAGGTGCAACATCACTGCAAGGACTGCCGTGCTTCAAGAACAGCCATCACCACCTTGGGCCAACAGTGTTTAAGCAATAATTGCTGGGCCGTGGCAGCTATATACTGCAAATTTTTTAAAAAAATATTTGTTACATAACATATTGGTGCATTCAATGGACATGGAGTGAATATTCTGTTGTGCTATTTCTGTATCTTTTTCTAACCACTCATGCTCCAGAACAAATACATTTGATGCATGAAAGTAGCACCGAGGGAGCTCCTTGATGCTTTGGCAAGTCATTTAATATGAAAACAATTTCATCGCTGAAGTTGTAATTATATAACTGAGGCATTAACACACTTTGGTATATTTCCCTGAACAACTATAGTTCAGGTGTGATTTACATTGCTCATAGCAAGTATCTGTAAGTTCTGTGCACTTGTTTTTTGCTGGATTTGCAGAGTCCATCCTGTCAAAAATATTTGGTCTTTGATGTATTCAGGCAAAATCTTAAATGCACAGTTTTAAAGTATGTTCACAATGTCTAAACTGTGACCACCTAATGTCAAAAGTCTGTTAGCACAAGAGGCTAACTTGACCCATTCATAAATTTTAATTAGTACTTTAATTTTACCTATGCATAGGAATGTTTCACTAGATTAAAAATCAAGCATATCTTCTTTACTTTGCCAACTGTCAGAGTTTACATGATTTAAGTCTTGGCAAACTCAACCAAGTTCCTGGTGGATATTAGTCTAATCCAGGGTTGTCCAACATATAGTCAATAGGCCAGAGCCTGGCCCGCCAAAGGTTTCCATCTAGTCCACCAACCAGTGTTCAAAATACATGTAATGAGCCTATCAGCACCAAAGGTGGGCAAGAAACAATCAGTGATTGGAGGAGCAGCGAGCAGCGGGAAGGTAAATAGCGGCACTCAGCCAGAACCCTGAGGAGTGGAGCAGCGGCAGTGAGAGAAGCTGCAGGGACAGGACACGGCAAGGGAGGAGTTACAGAGGGACAGGAGGCAGCAAGGGAGTGGCTAAAACAGGAAGGGAGGCAACAAGCAAGCAGTTATAGAGGAGCGGGAGCAGCTGTAGTGGGGTGGGAAGTGGCAAGGGAGTGGTTACAGTGGGACAGACACTGGTAGGGGTGCAGTTACAGTGAGACAGGAGCTGGCAAGGGTGTGATTATAACAGGACAGGAGACATCAAGAGAGCAGCTGTCTGCTGCCAATATTAGGCGAGGTTCAATATGTCTGAGGAGCAAGGCTCGCCAAGAAGATCTCCTGGAGGCTTACAAGTTATTCAGTAGTTTCTACTGAATTATCTCTCATTATATAACAGCTTGGGTTATGTAGCTGCTCAGGTAAATTGGAATTTAACAAACCCTCAGTGGAAACATTTTATTCTGATTTATAAAATGCTGTTCAAAGAGACTGGCAGCAATTGATTGGATAACGTAGGACACAAATAAATAACTGCAGAAATTTTAAAATAAAAGGGTTTGATGGGGTAGAGAAGCTATTTTCTCTTGTGGAGGAATCCAGAAGAAGGGGGCATGATTTTAAAATTACAGCTGGGCTGTTGTGGAGTGATGTTAGAAAGCACTTTTTCACGCAAAGGGAAGTGGGATTCTGGAGCTCACTCCCCCAAAAGTCTGTGGATGTTGGGAACAGTTGGAGCCTTCAAGACTGAGGCTGTCATGTTTTTTTTATTAGGGAAATGCATCATTGAAGGCAAGTAAAGGAAGTAGTGGCACAGATCTGCTTAGATCTAATAGAACGATGGAACAGGCTCCAGGGGCTGAATGGCCAACTAAATTTCTGATGCCCGATCTTTCCGAAATTTGCTCAGCAACCCAGTGAGTGAGGAAAAAAATTGAAATTTCGCCCTTCACACAAAAAGGTTGGACGCCCCTGTTCAAAAAGATCAAAGGAGGAAAAACGTACATTTTAGCACAAGTTGATGATAACTTGCAATCTAATTTTACTGATAACAGCTGGTGGAAACGTTAAACAAAAATCAGGAAGTGCTAGAAACACACAGCAAGTCAGACCGTGTCTGTGAAGAATTGAAAAACATGCCATTTCATGTATAACCCATCATTGAAACTCGAGGAGGTCAGAGATAAACTGTTTATATGGACAGAGTGTGGGAAAACATGCACAAGAAATTAAAAAGAACAGGCTGCAAAGTGATATAGGTGGAGGACAGGAATAGTTAACTGACTAAAATTATAGTATAAAACAAAAGGAACTATGGTGAGAGAAATAGCGTTTTCCTTTCTTTGCAAATGCTCCCTGACTTGCTCCGCAGTTTTTGTATCTGGTTCACTGCAGTTTGGTACAGGATGTGCATCACTATGTTTGTAAATGTGCCCCATTTTTCATCATGCTGGCAATTGGGGAAATCTCCATAATATGATAATTTTGTTGTGGATTAATGTTATGCGAGTAGAGAAACTGACAATGTATCGACCCTTGGCCTGATGCATGTTGATACTGGTACATAGCAATGGTACATACTCAGAGGCCTCAGGTCAACTCTTGTCAGAGTTTGTTAGGTAAGTGTTAACTGTGTGCAGCTCATAATACTGCATGCACTTCAACTTCAACTTCAGCCAAATCTCAACACCATCACCGTTCCATATACATGCACATGATGCAAGATATTATGAAATTTCAGTATCATTCATACATTTTGATACAAAAATTGGAGCTAGAAGTATTTCAATCCAAATTTAGCAATGCTGTAATTATTGGTGCTACATCACCAAAATGTAAATACCTGATGCCAATATTCTGCTATAAGGTAAGCAGAACTGGAATTTGAAACTGCAAGGATGGTTGCTGTTGGCACTGAATTAATTCAAAATTAGTCAATGGTGGGAGTGTATTTGGCTGGATTGTTATGTTTTGTTGGGTGAACTTAGAAACCATTCTTACTCTTCACCTAACTTGTAAAAAATGTCTAATCCTTGGGAGCTTGATGCCAGCTGGGGATAGGCACCCCGATCCTCCCTGAGGACATTCCTTACCTTGATAAATACAAAAGTTCACTACATAGGGCGGAGAAAGAAGTGTAATTGTACAAATATTCTTAAGAACAACAGCAGACAAAAATGCAAACCTGCATAGGAAAATTGTGCAATTGGAATATTTGTCCCTGCCTATCTATTGCATGTCGACTAGAAAATGTTATGTTTAATTCCTAAAATGCCATGTAATGCTATTGATAACTTAAATCTATCTGTCAAGCTCTAATTAAATAACCTGACCTGTGTTCTCAGCATTTCATTTCCATGGGAACCATTTTTCGCGTAGTTCAATCTTGTCAATCTTGAAAACTGCTAGTTTCTACTTATTCATCACCTAATCGCCAACTAATCATAACATTCCATTGGATTGCAAGAAACCTTTCAAACCTTCTGGGGATATTTAGCCTTTGACCACCTTTCAAATGTGGAAACAACTACTTCAGTAAAAGACTGAGCATGTCTTTATAACCTCGTGAATAAAGTGAAAGCCCCTTACTACAGATTGCATTTTAAAAAAATATTTGGGACTTATCATAGTGGTTCTATTAAAACTGTATAGTTTGTTGATCTTTGAATCATTATGAGCATGTGTTAATTGTATGCCTTCAATATAAATACAATACATTACAAACAACTTTTGAATGAATTAAATGGTTAATTGATTTCTTTTTGTCACATATCTAAACAAGAGTTGGAAATGTCATTCTTATAACTCATGTTGTGGGATGGCTGGAGAAGAGCCCCGGATCTCCCTTAGCTGTCTGCTTGATGACTTTCAGCCTATGTTGATACTGTACTGAAAAGCAACTCTGAGCATTATAAATTTCTTTCTCATGGTGATTAAATGCCTTGCCTAGAAATCCAATTGCATAATGCTCATTTTACAAGCATATAATGGGTCGCTAAGAATACAAGGTGTCTGCATGGCATCCTGACAGCAAATATAATTCATTCACCATGTCCCAGTCCTCTATGTCACCTTTATTCCAACCAGGCAATCAGGTCTCAGGCTGGCTACTGGATGACAAGGGATAACTTCTTCAGACATGGCTCATAATTCCTGTCAGGAACATGTGCATAGCTGCAGAGTTGGCATATGAGAGCCTTGCTCCCACCAGAAACATCATCAAGCAGACTGTCAATGTGCTCAAGCAACACATCCACTACCTGGACTATGCGGGAGGAGCTTGCTATACAGACCTGACTATGTTTCCAGATTTGGGGTTGTGTGCTGTATGCTTCCTCATTCTGTAATTCTGAAAGACTAGTCCTTACCAACACCTTGATAGCAAGAAGTGCAGGAGGACAAGGAGAATCAGTAGTATGAAGAGCTGGAAGATCAATAACAGCATTGATGTTATGATCTCCAGCTGAGGTTATCCCTGGACAAGCCTGATCCCAGGGTGGAACCCAGACTGATAGATCTTAACTTTTAATTGTTTGTTTAATTACATGGAAGTAGCTATGAACAGGGTCACAGGAGTCAGCTGATGAACATTTTACAAAAGAATAAAACATTTATTCAAGAAGAAAAGATGAACTATATTACAATACCCCTTCACCCACAACCATACATTTACAGATATATACAGATTTGTAAGGGTAACATAAGACACAAAAGCTATCTTATACTTTAATGTACCCAGTCCATGTAAACCTATGGTACCCTGTGTTCAGACACACCACACTCTGACCTCAAGTGACAGATGTCATCTCAACCAGATGCTAAGGATCTCTCCTCAACTCCCCCAAGACACAGTGAGCCAACCAGTCTCACTGAATTCTGTCCTTCACATGAAGGTTTCCAATCTCCACTGTCCAAGAGCTCACCTTAGACTCTTTTCCCAAACTGACGTTTTCTCTCAGACACCTTCTACAAGGGTTCATCTCCAGAATTTCAAACTCTTCTTCTGATGTTCCTCTTCCTTGGGTCACCACATTCATTCAAACTGTCTCCCATGCACTCTGTTTCTCTGATTCAGCCGTCAACAGTACCATTGTTTCACATGCCCATAACAAAGGGATACAGACCTTCAGTTGTCTCTTTGAATCTTCTTGCTTCTCGCAAGCTATCCTCACTTCAAACTGAAGCTTAGAGCCTTTCTCTTTGCCCCTCACTCTTAACTTCACTTAACAGGAACTTTTCCCAGATTCCTGTCCTTCCAATGACTACAAGGTCTCTTTGGTTTTTCCCCTCTTCCACTCTCCTGGATTTTTGTGTTTTTTTTTCTTTAGCTTGGGACCTTTTTGTTCTTTTGGGAAATCTGCAATTCCTTCTCCCAATGTCCAGTCTCTCTAGGATCCTGGCTTCAACTGAACTTAAAACTGCTGTTTCTTTAGTTCTGTATGTACGTCTGCCTACCTTGCCCCCCATTGCTAGGCAACAACACTATTCTTTCTACTCTTGTGCATTTACTTTTGTTTTATAGGGGTTGTGAATTTCTCATTAGACATGCAAACAGCTTTTTAAAGTGAAACTAAAATTTCATTGACCTTTGTTAACACACAGATACAGAAATATAAGTCAAACTTAAACTTTAAAGCTAAAACTCATTCCTAAATACCAATACAACTTACTTAAAATGTCTGTATTTCCTTACAAGTGACCACCAGACCTTAGCTGCCAGAATTCTTAGAGAGCAGCTCATCCTTTCTAACCTGAATGCATTAATAGTCCTGCAATCCTTATCACCATCCTTATTACCTCCATCCAATTGCCTTCCTTCAATCCACCTTATGGGGCTTGTTTCACATCATTGCCAATATTGATACCAAAACCAAAACAAAAATTAATCCAAGGACCCAATTCAATCTGTGTATAATATGTAATAGAAATAATTAAGAATCACCCTTGTACAATCCTTAGTGCCCATCTTTTATGCTTGTTGACTTATCCCAACACCCGTTCAAAGTGTAAACCTAATGCTGCTGAGCTTCCTTTGAGAAAACTTCAGATGGTTGTGATGGTTGACCTCAAATTGCAATGGGCTTTGACTGTCGTTTATAGCAACTCAGAATGAGGCAGTCTGGCCCAGTCCAGGGTGGCACTAACAAGAACACTGGCAGAGTGTAATGGGGAGCTGGCCTGATGTCACCCTGAGAGAGGGGACAGCAAGTGACTCCTCCAAGGAGCCAAAACTTGTCCCACAGGATGGTACCTCAGCAATCCTATGGCTCTGCATGAGAACAGAATGCAGGAGTGATGTGACACTCTGGAAGCTGAATATCTGTCAAAGCAGAGACGGTAGCCACCTGGGCTTCTGTAGGAACAGTGCGAGTTGTCACGGAAGTTGTCCCACTGACAAAAGAAATGATTGGGGTCAGGCTGTGGATGGGGCCACCACTGTGCTCATTAAATTCAGCCCTATATGACAAACTGCAGCTGCTTTCATGAGTTATTTATCACTTTCTGCTCTTCTTTCACAAGAAAAGCTAATGTGTATCTCACTTTTACTTCAGATGGTGAAAATAATCAACATCCCTATGCCACTTGGGGGCAGCCAGCTTTTCAGAAGATGTAGCATCTCTCAATCTGATCTGAGCAAGCAGCGGCTCAGACACTGGCACCATGGACACTTTAGGAGGTACATTAGAGGAGTGGACATCACGTCATAAATCACCAAGCTACAATTGTACAGGAGCTCGGGCATGAGAATAGGATGCCACAGATACCAGCTTCGCAGAGGGTGACATTGCATTCTAGCTTTTCTGTGAAGGACCTGCTACAGACTTTGAGACCCCTTGATACCTCAAAAAGATTGACGAACACATACCACAAAATTCTAACTCGCGGGCAGTGGCAGTGCGCATGCATGCAGGAATCCAGCTACAGCTACATTCTGTCTAACATGGAGCAGCTGGTCAGCTCCCTGAAAATCACAGTGGCAACCAGCATGATGGAGCTCTTGACAGTGGGACAACTTCTCTGACAACTCAAACTGCTCCTCGAGAAGCTCAGGTGGCCACCAGGTAGTTAACTGCATGCATTGGGGTTCCTGTGCCTTTAACAGTGATGACCGTGACTCCAAGAGCTATCAGCCAATCAGAGACTGAGAACTTATCAATCCTAGCAGCGCCATCAGCAGCAGTGGCCACTGCTGGGAATGCAGGATGCCCCAGAGCTGCAGACAGCAATGGAAGCCCTTAAAGACAGTGAATGGGTAAGGCTTGCGAGAGCCAGTCAGGCAAGTCCTGACGGAGGAATGGGGGGGAAGAGATGTCACTGTGGAGGGCAGGGTGATCTCTGCCAGCAGTGCCAGCCCCCAGAAGGGCACATGGTGCCCGATTAGGAGGTCACACCCCCCTCCCCCCAAAACTGCAGGGTACCTGGCAACCTCACCGCATAGTGTGCAATCTGCCTCACCATTGGTAGAATACCACTGGCAATGGGATGAGGCTTTAAGTGGCATGTACTGGCCATTTAAAAACCTCAGTTGGCCTAGGAGTGGGGAGGCTGACTTCATCCTTCCATGCCTCTGACTTAATCAGGGAAAGTCAAGAAGGTGACAAGCACTCTGTCCCGCGCCCTCCCAGCTAATTATACAGTGCCTCCCCCCACCACACCCCCACCCAACCCACCGCCTCCCATTCTCCCAACCCGCTCTGGGAGTTGGGGTGGGGGTGATGTAGTGGTTTGGGAGACTAAATTCAAACTATAGAGTGTGTAGGGCAGTGGGCTTTCCACCCCACTGCGGGGAACAAGAACTTCCTATTCCAGGGCCTCCAAAGAGGTACCAGAGAACCTGAGAACCTGACCTGCAGGTCTTGCAGCACTTTTTTTAATCTTTAGAAGTGTTTCCTGCTATCAGTAGTGCACTTCCCCTTTAAGAGATGCTGGTTGCATTTAAGTGGCATGAATCAGTGAAGCTGGATATTGCACTCCCTGAAAAAGGGAGTAAATGGATAGCACAGGTAACATTAGCCATACAATTGACTCATTCTAATGAGCTGGCAATTTAATGTGGTTCTTGTGCCAGTAAGCAGGTGTGTTTACCACTCACCCCATACCTGCACTATCACTTCCAGGTGCAATAGGATTTCTAGGCCCTTGTTTCTGCTGTTAGATGATTTTGCCAACGGGGTGGCTTTGCAAAGTCATATTTGGACAAGATTTCCCACAGAACTTAATTCCTGTGGGTGTCAAGGAGCTCTGGGAGGGGACACAACATACCAAAAAACATTTGACAGCCACCAGCAAATCCGTTTGCAGTTTTTCTGCTTTCAAACTGCCTCTCATTCAAGCAGTTTTGTGGGACCCATCTATGACTTGACTTTATTGGTATAGAGCTGAATGACAGAGGAGAAAAAATCTTGCACCATGTGTAGGATTACATTAAAATTACAATGTTCGAATATTAGCATATTAATGAATGCTGTTACCGCAATTAGACCAAATGATAAATCCTAAGATAAGGCCGCAATTTTAAATTCAGCAAATGTAAAACAAAAAATTAGGAATCATAAAAATGATTTAGCATACTTTCTCTGTCATTAAGCCCCCTGGTAACAAATATAAAATGCTGAAGAATTTGTCTCTCAGAGAAATGTTTTCTCTTAGAGGGTTGTTAGTCTGAGGAATTTTCTTCTCCAGAGAGCAGTGGAGGTTGGGTCCTTGAATATTTTTAAGGCTGAGTAAGACGCACTCTTGATTGACAAGGCAGTTAAAGTGTATAGGGGGTAGACAGGAAAGTAGAGTTGAGGCCACAATCAGATCAGCCATGATCTTATCAAATGGCGGGGCAGGCTCGAGGGGCCGAATATCCTACCCTTGCTCCTAATACTCCTGCTCCTAATTCTGTCCGTATGTAGATGCTGGAAATCTGAATAAAAACAGAAAATACTGGAAATGTTTAGCAAGTTAGGCAGAGTTTGCAGAGGGAGAAACAGATTAAATGTTTCAGGTTGATGACCATATGTCAGAATTGGAAGAAGTTAATAATGTGATAACTTTTAACCAAGAACAGAGGCAGGGAAAGGTGGGGGAGGTGGGCAGAGGGGAGGCGGGGAAGGAAGAACAAAGAGAAGTTTGGTGATGTGGTGGAAGGCAGGTATAGATGAAATGATACAAGGGATGATGGTGTCAGGTAAAAGGGAGCAGTCAAGAAACAGAAAACTGGGATCTTGAAGAGTTGTGACTGATAGAGTTCCAGCACCTGAGAACAGTGATTATGATTTGAAGCTACCAAAATCAATTTTCAATTCAAAAGGTTGTAAAGTACTTACCTGAAAGACGAGGTCCTTCACTGGAGGAGTGTAGGAGGTCAAGAACAGAGAGGTCAGACTGGGAGACAAATGGAGGATTAAAATGGCAAACGACCAAAATCTCAGGGTCATGCTTACAGAATAAATGGAGGTGTTCAGCAGAGCAATCACCCAATCTGCATTTTGTCTAGAAGAGGGCACCTCATATGCAAATACAAATCATTAAACAGAAAGAAGGACAAGTAAGTCACTGTTTCACCAAGAAGGAGTGTTTGGGACCTGAACATTATGAAGGGAGGAGGTGAAAGGGCAGCTGTTGCATTTCCTGCACTTGTGTGGGAAGGTGCTCTGGGAAGGGGGTGAAGGTTGTTGGGGGTGATGGAACAGTAGATCAGGGTGTCAAGGAGGGAATGGTCCTTAGAGAATACTAAAAGTGGAGGAGAGGGTAAGGTGTGTTTGGTCGGAGAACAGAATAGAGTCCTTACCAGAAATGGAATGGGAAGATCCACCCTTCCCTTTAACTTGGTTGATTTCTGATGTTTCTCTTTGCTTCCACTGTTTTCTTATCTCCATTTCTTTGCTAGGCAGCCAACTAATATCTACCATAAGCCTAATACCCATGGCAACTTTGACTACACTTGCTCCAACCCCACATCCTCTAAGGACTCTATTCCATTCTCCCAGCTTCTGTCTCCTTTGTGTCCGTTCTGATGATAAAACCTACCACAACAGTAGTTCTAGTATATCTTCCTTTTTCCCCAGCAAAGGATTCTCCTCCACCATAGTTAATAGGGTCCTTGAATGCGTCTGTACCGTTTCCTGCACTTCTCACCTTTTTACCCCCTCGCAGAGCCACAATTCAAGATGACATCCTCTGCGGTGGCTGCCACTTCCAATGGATACCACCACCAAACACATCCTGACCAGTTAACCTAGCTGAGTCGTCATTGCAACCCCAAAAAGTTGTTTGTTTCACAGTTTATAATTTAGTTAATCTACAACAAATTTTGGAAAGATAAGGCATTAGAAATTTAGGAATAGAAACGCCATTCAGCACCTCGAGCCTGTTCTATCATTCTATTAGGTCATAGCAGATCTGAACCGCTACTTCTTTTACCTGCCTTTATCATATCCCATGATGTACTTCCCTAATAAAAAAATATTAAATAATCTCAGTCTTTAAGGCTCCAACTGTTCCCAACATCCATGGACTTTTGGTGGAGTGAGCTCCAGAGACCCACTTCCCTTTGTGTGAGAAAGTAATTTCTAATTTCACTCTGGAACAGCTTAGTTCTAATTTTAAAATCATGTCCCCTTGTTCTGGATTCCCCACAAGAGAACATAGCTTCTCTACCTCATCAAATTATTTTATTTTAAAATATCTGCAGTTATCTATATGTGTCCTGCATTATCCAATCAATTGTTGCCAGTCTCATTGAACAGCATTCTATAAATCAGAATAAACTGTTTCCACCAAGGGTTTGTTAAATTGCAATTCATCAGAGCAGATAAATAACCCAAAATATTATACACAAAAAATAATTCAGTAGAAACAACTGAATTAAATGTATAATTTGCAATTGAAGGATATTGTTTAACAGACCAAGTCACAAGTAAGGTATCCAACTCTCCTTTGTTTTTTACACAGCTTGATATGTTTGCTTTTTTTCTTTCCTGTGATCTCCTCCAACTGCATACTTGGCATTTACCTTCCACCTATCTGTCACCAGTTTATTCCTCATGCTCCATAGCCTCTCTTTCAGAGTCTATCCATCCCCACCAGTGTCCCCACTCCAACCAAACCTCTGATCTACTGTCGGCATTGCTCTGAAGCCACTTCCTGGGAGTAGTCAAGGGAAGTCTGGGATAACCCTTCAATTTCCCCGGTGTTCTCTCTCTAAAACACTCAGGATGGCAGTGATTGGCATTGCCCCATGAACCCATTCCAGACATTGAAAACATTTTGATTTCAGCTCACAGACAGAACCCCTCACCTGTGCTCCTGAAGATCAGAGAGAAATGTGGTAAGGATGTCCATTACTTGTCCTTCCAGCGTCACATTGTCAGACTCCTTGACGTCATTGGCGTTCTCTTTGTGGGTATAGTGTTACCCGTAAACCTCTCAGGAGAGCTTCTTGGTGAGTTCCTCAGAGATATTTAACCCTGCTGGATATTGACAGTGGACAGCTGCTCCCTCAATGTCTCTTACCCCACTCCCTTGCCACCTCCTGTCCCACTGTTTCTCTCCCACCTTTGCTGTGAGAGAAACAGCTTGTGATTGAAGGAGATGCATCCTCACCACATTTCTCCCTGATCTTCAAGAACACAGGTGAGGGGTTCTGTCTGTGAATTGAAATCAAAATGCTTTCAATGTCTGGAATGGGCTCATGGGGCAATGCCAATCACTGCCATTCTGAGTGTTAGAGAGAACGCTGGGGAAATTGAAGGATTATCCCAGACTTCCCTCGAGCTGCTCATTTCCCGAATCTGTCACGTGCACTTACTTATACTGTCAGGTTAGGTGGAAACCTTTGGTGGGAAGGACTCTGGCCTACGGGCTGTATGTTGGGCAACCTTCATCTATAACTATTTATTGAGCAAAGGGATGTGGTTTGCAGTGAAAAATCCTCAGCCATGAATCCATTGGAACAGCCAGGAAAATAAGAAATTGGCTGGGCAAAAAACAAAGATCTAAAATCTGAAACTCAACCATACAAGGTTTGAAGGGAATTGTAGACCTCAGTTAATTTGGTTGCTTGCCTATACATGGAAGAAAGAAAGAACTTTAGTTTATATTGTGCTTTTCATAACCTCAAGATATCCAAAACACTTCAGCCAATACTTTTAGTATGTTGTCACTATTAACAAAGGAACATAGCAACATAGGGGCAGGAGCAGGCCATTCAGCCCTTGGAGCCTACTTCAACATTCAAGAAGATTATGGCTGATCTGGCCATGGTCTCAAGTCCACTTTCTTGTCTGCACCCCCCACCACCCTCCCCCCCACCCCTCATTGACTTCCTTGTTGATTAAAAATATATCCAACACAGCCTTGAGTAAATTCAATGATCCTGCCTCCACTGCTTCTCAGGAAGTGAATTCTGCATACTAATGACCCACTGAAAAATATAATCCCCCCTCATGTCAATCTTAAAAAGGGAGGCCTCTTATTCTTAAACTGTGGCCCCTAGTTCTAGTCTCTCCCACAGTTGGAAACATCCTCCTGGTATCCACCCTGTTAAATCCCCTCAGGATCTTATATGTTTCAATAAGATCACCTCTCATTCTTCTAAACTCTGATGGGTATAGGCCCAACCTGCTTAACATTTCTCCATAGGATAAGCCCTTCATCCCAGGAATGAGTCGAGTGAACCTTCTCTGTACTGCTTCTAACACAATTACATCTTTTTTCAGATAAGGAGACCAAAACTGTACACAGTATTCCAAATGCTGAGAGATTGTTTCCATTGATCAGAGATTCTAAAACACGGGGGCACAGTCTCAGGATAAGGGGCCGATCATTTGGGACTGAGATGAGGAGAAATTACTTCACTCAAAGGGTTGTGAATCATTGGAATTCTCTACCCCAGAAGGTTATGGATGCTCCATTGTTGAATACATTTAAGGCTGGGCTAAACAGATTTTTGATCTCTCAGGGAATCAACGGATATGGGGAGCGGGTGGGAAAGTGGAGTTGAAGCCTAAAATCATCAATGATTGCATTGAATGGTGCAGCAGGCTTGATAGGCCATTTGGTGTACTCCTGATCCTATTTCTTATGATCTTGTGTTCTTATGTCATCAGCAAATTTAGCTACTATATATTCGGTCCCTTCAGGCAAATCGTTGATACAGATTGTAAATAGTTGACGACCCAGCACTGATGCCTTTGGCACTAGTTATAGCTTGCTAACACAAAAAAGATCCAGTTATCCTCGCTCTCTGCTCCCTGTTTGCTAACCAATCTTTTACCCGTGCTATTATGTTACCCCCTATGTTACCACATTACCATGTTTTCTTGTCTTGTGTTTCCTGAATAAAGGTGTTACATTAACTACTACTCCCAAAAGTGAGCTCTTACCTTTCCTATTTCTTATCACTACCCAAACTGATTGTATTCTCTGTCCCTTCCTGCCACAATCTGGTTATCTTAAACCAAACCGCTACCCTGCTCTAGTATCTCATTGTTACTTTTAATTTACTACATCCCCACATGATGTGGCACCTTATCAAATGCCTTTTGGAAATACAGGTACACCATATCTACAGGTTTCCCTTTATCCATCTTGGTTGTTACTTCCTCAAAATACTCTAACAAATTTTTAAAAATTGATTTCCCTTTCACAAAGCCATGTTGACTCTGCCTGATCACATTATCATTTCCTAAGTATCCTGCTATAACTTCCTTAATAATGGATTCTAATAATTCCGTACGACAAATGTTAGGCTTACTGGCCTATAGTTTTCTGCTTACTGTCTTCCTTGTTCCTTGAATAAATGTGTTACATTGGCTACTACTCTCAAAAATGAGCTCTTACCTTTCCCCAAACTGATTGTACTCTTTGTCCCTTCCTGCCACACTCTAATTATCCTAAACCAAATCACCACCCTGCTCTAGTACCTCATTGTTACCTTTGATTTACTACATCACCTCTTACATGATCCTTTCCCCCACTATTTAGTTTAAAGCCCTCTCTATCACTCTAGTTATATGACTTGCCAGAATGCTGGTCCCAGCACTGGAATCCTGGCCCAGTGGTACAGCTCCCACTTTCCCCAGTACTGGTGCCAGTATCTCATAAATCAAAAGCCATTTCTCCCACACCAGTCTGTGATCCATGCATTCATCTCTCTAATCGTATTTACCCTATGCCACTTTGCTCATGGCTCAGGTAATAATCGAGAGATTATTATCTTTGAGGTTCTGATTTTTAACTTAGCTGCTCTTAATCCCTGAGCAGAAATTCTTTCCTAGCCCTATCTATGACATTGGTACCAATGTGGACCACGAGAACTGTATCCTCTCCTTCCAACTGCAAGTTCCTCTCCAGCCCTGAACAGATGTCCCAAACCATGGCACCAGATTTGCAACACAGCAGCCTGGACTCATACTCTCAACTGCAGAGAATTGTGTATATCCCTCTGCCTACATTGTCCCCATTACCACTACATTCCTATTAATCCCCCCAACCTGAATTGCTTCCTGTATCATGGTGCCATGGTCAGTTTGCTCATTCACCGTGCAGCCCCTGCTTTCGTTCTCACAAGCTGCAAGAACTTCGGACCTCTTTTACAATTTCAAGAGCTGAGGCTCCGCCACTTCTACTTTCTCGATCCCCTTAACCTAAGGGATGTGACTGCCTCCTGAAACAAAGTGTGCTCCTTTGGTACTGCACTCAGATATTAGCCTAGAGTAGTGCTCAGTTTTCTGGATTGGAACTTGTGCACACTTTCTGAAACAGAGGAGAAAATGCTGTCATCAAGCAATGCCATGGCACCATGAACTGTTGCATATTCTGACAAATCAACAAAGTACCCCATGTACTTCTATAATCCAATCATTGTTCAACTGATACCTTTGTAACACAATCCTGTTCTCTCATTGCTGTTACGGAAGCTTTTAGATATGCCAGGATGAGATGGCTGTACGAATGAGAAGGTCATTGTGATCGAACTTAGAAAAGAGAATGGTATGTGCCCTAACAGGTATAACAGAACAATGGGTGTTTCACATCAGAGTTTCAAACTTACACAGGAGCCTATTGTTTCAACAAAAGAAAAACAAGCATTTTACAAGAGTATAATTCAGAGAAAATAAAGGAAAGAAGAAAGGAAAGCAATAGTGTCCATTTCTGTAACACATTTCACAAACTCAGGATGTCCCAAAGCACCTTTTAGCCAATGAAATACTTTTGAAGTGGAGTTACTGTTGTAATGAAGGAAATACAGCAGCTTATTTACAAATAGCAGTGAAATAATGATCACATCATTTGCTATAGAGATGTTGGGTGACCCATAAATATCAGCCAGGAAACCAGGAAGAACATTCCTGAACTTCTTCTGATAGTGCCATAGAATCATGGGAAGACAGATGGAGCCTCAGTGTTTTTATTTCATAATTCTCCATGAAATCCATTAAAATATCTTTCAAAAATAAAACTCGATTGGCTGAATTTCACAGGAGTGGGGTAATGTATTGCTCACCAGAGGGAGCAGTTAGCAATGGAGGAGAGAGTGAAGGAAAGAGATAGAGAGGCTTAAAAGGCTAGACTTTAAAAAAGAGACCT
This sequence comes from Carcharodon carcharias, assembly GCF_017639515.1. Taxonomy (NCBI): domain Eukaryota; kingdom Metazoa; phylum Chordata; class Chondrichthyes; order Lamniformes; family Lamnidae; genus Carcharodon; species Carcharodon carcharias. The sequence continues at coordinate 21,875,685 of NC_054475.1, forward strand.
CAGATGCTGAGGAAATTTCAGATTATGAGAAAACCTTCAAACTTAAACCCAGTGGAAAGATGTTTAATTTATGCAAGCTCTTCTGAAGTTTGAAGAAAGAGATGTAGCGGTGTTCTTTATTTCATTTGAGAAGATAGCTAAACAGATGAAATGACAAGAAAACTGGACATTGCTTTTACAGTCTAGGTTAGTGGGTAGAGCTCATGAGGTTTATGTTGCAAATAATTTGTCAGAAATAATTGTCTATACAGACCACAATCGTTTAAAATTTCTGGAAAGATTTCGAGACTGAAGTGCAAGGCTGTTCAGATTGAGTTTATTACTGCAACCATTTAATTTACAGATTATACATGTGGCTGGATGAGAAAATCTAAACTGCAGATATATTGTTGAGAGTTTAAAGCTCAAAGAGAAATTGGACATTTAAAACCTGGACACTGGGCGTAAGTAGTTGGGTCTGTCTGTATGCGTGATTTAATTACATTTGGAGTCAGATAGACTGCAGGCTTTGACTCATCAAAAGAAGCTAGGTGCATGACATGCTAATGAGTAAACATGCATGTTGGCTTAGGATGTAAGGTGTGGAGGGAATTTGCATTTTTAGATAGATGAAGGGAGGTTTGAATTTCAAAGAGGTTAATGAGAATATTGGCAACATGAAAAGATTTATATTATGAGAAAGGCATATGGAAACAATGGAATTTACATATTAAAAAGAGAGAAACATATATAAAAGACAATGAGGCTATGTGTCAGGAGAAGGCATTGTGAGATCTAACAGAAGTGTGTGAAGTAGCCTTAATGAAGCCTCCAGCATCTGTGCATAAGCCTACTGTCGACAGAAACTGGAACTCGAGAAAAGCCATTTTGAATTCCACTGTCCAGGGTATTGTGCTAATTTGCTGGATCTGTTTAAAATCTAAAATCTATTTTTGGACCTTTGCCTTAAAGGGGGTGTAACTGGGAGTCAGATTAATTAGGAATTTTGGAGTTATAATGTAGTAATTTGTAATCCTATGTATGTGCTTGAAATCTATTATTTTGTTAATAAATATTTTAATTTAGTTTTTGAAAAATCTCTAAAAGTCTTGGTGGACTTATTACTTCTAAATTCTGTGCACATATCTCGAATTAAATACAAATTGTGAAACCATTGTTATAGCGTGATCAAGTTGATTGAATTTTTCGAGGAGGTGACTAGGTGTGTCGATGAGGGTAGTGCAGTCAATGTAATCTACAAGGACTTCAGTAAGGCTTTTGACAAGGTCTCGTATGGGAGGCTGGTCAAGAAGGTAAGAGCCCATGGGATCCACGGCAATTTGACAAATTGGATCCAGAATTGGCTCAGGTGGCAGGAGGCAGAGGGTGATGGTCAAAGATTGTTTTTGTGACTGGAAGCCATTGTCCAGTGGTGTACGTAGGGTTTGGTGCTGGGGCCCTTGCTATTTGTAGTGTACATTAATGATCTAGACATGATTGTAGAAGGTATGATCAGTACGTTCGCAGATGACACCAAAATTGGCAATGTAACAAATAGCAAGGAGAAAAGCCTTAGACTATGGGATGATATAGACAAGCTGGTCAGATGGGTAGAACAGTGACAAATGGAATTTAATCTTGAAAAGGGCAAGGTGATGCATTTTGGGAGGACTAACAAGGCAAGGGAGTACACGATAAATGGTAGGACCCTAAGAAGTACAGAGGATCAGAGGGACTTTGGTGTGCATGTCCATGGATCCTTGATGGCAGCAGGACAGGTAGATAAGTTGATTAAGAAGGCATACAGGATACTTGCCTTTATTAGTTGAGGCACTGAAAACAAGAGCACAGAGGTTATGATGGAGCTGAATAAAATGTTAGTTAGGCCACATCTGGGGCAGAATTTTCTGTTGTTGTGGGGGGGGTTCGTGGACCAGATCACCACCTGTGATCGGGTCTGCGCCACCATTTTACACTGGCAGGCCAATTAAGGCCCGAGCAGCATATTTGCTGACTCCAGTGGATAGCGGGAGTGTACGGGCGGCAGCGAGCGTGCACAGGCTGCTGGTCCAAAGGTGACTCGGCAGTCTGTTTAAAAGAAGGCCTGGCAGACTTTTGTCGGCTGCTGACAATGGCCAGTTCGAGGGCGCACCACAGTGGGTCAGGGGTCGGCTGAGCAGGCCAGGCTGCAGGGTCTGCCACAGGACCAGGGAAGGCTGGAGGGTAGACCAATGTGCCCCTTGCTTTTCAGATGAATGCCTTGCTGCCCTCCTCGAGGAGGTGGCAGCACGGCAGGAGGTGTTGGCCCCCCGGGATGGGAGGAGGAGGCCCTCCTGCATGACAAAACGTGCCTGGGAAGAGGTGGCAGTGGTGGTGAGCTCCTGTGATGTGGTGCAACGCACCTGGATCCAGTGCCACAAGTGCTTCATTGATTTGTTGCACTCTGGAAGGGTGAGCACCATGTTGGCATTGGGCATTCACCCAGCCTTAGCCTTTGAGGTCCCCCCCACAAGTCTTACTGTCGTGACTGCATTGAATCATGTAGGGCATTTTTCCTTCGCTAGGTGGGCAAGCAGATAGTGCCCATGCTGAGATCAGCCTGAGTGGTTCATGAGGAGATGAGTTCTCCCCCGCAGCATGTGTTGCATGTGACTAGTTTGGGGGCAACCTGCAGGAGATGCAGCTAGGTTCATTCTCAGAACTCCAACACATGTCCTATTCAGGGTGATGAGATGGTGGAAGGTGAGCCTCAAGGTGTCATGGCAAAGAACCATCTGCTGCCCTCGACGCTGCACGTAGTTGTGCATCTTTGCTGTGGGAGCAAAGACCGTGTGTTTCCTAAAGTGATCAGCAGTAGCAGGGAGAGGAGGCACTGGAGGCCTGATGTGGCCCATTGTGGTCGGGGCGCGGTGTGTGCATGCAGAGTCCATGTGCAATTTGCTATAATGAATGGTGTTCTCTCTTTCTCAGGAGAAGAACGCTCATAATGCCTTGGAGAGTGTGAGGACTGGAGGCGGCCAGGCACACTTCTCATCTTAAGCCGATTCGAGCAGGAGGCCCTTGAGCTGGAGATGTGGCATACACCCAGGTCAACTGGTGTTGGTAAGGCTGGGGTTGCACGGCCAGGTATTTGAGGCCAACAGTGAGGTTCGCATTGTCCACCCAACAGCCATAGCACTGATGACCGTTAAATTAATTATTGTTGCAACATTGCTGGGTCATAGAGTCCTTAGAGGTCTACAGCACAGAAAAAGGCCCTTCAGCCCATCGAGGATGCGTGGGTCAAACATGTACCTAACTATTCTAATCCCTAAACAAAAACAGAATTACCTGGAAAAACTCAGCAGGTCTGGCAGCATCGGCGGAGAAGAAAAGAGTTGACGTTTCGAGTCCTCTGTTTTTGTTTTGGATTTCCAGCATCCGCAGTTTTTTTGTTTTTATTCTAATCCCTAACTATTCTAATCCATGGCATCGCAAGTGCACATCCAAATACTTATTACGTTAGGAGGTTTTCTGCGTCCACCACCCTTTCATACAGTGCTTTCCAGATTCCCACTACCCTCTGTGTGCAAAAGTTGCCCATCACATCCCCTATAAACCTCCACCACTTACCTTAAATCCATGCCCCCTGTTACTGATCCATTCGCCAAGGGGAAAAATTCCTTTCTGTCTACCCTATCTAGGCCACTTAAAACTCTGAAATAAAAACAAAAAATGCTGGAAATACTTAGCAAGTCAGGCACCACATATGAAGAGAGAAACAGGGCTAATGTTTTAAGTTGTGACCTTTCCACAGAACTGGGAAAAGTTAGAAATATAATATCTGGTTTTAGGGAGGTGAAATTGGGAAGAGTGAAATAAAAAAACAACAGGAAAGGTCAGTGATAGATTGGAAAATGGGAGACATTAAATGACAAAACAGTTGGTGCGAACAGCCAAAGGGAGTGGTAATGGGACAAGTAAAGAAAGAAAAATGAGTTCAGAGGAGGCGTGAATGGCAGAATAATGAACAGCTGCTGTTTGAAAGCAAAAACGAAAAGAACAAAGTTAAGACCAAAACCTGTAAAAAAAAGTGACAAAATGATGGTGGGGTTGGGGGGTGGGGGCATTGGGGGGTGGGCTGTGAAGTGGCAAAGATTACGATCTGAAATTGTTGAACTCAATATTCAGTCTGGAAGGCTGTAAAATGCCTAATCAAAGGATGAGGTAATGTTCCTGATCCTTACACTGAGCTTCACTGGAACAGTGTAGCAGACCAAGGATAGAGACGTCAGTATGAGACTAAGGTGGAGAATTAAAATGACAGGGCACCAGAAGCTCAGGGTTGTGCCTGCGGATTGAGTGGTCAGTTCAGCAGTCACCCAGTCTGTGTTTGGTCTCCCTAGTGTTGAGACCACATTGTGAGCAGTGAATGCAGTATGCCAAATTGAAAGGTACATGTATAAGACCATAAGACACAGGAGCAGAAATTAGGCCATTCGGCCCATCGAGTCTGCTCCGCCATTCAATCATGGCTGATAAGTTTCTCAACCCCATTCTTCCGCCTTCTCCCCGTAACCTTTGATCCCTTTACCGATCAAGAATCTATCTATCCTGGTCTTAAATACACTCAGCGACCTGGCCTCCACAGCCTTTGGTGGCTAGGAATTCCATTGATTCACCACTCCCTGGCTAAAGAAGTTTCTCCTCATCTCTGTTCTAAGAGGTCTTCCCTTTACTCTGAGATTGTGCCCTCAGGTCCTAGTCTCTCCTACTAATGGAAAAATCTTTCCCATGTCCACTCTATCCAGGCCTTTCAGTATTCTGTAAGTTTCAAACAGATCCCCCCTCATCCTTCTAAACTCCATTGAGTATAGACACAGAGTCCTCAAACGTTCCTCATATGTTAAGCCTTTCATTCCTGGGACCGTTCTCATGAACCTCGTCTGGACCCTCTCCAGGGCCAGAACATCCTTCTTGAGATACGGGGCCCAAAATTGCTCACAATATTCTAAATGTGGTCTGACCAGAGCCTTATAAAGCCTCAGTAGCACATCCCTGCTTTTATATTCTAGTCCTCTCGAAATAAATGCCAACATTGCATTTGCCTTCCTAACTACCGATTCAACCTGCATGTTAACCTTAAGAGAATCCTGGACTAGGACTTCCAAGTCGCTTTGCACTCCAGACTTCTGAATTCTCTCCCCGTTTAGAAAATAGTCCATGCCTCTATACTTCCTACCAAAGTGCATGACCTCACACTTCCCCACATTGTATTCCATCTGCCACTTCTTTGCCCATTCTCCTAACCTGTCCAAATCCTTCTGCAGCCTCCCTGCCTCCTCAATACTACCTGTCCCTCCACCTATCTTTGTATCATCTGCAAACTTAGCCAGGATGCCCTCAGTTCCTTCATCTAGATCATTAATGTATAAAGTGAAAAGTTGTGGTCTCAACACTGACCCCTGCAGAACTCCACTAGTCACCGGCTGCCACCCTGAGAAGGACCCCCTTATCCCCCACTCTCTGCCTCCTGCCAGACAGCCAATCTTCTATCCATGCTAGTATCTTGCCTCTAACACCATGGGCTCTTATCTTACTGAGCAGCCTCCTGTGCGGCACCTTGTCAAAGGCCTTCTGGAAGTCCAAGTAGATAACATCCATTGGCTCTCCTTTGTCTAACCTACTCGTTACCTCCTCAAAGAATTCTAACAGATTTGTCAGGCATGACCTCCCCTTGATGAAACCATGCTGATTTTGCCCGATTTTACCATGCACTTCCAAGTATTCTGAAATCTCATCCTTAATAATGGACTCTAAAATTTTACCAACGACCGAGGTCAGGCTAATCGGCCTGTAATTTCCCGTCTTTTCCTCACTCCCTTCTTAAACAAGGGGGTTACATTAGCAATTTTCCAGTCCTCAGGAACCCTCCCTGACTCCAGTGATTCCTGAAAAATCACCACTAATGCCTCCACTATCTCTTCAGCTATCTCCTTCAGAACTCTGGGGTGTAATCTATCTTGTCCAGGTGATTTTTCCACCTTCAGACCTTTCAGTTTTCCTAGCACCTTCTCCTTGGTAATGGCCACCATACTCACCTCTGCCCCCTGACTCTCTTGAACTTTGGGGATGTCACTCGTGTCTTCCACCGTGGAAACTGACGCAAAGTACCTATTCAGTTCCTCCGCCATTTCTTTGTTCCCCACTAATACTTCCCCAGCATAATTTTCCAGCAGCCCAATGTCCTCTCTCTTACTCTTTATATATCTAAAAAAACTCTTGCAATCTTCTTTTATATTACTGGCTAGTTTACCCTCATATTTAATCTTTTCCCTCCTTATTTCTTTTTTAGTTGTCCTCTGTTGGTCTTTGTAGGCTTCCCAATCCCCTGGTTTCCCACTGCTCTTCGCCACATTGTATGCTTTCTCTTTAGCTTTTATGCTGTCCCTGACTTCCCTTGACAGCCATGGTTGCCTCGTCCTCCCTTTAGTATGCTTCTTCTTCCTAGGGATGAATTTTTGCTGTGTCTCCCAAATTACTTCCAGAAACTCCTGCCATTGCTGTTCCACTGTCTTTCCTGCTAGGCTCATCTTCCAGTCAATTCTGGCCAGCTCCTCCCTCATGCCTTTGTAGTTGCCTTTATTCAACTGTAATACCGTTACATCTGATTCCAGCTTTTTCCTCTCAAATTGCAGGGTAAATTCTATCATATTATGGTCACTTCCTCCGAAGAGTTCCTTCACCTGAAGCTCCCTTATCAAATCTGCCTCATTACACATCACTAAATCTAGAATTGCCTGTTCCCTAGTGGGCTCCACCACAAGCTGCTCCAAAAAGCCATCTCGTAGACATTCCACAAATTCTTTTTCTTGGAATCCACTACCAACCTGATTTTCCCAGTCTACCTGCATTTTGAAATCCCCCGTGATCACTGTAACCTTGCCTTTCTTACACACCTTTTCTATCTCCTGGTGTATCTTGCGCCCCACATCCTGACTACTGTTCAGAAACCTGTACATAACTCCCATTATGGTTTTTTTTTACCTTTGTGGTTCCTCACACAGATTCTACATCATCTGACTCTACGTCATTTCTTGTTATTGATTTAATTTCATTTCTTACTAACAAAGCAACCCCACCCCCTCTGCCAACCTGCCTATCTTTTCGATAGGATGTATATCCTTGGATATTTAGCTCCCAGTCCTGATCCCCTTGCAGCCATGTCTCCGTAATGCCCACCACATCATACCTGCCAATTTCAATCTGCGCCACAAGCTCATTTACCTTATTTCGTATACTGCGTGCATTCAGATACAACACCTTCAGTCCTGTATTTCCTGTCCCCTTTCTCATTGTCATCCCTTTATCTGATGAGCTTGAAGTTAGATTCCTAGCCCTTTCCAAACACTCTGTCCTATTTTGTGTTCTGGAGACTTTAATAGCCTCTCCTGGGCTCTCCTTTCTTTTCAGTTCTTTCATAATTTTCCATGAAGTTGAATCCACACCACCACCCGCCCCCCCCCCCAATCACCCCCACCCCCACATGCTAACCTGCTGCTTTGTTTCCCATTAGTCATACTTCTTGGAGTTTTACCCTTCCCTCCTCCCCCCCGCCACCAACTTATGCTTCATCTGGAAGGAGTGTTTAGGGCCTTGGATGGTGAGGAGGGAGGGGGTAAAAGGGCAGGTGTTACCGGCTCATGTGCTTACATACTAAGGTGTCATGGGAAGAGGGGCAGAGTAAAGAAACTGATCTTTATTTCCTCTGTGTATTTTTTATTAAGTCACAATAAATGAACTTAATAGTACCAATGTAAAAATTGTTCATGATTCCTCTGATAATTAAAACAAGGAAAACCTGTTAATGGAGTCAATATTTCAATGGATCCTTCATTAAGGACAACCACTTAGACTCAAACCATAGTTTTATCCGAAGTAATGAACTAGGGAAAGAAACAAAACTATTTAAACATTTTTAAAAGCTAGTTTTGCAATGAAAAAATCAGTGCTTTATGATGTCACAATGTCCTTTCAAGTACCACAGCAACTTCCTTACAGCACCCGAAAACTATTTCTCTCTTTTTTTCAATGTGGCCCCCTTTCCTGCAGGCAGTGACTTATCCTGGTCAGGAATGGCCTCACAGGCTCCAACAGACTCCATTTCCCTTCCTGCTGGGGCTATTTATGTGTGCAGCCTTGAGAGCGAGATTTAGCAATGTGTTTGACTGTGAGACATTACAGTCGGGGATGATGGGGTTCTCATGTACACTTTGTGCTAGACTCACTTTCCAGCAAAGATCATTGGATCATAATAAGGAGCGAGGACTTTGAATGATGTCATCCTTCTCTCTTATCCAAGGATACTGCAGCCAATTATAGAACCTCTACAATGACCTAGCTGAGAGCTGCTAATTCAACTCAGATCAGAGATTGAACCTTGGACTTGTTCATCTGTGTGGATAAGCAGCATGCATAAAAGATACTGGAAAGCTACTAAATTTAATAAATGTGATTTTTCTGAATTGTTACCTAAGATGTAATTTTGTTGCATATTGTTTCTAATTTACAAATTCTAGGTACAAAATCCAGAGTTTATTTTCTACTATCACCAAAATGTTACTGTTTCCTGATTATTTTGTATCTTTTTCAGTCTCATTACCTTTTTGAACAGGGTACTTTTGCTAACATTAAATCATTTGCATCTAGAAACCTGTGTTTAAAGCTTTGATTTTATGTTATTTTTGTTTCTCTAAATCATTAGAATTTTAATCTCTGATATAAGATAGGTATTCAAAAGGGAATTGGATTGCTTTCTGAAAAGAAAGAATGTGCATGGTTATGGGGCTAAGACATGGGAGTGGGACTAGATTGCTCTTTCAGAAAGCCAGTGCAGACTCGATGGGCCAAATGACCTCCTTCTGTACTGTAAAGATTCTATGATTCTTCGGTGCTTCTGTCCTACAATACAGATTTTTATTGAGATTTTTGATGTTTAAAATAAAGAAGAACAAAAATAAAACATGCAGGAATAATTTACCTCCAAATTTCAACCCGTGATTGTTGAGGCTCCTGTAATATCTAGTCTATTTCTGGGTGTTCTGTTAACCCTTGTGCAATTTGGGCTAGTCTGCTGGGGGAAATTGTGAACTCCCCACCATCATAAGAATCGATAGTTATCGCATCTTCTACAGTAAATTCCATTTTCACAGCCTCTCTGGTTTTCTTGCTTGATAAGAATAAGAAAGAAAAATGTACTCCAGTATTCACTGTAACCAGGGTTCAACTGTGCCTGGGTGCAGATCCAGTCAAATGTTCCCTGAATTGTTTTGACCCTTCATGATTTTGGAATACCTCTATCAAATCTCCTTTCAGCCTTATCTTCTCCAAGGGCAACTGTTCCAACTTCTCCAATCTATCTTCATAACTGAAGTTCCTTATCCTTAGAACCATTCTTGTTAATCTTTTCTGCACCCACGCCAATGTCTTCTAATCTTTCCTAAAGTATAACACCCAGAACTGGATCCACTACTCAGCTGAGGCTAAACTAGTGTCTTATACAAGTTCAACGTAACCTCCTTGGTCTTGCACACTATGCCACTATTAATAAAGCCTCTCTTTATTAACCACTTTCTCAACCTGTCTTGCCACCTTCAGTGACTTATACACACATACACCCAGGTCCCTCTGCTCCTGCACCTCCTTCAGAGTTGTACCCTTTATATTGTCTCTCTACATCCTCCTACCAAAATAAATCAATTCACATTTCTCTGCATTGAATTTCATCTGCCACATGTCTGCCCATTCCACCAGCTTGCATATGTCCTTTTGAAGTTCTACACTATCCTCCTCATAGTTCACAATTCCTTCAATTTTCATATCATTCACAAATTTTGAAATTATGCCCTGTACACCAAGGTCTAGGTCATTAATATATATCAGAAAGAGTAAGGCTTCCAACACTGATCCCTGGAGAAGTCCACTACAAATCTTCCTTCAGCCTGAAAAACATCCATTAACTACTACTCTCTATTTCTTGTCACTTAGCCAATTTTGTATCCATGTTGCCACTGATCCTATTATTCCTTAACTTTGCTCACAAGTCTGTTGTGCAACATTGCATCAAATACCTTTTGGAAGTCCATGTACACCACAGCAACAGCATTGCCCACATAACCCTATCTGTTACTTCTTCAAAAAAAACTCCAGCAAGTTAATTAAACTTGTTTTTTTCATAACAAAATCCATGCTGGCATTCCTTAATTAACCTGCATTAATCTACGTGACTATTAATTTTGTCCTGAATTATTGTTTCTAGAAGTTTCCCCACCACCAAATTGACTGATCTGTTACTGCTGTGCTTATCTTTACACCCTTTTTTGAACAATGGTGTAACATTTGCAATTCTCCAGTCCTCTGGCAGCACCCCTAAGTCTAAGGAAGACTGAAAAATTATTGGTAGCGCCTCCGCAATTTCCACTCCCACTTTCTTCAGAATCCTTGGATGCAGCCCATCTGATCGTGATGCTTTATCAACTTTAAGTATAGACTGCCTACATAACACCTCCTCCTTGTCAATTTTAAATTCTTCTAGTGTATTAATGACCTTTTCTTCCACCATGGCTTGGTAGCATATTTTTAATTGGTAAAGACAGATGTAAAGCATTAATTTAATACCTCAGCTATGCCTCCTGTCTCCATGTGTAAATCCCCTTGTTGGTGCCTAATTAGCCCCACTCCTTGTTTTACCACTCTTTTAATATTTATATACCTATAGAAGACTTGAAGATCCCCTTTGATGTTAGCTGCCTGTTTCTTTTCATTCTCCCTCTTTGCTTCTCTTAGTTTTCTTTTTCACTTCTATATTCAGCCTGGTTCTCCATTGCACTATCTGCCTGCATATGGCATAAGCACACTTTTCCTTCTTCATCTCAATCTCTATCTCTTTTGTTATCCAGGGAGCTCTGGATTTGTTTGCCGTACCTTTCCCCTTTGTGGAGATATACCTTGACTGTGCCCGAACAATTTCTTCTTTAAAGGTAGCCCATTGTTCAACTATTGTTTTTCCTGCCAACCTTTTGATTGCAATTTATTCATCCCAGATCCATTCTTAACCCATTGAAGTTGGCTTCCCCCGTGCCCCCCAATGCCCAGTTAATTATTCATACTCTGGATTGCTCTGTATCTTCTTCCATAGCCAACCTAAACCTTAATACAATGATCACTGACCCCTAAATGTTCTCCTACTGGCACTTTATCCACTTGGCCCACCTCATTCCCATGAATCAGGTCTAGCAGTGCCTCCTTTCTTGTTGGAATTGACACATACCCGAAAATTTTCCTGAACACATTCTAGGAAAGCTTGCCCCTTTCTTCCCTTTATATCCCAATCTATATTTATATAAAGTCCTCTATTACAACTATTCTAATATTCTTGCACCTTTCTATTTTTTCCTTGCAAATTTGTTCCCCTGCACCCTTCCCACTAGTTGATGGCCAAAGACTACACCAAGCAATGTAACTGCACCTGTTTTGTTCCTTAGCTCTAGGCTTGTAGGCTTGTACCATCCTACTTTATGCCAATTATGGCAGGTTAAAGTCAATCCCAATGTTTTTAAAAGGTGGGCCATCATAATTAGAAATCATCGTAAAAAACAGGTTATCTTCAATTTGTAATTGCTGACCTAGTATTTCGCCTTTGTGCCTTACTCACACATAGGGCAGAAATTTCCCCCGTCAGGGGGGAAGTTTAAGTGTGGGTGCGCAGAAGTGCGCCTCCAATTGGTGCCCCCAATTGGGGGCATGTCGCCATTTTACGTGGGCCAATTAAGGCCCGCCCAGCATGATGTCCGCATGGAAGCGCTATGTGCACGCTGTGCGGGCGTGGCGCAGCGGGGGGGATTTCCTGAGCCGAGAGTGCACTCTTAAGAGCGAACTCCTCTCCCTGAGGCATCAGCTATACATTAATAAATCTGAAAAATAGAAAAATAAAATTCCCTGACATGTCCCCTCAAGTGACACTGTCACATGAGTTGGGACATGTCCATAACTTTCACATACACTTTAATTACATTTTTTACAACCTACATGAAACCTCATCCTGCCCGTGGATGAGGTTTCATGCTTTTTATAATGCCCGCCTGGGCTCCTGGCCTGCCCGCCAACCTTAAGGTTGGACGGGCATATCCATTAATTAGTTTAGTGACTCTGTCAATGGCCTCAGTTGGCCATTGACATGTCGGCAGGCACACAGCTGATTCTGCTGAGCCCCCGCCTACCTGAAAATTTAAATGGGGCGGGGTGATGTTGGGAGTCCCGCCCGAGGTCATCCCGCGTCATTTTACGAGTTGGCGAACGGGCCCCGCCCCCTGCTCACTGACCATAAAATCCTGTCCATAAATCAACTAACTATTTCCTGATATACAGCAATTAAACTCTTCATACAGTGAATCTGTGCAATCACGGACTCTAGTTATTTTAAAAGTCATTATTGGAAACTCTGCTTGAACACTAATGGCAAAATCAGGAGATAATGAGGGCATGTACAAAAGCCAGTACATTAATCATGGGTTACTTTAATCTTCATGTAAATTGGGAAAATCAAATTGCCAGAGATAGCCACAAGCAAGAATTCATAAATGTGTATTCGGGACAGTTTCCTAGAACAATATGTTGTGGATCCAACCAGGGATCAGGCTATTTTGGATCTGGTAATGTGTAATGAGGCAGGTTTAATAAATGATCTCAGAATAAAAGATCCCCTAGGAAACAGTGACCATAACATGGTCGAATTTAGTATTCAGTTTGAGAGTGAGAAACTGGGTCAGAAACAACTGTGCTAAACTTAAATAAGGATAATTACAAAGGAATGAGGGCAGAGTTGGCTGGAGTGGACTGGGAAAGGAGTTTAGCAGAAAAGACGGTCAACGAACAATGGCAGACGTTTAAGAAAATAATTCATGACTTACAGCAAAGATATATCCCAGTGAAAAAGAAGGATTATAGGAAGGGAATAAACCAACCATGGTTAACCAAGGAAGTTAAGGATAGTATCAAATTGAAAGAAAAAGGGACCAAAACTGTTCACAATATTCTAGGTGTGATCTAACTAGTGCCTTGTATAGTAAACCAGGGGACGGGGAAATTTTTAAAAACCAACAAAAGATGACCGAAAAATTGAGGGAGAAAATAAACTTTGAAGGTAAATTAGCAAGTAATATAAAAACAGACAGTAAGAGCTTCTTTAAATGCAAAAAAAAATGGAAGAGAGAGGCCAAAGTGAACATAGGCCCCTTAGAGAATGAGGTTGGGGAAATAATGGGTAACCAGGAAATGGCAGAGGAATTGAATAAATACTTTGTATTAGTCTTCACAGTAGAAGACACTAAAAGCATTCCAAAAATACTAAATAATCAAGGGGAAAAAGGCAGGGAGGAAAAAAATACAATAACTATCACTAGAGAAAAAGTACTCGGGAAACTAATGGGGCTGAAGGCTGATAAGTCCCCTGGGCCTGATGGGTTGCATCCTAGATATTAAAGGAAGTAGCAAGATAGATAAAGGGGAACCAGTAGATGTAATATATTTGGATTTCCAAAAGGCATTTGATAAGGTACCACACATAAGGCTACTTAATAAGATAAGAGCCCATGGTGTTGGGGGTAGTATATTAGCATGGATAGAGGACTGGCTAACTAATAGAAGACAGAGAGTTGGGATAAGGAGGGCATTTTCAAGATGGCAACCTGGAACTTGTGGAGTACTACAGGGATCAGTGCTGGGGCCACAATTGTTTACAATATATATTAATGACTTGGGTGAAGGAAGCGAATGTACTATTGCCAAGTTTGCGGATGACACAAAAATAGTGAGGATGACACAAAGAGTCTACAGAGGGATATAGGCAGGTTAAGTGAGTGGACAAAAACTTGGCAGATGGAATATAATGTGGGAAAATGTGAGGTTTGCACTTTGGCAGGAAGAATAGAGGAGCTGAATATTATTTAAATGGAGAAAGACTACAGAAAGCTGAAGCACAGAGGGATTTGGGGATCCTAGTGCATGAATCACAAAAAGCTAACATACAAGTTCTGCAGATAATATGGAAGGCAAATGAAATATTGGCCTTTATTTCAAAGGGAAGAGTATAAAAATAGGGAAGTCTTGCTAAAACTATACAAGGCACTGGTTAGATCACACCTAGAATACTGTGAACAGTTTTGGTCCCCTTATCTAAGGGAAGATATACAGGCATAGGAGGCAGCCTAGAGAAGGTTCATTAGTTGATCCCGGGTATGGAGGGATTTTCTTATGAGAGCTTGAGTAGGTTGGGCCGGTACTCATTGGAGTTTAGAAGAATGAGAGGTGACCTTATTGAAACATACAAGATCTTTGGAGGCTTTACAGGTTAAATGCTGAGAGGTTGTTTCCCCTTGTGGGAGAGTCTAGGACCAGAGGGCATAATCTCAGAGTAAGGGGTTGCCCATTTAAGACAGAGATGAGGAGGAATTTCTTCTCTTAGAGGGTTGTGAATCTGTGGAATTCTTTAGTGCAGGAGGCTGTAGAGGCTGGGTTATTAAGTGTATTAAAGGCTGAGATAGACAGATTTTTAATCAGTAAGGGAATCAAGAGTTCTGGGGAAAGGCAGAAAAGTGGGATTGAGAATTATCAGATCAGCCATCATCTCATTGAATGGCAGAGCAGACTCGATGGGCCGAATGGCCTACTCTGCTCCTACGTCTTATGGTCTAAAAAAAATGAGCATACCTTAACATTAAGTAAACAAATTGGGTCAACATGTGCTGCCTCATATTAGGTTACATGGAACCTGCTGTACTGGTTCATAAATGGATGCGGCCTTTAGCCACTTTGTACTTCCTTCTGTCTCAGTGTTGAAGCATCTGATGGCACAAAACATTTTACTTTACCTTCAATCTGCAAGCAAACTGCTAATGCAGAACTTATCAGAAAACAGGGATTAAACACTGAACTGAAATTCAAATTGCTGGAAGTAAAGATGATTCTGTTCAAAACTCTAAGTCATTTGACTTTAAAATGGCCATTTTTGTGGAAATCAGACTAATCAGACATTTATTACATTCCTAACGTATATACTTAGAGCAGAATAAAACATGAACATTAAATGTCTGGCAATTTAGAGAAACATGCTGTAGTAGTATTTAAGGGCACTGGCTCAGAACTTCATACAAGGTGAGCAAGTATTAGGAATTTGGGAATGAAACACCTGAACCAGGTTTATTAAGATTTTCCTTGCAATTGTCTTAAAGGTGATAATCTAGATTAAGAAATCAGCTCGCTGACAGCCCAGTCTAAATTCTCAATATTAATTTCTCAATTTTCTCAATATCGAACAATCGTGGGATCAATTTACCTGCTGCTGCTTTGCATTCCTCCCTTAGTTTGGGCGTTTCTTACATTGAGACTTATTCTTCTTCACAAACTGTGTGTATTTGGACATGAGCCCCGGGTAAAAGCGCCACTTCTCGCCGCCAGGCGGGCAGCTTTGCCCACGTCATGTTGACTTCATAAACTGGGTGTTAATTGCAATCAGCAAAGCCAGCAATTTCTGATTTCTTTTTTTTTGTTGTTCAGAAACTAATATCCGCTTGAGCTTCAGCATCGCGAAATCCATTCTTTTTTGGTCGAAATTGTATGGCAAGTTTACGAAGCAGCTACACATTTGGAAGTGAAGGTCGATCTCTGACCGATGACCAGCAGGGCCACTGAAGGGAATCTCTTGGGGGGCCCTTTGATATGACCGCAACTTCGCTATATAGTCGTACCAACCCGAGCAGCCACGTACTGAGAGCCGGGGAATCTCTGGGGATTCAGGCCCTCAGAAGCTTTCCAATTTTCACAAACGTTTAGTTTATTGTTTCATTCAGAATATGCCAGTACTTTAAGTAATGAAGTAGAGCCCTGTTTAAGGAAGTGCACATCGAATTATAGTTGTATAAGTCATTGTCCACCTGCATATATTGTCCATTTTAGTAGATAGGTTAGAGTGAAAGTTAGAGCAGGCTATAAAGATAGGCTCATCACATACCTACTTACCAATATAGGAATTAGGAGCAGGAGTAGGCCATTCGGCCTTCGAGCCTGTACCCATTTGATAAGATCATGGCTGATCTGATTGTGGCCTTAACTCTACTTTCCTACCCCCTATTCACAATCAAGAATCTGCTTAACTCAGCTTAAAAAAAATTCTATGATCCAGCCTCCATTGCTCTCTGGAGAAGAGAATTCCACAGACTAACAAGCCTCTAAGAGAAAAAATAATCTCCTCATCTCCATCTCAAAAGGGAGCTCATTATTTCTAACTGGTGTCCCCTCGTTCTAGTCTCTCCCACAAGGCCTTTCTCTCAGCATCCACCCTGTCCTCACAGGATCTTATATGTTTCACTAAGATCATCTCTAATTCTTCAAAATCCAGTGGATACAAGCCCTGTCTGTCCAACCGTCTCAAAAGTTAACCAGCCCCCTCCCCTCAATAATTAGCTGAGTAAACCTTCTCTGAACTGCTTCTAAAAACTGTACACAGCACACAAGCATCAATATCAAATGCTAACTTTCAGCATATCTGGTAAATGCTATCTTCAACTTCCTAATTTTCTTTATTACATAGTAGGTACCTGTAAGCTCACTTTACACATGTTGTACTACAGATTCTTTTAAAATATTACTCTGCATAATATGGCAATGAAGCTATAGGACATGTCAATTGGTAAACAAACTCACGGCAAAACGTTGGCTTCGTCGTTTTACTAAATAATTATTAGCAGAAATTTTAGGTGCTATAAGAAAACAGCAGATGCATCCATGAAAATGAGCAGTCGTGTAATTGTAGCCGAGATTTGCTGTTGAGAACAGAAGATGGAGTCTCTCTGTGTCACTTTAGGAACAGGTCGGGTTCTCTCACCTCACTTGGATTGCACAAATTTAGCCTGAGCTTGAAGCCAAAAAGGCAGTAGACCAATGCTAAACTTCTCGTGTAAATGGAGGAGTAATCTGCAATTGAAGAAAAACAAGTGCCAGGACATCCTGTTGTAGCTATGCACTAAGACCCTAATATAAGTAATGACTTTGTCAACTGCTGCTTGAGCTGAGAAAGCCGCCAGAACCACATTTAATCTGACCGTGGATATCGAATTTGTATGAGTCTGGATCCACACATTCGGAGTTCCAGAGTTCTGTTTACCTATAATCACCACCTATCATCATTTTTTTCAGGGCTCTCTCCACCAAAAGGACGTATCAACCCTTCTCCATTCTGTATAGCAAACCTCCCTGTAGAATAATCCAAATGGATAAAAGTGTACTTCATCAGAGATTGCATTGTGAGGTGAGCTTCATTAAATTGTATTGGTGCTGATATATGTGTTTGGACAATTGAAGTCAATAGCCATATGCAGAACTGGACGAGCCTACACCAGAAATACACTGAGGGAAGCAACTGTTAAGCTGGAGTTGGCATGCTGCAACAACGGGTTTAATTTTCAGGCTCGAATTAATATTAACGGAAGAACATTTAACGTATTTGTCACCTCTCTGCCTTTATCTTATTGCAGGTTTCTTGCACCAATTATTTGAAGTTATCTAATATTTCTGCTAAAATGACGGATTAAGAAATGATATAAAAATGCACGAGCTTTCACCCCCTGATATAGCAAAAAGGAATGTTTAGCTTAATGAATCTTACAGCAGAGCCATCTGATGGACAGGTGAACACTTATATTTACTTGAGAGTCATGCTGGTAGAAGCCATAGTACAAAGACAAGGTTCAAAATTGTAGATGGTACTCTCCACTTCACCCATCATATGAGGTGGGTGTCCCACTGGCATTGCAATACTATAGAATTACTCCTTACATGTGTTATGCCTTAGTCCATGTCAGCTGATGAAAATAAAATCCTCTTAGTTTTAGTTTGAAGTACATCCTGACTTCCCTTGAACAATGAGTTGTATAACTACAGAGGTAAAATGCTTAGAATCATTTGTATTTCAGAATCCTGCATATATGAACATACGAAATAGGAACAGAAGTAGGCCATTTGGCCCCTCAAGCCTGCTCCACCAATCAATAAGATCATGGCTGATATGCTTGTGTTTTGAGTTCTACATTCCCATCTACTCCCAATAACCTTTGATTCCCTTGCCTAACAAAAATCTATCAACCGCTACCTTAAAAATGTTCAGTGACCCTGCCTCCACCATCTTCTAAGACAGAGAGTTCCAAAGTTGCACAGCATCTGAGGGAAAAAAATTCACCTCATCTCTGTCCTATAAGAGTGACCCCTAATTTTAAAATAGTATCCCCCAGTTCTGGACTCAACCACAAGAGGAAACATTGTTTACACATCCACCTTGTCAAGATCATTCAGGATCTTAATACTTCAATCAAGTCACCCTTCACTCTTCTAAACTCCAGTGGAAACAAATTCAGCCTGTTCAACCTATCTTCATAAGACAACCCACTCATTCCAGGCATTAATCTAGTAAACCTCCTCTGAACTGCCTCCAATGCATTTAAATCCTTCCTTAAATAAGGAGATTAAAACTGCACACAGTATTCTAGATGCAGTATCACCAATGCCCAGTATAACTGAAGCATAACATCCTTCCTTTTATGTTCAATTCCTTTTGTAATAAAGGATAGCATTCCATTAGCTTTCTTGACTACATGCTGTACCTGCATACTAACGTTTTGTGACTCATGTACGGGAATACCTAGGTCTTTATGCACCTCAGAATTCTGCAGTCATTGTCTGTTTAAGTAATACTCTGCTTTTTTATTATTCCTGCCAAAATGAACAACTTCACATTTGCCCACATTATACTCCATCTGTCAGATTTTTGTCCACTCACTCAACTTATCTATAGCCATCTGCAAACTCCTTATGTCTTCTTCACAACATACTTTCCTACCTATCTTTGTGTCGGCTGCAAATTTATCTACCATGCCTTAGCTCCTCTCATCTAATTCATTGATGTAAATTGTAAAAAGCTGAAGCCCCAGTACAGACCTCTACAGGACTGCACTCATCACATGCTGCTAATCAGACAAAGACCCATTTATGCATGCTTTTTGTTGTCTGCCAGCCAGCCAATCTTCTGTCCAGGCTAATATGTTACCCATTGCACCATGAGCTTTTATTTTCTGCAATAACCTTTGATGTGGCACCTTATTAAATGCCTTCTGAAAATCCAAGTACAGTACATCTACAAGCTCCCCTTTATCCACCGCACATGTTACTCCTTCAAAGAACTCTAATAAATTGATTAAACATAATTTCCCTTTCATAAAACCCATGCTGACTCTTTCTGATTACCTTGAGCTTTTCTAAATGCCCAGATATAACCTCTGTAATGATCACCTTCCCCATGACAAACATCAAGCTAACTGGCTTATAGTTTCCTGTTTTCTGCCTCCCTCTCTTCTTGAATAGAGGGGTTATATTTGCTACTTTCCAGTCCGATGGAACCTTTCCAGAATCTAGGGAATTTTGGAAAAAAATCAACACCATATTTCAGAATGGTGTGTTTCAGAGCAGGAAGTGCAAGCACATCACTTTTATTTTCTCTCTTAAGTAGTACTCTATCCCTATGCAGTCTTATTCTTGCATTTGATCCATCTTTGACTCTTCCTTTCCCTTCTTCAACTTCTCTATCTCCAATTCTGGGAATAGGCTGTCAAGCAATATCTACTTGAAGCCCTTGACTCCCACAGTGACCTTGATTGTATTTCCTCCCACTCTGCTTACCGTAAGGACTCTACTCATTCATCAAATGCATCTTCTGCTCCTGTCTTCTTTCAGCTTTCTGAAGGAACAGTTCCCTCAGCATCATCCTAGACCACTCTCCCATAACCCCAATACCCCTTCCCACTGCAACTTCTCATGCAAGTGCAGGAGAAACAATAGCTGCCCCTTCACTTCCTCCCTTCCCATGATCCAGGGCCCCACATAATCCTGGAAAAACTCAGCAGGTCTGGCAGCATCGGCGGAGAAGAAAAGAGTTGACGTTTCGAGGCCTCATGACCCTTCGACAGAACTTGAGTTCGAGTCGGACTCGAACTCAAGTTCTGCCGAAGGGTCATGAGGACTCGAAACGTCAACTCTTTTCTTCTCCGCCGATGCTGCCAGACCTGCTGAGTTTTTCCAGGTAATTCTGTTTTTGTTTTTGTTTTGGATTTCCAGCATCCGCAGTTTTTTTGTTTTTACCCCACATAATCCTGGCAGGTGAAACACCAGTTTACTTCTATTTCTTTCAATTTGGGGCATTGATTTGCTATCCACAGCGTAGTCTCCTCTACACTGGAGCGACAAAATGCAGATTATGTGATTGCTCTGCTGAGCACCTCTATTCAGTCCACAAGCTTAACCCTGAGCTTTTGGTCACTTTCCATTTTAATTTTCTATCCCACTCCTGCTGAGTCCTCAGCCTCCTGCACTGTTCCAATGAAGCTCAACAGAAGCTTGAGGAACAGCACCTCATCTTTTGATTAGGCCCTTTACAAACTTCTGGACTCAAAAATCATCGTGTTAATCAACTTCATTTAAGTTCCCCTGCCGCCCACCCTATCACTGACCTTCCCTTTTGTTCCTTCCTCCCCTTCCCTCCTTTCCCTGCCTCTGTGCTTGCTTAAACCTATTGCATGTGTACATTTTCCAGTTCTGACAAAAGGTCTTAGATCTGAAATGTTAACTCTGTTTCTCCATGCATGCTACCTGGCCTGCTGAGTATTCCCAGCAGTTTTGTTTGTATTTCCATTTTTAACTCTTCTCTTAACTCTTGTCCTCTTAACTTTTAAATTGATCTGAATTAATACATTTGATAACAACTGTTGTATTTAATCTGCTGTCAGCGATCAAAGTTCATAGTAGAAGTTAGGTCTTGCAAGTTGCACTTTGCACATATCAAACTGCTAATGTGGTACCATAGCAAGCTTTAGACTGATGCCAATTGTTCATGATATGAACTAGTGAGGAAAATGGGCCTATGGCAGCAGGAGGATTGCATCTATCATTTTGAATCCACCATTGCATCAAAGTTATATATTTTAAAAGTGTGTTCAGTGGTCTCCATTAGAAATCTGTATTGTCTGTGGATATACCAGTCTGACATACCTGAGAAGAAACCTTAACAAGCATCAACTGATTGTACAGTTTCTTATGGAAACATTGTGAGAGATAGGATCTGGAGAATCTCTTGAGATGTTGATTTGTGGTGTGCATGCTGTTGGAGCCATCTGAAACTAGTCTAACTGGCTCACTTGTTGCATTCCATTCCATCAAAATCTATTTAAAATCATAATTGAAGCAAGTGGCATGACTAAAAATCGCACTGATGTGACATCACAGGGAGAAAGCAATGTAAAAGGTTAGAAGTAGTGCAATAGCAGATTCAAACCTACTCAAGTGTAGAATGAGAGAACTTACAGGAAAGTCCTTTCAAACAAAATTCAATACCTTGAAAAAATACACACTAGAATAGAAACAAATATTAATTAACTTCATACATATTACTGTCTTAATTATGATATGTTAGTTGACTGTTTTATGTTTTAAGCTCTTTCATGACTCTTCACGGTATCTCTTTTAAATTGATTTCTCATAATTCTTTATTGCCATTGTTCATTTTATTTCTCAAAAGTTTATTTGATACTTAGCAACACTGTAGTTCAATTAACAGAGTATTTAATCACCTTTTTTCAAAGATGAGAGAACCCTAACCAAAGCCAGAAATAATATTCTTTGTGACAATGACCCTTATGTATTATCCCATTGTTTTCCTCTACCTTTCTGCAACCTTTGACAGAGATGACCACATCATTGTCCTCCAATGAAAACAGGAAATGATTTTATGTAGTTTCTATGAATGAATTATTATTGAAATGCCGATCGGATAGAAACCTCAATTTACAAAATGTCATAGAGTAATATTGATGAATAATTGCCTTACTTATACTGGTATTTCAAAACTAAAAGTTTACCAATTATAATAGATATGAAAAAGGATCAATTACAAAGCAATATATCCTAAAGAGCATTAAGAGCATCTTTTAGTGCCATTCAGTACTTTAATTCAAAATTTCCCATCTGATAGTTCACCAGATATATTTAGTGAGTTGTTGAACTTTACGGACCAGGAAAGCACAGTTTCATCCCATGTTAGGCCTTAATTAACTAATATTAACCAGGGAAGTCCTAGTGGGGCTATAATTAGCCTCTGTGTTCCTGGATTAGGGAGAGGAAAATCAGCCAGATTTATCACTCCTGACAACTATCCAATGACCCCTGTTCCACACTCAGAGTGGTGGATATCAATTGATGGCAGGATCAGGCTGGGCAATAATGTAGAATAGCATGGCAATATTCAGTGTTTATACTACGCATAAATAATGGCCACTTGAGTGAAGTTTTTTTTAATTCTTTCATGGGATGTGGGTGTCACTGGCAAGGTGAGCATTTGTTGTCCATCCCAATTGCCCTTGAACTGAGTGGCTTGCTAGGCCCATTTCAAAGGGCAATTAAGAGTCAACCACATTATTGTGGGTCTGGAGTCACATGTAGGCCAGACCAGGTAAGGATGGCAGATTTCCTTCCCTATAGGGGCATTAGTGAACAAGGTGGGTTTTTACAATAATTGACGATAGTTTGATGATCACCATTACCGAGTCTAGCTTTCATTTCCAGATTTATTAATTGATTTGAACCCATGACCTCAGAGCATTAGTCTGGGCCTAAAGATTGATAGTCCCGTGACATTACCACTATTCCACGATCTCCCCGTAGAGGGTGAACCATACCAATACAGGAGACAACAGTTTCTTAGGAGGAACTAGGGAGAAAACTGATGGAGGGAAAAGTAGGCAAGAAGAAATGCAGAGTACCAATCCTGTCACAAGAAGCCAGATGTTATGTGATGAAAAATAGAAAAAACATTGTGAGATATTTGTTTCATTTTACTGAAGTGGTGAAGTTTTAAAAACTTATTTCTGATCATTTTCAGGTAGCCACACCTCACCTAAGGACCATCAATGCCAACACAATAGCGGTCAAAAATCAGAATAGTATGACCATTAACCACTTAATCAGTTGCTTTGAAAAATCCCCAACATTATTGCCACCATTACTGAAAAGAAATCCTATCGTTTCACAGTACTTTTCACCTAAACAGACATATAAAAGGAAAATGGTATGTGATTCTATGATTTTACCAGCTCATAAATGTGGAAGAATAAAAATTTCCAACATAAAGACTTAAAGAAAATATGACCGCAGGGCTGGTCCCTTTCGGAATAGTGCGCACAAGAAAGAACGTGTGAGCAGACCTCCTGTAAATATTGTGTGATTCAGCTGGCTGCAGTAATAAAACTCAGGATTGTAAGAACAGAAGCACAGGTGTCCCTGTCTCATATTACATTCACCTTGAAATTGTAGAAAACCTAGACAGCCAATCCAAATACCACCTGGTGGAGCATGACCATACTCCACTGTGCAGCTGCCTGAGGCTATCACAACACCAATCTTTATACTTATTCCGAAATCAGGAACTTGCTACTGCTGTTGTGCAGTGAAGTTGGAGTGAATAATATGTGACAAGAATGAAAACTTGCAGGGTAGAATCACACTACTGATGGTGCACACAGATAGACAGATTCCATATAAACATAATTTAGAAAATGGGTTGTATTTTTAAATGCTTGCAATGGTTTTACACACATGGTTTTTGCCATATTTTATGCTGCTAAATAAATTAAAGAACCTTTGTTAAACACATTTTCATGAAGACAGTGCATTTTAAACAAGACTGGCTCAAAGTATGACTATCTGGTCAGACAGTAAAGGTTCCACTGCACTATTCAAAGAAGAGAAGTGAGCTCTCCTAACACTCTGGTTAATAATTCCTCCGTCAACCAATAACACATACATTTAAAAAAAGTTAAGGTGTTTTTGGGCACATGTTCAAATTGTGTGGCCATTTTGTGCCGCAAATTGGCATTAGGCTGGAAATCTGGAGCCCAGGTAAACTCAATCCATTTTGCTGTTTTGACATATATAATCTTGTATTTGTAATTTTTTTTACAAGGTCAAGATCTAACTAATTCTAATTGGAACTTTGCTAAATGGTGACTCATGCTTATTATTACAGCAGCAAATCCCTTAGTAATAGTTCTAAAGAGATCTTTATCCTGATCTGTATTTTTTGTTTATCTTTCTTCCTGTCTGTGTAAAATGAACTTCCATGGATTAATTCCTCAGGGAATCTATTCTTGCTGCTGGGCAACTATTACAAATAGTATACATAGTATTAGTATATAATATAAATAGGCATTTGGTAGTACAGAACTTGATTATTGCTGAAAGAAGAGAAATGCTATTAAAGCTGTTTATCTTGCACTCATCATGATAGCTTGCGAGAATTTTCCAACCGTAGCGGGGGAACAACAACTTATACTGCATGAGAAGAGAATGCTGATTGTTGGAGGGGTTGCCACAGAGAATGCAGCACGGAACAGTTAACTGCCCAGCTTTGTTCAAATTCAAACTGGCCGGGTCGACTCTGATTGGTCAAGGCATTGTCCTGGGGAATGAAGCAGGGAATGACTGTTCCCTCAGCTTCTGTTTAGTTGAAAAAGGTGCAATGTAAGGATGCGTTCCTTTTGTCTGCAAAGGACAAGGCCCTGTATGTAAATATATGTGAGTTCTAGCATGCATAAGTGAGCCACACTGTGAGCCCAACTGACAATCTTAAATTACTTTTCAGTGTAATTCTCAGCACAACCAGGATTGTTTAGAAGCTGTTGTCCAACCATGGAATCACATCTAATGTTGGACGCTATGGGGAGAATTTGGGGGGGGGTGGTTGGATGGGAGAGGGTATGGGTGGGCACGCTACTGATTGCTGCCCGCAATCGGCTGCGCACCACTATTTTATGTGGGCAGAATTAAGGCCCACCCACTGTGACGTGCACCCAGAAGCGCTGAGCGGGCGGGGGGGTGGTGTTGGTGGGGGGGTGTTGGTGGGGGGTGGGGGGGGTGGGGGGGTTGCGTAGGCTGAGTCGGGGCCCAGAGCTGCCTCAGGGAGATTAGTTTGATGTTTAAAAATTTAAATTAAAAAAAATTTTAAGACATGTCCCCTCATGTGACAGTGTCACATGAGCTGGGATATGTCAATGAACTTTAATAAAAACTTTCATTCAATTTATAAACACTTCATGGAACCTCATCCTGCCTGTGGATGAGGTTTCATGATAAATGCAAAGGCCGCCTGGGCTCTTTGCCTGCCCGCCAACCTTAAGGTTGGATGGGCAGTTTTGTTAATTATTTTAATTGGTATTTAAATGGCTTTAATAGACCTTTGACAGTTTGGTGAGTGCACAGCCAACTCTGGTGTGTGCCCGCCAAACTAAGGATCAGAATGACACGCGGTGACATCGGGACGCACGCCTGATGTCACCGCGTGTCATTTTACGCATCGGTGAGCCAGGCCCACCCCCGTGCGCCGACCCGAAGATTCTACCCTATGTTTTGAGTTTTGCGAACGGCCTGGTTGGGTATGGTCAATACTTTGCCTGTTGTGAACCACCGAAGGGATGTGCTGTTTCATACAATCTACCAATCATGGGGACGTATGGCCTACATACCTGGCATCACACCAGCACTGAAATTCATAAACCACATTACTCATTTGTGTGATAGGCAGGACCTCTTTTTGGCTTAACGGCAGCATCTTGTTCGTGAAGAATACCACTTGTGTGGCTATTGCATTGTAGCAGCATGTAACATCTAACTTTACCTGTTGCTCAAATTTTTGAAACACCTTACCCTTCCAGGGTAATCTGGGGTAGACTGGGCACTTTTCTAGAAGCTACATATATTCGCACACAGGGCCCTGTCCTTTGCAGACAAAAGGAACATGTCCACACATTGCAGCTTTTCAAGTAAACAGCTTAGGGAACAGTCAATCCCTGGTTCCTTCCCCAGGCATTGCCTTGACCAATCAGAGCTGACCTGCCCAGTTTGAATTTGAACAAAGCTAACTGTTCCATGCTACATTCTCCATGGCAACACCTCTACCAATCATAGTCCACTTGCCAACCAATCAGCACTCTCTTCTCATGCAGTTGTTCTTCTGATATGGTTGGAAAATTCATGTGAGCTATCCTGTGAGTGTAAGACGAAAAGCTTTGATAGCATGTCTCTTTTTCAGCAATGTTATACTTATGCCAGCCAAGTCTCAGTGGTTTTTGCTGGCTGAGGAATCTAGTGTAACATTATTACAGGTCACTTGCTGCTAAAGTCAGGCTTGGGATCTGTCTAAGAATGGGGAACACAACTGTCACTTCAGTGGAAGGAAGTAATGCCTGTGAGATAAATCAGTTGTGCATGATTCTCCTTCTGCCGTTATTTATGAATTTAGTTCTTAGGTCTAAAACAGCTGAGGCCCTCAAATGAACAACAGTGGTGAGCAAGTGTTCAATGTTTTCATAAAAGCAAAGAAACATAGAAAAATAAAAGCAGGAGTAGGTCATTCAGCCCTTCAAGCCTGCTCTGCCATTCAATATGACCAATATGATCCTTTATCTCAGTGCTATACTCCCACCCTCTCCCAATACCCCTTGATACCTAGAAATCTATCTATTCCTTCTTAAATACATTCAGTGACTTGATATCCACAGCCTTTGGTGATAGAGATTTCCACAGGTTCACCACCCTCTGAGTGAAGAAGTTTCTCCTCATCTCAGTCCTAAATGGCCTACCCTGTATCTTGATACTCTACCCCTTGTTCTAGACCCCTCCAGCCAGAGGAGACATCATCCCTGCATCCAGTCTGTCCAGCCCTCAGAATTTTATACGTTTCAATGAGATCCCCTTTCATTCTTCTAAACTCCAGTGAATAAAGGCCTAGTCGACCCAATCTTTCCTCATACAACAATCCTGTGATCCCAGGAATCAGTCTGGTGAACCTTCGCTGCACTTCCTCTATGGCAAATATGTCCTTTATGAGATAAGGAGACCAAAGCTGCACACACTATTCCAGGTGTGGTCTCACCAAGATCCTGTACAGCTGCAGTAAGACATCGTTGCTCCTGTACTCAAGTCCTCTCACAATGAAAGCCAACATGCCATTTGCCTTCTTATCTGCTTGCTGAACCTGCATGCTTGTTTTCAGTGGCTGGTGTACAAGGACGCCCAGGTCCCTTTGTACATCAACATTCCCCTGTCTTTCACCATTTAAATAATACTCTACCGTTCCATTTTTCCTATCAAAGTGGATAACTTCACACTTACCCACGTTATACTGCATCTGCCATATATTTGTCCACTCACTCAACTTGTCTAAATCACATTGAAACCTCTTAACATTCTCCTCACCACTCACTTTCTCACCAAGTTTCATGTCATCAGCAAACTTGGAAATATTGTATTTGGTTCCCTTATCCAAATCATTGATAAGTATTTTGAAGAGATGGGGACCAAGCACTGATCCCTGCAGTACCCCACCAGTTGCCATCTGCACTCTGAAAAATACTCATTTATTCCTACTCTCTGTTTCCTGTCTGCTAACCAATTCTCAATCCATGCCAATATATTATCCAATCCCCCGTGCTTTAATTTTGTGCTACTAACTTTATCAAAAGCTTTCTGAAATCTAAATACATCACATCCACTGGTTCTCCCTTATCTATTCTGCCAGTTACATCCTCAAAAAAACTCCAGTAGGTTTGTCAAACATGATTTCCCTTTCATAAATCCATGTTGACTTTATCTAATCCCGTTGATATTTTCTAAGTGCCCTGTTATCACATCCTTTATAATAGACTCCAGCATTTTCCCTACTACTGATGTTAGGCTAATCAGTCTATAATTTGCTGTTTTCTCTTTCACTCCTTTTTGAGATAGTGGGGTTATATTTGTCACCCTTCAATTTCCGGGACTGTTCCAGAATCTACGAATTTTGGAAGATGACAACCAATGTATCTATTATTTCCATGGCCACCTCTTTTAATACCCTGAGATGTAGATTATCAAGCCCTGGGGATTTATCGGCTTTCAGCCCCATTAATTCTTTCCAGCACTATTTTTTTAGGAATACTAATTTCCTTCAATTCCTCCTTCTCACTAAACCCTTGGTTCCCTAGCATTTCTGGGAAGTTATTTGTGTCTTCCTCTGTGAAGTCAGAACTAAAGTAGTTGCCTAATTGCTCTGCCCTTTCCTTGTTCTCGATTATAAATTCTCTCATTTTGGACTGTAAGGGACCTACATTTGTCTTCACTTATCTTTTCTTTTTACATACTTATAGAAGCTTTTACAGTCCACTTTTACATTCCTTGCAAGTTTACCCTCATACTCTATTTTTGCCCTCTGAATCAGTTTCTTGTTCCTCCTTTGCTGAATTCTAAACTGCTCCCAATCCTCAGGCTTACTACTTTGTCTAGCAACTTTATATGCCTCCTCTTTGAATCTAATACTATCCTTAATTCCATTTGTTAGCCATGGTTGGGCCACTTTTCTTGTTGTGTTTTTGCATACATTGTTTCCTTAAATATTAGCAATTGCCTATCCGCCATTATACCTTCTAATGAAGTTCCCCAATCTATCTTAGCCAACTCATATCTCATACCTTCGTAGTTTCCTTTGTTTAGATTTAAGACCCCAGTTTTGGATCAGACTACTTTACTTTCCATCCTAATGAAGAATTCTATCATGTTATGGTCACTGTTCCCTAAAGGACCCTGCACAACAAGATTATTAATTAACCCCTTCTTATTGTACAAAACCAAATCAAGGATAGCCTGTTCCCTAATTGCTTCCTCAATGTGCTGGTCTAACAAACCAAGTTGTACACACTCCAAGAATTAATCCACCACAGCATTATTTCTAATTTGGTTTGCCCAGTCTATATGTAGATTAAAGTCACCAAGGATTACTGTAGCACCCTTGTAACATGCATCTCTAATTTCCTGTTTAATGCTGCCCCCTACCTTACCACTACTGTTTGGAGGCCTAAAGACAACTCCCACTAATGTTTTCAGCCCCTTGTTGCGCCTTAGCTCCACTCAGACTGATTATACATCTAGATTTTCTGAGTCACTACCCTCTCTCACTATCACACTGATTTCATCCTTAACTAACAATGCAATCCCACCTCCTTTTCCTTTTTGCCATCCTTCCTTAATGTTGAGTACCGTGGGATATTCCGTTCCCAATCTTGATCACCCTCAGCCATATCTCTGTAATTGCAATTATATCGTACCCTTTTACATCTATTTACGCTGTTAATTTATCTAACTTAATGCGAATGCTATGCACATTCAGATACTGTGCCTTTAGACTTGTCTTTTTAACATTTTTACACATTTTTTTTGTACTATGGCCCTATTTGCTGTTAGCCCCCGTTTCCTCTGCCTTCCACTTTTGCTTTCTGCTTTTCTGTCTTTCATTCCTATTTTTGTTTCCCTCTCTTGTGTCTCCCCGCACAGGTTCGCAACCCCATACACTCTAGTTTAAACCCTTCCCCACAGTACTAGTGAATAATCCTGCGAGTATATTGGTCCCAGTCCTGCTGGGATTGTAACCCGTCCAGTTTGTACAGGTCCCACTTCCCCAGAATCAGTCCCGATGCTTCAGGAATCTAAATCTCTCCCTTCTACACCATCTCTCCAGCTACGCATTCACCTGGTCTATTCTCCTATTCCTGATCTCACTAGCACATAGAACTGGGAATTACTGCCTTTGAAGCCCTGCTTTTTAATTTATTTCCTAGCTCCCTATACTCTGCATTCAGGACCTCATCCCACTCTTTACCTATGTCCTTGGTACCAATATGAACCACAACCTTTGGCTGTTCACCCTCCCCATTTAGAATGTCCTACAGCTGTTTAGTGACATTCATGACCCTGGCACCAGGGAGGCAACATGCAATCCTGGTAACACATCTGTGGCCGCAGAAAGGTCTGTCTGTTCCCCTTATGATAGAATCCACTATCACTATTGCTCTCGCATTCCCCGCCCCCCCTCCACCATGCAGCTGAGCCACTCATGGTGCCACTGACTTGGCTCTTGATGCATTGCCCTGAGAAACCATTTGCCCCAGCAGTATTCAAAACAGAAAATCTGTTAGAGATATATCTGTTAGAAAATCTGTCAGAAGTCAAGATAAACCCAATAAGAAGCAGCAAACATCAACCTTAAGGCAATGATTCTCTATGAATTTGGGTGTAAGATAAAATCCAGTGTTTGACCTAACAGCACCAACATCTTACATATAAGTGACATACATTAAATGCGAAGGAAACAAGCTGAAATTTAGAAAGTGTTTCAGTTACTGCATAGATACTACCATAGGGCAGTTAAACAACATAAAATCCACAACTACTGGCAGGATTTACTGAATAGGAATTTGTGGTGAAAATCATTCCTTTAATAATAATGATTACAATGGCTTTGAATGCATAAGGTTTCAATTTTGGAAAGTCACTAGATGGTTAAGGCGGACAAGTGTCTCTGAATAGGCACTGTAAAGGACAAATTTCGGTGTATTTTTGATAATTGTGTATTGACTATTGTCCCGATAAATATTTCATCTGAATAAGATTTATGAAGGTTTAAAAACCACATAATAGGATCAGTGTATTCTCCAGTGAAGAAGCCTGGAGTTTAGAAATCCCCAATGAACTATGAAAGGCCTTTGTGCAAGGTTTTATTTCACTTTGTGCAGTCTGCTAAAAATACCAAAATACAGACAAAAGAGCTACACTGGTCCATTGAGTCTGTTCCATTTAACCATGTGGCAGCTAAGCAACACTACTTTCCTATGCTCCCCATCCACCAACAGCCATCTAATTTCCTTGGATAGACAAAAATAATAAAGAATCTGAAGCCAATTGGAGAAATGAATTTTGGGAAATTTCTCTCAGCAATCAAATTAATTTCCAGAAAATAACAATGACTAGGAGAAACATTACTCAAAATCCCGGCAACTTTTATACATAGTGATATCAGTCTCTTGCAGGAACTTGTCGAGTTGCCTTTGGAATGTTCCCAATAAATCTGCATTCAATGCACAAACCAGCAACCAATTCTGAAGATCAGTAATTACCTGGGCAAAGGGAGGCCGCCTGACTTCTAACCTAGTTCTTTGCTGATGCAACATGTATGTCTGTTTTTTCCCTAATTCATGTAATTCAAACAATCTGTCCACATGTACTCTGTTTACCTCCTTCATAATTTGAAACACTTCAATCACGCCTCCCTAAAATCTGTACTTTTCCAACTTTAGAGGCTCGGCTCCCTGAGCCTATCCTGATAGTTGTGGGTTTTTAGACAATGTTAATCTAGAGACTTCCTCTGAAAATTTTCTAGGGTCACCCTATCTCCTCCATGTAAGGAGACCAGAACTGAACACAATGTTCTAGATGGGGCCTAACTAAGTTCTTGTATGGGGCTGAAATTCAATGTCAGTGAGGGCATGAGACAGGCAATGACAGAAAGGAAAATTGGCAGCCAATTTCAACCAATTATTTTTATGCCCCTGCCAGAGTTGATTTACATCCCCTTTGGTTGCACCTTGTTTTGTAATGCATTGCCCTAGCTGTATATTCAAATATCCTGTTCGCTTTTCCACAAAGCTTAGCTCCCTTACCAATTTTTTTTAATGTAGGTGCAAGTGTCAATTTACTCATAACATTAAGAACCTTGAGGACCTTGAGTTTATAAAGTGCCCAAAGATCCCAGCTTCACATAGTCCACTCGGTATGAAGAGCAATTGAAATAGCCAACTGGAGAAGCAGTTTCACAGTGCTTCCTTTCAGTCTGCTTCAGAGTCAAGTGAAGATCTGACCCAGGAATTATTCTATCATTTTTACATTGATATGCATCCACAATTGCTTTGCCTCTAAGTCCTGAAGGATGGAGTCTAACATTATCTTGTGTTTGACACTGAATGAAGTGTCAATCCATTGTGATTTTGTGATTGTACAGATCAGGTGTATAAAGTGTTTCGGGTGCACCTTGAACTTCTGATGCTTATTTTAAAGGCACTTGCAATTGATTCAAATATGAACTCTGCTATCTGCATTGTCTAAACATTAAGGGGGAGAAATTCCCCTATCTTCTGTTGTATCTTTGACAGAAATTAACAGAAAAAAACTCAGAGAAACTGTGAAAACTGCTAATTTTAGCTGTTTATGGTGTTCGCCTGAGAGTTCCATCTTCCACCAAAGTGACAAAAGGTGATGGGGAGGGCATCTTCAGAGAAAAGTATATGAAAAGAATGATCCATGAAGTGTTTGGGTGTAGAAGGCTTCATGGAAAAAGTGATATTAACAGGGGATTTAAAGATGCAGAGAAATGAAAGAAATGAAAGACACAGAGGAAACACGGTGTTTGAGAATAGCTAAAACACACTAGATGCAAAAGAAAGCATAAGAAACCTGCAGAGTAGGCTCTAATGGTCTGGGAATTTGATGAAAAAAACACACATGGGGCAGAATTTTACGCTGGCTGAATTTTACGATCCTGCCGAAGTCAATGGACTTTTGAATGTCTCACCGCATTTTATGGCCCCACCCCTGCTGCAATGGGATTGTAAAATTCCGCCCATGGATGTCAAGAATGCAGAACATCTACTGGTAATTTTCTGCTAGTCCCAAATAATCATGTAACTGGTTAGTCGTTAGCAGTAGTCTACCTATCGAGTCTGACTGGGTCAGTAAATGAGTGCCATGCTGCTCTTTATGCTCCACTCAATGCTCCTCACACCCTCTTCATCCAACTCTATCAGCGTAACTCTCTATTCTTCCCTGCTCCCTTAAATGGTTCGCTAACTTTTCCTCAGATTAATCTATATTATTTGCCTCAGCTACTCCCTGTGATGTGTTCCATATTCTCACCACTTTTTAGGTAAAGAAATTTCTTCTGAATCCCCTATTCAATTTCTTGGTGACTATCCTACATCAATGGCTTCTGTTTTTGCTCTTCCTCACAAGTGGCAACACTCACTGTATCCACTCCATCAAAACCTTGCATTATTTTAAAGACATTTATTAGGCTAGCCCTCAGCCTTTTCTTTTGAAGAGAAAAGAGACCCAATCTGGTCATCTTATCCTTATGGGTATAACCTAACTGTTCTGGTATCATCCATGTATATCTTTTTTGCAACCTCTCCAGTATCTCTATCTTTTTTTTATATGGTGGCCAGAACTGTACACAGTGCTTCAAGTGCAATCTAAACAAGGGTTGAAACCAGTTCAGCATAACTTCTCTATTTTTGAATTCCTTCCCTTGAGAAATAAATCTTAGTGACTTGTTTTGCTTTTTTATGGACTTATTGACCTGCATCATTAGCTTTCGTGATTTGTGTATTTGTAGTCCCAACCCCATTCAGATTCTTATTTTCCAAGTGATCCATTTTATTTTTCTTAAACAAAATGCAATGCCTCACACTTTTTTATGTTGAAATTTGTAAAATAAAAGACACCATATTCCCTTGTGTGTTTGATTTATGTGAATGACTCATTTTCCATAGTCATAGTAGACCACATTAAGCATAACTGTAGATTAATAAAAGATTCCCATTAATTAAGACATTTATATATCTTTTGTCAACGTGATTGTTAATGGGGTATCCTGCAAGTATGGTACCTTTCAATACCTCTAAATGTAATGTTTATTATTCAGCAAAAACCATATTGTGCTGATGAGCTCCTATAACCAAACCCAAGCACCTTCTTTATATGCAGTGTTATTTTCTGCAATGATTTTCATTTTTTCCCCTTAATTTGGGACAATTGGGAATCATTCATTTCCGTAGCACCCTAGGCTCTGCAGCCTGTATTTCATAATATGTATCTTGGAATGTTCCCTGCGAGAAATAGAAAATGTTTTGCAGCTTCAAATATGAGGATTTCCTGTAAACAGATTTGATAGTTTTATTAAACAAGGATATGCCCCCTTTACATTCAGATGGGGAGATTATGAGTGATTTAATGTAAAAGACAGGATTGATGTTGCAGCAGAAACATTGTTCTGATTACTTTCAGGACCTGCTTCCAGGAAAGAAGGCCAAAAAAATTAGTCATTTCAGAATCAGTTGAAGATGGGTCTTTATTTAATCCAGAGCAAATGATGTGATCCGCAATTCAGGGTTAATTTCAATGGGATGCAACAAAATGCATTGATGAACAATGATCGATATGGGGAGATGGTGGTGTGGTAGTAATGTCACTGGACTAGTAATCCAGCGGCCCAGGCTAATGTTCTGGGAACAAGGGTTCAAATCCCATCATGGCAGCTGGTAGAATTTATATTCAACTAACAAATTTGGAAATGAAAGCTAGTCTCAGTTAACAGTGACAATGAAGCTGTTATCAACTGTCATAAAAACCCATCTGGTTCACGAAGGAAATCTGTCATCCTGGTCTGGCCTAGCCTACGTGTGAATCCAGTTGTCGATGCAGCTTACAAGGGTGGTTGGGGATGGGCAACAAATGTGGAAGAGCAAAGAGATTTAGGGCCATGAGCATACAAAACGTAATCAAAAAAACTAATGTTGGTCTTTATCTGAAGCGGAATTCAAAAGTGAGAAGGAACTCTTCAGTTAGACAAAAGCTTGGACAGACCCCACCTAGAGAACAAGTCATTTTTAAGCACCCCAATTCAGGAAAGATATATTCGGCCTTGGAAGGAATACGATGCAGATTCAGCAGGGTCTGAAGATCAAATTATTAGGTCATGTTGCATAATCTTGGTTTGTATTCCCTTGAGTTTAAAAGATTGAGGTGTTTATGATGGTAAAGGAATTCAATCAGGTATATACAGAGAAACTATTTCCTCTGGTGGTACAAGCCAAAACAAGAAGGCATAATCTCAATTTATAACTAGGCCACTTAGGAGTGAAATCAAAAAATACTTTTTCCACACAAATGACTAACAGAAATTGAGAACTCATTTTCAAGACATTGTGGCTACTGGGTATTGAAGCTTTCAAGACCAAGATTGATAGATTTTTTTTAGGGAAGAATATCAAGGGATATGGAACAAAAGAGGATGGATGAATTTAAGATACTGATCTTAAGATCTAACTAAACATTGGAACAGGTTGATAGACTGTTCTTATGTGCTCCTGAAGTCACACACATCGTGTAAATTCTAATATATTAATGAAAATAAAGTTCATTTGTTGGTAGAAAGTGTCATGTTTATTTATTCTGTAAGCAAATGTGCATATTTATTCACAAAATCTTCAAGTCAATCAACCATCCAAGTCAATGCTGTGGAACCACAACTATAACTGTTGCAGTCTTTCAGGAAGGTTGAAAAATAATATTAATTTAATTGCCTTACCATTCATGTTGACTTAATTTAATTAATTTTAATGTTAATTTATCCTATTTTCTATTTCTGATGTAAAATATACTCTTCAAATGTAAAACAAAGAATTGACTAGAAGCCTATTTCCTTTAACTGTTTGTCAGGTTGAAGGTACTGATAAAATTTAAAATCACAAAAAAGTCAAATAAAACCAGCCAATTAGAATAAAATAAAGATAACATTGGGAGTTTACAGGCCCAAATTCTGATGAATGAGCATATGTCATAGAGTCAGGGGACCAAATCCTTCTAAAAAGGCCACATACATGAAAGATACTCAAATGCATCGAGAGTGTGTGCAATATAAAACTCGTTAACTTTTTAGCCTTGACCCTCTGGGTCACAAATGTTCTCAGGGGAAATGGTAATAGTACATTTTTTTTTAAACGGGTACTAAAAGTGCAGTAGGTATGAGGAAGTAATGTTACACACCTGCCTTTTATTTCCGCCATCTAATCATTTACAACAGTATTAAATTCTGGAGATTTTGTAGCATGTTTAAAATAAAGCGCTTTTGCATCTCTGATCAGTCATCCAGTTGCCTGGATTCACATCCATCTGCAGCATTTTCATTACCCACTTGTCTCTCCGCGCTCCATCAATAAATTCATCCAAGGACAGGTGACCTGAAAAATGAAAAGCACCAATGAATCTACAAACAATACAAACTAACTCAAAAGATGCTTAAATGGGTTAAATTATAAAGTGATATTGATATGTAGGTTATGGGCTGTCACACTTATCTGTCTACATTGTATTAATTTTAAGTATGTGCACCCCTAATTTGGGCGCGAGTATTCTTTCATACCTCTAATTGGCCCCTTAAATGATTTCCCTGTTATCTGTCACACAGTCACACTGCAGCTGCACACTTCTTCCACTAGATAGAGCTTCAGTTCTATAGATTTCTGGAATTCTTTTAGTAACCCTGTCATCTTATTTGTTAAGGTAAGTTAGTTTTAACATTTATTTTTTCTTTACACTAATTTTCATTTTTCTCATTTTTAGGATTTGTCATCTTTAGACTTATTTTCTCCTCTAATGTTTAAAAAACAATCCATGCTCTACTTCCTTCGCTGGCTCCCTCTTCACTCATGCCTATGGCTTCAAAGCATTGCTCTACCATATTTATATTAGTCATAGAATCATAGAGGTCTACAGCTCAGGAAAAAGCCCTTCGGCCCATCGAGCCTGCGCTGGTCAAACAAATACCTAACTGTTCTAATCCCATTTTCCAGCACTAGGGCCATAGCATTGTATGCCATGGCATTGCAAGTGCCACATCCAAATACTTCTTAATTGTTATGAGGGTTTCTGCCTCTACCACTCTTTCAGGCAGTGAGTTACGGATTCCCACCACCCTCTGGATGAAAAAATTCTTCCTCACATCCCTCTACCAAGGGGAAAAGTTCCTTCCTGTTTACCCTATCTATGCCGCTCATAATTTTATACACCTCAATCATATCCCCCTCTCAATCTCCTCTGCTCCAGGGAAAATGACCCCAGTCTATCCAGTCTCTCCAATAACTAAAACTCTCCAGCCCAGGCAACTTCCCCCTGGTAAATCTCCTCTGCACTCTCTCTGGTGCAACCACATCCTTCCTATAATGCGGATTCCAGAACTGCACGCAATACTCTAGCAATACTCTAGCTGTGGCCTAACCCAGCATTTCTTAATTGTATAGCATTTTAAAGATATTTATTTTCCAGCCATTCTCACCCTACCCCATTCCCTGGTTGGTTCCATAATGTACTGTTCTAAGAAACCGTCCTGAATATATTATCAACTCATCCTTAATGCTACCTTTGCTAATTTGATTCCTCACCAATACTGAGAAAAGATCTTGGCTTAAAAGATCAAAAAAAGATAAGAAATAGCAAAGGAAAGAATTTACTGTTGGGAATTGATTATAGGCCCTCTAACAGTTGTTTCACTGTAGGACAGAGTGTAAATCAAGAAATAACAGGAGCGTATAAGAAAGGTACTGCAATAATTGTGCGAGATTTTAATCTTCATTAGATTGGAGGAATCAAATTAGCAAAGGTAGCCTTAAGGATGAGTTGATAGAGTGTATTCAGGACGGTTTCTTAGAACAGTACATTATGGAACCAACCAGGGAATAGGCCATTTTAGACCTGGTAATGTGTAATCAGACAAGATTAATTAATGATCTCATTGTGAAGGATCCTCTAGGCAAGAATGATCATAACATGATAGAATTCACATTCAGTTAGAAGGCGAGAAACTTGCAGTTTGAAACTTGTGTCTTGAACTTAAATAAGAGCAATTACAAAGTGATGAAGACAGAGTTGGCTACAGTGGACTGGGAAAATAGGTTACAAGGTGAGTTGGCAAAAAAGCAGTGGCAGACATTTAAGCAAATATTTCATAACTCTCAACAAAGATATATTAATTGAGAAAGAAAGACCCTACAAGAAAGATACACCATCCATGGCTAACTAAGGAAGTTAAGGATGCTATCAAATTGAAAGAAAATGCATACATTGCTAGTGGTAGGCCAGAAGATTGGTATAACTTTGGAAATCAGCAAAGGATGACTATAAAAAAGGGAGAAGTTAGAATACGAGAGTAAACTAAATAACTATAAAAACAGATGGTAAGAGCCTCTACAAGTATATAAAATGGAAGAAAGTAGCTAAAGGAAATGTTGGTCCCCAAGAGGATGAGACTATGGAATTAATAATGGGGAAAAAAGGAAATGGAAGAGACTTTAAACAAGTATTTTGTTTCTGTCTTCACAATGGAAGACACAAATAGCATCCCAACAATAGTAGAAAATCAAGGGCAGAAGGGAAATAATACTAGGAAAGCTAATGGGACTAAAGGTTGACAAGTCGGTTGGACCTGACAGCTTGCACTCTGGGTCTTAAAAGTGGCTGCAACGATAGTGGTTGTAATCTTCCAAAATTCCCTAGATTCTTGAAAGGTCCCAGTGGATGGAAAATCGCAAATGTAATGCCTGTATGCAAGAAAATGGGAAACTATGGGCCTGGTAAACTAACATCTGTAATTGGGAATCTATCATTAAGGAAGTAGGAGCAGGACATTTAGCAAAATCATAGTAAAATCATATTGACTCTGCCTGATTGTATGAAAAGGGAGTTGTGTTTAACAGATTTATTAGAGCTCTTTGAGGATGCAACAAGCAAGGTAGAGAAAGCAGAGCCAGTAGACATATTTGGATTTCTGAAAGGCATTCAATAAGGTGCCACATAAAAGGTTACTGCACAAGATAAGGTAGTGTTGGTAATATATTAGCATGGATGGAGGATTGGCTAACAAACAGGAAACAGAGTTGAGATAAATAGGTCATCTTCAGATCAGCAAACCATAAACTAGTGGGATACCTCAGGAATCAGTGCTAGTCTCAACTATTTACAATCTATATTAATGACTTGGAGGAAGGGACCGGGTGTATTGTAACCAAATTTGCTGATGATACAAAGGCAAGTATGAAAGCAAGTTATGAGGAGGACACAAAGAGTCTTCAAGGGGATATAGTTAAGTTCATAGTTAAGTGAGGGGGGTGCAAAAATTTGGCAGACGGAGTATAACGTGGGAAAATTTGGGGTTGTCCACTTCGGCAGGAATAGAAAAACAGAATATTTAAATGAAGAGAACAGCAGAATGTTGTGGTACAGAAGGATCTGGATGTTCCCATACATGGAGTCTTGCTACAACTGTACAGGGGATTGTTGAGACTGCTCCTAGAGTGCTGCATACAGTTTTGGGCTCTGTACTTAAGGGAGGGGTATATTTGCACTGGAGGCTATTCAGAGTGGGCTCACTAGGCTGATCCTGGGATGAAGCTGTTGTTTTATGAGGAAATGTTGAGCAGGTTGGGCCTATAGAAGAATAAGAGGTGATCATATTAAAACGTATAGGCCCAGAACTTCCATTCCCTTGAGGGTCGTACCCTGAAGGTATAACAGAAGATGTGCTAGGCGCTAGGGCGTTTCCACGCAAGGACTTCACAGTACTTGCCCAGGAAGTTTAAATTACCGTACACTGGGAAACATCCGATACTCTGCTTTAAGTTGGAGACTTTGGATGGTTCCAGCTCTCTTAGCAGAACACTTATCCAGGAAAAGTTAAAAGCATTAAAACCACTTTTAACTCCTGGGTAGCTATGGTAGTGATCCCCCAGAACTCCCCGCTGGATCCCCATGGCCCACAACTACACCCAATGCCGACTATACCCGCGCCCCCTGACTACCCTCCCATAATCCTGACTACCCACCCTACCCTCCCACCCTGTCCACACCCCTGACAACTACCCCCCTCAGCCCCCACCCCCACTGAGGAGACAGTGGCGCAGTGGTAAAATCACCAGACTAGTAATCCAGACAAGGCTGGATCTAGGCTCTGGGACATGGGTTCAAATCCCACCATGGTAGCTGGTGGAATTTAAATTCAGTTCATAAAAATCTGGAATTAAAAAGCTAGTCTCGGTAATAGTGACAATGAAACCATTGTCGATCGTCGTAAAAACCCATCTGGTTCATTAATGTCCTTTAGGGAATAAAATTTGCCATCCTTACCTCATCTGGCCTACGTGTGACCCCGGACCCATAGCAACGTGGTTGACTCTTAAATGCCCCCTGAAATGGCCTAGCAAGCCACTCAGTTATATCAAACTGCTACAAAGCCTACAAAAAAGGGATGAAACTAGACAAATCACCCGAAATCGACCTAGGCAGCAGAAACGACAATGGCGAACCCAGCCCAAAAGTTCTCCTTATGAACACGTACGCTGCGCATCTCTCACCAGGCCAGAGACAGAAGCTTGGGCAAGAAATGTGCAGCTCCCAAACCCGGGTAAGTAAGAAGGTGCGGAGTTGCAATCTGACAGTGATTACCACTCCATGCACATCTGGGACATAAGATTCTGAGAGGGCTTGACAAGGCTGAGAAGATGTTTCCCCTTGTGGGTAGAGTTTCAAAATAAGAGGTTTCCCATTTAAAACAGAGATAAGGAAGAATTTCTTCCCTCAGGGAGCCGTTAATCTTTGGAACTCATTACCCCAGAGAGCAGTAGAGGCTGGGTCATTGAAGTCTCAGTTGGACAGTTGTTTGATCTATGAGGGTGCCAAGGGTTATGAGGATCAGGCAGGAAAGTAGAATTAAAGCCACAATCAGATCAACTATTATCTTATCAAATGGCGGAACAGGCTTGAGCAGCCACATGGCCTTCTGCTGCTCCTTTTTTCTACTAATACTGTTTACTGATATTCTTCGAAGGGTGCCAATGAACGCAAGTGGACTGTGGATGTCAACATCTACCCGGTATTGATGGCCTTGATAAAATGACTTGGACTGAGTGTTATGAAAAACCTTTATATGGCACTTTAACATAGAAAACACCCTGAGATACTTAGCGGGGACATAAAGAGAACAGATGCTGAGCCAAATGAAAGATTAGAAGTGGTGACCAAAAGCTTGGTCAGAGAAATGGATATTAAAAAGAATCTTCAAAGAGGAAAGATACATGGAATGATATAAACATTTAAGGAGGGAATTCTAAGCATGGAGCCGAGGAAGCTGAAAGCCTGACTGCCAAAAATGGAAGGAAGAGAGAGAGATGTACAACAGGCCCGAGTCAGAGGAATGGGCAATTGGAAGGGGGTGGTCGCAGAGATGGAAAGGGGTGAAGCCATGAAAACATGTGAACACAAGGATGAGAATTTTCAATTTAAGACAATGGTGGACTAGGACCCAATGTGTGTCAGTGCAATTTGGTGTGCCATCAGACAGGATTTGCAGAGTTTTGGATGAGCTGAACTTAATAATGGGCAGAAGATAGTAACCAGTCAGGAAAGCTTTTTAATAAAAGCAAAAAGTAGGGTTTTAGCAACAGATGGGCTCAGGTTTGATGAAGGTGGGTGACAGTATGGAGAGAGACAATGTTAGCAAAGTGGAAGTGGATGGTCTTCATGATGGAGAGATATGGAATCTGACACTTAACACTTAGCTCTGATGGAAGAGACTGCTAAGGTTGGGAGCACAAGCTATTTTGTTTTGTCCTAAACAGAAGGACTGAACAACAGAGGCTGTGCTTGAAAAGGGATGAATTCAAAAATAATCTGCAGGAACAATATTAGAGCGAATGAGTGGTCAATCAAAGGAACAGACTCCCATGGAACCACTGGAAGCAATGAGTTTTGATTTATTCAGATTAGGTAGATATATTCCAGAAAATAACATTTTGGGATACTGTATATGAATAATTTTAAGCAAGATGTGGTAAATGTAGCTTGTTTGGGAGGAAAAAGTTGACTTTAGACCTCTGGTTCACAAAGCCCCTCATCACTGGGGTTGTTCTCATATAACTTTTGGGTCTATTTATTATGTTCTTACGGAGATGGACCTTGACATTTGTTTGTCCAACCATTCCTATGTTCCAAACTGGTTCAGCCTGAGAAGGTGAGGGCTAAAGTCAGTGGCAGAAACCTAACAAATGTCATACTTACCATCTCCATTTTCATCCACTAACTGAAATATTCTATCTACAACTTCTTCTGGAGTCAAGAGAGGAGCCCCATCTTCTGATTCTTGACAGCAAGCCTTCTTTAATCTGTAAATAGACTGTAAAACAAGAGGAAGTGTCAGGATTTGGGTATAAGGAACATGCCAACTCAAAGAAATAAAGTAGACACAGACCTCCACAATCTCCAGCAGCTCTGTTTTATCGATGCATCCGTTTCCATCTTTATCATAAACTTTGAAAGTCCATTTCAGTTTGTGCTCCAGATTACCTCTTAGAACCAGATTGAGTGCCGCAACATATTCCAAAAAATCGATGGTGTTGTCCTGGAAGAAAAACAAATTGGCGCCCATTATCGACTGAATTAAATATAATTTAGTCCTGCCAGAAAATTAGAAGGTATCCAGTCTCATATATTGCATCCTTGACAATTGACCATATTTCTATAGCAAGGACCAAGTATTTCCCATAGGGAAACAGTTAGAATGGAATACAGATTGAGACGTTCGGGTGAATTCTTATTGCATTCGTCTATTACCAAACTGGCAATTTTTTTTTTGCATAATCTGAAATATAAATTGATTCTAAATTTGCACTCCCTTCTCATTAATTTCTTCAGTTCTTAATTTTTTGACTTTTCTAATCCCAATATTCAGACACAAAGAAAATTATATATGGATTTTTAGGTTAAATTCAGGGTAAAGTGAGCAATACATTAAGAAACTATTAGAAACCCACTTAATAGTCCACCTTCAGAAGTGAGCAAATAGCCACAAAAACACAGTGTTGTGCTTGCACAATTAAACGTGCCCTTTCAATATTCTGAAGATGTTTAACTCCTTTCTCTGACCCCCTGCACTTTCTGAAGGGTGTGAAGGCATTGGAGAGACAGTGCAGAAAAGATTCATGAGAATAAAGTTCCTCATCCCTGGAACCAGTTATGAAGAAATATTGGAGAAGTTAGGACTGTTTTCCTTGAAGAAAAGAAGATTGAGAGGAGATTTGGTAAAGGTATTCAAAATCATGAGGAGTTTGGACAGAGAGGGTAGGGAGAAAGCATTCCCCCTTGTGAAAGGATCGAGAACAAGAGGGCACAGATTTAAAGTAACTTGCAAAAGAAGCAAAAAAGTGTTTTGAGAAAAAACGTTTTAATGCAGCAAGTGGTTAAGGTGTGGAATGTACTGCCTGAGAGTGTGGTGAAGGCGGTTCAATCGAAGCATTCAAAAGGGAATTTGGCTTTTATCTGAAAAGGAAGAATATGCAGGGTTACAGGGAGAAGGGCACTAAGCGAATTGCTCCTTTGGAGAGCCGAAGCAGATACGATGTGCCAAATGGCTTCCTTCTGCTCTGTTACAATTCTGTGATTCCACACCGCACCACCCCCCCCCCACCAACCCACCAAACTCCCCCTTCCAGCTGATTCAACTAGAAGCAAGGGGACATTATATCAGTGGTAAGATTAGTTTGAGAAGCAAAGTCACTGGGCCCATTAATCTAATCTTTTCAACCACTTCACATTTACGTGACAGATTTAACATCCAC
The DNA here is from genome assembly GCF_017639515.1 of Carcharodon carcharias. NCBI lineage: Eukaryota > Metazoa > Chordata > Chondrichthyes > Lamniformes > Lamnidae > Carcharodon > Carcharodon carcharias. The sequence continues at coordinate 21,919,091 of NC_054475.1, forward strand.
AGGACAGAACAAACACGGCAAGCCACATGACCTCCTGTGTTCTAACCACTCTATGATTCTACGAGCATAGGACAGGTTTGAAATTATGTATTACTAGTTGAGTTGTAGCTGGGAATAAAGGGCTTCAGGAAAACAAAAGCAAACTCACACTCACCCCATTCTTATCAAATGCCCGAAACATGTTCCCTATGTATTCAGCTGCTTCTTCGTTGTCTAAAACTCCAAAAAAATGTTTGAATTCATGAAAGAAAAGGGTTCCACTGGGACATTCAGTCACAAACTTCTTGTACAAATCTTGTAGCTCAGCAACACCGATTTCCCCTTTATTTTCATTACTCACCGCCTGCCCCATAACTGCAGAACTGGAATATTCTGCCAAAGACCTCGGCAGAAGTGATTAGTCTCCCAGGATGAGCACGCTCAGACCCTGGTCACCTTAACAGAGTGAATAATCTTCTCAAAGCCCAAACTTCTGTTCAGCCAAACCTCAACTGTATGAACAGGGGCTCCTTTGTTTTCTATAGTGAAGCTGTGCTCGATAATCTCCCTGATTATCAATGAGGACTAATTACTTTTCTACAGTTGGGTTCACGTCTCCATGATCACTTCAACCCTCAAAACACAGAATTGAACAGTATTCTAGAGCCCAGAATTTTGATCAAACTTCACTCCGACAACAACTTTGATCTTCTAGAGTGCAGTCATCTTCCAGAACAATGCCACACTCCACCAGAAACTGGCTGGGAGGTCTGCTTTGTCCTGCCACCTCTTGTTAGAAATGAAAGCTATTTTCTTATTAATACGAGATTTCAGATCTAGCTTCAAGCAGGGCAATACCTACTTAAAGAGCGCTAAGTTTATTATGAGCTTTCCAGTGAGCACTCTCTAATATTTTGTGACCTTCATTCACCTTAGAGTTAAAAACAGGGCCAGCCCAACATATTTGTGGAGGCTTTCCTCAGGTAGTTGCTAACTTAAGATCCAATTGAGTTAACAAGTTGGAAAGATTCCTGTGACATTGCACTCGTCACATTAATTCTTCCAATAATGAAAATGAAGAATTGGGCAACTCAAAATTGTTTATCTTGGCTTTAAAAAGGGCATTCCTGCAGTTTGGTTCAATATTCTTAAAGGGGAGAGTTACATGCTTCAATGGTTACATAGAGCCAATTTCTGGCTAAAAGTAGTGTGAGAACTTTAGTTAAATGAATGGGTCAATACCAGAGTACAGAAGAGAGATAGTGCTGTTTGCATAAATGAAATACAAAAACAACTGTAATCATTTCAGCAGAAAAGTTAATCACAAAAAAATACCAAGCTATGGAGAGTGTATTTAGAAAAATGACCGAGTAAGATTGAATACATTTATATTATGTGGGGAGGCACTTTATCTTCTGATTATACATTATTTGGTGCTTTTTTTATTCCTTCATAGGATGTGGGCATCACTGGCTAGGGCTGCATTTATTGCCCATCCCTAATCGCCCTCGAGAAGATGGTAGTGAACTGCCTTCTTGGACTGCTGCAGTCCATGTGGTGTTAGTACACCTATAGTGCTGTTATGGAGTTCCAAACTTTCGATCCAGTGACAGTGAAGGAACAGCGATATATTTCCAAATCAGGTTGGTATGTGGCTTGGAGTGGAACTTGCAGGTGGTGGTGTTCCCATGCTACTGCTGTCCTTGTCCTTTTAGGTGGCAAAGGTTGCAGGTTTGGAAGGTGCTGTCACAGGAGCCTTGGTGAGTTGCTGTAGTGCATTTTGTAGATGGTACACACTGCTGCCAGTGTGCATTGATGGTGGAGTGTATATTGAAGATGGATGTGGGGCCAATCAAGTGGGTTGTTTTGTCTTGGATGGTGTCAAGTTTCTTGAGTGTTGTTGGAGCTGGACTCATCCAGGCAAGTGGAGAGTATTCCATCAAACTCCTGACTTGTGCCTTCTAGATGGTGGACTGGCTTTTGGGAGTCAGGAGGCAAGTTACTCACCTCAGAATTACCAGCCTCTGATCTTCTCTTGTAGCCACAGTATTTATATGGCTGGTCCAGTTCAGTCTCTGGTCAATGATAACTCCCAAGATGTTGATAGTGGGGGATTCAGTGATGGTAATGCCACTGAACATGAAGGGCAGATGATTGGATTCCTTCTTATTGGAGATGGTCATTGCCTGGCATTTGTTTGGCATGAATATTAATTGCCACTTATCAGCCCAAGCCTGAATGCTGTCCAAGTCTTGCTGCATATACTGCAGAGACTGCTTCAATATCTAAGGAATCACAAATGGCACTGAACATTGCACACAATCATCAGCGAACATCCCCACTTCTGACCTTATGATGGAAAGAAAGGTCATTGATGAAGCAGCTGAAAATGGCTGGGCTTGAAATAGCTGAACCTGATTTATTTAAAAATAGTTTATTTTTCAAACCAAATAATGGGATATGATAAATATCCACACAAATATGAATGCAGGTAGCTTGACCGATCAGTCCAAGCCTTCTTCATAATTTAATTCCCCACCATCTTTTAGATATATTTTAACTGCTTTTATTGTATTGCAAGTATGGAGCTATGGAAATTAAATTATAAATCAGAAAAAAGTACTTTAACAATCAGATTAGTAGATATTCAGTTTGGAAAGATCAGAAACAAAAACCTATTTTGCCAAATGTCCAACTTAATAGGGCCTTTTAAATATTTGAATTGCAACTGTCCTGTTACAGGGAAAACTCATGGACATGTTGAAATTGTTTTAATTGATGAATATGCACCATCAAATAATTAAAATAGACTTGACTATGAAACATGGGAACTTGAATATGTAGATCATTGAAGTGTTTCCCAATAGGATAGTTTAACAGCTGTTCACCATAAGGCAGGAACATATCAATGGTTAAAGTGTAATTGCAATCATTACAATCTTCAACAATATATTGTTCATATATGTTTCATGTTAGTAAGCCAGTCAGTATAAATAAATAGACAGCAGATTAAAACTAAATTGTGGTCAAGCATTTAACAATTAATAGTAAAGGTGTAAACTTTTTCTTGACTGATAAACAAATATCAGGTGCTGCTGGTGATATAAATTCTTAACAATATTTACAGGAGGGCACATGGGCTACACTGCTATTCATATTTATATAGCATAACATGCTTCAGAATTAATTGGCTGGAGATTATTTATAATGGTCCCTTAATCCTACCTATTCCAAGAATACATTTGAGACAGGTCCCTTTTTTCTGCACATGCGCACTTCTGGCACAGGATATTTCAAAACACTTTACAGGGCACAGAATAAAAATGGAAACAGTTAGATCGAGACACCAGATGGGCTTTTAAAAGCAGAAGTGTTTAGGAAGAATTTCCACACAGTATTTGAATAATAATAGAAAAGGCGGTGCATTAGAAATCAAGGTGCAGGCTGACATTAGAGGATCAAGGGCTGCATGTTGAATGATGAAAGGAAAGAAAGGAACTGAAGTGGATGAGGATACTCAAATTAGTTTGTCGGGGCACAGGGAGACAGTGAAGCTTGGCAAGAACAGGGTGATAGGAGATTGGGGCTTAATCTTGGTGACAACATGGTTATCGACATTCTGAATGAGATATAATTTATGGAGGGTGCAAACAGTGACTGACTGAGAAATTAAGCCTCGGTTGGATAAATGTACATTGTAGGGGTGTGGAAATCAAGGAAACAAGTGGGAAGAGATAAAGGCAAATCTATACAATTTTCAGAAGTGGAAGAAAACAGGCCTTGATCGATTAGATGTGGAGAAGGAAGCTGAGTTTTGTAACAGCAGCTCCAGCCCTGTGGATTTAGTCTCTAGTGATACATCTTGAAAGCTGGTGAAGTTACGGCCAGGAGATAATTGGTTTTGGTTTTTCCTGACAAGCAGCTGGAGGAGATGGTAATCCATTGAACCACAGTTGAACAGGCATTTTGGAGAATGCAGTAATGGTCTTAGGATTCATGCAGCAGCGGCAGGAGGGATGGGGTTGCCTTTATCGTACATGTGAAAACTGACCCCATGCTTCTGGATGTCACCAAGGTGGTTGAATGATGAAGAGGAGGAGAAGAATGGAGCTGACATTCCAGAGATCGTATAAACAGGGGCAGAGTTTTAAAAAGGGAGAGAATATGATGTCTACATTACAATAAAGCATTTGTGGAATCAAAAGATGGCAATTCCTTGGAAATAAGCTGTTGAGACTGGGAGGATAGGAATATTTATTTCAGGAGGCTCAGATGGGAAAGAAGATGAGGGGAGGTGGGTAACTAAAATTACCCAGGAGGGTAATCATCTCCAAATAATGCTACATAAACTATTCCTGAGATTCATATGCAGTGGCTGGGGAATAGATCGAGGAAGGGGAAACGAGTAAACAGGACATTTTAAAATGCTTCAAAAGCGTTTTGGAATTGGGATATTTAAGATCACCATAGTAATTTGGTGAATATGATGTCCCAAACCCCCTGTGAACACATTCCAGTGATACAGCAGGCAGAAATTATGACCAGGCATAGAGAAACATATTTAAAGCCGGTTTATTGCTTTAAGCACCACGTGATGGCAAATGCAGTCACCTTGAGTTTTGCAAACTGTTAGGAAGAAACTCTTAGAAAGACTGTACTAAGAGTTGGTTTCTAAATGCTTCAAGCATTGGAAACAATTTCAGACGGAATGTGATCGCCCCATCAGCAAAGATACAGATGGGGAGGACAGTTGTTGATTTACTGCAAACTATTACTGACCAAAGTTATAAGTGGGCGGTGTTTACCTACGTCACATAAGATGATATTAGTCATCAGTCTTGAACACCGATTGTAGCGATAATCGCTACTAAGGCGATTTGGGGCTGATTAGAACTCGTCAGCGTCGGAATAAAAAAAAACAGGATTTAGAAAGCGACAAACGTCAGTTGAAAATAGAACCGACAGAGGAACATTATTGGGATTCTGGGGAGGAGATGTTTTCACTCAGTACATTCAGTTACATCCAACCATCCCAGAATGACAGGGAGTGGGAGTTTCCCCAGAGGGGGGACGTTGAAATATTCCGCAGCCGTACAGCAACCGGCACCATGTGGGGAATGCAGCCAGCAAGGGGGCTGGAGGTCCGGAAAGGGGAGGACTCGGGAATCCCGGGTCTCATCAATCTAGTCACCCCACTGTTCTGTTAATGGGGCTGCAACAGCCGGCTCCCGCGAAAACAACACAATTCGAGCAATATCAGAGAGGCACGAGTGATAGCCGGTTGCCATGCGTGCTTTAAATCACTGAGATTGAGACATCAGGCTCAGCAATTATCAGTTTTCAGTGAGGACATTGTTCTTTTCGAGAGTACGGCTTGAGACCATCTGAAATATAAATTAGACACAGCAAGACATAACCTTGTCTGTATCTGCGGATTCTACCTGATACAACCCTAGTGCCTCCGCAGGTCACATAACCTTCATTGTTCCAGTCCTACTCCGGCCCCCTCCCACAACTCTTTCTCCGGTACATCGATGATTACTTCGGTGCCGCTTCATGCTCTCGTCGGGACTTGGAAAAATTTATTAATTTTGCTTCCAATCTCCACCCCTCCATCATTTTCACGTGGTCCATCTCTGACACTTCCCTTCCTTGACCTCTCTGTCTCAATCTCTGGTGATAGACTGTCCACCAATATGTTTGTCCCTACAACCACACCCACCCCCCTCCACCTCTCTCTCTATCTCTCCGCCCCCCACACACACACATTAAACCAGCTTATATTTCAACTCTTTCTTGGACTCGAACTCAAGTTCTGTCGAAGGGTCATGAGGACTCGAAACGTCAACTCTTTTCTTCTCCGCCGATGCTGCCAGACCTGCTGAGTTTTTCCAGGTAATTCTGTTTTTGTTTTGGATTTCCAGCATCCGCAGTTTTTTTGTTTTTACCAATATCCATTACAAGCCTACCGACTCCCACAGCTACCTCGACTACAGCTCCTCAGACCCTGCTTCCTGTAAGGACTCCATCCCATTCTCTCAGTTCCTTCGCCTCCATCGCATCTGTTCTGATGATGCTACCTTCAAAAACAGTTCCTCTGACATGTCCTCCTTCTTCCTTAACTGAGGTTTTCCACCCACGGTGGTTCACAGGGCCCTCAACCGTGTCCGGCCCATCTCCCGTGCATCCACCCTCACACCTTCTCCTCCCTCCCAGAAACATGATAGGGTCCCCCTTGTCCTCACTTATCACCCCACCAGCCTCCGCATTCAAAGGATCATCCTCCGCCATTTCCGCCAACTCCAGCATGATGCCACCACCAAACACATCTTCCCTTCATGCCCCCTGGTGGCATTCCATAGGGATCGTTCCCTCTGGGACACCCTGGTCCACTCCTCCATCACCCCCTACTCCTCAACCCCCACCTATGGCACCTCCCCATGCCAATGCAAAAGATGCAACACCTGCCCCTTTACTTCCTCTCTCCTCACCGTCCAAGGGCCCAAGCACTCCTTTCAAGTGAAGCAGCATTTCACTTGCATTTTCCCCAACTTAGTCTACTGCATTTGTTGCTCCCAATGTAGTCTCCTCTACATTGGAGAGACCAAACATAAACTGGGTGACCGCTTTGCAGAACACCTGTGGTCTGTCCACAAGAAAGACCCAAACCTCCCTGTCGCTTGCCATTTTAACACTCCACCCTGCTCTCTTGCCCACATGTCTGTCCTTGGCTTGCTGCATTGTTCCAGTGAAGCCCAACGCAAGCTGGAGGAATAGCACCTCATCTTCCGACTAGGCACCTTACAGCCTTCCAGACTGAATATTGAATTCAACAACTTTAGATCTTGAGCTCCCTCCTCCATCCCCACCCCCTTTCTGTTTCTTCCCCCTTCCTCCTGTTTTTTCCAATAATTTATATAGATTTTTCTTTTCCCACCTATTTCCATTATTTTTAAATCTTTTATGCCCTGCTAGTCTTTCCACCCCACCCCCACTAGAGCTGTACCTTGAGTGTCCTGCCATTCATTCTTAATTAGCACATTTGTTTAGATAGCACAACCTTCAACACTGCTTGCTTGTCCCTACAACCACACCAGCCTTCTCCCCACCACTTCTCTCTCCCCCCCCCCACCCCACCTTAAACCAGCTTATATTTCACCCCTCTCCTAATATTCACTCAGTTCTGTTGAAGGGTCATGAGGACTTGAAAGGTCAACTCTTTTCTTCTCTGCCAATGCTGCCAGACCTGCTGAGTTTTTCCAGGTAATTCTGTTTTTGTTTTGGATTTCCAGCATCCGCAGTTTTTTGTTTTTAACCTTCATTGGGAATGGTTTTAGGGACCCCAATAATCTAAACTCATTTAGATTACCCTAAAAGACAGACAAAATGAGAGAAAAATAAAAGGAAGTGCACAGGTGCCAACGCTTTGATTAGGAGATTTTGTGCATTGGCAGCAGCAATGCTGTCCTTATAACCTTCGATATATTTCGCCACATCATAAAAGTGACTCCACTCCTGGCTGCAAAACACTTTGGCAGGTCTGTGATAGTAAAAGGCTCTATATAAACATAAGTCTTTGTTTTGGAGTCACGGATAGCTCAAATGGGTATGTCTCAAATTTGAAATAGAGGAAATGTCTCAGTTTCCCCTCCCTATCACACTTTCCTTGACTCTCCTCCCTCTCTCTCACACACAATCCCTCACTCTCCTGTCTTGGCACAAGCTTCCCAGGGGAATTTGAGTTTTGAGTAAAAAATGATGTGCTCCGGTGAATTTTAGATCACCTTGTTTCATGGGAGTAAAATGTTAATGTGCAAGAAAAACAATTCTGTTAACTGATATAAAGTTAGTCAGCAACATACTTTAAATGAGACATTGTTATAAGGACAGAGTTTATTCATTTCTGTTGTGACTGATGCACTGAGACTCCACAAAAATGCTTACACATGCACCTTATTTTTTCCCCCTTTGGATGTGTGCAGTTGTGGGATCTCCATAAGTTCAGAAGATTTAGTATTTTTTCATGAATATTTTCACTTCTTTAAGATAGGGGTTTACCTCAATTTCAAAACTATCAATTGTCTGATCACAGTAACCTCTCCTGTGAAAAATAAAACCTATGTTGCGTGCATCAGTCTACCCTCAATTTAAACATATTATTTGAACACTGAACCTATGTACTTGCATCTAATTGGATGGATAACACAAATTCAACTCAAAGGAAGTTGGTAGGAAGCCATAGATCTTCTTAAAGTAAGATTTTTTGTCAGTCAATGGGCTTTTTAAATTTGTTCTTGGAATGTGTTACTGGCAAAGCCACATCTGTTCACCACTAATTGCCGAGAAGGGGATAGTGGGTCCACTCCTTGAATCACTGCAGTTCTTCCAATGATGGTATTCTCACATGTTAAATTCAGAATCAGATGCACTGATCAAGCAGAGTGCTCTATCCTGAATGCTGCTGAGCTTAGAATGTTGTAGTTGCATCCATCAAGACAAGTGATAGGAATTACATCCTACTCCTGACTTGCACCTTGTAAATGGTAGATCAGATTTGAAGGGTCAGGAGGTTATCAATTCATCACAGAATAGCAAGTCTCTGTCCTGCACTTATTGCCACCATGTTGCTAGGGCTGTTTCAGTTAAACCTCTGATCAGTAAGGTGGGGAGCAGTGTCCACGAGATGTTAATGGGAGATTCAGTGATGATGGTACCATTGAAGGTCATGGGAAAATGGGTGGCCTTTCTGATTCAAGATGATCATTGGCATTTACATGTTGTGAATGCTAACTGCCAGTTATTATACAGGGCTTGCTGTAATCTGGAATTGGAATCCCTCTTCATTACCAGAGGGATTGCGAATGGACCTGAACACTGGAATCATTGCTAACAGCCCCACTCCAAACGTTATGATAGACAGAAGCTCATTGATGAAGCATCAGAGGATTGTTGGACTGAGGATGCCTTTGTGTGATGCCCTTCTACATTCCTACTCCTGAGGTACTGTGGATTGATGATTTGATCTCCGGTTTTGTTTTTGATGATTTCATTGCCCATCCAAGTATTGAATATTTAAAACGTTACTCACTACATGAACTTAATGTACCTAGCTTTTCAGAAATACTTAAGTTATGTGACAATAGCTACAAATTTTGTCTACCATACCACTACTCACTGGCAACATGCAAATGAAGCCTGAGTCCCAAAATGGCTCAGGCCTCATGCTGGCAACATGTCAACACATAAATCGTCATGCATTTTTGCCTGAGTCTTGCAACCAATAGTTTCCTATTTGGAAGCTTGCAATGGCACCTATGATTAAAAATATTTATAACTGAACAAGTAGATTTCTCTCTAAGTGAATAATATACTTTCTTCTTTCAATACAGAGCGAGTAACATCACATTGTTGGCAGAGAAGGAGAAGTTTGGAAGCCTTTAAGAATATAAGGTTACTGGGCAAAGTCCAAGGTTACTCTATATCCCTGCAGCTGTGATCTTACATGTTGTATTTAAGAGCGCCTTCAGGTGGAATCAAATATTTGAAGATGCAGGCAGTGTATGATTTATTAGAGTAGTGAAAAGTAACAACTGCTTCTTCATTAAATCCCTGGAGATGCACCTTTCAAGATGATAAGCGCTTTAAACATATTCAAAGTCTATGCTTTCATTGCATTCTATCAATGAAACTATATGCCAGGTTGGAATAATCACAACAAGAAAGAAAACCTCAGATCAGTTTACAAACAATGCAGAGACACAAAGTGTGGGTCACCTTGTTACATACAGGTCCTTAGCAAGTACAGCTCTTGAGATTGGGGAAAGATTTGCCAGGAGGCAAAAGCCTTATTGACTTCCATATTCAAGAACTGATTAGATTTCTCCAGTTATATTACCTGCTATATGCAAATCTCTTATCTTAACATTGTTGCGATTCATTTATTTTCACTAGCAAAATAGATTTTGTACAAATCATCTGTTATTGCTGTTCAAAGATTTATATACCAGCTAATATTGTGTCTTTTCTTTTAAGTTGGAAAATCAAGGCAAAGGCCCGGATGACAGAATACTAACGCGAGTGAACAGAGTAAAAGACACCAGGTGAATCAGGAAGTGCTGACTATGTGAATTAACAGATTTCAGGAGGAAGAAAAAATTGTACAAGATAAAGTTTCCACATGTTTATGTTTAAATTTTTCATTTTTGGAATTAGTTAAATATCAGTAACTACAATTAGTGAGGCAAACTCCCAAGCAAAACATAAAAATAAAGTAATGAAATAAAATTAAAAAGGCTTCACTAGCACAAGTTTGCAACACTCAGATACATAAGGCAAGATTTAGCCAATCAATAGCAACACTGATAGTAGCTCATATGAATCATGGCAAGTTGTGAGTTTTGTTCGAGTAGTTAGTTGGTATAATATCTACTGCAAAGATCCAGATGCATTATAAAACTGTTGCATAATTATATGTTCATATATTTCTAAATTAATTTACTTGTCATTTTGTGTTTTGTATTAAAAATATACCTAGACATTGGAGCCAGTGGAGATACTTTGAAAATCCACAGGAGCTCAAACCTGCTGAAAATAATCTAAAATACTGAAAGAATGAAAGGAATGGAAGAAATTGTGTTTATTTAGTACCTTTCACAACCTCAGAACATCCCAAAATGCTTCATTGCCAATGAAGTACGTTTGAACGGTAGTCACTGTTGTATTGTATACAAAGTATTTAGGATAAGAATCACCCAAAAGTACCTAAAAATGTAACTTATTCTTTGCAGATTTCCTGTCTTGTCTCTTGAAGTAAGCTGGGCTATAGTTCATCCATTATGAAATAACTAGTAATTTTCAGGACCATCAGTATAATTTAGATCCTCTGCTTCACAGTCAATGCCCACACATGGCATGTTTTTCATGTTGGATGGTATATTTTTGATGTTTCCTGGCCAAAAGTCATGAATAAATCATCTTTGGCATGTTAACGGCAGGCAGTGATACTAAAGGGTACAACCTGGGAGTTGTGCTGGTAGGGTAGGGAGGCAGTGAGAGAAAGGAGTGATAGAGATGTGGCAAAGACAGAGGAGGCTCACAACTGTGATAGGAGGGAAGGAAAGCAAGGGGCTGGATTTTACAGGGTGGGTGGGGGGCTTGCTGCTTGCACCACACCACCCCCCCCCCCCCCACCCACCCACCCACCCACGGATGGAAAGTTGGTTCAAAACCGACTGACTTTAAATAAGAGATAAAAACAAAAAGCTGTGGATGCTGGAAATCCAAAACAAAAATAAAAACAGAAACAGAAATACCTGGAAAAACTCAGCAGGTCTGGCAGCATTGGCAGAGGAGAGCCCAGTTGACGTTTCGAGTCCTCATGACCATTCAACAGAAATAAGTAAAAATAGGAAAGGGGTGAAATATAAACTGGTTTGGGACAAGCATCCAGTCATAGGTGGAGATAACCAAAAGATGTCACAGACAAAGGAACAAAAAGGTGTTGAAGGTAGTGATATTATCTAAAGGAATGTAAAGTGCCTAGTTGGAAGATGAGGTGCTGTTCCTCCAGTTTGTGTTGAGCTTCACTGGAACAATGCAGCAAGCCTTCCGGACTGAATATTGAGTTCAACAATTTTAGATCTTGAACTCTCTCCTCCATCCCCACCCCCTTTCCATTTCTTCCCCCTCCTTTTTGTTTTTTCCAATAATTTATATAGATTTTTCTTTTCCCACCTATTGCCATTATTTTTAAATGTATTTCCACCCATTGTTTATCTCTACCTTTTAGTATTCCCCCACCCCCATTGGAGCTATCTGTACCTTGGTTGTCCTGCTCTCTACTCTTAATTAGCACACTCCTTTAGATAATATCACCACCTTCAACACCTCTTTGTTCTTTTCTCTGTGACATCTTTTGGTTATCTCCACCTATGACTGGCTGCTTGTCCCAACAACTGACCCCCACTCCCCCCACCACCACCCCTTAAACCAGCTTATATTTCACCCCTTTCCTATTTTTACGTAGTTCTGTTGAAGGGTCATGAGGACTCGAAACGTCAACTGTGCTTTCCTCCGCTGATGCTGCCAGACCTGCTGAGTTTTTCCAGGTATTTCTGTTTCTGTTTTTGTTTTGACTTTAAATAAAGTTGCCCTGCAAGATAATATGCTGCAGGCAGCCTACTCAGACTTCCGTCCCTCAGCGGAAGAAGTCCCACCCTTGAGAGCTGCTGATAAATCTGATTGCTCTATCAGTCTCAGCAGTGCCAGAACACAGTGGTGGATGATGCTGTGACTGCAAGGAGGCTCCAGGGTCACTGGAGAGAGGTAAGTCTGGGGTTTTGGAAGGGGAGGGATAGGGGAGCCTAGGGAGAGGCCAACCAAGGTGGGGGATAGGTTTGGAGGCCAATTGAGGAGGAACAAGGGAGGTGGGGGAACATCATGGGGTGGGAGTGGTGCACCTGATGCACACAGGAGACACCCCCCTCCAAATGATATGCCCCCCTTTACTTCCCACCTTTTCAACAAAGTTGTTTAAAAAGCGGCCTTCTCACTCTCGCCCGCCTGCCCAGCATTTTGTGGCAGTGGAAGCAGATTAAGGGCCTGAAGAGGGCAATAATTGGCCACTAAAGGCCCTCAATTGGCCCAAAGGCAGGTGGGCTATTGGGAGCCTTAGCCAGCTCCCTTCTGTGGAAGGGTCATGAGGACTCGAAACGTCAACTCTTTTCTTCTCCGACAATGCTGCCAGACCTGCTGAGTTTTTCCAGGTAATTCTGTTTTTGTTTTGGATTTACAGCATCCGCAGTTTTTTGTTTTTATCCCTTATAATGGGGTTGGCAGAAAGACTGGTGGGCTGGCCACCCGACATATTTTATGAGCTCATCCCCCACACCTCTTGCGCCAAAAAAAACTACACGTTTGGTGGGGAGGGTGTTGGAGGGTGTAAAATACAGCCCATGGCGTTTGTCTGGAGTGTAGGAGCATCGTTTTGGAGGTGGGGAGCCAGAAGCAGCACCGACATGAGGGAGGGGAAGAAGAGAGAAGTTTATGTGAACCAGAGAGCAAAGAAAGGTGATGGCAAGACTTGAAGGAGAGGGAGAAAAGTCACATCATAACCTGGCGGATGGCAGGGGGCGAAGACATTGCAGGCAGAGAGAGTTCGCTGCAGTGGGGAGCATGGAGAACACGAGTATCCAAACTTAGGGCTGTTGGAGGGGAAAAGCAAGACTGAATTGGGGTTGGCACCAGAAGAGAGAATAGTGAATGAATAGTGGTGTGAATAGGAGGGAGAGGATACTGCTTTAAATTAGGGGAGGGATTTACAGTGACTGTGCAGATTTAAGAGGATTTTCAGGGGAGAGTATTCCTGTGAGCTGGATGGCACTGGAAGGAAAGATTGCCTCTGTGAACAGGAAGAGTAACTGTTGGACGTAGCCTTGGGGAGGTGGTGATCTAGCTGGTGTGTCAACAGCCAAATATCACAAATTTCCCTTTGTTAGACCTAAAATCTATTAGCTATAAAGTAATGAAATGCTTAAAATAACCTGAATACATCATTTTTAATATTAATTTTTTAATGGCTATGCAGCTGCCCTCCCCACTATTCCATGTAAAATATACTACCAGTTGTCATAGGTAACACATGTAAGGAATTTGTATAATTAGAAATTTGCTGTCCACATCCCTGACTAGAACAATCCCTTCTTCTGTAAGACCAGGTTTGCTATTAATTAAGCCTTTATTTTAACAAAAGCTAGTTATAACTATTTTCTCCCATTAATACGTTATTTCCTGTATTTGAAGATTTCAAACACAAGGAATAATTAAATTCACAGCTGATAAATAGAATAGTTTTCAATAAAGTCGGACAGATGTCACTTAATTTTTAGGAAAAAAATCAATTTTCACTGTCTCTTAAATTGCTGGAAAATACATTGAGTAAAGTTTCCAAATCTAATGCATTTAACACTTGTATCCTTCTGCAGAGTTTCAGATTTTTTCCCCCCCAGTATGAGTACAGGCATTTTTGTGTATAACTAAAATTACAATAGGGTATAGTAGCAAAATTGTTGTTTCTGCGCTACAAATCCAAAGGCCTGACTAATGAACTGGAAATGTGAGTTCAAATCCCATCACAGCAGCAGGGGAGCTTAAATTCACTTAATTAAATAAATCTGAAATTTAAAAGCTGGCACCAATCATGATGATAATGAAACTACTGAATTGTCAAAAAACCCAACTATTTCACTAATGTCCTTTAGAGAAAGAACTCTGCCCGTCTGGCCTATATGTGACTCCAGACCCACCGCAACATGGTTGACTCTGTGCTCAGCAATGGCATAGCAAGTTACTTGGTTATGCTCAAGAAAGCAGCTCATCACCATCTTCTCAAGGGCAATAAAAGCTGGCGTTGCTAGCGATGCCCATATACCATGGACTTTTTATTAAAAAGTCTTATGCAGCATATGTTGGTTAGGGCAGGTGACCAAAAGCTTGATCAAAGAGGTACGTTTTAAGAAGTGCCTTAAATGAGAAGAGGAGGAGAGGTTTAGGGAGAGAATTCCAGAGAATGACCTTTGACAACTAAAGACGCAGCTGTCGATAGTAGAATGATTAAAATTGAGGATGCCCAAGTGACCAGAATTGGAGGAGGGGTGATACCTTGGAAGTTTGTAAGGGTAGAGGAGATTACAGAGATAGGGAGGGGCGAGGCCACGGAAGGACTTGAAAATAAGGTGAGAATTCTAAAATTGAAGCATTACTTAGCACAGTAAGGACCTGTGAGCACAGGGGTAAGGGTGAATGGAACTTGGTGCAAATTAGGACATGGGCAGCAGAGTTTTGGTTGGCCTCAAGTTTATGGAGGCTGGAACATGGGAGGCTGACATGGTGTGTTTTGGAATAGTCACGCCTAAAGGTAACATAGGCATGGATAGCAGCAGTTAAGCTGAGGCAGGGGTGGAGGTTGGTGATGTTATGGAGATGGAAACAGAAGATGTTAATGACGGTGCTGGTATATGGTCAGAAGCTCATCCGAGAATGATATTAGACACACTGAAAGGATTGTTTTCCCCAGCAATGGACTTTTATGACTTTAAATTGCCTTTGGGTTCTGTGCTGAGTAAACAAACGCATCTCAGTTTGAAATCACCTGACCATCTTCCCTTCTCGACAAAAAATGAATTAAAAGAACAAGCAACTCCTTAGCGGCTCAAACCTTTGTTTTAAAAACTCTTACAAATAGCTTAGAACTCTTTTTCTCCATTACTTTTAATAAAATGCTGAGTTCTGCATTAAACTCCAGAGAATGCTTACCTTGGCTGCTGTGGTCATGTCATTGCACTTCTTCTGGGAATGGTCATCAGAGCATGGAATTACCACCATGGCATCCAAGTCCTTCCACGCCACCTGGCTTACATCATGGGAAGCTCTCACTTGTGGTGTCCCCTGCAGCGGGTCTCACCAAAACGCCACCTTATTTAGTCAAACAGGCCCTTATCCAAAAATTTTGGGCCCATTCCTTCAAGACCTCTTATGATATCTCAGTGGAAAAAGAGCTATGCAGATACTGGAGATTTCTCACATTTTAGAATATGTTTATAACTGAAGTGAACTTCATAATATTGATTTAAGGTGATTATCAAACATGTGGCTCATTCACTTCCTAGTGCTAATCCTTAGTTCTGGGGCTGGATTGCTGATGAGTGGGAAGCAGAAATTCACCCAAGTTGAGATCTTGACTCCATGTCACATGGCACCTGATGCCCAATGCAATTCTTGAGGAGCAGACCAATTACTGGCCAGGGTGCATGCTCACTGTCCAATTATAATGGAAACTGTTGGCCTCTGGTCCCACAACTGTGGCTGTTAAAAAAAGTTGGCTCATGACATCTGTCCTCAGCTTTTTATTGGAGCACATGGTTGGTCTGCAGTTTTAACTGTGGCTGAGTTGGTTGCACTCTTAGCTCCCAGTGAGGAGGCTGTGGGTTCATCTCTCACTCCAGGGACTTGAGCACAAAACGTATGCTACTCGCTCAAATGAGATGCTGTTGGTCCTCTCACGTAGATGTGAAAGATACTGTGGCACTATTTTGTAGAAGTGCAGGGGAGTTGTTCTCCGACAACATTTATCCCTAAACTAGATGACCTTCCTTTGTGCAAATCGGTTGCTGTAATTTTTACTTTACAACAGATCAAAAGTATTTAATTGGCTATGAAACACTTTGGGATGTCCGACGGTTCCATAAATCATTCTTTTAAGTTCTGAGCTGCGGGATGAACAAAATTCCCGATTCGTCTTTGGCTGCGTGACCATAGTTGGGATAATTTGGAGAAGTCTGGCGTTGGCAGCGAGATAAACGGAATATACAATTAAATGGCCGTTTGACCTCATACCTTGCAGGCCACATATCACTACATTCCTGCAAATTCCGATGTTTCAATCGCAGCTAGACGCGTTAATTGTTAGTCAAGCTACAATAAGGGTGATTCACACACTTCACATTCCTTCCAAGCGAAACTGGGCAAGTAAACTCAGCAAAACTGGCACAGGAAATGCACACTCATGTGACTCGCTGAATCATTGGACACACCTGGCTTTGAACCGAAGCTAAGGAAGATTGACATTCAGAAGTCCTGGGGAGGAGGAAAGAAAGAGAGTTAATTATTGTTAGCCCGTGTGTTGTATCGCCTCCAAGGTAAGTTTAACATTGTATTTGGGCTCTCTATTTCGTGCTGCTGTGTGGACGCTTCTCGTTATTTTCTAGGTGCCTGGACATGACCCCCTTATGTTGGTCAGATTTTGGAGTCTCAGTGATTCTGTATCCGCGGAGAGTGTTCACGGCAGCTGCCATGGTGTGTGCTCACTGCACGTCCACTTATCTAAACTTCGCTTTAAATCGTATGCTGGTGTCTCTATTGGAAGTTTATTTTCTTAACCGTCAAATGCTTATGAATTGTACAATTCGTTCACCAATCTAAATCGAGAGTTTCTTCGAAAGAACTAATGTCTTTGGGCTTTCAAAATTTACCCCAGTGTTTTCATGTAGTAATCAGCAAAATGCCTTGTTGAATATTGTAGATCAATGTGAGAGAGCTGGGGTTTTCTTAAGATAGGGGGGACATTTAAACTATAAATTCAATATTTCATAGTTTACAATAAACTTGGTCAATTCACCTTTCCCCATTTACTTGTATTCTTGCTGGTGAGTTATTTACAGGCTGTTATTGTTCCGTTTTTTAAAACGTTTTAGGACATTTCTCCTGGCTTTCTCACGTGCTCCTGTTTTCTCTGGTTGGTAATTATGTCTTACGGTGGGGTTAATCGGTTTTTTGTTTGTTTGGCTGAACCATATTATTTTAAACGAAGCGATGAATTGATTTCTTGCTGTGTGTTAGGTGCTGTAACCTGCCGCTCAGGGTGTGGTGTTCACGGGGTCTGACGTAGGTTCGCCAACAGAAACCTTTTGGAGGAAGTTGTGCAGGTTGGCGAGTGTAGAAATTGGTTTAAATTGGGACCTATTTCGGGAGACGGAATGTTTTAGTTAATCTCGATTTAACCAAAGCAGGAACCATCCGAGTAGGGTTGTAAAACGCTGGGATATTGTGGGAAGAGTGTAACTAACGCAGTGTTTGTTTTTTCTTGGCTGCGTTATTGCAGGAGACTCTCTGTAAACCAGACATTTCCGGGATCTCAAGCTGGACGTCGACGAGAAGGTAAAAAGGATGCGAACTCCTGATCTCAGTCTCTTTTTTTAACTTGATTTTTCCCCTTTTCCCGGAATGGGGAGCGGATTTTAACGCTGTGACTGATCTGTTTCTGCCGATGAGAGGGGGTGGGTAACTCTCAACCTGGGTTGCTCAAGTAGGTAGAGGGTGTGTTCTTCTGTCCCTGTGGGTCTTGGATTCCTTCCGCCACGTCAAGGATGGAATTTCCTCCACATCTCACTCTGGATTTTTTTTTTTAAACGGGCTTCTATATGGATTAGTCGCTCATCTGGGTTTGCCGAGAAGTGTCCTGCTGCTATTTCACTGCTGTTTTCACTTCGAATTGGCGTCGAACCTAGTGCGAATCCGGAGTCGAGGTCTTACCTGACTCTGGGAGGCAGGAGTGTGAGACTGACGGGGCAGCCTCTCATCATGTAGTAAAACGAAAGCAATATGGAACGTAAATGAGAATATGGTGGCAAACGATGTTTGCAATATGTTCACAGTCCCCGCTTACCCTTTTTAAAAATTGTTGCCTATGTCCTGTTTTGAAAAAGAGAACATTTCCGATTTGAACCACTGCGGTGGCTAAGGGCCGTCGCCATGGTACGTTCCAGACAAGAATTAAGACAACAGAAGCCAATTACTGTCTACTGGAACTTGCTACCCCCCCACTGACATTAGAAATGTAAATTCAGTGCTTTGAATCTCCTGGACTGCAGCATCTGGCCACATTTACACAGTAGACTTTACTTTGGTGCAAAGGGGCTTCTGCCTGTCACCTAACTTAATGTAGTCTGAATGTGTATCAAGACCAGATTTCAGAGGGAAAGCTAACGAGTCTCTCCCACCTCTTAAGTAGACTTGCTCCAGTGTGCAGTGGCCCCTGACTCCGGATTTGGTTGCATTTATGCTACAATTATACATAGTCACATAGAATATGTAGCACAAAAAACAGGCCATTCAGCCCAACTAGTCTATGGTGTTTATAGATCACATGAATCTCATCCTTGTTCATCTCTGCCTTCCAGCATATCTTTCTATTTCTCGCATACATTTGTCTGCTTTCCCTTTGAAAGCCTCTGACCCATTCACCTCCACCATTTTCTGTGGTAGTCAATTCCACATTCTAACTGCTGACTAAATACATTTCTCCTTGTTTCCTGATAGGATTTATTGATTGGTAACTTTCTTGTACATATGGTTCTTGCTTTGGATTCTCCCACAAGTGGAAACATTCTCTCCATACTTACTCTGTCCAACTCATTCAGAACTTGACTTCTGGGTCTCCTATAAGCCTTCTCGTTGGTCTGATGTGTAAATGTGCCATCAGAATATTAATTCCCAGCTCAGTTCTGAGTGCAGCAATGATTTATTTTTGTTGATCTGACCATTGCAGCACAGTACACTATGATTGAATGCTTATAATAATGTACAGTATGTAAGTTGCACTGAGAGCTTTGTTTTATGTATTCAACTGTTTGGTTATGTCCTGCAACTCATTGGTCATTTTAAAACTGGTAGTAAAAATACACTTTTTTCATATGACTTGTTACCCTGATAAATGTCATTTTAAAAAATATATTTTTAAGTGACATTTTTGCTACTATTCCTCTGAACCCAGTGAAGTTTATCAATACTGGATTGGATGGAAAACAAAAACAGAATTACCTGGAAAAACTCAGCAGGCCTGGCAGCATCGGCAGAGAAGAAAAGAGTTGACGTTTCGAGTCCTCATGACCCTTCGACAGAACAGACTGCTGAGTTTTTCCAGGTAATTCTGTTATCGTTTTGGATTTCCAGCTTCCGCAGTTTTTTGTTTTTATCTCTGGATTGGATGGAAGCTGCCCAATAACTGTGTCCAGCTGTGTGAGCACTAGCTTGTTACATCCATAAGGTTTAAGCAGACCTTCATTTACAAGTCAGTATTGTTGAAAATATCCTGTAGATCTAAATGTCTCTAAATGACCATTTTATTTTGTTCAGATAATGGCAATACATCCTCGCAGGGTGCGTTTGAAACCTTGGCTGGTGGCCCAAGTGGACAGTGGCCTTTTCCCAGGTCTAGTTTGGCTGCATCGGGAAAATAAACGTTTCCAAATCCCTTGGAAACATGCAACTCGTCACAGCCCCCCTCAAGAAGAAGAAAACACTATTTTCAAGGTTTTGCACCATTATATATTTTACTGGCTTTATGACTTAGCATTGTGGAGAGTAAGGTTATAGAAGCTCTTATAAAAAGATCCACCATACCAGAAACAGTTGAGTAATTTCAAACGGGGGTGCCAATTCACTTCTGTCAGCTTTATGCTTGTACCAAAGTGGAAAAGTCTCTGGTACTAATTTTCTCTGAATAAAGTTGTTGGGTTATAATGAAACAGTTGAAGAAAAGTCTTTTAAACTGAGAATATACTCAGCTTGTCTATGACAAACTCTTGTATATTTAATCACTACATGGAACAAGATTGGCCAGTATGCACTGAACCAACAATGGGATTGGTTTTTTTTTTCTTGCTGAAATCAGTGGGTTATCAATAACCTCATGGGATTGGCAAATTTACTGCCCCATTAGTGCCAGTTCTGCATCCATTGCTAATTTTAGAGACCTACCAAAGAGAGCTGCCAAAGTGTCTGCCAGTATCAGGCAATGGGGTCCCTTTTAATATGCAAGTGAAGACCCTGTGATAGATGTGGGACCCCCGATTGGCATTTTAGGGTTTGGAGCCTTGCATTTGCCGATCCATTTTCATTGGCAATGCAGAAAAGGTAAGTTTAAATTTGTTTTTGTGGTGACAGGAATAATAGGAGTGGAAGGAGCAAGCACTGATCTGGCTTAAATGTAGGATCAGCTAAATATTAATTCTAATGTTTTTATCTGCAGGCATGGGCAGTAGAAACTGGAAAGTACCAAGAAGGGATTGATGAACCAGATCCAGCCAAGTGGAAAGCACAGCTTCGTTGTGCACTTAACAAAAGTCGTGAATTTAACCTAATTTATGATGGAACCAAAGAGGTTCCGATGAATCCTCTTAAGATATATGAAGTGTGTGATATCCCACAGAGCGGCAGTACACCCAGCAATCCAGGTAGAACCTTTTGGTTGATTGCAATAGCTGGCACTGGCAAATCTTTCACCCAGGTGCTAAAAGTAGTTGTCAGTTGGGATTTTAACTGAATAATTTTTGTTAACTAACAGTTTTTATAGCAGACTGGGAGCAGGTATTGGAAAATAGTTTTTTTAATATTGGGATATGCAGCAAGTAGCTATAAGCTTCAAGGGGTCAAATTTCAATATGGTGTAACAGTAAAATGAAAATTGTTATGGAGGCAGAGCTGTCAATGGACTCACCAACTTGTATTTATATGGTATCTATTTATGGTGTCTAGTTAACTGTCCCAAGGAGCTTCACGTGCGCATTATCAAATAAAATTTGACACTGAGCCACACAGACATTAGGACAGCTGACTAAAATCTTGGTCAAAGAGGTTTGAAGGAACAACTTGCAAGAGGTAGATAGGTTCAGGGAGGGAATTCCAGAGCTTCAAGGTTGAGGCAGCTGAAGGTGTGACTGTCAGTGGTAAAGTGAAGAAAATTGGGCATGTGCAAGAGGCCCGAGACATCAGTGTAGGGCAGGAGGAGGCTACAGAAGTGAGGAGGGGCAAGACTATGGGAGGGATTTGTAGTCAAGGCTATGAATTTTAAAATTGAGGCATTGCCAGAAGTAGACCAGTAATCTCATGATGGATGAATGGGATTTGGTATAAACTAGGATAGGGGCAGCAGTTAAGGCTGGCCAGGAAAATCTTAGAATAGTCAAGCCTGGAGTTAGCAAAGGCAATGGTGAGTGGTTCAACAGAAGTTGGCTGAAGGCAGGGGCAAAAATGAGTGGTGTTGCAGAGGTGAAATAGGCAGCTCTTGGTGGTGGAGAGGATATGTGATCAGAAACTCACCTTGGGTTCCAGTAGGTAGCAGAAGTTGTAAGTGGTCTAGTTTGGCCTTGGACAGTGACCAGAGAGCAGGATAGAGTCAATGGCAAAGGAACAGAGCCTGTAGCAGAGACAAACATGTACGGGATATCGGGCAAGCTCTATAATGAATCTGAAGCAGTAAAGATGCTGAGAAGGGTGGCAGTGAGCATACATGTGGAAAGTGACCAAAAAGCCAAAATGGTTTTGGGACTTGTTCATTAGCTTATTTGTTTTCTGTTTAAAATTAGCCTTTAACAAAATCTAGCTAACAATGTAAAACTTCTCGTGTGAGATTGCCGCCAGAATCAAAATTCACTGCTCAATTTAGGTTTTACTCCACCCAATATAGTAAAGGGACAACTTAGTTTTATTTTGACTTCCCACGAATATTGATTTAAATTAAATGGGTGTCGGATTTATGTTAAACATTTTACAGGATCTGTACCATGGGAAGAAAATGATGTAGATTTGGAAGATGAAGAGGAGGATGACTTGAGCTCTTCTCAACCTCAAGTTAAAGTGAGTGGAAAAACTTTGAAACATGAATTACAACAAATTCATTCTGGAAATCTTTAGCACCCTGATGATTTGGTAGGTAAGGCCACCATCAAGTGCAGAGCTAAGTCATACAATACAAAGTCCCCAGCTCAATTCGTGGCCTGTTAAGTTAACTAGCTTTGGTCAGTACAGTTGTGGGGACACTATAGTTGAACTTAGTGGTTGTAGGTCTAGAGAATGGAGCATGGGGTAAGAAATCAGCTTGGATTTTTGTTCTCTATTCTGGTGTAAGAATCCAGGCTAGAAAGCATACATGGATGAAAATCAGTTATGTACACTACAGATCTTGGCTCTGACGTTCAAGAAACCTGATAATGTACTATCTGGGCTAGCATGGCAATGACCATTTTGACAAAGGAGAGATGGATTGGGTTCTATTTATCAAGCTAGGGCGTGGTAAATCATTAATGAATGAGGCAATAAAAGTTTCAGATGATGACAGTATCTGAACCTGAAATCGTAGTCTTCGAATCATCCTTGTATGTTAGCTATTTGTGTTGGTCTGTTTTCAGCTGATTTATTGTGCAGAATGCCAGCAGATGCCTTGTAGTGACAGTAAAATTTATGATAACCAATGCAACCTTATCCGTGACCAAATCAATCTTTGTCAGGAAATAATGGGACCAGCATCCAATATAAAGAAATGAATGTAATCAGCAACATTCAAATTATAGCATGACACAGCAGAGAAGGAGGCCATACAGCCTATATTTCTGCTCTTTGATAAAACTATCCAATTAACCCCACTCCCCTACCCTTTTTTCCTGTAGTCCTACAATATTTTCCCCTTAAAGTTCTTATCTAACTCCCTTTTGAAAAAGTTATTGGATCTGGCCAAGGTAGACTGGGAACAGCTACTTGTGGGAAATCTACAGAGGAGCAGTAGGGGGCATTCAAAAAGGAAATGGGGAGGGTACAGGCTCAACATGTTCCCTCTAGGATGATAGGAAGGAGTAACAAGCCCAGAGAACTATGGATGACCAGAGATATTCAGGTTACGATGCGAAGGAAAAGAGGCTTTTAGCAGGCACAAGAGAAGCAAATCAACAGAGGCATTAGTGGAGTACAGAAAGTGCAGGGCGGAGCTTAAAGCAGTTAGGTGAGCAAAGAGGGGATATGAGAAAGCTCTGGCTGGTGAAACTAGGGCAAATCCCAAGATATTCTATAAGTATATCGATTAGAAGAGGATAACCAGGGAAAGAGTAGGGACCAAGGAGGCAATCTATGGGTGGAGCCGAGGACATCGGGAGAGTGTTGAATGAATGCTTCACATCCGTCTTCACCCAAGAAAATGAGGATGAAGGTATCGAACTCAGAGACTGCGAGGTTCTTGAGCAAATTGATAGAGAGTGACAAGGTATTGGAGGTGTTGGCAGGCTTAAAAGCGGACAGATCTCCAGGTCCGGATGATTTGTGTCCCATACTGCTGAGGGAGGCAAAGGAGGAGATTGCAGGGGCTCTGACCCAAATTTTGAATTCCTCTCTGGCCGCAGGGGAGGTGCCAGAGACTGGAGAACAGCTAATGTGGTTCTGCTATTTAAGAAGGATTGTAGGGATAAGCCAGGGAACTACAGGCCAGTGAGTCTCATGTCAGTGGTAGGGAAACTATTGGAGAAAATTCTGAAGGAGAGAATCTATCTCCACTTGGAGAGGCAAGGTTTGATCAGAGATAGTCAGCATGGCTTTGTCAGAGGGAGGTCATGCTTAACAAATTTGATTGAATTTTTTGAGGAGGTGACCAGGAGTGTAGATGAGTGTAGTGCAGTTGATGTAGTTTATTTGGATTTCAGCAAAGCCTTTGACAAGGTCCCACATGGGAGACTTATAAAGAAGGCAAATGCACATGGGATACAATGTAATTTGATAAGGTGGATTCAACATTCTCCTAGTTGTAGGAGACAGAGGGTGATGACAGAAGGATGCTTTAATGCCAGTGTCCAGCGGCGTACCACAGGGATCTGTGCTGGGTCCCCTATTATTTGTCATTTATATAAACGACATAGGTGACTCTGTGGGGGGGGATGGGTTAGGATTATTAATTTTGCGGATGACACAAAGATTGGCCAGGTGATTAACAGAGGTTGAGTGTCTTGGGCTACAGGAAGGTATAGATGGGGTGATCAAATGGGCCGATAAGTGGCAGATGGAATTTAACCCTGAAAGAGTAATTTGACAAGGAAGTATTCAATGAACGGCATGACACTAGGAAGTTCTGAGGAACAAGGGACTTGGGCGTGTGTGTCCATAGATCTTTGAAGGCAGTGGGGCATATTAGTGCGGTGGTGAAAAAGGCATATAGGGCACTTGCCTTTATCATCAAGGCATAGATTACAAAAGTAGGGAGGTCATGTTGGAGTTGTATAGAACCTTGGTGAGGCCACAGCTGGAGTCCTGTGTGCAGTCTGGTTGCCACATTATAGGGATGATGTGATTGCACTGGAAGGGGGTGCAGAGGAGATTCACCAGGGTGTTGCCTGGGATGAAAAATTTGTTATCTTGAGAGGTTGAATAGACTTGGGTTGTTTTTGTTGGAGCAGAGAAGACTGAGGGGCGACCTGATCGAGGTGTACAAGATTGAGGGGCGTGGATAGGGAGCAGCTGTTCCCCTTAGTTGAGGGTTCTGTCAAAGGGGGCATAAGTTCAAGGTGAGGGGTAGGAGGTTTAGGGGGGGAATGTAAGGGAACGCTTTTTTACCCAGAGGGTGGTGATGGTCTGGAATGCGCTGCCTGAGAGGGTGGTGGAGGTGGGTTGCCTCACATACTTTAAATGTACCTGGATGAGCACTTGGCATGTCATAATATTCAAGATTATGGGCCAAGTGCTGGTAAATGGGATTAGGTAGGTCAGGTGTGTCTCACATCGGTGCAGCCTTGATGGGCCGAAAGGCCTCTTCTGCACCCTGATTCTGCTTCCAGCACCCTTGTAACCTGTGCATTCCAGATTCAATGAACAAAGCCAATTTAGATTCTTGCTCTTCAGCAATAGACCCCTCTGCATTTATGAAAATATTGGTCTTTGGTCACTTATGGGTATTTAAAAGAAGGGCTACTCATTCATTTCCTTTTTCTTTTTATACACAGATGCAAGAAAGCTTTCCATTTCTCAACTTGAATGGTAAGTGAACCCAATACTATTGTCAGTGTGAATTTAATCTTTGACCAGAGTTCTTGTTTTAATGATTAACATCTTGGAGTAACATGGTTTTTTAAAAACAAAAATACCCAGAAACTGGGTTTGAAATCAATCCAGTTAGGCTCTATATTGGCTGTAAGTATCCAGTGTGAAATGGGTCTGGGCAATCTCAGCCCATTTCCTCATGGGCACAATTTGGCAGTCTCACTCAAAAGGACAATGTTGCTGATATTATTTTGGTTGTGGGGTGCATCAAAAGATGCTTGATGCTGAGATGTGTGCAGCATTTGAAGAACAGAACTGCAAATAAATGATTACCATTAGTAATGGATCAAGCACATATTTTGCAATGAGTAAGAATCCCAGAGGATTAGGAATCTTGTGCTTGTCTAAAAAGTTCTCTTGTGGAATTTTTACATTTTTGACATTTAACCATAACAGAATAGAAATAACCTTGCTTCTTGAGTTTTTTTCTCTCCCGTCCCTCTCCATTATTTATACTCATGGGCAAAAGTGCTGGATGGTATTGCATAGAAAGGGGGAAGAAAAGGGCTGTGTTTTAAGAATATAGGGTCCCTTTTAAGACAGATGAGGAGAAATATTTTGAGGATTATTAGTCTGTAGAATTCTCTTCCCCAGAAAGCAGTGGAGGCTGGGTCATTTAATTAATTCAATGCTGAATTAAATAGATTTTTAATAGATAAGGGAGTCAAGGATAATGGGCAGCAGATGGAAAAGTGGAGATGAGACCATAATCAGATCAGCAATGGTCTTATTGAATGACAGAGGAGGCTCAAAGGGCCAAATGGCCTCCTCCAAAGTCCTGTTTTCCTTTGAAATACTATTGAAGCGGAATTACTCTTGTAATGTAGAAAATGCAGCAGCCAATTTGCATTCAGCAATGGCCCATAAACAGTAAAGTGCTAAAGACCAGATATTAGTATTGGTTGGGAGATAAATATTGGCCAGGACACTGAGGACAGCTCCCATGCTCTATATTGAATAGTGCCATAAAACCTTTTATGTCACCTGAGGGGGTGGATGAGGCCTCAAGTTTAATGTTGGGATGTGCCATCTTTCTGATACAAAGTACAACACCCTTAACTTGACGTCTGCCTAGATTTTTGCGCTTAAGTCTCGGGCAACTTTTTGACTCTGGGATGAGAAGGGAAAATCTCTTTTGCAAGATGTAGTAATACCCCTTGTTTCAGGAAATGTGGGCATTCTTAAGAGGTGAAGCAAAGAACATCTTGGTGTCTTTATCCCCCTTTTCCCAGATTCAGCAGAAACTAAGGATTTGAAGTTGATTCTCCAGTTAAGAATCCAGAATTCCGCATTGTAACTATCAATCTAGCTGGGTTAATTATTTTTAAAATGTTTCTAGTAACGTACACTGTGTAGTGAACTCGAGGAATTGTATTATAGTTCAGCTTTACTTGCAGCATTATTGCTATGTTAGACATAATCAGGACCTGCAGTAACTCCAATCTTGCTCTACACAGTAGTAATTGATTGAGGTGGCCTAGAAAGCCAGTCATTTGTAATTGGTTTCTTCGTGAGGCAACCACCAGTGCTGCCTTGGGGCAAATAGGAAGTGGGTGTTGCCCATCCTGAGATTTGTTTTACAAAAATTGAACAATACTATAAATTACACAAAGTAAATTGTGGATGACCTAACAAAACAGTGCAGGAATTATTTGATAATGAAAGTTGATCTTTTATTAATCAGTAGCAATGCCAACTCTGTAACTTGAGTAACATGAACCTTGCAGACTCTCCGATGGCCCCAGCAAATGTGACCAGTTGTTCTCCCAATGAGTGGATAAAGACAGAACCAGAACAGATCTTGCAGGTCGATCCACACTTACCAGCAGAGATATTCAGCACTCCAGAAACATGGATCAGCTCACTGCCAAGTAAGCAAAAAATCTGCATGCCAAAATCAAATCTAAGATTGGTTTGTTTCTCTATAGCAAGAATTTTTCTTTCTCCCCCATGCCAACCTAGTTAGTGGCATCCTTGCACGCCTTCAACTCAGTTGCAGTTAATTGCATTTTCTGTCTTGTTGCTTAAACTGAAACTGGCCATTAATATTTAACACCATATCCTCATCAGAAAGACCTGAATTATACATAGCACCTGATGACGTCTTAATGTTTCAATGAGCCAGATGTATAATGAATAACTTGAAAATGTAATGACTATGTAGGAAAGTGTAACACTTTGCTGCTTGTAGGAATTCATTGCACTGAGACAAAGGACCAGCTAACTTGTTTAAATTAATGGTTATAGTTGAAGGAAGAATCTAATCTGGGATATTAGAAGAGCTCTCTGCAGTCTTTATTGCCATGGGATCTTTAAAATCCATCTGAATTTGGCCCCCTGTATAATCCAATAAGAGCACCACCTAAAATGCAACTCTCTGCACTGCTGACTTGGTGGATGTCGCCCTCAGTATATTGTTACATCCTAAGGAAAACCTTGAAGTTGGGACATTCTGACTTTGTACTGAGAATGTTGCTACCTGAGCCAAATTGATTTCCTCACGAAAATATTAAGAGGAAAGTATATTGGAGTGAAACATGCAAGTTTAATGGGAACTCTGAATATTTTGCATCTGACAGAGAATAGAAAATTTGCTGCCATCAATGCAAATGTTAAAAGAGCATAAATGAAGGTAGATGGGAATTGATGTCAAAATCTCAGTGAAAAGTAATCTGCTTTTAAAAGGAATTGCGCTAAGTAACTTTTTTCCATACACTTTATAATGGATGGGAATCTAATCATCCTTCAAATTTTAAAAATATATTGTGAAAAGGTTCTCTTAGAGCTTTAAAAGGTTGATTTTATATTTCCCCTCAATTCTGTATAGTGACAGACCTGGAGATCCAGTTCCAGTACAGAGGCAAAGAATTGGGACCAGCCTTAAATGTCAGCAATCCACAAGGATGCCGTCTCTTTTATGGGGATCTAGGTCCAATGCCAAACCAGGAGGAATTATTTGGTCCAGTTTCCCTTGAACAAGTGAAATTTCCTGGAACAGACCATATCTCAAATGAAAAGCAACGTCTCTTTACAAACCGTCTACTGGATGTGATGGATCGAGGACTGATACTGGAAGTGAGTGGTCATGCAATCTATGCCATCCGCCTGTGTCAGTGTAAGGTGTACTGGTCAGGACCCTGTGCAAGTGGAACTACTACCCCACATGTCATAGAACGACAGAAGAAAGTCAAACTCTTTTGTTTGGAAACTTTCCTAAGTGGTGAGTTTTCTTCAGTAACTTTTAATGTGAACTAAATGGGATGGATTGAAGAAAACTGGTTTAATTTCTGGGTATGAAAGCATAATTTCCCTTGTTGCAATTGGTCCCCCTCCCAAAGGTGTTCATCCTGTGTCTTCCTCATGTGAAATGGTTCAATCTATGGCTGTTTACTTTCACAATGACCAATGTGATCCCTTGGTTCTACCATCAGCTAAAGGAAGCTGCATATAAGGATAAGGGAGAAAATGTCGGAGAGGGCAGGAATGAAGAAAGAGAACCATTTTATGTTGTGTCTCTGAATTCAGTAATGCAGTGCTCCTCCACCCAGGGCTATGCTAATTAGGAAAATCAGTTGAGGCCAAAACTGAAACTATTGCATGTCTCCAATGTTATTTCATCATTAACCATTGACAAAAATGATTGGCTGACCTTTAAACTGGAACATTGTGTCTTCACACATACAAAACCACTGTTTTTGATTTTGAATTGCAGATCTGATTGATCTTCAAAGAGGACAGAGTAACAAAGTACCACCATTTGAGATTTACCTGTGCTTTGGGGAAGAGTGGCCTGATGGCAAACCGAAGGAAAGAAAACTAATAATGGTGCAGGTAACAGATTCCTGGGTTTTGCCTCAATATAAATTTGTCATCTTTCTAGACAAAGGGCCTGTTTGTGGCGTACAATTTTTTTGCACCATTTCAGTTACAAAGGTGATTTAATTATCAATGTTGTCATTGTGTTTAGGATGTAGAATCTGGCTAAATGCTCAACACATAGGTAGTAGAGTGAACAATATACTGTCTCCTTTTGAGTCTAAAATTGAGAACTGAATAAAAGTCTACTGCATTTTTACAGTCCAGAACTGATTTAATTATTTAAATTCTAATCATCTTCATTTCTTAATATTTTAAGTGACTTTTTTTAAAAAGTGACTTTAGATTTAAAATGTGAAGCCACAAATGGATAGAAGTTCAGGATGTTTAACAGTTTTTTTCTGTTCTATTTGATTTGGTAAAAGCCCAAGATTTCTAAATATCTACGGGCAAGGGATTGTTAAATTTTCTGATTTAGGCTGCTATTGGTGCTTTTAATTGTACTACAAGCTATCTTTGGAGTTGTTTATTATTAGGCAAATGATGTGTTTCCCATATTTACCTAACCAATGGGTTCTAGCTTCACTAAAACTTTCCAAAAGCCAACTATATAATTAGTGGGCCAATGGCTTAATTAGTTTGATTTATTGTTTGTTCTAGGATATGGGCAACATTTGGCAAGGCCGCATTGAGGTTGTGGTAGGTCGTCGTCTTGAAGTGTAGCAATCCTAGGCCATATTGATCAATAAATTCTGGGATGTTGACGTAGTGATGCAATATCCCAAGTCTGGGTGATGGGTGACGATGTTCCCATGATATTACTTAACCTCCTCATTGGTGGCAGCTGCAAGGAGAGAGGCACTTGCTGTGCTTGTAACAGTAGATTGCACTTGACCAAGGGGATGCATTTGGAATTTTTAAAAGCTACAATGGTCTTTAGTAAAATGTTTCCTGGTTTTCCCCATCTAATTGTTGTGATATGTCCTAATCTTTCAGGTTGTGCCAGTTGTTGCACGGATGATTTACGAGATGTTCAACGGTGAATTTACACGTTCTTTTGACAGTGGCAGTATTAGGCTGCAAATCTCAACCCCAGATATTAAAGATAATATTGTGACTCACCTGAAGCAGCTGTACCACCTCTTACAAACAAACCAAGGACATGAGCCATGGCAAATTCAACCTCCAAACCTGCACATGGCACAACCCCTGCCAACCCAGTGACATATGGTTTCATTCTAACCACTAGAACTTTTAACTGTAGGTGAAAATTCCTCTAAAATATTGATTACTTTTTCATGTGGTTAATATGCTTGCTCACACTATTGGTACCATAGAAGACCATGAATGTTATGTTGTAACTTATGGAATTGAGTTTTATTAAAGAAATTAAGCTCTATATAGTCTCATCTAATGAGCTTTTGTTTCCCAAAAGCCCAGTCTCAGCCTATAGTTATAAACAAAATGCTGAACTCTGGAGATTGGAGATGGTTTATAGCAATTTAATCCCAATGTTTGCAATAGGATCTAATTTTCAAATCCATTTCCAATATTGTAGAGAGAATTTGCAAAAGGTGCTACAAAAATGCAACCTAAGGATGTCCCTAAATGTTTTACAGCCAAAGTAGTACTTTTGAAGTGTAACTGCTTTCGTAATTTAGGAGGTCTTAGTACTCCTACTGTTCAGCTGTAGACTTTTTTAGGGCACTGAAATTGTCCAATAAAGGCTTATTTTTGGGCTGTAGACTTCTGATTAAGTGAATTTATTTCACAGAGGTGCCACAGTTCCCAGACAGAGTCTTGTGTTTGTCTTGATATTTTTTTTGAGTGAGCAGAATTTGGAATGCCTTGTGCTAACTTCAGTGTGCTTGGTGGGTAAAGGAAGAAGCTTCAGACCCAAACCGACAAGGGACTGGATACGATATTTAATGAAAGTACCATGGTGCTCTTTTAAATAGTATAAGAATATGGGGCAAAATTCCCCTCCCCCCCCCCCACCCCCCCAGTTTGTGGGGGGTGGGGTGGGCTGCCATTTTTAGTGGGTGGGCCAATTAAGGCCCACCAAGCGTGGCATCTGCAGGGAAGCCCTACACTTCCTGGGCAGGGAAGGGATTCCTGAAGTCGGAAGTTGCGCTCCGTTGCACATGTGCGCGAAGGAGCACTCCGATCTCCGAGACTAAGTGCTGCCTCGGAGATCAGTTCCCAAAGTAAAAAAGTTAGTGCAGTGAAAATTTCATTCACCATCCATGTCCCCTCAATATGACGATGTCACATGAGTTGGGACATGGACATGGACATAACGTTAATTAAAAGTGTCAATTTTTTGATTCAGCAATGAAACCTCATCCCGTCTGTGGATGAGGTTTCATACTTTTTCAGGTGGCTATCTGCCAACCTTAAGGTTGGATGGGCACTAATGAGCTCAATTGTTTTTTGGCTTAAATAGGCCATAGACAGGTCAATCGGTGTGCATCCGAGTCGGATGTGCACCTGCCGAACTGACAATCTAAATGATGTGGGGTGACGCTGCGATGCATGACCGACATCACTTTACATGGTGGGCGGACCCTGCCCCTGCTCGCTGACTGGAAGATGTTGGCCATGGTTTCAAAAGGCCTATTAACATAAGATGCCTACCTTCCGATGGAGATTACTCCTCATTTTTAACTTGAATGAAGTTAATTCATTCATGATATGGTTTCGTCATCAGGTTAATGTTGTTGTGTCTCCCTTGCCATTGTTTTATACAAGAATAAAATGACAAAAGGAACAATTATTGTATACTTTGAATGCAAAATACTAAGTTAAGGATTTGCTAACTAAACTGAAATTGAGGATTGACATTAAATACATAATTGCTTTTTAACAATGTACTAATTTGTTATTTAATTACATTTTGATATTTCAATTCAAATTAGTGTCTGATCTACAAAATTGGGCAAAATTCTATATAAAAGTGACTTATCCATTTTTAATAAGAATCATCTAGATATTGGAAATCTGAAAGTTACGTTATTCCATGTGGAGTTATTTGATACCACAAAATCTCAAGATTAAAATCAGTGACTTATTGATAACAGACAATTTTTTTGATTTGCTGTAGCACCTTTGTTCATTTATTACAAATAGCCTATATCAGAATTTAAATATTAATACTTTGAGGTAAAAACTTGAAATTTAATCTGACTTTGGTATGATTTCAATGCAGTGTTTCACAAATGATATTAAACTAGAATTTAGAATGAGTGGTAGATGGTTAAAGGCAGAAACATCATAAATTATTTCTTCAGCTGCACATTATTTTTGATCAAATCTTTTATGAAAGCCAATATAAATCCATCTACATAAAACCAACTTCAAATATTCTGACAGATTTAATTTTTGCAAAGTCTGTAACATGTGCCATTTTATATTCATGTACTTGCTGTAAATTTGAGGACCCTGAGTCCTGTGCTGTTAAACTGCAATATAAATTTTTTACATGTAAATTGTACTGTTTTTAATGTAATAGATCTATTTGGGAAGACACATTTCTTTGGATTTTTTAAAAATCCAAAATAAGGCCATTCATGGGATGTAGGTTTTAGCTGGGCCAGCATTTATTGCCCATCCCTAATTGCCTTCGAAGGTGATGGTGAGCTGCCACCTTGAACTGCTGCAGTCCATGTGGTGCACCAACAGTGCTGTTAGGAAGGGAGTTCCAGTATTTTGAGCCAGCAACAGTGAAGGAATGGTGATATATTTCCAAGTCAGGATGGTGAGTTACTTGGAGGGGAACCTCCAGGTGGTGGTGTTCCAATCCATCTGCTGCCCTTGTCCTTCTAGGTGGTAGTAGTTATGGGTTTGGAAGGTGCTGTCTAAAGAGCCTTGGTGAATTCCTGCAGTGCATCTTGTAGATGGTACACATTGCTACTGTGTGTTGATGGTGGAGGGAATGAATATTTGTGGATGTGGTGCCAATCACGTCAGCTGTTTTGACCTGGATGTCCAGGTTTGAGTGTTGTGGGAACCGCACCCATCCAGGCAAGTGGGGAGTATTCCACCACACTCCTGACTTGTGCCTTGTAGATGGTGGACAGTTATGGGGAGACAGTGAGATGAGTTACGCATTGCAGGATTCCTCACCTGTGACCTGCTCTTGTAGCGACAGTATTTACATGGCTTGTTCAGTTCAGTTAGTGCCATGGTCAGTCAAATGCTGCTTTGATGTCAAGGGCAATCACTCTCGCCTCACCTCAGGAGTTCAACTTTTTTCTATCCATGTTTGAACCAAGGCTGTAATGAGGCCTGTCAGAACCCAAACTGGCCATCAGTGAGCAGGTTAATGCTAAGCAAGTGCCGCTTGATAGCACTGTTGACCCCTTCCATTACTTTACTGATGATCATGAGTTAGATGATGGGGTGGTAATTGGCTGGGTTGGATTTGTCCTTTTTTGTACAGGACATACCTGAGCAATTTTCCACATAGCTAGGTAGATGCAACTTTTGTAGCTGTACTGGAACAGCTTGGCTATGGGCGCAGCACGGTCTGGAGCACAAGTCTTCAGTTCTATTGCTGGAACATTGTCAGCGCCCATAGTCTTTGCAGTATCCAGTGCCTTCAGCTGTTTCTTAGTCATGTGGAGTGAATTGGATTGGCTAAAGACTGGCATCTGTGATGCTGGGGACCTCCGGAGGAGGCCAAGATGGATCATCCACTTGGCACTTCCTGGCTGAAGATTGTTGCAAATGCCTTATCTTTTGCACTGCTGTGCTGGGCTCCTCCAGTGAGGATGGGGATATTTGTGGAGCTGCCTCCCTCCAGTAAGTTGTTTAATTGCCCACCACCATTCACAACTGGATGTGGCAGGACTTCGGGGCTTAGATCTGATCTGTTGGTTGTGGGATTGCTTAGCTCTGTCTATCACTTGCTGCTTATGCTGTTTGGCACCCGAGTAGTCCTGTTATAGCTTCACTGGGTTGACACCCATTTAGGTATGCCTAGTGCTGCTCTTGGCATGCCCTCTTGCACTCTTCATTGAACCAGGATTGATGATCTGGCTTGATGGTGGGGGGGATATGCCAGGCCATGAGGTTACAGATTGCATTAGAGTATAATTCTCCTGATGGCCCACAACACCTCATGGATGTCTAGTCTTGTTGCTAGATTCGTTTGAAATCTATCCCATTTAGCATGGTGGTAGTGCCACACAACATGATGGAGAGTATCCTCAATGTGAAGGCAGGACTTTGTTTCCA
Source organism: Carcharodon carcharias (assembly GCF_017639515.1). Classification (NCBI taxonomy): domain Eukaryota; kingdom Metazoa; phylum Chordata; class Chondrichthyes; order Lamniformes; family Lamnidae; genus Carcharodon; species Carcharodon carcharias. The sequence goes on from NC_054475.1 coordinate 21,953,531, forward strand.
AAATGACCATGCAGTGGTTACTCCTACTGATACTGTCATGGACAGATGCATCTGCAACAGGCAGGTTGGTGGGGATAAGGTTCAAGTATGTTTTTCCTTGTTGGTTCCCTCACCACCTGCTGCAGACCCAGTCTAGCAGCTATGTCATTTAGGACTCTGCCAACTTGGTCAGTAGTGGTGCTACTGAGCCCCTCTTGGTGATGGACATTGAAGTCCCCCACCCAGAGTGCATTCTGCAGCCTTGCCACCCTCAGTTCTTCCTCCAAGTGATCCTCAACATGGAGGAGCACTGATTCATCAGCTGAGGGTGGGTGGTACGTGGTAATCGGGAGGTTTCCTTGCCCATGTTTGATCTGATGCCATGAGACTTCATGGGGTCCGGAGTCTATGTTGAGGACTCCCAGGGCAACTTCCTCCTGACAAGACCACTGTGCCATCACGACTGCTGGGTCTGTTTTGCCGGTGGGGCAGGACATACCCAGGGATGGTGATGGTGGAGTCGGGAACATTACCTGTAAGGTACCATTCCGTGAGGATGACTGTCTAATCTTGACTAATCTGTTGGACAGCTCTACCAATTTTGGCACTAGCCCCCAGATGTTAGGAAGGAGGGTTTTGCAGGGTCGACAGGGCTGCGATTGCTGTTGCTGGGTGGTCGGTCGCTTTCATTCCTTTTTTTGTGACTTTGTAGTGGTTTGTAACAAATGAGTAGAGGGCGTTTAAGAGTCAACCACATTTCTGTAGGTTTGGAGTCACATCCAGGTGAGGATGACAGATTTCCTTCCCTAAAGGGCATTAGTGAACCAGATGGATTTTTACAACAATCAACAATAGTTTCATGGTCATCATTAGGCTTTTAATTCCAAATTTTATTGAATTCAAATTCCACCATCTGCCGTGGTGAGATTCAAACCCGGGTCCCCAGACCATTACCTTGGGTCTCTGGATTACTAGTCCAGTGACAAAGCCACTATGCCATCGCCTCCCCTCAATTTTGTTTTTATCATGGGTGTAGGCCGGGGGAATCTATTAATTTTTTTAATGAATCTACTCCCTTTCGGAAAGCAATAGATTTTCATCCAGAGGGGAAAAAAACAAGTGCTGGTCTGACAGCATTTCTTTAGAGAGAAACAGAATTAATGCTTAAAGTCCAATATGACTCTATGGAACTCGATCATATTAGACTCAACATTAACTCTCTCTCCTCTCTCTCTCTCTCTCTCTCTCTCTCTCTCCCCCCCCCCCCCCCCCCCCCCCCCCCCCCCACACAGGTGCTGTTAGACCTGCTGAGTTTTTCCAGCGCTTTCAGGTTTTGTTTCAGAGCTCCAGTAGCAGCAGTATTTTGCTTTCATTTTGATGTTCTTCCAGAGCTAACCAGTTGCAACTCGATTGAATAAAAACTGATTAATTGGGCTTGTACTTCTAAATGTTCATTGGGATGTTGCAGTAACCGATGCCAATAAATTGATGGAATAACGACAACATAGAATTGGCGCTTTTCATGCTTTTGGCCATTGAGACTTATTTTCCAAAATCCTCGTCTGTGCCATTGTGGTCCCTGCTTTTCATCAGTGGCCTGTTGTGAATTTTTAAAAATTCTTCCATGGGATCTGAGTGTCGCTGTGCTCATCCCTAATCACCTCTGGGAAAGTCATGGTGAGTCACCACCCTGAACCACTACAGCCCATCTGGTGTAGGCACACCCATAGCATCATTAGGAAGAGAGTTCCAGGATTTTGACCTAACAGGGAAGGAATGGTGGTTACAGTTCCAAGTCAGGATGGCAAGTGACTTGGAGATAAACCTGCAGGTGGTGATGGTGTTCCTCATTCCTGTGTTCCTGATATAACTTTTTGGAATTGTTTTTAAAAAAAAATTCTGACAGGTGTTGGCTAATGCTTACATTAATATGCAAGGCAGAAGTAATTGTTTTTCCATTTTTTTTGTTGCTCATGACTAATGATATTGAGTAAATGTCGTAGTTTCATAATTTGCAAGCAGCCAATCCTCTAATCATGCAACCATTCCAATGTATGGGACAACAGTTTAAAAGGGCTGATAAAATGATTTATTTCATAAAATGTATTTTTTTCCCAGAAATAGCCAGAGTGTCAGGTGTTAAGACTCACCAATATTTTTTGTATTAGTCAATGTTTGTCTTCAACCATATTTCAGTTTTCTTCATTAGACTAAACATCCTTTTTAAAGAATAAAATCCCAAGTGTCATTTCTTCAGTCAGACAATTTAAGTTTTGTAGTAATATTTTTGCATTGCTGTTAAGCTTTAACAAGGAGGAAATGTACATTAAAATAGCAAAGGAATTTCAGGAAGTTCTACAAATAAATGCTATGTGCATATACTCTGGTCTTTTTCTGCACGCCTTAAATAACTTTGTTAAAGATTAATGAAAAGTCCCAAGGAGCTTCACATGAGCATTATCAGACAAGGTATGACATCAAAGTACATTAGGAGATATTGGGTCAGATGACCAAAAGCTTAGTCAAAGAAGTAGGTTTTAAGGAGTATCTTGGAGGAAAGAGGAGGTAAAGGGAGGGCAGAAGGCATTCCACTACTTGGGAGCCTAGTCACCAAAATGTTCTGTGGAGTGGATAACTTTCAGGTGCTGAACTTGTTTGTCAATCAAGTGGGTGGATGACCTGCCAGTCTTGAGGAGCCACCCCTCACAAAACCCTGAAACTCCTCTCACCAGGCAACATTTTCTGTGAGGGTGGTACGTTATCAATCTGTCTCCAGTGAACTCTTGTGTAGCTTCTGACTGCGCTAACCACAACATCCTCTGCCAGCGCTGCTACTTCACCGTCCAATTGTGTGAAATTGGGTAACCAACTTGGGCTGGGCGTATTCTGGCAGGCATAAGTGACATCATGGTGCGAGGAGTTTCGGCGTGGGCTCCACAAAGTTTCCCTGCTCTTATTTATGAGTTATTGAGCCCCTTCTCGGTGAAAGATGCTCTTTGGTCTGCCTGAAACTTGTTGGTCCAGTGCAAAGACTTATCTAAGTGTTGCAGACTGGCAAGTTCCAAGGTTCAGGACTATGTGCTGAGGGGTACATTAAAGCTTGGGGCAGCTGCCACAGAGATGCAATGGGGAAAGGACGCTGTCTAAGGTCTTTCAACCATTGTGCACCAAGGGGCTGGGAATTGTATAGAATCCCTTGGGCTGTATGACTCACATTGAATGAATACAGTAAATATTATATGTACCACAATTGTATTGAAGCACCTCAGAGGGCAACATGACCCATGTAGGTAATTTGCATATCTTTCTGTAATGACCATTTTGGCATTTTTGTAATGTTCTTTTAGATATTTTATGAATAAAGTATATTTTGCAAAAAAAAAATGGAGCCCCTTTACATGTAAGGCTGAATTTTGTGTTTAGTGGTTTATAACATAGACTGAATTTGCACTTTGGGGTGGAGGATGGGGGAAACAGGAGCTGGGACTGTATCCAGGCCCCAAACCCAGTGGGCGGGTTGGGGGGGAAATCGGTTACTCTTCGGGATTTTGACTAAGGTGCCCCTTAATTGGCATACAGACAGATTCCCTGTCTGTCTAAGGGGTAAAAGGCGTGGATGGGCACTTGAAGCTAGTGGGCCAATAAGTGGCCTTACACCTTCAAAGGGGTACCTGGCTTCAGTAAAAGGTAAGAAACCAAGAAGGTGCTTCAACTCTGTCACGTTTTTGCCTTATGCCTTTATTTTCACTAGCCTTGGGTTTCCACTGGAGCTAGGCTCGGGGTGCATGGGGAGCCTTCTGCTGTTACAGGGTGCAGGCTTCGTTAGTGCATTCATTTAGGGTCATGCTAGGAGAGTGTCTCCACTAGCCCTTTGTTTCCTCTATGGTGGGAGCAGGTGCTGGGTACTGCTAAGAGTTGGGATGAAATGCACTCTTGCAGGAAATAGTTTTAGTGTGGTCAAGGACTTGATGTGATTAATCCTTCTTTGTTGCTGCCGTTTTTAGTTTCTTGGCATTGCATCATTCCATGTGTTTTGGTCTGGATTTTTTATTTGTTTTTTGGATTTCACTTTTACTGTTGTACCCCACTATTGAAAACCTTTCACCTGACTTTGGTTGTCCTTGCTGCCTCTGGCATTTGCAATGTCCTGATTCATCTCAGCAAAATGCATAGCAGGAAATGCCCTGGTTTCAAACCTACAGGAACCGCTTTATGGAGATGCACCAACACACTGTTGCACTTTTGCATTTCCAATTTATGATATGGATTGTGACTGTGAAGTCAGGAAACTGGCAATAAGTGCTAGGCTTTTTAAATTGGGGTTCCCACCCATAGACAGCCTGATTGATGGGCTGGAGGACTGGGCTACAAGGGATCTCTGCTGTTGACCTGGCTCATGACTTTGGTTCATGTCCCCTGGATGTGTACACAGGATGCATACAATGATAGCCATGCTGCCACACAAAATGTGATAGAGCAGACCGTGGGCATGCTGAAGCAATGATTCGTTTACCCGAAGGAGCTCAATGGTACTCTGCTGAGTGGGTCCCCAGCTTTCTGGTGGCGTGCTAGGATGCTACGCAACTTTGCCATCACTTGGAAACAGCCTTGTCAGCATCTATCAGGCAAGAAGCTGAGGAGTAGGAGAGGAAGAGGAGGGCAGAGAGGTGGAAGAGGAAGGGAGGCTGCAGCCTAGACAACCGTTTCCTGCTGTGTCTACGTGAAGAACTAATTTGAGTGCAATATCACTAACCATACCCCTCAATTCCCCACACTACTTACCTGCATTCTGTCACTGATCATCACAAAGTTCTTTGGCCTCAATGCAAAAATAAAAGCCAACACAAAATATACTCCAAATCACACTTGTAAATGAAACCATGCCTTGGGAGCATGACTCAGCTGTGGAGGCAGCAGCAGACTGGGGTGCTGGCTGACAAACACAGCAGGGGCAGGGATGGGATCCTGAAAACCTTCATCCTGAGAGAGCAGCAGGTTCGTGCTGGATGAAACCACTTCCCTCCCCTAAGGCAGTGCCTCAGCAATCCCAGGGATCTATTTGAGGACAGATTGCTGGTCCGCTATGAGACCATTAAGCCTCCCTTGAGCACAAGTATCGAGAGTCCCAATGGCAACAGCCTGAACTTGCGTGATAGTACCCAACCTTTTGGTGGAAACTGCTTGTGCTGCAATGAAATCTGAGATATCGGCCATCAGGTGCTGCTTAATGATTGCTTCACAAGTGTGTTAATGGAGTTGTCCACAAGTCTCATTCTGAAAAGAATGAGCTCCAAGTTCTCTGCAAAGATGAGGCTGTAGCATTTGAAGGGCTCAATTCAATGAAGATGATCTTATAACTAACCCTCTTTCTCACATTCCTACAATCCCAGCTGATGTTAATACTGGACAAATCAGATCCCAGAATTAAACCTGGCTTGATAGATCCAAACTTTTGTTTTAGAAACAGTGGAGGAAAGTTACTGAACAAATTCACAGGAATCTGCTGATGAACTTTTAACACAAAGAATAAAATATTTATTAAAAAAATGAACTATATTATACTAGACAGAGTGGAAAAGTCTCAATATGAACACAAGAACGTAATTCAAATATTCATGATTTCTTCACCCCAGCAATATCTTTACAGAAGCACACAAATTCAGAAAGATAAAACAATTTACTATATTTATCTTGTACGCTAATATTCAGGTTGAGTATGTGGTACATGTGAATTAACAGGTGAACTGTGGTCAGACACACCATACTCCAAAGTAAATGACAGATGCAACCCATGCAGATTCCATGGATTTCTCGACAACCCTCCCAAACATTTGCTGCATTATGAGCCAACCCGTCTCACTGAAACTTTGTCTTTCTCAAAAGCATTTCCAATCTCCACATATGAAGATCTTGCCTTGGAATTCTTTCCAAAGCCGCTTCAACAATGGTCCATCTTGCAGGGTTTCAATCTCACCTTCCGAGATTCCTTTCCCTGGATTTTCGAGTACACTGAAAGGTCACTTTCCAAGTGCAATTTCAGCTCTTCAGCCATGCCGAGCAGAACACCACAACTCCAAAAAGCCCACAGTAAGGAATCAATACCCTTCTGCTGCATCCTCGGATCATCACAGATTCTCTCAAACTTGCTTTGTTTCAAGTCTACTCCTTGCAGCTTTCTTTTTAACTTGGAGCTTACTGCTTGGCTCCTTTCCTTTAACCTGACTTCTGTGACCTCTTTCTGATCCCTGTCCTTGTCCGTGCCTGGGACTTTCTTCTAGGACCTCCCCCTGTTCCCATCCCTTGTCCTGCTCCCTGGGACACACACAGCGCAATGGCACTCCTTTATCAGGTCAGCCGACCTCTTGTTTGCACCATTCTACTTCCTTTCCTCTGTACAGGTGTGCAGGGCCGGTTCCTGGCCTAAAGAACATAAAAGACATGAACTGTGCATGTGTGGCCATTTCCCGGCCAGCGCATGCATTGAAGGCTCAAGGCTTGCCAGGAACTGGAGTTCCCAAACTCTGAAGGTAATTATTTGAGTTTCATCACAGCATCTCACTTCCCCCTCACCCCAAACTCTCTTCTGATTTACCAGCTCCCCGTATGACAAATTTACGCTGTGCCTTTCCTCTTTCCGATAGTCAAGAACCATCATACAGTGCATGAACAGCAAAAAGAGAGTGATGATGAAGAATTATCCCGCGATTTCACACTTGCAGTCATCACTGGCACTGCTTTTATTGTAGAGGATAGCATAGAGGTGGGAGGGTGAGATACTTGGCATGGGTGAACTGCACCAGGGGGATAACACACTGGTACCAGCTCATCAGAGCGCAAGTTGTTGCCAGACTCCTCCATTTGCCTCGATGTTGACTGCAGGGTCTCTGGCAGGCTTCCTGAAGCACCAAACATTGTAGTGTTTACACCCATCAGCCTCATTCCATAGCCTGGCCCATTCAAATCATCACCTGAGTCCTTTGCAGTAGGAACCCCCCCCCCCCACCACCCCCCTCCCCATGTGATCTCATCATCCATGAACTGGCACCTGCGGTATCATTGCACCTGGGCAGCAGTCCAGCCATGCCCATTGTCTCACCACATGCAGAATCCTATGCTGTCCTGGAGGATTTCCCCCAAAAATTAACTTCCAATGCCCTTTCAGATCAATTACTTACTTTTGCATTACATGGGCTTATATTCAGGGTTCCTTTCAGTGGTCAGTGTGTTTGGAGCTATGACACATTTTGAGGTGAGAACATTACACAGAAGCATTCAATTGGATGTTCCACTCTATAACATTCTCAACCAACTGTACAGACGTTGGAGTTTATACACCTGTGATTCTAATTTCACATACAAAATTTGGAACTAAGTTAACACGAATAATTAACTGAATTATAGATACAAAAAGGCTTTTTTCCAGGCTTATTTCTGGAAGAGATTTATTTTCTCTGCAGCTTTTCACACAGAAGTTAAGTTTGACATGAGCCTTTAAAAATATTGGGGGTGTTGACGTTATTCACAACAGGTTGGAGGAAATGCTATTTGATGAGGTTTGAGCGAAGGTAATGCAGTATTCTGCTGCAAAAATAGAACAATATTGCTTTCAGACCACAAAGTCCAATTCCTGTAATTAGAAATGTCCCAAGGGCAATTAAAGACTAATTGTTCAGACGTGCACCCTAATGTCAATAATTGTTTTTCTGTAGACTAGTAGCTGGTTACATATACATGGCTTTTCCCCAAGTCAACAAATGCAATTTGAACCTAGGAATTTGAAAATGTGCATAAAAAGGAATTCATAACATATACAAAGTATAAATTTACAAAAAGTATAAAAGGTACAAAGAATGAAAAGGCTCACATTTTTGATAGTTTACTGGAAGGTTCACATCTCAAGATTTCAAGTTCTAAGAGCTTTACTGTAATAAACAGACTAAAAGCTACATTGTCTAAACACTATTCAGTCAGCAAGTTATACAATAAACAACAGAAAGATCCCTCTTTTAAGATGACAGAAAATCTCTCTCATTGTTATACTTTTCTCTTAAGTGGACACTTCAATCTCTTGGAACCAGTCCAAAGCTATTCTCAGCTCCCAACGGCTTTTCTTCTTTTTCCTTTTCCAGCTGGATAATTTCTAATCCACTGACTGACTCTCACAGTGAGGGTACCCTGAAGAACCCTCCTTCCAGCCAAAACTGGGTAAATCCTCATCAACGTGGTCGCTTCAATCTGAGTGCGAGCTCCCAACTGCATTCTGCATGGTGAATCATGGAAACTGCCCACCTCTATCTCTCACTGCTCTCTCTAGTTCTTACAAACTGATCTGTTTGTGAGCTTAAGGGATCTTTTAGGAAAACCTGCAACCCAATCCCACAATAGCTTCCTATGGAGTTCCACCTTCCCAAAGTCCATCTCCATGGCAATGTGAATCACATGAGCCTTATATCCAGGTTGAAATGCTAATTAATTATCCTTCAGACCCCCAACTCCGTTCTATCTTGAAACTAAAAAGACAGTTTAAAGTGTAATTGACATTCCTAATACTCCCATGTGACTTGGAGACTAACAGTCTATCCACCACAGCACAAGTTACCCTGGTCATACTTTGCAGATGAATACCTCACATCTTCTTCACAGTGAGACAACCTGGGCTCCCATTTTAACCTTTAACAACCAAGCTACTCAAGCTTGTCATTGAACAGAATTCAGAACTGCTCACATGACCCTGTTGAGCCCACTGTTTTACACTAAATTAGGGAGATAGTCCCTAAACATAGGAATCCTACAAACTTCATATTCATAACACAGGGGGCTGAATTTTACGTTGATCAGGTGGGCACGCACCTGACCCAATTGGGCGTGAAATCACACGAGATGTCGTCGGGCGAGCATCCATGATGTCATCTTGCACTCGCGAGATATTTCACTCAGCGGGCACGCGCAGAAATTGGAAACACGCCCACCAACAATTAAAAGGGCAATTAAGCCCATCAATGGTGCAATTGTCTACTATTTTTCGTCATCCGTCCAACCTTACAGTTGGCAGATGGGCGAATCGGCCAGGCAGCCTTTACATTTTTCATGAAACTTCATCCAAGGGCGGGATGAGTTTTCTGCAATGAAATAAAATAAAATTAAAAATCTGTGGGCAGCATTTTTATCACCTGTATTTTCAGGTGCCTGATTGTGATCGGACATTTTATTCTGCTTTTTAAAACTCTGTTGGCACATTTTCGGGTCTGCAGCTCCCTGGGGCAGCTCTCTGCCCTTAGGGAGCTTTCTCTCAGTGCTCGCCCGGACCCTCGTTGACGTCACTGTCCACCCTCCTCCCCCCACCGCCCCGGCAGCGCTAAGCTTTTCAGCAGCGCTTCATGCTGGCTGGCCGTTAATTGGCCAGCCAGTGTGCAATCGGGGTAAGGGGCCAACCGCGGTCGGCGATCCATTTCTCAGCCAATCCCGGGCCTGCCAATCGCGCCCACCAGCCGAGCTAAAAATTCAGGCCAGGGTTTCTGTCAATGTTCTGCTGAATTTATGACAGAAAACTGGCACATTGCCAGTGGAAAATTCTACTCTACAAACTCAAAACAACTATTAAAAATTATTCCATGTGGCTTGGATTTCCTTAGAAGAGAGTAATTCCTGATGTTGGGGCCATTTGCACAGGGACGTGCAGCAGGGCAACACGAGCAATCTTCCTGGAGGTGGCCTCTTACTTGGTCATCGCTGGTATGGTCCAAAAATTCCAGATGGCGGGCTGGCTCTGCACTCTGCTGGCCCAATCAGACCTGCTGCCAGCTCACCAGGAAAGGGAGTTGATGCTCAGGCTGGAAGGAGAAAGGGAGGGCACCTCTCCTTTCAGATGCCCTCGCAGTGGAGTCAGAAATGTTTTTTCTCTGCTGAGGCCAGGCAGGCAGGACCCCGACAATCGGGCGGGTAACACCTTCAGCACAGGGGTCAGGTCTGCTGGGGCAGCCTTTGACACCAGGGTCCCTGCTTTGGGATGTGGAGCCTCCCGTTAATGGACTCCCCCAGGAAGCCCCAAGTAGGCCGCCTCCTTGCAGCTGCTGGCCTCCCCAACAAAGTGTCAACGGCCAGTCAAAGCAGGGCACTTAATTATTTTAATTAGCTGCCAATGCTCCAGTTGATGGGAAGCCACTACCACTTATTGTCCCCCTGCTGGTGAATTGGTAGGGTGACAGGATTGTGTAAGGGAGCCGTGCCACCGTGGCTCCCCAACATTTTACTGGCCATCCTGTCTCGTAGCCCAACATCTGGTGGCCCTGTGAACTTCTGTGGTAGCTTTTCAGGATAATAGGTTATTTATTAAGTAAAACACTTCCGTGAGAAAAGAAAACACTGACTAAATAAACAGTGAAACATCAATTTGAATTTTTCTTTCGCAATACTGCATCTTGTTTTCCCTGTGATGATAAATTTGAGCTGGTATTTTGGAAGCAATATGACATTCATTTTGAGCTACGGGATAATATCACTGTTTCTCTTTGGTTGTCAGGCAAATGTCTGTAAGTATCAACAATTTTCATGATAATTCTTTGAGCAATCTGTTTTTAGACATATTTTCTCTGGCTCCCTCTATAGCTCCTGCATGTGGTGTTGAGTCAGTCCCTGGCTGGGAATAGATTGGTGATCTGATTCATTCTCTGCCATTTTGACTCTTGTACCCACTGCCCATTAACCACTGGCAGTTAGCAACTCTCAGGTCTTCAATCTCTACCGTGAACTGCCTGAGCCTCTGCTTTGTACCATCCCCTGAGGCATCGTTGAGATCAAGGAATGGAATTATGTTCCTTAAAAATTAATTTTTTTGTGTCAACACATTAATGCTTTAAACCCTAGAATGTAACTTTTGCTGGCTTTATAAGAAACAGGAATAATAGCATTCCGAACGATTTCCATTAAGTTGATTATGCAATTGAAAGATGGATTCTGGATACATCAGTAGCAATTTTAATCCTACCCACCGGGCAGAAACAGGGACTGGAATTTTCCAGCCCCTCAAGCCGGCGGGATCATCCAGTCCCACCGATGTGAATGGAGATTTCAGTGGCTCGCCAGCCCCACCGCGGATGAACCTGCCATGGGAGGGGGCTGGAAAATTCCTGCCTGGGTGACTGAACAGGTAAAATGCCCTGGGTTATGGAGACACCCTGTAGAGCTGCCTACGATTTTGACTCAGGCTTCTGGATGGGTGGCTAAGCAGCCCGTGCAAAGCGGGCAGGGTCCTCGCTGACAAATGTGGTTTGGAGACCAATGAAGCCATCCAGCTCTGACTATTAATTCACCACAGGCCTGATTGGGAAAATCCTGTGGCTTTTCCGCCAGGTCAAGTCAAGGGAGAAGAGGATCCTGGGCCAGATGAAACCATTTAAGTAAAGTTATTTTATTTTCCTTATAAGGCAGGGAGGAGACTGAATGTTCCAATGGCTCAAGGAGCGTTGAGGCCTCTCCTGCATGTTTCCTCCCCCTTTCTCTCCTGCAAGATCCTCAAAGCATCCCCCCCTCACTACAACTACTTGCATGCCAATGAGCAACCATGGGCCGCTTGTTTATCTGCAGAAACTGCAGCACATTAGTGAGTTAAAATTGCCTGGGCCTGTTCTCTGCTGCAGTAGGTTTCTAACTTGCCTGGGCACCTGCCTGCTAGAAACCCATCTGGAGTTAAAAATCAGGGCTTGAATTTGAAAATTCTGGGTAATAGGCTTACACCTATCCTGCACAGTCTGCAGGAAGCGAGCATTTTGTGTGTTAAAAAGGGTAAAGTGCTTAAGCGGAAATTCCCAAGATATGGCAAAAATTACCATACATCATAAAATGCAATAAAAGGTCACAAAACAAGCTTCAGAGCTTTGTAACAAAGCTTGTGTTATAACTGAACAGATTATAATAAGTGTGGGTGTATATGACAGGATTGTGAGGGAGGTGGTTACTTGTGTCTTTTTTTGATTTGAAACTGTCTCCAAGTTAAGCAAAGCTGAATAAATAAACAGCAACTGGTTCAGTCATTTTATTGATTTAACCATATGAGGCCAAAGTACCCTAGCACCAAAATGATTTCTAAAGGAACTTTCTCCTTCGATATTTCAGGAGATTTCCTACAACAGCCCTATATCCTGTGAAATTTTAAACCAGCGCGCTAACAAATCTAGTGAAAGTGCAGCCTGGAGCCTTGACTTTTGACGTATCTTAAAGCAAAGAAAGAAGTTTCACTGATATAGCGCCTTTCACAACTGCAGGATATCTCAAAACACTTGACAGCCAACAGTATTACCATGTTACAATATATTCATACAGCCATATTATTTCTAATAATTTGGATGCATTATTGAGTATTTTTACAGAAGCCAGCTGCTGAGGGGTTCCTGTCTCACCTTCGCAGAGCAATGGGGGAGCTAAGACAAGGGAATCTGGAAAGAGAGTGTTTTGAAGAAACTTGTTCCAAAGAAGAGGTCCGAGAGGTTTTTGAAAATGACTTGAAAACAGTAAGGACTAGGTTTTAAGGCTCATTTTAGCCTCTTTGTCCCATTCTCGCTGTTGTTATCCCATATTCATTCTTTCTCTGATCACATAACTGGAGGATTTCAGCTGCTCAGGATAAGGAGATGTTTGCAATATGAAACATGCCGTTTACATTGCTCGTTATGAGGTGTGGCTGTCTCCTCTTACCTTGGTTAGGTTGGTAAAATCACTGAATTACTTATGAGCTGCCATAGGGGAATTGGTAGGGGTGGCATTGACTGACAAGGCAACCTCATTTTGCTGTGCTTGGATCATTGCTTTGGATTGGCTTCCTCCCCTTGGTGCCAGGTAGCAACTCCCCCCTTTACCTATGTGGATCAAGAAAACAACCACATTGAAGGATGAAACCTTTATAGTTGTGTGCTCTGTCGCAGCACCCTCAGATCTGATGTTGTTGCTCGCAGTTTTTAAAATAGTCCACGCCTTTAATCTTCTGAAGCCAGTTTCCTGAGGCAAGCTCCCAATAACACAAAAAGCAAATCTGAAATAATAACAGAAAAGGCTGGAAATATTCAGCATGTCTGACAGCATCTGACGAGAGGAAAAGAGGGTTAACAGGTGGAATTTTCACGTCCTGCCTGCATCAGGTTTTGTGGTGGGCAAGAGCAAAAAGTTGGAGAGAGGCTAAAAATTGGATTCCTGCCCGTGGGGAATCGGTTTGGAATTTTTCCCTCATCACTTTTGTGCCGGGCTGACGGCAGATCGGGTTTCCCACTGATCCATGGCGGGAATTCCATTTGCATAAAGTAAGATGTTGTGAATGCTCATTAAAAACGCTACTCGTCAGAATCACGTTCCCCCTCTCAATCTTGCGCTTACATCAGTGGGAAATTAGACCGGTCTGAATCACGTTTGGATATAAGCCGCGCACAGCTGGCAGCCATCACTTCACTCGTGGACTTGAGGCAAGTGCAACAGTCAATGCCTACCCACAGCAGCGCTGCTCCGGGTTCTCACCAACACTAGTGTGGCGCTGCACTGGTGGGGGTGCAGGGTTGGTCTGCTCACTGGCTTCCTCCTTAGTCTAGGAGGGTTTCTTCTGCAGCGGCTCAGTCAGGGCTGCATATGAGACAGAGATCAGCATTGCAACCGGTGGGGGGAGGAAGATGGAGACATGGGGGACAATGAGCAATGGTGGAATTGGATGCAGAATGGGGGGAGGGAAAGGAGGAAGGAGACATGGGGACAGTTGGTGGTGATGGGGTTGACAGGAGGCAACAATGACAGATAGATAGGAGATTAAGGGTGGGGAAGCTTGACCCCAGCATGAAAGACTAGAATGCAAACACAGAAGGGGGTGGATGCAAACCGAACTGTATGAATGGGAGGGGATGCATGCAGACTTCAGAATACGAGGGGGAGTTGTGTTAGTGTGGCACAAGAGACTCATGGAGGTGGGGAGGGCGGGAGGGACATTGTGTTGTAAAGAAGGAACGGGACTGCTCATTGAAAGACAATTATAGTCCCTGGTCTGGGGCCAAGTCATCATGGTGAAAGAAAGGCAGTCCTGGGGCTTAGTACACTTCATAGTCAGGGTGCGAGAAAGGCAGTCCTGGAGCTTTGCAGGCCATGCTACAGGGCTATGCATGACACGCATGTCATAGTCCCGCTCCAGGGAGGGGCAAGGGCTTTGTGCTCAATTGGGATAAGACACAGCTTGGTGTGTAGGGTGTTGTCATGATCTGACAATCACTGGCCATGGGCTTGTCTGTTTCGGTACTGGGCTGCAGATGGGATAGTCATGGTTAGAGGAGGCACCTGCAGCCTGTAAAGGGGGAATACATAATGCAGAGGGGGGGTTTGAAACTCTCCTGGATGGGGGTGGGATGGAGTTGGGGAGGCATCTCCTCTGTACGCAACTGTGTAAACAGCTCGAGATGGGAGGGGTGAGGCCCACACTGGGCATGGGGTCATCAACAATGATGGGTTCAAGGGAAGGGCTGGAATATCCACCACAATGACAACAGAATCCAGGATTACTGGGGGAGGCTGGAGAGTAACAGGAGAGAGCACTACCTGCACATCATGAGGTTCTAGGAAAACTGGAGGGACCCGAACACCGACAAGGGGAGGGTAGAAGCTGGTCTCAAAATGAAAGTGCATCACCACCATCTTGAAAGCCCAGAGTTGTTGCTCAGTTTGAAATCGAAACTGGAAAAGAATCTGCACAGGAGGGGTCTGAGTCAGTGTCGAAGGAGCTCAGGGATGGACTCAGGGTCCCTTACAGGGAGCACCCTCAAACTGCTTAGAGTCTCAGCATTGAAATAGAGTCAGAGCTGAGAGAAAAGAGGAAGATTTCCTTGAGAAGGTACAATTGGAGTCATTGCCTTTAACGGGAGACTACAGGAGTCTTGGCCTCACAATACAGTTGCTCCATTTGAGTATTAATAGAGAGGAATGTGATAATGGAGAATGCAGGTGACTGTTAAGGAAGCACATCTGCTGCATATCTGCCAGATCATCAATAAAGGCCTCTAATGTGTTTTCTCTGATTGGCATGGGTAATGGGCCAAAGGGCACCCAGTCATTGCTGAAGTTGAGCTTGATCAGCATACAAGATCATAGATTACAGGAGGACGCACATTTCATGAATATGTGCAAACCTTTCCCATGCTCTGTGGGACTGACATGTCAAATATCAGGGTTGGCATCTTGGTTACCTAGATATGTGAGTGTGCGCATCAACTGTAAGGCTGTATCAGCAAAAAGTTAGTAGGGTGGACGCAGTTCTAGGTCATGACATTGGCTTTCTGTTTGTGAGTGTGAGGTCTACTATTAATCTCTTGCATCAATGAGTTCCCAGGGAGAAGGAGGATTGAATAATGGAGCCTGTACTCAGTGCCACCTTCTTGATTGTTGTGTCCAACTGGGGAGGAGGAGAAGGGCCAGGTGCCGCCAAATGCAGCTTCGAGAGGCCTAAGATCCAAGGTCTAGGGGAGCCTCAGCAACACTCAGAGGATGAGGAGGTTAAAACCATCCCACGGGGGCGACTCACACAACGAAGGATCTACTGAAGAAGACTTTCTATCTGGCGGTGAGCAACAGACAATACTGCACACGTCTGCGCTTGTCAAGAGAGGCAGTGGATCATATCTGCCACATTCTGTGGGAGGATCTAATGCCACATGGACTGGGAGGACATCCCCTGCCAGTGCCCCTGAAGGTCACCATCACGCTCATTTGTTATACCTGCAGATTGTTCCAAGGGTTCACAGGAGACCTAAGTGGCATCTCAGTCCTCAGCACATAAATGTATCAAGGAAGTGACAGATACCCTCTACAGTAAGGCTCATCATTATGTGAACTTCACACATGAAGAAGCTAGCCAGGCTGCTAGATTTCTGGGGTTTGCACCTATCCCAGTCTTCCATAGAGTACAGAGTGTAATCGATTGTACACATGCGGCATTGAGAGCTCCATGGCAGCAGCCCCTCTTGTTCATTAACAGGAAAGGATTCCACTCCCTGAATGTTCAACTGGTGTGCAATCATTGGAAGCTCATATGTACATTTGTACTAGGTACCCTGGGAATTCCCATGATTTATACATTCTGAGTCACTCCCAGGTGCCTCACATATTCGAAGGGCCTCAGCAAATACAGGGATGGCAGCTTTGGATTAAGGGGTGCGCAGTCAGATGATGGCTCATGACATCTGCCTGTCATCTGCTGAGTCACTCGGAGGAGAGATACAATGTGGTGTATAAGGTGACATAATGCATTATCAAGCAGACCACTGGCATCCTGAAGATGCCAATGTTCTTCATCCCGGGATGCAGAACTGTATCTATGAGGATAGATTGGAGAGGTTGGGACTGTTTTCCTTTGAGAAAAGAAGGCTGAGAGGAGACTTGATAGGGGTATTCAAGATCCCAAGGTGTATGGACAGGGTAAGTAGTGAGAAACTGTTCCCACTCAAGAGAACGTCATGAACTAGAGGGCACAGATTCAAAATAATTGACAAAAGGAGTAAATGCGATGTAAGGAAAAAATTTTCACCCAGAGGGTGGTTGGAGTCTGGAGAAAACATTCTGAAAGGGTGGTGGAGGCAGGTTCAATCGAGATATTCAAAAGGGATTTGGATTGCTACCTAAAAAGGGAGAAAATGCGAGATTACGGGGATAAGGCAGGGGAGTGGGACTAGGTGGAATGCTCTTTTAGAGAGCCAGTGCTGACTCACTGGGCCGAATGGCCTCCTTCTGAACTGTTAAGATACGGTGATACTGTGATAGATGTGCTTCTGATTTTTGGACCACTCAGGTGGGTCTCTGCAAGGGCAGGAACCTGAAGAGGGAGATGAGGGTCAGCATCCGCATGAGCATGCCATAGAAGAAGCACGATGTGGAAGATGTGTCTGTGCCAGACTGATAGATACAAGATTCCAGGAGAAGTAAGATGCAGACACCGGGACAAGGCAACATTCCTTCTGTCCCCTAGTGCTTTGCCAGTGCACTGAAAGGCCTTTACAATCAGTAACACCGAGAGCAAGTTCAGCATTTGGACTTGCACCCTCAACCCTCATGATTCAGCAGGCCCTAATTATGAGAAAGGTCAGCGGCGAACTCTGTATCCATGTGCTCTGGGAAGTGAAAGTTCAAATGCTGCAACAAAGGACTTGATGCATTTGTCACCACCTTAATGAGAAACTTTAACAGACACTGAGATGCACGCATAGTTGGCAAAACCATCATAGCTGCAGGTCTTGTGCTTTGGCAGTAAGGTAGCCTTCTCATTTGGAGAGTCAGTGGCAGCTACCCCTCCAAGGCTAGTGAACATGCCTAACTCCATGTTGTATTGAAAGGAGTATGGCTGCTAATTCTTTTTGCAGAGACCTCTAGTAAAGAGTTTAACACATCTCTCTGACATAGCACAAGGGTTGAGTAACTTTCATGACTCAGCTACACATCACATAATGTGAGGCTCACAAAGGAGACGATCACTGAGTGGGAGGATGGCTCACCCTCGCATTAAGAGGGCACATAGATGTATATGTACGATGCTTTCAAATGACGAGACCATCCTCATGAGCAGCAAATGTATTTACAAAGGTGTGTGATATAAACTTTGATTGAGCACCCGTAACCCAGAAATGATTTCAAAGCTTCTTAATTTTTCTAGCCCCATCACTATGTCTAGGTGCATCCCCGACATCCACAGGAGAGGAGGAGGCAGCTTGCTGACTGCTATGTCCTGTTGTCTTTGGTGGGCATCCTCTAGAGGTCCAAGACCTGGAGTGCCCGTGCCTGCTTTGGGTGTCCTGCTGTGGGGCAGGTGCACCTGCCTCAGCCTGTATGGCTGGAGCTGATGGGGGTCACAGTGTTATAACCACAGCCAGTGTTAATTGCTGTGCAAACAAAATCCCTGAGGCAAACTTGGCTTACAGGCCACAACCTTTTTCTTAAACCATGTAGAACATGTATCTATCTCAGCAGTAAGAGGTCCAGTACCACTTTGGGATCTTTAAAAGTAAATGTAAAAATTTTATTAACAAAAATAAAAGAAAACTTAAACACACAAGGTTACAGTTATGCAATTAAGGTTAGCCTTACAAAGCATTCCCCTCAAAACTCTCTACTTGGTCAAACCCACAAGTAAACACCTTCCAGACAACACTTATTGATATTAACTATAAGAAAAGTCTGGTAATATCACACAAGGGAAGCTGATAAAGCTTCAATAAAGGTTTACCATATGACCTTTACCCTCTTCCACTCTGCACTGGAATCCACTTCAGAATAAAACTGCTTGCTGCAGCCCAAGGCTTTTCTGGCTTGACTGGATGGGTGATTCAAACTGCATCCTACTCCAGTCCAGTGCTCCAACTCTCTCAACAGCTCAAACAGCTCCAGGCATCTCTAGCTCAACACCTATCCACAGTAACTCTAATATACCCCTTTTCTCTTTCATCTCCTTTCTAATGTTCTCAAACCCCTTTGAAATGTAAACGCTTCCAAATATAAGATCTTTCATGTTTCCATCTTGTCTTTGCTTTTAGGTCAATAAAATATCATATCCCCACTACTTGATTATCTATGAACTCCTGCAGGATGCAAAAATGTTCCTTGACGTCTCTGACTCCCCTTTGATATTCAAACAAACATTTAACTTATCTAAAAATGCAAATGTTAGATCTAACTTATTCACTTGTACCTTGACTTGACACCTCTATCCTTTTCATGTTTCCAAAGCCCCAGACAACCTGACACCCATCAAACTCCTGCTCAGCTTAATTAAATCACACACATATATAGACATCCAGCCTTCTTTACAGAATAGCACAATATTCTCCAAAATATAAAAAAAAATCCATTCTCACAACAGGTAGAGGGGATTGGGATCTGCTGGACACCTTAGAGTCACCTGGGTGGATGGCCCGGGGTCTCCAGCTGCTGGTCCTCCTCCTGGTGGGTGCCCGAAGGCACCTGAAGGGAGGTCTTGGTGCCCCACCCCTCCCCCCTCTTGCCTAGCCACTGATAGATCCCACCAATGCCTATAGCGATGGAATGCATGTCCAAGCGCAAATCCAGCAGAACCTGCTGGACCACCCTTCTCACGGAGACCCTGAGGTGCTCATATGTTGGAGCCACAACATCAGACAGAACGTGAATAGACCCGTCCATACTTTGCTCTTTTCTGTTGACTGCCTCTTGTAACTACCTGTCGTCACATCTCCAGCATGTTAGAGATGGCCACTTGCAGAGGCTCGACATCAGTTGTGGACTCAGTGGGTGCTTGATCTCCAGCAGTCCTCCAAATGCCAGAGACTTGGGCTGCCACTGCCTATGACTGCTGTGGAGACTTGTCAGTGAGATGTTCTCTAGAATATGACCCCGAGCCTAATCTGTGTCTCTGCGATGGTGGAGGGTGCAGGTGAACGCAGCAATGGGTCTTCTTCCAATGGCTCCTCAGATTCTCCCCTGAGGTAGTCTGGAGGCTGGGGCTTATGTTGACTCTGCTGGTCTTGTCTGGACCTGCTGGTGCCTGTAAGAGAGCATATAGAATTAGTTCATGAACAGGCTGAATACAACATTGCATGTCACTCACTGAGAAAGTCAGGATGTGATCAACTCATTGAGACCTCATCCATCCTGGCTTGCTGGTAGAGGCTGATCTTACCTCCCCCACAGGAGCACCAACTCATGCACCAACTCAGTGGCATTCTCCTCAAATTTGGCCAGCCCCAGAATGTTGGCCCTCCCTCCTCCAGTCAGAGACCTCTCCCTCTTGTGGACAAGCTTTATCTGCGTAAAGACAAATGCATGGAATGTGTTGAGAAGAGATGGATGAGAGGTTGGGAAGCATGCATGCCTGCTGTGTGTGCTGAGCCCTCCCCAGTAAGGGCCGAGGATGGAGTTTGTGTATCATGGTCAGGGGTGAATGTAGGGGTGGATGTACAATGAAACACACCATGCCGTTGGATGGGGTCCTCAACAACAGTGGGTGGGACCAAAATGACTGAGTTTCAGAGTGTAAGGAGTGGGGGGCTGGTTAAGGCAGGCCTGTTCAGCCCGCTGCCCGAATCCGGCCCCTGAAGCTCTTCTATGCAGACTCCCCCACACCCCCACACCCCCATCCCCCGATCTAGTTTTCAAAATGCCAGTCAAATAGGTAAGCTGGAGTGGAATATTCTTCTCGGAGTCTCTCCCCCAACCACAGAAGAGCAGGGGCCTGTGATTGGAGGAGAAGTGAATAACAGTGGCGGCAAATTTGCTGGGAAGAAAGGTTTACTTCCAGTGAGGGAGGGGATTGTAGAAAGAGTGCCATGGGCCCCGGGCATAAGATGCTGTCTGCTGCAGGCCCCAGGGAGGAGAGGCTGTCTGCTGTGGATCCTGGGCAGGAGAGGCTGTCTGCTGCAGGCCCCGGGCAGGAGAGGCTGTCTGCCGCTGGCCTGGGAGCAAGACACTGCGGAGCCCATGGTTGGAGGAGAGGGGTGGGAAGACGCTGGCTGACGTGTGAGAAATTGAGTGCGCGTAGGTGAGTGGGATTTTGGGCGTGAGGATGTGTGCGATGGAGAGTGAATGTGTATGCGTGTGTGGGAGTGAGAGTATGGGTGTGTGGGAGTGAGTGTGTGGGTGTGTGTGAATGAGAATGTGTGTGTGTGGATCTGTGAGAGTGTGGGTGTATGGGAGGGAGAATGTGTTTGTGTGGGTGTGTGAGAGTGAGGGTGCGTGGGAGTGAGAGTGTGGGAGCGAGAATGTGTGTGGGAATGAGTGTGTGGGTGTATGGGAATGAGTGTGTGTGTGTATGTGTGTGTGTGGGGGGGATGTGTGGAAGTGAGAGTGTGTGTGGGAGTGAGAGTGTGTGTGTGGGTATGTGAGAGTGTGTTGGTATGTGAGAGTGAGAGTATGGGTGTGTGGGACGGGAATATATTTGTGTGGGTGTGTGGGAGTGAGGGTGTGAGGGAGTGTGGGAGTGAGAGTGTGTGGATGTGTGTGAGTGAGTGTGAGTGTGTGGGATTGAGAGTGTGTGTGTGTGGATGTGTGAAAGTGAGACTGTGGGCATGTGGGAGAAAGAGTGTAGGTGTGTGGGAGTGAGTGTGGGAGTGAGGGTATAGGTGAGTGAGAGTGTGTGGGGATTGAGTGGGTGTGGGTGTGAGTGCCTCGAAGTGAGAGTGTGTGGGTGTCTGGGAGTGAGAATATGTGTGAGAGTGAGAGTATATGTGTATGGGTGTGTGGAAGTGAGAATGTGTGGGAGTGAGAGAGTGTGTGTGTGGGAGTGAGAGAGTGTGTGTGTGGCTGTGTGAGAGTGTGGGTGTGTGGGAGGGAGAATGTGTTTGTGTAGGTGTGTGGGAGTGAGGGTGTGTGGGAGTGTGAGATGTGTGGAGTGAGAGTGTGGGTTTGTGTAACTGTGAGTGTCTGTCTTACTCCCAGTCTCAGGTTTCCCATTCGTTCTCACCACCACACACCAACGTGTAGTCACACCCACTCACACAGTCGGTAAGGGTGATTGAATCTGCGTCCTGAGACTGGGAGTGAATTGGACACACACACTCTGACCCTCTCACACTCTGGGCATTTTTATTACTCTTTCTTCAATTTAACAATTTATTACTTTAACATTGCTTTATTTTTGCTCAACAATTGTTTTTTTTCTTAATATCAAAACTGCTACCTTATCGCTGGATGGCCGGATAATATTTTCCAAAAAGGTTTTCTGAGGTACCTCCAGCCCTCTTTTCCCACCAAGCATCCTGGGTGTGCAGAACCTTTGAGAGATGTTGTTAGGGAGTGACTGCTCTGAGAGAGTCCAAGTACATGGGAATCAGCACATAGTGCACATTATATTGCTCCTTTTGAAAATGTTTAAGATGGTTAATGCATAATTAATCACCAGGCTGATATAAAACAGGCAGAAAGCAAATTGAGAATCTGGGCCGCAGTACTCGAACAGGGTTTCAGCACAGACATGTTGAGGGTGTCCTACTCTGGTGATAAGGCTATTTCACGATTAATATATACAGGCATATCTATACAGCTAAAGGAGCACTGATCAGTTTGTGTATTTGTCTTGGCTTCGGCCTTCGGTCCGGGAGAAGGGGGCGGTGGTACCGGGGGAAGGGGAAGTGCCGGGGTGGGTGGGGGTGGGGATGAGGGAGTGGTGGTTGGGTTATGGCATGGTGGCCCAAAATTGAAGCTGAGCACAGGGGCTCCACTAACTGTAAATCCACCACGGTGCATGATATATGAGATGCTGGTGATGTTAAAGTGTCCATGAGACAATCAGTGCTGATGTGTCCCCTGTTAACATAGTGTGAGATCCCTGAGCAGTACAGCACTTTGAGTGATGCCATTATGAGATTGGAGTCAGCTGAAGGGTGACTTACCCCGGCGGCGAGGATGAGATCATTCATCGCCACCCTGCACTGTACCGCACTTCTTGGGCGTGCATCCGACGAGCCGACCTCTCTTGCAATCGCCTCCCAAGGCGGCGAGGTGATGCCAGTGGGCTTTCTGGAACCACCCTGGTGTTGGTGGATTCCATTGATGAGGGCCACAAGAGAGTCATTACTGAACCTCGTTTGCAGCTTTCTTCTTCAACGCAGCCGTCTCAAGATGTCTCCTTAACACAGCTGGGCTGGAGAGAGTGGACCTTCGACACAACTAGGGAATGGTTGGGTGAAGGAATCTGCTCCCGACCCATGATTCAGAGAGATACTTGCCTATGCTTAATTAATTAGCTCCGGAGAGCAAAACCAGACACGATTTCATGTCACACTGCCCAGTGGGAAACGTGCCACGGAACCTGCCCACCACAGCACTTATTTCAAAGATGGAAAATTCCACTCAACGTTTCAGGACTCCTCAGCAGAACAGAAGGAGGACAGAGATGTGATCATTTAAATACCGTCGAAATTCTGAAGGGGCATGAAGAACATGAGAGAATCTTTGGGTAGAGGAAGGGAGAAATTAAATGATAAAGATGTCATGGAACAAAAGGCACAGGAAGTAGTAATGGTAGCAGTAAAGAAGCAAAACATTTCTCTAGAGTGAGTATAAATATCAGAATAACGAACAGCTCTGTCCAGAAGCTGAAGATATAATAAATAAGTTTCAAACTGGTATATGGCACAAAAGCAGAGTTAAAATGGAGGCTAGAGTTCATGGTCTGAAATTGTTGCACTCAATGTTGATTCCAAAAGGCTGTAAAGTGTCCAACTGGAAGATGAGCTGCTGTCCCGCAAGCTTGCGTTGAGCTTCACTTGAACACAGCCGCAGCCAAGGACAGAAATATGAGTGTGAGAGCAAGATGGTGAATTTGTAACCAGAAGCTTGAGGTCATGCTTGCAGATTGAGGGAAGTATTCTGCACAGTGATCACCTAATCTGTGTTTGGTTCTCTCCATTGTAGGGAGACCGCATTGTGAGCAGCGAATACAGTATATTAAATTAAAAGAAGTAAAAAAAAGTTGCTTCAGCAGATTAAAAGGGCAGGTGATTTTAAAAACTGCGTGAAACAACGCGAAATGATGCGCAATGACATTAAATGGAAATCGACAAAGTACTAGCCCTAAAAACTGAATGACTTTAAAATGAAACGACTTAAAGTGGGGCAACTTAAAATGGGGACTTACTGTATTCAGGGAGTGATTCTGTAATCCAATGCCGCTAAGTGGGGAAGCAATGCTCAGAATTTGTGTATCTCCCTAAATCATCGGCGGGCAGTCCCTGGTGTTCCATGGGCATAATTTAATGGGCAGAAGACAATGGGCTGTGATGTCCCTCTAAGTAATGCTCTCAACTTTTAACACCAGATTGAAGAATCATTCTGTTGGAATTCACTTCCTAAACACTTGCACCTTTCCAATGCCTTCAGCTAAGCCCTCTCTCCTTAATATATTTCTCCTTCTTTGGCTTGGCATTATTTTGCATACGTTCTGTGAAATTTTTTGAGATTTTTTTGGCCTTAAAGAAGTTATATAAATACATTATTAATCTCATGGTTGTTAAAATGTTTTTATTTATGATTTACATTTCTTACAACTCTGAATCTAAAATCCATCTATTTCATTTGTAGGCAAGCTTCTGGATGATTTATAGTCTTAGAGGTATGTATGATAGTCTTTGGTTTACTTTTTTATTTGTTCATGGGAAGTGAGTGTCACTGGCTAGGTTAGCATTTATTACCCATCCCTAATTGCCCTTGTTCAGAGGGCATTTAACAGTCAAGTCACATGTAGGCCAGACCAGGTAAGGAGGGCAGATTAAAGGACATTAGTGAACCAGATGGGTTTTTGCAACAATCGACAATGGCCATGGTCATCATCATCAGACTTTTAATTCCAGATTTTTATTGAATTCAAATTTCACCATCTGCCATGGTGGGATTCAAACCCAGGTCCCCAGAGCATTACCCTGGGTCACTAGATTACCAGTCCAGTGACAATGCCACTACCTCCCCTTCTAACTTAACTGGGGAACAATTAAACATGGATATGATAGAGAACTTCCGCGATTTCCCACAAACGTGCTTAATTTTGAAATAATTCCATAATGAGAGTTGGTTCAATGGATCTTGCTTCTAGATAATAGTTGATTATGGAGGAACAATATAAACAGCAAAATCACAGAATCACAGAATTACACAGTATAGAAGAGACCCTTTGGCCCATCGAGTCTGCACTGACACATGAGAAACACCTGACCTACCTACCTAATCCCATTTACCAGCACTTAGTCCATATCCTTGAATGTTATGACGTGCCAAGTGCTCACAAGGATGTGAGGCAACCTGCCTCCACCACACTCCCAAGCAGTGCATTCCAGACCGTCACCACCCTCTGGGTGAAAACGTTTTTCCTCACACCCCCCTATACCTCTTGCCCCTCACCTTGAACTTATGGCCCCTTGTGACTGACCCTTCAACTAAGGGGAACAGCTGCTCCCTATCCATCCTGTCCATGCCCTTCATAATCTTGTACAGCTCAATCAGGTCGCCCCTCAGTCTTCTCTGCTCCAACAAAAACAACCCAAGTCTATCCAACCTCTCTTCATAACTTAAATGTTTCATCCCAGGCAACATCCTGGTGAATCTCCTCTGCATCCCCTCCAGTGCAATCACATCCTTCCTATAATGTGGTGACCAGAATTGCACACAGTACTCCTGCTGTGGCCTCACCAAGGTTCTATACAACTCCAACATGACCTCCCTACTTTTGTAATCTATGCCTCGATTGATAAAGGCAAGTGTCCCATATGCCTTTTTCACCACCCCACTAACATGCCCCTCTGCCTTCAGAGATCTACGGACACACATGCCAAGGTCCCTTTGTTCCTCAGAACTTCCTAGTGTCATGCCGTTCATTGAATACTTCCTTGTCAAATTACTCCTTCCAAAGTGTATCACCTCACACTTTTCAGGGTTAAATTCCATCTGCCACTTATCTGCCCATTTGACCATCCCATCTTTATCTTCCTGTAGCCCAAGACACTCAACCTCACTGTTAACCACCCCGCTAATCTTTGTGTCATCCGCAAACTTACTAATCCTACCCCCCACATAGTTATCTATGTTGTTTATATAAATGATGAAAAATAGGAGACCCAGCACAGATCCCTGTGGTACGCCACTGGACACTGGCTTCCAGTCACCCTCTCTCTCCTACAACTAGGCCAATTTTGAATCCACCTTATCAAATTACCCTGTATCCCATGTGCATTTGCCTTCTTTATAAGCATTCCATGTGGGACCTTGTCAAAGGCTTTGCTGAAATCCATATAAACTACATCAACTGCATTACCCTCATCTACACTCCTGGTCACCTCCTCAAAAAATTCAATCAAATTTGTTAGGTATGACCTCCCTCTGACAAAGCCATGCTGACTATCCCTGATCAAACCTTACCTCTCCAAGTGGAGATAGATTCTCTCTTTCAGAATTTTCTCCAATAGTTTCCCTACCACTGACATGAGACTCACTGGCCTGTAACTCCCTGGCTTATCTCTACAACCCTTCTTAAATAGTGGAACCACATTAACTGTTCTCCAGTCTCTGGCACCTCCCCCACGGCCAGAGAGGAATTCAAAATTTGAGTCAGTGCCCCTGCGATCTCCTCCCTTGCCTCCCTCAGCAGTGTGAGACACAAATCATCCAGTCCTGGAGATTTTTCCACTTTTAAGCCTGCCAACACCTTCAATCCTTGACAATCCCTATATCAATTTGCTTAAGAACCTTGCAGTCTCTCTCCCTGATTTCGATACCTTCATCCTCATTCTCTCAGGTGAAGACGGATGTGAAGTATTCATTCAACACTCTAGCAATTTCCTCTGGCTCCACCCATAGATTGCCCCCTTGGTCCCTTATGGGCCCTACTCTTTCCCTGGTTATCCTCTTCCCATCGATATACTTATAAAAATATCTTGGGATTTTCCTTACTTTTACCAGCCAGAGATTTCTCATATTCCCTCTTTGCTCTCCTTATTGCTTTCTTAAGCTCCACCCTGCACCTTCTGTACCCCACTAATGCCTCCGTTGATTTGCTTCCCTTGTACCTGCTAAAAGCTTCTCTTTTCCTTCTCATCATATCTGAATATCTCTGGTCATCCATGGTTCTCTGGGCTTGTTACTCCTTCCTATCACACTAGAGGGAACATGTTGAGCCTGTACCCTCCCCATTTCCTTTTTGAACGCCCTCCACTGCTCCTCTGTAGATTGCCCCACAAGTAACTGTTCCCAGTCTACCTTGGCCAGATCCTGCCTTGTTTTACTAAAATCCACTCTCCCCAATCCAAAACATTTTTTTGCAACTTGTCTATTTCTTTGTCCATAACAAACATAAACTGTACCATGTTGTGGTCGCTATCACTAAAATGCTTTCCCACCACCACCTCAGCCACCTGTCTGGCTTCATTCCGCAGAATTAGGTCCAGCACTGCGCCATCCCTTGTTGGACCCTCTACATATTGACCTAAAAAGTTCTCCTGTACACATTTAAAGAAATCCACTCGATATAAGCCCTGAACACTATGTCTATCCCAATTAATGTTGGGAAAGTTGAAATCACCTAATATAATTAGCCTGTTGTTATAGTTTTTACAACATATTTGCTCCTCAATTTCCCGCTGACTATCTGGGGGTCTATAATAAACACCTAACAATGTTAAAAAACTGAGAACCATATAAAATTTGAGTTTGGGCTTTTGTGCCATTGGCTTTGGGTACAATAGTTTATGAAAGTAGTCATTTGACTCAGGTAGTCTTCAAAACACCAGGAATTGCAAGAAACAGGTACAGCTGCTAATATGCTCACTGTGATGAGGTACAAGTTTGCCATTTTGGGTATGGGTCCATGCAGTTTTATTTTTAGTATCTGCTTATATTGCTTTATTTATATGTCTACTTATTTTACATCACAACTAGGTTACTGTCATCATTCAAAATTCAATTAAATCTTCACACCATTGCTGTAAATTTATTCTAACAACAATTCTATAGTAATTTGCCCTTGATCTGAGTAACAGTAATGTTCTAATTCTATTTTCTAAATCTAGATACCCTTTTTCAAACTGCGAAGAAAATTCTTGAAGAGCAAAAGAAAATTAATGAAATTATGGAGAAGCTCAGAGAAGTGAAACAGAATATCAGTGACTACGAAGATCAATTGTTTGCAAAGTTAGAAGCTTGTGTTGATGGTAAATAATAGGAAAGGCTTTTTATTTTCAATGTTACAATCTGTTAAGGCTGTGTGAAACTATTACACTTACCTTAATTTTCTTCTGCAAAATTCTATAGACCAATAAAATTTCAATTAACTCTGATCGATAAAGTTCGTAAAAGGTATGTGTTTGGGCTTATTTCACTTGTGTCTTTGGGAGCTGTAGCTTTAGGTGTTGGTGCAGTTTGAAGCCTTAGGTTTCATTGATGGAGTTTTAAAAGATTCTGTATTCATGGACTTGTAAAAAAATCAACCTGAAAATTAATTTTTAACTCACACTTTTACATGAAGCTTCTAGTCTGAGTGACCTATAAACAATTATTTACTTGTGCTTTTTCATAACATTACTGAACATAACATGCCAATGTGCTCACAACTGAACATAAGCAATGTGCACCTGGTGAGCTACACTTCTCAGGCCTATGAGATTTGTTTGCCTAACTTGCTTCGGGGAACACTCGCGGTCATCAGCAACAGGCTTCGCAGGCAGCACCGCATCACTTTTAAGGGGGCTCACAGGCAGGTCTCTATGTACCAGACCAGCCATAAGGCAGGGTGGCTTTTCAAAGGCTGCATCGATTGCTTGGGGAAGGGTGAGAAGTGGCCTCAGGAAAGGGAAGAGGCTGAACTGGCTAATCCAGTTCAGTTTCTGGTCAATGGTAACCCCAGGATGTAGATAGTGGGGGACTCAGTGATAGTAATGCCATTGAAGATCAAGGGGTGATGGTTAGCTTCTCTCTTGTTGGTGATGGTCATTGCCTGGCACTTCTGTGGCATGAATATTACTTGCCACTTGTCAGCCCAAGCCTGAATATTGTCCAGGTCTTGTTGCATTTGGACAGGACTGCTTCAGTATCTGAGGAGTCGCGAATGGCCCTGAACATTGTACAATCATCAGTGAACATCCCCACTTCTGACCTTATGATAGAAGGAAGGTCATTGATGAAGCAGCTGAAAATGGTTGGGCTGAGGACACTACCCTGAGGAATTTCGGTGGTGATGTATGGGAGCTGAGATGACTGACCTCCAACAACCACAAACATCTTCCTTTGTGCTAGGTACTACTCCAACAAGTGGAGAGTTTTCTGCCTGATTCCCATTGACCCCAGTTTTGCTAGGGCTTCTTGTTGCCACACTCGGTCAAATGCGGCCTTGCTGTCAAGGGCGGTCACACACACCTCACCTCGGGAGTTCAGCTCTTTTGTCCATGTTTGAACCAAGACTGTAATGAAGTCAGGAGCTGAGTGGCCCTGGTGGAACCCAAACTGGTTATTGCTAAGCAAGTGCCACTTGATAGCACTGTTGACGACCCCTTCTTTACTTTATTGATGATGGAGAGTAGACTAATGAGGTAGTAATTGGCAAGATTAGATTTGTCCTGCTTTTTGTGTACAGGACATACCTGGGCAATTTTCCACATAGCCAGATAGATGCCAATGTTGTAGCTATAGTGGAACAGCTTGGCTAAGGGCATGGAGCACAAGTCTTCAGTACTATTGCTGTATCATTGTCAGGGCCCATGGCCTTTGCACTATCCAGTGCCTTCAGCTATTTTGTGAAATCATGTGGAATGAGTCTAATTGGCTGAAGACTGGCACCTGTGATGCTGGGGACCTCCGGAAGAGGCCGAAATTGATCATCCACTCAGCACTTCTGGCTGAAGATTGTTGCAAATGCTTCAGCCTTATCTTTTGCACTGATGTGTTGGGCTTCCCCAAGGATGGGGATATTTGTGGAGCCTCCTCCTCCAGTGAGTTGTTTAATTGTCCACCATCATTCACAACTGGATGTGGCAGGACTACAGAGCTTAGATCTGATCCATTGATTGTAGGATCGCTTAGCTCTCTCTGTCACTTGCTGCTTATGCTGTTTGGCCTGCAAGTACTCCTGTGTTATAACTTCACCAGGTGGACACCTCATTTTTAGATATGCCTGGTGCTGCTCCTGGCAAGCCCTCCTGCACTCTTCATTGTTATTTGTTGAAATTACCTTAGTCAGGGAGCTAAATGTACTGGTATGCCTCATAGTTGGCATGCAGTGATGTTACAAAGGAGTTAGGGGCATTCCCTTTATAGTGGAAGAAACAATGTTGTGTTTTTGCATTCACTCTTTACTGAATGTTCATATTCTTTTCCAATGTTGTATTTGCCACTATGTGGGACATGGTTGAACTTGCAGGCTCAGCTGGCCCCCCTTTCTGTGCATTGTAAAGGACATTGTCTGAGGTCACTCTCAGCAGGGGTAATTGAAATGTTGTAGGTGAACTTAATGCCCTGTAAGGACTCTGCCAGCCAACACTCTGAGACGGCACATATTTGGACTGTACTGACATCACACTTTAGGCCCTTAACTTTCTTGCCTTGATTGACTGTCCCCAATACCACCCATTCCCACCCCACCCCCCCACCCCCCACCCCCAAACGCAGGACAACAGGCCCTTTCCCACGTCATTCCTCCATGCCCCCAACTGCAACCTCTGACCACCCCTGGATCCCTCTTCCAATCAGTCATGCCCCCAACTCCACTCCAGAAACCACCCCTCACTATTGACTCACCCTTTCCAGTCTTAAGCTCCCATACAAGAATTCTCATTCCTGCTCCCCTCCCTTGCGCCGTAGAGTCAAACAAGGAAAACCGCTGACCTTACACACAAGTGCACAAAGCTGACAGGCGCACACCATCTTTAAACAATTGCGAACAAGATGCTATGAAGTTCTCATGCAGCACTGACTGTATCTTGAAGGTAGGACTTAATTGATATAAAAGCAAAGAACTGCGGATGCTGGAAATCCAAAACAAAAACAAAAACAAAAAAACCTGGAAAAACTCCGCAGGTCTGGCAGCATCGGTGGAGAAGAGCACAGTTGACGATTCGAGTCCTCGTGACCCTTCAACAGAACTAAGTAAAAATAGGAAAGAGGTGAAATATAAGCTGGTTTAATGGGTGCGGGGGGGTGGTTGGGACAAGAAGAGCTAGGTAAAGGGCCAGTGGTAAGTGGAGATAACCAAAAGATGTCACAAACAAAAGGACGAAGAGGTGTTGAAGGTGGTGATATTATCTAAAGGAATGTGCTAATTAAGGGTAGAGAGCAGGACAAACAAGGTACGGATAGCTTTAGTGGGGTGGGGTGAAGGAATCTAAAAAGGCTAAAAGGTAGAGATAAAACAATAGATGGAAATACATTTAAAAATAATGGAAATAGGTGGGAAAAGAAATATCTATATAAATTATTGGAAAAAACAAAAAAGGAAGGGGGATAAATGGAAAAGGGGTGGAGATGGAAGAGAGAGTTCACGATCTAAAATTGTTGAACACAATATTCAATCCGGAAGGCTGTAAAGTGTCTAGTCGGCAGATGAGGTGCTGTTCCTCCAGTTTGCGTTGAGCTTCACTGGAACAATGCAGCAAGCCAAGGACGGACATGTGGGCATGAGAACAGGGTGGAGTGTTGAAATGGCAAGCGACAGTGGGGTCTGGGTAATGCTTGCGGACAGACCAAAGGTGTTCTGCAAAGCGGTCACCCAGTCTGCGTTTGATCTCTCCAATGTAGAGGAAACCACATGGGGAGCAACAAATGCAGTAGATTAAGTTGAGGGAAGTGCAAGTGAAATGCTGCTTCACTGGAAAAGAGTGTTTGGGCCCTTGGACGGTGAGGAGAGGGGAAGTGAAAGGGTAGGTGTTGCATCTTCTGCGTTTGCATGGGAAGGTGCTGGGGGAGGGGGTTGAGGAGCAGGGGGTGATGGAAGAGTGGACCAGGGTGTCTCGGAGGGAACGATCCCTACGGAATGCCGCCGGGGGGGTGAAGGGAAGATGTGTTTGGTGATGGCATCATGCTGGAGTTGGCGGAAATGGCGGAGGATGATCATGTTTCTGGGAGAGAGGAGAAGGTGTGAGGGCCGATGCGTGGGAGTTGGGCCGGACATGGTTGAGGGCCCTGTCAACCACCATGGGTGGAAAACCTCAGTTAAGGAAGAAGGAGGACATGTCAGAGGAACTGTTTTTGAAAGCGGCATCATCAGAATGGATGCGATGGAGGCGAAGGAACTGAGAGAATGGGATGGAGTCCTTACAGGAAGCGGAGTGTGAGGAGCTGTAGTCGAGGTAGCTGTGGGAGTCGGTAGGCTTGTAATGGATATTGGTGGACAGTCTATCACCAGAAATTGAGACAGAGAGCTCAAGGAAGGGAAGGGAAGTGTCAGAGATGGACCATGTGAAAATGATGGAGGGGTGGAAATTGGAAGCAAAATTAATAAATTTTTCCAAGTCCCGACGAGAGCATGAAGCAGCATCGAAGTAATCATCGATGTACCGGAGAAAGAGTTGTGGGAGGGGGCTGGAGTAGGACTTGAACAAGGAATGTTCCACATACCCCATAAAGAGACAGGCATAGCTGGGGCCCATGCAGGTACCCATAGCCACACCTTTTATTTGGAGGACGTGAGAGGAGTTAAAGGAGTAATTGTTCAGTGTGAGAACATTTTATTGAAACTTGTTTCACGTTAATGAGTATTCATGGCATAAGTGTGAACCTGTCACAGGCTGGTTTAATGCTCGATATGTTGCAAGCATCTCGTTGATTGTATCATTGCATCTGATCAGGAAATTGAAATTTCGCTTCCTGCCTAATTAGATCACCCCACATGCTTTATTTCCCACTCTTGTGGGCTCTATAAAATTCTCCCCTGTGTCCGTGAAGAGGTAAAATCTAGGTTCAGGTCACCAAGTATGAACAACAAAAACACATTTTCAAGTTTAAACAATATCAAAGTCTACATTTTAAGAAAAATATCGTTATTAACATTTTAAAATCAGAGCTATCAATTAATAATCAACAATTAATAATTTACATAAGCATTCAGTACCGTGAAAGCATTGAATGGTGCCAAAGCACAAATATTGTTCAAGTAAATATTTAGTAATATGAACTATTGACATTAACTCGATCTGCTCAGGTCGATCCTAATGCAGTGCATAAAATAATTCTTACTCAAGACTACAACACAATACTTAAAAACCTAAATTTATAGGAAAATGGAACACACACACACACACAAAATTATGTTATTTATGCAGAGATTACTTTCATCTCCTTTCTGTAACATTGCCATGTTTGGATCCTTCAATGCCTTGCTTATCCAACTGATTTCTGATAACTTAGCCAGTTGGATATGCAGCATGTATTACCCATACTTTGGAAATAGATGCTAATAAGAGAAATGCTCTTGCTTACAAGCAGGGAGTAAAGGAATCTGCCCAGCAAATTTACACTAAGGGCAGAATCATCCGTTTCCATTTGCAGTGGGCATCATAGCGACTGGGAATGGAAAATATCAGGAGATCGCAAAAATCAGTTTCATGCTGTTGTAAAATCAATTTGCAGTCATCCGCTCCACCCATCAATGGTGGGCCATGTTTCCCACCACACACGTCGGGAACCTAATTTCAATGCTTTAGCATCTCATTGTAAGCCCTGCTCACCAGAATCATCTCCCCACGCTGGATCATCTGGGAATCACACCGACTTATTTCACAACTGTTCATAAGCGACGTGCACCTGATGAGCTGCACTTCAATCGAGACTTCGAGGTTTGGGCAACACTCGTGGTCATCAGTGCCAGGCTTTGCAGGCAGCACCACATCACTTTTAGGGGGCTCAAGGGCAGATCTCTACCTGCCAGACCAGCTGTAAGGTGGGGGTTGTCTGCATGATTAATGAGCTGGGAAGTGGACGATACAGCACAAAAACTCGCCATTGCAGCTTGAGGGTAAAACATCGTTTTTCATGCCCGCTACCACGGTTAGTGTAATTCTGGGATGATTCTGTCCTAAAAGTATTAGGCTTGTTCCTTTTACTTATTTCATTAGTATGCCTTAGGGTCAAAATTGTTCTGGTTGCTACGTGGCAACATCATAAAAATGTTCAAAACCAAGCTCTTCTGCTGTTTCGGCATATATTCTGTTCTGAGAGAGAGTGCCCCTCCATCTCTCACACACAATCCTGACTCAGACGTGGATCGCCACTTCTTCGTCATTGTTGGACAAGAGTCTTGAAACTCCCTACCTAATAGCACTGTGGAAGCACCATCGTCATACAGACTGCAGTGGTTGAGGAAGACAATCTACCACCATCATCTCAACTAGCAATTTACAATAAATACCAACCTTGCCAGCGATATCCGGTATTCCCTCTAAGCTGTGCGCCTGTGTAGCTGCACAGCAAACCGAAAATACCATGCAGGCCATGCAAAAGTTGTGCCCTTCAAGCTACTGTGCATGTGTGGCTGCATGCGCAAAATAATATTAAAAGGCACTCCACATTGAAATGAACAGGCATGCACAACAAAAGCGTTTAAGGGTCATGGCCCATATCCTAAGGTTAATATTATTGGTTCATGTGTTTCAGGACACATTGTTGAGGGAACTGTGAATTTAACTTGTCTTGCAAGTTGCACAACAGTGCAGCGTTAAAATCATAAATTAATTTTGCTAAAATCTTGGCCCAGATCTTTTGAGGAGTGATGATCATTGTTGCATTGCCGCTCAATTTATAAATTCCACTGACTTGATATTCCTCTACATTACTTCCGGGACCTTCCAAGCCCAATTTTTCCAGGAGTGCAGTATCCTTCAGCAATCTTCATCGAAGCAGAGTGGAGTTGGGGGAAGACAGTACATGCTCCCTTCTTCCAGCACTAGCTGCCGTATGGTAAGCTTAGACATCCAGTTTAAATGTTAGTGAATGGGTGAGTGAATGAGCGGATGAATGAGTGAATGGTAGGGTGGTAGGGCTGACAGTTGAGTAAGGTATGTGGGTGAGTGGGTAGAGTGGGTGAGGTGGCAGGTGGGTGAGGTGGCAGCGGGTCTGGGGGTAGCTGAACGGCCGGGGTGTTAGTTGGGTCATGTCAGGGGGGTATTCAAGTTGGGTCAGGTCGGGGTTGGGGGGGGGTAGTCAGTTGGTCAGGGGTAGTTAGGTCGGTTCAAGGGGATAGTCAGGTCAGGGGTATAGTCGGTGGGAGTCAAGTGGTTGGGTGGGGGGTAGTCAGATCTGTTCGGAGGGGGGGGGGCCATGGGGGGTAGATGAGGGTGTGGCCAGGTAATCGTGAATTGGTTGTCTAGTTGCCCAGACATTAGTCTAGGTTTTAATCAGCCTAACATTTCCTGGGTAACTATCCAGGTAAATTCCCTGGAACAGTCTGAACTCTCTGACTCTGGCTCAGAGTTGGAGATATTCACAGAGGATCAAGGGATCAGGGGAATTTCCCATCAGAAATTGAAACTTCCCAGGAAATTCCCATGTAGATCAGCGTGCCTGACAATCCAGAGACCAGAAGGTTTGCCCGCTTGTGCGACCATTGTATCAATTCTTTAACACTAACCTTAATGGTTACGAGTACAAGCACACAGGCTTGGAAAAGCAGCATCTTTTTCCGGGTGCCAGTTTTACATTGATTTCTGCAATGGGGCTGTCCAGAATTGGGAAGGCCCATCCTTCAAGAATGGATATTTGTGAGATCCTCTCCAAACTACATATGTTCCCACCTATTATTTGTGACCTTTCCTCTTAAAAGATACAGATTTACAGGACTTGGAAAACTACGCTGATGCTACCCAAATGCCTCAGCTACAAGCCAGCTTGTGTGGGCCCCTGGGTGGGCTGCATTCAAGTAGCTGGTGTCAGCAGTGCACTTGTTAGGCCTAACTCGCAAGATTCATAGATTGCATTAGAAGCATGTTTCTATAGCAACAGTAAAGTGAACCATGCAGCAAAATGAACACACAAGATGTTTGTGTCAACCAACATTGCCAGATTGCTTTGCATACTCCCCCAGTGCAGGAGGACCTAGGTGTGAAGGAGCTCTTCTTGGCATTCATTGTAAGATCAAATACAAACCATTGGCAATGGGCAGATTCGTCCCAGACTTGCACTAAGTGCGGTAGTGGGCAGGAAAAGGATGTTTTATCCGCCAGCCGCAATCACGCTGTATCATCCCAATCCCACCTCATTAATCATTCATTCCTGGGAAACACACCATTTTGATGGTGGGCAGGCTCCGATTCGCCTACGATGCGGTCACCTCGCTGCTTCATCACGCCGGGTGCCACATTTAAAGTGCAGCCGCGTGCGCACCTCTCAGTGCTTCCAGCCCAGGACAGCTGCACAGAACACATGGATCTGAAATGCAAAAAGACTGCAGCCCTCTTGAGTTCCTTTTGGATGCCAGAGAGGCCCACCGTGATGTCCTCTACCCCCTGCTCTGGCCACAGGAGGGGCTGTAACATTACCACTCCGGCTTGGTAGGCGATGGCAGTGGCGATTGAGGTTGGACATTCTATGCAGATAGAGGATGAATGATCTCATCCATGCTGCAAGGGCAAGGCAACCATCTCATCACTCTAACCTCACACACTCAAGACCATCAGACGTTCATTGGAATCTCACACTTCCAGCTCAAGGGACATCACCACTCACTCTCTCACACACACCTTCACATCTCCATCCGGCCTGATCTCCTCTGGAGGCTGCCTCCTCAGCCCTCACCATCTTGAGGCCATATGCACAGATCAACTTGTGCCCCCATACACACCCTGAGATACCCCATTCCCCAGTACAGCCTTCACTCTGCAGCCTCTTCCCTTGCCTGAGGCCACTTTTGCCCCTTCCCCAAGCAAGACCCAGCTCTGCAGCTGTTAAGAAGCCGCCCATGCCTTATGACTGATCTGGTAGAGACAAGCCCCAGAGCTCCCCCTAAAAGTGATGTAGTGTTGTCTGCAAAGCCTGGCGCTGATGACTGCAAGTGCTAACTGAAGCACTGTAGGTAAACAAAGCTCGAAGTCCTGAGTGAAGTGCAGCTCGCCAGATGCATGTCACTCATATACGGTTGTGAAACACGTTCATGTGCAATCACTCTGACGTGCCCAGATGATCTAGCATGGGGGGCTGATTCCGGCCAGCTGGGCTTATAATGATATGCAGATGGCTTACAATGAGGTTCCCAATGTCCGATGGTGGGAAATGTGGCCCACCATTGATGGGTGGAGCGGACAAATGCAAACTGGTTTCATGACATTGTGAAACCATTTATTGGCCTTCTCGTCAAATTGTCCGCTCACACCGTCAAAACATGCCTGACGCCAGCGGGCACGGAAAATTCCACCTAACGTGTGGGTACCCATACATTTCTTATCTTTATATGTCTGCCCCTACCCCCTCAACCAAAGGACTTGGAAGACAAAGAAACAAAGCAAGCAAATTATACAGTGCCTTTTATGACTCCAGGATCTCCCAAAGCACTTCACAACCAGTGGAGTATTTTTGAAGTTTAGTCATGTTAGGAAAATCAGTGCCAAATTGTGCACAGCAAGCTCCCTCAAACAACAATGACACTCATGACCTGATAAGCTGTTTTAGGTGTAGGTATGGCATCTTTAAAAGCTGTACCCTCAAAAAGATCAGCACTGGGCCTTTCTCTTCTTGCTGCCATACATGACTTTGGAAGACCTGCAGGTCATATATAATCGCTTGGAGCAGCTCTTTAAAAACTACTGACTGACTGGATATTCCTCCCTGTTAGTAAGGACACTTGCTACACATTTTCCAGTCTGCACAGGGAGAATGCGGAAATCCATAAATTGTGCCAGCCTTGTGAAAAGCACAAAATGAGCTATGCAAGCTCTATGTGTGCTGTGTTTGCAATGTGCTGCGGTCTTACTAACACTACAACAGGACAGTTAACCCCACAAACCCACCTGAAAAACAAGGGTGGCAGGCACAAGGAAACATCACCATCTATTAGTTCCCCTCCAAGTCACATACCTCATCCTGACTTGGAAATATATCACCATTCCACTGTTGTCGCTGGGCCACAATCCTGAATTCTCTGCCTAACAGCTACACCACACATACGGCAGTACAAGGTGGCTTACCACCACTTTCTCAAGGGCAATTAGGAGTGGGCAATAAATGTCGGGCCTTGCCAGAGAAGCTTTTCAGCCTCTTATTAAATTCACATTAGTAAAATCTTATTCAATCCAAATAAATGTAACTGCCTAAGAAAATTAAGAATCAATTGTTTTGCACAAATAAAACAGGATTATGGTGTACAATATTGTACCTCAGCCCGTATAATTCACCAGACATGCAAAAGTTAAGAATCATCAGCATACTAGTGCTCCCAACC
This sequence comes from Carcharodon carcharias, assembly GCF_017639515.1. Lineage (NCBI taxonomy): Eukaryota > Metazoa > Chordata > Chondrichthyes > Lamniformes > Lamnidae > Carcharodon > Carcharodon carcharias. The sequence continues at coordinate 21,991,380 of NC_054475.1, forward strand.
TCTATCCGTAATTCACACAAGGAAAACAGGAAGTGGATTGCTGACATCCCAATGTCCGTAATATTGAAGAGGCTTTTACCAGAATTACCAGATTTTGTCATTTGTGACCTTACAAAATATTGGTTATTTATTAACTAGATATTTACAATAAGTAAAAACTGTGAGCTACATTGCAAATAATCAAACTACAGTCAGAATTGTGCAAAATCTTCCTGTTTCTCAGCTTTTGAAATTGACATGAATTTCATTTTGAAGTACGAAAATATCTTTTTGGTCCTCTTTTGGTCCTTTCAGGCAAACTGCTGTAAGTAATTATAATTGTGATTTATCAACATTTACTGAGACAATTTCTTAAGAAAGGCGGTTTTTGTAATTATGCTTTTCATTCATAAGTCTCGCTAGTAATTGATTATGTATAAATGTATGCTTCAAAGTCATTTTTGGTATCGGCAATACAGTATGTGCCATGTGTAGTGCTTATTTTCAGTGAATCTATGTAATGCTGACGCATTTGCAGTGCAGTAATCATGACAGAAACTGAAGGCCACTTATATTATACATTTTATGTAGAGAATCAATCGAATTTATTCAAGTGACATGAAACCATCTTGGAGAAGTAATCTCACACCACTTTGGCTTCATACTGGTAGTAGTTATATTGAAGCAAAATGATGTTTAAAAAGTTCTCAGGTAGTCCAGAGAACTTACTAATATCAGGAAAAAGACAACTTCTTTGTTAACATTTATGTATAAAAGCTATTCAGCTCCGTTTTCCATTGCTGGAGATGATGACAAATAACTATATAATTTGGGTCTAACACCTCTCCACCTAAGTAGGTACTGGCTTCAAACTGGTGCCTGTGGTTTGACAAACACCCTTAAAAACCTTTGGTATCTGACCAGCATTTCAGCAAAAACTGAGGACAAAATGAATTGGCTGGATCTTCATTTTGCCAGTCGGTACCAAACACAGATATGAGATGACCATATTTATGTTTCAGTTAGAATCTGCCCCCAGAGGCATCTTAGAAATGATTTCTTTTGGTGGCTCTCAGGTCCTCTGAAGCCAGAAGTTGCATTTCATTTATTTGATGACTGCTTTGCCATCAGGGACAGTAAATGTGCTATTATATATTCAGTCATGGTATAGTAGGATTTAGGTCTCTGCTCACATTATATCACATGGGGACTTTCTTACATTGGTTGGCAAGGGAAGGGAATCAAGGGATAGCGGGTAGGGCAAAATAGTGGAGTTGAGGTAGAAGATCAGCTGTCATCTTATTTTAACGTGGAGCAGGCGTGAGGGGCAGTTATGACCTACTCTTGTTTCTATTTCGTACGTTCTTATGAAGGTGCAAGGAGGGTAAATTAATGACTAATTGGTTCATTTCAAATTCTTTGTGGGCACCTCCTACTGGCTCATTACAGAATAACATTGGAATAGCCCTGAGTCAAGTGGCTTACTGGAGTTCAGCGTATAATTATTTTTACAGTTACGTTTCTGCTAAAGGCAGCGAAAAGAAGACATTTCCACATGTACAATAACAATGTTACTGGTTTTTGCAACCTGAGAAATGTTCATCCCCCTATGATTTAGTGTTTTTGCAGAAATCACTTGCCAGTACCTTCCTGTCCCGGATCCGGAGGGCTAATACTGGTCTGGAGGAGCTATTACCTGATGACCTGGAAAGAGAATGCATTGAGGAAAAGTGTTCTTCTGAAGAATATCGAGAGGTTTTTAATGATAATCCAAAAACTGTAAGGATTGTCTATAAAATGGTTCTGCTTCAATATCTGCTCCCTAGATTCAGCTCCATCAGTGGTTTGAAAACACAAAACGCATGGGACTAAAAGTTGGATGTGTAACACCCATTTCTCAGGCACTAAGTCCCAAATGGCAGGCTAAAAAACACCATTGCAGGTTGCTCTCAGGGAAATCCACCCTACAAAAAGATTAATAACTAACCTGCATATGATGGCTCCTCCCAATCCCACCTTAAAGCACCTAGCCAATGCTCACAACTTTCTCCTTCACCCCCATACCCCCTCATGATTGTCCTGACCAGAACTGTGGCCCTGTTCTGACTCAACAACCTACTTGCTGGACAGTTGTTGTGCCATTAGCAATGACCCAATTTTTCTTTGCATTTCACTGACTTTATGAGGTTCACATCTGAATAGCTTGGAAGGTTCAGATCACACCCAGCTGGAATGGGATACCAATGCTTCGCTTTCCCATGCTCCAGCACTCCTGAATTTCTAGGCAATAAACAAAGAAAGATGGAGAGTTCCAGTAAGTTTATTAATATTTTCATTTTTAAAACCTAAGTCTAAAAATTACTGTTAGTGGTATTAGTGAATAAACACGACACGTTTGTATAAATCCCTTTCTATTTTAATTTGACCGAGGCATTAACCATTAAACAAATGGATTATTCCCAAATTGAGGTTGTAGGCTCAGAAATGTTATATACCTATTAATTGTGTTATCTAGGTTTTAATTACAGGACAATCCGGGAGAATAAACATAAATTTGACCACATTGTCGATATATTTCCAACATGCTCTGACTGTTTTACTATATTCTGTTGCTGATGTGAGGCTTTAATTGGCATTTGTTTCAGGAGCGCTTAATAGCCTAGCAGATTGGTATATGGAGCCTGTTAATAAGAGAGGTCTACTGTACATAAGACGGCCAATTTTATAAATGCAGGGGGCTATACACATACTGGGAAATTTTTTTTATATTCATTCATGGGATGCAGGCATTGTTGGCTGGGCCATCATTTATTGCCCATCCCTAATTGCTGCTGCTTAGAGGGCATTTAAGAATCAACCACATTGCTGCGGGTCCGGAGTCACACATAAGCCAGATTCCCTTCCCTAAAGGCAGGGAAGTATAGTAATGAACCAGATGGGCCTTTACAACAATCAGCAAGTTTCATGGTCATCATCATATAACTACAACCACCAGATTTTTATTGAATTCAAAGTTCACCATCGGCTGTGGTGAGATTTGAACCTCAGAAAATTACACTAGAATACTATCTGAGTGACAATGCCACTATGCCATCACCTCCCCATACCATGTCCTCTTAGTTATGGCATCAGATTTCTTTTTGCTTGTAGGGAAACGGCCCTCGCAGCTACTATGACCTGTAGGAAGGCATCGGAGAACATCCCCTCACATCATCATTTACAGTGAACCCATAGTTTCCTAATATGCAGAACCAGTTGGGAGGCCTCCTAAGCAATGCCATGCTTTCATAACATCATTCCTAAAATTGTAAGAAACATGCTTCCAGTTGTGTGCTGCATGTATTAAATTAACCTTTTTTTTTTGCAGGGACAATTTTGGAAACCACCTAATGGTATGTGCTTTTTCTTTATTAATTTAGCACATGGATCAAACATTGATTATATTTATTATTTGAAATCCTTAGCTAAAATAACTGACAGATAAATTTCATGCAAGCATATTTATATATTCATTACTAAATATCATGTGGGATGATTTTGACTCATTTGCATTTATTAGTGAAGAAACAACAATTCAGTTTATTTATTTGGGATTAATTTTCTGACTAGATGTTTCAAATTCTCTGTGGTGTTAAACAAAGGACTTTCTTTTTACAATTAGATTTAACATTCCTTTTTAGTATTTAATAGATATTCAGTTATTTGCTGCAAGGGAGTTTTGGCAAGTTATTTTTTTCTATTTTAGAAATTTGTTTCAAAAACATGATCTTTAGGACATACATGAAGCACCAAGTTTTATTAGAGAAGCCATATCAATGATAATGATAAGTTTATTAATGAGTGACTGAAATAACTTGTATGTAGCTGAACATTAAAGAGATCCATAATGTGGCCCCTACATTAAGTGGAGGTTGGGACGAGCAGGCCATTGCAGAAACAGGGGCAAGTCTGCAACTTTCTGAGATGTGGAGGCTTGGCCAATTTTAATGGCTTGGCACCACTTTTATTTTTTCATGGGATGTGGGCATTGCTGGCAAGTTCGGCATTTGTTATCCGTTCCTAATCCCATAATGTTTCCTGGTTTTCCAGTCCATCTATGTAACAGTGGGTTTCTAACCCACGTAAATGATACAACCTCCAGTCCAGGTCCCCACCATAGTTTCAAGCCCATCTCTTCAAGGTAGGATTCACTCAGTGAGGGTTTACGCTACATCGCTTGTACACCATTAGTACTAAGTTTAGAGATGGCTGTAAAGTGAACGGATCTCCTCCGATGCCTTCCTGCAGATCACAGTAGCCGTGAGGGCCTGAAGAGGTGAGCTATTCCCTACCAGCAAAAAGAAATCTAATGCCATAACTAAGAGGACATGGCAACTCAGGAAGCTAGCAGCAGAGTGTGATGCCAAAAATTTGGATTCATTGCAGGAAACGTATCTGTAAACTCACTAGTCAGGACAGGTCAGTGCAGGTCCTTCATGATCATCTCTTGAAATGTACTTGCTTTCGCTCCATCTTGTCCCCACCATCGAACACAAGGACACGCTGCACCAGCTCTCACCCTCGCTTCTAACACATACTTACCTCTCGCTTCCTCCCATCACATCTGTCATCCACCTCATCCTCATCTTCTTCACTCCAAGTTGCCCAACCTACACTTGCTCTAAGCAGATCAGCTCGATTCACACAGACAGCCAATTCCTGCAAATGCATGGCACCACCCCACCCCCCCTTCCCCCACTCCCTTAAAATCTGTCCGAATTTCCCTTTCAGCTTATGCACTGCTTCCAGAAGAAGTACACACCCTTGCTAGCCATTCAGAAACCTCCTTTTTTCAGAAGAGAGCATGGAATGCTAGGGAGAGAGCCAGAACAGGTGGAGGACCACAGGTTTGTGGGGAAGTGTGTCTCTCTAGGGAGGAGTTACTAGAGATAAGACAGCATTAATGGATATGAGATTGACAGCTCAGCAGAACAGGGTGACTGGTTTTAGCTTAGACTCATTCTCCACAACCAAGTGCACCTTCAGTCAATTTCAGCACCTCAACCATCATGGTCGAATGATTCATGTTCAAATTTACTTTGGCTTATCACCATTATGAAGTCTTCACCCCTTTTCTTTTCTCCAGGTACTTCAAATGAAGAGCAAAACCCTCCACCTACAGAGGTGGAAGTTACATCGATGGGACTCACATCCCATGAGAATGCACAGTCAAATGTCACAACGGATGCTGATGCCATGACAGGCAATGACACACTGAGTACGTGTGATGGGCAAGCAGCTGGTGAGTTTCACAACACCTGTGTGGATAGTGATGGTTGGGACACCCAAGGATATTGTCTAATCAAATCCCAGGACACTAACTTGCATTTTCTTCATGTGCTTCCCACCTGAAGACAGGAGCATAATCATTGCAATGAGTTGTCATCATTTAAATTGTGGTACTTGGGAATGAGGCAAGTTAGAGTTGAGAGTTAGACATTTAAAATTTAACCCTGGCCGCACCATTTCCTGCCTGTCGACTGGGGATGGGGTTCATTAAAATTAAGGCCACAAAACTCCATCATAAGTATTCTTAAAATATGGACAGAGAAGCATATGGTCTTGTTGATACTCAAAAACCCCAAAGCAACACTCAGTTAACTACTAAAAAACAATCTCTGGGCTTATAAATTATACGTACAGTGAGCACAACATGATGGAATTTAACATTCAGTTTGAGAGTGAGAAACTTAGCTTGGAAACAACTGTCCTAAACTTAAGTAAGGGAAGTACAAAGGAATAAGGGCAGAGTTGGCTGGAGTGGACTGGGAAAGGAACTTAGCAGAAAAGACAGTTGATAAACAATGGCAGACATTTAAGAAAATAGCTCATGATTCGCAACAAAGATATATCCCAGTGATGAAGAAGGATTGTAGGAACAGGATAAAACAACCATGGTTAACCAAGGAAGTTAAGGATGGTATCAAAGTGAAAAAAAAACATACTAGGTGGCAAAGATTAGTGGTAAACCAGGGGATTGGAAAAGTTTTGAAAATAACAGAAGATGACCAAAAAAATAATAAAGAGGGAGAAAATAAACCTTGAGGGTAAACTAGCAAGTGATATAAAAATGGACAGTAAGAACTTCTTTAAATATAAGAAAAGGAAGAGCAAGGCCAAGGTGAATATAATTCCCTTAGAGAATGAGGCTGGGGAAATAATAATGGGGAACTAGGAAATGGCAGAGGAGTTGAATAAATACTTTGCATCAGTCTTCACAGTAGAACACACTAATAGCAATCCAAAAATACTAAATAATCATGGGGCAAAAGGTAGGGGGGGTGGAAATAAATACAATGACTATCACTAGAGAAAAAGTACTAGGGAAACTAATGGGGATAAAGGCCGATAAGCCACCTGGATCTGATAGGTTGCATCCTAGGATATTAAAGGAAATAGCTGCAGCGATAGTGGATTCGTCCAAGAATTGTTAGATTCTGGAAAAGTCCCAGAGGATTGGAAAACTGCCAATGTAACACCCTTATTCAAAAAGGGATGGAGACAGAAAACAGGCCAGTTAGCTTAACTGGCATTGGGAAAATGTTAGAGTCTATTATAAAGGATATAATAGCAAAAGTCTGGTGTTTCCAAACTTAGAGCGGAAGGTTGAGAAGTATCAGACCAGTCAAAAATTGAATAACAATATTTATAGCAAAGCTCAAAGATTTACTATGGGAGATACAGTTTTCATCCAGAATATTGGAAATGGATCTAGTTGGGTTTTGGGTGTAATTGTCTCTGAAACTGGACCCTTGTCATTCCAAGCGGAAGACTGGATTATTCAAAAACATGTGAACAATCTAAGGAGTAGAGAGACATTCCAACAACCAGCTATTCTGCTTGTAATTGATGTTGAACCTTTAACCCCTTAGGTGACAGATTGGCCTAGAATAAACATACTTGATGTCTCTGTTGAATTGTCTAATCCTGAACTGCCACTTTCTAAGGATGTACCTGATGCTGCAGTTCCTGATCATGTCAATCCAGTAGGAGAATTTCAAGTGGTAGAACTATGCCGCTCTAACCGAATTAGAAAACCATTTCAAAGACTTAATCTTTAATCACATGACCTGTGTATATATGTATATGTTGTGGATTAAAATATTCTTTGTAAGTAGGAAATGTAAAAAAACTAAAGGGGGTGGAAATGCAATGATTGTAGTTATAACCTTTCCTATTGCCTTTATGGTCACGTGATTATACTGACGAATGAATCCTAAGCGCAGGTAATCCGAGGGGTGGAGCTTCCTAGTCATGGGCCTGGTTCAAGCATGTAGCTTTTAAATGAGCTCTGTAAATAAAGTTATCTGTTTCAAGTAAGAAATCTATCCGTGCATCAAGTTCATTACATCATCCCTCCCAAATGAAGACATCAATGCTAAATCCATTCCTGTTAAAGAACGTTCTAGTAACAGCTAGTGCACTTGCTGTAAAAATGAATAATAAAGAGAAGTTTTTTAGTGGCAGTTACAACATTGATGTTACTGACTAATTTAGAAGCCTCTCCCAGGGTTCAAATCAGATCTGCATATTATTATTTCACCAGGATGTTCAATATGAGCAAACAGTTCAAAATGTCAGGTATTGAAAATGGATTTTTTTGAAGATTATTTATGAACATGGTTCACTAGAATAACAGATGAAAGGGAATGTTAAAGAGGATTCTTGGTCATTTTATGGAGAAATAGCCTGCAATTGTCATGATGTCTTATGCCAACCCAATTTTCATTGTATGAATGGTGCTCTCATGATTTGTATGTTTTTCAGTTAAAGTAAAAATAAAACTTTTTTTAAATGATTTAGCTGAAATGACAATGTCTTTTAATTGTCTTTTTTGACCACTTCCCTGCTTTCTGAATCAGAGTAAGTTTATAAAACAATTCATCAGTCATATGAACCTGTTTCTTTGCAGGATGGAGTTGAAATCAAAGTGCATTTCTCCAAAAGGCTGTATTCTTCACATTAGAATGGAATTTGCTATAATATAAGGGTTACAAATAATACTAATAGCAACAAATAGTTATTCATTTAGGATGCTTCTGTAAAAGTGATTAACATTAGATTACAATCTGCTTACAATTGGCTCAAAAAACACAAGACTAAAAGGGAATTGTTGATTTCTTTTTGGAAGGAGGATAAGCACAATAGATGAGTAATGTAAACACAACAATTATGCAGTGTAAGAGGATTGCAGTGAATTCTTTAATGCAATTATGATACATTGTCTATCACTTTTCAGGGATGATAGGTCTAGATAATAACTAAGAGATGGGCAGTGAGTTGGGGGATTCTTGCTGTTCTTTTTATTTTTAACTCCATCCCCACTGTCTGACCTGGGGGTTTAAAATTACCCCCATAGTGTCCCTTTAAATCTGAATTTAAAAAATAGTAATCTTTAGCTTTGAATACCAAAGAAAAGTCCAAAATGCAATAATATATCAAGACTTTTGAAACAGTGGCATCTTAATCGCAAACATTAAAACTGTTTCCAAAAATTAACCCAGACAGAATGCATGGTGTGTTCGAACGAATGAGTATCCTGATTAGGATCATGACCAAAAACGAAACCTAATTTTGTTTACAACTTGCTAATTCACTCACTGATAAGCATTGTGATGTTCCCCACTGAGATTGGAGCCCTGAAATATAAGTATTTCTGAAAAGGATATAAATCTTAATTTGAAGCACCTAGTGCTTTCATCTCTCTCTCTTCCTGAAGGCTTTGACTCCTATAGAGTGAAACATAATTCCATGGTTGTAACCAGCTTTCCAGCTATTTGCTGAAATTGCCAGTCTTCACGCGTTAGCCTGGACAATGATAACAAGCTGCTATTTATAACCATAAAAGTGCCATAACCGTGTTGATCCTGTCCTTAGCTGACATCAGGGATATAATTTTCAAATCAGGGTTCCAATCCTGCACCACTATCTTGAAATGTAAATGCCCTAATTGAGCCGGAGCTGATCTCAGCAACCAATTAGTGGCTCCAAGTGTAACCAGGAGGCAGGAGCTACCTATAGACCATGAACTGCAAAGGCAGATGGCAGCCATGATGCGGACTGCTGCTGCCTTGCATTGGAGAGGAGGCAGCATTTTTGTGGGCCAGCAGCCTCACTGAGCACAAAAGTAACCAAATGGCCAAATGAAGGGAAAGTGCACCGTCTGGTGTTATATCCCCCAACTCTTGAAATCTTTCATAAAACAAAAAACTTCAATTTCTCCCCACTTTGAATCCCACAGCTTGCTCAGTAGTGCGCACTAGAGTATTCAGATTCAGCAATTTCAACTTTGAAAATTCCATCCTGGCCCTCCTCTGCCATCTAAATAAATGCCTCAAAGAGCTAACAGGCTGTTAATTGGAGGAGGGCAGGTTCCCCATTACTCCCTCCTACCCTCCCTTTGAGAATTGCATCGCGTTCCAGTGGCGGTGGGATCCATGTACTGGCCTTTGTGAATGAGATTTCAAATCGCGCCCCCGCCCCTTCCCAACCTCACTGGCAATTGAAAATATTGGCCCAAGTTTCCATTAGGAATCACAGAAGAGGATTCTTGGTGGGAATTCTGCCCATTTCCCCCTCCCCAGGTAGCAGTGCTGCTGGCAATTCCAACTACTGTTCAGATGACTCAGCATAGAGTGGCGTTCAAACTCAGGGCCTGTGTGACCTTAGCTCACTCATATGGAGCCAATTATTTGCGTTGTCAGCCAGTGCACAATCTTGGGGCCTTGCTGGTTCCTTTGGTGAGCACCACAGCCTATTTCAAGAGACATTTCCCCCTTGTTGCAATTGCCTTTGACTAATTCCCTATTGTTCCTAAATTAATAAGCAAGTATATTTAAATTTTCATTGTTCAAACTTTATATCATTGATAATTGTAAATAAGTGAATTATTGGGACTTTTTAAATTTATTCATTCAGGGGATATGGGTATCGCTGGCAAAGCCAATATTTATTCCCCTTCCCTAATTGCCCTTGAGAAGGGCAAGCACTTACAAGCAGATTCTTGGTCAAGGAGTATGTGGGTAGAATATAAACAAAATATTAAAATTAATATTATGAACTTGAATTAACTTGAAACCTGCAGTATGTTCTAATCCGTAAGTGGCATTGCTGTTAAAACGCTTCTTTCTTACCGTAGCACAACTCTTCAGCACGGACAGTCTGAGTGCTGTTCATTTGATAGGAAAGAAAATCCTTAAGGTGCAACACGAAGCTGTTCAACTTCGTCAGGAACTGATCAGTCACAAACGGAATGTTTTTGAGCTGTTGAAGAAGCTACTTCACGAAGTAAAAATTAATTTGTGGAAAGTCATTTAAGCTTTAAACGATTCCTATATCGCTTATTTTGAATGCAAACATTACTAGCCGGTGTGAATGCTCAATAATCTTTTGGAAAACATTAAATACGCACCTTTGGAATGAAAAAAGTAACATTGTGTAGAACCCTTAATTGCACTTTACTGTCATAAGATTGCAGCAACTTAGCTGTAGGACTAGAATAAAATCCTTGCAATACTTTGTGTACAGCTTGTTTTTGCTGCAGAAATTAAACTGACATAGTTACTGGAGTGTTTTATATAGAATCTATGGGCCATTCAGCCCAACTGGCCCATGTTGTTCCATATGACCCTCCTTCCACCCCATTTCATCATATCTTATTAGCAGCATAACAATTAATTGTATGTATATAGCACCTTTAACATAGTAAACCATCCCAAATTGCTTTACAGGAGCATTGTCAAACAAACTATGATACCGAGCTACAGAGACAAGTGCAGGTGACCAAAGGTTTGGTGAAAAAGGCAGGTTTTAAGAAATATCTTAAATGTGGGAGGGGAAGTAGGGGTGCAGAGAGATTTAGGTAGGGAATTCCAAGGTTTAGGGTCTCAGCAACTGAAGGCAAGGCCATCAACCTGGTTATTGCTTCTCGGCCTTTTGGCTAAGATCAATTGTAGTCGTGCAGTGATGGCTATAACCAGTCAATCTCCATACCACGGGGTACCTAACACCGTCCATAAAACCATAAGACCATAAGACATAGGAGCAGAAATTAGGCCATTCGGCCTATCGAGTCTGCTCCGCCATTCAATCATGGCTGATAAGTTTCTCAACCCCATTGTCCCGCCTTCTCCCCGTAACCTTTGATCCCCTTACCAATCAAGAACCTATCTATCTCAGTCTTAAATACACTCAATGACCTGGCCTCCACAGCCTTCTGTGGCAATGAATTCCATAGATTCACTAGCTAAAGAGGTTTCTCCTCATCTCTGTTCTAAAAGGTCTTCCCTTTACTCTGAGGCTGTGCCCTCGGGTCCTAGTCTCTCCTACTAATGGAAACATCTTCCCCACGTCCAGGCCTTTCAGTATTCTGTAAGTTTCAATCAGTTCCCCCCTCATCCTTCTAAACTCCATCGAGTATAAACGCAGAGCCCTCAAACGTTCCTCATATGTTAAGCCTTTCATTCCTGGGATCATTCTTGTGAACCTCCTCTGGACCCTCTCCAGGGCCAGCACATCCTTCCTGATATATGGGGCCCAAAATTGCTCACAATTCGGGGTGGGGGGGGGTGGGGGGGGGGGTGGATTCAACTTCATGGAAAATTATGAAAAAACTGAAAAGAAAGGAGAGCCCAGCAGAGGCTATTAAAGTCTACGGAACACAAAATAGGACAGAGTGTTTGGAAAGGGCTAGGAATCTAACTTCAAGCACATCAGATAAAGGGACGACAATGAGAAAGGGGACGGGAAATACAGGACTGAAGGTGTTGTATCTGAATGCACGCAGTATACGAAATAAGGTAAATGAGCTTGTGGCGCAGATTGAAATTGGCAGGTATGATGTGGTGGGCATTACGGAGAGATGGCTGCAAGGGGATCAGGACTTGGAGCTAAATATCCAAGGATATACATCCTATCGAAAGATAGGCAGGTTGGCAGAGGGGGTGGGGTTGCTTTGTTAGTAAGAAATTAAATTAAATCAATATCAGGAAATGATGTAGGGTCAGCTGATGTAGAATCTGTGTGGGTAGAGTTGAGGAACCTCAAAGGTAATAAAAGCCATAATGGGAGTTATGTACAGCCCTCCGAACAGTAGTCAGGATGTGGGGCACAAGATACACCAGGAGATAGAAAAGGTGTGTAAGAAAGACAAGGTTACAGTGATCATGGGGGATCTCAATATGCAGGTAGACTGGAAAAATCAGGTTGGTAGTGGATTCCAAGAAAAGGAATTCATGGAATGTCTACGAGATGGCTTTTTGGAGCAGCTTGTGGTGGAGCCCACTAGGGAACAGGCAATTCTAGATTTAGTGATGTGTAATGAGGCAGATTTGATAAGGGAGTTTAAGGTGAAGGAACCCTTAGGAGGAAGTGACCATAATATGATAGAATTTACCCTGCAATTTGAGAGGAAAAAGCTGGAATCAGGTGTAACGGTATTACAGTTGAATAAAGGCAACTACAGAGGCATGAGGGAGGAGCTGGCCAGAATTGACTGGAAGATGAGCCTAGCAGGAAAGACAGTGGAACAGCAATGGCAGGAGTTTCTGGGAGTAATTTGGGAGACACTGCAAAAATTCATCCCTAGGAAGAAGAAGCATACTAAGGGGAGGACGAGGCAACCATGGCTGACAAGGGAAGTCAGGGACAGCATAAAAGATAAAGAGAAAGCATACAATGTGGCGAAGAGCAGTGGGAAACCAGGGGATTGGGAAGCCTACAAAGACCAACAGAGGACAACTAAAAAAGAAATAAGGAAGGAGAAGATTAAATATGAGGATAAACTAGCCAGTAATATAAAAGAAGATTGCAAGAGGTTTTTTAGATATATAAAGAGTAAGAGAGAGGAAAAAGTGGACATTGGGCCATTGGAAAATGATGCTGGAGAAGTAGTAGTGGGGAACAAAGAAATGGCGGAGGAACTGAATAGGTACTTTGCGTCAGTCTTCACAGTGGAAGACACGAGTGACATCCCCAAAGTTCAAGAGAGTCGGGGGCAGAGGTGAGTATGGTGGCCATTACCAAGGAGAAGGTGCTAGGAAAACTGAAAGGTCTGAAGGTGGATAAATAACCTGGACCAGATGGATTACACCCCAGAGTTCTGAAGGAGATAGCTGAAGAGATAGTGGAGGCGTTAGTGGCGATCTTTCAGGAATCACTGGAGTCAGGGAGGGTCCCAGAGGACCGGAAAATCGCTAATGTAACCCCCCTGTTTAAGAAGGGAGTGAGGCAAAAGATGGGAAATTACAGGCCGATTAGCCTGACCTTGCTCGTTGGTAAGATTTTAGAGTCCATTATTAAGGATGAGATTTCAGAATACTTGGAAGTGAATGGTAAAACCGGGTAAAGTCAGCTTGGTTTCATCAAGGGTAGGTCATGCCTGACAAATCTATTAGAATTCTTTGAGGAGGTAATGAGTAGGTTAGACAAAGGAGAGCCAATGGATGTTATCTACTTGGACTTCCAGAAGGCCTTTGACAAGGTGCCGCACAGGAGGCTGCTCAGTAAGATAAGAGCCCATGGTGTTAGAGGCAAGATACTAGCATGGATAGAAGATTGGCTGTCTGGCAGGAGGCAGAGAGTGGGGGATAAGGGGGTCCTTCTCAGGATGGCAGCCAGTGACTAGTGGAGTTCCGCAGGGGTCAGTGTTGGGACCACAACTTTTCACTTTATACATTAATGATCTAGATGAAGGAACCGAGGGCATCCTGGCTAAATTTGCAGATGATACAAAGATAGGTGGAGGGACAGGTAGTATTGAGGAGGCGGGGAGGCTGCAGAAGGATTTGGACAGGTTAGGAGAATGGGCAAAGAAGTGGCAGATGGAATACAACGTGGGGAAGTGTGAGGTCATGCACTTTGGTAGGAAGAATAGAGGCATAGACTATTTTCTAAATAGGGAGAGAATTCAGAAATCTGGAGTGCAAAGGGACTTGGGAGTCCTAGTCCACGATTCTCTTAAGGTTAACTTGCAGGTTAAATCGGTAAAAATGGCAGATGGAATTTAACGTGAATAAGTGTGAGGTGTTGCATTTTGGAAGGTCAAACCAAGGTAGGATATACACAGTAAATGGTAGGGCATTGAGGAGTGTGGAGGAACAAAGGGCTCTGGGAGTGCAGATACATAATTCCCTGAAAGTGGCGTCACAGGTAGACAGGGTTGTAAAGAAAGCTTTTGGCATACTGGCCTTCATAAATCAAAGTATTGAGTATAGGAGTTGGGATGTTATGGTGAGGTTGTATAAGACATTGGTGAGGCCAACTTTGGAGTATTGTGTGCAGTTCTGGTCACCTAACTACAGGAAGGATATCAGTAAGATTGAGAGAGTGCAGAGAAGATTTACTAGGATGTTGCCAGGTCTTAAGGAGTTGAGTTACAGGGAAAGATTAAATAGGTTAGGACTTTATTTCTTGGAGCATAGAAGAATGAGGGGAGATTTGATAGAAGTTTACAAAATTATGAGGGGTATAGACAGAGTAAATGCGTGTAGGCTCTTTCCACTTAGATTAGGAGAGATAAACAAGAGAGGACATGGCTTTAGGGTGAAAGGGGAAAGATTTAGGGGGAACATTATGGGGAACTTCTTCACTCAGAGAGTGGTGAGAGTGTGGAACGAGCTATGATCTGACATGGTAAATGTGGGCTCACTCTTAAGTTTTAAGAATGAATTAGATAGATACATGGGTGGGAGAGGTCTGGAGGGTAATGGACTGGGTGCAGGTCAATGGGACTAGCAGAATAATATTTCGGCACAGACTAGAAGGGCCGAATGGCCTGTTTTCTGTGCTGTAGTGTTCTATGGTTCTATGGTTCTATGGTAGTTAGGAAGGCAAATGCAATGTTGGCATTTATTTCGAGAGAGGACTAGAATATAAAAGCAGGGATGTGCTGCTGAGGCTTTATAAATCCGGGTCACGGTGAAGGACAGCGAAGGAGGAGCACCTATGGATTGGGCCTTCTTCATCAAGCGGATCCTGTTGCAGGCGTGTGGATTTGAAGCAGAGGAGATCTACTCCCTGCAAGACTTCCCCAGCGCTGGATGTTTCAATGTGACTTTCAAGCATGTGGCAGCTTGCGTCAAGTTCCTGAAGGTTTTCGAGGAGAAGAGAGACCAGCCGGAGATGAAGATCCTGACGGTGGAGCCGGTCTTTGCTCTGCCGTTGCAATGGGACCGTGTGGTGACTGTGCATCTCTACAACACCTACATCCCTGTCACCGACGTGTTCACCTGCCTCACCAGGTACGTCGACAAGGTTGGGAGCTGCACTGAGGTTAGAGACGCTTTCGGGATTTGGACTTGCAAACGCCAGGTTAAGGTCACGCTCGAGATCGATGGTAAGGGAGCCACCTTCTACCCTCCTTCCAGTTTCGCTATCGGGGGAAGCCGTGGCTACCTTGTCTACGCTGGGCAACCCAAACGTTGTCGCTCTTGCGGCAAGACTGGTCATGTGGGGGCCAACTGCAGCGCTGTCCTCTGCAAGAACTGCAAACAGGAAGGGCACCAGACAAAGGACTGCAAACAGACTAAGTGCTGCAACCTGTGTGGCAAGGCAGGTCACCTCTACAGGACCTGTCCCAAACGTTGCCTTACTTATGCACAGGCAGCCAAAGCCAATGAGGGGGAAGCAGAAGGAATGCTTCATGTCACTACTACTAAGGACACTTGCAACACTCCAACCACCATGGTCCCCAGTGAGAACAATGGGACAAAGGAGGACACAGAGAGAGACAAGGTAGAGGAAAAGATTGAGGCAGCAGACAGCCAATCAACAGCACTGCCCCCTGAACCTCCCACTCCTCAGGAGAGCAAATGAATGGAGGAGATGGAAGCAGCAGAAAATCAACAAGGGGAGTGGCAGATGGTGAAGAGAGGCAAAAGGAAGAAGGGGCTAAGAAAGGACCAAGCCACTTCCCAGACAAGTGGCAAGAGGTGTCTCCCATCCAGCATGGATGACAAGGGCAGCAGCTCTTCGGACGAAGAAGTGCGAGGGCGGCACCTACAGAAGAAGCGGCAAAGCTCTAGGGAGTTGGAGGACGAGACACTCGAGCTCCAGAACATTGGAGACAATGAGGAGACCAGCGCACTCCAACTTTGCCCACAACCTGAAGAGGTCAGCGCACCACAGCCCCAGGAATCTGGGAGCAGTGAGACGCTCAGCACACCCCAGCTCCGGGAAGCCGGGAGCAGCAATGCCCCTGAGGGGGAGAGGATTGGAGAAGCTTCTCCAACAGAGGACATTTTAAAACTCGTTCTCTACACGAACCCCCAGATGCCACCCGAGCAGAACACCGCCAATGGGGAGGTTCAGGACAGTTTCCTCAGCCCATCCAAAGTGAGGCAGTTTGTGAACACTATGGGCAAGCAGGAGCAGACCAAAGGTCTGCGACTCTCAGAGACAACAAATTTGGTAAGAGACTAAATGTTCTAAAATGGGTGTAAAGATTGTATCCATAAATGTGCGTAGCATTGAATCTACTATGCGATGTGTTGCGATCTTAGACTACCTTGTCAAGGTCAAAGCTGACCTGTTGTTTCTGGAGGAGTGTGCAATACCGCACCTCAGCTCCTACAGGCAATGGTCACGATGGTGGTCCCACGGGCCATCGATCTGGTCGGGCGGAAACGACTCTCATTCCTCCGGCCTGGGTATTCTGCTGCGGGGAGGCAGCTTCACTGTCTCCGAGGTTAAGGAGGTGGTGGGCGGGCGCCTCCTCGTAGCAGACGTAATGTACAAGAATGCTCCACTCCGGATAATTAACGTGTATGCCCCGGCACAAGGGACCGAGCAGCTGGAGGTTTTTCAGCAGCTGCTGCTGGCGACCTCCAGGCGGTCATTGTGGGTGGTGACTTCAACTGCATCATCGATGCGGCTGGATGATCTGGCAGGGCCGACAGCAGATTGGACGCTACGTCCAGATCCCTGATGAAAACAGTTAAGGATGCCAAGCTGCACAACGCCTTCAGTAACCCTGCAGACGGAGCGCAGCATAGATACACCTGGTTGCGGCCAGACGGGTCAACCCGTTCCAGGATAGACTTCCTGTTTGTGTCCCGTGCATTCGCAGTCAGATCCACCGACATCAAGCTGGTGTTTTTCTCTGACCACTGCCTCCTACTGGCTGACTGTCACTTAGAGGAAGACCAGAGGGTGGGCAGGGGGGCATGGAAGCTAAACATGCAACTGCTGACCCCAGAAAACATTGGGGAGCTCAAGAGGGATTACAAAGGTTGGAGAACTGTGAAACCCCTCTTTGAGTCCCTGACATACTGGTGGGAAGCGATCAAGGGAAACAGCAAGAGGTTTTTCCATCTTCAAAGGCACCCAGAAAGCTAGAAAGAAACAGAGGAAAATGTCCCGACTCCAGAAAAACATGCAGAATCTGCTCCGGCTGCAGTCGATGGGGGTCGATGTCAAGGAGGAACTCCAAGAGTTGAAGAGCCAGCAAGCCTCGCTCTTTGCCTCGGAGGCCTCCAAGATCATTTTCCGTTCCAGAGTCCGCTCCGTGGAGCAGGATGAGACGTGCTCAATTTTCTTCTTCCAAAAGGTACACAGAGAGAGCTCTGTGATCAGCAGCCTGAAGGAAGAAGACAGCTCAGTAAAGTCATCACAGTCCGAAATTTTGAGGATCAGCAAATCCTTTTATGCCGGATTGTATGACGTGAAGCCCACAGACAGCCCAGCCTCCCAATCCTTCCTGTCCTCTTTCACGGACAGTACACGGGAGAGCCTGGACAAACCACTAACACCTGACAAACTGACTAAAGCCTTTGAGTCCTTCGAGAAGAGTAAAACTCCCAGAAGTGATGGCTTACTGGCAGAGTTCTATTCGGCTCTGTGGGACTGGATCAGCCTAGACCTGCTAGAAGTGTACGAGAGTATGCACCTGGCTGGCAGCATGTCAGAATCCATGAGGAAAGGCATCATCACCCTCATCTACAAGCACAAGGGGGAAAGGGAGGAAATTAGAAATTGGCGACCCATTTCACTGTTGAATGTGGACTATAAGATTCTGTCCAAGGTCATTGCCAATCGGGTCAAATCCGCTCTGGAATTGGTGATCCACCCTGACCAGACCTGCACTGTGCCGGGCAGGAAGATCTCTGACAGCCTCGCACTGCTCAGGGATACAATTGCCTATGTGCAGGAGAGGGGTGTGGATACCTGCCCCATCAGCCTGGATCAGGAGAAGGCCTTTGACAGAATATCACACACCTACATGGTGGATATGATCTCCAAAATGGGGTTTGGGGAGGGAATTTGCAATTGGATCCAACTGCTCTACACTATCAGTAGCACAGTCTCAATCAATGGGTGGAAATCAGATAGCTTTCCGATTAAATCTGGAGTCAGGCAGGGCTGCCCTCTCTCCCCTGTCCTGTTTGTGTGTTGCATAGAACCCTTTGCTGAGTCCATCAGGAAAGATCCGGGCATAAGAGGAGTGATGATCCCAGGCAGTGGAGGCACTCAGGTCAAAGCCTCCCTGTACATGGACGATGTCGCCGTCTATTGCTCGGATCCGCTGTCGGTGTGCAGACTGATCCACATCTGCGACCAGTTTGAACTGGCCTCGGGAGCCAAGGTAAATCGAGGGAAGAGCGAGGCCATGTTCTTTGGGAACTGGGCTGACCGATCCTTTGTCCCCTTCACCGTCAGGTCAGACGGCCTCAAGGTGCTGGGGATAAGGTTCGGAGGGACTGGGGCATGCGTTAGAAACTGGAAGGAGCGAGTGTCTATGGTGAAAAGAAAACTGGGCATGTGGGAATGATGCTCCCTCTCCATTGCAGGTAAGAACCTGGTTATCAGGTGTGAGGCACTCTCGATGTTGCTGTACATGGCGCAGGTCTGGCCCATTCCAGACTCCTGAGCGATGGCGATCACCCGAGCCATCTTTCGCTTTATCTGGAGGTCGAAAATGGATCATGTCCGCAGGGACGCGATGTACAAGCCTCTAGATATGAGGGAAAAAATGTGCCCAACATCGCCCTCATACTGGTGGCCACCTTTGTGTGGGGCTGCATCAAGCGGTGCGTAGACCCTCAGTACACAAACACCAAATGTCACTACGTGCTGAGGTTCTACTTGTCCCCGATGTTGTGAAGGATGGGTCTGGCCACACTGCCGCGGAACGCTCCAAGTAGTTGGACTGTGCCGTACCACGTGTCCCTGGAGGAAAAATGTATGCAGAGAAACACCTTTGACCACAAGTCCATCAGGCACTTGACGTCTTAAAGGCCCTGCGGGAGGAGGAGAGGGTGGATCCTGTGGGATGGTTCCCTGAGCAGACAGTCAAGGTCATTTGGCAGAATGCCTCATCGCCAGAACTTTCCAACAAGCACCAAGACGTAGCTTGGCTGGTGGTGAGAAAGGCCCTCCCCGTCAGATCCTTCCTACACGCCAGGAGTCTCATCTCCTCGGCACGCTGCCCTCGAGGTGGCTGTGGTGGGGAAGAGACCGTTGTTCACCTGCTTGTGGAATGTGCCTTTGCAAAGAAGATCTGGAGAGAGATGCAATGGTTTCTGTCGAGGTTCATCCCAAGCAGTTCTGTGACACAGAACTCTGTGCTCTATGGGCTGTTCCCAGGGACACACACCGAGACAAACATCAACTGCAGCTGGAAGATCATCAACTTGGTGAAAGACGCTCTTTGGTCTGCCTGAAACTTGTTGGTCTTCCAGCGCAAAGAGTTGTCCCCGACTGAGTGTTGCAGACTGGTACATTCCAAAGTCCAGGACTACGTGCTGAGGGATGCACTAAAGCTTGGGGCAGCCACCACAAAGGCGCAATGGGGAAAGGTCGCTGTCACAGTGCACAGAGGGGCTGGGAACTGTTGAGAGCCCATTGGGCTGTACAGCTCAAAATGAATGTATGCAGTGAATACTAATTGTATTAGAAATGTATTGAAGCACCTTAGAGTGCAACATGATGTATGTTGATAACTCCAATACCATTGTCTGATTGTCTGCATTGACCAGATTGAAATGATTGTAATGTTCATGGATTGTATTGATGCATCTTGTGATCCATGTGTAACAGTTGAATCTGATTGTACTTTTGTGATTGTGATTTTGAAATGGTTTGGAATGTTCTTCCAGATATTTTTTAAGATATATTTTTCAAAATAACCTCCAATTACTTTCTCCCTCTGTACTACTCGCCTTAATTCACTCATTTAGTGGTGAGTTCAACATTCTAACCACTCTGGGAAGAAGTGTCTGCTGAATTCCCTATTGAATTTATTTCTGACTTCCTTATATATAAGGCCCTTTGAACTCCTCAGTGGAAACATTTTCTCTGCTTCTATCCTATCAAATTGTTTCAAAATCTTAAAAATCACTATTAGGTCACCTTTTAGAGTTCTCCTTTCTGTAGAAAAACATCCAAGCTGATTCAGTCTTCCTTGATTATTATAACCTCTTACCCCTGGCATTATCCTTGTTAATATTTTTGCATTTTCTCTCTATATCCTTTTTATAATATGCAGGCCAGAACCTTGCACCTCAATGTGCTTTACGGGAGCCATCTGAAAAAGAACATTATAAAGTGCATTTTTTAAAATTCAGTCGTGGGATGTGGGCAGCATTTATTGCCCATCCCTAATTGCCCTTGAGAAGGTGGTGGTGAGCTGCCGTCTTGAACTGCTGCAGTCGATGTGGTGTAGGTACTCCCACAGAGCTGCTAGGGAGGGAGTTCCAGGATTTTGACCCAGCGACAGTCAGGATGGTGAGAGTCTTGGAGGGGAACTTCCAGGTGGTGGTGTTCCCATCTGTCTGCTGCCCTTGTCCTTCTGGGTGGTAGTGGTTGTGGGTTGGAAGTTGCTGTCTAAGGAGCCTTGGTGAGTTCCTGCAGTGCATCTTGTAGATGGTAAATATGCTGCCACTGTGCGTCAGTAGCGGAGGGAGTGAATGTTTGTGGATGTGGTGCCAAACAGGCGGGCTGCTTTGTCCTGGATGCTGTCAAGCCTCTTGAGTGTTTTGGAGCTGCACTCATCCAAGCAAGTGGAGAGTTTTCCATCAAACTCCTGACTTGTGCCTTGGAGATGGTGGACGGGCTTTGGGGAGTCAGGAGGTGAGTTACTCGCCTCAGCATTCTTGGCCTTTGACCTGCTCTTGTAGTCACAGTATTTATATGGCTAGCCCAGTTCACTTTCTGATTAATGGTAACAAAGGATTTTGATAGTGGAAGAGTGATGGTAATGCCATTGAATGTCAAGGGGCGATGGTTGGATTCTCTCTTGTTGGAGATGGTCGTTGCCTGGCACTTGTGTGGCGCAAATGTTATTTGCCACTTGTCAGCCCAAGTCTGGATATTGTCTGGGTCTTGCTGCATTTGGACATGGACTGCTTTAGCATCTGAGGAGTCGTAAATGATGCTGATATTGTGCAGTCATCAGCGAATATCTGACCTTATGATAGAAGGAAGGTCATTAATAAAGCAGCTGAAGATGGTTGGGCCGAAGTCACTATCCTGGGGAACTCCTGCAATGAAGTCCTGGAACTGACCTCCAACAACTACAACCATCTTCCTTTGTGCTATGGCTCCAACCAGTGGAGAATTTTCTCCCTGATTCCTATTGACTCCAGTTTTGCTAAGGCTCCTTGATGACACGCTGTCATGAAATGCTGCCTTGATGCCAAGGACAGTCACTCTCACCTCACCTTGGGAGTTCAGCTCTTTTGTCCATGTTTGAACCAAAGCTGTAATGAGGTCAGGAGTTGAGTGGCCCTGGTGGAACCCAAACTGAGCATCAGGGAGCAGGTCATTATGAAGCAAGTGCTGCTTGATAGCACTGTTGATGACTCCTTCCATCACTTTACTAATGCTGCAGAGCAGATTGATGGGGTAGTAATTGGCTGGGTTGGACTTGTTCTGTCTTTTGTGTACAGGACATACCTTTATTTTTTATTTGTTCAGGGGTGTGGGCATCACTGGCTAGGCCAGGATTTATTGCCCATCCCTAATTGCCCTTGAGATGGAAGTGATGAGCTGCCTTCTTGAGCCGCTGCAGTCCATGTGGTATAGGTACACCCACAGTGCTTGTAAGTTCCAGGCATTATTTGAACTTAAATTCCAATTTTGTTCATGTGAGACTTTAACCATACAGGCAACAGGAGACAGTTTGGTTAAGTTACTCAGGAATCTTTAAGTTATAAGTTAATACTTATCACAGCAGGGCAGCGACTTTACAGGCGTAGTACAGTTCTTGTTTCCCGGTTCAGCTTTGGGTGCAGGTCGACACTCGGTCTCTGTTCTTTCCCCATCACTTCTGTGGTCTTCTGCTTCCCTGCAGACAGCAGGCTCCACAAACTTCAGTTTCAAACTTGTTATGTGCCTTTGTCAGTGAAAGCTGCTGCTTATTTACTCTTTCTAAGTCACAACCCACAGCAAGATCAATGACGTTATTGCATTTGAATGCCCTAAATGAGTCGAAGCCCGAACAATCCGCATCCACCACTACTCTCCTCCGTCTGGCTGAACTTGTTCTCACACTGAACAATTTCTCCTTAAACTCCTCTCACTTCTTCCAAATAAAAGGTGTGGCTATGGGTACCCGCATGGGCCCAAGCTATGCCTGTGTCTTTATGGGGTATGTGGAACATTCCTTGTTCCAGTCCTACTCCGGCCCCCTTCCACAACTCTTTCTCCGGTACATCGATGATTACTTAGGTGCTGCTTCATGCTCTCGCCTGGACCTGGAAAATTTTATTAATTTTGCTTCCAATTTCCACCTTTCCATCATTTTTACATGGTTCATCTCTGACACTTTCCTTCCCTTCCTTGACCTCTCTGTCTCATTTTCTGGTGATAAACTGTCCACCAATATTCATTACAAGCCTACCGACTCCCACAGCTACCTTCTCCAATAATTTATATAGATAATATCACCACCTTCAACACCTCTTTGTCCTTTTGAATATGACAACTTTTGGCTATCTCCACCTGACTACAGCTCCTCACACCCAGCTTCCTGTAAGGACTCCATCCCATTCTCTCAGTTCCTTCGCCTCCGTCGCATCTGTTCTGATGATGCTACCTTCAAAAACAGTTCCTCTGACATGTCTTCCTTCTTACTTAACCGAGGTTTTCCACCCATGGTGGTTGACAGAGCCCTCAACAGTATCCGGCCCATCTACCGCACATCCGCCCTCACACCTTCCTCTGCCTCCCAGAACCATGATAGGGTCCCCCATGTCCTCACTTATCACCCCAACAGCCGCCGCATTCAAAGGACCATCCTCTGCCATTTCCACCAACTCCAGCATGATGCCACCACCAAACATCTTCCCTTCACCCCCCGGCTGCATTCCATAGGGATCGTTCCCTCCGGGACACCATGGTCCACTCCTCCATCACCCCCTACACCTCAACCCCCACCCACGCAACCGCAGAAGGTGCAACACCTGCCTCTTTACTTCCTCTCTCCTCACCGTCCAAGGGCCCAATGCAGCATTTCATTTGCACTTCCCTCAATTTAGTCTACTGTATTCGTTGCTCCCAATGCGGTTTCCTCTACATTGGAGACTGGGTGACTGCTTTGCAGAACACCTTCGGTCTGTCCGTAAGCATGACCCAGACCTCCCTGTCGCTTGCCATTTCAACACTCCACCCTGCTCTCATGCCCACCTGTCTGTTCTTGGCCTGCTGCATTGTTCCAGTGAAGCTCAACGCAGACTGGAGGAACAGCACCTCATCTTCTAGCTAGGCACTTTACAGCCTTCCAGATGAATATTGAGTTCAACAATTTTAGATCATGAACTCTCTCCTCCATCCCCACCCCCTTTCCGATCCCCTCTTTTTTTTCCCCAATAATTTATATAGATTTTTTTTCCCACCTATTTCCATTATTTTTAAATGTATTTCCATACATTGTTTTATCTCTACCTTTTAGCCTATTTCGATCCCTTCCCTTCACCCCACCCCCACTAGGGCTATCTGTACCTTGCTTGTCCTGCTTTCTACCCTTAATTAGCACATTCCTTAGATAATATCACCACCTCCAACACCTCTTTGTCCTTTTGAATATGACATCTTTTGGCTATCTCCACCTATCACTGGCCCTCTATCCAGCTCTACTCCTCCCCTTACACCAACTTATATTTCACCTCTTTTATATTTTTACTTAGTTCTGTTGAAGTCATACGGACTCGAAACGTTAATTGTGTTCCTCTCCGCAGATGCTGCCAGACATGCTGAGTTTTCCCAGGTATTTTTATTTTTGTTGAGGCTATTTCCTCATTCTCTTAAGGAGTGCGTAATCAATCTGTGATTGACCCCCAGGGGTGATGGTCTTCGACTGAAGTCATCTCCCGGTATCCCCTAACTGGTTCTTAAAATGCCAGTTACTTATAGGACCATTCACCTCATTAAAGTTTGTTTCTGTTATTGTAATAATATTTTGCTAAGATAAGAGGATGTTTTATGATACATTCCTTGCCCATTTGTTCAGGATAGGGAAACATGCTGTCATGTTCTCATGAACGATACCTTGAGCTCATCGTCTCAGACTTTGCTCAGTTGGTCAAGATTCCTCATTAAATCAGAATCTTTATCAGTGACTGTTTGTTTCAGAGGCCATTTGCTAGGTGATATATTTCTCTTTGTGGTTGTTGGTAATTTGAAGAGGTACTTCTAAAACAAAGGATAGGTTGGAAATGTTGCTTATAACCTTAAAACTATGTAGGCTTAATATTGAAGATTACAAAGTACTAATACAAAATATCACAAAACAAGTAATACTGAAAAGTTATACAGAGTGTGTACAAAATATAAGTGCATAGCAATAATCAGTGTTTAAAATGTAAGGTAGCCAAGTGTCCTTATACATTGTTAATACATGGTTATGACTGATAAATGTCTAAAAGGATTATAGTTACAAAACTAATCACACACTGTAGTCACATCCTTGACCAAATTCAAGTTCAATATTGAAAGTAAGGATATAGAGAGTTCACTGTTTTTGAGTCCATGGCTGTGTCACTGTGTCTGCGGTAGAGATTTTTTCCAAGTTTCTTTAGATTCCAGGAGTTGAGTTGAAGTTCCTGTAATTGCAATTGCCAAACACAATTTATTTTTAATTCATTATTCATCGCTTCCAGAAGTCAATAAGTTTTGTACCTGAGGCTCCTTTTGATGGAAAGTTCACTATTTCTGTCTGAATTTTTTAAACTGTAAGAGATAGGATCTTAACTTGGGAGAGAAGAGAAAGGAGCTCCTATTGCAGCTTTTTCCAGACTACTCAACTTCTGCCTTTAGCAGCTTGTATTAAGGAAATTTCAAAATGGCTACTTCAGTCACTTGGCCTGTCTCTCCCCATCACGCTTTCAGAAGGGATTTGTGAAAAACTGTGTTTTACCCACATTGGCAGGTTTTTTGTGCCATATTGATTGCTTCATGCCTCATTAATTATGCAGCCACAGGAAATGCGCTGTCTCACTGGCAGGCGGCCTCTGAATCGCCCACCACGCCGTTACCTCACCGTTTCTTCACTCTGGGTGCCATATCTAAACTGCAGTCACTCAAGCAGTTCTCAATGCTTGCAGCCCAGGGCTACTCCAGTGCTGTCATGACCCTGAAAGTCAATAAGAGTTCAGTGACCCTCTCTGGAATGCCTTTTGGAGGCCCGCCATGATGTCTTCCACCCACCTTTGTCCGCAGGAAGTCCAGAAATCTCACCACTCCGGCTTGGGAGGCGGTGGCAGTGGTGGTCAGTGCCAAACTGCACAGAAGAGGTTGGCCATCCAGTGCAGAAAGAGGATGAATGATCTCAACTGTGTCACCAGGGTAAGGCAGCCATCTCATCACTCTAACCTCATACACTCACAAGGCCATCGTACATTCACTGGCATCTCACTCACTGCCAGCTCAAGGGGCATCACCACTCACTCTCTCAGACACACTCTCACACCTCCATCTGGCCTCATCTCCTCCGGAGACTGCCTCCTCAGCCCTCACCAACTTGAGGCCACTTGCACAGATCAACATGTGCCCCCACACAAACTATGGGACCCTTCCCCTGTACGGCCCTTGCCCTGCATCCTCTTCTCCTGCCTGAGGCCTCTTCTCCCCTTTCCCAAGCAAGCCCTAGCCCTTCAGCTGTTGAAAAGCCACCCCCGCCTTACAGCTGGTCTAGTAGGTAGAGACCGGTCCATGAGTCCCTCTAAAAGAACTGTGGTGCTGCCTGTGAAGCCTGGCACTGATAACCATGAGTGGTGCTTGAAGCAAGGTAGGCAAACAAACCACGAAGTCTCAAGCAAAGCGCAGCTCACCAGGCGCATGTCGCTTATGTACAGTTCTGAAACACGCTGGCGTGGCTTATAATGAGATGCTGAAGTATTGAAATTAGGTTCTTGATGTGCGGGGCGAGAAATGCAGCCTGCCATTGACAGGTGGAGCTGATGATTGCAAACTGTTTTTACAACAATGTGAAAACAATTTTTGCGATCTCCTGATATTTTCTGCTCCCACTCGCTATGATGTCTCCTGCAAACGGAAGCGGACGATTCCACCCTTTTTTACATTAAATTACACTTAAGTCACTGTAAGCATGTGGATGATGTATTTAGTTTGCCAAAACAAAGCTATTCCGTGGGGTATTTCTCCCTTTCCCCCTCTCCTACATGGGTTTAACTGGTCTCCAGGAGAGAGACTATCGCGCCCATTCAAACAAGTCAGAGGGAAAAGGCAGCTCTTGGTGTAGCTGCTTGCCAAACTAGTATGGATCAAGAATTTGTAGGTAGATTAAAGCAGTGTTATACCACCCCTGTGCCATAACACTTCAACTCAGAAGAACTCCCCACCCTGGCTGACAGGTAGCTTGTCTGCAAAGATCCGGCACATCTGGGGAGGGAGCTGGGAGGAAGCCGGATCAGCAAGCGAGAGTGAGAAGATCTTAATACTTAGCTCATAGTGATCTGACCAACAGCAGCCCATCAGTGTTTCACTGCTGGGATCTATGGGCACTGGTTTCTTAGGATGCAAACTTGCAATTGTCTTGCTCCTTTTTGCATTGAAGTTATGAGGGATTTGGGACTTTTATCAATGTGACAGTGGCAGAAATATTCAAAGGTGAAGTCTTGATCTGTCTCCTGATCGGACTGAACACCTGCAGCAGCCCATTACACATCAGGTTGAGTTTGGACCCAGTATCATGATTTTATTTTCAAATGTAAATGTGTAGCAGCAAGTGCCTGTGAAGCCCTTCATCTTGCTCATTGCCCATCAACATGAGGCATCAGGACATCATTGCTATATTTTGGTTGGGGAGGGGAGTCTCATTAAAAATGCCATTGTGGCATTTTAAGGAATGGTTCTCCTGAAAAAGCGACATGCAAACATTTTTTATAAACTAAAGGGATCTAAAGGGGCCCGGGTAGAGGAGAAGCACCAGGGCCGGTGAATTCTCTCTTGGGCCCTGTAGCTCTGGGCCTAGAAGCAGTACAGAGAAGATTCATCTGAATCATTCCTGGGATGAGAGGCCTATCTTATGAAGTAAAGTTGAACAGGTTGGGCCTTTACCCATGGGAGTTTAGAAGAATGAAGGGTGATCTTATTAAAGCAGATAAGATCCTGAGGGGTTTCCAGCATTCGCAGTTTTTTGTTTTTATTTAAGATCCTGAGGGGATTTTATAGGGTAGATACTGTGAGGATGTTTCCCCTTATTGGAGAGAATAGAACCAGGAGAACTGTTTAAGAGTAAGGGGTCTACCATTTAAGACAGAGACCAGGAGAAATTTTTCCCTCAAAGGGTCATTCGTATGTGGAATTCTCTTCCCCAGAAAGCTGCGGGGGCTGGGCCATTAAATTTATTCAAGGCAAACTTATACTGATTATTGATATACAAGGGGATCAAGGGTTATGGGGTGGCAGACAGCAAAGTGGAGGGGAGACCACAATCAGTTCAGCCATGCTCTAATTGGATGGCACAGCAGTCTCGAAGGGCTGAATGACCTACTCCTGCTCTTGAGTCCTATGTCCTATGCCTAGGGGCCTGGCTTCAGACTATGCCATCTCAGCATGGGAGGCAGCGATCTGGGATGGCTGGCTAACAGACAACAGCAAGGACAGGAGTGGGATCATGAAAGTTGATATCCAAGGAGCCACTGCAGGGCAGAGCCTCAGCAATACACTCATTTCTTTCTGGGCAGATGGCTGGTCCACAGCCATGGTGGCAGCAGTCTGAACTTGCATGATAGCACTCAGCTGCTTGTGTGGAACCTGAGACATTGCCCATCAGAAGCTGCCCCATGATTGCATTCAGAAGTGTGTTGATGGAGTTGATCATCTGCTCCATGTTGGAAAGGATGGGTTCCAAGTTCTCAGCAAAGACCTGTTTCAAGTTGGTGTCAGCTTCTCCCTTTCTACTTGACTGCAGGCTTTTCGGCAGGCGTCCCAGGTCTCCAAGCATTTCAGTGTGAGCACCCTTCAGCCTTTTTCTGTAGCCAGGCCCATTCCAAGTCCTCACTTGAGTCTTTTGCAGCAGACCTTATGTGCGATCTTGCACTCTGGTGAGCTGGCACCTGTGCCATCATTTCCTCTGGTTACAAACCCCCTCCCTCCTCACCGTGCTCAGCGTCTCATCATGTAGCTATCCCACTTCCATGCTGTCCTCTAAGATGCGAGCAGTCTACTTATCTGAGCTGGTGGCTGTGAGTGTGAGTCCATGGGGGTGGGCAGTTGGTCTGCAGCACCAGTCTTCCTGGAGGTGGCCTCTTAGTTGGTCACGACTGAGCCTGGCCGGTTGAGAAGAGTCAGCTGGCTTTCCACGCTCCCAGCTCAGCCAGAGGGCCAGCAGCCCTGCAGCTTTGGCAAGGTCACCGTTAGAGGCGGCTGTCGCTGAGGCTGCAAAGAGAACAAGGGGGCACCTCCATTTTGAGTCACCCTCGCAGGGGAGACAGAAATTTTTTTTCTCTGCCAGGGCCAGGCAGGCAGCCCCAGCGATCGAAACCCCTGCATTGGCGACGTGGGGGCAACCTTCGCTGCAACCTCTGCCACCAGAAAAATGCCAGCAGCCCCTCAAAATGTCCCCTTCAAGGGGCCTTTAATTATTTAAATTAGCTGTCCGTCTCTGCTCGGCGGGCAGCTGCTATGCTTCCAGTCCTGCTGCTGGGAAAGTGACCCGGGGATGGCACTGCATGGAAGAGGCACCCCAACGTGGCCCCACCCCACAATGCTCCTAGCTTGCCATCCTGGGGCAAGTAAAATTCCACGCTGTGAGGTGCAGTTACAATGCACAATTACACAAAATTATATTCTTTGCATATATCAACAATACTGGACCAAGTGTTCTGTGAATCTTTGTGAAAACCTTTCAAAATAATTGGTTATTTATTAACCAAAGCATTTCAACAACAGGGGAAAAAAGACCTTGACTACATAATCAGCGGAACATCAGTTTGAGTGAGGTAGAATTATCTTGTGCAACATTCCTTGTTTCTCCCGTGACAATAAATTTGAGTAGGAATTTTGGAAGTAACATGACAATCATTTTGAGCTATGGGATAATATCATTGCTTTTCATTGGCTGTTGGGCAAATGACTGTAAGTATCAACACTTTTCATAATAATTCTTCAAGCAATCGGTTTCCCATGTTTTTTGACATGTTTCCCCTGGTTCCCCTCTGTTGCTCCCACATGTGGTGTTGAGTCAGTCCCTGGCTGAGAATAGATTGGTGATCTGATTCATTCTATGGCATTTTGACTCTTGTGCTCACTGCCCATTAACGACTGGCAGTTAGCAACTCTCAGGTCTTCAATATCTACCATGAACTGCATGAGCCTCTGTTTTGCACCATTCCCGGAGGCATCGTTGAGATCGAGGATTGGGATAACAATTTTGTTTCTTAAAGTTAATTTTTTGTGTAAATACATGAATGATTCCAAATTTTGTGCCTAACTTTTGTTGGCTTTGGGTAATACCAGAGTAATGGTATCCGGAATGGTTTCCATTAGCGCAATTAAGCAATTAGATAAAAGCATTTTAGTTGGAAGAATGACAATTGCAACACTACCTGTCCAGTGGAAACTAGGTGGACATGTAGCTAAAATGCCCCTGATTACTTACCCATCCTACAGCTGCCTATGATTTTGACTTTGCATGGGCTGCTTAGCCGCCCTTCCAAAGAAGTCAGGGTCCTCATTGGCATCTGGAGATTGGAGAGTGTGGCTTTTCTGCCAGTTGAAGTCAAGGCAGGAGATCCTGGACCAGGTGAGACAATTTAAGATAAGTTCTTTTATTTTCCTTATGATGCTGGAAGGTGCATGAGTGTTCCTATGAGCTCAAGGAACATTGAGGCCTCTCCTGCCCCAGGCTCCCTCCTCCTTCCTGCCTGTGAGATCATCTCAGAATCCCCCTTTCTACACCTACATGAATGTCAACAGGCAATCATGGACCACTTCTTTCTCTGCAGAAAAGGGTGTGAAGTGGACTTGGCAGCATGTTAATAAGTTAAAGTTGCTTAGGCCTGTTTTCTGCTGCAATGGGTTTCTAACATGTTCAGCCACCCACTCACTAGAAACCCACCTAGCGTTAAAATCATGGCCTGAATACACAGATTCTGGGTATCAGTCTAACAACTAACTGATAACACCACATCTGTAGCAACCAAGTTTTTATTGTGTTAAAAAGAGTAATGCATTCAAATTAACATTCCATATCACAGCAAAAATTAACAGACAGCATAAAATGAAATAAAATGTCGTGGACCAAGTTTCTGGAGCTTTGTAACAAAGCTTGTGTTATAACCGAAAAGATTAAAGTGAATATGGTATAATGAACAGGATTGTGAGGAAGATGGTTACTTGTGTCTTTTTGTTATCTGAAATTGTCTCTGCAGTTAACCAACAGAAAATAAATGAATAACAACTGGTTCAGTCATTTTATTGACTTAACCATATGAGGCCAAAGTACTCTAGCACCAAAATAATTTTGAAAGGAACTTTGTACAATTCAGTTCAAAGGACAAGGTTCAAACATTCGCAACAATCTTCATCCAGAAGTGCCGAGTGGATGATCCATCTTGGCCTTCTCATAAAAATTATTTCTCCACTTTATAAACCTTTTAAAACTTATCACAGAGGTGCCTCAGGGAAATTTGTGTGAAAGAGCACACTGTCGACTCAGGGGACCCTCCTCCCCCCGCCCGCACAGGGAGCGCACAGTGCTTCTGAGTGCGTGTCACACTGGGCGGGCCTTAAATGGCCTGCCCACATAAAATGGCGGTGCGCCGATTGGGTCTGCGCCCGCTCGCGCTTGCCCCCGCACAACACCCCCCCCCACCCCGCCCACCTCCCCCCTCACCCCCACCCACCGACAGGAGGGATCATTCTACCCGAGGAATCCTGCAGCAAGTAACTCACCTCCTGACTCCCCAAAGCTTGTCCCCAAAGCACAAGAAGTGGTCTTGCCTGGATGAGTGCAGCTCCAACAACACTCAAGAAGCTTGACACCATCCAGGACAAAGTAGCATACTTGATTGGCAGCACATCCACAAACATTCACTCCCTCCAGCACCAGCGCACAGCAGCAGCAGTGTGTACCATCTACAAGATGCATTGCAGGAACTCACCAAGGTTTCTCAGACAGCACCTTCCAAACCCACGACCACTACCATCTAGGAAGACAGGGACAGCAGATTGATGGGAACACCACCACCTGGAAGGTCCCCTCCAAGTCACTCAACATCCTGACTTGGAAATATATCGCTGTTCCTTCACTGTCTCTGGGTCAAAATCCTGGAACTCCCTCCCTAACAGCACTGTGGGTGTACTACACCACATGGACTGCAGCAGTTCAAGAAGGCAGCTCACCACCACCTTCTCAAGGGCCCTTAAGAATGGGCAATAAATGCTGGTCCAGCCAGCGAAGCCCACATCCCGTAAATGAATTAAAAAAAATTCTTCCCTCAATATTTTAAGAGATTTCCTATATCCTGTGAAATTTTAAACCAGCGCGCTAACAAATCTAGTGAAAGTGCAGCCTGGAGCCACATTATTTCTAATAATTTGGATGCATTATTGAGTATTTTTACAGAAGCCAGCTGCTGCGCAGTTCCTGTCTCACCTTAGCAGAACATTGGGGGAGCTAAGACAAGGGAATCTGGAAAGAGAGTGTTTCGAAGAAACTTGTTCCAAAGAAGAGGTCCGAGAGGTTTTTGAAAATGACTTGAAAACAGTAAGGACTAGGTTTTAAGGCTCATTTTAGCCTCTTTGTCCCATTCTCACTGTTGTTATCTCATATTCATTCTTACTCTGATCACATAACTGGAGGATTTCAGCTGCTCAGAATAAGATGTTTGCAATATGAAACTTGCTGTTTACATTGCTCGTTACAAGGTGTGGCTGTCTTCTCTTACCTTGGTTAGGTTGGTAAGATCACTGAACTACTTATGAGCTGCCATAGGGGAATTGGTAGGGGTGGCATTAACTGACAAGGCAACCTCATTTTGCTGTGCTTGGACCATTGCTTTGGATTGGCTTCCTCCCCTTGGTGCCAGGTAGCAACTCCCCCCTTTACTTATGTGGACCAAGAAAACCTACATTGAAGTATGAAGCCTTGGTAGTTGTGTGCTCTGTCGCAGCACCCTCAGATCTGCTTATATAAAGGAAAAATACTGCGGATGCTGAAAATCTGAAACAAAAACAAAAAATGCTGGAAAAACGCAGCAGGTCTGAAAGCATCTGTGGAGAGAAAGACAGAGTTAACATTTTGAGTCCGTATGAGTCTTCTTCAGAGCTAAGGGGAAGTAGAAATGTGGTGAAATATATACTGTTTAAGGGGTGTGGAACAGGTGAAGCTGGATAGAAGGCCAGCGAAAGGTGGAGGCATAGGATAGATTGCAAAAGATGTCATAAACAAAAGGTCAAAGGGTTGTTAATAGTGGTGGTATTGGCTAAAGGGGGTGCTAATAGTGACATTAAGAGTGGGAAGCTGCCTTTATCACATTCTGCTTTCTACTCTTAATGTCACCATTAGCACCTCCTTTAGCCAGTACCACACTATTAACAACCCTTTGACCTTTTGTTTATGACATCTTTTGCAATCTATCCTATGCCTCCACCTATCGCTGGCCTTCTATCCAGCTTCACCTGTTCCACCCACGTTAAACAGTATATATTTCACCACATTTCTACTTCTCTTTAGCTCTTAAGAAGATTCATACAGACTCGAAATGTTAACTCTGTCTTTCTTTCCACAGATGCTGTCAGACCTGCTGAGTTTTCCCAGCAATTTTTGTTTTTGATTCAAAAAAGTGGATCTGAGAGAAAAACAAAAATTGCTGGAAAAACTCAGGAGGTGTGACAGTGTCTGTGGAGAGGAATACAGAGTTAACGTTTCTAGTCCGTATGACTCTTCATCAGAACTTCTTTGGATCTCAGTTAATTACGTTATGGCTCACATTTTTTGAAATTTGCATGCACCTTTAATCTGCTGAAGTCAGTTCTTTGAGGAAGGCTCCCACTATTAGTGTTGGGAATCCGTGCACCACTACAATAATTTATGTAAATTTGGTGGGGTCATTTCAGAGCCACAAATTAGGCCTGAAGTGCTGACCTTATGTGCTTTTGATTGGAAAACGCAGACCTACATGTGGTTACCTTCTGACCAAAGAAATAACTGAACTGAAACTTTATACAAGGAGCACAATCATTTTCAGACTAAGAGTTAAATTTAAAGATGTCAACTGTACTAAGGTATGGAAAGTGAATGTAATTGTTTGACTAATTGTTGTTTGGAGTGTGCAGACTGGACCCTAGTCTGGTGATTAGTGACTACTTGAACAACGCATTAAAGGGTACTTAGTGTTTAAACAGTAGTTTTAGCATGCACAGACATTGCACTTTGCCACAGATGCAAAACAATCTTAAAAATGCTGGGTAACTCTGAGCCCTGTATGCAACCTATAAACCGTGGTTAGCTTGAGCGTGGGTTTAATTAGGATCAATTGATTTGTGGCCTTAAACGTGCATGGTTTTTAACATGTATTTTTTTTTCTATTCTCTTCAAGGAATTGTTCTGGGATTTCTATACAGGTATGTCTTCTCTAATTTATCACAATACCAAAGTAGTCATTTGATAGTGCAGAACTTGAGTATTGCTGAAAAAAGACACTTGTTGTCGAAGCTTTTTGTCTTGCGCTCATCAGATCAATTTGCAAGAATACCAAATGTAAAGGGAACAACAATTAAACTGCATAAGAAGAGTCCCGATTGGTTGGCAAATAGACACTGATTGGTAGATATTTGTCATGGAGAATGCGCCGGTTAACTGATGACTGACAGTTAATTGTCAAGCTTTGTTTAAATTCAAACCAGGCAGGTTGATTGCCCTGGAGAATGAACCAGAGAATGGCTGTCACCTATCTTGTTTAGTTGTAAAAGGCACAACATGTGTGTGTTTTCTTTCTGTCTGCAAAGGACAGGGCCATGTATTAATATATGTAGCTTCTAGCACGTGTAAGTAAGCCACACTGTGAGCCCAACCGATAATAGAAAATTGGTTGTCAGTGTAATTCTTAGCACACTCAGAATTGCTTAGCAAATGTTGTCCAATTGTGGAATCACATCTAATGTGGAACACTGTTTTGAGTTTTGTAAGCACAGACTTGTTGAATACAGTTAGCACCTTGCTTTTATGAACA
Source organism: Carcharodon carcharias (assembly GCF_017639515.1). Classification (NCBI taxonomy): domain Eukaryota; kingdom Metazoa; phylum Chordata; class Chondrichthyes; order Lamniformes; family Lamnidae; genus Carcharodon; species Carcharodon carcharias. The sequence continues at coordinate 22,026,032 of NC_054475.1, forward strand.
TCTGAAGGGACATGCTGTTTAATACAATCCGCCAGTCTTTGGAATATATGGCCTACGTATCTAGCATCATACCGGCATTGAAATTCATATACCACATTATTCATTTATGTGATGGGCAGAATGTCTTTTAGGCTTGACAGCAGCATCTTGTTAGTAGCGATTGTGCAATTGTCCTGATGAGTGGTAGACAAAAAAACTTTGACAACATATTTTTTTCATCAATACTCAGGTACCAAAGTAGCTAGAACCTTTGTTTTAAAGAATGAAAGTAGGTTCTGACATCAAAAGGTTTATTTTCCTCACTAGGCAATTATTTCAAAATAAGTAATAGATTTAAAATTAAAAATAGTTTAAAGATTGCATCATTCCAGAAAGAAAGAAAGACTTACATTTGCATAGCACCTATCTTAACCTCAGGATTTTCCAAAGCAGTTTACAGCCAGTGAAGTACTTTTGGGATGTAATTTGTTCACAGCAAGCTCCCACAAACACCAATGTGATAATGATCAGACAATCTATTGTAGTGATTTCAACTGAGGGACAAAAATTGGCCAGGACATCGGGATAAAACCACGTGGCCCTTTGAAATAGTGCCATGGGATCTTATACATTTGGCTTAGAGAGTAAATGAGCCTCAGTTTAATGTTGCAGCCAAAAGTCAGCACCTCTGACAGTGCAGCACTCCAGTACTGCACCGGGCGGTGTCAGCCTAGATTTGTGTGCTCAGGTCTCCAGAGCGAATGTCACAGAGAAATTTATGTTCTGTGGTCTAATGGTCTACTTCGTATTATGTGGCCTATCAAATAGAACCACAGAAAAGTTACTGTGCGAAAAGAGGCCATTCAGCCTATTGTGTCTCTGCCAGCCAAAAAAGGAGAAAAAAAGAAACTAGCCACTCATTTTAGTCCCACTTTCCAGCACCTGGTCCATAGCTCTGCAGGTTACAGCACTTCAGATGCAAATCCAGGTACCTTTTAAATGAGTTGAGCATTTCAGCCTCAACCACCAATGTAGGCAGTGAATTTTAGTTGCACACCACCCTCTGGGTGAAAAGGTGTTTCCTCAAGCCCCCTCTAATCCCTCCACCAATCAGCTTAAATCTATGCCCCCTGGTAACTGACCCCTCAGTTAGGGTAATCAAGTCTTTCCTGTCTACCCTATCTAGGCCCCTCATAATGTTGTACACCTCAATTAGGTCACCCCTTAGCCTCCTCTGTTCTAAGGAAAATAACCCTAGTCTAAACTCTCCTTGTAGCTGTAATTTTCAAGCCCTGGAAACATTCTTGTAAATCTCCTCTGTACTGTCTCCAGAGCAATTATGTCCTTCCTGTAAACAGGTGAACAGAACTGTACACAAAATTCCAGCTGTGACCTAATCAGCATTTTATACAGTTCCATCATTACATCCCTGCTTTTGTATTTAATACCTCACCCAATAAAGGAAAGCATTCCCTATGCTTTCTTGACCACCTTGTCCACCTGTCCTGCCACCTTCAAAGACCTGTGAATATGCACTCCAAATCAAGACAATACTTCTGAGAAGGAGTCAGGTCCCATCCTGGCAATACACAGAACTAACTAAACACTTCAGCTAAATGTTTGCCAATCCCTGAAAAGCAAAGTTACCTAAAACAGGCAACAACTTGGTATTTGAAATTTTCCAGCTGACCTATAGACCACTCCATTAGTTTTTGGAAAGAATTGATTTAGTGTTTAACTTCCTACTTGACAAAATAATAATTTTTAGTCCTCTTGGGACTAGAAACAGCCAGAGACGGACCAGAATTAAAAGTGCATGAGCATCATATTGGCTCCTTTTAGTAAAATAGCTTCCTCACACTTCCAGCTTCTGTTTGCAGACTCCCTCTGCTGGTACATTTCCATATGGTCTGAGATCGAACAAACATATATATATTGTACTTTTCAAACATTAATACACTACATCCCTCTCCTTCATAGTAAATGAGAGACATAGTATGTTTCAATATTCCATCTCCAAAGTGTAAACAATAAACTTCAATATAAATTGAACATTTAACTAATTACATATTTTACTTATTACACCTTTGTATTAATTTAGCAATGCGCTTAGTCATATACAATAGGATGAAAGGTTTGTTCACCAGCTGAAAATAGTCCACTTCATAACATAGGGTGGGATTTTCCAGTCCCAACACCGGCAGATATCATCACAGCCACGATGGGAAAATTTGGAGAGCCGTTGACTTTTAACAGACTTTATCTCATCCCTCCTGTGGCGATGCCCGCCTGTGTCGGGTCTGTAAAATCCTGCCCGTAATCACTTAAGTAGGGTGAACATCTTCTTTCACCTCAGGCATGGTCTCATTTAACTCATGTTCGTCATCTGTGAAGCCGTTGTCAGAAACAGATTCAATGCTTACAAATGGTGTTTTCAGCACTTTAAAGAATGATGCATTTCATGTGATGATTTCTGAAATGCACTTAACAGTGATCATTGATCCTTTTGTGTTGGTTACAACAAATGGTCGTATGTCATAAGAGATTGTTTGCTTTCCAACATGACCATCATGTTTCACAAGCAGTTCACCTCCTGACTTTAGCGGAATAGCTCTCCATTTCATGTTTTGCTCTGTATTTTCCCACTTAATTCTTCTGTTCTTGATTGAGTTCTCATACATGTTGATCATTAGCTCTGCGGGTGTAGTCAGGAAAATAGGAAGTACACAGCTGTGTGTAGCTGGAGGCTTTCTAGTAGTCAAGTGAGGAGCCGCTCTGTAACTGTGAAAAAAGAGATGTCGCTCTTGATTCCATGACTTTCATTCACCTGTACGTATCGCTTTTTTTTCCCAAGGTACACATAAATCTCTCAACTTTGCCTTTAGCTCTTGGCCAACAGGGTGTGATTTTTCAATGGGTGAAATGTAGATAGTTGGCAAATTTACTGAACTCATTGCTGTTGAATGGGGGTCCAATGCCATTTCTCATTGCTTGAGGGATTCCAAACAAACGAAAATCTGGTCAAACTTTTGGATGACTGCTTTCATTAAAGTTGATGTAATTATTTGCACGACTGGGAATCTGCTGTAGTTGTCAGTGACAACAGTAAGGTCATCTGCCTCTACCTTGGCTACATTCTCTCACCCTTTTGCTGTGGTAGACATACGTGGCACCCTTCTGTTGGTATTGGTCTTAGTTGTTGATTTTGCCGATGAGCGACAAACACCAGCAAAATAGTTGTGTTTTCCACAAGCTTTGTACTGTTTGCCAGTAACAGGACACTCTGTCTAGTGTGGGTAAGCATCATCAGAAAGGAAACATTGCTTGGCCACATCACAACTCTGTTTGTGAGACTGCTATTGCTGCTTTGCAGATGGTTTGCTGGCATGTCAATGATGATCAGTGTTCATGGGAGTTGAACTGGGAATGTGGTTTTTGGCAGTCCCAACTTCCATTGCTCTGGACTCAGAAACGTTAGGGATCTCACTAAACTTCAGCACATCTGACAACTTTCCATCTTTTTCAGGTACTTTCTGGCTTCCATGGTTTGTGTTCTTATTTCCCTTTTGATCTATTAAACTTCAACAAAGTTGTTTTGGCTTCTCAACCACATGCAATGCTGATCAATTGTCTTATTGTCTTCTTGCCTCATACATCTAAAGAAGATTGTCTCATGTATTGTATTTTCTTTGGCATGAAATAGGACATTAGTGTCACATAGTCATTTTGCTCTAATTCTTCACCTGTATAGTGAAAAAGTAAGGCCTTTTTTCTTTTGTCCACTGTGAAGGGAAAACCTATCATCGCCCCTTCAAAGCAACACAGCCACTTCTGGCAACACGGGAATATAGAGGATGGCTCTAAATGTAACACAAAAGGTTGTAGATTCGGCATAGGCAATGCCATCTTCATCAGCAATAGTGATGAAACTTGTCCGTAAAGCTTGCCTGCTTGTTCGAGCAGAGCTTTTGTGCCTTTGAACATCCTGAGTGTTTCTTGAAGTCTGGAGCTTAAAATGCTGCCTGCAACCTAAAGTGCTGTTTTCTTTGCAGATTGTTGACAAAACCCTCCAAAAAGATTCATACCTTCTTATTTTGCATTATCTCCATCGTCAGCGCTAGGTTCTTGGGACTAGAAATAATCAGAGACAGACCAGAATTAAAACTGCATGAGCAATGTGGCTCTTTTTATTTAAACAGTTTCTTCATACTCCCTGCTTTTGCTTGCCAACTCCCTGTGCTGGTATCATTCTGTTTGGTATCTTTAATTGAATAAGACATATATTTTGCACTTTTCAAACACTAATACACTACAGACCTATAGACCAATCCATTAGTGCATGCGAAAATTGGTTTAGTTAATGAGTTTAAATGCAATTATAACTTGTAGTCCTCTTAATTGTAAAATGTAGTGGCAGAATGCATCAGAAAACAGGTAGACAAGTGTTACGAAATATTGGATGTTCAATTACAGTTACAAGATCAATGGTCCAATGCACAACCCATTCAAATCAGTTCCCCTATCTAACACTTTGAGTGGAGGAGGTATTGCTGGGATTGACAGCAGTACTTTCTAGATTTTGAGATGGCTATGTGCAGGGAAATCTATCCAAAATAAACTGTCAGGATAATGTGTGCTAAGCCTAGAAAACATTATGCTACACTTGATGTCAGATTGACATAAAAACTCCAATTTATTTTTTCTTTCTCAGGAAAGGTTGAGTGTGAATCATCTCCCTGCAAAAATAATGGCACTTGTGTGGATATATCTGGTGAACTTTTCTGCAGATGTTCTGGAGGATTTAATGGGACATTCTGTGAATTAGGTCAGAGAATTTTTATTGCAAAATTTATTTTATTGAGAGAGAAGTCTACTATGCAGTCATATTCAATGGGACATATTTTATTTCAGAATTCCCAACCACCCAACCCCACTCCCATCAGACACAGCATCACCAGTGGTTTACTGCACCTGTGAGGGGAAGGTGCCCTCAATTTCCTGATCTGAGCTGTTTGCATAGCTTGCGTGTGCTCCAAGTGTAGGCCTGCCTCTAATAGGATCTTTCACTGGGATTGGGGCAGCAGCGGGGGTGAGGAAGTGGAAGTAACAACAGGAGTGTTGTCGTGCAGCATGTGGTCATTGGCACTCGGCTCTCTGGCTGCTGTTGGAGAGCAGCAACCAAACAGGGTTGAGGATATAAGATGACCTCAGGGGAAAAGGACAGCAGATTGGTAAAATAACTGATTGAACTTGGCTGTTGAATTGTCAAGCTGCCATATCAATCATGATGTGTGGGATAGTTATAGGCAGAATACCAGGATCAAGGAGCTAGGCGAGAGCTTCTGGCTGCTTCCTTTGTAACAGGCAGCTTGTCAATGTAGGGGTAGTGGCACTGGGCACAAGGTAAGGAGCCAGATGGAGTGTTGGGCTAAGGAGACAGTGGGAACCAGATATGGAGCAGAGATGCTGGGGGCATCAGGCAAGGGTCCCAGGGTTTGGTATTATAATGTATTCTTGCCTCCTCACCTTAAGCATCCATTCATTCATGGGCTGCTCCAGCAGTAATGAGCCTAATACCTGCATTAAATGCACGCTCCCAGCCACTTTATGCTTGACACTTGCACTGGTTAATGCTCAGCACTTTGCACATTGAATGCCTCTGCTTCCAACAAAATAAGAAATGGGTCCCCAGTGTGCTGAAACACATCAGCCGCCAGCCTTTTGATCACCTGTCCTTATATTTAGTTTGCCAATATCACAAGATAGAGGCGTCCAACGCTTCTCTCTTCATGGGAAATAAATACTGGCCCAGTCATATAAACCTGATGTCTACAGTAACTGAAAGTGGTAGCTCATACAAATACACAATAAAAATAACAATTGCCAGAAAATGTTATAGTTGGGTACTAATATGATAGTATTTTAAGGAAATGTTTTTCTGTTCATTAAAATGAACAGAATTAGCGTTAATTAAATTAGTGCTGGTCAGTGGAACATTTTCTATTTTCAAGAACTTGGGTTAGGCATAACATAGCCAGATGCAGAGTGAAATATCCTCTGTGACACTTCATGCCCCAGGCGCAACATAAGGGGACCACCCCGTACTGTACTGCCATTTTGCCCATTTCTCATATACATCATCCTGTAGTCTTCCTGAGGGAGACAGATTTTGTGCTATTGGCTTAGTTCCGTTAAGAATTGGAGTAAGCTCTTTCAAAGAGCTGATATAGACATATTGTGCAAATGGCCTCCTTCTGAGCTGTATGCTTTTATGAAACCTACACCAAGGGTACCGACAGCGAGCAGAGACTTTATTCTGATCATTTTGGATTTGAATCCAAGTCTCAGCAGTAAAAGGCTATTGTCTACACTTCTATACATTGCTCTTCTGCTCAAAAGGGTGAAATGTTATTATAGAAACAGTACATAATGTGGTTGATAATTAAAACATATTCATATTATTTCAGAAATCAATGAGTGTGAACTCATGCACCCTTGCCCACCGGGAGCCACATGTGTAGATGGAATCAATAAGTTCACCTGCAATTGTCCAGTTGATGGGTGTAGTGTAACATGGACAAAAGGCTGAGAATTTCTTCTAGATTTACTTGGAGTCAATGAAGATTAGACATGTGTTTCCTAATTGGTAAAATCAATCGTAGCCTGTGGTTACTGATCACTTCTGATTCTGATAATCACAAGTGACTTATATACTGTCTGTACAGTTGGATGATACTTAAATCAGTTGTAAGTGCAGTAATTTTTAATATTCTTAATAAAGCAACATGTTACATATTAATAATCAGTACCAACACTTCATATCTTCCATGTTATTGATTTAAGTAACAACTTTATTTTAAACTGTGGCGATTGTTATTCTATCATACTTTAGAAAAAAATATTGTCCATTATACACTGAAACTTATTACAGTATAATTTAATCTATCTCATATGATTGAATAAATTGAAAAGGGTGCCCAATAATGCAAATTGTATTTGTTCTATTAGAAAAATCTTGCTTTTACTTCTTTCACATATCTATTTCTAATTTGTTATAATCCCTGTAGAGACCAACAAACCAAAAGAACCAAATTAACTGAACGACCCAACGAGACAATTATTTAACAATCAAATCAAATATCAGCATAAATTAAACATAAGTTAACAGGCAAATCATGATCATACGAACATACACATTAGGAGCAGGAGTAGGCCACTCGGCCCCTCGAGCCTGCTCCACCACTCAATAAGATCATGGCTGATCAGAATGTAACCTTAACCCCACATTCCTGCCTACCCTGATAACCTGTCACCCTCTTGTTAATCAAGGAACTATCTAGCTCTTAAAAAATGTTCAAAAACTCTACTTCCGCAACCTTTTGAGGAAAAAAGTTCCAAAGACTCACAACCCTCTAAAAAAATTTCTCCTTCTCCTGGTCTTAAATGAGCGACCCCTCATTTTTAAGCAGTGACCCCTAGCTCTAGATTCTCCCACAAGAGGAAACATCCTCTCTACATCCACCCTGATAAGACCCCCTCAAGATCCTAAAGGTTTCAATTAAGACACCTCTTACTCTTCTAAATTCCAGTGGATACAAGCCTAATCTGTCCAGCCTTTCCTCATAAGACAACCCACCCATTCCTGGTATTAGTCTAGTAAACCTTCTCTGAACTTTTTTTAAATGCACTTACATCTTTCTTTAAATAAGGAGACAAGTACTGTACACAATACTCCAGAAGTGGCCTCGCCAATGCCCTGTACACCTGAAGTATAACCTCCCTACTTCTGTAATCAATTCCCCTCACAATAAATGATGGCATTCTATTAGCTTTCCAAATTACCTGCATACTAACCTTTAATGATTCATGCACAAGGGCACCCATATCCCTCTGAATCTCAGATCTAGTATAACCTGCTCTCTGGTTGGTTCCAGAATGTGCTGTTCTAAGAAACTATCATGAAAACATTCTATGCACTTCTTATCTACACTACCTTTGTCCATCTGATTTTTCCATTCTATATGTACATTAAATACCCCCATGATTATTGCTATACCTTTCTGGAATGCTCCCATTTTCTCTTATTTTATACTCTGTCCTACCATGTAGTTACAATTAGGAGGTCTATACACCACTCCCACAAGTGACTTCTTGCCTTTGTCATTCCTCATCTCAACCCAAAACTCTTCTACATCCTGGCATCCTGAACTTAAGTCATCCCTCTCTAATGTGCTAATACCATCATTAATTAACAGTGCAACCCAGAATCTCAGAATAATGCAATGCAGAAGAGGCCCTTCAGCCCATCGAGTCTGCACCAACACGTGAGAAACACCTGACCTACCTACTTACCTTATGCCATTCACCAGCACTTGGCGAATAGCCTTGAATGTTATGATATGCCAAGTGCACATCCAGATACTTTTTAAAGGATGTGCAGCAACCCGCCTCCAACCCTCCACCTTTTCCTAACTTCCTGTCCTTTCTAAATGTTACATACCCATCATTATTCAGGTGCCAATCTATGTCATCCTGCAGCCATGTCTCTGTAATGGCTATCAGATTGTTTATTTATTTATATTTGCATAAATATGCATATTATTACAAATTACACATTGACTAGCAATTAGAACAAAGATAGGTCTTACAGATCTATCAGGCAGTCCACTCAGCAAATATGGCACCATTTTGAGCCACAAAGTCCTTCAAAACTCTGTTTTCCTGAGGTAGAGTTCCAGTTCCTCTCCTTATGCAGGATTTAGCTACTCACTCTCCTCCAGCAGCCACTCCCTACCAACTCTGTTCACGACGGTCATGATAGATCTTCCAGAGTTACTTTCATCTGAACACTCAGTAACACCCCTGTGCACCATATGGCTGGCTCTGGTTAATCAATCCCTTTAAACTAACTGAAGCAGTGGCAGTAACAACTTTTCTTATCCTCGCTCCTGAATACAGACATTGGGTTTCCTTCTTTAAACTGCCCCATACACAACTCTCCAGAGCTTACCTGCACTGAACTACTGGGTAATCTGAGCTTTTTATTGCTCTGTTTCTGTGTCTGGTTACAACTAGTTTCTGTATCCCCAGAAACCTGTGGTCACAGCCTCATTTCCCAGAAACTGAAGTTTCCTGCGGGTTCCAGAGCCCAGAATCAATGTCAAATGAGGCTGCTAGTCATATGGTAAGCAGCAGGCTGAGCTATACAGTTCAGTAAGGTAATATTACTTGTTCAACAAGCCAGAGGCCCGTGTTATATGACTCCCACCTCACCACCAGGTTTTTGACAAAGGATGTATTTCCATCATCTGGATTCCAAAGGCTATTAAATACCCCTGTGTCCTGGACACTGTTTATTAATCAGTCAACGTCACTGTTTGTGGGGCCTTGCTCTGCACATTGGCTTCCACATTTCTCTACATTTATAACAGTGGCTATATTTGAAAAAAAATGTCATTACCTGTAAAGCATTTTGAGATATCCTGACATCCAGAGCTTTTTTAAATGCAAGTTATTTAATTCTTTAACAAAAACTCCAGGGTATGAATTTATATATTACTCTCATCGCACAAATGTTTAAACTTTACACATACTGTTCATCCTGTGAGAGTGGATAATTCTAATTCTTAAAATTATATAGATGTTTTAAATTACATATTAGGTAACATATCATTGAAATCAACCCTAAGCAACATCTCTTAACTGTTAACTGCAACTACTCAGAATGATATCACAATTTGAATTATGGTGCATGAAACCTTTAAAAATTATGGCAGAAATACACATCTGAACCTAATTCTGCAAAGATAGACAAGCACAGTATCTTCATAAATTATACTGGATGGACTAATTTATCAAATTAATGAACAAAATAAAGCACAAGGATTGGCATATTCAAACATTATGGTAAGGGTTTATGCATTAGAAGTTTTTTTAAAAATGTAGCAATAATATATCTGCACAAGATTTCTAGCAAGTGAAAATGGATTAGTTTGGATAATACAATGCATGTAAGGGGATGCTAGTGAAAGTTCACAAAGGAGAACAGAATAGAATGTTATGTGGATAGAGTGAGATGAAGAGGAGGTGGAGGAGGATCATGTGGAGTATAAACACTGACATTGGTCAAATGGCCTGTTTCTGAACTGTACAATGCATCTAACATATTGAATACATGGTCTGAGATAATTACGTTTCATTGACTCCTGTTATGTGCAGTTCTGAGTAATATTAGGCAGACAACAGGCCTTTAAAACATCATCCTTTTTGTTATTTAATCTCTCCTGTCTTTCACCCCATGGCAGACCTTCCATTTTGTTCACCCTCACCTCTCCACGCCATAAACGCTGTCATATCTCTTAATATTTTCCTGTTTCCATGAAATCTCATTGACCTTAAACATGAACTCGGGTTTCTGTCTGCACACACGCTGCTGGACCGGTTGAGGGTATTTCCAGTGTGGACAGTATTTTGTCATTGCCTTGCTGAAGTCTCTGTTCTGCTGGGAGTTCGCCTGTCCTTCAAGGGGGTGGGGCTGTCTTCCCACAATGCTGCGGGGCGGGAGTTCCAAGATGGCGGATGTGAAAGTGGCCAATCTGCCGGAGGAAAACGGCCCTGAGTCTGGAAACTGTCCTTAAAGGGATTCGGGTGCGACTGATGGGAAAACCGCGCTGTCGCAATGAGATGCACCAGCTTGTAGTCCAGTTGTGTTTCCTTGTGAGTTCGGGGAGAGTTGGGCAGCACCAGATAGTGGTAGGTACCCGGTAACTTCGGGCTCAATTAAAAATGGTCAACAATTTGTTTCCGAAATGTCCCGCTTTTCATTATTAATGCGTCACGTTGATGGCACTGCCGGGGGGAGGGGGAGGGGGAGGGGGAGGTGGGGGTAGATGGAGGGGGGAGGGGGAGGTGGGGGTAGATGGAGGGGGGAGGGGGAGGTGGGGGTAGATGGAGGGGGAGGGGGAGGGGGAGATGGGGGTAGATGGAGGGGGGTGAGTTGGGGGTAGATGGAGGGGGGTGAGTTGGGGGTAGATGGAGGGGGGTGAGTTGGGGGTAGATGGAGGGGGTGAGGTGGGGGTAGATGGAGTGGGAGGAGGTGGGGTAGATGGAGGGGGGTGAGGTGGATGGGGGGAGGTGGGGGTAGATGGAGGGGGGTGAGGTGGATGGGGGGAGGTGGGGGTAGATGGAGTGGGAGGAGGTGGGGTAGATGGAGGGGGGTGAGGTGGATGGGGGGAGGTGGGGGTAGATGGAGGGGGGTGAGGTGGGTGTAGATGGAGTGGGAGGAGGTGGGGTAGATGGAGGGGGGTGAGGTGGATGGGGGGAGGTGGGGGTAGATGGAGGGGGGTGAGGTGGATGGGGGGAGGTGGGGGTAGATGGAGGGGGGTGAGGTGGATGGGGGGAGGTGGGGGTAGATGGAGGGGGGTGAGGTGGATGGGGGGAGGTGGGGGTAGATGGAGGGGGGTGAGGTGGATGGGGGGAGGTGGGGGTAGATGGAGGGGGGTGAGGTGGATGGGGGGAGGTGGGGGTAGATGGAGGGGGGTGAGGTGGATGGGGGGAGGTGGGGGTAGATGGAGGGGGGTGAGGTGGATGGGGGGAGGTGGGGGTAGATGGAGGGGGGAAGATGGGGGTGGAGGGGGCGGTGGGGGTAGATGGAGGGGGGAAGATGGGGTGGAGGGGGCGGTGGGGGTAGATGGAGGGGGGAAGATGGGGGTGGAGGGGGTGGTGGGGGTAGATGGAGGGGGGAAGATGGGGGTGGAGGGGGCGGTGGGGGTAGATGGAGGGGGGAAGATGGGGGTGGAGGGGGCGGTGGGGGTAGATGGAGGGGGGGGAGATGGGGGTGGTGGGGGTAGATGGAGGGGGGAAGATGGGGGTGGAGGGGGAGGTGGGGGTAGATGGAGGGGGGAAGATGGGGGTGGAAAGGGAGGTGGGGGTAGATGGAGGGGGGAAGATGGGGGTAGATGGAGGGGGGAGGTGGGGGTAGATGGAGGGGGAGGTGGCGGTAGATGGAGGGGGGCAGGGGGAGGTGGGGGTAGATGGAGGGGGGCAGGGGAGGTGGGGGTAGATGGAGGGGAGTAGATGGGGGGGAGGGGGATGCAGATGGAGGGGGGTAGATGGAGGGGGGAGCAGGAGGGGGGTAAATGGAGGGGGGAGGGGGAGGGGGTACATGGAGGGGGGAGGGGGAGGTGGGGGTAGATGGAGGGGAGGTGGGGGTAGATGGAGGGGGGAGGTGGGGGTAGATGGAGGGGGAGGTGGGGGTAAATGGAGGGGGGAGGGGGAGGGGGGGAGGGGGAGGTGCGGGTAGATGGAGGGGGGAGGGGGAGGTGGGGGTAGATGGAGGGGGGAGGTGGGGGTAGATGGAGGGGGGAGGGGGGAGGTGGGGGTAGATGGAGGTGGGGGGGGGAGGTGGGTGTAGATGGAGGGGGAGGTGGCGGTAGATGGAGGGGGGCAGGGGGAGGTGGGGGTAGATGGAGGGGGGCAGGGGAGGTGGGGGTAGATGGAGGGGAGTAGATGGGGGGGAGGGGGATGCAGATGGAGGGGGGTAGATGGAGGGGGGAGCAGGAGGGGGGTAAATGGAGGGGGGAGGGGGAGGGGGTACATGGAGGGGGGGAGGGGGAGGTGCGGGTAGATGGAGGGGGGAGAGGGAGGTGGGGGTAGATGGAGGGGGGAGGTGGGGGTAGATGGAGGGGGGAGGTGGGGGTAGATGGAGGTGGGGGGGGAGGTGGGTGTAGATGGAGGGGGGGAGGTGGACGTGTGGGGGCAGGCGGAGGGGGGACGGGTGGGGGCAGACGGTGGAGGGGAGGGGGACGGGTAGGGTCAGACGGATGGGGGGAGGGGGACGGGTCGGGGCAGACGGATGGGGGGAGGGAGAGGGGGACGGGTGGGGGCAGACGGAGGGGGGAGGGGGCGGGTGGGGGCAGACGGAGGGGGAGGTGGGGGCAGATGGAGGGGGGGAAGGATGGAGGCAAGACGGAGGGGGGAAGGGTGGGGGCAGATGGAGTGGGGGAGGGGGAAGGGTGGGGGCAGACGGAGGGGGGGAGGGGGAAGGGTGGGGGCAGACGGAGGGGGGGAGGTGGAAGGGTGGGGGCAGACGGAGTGGGGGAGGTGGAAGGGTGGGGGCAGACGGAGTGGGGGAGGTGGAAGGGTGGGGGCAGACGGAGGGGTGGCAGGTGGAAGTGGGGGAGGTGGAAGGGTGGGGGCAGACGGAGTGGGTGAGGTGGACGGGTGGGGGCAGACGGAGGGGGGACGGGTGGGGGCAGACGGAGGGGGGACGGGTGGGGGCACAGGGAGGGGGGGAGGGGGACGGGTGGGGGCAGACGGAGGGGGGGAGGGGGAGGTGGGGGTAGATGGAGGGGCGAGGGGGAGGTGGGGGTAGACGCTGGGGGGAGGGGAAACTTGGGGTAGAGGGAGGGGGAGGGGTAGATGAGGGTAGAGGGAGGGGGGAGGTTGGGGGGAGGGGGAGCTGGGGGTAGAGGGAGGGGCGGGGGAGCTGGGGGTAGAGGGAGGGGGGGGAGGGGGAGCTGGGGGTAGGGGGCAGGGGAGGTGGGGGTAGAGGGATGGGGATGAGGGAGCTGGGGATAGGGGGAGGGGGAGCTTGGGGTAGAGGGTGGGGGGAGGGGGAGCTGGGGGTAGAGGGAGCGAGGTGGGGTAGAGGGAGGGGGTTGGGGGAGGTGGGGGTAGAGGGAGGGGGAGGTGGGGCTAGACGGAGGGGGGGGTGGGGGTAGATGGAGGGGGAGGTGGGGGTATTTAGAGGGGTGAGGGGGACGTGGGGGTAGACGGAGGGGGTATTGGGATGGGGGAGGTGGGGGTATTGGGATGGGGGAGGTGGGGGTATTGGGAGGGGGGAGGTGGGGGTATTGGGAGGGGGGAGGTGGGGGTATTGGGAGGGGGGAGGTGGGGTAGACGGAGGGGCGAGGTGGGGTAGACGGAGGGGCGAGGTGGGGTAGACGGAGGGGCGAGGTGGGTGTAGACGGAGGGAGAAGGGTGGGGGCAGACGGAGGGGGGAAGGGTGGGTGAAGATGGTGGGGGGAGTTGGGGGTGGGGGTAGATGGAGGGGGGGTGGGGGTAGATGGAGGGGGCTAGGTGGGGGTAGGGGGAGGTGTGGTTAGTTGGAGGGGGGAGGTGGGGATAGATGGAGGTGGGGAGGTGGTGGTAGATGGAGGAGGGGAGGTGGGGGTAGATGGAGGGGGGAGTTGAGGTGGGGGGGAGGTGGGGGGGAGGGGGAGGTGGGGGTAGATGGAGGGGGGAGGGGGAGGTGGGGGTAGATGGTGCGGGGAGGGGTGGGGGAGGTGGGGTTAGATGGAGGGGTGAGGGGGAGGTGGGGGTAGATGGAGGGGGGTGGGGGAGGTGGGGGTAGATGGTGCGGGGAGGGGTGGGGGAGGTGGAGTTAGATGGAGGGGTGAGGGGGAGGTGGTGGTAGATGGTGGGGGGGACGCGTGGGGGCAGACGGAGGGGCGGAGGGGGATGGGTGGGGGCAGACAGAGGGGCTGAGGGGGACGGGTGGGGGCAGACGGGGAGGGGGATGGAGTGGGGGAGGGGGAGGTGAGTGTAGATGGATGGGGGAGGTGGGAGTAGATGGAGGGGGGAGGGGGAGGGGACGTGGCGGGAGGTAGGTGGGGGGAGGTGGGGGTGGGGAATGGGAGGTGGGGGGGTAGGTGGGAGTAGAGGGAGGGGGGAGGGGGTAGACGGAGGGGGGCGGGGGAGGTGGGGGTAGGGGGAGTGGGGAGGTGGGGGTCGACGGAGGGGGGAGGGGGAGGTAGACGGAGTGGGGAGCGGGAGGTAGACGGTGGGGGAGGGGGCTGTGGGCGTAGACGGACTTGGGGCTAGACGGAGGGGGTGGGGGCAGATGGAGGGGGGTAGCTGTAAGGGTGGGGGCAGACGGAGGGGGGTAGGTGTAAGGGTGGTGGCAGACGGAGGGGGGAGGGGGACGGGTGGGGGCAGACAGTGGGGAGGGGGACGGGTGGGGGCAGACGGAGGGGGGAGGGGGACGGGTGGGGGCAGACGGAGGGGGGGAGGGGGACGGGTGGGGTCAGACGGAGGGGGGGAGGGGGACGGGTGGGGGCAGACGGATGGGGGAGGGGGACGGTTGGGGGCAGACGGATCGGGGAGGGGGACGGGTGGGGGCAGACGGATCGGGGAAGGGGACGGGTGGGGGCAGACGGAGGGGTGGAGGGGGACGAGAGGGAGGGGGAGGTGGGGGCAGACGGAGGGCGGAGGCGGAGGTGGGGGCACCCGGAGGGGGGAGGGGGAGGTGGGGGCAGATGGAGGGGGGAGGTGGGGGCAGACGGAGGGGGGGAGGGGGAGGTGGTGATGGGGTGAGGTAGGTTGGGGGAGGGGGTGGGGGGAGGTAGGGGGTGGGGGGAGAAAGGTGGGGGTGGGGAGAGAAAGGTAGGGGGTGGGGGTAGAGAATGGTGTGGGGAGGGGGAGATGGGGAGGGGGAGGTGGGGGTAGATGGAGGGGGAGGTGGGGGTAGATGGAGGGGGAGGGGTAGGTGGGGGTAGATGGAGGGGGAGGTGGTGGGAGGTGGAGGCAAGACGGAGGGGGAAGGGTGGGGACAGATGGAGGGGGGAAGGGTGGGGGCAGACGGAGGGGGGGAGGTGGAAGGGTAGGGGCAGACGGAGGGGGGGAGGTGGACGGGTGGGGGCAGACGGAGGGGGGACGGGTGGTGGCAGACGGAAGGGAATGGGTGGGGGCAGAGGGAGGGGAGGAGGGGGACGGGTAGGGAGAGACGGAGGGGGGAGGGGGACGGGTGGGGGCAGACGGAGGGCGGGAGGGGGATGGGTGGGGGCAGACGGAGGGGGGGAGGGGGAGGTGGGAAGTGGTGGGGGAGGTAGGTGTGGGGAGAAAGGTGGGGGTGGGGGTGGGGAGAGAAAGGTAGGGGGTGTGGGGAGAGAAAGGTGGGGGGAGGGGGAGATGGGGAGGGGGAGGGAGAGGTGGGGGTAGATGGAGGGGGAGGGGGACGTGGGGGTAGATGGAGGGGGGAGTTGGGGGTAGATGGTGGGGGGAGGTGGGGGTAGATGGAGGGGTGAGGTGGGGGTAGATGGAGGGGGTAGGTTGGGGGTAGACGGAGAGGGGAGGGGGAGGTGGGGGTGGACTGTGGGGGGAGGGGGAGGTACAGGTAGATGGAGGGGGGAGGTGGGGGTAGATTGAGGGGCGAGGGGGAGGTGGGGGTAGATGCTGGGGGGAGGGGGAGGTGGGGGTAGAGGGAGGGGGAGGTTGGGGTAGAGGGAGGGAGAGGGGGAGCTGGGGGTAGAGGGAGGGGGAGGTGGGTGTAGAGGGAGGGGGGAGGTGGAGCTGGGGGTAGAGGGAGGGGGGAGGGGGAGCTGGGGGGAGGGGGACGGGGGCGGGAGAGGTGGGGGTAGAGGGGGGAGGTGGGGGCAGAGGGAGGGGGTGTGGGAGGTGGGGGCAGAGGGAGGGGGTGGGGGTAGAGGGAGGGGTGCGGGGGAGGTGGGGGTAGAGGGAGGGGGAGGTGGGGCTAGACGGGGGAGTTGGGGGTGGCGGTAGATGGAGGGGGGAGGGGGAGGTGGGGGTATGCGGAGGGGGGAGGGCGAGGTGGGGGTAGACGGAGGGGGTATGGGGAGGGGGGAGGTGGGGGTATTGGGAGGGGGGAGGTGGGGGTAGACGGAGGGGGAGGTGGGGATAGACAGAGGGGGGAGGGGGAGGTGGGGGTAGATGGAGGGGGAGGTGGGGGTAGATGGAGGGGGGAGGTGGGGGTAGATGGAGGGGGAGGTGGGGGTAGATGGAGGGGGAGGTGGGGGTAGATGGAGGGGGAGGTGGGGGTAGATGGAGGGGGAGGTGGGGGTAGATGGAGGGGGCTAGGTGGGGGTAGATGGAGGGGGGGAGGTGGTGTTAGTTGGAGGGGGCTAGGTGTGTTAGATAGAGGGGGGAGGTGGGGTTAGTTGGAGAGGGGAGGTGGGGGTAGATGGAGGGGGGGAGATGGGGTTAGTTGGAGGGGGGAGGTGGGGGTAGATGGAGGGGGGGAGATGGGGTTAGTTGGAGGGGGGAGGTGGGGATAGATGGAGGGGGGAGGTGGGGAAAGATGGAGGTAGCGAGGTGGTTGTAGATGGTGGGGGGGAGGTGGGGGTAGATGGAGGGGGGAGTTGAGGTGGAGGTAGATGGTGGGGGGGAGGTGGGGTAGATGGAGGGGGAGGTGGAGGTGGGGGTAGATGGAGGTGGGAGGGGGAGGTGCGGGTAGATGGTGCGGGGAGGGGTGGGGGAGGTGGGGGTAGATGGTGGGGGTCGATGGAGGGGAGACGGGGAGGTGGGGGTAGATGGTGGGGGGGACGCGTGGGGGCAGACGGAGGGGGGGAGGCAGACGGAGGGGTGGAAGGGGACGGGTGGGGGCAGACGGAGGGGAGGAGGTGGACGGGTGGGGGCAGACGGAGGGGTGGAGGGGGACGGGTGGGGGCAGACGGAGGGGTGGAGGAGGACGGGTGGGGGCAGACGGAGGGGTGGAGGGGGACGGGTGGGGGCAGACGGATGGGGGGAGGGGGACGGCTGGGGGCAGACGGAGGGGGGGAGGGGTGGAGGGGGACGGGTGGGGGCAGACGGAGGGGGGGAGGGGTGGAGGGGGACGGGTGGGGGCAGACGGAGGGGGGGAGGGGGACGGGTGGAGGCAGGCGGAGGGGGGGAAGGGGGACGGGTGGGGGCAGGCGGAGGGGGGAGGGGGACGGGTGGGGGCAGACGGAGAGGGGGCGGGGGACGGGTGGGGGCAGACGGAGGGGGGGAGGGGGAGGTGGGTGTAGATGGAGGGGGAGGGGATGTGGGGGGGGAGGTGGGGCTGGGGAATAGGAGGTGGGGGAGGTGGGGGGGGGGTAGGTGGGGACGGGGGAGATGGGGTAGATGGAGGGGGGACGTGGGGTAGATGGAGGGGTAGGGGATCGGGAGGTGGGGGCAGATGGAGGGGGTAGGTGGAATGGTGGGGGCAGACGGAGGGGGGAAGGGTGGGGGCAGACGGAGGGGGAAAGGGTGGGGGCAGACGGAGGGGTGGAGGGGGACGGGTGGGGGCAGACGGAGGGGTGGAGGGGGACGGGTGGGGGCAGACGGAGGGGTGGAGGGGGACGGGTGGGGGCAGACGGAGGTGCGAGGTGGGGCTAGACGGAGGGGGGAGGTGGGCAGTAGGAGGTGGGGGAGGTGGTGGGGGGATGGGGAGTTGGGGGAGAGAGGTGGGTGGCGGTCGGGGGAGGGGGTAGATGGAGGGGGGAGGGGGAGGTGGGTGTAGATGGAGGGGCAAGTAAGGGGTAGATGGAGGGGGCGGCGGTGCAGGTAGATGGAGGGGTGAGGTGGGGGTCGATGGAGGGGGAGATGGGGGTAGACGGTGGGGGTGGGGGAGGTGGAGGTAGACAGTGGGGGGAGGGGGAGGTGGGGGTCGACGGTGAGGGGGAGGGGGACGTGGGGGTAGACGGTGGGGGGAGGGGGAGGTGGGTAGACGGAGGGGGGCGGGGGAAGTGGGGGTAGGGGTAGTGGGGAGGTGGGGGTCGACAGAGGGGGGAGGGGGTGGTAGACGGAGTGGGGAGTGGGAGATAGACGGAGGGGGAGGTGGGGCTAGGTGAAGGGGGCGGTGGGGGTAGACAGAGGAGGGAAGTGGTGTAGATGGAGGGGGAGGGGGAGGTCGGGGTAGATGGTGGGGGTAGATGGAGGGGGGAGGGGGGTGAAGGGGGAGGGGGGAAGGGGAGGTGGAGGGGGAGGTGGGGGTAGATGGAGGGGGCTAGGTGGGGGTAGGGGGAGGTGGGGCTAGATGGAGTGGGGAGGTGGAATAGATGGAGGGAGTTAGATGGAGGGGAGAAAGCGTTAGATGGAGGAGAGGGGGTTTAGATGGAGAGGGAGGAAGATAGATGGAGGCGGGAGAGGAAGGTGGGGGTAGATGGAGGGGAGAGGTGAGCAGATGGAGGGGGGAGGGGGAGGTAGAGGTAGATGGAGGGGAGGGAGTAGATGGAGAGGGAGGGGTTTAGATGGAGAGGGGATAAATGGAGGGGGAGGTGGGGTTAGATGGAGGGGAGGTGGAGGTGGGGGTAGATGGAAGGGGGAGTGGGGCGGTAGATGGAGGGGGGGAGGGTGGTGTTGGGGTGCGGGGCCAATAGAGGTGGGGGAGGTGGGGGCAGTTGTCAATGCAGGGGAGGGGGAGGCAGTTGATGGGGTGGGGGGAGGGGTCGATGGAGTGGGGGGAGGTGGTGAGAGGGTTCAGGCTTCTGAGTTGATGGGCATGCTCTAATCCCTACAGAAGGGAAGCATTGGCTGCTGTAAAATCATCATTGTGTGGGAGTCGGGAAGGATTGCGTTGGCCCAACATTGATGTCCCACCGCCATGGTTCCTGCTGATGGTCCATCTTGAAGTGCCAGAGAGCTGCCAGAGCCTGTGGCATTGTGTCCTGGTACAAATCACGGCCTTCAGATAGGAGGAGTGAGGGAGAAGAGCTAGAGGCTTTTGAATATTGAAATGCAGGAAGGAAAGCCAGCCTGGGACATCAAGCGCATACTTAATTGCCCCTCAGGCTTGTCTGTCCAAATTTTCAGCATTTTCCAATATCTCACCATGTCCCTTCGCCAGCACTAAATGGTTATGAAGGAGAGCAGACAATTGACTGTTGTTGGTATCAGTATTGAGATTACTCATTGTGTCATTCAGTCTATGCATGAGATTTTTTCTGCAAAAGTATTAAATTTCAGTTGCTAGAATTATTTTTCATAGCCTACTTATCTGCAGATCTGTTTTATGTTTCAGTGTGATTGTTACCATAATGGAGACTATACTGAAGGAACAACTGATCTCTGCTGTCCAGAAAACCTTAAGAATAAAACAAAGGAAAAATTTCTCTGAATTACGTTGCTTGAATCTTTCTGCTGAGATCCTAGCTGTAGATTCCGAAATAAAGCCCGCTTTCCTATTTGATTACAGTCTCGCCGAAGCCGAACAGATCCAGAAATATGTCCAGGAGTTACAGAAAACAGGGCTTCTTTCTCAAGATTTCCACATTCTCAGCATTGAGGACAACACTCTGATAGTGAACTTAAACAAAACTATCAAACACTTGGAAAGAATGCTGCAAGAAAATGGGCTTCCAGTCATTGATGTTTCTGCACATAGGGCCAGCCCAAGACTAGCTGAGGCATGTGTTACTAAACAAGTGAATGCTCAGTTGGATCTTATTTTAAAGCACTTGAAATCCCAGGTAGTTGAACGGAGGAAGAGTGAATCGGGTTTTGTTAGTGCAAGTGCAATTTTCTCTTCAGAGTGGAACTTATGCACATTGTTTGGATTTCTCCTTGGGTTCCCAGTTTCATACTGGTTTGATTTTAATAAAAGTTTTGAGAATTGTTTGAGCATGACTGAGCTTCGGGTTTTCTCTGCCTCTGCGAGTTGTCCCAGAATCACTTCAAATCTTAAACATCGAATGTACTCGTTCAGTGTCCCAGAAACCCTCTACGTGGATTTGCAGAGTACCATAGAGAGTTGGAACAGGGATCTGCAGTCAGACTTTAACAAGCAGTCTAATTTTTCCAAACTCAGCATTTCCACAGAGATTGTCTGTCAGCCTGCGATTACACTTTAAATAGTGTGTAAACAGTGAATATTGTGTCATTCGGGAAGCATCTGTTTAACTCTCGAGAAGCAAAATACTGCAGGTGTTGGAAATTTGAAATAAGAATAGAAAATGCTGGAAACACTCAGCAGGTTAGGCTGCATCTGTGAAATTCTTACAAAGCATCATAAGACCCGAAACGTTGACCATGCTTTCCTCTCCTCAAAAACTGGGCAGGTCAGGCAGTATCTATCTCTACTTAACAGCAATTCATTTGCTTGGAAGTGCAGAACTGCTTTGTGCCAGCCACTAAAATCAATTGAAAACGCAATTATAAAATTCATCAATAAATTTCACAAGGGTCCCTGGACTTTCTGAATTCTGCTCAACCTGTGGAATGAGCACAAAGGATACAATCTGATTGATAAGTAGTAAACGCAATAAAGCTGTAGCTTATAGGTCACTACTGTATCAGTGCACTTGCATTGATATTGCATGAACTAATATTGTTCTAATTAAATTTTGATATATATTTTTGTAACAAAATACAGATAAAATAGGTTATCTAGTATTAATTTCTCTAGATCCGTGGTTCGTGAACCCCTAATATTTCAGGAGGTTTGCAGGGAAAAATCCCGTAGTGGTGGAAGCAGAAGTGTTTGCGTGCCAAAACTACGGAAAAATGATAGGTGTTGGTTTGGTGCTCATCAAATGACCGGGGCCCAGGCTCTCGGTGGGGGGGGGAGGTGGGGCCTTGCACTCATTGGCTGAGTAGCCTGCCATTCAGGATCATCATTGTCCAAAGGGACCAATCAGGTATGTCGACCATCCCGATTGACAGGCTACTTGGCTAACGATAAAAGCAAAAAACTGCGGATGCTGGAAATCCAAAACAAAAGCAAAAATACCTAGAAAAAGTCAGCAGGTTGGCAGCATCTGCGGAGAGGAGCACAGTTAACGTTTCGAGTCCGAATGACCTTTCAACAGAACAGAGTATTTCAATTCAATAAAAATGTGGAATTAAAAGTCTGATGATGACCACGAAACCATTGCCAATTGTATAAAAACCCATCTGGTTCACTAATGTCCTTAAGGGAAGGAAATCTGCCATCCTTAACTGGTCTGGCCTACATGTGACTCCAGACCCACAGCAATGTGGTTGACTCTTAAATGCCCTCTGAATGAGGGCAATTAGGGATGGACAATAACTGCTGTCCACAGTGATGTCCACAACCCATGAACGAATAATTAAAAAAAAATCTCCAGAGTCAACCTTGGTCTCTTAGTACAGCTCCCAATGGCTGTATATTGTACCGGGCTTTATAGAGCAGTGGACAGACAAATCAAAAATATAAACAGTTGTAAAATCTGTGTCTGGTTATCTTTAGCAATTTCTGTCTGGTATTTTTGACATCTATAGCAAAATATGTATATGTGTAAAAATATTTTTAGATAAATGCATTACAGAAGTTAAGATGTACGTACAATAAAACGTTTTACTGGTTTGTATTTGTTTTGCTGTTTTTCTGTTTCTAGCCTGTGAAGCAGGGTTAGGATTTCACAACCCACTCCCGTAGAGGTCAGCAGAGCTTTACCTAATTCTTGTTAAAATGGCAATGGAAATATTATGGAACATAGTTAGCTTTGAATGGGCTACAAAAGCTTAGCAACTCACTTCAGTCATGTGTTTGTAAATAGGAGCTAGTAAGAGATATGTGAAAGGTAGGGCAAATGTATTCACATGAGGCTTTTCTGATCTACTTTTGAACCAGGAAGGGTAACATTCCCCAGGTGTCCATTGATAGACAACCCAATTGAAACTGCAGGTGACTGCCTATTTGTGACCCTTAATCTACTTTTTTTAAGGGTGCAAGTGTTAACACTTCATTGGTGTCCACAAGTAATTTCGATAGATTGGATCAGATTTTGATAGATTGGAGTGTGAATCAAAAGTTGTACCAGAATATTAGGGTTGAATACAGTGTTGCACAACAGACTTGCAAGCAAAGTTATAGCTCATAGAATAAAAGGGACAGTGACAACATGGATACAAAATTGGCTGAGTGACAGGAAACAGAGTAGTGGTTCATGGATGTTTTTCAGGCTGGGGGAAGGTTTGTAGTGGAGTTCCTCATGGGTCGATATTGGGACTCTTGCCCTTCCTGATTTTTTTAATGATCTAGACCTTGGTGCACAGGGCACAATCACAAAATCTGAGTATGATACAAAACATGGAAGCGTTGTGAACTGAGGATGATAGTTTAGAACTTCAAAAGGACATAGACAAGTTGGTGGAATGGATGGACAATGGCAGATGAATTTCCATGCAGAGAAATACGAAGTGATTAATTTTGGTAGGAAGAACATAGACAATATAAAATAAAGGATATAACTCTGAAGGATGTGCAGGAGCTGAGGGATCTGGGTGTACGTTTGCATAAGTTATTGAAGGTGGCAGGACAGGTTGAGAGAGCAGTTATTAAAAGCCTAGGATACTGTATGCTTTATTAAGGGCATAAAGTGCAAGAGCAAGGGGATTATGTTGAATTTATATAAGACCTAGTTTGGCCTCAGCTGGAGTATTATGTCCAGTTCTGGGCACCACACTTTAGGAAAGATGTGAAGGCATTGGAGAGCATGCAGAAAAGATTCATGAGAATGGTTCCAGGGTTGAGGAACTTCAGTTATGAAGATAGATTGGAGAAGTTGGGACTGTTTTCCTTGGAGAAGAGTGAAAGGAAATTTGATAGAGGTATTTAAAATCATGAGGGATCTGGACAGAGTAGGTAGGGAGAAACTTCCCACTCGAAAGGATTGAGAACAAGAGGGCACAGATTTAAAGTAATTGGCCAAAAGGATCAAAAGCAATACGAGGAAAATCTTTTTCATGCAGAGAGTGGTTGGGGTCTGGAATGTACTGCCTGAGATTGTGGCGGAGGCATGTTCAATGGGGGCATTTTAAAGAGAATTAGACTTATCTGAAAAGTAAGAATGTGCAGGATTACGGGGAGAAGGTGTGGGAATGGCACTAGGTGAATGTGTCATTCGGAGATCCAGTGCAGACACGATGAGCCAAATAGCCTCCTGAACAGTAACAATTCTGAGACTTTTGTCCATCTCACCAACAGTGAGACTCCACGCTGGGATCCCTACTTGTCCCTTTGGAAAAATTCACAAAAATGATACTAGTGTATCCTGCTCTAGAGAATTTATTTTAAACAGCTGTGCAATGTCCTACAATAGCAATGGCGCTAATATTTTACACATTGTGTGCATCTATATACCTTCACTTAAAAATACAAGTATTTTCAAGAGGAATAGTTAAACTGTAAATGAAAATCAAGATAACTCATAATCATTTATTTTGAGTTTGTTGCTTTCACACAATGAGCTCAGTATAGCGCAATAGTTCTATGCATTAAATAATGAGCACAGTCTATTCCTGGGATTATGAGTAATTCACAGCAGAGTGAATATTATCCTTTTGTTTGGTGTACAGGTTTAATTTCATCACATGAGCAAGTGTTTGAAATCCTAACTTGCAATGTCCTTATTCTTCGATTACTTTATGATACTACATTTGTGTGGGTTAGCAGTTCCAGCTGTCATGTATACACCAATACAGGACCATTGCCATCATGAGTGTAAATAAACCTCACTAGGAAGGGATGTGCCATTTCCACGTAAATTGTGTTGTTCACCAGCTCATTCTTTTGAAAGTACATAATCATATTCCCCCCAACCCCTCCAGTTTTCTTTCATTTCCTTTCCCTCCTGGATCATTCACCTATAGCTGAAAGAGTGATACAGGTAACCTTCTTCAGGGCCATTTCTCAGTGCCATTGTTGGCCAGCTACTAGGGTGTGCATGATAAAGGTCCAATGAAGGTTCCATCTGATTTTTCCCCACTCCTATTCCTGCAACAGCACGGTCAAGATTGGATACCCAGCTGAGTGGGGGAAATGAGCATGGATTTTATCATCACAAGGTGTTCAAAGATGCTGTACCATTCTGCACCCCTACACCAGCAGGGTTGCATACGATTTTAAATGTTTATGAAGTAAACATACCTAGAGCTCAGTGTCATCTTGAAATATTAATTTTATTGACAATATACAAAGAAAAATACTGCATTTTCAGCTGCCATTTTTGATGCCAGTAAGTAATACTCCACATGAATACATTTTTCAAGCCCCTTTATATCTTAACAATGAATTAACATGAGTTTTTAAGCACATACATTGTCAAGTGGATTGTCGAAATGGAATCTATTGTCCATGGTTTCTCTCATCTTTCCTTGGCCTAAATAGTAGTTTAAAAGTGGCACCGTCTTATGTTTGTATGTTTACTCAGAAATGAGAACAACTGATAGACAAGAAATCTGGTTCACTGCCTTTGAAAGGAACAAACGTGAAGTTTGTGTGGCACCAGAGCACTACAGGTTAATAGTCTGCAAGAATTGCTCATCAGTTGGACCATCGCGTTTTGTAAACAAAGCATTTATCCTGTAATCTCAGAGTGAGCTGCAGAAAATTATCTAAAAGAAAGTTGCATTTAGACTAAAGTGGAGTTCTGAGTTTAAATATTACAGAACTGTAAACTTTAGTTCAACTTGCCATGTCACATGGGGTGCAGAGGATTGTGGGGGGGGTAATTCTAATGAACATAATATTCAGTTTTCGTTGAGGGGTAAAGCTGCTTGTTTCCTTCTGTGAAATACATCATCTCAGATTTCTGTTAGTAGGATGAAAAGGGACTTGCCTGCACGATGTTTTTGATGAACTCCTTGTGAACTGTTGGAGTTCTAAAGATGCTAGCATCTTTAAATAACTCCTCAGAATAAACCTATTTAATAAATTACCCTTTTATGAAAAATGTTTGCCATGGCTAGTATTTTCTGTCTTCTGAAGTGACATAAGATGTATTGGAACTCTACATACTAAATAAAAGCAAAAAACACCAAAGCCATTTCACTCTACTGCTGTCAAGTGGGCTAATTCACTATGTCGACTTCAAAAACTGTGATAAAACAAATAAGAGCTGTGGCTGTGAATTATTACTTGACTATGGTGATATTTATTTTATGATTACCTTTTGGCAAGTCTCACATGATAATCAATGTAAAGTGCTAAAACACTTAAGTTTTGTGCTGTACCTGCATTAAAAAAGGTGTGTCACAGCTTGACTAAATACTTTGAGTTGTTATTTTAAATGTAAACATTTGCACACACTGGAGAGAAAAATGCAGCTCATGAACAGTGGACCTGTACAGGGATTGGTTCAGTTAATCATTACATTACTTCCATTAATCACCATAATTATTTTGTAAAGAACAAAATCTTTTTGCAAACAGTAATAACACATCTAACCTTTGTTACTTGATACTCCAGCGTAACTGAGTTTTGCATTCAAAATGTTGATTCACAGATTTTTCCACAACACATAATTATGCTGTATTTTCCTCAGTTAGGCCCACAATTCTCTCACAAAACAGTGACACTATTTTTGTTGATTCTTAACAGTTCAGCAGTAAATAGTTACACAGTCCTGAGTTTGACTGATTACACTTGAGAAATTTGGTTAGCCCCAATTCACTGCAAAATCCCTGACCTTTCACTAATGGGGGCTCCTGTATTTAAACAGCTTTCCACTGCTGTTCACAACACCTTTATCAAATTTTCATTTTGAAACTCTAGTTTAAGCAGGAGGTTAACATTTTCAAGGGTTAAAATTTTTCATTGAGGTAGGCATTGACCATGGATGGCCAATTCTCTCCACATACAATAAAATATGATGAGGTAAATGGAGGGTTGGGGGTGGGGGGGGGTTGCAGTTTAAAGGCCATTTAGGAAAACCACTGCATAACCTGTGCTGATACTGCTTTGTAATCATGAACGCAAATCTGAGATAAAAAATCTCTTATTGATTTTGCCTTCTCTAACTGAAGAAGTGGTGACCCTATGGGCTACCATTTGACAACTGAAATATGTCACATAGGTAAGCAGTCAGAATTCCACACACGATAAGTTACTGATCTCAGTCAGCTTGACAAGGGCAAGCAGCAAGCCTGTGTTCTGTGAGCTTAAGCATCTATCCAATTATATTTGATAACATTCATCATGTCCTGTAAATTAGTTTTGAAAATCTTGAAAGATAAACGTTTTATTTTAAAGGACATTTGGTGTTCAAAGGCTAAAGCAAGTTTATGCTGGTGACAAAGTGTGCTTTACTCCAACTTCTTAGAAAGGGATACTGTATATATTTGCCCAAAGCACAGCAAACCCTGCTACCGCTGCAGCCAGAAAGAGGAAGGCCACACATCGACAGCATCGCCTCTAGAAGAGACAAAAACATTCAGACAATAAATTATGGGATAAAATCACCCAAAAATATACCTGGATACCCAACATGTGCTAACTCTGCTTCTCATTAATCATGTGGCAACTTCAGATTTCATCATTTATAAACAACTATTCATAAATTTCATGAATACAATGAAATGGCTTTTGTTTGCTATTCCCTAAATCAGTAAATATAATAAATTGATAATTCATATACGTTCTCAAATATTCTTCATGTGCTTAGAAAAATTCTGGATATTCTTTATCTTGTTTGCACCTTAAACATTTAAACATGAAAGTTAAATTCTGCAACATAACGTATTGGCAGCTTTAATGTGATACTGTGCAGCGTTATGCTGTTCAGGTCTTTGTGATATCCAGCTGAATATTGAAAGCTAGATGAATGATAGAATCACTGTTCAATATGAATGGCACGTTCCATTATGTTTGATATAATCTGGATCAATCAAATACAAGGCTATGATATAGTCAAATCAAGATGAGATCATGCAGCACATTATACTGCCCTATCTATGTGTTAACTTTGATAATAAAGAAAGAATTCTCAAAATGTTCTATGTTGGAATTGATCTACCCCAGTTGAAACTCGATTTTAACTCACTCAAAACCCATTTACCTATACAGAATTAAAATTGGGCCTATCATTTCTCTCAAATCTACAGCTTCCTGCAAGAGCGCAGCTGGCTCCTGTAAATTCATAAGGTCATGTTCTGATGTGAGTTAATAGTATATATATTTTAAAATGTTTAGCACAGCATCTTTTTGCTGGTGCTTTCCTAACATTCCTTTTCTTCAGCATATTTCCCTAGCTTTCCAGTCTCCCTTACTCACTGCACTTTCCTAGCTTCTCTCCCTCACCGGCCAGCTGCACTGCATATAATCTTGGATTTTTCTCCACCTTGAGTTGTGGGTTATTAATTCTGTTTCTCATTTTTCTCGTTCTTTCTTAGCAGCATTATGATATCCTGTGTTCATAAATATTGGTCACACTCTCTATCTTTCTTTACCTTATGATAATGAGCTATGTTTTCCTTCTTGATGAGCTGAACATGAGCCAGTTAACAATGTCTCCCCCTCTCATTCTTCTAAATTCATAACCATTATCTTCCTATTAACAAACTACTGAAAAGTTTTTACTTAACATATTGAATCTGTGTCAGCTTCATCTCATGTCATTTCTGAACCGTAAAGACACTAACTGATTACTCCACTGTGAAGCACATAGGAAGTTTTTCCAAGTTAAATGGTGCTAAATAAATGCAACTTGTTTTTGTTGTTGTTGCAGTAAATCATTTTACAAGTCCGCCAATTGCAATCCATCTCACTTTCACCAAATCAAGTCTACTATAAATAAATATTTTGTTATTAAATTACAAATATTAATGATTTAAAAAAATTATTTACATTAATAAAGATGCCTGATAGCAACCAATGGTTTACCAAAAAACCGAAAATACCAGGGATGATCGGAAGAGATGTAAAATGGGCTGCCGACTTGCTATCATCCATTTTGTTCCATTGCAAAACATCTACCCAACCTTGTGAATTGGCCCAATAATCCATTCACTTTTGGAGTATCAGAGATATTCAGCCCAGCACTGCTTGCTAAATTATTATATGCTGCCATATTGTGTAGTCTATGCAAAAATAAATGAGCAAGTACGGGACCCTAAATACCAGAGATGACAATGATCCTATCTGTAATAATGCCTTATTTTATTGTTTACTTCAATAAGCAGTCAAATAAGCTTTGAAAATAATTTATTCCAATGATGAAAAACAATCAATTTTCACTCAAGCGATTGAATTTTCACTTGTTTTGGAGACCCAAAAACGATTGATTTTGTAGACTTATGAAATTGCCAAAATCATTGTTACATCATTTAGTATAAAATATATCTATCCAATCACATAAAAATGTTTGAAAGGTGTTAATGTAGGCCTACAACTTTGCCGATGAAGTGTTTTGGCATTGCTAAAGGTAATGGCTGTGTTTAGGATGCCCAGAATGGAAATGGAACCTGTTTGACAGTGATGACTTTTAAAGCTGTGCTATAACGTTAACCTTCCACACACCCTTTAGCTTGAACTTATGCTGTGGTATAATGATGCACAAAACCCCTCTCACACTTTAGCTGAAACATTAATACATTTATTTGTAATCTTTGCTAAAAAGTAGAGAAAGACATTTTCAATGCTCTTGTCTTTTCTGCCAATAAATAGATTAGTACACCCAAATATCCAGCCTTATTCTACAATTAGTAAAAGTGCTGGAAGCTGGTTTTTATGGAAAATGGATAAACTAATGGAATAATATCCCCAAAATATTGATAGAAATTCCAGGTTCCCATGTAATAAAATCAATCTGATTTATTTTGGCCATATAGCAACGGGACTAATTATAAAATGGCAGAATTGTGGAATTTATTTCCTAAATACCACGAAAAGTACCCAAAATTCTCAGAACTCTATTTTGTCAGTCTCTGCAAGTGCACCTGTTTTTATGTTGTCCTTTTAGTTCAGATCCTGGGAACCCAGCATTTGTTTTACCTGAGTCTACAGTCTGCTGCTGGGTGACACAAAACGGATTTAACAGCATAAATATCATAGCTCAAAGAAACCAGGATCCTGGAATCTGAATTAAAAGGTTAGTGTTTAGGTTCATTCACAGCTTGTTGATGCAGATTGATTAAATAGGCCATGAATAAAAACACACTCTCACACTGCTACTAGTAACTGGCTCTACATACAAAAACATTACTGTCACCAGCTTGCTTCTTCACACTATGTCCCAAAATATGGCTACAGGGACTGGAAAATGTTTGGTTTACATAGATTAGCTGGCTTACCACTTTTTTTTGTCCTTACCAATTTTCTGTCAAGATATCTAACAACAATGCTTTATATGGTGATCTAAAGAGCTTCTTTTGTACTGTAAGCTAGATGTGTACATGAGACAAAAGGTGATAGAAACGTTTGTTGAGATAACTGAGATGTGATAGATGGAATGGGAAGAGAATTGTATATAATTGTATTGTTATAAATTCCTGGTACATGGCTCATAGTAATATTTTAGAGGTCATTTTCAGGTCTGAGAAGATTAATGTTTAACTGTAGAAGATGGAATAAATGCAACTAAAGCAGCTTGAAGTCTATTATACTTAAAACATTGGGGCCATGTTGACTCAATATGTTAACAGCTAGAAAGATAAGATCGTAAAGCAGCATGTGGGCTTATTTGACTGGAGAATTGGAGAAAAGGTGTCTACACTGCTTGCAAAGAAATGCAGCCCAAGAGTTAATTTGTTTTGGGTGTTAAAGCTACAATTAATTTAAAAGCATTCAGTGAGCCCTGGAAGGCTACATAGCCATGAAGATAGGTGAAGCTTTATAAAGTTCTAGGGTTTCAATTTATCTATGTGTTTGCTGGGGGAGGGAATGTTCTGCAGCAGGGGAAATGGCCATACCAAAAAGGTGCTGCTTTAAGCAGGATCCAGGCAGAAGTCCTGGTGAACTGAGAAGGTGGCAGAAGGTCACTGGTTCCATGCTGGAAAAATGGCCTGGAAGTTCTTTATAGCTTGCTATAGGTGGGGAGATTGGAGCTTTGCGAAATCTAGGAGGAGCACCAGCCTAGTGAAGCTAGCCAGCTATTAAACAGCTGAAATTGCACCAGTAAGTAGAGGCTAGAGTGCAGACTTGCAAGTCCAAGGGAATGAGCCTTGGGAGACAAGATTGAAACCCTGGGAGGTGTGCAGTCATGGAGGCAGTCCGAGTTGGAGAGGCTTTGAGAGAATTCAAAGTCTTGAGCTTCGAAAATGAAAAGTTTGGAGTCCCTCATGAGGGAAACAGAGTTTCAACGGGATTGGTTGGCTCAGTGTTTACTGACATCTGGGTGGGTTGTGGAGAAATCCAAGGGATCTGTTTTGATCGCATTTGCTATGTATTGTACAATGTGATGATGTTAGAGTATAAGATAGATAGTGTATATTGTTTTATCTTTTTAGCCTTGTATAGTAAAGTATATTTTTGTTTGTTCAAAACTAGTGGAATCTTGTGGCTTTCTACCCTTGACAAGTGTCTTGAATCTCAAACTTTGTCCACTTTAAACAAAACGTTATTAGTCCCTAACCAGGTCTTACCAAAACTTTGGTGGCTGGTCTAGGATCAAAACAATAGACACCAGAACAGACTAGTTGGGCTGAATGGCCTGTTTCTATGCTGTATATTCAATGTAGTATCTTTGGGTTCTTTGTCTTTTTAAGTTAATAATGTCAAATTAATTCAAAAGCATATCACCAAATGTTGTCACATAATGAACCAATTTTGATGGGTTAACATGTGAATAAAATAGTTATTGATGACAATTACAAAACAAATCATCAAACTAGTCCAAAAGTTGAATTCATGGAATTCATGGAAAGGGAGCTCTTGTGTTTGACCTCAGGCCTTAAAATAAAAGCTAGTAATTTATTGCCTGCTAACTGTTAAACTCTGGTATTTGTGGCCATGTCTCACCTTGCCTTGTGACTGCAGATGAGATGATTTCAGAATCTCACCTGGGCAGGTTTCTTCTGAAACCTCTTTAACGCATCCTGATGATTCTGCAGTTCTTTCAAACAGGCACGATGCTCATTTTGCACAAGTGTGAGCTTTGACTGAAGTTCACTACACTACATGGTTGATGGGAAAGAACAAATTACACAAGTGAGGAAAATAAAATGACTCTTAAACAGAATCAAGAGGCAACAATTCTTACCAATGGTCCCTGACACAAACAAAATCCCCAGTAGTTAATGGGGAGTTCCACCTCATATAATGAGTATGGTTAAGATTGTGTGCCATTTTGACTACTTACAGAGATTGAAAGGCCCAAGTACTGTGCTGTTCATGCATTGTACTGTGTCCAGTGATGTGTCCCAGAATAAATATGGAATCACTGGAGCATCACCAGTCAGGATGGGGTCTCCAGCTGAAAACTAAAACTGCCTTTTTGCTCAGTTATCTTTCAGCAGACTACATACCTGGAATGAGCAAAACCATGCTGATGTGCATAAAATATGAACTCTTTATTTATTCTGGAATTCCCCATGGTTTTTCCACCGACAGCTCTGTTGCAATAATGAGTTGTTTTTGAAATCTTTGTACCTGACTGAACATGTCATTTCATGCCATTCTAGAGGAACATTAAACCAATAATCACGGAATGTGCAGCTCGGTTTCTGGGAGGAAGGTGACACCGATATTTGATGTGAAATTTCTCAACCATAGCTTCATTTTTAATTTAACTTAATTTAAAACTCTTGCTGTTCAACTTACCTGAAAGTCCCGCTGCTGGTAACTAAAGTGGGAGGAGGCCCTACTTTGGTGGGTGGCGGGAACCTGGGACAGCATATTGCTGGTAACAGCCAATTAACGGGCTGCTGTCCATTGAGGATGGCGACCTACCCTCCAGGCCCAATCAGAGAGCTGGCATCTCAGAAACCTCATCAGTGCCACTGCTATCAGTGACCAGTGCTGACGCTGTAGCTCCACAATGAGGGTAACCTTGAAGGCAGGTAGGTTTTGGAGATGAAGCTAGGGTCGGGCAGGAATACCTGGGTGGTCGACAGGGTGGTGGGAGGGGTGTGGTGGTCATGGTGCACAGGTGGCATTGTTGTTGCAGGGGAAATCATTGGCACCATGGGCACACCCATGGGCCATGGAGTACCCATTAAGGAGGCCATTCCTGGGAACCTACTGGGTGATGGCCAGGGTTTCTCCAGCAGCTTCCAATGGTGGCAAGATATCTGCGGGAGCAGTAAGTGGCCCGTAGTTGGACCATTAAGTGACTCAATTGGCCATCTGGATGCCATTAAGGGTCCTGCCATTGGCAATATGCCATGGTGACAGGAAGACATCAGGTTCCTCTCCCGACGCCTCCCCCGTCATATTGTCAACCCTCCCACCTCCTGGCCTGACCCCAAAGGGCCAGGAATGTTTAGTCCGGCTGCTACAAAATCGGTCAGCCTATAACTTCTAGGGACTAAGCACTGCAAGGAGTGAAATGTACTTCATTTTATTTCGGTATTAGATAGGCATTATATGAGTATTAATCTAAAATCATAATGCCCAGTACAATCCTTCCGTGTTATTGGTATTACAGAAAAAGCAACTCATTCCTAGCTGTAAGTATAAATAAATAAAAACGCTTGAGCCAAATATTTCCAATCCAGGCGTTACCTTAGATTCTAAAAGAGAGCCTCAATGTTGATGCATTTTAAAAAACAAACTCATACAAAGAATGATTATAAATCAACACTATGGCTGAGATTTTCCATTCCCCATCATGACAGGACCAGCCACGGGAGTGGAATGCAAGTTCATTGACTTTCGGCAGGACTGGATGATCCCGGGGTCGGGCAGGGCCGGAAAATCCCGTCCTATGCTCTCCATAGGTTTTGGTTTCTATTTTTTGCACATTTGGGGCTGTGCACATAACATTTATATTGAACGTTCAACATGGGCTCGCTTGAGCCAATGATAGTTTTCTCACCTCCTGCTCTTTGGCGTGAAGCAGGGCCAACTGCCTTTCCAATTGGTCGCTCAGCTCGCTGACCTTCAGCTGAAGTGCCTGATGATGGTGCTCCCTCCTGGCACTGAACAAGTCTAAAATGGATCAAACCCAAACTTGACATTGATAATCAAATGTTGAATTAATCTGGAGACACTGTGATCTTTTTACTTACCATTCTGTTGCATTGCTTTTTCTTGTGTTGTTGTCTGGATGGTTTTCTTCTGTACCATGTCTGCAAATTGAAGGATAATTGGCAAAGATTGAATATAGTTACTGCCGGCTATATGGTTGATGCCTCATCTCAGTTGAATTTCATTTCTACTCAAACCAGATCTACTTCAAAGTCAAGTAGGCATATCTTTTCATTGTAATACAAATCTACAGTGACGTCAAACAAGGAACTATTATTAATTTGTTCCATTAGTTCTGCGACTCTGCAAAGGTGGTCAAGTGATGCCACTGAGCCAGATGTTTGTCCAACAGCTGCTGACATTATAGAGTAGGAAGGTACATACAGCAGCAAGGAGTTTAGATTGTTGCTCTCCCAGGCTGCTGGAGGCATTATTTGGTGGAGGAAAATCCAATTCCAGGAACCTCCTTGTCATTCCAGGAACCTTAGGAACCCAACACAGCTACTCTCCCCTTAAGCAGTTTTGTGATAGTATGGATCATTCTTTTGACCCCATGACGACATCCTCCTATTGCCCAAAATCACATCTCCGCCTTTAGGATAGCTACTACTTCCCGCTGGGTTAGAGTAGAAGTTTGACGAGACCATGAAGATTAGGCCTGGGAGTTTAAGACTTCTGAGCCATATGCTGTAGGTGGCCAGAGAGATCTTTGTTCCTAAGTCCCCATCTGGATAATTCATGCTAGGAATTAAAACAGGACTTATGCCTACTGAGTTTTGGTAGTATTCTATTGGTTTGCCTTAATTTAAACATGAGATACGCTTTGTTAGTTCAAACTTTATGGAGTGTGTTTTCATTTCAGCATGACATTGAAAAAATTCTCTTTGGTTTATAGTGATAATTTAATAAAAGGAAATTCTCTATAAATTTACACACAGAGGAAAAGTTCCCCTTTGGAGTGATAACCATCATTTATCATGGACTAACATCCCAGCATTTGATGTATTCCTAAATTGAATTGTCCTCAAAGTAAGTTGAACTGTCCTGGCTATTCAGGTAATAGATCAGTGATATAATGAAATAATTTAGCTGGGGTCCAAATTTTGTGCACAACACAATAAAACAGGCAATATTCTCATTTACATCCAAACTAATTCATCAGGTCAACCAGGTCGTACAACTTAATTTAAATTAGAGGAAAATATATTGTTTATAGTAGGTGTACACTCTGCACTATGTTTCCAATTCAGGTCATGTAGGCACTATTTCATTGTAATGCAAATCTACAGTGACATCAACACTACAGTTGCTTACTGGAAATTCTGTGGCAAGTAACTCATCCCCTGACTCCCCAAAGCCTGTCCACCATCTACAAGGCACAAGTCAGGAATGTGATCACCTTGTCTGGATGAGTGAAGATCCAACAACACTCAATTAGCTCAATACCATTCAGGACAAAACAGCTCACTTGGTTGTCCCCCATCCACCACCTTTAGCATTCATTCCCTCCACCACTGACATATAGCGGCAGCAGTGTGTACATATACAAGGTGCACTGCAAAAGCTTCCCAAGCCTCCTTTGACAACATCTTCCAAACCTGCAACCTCTACCAACTAGAAGGATGAGGGCAGCAAACACATAGGAAAACCACCACCTACAAGTTCCCCTCCAAGCCACACACCATCCTGACTTAGAACTACCGTTCCTTCACTGTGGCTGAGTCATAAACCTGGAACTCCAATCCTAACAGCACTGTACCTACACCAGATGGACTGCAGTGGTTGAAGAAGGCAGCTCCCCACCACCATCTCAATGGCAATTAGGAATGTGTATTAAATGCTGGCCTTGCCAGCAACGCTCAGATCCCACGAGGGAATAATGAAAAAAGTCATACACTTACCCTGTAGTCTACTGATTGTAGATGCCATTTTCTGTTTCTGCTCTTCCATTTTTTGTAGTTTTTCTGAGAAAAAATGAATCCATAATTATTCTGCAGCTCACAATATAGCTATGTGATGAAAGATTCAACCCTTTCCAAGATCAGGTTGCACATAATCCAAGCCAAAACACATATCCCTGTACTATCTGACTATGATTTAACCTTCACTTTCAGGAGCTTGAATAGTGCTGTGACAGAAATATTCATTGGTACACGCCTCTCGCAAATGCTCACCTTTGCTTTCTTCTGGATACCAAAGCTTCTTCCTTGTTTGCAGCTGGTTGACTATTGATTCAGTTGATGTCCACTCAGCGTGAATCTGGTATCTGTGCTTATACTGGAGTTTGACGGACTTGCAGCCCCAAAAATGGCTACCTTCCTTTTTCATACCAGCTGCAGCGGAACCTTCAACTCTTTGACATCAATGTTGCTTCCAAACCTGAGCTGTGCCACTTTGCACAATTAGACAATTTTTCTGGCACAGCCACAGCCTCTCTTTTTAGGAGAGCTGCATCCAATTAAGAGCTACTTCCTCGCTGTGCTGTAGGTTTTTGGAGCCACTGAATCTCAGCTAGGTTTGACACAGACCAACTCTCAGCCTTTCCTGTGCCTGTTGCCCATTCAAATTCGGAAGCAGGGCATGGATCACAGAATTCATTGCGGCTCCCCTGCTGAGCTACTGCCAGAGAATACTCTGGACCACGAGGCAGCACAGACCCAATTTCCCTGTATAGGTTCGTGGGTGAGAATGGCAAAGTACTGGCGAGAGATCAGTGTCTAAAAATTCTACTGCTGCACAAATCAGCAGCCCTGCAAATCCACAGGGATGACACTGCAGCATAATGGGGGAGGCAATGGTGTAGTGGTATTGTTGCTGGACTAGTAATTCAGGATAAAAGCAAGATACTGCACATGCCGGACCACTGAAACAAACACAGAAAATGCTGGAAAATCTCAGCAGGTCTAGCAAGGTCTGATGAAAGGTCATACAGACTTGAAACGTTAACCCTGTTTCTCTCTCCGCAGATGCTGCTAGACCTACTGAGTTTTTCCAGCATTTTCTGTTTTTGTTTTAGTAATCCAGTGTAATGCTCTGGGGACCAGTGTTCGAATCCCACCACGGCAGATGGAGGAATTTGAGGTCAATAAAAATCGGGAATTAGAAGTCTAATGATGACCATGAAACCATTGTCGATTGTTGTAAAAACCCATTTGGTTCACTAACGTCCTTTAGGGAAGGAAATCTGCTGTCCTTACCTGGTCTGGCCTACATGTGACTCCAGACCCCCAGAAATGTGGTTGACTCTTAAATGCCCTCTGAACAAGGGCAATTCGGGATGGACAATAAATGCTGGCCTAGCCAGTGATGCCCACATCCCATGAATTAATTTTTTTAAAAATGCCAGAATGTGTTCACCGGGAGCTTCTGGCTAGGAGGAAGATTCCCTGATTTCCACATTAGCAATGGACATCTACACCACTAAGGTTGCATCTTGGGTTGCTGCTCTCAGAGGGTCTGGTGCCAGGGTCAAGAGCCTGGATGCCCAGGTGGGCTTCACATACACTGACCAGCAGACTTGCACACCTACATTCACTGGGCATGCCTTCCATTGCTGCTTCACTGGGCAGGAACAAAGAACTCCCAGCTCCCACTACACCTCATCTGCCAAGTATCACCTTGTTTGAGGTGGGAAGAGACTTCATAAAAACTGGTGTCGATACATCAGATTTAAGGCCAAATTCTTCATTCTTCTGCCACTCTCACGGGAGGGGTACACAAAAAGGGCTGCAGGCTTTCATCCCTGGTGTCCTTGGAAAAGAGTGGAGGAGCAAACATTGTCTGAAATTAACTTTCACTGTATTAAATAGTAATGTCGTGTTTCAGTGGTTGCAAAATTAAACTAGAGATAAATTGGACTGTCACCAAGCCACAAAGTGATAACTTTGTCACTATTGCTTTCTGTCTCCCACATTTTATTCTGCATCATTGCATCATCACACTGGATGCAAATCAATGCAACAACAGAGTCAGGTCAATGACCTGGATCCTGAATGCATTTAAGTTAAAAAGTACGAGATCCAGATCCAGGCTCACACCACACGTGCTTCCTACTGAATGACATATAATGTCAGACTAAGATAAAAGCAAAATACTGCGGATGCTGGAAATCTGAAACAAAAACAAAAATTGCTGGAAAAACTCGGCAGGTCTGACAGTATCTGTGGAAAAGAAGACAGAGTTAATGTCTCGAGTCCGTATCACTCTTCATCAGAACAGTTCTGTTAACTCTGTCTTCCTTTCCACAGATGCTGTCAGACCAGCTGAGTTTTTCCAGCAATTTTTGTTTTTGTTGTATAATGTCAGACTGTTGTAAAGCCTAGTTTAAAAGAGTTCCCAAGGGTTGCTCAGACAGGTGGTACATGCAAACATATGAATTTGGAGCAGGAGTAGGCCACTTGCCCCCTTGAGCCTGCTCTGCCATTCAATAAGATCATGGTTGTTCTGAATGTAACCTCAACCCCATATTCCTGCCTACCCCCCATAACCTTTCACCCTCTTGTTAATCAAGAATCTATCTAGCTCTGCCTTAAAAATATTCAAAGACTCTGCTTCCACTGCCCTTTGAGGAAGAGAGTTCCAAAGATCACAATCCCCTGAGAGAAAAAGATTCTCCTCATTTCTATCTTAGATGAGCAACCCCTTATTTTTAAACAGTGACCCCTAGTTCTTGATTCTCCCACACGAGGAAACATCCTCTCTACATCCGCCCTGTCAGGACCCCTCAGGATCTTAAAGGTTTCAATTAAGTTGCCCCTTGCTCTTCTAAATTCCAGCAGATACAAGCCTAACCTGTCCAGCCTTTCTTCATAAGACAACCCACCCATTCCTGGTATTAGCCTAGTAAACCTTCTCTGGCCTGCTTTTAATGCATTTACATCTTTCTTTAAATAAGGAGACCAGTACGATACACAATATTCCAGATGTGGTCTTACCAATGCCCTGTACAACTGAAGCATAACCTCCCTACTTTTGTAATCAATTCCCCTCACGATAAATGATAACATTCGATTAGTTTTCCTAACTACCTGCTATACCTGTGTACTAACCTTTTGTGATTCATGTAGAAGGACACCAGATTCCTCTGAATCTCAGAGCTCTGCAATCTCTCACCATATAGAAAATAAGCTTCTTCCTGCCAAAATGAACGATTTCACATTTGCCCACATGTTACCTCATTTGCCAGATCTTTGCTCACTCCCTTAACCTATGTCATTTTGTAGTGGTAGTATTAATATTAATAGCATTGCCCAAGAACACACTGTTCCCAGCCCTATAATAATTAAAATTTAAGTAGCTGGCAAATAGAGTTACCGATCTGCAGCTATTCCATATCCACGCTCTTTTCTTTTGCTGCTCTTTGAATCCCTGCTGCAATTTGCGTCTGTCTTTTTGATTCACTGTTTATCTTGATCTTGGTCTTTTGATGCTTTACATGCCAGGAATGAATTAAATATCTGGTTCACAACTGGATCACCAGCAGGCTCATTAGTTCAACTGATGCTGTTCCCATTCTCACTGCTACTGGTGCACTATTTATGTACAACTTAAAGTTTGCTCTTTATTCTGACAATAACTCATGACTAACAAAAATAAATTCTAGGCTCTTATTGCATCATTTGAAACTTAGAGATAAGTTTAACCAAAGAACCTACCTGACACTACTGAAGAAACAATGGTACAACACCAAGAGCAATTGTTTGCCTGAAAATGATTGGAGTCCTTCCCAAAGGTTAAGGCTTCATCTTAAAGGTTGTTTACTATTTTAGTTCCGCTGTCAACTCATTTTATTATAAAGAGCAGAAGGTGGATTTTCAGATAAGTATTCATGCCACTGTATGCAATAATTTTAAGGTCCAAAGATAATTGTTTTTAATAACGATATTTCACCCTTAATTTTAAAAGATGACATTTTACTAGCATATTTTCAGTTGTGCACAAGAACTTTAAAAAAATGCTCAGAAGCCTAACAAGGATGTTATTTAAGTAATTCTATGACATTATGAAATTATTTCAGAATGCTTTTACACTGCAAGGTACAACTATCATCAGTGTATCCATTGTTAAGTCAGATCAATAAGGGAACAGTTTAGAAAAATCACTTTCAAATATAACTTACATGATGCATTTGTCACAGCTACCAACCCTTCACATTAAAAAAAAGCACATTCAAAAATCACACACAAACAGGAACTGATAGATTTCGCTGCAGTATCTGCCCTCAGCCATCTATTTGCTTCTCCTAGCAGAACCACAATGAGACTGAAAATAACAATGAATATTTTTAAAATGCATCAAATTTAGGAAGTTCATTCTGCAGATTTACTTTTAATGATTACATTTTCTATATTTCTTTTTAAGTTTTTTTGAACACCACAGGCCTGATCTGCAGCGACCTCTAGTATGAGGTTTGAAAGTTTCGCTTAACTCTGTTCTATTCAATCAGTAACACCTATTTTAATATTTAGAATCTGTTGGCTTGCAAGGTAGAACTTTGTAGAGTGATATTTTGTGACTTTGCCTTTTCAAATTGAGTGTTAATTTGTCTTAGCTTCCAAGACTTTTGCCTTTAAAGCCAAATGCCAGGTCTTGAGCTCATCCAGTACAATACAGAGGGAGTGCTGTACTGTTGGAGATGCTGTCTTTCAGTTAACACACGAAACCAAGTCCCCCCTCCATTCGGCTGAATGCTAAAGATTTATTTGAAGAAGCGCAGGGAGTTCTTCTTGTGGCCTTGGGATGTTTACCTATGCTAAAGGTGCTATAAATTCAAGCTGTTGTCCTGGCATCATTGAATAGAATCATAGGAGGTTTACAGCTCAGAAGGAGGTCGATTGGCCCATCATGTCTGTGCTGGCCAAAAAACAAGCCACCCGGCCTAATCCCACCTTCCAGCATTTGGTCCGTAGCCTGCAGGTTATGGCACTTGAGGTGCATATCATCATTATTCCCTCAACCAACACCATCAGAAATAGTTTTAACTGGATATTCATAGAATCATAGAATGCTGTATTAAAGCATCATACAGGTTCAACATAAGAGTCTGGATTTTCTGCAATCTCCCCCAAACTTCCCCCATGGTTTTGACAAATCTGTGGTGCACGGAGTCAGAACATTGTTCTAGAATGCTCTCTGTCCCCCCACTTGCTACCACTTTCTCAAAGGCAGCCCAGAGCATAACATGGTCCCAGCCATGTGTGGACAGAAACATATAAGTAACATCCAACTTATAGGGAACACCATCCTAACTATACTTCCCATCACTTTCCTTGATTGATCACCAACTGCAAAGTCCACTAGCTAAGCTAACATCAGGAATTAACATTTCGTGACCATAAAAGATGATAGTATCAGTGAGCGCTGAAGAAATTTACAAATTTTATTGTGTTGATGACAATTTTTAATGACAGTCTCAGAATGCAGCATGCCCCTCTGTGATTCTTGTCTCAGTTCTGGTTGGCTTCCCCAGTGCAGCTCAACAAAGACTGCCTCTGGCTTACAAATGGTCCCAGGGATCGTTTGGTATCTTTGTAATGGGCTAAAGACCGGAATGTGCTCCAAACAGAAAGTTTGGGCTAAAATAGTTAATATTCCTGTGAAGCACATTGGGACATTTTAGTACGTTAAAGGAGTTACATAAATGCGAGTTGTTATTATTCTTTTTGAGTGTGGCAAAATGGGGTCACCAAAATTCAAGTTCTTCCTTTCTAAATAGGATGGACTTTGAGACAACTTTAAGACAAGATTTTCAAGTATCCAGAAATTGGATTATTGAATGACTTGATTATATGACTTTAAATTTAGCAACCTAAATTAAATCTAAAAAATTAGATATATCATGGTACATCAGACTGACTAGATTATAATTGCTATTCCATAAGTATTTTCAACAGTATTTAACAATTGTGCCACTCAAAAGTTGGCAATTTCAATTTGTTTATGGATCATATTATCAGGTTAAAGCACCTTGTTGCGCTAATGCTCACTATTTAAATATACATAATTAATTGTAAATCACATAAAATTATTAATTGCTAAACAAATACCAATTCCCTCCCTGCAGCAGGTCCTTGCCCGCATGGAAGCAATACCTTTGCTTGTTAGAAGCTGCTCTTGATGGAGTTCATTTTCTTCTCTTAATACATCAATTTGATCCAAGAGTTTCTGTGTCTCACTTTCTACAACTTCCAATTTCGTCTGTAAATTTCTGAGCAACATGTTGTCTTTTTCTGCTCTCTGAAAAAATAGAGGATGAAGAGGTGGAGACAAAAAGAACAAGTGAAGCAGAGAGAGAGCAAACCAATAAGCCAAACTATGAAATAAGTTGGACCAACATTTTTCTTGAAATGAATTATCTCAT
This sequence comes from Carcharodon carcharias, assembly GCF_017639515.1. Classification (NCBI taxonomy): domain Eukaryota; kingdom Metazoa; phylum Chordata; class Chondrichthyes; order Lamniformes; family Lamnidae; genus Carcharodon; species Carcharodon carcharias. The sequence goes on from NC_054475.1 coordinate 22,067,932, forward strand.
TAAGTTAATGTATTTAGAGCATCTCCTTTAGAGATTTCAGCTTCCGTTTACTTCTCTTCTCAATATGGCAGCTGCTTTGCATTTTCACAAAACAGAATGGGAACCAATCTGTTCCAAAGCCCAATGAAACCCTCATTAAAATAATCCATTGTGAATATTACACCGTCTATAAGTAACAGTGTGAGATTTATCATCTGTATTCAGCCAGTGTCCTGGATGGTCCCCCTTAATCAGCCATTCTATAGAATGCCCCCTCTGAAGCCAACTCATGTATGAAATGCTCTCTCTGTACCTTGACAGTTTGGTGGGTACGTCCTCCATAGCTAACCAATGAATGGAGAACCCTCTGTAATTAACCAATTATATAGATTACTCTCTGTAACCAACCAATGTATCAATTACTCTCTTTAGAATCAGTCAATGTTTGGGTTACTCCCTCTGTAACCAATCAATATATGGAAATGCTCTCTCTGTAGCCTGTCAATGTGTGAGTTACTCCCTCTGTAAAGAGTCACTTAGGGAACAAGGTTGACTTTGCTTGTCCTATACAGTTGAGAATGAGAACTGACAATGAAGAGACACTTAGGCATCAGTGTAACTCTCCAACTCCACTGTTAATGCACCATCCTAGTGTGGTGAGTTGCATAATGCTAAATTATTTTAAAAGGAGAAAGACAAGTCAAATTGTTGTACATTCATGGACAAAAGCAGTGGATGTATTCCCTGATGGGGGAACATGCATTCCATTCAAACCTGAAACATGATTATGAATCTATTTTCTCTTACTTAATGAGTTCCCAAACATCATTAGTCAGTCTGTGAAAGGAGGGACTTCATGCCCATCCTGGCGGTTTGGCTCTGAGGGGTATTAGCAAACAACCAGGACAAGATGTCTATCTAATCACCCTAGTCAGAGAAACCTCAGCACCCTACAGAGACCCAAGGAGAATTACATTGCAATCTGAGTTTTTTTTTACATAAACTCATTATTGGATCAATCCAGGTAGAAGGTTGAGACCTGCCCTTGTTTTTCTCTGGAGCAGTTTCACCAGCAAAGTGGGACTGAAGTGATAGTCTCCCTAATGTGCTGGCTTCAACCTGACTCCAACCTGTACTGGAAGTTATTACTAATGCAGGTTGGACTCCTGGGAGACAAACCTGCTAAATAGAGGGAACTCATTGCTATTAAGAGAAATGTAGCAGTGCTGCAGCTAGAATTTCACTAGGAGAGAGAGGATCCAGAATTAAAGGGAGAAGGCAACACTGGGAGATTATACTTTAATTTATCTCAAATAGTTTGGAAGAGCCAAAATAGCAGAGCCAGCCAGGCTCTGCCCCAAATAAAAGGGACAGTTGGTCAAAAATAGGTCCTCTCCTTTCTCCTTTATCAATGATCTACCTGCTGGCCTCTTCTGGTCTTAGCTAAGGAAGCAGGGAAATGGACTTGTCTTTTTTTGCCAATATCGTAGGTGATAGTGTGGCAAAGGGACACATGGCCAAGATCCCAAACGGAATCATTCAGATAAGGTTTGGAAATTGCAACAACTCCACAAGCCCTGCTATCACCGCACTGATTTGGACATTGTAACTTAAAAAGTATATTGAAGCTGTTCCTATTTGAACTTTTACAGATTGCTCTTAAATGATTTTCAAATTTTCTCCTGTTCAACTTTTAAGGGAAATAAGTAAGATATTGTTCAGTACTGGGCTCTTAGGTTAATTGGTAATCATCTGTTAAGAGGTGCATAGGAGTGACTGGAGTGACTTCACCTCTGACTTTCTTCTATATCTGTGGCCTTCACTTCCACTTGGGACCTCTCCACCTGTCATAGCTGAGGCAGCAAACTCAGCAGTCAGGCAGCCACAGATGTGCAGCAACAGCGTATAGAAAATGTCCACTTTGTCAAACAATGCAATTTTATCACTTCTATATTTTTGTAAAATTTAAGCTAATAGCTTTATTCACACTTATATTTTTAAAATCAATGTGGGTTATGACACTAAGTTACCTGCAGTTTGCTCTGGGTTATGTGTAATTGATCTGTGGTCTCCAAGTGTCTGATGGTCAGTTCAGCACAATCTGCCTGCACTCTATCACTTTTCTCTTTCCAGTGAGCAGACTCCTGTTCTGCTAAACTCAGTGATCTCTGCAAACACAAACATGCAGGATTTATTCACCTTCTCAATTCATCTTTCGAAGAGGTATCAGAAGGTATGATTTGCTAAGTATTGATAAATTCAGTTTGTCTTGGCTACAGGTTACTCTCTCCTCTGGTGCTTTGCTGATTTGAAGAAGTGGAAGAAGCAATCAAACATATCATCCTGTACCAATACAAATCTTTAGGTTTCCTTGGAGCTTTTGCTTTAATTAAAATGATCTGAAAATTAAAGGGCAGGGGAATAATTAATCTAGACATGCATTAACTGACCTAACATACAGTAATAGGGTATCTTTTGAAAAGTGAACCATTTTGATCACAATTGTTAAAAATCCGATCTTATGTTGCGCTCAGACCTGTTTGAGGCTGGTCTATTTTGGTGCTTCTTTTAAAAATCAATCCAACTCAATTCCTTAGCTCGTGACCTGCTCTATTTAATCATAACTCTCACTCCAGACATTTCCCAGTGTTGGCAAGTGGACTGAGCTCTCAGTCACTCTGGACTTTAACTTTCTGTCTCTTACCTGTACATTGGCCAAAGTTTGTTCAGTGGCTGTTTTCTCCCTGATTGCTCTCTGGAGCGACTCCTTAGCAACAAGCTCATACTTGAGTTTTTGCTCCTGCATTTCAATCATGCTTTCCTTCATACTGTCTCGCGAGTGATTCTATGGAAAAAAATCAGTGAATGCTATTTCCCAGCTGTTCACACAACACAGTTCGAAGGTCAGTGTTATCGGCCAGAGATGGTATATGTTTCTATGATCAGACCGCTGCACAGAATTATTGGTAACTTCAATAGCTTACTATTAAAAACTTAACTCTATGAATTATTTGGCTTTCTCTGGATCTGAGTATTAATTTCCCTTCGATCACAATTTCAGGTGGGGCAAGTGCAAAATGAGATTCAATGGCCTCAGTTTCATGCCTGGGGTATTTCACCATCAGGCCGCATTTAAATGCAACCGGTCCATTTTCCACTTGTGAAGAGGGTGTAAAGTGACAGGAGCTGGGAAAAACTGGGTGGCTGTTGGCCACCTGCCAGCTTACAAGTAGATGACAGAGTGGGTTTAAAGAGGGTCTCACAAGGAGGGCAAGTGGGCGTGAGGGGAACGTAGGGCAGGAGTGGCTGCAAATTCCTTTATGGGACCTGGAGAAGCACACCTGTCACTTCTGACCTCTTAAGGCATTGTTTTTCAATTTGGGGCCTCTTCATCTACTCGCCAGATGAAGTCTTGCTTCATCCCAGTGGGTTGTTGGGAGAAATCAATGGTTTCTCTGCTCAGGCCTCAGTTAAAATGCCATTGAGATCCTATTGACATCATAGAACGCCAACTGGCATTCATGCACAAGGATCTGACTGAGTTCAGTGGACACCTCATCCTCCATTAAACCTGCAACATTAAAATCAGAACCAAGGGGGAATGGAGTTGAAAATAGAGCTCAATTTTAACTGCTTGTTGACTCTGTTACCAGCAGGGAGTATATAAAGCTCTGGTCATTGTATCAAATCTATCTGAGTGGATCTCTGATCACTTCCCAGTTCTAAAACTTTTGATCTTTATTTTGCTGAGCTCAACTAATGAACATACAAACAAACCAAATCAAAGGAAAGAAAGTGGAAGCGGATCCATCCGGCCTCTTCCATATTCATTTGGGATCATTTCTGCACAACCAGATCCATATCTGCATTTCCTATCCACCACACCACCCCACCACCCCCTCACCACCCACCAGACACACAAAAAGGCAAAAAGTGAAAAAAACATAGGCCTATTTAGACAAAAATTGTACCTCCCGTCATCTGGCCTTTGCTCACACTCCTTGTAAAGCATTCCATCTACCAACAATCCTTTGTGAAAATAATTCATTCAACTACCCCCTTCATTCTTCTAGTTTATCAGATAAACCTGAGTTCATACTCTTGTTACCAACTTACCAACCAGTGGAAACAAACTATTTACGCTCTCAAGACTTTTCATAATTTTGAAAACCCTCATTAGATCTATCCAGCCTTTTCAGTTTCAGTGAAGAAATAGCCTTGGGTAAAATTTTTCACTCAGCGGATGGGTGCACACCTGACCTGACCGAGTGTAAAATGATGCGCGGTGATGTCAGGCATGCGCTCCGACGTCATCGGGCATTCGAGCAATATTCCAGTCAACGGGCACGTGCCAGAGTCAGCAGCGTGCCCGCCAACAATTCAAAGGCCTATTAAGGCCATCAAAAAGTTAATTAAAAGAAAACTTTCACTGCCCGTCCAACCTTACAGTTGGCGGGCAGGCGAAAGGCCTTTGCACTTTTTTGGAAACCTCATCCACGAGCGGGATAGGCTTCCAAAAGCAAATAAGAACTTTATTTTTTAATTAATAACATGCCCCAGCTTATGTGACAGAGTTACATGAGGGGATGTGTTTCATTACATTTTTATTTTTTTAATTATATTTTTTCATATATCCTCATCTCCCTGAGGCAACTCTCTGCCGCAGGAAGATCATGTAGCATGTGCTCATGCGCATGTGTGAAGGTCTCGCTCACCCCACTCGCAATCCTCCCCCTGCCCGCACAGGCAGAGTTGACCACTGCCACTCATGTTTGACGCTGGGCGGGCCTTAATTGGCCCACCAGCGTGAAATTGCCTTCCGGTCCTGATCACAGGCGTCTTTTCGACCACCAACGCCGAGCCCGCAGGCCAAGGGAAAAATTATTTTGAGCCTCTAGTAGCTCTTTGTGTCAGTGCAGTGAATTCTCACTGTACTATTTTTAGTAACTCTAATATCCTTCCTATAATGGATGACCAACTCCAACTCTGATCTAATTAATGTCTTGTACATGTCCAACATTACTTTTTTGCCTATATATCTATTGCCCCCTGTATAAAACCCGCAATTTACCATTTGCTTTATTTATAGCATTTATGTATCTGCATCCCAAGATCCTCCAATTTATTAAGAATCTTGACTGTTCAGGACATTCCCTTTCACTGCTCATTTTTTTGAATAAGTAATACTTCATATTTTTCCTGTTGAATTGCATTTGTTAATAACAAAATTGCATTTGTTAATAACATCACACTGTCCAACTTCAAAGCTTTAATCTGAATGATACTTTTCCGTTTAGACATACATTAGCAGACATTTTTAACTCAATGATTTGCAGAAATTAGCTCAGCTCAGAATTTACTTCTTTAAATATGTCTTTCTTTCTGTTACCTGTGCCCAGATGTGTAACTGATTCTCAAGTGACTGCAGTTTACAACGCATTGAGTCATCATCCAATTGCACCTAAGAAAGCAGAAATAACGATTCAATTCAAAGTCAACAGCAGATAAGAAGAGCCCATATGATCCTGGGCTAAAATATGTTCATCCTTAGAAAATTCATCCCACCTTTAGGCAGATGAGGTCTCATATAAATTTTAAAGTCATGTCTGATGATGTCATTGGCATTGCAATGCATTTTAACTCATGAGGCTGACATGGAGCCAACTCTGACACCTCAAACATGGCAGAGTCCATAGAGTACCCAAGAGGCCAAGGTAAATTTGAATAAGTAACTTTTAGCTTGAATCCTTGTGGCCCTCCTGTGCTCACTGCACCACCAAACCTACCTTTACCTCGGCTGGTTTATTGTAAAGTAGGTTTATGGGGGTAAGGATTGATGGGTCTATCTGTGTGGTTTAATTACATTTGGAGTGCAAGCTTGAAATCATCAAAATAAGCTAGCTACTTGACATGCTAATGAGTAAACATGGATACTGTCTTAGTATGTAAGGTCTGAAGGGAATTTGCATTTTTAGATAACTGAAGAGATTTGGATTTCAAAGAGATCTTAGTCTGTTTACAACTAGCCAGATAAGCAGGCTAAGGCATGTGTTTATTTTCCCAAAGGTTACTGACAATATTGGCAACATGAAAGTTTTTATACCATGAGGGAGATACAGCTTCAAAGATATATGGAACAATAGAATTTACATATTAAAAAGAGAGAAACATATATTAAGGAGAATGAAAGTCCATTTGGGGAGAAGGCCATGTGAGATCTAACAGGAGTGTTAGAAGCCGCCAGCCATGTGTGAGTAAGTCTGCTCTATAACGAAACTGAAGTTGGGGAAAAGCCATTTGGAATTCCACTGTAAAGTGGGTATTGCGTTAACTTGCTGGTACTGTTTTAAATCTAAAATCTATTTTGTGCTGTTGCCTTGGAGGGGATGGAAGTAGGAGCCAGGTTAATTATAAATTTTAGGAGTTATTATCATAGCAAGTAATTGTAGTCTTATATATGTATGCTTGACATCTTTTATTTTGTTAATAAATATTTTAATTTAATTTTTAAATTCTCTAAAGTTCTTGGTGGCTTTATTACTTTGGAATTCAGTGTACACAGCTTCTCGTAATAAATACAAATTGCAAAACCGTTGTGATAGTGTGAACAAGTTTCCCTTGTGGATTTGGTCCACCTGGTACATATCATCTGCCACGTCATAACCCTGGTCCAAAGGTACCTTGGGCTATTTTCCATGTTCAGCCTTTTGGAGTTGTGTTCTTGAAGCTGTTGATCAGTTTTTGCTGGTTTTTCTAAATTACTATATACCTGTCTGCCTTCCTGGTTACGGAACTGTGTTGTGTGAGAGAATGTAAAGAAACATGGGAGGACAGGGGCTGGAATCTAATTAAGAAAATGCAAAGGATTAGCCTGTTATGTTATACCTCCCTATGCCATGTCAGCACTGGCTACCTTGAGACTGAATTGGAGCACAGAAAGAGTATTCAATGCTACTGCAACAACATCAAGCATTGTTGTTGGAAATACTATTATAAGGCTATTGAATTTAAATTTAAATTTTCTATTTAACACAGGGTGAAATGCCCCATGGGCGACCTCTAGATCTTATTAGTTCAAAAGCCATGATCCTGTTGCATCTAGCTTGATTTTAAAATGTTATCAGTAACTATTAAACTATTTACTGTAAAAAAGCAACACAAACAAAGCTTGTATGTGTTGTGACATACCTGCACAACAAATTGTTCTTTTAGTGGCTGGTATAAATATCATTGGCCTTACTAATAAAAATAGAATGTATCACACCTTAAAATAAGTACCAAACTGAAAATATTGAATTTTCTTGAACATGTGTAATTAAATATTACTTTGTGCTAGGACCTGGGTTAACATTCACATTAAATCCTGCCTTGTGTCTGCTGGATTATTTTTCACTTCCATTCCAGGAAATTTGCTTGGCTGGAAGTATATGACCTTACAGGACAGCCCCTTCAAACTAAAAACTCACATGCACATATGGAATAACTTACACACCATGGTCTCTTCAAGACAACAGATCATTGACAATCTGCCTACATTCTGCTTATTAACAAGTGAATATAAGTACACACCATCCTGATTTGGACATATACCACTGTTCCTTCATTGCCACTGGGTCAAAATTCTGGAATTCTCTACCATCTGGGAACACCATACAACAAGGACTGCAGGCAAGAAGACCCACCATCATTTCTCAGAGAAACCAGGAATGGGAGATAAGTACCACCTTTGTCAGCACTTCCAACATCTCTTGAGTAAATGTACAATGAAATGGAAGATTTTGGATTCAACAACCAGTAAGAATTGGCAGTAGATTGTTCACTCCCTTCCTACCTTCCATGATTTCTCTGTCAGCTGCAAGACTGTTGCAAGTAGCTGTTGTAGAAGACCGAGCTTCTTTTTTAGCATCAGCTCACGATGCAGAGCTTCCTACAAGAGAAATACGCATTTAGTGACAATCAAAACACAATCTGATAAACTCACATTTTTGCTTGAGTATTGAAACTACATTAAATCACTAAATCTACACATGTTGAATTACAGTTATTGAATTTTGATGGTGACAATCTTGAGCTATACATATATAAAATGACCGAACCCATTTACTGTGGTGAGTTTGGACTGTATGTTTTAATGAGATATTAAATGGTCATTGCTGGTTTCAAACAAAGAAGTGTGGGGTATTACCTTTAGATATTCTGAGAGCTGCTGGATCTCCTGCAAGACATGAATTACAGGTAAAAAAAAAGTAACAAAATTAATTATTGATGGAGGCCATTCAGCACATCAACCTCCTCCTTTCATAGGAACCTCAATCCCTCCACCCAAATGCTTCTTGAATGACCACAGGCTTCTACACCACTACCCAGAAGATAATTGTAAATATTAATCACCATTTGTGAAAGGTAAAAGCAAAATACTGTCAATGCTGGAAATCTTAAACATAGAAAGCGCTGGAACTACTTCTTCAGACCTGAAGAATAATCATATTCAACCTGAAACATTATCATTTGTGAGGTGTTCCTGACATCAATTCAAAACTTGTTTTTTATTAGCTGTACATGTCAGATTGACCCATAAACATGGCATAATGTTCAACAGTGCTTTCAACTTTTCTATTCCACTGAGCATCTTATTTCTTTCTTTCATACATCTCCTTTCAAGACTGAAAAGTTCAAGTGTCTGTAGTCTTTCCTCATAATTCATTCTTTGGATTGAAGGGATCAGCCTTATTTCTCTTCTTTGTACTTCTTTTAGGGCTTGGTTATTTCCACCTTACATTGGTGACCGAAACCTAATGCTCAGTTTGGGTTTCAGACCTCATTATGTCCTTAGTCCAAATATAGACAAAAGAGCTGAATTCCAGAATTGAGGTGAGAACGAATGCTCTTGATATCAAGGCGGCATCTGATGAACATAGCATCAAGAAGCCTGAGCAAAACTGAGGTCAATGGGAATCGGGAGAAAACTCTCTGCTGGTTGTAGTCATACCTAGCACTGAAAACATTATGGTTGTCGGAGGCCAATCTTTTCAGCTCCAGGACATCACTGCAGGAGTTCTTCAAAGTGGTGTTCTAGGTCCAATCATCTTCAGCTGCTTCATCAGTGATCTTCCATTTAATGTAAGGCCAAATGTGGGAATGTTTGCTAATGATTAAACAACGTTCAGCACCATTTTCAACTCCTTTGATTAAAAAAAGTCCATTGCTGCTTGCAACAAGGCCAGGACAACATCAAGGGCTATTAAGTGGCAAGTGACATTCGCACCACACAGGTTCCAGGCAATGAACATCTTGAACAAAAAAGAATCTAACCATTTCCCTTGACATTCAATACTGTTACCATTGCTGAATCCACCACTATCAGCAGCCTGACAGTTACCATTGACCAGAAACTGAACTGGATCAGCCATGTAAATACAGTGGCTACAAGAGCTGGTCATAGGTTGGGAATTCTGCAGCAATTAACTCACCCCCTGACTCTTCAAAACCTGTCCACCATCCACAAAGCACAAGCCAGGAGTGTGAGGGAATACTCTCCACTTGCCTGGATGAGTGCAGCAGCTCCAACAACACTCAAGAAGCTCAACACTACCTAAGACAAAGCAGTCCCCTTTATCAGCAATCCAGCCACCACCTCAAACACTCTCTCCTTCCAGCATCAGGCGCATTTCACAGTTACAGCAATTTGCACCAGTAACAAGATGCACTGCAGCAACTCGCCAAGGCTCCTTCAACAGCACCCTCTAGTTCCACCACTTCTACTGCCTAGAAGAACATCACAGCCTGCAAGCTCCCCTCCATGGCACACACAATCCTGACTTGGAAGCATATTGCCATTCCTTCACTGTTCCATCACTCCCAGGGTCAACATCCTGGAACTCTCTCCAAACAGCACTGTAGGTGTCTTACACCATATGAACTGCAGCAGTTCCAGAAGTTGGCTCATCTTCTTAAGTGCAATTAGGGATGGGCCTTGCCAGTGATACTCACATCCCAAGGACAAATTGAAAAACATGAAATGCAGCATTCAAAACGTAGTTTAACCAGGGAATCATACAGCATCAGCATTACTCCTTCAGGCTTAAATACGACTGATAATAGTGTACAAAAGCAAAATACTGCTGGAAATTCAAAACAAAAACTGAAAATAACTAAAACACTCAGCAGATTGGACAGCATCCATAGAGAGTTAAACAGATTGATGATCTTTCACAAGAGCTGGGAGGCAACGGCATAGTGGTATCCTCATTGGATAAGCAATTCAGAAACCCAGGGTAATACTCTGGGGACCAGGGTTCAAATCCCACCATGGCAGATGGTGGAATGCGAATTCAATGAAAATCTGGAATTAAAAGCCTAATGGTGACCATGAAGCTATCATCGATTGTAAAAACCACTTGGTTCACTAATGCCCTTTCAGAAAGGAAATCTGCTGTCCCTCATCTGGTCTGGCCTACATGTGACTGCAGACCAGTAGCAATGCGGATGACTCCTAAATGCCGCCTGTTGTATCAAACTGCTACAAAGTTCCAAAAAAGGAATGAAACTGGACAGACCACCAGCACTGACTGACATGGAAATGCACTAGAAATGACAATGGCAAACTCAGCCCTGTCGACCCTGTAAAGTCCCCCTTTAACATTTGGGGGCTGGTGCTAAAATTGGGACAGCTGTCTCATAGACTAACCAAGCAACAGCCTGACGTAGTCATACTCATGGAATCATATTACAGACAATGTATACGCATCCCTGGGTTTGTCTTGTGGCGGTACAGTGGTATACAGTTGGGAGGGAGTTGCCTTGGGAGCTCTCAACATCGACGCCAGACTCCATGAAGTCTCATGAAATCAGATCAAACATGGGCAAGGAAATCTCTTGCTGATTACCACGTACCACCCTCCCTCAGCTGATGAATCAGTGCTCCTCCATGTTGAACATCACTTAGAGAAAGCTCTCAGGGTGGCAAGGATGTAGAATGTATTCTGGCTGGGGGACTTCAACGTCTGTCACAAAGAGTGGCTCAGTAGCGCCACCACAGACTGAGCTGGCCAACTCCTAAAGGACGTAAAAGCTAAAAACTGCAAAATAAAAATACCTGGAAAAACTCAGCAGGTCTGGCAGCATCTGCGGAGAGAAACAGTTAACGTTTCAAGTCCGTATGACACTTCAACAGAGCTAAGAACTAAGTAAAATTAGAAAAGAGGTGAAACATAAGCTGGTTGGGGAGGTAAAGCTGGACAGAGAGCCAGTGGTAGGTGGAGACAGCCAAAAGATATCATAGACAAAAGGACAAAGAGGTGTTGAAGGTGGTGATATTACCTAAGGAATGTGCTAATTAAGGGTAGCAAGCAGGACAAGCAAGGTACAGATAGCCCTAGTGGGGGTGGGGTGAAGGGAAGGGATCGAAATAGGCTAAAAAGTAGAGATAAAACAATGGATGGAAATACATTTAAAAATAATGGGAATAGGTGGGAGAAGAAAAATCTGTATAAATTATTGGAAAACAATGGGGGATCAGAAAGGGGTGGGGATGGAGGAGTGAGTTCATGATCTAAAATTGTTGAACTCAATATTCAGTCCGGAAGGCTGTAAAGTGCTTAGTCAGAAGATGAGGTGCTGTTCCACCAGTTTGCATTGAGCTTCATTGGAACAATGCAGCAGGCCAAGGATGGACATGTGGGCATGAGAGCAGGGTGGAGTGTTGAAATGGCAAGCGACAGGGAGGTCTGGGTCATGTTTGCAGACAGACCAAAGGTGTTCTGCAAAGTGGTCACCCAGTCCGCGTTTGGTCTCTCCAGTTTAGAGGAAACCGCAATTGGGAGCAACGAATACAGTAGACTAAATTGAGAGAAGTGCAAGTGAAATGCTGCTTCACTTGAAAGGAGTGTTTGGGCCTTGAACGGTAAGGAGAGGGGAAGTAAAGGGGCAGGTGTTGCACCTTCTGTGGTTGCATGGGAAGGTGCCATGGGAGGGGGTTAAGGTGTAGGCGTTGATGGAGGAGTGGACCAGGTGTCCCGGAGGGAATGATCCCTGCGGAATGCCGCCAGGGTGGATGAAGGGAAGATGTGTTTGGTGGCATCATGCTGGAGTTGGCAGAAATGGCGGAGGATGATCCTTTGAATACGAAGGCTGGTGGGGTGATAAGTGAGGACAAGGGGGACCCTATCATGGTTCTGGGAGGGAGAGGAAGGTGTGAGGGCAGATGCGGAGGAGATGGGCCGGACACAGTTGAGGGCCCTGTCAACCACCGTAGGTGGGAAACTTCGGTTAATGAAGAAGGAAGACATGTCAGAGGAACTGTTTTTGAAAGTGGCATAATCAGAACAGATGCGACGGAGGCGAAGGAACTGAGAGAATGGGATGGAGTCCTTACAGGAAGTGGGGTGTGAGGAGCTGTAGTCGAGGTAGCTGTGGGAGTCGGTAGGCTTGTAATGAATATTGTGGACAGTCTATCACCAGAAATTGAGACAGAGAGGTCAAGGAAGGGAAGGGAAGTGTCAGAGATGGACCATATGAAAATGATGGAGGGGTGGAAATTGGAAGAAAAATTAATAAATTTTTCCAGGTCCAGACGAGAGCATGAAGCAGCACCGAAGTAATCATCAATGTACCGTAGAAAGAGTTGTGGGAGGGGGCCAGAGTAGGACTGGAACAAGGAATGTTCCACATACCCCATAAAGAGACAGGCATAACTGGGGCCCATTCAGGTACCCATAGCCACATCTTTTATTTGGAGGAAGTGAGAGGAGTTTAAGGAGAAATTGTTCAGTGTGAGAACAAGTTCAGCCAGACGGAGGTGAGTAGTAGTGGATGGGGATTGTTCGGACCTCAGTTTGAGGAAGAAGCAGAGAGCCATCAGACCATCCTGGTGGGGGATGGAGGTGTACAGGGATTGGAGATCCATGGTGAAGAGGAGGCGGTTGGGGTCAGGGAATGGAAATTGTTGATATGATGTAGGGAGTAGGAGGAATCACGGATGTAGGTGGGAAGGGACTGGACAAGGGGAGAGAGAATGGAGTCAAGATAGCAAGAAATGAGTTCCGTGGGGCAGGAACAGGCTGACATGATCGGTCTGCCGGGACAGTCCTGTTTGTGGATTTTGGGTAGGAGGTAGGAGTGGGCCGCCCGAGGTTGGGAGACTATCAGGTTGGAAGCTGTGGAAGGAAAGATCTCCAGAGGTGATGAGGTCAGTAATAATCCTGGAAACAATGGCTTGATGTTCAGTGGTGGGGTCATGGTCCAGGGGGAGGTAGGAGGAAGTGTCTGCGAGTTGACGCTCAGCCTAAAGGACATGGTTGCTAGACAGGGTCAGCAGCAGGTGGTGAAGGAACCAACAAGAGGGAAAAAACATGCTTGACCTCATCCTCACCAACCTGCCTGCCACAGATGTATCTGTCCATGCCAATAACAGCAGGAGTGACAACCGCACAGTCATTGTAAAGATGAATTCCCGCCTTCACATTAAGGATACCCTCCATCGTGTTGTGTAGCACTACCACCATGATAAATGGGATAGATTTTGAACAGATCTAGCAACTCAAGACTGGGCATCCATGAGGTGCTGGGGGCCATCAGCTGCAGCAGAATTGTGCTAAACCACAATCTGTAACCTCATGGCCTGGCATACCCACCACTCTACCATTACCATCAAGCAGGGGGATCAATTCTGGTTCAATGAAGAGTGCAGGAGGGTATGCCAGGAGCAGCACTAGGCATACCTAATAATGAGGTGTCAGCCTGGTGAAGCTTCAACACAGGACTACTTGCGTGCCAAATAGCATAAGCAGCAAGTGATAGACAGAGCTAAGTGATCCCACAACCAATGGATCAGATCTAAGCTTTGCAGTCCTGCCACATCCAGTCATGAATGGTGGTGGACAATTAAAGAATTCACTGGAGGAGGCTCCGTAAATATCCCCATCCTCAATGATGAGGGAGCCCAGCACATCAGTGCAAAAGATAAGGTTGAAGCATTTGCTACAATCTTTAGCCAGAAGTGCGCAGTGGATAATCCATCTTGGCCTCCTCTGGAGGTCCCCAGCATCACAGATGCCAGTCTTCAGCCAATTCAATTCACTCCACATGATTTCATGAAACAGCTGAAGACACTGGGATAGTGCAAAGGCTATAAGCCCTGACAATATTCCGGCAATAGTACTGAAGACTTGTGCTCCAGAACTTGCCACGCCCCTAGCCAAGCTGTTCCAGTACAGCTACAACACTGGTATCTACCCAACAATGTGGAAAATTTCCCAGGTATGTCCTGTACACAAAAAGGTAGGACAATTCCAACCCAGCCAATTACTACTCCATCTGTCTACTCTCGATCATCAGTAAAGTAATGGAAGGGGTCATCAACAGTGCTATCAAACGTCACTTGCTTAGCAATAACCTGCTCACTGACGCCCAGTCTGGGTTCCACTAGGGCCACTGAGCTCCTGACCTCATTACAGCCTTGGTTCAAACATGGTCAAAAGAGCTGAACTCCCAAGGTGAGGTGAAAGTGATCGCCCTCGACATCAAGGCAGCATTTGACTGATTGTGGCATCAAGGAGCCCTAGCAAAACTGGAGTCAATGGGAATCAGAGGTAAAACTCTCCGCTGGTTGGATTCATACCTAGCACAGAGCAAGATGATTGTTGTTGTTGGAGATCTGTCATCTCAGCTCCATGACATCACTGCAGGAGTTCCTCAGGGTAGTGCCTTCTGCCCAATCATCTTCAGCTGCTTCATCACTGACCTTCCTTCCATCATAAGGTCAGAAATGGGGATGTTCACTGATGGTGGTACAATGTTCAGCACCATTTGCAGCTCCTCAGATACTGAAGCAGTCCATGTCCAAATGCAGCAAGACCTGGACAATATCCAGGTTTGGGCTGAGAAGTGGCAAGTAACATTCACACCACACAAGTACCAAGCAATGACCGTCTCCAACAAGAGGGAATCTAACCATCGCCCCTTGACATTCAATGGGATTACCATTGAATCCCCCACTACCAACATCTTGGGGATTACCGTTGACCAGAAACTGAACTGGACTAGCCATATAAATACAAGAGCAGGCCAGGGGCTAGGAATCCTGCAATGTGTAACTCACCTCTTGACTCCTCAAAGCCTGTCCACCATCTACAAGGCACTAGTCAGGAGTGTGATGGAATACTCTCCACTTGCCTGAATGAGTGCAGCTCCAACAACACTCAAGAAGCTTGACACTGTCCAGGACAAAGCAGCCCATTTGATTGGAACCTCATCCACAAACATTCACTCCCTACACCACCTTTTGCACAGTAGCAGCAGTGTGTACCATCTACAAGATGCACAGCAGGAATTCACCACAGGTCCTTAGACAGCACCTTCGAAACCCATGACCACTACCATCTAGAAGGACAAGGGCAGCAGATAGATGGGAACACCACCACCTAGAAGTTCCCCTCCAGGACACTCACCATCTTTCTTGGAAATATATCGCTATTCCTTCACTGTTGCTGGGTCAAAATCCTGGAACTCCCTTCCTAACAGCACTGTGGGTGTACCTACATCACATAGATTGCAGCGGTTCAAGGAGGCAGCTCACCACCAGCTTCTTAAGGACAATTAGGGATGGGCAATAAATGCTGGTCCAGTCAGCGAAGACCACATCCGGTGAATGAATAAAACAAATCTGAAATATTAACTCTGTTTCATTGTTCGCACATGCTTTCAGAACTGCTGTTGCCACCATTTTCTGGCAAGTTTGTTATATTGTTAAACAAAAACAGAATTACCTGGAAAAACTCAGCAGGTCTGGCAGCATCGGCGGAGAAGAAAAGAGTTGACGTTTCGAGTCCTCATGACCCTTCGACAGAACTTGAGTTCGAGTCCAGGAAAGAGCTGAAATATAAGCTGGTTTAAGGTGTGTGTGTGGGGGGCGGAGAGATAGAGAGACAGAGAGGTGGAGGGGGTTGGTGTGGTTGTAGCGACAAACAAGCAGTGATAGAAGCCTCTGCTTCTATCACTGCTTGTTTGTCGCTACAACCACACCAACCCCCTCCACCTCTCTGTCTCTCTATCTCTCCGCCCCCCACACACACACCTTAAACCAGCTTATATTTCAGCTCTTTCCTGGACTCGAACTCAAGTTCTGTCGAAGGGTCATGAGGACTCGAAACGTCAACTCTTTTCTTCTCCGCCGATGCTGCCAGACCTGCTGAGTTTTTCCAGGTAATTCTGTTTTTGTTTTGGATTTCCAGCATCCGCAGTTTTTTTGTTTTTTTCTTTGTTATATTGTTACCTTATCATGATTGAACATAGTTGATGTATAGTCTACTGCCATTTCA
Source organism: Carcharodon carcharias (assembly GCF_017639515.1). Taxonomy (NCBI): domain Eukaryota; kingdom Metazoa; phylum Chordata; class Chondrichthyes; order Lamniformes; family Lamnidae; genus Carcharodon; species Carcharodon carcharias. Next base: position 22,084,227 of record NC_054475.1, read on the forward strand.
GATCTTTTCACAGCCTGTCCCCAAGCTAGTTCTACAGCAATCACTAGGTATGCTTAGCATTTTCTCCCCCAGTGTAAAAATGAGGTCAATTTTCCAGTCAGGGGCTTATTTCTCTACATGTTACAAAACGATCATTCAAGTTATGAGACGTTCTTAATGCCAAATTGTAATTATTGCTAGAATGCTGCTAATTGCTTGTCATCAATGACCCCCTCCCAAGTAAGAAGTACTGCTTGTGAAAGGATCGACCGAAACAGTGCCCCTAGTGGAACCATCAGTGTACTTTTTCTTTACCTCATCGAGAACAGCAACACCGCATCTGTAAAGAAAAATATTGAAAATAAAACATAAGGGACATGCACTGGGTAAGGGATTCCAACTGAAATGGTGTGATTTATCTCTGTAAATGCTATACTGCTCCTACAGGCTGTATATATGATAAATGCGTGTTCTGTATGTCAATGATAATATTCATGATGCATGAGCTACATATTGGCCGGGATTTTCTGGCCCCATCGCGGGCAGGACTTACCATGGGTGAGCCAGCGCCCCAGCCAGAAGTCCATTGACTTGCGGCAGGACCTGACGTGCAGAAAATCCCGCCCATTGTGTTTTAGGTTAGGACAGTTTCATGGGGCAGCAACCAGAGCAAAAATGGACACCTTTGCTCAGATCGCACTTCGCTTCTTGTCCAGTAGTTTGATTTCACCTACCTTGCTCACGATGCAGAAACGAGATAAAAAATTTACAAAGAATTAGCAAAATGGCGGATACTAAACAAGGCATTAGATCAATGAGTACTGGTAAGAATCAAGTCTCAGAGTAACAGTGTAAGTGATGGTAGGCATATACATACTCTGTTTGTTGGCTTGCTTCCTTCTTCATGAGTTCACCGATTTCACCAGGAGTGTCTGAAGGCACCTGTGTGGCTGTTCAAAAAAAAAAGAGAAACTTCAGTTGCACAAATACAGTGATTGTTAAAGTTCTCCACAAAAATGCTCAGAAGCAATTAGCATGTTAAAATTGACTTGTTTCTGTAACAATGTGTGATATTTGCCTCTGTTACATTAGTCCATTAATGGATAGACATAATATATAAATAAGGAACAATTATACATTGGCCCACATTCTCCTCTGTGGTGAAAGAACAGCACTCATCATTCACCTTGCTATCAGCTGACCGCAAGAGTTTGTGGGCTTGTTTTGCCTAAACCCTAATTTCCACATATCTGGCATCCATTTCAAAGAGGAGCCCTTCTACAGTGGACCTGTGGCATCTGTGAGCAGTGCAAGAAACGGCAATACTTTCCACTAATCAGACTGAAGAATCCTCTCAGATTTACGCAAAGTCCAAACCAGAAAGTTTAAAGCATGAAGTAGAAATTCGATTTAAGTCATGTCCAGAAGGCCAAATAAAGATTGGAAAAGACATCTCAGAACAAGAGAGTGACAGAAGAAATTGGAAAGAAGAATCACTTTTATTTTTAAAAAAGATCTCCATTATTAATTTGCTCCTAAGGGAATGAGACGCCACACTTTTAAAATAAAATTTTCGGTTTGTTCAGCAATAATTATTACTTGCTACACTGTTAAAACTCATTGACTCCTGAATGCAGCAGTCCCAATATTTTCAGCCATTTCTCATGGGGAACGAGTGGACAAATACTGCCAGTGCACACCTTTGCAACCGTTTCAATACAGAGTTGATTGATAAGTACTGCAGTAGTGTGCCCTGTGGAGCAGCAAGTTATCTCTGACAGCAACTTATGAATTGAAGGTGGGGCAGATTAAATTCAGCAATTTTACCAGCAGCTGTGGATGTGGGGGTTGGGGGGGGGTGTTGGGGGGTTGCTGTGTGGCAGGGAGGCTCAAGTGACCTGACCACCTGTGGGCCAATTGAGGCCCTGAAGTGGGCATCCTGCTGCTAAGATTTAACTCAGGAGGTGGGGGACGCCCACACCATGCTAAGTGTCTTGCTTAAGCTAGAGGTGGGGGGTGGGGGTGGGGGGGTGGTGTGTGTGTGTGTGTGTGTGTCCCACCACACCTCCCAGGTTCACTGGAGGGCCTTACCGAGGTGTAACCCTTCCCCAGGTTCCCCTGCACCCCTCACCAGCTTTTCTGCCCTGACACCCCACTTCCCTCGAACCTGCCCAATTAGGTTAAGGGATAGTTCAATAGAGATGCAGTAGTTAATATTTAAGGGGATATTTTAGCATGCACAGAATAGCTACAATCCAACGAGTAAGAAAAATTCCAAAGGACGGACACACCATCCATGGTTAACTAGGAAGGTTAAAGATAGTATCAAACTTAAAGAAAAAGCATATAATTGTGCAAAGATAGGTGGAAGGCCAGCAAATTGGACATAAGGAATGGCAGGAGCTGCCGGGGGCGGTCGTGGAGCTGTCCGCTGCCCGTGATTGGCTCTGCACCCCAATTTCACGTGGACGGGCACATGCGTGAAAGAGTGCTTCAATCTTCCTGAGGCACAGAGCTGCTTTGAAGCGCTTTTTAAAAAAATAAATAAATACAATAAAAGTTTAGGGAAACAGTCACGTGAAGGGGGCATATTTGTATTTTTCAAAAAAAGTTTTAATTTAATTAATTAAACTTCGTGGATGAGGTTTCCTAAAAAATGCAAAAGCCGCTTGGCCTTTTTGCCTGCCCACCAACTGTAAGGTTGGACAAGCAGCGTAAAATTCAGGTTAATCACCTAGTTAATGGCCTTAATAGGCCTATCGATTATCAGTGGGTGTACAGCTGACTCCGGCGTGCACCCGCCAAAAGAAATATTGCGTGATTTCGCGATGAAGTCGGGACACACACCCGATGTCATCGTGCGTCATTTAGCGTTCCAGCGTGTCGGGCATGCACCCTCACACTGAATAGAAAATTCTGCCCATAGAGAATGAGAGAAAGCTAGCCAGAATTATAAAAACACATAGTAAGAGTTTTCCTAACTATTTAAAAAAAGAAAAGAGTTAACAAAGTAAGCATTGGTCCTAAAGAAAATTGTTTTTCAGAATTGATAATGGAAAACCAGGAGATGGCACATGAACTGAACGGGTATTTTGCACCAGTTTTAACTATAGAGGATACAAGTAACATCCCAGATGTAACTATAAACCAGGAAATAGAAGTGAGAAAGCAAGTCAGGAAAATTACAGTCGCCAGAGAAGTGGTACTGAGTAAACTGTTGGAGCTGTTGTAAACAAGAGCCCAAGTCCTGATGGATTTCATCCTAGGGTCTTAAAAGAACTGTCTTGTGAGGTAGTTGATACATTGGTTTTAATTATCCAAAACTCCTTAGATTCGGGGAAGTCCCATTAAATTGCAAGAAGATAGCAAATGTAAACCCATAATTCAAAAAGGGAGACAGAAAGCAGGAAACTACAGGCCAGTTAGCTTAATACCTGCCATAGGGAAAATGGTTAGAAGATATTGTCAAAGAAGTTATAGCAGGGCACTGGGATAAGTTCAAAGTCATCATGCAGAGTCAACAAGGTTTTATGAAAGGGAAATCGTGTTTAACCAACTTATTGGAGTTCTTTGAGGAAGTAATGTGCTGTGGATAAAAGGGAACCCGTGGATATACTGTACTTCGATATAAGTGTCACATCAAAGGTTATTGCAGAAAATAATAGCTCATGGTATAGAGGGTAACATATTGGCATGGATAGAAGATTGGCTGCCAGCAGGAAGCAGAAAGTGGGCATAAATTGGTCATCTTCAGGTTAGCAAGATGTAACGAGTGGCTTGCCACAGGGATGGTGCTTGGACCTCAACTGTTTACAATCTATATAAATGTCTTGGATGAAGGGATTGAAGGGATGGTTGCCAAATTTGCCAATGACACAAAGATAGTTGGGAAAGTAAGTTGTGAAGAGGACATAAGGAGGCTACAAACAGATATAGATAGGTTAAGTGAGTGGGCAAAGTTCTCGCAGATGGAGTATAATGTGGGAAAATGTGAAATTGTCCATTTTGGCAGGAAGAATAAAAGAGAAGCATATTATCTAAATGGTGAGAGATTGCTGAGCTCTGAGGTGCAGAGGGATCTGGGTGTCCTGGTGCATGAATCACAAAAGGCTGGAATGCAAGTAGAGCAAGTAATTAGGAAAGCTAATAGAATGTTATCATTTATTGTGAGGGGAATTGAATACAAAAGTAGGGAGGTTATGCTTCAGTTGTTCAGGGCACTAATGAGACCACATTTGGAAGACTGTGTACAGTATTGGTCACCTTATTTAAGGGAGGATGTAAATGCATTGGAAGCAGTTCAGAGAAGGTTACCCAGACTAATATCTGGAATGGGTGGGATGTCTTATGAGGAAAGGTTAGACAGGTTAGGCTTATTTCTGCTGGTGTTTGGAAGAGTAAGAGGTGACTTGCTTGAACCAGATGAGATCCTGAGGGGTCATGACAGTGTGGATGTGGAGAGGATGTTTCCTCTTGTGGAAGAATCTAGAACTGGGGTCTCTGTTTAAAAATAAGGGGTCGCCCATTTAAGACGGATGAAGTGAATTTTTTTCACTCAGAGGGTCATGAGTCTTTGGAATTCTCTTCCTGAAAAGGTGGTGGAAGCAGAGTCTTTGAATATTTTTAAGGCAGAGGTGGATAGATTCTGGGTAAGCAAGAGGGTGATAGGTTATCAGTGGTAGGTGAGATGCAGATTTCAGGTTACTATCCAATCAGCCATGATCTTACTAAATGGTGGAACAGGCTCAAGGTGCTGAATGGCCTACTCCTGCTCCTTGTTCATACGTTCGTACGGTCATTTATCCCTCACCAAGCCTGGCAATTTAGACCCAGCGAGACAACAGACTCACCTCAAATCCCAAAACCTGCACAACACTCCTTCCTCTTGGCCTTGCAGTAGCACCAGCAGTGGCCACCTCTCCTAGTGGCACTGTCAGTACTGGACAGCTACCTGCCTCTAATTGGCTGACATCTCTCTAAGGCGGGACTTCCAGTTGCTGAGGGGCAGAAGTCCAGCCTCAAATGGCTTAAATATGGGGCAGCCGTGGGAATAGGCAGGCTTCCCCAACCTTTTAGTCAGGGAAAACAGGGACTATGGTGCCACTTTAAATCCAGCCCGAGAAGTAACTGTCAGAATTATCCTGTTCTAATAATGAGCATTGACTGCCCCACCATTTTTATTACAGAAAAATCTGGGCCTATAAGCTTTAAAAATGATGTACTTTCCCAGATCCAGGGGAAAAATAATTTAATTCAAATGCATCCCTCTATATTAACAGAGCCATGTGATATGTTGCAGGCCAGCAAAAACTATCAAACACAGATATGGGTGCTTAGAAAATCCAATTGTTCAAAATCATAATAAAATGAAGCAGAGGACTCATAATAACCAAAAATTGCTATTTGGTGCCAAATTAATTATAGAGCTTTAATCTCTGTCTTGTTTGTAATCTCTTCCAAAACTTCATGGGGCATAACGCAACCCTCCAAAATATGGCAATTAGTTAAGACAAGCATTTCATGCATTCCAGCTTTAGCTCCAGGGGATCCTGAATTATCCATAATAAATCCAACAAAGAAGTCTAAATATGTCTTAACAATGTAAATAAACTATCTTTAGCTTTAGACTTATTATTCTGCTCAGGCATAAAATCTCACCTTTATTCCTTTTAGAAACCTTCTTGATGGCTGTGTCATATTGGAGTGGCGCATTGATGTGGAAACTGAAATTTGAATCCTTTGCTCCCCAGTGAGTATGTTCATTAGCTAATGGGGTGCCATTGCTGCACAACATGAACCGTGGAGACATCTGTAAACAGGAAAAGAGAGCTCACTTAAAAATATCAGTCAACAACAAAGCTTCTAAGGACCCGACCTACATACGATGGGGACAATTCCTTCTCATACATCAAAATAAAAATCTTTCTTCTCTGCAACTGGGAGCATTTACACAATATTTATATTAGCAGGGCACTTTCTCTGGAGGGCTAGACTTTGCTGGACACATACTGATGTTTGAAAAGATTTTTAAATGCAGCTCAGTAGAAAATTAGGCTTGTTTTTTGTTTGAGGAAGTGACTTTCTGGCTCTAATCTCTATTGATAAGAATCTGCATACAGATAATAATTGAACCATGGGCAATCTAATTAATCTTCCAATTGGTAAAAATTTCTGGATCAACTTGTTTTTGCCAGATAGTAAGAAATAGTAAATGCCACCATGTCAAAAGTTATGAGATACTCAGTCTTTTATTTATGGAGTAAGTGATTTTCACCTGCATTATATGGATGGACATAGTGTTCAAATTTTCAAGTTGAGATCCTTAAAAATGATCCATGTGCAAATCTGGAAGCTAGTCCTATAGAAAAATATTATTACACTGTCATTTTCAGTAGAGTGATATGTCTTTACTAAAAAGATGATTCACCTTCAGATTAAGAAGCAAAAATGTCAAAAAAAAAACCCCAGAGCAGTGGAATTTTTGTGAAATGTCTCAATTTTTTGCTTTGTAGAACCAACTTTACAGATACAAATCACCACATCAAAGCTCAAGTGAGTCAAATTGAAACAGTCTGTTCACTCTAACGGAGAGCCCTCTAGACTGTTTAACAGCCCAGTTCCTACCACTACAGCAGCATTGAGAGATGAGTGAGTACAGCAATCTATTATTGCTGGCTGCAGTGGAGGCTATTATAATAAATTATTGTTTCAAAGTGTACTGAAGTCTTTAATTCATAGACTGAAGATGTCTGGTATGGTAAAACACTTACTTACATTTTATTAACTATAGTCTGAACTTTGCCATCAATATTTTTGAGACAATTATCTGGAATTTCCTTGACCCTGTTCACACTGCATTTTACACCAATGCCTGTGCCAATCTTGCTGATGGGAACTCACGCCCTGCTTAGCTTATTTGCGTATTTTGGAACTTAAAATATGAAACAGGTGTGCTTGGGGCACCATCAGGTGCAATAGTGAGTGGGCTGCTTTCTTCTGCCATGGTGTCTCATTCTCAGAGCTTCTTGCATTTATTCCTCCTCCTCCACCATTATCATGCAGAACAGAGGGATAACCATTAAGAAGGCCTCTCCAACTGCTTAGTCCTTCTGAATATGGCTTCTTGTATGTGTGTGTGTATTGGGTTAAGGGTCTGAAAATTTCATGTGCGCTGAGACTGACGGCAATTTTACTTAACTAGAGAGCAGATCTCAGTATAAGATTTAATTCTAGTTTGTGAAGAAAATTTCTAACAAACTCCAGAAATTTCAGTTATGCTGATATCAGATTTGCTATGCCAACATTTTTGATCATTAATCTGTACTAGTGCAACACTGGTTTAAATGCAGAAAACTTATGCCAGCTGCTGTTTTGCAATTGGTTGGTGTGGTGAGAGGGTACATAAATGAGCAGCAGAGGGTTTCTGCAGACATATTACAGAAGTGACACAAATAATTGAGGAAATTTGTCAAAACCAATGCATCAGCGAACTAAGACCTCACACTATATATTTTCATAAAATATACATAGATTTATGCATAACTAACTTCTAAAAAAAATTTTAAAACTGGACAAAAACCCTTTTAAAACAGCTGAAACTATGTTTATCTGTGACCATGAACAAAAGGATCTATTTGGTAGTTTTGAAGAAGCTTACACCTCGTTATCTCAGAAGAGATCCTAAAGGCCCCCTGTGGGCTGCAGAGACCATATTCAAAGAGAACTATACAAAGGCCATTTGGACTGCAGAATCCAAGTTGGCCAACCAAAATCTACTAGTCTGCTGGGTCAAAGAGTCCTGCAACCTTCCTTTCAATTCTTAATAGCTGGGACATTTAACCATCTCAGGGACACAGACGAGGCATACATGTCCTTTGTCAAAGGTGGTGTAAAGAGATGGGAGTCATGTGACACGAACCTCTAGCTGGTGGAACCACTAATATTGCCTTGTGGAGCTGCAAAGCTCAGTCTGCCATTTTTACAATCTACAAGCAGCAGCACAGATTTGAATGCCTGGCCCCATCTATACTGTTTCTATTGAAACCTTTGTACCATCGCCTACAAGACTGATCCATCTCGGTGTGTCTACCTCATCACGGAAGTCAACTCTACTGGAAAAGTGAACTATACAGTATCGGTTTACAGCCTGCCAACTACTGTGAAGGACTACCTCATTGGACACTTATTCTGGACTCATGTGAAGTAATAATTCTTCTCTGTGGTATGAGTGCACAGGTGGCTACGTGGTGGCCCCTGGCCACCCCTCCCCCCCACCCCCCGCCCCCCCACCACCCCCCAACATTTTGAGTGTGTGTAAATAAACTAACACTTGGAGTTAATCCTATAATGAATTTGCTGTGGGGTTATTAATAAAAATTGGATCGCACCAAAACTGAGGTTGGGAAATACACCATTGCTTATAAATGGGGAAGTCAAAATCAAAACACCTTCCTGTTAATGGACGAGTGGGCGAGAGGAGAAATCAGGGCTGTTTAAATTAATACCCCCCATCCCTCCCTGCCACCCCAATCCTGTCTGTAAATGTTTTAGCAGAGAACTGGCAAAAACCAGTTAAATGCGAAAAATGGTAGTACACAGCAAATACACCATTTTTGTGGTGAGAATTCCAGGATGATATATAATGCAATCTCAGTTTATCACAAACATTTTTCTGTATTGCTCGCATTTCCTGACATCCAACATGATATTTTTGGTTCAAATAAGCCATTAAACTCCACACCCAGTCATGTGATATAACAACAGCAAACGTCTGTGGACAGCTATCAGGATAGATTCGGGATACCACAGCATCTGCAGGGTTCTTGACATGATAGCTACCCACAAATATTGTACATTACAGATTTGCTATGTACTTTAAGAACTGGTTTGAGACTGAAGATGGAGTTTAGAATCTGGCCCTTGCATTTCCAGGGCTTTACTTCAGATTGGAGTACAATTAGTAAAATGAAACCTTGTTTGGTTCCTTTGCCAGCAATTAGGCATCTACATAAAATACATGTGGGCAATCTAACCTTTTAGTTTTACTAGATGTGAATTGACAGAACATAACCCTACACAAATTCGCAAACTTAGCAGGGTTCGTAAGATATAGAAAATGAAAGGTTTCTCAGTGGTGCAATGGAAATGCTCTTCTGAGGTTGACATTATGGCACATTGTTCAGGAAGAAGAGAGCCTATGCGCATAAGTAAAGAGTAGTTATCGTTTCAAAAGTAGACTTTTGTCAGAAGTGCTGTTCTCATAAAGGATCTACATTCAAATCACTAATCTATTTTAAATACTCGAGTTAAATTAATTTTTCTAGTCCTCTGATTCCACATTGGTGTGCAATGAGATTCACAGAATTGTTGCCTTCCGATTTGTATTGCTGGTCTTGTTTCCCTCAGTACTTAAGCTATATTACAGCTGTGTATCATGCTGAATAAATGGTCAGCTCCTCAATTCTTCTAATGATTATTCCATTGTTCACCATTCATTTATGTACAAGCATGGGTGGAACCCAACAAATTAAGTTGCCTCCATTGTGATAGAAGTCATTTGCAGAGAATGTTAGTAAAAAATGTATTTCTAGTGATTTTGCAGCACAGAAACACATATTTTCCAAATATATTCAACAGGTCTCTGCTGATGTTTTTGCTCCATACCAGCCTCATCTCATGACACTGTATATGAGGCAACAAGACAAAATGTAATACTCAGATGTAATGAAATTTTCAGCAATATTTTCAAGCTAACAAATATCTTATCTTGTTTCTCCCTGAGAGCTACCATTTATTTTTATGCACTTTGTTTATCATAAGTATACATTAAAATCTATTTTAATTTCTTATTATATTTGCTTGTTTTATCCTTTTTATTTATTTTTGCTCCCAATTATCACTAATATATCTCACTTTGCTTTTATATATTTTCCAATACTGCTCCTTAAATTATTTAAGACTGTAATTGATCTCCCATGGTATTGAACATGCGACATCAAGACAAAAATGCAGCCTTGATTGATATGTGAATGCTGGTGTAATTGGTCCAGAGCACAGAGTTATAGTTCAGTCCCCATTTTCTTTACTTTTATATAATACTATTAAGTTATTTATATATAAATAAAATTTATAATAAAATTTTGCTAATTTTATTAGCAAAAATTGCTGCAATTGGGAAGCAGGAATGTAGAGTTTGTTGAAGTAGAAGAGTTTACAAAACAAATTGAGAAGTTGTGAGATTGTGACATAAAAACAGAAAATGCTGGAGATACTCAGCAGGCCAGGCAGCATTTGTGACAAAAGACCTGAAACATTGGGCCGGATTTTCACTACTGTGGTGGGGAGCTATAGTTGGTTATTTTCCAACTCACCGGACCTGCCTCAGTAAAAAGTTTCCCGATATGTACAATTTTCATTCCAGCGGTGGGGAGCTGACGTGGGATAAAGTAGGGCCTGCTGGCCCTGGAAGCAGTGTATAGGCGGCCAGGTTAGAAAGCCAACTCAGTTCTCTGGGACTTTGTCCCAGTTGTTTTACAAACTGTTAGGTCATCTAGTTCTCACCCCTCACATCATCTCACACCCCCAGACCCCACCTTTCATGCCCCCTCATAGCCCCCATACCCATTCAATTTCAACTCATGCACCCCACCCCCCCCAACCCTATGCCCCTGATACCCCCATGACAGCTCAATATCATTTCATGCGTCCCAGGCATTCCCAACCACACACCCGGTATCCACCATGGGAAGAACTCAGGAGCTACAGGGAGATGGAAGAAAAATAAACTTCCAAAAATCTAATGCAGCTCTTGCCTATACACACTTGATAGTAAAAAAAAACTCCCATTCAAAGCTTTTAAATGTCCTCAAGTGGTTAACGACCTATAAAAACAAACAGACTTCTATTGAGGCCCCACACCAAAGACAGCTAATTCTTTAATATCCTTTTCAAACCGTCAGTCAAACTGTGAACTCAGAATGCCCTGCTGAGATAATTGTACCTTTTGAAACTCAGCCAAGCATTCATTGTGAGATAATAATAGCCTTGTGAGGAAATGTAAATAAAGAACACCTCTGAAAATGCATGAACCAATACTAATGTTTTTATTTTCTAATCTACACCAAATGGCCTGTCAATCAAAGCAGTCCAACCAAGGTATTTTATTAACTCTCACTGACAGCTGCAGTCTGGTTTTGATGGTTAAAGAGCAGGGCATTTAAAAAAACTTCAGATCATGACACTTAACCAATCCTTATCCGCACTTCAAGAGCATTATGTCTGCTCCATCAATTTGTGACTCCCGCATTGCAGTTTAAGGCCTTTGTAACAGTCAAAATGAGGTCTTTTTGAACTCAGCACCAAATTCAAATGGCCCAGTTGAGTTCAGGATTTCCTCCTGTGTAGTTTATGCCCTGCACCTTCCCCACCACTGACAATTCAATCAGTCAGAAATGGGGATGGGAACTTCTGCAGCTTGGTTGCTCTCACTATTTTAAAAGGGCCACGGAGTTTTCCCTCTCTGAAAAAAATCAGATTTCCAGCAACTGCAGTATTTTGCTTTTGTATTTGTGCTATTGTGACACCACTGGTGGGAGGTTACAATTACAACACGATATGCTTGCAGTGTCAATTTCTAATATCAAAATACACATAGGAATTTGTAACAGAAAAATAGACATTAAATGTGACAAAAATGTGGTTACAGGAATTAAGGTTTCATAGACAGGGACTAGATGTAGAATTTTTAAAATATTAAATATTCTATAATATTTATACTAAACCCCCTTTCTGCTCTACTGTTCACCACTGCCAAAAATACCCTCCATAAACACAAACAATTACTGCAATGGGAACCATAGAACCATAGATGCACAGAATGTTGTGGCACAGAAAGAGGCCATTTAGCCCATCAAGTCTGTGACAAACCTGAAAAAGATGAAAAAGAAACTAGCCACTCATCTTAATCCCACTTTCCAGCACCTGGTCCATAGCCTTGCAGGTTACAGCACTTCAGGTACGTTTTAAATGAGTTGAGCGTTTCAGCCTCAATCACAGATTTAGGCAGTGTATTTCAGATGTCCACCACACCCTGCATTAAAAAGTTTTTCATTATGTCCCTTCTAATCCTTTTACCAATCACCTTAAATCTATGCCCTTTGGTAATTGACCCTTCAGCTAGGGAAACAAGTCTTTATTGTCTACCCTTTCTAGGCCTCTCATAATTTTGTACACCTCAATTAGGTCACCCCTCAGCCTCCATTGTTCTAAGGAAAACAACCATAGCCTGTCCAATCTTTCCTCAAAGTTTCAACTCTTTCTTGGACTCGAACGCAAGTTCTGTCGAAGGGTCATGAGGACTCGAAACATCAACTCTTTTCTTCTCCTCCGATGCTGCCAGACCTGCTGAGTTTTTCCAGGTAATTCTGTTTTTGTTTTGGATTTCCAGCATCGACAGTTTTTTTGTTTTTATCTCTGTGAACTTGTCCACTTTGGCAGGAATAATAGAAAAGCAGAATACTGCTGAACTCAGTAGGAAAGAGGGATCTGGGTGTCCTGGTGCGCGAATCACAAAAGGTTAGTATGCAGGTACAGCAAGTGATTAGGAAGGCAAATGGAAAGAGGAAAGAAATATAAAAGTAGAGATGTTTTACTGCTGCTGTACAGGCCTTGGTGAGACCACATCTGGAATACTCTGTACAGTTTTGGTCTCCTTATTTGAAAAGTGATATAATTTGTTCGGAAATAGAGATAGTTTAATTAAGTTATATTTGTATTTGTGGGTGTTAGGAATGAGTTTTAGCTTTAATGTTAAGTTTGATCTGTATTTCTGTATCTGTGTGTTAAGAATAGGTCAAGCTGAGTTTTAGTTTCACTTTATAAAGGTACCTGTGTTTCTAATGAGGTTTTTACAACTGTAAGCTAAGTTAAACAAACAGAAATAGAAGAACAGTGCTGTTTTCTAGCAACATGGCTCCAGAGAGGCAGGCCCCTCCCAAGGACACACACACACAAGAAGAAAAATAGCAGTTTGATTTGGGAAGCTGTTTGAGTTCAGGTGGTTTTGAAAATAGCTGCCAAGAGAGACTGGAGCAAAGAGGACAGATAGCCAGCCCCAAGCTAAAGAGAAGACCCCAACAATCTAGGGGAGTGAAACAGGGGACAGTCCCAAGCAGACCTTCTAGTCAAAGAAAGAACAGGAACCTGGAAAAGGTCCTGTCAAGTGAAGTTAAGAGTAAGGGGCAGAGAGAAAGGCTCCAAGTTTCAGATTTAAAGAGACAAAAGCTGTAGAAAACAGATTTAAAGCAAGAACAGCTTGAAAGAGACGATAAGGTCCAAAGAGACGGCTGAAGGTCTGTACCTCTTTGCCATAGGCATGAGAAACAGTGGTGCACTGTTGACAGCTGAGTGTGTGAGAGAGAGTGCATGGAAGACAGCTTGAATACATGTGGTGACCTGGGGAGAGGAATATCAGAAGGAGAGTTCAAAACCCTGGAGGGGATCCCTTGCAAAAGGTCCCTGAAAGAAAGCATCAGCATAGGAGAAGATTCCAAGGTGAAGTCCTGGAGAATGGAGATTGGAAACCCTCGTGTGAAAGATGGAGTTCAGTGAGACTGGTTGGCTCACAGTGTGACAAATATCTGGGGGAAGTTGGGAAGAGATCCATAGCATCTGGTTAAGGTGGCATCTGTCACTTGGTTCCAGATTGTGACCACAGGGTGCCGATTGGTACATGGACAGTGTACTTACTGTGGACGTTAGAGTATAAGATAGCTTTGTAACTTGTGTTATCTTTAGAAACCTGTATATATCTGTAAACGTATAGTTATACGTGAAGAAGTATTGTGATATAGTTCATCTTTTCTTGTTTAGTAAATGTTTTATTCTTTTGTGATCCTGTTCAGTAGCTACTCTCCATGTAACTAAACAAACAAATTAAAAGTTAGGATCCATCAAGCTGGGTTCCAATCTGGGATCAGGCTTGTCCAGGGGTAACCTCAGCTGGGGATCATAAAAAATTGCATTAGAAGTAGTTCAGAGAAGGTTCACGTGGCTTATTCCTGGGATGATTGCACTTACCTTATGAAGAAAGGTTGAACAGGCTAGGACTATACCCATTGGAGTTTAGAAGAATGAGAGGTGACCTTATTGAAATATATAAGATCATGAGGGGCTTGATAGGGTGGATATTGGGAGGATGTTTCCTCTCGTGGGGGAGGCTAGAACTAGGGGACACAATTTAAGAATAAGAGGTCTCCCTTTAAAGAGGAAATAAGGAGATTTTTTCTCTCTCTCAGGTTTGTTAGTATGTGAAATTCTGTTCCCCAGAAAGCAGGGTTATTGAATTTATGTAAGGCTGAGCTAGATAGATTTTTGATAGACAAGGGAGTCAAGGGTTATAAGGGCAGGCAGCAAAGTGGGGTTGAGACCACAACAAGTTCAGCCATGATCTTATCAAAGAACAGAGAAGGCCCGAAGGGCTGAGTGACCTACTACTGCTCATAAGTCCTATGCTCCTAGAACACTGGACTTTCATCTCCGGGTCATGGGTTTGAATGAAGGAATGTTAGTTTGTTATCCTTGACAAGTGAGATGAATTTTGACAGTTTGTTATCCTTGACAGGTGAGATGAACTTTGACAGTTCAGTTCTAAATTGCAAGAACAAAAAATAATTGAAAAACATTAGGAATAAAATGACCGTCTTGCACTGAAAGCCCTGAAAGATAGCTGGTATGGCAAACTGAAGTGCCACAATGTTGGAGTAGAGAGATTGTGGTCAAGTTGCATTGCCATTTGGTAGCATAAGGTGTCCAATCCTTGCAGCATCTGACTAGGATAGTGGCAATGGGTGCAGAAGTGTTTAATTCCCCGCACGAGTGTTTCTCAACCTGAGCATCAATGTAATTTTTAAAAAATTAATAATTATTGTTGTGATCCTGATTGAGTAACAAAATGCTGTGATGTTTTAAAAAAAAACTTTTGTGGGCTCAACATTTTATGTATCAAAAATTATAATGTTGAAGATATTTGTCATTAGATTTAGATAGCAGCAGCACAGCCAAGACCATGAACTTAAAAGGCCAACAGCGAGGACGATTAACACCAGATAATACAAGCAAAGGGATATCGAAGAAAATAATCTAATTTGATTTGGTCTAATTAGTCATTATTTACTAGTGTGCTGTCTTAAGATAATGCAGAGAAGTAGGTTTTGTTTTCAGAATTAATTTCAGATTGAACAATTGCACTAAATTTGCACAACAGTGTCCAAATTTAACTTCCAGCAGATGACAGTAATTGTTTTTTCTGTTGCTATAACTATTAAAGCAGATAGTCTTACCTGGCTGACTGCAGTTAAATTCTGTTGTGGTGGCTTCAAACTCACTTCCGGGGTTGTGGTAGCGGGTGTAGCAGAAGTGGCAGTTGCTGCAGTCCTTTCCACTCTGTGACGTGTTACTTTGGAAGGCTTTTGTTTAATCTCTTCCTCGTCTATTGTTATATTCCTTCGTTTCAGAAACTGCACTTGTCTTGAGTTCTGCTCCACATTCCGCTCCCTTGGCGAGCTGCGGCAGGTTGTGATGTTATTTCGACCAATGAGATTCAGATGGTTTTCATGTCTCCGCTCGAGTTTCTCATCATAACTTTCAGCAAAGAGTCTCCTCTTCTTGGTCAAGTCAGGTCCCCCTGGGCTCAGGCCTCGCTTTGGGCTGCTACCCATCATTCTGAAGCACATTATATCAATGCTCATTTCTTGTGATACTTGCAGGATACTTGTGGGACCAAAACGTTTAACCTGCTTGTACCCCAGTAATTGACAGATGTGCCAAAAACACGATACAGTTTTAACAAAATCTTCTGAAGTCAGTTACAATTTAATTTAGTTCTGATGTTTGCAAAATACAACAATGATTGTAAAACTAGAGAGAATATGTCAGTTTACTTGGACTCCAAAATTAGCTCCAGAGGCTAGCTATATCCAAGACCAAGAGTAATAAATATTCTGTATAGGAACTGTTTTATAGCAGACAAATATATATGTAAAATAACTGCATTCAGGACAATGTGATCACTTTGGAACTGTTACTTTCTTTCTCCACTTGCATAGTTTACTGCATTCTTGATGAGCAAAGCACGATTCATTTATCCACTGTTTATGATTCCAAGCTAGCCTTTCTTTGTCTTTCTTGTCAGACTGACAGATTGTTGCTCTCTTAGAGATGTAGGTAAGCAAGTAGAAGGTTAACCAGGCTTCACTGTGCACATTCTACATTTGTTCGTTATCTAGAGATAAAATAGATCTGAACTTACTAAGCCAGAGACTGAGAGAGACACATAGGCAGCACAAACAGTCAGAGAAAACGTTAGTCCTTGGGCCCTGTTTACTGTCTAGAAGTCTGCAGGTGCTTCAGTTTCTCATCTTGATCCCAATAACCTCCAATTCCAGCAAAATTCTTCAGCATTATCAATCATCTCTTCATAAAGGCAGCAAAGTTCCTCTGAGAGTGACGCTTATGGCTAATTTGAGCCGTGGATCAAGTTCGGTGCTTATAAGCCAGGTCGTTTTGCTTCCACTGTGCTCATGCTTCTTTGTAATTTTAAAACAGGAAATAAATTTTTTTTTGAATAAACCACCACGCTTCTAACCTTCTTCCTGTCCCTGTCCGTCACACTCAACTGAGGACGTGTGGTTTCTTTACCATTATGTCAGTTAGGTCACTCTGTTAACTGTTCAATGAGCGGTTGTCTTGTTTGCTGGTACACCTGACAAACACCTCTGCATCATGCTGAGTATTTGTTGTATTGTAAGAGCCTGTGTTTGCCTGTTCACACTATGTAAAGTCCAACTTTGTTCCTGTGATGTGTTCTGCTCCTTCTTTCTAGTTCTTTCTTTAACTCTGCCTGCTTGCTGACAGGCTGTATCTCAACTGCACATTGACTAAGATAACCCAATCACACAGGATATGGTGCATTTTAGGCTCGTAGCTCTGGCAGATGTTTATCAGTTTTTGGGAGTGGGGGAAAGAATTTGTGAGAGAGAATATTTTAAACACACCCAGAAATAAAAAAAACACTGTGGTCCTATTTTCTTCCAGACCCCCAAACGTTTGCTGATTATAGGTTGCATTATACAACATCAAAATGCAAATTGTTCCTGCCAAACACTGATATATTTTATTTTTGTTCGCAGCCTCAAGGGGCTGATCTGGTTTCACATCATAAAATGCACGACTTCTTGTGAAATTAGTTTAAAAAAAACTTTTTAAAAAAGGGTGCCAATTATGTCTGATGTCATCTTCTATTAAAGGGAACTGAATTATAACTGCAATTCAGATGATCTGTTAGCTTTTCTGGTAAGGTGTTGCAGCTCATTGTTTGTCTATCATCCTGATTTTTCATAAAAATGCAATTATTTATAAATGCAATAACATAGAAAATAAACTGTCAGGCATGTTTCCTTCTGTTCTCTTAACTTGAGTGAGAATATCAAAGCACTTATATTTGTTTAATACTCACACTGATTCGATACTCGCCCCCAACATTCTACAGAGGATTGCATTATTTTTTTAATCAAAGGATTGTAATAGCTCACAAAACACTGGTTCACATCTTTTTTTCTCTAGTTTCCAAGGAGGATGCCTAGGTCTAGCTTTGAGCACCTTTGTTTAGACCATTGAATCCCACAGCATAAAACCACCAGCGTGAATACATTCCAGGCTTCACAAAGAAAATGGGATTGCTTCTTCTATCGGCTGGGATCTTGTGGCCCCATCATGGGAGGGACCCGCCCCGGATGAGACGGTGCCCCAGCCAGACATCCGTTGACTTGCAGCGGGACCGGACGATCACAGCGAATGTGGAAAATCCCGCCGATCGTGTGAGTTTTAATGATATAAAGGCACCAATCGCTCATAAGGGATTATGCAAACACACTGTGGGTTCCTTTATCAGCAGCAGACACATGGGAACAAACATACATGGATAGAAAGCTTAAGGACATCAGAGCTACAGGACTGTGTGTACTGTGCCCTGCTCCAGGCCGAAATGAAACTGAGGCTGGATCACATGACACACTTCCCTTAAAGAGATGGCATGCTGCTATCACCTAAAGGCATATTACAACACCCCCTTTTCTTTAAAGATACTTTGGCCCCTTCCAATGAAGTATGACTATTTACAGTACATGTTCATGTTTAGTTACCATTACATAAGTGCATAGGACTGGTGAATCTATGTGTGAAATCATCCCAGATTTGCACTAAGCGCAGTAGCGGGCGGGTATGGTTTACCCACCAGCCGCAATGACGGCTTTTCATGCCATATTGTCCCAAACCTGCATTCCCGGGATACGCTCCGTTTTGATGGCAGACAGGCTCCGATTTGCCTGTCACCTCACCGCTTCATCACGCCAGGCACCATATTTAAAGCACAGCCGCACTCAGTGCTCCCAGCCCAGGACTGCAGCCCCAAAAGGCAAAGAAGATTGCAGCCCTCAAGCACCTTTTGGGTGCCGTGGAGGTCCGCTGTGATGTCCTATACCCCTGCTCTGGCTGCAGGAGGGACAACAACATTACCATTCCGACTTGGTAGACAATGGCAATGGTGATCAGTGCCGATGTTGCACAGAAGAGGTTGGCCATCCAATGAAGATAGAGGATGAATGATCTCATCCGTGCCACCAGGGTAAGGCAACCATCTCATCACTCTAAACTCAAACACTCAAGACCCTCACATATTCACTGGCATCTCACTCACTGCCAGCTCAAGGGACATCCTACACACCCTCGCATGCCCATCTGTCCTCATCTCCTCTGGAGACGGCCTCCTCAGCCCTCACCATCTTGAGGCCACTTGCACAGGTCTACATGTACCCCCACACACACCCTGGGATACCCCCTTTCCCCAGTACAGCTCTCATCCTGCAGCATCTTCCCTTTCCTGAGGCCACTTCTCCCCCTTCCACAAGCAAGACCTTGCTCTGCAGCCATTGAAAAGCCTCCCACATATGTCTAATCTGGTTGGTAGAGACCTACGCATGAGCCCCCCCTAAAAGTGATGTGGTGCTGTCTGTGAAGCCTGGCGCGGATGACTGTGAATGCTGACTGAATAAGGTACGCAAACAAACCTTGAAGTCCCAAGCAAAGTGCAGCCCACCAAGTGCATGCCCTATATATGTTGTTGTGAAACACATCAGCATGTTTTCCTGCCAATGTGGGCAGATGATCCAGTGGGGGGGCAGTGGGGGTGCTGGAATGAGTCTGATGGGCTGGCTTTATAATGATATGCTGATGTATTACAATGAGGTTCCCGACGTCTGGTGGTGGGGAACGTAACCCGTCATCGGCGGGCAGAGCAGATAATTGAAAACTGGTTTCACGACATCGTGAAACCGATTTTTGGCTTTCTCGTTATATTGTCCTCTCATGCCACTGGGCACAGGAAATCCCAGTTTATAAAAGTGTTGAGGTAATCTGCTGGTACGCCCAGATCTTGTAATGATAACCTTGTCTGGAGGTGTTTTTATTTGCTCACAGTGATCTGTGGGAAATGTCATTCTTGGATGTTGTTCCTGGTTGCATTTTGGATCTTGTCCAAAAGTTTTGGATTTTGGTGTTTGTTTGGATCTTGGTGGTTGAGGAGCTGGAATGAATCTGATTTGTCCTCAGTGACACCTCACCATTCCACCTTTGTGTGTAATGGCTTCATAGGGCCTTGGTTCTGAACAACTCCTCATCACCTTGGCTGGTTGCCATGTGTCTTCTATGGGAGCCTGGGTGTGAACTTGATTCCCAATTGTAAACTTGGCAATTCTGTACTTGCATTTTTATTGTGCACATTGACCATCTTCTCCTGCAATTTTTAAAGTTGCTGTCTAGTTTCTGAGGGAATAGAATGGAAAAGAATAGGTAAATTGGTGCACACCGGCCTGCTGAACATGAGCCCTGCTAGTGATGGAATTGCACTTAAAGGTGTCACTCTCAGTTGTAACATTGCACAACGTGTAGCATTTGCTTGGTCTGTCTACATTTGAGAATTAGGGATCTCACCATTAGATTGAGAGTAATGCCGAGAAGAAGTAGTGTGATTAATATTCTACTTCTCATACATATCCTGAAATGGCTTACCAATAAATTGTGGAAAGTTATCAGTGACGATAGATACTCTAGGCACACTAAAGGCAGGAGATTGGCACTAAGTTAAAATGCTCAGAGAGCCAGTGCAAACACAGTGGGCCGAATGGCCTCCTTCTACACCATTACAATCCTGTGATACCAAATAAACTGAAATTAGCACTTAGAGTGTACTTGTATTGTGCAATTGTCAAATAATGGGATGCTTAGTAAAGTAGTTGATGATGATGATAAAGTCAGTGCCATTGGCATGAAAGAAGTCGGATACAATTTTGGACCAAGGATGGGTGGGAACTTCATGTGGAATCTATGGGTGGGATTTTCAGGCTCCACCCACTGCTGGGATGGTCTGGTCCTGCCGAAAGTCAATGGACTTTTGGCTGGGTTGCTGAATCTGCCATGGTGGTATATTGCCCTGGTGTTAGTTAAATGTGAAATCAGATGGATGTGAAATCTTAAATCAGATGGTCAACACAAATAATAAATAGAATTCTCTTACTGCAAACTAGTCAGCAGATCCAGTTTACTGTTCAGGGGAATGGAGCATTGTAATACTTGTGATTTTCCAAATGAAGGCCCATTTATTCAATTGATACTGAAGCACTTCAGGGAATAAAACTTTGCTCAGTCCATTTTCTTTTGCGGATACACTTATTGGTTAAAACAAATGGTGCACCCCAAACTAGGCTTGCCAAGTTTTTAAGTAAATATTTTGTTTCAAGTGGTGGTGGGGAGGGTGGGGAGTGAGTTGAAAATATCTAAGTCCTCGAAATTCTTCCATGTCTTGGTGTCACTATCTCATGCAACCCCAACGGCCCTGAGGGCAAGAAAGCAAAGAATTTTCTCTGAGGTCTCTGCCTATGATACTCTCGGCTTTCAAGGAATTACCAACTAGGGTTCAAGGTTGTCCTGGATCAAACAACCCAGGCTAATAATCTGAGAGGAATTAAAATCAAATTAAGTTCTTTTCATTTTCTGCAAGTTTTCAGATGGAATTAGGGTACAGCTAGGGTCTCGCAGGAAGGATTCCCAGCAGTCAGATAAATGCTTTGGAGCTGGGGTCAGAATATGCCTCACATTCAGGGGTGGGGGAGTGAATCCTGGGCAGTCAAGCCCAATACTGCCTGTGGGAAACTAATGGTTTGTTGGCTTACAAGGAAATGTTATTTTTAAATAACTTCCTCTTCTTAAAACTAAAATTAGTTTTAATTGATTATTTTGTTAACAAATAATTCAGAACCTGAAAAACATTGAAAAGAGAGACATGCCGCCGAAGCCCTTCATCCTGCACCCATCGGGACAAATGCAAGAATGCCAAACCCCAAACGATCACAACAGTCCACACCACAAGGGGAAAGGGCGCTGCCCTTTTAGCCCTCTTCTAGCCCCAGATTCCTGCCAGGTTGGCCTGCTGGAGAGGCCATGACAGTTTCTCCGGCCTAAGGTTAAAATTGCAGTTGGTGTGCAATGATATCTTCTGAGCCTGATCAACACATTTAAAGCAGGATCACAAAAGAGCAGCTGGCCTCCTTACTCTCCTTACCACCTCACCCTTGTCTATGCTGAAGTTAATTTGCTAATTACGTGTCCATTCTGCAAGTTTATTACAGTCTTCCTATATTTTGTCACAGTCCTCCTCTATATTAACCAAATCCCCCATTTTGGTGTCATCCACAAATTTTGAGTCAAAATCGTTTATATAAATTGTGAACAATAGCAGTCCCAGCACCAATCCTTGGAGAACACCACTTCCCCCCTTTTGCCAATCCAAGTAATTACCTTTAACTCCCATACTGTTTTGTAGCCAGCTTGCTATCCATTCTGTTACTTGTCCCCTGACTTCACATATTCCACCTTAGTTATGGACCAACCATGTGGTACCTTTTAAAAGGCCTTTTGGAAATCCAGGTACATTACGTACACTGCATTTCCCTTATCTGCTCTTTCCATTACCTCCTCAAAAAAATTCAATTTGGTTGATGTTGGCAATCTTTGTATTGTCATTTCTATTTCACGCGGAGGCCTGTTATTATCTGCATAACATCATGGTGGAGGCCACCATCCCAATAGAGGATAGGAATTAATATATTAAAAGGTTTCAGTCCACCATTATCTTCAAAAAATGAAGAGAAATAAAATTCACAAATTCTGTTTTTTAAAGAAGCCAAAATAAAGATACTTGTCAGGGATGCACTGCTTAAAATATTTGCCCAAAGGGCCCAGCCAATCGAATGATGCATAGGCAAGCAAATATAATGAGCAATAAATGGATAAGTCAAAACCTAAAACATTTCAGTAGGCAGAGTAAAATTGAGTGTGAATTACTCCAGATTAAGACGATAGAACATATATTCTTACAACATCAAAAGATGTTTAATTATCATGGCTCAGATTGCAGGGACCATTTTAATTGTTTATTGACATTGGTGTAGTTACTAATTATGTTGAACATAAAAGGGTAAATGTTTGTCTTCAGTGCACCAGAGTATTTTGTGAGTTTGGATATATGACCCTCCATACATTTTCATTCATTAAAATGTTTGGTAGCAAAATTGATGCCCACGGGATTAAAGGAACAGTGGCAGCAAGGATACAGAATTGGATACAGGACAGAAAGCAGAGAGCAGTGAACTATTGTTTTTCAGACTAGAGGGGAGTCTACAGTGGAGTCCCCCAGGGGTTAGGATTAAGACTATTGCTCTTTTGGATATATTATAAGGACCTTGACTTGGCCATAGGGGGCATATTTTCAAAGCTTGCAGTTGACACAAAACTCAGAAATGTGTAGTAAACAACAAAGAGGATGGCAGCAGATTTCCAGGAGAGCATGACAAGCTGGTGGAATGAGCAGACACATGGCAGATGAAATTTACCACAGAGGTGTGAAGGGATGCATTTTGTTAGGAAAAATGAGGAGGCAAAATGATACAATTTTAAAGAGGTTGCAGAAGCAGCGACCTGGAGGTGTATGTACCTTTGAAAGTGGCAGGACAGGTTGAGATGACCATTAAGAAAGCAACTGGAATCCTTGGTTTTACTAATAGAGGAATAGAGTATGAAAACAAGGAAATTATGCTAAACAAATTGTGTTATAAAGGTGCAGAAGAGATTTACCAGAATGATACCGGGGATGAGGGACTTCGGTTATGTGGAGAGACTAGAGAGGCTGAGTTTGTTCCCCTCAGAGAAGAGAAGGTGAAAGAGGTGACTTGATAGAAATGTTCAAAATTATGCATAAAGAGGGACTGTTTCCACTGGCAGAAGGGAGTGTAACAGATTTAAGGCGATTGGAAAAACAACCAGAGGCAACATGAGGAAACATTTTTTACACAATGAGTTGTCGTGATCTGGAATTCACTGCCTGAAAGGCTGGTGGGAACAGTTTCAATAATACCTTTCGACAGAAAATTGGATAAATTCTTGAAGGGGGAAATCTTACAGGGCTATGGGAAAAGAGGAGTGGGTTTAATTACAAAACTCTAAAGAACCGGGACAAAATGGCTTCCTTCTTTGCAGTATATTCTACGATGACAGTAAAATGACAGAACAGAAAAATCATGGGGTTGCACACCCAAAGTCTTTACATGCACTCTCACCTACAAAGTTCTGCACCAGAAAAAACATTTCGCCTGCAGCTCCTTGTGGTATGCAAATGAAAGGGAAAGAACAAAGCTCGTCTCACTAAAGGTAACAAAGGTGCAATGAGCATGTTCTTGTTTAACAAGTTTATCAAACTTGTGTGTGTATTTATGGAACTAGTGAGTACATTAGTGTACATTACAACCTCTAATATCAGCACATGGGAGTTGCTAGCACTGTGCATTGTCTAACACTGTAATCTCAATACTTTTCCATCACATTGACCCCAAACCCCTTACTCAGCCTTCCTTGCATTCTCATAAGCACACAACCCTTCACTGCAGCCCCTTTCCACTCTTACACCAGACCTCAAGCCCCACCTACTTTAGACCCTTGACCTAATTTGCTCCCCACTTCCTTTCTTCCTTTAAGCTTTACAGCATTTCTTAGTGATTTATTTTGTGCAGCTTGACCCTGCAGCTCTGCCTTTCTCCAGTTTTTCCCAGCCTCACTCCAGAGCCTACTGACACCTCTTCCTGCCCAAGTGGGTTAGCTCCACTTTCAGCCCTTTTTACTGGACCTTCCAGAAAAAGAATGTGCTTGATTCTTTAAATTTAAACTTTTAATTGCTCCTAAGTAAGTTTTTTTTTTACATTATACATATTACAGGTATTTAGAGCACAAAAACAAGTAATTCAGCCCTTTGTGCTGCTTTATGTTCTACATGAGTCTCTCCTAATTCATTTTAAGTTATCAACACTTCCCTAATTTTAAATTAGAAATAACATTTTCTGAGAATTACTTCAAATTTTAAATGATCCCACACCTGTTAATTTTTTTAACTTTTATTGGCCTTGATATTAATGTGACATCGGTTTCCATATGGGTGTGGGGAGGGTGGTTAAATTACCTGGGGAAAACTGGAAGTCAACTGGGTGGGTCAGGATCTGCAATCTCAAACTCAATTGTACTACAGACTTTTGAATTTTGGGTTTTGCATCTCCAAATAGGGTAATGGGCTCGATGTATTCCCGACTGCCACAGTCAGTTGCATTGAAAGGCAAAATGTACAAATGGAAATTAAAGGCATTTGGGACATTGAGCTCAGGTCTTAGGATGCAATATTAGAAGTAGGCTAATGGTTGATAGGTCAGGAAAAGTGTAAACCTCAACCTATGGTTTAAGTCCCCGACCCTTTTCACTCTCTTTGGGAGGTATACAGCATCACATCAATCCTAATGCCTACTTAATTTTCAGCAGCACCCAGCCAACAGTTTCTATACATTTCATCACTTCCCCATTAATCCATCCACCATTGTCACTCACCCCAACCCTCACGCAATGTGGTACATTCTGTCTCATAGTCACCCTCGTTGAATTATCCTTGAAGCTTGGTTAGACCTCATCTAGTTTACTATCTGATGTTTTGGTTCTTGCACTGGTGTTTAGATTTTTACACTGTTGATTGTTTTTAAATGATCAAATCTTTATAAATGATATGTAGTTATTTCCTTCATCAGTGCAAGAATTCACAAATAGGCGATAACAGAAAATGGCCACAATCTAAGAAAAATGTAGTGGTGAAAAGCGATGAAAGAGAGAAAGTATAAGCAGCAGTTAGGCTGTGATCTTTCAGGTTAATGTTTCTTGATATAACTTGCTTTTCTCTTTTCAGATACTGACTTGTCTGCACGTATTGAGTTTTTTGTTTCAAATTTCCTGTATTTACAGTTTTTATCTCCACAATATAATCTTATTTTACACAGTGAAGAGCAGCAGTTTTCCTAAATCTGGAAATTATACTGTGCTGCAGACTTAGTAATAAAAATAAAAGAAGCTTATTTACTGGCATAAAACTTCGAATGGCTGTTTATTAGTGTCAGGACATGGCACGCAAGAGTCCTTGGCTCTTTCTTTCACATTTGCACTAAGAAATGGGCAAAAAAGTAAAGCCTACCGCATGCTTATTTACTGCTGCTTTTACAAGTGATGTCACGACAATGCTGACTGCATTTTCCGATCTTACCATCTCCCCACATCCTGCTTCCCTCCATCAAGACCAAATCTCGAAGTGGCCATTGCTCACAATATTTAAAGGGATCCTCAGCTGCTGACAGATTAAGCTAGCTGGTGCTCCTGGTTTTTTCTTGCGGTGAGCCTTTTGACCTTAAAGGTATTGAAAGTATTTACTGTTGCTACTATAGGTTCTCAACTATTAAGAGGCTTCTTGCTTCACAGTTGTACCTCGATGGGAGAGACAGAGTTAAATTGTGTCTATATTCTCTTGATCCCAGGGCAACATGCAAGATTCTGAGGACACTTGAGAGCGTACACATTGAGAGCCATTCCCCTAACTGGGGAATCTAGAATGTGAGGGCACAGTCTCAGGATAAGGCATTGATATTCAGGACTGAGGTGAGGAAAAATTTCTTCACTCAAAGGGTTATGAATCTATGGAATTCTCTACCCTGAATGGTTGTGAATGCTTCATCATTTCGTATATGTAATGCTGAAATAAACAGATCCTTATGTCTCTCAGGAAAACAAGGGGTACGGGGAGCACGAGTGAAAGTAGAGTTGAGGCAGAAGATCACCCATGATCTTATTGAATGTTGGAGCAAGCTCGAGGGGGTCACATGGACTGCTCCTTCTCCAATTTCTTCCAGGAATCCCACTGAGAAGGAGCAGTAGGAAGAAGAGAAAATCAAAGCTGTGGTCGAAGGGACATCAAGTAGAACAAGGTCCTCTCAGAGGAATCTTTACCCTCCCAACACAGTTTATGAGAAAAGGACAACATACCTACAGTTCTATGCGGTGCAATGCATAATAAAACTTTGATTCTCTATGGAATGATCTCATTGTATCCTATACTGCAGCATGACTAGCAACCGTTGTTACTTAGCACAGAGCATCATGTTGCAGTCAAGCTCACTTCACACCTGAACGTATTTGCTGGCGGCCCCTTTCAAGATTGCTCTTGCGCGTGTCACACTGGGTGGGTCTTAATTGGCCCTCCCACACAAAATGGCGGTGCGCAGCCGATCGCGGGCGGCGATCGGCTCTGTGCCCGCACCCAACCGGCTCGCCCGACAGACAGAAGATTCTGCCCATTATCTGCAGACTCAATTCACCCATAGCATTGAAAAGACTCAAATCGTGCTTGTACTTTAACACAGCACACCCCACAAATAAAAAGTGTGGATCAGGTACCTATGTCTGACATTAGGCAAGTGTGTGGAGGAATACCCGATATCCCATAATGTTAATAGTTTGGGTGGTAAGTTTCACCTCAAAACTCATTAAATGCCCCTTTGAACCAGCCTTGTCAATGAATACAAAAGCAAAATATGCAGACGCTGAAAATCTGAAAGGGAAACAGAAAAAGCTACAAGTACGAGGTTTTCAAACATTTCCAGCATTTTCTGTTTGTAAATAAGTAGTTAACTAAATACATAATAAAGATATATTTTAACTGGGGACCTGACTGACTGTCATCATAGGTTTAACTGCCCTAAAATTCTTTTTGGCTTGGATTCTGAAGTTAGCAGTGAAGGCATTCTACTGACAGCTGTTCTCAATACTGTGAGCAGAGGCATCCTTTAACCCGGTGTCCTGATCCAGTGCAGCACCCTCTACACAGCAACTGTGGCATGTGGGCAAGAGAAACAAGGCTTTCCAACCAATTTAGTTAAAGGTTCCTCACTGAGACATACAGGCTGGAACTTTCCATTCATGAGGCTAAGTGCGGTGGTGGGCGGTTTCAGTGGCCGGCTGAAATGGTGGGAACCCAGGCCTGATTCCACGCTTGGAAGCTCATTAATGATGGACATACACATATCGGACCAAACCACCCAGCGGGCCGGGAGCTGATTCATCTGCCCTCCGTCAGCTGGCAGGGTCGAAGGTCCGAGCACCACATTTAAACGCCAGTCCAATTCATACATCTCATCGCTCCAGCCCACCCCGTCTTCAGGACACGTATAGGGATGTCTTTCAGCCACAGTAAGAAGGCGGAAAGCCTCAAGAAGAAAGCAGAACCCCATTTCACCCACCAGGCCCTCCAGGTCTTGATCACAGACATGTCCTGTATCCCAGGGATGACTGCAGGAAGTTTAGCAGCTTCATGTCTCCAGTGCAGGAAAAGGATGTATGATCTCAACTTCTTCGCCAGGGTAAGTCATCCATCAACTCCTTCCAATATCAAATTCTCACCAGGGCATCATGCACTCAAACAGCTACTCTCTTCAGGGATCTCACACATATCAACACTGGGGGACACATATCAACACTCATTCTCACACGGAGACTTTCACATCACCACCAGCACTTCTATCATGCATCTTACCCAACTTCTGCTCCATCCCTTCTCATCAAATGCCTTTCTTTCTTTCTTCTTCATACAGGCCAAGCTGGCACACAACAGGCATGAGAGATCGCAGACCCGGGGAGGGACGGCCGACATCATTGCCCTCACTGAGTTTGTGGAGCTGCAGCCGCGCTGGCTGGGGAGGGCAGGAATCACTCCTGTGGGGAAGGGGAGATCGGCCTCTCCCAGCAACCTAGTACGGATCACAGCTACATCACCCCATCTAATCCTAACAATCACAGTGAGTCACATGCAGTCTTATATCGCTCATGCTCATCAACTGAAACTCTATTTTCTAGGCACCAACAGATTGAGGCCCCTAAGCCACTCAAGCACCAGCGTGAGCCCCTAGACCACATCCAAAGAGGAAGCTCTGGGAGAGCTGTCACGATGCTTACACACACCCTCCACCAGCTCAGAGACAAACACGTTGGTGGGGCATAGCTGTAGATTAGGCTTGGGTTCACTTTCTGGGGAACACCTCACTGACACAACCCACAGAAGTCAGGGCAGGGACAGCCCAGGTCTCTGGCACTTGGAGGGCTGCTGGAGACCAGCCACCCGTTCAGTCCAAGTCAGATGATGAGTCTCTGGAAGCAGCTGCAAACTCTATGCTGGAGATGTAATAACAGGTGACGGAACATCAGGAAGAGATTCGATAGTCACTCAGCAGACTAGCGTGGACGATGGAGGAGTCAACCCGCATTTTGTCTGATTTTGTGGCTCCAACATACGAGCACCTTGAGGTCACCGTGGGAGGTTGGCAACCACCATGGAGACCTTGGTCCAGCTGCTCTTGCCAAATTTGAGCTCGGCCCTGCACTCCATGGCCACACACCCTGTGGGCACCATCAAGATATTGACGACATAGTGACGAGGCACCTTGACCACCCTCCAGGTGCACCATCTCCTGCAGGAGTCAGGGTGGGGTCTTGGGCACCGGCAGGGAGGATGAGTGTCAGCCGGACACCCTGGGGTCCTCCTCTCAGGACACTCCATGCATGTGCAGCCTCTCACAGCCCCCTCTGCCTGTGACCCCATCCACTCCAGCTGCTCAGGCCGCCGAGAGCGCTTTTGCCCTTGAGCAGGAGACCCTTATCAGGCGGGGGCCCTCTATGCCTCAAGGCACCAGAGGATGTATGCCAAGGTCATCAAAGACACCAGGACATAGGGGTCAGCAGGCTGCCTCTGCCTCTGTTGTGGATGTCAGGGCCGCACCCAGGTGTAGCAGTAGAGTTAGGAAAGTTAAGAAATATTGATGTCACTTTTGGGTCATGGGTGTGCTATAACTGTAAAGAAATTGCGCTTTTGTGAATACATTTCATGGTTATGTGAATGTTTTGGTCAGTTGAAGACGTTGTGAATTTGTACATTGGTATCCTCTTATGTTAAGGTTTAGCCATCTACCCACTCAGTGATAGTGACCCACTGTAAGATTAGCATTCATGTGATGTCAACCTCAGTTGAACTAGTCTCCCCAACCTTGTGTGATGTCAGGGAGATGTGTTTAAATCTTTATTTGAAGTGTGTGATGTAAGTGTTTATAACCCTCCTTCCTCAAGGAACACCATTGAGCGAGGGCAGCTCATCAGCATTTGTGTCACCTCAGTGGTTGTGGTGGAAGACAACACATGTACAGGAGGAGGAGATCCCTAGGCATGTCCACATCTCAGTCGCAGCAGTGTTTGCATCAGATGGTGGTGAAAGCTTCAAGTGTTGTCTCACATCACTGTTGTTCCTAAGTAGACTCTCAGTTCCCAGAGTGAGCTCACTCAATGGGCCCAATGGACCAAAACAGAGATTGTGGCCGGGCAGTTCATTAGGCCAGAATGCACAAGTGTGAATGCTAGACTCATTCTTGCTGCGAGTGGTTGGACATCCCCTGAGATGAAAGGGAATAGCATTGAGGGCCAGGAGAGATGTGGCCATATGCCCTCACTTAACTTTACTCTTCCTGAAACCTGTAGCAGTTAATGTATCACGGGCATGTCTCCCACGTCTCCCTTCCTCCTTGGCATGATGCGTTCATACTGATCCTCAGCAACCTCCTGAGGGTTCCTGGCCTCCGGATCATCATCCTCTGATGAGATCTCATCCTCTTCCAGTTCACCTTCTGGCAGGGTCTCACCTCTTTGCATTGGCAGATTGTGAAGGGCGCAACACACTGTGATGATGCGGGAAACCCTGTCAGGAGTGTATTGTACTGAGCCGCCTGAGTGGTCCAAGCATCTGAAGTGTGTCTTCAGAATCCCTATGGTCTGCTCTATAAGGGAGCGTGTGGAGCTGTGAGCAGCATTGTACCTCTCCTCGGAATGACTCTGAGGGTGACACATGGGTGTCATCAGGCAGCATTTCAGTGGGTATGCCTTATCCCCAGGCAGCCATCCCTGCAGACATAATTGCCCCTTGAAAATCTCAGATACCTGGGAATGACTCCGGATGTAGGAGTCATGGCAACTTCCAGGATACTGTGTGCAAACATGCAGTATGTGCTTCTGGTGATCATACATCAGTTGAATGTTGATGGACTGATAGCCCTTGCGGGTTATAAACATTAGGGGCTGCTGCCATGGAGCCTGTATAGCCACATGGGTGCAGTCTGTTGCACCCTGCACTCTTGGAAAGCCTGAGATGGCGGCAAAGCCAGTGAATCTCGCAGCCTGGTTATCTTCATCCAGAGCAAACCTGACATAACGATGGGCCTTCCTGTAAAGGGCATGTGTGACATCCTTTGTGCATTGATGTGTTGTGGACTGAGAGATGCTGCAGTCACCTGTTGATTCCTGTAAAGATGCAGAGCCAAAGAAATTGAGCACTATGGTCACCTTCAAAGCTACTGGTAGGCATACCTTCGAGCTCCATGTGGCATCAGGTCTTCATGAAGAATGTGGTATATGTGATATACCAGAGTTTGAGACCAGCGTAGAAGTGCATGGCATTGTTTCTTACTCATTTGTAAATAGGAGACTCTTCTATAATAAACCCTAGGTCTGGCAATTCGCCCCACTTGTCTGGGTCTCTCCTCCTGACCCTCCGGTTCATGCTGTGACTCTGCTTGACCAGAGTCTCTCAAGCGTGGCCTCCTGTTGGATCTGTGCGCAACATCGCCTCTCCCTCCTTCGCCTCCTTCATTGCATTAGGACCCTGACAAAGGCAGCATTGGGCCCTGGATCCATATGTGTTTTTGTCTTCTCTCTGAAAGAAAACATTGAAGACACTAATGTTTCAAGGGGCAAGAAAGTGAAGCTCAGAAGATGAAACATATGGAAACTGTAGGGGTCTATAGGTTTTCCTACCCTACTCGCACGGTAATGTCACGAAAGTATAATAATTCTCATAATATTATTGGGATTAATTGTAAAAGAATGTTAATAGTGGGGTTTGGATAGTTCTCTGTGCGTGTGGGGAGGATTTAATTGAATTGGAGACAGCTAGTCTGGAGACTTTGACTCATCAAAAAAAC
This sequence comes from Carcharodon carcharias, assembly GCF_017639515.1. Lineage (NCBI taxonomy): Eukaryota > Metazoa > Chordata > Chondrichthyes > Lamniformes > Lamnidae > Carcharodon > Carcharodon carcharias. The sequence continues at coordinate 22,115,741 of NC_054475.1, forward strand.
TAGGTTTGAAATGCTAAATGCGTAAATGTGGATGAAATTTTAGACAGTGAGGTAGGGAGAATTTGCATTTTTAGATAAATCAGGGCAGTTTGAATTTCAAAGAGATGGTAGGATGTTACACCTAGCCAGAGAAGCTAGGCCAAGCAGTGTATTTATTTTCCCCAAAGGTTATTGATAATATTAGCACCATGAAAAGATTTATATTATGAGAAAGATTAAGTTCCAAAGACATATGGGAACAATGGGATTTACATTAAAAGAGAGAAATATGTATAAAGGAGATTGAAGCTATCTGTCAGAGAAGGCATTGTAAGACCTACCAGAAGTGTGATCTATCAGTATTTGTGCGTTAAGCCTGCTATCTACAAAAACTGAAGCTGGGAAAAGCCACTTTGAATTCTACTGTCCGGGGTATTGTATTAACTTGCCTGGTCTGTTTAAAACCTATTTCTTTACTATTGCCTTAATGGGGGTGTAACTGGAAGCCAGATTAATTAGGGGTTATCAGAGTTATTATGGTAGTAATTTGTAAACCTATGTATGTGCTTGAAATCTTTTATTTTGTAAATAAATGTTTAATTTAGTTTTGTAAAAGATCTCTAAAGTCAACCGACTTATTACTTCTGAATTCAGGGCATGCACCTCAAAATAAAATACAAATTGCAAAACCATTCTGACTGTGTGATCAAGTTTCCCTCATGGATTTGATCCACCTGGCACACATCATCTGCAGTGTCATAACAGTGGCTGATGCCACCTTTTCCCTGAGACACTAGCACACACATTGAGATGACCAAGATGGCAATGCAGATATGTAACGTCTTAAGCCCTGTGTGGGATGCTAAGATTTAATTGAGATGAATGACCCAACCTAGCTCTGTGCTCCAATCTCTGATGTGGAATAGTAATGACCAATCAGTTGTTCATGGTCAATGAGTGGATGCCCTTTGGCCTGTTAGGAGTGTCAAATCTGGTGAACATGTAACAGGCCTTCATTGATGGAATGTCATATACAGCTGTGCCTCCCTCACTATTGCCTGCATTCCCAAATTCCACATTCCAATGTGTTACTCTTGAGATGCAGCAACTGTAATGTGAAGCCACTGAGTTCTGAGTAGCCCTTTAACAGTGCTAATGAAGCCATTGGCTTTCGATGGTCTTCAATGCAAGGAGGTCTTCCTTCTTTCCCCTAAGCAGACTCTTGTTCACTCCTGCATCAACAACAAGTTAAAGGATGACCCCAGAAAGGCTCACCTGTGTTCACCCTTCCCCCTCACTGCCATTCCGTGGCCTTCCCTCCCCTTTGTCTCCCCCGTGTTCGCACTTCCCCCTCACTGCCATTCCGTGGCCTTCCCTCCCCTTTGTCTCCCCCGTGTTCGCACTTCCCCCTCACTGCCATTCCGTGGCCTTCCCTCCCCTTTGTCTCCCCCGTGTTCGCACTTCCCCCTCACTGCCATTCCGTGGCCTTCCCTCCCCTTTGTCTCCCCCGTGTTCGCACTTCCCCCTCACTGCCATTCCGTGGCCTTGCTTCCCCATTGTCCCATCATGTTTGCCCTTCTCCTTCACAGCCTTTCCATAGCCTTCCTTCCCTATTGCCCACTTTGTGTTCATCATCCTCACCCTCACCTCACACCCCACCCCTGGTTGAAGTGCTAGTTGCTGAAAGTGGAGCTCTGCCTGACTACTATGGCACAGTGGTGTCCTTGTGGTCAACAGGGTCAGCCACTGGGAAGAGAAGGCTCCTGCACCCCCCCCAAACCCAGCTGCAATACAGGTCACTGTCTGAAAGTGGAGGCCTGCATGAGTACCACAGTACAGTGGTGTCCTTCGGAACAAGGTAGGCAAACAACAGGAGCAGACCAACTCTACAGCTGCAGCAGTGTGGCTTTAATCACAACAAGACTATGGCAGCACTATGGCAGGTAGGCTATGTATGTTGTACTCACCTTGAAGTTACGAGTAAACTGAGGTCCGACTTATTCAGACCACTCCTTTTCAAACGGGTTTGAGGCAGACGTAATTTCTCGCTGCAAGATTGGAAGGAATGACAAGATTCCAGCAAGCAGCTGTTTTAATGAGCACTCATGAGACGTTGATGAATGCAAATGGCATACACGCCACTGGTCAGTGGAATAACCAACCCACCATTAACCTGCCATCTGGTGAATTGCAAACTGTTTTTATACCAGCGGATTTCCTGCCGCTGGGTTCTCCGCTCCTGCCCACCACAAAACCTGTCATGGGGGGGGATGGGAAAATTCCGCCCACAGAGTCTAAACTGGCAAGTATGAAGCAGAAAGATTAAATTTAAATCATATACAGCGAGCCAAATAAAGATTGGAAAATACAGATAGCAGCAAGAGAGAATTTTTTTAAACTATCCAACACTAATTTACTTATGAAGGAATGTGACACCACACTTGTAAAATTACAGTTTCAGGACCAGAGAAGTTGTTTGGTACTAATTGTCATTTATCACACCATTAAAAAGGTGACTTGCTCCTGGATGCAACAGCCTTAACTTTTGATGGAATGTTTCATGGCTAACTAATTAAGAAGTATCCCAACTTCACAATATTGCATGCCTTTCAATGCCAGGTCTACCGGTGAGGTTCTGTTATAGCACAACCTAAACTGCAGCTTCTGAATTTCTACATTTATCTGTGCAGGTGTGGAAGCTTCTGTCCGATTGACTCCATAATAACAGTGATTGCTGTTATCCTCACCATTCCAAAGCTGTGGAAATTCTGGGACACACAAAAGCGCTCTGGACCGTTTCCACCTTTCCCCTACCTTTTGGGAAAACTAGGCATTTCCTAAGAGGTGAAAGTAATCAAAACTGACCCTTCCCAGTGCATCAAATACCTACATGGAATTACATGGGAAACGTAGCAAGCAGTGTAACATAAATAGGCAGGAGCTAAAATTTCACTTCTCCAATGGTCAGTTCAAATTTAGAGATGAACTCAGCAGCGTATTTGTGGCAGGTCAGGGAGCACGTCGCCCCCTGGCAGTCTCCAATTGTAATGCATTTGCAGGCAATGAATGCTCATTATACGAAAACTTTTTGTAATTACATCCTACCTTCATGATATAGTGAGTGCGCACGAGAATCTCATTCATTTAAAACGGTGTATAACAGTTAGCTTTGTACAGTTCGGTCTGAGGTCAGCAGCTTTTCTTGTTGAACTCTGCAACACAAAGGAGGGGAGCAGGAGAATGGCAGCTTACATGGAGATTTGTTACTGGCAAGGGTGGGTCAGTGGTGAGTGGAGGGTGGGTATGGAGTGGGGTCAGGAGCACAGAGGAGTGGAAGAGACGGAACACTTCTACTACAGAAAAGACTAATTTACCATTTAGAATCAGTGTAGGAAATTGAGAATGTAACACAGTGCAGCGATATGTCCAGAGGGTGGAGCTAACATACCGAGCTAGCACCCTGGTGGTCTGACTCTTTACATTGAGAAGGAGACACTGGCTTCCCTCAGTGTCATCAAACACATGATCCAACAAAAGTGACCCTTTTTAAGGGAACACAATCCAAATCATAAAGAAAACGAAAGAAAACTCACCAAATTAAATTAGAATGTCATTTCCTGTGTCTGCGGCACGCTGCAACCCCTGTGGTGCCCACCAGTTGCCCGAAGGCCTCAAGTTTACCAGTGGACACCACAAGCTCCTTCTGCGGGCCTACCTTGGTGGTTTGAAGGCCATAGAAGTGATTCAGGCAGCAGAGTGACCATCTACAAGGCGGCATCCAACCTGGAACTGTCGATGTTGACAACATTTGACCCGGGAGCAATGCAGTAAGGGAAATTTGTAATTTCTTTACAGTGGAATCTGTAATTGTTTTGAAGAATGTTTGAAAAAGACTTTTTAAGAGTTTGCATCAATTACTTTTAAAAAGGTTGATTTTTAAGTGGGCTACGACAATGAGACTTCCTCTATAAATCCGAGTACATTTAAAACCTTCTATTGCTTAAGTTTCTTCTCTAAATTAATTTATAGTTAAACAAAATATACTTAAGATTCAATGGAGTCTCCTGCCATGTCAATGGACTTGTCTCAGTTGTTGTGTGTGCACTGATGGGATAATATCTCATTTTGTTTCAGCAGGGAGGATGAGGTGGAAGAGTGAGCTATCTTGCATGTTAGACAGGTGCATCTCACAACCTAGCAGCCTCGAATTCATTGAAACTGGCCTGATAGACGTGGCGTCATTGAGGTCTGACAGTGGCCATTTCTTTCTAGGTCTCAGGGTTACTTTTATGAATTGCCTAATTAATTAGTGTTGTTAATGTTAACATTTATATAAATTTGAACTGGCACTTACCACCAAATTACTTGATGGCATCCCTCACCCACAGCGTCATTCCAGATTGGCACCATCATGCTGACTTATAAGCTGTGCCCAGTGGGCACCATGCCAGCAGCAGGCAGAAGAAAAGCAATCAGCTGCCTTGATGACGTCCTCCAGGCAGGTATCAGTGATGATAAAGTGTCAAGGAAGGGGTTAAAGAAGTTCTTAGACACCTGCAACCAGTAAATGAATGTTGTGCCCCCTTAACCTCATAAATTCCTCACGTACACTTTTCTGAAGTGATAGGAGAGCTGTTAGGCTATTTTTTCGAAGCGTGAGATTACATTGATTACAGGAGCCATACATCCAGAAACTTTAAAGCATACTTGAATAGTGCAGTTGTGTGTTAGATAGCCCTGAAGGGCTTAAACAAACTTAAGATTTACAGTGATAAAAAGGTAAAAAGATTTCTAACAAAGTAAATTTATCCAAATGTGCCAAGGTGAAAATTTCCTCCATCTTTTTAGGCCAACTGCATCTTAACAATGGGATAAGCATTGAAGATAAGGAGAAATATTCTGAGCCACTCTCTAAATTGCAGGTGTTTTGCTTATAAAAGCAGCTGTGTATTCATAAGATCTTGTTTACTGGAAGTGCCATACTTATCTGGCATTGAAAAGAATTACTTCTGGTACAGTCAGGGGCCTGATAGTAACATTCCTTCACGTACTGGGTGACGCAGACCTTACAACCTACAGTAAGCCACTGTTCGGGTGATTAAGGAGATCAGAATGTACAATGTTCTCTACAGAAACACATGCACAGGGATATGGGAAAAATGAGGGAGCTGAATTTATAAAAATCTGCTTCAAATTATCAGTTTCTTTCTGAATCAAATACAGATTTTCCTAAGGGCATGAATGTTTTAGGAACAGTAGCGAACCCAGTGATACAGAATCTATTCCAAACACAGTTGCTGACTGCCCTGAATATAGACTGCTAATTTCTTTCTGATGCAACCCCACTCACAAAGGCAAAACAAGTCATATTTTCAAGCAAATTCTCCCTTTTTACCTGCCATTTCCTGATGTCCAGATGCCTTGTGAGTAAGGTGTAGCAGCCCTCAGCTATCATACGAGCAGTAAATGAGACAGCACAAAAGGAGGCCATTTGGCCCATCATGCCTGTGCTTGATCTTTGAAAGAGCTAACCAATTAGTCCCACACCCCTGCACTTGTCTCATAGCCCTGCAATATTCTCTTTTCAAATATTATATCAATTTCTTTTTGAAGGTTATTATTAAATATGCTTCCACCTCCCTTTTAGGCAAATTCACTAAAATCTATAACAAAAGCCGAAAATACTGGAAAAACTCAGTAGGCCTGACAGCATCTGTGGAGAGAGAAAGACAAAGTTAACGTTTCGAGTCCGTATGACCCTTCTTCAGCAGTACTTCTTCAAGGCAGGCATTCCTGGAAGAGAAGTGGCAGTGAATTAAACACTAAGATAAAAGTAAGATACTGTGGATGCTGGAAACCCGAAACAAAAACAGAAAATGCTGGAAAATGTTGAAAATCTATGTTCCCTGGTTACCAACCCTTCTGCCACTGTAAGAAATTTCTCCCTATTTACTCTATCAAAACCCTTCAAAATTTGAACATCTCTACCAAATCTCCTTAACCTTCCGTGCACTGAGGACAACAATCCCAGCTTTTCTAGTTTCTCCATGTAAAATAAGTCCCTCCTTCCAGATGCCAATCTCCTCTGCACCCTCCATAAGAGCAGAATCATCCGTGCCCACTGACATAGGGCATGTTCGGTGGCATGAGCGGACAATATGGCAAGAAGGCCAAAAATCGGTTTCACAACATTGGGAAACCAGTTTATGATCGTCCGCTCAGCTCATTGACGGCTAGCCATGTTCCTCACCATTGGAGGTTGGGAACCTCATTGTATTACATCATCATATCGTCATAAGGCCAGCCTGCTGGACTCATCCCCCCTCCCCAGCTGGATCATCCACCCACGTCGGCGGGAAAACACGTCGGTGCAGGACACGTCTTGGCAACTGTGACATGCAGAAGTCAGAACTTACCTCCAGGGCCTTGCTCACGTTGCAGACACCCGAGGAGCAGAAGATGCTGGACACTGACAGCAACAGGATCCTGGAGGAACATCCATGGCATGCTGGGTGGATTCTCATAGACATGGCTCTGCTGCAAAGCAGCTCACGGAAGTTGGAAAGTCACCGTTGATGCTCACAATAGATGATGGTCAAGGGGGTGGAAGAGGAAGACCTAGGATCAACTGGGAGAGAGAGAGATGTCGGGGGTCGAGGTTGGGAAGGGGGAAATGAAGTTGTCAGGGGGGTGAGGTTGGGAGGGGGGAATGAAGATGTCAGAGGGTAAGGTTAGAGGGGAATGAAGGTGTCGAGGGGGAGGCTGGGAGGGACAGAGTAGTGGGAGGACGGAGTGTGGAGATGGGAGGGAGGAAGGGTGGAGGAAGGAGTCAGGAAGGGGGAAGGAGTAAAGCTAGAGGAAGAAGTGAGGGTGTCTGAGGGAGTCAGGAAGGAGAGGGACTAAGCGGGGGTGGTGCAGTGGGAGGACGAAGGGGTTCTGGAGTTCCAGGAGGAAAGGGGTCCACAGTGAGGAAGGGGTTCCGGAGTGGGGGTGAAGGGATTCGGAGGGGGTGATGTCCAGGTGAACATGCAAGGGAGGGGCCTGCTGGGTCCATATCTGCCTCCTGGGGAAGGAACTGAGGGCTGGCGTGATCTGAGGAAATGGTGAGAATGACCGAGGGCAGAGTGAGGCGGTAGGTTGGGAGGGCGAGGGTTCAGCGGTAGTAGTAGAAGGGATGATGAGGATGGTTGGTGGGGTCTCGGAGGCCTACAAAAACCCGGGGGGGGGGGGGGTGGGGAATGTGCAGGGGGAGGAGGAGGTCGCGGAGAGGTGAATGTGGATAGGGGTGGGATTTTTGGGAAGCAAGGGAATGTGCACGTTCACCTGGACATCTCCGAAGGAAAAGAGTTGTGGCTGGCAGGTCACGGAGTGGGGGGAGATGGAAGGTGTTGTCCAGCTGGGGGGGGGTGGGTGGGGGGGGGCAACTTTGATGGGGGAAAGGAATGGGTGACTGGGGGAGGGGAAAAGACAGGGGAGCTGATGAAAAAGTGAACCCAGACCATGCTGCCTAAATCGAAAGTGAAACAACAGTCATGGTGGGCAAGATCAGGCACTGCATGGGAGTGTGATCAGTGGGTGGGTGGGTGGCGATGCAGGTCAGCTCAGATAGACAACTGGAAGTGAACTCCAGCAGGCAGCATTGAAAATGCTCAAGACATTGAGGTGAGTGTGACACATGAAGGATCCACATGCATGGGACATTGTTGGCACGAGGCTGCAAAAGGCCTTGCCACACACACACACACGCTTCTCCCTCCAGAATCACTGGTTGGTTGGCTGCTCCCTCTGCACTGACAGAGGACGAGATTGAGCTGCTCACAGTCAAAGGGGACTCGGAGGGAGAGGACAGCTTCTGAGATCCCTGAGTGGATGACCCAGGAGTGTCCAGCTGCCACTCCTCCTCCTCTTGGTTGTCCGAGGGCTCCGGCCTGACTCGTTGAGGGAACGGAGCACCTGGAGAGATGATGAGGTGCCCATGTCCTTCTCACTGTAGGGACTCACCCATGGCTGTCACGATGGAGTGTAGGTCTACGCGCATCTCCATGTTCTGCTGGACAAAAGTTACCATGGTGTCCACCATCCTCCCATGGATGGGAGACCTCCACTTCATCAGAGGGCAGGCGGGTGCACTCCTCTGACTCATGTGTCACACGGTTGAGGGCTTCCAACAGCTCTGCTAATGTTTCCTGCCTTCTGCTGACATTCCAGGATGAGTTGGAAGGCCGAATCTAGTGGCTGCTCATCTGACTCGGACCTGACAAATATCTGATTCCCAGTAGTCCTCCGAGTGCCGGGAGCTTGCATGAACCTGCCTCCTGCTTCTGCAGACATGTGTCCATGCGGTGATCTCGATGTGAACTGGAGCCTGCTCTAGATCCAGGTCGCACCAAGGTGTGTGTCTCTGCGCTGGTGCAGGGTGTGGGTTAACGCTGTGATGGGTCTTCTAGGCTGCTTATTTCCTGCTCTTCAATGGAGGAGGTGTCCTCTTGGCTAGAGCTGAGGACCTGGATGGAGCTGAGGGACTGGCTGGCTCAAGGCATTGATTGCTCCCTGTGAACCAAAGTAGAGATACTTAGTGCATTGCAGCAGAGTCAAAAACAGGAGAGAGAGCATTCACAGTTGCTTTGAGAGAGCGATGATGTGGTGCAGGATCTTCACGAGGGTGTTTGCCGCCGACCTCACCGTCACTACAGGCACAGTCCATGTCCTCAATAGCCAGTGCGATGGCACACTCCTCAAAGTGGGTCTACTCCACCCCATCCCACACAAACCCCCCCATCCCCACTCGTCACCAATCTGGGACCTCCTCCTGCTGATGTGAGCCAGCTTCTCCTGCAAGAAAACAGGACACATGGCACTGCATGGAATGTTTGTATGGTGAGCGGAGCCCTGGACAGGATGGGGCCACGAGCTCCAGAGGATATGAGCCTGATGGAGATGTGATGTTGTGTGTGAGATTTAGTGGTGTTGTCCCTCGAGGTGTGAGATCCCTGTGGACATGTGACAGGCTTGTGAGTGTGTGTGTTGAGAGTAATGAGAAGAGTGAGTTATGCTGGTGGAACAGATGAGACCATTCATCTTGTAGCAGCACTGGGTGGCTGACCTTTTTTGCAGGCTATTGGCGCTGACCACCACTGCCACACCCCAGCCCCCATGCTGGATTGGTAATGCAGCTGCCCCTTCTGCGTCCAGAGCGGGTGTAGACGACATTGTGGCGAGCCTCCAGGATGTCAAAAAGGTGCTCAAGGGACAAGTCCCCTGGGGGGGGTGGCTGCAGTCCTTTTGCCTTTCGGCACCTTCCTCTCTTCCATGCAGCAGTCCTGGGCTGGAAGCACTGAGAGGTGTGCGCGCGGCTAGACTTTAAATATGGTGCAATGATGCGGTGAGTTGATGGCGTGGTGGACAAATGAGAGCCCACCTGCCATGGAAATGGTGTATTTCCCAGGAATGCGGTGGGTTTGGGACGATATGGCGTGAAAAGCCGCCATTGCGGTTGGCGGGTAAAATGTCGTTTCACCTGCCCGCTACCGCACTTAGTGTGAATCTGGGCCGATTCCGCCTAAACCTTACACAACGTCCCTAAAGTACGCTGCTCAGAGGAGACCCACAATATTTCAGCTGAGGACTAATCAGTCTTATAAAAGTTTAGAATATCGTTAACAATAAATAAAAACAGAGAGGGGGGGCGCTGAGTGGGAGCGGGCGCGAGCAGGCGCACAGCCAATCATCGCCCACGATCGGCTGCATGCCGCCATTTTACATGGACGCACACCCAGAAGTGCTGAGCGCTCCCTGTGCGGGCAGGGGGAGGAGGGAGAGTTGGGGCCTGCGCTCTTTCACGCATGTGCACCAAAGAGCGCAGAAATCTCCCTGAGGCACAGAGCTGCCTCGTGGAGTTTAATTTCGTTATCAAAAAGTGAATAAAAGAGTCTTAAAAATTATTCGGACATGTCCCCTCATGTAACAGTGTCACATGAGCTGGGGCATGTCTATGAATTTTATTAGAAATTTTTATTAAAGTTTAAAAACCGTCATGAAACCTCATCCCGCCCGTGGATGAGGTTCCATGAAAAATGCGAAGGCCGCCTGTGCTCTTCACCTGCCCGCTGCCAACCTTATGGTTGGAAGGGCAGCCATCTTAATTGTTTTAATTACTATTTAATAGCCCTTTGACACAATATTCATCCTTCGAAAATATACCATTTTGCATTTTTTCGTTATTAAATTTCATCTGAATTCCATCTGTTTAATCTACTAACTTGTCTGTTAGTAGGGCCTATTACTTACAGGCCTCTTCACTGTTAACTATAGTCTCTATCTTTGCATTGTCTGCACATTTCAGTATTGCGGTCCCTTTGCCCCAGCTTTGATCATTTATATAAACTGTGGTGTATTGGTTGCAATATTGAACCCTGGAGGATACCACAGCTAACAACCCAAACAACATCCAGTAATCTCCATTCTCTGTGTTTCTCTCTGTTAACCAGTTTCCTATCCATGCACTGTGCTTCCATGTGCTTTCATTTATCAGCAAGTTGTGGAGATGTAGTAAGTTGGGTATACGGGAGCAAGAGGTTACAAAGGAACATAGGCCTGAATCTTCGGTTCAGCGAGTGGGGGCGGGGCCTGCTTGCCAAGGCGTAAAATGACATGTAGTGACATCGGGCGGACATCCCAACGTCACCGCGCATCATTTCGATGTTCAGTCCGGCAGGCCTGCAGCCTAGTCAGCTGTGCACCCGCCAAGATGTCGAAGGCCTATTAAGGCTGTTTAATTATCAATTAAACTAATAAACTGAGCTGCCGGCCAACCTTAAGGTTGGCGGGGGGGCAGGCAAAGAGCCCAGGCGGCCTTCCCATTTTTCATCCACAGGCGGAATGAAGTTTCATGAAGTGTTTATAAATGGAATAAAAAATTTTTTAAAACTCATTGACATGTCCCGGCTCATGTGACGCTGTCACATGAGGGGCCGTGTCTTAAAATTTTTCCTTTCCTTTATTAAAGTTTTGGGAACTTAAACTAATCTCCCTGAGGCAGCTCTGTGCTACCTTAATTGGCCTACCCATGTAAAATGGCAGCGCGGTCCCGATTGGGTTGCCGATCAGGTCCGCCCCTGCCCCCACCCACTCCTGCACAACGCCCCCCCCCCCCACCCCCCACCCACCCAAACGGGGGGTGGGGGGAGAATTCTACCCATAGAGAATTAAAGTGAATGGGGAAAACTGTGGCAGATGGAGAGTGAGATCATCCACTTTGAATCCAAGAAGGGCAGAAATATTTTCTTCATGCTGAGAAATGTGGAACTATAGAGAAGGAAAGGAATTGGCCAAGTACACAAATGGATAATAGCTAGTATATAGGTACAAAAGCAAAAAGCCGAGTGGAATGTTGGCCTTTATCTCGAGAGGATTGGATTACAAATGTGAGGAAGTCATGCTTCAGTTGTACAGAGGTTTACTCACACCCCATCTAAAGCAATTCATTCACTTTTGGGAACTGTGCATCAGAAAGGATGTTTTGGGCTTTGCAGTGTACAGCACAGAGTCACCTAAATGTTGCTTGGGCTTAAAAAGTTTAAATTATAAGGACAGGTTGCATGCTCTTAGCTTGTATTGACTTGAGTTTAGTTGTTTGAGGGTTGAGCTAATTCAGATATTCAAAACGCTAAAACAGTTCAATCCCAGGAAACTATTTCTTCTGGTGGAAAATCCAGAACAAAGGGCTACAATCTTAAATATGAGAGAAATAGCCATTCAGAAGTAAAATCAGGAAGCACTTTCTCACACAATACTAAAACAAAACATTGCAAGTGCCAGAAATCTCATACAAAGGCTGGTGGAAATCTGGGACTCACTCCTAGAAAGGATGTGGATGCTGGGTCAGTCAAATTTTCAAGTTTGATATTGATACATTTTTACGAGGTAAGGATATAAAGAGAGATGGATCAGAGAGACATAAATGGAACTGAGGTACAAGCGATCTGGCAGAACAGACTTGAAGAATTGCATTGTCAACTCCAGTTCCTATATTCCTATTAATATTCAGATATGGTGGCCGCCACCACCACCCCCCCCCGGCCCCACAAACTTTGATGAGGTCAGCTCTGAAGGTCACGACTGGACGAGTTCTGGCAATTTTGCCAGGATCAAACAACAGCAACTTGAATTTGTATAATGCCTTTGACATAATAAAACATCCCAAGGCAATTCACAGAAGCATTAACAGACAATATTTGACATACAGCCTTTCCTGCCTGGCGGGATATTATGGTCTCACTGAACTGAATGGAGATTTAAATGGCTCTCTGCATCCGCCAGGGTGAGACGTACCGCGGCAGGACTGTAAAATCCTGGCCCTGCAGTTTTACAGGTCCACTTTTTTTTCTTCCTCACTTTTATCCATAAGCAATGCTTTGAGGCACCAGCTAGCTAAGTATAGTACACCACCTCAGTTTTGCTGAGTGCGCAAAGCAATTGCAATGAAGGGTATGTTTTTTTAATATCTGATTGTCAATGGCAGCTGCATATGGCTCTATTACCCCTAGCTCATTGTCCTTGAACAATCCTAGCTGCCCTTGATAATTATGACTAAGGCAATGTAAATCATTGCAACCTGGCTGAAGTTCACGATGTTACATAAACAGTAAAGCTCTGCTGCAATGGGTTCATGACCAGCAGTGCTGATAGAGAAGTCACCTTCTGTTCAAACCTTTCACTTTCCCATTACAGCAGCACAAAATGCATTTAAATCTTGTAAGTGTGTATCTAAGTGCTGTGTCAGTCATTGCTGTTTCCACTTCACCTGCCACTCCACCCCAACAACATTATACAAAATTGCCATGTCCCATTTAAGCTATTGACAAAAGCGTAGTGTTGCTATTGAGCAGAGGAGGGACATTTAGGTTCTTAATTACAACTACTTTGACAGCCTTAACACCGACCTAGATTTCTAGATGTTAAAGGTATCAAGGGATATGTGAATAGTATGGAAAAATTGGCATTAAGACAGGAGATCTAGTTGAATAGTGGAGCAGGCTTGAGGGGACAAATGGACTATTTCCTATGTTCCTAAGTTCCTAAGCTCCAGCTGGGGTCTTCCTCACCAAGTGTACTTTGAAAGACACGTGGTAGAATATTTAACTGACAGTCCCGGGTACTGTCCAAGCTTCTAAACTAAGATCTGACATAATTCTTATGAAGTCTGAGCAAAAGGGAACAACGTCAAAATAGGATTAACACAGCAAGACATCAGGGAAGAACATGAGTTGAAAGAATTGCTCGATGTTGGTTTGGACATATAAAACATTTAACAATTAGCTCATTACTGAATTCAGTGATGGACACTGATGTGGCAACAAATGAACCACAAAGTTTGACACTCTAAAGGGCCTGGATAAAAGAACTCAGAAAAGCAAAGAGAAAGTCAGAAACTGAACATAGGTCCGTTTGACATGCAGGGGGCGGGACCCGCACGTCCACGCGTAAAATAACGCGCAGTGATGTCAGGCGAGCATCCCGACGTCACTGCGCGCCATTGTGATATTTTGCCGGGCAGGCATGCAATGAAGTCCAACACGCGCCCGCCATAAATTAACCGGCCACTTCAGGCCCTTTGGTCTTCAATCGACACCAATTTTTCGGCGCCTGTGCAATCTTCGGGTCAGCGCACGGGCGCAACGGGCAGGGGGGTAGGAGCCATTTATATTAACCTCATCCACAGGCGGTATAAGAGGGCTCAGTGGGGTCGTGAATCTGCTCTGTCAAGTATTTATTGGTGAAAGTTTTTCAAACTTGCCTGTGTGATCTGCAGTACTTCAGAACGCATCCCAGCAGCTTTTTCTGGACTCAACCTTCAGGTCAGCATCCTGCAGTGAGGAATCTTTTCCAGGCCTGCAGGTTTCAGGAATCTTTCCCTTAGCCTGGGAATGGGAGCTGATCTGTCCGCTGCAGGCAGCTCCTCTGAGGAGGAAGGAAGATATAGAATAAGGAGGCCAGGATTGGACAATCAGCCTCCAGGGGAGCCACCTTTGGGAGTATAGGCACAGGCACAAGGGGCGCAGGGACTAGAGATTGTCCAAGGCAGAACGGGCCATAGAAGATGCCACTATGCTGCTGCCAGGGTATACAGGCGGCGAAGCAGCTACCTCAATATGACTGAAGTGCAGTGCCGAAGGAGGCTCCGTCTCTCAAGGGAGATAGTCAACTATATCTGTCAGATGATTGGGCCTGAGGTCTCCCCTAACTGTATGGGTGGACACCCCATGACAGTGGCTCTGAAGGTCACAGCTGCCCTCAACTTCTATGCTTCTGGCTCCTTCCAGGGGTCGGTGGGTGATCTTTGTGGTGTCTCCCAATCAACTGTCCACACTTGTGTCAAGCAGGTTAGAGAGGCTCTGTTCAGGCATGCATTGACCTTCGTCCACCTCAGTTGGGACCAGGCAAACCAGACACAGTGAGCCAGAGGCTTCACGGCCATTGCTGGCTTCCCCCATGTGCAGGGTGCTATAGACTGTACACATGTGGCCATCAAGGCGCCAGCAGGTGAGCCCGGTGCCTTCGTCAACAGGAAGGGCTTCCACTCCATGAACGTGCAGATATTGTGTGACCACAGGAAGCAGATTCTACAAGTCTGTGCAAGGTACTCAGGCAGCTCCCAAGATGCCTACAACTTCAGACACTCCCAGGTGCCGGGGCTCTTCAGTGCTCCAGCCCGGCTTGATGAATGGCTGCTGGGTGACAAGGGCTATCCCCTCAGAAGGTGGCTCATGACGCCTCCCCACCTTCCAAGAACAGAGGCTGAGCAGTGGTACAATAGGAGCCATGCCTCCACAAGGGCTGTGGTGGAGAGAGCAATCAGTCTTCTCAAGATGCGCTTCTAATGCCTGGACCACTCAGGGGGCGCACTCCAGTACCCCCCAGATTGTGTGTCAGTGATAGTGGTTGCATGCTGTGCTCTCCACAATCTTGCGCTGGAAAGGGGGGGGGACGCATTGGACGATGAAGATGTCGACGCAGTGACTGCGCCAGTACACGATGAGTCCAGCAGTGAGTCTGAGGATGAGCACAGGGAACTGCTGAGGGGGTAGACACTGACCCGGGCACACTGCAGGGAGGCAGGGACACCTGGGATGCTTTAATCCTTCAGCTAACACAACACAGATGGACCACCAGGACAAGCTTGGACTGCCGTCTCGATACTCGACACCTAAGTGCAAAATCTGCCAGGTCAGCAGCACCAACAAAGGGCCTTGTAAATGAAGCTGAATGTCCAACAAGTCACTCATTACAATTTTCTTAAACATACTCACGCAGCAGAAACGAGGCACCCTCAGCCATGGTCACACATCTGGCATTTAATATGTGAAGCAGAAGCTATCACAAATAGAAAACAATAGTGTAAACAAGCAAAAAGACACCATAAGGACCTAATCTCGGGCCAACACAAAAGCACCAGTGAAAAACTCGTGGTGTGCCTAAGGTGTCTTGTGCTTTCATTTCCAGGTGCTACATCCTGGTGCTGCCCCATCGCTGGGAGTGACATCTGAGACAGCCTGCTGACTCTGCTGTCCTGTTGGCCTTGATGGCCTTGGCGTCGTCCTCTGGCCTGTGGAGCCTGTGCTGGCCCGGCCTGGGAGGGAGCTGCCGGTTCTACATCTGGCATCTCCCCAGTCGTCGCAGCCTCACCGGATGATATGGTCACTGGGAGAGGGACAGAGGAGCTGGTACCCTCACCGGGGGCACCCTGAGAGGTGCCCGCAGAGACGACAGGCAGCTGCTGCGCCGACGTGAGGTCACTTCGGACCTCCCTGCTCACCAGGGATGGAAGGGCAACGAGCTGGGAAGCTTGATGCCCACACCATCTCCTACACTGTCAGTGACCAGCTGAGGTCAATGCCAATGTGAGGGCTTGCTGGTCAGAGCACATCCCCAGGAAGCCTTGGCGGGTCTCCTGGAGTAGGCTCTCCACGAGAGTCGCCACTGTCTCCATGGAGGACGCTTGGCGCTCGGACATGTGGCTCATTGATTTGGCGAGTATCCATGTGGACTCCTCCAGCATGCAGACCATGCCAAGCATAGCCTCATGTATCTCCCCCAGATGCTCCCACACACCCGGCCGCATTCCCTGCACCTGCTGCATTGTGGACAACTCCAGAGGCACATCATCTGGCACTGACTGCGCACATGCCTGGTCCCCTGCAGTCCTCCAACTGCTGGCACCATGGGCATTCTCTGTCTCTGCCAGCACCTCCAATGTGAAATGCCAACACCGCTGTGCCCTGGGATACTAGCCGATATTCTAATTCCCACTGAGGCGCTAGTATCTGAGCTAGTGCCTGCCTCGCAGAAATGGTGTGACGCTGGTGAGACTCGGGTGTGAGAGGGGGCATCTGCTGCTCCTCCTCCCGGCCGTACTCTGCTGATGCTGACAGGAAGAACAAGGACAGTGGATCAGTTAGCGTGCAGACAATAACAAAGTTCATCCCTGACCCCCTGGCTCATTATGCGCTCAACCTTCCATAACTAATGGTCCAGCAATGTTGCAACAATAACTAATTTAACAATCATCAGTGCTATGGCTGTTGGGAGGACAATGCTGGCTTCAGTGTTGGGCATAAATACCTGGCGGGTGGCACCCCAGCCTCACCGACACCAGTAGACCTGGGTGCAAGGAGCCTCTCCAGTTCAAGGGCCTCCTGCTCGAAATGGTTTAGTATGGAGAGTTGTGCCTGGCCACCTCCAGTTCTCACACACTCGGCCACATTATGAGCATTCTTCTCCTGAAAAAAGAGAAGAGCATTGATTAGGGCAAATTGCAAATGGACTCTATTCGTGTGCAGCCCACCCCAACCAGAGTGGGACATATCAGGCCTCCAGTACCTCCTCACCCCGCTGCCGCAGCTCACTCAGACAAAGATGCTAGACCTGCTCCCCACCCCCCCAATGCCCCCTTGGACACATGCTGCCTACATCACATTAGGAAACACTCGATATTTCCTCCCATAGCAACGAGGCGCAATTACATGCAGTGTAAAGGGCAGCAGATGTTTTTTTGCCACACACCACCTTGAGGCTCCCCTTCCACCATCTCATCACCCTGAATAGGACATGTCCTTGAGTTCTCAGTATGCGCCTAGCTGCATCTCCTGCAGGCTGCCCCCAAACCAGTCATGTGGGACTCAGATCAACACATGCTGCGGAGGAAAACTCATCTCATGACCCACTCAGTGTGATCTCAGCATGGGCAATGTCTGCATGCCACCCAGCAAAGGAAAAATGCTCTCAAAGATTCAATGCAGTCACGACACTAAGACTTGGTGGTGGTGGTGGTGGTGGTGGTCGTGGGGGGGGTGGTGTCTCAGAGGCTAAGGCTACCAACTGGGCTACTGGGTTGAATGCCCAATGCCAACATGGTTCTCACCCTGCCAGAGCACAACAAATCGTTGAAACACTTGTGACACTGGATTCAGATGCACAGCACCACATTGCGGTAGCTCACCACCTCCGCCACCTCCTCCCTGGCATGTTTCACCATGTGGGGTGGCCTCCTCCTCCCATCCTGGGGAACCAACACCTCCCACCATGCTGTCATTTTCTAAAGGAGGGCAGCAAGGCATTCATCCAACAAGTGAGGGGCACATTGGTCCCCCACTGGCCTACCCTCCAGCCTGGCCTGCTCCACTAGCCTACCCTCCAGCCTGGCCTGCTCCCTGGCCTACCCTCCAGCCTGGCCTGCTCCCTGGCCTACCCTCCAGCCTGGCCTGCTCCACTAGCCTACCCTCCAGCCTGGCCTGCTCCCTGGCCTACCCTCCAGCCTGGCCTGCTCACCTGAATCCCTCTGCTGTGGCCTGGAACTGGTCATTGTGAGCAGCCTACAAAAGGCTGTCAGGCCTTCTTTTAAACAGGCTGCCGGGTCGCCATTGTACCCGGTGGCCTGTGTAGGCCTGCCGCTGCCCGTACACTCCCGCTATCCTCGGGAGTCGGGAAATACGCTGGGCGGGCCTTAATTGGCCTGCCAGTGTAAAATGGCGGCGCAGACCTGATCACAGGCGCGATCGGGTCCGCGTCCACTCGTGCCTGTGCCCGCTCCCCCCCTCGCCAAATGGAAAATCCTGGCCATAGGGCAGAAATTTTTGCTCGGTGGGCGGGCGCACGCCTGACCTGCTCCAGCATGAAATGGCACATGTTGACATCAGCTGTGCGTGCCAACATCGTGCTCAGACACACGATAGTTCAGTCCGTGGGCGTGTGCTGGATTCGGCAGCATGCCCGCTAACAATTAAACGTCCTGTTAAGGCCATTAAATATTCAGTTAATCTAAATTTTTTGCTGCCCGTCCAACCTAACGGTTGACGGGAAGGCGAAAAGGCCAACCAGCCTTTGCATTTTTTTTGGAAACCTCATCCATGGGCATGATGAGGTTTCCAAAAGCAAGTAAAAATAAAGCAAAAGTTTTACCATTGAATTAATAACGTGACAGAGTCACATGAGGGGACATGTTTTATTACATTTTTATTTTCTTTATTTTCTTTTACTAACAATGCTTCAGCTCCCTGAGGCAGCTCTGTGCTTCAGGGAGATTATGAAACTGGCTCACTCGCTGCCCTCCACCACCCCCCCCCACCCCCCCACTCCACAGGCAGCACTCAGCACTGCTGCTCTCGTTTCAATAGGCCCACTAGCGTGAAATCACGGTCTGGTGCCGATCATGGGTGGCGGTCGGCTTACTGCCCACCTCTGCTGAGCCTACCCGTCAAGGGCAAAATTCTGCCCATAGTTAGAAGTTTATTGGGCATCCCTGCAGACTGCTTGTCAGCACTGCCAGTCTATTGTGTAGATCAAGTGTACAATGCAATATTTCTGCTTTTTACTTTAGGATCGGGCAGAAAGAATCCTGACTTTCAAAGCATTATGAATTTGTTTTTTTCTCACCATTCAACAAAAGAAGAAGTGCATTTGAACAGAAATTGGCCTGGAATATTCTCTCAAGTGATCATGGAACAGAGCTCATTGTTCACCTAACTAACAGTTATGGGCAAAGTTTTGACTGGCTTTAGAATGCAGACTGACTCGAATCTAGAGTCTGTTTTAACGCGGCCCACTCTGCAGACAATCTGTGATATCTGTTGTAAAGGAAGTGACCCACTTAATGAAAAAATTAAGGTATTAATTAAACTAATGGAAGTTGAGAAAATAACAGACATTATGCAGCATTTGAAGTAGTGCCAAGAAGCTAGTGAAAAACACTACACAGAAGCACAGGAATAAAACCTTGAATGCTTTACTGTTGGAAAACAGCCAAACGCCTGTGACAGAAATTAGTAGGTAAAAACAAAATGGCCCTTAACGATTCACATAAAGACAGCTTAAAAAAATGATTGATTGGACTTACTAAAAAATTGTTTTTGTGGCATACAATAGGCAATGCCAGCCTGTTTCAATGAGCCACAGGGACAAAGCCAAAAGCCAACACTCAGACACACAAAAACAGATATAGTTCAGCTATTTTTAGGATACAAAGGGTTGAGTTTACCATCATGGTTGAGACAAGGACACCCTAAATAAATTATACTGGATTGTTTGTTTGAATATTTGTTTGAATATCCAACTATTAATTAAGGTGGATTTAGACCATGTATGTAAATTTAATGTATAATAATCATGTTATAATCATCTTTGATTGACTATAGCTAACACATTATTAAGGGAACATAGTATTGAATATTTACTTTTCTTAGAATAGTCACTATCTGTATAAATGAAGTGATTGTCTTTAGTACCATATATTCTATGATATAGTATTAATTATTATGATGTAATCAATAATTAATTCTTATAATAAATATTCATAAGCAAGTATAAAAGAGTTGCAGTCTCATACTTATATCCACATGAACCCACATATAGATAACAAAATCCTAGGGGCTGAATTCCGCCCCCCCCACCCCCCGCCCTCTGCCGTCCAGAGGGTTGTGCGGGGGTGGGCAGGAGCGAGTGGGTGTGTGCCATTTTAGATGGGCGGGCCAATTAAGGCCCACTCAGCGTGACACACTCCTGAAGCTCTGAGTACTCCCTGTGTGGATGGGGGGATTCCCTGAGTCGGGGCCTGCGCTCTTTTGCACATGCGCATGAAAGAGCACAGAAATCTCCCTGAGGCACGGAGGTACCTCAGGAGATTAGCTTAAGTCCTGAAAAATGTAATAAAGGTCAAAAAAAATTTTAAGGACATGTTCCTTCATGTGAAACTGTCACATAAGCTGGGATATGTCCATTAATTTTTCCAAAAAATTTTATTTAATTAATGAACCCTTCATGAAACCTCATCCCGCCCATGGATGAGGTTTCATGAAAAATGTGAAGGCTGCCTGGGCTCTTCGCCTGCCCGACAACCTTAAAGTTGGACGGGCAGCATTCTTACCAGTTTTAATTATTTTGTTAACAGCCTTAATAGGCCTTTGACAGTTTGGTGGGCATGCAGCCGACAGGGCTGTGCGCCTGCTGAACTGACAATCTAAATGATGCGCGGTGATGTTGGGACGCCCGCCCAATGTCAACACGTGTTATTTTACGTGTTGGCGAGCAGGCCCCGCCCACTCGCTGACAGGAAAATTCTTCCCCTAGAATTATTAAATTAGGATTCTAAGTGCTGATATTGGTAAACTTAAAAAGAGTTGTTTCTGCTATAAGCTGCCTGTAGATACATTCCACCCTGATATAATTTTGCTAGTTTGAAAACTCCCAGGAGGGAGGACATTTCACTGCAGGACCCAGCTATAGCTGGTAAAGCTGACAAGGTTCCTTTAATGATCAGAAATTTCTCTAAGTTGAGGTTTTAAGCTAACAATGGTTTAAGTGGGTAGGTTTACCTTGCTGGGGGGGTAAAGAAAGTAGAACTGTGAATACTCTCACACCTGTGACAAGAAACAAAAAGACTCTTCAATAATCAGATTAAAGAATCCTCACTAAGATATGCACCAAGAAGTATAAAACAGGAAGTATAAATTCGATTTAAATCGTGTACAGAAAGCCCAGTAGAGATTCTGAAATACAAGTAAGATAAAGGGACAGAGATAAAACAGGTACACCAAAAAGGCATTTTTAAAAAACCTCCAATACTAACTTCCTTCTGAGGCTCCACATTTATAAAATTAATTTTTCCTCATAACTCCTTGCAGTTCTCTGAAGTACCTACCTTTGTAACTGATGGTCTCCAGCTCAGCTAGAAACAGGGACAGCGCTTACTTGAAGGAATTCTGCAAATCAGCTGCCAATGCACAAGTCAACAACTTGTTTGGAGGTTCACTGTTCTCTTTGAAAATAATTATCTCCTATCATCTCTCCTAAATATGACTTATGCAACTTAAAACTGGTCCACCTTGAACTGGTTAATTGGAATAAACTGCCAACTGGAGCACAATCTATTCACTTCATCATCTATAGACCTTAATCTATTATAAATCTATGATTTATTTATAATCTATCATAAACCTATGAAAAGTGCCTTTATCAATCTATGATAAAGGGGCAGCAGTAATCATGGGCGACTTTAACCTACATATAAACTGGGAAAATCAGATTGGCAGGAGTGGCCTGGATGAGGAGTTCATAGAATAGTTTTCAAGAGAGTTTCTTAGAGCAGCAAGTTATATTAGACTTGGTATTGTGTAATGTGACAGGATTAATTAATGACCTGAGGGTAAAGGTACCCCTAGGTAGCAGTGACCACAATATGATTGAATTTGACATCCAGTGTGAAAGGGAGAAGAGTGGGTCCAAGACTAGTATTTTAAACTTAAATGAGGGCAACTATGTGGGCATGAAAGAGCTAACTGAAGTTAACTGGGCTTCTAGGCTAGGGCATAGATCAATAGAGAAGCAGTGGCAGACGTTTAAGGGGATTTTCCAGGATACTCAAAATAAGAATATTCCTATCATAAAGAAAAATTCTAAAGTGAGGACCATCATCTGTGGTTAGCTAAAGACGTTAGGGAAAGCATCAAACTTAAGGAAAAAGCATATAACTGCGCAAAGGTGAGTGGCAGGTCAAATGATTGTTCAGAATATAAAGAATGGCAGAGAATGAGTAAACAGTTAATCAGGACAAAGAAATTAGAGGGGCAGAATTTTTCTCTAGTGGTGTGGGCAAGTAAAATAGTGTGCGATGAAATCATGCAAGTGTCCCGAGGTCATCGCGCACTCTCGCGATATTTTGCTCAGCAGGTATGCACAAGAGATGGCAGTGCACCCGCCGACCATTAAGAGACCTATTAAGGCCCTTAATCAATTAATTAAATTGGATTTTTCACTGCCCGTTCATCCGTTCGGTTGGCAAGTGGGCAAAAAGGCCAAGCGGCCTTCGGAATTTTTGTGAAACTTCATCCACGGACAGGATGAGTTTTCCAACAGGAATTAAAAATAAAATAAAAATGTTTAAATCTCATTTATAACGTGCCCCTGCTCGTGTGACAAAGAGTCACACGAGGGGACATGTTCACCTTATTTTTTTTAAATCTTTAATTGTACTGTTCTAAATCTTCAGCTCCCTGAGGCAGCTCTGTGCCTTCAAGGGGCTTTCAGTGCTCACCCTCCTCCCGCTCCTATCCCAGCAGCGCTCAGCATTGTGGCACATGGTTCATGCTGGCTGGCCATTAATTGACCAGCCCAGCGTGAAATTGCAGTCGGGCACCGATCGCGGATGGCGGTCAGTTTCGTACCTGCTCTTGAGCCCGCCATCTGAACATGTTCGGATCATAAATTCTTATACAGTCATTCAAACTACGCACATCATTTATTCCGGTGTCATTTCTATGTTCAGATTTAACTCCCCATGAAACCGGCCACTTCAGGCCCTTTGGTCTTCAATCGACGCCAATTTTTCGGCGCCCATGCAATCTTTGGGTCAGCGCATGGGCGCAACGGGCAGGCGGGTAGGAGCCATTTATATTAACCTCATCCACAGGTGGGATAAGAGAGCTCAGTGGGGTCGTGAATCTGCTCTGTCAAGTATTTATTGGTGAAAGTTTTCCAAACTTGCCTGTGTGATCTGCAGTACTTCAGAACGCATCCCAGCAGCTTTTTCTGGACCAACCTTCAGGTCAGCATCCTGCAGTGAGAAATCTTTTCCAGGCCTGCAGGTTTCAGGAATCTTTACCTTAGCCTGGGAATGGGAGCTGATCTGTCCACTGGAGGCAGCTCCTCTGAGGAGGAAGGAAGGTATAGAATAAGGAGGCCAGGACCGGACAATCAGCCTCCAGGTGAGCCACCTTTGGGAGTATAGGCACAGGCACAAGGGGCGCAGGGCTTAGAGGTAGTCCAAGGCAGAAGGGGCCACAGAAGATGCCACTATGCTGCTGCCAGGGCATACAGGTGGCGAAGCAGCTACCTCAATATGTCTGAGGTGCAGTACCGAAGGAAATGCTCCATCTCTCAAGGGAGATAGTCAACTATATCTGTCAAATGATTGGGCCTGAGATCTCCCCTAACTGTGTGGGTAGACACCCCATGCCAGTGGCTCTGAAGGTCACAGCTGCCCTCAACTTCTATGCTTCTGGCTCCTTCCAGGGGTCGGTGGGTGATCTTTGTGGTGTCTCCCAATCAACTGTCCACACTTGTGTCAAGCAGGTTACAGACACTCTGTCCAGGCATGCATTGACCTTCATCCACCTCAGTTGGGACCAGGCAAATTAGACACAGTGAGCCAGAGGCTTTGCGGCCATTGCTGGCTTCCCCTGCATCCAGGGAGCTATAGACTGTATACATGTGGCCATCAAGGCGCCAGCAGGTGAGCTTGGTTCCTTCGTCAACAGGAAGGGCTTCCACTCCATGAACGTGCAGATAGTGTGTGACCACAAGATTCTACAAGTCTGTGCAAGGTACCCAGGCATCTCCCACGGCAACTACATCCTCAGACACTCCCAGGTGCCGGGGCTCTTCAGTGCTCCAGCCCAGCTTGATGAATGGCTGCTGGGTGACAAGGGCTATCCCCTCAGAAGGTGGCTCATGATGCCTCTCTGCCATCCAAGAACAGAAGCTGAGCAGTGGTACAATAGGAGCCAGGGCACCACAAGGGCTGCGGTGGAGAGAGCCATCGGTCTTCTCAAGATGCGCTTCCGATGCCTGGACTGTTCATGGCGCAAACTCCAGTACATCCAGATTGTTCAGGGGGCACACTCCAGTACCCCCAGACAGTCCTCTGATTGCTGGCGCCATGGGCACTCTCTGTCTCTGCCAGCTCCTCCAGCGAGTGTGACGTCCCCAGACAACTAGCCATTGTTCTAATTCCCAGTGAGGCGCTAGTATCTGAGCAGGTGCCTGCCTCGTAGAAATGGTGTGACACCGGTGACACTTCAGGCCCCTCAGGTGTGAGAGGGGGCATCTGCTGCTCCTCCTCCCAGCTGTGACCTGATGATGCTGACAGGAAGAACCAGGACAGTGGATCAGTTAGCGTGCAGACAATGACGAAGTTCATCCCTGTCCCTCTGGCTCATTATGCGCTCAACCTTCCATCGCCAATGGTCCAGCAATGTTGCAACAATAACTAGTTTAACAATCATCAGTGCTATGGCTGTTGGGAGGACAATGCAGGCCTCAATGTTGGGCATAAATACCTGGCGGGTGGCACCCCAGCCTCACCGACACCAGTAGACCTGGGTGCAAGGAGCCTCTCCAGTTCAAGGGCCTCCTGCTCGAAGTGGTTTAGTATGGAGAGTTGTGCCTGGCCGCCTCCAGTCCTCACGCTTGGCCGCGTTATGAGCATTCTTCTCCTGAAAAAGAGAGAAGAACATTGATTAGGGCAAATTGCACGTGGACTCTATTCGTGCGCGGCCCACACCAACCAGAGTGGCACATATCAGCCCTCCAGTGCCTCCTCACCCCGCTGCTGCTGATCACTCAGACAAAGATGCTAGACCTGCTCCCCACCCCCCAATGCCCCCTTGGACACATGCTGCCTACATCACGTTAGGAAACACTTGGTATTTCCTCCCATAGCAACGAAGTGGAAGCACGTGTAGCATAGCGGGCAGCAGATGGTTCGTTGCCACACCACCTTGAAGCTCCCCTTCCGCCATCTCATCACCCTGACTGGGACATGTGCTGGAGTTCTGAGTCTGCGCTTAGGTGCAGCTCCTCCAGGTTGCCCCCAAACCAGTCATGTGGGACTCAGATCAACACATGCTGCGAGGGAAAACTCATCTCATGACCCACTCAGGCTGACCTCAGCATGGGCACTATCTGCTTGCCACCCAGCAAAGGAAAAATGCCCTCAATGATTCAATGCAGTCATAACACTAAGACTTGGTGGAGGTGGTTGGGGGGGGCGGCCTCAGGAGCTAAGGCTACCTGCTAGGTTGAATGCCCAATGCCAACATGATTCTCACACTGCCAGAGCATAACAAATCGTTGAAACACTTGTGACACTGGATTCAGATGCACAGCACCACATTGCGGTAGCTCACCACCTCCGCCACCTCCTCCCTGGCATGTTTCACCATGTGGGGTGGCCTCCTCCTCCCATCCTGGGGAACCAACACCTCCCACCGTGCTGTCATTTTCTAAAGGAGGGCAGCAGGCATTCATCCAAAAAATGAGGGGTGCATTAGTCCCCCGCTGGCCTACCCTCCGCCTGGCCTGCTCCGCTGGCCTAGCCTCCAGCCTGGCCTGTTCCGCTAGCCTACCCGCCAGCCTGGCCTGTTCCGCTAGCCTACCCTCCAGCCTGGCCTGCTCCTCTAGCCTACCCTCCAGCCTGGCCTGGTCACCCGAATCCCTCTGCTGTGGCCTGGAACTGGTCATTGTGAGCAGCCTACAAAAGGCTGTCAGGCCTTCTTTTAAACAGACTGCCGGGTCGCCATTGTACCCGGTGGCCTGTGCAGGCCTGCCGCTGCCCGTATACTCCCGCTATCCTCGGGAGTTGGGAAATACGCTGGGCGGGCCTTAATTGGCCTGCCAGTGTAAAATGGCGGTGCAGACCTGATCACAGGTGCGATCGGGTCCGCGTCTGCTTGTGCCTGTGCCCA
This sequence comes from Carcharodon carcharias, assembly GCF_017639515.1. Classification (NCBI taxonomy): domain Eukaryota; kingdom Metazoa; phylum Chordata; class Chondrichthyes; order Lamniformes; family Lamnidae; genus Carcharodon; species Carcharodon carcharias. The sequence continues at coordinate 22,141,732 of NC_054475.1, forward strand.
CTCCCCCCCTCGCCAAATGGAAAATCCTGGCCATAGGGCAGAAATTTTTGCTCGGTAGGCGGGCAAGCAAGAAATGACACATGTTGACATCAGCTGAGCATGCCAACGTCGTGCTCAGACGCACGATAGTTCAGTCCATGTCCGCTAACAATTAAACATCGTGTTAAGGCCATTAAATATTCAATTAATCTAAATTTTTTGCTGCCCGTCCAACCTACCGGTTGACGGGAAGGCGAAAAGGCCAAGCAGCCTTTGCGTTTTTTTTGGAAACCTCATCCACGGGCAGGATGAGGTTTCCAAAGGCAAATAAAAATAAAGCAAAAGTTTTACCATTGAATCAATAACATGTGACAGAGTCACATGAGGGGACATGTTTTATTACATTTTTATTTTCTTTATTTTCTTTTTCTAACAATGCTTCAGCTCCCTGAGGCAGCTCTGTGCTTCAGGGAGATTATGAAACTGGCCCACTCGCTGACCACCACCACCCCCCCCACCCCCCCACTCCACAGGCAGCACTCAGCACTGCTGCTCTCGTTTCAATAGGCCCACTAGCCTGGAACTCACGGTCTGGTGCCGATCATGGGTGGCGTTCGGCATACTGCCCACCTCCGCTGAGCCTACCCGCCAAGGGCAAAATTCTGCCCATAGTTAAAAGTTTATTGGGCATCCCTGCAGACTGCTTGTCAGCACTGCCAGTCTATTGTGTAGATCAAGTCTACAATGCAATATTTCTGCCTTTTACTTTAGGATCGGGCAGAAAGAATCCTGACTTTCAAAGCATTATGAATTTGTTCTTTTTTCACCATTCAACAAAAGAAAAAGTGCATTTGAACAGAAATTGGCCTGGATTTTTCTCTCAGTGATCATGGAACAGAGCTCATTGTTCACCTCACTAACAGATGTGTGCAAAGTTTTGACTGGCTTTAGAATGCAGACTGACTCGAATCTAGAGTCTGTTTTAACGCAGCCCACTCTGCAGGCAATCTGTGATATCTGTTGTAAAGGAAGTGACCCATTTAATGAAGAAATTAAGGTATTAATTAAACTAATGGAAGTTGAGAAAATAACATACATTATGCAGCATTTGAAGTAGTGCCAAGAAGCTAGTGAAAAACACTACACAGAAGTACAGGAATAAAACCTTGAATGCTTTACTGTTGGAAAACAGCCAAACGCCTGTGACAGAAATTAGTAGGTAAAAACAAAATGGCCCTTAACGATTCACATAAAGACAGCTTAAAAAAATGATTGATTGGACTTACTAAAAAATTGTTTTTGTGGCATACAATAGGCAATGCCAGCCTGTTTCAATGAGCCACAGGGACAAAGCCAAAAGCCAACACTCAGACACACAAAAACAGATATAGTTCAGCTATTTTTAGGATACAAAGGGTTGAGTTTACCATCATGGTTGAGACAAGGACACCCTAAATAAATTATACTGGATTGTTTATTTGAATATTTGTTTGAATACCCAATTATTAATTAAGGTGGATTTAGACCATGTATGTAAATTTAATGTATAATAATCATGTTATAATCATCTTTGATTGATTATAGCTAACACATTATTAAGGGAACATAGTATTGAATATTTACTTTTCTTAGAATAGTCACTATCTGTATTAATGAAGTGATTGTCTTTAGTACCATATATTCTATGATATAGTATTAATTATTATGATGTAATCTATAATTAATTCTTATAATAAATATTCATAAGCAAGTATAAAAGAGTTTCAGTCTCATACTTATATCCACATGAAACCACATATAGATAACAAAATACTAGGGGCTGAATTTCCCACCTGTCCAGGGGGTTGTGCGGGGGTGGGCAGGAGTGAGTGGGTGTGTGCCATTTTAGATGGGCGGGCCAATAGGGCCCACTCAGCGTGACACACACCTGGAAGCGCTGAGCGCTCCCTGTGCAGATGGGGGGATTCCCTGAGTCGGGGCCTGCGCTCTTTTGCGCATGCGCATGAAAGAGCACAAATATCTCCCTGAGGCAAGGTGGTACCTCAGGAGATTAGTTTAAGTCCTGAAAAATGTAAATTACCCATTTAATTATTTTGTTAATGGCCTTAATAGGCCTTTGACAGTTTGGTGGGCATGCAGCCGACAGGGCTGTGTGCCTGCTGAACTGACAATCTAAATGATGCGCGGTGATGTTGGGACGCCCGCCCAATGTCAACACGTGTTATTTTACATGTTGGCGAGCAGGCCCCGCCCACTCGCCGACAGGAAAATTCTTCCCCTAGAATTATTAAATTAGGATTCTAAGTGCTGATATTGGTAAACTTAAAAAGAGTTGTTTCTGCTATAAGCTACCTGTAGATACATTCTACCCTGATATAATTTTGCTAGTTTGAAAACTCCCATGAGGGAGGACATTTCACTGCAGGACCCAGCTATAGCTGGTAAAGCTGACAAGGTTCCTTTAATGATCAGAAATTTCTCTAAGTTGAGGTTTTAAGCTAACGATGGTTTAACTGGGTAGGTTTACCTTGCTGGGGGGTAAAGAAAGTAGAACTGTGAATACTCTCACACCTGTGACAAGAAACAAAAAGACTCTTCAATGATCAGATTAAAGAATCCTCACTAAGATATGCACCAAGAAGTATAAAACAGGAACTATAAATTTGATTTAAATCATGTACAGAAAGCCCAATAAAGATTCTGAAATACAAGTAAGATAAAGGGACAGAGATAAAACAGGTACACCAAAAAGGCATTTTTAAAAAACCTCCAATACTAACTTCCTTCTGAGGCTCCACATTTATAAAATTAATTTTTCCTCATAACTCCTTGCAGTTCTCTGAAGTACCTACCTTTGTAACTGATGGTCTCCAGCTCAGCTAGAAACAGGGACAGCGCTTACTTGAAGGAATTCTGCAAATCAGCTGCCAATGCACAAGTCAACAACTTGTTTGGAGGTTCACTGTTCTCTTTGAAAATAATTATCTCCTATCATCTCTCCTAAATATGACTTATGCAACTTAAAACTGGTCCACCTTGAACTGGTTAATTGGAATAAACTGCCAACTGGAGCACAATCTATTCACTTCATCACCTATAGACCTTAATCTATTATAAATCTATGATTTATTTATAATCTATCATAAACCTATGAAAAGTGCCTTTATCAATCTATGATAAAGGGGCAGCAGTAATCATGGGCGACTTTAACCTACATATAAACTGGGAAAATCAGATTGGCAGGAGTGGCCTGGATGAGGAGTTCATAGAATAGTTTTCAAGAGAGTTTCTTAGAGCAGCAAGTTATATTAGACTTGGTATTGTGTAATGTGACAGGATTAATTAATGACCTGAGGGTAAAGGTACCCCTAGGTAGCAGTGACCACAATATGATTGAATTTGACATCCAGTGTGAAAGGGAGAAGAGTGGGTCCAAGACTAGTATTTTAAACTTAAATGAGGGCAACTATGTGGGCATGAAAGAGCTAACTGAAGTTAACTGGGCTTCTAGGCTAGGGCATAGATCAATAGAGAAGCAGTGGCAGACGTTTAAGGGGATTTTCCAGGATACTCAAAATAAGAATATTCCTATCATAAAGAAAAATTCTAAAGTGAGGACCATCATCTGTGGTTAGCTAAAGACGTTAGGGAAAGCATCAAACTTAAGGAAAAAGCATATAACTGCGCAAAGGTGAGTGGCAGGTCAAATGATTGTTCAGAATATAAAGAATGGCAGAGAATGAGTAAACAGTTAATCAGGACAAAGAAATTAGAGGGGCAGAATTTTTCTCTAGTGGTGTGGGCAAGTAAAATAGTGTGCGATGAAATCATGCAAGTGTCCCGAGGTCATCGCGCACTCTCGCGATATTTTGCTCAGCAGGTATGCACAAGAGATGGCAGTGCACCCGCCGACCATTAAGAGACCTATTAAGGCCCTTAATCAATTAATTAAATTGGATTTTACTGCCCGTCCATCCGTTCGGTTGGCAAGTGGGCAAAAAGGCCAAGCGGCCTTCGGAATTTTTGTGAAACTTCATCCACGGACAGGATGAGGTTTTCCAACAGGAATTAAAAATAAAATAAAAATGTTTAAATCTCATTTATAACGTGCCCCTGCTCGTGTGACAAAGAGTCACACAAGGGGACATGTTCACCTTATTTTTTTAAATCTTTAATTGTACTGTTCTAAATCTTCAGCTCCCTGAGGCAGCTCTGTGCCTTAAAGGGGCTATCAGTGCGCGTGCCCGCGTGCATGCGCAAACTTTTGCACTCACCCTCCTCCCGCCCCCCTATCCCAGCAGCGCTCAGCATTGCGGCCCACGGTTCATGCCGGCTGGCCATTAATTGACCAGCCCAGAGTGAAATTGCAGTCAGGCACCGATCGCGGTTGGCGGTCAGTTTCACAACTGCTCCTGGTCCCACCGCGCCCACCCAAAGATGGGAAAATTCAGCCCAGAACATGAGAGGAAGCTAGCTAGAAATGTAAAAATGGATAGCAAGAGCTGCTACAGGTATTAAACAGGAATAGAGTCGGTAAAGTGAGTGTTGGTCCTCTAGAGAGTGAGAATGGGGAGTTAATAGTAGATTATAAGGAAATGGTGGATGAAATGAACAAATATTTTGCTTCCGTCTTCACTATAGAGGATACGAAGAACATTCCAGTAAAAGCTGTAAATCAGGAGGTGGAGGGAAGATAGGAACTTGGTGAAATTACAATCACTGGGGAAGCAGAATTGAGCAAACTGATGGAAGTGCGGGCTGACAAGTCTCTGGGTCCAGATGATCTTCATCCTAGAGTCTTAAAAGAGGTGGCTATTGAGGTAGTGGATACATTGGTGTTAATTTTCCAAAAATTCCCTAGACTCTGGAATGGTACCATCGGACTGGAAAGTAATAAATATAGCCCCTCTATTCAAGAAGAGGGGGGTGCAGAAAACAGGATACTATAGGCCAGTTCGTTTGACATCTGTCATGGGGAAGGTGTTAGAGTTGATCATTAAAGAGGTTACAGCTTGGCACTTAGAAAACCCCAAGGTAATCGAGAAGAGTCATCATGGTTTTGTGAAAGAGAAATCATGTTTAGCCAATTTATTAGAGTTCTTTGAAGGAGTAACATGTGCGGTGGATAAAGGTGAACCTGTAGACGTACTGTACTTGGATTTCCAGAAGGCATTTGATAAGATATTGCAGAAAATAAAGTCTCATGGTGTAGGGAGTAACATATTAGCCTGGATAGAGGATTGGCTGGTTAGCAGAAAACAGAGAGTAGTAATAAATGGGTCTTTTTCTGTTCAGCAGGATGTGATGAGTGGAGTCCTGTAGGAGTCTGTGCTGGGGCCTCAACTTTTTATAATTTATATCAATAAATTATATGAGGGGAGCAAAGGCATGACAGCTAAATTTGCAGATGACACAAAGAAAACTAGGAAAGTATATTGTGAAGAAGACATAAAGAGTTTGCAGATGGATATAGATAAGCTGAGTGAATGGGCAAAAATCTGGCAGATGGAGTATAATGTGAGAAAATGTGAAACCATCTGCTTTGGCAGGAAGAATAAAAAGCAGAATGTTACTTAATTGGAGATCGACTGCAGAATTCCGAGGTGCAGAGGGATAGATCTAGGTGTTCGACTGCATGAATCAAAAAAAATTAGTACATGGCTATTAAGGATATTGCGATGCTATCCTTTATTACGAAAGGAATTGAACATAAAAGTAAGGATGTTATGCTTCAATTATACAGGGTGTTGGTGAGACTGCATCACAAATATTGTGTGCAGCTTTGGTCTCCTTATCTAATGAACGATGTAAATGCTTTGGAGGTGGTTCATAGGAGGTTTTCTGGATTGATACCTGGAATGAGTGGGTTATCTCATGAGGATAGGTTAGACAGGCTGGGCTCATTTCCACTGGAGTTTAGAAGAGTGAGGGGTGACTTGTTTGAAGTATATAAGACCCTGAATGGTCTTGACAAGGTGGATGCGGAAAGGATGTTTCCTCTTGTGGGTGAATCCAGAACTAAGGGACACTGTTTTCAAATTAAGGATTGCCCTTTTAGGACAGAGACGAGGAGAAATGTTTTCACGCAGAGGGTTGTGAGACTTTGGAACTCTCTGCATCAAAAGGGGGTGGAAGTGGGATCATTGAATATTTTTAAAGCAGTGGTAGATAGATTCTTGTCAGGCAAAGGGAATCAAAGGTTATTGGGGTTAGATGGAAATGTAGAACTTGAAACACAAAGAGATCAGCCATGATCTTGTTGAATGGCACAGGGTCAAGGGCCCAAATGGCTTACTCCTGCTCCTATTTGTTATGTATCTGATTACCCCTAATGTCTAATGCACTAGTCATTAATGCATAGAGTCCTGGCTGTTTTAGTTTATGATGTTTAAAATGGCAAATAGACCAGTGTTTCTCCTCTACACCAATTCCAAAATCTCAATATCACCCTTCATGTCAGGAAACCAAAACTGGGCACAGTGACCAGAATCTTCTGGTAGCAGTTATGTTGTTGGTGGTGGGACTGGAAGCGTGCGGCACCTCTGCTCATAGGAAGGACACATGGCCATGAGTGACCACGTGGCAGCCAGCCAATTAGGTATTCATGCACGAGGAGCTCAGCAAATTATACAGTGGGGGCAGACAGGAATTCGATGCCACCTCCATTACCTTATGGGGTTGAAGGTCTGGATGTCATATTTAAAGGGCACCCAGACAGGTGTACATACATACCCAGCAAGCTAAGAGCATTCTTCTCACTGTCAGAGAGGAGGTTTTGGGGGTTACAAATGCTGCCTTCCTCCCTCCACCTGCCACCCTCAGTCAACCATGTCCTTTTCCCCTTTGACTGCCACCTCCTAATCTTAATAATCAATGTCTCTTCTCTAGTAGTTGAACAATTCTCTCCATAGAGGATAAAACAGCCTTTCTTCACTCCAAATTCACCAGGAAGACTACCTCGCCTGCTGCAGGCCATGCTTAAGTGGTCATAAATCTGAAGGCACCTGTTTCTCGTTCGTTGATTACTTAATGGGAAAGTAATTCTGGTGAGGTTGTCTTTTAATGAGCATGCATGACATGCAAATGTATTAAAAAGAGGTTCCCAACGCTTGCCATTGGTAAGCTCATTCTGCAATCAATCCATCGCCAACTTAATACTATAGTTTCATCCCGGTGTCAGGAAGCTGAATTTTCATCTCCCACACAATTACGTGCCCCCGCCCATCTCGTTTTCCACTCCCAGGAGCTTCACAAGATTCTGCCCAGCATTCCAAATGAGGTCTGACCAAGGTCTTCTGCAAACACAAAATGCTATGCTTTGTCCTATAATCAATTCTCCTCCCTGACACCATACTCATTCTGGGATATCAGTTCATGGCACTACACATGAACCTTTAGAGATCTATGCAATAGGACACCAAAATCTCTTATGGGCTGAATTGTCAGCTCGGCAAACGGGGGCGGGGCCTGCTCGTCGCAGTGCTAAATGACACGGGGTGAGGTCGGGTGTGAGCCCCAACGTCACCGCGTGTCATTTAGATTTTCAGTTCGGCGGGCACACAGCCAACTCGGTTGCATGCCTGCCGAACTGTCAAAGGCCTGTTAAGGCCATTACTGAACCAGTTAAGCCTATTGAGAAAGCTGCCCGTCCATGAAGGGTTCATAAATTAAGTAAATTTTTTCATTAAAGCTCATTGGCATGTCCCAGCTCATGTGACACTGTCACCTGAGGGATCATGTCCTAAAATTTTTGTTTTCTTTATTAAAATTTTTGGAACTTAAGCTAATCTCCCTGAGTAGCCAGCTCTGTACCGCAGGGAGGTTTCTGTGCTCTTTCATGTGCATGCGTGAAAGAGTGCAGACCCCGACTCAAGGAACCTCCCCCTCCGCCCCCCCCACCGCCCGCATAAGGGGCGCTCAGCGCTTCCGAGAATGCGTCACGATGGGTGGGCCTTAATTGGCCCGCCCACGTAAAATGGCGGCGTGGACCTGATTGGGGGAGCCAATCTCTTCCGCGCCCGCCCCCACACAACCCTCCCTCCCAACGGGGGGAAAATTCTACCCTTATGCTTTTTCCTGAAGATTGTATGGATGAAGGTTTCAAAGATTAGGATTGATAATAATAATAAAAATTGTGAGAAGACTTTGGGGCAGCTTTATTGTAAACAGTCAAATCTAGGAATCAGTTCTCATTTTTAAGTGCCAAAATCCCCAATTCTCATGGGCCATGTACCAATGTGTATCCCATTGCAATCTCAATGTACTTATGCTTCAGGATTAGGGATCAGAATCATGAACCACAACAGCAGACCAGACCATGGGGCAAATATTCCTGTTACTGTGCCTAATATATTGGGAGCCAGGGCATAATATAGAGAGGAAAATAGGGAAAGGAGAATTGATTGTCCATAAGGAGGCAGCCCTATTTTCCATAGGTTAAATAGACTGAGGGTGGAATTTTACAGCCCCTTCAGTTCAAAAGCCCATTGACTTGGCGGTACCGTAAAATCTCATCAGCGTCAAATTTCACCCTGAGAATTGAATGGGTTCTGTTACTGATGTATGATCCAACATTCCTTTATATATCTGCACACAGGTAGTCCAACATGCAAAATTACAGGAAATTCTTCCTCCTTAGCATTTGCTACGTGGAAAGAAACAATGATCCTGATATATATTCTGTTCCTTTTACCTAGAACGTGGACAGGTGTAATGCTTCCTTATTCAGAGGGCCATGTCACAAGACAGGCCCACCTCATAGCAGGGCCTTGTGCTGGGAAAAACAGGATATGAACAAGGGGCAGCTCCAAGTCTGAGAGGCTTGCAGAGTCAGGACTGGTAACTGGCCTCAGGGCCTTTTGGTTGCTTTTGGAGAACAGCAGGCAAAGACCTCCATGCTCAAGGATCCACAGGAGGCCACAAAGAAAGGTAGGAATGACCCACGATAGCCTCCATTTTGCCTTACCCCTGGCCCACTCTGAGCGCCATTTCTGTTGTGGTATCTTGCAGACATAGGCCCAGGTTTCAGGCTGCCCATGAAAGAGAGCCTCAGAAATCCCAGGTTGGTGCAGAGGGAATGGAGATCCATCCTAGTCGATTTTGCCCTGTGCACACTCTGGAGCTCCTGGGAATTAAGCATTCAACAGGTGCTGCATACAGGAATATCTGGGCCAACATAAGTTATTAAACAGGAATGGTACAAAATGTTATATAAACATTTTGCTAAACATGTACTTTTAGTTTGGATAGGCTGCCTATTTTTAATCAGTGATTCACTCCTTCTGAACAGAGGGGATGATTGTGGATATCCAACAGCACCACATTTGCCTGAATAAATGGGAACCTTGATCTATAAACATCAACTTTCTTGCAAAAACATAATCAAAACTTTGCAAAAAAAGAAATCAGTCAGTGAAACTGGGACTCGCACCTGGGATGATACTCCATGCATAACATTCCAACTGGAACATTGATAGAATGGTAGACTTTGCTGCATCAGGCATGTGTGTATTGTTGACAGATGTACAGTCGAGTTCATAGATTTCTGACTGATGTCCACATTTGCTCCCATTGCAGTCTGAAAGCTGTTTAAAGTTTAAAAGATGAACAATGAAGGCACCTTCCCGAGTTCCAACAGCACACAGATGTTGTGAGACAAATACTGTGGGGTCAATTTTAATCCTACCCACTTGCCAGAAGCCAGGTCCTGACTGAATTTTAACTGGGACCTAATTGAGGAAGGCACTTCAGATAGATAAATATTTTCCTTCACATCTTGATTTTAAATGTTCAGGATGTGTCAAAATAAGCAATTAGGGAGGAAATATCTGTATGTATTGGATTCTGGTATCATTACCATCTGAACATGTTAGGATTAAAAATTCTTATACAGTCATTCAAACAATGCACACCATTTATTCCGGTGTCATCTCTATGTTCAGATTTAACTCCCCATGAAACATTAGTGTCATTGCCAAAGCTCCAAGCCCATATAATTCAAATAGCCCAAACTAGCAAATGGGAAAAAAGAACCAATAGGATTGAAGAACTTTGTGGGCCAGATGATCTGTGTTTGGAGACTGCAGCCTGAATTTTTGCAGTGACAGAGAAAATGGCGGAAGAGGCCGAAATATGTAAGTCCCACTTCGGAACACAGCACCCACCATTTTCGCAGAGGCGGGATTGAGCCCAGGTTGGGATTTGCACATGCGTTTTTTACAGAGGCAGCTGCCCATATAAAACAGCAGCCGCCTTTAGTCATGTCTGATTTTCATTAGCCAGGTGTGGGAAACACAATGTATGCAGATTAGGTCTGGTAGGAGCATGTCTAAACTCTGGGTAGTCCTTTGGAGAAATGGGGTATCCTTTTGGACAGACAGGGTACACCTTTGGTTATTGGGCCAGAATACCTTTGGGAGAGATAAGCTTCACTCTGGGAAAGGTATGATGCCCTTTTTGAGAGGTAAAATTCCCTTTCAGATTGTTAAAAGTGCACATGAACATGTGTACAAAATGCATAAACTCATTGGAACAGTGAATACAGCTGTCAAGAGAAACTGTCAAGAGGCACTGTCAAAACTATAAAGAGTGTCAAAAGCTGTCAAGAGGAATGGTCAAAACTGTCAAAAGTATCAAAAGCAACTATCAAGCATTTAAAACTCCTTCCCTTTAAATCAATGAAAAACTGCGTGGAGTGTTAAAAAAAATCATTGTTTGCTATTTCACTCTGTTTGATGACATAAACCTGAGGGTTATCATTACTGGGTTTGTGCTGCATGACAGATTTTACAACCTTCCATTATCACAGTTTGATTGACAGTTCCAAGTGGTTATAGACTTTCAAAGTGGGAATATGTTGGGATTAAGCACGAAAGAAATTTGTGTTCTTATAAGGGATTGTATAATTGAATGAATTTAAATACAGTGAATGGGTTTTAATGAATGAAAGTGCATTTTTAAAAAGTAAAGTCTGCAATAGATACCTAAGCCTTTATTTTATTTAACTTCAGCATGGCTCCTGAGATCTGCCCATGGTGGATACTGGGTGAGTTGGCATGGTAGGTGTAAGGGCAAATGGTGGTGGGAGTTGGCACTATGTTTGCACTAGGGCTATAAAGGGCCAAGAGGGTGTGTAGAGGGCAATAGGTTGACATGGAAGATATGAGGGGTTATGGGACTGGGTGGAAGGGCATTGGTTGGTTTGGGGGTATAAGGTATTATGGGGGCTGGATGAAGGTGGCATGGGTTGGCATGGATGGCGTATGGGGAGTATATCTGGGATGAGGGGTGTGAGGGGTGAGGGCTGCAGGGCTGTTTTTGTTTTAATGCTGTTTTTAAAATCTTTGACGAAGTGCTGGTACACAGGTGCGGGCCTTTGCCCAGCCTGGCTCCCTACCCAGCAGCCTCTGCACTTGTTCCGAGGTCATCCGGCCCGAGTCCCAGAGAACCCCACCAACCCAGAACAAAAATCCCAACTTCAGGGACACTTTCTCCTGAGGAGCTGGGCAATGTCCCGACCCTGAACTCCTGAGCCAGGAGCAAAAATTCAGGCCCACATGTCTGTTTTGGCCAGCAGTTTGTGTATTCTATTCCAATGCACAAAGTACAAATCACGATTGAGTAGGACAGGAACAGATTTTTGAGGACTTTTTTTGGCTGATGAAGAAAATTAGTTAAAAGCTTTAGAGATGAAAGGCTCCATATTTCACATCACAAACATAGTAAAAAGTTTTTAAAAACAACATTTTTGTCAGCTGTTTTTCCAGCTGTACATTAATTTTGTCAAAAAAAATCATCATGCAGGAAACCACATGTTATACTGCTGTCAATATTTTTCCACAGAAACTAGCAAACAGTAAAAAATAAACCCCCAAATAGTCCAGCTTACACTTTGGACACTTTCAGACACCCTGTTCAAAAATGTTTTGTAAGTAGTAGGACAGGTGCAGGAAAATGCAATATGCAATGTAAAAGTATTGTTGCATTCCTGTGCAGGCTTTTAGACCATCTGTCTCATGGACAGATATTCTGATTCCCTTTTCTGTTGCTGAGATGAATAAATGCTGTCTGCCATTGTCGGGGGAAGCACACCTGTACTTTGGATATGAACCACATGTTGGAGGACCCAAATCCCAATCTCTCATGCTGAATCCCCCACGGAAGTGCGCAAACTGGCTGACTTCTGAGTGCCCAGAATGCTCACCTAAGACAAGTGTTGGACCTCTGGAAGATAGCAATTAGGGACCTAATGCCTGTCCCAGGTTGCTGAGACAAAATCAATTCTGATTTTTTCTTTAATCAAAACCAATCATAACTGGCAAGTAATAAAAAACCATTTGGGTGAACTATGTATTTAACATTATAAAACAGAAGTTTATACAAGAGCAGCATTAAGATTGAGACACAGAATGTGAACTTATGTCCACAAGCACGTACATGCTGATGACTGGTAATTAAACACACACTGGGGCAAGAAACCCAGATGTGGGGCCAGAAATTATAGTCACATGATAAAAAGCTGTCAGTGTTTAATGACTCAGTATCTTCAGGAAGTGAAATGTAATCACTAAGTTCTGTCACAATAGAGAAATTCGATCTTCATCCGCTGTGACACACAGTGAGCTAACTGTAACTCTTACTAAAAGAACTCTGATCCAGAGTTTCCTGCAATGGTGATATTTGTAGTGAACGCCATAAACTTGATGGTTGTGCACCCTGAATCTAGTGGCAAATTTACACTAAAATGTGCTGGTTTCCCAATTAGAATACACCACAATCAGTGTAGCACCAAATTATAGGCAGTGCAGCTTTGAAATCAAATCTGATTTCTGATCATTTAAACATTGCATTATTCATCCACTTATAAAACACTGTGAACATGTTACCAAGGTTTGTCCCGAACACTTCCAGATTAACTTGTTAAAAATGACAAATGCAGAATATTGAAATTATTATTGTTTTTATATGAAGTGCAGACATCTCTAACTTGTTTTGCTACCCTGTCAGTGACATTTATATAAACTAAAAATACATGTCTTCTCAACAAAATGAAAAACTAACCAATCTGTAATAGGAAAGAGAGATCGTTACGCTTGGATCTCTCACCCTTCAGATACCAGGCCCTAAGGGGGCATCGGCAGCCATTGACTTTCATGTTAATCTTGCTCTACAGGCAAGGATCACCTTTGTTGGTGGAATGTTCATCCAGTTTGCAAGGCTTTAAAAAGATATTCTTTATATACCTCTATCCCTTTTCCCACCAATCTTTCCTATCAGCATCAGACTTTCTAAATCACGATTTCTTATTATGTGCCCAAGAAAGTTCTACTGTCTTTTCCTGATCTTGGTCAGCAGAATCCTTTAGGTCTCAGATTTTACCAGCACCTCTTCATTTATAGTGTGACCTGCCCAAGATATCTTCTTTATTCACCTCAAAAATCACAAATCTGCAGCCTCAATTCTTCTCTGCATCGCTTTACTGATCATCCAACACTCACTTCTGTATGTCGAAATTGATGTGATGCAGAATTGCTGGAATATGCTTAAAGTAACAAATAACGTTATTGCTTTGCCTGCCTGTCCGCCAGTGCCACTTCGTAACATTCTAAGTGGAAGTGGCGATCAAAGCAGCATTCATTCAGCAAATTTGTGATTAGCATTGACTTCAGAGAGTGAAGCCATTGTTTCAGTAAGGGAACAACAGAATGGCGCAGAAGTCCCAGGACATTGTGGAGTGCCTTAAGTCCCTTATGTCATAGTTTCCTGGAACTTGCATTAGGATAATTGTGTAGACCACAGATGCACCAGTAAAATTGGGTAATTGCTTTTTATAGAACTACACAGTGCACAGATTGGCTACAGTATACAAAGCAGTCACTTCTGTACACCCATGGAGCGTATTCTGCTCTACATTAGGCTCTAAGGGTAGGATTTTTCCCACAGGACTCAGGACTCCAATGTCAGGGTCAGAATTTCACACTCACTATGTGGGGAACAATAGATGTGATTTTCCCTCAATTGGCCAATTGGCCAGAGGGCAAGCTTCTAAGGATAATTGGCTCTTGAAAATGGAGGGTCAATTGAAGGCCTTCCAGCACTGAAGAAAGAGCAGGATGCCTTTTTTAGGTAAGCGAGAGTGGGCATCCTAGGTGGAGGCCTCCAACTTTTTTAAACTTTACAGTAAAAAGTGTCCTTAGCCGGCGGGCTGTTTAATTGAGGGGGGGCTCCTTCACAAGTCCGCCCGCGGCTGCAGCTGACAGGCAGGGAGGGCTGCAAAACATGCCTGCAGCACTGGCCCTTCCCAGTCGTTTGCCTTGAGGCGACCTCCAGGGAGCTACATTGTTCCCTGATGCCTCCAGGGAACCTGAGGTCAACTAGAAAATTCCAGTCGCCTTTGACATTAAGGCATTTAACAAGCGCAATTGGCTACCACTTGCGGGCAGGTAGTCTTGCTGCCCTGCTTTCCCCCATCCCACCTCCATGAAAATAGTCTGGCACTGAGATGGTGCCAGAAAACTGGCACACTGGCCAGTGGCGTAAATTTTCATGCCCAGCCATCTCTGTGAACATCTCACTGGAGCTAAAACTCCTCCCCCAGGGTTCACATGAGGTTCTTGAGCTACTTACTAGTGAAGAAGAGCTAATGTATTTTCCTATTATTTTTCATATGGTTTATGTCATTGAAGTACCTTTTTATTTGGAGAGCTGCAAACAAGACTAAAGAGCCCAGCCTTCCCTTTATGAAGGGGCGGGGAGAGCCACTGGCACCCATTAAACTGGCACCCGCCGCACATCAAATCATTTGTCAGAGCCAGGGTTGCCTGGAATGGGGCTTGAACCCAACCTTTCTGACTCCGAGGTAGGAATGCTAGTAGTGAATTAGTGGTCAGTCCCATCCAGATGTAAGTATTTCAAGTCACCAGGAATTTAGAGGTTATATTCTATTCTCCACTTGCTGGGAAGAGATCACCTCATTACAATTCATAAACAATTCAATTGACCATAATTTGCTGTGATGGGCCACCTAATGACATATGATATTAGTTAGATTTTCCCTTGCATATTTAGGTTTTAAATTTTTTTGCATGATGAGTTTTTGAAAGTTCGGATTGACAACAGCGCATCAAAGGCAACCTGGAACCTGAATGAACAGGGCAAACAGTGCATCTCCTTCACCATTCAGACTGCAGGGTTGTGAAATTAACAGCACACTAGCATTCAAACTGATGCAAGAATATGGCAAAATTGTAGGGGAAATTACACAGCTCAGAGACCAAATTCCATGGTTTTTGTGTGACATTTTTGTGATAAGCACTGATTGAGACAGATAAGCCAAGGTTTCCTGTCTGAAAACTGACCTATGAACAGGGTATTGAACAGAAAATCAAATATAATCTCCTTGCCAACAGTGTGGTGCAATACATTATTAACTAGTCTGCTTGCTCTGGTTATTTCTAGCATCTTCTGATCCTTTTTTAAAATAGCCCCTTTAATTCCTCCATTGGAAGATGATTATGATATATCTTTTTAAATCTATGTTTTGTTCTTGCCCATTTTGGCCATATAGACATTAAGCAAATACTTGAAAATTCTTTTAGGCACAACTGTGAAGATATATGATGGTTGGATATTTACAGTGAATATGTACCGTACATAATATCTTTTTTTAACAGTAACTCAGTTTTCACTCATGCCTTGCATTGCATGAAACTATTTCATCCCACTAATATTACACATAATTAGAAATTATCATCAAAAACACCTTACAAAGGCTGTGGGAGATATTCAGTGCATCCCTATAAATGCTGAACATTTGCGTTAAAGACAAAGGGGTAGAGGTTCCATTTCTTTCTGCTAGTTTTGTTTGGTAATGCTGCTGTGAAGAGTCTTGGGGTGTTTCACTATGTTAAAGATGCTAAATAAGTGCAAGTTTTTGTTATTGCTTTCCCTCTCCTATTTCTCATCCATATACTGCTGCTCAGCAACTTCATCTGAAAATACACCAAGTTCTACATTTACACTGATGACACCCAGTTCTACCTCAGCACCACCTTTCTTGACCCTTCCACTGTCTCTAATTTAGTACACCGCATGCCTGAGAGCCAGTACAGGTTATGTAAAAGGTTCTTACAACTAAATATTGGGAACACAGAAGCCATTGTCTCCGTTCCCTATCTGGTTTTCCAACACCATCGCTCTCCCTGACAACTGTCTGAGGCTGAAACTGACGGTCCACAACCTTGATGTCTTATTTGACCCATGGATGAGTTACTGACCAAATGACTGCAACATCACCAATACCGTATACTTCCGCCTTTTTTTTTATTCTTTTATTGGGATTATGGGGTCACAGGCAAGGCCAGCATTTGTTACCCATGGCTAATTGTCTTTGAGAAGGTGGTGGTGAGCTGCCTGCTTGAAGTGCTACAGTCCACCTGGTGCACCCACAGTGCTGTTAGCAAGGGAATTCCAGGATTTTGATCCAGTAACAGTGAAGGAATGGCAATATAGTTCTAAGTCATTTGGAGGAGAACTCACAAGTGGTGCCCCCATGCATTTGCTGCCCTTGTCCTTTTAGGTGGGAGGTCACGAATTTGGAAGGTGCTGTTGAAGGAGGCTTGGTGCATTGTTGCATTGCATCTTGTATATCGCACACGCGGCTGTCACTGTGCATTGGTGGCTGGAGGGAATGAATGTTTAAGTTGGTGGATGGAGTGCCGATTTCTGTTACCTGGCTCCACCCCTGCCTGAACTGACCTGCTGCAGAAACTCTAAATTGTGCCTTTCCTACCTCTAGACTTGACTATTCCAACACTCTCCTGGCTGGCCTCTCATACTCCACCCTCCATAAATTTGAGCTCATCCAAAACTTTGATGCCTGGACACTAATTTATACCAACTCCCATTTACCCATCACCCAGTGCTTGCTGATCGATGTTGTTCCCAGTCCTGCAAAGCCTCATGTTTTAACTTCTGATCCTTATTTTCAAATCCCTCCATAGTCTCTCCCCTCCTTACCTCTGTAGCCTCTTCAAACCCTACAACCCTTTTTGATCTCGGTACATCTCCAATTCTAGCTAGCCTCTTGAGAATCCCCTCCCCTATTTTAAACACACTACTATTGGCAGCAGTGCTTTCAGCAGCCTCACCCCTAAGCTCTGAAGTTCCCTCCCTAAGTCTCCGTGTCTCTCCACCTTTCTTCCTTTAAGACACTCCTTGAAAATTACCTTTTCGAACCAACATCTCCTTATGTAGCTTGGTGTCAAATCCTGTTTGATAATGCTGCTGTAAAACGTTTTACTGCTTTAAATGCTCAATATAAATGCAAATTATTTTTATGCCTCAGTCAACAGGTAACAGGCTGAAAGGAAACACTCTGTAGCAAGCATACACTGCCCATGTTGAAAAGCAGAATACTGTGGATGCTGAAGACCTGAAATATAAACAGAAAATGCTGGAAACATTCGGCAGGTTATGGCAGCATCTGTGGATAGAAACAGAGATAAATGTTTCAGGTCTGTGACCCTTCATCAGAACAGGGAAATGTTAGAGATGTAATAGGTTTTGAGTATGGGTGGGACAAGGCCAAAAGGATGTATATACTTGATATAGGGAAATGCATGACAGCTGTACCTTGACAGGTTTTCTGAGGCTGTTAAAGCTTTTCCTCATCCCAGATGCACTAAACTGTTGACAATACATTGACACTTACCGTGTTCCCCACCCCATCAGTATGCTACCTGGATCCTTCTTCTGTGGGTGGCTGCAATTCTTAATAAGGCAACTCTCCTTAAGGGTTTGACATGGTTACCTGTGCAGATGCAAAGCCATCTGTGAACTGTTCTGCTCCTTGTTTGTACTTCCTCAAATATTGTAGAATAATGCAGAAATGTTCATGTTAGCTTAAAAATATCTGAACTAATGCACTCAAATGTGTGCATTGTTCACAATTGGATCACCTAGATAGAATATTTGTCAAGAGTGTTTAAAATATTACATTGTAAAAGCCTCCTTACATTGGCAATAAAAGCTCCGAAACTCAGCAACCAGTATCATGTTCTGCGCTAAGTTCTATTCATCCAGCACTCTCATACTGAGCTACTCTGACTCCTGCTCCTTCAACATTCAATTTCAAATCCTTGCTTTCTCCTTCAGACCACTCCAGGTCCCCACTTTACTGAGCAATCTCTGCCTGTCCCTCCTGAAAAATTCAGCTCTTCAACTCTGACCTTTCGTGCACTGCCCCTCCCTTTACAACAATGTTGGCAGTACAGCTTCAGCCACTTCAGCCCCACTTTCAGAAACTCTTGTCATTAAACCCCCTCCGATTTGACACGCTTCAATCTTTAACATTTTCTCAAGACCTATCTTTTCCATAGAGTTTTCAGTAATCTCTTCTCACACCATGGCTTGGCATCAATTTATTATTTTTTCTTCTTTGCATGCAGGGTGTTTTGACAAGTTGCCTACACTAAAGGCCCTTTGTAAAGGCGAGTTATTCACCTTCCAAATGAAACATTAATCTCAAGGTCCGTCTGCCTCTCAGCGAGATGTAAAAGATGTCATGGCACTATTTTGAAGAGAGTTCTCCCAGTTTCCTGGTCAATATTAATCCCTCAACCAACACCCAAAAGAGATTAAGTCATTATCAGATTGCTTATTTGTGAGGCTTTGCTATGTGCCAATTAGTCAGTGTTTCCCCACAACAGTGAGAATGATTCAGATGTGCTTCATTGGCAGTAGATTGTGAAAGGCCCTATATAGTTTTCTTTCTTTCCTTTTATAGTTTTAACTATTCTTATGGAGGAGGCGGTGGCACAGTCACTGTACTAGTAATCCAGAGACCATGGCAGATGATGAAATTTGAATTCAATAAAAACCTGGAATTAAAACCATTGCCGATTTTCATAAAACTCCATCTGGTTCACTAATGTCCTTTGGAAGGAAATTTGCAGTCCTTACCTGGTCTGGCCTACATGTGACTCCAGACCCACAGCAATGTGATTGATTCCTAAATGCCCTCTGAACAAGAGCTATTAGGGTTGGACAATAAATGCTGGTCTAGCCAATGATACCCACATCCCATAAATGAATTTTAAAAATTATGATAAACATGATTCTGAAAGACTCCTGCATTATCGCTTATGGGGATCATGGTTAGAAATTGACATTGTTTAAAAACTGCCTGAAAAAGTTTTAAAGTGTAACCACTGTGATAAATCCAGCACAGTGGGAAAAAGTTATAGCCATGGAACATTGACTCCTGAGAAATAATAATCCTTCATACATTCATTTCTGTTTTTCCTTTGGATACAGGCATTGTAACTCAAAGCTTTTAAGCACATATAATTTTAAAATCTTTAATACTGTTATTAAAGGGTCCTGAGAAAGGGCAGAAAAACACAATTGAAGTAGCAACGAGGACCTGGCAACAGGCGAGGGATTGAAAGTTCTCTTTCTACACGATAATTTATATAATTCTGACCAAATTTTGATCACTACCAGTATTTGTTGCACACCTTTTCTGCAACTATCCAGAAAGCCCTAATTTAAACAATTAGACAGGCAGGCCAAACGTCTTGATATTTAATTGAAAATACAATTTATTAAATGGAGTAGTGCATATATGAAATACAACAGTATAAAAAAAGTATTCACAGGATACCAGAAATGGTATAAACATATAAAACTGCTGCACAACAGCAAATTGCTGAATCCACGAGCTCATTACTGAAATTCCCCTTTTTGAGTTTCCAGTAAATCATTAATCTCAGTCACAGATGGCTGCACCGCAGCCCAGTCCCCCATTCACCAGCACCACCCCGCCTCCCCCCGCCCCCGGCTTCAGGAAGCATGTTTTCTGTACGATCCGCTCCTCGCTATCTGCTTCTTCGCTTCTTGGAGCTTTTTCTGCTCTTTGCACGGTTCTCTGGGAAGCTTGCCTTCCAGCTTCGGCTGCTCCTCGATCCCACTGGATACGAAGGGGGAGCAAACCGTCTCCACCAGTCCAATGACCACCCCAAAGAAAGCCAGCACCGAGCCCACCACATAAATCTTCACCATCTTCTTGTTGGGCTTTTGGCTCAGCATTTCCTTGGCGAAAGGGATCAACTCGTTCATGGTTTCCATCTCGGTACCTTTCTAAAATACAAAAATTATAATTTTGAAATTAATGCTGAACGAACGGCGAAACAATTCCACCTTATTTACTGTATTCCCTAATGCTAATTGACTAAATATCACTGCATGCAGCAGCAGCATTTTAGTTAATTATGCTATTATATTAAAGAGTGCTTTTCATTGCCCATAGAAAAGCTCATTACTGCATCGGATGAGCTAGTTTAATAAAAACATACTTAAAAGCGACACTTCTCTGTGTAAGCTGTATCTGCCCATCTTAACCTATTTGAAGTAATGGTATCCTTACCTCGGTTACTTTCTTTACAACAGAGAGTTACAGTGTTCCGCGGACTGCTCGGTTTTGATTCAGCTCATCTGCTTCCACCCAGCACTATCGCACAGTGTGGTGTGGGAGACTGTGCAACCACGTCGTGGCTTTTTATGCGGAACCTCAGCCACGCCACGTTCTGCACGTCCGCGGCCGCGCACACTGTGCTGGGGCTCTTTGCAAATCTAAAGGTCGATTACGTCGTGTGCATGCCAAGCAGCACCAAAGAGGGATTTGCCCAACCTCCTGCATGGAAATGACCAGGCCCCGTGCACGAGCAGGAATCCTTTCATTGAGCCCAAAGAATCTGATAGCCGAACAGCTGTTTTTTTTTCGCGAGGCGGACAATTTAGCCAACAATGTTGGACAGCTTCCCTGACCACCAATATCAAAGTTAGCTTCAGTCAGTTGGTACTGCTTCCCCTAAGTGTATCTGTGTAAATCCAGAATCATAAGAATGTTGCTGTAATTACTTGACAGACCGGACAGTTTTCATCAAGAAACAGATAAACTTTATTACAGAGAGCTTTTTTAGATGCTACATGCACAATCAGTACTCTTATCAGGAAGCCCCCCCTCCCCCCCCCCCACCATTGCGCACGCTTAGGGCTCATTAGTCAGAGCCCCCCCAAGTACATCACGTGACCCCCGATAGACACAGGAGAGGTTATACCCTCAGTTACTACATTTCCCCGCTTTAGTTTTTCACAGTTTCTATTTACAGAGAACATTTGAATATGAAACAATATATGCTTATAAACAATTTCAGGTGATTAAAGATTAAGTCTCTGAGGTGCTTTCCTTATTCGGTTCAAGTGGCATAGCTCTACCACTTGAGGTTCATCCACAGGATTGATATGATCACGATCTGCAACATCAGATACATCATTAGAAAGTGGCAATTCAGGGTTAGGCAACTCTACAGAGGTATCGGGTATAACTATTCTAGTTCGATCTGTCACCTCAGGGATTGATGGTTGGACATTAGTCTCAGGCAGAATAGTTAGTTGTTGGAATGTCTCTCTGTCAAGAATATGGTCCACCTGTTTTTGAACGATTCAGTCTTCCATTTCCACTTGGAAAGATAAAGGGCCAGCCTCTGAGAGAATGGATCTACGAACCCAACAAGGTCCACTTCCGAAATGCCACACGGATACTGTGTATCCTACAGTGAGTGTGTGAGCTTTGCTATAAATATCATGATTCACTTTTTGATTACTCTGATTCCTCTCTACCTTCCCGTCTAAATTTGGAAACATCAGACTTAACCTTGTATGTAGGTGGCGTTTCACCAATAATTCAGACGGTGTTGAAGCCATAGTTGAATGTGGCCTTGTACAAAAACTGAGAAGAAAGTGGGAAAGTCGAGTTTCTAGAGAACATTCTGATAACCTCTTCATTCCAGATTTGAAAGTTTGCACAGCTCTCTCAGCTAAACCATTTGATGAAAGATGGTATGGGGCTGTTTTAATATGCCTGATTCCATTTAAATTTATGAATCTCTGAAACTCTGTACTGATAAAGACTGCACTGTTATCAGAAATGATGATTTCCAGTAGGCCATGTTTGCTCAAACACAGCTTCTCGATAGTTGCGCTGGATGTTGGTGATCTGACTTCATACACATCCATCCATTTAGAATGTGCATCTACGTACCTAAGAATGGTCCTACATAATATGTAGTCTAACTGAGGGTCGACCAGGGTACTCCCATGGATGCAGAGGAGCTGAAACATGCAACTTCTGTTGATGCTGACAACAGAGACAGTGCTTGACCATGATTTCAATGTCACTGGCCAACAGACATAGCTTCATGCAAGCATTTTCATCTTTGATATGCCTGGATGCGCACTGTGAAGCTCTCAAGAGTGGTTCTCTTCATTGCGAAGGGACAACAACTCTTGATCCCCACAACGAAATTCCATCTTGACAACTTAATTCTGTTTCTCAGGCATGGAATGGTCTCATCTCTTCAGATATAGGTGAATTTGACCACACTTGCAAAACAAGGTCTCTGACTTTCGACAAAATTGGATCTCTGTTCATCCAATTTCTAAATTGCTTCATACACAGGCAAAGAATCCAAGAAATTCAGTACTAGCACAACTTCTTGTGGCACTGGAGCATGTATAATGCTATCTGGTAACAGGAGACAACTGAGCGGGTCTGCACTTGCAATATGTAAGCCAGTATGGTACAAAAAGGTATATTCATACGCAGATAATATAAAAGCCCAACGTATTCTTGCTGATGCTATTGGTGGAATGGCCTTATCCTCACTGAATAAACCCACTAGTGGTTTATGGTCCGACACAATGATGAAATGTCGTCTATGTAGGTACTAGTGAAATTTCTTCACTCTGAATACCACCGATAAACCTTTCTTTTCTAGCTGGGAATAACCCTTCTCAGCTGTGCAGAGGGTTCTTGAGACATAGCCAATGAGCCTTTCAGATCCATCTTCTATTCTATGTGATAACACAGCTCCTACACCATAAGTAGAAGTATCACGTGCTAACACCAATTCTTTCAATGGGTTGTAGTGTAACAATAAACATGACAATGCAATAGTTTCTTTACTTTCACAAAGGCTTCTTCCTGTTGTGAATTCCACAACCAATGGTGATATTTTTTTAACAACAATTGCAACGGTGCTAACACTGTTGATAAATTTGGAAAGAAGCAGCTATAGTAGTTGATCATACCCAGAAAAGGCTTAAGTTTGGTTACATTGGATGGTGAGAGCGCTTCATTTATTGCCCAAACTTTCTCTTTTACTGGATGCAAACCCCTGGCATCTATCCTGTGACCCAGGTAAGTAACTTCTGGCACTTGGAATGTACATTTTTCTTTCTTTAAACATACGTAAGCTTCCATGAATTTTCTTAGCACCTCCTTCAGTTTGGCTAAGTGTTCAGTCTTTGTTGACCCTGTGATCAGAACATCATCAGGGTATACTACCATTCGGGAAATCCTTGCAAAAGACTCTCCATTGTCCTTTGGAAGATTGCACATGCTGACGATGCTTCAAAGGGTAGGTGAGTATATTGATATTGTGTGTGTTAATAGTCACATATCCTCTAAACATGCTAACCAGCTCTAATTGTTGGTAAGTGTGGCTCATATCCAACCTTGTATAGGATTTACCTCCAGCTAGCTTTGCATATAAGTCGTCTATTCTTGGAATGGTGTACTTACCTGGTTTGTCTGCCTTGCTTATGGTCAATTTATAGTCCCCCCACAAATGCGCATGGTTATGCGCATGGTTTGGTCAGGCTTAACCACTGGAACTATGGGTGCTACCCATTCTGAGAATTGGACAGACTGGATGATGCCCAGCTTTTCCAATGGGCATAGTTCTGCATCCACCTTCTCCTTTCAACAAATAAGGCACAGGTCTGGCTTTAAAGAAACATGGTGCCACCTGAGGGTCCACATATTTTCTTGCAAGCCTTTTAACTTCCCTAATTCATCCTGGAATACACTGTTGTATTTCCTTAGCAGGTCAGGGACTCCTCCTGTTTTCAGGTGAAATATTTCAGACCAGTCATGCTGATTTTCTGTAACCAGTCTCAGCCTAGAAGACTAGGTCCTTCACCTGTCACTATTATCACTGGAAGCTGGGCTGTCTGTTGCCTATAAGACACAGATACTGTGGTGATGCCTTTTACCCATATAGATTCTCCAGTGTATGTCTTCAATTTAGCAGTTGTCCACTCCAGATTTAGTGGGTGGGGTACCTTCATTTAGGTAGTTAAATGTGTGCTCTCCCACTACTGTGGCTGAGGCTCCTGTATCTACCTCCTTTATTAGTGGCATCCCATTGACTTGGATTGTGACAGTGACAGGTTCGGTTTTTACAGTGGTTATGTTATACAGGGGAAAGATGTCGGTATCGGCAGCTTCAGGTTCTGCTGTATTTTTCAATTCAGTCATGTTGGTTTGCTGCTTTATGGGCTGTTTCACCTTTGCCCTGCATTGCCTTACTATGTGACCTTTCTTAGGCAGTAATGGCATTCTGCCTCCCGAAATCTGCAGGTGTTCGGTCCATGGTCACCCCCACATCTATAACAATTAACCTTGGAGTCGCTGCTGAAGTGTCTCTACCAGGCCTTTTCATGTTTCTAACAGCGGACATTGCCTTCTGCTTCACTGCTGTGTCTCTTGTCTTCACACTATGCCCAGCGGTTGGTTCCCACCCCACATGAAGAACAGTGCCATATTGTATGTCTTGCAAAGCCTGAGAGTCTCTCGCAGCACTTTTCATAGCAAGGAATATTTCCAGGGTGCACTTCAAATCGATGTTGATCTCTGAGAGTAAATGGTGCTGAATGGCATCGCCCTGAACTCCACAAACTAATTGGTCCCGCAGCATATCATTTAGCGGGTCTCCGAAGTCGCGTGTTCTATCAACAGCTTCAGCTTCACTACATAGGTTGCGATGGACTCTCCCGAGGCCCTAACTCTGGAATTAAACTTAAACCGCTACATTATTATGGGCGACTTCGGCTGGAAATGCGTTTTCACGAGGTCCACTAATTCATTAAAGGACTTAGAATTGGGTGCATTCGGGGCTGTCAGACTGCGGATGAGATTGTATGTCTTGCTACCACATACACTCAAAAGGATGGCTTTCTGCTTTTCCTCTGTGGTACTTTTGTGTGTTCTGAAATAAAAACCAAGGCGCACCACATACTGGCTCCAATCTTCCATAGTCACATCGTAAGGGTCAGTTCTACCGAAGGGTGACATGACTAGTGAATAGTCTTTTATTTTTTCTAAAGATTCAATGTACTCATGTTAACAAGGCAAGCTGCAGTGTTGGAGCTATTACCCTCATTGCCAAATGTAATGACTTGATGGACTGGACAGGTTTCAAAAAGAAACAGATAAAATTTATTACAGAGAGCTTTTTTAGATGCTACATGCCAGATCAGAACTCTCATCAGGCAACACCGCCACGCACCCCCTCCCTCCCCCCCACCCCCGTCCCCCTCGGATTGCCCGCACTTAGGGGTCATTTGTCGGAGCCTCCAAGAACATCACGTGACCCCTGATAGACAGCAGAAGAGGCTATACCTTCAGTTACTACAGTTGCAGAACAAAAACAAGGAATTTTGCCAATTTGTTGTGGCTCAGTGGATAGCTTCTGAGTCAGAAAGTTGAGACAAAAGCAAAATACTGCAGATGCTGGAAATAAAATAAAAACACAAATAGTGTATCTCCTGCCAACACAAGATGGCCCATGCAAAATGGCCACTGGTACCCATCAGCACTTGTGCACTTGTCAGCGTATGGGCAGAATCCAATGACATAATTTACAGGAGACAAAAAACCACCCTGATAAATGATGACAGCTTCTTTTTGGCAGTCTTCAAACTTTTAATAATGAACATAAGAACATAAGAAATAGGTGCAGGTGTAGGCCATTCGGCCCCTCAAGCCTGCCCCACCATTCAATAAGATCATGGCTGATCTGCCTCAGGCCTCAACTCCTCTTTTGTGCCAGCTCCTCATAGTCTTCAACTCCCTGATATTTCAAAAATCTATCTACCTCCTCTTTAAATACTCTTAGTGATCTAGCCTCCACAACTCTCTGGGATAGAGAATTCCAAAGATTCACTACCTTCTGAGAGAAGAGATTCCTTCGCATCTCCCCTCATGTCCCCTTATTCTGTAACTATGTCCCCTAGTTCGAGATTCCCCCACTAATGGAAACATCTCAACATCTACCCTGTCAAGCCCCCTCAGAATCTTGTACGTTTCAGTAAGATCACCCCTCATTCTTCTAAACTCTAATGAGTAAATGCCTAACCTGTTTAGCCATTCTTGATAAGTCAACCCCTTCATCCCAGGAATCAACTGAGTGAATCTCTTTTGAACTGCCTTCAATGCCAGTATATCTATTCTTGAATACGGAGACCAAAACTGTACACAGTACTCCAGGTGCGGCCTCACCAACACCCTGTACAGTTGTAACAAGACTTCCCTATTTTTAAACTCCAACCCCCTAGCAATACAGGCCAAAATTCAACTTGCCTTCTTAATTACCTGCTGCACCTGCATGCTAACATTCTGTGTTTCATGCACAAGATCGCCCAGATCCCTCTGTGCTGCACTTTTTGGAGTCTCTCTCCATTTAAATAATAGTCTACCTTTTGATTTTTCCTACCAAAGTGCATGACCCCACACTTTCCTACATTAAACTCCATCTGCCATTGTCCATGTATCCCCAAAGTGATTTAAGCCACAAAAAGACATAACACTACCAGGTGAACCATCCCTCTGAACCAATTAAGTGGCTGGTCTGAAGCAATTCCACACTTCCCGAACCCTGCAGCAGGCGGACATGTGGAACAGAGCCATTTCCCTGCCTCTGTCCTTCCTGCTTTCACTCTCTCCCCCCAGCCATTTCTTTCAATATTTCATCTTTAATAAATTTCTAAAAAGACACCAGTGTGATGTCTGATTTTAATTGGGGGGTTGTGGGTTGGGGATGAGGATGGGCAGACGGAATAGGTCCTTTTTGCTACCTGCTCTTTCCAGTCCTGTCTGAGAGATTTGGGGTGAGCTGTGGATGGAGGGGATTGTTAAAAGTGTTAACCCGATGCTGCTGGCGCTGTAATATTTGCAATTCCAGGGCCAGTGATGACTGCGCATACGCCCCACTGCTCCCTATAAAGATGGCGACCGCATGCGCAACATCGGCAGCAAATGCAGCCAAACAGAAAATGCGTGAAATATTCAGCAGGTAAGGCCACACCTGTAGAGAGAAAAGCAGAGTTAACATTTCAGATTGCTGATGAACCTTCAACAGAACTGAGTAAAAGGATAGAAATGTGCAGCAATAGGTTTAGAGCAAGTGAAAGAGAGGAGGACAGGGGAAGAACAAAAGGGAAGATCTGTGGAGAGCAAGAGAAATTAAATGACAAAAGGCTGCCTGACAAAAATACATCCAAATGACATGTGAATGGCTGGATAGAAGCCACCCCAATGCAAAGTGAAGGAATCTAGAAAGATAGGAGATAAACCAAACCAGCCAAAAAAAAAAGGGGCAAAATGGAGACTCAATGTTGAGCCCTCAAGGCTGTAGAGTGCAGAGTTGAAAGATCAGGTGCTGTTCCTCAAGTTTCATTGGAACAGTATAGCAGGCCAAGGACAGCAAATTCAGAGTGAGAGCAAGGTGGAGAATTGAAATGACAAGCGACAGGAAGCTCAGGGTCACACTTGCGGACTGAACAGGGCTGTTCCACAAAGTAGCCACCCAGTCTGCATTTGGTCTCTCCAGTGCAGAAGGAGCAGTAGAGTTATCCCCAGTGTCAATATCTATCCCTCAATCAACATAACGGAAACTGATTATCTTGTCATTATCACATTGTTGTTTGTTGGAGTTTGCTGTGTACAAATTGGGTATCATGTTTCCTACATTACAGTAGTGACTACACATTAAATGCAAGTCTTTCTTTTCACAGTTCGTGGGAGCCAAGTATCCCTAGGTGAAGCAATGAGGAAAAGTGATCTCATTTGTTCTGTTTTGATTTAGACAATCAAAATTATAGTTATGCTTGTATTTTGGTCTTGGACAAGGTGTCAACCTACCATTTGACCATTACTGTCAAGCCAGCCTGAATCGCCCAAGTTCTACATGGATGCATTTAGCAAAACAGGAGTCACTGGACAGAGCTAAGGTCCCCAGAATTCTTAAATGGATCAGAGGCAGAAAAGAATAATGGTGGGTGAGATAGGTATTTGGATTCCAGGTTAACACCACTCTGTATTTTGTTGCAGCATTTCCCAGTGCTGTGGCAGGAAACTAAGTGGATCTTCTTTCTATTCTCCTGTGTCAAGGGAGGGTCAACAGGCTACCCCAGAAATTCCTCCCTTTCTATCCATACAAGACCTCATTAAGACTCATGCCAGCAGGTTTGAGTCCTTTTGAGGCCTACTGAAAGGCCCCATATCTTTGCTGGACTATGGTAATGGATCAGGAGGGGATTAATAGCCTAATTGATAGGCAAAATGACTAGGAACCATGGATTCCAAAATTTCCATTTTTCACTTTTGATCCCATTGGACATTGGGGTAGCTTGACTGTCACCCACAACACTTACAAAGCGGATCAAGGTGAATGCTGCTGGTGAGCCCTTGCAGATACCATTAGCCTTCCCTGGCATTGTAAATAATCCCGCTCCTGAATTTACACCAGGTTTCCAGCCTTGTACTAGTGCAGGCAAGGATTGCACTCCGTCACACCTGAACAAAGAGCAAAGAAAAGTACAGCACAGGAACAGGCCCTTCGGCCCTCCAAGCCTGCGCCGATTATATTGCCCGTCAACTAAAACATTTTGCACTTCTGGGGTCCGTATCCCTCTATTCCCATCCTATTCATGTATTTGTCAAGCTGCCTCTTAAACATCACTATCATACCTGCTTCCACCACCTCCTCTGGCAGCGAATTCCAGACACTCACTACCCTGTGCACATCTCCTCTATAGTTTTCTCCTCTCACCTTAAATTTATGTCCCCTAGTAATTGACTCTTCCACCCTGGGAAAAAGCTTCTGACTATCTACTCTGTCCATGCCACTCATCATTTTGTAAACTTCTATCAAGTCGTCCCTCAATCTCCATCGCTCTAGTGAGAAAAATCCGAGTTTCTCCATAGCTAATAACCTCCAGACCAGGCAGCATCCTGGTAAACTCCTCTGCACCCTCTCCAACACCTCCATATCCTTCTGGTAATGTGGTGACCAGAATTGCACGCAATATTCCAAGTGTTGCCTAACCAAGGTTATATACAGCTGCAGCATGACTTCCCAGATTTTATACTCAATACCCCTGCCAATGAAGGCAAGCATGCCATATGCCTTCCTGACTACCTTATCCACCTGCGTTGCCACTTTCAGTGACCTGTGGACCTGTATACCCAGATCTCTTTTCCCGTCAATGCACTTAAGGGTATAATTCCTGTATAATTCCTGCCTGTATTAGACCTTCCAAAATGCATTACCTCGCATTTGTCTGGATTAAACTCCATCTGCCATTTCTCCGCCCAAGTCTCCAACCGATCTATATGCTGTTGTATACTTTGACAATCCTCTTCACTATCTGCAACTCCTCCAACCTTAGTGTCGTCTACAAACTTACTAATTAGCCCAGTTACATTTTCCTACAAATCATTTATGTATACTACAAAGGTCCCAGCACTGATCCCTGCGGAACTCCACTATTCACAGCTCTCCATTCAGAAAAGCACCCTTCCACTGCTACCCTCTGTCTTCTATGACCAAGCCAATTCTGTATCCATTTTGCCAGCTCACCTCTGATCCCGTGTGCCTTTACCTACTGAAGCAGAGCCCCCATGAATTTGAGAGCCTAAGAGTTGCAACTCCAAATTAATTTTTTCCCCTCCCTGATCATTGCATTATTCCTCATCTCATTACTCTGCTAATCTGTTTTTGTCAACCTATAATGTGGAAATCCCCTGGGTGAAGTTAGAATTTATTTTGTTCCAGTGAAGGTATTTTTAAAAATAACAATATTAGTATTTATGGTGACAATAAGGGTGTAGAATGAGGCTGTAACTAAAACACACAAGTAAACTGCTGCCTAGAAACTGATCAGTGGTATACAGCAAGGGGACTAAAAAAGCCAAATTGACTATCACAATTAGATTTCTGAGGGTTACATGGGAAGAAGGAAGTAGGCTGCTATTTGCCATTGACAGAACTGCAGAAGCCATAGCAGCACCAATACAGGAAACACAATGGAATGAGCAACTATTCATGACTGAAGATACTTATTGTACAAAGGAAAAGAGAGATAACCTTTAATAAATGTGAAATGAAATGATTTCCGTTTCTATTGCCCACAAGCCAGGCAGTACTGCAACAGTGTGGCAAGCATTACCCAACTCCTACCTTCTCCCCACATCCTGCAACATTGTACTAATCCAACTCAAAATGATGCAGGGCTGAGTGAAATCCCTGGACTTTCTCACCCTGTATCCCCCTTAACTAACTGAGCTATTACATTTCTGCATACAAAAGCCTTCAATGTCCCAGTCCTAGCACCTCATGAGATTGCCTGGACGAATTCTGAAATTTTGATCAGGATTATACTTCCATTATTGTCATGACCATCTCCCCTTCCTGTTCACATGTCCCCCCTCCAAAACATTAATTTGATAAAGTAGAGGTAGAGAAGATGTTTCCACTTGTTGGGGAATCAAAAGTTGGGGAGTTAAATATAATATAGTCACTAATAAATAAGGAATTCAGGAGGAACTTCTTTGTGCAGCATACTGTGAATGTGGAACCCAATACCACAGAGGATGATTAGGCAATTAGTATGGATGCATTTAAGGGAAAGCTAGATTAGTACATGAGAAGGATTAGAAAGATATTTTAATAGGATGAGATGAAGCAAATTGGGAGGAGGTTTACATGGAGCATAAAGACAGCATAGACCTGTTGGGCAGAGTCATTCTGTGCTGTAGAATTCAATGTTATCCTTGGTTGGATTACTTCTCTTCTATGCCTTCTGGTACCTCAATGAAGTGACCATTTTTCACTAGGCTGTGAATATTAGCAAGCCATTCAATTGTGGATCTATTGCTGTTGACTCCAATCCTTCCTCACCTTTTACCCATATGCTTGTGCCTTCCAGCACAAGTTATTGAATATTAGCCAGGAGCGGAAACCCTGCTCAAATCTCACGCACAACCCTCTTCCCCTGTCCTTAGATACATTGAAATCAATCTATAACCACAGTGTCACCTTGACCAAGGTCAACTAACTCTGCAGAATCTGAAGTCTCCAAATTGGGATTATTTTGACTGGAAGAAAAACAGAAAATGCTGGAAAAACTCAGCAGGTCTGACAGCATCTGTGCAGACGAAAACAGAGTTAATGTTTTGAACCCATACAGACTTGAAACGTTAAGTCTGTTTTTCTCTCCACAGATGCTGTCAGACCTGCTGAGTTTTTCCAGCATTTTCTGTTTTTCTCTTAGATTTCCAGCATCCGCAATATTTTGCTTTTATCTTAGTGTTTAATCCTGACTACATGCTTCAGTATCATACAGTATGTTTACTCAATTAGCCAGGAATCCCATTTCACTAAGCTATTTCACTTTGTAACTACAGATACATTTCTCCAATTTTGCTTAAAATTCAGGCAGTCGGAAACCAATGTTGTAAACAATCAAGTTACAATTTTACTGATGTTTATAAGCTTGTGCTCCAGAACAACATGCGCCATGTTCCATAAATGGTAAATTACTGATATTTTCTTTCAAATGATGAAACTATTACATTTTGTAAGTAAGGTTATGGTTCCGTTGTACAGCTGGAATCAATATCGATTGTTCTTGTTCTTCTGCAAACTGCCAACGTGAAAGTGAACCTGTTCACCCAAGAAGGGGGAGGGGAAGAAGGAGAGAGAGCATCAGCATACAGGGTATCATATATCTACAGACAGCAGTGGTAGAAAGGAAGCTGAATCATCCAGTAACTACTCAACAAAACATACTGAACCAGTTCATGTATTGAACATTAGCATCAACCAGATTCAACAACACAAGCCCCTTACCTTCCAACACACGTATTCAACCCATTGAAATCTCTAATTCTCAGAGTAACCAGACAGCAGTACTGGTGTTTCCCACCCTCCCAGAACAAGCTTGGATCTCCCAAGCAACAGAAAATCTTCATGTTTTAAATTTCTTGCAGCAGCAGGAGTCAAGGAGGCTTGGGAGTGGAGGGGGTAAATGGGGGTAGGGTAGAAAGAGAGGGAATGGGGAAAGGGGCTTGGCAGAGGCAGGGGATGGGGGTCAGGGGAGGGAGGGGGAATGGGGAGAATGGGAGACTGGGGAACCAGGATTGGTAATGTGAGGGAGATGGGAATTGAGTTAGGGTAAGGAAGGAGAGTGGAAATGGGGGTTTGACAGGGAGGGGGAGAATTGAGATATGGGGAGAGAGATAGACAGGTATTGGAAGAGAGGGTGGGGGAGGTGGGGATTGGGGTTTGTGTAGCCATATGGACTTGAAACATCAACTCTGTTTTCCTCTGCACAGATGCTGCCAGACCTGCTGAGTTTTTCCAGCATTTTCTGTTTTTCTTCTAGTCAAAATAATCCCAATTTGGAGACTTCAGATTCTGCAGAGTTAGTTGACCTTGGTCAAGGTGACACCATTGCTATAATTTCAACTGTTCTATGAAAACACTATTGGGCTTGAGCTCGGGGACTGGTTTCGATAAGTTGGTTCTGAGTTCTGGACTATGGGTGGAATTTTACGACAGTAGGATTTTACGTTCCCACCGGAATCAATGGAGTTTAGAATGGCTCGCCACATTTTGTGGCCCCGTTCCCGCCGTGTTGGGGCTGTTAAAATTCCAGCCTATGATTCCTGAACGCTGCCCATTGTGTGGTCAGTGATGCTTGGTGCTGGGCAGCTTTTAATGTGTGAAGTACAAGTACAGATCGACTCTGACTGAGGCTCAGAGTTGTCACCTTCATATGGAAATCTAAATCAGGTTCCAAGCAGATGGTGAGACACGAGGCCTATTAAAGTAGCATGGACTGGGAGCCAGATTGCATCTTTTGCATTGTAGGATGATTTTGGCTGCAGTTTCAGGCGATTGTCGGTGGGTTATAGGAGTATTACAAATTACAGGCAAGATATTGGGGTATTACAGCTGTTATTGTTCAGTTACACATCAACTAGCAGTGACTTATAGTATTATCATTAGCTATGAAGGAATCTGAGTGTTACCAGTTTCACTATTAGTCATGGGTGCAATTTTGGTCAGTTTCTAGTAGTTTTTGGTGGAATCACCTCTATCTCTGATTTCATTTCTACAAATCCCTCCTCCACCTTTGGTTTCCCCTCTTCTCTGCCCTCAGTTTCCCTTCTTTGCCTACCTTTTAGTTCTCAGAATTTCTCGCACAACTGCTAGCGTAAAACCATTTGCAAATTAAGCTACAGGAGGCCTAACCTTTTTAGGGTCAATAGAAAAGCATTTGCAGATATCACATGATTAGATGTCAGGTGGTTTAATTTTGCATGGCCAGGAATTGGATGCCAAGTGATTGGCCATCATGTGACCATATTGTCAGATGTCACATGATCAAACATCCAGGAATACCTCCAACATGAGTTGACCACTCTAAGCACAGGCAAAGAGCACAACTGACAATCAATTCAAAAATTCGGGATCCGAGACTTGTAGGAACCAAGGCCAAAAGTTACATTTAAAAATGACCCAGATTTTGTGGTCAGTGGTAAATGAATGGCGCTCATCATTTATTTTGCTTATCGCTAGCCGTAAACATTGTGTGGGCTTTGGAGCAGCAACTCAAAAATTACATTTTCAGGGCCAGAGAAGTTGCTTTTCAGTAATCAAGACTTACCACACCATTAAAAGTTCACTTTCACCTGAATGCGCCAACCCTAGCTTTCTCTGATGTGTTTAGTAAGTAAGTACAGTGAATTTATACCCATACATTGGTTTCAGTTCTTGATCTATTGCCAAGGTTTCTGCAGAGCACACCTTGTGGGGGGAAACATTATACAGCAACTTCCAGATTTCTGCATTTAACTACATGGGCTGCATCTTCCGGTCGGTGAGTGGAGGGGCGGGGCCCACTTGCTGAGGCGTAAAATAATGTGGTGACGTCGAGCGTGTGTCCCAATGTCTCCCCGCGTCATTTAGATTTTCAGTTTGACGGGCACGCAGCCGAGTTGGCTGTGTGCCCGCCAAACTGTCAACAATCACTTAAGGCCTTTAAAAAAGCAATTGAAGTTATTATTGGACCTGCCCGTCCAAACATAAGGTTGGCGGACAGGTAAAGAGCCCAGACGGCCTTCAGAAAAAACATGAAACCTCATCCACGGGCGGGATCAGGTTTCATGAGGGTGTTAAAATTTTTATAAAATGTTTTAAATAAAAGAAATTGACATGTCCCAGCTCATCTGACAGTGTCACATGAGGGGACATGTCAGGAAAATGTTTTGTAACCTTCAAAAAATTTTCATAACTTCCACCAATCTCCCTGAGGTGCCACTTTGCCTCAGGGAGATCTGTGCACATGTGCGTGAAAAAGCGCACTCCCAGCTCAGGGAATTCTCCCCGCCCGCACAGGGAGCGCACAGCACTTCCGAGGAGGCGTCATGCTGAGCGGGCCTTAATTGGCCCAACCACGTAAAATGGCAGCATGCCCCACACCAGGGGCGCCAATCGGGAACCTGCCCCCTCACGCCCACTCCTGCACATACCACCACCCCCCCCCCCCCCCCCCCCCCACCAAGGGGGAAAATGCTGCCCCACGTGTGGAATCCGCATGTTGTTGTCTGATTTACTCCCTAACAATAAGTGTTATTAGCCTCGCCATTCTCCTTAATACAAAATCCAGGCAAATAATTCTCAAAACATCTCATTGCCATCATCTGAAGCACTTTAATTTCATAGTTTAGCGAATATCGAAATCGAAAGAACAGCCTGAAATAATTAATCGCACCTCTTCTGTGAATCATATTTGTAGGAATTGCATAAAAATCTGTTAAAAACTTAACTGTTAAAGACAAATTGGAAATGTTCCTGTAAATGAATTTAGTTTATTTGGTTAACTCTGAAAGAGTTAATTGGTTGACTCTGAAAGACTTGATTTGGGCAATACAAATTATACCAGTAATACCACGTGAATGTCATTCTGGCCAACTGTTTTGTTTTTGTGATTGATTCACTGAAATCCAGCACTTGTGCTCGGAACTCAGACTTAACACCCACTCTCTACCTCATTGATTATATTAGTGAAATGCCATTCAATGTGGCCAAGTTAGGTAAGTATAAACAAACCCATTCACCCCAGTTCTTGAACAGAATCCAATCTTTGAATCTCACTTGCCCATCTTGGCTTCTTGCCACCCAAAATCACCACAAATCTTGCGCTTCAGGAGGATGTGCTAACTGGCTGCTGCTAATGAGGAACAAGTTAAATTCTCTGGCCGCAAAATTTGGCTCTGTAACCCCACCAGAGCAGGTGCTACGCAAGCTGGAACAAATGTAAATGGCAGGTGCACTGCTTCTGCTGTGTCCTGCACAATGTGCCATGTTTGTGTGGGTGCTAGTGTGGGCGTGTCTTGCGTGCACTGCAAAGATGCAGAGTGGGCAGGTTGTGACATCATACAGGCTGACTTGACGCATACTCTGCAAATGTGAGCCTCACGGATCCCGCTGACGCCCTCTCATAATCACTCCCAGCCGAGTATGCATTCAGCTTCACAAGGGACTCAACCCCCACCCACCCTCCACTATCTTTATGCAAAGCGACCTCCATTCAACTTGCAGGTGAGATGCTTTGACTTATATCTGCTCTTGCAAAGTTTGTATAAGCTGTGTTCTTAGAGGCCGTTTGGTCACTAGTTGCATTTTGAAGGGAATGTTGGTACATCCTGAACAGGAGTTTCAGAGGAGTTTTCTGCCCACTGAATAGGAAATCTGCTAGGGTTATGGGGGCAGTAGTTACAATCCCTCTTAGGCTTTAATATGACAGGCAGATGGAGGACAGGTTGCAGAGGAGGGTAACTGTGTGCAGAAGGAAAACAAGGAGGGCTCTCCACAGAAAGTTCTACCCACCAAGGGTTTTCAGGGAACACAGTTTCTATCTCCACCTCAGCCAGAAGTTATATCTTAGTTGTCTATGATTCAGCAGAAGATGGGCAATGAACTGATCCACCTTCTCCAGCAGGCCCCACACCCATACAGCTGGATGAGGACAGTGCTGCCAGAGGCCATCAAGTTCACCATGGCCTTCAGTTTCAACATGAACAGAACTTTCCAAGCTGGGACAGGCAACATTGTCAACATTTTCCATTTCGCTGTCAATGACTACACTGGGAGGTGCTGGGGGCCCAGTACACCAGGAGGGGGTCTTCTGCTCTTCACTCTAACCAGTAAGTAGCAAGGTAGCAGGACTCCTAGTGGTGCAGGAAGTGGCCAGATGAACTTGCGGGTACCACATAGCAATAGGGAGAGGTAAAGGCACTGTAAGAAATATAACTCCATAAATTTGCAGCTGGTATGCAACAATGCACAGAACATCATGTCAGCGAATGTCCGCTATCCTGGCAACAGTCACAACACCTTCATCCTGATGCACTTTCTTTGGGCCAACATGATAAATGAGGGGATGGCTGCTTGGAGACAAGGGATATACAGCTCCATGCACCTGGCTCATGATTCTCCTTCACCAACCACGTGAAGACAATGTACCTATAACAAGAGCCATGCAGGCACAGGAACACTGTAGAACAAACCACTGGTGTCCTTAAGCAATGGGTCACTGCCTAGGAAGGGGTGAGGGATGGGGTGATGTAGCCCTCTGGTACTCACCAGAGGGGGTGGCCAAATTCATGGTGGTCAGCTGCAAACTCCACAACCTTGCTATCATAAGAGTGCAGCCCTTGCCACCAGGTATTCAGGGGGCACCTCAGGAGGAAGAGAAAGAAGGGGATGCAGCAATGGTGCTTCTGGGTCCCTCCTCTGCGATGCCCACGAATGCATACTGACACTGTGATTCTCCAAGACTTCATCCCATTACCACCATTGCTCCACAATTCCCCACTTTTCAATCCATCTGCTACGTACAATCATATCGTCCTGAAATAACAACTTTATCCAGCTTCCAAAACAACATGATCCCAAAACACATCAATAATACATAAAAAGCTGAATTAAAAAGCATCCCCTTAGGACATGCTTTGGTCAAGATAGAAAAAGAAAGACTTGTACTTATATAGCATCTTTTATGACCACATGACATCCCAAAACACTTAGTGGCTAATGAAGTACTTCTGAAGACTCGACATTGTTGAAATGTAGGGGCACGGTACCCAATTTACACATTGCACAGTCCCTCACAGCAATAAGATAAAGGATCAGGTAATCTATTATTTTAGATAGCAGTTGAGGAATAAGTATTGGCTGGGGCACCAGAGAAAGCACCCTTCTATTCTGCAAACAGTGCTATGGGATCTTTAATGTCCACTTGTGAGGACAAGTGGGGTCTTGGCTGAATGTCTCATCAGTAAGACAGCACCTCCAAAAGTGCAGCACTCCCTTAGCACTGCACTAGAGTGTCAGCCTAGCGTATGTGCTCAGGATATTCAGCTGACAAAGTTTTGAAAATGAATAATCATGAATGTCAGAAAACAAAAACGAATCTTTCTAAAAAGGACCTAAACTTCTACTTGCCTTGTCTCATTGGTGAAACATATGCTGATTCTATTCACATCTGAGCCTCATGGTGCTCAGCAACCACAACATGTCAGCTATACTTGATCTATTGCCATAATGCAGTGTGTGTAACACTGGGGGCATGATACAACTGAATATAAATATAATCCTCAGAGCAATAAAAATAAACAGGTTGATAAATTTATCTCAGAGTTTGTAGAAAGTTACAGCTTCCACCAATCAAGGGATAAGCATCCTGAGCTTAGCTTTAATTTCATATTCTGAAACAAGCAAGATCTTATTTAATCAAATATTGTTGCTTTAATTTGCCTGTCCCATTTAAAATGGGATTATATATTTAAGTAAGTAGGTTAAGGTTCACACTTTGTATAGAGTGGAATTTGATGCCTATCTCCACTGCTTCACTTCCAGCAGTGAATTTCCATTCTGGGCATCAGTGTAAATAAACTCATTCACCCTGGACAGGATGCAGAAGCTTGCAAGGTGCTTCTGGCTTACTTTTTGCGATAAAATATACACAACAAGCCTTTTGTAGGGAATCCCAAGCGTTACTGCAGCAAAATCAGTTCCTTATGGGATTTGTCAGAAAACTGAGGGGGAGGGGGGTGAGTTTTAACCTAACAAAGTGAGTGAATGGGCTTGGGAGCAGGCAGCTGCTTCAAAGTGCTGAAATTGACAGCATGTCGGGAAGCCAGCTACAACCCATCAACTTCCACATCACACTGCGGCGTGTTCAGCGAATGTGAGAAAATCTCTTGGGAGAGGCGAGTTGCCAATTTTAATGCATTAAAATATAATTACCAGCTGGTTTAACTGTGCTTTTCAGATTTAGCTTGAGTGTTTCCTGAAACTTGTCAGCGAAAGCAAGGGAAGAGGACAGTGGGAATTGAGGGGGCTGAGCAAACGGCGGGCAAAATATCCTAGGGGTACTCAGAGCTCAGAGCTGATCCTGTCCTAAATGAAAGACTTGTGCCCACAGGACTTATTCTGAAAGGGTGCTATCAGTGCTTTGGAGGTGATTTCTAATACTTTAGAGGTCATCTCTACTGCCTTGGAGTTTAGTGAGCCTGACCTACACTTTCCATCTGCCAAACATCAGTTCAGTATGGGGGCCACTTATGCAGTTTTACTTTTGACCTCAGATGAGGATCAAGATGAGCAGTAGCAGCAGCCATCTTCCCCACTGACCTGCTGCTGAATAGGGAAGAGGGGATGAGGACAGGCTTGGAACTTGCAGGAGGCGATACACTCAACACAGGATATATATAGGCAGGGGATCAGCTCCCTGGACACCAGTGTCTCAGGAAGCTCAGAGTATCACGTCAGATGGTTGCTTCAATTTGTAGCCGCCTGGAAGAAGACCTGCTGCCAAGTGGACCAGATGTGCCTGCATTGCCAGTGGCTGTCAAAGGCACAATCACCCTTAATTCTTTTGCCTTTGGTCTCCCACTATGGACCAGCAGGAGATAATTGCAGAATCTGGTAACCTGCTGCCCACAAATGCAACCCACAAGTGACAGATGGCTTGTTTTCCAGGGCTGGGAATGATGTGCATTCTGTAACCATTGAACCCAGTCAGAATGAATGGGTGCTCAGCTTTGCAACACTGGCTGGTGTCTCACAGGTCTAGGGAGTCATCGGCTGCACACGTCAAGGTGGTCCCAGATCACACTGGAGTCTTCCCGAACTACAAGGGCTTCCACTCCATCAATGTAAGGTTCATGTGAAACCACAAAAAAATCATCATGCATGATTATGCAACATTCCAAGGGAGCTGCCATGATATTTTCATCTTGCACCAGTCAAACCTCCCTGAACTATTCATGTCTTAAAGCAGGGTTAGCATCTGGCCTCTTGGAAGCAAGGACGAATCATGGGAAACTTGGCTGTTAACACCTGTAGGGTGCCCAGACAATGATGCCAAGGAGAGATACAATCAACACTGCCTGACTACAAGAGCTATCATCGAGGAAGCAGTTGGAATACTAACAATGTTCCTTGGCAGATCTCTTGCAGATCTTCAGAATGCACCAGCCTGGTTATCGACAGTGATGGTTGTGTGTTGCATTGATGCATCAGTGAAGACAGGAAATCCAGGAGGTAGAAGGTGTTGAGCACACTGCTTCTTCAGAGAAGAAGCAACATGAGGAGCTGTAGGAGGTGAAGGAACCTGATGTGGTGAGGACATTCTGTCATGGTTCAGTTGGACTGTAGCAGTGCAGCCATCTCACAGCCAAATTCTGAATGCGCTTGCACCCTTCCTGCACCCCACCACAACATTCCCCAAAAAATTGCAGTTCAGCGATCAACAAAGCACCCCTGTCAGGCACCAGTTGTTCATCTTTAAGTTTTGTTTTACCAATCACAGTGAGAAGGCCACTTGCCAGGAAGCAGGAAAAACAGGCAAAGCAGGAGCATGGTACAAATAAATAACATTAATCTTCCAGGAAAAGTAAAACAGAAACGTAACAATCTAGCATTGTGTTAAGTAACCATGTGTATGCCAGATACAACGACAAATCTTTAATCATCCTTTTTCAGTTGCACCTATGTAGTGCAGCCCCTGTGGCTTCAGCAGAGCTAGAGACAGGCTGATATCCCTACATGTGCTGTTCAGATGCTCTTGGCCAATATCCTCTGAGTTTTGAAGCCTGTGAGGGCCCATCAAAGGCTGCCCACCTGAACCTGTGGCCATCAGGATAAGGGGCGACACTATGGTTGAACAATAGGTGAGAAGTGGAATTATTTTTAGCAGAGACCCCACTTCCATGTCCTCTTTCTCCAGTTTCCCTCTCATGGCCCACCCACATTTCCTGCTAGCCCAGAGCTGGAGAACATTTTTCTGCATTTCAGCTCGGTGCTGAAGAGTCGAGGCCAGGTTTTCATCAATGCATCCTGAGTGTAACAAGTCGTTGGTTAGGGCCAGCATGTATTCACTTGACTGTTGCGTCTGATGCTCCAAGCTGGAGGTCACCCTTTCCATGGGCACAGACATCGTCACAAACACCTGTGATATCATGGTACTCATATTAGAGAGGACTTCTCCAACCTCTCTCCATGAGTGCACCGTGCGGCTGGGAAGGTTCACATTTTCTGCTGCTGCTCCAAAATTATCCTCTTCTTCGACTGCCCCCCAAGACTCAGCATCTGCATCCAGCTGGGCAGGAGAGCCCTGCACCCTCCAACTGAGACTCTTCCCTGATGACTCTTGTCTCCACTGCCTGCTCTTGCTCAGTTGTGGTGTGTGAGACACCATGTGAGAACACAGCTTCCTGTCTTGACAGCTTCACCGAGGTGTGTGTATCTGAGCTGTTGGACAGCTGCATGAGTCCTGTGATGGTGCATCCTTAAAGTAAGTGATCTGAGGCAACTTCATCCTCCCTCCACACCACCTCCTTTGGGATGCTCAATCGACCTGTGGGAGATGAAAGACATGATTTAGAACTGTCAATGCAAGAAGCTTTTAAGTCAACATTGCGGACATTATTTCTCACTTGTTGCTGACATCAAGTCAACATGAGTGAATGTTGTGTGCCATATGTCATCATGGGGCTTGGAGGTGCCTGTCTTTGCATCTCTGATGGCCGGGCATACCAAAACTCAGTTTATCTCCAGCAATTCCTCCTCTGCAGTGTCTGTTTGGCGATGGCTGGAGAGTCATCTCTGATCCTCTACTCTCCCTGGTGCCCTATGCTCTCTTCTGCCATAAGGAGGGACTGTGAGTGTGAGTAATGAATAGTTTGAAGTGGATCAATGGACAACATTTATTGAGGATCACTGTGAGGGATACATGTGACATTATATTCAGGTGAGCGTAAGCATTAGTGCTGGCTGGTCAGATGGGGATGTGAGGAGGTGCTTAAACAGAGAGGGATGGGTTCTCCTGCAAGGTAGGTTAGTATGAGGAGTGTTGTGCAGGCATAAGCATAAGAAGGCAGGATGAGGAGTATTGGAGTTAGACGCAGTATATATTTAAATGTGCCATACCACTCACCATTCTTGCCCTGATTAAGTAATTAAATCTCTTCCAGCACCAAACCCAGCAACATGGCACCACACTCATGCTGCTCCTCCAGAATCTCCAGCCATGCCTTCTTGCTCGTGGAGGCAGATTTATGCTTCGATCGGCAGAGAAGAGAATCTCCCGGTGAGCTTCTACAGACCTCAGCATCAGCTTTAGGGAAACATCAGTAAGGCAGCTGCAGTCTTGTAACATTGGGAATCCATTGCCGAAGTCTCTTTCTCTGTTTAAACACCTGCGGAATTCTTCAATTTTCACCTCAGCAGGGTCCGTTAAATACTCCAGCTGAAATATACTCGAGTGGGCTGTCACCATGCTGATTTGAACTAATCGATCAGGAAACCTGAAAATTACTTGCTAGTACTGTGTCTGGGTTAAAATGCCATTGACAAATGCACTGCGAAAATATCCGGGTTCCCCTCACATTACCAGCTCCCCCACTGCCAGTGCATCGGCAAATTAAAATCCAGCCCTTTTATAAAAAAAGCTTTGAAATATTAACAATTTGAAGAAAGGGAGCATCAGAATCAGTACCTTAGAATTCCTGAAAATTTCTCATGCAACTGCTTTGTGTATCTCATAATAAATGACAACAAAAGGTGCTTTGGGGGAAATAAACTGGCTTCTTCGCAGCTATATAAAGGAATAGGATGATATTATAAGGTAGGATGGGTTAAACTTGCCTAAGCATTATTCTAATTTATTATGGCTGTGAAACCTTTTGGCATTGTCATGCACTCAAGCATATGGAAATAAATGATTCAAAGGTTTGAGAATATCAAATCCATAAGACTCTGTTAAAATGTGTGCAGCAAAACCTGTTCCAAATAACTACTTGAAGTTGTTAACACTATTGAGTGGGTTTGGTTTACTTAATGTAGAAGGAAAAGTGGGGCTGG
The DNA here is from genome assembly GCF_017639515.1 of Carcharodon carcharias. Lineage (NCBI taxonomy): Eukaryota > Metazoa > Chordata > Chondrichthyes > Lamniformes > Lamnidae > Carcharodon > Carcharodon carcharias. The sequence continues at coordinate 22,184,334 of NC_054475.1, forward strand.
AAAGATAAAATTGGAAGGTGCATATCGATAGATTTCAGAAGACAAAACCATTACTTTATTTTGGTTCTTAAGCAATGTTTCCTCTCCGTGCTGGTGACTGACCATTCAGAACTCTAGAATGTACCACACTGTGCAAGAAACAAGCCACACACAGCAAGACAACTGTAGAGGAAATATATTGCTTTCAAGAGCACAAAGTTGCAATCCAATTAATGAAAGGTCTGATGCACATGATGGCAGATGTTGAAAGAGATTATTTTTCCACAATTTTCTCTGCTATCCTCTCAATCACTCTTGCTGAGATACAGGTCAGGCACCAGTACATTCTGGTACATCAGCCAAGTGGTGATTTTTAAAGTTTGAACCTCGGAGACAGATGTCGATGGCCTATTTTGGCATGTAGGCCATGCTGGATGTGGAGAATTTTGACAAACATTGAGGATGTTATAAAGCATTATATAAATGCTACATTTTATCATCTATTATAGCTGAACCTGATCACTTTCTTCTCCTACATAAGTTTTAAGAATAAATTGGATAGATACATGGATGGGAGAGGTCTGGAGGGTTATGGACTGGGTGCAGGTCAATGGGACTAGCGGAATAATATTTCAGCACAGACTAGAAGGGCCGAATGGCTGGTTTTTCTGTGCTGTAGTATTCTATGGTTCTATTCCGACATCCACACTTTTCAACTGAGTCACTGGGTAACAATCAAGGATGGAAAACTAAGTTACTTCCCATCCCCAAAATTCCCAAACCCTGACCCCCCCCCCCCCCTCCCCCCCGCCAGAGACCATGCTCACTGGAGTATTTCATACTGATGTAATTGCTGCTTTGAGTGATATGTTACGATCCCAGCTGATGTTACTTCTGGACAAGTTGGATCCGAGGGTAGAACACGACTTGATAGATCCTAACTTTTTTTTTTGTTTAGAAACGTGAGGGTGGTTACTGAACAGAGTCACAGGAGTCAGCTGATGAACTTTTAACAAAAACAACAGTTATTACACAAGAAGAGATGAATTGCATTACAACACTCCTTCACCAGCAACTATATCTTTAGAAATGTACAAGTTACAAAAGCTATCTTATACTCAGATGTTCACAGTAAGTACACAGTCCATGTAAACCAATAAGTGACCTGTGGTCAGACACACCACGCTCTGAAAAAAAAATAACAGTCGCCATCCCAAACAGATGCTATGGATCTTTCATCAACTCCGCCCAGACACTTGTCACCCTGTGAGCCAACTGGTCTCACTGAACTCCGGGTTCACACAAGGGTTTCCAATCTCCACTCTCAAAGAACTCACTTTGGAATCTTCTGCCAAATGACATTTCCATTCGAATGCCTTCCACAAGGGTACACTTACAGGGTTTTGATCTCTCCTTCCGATGTTCCTCTCCACTGGATCACCACGTGCATTTAAGCTTCACTTTCTAAGCACTCTCTCTCCGATACTCAGCCGTGCCAACAGAACATCACCGTTTCACAGGCCCATAGTAAATAGTTACGGACCTTCGGCTGTCTCCTTGAAACTTCTGGCTTCGTGCAAGCCTATTTTGCTTTAAGTCAGCTAGTCTGCTTCCTGCAGCTTTCTCTTTTTAAGTTGAAGCCTTCTCCTCTGCTGCTTATTTTAACTTCACTGAACAGGACCTTGTTCAGATTCCTATTTTTCTCCCTTGACTTTACTATCTTCCTGGAATCTTTCTCCTGTTCCACTCCCTGGTTTTGGGACTTTTCGTTCCATTCTTTGGGACCTGCTTCCTGCAGCACCTGCTTCCAACTGATCTAAAATTGCTGTTCTGTCCCTGTGGGCCCCCCTGTTGCTGGACAATAGGATAGTTTTTCCTACATCAAGAGTCATAAAACCTCATTAGAATGCAGGTATACGAACAGATCCCCCCCACCCCCACCAGTTGCAGGCATCAGTTTAAAATGAAACTAAAACTCAGGTCCCCTTAACACATAAATACAGAAATACAAATTAAACTTAAAGCTAAAACTTGTTCCTAACACATACAAATACAACTTAAAACTCTCTCTAGTTCCTAACAGAGATCAAATAACTCAGTAAAAGGAATCAAGCCTGAGACCTTCCGAACCTCTGGTCAGTGTGGCTGAGTACCATACCTGGTAGGGTTTTGACAATTGAAGGAGCAGTGAATGAGATTTTTCATTAGAAAATTGAGAAGGTTAGTTATGATCAGCAATGTGAAAGGAAGAAAGTACCTGATTTAAAGCAATATTTATGAAGTGAAGCTGACTGTCTGATGGCTTGCTGCTTAATGAGGGCATAATTAGCTTTAATTGTGGTCCAGGATTTAGTTTTATTTATTTTAAAATAGAAACATTAAAATACTGCAAATACCTTGGATATTTTTGGACAATGAGGCAATAGATCTATTCAATGTAATAGTTATAGAAATGTATTTAGCTTTAAATAGGGTAAGCTCAAAATGCTTAAAATGTTACCAGGGAAATTGTAGTTTAGGAGCAAGGTCCAGCAAATAATGCTGGAAACTGGAAAAAGAAGAGTTGGCAATGGGTCTGTTAATAGACTGTAAACATGTTGGCACTGGTGAAACCAAACAGACAAAGTGCAGAGATTGCCCTTGTCCTTTATCACTCCTGGGCAGCTGTTTCCTTAATATCAGCTCCTAGCCCCTCGGCTAATGGTCGTGTGTGTCTATAAGGGAAACTTCAGACCACTGACTATGGAAGATATGGAATGAGAAAAAGTAATTTGATCTATCAGATCTGTTCTATCGATAGACCATGCACAAACTGTTTCTTGTGGTTTTTATCTAATCAACTCAATCTTCAGAGGGATGCAAACAATAATAGCTGAAGGTAAAGTTCTGTCACATTTCTCCATAAGCTCCCTCTCAAAACAGTCCTAGCCAAGCTCCACAGCCTTGAAGCCCACACATGTTGGTGTTGGACTGTTCCAATTGGCAGGTGCCTTATCCATGAACAATGCAGATACGATAGAGGTACCATCATACAGCTGGGTGTATTCTATAGGCCTCCAACTTGTGGGAAAGGTATCAAGCAGCAAATTTTCAAGGAAGTTACAGAGAGATGAAAAAATTATAGAGTCATTATAAAGGGGGACTTTCATTGATAGACTGGGTCAGTTATAGTGTAAATGCAGAGGGAGAACCGTTTCCGAAGTGTGTCCAGGGGAATCTTCTGCATCAGTATGTTTCCATTCCAACCAGGGAGCAGGCATTGATGGATCGGAAGGGGAACATTCACGGGACTGTGATCATAGCACCATAAGGTTTATGTTAGCTGTGGAATAGGTCAAAGAGCAATCCAGAATAAAAATAATTAAATGGGGGAGGGCAATTTAATGGGGGAGGTGGCGAAAATGGATCTGGCCCAGGTAAATTGGAGTCAAAGATTGGCAGACCAAACTGTAATTGAACAGTGGTCCGTCTTTAATGAGGAGATAGTTTGGACACATGGGAAAAGGTAGGGCAAACAAAACAGAGCTGCCTAGATGATGAAAGAAATAAGAGAGTAAACTGAAACAGGAAAAGAGTGTGTATGACCAGATGGCAAGTTGATAATGCAAGTGAGAACCAGGCTGAATGTAGAAAGTTCAGAGAGAAAGTGATAAGAGAGGCAAGAACAGCAAAGAGAGTATGAGAAGAGACTGCAGTCAACTTAAAAGGATATGCAAATGTCTTATATAAATAGTAAAAGAATGGTAAAAGCAAAAGTGGGGCAGATTAGGGACCGAAAAGGGGATTGTCATGGAGGCAGATGGCATGGCTGAGGTACTAAATGATTACGTTGTATCTGTCTTTACCAAGGAAAAAGAAGCTGTCAAAGCTGTAGTGAAAGAGGAGGCAATTGAGACATGAATGGGCAAAAAATTGATGAAGAGTCTGTATTAGAAAAGCTAGCTGTACTTAAAGTTGATAATTCATCATGGCCGGATCAGATTCTTTTTTTTCTTTATTCTTTCATGGAATGTGGACATCACTGGCAAGGCCAGCATTGGTTACCTATCCCTAATTGCCCTTAAACCAAGTGGTTTGTTTAGCTATTTCAGAGGGCAGTTAAGAGTCGACCGCATTACTGTGGGTTTGGAGTCACGTGTAGGCCAGAGCAGGTAAGGGTGGTTGATTTCCTTCCCTAAAGGACATTAGTGAACCGGGTGGGTTTTTACAATTGATGATAGTTGTCATGGTCACCATTACTGGGACAAGCTTTATATTACAAATTTATTAATTGAATTTAAATTCCACAAAATTAAATAAGGAAAACCATCATGGATTTGTTAAGAGGCAATCACGTTTATCCAACTTGATTGAGTTATTTTGTCTGAGAGAGTTGTTAAGGGTAATGCAGTTGATGTGGTGCACATGGACTTCTAAAAAGCATTTGATTACCTGCCTCACAATAGTTTTGTCAGCAAACATAAAACCATGGCATAAAATGGACAGTGGCAGCATGGATACAAAGTTGGTTCAGTCACTGAAAACAGAACATAGTGGTGAATGGTTGTTTTATGGACTGGAAGGAGGAATGTAGCAGTGTTCCACAGGAGTCAGTTTTAGGACCATTGCTTTCCTTGACATATATTAATGACCTAAGCCTGGGTGTGCAGGGTTCAATTTCGAAATTTGCAGATGAAGCATATCTTGGAAGTATTGTGAAATATTTGGAGAATAATGATAGACTTCAAGAGGACATAGTCAGGCTGGTGGAATGAGTGGACACATGGCAGATGAAATTTAACGTAGGAAAGTGTGAAGTGATACATTTTGGTAGGAAGAACTAGGAAAGGCAAGATAAAATAAAAATACAATGGTCCCAGGAATGACAGACTTCAGTTAGGAGGATAGATTGATAAAGCTAGGCTGCTCTCTTCAGAGAAGGTTGAAAGGAGATTTGATAGAGGTGTTTAAAGTCATGGGGGGTCTGGATACAGTAGGTGGGAAGAAACTGTTCCCTTGGTGGAAGGGTCAAGAACCAGAGGGTACCCATTTAAGGCAATAGGCAAAAGAACCAAAAGCAACAAGAGTTTTCTACATCACAAGTGGTTAGGATCTTGAATAAACTGCCTGAGAGCACTTTTTTTATTTGCTCTTGGGGTGTGAACTTCACTGGCAAGGGCAATATTTATTACTCATATCTACTTGCCCTTGAGAAGGTGGTGCTGAGCCGCCTTCTTGAACTGTTGCAGTTCATGTGGTGTAGGTACACCCACACTGCTGTTAGAGAGGGAGTTCTAGCATTTTGACCCAGCAACAGTGAAGGAACGGCGATATATTTCCAAGACAGTATGCTACGTGACTTGGGGGGGAACTTGCAGGTACTGGTGTTTCCATGCCCCTGCTGACCTATCCTTTTAGATGGTAGAGGTCACTAGTTTGGAATGTGCTGTCGAAGGAGGCTTGGCGAGTTACTGCAGTGCCTCTTGTAGATGGTACACACTGCTACCACTGTGCTGCACATTGCAGGCCTGGTAGTGGAGGGAGTGAATGTCAAAGGTGGTGATGGGGTACCCATCAAGCGGGCTGCTTTGCCTTTGTTGGTGTTTAGCTTCTTGAGTGTTGTTGGAGCTGCACTCATCTAGGTGAGTGGAAAGTATTCTATCAAAATCCTTGTAACTTGTAGATTGTGGACAGGCATTGGGGAGTCAGGCAATGAGTTTCTCACTGCAGCATTCCCAGCCTCTGACCTGCTCTTGCAGCCACTGTATTTATATGGCTGGTCCAGTTCAGTTTCTGATCAATGGTAACACCCAGGATGTTGGTAGTGGAGGATTCAGTGATGGTAATGCCATTGAATGTCAAGGGGAAATGATTAGATGTTCTCTTGTTGGAGATGGTCATTGCCTGAGATTTGTGTGGCGCGAATGTTACTTGCTATTTATCAGCCCAAGCCTGAATGTTGTCCGGATCTTGCTGCACGTGGGTATGGACTGCTTCGGACTCTGAGAATTTGAGAATATGGTACTGAACATTGCGCAATCCCATTTTTGACCTTATGTTAAAGTAAAGCTCACTGATGAAGCAGCTGAAGATGGGTTTGGCCTAAGATTCTATCCTGAAGAACTCCTGCAGCAAAATCCTGGGGCTGAAGTGATTGGCCTCCAACAAGCACAGCCTTTTTCCTTTGTGCTAGGTATGACTCCAACCAACTGAGAGTTTCCCTCTGATTCCCATTAACTTCAATTTTGCTAATGCTCTTTGATATCACACTCAGTCAAATGCTGCCTTGATGTCAAGGGAAATCACTCTCACCTCACCTCTGGAACTCAGCTCTTTTGTCCATGTTTGAACCAAGGCTGGAATGAGGTCTAGAGCTGAAGGGCCCTGGATGATTCAGTTGCAGCTTTCAAAATAGAATTGGAAAGTTAGCTGAAGAGAAAATTTGCAAAGCTTAAGTGAAAAGGCAGGGGAGTGGGACTAGCTGAGTAGGTCTTAAAGAGAGCTGGCACAGACACAATGAGCAGAATAGTTTCCTTCTTCAAGAACATTTAAAACATGGGGTAATGCACTTGGGGAGGACTAACAAGGCAAGGGATTACACTATGAATGGTAGGACCTGGAAAGTACTGAAGACCAGAGGGACCTTGGTGTGCATAATCCACAGATCCCTGAAGGTAGCAAGGCAGGTAGGTAAGGTGGTCAAGAAGGCATATGGTATACCTGCCTTTATTAGCCGAGGCATAGGATACAAGAGCAGGGAGGTTATGCTGGAATTGTATAAAATGCTGGTTAGGCCACAACTGGAGTACTGCGTGCAGTTCTGGTCACCACGTTATAGGGATGATGTGATTGCATTGGAGAGGGTGCAGAGGAGATTTACCAGGATGCTGCCTGGACTGGAGGGTCTGAGCTATGAGGAAAGATTGGATAGGTTGGTGTTGCTTTCTCTGGAGCAACGAAGGATTGAGAGGGGACCTGATAGAGGTGTATAAGATTATGAGGGTCATAGATAGGGTGGATAGCAAGGCACTTTTTCCATTAGTAGAGGGGTCAATATCTAGGGACAGAAGTCTAAAAAGAGAGTTGGGGAGAAATGTTTTCACCCAGGGGGTGGTGGGACTCTGGAACTCACTGCCTGAAAGCGTGGCTGAGTCAGAAACTCTCGAAACGTTTAGATATTCACTTACGTTGCCATAGCCTTCAGGGCTATGGGCCAAGCACTGGAAAATGGGATTGGTGTACTCAGATCTTTGTTGATCAGCGCGGACACAATGGGCCGAATGGCCTCCTTCTGTGCTGTAAACGTCTATGGCTGGGATTTTCTGACCCTGTGGCGGGTGGGACCCACCGCGGATGAGGCGGCGCCCCAGCCAGAAGCCCATTGACTTGCGACGGAACCAGATGATCGCCGTGGTGGGCAGGTGCGGAAAATCCCGCCCTATGAGTCTATAATCCACATCTAAACTTTATTCTTTCAACCTCAAAGCCAGTTCCTAAAAAAACAGTGAGATATATTTTTGTCTTTCTTGCCTGGACGTGAAGCATGGCCTGGACAGTGTGCAAGATGTAGAATTGCATGTCTTATACTGAAGCTGCTAGACTTTCCTTCCATTCACTTCAATGATGGGATGGTAGGGTGAGCTGAGTTAAGCGTGCGAATCTTCCCTCCTTCCTGTGTTCATTCCAGGTAATATTTAATTCCCAGATGATAAAAATGAAAATTCCTTTCTATCCAAACTAGCTTGCTGATTGCCACAACATTAATCATTTTGCTGAGATGCTAATCCACCTATCCACCACATTGTGGGGAAAAATCCTCCAATTTGTAATTCTGATTGTGGTTTGTTAGCTTTGTATCAAGTACACACTGACACTGAGATATATACTTTATGAGTTATAACCTTTTGCCTACTTATTCTGCCCCATGAGTAAACGTTTACTATTTACCTAGTTTGCCCTGCATGTAACTTGTTTCTGACACATGCACAACTTCTAAGTAAATTATTACCATTAACTCAATTTAGGATAAACATGATTTAATGCCAATTTAGAGTGCTAAGTGTGAGTGTATTACTACAGCTGACCAAATGTTTACTGCTTGAGATTTTGTCTTTCCTATAGAAAATATAATATCTCTATAATGTCAAAATAATAAGCTTACTAAAACAGTCTGTCTTCACAATTTTTAGTTTCAACGCATTCTAATCCACTTGGTTTTATGCAGATGAACTGAGATACGCAATTCTTGTAAACCCAGTGATCCTGAACCATTAGCAATAGTATTTATAATTTGGGAAAGCAGGACACTGCAGCTGCTAGAAATCTAAAATAAAAGCAGAAAATGCTGGATATACTCATAAGGTCAGGTAGCATCTGATGAAAGATCATCGACCTGAAAGATTAACCTTTTCTCTCTCTCCAAAGATCCTACATGACCTGCTAAGTATTTCCAGCTTTTTCTGTTTTTGTTGACAGTTTGGGAATTGCTTGTGACTGGTGCAGGGGTACAGGGCCAGTAGTACGTTATTCATCAATCTTCGCCCAGGACATTCACTCACTTGGTGTTCAGATACTGGTTGAGTTTTGGTGTTAGTAGAGAACTTAGCTGGGACAAGAATCAGGGTATTATTATTGAACTCAGTGCCTGTGGACTAAAAATAAGGAAAAACAACCTGGTTCCCACTGCCAATTGCTGCCTAATAACCCCTGTTGGATAGTGTGCATGTGCGATTGATGTTGGCAGGATCAGGCCTGTCTCTGATGCCCAGTGCAGTCAACTGATGCAATTCTCTACGATGGGCATCTTAATTGACTACTAGGTTAGCTGCAAACGACAACAATACATGTTTTTCATATATTTTCGGGATGTGGGTGACTCTAGCAAAATTGCATTTATTGCCTATGCCTAATTCCCAGACAAGGTGACTACGGGCTGTTTTCTTAAGCTACTGCAGTTATTATGTGAAAGTGCTATTAGATGCAAAATTCCAGGACACTCTCGGTGGTAAAGACGGGGTTAGGTGTGGGGGTGGCGGGGGGGTTGGTGGTGGTGGTGGTGGTTAGTATTCCTTCCGTAGGTGGTTATTTTTTGCCAGTTGACCAATTTTGATTTGCGTGATTTCACATCCAAATGGCATCACATGCATCCCCACCTCTGAATCTGCCTCCTCTGAATCCATTGACTTAGTTTGGTGCCAGTCTACAAAATTGCCCAGTTTGCATTGATTTAAACTGTATTGTAACTAGTTTATAAAATCTTTCTCAAAGCATTCCCAAGAGGATGGGATTTTGTGGTCAACAAGTTTCTTTGAGAACCTACCTGTACCTGAGAGACACAAGTGAAAATCCCTTCTTCCCTCAGTGCCACATCACAAAAATCATAGTTTCAGGGTAAGGTTCACTCAAAATAGAATAGATAAACTGATCAAGTACAAGACCCTGAACCTGAACTAGCAATCAATTTAATAAGCTATCTGTTTTGAACTTTCAATTAGAAATAGTACCAAACTTTGTCCTTTAACAGTTGAGTGCCAAGATAAACAGTCAACAATTTTCTCTAAATGTTAGTAAACATTAGTAGTCGGAATGAAGGTGTAAGTGCTGAGGAATAAAATGTTTACTACTTTATAGGCCTTATTCAACCACATGTTTAAGTAATTGGAAAATTGCGCATTACATGGATTCAAGTCTCCAATATGTATTCCTGCAGACTAAGGCTTCAACTAGAGCACAAACCAGAGAATTCTCCCGAATGCCTACTCCTGCCATATACCTTCTTTTCTGATCAATTGCCAGTTAAACATTCAACTCACAGTCTGGGTGGAATTTTCCCAGAATTGCAATCAGAGTAGTAGTGGGTGGGTAAAATGGAGTCCTACCCGCCGATGAAAATGACGAGTTTTTATGCTGTATTGTCCTGAGCTTGCCTCATTCATTCCTGCGAAACACGCCGTTTCCATGGCGAGCAGGCTTTCATTCACCCGCCCTCCATTACCCTGCTGTTGCGTCAAGTCGAGTGCCATATTTAAAAGGCAGCCACCAGCAAAGTGCTCATCGCCAACAGCTCACCACCGTTACCCGGGAGACATGGACAACAAAGCAAAAAAGACTGCAGCCTCCTGCTTCAACGGCAGGTCCCTCGAGTGACTGCTGGATGCTGTGGAGGCTCACCGGGATGTGCTCTACCCCCGCTCTGGCCGCAGGATGAGCAGCAAAGTCACCAACTTGGCTTGGGAGGCAGTGACAATGGGGGTCAACGTAAACACCCTGCAGAGGAGAACAGCCACCCAGTGTCGCAAAAGGATGAATGATCTCCTCCGTTCCACCAAGGTAAGTCACTCTTTTCATCATTCCCAACTCACACACTCACAAACCCATCACACACCCACAGGGCCCTCACTCACTGCCAGTGTAAGGGACATCACCATTCTCTCTTTCACACACACTGTCACTGTCATCATCCTGTCCATGGGACTGCTCACCACCTACACAGGCCAGGCATACTTATCATGTGGCCCGGCAGGCGTCCTGATGCCCATCTCTATCCATGCAGGATAAACAGGCACAGAAGAGGATGGAAAGGTCACAGACAGGTGGAGGGATGCCAGAGGTCAAAGTTCTGACAGAATTCGAAGACAGGGCCATCCAGCTGGCAGGTAATGACCAGGAACTGTCCTGTGCTGATGGTGAGGTCTGTGTTGCTCTAACAAGTGAGGATCCAGCAGTGCAACATCCATCAGACAACCATGCCATGAGTGATGTGTCCTTTTCACAGGCCACTGCCATGCACTAATTATCTCCCCTTGTTTTCGCAGGCACACCTGCCGAACAGTCGATAGAGTCCATGACTCAGGGCCACTAATCAAACTCCGAAGAAACCTCTGAAGAGGAAACTGAAGGCACCCTCCCTGAAGTCCCATCACAGCGCTCATCCACACCCTCCACCAGCGCAGAGATACACACCTCGGTGGACCTAGCTTTAGAGTAGCCTCGAGATCACAATCTGGTGAGCACATCACACTTTCTGATCCACAGCAGGCGGAAGCAGGGACTTCCTGGCACTCGGAGGACTGCTGGAGGCCAGAACATTTCTGAGTCCGAGTCAGATGACGAGCCTCTGGACTCGGTCTGGTCACAGTTGCTGGAGCTGCAAAGGCAAGCTAGGGAACATCAGGAAACAATGTCCACTGCACTCCTCAGATTGCAAGGCACAATGGAGGAGTCTGTCTGCCTTCAGGCTGAGGTGGTGAAGCCAGCATGCTCATGCACCGAGGTCAACACTGACAGGATGGCGGACGCCATGGAGACTTTGGTCCAGGACGTTATTCGTGCACTGCTGCGCAGGCTTAACTCCATTGCTTATGTCATAGTTGGCCTCCAACAGTATGTACACAAAAGGGCTGCTGGGCAGCTCGATCTCACTCCAGCTACCCCTTCCGCTCAAGGAGTCAGCCAGGGGCCATTGGGCACCCATAGGGAGGAGGATCAACAGGTGCACGCTCCGGGCCCATTCACCCAGGTGACTCTGGGAGTGACCAGCCCATCCGAATCCCATCTTCTTGCGATCTCTGCAGCTCCAGCTTCACAGGTCGTGGAGGGTGCCACTGCTACATAGCAGGACCCCGAGATAAGGCCGGAGTCATCACAGACAGGGCGTCATAGTCAGCAGGCTGCCTCCACCTCTGCTGTGGATGTCCAGGGAGCACCAAGGCAGGGCTAGGAATGTTAGGTAAAAGTAGTTGCACAGCCTGGACATGGGTGTTGATCACTTGTACATACTGTTCACTATTATCAATAAACTCCCAAAAATGTCTCTCTGTCTATGGCTACTTGTTCTGATGAGCAGTGTTCTTGTCACTCAGATGTGAAACCTTCCTGCACAAGATAAAAGGCAGGTGTCTCAGTCCAGGACCTCTCCCCTGTGCTTGTACAGCCTTCAGGCCACAGTGATCGTCCGGCCTCACACTCCCTGGAAACATTATTGATGTCTGCACCTCAGCGGTTCTGGTCATTGCTGCCAGAATGTAGTGCGCAGGCGCCACAGAGTTCTCTCATTCCCTCTGTGTGCTCTCAGCACCTTTAAGGTGGGGCTGGCCCCCATCACACCAGCATCTGTCACCAGTGATGCTGTGCACCAGCTCCTGAAGGGCTGAGGTGCTGAAGACGGACACAGCATCAGATGTGTCTAAAGTTTTATGGCTGCATCTCTGAGATGGCTTTGATCATGGAGAGCAAGCGAGCTGCCCTCAGCCAGACAGGAGTCAGACATTCTCAGAGACTCTGTGAAGATCTATGGAGTGTCCTCACTGCATGTCATCATCATCCTCCTGTGATCGAGCGACTATTAGGGCCTCCACTGCATCTCCATGACAGGAGCATTCTCACAGAGGGTATTGGCGTGCGATAGGCCAGACTGGAGTCAAACGTTCACAACTGCGATGTGAGGGTCTATGGAGACACCTCACTGCATGTCATCATCATCCTCCACAAATCTGGCAGCTAGGAGGGCCTCCCGTGACTTCCTGCCTCATCTAGCCAGTGCGAGAGCCTCATCCCTACCGTCGTCACCACCGAGGACCCCCTCATCCTCATCTCCATCGGTGTCCTCCTGATCAGAGGAGAGGTGCAGCTCCTCCATCTCCTTCTCAGCCAGATCCTCTCCCAGTTGCAGCGCCAGATTGCAAAGGGCACAGCAGACGTCGACAATGCATAACACCCTCTGCAAACTGTATGGCAGGGCTCCACCTGACCGGTCCAGGTATCGGAACCGCAGCTTCAGCATCCCGATTGTCTGCTCCACCAAGGTGCGAGCTGCTGCATGAGCCTCATTATAGCGTCGCCCTGCTGCAGCCTGAGGCCACTATACGGATGCCATCAACCACGGCGTCTGCGCGTAACCCTTGTCCCCAAGGAGCCAACCCTGCAGCCTCTGTGGACCTGGAAGACTGCAGGGATCTGCGAGTGACTCAGGATGTAGGCGTCGTGCACACTCCCTGGAAACCGTGCGCACACCTGCAGGATGCATTTCTGGTGGTCGCATAGCAGCTGCATGTTCAGTGAGTGGAAGCCCTTGCGGTTGATGAAGTCCACTGAGTGTAGCGATGGAGACCTGAGCGCCACATGAGTGCAGTCAATCACACCCTGCACCTGTGCAAATCCTGGGATCAGGGCGAATCCAATGGCCCTTGCATCCTGGCTGTCCCAGTCCCGGGCAAAATGCACAAAGTTGTGTGCCATGGAGAAGATGGCATCCGTGACCTCATGGATGCATTTGTGGGTGGCAGATTGTGAAATCCCACAAAGGTCACCTGTGGAGCCCTGAAAGGAGCCACTGGCGTAGAAATTGAGCGCCACTGTCACTTTCACAGCCACTGGCAGTGGATGCCCTCCATGCCCCTTGGCGCCAAGAGCTGCAGTAAGTGGAAGATGTGAGCAACCAGGTCCCTAGACATGCGCAGCTGTCAGTGACACTGGTTCTCAGTCATCTGCAGGAATGGCTGGCAGCATCTATAGACCCTGGGTGTTGCTAGGTGCCGACCAGCCACGGCTCACTGTCACTCCTGGGCAGCGTGTGTGGGAGCCTCTGCTGCCTTTGAGCAGCCAGGAGCCTCAGTCGCTCTCTCCTCTGTCTTCTACAGCCTCTGTAGGTCATCAGGCATACAGCTAGGTCACCAGGATCCATGATTCTGACATGGTCCTCCTGCAGCATGAAAGAGAGAGACATGGTTTTCATGGCTGCACTTAGCACCTTTCCTGGCCCTGTGTGACTGCCCCTTAATGCTTCCTGGAGAGTGCTGGTTACCCCTTGGATGGCCAGAGATGAGTGGGCTGCATGGCTGCCCTGTCAACCAGCAACATGGGGGACACTGGTCCAACCGGGATGCTGAGATTGCAAGGGGCTGTGAGCACCTCCAGCAGTGACTGCTACATGGCCAGTATTGGTGAGGAGATTGTACAACGTGTGCAGTCCAACTGCTCCACGGTCTAATAAAGTGGTGGCGGACTCGAAGTCGGTGCCAGGGGTGGGAGAGCGGGATGGGGTTAAGGTATGGAGTGCATGGTGGCCCTTTGGTGCCTCCATGTTGCTTGCATGGGTGGGCAGGCTAGGGGCCCGACCCCAGTCATATCACTGTGGCTGCGCCTGAACTATCTAAGTTGCAGAGGCATGGTCAGTTTAAATCGGTGTCCATAATGCGAGGCCACTTCCCTCGCTCACCATGCCCCCCCCCACCTCGAACCTCGACTGCCTGTGCGTGGGAAGCAGCACCAGGGCAGCACTTGACCTCCTCACCCCCCTCAGCAGCTGCCTCCGAGGCTGGCCAGCGCTTGTCCCCGGACATCACCCCCCCACCCCCCCACCCCACCCCGCTCAGCAGTTGTCTCCGGGGCCCTGGGGCCAGGCGTCAGTCGCCTCCGCCCTCCCCACCTCCTCCTGAGGCCTGTAAACAACAGGCGACTTGTGGAGAACACTGCTTCTCGTTCACCTCAGTTCCCCCAAAAGTGAAGGCTGCCAAGTGCACATCGCCTGCGTGCTGTTGTGAAACACGTTGGCGTGCTTTCCCACCGACGTGGAAGGACGATACGGCAGGGTTCCAAGAACCTGGCGGGATAGCCTTCTAATTATATGCTAACGTATTAGCTCCCTGCCGTCCACAGGCTGAGCAGACGATGGCGATCTGCCTTCACGCCGTCGGGAAGCAGGCCGCGCCATATTTTCTGTGCACACCACCTATCACACCCGCTGCCAGTGGGCTGGGAAAGTTCCGCCCTCTTGGGTAGCATGCACCTGCTCTCGGTTGATGGCCTTCGAAGGCGAACCCACAGCTTTTGTTTAAAAACCAGCCAGTTTAGAAAATGTCATTTGACCATTCCATTTATATAAGGATAATGGATACATGACACAATTTTGTCACTCGTATTGAGACTGGCCCCAGCTCTGTCACAACCACTATAGCAACAGTTTTGTTTAAATGCCATTTTTCAGTGCTAAATCTCACATTCGTTAGGCAGGAAGACTGAAGGATCTCCAATGATCAATGGTAAAGGGTTTATAAGTTACACCACAAGCGTCACTCTGTTTATAAGATTTATCTTTGTCAATCAGATGCCATTCTAAGTTTATGAACCACCCTGACACTTCACCCTTCACACACTTTTCTCAATTCAAAACTATTATGAATTATAATGATTGAACATAAGCAACTCAGAAGCAACTTAAAGCATTATTAACAGTTGCCAAACTCACTTCCAGTAAGTGATCAACAAATACATTTTGTTTCCGTCTGATTTTTTGCAATGTGGAGAACTGCCATTCCAAGGACAAATACACTATTTCCTTTCTGTATATTGTAGTTTGCCAGAGACCCTTACATGCTTCTCACATTTTACAAGATATTCTTTTTACAATATATTCTTTCTTAAATGTTTTGATTTCAAAGTTAGTATCTTGTTGCATTTGTAAACAGATGGCGTTCACTAATAAGTTGTTTAAACTTGATCCTTAGAATAAGGGAGGGTTCACAGTTTGCAAACCTGCTTATTTAATTTTTAATAGTTTTAGAGCTACTTTTCCAACTTGGCATCTGTGCCTGGAATTGCACAACAGAAAGACTGGATCTTAATTTTAAGTTGTGTAAGGCCAGATCTAGGTTAAATGTCAACAACAACAATGCATATTTTTAAGTGATTTTAACATAAAGATGCTTCACAGGAGCATTATCAAACAAAATATGATACAGAGCCACAGGGAGTGTCTCAAAGGAGAAAAGCAAGGTAGAGAGTCATAGGGAAGAAATTTCAGAGCTTGGGGCCAAAGCAACTGAACACACAACCGCCAATAGTTGTGCGATTAGGATTGGGAATGCACAAGACACCAGAATTAAATGAGCACAGATATCACAGAGGGTTGTGGGGCTGGAGGAGATTACAGGGATAGGGAAGGACAAGGCTATGGAAGGATTTGAAAACAAGGATGAGAATCAAGATGTGGTTTGGCCAGGAGGCAAAGGTCAGCGAGTACAATGGGGAACTGCCAGTCTGTATAAGGAAAGGCCAGGCAGCCTCCTTTAGGCTATTCACCATGGCCAGCGACCAGGCTCCCGAAGAGGTCAGGGCAGAGGAGGAGGGGGGCAGGCTGCAGGGTAGGCTAGCCGGGGGGCCAATGTGCCCCTCAGTTCTCCGATGCCTGCCTTGCTGCCCTCCTCAAAGAGGTGTCAAATCGCCAGGAGGTATTGTTTCCTGAGGACGGGAGGAGGAGGGCCCCCCCCCATGTGACCAGGCAGGCGTGGCAGGAGGTGACGGAGGTAGTAAGCTCTCAAGATGCTGTGCGGCGCACAGGAACCCAGTGCCTCAAATGCTTCAATGATTTGTTGCACTCTGGAATGGTGAGTACCATGTTGGCCTTGGCCATTTGACCCAGCAGGCAGCCTTAGCCTTTGAGGCTCCTCACCCTCCCCCATGTCTTAGTTTCGTTACTGCATTGGGCATTTGGCACACACTGAATGGACAAACAGATAGTTACCATGCTTACATCAGCCTTAGTGGTTGAGCAGAAGATGGGTCCTCCCCGCAGCATATGTTGGTGTTTGTCACATTTGAGTAGTCTGAGGGCAACCTGCAGGGGAGGCAGCTAGACACATACTCAGAACTCCAACACATGTCTTATTGATGGTGATGAGATGGTGGAAAGGGAGCCTCAAGGTGTTGTGGCCAAAAGCCTTCTGCTGGCCTTAGTGCTGCACCTAGTTGTGCCTCCTTCCCATGGGCGCTAAGACCTGTGTGTTATTCAAAGTGGGATGCCGACTGTGTCCAAGGTGACCGTTGGGGGAGGGGGTTGGGAGCAGCCGTACTATTTTCTGGTGACTGATCACCAGTAGTGTGGACAGGAGCCGCTGGAGGCCTCAGATGGGCCACTGTGGTTGGGGTGGGGTGTGCACATGCAGAGTACATGGGTGATCAGCCCCAATAAATGCTCTTCTCTGTTCTGCAGGCAAAAACAGAGCACAATAACCTGGAGTGTTTGCAGACTGGTGGTGGGCACGCCGTGCTGCAGCACCTAACCACATACGAGGAGCAGGCCATGGAGCTGGGGAGGAGGCAAGCGGCCAGGTTGGCAAGTGTCGGCGAGGCTGGGGTGGAGCGGCCAGGTATTTGAGGGCCACGGTCCCATCCACTCTGTCTCCCCACTGTAGAAAGCACTGATGATTGCTGCCATCGTTAATGCAGCAACACTGCTCATTCACAGACTGATACAGTCAGACTTGTGGGTCATACACAAACGTCCCTTGGCCCCTTGAGGACGCACATCTCTAGCACCTTCCAAAGTCACCTTATCCCATTTACGACCACTGTCCCCATTGCCTAACATGCCTTGGCATCCTTGCTGCACATCCAAAGACTTACTGCATCTTAGGAGGGTTTGTACCTCCACCACCCTTTCAGCCAGTGGGTCCCACATTACTCTGTCCAAAAGGTCCTCAGCACCTCACCTGTCAACCTCATGGCACTCAACTTAAATAAATGCCACCACGTTAGTCATCCCTGCACCAAGGGGTAATGTTGCCTTCTGTCCACCCGGTCTATGCCCCTCATAATGGTATGAAGGTCAATAATGTGACCTGTCAATCTCCTGTGCTCCACAGCAAATGTCGCAAGTGTTTGCAATGTTTCCTCATAACTCCAACTCTCCAGGCCAGCATGCATCCTGGTCAGGAACCTCCGCACTCTCCCCACTCCAATACCATCCCTCTCATGAAGTGCAGGTCACAACTGAACGCAGAAGTGTAGATGTGGCCTCAACAGCGTTTTCTGCATTTGCAACATGACCTCCCTTTTCCTACATTCTATTCCTTGGCTAATAAAGGCACATCTGGCATTGACCTTGTTAAACGCCTTATGTTCCTGTTCTGCTACCTTAACAGGGTCTACCCAGCAAGGTCCCTGTAATCGTCGTGACTTCCCACGGTCCCACCATTACTCATGTGTTCCCGTACTTTGCTTGTCTTGCCCAAGTGCTTAACCTCACACTTATCCACATAACATTCCATGTGGCATTCCTTAGGCCATCTGACCAGCCTGTCTGTATGCGCATGTAATGTTTGGGCCTCCTCTTGACTATTTACCACCCCACCAATGTTCATCTCCTTAGGTTCTTGAAGGTTGAGCACATTATGAGGCGGGGGGGGTGGGGGGAGGGGGAGGGGGGTGAAGGGATGAAAGGTGTTACTGACTGAATGCTAACTGATGCACTGTCCATGTTGTTAATTTCAGCATCACCATCACATGGCCGTCAGCAACAAGTCCAGGGACCCCCTCCACTCCTGAGGGGCATCACTTGCAACTTGCGTCACATCATTTCAGCCAGCCAGGCACCAGCGCAGCGATTACCACATCAGTGGGGATTATGACATCGGCTAGTGTCCCGGGGCACAGTGGAGAGGGCACTTCACAATCACAGGAGGAGATGGCACGGACAGAGATTGCCGATGGCACCAGCAGCCAGAGGACTGCAGGGGACCAGGCACATGCTGAGTCTGGCAGAGATGATGTGCCTCTGGAGATGTCAGCCATGCAGCAGCTGCAAGCCAAGCGGCAATGTGCGCGGGAGCATCTGGCAGGGTTGCATGAGGGTATGCTTCACTTTGTCTCTGTGATGAAGGAATCCAGGCAGAGTGTCAGTGATGGCATGAACCTCAGGACAGAGCTTCAGGCTTCCTCCATTGAGGGATTGGCGACTCTCATGGAGAGGGGCTTCCAACAGATGAGAATCATCTGATTGGGTTACGCTCTGACCTGAAAGCCCTCACAGCACTAATGGCCGGCCACAGGTGGTCACTGGCAATGTGGGAGATGTTCTGGGCACCAAGTGTCCCAGCTCAGTGCCCATCCATCTGCAGTGAGCAGGGAGGTCCAAAGTGACCTCACGTTGGCGCAGCTGCTGCCTGTCGATGCTGTGGACTCCTCTCAGGGCGCTCCGGAAAAGGGCAGCAGCACCTCCGCCCCTCTGCCAGTGACTGTTGCTTCCGTTGAGGCTGCGACAACTGGGGAAGTGCCAGTTCTGGAACTGGCCATTCCCTCCCAGGCGGGGCCAGCGCAGGCTCCACGGGCCAGAGGACAGCCGCCAAGGTCATCGAAGCCAAAAGGACAGCAGAGTCAGCAGACTGGCTCACAAGCCACTCCGAGCAATGGGGCGGCACCAAGATGTAGCACCTGCAAATGAAAGCATAAGGCACGTTAGGCACTCCACAGGTATGTCACTGGTGATTTTGTGTTGGCCCTAGATTAGGGAATGTTTCATTATCTGCGTCAGAGTGACGTTTGTAGTTTTTTTTGGTGGCATTAAAGTCCACATTTCTGACCATGGCTGAGGGTGTTTCCTTTGTGCTGTTTCATGAGTGTTTGAGTGGACATTGATATTTCTGTACTAAGCCTTGGTTGCAGCTAATGAGGTGGAAGATGTAGCACCTAAGTGCCACGTGTGGAAGCGCCAGGCAATGCTGGTCCTGCAGATCCACGTGTGTGGAGCTAGCTGAAGGTTCATTGGATTAAATTGTCCCAGATGTCCCTGCCTCCTTGGTGTAGTAGCGGGTCGGCGTGCTGCCCCTCATCATTGCCCTGTGCTTCCTCATCCTCTGAGCTGCTGCTGGATTCATCATGTGCAGCCTCATCCACTGCATCAAGGTCTTCATTATCAACTGCATCCCCCCTTTCCAGCGCAAGATGGCGCAGAGCGCAGCATGCTACCACTATCACAGAGACGCGATCTGGGGGGTATTGGAGTGCGCCCCCTGAGCGGTCCAGGCAACAGAAGTGCATCTTGAGAAGACTGATGGTTCTCCCCACCGCAGCCCTTGTGGTGCCCTGGCTCTTATTGTAGCGCTGCTCAGCTTCTGTTCTTGGATGGCGGAGAGGCATCATGAGCCACCTTCTGAGGGGATAGCTCTTGTCACCCAGCAGCCATCCATCCAGCCGAGCCAGAGCACTGAAGAGCCCCGGCACCTGGGAGTGTCTGAGGATGTAGACATTGTGGAGCTGCCTGGGTACCTTGCACAAACTTGCAGAATCTGCATCCTGTGATCACACACTATCTGCACATTCATGGAGTGGAAGCCCTTCCTGTTGACGAAGGCACCAGGCTCACCTGCTGGCGCCTTGATGGCCACATGTGTACGGTCTATTGCATCCTGGATGTGGGGGAAACCAGTAATGGCTGCGAATCATCTGCCTCGCTGTATCTGGCTTGCCTGGTCACAGAAGAAGTGGATGAAGGTCAATGCACGTCTGAACAGAGCGTCTGTGACCTGCTTGACACAAGTGTGGACAGCTGATTGGGAAACAATGCAAAGATCACCCACCGAGCCCTGGAAGGAGCCAGATGCATAGAAGTTGAGGGCAACTGTGACCTTCAGAGCTGCTGGCATGGGGTGTCCACCCACACAGTTAGCGGAGATCTCAGGGCCAATCATCTGTCAGATATAGTTCACTGTCCCCCTTGACAGTTGGAGCCTCCTTCAACACTGCACCTCAGTCATATTGAGGTAGCTGCTTCACCGCCTGTATACCCTGGCAGCAGGATAGTGGCGTCATCTGCGGCCCCTTCCACCTTGGACAACCTCTTGGCCCTGCGCCCCTTGTGTCTGCGCCTGGCCTCCCCTGGAGGCTGATTGTCCAGTCCTGGCCTCATCCTGATTCTATCCCTCCCTTCCTCCTCAGGGGAGCTGCCTCTAGTGGAGATGTCAGAACCCATACCCCCAGGCTAAATGGAGGCCTCCAGAAAGCTGCAGGCCCGATAAAGATTACAGAGATAAAAACAAAGAACTGCGGATGCTGGAAATCCAAAACAAAAACAGAAACAGAAATACCTGGCAAAACTTAGCAGGTCTGGCAGCATCGGTGGAGAAGAGCACAGTTGACGTTTCGAGTCCTCATGACCCTTCAACAGAACTAAGTATAAATAGGAAAGGGGTGAAATATAAGCTGGTTTAAGGGGGGTGGGGGTTTAAGGTTTAATTTAAACACCCCCCCTTAAACCAGCTTATATTTCACCCCTTTCCTATTTTTACTTAGTTCTATTGAAGGGTTATGAGGACTCGAAACGTCAATTGTACTCTTCTCCACCGATGCTGCCAGACCTGCTAAGTTTTGCCAGGTATTTCTGTTTCTGTTTTTGTTTCCAATAAAGATTACTGTCTGCAGACTGCTGAGCTGAAGCTTCAAAGTACAGAGAAAGCTGTTGGAAATCGATCTGAGCTGCTAACAATCACACAGGCAAGTTTAAAACACTTTCTGCAATAAATACTTCAGGTAAAACATTAACAACCCCTCTGAGCCCACATATCCCACCCGTGGATGAGGTTTGTTAAAAAATCACTTACCCGCCTGCCCACTGTGCCCGTGCGCCGAGCCGAAGATCGCGTGGGCTCCTCAAAACCAGCATCAATTGCTGAGTTAAGGACCTTAATAAGGCTTTTAATTAATGGTGGGTGCATGTCGTGCTTCATCATGTGCCTGCCCAGCTAAATATCGCGATGGCGCGCACTGACGTGGGCACGCTCGCCCGACATCAGCCTGCGACATTTTAAGCGCTGACGTGTGGGGTCCGCCACCTGCACATTATACATAAAATTCTGCCCAATGACTTCAGTCTTCCTAATGTTTAATTAGAGGAATTTCTGCTCATTCCATACTGAATGATAAGCAGTCTGATAATTTGGCAACAGTGGAGGAGAGACCAGGTTTCAGTGTACATGCGAAAACTAATGCTGTGTTTTCAGATGATGTCAGGAGATGGTTCTTTTCCCAGGGAACAGTGGACTTCTTGCAGTGTGATTCACTCCATTCTTTCAAGTGAGAGTTGGAGCTGTTTTTAGCTGAGGCGTAGATCACCTCTTACAAAAGAAAGGTCCAGCAGGGAACTCAGGGCTGGAGTGATCTTCTAGACCAATTACAATCAACTAGCTGAGTCGGAGAGGAACTTTGAAGCTTTTTTTCATCCTTATCTATTTCAAAGAAGAGCGAGTTATCCCCACTGTCCTGGTGCATATTTATTCCTCAATCAATATTATGAAAGCAAATTAGATTATCCCTCACTATCACGTTGCTGTTTGTGATAGTTTGCTGTGCGCAAATTGGATGGGAATTTCCTAAATTACAACAGTGACAATTTAAAAAGTACTTAATTGGCTATAAAGTGCTTTGAGATGTCCAGTGATCATGGAACGTGTTATATAAACGCAAGTCTTACTTTCTTTCTTTTGCAGTTGGCCAGGGGTTTTATGTCTCTTTCAAGAGATCACATGGTTCAAAGTAGGGTAGAAAGTGTGCATATTGTGATTCACAAGGTATCACAATTGTGTAGGGCAGGGTGGATGATCAAAGGGTCTCTTACCTTTCCATCATTGTTTGTATGTTTGAAAATGCAGGCTTGCATTGCACATGACTTTCCAACCATTACGCGAACTTATTCTTTGAGAATCAAGTCCAATACAACTACCAATACTCCAGAAAGGAGAGACAGGTCAGACACTCAACCTCATTATTTCTAATTGCTTTGAACAAAACAACCAGAACAAAAGCATCATGTTATGCACTGGTGAACAGCGTGGCATAGTGTTTCTTATTTACATGGAAGGAGGGGCAAAGTAAGTAAGATTCAATTACAACATAACTCTGTATATTCACTTGGTGTCTACAAAATAGAACAGTTTATGTGATTGGTATCTGGCCTTGTCTCATTCAGATGTCTTTGGTTGGCCTACTTGAATATTGGGAAAGTATATGTGAGAACATGTATGAAAAGCACTGAGACAGAAACTAGATTTTGAGCCACGCATGTGCACTGCGAGGCCTAAGGTGTGATGGAAATTTGCCCTTGCCCTCATCAACACGCTTGGGGCGAGCTACAAACACTAGTCACATCTCTGAAGTCATGGAGACAATCTCATTCAAGGAAGGAGTTCAATTTCAGCCTGCAGCTATGCCCCAGGAGGGTTTGTAACAGGCTATGGGGAGTGGGGAGGATGGTGGGGTGGGGTTGCGGGGGTTGGTGGGGATGTGACACCTGTGGAGTTGGGTGACCACTCTTATTCCTTCTGGCTCCACAGGAAGATTATTTCAGAACAAAATGTTGGAACTTATTTTTCGATGGTAGTCATGTAGGCTGCTACAGAATCCTGAGGGGGGGTGGGGGCCAGGCCCTGAGCCTTAACTACTCATCACTGACTAAGTTCACCAGTAAACCCTTCAGCAGGCAGCAGGCCCATAGTTGCCACGTTTAATTTAATCTACAAATCAATTATAGTTTGAGGCAAACTGGATGATGTGGAAGAGCAGAGGGATTTGAAGTTTCAAAGCAACACTTCAAATGGAATTGGCCATTAAAAAAACTTAATAGAATACTGAGTTTTATGGAAAGAGGTATAGAGTTGAGGTGTAATGCTGCAAAACTTTAAGAATCCAATGTAGTTTGGGTATGACACTATTACATTCAATCAATAGAGAGGGTACAGTGCATATTTACTGAAATACTCAGATGAGGAAATACAAATACGAAAAAAAGACATGAAAATTGGGACTGTTTTGTTAGAGCAGAGGTGATGAAGGAATAACTTAATCAGGTTTAATTTTAAGTCATGTAGGGATGACACAGGTTGGATAGAAATAGCCCGTTCTGAAACAAAAACAAAATGCCACAAATGTTGGAGATCTAAAATAAAAACAGAAAATGTTGTAAATATTCAACAGGTCAGACAGCAATTGAATGAAAGCAAAGTTAACATTTTACATACGGACATACATATGAACATACGAATTAGGAGCAGGAGTAGGCCGCTTGGCCCCTCGAGCCTGTTCTGCCATTCAATCTCATCATGGCTGATCTGATTTTAACCTCATGCTCCTGCCTACCCCCGAGAACCTTACACCCCTTTGCTTATCAAGAATCTATCTACCCCTGCATTAAGGTTATTCAAGGACTCTGCCTCAACCATCTTCGGAGGAAGAGAATTCCAAAGTCTCAGAGCCCTCTGAGAGAAAACGAATTTCCTCACCTCTGCCCCAAATGGCCGACCTCTTCTTTTGAAACAATGACCGCGAGTTCTAGATCTTTCCACAAGAGGAAACATCCTTTCCACATTCACCCTATCAAGTCCCCTCAGGATCTTATATGTTTCAATCAAGTTGACTCTTATTTTTCTAAACTCCTGCAGATATAAGCCTAGCCTGTCCAGCCTTTCCTCATAAGATAACCCACCCATTCCAGGCATTAATCTTGTAAAACTTCTCTGAACTGCTTCTAATGCATTTACATCTTCCCTTAAATAAGGAGACAAATATTGTACACAGCATTCCATATGTCGTCTCACCAATGCCCTGTGGGAGTCATAGAGGTCCACAGCACAGAAAAAGGCCCTTTGGTCCATTGAATCTGCACCGGTCAAACAAGTACTTAACTATTCTAACCCCATTTTCCAGCACTAGGTCCATAGCCTTGTATGCCATGGCATCGCAAGTGCCCATCCAAATACTTCTTAAATGTTATGAGGGTTTCTGCCTCTAACACCCTTTCAGGCAGTGAGTTCCAGATTCCCAACACCCTCTGGGTGAAAGAATTCTTCCTCACATCCCCTCTAAACCTCCTGCCCCTTACCTTAAATCTATGCCCCCTGGTTATTCAGCACTCCACAAAGATGTGTAATCACATCTTTCCTATAATGCGGATTCCAGAACTGCATGCAATATTCTAGCTGTGGCCTAACCTGCGTTTTATACAGTTCCAACATAACCTCCCTGCTCTTATATTCTATGCCTCGGCTAATAAAGGCAAGTATCCCATGTACCTTCTTAACCACCTTATCTACCTGTCCTGCTACTTTAAGGGACCAGCGAACATGCACACCAAGGTCCATCTGATCCTCAGTACTTCCCAGAGTCCTACCATTCATCGTGTATTCCCGTGCCTTGTTTGTCCTGCCCAAGTGCATCACCATAACTGAAGCATAACCTCTCGACTCTTGTATTGAATTCTCCTTGCAGTAAACAATAACATTCTGTTAGCTTTGCTAATTACCTGTTGTACCTGCATACTAACCTTTTGTGATTCATGCACCAGGAGACCCAGACCCCTCTGCATCTCAGAGTTCTGCAATCTCTCACCATTTAGATGATATGCCTCTTTTTCATTCATCCTGCCAAAATGGACAACCTCTCATTTTCCTATATTATATTCTATATGCCAGATCTTTGCCGATTCACCTCACCTATCTATATCCTTTTGTAGCCTCCTTATAATCTCTTCACAACTTACTTCCTGTCATCAGCAAATTTAGCAACCATATCATTGATCCCTTCATCCAAATTGCCCCACACAATTTAATTTAAAACCCATTCTACTTCCCTAGTTACGCGATTCGCAAGAACACTCCTCCCAACACGGTTCAGGTGCAGATCGTCCCAATGGTACAGCCCCCACTTTCCCCAGTACTGGTGCTAGTGCCCCATGAACCGGAACTCCCTTCTCCCACACCAGTCTTTGAGCACACATTCATCTCTAATCTTATTTGTCCTATGTCAATTTGCATGTGGCTTAGGTAATAATCCAGAAATTATTACCTTTGAGGTTCTGCTTCTTAATTTGGTACCTGGCTGCTCATACTCACTGTGCAGAACCTCCTTCCTTGTTCTGCCTATGTCATTGGTGACTACATGGATCAGGACAACTGGATCCTCTCCCTCCAAGTTCCTCTCCAGCCCTGAGCAGATGTCCTGAACCCTGGCATCAGGCAGGCAACACAGCCTTCTGGACTCTTGCTCTTTGCTGCAGAGAACAGTGTCAATCCCCCTGAATATACTGTCCTCTGCTACCATTACATTCCTGTTTGCTCTCCCAGCTTGAACAGCTTCCTGTACCATGGTGCCATGGCCAGCTTGCCTCTCCACCTTACAGACCTCACTGTTGTCCACAAAGATTTTGGGCACCTCAAACCTGTTTAACAGTTGCAAAATCTGAGGCTCCTCCACTACTGTCTGCTCAGTCCAATTTTCCTGCTTCACTTATGATCACATCACCTTGTCCTTCACTGCTGACCAAAACAGAGGACCCTATTCTAAGAGGTGTGGCCGCTTCTGAAACATAGTGTCCAGGTATTTCTCCCCCTCTCTTATGTTGTGCAATGAAGCAGGTTCGGCTTCCAGATCAATAATCCGGATCTGGAATTCCACTAGCTGTTTACACTTTCTGCAGATGTGTTTCCCCTGGTGTCCAAGAGTCCCACATTCCACAGCTGCAACATAACACCTGTCCTGCTATTGTTACTTATGTTAGTAGTTAATTTAACTTAATTACTTTCTTAATTAACTTAGAGTAATTGCTATGTATGCTACCATTTACTCTGCTTATTGAATGCTAGTACTAAACTAAAAGCTATACATTTCTTAATGACACAGGTATGTGTTTTAGGTGTTTTTAAAATTATTTTATTTTATTTTAGTTTTAGTTATTTTTTTATTTATAGATCTACATTAATTCTCATGTCCTAAGCTGATTATTACCACACAGTCCCTAACACTAAGCAGTTACTGGCCAATCTGCTTACTATCAACTTACAAAAGTACAGTCCCTATACTATTTTAAACCTCAGAAATAGAGTAAACCTTAAACACTTACTAGATACTCATCAGATACTCAACAAACAGCTAGCTTCTTCTCCAACCAATCGAATTGTTTCTTTGCTGTAATGTCACTATTTGTTTTCAATCTCCCGACTGCCTCTTCTCTCACGCTGTTTTCACTTTAGGTCCATGACCTTTATCAGAACTGGAAAAAGTTAGGAAAGTAAAAACAAAAACTGCTGGAAACACTCAGCAGGTCTGGCAGCATCTGTGAAGAGAGAAACAGTTAACATTTCAGGTCATGACCTTCTATGAGAACGTTAACTGTTTCTCTCTCCACAGATGCTCTGAGACCTGCTGAGCATTTTCAGCATTTTTTGTTTTTATTTCAGATTTCCAGCATCTGCAGTATTTTGCTTCTGGATTAAAATTGGGGAAATAACAGGATATAAGCAAGTACAGAAGCAGTGACAGGAAAGATCTGTGATAGAGTGGACATCAGGAGAGGTTAGATGATGAAAGGTTTGAAGGGAGACTCTGGGGACTGGAACAGAAGGGTAAAGATATAAATGTTAGAGATTTAGGAAAAATAGCAGATGAAACTTTCTTACACTGAGGGCTGTGAGGCTGTGGGATACACTCCCCGAGTTAGAGTGGGAGACCATGGGAGTCAAAATGGTCTACACCTGCAGCATGAAACAGACTCAGAGAAAATCAAAGTCGATCTTTTCACCACACCAGTTTCTATTTTCTATTGACTTGGAAAATATTGTCAGGATTTTTCATTTCAAGCCAAGTAAAAGTGACAGTAAAACGAGTAAATGAGACTCCAAAAAAGAGTTTGAATATCATTCTGTGAACTTCAAGATTGGGTGCAGTGAAAAGTTCTCTAGCGATTCGCTAGTGATGCCTATTTCCCGCTGCTGGCATTGACCTCCATGTCACCATTTAGGAATAGATTGTTGGAGGGAAGGGGGATATAGAAGCCACAAAATGGGCATGTGGATTGTGATTACTACTCATTTACAGGATAAAACCTACATGGAATGAAAAGACCAAATGCCCTTTTCCATGTTGGAATTTCTATGTAATTTTATACATATTGATGACTCTAAAATTCAGGCTAAATTCCAATGCAGGCTAAACGTGTGATGTGTAAGGCATGTCTCCCAATGGTTCTACTTCAAGATTCAGAGGCCCCAGGCACTCAATAGAATCCTCCAGTTTAGAGATCCAGCACCAAGCCATGAGGACTTAATGGCAAAAAAAAGGGGGGAGCAACTGTAGGGTGTTGCTGACCTGACACTGCGTACTCTGGAGCAAGTCAGCCTCTTTGTCAAAGACTCTCACAAGAGGACCTGGATTAAGCAAATAATAATTATTAAGCCTGATATTTGACACTGGACATCTAGAACTTCAAGCTGGCTTACATATCTCAACCCAACCAATGCAGATTCTTCCACTGTGCTGTAGAAAGTGTGAGATTGGAGATGGCAACTGCTGAGAGGTATTATTCTAGATACAAGCATCCTCTCTTACAAGATAACTATCTCATTATTGGCATGAAATGTGACTTGCAATGAATGCCAGACATAATTTGTCAGATGCTACTCCATACTACCCACTCTCCCTGCTCTGTCTGGCATCATTATTAGAGGGATATCAGAGAGCGAATCTTCCACCTGCTGTAAGCAGTAAAGTTATTGCAGTGATTTCCAATCTTAATTTAGCTGTAAGGGACTCATTGTCTGAAAAGGATCAGGGATTGAGGAAAGTATGAGCAATTTATAAGTGGTTTGTGGAGTGGCTTGGCCACAATTTAGTTCATGCTGTAAATGATCACTTAGGTGCCACCTTTATTTTGGGGATTTAGATAATTACAGTTGCCGCAATAATCCACCTGTATTTAATCCAAAGGGAAATGCACTGTTCTGTTTATATTGAAATCCCATTGAAAGTTGTTCTATGCCTTGCCAGATTTTGTACAGCCCTTGGCAACCTAAGTGGCATCACATTTTGATGCAATTACCTGAAAGTCACAATAGCTCTGGAGGAATGGTGCTCCAGAGTAACTCCCCTTAAATTTCAGCATATGGCATTGTGTAAGATTCGCATGAAAGCTGAAGTAAAACTCGAAGGTAGACATATATTTAATTTCTCAGATAAGTTAATTGAAAATGCCATAAGGAAGTTATTGGCACCATTGCTAGCCATCAAAATAAGATTTATTACCTACAGTCTGCACTAACCAGTCTGACTGTCAATTTGCTTTGAAAGGGCTAAAGTTCCATTTCTGTCCTGAGAATTAGTTATGATTTTTATTAACAATGCAGAATGGACTTGGTTGTGAAGCAGGTTTGATATACCTGTACAGAATGCCATCCTACTGAAGCAGCCACTACATAGATAATGGCCCAAACTTTGCTGGAGCGGGACATCTCATGGCATGCACCATTACTTAGACTTTTCAATGAGCTCTTCAGCTTGAAAAAGATTTTGCCCTGAAAGCTGCTGGAAGTAAGAGCTGATAATGGTGTGACGAGGGCAGCAGGGCATCTGGGATCTTAGTGAATGATGGGATCAACTGTCTATCTCCTTAGCCAATGAGATATAAGGACTGAGAAAGAAATCAAAGAACTATGGAGGAGGGTGAGTTGAGTCAAATCAGGTACAGAGAGACTAATAAAGAGAGGAAAAGGAAGGTTCAAGTGAAGTAAAAGAGAAAAATAAGACAACATTTTAAAACTTCAATTTTTTAAGTCTCATGAAAGAATTTACTACACGCAGAAGTGAGACTCAACAGTTTGAATTATTTCCTTTCTGGGTTGCAGAGATTGATCAGCACTACATTAACAAATGCCATGTTGTACCTACACTGTTAAGTACCAGCTCTAATTTTCTGTGGTGAATTTAATTTGAATTTAGTGTGCAACTCCAGCAAGTTCTTTTAGAAATAAGAGGGAGGCTAAGGGCAAAATGCTGTTTGTCTGAGGCAAATATCATAGTGACATAAATTAGCCAACAAGTTACATGATTCAGAACTCAGGGCATACCCCTTCTTCGCCTGAACTTGCTGAGTGATTTGCTCATTAATAACAGCTTCATTATGTCACAACAGTGGGAAATTGTGACTGGTTAAGATCTACCTATAAATTCACCAGCTAACCAAAAACATTGAACTGTTTAAAGAGGACCTGATTTTTTTTAAAAAAACTAGAAAAGACACTGACCAAAAAGTGGCTGCCATGAGTCATGTGATGTCTGGAACTAAAAGTTTATCTTTTCTGGAATGTTACTATATGACTATGTTACTGCTGACATATTACTCACAGAATTCCACCCTGGGGAGTTTCAAGGTCCACTTCAAAAAAAGACTCTTGAAAGGAAGGCATTAAAAATGCAAAATGCTGGACTTTAATCAACTGTAATTCTGTCAGGACAATGAGAACTGTTAACCAGCCAGATACTCAACAGACATTCAAAACTCCCTGTGGTAGATGAAATAATCCCATTTCCTGTTGAAATGTGTCAAAGGTTTTTGAGATGAAAGATCAAAAATGTGTGGGCTCTAACTTTTCTTACTTCTGAGATCTGTATGTATGTTGTCACACCTTTTATTATTTTTTCTCAAGTTTAGTAACTAATGAATTTAGAGCAGGATTTTCAGCCCATCCTGCCACCGGGATCATCCAGTCCAGCCAAAAGTCAATGATCAGGAGATTTGGCAGTCCAGCCAAGAGTCAGTGGATTTAAGGCTGGGCTGCCAAATCTCCTGTGGCAAGTCCCGCCATGACAGGGCCAGGAAATCCTGGCCTTACTATTGCTTTGACTCAAGAAAACCTAGTTTGATTGGCTCCTTATTAAAAAGTAAATACATATGGATTGGAAAAGGCTTTACGGGGAAAAGGAAATTTTAAAAACCTTTATTGCAACCAACCAATAAATAAAGGGGAGTCAGTTCACTTCTCCTCACTCGGTCGTAACAATTAGGAACCAGCCTTTATTTTCTCAGCAAGATTTGGGCTATTATTACAAACAATGATACTGCTACACCACAGGGGGGGGCTATACTTCCTTCTTCAATTGTTGGAGTATCAGTGAATAACTGCTTGAATACATATAAAAGCCTCAGACTTATTTACATTACAGCATGTAGAGACTCTACAGCAGTACAATTTTTAAATTGTGAAGCTCTATGGATCGTCGTCCAACACTTTGGCTGCCCATCGAAGTTTGTCACTGTCCAGAGACTCCTGCATGACAACATGGCCACCACTGTCCTGAGTTGACGATCTGAAACTGACACCTTTCACATCCGGGCCCAAACAGGTTGTGTAATCACCCCGACTCGTTCACCATTTACCTGACTGTCATTGTCCACCTCATCCGAGATGAGCTACTACCTGGTGTCAGCATTCAGTATCGTCTGGACGGGAAACTCTTCAACATGTCAGTTCCAGGCAAAAATAAAACTCACCACCATGGACATCCACGACCTTCAGTTTGTGGATGACTGCTGCATGGTGGCTCACTCTGTACAGGACATGCAAAGGGTGCTTGACCTCTTCACCACCTCTAATAAGAGGCTTGGCTCGTCCTTAAACATTGCCAAGATGAAGGTCCTTCACCAGCCTTCCCCAGGCTCGTTGAGCATACCCTGCGCCATCCGCATAGATGGAGCAGCACTGGAGTATGTGCAGAACTTCCCTTACCTCAGCAGCCACCCCTCCCAAGGGACTACCATTGATGAGGAAATCCAACACCAAGTGAACTGTGCCAATGCTGCCTTCTTCAAGCTGCACCAATGTGTCATTGACAACAGGGACCTTTGGAAGTCAACAAAGGCTCTGGTTTATAAGGCTATTGCGTTGATCACCCTCATCTACTGCAGCAAAACATGGGCTGTCTACCGATGCCACATTAGGATCCTTGAGAGATTCCATCAGCGGTGCTTATATCGAATCCTGGGGATCAAATGGGAGGATCGCCAAACTAACGCAAGTGTCCTCCATGAAGCTGCATCTACCAACATTGAAGCCTGGCTCCTGCAAAACCAACTTTGGTGGATGAGCCATTGCATCCAGATGCCCAAAAGCCGCTTCCCTCAGCAGGTTCTATTTTCACAGCTCTCCTTTGGCCATCGGTCAAATGGCGGCCAAAGGAAAAGGTATAAGGATATGCTCAAGGTCGCCGTAAATCACAGAGGCATTAACACTACTGACTAGGGGGAGAATGCTACCGATCGTTTGGCATGGCATCACCTGGTCCATCAAGACACAAGCCACTAGCCACTTTGGGGCTCAGCAACTCGACAGCATGGTGGAACAGAGGTGACAGAGGAAGGAGAAGGAAGCCAACCCAGGGCTGTGATTTCCATTTTTTTAAATTCAGACATGGGATGTGGGCATCACTGGCTAGGTGGCATTTATTAATCATCCCTAATCTAATTGCCCATGTTTAGAGGGCATTTAAGAGTCAACCACATTGTTGTGGGTCTGAAGTCACTTGTAGGCCTGACCAGGTAAGGTCAGCGGGTTTCCTTCCCTAAAGTGCATTAGTGACCCAAATGGATTTTTATGACAATCGGCAATGGTTCCATGGTCATCATCAGACTTTTAATTCCAGATTTTTATTGGATTCAAATTCCACCATCTGCCGTGGTGGGATTCAAACCCAGGTCCCCAAAGCATTACCCTGGATCTCTGGATTACCAGTCCAGTGACAATACCACTATGCCACCTCCCCTGCACAACAACATGCACCCACTGCAGAACAACATGTAGATCCAGAATTGAGCTCCTCATTCATCTGAAGCCTCACCAAGCCTGACAGACGTCATCCTCAATTTCAAGGGGCTGCCATCGCCGCTATCGAAGACAATTTTTGGAGTGAAGAGGTGTGGAGAGGTGAATCACTGGAGCTGTTACATGAATGGTATCTGAGTGGATTCTCTCCAGAGAGGTGAGAAGGTTGGAGGGGTTAGAGGGTGGTGGAGAGAGACCCAATAGAAATACAACAAATTGTTGACTTAGTGGGTATGTAGTCACTGTTTTTGGACTAACATCTTGCCAACAGCTGTCCAACCTTAATCTATGCACAACATCTGAAATGTTTGAATAGTATATATGCCCCAATAACCTGAACAATTAAGGCTTTCAGGGTGGGGGGAGGAGGGGGTGTTGGAAATGGCTTAGCAAAGCTCAAATGTCACTTCTTTAAAACATAGCATTAAAACCAGTTGACATTCTATTCTCACCCAACACCTGCATATTCACTTTGCAGCTGTGGTCACTGGATAATCATCAAGATAGTCAATGATTATCCTCCTCCTTAGCTCAGGGGCACTGATTAGGGATCAAACCTGATATCTTTCCAGTTTGTATGGCTCACTAGCACACCAGATGATTCACTTACACACCAAACCATTGAACAAGTCCATCAAATTTTATATATGACTATACTGAAAATGACAGACAAGAAAAGACCTATTGGTCCATCCCACCTTTCCCAGACAACTGTGAAGACTTCCCAACCCACCCGGAAGCCATGGAATCTCTTGGGAGAGGTGAAAAACCAGATAAAAACCTAAACCAATTAGGGCAAAAGAAAATCTTGAAAATCCGTCACTAACCCCATTAGGTATTTGAACCAGGAGATCAAGTTCGCCCTGATTACTATTCTTTGGTACCTACACCTTGTGCGAGGTGATCATCATCCCAGCCTGAAACAGGCTCCACCTCTCACTTGAAAGAACTCAGCCAACCAGCGTTCTGTGCATGAGCCGATAACGTGTTTCATTATTCTCTGGGAAAGGAACCACCACCTAACATCCTATCTAAATCTGCCTTCATATAGATTGGGGTTGTGACTCAAGTCCTTTGTAACCTATTTAAGTTGAAGCAAACTGTCTCCACAAACACAAATTCTAATTCTTTCATCTTCGTATAAACCTAGTTCAAATTACTTCCAAACCTGTGTTTCTCCAAAACATAGAGGCTCAGCTGCTTGAGCCTATCTGTGTAACTAAGATGCTTTAAACTGGGAATTATGTCTAATTCCCTGGTTTTCATAGATACGTTGTAATTTTCACTGGAGTGCTGTAAAATGAGACTCATCATCATCCGGAATTTAATATTCAACCTGTGATCTAATTCTCTTGGCCTCTGCTTGTCGAGATTCAGTTTTGCCAAGACATGTATTGTAGACTGAATGCTGCAACAGTGCTTTTAGTAATGCATGTTTCAGAAAGGAATGATTGACGGGAACACCTCATTGCAGGTTTAATACCCTAGTTGGGTCAGCAGAGTTCATAGCTAAGTCTTTTCTAAAATACCGTCACGCATCAGTATTTATTTTTCAGCGTTAGGCGCAAAAAATATTGGGGGGAAAATTGGGATTGTTTGCATCCATTTTTGGGGGGCTTACCAGTGCCCTTTAGAGCTCCAATGATGCATGCACACACATTTAGGGCAAATTGCACAGGACCCCATATTGGTCAGGGTGTTAACTCATGCACAGTGAATGGCTGCTGAAATTATGCAGAGCAGATAGATCATGACACCAGTCAGCATGCAACACTAACTTAATACCAGGATGCTATTTTGGAGATTATACTCCAGCTAATGCTCTTTCTTCACCTCGCACAGTTCAGTTTTCAGCAACAGGGAGGGTTGCCCACCAAGTCTATTTATAGGGATCATTAACAATTTGCAGGCTAGTTGTTGGTTGAGTTCTTTTGGCTGTCACTTCAATTGAACAAGTGTTTCATGCTTTCCATAGTGTCAAGTTGCAATAGTCTACGGGGAGTGGTGTGACAGGTGCTGACTTCAAGGCATCTGCACAAATCACCTCCACTCAGACCTTAGTGAACTAGTGGGCATACCTCTTTGAAAACAGCATGACATGGAGCATGAACAGAGGTCACACAGAGCAGGAAGAGCTGGTGGAAGAGGGAGGAGTGGAAGGGCGAGAAGGGCTCGCAGGCCATATCCAGCTAGGGTGCTCAGGTAACAATTCTCCTGCATGAACCTCAAAGACAAACAATGGGCAGAATTTAATGCCCCCATGAAGTGAATTTGGAGGCTGGGAGGCTGTGTGATCAGGCAGGAGGGTGTGAGGCAGAGATTCCGCTGCCTTCCTGCCTCACCCTGATCAAGTACAGTGCAGCTAGTCTTACAGGTGGCCTTCCTGGCCGGAGTAGCCACTTAAGGGCCACTTAAGGGTCTCATCCCACCACTTCTCGGGCAACCCCTCTCCCCATGACCCCAACCCTGCCCACATTCACCTCTATCTGGAGATCCACTGGCGATCCTCAATGTAGGCCCCACTGTAGTATTGACCTACTCTCCTGATGGTGCTGCCAGTACTGGACAGCTGCTGGCTTCTGATCGGCTGAAGCTCTCAGGAGCTGGATTTCCACTCTACTGGGGACTTAATTGAGCAGGAGGCCCGATGCTGCCCTGGTAAGTGCCTGATTGAAATGTAGTAGCATTGGGCCTCCAAGAGAAAATTGACCTGGGGCTCCTGCCGGTTCTCCAACTGTGGTGAAACCTCCGCCACCCATATTAAATCCGGCCAATGTGTAAGATGTCTATGCACCCTCACTGAAATCTGCCACAACTGAAATCTCAAAGCAGAACAAAAACTTCATTGACAGAGATTGTGAAGTTCACCATGGCGACAAGCAGGAGACATTTACAACATCTCACAGTTTGTTGTTCATATTTGCAGAAGGGAGGTCACTGAATATCCAGCGTGAAAAATCCAGGGGTGGCCACTAGGAGACAAGGGCTATCCACTGACAGGATGGCTGATGACTCTATATATGTGTGCAGCATAAAAGCAATGAAAGCCCTACTGCCACACAAAATGCTATTACATATCAATCAGGCACTTAGCAGGGCAGTGTTGGGCCTCCTGCCCAATTACATCCCCAGTAGAATGGAATTCCAGCCCCTGAGAGCTCCAGCCAATCAGAAGCCAGCAGCTCTCTAGTACTGCTGGCACCATCAGGAGAGTAGGATTTAAAAGATTATTTAAAAGATTATCAGGAGAGTAGGCCAGTACTACAGTGGGGCCTACTTTGAGGATCGTCAATGGATCCCTAGATAAAGGTGAAAGCAGGCAGGATGGGGGTAGTTGGCATGTTGAGACAATGCTTCTGCTGCCTAGACCACTATGGAGGAGTGCTGCAGCACTCAGCAGGCTGGATGTCCAGGGTTGTGGTGGTCTTGTGTATGCTGTACAACCACATCATCATGAGGGCATAGTCCTTGTCACCAGGTATACTGTATGCCAAGGCGCTGAGGAGCAGGAGCATGAAAAGGAGGAGGAAGAGAGGAGACAACCTATAAAAAGCCCCCTTCTGCCCAGGCCTTGTATATGAAGGCTCATCCAAGTGCAATACCAGTAACTGTAACCCAAATTCCTCATTCACCAATTGTCCCACACCTTACCTTCCCTCTGTCTCTCACCATCACTGTGTCTGTTTGGCCATAGTGAAAAAAATGAAAGCTGCCACAAAATAAACACTCCAAACCAAATTTCTAGATGAAATCATGCCATATTTGTTAATTCAAGGGATGTGGGTGTCACTAGCTAGACCAGGATTTATTGCTCATTCCTAATTGCCCTTGAGAAGATGAAGGGGACATATAGGTTTGATGGCAATGTCACTGGGCCAGGATAATGCTCTGGGGATATGGGTTCAAATCCCACTATGGCAGTTGGTGGAATATAAATACAATTAATCAATAAAAACTCAATCTTTTAAAAAGAAATCTGGAATTGAAAGATAGTTTTATAATCATAATTTCTGAGATCATCATCAATTGTTGGTAAAACCCATCTGATTCACTAATGTCCTTTCAGGAAGGAGATCTGCTGTCCTTACCTGGTCTAGCCTACATGTGACTCCAGACCCACAGCAATGTGGTTCACTCTTAACTGTTTACAAGTGGTGGTGAAGAGAGTTAATGTTTAAGGTGGTGGATTGAGTGTGAATCAAATGGATTGCTATGTCCTGGATGGTATTGAGCTTCTTATGTATTGTTGGAGCTGCAGTCATCTAGGCAAATGTAAAGTATTCCATCACACTCCTGACTTGTGCCTTGTAGATGGTGGCAGGCTTTGGGGAGTCAGGAGGTAAGTTATTCAATCATAAAGTTCCCAGCTCTCGTAGCCACAGTATTTATATGACTGGTCCAGTTCAGTTTCTGGTCAATGGTAACCCCAGCTTGCTGATAATGGATGATTCAGCAATGGCAATGTCATTGAATGTCAAGGGAAGATGGTTGGATTCTCTTTTTTGTTGGAGATAGTTATTGCCTGGCACTTGTGTGGCACAAACGTTACTTGTCCAAGCCTGCATGCTGTCCAGGTTTTGCTGCTATGGGCATGACTGCTTCAGTATCTGAGGAGTTGTGAATGGCGTTGAACATTGTGCAATCATCAGCAAACATCCCTACTTCTAATCTTATGATGGAAGGAAGGTCATTGGTGAAGCAGCTGAAGATGGTTGGGCCTAGGACACTAAGGAGCTCAAGCAACGATGTCCTGCGATTAAGATGATTGATCTC
This sequence comes from Carcharodon carcharias, assembly GCF_017639515.1. Lineage (NCBI taxonomy): Eukaryota > Metazoa > Chordata > Chondrichthyes > Lamniformes > Lamnidae > Carcharodon > Carcharodon carcharias. The sequence continues at coordinate 22,221,473 of NC_054475.1, forward strand.
CAAAAACCACAGCTATCTTCCTTTGTGCTAGGTATGATTCCAACCAGTGGAGAGTTTTCCCCCTGATTTCCATTGACTCTAGTTTTGCTAGGGCTCCTTGATGCCAAACCCAGTCAAATGCTGCCTTGATGTAAGGACAGTCATTCTCACCTCACCTCTGGAGTTCAGCTCTTTGCTCCATGTTTGAACCAAGGCTGTAATGAGGTCAGGTGCTGAGTGGCCCTGGTGCTACCCAAACTAAGCATCAGTGAGCAGATTATTGATGTGTAGGTGCTGCTTGATATCACTGTCAATGACCCCTTCCATCACTTTACTGACGATGGAGAATAGATAGATGGGGCTGTAATTGGTCAGGTTGTATTTGTCCTTTTTGTGTACAGAACATACCTGGGCAATTGTCCACATAGCCAGGTAGATGCCTGTGTTGTAGCTGTACTGGAACAGCTTGGCTAGGGATGCGGTTAGTTCTGGAGCACAAGTCTTCAGTACTATTGCCGGAGTGCAGTCAGGGCCCAAAGCCTATGCGGTATCCAGGGCCTTCAACTGTTTCTTGATATCATGTGGAGTGAATCTAATCGACTGAAGACTGGCATCTGTGATGCTGGGGGCCTCCAGAGGAGGCCAAGATGGATCATCCACTTCTGGCCGAAGATTGTCGCAAATGCTTCAGCCTTGTCTTTTGAACTGCTGAGTTGGGCTCCTGCAGCATTGAGGATGGGGATATTTGTGGAACCTCCTCCTCCAGTGAGTTGTTTAATTGTCCACTACCATTCACGACTGGATGTGGCAGGACTTCAGAGCTTATATCTGATCTGTTGGCTGGAGAATCGCTTAGCTCTGTCTATTGCATGCTACTTACACTGTTTGACATGCAAGTAGTTATGTGTTGTAGCCTTTTGAGGTTCACATATCATTTTTAGATGTGCCTGTTGCAGCTCCTCCCATGCCCTACTGCTTTCTTCATTGAACCACGGTTGATTTCCTGGCTTGGTGGTAATGGCAGAGTCAGCGATTTCCCAGGCCATGAGGTTACAGACTGTGGTTGAATACAAATCTGCTGCCCACAGGTGTCATGGATGCCCAGTTCTGAGTTGCTAAATCTGTTTGCAATCTATCCGATTTAGCACAGTGGTAGTTCCACACAACACAATAAAGGGTATCCTCAATCTGAAGATGTGAATTCATCACCACAAGGATGGTGAGATGGTTACTTCTACAAATACTGGCATGGGCAGATGCATCTGTGACACACAGATTTGCAAGGACGAGTTCAGTTAGGCTTTTATCTCTTGTTGGTTCTTTCACAATCTGCTACAGATCCAGTCTAGCATCTATGTCCTTTAGGACTTGGCCAGCTCAATCAGTAGTGGTACCCAGGTTGAAAGCAGGGTGTTTAGTCCAGTTTCATTCCATTTTGATTTTGTAGCAGTTTGATATAAATGAGTGGCTTGCTAGGCCTCTTCAGGCTGTCAACCACATTGCTGTGGATTTGGAGTCACATGTAGGTCAAACTAAACCAGGCAGGAACAGGCATTAGTGAACCAGATGGGTTCCTATGACAGTCATTTCATGGTCACTATTATTGAGGCTAGCTTTCAATTTAAATTGAAATGAACCAGCTGCCATGGTGGGATTTGAACTCGCGTTCCCTGAGCATTAGTCTGGACCTCTGGATTACTTGTCCATTGCATTCCCACTACACCACCACCTCCCCATCTCCTCCAGATACAAAAATCAATAATCACCCTGTGCGTTCCCTTAGTGCCTATCTTTCATGTGCCTTTGCCTGTCCTTGTGATTCTAGCGCAGTGCTTTCCCCAGTGGCTGCAGAATGGTTGGTGAATAACTGGTGACCTTGACCTTCAGTGGATGAGTACTGCAGATGGCCATCGGGAATTGCTTTGACAGCTTTGGCCTGGAAGGTCCAGCTGCAGAATGCATATCATGGCATGGATGGCAGTAGTCTGAGCTGGCTGCAACAGCAAAACACTGATGGGGGTTTCAATGGGGCAGCATACAGGTAAAGGCTGATAGAATACACACAGAAATGCAAGCCAAAAAGAACACATTTCTACATTGTGATTTCTATGTAATTCTTTTCCTCTGCATTCAAAGAAATAGGCTGTGCATCCTTCCTCCACAAACTTTTAATCTCTTATGTCCGGTTCCCATTTATTGGATTCACCAGTTACAAACTGATGAATTTTGATACATGGGTTGTCCTTTTCAGAAGTCAGAGGATCAGATTATGAATATACTCAATTGTCTCCTCAGGCCTTTGCAGTAACTTTCCCCATACAAGTTGTAACACCTATAAGATTATCTCATTGGGCTGTAAAGCAGGGCGTTGGTTTGTTTTTTTTTGTGAGCAAAGAGTTGTTCAACCTGAACCCACCCAAGGAGATTGTCTAGACAGGTTGCTTGGAAAGCTCCAGGTGAATCATTTCAGTGATGTAGTCAAAAAACAAATCTTAAACATATGGAAATGAGTTTAATAGGAACCAGTGCGTAGATTGCCATGGTTTTCCATAAAAATAATCATTTTATTTAAAGGTTTTAGAGACAAGGTATTTTTCTCTGAATTTAAACACATTTATGAAAACATTGATTGTAAACTCGCTGAGGTAAATTTGGTACAATACCTGTGATTTTCCAGCATGCTATGGGTGTATGTGAAGCCTCAGCAGCAGCACGGTGCCTTATAAAATTTAGCCAAACACCTATAACTTATTAGAATGCGTGCTCTAGAACCAAGGGTAGACCCTAATTTCACTCTTGAGAATCTAAATTAGAAATTACTGAGTAACATTATCATAACTGATCATTTATTCTAAACAGGTGATCACAGACAATGAAATTGCGACAGATCCCAGATCCATCCTGTTCAGGTCATAAGGATGTTTACTGCTTTTTTTTAGGAATATATACTGTGGCAGAATTGCATCAATTTAAAAAAAAATATCTAAGACTACTTTCTCAGAGAGAAAATCTGGTTTGCGCAGTTTGCATTGAAGTAGGGATTGTCTGCTCTTTATCTAAATCTTTATTTATAAATAGATGTTCATCAGATCCAGCTTCTTGGGCCAGATATATCAGGCTGATGACTTATTAATACAGTATATCTAAACTTGCCACTTCAAGAGGAGATACAGTAGTTAGTCCCAATTGTTGAACCATCAAAATAAGCATCGTGTTTGCCAACCAGATTCACATTTGTTAGATTTAGCAACTCCAGGTCATCATTTAAGACTGTGCTATCTATGTTATCCAACATTGATCACCAGGCTGTCAAGGACCTACCCTTCAGTCTATTCTTGATGGAATAGCTTTCATTAATTGTGAATAATATTTATCTATCTTTCTCATACCAGTCTGAAAAAGAAAACTTTGCAAAATATATGCCTTTGCTTAAAAGCTTTTCATCAAGGCCATGTGCTCCAAGTTATGAAAGTTATCGCAGAGTGCTGCAAGATTTCTAGACTTTTATGTTTTGGAGTTATTTTAAAATATTGGTTAGAAATTATGATAGGAAGCCTTAATTAATTACAATGAAAATGTAAATATTTAAAAATATTTAACTTATTTAATCACAAATTTGAATGAATACACACAAGATAGAATCCAATTAATATTTTAGATAAAGACTAAAAGATCAGTAAGCGTTTGTAATTGTTTGCAGTAATACAGCAGGATATTGCTGCCAATGGGTGTGTGTATGAGTAATCCTGAGACATTCCTTCATCACCTACAGGCTCACACAACCTAAGACACTCCTAGGTGAGTTTAAAAGAGAAACTCGCACATCAGAGGTAGAGACAGAACCATGAGACAGGTAAGAACACCAAGTTAGGGGAAAGTTTAATGTAAAATTAAAGAGATTATACTTTTGATAATGTTTGCAATAAAACTCTCAGAATTAGTGTGAAGTAGTTTCTGGCAAATTTGGTTTTAAGTAGAAGTATTTCCATAGGAATTACTGTCAATTCACCTTAATAAATCTACTGAACTGAATAAGAACATTGATCATTTTTCGGTTACATGATCTCCTCAGACTAAAAGACCACAAAAATCAGTAAAGGCTAACAACTCAGAACTTTAAATCTTGAGCTTGATTTCTGATGCCATTGAATTTTGATGTCATTTACAATAGGTTGAATATGTTAAAAACATCTTCATATAATTGAAAGTGGGTTATCAAATATCAGTGGAAAGTTAAGGTTGCTTCTTTCAAAATATTGGATTGTATTTATCTTTATCCTTATAGGTTGATAATTTTAATAGGCTCCCTTCCAAGGTGAAGATGTTTCCGCTGTTCCTAAGTCTAGGTGAGTTTTGAAAACCATGAAATTGAACATAAAAATAGATGCATAATTAAATGTGTCAGTGAGCAAACCTATCACTGATGTGCTTATCTAGAACCTTTTCATGCTTTGTTTTGAAAATGAATAAGTCTCGGGAGCTGATTTATCATTGAAAAGGATTAATACATGTATTTTAAGATAAAAGACTTAAAACATTTCAAACAGAGCATCATGCATGCATATTACTGGGGGCTGGTTTGGACATGTTTCCTAACAGTAAATGATTGAGGTAGCCACACGCAAATCCTTGTCAATACTTCTGCTGTAAGTATATTTTTAGTGCGATTTTCTTATAGGTGTGTTATAACGGTTGACATTGTAACTAAAGGGAAGCTTAAGTACAGTTGTCAGCCAGTCAACAACACTAAGGTTATTTTTTGCTATCATTATTAGGTTAATTGGATATTCCTGAGAAGTAGTTATCTTTTGAAAAGTGGTAATTTTTGAAGAATTGATATGATAAACAGAGACAAAGATAACTAATTCCATCCAACCCTATCTGTATATGTGGCACCAGCCAATGAGTGTAAGGTCTATTGCTCTGAGACTGCATTGGTTAAAATATGGTGACATGGGGCTGGATTTTAAGGGGTGGGTGGGGATGGGCATACTGGTCGTGCCATCCCCCCACTGCCGGAAGGAAAGACAGCTCCAAACTGACTGACTTTAAATAAGGCCACCCCCAAATGGAAGGACATCCGGCCCTCAGGAGCTGCCGGCCAATCTAGAAGAACAAGGTCAGCAGGCTTGTGGGTACGCTACCACCTCTAAGACCCCCTCCGAGTCATGCACTAATCCTAATTTGGAAATATGTTGCCCTTCCTTCGTCATTACTGGATCAAAATCATGGAACTCCCTCACTTACATTACCAGGAGAGTACCTTCACCAAATGGATGACAGAAGATCAAGAAGGCAACTCACTACCACCTTCAGGGGCAACTAAGGATTTGAAATATGTTTGAAATAAGCTCACCTTGCTAGCAATGCTGTCTCCCGTGAATCAATATTTTAAAAATTAGTTTCCAGATATTATGGATCACAAATACAAATGTGAACATGAACATGAGAAATATGAACCTGATGCAAAATGAAAAAGCTGGCAGTAAGGCAAAGCTACTAGGCTGAAACGTAACATTCTTGAATACAGCAGTAAAACCTCCTAAAAATATCTCTAGGTGACTAGAACCTTCAATAATGTCATTGGGCAACTGAAGGACCATATTTACTTTTGAAAGCTTCTCTAGTGGGCCATAAACACTGTAGCCTTCAACTAAATTTATGCTATTTTTACCGCGTTTTTGTTATTTTGCTGTTCTTCAGCCCACCCTAGGGGAACTTGGAATAAAAATGGAAAATGCTGGAAAATCTCAGCAGGTCTGGCAGCAACTGTGGGGAGAGAAACAGAGTTAATGGATGAAATGTTCTAGCCCCCACCACCACCCCCAGCCCCTTCCCCAGGAGCAACCTAGTGAACTTTCTCTGGACTACCTCCAATTCCAGTATATTTTTCCTTAGATAAGGGGACCAAAACTGTTCACACTATTCTAGGTGTGGTCTAACTAGTGCCGTGTATACTTTTAGCAAGACTTCCCTATTTTTATCCTCCATTCCCTTTGAAATTAAGGCCAACATTCCATTTGCCTTCCCTATTACCTGCTGAACTTGTGTGCTAGCTTTTTGTGATTCATGCACAGGGACCCCCAAATCCCTCTGTGCTGCAGCTTTCTTCAGTCTTTCCCCACTTAAATAATGTTCAGCTCCTCTATTCTTCCTGCCAAAGTGCATAACCTCACATTTTCCCATATTATGTTCCATCTGCCAAGTCTTTGCCCACTCACTTACCCTGTCTACATCCCTCTGTAGACTGTGTCATCCTCACCACTTGCCTTCCCATCTATTTTTGTGTCATCCACAAACTTGGCGATAGTACATTCACTTCCCTCATCCAAGTCATTAATATATATTGTAAATAATTGTGGCCCCAGCACCCTGTGGCACTCCACTAGTTACAGGTTGCCATCCTGAAAATGCCCCCCTATCCCAACTCTCTTTCTTCTATTAGTTAGCCAATCCGATTTGCAGGGCCTCCTGTGCCTCACGAATGCCACCCAGAAAACCTTGTTGGGTTTGCTAGTAGCCCACCAGGGGTGTCCCTCATTGACAGACACTTAGTGCCAGGTCCCTCAAGAGATGAGGGGCTGGAAAATTGCAGCCAACGTTTCAAATCCAATGTGACTCTTCTTCAGAACAGGACTGGATATAGCTATAATGCCTCCAACTTTCCAATACTCCATGTGGAAATTGGCCACTTAGGCCAGCAATAGAGAGCAGAAAACACTCAGGACCCTTTATTCTCCCTCAGCATGGTGCCTAAATGTATAGGACTCTTTCTGCAAGTATGCAGAACATGCATTGCATCGTTTTTATCCTTCTAAGCCATTTCCTACTAATAAAGGTTAAGCAAAGTACTTACTTCTTATTTATTCAATGTTTACTAACATTGCTTGAATATGATCCTAGTGGAGCTTTTTCTGTAGTTTAACTGTCACTATATTTTCAGTATTTACCAGTTATGTAACAGCACAGACAGATTGCTCTCAGCAAGCATGCTACCCCACATCAGGAGATCTAGTCATAGGTCGGATGGATAAACTACAAGCGTCATCTACATGTGGTCTTTATGCATCTGAGAGATACTGCAGCCCAAGGACATACTATGGACGGGTCAGTAACATTAATATAGTAATAACTTGTTTCTGGGTTATTGGCTAGTATGTACTATGATTAAGTAGTGTCACATTTTAAACATTCTTGTTGATCATTAATTAATCTTGTGACCAAGTGGCCAATTTTCCCATGAAAGAAATTCATTTTTTTCAAATATATACTGTTTCTACGTTTCAAAAAATTGTTTTTGTCTTCACAAGGACTCACTGCTGAGCCCTTGAGGGAATCTCTAGGGCATATCTGACCTGAAAATTGACCAGGTGTAATATGCAAGATTTAAGTTGATTCACAAATACAGCTATGGAGTAGTGCTTTGGAATATATCCCGGATACTGAAGGGGCTATTTTAGCTTTATATTTCCTGTATAATTTAAATAAAACATATGCACTTTCCAGCATTTTACCCCAATACTTGACAAAATTCTGATGGAAACTGAAAAGCAGAATTTGATTTAAATGTTGTCCCACCTTCTAACATCCTGTTAAGCAGCAACCACTATCTTGGGTGAAAGAAGTGTTCAATGTAACAAAATAGCAAAGTGTATGCAAGGTTTTGCTAGAGAAGTGATTTTGTCAAATTTAAGCTATTTCTATGGTTGAGAGAATTATTTTAAAATATAAAACTAAAGCAGACTGAATATCTGGCCATACACATTTGACAGATTTCATGCAAAAGCTCAAGAAGTATTTTTTTAAAAATACAGTTGCCTCAGTCCATAAATATATATGTACTCTTTGTGGTTCCTTCATTGGAATAGGCACCATGTACATCATGCTGAACTGGACAGTGATGAGAGTTCTGTGATGCTTATCAATCTGACTTACTGTGGGTTATTATCCCACTTTGAGCCAGCCTGGATGCCTTTTAAGCTGTACCCCAATATCTTTGTTGGGTTTCTCTGACCTGATTATTGCCCGGCCCATTTTTTTTTTAACTCTGTAGTATATTGAAGGAAGTAAATGCAGACAGTTGGGCATGACTTTCAATTGAATCAGCAAGGGTGGGTCACAGTTCTGTTTACCCAAAGGCATGTTTCATTTTATAATGTGCTCACTAGCAACAGTTTATCCCATTCAGGACTGTGCAGTCATATCATTTCTGCAATAGAACATAAGCAGTTGCAAATTAAACAATTATTTAACATAAGCATTTGAGCATTTAAAAATATCCAGTTAGTTATAGACTTGTTGCTATAGTTAGGAGGAGTATAGGTTGCTGTTCTGGAATGTTGCTGAAAACCTGAAGCAGTACAGTAGTTTCTTGTGTAATTGTAACTAGGGGCAATTTTATTTTAAACCCTGAAGTGTTGACCTGAGTTCCCTGTGTATTATTTAAATCCAACTTAATACTAGAATAACACTCTGTACTACAGATGTTGTGAAAAAATTGTTAATAAGAATAAAAATGTATTAGGTAATTTACATGTATCCAGTTATTCAATATTACTCAATATTATTGAAAAATGGATACAGGTAAATTACCTGATACAATCTTTTTGAATAACTTTGCAACTGCAAATTAACCAGCTGGTCCCCTAGTGATTTAAATTTAGGCAACAACCCTGCATAATTTATAAACAAATCCAAATGTATCCAAAAATTCAATAATGTTAATTAAACAATGAAAATAGCAAGGCGAAGCGGGTATTTGGTGCTGAATTTATTGTAGATGATTGGATAATTTATATGAAGTAACTTTTGAGTTGAGAAGAGTAGCTGTGTATAATATTTTATATATAATTACTATGTCAAATTGAAAGAAAGAATCCCATTGCAATGCCTGACACAACTAGACCAGCAGTATTTGTTAGATGGCTAGAAAATTTGAGGACGCATATATACATTCTGATAAAGAATTCCTTCTACAAGTTCACTTGAGGAAAAACTGCAACAGTTGCTGAAATGTTGGTGCAGGATTCAGACCCAAGAATTGCCAATTTTCTGTAAAGTTGGATTGCAGCAACAGGACAATTACCCTTTTGATCAGTGACTACGTACATGAGCGTTCCATAGGAAACAATCCAGCCAGATTGATCACGGTGCTATCAAAGTCCAAAATTATACAATAGGTTATACTAGAACCCTAATGACTAAACCGCTCCCAAAGCAGGATTCATAAAAGAATACAATATATATTTCAAAATAGCACCATTGGCGGGAATAAATATCTCCGATGTCCTGCTTCTGTGTTGCAAGTGATATATAGTTAGATTTGGATAAAGCTTGTTAGCAGCTGAAGACAGCTCATATTAAAATGCCGGTATCATTTTACAAGTTAATAGTCTGGCACCAGGAACCCTGTAGATTAAATCAGACCACTGTGTTTTCTCATCACTCTTGCTGACTTTGATTTATATATAAATGGTGAGAGATGTGACATGAAAAACCTTCCCAAATTTTGCTGAACAAAAGCAAATGAAAGAAATTGGTGTCTTTAAAGTATCTATTGTGTTAGTAAATTGTTCAGTCAAGTACCTCAAATAAGTTGATTGAAATGCAAATGATATTTTTTTAAAAATGAAAAGTCATTGGGCGGAATCATCCACTTCCGTTTGCGGCAGGCGGCATAGTAGGCCGAGGCAGGAAATATCGGGAGAACGCAAAAATTGGTTTCATGTCATCGTAAAACCAGTTTGCGATCATCCGCTCCACCTGTCAATGGCGAGCTGCGTTTCCCGTTGCCGCACATAGGGAACCTAATTTCAATACTTTCACACATCATTATAAGACCTGCTTGCCAGAATCATCCCCCTACGTTGGATCATTTGAGCACGTCGGCATGCTGTACATGAGGAGTGCGCACCTGGCGAGCTTCACTTTGCTTGAGGCTTCAAGGTTTATTTGCCTATCTTGCTTCAGGCAGCTTCGTGGTCATCAGTGCCAGGCTTCACAGGCAGCACCACGTCACTTTTATGGGGGCTAATGGGCAGGACTTGCCTACGGGACTAGCCGTAAGGCAGAGGTGGCTTTTTGATAGCTGCAGGGCTAGGGCTTGCTGGGGGAACAGGGAGAAGAGGCCACAGGCAAGAGTAAAGGCTGCAGGGTGAGAATTGTACTGAGGAAGGGGGTATCCCAGGGTGTGTGCGGAGGCACGTGTTGATCTGTGCAAGTGGCCTCAAGATGGTGAGGGCTGAGGAGGCAGTCTCCAGAGGAGATGAGGCCAGCTGGAGATGCGAGGGTGTGTATGAGAGAGTGAGTGGTGATGTCCCTTGAGCTGGCAGTGAGTGAGATGCTATTGAATGTATGATGGCCTTGTGAATATGTGGGTTTAGAGCAATGAGATGGTTGTCTTAATCTGATGGCGCAGATGAGATCATTCTTCCTCTTCCTGCACTGGATGGCCAACCTCTTCTCTGGTAGTTTTGGCATTGGTACTGACCACCACTGCCACTGCCAAACCATAGTGGTGAGATTGCTAGACGTCGTGCTGCCAGAGTGGGGGTGGAGGACATCATGGTGGGTCTGTAAAAGGCATTCCAGTGAAGGGTCACTGAACTCTCCTTGGCTTCCATGGCCATGTCTTCAGTGGAGCAGTCCTGGGCTGCAAGCATTGAGAACTGTTTGCGCGACTGCAGTTTAGATATGGCACCCGGAGTGAGGAAATGGTGCAATAATGGCATGATGGGTGATTCAGAGACTGCCCACCAGTGAGGCAGCATGTTTCAAGACATGAAAAGCTGCCACTACGGCTGGTGGATACAACATTGTTTTCACACCTGCTACTGCACTTAGTACAATTCTGGAATGATTTCGCCCATTGTGATTTGTTTTGGTGAAATTATTTTTGCACTAAGGAAATATTTAAGTCAACAGGCAAAAGGAAATGCCCTCGTCTTTGACAATCTAAAAGACTGCTGGCAGAGGCATTGCTCTCTCACTTGTGGGAAATTATTGTCAAGAAAACACCATCTGAAATTGTGATGTAGCACCTACACTGATCTAGGGAAATGTCATCAGAGGAGATTGAAACTTTATAACTGTTATTGTTCCATTTTCCATGTTACCATAATCAGCATTCTTTGAGATTTGGGCCCTGATAATCTGAAGGCCATTGATCCCAGTACAAATCCTTGGATTGAACCAGAAATGTGTACACGGTCAGGTAGATGTTCTCTGTTTTCAATATCCTTGATGGACACCTCTACCATTATGGGCATATCTTGAGAGCCTGTTGTAGCAGGGGGGCAGTAATTTGGCCCTCCTTTCCATCTTTGTAATCTCTTCCAGCCACAAGCCCCTCCAAAATATCTGCACTTATCTTGAGGATTCTTGAGGATTTCTGATTTTAATTGCAACACCATTTGAGGCTGTGCCTCCAGTGGCCTATGCCCCAAGCTCTGGAATACCCTCCCTACACCTCTCTGCCTCTCTACCTCTCTTTCCTTCTTTAAGATGCTTTTTAAACCCTAGCTATTTGACAAGCTTTTGGCCATCTGACTTAATATTGCCTTATGTGGCCTCTTATAATGTTCCTGTGAAATGTTGAGGAAATTTTTATGGCATGATAGGCTCTTTATAAACTCACAAGTTATTGCTATTTGCAGTCATTTCTATCTGTGTTGGTATGAAGAATTTTGCTTTTGGAAATCTTGACCCCATATGCAGAGAAGCACGGGTCACCCACTAATGTGCTACTTTTTCTTCATGCGTCTAGGTCAGGACCGAATCCTGAAAGTGGGCTTCATGTCCATCAGCCAGGTAGCATATCTTCTTTCACACACCTGTCCTTTCAGTGTCCACTCTCTTAGCCATTCCTCCTTTGATGTTAGGGATCATGTTTGAGGTGGACAGGATTTCTGCCCTGATCAGGTCCTCACAGAACTTAGTCGCAGACACCAAAGCCAGTTTTTAAGCCGTCAACTTCAACTACAGCAAACTTGTTGGAGGGAGTGCAATGGAAGTCTAGTAGATTTTGGGGGCTTTTTATTTCTGCTAATTATTCTTGAATGGACTACCAGAACTTCACTCACTGATTAGTGCATCAGGAAATTAATGAAGGCACGGCCCACAATTGTCTGCCTGTTCATATTAACCAATAGAAAAATGGACAACTCACTGACATGGGGTATTCATAAGATCAGTAATCACTCCACCTTCATGTTTATGTTGGTACAACACAGGAAGTAACAGTTAACAGTTATACTCAATTGCCATAGAGCACAAGGGTTACTTCTGAAGGTGGGAGAGATTATCACGTCTCATTGGATAGCTACCACCCTCCTCAAGCTGGGCAGCCCCCTGTCAGTTAGGTGCTGTCCCATCTTGGCCTGCTTGCTTCAATTGGTGCTTGGAGCTTGGAAGATCATCTGTCAACAGGCATGTTGCTAATCTATGCACCAGCCAAGACAAACTCAACAAGGCTCCTTCAACAGCATCTTCCAAGCGCAAGACCACTACCATCTAGAAGGTCAAGGACAGCAGATAGATGGGAACACCAGCACAGGAAGTTCCCCTCCAAAATACTCACCATCCTGACTTGGAAATATATCGCCGTTCCTTCACTGTCACTGGGTCAAGATCCTGGAACTCCCTTCCTAACAGCACTGTGGGTATACCTACATCACATGGACTGCAGCAGTTCAAGAAGACAGCTCACTGTCACCTTCTGAAGAGCAACTAGAGATGGACAATAATTGTTGGCCTAGCCAGTGAAGCCCACATCTTGTGAATGAATTAAAAAAAAGACACCAGTCTTTCGCATTGCAAGCTGGAATATAAAGCCTTATCGACAACCTTCTGCAGGTTGATGACACACGCTGTGATCAACAAAGAATTTACCAGGTTCAATGTGGGCATTGCTGCACTGCAAGACCCTATTCTCAGTCAAAGTGGATCTCTTAAAGAGAAACACTACTGGCAGGGAAAAAACCAAGGGGCAACGTGCGAGTATAGAGTGGGTTTTGCAGTAAAAAAAAACTCTTACTTGCAATGATTGTACACTGACAGAAGGCTCAGAGAGACTTCTTACCCTTCACTTGTCAACAAACATGGTCCCATTTAACCTCGTGAGCATCTGTGCCCCTACACTGACCTCCACCCCAGATGTCCAGGATCAATTCTATGAGACACTTGAAGCTGCCACCTAGCACCAGGAGACTTCAACACAAGGGTAGGTAATGGCCACACAGCTTGGCCAATGTGCAAAGGGACCCAGGGAATTGTCAAAATGAAAAAAAAAAATGGACTGAGGTTGCTGGAGCTATGCTGTTACCATGAACTCTGTGTGACAAATAGCTACTTTTTTTTTTAATTCATTGGATGTGGGCATCACTGGCAAGGCCAGCATTTATTGCCCATCCCTAATTGCCCTTGTTCAGAGGGCATTTAAGAGCCAACCACATTACTGTGGGTCTGGAGTCACATGTAGGCCAGACCACCAGTTAAGGTAAGGACAGCAGATTTCCTTCCCTAAAGGACATTAGTGAACCAGATGGTCATCATTAGACTTCTAATTCCAGATTTTTATTAAACTCAAATTTCATCACCAGCTGTGGCAGGATTCAAACCCAGGTCCCCAGAGCATTAACCCTGGGTCTCTGGGATACAAGTCCAGTGACAACACCACTACACCACCATCTCCCCTTTAAAATGTGTACCAGGCTTGTGTTCTCAGCACTCTACAGTAGCTCATGGACAACTTATGCAAGCCAAGAAAAGTGGCTGAACAGCTTCCAACTCCGCTGCCTGAGACAAATATTGGGCACCCCCTGGCAGGACAAAATATGGAAGTACACTAATGTGCAAAGATCTCCAGCATGTTTGCTCTCTTGAGTCAGTGGTGACTCTGATGGCTGGGTCATGTGTGCCAAATGGATGATGACTGCAACGCCAAAAACATCCTTAATGGCATCCTTGCTGTCAGCACAGGACCAATCAAATCATCCACGACTGCGATACAAGGATGTCTATAAGTAAGACCTCAAGTTGACCGGGATTGGAGTTAATGTATGGGAAGTCCTTGCTGCTGACCAGAGTGTCTGGAGGCAAGCAATCAGGAAAAGCGTGAAAGAAACAGAGGACAAAAGAAATGGTCAAATGGTGGAAAAGAGAACCTGCCAGAAGGAAGAAACATCAACCAACCTCGGACCAATGGCATTCATCTGTGCCAGCTGTGGAAGGGACTGGCACTCAGGAATCAACCTCTACAACCACAACAGACAATGTCCAGTTCAGAAGTGATGCCAGGCGCTGTCCATCATCTCCAAAGATGGACATATAGAGGATAGAACTTTTTATGAACAATAAATGCTGACCTAGCCAGTGATGTCCACATCCTGTAAATGAATAATTTTTTAAAATTCCAAAGTTAAGGAATTTTCCTATCCTGCTGCTGCCTCTGTAGCCAACTTTCTACTGGATCACAGCAACTACAATGAAACATAAGAGCTTTATGGAGTTTACTTATTGGATTGCATGAGATGAGTTGAGCATGAAAACTAAATGTCTGAGGCACTCAAGTCTACTGCCTCCATGGCAAAGCTGCTTTATGGAAAATGAACAAGTAGATTTCAGTGGGACTATCACTCTAATTGGAAGCAAGTCAAATACAGGTTTTAATGGCCTCGCCACTGACTTTATAGGGCAAAGGTTAAACTTTATTCAACATATTTCACCATAGCTGTCTGGATGTAAAAACTGGCTGAAATTGCTGTCTGGAATTTTTGCCCATGCAATCAGAAAAACTGAAATGGAATAATGCTGAAAAGAGAGACATGTTGCAGAAACCTTTTGGCCTGAATCTTCTGGCCGGCAAGCGGAGGCGGGTCCCACTCGCCGACACATACAATGACATGTAATGATGTCGGGTGTGCGTCCCAAAGTCACTGCACATCATTCCGATCTTCAGTTCAGCAGGCGTGCACCGGAGTCGGCTGCACGCCCACCAAATTGTCAAAGGCCTGTTAAGGCCACTTAAAAACTAAATTCAAATAATTAACAGATCTGCCCTTCCAACCTTGAGGTTGGCGGGCAGGCAATGAGCCCAGGTGGCCTTTGCATTTATCTTGAAACCTCATCCACGGACTGGATGAGGTTTCATGAAGGATTTATAAATCAAATACATTTTTTCATTAAAATGTGACACTGTCACATGAGGGGACATGTCTGAAATTTTTTTTTTCTCTTTATTTAAATTTTTCAAAATAAAATTAATCTCCCTGAGGCAGCTCCATTCCTTAGGGAAATTACTGCGCTCTTTCGCGTGCATGTGTGCAGCCGATCACGGGCGGCTCAAGAGGAGGTCCCACTCAGCACCCCCGACGGGGAGAAAATTCTCCCCTTTGTCTTACACTTTTCAGAACAAACACAAGAATGCCAAATTTCAAATGATCACCATCATTTATACTACAGGAGAAAAGGTGCTGATTGTTTGGAAAGTGGACTCTGATTGGCCGAGGGATTGCCACGGAGAATGCAGCGGGGAGCTATAGGTTCCCCAAGATCCCGGGTAATTCAAAAAAAAGGCATAAGGCTTGAGCTTTTTCCTTTTGTTTGCAGAAAACGGGACCCTGAGAATGAATGTGTGTTGCTTCTAGCAAGTGCAAATGGTCCACATTATGAGCTGGACTGATTATCTTAAATTGGTTGTAACTGTAGCTATTAGCACACTCAGGATTGTTCAGCAATCAGATCAAAACTGAAATTCAGAGAAAATAGAAGTAGGAAACATTTTCAATCCTGGAATTAGAGATACAGTGAATGAAATTCTAAATTATGTTTGGATAAAAGATTGTGTCGAGGCCTATGTTGCTACATTGTGTTGTATATGATTTTGATTGCTACACTTCAACAGGGACACATGTACAATGGAGATGCAGCATGCCAAATTTAGAAGTGATAAACTAAAGGTTAATATTATCGAAGTTTAAACTTTGTAGTATGAAGGAAAATAGTCCCCAAGGTAGATAAACTGTTAAATGATATAAAGCAGACCCCTTGTTCTCTGTGATTTTACTGGGTAGGGTGGCACTGGGTAGGGTACTGGACTATCAACTCAGAGTTAGTAAGTTCAAAATCATATTGTTAAATTAAATGCAAGAAATCTGGTCATTTATAGATCAGATATCTGACTGCACCACTTCTAGTTAACCATACTGCTGTATAATCAGGCAAATAATGAGAGGTGGGGGTTTCATGAGCATCCCCACCCTCAACCATGGTAGAGTCTAGCATATATATGCAAGTTAGACAGCTGAGTGGTTTGTAATCATCACCATTCAAATATGCCAAGTGGATGATCCTATCTGACCTACTCTTGAGGTCTCCACCACCATAGATGCCAGCATCCGGATGCTTTGGTTCATTCCACATGACATTAAGAAGCGATTTATTGCGCTGGACACAGTGAAAACTATGAACTCTGGCAAATTACTTTATATAATGGTGAATACTTGCACACCAAAACTAACCTCCACAGAGGTATTCCAGTGTAGCTAAGCCAACAGTAGCATCCACCCAGCAATGGGGAAAATTGACCAAGTATAAATCCATGAAAAGCAAGACAATGTAACCCAACCAATTATTGCCTCATCCACCTTCACACAAACATCAACAATGTGGTGGAAAGAGCTTTTAATCACCAACAAGTCACACACCATCTTAATCTCCCACTTGTGGGAATTTATTATCAAGAAAACACCATGAATGCTCTTAAAAGATGAACAGTAGAAAAAACCAAAGTTGGAAATTTCATAAGTATTACAATGGAATGATTCCACTGAGATCTGACAGTTGCTTCTTTTTTTCCTTCTTTGACCACAAAGATGGTGATCCAGCAGATTGTGGTTCCCCGACCTATTTTTAGGGTATCTTTTCTAGCCCCCTTCCCATATGGGATGAGTGGAGGGTATCCTCAAGAGGGCTGCTCAGTCACAGATGCTGCTGCCTAAGGGCACCTCTTTCTGAACACAGGTATCCAACGACCTCATGCATCTGTGGTCTGTGTGCAGATTCTTGACTAGTGACTCCCAGGTTCACAGCCCTGACCCTGTCGCCAAATCTTCATCACCACAGCACTTGGCAAATAGACCATAGTAGAAGCCTGCACATGACTTTAGGATGCCATCATTGTTCACACCATTTTGATGGGTTGGTGGCCAGATTGCGGTGACATGTTGAGCCACGATGACTGGGGTCACCCTGCCGTTGCAGCCTTCCTCAAACTTTGCAGCTGGTGAGATGCACAGTCTTCCTTCACCTATTCTACCATTGAGCAATTTTGGGACTGCACCTTGCCTGGCACCTACCGCCCCCCTCCCCACCTCGATCTTGCTGCTAGGGGTGACCCTACCAGAAGTAAGGAGCTCCCAACAGCATCTCTCAAGGGATAATCAGAGTGCACAAGCCTCTCCACCACAACAAGATAGCAATGCACAGAGGGAGAACATATAGTTACTTTGCAAAAATTCTATGTGAGCCATAATTGTGTTTCACAGACACAAGAAACACATTTTGGAGCCATGCGGATATATTTAAAAAGAGCATCCTATATCAGGTTTGGGGCAAGTGATTTGGAATAGTTGGAGATCCCACATTCTTGTTGATGATATGTTGCTCAAGTGTCAGAGTTTTCCATAAAAACTCTTAGAGGCAGTAAAAATGTTGGTTTCTGAACAATAACCCCAATAAGAATATTGAATAGGAACAGTTAACTACTTCAAATATCCTGTGCGCAAAGCCATCATTGACTATTGCAACATTCCTGTATTAAATAAATTATTAGGTTGAAAGTACAAGCCAATTCTTGTTTACTTTAGAGCACTAATGGTTCATGAATTACAGCAATTCTGTGCCAACACCATGTTAGCTGAAGGAGATAGAAAATGAATAAAATATTTGTCTTTTTTATTAGCTGTAAGGAACAATAAACTACCTTATAAAAAGTGAAACAATCAGCTAAAATGAATTTTACTTTGTGCCTCAGGAGTTACTGCAGTGCTGCATCTGTGACTCTAGAAATGAATACAATCCTGTATATTTCACAAACAGCCATCGAATTAAGAATGTGGCTTCTTCAAGTGTATTGAGGAGCTGGTGGCAATCAAAAAATGGTAAGATTAGCATTTAATTTCATGTAAGGAGCACAGTAAAATAAAGCACCATGTTTGTATGGAATTATATTCCTATATTGACCAGCTCCCACCAAAATGATCATGTCAGAAGCAGAATCAGAATGAGATATTTTTGAAGTGGGTGCAATTCTTGGAATAGCCCAGCAGTACTCCGACCCCTGGACTGTAGCAGACAATTTATTAACTCCAAGGTCAGAGATGTTAATTCAGCTTCCAGATATTAAGTGTAGGTTTCCCTATATTGTAACATAAGATCCCATTGCATCTATTATAAGTTTTGTCAATGCACTCGTCTTAATATAAATACATGCAGGACAGACTATCTTGGAAACTATGAATAGCCATTAAGATTTCCCTGTGGAATAGCCTGATTGCCCTAACAATGGGGAATATAGAGCTGCTAATTTACTGCTTATTCTTTTGGAATACAAAAGCTGACTGACTTTTGAAATCTGCTCACTCTTATTGTTTGAGCTTCATCAATTCTCAGACCCACAATGAGTTCAATAGCTAGTGCATCTGAACAGATATATACAGAATGGGCCAGAAATTATTTTGGTTTGCAGATGGGAAATGGCTGCAGGGAATGATCCCAGCATCTGGGGAAGGAGGCTCATGGATTGAGAGAAAATGGTCCTCTGGCCTCACCTAAATAATTGTGGCAAGCTGCCAGCACCTTTCACAGCACCCCCAGGAACACCACACTCAACTAGAAAAAAAATAATAATTGAACTTGACTGGAAAAGTTAAAGTTCAGTGAGATAAGAAGAAATCTGGGTCAGGTTAGCTGGGCAGACAAATCAATGAAATTAATTGATGGGTCAACAGCAAGAAATCTCCAAATGTGGGATTCATTGGTTGAAATCTTATCAGCTCTGGAAATTTTCAGGCCGCCTCCCATTTGCCATCCAATTAAGGACAGCGGGTGAGGAGGCCCAATGGGAAGGTCCACAGGACTTCAGCCGACAGCCTCAATGGGACAGGTGGGCGTTGCTGGTGCAGAGGGAAAACACGAAGATGCTTCCAAATGGAGGCACTGCTGAATGGCTTCTAAGGGCTTATTAAAAATGAAAGACCAGAGCTGTTATGGCCAACAGCGGGAGGGGGAAACATTTGGAATCCTATTAGCTGCAGCTGTGCCAATTTCAGCCTTGTGGCTTCACTACAGCAGCATGGACAGCAGCCTCTGACCTTTCATCGTGAGACAGCCTCCGATGTGCTGGTGGACACCAGACAGTGCACAGGGCCCATACACCTCTTAGCAGATCACATTGCTGCGCACAATTAAGGGCTAATTGCCCTTTACACACCTTGATCAACTACCCTCTGCAGATGGGCGGGCAGCCACTGCTGCAGGAAGCCCACCTGTTGGAAGTGGGAACATGCCATGGAACCGACTCAGTGTGCGGTGTTCCAAATTTCCATGCCACTAACCCCCCAACCCCCACCTCCAAATAGGCCTCTGCGGGGCTGGTAAGATTAGTGTGCAAAGTAAATGGATTCCTGAAAAGCAAAAAAGAAATCAAAGAATAGTGTTCTGCAAATAAGTACTGAAATTTAAATTAACTCAAAACGTAACTGAGAGGTCTATGATAGAAATAGCACAAACAATATTAAAGAATATTATGAGAATGTAGAGTACATGAATTTTCAAGAAAATATTAGAAGGGTTGACTAAAACCTTGGTCAAAGAGTTGGGTTTTAAGGGAGTTCTTACAGGAAGAGCGAGACGGGTGGAGGGGTTTAGGAAGGGAACTCCAGAGCATAGGACCAAAACAATTGAAGCACAGTCACTAATTGTGGGGTGAAGGGACTGCGGTATCCCCATCAGGCTAGAGTTGGAGAACCACAGATTCCTCACATAATTTTAGGGTTAGAGAATGTTGTAGAAATAGGAATAGGGAGCAGTGGGACTACAAAGTGATTTAAGCATAAGAGAAAAGCAAATCCAACCTGACCAATCATGCCCCGTCATCCCAACAGTACACTCTCAATCATCAACAGAGTGTTGAAAGGTGTCACCGACAGTGCTATCAAGTGATAACCTGCTGACCGATGCTTAATTTGTCTTCCATCAGGACCACTCAAATCCAGACCTCATTACAGACTTGGTCCAAACATGGACAAAATAGCTAAATTCCATAAGTGAGGTGAGAGTGACTGCCCTTGACATCAAAGCAGCATTTGACCGACTGTGGCATCAAGCAACCTGAGTCAAATTGAAGTCAATTGGAATCAGGAGTCACGCCTAGCATAAAGGAAGATGGTTGTAATTGTTGGAGACCAATTATTTCAGGCCTAGAACATCTCAGCAGCAGTTCCTCAGGGTAGTGTCCTAGACCAACCATCTTCAGCTGCTACATCAATGACCTTCTGTCCATCATAAAATCTGGAGTGGGGATGTTTGCTGGTGATTGCACTGTATAGTTCCATTTTCAACTGCTCAGTTAATTAAGCAATCCATGTTCATGTGCAGCAAGACCTGGATAACATTTGGGCTGATAATTAGCAAGTAACATGCTACATAAGTTCCAGGCAGTGGCCATCTCCAACAAGAGACAGTCTAACAAAATCCCCTTGGCATTTAGTGGCATTGATATGGCCAAATCTGCCACCATCAACATTCTGGGAGATACCATTGACAAGAAGCTTAACTGGACCAAGCACATAAAAACTGTGTCTACAAAAGCATGTCAATGACGAGCTATTCTGAAGTGAGTAACTCACCCCTTGACTGTGGCCAAAGCATGTCGATCATCTACAAGGCACAATTCAGGAGTGTGATGGAAAACTTTCCATTTGCCTGGATTATTGAAGCTTCATCAACACTTAAGAGGCATGACACCATCCTGGAGAAAGCAGTATGCTTGATTGGCATCCCATGCATCACATTAAACCTTCACTCCCCCTACCACCGGAGCACTATGACTGTAACGTGTATCAACACCAAGGCTTTCTAGACAGCAGCTGCTAAACCTATGACCTTTATCACCTAGAAGGACAAATAAGCAGGCACATGAGAAGACTACCACCTTCAAGTTACACACCTCATTGACTGGAAATATATTTTGTTCCTGGGTCAAAATTCTGGAACTTCCCATCTAACAGCACTGTTGGTGTACCTTTATCACATAGACTGTAGCAGTTCAAGAAGGCTGCTCCCCACCACCTTTTCAAGCACATGTAGGATTTAGCAATAAATGCTGACCTTGCCAGTGATGTCCATATCCCATGAATGAATAAAAATATCAAATATAAAAATTTTGAATTTGAGACTTTGGGGGCTGGGAAAACAATTTAGGCCAATGAGAACAAACCTGATAATATACTTACGGCAGAGTTTTAGATGAGCCGGTTTATGTAAGGTGAAGGGTGGGATACTCCCCAAGCCACAATTGGAATATTTGAGTCTGGAGGTGACAAAGGCATGGATGAAGGTTTCAGAACAGGTAAACTAAGGCAATGCAGAGGTGGGTGATGTTATGAAGGCAGAAAAAGGCTGTCTTTATGAGAGCAGGGTTGGGAAACTATGGCTATGAGAAGAGATTTGAGATCCTGGAACTAATTCCACTATTGCAGAGAAATTGATTTAGTAGAGCTTTGTGACATTATATCAATTTTGATACAGAGAATTAGAGAAAGACTATTTTCTCTGAGGAGTCTGTGATGAGGGGTCATCAATTTAAATTTGTTTTTTGGAGTGTGAAGAAAAATAGTTTTTATATCCAGGTCAGTCTGACATGGAATAATTTGCCACAGGGAATGGTTGAGGCAAGGACTTTTGCATTTTTATGGATAAAACTGGACCAAGGGAAGAATGTGGGCTTAGGGCTAAATTTTAAGTCACTCTGGCATAGAGCTGGTACAGAAACAATATGGTGAATGAGATCTGTGCTGTAAAATTTAGTGCATTTTATTTGATTGATATCATCTGAAACTGTATCTACCTCTGCATTTACAGATCAGAATCAAGTGTATATACAGTTAGACATGGAAGGGAAATTCCAACTGAATGAAGTTCTTCTAAGATTCAAGGTAAGATATACGCTTTAGTATATTTGCCATGTGGGTGTTTTCTATTCTACATTGTGTTTATTTTCTTCCTATATTTATATTGCCCTCACAGGATGGAACAATAGCAGGCAACTCATGGTTATCATCACATAGGCAACCAACACATTTGCTCAGTGTGAGAAGCCACCAACTTTCTCTCCATCTGACATATTCTGGGCCAGCACCATTGGTTAGAAGAAACTAAAGTGTAAATGTCAGTTGAGTGTGGAGTTGAAACTCAGATATTCAGGAATTCCAACTCTAACATTGCCGCTCACCCAGTGAGGGCATTTACATCTGAAACCCAGAGGAAATATAATTTAAATTTTTCTGATAATAAGCAAATCCATGTACAGTGATGAAATACAAAACAGTGGTTTCTGGATTCTGTATTTGCTGCTCAGAGAATAGCAACCAAAGATTTTGACCCTTCTGAATAGTGCTAACAGAAGTATCTACTAATTTATTACTGTTACTCTGTACACTACTTCCAGTTGTGCCCTAATCCATTCTACCTGTATTGTGCCCTTGCTTGTCATGGCTGACTTGTAATATGCCATAGGTCACTGTCAATACTGTTCCTTCACTGACTGGATCAATATTCCCAGTTGTATCTCTTGTTTTATTTAGCCAGACCACTTTTAGGTAGCATACTTCAGGGAATGACTAAGGGTGCGGCACAATGGTTGTAAATTTTGAGTTTGTTTACCTTGATGCAAATATGATCCTCCTAACATCCCCGATCTCAATTAATTTGGGTTATTTTAATGAAGACAAGAATGCTTTTAATGTTTTCTGATCTATTTTTACCATTAGTCTCCACGGCCAGCAGCCATGATGATTGAGCGCTCCACGGATTTTGGTCAAACCTGGAAACTATACCAGTATTTTGCTGATGATTGTGCTGCCTCCTTCCCTCAAATCCAAACAGGACAACCTCGCAGCTTTGATGATGTGCGTTGTCAAGTACAACCCCGGAATCAAGATTCACCAGATGACCAGGTAGAGCCACCCACAGCAATATACTGAGAAGAACAGCTAAACATTTTCAACTCATGATTTTCAGCATCACTATTGTACTTCTCAACTATCCACACCCTCTTTGCTAATGTAAAAGCTATAACATGTAAATCACTGAGCTGATCTGTATGTAATGTCAGAAATATCAGCAATTCTATTTGCTGAATATGCCGCTAAATTGCAATCTATGAAAACTAGCATCAATTAAATGAAGGATTTTGACTGTCTCTCCTTTCCATGTTTGATTCTAGGTTGCATTTAACCCACTCAAGCTGACTGATTATATCAGTGGTTCAAAGAGCAACAAGATTAACAGTAAGACATTTCTTTGACTTAATAAATCCCAGTGAATGTTTATGGTCTCTAAACTTTTAAATGAGCTCTGTTTCATAATGCCCTTGAAGATAGTTACACTCTCCAATCTCAAAACGATCACAGAGACTCAGGCTTTCTTTTAACTGGTTTTATTCAAGCATATGCAAGGGAGCCGCAATCATTCGTAAGAACGAAGACCCAGCTCCCAGACTGATTCCATTTCATTACTTTTGTACTTTCTTCTTATCATTGGCCAGAGTTTTCCTGTCGGCGATTTGGGGGTGGGGCCCAGTCGTCGAGGGGAAAATGATGCGGGATGGCGTTGGGAGGAATCCCCAATGTCATCTTGGTCCATTTAAATTTTTAGGAAGGCGGGTGGACAGCGAAATCAGCTGTCCGCCCGCTGACCTGTCAATGGCCAATTGAGGCCATTGACAGAGTAATTAAGATAATTAAAGACCATGCCAGTCCAACCTTAAAGCTGGTGGGCAGGCCAGGAGCCCCAGCGGGCTTCTGGTAATACATAAAACCTCATCCGCTGGCGGGATGAGGTTTCATCTCAGTTTTTAAAAAGTTTATTAAAGTTTCACTCATATTTATTAACATGTCCCATCTCGTGTGACAGTTTCACATGAGTGAGACATGTTAATAATGTTTTTATTTCTCTATTTTAAAAGTTTTTAAATATTCAGTGCTCTCCCTGAGACAGCACTTAGTCTCAGGGAGCAGTGCGCTCTTTCGCGAGCATGCACGAAAGAGCACACTTTGACAGTTGGGGAATCCCTCCCCCCATCCCCCCCCACCTCCCCCGCCCCCCCTGCACAGGAAGTAGCGATTCCTGTCAGGCAAGCCACTAGGCGGGACTTAATTGGCCTGCCCACTCAAAATGGTGGCGGGCCCCGTTTCAGCAGTGGAGTTCGGCTGCCCGCCTGCCGCCGAGCCAGTGGGGCCCACCCGCCAACCGAGGGCAAAATTCTGCCCATAATACATTTGAGTACATTTGAATACATCCAATCGGTAACCAATACACCAATCCCAAGCTAACTCTATCCTATTAAGTACATAAACATGTGATTTTGCAAACCAATTATTCTAAAAGACGTATACATAATTATATTATCCAATCAAAATTAAAATACGTACACAAAGACCTTGATTCTCACAGCTCAAGGCTGTTTGTGTTTCATCAAAGCCCCCTCTTTGTCTATTGTATGTCTTCCCATATCTAAGCTAAAACCATCTGCCCCTTCCTAATGTGAGAGGAGAGTACACTTAATCTAATTGATGTCCTGCTTGTGTCTCCAGTCTGATTCTCAAAGCTGTGCAATGTTCATTTGGTAATCTTCAACTCTTAATATGTTTAGCAGCCATTTCTGCCTGGAGATTTTAAGGGTTTTTCAGTAAATTATTACTGTGTTCTCTTTTAGCATTTTTAATTTCTCCCTAACACCTTCATAAATAGAAACAGTAATCAGAATAATTAAAACTTCTACTTGTCAGTAGTGAATTCCTAATCATGCTTGCATTGGCAGACAAGCTGCTAAATATACCAATATTCTTTCTGAATAGATTTGTATTTCTAATTTAATTTTTAGGTTAGAAAATTATTTCAAGCAATCCCACAGGCTATGTTTTCAAATCAAGCCATTGAATCTTTATTGCCTTTTTCAATGCATATGCTGTAGAATAGTCTATTCCCATAAGTTGCAAATGAAGAATCAACAGCCTTGAGATAAAGCAGGGTTAGAGAACAAATAATTAGGGCCAGGGCACACAATCTGAATTTTAAAATCAAATGTCCTGTCCATATTTTTATGTATTAGTTTTTAATGATATCATTTATGGTTAAATAGCAAAACTAATGGCAATTTGGGAACTGGAGGACAGGGATTTCTCTGCAGTGAAGCCTGCAGAGCTGGCAGCTGCACAGCCGAGGCACTGCAGTGCCACCACTGACAGGAGTGTGTAAAGACAGTTTAACCAGTAACACAAAATGACATTTATCATTATAAATATGAACATAATGAACTTATAATGGAAAAAGGTGACACACAAGTAATAACAGGAAATAAAGTGTGCACTTTAAGTGCATGTAGACCAGAAGTGCATGTAGACTTATTGTAGATATTTATGATCAGTTTGGCTTTGTGTAGTCAGTGTTAGGGGCTTGTACATTCTGCTTGAATGCCTCACCCTATTGCCTTGATACTTCAAAACTTAGATAAAGATGATTATTGAACAATAAATCGTGTTCTCTGTCATGATTTTTTTTTCTTATAGTTTCATTGCATCCAGAAGAATCAAAAGACCCTTAATGTATTTTAAGTAAATAAACACTGTCTCTATTCTTAGACATGGCACCATTTACAAACCTGAGGATTAATTTTATCAAACCATACAAGCCAGCTTTATCCCATGAGCTTCATAATGTCAACAACTTCTATGCTGTGTATGACATGAAGGTTCAAGGCAGCTGTTTCTGTAATGGTCATGCATCTTGTTGCATCTCAGAAGGTAACTCTGCGCATACTCCACGAGGACCAAGAAAAATGGTGAGAATCCTATTTTCACTCCATGTCCTTATTTCAAGCTACTGTACTGACAATCTTTGCTGTACATCTTTGCATACTTTAGCCTAAAGTACTGACCACAACCCTGCCTTCATGTACAGAACAATTTAATTGAATGTTATTTCGGAATACTCATGTGGTTCACAAATTGTGGAACTAGGAAGGGAATTCACAGACTTGCATTAAGAAGATCAGAAGGAAAAATGTATAGGAGCAAAAATATGAAACCCAATTCCACCTAGAATACCATCTACTTATTTGTAGCCTATGAAAACTAACATAAACCTTGCGCTTCACAATTTGTCATATAACATCAGTTACTCCTTTTAATTATGCTATAGGATTTCTACATCAGTATTCTGTAGGATATGTGGTAAAAGTCCAAACTCAGCGTTACATCAATAATGAATGCAGGAGTGTTTGGGGTTGCAAACTGTGTGTTCCTTTAACAAGCAGTTACTAGTTTCGAGTCACCTCACTGTTTCCTTATCTTCCAATGTATCAGACTTAAAATCCCTGCTCCTGTGTACAAAACTCTCCACAGCCCTAGCCCACTTCAACTTCCTCCAGCCTTGCACCCTCCCATGTCCCTCACTCTTCTTATTCTAGCCTTCAGCACATCCCTGTCACAACTAATTCAGCTTTACTCAATGTAACTCCTTTCCTAAAGCTCTTCATCTCTTTTACCTCCCTTTGCACCATGCAATGCCAGCTGAAACCTTCCTCTTCCATAAGCTTTCAATGTCAACTTCTAAGGCACAATCCAAGGCTCACCAAGCACACCTTTCAAAGCCACTTGTGCTATTGAAGGAACCATATAGATGCAAATTATTATTGCTTGAGGATAGAAGATGACAGTGGAAATTCAAGCCTGCCACATTGTTTGCAATAAGTACACAAATGAAGATTGATAACTATCTAGGGAGTAAAAATTATTTCAAGATAGGATTTCCATTATCTTTAATTCTCAAAGTCAGAAATTCCTGCCAATACAGAATGCACTAAGGAAGAATTACACTGATAGAAATGCAGAGCATAACCTGACGAGATATCTGATTCATCTGATTCTTATTCCATGAATGAGGCTGAGCCTAAATAGTACGCGATTCAAATCAAAATGGAACTCAAACATTTCAACGCATTATTTATGTCTAGTATTATGTATCTATTGTAATGCAGTTTAAATGCTTCTATATAACTGAAAAACTTGTGCAGATAACCACTACAGATAGGTCAGAATCTGCCCTTTGCTATTTGTTTGTATTTTTAAAGTTGTGTTGTCAGTAACTCACTGTCCATTTCTTCTAGATTCAAGAACAATGTGTCTGTAAGCACAATACTGCAGGTAAAAATTGTGAGATGTGTGCGAGCTTCTATAATGACCAACCTTGGAAGCCAGCTGATGATTACAATACCAATCAATGTAAAAGTGAGTAATTACCTTAGACCCTTTCTGTGACCCCCAGCAAGAATTTCCTGGATTTAGAGTAGGGTAGCAAAACAAGTGCCAATTTCTGAGAGTTCATTAAAAATATAATTAGTAGATTACCAAACATTAGTCATTCATCTAATAATAATGCCAATGATAAGTGCTGGGCTATACTTTCATGAGTCTAATATTTGACTCTCTATGGGGCGGAGGTTACATGGTAATTAGAGGTTGGGGGCATTGCTCTCCCTAGCCCACCCACTCACTGAACACTTGGTTCTATGCGTAACAAATTCTTCTAATTAGCTCTCTTCTTTCACCAATGTGTCGTTATCTTTTATAACCCTTTTTAGGGGTGATGTTATAAATTCTTGCTCCTGTTGTGAAGCTTCACACACCATGAGCGCACATCTGGAATTTGGGCACAAAAACTGCTGCATCTGCAACTATTAAAATTAGTGAATGGAAAATCATCCTCTTGAATTTGCGGATGCTGAGAGAACAGATTTGTAAAATGTTCACTTATTAAACTCCAATTGCGTATACAGTTAAATTATGTGGTATATTTCTATAATTTTGTATTGAAAGAAGTACACATAACTGGTGATAACAGTCCTTCTTATTCAGATAGGACAGCAGGATACTGGCAGGAGTTTGGAGTTTGGGTTTTTAGCATGTTGTCACAGAACTCTAGTTTCCTGGTCATGGGGATGGAAAGACAAAGATCCTGTGCTATGCCCTGTTTTAATTCTTAAGTGATCCATTTAGGTAATGACTGGATGCAGTTTTTAGCTTTTCTTACTTTCTCCTGCAGAGTGCAACTGTAACAATCACTCCGAGAAGTGTCACTTTGATGCCGAGGTGTATCGAGCCAGTGGAGGAATCAGTGGTGGAGTCTGTGAGGACTGCCAGCACAACACAATGGGAAACAACTGTGAGAAATGCAAACCCTCTTTCTATCGCAGGCCACGACAAGATGTTACAGCGATTGACGCGTGCATTCGTAAGTGAATTCCACGTAGCATCAGAACTAGTGTTAGTTAAGAGATAGGGAAGAACAATCCAGCGCAATAAGTCGATATATACAAAACTACAAGCGTGTCAAACTTTCCATTAACTGCAATTTTCACAATACCTTCAAACCTATACATTATCATAGCATTTAAACTGGGCAGCAGGGAGCATGGCGTCAAATCCAGCGCTAACTGACATTAAGTTAGGAGTCACACTTACATGAACCACTGAGTGGGAAGTCCATTTTTGGTGTAAATTTTAGAAATTTCCTGTCGCTCCAGTCAAAGCCGAGACTTTCCAGCTCAAATGCAATCACTGCAGTAAAGGTAATTGGCAATTCCAGAGATCACAAGAATGGCAGGTATGAAAAGTACAAATGTAAAGCTTGTACAGTAAAAAGAACTGACATTTATATAGCACCTTTCACAAACTTTAGTAATTGCAAAACACTTTACAACCAAGAAAATACTTTTGAAATCACAGAATCTCACAGTGCAGAAGAGGCCCTTCGGCCCATCGAGTCTGCACCGACAGGTGAGAAACACCTGACCTACCTACCTAATCCCACTTACCAACACTTGGCCCATAGCCTTCAATGTTATGATGTACCAAGTGCTCATCCAGGTACTTTTTAAAGGATGTGAGGCAACCCGCCTCCACCACCCTCCCAGGCAACGCATTCCAGACCATCACCACCCTCTGGGTAAAAAAGATTTTCCTCACATCCCCCCTAAACCTCCTGCCCCTCACCTTGAACTTGTGTCCCCTCTTGACTGACCCTTCAACTAAGGGGAACAGCTGCTCCCTATCCACCCTGTCCATGCCCCTCATAATGTAGCCACAGTTGAAATGTGCAAAACATAGTCGTCAATCTACTGTCCCAGAAACTGCAATGTAAAAATGATCAGATAATATGTTTCAGTGATGTTGATTGAGGGATTAAATATTTGCCAAAAAATTGTGGAGATCTCCCCTTCCCTTCTTCATGGTTCTGCCATGGGATCTTGTATGCCCACCTGAGAGGACAGATGGGGAATAAAAGCAAAAAATGCTGGAAATACTCAGCAGGTCAGGCAGCGTAAGTGGAGAGAGAAAAAGAGTTAACATTTCAGGTGTGTGACCTCTCATCAGAACTTGAGGCCTGGCTTTTAAGATCTAACCTGATGAGGGC
This sequence comes from Carcharodon carcharias, assembly GCF_017639515.1. Taxonomy (NCBI): domain Eukaryota; kingdom Metazoa; phylum Chordata; class Chondrichthyes; order Lamniformes; family Lamnidae; genus Carcharodon; species Carcharodon carcharias. The sequence goes on from NC_054475.1 coordinate 22,251,203, forward strand.
AGTAGGTTCATGGGAACACCACCAGCTGCACATTCCCCTCCAAGCCACACACCATCCTGACTTGGAAATATATCACCGTTCCTTCACTGTCGCTGGGTTAAATTCCTGGAACTCGCTCCCCAACAGCACTGTGGGTGTACCTTCACCACAGGGACTGCAGCAGTTCAAGAAGGCAGCTCACCACCACCTCCTCAAGGGCAATTAAGAATGGGCAGTAAATGCTGGCCTAGCTAATGATGCCCATATCCGTGAATGAATACATTTTTAAAAATCTGACATTACAGTTCTCTCCCAGTAATGCACCAAAGTATCAGCCTCGATTATGTGCCATAGTTTCCAGGTCTTGGGAATTGAATTTACACTCTTCTAACATGAGGCAAAAGTGCTACTACTGAGCCATTGAACCCTGGCTGACACCTTATTAGAGAGAATATGCTGTTGTGTGTTTGGGGCACATGATTGAGGAAGAGCAAAGGGAATTTTACTTTATATCTGGGCAATTCTACTATAGGCCCAAAGGTGTTTGATGCAAACACTGAGCGACAACAGGCGAGAAGTGTTCCACACCACAACACTGACATCCCTAACTTGGTGTCAAAATTCAAAATGTAAAGTTCAAAATTTAATTGAGGCAGGCGGTGAAACTGCTATCAGACCCCATCCCTGCCTGATTTTCCTCCACCCATACGATGTTCCACACCCAAGCACAAATGAGGGTGAGCTGCCCATAGGTTGGGAAAGTAGAATACCCTAATTGAATACTGTAAGGATTTGCTTCATTTTTCAGAATGTACATGCAATGGGCTGGGGTCCCAGCCTGATGGTAGCTGCAATCCCACCACCGGCCAGTGTAATTGTCTACCAAACGTGATAGGTTCAAACTGTGACAGGTGTGCTGAGGGCTACTGGAACTTGAGAAGAGGGATTGGCTGCGAGCCATGTAGCTGTGATTCCAGAAACTCTTACAACCAGCGCTGTGATCAGGTACGGCATAACTCACCACTAAAAATGCTGCTAACCATTCCAACTAAAGAAGCACTTAAATTGTGTGGCATTCTGTCTCAGCGGGGGTTTTTTATTATTCATCCATGTGGTGTGGGTGTCGCTGCAAGGCCAGCATTTACTGAGTGTGGATTTGCACAAAAATAAAAATAAGCCATTAGAGGTGATTTTCTGAAGTTTTCTCTTTGCAAGGGCTTGCAGACTTTGCTGGTGCTATACTTTCAGGCAGGGGAAAGCGAGGCATAACCTTAAATCCAACATTTCATAATGTATTTCATATTGAAGTATTGTAGGTGTAAAGCTATGAAGTGTAATTTTACACCAGTATATTGCCTTAAAACATGTTTAGATTTATGATTCACTAGCTGGGTGATTCATACTCTGGTATAATTTATACTCAGTTTTTACAGCATGTGTAATATGCAATATAGTTTGCAAGTGTGACTCAATTCGGCATCAACAACAACTGGCATTTACATAGCACCTTTAACATAGTAAAACATCCTAGAAGCTTCACAGGAACCTTACCTAGCAAAATTAGTGCTTGTGCACCAAAAATGTGGGTTAGGATTAATAGTTTTGTTCTTGGGATTGAGAGCAGTGTTTTTACCTTGGGTAATCTGCTATAACATCTTGCTGATATGTTCAGTTACTGGATGGTTCTGAAATCCTGCACACTATGCTAACAGTGTGCCTTTAGGACAGCCCACAACCCCAATAAGATACATGTTTCGGGGGTTCTTCATCCAGGCACGGTGTAACAGAGTACTGATATGTTACTATATTGTTCTGTCCAGGTCACAGGCCAGTGTCCTTGCAGGGCAACAAACAGTGGAAGAACATGCAGCACAACAAATTTACAAGAATGTCCAGACAACTACTACAGTTTGGGTACAGAATGCGTACGTAAGTATCCCAAGCTTTTAATTATTTTGTGTTTACTTAAAACAAATGTATTTTCACTGATTGAAACATCTTAGGATATTTCTGTCTAACTGCCCTGTTCTGTCAGATCCTACTGAGTTCCTGTAGATTCCTGAAACAGGTGCTGCTAATTTTATCTAACACAATGTAACAGGAAAAATTGTTACGGAGCCTCATTGGTGAGTAGTGGAGTGTTACATATGAATTGAACCAAGTATCTCGGCATATGATCTCCTTCCATTTCTTAACCTTTGACCTGCAGAGGGTATTCTAACATGACTGTATTAATGAAGCATAAGTGAGAAATGTCTTTTACAATGGAAATGAATAATATCAGTATGGAGAAGAGCATATTTTGAAGCTGTATCAGGTTTGATTAAGCTTACTTGTACCACATCACATTGTTCTGAATAAGCTGTTATCTCAAAATAAATCCTCACTGAATAACATCGTACAGCACATTATACATTTACTTAAGGCATAATGAATAAGAAATCCATTCTGTAATGTCAATCCTGAATAATCAGAGTTGCATTATAACATTTGGATACTATCCATCAAGGATAAGGGGTTAGCATGGGAAAGTGGTGCTGAGGTAAATGATCAGCCATGATCTAATTAAATGGCAGAGCAAACTCAATGGGCTGAATGGCCTACTCCTGCTCCTATGTTCTTATGTTCTTATAAATAAGTTCAGCTCTCTGCTTTTACTGGCATCATTTTTTTTATTCATTCATGTGATGTGGGCGTCGCTGGCTAAGCCAGCATTTATTGCCCTTCTCTAATTGCCCTTGAGAAGGTGGTGGTGAGCTGCCTTCTTGAACTGCTGCAGTCCGTGTGGTGTAGGTACACCCACAGTGCTGTTAGGGAGGGAGTTCCAGGATCTTGACCCAGCGACAGTGAAGGAATGGCGATATATTTCCAAGTCAGAATGGTGAGTGGCTTGGAGGGGAACTTGCAGGTGTTGGTGTTCCCATGTGTCTGCTGCCCTTGTCCTTCTAGATGATAGTGATCCTGGGTTTGGAAGGTGCTGTCTAAGGTGTTTTGGTGAGTTCCTGCAGTGCATCTTGTAGATGGCACACACTGCTGCTATTGTGCATCGGTGGTGGAGGGAGTGAATGTTTGTGGATGTGGTGCCGATCAAGTGGGCTGCTTTGTCCTGGATGGTGTCAAGCTTCTTGAGTGTTGTTGGGAGTTGCACTCATCCAGGCAAATGGAGAGTATTCCATCATACTCCCGACTTCTGCCTTGTATATGGTGGTCAGGCTTTAGGGAGTCAGGAAGTGTGTTATTCGCTGCAGGATTCCTAACCTCTGATCTGCTCTTGTAGTCACAGTATTTATATGGCTAGTCCAGTTCAGTTTCTGGCCAATGATAATCCCCAGGATGTTGATAAAAACATCATTCAGCGATGGTAATGCCATTGAATGTCAAGGGATGATGGTTAGATTCTCTGTTGTTGGAGTGGCCATTGCCTGGCACTTGTGTTGCACAAATGTTACTTCCCAGTTGCCGCTTGACATCCCAAGCCTGGATATTGTCTAAGTCTTGCTGCATTTGAACATGTACTGCTTCAGTATCTGAGGAGTTGCGAATGGTGCGGAACGTGGTGTAATCATCAGCGAACCTTCCCACTTCTGACCTTATGATGGAAGGAAGGTGATGAAGCCGCTGAAGATGGCAAGGCTTAGGACACTACCCTGAGGAACTCCTGCGGTGATGTCCTGGAACTGAGATGATTGACTTCCAACAACCACAGCCATCTTCCTTTGTGCTGGAGTCTTACTCCAACCATTGGAGAGTTTCCTCCTGATTCCCATTGACTCCAGTTTTGCTAGGGCTCCTTAATGCCATGCTCAGTCAAATTCTGCCTTGATGTTAAGTGCAGTCACTCTCACCTCACCCCTGGTGTTCAGCTCTTTTGTCCATGTTTGAACCAAGGCTGTGATGAGGTCAGGAGCTGAGTGGCCCTGGCTGAACCCAAACTGGGCATCATTGAGCACGTTATTGCCAAGCAAGTGCCACTTGATAGCACTGTTGATGATCCCTTCCATTACTTTACTGATGATCAAGAGTAGGATGATGGGGCGGTAATTGGCCAGGTTGGATTTATCCTGCTTTTTGTGTACAGGACATACCTGGGCAATTTTGCACATAGCTAGGTAGATGCCCGTGTTGTAGCTGTACTGGAACAGCTTGGCTAGGGGAGTGGCAAGCTCTGGAGCACAAGTCTTCAGTACTATTGCCAGAATATTGTCAGAGCCCATAGCTTTGCAGAATCCAGTGCCTTCAGCCATTTCTTGATATCACATGGAGTGAATTGAATTGGCTGAAGACTGGCATCTGTGATGCTGGGGACCTCCAGAGGAGGCTGAGATGGATCATCCACTTGGCACTTCTGGCTTGCTGAAGATTGTTACGAATGCTTCAGCCTTATCCTTTGCACTGCTGTGCTGGGCTCCACCATCATTGAAGATGGGGATATTTGTGGAGACTCCTCCTCTAGTGAGTTGTTTAATTGTCCACCACCATTCACGACTGGATGTGGCAGGACTGCATAGCTTAGTTCTGATCCGTTGGTTGTGGGATCGCTTAACTCTGCCTATCACTTGCTGCTTATGCTGTCTGGCACACAAGTAGTCCTGTGTTATAGCTTCACCAGGTTGACACCTCATTTTTAGGTATGCCTGGTGCTGCTCCTGTTATGCCCTCCTGCACTCTTCATTGATCCAGTGTTGATCCCCTGGCTTGGTGGTAATGCTAGAGTGGGGGATATGCCAGGCCATGAGGCTACAGATTGTGTTCAAGTACAATTCTGCTGCTGCTGATGGCCCACAGTGCCTCATGGATGCCAAGTTTTGAGTTGCTTGATCTGTTTGAAATCTATCCCATTTAGCATTGTGGTGGTGCTCCATGACATGTTGGAGGGTATCCTCAATGTGAAGGGTGGACTTCATTTCCACAATGGCTGTGCAGTGGTCACTCCTACTGATATTGTCATGGACAGATGCACCTGCAGCAGGCAGGTTGGTGAGGATGAGGTCAAGTATGTTTTTCCCTCACCACCGCAGACCTAGTCTAGCAGCTGTGTCCTTTAGGACTTGGCCAGCTCGGTCAGTAGTGGTGCTGCTGAGCCACTCATGGTGATGGACATTGAAGTCCCCCACCCAGAGTACATTCTGGGCCCTTGCCACCTGCAGTGCTTCCTCCAAGTGATGTTCAACATAGAGGAGTACTGATTCATCAGCTGAGGGTGGGTGGTGCGTGGTAATCAGCAGGAAGTTTCCTTGCCCATGCTCTGACCTGATGCCATGGGACCTGGAGTCAATGTTGAGGACTCCCAGGGCAACTCCCTCTTGACTGTATACCACTGTGCTGCCACCTCTGCTGGGTCTGACCTGCCGGTGGGATAGGACATATCCAGGGATGTTAATGGTGGTGTCTGGGACATTCTCTGCCCCTGGCTCTGTCTCTGATGTTTCTTTGAGGATGACTACATCAGGCTGTTACTTGATTAGTCTGTGAGACAGCTCTCCCAATTTTGGCACTAGCCCCCAGATGTTAGTAAGGAGGATTTTGCAGGATCAACAGGCTGCAATTGCTGTTGTTTCCGGTGCCTAGGTTGATGCCAGGTGGTCCATCCGGTTTCATTCCTTTTTTGAGTCTTTATAGTGGTTTAGCAGTTTGATATAACTGAGTAGCTTGCTAGGCCATTTCAGAGTCAACCACATTGCTGTGGGTCTGGAATCACATGTAGACCAGACCAGGTAAGGACAGCAGATTTCCTTCCCTAAAGGGCATTAGTGAACCTGATGGGTTTTTACAACAATCAACAATGGTTTCATGGCCATCATTAACTTTTAATTCCCGATTTTTATTGAATTCAAATTCCACCATCTGCCATGGTGGGACTCAAACCTGGATCCCCAGAGTCTCTACCCTGGGTCTCTAGATTACTGCTTCAACAATAATACCACTACGCCATGGTGTAGACCCAGAATAGCAGTTATGTCCTTTAGGACTCGGCCAGCTCGGTTGATGCCAGGTGGTCCGTCCGGTTTTCATTCCTTTTTTGAGCCTTTGTAGTGGTTTAGCCGTTCGATATAACCATTGACATGGAAACTAAATTGGAGTTTGCTCCCAGTGTTCTGGTCTTGATCATGTCACAATTGTGTATTAGCACTGATGGTGCGTGACATCATTTGAATGCCCTGAATCAATCCTCTTTGAAACTTGTTCTCTTGATAGGATGTGATTGTGACCGAAGTGGCACCGAGACCAGCGGATGTGACAAGAGTTCAGGACAATGCCTGTGTAGCGCAGGTTTTACAGGGAGGCGCTGTAATGAGTGCAAGTGGGCCCGTGGTTACTGCTCTGACTTTCCAAACTGCAAACAGTGCCATCCATGTTTCCACATCGTGGATAATCAACTCAGCACATTAAATATTCGACACAAGGCCCTGGTAAACATAAAGCTGCCAACTCATGTGGGAAATGATTATGATTCAGAGACACGTGCCTTAGACAATAAACTGCAACAAGTTCGGGAAATAATTAGCATTCCAGCCGTGACAGAAAGCACAATCACAGACGTGAACAACAACCACAACCGGCTCAGGTAGGATGGATGAAATAATCAATCAAATGTTAATTTACTTGTCACCGTGCACTTTTGCATATTTACTCATTTTTTCCAATACAAGATTTTTGTTTTCACCTTATTACCCTATTCTATGGGGGCACTTTAGTGCGCACAATCCTCCACCCGACAGAGGCTGGTCATTCATTCTCATTTGTTTGTCAATGCCTGAGGCAGCAGGCCATGAGCTCATGCATCACTCCTAAGACTCGAGCACATAGTCTAGGCTGAAGCATTGCTCCAGTGCTGAAGGAGTGCTGCACTGTCAGAGCTGCTGTTTTTCAGAGGTGACATTAAATCAAGGTCCTGCCTGCCCTCTCAGGTGGATGTAAAAGATTTCCATACTGCTGTTTGATGAAGAGCAAAGGTTTTCCTATATTACATTTCAAAAGTGCTTCATTAACTGTGAAACACTGGGGTTACAAAAGGTGCTATATAAATGTATATAATGTGATATTGATATCACATTAATGCACAGTATAAATAAATGAAAAGACTTAGGAGTGGGAAGATACACAAAAATAATAAACTTACTCTGGAGTTACCTATCCCCAGTGTCACATTGTAAACTATTTCCACTGTAGAAATATACGTATAGTCGATTGGTAGCACAAAACTTGAGTATCGCTGAAGAAAGAGACAATGCTGGTCCTGAAGAGCAAAAGCTTCTTTTTTCAGCAATACACAAGAAATTTAGTTATTTACTAACTATATGCACACTGACATTTGAAGTTGTTCTTAAGATTGCACAGGTGTGCAGTTCCACTTTCGGATGGTGACATTGTTTAAGTGCAGCTGAAAGGTAGCAAAGCCCTTACATACAGAATTTTTTACAGGGTGTGATAGGGTGGATGTAGATCAGATATGTCCCCTGGCTGATGAGTCTAAAACCAGGGGACACAATCTCAGGCCATTTAAGGCTGAAAGGAGGAATTTCTCCATGCAAAATTGGTGAATCTTTGGAATTCTCCACCCCAAAGGGCTGTGGAAGATCAGTCACTGAGCATGTTCAAAACAGAAATTGATAGATTCACAAGCAGGATGAGGTTTCCTAAAGCTTTTATTAATCAAATAAATAATTTTTCCAAAATATCAAAACATTTTCCATCTCATGTAACACAGTCACACATGAGGGGACATGTTTAATTAAATTTTTATCCATTTATTTAATAACTTCAAAAGCCCTTCAATCTCCCTGAAGCAGCTGGCCCCAACTCTTCCTCTTCCTGCACAGGTAGCGCTGAGCGCTTTGGCTCACGTCTTACGCTGGGTGGGCCTTAATTGGCCCGCCCGCCTAAAATGGCGGTGCAGAGCGATCGCGGGCTACAGTCGGCTCCGCGACTGCTCCAGCCGAGCCCGCATGCCGTCTGAAAGATCCTGCCCCGTAAAGTTATCAGTCTGATCGAAGTCAAGAAGTTCAGTCTCTGACTGTTGCTGTATCAGAAGTGCGATTGGAGCAAAAATACAAAAGTGAGAATTTCATAACAATGCTTGTAGGGGTTCTGTAGAATCTGCCTTTCACCACTCCGTGCATGTTGGTGTTGCACTAAAGTCAGGACTTTATTCCCCAACCTGTTTGTTTATATTTGGACACAGGGCAGAGGCTGAGAAGATCAACTCTGATACCAATGTTGTGGATCAAAATTATCGCCTGAGCAACGAAATGGATGTCTTGGATAGTAACATAAAAAACATCAACGGTCAACTACAGAGCACAAAGGAAAAAATTGACCTTTTCATCAGTGAAGGCTCACAAGGCACACAAGGTATTACACCCTGGAACCCACACTGGTTTTCTGTTTCAGTAAATGATCAGATTTTCAATTTGAGTGCAGATAGCTTTAAACTAAAATATAATTTTAATGATGTTGTAACTTCAATTGTTAAGACCACGGTGAAGGACAGACCAGGAAGGTAGGAGATAACAAGTTAGAGCAATCGAAGGGAGTGGAGGACTTGAGGCGCCAATGTCACACAGGCAGTTCTCAAAGGATCTCGAGAGGGTAAAAGGCCAGGGGGAGGGGTCCAGGTGAAGGCAGAATATTGGAGCCAAGTAAAAGGGTCCATTGTGTCTGGTCAAAGAAGCGGGTGTGGAGGCAAAGAGGATGGAAGAAGAGCTCATACTCACTTCAAAATTTATTGAGGTGGAGGTGTTAGGGGATGAAGTTAAGGCCTTTGCTGAGAATGGTTTATTCAGGGTCAGAAATGGGAATGTCAGAGGCTATAAAGAATATAAGGCAAGGGGTGATATTAGAAGAAGGGATGGGGCTACAGGGACAAGGAAGGTTCTAGGTTAATCCGGGTTTGTGCTGAGTTAGCTAATCTCAGTCAACTATTGCTGGCTAAGAAGATAAAAATAAGCCAGCCAGGTTTTCTGCTGCAGGACACATACTGTTTCCTTGGGCTTGGGAGTGGGGTCCACACCCTTGGACTGGAATAGCCAATAAACTTTCATCGTCAAAACTCACCTTAACAACCAGCCACATGGTAATTATCAGAGGATAACTGGCACCTGTGAAACCATACTGAAGCCTGAAGTTACAGTTTTGGCAAACAGGGGAGATGGTTACCGATATTGGCTGGGATTTTCGTGTGGCTTCAGTTGTGTTTAGTGGCGTGAGTGGACAATATGGCGAGAAGGCCAAAAATCGGTTTCACAACATCGTGAAACCGGTTTGTGATCATCCGCTCAGCCAGTTGATGGTGGGCTGCGTTCCCCACTGTCGGACGTCAGGAACCTCATTGTAATACATCAGCATATCATTATAAGGCCAGCCCGCTAGACTCTGCCCACTGGATCGTCCACCCATGTCGGTGGGAAAACACGCCGACGTGTTTGACAACAGCATGTATAAGGCGTGCACCTGGCGGCTGCACTTCGCTCGAGACTTCAAGGTTTGTTTTCCTCCCTTGCTTCGGACAGCACTCACAGTCATCAGCACCAGGCTTCACAGACAGAACCACATCACTTGTAGGGGCCTCACAGACAGATCTCTACCTACCAGATCAGCCATATGTGGGTGGCTTTTCAATGGCTGCAGGGCAAGTTCTTGCTTGGGGAAGGGGGAGAAGTGGCCTCAGGCAAAGGAAGAGACTGCAGGATGAGAGCTGTACTGGGGAAGGAGGGTAACCCAGGGTGTGTGTGGGGGTACATGTCGATCTGTGCAAGTGGTCTCAAGATGGTGAGGTCTGAGGAGGCAGCCTCCAGAGGAGATGAGGCCAGATGGAGATGTGAGGGTACGTGTGTGAGAATGGTGGTGATGTGCCCTGAGCTGGCAGTGAGTGAGATGCCAGTGAATGTGTGATGGGCTTGAGTGTGTGAGTTTAGAGTGATGAAATGGTTGCCGTACCCTGGCTGCATGGATGAGATCATTCATCCTCTATCTGCATTGGATGGCTGACCTCTTCAGTGCAGCATTGGCACCGATCACCACTGCCACCGCCTCCAAGGCCAGAGTGGTAATGGAGCTGCTCCTCCTGCAGCCAGAATGGAGATAGAGGACATCACAATGGGCCTCCACGGCACCCAAATGCCGCTCGAGGGCTGCAGTCTTCTTGCCTTTCGGGGCCATATCTTCTTTGCTGCAGTCCTGGGTTGGAAGCACTGAGCATGGCTGTACTTTAAATGTGGTGCCTGGTGTGATGAAGCGGCAAGGTGAGGGCGTGGCAGGTGAATTGGAGCCCGCCCACCATGGAAACGGCATGTATCCCGGGAATGCATAATTAATGCGGCGGGTTTAGGATGGTATGGCGTGAATTACGGCCAGCAGGTAAAACGTTATTTTTCCCGCCCGCTACCACACTTAGTGTAAACCTGGGATGGTTCCGCCCATCGTGTCTTGTGGGGCTGGATATTCCTGCGTTAGTGTAACATGCCAACTGGGTCAGAGTAGGTTTTCAGCCTGATAGGAGCTTTCAGTCTCAGCTAGAGCAACAGGAGGAGGCTTTCACTCGTGAGGTGAGGGAAAATTAGATAAAAAGTCTTCCCACTGATCTCTTTGCATCCCAGCTCTTAGATTAGGTTGAACAATATTGGTAGACACCTGGGAATTTGGTACTTGCCCAACCTCCCTGCAGAGTGGTATGGATAAGAAGCCCAAGATTGCCATCGAAAGCAACTTACAAAATGAGAAAAATTGGTTAATAATTGAACAAAATCTGAACGTGTTCACTTTTCTTCTGAATACTAATGCTTTAATAGACAAAGCATTCAGATCAGGGTTACTGATGATTTATGTTTCCTCCAGGTACTTTCAACAACATACTTTCATCATATCAACTGTCTGGAAAAGCAAAAGACAGGATTGTTGCTGTGGAACCCATCATTCTTAAATCTAGAGAATCTCGGTTAACTGCAAATCAGCTTATTAAACATGTAAACACAGAAAACAGGAATAAACTGGAGAAGCTGAAAGATGGTCTGAAGTCTCCCAATGTAAATCCTCTCATCAACAAAGTAAGGGGCTGTTTAAATAGTACAGCATGTGAAATAGCACAAAAAGACAATTGATGGTGGGCAGAATTTACAACAATGGCAATAGTGAGTTTCTAGTGGGCTGTTCTGCTGTTTTCATTTGAACACTGACACTGACAATCTTTCCGAAATGCAAGTGTGTAGGTGAATGAACACAACTATATTAGCCTAGGAAAAAGTTGACCAATTATAGACATGCCATAGACAAGGCACAGGTTTCTGTTTTTCAGCTGAGTTAAGGGGTCCTTGAAACATTTACATTTCAACTCTTGTAGCCGACAAAACACAATTTGTGTTTAAGTATATTTTTCCTGTTACATAGTGCACTTCATTTTTCACCTCTGCTAAATGGTAACATCATAGAAGCACTTGTCCTTGTGCCTTACTGTCTTCATCCTTGATTACATTTTGGCTGCTTTGCAATTTAGTGACCTGTTCCTCTCAAGAGCTCCAATTTTCAACAGCACAGTGATGCATTGCACAATTATTTTATATTTCTAGAATTTCAAAGTGAGTCCAGATGATCTCCTGAGTTTCACCTACCTGAAGGAGCAGTCCTTAGTTCAGCTGTACTGTAAACGTGACTTTGTTATTTGTCCTCAGAAATGTTTATGTAACCTTAACCAGTGCCATTACTGAAATACAATGTTATTCTGTAATTGGTGGCATGAGTTTGGTCCCTGTGTAATATTAAACTGGAGCATTAGCACTTTGCCGAACTTTAACTCTAGGCACTGAACCTCATGGAAGTTCACACTTAGGTTCTGTATAATTTCTAACAGCGGAAGTGTGCAGCTAGACTGTACTCATGCACCCAGGAGCTGTGAACATCTGGTCGACTTTCCTTTTAGGACTTTGCAAAGCCTGCTTTAAATTTTGTTAACATGGATTATTTTTGTTGAAGATATGTCACTATTTTCAACTAACGCTATTATGACCTTTCTCCAGGTCTGTGGTGGCTCTAGGGAGGAACCGTGCACAGCAGAAAGGTGCCCAGGCGATCTTTGTCCTGAAACCTGCGAAGGTATCAACTGCCAGGGGACACTTCGTCTGGCTAAGAAAGCAATTGAAGATGCAGAGAGAGGGAGTATTTCCATACCAGATGTCTCCAACAGAATCACGCAACTCGCCAAAAGGGTGAGAACATTTTCTAAAATGTTCAGAAATACTAATAACATGTGAAACAACACAGGAATCCTTAACCCTTCTTATATGTAGGTTTAAATATTGTCATAATTTTTCCCTGTTTGTGGTAGAATTGGAATATTGACAACTTCACTTTCAATGATTGAACCTTGGCAACAACTATAAATATTTGAATATTCCCATTATTATTATTTTTGAAATTCCCATTATTATTTATTAATAATATTCTTATTATTATTTGACTATTTTTAATGGGGAATGTTTTAACATTGATACCAAAATGTGAAAACCTCAGTAGTGAAGAATGTGCTGTAATTGAACCTGTGCTTATTTCCAGCTTGAAAGTACAGATCAAAAGGCACAACAAATGAGAAGCAACACCTTACGTTTGACACAACAAGTTGTCTCAGCCAAAGATCAGATGCAAAAAAACATTGCAGACATCAAGACCCTCATTGCTACAATCAAAGATTTCCTGACATGTATGTGATCAATTGACCAAAGTTTTGATTTGATCTATTTTAGTTGATCTCCACTGTGCCGCAAGTTAAAAAAAAGAGCAGATTTCTGTCTAAAGCTAACATACAGTATGCGTGCAGTACTCATCTGCAAACTTATCCATTGTACTCTATACCTTTCCCTATTTCCATAACTGATTGTACTGTCACAAAACAAGAAGTGAATTATACTATTGGAAAGATCTGTCTTTCACAAACACTGGAATTAGCCTAACGGAGCTACAATGTATTAGTAAGCCTTCGGGTTTTGTGAAAGCTGCAATACAGTAAGAATAAATAAACTGCATTTTCATTGCATGCTGTAACTGAATTACATAGTTGTTACACTGATGTGAGCATATCACTTCGAAAACTGAAGAACAGCAATGCTGCTCTTTCCTACTCATAAGTGTTACAAATTTCCCTTTTCATCCCATCCAGGTTACACCCGAGCCAATAGAAACATGGGAATTCACATAAAATAAAATTATTTTTGATGATATTAGTGGATGAACACTTACTGAATTCCTCTGTTCTCTATTTTGACGCAGGAATTAATCTTTAAATCGGTTAACTCCTCCACTAATACAGTGGACAAAGAAATACAAAGGTTATACAAATGAATTAAGGTCATCAACAGCCATTTTGAGGCTCTGATGCGGCCAACGATGTTTGTAGAGCTTATTTACATAAAATGTACTTCAGATTTACTTTATTCAGCATGGTGTGAGACCGTAAAAGAACTCAGGATAAAAGATAGTTAAGGGGAAACAAAAATTGTTTCTTTGACCATACCCAAAGGGCGGGCGATTCCAAATCATGAAGTTTTAATGATGTTTACAGGTTGGATTGATACTTTCCAGGTGCTTTAATAATATGTTACGTATTACTTAATTTTTACAGCAACCCAGGCAGACCCAGATGAAATTCAGAGAATTAGTGAGCTTGTTCTCTCACTCAAACTTCCCACTGATACTATTACAATCAGAGATAAGATCACCAGTTTACGCAACATTGCAGCCAGAATTCCTGACGTAAGCGAAATATTAGCAAACACACAGGATGATGTTGCCAAAGCTAAGGTGCTTCTTGAAGATGCAAACAATGCCAGGTACGAAGTGAATCTCATTATAGATATCATCAGGCTTGGGAGAGAGAGGCAATCCACTCATGCTTCACCACTGTAATCTAGAACCAATTGATACATTCCTGCATGGAGGTCATTTTAAATGTTGCAATTTTTTTGGAGCAGTATTTATGGGCAGAATCTTCTGGCTGGCGTGTGGATGGCGGAGCTTGCACGCCAGCACTTAAAATATCGCGCGCTGACATCACGCAAGTGTCCCGACGTCAGCGCGCGGCATCACAATATTTCGGTCGGCAGGCGCGCTATGCAGCGGGACGCACGCCCGCCATTAATTAAAGGCCCTTAACCTGCCAATCATCGACAATTTTGAGGGGCCCGTGCGAACTTTGGCTCGGCGCACGGGCCCAACAGGCAGACGGGTAGGTGTTTATTTTACAAACCTCATCCAGTAGCGGGATGAGGTTTGATAGCGATTTAAAAAGCATTTAGTAAAGTTTTTGTTTATTCCATTAACATGTCCCATCTCGTGTGACATTTTCACATGAGGGGGGGCATATTAATGAATTTTTTATTGTTCTGTTTTTTATATTTGCCAGCCTTTCCGCGATCTACCTGAGGCAGCACTTAGTCTCAGGGAGGTGTGCGCTGTTTTGTGCGCATGCATGAAAGAGCGCACTCTGGCAATTGGGGAATCCCTCCCCCCACACACAGGAAGCGCATAGCGTTTCCCGTTGGGCGGCCCGCTGGGTGGGCCTTAATTGGCCCGCCCATTTAAAATGGTGGCAGGGCCTGTTTCGGTGGTCGCGATCGGCTGCCCGCCTACTGCCGAGCTGGTGGGGCCCGCTCGCCCATCAAGGGCAAAATTCTGCCCTATGACAATATATATTCATTTACCAATAATCTTCAAAATTGTACTGCATCTTGATGCATTGTCCTTGCTAGCAAGTCACCTAAAATAAGGTAGGATATGATTGCAAAAGGACGCGTAAAGTTAAGCTTCAATCCTGAAAGGGATCTATACATTTTCTAAGAGTTTCTTTATCTAGTAGTCATTGTCCTTGATAGATGATTGAAGGTACATTCAAATTAAGATGCTTCTTCCTTTGCTGTTGTGATCTAGGGACAGAGCTAGCAGAGTGAAGGATAACATCGACGAAGTGCAGGGTGCTCTGACCGATGCCAATGAGGCTCTGAGGAATGTGAATGACATGATTGAAGATGCCACCGAGGCTATTGACACCATCCAGGAAAAAACCACAAAGGTAAATGAAACATATTATAATTTCGAACCTCTTTCAACCATAATGAAAATAACAGTAATATTTCTACACTATGTCCCCCGCAAAACAGAAGTAATTTACTTTTTCAGTGCTTCCTTTTCCTTCCTTCATTCTTTCCTCACCATGACACAGGTTCTTCCTTTCCAGAGAACACCAGTTGTCTGAATTTCAAATGTCACCACATTTTTCCTCAATATTGCTCCATGGCCAGTCAACACAAGCCAAAATTAAACTGAGCTGACTTTTTCCTTCCTTCTACTTCAGTGACGGAGGGACCTTGTTTTTGCCTGTTCCCACTGCAGCTAAGTGAATTGTAGCAGATATATTCTGATCACAAACCAAGTGCTCTACCATTTACATTACTGGCCAACTACATATGAGAACATATTCTTGTACCTTTATTTTATTGACATCTATTTGTGATGGAAAACACATCGGCCCAGATTTCCTGGTCTAATTACGGTCGTACCCTGGAGGTATCCTGGAAGATGTGCTGAGGGACCCCTTGGAAGTCCCTATGCACTGACTACACAGGAAATGCCGGGGAAGTTTCAACTTCCGTTGGGCAATTACCCTGTGTCAGGAATCCTTCGAAACTGATTTAAAGTCAGGGACTTCGGATGGTTCCAATTTATTTACCAGAATAATTACACAGGAAAAGTTAGAAGAATTAAAAGCAGTTACTCCTGGGTAGCTATGCCACTGACCTCCCTGACCCCCTTCTGGACCACCCGACTACCCTCCTGAACCCCAACTACACTCCAAATACCCCCAACCATTCTCCTGCCCCCCCGACTCCTTCCCCACCCCACCTACCTGCCCTACCGTCCCTCCCCCCCGTCTATCCTCCTGACCTCCCAAACACCTCCAACCCCCTGACTACCCACCAACTGCCCCTCCCACTGGACCACTCGACTATCTTCCTGACCCCCCTCCAACTACAACCTCCCCGACTACCCCCCCACACCCAGACTACCCTCCTGAACCCCCCAGCCTACCACCCAACTACCCTCCCAACTTACTGACTATCCCAGCCTCCCCCCACCCCGACTACCCTCCCAAGCCCCAGACTACCCCACCATACCACACCCCGACCCCCAACTAGACACCTCTGACTACACTCCCTTCTGACTACACCCCACCCCAACTACCCCCTCAACTACCTCCCTGCCTAACCCTTCCACCCCCTGATTAGCACCCCCCACCTCCCACCTCCCCCACTACACCTGCACCCTTTGACTACCCTCACCCCCCCCTCAACCACCAAGACACCCCCAACCCCTTCACCCACTTCCCTTACACACTTACCTTCTCTCCTAGCTTGTCAAAGTGGCTGATACATTTAAACTTACCAAATGTGGCAGCTAGTGCCATAAAAAGTATGTGTGGCTTGGCTTCCACTGACGCTCCTACACTACAAGGGAAGGACTCCAGGAGCACGTTTCTCAGGAGGCTCGTTTCGGAAGTCCGAAGCATGTGGAGCAGGGTAAGTAAATAGGAGCAGAGTGGCAATTGCACAAATTCCAGAAGTGAAGTAGTGATCGCCTCTCCATGGAAGATTCGGCCCATCATTACTTAAAAGCAAAGCAACTCATGTAGCTCAGGTGAAATGGCAACATTTTCATTCATTTAGCTATGAACTGATGTTTGGAATATTTTGAAGCAAATTCTGAAAATGATACATCTAAGATTTGTTTTTAGTGTGTTACATTAAGGAATATGGGTCTGTTCTAAATTAGAGATAATCACTCACTTTTTCCCTCCATGGATAATTTGCAGATAAGCATTGCAATTTTAGTATGAGAAACGCATAGATTGATATTACATATAATTTGTATTCTGAATACAAAGGCCCAAAGAACAGTGTAATTGTGATTGTTTGTGTTTCCATTTTTAGGTTTGGAAAGTAACATGTTCATGTTATATCTATTTTTCAGATCGAGGACAAGCTCACTCACACAGAAACTAATCTGCAGGATATAACAGATCGTCTCAGGGACCTCACTGATAAAATCAACAACCTGCAGAAGCAGAATGATGCTAATTGGCAGAGGGCCACAACGTTAGAAACCAGAGCTCTTAATTCACGAAGCATTGGTGTCAAGGCTGAGCAGGTAGATAATCATAAAATTAAATAGAAAAGAAACATTTTCATGGGGTTTCAACATTGATTTTATTTCACATATTGTTAATAATGTATTTAATTCTACAATAAATAAGTTAATAGAAACTTCTTACTGCCCATCTATAATATTAACCTTGACCCAGGAGCACACAGTATTATCACTGATTACAAACTGGTAATTGCCTTTTTCAAACAGCCTCTCTTGTTGGTTTTAATTTCATATTTCAACAAGGTGGCTATATCCCAAATTATTCTTTGCATGAATGCCAGAAGATTTTATATTGCTTATTAGAATGAATTTTGTTTTCTGTCATCTGAACAAGTGCATTATGTGATGCTTGCAGTCCTTCTTGTGCCTGTCTTTGACATGATGTAGCTGAGGACCAGTTTTCTTTGTTAAAAAAACTTAACAATCTAGACTAAAATGATTGCACTGTCTTGAAGCCTAATACCAGGCTTCAAATGACACCAGGATAAGAATATAGGAAGTAAGAGCAGGAGTAGGCCATTTGTTCCTTTCCCACTCTATCTCTTGATTCCCTTAGTATCCAAAAATCTATTGATCTCTGTTTTGAATGTGCTCAACAACTGAGCATCCATAGCTCTCTCAGGTAGAGAATTCCAAAAATTCACAATGCTCTATGTGAAGAAATTTCTCCTCTTCTCAATCCTAAATGACTGACCTCTTATTCTGAGACTGTGACCACCCTAGATCTGGACTTCCCCAGCCAAGGGAAACTGGGGAAATCCTCTCATCATCTACCCTGTGAAACCCCTTTCATAATTTCATTGGCTTTATGAGAGAAAATCTCGTTCTTCTCAGCTGTAGGGAATATAGGCCTAGCTTGCCCAACTTCCTCTCAAAGTACAATTCCCTCATTCCAGGAAGCAGTCCAGTGAACTTTTGTTGCACTCACTATAAGGCAAATATAGCCTTCCTCAGGTAAGGAGACCAAAACTGAACAGAATTCTCCAGGGGCAGGATCTTCCCCCTGTCAGGGGGGTTGTGCGGGAGCGAGCAGGTTCTCAATCGACGCCCCCCAGTTGGGGGCGTGCAGCCATTTTATGTGGGTGGGCCAATTAAGGCCTGCCCAGCGTGATGTCCGTCAGGAAGCGCTATGCTGAACTGGGAGTGCGCTCTTTCATGCAAAAGAGCACACAGATCTCCTTAAGGCAAAGTGCTGCCTCAGGGAGATCGGCTCAGGTAAAAAAATTTCAATAAAGAAGGGTAAAAAAAATTACTGACATGTCCACTCATGTGCGTCTGTCATTTCAACATTTCTTTCATTTCAACATTTCATAAACATTTCAAATCCCTCAGGTCCATTAATTAGCTTAATTACTTTCTTAAAGACCTTAAGTGGCCATTGACAGTTCGTTGACACTTAAACCAACTTGGCTGCGCGGCCACCGAACTGAAAATCTAAATGACGCAGGGTGACATCGGGTCGCCCGCCTGATGTATCCCCGCGTCACTTCACCCATCGGTGAGCGGGCCCCGCCTCTGCTCGCCAACCGGAAAATGCAGGCCCAGGTGTGGTCTCACCAAAGCAGTAAGACTTCTTTACTCTTACAGTCCAATCTCTCATAAAGGCTAACATAACATTTGCTTTCCTAATTGCTCGCTGTACCTGCATGTTAACTTTCGGTAATGCATTTACAAGTACAGCCAAGAGCCTCTAAATATCAACATTTTCCAGTCTCTGGTCTTGTAAAAATATCCTGCCTTTCGATTTTTCCTACCAAAATGATTAACTTGGCATTTGTCCACATTATATTCCATCATTTTGCTCACTCACTTAACCAATTATATCCCTTTGCAGCCTCTTTCTGTCCTCTCCACAGCTTGCTTTCCCACCTAGCTCTGTATCATCAGCAAACGCGGACATATGATACTCAGTTGGGATTTATGAGGCAAGATTTTAACTCATTCAAAACTCTTCAATTGTGCAGAGTTAAATTCAGCCCTCCATGGACTCTACCAGAATATAATTTCAAATAATTTCATAGGCACACTTAATTTCTGAAATTATTCAAAAATCTAGTTATTACAATAATGATAAACTCCATGAAAACTACAAGGCTGAACATTACATTGCCTATCAGTTTTTGCTTCTTCAGTTCATCTTTTTAAAGCCTTTGAGAAACTGTGATATAGAGGGTAAAACAACAATTTGGATTGATTAGCCCCAGAATGAATTGTGTGTCTTCTATATGTTTCTAAAGATCAAGGGTGAGTGTCTTAAATTGAATTTTTTCTCGTTCAGGATCTGAAGCAACTTATTTCCTTGTATGAGAAACTACAAAATAAAGTTCCAGAATCACTTCCAAAAGACCTGATAGGTCGAGTAAATCGGGTTAGATTCGAGGCTGATTACTATTTTAAAGAGGTTCAACAGAGGATGCAGGAAATTGGAGGTAAGTTATCGGAAATAATTTACTATGAAGTCAAGTCTATTTTGTGAAAAGATCAGCTGATAAAGTTGTAGCTTAATGGACAAAGGTTTTTGTGTTGCTGAGCATTCAATTCTAGTTTAGAAGTAAATAGCTCATTGGGAATGTCAAAAATGGCACTGGAAGTCTACAAATGTTCCACACTCAAACATCATTATGAAAATTATTGTAATTGAATTCCATTTCTTGTGCTGACTCAATGGGCACAATTTAATGCCCAACAGCCCCCATCCCCGGATGCAAGTTTGGAGGTGGGCAGAGGTGCAGGGTGGGTCCTCTGCCACCTCCGCACCCCCACCTGACTAGGTCCAGGGTGGGAAGGCTCATGGACGGTCTTCCCTCCCGGATGCTAAATGAGGCCTTGAAGGGGGCAATGGGCCCCATGCCCCATCCTGCCACCACTGGCATTCAACCAGTGGCAGGCCGGGAACTTGCCATTTGAGGAAACCGACAAGCAAACCCTGTTGGCTTTGCTTGCAGCCTCCTGGAGTGGGGTACACGAGCACACTGTGCCCAATCGAGGGATCTAGCATTAGGAAGGGGATGCTGAGACCCACAACCCTGCCCCTTCCAACCCCTCTTCCCCCAGCCGGTGACCTCCTCCTCATGATCCACATCACACCTTCACTCACCTCTAGCCTAGATCTCCAGTGAGCCTTGGCCTTTCCCTGCATGCGTTACCATTAGGAGCCACTGCTCCCAGGGGCAATGAATGTCTGCTGGCCTCTGATTTGCCAGTAGCTCTTGGGGGTGGGATTTCCTCCCCATGGGTCCTGAATCTCAGGGAAGGCCCGACACTCGGCACTTAAGCATCTGACGGTCATGAATGTGATGCAGGACTCCCACCAGTTATCCGACCAGTGGGTGAGACCCCCGTTGCCAAGATTGAATTCAGCCCAATGGGTTAGAACTTTGGAATAAAAGAAAGAGGCAAAGCGCTTGAAATTTGGCAGTGATCAGTTAGGACTGATCCACACCCATTTTGCACTGCATTCAAGCTTCCAGTAGGAGTTGAGGTTAGATGGTGGTTAACGTCTCTGGACTAGTAACAGAGGCCCAGGCTGATGTTTTGGGGACATGGGTTCAAATCCCACCATGGTAGCTGGAGGAATATTAATTAATGGGTGGGATTTTCCACACCCACCCACCGCCGGGATCTTCCAGTCCCGCCGCAAGTCAATGGGTTTCTGGCTGGGGCACTGCTTCACCACGGCGGGTCCCACCCGCAATGGGGCTGGAAAATCCCAGCCAATAAGTCTGGAATATAAAGCGACCATGACAACTATAATTGATCATTGTAAAAACTCATCTGGTTCACTAATGTCCTTTAGGGAAGGAAATCTGTTCTCCTTACCTGGTCTGGTCTCCATGTGACTCCAGACCCACAGCAATATGGATCTTAACAGCCCTCTGTAATGGCCCAGCAAGCAATTGTTCAAGGGCAATTATGGATGGGCAACAAATGCTGGCCTAGCCAGCAACGTCCACATCCCGTTAAAAAAAAACTTTTTAAAAGGCTTGACAGCAGAAGCTGGAGCCTGAAATAGTCTGGAACCTCATTTAAATATGCATGTGGGATGAGACATCCTACACTCCTGGGCGCACAGGATGTCCAGTGCAAACCACGTGGTGGAAACTGGACAAAGAGGGTCAGCAGAAACTGAAGACAGCTAGCACGATAGGGTGGTAAAAAGGAAACTGTTATGTTTATTTTTGTCTTTTTTTCTGCTGGCACTGAGACTTTCCTGCCAACCATTCTAACAGTTTTGGCCCTTCACCATTCCTGGCATCAATGAGGTTTTCAGTGGGAATACCCTTGTCAGAAATTCTTTGGAAGAATTAGGGGACTGACAATCATCAGACTGCACAAGAGCTATTCCGCACCCAACTGCCAGCAGCTGTATACTCACATCTGCAGACAGGGATTAGCCTCCCTTATTTTAGCAGATGATCAGTACATGAGATGGTTCCTATTTATAAAGGATGCTAGGACAACAGGCATCATGCCATGACTTGAACATATGACTGTTTCATGGGCTTTAAGGTTGGTTGCTTCCTCAGAAGCACCAAAATCACAGCATTATCAGTATTCTATCAGTAGCAATGCATGAATGAGGCACAACAAGCTGGTCGGCTGTCAGCATAACCTGATTGGCTGCAACTTTTAAGACATTATCAATCAGACCTGCAGTCTCAGGCATACTTATTGGGCCGCAGCTGTGGGAACCATTTTCAAAGAATCTGGTCATCAGGCAACCAGACACAGTACCTTCCCAATCCTGTGCCAGGGATACCAAGAATTACTGTGCAGGTCTGCCCCCATCCTGTGACATAAATTGTTAGCTGTGGCTTCAAACTTTATCAAAAGCCTTTTGAAGTTTCGTCATTGTATTGTGGTTGGCCCCTTTGATTATCCCCTCTCTTTAAATGTCACTGATGCAGAATGGATATGTTAATGTACAGGACATATATACTAGTAAACCAAAGACATAGACTAATCCAGAAAATGTGATTTCCAATCACAACATGTTTCAGTATTTTTATTAATTCTGGAAAATAGAAACCCTGCCATCAATATAAGTGACCATGAAGCTGTCATGTTCACCAATGTCCTTTAGGGAAGGAAATCTGCTGTCCTTACTCAATTTGGCTGATATTTGACTTCAGTCTCACCTTAATGTGCGTGGCTCTTAACTGCCCTCTGGCAGGCAATAACTGTTAGCCTTACTAGTGACACCTGCATCCAAAAAATGAATAACAAATAGCTTAAGACTGATCAATAAAACTCATTAAGAAGCAGGCACCCTGAGACAGAGGACTTAATTGCTAATGGATATAACTATAAAATGTTTATTCAAAAATTCAAGAATTAACTGTGCAAAGCAGCCAACAGGTATGATGGTGCAAGGTATCACTTAAAGGGAATGTTTACTAAAATAGGAGTTTAATTTGCATATTTGCAGTTAATAATACCATATGATGAATTAAATTCAAAGTATAACCCTGACATTTTGAATCTGTTCTTACTTAGCAATTGAACGAAATTTTGCAGAAGGAAATAAGCAACTGGAGATGAAATTTGCTCAACTGGAAGATTATCAGAATAAAGTGATCAAGATCAAGGAATACATTGAATCTCGAGCACAATACTATGACCAATGCACACCATAACTATTCATGGGCATTGTGTGAGATTTAGATAAATTATTTCTTCTACAGTCATCTTTGTATTTGAATGTTAAAACTGCATTCAGATTGGACCTTTAAATATGTGATTCAGAAGGAGTGAGTGATTCAGTCCCACTTGGAAGCAACTTTGCCCTCATCAAATATGAATAAGAAATATCCTGATAAACATTTTTATTCTCATTTGCACATTTCCAATGAGTCCAATTTTTGTGAATATAAAAACTTAGGTTTACCAGACTACAAAAGAGCCTTTATTGAGTTATTGTATTTCAATAAATGATAATTTATCACATGGCTTCAGTTTTCAGTCTGGGACTCTTGGAATTATTTGCAACAATCACTAAAAATATGTGATAAAAACAAAAAAACTGCGGATGCTGGAAATCCAAAACAAAAAACTAAAAATATGTGACTTATTAAGCTTTATACCCCAGCACTGTTGGAGAACTGGGGCAGAATTCAACTGCCAGGGAACATTTGGTGGGGTTCTTCTGCACCCATTTGTTTGAATCAATTTCTAGAGACCTTCCAATTAGCAGCTGCACTATTCCCAAGGTAAGTGAGAGGTGGCTTAAATATGCATATTGGGGTCTTACACAGGTTGCAGAATCCTGATTGCAATTTTCATGGAAAAATGGAGGAGCAAGTTACCAGCTTTTCTGGGCATCAACAGGCAGAGCTGGTGATTTCTAAAGGACCATCGGAGATCTTGCTGAAAAGATAAGTTTATTAAAAAATACTTGTGGTGCCAAAAGGAGCAGGAGTGTTTCCCCAGGGCAGTCAAATATCCTCTGGCCCACTGTCGATTCATTCTCATCGAACCCCCAGCATCTGCTCCCTCACCCAACAGGTCTTCCCTAGTGACTGGCTGCCTGCTACAGCTGGCAGGATACCGACAAGCTGCAGTGAAGCTCTTATGTGGCAACTTAGCTCAATGTTTCAGGCCCGAATCTGAAAATATTTCAACCCTCCTGACCGCCACATTGGACAAATGGAAAATATCTGCCACTGGGTTCCATTTTGGGCATTCTGCCTTTAAAATGCCACTAATACATTAGGGGGGCTCAGAAGAATAAGGTTGATTTGTGTTCTTATGACTCTTAATGAAGTGGAACTCATAAACCTGAACTTTTTCTCACTGGGGAGAAGAAAATTGGAGGATGATATTACCTCGATCTTTAAAATCCTTAGAGGCATAAATGATATAGCCATAAGCAAGCTATATGAATTGAACTGTGAACAGAGAATGACAGGACATGGATTTTGAATTAACAAACCTCCAGAGATTTGCTTAAAAACTACTTGTGTGTGGTCCTTTAATGAAAAATCAAATTTCATTTTACAGACTTTTATCTTTATATCTAAAGAAATATTTCTCAGATAAAATACTTTACATTTATTTATTCAACACACAAAGCATATCTATTGACAAAACATAATTAACTTGTTTAAATTTACAGTACAAGATGCACCTTTGAGAGACGATTCAATCCATTACTTCAAACTGAATGGCTTTATCCTGCAAAAAATACTTGAAAGAATAGTACCTACTGTCACAAGTTCAGTGGTTGCAAGCATTGATTGTCAAAGCAAATTCATTTCCATTGATATCAAGGGAAATAATATAGTGCATTTTATTTAATGGGCAGCTGATCCACAATGCTTGTTTTATTTCTGAGCAGCAAGCTCAAACTTTATTCCCAAGTATCTAGTTCCCAACTGAAGCCAATTCTTAAGCAAGTTAGATTTGCTGCCTTAACAGCAATTCAACCTCTCACTTAAAGTAAAGTCTCAAGAGTGAACAACCTATAACAAAAATGATTCATGTTAATCTGAGTGTCTCTATAAATTCCACTAACTCGTTAACCAGATAAATGATTGGAGTTTGAGTGGCTAAGGGGATTACTTGATCTACAAAAAGAATATGGGCCCAGTTTTTGAAATGCATAAGGGCAATGCAAAGTTTGTACAAATCCTCAAACTGATACCCCCGAATGTCTCATTAATATTGTACCATTTGTAAATTGTGCTTCAGCCATTTGAGTGTACATTTCCACATCAATGGAGATTAAATACAGATATGGCATGATCTTTGTATTCTGCTGAAACTCTCAATGGATCAGTGGGGGTTTTGCAGTGGCATATATAGTTATTTTTGTTTGCCACAAAGAACTTGGTGTCGATAGAAACACAGCATGTATCAGAACAGTTTGGACCTGCGTTACTATTTAAAGCAACAACGTGTACTCGACTTGTGCCCAATCTGCTTTCACAGCAAAAAACTATCACAAACATCAAGGTAGACCTGAAACAAAATGTAAAACTCTGAAGTGTGAGAAAAATATCTCTGGATAGGAAACAACAGCTCCCAAAAGACAGAATGTTGCAAAATAATCTTTTGTTTACAAATCAGGCCTGTTATCTTAAAGACTATTTCACTTTCTGTTTCCAAACCACAATGAACAAATAAAATCAGTCACTCCATTAGTGAGAGAACACAGAAATGTTCCAACAAAAAAATGGCCACATGCTGCATATAAGAAATATTAGTTCTCTTTCTAGTTTAACTATAAAGTGATCTCACTTCATAGTAAACAAGTTTGAAAACAGGGCTTAATTTTACCCCCTTTACACAGAGTTACAAAATTATTTCAACATGCCATTTAACCTTAAATACAAGTCTAATGGGCCTGTTTTAAAGAATTTCACTGTTAATTACTACTTTTATGGAAGCTCTCATTACACTCTCAACACTAAGTTCTGCTTGCTGTTCAGTTGTCTCTAAGGTTGGCATTCATTCATCTTGCAGAGATCCCATGATATATTTATTCTCGCGTGCCTGCTGGACACATAAGTAGTGTAGCTGCAAATACAAAAATCCCACTCCACAAATTTTATAACTATTATTATCACATGATTATATAATACAATTTAAGTACAATAATAGTGTACAGAAGTGTCAGCATTTCATCATATTTTCAATTCATTACAATGGTGATTCCTTTCTGGAGAAACAGTGTGATGCTCAACACAGTTGTGAATATGAGCAGTCCATCAAGTGAGCAATCCTAAATTTCTCTGATACTTCAGTTTGTGACATCAAAGCTACTGTAAGCCAATGGCTTTGGGTACGTATTGAACCATCTCCCACTGAATTTCATTGTACATTCTTTTCACTTAATGAGAATGCCATATAAACGTATTATTTTATTAATTAATTTAAAAAATGCAAGTTAGACATGTCGCATAATGGTATTTTCATTGCTGTTGAAAAAATAACATAGTGTAGATCCAAAGTCATACTGCTACTGTAGTGACATTACTCAATAAAATACATTTACCACAACAAATCAAACAGAACTTGAGTGTTGGAGGAAGATTGTACATTAAATCGCAACTTGGCTACACTCAACCCAGTCCAGTTCAATCTTGTGCACCCGTGTAATGGAATGCCCCATTCCAATGACTTTCTCTTATTTGTTCTGAACCTACCCTTCAGCAACTGAGGAGCAACAGCTACAAGCTGAACCCCTACAACATTGCCCATCTCTTTCAGACTCCTGCGAAATATCCTCTTTTATGGTAATGTGTTTGAAATTGTTTTCTCTCCATGAAAATCAGAAATTACTGAGCATCCACTTGTTCCACCTAGTATAAAGAATATTGTTTGTGTAAAAGAATTCCAAATAGTTAGCATGACATAAAAGATTGGACATTAGTAACAAATGGCTTTGCATTTTCTGATGTTAGGTCATCACTAACAATGCCTACACCTGTATATACATGATGCTAGTATAATTTATGTACATTATAAAACTTAGTAGGAAAATATAACATAATGCTATCAAAGCAGGTTAAAGCACTTAATTTAACCCTTTTGCATTAACAAAGCTGATCTATTAAATAACATTTCCATCTAACTTTAGAACAGCCATTGTGAAACGCCATTGGTTCTTAGCTTGGGGTAAATAACCCTGTTATACCTGTCTGTATTCGCATTACTTGTATCATTAAGAATTAAGAATTCCAGAGATATGACAAAGGGAGTTAAGGTGAAGAAGTAGTCAACTATTGAATAGCAAAATGGCTGAACTACCGACATTTGATTCCACTGGTGTTCTTGTTTTTTTAATGGATTTTAAAAAATGGTTAACTTGCAGGTGTGGTCAAGTCATTGTTATACTGCACAATCTTCATTACACAAATCATGGATATCTTTATATCCACAAACTATAAAGCAGGATTAATATTGTTAATATAAAGCAGATAACTTTCATTTGATTCAAGGCATTTCTTTATTTTGTGAATGTAAAGCATTGCAACAAAAGGGACATTCATAACAAGTCCACTAATAAGAAGATGCTCAGTGGCTGAATCTCCTACTTGTAGAAAATGTGCAGAAACAGCACAAAGCTCCTAGGTCACCAGGAAGTAGGAATGAATAAGGCACATTGTCAAGTGACCTTAATAAGTTAGTAAAAGGAAAAAAAAACTCCCCTAAAAAAAATGAGGTTGAATTGCTTCCTCAGATAATGGCATTTTTTTTCTCTTAGGCTGGAATTTTCCGGCCCTGTTGGCAGTGGGCCTCACAACACTGCGCGGAATATTTGTGTGGTGAAGGGAGCCACGGGCAGGATGAGGACACCAGTTCCAGAGGATATGAGCCTGATGGAGATGTGAGGGAGTGTGTGAGAGTTAGTGGTGTTGTCCCTTGAGGTGTAAGGTCCCTGTGGATGTTGGGTGAGTTTGTGACTGAGAGTTGAGAGTGAGCTGGTTGACTTAGCCTGGTGGAATGGATGACAGCATTCATCCTCTTCCAGCACTGGATGGCTGACTTGTCTGCGCTCCGGTGGTGCTCACCGCTGCTGCCACCACCTCCCAGGCCGGACTGGTGACTCTGGTGGACCTCCTGAGGCCAGAGAGGGGGTAGAGAACATTGCGTCCAGCAGATGCCCCAGAGAGGCGTCACTAAATTTGGGGTCTGCCGTCTTCTTTGCTTTCGGGGCCATCTGTCACCTGGATCAGCCCTAGTCTGAAGACATGAAGTAGGCTGCGCCCTGGCACGCTTTAAATATGGCACCCGGAGCGAGGAAGCATTGAGGTCATGGCGTGGCGGGCAAATCCGAGGTGCCAGTGATCCAGAATGTTTCCCGTGAATGCATTATTAATGAGGCGGGACAAGCTGGGAATGGGATGGTACAGAGTAAAAACCCGCCAATGTGGCCGCTGGGTAAAATGATGTTTTTCACTCCAACTACTGCACTTAGCGCAAATCTGGAACAATTCTGCCCTTAGTCTTTGCTCCCTTCTCCCTCTTTACTGAGGAAGAAAGATTCCTCCCATTCCCTCCCACTCCCCCATCCCCATAGCTAAGTCTGTACTTGGTTTAATATCAATACACAGCAGCCTGCCATACAGTGCTTTTGAGAAGTACGGACGCACCCTGTTTGTCCCTCTGCAAGATTCTCTGACACCTCCCCAGACAAGATGAATGAATTGATAAAGCTTCTCTCATTGGAAACATGAATAAGAGTATGAGATAGGGCTAATATTCAAGCTTGAGCATAATAAATGGGAGTCAAATGTATTAAGTACAGCCGGTGCTGTTCTTGCACCTTCACCTTCTAATTTAAAATGTACTTCATTTATTTTCGTGACTTCATGATGGAAACTGTTATGATTTCCCCTGCTTACATATCACACCACAACTTGAACTACTTACAGATGCATGAAGACAGCCTAATGCGTTCCAATGACATTCATTACATAATGAAGCACACACTTGTCTTTATGTTATGCAGTTTCTTTGAAATCACTTTTGGAGGTGAAGTTGATCTGTCAAGAAGATGAAATAGGTAAATTTTGTTAAAAAGAAAACCACTATTCAACATTTTAATCAGATATGTTTCACATTCCATCTCTAATTTTGAACTGATAACCCTTAGTGAATTAGGAGACAATGGGCAGAATTTTCTGCCTGTCGGGCGGGCAAGTGGGCCCGATCCAATCTCTGGTGGGCGGGGAGCCGATCCCTGCCAGCGAAGCGGGCCGCGCCGCCATTTTACGTGGGCGGGCCAGTTAAGGGCTGAGCAGCATGACGTCCAGCAGGAAGCGCTATGCATTTCCTGTGCGGATGGGGGGTATTCCCTAAAAGCGAGACTGTGCTCTTTTGCGCTTTTACATGAAAGAGCGCACATCTCCGAGGCTAAAAGGAGCCTCAGGGAGATCGCTTACACTTTGAAAAATATTAAAAATAGAAAAAAAAATTCCCTAACATGTCCCCCTCATGTGACAATGTCACATGAGATGGGACACGTTCATAATTTACAGATTAACTTTTATTAAAAGATTTAAAACCCTGCATGAAACATCATACCGCTGCTGGATGAGGTTTCATGTTTTTTCTATTTGCCGCCGGGGTTTCTGGCCGACCCGACAACCTTAAGGTTGGACAGGCAGGTCTTTAAATTGTTTAATTGATCCTGTCAATGGCCTCAATTGACAGGTCGGCGGGCTCGCAGCTGATTTTGCTGCGCTCCCATCTTCCTGAAAATTTAAATGGGGCAGGATGATGTCGGGGGTCCCGTGTCATTTTACACACCGGTGAGTGGGCCCCGCCTCCTGCTCACCAACGGCAACGTTCTGCCCAATGGGTTATTTCCAGGAAAAGCATATCCCAAGTAGCTTGAGTCCTTCTGCAATCGGTTGGTGCTAATGTGTTTCTATACCACTGCATTCTGATAATTGTAACAGTCCTTTGAGAATTGTATCAGTATTTTGTAGTAAACTGATGATTATTTTTGCCTGAGTAAAACACCTGAGGACTGGAAGAAATCAGTGAATCTGTGATCAAATCCAATGGGCACAAAGTGAATTAATATGCAATGTTCGTGGATTTTTAAAACAAATGAATGTTAACACACGCTCTATTATTATAGTTTTATCTCAACTTTGGCTCAATCTGGATTCCTTACATTCCTTCAAAACACATGATAGGAGCTCTTCAGCACCTTTTCTTTTGTTTGATTTTGATCCTTACTCAACAAATGTATGAAGTAAAATCCCTGAAATCAGGCAGGTAGCCTTTTTGACTATTAGCTGTACCCATGTGTCAAATGAATGTTGACATTCTAATCTGATTGATCAGATGCCCCTTCCAATATTATAAAGAAATAGTTAGTACTATTTTTGTTAGTTAGTACGATATTCTGCCACTTGATGTCATTATCACATGTATACTAAAAATATTGCATCATTACTTACTCCAATTTATCTCCTTAATCCAAATAACAATCATAAAAAATTGCTCTCGTGAGCCTGAATGGAAATCTAAATTTAAAAGTGAACTGATCAATTAGCCACTAAGATAAAAGCAAAAAACTGCAGATGCTGGAAATCCAAAACAAAAACAAAAATACCTGGAAAAACTCAGCAGGTCTGACAGCATCTGCGGAGAGGAGCACAGTCAACGTTTCAAGTCCGTATGACTCTTCAACAGAACAGTTAGCCACTTGTAGACAACCATGAATTCTTTAAACAGAATAAAGTCAGCAGCAATTTGCCTACTTGTTTTTATGTTACATTTATTTAAAACAGTGGGCAGTCTAATTGGGTTTTTGCTTACGATGAATCAGACACACGTTGTTTCATGCTGGGGGTTTTATCAACAAAGTGTGCTTGAAAATTGTTGCAGGAAATAAGTATGACACTTCCAAGAAGTGCATGCTATGTGCAAGATTAAAATACAGCTGATGCATTTCCTAAATGTCGATGTAGCATTCCTAACATTTTGGATGTAATAGTTTTTTGAGTGCTTGGCAAGATGAGGTAAATGGCAAAGTATGCATCTAACACTTGGGATCAGCATCAAATGCTCCTGATCAATTAGAGGATAGCCAGATGCACAGTAAAATGCCCTTTACTCTGCTCTGAAATGGAATAAGATACTCTCAAACTGTAACATTGCAGCATATTTATTTTTCTGTGCTCCTCGTGAACTTTTTCTATATTCAATATGGAAAGATAGCTGTTAAAAGATCCAGTTTCAGTATATTTTTAATGGTTTTGGAGAGGGAGCTTAGTGGGCAAAAGAATAATTGTTGTATTTATCCAGGATGTGAAATCCCTTGATTTTTCTGCCGCTTTTTATCATCACTCATGTACTTGCTGCAAACAGAGAGTAAGTGGATGACCAGTCCCAGGCTCCTGCTACTGGCAATCATAGATAACACCTGGAGGAGTCGCCCTCTTATTTATCTTCCCCAGTGTAGAGGGTGGTTGTCTGTTGGGGGGAGGGGCACTGAGCAGAGCCTCAAAACTTCCTCAGGAGAGAAAGCTACAATCAGCAAATCAGCAGAAGGCCTCTACCCCAGACTGGTGCCCCATTATTACATACATTTCTGTACTCAAGAAATAAACTGAGTGGCCTTAAAAAAAAAATCCTTCTCCATTTTGAATGATAAGTCTGAAACATGCGCTACTTACTGATCATCACCATTAACTTGAGTTTTGGTCGTGGCACTAGAAACCTCTGTCTGCTTTCCTTTCTCAGTAGTCCCAATGCGCACCTCGCCATTTACTGCACAGCCAGCAGCCACGACCTGTTTAGATGGTCCATCACTTTTTTTCACACCTGACGCTGCACAAACTAATGAACTTTCACTAGTCCTTTGGTGAGGTGGTTCCTTTGCAACACAGTTTGATGCAGTGCTCTGATCAGCCACTTTATTTGTTACCAATGTTGCTGGCCCATTTGTTGAAAGGCTTGTAGATGAATGTTGCGGCATATTCTTAGAAATTTGTAAACATGACCGTTTGGAGTCACCCTGGGGGCAATTGCAACAGCTTGCCTGTAATTTCTGCAACTTTTTCATATGGTTCACTATTAATGCCACATTGATTGCACGCTAGGAGAAGAAAGAGATCAAATAAGTCACAAACATACAGAAATCAAGGCTGGATGAGGTGCTCCTAAGAAAGAATGGGTTAGCCTGAAAACAAAATGGTCACCAGTGGCCCAATGATTACATGTATACAATATAACTGACAGAATTCCATTCATCTTTTTTTCACACACTTATGCTCAATTTACTAAGTACACTAGTGTCCTCTAGTGGCACATTAAAACCACAGCTAAGCGGTTCAATGCATCATTCCTACCAGGCTGAAGGAATACATTTTTTGAATGGAAGGCAAGCAATGTATGCTCAAATCTTCATCTAAAATACTTTTCTCACTGAAAGATATCAACTGTGTGTAATTAAAGTTGTAAAGAGGGAGCTCTGACTGAAATTGCTCTTCTAAAAATAATTGCAGTTACACTGCAGTTTATGATGTCCCGCAAAAAAAATTTCCAAACGCTTTTTAAGTATAATTGACTTTTTATGTATTAATATCAGTTTCTTTGGAGACAAAAATGTCACACTTTCCTCACAGCAATTTTCCACAAAGTGCAATGAGATAAATGTCACCAACAGTTAAAAGAAAGCCAGAGAATTAGAATAAACTGCCTGGGAACTAACATTGCCAATAATAAGGGGAGCAAGAAAAAAACCATCATCTGGCCTAGTTCACATTTGTCAATACCACAGTTTGCATTTATCCAGCACCTTCAGCATCGTCTAACAACCTAACGCACATCACAGGAGTACAAATCAAAGTTGACGCTGAACCAAAGAAAGAGTCATTGGGCGGAGTCTCCATGGCATGTTTGGTGGCTGGGGAGGGTGCTGGCCTTCCCACCTCCACCCCAATTAAATATATGGTGGGAATGTCCACTCAAGCGCCTTGTCCTGCCACCATTGGTACTAACCCAGCAATGAGGAGGGGACTCTCACCATTCAAGAGGCATGTCAAGCAAACCCATGTGGGGTTGTTTGCAGGCTCCCAGGGAGGTCCCTCATTCAAAGGCGCTCTGCCTCATCAAGGGACTCAGCATCAGGGAGGGTGGGGGAAGCTACTAGAGAGCCACACCCCTGCCCTTGCTGCCGACAGATCTCCCAATCTCCCCCGTGGCCATCTCCCCCCACCGTTTCACTGCAATCCAGAGATGATCCTAGGCTATGGGTGGGCGTCCTACTGGCAACAGCCATCATCTCCCTGGTGGTGCTGCTGTTCAATAGAGCTGTTCGCCTCTGATTGGCCTACAGCTCTCAGCAAGCAGGACTTCCGCCCCCAGGGTCTTTAAACCCAGGGAAGGCCTGCAGCTGTCCAGTTAAGTGCCTGAGTGGCACCTAATGCAGCGGGCCTTCCCTAAAAGAGGCATTGTTGCCAATCATAGTTTAAAAGAACATGTGCGTGTAGTAACTGAAGGAATAGCCTCTCCTACTGTCTATCAAGATCACATGATTGTTCATGGAGGCTCTGACCAATGAGCCCCAAGCGTGAGTAATCTGGGGGGGGAGCGGGGGAGCAGTGCTGCTAGGACCTGGTTCAAGCATGTAACATTTGAAAAGCTCTTTGTAATAAAGTTAACTATTTCTTGTTGAAACCTATCCGGTACATCAAGTCATTACGGTGCATAATAGTTATTGAAATCTATAACCAGGAACTTTCTCAAAGCTGCTCTATGTAATATCGCTGGAAGTCTGATGGAAATCTAGATTCCACATGTAAATGGGGGTGTTACAGGCAAATTTTTGGCAATGGATTAGGAGCGACTCTGGGGAAAGTCCGATTGAATACAAACTCACATAATATTGCAGAGTGATTGGAGTAAATGTTTTCACCAGTGGTGAATGATGCAAAATTGATCACAGCATTTGAAAAGGTACTGAATTTATAGGAATGTAAAATAGTATGGGGGAAAAGCAGGAAGAAGAGAAAGTGTAAAACCAGCTGTCAAAAGTGGTCTAAAATTTCAGTGCAGCAACCTCCTCCTGTGCTAAAATTTCCATGGCATGAATTTTTAGGATGGTGGGCTATTGTTTCCTACCATCCAAAGGGTCGGCGGGGAACACAACCCACCAATTCTGACTGCCCCGCAGCCAATTTACGCTCCAACAAGCATTAAATAGCTGCAGACAGGACTTCCACCCCTCACCAGGAGGAAGTCCTGCCTTAGCGAGCTGCCGGCCAACAGTGATACGCTGCAGTGGACAGAAAGGGAAGTTCAAGAAGATATCAGAGACTAAGTCTGGGAACCAGAGGCCCAGGTAAGTTCAGAGAGTCTCAGGGTGGGGAGGGTAGGGAAGGCCTAGAGAGGCTGGGGTGGGGGGTGGGGGAGGCGGTGGGAGGCACGTGGGGAGTGATCAGGGTCTCAGGAGGAGAGGCCAGTGGGGAGGGAGGTCCGGAGGCCACCAGATCTTAAGGTGGGGGGGTGGGGGGTGCAGGAACTTCAGAAGGGGCTTTCTGGTGGAGGAGCCTACCTCACCCCCTTCCCCCCACCCGGATGTAACTTTGATGTCTTTCGGGTTTCTCCCACAGAGATTTAATCTTCCCGCCAGCCTAAAAATTGAGGCTGGGTGGGAAACGGCCCCTAAGTGGCCATTAATTGGCCACTTAAGGGCATCAACTGGGGAAAAGGGCAGGCTTTCCATCTGAGGCCTGGCCTGCTGCAGAGTAAAATCGCCGTGTGCTCGGTGGGGGCGGGGGGGGGTAAAATTCAGGCCCACGTTTCTTAATTCCACGGTGAATTTGCCCTTCTGGAATCCCAGGTTAGCTGCCTCTGTTCAAACAACTTTCTTTAAGTAAAACAGTGGAAAGTTTCTTTGACGTTCTTCCCATTTTGTTGCTGTGAATTCAGTAGAAATTTCATTTGCAGTCATAAACGGATCTTCCACTGAAATGACAGTGTTTGAGCTGGCAAGCTTTAAAAAGATTCATCCTTGTAGCCTTGCTTTTAAAGTATAGCTTTTTTATAAGCACCTAAAATGACCTTTTCCATTCCCAACTGTTTGTTCATCAATAAGACTCATTTTGACGTCAATACCCAAGCTGTGCCTTTTCCATACTCTCCATGTGCTATATTTAAGCTGTAATTGTAGTAAATTAGGATTCTTTCTAATCTGAATCTCAAGATCAATTTGGAGGGACTACCTGTTTATTATTTTGCACAGCTTATGTAGGGCTCAGTCTTACCCACATTGGGCTGGCTGGGTGGGGGTGGGCGCGGAGCTAATCGCCACCTGTGATTGGCTGCGCTCCACCGTTTTACACGGGCCGGCCAATTAAGGCCCTCCCGGCGTCATACGCGTTCCGTAGTGTTCAGCGGAGGGGGGGGCGGGGAGGAGGAGGAGGGAGAGTCGGATCCTGCGCTCCTTCACGCAACCTTGGACGGGCAGCGTTGCGAACAATTTTAATTGCTTTTTTTAATGGCCATAATAGGCTGTTGACAGTTCAGTGGGCGCGCAGCCGCCTCCGGTGCACGTCCGCTGAACAGAATATCGAAATGACGCATGATGAGGTCAGGACGCACACCCGACATCATCGCGTCATTTTACACGTCAGCATGTCAAGCCCGCCCCCTCACACACACAGCAATATTCTGCCCATAATTACACAACAAAATATTGATTCTAATATTTCCTGAACTGAATATACAGGTTGAAAGAATATAACAATTAAAAAATGTGTACATTATACGTGCAATAATTTTGTGTAACTTAAGTTAGCAAAGCCAATGCACTGGCAGGTTTGACAACAGTTTTGAAAGACATTCCAGCTGGACTCACCTTCCAATTACTTCCTGTAAAGTTCTTCATAATCTGAACGCTGACAGAAGGATAGATATCACGTGCTGGACTGGTATTCGTTGCAATCCTGCCAAGAGTCAAAGAGAAACAAATTCAGCAGGTAGGTGGGTGTGTGAGATGACAAAGCATCAAATTACCATTATGAACAAGAATCAATCGATCCTCTTTTAAATTAACATTCCTCCCACACATATGGGGCCGAATAATATGGGAGCGGTGGGAGGCAGACGGCACTCCCCCCTGCCACCCCCCCCACCCTGCCGCGCCCCACCCTCCACTCCCCCCCGCCACCCCACCTCCCCTCCTCTCCCCTCCACTCCAACCCCCCACTCCCCCCTCCACTCCATCCTCCCAACTCCCCCACTCCACTCCACCCCCCAACTCCCCCCTCCACTCCATTCTCTCAACTCCCCCCTCCACTCCACCCTCCCAACTCCCCTCCCTCCACTCCAGCCCCCACTCCTCCCCCCACTCCACCCCCCCCCACTCCCCCCTCCACTCCATCCTCCCAACTCCCCACCCTCCACCCCCCCGCCACCCCACCTCCCCTCCTCTCCCCTCCACTCCACCCCAACTCCCCCCTCCACTCCGTCCTCCCAACTCCCCACCCTCCACTCCCCCCCGCCACCCCACCTCCCCCCTCCCCTCCACTCCCCCCCACTCCCCCCCTCCACTCCACCCCCCACTCCACTCCATTCTCCCAACTCCCCCCCTCCACTCCACCCTCCCAACTCCCCTGCCTCCACTCCTCCCCCTCTACTCCCCCACTCCTCCCCCTCCACTCCCCCCAACTCCACCCCACTCCACTCCCCCAACTACACTCCCCCCACCTCCCCCCACCACCACCCCCAACGTCCCCCCATCTCCCCTCCCCCCCACCCCCCCAGGAAACCACACTGGCATGAAGCCGACTGGCTCCATGCCAAGCAGCCCTGCAGCAATAAAACACTGAGGGGCTCATTAACGAGGCTGAATGAGTCTTCAGCCCCTCATTGCCGAGACTGCAGCAAGGCCTAGGGTCACCGGAGACTTGAAGTCCGCTTCTTGGGCCGGGAGGTTTTGGAAGCGTTAGGGACAGTGGTGTAGGGTGGGCGAGGGAAGAGAGGGTGGGCTTCAGAGGGGGAGTGGGTAGGAAGCAAGGGGGATTTAGTCTGGGGGGGATTGGGGTCGCCAAAGAAAAGCCCTCTAAGAGCAACTCTCCCTTTCCTTCTCGCTCTTTAACCATCTGAGGTAAAAAATCAGGCTTTCTGCTCCCAGCCCTGCTGCCTACACAAAATGTATTATTATTAACAAGCCTAATTGACCTTAAATGGTCATTTTAATATGGCAGGTGGGCTGCTGATCTATTGGGGTGAACTCAGGGGTGGGTGGGAAGATGTTGGGATGGGTGCCCATGCTATTTTATGTGTCCCCTGCAGGAAACATGCCCATTGGGGCCATATAAAATTCAGCCCATGGTTTATTCCTCGAGACATTTTGGCATTGCTATTTGGAGAATTGATGAAACCTTTTGGAACATTTACCATTAATTTGGTCTGACGGCAGAGTCAGGGTTTCCACTAAATGTTGTTCACAAGCCCACTGCAAATAACTCTCCTTCCTTTAGTTTTTCAGCTGTTTCTTAATTAATTTATTTTTTTGTGTAGCCACACCACTGTCTAGACCATTATTAAAACATCCATAAAGCCTCATCACGTGCAGTATTGCCACACTCAAAACCGCTGCAACAAGTTTTGTTAGAAATAAAGTAAGACAAACAAATCTGACAGTGTTGTCAGGAGGTGACACTAAAGGGAGATCATGAGGAGCCCTCCCTGCACTCTTCTTCATTCTCTGCACAGTACATTTTATCTCCAGCAGTTTCACCAACTCCTAAATTCTCAAAGCCCCCACTCCTCCTGTCTTCCCGGAGTGTCAACCTTCAAATAAAGTCAAAGGCCTGAATTTTCCCATCAGCGATTTGGGGGAGGGACCCGCTCACCGAGAGGAAAGTAACGCGGGATGACATTGGGAGGAATCCCCGACGTCATCCCGGTCCCTTTAAATTTTTAGGAAGGCGGGTGGACAGCGAAATCAGCAAACCATTGACAGGCTAATTAAGATAATTAAAGGACCTGCCCGTCCAACCTTAAGGCTGGCGGGCAGGCCAGGAGCCCCAGCGGGCTTCTGATAATACATGAAACCTCATCCACTGGCAGGATGAGGTTTCATGTCTGTTTTTAAACACTTTAATAAATTTTATGTGATATTTATTAACATGTCCCATCTTGTGTGACATTGTCACATGAGGGGGACATGTTAATAATTTTTAAATTTTTCTATTTTTAAAGTTTTTTGGACTGTCAGTAATCTCCCTGAGGCAGCACTTAGTCTCAGGGAGCAGTGTGCTCTTTCACGCGCATGCGCGAAACATTGCATTTTGACACACAAAATGACGGCGGGCCCCATTTCATTGGCGGGGGTCAGATGTCCGCCCGCCGCCGAGCCAGTGGGGCCCGCACACCCACCAAGGGCAAAAGTCTGCCCAAAATGTTTGAGGGGCTCATTGTATTTCATTAATGTCTTCTACATAGATGCTGGAGCACATCTAAGAAATACAAATCTTTGTGGAGCTTCAGGAATTCCTCACAAAATGCAGTTGATGTGAACTGTGTAGTTCTCAATTGGACCAATATCTGAACCATTGCACTTCCACACTGAATTCTTAACACATTCTATTTAAATACTCTGCACTATCATTTTTATTTGAATGGGAAAGCCCATGATTTACATGCAGCATTATGGAGAGTCACAGAGCCTGCTCTAATCAATGAAAGCCTTGTATTAATGCTCTACAATTACAATATGTGATATTAATTTTACTTTATTCTCTTTCCTACAGTTCTTTTTCTCGCTGCCCTTTAGTGAAATTAAAAGAGTTTACGCAGGTTCAAAGCCATCATGTAATAGTTTACCATGGGTGTTGTAGAGCTTGATCACAAGTGAAGCGCTTTGCTGGGTCCTTCTCCAGTAAGTGCCTGATAAAAGCTTTTGCTGTTTTTGGAAATGAGGAAAGAGAAATGAAAACAATGTAGTTGGTAATAAGGCAGCATCATTTTATATACTTTTAAGATCTTCCATCTCAATAATAAAGCTTATTGACAGTGTTTTGTTGTATTTCAAACCATTTTACCGAAGTATTGGGAAAGACAGTTCAAGGAATAACAACTTGAGGAGAGATGGATCATTTTCTAGTATGTTAACACACTTCAGAAATCTGATCATAAGCGCTTTGATTTTTATCACAACAGAAGTGCCTGCCTCAATGGGTATGGAAATGAACAGACCAAGGAAATTCCTGCCTATCTTCTTCCAGAGCCCAGCAACATATACATACTTCTTTAAAATAAAAGGTGCAGCTGCAGGTAAATCACACTGAGGTAATTCCAGACCAAACTGGTTAAGTGGTTAAATAAATGTCCTGATTAAAATTAAATTTATTTATCAGCGAATGACATTTTATTTGCATATATTCTACAGGGCAAACAGGGATTTCATAGGGCTGTATCTTCCGGTCAGCGAGCAGGGCGGCGGGGCCCGCTTGCCAACACATAAAATGATGGGGGGTGATGTCGGGCATTTAGCCGTATCAGCTGCGCGCCCACCGAACTGTCAAAGGCCTATTAAATAAGTAATTTAAGTGATTAATGGACCTGCCTGTCTAACCTTAAGGTTGGAGGGCAGGATGGGAGCCCAGGTGGGCTTCTGAAAATACATGAAGCCTCATCCACAGGCAGGGTGAGGTTTCAAGATGTTATTAAAATTTGTATGAAATCTCT
Source organism: Carcharodon carcharias (assembly GCF_017639515.1). Classification (NCBI taxonomy): domain Eukaryota; kingdom Metazoa; phylum Chordata; class Chondrichthyes; order Lamniformes; family Lamnidae; genus Carcharodon; species Carcharodon carcharias. Next base: position 22,290,530 of record NC_054475.1, read on the forward strand.
AAATAAAATAAATTGATATGTCCCACCTCGTGACAGTGGCACATGAGGGGACATGTAATTTTTTTACCCTTCTTTATTGAAACTTTCTTACCTGAACTGATCTCCCTGAGGCAGCACTTAGCCTCAGGGAGATGAGAGTGCTCTTTCGTGCGCATGCGCGGAAGAGCACACTCCCAGCTCAGGGAATTCCCCTCCAGCCCGCACAGGGAGTGCATAGTGTTTCCTGGCGGACGTCACACTGGACGGGCCTTAATTGGCCCGCCCACGTAAAATGGCGGCATGCCCCCAACCAGGAGTGCTGATTGGGAACCCACCTGCTCATGCCCGCTCCTGCATATCCCCCCCACCACAGTGGGAAAATGTTGCCCATACGTATAGCAAAAAAACGCAAATACTTCTGAATTTTGACATCCTTTAGTGAGATTTTAATCCTTTTATATTATTTAGATATTTTTCAGTGTATTTCAGTTCATTTCTCGATCAGCAAATAGCCCTATTACTAGGTACTTAAGTGCAGTGACCTGGAAAGTATATAGAACATACCACACTCCTCCACTGAAGGAGAGTGCATACTCTGTACAAACAGTTTTAAAACTTTTTCACTTTTCCAATTATGCAGGGGCTGGATTTTGCAGTCAGCAGCACTCAACCATGACCTCGAAAAGAGATCTCGCAGTCTCTCGCAGCATGAATTTCCCCTTTCCTAAAGGCAGTTTAAATTTGACGCAAAGTCAAAAGTATCTCCAAACGTCCAGCAGCAGTGATGACAGTAAGCAGCTAATCATACTGAAGTAATCTGACAGGAAACCAGGAAGTTAAAAGCAATTAATTTTTAATTTAAAATTTTAGATAGTGAAATAAATAATTATGATTAAATTAAGAAGGAAGCTAGAATATCATAAACAACCTTTTAAAAAACATTGAATTTTTTATTGTAATGGATAAATTTGAAATTCCACAAATATGGAATTAGCTTTTCAGGGTCAATAATTATGATCTTAGCACGCTGTTAAAAGCCCAGTTATAGGTCATTCAGCAATATTCTTTCTCAAGCATTTTAAAAATGAGAATCATAGCATAAAAGTGGAAGTTTTCACAATTAACGGATTCCTTAGGGATTGCACTCTCTGGGTAGCTCCTCAACAGCGCATGCTCTGAAGGAGCGTAGAATCACTGACAGCAGCTTCTGGATTTACATGTTATTCTGCGCATGTGTGGACTCTCAAAGTTGTTGCCAGTTTCAGTGGGGTAATGATGGCAAACACTGCCGGTTTCACCATCTTTGCCACCATAAAATGGGATCAATAAATCTTGATTCACCTGTTCCTGTCCATTCTGTTCTCAGAACTTTGTCCTGTCCAGAAGTGATCATATCATATATGAAATATACATTGCTTTTACACTCAAATGTTTTCTAAACATGAGATGGTCAAATTCCAACATTATTTTGAAAACAGAAATACTTTTGGTGGGCTGTTTTGCTATTCAGGTGTTTTGTGCAATTCAGGTGTTTTGATCTTATTGCATGTGTGTAGTCTGAAGAACTTTGAACAGCACACACAATATCCATGGAGAGTTCATAGTCATTTTTATATTGTTTTGCAGCAGCAGCTCTCAGAGTGAAAGTCTCATGCATCCAGTGGCAACATTAAGATAAATTTATTGGTCATTTTGAGACTGGTGACCAGTTTTCTCTAGCATCTTCCTTACTGCTACCAAACAGCCTTCTATGTCAATCTAAATACACTGCTCTGGGGGCAGGGCTGCCTCAATGATAGCGGTATCATCATGAAGCCACATCATGATGGCAGGACTTTGCATATGTCAACTAGCCAATCTACCATGCGCATGCTCAAAATAACAGACCCTACAGAGCAGCTAGTTAACATGAACACCAGCTGACTAGCATAAGAAAAGAAGCAGACGCTGGAGTAAGTCATATGATAACTTGAGTCTGTTCTGTTCTGCCATTCAATAAGATGATGGCCAATTTTCTGCTTTAATTCCACCTTCACCATACCCCTCGATACATTTTTAGACAGTCTTGGGAATCAATCTCAGTCTTGAATATGCTCACGGGCTAAGCATCTGCAGTCCTCTGTGGTATTGGCTGGGAAATGCAGGAGACTCACACAGTTTACTCTTCCAAGCCCTAGGTGGCACTAGCAAAGCAGTTTGACAGTACGGTAAAACTCTCATGGGTACAGGAGAGCATTGTCAATGTAAGGTGTCAGTTACACAACATACAAATGTATGTTCATGAAATTATTTAAATAAAGGTTTAACTCCTGAAACTATGGTACTGACAGAATATATCTTAACACATTGTGGATAATTTGCAAACTTCATCTTTATAGTCCCATTCAAAATATCCTTCACTGATGGGATAGGAGATCACAGTCATTCAATGTATTAAGATATAAACATCCTTTACTTGTATTGCTCACACACCTTGCTCAGAAATATTATCCCAGAATGGAGAGTCAAATTCATAGTCAGCCTTTAAAATTCGGTCAAACAGTTTAGACTCAGTCTCTTCATAGAAAGGAGGGTAACCACATAACCTGTAAAAATAAAAGAAAATTGTTAGTTTTCAATTTTCTGTGTTGTTTCCAGAAACATGACCATGGTAGTCACAAAATATACTGTCAGTCATTGGTTATGTTGTGAAAGGAACTGTTTAATGGCTCAAAATCCTGGCGGGGGGGGGGGGGGGGGGCGGAATTATAACCTAACACCACTCCCCCTACCCACCTGCAAAAAACAGATAGGATTGGATCACGTACCAGGTTTTACACTCTGCCCAATTTTAATTTCCACTGATTTCAATCGTGATTGTTTAAAATGCCCCCTCCTATCACCTGACCCCAAGTTTAAATATTAGTTTTATATTCTCATTTTCCAGACTGGTATCACAATGTCACACTGCACCCACCTTATAACTCAATCTACATCTACATCAGATCCGTGCTCTGGTAAACTTGTATAAACTGCATTTCTTTGTGAACATCTTGTTAGCTTTTGTTGGTACACCTAACCAGAAATCTGTCAATGAAATGCGTGTAAATTATAGAGCTGGCATATAGGAATTTCTGCATAAACACAACATAGATTTCACAGCAAGAGGGTCAGTATTATTCCAGCTTGAAATCTCTAATATGTACATGGTCCAAATTTTGCAGAATTATGTGACTCTATCTGAAGGAGGTGATTGAGGATGCAGAGGCTTGTTTTCACCTTGGCTGAACTGGAACAATTTTTTGTGAAACCATTTGCTAAAAACATTATTTTCAAGTTTAAAAAGACCCTGGGTAGTTTGCTGGGTCACCTTTACATTTTGTTACAATCAGGTGAGGAGTGGTCAAATGGCTCCCCCCTTTTCCCACTCTTTGTTTGACCACAACAGTTTTTTTTAAAGGATATGCTTGCCAATTCAGTGTGTGGTCAACTGTTTATGTGCTGTGACCATAAAAGACACAAATGAAGAGGTTTCCTCGTGTCTTTTGAAAACAAAGATTTTATTGCACTTAACCACGTTTAAGAAAATAATTTTAAAAACACTCCAGCTTTCTCTCTTTCACACACACACAAACACACACAAACACACACACACACACACACACACACACACACTTCACACAGAAACGACTACAGGGTGGGAGAATAGATTAAGCAATGTAAAGTCCATTAGAGTTAAGGGGATATACGGTTTGTGGCTTCACTGGCTTCAGGCTGAACTTGATTGTCTTTCTGGGTCAGCGTCAAAGTGGTTTAAAGATATAGAAAGGTAATTTATCTGTTCTCCTGAAGATAGCAGTTGTGGTGGTGAGTTCTTTTTAAAGTCTCTGGTCAGAATTTTTCCATCGGCGAGTTGGGGGCAGGAGCCGCTCGCCAACGTGAAAATGATGTCGGGGGAACCAATTGAGGCCATTGACAGGATAATTAAGCCAATTAAAGGCCCTGCCCGTCCAACCTTAAGTTGGGCTTCTGAAAAAACATGAAACCTCATCCACTGGCGGGATGAGGTTTCATGCAGGTTTTAAAAAAACTTTAATAAACTTTATGTGATATTTATTAATATGTCCCATCTCGTGTGACATTGTCACATGAGGGGTACATGTTAATAATATTTTTATTTTTCTATTTTTGAAGTTTATAAAACTTTCAGCGCTCTCCCTGAGACAGCACTTAGTCTCAGGGAGCAGTGCACTCTTTCACGTGCATGCACGGAAGAACGCACTTTGACAGGTGGGGAATCTCTTCCCCCAGTGCACAGGAAGCACATAGCGCTTTCCATCGGGCGTCCTGCTGGGCAGAAATTAATTAGCCCGCCCACTCAAAATGGCAGCGGGGCCAGTTTCAGCGGTGGCAATTGGTTGCCCACCCGCCCATCAAGAGCAAAATTCTGCCCACTGTCTCCATTTCAAAGGTTTTGGAAGGTAGAAAGTGCAGTGATGCAAATGTGCAGCCAACTTTGACTGTGATCCCAACTCATTGGAAAGTGGCTTTAGTCTTTTCAAAAAAATTTCAATTAGAGGTTTTTAGCCAGTAAATTAAAAATATTTTTTGATGTTAAATATGGTTTCACAACACATTTTTATGTTAGAAAAAACATTAAAATATTCCATCAGATAAAATGAAATACAAGCTATACAGAGACAGCAAAATTGAAAACTTCAAAATTATTGAAGTTCCTATTTCTGTGTGAAACAGTATTTCTGGCAGCAGATACATCAGATGAACATGCACTGTACTAATTTTGTTTTACTTGTTATTTTGAGTAATCCTTTGACATCCAGATAAACTATTTTTCACAGTTAGCATAGTTCATTTTGGCTTGTTTCCATTATTGGAAATGGATAAGCACCTGAAGGGAAAAAATTTGCACGACTACGGGAAACGGGCGGGGAGTGGATCTAACTGATTTGCTCTTTCAGAGAACCAGCACAGACAGTATGAGCCGAATGGACGCCTTCTGCATCTACCCTGCCTAGTCCTATTAGAATTTTCTATGAGATTCCCCCTCATTCTTCTGAACTCCAGCGAATATAATCCTAACTGACTCAAGCTCTCCTCATATGTCAGTCCCGCCATCCCAGAAACCTTCACTGCACTCCTTCTGTAAGCAAGAACATCCTTCCTCAAATAAGGAGACCAAAGCTGCACACAATATTCTAGGTGTGGTCTCATCAAGGCCCTGCATAATTGCAGCAAGACATCCCTGCTTCTGTACTCGAGCCCTCTCGCTATGAAGGTCAACATACCATTTGCCTTCTTTACCGCCTGCTGCACAAGCATGTCCATACAGTGAACCTGAGCATGTTGTAGATCTAGGTCCCACCAAGGTGTGTGTGTGTCTCTGAGCTGGTGGAGGCTGTGGGTAAGCGCTATGACGGGTCTTCCAGGCTGCTTATTTCTAGCTCTTCAACGGAGGAGGTGTCCTCTTCGCTGGAGGTGAGGACCTGGATGTCGTCACCACATTTGAGGGCTGCCATCACCTTTCCTTTCAGGGCCATCTGTCACCTGAAGCAGTTCTGGTCTGAAGACACAAAGTAGGCTGCGTTCTGAAGCGCTTTGAATGTGGCGCCCATTGCGAGGAAGCCTGAGGTCACGGCATGGTGGGCAAATCCAAGCCTGCCTGCCAATAATCAGCATTTTTCCTGTGAATGCATTATTAATGAAGCTGGGAAGCAGACGATACGGTGCAAAAATCTGCCATTGCGGCCGGAGGGTAAAACGTTATTTTTCACATCTGCTACCACACTTCGTGCAATTCTTGGAGGATTCTGCCCATTGTACCACAACCAGCATTCTAAGAAAGATCACTGAGATGTTGGTAAATAAACAAAAGGCTGGATTTTGAAACCTCACAGTAAATGTCTGCATTTAAAGTGTATTCAGCATGTAGTTGTTGAGTCAACGATCTGTACTGTATATCAAACAGGTTTCGTTTAGCTTAAGGAAGGTGTCAGACTTGGAAGATTTTTAGTTTCACAATTGCAACCAGTGTAATTATATTGATGAGAAAAATTAAGAGTATAATGACTTGGTAATTAAAAATCTTAGAGGCTTTAAAGCCTGTTGTAAAAAGAGGTTTGTAATTTCAATGCAGCAATTTCAAAGGCCAGCTGAGAAGATGTTGTTTCCTGAGGACATCAGGTCAAAACTCTTTAAATATATTCAGATACTCACAGAATGTATGCAATTACTCCAATGGACCAGCAGTCAACTGCTTTGTTATATGGTTTTTGATGAAGAACTTCAGGGGCTTGAGAGAGATAAAATGCATTAGTTCCTTTGAAGAGTTGCTTCTACTGAAACAAACAGAATAAATAGATTTCTTATAAATGAATAAGTAAGTAAGAAGTTAGCCATCATCTACAAAAGACCGTAGGCATCTGTCTCCATTAGAGAGACAGAGAGACAATTGGTTATATAACTTGAGGGGCACATTCCACAAGTATGAGGCAAGGTAAAGAGACAGACCTCTCTGAATTACCACAGCCAGTACAGGGAGTAAGCCCGCGTCATTGGCTAGTGTTTGTTATATGCATGTTTGACTAATTATTACGACAAAGTCCATTAGTTAGCAATAAGAAACTTGCTAATAACCAAGAGACACAAGTTTAAAGAATTAAAGAATTAATGCAGGCATTAACATTTTAAAAATCTGTTGCACAAAATTTTAATTACCGTTAATTTTTTTTCAATTACTTTCCATTTTATTGCCAATTTGAATGTCCAGCTCTCCCATATCTTTGCTCATAATGAGTCTGAGATTAGACTGTTTTATAACAATATGGCAGTTATCAAAAAGTGTAATGGGGAGAGTGTTATAAGAGGTGAGTGTGACACTTAAGGAGCGTTCTACATGCAATACATAAATAAACAAGAGTTCTGTATAATGAGAATATTGATTATGCGACTGGGAGAGCTCCAAGTATTTACTGAATCTGAGGCTGAGGGGTCCATTAGCATAAGCATTGCTTATCACTCAAAAGATGTGCTAACTCATCTACTCCTGCCATCAAATTCTGCAAGGTCTGTTCTCCCTAATCGTGTTATCAATATTATTCAAGTAAAGAAACAGAAATGAAACAAAATGATACTTCGGTGCTCCCTGAAGGGAGCTCTGCAGAAGGGTCATACTGAATCGAAACATTAAATTTGTTTTCCTCTCTCCCCAGATGCTGAGTTTTTCTAGCATTTTCTGTTTTTGTTTTAGATTTCCAGCATCCGCAGTATTTTGCTTTTATATTGGACAAGTTAGATTCCAGGACATCTGCACACTTATGCCACCTCTCAGCATATATACTGGTAACTCTGGCTTTCTTACCTCAGCAGCAGAATTCTAGACCCTGATTTGTGTTTTGTGTTACCCATTCCATGGAATGTTTGATTAGGTTTGTGTCACAAATGTGTAGTTATGATATTATAGATTTTTAAGGACATGTTTGCTTAAAAAAACCTTTAAAAAAGCTTTTGTTCAGAAAAAGGATATATGAACAGACAACCTGGCAACCTTCTGTGTTGGTTCCAAAACTTTGGTTCCAAAACTTTATCAAACTACTTATCTCAAGAAGGATCACAAAAGGCATTATTCAATGAGTGTAGATGAGATCCTTCCACTTGCTGGTCTTCTTTCAAAACAAAGACAATTAACTATTAAGGACCTTAAAGAAAAACTACAAAAAGAACTCCAGGTGGGAGAAAGTCTTTTTGAATGGCCAATATCTAACAATGAAAGCATGATTCATCAACTTGAGAGGAGCCATCTCTGGATTTCATACTATAAGAAAAGGCTGGAAATTGCTGAAGGGGAGAACCATCTTGAACATCATGAGAGAGGCACTTTGAAACAGAGACTGTTTCTCAACAGGGAAAGACCAAGGAAGGTTACCAGGAACAGCTATCAGACTGCTGTAACAATTCAGGCTACCATGAGCCACCACCAGCAGTACTGTAAAATGAGAACATGAGCCTTCACTCACTCTCAGGGCCTGCTCTGCTTGTTGAGTTCACCTGCAAAGGCAAGATCTAACTCTTCCACTATAGAAGCCATCACAGCTGCTACACACAATTTCAAGTTTCAACCAATTCACTTCAGAAAGAAGGAACTCAAGCTAAGGGCCTGCAATGATATCTCACAGAGGCTGAAGTGCAATCTCATCGTTAAGTATCTCTTTTGCTTCATCTGCATTTTAATCTTTGTATCTGTATTTTAGTTAATAACGTTATCACATCTTTTTGAAGTAAAATCCAGCAGTAGTTTTGTAATAAGCTAACCTTTATCTCGTTTAAGACTGAAGCTTGTCAGCTGGGTTCCTGCGATCGGCTCTGCACTGCCATTTTACGTGGGCGGGCCAATAAAGAATTAGCGCTCAGCACTACCTGCACGGAGCTGCCTCAGGGAGATTGAAGCTCTTTTGAAATAAATAAATAAATGGAATAAAAATTTAATGAAAAATGTCTCCTCATGTGAATGTGTCACATGAGATGGGACATATTTTTATATTGCAGAAAATTTTTTTATTCAATTTGTAAAAGCTTTAGGAAACCTCATCCTGCTCATGGATGGGGTTTCCTAAAAAATGTAAAAGCCGCTTGGCCTTTTCGCCTGCAACGCCAACTGTTAGGTTGGACGGGCAGCGTAAATTTGAAATTAATTAGTTCGTTAATGGACTTAATAGGCCTTGTAATTATCGGCTCCGGCGCGCCCCTGCCAAACGAAACATTGCGAGACTCCACGGCGACGTCGGGACACAGGCCCGACCTCATCATGTCATTTTACGTGTCAGTGAGCGGGGCCCACCCCCCACATGCCGATCTGAAGATTCTAGCCCATGATTTTAGACAGGTCCTATTTTACAGTCTGCCTTATTTTAATACAATGTGGACACAGGAAAGCAATGAGGTTTTGCACAGCTCTGACTCACCAGTGTGTTTGCTGTTGGGTAATAATTGTTGTTTACCGTTCCCCAATCTTCTTCTCTATGGTGCCTAACTGAACCCCCTACCACTATTTATAGGTGCCTGATACATAATTGCGACAACTGCCAATTGGTTCAGTTGACAACAGGTCACAGTTCAGCTAATCAGAGAACAAGAGTCACAGTACAGGCAATTTGAGTACATGGGAAAGAGACAGAGCTCACAAACAGAAGGACCACATGAGGCTCATCTTCCTCCTCTTGAGTTCTCTGCCCAAAGGCAGGTCCTTGGTGATTATTCACCAAACCATGACAAAATGCCATGATTTTTTTACAATGGGCAGGGACGAGGAGGCAGGCCCCAAGTCGACCTCAGCTGCAACAGGGATCGAACATCGTGCTGTTGCTGTTGATCCGATCCAGACGCTAGCTGTCTAGCAAACTGAGTTAACCGGCCCTCCATGTGGCTCATCCATTTGTGTCATGTAAACATCTGCCTATATAACAATAACTACACTGCAAAAGCAACTCGTTGATTGTAAAGCACCTTGGAATGTCCTCAGGACATGATGAAATAATGCATTAGTGCAATCTTTTTTCTTTCTAAAAATGACTTAATTCTTGAGAAAAAACTAATAACAGAAAGAGTCTGTTAAATTTTCCAAATTTATTAAAGATTGGAGCGATGAATCCCTCAGAGTCAGCAATGAAACATTCTTATTTAATTAGGTATCACAACAGCCTATACGCAGCTACTGAAGTTTTACTACCTACTCATAAATTAATTCAATTAATAAAACATCCACACCTACCCACATAGCCTGGTGTACCACATGCTGTGGACATCACACCCATGTCCAGCATCTTAGAAAGACCAAAGTCACTGATCATAATCTTGGAGTTTTCATCAGGGCTGTAGAACAGCAGGTTTTCAGGCTTTGAGAGAAATTGTAACATTATTAATAGTATTATAATCTCTACTGTTTTAGGATCACTGCTGAGGCCACATTTTGAACATCATAATATTTATTTAGCAATATTGGATACTTCCAAAAATAAATTGATTTTGAAGGTTTGGAGAAGATTCAGAAAAGAATAAGGAACATCCCATGGGCGGAATTTCACATCAGCAGGATTTTACAGTCCCCCAAAAGTCAATGGACTTTTGAATGGCCCGCTGCGTCAGGGCCATAAAATTCCACCCAATGTCTTAAGATTTTATGAGGACAGGGATTGTAGAGCTATACTTGTTTCACTGGACGAAATTCAAATTGAAAGGGGACACAATTGAGATTACTCTATGGAATTCTTTTCTATGTGACTTCTATGCTTAGCAAGAAAAGGGATGTTACTGCAGAAGAATGGAACACTTTACATTTCAAGCACCAAGTACCAGCACCAGGCGATCCCTGCCAGGTGTAGGAGAGTTAGATGTACAATAAAGTTCCCTCTATTTTGCCCTACCAATGTCACTTAGTAACTAACCTCAGAAAAAAGAAACCCCTACTATTCTGGCATTTATCCCAGTTTCCACAATAGCCACCTCTGGCTGACATTGTCAATTTAGGGGCCATGATCCTTGGCCACCAGAATTTCAATTGAGAAAATCCAGAAAACTCTCAATGTATGTGGAAAAACAGAGTTTCAGTTTCAAGTGGACGATCTTACATCCGCTCTGACAAAATTTCTGAAATGTGGGGCTGAATTTTGTGTGAGTGGCAAAGGTCCCACCACCAGTGCCGAAAGGGGGGAGGAGCACAGCGGGACCTGTGGAGGAATATTGCTCGTGGAAGCCAATTGAGTGACTGCTGCTGTCTCAATCAGAGGGCGGCAGGTCAGCAGCCTCAGCAGCACCACTACTAACAGTGGCCAGTAACATTTCAACACAGGGTGGTGGGGTAGTGGTATTATCACTGGATTAGTAACCCAGGGTAACGCTCAGGGGACCTGGGTTCAAATCTCACCATGGCAGGTGGTGAAACTTGAATTCAATACAAATCGGGAATTAAAAGTCTGGTGATGACCATAAAAAAAACCATTGCTGATTGTTGTTAAAAACCCCCCCTGGTTCACTAATGCCCTTTAGGGAAGGAAATCTGCTGCCAGGTGACTACAATGTGGTTGACTCTTAAATCCCTCCTGAAGTCCAATTAGAGATGGGGCCATCCCATGAACAATCTTTTTTTTAAAAAAACTAAGGAGAGGGCACCACAGAGCTTGGGCACCTTTGATGAAAGGTAAGTGGGATTGGGGGAAGGCCCCAGGGACTGGGATGGGGGTCACTGAGTGCCAACAGCATCGTTCCCACAAGGGCAGCCATTGCCCAACTGGGGACTCTTCCAAGGGCCATAGATTACCAATAGAGAAGCCCGCCCCCAAGCAGAGAACCTGCTGGGAGGCTGCCAGGTTTCACTGGGTGGTCTCCCCACATGGCACAGCTTGAAATGAGGGGGAAAGGGGCACTTAATTGGTCATCTCAGTGGTTAATTGGGACAGCCAAACTGCCAACTTTCCTACTGATTGCAAAGTGGCACGGCAGCATTGAAGATATGAGGCACCACCACTGCCCACCCTACCAATGCCAAACTGTGCCACTTTGCAGCCTTCCTGCCTCCAACACAAAAGGTGGTAAAACTTCAGCCATTAACTCTGTTTCTCTTGCCACAGATGCTACCTGATTCACTGAGCGTTTCTGGCTTTTTCTGTTATCATTTCAAATTTACAGCATCTACAGTATTTTGCTTTTGTATTGAGAATATCCAGATCTACTTCAGAAAAAAACCTGTCATAGATCTTGATATCTGATCAATTAGTCCTCATGATTCAGGTCTTTAAAATACTAAGATGCACGGTGATGTAGATGCAGGCAGACTTTACGTTTTTTTTTAAGGGCAGCACTGGAGTACATTGAAGGTTTGCTCATTTGAAACCAATGGTAACAGAGGTTAGAAGAAATGACTTTGCAAAACTGTAATCTTTTCATATTTTATTCCCCCTTTTAAGCTTCTGCTTAGGCTGACTGGGACTCTGTTCCTGCTCTGCAGTGTGAACATACAATGACAATGCTTATGTGCAGAGGGTGCATTGTCACGGTGACAGTCTCAACTGTCAAAAAGATTATTAGTCGCCGCTGGACATTAGCACTCTCAATATGAAAATATTTCCATTGCAGAGACTATCAAGAATACTCACGCCAATTCAAACAATCACAAAAATCTATTCAAAATTGGTCAATTGGATTAATGATGACTTGAACCAGGGTCTCATTCAGGACATGTGAAATAGTCCAAATACTAGCAGATTATCATTGTCATGCAATTGTGCTTACAGATTGTTACAATTATTTTTAAGTCGATCTCCTGCATCTCACAGATTGACCGTCAAGGTATTTTATCATTATAAGGTTTCTAAAGAATTCATGCATCAGAAGTTTAGTTTGGACTCACCATGAGGGACAGAATGCGATTCTGTGGATATATACTCATCCTGCAAAGACTGTGGAGCTGCAATTAGTCTTCACATGTAAAGCAAAGTGGGTTCAAAGCCAATTGGCAGCATTTACTACCTCATATCTGAGCTCACTTCACGTTCATGGTGAAGACCAGTATAATCCGCTCCATTTATATATTTATATTTGATTCCATTATGAATTGAACTGTTATCCCAAGCTCTGCAATGAAATTTTCAAAGAATCTCATCTGATTGATTGTTCAAGCCTCCAAGAAGTGTCTCCAGCCTGCTGTATTTGAACAGCTTTAATCAAAATAATTAATATCTTGCTCATACTGCTGCATCTCCTTCAATATTATTAAACCTGTATGAGAATTTAGCCTGTTACAAAACTGCTTTGTCTAGTTCATATTCTCTGTCTTCTGGAATGACATGAAATACACTGGAACTCCCATCAGGGGGCAGTAAAAAGGTTCATTGATCTCCCAGAGCATGTTATTCCAGAGTACTCTGTGCATAAAGCTACATTTGTTTCATAAGGAGCAAAAGCATGGAAATTGAAAAATACAATGCTGTACATGATATTTTCCTTTATACAAGGTCTGGACTACACAAGAATAAATATTGTAATAATTAGGCGAACAAAATTATTCTGGTAAAATTAAAGCATTATTTGTTTATCGTTGCTCTTTCAAATATTCTTGCCAGCAAAATCATGTCAATACCTTTAAGTCTCGGTGTACAATTCCATTGTCATGAAGATATTTCACAGCATCGAGTATCTGTCGAATCAGAAGGCTGGCATCTTTCTCTGTGTAAACTCCACGGTCTAGAATCCTGTCAAAAAGTTCTCCTCCTGACACACTGGAAATAAATGTGAACATGTATGTTTCATCTGAAATGGAATGGAATGGAATGCACACTCACAATGAGCATGCTTGTAATCAGCAATACTTAAAATATTGTTTTATTCCTCGGCAGAATGTGCCACAGAAGCCTCTAACCAGGTTAATTTTTTCAATTTGCAGCAGGTACATTCCTGCGGAAATCACTGATGTAACAAAAGATGCAGTGATGATAACGCTGAAATTATGCATCACCCACAAGATTTTCCTACGGTAAAGAACATGGTGTTGGCAAAACATCCTTAACTGTGACCTCCCTTCCCCATAATTGTTAATCACAAAAAGCAACACTATTATGATTGTTACTACTCGAATGAGGCATGGAGTGATAGGCTCTATGAAATCTATCTGTTTGAGAACTATGGCATTAAGACAATGTCATGATGCCACAAAGACAATTGCCAGTCATTTCCAAATGGGATTCTCCTGATTTCCAACCATAACTTCAAGGGAAACTCCAGAGAAGCTACACAATGAGCACTTATGCAGTTTCCCTGGAGCTTCTGCAATCTTCTGCCAAAGTTATGAAGGGAAACTGGAGATTCCCTTGGAAATTCTATACAGGTATACCTTGACCTGCACCAGTGAATCCACCGCTCATCATTGTTATTCGCAAGATTTAAAGGAAAAAAATAGCCTTGCATAGCACCTTTCGCAACCAGAGAATCTCCCAAAACACTCCACAGGCAAAGTATTTTTGAGTAGTCATTGTAATATTGTAATAAACATGACAACCAATTTGTGCACAGCAAGCTCCCACAAACAGCAATGTGATAATAATCAGATAATGCTCCTTTAGCACTGCACTAGAGTATCAACATAAATTTTGTACTCCACTCTTTGGAATAGGACTTGAACCCAAAACTTTCAGCCTCAAAGGCACGAGTGCTATCCACTGAGCCATAGCTGACACAGCCTCAAAGCTGACTGTCAAAAGCCTGAATACTTTACAGCTGTTACTAACAGCTGTGGGCTCGTGCCAAAATTGGGAGAGCATACTAGTCAACAACAACACGATATAGTTATACTCATTGAATCATACCTTAGAGGCAATGTCCGAGACACCATCATTACTGTCCCATTGGCAGGACAGAACCACCAGAGGTGGTGGCGCAGTGGTATATAGTCAGGTGGGAGTTCCCCTGGGAGCCTTCAACATCGACGCCACACCCCACAAAGTATCATAGCATCCGGTCAAACATGGGCAAAGAAACGTCTTGCTGATTACCACGTACTGCAGCCCCACCCCCACCGCCCCCCCTCAGTTGATGAATCAGTGCTCTTCCATGTTGAACATCACTTGGAGGAAGCACTGAGGGTGGCAAGGGCACAGAATGTACTCTAGATGGGGGACGTCAATGTCCACCACCAACAGTAGCTCGGTAGCACCACTACATACCTAGCTGGCCAAGTCATAAAGGACATAGCTGCTACACTAGGTCTGTGGCAGTGCTAAGGGAACCAACAAGTGGAAAAAACATACATGGCCTCATCCTCACCAAGCTGTGTGCCACCAATCTGTCCATGACAGTATCAATAGGAGCGTCCATCGCACAATCCTTGTGGAGAAAAAGTCCCGTCATTACATTGAGGATATCTTCCATCCTATTGTATGGCACGACCACCATGCTAAATGGGATAGATTTCGAACAGATCTAGCAACTCAAGACTAGGGATCCATGAGGTGCTGGGGGCCATCAACAGCAGCAGGATTGTACTCAACTACAATCTGTAACCTAATGGCCTGGCATATCCCCCACTCTACCATTACTATCAAGCCAGGGGATCAACCGTGGCTCAATGAAGAGTGCAGGGGGGTATGCTAGGATCAGCATCAGGCATACCTAAAAATGAGGTGTCAACCTGGTGAAGCTATAACACAGGACTACTTCCATGTTAAGCAGCATAAGCAGCAAGCAATAGACAGAGCTAAGCAATTCCATAACCAACAGATCAGATCCAAGCTCTGCAGTCCTGTCACATCCAGTCATGAATGGTGATGGACAATTAAACAACTCACTGGAGGAGGAGGCTCCACAAATACCTCCATCCTCAATGATAGGGGAGCCCAGCTCATCAGTGCAAAAGATAAGACTGAAGAACTTGCACGAATCTTCAGCCAAAATTGCAAAGTGGATGATCCACCTCGGCTTCCCCTGGAGGTCCCGGATGCCAGTCTTCAGCCAATTTGATTCAATCCATGTGATATCAAGAAATAGCTGAAGGCACCAGATACTGCAAAGGCTTTGGGCCCTGACAATATTCCGGCAATAGTACTAAAGAATTGTGCTCCAGAACTTGCCATGCCCCTAGTCAAGCTGTTCCAGTACACCTACAACATTGGCATCTACCCGGCTATGTGGAAAATTCCCCAGGTATGTCCTGTACACAAAAAGCAGGACAAATCCAACCCAGGCAATTACCGCCCCAACAGTCTACTCTCGGTCATCAGTAAAGTAATGGAAGGGCTCATCAACACTGCTATGAAGTGGCATTTGCTTAGCAATAACCTGCTCACTGATGCTCAGTTTTGGTTCTGCCAGGGCCACTCAGCTCCTGACCTCATTACAGCCTTGATTCAAACATGGACAAAAGAGCTGAATTCCCGAGGTAAGGTGAGAGTGACTACCCTTGACATCACGGCAGCATTTGACCGAGTGTGGCATCAAGGAGCTCTAGTAAAACTGGAATCAATGGCAATTAGGGGGAAAACTCTCCGCTGGCTGGAATCATACCTAGTAGAAAGGAAGATGGCTGTGATTGTTGGAGGTCAATCATCACAATTCCAGGACATCACTGCAGGAGTTCCTTAGGGTAGTGTCCTAGACCCAAACATCTTCAGCTGTTTCATCAATGACCTTCCTTCCATCATATGGTCAGAGTAGGGATATTCGCTGATGATTGCACAATATTCAGCAACATTCAGATACTGAAGCAGTCCATGTCTAAATTCAACAAGACCTGGCCAATATCCAGGCTTGGGCTGACAAGTGGCAAGTAACATTCGCGCCACACAAGTGTCAGGCAATGACCATCCCCAACAAGAGAGAATCTAACCATTGCCTCTTGACATTCAATGGCATTACCATCACTGAAACGCCCACCATCAACATCCTGGTGGTTACCATTGTCCAGAAACTGAACTGGACCAGCCATATAAATACTGTGGCTACAGGAGCAGGTCAGTGGCTAGGAATCCTGTGGCGCACAACCTCCTAACTCCCTAAAGCCTGTCCACCATCTACAAGGCACAAGCCAAGAGTGTGATGGGATACTCTTCCCTTGCCTGGATGAGTGCAGCTCCAACAACACTCAAGAAGCTTGACACTATCCAGGACAAAGCAGCCTGCTTGATTGGCAGCACATCCGCAAACATTCACTCCCTCCACCACCGGCACAGTGGCAGCAGTGCATGCCATCTACAAATGCACTGTAGGAACTCACCAAGGCTACTTAGATAGCACCTTTCAAAGCCATGACCACTACCATCTAGAAGGGCAAGGGCAGCAAACACATGGGAACACCACCGCCTAGAAGTTCCCCTTCAAACCACTCACCATCCTAACATGGAAATATATCGCCATTCCTTCACTATCACTGGGTCAAAATCCTGGAACTCACTCCCTAATAGCTCTGTGGGTGTACCTACAACACATGGCCTGCAGCGGTTGAAGGCAACTCACCACCACCTTCTCAAGGGCAATTATGGATGGGCAATAAAAGCTTGCCTGGCCAGCAAAGCCCACATTCTATGAACGAATAAAAAAACCTCTACCATGGAGTCATGCTTTGAATCGCCTAGCCCCAAGGTTTGGAATTCCCTCCCTAACCTCTCCACCTCTCCTCTTTTAACACTTTCCTTACTTGCCTCTTCGACCAAGCTTTTGGTCATCTATCTTATGCGGCTCGGTGTCAAATTTCGTTAAATAAAGCCATTGTGCAGTGCCATGGAATGTTTCATCAGGTTAAAGGCACGATAAAATCTCAAATTACTATGGTTGTTGCCCACAGCAAAGCACAGAGCTCTCATCTGCATCTGCAGTTTTCATCAACGACACAATGTAATTCATGAAATAATGTGAAGTTTAAATCATGGAAGGAAGTTTATATGATGTAAAATGGATTTAAATGCCTACTTACAGTTGCATGACTAGGTAGAAATGAGTAGGACTTTCATAGATGTCCTCTAGGGCTACGATGTTTTTGTGTTTTATCCTGAAATACAAAAAAACAAGGTAAACCATTGCAATAGTTCTGCAATTGCTCCAATGCATTCAGTGAAGTGATGCAGGTTAGCAAATGGATTGTCAGCTACACAGAAGTAATATAATCTTACTCACTTTCTCAAAACTCTAATTTCATTTTCAAATGCCATGTCAAATGCATTGTTGTGGTTTTTCCGAACACACTTCAAAGCTACCATTTTGTCAGTTGCCCTCTCTTTTGCCAAATACACATCTGAAAAGGCTCCTCTGCAAGAATGAAAGAAACATTTTATATTAAACGTGTGGATAACAAAGTAGTTAACAGTATCTGTATTATGCAGTTTGCATTCTTTGTACCACTGTGGGGCTGGAACTGTTTTCCATACTGTGCTCACTCAATAATAAGCACAATTTGAAAATGTATTTGTTGATTTGCTAGAGCTATAGGACTGTGAGGTAATTTTTTGTCTTCACTGCATGGGCAGTTACATGCGAGAATATTGCCGTCTGTTATAGAGCCCCCCCCTCCCACCCTCAACCACCACCAACCCATCCCACTTTTATTTCATTGATATCAAAGGGATGGAAATAAGTTCCATAATGGGTGAATGATCTGCTATGCCAGATTACTGCCCATGTGGTGAAGATGAAAATTTATCCCTATTTGTCCATGTTTAATGCAGATCTTCAGAGTCTTTCTTTGGTTTTTGAAGAAATTGGCTAAAGGAAAAAATCCTTGTTAAAAACCAAAGAAGAACAATTTATGCTAAATTAAAAAGTAGTGGGGGAAAGGTTATTAAGAAATTTATATTGAAATTAAGGTCAGCTCTGAGCTTAACCATTCAGAAGCTTCATCAGAACACATCCTAGAATGATAAATGAGAGATTTTATAATAGACAGAACTGCAAATTGTCATTCTCACTGCTGATGGTTTACTTGAACAACATTTTTGTTATTAAAAAGCAGCTTTGGTTGATGTTTGGTTGGTTCTCTGACCTGTCAGAGGTCCAGGAAACGCATTTTACAAATTTGAATTGTTTTATGAAAATTATTATTAGTGTGTCTCTCTTCCATACACCTATGAAAGATAACTTTAATAGATGAGCAAATTGTTATTTGGAATACCCCATTAAGTGGCAGTGTTAATTTAACCAATTCTCCACAAAGTCTAATTCATTGATCATTCTCTATCCTGAACTCTTTCCTGAAATTTGTATGAATCATAAATGAGAAAACATATAATTATTTTATAATAGTTCATGCCCAGTGGCATTGCTCATGAGAAGTAAACAAAATGTAGTACATCTCC
This sequence comes from Carcharodon carcharias, assembly GCF_017639515.1. Classification (NCBI taxonomy): domain Eukaryota; kingdom Metazoa; phylum Chordata; class Chondrichthyes; order Lamniformes; family Lamnidae; genus Carcharodon; species Carcharodon carcharias. The sequence continues at coordinate 22,309,330 of NC_054475.1, forward strand.
CTTTCAGTAAACATCTTTTTCTTTATTTCCATTTCCATTCTACTCCTCCAGTCCAGCATTCACATACTTTGTTGCCTCTGCCTCCAATTCATTCCCCATTTTTCACTGTTACAATTTTTGTATTAAAAAAATTAAACTGTTGCTAAATAAATCTCTTAAGACCTGCTAGCTAACAGTTATGAGTGTTGCTACTACAGTTTACTCAGCAAATAATGCTTGTATTCTGAGTTAATTTGGTGAGCTCAATCGGACATTCATACTATTCTAGAAGGTGCAGCTCAGCTGTAGGACCATGATGTAATGTGACAAGTCTAAGTCATCACACTGGTGCTCCTTGTTATTTGGAGACTGCAATGAAAGGCTTACTTTAGTCTTATTCCAAGGTAGTCAGTGTATACATGATAAGGCTATTAATGTAGGAGATTGGTATTATATTCATTTAAAAGTAAATTCAGCACTAATGTTATAATTTATACAGACAGTACAGACTATGGCATGGAGACTAGGATTATTTTTCTTTATTTTTTAATGGGATATGGGCATCACTGGCAAGGTCAGCATTTGTTGTCCATCTCTAATTGCCCTTGAACTGAGTGGCTTGCTAGGCCATTTCAGAGTCAATCATACTGCTGTGGATCAGGAGTCACATATAGGCCAGACCAGGTAAGGATGGCAGATTTCCTTCCCTAAAGTGCATGAGTGAACCAGATGGGTTTTTACAACAATCAACAATGGTTTCATGGTAACCATTGCCAAGCTTTTAATTCCAGATTTATTAATTTAATTTAAATTCCAACAGCTGCTATGGTGGGATTTGAACCCATGTACCCAGAGTATTAATTCCGATAACGAACAAGACTCCTCCATGCTAAATAGTCATGTGGCCCCCAAGCAACTCTGTTTCTCTCTCTGCAGGTGCTGCTGGACGTTCCCCAGTATTTTCTGTTTTTGTTTCAGATTTCTAGCATCTGCAGTATTTTGTGTTTACCCAGAGTGTTAGCCTGGGCTTCTAGGTTACTAGTCCACTGACATTACCACTACACCACTGTCTCCCCTAAATCAAAGAACTGCTGAATAAACTGGATACAACAAAGGTTGTGAGCCCTAGAAATATCCTGGCTAAATTACTGAAGACCAAGACTGAATCAGCCACTAAACAAACCAGGCAGCCACCTAGAATGGCAAAATTTGGGGGATGGCAATAAACTGAATGAACTATTCATGAAACTACAAAAGTAAACCAACAGGCTTCAACAATGGGAAAGGTGTAGATCAACTGATATACATCCACATATACTGACATGCATAATGGATTTCCATGTATTTACATGAAGACTGTGCCCCAGAACTAGCCACTCCTCCAGCCTCCAACATAGATATCCACCTGACAAAGTGGAAAATTGTCTGGTATGTCCTGTGCACAAAAAGCAGGACAAATCCAAACCGGCCAATAAACACCTCATTGTGTCATTAACTAGAAAGAAAATATTATCTTGTCATTAATTTTAGGAAGAAGTCAATTTGAGTACAAAACAGGATTGCTTTATTTGTAATTATCTGCAGATCATGATCTGACCTGGATTCACCTGCTCCAGTACAGTGCACGTCTTTCAAGGATGTATAGCTCCTTTATACCGTGATACATATATGACACTCATACCAGTATGCACCGTATATTACTCAAAAACAGTTCAGCTGTTATGTACCCCACACACACGCTCTGAAGAAGAGCCATACGGACTCGAAACGTTAACTCTGTCTTTCTCTCCACAGATGCTATCAGGCCTGTTGAGTTTTTCCAGCAGTTTTTGTTTTTGTTTCAGATTTCCAGCATCCGCAGTATTTTGCCTTTATGTCAGCTGGTATGTACTTCTTCCCATTGTGTTTCCACATGCTCATAAGCAAAAAATATAGGAACATCAAAATAATGATGTGGTGTAAAAAACAAGTATATGAGAAAGGCCTGATATAGAGTACTTAATGATTCTCAACAAGGGCTCAAAGAAAATATACTATTGGAAAAGAAATGAAAACGTCAAAGATGGAAAAAGCGGTTTTCAATATTTAGATTTAAATGGAATTTGCTGTCTCTCACGTAAGGATTGTACAGTCCCCACATATCCAAGAGGCCCAGACCTAAGTCAATAGCTCCCAAACTATTTTTACATTACAATATAATGTGTTTGCTGTAAAATGTTTAATGCATTCCTTCTATTTTTATCCTATGAATTTTCATTGTGTGCAAAACCGATGGATAAATAATAAGACAAAAGTCTGAAGCAGTCCTTCTGTCACAGGATTAAATGAAAATATCTGACAGCCATACACAGCAGATTCAAGTTCAAGGACGAGAGTAAAGTGGTCAATGTGCGTCTGGGAGTAGGAATAATCCTGCAATCTAATTAAGAGTTTCAGATTAATTCAAAAACAACATTTGAATAATTTTCAGCAGTCTGTTGAAGCTTCAAATTAAATTGCCGTCTACTAATTACTCCTGACAGACATAATTTCGAAAAAAACATATATACCCAAGCTCTTTTAAAATCTGATTATTTTCTTTTGTCATTTCGCAACAGTCAAGGATGATGTCAGCTACCTTCTAATTCCAGATTAACAGTGACATTAAACAGGAGGATAAAAGGCTACTGACATCTTTAATACAGGTTTATCAGGAAATAATCTGCAGCCAATTGCCATAAATTCCCTGCTCTTTGCACTGATAACAATTACTTTGAAGAGGTTCTATTACTGCAATAGCACCCAGAAAAGGTTAAGATCTTTAAGCTTGACATGCCAGAAAGAGGGGACTGGAAGCAGGATTTTGCTTAATCTTAGTTCACTTTTTCAACATTGGGGTGATGCTACAGATCAAATAGAGCAGATCTTAGGGGACTGATTATAGCTGACAGGTGGCAAAGCTGAACAAGGCTGACACACAGAGCAGGACATGTGCCTGCATGTGACCATTCACACTAGATAGCACCAAACAGACATGTGCAACATGCATATTTTTAACAGATGAACATATGCAAAAATCAAATCCACAAAATCTAAACAATTATACACTGACTGATTGATCATTTAAAGGTGTGTGTGTGTGGGGGGGGGGTGGAGAAAGAATGTTGAATATTGGGAATAAAATAACTCAGGAATTAGGAACACTGTCTGAAAAGTGGCATATTCATTTTTAAAAGCAATAAGAATGAATTTGCCATTTGAAGGAGCAGTGTACCTTTCACGAGATGGGTTAACATTGGAATATCATCATATTGCCTAATTTATAACAAGATAACATTTAAACAAAATTCGTGGTAGCTCTGTACTCTAATTTATAAACTAATAAGTCCGAGCTTGGGGCACTCCAGCCTCGAGTGTCTGCCTCCGGAGGTCTGGCCATGTTTTTAAGTGCTCCTAGGTACAAGAAACTGAACCTGAATCTTAGGAAAGGATCGCTGATTGTCGTCTATGTTACATGACTCGGAGACATGGACAACCAATAAAGAGACTATTGATAAGCTGAATGCTTTCAAGGTGCGGGCATATAGGACAGTGTTCCACAAATCCTGCACAGAGAGAAAGATTAATGAGGAAGTGCTGGAAATGACGGGAGAAAAGAGGGCATTAGGCCATAATATCAAAGAGGTAGATACAATATTTTGGTCACATCTTTCAAGCAGTGGTTGTCAGAAACAATTATTGGAAGGGAAGATAGCTGAAAAAAAAGGAAGCAGGAGGAAAAAGTGAATGATGGAAATAATGGACTGCATACAGATGGAGATTCATGGCAGTCAATCTGTTGTGAAGATGACACCAATGGGCAACCAATGAAGGTCCAAGGGCACAGGTAATAAGCTGAAGCTACCTTTGGAGACTGTCACTGTTCCTGAGCTGTAGCGGGCACAGGGGAACTGGAGCAGCTAGACTGAGGATGCAGTCTCCTAAATAAAGAAAACGCTCCAAACACTTAGAGGGTCTCCCAGCTTCTACAGAGAGAGAAACCGAGTTAACATTTCAGATGATGACTTTGCATCCGAGTTCCACTGAAAGGTCATCGACCTCGAGCTGAATCTTGTTTCTCTTTCTACTTGACCTCCTGTGTTTCCATTCTTATTTCAGATTAGTTTACTGTCCCAAACATGTTTCCAAATTCGTGAATCTACTTACGATCCCAGTAGTTCTATTAACTGGAAACTGTCCGCGATGTTCATGGCCTGTTTCCGCCAGTAAATACACTCCTCCTTTCGGCCCATGGCTGCTGCAAATCCTCAAACTGTACACGTCGAGCGAAATAAAACGGGGAAGATATAAATTAACACAAGAATCATCAGCGAGGGCACAAAGCCATGTGATATGAAACATAAAAGTGATAGAAAATGCTTATCTGATTGCACAACTGGTTCTGAATATTTAACATTTAAAAAAAAACAAAGGTTAAAACTTTTTTTCTAATGTCTAAATAGCGATTAAGGCCAATTTCCTCGGAAAGCCGATTTCATAGCTAGTTCCTGCCTCAACTCCAGGAGACACCAGTATAAAAGTGCCAGGATAAATAAATACTCACACCAACGAGATTCCAGTCAGCTCACGGAAGATGAGGCTCCTTCCAGTGATCAGTCCGCTGTGACTCCTCGTCCCGAATCCAGCTCCTCCTGCATCGCTTCTGAGTATTAGTTCAAAACAGATTACAAACAAATCCGTACCACTAAATCACAGATCAGCGCCTTAAAGGGAAGGGTAAGGTCAGGGGAAGCAGACAACACGAGAGGGGGAGGACCAATCCTCGGGTCGGAGCAGGAGGTGTGGGTGAGGAGACTCCCTTGGATGCATGAACATTTCCTCCAACCTACACCGGTTTGTTAGGTCCCCAAATAGCTAGGTGGCAGATTGCCACTGGCTTTAAGACAGCCTGGCGTTATCTTTTAACTCGGTTTTTATTCTGAACTCCGTGCGCAGGATTACCTCGATGCTAAAAGCAAAATACTGCGGATGCTGGAAATCTGAAACAAAAGCACATGTTCCTCTCCCGCAGATGCTGTCAGACCTGCGGAGTTTTTCCAGCTATTTTTGTTTTTATTACATCGATGCTACTCACTAAGATCTTGCTGAATACCTATAAGGAACGGAGCTATTGGAGAACACCTCGAAAAGAATCCGACGTCCGCCACCTTCTAACACCCTCCTTCTGAGGCGCTGCTGGCTTCCTGACTGGCAGTCTCCAGGCGCCTAAATCAGACAATGTTCCTAATTCCTGAGTTATTTTATTCCCAATATTCAACATTCTGCACCCCGCCCCCCCCCGGCCCCACCACACACACACACACACACACACACACATAAAGGAGGCAAACAGGGGAGGCCAGTCTCAATCCAAGTTTTACTAACATTTATAAAGTGTAAAATATCCATAATTATAGTTTCTGCATTTTTGTACGGGAATTTCAAATTCTAAGTATTGGATTTGTTGCCTTTTGGGGTTCACAAAATCTATGTAGGAATAAATCTTTAGTAGATCTCATTATTCTCTTTAGGAAGAAAAACTCAAAAGATTGGGAGCCAGAAGAGAGATTGGGGTTACAGGTTCAGTGTTCAATCAAAACTAATGGAATTGTTCAGGTAAAAGGAGAATAATGCTTGGTGTGTACATTCAGTTCAAGTTAGCCCAATCTGAACTGACCCTGTTCCGTGGAATTTACTTGGACACCTTTGGGATAGGTAAAACACCCTTCAGGGCTATCAAAATTAAACATGGTCATGCATTTTTTACATGCAAACTCATTCGAACTGTTCAGCTGTCAAACAACTATCCAGCTGTCAGGTAGTTGTCAAAGAACTGTCCAGAACTGGGAACTTTGAATGGAAAATGATTTTACTCAGAAGGCCACACTCCATAAAGAACATCCCCATGGCCTGAAGTTTAAGTTTTTTGCAGATTGCATAATTATCCTTGTCTCTACCTATTCCAATAACTCTTCATACTCAAATCTTCAACTAGTCTGCTTTCAAAACAATTCAGGTGGCATGGCAATGATGGCTTTCAACTGGAGTCTACAACATATATCTACTGACTGGCTAGGGCATAGGAGCTCTTTTAAGCCACTAGTCTCATTAATGCCTTTGCTTTCTAGTCCTAGATTAAACTATATAAGCCACTAACACTCCAACCAATCCACAACCTCCGTATGCATATAAAGATCCTTTTCATATCTCATCTCAATCTTTCTCCACCGTTAATTTTGTTGCATTCATCTAATCCTGCAATTTAAGCCCTGGAATTGTTCTTGTTCCTCTTCCCTACAATCCATCTAGTTAACCAATGTCCTTTGCCAAAAACTATATCCAATGAACTAACCATGCTGCAAAAACGCAGGCATTTCAGTTTTCAGAATAAACAGAGAAACAGATTGATCAAAATTCCAAGCAGACACAATGATTGGATATGCTCATTGAATTCTGAAACTCACAAATAAAATTTATTATCCTTTCTTATATTAGCCCTGAAGTTACACATTAATTGTAACACACATTTCCTTGTCCAGCTGTCAAGAAACTGTCCAGCAGTTGAGGAACTGTTCAGCTGAAAATCAACAGTCAAAGAACTGTTCACCTGTCAAGGAACTATCAAGAAAGTGTCAAAGTTGTCAAGGAAATGTCAAAGGATACTAGGTGAGTAGACATGGAGAGGGTAAGGGCAAAGGGTGGTCAGTATAGGGGCATGGGTTGACATAGCGGATATGAGGGACCATGGTGAGTGAGGGGCGTGGGTTGGCATAGGTGGTAAGGAGGTTTGAGTTGGCATAGGGATACAAGGGCCATGGGGTGGGTAGAGCAGCATGGGTTGGCATTGAAGGTGCATAGGGAGTGTGTGGAGGCTGAGGGGTGAGGACTGGAGGACTGTCTTTCATGTGAATCTTTTATTTATGTAAACACAGTGCCGGACCACAGAGGCAGGCTTTCCACCCAGCCTGCCTCTGGACACGGCGGCCTCTGCACTCTTTCTGGCTTTAGCCGCCTGACTCCTTTTTCAGCCCACACACCCAACCCTAAACCCGACCCGCAGGCAGACATTTTTTAAAGATCGAGTTTGCAGAGCCAGGAAATCTCCCAACTTGGCGAGCCTGACCCAGGGATGATAACCTGGGCCAAGGTTCCACCTGACACCTCACCCTCACTTTATAATTGGGAACAGCTGGTAGGGGCCACTAGCTGAATCAAGGAAGCTATCATTTACAACAGTTTGTGTACCAGATCATATTTGGTACTGTGTCCCAGTATCTACTGGACCTTTATTAAATCACATTTAAGAGGATTTTCACATGACAGTTCTTGCATCTCTTTGACAAAATAATAAAGGGACAGATCTCCATCACACACGATCGTTGAAAGAGTTGCTCTGTAAAAGGTGGAAAGTAGATTCGTTTTTAAGAAGTTTTTTCAAAATAACCCGAATTGTTCTGTGAAATGACTGCAACCTTGGCATGTTTTAAAAATTACTCCTCCAGAGAAAGAAAAAGCTCTCTCTCCCCATCACTCGAGATACTGTCATTGCTGGAAATCTGAAACTAAAAACAAAATATGCTGGAAATATTCAGCAGATCTGGCAGCCTGTGTGGAGAGAGAAACAGCTTTAATATTTCAGGTCAATGACCTTTCCTCAGAACTCAGAGAGAGCAAGAGGTAACAAAAGGCTTTCTATTCAGTTGTGCTTCCACCCTTCCTTTCCCCTTTATTTCCTTCCAATTGGTATTTATTTTTTGTCTACTGCTCTAACAAGGACTCTAGAACATTTTTCTGTATAACGTGGGCAATATAAATTAAACTTACTGCTGATTTCACAGAATCACAGGGTTGTTATGGTGTAGAAGGAGGCCATTTGGCCCACCGTGTCTGCATTGGATCTCTGAGCATTTTAACTTAGCGCCAATCTCCTGCCTTTTCCCCGTAATGCTGCACGTTGTTTCTATTTGAATATTCATCCAATGCCCTCTTGAATGCCTCAATCGAACCTGGCTCCACCACACTTCCAGGCAGTGCATTCCAAACCTTAACCACTCGCTGTGTGAAAAAGTTTTTTCTCCCCTCACATTTCCCCAGTTTCACTGTCACTCACAGTTCTTCACTCAAAAATTGGTCAGAATTGCTGTCAAGCAACACCGAGCCAGCCCACAAATCACAAAAATACAACATAATGGTAAAGGTATGTGTTCCTTTCTTCTCCAGGTCTTTGTCTGAGGGCAGGTCCAACCCACAGCACCAGAGCATAGGGCAAGGAGACAGGTCCTGAATCCACCCCAGCTGTAATACAGATTAAACTCTGTGCTGTTGGCATCAAATTGATCCATACCAGCCATCCAGCTCCCAAGGAGTCTGAGTTGTAGCAACATTCACTTTTACATGCATGTTGCAGCCAGGAATAGCAGTGGTAGAGGCTTCAATATTTTTCCATCACATGGATGACCAGGAATCTCCTGTGCTCTTATCACATGCCATTGACATATGTTGGAAGGATTTATAAGTTGATACTCAACCTTTTGGCCACATTCACAAACACATCTTCCTTGGCCATCAAGCTCCAGGAGTGGGACTTGAACCTGGAGCTTCTGGCTTAGAGTTGGGACACCACCACTGCACCACAAGACCTCCTCCCCTTTCTTTTAACCTGCCTCAAATTATAATTCATGAAACATCTTCTGGAACTTTTTGAATTCACAATTCTCTGCATGTTATTTGTAACATTGCATCAGATAGGTTTACATCAGAACAAAAACAAAATCATGGCTTTACAAAAAAATTAATTAAATATCTCCTCAAGTTTCATTGAAATATAGCTGAATAACAAAAGCCCTTATTTATCTGTTCTGTGTAATATCCATTTCAGCACATTGTGCTCCAGTATAGACATACTTTTATTCGTCATTAAGTTTGAACCCTGTTCATTCATGTAGTCAGCAGGGACAACATCACTAATATAAAGGAGTACCTCCAACAATCAATTGGTGTGTGTACATGATTGTTGGAAATTATTTTGGTGCTGTGATTGCCTTTAAATAGATGCTAAAAGGGTGTAATTTATATGCAATTTTCTCTGACATCTTAAAATGACATGACACATTATAGGGTGACGTATAGTCAGAGCTGCATGGGCTGACAAACTCCGCTGAATTAGTTTTCAGTTACTTTATTTATCAAACCTGCATTGGTTTGGATAAAATAAAGACAAAACATTTGCATGTTAGCAAGCCTGAAATTCACAACTGAACAGAACATTAAACTATCCGATAATAACCATTAAACAAATACTAGTTCACAGTCACATGACCTGATTACTGAACTAGGTAACACCTAATAATTCATGATTTTTTTTTAATTCATTCACAGATGTGGGCCAGCATTTATTGCCCATCCCTAGTTGCCCTTGAGAAGGGAGTGGCGAGCTGCCCTCTTGAACCGCTGCAGTCCATGTGGTGTAGGTATACCCTGATGTTAGGGAGGGAGTTTCAGGATTTTGACCCAGTGACAGTGAAAGAATGGTGATATATTTCCAAGTCAGGATGGTGTGTGACTTGAAGGGGAACTTTCAGCTGGTGGTGTTTCTATCTATCTGCTGCCCTTCTCCTTCTAGATGGTAGTGGTCATGGTAATGATAACACAAACATCTATATTCATCATTTATCTGAAATTTTGCTTTAATAGGTGAGTGGTGGTGCAGTTTGCGCATTGCAATGACACAGCCAATGTCATTAGTCTTGTGTTCCAGTGAACAGGTGTTAAATATTCAGATAAAAGCAAAATACTGTGGATGCTGGAAATCTGAAACAAAAACAAAAATTGCTGGAAAAACTCAGTAGGTCTGACAGCATCTGTGGAGAGGAAGACAGAGTTAACGTTTCAAGTCCATATGACGCTTCACCAGTTCTGATGAAACGGATCCGAAACATTAAATATTCAGATATTCTCGTGGATGTTAATATCCAGGACTGATATCAATTCAACCTCTGAAATGTAGGAAGAATTTTTTGCGTGGATTCTTAAGCATTCTCACACAAATGCCAAGTGTCTTCTGTTCCAGAGGCACAAGTCCACCAAACAAATCTGCTTTTAGAAAGAACAGAATTGACACAGATTCAACAGAAAATATCAAACATCTACTACAATGACAAAGACAAAGACACTGTAAATGCTGCAAGTTTGAGACCAAAAAATGCACGAAATACACAACAGGCTTGTTAATATGTAAAAGTAGATAAAATATGTTAATTTTTTTGACACCTTTGCTTGGAGGAAATGCAGGGCATTTTCTCCTGACTTTGTGGTTAAGGATTTTCAAGGAAATGGAGAGGAGCTTTTGATTGCAATTAATTGATGCAATACCTGTGAAAAATTACTGAAAGAACAGTCTGTGCCACTATCATTTTCTCAACCTAATTGAAAGAAATATGAACCCGTACAAACAAACAATATGGGTAAATGTTATTAGTTCCTGCTCACTTCACATGAAGATCTACGCTGTAAGCATTAAAACATAAATTAATGCCCCTACATACATACTTGAAGAAAAATATGTATAAACATGGAACAAACAGATATAATACAATAATAATGTAAGCATCATTATATTTTATGTTATCACTGTAGATATTTTCTCAGGTACAGTTACACCAGCAACTTCCACAAATGGACTTCACAGCCCCTAAAGATCCAGAGTACATCTTTTCTGGCCAACATTTAGGTAAATGATAATAAAACCCAGAGATTGTTAAGAGAGAACCCTTACTCTACGGGACTGCTACTGGGATGCATCACATTGCCATCAGACAATCATTCTCTCATTGATAGCTAAAGTGGATGTATACGATTATCAAGTTGGGACTCAGGCTTTGAACCTATAAGTGGTTTAATTTACTTAAAATAGATTAAGAGTACTAACTAATATAACAGAATGAAATATACATTTCTACTTGCCCCTTCATGGGCAGGATTATTAGTCTGGCGGCACCCATGATCGGCGAGGCCAGGAGCAGCCGGGGAACGGACCCCCAATAGCAATCGGCCCCCGAATGTGATTTCGCGCTGTCTGGCCAATTAGTGGCCAGCCGTTGTGAAAGGTGGGCTGAAAGACCCAGTGCTGCCGGTGTGAGGGTGGGAGGAGGGCGAGCGCTGAAGTCAGCACAGGTGCAGGGGAGTCCGGAATGAAAGCTCCTTGAAGGCAGAGAGCTGCCTCAGGGAGCTGAAGAATTTAAATGCCAAAAATAAAGATTGTAAAAACAGGGGAAAAAAATACCCACACATCAGAATCAGTCATCAGAATGTACGCCAGGTGAAAATTCTGTGAAAACATTTTTATTTTTTTAAAAATTCATTTTGGAAACCTCATCCCGCACTTGGATGAGGTTTCCTCAATAAGGCAAAGACCGCCTGGCTAATTCTCCCGCCAACTGTAACGTTGGACAGGCAGTGGAAAATCACGATTGATTGATACGTTAATGGCCTTAATAGGCCTCTTAATTGTCAGCAGGCACACTGCTGACTCTCACATGTGCCCGCCCACCCAAAATATCGCAGGAGTGTGCGATGGCATCAGGACGCTTGCCCGATGTCACCACACTCTATTACATGCTGAAGCGTGCCAGGCACACACCCACACGTCAAGTGAAAAACTCTGCCCCATGTTACAAAACAGTAAAGACACATTTCACTTTCTGTATAAACACGAATTCTAACCAGAATTCTGCTTAACGCCAACTCAAGCTAACTTACTTCCTGGCCAGGCTGTTCCTGGCTTCAAGCTTCACGCTTTGACTGCTGAGCAAAGAGTCTGGATTGCATCAAAGAAGACAACAGCTGTCAGCTGGCCACCTGGAGATTGTCCCACAATTTTAAAAATATTTTCATTCACAGGATGTAGGCGTCGTTGGCGGGGTCAGCATTTATTGCCCATCCCTAATTGTCCATGAGAAGGTGATGGTGAGCTGCCTTCTTGAACAACTGCTGTCCATGTGATCCCAAACCTCTGAGGTATAACGAAACAAAGGCAAAAGTTAGCTTAATCTCTATTAGTTACCTTAGCACGGGAGTTACAAAATTTATTGAGAAAGACATGTCCCGCCCCAACCCCTCCACCCCCCACCTCTGTCATGTAAGCTATAGACATGGATCCTTTCACATTCTATTCTGTCCAAAATAATTGAAAGAAATCCTACAGCATGGTGTGTTTATTGATTATGTTCATGATGGTGCTATGATCAGCATGCCCAGAAATACTTTGCATAAGATTTATACTTAAGACTAGAATTAAATGAATAAACCTGCCTATCTGGGTCAGGAATTTTATAATATGAAAGCTAGTGGGATTAACTTATTTATCTTTGGATCAGGTATGATCTTACATGAACTAAAATAGAATTTCAGCAATTGCATATTAAAAATGACATTGAGCTCTCGACATGCACAGGAAAAAAAATCACATTCAAATTGCCAAATTAATGGTCATATGTTAACTTGTAACTTTCCCTCTGTATAATAAAAGGGAAAATGTATGTATTGTAATTATGAATATGGCCTGTTAGGAGAATTTTAGCCGTTTTAAGGACAAAAAGAAACGACTAGTTTCAATGCCATTTTCGGCAATAGTTCTTTTGTGACATGGCAGCACTGATGTTTTCACAACAGCATTGAGATCATTACATTGTATATTTAAACAGAAGGAAGGTACTTATCAAGCTATTATTCAGTGATAGGTGGAATTCTCAAGTGAATATCAATTCATCCATTTGCATAAACCTTAGCCGAGAATTTCCCCATTTTGGTTTGCAAGATTGCTGTTCCATTAAAACAAACTTTGTGCCCACTAGAGGGATTTAAACACCAATCTCCTGAGTTGACTGGGGAAAGAGCAGGGGAGTGGCACTAATTGGTTAGTGTTATGATCCCAGCTGCTGTTTATACTGGACCAGTCAGACCCCAGAGTGAAACCTGGCTTGGTAGATCATAACTCTTTGCTTTAAAAGCAGTGGAGGAAAGTTACTGAGCAAACTCACAGGAGTCTGCTGATGAACTTTTAATACAAAGAATAGAATATTTATTAAAACAAGAAAAGTGAACTATTTACACCAGACAAAAAGATTGGAAAGATCTCAATACAAACACAAGGAGATGATGCAAATTCCCACTATTGCTTTACCCCAGCAATATCTTTAAATGGGGGCAGAATTTTTCTCTCTTCGGGCAGGCGCAGGCCGGAACAAAACGAGAGAAAAATGATGCACGATGTCATCACGCTCTCTCGCGATATTTCGTTCGGCGGGCACATGCAAGAGGAGGCAGCATGCCCACCGATAATTAATAGGCCTATTAACGACCTTAATCAATTAATTAAACGTGATCTTTCACTCCCCATCCAACCGTTCGGCTGGCGGGCAGGCGAAAACACCATGCAGCCTTTGAATTTTTAATGAAACCTCAACCACGGGCAGGATGAGGTTTCTAACAGGAATTAAAAATTAAATAAAAATGTGGAAATCTCATTTGTAACATGTCCCTGCTCATGTGACTCTGTCACATGAGGGGACATTGTTTTTAACATTTTTAAAGTCTTAATGTATGTTTTAAAAAATCTTCAGCCCCCTGAGGCAGCTCTGTGCCTTCAGGGAGTTTTCAGTGTGCATTCCCGCATGCATGTGCTAATGAATGTCTGCGCTAGCCCTCCTCCCCTCTCCCCAACCCCCGAACCCAGGCAGTGCTGACGTTCCCAGCACGCGAATCATGCTGGCTGGCCATTAATTGGCCAGCCAGCCTGAAATCGCAGTCGGGGCCTGATCGCGGGCGACCGCTCCCAAGCTCAGCTGCCGCACTCACCCGATGAGGTAAAATTCCTGCCCATAAACTGGTGAAAAGTTACCACTAGCTTGACACAAAGGCTTCTCGCTTAGGAGTGACACAGTTGCAAATGGTTTTCTTGAAGCGAATTCCTGAGCATTCGCTTGATGTTTCTCACCCAACTCTCCCCAGGACACCCAAAACCTCACTCTAAACGCAGTGTTTCTTCATCTGCAGATTAAACAAATGAGTTCCCTAAATTCAGTCTTCCAGTAGCACCTCCACTAAATTGATCACTTTACTGAGTCCTATAACTGGTTATTCAATTAATTACTGTCTCACTATCCTTGCAGTTTTTCTTCTCAGAGAGCTTAAAATCTCTGCCTTCTTTCTCTGACACACACTAAACTCTCCTTCTCTCAACTTCTGTCTTTTCTGTGTCTGTGCCACCGGATCACAGTTGCTAGGCAACAGTAAAGCTTTTCGACTTTTTTTCAGAATCACTAAACTTTCAACTACTTTAACCCATTTCTTTAACTTCAGTGGTTCCAAGACCTGATTAAAAATGTACATATACAAACCAACTCAAAAGACCTGAAACCTTTTGGTCATAAATCTATCCAGACTCCCAGGCACCAAGGTTCAGAAACAAAACCTGAGTGAAACTGAAACCATTTTTACCTTTCTTAACACGCAAACATTTATATAAATTCAACTTTAAATTGATCATAACACTAGCTCTTTTAAAGAGTCAACATAGCACATGGGCCAAATTTTCTTGTTCTGTGCTCTATTATTCTATGGTCCTGTTTTTTTGCATTCCTATTTGTGCGGGCAATGTTATAAAATTGTGAGAAATAGGTGCAAGTAGCTGAACTACTTAGAAACTTCAGTGCAGCCTTTAAAAAGACAGTTCAGCTCCCACTCTTGAGCAGCCGATTGGGAGACAAACAGATAAGAGAAGAATAGAGCTTGGCTCTTTCACTCATAACCTCACATAATTATACTTCCTTTTTTTAATTAATATTGTACAGAATTAAGACCACCAAGCACCATTTCTACCCAACAAATAGGACAAAGCTCCACCCAGGAGAACATCAAACTTTACGGATGCAGAATCCAAGTCCTCTTTGAGGGGAGTGAAGGCAGGAGGCACAGATTACTGGGTGCGTGTCACCCACGAATGTCACTTGTATCACATGGAAGGTGATGGCACTGTCAATGGTTGTCAATGCCCTCAGCCTCAGTAAAGCAGAACAGAGTGAGAAAAAGATCAATGTCCTTATTAAGGCTGGCAAAGCGTTACACTCTCTGTTTCTTCCTTCATCACCCTGAGCACACCCATCAGCCTCTTAAAGAAACTCTTCCACGAATGATTGGCTCTCACTTCGCTACATGCAAATCAGGCCAAGGAATTGGGTGACAGTTAACGATAAAGGTCAAAAAGTGTGAGGAAACTCTGGTTACTCGTGTCAAGGGTGCACAAGCAGCAGAAACAGCTTTCACTAAAACCTACTAAAAAACAAAGTTCCTGCGCCATTTTTGCCGCGTCAATGTGCCAAAAAACTCATTCACCCGTTAATGTTTAGCTAAATAGTAAAGAGATAGTATCTCAATTACTCATAATGCTCATACTATTTATAATTACGACATAAGTTTGAGTGTTCACTAAGATCTCCTGCTGAAATTTGTGCAGTTCACAGCAAAGAAATGGACTAGAAAATAAAGCCAGTGTTGACTTAAAATTTTTTGGTTCAACTGAAGCATGAACCAGATTTGCAATTAAATCTAATGTGCCAAGCTTTCAGCAGTGAACATAAGCTACTAAACTCCTTTTAATCTTACTTGACCTACACACAGCTTTTGTTACACAGGGCAGCAATAATCATAGGAGCTACTTGCTAGTAATGTTATGCAATGCCACATGGCACAGCTTCCTTTCACGCTGCTTTGGGCCTCAGTTCTGCTACTTCTACACAGTAGCAATGCTCAGAGCCAAGGAAGGAAACCAGGGAAGTGAACAGCATGGAATAGGATGCACAGAGGAGCTAAATTTTGCACTGAAATGTCCTCCAGTTGCTGCTTTATGGGTAGACTTCAAAATAAAGTTTTGAAATTTGGGGATTGGGTTTTAAATACCTGGGAGGGAACACAGCCTAGCAAGTAGCTGGCCTGTCCGTAAGTGGCAGCCAGGAATTCCAGCTGATTTATGTTCGGCAGGATGGATTTCTGCTCGAACCTGGCGAGAATGAGAAAAAGGCCAGTGGGTTTGAACAGGATTTCAGGGGTCAGAGTGCCGCCAAGGGGGCAAAGAAGCGGTCTCCAATGTAAGGCAAGTAGTTGGGCTGGTGAAAATTCGGAGGAAATTGGAGATGGGAGAGGAAGGGGAAAGTCCAGTGCATGGGAGGTCCAAGGTTTCCCTGTAACGCCTGTAGTGAAAAGCAATGATATCACTACTTTTTAAACTTACTTTCCCAGGTCTCTTATGGCCCTGATTCCAAGCCATGGTCAGGAAGCCATAATGGTTTCCCTTAGCAGGCCTGGGTTACCATTGCAACTAGGTCTCAATGACCTTGAAGCAAGTCAACAAATACAGAAAAATACTGAATTCCAATAATCTCGCAAACACAACCCACAAGGTGGGTGGATCACCACTCATGAACTTTAGGAGGTTTTATGTCTGATTATGGAAGAGAACGTTAGAAATCTTTTGCTGTGATGCCTAAGCGAGTGAATAACCACAGAGCATTCACTATGTGGAATTAAGAATTGCCACTTGGCCAAAGTGTTTTTGGAACCCTTAGAACTAGACCACACCAAAAGAATAATGCCTGTGGAGGACATGGGGAGAAACTGTGGGGGGGGGGGGGGTTTGAGGAAAAAACAGTTGTGAAAGTTACAATCTTTCAGTTTGAAAACGGTTAACATTACAGGGCAGGTTTGAAGGTGAATAAGTAGAGGCCATGGGACCACTGGGAATGAAAAAGTCTAGAAATTCTTATAGCTGAACTGGCAAAAAAATGAAATGAAAAGGCTTCTAACACTTGAGGAGCATAAGACTGCTAGAAAGAAAGTTCTCCAAGGCAGACTGACCCATAGGGTGGAATTTTCCCAGAATTGCACTGAGTGCGGAAGCGGGTGTTTAAAATGGAGTCCTACCCGCCGATGAGAATGATGGGTTTTCACGCCTTATCTTCCTGAGCCCAGATCATTATATATTCATTCCCGTGAAACACGCCATTTCTATGGCAGGTGGTCGGTCATTTGCCCGCTGGCCATCACCCCGCTGCTGCATCACGCCGGCTGCCATCTTTAAAAGGCAGCCGCCAGCAAAGCGCTCATCACCGCCAGCTCACCACCGCTGCCTGGGAGACATGACCAGCAAAGGCAAAAAGACTACAGCCCCCTTGCTTCAATGACGGGTCCCTCGAGCGACTGCTGGTGCCATGGAGGCCCGCCGGGATGTGTTGTATCCCAGCCCTGGCCACAGGATGGGCAGCAGTGTCACCAACATGGCTTGAGAGGCAGTGGCTGCGGTGGTCAGCGCGAACGCTCTGCAGAGGAGGACAGTCACCCAGTACCGCAAAAGGATGAATGATCTCTTCCATTCCGCCAGGGTAAGTCTCTATTTTCGTCACTCCCTACTCACACACTCACAAACCCATCACACACCCACAGGGCCCTCACTCACTGCCAGTGCAAGGGACATCACCATTCACTCCTTCATACATACCTTCATTGTCCTCATCCCATCCATGGGACCACTCACCACCCACGCAGGCCATCTGCCCAGCAGGCGTCGTGATACACTCTCCCAATCTCTATCCATGCGGGACAAACTGGCATAGAACAGGAGGAAAAGGTCGCAGACAGTTGGAGGGATGCCGGAAATCAAAGTTCAGACAGAATTCGAAAACAGAGCCATCCAGCTGGCCAGCGATGACCGGGACCGGTCCTGTGCTGATGGTGAGGTCGGCGCTGCTCTATCATGTGAGGATCCAGCAGTGCAACATCCATCAGACAACCATGCCGTGAGTGATGTGTCCTCTTTCACAGGCCACTGCCAAGCACTAATTATCTCTCCTTGTTTTCGCAGGTACAAAAGCCAAACAGCCGACAGAGTCCATGACCCAGGGCCTCCAGTCACGCCCTGAAAAAGCCTCTGAAGAGGAATCTGAAGGCACCCTCCCTGAAGTCCCATCACAGCGCTCACCCACACCCTCCACCAGCGCAGAGATACACACCTCGGCGGGACCCAGCTTTAGAGTAGCCTCGGGATCACAATCTGTTGAGCAGATCACACTTTCTGATCCACAGCAGGCGGAGGCAGTGACTTCCCAATTCCCTGCCACTCGGAGGACTGCTGGAGGCCAGAACGTTGCTGAGTCCGAGTCAGATGATGAGCCTCTGGACTCGGTCATGTCACAGTTGCTGGAGCTGTAAAGGCAAGATAGGGAACAACAGGAAGGGATGTCCGCTGCAGTCCCCAGATTGCAAGGCACGATGGAGGAGTCCGTTCGTCTTCAGTGTGAGGTGATAGTGCCGATTGCAATGCACCGAGGTCAACACTGGCAGGATGGCGGCCGCCATGGAGACCTTGATCCAGGACTTCACTCCTGCACAGCTGCACGGGCTTAACTCCATCGCTACTGCCATAATTGGCCTCCAACAGTGTGTATGTGAGAAGGCTGCTGGACAGCTCAATCTCGCTCCAGCTACCCTTTCTGCTCACGGTTTCAGCCTGGGGCCTTTGGGCACCCATAGGAGGAGGATCAGCAGATGCACACTCCGGGACCATCCACCCAGATGATTCTGGGAGTGGCCGGTCCATCTGACTCTCTTCTTCCTGTGACTTCCGCAGATCCAACTTCACAGGTCAAGGATGGTGCCACTGCCACATAGCAGGACCCTGAAAGCAGGCTGGGGCTACCAAGCCTCGGTCCTCCAGAGGTCGCCCGCCAAAGTCATCACAGACAAGGTGTAGCAGTCAGTAGGCTGCCTCCACCACCACTGTGGATGTCCGAGGAGCACCAAGACATAGTGGCAATGTTAGGAAAGTTAGGTAAAAGTAGTTGCACAGACTGGTCACAGGTGTTGATCACTTGTACATGCTGTTCACTATTATCAATAAACTCCTAAAAATGTCTCCCTGCCTGTGGTTCCTTGTTGTGATGAATAGTGTTCTTGAAACCTTTCTGCACAAGATAACAGGCAGGTGTCTCAGTCCAGGACCTCTCCCCTGTGCTCTGTGCAGCTTTCAGACCACAGTGATCATCCGGCCTCACACTCCCAGGAAACATTACTAATGTCTGCACCTTGGTGGTGCTGGTCATTGCTGCCAGAATGTAGTGGGCAGGTGCCACATTCTCTCTGTGTGCTCTTAGCACCTTTAAGGTGAGGCTGACCCCCATCCCACTAGCATCTGTGACCAGTGATGCTGTGCACCAGCTCCTGAAGGGCTGAGGTGCTGAAGACGGACACAGCATCAGATGTGTCTAAAGTTTCATGGCTGCGTCTCTGAGATGGCCCTGATCATGGAGCGCAAGCGAGCTGCCCTCAGCCAGCCAGGAGTCAGACATTCTCAGAGGCTATGTGAAGATCTATGGAGTGTCCTCACTGCATGTTCTTGTCATCATCCTCCTGCGATTGAGCAACTATTAGGGCCTCCCCGGCATCTCCATGACAGGAGCATTCTCACAGAGGGTATTGGCCCTGCCATAAAACTGGAGAGTCAAACGTTCACAACTGCGATGTGACAATCTACGGGGACACCTCACTGCATGTGAGGATACCCCGCTTCCTGTAAGGACTCCATCCCATTCTCTCAGTTCCTTCGCCTCCGTTGCATCTGTTCCGATGACGCTACCTTCAAAAACAGTTCCTCTGACATGTCCTCCTTCTTCCTTAACCGAGGTTTTCCACCCACGGTCGTTGACAGGGCCCTCAACCGTGTCCAGCCCATCCCCCGCGCATCCGCCCTCACGTCTTCTCCTCCCTCCCAGAAACATGATAGGGTCCCCCTTGTCCTCAATTATCACCCCACCAGCCTCCGCATTCAAAGGATCATCCTCCGCCATTTCCGCCAACTCCAGCATGATGCCACTACCAAACACATCTTCGCTTCACCCCCACTGTCGGCATTCCGTAGGGATCGTTCCCTCCGGGACACCCTGGTCCACTCCTCTATCACCCCCTACTCCCCAACCCCCACCTATGGCACCACCCCATGCCCACACAAAAAATGTAACACCTGCCCCTTCACTTCCTCTCTCCTCACTGTCCAAGGGCCCAAACACTCCTTTCAAGTGAAGCAACATTTCACTTGCATTTCCCCCAACTTAATCTATTGCATTCGTTGCTTCCAATGCGGTCTCCTCTACATTGGAGAGACCAAACGTAAACTGGGCGACCGCTTTGCAGAACACCTGCGGTCTGTCTGCAAGAATGACCCAAACCTCCCTGTCGCTTGCCATTTCAACACTCCACCCTGCTCTCTTGCCCACATGTCTGTCCTTGGCTTGCTGCATTGTTCCAGTGAAGCCCAACGCAAACTGGAGGAACAACACCTCATCTTCCGACTAGGCACTTTACCGCCTTCCGGACTGAATATTGAATTCAACAACTTTAGGTCTTGACCTGCCACCTCCATCCCCACCCCCCTTCTGTTTCTTCCCCCTTCCTTTTGTTTTTTTGCAATAAATTATATAGATTTTTCTTTTTCCCTCCTATTTCCATTATTTTTAAATATTTTAAAATCTTTTATGCTCCCCCCACCCCCACTAGAGCTATACCTTGAGTGCCCTACCATCCATTCTTAATTAGCACATTCGTTTAGATAATATCACCAACTTCGACACCTATGTGTTCTTTTGTTCTGCCTTCTGTGACATCTTTTGATGATCTGCTTCTATCACTGCTTTTGCCTACAACAACACCACCCCCCTCCACTTCTCTCCACCCCCCCAACAACCCCCCCCACCCCCCCACCCCCCACCCCCCACCACCACCTTAAACCAGCTTATATTTCAACCCTTCCTGGGATTCACCTAGTTCTGTCGAAGGGTCATGAGGACTCGAAACGTCAACTCTTTTCTTCGCCGCCGATGCTGCCAGACCTGCTGAGTTTTTCCAGGTAATTCTGTTTTTGTTTTGGATTTCCAGCATCCGCAGTTTTTTGTTTTTGTTTTTAACATTTCGGATCTGTGACCTTTCCACAGAACTGTTCTGATGAGAAGTCACAGGCCAGAATTTTTCCGTTGGCGAGTTGGGGGCGGGGCCTGCTCGCCGACGCATAAAATGACACAAGGTGACATTGGGCGGAACCCCCGACATCATCCCCCCATTTAAATATTCAAGAAGGCGGGTCGACAGCGAAATCAGCTGTTTGCCCGCCAACCTGTCAATAGCCAATTGAGGCCATTAATAACAAAGTGGCTTCAGAGTGGCCCCAGAGGAGTGGCTGCAGCCACTTCTAGACCTGTGTGATGCCCTCTATGCTGCCAACTAATTCACCCACCCATGGTCCTGGCCGACCTCCCACAAGAGGCCACCTCAGCAATGTTGCTGGGCTCCTGACGCAGCTTGGGGGAATGGAGGCGTTGAGGGGTGGGGTGGAATTGGTGGTGGCGCTTTTGACACCAGGAAAGTTACAGCACTTGGCCAAAATGGACCTTGATTTGTGCCTTAATTGGCTTCGTTGCCTGTCCACTTCTGTGGGATGGGCTGTCAATTCCTGTGGCAACCTGCTCCCAGGAAAGTTGCCCTTAGGGGTGTTACTATCGAGGTACCATCTCGATGAGGTTTCCCGCTACTTTCCCAAACCTGTCCCCATAGGCCAGGAAAATGCAACCTATTAACTTTCTCTTTTTCCACAGATGCTGTGAGACCTGCTTAATATTTCCAGCATCACCTGTTTTCACTACACGAGTGGATTTTTGCAATGCTATGAGATTGGACAATAAATGATATAGGGTTGCCAACCATCCGTGATTACCTTGGAGTCTCCAGGAATTGAAGGTCAATCTCCAGGACACTGCTGTGTGCAAATCTTGGGGAAAAATCACGCAGACAATAAAAAAAGATTATTTTGTCTCATTTTCTCTTTACTAGATATAAAAATGTTGAAAATGAGAGAAAAAGGCTGTTTGGCTGACAGTCAAGCATCATCCAACTGGGTAACAATCCTTTTTGCTTTCCAATTGGCATAGGAAGGCAGTGTGACACAAGCATGGATGTGTTGGCCGACCAATAGCTGGAGTGTGGGGGCAAGCCATGAGATGAAACCTCCAGGAATACATTTCATCACAGTTGGCAACCCTAGTGATGAGCTAGTACACATTGTATTCTACAAAGTTGTCTTAACTGCTCATTCCTACAATTAGCTGATTATTATGGTGTAAAAGCCAATAGAGATTTGTGAACAAAATGTCACAGGGAGCGTGCCCATAAACCTGTTATGCGCTTTCAGTTGGCAAGGCCCCAGGGTGAAGGAGTGAATTCACAACATTGACCTTGAAGTGTTCATGGAACTCTACATTAAAATAAATTCCTAACATTTCTGCAAACAGAAACCCAAGATTGATTTCTTTACAAAAGCACTTTTACCAGAAATATTCTGCTCTGCCATCAGTTTCTACTGAAGGTTGAGCGGGAGTGTGGCGTTGAAATAGAGGATCAGCCATGATCATACTGAATGGCGGAGCAGGCTGGAAGTGCCTAATGACCTACTCCTGCTCCTATTTTCTATGTTTCTATGTTTGATGTAAACCCCATTTTATGTGTATAAATAGGATTTCTGCAAAAGTTATGAAGGCAGGGTGGGAAGAACCTTGAGGAAATTCCTATCAATTTTTTTCATACTATTTGAATATGCTACAGCACCACCTTTAAACGTTAGGTATACACTCTTCATTGCAATGCACATTGAGGAATGGGCCAATATGAAATGACAGACCAAACTGAGGTATAACAGAGCAGTCTATAAACTTCTTGATGAAGGGAAAAGTTTGGACATTTTAATGCATGGTTACCTTCTACCAAGAGGGGGCAGCAAACACCTACTGAGACAAAGGTTAATAGATTCAGCCGTTGGTGATCAGCGACTACTTTTAAAAAATCTAGATTTGGTTCAACCAAGATCAATGTAATTCAGCAGCATACATTTGGAATGTTCTGTTTCTAATCCTCAGGCAGTCTTAAGAATGCAGAAAGCAAGTTTCAATTTTGTGATCCTCACAAAATAGTTTTTTTTAAAAATCATTTGCGAGCATCAAGGCCAGCATTTGATACCCATCCCTAATTGCCCTTGAGAAGGTGATGGCGAGCTGCCTTCTTGAACCGCTGCAGCGCATGTGGTGTAGGTACACCCACAGTGCTGTTAGGGAGGGAGTTCCAGGATTTTGACCCAATGACAGTGAAGGAACAGCGATATATTTCCAAGTCAGGGCAGTGTGTGGCTTGGAGGGGAACTTCCAGGTGGTGGTGTTCCCATATGTCTGCTGCCCTTGTTCTTCTAGATGGTAGAGGTCGTGAGTCTGGAAGGTACTGTTGAAGATGGCTTGGAGAGTTGCAGCAGTGTATCTTGTAGATGGTACTGTTATGATCCTGGACCAGACTCCCAAATTCTTAGTATGATCCAGTTAAGGACCACTAATATTTTGCTTAAAGTAGACAAGGTTGGAGATTCGAGACATTTGCTAAGAGAATAAAACCACAAGATTCCACGGGTTTTGAACAAACTAAATAAACTTTACTACACGAGGTCTGAAAGGCAAGACAATTTACAACATGAATCTTATACTCTAGCACGCAGGCTTAATTTGAGGTACAACAGGAAAATTGCGATCGAACACATCACACCGCCCACTAAATAGCAAATGCAACCAATTCAGGTCCCACGGATTTCTCAGCAGCCCATCCAGACACCAGTTAACACCGTGAGTCAATAAATCCCATTGAAACTCCGGGCAGAATTTTCCGGTCAGCTTGCGGGGGGCTGACCCAACACGCCGACGGGTAAAATGACGCGCGATGACGTTGGCGTGTGTCCCGACGTCACTGCGCACCATTGCGATATTTCAGAAGGCGGGAGCGCGCTATGAGTTCCCAGGTGCGCCCGCCATTAATTAACGGGCCAGTCAAGGCCCTTGTGGCAGCGATTGAAGCCGACTTTTCGCAGCCTGTGTGATTTTCAGTACATCTCATGGGCGCAACGGGCAGGCGGGTAGGCCACATTTTTAAAAACCTCACCCGGGGGCAGGATAAGAGGGGTGGGTGGGCTCACTAATGCCAGTAGTTAGAACTTTAGTTTATTACTAACTGCTACTTGCTTGTGTGTACAGGCCAACTTCATTTCGCTTCACAGCTGCTTTGACAGAAATAACAGGCTTCAGTTCAGGCCTGTGGAGGAATCATAACACTCGGGGCCTTCCAGATATCAGACAGCCTTCCCTTACCCTGGGAATGGGGGTTGTGGTCTCTGCTGGAGGCACATACTCTGAGGAGGAAGAGAGGAGCAGAAGGGGGAGGAGGCCAGGAGTCCACATTCAGCCTCCAGGGGTGCCGCCTTTGGGAGGAGAGGCGCAGGCACAAGGGGCGCAGGGCCAAGATGTAGTCCAAGGCAGAAAGGGCCGCAGATGATGCCACTATCCTGCTGCCAGGGTTTACAGGCGGCGATGCAGCTATCTCAATATTTCTGAGGTGCAGTGTCAAAGGAGGCTCGGTCTCTTAAGGGAGACAGTGACCTCCCTCTGTCAGATGATCGGCCCTGAGATCAGCTCCAACTGTGTGGGTGGACACCCCATGCTAGTGACACTGAAGGTCACAGTGGCCCTCAACTTCTATGCCTCCGGCTCTTTCCAGGGGTCGTTGGGTGATCTTTGTGGAGTCTCCCAATCAGCTGTTCACAGTTGCATCAAGCTGTTGACAGATGCTCTGTTCATGGGTGCAATGGCTTTCATTCACTACCGCTCGGATGAGGCCAGCCAGACAGAGCAAGCCAGAGGCTTTGCCACGATTGCTGGCTTCCCCCACATCCAGGGTGCTATAGACTGTACACATGTGGCCATCAAGGCGTCAGCGGGTGAGCCGAGTGCCTTCGTCAACAGGAAGGGCTTCTACTCCATGAATATGCAGATAGTGTGTGACCACAGGATGCAGCTTCTGCAAGTCTGTGCAAGGTACTCAGGCAACTCCCATGATGCCTACATCTTCAGACACTCCCAGGTGCCGAGGCTATTTAGTGCTCCAGCCCAGTTGGATGGGTGGCTGCTGGGTGACAAGGTCTATCCCCCTCAGGAGGGGGCTCATGACGCCTCTCCGCCATTCAAGAACAGAAGCTGAGCAGCGGTACAATAGGAGCCACGCCTCCACAAGGGCTGTGGCGGAGAGAGCAATCACTCTTCTCAAGATGCGCTTCCGATGCCTGGACCATTCAGGGGCGCACTCCAGTACCCCCAGATTGTGTGTCACTGATAGTAGTTACATGCTGTGCTCTCCACAATCTGGCGTTGGAAAGGGGGGATGCAGCGGAGGAAGAGAATGTTGACGCAGATGCAGACGATGAGTCCAGTAGTGAGTCCGAGAACGAGCACGGTCAGGAGAATGCTGAGACCGCTGACCTGGGCAACCTCCAGGGAGGCAAAGACACCCAGGATGCTTTGATCCAATGCTCCTCCAGCTAGCCTACCAAAGATGAACCACCAACACGTGCCAGGGCTGCAGGCTCCATACTCAATACTTGAGAGCAACATTTGCTTGGTGAACAACATTCACTATGTGCCATTTCAATAAAACTCAAGGACAAACAAGTCACTCATAGCATCATGGGTTCCCCTTCAGATGCAGAACCTGTGAAGAACCCAGAGGCTTGTTGAGAACCAAAACATTTGATGATTG
The DNA here is from genome assembly GCF_017639515.1 of Carcharodon carcharias. NCBI lineage: Eukaryota > Metazoa > Chordata > Chondrichthyes > Lamniformes > Lamnidae > Carcharodon > Carcharodon carcharias. The sequence goes on from NC_054475.1 coordinate 22,335,037, forward strand.
GTAACTTGGCATACAGAAATCAAAGTTCATTAAATGGTGTTGAACAGCATTTAAAAGTAACTTAAAAGTGGGGCAAAAGAAAACCATTAGTGATAAGCCTGTGTTGTGCCTATGTGCTTTACGTTTATGCTTGCAGGTGCTACATCTAGGTGCTTCCCCCTCGCAGGCACTGCCATTGGAGTCAGCCTGATCACCCTGCTGTCCTGTTGGCCTTAATGACCTTGGCGGGCGTCCTGTGGCCCGTGGAGTCTGTGAAGGCCCACCTAGGAGGGAGCAGCCAGGGGCACAGCTGGCATCTCCCCAGTCGCCGCAGTCTCATCAGATGCCACAGTCAGTGGCAGAGGGGCGATGAGCTGCTGGCATCATCCGGAACACCCTGGGAGGAGCCCGCAGAGACGACAGGCAGCTCGTGCGCCAACATGATGTCGCTCTGGATCTCCCTGCTCACCATTGATGGATGGGCACCTAGCTGAGATACTGGGTGCCCAATCCATCTCCCACACTGACAGTGACCACCTGAGGTCATTGCCGGTGTGAGGGCTTACAGGTCTGAGTGCATCCTCAGGAAGCCCTCATTGTTCTCCTGGAACAGCCTCTCCATGAGAGTCGCCACTCTCTCCATGGAGGAGGCATGGCGCTCGGCCATGAGGGTCATTGCGTTGCTCATGCTACGCATGGACTCCTCCAACACAGAGACCATGGCACACATTCCCTCATGTATCTCCGCCAGATCCTCCCACACACCCTCCTGGACTTCCAGAATCTGCTGCCTCAGGGATGACTCCAGAGGCTCATCATCAGCTACCGACTGAGCATGCTCCTAACCGCTGTGCTAAGTGACCCATGCCAACATGGTACTCACCCTCCCCGATCGCAAGAGGTCATTAAACTGCGTGAGGCACTGCACCCAGGTGCGTCTCTCCACACATTGGGAGCTGACCCATTCTGTCACCTCCTCTCAGGCATATTTTGTTGGGTGTTGGTGGGGGGGCTCCACCTCCTGTGCTTTGGTACCAGGATCTCGCAGCGTGCTGCCACCTCCTTGAGGAGGGCAGCGAGGCACTCATCGGAGAACCTCGGGGTCGACTGCCCCACCGACCTGCCCTCCTGCCTGGCCTGCTCTCCAAGGACGTTCTCCATCGTGCTCTTGACCGAAATCAGTGGCAGCCTTAGGACAGCTGCCTGGGCCATTTTTTAATAGGCTGTCGGGTCTTCATTGGACTTGGCAGACATTGGCCTTCCACTTCCGCCTGCCCCTTCCCGCTGATCTCGGGAGCTGCGAATTACGCTGGGCGGGCCTCAATTCGCTCGCCCGTGTAAATTGGCGGCAATCGCAGGTAGCGATCAGTTCCACGCCTGCCCCTGCCCGCTCCCACCAAGCCCGCCCCGCCATATGAAAATTCCTGCCCTCTGTTTCTCCCACAAGGGATTCCAGCCTTCATCTTCGAAGGTCTCCCCTTGGAATTCTCTCCAAAGGTCGCTCCAATTCGGACAGCATCAACGACAGCTCACCTCATAGGGTTGCAATCCTGTCTCCCATGACTCCATTCCCACCCCCCCCCGAGCCTCGCAATCCAGCACCAACTCACAAGCACAACTTCAGCCCTTCAGTTGCGCTGAGCAGAATACCACTGCTCCGAAGGCCCACAACACGGGAGTCACCAACACTCTGCTGCCCCCTTCAATCTCCAGAGCAACCGCCAAGCCCTACTTACTTAAAGTCTGCTAACTGCAGCCGTTTTTTCTGCGTGGAGCCTCTTTCTCTGCACCTCTTTCTTTCTTTTTGACCGGGATCTCTCCCTGCCCCCCCTGTACCCTATCTTGATTAAGGTGCCCTGCTGCTAGGTCACATCACCAGGATTTTCACATGGTTTTCTTTGTACGTAGGCGTTGCAGGCCCATTAGCTGCTCAGAGAGCTACAAAAACGCCAATTGCACATGCACCATTGGCTTCCGGTCCTCGCATGCACTAAACTCCCGAGGCCTGCTGGGATTTGAGTTCCCCGCCCCCACTCGCTGATAAGCTAAGCCTGGATCTTGTAACAGTACGCACTGCTGCCAATGTTTGCTGCTGGTGAAGGGAGTGAACATTTAAGGTGGTGGACTGGGTGCTGACCAAGTGGGCAGCTTTGGCCTGGATGGTGTTGAGGGGGACATGAGGTCACACACACGAGCTAGTATGATGCTGGATGCTTAGAGTAAATCGTTCGATACATCAGCAAAGTGGTACAAGGCTAGGTGTATCAACTTGTGATGTGTGGTAGATGGTGGATTTCCACCCATTGTTCTTGCAATGCTGACCTCTCAATCACAGCCTGTCTGACAGGAATGAACATCCAACAGGAGCGAAAGGAGAAAGAAAAGGGCAAGTAACTCTTGATCACTCATGTGTGCTTCCTAGCAGCTGGTTACACAACAGAGTTGCAGAAAGGGATTATAAATCACCCATATATCCTTTTAGATAGGAAGTATTATATGAAATGAGAGACAACAAATATAAAAGCAAATCTAAATTTGGATATAAAGGGAAAGAAAATAATTCTATGACATATCATAGGAAAGTTTTTGATTTCTCTCCTCTTGTCCATTTTTGGCTTTTAGACTTGAACTGCTATCCTCAACATGTTGTCCCAATCAGTAACACCAATTAAAGTGGAGCAACACTATACATCATTTCAATATTTCCAGACAATACGGGGAGCTGAGTTTCTGAGTGCATGCTGGTGAGAGGAACCTCAATCAGCCTTATTGAGAAATTTATCCTCTATATGTTTATTCAACTGAACAAGCAATGCTTAAAATAATCAAAGCTTTAAGCCTAGAAATTGTTATTATTACATAATTTGAGGATTGACTGTGGATTACCGAATGATAGAAAATTTAATAGGTAAAGTTGAAATACCATCTCTTAATGTGCTTGTGTTATATTCCTCTGTGCAATATTTTTAAGCTGGTTTTGCCGGATTATTAAACAACTGCATTAGTGTTCCTACGTGAACTTCGCTGATTGGAATTTCTACCCTCAAATGTTTTGAGGAGTAATAAAGCATGCTCTTTTACAATGTAAGGAGTCAGGAAAAGAAGGCACATAATCTGAGGGATTAAGAAGCCTCCCCCACCCCCAAACAGTGCCTGCTGTACCAGATATGAAAGGCAGCCATTTAACAATATATGCCATGTTCTTGTGATGCACAGCCCAAGGAGGTCTAAGGCCATTAGAATCTCAGCAGCCTGTCAATGAAAAGCTATAGCCAGTCAACACACTTAGGGGGGCAACTAGAAATGAATAGGCGAAGGGAATGTGATGTGTGATTAACACTTCCCCATTCAAGGTGATGTAGGGAGCTGATCTGTGCTGTCTGCTGTTTGTGTAGCTGACATATAGTTGTTGTTTTATGCCTTGGAGAAATGCAGAGATGACACCAGTTCCTGTGTCTGAACAGGAGTCTTTACTTAAAAGTTTTTTTAAAATGTCTGCTCTCTCATTCTTCCATCTTGCGGCTGCTTGCTTTCAGTTTCTCTTTCTCTGTAACCAAACCCAGGCTCCACTAACAGTACACAGAACAGGGAATAGTCCACTGACACATTTGATCAAACGCCAAGTAATTGAATACTACATTTTCTCCCCTTCTAAAACTAAAGGATCTTATTTTAAATTAAACTACCATAAACCACAAACATATACAGTGAATCATTTCTTAGAGAAAACATACATTCTAAACTCTGAACTCTGTACAGAAATAATCTTTGAGAAATGAAGGTCACTGATGATGGCATGAGATCTATGAATTTGAGATTTGGTTCTGCATGATCATTTCGATGAGGCAGATGATCAACATTGTAAACACTCATCAGATAAGAAAATGTATCCTCATAGTCACTGTCCTCAAAATATCCTGGTCTACTCGCTATCAAGCATTTCACGTTCCACTTAGCACTGTCATCCAACAGATGACAATAGATGGTACTAAGCAACCACTTGGTCTGTTTTGGTCCTGATAGAGATGACGTGAGTTTGGGGTCACGATTTGGCCTGATGCGAACCTAATCTTCAACCCAGGTCCAATCTCCATCTCCAAGTTATGGTTTCCTTGTGCATGTTCACTTGCTGAAGTACAGTTTATCTTTAACTTGCCACTTTGCAGTCTCTTTTGTTTTCACTTGGACATTCTCGTTGGATGGCAGTGATGGCTAAAGAATGGTCAGCAGCATGTAAAAGTTATGGTCAGTCATAAGGTCAGTCGGTGTCTTTCTAGTCAGAGAGTGTGGGGTGGAACAATATGTGTAAAGTAGGATATGAATGGATTGTTCAAACATTTTTCTCTCTGACATACTAGCTCTCAAATTGTCCTTTATCACCCTGTTAAACTGTTCAATGCCACCATTGGATTGAGGGCTGTATCGTGATGTCAGGTGGTGGTAAATTCCATAGCTTGCTAGGAACTCCATGAACTGACTAGAAACAAACTATGGTTCATTGTCTGTAGTGATAGTATCTGGTAAACCCATCTTGTAAACATCTTGTCTAGAATGTCAATGACCGAAGTGGTGGTTATGAAATTTGTTGTAGTGACTTCTGACCATGAACAGCAAGCAAAAAACATTGATTGCTAGGGGCTTGCTTGCAGTTCTCCAAAAATATCTCCAAAATATGTTGCCATGGTTTTGTTGGCCATGGCGTTGGTTGTAGAGTTGTGGGACATGGTTTAACAGATTTTCCACTGACTGTACATGCTGTGCAGTTTCCAATTAGCTCATGTATATGGTGATCTATTGCTGGCTACCAGACTGCTTCATGGGAACGCTGTTCCATCTTAATAACACCTAGATGTCCTTTTATGGGCAACATGCAATACACGTTGCTGTAATGCTTTTGAGATAACTGCTCCAGGTCCATGTGTGACACAGTTGTCATCAAACAGTACTAGTTCACTTGGATCAGTTCTTCCTTGTTTTCACAAGGTCACTCAGTTTTAAAGTACTAGCTTACTTTTTGCGGTATGCTGTCTGTCACCAATTCTGCCTTCAACTCCTCTAGAACAAGGGGTCATAATCTCAGGATACAGGGTAGGCCATTTAGAACTGAGATGAGGGGAAACTTCTTCACTCAGAGGGTGGTGAACCTGTGGGATTCTCTACCACAGAAGGCTGTGGAGGTCAAGCCATTGAATATATTTAAGAAGGAAATAGATGGATTTCTAGATTCCAAAGGCGTCAAGGGGTATGGGGAGAGAGCGGGAGTATGGCTTTAATATAGAGGATCAGCCATGATCATATTGAATGGCAGAGCAGGTTCGAAGGGCTGAATGACCTACTCCTGCTTCTATTTTCTATGTTTCTATTGTTTAATTTATCTGTTTCTCTGGCACATGTATAATATCCTATTGTTAAAGTTAGACACAGATTGACATATGTTTCATTACAATGTTATACTTTTTATGTTTTTGAGAACATGCTGTATTCTGCTGAGTTGTCTACTGGACTTTAAGTGTTCATTGCAAAGTAATTCTAGGTCATGTATTTAATATAAGATGGCTGTTATAATCCCAAGTTAGTACTCTGTTGAATTAGTTTTAAAAACTGGGAACAAAATGACTTACAGGTGTGAGCAGCCCCCTCCTCAGAGGAACCCCCTTACTTGCAAGTATCCATCTGTGCAGCTTTGGGGTTATTGTGAATATTCAAAGCTGTCTCAATTCATGAGGAATAAAGGAGTTGTGAAAACTGCCAGGGTAACAGGCGCAGACAGGAAGGAACTGCTTGTGATAATCACAGAACAGCTGCGCATTCAAGAGTGGTAGTCCTTTCTATTTATGTAGCACTCTACATTCTGTCTGGGAGCCCTTCTCACAACATGATTGCAGTCGGCCACGTCCTGCACCTGTGGAAAGTCAGCTATGGAGGCAAACCCTGTCACCCTCTATGTCTGTGATGCTGTGTCAGTGTCATAAGAGATGAACTGGGCCACCCTGGTGAAAAGAGCATCGGTCGCAGCGCGGATATCCCTGTGTACCGCTGACTGGGAGGTGCCACACAAGTCAGACTTGAGCCCATGGAAGTAGCCAGTTGTGAAAATGTTAAGAGCCACAGTAAGCTTCAATGACACTGGCAGTGCACGCCTCTGGGGTGACCTTGACTGTAAGTCTTAGTGGAGAAGGGCACACATCTCAGACACGACTTCTCTGGAGAATGTCAGCCTCCTCCTGCATTGTTTGTTGCTTATGTCCAGCTAATTGAGCCTGTTTCAGTACACCCTTTGCAGTGGGTGCTGACTGAATCTCCAACACCTCATTCTTGTAGTCACTTGGTGTTGAGCTTCATAGAACTTAGAAAAATCGAAGCAGGGAAGGTCATTTGGCCCTTCGAGCCTGCTCCACCATTCAATATGATCATGGCTGATCGTCTATCTCAATGCCATACTTCTGCTCTCTCCCCATACCTCTTGATGACTTTAGAGTCTAGAAGTCTATCTATTTCCTTCTTAAATATATTCAGTGACTTGGCCTCCTCAGCCCACTGTGGTAGAGAATTCCACAGGTTCAGTACCCTCTGAGTGAAGAAGCTTCTCCTCATCTCAGTCCTAAATGGCCTTACCCCCTGTACCCTGGGATTGTAACCTCCTTGCTCTAGATCTCCGAGCCAGAGGAAACATCATTCCTGCATCCAACCTGTCCATCCCTGTCAGAATTAAATATGTTTCAGTGAGACCCCCCTCTCATTCTTCTAAACTCTAGTGAATACAGGCCTAGTTGGCCCAATCTTCCCTCACACTACAATCCTGCCTTCCCAGGAATCAGTCTGGTGAACCTTCGCTGCACTCCCTCTATGTCAAGTATGTCCTTTCTTAGGTAAGGAGACCAAAACTGCACACAATACTCCAGATGTGGTCTCACCAAAGTCCTGTACAGCTGCAGTAAGACATCATTGCTCCTGTACTCAAGTCTTCTCGCAATGAAGGCCAACATACCATTTGCCTTCTTAACTGCTTGCCGCACTTGCATGTTTGCTTTCAGTGATTGGTGCACAAGGACACGCAGGTCCCTTTGTACATCAATATTTCCCAATCTATCACCATTTAAATAATACTCTGCCTTTCTGTTTTTCCTACCAAAGTGGATAATTTTACACTTATCCACATTATACCACGTCTGCCATGTATTTGCTCACTCACTCATCTGTCTAAATCACCTTGAAGCCTCTTAACATCCTCCTCACCATTCACATTCCCACCTAGTTTTGCGCCATTAGCAAACTTGGAAATATTACATTTGGCTCCCTCGTTCAAATCATTGATATATGTTGCGATTATCTGGGGCCCAAGCACTGATCCCTGTGGTACCCCCATTAGTCACCACTTGCCATTCTGTAAAAGTCCCATTTATTTCTACTCTGTTTCCTGTCTGCTAACCAATTTTCAATCCATGCCAATATATTACCCTAATCCCATGTGCTTTAATTTTGAACACTAACCTCTTATATGAGACTTTAACAAAAGCTTTCTGAAAATCCAAATACACCACATCCACTGATTCTCCCTTATCAATTCTACTAGTTATGTCCTCATAAAACTCCAGTAGGTTTGTCAAACATGATTTCCCTTTCATAAATCCATCTTGAATTTGTCTAATCCTGTTCATATTTTCTAAGTGTCCTGTTATCATATCCTTTATAATAGACTCTAGTATTTTCCCTACCACTGATGTTAGGCTAACCAGTCTGTAATTCCGTGTGTTTTCCTCCCTCCTTTTTTAAAATAGTGGGGTTACATTTACCACCCTCCAATCTGCCAGAACTGTTACAGGATCTACAGAATTTTGGAAGATGACATCCAATGCATCCACGATTTCCATGGCCACCTCATTTAGTACCCTGGGATGTAGATTATCAGGCTCTGGGGATTTAGCGGCTTTCAGTCTCATTAATTTCTCCAGCAATATTTTTAGTAATACTAATTTCTTTCAATTCCTCCTTCTCACTAGACCCTTGGTTCCCTAGTATTTCTGGGAAGTTATTTGTGCCTTCCCCTATGAAGGCAGAACTAAAGTAATTGTTTAATTGCACTGCTATATCCTTGCTCTCTATCATAAATTTTCCTGTTTTGGACTGTAAGGGTCCTACATTTGCCTTCACTAATCTTTTTCTTCTAATATACCAATAGAAGATTTTATAGTCCTCCTTTATGTTCCTTGCAAGTTTATCATCACTTGGCCCTCCTTTGTTGAATTCTAAACTGCTCCTAATCTTCAGGCTTGCTACTTTTTCTAGCAACTTTACATGACTCCTCTTTAGATCTAATACTATCTTTAATTTATTTTATTAGCCATGGTTGGGCCACTTTTCCTGTTGTGTTTTTGAGCCAGAAAGGAATACATAACTGTTGCCATGCATACATTCATCCCTTAAATATTAGCCATTGCCTATCCACTGTCATCCCTTTTAATGAAGTTCCCCAATTTTCTTAGCCAACTCATGCCTCTTGCCTTCGTAGTTTCATTTGTTTAGATTTAGGACCCTAGTTTCAGATCAGATGACTTCATTTTCCATACTAAAGAAGAATTCTTCATGTTATAGTCACTGTTCCCTAAAGGATCCCACACAACAAGATAATCATGATTGCTAATTTGGTTTTCCCAGTCTATATGTTGATTAAAGTCACCCATGATTATTGTAGTAGCCTTGCTACATGCATCTCTAATTTCCTGTTTAAAACCATCCCTTACCTTACCACTACTGTTTGAAGGCCTATAGACAATTCCCACTAATGTTTTCCACCCCTTGTTGCTTCTTAGCACCACTCAGACTGATTCTACATCTAGATTTTCTGAACCAATACCCTCTCTCACTATCGCACTGATTTCATCCTTAACTGACAATACCACGCCACTTCCTTTTCCTTTTTGCCTGTCCTTCCAAAATATCGAATATCCTTGGATATTCGGTTCCCAGGCTTGGTCACCCTGCAGCCATATCTCTGTAATCAGAATTATTATGACACAGGCAATGGCTGAATTGATCAATTCCTAGAGGGAACCTTGAAACAACTGTCATAACCCTTTTTGCAATTTGTATGTTTTGAGATGTAGGCTTTGAATTCAGTAGTAATAAGACCACCGAGTCTCAAGTTTTTTTTTATAAAACTAAATTAAACATTTAATAATACAAGAAAACTTGTAAGCACATACATATGCCTACAAAATTACTACTATAATAACTACAAAAATCCCCTAATTAATCTGACTCTCAGTTACACCCCAATTAAGGCAACAGTGAATCTTATAGATTTAAAGAGTCACCTGGCAAAGCACAATCTGAACAGTCACATTCAAAATTAGCTTCTATCAGCTCTGGTCCTTTGCAGACAGCAGCTTGAGGCTTTTCACACTTGTTGAATCTTAAAATGCCTCTCCCTTATGCATAATCTCCTTTCTCTTTTATACAAATCTTTCTCTTTGAATATAAATTTTCCATTGTATCACTAGGCTTTTTACTTTACCTCTTCTAACAATAACATCCTTTCATTGGACTAATTTTATTTGTAAATAAAACACATTGTTTGGCATTTTCTAGCTAAGTGCAAGATTTCACCCATTCTTTTGAGTGGTTTATTTCAAAATGAAAATTGCCCCCTTGACAACTATGTTTCCAAACTTCTCCATGTTTATCTAATTACCATTTCAATCCTACTTCTTTCAATACATCAAAGCCTCTGGACCATCTGGCTTTAATCCAATTAAGACACACACATAGACATAGACCCCACTAGAACTCTATTTTAAAAAATAATTTCCAATAACATTATAGACATTAATATCTCTTCATGACATTAATCATACCTTGCCTGTTTACATCTATTTACGCTGTTAATTCATGTGCCTTATTTTGAATGCTCCGCACATTCAGATGCAGTGCCTTTAGACTTGTCTTTTTACACATCTTGTTTTGTGTTATGGACCTATTTGCTGCTAGCCCTTGTTTCCTCTAACTTCCACTATTGCTTTCCACTTTTCTGTCTTTCATTTCTATCTTTGTTTCCCTCTCTTGCGTTTCCCCGCTTAGGTTCTCAACCCCCTGCCATCTAGTTTAAACCCTCCCCCCAGAAGTGCTGGTGAATACCCCTGCAAGAGTATCAGTCCTGGTCCTGCTAAGGTGAAACTCATCCAGCTTGTGCAAGTCCCATCTTCCCCAGAATTGATCCCAATGCCTCAGGAATCTAAATCCTCCCCCCTGAACCATTTTTCCAGCCATGTATTCATCCAGTCTATTCTCCTATTCCTGATCTCACTAGCATGTGACACTGGGAATAATCCTGAGATTACTATCTTTGAGGTCCTGCTTTTTAATTTATTCCCTAGCTCCCTATACTCTGCTTGCAGGACCACATCCCGCATTTTACCTATGTTGTGGTACCAATATGGACCATGACCTCTGGCTGTTCACCCTCCCCCTTCAGAATGTCCTGCAGCCGCTCAGTGACATCCTTGACCCTGGCACCAGGGAGGCAACATACCATCTTGGTGTCACGTCTGCAGTACCACTGTTTCTTTCCCTCTCTTCCCCCCCCCACCCCCCACAACCCTGTGCAGCTGAGCCACTCATGCTGCCACGGACTTGGGTCTCGCTGCAATCCCCTGAGAAATGATCTCCCCCAGCAGTATCCAAAATGGAAAATCTGTTAGAGGGGGAGATGGACCCAGGGGACCCCTGCACTACCTGCTTAGTGCCTTTACTCTGTCTGGTGGTCACCCATTCCCTTTCTGCCTGTGCACTCTTTACCTGTGGTGTGACCACCTCACTGTAAGTACTATCCATGAAGATCTCAACCCTGCAGATGCTCCACAGTGACCCAAGCCGCTGCTTCACATCTGAAACGTGATTTTGAGTAGCTGCAGCTGGAAACACTTCCTGCACACATGGTCACCATGGACACTGGAGGTGTCCCTGACTTCTCACATTGCACAGGAGAAGCATTCCACGTGACTGTGCTTCCCTGTTATGACTTACCCTTAAATTACTCCCTTTACTTTTACTTCCTCTAGTTTAGAAAATATTAAGGACAGTTGAAATACTCACCAAGTCCTACTTATCAAGGCCGCTGCTCTTCTTCCTGAGGAAAGGTAGAAAATAGAGGATCACCCCTTCCCTCTTCACTGAACCTCCTCACTCACCAAACTCCAACTGTAGCACTCAAATGCAGCCCATGCAGCACTCCAGTGCAGACAAAAGCAACACTGTAGATGGCTTGCTCTTATGCTATCTGAACCTAGCTTCTGAAAACTAATTTAAGCCAGTTAACTAATTTACTAGCTGCAAGCAGAGCCTAAATGAGCCCTGTTTTAAAGCTAGACGAAAACTCACCTTTTCCCAACCCAAAGAGTAACTTGTAGTTAGAAATATAGAAAACTGTAGGTAGAAATTAACTCTTAAATTAAATTAACCCTTAGAACTCCCTCACTCGCCAATCTCCAACTGAAGCACTCAAATGCAGCCCAAAGCAGAACTCCAGTGCAGGCCACCTCCCATCTATGGATCCATCCACCTGGTATACGGCTTTCTTCATGGTGCTGCTCCTGCTCCGGAGCGTCTATGACTGGGAGGTGACCTGGTGCCACACCCATCACCAAAGAAACAATTGTAAAGGATTAGCTGACTGTTGCAGGCTTTAAAGCAGCAGTGAAGCCCTGTTTCTGGCAGGTGTGAGGCCTCAACTTACTCCTCGGTCTCCACACCCCTACCCCGGCAGAGAACTAGTGCTCTTGCAAAAGGCATCGGCTTCTAAAAATTGAATAATAAGCTTACAGAGAGATTCTGCAGACTTTTTGCGAACTCTTCCCGACATGGTAGATGTATTCCCGACTCGTTGAAGGAGGTTGGTTCTCAGAATCCTTCAGAAATGCGGACGAGCAGATGTAAATGCATTGGAAGCAGTGCAGAGAAGGTTTACCAGATTAATACCTGGAATGGGTGGGTTGTCTTATGAGGAAATGTTTGATAGACTAGGTTTGTATCTACTGCAGTTTAGAAGAGTAAGACATGACTTGATTTAAACATATAAGATCCTGGAGTGTGATGGCTAGGTGGATGTGGAGGGGATATTTCCTCTTGTGGGAGAATCTAGGACTAGGGGTCACTGTTTAAAACTAAGGGGTCGCACATTTAAAACGGAGATGAGGCAAACATTTTTCACTCAGAGAGTTGTAAGGCTTTGGAACTCTTTTCCTGAAAAGGTGGTGGAAGCAGAGTCTTTGAATATTTTTAAGGGAGAGGTGGATAGATTCTTGGTAAGCAAGGGGATGATAGGTTATTGGGGGTAGGTGGGATGCAGATTTCAGGTTACTATCAGATCAGCCATGATCTTATTAGGTGGTGGAGTAGGCACAAGGGGCTGAATGGCCTACTCCTGCTCCTTGTTTGTATGTTCGTATGTCCTCTCATGTAACAAGATTCACAATCACATATAAAATCAGTGTGATCATGCGCTCTTCAATGTTGCAAGTAGCTTTGTTATCGCTAACGCTGCCTGTGATAGTTGTACTGCTAAGCATGTCAGCTACACAGTTACGTGAATGTGAGCCTACGAGATACTCGATCTCAAAGTTGTACTGATGAGGAAAATATGATCATCTGTAGATGCATTAAGGTAAATGATCAGATCCTGATGTGGAGTGTGGAGAGTGAACTTTCCACCATAGAGATACATGTGCCAATGTTCACAATTTTAGATGCAGGCTAGTGCTTCTCGCTCTCCAGTAGAGTATTTACGTTCAGTTTCCAACAATGAGCATGACACATAAACGATTGGTCATTCATTTCTTTAAATGTACTGTGACAGCTCCTATCACATTTCCTGATGCATCAGTTGTAACATGATTTTCTCTGCATTTGTGTTGAAGTGCATGAGGATTTTCTGTCATCCTGGCTGCAGCCAGGAAACAGAAGCAAAGAATGTTAGTCAGGCCTGACCAAGGGAAACCTGTTCTTCCGGGTTTCGCAACTGCAAAACATATCCCCAACAATGGCCCACTCCCTACCAGCATCCAACATAACATTGGGGCCAATCTTTCAGGTCAATGACTTTACATCAGGACTGGAAAAGATCGGAGATGTAACGAACTTTAAATAAGTACAGTGGCAGGGAGGGGTGAGAGAGGAAGAAAAAAACAAAAGGAAAGGTTTTTGTTAGGACGGAAAGCAAGGGAGATTAAGTGAAAAATAGGGATGATGGTGCAAGGCAAAAGGGGATAATAATGGGACAAGTAAAGAAACATCTTTGGCAGCTGCTGGCAATGGTGTCCGGATTTTATAATGTTGTACTGGCATTTCCCTGAAAGAGATTCACAATTCTGTCAAATACCTTTCTGCTAATCCTCAGGGACACCTTTGCTGTTGTTTTCCAGGTAGCTGAGGCTGGTACGGCAAACAGAATGTACACAAGTCTTAATGGTATCCCTTCAGTGCCACCTGTCATCAACATCAACCCTTTCATACTTTTGCTCAACCTCTCCTGCCAACCCATTGCCAATGTAGCACTGAATCTACAAAAACTTAGAATATGGAAAGAACATTTGAAGGAGATCACCTTTACATGAATATTCCAGCTTTCAGAAATATCAACAGTACAGTGGCCACTACATCCATATGGGTGGGAGTACAAGACACAAGTCGTTCCCCCTTTTAATAACCTCCCTGGCAGCCAGAGTGCCCTCATAATTGTCAACCTCCTCCTTCACTTGGTAGCAGAGACATGGGGAGAATGTAAAGTGATATCCTTTTGGTGGGCCTGCCAAATCTCAAACAGTAAATTAATAACCTCTCCTGTGAACAGTCAAAACCCCTGGAAGAAAGCTGCACTGAAACCATCAAGGACAAACATAAAACACTGACTTTCCTTCTAATAGCACTCACCTTAACTGGAGAAAAACAGCAATTGACCAACAGCCAGCAAAAGGACAAAGAAAATAATCACAGATCAGGTTAATGCTGCTGGTAATTAACATGGAATTACAAGACTAGTGCTTCCCTGAAGTGCAACAATGCCCAGGCCATAAAAATCAGAGAGGAAATATTGGGGTGTCACTATAGGGTTTTAAATAAGTTGCAGTGAGATACAGAACAGTGCATGATACTCTAGGAGAGGGTGGACCACTAGATTCCTGCTAACTATCAGTTCCTAGGAGTTGTGCACTAACTATTGAGCTACAGAGCCCAAGCTCTTGGTTTTTATTTTTTTCACCCCCACTATACACTGTACTTATGGTTTAGGGGTGTTTTAAACTACACAGGACATAAAGCTGACTGTAGTGTACAACTGGTGATAGCAAATCTGCAGTCAGTTTTCTGTCTCTCCTGATTGAAGTCAATGAACATAAAAATCAAGAGAATTTAGCAAGCACTAAAAATAACCCCACAGATTCCTGTTTTATTTTATTTCACATGCTTTGCTTCTATTATTTAAATACTTCTCTTGCACAACTTTACAACTTTTGGAACTTGCACATTTGTTAACTGCTAGATGATTTCTCTTTAAACATCAAACCCTATCTTTTCAACGCTATCTGTCAACCAGACCAGCTCCTAAGCAACTGTTATTTATGACTTACAGAATTTGGTATAATTGCCAAACTCAGGCAGCTTACTATCCTTCTTCCCAATCAGTTACATACAATAAAATCAACAATGATCTTGAACTGATTCATGCAGTGTCCCACTAGCTATCTCTTTCCATGTCACTCTGGTCCCCTAACAACTGCTCTTTTGTACTCTCCGACTCAACCAGTTAATTATTCACTTCAGAGCTTCCTCCTGTTCCATGCTTTTCTACCTTTTAATCTCCTATATAATGTAGGAGCCCGGTTCACCTCACACATCTCACTGTAAAAGGGCATGTAATCAATACAACCTAATTTACTTACTATAAAAGGAGTTGGTACAACATGGGAACACTGCACATTGGTATAGTTTGACGTATCTCGTTTTCAAGTTATGTTCCACTAACTTGGTAAATTAAAATGGCTGGTCACACAACCTATTGAAATTTTAGCTGTGCAAGCACAGATTTAAAATCAAACCTCTCGATAATTACAGTGATTAGTGTAATTACAGATATTTGCTGCTGGGTCCCAGTGAATTTTGGAAAGCTGCTGGAGCATAATCAGAAACATCTTTTGGACTTTTAAAGCTATCTCACAAAAACAATCAGGGGGTTGATTAGCTCAGTCAGCTGGGCAGCTGGTTTATAATGCAGTGTGACGCCAGCAGGGTGGGTTCAATTCCTATACCAGCTGAGGTCATCGCCTTCTCAATCTTGCCCCTTGCCTGAGGTGTGGTGACCCTCTGGTTGTCTCTCTCTAAGGAAAGAGCAGCCTCTGGGACTACAGTGACTTTCACTTTAATTACTTAACAAATAAATAAACAAACCCTTTCAAACAAAGATGGCATTAAGTAAAAGAAAGCGCTGCTTTTGGAATGTAGGACATCCTTTCATTTTATTCAAGCTATAATCTAGACTGACACGCTGGTGCAGGGTTGAGAGAATATTATGGGTTGGATTTTGTGGTCAGCAGCGAAGCAACAGCACTCACCGCTGACCCCAAAGAAAGCTGCAATCTCTATGCTGTGGATTTTCCCTTGCTTGACAGCAGTTTAAATGTGGCACCAAGTCAAGGCGATCAACAGGCATCAGGAAGCAGAGTAGGCAGCTGATCACACAGAGATAAAAACAAAAAAACTGCGGATGCTGGAAATCCAAAACAAAAACAGAATTACCTGGAAAAACTCAGTAGGTCTGGCAGCATCGGCGGAGAAGAAAAGAGTTGACGTTTCGAGTCCTCATGACCTTTCGACAGAACTTGAGTTTGAGTCCAAGAAAGAGTTGAAATATAAGCTGGTTTAAGGTGTGTGTGGGGGGTGGAGGGGGGGGAGAGAGAGAGAGAGAGAGAGAAGTCTCTCTCCCGCCCCCCCCAACACCTTAAACCAGCTTATATTTCAACTCTTTCTTGGACTCGAACTCAAGTTCTGTCGAAAGGTCATGAGGACTCGAAACGTCAACTCTTTTCTTCTCCGGCGATGCTGCCAGACCTGCTGAGTTTTTCCAGGTAATTCTGTTTTTGTTTTTGATCACACAGATGTATTCGCACACAACAAAACGGGAAGTGAAAAGCACTTTACTTTTAATTTAGCTCTTCACTTTTAACTTAAAGTTTTAAATAACAAAGTGAATGACTATGATTAAATTAAGATAGAAACTGAAAAATCATAAACAAACCTTTTAAAAGAATTATTAAAAATGTGGAATTTTCAAATCATGATGGAAAAGTTTGATGCTCCACAAATATGAGATTAGTTTTTCAGGGCAAGTGAGGGTGTGTAATAGTAATTATGAACTTAATAAGCCTTTAAAAACCCAGCTGTACCTCATTCAATGAGTTGTAACTTTTTCCAAGGGTTTTTACTGTGAGACTAACAGAAAGTCTTCATCAATCCACTGGTTGCTTAGAGATTGCACTCTGGGAGGTCCTCAACAACTCGCCCTCTGAAGGAGCATAGAGTCACTGATAGTAGCATCTGGATGTCTGAGTTATTCTGCGTATGTGCAGATTCCTAGGGGTTGAATTTTCCCCCCGTCGGGGGGGATGTTGATGGGCGGGCACGTGCGCTTCCGATCGGCACCCCCGCTTGCCGATGGTAAAATCCTGTCACTAAAGTTGCTGTCAGTTTCATCAGAGTAATGATTTCACCATCATTACCACTGCAAAATCCAGGGTTTATTTTCAGTTAAATTGATCCCTTATCTTTCTGTTCAGGTGGTTATTATGGTCTGCATTTTCATCACCAAGGCAGGCAGCAGGAGTTGGAAACATTACCACTCAGCCTGTTCGCCCCGGAAGAAAGTGTCCACAAAGCCACGGGCAGATGCGGGCTGGATTCAGGCCAGCTGACAGGAGTTGTCGGGTGCCGAGGCAGACTATTTAAAAGGCCTGCCTCAGTGCTGTGGAGTAAAAGCAGAAAGGCCCTTCAACTCTCATCCCTCACACCCATTCACCCGCCACACACTCCCCATGTACCATCCATGCCACCTCATGCTCCCCACCCACCGACCCCCTATGGTCGCTCATACCAGCAATGCCATCCTATACACCTCCACCCATTCCCTATGGCCCCTCATGCCCCAATGCCACCCTATGCCTCCCCATTCACCCTCATGGCCCTTCATGTGTCCTGTGCCAGTGTAGGGCACGTCCAGGCTCATTGACCCACAATACATCGTTTTTTTAATTCACTTATGGGATGCTAGACCAGTATTTATTGCCTGTCCCTATTTGCCCCTGAGGAAGTGGTGGTGAGCTGCCTTCTTAAACCGCTGCAGTCTATATGGTGTAGGTACACCCACAGTGTTGTTAGTGAAGATGCAGAAAATTTGAATTTATTTTAAAGTACCAGTCAGGACCAGCAGCTAGGGTGCCAAAGCATACACAGACAATCACAACCTTACATGAAAGCTAAAAACTTGTACAAAGGGCTCAGCTGTAAATTTGCAATTAGGAAATGGGAGACACGAGTGGGGACACGGGATAACTCAATCAAGAAATGGGGAAGGCCATTTAACACCGTCTGATAGCCTTGAACCACATCCAGTCAGCTCCCGTAGTCCTTTTGTATAGAACAAATATACATTCTTTGCTATCTCCAAAAAGACAATGCCCAGTCTCTGCACTGCAATTACTGTACAAGAACACAATTATCAGCCCACCATCATTGTGCTGTGGTCTTTGTCTAACTAATACCATTAATTTGTAACTGATAGTAAAAATATGTATAAACTGTGCTCATTTGAACCTCGGTGGAGAAGCGCCTGGATTGCCCAGCGTTTGCTCCCTGCATGCATAATAAAGGAACCACTTGAATATTCCATCTAGACTCCGAGTGTTAAAATTTTGTACCAGAGTATTACCCAGACCTTTCATTAGGGAGGAAGTTTGAGGATTTTGACCCAGCGACAGTGAAGGAATGGTGATATATTTCCAAGTCAGGGTGGTGAGCAGCTTGGAGGGAACTTCCAGGTGGTGATGTTCCCATGTGTCTGCTGCCCTTGTCCTTCTAGATGGTAGTAGTCATGGGTTTGAAAGGTGCCTGTCTAAGGAGCCTAGGTGAATTCCTGCAGTGTATCTTGTAGTTGGTACACACTGCTTCCTCTGTGCTTTGGTGGTGGAGGGAGTGAATGGTTGTGGATGGGGTGCCAATCAAGTGGACTGCTTTGTCCTGGATGGTGTCAAGCTTCTTCAGCGTTGTGGAAGCTGCACTCATCCAGGCAAGTGGAAAGTATTCCATTACACTCTTGACTTGTGCCTTGTAGATGTTGGACAAGGTTTGGGGAGTTAGGAAGTGAATTACTCGCCACAGGGTTCCTAACCTCTGACCTGCTCTTGTAGCCACAGTGTTTATATGGCTAGTTCAGTTCAGTTTCTGGTCAGTGGAAATCCCCCAGGATGTTGATAGTGGAGGATTCAGCAATGGTAATTCCATTGAATGTCAAGGGGCGATAATTAGATTCTCTCTTGTTGGAGATGGTCATTGCCTGGCACTTGTGTAGTGCAAATGTTACTTGCTACTTGTCAGCCCAAGCCTGGATATTGTCTAGGTCTTGCTGCATTTTGACATGGACTGATTCAGTATCTGAGGAGTCGTGAATGGTGCTAAACATTGTGCAATCATCAGTGAACATCCCCACTTCTAACCTTATGATGGCAGGTAGGTCATTGATGAAGCAGCTGAAGATGGTTGAGCCTAGGACACTACCCTGAGGAACTCCTGCAGTGATGTCCTGACACTGAGATGATTGCCCTCCAACAACCACAACCATCTTCCTTTGTGCTAGGTATGACTCCAACCAGTGGAGAGCTTTCCCCCGATTCCCATTGACACCAGTTTTGCTAGGGCTCCTCGATGCCACACTCAGTCAAATGCAGCCTTGATGTCAAGGGCAGTCATTCTCACCTCATCTCTGGAGTTCAGCTCTTTAGTCCATGTTTGAACCAAGGCAGTATTGAGGTCAATGGCCCTGGTGGAACACAAACTGGGTGTCAGTGAGCAGGTTATTGCTAAGCAAATGCCACTTGATAGCACTGTTGATGACCCCTTCCATTACTTTACTGATGATCGAGAGTAGACTGATGGGGTGGTATTGGCCGTGTTGAGTTTGTCCTGGTTTTTGTGTACAGGACATACTTTGGCAATTTTCCACATAGCTGGGTGGATGCCAGTGTTGTAGCTGTACTGGAACAGCTTGGCTAGAGATGTGGCAAGTTCTGGAGCACAAGTCTTCAGTACTATTGACAGAATGTTGTCAGGGCCCATAGCCTTTGCAGAATCCAGTGCCTTCAGCTATTTCTTGATATTGCATGAGGTGAAGTCTGGCATCTATGATGCAGGGAACCTCCAGAGGAGCCGAGATGAATCATACACTCAGCAGTGCTGGCCGAAGATTGTTGTGAATGCTTCAGCCTTATTTTTTGCACTGATGTGCTAGGCTCCCCCATCATTGAGGGTGGAGATATTTGTGGAAATTCCTCCTCCAGTGGGTTGTTTAATTGTCCACCACCATTCACGACTAGATGTGGCAAGACTGCAGAACTTATATCTGGTCAGTTGGTTGTGGAATCGCTTAGCACTGTCTATCACCTGTTGCTTATGCTGTTTGGCACGCAAGTTGTCCTGTGTTGTAGCTTCACCAGATTTATACCTCATTCCTAGGCATGCCTGGTGCTGCTCCTGGCATGTCCTCCGGCACTCTTCACTGAACCAGGGTTGATCACCTGACTTAGTGGTAATGATAAAGTGGAGGAAAAGTCTGGCCATGAGGTTACAGATTGTATTCAAGTACAATTCTGCTGCTGCTGAATGCCCACAATGCCTTTTGGCTGCCTATCTTGAATTGCTAGATCTGTTCGAAATCTATTACATTTTGCATTGTGGTAGTGCCACAAAACAATGTTAAGACAGGACTTTGTCTCCACAAGGACTGTGCAGTGGTCACTCCTACCGATACTGTCATGGGCAGATGCATCTACGGCAGGCAGATTGGTGAGGATGAGAGGCGGAATCATCCCAGGTTTGCACTAAGTGTGGTAGCGGGTGGGAAAAAGAAGGTTTTATCCATTGGCCACAGTGGCAGCTGTTCATGCCGCTTCGTCCCAATCCCACCTCATTAATCATGCATTCCCGTGAAACACACCATTTTGATGGCTGGCAGGCTCTCATTTGCCTGCCATACTGTCACGTCATCACTTCTTCACACCGAGTGCCATATTTAAAGTGCAGCCGTGCGCACGCCACTCAGTTTTCCCAGCCCAGGACTGCTGCACAGAAGACATAGCCCCGAAAGGCAAGAAGACTGCGGATCCCGATTCAGTGACACATCCGTGGATCACCTTTTGGAAGCCGTGGGTGCCCGCCATGATGTCCTCTACCCCCACTCTGACCGCAAGAGTGGCAGCAATCTCATCACTCTGGTTTACTAGGCGATGGCAGTAATGATCATTGCCAATGCTACACTGAAAATGTTGGCCATCCAGTGCAGTGAATGATCTCATCCATTTCACCAGATTAAGGCAACCATCCCATCACTCTAAACCCATACACTCAAGCCCATCAAGCACTCACTGGCATCTCAGTTACTTCCAGATCAAGGGCCATCACCATTCACTCTCTCATAAACAGTCTCAGATCTCCATCTGGCCTTATCTCCTCTGGAGACTGCTTCCTCAGCCCTCACCATCTTGATGCCACTTGCACAGATCAACTTGTGCCCCCATATGCATGCTGGGATACTCCCCTTCCCCAGTACAGCCCTCACCCTGCAGCCTCATCCCTTGCCTGAGGCCACTTATCCCCTTTCCCCAAGCAAGCCCTAGCCCTGCAGCTGTTAAAAAGCCACCCCCGTATTATGGCTGGTCTGGTAGGCATAGACCTGCTCATGAGCTCCCCTAAAAGTGATGTATTGCTATCTGCGAAGCCTGGCACTGATGACCAGGACTGCTGCCCAAAGCAAGGTAGGCAAACGATCCTTGAAGACCCGAGCGAAGTGCAACTCGCCAGGTGCACGTCGCTTATGTACAATTGTGAAACACGTCTGGTGCAATGACGCCAATGCGTTTGGATGATCCAGCATGGGGGGGTTGATTCCGGTGGGCTAGGCTTATAATGACATGCAGATGTATAATAATGAAATTCCCGATGTCCAGCAGTGGGAAACACAGTCTGCCATTGATGCCAGGGCCAGTGATTGCAAGCTGGTTTCACAATTTTGTGAAACCAATTTTTGACCTTCTTGCCATATTGTCCACTCATGCCACCAAACATCCCCACTGCCAACGGGCACAGAAAATTCCAGCAGAGGTCAAGTATGTTTTTCCCTCTTGTTGGTTCCCTCATCACCTGCCACAGATCCAGTCTATCAGCAATGTCCTTTAGGACTGAGCCAGCTCAGTCAGTAGTGGGGCTACAGAGCCATTCCAGGTGATGGACTTTGAAGTCCCCCACCCAGAGTACATTCTGCATGTATGGAACTGATGAACCCTATAACAACAATACAATGTATAAAAAAAAGCTTTTAAAAAGAGTCATTCATTCATTATTTTCCACTATGTTAAAAAAAAGTCATTTTACTACAGGGCATAAAAGTGTCAATCATCCAGGCCCTTTAAAGTACCAATAACAGCAAAGCCCTGGAAACCTTTTAACCTTGAATAAATAAACATTATGAGATTGACCACAGAGAATGGAGATACAGAGTTGTCAATTAAGCAATGTTTCTCCTGAGACACAGCTGTCTCAACAAGAGTAATGAATGTCTGGCTCTCAGCCAAGTCTCATTATGTATTCTTGGCCCAGGAATCCCCAGAACTGACAACCTCTATTTCAAAGTGCAGACCTAGAGTTTTAGGCTCCCATCAGAGAGCCCATGAATTTTGGCAAGATCACTGGTGGAGCTCCTGGCAGGCAGAGATATCCTGGTATTTATGCTGGGATGGTTCCCTTGGACTTTCCCTACCCACCCCATCTCGATATTTGACTACAAGCCTCAGTCACAACGCATTCAAAAAGGCTTTGGAGTTTAGAAATATGTTTTTCATTATTCAGCCATTTTAACTATCTACACACTGTTGTCAATCTTACGAACATTTCCCAGGCCATTGGGAACAGTCAGAAACATCCTGTGCTTGAGTAGACATGCCACAAACCTAAGATGGGCTATCCCACCCCCTGCCTTGGAAGATCTAATTTTAAGAGTTGCACACAACTACTGCCTTTCTGCACATACTCTTTTTGTCAAAATTGGAGAGAAAACTTCTCTTGCAGCTGGAGGTGGCAGATAGCAAACAGATGTGGTCTGGCCTATGAACACAAAGTTACATCAATATTGTACCAAACATAACAATAAAGCTAATGCTTTGTGTGCTTTTGATGGCATGTCATGACCTTCTTGTCCCTCATTTGAAGCATCCAACATAATCAGAACTTAACAAGCAATGTTCACACTCACCATTTCAACCCCTTCAGCAGCCAAGAATACTGAGAAAAAGAGAATTATCAGCAGAAGCAACTAAACGTGTAGCATAATGAAGCAGCATCGTCCTGGTTTACCACAAGACATCATCTTGGTATAAGTGTTGAAGTCGGTACTGGTATCAGCCACCTGGAGAATTGCTAAGGGGCTGATTGATAATTAAGTTGCCCGCATTTGCTCATTAAAGAGGATGCTTGCTATTTTGATGGATATTGCTTTATGTAACAACCTTTCATAACAGGAACCAGCCGAACAGGAGTAAACAAGTCATTGCTGAGAGTTTCAAGCACTAGTTAAGATATCTCACCTTTTACTGTTCACTTACTGCTGGAGATTTGTACAGAAATTTTGACACAATTTGGAAGACTTTCTGGGACACTTTGTAAAGACTTCACCGACACAATATCAACATTCACTCTTAAAATTCTCTGAAGGCCTCACCTAAAAGTGGTGACTGCTTTACTACTCTATATTAGGTGCCTTATAGGCGTCACCAGGAGAAAGGGAGTGTTTGGTCACTGACGTCAGCCAGATGAGCCCTTGGTCTGCAGGAGGAAAGAGAGAAGATCAGGGCAGGCAGACCAGCACCAGTTGCTGCAGAAAAGAGGGATGAGAGGGTGAGGTGGACGGTTTCCCCCTGACTGCTACACATCCCTCCTCCAGCAGGACCTCCAGTGCCACTTTCAAGAATCTATGTGCTGTCTCAGTAGGTCCCTGAACCACCCTGAAACCTGCAACTGTATGTCAGCTAGGGCACTCCATGCCTTCAATTGCAATGGGTGCATTGAGCCCACATATATTTATTCCAAAATTTAATCCAGGCGACAGGGGTCATACCTGCCAGCTGAAGAGCTGGCGAGTGCCCCGTGTCACCTCATTTGGGGAAGGCCTGCTGTATTAAGTGCCATTTAGGCACTTAAGTGGCCAGTGGTGGGATCCTGGGAGCAGAAATCCCAGCACCCTACACTTGCCAGCTAATCAGAGACCAGCAGCTCTTCATTGCCATCAGCACCACCAGGAGAGTAGTGGTAGCTGCTAGGACATACCCACTAGAGGCCCAGGATCAGCAAGGGGCCCAGGCCACTGGTGAAATGGCAGGATGGGGGTCACAGGGAGGAGTTTGCTGGCTGGAGGGATAGTGGGGGTATCAGAGAAAAGGGCAGGAGGATGGCTTTCAGCAGGAACCCTCCCCCCTTCCCAACACTGGTCCCCTCGACCAGGCACTGAGTGCCTGACAATGAAGACCTCCCCGGGAGCTCACAATTTTCCCACATGACAACTGCCAAATATGGCCCTACCCGTTTAATACCAGTGGCAGTGGGGTGAGGCCCTTAAGTGGGCATTAATTGCCCCCATCATGTCTTCAATTGGCACCGGGGTGGGAAGGCCATCCACAAGCCTTCCCACCCCAGACCTAATCGGGACAGAGGTGGGAAGGCAGTGGGATCCCCATCCCGCACCCTCCTGCCTGACTAAATGGCCCCCTGCCTCCAAACTTGCTTCAAAGGAAGGCATTAAATTCCACCCATACTGTTGCACAAAAGTTGCTTTTAATCAGTGTTTGAATGCTAAATCTGCAGATGTCTGATTCAGTGCCTACAAGCGAATTCAAATTATGGTGATCAACAATTAGGACCAAAATGCTTGTTAAAGCCAAGCTTTCAAATAGATGTGTCTTATAAATGCCTGTGTTCACCTGTTCACCAAATTAAGCTGCAGAATCTTTTGCTGCCTCTGTTGGGATGTTCATTCATGTGATGTTTTCTTTCCATCTTTCCTGATATCTGCCACAACTGAGGTACCTACAGGACATCACTATAGGTGCTGGTGCATGGCCATTAGGCAACATTTGCCTGACGTGTCTAGACCATTGTAGTATCCACGTGTACAAGATACACACACATGACAAGAAAAGTAGAATGTACCTGCGGAGGTGGACTGCTGAGTCATCTTGTCTCAGTTTGCTGTCATATTATTTGTAATAGCTTATGGAAATTGAAGGAACAGATTGGCTGCTTCATAGGACAGAACGTCAGAAAAACTGACAGTTCATAAACCCAACAAAAGGGACCTTTTAAAAGCTGGAAATATCAGACCTGATTTTAGACTTTGCTTTCCCCTCATTATAACAATTGTGAGGGACAAAGATAAAATCATTTGCTGGCTGAGAAATATAGTCACCATCGTCCATAATACTTGCTAGAACAGTGCACCCTTGCTAAGTTTAAATGTGGATTGCATAAACGAAAAGATAAACATTG
The DNA here is from genome assembly GCF_017639515.1 of Carcharodon carcharias. Classification (NCBI taxonomy): domain Eukaryota; kingdom Metazoa; phylum Chordata; class Chondrichthyes; order Lamniformes; family Lamnidae; genus Carcharodon; species Carcharodon carcharias. The sequence continues at coordinate 22,359,859 of NC_054475.1, forward strand.
GGTAATATGTCACTCACCTGTTGCAGCTTTTCAAGTGCCTGGCAATATGAGCTTTTGTTGATCAGGTTGCTGATGGGCTTGAATTTTAACAACAATAGGAACAACACTTTGCATTTATGTAGCACCTTTAACATCATAAGACACTTCACAAGAGAAATTATTAAACACAATTTGACACCAGACTACATAAGGAAATAGGAGGTATTGAGACAGATGAGGTTAAAGATGTAAGTTAGAAGCAGTGTCTTAAAGGAGGAGAGGTGGAGGGTTAGGGAGAGGATTCCTGAAAATTAGGTCCTAGGTAGCTAAAAACACAGCCACCAATGTTGGAGAAATTAAGATTGGGAATGCGCAAGAAGCCAGAATTAGAGAAATGCAGAGAACTTGAAGGGCTGTGGGGCTAGAGGATGTTACAGAGACAGGGGGTGCAATGGAAGTATTTGAAAACAAGGAGGGGAATTTTAAAATACAGTAGTTGCCAGAATGGAGCTGAGATGAGTCAACTAGTGCAGGAGTGATGGGTGAATGGGACTTGGGATAAGTTTAGGATACAGGCAGTGGAGTTTTGGATGAACTCAAGGTCACAGAGGATGCAGTGTTACAGGCGATGTTACAGAGATGGAAGTAAGCAATCAGGTTGGTGGAGAGGATGTGGCATTGGAAGCTCATCTCGGGGTCAGATAGGATGCCGAGATTGTGATCAGTCTGTTTCAACCTCAAGCAGTGGCCAGGGAGAGGGATGGAGTCAGTGTCTCAGGTGCAGAGTTTCTGGCACTGTCACTCCACACCATAAATAAGAGGTTTTAGAAGGAAATAAAACATAGAGTGTATGCAGCTCTTTGCAAAAGGGAGTGTGTATATGAATGTATATTGTGGTACTCATTAACATTAAGGCATTAATTTTCAGTAATTAGTTAAATGATCTTCTCTCAGTTTTCATGCCCAACAATGGCTCCTTTATGCCCTGCTTTTAAAACCAATTAGAATATGAACTTATCACTTTTTTTGCTTTGTGCTTTAAAATACCTGCTCCTTACTCTGGGTGTTTTTTTAATATGTTTTTATTACTACTATGTTGTGCAAATATTCAGATATTTTATCAGGTCATGGCTTAACACTGTATGACAGAATGCATGCTTCTTTACAGATTGAGTGATATCTGCAGACACAGACAAACATGGAGTGTCTTACAAGGCTCTACAGTTTTTAAGAATTGGGTGGGGTTAGTTGTTAGCACAGCCTGAATCAATGACGGTGGAATGTGAGGTGTGCCAGATTCTACTCATTCCACTGCAATGATAACATTGTGTTTTCCATATTGTTACTTTCAAAGGCCAACACCCAGATTTTAAGATATTTTATCAGCATGGTTTTTGCATACCAAAGCTTTGTAGGAATTTGCCCTATCCTGGTATTCTGAAGATATTAAATGGCTGTATAGTCAGTGAAGAAAAAACAGTGGGCAAATGAATTCAAAAAAATTTGAATTCATTTTTGAATTCAAAATTTGAAGAACAGTATATAACTTATCTTATCTGGGCATCTTATTTGAAAGTCTTCCTGTGATGGGCTTCTGACCTTTAATTCAAATGTTTACAAAATCACCAGATAATTAAATATGAGGAATGCCATTCTGTCCATTTCAATTTATTAACCAGAAAGATTCTAAAGTCCCTCCATTGCCGGATTGAATTACATCCCAAATGACTCCATTATTCAATCTTGCTGTTCATTCCATGGGTAGAGTTTAATGTTGGAAAAGGGGGTCTTGCCTGCTTGCCGGAGACCCTGCTGGAGCCCCACATTGCCTCCACTGGAGAAGGTTTGCTGAAATCAAGTGCCCAGCAGGCACTTAACTGGCCAGTGTCAGGACCTCCCCGGAATTTAGGAGCCCGGGAATTCCAGCGCAGTCCCTCAACCCCCAACTCGAGAGCTGCCGACTAATCAGAGGCCAGTGGCTCTCCATGGCCCATCAGTGCCACCAGGAGTAGTGGAGGCTTCTGCCAATAATGCACCCACCAGAGGCCTAGGATCAACAAGGGACCCTGGCCACAGATAAATGACAGTGGGGTGGAGCTCGAGGGGAGAAGTTTGCTGGCTAGAGGGGGAGGGGTTTGGAAGAAAGTGCAGGTCGGGTGGCTTTTAGCAGGTCCCCTCCTTTCTAATACCTAGTCCTTCCATTAGGCACTGAGTGCCTTTGAACAAGGGAGCCCCTGGAAACATGCAAGCAAACCCAACAGAGTTTACTGATCAGGGTCCCCATGTGGCAACTCCCTGCCCACCGCTGGTTGAATACCAGTGACAATGGGTTGAGGCCCTTAAGTGGGCATTAATTGCCCACTTAAGGGCTTCAATTAGCAACCACACAGGAAGGCTGTCCACAAGCCTTCCCACCCCAGACTTTATTGGGCAGAGGTGGGAAGGTGGCAGGGTCCCCATCCTGCACCATCCAGCATGATTAAATGCCCACCCACCTCTAAACTCACCATCAGGCGGCCATTAAATTCCATCCTATTTGTTAATCACTTTCATGTTTAGAAATGCTTGAGAAGGACATTCAAAAACATTCCTCCAGTGAAGCATGGTGGGTTATTTGATTTCCAAATTTATGAAGAAAGATGCAGTAGGCAATACACAGGCACACGTGTAATACTAAACAATTGCTCCCTACCAGACAAGCCCAATTCCCTTCTTTGTTGTTATTAAAAAAAGTTGTGGGTAAACTCCTTGCTGTTCCAATATGTTCAAGCTGTGAGTGATTTCATCAATCTCTGTGGGTTCTCTGATGACTGAAGAGTCCAATGCGAGATTGGCATAGGTGTCCACAAGACTGGAAGCTCATGTTGTCATTGTTGGTGCTTGTGGGAACTTAAGCAGCTGTGCATGCCATGGCCTTCCTCTGGGTATGTTGGATGTTGCAAGTTTGGCACAGATGGTCCTCGGAACATGCTGAACCAAATTTCTGTGTTTGGATTTTAATGCCATGCTGATTCCATACACAATCATAGAGTCAGCCATAGGTAGAACTTGCTTCCTGGAAGTGTGCACGGACATTGTCCACCTGTCCCTTAAGGTAGCGGGACAGGTAGATAAGGTGGTTAAGAAGGCATATGGGATACTTGTCTTTATTAGCCGAGGCATAGAATATAAGAGCAGGGAGGTTATGCTGGAACTGTATAAAACGCTGGTTTGGCCACAGCTAGAGTATTGTGTGCAGTTCTGGAATCCACATTATAGGAAGGATGTGATTGCACTAGAGAGAGTGCAGAGGAGACTTACCAGGATGTTACCTGGGCTGGAGAGTTTAGTTATGAGGAGAGATTGGATAGACTGGGGTTATTTTCCCTAGAGCAGAGCAGATTGAAGGGGGACATGATTGAATTGTATAAAAGTATGAGGGGCATAGATAGGGTAGACAGGTGGAGGGATCAATAACCAGGGGGCATAGATTTAAGCTAAGGAGCAGGAGGCTTAGCGGGGATGTGAGGAAGAATTTTTTCACCCAGAGGCTGGTGGGAATCTGGAACTCACTGCCCAAAAAGGTGGTAGAGATCATAACATTTAAGAAGTATTTGGATGTGCACTTGCGAAGCCATGGCATACGAGGCTATGGGCCTAGTGCTGGAAAATGGGATTAGCATAGTTAGGTACTTGTTTGACTGGTGCAGACTTGATGGGCCAAAGGGCCTTTATCTATGCTGTAGACCTCTACGACTCTATAACTCTATATTCATCAATAGTGGCAACTCTAGAGACCACACTACCAAAGAATGAGAATTTTTCTGAAAGCTGACAACTGATGAGGAAAGGTAGATTATTAAGGGCAAAGACCCATGTGCAGGACGCCACCAAGATGGAAAAGACTAAATAGGAGACAGTGTGAAAAACTTGATATTGATGCAGAGAGGTGGAAGGCCAAAGAAACCTGCTGAGAACAGAATTATGATAGTACCAAAACCAAGAAAGATCATCAGCAGAGAGCACATTTTTCTTGTATAATGTCTAGAAGTATAGTAGTATGTAAATATACTTATACTCTTGTACTCCTTGTCTAATTGAAACCTCTGTAACCTCATAGGCTAGTATATCCCATTGTCCTCTACCACATTCAAACCAGATGACCAAGCCTGGTTCAATGAGGAGTGTGGAAGAGCATGCTGGGAGCAGCACCGGGCGTATATGAAAATGAGGTACCAACTTAGTGAATCTACAGCATAGGACACATGTATGCTAAACAATGGAAGTAACATGACATAGGAAGAACCAATCAGTCCCACAACCAATGGATTAGGTCAAAACTCTGCATTCCTGCCACATTCAATTGCAAATGGTCTTGGACAATTAAGCAATCAACAAAGGAGGAGGCTCCATGATGGCAGAGCACAAAACACAAATGCAACAAACAAGGCTGAAGTGTTTCTTACCGTCTTCAATCAAAGTGGCAAGTGCATGATTCACCTTGGCCTCCTCCTGAGGTCCCTAATTCAATTCACAATGATTTACAGTATTCAGCTCTATTTATAATTTCTCAGTTAATTAAGCAATCCATGCCCACATGCACAAAGACCTGGCTAATATCCAGGCTTGACCTGAGAACTGGCAATTAATATCCATGCCACAGATGTGCTAGGCAATGACCATCTCCAACAAGAGAGACCCTAACCATCTGTTCTTGATTTTCAATGGCATTGTCATTGTCAATCTCACCACCATCAATATCTTGTGGGTCACCAATGACCAGAAGAACATCCACCACTGCCACCACCAGCGTACCATGGCTTCTATTTGGGATGCACTGCAACTTCTTGCCATGGCTTCTGCAGATGCATATTGCAAACCCATAAGCTCCACCACCTGGAAGGAGAAGGACAGTAAATGCATGGGAACACCATCATGTCTAAGTTCACCTCCAAATCATGCACCATCCTGACTGGGACATATATCACTGCTCCTTCCTCATCACTGAGTCCAAATTCTGAACCTCTCTACCCAACAAGAATGCCTTCACCATAAGGACTGCAGTGGCTCAAGAATAAAGCCCACCAACACCAAGGGCAGCTAGGGAAAGGCAATTAATGCTGTCCTTGCTAGTGATGCCCATATCTTGAGAATGGAAAAAATATTGTCAGAAATAATTCAAATTAAACCTGTAGCAGGAAGTGCTTATTGTTTATATTCATAAAGGTTCTATAGCCAGCATGCCTAGAAATAACTTTCAAAAGATTTATACTTGGGTTAGAATTAATTTAATAAACCTGCCTGAGTGAGTCAGGATTTCAGTAATATGAAAGCTACTGGGATTATCTTTTTAACCCTTGGATCAGGTACCAACATTCAGATCACTGGGTCAAAATACCTGAACTCCCATCCTAACAACATTGTGAGAGCACCTCCATTACATGGATTGTGATGGCTCAAAAAGATGGTCCACTGCTGCCTTCTCATGAATAATTGGGGTGGTAATAAGCGTTGGCCTTGGCATTGACACCCACATCCCATGAATAAATAAATAAATAAATATCTACCGTTTCTAAAGAAAACTACACTAAGCATTTCAGAAATGTACCTAATTATACATAAACAACAAACAGGCCATGTCAGGTATAAATTCAGAGTCATTACATGCCCTTCAGTGGACCTTTGACTTACTTGGTTTACGGCAGTTGGTGCTATAAAAAGGGGGCGTGGCTCATTCCCTTCAACTCAGCTGCACTTTGTTGCTAGGCCCCGGGGATGTGCTGTACTGCCCTGGTCTTGCCCAGCCTGAGTTGGAAGGTTGGGAGAGATAGGATCGAAAAAAGTTAAGGTAAGGAATTGGGCACGGACTGGCAATCCAAAGCTGACTCCAAGGAAGTTTAGGCTTGATATTTTTAAAAGGCTTGACTATGACATTTCAGCCTCTACCATGTGTCTATGTGTATGTGTATGTCCCAATCTGTTATTTTGTGCTGTTAAATTTGAATTAAAAGTGAAAAATTCAGAGCACTTTTTTTTCCTGGTTTGCTGTCTGTGAGAATAGCTCAACATGATTAGTCCTGGTTGATGATTTCATGATTGCCGCATGCCTAGTGGTCCCCTTGACTTGGTGCCAGATTCAAACTGTCATTGGGAAAGGAGAAATCCATGGTGCAGAGGTGATTAGATCTTTGTGTGGACAACTTTCTTCAAGGTCAGCGGCAAGTACCATTGCTTTGCTGCTGACTGTGAAATCGTGGCCAACACATCTTAACTCATCTCATTACTTTTGCCTTGTATTTGTCAGAACTCTTGTAATAGGAGCAGTGTGCATTCCACTGAATGATTCTGCTGTGTAAGTGAGTTTTGTAAAAGTCCATTCTCCATGGTAAGGGTATTGTCAGAACTGGTGAAATAAAGGTGATTTTGGACCTGTGGTTGCGAAAGCTCTCTGCCACATGGACTTTCCTTGGTTCATTTCTGGGTCTGTTGTAGACTAATCAGTAGAGTTGGATTCCTATGATTCATCACCAAATCCATTATCATTGTGTCATGCAAATATTAAGATGGTAGATGCGAATTAGATAGACCTTGGTCATTTTTCATCTGCCAATTCTGATATTCCTAAGGTGATATTACAATTCTAATCTAGGTTAGCAGACCAGATCTCCAGTTTTTTAAAACGTGAAACTTGTTTGTAATGCTGTGTAAACAAAAAAAGAAATGATATTAATGTAAAAAAAATTTAAAATTGGAGAAAACAAGACAAAAAGAACCCAAAAAGTAAAATGGTTCAGTTGGTCTGATCCTCAATCTGACCTAATCATGGGCCCTTACAAAGGAGGCAACATTGCAGGGGGAGGGACTTATCACCCAGGAACATCCATGGCCACTGACCACATTATGCTAGACAGCTCAAAAATCTGGAAGCAACAAGGTGTACCAGCTCTCTGGCAGTATACGTGATAACTATCGAGGGAGAGGCCAGACTTGGATCCTGACCTGAATCCCTGAAAACAAAAATCCAGTTTCCCTCACATCCTTCAAAAATTTCCGCTCGGGCTACAGCTGCTCATAAAAACATGAGCAGTTGCGCAGTGCCACATTACCCCTTGCTCTGAAAGATGCTCGATAGGTACAGATGGTAGTGCAAGTGCCCAACAGCAATATTTAAATTAAGGAACCTTCCCCTGAGCCTAAGTTGCCTGGCTGAGTTAGCAATGGCGTTCTTGTCAGACATCTCCCCATCTTGCATCTGCAGTGAACACCAGGGTGACCAATTCGGGGGAAAAAAATAAGGGACACTTCGACCCAAAAGGGAAGGTGGTGATCCAAGAAGGAAACAGTAGATCATGTGCCCAGAAGGATGGTCAAAGGGTTGTGTTTTAAGGAGGTGAAAGGCTTTAGGAAGGGGAATTCCAGACCATAGGGGCTAGACAGGTGATGACATGGCTGCCAACATGATCTGAAAATGTGTGTCTTCAATGAGGGGGTTGAGGAGACTGAAAAATATATTATATAAGGAATGTTGCAAGTTGCCTAGTCCTGTAGTTGGACTGGGTGATCTCCAATTTCCCCAGAAATTCTGTTGCTCAAGCATGTCATTCTTGTTGTCTTAATCTTAGAGCATGGAATGACAAGGGAGCAGCACAGACGCTTGAGCAAGCACCAGAGACCATGGAGAGAGCATTGGAATGGGTCGAGGGAGCAGTGCAGGGAATTGAGGGAGCAAGGCAGAGCATGGAAGGAGCATTGCAGAGGACTGAGGGAGTAGCGCAGAGTTTCTAGGGAGAATGGAAATCATCCTACAGAACCAGGTACCTTGCAACATTCCACATTTAATATACTTTACAATCTGCCACCATGATGCTCCTCATGATGCTCCCTTTACACTCTGTATGACTCCCTCGATGCTCCACACTCCATTTACAAGGGGGCCAACTTACGGTTGGCTTTCAGAATGTCATTGTATCTTATTTTAGGACATCCTATGATGCAAGTTCCCATGCTCAGCTGGATGTGGGCTACTGTCTTTGGTGTGCAAAAATTCTCCATGCAAACCACAAGGCCATCACAGCAAAGCTAAGACTGATGAGCATGCTCAGGGTATACTGGGTATATGGCACCTTGCAAAAACTTCAGGGTTAGGGATTTTGTGCTGCCACTTAATGTTGCAGATAGATGTTAAGCATCTGGAAAGCATATAATTGCTTTATGTGATGCTGATATGTTGTCCATGCCTCACAGCCATAGAGGAGCGATGTGAGAACTGGTGCCAGATTGACTTTGATCTTTGCAATTGAAACAAACTTCACAATCTCTCAGAGTCAGTGGGTGAGTCTGCTAAACACTCAATTAATTATATTCTGGGTGGATGCGACTGTGGTTGGTGGCTGGTGCTGAGGAGACCAATGCTCTATTTGGAGCAGAGGCCTCAGCACGTTTTAAGGGAGAGATGGTGTCAAAGTCCCTGGAAGCAGATTCCTCCAGGTAGTCCTGGCCATGTACATTTAATTCTTTTTTTAAACACCTTTCCGACAGGGGTGAGAAGTGATGCCTGGAATGGTTGCAGATGAAGTGCGGCCAGAATGGAGGGATTAACCTGGAGATGTCTGAATCTCTCGGTCCAGAGCTGCAATAACAGCTTGTTCACTTCGAAATTGTTCACTGGTTTATTTGTCTTTTTATGTAAATGTGTCAACATCTGATTCAGTAAAACTTGGGAGTGAGAGGAGGGATAATGCACAACAACCAGAGTCAAAGAGAATGTTACTTGGTCATTTTTTAAATGAAAATATTTTGCAATTATTTGTTTTTAAGTTTTATGCTTGTCTGCCAGTTTTGAGGTGATTTTTCTTAAATGAAGATTGTCTCTTTTTAAAATTTTCAATACATGTTTTGGATGTTAAAAGAGCAGGTGAGTCTGCCTTTGGATTCTTTTGTTGCAACATTGAGCTCAGAGTCTCCCCCCGTCCATGGTATAACTACATATTTGCTGTACAGTAACTGTACAAACCAAAGCTGTCCTTGCATTGCTGGAACCCATCTAATTGACTCCCATTTTAACACATGTTCATCATTCATGATTTCGCCATTTGTGAAGTTTCACAGGAACACAACCCCTACGGATGGTGGTACGTTACTGTATTGTTGGATAGGATTCTCTCAAGGTAGCAGAGCTTATGAACTAAGTTGAAGTGTGTATTGTTGATTGTGATTATAGCGTCTTGAAGTTTGTGCTCTGGAGTTGGTGGGTACAAAATACACTTGGTCAAATAAACTTTTTCTGTCTTGGCAGAAAATTCTAACACTGGATTCTTCCAAGTTTGCCTATTAATGTGTAATATTATCTGTTCAATGCACATTGCATAGTGGGTACCTTTATAAATCTAGTCCACACTCTCAAGCTGTCTATATCAATGACGAGACACATGCAAGAATTCCAAGACGAGTATAGGCTTTGGCAAACTTTGAACAGAATGAAGAGGAGTAAGTGTGCCTAACAAACTGAAAGCTTATAGAGCAATAGTCCTGCCTAATCTGCTCTATGTTTGTGAAACTTGGACTGTGCACCAGCGTCATGCCAAGAAGCTCAACTGCTTTCACAGCTGCCTTCAGAAACTTCTGAAGATCAGATGGCAGTAAAACCATATCCAAACCATAAGGAGACAGTCACAATAACTGAGTTGGGCTGGTCATGTAGCCAAAATGCCTGACACTCGCTTACCAAAGCAAAGCTTCTATGGAGAGCTTGAGGCTGGCGCGCTCTCTCATGGCGGTCAAGGACACTCTGAAGGCTTCACTTAGGAGTTTTGTCATCGACTCCAAGTCCTGGGAGAAGTTTGCCTAGAATTGCTGCACCTGACGCAACCACATAAAATACAATGCAGCCTCCTTCAAAGGCAAGTGCATGTCAGAGGCAGAGAGAAAACATATAGCAAGGAAATTCCAGCCAGCAGCTCAACCAAACTTATTCCTCAACAGTATCATGTCCTATTTGCAGCAGAACCTTCTGGGTGCAGATCGGGCTTAGCAGTCATCTAAGTACCCACTGGGACCCTACCAAACACCCTAGATGATGGAAATGATCATCTTCATCTTGAAGGACAAATTAAGAAGCCAGTCTGGATAGTCACTTTAGCAAATATATTACTGAGATTCATAGTCACAGTATTGTCAGGGTTTTAGAGTCATAATGAAGGCTGATGATAGGACTACTGAAGGCAAGTACTTGTGGTAATCTACGTTCTTTCAAGTAAGGGATATGATCACTGCTGAGAATACTAAACATTGAGAAGCAACAGACACAGGTAGAAGCATAAGAACATAGGAAGAGGAGAAGGCCATTCAGCCTGTCAAGCCTGCTCTGCCATTCAATATGATTATGGCTAATCGAACGCTCCAATGCTTTATACCCACTCTATCCCCATTATCCTTCATGTTATGCTTAATCAGAAATCTGTCAATGTCTACCCTAAACATACCCAATGACTGAGCTTCCATGGCCCTCTGGGGTTCAGAATTCCAAAGATTCACAGCCCTCTGAGTAAAGAAATTTCTCCTCATCTCAGTCCTAAGTGGTTTCCCCCTTATTTTGGAATTGTGTTCCCTGGTCTAATGCCCCAACCAGGGGAAACACCTTGACTGCATCTATTCTCATCAAGCTAACTAAAAAATTCACAAAATATTATTCTCTGAAAAGAACCAATGGCCATTGATACACATATAAAGATTGATAGAACTCATTTGTCATCCAAGTGAGTGATGTTGGACTAGTAATAACTCGATCATACGAGTATGTTGTCAGAAATAGTGAATTCTAATGATATTTTAAAAATTCCAGTAATTAAACAAAAGGTATGTCTTTATGGGGGTAGTTAGATAGGTGTGAACAGATTAATCAATATAATTCTCTAGTCCAACGACCAAGGGATTATAATTTTTAAAATAAAAACGGAAAATGTCGAGATATTCAGCAGATCAGGCAGCATATCTGGAGAAAAAAAACATACTTAACATTTGAAGTCTGTGAAGAAGAAATGTACTGAATATTTTCCTAAAACTTTGACTTATCATTCCTCAATTTATTTCTTATCAATCCAGCTCCTGGAGCAGTATAAGATTGAGCTTTAACCCTTCAGAACCACTCCTACAGTTTTTTCATGCCCAGCAAACAACCAGAAATATATTTCATTTTATCCCTCTATTGACAGAATGTGACAACTAATCTGCAAATGATGAAGAAATGTCTTTTTTCCCCAACTTTGCCTTTTAATATTCAGCAATGCACTATTCATGTTATTGTAACAGTAATTACCAGTTGTAGGTTAGAGGTCTCAGGATGAGGACATGCATTACGCAATACATTCAAGAATTTTTTCTTATTTTCCAATAAAACATGCAAATTGTCAGTATATATTTTTAAAGCCTCCTCCCATCACAGGGACTTTTAAAGCTCAACAGCTTATCCAAAACCCCAGTTGTGTTGTTTCATCAAATGTAATTACACCATGACAATTACTTAGGCAGAGCATGGGTCACCCACTATTTTTAGAACATATTTATGAGATTCGTAGTTTTGGGAGTGTCATGTATGCAATCAGTATTGACAAATAAGCTTAAGCAATGCCAAGTATCTGTACCGGATTTGCTCTTTGGACCTTTGAGAGTTATGACAATGTTATTGTACTTAACCTTCCAATCCCAACCTGTGACACTTCTATTGCACCTTGAAGTCAAAGCTGGATCTTATGAAAGTGACGTGCTGTCGTTAATTCTAAATAGAACAGGGAGTCGGTAACCACTCTTTCAGAATTATCTTTGAAGGCATTAACTCCAGGCTGCCTCTAGTTCCAGAGAAGTTCCTGTTTCCCTGTGGAAACCAAATTGGATTGCTTTCAGCTCTTTCACTGAAAGAAAGCTCTCGTCCTATACAATAATATAATAGTATTACTCAATCATCAAAAATAGCTATATTGCTATAACATTAACATTAAGCCATTAATTTTAACACCTGAGACACAATTTTGCATGCTTTCATGTTGCTAGAGCTGCTATTCCTTTTCCTTCCTATTCTATATTGCAGTTTTGGTAACTTTTAATTTTTTCCTGTTTCTAATACACTATAATTTAAACATTTCTAATTTATTTTGGAAATTTGAACGCTTTCATTAATGTTCATTAATGCCTCTTTGCCGCCATTGCTGAATTTGAAACTTGGAGGAAAGTTTTTCTGAAAAGGATTTTCTTAGGCTAAAAACCAGCATTAATGGCTGGTTTTAAACAAATCGAAGGCTGAAATTCTGAAGATTAGTGGGATCAGAAGTTCACATCATATCTGTAAAGCCTGCTGTTTTCATGTATATCCTTCAGCAAACACAGCACCGAACAGCAGGTTGAACTTATTCCATTCATAAATAGTGTCACAAAATGACACTGGGGCCCGCCACATGAACATAACATTGGCCATGTAATTTCTATGAATTGTAAGGATAATGCCACCATTTTCCATTCAGGCTAGTGTTCAATTCATGGGCTAGTTAATATATACCTTAAGTATGCTTATTGATTGCTTAGGCAAATACAAACTGTATCAAAAGTGAAGTAATGTTGTCTGATACTGAGCTGATTGCTCTTTGTGAGTCTTTGTGGTTAAAAAACAGATACTTTTCTTATAATCTTGGGCATTTGACCAGACAATAGTCACATTTTACTTTTCACAATGTCGAATGTTCAATTAAATATTCATAATTTCATCACACTTCTGTTGTTACTGCATTTTGAAAGTATGAGTGTGATTCCTTATAAATGGAATATGGTTTAAGAATATCCCTTTCCCACTACTCCCCCCCAACCACCCCACCGCTCCCCACTGCAGCCCCCCCCACCCCCGACCTCAGCCATGTGAGATTTTTAAACATTTTATACAAATTGGTTAAAAATATTCCACAGATGTTTTAAAATTATTGTCCTGACTCAGTCAAAGTCTGATGAGCTTTTAAAGATCTATATTCTGAACTTCTCATTGCCCATGAGGTGACATTACAGCATTTTTGAATACTCTTTGGCCACAGCGCTGACTAAGATGTTAACATTATATTTCGATTTACCTGTTCCTTTCCCTTTATTGATTCTTAAAAATGCCTATGTTGTCTATAATGGTGAGGTAGAAAAGAAAGAAGAAAAGCTCGCAGTTATTTATGAACACTACTGGATAGTGTTGGTAATATACCTTGTATCCTGATTCCATTTAAGTGATATTTAAGCAAGTGGTGGAATTGGCTGCCTGATTAATCCTATAAGGATCTAGTGATTTTCGAGGAGGGGTGGAAGGGGTGTGAATCCACAAGAAGCAAGGCCTGCATGAGCTTTCTTTGTGGTGCCCGGAAGAGAACTCCCATTCCACTGTGCCAACAAGAAAAGTAAATGAAAGTTGATAGTTTATGGTACTAACCTGTGTAAAAGTGTCAAATTCAGAGCCACGTTTAGCCCATGTATCCACCAACACAGGCAAAACATCACTCTTCAAAATTAGATCAAATATATCTCTATTTTAGGAAAAGTTAATGGCCTTATTTAACTCTCAGCCAGTTTTTGACAGGTGAACAGTCATTTTTCCGGAAATGAGGCATGGGGTATTTTAATTCCTTGGCGTTATTTAAATTAGTTTCCCACCTATTCTTGCTGGAATTGTTTAGGAAGGGGGTGGAAAATTGCACAGCCCAGAGTCCACTAATTCTTTAAGCTCCTATGATGTCACTGGGATCTGACTGCAATTCTAACTCAGTAATCTTAGGTGAAAGCTACTGTGAGTTTCTCACCAGACCCAATCAAGCGGTGAAGTAAATCGGGGCCAGAAGTGGCTAAGAGCGTAAATCTTTTAAATTTCCCCTTTATGATCAGGGGGAGTAAGATTGGTCCACTCAGCCCATCAAGGGAAGCTTCGGCCTTGCTTCATGCAGAACCACACTATTTCCCTTGCACCCCCAGCAATTGCTTGGCCCTTGTGGGTAAGATGTATCAAACAATCCCACCACTTCCTGATCTCTGCTTGAAAGAGAAATTATCACTGACATTTTAGCCAACCACATATACACCTACAAGCTGTTAATATTTAATTTGTTGACCATTTTGAAGATGATTTGATTTGCTGTAACATTCTTCAGCTAAAGTAGCTGGGAAAACCTGTTTATATACCAATGCAGATCATTCCGGAGCACTGCCTGGCAAACAAGTTGCATTACTGACATGAGATGACCATGACCTCTTGCTACAGGTGAAGTCTTACTGATTTATTTGTTCTAATGTTTTATCAATCAAGTGGCCTAAAAAAATGAATTTTTAATTCAAATAATAGGTTATTGATTTAGTTTTAAGCTTTGATTTTATTAGTATTAGACATAGGCTTTTGTAAATTTCGTCTTTGAGGATGTGATTTTGGGCCTGTCATCATCCGCATAGAAATAGATAAAGTCATGTTTATGTGTGCTTCCAGCAACTATGGGAAAGGTAAATTAAAATTAAATATTGCCTCTATGTCTATGGTGCACCTGGTTTTTAACTACCACATGAGCCTGAAGAAATTAGAAAATAGTGGACACAGAAGACTGCAAGTTATATTGGTCTGTACTACTTCAGCTGCCTATCCATGTTGGTCAAATGTTCATGATGCATAGAGTCACAACTCTACAGGTGATCACTAACAAAGTCAACCTCTGGTATCTGTCAAAAATTCTAATCATCATACAATGGGCGGGATTAAATTACCCCTGGAAATGCGTTTAGAGGCGGCAGGGCATTTAATTGGGTGGAGACGTTCAGGGTGGGTATCTTGCCATCTTCCTGCCTCCGTCCATTTAAGTTCGCAACAGGAAGGATCTTGGATGACATTCCCGCCCAGACTTTAATCAATGCCCACTTAAGGGTCTCATCCCACCGCTGCTGGTATTCAAACAGCTGTGGGCAGGGGACCCACCATGCGGAAAGCCTGAAAAGCAAACTCTGGGCCTGCTTGTGGGCTCCCAGGAGGCGACCCTCATTCAGAGGTACTCAGTGCCTGATTGAGGGAC
Source organism: Carcharodon carcharias (assembly GCF_017639515.1). Lineage (NCBI taxonomy): Eukaryota > Metazoa > Chordata > Chondrichthyes > Lamniformes > Lamnidae > Carcharodon > Carcharodon carcharias. The sequence goes on from NC_054475.1 coordinate 22,374,882, forward strand.
CTGGCGTTGCGAAGGGGGGCTCTCAATGAGCCACCCCACTGCGTTCTCTTCGGACCATTGTCCTCCCCTCCCACCCATCAGGCCCCCTCCACACTAACCCCAATCCCACCCTCACTCACCTGTGGATTGGGTCCCTCAGTGATCCTAAGTCTCTGGTGGGTATATTGCTGGCAGCTGCTACTGCTCCCGGTGGTGCTGGCAAGCAATTGAAAGCTTCCGGCCTCTAAATTGCCGGCAGCCGCCGAGGGGTGAGGGGGGAGAGTGGTGCTGGATTTCCCTCCGGGCTTTTAAATCCCAGGGAACACCCACTGCTGGCCTGTTAAGTGCCTGATGAGTGCTTAATATGGTGGGCGTTCCCCAACAGAGGTGGCGCAGTCTCTCACCACCTCTCCAGCCAGCGGGCAAGGCCCCCATTACCTGGATTAAATTCCACCCATGTATATATATGTTTTCACAGGAAAGAACATGCAGATTCACCTTTCATGTCTTCAGGATATTGCAACCTGCTGGGCATTTGAAAGTGCAGTCACTGCTGTCATACTGTTGTCAATTTGCACTGTCATGCCCAGTAAAAATATCATGGCCGAATTTTATGACCCCGCCACGGTGTGCCCCCCCCCCACCCCCCAGTGGATGCAGCGAGCCATTTAAATCTCCATTCAGTTCAGTGGGCCAGTACTACCCTGCGAGGTGGGAGGGGCCATAAAATCCTGGCCTATATTCCTAACTTTCAAGATACAGACTTTATTCAATGAGTACTTCCTGAAATTGACTTTAAAAAGTGAACAATGTACTGCAAAGATAGCAGCCAAGGGTCAGATGGCCTTTTGTAATTCCTGCACAGACAAAGAATTAACTCAGCTTTCTGGAAAGTTCTTAAAATATAAATGACCGTGGATGGAATACCCTCTCTTAATAGGACACTCAAAATGTGAAACTACTTGTGAATTTACACCTCCTATTGGCTGAGGATTTACTAAAACTCCAAATCAATAGCCGCCCCCCCCCCACCCCCCAGATGTAGTGCCTTAGGGCTCAATGCTTAACAAAGAGATAGATGGAGAAACCAGTTTATCACAAGCAAGTGTGAACAGCCATGTGGTGACATGATCAAAACTGACTTCACATAACAAATCCTATTACTCCAAGAAACAGCCAGAGACAAGTCAGTCTGGAAACCAACAAGACAAGAGGATCCATTCCTCCAGCAAAAAGAATAGAACCCTGCCTGAATAACGAGTGAACCCAGGCAGTGAGAGAAAGGGGCTAATTTGCCTTCACCTGAAAAGAAGTGAAACTTGGCCATGACTTCATCTGGAAATCGAAAGGCTTCCAATTTCCATTCATTCAAAGGACCATGAGAGAGAACCCATTCACACCTGCAAACTGTGCATCTTAAAGGACTAAATTTAAACAAATGATTAGTTTCTTGTATGTATGTTAATAACCTAAATGCATTCTTTGACTCTAGAAGCCATCTTTACTAGTGAGTGTGCATGCCTATGTGCATGAGGGAGAGTGTGTTTTCATTGCGTTTACATTTTGGGGTCTTGTGTGAATAAACGTTATCTTTTCTTCTGATTTAAACTTATCTGAAAGCCTCTTTTATATTTATTACTAAAAGTCACAACACTCAAAAGGTTTAATACACCCCGTCTAAACACACACCTTGTTCCACGGTGGTGTTGATCATTGCACTCATTTTGCCTGGGACACTGAAATTTAGACCACTTCCCTCAAGGCCTGATGCAGCATTTGCCTGAATACCCTTCCATCATTCGAAGAGAAGAGAACCTGTATGATCTGAGCCCCCACATGCTCCACTAGAACTTCTAATGTTGAACTTTGGAATTCTATTAGTGGAGGCATCTCTCAGCCCAAATTGCAAAACGGCACAAAAATTTCAAAATTTAAGAGACGTGTCACAAATCGCACCCTCCAGCAGTGAACTGTCAGTCATGGGAAAGATCCATAGGCTGCTCATCTATAACATTTAAATGAGACCTGATTGTTAAAATGCTTCAGATTTCTTGCTGATTGTATTGGGTGGGTGGCCCAATCGAACCACCCACCACCTGAACTACGCGCCAAAATCTATATATTAAACCAATAATATATTTTGCAGAGCAATGATTTAATTCTTATAATTGAGCTTTTTTTTAAAAAAAGAAAGAAAAATCCTAGCTCCCAAAAAGGGAACTGAATGTGTCCTGTTTTCACTAGCTTGCAATATGCTTGACCAAATCAACTGAAACTTAAAACTCAACTTTCTAATAGTGCAACATTACAAAAAACTAAAGAGAAGGAGAAAGGTAAGAGTTTTCCTGAATACACACTTGACTGCCATTGTCAGGATGGACCTGGTCAGATGTTTTTGAAGATGTACATGCTTCTTTGCTAATATCAAACGAATTACATGTTCCAAGCAAAAAGAGAGGACATTGCCTTAAATATAATCAATGTTTCAATTTTGTTTAACGTTTGTTTCTTTGCCCAGCCAATATGTCTGCTGGCAATTCTTTATCTGGATGCAGAGTTTCCTCTTCAATAGATCACATTGACTAGTGCCCAGAAGACAAACATCATCAGCAAGGTGTATAAGATGTTACATTTCAGTAAGAGATGCACTTACTGGGCCAATCATCTCATATTCTTTATCATTGATTAAGTCAAGGTTGAACTCGGAAATAGGTAATAACCTGATTTACTGCACAATCTAATCACATTCTGTTGAACATCAACCTGATTGATGTGGCATGGGTAATCTATTATTTATAGGAGCAATATTTCTATCTGTATGCTGATCAGGGCTTCATCAGATCCTTGACCTGGAGGTAGAATTCAGGAGCCTTTAAAAATCATCAAATTCACCACTATTGAGCAGCAAATGCACCCTGCACCTGTCAAGTAGATGCGCTGTGTTTGGGATGTTATAGCAGAATCATCAGTTTCCCTCCTTATTGTATCTACACAGGCACTCACTTAGGCACATATAGCGCAGCAGAAGGTTCCACCATTACAATAAAAGCAAAAAACTGTGGATGCTGGAAATCCAAAACAAAAACAAAAATACCTGGAAAAACTCAGCAGCTCTGGCAGCATCTACGGAGAGGAACACAGTTAACGTTTCAAGTCCGCATGACTCCTCAACAGGACTAAGGAAAAATAGAAAAGGGGTGAAATATAAGCTGGTTTAAGGGGGTTGGGGGGTTGTGGGACAAGAAGAGCTGGATAGAGGGCCAGTGATAGGTGGAGATAACCAAAAGATGTCACAGAAAAAAGGACAAAGAGTTGTTGAAGGTGGTGATATTATCTAAACGAATGTGCTAATTAAGGGTAGAAAGCAGGACAAACCAGGTACAGAGAGCCCTAGTGGGGGTGGGGTTGGGTGAAGGAATCAAAAAAGGCTAAAAGGTAGAGATAAAACAATGGATGGAAATACATTTAAAAATAATGGAAATAGGTGGGAAAAGAAAAATCTATATAAATTATTGGAAAAAACAAAAAGGAGGGGGAAACTCAGAAAGGGGTGGGGATGGAGGAGAGAGTTCATGATCTAAAATTGTTGAACTCAATATTTAGTCCGGAAGGGTATAAAGTGCCTAGTCGGAAGATGAGGTGCTGTTCCTCCACTGTGCATTGAGCTTCACTGGAACAATGCAGCAAGCCAAGGACGGACATGTGGGCATGAGAGCAGGGTGGAGTGTTGAAATGGTCTTCGGTCTGTCTGCAAGCATTACCCAGACCTCCCTGTCGCTTGCCATTTCAATCTGTACCTTGCTCATCCTGCTTTCCAACCTTAATTAGCACATTCCTTTAGATAATATCACCACCTTCAACACCTCTTTGTCCTTTTGTCTGTGACATCTTTTGGTTATCTCCATGTGTCACTGGCCCTCTATCCAGCTCTTCTTGTCCCACCTCCCCCTTAAGCCAGTTTATATTTCACCCCTTTTCTATTTTTCCTTAGTTCTGTTGAAGAGTCATGCGGACTTGAAACATTAACTGTGCTCCTCTCCACATATACTGCCAGAGCTGCTGAGTTTTACCAGGTATTTTTGTTTTTGTTCCACCGTTACAATAGGTTTTATTGTACACAATATGGCATCATCTGCATAAGATGTTATATGGGGCAAGAGTGGATTGACTGGTCTCACTCACAGTCATATGATAAATTGACATAGCAGACAATCATGAATCACAATTTCAATCTTCAATAGTTACAACTATTAATTGTTTGTCTTGCAGATACCACCTTGCCATGAAATGCACTCTAGTGCAATGATTTACTTACTGGCAGGATGCTTCATCATTGGCAATCACCTGAAGAAACCACAGACTTGGAAGGCAGTAATGCATAGCATCTGTATGAATAGAGTATCTGTCTTACCTGCCAAGCTCCCAAAGCTGCAAAATGTTTTCAATAAACTCATGCTTGAATGAATGATTTTAAAGTTGAATGACTTTTACCCTGCATAAATATGATGAACAACAAAGTGTTTGTAAATGCACACAATGGTACCACCATGTCATTTTGGAACAAAACCAGATGGGTACTTTCAACCAGTATTTTAAAACCAAGTAGAATTTTGGGGGGGAAGAGCATGGGAAAAACATTTTAATCTGTGGTAGGTGGAGCATTTTCTGCAATGTAAACTATCCCCTCACAATAGCCTGCTGATGGTGACTCCAGGAAACAAATTTATCTAACAGCCTCTAATATGATGAAAATTCATTTAAAAATTGAATCTGCAATTCCTACAATTTTTAAAATTCCATTTCCAGGCGTTTTCCAAATTAATCCTAACTTCAAAAAAGCCTAAAGCCTTCAATTCTCTTTTATTACAAGATATAATATTAGCCTAGTAATGAATGGTCTTTCTGTTTGTTTATAATGTTATAACGTAACTATATGGATGCTAAGATTAATGACATCGCAAGTCGCTCATCACACATAAGTAAATACATGTAATTACTATCAGTAATTCAATTAAAAAGATTTTTTGTAGCAAGTTTATTTTTTCAATAAATTTGGAATTAACTGAACAAATTGTGAATAATTAAACATACAAATTAAGGTTTATGACATTAAATTGCATTCTTGTGTCCATTATTTTAACAGGGTTAATAACTTTAATAAAATAGTGGGCAGAGGAATGTTTTATATATAATTTAAGTATTCATATACCGATGCACTATATGTGCTAATACCGCCAAAATTAATTTCTAGCTGTTGTGGTTGTAAATTAGATTCCAGTATTTTAATTCCTGTACAGCTCTAATGTTATCTAATGTTATACCTGCCTGTCGCACCCCCCAACCCCTGCAACGTGGGTCCATTTCCAATACATATGGCTACAAACAGAATTTGGGGATTTTTGCATTTAAGTGCACTGCTTGCTTATAATAGATCCAGATTTAGATGCATGCACAATGGTGGTGTACATGCTAAATGGAGTCTAAATGAATTTTAAAGAGGACTGTTACAACAGGGTGACAAAAATTCTGCAAGTCTTTTGAAAGCCTCAAACAAAATTCAGGCAATTACAGAGATTAAGAATTGTCAGAAAAATGTGAAAGGGCAGCAACCCAAAGTGCAGGCATTTGTCTTCACTGCCCCTAACATTCTTCCTGTAGGCATTCTTTTTGAGATTCAGGGACGAAAATGCAGTTTTTGTGCATAATGACAAATAGTAATTTTGCTGTCAGTTGAGAAAGATTGATTACATGAATTTTAACTTTGATTCTTCAAATATTTGAGTTCTGTCAACACAGGTCAAGCAAAAAATACAGTCAAAAGCATACAAACTCCCCCTACTAATCACGAGAAGCAGCTGTGTGTTCACGGATGTTTTAATTATTTGTTTTTATGGAATAAATGTTGATGTTAAATCTTAAATTTTCGTATCATGACATACTTTGAAAAATGTTCATTAAAAAAATGGCAGTACCGAGCTGATCTTTGATTGCTTTGGTCAAAGACAACATTCCAACTGGAATTTAAAAGCAGAAAATGCTGGAAAATCTCAGCAGGTCTGACAGCATTTGTGGAGAGAAAAACAGACTAAACCTTTCGAGTCTATATGACCCTTCTTCAGAGCCAAAGAGAAGTAGAAATGGGAAATAGAAAAAAGTAGAAATCTATTCAACCTAGAATTAACTGATCTTTGTGCTTAAAAAGGAAAAAGAAGATATTGCCATTTAAAAAAAAATGACTGTGAAGTATTTTATTTCAGCGTGTTGTCATTGGTCCCTGCTACCTTCACCATTCCACAGAGGTTGCTGAAAAACAGCACGCAGATCAATTCAAATCACAAACTGATCTACTGAAGAAAGACTTTAAACAACAAAATGGCGAAAATCCTGGAACTGGTCGAAAATTCTAAGTTCCGCCTCCAAACCCTGCATTTCCTATCTTTGCTGGGGCAGGGCCGGAGTTGGGGTTCACACATGCCCAATTCATGGAGGGACCTAGCCATTTAAATCACCAGCTGCCGCTGCTGAAGTGGGATTCTGGGAGAACAGGAGCGTCGAATTCGGAATGTGCAGATTAGAACAGGTAAGAGGAGGTCTGAACTTGGTGGATTTTAATGGATAGCCAGGGTACACCTTTGGAGAGGTAAGGCACTGTTTGGGATTGCTAAAGGTGAACATGATTATCCACTTTTTACCCACAAGCTCATTGGAACTGTCAAGCTGTAAAAGAGCCACCCAACTGTCACGGAAATAATAAGGAGCTGTCCAGCTGTTAAGCAGCTGTCCAGCTGTCACGGAAATGTCCAGCTGTCAAGGAAATTTAAAGGAACCGTCCATCTGTCAAAGCTGTCAAAGGTATCCAGGAATTGTCAAACCTGTCAAAGCTATGGAGGATGTGTCAAACTTGTCAAAGCTATCCAGGAAGCATCAAACCTACCAAAGTGGTCAAAGCTAGCCAGGAGGCAATGTTTTTGCTTTATTATTATTTTCTATTTATTTCACCGCAATGCTGGGGCACAAGTGGCAGGCTTTGCACCTAGCCCACCCCCACACCCGGCAGCCTGCGGATTCATTCTGGAGTAATTTGCCCTGACTCCTGTTTCAGCTTGCACCCCTCCCCCGCAACAGTAGGTCCCGCCTGCGGGCGGCCATTTTTAAAGGCTATGTTTGCTGAGCCAGGAAATCTCCCAACTTGGCATACCTGACATTGGGACGAAAGCCTGGGCCCAAGGTTGTGAACGGTCTGGTTCAGCCTGGGACACTGACCAGGCAAGGAGATGGATCGGTGGCAAGGGAGTGAAGTTTATGGAAGAGGCAGGAGGCAACGACTTTAGCCTTTGAGAAATGGTGGCTAATTAAATATAAAAACCTGTCTATTCAGCAAAGAATTGGTGACACTAACAATTGTTTCAGGTTGGAAATGGCAAAATCAAATGATTAAATCTGCAAAAGTAGTTTTCATAAAAGTATTACTCCATCTTAAATTAGATTGTTATGTAGATGTAAAACTGGGACAATAATTTTCATTAGCTGTTTTGTCCAATTACACACCTGTGAAGCACCATGGAATATTTTTATATGGGCAGAATTTTCCGTTTGACGTGGGGGGCAGACCCTGCACATCCATGTGTAAAATGATGCGTAGTGACGTTGGACGAGTATCCCGATGTCACCACTCGCCATCACAATATTTTGCTGGGCGGGCGCATGATGAAGTCCAATGCATGCCCGTCCGCCATTAATTAACAGGCCACATAAGGCCCTTTAGTCTTCAATGGACACCGATTTTTCAGCACCCGTGCAATATCCAGGTCGGCGCACTGGCACAACGGGCAGGCGGGTAGGACACATTTTTATTAACCTCACCCACAGGCGGGATAAGACGGCTCTGTGGGGTCCTGAATCTGCTCTGTGAAGTATTTATTGTTGAAGGTTTTTCAAACTTGCCTGTGTGATCTGCAGTCCTACAGAACACATCCCAGCTGCTTTTTCTGGGCTCTTAACCTTCAGGTCAGCATCCTGCAGTGAGGAATCTTTTCCAGGCCTGCAGGTTTCTGGAAGCCTTCCCTTAGCCTGGGAATGGGAGCTGATCTATCCACTGGAGGCAGCTCCTCTGAGGAGGAAGGGAGGGCTAAAAGGGAGAGGAGGCCAGGAGTGCACAGTCAGCCTCCAGGGAAGCCACCCTTGGGAGTATAGGTTTAGGCACAAGGGGCACGGGGCCAAGAGGTAGATCAAGGTGGAAGAGGCCGCAGAAGATGCCACTATCTTGCTGCCAGGGTGTACAGGCAGCGAAACTGTTACCTCAATATGTCTGAGGTGCATTGCCGAAGGAAGATCCGTCTCTCAAGGGAGACAGTCAACTATATCTGTCAGATGATTGGGCCTGAGATCTCCCCTAATTGTGTAGGTGGACACCCAATGCCAGTGGCTCTGAAGGTCACAGTTGCCCTCCACTTCTGTGCCTCTGGCTACTTCCGGGCCATGGTGGATGATCTTTGCGCTGTCTCCCAATCAGCTGTCCACGCTTGTGTCAAGCAGGTCACAGACTCTCTCTTCAGGCCTGCATTGACCTTCATCCACTTCCGTTGGGACCAGGAAAACCAGACACAGTGAGCCAGAGGCTATGCGGCCATTGCTGGCTTCCCCCGTGTCCAGGGTGCTATAGACTGTACACATGTGGCCATCAAGGCACCAGCAGGTGAGCCCGGTGCCTTCGTCAGCAGGAAGGGCTTCCACTCCATGAACGTGCAGATAGTGTGTGATCACAGGATGCAGATTCTACAAGTCTGTGCAAGGTACTCAGGCAGCTCCCACGACACCTACATTCTCAGACACTCCCAGGTGCCGGGGCTCTTCAGTGCTCCAGCCCGGCTTGATGGATGGCTGCTGGGTGACAAGGGCTATCCCCTCAGAAGGTGGCTCATGACGCCTCTCCGCTATCCAAGAACAGAAGCTGAGCAGCGGTACAATAGGAGCCACGGCTCCACAAGGGCTGTGGTGGAGAGAGCCATCGGTCTTCTCAAGATGTGCTTTCAGTGCTTGGACCGCTCAGGGGGCGCACTCCAGTACCCCCCAGATCGTGTCTCAGTGATAGTGTTTGCATGGTGCATTCTCCACAATCTTGCTCTGGAAGCTGGGGGGACACAGTGGACGATGAAGAAGTTGACACAGTGGCTGCGCCAGTACACGATGAGTCGAGCTGTGACTCCGAGGATGAGCAGAAACAGGGAAATGCTGAGGGGGTAGACACTGACCTGGGACTACTCCAGGGAGACAGGGACACATGGGATTCTTTAATCCTTCAGCTAACACAACACAGATGGACCACCAGGACAAGCCTGGACTGCTGCCTCAATACTTGACACCTAAGTGCAAAATCTGCCAGGTCAGCAGCACCAACAAAGGGCCTTGTAAATGAAGCTGAATGTCCAACAAGTCACTCATTACACTTTTGTCAACCATACTCAAGCAGCAGAAACGAGGCACCCTCAGCCATGGTCACACATCTGGCATCTAATTTGTGAAGCAGAAGAAATTATCACAGAGAGAAAACAATAGTGTTAACAATCAAAAAGAAATCATAAGGATCTCATCTCGGGCCAACACAAAAGTACCAGTGAAAAACTCGTGGTGTGCCTAAGGTGTCTTGTGCTTTCCTTTACAGGTGCTACATCTTGGTGCTGCCCCATCGCTGGGAGTGACATCTGAGACAGCCTGCTGACTCTGCTGTCGTGTTGGCCTTGATGGCCTTGGCGTCGTCCTCTGGCCTGTGGAGCCTGTGCTGGCCCTGCCTGGGAGGGAGCTGCCAGTTCCACAGCTGGCATCTCCCCAGTCATCGCAGCCTCATCAGATGATATGGTCACTGGGAGAGGGACAGAGGAGCCGGTACCCTCACCGGGGGCACCCTGAGAGGTGCCCGCAGAGACGACAGGCAGCTGCTGTGCCGATGTGAGGTCACTTCGGACCTCCCTGTTCACCGTGGATGGATGGGCAACGAGCTGGGAATCTTGATGCCCACACCATCTTCCACACTGTCAGTGACCAGCTGAGGTCAATGCCAATGTGAGGGCTTGCTGGTCAGAGCACATCCCCAGGAAGCCTTGGCGGGTCTCCTAGAGTAGGCTCTCCACCAGAGTTGCCACTCTCTCCATGGAGGATGTTTGGCACTCGGACATGAGGCTCATTGATTTGGCGAGTATCCATGTGGACTCCTCCAGCATGGAGACCATGTCAAGCATAGCCTCATGTATCTCCTCCAGATGCTCCCACACACCCGGCCGCATTCCCTGCACCTGCTGCATTGTGGATGACTCCAGAGGCACATCATCTGGCACTGACTGCGCACGTGCCTGGTCCCCTGCAGTCCTCCAACTGCTGGCACCATGGGCACTCTCTGTCTCTGCCAGCACCTCCAGCGAGTGTGAAGTGCCCTCATCACTGTGCCCCAGGATACTAGCCATTGTTCTAATTCCCAATGAGGTGCTAGTATCTGTGCTGGTGCCTGCCTTGCAGAAATGGTATGATGCTAGTGAGACTTCAGGCCCCTCAGGTGTGAGAGGGGGCATCTGCTGCTCCTCCTCCCAGGCGTGCTCTGATGATACTGAAAGGAAGAACCAGGACAGTGGATTAGTTAGCGTGCAGACAATGACAAAGTTCATCCCTGTTCCCCCTGGCTCATTATGCACTCAACCTTCCATAACCAATGGTCCAGCAATGTTGCAACAATAACTAATTTAACAATCATCAGTGCTATGGCAGTTGGGACGACAATGTGGACCTCACTGTTGGGCTTAAATACCTGGCTGTGCCACCCCAGCCTCACCAACACCAGTAGACCTGGGTGCATGGTGCCTCTCCAGTTCAAAGCGGTTTAGTATGGACAGTTGTGCCTGGCCGCCTCCAGTCCTCGCACGCTTGGCCACATTATGAGCCTTCTTCTCCTGAAAAAGAGAAAAGCGTTGCTTAGGGCAAACTGCACATGGACTCTGTCCGCGCACAGCCCACCCCAACCAGAGTGGGACATATCAGGCCTCCGGTGCCTCCTCACCCCGCTGCTGCTGATCACTCAGACAAAGATGCTAGGCCTGCTCCCTACTCCCCCAGTGCCCCCTTGGACACATGCTGCCTACATCACATTAGGAACCACTCGGTATTTCCTCCCATAGCAAGAAGGCACAAGCACCTGTAGCATAGAGGGCAGCAGATGGTTCGTTGCCACGCCACCTTGAAGCTCCCCGTCCACCATCTCATCACCCTGACTAGGACATGTGCTGGAGTTCTGAGTCTGCGCCTAGGTGCAGCTCCTCCAGGTTGCTCCCATGACCCACTTAGGCTGACCTCAGCATGGGCGCTATCTGCTTGCCCACCCAGCAAAGGAAAAATGCCCTCACTGATTCATTGAAGTTACGACACTGAGACTTGGGGGGTGTGGGACTAGGTAGAATGCTCTTTCAGACTCAATGGGCCGAATGGCCTCCTTCTGCACTGTAAAGATTCTGTGATTCCATGGTGCATTGTAGACTGCCATGTAGCCATGCACACGCATAACTTAATAGGAAGGTTGCTTTCTTTGTTAAACTCTATGGGCAGAAATTTACACTCGGCGTGTGGGCGTATGCCTAACATACCCAAGCGTAAAATGATGCGTGGTGATGCCAGGCACATATGCCCAGAGTCGGCTGTGCACCTGCTGATAATTAAAAGGCCTATTAAGGCCATTAACAAGATAATTAAATTCAAATTTATGCTGCCTGTCCAACCTTATGATTGGCGGGCAGGCAAGGCCTTTACATTTTTTAGGAAACCTCATCCACGATTGGGATGAGGTTTCCTAAAGCAAATAAACATTAAATAAAAAACTTTATTTTGGAATTAAAAACATGTCCCATCTCATGTGACAGAGTCACACAAGGGGGCATGTTTTGTTAAATTTTTACTGTCTTTATTCATTTTTTTTAAAAAGCGCTTCAATCTCCGGGGATATTGAAGTGCTCGTTCGCACGGGTCTGTGCACCAGGCCTGCTCTCCGTCCTCCTGCAGAGGCCCACCCGTGTGAAATCACGGTGCAGAGCCGATCGTGGGCGGCGTCAGTTTCCCGATTGCTCCCGTCCACTCCCGCAGAGCCCACACGACGAGGGAAACATTCTGGCCTCTGATTTTATAACTATGTAAAATCATTGGAAAGTAAAATTTGGTGGGATGTTAAACAGGTGGCCAATCCCACCCCATCAGTTTCACTGGGAATGTTAGGGTAAAACTACCCACTCCCACACCTCAGTGTTTCTGCTGTTTGCAACTGCTGTAATGCCAACATCTTCATTATGATTTAAAACTGATGGATAAGTTACAACAATAAAGCACATTTTATCTAATTTTCTGATCTCTCGTCCTGATTGCGTTGACTCTTGCTATCTTACAACTCCAAGCCTTACTCAAATGCCAATAGTTTTATGGTCCATTAGTGTTCATAGGCTATTTGATCATTATGGCATCAGAGCTAAGGAGAACCCTATCTTCATCCAAAGTTCACACCAATAAAGCTTCCGGTGGGGAATCACTTGTTAACAATCAGGAGCAGGAATGAAAGCACATTTCTCCCTTTTATAGTCCAGAAATGAAGTGGTCGTGAATACCAGCCTGGCTCAGATCAGCGAACTCAAATCGAACCAAGGACCAGAACTGTTAACGTTCCTGATCATTATGGTTCTGCACCACACAAGGTTGTGTTTACTCTTTAAGCCATTTGGGCAAAACAAACATTCTGTAAATGTTTTATTATGCAGTTGCAGCACAAACAATGACTAAACAGCAGAATATCCTTAGACACTCCTAAATTTAGTTGGCGTTTAAATCAATCCACTCCTTCAAGCATACTGAATCAAACCTCTCAGCTCACTATTTCATAGATTTTTTCTCATGTCTAGCTTGGAGCTTGCCCTGGTTTGGTCTTAGTGAAGAACCACTCTTGCTGGTATCCATGCTCCCCTTGCTAATGGCCATGTACTGTGTCTGTTGCATGTTCACTTGCTAATTTTATCAGACAGTGTGATAGCCCAATACTCTCTTGCCAGAGTAATTATTTTTATTGATGTATATCGGTAGTGGGAGTTGCAATGGTAGATGTAGTCTTACCTACCCAGGATGCAGTTGCTGCAGTAACGCAAATAAGTTCCAATAATACTGCCATGTATGCAGCAACCTATCAGGTGACACTTTTTAATTTACACCTAAAAATGTAAATAAATATGATTACAAGGTCATAGAATTGTGAAATATATTTCCTTAATCTTCTCCCTTAATTGCCATAGAAGACTTGGTGACTATAATCGTCATGTAGCTGTAACCTGCTGAGGTCAGATCCAAATCAGTTTGAGATGTTATCAGGTTGATTGCTGCCTTCTCACTAGGACCATAAATCCTGTAAAATTGGTTCTGCACAAATATAACCACATAATTTACACCTTCAACAGTAAGCAAATTTTATTTAAAGAACTATGGCAGTAATAGTGTTAAACATAGTAGTTTCTAATTGTTAGAGTAGATTGGAGCAGCTAGCGGAATGAGAAAAATGCTCAAATCTCTTTTATGCAAAAACTTTAAAATATAGTAGCACACTCATGATAGGCTGAATGGCCTCCTCCTGCATTTCAAATTCTATGAAAGCTCTGGGATTTGACTTTCAAAACATGTGCATTTTTATTCATATCTTACTAAAATACCCGCTACATTTCAGCATCATAAGTTTGTCGATCAGAATTAAGCACCCTTCATTGAATCTTTTGAAGTGAACATGTTAGCTACCACTCCAGCATTTTCTTTTAGTTATTTAGAAGTCTAGATGCAGATCTAAGGAGACAATCAAGGTAGAAAAAAAATAGAAATAACTAAGCTGGGTTTTTAAACGCTGGGGGCTGTAGTTTGATGAGGAGACTGAAGGAGGTAGGGAGTGCCACCGTTTGATACTGTTGAATTCATTTTTAAGTTCAGTATAATATCCACATTCTCCATATGCTAGATAGCACGGGGCAAAAAGGGACAAATAGCTTCTGAAAATATCAAATATCACTCAAGTCCTCCATTTGATTTTTTAAATCACTTTTAAAGGTGTCTCTAAAATCATCACAACTTCTCAATTCAGGAGCATGTTTATGCCAGAGGCTTACAGAGGAAAAAATTGCTGTATACAATTAAAGCTTATAGTGATCTATTTGAAATAACCATTGGCATATGATCAAACCCACTAAAACTGTTATTAGAAGATCAATTTATAAGTTCAGGAAACATTTTAAAAATATGGTTATTGCTTTTCTGTAGAAACTCCAGGTAAGACCATGTGAAGTGAATCAACAACATGAACACTATTTTATAAATTTTCATTAGTTTTTCCACCGTGGTTGAATTTCCTAACTAGGCCACGTCATCTACATGAGGGAGAAATAAGCAGTTGTAAAATAATGCATTCTCTCATTTTTGAGTGAAATTTTCAAACAAGTTGCATCAGGAGCATTAAGATATGTCTCCCTTCCAACTGACAGAAAAGGAAACTGTCAATAGGAGCCTTTTTCAGAAGAAAATAAGGTGTAAGTTATTATAAAATATTACTAATTCTTTCACCCCTCCTGAAAAAGCTCTTCATCTGTTCTAGCACTTTAATTTGTGAGTACTTAGGTAGGCCTTTGGCCTAACCTCTTCTCATTTTCCATGCTGGTTTTTCTCCATTCTTTGTAGATAACTTCCCTAGGCTTTGGTTGACTTTTACATCTTCATATTTTGAGATTCTAGGGATCTTCATCTTAGTATTCACATTTTGGAGACTCGCAGTGTCATATCCCTCTTCACGATGGTGTTGGGCAGTAATTTTCTTGTGTTTGTGACTTCCAGTTCTGAGTTTTGTTCCATTCTGATTGTCGCATTCCTGTTCTTTTTAATCTTAATTGATTTGTAATTTTTGCTGCCTCTGAACTGCGCGAGCAGCTATTTTTTGTTGGAAGAGTTGAACTTTATAAATAAATAAGAAAAAAAGTATTACGAAAGATAAATATATAACAATCATTGCAACTGTCCTGTTTTATCAGTGACACTGCTCCCTGAACTCAGAAGCCTCTTCTAATGAATAGAAAAGTATATGGAATGTTTGCTCTGTTTCCATAACAATGGTTATCAAGAAACATTCCATTTTGGGTTTCAACTGGCAAAACCATCAGGACAAAGATTATAATATTTGAAGTTCAAATTCTTTGTTAAACTTCTGTAATGATTCAATTATGTACTGATTTTTATTTTAAGACAGTAACCTCTCAATTCCTTGCTTAAGAAATAGAGCCTTGAAGTCCCATATAACGAGGAAATCTTTGAAAATCATTTCTGGCATAGAGGCAAATTAATCAATTAACAATCAATTAATAAATTAACAGTTAATCAATCAACTAAAATTATATATTAACTATTCCAAAGAACATTATAAATTACAGGATTTTTAAATCTTACATTGAGTAGTTTTTTTTTAAGCAAGTCAGCTTCATTTTTAATTCACTTAAAAGAAAAACAAATAAATAATTTGGACTCATATTCCACTTCAAATGGCCTCAGGATGTCCCAAAGAATTTCACAGCCAATGAAATACATTTGAAGTGTTGGATATCTGATAAGGTTGTTAGCTGTACTATTCCTGTATATAGAGCTTAAATTATCCTTAACATCTGTTTGTCTATTCTAATATAGCTTTTAACAGGATATCAGTATGGTAAGAACACATTACTTCAAGTAAAACTATTGAAATCTGAAATGTAGCTTACATTATTGAATTGATTTTGGTATCAACTCTTAATAGCGAGAAGGCAAAATCCTAATCAAAGCAAGTTCAGGGAATGTTTTTGTACAATTCAGCTTGACTTGACGTCTGTTCCATTATTTAGTCCTCCACTCTCTTCCCTGACCAAGTGCCTTGCGTGGTTTTGTATGTTAAAAGCGCTACATAAACGGATGTTATTGTTAAGGGAAATTACATTTTTTTCAATTTATCAGAATAAAATTCATTTTCTATTAAAACTCGCTGTTGCATTAAAATATTTGTGGGTGCTAAATGAAATGTATTTCATTAATGTCGTGGAAGTGCAAGGACAGTACCTGTAAGAAGCTAGGACAACATTCAAACCATTAATGGGTGTCACTCATATTTGGATCTGTTGTGAAGGTGAAGTTATCATTCTGCAGATTATTAAGTTGTTTGACTCTTTCTGTAAATATTGATCTTAGATTAAGGCTTCAACAAGTTTTAGCAGTGTTTTGTGATTTATAAAATCAATTTATTCCAGGAGAAAATACATTCTGGCTTAATTCCCTATAGTACATATTATAAAAGTAACCAAATACACTACTGTGTAGTATAGCCTATTGTCATTATTATTATTAACAATCATAATGGAAGAGGAACTGAAGCATGTTTCTATCCAGTTTTCACTTCACAATAGCAATTGTTGATTATAATTAAAGTTTGATTCCTCTAACCTCCAATAGCTGCTGGTAAGTGCAATGCTCAGTGCAAATTTTGTTTTTTTCAAGGACAGGATGTGGGCATCGCTGGCCAGCATTTATTGCTCAGCCCTAATTACCCTCGAGAAGGTGTTGGTGAGCCATCTTCTTGACTACAACTCAGTGGTTTGCTAGGCCTTTTCAGATGAAGCTGAGAGTCAATCAGATTGCTATAGGTCCAGAGTCTCAAATAGACCAGACACAATAAGTGAATACGGCAAATATCCTTCACCACTACTGAAACTAACATTTTCCTCCAGATTTCATTTAAATACAGTAATTGAATTTAAATTTCCAGCTGGCATGTTGGGATTTGAACTCATTTCCAAATCATTACTTGAGACCTCTGAATTACTAGTCTAGTAACATAACCATTATGCTACCATACCTCTAATTGTGCTGCTTAGACAGGAACATCTTACTTAAGTGTCTGTACCAGGTTAACTGAATTCAGTCAGCACAGCTGTAGTAGGTGTACTACAATTTGCCCATTGACCCCTGGACTATATACGTGAAACTAGCCAGAGTTTTCTGTCCTGTTGGTATACAGTTATGCCTGCTGAAAAAGTAGGTATGGTAGTAGTTATGCTACTGAACTAGTAATTGTTGCCCACTGTGCTAATTGGGATAAATTCAGGGCAGATCTAGTAACTCATGGAGGTGCCGAGGGCCATCAACAGCAGCAGAATTGTATTCCACAACAATCTCTAACTGCCAATCTATGACCCTGCATCCCTCACTCTAGATTACCACCAGTCCAGGGAACCAATCCTGGTTCAGTAAGCAGTGTAGGAGAGCATGCCAGGACCAACACCAGGGGCACCTCAAAATGAAGTGCCAACATGGTGAAACTACAACACAGGATTTCAAACATATCAAACAGCAGAAGCAACATGCCATTGACAGAACTAAGTAATCCCACAACCAATGGGTCAGATCAAAGCTCTGCTTTCCTATCACATCCAATTGTGAATGGTAGTGGAAAAGGAAACAACTAACCAGATGAGGAGGCTCCATGAACATCCCTATTCGCAATGATGATGTAGCCCAACTTGTCAGCGCAAAAGACAAGACTGAAGCATTTGCAATTATCTTAGCCAGATGAGCTGAGTGGATGCTCCATCTCTGCCTCCTCCAGTGATCCCCTACTTCTCAGAGGCCAATTAAATTCACTCTACGTCATATCAAGAAATGGTAAAGCACTGGATACAGCAAAGGCTACGGGCTCTGACAACTTCCCAGATGTATTATGGAAAAATTGTACTCCAGAACTAGCCACACCCCTAGTCAAACTGTTCCAGTATAGCCACAATACTGGCACCTACACAAAGTGGAAAGGTGCCCAGGTACACCCACACAAAGCCAGACAAGTTACATAAATACTGTGCCTTCAGGAGATGGTCAGAGTTTGGGTATTCTTTGGTGTGTCTCACTTCCTGACTCTCCAAAGCCTGTCCACCATCTACAAGGCACAAGTCAGTAGTGTGATGAATGCTCTCCACTTGCCTGGATAAGTTCCAGCATCACTGAAGAAGCTCTACACTGTGCAAAGGAGACCACTTGACTGGGGACCCACCCATCATCTTATATATTCACTCCCTCCACCACTGGCACAATGCAGCTGCAGTGCACACTGTCCACAGGATACATTGCAACAACTTACCAAGGCTTCTTTGACAGCAACTGCTAAACACACGACCTCTACCACCCAGAAGAACAAGCGTAGCAGGTGCAGAGCTCACCACCACCTCCACAAGTCTCACACCTTCCTGGCTGGGAACTGTATCGGCTTCTTCATCTTTACGGAGTCAAAAATCCTACAACTTCTTCCTTAATAGCATTGTGGGAGTATCTTTACCACCAGCATGGCACCATTATCTTCTCAAAGGCAATTAGGGTTGAGCAATAAATGCTGACCTTACCAGAGATGCCCATATAGCATGAATGAATAAATATATATATTTTTTAAAGTGTGCATGTGGAATTTGGGTAAATACAATGTCCGGCTTGGCAGTGATGTTCCCCATACTTGAATAAAATGTTGATACTCACTAAGTAGGATTTTCCTCTGTCTTACTCCCTGATTTTAGGTGATATTGAGGTAGCAGAAGAGGGAAATGGATCAAATTCCCATCCCACCAAAAATACCCAGTTCTGAGCCCTGTCTTATTTTCTGGTAGGTTGTTGTTAGATGTGCCAACCTTAAATGAGTGGGCTGCTCATGTTCAGTATGTAATTATGGGTATATCACATCTGTGTGCCACAATTCCACCACTTACCACTGGGCAGGTTAGGTTAAGATCAAGAGATAGAGTGGACTATCAAAAAATAACTTGCAACAGGCATCGTGTTAATAG
Source organism: Carcharodon carcharias (assembly GCF_017639515.1). Lineage (NCBI taxonomy): Eukaryota > Metazoa > Chordata > Chondrichthyes > Lamniformes > Lamnidae > Carcharodon > Carcharodon carcharias. Next base: position 22,393,745 of record NC_054475.1, read on the forward strand.
ATTACTGATCAAACACAATTCTGAGTTACATGAGGCAGACATCATAAATACTAACCTGTCTCTCTCTGAACTTACTGCACTCCATTCTCTCAGGTCCAACCCTGACATTGTCATCAAACCCGCTGACAAGGGTGGTGCTGTTGTTGTCTGGCGCACTGACCTCTACCTCGCGGAGGCTGAGCGTCAACTCGCAGACACTTCCTCCTACCTCTCCCTGGTCCATGACCCCACCACTGAACATCAAGCCATTGTTTCCAGGACTGTCACTGACCTCATATCCTCTGGGGATCTCCCTCCCACAGCTTCCAACCTGATAGTCGCCCAACCTCGGACGGCCCGCTTCTATCTCCTACCCAAAATCCACAAACAGAACTGCCCCGGTAGACCGATTGTCTCAGCTTGCTCCTGCCCCACAGAACTCATTTCTCGTTATCTTGACTCCCTTCTCTCTCCCCTTGTCCAGTCCCTTCCCACCTACATCTGTGATTCCTCTGACACCTTACGTCACATCAACAATTTCCAGTTCCCTGGCCCCAACCGCATCCTCTTCACCATGGACATCCAATCCCTCTACACCTCCATCCCCCACCAGGATGGTCTGAGGGCCCTTAGCTTCTTCCTCGAACAGAGGCCTGAACAATCCCCATCCACCACTACTCTCCTCCGTCTGGCTGAACTTGTTCTCACGCTGAACAATTTCTCCTTCAACTCCTCTCACTTCCTCCAAATAAAAGGTGTGGCTATGGGTACCCGCATGGGCCCCAGCTATGCCTGTCTCTTTATTGGGTATGTGGAACATTCCTTGTTCCAGTCCTACTCCAGCCTCCTTCCACAACTCTTTCTCCGGTACATCGATGATTACTTCGGTGCCGCTTCATGCTCTCGTCGGGACTTGGAAAAATTTATTAATTTTGCTTCCAATCTCCACCCGTCCATCATTTTCATGTGCTCCATCTCTGACACTTCCCTTCCCTTCCTTGACCTCTCTGTCTCAATCTCTGGTGATAGACTGTCCACCAATATCCATTACAAACCCACCGACTCCCACAGCTACCTCGACTACAGCTCCTCACATCCCACTTCCTGTAAGGACTCCATCCCATTCTCTCAGTTCCTTCGCCTCCGTCGCATCTGTTCCGATGATGCTACCTTCAAAAGCAGTTCCTCTGACATGTCCTCCTTTTTCCTTAACCGAGGTTTTCCACCCACGGTCGTTGACAGGGCCCTCAACCCTGTCCGGCCCATCTCCCGCGCATCCGCCCTCACGCCTTCTCCTCCCTCCCAGAAACATGATAGGGTCCCCCTTGTCCTCACTTATCACCCCACCAGCCTCCGCATTCAAAGGATCATCCTCCGCCATTAGCGCCAACTCCAGCATGATGCCACCACCAAACACATCTTCCCTTCACCCCCCCTATCGGCATTCCGTAGGGATCGCTCCCTCCGGGACACCCTGGTCCACTCCTTCATCACCCCCTACTCCTCAACCCCCTCCTTTGGCACCACCCCATGCCCACGCAAAAGATGCAACACCTGCCCCTTCACTTCCTCTCTCCTCACCGTCCAAGGGCCCAAACACTCCTTTCAAGTGAAGCAGAATTTCACTTGCATTTTCCCCAACTTAGTCTACTGCATTCGTTGCTCCCAATGTAGTCTCCTCTACATTGGAGAGACCAAACGTAAACTGAGCGACCGCTTTGCAGAACACCTGCGGTCTGTCCGCAAGAATGACCCCAACCTCCCTGTCGCTTGCCATTTTAACACTCCACCCTGCTCTCTTGCCCACATGTCTGTCCTTGGCTTGCTGCATTGTTCCAGTGAAGCCCAATGCAAACTGGAGGAACAACACCTCATCTTCCGACTAGCCACTTTACAGCCTTCCGGACTGAATATTGAATTCAACAACTTCAGGTCATGAGCTCCCTCCCCCATCCCCAGCCCAATTCTGTTTCCCCCTTCCTTTTTTTCCCAATAAATTATATAGATTTTTCTTTTCCCACCTATTTCCATTATTTTTAAATATTTTAAAATCTTTTATGCTCCCCCACCCCCACTAGAGCTATACCTTGAGTGCCCTACCATCCATTCTTAATTAGCACATTCATTTAGATAATATCACCAACTTTAACACCTATGTGTTCTTTTGTTCTATTGTTGTTGACATCTTTTGATGATCTGCTTCTATCACTGCTTGTTTGTCCCTACAACCACACCCCCCCCTCCACCTCTCTCTCCGCACCCCCCCACACACCTTAAACCAGCTTACATTTCAACTCTTTCTTGGACTCGAACTCAAGTTCTGTCGAAGGGTCATGAGGACTCGAAACGTCAACTCTTTTCTTCTCCGCCGATGCTGCCAGACATGCTGAGTTTTTCCAGGTAATTCTGTTTTTATCATAAAATATTTAGGTCGATGCAAAAAAAATCTAAGCAAAGATCTTGGAAAAACACTTCAAGTGGAAAGTCAAAAGTCATTAATCATGTCCATGATTACAGTATAACTAGAATTGGAACAGTATCACTGCACCTGAACTTATACCAAGAGCTGGCAGGTTATGGTAGTGTGTAGCATTAGGGCAGAGCTCAACTCTACACTATTCTGCATCCATGGATTTTCACTTGGGAGTCACTGAAGAGTGATCTAGGTTGATATTTTCTCCTTTATAAAACCCAAAGTGTAGAGGCCATTTAAGCACCCCATTTCAGTCATGGCTTGGTTAATTCACCCAGTGCAGGGGCTTTCCATTTTCAAATTACCCATTACATAATGTGTTGGCCCATGCATCTACTGACTGAACTATGGGAATGGGATATCCTGCTTTCTTTAAATATAAAGGACTTTTTCCCCTAGCTTGCATTTTGTTGTTCGTTGGATGCCCCACCCTTGTTTCTCTACCAGTAGCCTCAATTGTTTCAAGCATGTAAGCTTCAGGATATGATGTGGAAAATTTACAAGTTCAAACAGAGGCCTTGCCATTGACGGTGGCAAGTAGATGCGCCACATTATCTTCTGCCAACAAGTTTTACTGTTCACCAATTATAGTTCCACCCTTGTTTAATGGTAACATTTACTATTTATATTTATTATCAAAATGCGTAAAGAAATACTGTAAGGGAAATAGGAAAAATAAAACTCAATCCAAACCAAGCAAGTTAGTGATCTATTTGACAGGGCTCAAATTTCCACTCAATCACACACACAAGTTCTCCTGATCACCAGGGACCACCATTTTACAACATTAGTTGTGCAAAAATTGCACTTTATTTTCATAAAGCAGCGACAATAGTCGTTTAATGCGAAGTGATCAGAAGTTGCCATTTTTCTCCACATTGAGGGGGTTGCTAATTAAAGAAGTCAAGCTCCTCAATTCTGTTTTAGCGAGATTGTGAAATACACAGGCCAATAGAATTTATTGTATAAAGCAGAATCTAAATAAAGTGGTGATTTGTGCCTCTGCTCATCTATTACTGGAACCATACAGGTACAGTTTGTTGAATAATGATCTCAATCAATATATTGTGTAAACAGAACTCATGTGACTAATTGTTTAGATAAAAACAATGCACTTATGACCCTGCCATTGGGGCTTATTTTGAACAAACCTCTGCCCACCCACGCACCCAGAGTGTATACTTCATTCAATCATTTTAGTGTCGTGTTACTTGGTTTTCAACAAATTAAAAACCAATATCACATGATAAATTTGTTTTTCAATGTCGCTTTGTACAAAGAAGCTTAAGTGTCATTTGTTTACCTACATAATTTCTAACCCCAGTCCCATTATCCTTTCTTGTAAATTAATAGGACAAATATCTTCTTGCTTCTCAGCTAAATAAAGCTAATACTTTAAATTCAGTATTTTGAGATTATAGCAAACATTTCTATGGTTTATGGAACAGAATCATACTTTCTGACCAGAAAGAGTCATATTACTTGCATGATTAGAGTGCTGAAACACTCGAGATCCTTCATTTCGCTCCCATACTCCACGCATTTAAAAAAAGGGTTTTGCATTAGGTACTTCCTTGAGCCTAGAACCTAGGAAGATTAGATGCAGCCACTGACAAACATCATTGAACTGTCCTGATTCTACTAGTCAAGTCTTTTGCTCTTTAACAAATTCATGGTCACTAAAAACATCATTTGTGAGTTTTTTTTAAACTAATTCAGATGCGTTTTCCTTACAATTGTAACTCCTCCTCCAACCTTCCAGGACTATCCCGAAAATCTCTAGGAAGGAAAGATTACTCTGCCAGACATTGCTGCAAGCAAACCAGGAGAAAAATCATTGGGGGTGGAAATCAATAAATAAGGTGCATTTTTTTCGTTTTATTTGAACATTTATTTTATTGATAAAAAAATTGAGAATAAGGAATAAAAAACAACTTGAGCATTGGTCAAGAACTTCCAATCAGATGATGAGGACACTCGCTGTCCAACTTGCCATGGGAAGGTGGAACGTCAAAGGTGGATATGTCAAGCTACCAATGGTGGGAGCTTGGGAGAAAAGGTGTCACATGATGAAACCCACGTTGGCAACCCTACTTTGGTGACACAAACATTAGTTCCCCTGTAGAACCTCAGCTAAATGACCATTGAGTGTCAGCGAGTGTCAGAGGCCATTTGACCATGCATGGCAGAATGACGTCTGAGCACTATTCAGCCTTGAACTGAAGTATGTACATACACTTCTATCAGGATAGTGATCAGGCCTAGGAATCTTGGCTTAGTTTACCCTCCCTAACTCACAGGCAGAGCTAACTTGGCAGCCTTATCAGTGCCTCAACCAAGCACAACTAACTCCACCACAGATCTACTGATTGATTCTGGGACATTCCTGAGCTGCCACAGTTCATAGGGAGGTAAGGGGGGTTGTGGGGTGTGAATGGGGAAAGAGGAGAGAGCCCCAAAAAAAAGTTGCTTTTCCTGTCTTTGTGGGGTTGTGTCATGTTGGTTTAAAAACTTAAAAATACAAATTGTGACACTGAGCAGTTGCAGCTGGTTAATCTAAAACTCAGGCCGGTTAGAACTATTTGCAAACCTTTACCATTGGCTTGCACAGCTGCACTGTTTCCCAACCTAAAATTGAATAGCTTTTCAATTTATCTACATAAGCAATCTATTCCTCCCACAAAGGGCTACTGCTCTCTGTTTTAGCTAAAGTAGCCTCTCTTACTTCTCTATTCCACATACTCAGTTGTACATTAACAAATGGTTCATTTCTGTATTCCAGTCTAGCTAATATACTGAATACAAGCCTCCCAATGATGTAATCAATATATTGGTAGTCATGCGACATGTATTTGGACATATAATGTAGCTTCACAGATATCCCTCAGGGTTAGACAATATGCAGTTAGTTCTAGTTAAATACGCTTTAAGAGACCAAAGCATTATATGCCTGTTTGCCAAGGGAACATAGTTCAGACAAATGTCAGTTGACAGGAAATGGCTTCAGGAGAACAGAAACTAGATCATGAGAAAAAAGGGAACAGCCCAAATGTTGGTGTCTACTGCTTACTTAGCAGTTGGTATATAAAAGGACTAGTTTTAAGGGACAGAGAAGAGAAGGAAAAAAATGCAGTCACAATATTCCTCATCTTGGCATCTCCTAAATTCAGCAGTAGATAACAATACTCTGTACCATTTTATCAGTAAACTAAACAACAAATAGTTTAAAAATACTGGAACTTATGTTAAAAGACATATGTATTACCGTTTTGGAAAATAATGCTTTTTTTTATTCAACATTCATGGCACACTATTCAAAAGAACAAGTTAATAGTTCATTTACAAATATTTAACCGAAGTCTTAATACATGCGAGGTTTGATGTTGATACACAACAATTACTTTAGCCAGAACTAAAGCTAACTTTTAAATAGGTTTAATAGTACAATATATGGGATTTATTACAAAATTGTGAAGTAGGATGTTCAGCTGGAAATTTAAGCAGATGCAAAAACAAGTACTTATATGGAACATTTCACATATAAAATAATTGAGTGCATTGTATAATTATACATTTAAAGTATCATAATTAAAACAATGTTTGCAATAAAAACTAAAATTCCTTCTTTGAACAACAGCCATATTTTAAGTCACTGTTCTAAAAGAGAGTGTTTGAAACTGTCATTTCTACTGCAAGCCACATTCAGAAAGAAGTCTTTTGTCACATATAGGTAAAAATAATGGAATAAAAAAGCAAATGCTGCAGATGCTGGAAATCCGAATCAAAAATGGAAAATGCAGGGAGAACTCAGCTGGTCCGACATCATCTATGGCAAGAGATACAGAGCCAACGCCTCGCGTCTGTAAAGCACCTCCTCAGAGGAATAATGAAATCACTTCCATCAACTAGAATAAATAGGCTGTCATGATAATAGAATCTCTAATCAAATTTCAGTTGTTACGTCTACACCGTAGGGGGAAGAACCAAATTTTGGATAGGGGGATGGGGTGCACAATCCTGGACACACATATAACATTGAAAACTAGATGAGGCAGAAAGATGACCTGCTTTGTATACCAGACATGTCTCAGACAGATTTGAGGTTAAAGGCGAAAAAAATAATTGTGTCCCAAGGTGGAAAATTTACAACTGTTATATTCATTTAACTATATGCACAAAATAAGACTGCACATTTTAAATTGATATATTTAACCAAATTCTGACTCTACAGCTTCATATCCATACTGGAGATTGCAGTGCGTTTTCTCTATGGCTTCGTGTAGAATGGCAGTTAGTTGTTATTGTCCATTTTGGGTACATTTCCTTCAGGCAAGTCAGTGGAATTGCCTCAAGTCCAAGGGATCTTGTGCAGACTTCTAAACTTTTTACTCTTTCAGAAGGCCAAGTTTTCTCAATGCTTCTTTGTGGTCTTTATTGGTTGGCCTCTGTGGTGTAACTTGCACATTAAGCCCCTTTGGTGGAGATTTCTGAAATTTGGCTGAAATATGGTTTATCTTTATTGGAAAGGACCTCCGTGCTGGTTTATCAGGTGATAGAGCCTCTAATGTAGATCCGTGCCTGTCTGACAAATCTTTTTCAGAGCATACTGACACAGGTCTGGGCCTAATGTATTTGCTCAGACCAGTTGCTCCTGCTCCTGAAGTGTTTTGAGTAATACCAGAATACAAAGTGGGTTGGTTATTGTCACTGGCTGTGCCAAACCTCTTTAAGCTGCTCGCCTTTGTGGCACCCAATTGCCATTGTGCTGTGTTTATATTTTTCACTTGTCCTTCACTTACATTTGTTGATCTTCTGGCAATAGGGAGTGTGCTGCTTGTGCCAGGATTAAGAGCAGTGGTGGCTGAGCTGTTTCGGGCAGACCCTAGGCTCACAGTTGGAGGAATGTTTACACCAGTTGTGGTAAACCTTTTTAAGCTGCTCGATTTTGTGGAACCCAACTGTGTTTTATTCACATTCCCCATGGTCATATTTGCAGTGCCATTCATGCCAGGGTCAAGAGAAACGGCAGCTGAATGGTTCAAAGAAGGACTAACTCGAATACTTGGATGTTTCAGGCTGTTTGTTTTATTGTCCTTCACTGTCACTTCTGATTGGTTGGTTTTTATTTCGTTATCAACTGTGGCTGTCTGAATGATGGATGTTGGCTCTGTTTTCAGGCTTTGAGAACTTGCAGAGTTGCTTTTCTGGCCATCTGGTTCTGACAGCAAGCCTAGCTTGGTCAAAGCTTCCATTCGGACCTGTTGCACTTCTCCTTCAGTGCTGTTATCCCTAGATAAATTATACCCATTGTTTCGTGGAGCACCTTTTGGTACCTTGAAGCCATTCTGAGAGTTTGTAGTAGATACCATTGGACCATCGTTCTTCTGGAAGCTTTTCAGGATTATGTTGGATGGCAGTTTCCGGGGTTTAGGGGCAGTGGGAGGACCTAGCTTGGCCTTTTCATCTTTGGGTCCCTCCAACTGATGCTGAACTGTTGCAGTATGGGATCTTTGTCTAGTATCTCTGGAGAAAAAAGGACTTCTGCTGGATTCTGATACCCGACCGGATAGTGTGCTTTTGCTTTCAGTGCTAGGCTTTGGGTTATATTTAGGCAGAGTATTTGCTCCAAAGTTGGCTCGCACCATCTGTGGGGATGTGGTATCAGTGCTGCTCTTATTGCTCTTTGGTGAAACAGCCCGTGGGATTTTATATGTTCCAGATTTTGCTTGCAGCATCTGTGGGGACATGGAATCAGTGTTGCTTTTGTTATTTGGTGAAACTGCCTCTGGGATTTTTCCATCAGGTTCTATTAAGGAATAAAAAACACAAAAATAAAATTAGCAGGGCCACAATAATTCAGGGAATTAAAATAAGTGTCAACAATTCTACAAAAATCCAAAACCAGAGGGAAATGCAACACAACCATTTCAAAAATATCTGTTAGGATTTGGACAAAAACTATTAGGAGTTTAGCAACGTTAAACATTTTATTCCCTTTTTATTAAGGCAGGGGCATTACACCATGCAATTCACCACATGGTTGCTGAAGCACAGCAATGTTTTATCTAGCCTGTCTTTCGTGTCTATTTACAACAATTACACTTTCACTCAGGCTTCTTAGACTTCAGTTGATGACAGTGGAAGATTGAAGGAGATTGTAAATTCCAGTTGCAGTCAGGAAAAACCAACACAAATTAAGGTTTTATACAATTGCATTTTTTGACACAAATGCCTGCAACACAACGATTAAAAATTTATACATAGACAAGTCAATCGCTGCTCCATTGATCACAGTTAAAAATACTAAAATTTGAAAGGAATAAAAATAGACCCCATTCATGCATTATATAATCTTATCAATTCATATATCATTGTATAGCTTATCAATTTAATTTTAAATGTCTTCTTCCTCCGATTACTCGCAAAATTTTGAGATTGAAATCCTCTTTTGGCACTCCTTCTATTGCTTTAAATTGTTAATTTGTGCAAAGTTGCATTTATTTCACATTAAAAGTAGACACTGTTCAATTGAGTAATTATTCCTTAATATAAACTGGGATCGAATAGGCCCTTTTTTATTTAAAAAAAAGGCAATCAATATGCCTACTTAAAAGGCATGGAGGGAATGAAAGGAAGGGTTTGGAGTGAGCAGAAGCAGCTGGTGGTATTACAACTGGTACATTAGGAGACCTGGGGTTCGGGGAAGCAGACAGAAGGACTCACATTGGGACGGAGAGTAGAATGAAATGGGGCGGGGCGGTGGAGTGGGGTGAGGTGAAGGGAGGTAAAAAAAAAAGCAGAGGAACAAACTTGGAAGTGGGAGGTAACTAAAAAAATAAATTTGCATTTACAGATCACCTTTCATGACTGACATTTCAAAGTGTTTTTAGGGCAAATTCCTTCAATATAAAGGAAATCTGTCATCCTGACCCAAGTCTAGCTTAATGTGCCTCCAAACCCACAGCAATGTGATTAACTCTTGACTGCCTTCTGTATTGGCTTGGCTAGTCACTCAGTTAAAGAACAAAACTGGATGGATCACCCAGCATTGATATAGGCACTGAAAATTTAAAAAAAGCACAGCATTTTTCTTTGGCCCTGCAAAGTCTACCGCATGAACAGTAGGACTCCTTCCATCGTGTTGTGACACTACCAGAGTGCTAAATGGGATAGATTCAGAACAAATCTTGCAGCTCACAACTGGGATCAATATTTAAACACAATCTGTAACCACATGACCTGGCATGTCTCTGACTCTATCATTGCCGTCAAGCCAGGGAGCTCCCTGGTTAACTAAAGAGTTGGAGAGCATGTCAGGAGCAGCACCAGGCATACCAAAAAAATAAGGCACTAATCTGGTGAAACTACAGGACCAGCACCATTCGACAGACAGAACTGTGATCCCACAAGCTCAGAATTACAGTCCTGCCACATCCAGACATGAATGGTGGAAGACAATTAAACAATGAACTGGAAGAGAAAGCTTCACAATTATCCCCATCCTCAAGATAGCAAAGCCCAGCATGCCAGGTCCAAAAGGCAAGGCTAAAGCATTTGCCACCATTTTCAACCAGAAATGCTGAATGGATAATCTATCTCCTGAGGCCCTCAGCACCAGACACCAGTCTTCAGCAAAATTGATTCACAACTTTATCATCAAGAAATGGCTGAAGGCAGTGGATACAAAAGCAACAGCCCCCGACAACATCCTGGCTGCTGTACTGAAGACTTGTGCTCCAGAAAAAGCTCTGGCCATAGTAAGGCTACAATACTGGCACCATTCATGACTCCTCAGATACTGAAGCAGTCCATTTCCATATGCAGCAAGACCAGGACAACATTCAAGCTTAGGCTGATAAGTGGCAATTAACATTTGCACCTCCCTAACAGCACTGTGGGTGTACCTACACCACAGGGGCTGTAGTGGTTCAAGAAGGCAGCTCACCACCACCTCAAGGGCAATTAGGGATGGGCAATAAATGCTGACACCCACATCCTGTAAATGAAAAAAAAGAGAATCCAACCATCACCCCTTGACACTCAACAGCATTACCATTGTTGAATTCCCTCAATTAGAAACTGAACTGGACCAGTCATGTAAATATTGTGGCTACAAGAGCAGATCAGAGACTAGGAATTGAACAGTGAGTAACTCAACGCCTGACTCTCTCCAAAGCCCTTCAACCATCTAAAAAAAGTTCAAGTTCTTGAGTGTGATGGAATATTCTCCACTTGCCTGGATAAGTGTGGCTCAAACAACACTCAAGAAACTCGATATCATCCAGGACAAAGCAGTTCACTTGATCAGCGCATTATTCACCATCTTAAACATTCACTTCCTGCACCACTGATGCACAGTGGCAGGAGTGTGTACCAGACAGAAGATGCACTGCAGCAACTTAACAAGCCTCCTTCAGCAGCATCTTCCAAACCCTTGACCTCTACCACAAGGGCAATAGGTACATGTGAACACCACCATTTGCAAATTCCCCTCCAAGCCACAAACCATCCTGACTTAGAACCATAACTGCCATTCCTTTACAGTTAGTGTGTCAAAATCGTAGAGCCATCTTCCTAACAGCAGTGTATCTGTACCCTATAGACTGCAACAGTTCAACAAGCGGCTCAGCACCATCTTCTCAAGAACAAATAGGGATGCACAATAAATGGTGGCCTCGCCAGCAACGCTCACACCACATGAATGAATGAAGGAAGAAAGAAGACAAAATACTTTTGAAGTGTGGTTACTCTGGCAATGTGGGAAATGTGACAGCCAATTTGTGCATAGCAAGCTCCCACAAACAGTAATGAGATGATCATATAATCTGTATCAGTCAAGACCAAGGTAACAGGGAGAACTCCCCTTCTCTTCCTCAAAATAGAGCCATCGGATCTTTTACATCCACCTATGGTGGCAGACAGACCCTCAATTTAATATCACATTCTAAAAGCAGCACACCTTTGACCTTTGCAGCACTCCCTCAGTACCCTACTGGAGTGTTAGCCTCGATACTGGAGTGGGACTTTAACCCACAACCTGACTCAAAGGAAACTAATTTACAGCCAACAGACAAAGGTCTAAGTTAAAGCTGGAGTTAGCAATGAACTGTGAGTCTTCTGCAGAGGACCATTTGGAGAGGAGGGAATTGCTTACAAAGCTTGGAATTTCAAGAGGCTGAGATGCTAAGACAGAAAATTATCTTTAAGAAACTTTGTTCAAACATGAAGGGAATGGAAGGTCACAAACGTCAGTGAGAGATAAAAAGGCCAAGGATAAAAATTGCAACCAAAATGGTTAAAAACCTGCAAGAGAAGCAGGATTTTATTTGCCGCATTGAAGGTAATGGTAAAGTTATAATTGAGTCACTATCTTGCAAGAACTGAAAGTTGTCAAAACCAAGGCATCTGAACTAAAAAGGAAGTTGCAGAGTGGAATCATCAGCAAAAGAGGGAACTGTGGTTGATGAGTCATTATATAAAAATAGGATATTAGTCAAGGAGCAGAATCTTAATGGCGAAGGGGGAAAACCAGGAATCCACTGACAAATGCAATATCAAAAGTAATTATTTTATAGCATATCTTATTTCCCTTTATCTATTCACGTCAAGGAGGTTATTCAAGTTGTCTGCATCAGCTATCTGTACTGCAAACAAAATTAACCAGGAAGGATTCATCTGTGCCTCACCTATTGTGTGGTTAAAAGAAGACAATGTTTACAATTATCAGGTGTTATTACTCCAGGGCATGGGATCCGGGTCCATCAAATTATTTAAATACCTATATCTATGGTATAAAAGTACAAAAAGGAGGCCATTCAGCCCATTGGGCCTGCACCATCTTTTGCTGGTACTAATCTAGTCGCACTGGCCTGTTTCCTCCTAGAACTATATGTTTCTTCCCTTGTTTCAAACATACATAAATCTTCACTGTGGATAAAAGTAAGAACATAAACTATTTAATCAATCTCCAGAGTCTTACCTGGATTTTGACTATATGCTAATTCAAGGTGTGGCAGGGTAGATTTTTCACGCATACTCCCAATTTTCGTGGATTGTTCAGTTCGTTCCAATTTATCAGTGGAAACCCCATTGTTTTCTTCAGTATCTAATGAATCAATTGTTTCTTCAAGAAACATGAGACATTCCCGCTCTTCTGCCGAGAGATAGTCCAAGTGCTCATCGCTCTGTTGAAAGAAATCAGTGCAAACATTTAGTTCCATTGTGCTCTGCAAGAGAAAGCCACAAGTGCACCTGGAATGTTGTTTTAGCAAGTCTGAAATTTGAGAATCAGGAATCAAAAGTACTAACCTACACTGACCAAAACTGGCTTTATGAATGGCTGCTATTCACAAGACAAACAGCCGACCTCTGCTCATTATAAAGGACCTCTTACATTTTAACGCCAACTCTCATATACAAATAGTATCCAAATTGGGAGCAATGAAACTTTATTATCGAGCTCTGATTACTTGTCTTGATGATTTATAGTCCTATATTTTAATTCCACATCCATCTTTTGCACCAATGGGCTGACTTTCAATCCAAGGAAAGGACAAACATCCCTCACATTCCACCTCCTCTGAGCCATGACTGTTTTAAATTGGTTTAATCCAATATTGCAATCAAGCAGCAGAGCAAACCCAAACATCCATAGAGGGTGGTGGTTCCGAAAATGTATTGCTGTATGTTGATGACATTCCACAACATTAACTAATTCCACCACCATACAAAGATTAGTAGAAATTTAAGGTGTCAAACTTTTTAGAAATCTCTAATATTATTTCAGAATGGAGAATCTGAAACCTCATACGTGTTATCCCTGTACATATATTCACTGGTCATAATCATTCGTGTGGTCAGGGATGATCAAGTACCATGGAGCAATAGAAATTCTCCCATGTAAATATGGAAAATAAGAGAATTCCTTTGAGTTAATTTTGTCGAAGGAAAAGTTGAACAAGATGGTTCAGCCATCATGGTGCAGGGCAGGTTTTGATAGGCTAGTTAATCTTTACCCACCCATCAAATTTAGCATATTTGTAATTCCCTAATTCATTAGCTTGTGTAGCCTAAATATTATCCCCCACCTTCAATCCTGCCAGTATAAATGCTGACATAAAACAATCAATTGCCCAGATCATGTTTGAGGGAGGGCATGCAAGCTGTTTACAAATCCCAAAGAAAACATAGACCAGAATCTTCTATTTGTCATGCAAGTGTGGGCCCCGTACATCAGCACGTAAAATGACACGCAGTGACGTCGGGCGTGTGTCCTGACCTCACCGTGTGTCATTCCGACCTTCCATTCGGAAGGCACGTACCAGAGTCGGCTGTGCACCCACCGAGCTGTTAAAGGCCTATTAAAGGCCAATAATAAACTAATTAACCAATTTGACAGGGCTGTGCATCCAACCTTAAGGTTGGCGGGCAGGCAAAGAGCCCAGGCGGCCTTCGCATTTTTCATGAAACCTCAGCCACAGGCGGGATGAGGTTTCATGAAGCGTTTATTAAACTTAATATTTATTAAACATTTGATAAACATGGAGATAAAAACAAAAAAACTGCGGATGCTGGAAATCCAAAACAAAAACAGAATTATCTGGAAAAACTCAGCAGGTCTGGCAGCATCGGCGGAGAAGAAAAGAGTTGACGTTTCGAGTCCTCATGACCCTTCGACAGAACTGTCGAAGGGTCATGAGGACTCGAAACGTCAACTCTTTTCTTCTCCGCCGATGCTGCCAGACCTGCTGAGTTTTTCCAGGTAATTCTGTTTTTGTTTTGGATTTGATAAACATGTCCCAGCTCATGTGACGCTGTCACATGAGGGGACACGTGTAAATGATTTTAAACTTATTTTTATTGTGAAGTTTCAAATTCAGTTTAATCTCTGAGGCACAGATTTCTGTGGATCTTTCGTGCGCATGCGTGAAAGAGCGCAGGCTCCGATTCTCCCTCTTCCTCCTGCCCGCACAGGTAGCGCTACCGGGTACACGTCACACTGGGCTGGCCTTAATTGGCCCACCCACGTAAAATGGCAGTGCACAGCTAATTGGAGGTGGCGATCAGCTCTGTGCTCGCTGACTAGCCCACCCGAGGGGGAGAAAATTTTCCCCATAAAGTAGTGATGCTAGTGAGGTGTTCATACACTAAGCCTGGGAAGAGGGTGCATTAATGTTGCAAGTTAACATTGGTGCCAAAACTAGTTTTGTTTCACAACACTACTAAACTGGCAGAGTAAATTTAATCAGAGCCCATCTCAACCAAGTTAAGCGGCAGTTTCTTCCCAGAGGGATCAGGGCACACCATTTTGTTCCAACAGTACATGGAGTACAACTTCAACATGGAGCCAAACTTGCTATGTAAATATTTAAACCCCTTTGTCATGCAGTTTTGCCCATTTTTTGTATCTGGGCATGTACAGAGCTCACACCCAAATGGCACAATTAAAACCCCAGATTAGCAGATTAAACACAGATGCTGACTTGTTGGAGTTTGGCCTTTTCTCAGGGCCCATCATCCTTTGTTCCTGCAAACAGATGGAAAGGGCATTTCCCAAACATTGGTAAATCTAGCATGAAAAAGGTGGCACTAACTAGGCTCACATACTTATATGGGCCAAAGTATTTGTCTGTTAGCTATTGGAAGTAAATATCACCATCTCACCAGCCTTATAAATAACCCCACCTCCAAATTAAACATTGTCTTCAAGATTCTTTAATGCTCCAAAATGTTTACATATATGCAGACCACCTGGAACTATAGCCCAACAGAAGTTTCTTCATCCTTTGCAAAATATTCAGTTTTGTTTCAGAAATTTTAAACCTCAAAAGTGTTTTGACAAAAAAAAACTCTGGCACCAGCTGGCAATAGGAAGAAAAGGCAGATACTCACAACTGCAGGCATGCGGAAGGTGCACAAGGGCTTTTACGAGATAATATTAGAGATTATCATGCTCAGATTGATAGTTCAAAGATTGCAAACAAAAATATGCACCACTACATATATTCTAGCCATGTTCCTGTATCATTATGGAAAGCAATCTGAATAACTACAGAGAACATAGTACGGTTTATTCCCTTAAACATAGGGCTGCGAGCATTGGCGTTGTCCACCAAGGAAATAAAAGGGTTAGCATCATCACTTCCTGTGCAAGAAGTCTCTCTCCCCCTCTTTCCAACTGTTCCATAAATGTATTCTTTATAGAATTTTACAACTTTCAATATATTTCATATAGACTTTCAGCAGAATAGTGGGAAACCAAACAAAAGGTAAATTGAGACAGTACCATGGGCAGAGTTTTGCCGTCAGCGAGCAGGGGGCGGGGCTCACTCACCGACGCATAAAACAACGCGGGATGACATCAGGCAGAACCCCCGACGTCATCGCGGCTCATTTAAGTTTTCAGGAAGGCGGGGGCGCAGCAAAATCAGCTGTGTGCCCGCCGGCCTGTCAATGGCCAATTGAGGCCATTGACAGGAACATTTAACCAATTAAAGGACCTGCCCGTCCAACCTTAAGGTCGGCGGGTCGACCAGGAGCCCCGGCGGCAAATAGAAAAAAACATGAAACCTCATCTACAGGCGAGATGAGGTCTCATGTAGGGTGTTAAAAATTTTAAAAGTTTTTTTGTAAATTATGAACATGTCCCATCTCATGTGACATTGTCACATGAGGAGGACATGTTAGGGAATTTTCTTTTTCGTATTTTTAATATTTTTCAAAGTGGAAGTGATCTCCCCGAGGCTGCACTTAGCATCAGGGAGATGTGCGCTCGTGTGAAAGAGCGCACTCACTTTTAGGGAATCCATCCCCCACCTGCACAGGGAGCGCCAGACGTCACGCTGGACAGGCCTTAATTGGCCCGCCCACATAAAGTGGCGGTGCGGCCCCAATCGCAGGCAGGGATCAGCTCCCCACCCACCGGAGATTGGGTCGGGCCCACCCACCCAACAGATAGAAACCTCTGCCCCATCTTTATTGGGTTTCCAATCAGTTTCATGTGTTCCACTCAGAACATCTTGTGTTTCATCATAATGCAATTATTAAATTTAGGATGTTGCCTTATTCTGTCAGGCACTCTAAGAAGTTGCTTCCTGTAGCTATATAAT
Source organism: Carcharodon carcharias (assembly GCF_017639515.1). NCBI lineage: Eukaryota > Metazoa > Chordata > Chondrichthyes > Lamniformes > Lamnidae > Carcharodon > Carcharodon carcharias. The sequence continues at coordinate 22,410,305 of NC_054475.1, forward strand.
AGCGTAACCCAATGATGTCATAATACTATCTCTTCACAACCCGAGCTCAATATTGAGGTTGCTCGGACATGTGGTTCGTCAATCCCTTAAACATAGGGCTGCGAGCATTGGCGTTGTCCACCAAGGAAATAAAAAGGTTAGCATAATCACTTCCTGTGCAAGAAGTCTCTCTCTCCCTCTTTCCAACTGTTCCATAAATGTAATCTTCTTGGAATTTTACAACTTTCAATATATTTCATATAGACTTTCAGCAGAATAGTGGGAAACCAAACAAAAGGGGAACCAAAGCCAGGGCTCCTTGAATGACAAGAGAGATGGACAATATGAAACAAGAAGAAAGCTGTGTGATGCATGTCAGGTGAATTCTTTAAGCCAGAAGAACCAGGCCAAATACAATAAGTTGAGAGGGGAAGAGAAGCAGAGAACGTGACTAGCAAAGAGAGAATTGAATGGCAGTTAACAAAAATGAACTCAAAAATCTTCTCTCCCAGCATGTAAATAATGAAGCAGTAAGAGACAGGGAGGAGTCTATTAGGGACAAAGTGTGATATAAGTCTAGAGGAGCTGGGCAAGTCTATAATACATAGTAAATACTGATACAAAGTACTCATTAAGGAAGAGCAAAGGAGGTGAGGGGAGATTGGAGAGTGTTGCACAGGATTATGACCACTTTAAAATAAGGTGGACAAAGAAAGCTGCTCCCATTAGCTGATGGCACAAGGGGTCCAGGAAACAGACTTAAGGCTTGCTGGGTTGGGGGGGAGAGAAAGAGAGGAAAGATGGGGAATGATGCGAGGAACAAATTTTTTTTAAATGAAACGACTTACAGCCTGTGAGGGAGACGATCAACGTTTTCAAAAAAAGGAAGTGGATAGGGACTTAAAGGAAATAAACTGGCAGGAGTACAGTGATAGAGTATGGGAATGGGACTGACTGCATTGCTCTACAGAGAGCCAGCATGAACCCAATGGCTGAATAGCCTCCTTCGCTGCCATACTGATTTATTAATCCTTATGTTATGTCCTGGTAAACTTGTGTTTATTTTAACACATTATTTTGTCATTCAAACCTTCAACTACTGAAATCCAACAATGATCCTAGGATTTGAATATATCTTTTGATGCAAGAGGAAGAAATCTTCTGACATTGTACATTATTAGTTAATAGCAAATGGTGGCTCGGCAGGCAAGGTAGTGCCTCACCTACAATTGTCACAGACTTTCCTAATCTAAACACTTTACCATCCAGGTTTTGTTTCATTAGTTAAGCTTTATTAACAATTAATGAATTTGCAAAAAAAATTAACATTTAAATCTGTTATGTTTTTACTTGAAAACATGCAGCGCTCAAAATAAAGATATTACACATGCAAGGAGAACTTGGTAACCACAGTAACAAAATATTTTGGTTAGACAATTTCAGATTGCTTAAGGAGACAAGGATATAAATGGAAAATAGCTGCAGTCTCAGCCAATAGTAGTATTGTACATAATCTACAATAAAGAGGGTTTTCCTCTTGAACTTTGAGAAGAACACAGGAATTGGAATAAGCCCTCAGTCCCTTGAGCCTGTTCAACAATCAATTATCTCTATTTATCTGTTTTGATGCCATGTCCCTTACTACTCCTGCCTAACAAACATTTATCACTCTCAATTTTGAGATTTTAAATGTTCTAGCCCTAGTAGCATTTTTGGAGTGTGTGGGGTAGGGGGTGCTGGTGGAGATGGTGGGTGAAGCGGGATAGTTCCACACAAGACTACCTTTAGAATGAAGAAGTCCTTCTGAATCTAATCCCTGAATGGCCCCCAACTCCAACAATAAGGTTATGTCCCCTTGTTCTGAACTTCACCACCGGGGGGAAATTAGAACCATCCATCAAATCCTTTATTTTTGAAACACCTCAGTTAGATCCCCCCCAACCTTCTATACTCAAGTGAATACAAATTAGTCTGTAGTCTGTCCTCCGTCATGGTATGAAAATAATAAGTGTTCAGCTGGGGGTGCAGCAAGTAAGAGGCTATAGTATGCATCACACCTTTCAAAAAGATCACTAACTGCCATTGTCTGCAGTAGTTTATCAAGATTCTTGACTAGAAGTGTGACATATCAGCTTATTCCTCCTATTTTGCCTAAATATACATTGTTCCATCGTGACTGAACTGGAGCATTTATGTTACAAAACATGTGGGTGCATGGTTTAACATTTAACATAGAACAAGTGTATTGGTAAAATGTTCACTAATGCCATAAATACAATTTGTCCAGTGTCACTATTAGTTTTGCCCCAACTCCATTGATTTGAGTCAATATTAGGAATCAGTAGTCACAAAATTATAGATGTATGTTGCTGTGATCTTTTTATTGGAATCAACTATTTTATAAATACATGAGATTCTATTCACAATAGAAACATAAAAAAGAGTAGGCTCTTTGAAAATTGATCCCCAATGGCCCAATACAATGCAAAAACCGAGTGCAATTCAGGTTGGTGGCTAAATTTTAAGTTACTGCATTCCCCAAGTGGAACTTGCTAATGTAAATGCAGGCTGCTGCACACTTTTATTTATTGTGATGAACCCAAAGCTATTTAATCTGCAAAAACTGACCCAGCAGTGGACCAGAGGTGAAACACACTTAATCTGCAAATGTAATTTCTAACTGGAATTACTAGTTTCAGTGATTTGAAAGGTCATTAAAAGCATTTTCTTCTACATTCTTCGGGTAGAAGTAATGATCAAAAGGCAAGAGATTGCCAATTGTTCAAAAAACTAAATCTACAGGATGTTCTAACATCTTTCATGTAAACAAATGAAAACAGATATTATCTAACAGGATTCCATTTTTAACTTGCTTAGAAATGCTATCACAAAAATAACCACACCTACTCCCAACATGAGCAAGGAAACTTGTGACTTCCCAAGCACTCTGTTTCATACACTGATTGGTTATGATGAATCATACAGCACAGAAGGAGGAGGTCATTCAACCCATTATGCTTGTGCTGGCTCTTGCAAAGAGCTATCCAATTAGTCCCAACTCCATTTCTTGCATGAAACCAAAACAATATTCACTAATTTAACCATTTGGGCAGAAATGCTTTTGGTACTTGAAATCCACGACCATCTTCATAACATATGCACAAAAATATGATCTCGCTATGAGTCAAAATAAAAACCACAGGAAACAACACTCCAGTGTCACTTTTGACGTGATTATTTGTGCTTAAGTTTGAATTCATGAATGTATATTTCATTGGTAAAACATTAATAAGTTTGCAGTCCAAACTTTGGTATTAAAATTTATAGAATACTGGAATTTAAAGAAATGCTACATAAAATGTCTTCAGTTGCATTTCATAAGATGTATGGATCCAGTATACTGGCTTATAAACTGTCAAATCTGGCCAATTGTTTCACATCAGTTATATAGTGATTAAAAATGGTGCCCCATCACAACTGATTGAAAGCTTATATGATTAAAATAAAAGCTTTTCCAGTCAAATCTTCCATAACATCCAAGATAGGCAACAAGCTATGATCTATTTGGAAAGATGGCTAGCTTATCCTTTGAACAAAAGATGACCACCTATTTCCTAACTGCCTCCAACTCAGTTCTGGAACTATTTATTGGCAAGTTTGCAAGAGTAGCCTAACAATGCCTTGTCCTCAACTTTTCTGATCTATCTCCTTCCCTTCCCTCAAATGGGGAGGCCTGCCTTTTGCTCAGTGTCATTGCATAGGTGTCAAGGTCAACTTGGAAGAGGGGAAGAATGGAAGGGGTTGAAGCGTTGTCCTTCACTTCACAAAATTATGCATTGGTTCTGCAATGCAGTATAGTGCCATATTAAACCTGGTGCTGATGAAACACTCGAGGCTTTTTCCTCTGCAATGAGATATGTAGGTGGTGATGAGTTACACAACTAACCTAGTCAGAATTTGGAAGCCGTAAACCACAAAAGGAGATTTGAAACCTTTTATGGATATCAAAAACCCTGTTCCCTGCCCTTTATAGTTGTTGGTCAATGCAACAAGCTATTACGCTATTCAAAACTTTAAGTTTTTTTTTTCACTATTTTGTCTTCGGGGACCCAAAATGCAATTGCAAGATAAAACATAACATGCCATACATGACTAGGAAATAAGCACCCTCACCAGAAAAAAAAAACAATTAAATTCAGTGAAAGGTTTCATTCGGCAATTACACAGGTTTAATTTTAATGAATCCAGAATTGGGAATGGATGCACAACGTTCAAATTTCACTACAGTCAAAATATATTTAAAGGATTAAATATTTAAGTTCTCATTTATCAACCAAAACTACTTTTTATCAATGACATTACTTGTTCAATGACACAGGGAGGTGACCCATTATATCAATTAACAATGCAGTGAGACATTTTAGGATAATTCAGACTTTATGAAAACGGTTAATAGGACAGCTCATTGATAAAGTCACAACCTATAGTTATGCTTAGATGAAACTTTTGATTTCTTCCCACATTTGCATTAATGCGTTCTAAATTCTGAAAAAGTGATCAAGATATTAGTTTGCTACTGACAAAGTACTGACATAAATTCCATCTTTCAAATTAGGTAAAATATACCCTTACCAAAAACCTAAAAACTACCAAAGAAAATATTAGTGAGAATTGTTCAGTCTACTGTGTGATTTTTTAAAAAAAAGTCCTGAAGTAGACAGCATCAGATTAACTTGTTTCGTCTGATCACCAGATCCAACTGGAAAAATTGCTACCTCTAATTAAAATATGAAAGACTTACAAAAGTAGAGTTACTGCTTGCTACATTGTTGCAGCTTCCATCAATACCAACACTGGTAATGGAATCCATGGGAGATTGTCCAGCCCACGTATCACTTGTGGGCATTACACGGGGCCTTCTTAATGGGATGAGTTCAGCCAAAGATGTAAATTGGGGAGAAGCAGAAAAATCCAATAGAGACTGTAATCAGAGAAAGGCAATTAGCAAACAAGAAAATGCTAATCATTGTAAAATGTAATACACTGTGTCACAATATACTCCATAAAATCACATTACTTAAAACTTGCTGTAAAAAAAGCCAAGATAACATCATGTGATGACCTAACACACCTCCTGTGGCCAGTGTAGTAAATCTGGTATCACCCTGCTCTAAGCGATCAGGTGCATTATGCCATGGAATACAACAGGGTATAATTTACTGTAGGAATGAAGCTAACAGCGTCCAGCATTATTTAAAGTTGTGTGTTTAATTGTCAATATTTTGTGCTACAAATTGCAGGAAGTGCAAGCTAATAATGGCACAGCAAGGGAAACAGGGCATCTGGGGCCTGGGTGAACAGGGTAAGCAACTGCGTATCATCATAATTAGACTGAAGCATTGTGAATAAGCAGTGCAAGAATGGACAAGGGAGTGTAAACCAGAGTGGGCGAACTTAATTCCAAATCACGTATAGAGAGAAATTGCATTGAGACAGAAGAAAGAAAGTTATTTAAATTTCAAACACTTAAAATATCAAACAACTAAAACCAGAAGGAATGAGACTCCCCACTTGTAATAGTGAAATGGTCAGTGCCAAAAAGCTTAACTGACAGTAACTAATAATTAACACATTCTTAAAAGAATCTGACAGATAATCTAAGCTTAAAATTTAGTTTTCAAGCAAAATACTGCAGATGCTGGAAAGCTGAAATAAAAAAGGAAAGCACTGGAAATACTCAGGTCTGGCAGCATCTGTGAAGAAAGAAAGGGAGTTAACATCCAGTTGAAGATGATTCTTCTTCAGAAGACCTGTTTTAGAAGTAGACTGTTCAGGGTTAAGAGTCATATTTGACTCAAAATTGACTATTTCTCTCCACAAATGCTGCCAAACCTGCTGAGTATTTCCAGCACTTTGTATTGTTTAATTTAGTATATGAAAATTTAAAAATAACTCCAAAACAGCAGTACCTCAAATTCTAAACCAGTGAGGAATTTAGTTAATGTACCATGCAAATTCAGCAGCTTCGCAACCTCAATGCATTTCATTGAGGAGCCAGAAAGCAATATGCCACTTTCACAAAGCTAATCACAACAACTTAATAGTATTTAAATCGCACTTGTTAACATAATAAAACGTCAAGGTGTTGCATCAGAGCATTATAAAACGAAATTTGACATTAAGCCTCATAAAGGGGAAATTATGGCAGATGGCCAAAAACTTGGTCAACGGGATAGGAGCTTTAAGGAGCTTCTTAAAGGAGGCCAGAGTGTTAGGGAGGTGGTGAAGTTTAGAGGGGGAATTCCAGGGGCCGGGCCTTGGCAGCCAAAGGCTCAGCCACGAATGGTTGAGCACTTAAAATGACAGACATCTCAACAGTAACCTTTGGATTTCCAAATTTAATCACACATCTGTCCTCACTTAAAGTTGTTGCAGCATTTGTGCATAAATAAATGGTAGGCTTATTTTGACAATGAACTATGCACCAATGCTTTATTCTGCTGAAAAGGACCAGGTCTCAAAATTACAGCTAAATTAAATAAACTCACATCAGCAAATTATATAGAATAAAAAGGGCTCTGAACAATAAACGACCTTTCTCCTTAAATTACATTGTTACAGATGCAAAGTATGATATCTGGCATGTGATGGATGCCTGCTTGGCATAAGCAGGAGAGTCAGATGGTGGCACATATGAACATATGAATTAGGAGCAAGAGTAGGCCACTCAGTCCCTCAAGCCTGTTCCACTATTCAATAAGATCATGGCTGATCTGAATGCAACCTCAACCCCACATTCCTGTCTACCCCCAATCACCTTTCATCCCTTTGTTACTCAAGAATCTATCAAGCTCTCCCTTAAAAAAATATTCAAAGACTCTGCTTCCACCACCCTTTTCAGGAAGAGAGTTCCAAAGACTCTCAGCCATCTGAGAGAAAAAATTTCTCCTCATCTGTCTTAAACAAGCGACCCCTTATTTTTAAAGTGATCTCTAGTTCTAGATTTTCCCACAAGAGGAAACATCCTTTCCATACCCACCCTATCAAGACCCCTCAGGATCTTAAAGGTTTCAATTAAGTGGCCTCTTAGTCTTCTAAATTCCAATGGATACAAGCCTAACTTGTCCAGCCTTTTCCCATAGGACAACCTGCCCATTCCTGGTATTAGTCTTGCAAACCTTCTCTGAACTGCTTCTAATGCATTTAGATCTTTTTCCAGTACTGTACACAATACTCCAGATGTGTTCTCACCAATACCCTGTACAACTGAAGCATAACCTCTCTTACTTTTGTAATCAATTCCCCTCACAATAAATGATAACATTCTATTAGTTTTCCTAATTACCTGCTGTACCTGCATACTAACATTGTGATTTATGCATTAGGACACCCAGATCCCTCTGAATCTCAAGAGCTCCCCAATCTCTCACCATTTAGATAACAAGCTTCATTTTCATTCTTCCTGCTAAAATGAAGAATTTCATATTTGCCCACATTATACTCCATTTGCCAGATCTCTGCCCAATCCCTTAACCTGTCACTTTGTAGCCTCCTTACATCCTCTTCACAATTTACTTTCCTACCTATCTTTGTCTCATCAGCAAATTTAGCAACCATCCCTTCGGTCCCTTTAACCAAATCATTTATATAAACTGTGAAAAGTTGAGGCCCCAGCACTGATCCCTGTGGCACACCACTCGTCTCATCCTGCCAACCAGAAACAGACCCATTTATGCCAACTCTCTACTTGCTGTTAGCTAGCCAATCTTCTATCCATGCCAATATGTTACCCCTTATTTTCTGCAATAACCTTTGATGTGGCACTTTATCAAATGCCTTCTGGAGATCTAAGTACAGTACATCCACTGGTTCCTCTTTATCCACAGCACATGTGACTCCTTCAAAGAACTCCAATAAATTAGTTCAACACGATTTCCCTTTTACAAAACCATGTCGACTGCCTGATTGCCTTGAATTTTTCTAAGTGCCCTGCTATAGCATCTTTAACAATAGTTTCTAACATTTTCCCTATGACAGATGTTAAGATAACTGGCCTATAGTTTCCTTTGTCTCCTCCCTTTTCGAATAAGAGGAGTTATATTTGCTATTTTCCAATCTAATGGAACCTTCCCCGTATCTAGGGAATTTTGGAAAATTAAAAACAGTGCATTAACTACTTCACTAGCCATATCTTTCAAGACTTTAGGATGGAGTTTGTCTGGACCTGGAGGTTTGTCAGCCCACAACCCCAACAATTTGCTTGATACCACTTCCCTGGTTATTGTAATTTTCCCAAGTTCCTCCCTCCCATTTCCTGATTTACAGCTATTTTTGGGGTGTTGTGTCCACTATAGTGAAGACCAAAGCAAAGTACCTGTTAATTCATCCACCATCTCCCTACTTTCCATTATCAATTCCCCAGATGCATTCTCTATTGGGCCAATGCTCACTTTGTTAAGTCTTATTTAAATATCCATAGACACTCTTAATATCCATCTTTATATTATTAGCTAGCTTTCTCTCATACTCTAATTTTTCCCTCCTCATTAATCTTTTTGTCATTCTTTGCTGTTCTTTATATTCTTTCCAATCTTCTGACCTGCCACCCGTCTTTACATAATTATATGCTTTTTCTTTAAGTTTGATACTGTCTTGAACTTAAAGGGCCCTCCCCTTGGGATCTTTATTTCTCATTGGAATGTATATATTATGTGTATATTGAAATATCCCTTTAAGTATTTGCCACAGAATTTCTATTGATATATCCCTTAAATTCATTTGCCAGTTCACTTTAGCTAGCTCAGCTTTCATGCCCTCAAAACTGCCCTTAAAGTTTAAAATACTAGCCTTGGACGCACTTGTTTCTCCCTCAAAATGAATGTAAATTTCAATCATATTACAATCGCTGCTACCCCACAGCGCCTTCACTAGAAGATTATCAATTAATCCCATCTCATTGCTCAATAGCAGGTCTAGTATAGCCTGCTCTCTGATTGGCTCCAGAATGTGCTGATCTAAGAAAGTATCCCAAAAACATTCTATGAACTCCTCAATTACATGACCTTTGCCCATCTGATCTTTCCATACTATATGTAGATTAAAATCCCTCATGGTTATCGCTGTACCTTTCTGGCAAGCTCCCATTATCTCTTCTTTTATGCTCTGTCCTGCTGTGCAGTTACAATTAGGGGGCCTGTACACCACTCCCACAAGGACTTCTTGCCTTGATCATTCCTCACCTCAACCAAAACCACTTCTACACCCTGGTTTCCTGAACTTAGTATTAGCACATGAGAGAGGAATGACCTATCATTAATTAACAGAGCCACTCCTTCACCTTTTCCTAACTTCCTGTCCTTTCTAAACGTCACACTCCCTTCAATATTCAGGTCCCAATCTATGTCATCCTGTAGCCATGTCTCTGTAATGGCTATCAGATTGTACTTATTTATTTCTATTTGTGCTGTCAGTTCATCTGTTTTGATTCGAATGCAACGTGCACTTAGATACACAGAGCTTTTAGTTTTATCATTTTTGTAGTGTCTAGCCTCATCTGCTGATTTACTCTTAGATTTATACTCTGTCCCTTCCTGTCACAGTCTATCATTTCCCATATTAAATACCTGTCTCTTCGTTGGTTTACCACATCTTCCCAAATTTGATCCCTTGCCCCCAATATTCAGTTTAAAACCCTCTCTACTTCCCTAGTTCGGTGGCTCCCGAGGACACCAGTCCCAGCACAGTTCAGGTATAGACCATCCCATTTTCACCAATACTTGTGCCAGTGCTCCACAAACTGGAACCCACTTCTCCTACACCGGTCTTTGAGCTGCACATTCATTTCTCTAATCTTATTTGTCCTATGCCAATTTGCAAATGGTTTAGGTAATAATCCATAAATTACCACCTTTGAGGTTCTGCTTTTTAATTTGGTGCCTAACTTGTCATGCTGACTGTTCAAAGCCTCCTTCCTTATCCTGCCTATGTCATTGGTAGCTACATGGGCCATTACCATTAGAACCCCCCACAAGTTCCTCTGCTGCCCTGAGCAGATGCCCTGAGCCCTGGCATCAGCTAGACAACAAAGCTGTCTGGACTAGTGCATTCCTCAAATTGTGTTTTTAGAAATGTACATAAAGCCTGTTCATAAACCCCAAGAACTGTTAGAATTTAATCAGACTAATAGTGTTAACAGTTTGAATATTGAAAATTGACAAATTGACAATTAACAGGGAAAGGAATTCAGCTCAAAAACAATCCCCTAATTGTATTGCTTTAGCAGAACATATAAAGGGATATATTTATTAGAAAGAGAGAGAGAGAAAGAAAATGAGAATATTTCACGTGGGAGTTGTCAGTTATGACATTTGCTTTTGGTCCGAACTCCAATTCCAACATTTAGTAAATGCTTTCTCCATGACGCGAGGTTATTCAACGTGTCTATCCCAGAGTCAGATGTCACTCATTTTTCTTTCAGCCAACACCTCAGTAACAGAGAGAGCAAAACATGCTCAGGTATGCACTAAGGAGACAGTACTGTATTTTTAGCAAACAGAATGACGAAACTATTGCTGCAATATCAGGTTAGTCAGGAAGAGTGGCATTCATTTAACCTATTCAGACAGGTCATATGATGTTGTTGACAGTGGGTGGGGATAAGATTCAGCTCATCAAACTAGATATTATACACAAACGGAATATATGCGGCATAGGAGATTTATTTAAAAACAAACACTGGAAGCAAAGTATTGGCATTGATACAAGGCTCCGGCCAATACCTTTGGCCACTTTCACGGCCCAGGATGATTTAGGAACATTCCAGGCATTTCCCACCACATTACTCAAAACGTCCCAATTATTTCTTAACAGAAAATAACGAAATTTTTTTTTAAAAAACAAAGGAACTATCACTCCTTGTGAAAGTAGATGAAAACATTTGACTGGTTGGTAGGGATAGTAGTTCTGATCTAAATCAGTTACAAAAGTCTCCGGAATTCGTTCCATTGGATTAAAAACTAACACCCCCAACCCCCCCCACCCACCCACACACACACACACACACACACCAATCGGTTCCGAGACCAACAATCCCGTGAAAAGTTCTTCCAGCTCCAGTTTCTCCAACTGGTTTGGATCACGGCAAACTTTCCTTGAACCAATCAACACACAAACAAACAGTCAAACACAGCCGCAGCTTATTTCGACGCATAGTGCAGACTGGGATGCACTTTATAAAGTTTTGCTAAATCTTAAAACGTGTTTCCCATTGTTATGAGTTCCCTTGGTGTAAAGCGGACAAGGCTGTTCCTCTATTCTACCAGACTTACCCCAGCAGACTAGCATACTTTCATTCAGGTCCGAGCTAAATCTGAGAATTTCAACCAACAGCGGTCTTTTGTGTCCTAAATGACATTGAAAAGGGATCCCGCGTTTAATCATTCACTCACCTGAACATAGCCAACTCCGCTTAATCCAGTTGGATTTCGACAGAGCCCCAGTGACAATTCGAAACTGATTAATCTTTCTATCTTCCAGTAAATTGTCGTGTTTTAGTGTGGCTGGTCGTTAGTATGTGCCCTTTGCAGGTTCAGATGCACCCTTCCGCACCAGCCAATAAGCTTTGCTCTGCCTTTCTACCTGCAATGAACATACCACTTCCCCCCGCCCTCGTTTCTCTCCCCACGTGACAAATCAGGTTCCTTCAATTTTTTTTTAACCTGTCCATCGAATTCCTCTCACTCACCCTGTAAACAGACACTTGGCTCGTTCCCCACCAAGTCTCATCCATCCGATTTCATCTTCGTTCAGCTACTCAAAGAATCAATTTGTCGTAGCTTTCCATTAGCGAGATAGATGAGAATGCGCCGCCTCTTTCTACCAGGAAATGTTCAATAAGCTTTTGCCCTTTAGAAAAGTGGCCAGCCTATTCGTATGTTTTCTTGAATTAATGGGATCCCTCCCCCCGCCCCAAAGTATAGACCGTTACTCATTCTAAAACGGATGTGAAAGAAGAACATTAAAACAGTCCTAATATACCTAGTGGTGCAACATTTCATTTGTTAATTGAATAGGGCAGGAACAAAAATCTCAGAAATTCATTCATATGTCCTTCAATTGAGAAACAAGAAATCGCAAGAGGTCTTATGACCCCTGGAGGCGGCTACACCATTCAATAAGATCATGATTGATCAGAGCTTGGCCGCAACTCCATTTCCCCACCCATTCCCACAACCCTCGATTCTCCTTTGGTTCAAAAATCTATCTCAGCCTTGAATAGATTCAACAATACGCCTTCCGTTACTTTCTGGGGTAAAGAATTCCAAGGATTCACAATTCTTTGAGAGATAAAAATTCCTTCTCTTCGCGGTCTTAAATGGGTGACACACCTCGTTCTGAAGCTACGACCGGGGAAGCAGGGGAATCTATACCATCTACCCTGCAAGTCCTCTCCGAATTCTATATCTTTCAATAAGATCACTTCTCAAACTGCAGAATTATAAAGGTTGAACTTCAAAAAACGCCAAATGACAGGAATTTTATTGAATAAGCCTCTGTGCAGCAAAAGACATGTGGTAAACATGAATCCAATGACATTTCTTTTTATATACATAGCAATCATGACCTACCCAAAATCAATGGAATCCAAACCAGTTTTATAGCTCAAATCACTCTACCTCTGTGGATTTATTGAGTGTTTAGTTCTCATTACAGACAATTCTATATCTCTCATCAAAGTTTGCAAGGTTTTTCAGATTACTTAACTGGTTAGGATGACGTCATGCTGAACTATGGTGTTTGAGTAAAACAAAAACAGAATTACCTGGAAAAACTCAGCAGGTCTGGCAGCATCGGCGGAGAAGAAAAGAGTTGACGTTTCGAGTCCTCATGACCCTTCAACAGAACTGTTGTTCTGTTGAAGGGTCATGAGGACTCGAAACGTCAACTCTTTTCTTCTCCGCCGATGCTGCCAGACCTGCTGAGTTTTTCCAGGTAATTCTGTTTTTGTTTTGGATTTCCAGCATCCGCAGTTTTTTTGTTTTTATTATTATGGTGTTTGAGTGCTTCTCAACTATAGATAATGAATAAACATTAGTTCTGGAGTTCTTATTTAATGCTCTCACTGTCACTCCTTGCCCTGTTAAATTTTGTGTAATATCTAACAAACCCTGTTAATGTTTAATTAAAACTAAATTCCTTATGTGCTGTAAATGAAAATGCAATTGTGCCAAGCAAGTCTGTTAGGAATCACAGCTAAGGTAAGGACCTCTGTACAAAACACAATAATGGCTATTCTTTCCAGATTCAACTCAACGCAATGTGTACCAAGCATACTACTTGTTGCAAAGATTTATTTTTTTTATTCATTCAAGGGTTGTGGCCTTCACTGGCTGGGCCAGCATTTATTGCCCATCCCTAGTTGCCCTCGAGAATGGGGTGGTGAGTTGCGTTCTGGAGCCGCTGCAGTCCATGTGGTATAGGTACACCCACAGTGCTGTTAGGGAGTGAGTTCCAGGATTTTGACCCAGCGACAATGAAGGAACGGTGATGTATTTCCAAGTCAGGGTAGTGAGTAACTTGGACGGAAACTCCCAGGTGGCGGTGTTCCCATGCATCTGCTGCCCTTGTCCTTCTAGGAGGTAGTGGTCGTGGGTTTGGACAGTGCTGTCTAAGGAGCCTTGGTGAATTCCTGCAGTGCATCTTGTAGATGGTACACACTGCTGCTACTGTGCATCGGTGGTGGAGGGAGTGAATGTTTGTGGATGTGGTGCCAATCAAGCGGGCTACTTTGTCCTGGATGGTGTCAAGCTTCTTCAGTGTTGTGGGAGCTGCACTCATCCAGGCAAGTGGGGAGTATTCCATCACACTTCTGACTTGTGCCTTGTAGATGGTGGACAGGCTTTGGGGAGTCAGGAGGCAATTTATTCGTCACACAATTCCTAGCCTCTGACCTGCTCTTGTAGACACAGTAATTATATAGCTAGTACAGTTCAGTTTCTGGTTAATGGTAACCCCTCAGGATGTTGATAGTGGGAGATTCAGTGATGGTAATGTCATTGAACATCAAGGGGCAATGGTTGGATTCTCTCTTGCTGGAGATTGTCATTGCTTGTCACTTGTGTGGCGCGAATGTTACTTGCCACGAGCCAGCCCAAGCCTGGATATTGTCTAGGTCTTGCAGCATTTGGATATGAACTGCTTCAGTATCTGAGGAGTGGCGAATGGTGCTGAACATTGTGCAATCATCAGCAAACATCCCCATTTCTGACCTTATAATGGAAGGAAGGTCATTGATGAAGCAGCTGAAGGTGGTTGGGCCTAGGCCACTAACCTGAGGAACTCACATGAAGTTTCACACATGAAATTCTGATTTAGCTGTAACCCTCTCCCCGTCCCAAACAGATCTTGATCAGTGTTATTCAGATTAAGTTGGACTTGGAGGACCATCTGAATATCTATTATGCCCCCATTCTGGGTTGAGAAGCAAAGCACAGGTAAAGGATGGTAAGGGAGTGGAGTATATCATTGATATTAAGGTACACAATGGAAAAAAAAGGGTAGTGGTCCTCAAAAATGAGAGCTTTTTAATAATGCTAAGGACATGGCAAATAATGATGGCAGCAGCTTTGAAAGTTTTCCCACATCCATATATCTGAATTTTAATCAGAGAGCTGGATATTGTCCGGGTTTTGCTGCATTTGGACGTGGACTGCATGGATTAAGAATTGGTTAGTAGACAGAAAACAGAGTAGGAATGAGTGGATCTGTCTCAGAGTGGTAGGTGGTGACTAGTGGGGTACCACAGGGATCAGTGCTTGGGCCCCAGCTATTCACGATATATATCAATGATTTGGATGAGGGAACCAAATGAATAATTTTATCCCCAATCTCACATGCTTTAATTTTACACACTAACCTCTTATGTGAGACTTTATCAAAAGCTTCCTGAATATCCAAATAAATCACATCCACTAGTTCTCACTTATCAATTCTGCTAGTTATGTCCTTAAAAAACTCCAGTAGGTTTGCCAAATATGATTTCCCTTTCATAAATCCATATTGAGTTTGACTAATCCTGTTGAGATTTTTTGTGTCCTATTAACATATGCGTTATAATGGACTAGCATTTTCCCTATACTACTGATGTTGGGCTAATCAGTCTGTAATTTTGTATTTTCTCCCTCCCTCCTTTTATAAATAGTGGGGTTACATTTTCCACCCTCCAATCTGCAAGGACTGTTTAGGAAGATGACAACCAGTGCATCCATTGTTTCCATAGCCACCTCCTTTAGTACCCTGGGGAGTAGATTATCAGGTCTTGGGGATTTATCTTGTTTTGGACTGTAAGGGACCTGCATTTTCTTCACTTATCTTTTGCTTTTTACATACTTTATAGAAGCTTTTACAGTCCACTTTTATGTTCCTTGCAAGTTTACTCTCACACTCTATTTTTCCGCTCAAACAATCCCTTGGTCCTCCTTTATTGAATTCTAAACTTCTCCTCATCCTCAGGATTGCTATTTTTTCTAGCAACTTTATATGACTCTCTTTGGATCTAATACTATCCTTAATTTCTTTTGTTAGCCATGGCTAGGTCACTTTTCCTGTTGCATTTTTGTGTCAGAGAGGAATGTATAACTGTTGCAATGCATACATTCGTTCCTTAAATATTAACTATTGCCTATCCACCATCAAGCCTTTTAATGAAGTTCTCCAATCATTCTTAGCCAACTCACGCCTCACACCTTTGTTGTTTTATTTGTTTAGATTTAAGACCCTAGTTTCAGATCGAATTACTTCACTTTCCATCTTAATGAAGAATTCTATCATGGTATTGTCACTGTTTCCTAAAGGATCCTGCTCAACAAGATTATTAATTAACCCCTTCTCATTGCACAATACCAAATCTAGGATAGCCTGTTCCTCGGCATGCTGGTCTAAAAAACTCCCTCATACACACTCCAGGAATTCATCCACCACAGTGCTATTGCTAATTTTGGTTTGCCCAGTCCATATGTAGATTAAAGTCACCCATGATTACTGTCGCACTCTTGTTACATGCATTTCTAATTTCCTGTTTCATGCCTTCCCCAACCTTATCACAACTGTTTGAGGCCTTTAGACAACTCCCACTAATGCTTTCTGCCCCTTGTTGCTTCTTAGCTCCACCCAGACTGATTCCACATCAAGGTTTTCTAAGTCAATATCCTCTCTCGCTATCGCACTGATTTTATCCTTAATTAACAATGCCACCCCACCTCCTTTTCCTTTTTGCCTATCCTTCCTAAATATCGAGTACCCTTGGATATTCACTTCCCAGCCTTGATCACCCTGCAGTGATGTCTCCATAATTGCAATGATATCGTACCTGTTTACATCTATTTGCGCTGTTAATTTGTCTACCTTATTGCGAATGCTCCATGCATTCAGATACAGTGCATTTAGACTTGTCTTAACATTTTTACACATTATTTCTGTACGATGGCCCTATTTTCTGCTAGCCCTGGTTTTCTCTGCCTTCCACTTCTGCTTTCTACTTTTCTGTCTTTCATCCCTATCTTTGTTTCCCTTGCTTTTGTCTCCCCACTCGGGTTTCCACGCCCCTGCCAGTCTAGTTTAAACCCTCCCCCACAATACTAATGAATATCCCTGCGAGGATATTGGTCCCGGTCCTTGCTACCACTGGCTGTTCACCCTCCCTCTTCAGAATGTCCTGCAGCCACTCCATGACATCCTTGACCCTGGCACCAGGGAGGCAACATAAAATCTTGGTATCACGTCTGCAGCTTCAGAATTGTCTCTGCCTCCCTTACAACTGGATCCCCTATCTCTATTGCTGTCCCACTCTTTTCCCTCCCCCTCTGTGCAGCTGAGCCACTTGTGGTGCCACGGATTTGGCTTTTGCTGCATTCCCCTGGGAAACCATCTGCCCCAGCAGTATTAAAAACAGGTGTTAGAGGTGGAGATTGGCCCAGGGAACTCCTGCACTACCTGCCTAGTGCTTATACTCTGCTTGGCGCTCACCCATTCCCTCTCTGCCTGTGTACCCTTTACACACTATACGAGCACCTCACTGTGCATGCCATCCACAAATACCTCATCCTTGCAGATGCTCCATAGTGACTCCAGTTGCAGCTCCATCCGAAATGCGGACTTTGAATAGCTGCAGCTGGAGACATTTCTTGCGCACATAGTCGCACTCGATAGTGGAAGTGTCCCTGACTTCCCACATTGCACAGGACGAGCATTCCACTTTGCCAAGCTGCCCTGCCATGACTTACCCTTGAATTACTCCATTTACCAAGGCCATTGCTCTTCTGACTGAAGGTAGAAAATGAAAGGATCCCTCCTTCTCTTTTCACCAAACTCCCCCTCTCACCAAACTCCAACTGAAGCACTCTAATGCAGCCCAAAGCAGCACTCCAGTAGTTTTTGCAAATTATCTGTCATCATTGAAAGAAACCATGCTCCTTTGTATTAATATGAAATGACATTTTGCTATTTTTAAATTTGCAATCTACTTAGCAATTCTAGTTATGGTGTTAATTGGTTAATTGTGTCTGTGTGTGTGGTGGGGGGAGGTTAAGAGAAGAGTGTTAATTCAGGTCAGAAGAAATTCTTTTCTCTTTAATCGCACTTGATGCTAATCTAATAGATTAAGAAATCTCAATCCAAATACACAAATGAGTGCCCACAACACAAAATGGTGCTCATGTAGCTAAGATTCATTGTAAATTCAGGAGAGAAGAAATTTAGGCAGATGAGTAGAAAGCTGAGAAATAGTCAGGGTTACTGCAATATTTGGGAAGTTGTGGACCCTACCAGTGTCTTAGATGACCACATGTGCAGGAAGTGAAACCAACTGCAGAACCTTGAGCTCCGGGTTTCAGAGCTTGAACGGTGGCTGGAGTCATTGTGGCGCATCTGTGAAGCTGAGAGCTACATGGATACGATGTTCAGAGAGGTGGTCGCACCACAGCTTAGGAACTAGAGGCAGAAAGGGAATGGGTGGCTGCTAGCCAATCCAAGAAAACTAGGCAGGTGGTACAGGAGTCCCCTGGGCTCCTACTCACAAATCCATTTCCATTTCGCATACCAGTTGGTTCCTCAGGGTAGTACAGTCAGATTCATGTTTGTGGCACCACAGGCAGCTCTGCTGTCCAGAGGGGAGGAAGAGCAGTAGAGATAGTGGATTTGTTAGATGAACAAACAGGCTTTTCAGTGATCATAGATGTGACATCAGGATGGTATGTTGCCTCCCTGATGCCAGGGCCAAGGATGTCACACAGCGGCTACAAGATATTCTTCTGGGGGAGGGTCATCAGCCAGAGGCCGTGGTCCATGTTGGTACAAATGACTTAGGTAGGAAAGGGGTATAAGGTCCTGAAAGCAGATTTCAGTGAGCCAGGAAGGAGATTGAAAAGCAGGACCTCTGAAGCAGTAATCTCAGGATTACTCCAAGTCCTACAAGTGAATATAGAAATAAGAAAATAGAGCGATTGAACACTTTGCTGGAAAGCTAGTGTAGGAGGGAGGGCATCAGATTTTTGAGACATTGGGACCTGTTCAGGGGAAGGTGGAACTTGCACAAGCCAGATGGCAGATGGTCTAAACCTAAACAGGACTGGAGGACTGGAATGAATATCCTCGCAGGCAGATTTGCTGGTGCTGTTTTTGGGTGAGGTGGGGGTGTGGTTGGGGGCAGCTTAAACTAGAGTGGCAGAGGGCTGGAAACCTGAGGGGTAAATTCAGAACAGGGAATAGGAGATGGAGAAATAGTGAGTGACTCTGAAAAACAGAGGCAGCACAAGTTAAAAAGTGTACAGCACCGAAATTTGGCAGTGTTAAAAAGTGTATATGTCAATGCAAGGAGTATAGCAAATAAAGCCAAATGAGCTGAGGGCACAGAAAGACACAGCAGCATGATATCATTGCTATAATGGAAACTTGGCATAAAGAGGGGCAAAAATTGCAGTTCAACATCCCTGGATGAGTTTTCATGCAGGATAGAGAGGGGGATAAAAAAGGGGAGGTGTCGTATTATTGATTAAAAAAACAATTACAACTATGGGTACAGTGTAGACATATCTCCACAAAGAAAAAGGGCAGTACTGCCAAAATTAGACCCCACTGGTTATCCAGAATACTACTGGGTGAGATAAAACAGAAAAAAAAGAGGGCTTGAGAGCACAAAAATCTTACTAATGTAGAAAGCCTATAGTATAGAAAATACAGGGGAGAAGTAAAAAAGGAAATTAGGAAAGCAAAGAGATGCGAAAAAATATTGGCAGGTAAGATCAAAGAGAACCCAAAGATGCTTTACCAGTACATTAAGAGCAAAAGAATAACTAAGGAAAGGGTAGCCTATCAGATGTGCATGGTAACTTGTGCATTGATGCTGAAGATGTGACAAGGGTTCTCAATGAGTGTTTTGTCTCTGTCTTCACAAAGGAGAGGGATGATGCAGACATTCTAGTTAAAGACAAAGAGTGCGAAATATTAAGTACACTAAGACCATAGACCATAAGACATTAGGCCATTCGGCCCATCGAGTCTGCTCCGCCATTCAATTATGGCTGATAAGTTTCTCAACTCCATTCTCCCGCCTTCTCCCCATAACCTTAGATCCCCTTAATCCCCAATAAGCTTAATGAGAGAGCAGTACTGGAGGGACTGGTATCCTTGAAGGTGGATAAATCACGAGGACCAGATGGATTGTATCCCAAGTTGTTAAAGAAAGCCAGGGAGGAAATAGCGGACACTCGGTGGATCGTTTTCCAATCCTCACAAGATACAGGCAAGGTACTAGAGGATTGGAGGTCTGTGAATGTTGTACCAATATTTAAAAAGGGTGCAAGGAATAGGCCAGAAAATTTTAGGTCACTCTGACTTCAGTGGTGGGCAAATTATTTGAAACAGTTCTGAGACACAGCATAAACTGTCATTTAGAAAGACACAGATTGGTCAGTATGGTTTTGTTAGGGGAAGATCATGTCTTACTAACTTAGAACTTTTTGAGTAAGTGACAAGGAAGATTAATGAGGATAATGCAGTGGATGTTTTCTACTGGATTTTAGTAAGGCATTTGACAAGATCCCACAATGCAGACAGGTCAGAAAAGTGAGATTCCATGGGATACAGGGGAAGGTGGCGAGTTGGATCCAAAATTGGCTGTGACAGGAAAGAGTAATAGTCGATGGATGTTTTTGGGAATGGAAAGTGGCTTCCAGTGACATTTCACAGAGCTGAGTGTTGGGGCCCTTGCTGTTTGTCATATATATGTAATGGTTTGGACTAAAATGTTGGGTGCAGGGATGATTGGGGAATTTGCACGACACAAAATGTGGCCATGTAGTTGATAGGTGAAGAGGATAACTGTTGTCTTCAGAATTATATTAATGGTTTGGTTGAATGGGTGGAAAAGTGGCAAATGGAATTCAATCCACATAAGTGTGAGGTAATGCATTTGGAGAGGGCAAAGCAAGGGAATACTCAATAACTGGGAAGATATTGAGAGGAGTTGAGGAAGTGAGACACCTTGGAGTGCATGTTCACAGGTCCCTGAAGGTGGCACAACATGTGGATAAGGTGGAAAATAAAACATATGGAATGCTTTCCTTTATTGGACAAGGTATTGAATACAAAAGCAGGGATGTAATGCTGGAACTGTGTAAAACGCTTGTTAGGCCATGGCTGGAATTTTGTGTACAATTCTGGTTGCCACATTACAGGAAGGACATAATTGTTCTGGAGAGTGTGCAGAGGAGATTTACCAGAATGTTGACAGGGCTTGAAAATTGCAGCTATGAAGAAAGATTGGATAGGCTAGGGTTGTTTTCCTTAGAACAGAGGAGGAAGAGCACTGACCTGAGATGTTCAAAATTATGGAGAGGCCTAGATAGGGTAGACAGGAAAGATCCGTTTCCCCTAGCTGAGAGGTCAATTACCAGGGGGCATAGATTTAAGGTGTTTGATAGAAGGATTAGAGGGGACACAAGGAAAATCTTTTTCACCCAGAGCGTGGTGGGCATCTGGAATTCACTGCCTAAATTGTTGGTTGCGGCTGAAACACAACTAGTTTAAAAGGGACCTGGAGCTGCACCTGAAGTGTTGTCAGCTGCAGGCTACGGACCAGGTGCTGGAAAATGGGATTAAAAACGAGCAGCTAGCTTCTTTTACCTCTTTTTATCGCCAGCGCAGACACAATTGGCAACCTAACTCTTCTATGGCTCTTACTGGCTCTAATGGCCTTTTCCTGTTAACAACCTATCAATGGTACAAAATCTTTTAAAGCAGGAGAGCTCTGACGAAAGTAAAACAAAGAACAATTCCCACCATCGGAGGTGAAGGATACATGCAGGTATAAAATAGAATCAGCTCATGTAACGTTACATTCAATTTATTTTTGAAAAAAAGTATAAATTACAAATGACCTTTTATTCAGCAAGTGAACAAAGATGGATACAATAAAATTAATGAGCTTTTTTTCCCGACCAATGGCATAAACATTGTATTCAAGTACTTGCAGCAGCAGTGAATTGTAAACAGCTTAATCTAACAATATTTGAGGTTTATTTTAGCCAAAATTACATTGCAATTTAAAACTCAGAAAACTCAGTTAAAACCATCTATCCCATTTTCACCAAGTCACATTGCATAAATAACGTTTATTAGACACAACAGCAAAAGGATATATATATATATATATATATATATATTATGTACAATATATACACACACACACACACACTAAAATACAATTAAGCTCAATAACCAGATTGCTGAGAGAGGTCCTGAGAAGCACCAATCCGATACATGCATGTTAGCACATTTCCCCTGAAGCAGAGAGAAATGCATTTGCAGATTTTTAGAAAGGTAATGTTTATAAGTTAATATTTTTTAATACACACAAACAGGTAATAAAGAGGCTATGGCTTCAAATTCAAATGCAGTACCTAACAGTTTCAAAAATGGATATACAGTACACCATGAAGTGAAAACATGTCAGTTTTGTATCTTTCACAAATCCTTTAACATTATATGAACTTCACAAGATGCAAGTGATGCATTTGTGTCTGTTCTTCACCTGTCCTGTCCCAATCCCATTTTATTTTTACTTCTAACAGCCATATCATTAGACTAGAGGTTATCCTAGACTGGTGATAAAAATGCAGGAACCACTTGAATTTATAAACATTTTTCTTATACTCAAGAAAATCAAGTAGTAGCAAGCACTATACTTTTAGTCAAATTAGTAGTGCTGAAAGACTGTGCCTAAATACTTTGGATTCATACTGCAGGGTTTGATGTCACCATTGAGCATGAACGGAAGTCAACTTTAATCCCCCAAAAAGGTGCAGTGGTCCTGATATAAAAGTAGTAATCTGAATTTTGTATTTAGATATTCTTGGGTCTGTAGAACATATCAGGTTCATGATCTGCAAAACAAGATTGTTTCAGTTCTAGATTTATATGCAGCATCCTATTACATCGCAATATAAAATGACCAATGCATCTCAACATGCAAGGGGATTAATCCAAGGGCTGAATTTAATATCTAAACTTGGGCAAGTGGAACAACATAGCTTAAGGCGCTGGAACTGATCAATTCCATAATATT
This sequence comes from Carcharodon carcharias, assembly GCF_017639515.1. Lineage (NCBI taxonomy): Eukaryota > Metazoa > Chordata > Chondrichthyes > Lamniformes > Lamnidae > Carcharodon > Carcharodon carcharias. The sequence goes on from NC_054475.1 coordinate 22,432,902, forward strand.
GCCAAGGATATTTCTGGTCCTATTCTCAAATACTTAACCAAAAAAGCATTTTTGGGTGAGGATGGGGTTAATAGAATTCAAATTAAATTTTGACAATTTATGTATCATAAAAATTAATTGAAATGTACATTGACAATTATAATAACCTTATTAGATGAGAAGGAACTTCTCTGTGACAACTGCAGTGTTCATGTGCCATAACATTTTTAAAATTGTTGCAGCTTCAACCTTTGACCAATTTATAGAAGCTCTACACAATAAAACTTTGATACTCATGAATTCACTGATGGATAGACCTATGTACACACACAGATCTCATTGTTTAGATTACTGTTTATCTTGAAGAATTGATTTTTTCCAAAGTTATTTGTCATTCACTAAACATAGTAAAACAATATTTAGTGGTTACACTGACCCATGTTTCTGTAAACAGAATAAAAAGATGTTATAAATTATATAGAAACTTAAATAGAAATATGAGTTCATTTCAATAGTTTAGTTAAAACAGTTAAATAACTTGTATTTTATGCTGTGAACTAACCACAAGGTAGCTGTAATTTTATAATAAGACTAGTATACCAAACCAACAGAATTGCAATCTTCCTTTTCCATGGTTGAGCCTTGAACTAACTTTCTTTTCCCTTAATAACAGCTTCCATTTATATAGTGTCTTTAACATAAAAACATTTAAGCTCTTCACAGATGTAGGGGAAACAAATGCTAAGCCAGGAAAGGTTAATTAAGGGACCGGAAGCTTGGTCAGAAAGGTGAATGTTGATAGGTTAAGGGTTTTAAGAAGGGAGTTCCAGAGAGTCAGAACCAGGTTTTTAACACTAGGCCTTTTATTTTAGTTAAAAACAAAATAAACAAAGAATGGTATATTGGCTTCCTGCCATCTTATGTTTTGCTATTGAAGGAGCATTTACCCATTTAATTATCATATTGTTTAAATATTGGAACCTGTAGCACCTGAATTAATCAAATCACACCTCCCCCCACACAGAAAAAATAGAAAATCTCTGTTTAAAAATAATTGCTCAGTTTCGGGCATTCTAATACAGCAGTCATCTATACCTGAATCTGAATACACCTGAAGCAGCAATTAACCGTCTTAAACAACAAGTTTGATTAATTACTCTGAAACCTGTATCAAGTATCTTGCTTAAGCAACGGTAAAATTTAATGTCTAAAAGTACCGGGCAGCAAGGATTACCCTGAAGGCATATAATTACATTATTAATACACAAAAATCAAAGCTCTCGTATTTCAGGACAGTGAAATCAATAGATGACAAATATTACCAGTCCACAACAAACACTTGTTCAACTATACAACTAACATGTACTTACTGTACTTTAAACACAGGCTTGTTGGGGAGGTTTATAAAAAATTAGGATCAGCATTTGGCATATAGTGTGCACAAACTACAATTGAAATATATGTTAATCCATTGCCAAATACACTGATTTGTCTGGTGGATTCAAGTCCCATTTTCTGTTTGTTCATGAGTTAATTTGAAATTCTTTCAACAAACTAGACAAGTCATTTAAAATAATTTAAATTAATTTTCAAGTATACCTCAAAGATCTGATAAATATGAAATTGCAATTTTTAAACTGAAGTTAATTTACAATATTGTAAATGGAGTAAACCTATGTAAAGCCTCCACTGTTCTGACTTTAAAACTTTAAATTGTTGCAACTAACAGATAAGGTCAAAAGTGAAGCAAGTGTAAAGCCATAACTTGGGTCAGAATATATAGGGAAGAAGTTTAATCTTTGTGGGCAATTTTGTAATTAATCACTCAATTTTGTCACTCTTGCACCAATCTCCATTCCCAGCAGCTAAATTAACAAAACTCTATCACTGCAAAGATGTCACATGATACAACATTGCAAAACACTCTTGTCCCGGGCTTAAACTACTCACTGCTCAACTTCAGTTTTGGGAAAATAAAAATTCTTCTATAATATCATAAGGAAGCCCCCACAAGTGTTACTAACTAGGAAATTACCTAAGGTGACACAGGGCAATTCTTTAGCCTACTGTTAAGCATGATGTCTTGCTCTACACTATTAACTATACATTATCTTGCATGCTCTTGCTATCAGTATGAAAGTAAGACTGTTAATTAATGTTAATTGGAGTTAATATTAATATTGGAGTTAATGTTAATATTAAGTTAATAAACTTATTCAAGTTTATTTTCAAATATTACACAGCCAGATTAACATAACATGTGATTATTCCAATAGGACCTTTTTTTCAAAAAAGAAACCAGTTCTTTATAACTTTTTCCCTATGTAAAATATGCATTATGATCATGTTCACATTGGATGTAAAAGGATAGAGTCATTTATCATCTAAGTTAATATTTATGGTTTCTAGTCATGATTGTTATATTTTTGTTCTCCATTAAACTTTAACAATTTATATTGTAGATGTACATTACATCAATAGGTAGAATAAACTCAGCATTCATACATTGACTCAATACAGCAAATACAGGAATTGCGTGGGCTGAGCTGCATTAGTTGGAAAATAAACTGAACATATTCATAGGAGAGAATACGTATTCCAACTGAACCCGAGGGTTTTTATATTTCCACATAGTACAAGAAAGAAATCTCTAACAAGCAATTAAAAATTTTAAAACTGGAATTTAGTTATTAGTTGCTTTACTGGCAGCATATATACGTATGTATACAGTACTCAATATACTAGTGTCAAAAATTCACTATTATGCAATAATAACCCAAATTTAATGTGATCTCTGTATAATTAAGTACTGAGCAACTTTGCCAACTATCCCTGTTACAATGTGGATGTGACCTGTATAAAAGTAATCCCTGCTCGTCATCTTTCAAGTACAGATCATTAAAAAGCACAGATATTTTCCTTTTACTCTAAGCTTATTTACAATTTTGAATCATTTATTAATGAAAAAGGCACTATGTTCCAATATTGATGCTGTTAAGGGTTTTGGGGCATCATGTAGATGTTAACATTGGAGGAGGCCAAACTAGTTTAGATCAATATTAAGCTAATATGTAGCTTTGCTAATAAATTAATATTTCATATATTTGTCCTTCATGTTGAATAACATTTAATAAAATGGAATAATATTGTACACAATTGATTAATCCCAAGTAGCTGCATGACAAAAATTAAATTACTTAAATAATGTTATTCCAAATTTGTATGTAAAACAAACACCACTCCCACCCCTCACCAAAATCTGACTTTGTATTAAGCCTTGGTGCCACAAAATGATTGATGGCGCTCTTAAAATTTGATTTCTACATCTACAAGTTCAGACTGCCACTTGGAGGCTCTGAGCAGTACTACAGCTGTTTACAAAATGCACAGTAAAGGAGTCTCATGCACATTTAAGCTACCAGCAGAAATGTTAACAATTCAATAATTTACTGACTCATGAAGGCTCATCAATTAAAACCATTGCTAAGTGTGAGAAGATTGGCAAAAACATTCGTTATTTGGTTGATGGAGCATGGAGTTATACCATGTAAAGTGAGGGATAGATAATTTTACCTTTAAGGAAAAAGTGAGATCAGGGCAGAATGATTAGTTTGGATTGATCAGCAAAGACACAATGGCTCTTCCTTTTCTGTTATAAACTTCTATGGCCTAATATGAAGTACTTCAAAGAAATATGTTTTTAGGCAATAAACATGTTACTGCAAAGGGTGAACTGGCACAAAAACGTAACCTGGCTTTTCATCTCTAGCCTACAATCTGGTAGCTTTTCATTTCTAGTCTTCAATCTGCTAGCCATGTAAAATAGGTTTCAACCAACTCAATCCAGTTCCTTTTGGATAAGTATCTATAATGAAAAACTGCTTTTAATTTGATACTAACTTAGTGACATGAGAAATAAAGTAATACACTGTTCTTCTGAGATGCAGCCCAATACGTGCTCAATTTGGGGATAAGGCACATTATTGCATCTGAGTAAAGAGAGTATTACTCTGTATGTAAGGATATTATATTTGAATCAAGAGTGTTTGATATAAAAGGGCCTGAAATATGAGTTATCCATTTCAGAGCATGATCTGCATTCATTTTGCTGAGTTAATAAATCATAACCTTATTTGGCACATTGATGCATTTCCATTGCAATTTATGTAACATGGTTACATTTTCCTTAGTTAGCAATACAAATTAATAGTACCGGATGAAAAACTGAAAAAATATCTTTCAGACCTTGTAATAAGAAATTGTTACAATAACAGCTAACTGCAGTCTTCCGTATGCTAGCAGTAGCATTAGGACAATTGGCTAAAGGTAACATTTGCCAACTGACCAATCACATCTGATTTGTTATTTGCAGTCAACTCAGCTTAAGTTAATAACACTAAATTCTAAACCAAGTTTCAGAAAATGGCTTAAAATTTGGCAGATAAGGCAAAATTGTAATATCAGAAATAGTTCTGATGAGGTCATCGACCTGAACCATAGATGTCTGATCTGAGTATTTCCAGCATTTTGATTTTATTTCATGTTTAATTTTGCTATATCATTAAAGTTTCACCATGCATAAAAGTAATTTAAAAATCTTTAAAAACAAACCCATAAATATTAAAAAATCTATAAGCATTCAAGTGGAATAATGCTGATATTTCTTTCAGGTTTATGTGTATACTAAGTAAAGAAATCATACTTGTGATCAAAAGAGTTTAGTCCTGCATCAAATAACATTTATATTACTTTGGAGTAAATGTAAATTAAAAGTTAGCTTTTAAAATTGGTGTTAGAAAGCTATAACTTTTGAAAGCATTTCTTTGTCTATGTCTGGGAATGACCAATATATCAAATGGTCCTGATTCATTCACAATTTAAATGAGACACGAGCCATTTTTCCTCACTAATCTTTTAAGGTAGAGTCCAAAACCAGAAATCTTCAGGATGCAGGGAGGATCTTAATTTTGCTAATGAAATTTGGCTTAAGTGAGAATCAGATTATACATAAACTATTAATACATATGCAGCTTGTCAAGTATTCTACGCATAGGAGGCATCATTGTGTATTTGATCTTGATTTATTAAAGGCTTCCAGACTGGGTCATCTACAGACCTGCTTTTTGTCAGGCCTTTGGTTTTATTTTGAAAATTAGTACTTGAGTTTCATGTGGGAAAATAGAAATCTTGTTGCTCATTTACAAACTTCATGCTGAAAACTCATTGAAAAACTGTTTCCATAGAGATGCAGCTTTTAAAAATATTTGTGGACTGATTCTTGATTCTATTTTCATTAATTTAAGTATCCATATCATCAGTCTTTCCTGCTTCCATGCAATCATAATTGGAAATAAACTTTTAATTTTAGCCTGAATGTAATATGTTGACAGTGTAATATCTATTGTGTTTTAAGTAGACAAAAACGTGGTGAGCATTCCATAAGGTGTCAGTTGCATTGTATTGTAGTTAAGCAGATAACTATTAGTCCTGTGATACGCAATCCCATTACACAAATAAGGGGTGCACATTTCAGTTCAGAGGAATTTCGGCCTACTCATGGAAGCTAAGGAGGTTCTGCTAGCTGTCAAAGTAATTAGGAAAATGTTTGAAAAATAGCAATGACTCAAAGAATGGTTTATCTAAAAAGATTACAGTACTCCTGAATTTGTCAACACAAGTCAGGGTTAAGGTAGTTGTTTAAGGATGCACCTGTGATTTCCATGAGCTGATCACAAAACAATTGTTAAAACACAAAAAAGACTTTCCCTTGGAGCAACTGGGCTACTTTAAATCTTAAGAATCCTCAAATGAATATTCACAACAAATTAGTTTATAGGTTTACAGCTCATTTTTCTAGAGTTATTCTGCAATAAAGACTTTCCAAATGTGAGACTTGCGCATGTATTTACCTATACAGAATGAAAACAACTCAAGTTTAAGATATAAGAGAAACCACTGATGATTTACATATTTGTGACCAGAATTCTCAGGCATCTAATACTCCATTGGGTAAAGTAATTTTAATGGCTATCAAATTTGGAAGTGTATCTTCTATTAAAAGATGAATCTTTCGTTAAATACAATAACTAGGATGAGAGAAGTCTAATGCCATTTCTACCATGTAAACAGGAATTCAAGAATGAGGGCCAATTTTTCAAACAACCAACAATTTGATCAGCTCATCGTTTAATCATCCTAGAGTAAAAAAATGCTTTAATATTCCATTTCATTTCTAGAGATTAATTATCCCAGTAGATTCTAGGAATGTGAGGTAGATAACAGTTTTCTGGCTATCATACCTCCCCAAAGTTGGTGTGTCCAGTCTCTTTCGCATGCTCCCTAGCCTCTACCTGACCCACCAGCCCCTTTTGGCAGATTACACATCGCAATGTGAATCTACTCAGATCAGTAAATTGTCGTTTCCTTCTAGCTTCGTCTGCCAACTCAAGTGCTTGAGTAAGCACAACATCATCAGCGGTGGAGAAGATGGTTTGTGCGGGTGTTTCAGAATCTTCAAACTGTCGTTCTAATGGGTCATAATGGATCCCATCATAGATCAGGAGGACACGTTTCATGTGGCCTATATCCTCCCCAAACCTGTCTACTCGAACAGTTTGTGTGTCCACTACACAGATCTCACACTGGTAAAACTTGGATAGAATAGAGATTTCAATGGCTCCTCCCCACGTGTCATTTTGTCGAATCCAATTGCAGTAATCCCAATTACTTTTTCCTAGTACAGCTTCTGTGTACAAATCAGGGTCACTTGCCACAATGTGTGCTATCAGGTTTCGCATTTCCGGAGCACAGGTTGGCTCACAAACACCACCTTCTACCACGTAGTGGACGCTCGTGAAGAGACATGAATTGTCTGCAGGGACAACATGCCGGATCAGCTGTGGGAAAGTATCGTTATCTGAGCTTTTAGCACCAAATTTTGACATGGTGGCTTTGATCTTCAATGTATCCCTTTCCTCTTCCACAATCAAAGTATCTCCTGCAGAAAAATATAGTGATACATTTAATGCATGCTTACTATTGTACTGGTTCAAGAGTTACTATCTCCAAATAATTATAGGTGACACAACCATTTACACTAAAATAGAAAATAAATGTACAGAAAAATATGAGACACTTTAATAAAAGGCATCTACAACAAAAAATCTTTAAAAGTCATGCAAATTATTGTAAAGAATATAGCTCACCACAATCCGCTTGTGATGCTGATTATGATGGTTTGTGTGGATTGGCATCAAGCAGATTATGTAAAATTCTGTAGTGACTATTTAAGCACATTTTTGTAAGTCAGAAATTTTTGCAAAGATTTGAAAAAATGACTTGCACTTATATTGCTCTTTTCATGACCACCAGACATCTCAAAATACTTTACAGCCAAGGGAGTACTTTTGAAGTATAGTCACTGTTGTCATGTCGGAAATTGGGATATTAAACTGGGTTGTGAGAATCATGGTAATCTTAGTTATATATTGTAGGTATATACTTCATATATATGTGTGCACTTCTCGTTCATCATTCTTTAAGTGTCACACACTGCCCAAATGTTTGCATCACACTTAAAAATAGCATAAAAAGAACAAAGCCAGCCATTTCCAATTGCAGAAAATTTCTCCAGGAATAGAAGATATTGAAGTCATGATCCCTGCACACTCATCTTGATTGCTTTTGTCACAAAACATCCACATCTGAACAACTAAGCTTTGTGTAAACTCATCCACACTTCCATGTTAATGAAACATTGCAGGCCTTAAAGAGGTATGTTTTCCGTTGGGTATTTTTCCTTGATGTCCTTATAAATAGCACATCTCAGTCTTTTTAACAAGCCTTGCAAGAAAATATGTCTACATTTGTTTGCCTCATTTATTATCCAGTACAGAATATAGCCACACACTAATATTTCCACACCTTATCACACTCCCTATTGCACCAATCACATTCTACTATCAAAATTATAACCATGACATTTTCTCATCAACTTCACCTTCAGTCTCTACAGCCACCCCAAGAAACAATTTCAAAAAGAGAGGCGAATGCTTTTAGATATCTCATCCGCTAGCTCTATATACATCCATGATTCTAGCTGCCTGGTCCCAACCACCAGAACTTGCCCTATCTCCTGCCCAGTCCCTCCATGCCTGGGGCTCAGCCTACCTCCTTTACCCACCTGCCAGGCAAACAAAAGTCAGCTTTCAACCGAAGTAAATACACAAAAAAATAAACCAACATTAATTTAAACAGTAGTCTAACAGCAGTAACAATTGAAGTTACTCTTTACATAAGTTTCTGTTGGCTAATATTGGAAAATTAAGAATTCTTCCTACTTCATGCAGCATTTTCTTTCTCATATGCAAATAGATGGACTTCAGTTTGAGGTTTTTTTGGTTGATAATTTACTTTTATTTTGTTGTTAAATAGTGGCCTGGTCCATATCAAAGAGCAACACTACCGAACATGGACTAATTATGAAAACATCCAATTAAATAATGTTTAGTTATGCAGCCCTAACAGATCTAGTTTTTTTTATTTTTGCAAATTATTGACAATGATCACCTCCAAAGGCTTAGTGAATAAATGCACTGCTCAGAGGGATACTTATGTGTACAAGTCACGAAGTCCCAAGTTTGATCCCTGGTCTGTTCTGACTCTACTGATCTCAGTTAGGGTTGTTATAATGGTGCTCGCATCCCAGCCTAGACATGGAGAAGGGACAAGTTGTCCATGGTTTTCACTGCAGATTTGCTGCTGGAAATGCAGCATGTGCATCAATAGGATCAGGCAATGTTCACTGCCTGGATTCTCAGACATTGATGACTATCACTCAGGAATGGTTCCAGCTGGCAGAAGCACCAATAGAACCACACCCCAAGGCTGAGTCAGTGCAGATAGAAAAAGGGATGCAGGGTGGGGGGGAAGCAAGGGAAGAGACAGTCCAGTTTTCACCACTCCACAAGTTTGTAAAAATTGTGGGTTGTGCAGATAAGCATGTAATTTTATTTAGGGTCATCATCAATAGCAATAAAATACTCAGGCAAAAATAATGAAAATCACTACTTACTTAGTGGACAACCTGAATGAAATTTATCCTTTCATTGTGAAATATCATGCAACAGTAAGAATCAGGTACAGAAACATCCAAAATTCTGAAAAACATAATTTTATGTCATGTTTTTGGATCAGTAACTAGCAAACAGTCTGGAGATTGCTGGTTGTGTTCTGTACCTGAAAAAAAAAATTGCACTATGATAGAAAATTGGTCAAAAGAACAAAGCTACTTGGGCTTGTATGCAACTCAATAGAATTTGGTTTAACAATGAGATAGCGAAATAATAAATTGAAGTTTTGCTTTGTCTCTGGTGGCACCTCACTGAAAATAGCAGTGGATATCCCAAACCAATATAATATAACACAATGACTGCAAAGAATTACAAGGATGGCTTTAAACTTCAAACTACAAGGGCTAAGCTGCCGCAATTTGACTGTCATCTGACCTTGGTACTATTTATTTTTAGGATAAATCCCAATCTTATTTATAAGGAATACATGTTTGGGATTTAGAACCTTGTTGGATACTTTTTTCTGGCAGTGGCTGATGCAATTATAACCACCAATCGATAGCAAGCTTCCCCAATTGAACTACGATTTAAAACTGAGAGTGTCTTTTTCCAGTGATTATATCTTTCATTGAGATTTTGTGATCTGATCTTTCTGTAGCATGGTATGACCAAAATAGGCAAAAATAAAATCTATGCATGGAAGGGCAACCCAGCTCCAGAGTGGAAGAGCTGATTGACTGGCAGTGATAACCAATTGCTGCTTACCTACTCTTTGTATGAACTAGGCAGTTTCACAAGAAAAGACACGAACATTAGATTCATCAAATGTGCTATTCTTACCAAACAAACTATTGGAATTATCATGGTGTGGTTCTAAATTTTCTCGTCAAAGATTAATGAGCCATCACATTGGTCTCGTGAGCAGCTTACGAAATTGCGTCAGGTTACAAGTAAGGAGGGGCTTGGCCTAAATAGCCAAGTGGTTATAGTACTGGGTTTGTAACCCCAAGATCAAGAGTTCAAATCTCACAATGGCAAACTATGAAACAATGTAACTTCATCTGAAACAGATGGAAACAGGTTTACTCAAAAAGAGTATCAAGAGTTCAAATCTCACAATGGCAAACTATGAAACAATGTAACTTCATCTGAAACAGATGGAAACGGGTTTGTACTCAAAAGAGTTACAAGTAGGGAGGGGCTTGGCCTAAAGAGCCAAGTGGTTATGGTACTGGGTTTGTAACCCCAAGATCAAGAGTTCAAATCTCACAATGGCAAACTATGAAACAATGTAACTTCATCTGAAACAGATGGAAACGGGTTTGTACTCAAAAGAGTTACAAGTAGGGAGGGGCTTGGCCTAAATAGCCAAGTGGTTATGGTACTGGGTTTGTAACCCCAAGATCAAGAGTTCAAATCTCACAATGGCAAACTATGAAACAATGTAACTTCATCTGAAACAGATGGAAACAGGTTTACTCAAAAAGAGTATCAAGAGTTCAAATCTCACAATGGCAAACTATGAAACAATGTAACTTCATCTGAAACAGATGGAAACGGGTTTGTACTCAAAAGAGTTACAAGTAGGGAGGGGCTTGGCCTAAAGAGCCAAGTGGTTATGGTACTGGGTTTGTAACCCCAAGATCAAGAGTTCAAATCTCACAATGGCAAACTATGAAACAATGTAACTTCATCTGAATAGGAACAGATGGAAACGGGTTTGTACTCAAAAGAGTTACAAACTTTCAACTCTATGCTTGGCCTAAATAGCCAAGTGGTTATGGTACTGGGTTTGTAACCCCAAGATCAAGAGTTCAAATCTCACCATGGCAAACAATGAAACAATGTAACTTCATCTGAATAGGAACAGATGGAAACGTGTTTGTGCTCAAAAGACTTACAAGTAGGGAGGGGCTTGGCCTAAATAGCCAAGTGGTTATGGTACTGGGTTTGTAAGACCAAGAGTTCAAATCTCACAATGGCAAACTATGAAACGATGTAACTTTATGTCGTGGCCGAGTGGTTAAGCCGATGGATTAAAAATCCATTGGGGTTTCCCCGCACAGATTCGAATCCTGCCGACTACGTTTCTCATTAATTTGGATTTTGCTTGGCCTAAATAGCCAAGTGGTTAAGGTACTGGGTTTGTAATCCCAAGATCAAGAGTTCAAATCTCACAATGGCAAACAATGTAACTTCATCTGAAACAGATGGAAACGGGTTTGTACTCGAAAGAGTTACATTGGAGTGACACTTTGACAACTGGCTCCATATCTCAGTGGTCAGAGCACTAGTCTCGTAAACCAGGGGTCGTGAGTTCAACTCTCGCTGGAGCCTGTGGCTAAGGTTCCTTCCTAAAGGGAGTCTGATGTTCCTCTCTTAATCGCAAAAATAGTTTGAAAGTTCTGGTATGATAGCCAAGTGGTTATGGTACTGGGCTTGTAACCCCAAGATCAAGAGTTCAAATCTCACAATGGCAAACTATGAAACAATGTAACTTCATCTGAAACAGATGGAAATGGGTTTATTTAAAAGATTTAAAAGATTATCAAGAGTTCAAATCTCACAATGGTAAAAACTATGTAACTTCATCTGAAACAGATGGAAACAGGTTTGTACTCAAAAGAGTTACTGGTTACTGGGCTTGTAACCCCAAGATCAAGACTTCAAATCTCACAATGGCAAACTATGAAACGATGTAACTTCATCTGAATAGGAACAGATGGAAACGTGTTTGTGCTCAAAAGACTTACAAGTAGGGAGGGGCTTGGCCTAAATAGCCAAGTGGTTATGGTACTGGGTTTGTAACCCCAAGATCAAGAGTTCAAATCTCACAATGACGAAACAATGTAACTTCATCTGAAAAACAGATGGAAACTTGTTTGGCTTGGCCTAAATAGCCAAGTGGTTATGGTACTGGGTTTGTAACCCCAAGATCAAGAGTTCAAATCTCACAATGACAAACTATGAAACAATGTAACTTCATCTGAATAGGAACAGATGGAAACATGTTGAGCTTGGCCTAAATAGCCAAGTGGTTATGGTACTGGGCTTGTAACCCCAAGATCAAGTGTTCAAATCTCATAATGGCAAACTATGAAACAATGTAACTTCATCTGAAACAGATGGAAACGTGTTTGTAAAAAGCTTGGCCTAAATAGCCAAGTGGTTATGGTACTGGGTTTGTAACCCCCAGATCAAGAGTTCAAATCTCACAATGGCAAACTATGAAACAATGTAACTTCATCTGAAACAGATGGAAACAGGTTTACTCAAAAGAGTATCAAGAGTTCAAATCTCACAATGGCGAAACAATGTAACTTCATCTGAAAAACAGATGGAAACTTGTTTGGCTTGGCCTAAATAGCCAAGTAGTTATGGTACTGGGTTTGTAACCCCAAGATCAAGAGGTCAAATCTCACAATGGCAAACTATGAAACAATGTAACTTCATCTGAAAAAGATGGAAACGGGTTTGTAGTCGAAAGAGTTACAAGTAGGGAGGGGCTTGGCCTAAATAGTCAAGTGGTTATGGTACTGGGTTTGTAACCCCAAGATCAAGAGTTCAAATCTCACCATGGCAAACTATGAAACAATGTAACTTCATCTAAAAGCAGATGGAAACAGGTTTGTACTCGAAAGAGTTACTTTCCCTTAACGGCTTGGCCTAAATAGCCAATTGGTTATGGTACTGGGCTTGTAACCTCAAGAGTTCAAATCTCACAATGACAAACTATGAAACAACGTAACTTCATCTGAATAGGAACAGATGGAAACATGTTGAGCTTGGCCTAAATAGCCAAGTGGTTATGGTACTGGGCTTGTAACTCCAAGATCAAGAGTTCAAATCTCACAATGGCGAAACAATGTAACTTCATCTGAAACAGATGGAAACGTGTTTGTACTCGAAAGAGTTACTGGGCTTGTAACCCCAAGATCAAGAGTTCAAATCTCACACTGGCAAACTATGAAACAATGTAACTTCATCTGAAACAGATGGAAACGTGTTTGTACTCAAAAGAGTTACAAGTAGGGAGGGGGCTTGACCTAAATAGCCAAGTGGTTATGGTACTGGGTTTGTAACCCCAAGATCAAGAGTTCAAACCTCACACTGGTAAACTATGAAACAATGTAACTTCATCTGAAAAACAGATGGAAACGGGTTTGTACTCAAAAGAGTTACAAGTAGGGAGGGGGCTTGACCTAAATAGCCAAGTGGCTATGGTACTGGACTTGTAACCCCAAGATCAAGAGTTCAAATCTCACAATGGAAAACTATGAAGCAATGTAACTTCATCTGAATAGGAACAGATGGAAATGGGTTTGTACTCAAAAGAGTTACATCCCCTTAACCAGCTTGGCCTAAATAGCCAAGTGGTTATGGTACTGGGTTTGTAACCCCAAGATCAAGAGTTCAAATCTCACAATGGCAAACTATGAAACAATGTAACTTCATCTGAAACAGATGGAAACGGGTTTGTACTTGAAAGAGTTACAAGTACGGAGGAATTGGAAGTTGTTAGCCTTTTCAGTCAACCCAAATTTAAAACAGTTTACTGACAGGGAAATTATAGATTGTGAACAATGTAATCACAATATATTAGAATTGGTTCCACCATAAAAACAGGAAGCAAAGAAAGAAAATTGTGCATATTCTTTCCTAACAGGGCATGTCAACTTTGTCTTTTGAGAAATGAATTAGGACAATTCTCATTCTCGAGCTAAGAATTGTCTATTAGAATTTATGAAATGTCTCCTTGCTCCAAAACAACCTAGTGCAAATCCAGCTTATCAATATTTAATCAATCAATCAAGCCTGGTCACAAGAGCATAGAGACCAATATGTGAAGGGCGGGGGAAGAAATTAGAAACTGATTTCATAAAAACAGCATTACTGGGCAAGTGCTATTTAAAATATTACTTATTTTTAAATAAAAGTGATCAGCTTTAGATTTTGGTCTAAGAACCTTACAATTAGTATAATACCTTCTTTCAAATTTTTCACAAAAGACCCCCCCCACCCCCACCCCACACCACAACACCACATCCCCCCATCTTTGTTGATACTGTGGATCTTGCAAGCATATGATTTTAGGTAATTAAACAGCTTCCTTTGTACATACTGCCCTTAATGCACTTACCAGATTTGATAGGACAATCTTTGAGAGGCATTTCTCCATTACGAAGATCCAAGCTGGATGGAGGAAATCCCACCATGATTTTTTGTAGTGCACATGGAATTCCAGTTAGTTCTTCTACTTTATCTTTCAACTCTTGGGCACAGGACGCTGAAGTCAGCCCTTGCATCAGGTGAGTTCCATTCTTTGCTTTACATCGTAAACGTAGCATTGTCATTTCTAGAGTACAATGTGAATGCACATTCAACCAATGAAGTATCCATCTCACAACATGCTTTACCAATGATGATATGAATTTTTTTTCCATCATCTACACATTTATACTATCTGAATTAGATACTAGAAAATCATTTGAAAAAAGAAACATGCTGTCGAAGCTTTTCATCTTCCATTCATCAGGACAGATTCCAATCAATCAATCAGCAGCCTGTCCTCATGCAGTATAATTGTTGTTCCCTTTGAGATGTGGTATTCTTGTGAATCTTTGACAGCATGTCTTTTTTTTCAGCAATACTCAAGTTTTGTACTACCAAGCGAATAATTTAGAAGTTATTTAAACTACATCACACTATATGTTAACATAACCCCAATTATCTTTTGGGTCCATTGTTAATAAACAAAATAATCCATTTGCCCATATTCTAATGATAGATGTAAACAATCACATTTTGCTTCTCTTTTTAACTTCTCCAATTTAAACAGAAACTCAAATCACTAGAATAAATTTAGTGAAACATAAAAGCTAACATTTCCTCTGCACTCTAATTATTTTTGACAGCCTAATACAAAATCTCATGAGCAGGGCAAGGTGGTAGTCAAATATTACTAGATCCAGAGGCCAACGACTGCTTGGTTTATCCTTAGCCTCTCCTATTTTTCATAGCATGCTGCCCCTTGGTGACATGATCCAAAAGCACACCATTAGTTTTAGTTTGTACGCTGCCAACACCCGGCTCTACTTTACCATCACCTCTACTGCTAAATTATCAGACCTCTTCTCCAAGGTCCATTACAAAATGGGCAGAAATTTCCTCTAATTAAATTTTGGGAAGACTGAGGCCATGGACTTCAGTCCCTACTACAAACTCTGCTCCCTAGCTACCAACTCTCCCAGGCAAGTCTGAGACCAAACAAGACTGTTTGCAACGTTGGTGTCTCATTTGACAGGGATGAGCTTCTGACCATATCCCTGCACCATCACTAAGACCACCTATTTTCACCTCCACAGCAGCACCTGACTGCACACCTGCCTTAGCTTATCTGCTGCTAAGACCTTTGGTTTATATCTTTGTTACCTTTCAAAGTATTCCTGGTTGGCCTCCAATGTTCTACCCTGTATGCTTAAGGTCATTCATTCAAAGCTCTGCTGCCCATATCCTTGCACCAAGTCCAGTTTCCCCCATCATCCCTGTGCTTGCTGACCCACACTGGCTCCTGGTCAAGCAATATCTTAATTTTAAAATTCGTGTACTTGTTTTCAAATCCCTCGATGACCTCACCACTCTCATCTCCTTAAACTTCTCCAACCCCACAACCCTCAGATATCTGTGCTCATCTAACATTGGTCTCTTGAGCATCTCTGATTTTAATTGCTCCACTGAGGCAATGCTTCAGTTCCTTAGGCCCCAAGCTCTAGAATTCTCTCCCCAAATCTCTCCAATTCTTTGCCTTTCTTTCTTCCTTTAAGATGCTCCTCAAAACCTACTACTCTGACTAAGCTGACTGGACATTTGCCCCAATACCGCTTGATAAGACTCTGTTTCTAATTTTGCTTTATAACGCTCCTCTAAAGTGCCTTAGGAGATTTTCTAAGGTGCTATATAAGTTGTTGCTATATTTGGTACCAACTCCATGATCTATGGCCAGATATTTTGGTTCATGTCAAGCTAAATTGCAAAAGAACAGGGGCAGACCATCAAGCCGCATCCCCCCCCCCCCACTCCTGTTCTGCCATTCAAGTAGATCATGGCTAATCTGTGCCTAAACTTTATCTACTCCAACTTGGTTCCATAACCCTTTGTATAACAAAAAGCTATCAATCTCAGTCTTGATTGAATTAACTGACCAAGCCACAACAGATTTTTTGGGGGAAAAGACTTCCAAATTTCCAATGACTTTTGAGCAAGATGGGTTTCCTGCGTTCAGTCTAAATAGCCCAGCTCTAACTTTAAGGTTATGCCTCATTGTTCTGGACTCCCCCATTAGGGGAAACAGTCCATTTCTATCTACCCTGTCAAATCCTTTAATTACCATAAACACCTCAATGCATCACCCCATAAGCTTTAATATTCAATGAAATACAAGCCTTGTATGTGCAAACTCTCGAGTTAATAATTTAACTCTTTTTAACCCAGGTATCATTCTGGTGAATCTTCCTCCAAGGCCAACATATCCTTCCTCAGATGCCGTGCCCTGAACTGAATGCAGTACTCTACATGGAGACCAAACACAGACTTAAACATCCAACATAATTTCCACTTCTTTGTATTGTAGAACTTTTAATAAAGTTGGCATTAATAAATGCCAACATTCCATTAGCCTTTCTAATCATGTATATCTGTCCACTAGCTTTTAGTGACTTCAGTACTTGTGCTTCTAAAGCCCTTGGCTCTTGCACAGTTCCTAGCTTCTCAACATTTAGAAAATACTTGGATTTATCATTCTTGGGTTCAAAGTTGATGACCTCACATTGAACTCCATCTTCCAGATTTACCTACTTACTTAATCCATCAACAGTCCACTGCAACTTGCTGCTCCCATCTAGGCTATTGACTGCACCAGTTAGTGTTGTAAGCGAACACTATACCTTCACCTAAATCATTTATAAATATTGTGAAAAACTGAAGCCCCCCCCAGTACAAATCCCTACAAGACATCATTAATCACATCCTGCCAATTGGAGTACATATCACAGATGCTGCCTGACCTGATTATTTTCAGCATCTACAGTATTTTGCTGTTGCATATTTTCTGTCTCTTACATTCTAACCAATTCCCTACCATTGCCAGTAAGTTGCCTCCAATTGCATGCAATCTCATTTTTGTTAACTGTCTCTTCTGCAACTCTATGTAAATAATATCCTAGATCATCCCTTATCCACCATTTTTATTACTTCAAATCTTCAACAGGGTTCACTAGATACGACTTACCAGTTCCATACAAACATGATCTGATTAGGTAGTGAGAGAAATGGATGTTATTTTCTTTAATATTTTTGGGGAATATCATGTTATTCTGTGAAGAAGGCTGTGTGTGTCTGTGTATAATTTAATTCAGCTGAGCAGAGATTAATGGAGATAGGTTGACCAGGGGGGGGTTTAAAACATGAAAACAATAGAGACATTAGGTTTGAGGTACAAGTAAATAGGCTGCATCTAACATTTGCATTTTTAGATAAGTTGAGAGCTTGTTTGAATATCAAAGGAAAGTTAGAGGTAACATGAAACATGTTTGCACCTCACAGGAGTTCCATAGGCAAACGGAAGCAGGGATGTTATATTTTATTGACCAGGAGGCAAAGACAAAATAGAGATAGTCATTTGGTAGTATAGAACTTGAGTATTGCTTAAAAAAGAGGCATGAAAGATTTTATATTTGGAAGGATTTGAGTTTCAAAGAGATGTGAGAACAATGGAATCTGAGATGAAAGAGGGGAAAAAGATATTTTAGAGTTACTGTAGCTGCGAGCTGGTAGCTCTGAGATGGAAGGTGCAGGTTTGAATCAGCCACCAAGTCAAGCCAGAAAAGTCTTGGGCTGCAAAAAGCAGTTTTATGCTGAAGTGTGGATTTCCACAGCAGAGTGGGAGAAAGTTACAGGTCATGTGGTGTGCCTTTATTAACGCTACAGCAGTTTGTTTTGGGTAATATTACTGGATTTTTATAGTTAAACATCAACAAGGGAATGTTGCATGGAAAGTGTTTACTTGTGGGCCTGACCAAGCAGACTATCTTTTTGGGGGAATGTGTTGTAAAACTAACCTTAATTGTGCAACTGTAATCTTGAGCGCTTAAGTTTTCTTCT
Source organism: Carcharodon carcharias (assembly GCF_017639515.1). Taxonomy (NCBI): domain Eukaryota; kingdom Metazoa; phylum Chordata; class Chondrichthyes; order Lamniformes; family Lamnidae; genus Carcharodon; species Carcharodon carcharias. Next base: position 22,451,111 of record NC_054475.1, read on the forward strand.
ATTCTTGTTAATACAACTTTTAATTTTTAAAATCTCAGAAGTGTTACTAGACTTCTTGCTGCTGAGATCAATATGACAGGTTATTTTCAGAATACAAAACAAAAGGTTATGGCCCGTAAGCCAAGTTTTTCTCTCGGATTTGTCTGAGCAGCAATTAACATCTGCTCAGTCACTTTGTTCCTAAAATGGATTTGATATTAGGAAAACAGGCCTATAATTTCCTTATTTCTTCCAGGCTTTCTACATAGAGTGACATTGACAATTTTCTGATCCAAGAGAGAAATTCCTGAATCTAGAGTATTTTGGAAGATCATAACAAAAGCTTCTACAAATTCCTCATCTACTTCTTTCATTATTTTTCAATTAACACCTTTAAAATTATAACTAGTAGGTTCGTCCCCTTGATTTTTTTTCTAGCTTTCGTCGTATATCTGATATATTATCCTCATCTTCTGTGAAGGCCAATACAAAGTATTTATTCTGCTTTTCAATATCAATATCACCATCTATTTTAAGGATCCCACATTACCCTTAAGCCACCCTTTCTCCTAATATACTTGATATCCCTTGTAATTTTTTTGTTCTGTTTTTCCATTTACTTTCTTTTTTATCCCATTTATATTCTTTATTCATTGTTGATGGGATTTCTACAGTTGTTTGCATTTGTATAGTATTAGTTTTGAACTACCTTGTTGACCAAGGCTGCATGGACAATTGGGCCAAATGGCCTGTTTCTTTGCTGTAAATTACATGCAATTACCTGGAGTGATTAGAGTTGGAATTTGATTGGGAGAGAAGTCAGATGATTTAATTGTGGTTTACAAGATTGTCAAAAATCACCTTGTTGCCTGAACTACCACCTGTTAATTCCAATAATTGTTTGTTGAGGAAGAATGAGTTTAAGCTAGCTTGTACCTTAAAACAGGTTTATTTCCAAGACAGCAAAGCAAAGTCACAGACTCTCCCAATTCCTCCCAGACACCAAGAGTGAACTGGTTTACATACTCTTACAAAGATTCCCTAATTGGGGACAGCTATGCTTAATTACCAATTCAAAACATGCAATCTATTGCAGCACAATTTCAACATTACCACCAGCTACAATACCTCAATCACTCATTATTCCTTACGCAATCAATAAAATTGCAAATATTTCACAACAGCCCCAGAATCTGATCTCAAAACTCCCAAATGGACCAGCTTTTCAGTGGCTCATGAGTAACAAAACCTCTACAGAAAATAAAATTCAAAATTAAATAACTCTAAAAATACCTTTACCTAGAGGGATTTTTGTATGTCCTTTACTTCAAAATGTGGCTTTACTTACAAGTCATACAAATAACAGTTTAAAACTCAGCTTGTCTGTATAGAAGGCGATACTTTTAATTCATTCAGCAGCTGTACTGCAGACTGATCATTTCCAGACCCAGATTTCTATTGAAGAAAATTCATTAAAACTAGGCTTTCATCAACATACAAATTAGGTACAGGAATAGGCCCCTTGAGCCTGCTCCACCATTCAATAAGATCATGGTTGATCAGAGTTTAACCTCCACTCCACATACCTGCCTACACCCGATTAACAAGGTTATCAAGAATCTACCTAGCTCTGCCTTAAAAATATTCAGATTCTGCTTCCACTGCCTTTTGAGGAAGAGAGTTCCAAAGATTTACGCCCCTCAAAGAAAATTCTCATCCATCTTAAATGATTGACCCCTTTTTTTTTTTAAAATCGTGACCCGTGGTTCTAGATTGTCCCACAAGAGGAAGCATCTACTCCACATCCACTCTGTCAAGATCTCTCAGGATTTTAAAGGTTTCAATCAAGTTGCCTCTTACTCCTCTAAACTCCAGCAGATACAAACCTGGTCTGTCCAGCCTTTTCTCATAAGACAACCTGCCCATTCTAGGCATTAATCTAGTAAATGCTTCCAATGGCATTTACATCATTCCTTAAAGAAGGAGACCAATACTGCATGCACTACTCCAGATGTGGTCTCACCAGTGCCCTCTATAACAGATTCATATTATCCCCACATTTGTAATCAATTTCCCTCACAATAAACAATAACATTCTATCATTAATATTGCCTTTAACTTAATAAAACATCTCAAGATGCTGCAGAGGTATTATAAAACCAGAGCCGCATGAAGAGATATTCGACTGACGACCAAAAGCTTGGTCAAAGACTTCAGTTTTAAGAAATGTCTTAAAGGAGAAAAGCAAGGTAGTCAATGGAGAGATTTAGGGATGAAATTCCAGAGCTGAGGGCTTACACAGTTGAAGGCACTACTGCCAAAGGGGGAGCAATTAAAAACAAGCACAGGGGTGATGCATGAATGGAATTTAGTGCAAGATTATGGATCAGGAAGGAATTTTAGTTACAGTAGTTTATTATTCTGGGAATTGCACAAATTGCAACAGATTGAAAATTGTTTATGTTATTCTTGTTGTTACACTATGGTTATCTAAACTTTTGCTTGGGTGCCAACCCCAACTCCTTTTGATTCAGCGGCTTATGGGTTAAGTAGGAGTGGTAGCATAGTAGTTATGTTGCTGGACTAGTATTCTAGAGGCTTGGACTTATGGTCTGGAGACACAAGTTCAAATTCCAACAGGGTAGCTAGGGAATATAGATTTAATTAATTAAATTAATTGAACAAAAATAGCTATTATCAGTAATTGTGACCATAAAACTACTAGACTGTTGTAAAACCTCTGGTACACTAACGTCAAATACAGAAGGAAATTTAGTGTCCTTACTCAGTCTGGCCTGCATGTGACTCCAGATCCACAGCAATGTGGTTGACTCTTAGCTGTCCTCTGAAAAGGTACAGCAAACCACACAGTTGTATCAAATCGTTATAAAAAATTCTAGTTAATAATTACAGGTGACCTGGATTAGACAGAAGCACTAGATATGCCAAAGGCACAGCCAGCCTACTAAACCTGCAAAGTTCTCCTAACTAGATCTGCATACCTGGGCCAAAATTGGAAGAACTGTCCCACAGATGAGTCAAGCAACATCCCAGAATAGTCTTTCTTACTCACTGAATCATACCTTACAACCAATTTCCCAGACTCATCCATTACATTCCCTGGGTATGTGCTGACCCACTTAGCAAGTCAAACTCACCAAAGGTGGTGGCAGTCGTGTACAGTCAGGAGAGAGTGGTTCTGAGAGTTCTCAGCACCGAATCCAGACTGCATAAAGTCTTATAACATCAGCAAGGCTGCCCTGTGCTGCTTACCACTTATCACCTTCCATCAGTTAATGAATCAGTATTCCACGTTGAACACCACTTGGAAGAAACACTGAGGGTAGCAAGTACTTGAGTTGCGGAGTACATCACCACGGGTAAATTGGTAGCAACTCTATTGACCAAGCTGAGCCCTGAAAGGAATAGCTTCTAAATTGAGCAACAAATGGTGAGGGAATGAAAAACAAGGGGCAAACTTACAGAACATCGGTGGGAGTGCTGACCACAGGCCTTGTGAAGACGAAATTCCATCTTCACAGAGGGCACTTTCTGTTCTTTGGTGTGGCACTGCCACTGTGCTAAATGAAATAGATTCAGAACAGATCTAGCTGCTCAGAACTAGGCACCCATGAGGGGCTGTGGGAAAACAGCAACAGAACTGCAATCCGCCACAATCTGTAATCGTGTGGCCAGGTATTTCCCTCATTCAACCATTACCATCAAGCTATAGGACCAACTCTGGCTACAACACAGGACTACGTGCATATTAAAGAACAGAGCTAATTTATCCCATAGTCAACATATCAGGTCAAAAATCAACAGCCCTGTCACATCTAGTTGAGAATGGTGGAGGAGCCCCAGGAATAACTGCATCCTCAAAGATAACGAAGTCTGCCAAAGAAAAGGACAAGGCTAAAGCATTTGCAACTATCTTCAGCCAGGTGCTGAGTGGATGATTCAGCTCAGCCTCCTCCTGAGCACCTCAGCATGGAAGATGACAGTCTTCAACCAACTTGATTCACTTCCATGTGAATTCAAGAAACGTTCAATGCATCGGATAAAGCAAAAGCTATAGGTCCAGACAATATCCCAGCTGTAGCACTGAAAATTTGCGCTCCAGAGCTAGCAATGGTCCAGCCCTATCTGTTCCAATACAGCAACAACATTGGTAACTATCCAATAATATAGAAAATTGGTCTGGTGTGTCCTGTTCACAAAAATCAGGACAAATCCAATCTGGCCAGTTACCATCCCATGAGTCTAGTCTCTATCATCAGCAAAGTGATAGAAGGTGTCACTAGCAAAGCTATCAAGCTGCACTTACCAACAACTTGCTCACTGATGCTCAATTTGGGTTCTGCCAGGGCCACTCAGCTCCACACTTCATCACAGCCTTGGTCCAAACACAGACAAAAGAGCTTAATTTCAGAGACGAGGTTAGAGTGACGACTCTTGACATCAAGGCAGCATTTGACAAAGTGTGGCATCAAGCAGCCCAAGTAAAATTGAAGTCAGTGGAAATCAGGGGTAAACACTCTCCACTGGTTGGGGCCATACCTAGTATAAAGGACAATGGTTGAGGTTTCTCAAGACCAATCATCTCAGCCGGACATCACTGCAGGAGTTCCTCGGGGTAGTGTCCTTGGTCCAACCATCTTCAGCTGCTTTATCAATGACTTTCCCTCCATCATAAGGTCAGAACTGGGGAAAGTTTGCTGATGATTGCACAGTGTTCAATTCCATTTATGAGTCTTCAGATAACGAAGCAAGCAGTTTGTGCCGGCATGCAGCAGGACCTGGACAATAATCAGTGGCAAATAACATCTGTGTGCTACCAGTGCTGGACAATGGCCACCTCTAGTACTGAGAGAGTGCTGCATTGTTGCAGGTGTCATCTGTCAGATGAAGTGTTATACCAAGGACCTTCTGCCATCAAGTGGATGCAAAAGATCCCATGCCACTATTTTGAAGAGCAGAGGTGTTCTCCACAGTGTCTTGACCCAATATTTGTTTCCATGAAGATCTTCAAAACAGATTACCTCGTGCTGGTGCCCATTTGGTTGAGAATTCAGCAAGTGACATGCTAATGAGACTCGCCATTGAATTCAGCCAATATTTTCTCCCAAATGGATTGGCTATTTGCTGGACCATATTCCTGCCCAGAAGATAAAATCAAGCCCACAGGTACAATAATACATTTACAAAAATAAGTTAAAATAGGCTTTGAGCAAGGAAAGCAGAAACTTTTATTTAAAAAGTCTAATATGTACTTTGAAGTTCAACTCTTAAAGGAGAAGGGCACCACAGTTGACCTGGTCAAACTTGAAGATGAGTAATAACTGTGTAGCAACTTGAATATTATCTGTTTTAGGACAATTTAAAAAAGGGAATGGCCTTGTTTTAGGATGGCTTATTACTGTGAGTGACTAAGGAAAAATGCCAGAGTTAGCCTGATATTTTTGTTATTTTCTGCTTATGTAGTCACAATGAAGATTGTATGGTAATAACAGATGGAAGAGCAACTGTAGTAATGCAATGATATATTCAATACATGATTCAAAATTTGTAAATGTTGAGAAGGTGCAAAAATGCCAGGACTGAGAGGATACACATATTAAGAAAGGCTGACCAAGCGAGGGTTCTTTTCTCTAGAAAAGAGAAGCCGAAGGGTTACTCAACAGACGTCGAAGATTATGGAAAAAATTTGATAGGTGTTTTCTACTTGTGGGGGAGACCAATATTTGGGGCCACAAATAAACTGTAGTTGCCAATAATCCAATAAGAAATGTTGAATAATTATTGTAAATATTGACGCTAAGTAAAGGGATGCCAGAAATCCCATGGAAAGATACTGAAATCAGGGACAGGGGCTTATTAAAACAAACATAAGCAAAATAACAGTAAAGAAGAAAATAATGGTACCCAAGAGTGACAAATCTTCAGGACCACAGTTTCCATCCAAGAGTTTCAAAGAAGTGAGAACATTGGAAGATTATAGTTAGGGAATCTGCAAAGTTCTCTCAGTTCAGGAACAGTTCCTTTAGATTAGAAAATCGCACATGTTACACCACTATTTAAGAACGGTGAGAGGGCGAAACCAGGGAATTATTGATCAGTTAGCCTAGCATCATATCTCAGGAAATTACTCCAGTCTATAATTAAGGATAGGGTGATTGAACACGTTGAAAGTTTTCAGCTGATCAAAAGGAGCCAACATGGATTTATAAATGAGAAGCCTTGCCTGATGAACTTGATCAAATTTTTTGAAGAGGCAGAGGGCAATGTCTATGGATGTTAATTATGTTGACTTCTAGAAGGCCCTCAGAAGAGATGGTTGGTTAAAGTTGAAGGCTGTGGAATTGAAAGCAAATTATCGACTTGGTAAGGAAATTTACCAAATGGCTGAAGGGAGAGTAGGAGCAATGGCAGCTACTCCGATTGACAGGGTGTGAAACAAACTGCATAGTTTTGGGAGAAACAAGATAAATACCTGAGGGCAAAAGCAATAGAAGAATATGCTGACAGAGATGGGAGGGAAAAGGCTAGTATGGGACATAAATGCCAGCATAAATCAGTTAAGCCGAAAGACCCATTTCTGTACTGTTGACTATTGTATTTTTAATCAGTTGTCTGAATATACTCCACTAGTAGAAATATATATTGAAGTTGTATGGTTAGTTCCCCCTAATGTTGTATTTTACATTGAATCATTTTATTTTATTAGAGCAAAAATTACTTTGATAGACCCATGGCGGAAGAACAGCAAGCTTAAGAATGATGGTATTCCTATGGGGAGACTATGGCATAGTGGCAATGTCACTGGGCTAGTAATGCAGGAGCCCTGGGGAATGCAAGTTCAAATCCTACCATGAATTTCAAGCTAGTCTCAGCCAATGAAACTATCATAGATTGTTGTAAAAACCCACCTGGCTCTCACTAATGTCCTTTAGGAAAGGAAATCTGCCATCCTTGCCAGGTCTGGCCTACATGCGATTCCAAATCCACAGCAATGCGGTTGCCCTCTGATGTGGCCTTGTAAGCCACTCAGTTCAAGGACAAATTGGATGGGCAACACCCACATCTCAAATAATACAGAAAAAAGACACGGGTACATAAAAGAATAAAACAGTTAATACTGTGTTAAAAATAGCACACAATCTCAAGCATTTTCCTTCTCCGAAATAAATGAAATACTTGGGTGGGCCACTGCTTATCAAAATGGAGAAACCATTCATGGTACCAGTAGACAAGTGACAAATACTTAATTAAAGGACTTTGATAAAAACTAGACAAGAGGGCCAAGAAAGAGAAAAAGAGCAGGGTGGAACGTGAGAACATCCTCACCTATGTCAATTGATGGAAATAATATAGAACAACCATTATTCATTGAGATAAAAACAAAAACCTGTGGATGCTGGAAATCCAAAACAAAAACAGAAATACCTGGAACAAGTCAGCAGGTCTGGCGGCATCGGCGGAGAAGAACAAAGTTGACGTTTGGAGTCCTCATGACACTTCAACAGAACGGGTCTATTGAAGGGTCATGAGGACTCCAAACGTCAACTTTGTTCTTCTCCGCCGATGCTGCCAGACCTGCTGAGTTTTTCCAGGTATTTCTGTTTTTGTTTTAACCATTATTCATTACCTTGTAGTTATAAGTCTGTATCATTGGCCCAGGGGTCAAAATATAACCCTCAAGGACTCTTGAGATTTGAGATTTTGGGGGCTATGTTTTGGTTTTCAGGGGCTCTTTTTTATTCTCATTAATCCCTTCATTAGGTAATGCAGTTACATAGTACCATTACCTTGAGAATGTGTTGATTTTTTTCAGGGTTTCCTTCTTTAGATAGAAATGGTAGCACATATACCAAAAACTGTACATAGATTATTAAATCTTTTAACATGGAATCGGCTGAAACTCTCATTCATTACCATTCCAACACACTCCTGGCTGGTCTTCCCTCCTTAAACTTGAGGTCATCCAAAACTCTGCTGCCCATATCTTAACATCCCTGTCACCCCTGTGTTCACTGATCTGCCTTGGCTCACAATCAAGCAATGTCTTGATTTTAAAATTCTCATCCATGTTTTCAAACCACTCCATGGCTTCACCCTTCCCTATTTCTACAATCTCTTCCAGCTCCACAACACTCCACGGTATCCAATTCTGGCCTCCTGTGCACCCCCAAATTTAATCAGTTCACCACTGTTGGCCATGTCTTCAGTTACCTTGTTCTGGAATACCCTCCTTACATCTCTCTGCTTCACTACCTCACTTTCCTCCTTTAAGACACTCATTACAAACCTACCTCTTTCACAGCTTTTTGGTCATTTGATCTACCATCTCCTTACATGGTTCGCGTCATACTGTATTATAATGTTCCTATGAGGCACCTTGCAACATTTCATTATGTTAAAGGTGCTTTAGAAATTTAAGTTGCTGACTTGGACTTAATTTACTCAGATCTAAATGCAACTTTCTTGCCTAAGATGTCGAAGTCTTCTGACTCCTTCTGCTCCCCCATCTTCAAACTTACTTCACTAGCACTAAAGCTCAGTCCAGGTTATTTTTGCAGATCCACCGGCTCTGGCATAAATTTCTGGGGCACTTCAATCAATAACCTTTCCATCCATGAGGTAGCCTTTCTTACTTTCTGCCACTTTATCTTTTGGCTAGATTAGCAAGATCTACCATTGCAAAGCTTGATCTGTGGCCTGTTGCATAATTTGAATACAATAAATAAGAATAAAATATTAAGTTTCCTGTGTTTTGTTCCTGGGGATTTTTTACCCCATTGGAAATGCACCAGTAAAAGAATGGGGATTTCTTTTAAAAGTGGCTCACTTTGGCTCCAACCATTATTAAGACTGATGATGCCAGCTACACTTATTAGAAGTTAGAGTTCTGCTGGGGTGTTGTTATAGGCACACAATGCTACTGGTCTTGTGGTGCTTGGGTCCCTTCGTAAAGCCATTGTAATCGTTCCCACTGTCAATCCCTTTGTTCGAACTTGAGACTGAAAGGCAAATTTAGCTTGAGGTGGGGGTTTGCTACGGAGCTCGGAAAATCCTGCCTTGTGTTACTCCCAGATGGAGGGGGGCTAGATTGGGAGGTGGAGTGAGAACAAAGGTTCCAGAGGACCTACTGTGAGCTCTGCTAGTCCAGCACAGAATGAGCAAAATGCAAATCTAATAATCCATAGCCTCTTTTCAGAGCCACCCAAGGGATCTGTGAAAGGGCTGGTTACTGTCAGAGGGAGTCAGGGATGGATTTATGGAACCGGTGGACTGACTTGCTTCTGATCTGTTCACTTGTGTTTTAGTTACCTCTCTCTGTTGTGCTCTGCTTCTCTTTGATCCATTGGGGTCCTGGGTCACAAAATATTTTCCCAAAATTCACCCCCAGGTCTTCGGTCCTTGCTGTTCCTCTAATCACAGATTCTCTGGAAGAGCAGCATGATCAGGAGAGAGGGAACTGGTGATTAGAGGAGTTGTAACAATGAGTATTGGAGAGACAGATCTGTGATTGGAGGAGCCGCTCCTCTAAGATTCTGTCTCTCCCACATACAGGGGGGTGACTTTTCTTCCATTGGTTGTCCCCAAGATTGAATTTTCCAGGGCTTCTGGGAGGCAGAATTTAGACCCACAGCTGTGACTTTGAACTTTAGGTGGAAGACATCGAGAGTAACAGTTGGTAAGAAGTGCAAGAACTGAGTCCAAGCTTGATTTGTTCACCTTATTTGAATATTAAACTTAAAATGAAGCAATGTGGTTGAGTTCCCTGCCTTAACAACACGAGTATTAGGGGCACAAATGCAACAGAGTCCAGGAAGCAAGTTGGCTTGGTAACCCCCTCAATTACAGGTGGCCTGTAATCCAGGAAATTAAAATAGGGGTGTGAGGGAGGAAGGAGACAAAGAATAAAAATTAACCTAACCTGAGACAGAGAGGTGGATCTGTACTACACAACCTAGAGGCAAAAAGATTTGAAAAAAAATCTTTTTTGGTTTTCCTCAGCACTGTATGTACTTATTGCTGCAGCCTCAAGGACAACAGCTCTGCTCAATTAATTTAGGCTAGTCAACCAATTTTCATATATTTAATGTGCAATAACATTGATAACAGGATAAACAATGTTGCAATAACAAAAAAGTAAATTCTACAAGAGATTCTCCCTTGCCAGCTATTTAGTTTAGTACAATAGCAAGTTGTGCGCTAAAGCAAATTGCTTCCTTATTAAGATAAAAACTCCATAAAGGCTTGGATTGGAATTGTCAGGAAGGAAGGCTTTAGTATCCCTTCCCCCACCCCTCAAAAACTGAGCAAACTTATCTTCATACTAGAAAACATGAACAGTGGTGTCAACTATAGCTCAGTGGTAGTCCTCTTCCCTGACTCAGAAGGTTGGGGATTCATGTTCCATCCAGAGGCTTGAGCACAAAACCTATGCTGACATTCCTTGTAAGTATTAAGGGATTGCTTTATAATCAGAAGTGCCAATGGGGAGGCGATGGCATAGTGATATTGTCGCTGGACTAGCAATCCAGAGAACAAGGGTAATGCTCTGGGGACACGGGTTTGAAATCCCACCACAGCAGATGGTGGAATTTGAATTCAATAGAAAAATCTGGAAAAGTCTGATGATGACCATGAAATCGTTGTTGTAAAAACCCATCTGATTCACTAATGTCCTTTAGGGAAGGAAATCTGTCGTCCTTACCTGGTCTGGCCTACACATGACTCCAGACCCACAGCAATGTGGCTGACTCTTAAAATGACCTCTGAAATGGCCCAGCAAGCCACTCAGTTGTATCAAACTGCTACAAAGTCACAAAAAAAAAAAGGAATGAAACCGGACGGACCACTTGGCATCAACCTAGGGACCGGAAACGACAACGGCAAACTCAGACCTGTCGACCCTGTAAAGTCCTCCTTACTAACATCTGGGGGCTAGTGCCAAAATTGGAAGAGCTGTCTTACAGGCCAATCAAGTAACAACCTGACAGTTATCCTCATGGAATCATACCAGGCACCAGCATCACCATCCCTGGGTATGTCCAGTCCCACTGGCAGGACAGATCCAGCAGGGGTGGTGGCACAGTGATATACAGTCAGGAGGGAGTTGCCCTGGGAGTACTCAACATAGACTCCGGCATCATGAAGTCTCATGGCATCAGGTCAAACATGGGCAAGGAAACCGCCTGCTGATTACCATGTATCGCCCTCCCTCAGCTGATGAATCAGTGCTCCTCCTTGTTGAACACCACTTGGAGGAAGCACCAAGGGTGACAAGAGCACAGAACGTACTCTGGCTGGGGGACTTCAATGTCCATCACCAAGAGTGGCTCGGTAGCAATACTGACTGAGCTGGCAGAATTCTAAATGACATAGCTGCTAGACTAGGTCTGTGGCAGGTGGTGAGAGAACCAAGAGGGAAAAACATACTTGACCTTATCCTCACCAACCTGCCTGCCGCAGATGCACTGTCCAAAACAGTATCGGTAGGAGTAACCACTGCACAGTCATTGTGGAGACGAAGTCCCGCCTTCACATTGAGGATATCCTCCGTGTTGTGTGGCACTACCACTGTGCTAAATTTCGAACAGATCTAGCAACTCAAGACTGGGCATCCATGAGGCGCTGTGGGCCATCAGCAACAGCAGAATTGTATACAACCACAATCTGTAACCTCATGACCTGGCATATCCCCTACTCTATAATTACCATCAAGCTGGGGAATCAACCCTGGTTCAATGAAGCGTGCAGGAGGGAGCAGGAGAGCCCCAGGCATACCTGAAAATGAGGCGTCAACCTGGTGAAGCTATAACACATGACTATTTGCATGTCAAACAGCATAAGCAACAAGTGATAGACAGAACTAAATGATCCCACAAACAACGGATCAGATCTAAGCTCTGCAGCTATGCCACATCCAGTCGTGAATGGTGGTGAAAAATTAAACAACTCACTGGAGGAGGGAATTCCACAAATATCCCCATCCGCAATGGATGGAGGGGTCCAGCACACCAGTAGTAGCATTTGCTCCAATCTCCAGCCAGAAGTGCCAAATGGATGATGCATCTCGGCCTCCTCCGGAGGTCCTCATCACAGATGCCAGTCTTCAGCCAATTCAATTCACTCCATGTGATAACACTGAAAGCACTGGATAGTGCAAAGGCTAAGGGCCTTGACAACATTCCGGCAATAGCACAGAAGACTTGTGCTCCAGAATTTGCCGCACCCCTAGCCAAACTGTTCCAGTACAGCTACAATACTGGCATCTATCCAGCTATGTGGAAAATTGCCCAGGTAAGTCCTGTACACAAAAAGCAGGACAGATCCAACCCGGCCAATAACCACCCCATCGGTCGACTCTCCATCATTAATAAAGTAATGGAAGGGGTCATCAAAAGTGTTATCAAGTGGCACTTGCTTAGCAATAAACTGCTCTCTATTTAGGTTCTGCCAGGGCCACTCAGCTCCTGCCCTCATTACAGCCTTGGTTCAAATATGGACAAAAGAGCTGAACTCCCAAGGTGCGGTGTGTGTGACTGCCCTTGCCATCAAGGCTGCATTTGACAGAATGTGGCATCAAGGAGCCCTAGCAAAACTGGAGTCAATGGGAATCAGGGGAAAAACTCTCTGCTGGTTGGAGTCATATCTAGCACAAAGGAAGATGGTTGTGGTTTTTGGAGGTCAGTCATCTCAGCTCCAGGACATCACTGCAGGAGTTCCTCAGGGTAGTGTCCTCAGCCCAACCATCTTCAGCTACTTCATCAATGACCTTCCTTCCATCATAAGGTCAGAAGTGGGGATGTTCACTGGTGATTGCATGATGTTCAGCACCATTCACAACTCCTCAGATACTGAAGCAGTCCATGTCCAAATGCAGCAAGACCTGGACAATATCCAGGTTTCAACTGACAATGGCAAATAACATTCATACCACACAAGTGTCAGGCAATGACCATATCCAACAAGAGAGAATCCAACCATTAGCCCTTGATGTTCAATGGTATTACCATCACTGACTCCCCACTATCAAAATCCTGGGAGTTACCATTGACAAGAAACTGAACTGGACTAGCCATATGAATACTGTGGCTACAAGAAAGAATAGGTCAGAGGCTAGGAATCACATGATGAGTAACTCACTTCCTGACTCCCCAAAGCCTGTCCACTATCTACAAGGCACAAGTCAGGACTGAGATGGAATACTCCCCACTTGCCCGGATGAGTGCAGCTCCTACAACTGAAGAAGCTGGACGCCATCCAGGACAAAGAAGTCTGCTTGATTAGCACCACATCCACAAACATTCACTCCCTCCACCACCAACTCTCAGTAGCAGTGTGCACCATCTACAAGATACACTGCAGGAATTCACCAAGGCTCCTTCCATAGCACCTTCCAAACCCACGACCACTATCATCTAGAAGGACGAGGGCAGCAGGCACGTGGGAGCACAACCACCTGGAAGTTCCCCTCAAGTCACTCAGCATCCTGGCTTGGAAATATATTGTCGTTTCTTCACTGCCACTGGATCAAAATCCTGGCACGCCCTTCCTAACAGCACTCTGGGTGTACATACACCCCATGGAATGCAGCAGCTTAAGCGGCAGCTCACCACCACCTTCACAAGGGCAACAAATGTTGGCCTAGCCAGTGAAGCCCATGTCCCATGAATGAATAAAAATAACCTTCAGGAAGAAACCCCACCTGCCTTCTCAGGAGGACATAAAAGAACTTGTGGCACTGTTTTAAAGACATAAGGGGGTTATCCCCAGTATTACAGACATTTAATCCTCGACATCACTCGTATGTATTATCTGATCATATTGCTGTTTGTCAGACATTGATGTGAAACGTCAACTCTTTTCTTCTCCGCCGATGCTGCCAGACCTGCTGAGTTTTTCCAGGTAATTCTGTTTTTGTTTTTGATGTGCACCAATTGGCTGCCATATTTCCTACTTTATAACAGTGACTGCACTTCAAAAGTGTTTAATTTGCCATAAAATGCTTTAGGATGTCCCGAGGTCATAAAAGGTACAACGTAAATTCAAATTCTTTCTTTCTTCAGCAATAGGAATAATTTGAACATTATTACAGTACTGTTTCATCATTTATCTGCTTTATACTACAAACATTAATGTTTGTGAAATCAAGTATGGAGCCACCCAGATATTTGCTTCTGCCAGAGACAAACTAAATTAACTCACCAACACACTTCGAATGAGATTTTTTTTAAAGTGTGCTGATAACATTAAGGATGTAATCAAGCATAAATTTCAGATAAGCTTCACAAAACAAAAAGTAAGCATTAATCTCACTTGAGACAAATCTAGGTGGCACCCGGACGAATCAATTATTCATTCATTACTCGTACGATTTTAAAGCCACTAAAATACATCGTGCATTGCATTCTACCGTCCGACTATAAATTAAAGCCTGCGTTTACTTTTCCATTAGATCCATGTTCCCCATCAATTATTTTTCACCCCATCAACACATTTCCCCACCTTTCCATTAACATACTCTGCTCTCTACACCCTTTCGAACAGAATTATTTTTATCCCATACAATCTTGAGCAACAGAAACGGTCCATTACCCCATACTCCTCAGTAAAGACCAAGTGTTTAGCGCCTCAGTTCCCTGGGTAAAATACCTTTGGAAGTGAGATGCCCACAACAGCGTCTCAATGGTAACCGGGCCTGGTAAACCACTCCCAGCAACCGACTCAACTTTCTTTATTAAATGCTGTTCCTCTTCACGGAAAAACCGAGCAGGCGCAACTACCCCATAAACACGTCCGCAACTTCTATCCCCTTTACTTCAAAGCACAACATACGTTTCACAAATAACTATTTACCAATAAAAGGGCAGGACCAAACTTGTGATAAGGCCACACCGACAAACACAAATACTCACCCTCGACCAGTCAGAACGTTGTTATTACGCATGCGCCTGACATCACAAAGCCAGAAACCTTTATCACGTGGTCAGCTTCAAACCTGACTTGCCGCCGCCGTCCCTTCCCCACACACCCACCTCCCCCAGTTTCCCCTTAGGTGGTTTCAACCCACTTCCCCCGCCCCCATCTCCCCCCCCCCCCCCGGCCACCAAGGTAGTTTCAACCCGCTCCCTAACCTTTCCCGGGGCAGTGGGCGGAGACACATCGACGTCACAATTGTTGTGCGACGTCACGTAGGCGGCGATAGGCACCTTGGACGGGGAGCCGGTAAAATGTCGCTGGCTGTGAGGAAAGGTAAGTCAGAAGGACGGGAGGGGAGGGGGTCAGTGGAGTGGTTGGGGGGGGGGGGACTATTGCTCAGGTTTTCCAAGGCCGAGACATGTTTGGAGCAGACGATGGGAGGGAGCGGCGTCAGGCTGTCAGACTTCGTGTGTACTTGCAGCTGAGTCTCCCTGACCAAAGGTGGCCGGTGCAAGGTTACAGCAAAACTTGGGGTGGGTGTCTGGTGTGCAGATTGAGTACAATCCTCTTCACACACACAAAAAATTAACCGCATATACCCCAAATCCGGCTGGAGTTAACGTTTCAGTGGAGCGACCTAAGCACGAGGTAAACTGTTGTTCCCATTAAATCCCCAAATGTATAGCTGCTGGTACTGGGAATCTGAAATAAAAATAGAAATTGCTGGGAAATACTCGGCAGCGTCTCTGGAGACAGAAACATATTACGTTTGAGGTCGATGACTTTTCATCAGAGCCTTATCAGATAATGAAAGGTCATCAACCTGAAATTCAACTGAAGGGAAAAGATTTGAAGGGCTGTGGAAGAGTGGAACTAGCTGACTTGCTTCTGCAGAGAGCTGGCGCAAACTTAGTGCCCCAAATGTCCTTCCTCTTGCTTAATGACCATTCTATGAATAAACTTCCCTTCAAGTCAATCCTGAATTGCTGACCCCTTATCCTTCAGACTGTGAATCCTAGTCCTATACATTGTGGTGATGAGAAACCACTTATCAGCATCTGCCTTCTTGGGATTTTATGTTTCACCTCTTATTCTTCTGAACTCTGGAGAGTATAAGTCCATTCTACTTGATTTCTGCTCATGACACCCATCTCATCCCAGGATTCAATGTAGTGAAATAAAACAGAAAATGCTGGAAAAACTCAGCAGGTCTGGAAGCTCCTAAAGAAGAATCATACGGACTTGAAACGTTAACTCTGTTTCTCTCTCCTGACAAATGATGTCAGGCTAACTGATCTGTAGCTCCCAGTTTTCTTTCCCTACTTTCTTGAACAGCAGTGTTACATTTGCTACCTTCCAGTTCACTGAGATCATCCCAGAATCGAAGGAATTTTGGGAAGATCAAAACCAATGCATCAACGATCCTTGCAGCCACCTCTCTTAGAATCCTTGGGTGTAGGCTGTTGTGGACATATTTGTTTTGTAAAAGACTTAAAGATTTAAAATAGAAATTAACAGATGTTTCAAAATTGTTGATAAAACCGAGACATGATTTTCTAGATGGTATCAAATTATTGTAGTTAATGTACCATTTGGTGGAATTGCTAAAAAAAAATGAGTTTTAGAATGCTAAAAGGAAACTTTCTTGAAATGGCATTTGGCAAACCTGCTTTTCATTTTTTGTGGGGTGGTTTGGGGGGGGAGGGAAGAGCCATTATTATTTTTATTTTGCTAACATCACAGCCAAACAATGCATTTTCAATCATGTATTATGAATAAATGGTCAAAACTAAAGAAAATTATTTCCTTTTTAAAAATCCTGAGAAGTTATGGAATGAGTTTAATTGGGATGGGATGTGAAGGAACTAGGAAGAAAAAGTCATCCTGTGTGTTCCATGAATGGTGTTGAATTGATGAATTGTGTGGCTTGAAGGAGTTTTACTGGACTTTATATTTAACCTGGTCAAATCAACAGATTATAAGAATGTAATGTGAACGTTCTTAGGTCAGACCACATTTGTGTTCAGTTTTGGTCACTTAGTTAAAAAAGACAAAATCCAGCGTTGGCTGGAGGTGATGCAGAGGAGAGGCAAAAACATGGGGAGAATCTTGAACAAAAACAAAAATACCTAGGAGAATCTTGTTTTTTTTCCCGTTCTGAAAGGAGTTGACTAAGAATGTACCTCACTGAGATATCGACAGGTTTCAGCTTGTGTCAGGAGCAACGTTTTTCATCTGAAGAATGGACTTTGGGTAGGATAGTGGAGGCAAGCAGCCTGGAGTTACTTGAGAACTAATTAGATGACACTGGAGGTGAGAGACTGTCAATTCATTCTGAATGAATGAGCTAGGATGGGCCAAATGAACATCTTGTATCTATCAAGTGACTAAATTAAGTGAGGAAATTACATAAAACAATGGCTTAAAATGCATTGAGCGAAGAGTGAACTGAGTAGCAATTTGTGAGTTACCACACTTTACACTCATAACTTGGATTATCAAAATCCTATTGGAGGAATGGATTGGAATATGAGATTGTTGGAAGGCATGAAATGTAATTGTGTTGATGTTATTGTAAATATACTGCAATTTTGGTTTTGCTTGCTATATTGTTATTCAGATACAAACGAAAATAATATTATAGAAGACTTGCAATGGCTTCTGCTCCTAGTCCTTTGGTGTTAGCTCTGATGTACCCCGAGGATCTATTCTTAACCCCTCCTATTTCTCATCTACATGGTGCCCTCAACGACAACATCTGAAAGCACAGCATTAGTTTTTGCATGTACGCTGACGACACCTAGCTCTACCTCAACATCAACTCTTTTGGCTTCTCCACGGCTGCTAAATTATCAGGCTGCATTCAACCTTGAGGGCTGGATAAGCAGAAATCCCTTGTAATTAAATATTGGGAAGACTGAAGCCATTGTTTTCGGTCACCGCTCCAAATTCCGCTCCCTAGCTAACAACTCCATCCCTCTCCCTGGAAACAGTCTGATGTTAAGCTAGTCTGTCTGTGACCTTGGTGTCACGTTTGACTCCAAGAAGAGCTACTGACCTCATCTGTGCCATCATTAAGCCCATCTATTTACATCTCTGTAACATCACCCAGTTTCACCCCTGTCTCAGATGTTCAGCTACTGAAACCCTCAATTATGCCTTTGTTACCTCTAGACTTGAGCATTCCAATGCACTCCTGGCTGGTCTCCCACATTCTACCCTTCTAAAATTTAGATCATCCAAAACTCAGCTGCCCTGGTATTAACTTTCACCAAGTCCTGTTCTCCTACGACCCTTGTGTGCGCTGACCTACACTGGCTCCCGGTCAAGCAATGGCTTGATTTTAAAATTTTCATCCTTGCTTTCAATCCTTCCATGGCCTTTTCCCTCCCTATCTCTGTAATCCCTTCCAACCCCACAACCCTCGCAGATATCTGCACTCTAACCTGTGCAAAAAATGAAGAAAGGCTTTCATTTGTAATTGTGTTGTTCCAGAAGACACTTTGTTTTTGAGATTTAGGGTTCTTCACTGTACCCACTGTTAGCCTGGAAAGGGTCTGAGAAGGGCAGGCAGTACAGGCACAGGTTTACTGTTGAAACTGAGTGAAATCTGGGATTAATAGTTGCATTGCGAATTGAGAATTGTCATGTGGAAACTTCAGAGAAATCAAGTGACTCAAATGTTTAATCAACTAGAAAATCTTGACTAACTAGTCTAGAGAGACCAGTGAATGTTTACAGCTGTGAACAGCAAGAACAAATTGTAGGTGCCTTTTGGTGAATGCTGCTATGAAACCTATCTATTTTTCACTATAAAAATTATGCATTAATAGCATGCAACATTATTAACATATAAAAGATACAGCAAAAATGGAGTATATGAGATATACCATGAGTTGCATTGTGCCCTGCTTTGCTGCTATCCTTGATTCCCTCTTATCTCTCATCTACATGCAGCCTTTTGGCAACAACATCTGCAAACATATCAGTTTCCACATGTACACTTAAGACACCAAGCTCTACCCAGCAACCATCTACCTTGACCCCTGGTCCACTGTCTCTAAATTATTGGACATCTTGTTCAACATCCAGTGCTGAAATGAGCAGAAATTTCCTCCAATTAAATATTGGGAACACAGAGGCCATTGTCTTTGACCCCCAGTGGCATCTCCATCCCTCTCCCTAGCAACTGCCTCATCAGCTATGTAGTTATTGGTAGGAGGTTTCTTTGCCCATGTTTGACCTAATGCTATAAGACTTCATTCTACCTGTAGCCAATGGTGAGGACTCCAAGGCCGACTCTCTTCCAACTTTATACCACTGTGCAGCACCTGTAGTGGGCCTGCCTGATGGTGGGCCAGGACATACCAAGGGGTGGACATGGAGGAGCCTGGGACATTGTCTCTAAGGCATGATTCGGTGAGTATGACTAGTCTGGCTGTTGCTTGACTAGTCTGTGGGGCAGCTGACATAATTTTGGCACAAGTCCTCAGGTGTTAGCAGAGTTTTGCAAGATTGACAAATGTTGTTTCCAGTGCCTAGGTGAATTGGGTGGTCTGTACAATTTTTAGCTTTTCTGTAGCAATCTCATACAAGTGCAAAAAAAAAATACCGTAAACACTCAGTCAGTCAGGCACCAGCTGTCGAGAGAAACCGAGTTAGTGTTTTCAAGTCAATGACCTTTTGTCAGAACAGGAAGGTCATTGACTTGAAACGCGAATTCTGTATCCCTCCACAGATGTCTGACTTGCTGAGTGTTTGCGGAATTTTTTGTTTTCATTTCAGCTTCCCAGCATCTGCAGTATTTTGGTTTCATGATACAACTGAATTGCTTCCTCGGCCACTTCAGAGGGCAGTTAAGAGTGAATCACTTTGCTGTGTGTCTAGAGTCATCTGCAGGCCAGACTGGGTAATGATGTTAGATTTCCTTCCCTCAAGGGCACTAATGAATCAGATGGGTTTCTCCAACAGTCCAGTAGTTTCATGGGCACCATTACTGAGACCAGCCTTTTAACCCTCCTTCCTCCAGGTACCATGCCTCAAGTTGGCAACTGTGGACTTCCATTGGATTGGGTCCATGATTATGCTTGGCAAAGCACTGCAGTAGTTTGCTGTTGCCTTCTGCAGTATGGCTCACCAGGAAATTCCTACTTTTTACTGCCAGCCATCAGGTGTATTGGAAAGACTTGCAGGCTGATAATCAACCTGTTTGGTACCTTCTGTGTCCATCAAGTCCTGAAGTGGGACTTGAACCTGAACTTCTGGCCCAGAGATAGAGACACTACCGCTGCAACAGCACAAAAGCTCCTTTTCAACCCAGATTTATTTAATTTTAAATTTAAATTTTGAACCTTTGGCTACAGGGCAATAGTCTGGCCCTCTAGATTATTAGCCCAGTAATATTTCCACTATGTCACTGTTCTCCTTGATGAGAAGTACAAAGCTGTAATTCCTTGTTAGGAAATCTCGACGTAAAGCAGGGTATAGTTTTATGAGTAGCACACAGGTTTTCCTGTGACAGGACTTTAAATGCAAATTTATTCAACTAGATTAAATGATTTTAAAATAGCTAGCATTTTCAAATCACTTCTTATAACAGTAAACAATGTAAATATTTTTCTAATGTTTTACTTGAAATAATGATTATACAGTCCAAATCTTGCCTCAGAGACCGCTGAGGGTAAGACCCTTTCCTTTTTTGAATGGAGGTTTACATTTGTTGTTTTCTAGTCTGCTGGGACCTTTCCAGAATTAGGGAATTTTGGAATATTACAACCAATGCATCCACCATCTCTGCCTTTAAAACCCATTAGTTTTCCTAGTACTTTTTCTTTGGTGATCTTGATTTGCCTCTTGATTTTCTACTGTTTTAGGATGCTTTTTATGTCTTCTGTGAATATAGATACAAGAAATTTGTTCAAGGTTTACCATTGTTAATTCCCCAGTCCCGCCCTCTAACAGATCAATGTTCGTTTTAGCTACTCTTTTCCTTTTTATATACTTGTAGAAACTTTTACTGTTTTTATATTTCTTGCTAGTTTTCTCTCATACTCCAAATTCATGCTCTTTATTGTTTTATTAGTCATTCTTTGCTGGTTTCTAAAAATGTTTTCAACTTCTTGGCTACCACTAATCATTGCAGCATTGTATGTATTTTCTTTTAATTTGATACCACCCTTAATGTCTTTAGCTAGTTGTGGATGATGCATCCTAACTGTGGAGCGGTTCTTTCTCAATGCAATATATCTGTTGACAGTTATGAAGCATCCACTTAAATGCCTGCCACTGCTCCCCTTTGTGCCCTTGTAATTGCCTTTATTTAAGTTTAAGACTTTGGTTTTAGACCCAGCCTCAAACTGAATGTGAAATTCTACCATGTCATGATCACTCTTGCTTCGAGGATTCTTTACAATGAACTCATGAATCTTGACTCATTACATTACCAGGTCTCAACTAGTCTGTGTTTTGGTTGATCCAGAAAATATTGTTCTAGGAAAATGTATTGAATACACTCCATGAACTCAGGATTATTGCAATACCTTTCTTACAAGCCCCCAATATTTCTTGATTTATACCCTGTCCTACAGTGTATCTACTGTCTGTGGGCCTATAAATTATTCCCACCAGTGAACTTTTTCTTTTGCTATTTCTTATATCCATCCAAACTGATTCTATATTTTGCTCCTCCGAACCAAGGTCATTCACACTACTATCGAGATCTCATCCTTTATTAACAGAGCTACCCGACTTTCTTTTCTTTCTTCCTGTCCTTCCAAAATGTTCAGGTCCCAGTGAACATTCTGCAAACTTTGAGAATTGAGAGATAAGGCAATAATGTAGAGGGAACTGTTTAAAAACTATAATTGAAAGGGCAATGTATAACTGAAGCTTTTTTCCCCATGTTCTTGCATTCTTTGGGTGCTTGTCACTGTCTGTTATTACCTTTACCAAGTTCCACTGAACCATTACTCCTGTGCTTTCTGAAGTACATTAGATCCCTGTAATGCCTGATTTTAAAATTCTCATTCTGGTATTCAAATCTTTTTATGGCTTCACTTTCCCAATCTCTGAAATTCCCAGCCCTACAACCCTCTGAGATCTCTGCACTCTCCTAGTTTTGGCCCTTTGTATATACTTGATTTCTTTCAGTCCACCTTTGCTGGCTGTACCTTCAGCTGCCTAGGCCTTAAGCTCCTTTACCTCCTTAAATCTCTCTGTCTTTCTTGCCTCTCGCCTCCTTTAAGTTGCTTCTCAAAATCCTCCATTTTGACAGAAATTTTGGTTACCTGTCCTAGTATCTCTTTACATAATTTGGGGAATTTTATCTGAGTGCTCCTGTGAAGTGCTTGAGACATTTTATTGTGTTAAAGATGCTATATAAATACAAATTGTTGTACCCACGGCTCTAAGCGAGAGAGAGTTATAATTATTTCATTTTCACCCATGCTGGTTTTCAGACTCTGATATATTTATAGCTTTGCATTTAGACTTGAACACTTTCTAAAGGTTGTGAGAAATGGTTTATCTTAAATGGTTTAAAATTTAAAAATGGTTAAGATAGCAGTAGAGATGGTGGTCATTTCACGAAGCTTAGGTATATTTAATATTTCAGAGCTGGTCAGTAATAATTAAATTCTAAAGGGCAGAATGAATATTTAACAATTGAGAGCATAAAATTAGACAAGGCAAGGGGCAAAGAAAACTCTGTAATATGTCATAGCAATGTAACAACCATGATTCTGAAGGGACACACTTGTAGACTGAGAGCAGTTTTTATCACAATGGGTTTCAGTAGATTTACTGGCAGAACCCCCCAGCCCCCAAATCACCTCCGGCCCACTCAATAGCAAAAGCAGTGAAACTCCTTAACATTACACTTGTGCTTGCACTGAGCAGCACAATTGTTGAACAGATGTCAAAAATGTTCAGTCCCAGATTTGTAAGGGTTTTGCTTCAGTCCCTGGAAATATCTTGTCATTTTGGCCCTGCTTCATGTGCCCTTCCCTTGCCCCTCTCCTTACTTCAGACTTTGACTCTCTGCTACTACTGCTATTGCCCTAATCAAGGAAAGTCCTACAATGTCACTACAATTGCTCTGATTTTTCTCCAGTGGTATCTTTGGTGTCTGCTATTAAGGAGAATATCCGTACCTACTCTCTGAAGGAAAAATTCAGTTTAAATAATGAAGAAACTGAACACTGAAGACACAGAAAAATAAGATGCTTATGAAATTAAAAGGCCAGGTTCTAGATAAGAGATGTAAGTAATTGTAAAGACCAGAATATTTGCATTAGATAATTTTAGTACTGTTAAGTAAAGCACAAAAACTTAATTAACAGTATAGGCTGGATTTCAGTGTAAGCAAAGATGGGCAAATACACATAGCAAGCTCAGGCTTGTTATAAAAATTTAAAACTGGAATTGTCCTGTGTTCTTAAACAATATGTCAGTACTTTTTCGAGGCTTACAATCCTTCCAGCTGCTCATGGAGCTAAACTTTTGATGCTTTTATTTTGATCATTCTTGTGACATTTTAGTCTCTTAATGTTGACTTCCCTGTTCCCTTCTTTACTGACTACTGTTGTTTATTCTTTATATCTATCTTCATTTCAGTCTTTCTAGACTTGGTGAATCTCCCTGATTTTTGTCTCTTCTCATTTAACTTGGGCAAGAATATTTGTACTTCAAGGAGAGATTAAAAAAACATGAGTAGGTTTCTGCATCCCTAAAAAGATTTCTTATTTTTTTGATATACTAAGACAAACCTTGCAGATCAATTCCCAATAGACATCTACTTGCCATCAACTGCTTCCCTGATCGAATTTTTTTTTCTCTTGGATGGAATATAGTATCTAAACTATATTGTTGATGCGCCACTTCAGAGGATAGTCTTTGGTTGATGTCACAAAGGGACTGCATATAAATGAGAAATGGAAGAGGGCTAAGTATAGATCCTCGGAGGATTCCAGAGGCAGTGGGAAGAGAAGCCATTTTAGGTGATGCTCAATTGGATATATTGTTAGAATCATATCTCCTCTCAAGATTGAAGTTTTCTTTTACAAAATGGAAGGACTTGGTATGATCTGGTCAACTGGATGCTAACCTGGGCCTATTATTTTTTAAAAAGGTCATAAGTTCACCTGAAAACTGTAAACGAGCAGGCCTCTTCCAAGGAATCACCTGACCTATATTGCACTTGAGAAGGAGTTGTTTGTTTGTGTTGAACTGCGAAGAACTTTAATTATTGAAAAGCTGGGAGACAAAAAAGCATCACATGGGAGGGAGGGAAAAAACTGAAATTATGAACCTGCTTGTTTTGAAAGCAGTCTTGTTAGAGAACAAGCTGAGGAAAGAAGGCTACCTTGACTGGCTGTCTCTCTCTCTCTACCTTGCCTAAATATTTATGAGGCTATTGACCTGTAGCCAGAGCCCTCATCTGAGTGTAACTAAGTCAGTATTTGGACCTGTAAAGTTGAACCAGTAGAAGAGAGCTTCCAGGCATCCATCGGGACCAGCGGCACACGACAGAACTCCAGGTCAACAGCATCAAGACCCTGTGGACTTTATCCTTTATTTTATAACGCCAATCCTCCAAAGCCCATCTTTGCAGAGACTCTATCTGTTTGTCCTTTGTTTGTCTGTGTGCGCTGGGGAGAATTCTTTAGGAAGAGATAGATAGTTATACTTTTTGATTACAATTGTGTGTTAACCAGTACTTGTAACTTGTTAAATTAAGTTTTGTTTTAAAATAAATTAATCATTCTGAGTTTTTAAAGGAATCCTGGTCAGAGTCTCTTTTATCTTCTGGGTACTAGAGGTATAGGTAGGCAATTGACGATTTCAGTGAGAAAGTTAAACATTTAAATAATAGTACGGCCTGCAGAGTAGTGGGGCTTGATAATTTGCGCACTCCTCCCATTCTGGTCGTAACAATATAAGAATGGAAGTATGTGAGGGCATTCTTATTCTCATCCAGCAACTCTATAACTGGTCCTTTTCTGGACATTTGACCATGCAGTCTGTCATTTTCTGTGACTTGATTGCTCTGCCCCTGGCCCACCGCCCCCTACCCCTACCCCCTACATTTTATACCACTATTGCTCCTCTCCTTTAGAAATCTAATTAGTCTGTAACAGGAACTTGGCCTTGGAACGTAAAGTCTTGCTGCATTTCCCTTCTATGTTAGTGGCAGTTTTTGCACCTTGTATCTTTCTGGCCCAACAGTGACCTAGAGGCAGGAAGTGGGGAATCTTGTCAAAATGGGACTGGAGCAGGTCAGTGAGCCTCTAGGCAACATTGGTTCATACAATTTTAAAGTTCCAACATTATTATTCAAGACTTGAGTGAATGCATGTGATATAATCAGCGCCAATGTGAAGCCTGGAGGTTTCACAACAGCCTGGGTTAAAATTTCTTGCAGTTGTATATGATAAACTCTGCTTCCTCTTCATTAAAACTATTCCACCTAGCTATACGGTCCATGATGTTCTCCAGCTGCCTATCGTGGTATGTTCACTACATATGATTCTTTGTGCCTCCACTATTTCTTTGAAATTTCCTCCTCTGAACCTCTCTGTCTCAGACTACTATGGCTTCACTTCTACTGTTACCATTGTTCGTGACCTTCTCAAGGCCCATGGTAGTTCCCGCTTTTTTTTTCCTCGCATATTCGGTTTTTCTGACAATCTCCAACCCTTTTGCTATCTCCCCTTGAATGCAAAAAGCTAACCTACAACTTCCTCAAGCACCATTTCTATCTTGCAACTTTCTTCACTGTCTCCGCTTAAGCAGAACATTGCTCCCTCTATTGGCACAAGATTGGCACAACGACCTCAAGATTTATCACCTATCCCAAAACATGGCCAGATCCTATTACCACTGTTTGACTATTACAAAGGTTAAACAAAATCTGAAATCATTTTCTTGTGTAGGTAAACCCTCCTTGGACTTCCTTTTCTGCTATTTCGAGTAGTAAGCACAAGGAGCTCATGATTTTATTTTGCCTCAAATTGAGGGTGCCCGTTCTTTTTCTCCGATTTCTGCCAGTGGCCTCTTCCAACTTAAAATTGCAAGCGTCGGGCCATTCTGTTTGGTTGTCCCCAGATACTCCATATATTTCCACCAGGAACTCAACATCAATTCCCAACCCACTACTTTCTCAGCTGAGCCTATCAGTGTGGAATCTTGGTTTGAACTTAATTTGAAGTGTAAGCCCCATATCCTGCCCATTACAAAACCTGCTTATGCATACTTCTAATATTATCTCCCTTTGCCTTTAACTTGCTGAAATCATGTTCAGGATAGGGCTATTGAACCAATCCATTGCTCTATTTGACAAATTCCCACTCCAATCCATCCAAAGCTCTGGTCCCTGGATCCTATCTAGCACTGAACCATTCTTTACTTATGATTACTATTGGTACCAAGCTGTACTGATTTGCTGCTTCCAGTGCTTGGACATGAAAATATCACCTATAAGTACCTCTGTGAACTTACCCCATCAAATCTCTGCTACCTTGCCAACCCTACAACTCACCTACACCATACACCCTTCTTTCTGACTGGCCTTCTGTGTATCTCACTCTCCATCATTCCACTGAAGGTGGCAGAGCCCTTGGCCATCATGGCCTTGTACTCTTTTCCTAAGTGCTTATGGCATTTTTCCCTCCGTCAGAAGCCCCCTTAAAAAAAAAATTCTCCTAATGCTGCTCTGTATATTTCTTCCCTTCCCCTTTTCTATTAAGTGCCTTGGGCATTTTAATAACTGCTCACTAACTTGCATTGGCTTCCAATTAACAATGCCTTGATTTTTAAAATACATGTTTTCAAATCCCTCCAGGACCTCACCACCACCTCCCCCCCCCTCCTTCCTCCAGCCACATAATCCTCCAATACCTGTGCCCCTCCAATTCTAGCCTCTTGAGTGTTCTCAGTTTTAATTGTTCCACCATTGGTGGCCATGCCTTCAGGGGCCAAACTCTGGATTCTCACCTAACCCTCTCAACCTTTTTTCCCTTTTTTAAGCTGTTCCTTAAAATGCACCTCTTTGACCAAACAATTTGTCCTAATATCTTGAGTGACAACTTTTGTTTTATTATATTAAAGGCGCTAAATAAATGCAATTTTTTGTTGCTAAGGGCACTATTTAAATTCAAGATTTGTTTTCTCTCAGTTATCGTCCTACTCCTCTGCCAGACAATTGTTTACTTTCTAGTACCTTCCCAAAGTGGCTGCTATTCATTTGCAAATCTTGACAGTTGACTGTGGGACAAATAACAGCTGCATCTAATCCTGTTCTCGTGCAGCATCCGAATCTGCAGCAGTATTGAATTGGATGATGAAGAGAGACCTTGTTCAC
Source organism: Carcharodon carcharias (assembly GCF_017639515.1). Taxonomy (NCBI): domain Eukaryota; kingdom Metazoa; phylum Chordata; class Chondrichthyes; order Lamniformes; family Lamnidae; genus Carcharodon; species Carcharodon carcharias. The sequence continues at coordinate 22,478,382 of NC_054475.1, forward strand.
TGTTCTTTGCCTCCTTCCCTAACCCATGGGGTACTGGGGCCAATTGTGTTGCCACCACCTTCCAGCTCAGATTGGCTGACTTGGCCTATACTAGGATTGGATCTGAGACTCTTGTGGTCTGTTTAATTCAGCTATTCTACGCATCAGGTTCTCATACTTGCTATGTTACTATGTGGTTCAGTGGGAGTACTCTCACTTCAGAATAAGAAGATCGTGGCTTCAACGTTTTACTCACACTTGAGCATGTTATCCAGCTGACACTTCATTGCAGCGCTGACAGATTGCTCTACAATCGGTGGCCTTTTCTTTAAGATGACGTGTTAATTTGAGGTAACATCTGTTCTGTCAGTAGATGTTAAAGGTCCCACTGCACTGTTAGAAAATTAGTAAGGGGAATCTCTGTGTCCTTACCAGCATTTACAGTCAACAGCATCAAAAACAGATGACCATTAATCTTGAACAAAAACAGAATTAGCTGGAAAAACTCAGTAGGTCTGACAGCATCGGCAGAGAACAAAAGAGTTGACGTTTTGAGTCCTCTTGACCGTTCAGCAGAACTGAATAATATTAGAAGAGGGGTGAAATATAAGCTGGTTTAAGATGGGGGGGGGGTGGTTTCGTAGGGACAAGCAAGTAGTGATAGGAGCAGACAATCAAAAGATGTCAAAGAGGTGTTGAAGGTGGTGATATTATCTAAACGAATGTGCTAATTAAGAATGGATGGCAGGACACCCAAGGTACAGCTTTAGTGGGGGTGGGGTGGAAAGACTAACAGGTCATAAAAGGTATAGATTTAAAAATAATGGAAATAGGTGGGAAAAGAAAAATCTATATAAATTATTGGAAAAAACAAAAGGAAGGGGGAAGAATTGGAAAGGGGGTGGGGATGGAGGAGGGATCAAGATCTAAAGTTGTTGAATTCAATATTCAGTCCGGAAGGCTGTAAAGTGCCTAGTCGGAAGATGAGGTGCTGTTCCTCCAGTTTGCGTTGGGCTTCACTGGAACAATGCAGCAAGCCAAGGACCGACATGTGGGCAAGAGAGCAGGGTGGAGTGTTAAAATGGCATGCGACAAGGAGGTTTGGGTCTTTCTTGCAGACAGACCGCAGGTGTTCTGGTTTACGTTTGGTCTCTCCAATGTAGAGGAGACCACATTGGGAGCAACGAATGCAGTAGACTAAGTTGGGGGAAATGCAAGTGAAATGCTGTTTCACTTGAAAGGAGTGTTTTGGCCCTTGGATGGTGAGGAGAGAGGAAGTGAAGGGGCAGGTGTTGCATCTTTTGCGTGGGCATGGGGAGGTGCCATAGGTTGGGGTTGAGGAGTAGGGGGTGATGGAGGAGTGGACCAGAGTGTCCCGGAGGGAACAATCCCTACAGAATGCCGCCAGAGGGGAAGATGTGTTTGATGGTGGCATCATTAATCTCTTTGCTGTTCGTGCATCGTTTTATTTTTTGCTAGCTTGCAGTTTGGCTGCTACATTTCCCAACTTTACAACTGTCACCAACAGCAAAAGTAATTTAGCCTTTAGCTGAAATGCATTTTGGGAAATCCTGAGGTTATGAAGGTGCTATATGATGAAGTATAATTTCAATAGAAAGGTGGCGTGTGTAGTATGCCCTGAAGTGTTTTAATTTTCATTCAACTAGTGTAACCTCTGGAAACAGGATAAGATTTGGCATAATGCTTTTCCTAGAATCATAGGGCAGGATTTTACCGTCGGAGAGCGGGGGTGGGGCCTGCTCGCTGATGCGTAAAGTGACGTGCGGCGATGTCGGGCAGAACTCCCGACATCATCACGCCTCATTTAAATTTTCAGGAAGGTGGGGGCACAGCAAAATCAGCTGCGCGCCCGCCAAATTGGCAATGGCCAATTGAGGCCATTGATGGGATCAATTAAGCAATTAAAGGACCTGGCTGTCCAACCACCGGCGGGATGAGGTTTCATGTAGAGTTTTTAAAATTTTAATAAAGTTGTTATGGAAATTATGAACATGTCCCAACTGATGTGACATTGTCACATGAGGGGACATGTAAGGGAATTTTTTTTCTCTATTTTTAATATTGTTCCAAGTAGAGACGATCTCCCTGAGGTAGCAATTAGCCCCAGGGAGGTGAGTGCGCTCTTTCGTGTGCTCTCCCCCCCCGCCCCGGGAAGCATAGCGCTTTCCTGCGGACGTCCCGCTGGGTGGGCCTTAATTGGCCCGCCCGTGCAAAATGGCAGCGCGGCCTGCGATTGGGTCAGCTCCGTCTGCCTGACAAATGGAAAATTCAGCCCATAGAATCTAATAGCACAGAATTACAAAAGAAGCTGATGAAAACTTACTAATTTCTAAATTATCTTCCATTGATTCTCAAAGTATGAGCAATGTTATCAGGCAATTGAAGATTGCATTGATTAATATTCAGGGACCACGGGCATTCCTTAATAGCATTTTCCAGACTTGTTGGTGCCGTCAGTCCTGTCCCTGGCTCACTCATCTAGAACAGATTACATATGAAAACCTGACCCTGGTTTCTGAACTAGTTGCTAACATCTGAAGTTTTTAACCCAGCCCCATGCATGCTTTTCTTATTGTGAGACTCCTATTGAAATTCATATGTACCGTTCATGAATAATGTGTTGGGACCGCAAACTTAGGGAAAGATCAGAAATAGCTTTTACGAATGATTTTTAAAAAAATCATCTATGGCTGATGTTCCACTTAAAGAAGCCATAGATGTTTGCACTGCAGCACAATATCATGGCAACCATTGCATGAATCAGTATTTGTTGAACTTAGGAACTTGGCAACTTGCACAGTTGAGTTCAGTTTTAATGACACCATATATGCTCAAATAGATAGTGTTGCCATGGTATCCCTCTAGGTCCAGCTCTCGCAAATATCTTTATTGGGTTTCATGAGAAGCACATCTTCGATGGAATGACACCTAATCTCTTACCCCTTGCATATTTCTGATATGTGGATGATATGTTTGCTGTATTTAAATCTGCAGCTGCATGTAGCAATTTCCTTACGTGTCTTAATGGGCTCCATCCTGTGCTCAAATTCACCTATGAAATGGAGCAGTCAAATGCATCCTCTTCCTTGATGCACTCGTTGAGAAATCTGCCAGGGGGTGCTGTACCACAGTCTACCATAAGCCTCCCTTCACTGGCCAATATACGCGTTGGGATTATTACAGCTCCACACGCCAAAAGATTAGTCTTATCAGCAACCTTGTAAATAGGGCCAGAGCCATTTGCTCACCATGCAACCTTGATGCTGAAGTAGGTTGTATCAAAGGCATCGTGCAGGACTATGGCTACCCTGATCAGAGAATTTTGTGCTGTATATCACGCAAACTCATGGGCCTAAGGCCATCACTTTTGGCTCTGAAAAGTGCCCAGTCAATCTCCGATTACCTCGAAAGGGTATCTCAAAAATTTGAGCAACAGTTGAAGCTAGCTGTTTCACGCTGCTACTATGCAGTAGCAATGCGGGTGGTGTTTGCCACTAGCAGGATGCTGCTGTCAAGCCAAAAAGACGCTCTGCCTATCACACGAATGAGTAATGTCATATAAGATTTTCAGTGCCAGTGTGATGCTGGTTATGTAGGCTGGATGTCCCAAAATCTGGTGGATCATATGAATCAGTATGTCCCATCTGCTGTTCACGACGGGCAGTGTGGTACAATTGTGTGTACTGGAAACTACATATACTAGTACCTAGGGCCCTGCTCTTTGCAGACAGAAAGAACATGTACATACATTGCATCTGTTTCAGTTAAACAAAATAAGTCACAGCCTTTCGCTGATTTATTCCAAGGCAATGCCTTGACCAATCGGGGTCAAGCTCCCTGGTTTAAATTTCAGACAATGCTTGGCAGTTAACTGTCAGTCACCATCACTGGTGCATTCTCCATGGCAATGCCACTTGCCAACCAATCAGCACTCTCTTCACATACAGTATAAATTGCTGTTTCTCCCTCATGTTGGTATTCTTGCAAGTGTCCTGATGAGTGCAAGATGAAAAACTTAGACATGTCTCTTTTTCAGCAATACTCAAATTCTGTACTACTGAACAATTATTAATATTGTACTTAAATTTTCATGGTAACCACTAATGCTTAACATTGCTCATGAGATTTCAATTTGCTGTGTCTAACATTTTCTCCTAATTGCAGCCTGGGCATCCCACATGACCAACTCCCCCACATTGATCGTAATGGTGGGACTGCCTGCTCGAGGGAAGACCTATGTTTCCAAGAAACTCACTCGCTATCTCAACTGGATTGGTGTTCCCACCAAAGGTAAATTATGATGTAATCTGTTATTTTATAGGTTTAATCTCAAGACATTGTGATTTGTCCAACCAAATGACAGGAGCAGCAAACTTGAATGTATTATTACATAGATGCATAGATGGGATTATTATACCACAGTAATAACCAAGAGCACTATTCCTACAATGAAAGATGGCTCTTTTTAGTGCACTCACATTTGTGAAAGTGCTTGACATAATGCAGTGATGCAGTCCATTGTGCTGATGCAGTATTACAATGCCAAAAGGTTTTATGATGATGCTGCAAGTGACTTCATTCCACTTGTAGAATTGATACCATAATATATTTCAATTTTCTGGGAAATTACTGGTGATTTGTCCCAACCTCATCACTTATCTAAATCAGCACCTTGAAGCATGCTTGTCTTATCTGATTCAATAAGTGCCAGCTTCTTTAAAATGCAGCAAAGTTTATCGCTGAAGATCATGATTTGCTTTTTTTCTGACCAAGAAAATTTTTGGGCTTGAGTGGTCTGTCAGTTTATCAATGCCCTTCCTATGCAGATCATTTGGAGCAATTTTGAAAGGAGAATGAAAGCTGGAAATGCAGCAAGAAAGAAAAGGGAAGAGGTTGCAGGGCAGGAGTTTATGGATTATATTGGATAAGTTTTTCAGTTTAATAAGTATCACTGCTTTATTCTGTTTTCAGCTGTGTGATGAATCTGTCTGCATTGTGTTCATAGGTTAGCTTGTTTTATACAATTGCAAACTGTTGGGTTCCTTTTAGGTGATTTCTGAATATTAAAAGCCTCAAATCTTGCCTTAAGTGCACAATTTTTCTTTTATTCTTGTGCCAGTCCGGTAAGTACCAGATTTATTACGTTTAATTACACAACTTGCCATGGCGATATTTGAATTCAATACCATAATCCTTACACAGCATACCCCTTTTCTTAAGCCATTTGCTATTTTGAATGGTAATTTCAATAGAATCATAAGTTCTAAGCATTGCTTGTCTTCTACCTTGTCTTCCTACCCCGGCTGTTGATGGCTTTGCCCCTGCAGAGTTAAGTCTCTCCAATTGCCGATTAACGATAATTAATTGAAATTCAAGTCCTGGAAGTAAAAATCAACCAGTCATCTACAATATGCCCTTTGGGGTTTGTGGATCATCTTGCAGTCATTCTGTTATTGCTGTTCAATAATAAGCCTTTTGATTACACTTGTGCCGTTGCTTTTTTTTCCACTCTGTTTCGTTACCCCTATGGAATAGGCCATTCTGTCTCATGAGCCTGTTCCACCATTCAGTTGGATCCAGGAGGTCAAATTGATTTTATAAGGTAGGCCTGATCCAGAATCCTACCATTTGGAATGAGCCACGTTCAACAAAAGTAAGAAAAATATTACTAGTTGCATTTGAATTTTATTTCCCAACAGTGATTTCACTTCAAAAGTATTTCACTTTTGAAAAATGTACTGGGACAGAGTGATCATTTGTGTGGTACACCAGTCCTACTGTGTATGCACATCCAATTGATTGCATCTGCAAATGTATCCAGTGTTCACTGTGCCTAATGGAGAGGAAGCAGGATGTGGGGACTGCCTATTGAAGCATGTTGGTTCCCAAGTCTCTTATGTTACCTTGCCAAGCCAGAAGAATATGTGGATCTGAGGCCTCGCGTGGTAGAAAGCAAGAACCAGGAATGACTTACAAGTGGCCTGGTAAGTGCAGCAGCTGCCTTCCCACAGGCTTGACAAGGCAACATAACAGACTCAGGAACAATGTTCTTTGGCAGGCCTAACTTCAGGCAGCAAGCTCCACTGAAGGCAACTCCAAGTTCCAGGAACAGGAAACCAGAAATGGGACCTGCCCACATTGCTGCCTGAAGCGGGGCCTGGTGAATCCCTTTGCTTCTGAGTCCGTTATGTTGCCATGCTGAGCAGGTAGCTGCTGCCGAATCTGCACATCTCTCTCTGGTGGTATGGTATTCATCCTGCTGTCCAGAAAGCAGCAGTAATGCCTTCATACATTTAATTGTATGTTATGCTGCTTATCAGGCCACTTGTAAGTTGTTGCTGGTTTATGCTGTCACTGAGCAAGGCCTCGGATTCACATTTGAGTTCTTGAAAAGTCAGTGGCTGTCCTTTTTATGCGCGAGTGCATATCTTGCAATATGGACAGCACTGGCATGGCCAGCATTTATTGCCCAGGCCTAATTCCCCTTGAGAAGGTAGTAATGAACTGCCTCCTTGAACTGGGTGTACGTACACCCATAGCACTGTTAGAGAAGGAATTCCAGGACTTTCACCCAGCAACAGTGAAGGAATAATGATATAGTCCCAAGTCAGGATCACGTGTGCCTTGTAGGCGAGGTAGAAGGTAGTGGTGTTTGCATGCACCTGCTGCCCTTTTTCAAGCTGGTAGATGTCACGGGTTTGGAAGATGCTGTCGAAGCAGCCTTGGTGAGTTGCTGCAGTGCACTGCAGCCATTTGCACCGATGTGGAGGGAGTCAGTGTTTCAGGGGTGGATGGGGTGTGCCAATCAAGCGATGGTGTCAAACCTCTAGAGTGTTGTTGGAGCTTCACTCAAGAGGAGAATATTCCATCACATTCCTGACTTGTGCCATGTAGTTAGTGGACAGGATTAAAGGAGTCAAAGCGGTGAGTTAATTGCCACAGAATTCCTAGGCTCTGACCTGCCGTTGTAGCCACAGCATTTATATGGCTGGTCCAGTTCAGTTTCTGGTCAATGGTAATCCCAGGATCATGACCATTAGCAATGGTAATGCCAACGAATGTCGAGGGGGAATGAGTTTATTAGACTCTCTCTAGTTTGTGATGGTCATTGCCGGTACTTGTGTGGTGTGAATGTTCCTTACCATTTAGCAACCCAAGCATGAATGTTGTTCAGGTCTTGTTGCATGCAGGCTTGGACTGCTTCAATTTCTGAAGAGTTATGAATAGTACTGAACACTAATCTTCATCAAACATACTAGCTTCTGACCTTGTGTTGGAGGGAAGGTCATTTATGAAGAAGTTGAAGATAGTTGGACCTAGGACACTAGCCTGAGGAACTCCTGCAGCCTTACCCCTGAGGCTGTAATGCTTGGCTCCAACAACCACAACCACTTTCCTTGTGGCCTTCTGTTTTGCCACAACTCAAGTTTTCTTGCCCACAATTGCAGGTACCCCATCTGTGACCATACTCACAGCTCTTGTTCAGTCCACATCCAATTAGTTTGAAGCTCCCACCACTTACTGAAGAGTTAATTTGCTGTTGTGCCTGTCATTGGTGCCAATTCTACGAGCTCTTCTGTTAGACAGTCTGCCATTTTCTTATTATCCATTATAACCTTACCTGAATCCATCCTTTTATGGTCCCATTTTCTTCTTTGCCGCTCTCTTTCTCCCAAAGCATTTATAAAAGCTGTTAACTTTGATAGTCCTTGCGTGTATTTTTTGTATTCCCTTTTTGCATCTCTTATGACTTTCTTTGTATTAGCTCTCCCAGCCCACTAGATTTTCACTTTATCTTGAATTTGTTCAAGCCTTTTTAAGCTTGATACTTTCTCTCATCGCATTTCTTGACCATGCGTAACTATCGAAGTGGAGTCTTTGCTTTTTAGGAATATATGTTGATTTTTGTATCAAACCAAATACTACTTTGCATAATTTTTTCTGGTCAGTTCATTTCTCCAGTATTTGAACTTGCGTTATTTAAATTTAAAACCTTGGTTTGAGACTCTCCCCTCTCTGTCTCAAACTTAATATCACACAATATTATGGTCGTTATTTGCAAGATTTTCCCTTAGTGTCAGATTGTCAACTTATTCTCTTTCATTACTCATCACTAAATCTGGTATGTCATATTCCCTATCAGCTCTAAAACAACTCGTCCTAGAAATAAAATTAATTCAGGCAAACCTATTATGTGGTGTGAATTCCACTGCAGGTATTGTAGGGACCTGGAACAACTTGTAGCTGCTTGCTTAATACTAGGAAATCTTTTTTAGGTGTCACCAAGAGGTGGGAGAGAAATAGTGATGGGCAAATAAGGAATGTGTGTGACATAACATAGCAAAATAATATATTATAGATTCTTTCAACTAGAAAAGGGAGATGCAAGTTTCCAGAAATTTCAGGAAACTGATAATTGGAATCAACCCAAAAGCAAATCCAACTTAAATATCCAATTTCTTTCTTGTACCTTTTTCTTTGACTTGCAGTTTTCAATCTGGGTCAGTATCGCCGTGAAGCTGTGAAATCATACAAGTCATATGAATTTTTCCGTCATGACAATGAAGAAGCTATGAAAATCAGGAAGTAAGCAAAATTGTCTATCTTATGCTGAGTACAAAATGTTTAATAATTTGCCCAAATAATTAAGGAGTTAACTAGTATTTACGCAAGCTTGAGATATGCTACTGAAGTCATGTTATTTTTGTCACCAAATTCCCTGTCCGACCCCATCTATTCTGAAGACCTGTGGTTTCCTGGGCGTAGGTAACATTTGGGTACTCTGCCTGTGTAACAATTTGTATGTAAACTTCAGGCTATTCAGCTACTGGGTGCATCGCAACTGAGCTCAGTCCTTGTTCATACATGCATTTCCAGCTATCAGAAACGATTGACTTTGCGCTTCCTAATTTGGGGCTCTGATTCTGTCAATTTATATAGATTGCATTTATATAGATTGTTAACTTATATAAAAAAAAAGTCCCACACTTCTTCAAAAAGATGTTAAGTAAATTGGCGTCAAGCAAGAGACCGAATTTTTGTAGCCTGATCAAAAGCTTGGTTAAAGAAGTGGATTTCAATGGGGGTCCTAAAGGATATCAAATGTGGTGGTAGGGGAGGTCAAGCAAGTTAACAGCTCCATGGCGAATGAAGGGCCAAAGGCTTGGCAGTTCAGAGTTTGATTATGTAAACAACTTGAGGGAAAATGTTTTGCCTCAGCACAAATTTAGATCAAACCTAGGATCTTACTGATCTTTTTGGTTGAGCACTTGTTGATCCACTGAGGAAGAGAAGTACCATTTTTCTTGATATTGTGTAAGCACTATGCTTTGTGACAGATTCTTCATTGTGAATTTCATATCTGAAGAGGGGAAAGGAAAGGAGCTGATTTTCATTTTTGTAACCACCCAGTGGCTATTTTCAGAGCAGTGTTATCAAGACCTGTGACAAGTCACTGCCTTTCCTTAGTTGGAGGTAGTTACATCATGAAGCTCTGCATAAACAAGGAGGAAAAGCGCAAAGAATTGTAATTGCTCAATTCATACAGGACAAAAATAGTGACTAAAAGAATGAAAAAATATTTAAGCTATAGAGCAGATGATAGGTTAATAGAATATATTAAAGAATATACAGTATCCAGGATTATCCTTATCAAAAAGGTTCAAGATGGCTGTTATGGTGTGGAATAATCAAGTTATATGCTATGTTTAATGTCTTTTTAAGATTTCCAGAACTGGATTCATGAGGACTTTACTAAGTTCAATAATGTGAAACAGCAGAAAGCCTTCTAGACAGCAAATGTGAAGGATGAAAAGGAATAATTATGATCACCCTGGAGACCACTGCATATAACCCTTATAGCTACAGAATTGCTGTGCTTTTATTGTGCCTCTTGAACTGTTGCAGAGATAAATTTGGCAAAACCTGGCTCCCTGTCCAAAATCCTCAATCTGTGCAGAGTTATTTAAAAGCAAAAAACTGTGGATGCTGGAAATCCAAAACAGAAACAAAAATACCTGGAAAAAGGGTCATTCGGACTCAAAACGTTAACTGTGCTCCTCTCCGCAGATGCTGCCAAACCTGCTGAGTTTTTCCAGGTATTTTTGTTTTTGTTATGCAGAGTTATTTGTTTGATTATTAATTTTGCCTTTGGTTTCCATAGAGAATGTGCCTTAGCAGCATTGAAGGATGTGAAAATCTACCTCACAGATGAAAAGGGACAGATTGCGGTAAGATTTTTTAACTTAATTTTTTATAGCATTTGGTCTTTTGACATTCAGCAACTAAGAGTAAAGTGCTCAGTTACACTTTTTTCATCAAAACATGAAAGAATTTTCCTGTTACAGCTCCCAGTACTGCACATGTTTATAAATGGGATTAAGCAAATCCTAATAAGTGAATTCATTTTATACTTTATTGAATTGTACAATTTGATATAGGAGCTACACCAGTTTCATTAAGTTGTGTAGACTGCAGATTGTCAAGCAATGAGAATTTAATGCTACGAGATGTGAATGAGTATCTCAATCCAAGGCTAATGCCAAAAGGATAGTTGTGAAAGGGATCTCCCTCTTTGTTCAATATGTTTATCCACTAATTTAATCCTTTGCAATGGCACTTCCATTCATATTCTTTTTAATGCCACTAAACAACTTTTGTGTTAATCCCTCCCCTTCTTTCTCAGATGGCTCTCCAAAACACTACTCTAATTTTCCATCCTATTGTTTGTGATGCAGTTTGGTTGATGTCATGAAGAGTCTGTGATTAGCTGATGTGAGATCTGGTTCTGTGACATTCCACCGTATTGACCAGTTTTTCCGCCTGTCTGAAATGTACCCCTATCCCTTAAGTGCAGTGCTAAGTCTAGTAGCCTTGCCATCTGCCAGATAATAAAACTAGTGACCTAAAATGATACTTTAACAAAGAATTGGAAATCCAGTGCTCTCCATCTGGAGGTATGAGGTAGTTATTAAAACTATTCTGTTACTTAAGGGTCATTTTTCTCTACTAGCATTGGGAGTTCATTTTTTGTATTTATGAGAAACATAATGAAAAACATAATTTATATACAGATTTAAATTTATTGCAAATTTATTTTCTTTTTTTCTCCATTCCAGGTCTTTGATGCAACTAACACAACCAGAGAGAGAAGAGATTTAATCCTGGATTTTGCACGTGATAATGCATTTAAGGTTAAAAATTGGGAGAAGTATTTATCTATTTTTTTTAGTTATTAATAACGTAATCATTTGACTATGAAAATGTATCCAAATTTATCCATTCAGTTTAACATGGCTTATTGACATTTATTATTTTTATTAACAGTTGGTGGAGTTAAAGTAACAATTGGCAGAAATGTAGTATACTGATTGTTATGGCATGAGTAATCCAGAGAGCTGGACTGATGATCTAGAAATATGAATTTCAATCCTGCCATGATAGCTTGAGAATTTAAATTGTTAATTAAATGAATCTAGTATAAAAAACCAGTATCAGTAGTGCTGACCACGAAGCTACCAGATTGTTGTAAAATCTCATCTGGTTCATCAAAGCTGTTTACAAGAAGGAAATTTGCCTTCATTATCCAGCCGGAATGAGCTAAGCGTGACTTCTGATACACACAAATGTGATTGACTATTAATTGGCCCCTAAAATGGCCCAGCAAAAACCACTCAATTGTCAAGAAGGTGGCCCACCGTCACCTTCTCAAGGGCAATCAGCAATGAGCAATAAGTACTAGCTTTGCCAGTAACGGTCATATCCGATGAGTGAGTATAAAAACTGAAAAAATCTTCCAACAAAGCCTAAATTATACATGCAACTGTGAAATATAATGTTCTTTCTCAGTGAATTCTTCATGAATTTCTGATGAATAAAATTCCCTTTGCCACAAGATTTTATATACCCAGTAGGAATTATCTGTAACTGCTTTCAGCTATGGCAGGTTAAAGTTCCTGTATTGATTACAGAAATTGTTATTTTTCTGGTATTGCAGAGTAATACATATGCTGTATACTTTTTAAATGAAAGGCACAAAGATGTTTTAAAGAACTTTTTGATGAAAAAAGCTGCGGTGTTGAAATAATTCCGTTTTCTGACCTTTTGCATTTATTGTCTGGAGCATTCATTGTGTGTGATTAGTGGGTATTAAGTGATCTTAGTTGACTGTTTGACTAAGGCAGAATAACTGTTTGTTTGTTCCCAGGTGTTTTTTGTTGAATCTGTCTGTGATGATCCAGATGTCATTGCTGCAAATATAAAGGTATGTGGTGGCATCTAGACCTTCCTTCTAAATTAAGATCTAGCAAACCATTTTCTTGCAAAAGAAATTCCATTGTTCCAGCTGCAATTGATAATAGGTCACCAGAAGAGAACAATGTTCCCTCTGATTTTTATTTTCTTCTGTCTTTTTGTGGTAAATAGCTTGTTTTTTTCCTCTACAGTGCCACTACTGATTCTGCATACATGGTATGTGGAGGATGCTAGTGCTGTGGGCCTCAAATGTTCCTGCATGGCTACCTAAATCAGGCTGACTATCATCAGGTTATGTAGTCCTGTGGAATCTGAAATTCCACTGTTATGATAAATATCAATAGGTTTAGTTATAAATTAAGTAAATATGGAATCTTTGATAAGGGCGAAACATTTTTGCAAACCCTGCCACATGAAACCTCCTGAAAGATCTGCAAAACGACAGTGGTCTGAACAGTGAAGTCCAACATTGTTTGCTTTCACACTAACCGGTACTGAAATGGTGTTACTGCATATTTTTTTAAAAGCAGTTGTGCTAATTAAAGGCAAAGAGAGTATTTTGTTTTAAGCTCTTGCCCCTTGTAGAAGAAATTGATTCAATAAAGCTGACACTTTAAAACAAAATCATGAAGTAATTTCTTTTGTCGTTATGGAGAACTGAAGAATACAGTTTTTCATTCTGTTGCATTCCTCTGCTGGTATCAATTGCAGTAGTATTCCAAAGCAGGTTCACTGGAAATAGCAGCGCAACAACTTCAAACTGCTAAAAAGCCATGCAGTCCTAAGAAAATATTTTGTACGGAGGCTTGTTGCCTGAAGTTGAGGGTCTCTCGGGCATCTCTTGGGTTAGTTTATGCATAACCAAATCCATTCTGGAATATGTAGAGCTGGAGGGAGCCTGATCTCACTCTCCATGGTAACAATAAAGTTAATATTTTTTAAAAAATAAATAAATAAAATGTGGAGATTTTTTGTTAAAGATCACAAAGGAAGGGGCAGTATTTCAAAACCAAAAGTCACTGCTTTCCACCCCTTTTTACTTCGTTCTGAATGTTTCTTCTGTTTATGTCTGAATGGTGATGCTGTGACTTGCAATAAATCAATTAAAGCTAATGACTTGCCTTTGCTCAGATTATGCACCATATCTGAATATACAGGCATCTGTGTACTGGCAATGTCATTCTAAACATTTATCGATGCAACCTCTATGCCTATCCAGTAGAATGTTAAGAGTTAAGAAACGGATGCATTATTTATTTCTGGTTGTATATCTAATCAGTGTCTAGTGTAGCTTATGTGAGACCTTCTTCACATATTATGGACAGGAGGTAAAGGTGTCAAGCCCAGACTATGCAGATTGTGAAGAAGACCGTATTATGGATGATTTCCTCAAACGAATTGAATGTTATAAAGTCACCTATGAACCACTGGATCCTGATGATTATGACAAGTAAGGGTTTTAAAATATGTATTACAATGTCATCAGTGGCTCAAATTATGATCAGCTTATTGTTTAATGTACAGGTCATAGTCATTTACCCACAGAATGAGGCACATTGGCCCACCGGGTCTATGCCCACACTCCAGGGAGCAATCCAGTCAATCAACTAAGCCATTTATCACAATTTGCTGTTTTCTGTTCTTACGACAGTTATTTTTATCCAAGTCAATGCTAACTCCTATGAACCATGATTCTGTTAACCAGCCTTTTACGTGGTACTTTGTCATACGCTTTCTTAAAATCCATATAGACAACATCCAATCACTTCAACCTTCTCTGTTACTTCATCAAAAAATTCAATGAGATTAGTCATCTATGATTTGACTTTTACAAATCTGTGCTGGCTGTCCTTAATTAACTCTGCAAGTGTCAGTTGATTTGTTTTGCCCTGCTTATTTTCTAAAACCTTACTCACCACTGGTGTTAAACTAATTGGCATGTAGTTGCCAGGACTGTCCTTGCACCCTTCCTTGAATGACTGTCAAATTTTCTGCTCTTCAATCTTCTGGCACCTCCCCCCATACCACAGAAGGACAGGAAGATTATGGCAAGCCTTTCTGCTGCCTCTAGCCCCACTGCCTTTAGCAACCTGGGATGCAAGCCATTGGACCAAGTGGCATATCCAGTCTACACACGGCCAAGCCTTTCCCAATACCTCACGCCTCTCAATTTTCATCCCATCCATTACCTCTATCATCTCTGCTCCGACCACTTTTTTCAGATTCTTCTTTCTTTATAAACATAATCGCAAAAAAAAGATGGGTAGATATGTTTCTATCGTCATACCCGATGCTGAATTTATAGCATGAATTGCACTGGAAAAGTGGATTACTGTTAAAATATTTATTTAAAAATATTTTTCTCTAAGACTAAAGATGATAAAGTGATCATTTTCAACTTAATTGGAATATGTAAAAACAATCTTAACAGCAACCATCTGTAAAATAGGAATGCCAGAAATGAATACAAATGGATCCCAAACCGCTAAGGAGGTTCAGCAGTCTCTGTTACATCATTGATCTTCGGTGCTGTATTTAGTTAAGTATAAAGCAGGTTGCTGTGATTGTACCGTATCAATGAAGCCTGGTTTGTTTTTTGGTTGGCTATGTTGTCTGTGTTCATTTTTTTAAGCTTTCACTTGCCTTACCTGAAGAAATTAAAAATGAATACTTATTTGGATTGCCATGTTGTTGATGTTTAACTTCTATGATTAAATTTCCTTAACTTCAGGGATTTGTCCTTCATTAAAGTAATTAATGTCGGTCGACGGTTTCTGGTGAACAGAGTCCAGGATTATATTCAAAGTAAAATAGTTTATTATCTGATGAACATTCATGTCTATCCACGTACCATCTACCTGAGCCGGCATGGAGAGAGTGAATACAACAGTATTGGGAGGCTCGGCGGTGATTCAGGGTTATCTTCTCGAGGGAAACAGGTAATGAAAGGTCTCGCATTGCGAAATCCTGATTTGTCCAAAAAAAAATGCATAGGGGAGACTCACTGTTTACAACGAAATTCTAAATAGTTGCACACACTGAAGATAATCCAAATCTTTTTCTGTTTTGTTCCTTTTGCAAACTTAAGGGGTATTATCTGTAACCATATCTACTAGCATCATGTTAGCACTTTGCAAGCTAAAAAACTAACTGGGGTCAATAAAATAACTGAGTTATGTTAATTGTGCTGCAAGTAAAGTTTAGGAACTGGTTGGCATTATATTCGAATAATCATGGGTTTTTGAAATAGATGTTACTGATTAGTAAGTAGTGCATTATCATGTTTTCTTTACAGTATGCTGAAGCCTTGCGCCAGTTTGTTGATGAGCAGAAAATTCCAGACCTGAAAGTTTGGACTAGCCAACTGAGGCGAACAATTCAAACAGCAGAAGCCCTAGGGGTTCCTTACGAACAGTGGAAAATCCTCAATGAAATTGATGCAGTGAGTGCAAAGAAATAATGTAACTGTTCAAAGCATTTTATTAAATTTTTTTTTTTCCTTTAATGTATATGAAATTGGAAGGAAAGCTGTTTATAACTACTGTTCAGTTTCTAAAAAATTCTAAATACCATTTTTGAAAGTACCTATTTCAGTCATGTTTTTCCTGTACTTTCCTATCCTGCATTGTAGGACAAAGAAAGTTTGCATGTTACCGTAATTTAATTACAAAATCAATTTAAGGTCTATCTTTACATTTTGTGGAAATTTCATTGTATTTTATATTTTTGTGTGTCATAGTTTGGCATCTGTAAATAAGTGTGCTTAACCTCACTTTGAAGGGTGTTTGTGAAGAGTTGACTTATAGTGAAATTCAGGACCGATATCCAGATGAGTTTGCTCTGCGAGACCAGGACAAGTACCATTACCGTTATCCAGGCGGAGAGGTATGAGAGCAGAGATGTTTTCAGTGTTCAACATTTTGTATGAAAAATAATTTGAAGTAATAAGGGTCACAACATCAGAGTTCAGCACTGAACACAAATATAAGAACAGAACAAATAGGAGCAGGAGTAGATCATATGGCCTGCCGAGCCTGCTCCGCCATTCAGTATGATCGTGGCTATCTTAGGCTTCAACTCCATTTTCCCACCCACTCCACATGTCCTTTAATTCCTGAGAGATCAAAAATCTGTTAATCCCAGCCTTTAATGTATTCAACAATAGAGCATTCCCAATCCTCTGGGGTAGAGAATTCCAAAGATTCACAACCCTTTGAAGTAATTTCTCCTCATCTCAGTCCTAAATGATTAGCCCCTTTTCCTGAGAATGTGCCCCGTGTTTTAGATTCCCCAGCTGGCAGAAACAATCTCTCAGCATCTACCCTGTTAAGCCCCCTCAGAATTTTGTTGGTTTCAATGAGATCGCCTTTCATTTTTCTAAACTCCAGAGAATATAAGCCCAATTTACTTAGCCTCTCATTATAGCCTCCCCTCATCCCAGGGACCAACCTAGTGAACCTTCATTGTACTGCCTCCAATGCGGGTGTATCCATCCTTTCTTAAATGTGGAGACCAAAACTGCAAACAGTATTCCAGATGTGGCTTCAGCAAAACCCTGTGCTTGGTGAGGTCAAGGGTAACCCTATCGTGATTCTGGGAGCGAGGATAAGGGACTAATTGCGGAAAATGGGACTGCTATGATGGGGGGGCCTTATCAACCACAATGGAAGGGAATTCTTAACCTGCCTTCACCTATGTCAAACTAGCCAAGTTTTGATTTAAATTAATTTCATATTTTGCCAGTCTTTTAAACCCTATAACTGCTAGCATCAGTAGATTAGGTATGTTAACATACTAATCCAATTTGCTAGCATGATGGTTTGCTTCGGAGTTGGAGTTCTTTAAGCCTGTGTGAAAGCTTTGGGACCTCAATTCACTTGATCTTGGAGCTGTAGTGTGGGACAGTAAGAAGTTAACACAGTCAGTTTCAATTAGTCAGAGGGAGAGGTAAACTTTAAACATAAATTTTAAACCCATAAAGGAGCATGGAACTTGTGACTGGGATGGTAAAGAGATATTACGCAAACGGCTACTTGAACTGCCTGAAATAGGCATTGTGCGTAGATCAATGCTTTTGTAATTGAAGTTTATGGTGATGATGAATTGCTAAGTCCATATTTGCTCATTGCAGGTGACTATGAAAGTTAAATGGGCACGGTGTCAGTGGTGGGGACCATATATCCTTTAATAGCACTATATTCATGATGTGATTTTTAAAAAGACCTTCAAATTCCTATGCAATATTCACTGCTGAAATTGCTGTTGTGTATGCAAAGCACTCATTTTGCAATTGTGACTAACGGCAGTTGCTGCATAAGTTCCACAACCTAACAAGATTTAGCAAGAAAAAAATGAACTTTGTTCATGTTTATTAATCCACTCTTAAGGGATGGGAATCTGAGTGTTGATGTTCAGAGATTTGGGTGTGCTTGTACAAGGAAGGTAGGAAGTTGGCACGCAGACCGTTATTGCAAGGGGACTGGAGTACAAGAATGAAGAAGTTAACATACTAATCCAATTTGCTAGCATGATGGTTTGCTTCGGAGTTGGAGTTCTTTAAGCCTGTGTGAAAGCTTTGGGACCTCAATTCACTTGATCTTGGAGCTGTAGTGTGGGACAGTAAGAAGTTAATACAGTCAGTTTCAATTAGTCAGAGGGAGAGGTAAACTTTAACTTTATTTCACCCTTGACCTCACCAAGCACCACACCAACCTCCACGTTCAACAATTATCTTCTGCCATTTGATGCCACCACCAAATACACAAATCCCTCATCTTCTGGTCTACTCTTCCACCACCCAAACACCACCACTTCCCATGGCATCTTCCCAAGCAAGTGCAGGAGTTGCAACACGTGTTCTTCTACATCCTCCCTTCTCAGCACCAAAGGCCCCCATATACTCCTTCCAGCTGAAACAGTGATTTATGTGTACTTTAAATTTATTACACTATATTCACTCTGATGCAGTCTCCTCTACATTGGGGAGACCAAATGCTGATTGAAGGATTGCTTTGCTGAACACCTTCATTCAGTTTGCCCTCTCCATTATAAATTGTTACATCTCCAACTATTCCCAATTCTAATGAAAGGTCATTGACCTGAAAGGTTGACACTGTTTCTCTCCATAGGTACTGCCTCACCTGCTGAGTATTTCCAGCATTTTCTATTTTTATATCAGACCAACCATAGACCTAGTCACTAGGTGGCACTATAACGACAGGTTGGATTAAAATCAGAGAGCAAGTGGTTGGAAACTTTTTATAACTAGTACTTCAGAATGGAGAAATTAAGCCAACATATTCATTTTAATACACTGTATTGTGCAGTAATTTATTTGTTAAATATGGCCTTATTTAGTATATTTGCATGGCCAATTGAGCAGGCTATTTGGTGCTGTAATAGTTTCAACATTAAAATTAACATTTACTTTTTCCTATTCCTCAACTTGTTACAGTTCAGTTTCAAATTCTGTCACTTCATATTAATGTAGGCTATCAGAAATGAGCCTGAGATCTCCTGTTGTGATTATCTGCATTAAAACTACAAGCTGTAATAATTTAAAAAAATCAATAACTAGTTGATCTTCCATGTTGTTACTTGGTGAAGTGTTACATGTGAAGCCTTCAGGTGATGTGAAGTTAGATTCTGAGAACAATTTGACCACCCTACACAGATGTAAAACAAAAACAGAATTACCTGGAAAACTTAGCAGGTCTGGCAGCATCGGCGGAGAAGAAAAGAGTTGACGTTTCGAGTCCTCATGACCCTTCGACAGAACTTGAGTTCGAGTCCAAGAAAGAGTTGAAATATAAGCTGGTTTAAGGTGTGTGTGGGGGGCGGAGAGAGAGAGAGAGAGAGAGAAGTGGAGGGGGGGTGTGGTTGTAGGGACAAACAAGCAGTGATAGATAAAAACAAAAAAACGGCGGATGCTGGAAATCCAAAACAAAAACAGAATTACCTGGAAAAACTCAGCAGGTCTGGCAGCATCGGCGGAGAAGAAAAGAGTTGACGTTTCGAGTCCTCATGACCCTTTGACAGAACTGTGATAGCAGTGATAGAAGCAGATCATCAAAAGATGTCAACAACAATAGAACAAAAGAACACATAGGTGTTAAAGTTGGTGATATTATCTAAACGAATGTGCTAATTAAGAATGGATGGTACGGCACTCAAGGTATAGCTCTAGTGGGGGTGGAGGGAGCATAAAAGATTTTAAAGTACTTAAAAATAATGGAAATAAGTGTGAAAAGAAAAATCTATATAATTTATTGGAGAAAAAAAAAGGAAGGGGGAAACAGAAAGGGGGTGGGGATGGGGGAGGGAGCTCACGACCTAAAATTGTTGAATTCAATATTCAGTCCAGAAGGCTGTAAAGTGCCTAGTCGGAAGATGAGGTGTTGTTCCTCCAATTTGCGTTGGGCTTCACGGGAACAATGCAGCAAGCCAAGGACAGACATGTGGGCAAGAGAGCAGGGTGGAGTGTTAAAATGGCAAGCGACAGGGAGGTCTGGGTCATTCTTGTGGACAGACCGCAGGTGTTCTGCAAAGCGGTCGCCCAGTTTACGTTTGGTCTCTCCAATGTAGAGGAGACCACATGGGGAGCAGCGAATGCAGTAGACTAAGTTGGGGGAAATGCAAGTGAAATGCTGCTTCACTTGAAAGGAGTGTTTGGGCCCTTGGACGGTGAGGAGAGAGGAAGTGAAGGGGCAGGTGTTGCATCTTTTGCGTGGGCATGGGGTGGTGCCATAGGAGGGGGTTGAGGAGTAGGGGGTGATGGAGGAGTGGACCAGGGTGTCCCGGAGGGAGCGATCCCTACGGAATTCCGATAGGGGGGTGAAGGGAAGATGTGTTTGGTGGTGGCATCATGCTGGAGTTGGCGGAAATGGCGGAGGATGATCCTTTGAATGCGGAGGCTGGTGGGGTGATAAGTGAGGACAAGGGGGACCCTATCATGTTTCTGGGAGGGAGGAGAAGGCGTGAGGGCGGATGCGCGGGAGATGGGCTGGACACGGTTGAGGGCCCTGTCAACGACCGTGGGTGGAAAACCTCGGTTAAGGAAGAAGGAGGACATGTCAGAGGAACTGTTTTTGGAGGTAGCATCATCGGAACAGATGCGACGGAGGCGAAGGAACTGAGAGAATGGGATGGAGTCCTTACAGGAAGTGGGGTGTGAGGAGCTGTAGTCGAGGTAGCTGTGGGAGTCGGTGGGTTTGTAATGGATATTGGTGGACAGTCTTATCACCAGAAATTGAGACAGAGAGGTCAAGGAAGGGAAGGGAAGTGTCAGAGATGGACCACGTGAAAATGATGGAGGGGTGGAGATTGGAAGCAAAATTAATAAATTTTTCCAAGTCCCGACGAGAGCATGAAGCGGCACCGAAGTAATCATCGATGTACCGGAGAAAGAGTTGTGGAAGGGGGCCGGAGTAGGACTGGAACAAGGAATGTTCCACATACCCCATAAAGAGACAGGCATAGCTGGGGCCCATGCGGGTACCCATAGCCACACCTTTTATTTGGAGGAAGTGAGAGGAGTTAAAGGAGAAATTGTTCAGTGTGAGAACAAGTTCAGCCAGACGGAGGAGAGTAGTGGTGGATGGGGATTGTTCGTGCCTCTGTTCGAGGAAGAAGCTAAGGGCCCTCAGACCAATTGTTGATTGGAAATTGTTGATGTGACGTAAGGTGTCAGAGGAATCACGGATGTAGTTGGGAAGGGACTGGACAAGGGGAGAGAGAAGGGAGTCAAGATAACGAGATGAGTTCTGTGGGGCAGGAGCAAGCTGAGACGATTGGTCTACTGGGGCAGTTCTGTTTGTGGATTTTGGGTAGGAGATAGAAGCGGGCCGTCCGAGGTTGGGCGACTATCAGGTTGGAAGCTGTGGGAGGAAGATCTCCAGAGTAGATGTGGTCAGTGACAGTCCTGGAAACAATGGCTTGATGTTCAGTGGTGGGGTCATGGTCCAGGGAGAGGTAGGAGGAAGTGTCTGCGAGTTGACGCTCAGCCTCTGCGAGGTAGAGGTCAGTGCGCCAGACAACAACAGCACCACCCTTGTCAGCGGGTTTGATGACAATGTCAGGGTTGGACCTGAGAGAATGGAGTGCAGTAAGTTCAGAGAGAGACAGGTTAGAATGGGTGAGAGGAGCAGAGAAATTGAGACGACTAATGTCGCGCCGACAGTTCTCAATGAAAAGATCAAGAGAAGGTAAGAATCCAGAGGGAGGGGTCCAATTCCAGTTCCCTGGCCCCAACCGCTTCCTCTTCACCATGGACGTCCAATCCCTCTACACCTCCATCCCCCACCAGGATGGTCTGAGGGCCCTTAGCTTCTTCCTCGAACAGAGGCCCGCACAATCCCCATCCACCACTACTCTCCTCCGTCTGGCTGAACTTGTTCTCACGCTGAACAATTTCTCCTTCAACTCCTCTCACTTCCTCCAAATAAAAGGTGTGGCTATGGGTACCCGCATGGGCCCCAGCTATGCCTGTCTCTTTATGGGGTATGTGGAACATTCCTTGTTCCAGTCCTACTCCGGCCCCCTTCCACAACTCTTTCTCCGGTACATCAATGATTACTTCGGTGCCGCCTCATGCTCTCGTCGGGACTTGGAAAAATTTATTAATTTTGCTTCTAATCTCCACCCCTCCATCAATTTCATGTGGTCCATCTCTGACGCTTCCCTTCCCTTCCTTGACCTCTCTGTCTCAATCTCTGCTGATAGACTGTCCACCAATATCCATTACAAACCCACCGACTCCCACAGCTACCTCGATTACAGCTCCTCACACCCCGCTTCCTGTAAGGACTCCATCCCATTCTCTTAGTTCCTTCGCCTCCGTCGCATCTGTTTCGATGATGCTACCTTCAAAAACAGTTCCTCTGACATGTCCTCCTTCTTCCTTAACCGAGGTTTTCCACCCACGGTCGTTGACAGGGCCCTCAACCGTGTCCGGCCCATCTCCCGCGCATCCGCCCTCATGCCTTCTCCTCCCTCCCAGAAACATGATAGGGTCCCCCTTGTCCTCACTTATCACCCCACCAGCCTCCGCATTCAAAGGATCATCCTCCGCCATTTCCGCCAACTCCAGCATGATGCCACCACCAAACACATCTTCCCTTCACTCCCCCTATCGGCATTCTGTAGGGATCGCTCCCTCTGGGACACCCTGGTCCACTCCTCCATCACCCCCTACTCCTCAACCCACTCCTATGGCATCACCCCATGCCCACACAAAAGATGCAACACCTGCCCCTTCACTTCCTCTCTCCTCATCGTCCAAGGGCCCAAACACTCCTTTCAAGTGAAGTAGCATTTCACTTGCATTTCCCCCAACTTAGTCTACTGCATTCGTTGCTCCCAATGTGGTCTCCTCTACATTGGAGAGACCAAACGTAAACTGGGCGACCACTTTGCAGAACACCTGCGGTCTGTCCGCAAGAATGACCCAAACCTCCCTGTCGCTTGCCATTTTAACACTCCACCCTGCTCTCTTGCCCACATGTCTGTCCTTGGCTTGCTGCATTGTTCCCGTGAAGCCCAACGCAAACTGGAGGAACAACACCTCATCTTCCGACTAG
This sequence comes from Carcharodon carcharias, assembly GCF_017639515.1. Lineage (NCBI taxonomy): Eukaryota > Metazoa > Chordata > Chondrichthyes > Lamniformes > Lamnidae > Carcharodon > Carcharodon carcharias. The sequence goes on from NC_054475.1 coordinate 22,501,211, forward strand.
GCACTTTACAGCCTTCCGGACTGAATATTAAATTCAACAACTTTAGGTCGTGAGCTCCCTCCCCCATCCCCACCCCCTTTCTGTTTCCCCCTTCCTTTTTTTTTCCAATAAATTATATAGATTTTTCTTTTCACACCTATTTCCACTATTTTTAAATACTTTAAAATCTTTTATGCTCCCTCCACCCCCACTAGAGCTATACCTTGAGTGCCGTACCATCCATTCTTAATTAGCACATTCGTTTAGATAATATCACCAACTTTAACACCTATGTGTTCTTTTGTTCTATTGTTGTTGACATCTTTTGATGATCTGCTTCTATCACTGCTTGTTTGTCCCTACAACCACACCCCCTCCCTCCTCTTCTCTCTCTCTCTCTCTCTCTCCGCACCCCCCCACACACCTTAAACCAGCTTATATTTCAACTCTTTCTTGGACTCGAACTCAAGTTCTGTTGAAGCGTCATGAGGACTCGAAACGTCAACTCTTTTCTTCTCCGCCGATGCTGCCAGACCTGCTGAGTTTTTCCAGGTAATTCTGTTTTTGTTTTTCATTTCCAGCATCCACAGTTTTTTTGTTTTTATCTTTGTTTTTACACAGGTGTAACTCTATCTCTATTTTAAGGCCATACAACATGTGCTTATTTTCCTTTCCATTAAAAATTACTGCATTGCCTCAGTTGGTAAGAGAATCTAATTACTGCGTGACAAATTCACATGACTTTCTATTATAAATGTGTGTATGTAAATTATAACAAAATTGGCAGGTTAATATATTAACTCATTAAAAGTGATATACCAGTATGCAAATAATATTGCGTTTTGATTTTGTCTAGGGACTCTTAACTTGATTAGAAAATATATCAGTAGTGAAACTCGAACATTGTTGTTCAACAATTATCTAAAAGAGCATCTTCTCCTTGCTGTGTTATGTTCTAACAATTTTTAGCAGCTTCATTAAGAATAATGGGTTATATGTTCATATTGTAATAATTGTTTGACACATTGCATTTTTTATGTTATCTAATCCATACCCAAAGCACTTTAAACTTTTTTGTTTACATTTTTCTAAATTCAAAAGGTATATATTTGAAAAGAAATACCACAATATTGACTATTTAATAACCCACCTGTTTTTGTTTAGTCTTACCAGGATTTGGTCCAACGGGTAGAGCCTGTCATCATGGAGCTGGAGAGACAGGGAAATGTTCTTGTTATTGCACACCAGGCTGTCATGAGGTGCCTCATCGCTTACTTTATGGATAAGGGAGCAGGTACAACAATAAGAAAATAGACAGTACTATACCTTTTAGACTTTTCCTTCCCCCACCCCACCCCCACCTTTGTTTTCTGCCAAACTCTCTTAAGAGCACTGATTCGCAACGGGACGATTTCTTGAATGCCATCTGTCCATTCTTCATTCTTAAGCTTCAGCAGTGACTATTACCTGCTGTTGAACTGTGAAGGCTTGCAGCTGTGCTTAGTTCTGTCTGTGGACATGTACTTTCCAGCCAGATTCATATAGTGATGAGGAATGGGAACTTTGATTAATTGCCCCCAACACCCACCATCTTGTGGCTTTTTGCTGTATTACTATCACCACCCTGATTAACTACTGTTGTTTACTTTCTTTTCAACATTTTTCTCTCCTCTCCTGAACCATTGACTCTTTGCTGGAATATGCTTTCACAGGTACCTCTCTTGACTTGCGCAAGTGATCGTTGCTCATGTGAGTTTTGTTAGTGAGTGCCAGCAACTTATTTGACCATGCAACATCATAACAGAACACATGGCAATCAGAAATCATGACTTTCACTAATTTAAAGAGTATTGGGGTCAGTTATAGAGCCCCACTGCAGCTGAGATATCAACTAACTCATAACAGACTTGTACCTGTGTTTACCTCCTTTCTGTTGCTCAGCTGGAAAAACTTGATAGACTTGCTGAGCTCTACTGCACTTTTAAAAGATCTGAGATTAGAATATGTTTACTTACACAAACTTTTCTTTAAATAGCTAGGTAGGATCCTTAAATTTACCAAAAGTGCACTGCAGTCAGTTCCTGAAGAATTGAAGGTTCATCACGATGAGGGGAAAAAAATTGAAAAAGCCTCCCCAAACCACTTGTAGCATTCACTCTTATTATTTGAGTCGGCCAAACATATTCAGCCCCTTTGAAGGGATATAAACCTAACAAAATTGCCCAGAATCTGAAGTAATATAAAGGAAGAGAGATTCCATCATTTACATAAGAAATAAAAGTAAGAGTAGGCCATTTGGCCCTTTAAACCTGCTCCATCATTCAATACAATTGTGGTTGATCTTCTACCTCAGCTCCACCCTGCATTATCTCACCCCCCTGCTCCCCCTCCCCCCACCCCAGTCCCCCACTGCCCAAAAATCTATTAACCTTTCTCTTGTATGTACTCAAGCATCCACAGCTTTATGGGATGGAGAACTTCAAAGATCCATAGCTCTTTGTGTGAAGAAACATTTCCTCATCTCAGCTCTGAATGGCCAATCCCTTATCCTGAGGCAGTAACCCTCAAGTTTTATGCTCTGCGGTCAGGGAACACATGCCCCCCTCAGCATAGAACCTACCGAGCCCTCACCCACCCACCAAGAACTTCATACATTTCAATGAAAACGCCTCTCAGTCTTTTAGGCAATTAAACTACTCACTCTCCCCTCACAGGACAGCCCCCTCATCCCACAAATAAGTCTAGTGAACCTTCATTGCTCTCCCTTCAAGGCAAGCACATCCTTCCCCTGGTAAGGTGACCTAAGCTCTGCACAGTCCTCCAGGTGTCACTTCACCAAGGCACTAAACAACTGCAGCAAGGCTTCTTCACTCCAAACTCTCCTGTAACAAGGGCTAATAAACCATTTGCCGTCCCAATTGCTTTCTGTACCTGCCTGTCAACTCTCTGTGACTCGTGTATAATGACACCCAGGCACCCCTGAACACCAACATTTTCCAGTCTTGTCTGCTTTTCCATTTTTTCCTCCCAAGTGGACAACTTTGCAAATCCCCACATTATATTACATCTGCCATGTTCTTACCCACTCAATCAACCTGTCCACATCTCCCCGACATCCCCCCACCATGTCTTGTGCAAAGATTGTTCCCCAAACCCAACCCTGCATCATCAAACCTTGCCACACCACATCAGTTCCCCCATCCAAGTCACCACTGCAGATTATAAATAGCTGAGCTGCAAGTACTTACTGATCCCTATGGCACTCCACTAGCCACAGCCTGCCAACCTGACAATGACCTGCCCATTCCAACACTGTATCCGTACCAATATACTAGTTGCAATTTCTTGTGCAATGGCCTCTTGTGTGGCACCTTATGGAATGCTTTCTGAAAATCCAAATTCACACAACTATTGTTTGAACTGCACCTACACTGCTAGTCACAACCTTTTAGAAACTCCAGATTTGTCAAACCTGATTTCTCCCTCTCAAATCCATGTAACTCTGCACAATTCTCCAATTGTTCTCTCACATGACCCAAACAATAGACTCTAGCATCCTCCCCCCACCAGCATATATGGACCTTTAACGTGTTGTCTGGGTATTGCAGATTGAATGAAAGCAGGGGAATATGCATTCTCACTGATTCATATAACAAGAAGCCAATCTGCAGTTTCAATGCCTTTCTTTATTTTATGTTTTAGAACTGCAGAAACAAGGAAACTGGCAGTTTTTATAACTCTTTTTCACCATCTGATGTCAAGTACCATTGCAGGGGACTCTGCATAATATGATCAATTAGCATACATCTTTCTCATCCCTTGGAAGCTGTTCTGAACTCAGCAAAACTGATGGAATAAAAAACAATTGTGCGGGCCCCAAATGAAAGATAGTACATTGGACTTAACTCTGTATTTATTGGGCATGAATCCACTGGCAAAAAATGCCTGATTGATTCAGTACAAAAGTGGAACAAAAATAGCAATCTCATTTGAATCCACAGACTAGCTGTTAAAGAAAGGAGAAAAACATGAAACTGGTATTTTTTTGAAGCTGGAGTTAGAATGCTTTGTTAAAACACCAGGCGTCATAAGACCATACAAAGTCCTTTCTGTGAGTGCTAGGTACTGACAAGTGACAAAAATTGAAAGTGTACCATTCTTCAGCACTAATATCCCTAAAGTACTTTTTAAAATGGAAAACAGAGTTTTATTAGCAGAAATGAGCAATGCTGCTTTAATTCACTGCCCCCCATGTGTAATGATAGTGAAGCAGACATTATAGTGAGCAAGACCAACTTTTCCTTTAGTGGTTTAATATTTTGTTTTTTTTTTGTTACAGACGAATTGCCATACCTGAAGTGCCCTCTACATACTGTCTTAAAACTAACACCTGTTGCCTATGGTCAGTAATCACAAGCTTTACTATCATCATTCAAATCTCTTCTATTAACAGTGAGCACAGGGAAAGGTAAATCAGATGCTGAGCTTGTTAAATTTGAATGAATTTTTAAATTATTTGAGGATATTCTTTCTTGAATTTACACTTCAAAGAAATCCAGAAAAATTAAGACACATTTGAAACGTCATTTTACAAAGTGCCTACTATACTTTTCAGATTTCAGAAAATATAAATGAAAGTATTTAATGAAGAAAATGATATCCGTGGAATGTGTGTATTTTGCAATTTCCAGAAGATAAAAAATTCAGTAAAGGAGTGAGATGTGTCCCTCATCAGCCATGTCACAACTTTATATTAACCTGCTTACCACTGCCTTTTTTTGTAGTTCATGTGGCCAAAGAAATATTGCTGAAACAAAATATTTAAATCATGCAAGCAGCACTTTTTATGTTTGTGTCCCAGAATTTGGTCAGTAGCCTTTATTTTACATTTTTTTTCTAGATTGTTTTTTCACGGGAAAATGTTTGCTTGTATTTTTGCACAGTAGACCTATGCATATACAATAACATCTAATAAATGGCTTGTGCTACGTCTAAGTGAGATTTGAGGGGAGGGTGCATGATGGGTTGGGGCATACGGGTATAAGAACTCAAATTTCTAACTTTAGTTCTGTTCATACGTTTGGAAGGAAATTATGCTTTTCTCCCTTGTTAGTTCTCTGACAAAACAAGCCAGGCACCAGCTGAGAAGGCTGCCAGGGAGCTACTGTTCTGTAATTGGTTACTAGAGTGTTAACATGAGAGCCAAGGGTGAAATTGAGATTTCTTTTTCCCCCTCCATTTGGACATGCACCTGACTTCCATTCAGTTCCTTTAAGATTGGGAACTTTCCAGCTGAGGAATCCTGATGCTCATTCCAAATCCTACCGCTCTGGCACATTGTGTTGATTCTCCAGCATATTTTTACACAGCCATAGCACTCTTAATCATATCATTAAAAAATAATGTTTTGGATGATATGAGTAGCAAACACATGTATTCATGCAAAAGGAAGGATGAGGAATGTGATTTTAAAATCCTCATTATTGTGTTCAAATCCTTCCATGGTCTCACTCCTCCCCATCTTTTCAACCTCTTCCAGCCCTACTACCCTCTGAGAATTCTGTGTTCCTCTAACTCTGTTGTTCAAGCCCACTTCCTTCACCCTACCGTTGGTGACCATGTCACAGATGCTTAGGGCCCTAAGCTCTGACATTCCCTTTGTTAAATCTCTTCACGTTCTCTCTCTTTTATAACGCCCTCTACTGCCTACATCCTTGACCAAGCTTTTCCTCATTGTTCCAATATCTTTCTTGGTCTCAACTTTGTCTCTTTTTGGAATGTTTTATCACGTTAAAAGTGCTAAATGAATGCAAGTTGCTGTTGATATTAGGAGGGGTGGTGTGGGTAGCATCTGGGCCATCAAAGATGCCTATCCACATCTTATACCATTTCCTGGGAAAGGTCAAAGAAGAACCACAACAACAAACCTGAGGCCAATTTAGGGATAACTCAGGAGAAATTCATCCCCAACTCTCTAAAATGATTAAGAAAAGCTCCAGGTTGTTGCAGTGAACTGTTAAATCTTTCAAATTCCAATTAACCAGCAACTTGTCCTCTATAACTGGAAAGCTTCTTTCTGATAAAGTTGTTTGTTTAGCTACTTTCTGAAGGACTGTGCATAATCCTTTCTTGCCACACACTTTAATAATTTGTTGCAGAGGGTGAGCTCTGAAAATAAATACTCTCTAACGTTAATCTAATTCACTTAAGATTTTATGTGCAACCCAGGAAGCATGCATGATCTGTCTTATCTAGCTGGATTTAATCTAATTTCATGACATTTATAGAATTTTCCCTTCTTTAAAAATTAGAATATTATTACTTCGCTTTTCAATCAAATACAGTAATGAGTCAAAATAAATTAATGCTAAATTGAAGTCTGAACAGCCAGTATGGAGAGAATTTTCTCCCAGTCGTGGGGGTTGGGCGGGATCAGGCGTGGGTGGGCATGCAGCTGATCGCTGCCCGTGATTGGCTGGGCGCCGCCATTTTGCATGGGCGGGCCAATTAAGGCCCACGCAGCGTGACATGCACCTGGAAGCACTGAGCGGTCCCTGTGCGGGTGGGTGGAGTAGGCTGAGTTGGGGCCTGCGCAAAGAGCACAGATCTCCCTGAGCTGCCTCAGGGAGATTAGTTTGGTTTTTAAAAATTTAATAAAGAAAATAAAATGTTTGTAAGGCATGTCCCCTCATGTGACAGTGTCACATGAGCAGGGACATGTCAATTAATTTTAATTTAAAAAATTTATTTAATTTATAAACCCTTCATGAAACCTCATCCTGCCTGTGGATGAGGTTTTGTGATAAATGTGAAGGCTGCCTGGGCTCTTCGCTTGCCCGTCAACCTTAAGGCAGGACGGGCAGCTCAGTTAATTATCTTAATTGGAATTTAAATGGCCTTAATAGGCCTTTGACAGTTCGGGCATGCAGCCTACTCCGCTATGTGCCCGCCAAACTGAGGATCTGAATGACGCGCGGTGATGTCTGGACGCACGCCCGACGTCACTCTGCGCTCCGCTTGCCGTCCAGAAGATTCTGGTCTATGTAGAATTAAAGCCATTACTAAAGAATCCATTCCCTTCCTAGTTTGCTGAGCGGCAACTCCCATATTTGTCAATCAATCAAACATAGCACTTGACACAAATAAGGCAGAATCCCTCATACTAACCATTAACATGGCAGAAAAAGGCACAAATGACATGGCATTCTTCAAACTGGTCTTGATAACAGTTGCTGTAAAACTGTGGTAAAAAATGGCAACATGGGAATTCGATGTTAATGAGGTAAAAGTTAGACTTTGGTGAATGTCAAAGGGCAAGCTAAAGTCCCAATGCAAGCCAGCCAAAGCCCCTGGACATGCAAAAAAGGTTCGGCACCCACAGCTCAAGCAACAGCTTCTGGAATATAAAAAAATAAAAACAAAAAAACTGCGGATGCTGGAAATCCAAAACAAAAACAGAATTACCTGGAAAAACTCAGCAGGTCCGGCAGCATTGGCGGAGAAGAAAAGAGTTGACGTTTTGAGTCCTCATGACCCTTCAACAGAACTTGAATATAGCTTCTGGAATATATTCACCAACATTGAGCAAGTGGATATGCAGTTATAGCACTGTAGAAATTCATTTGAAAGCCCTTTATATCACAAAAGCTTTGGACCCCAAGAGCACCTTTAAAGCCTCTCCAAAAGGATGCATGCAAATATAAGACATATTCATATGTCGGCAACTTCAACCACATGCCTGATGATTTTGAAGGCAAGCTATGTCAGTACCAGCATTATATCTTGAGGCTGCCAGTAGCAGTACCACCAAAGCGTCTCCAATACTGCAAACACGGATCAAACATCCCTCATGTTTGACATTCCATTCATTCAAACTATTGGCTATCAAAGAAGAAAAATCGACCACCTTAAGATCAACTGGCAAAGAAAAGAATTGTTTCACTGTCAAGCTCAGGGCATGTGGAAATGAGACAATAATGCTGCCATATATTATCTTCAAATTAAAAGCTCTCCCAAGGAATATCACATGGCCACAAGGCCTGAATATCCGTGAATATGAATATAGTTGGATGGATGAAGGTTTGACCAAAGAGTAGTTGGTAACATGGTACAAAAGGCGCTCATGGGCATGTTATGTGCTGGGCCCCAACGCGTTTAGGTGTCTTCGAATATCACGCATCTACGATATGCTACATGTTAATCGTTTAGATCTTGTCATTATTCTCAGGGGCGTGACAGGCCAGCTGCAGGTGATGGATGTCAACTGCACCCAATCATTTAAACAGCAGATGTGCCAAGAGTAGAATGAGTGGCTCTGCTCTGTAGCATTTGCATTTACATTGCCAGGCAAGCAGAAGAAACCAGACTTTGCCCAATGAATCAGAGAAGACTGGATTTCCATTTATTCATTCTTGACCTAGCATGGCTTCAGGAAGTGGTGTTAACACATGCCATGGATGTTTCAGAAAACAACATCCTCTGGAACGATAATGAATCCTCTGAGATGGATAATGAAGATAATCTTTGTGGTGATGCCATTTATCTATTTGATGACAGCAATTCAGACATGGCATTTCGAGAATTCCATACATGTAGATAAAAATATCTCAAAACTTACCAGTAACTTCTTGATTATTTCTTTTAGAAATTCATTATAAATGCTGGATGCAAAGTAATTAATTTATTACTGTTGCGGACAGGAGGAGGAGTTAATTTAAACAGTGATAATTTTTCCCCTCGCCGCCTATCCGTAAATAGGTGTTTTGATTTGTTTCCCTCTTTACAAGCTCAATCTCTTGATTCTGATGCAATCCAATTTCTTATTAATAACCCCACAGCAAACCTGAATTAGGATGAACTCAAAGGGTTAGTATATTTGCACACGCTCAAAATGCGGAAGGTGGTTCACAACGTCCCTCTCATATTCCGAAAGTAAAGAGAGGGATAGAGAAAATATTTACAGTAGAGACCACAGAGAAAAGAAATATTGGCCAGAATTTTCCTGTCGGTGATTTGGGGACGGGGCCCGCTCGCCGACGGGAAAATTACGTGGGATGACATCGGGAGGAACCCCCGACGTGTCCCCAGTCCATTTAAATTTTTAGGAAGGCGGGCGGACAGCGAAATCAGCTGTTCACCCGCCGACTTGTCAATGGCCAACTGAGGCCATTGACAGGATCATCAAGCTCATTGAAAGACATACCCGTCCAACCTTAAGGCTGGCGGGCAGGCCAGGAGCCCCAGTGGGCTTCTGATAAAAGATAAAACCTCACTCACTGGTGGGATGAGGTTTCATCTCAGTTTTTAAAAAGTTTATTGAAGTTTCACTCATATTTATTAACATGTCCCATCTTGTGTGACAGTGTCACATGAGGGGGACATGTTAACAATGTTTTACTTTCTCTATTTTTAAAGTTTTTTAAACATTCAGCGCTATCCCTGAGACAGCACTTAGTCTCAGGGAGCAGTGCGCTCTTTGACAGATGGGGAATCCCTCCACCCCCCGCACAGGAAACGCATAGCACTTCCTGTCGGGCAGGCCGCTGGGTGGGCCTTAATTGGCCCGCCCACTTAAAATGGCGGCTGGCCCTGTTTTGGTGGTGGAGTTTGGCTGCCCGCCCACCACCGAGCCAGTGGAGCCCGCCTGCCCATCAAGGTCAAAATTCTGGCCATTGTTTGACATGGATTCCAGAGTCCAGAATCAAAGTCCAGTGAGGTATTCCTTTATGGAGGTTGGTGGGCTGAAAACCAATGTTGTAGAATTCACTTTTCCATTGGTGTTGATGCCGCATGATGAGGTAGGCATGCAGAGATTAATCAGTTTTGTAGGCGATGGTACAAAAGTTCCAGCAGAAGCAGTGTAGATGGGGCCAGGTGTTCAACCTGGACAGAGCTCCTTTCCTGTGAGGCTGCCAATCAGATGGTAAACAGTGGACTGAGCTATTCAGCTCAGGAAGGTAATATTACTTGTTCCAAGCCCATGCCATATGACTTTACTAGGACACAATGTCTTCAACAATGGATATTTATCCAGTGTCTGAAAGTTGGTTTTGTGTTCCAGGCTGGTAACATCTCAGCCATTATAGGTTAAAAGGAATGTTTGAGGGGCCATTGCCTCAGTAAACATTCCATCTCCGCTGGCCTGCCTGGGTTATCAAATACAAACGGCCTTTGTGCAGCTTCCTTTGAAGTTGGGCTGTGCAGTCCCCGGATGATTGTTAGTAGCTCCTTGGAGATAAAGAGGTATAGATTTCCAAAAGTGCAAAGCAGCTTCTTTTGTTCTGGGTTCACAGACGGAGACAGTTTCAGCCATTTTAAGGATCTTTGTTTAGTTTTAAATTTTAAAAAAAGCCATGAGGAAATCTGTATATCTTTTATAAAAATATACAGTGCGAGGTCTTAGTCCCTCACATTACCATGTGTAATATGCACCTGAGCTTGTAGGTACATTTTTAGATTTTAAAAATGTATTATATACAGAAAACTGCAGTACTTCCAGATACAAGAACAAAGTAGAATAAAAGTCTGGAAAAAAACTCAGCAGGCCTAACACCATCTGTGGAGAGAATGACAGAGTTAACATTTCAAGTCTGTATGACTCTTCTTCAGTCAAATGGACTCAACGTTAACTGTCTTTCTTTCCACAGATGCTGTTAGACCTGCTGAGTTTTTTTCCAGCATTTTTTGTTTTTGTTTCAGATTTCCAGCCTCCACAGTATTTTGCCTTTATAAAATAAAAGTCTGTCGCATCAAATGATGGGACATGCTAGAGATGCTAGAGTCAAGTTTTATGATTTTCCTTCCTTTGCCCTTGACCTGATAAATGTTGAGCATATCAAACAGTAGTTTGAAGTTAATATAAGGAATGTTTGGTTTTAATGTCATTGTATTCAAATTCATAGTCCATGGGTTCAGCAATCAGCATTGACGACTGAATACAGCATTGATGAGTGAGTTTTCATAATGCACTACATAATTTCGTATTCATGTTTAAAACTTTCTTTTCTTTCAGGTTGTAAAATGGAATCAGTTTACTTAAATGTAGAAGCAGTAAACACACATCGCGACCGGCCACTGGTAAAGATTGTGTTTTTCTTCAACTAGCTTTATAGCTGTGTGTGTTAAGTCCTAAATGACAATGTAAATGGTCTTTTCTATTTAATTTTTCTTCTTTGTAAGCAAAGTTCTCGGACATGGGCGTTGTTGGCAAAGCCAGCAAGTACTGGCCCTCCCTACTTGCCCTGAGAAAATGGTGGGCATTCTAGAACTTTTGCAGTCTGTGTGGTCGAATTATTTACATAATGATAGAGAAGATAACACAGCAAATTTATGGCACAGAAGCAGGTCATTCAGCCCATAATGTCTACATTGCCAAATTTGGGTTATCCAGCCTTATCCCACTTTCAAGCTCTTAAAGAAAATTTATGATATTGGATATGGAGTTCCAGAACTTTAACCCAGTGACTATAGGTAATGGCAATAGATGTCCAAGTCAAGTGGTGTGTGACCTGAAGGTATCAGACTGTTTGCATCTCACATCCCAGCTCAATGATTCTGAGCCAGAGAGATTGGAGACAGAGGCATCTACAGCAGATGTGTTTGCTCAGGACTGCCTCACTGTCCACTAACCCTCAAATACTCCAGTTTAGGAACATGGCCTGCTTTGCCATATCTTAGTTTTAAATTATTTCTTTTAATTGTGTATGGTTTTTAGTTTGTAAGTTTTTTTTCCCCCTTTTTCTAGAGTGCTACCTTGCACTGAGCAGTGGACAAAGAATATAAACAACTGCTTCAAGTTTAGAAGCATTGCAAGTTTAAAAAAACAAGAATCTCCTCCAACCTTATTGAAATTTTTGCAGAGGTAACAGAGAGTAGACAACGGCAATGCAGTAGATGAAGCTTTAATAAAGTGCCCCATAATAGACTAATGAATAAGATCAGAGAATATGAAGTCGGGGGACATTTGGCAGAATGGTTTGCTAGGTGGCTTCAAGACAAAGCAGAAAGTGGAAATAAAGGGTAGGTATTCAGAGTAGCAGAAACTGGTTTAGTGTTGGGACCAGTGTTGTTCACAATTCACATAAATGTTTTCTTTATTTGCAGAGAACACTAAATTGGGGGGGAGGGAGATATTCTACTGAGGATGACTGCAACAAATTACAGGAGGACATTAATTAACTTGCAGAATTGGGAAAATAATTGACAAGTGAAGTTAAACACAGATAAGTGAGAGGTAGTACACTTTGGTAGGGAGAATAGGAAGGTCACTTATCACTTGGAAGATACAGGTTTAGGTGAAGTAGAGAACAAAGGGATCTCAGAGTACAAATACATCAATCACTAAGTTGCAAGGCCAATAAAAAAAAACAAACACTAGGCTTTATTTCTAGATGGTTAGAATAGAAAAATAGGGAAATTATGCTAAACTTGTATCTAGCCTTGGTTAGAACATTTTTTTCCATTCTTTTCATGGGATGTGGGTGTTGCTGGTAAGGCCAACGTTTGTTGCCCATCCCTAATTGCCTTTGAACTGAATGGCCTTGCTAGGCCAATGCAGAGGGCAGTTAAGAATCAGAATAGATAAAGATGGCACACTTCCTCCCCTAAAGCACATTAGTGAACCAGATGGATTTTTACAACCATCAGTGATGGTCGTTGTGGTCACCGTCACTGAGAGAGCTTTATATTCCAGATTTATTAATGGAATTTAAATTCCACCAGTTGCCATGGTGACATTTGAACTTGTGACCTCCCCCAGGGCAGTAGCCTGGGCCTCTGGATTAGTAATCCAGAGACATTACCACTACATTACTGTCACCCCCTTAGAGTACTGCAAGCAATTCTCGTCGCCATATTTTGAAAAGGATATAGAGGCACTGCAGAGGGTGCAGAGATAATTTACAAGAATATTTAACCATAAATGTGTGGATATATGTACCAGGAAAGAATTGACAGGCTGGGTCACTTCTGTTGAAAAAGAAGGCTGAGGGGTGACCTAATAGAGGTCTTTAAAATTGAAATGTTTTAATAGAGTGGATACTGAGAAAATGTTTCCTCTTGTGGAGAAGAGCACAACTAGAGGCCATCATTATAAGATAGACACCAAGAAATCCAGGAGGGAATTCAGAAGAAACTTCTTTATCCAGAGTGGTGGAAGCTTGGAACTTGTTGCACAGGGAGTGGTTGAAGTAAATTGTATCAATGTATTTAAGGGGAAACTAGGTAAGCATATGAGGGAGAAGGGAATGGGTGGGTTACAATTGTAGATTTAGCTGAGAAAAGGAAGGAGGCTCGAGTGGAGCATAAATACCGGCAAGGACTGGTTGAGTTGAATAGCCTGTTTCTGTGCCTTCATACCCTTTGTAATCCTCCTGTGCACTGAATTCCCACCTGCAACAAATTCCTGACTTTAACATTCTATTAGTGCTGCACTTTTATTATGACCACTCCTTGCTACCATTATGGAGAATATTAGTACTTGACCATTTTAGTCTAAGTAACCTTATAAAAACATGGTAAGTTTCAAATACTGTCAAACAACTCTCTAGCACTGAAAATTAACTTTGACAAATATGGAGTCTCATTCCTTTAAATATTAATATTTGGAGATTTGGGAAAATACTTTTACTTTTTCACTTTTTTATCTCTCTCTCTCCCTTAACCCCGCCCCCCCTCTGTTTCACTTTCTGTGCCTGACTTTACTGGTTCAGACTTCATGCTACTCATTAACGATTCTTCAGTTTGATTGGTTAAGGAGACACAAAGTTGCTTGTACTGTTAACCGCTCCCAAATAGTTTGAAGAGGACATTGAGTTTTTGATGATTGATGAGAACTTCAAATGTCCATAAAAATTCTACCTGCAGTGTAACTGCTGCTGGTGTTTGTCACTGACCAGATTTCTGGCCCATTGTTTCTTTGGTATGGTAACTTATGAGTTTGGTTATTTATGATAAAGTTTATTTGGCAAGGTAAGAGGCTGCTTGTACAATATTCTACCAGTCTTTGAACTCAGAACAAGAAAGCCAGCGCTGAAGATATCCTTGGTTGGCCTTTGTGCTTAGATTTCCCTTACAAGCAAGGTTTTCTTTGTAGCTATTGGTGTTTTCTAGGAGGTTGAACAAGAAGAAACCTTAACGGTCTGTTTTGGAAGCATGCTACAAACTAGAATACTCTTGTTCTGTACTTTTTTGAGATTTTGGAATTTAGGAGGCCTAATTTATCCTGGCTTTCTGTTGGGTAGCTTTTGTATTTTTTTTTTCTGTCTTCAAATGGGGCAGGTAGATATAGTGCATCAATTTATCATACTTGCAACAGCAAATGTTGCTGTGTGTGAAACAGTTGATGTGTGCAAGCCAGCAGACATCTGTTATCTCAAATGGTTGAGTCATTAAAATTAATTTCATCATAAAGAGAAGCCCTATGTACATTGACTCATTTTACTGTTGAGTTTGTTTTGTTTCTTGCTTTGTTTTTTGCTATTCTTGTTGTGGGAAGCGGGAACATTTATTGTTGGAAGTATGGTGAGAATATTTTTTAAATGCTAAGTAATCGTTTAAAATCAGGTTGGGTGCTTGGGATAGGAGTAATATTAAATAAAAAACAGAATAGAAAAATGTTTATCAAGTTGAACACGGCATGATCCAGAGTGGCCTTCTGTAGTTTTGAATTGTTTCTCAGATCTGATTAGTTTGTACTGCTTACATGACTGTTAATGCCAGGTGTTAACTTGGACCAATCAGCAAGCTAGAAGGAATTCCACAAAAGCAAACATTGTGTAAATAGGTAAATGTATAGATACCTAGAACAAATATTTTGCAAGAATTCAAATGATTAGGGTAACATTTGCCTTTGTGAATTTTAAGAAGGGATAAGATGTTTTCCATGAGTGCTATCTATCATCATTTGGGGGGGAATTTACACCAGTTCTTAACCATTTGGAACTGACAGCAATGCATAAAGATTGGCTCAACTTTTCTACCTTCCTTTCCTGTCCTTGGGTTCTTTATAACTTATATTCAATCTCTCCAGTAGTATCTCTGATCTATCTTATTTCTTCACCTTTTTTTTGTACCTATGTATTCTAGCTCTGAAGGTTTCATCAAACAATATGTTCCTGTGTGATTTAGTTTCAGTGAATCTGTACTCAGACTTGCATAGAATCTGAAGCACAAAAGAGGCCATTTAGCCTAACTGGTCGGTGTCACTGTTCATACTCCACATATTGTCATTCTCTCTTTGTTTACCTCTTCTATGCAAACTTGGGTAAAGTAGCTATTCAGTGTACTTGCTATTTCAGTATCATCTGTTGTGAGTTTATCTTTGTCACCTCAATATGCCCCATACTTATTTTCTTTATCATTCTGTCATTTATATACCTATTAAAAACTTTGCATTTGTTTTTATATTCTTTGATATTTTCCATTCATATTTCATCCATGCCTTCCTCATGTTTTTAACCTCTCCCCTAAGCTCATCATATCCCCTTTTATCATGCTCTCCTTTATTGCTCACATGCTTTGCATCTACCTTTTTCTCTAGATCCACACACAATGTATTTTATTCCAATGCTCAGGGCAGGACATCTGGACAAATTGTCTCCATGATTTCATTCAGCTCTGCACAAAGTTCTCACCTATCAATGCATTGTCATTAAAATGTTTTTTGTCAAAGGTATAATGGCACAAATCTACAGGCAATATCTAAATTTTCTGACAGGGACGTAGTTTGGATCTAAATGGTTAGAAGCTGGTTTTAAGTAGATTGAAATTGAAATGTTCCTTTTTCCTACAATTTTCTAAGGTTAGCTCATCAACATAATTACAGATGCTGATTTGGACAGGGAGTGGAAAATTCCATGCCAATGCAATTTAAATGATGTGAAATATTAACGGGCAATAAGAATTCTGAAAACTATTGGAAAGGGACCTAAACCCATTAACAACCTTTTCCATGGGAAAGTTTGTTGAAACAAAATGAGCAGAAGTGGAGGAAAAAGAAACCCAAGGTACAAGCACAAATCTGCAAGTGAGTGATAGTGCAGTACAGCACCCAACCCCAATTTGACCACTGAAATCAAGTGGGTGCTGATAAGGTAGATGTGAAGTGCTTGGCCCTTTTAGTGACATCATGGCGCTATTCCCATGGATCAGCACTGCAATATGAATGAAAGAGGTTATGGAAGGGCTGGGTACTTTGGTGCACAGGCCCTCTACCCCTGGAATCCTAGCACCAAATAGTGCAGCCCTACTGACCAGGACCCCATGAAGACAGTTCCCCCACAATTACCAAGAGGGAGATATAAAAATTACTACTGAGATGATTGTCGGCTCTGTGGAGGATATGACCAAACAAGCTGTCCTGTCTTTGCATAGTCCATTCTTTCATATAATACCATTGAAAAGATGGCACATTATGACTGAAATATTTCCAAGGAAGTACTCCGCATTAGTTTGTCAAATATTCGTACATCTTCATGGTGACATCTGATCACTTTCCTTTAGAAATCAGGGTTCTCAATTGCACTAATTGTCTGTCAAAGTCAGGTATATTAACCTGTATCAACAGATATGAGTATAGATGAGCACAGAGAACCTCTCATGAGGTATGGCATCCATTGAGTTCTCCTCCTTTCAGAGAAGTGAAGTTTATATTGAGAAATTCATTGGGGCTGCTAAGAACCCATTAACCAGCAGAAAAATAACAAAAAAATTAAAGCAGTTGAGAAATGACTGACATGCACTTTCTTTAGCATTATAATACGCTTTCCATGACCTTTTCTGCATAGCTATGATTATGAATGGGCATCCTGTACACATCAGCATAAAATGGCAGACAGAACATTGCCACCCCCAAGCTAACATTTAAATGAAGTAGCTATCAGTTTGAGACATGCACTTTTGACATTTACTACCATGATGCAAAGTGGTTGGTGATCTGATATTACAAGATTGGCAATTACGTCATGTAGGTAAGGTAAACTTGATCACAAAATCTGGACTCAGCTGTGGGAAAATATGTTCTATGGTTCACAATCTTTTCAAATGGATCCATTTTCTAGCTTGCTTCGAAATTGACACTTACATGTGATGCAGAAGAAGTTCTGACTTTTATAATAACATAATGTCAAACATAAATACCCAAAAAATGAATTAAACTTGGGAGAGTGATAACTTTTGAGACATCACATCTGGATAATGAACAGGAATATGAGAAGGCATTTACTTCAGATTTGTCCTGGTTCACTTCATACCCAATGGATGTTCAAAAATCCTAAAGGATTTAATCCTTTTTTATTAATTCATTCACGGGATGTAGACTTCACTGGCTGGGCCACTAGTTGCAAGTAGCGAGTATTCCATCACACTGCTGACTTGTGCCTTGTAGATGGTGGACAGGCTTTGGGGAGTCAGGAGGTGAGCTACTTTAATGACTCACATCGATTCTTAGCCTCTGACCTGTCCTTGTAACCACAGTATTTGTATGGCTAGTCCAGTTCAGTTTCTGGTCAATGGTAACCTTCAGGATTCAGTGATGGTAATGCCATTGAACATCAAGGGGTGATGGTTAGATTATCTCTTGTTGGAGATGGTCATTGCCTGGTGCTTGTGTGGTGTGAATGTTATTTGTCACTCGTCAGCCCAAGCCTGGATATTGTCCAGATCTTGCTGCATTTGGACATGGACTGCTTCAGTATCTGAGAAGTCGTGAATGCTGCTGAATATTGTGCAATCATCAGCGAACATCCCCACTTCGGACCTTATGAAGGAAGGAAGGTATTTGATGAAGCAGCTGAAGATGGTTGTGCCGAGGACACTACCCTGAGGAACTCCTGCAGTGGTGTCCTGGAGTTGAGATGACTGACCTCCAACAACCACAGCCATCTTCATTTGTGCTAGGTATGACTCCAACCAGCGGAGAGTTTTCCCACTGATTCCCATTGACTCCAGTTTTGCTAGGGCACCTTGATGCCACACTCGGTCAGATGCTCCTTGATGTCAAGGGCATTCACTAGGGGGAAGTGATGGCGTAAACCATAGACCCAGGGTAATGTTCTGGAGACCCGAGCTTGAATCCCGCCATGGCAGATGATGGAATTTGAATTTAATAAAAGTCTGGAATTAAGAGTTTAATTAAAAGTCTAACCATTGTCTATTGTTGTAAGAACACATCTTTAAGGAAGGAAATCTGCCATCCTTACCTGGTCTGGCCTACATGTGACTCTTTAAATGCCCCCTGAAGCTAGTCAGTTGTATCAAATCGCTACAAAGTCACAGTCCTTCAAGGAAGAGAATGTGTCCAGATGACAGAGAATATGTTGAACACTATCTGCATGTAGCAAACCTATGCTTCAAGAGATTGATCTTGAACCCTTTAACTGGGAGCTGTAAGTGACACATGTTTGATGGCAAACAGGAAAGCTTTTTAAATGTGCTATAAATAACATGTACCATGGTCAGACATGCACTACAAACAAAATGCGTTTGTGTGCATTGATAAAGGCTCAATGCCGATGAACACTAAGAATAACCAATACTTGGTTAATAATGTGAATTGTACAATTTCAGATTATTAGTTTGGTGTTGCCATGCTTTACTGTGATTTAGTTTTCAGGGTTAGTGTGTATTTGATAGAGTTCAAAGTACAAGTAGCCTTTGGCAGCTTTCCAGTTTTTCTTTTAATTTAAAAGATGCAGTAGCTTTAGTGTAGTAGCAGCAATTGATTTTGACATCTTTCATTGTCTTCCTGCATGGCAATCTTCGAAAGCCTTCATTCATCCTTTTCCAAAAGCATGATTCTCTTTGGCTACATGATGACCCTAAATATCTCAACTACTGCAATTGTAATGTCAAAGCAGGCAATTTGATAGATCATAAATTGGCTGTCATCAGCAAAAAAGATGCATTTGATTTGAATTGCTTGAGGCTGCAGTGAATCTTCTGCCTGTGCCACCAAGCCCCGCCCCCCCACAGAGTTAATGATTATTCAGTGCACAATAAACTTGTACCTGACGTTGAGAGGTTATTTCAGGATTTCAATATATAAGTACAGTTAAAATGTGAATGCCGACTAAATATTCAGTGAGGATATACTGGGAGGCTATTGAAGCTCAAGATACTGACTCTTCACAACTTCCCATTTCTTTGAAGAAATTGACTCAAACAATTAAGTCCACTTGCAGATATCTTTGCACTTTAACCAATGGCAGAGGATTGGAAAATGATAAATTTGACTCCCACCTTTAAAAAGAGAGTAAAAAATGAACCAGCAAGTTGTCAGATCTGTATTGAGACCTCAACTTTTTTTAATAAGCCAAAAAAGCTGAGCCCCAAATTATGGATCCCTGGGGGAACGCCACTGCTCGCTAATCAGAGTACATTCTCTACTCTCCATGTCCTACCTCTCAATTACCAATTCATGTCATAAGGTTACCTCCCAAGTTCCAAGCACTAATTTTCATTAATAATCTCTCATGCAGAACCTTGTCAAATGCCTCTTGGAAGTCCATAGAAACAGTATCCATTGACACACTCCTGTTCACATTCCTGCTTGCTTCATAAATCTACTCTGACCCTTTTATCAGCACATTTGTTCAAGACCTTAATTTTAATCATAGTCCCTGATAATAGATTTGAGTGCCTTCCCACAATTGATAAAACTAATAAGTCTGTATTTTTCTATTTTTTGCAGACTTTAATTTGTGTGTGGTGGGGGGGGTTTATTTAACTCTGTTAAAGCTAACATATAAATGCAAGTTGTTGTTGTAAAAGAGTTAGGAAGTTGCAAAAAGACATGTGCAGATTAAGTGAATGAGTAAAACTGGCAGATGAAGTTCAATGTCTAGAAATACAAGACCATTCACTTTGAATCCAAGAAAGTCAGATCAGATTTTCTTAATGTTGAAAGACTAGGAATGATGGAGAAGCAAAGGAATTTGGGTGTCTAGGCACACAAACAACCAAAAACTTGTGCACTGGTACAAAGTAATTAGTGCTAATAGAATGTTGGCCTTTATCTCAAGGCAGTTGGCAATAAAGGGGAGCAGGTTATCCTTCAGTTGTCTAGAACCTTAGAACCCATCTGAAATACTGCACTCTGGATGGATATTTTGGTCTTGGAGTGGGTATGTGCAGCTTCACCTCCATGACACCAAGGTCTAAAGGGTTAATTTATGAGGCCAGGTTGCATAAGCCAGTCTCGTATTCCCTTAAGTTTAGAAAGTTGAGAGATGATCTAATTGAGATATTTAAAATGATAAAGGCATTCTATAATGTAGATACGGTGAAGCCTTTCCTTCTCATGGGCAATAACAACTTGAATTTATGTAGTTATGTAATCTCTCAAGGAGTGTCATCAAACAAAATTGACAACAAGCCACGCAAGGTCACCATGTAGGAGATACAGCCAAAAGCTTGATCAGGCAGGCAAGTTTTAAGGAGGGCAGAGAAGTAGAGATGGAGATGCTTAGGAAGGATACCCAGAACATGGGGCCCAGGCAGCTGAAGGCAAGGCCCACCAGTGTGGAGCAATTAAAATCAGGTATGCGCAAGAGTTCAGAATTGGAGGAATGGAGAAATCTTAGCCAGGTTGTAGGGCTGCTGGAGATTTGAGATGGGAGAAATGGTGAGGCCATGGAGGGATCTGAAAACAAGGATGAAAATTTTAAAATTCTGGCAATGCCAGACCAGAAGTAGGTCAGTGAGCAGCAGGACAATAGTAAACAGGATGGTGCAAATTAGAATATAGACAGCAGAGTTCCAGTTTATGTAGGTTGGAAGCTGGGAATCTGGCCAGAGAGCATCGGAATTGTTGAGTCTAAAGGGTTTCAGCAGCTGATGAGCTAAAGCAGGGCCGGAGTCAAGTAATGTTATGGTGATGGAAATGGGTGGTCTTGAACCACTGCAGAATGTGTACTGTTGGTAAAATCACAGTGCTTTTAGTTAAGGAGTTCCTGGGTTTTGACAGAGAAAGAATGAGGATATTTAGTTCCAAGTCAGGATGGGGCGCACCTTAGAGAGGAACTTGTGTGTGGTGGCGTTCCTGCACTTGCTGCCCTTGTCCTTTGAGATGGGGGAGATTATGGGTTTGAAAGGTGCTGTTGAAGGAGCCTTGGTGTGTTGTTGCAGTGCATCTTGCATATGATACACACTGCAGCCAAAGTGTGCTGGTGATGGAGGGAGTGAATCATTCAAGGTGGTGGGTAGAGTGCCAATCAAGCTGGCTGCTTGTCCTGGAGTGTATTGAGCTTGAATTTTGTTGGAGCTGCACTCATCCATGCTAGTGGAGAGTAATAATCTACCAGCATCTTAACTTGTGCTTTGTAGATGGCGGACAGGCTTTGTGGGTAAGGAGGTGAGTCACTCACCACAATTTCCAGCATCTGACCTGCTCTTGTAGCCACAGTATTTATGCGGCTATTCCAGTTAAATTTATGACCAATAGTGATTCTACCCCAGGATGTTGATGGGCGATTTAGAGATGGTAATACCATTGAATGCCAAGGGCAAGTGATTAGACTTTTTTGTGGAAGTGGTCATTGCTTGGCACTTGGCGGCACAATTGTTATTTGTCACTTATCAGCCCAAGACTGAATGTTGTCTTGGTGTTGAAACTTTGGATGTGCACCTACTTGCAGTGGTCATTGTAGATTAAAAGTGGACAATCGAATTCCTCCTGTAACTGAAACAGTCATTTCCCTTGGATGGGGACTCATCTAACAGGTCATTCAAATTGTTTGGAACAGATTGCTGGGTCAAACCATTTAATTCAAACACAAACATTGTGTAAGCCCAAAGAACGCTAGTTGACATTTCCAGTATTGAAGCTTCCTCTGAGCTGGCTGTTTTTGTTTCAGAATTCCAGTATCCTCAGTATCTTTTTTATAGTGCATGTTTAAGAACTATATTTGTGCCACCTTTAACTCTGCAAATAGCTGATCACCTAATCTAGTTATGAGAGATGCAGGTTTTAATGTTCGCTTGCTCTGAGGAATCTCAAAGAAATTTGGAGCTAAATCTTCAGCGGTAAAGATAGCAATCAATCTGAAGCCATCAGGAGTATCGGATGTCAACTTACCGGATAATTTGTCACCTCCCGCTGTTTGCAACCCCCTCTGTCACAAATTTATTTATCTGCATGAATGTTTTTGTACACCCGATCACGGTTTGCAGCCCCAAAACTTTGTTCGTCCGCGATTTAAAATTTTGAACTTCACACCTAAACACGCATTAGTTCTGAAAGGGTAATAAAACACTGAATTCAGAGGCCATTAAAAACGCTGCTTGTCTTTGCCATGTAGAAAGCACGCACTGCGCATGTACCTGCACTGCGCATGTGCCATCTCCAACTGCATGCATTTGCTGTGATTTACACATTACAGTAATCCCCAACCAATATTTTGCAACACATGTACAATACAGTACTTTACTAAAAATGAGCGAGTCAGAGCCAAGCTGAAAATGTCCCAGGAAAGTGATGACACTTGAACAAAAATTCACAATCTTACACTGAAAATTGGTGCAAGTGTTAACATGTTGGCCAGGGAATAGTCTGTGGATTCATTCATAATCAGATACGTTAGGCAGTCTGAGGAAAAAATAAGGGCCAGTGTCAATGTTTCTGGTAGTCATAGTGCCAAGTTAACTTTTGTGAGCATGAGAGATCTACACTTGGAGAAAATGGAGAAGTTACTCAACGTGTGGAGAGAGCACCAAAGGGCGATCCCAGTTAATGGTCCAATCATTTGAAACAAAGCAATTGAAACAAAGCACATAAATAGTAAAGAGGGTAGTGCTGGTGTCACCGGTGAAGGTGGTGCAAAAGGTGCCTCTCCTTCAACTTCCAAAGGATTCTCAGCCAGCGCTGGATGTTTCGATCGTTCTAAAAAGCGTTTTGGGCTGCATAATGAGAAGTTGGTGGAGGAGGCTGCTTCAGCTGACTATGCAACTGCAGGAGAGCTTCCCAAGGTGTTGCAGGAATACATTGAGGAGAGAGGCTACCAGGCAAAGCAGGCCTTCAACACACAAAACTGGCCTGTTCTGGAAGAAGAAGCCAAATACGACCCACATTTTGAAGCGGTTTAAAGTGGCAAAGGAAAGATTGACACATCTGCTATACGCCAATGTGGCTGGCTTTAAATGTAAAGCTATGCTGGTTTATAGGTCAGAAAACCCTCAAGCTTGCAAAGGGAAAAATAAATCTCATCTGCCAGTACTTTGAAAGGCTAACAGCAATTCCTGGGTTACAGCAATCGTATTTGAAGACTGGTTTGCCAATTGCTTTCTGCCAGAGGTCTGCACTTATCTGTGGGGGGGGAAGAATCTGTCTTTCAAGATCCTATTAATCTCCAATAATGCACCTGGGCATCCACAATCTCGCAAAGAACCATCAGATGTTGACTTTTTTTTAACCCCCAAATACAACCTCACTTATCCAACCAATGGACCAGGGGGTCATTTCCTCATTCAAGGCTCACTACACCCAATGAAGCTTCAGCCACATCTTTCACCTTCTGGAAGCAGACTCTTCAACCACAGACCGTGATTGCTGGAAGGAATTCAACATCCTCATAGCAGTAGCCATAATTAAGGACTCATGGGATGAAGTTTGAGTTTCAACTAAAAATGCCTGCTGGAAAAAAGTTTGGCCTGAGGCTGTGAATGATTTCACAGGGTTCCCCAATGTGGATGCTGAAGTGGCCAGGATTGTTAACTTGGCAAAGCAAGTTGGAGGCAAGGGATTTGAAGGCCTGACCACAGCTGAGTTGGATGAGTTGTTTCAATCTCATCAAGAGGAACTCTCAACGGAAGAATTGTTTGAACTAATGAGATTAAATGAGCCTAAACAGGAGCAGGAAGAGGAGCCTAAAAAGGTTCAGTTCACGACCAAGATGATGGCAGATCTCATAAGGTCAGCCAAAGATTTGAAAATCAGGCAACAGACCATGATACAAGCATGGAAAGAAGCTTTGCCTTTTGTAGAGCAATTGAAGCAACTATTGCTCCTTACTGAGAACTTTACAAAATTGAAAAACAGAAAGTGAAGCAGTCAACAATAACACAGTTCTTTTTATCCACATCAACGCCTACATCAGCATGTCATCTGCTCCCACTACTTACACTCTCATGTAGAGTACAGTACCTGTACAGTATTTTGTACTATTCTGTAATTGACAAGTTTTACATTGTTCTTTTCTTGCATTGCCAAACAATAAAATTGTCTTGAATTTATTCAAAAACATCATTATTATTGCTTCTTTTCCTTTAAAAATGTCCAATTTGGGGATGGCTGGAACCTATCTAATTCACTCCCATTATATAGTATGTTCACTGTTTGCGATTTGACCCTTTGAGACTTCTCAGGAATGGAACCCCTACAAATGGCGGAACTTTACTGCATACAGAAAATAAGCAACCATGATGCAGGGTTCGGTTTGTGTTCAGTTATTGCAGGAGAAGCATTTTTTGTTAGTTTTGATATTTTGAGGATGATAGTAATGTTTTTTTTATCACTATATTAATTACTATTCCTTTCCTGTTTAATGTTTGCTAAGTTTATCAAATGACATAGCCTGAATTGTGGTACAATGTGTATTCTTACAATTATTTCAATAAGCCAGAGAGTAATGATCAGCATTCTTCGTTTGACCTATTTACTTAGATATTGGCCACTTCAAGGTGTACCCTCAGGTGTGTAAGACTTGTAAGGGCCAATAATGGTTTCATCATCACAGGTCACTTCCCAAGGAATTTTGTAGTGTCAAAACCCAAGTCCTTAAAGCCAACAGGGTTTTTCTTGGATGTGAGAGAAATAAAGATTGATATTTATGAGTTCCAGAATTCAAACCAGGAGAAGCAACGCAAAGTACTCTTAAACTTGAATCAATCTGCTGCATCATTCCAGCAATAACATCAGATCACGAACACTTCCTGCAAACAGCCGTCTTCAAGGACAAATGTCAGTGAAGTGATTTGGGCAATGGAGAGAAAATTCTTTTGGGTACATGGATGAAAAAGATCATCATCTAGGAGAGTTTCCCCCTACAGATGGAACTGGGGTTTCTTTAGATGAGTTTTTCTACGTCGGTTGTTCTTAGTTTAGGTTTGGATACTTTCCTGCATTCCAAAGGCTACAGGAAAAAATACAAGGCTCTGCTTCTATTAAATGGCCCTTGGGAGAAAGACAATTGCCCCTACATATATTTTTGCAAAACCTTTCAGAAATAAGGTTTATAGCTTTGAATTTAGTCAACATTATATTATGATCTATTAACTGTATTTTCTTCTTCCACAGAATGTTTCATTAAATCGCACACGGGAGGAGGCACTGAGTACTGTCCCACATCATAAGTAATTGGAACCTTTTCAATGAATAATTCAACTGGTTATTAACATGATGTTCATTTGGACCCACCAAAATTAATTTACCAATTTTAATGAACAGCAATCCAAGAGTATTTTCTGGAACAATAGGGTTATAAAATTATTGGAGATCTGCTTTTGTGTAATTTGCTCAATCTTGCAACCAAACAACCTAAAATCCAAATTTTGCATATTTTCATATGGAGTAATTCATTCCTTTTTCAGTTAATAGCTAGAAATTAACTGGCTGAAAGAGGTATCTATGATTATCTATGATATTAGGTACTCATCTGCAAGCTGAATGACAAGAACAATTTCAGAAGCACAGTTGTAGTCATTTAACCTTTCTTTAATCTTGGCAATCCAATAGACACTGATGAACAGAAGAAATATGGAAAATATTTTCACCAATGGATTGCTTAATTGTGTCATTTGTGAAGTCAGTCTAGAGGTGAAAATATTCTTGTACTTCAGTCATATCATTCGGTATTCTGTTTGTCACAAAATGTTTTTATTTGCATTGTTTATGCACATACATCAGTCTTTGTGTGACTGTTATAATTTAAATACTTTATATTTTAACCCTTATTTATTTCCCTGTAAATTTTTAACTTGTTTGGTGAAACACGAGATGTTTCGTTCCACCAGAGTACAATCTTGTATATTAAAAATATTCTTGTTTTTTTCAAATATTTTTAACGTCATATGATGATCATGCTCTGTTCTCATAGCATTTGTTTTTCTGAGGATCTAGTATAAAACATCAAATAAACCAAATACAAGCCTCTCAGAAGAACTTAATAAAATTGCTATACATCATACTGGTCAGCATGCACTGCCAGACATTTTCCCTATGTTTAAACAAAATTGAAACTTGAACACTAATTTGGAAAGCTTTACTGAAGTCCTAACTTAGTTTTTTAAAAAAGGTTTTTCCTCACCTGTGGTGTAACAGGCCTTAACCCTGTCTTACTATTTATAGTATTTTATATTTCGTCATGAGGACAATCTGTTTTCCCAAAAAATTATACAATGTGGTAGTCTTCTGTAGAGTAGTAGATAAGTACTGTTGTTAGCACTGTAATGTTCTGAATTGCTTTGTTTTATTTCTGTTATATTTGTATTCCAAACTCTTGGTTGTCTGTTACAATGATAATTTTAATCTGACTGGAATGCCATCTAGCAACACAATGAGTTGTATCAGGGAAGCCACAACCAACAAAAAGGGGGCCTCAATCTTTTACATAAATATATGGGTTTAAGCCAAGTGACTTCTGAAAAGCATGACCACAAATTTCAGTTGTGCTTAAGGTTTTTCCATTTTAATAAGGGGATTTGAGTTTTAATAATGCAGCTGAAAACCAAGTGAGCAGTTTGTTAATTGGTAACTAATAATTGCTCAATACTTAATGGTTGTGATCGACTCTCAGTAGGAACTTGAGAATTAATAAAACACTGGGCATTCATCTTGTTGAGTTTCATTCCTGTAATAAGTGGAGCTTCAGACCTTTTTTTGTACTACAGTAAAACTTATAAATTACATGTTAGGGACTGGCATTGTGTCCTTTATTTGCCGGTGTCCTAATTTTCAAAATAACTGTTATGTGTATTGTAAACATTTTCCAATAGAATGTGGAGTTCTTAACCTTGCATTCATAGCAGAGAAAGTGTTCTATACATAGGGTAGAGCCACGTAAGCATTCATTCCCCAAGAACAGCTTCTCTGCAATGTGCATGCAGGGTAAGGAACTCCAAATTCAACAAAAGCTATTTCTTTACAAAAGGCATTGCAACCTCATGCTAAACAGCATTCACTCACCTCACAAGAACTTGGAGACAAAGAAAGCAAGCTGCAAGAGGAAGCACCAGTGATCTCAACTTAGCGAAATTTCCAGATACAGCAACTTTGCAGCAGGCTGCATTCCATGATGTAAAAATGTTTCATGCATTGAACGCAGTCCGTTATTTCTAATTTTAGAGTCTGTGGTATCAGAATGTCTCGTATATTTTCTTCAAATTATTTGGGTCTCAATAAGTGTCTGTTTTTTGCAGGTCTCCATTTTTTGGAAGAATCCATTTTCGCAGCTTTCACTGCAGTTTGCTTTAAGTTTTGAGCTTTATCTGCATTCAGTGATATTGTGAACAAATTACAACTTTTAACTTGGGTCATCTTAACTGGAGTCAGTTCAAAATTTAGTGAAGTGTTATAAACTTGACTATGCCTCTTATAAAGTAAATGCTACTCAGTCTTTCATGTTGATACAATTATTTAAGTGGGATAAGTATTGCCATTCTGTGAAGGGAGTGCAAACTATACATGCTGAGCGAAAAACACATAGCTATCAATTCATAGTCAGCAATTTAATTTTTGTCCGCATGGCAGGGTGAAAATATGAGCAGTTAATAGCAGCAGATCTTATTCAGATTAGTTTGGTGACCTCTCCCAAAACAATTTTAATGCTTTTGTCAACTTTGTTTTTAATTGTTTACGTTTCCAGACTTTTTAAGCGGGTGAACCGTTATTTCTGGCTGAAGTACTGTCTTTGTGCTGTTTCACAGGGTTACCAGTGAGTCATTCTGCCATTATTTGGATCATTCTTCTAAATTTCCACAGTCTGCCGCTTGACTAGGAATTGACACTATTCACATTGCTGGAGATGGTACAGCAGAATCCCACAAAGCACTTAACATTCACTAAAATTTTATTGCTTGATTCCTCATTATCTGATGGGTAAGATACTTAGCTGTCCTATGCTTGAATCAGGTATATGTTATTGTGATTCAAGACTGGAATTTGCCTATAGGGTTTGAATTCAAGATCACTATCAGAGGTCAGCTTAAGCTCTGTGCTGTTAAATCTCAAGTTCCCTTTTATTTGTTCTTGACTTTTTAATTATATTTTATTCCTCACCAAGCTAATCAGAACAAACTGAGTTCATGCCACTGACTGTTACAGCGATTGTGTGAGACTTATTTGATGCTACCATCCAGCTATGTAACCAGAGGTATCAAAAGTAAATTGAGTTTACAGAAATATCAAGTCTGTAGCTTAGAATGCACACTCTGACCTATTTACTGTGAGAAAATAAAGGTCTTTACGCAAAGTTAGACATATGTAAACGCACAGTGTACAGGCTCCCAGAGTAATGTGTTGTGTAAACTATAAAAGTTGTGAATTTAATATTGACATATTTATAAATGTAATGGTGGAAAAATGCATCTTTAGTTTTAAAAAGCTGTGTCTAAGGATTATTTTGAATTATTGAATATGTTAAATGATGATTTCATTGTCCAGAAAGATGAATTAATTTCAATGAAGAAAGCTCATCCAGGAGAAATACTGTACCACCATTTTGCACAAAGCAGTGAGAAAAAAGTATCTACATTAAATTATCAATTTTTAAACTTATGTAATTATTTTATCTTTGTACTTTGTAACTGGGAGGACCTGTGTGCCATTGGTTAAATAGAATAAATCATGTTTATGGACAGTTAAATGTATGCTTTTTACTCTGAGAAAATTATTGCCTGATTTCTGTGTGTGTATAATTCTCAAGAAGGGAACGCGTATTCATCGGGGGCAAAAAAAATAAATTCTCTCCTGTATAAAACAAACTATGTCTTGATGTTCATTTGGTTATACACCACCTAACAAAACACTTGTACTTCCTTTTAAGTCTTTGCTCATTATTCCATTATGACTGCATTATCTCGTCTGAGATGTATCTAATGTATTTATAGACTGGATTGATTGTCCAATGCTGGGAAATAAATATGTCAAACTGCTGAGTAGTTACACCAGGATGGGACAGAATGTTGCTCCTAAATAGCTTCAAGGGCCTGCTGGAGTGGAAGAAAATGGCAACAAGTTGCCTGCATGAAACAATATAATTCTTTGTGAAAAATTTGCATTACACCAATGAGACCAGACTCTAATAGGACTGCACACACCCCTCTTCAGCTCTTATCCCA
Organism: Carcharodon carcharias; assembly: GCF_017639515.1. Classification (NCBI taxonomy): domain Eukaryota; kingdom Metazoa; phylum Chordata; class Chondrichthyes; order Lamniformes; family Lamnidae; genus Carcharodon; species Carcharodon carcharias. The sequence goes on from NC_054475.1 coordinate 22,530,518, forward strand.
GATCGCTCTTCCTCTCCCCACCTTTCTTTCGCTACCCCTTACTGCATACTATACACTGGATTTTCTTTTATTCATTCATGGGATGTGGGTGTCACTGGCTGGGCCAGTATTTATTGCTCATCCCTAATTGCCCTTGAGAAGGTGGTGGCGAGCTGCCTTCTTGAACCGTTGCAGTCCATGTGGAGTAGGTACACCCACAGTGCTGTTGGGCAGGGAGTTCCAGGATTTTGACCCAATGCAGGGGTCTTGCAGGAAGGCCCTATATCCTCTGATTAAATAGCACAAGTAATTGTGAATATAGTGAATGTTATTTCATATTTTAAACACAGTCACTCACATGGGCAAATACAGTTTTACCTGATGAGATATAGAGGGGTGAGAGCATTGTGGGATGTGTCTCAAAGTTATCTTTCACCTCTGCCCATCTGAGATCTGCATTAAGAAAATGGCATAGAAAATACTAGGCTTGGAAATCGCTACTTTACTCCAGTCTAAAGAGCAGGGTCCATTCGATCAGAAAAGCAAACTTCTGTTGGATCTCTTTTAGTATTGTTTCAGTATTTTTGTAATAGAGCTCGTGCAAAAATGAGAACATAATCAGGAATGTAAATTGATCTGTTTTGATGGGAACTGTTGCTGTTTGTGTTGCCTCCATTATAAGTGATGACATTGATCAAGGTCTTATTTCATTACATTTTATTTTACAGTGGTAACATTGAGAGTATCTGTCACACCAAATCTGTAAAAATGAGAAAGAAAGGCAGCTCTTTGATACTGGGATCAATTATAGGTTATATATGCTTGGTGGGGGAAGTTTGCAGACTACCATTAGAGCCAAAAATATGCAAACACCTTTTGCCCTGTAAAATGCCTTCAGCAGCAATGGCTATACTCTGATTGCAGACTTATTTATAAACATAGACTTTATGGTCTTCAAGGCACAGACAACTGAAACATTGCTCCTTTTTAGGAGTGGGATAATGCATTTATCACAAAGTATCTTGCTTTTGTCACTGTAGCATATTGTGATATACCCTCTCACAGACCAAGATTGTGTTGGTCACAGGCCTGTTTTGAGTGCTTCCTCCATGGTTCCATCATGGATTGCACTCATGATTCCTACCTCTCTATGCACTGCTTTCTTCCTCATCTAGATAATGATGTTGGATGACTTTGCCCATGGACACCAAGTTAGTTTTCAAATGTATAGTGATGAGACTCAGCTCTGCTTCACTACTTCATTTGACCCCACAGCATTGATAATTCGACATTGTTATAGCAAATTCACACCATTCTTCAACCAAGTATTTGAAAACAAAGCCGGCATTTTCGGTCTCCACCATAAACTGTGTTCCCTCCCCAGCCTTTAGCTCAGACTGAACCATGCAAGGAGAATGCCCTATAAATTACCTAAAACATGTCATCAAGGGTGAGTTTAGGCTTAAAGATGTCCAAGAAAATGGAATTGGTAACTAAACTAACTGATGAGAAATCAAAACCACTTAATACCACGAAAGCTTCTGAAGCCAGTTAAGCCACATCAGCTTGTGTATGTAAAAAATATTGCTTTTGAGCATATGAATTTGGAGCAGGAGTAGGCCACTCAGTCCTTCAAGCCTGCTCCTTTAACAGCAATAAGATCAAGGCTGATTTGATTTTATCCTCAACTTTACTGCCTACCTCTGATAACCTTTTACCCCCTTGCTTATCAAGAATCTATTAACCTCTGCCTTAAAGTTATTCAAGGACTCTGCCTTGCCCACCTTTTGAGGAAGAGAATTCCAACCCTCTGAGAGAAATTTTTTTTCCCTCATCTCTGTCCTAAATGGGTGACCCCTTATTTTGAAACAGTGACCCTGAGTTCTAGATTTTTCCACAAGAGGAAACATCCTTTCCACACCAACCCTGTCAAGTCCCCTCAGGATCTTATAGGTTATAATCAAGTCGCTTCTTACTCTAAGCTCCAGCAGCTACAAGCCTAGGCTGTCCAGCCTTTCCTCAAGACAATCTGCCCATTCCAGGTATTAATCTCGTAAACCTTCTCTGAACTGCTAATGTGTTTACATCGTTCCTTAAGTAAGGAGACCAATACTACACAGTACTCTAGATGTGGTCTCACCAATGCCCTGCATAACTGCAGCATAACCAACCGCACCCCCTACCCCTTAATCTTGTGTGCAATTTTCTATGCACATGCATACTAAACTTTTGCAATTCATGAACTAGGACACCCTGAGCCTTCTGCATCTCAGAGCTCTGCAATCTCTCACCATCTAAATAATATGCCTCTTTTCTTTGTTCTGCCAAAATGGACAACCTTACATTTTCTCACAATATACTCCATTTACCAGATCTTTGCCCAATCACCTTTATCTTTATCCTTCTGTAGCTGCCTTATGTCCTCTTCACAACTTAGTTTCCTACCTACCTTTGTGTCTTGAGCAAATTTAACAACCGTACCATTGGTCCCTTCATCTAAATAATTTATATGCATTTAAAGAGTTGAGGCACTGATCCCTGTGGCCCACCACTCATTATATCCTGCCAACCAGAAAATGAGCCATTAAACTCTGTTTCCTGTTAGCTAGCCAATCTTCTCCCCATGCCAATATGTTACACCTTACAAAATCCTTACAAAAGAAGCTTTTATTTTACACACTAACCTTTGATGAGGCACCTTATCAAATGCCTTCTGAAAATCTAAGTATAGTTCATTCACTGGTTCCCCTTTATCCACAGCACCTGTTACTTCAAAGAATCCAATAAATTGGTTAAACAATTGATTGTGATAGAAAGGCACAAGCTGGGGATAATTCATCAATAAGACATAAATATGTTGTGCCTAATCTGTGTAGGATCCATCGCTAAAAAAAGATTCAGGAGCTGGAAATTTATTCCAGATTGTTCAACATGATTGACACGGAAAGAGGTGAAACCCCTAAAAGTATCACCCAGATTGATCAATGAGCAGAAAAGGGTTTTAAACGCAGACTCTGGTACAGGAAGATTCTTATAGTTCTTATTAGATATAGATTCTCTTTGCCCTCTTCAGCCTTCTTCCATAGAAGTCATTATCTAGCATATGTAGAAGGGTGCCTTTGTAAGTGATTCCATAGGATATATGGCACAGAAACAGGCCATTCAGTCAAAGAACAAAGAAAAGTACAGCACAAGAACATGCCCTTCGGCCCTCCAAGCCTGCACCGATCATATTGCCTGTCAAACAAATATTTTGCACTTCGGGGTCCATATCCCTCTATTCCCATCCTATTCATGTATTTGTCAAGCTGCCTCTTAAACATCACTATCGTACCTGCTTCCACCACCTCCTCTGGCAGCGAATTCCAGACACTCACTACCCTCTGCATAAAAAACTTGCCCTGCACATCTCCTCTAAAGTTTTCTCCTCTCACTTTAAATCTATGTCCCCTAGTAATTGACTCTTCCAACCTGGGATAAGGCTTCTGACTATCTACTCTGTCCATGCCACTCATAATTTTGTAAACTTCTATCAAGTCGCCCCTCAATCTCTGTCACTCTAGTGAAAACAATCCAAGTTTCTCCAACCTCTCCTCATAGCTAATAACCTCCAGATCAGGCAGCATCCTGGTAAACCTCCTATGCACCCTCTCTAATGCCTCCATATCCTTCTGGTAATGTGGCGACCAGAATTGCACACAATATTCCAAGTGTGGCCTAACCAAGGTTCTATACAGCTGCAGCATGACTTCTCAGCTTTTATACTCAATACCCCTGCTGATGAAGGCCATATGCCTTCCTGACTACCTTATCCAACTGCGTTGCCACTTTCAGTGACCTGTGGACCTGTACACCCAGATCCCTCTGTCCGTCGATGTACTTAAGGGTTCTGCCATTTACTGTATAATTCCTACCTGTTTTAGACCTTCCAAAATGCATTACCTCGCATTTGTCTGGATTAAACTCCATCTGCCATTTCTCCGCCCAAGTCTCCAACTGATCTAAATCCCGTTGTATCCTTTGACAATCCTCTTCACTATCTGCAACTCCTCCAACCTTAGTGTCGTCTGCAAACTTACTAATGAACCCAGTTACATTTACCTCCAAATCATTTATACATACTTCAAACAGCAAAGGTCCCAGCACTGATCCCTGCGGGACACCACTAGTCACAGCTCTCCATTCAGAAAAGCACCCTTCCACGGCTACCCTCTGTCTTCTATGACCAAGCCAATTCTGTATCCTTCTTGCCAGCTCACCTCTGATCCTGTGCGGTTTTACCTTCTGTACCAATCTGCCATGAGGGACCTTGTCAAAGGCCTTACTGAAATCCATGTAGATAACATCCACTGCCCTTCCATCGTCGATCATCTTTGTCACTTCCTCGAAAAACTCGATCAAGTTAGTGAGACGTGATCTCCCCTTCACAAAACCATGCTGCCTCTCACTAATACGCCCATTTACTTCCAAATGGTAGTAAATCCTGTCACGAAGAATCTTCTCCAATAATTTCCCTAACCAGTCCATGCCAGAAATCAGAACAAGCGAGATTATAGAAGTTCAATTGTTTGGCTATTCCTGCCAATTACAGGCAGAGATAATTTGTGTTAAATAATTATATAAACTGTTTCAGATTGAGGGAAGTGAGAATTAAGGCAGTGAAACTCACACAATCGCAACTCTTGTCTGTCTTTCAGTCTATTACCAAATATCGTGCCATGGGGATGCTATTCTTCAGTCCCACATTAATCCTTGCTCTGCCAAGCACCCTTACATTACAATGGCATGCAGACACATCATACAACATCCCCCATTCTTTTCCAAAGTAAACTTTCCTTTCCAACAGTGTATAACTATTTGTAATACAAAATTTACTTGCTATCCCTGCATCTCTGACTTTATAGATTTAGATGGCCTTGAGGCTTGAGATTCTTCCACATCTCGGTCTTTCATGTTTGAAAGAACGGCAGTAGTCCTCCATGTTTCTGGTACTTGGCAATCTTCATTTGATTCACTTTTTGCACTCCTTCAAGTTGTGTTTCTCTATTAAAAACTCATCTGCTTTTTTCAGGCATTATGGGTTTGTCCCAATCCTTCCAAGGGCACTCCATTCATTCGTAGAGTGGACTCGAATTTTCTTTGTCTATGGTGTCTGCCATGTTCTTGCTGAACGCTGCATTTCACAACGCATAATTCATTTCCACCTGTTTCACAATTTCAGCCAAACATTTGTTGACTCTTTTATTTTCAAATCATTTTGCAAGCTTCTGAATCCTTTCATTCAGCTCACTAGTTTTCAGCACATCTTGAGACATCCAGTGCTTTTTCTTCTTCTAGGGAAGAATTTTCTCCCTATCGGCGGGGGCTGAGTGGGAGCGGGCATAGGCGGGCGCGCAGCTGATTGCTGCCCATAATCAGCGGCATGCCACCATTTTATGTGGGCGGGCCAGTTAAGGCCCGCCCAGCATGACGCATACCCAGAAGCGCTGAGAGCTCCCTGTGCGAGTCGGGGGAGGAGGCTGAGTCAGGGACTGCATTCTTTCGCACATGTGCATAAAAGAGCACAGAAATCTCCCTCAGGCATGGAGCTGCCTCAGGGAGATTAGTTTCATTTTGAAAAAAATAAAATAAAGAGAAGGAAAGACTTTCGGACATGTCCCCTCACGTAACAGTGTCACATGAGCTGGGACGTGTCAATGAATTTTAATGAAAACATTTATTTGATATATAAATCCTTCATGAAACCTCATTCCGCCCGTGGATGAGATTTCATGAAAAATATGAAGGCCGCCTGGGGTCTTCGCCTGCCTGCCAACCTTAAGGTCGGACGGGCAGCTCCATTAATATTTTAACCAGTTTTTAAATTGCCTTAATAGGGCTTTAACAGTTTGGCAGGTGCACAGCCGACTCCAGTGTGCACCTGCTGAACTGAAGATCAGAATGATGTGCAGTGACATTGGGACGCACGCCCGACATCACTGTGCGTAATTTTACGACCAGAAGATTCAGGCACTAGTTCCTCGCCCTTTAGTGTCTGATTTACATTTTCCGATATTATTTATATTATTTCTGTCTTTTGTTTCTCTGTCTGCAACAGAACTTTGTCCTTGAAAGTAATTTTGGATTTACCGTTGGCCATACCTGTCTCTGGCAAAATGTGAACTTGTTTCAGTTTTGTCATTGAGCAATTCATTACTTCATGATCTGCTTGCAGTTTTGGAAGCTTTAGAGCATTTCCTTTCAATGCTTCCCCCTTTTCAATTCAACTGCATCTTCAGCTCTTCAGTCTCTTTCTTGTAGCCTTCAGCTCCCTCCTGGAATATCGAACATTGCCGAGTCTTCTGAGCCAACTGGTTCTTCAGTTTGTTCAGGGTAACATTCAATTCATTTTCCTCCTCTTTGTAATTTTCCAGAGGAATCAACTTTGTCCTCAGGAATTTGTCATGAAAACATAATAATTTTCATAATATTATTGTGATTTGTTGTAAAGGTTGATTAATTGTGGGGTTTGGATTCGTTTCTGTGTGTGTGTGTGTGTGTGTGTGTGTGTGTGTGGTGGGGGGAGGATTTAATTAAATTGAAGACAGTCTGCAGCATTTGAGTGATCAAAAAGGAAGCTAGGTTTGAAATGCTAAATACGTAAACATGGTTGAAGTTTTAGAATGTGAGGTGTAGGGAACATTTGCATTCTTAGATAAACCAGAGTAGTGAATTTGAAAGAGATGGTAAGGTATCACACATAGCCATAAGAGGCTAAGCTAAACAGTGTGTTTATTTTTCCCAAAGGTTATTGATAATATGAGTACTATGGAAGATTTATATTATGAGAAAAGTAAAGTTGCAAAGCCATCTTGGAACAATGCAATTACATTAAAAAGTGAGACACATTTATAAAGCAGATGTGGTTATATGTAAGAGGGAAGGAATTCTAAGATCTAATACAAGTGTAAAAAGCCTCTAGCCTTTATGCATTAAGTAGCTGTCTACAGGAACCCAAGCTAAGAAAACTCACTGTGAATATCACTGTCCGGGGTATTGTGTGCTTTGCCTGGGTCTGTTAAAATGTATTTGTTTTTACTGTTGCCTTAACAGAGGTGTAACTTGGAGTCAGATTAATTAGGGGAGCTAGGAGTTATTATAGTAGTAATTTGTAGACATATGTATGTGCTTAAAATCTTTTGTTATTAATAAATGTTAAATTTAGTTTTATAAAAACCTTTAGATCTCAGTGGACTCATTACTACTGAATTCAAGGCACATATCTCAAAATAAAATACAAATTGCAAAACAGTTATGGCAGCTGCTTCAAGCTTTCTTCTGGGATTTGAGCACCATGGCATTTACCATCTGCTGTGCCAGAACAAAATCTTGTAGCATGTGAATGTCTGTCAACAGGGTTTCCTTTTCTTTGCAAAGCTCATTTGCTTCATCTTGAATTTTCCTATAATTGAGCAAGGTTTCCTTGAGTTTCTTCTGCTTTGCTTCCATTCTGCTGTTTAAACCAGTTTTCATTTCTTCATGTTGCTGAATAGTTACACATTCCTTTTGCATTTTGATCTTGAAGGACAACTAACTGTTCTTGCAACTATCTATTTTCTTGTTGACCTCTTGCCAACTCACTCTGGGCTTCAGTGCATTGTTTTGTTGCTACTGATAGCTGCAACACAGCTTTTTATGAAGCAATATTCAACATCCTTTTTAGCTCCTCCTGTTTCTCCATGGCTATATATTGATTCTTCAAGGAGTTTTTCAGTGTTTCAGCTTCTTTGTGCACCTTTTCTGTCTGCACTTTTGCCTGGCTATACATCTGGTTGAGTTTTCCCAATTCCTGCTTTGATTTGCCAACTGTTGTTATCTCTTCCTGGTACCCTTGTACCATCTCTGAAATTTTTTTGTTCAGATCTTGAACAGCTTGCTTCAGTGAAGACTTCAGATTTTCATGTATTTCCACAGGTAGCTATTCAGCCTAAATCTTGTGCTTCAAATCTTCCTGTTCAGCTCTGATGTAAACATTTTCCTGTATTACAGCTTCCTTTACATTGTGCACATTTTGCTTCTTTTGAATTACCTCAGGTAGCTTTACTTCATTCATAGCTCACTCTGCAATGCTATCTGGCTCCCTCACTCTAGGGTCTTTTGGCTCCCGCTCTCTGGGGTCTCTTGTTGTTGCCCTCTGTGCTTTATTGAGAGTAGCTGTCTCTCTGGGCTCTTTTGTTGCTGCCCTCTGTGCTTTATTGAGAGTTGCTGTCTCTCTGGGCTCTCTTGTTGTTGCCCTCTGTGCTTTATTGAGAGTTGCTGTCTCTCTGGGCTCTCTTGTTGTTGCCCTCTGTGCTTTATGGGAGTTGCCCTCTCTCTGGGGTCTCTTGTTGTTGCCCTCGGTGCTTTCTTGGGAGTTGCTGTCTCTCTGGGCTCTCTTGTTGTTGCGCTCTGTGCTTTATTGAGAGTTGCTGTCTCTCTGGGCTCTCTTGTTGTTGCCCTCTGTGCTTTATGGGAGTTGCTGTCTCTCTGGGGGTCTCTTGTTGTTGCCCCTGGTGCTTTATTGAGAGTTGATGTCTCTCTGGGGTCTCTTGTTGTTGCCCTTGGTGCTTTATTGAGAGTTGATGTCTCTCTGGGGTCTCCTGTTGTTGCCCTCGGTGCTTTATTGGGAGTTGCTGTCTCTCTGGGGTCTCTTGTTGTTGCCCTCGGTGCTTTATTGGGAGTTGCCCTCTCTCTGGGGTCTCTTGTTGTTGCCCTCGGTGCTTCATTGGGAGTTGCCCACTCTGTGGTCTCTTGCTGTCTTTGAAACGTTGTTGGGAATTGCCCTCCCTTTGGGGTCTCCTGTTGCTGTCCATGGTTGTTTGTTTTTTCTTGTAGTTACAGCTTTAAATGTTGTTACCCCTTTAATACTATCTGTACAGTAACCGTTTTTTCACTCAGGCTGTCTCTGCTCCTGCCAATTTCTCTAACTGTGATTTTCCTGCACTCTTTGATTTTGGTGGGCTCTCTGGTGATTGTGTGCTTCATTTTTTTTTTACTTTTAAAAAGAAAATGCTGCAGCATTTATTTTCTGGGCACTGAAAATTGATTTCAAGGCAATTCTTTCTATTCCTTTACTCTACAGGTCCATTGCACTTTGAATGTCCTATGCTCTGAGAGTTTTGGTGGGTGCACACTTTTTAAAAATAGTTGCAAGCTGTCAACTCTGCAATAATTTCTTCTTTTAATTGTGTTTCTTTTATTGTGCCTGGTAGGTCTGCTGGCAGATTTTTTTAATCTTCAGTGCAACATGGCCACCACTGCTGCAATCTGCTAAGCCCTGGAACTGCCGCCTATTCTTTAATGTAATTACAACTTATTTTTGTTTTGTACATTTGCTCACCTGTATCTGACCAGGTGTCTTATCTCTGCATCACTTAGGATCTTGCAATTTTTGTATTTTTGCTCACTGTCTCATGAACTGTGTCACTCAGGTTATTGCAATTTTCTGTAATAGATTTCCATTCACTCTGGTAGATTCCTCACTTCCAAGTCTGTAGTGAAGCTTCTTCAACTCTTTCTTCAAGTTTGCTTCTTGGGTGCATGTCTCTCTAGTTAGGCTTCAGTTGCTTATAGTTTTCATACCTTGGTATGCTGTTCTGGGTTCATGCATTTAGCTGCCACCTTTCATATCAATGTGGATCACCATGTTGGATTATGGTACTATCTCTGATGTTATATCTGTTAGGAACTCCCACTGCTGCCAATATGTTGTACTATGGTGCGTGGTGGTGTCCCAACATTGAGATCTTGAGATTTGTATATTTAAACATGAACCACTAATTGTTAACCTTTACATATTTACAGAACCCAGGTTACTGTGACGCATGGTGCTGTTACCTCCATGCAGCTGGTTCCAGAGTGTTCTTGCTAGACTTTGCTCAGTCTATTACCGTGTGACTCTATAAATCATACTGTGGGTGGTACTAGACTCCAGTCCCACATTAACCCTTGTTCTGCCAAGCACCTTTATATTACAATGGCTTGCAGACAAATCATACAACATTGGGTATCAATTTCAGATTGATGTTTTGAAAGAGGTTTAATCAATTCTCTGGAATCTGTACATTTGCTTTGACCAAAAACAATTGCAACTATTTAAAAATAAACAATCTGTGTCTTAAACTGTCCACACTTTCTCACTCAGTGACTTTTGGACCTAAAGCAGTTTCAGTTTGCAAATTGAGAAACGGAGAATATTCAGCATATATCAAATCCTCAGTACTGTCTAGTTATTATTAAAATCAGAGAAACCATTGGTTAGATATATTAATCTCTATGTTGTTCTTTGAGTTTACATAAAAATCTCTAATTTGAGTACAAGTTTGTTGCACTGTTTGCCTTCAGTCATGTACAAGTGCTATGTGAGCCTTCATGGTGACTGATGACAAGCTATCCTACTGTGTGAGCCTACAGTGCTTCTCTTCTCACTCCTGCTGTATTACCCATAGTTCAGCATGCTGCACCTTAGTGACATCTGAAATCAACATAGGAGTGACTATTTGCAAGGAATAGTATCAGTCCTTCTGTGCACCATTTTGAGACTGTGCATGCACAGTCAATCGGTCCCACCCACGTGTGCTTCAACTCTAGAGAAATGACTGAAGAGGAAACCTGAAGTGGGGCCTACTTTGCAGAGCCTGGAGTCTGAAATGTGTGGAGCTTGAAGTTGCCTACTGCCTGGAGCCTGGAGCCTTAAGTTGCTTGCTATTTGAAACATGTAGAGCCTGGGGCCTGATTTAGCTGCAGTTATGCTGATCTGTGAACTTGCTGCTACTTGGATCTCGGTACCTTTGACTATGCTTTGTTTTGCGCTTAACCTCAATATAAGGTAACCAGACATCTCGATTTTGCCAGGACTTTTCCGGTTTTTCACTAAGTGTCCCCACGTCCCAACAATTTTCTCCAGATTGCTCAAATGTCTGGGTTTGCGGCACCCGAGTCTCCTCCCTGCTGAGCATTCGTTTCAGCTCAGTTCTGAAGGCTTAAGCTGAGTTGCATAGCTGGGTGTAAGTTGTAAATTTTATTTGTAATATGCCCTTTGCAGCTAAAGTTAATTTTAGATGGACCGTTTGTTTAAACACATGCTCCAAGCTTCAGTTCTACAACTGAAGGTTGTAGAGTTACAACCTTCAACTGTAAATCCATCCTTTAATCATTTATTCATTTTAATCCTTTAATGGTTTTGTACACACTTGTTAACTGACCTTTTTTCAGAGGGGTTTGCCAGAAAACCATCTGCATGAGACGGTAAGATTCTTTTTGCTGAAGACAGTGATCCTGTGCGATTTGTAAAAGCATTAATGCTGCCGACTGAGAAAACACCCGTTCCCTCATTTGACAGTTCATTGTGCCAATGAAGACAGTATTCCTTTCACTTGGGTCTTTTTTAACAATGTTTCAATTAAACTGAGTAATCTGACAAAGACGAGCCACTTTCCCTTTTAATATATTTGCCATGTTGATTTCATACACATGAACGGTGCATATTTATATATAATACACATTACTAGTGAACAAGGGTGCTGTGATGATTAACTTTATTGAACACTTTTGTGAGCTGCTCTTTACCTTATTGCATCATATCAGAAATGCATCATCCAGCTGCTGATAGTTCAGTTTGCAACAGCCTTAATTACTGTCTCTAAAGGTGAGCTGTACGTATAAATATTACTTCAACAAAGGGGAAGTTTAGAGTAATTGTGTAGCCTCAGGGATTCTCTCCAATTCGACTTCTACATAAATCAGGCTGTTACTATATTCACTGTTAAGTCAACTTGATGTGTAAACAATTGACAACCGGTTCCTTTTCAGATGCCTCAAAATCATTAACAGCCTCTCCTCAACACCCACCCCCAATATTCTTGTTTCCTTGATGCTTTATTCATGTCCAAAGGAATCTTGTACAAAATTTTCCTTTTCAGACTTGTGATTTTTCTAATAAATGAAAAAAAAATCTGACCAGTTTATATTCACCTATTTGTAGTTTCACAGATACACTTTGCAGACTGAGGTAGTGGGCGGAATCGTCCTGAATTTGCACTAAGTGCAGTCGCGGGCGGGTAAAAAGATGTTGTACCTGCTGGCCTCGATGTTGGTTTTCACGCTGTATCGTCCCAAACCCGCTGTATTACTTACGTGTTCCCGGGTGACAGGCCGCTTCCATGGCGGGCAGGCTTTCATTCATCCGCCACACCATCACTTTGCCGCTTCACCATGCTGGGCGCCATATTTAAAGACCAGCCGTGCGCACACCTCTCAGCGCTTCCAGCCCACGACTACTGCAGGGAAGATGCCTAAGAAAGGCAAAAAGACTGGAGCCTCCAGGCTTAATGACGTGTCACTGGAATGCCATTTGGACACTGTGGAGGCGCTCAGGCAGCGGCATCACCAATCCAGCATGGCAGGCGGTGGCAGGCGGTGATCAGTGCCAATGCTGCATAGAAGAGGTTGGCCATCCAAAGCAGATAGAGGGTGAATGATCTCATCTGTGCAGCCAGGGTATGGCAACCATCTCATCACTTTAAACTCACACACTCACAAGGCCATCACACATTCACTAGCATCTCACTCACTGCCAGCCCAGGGCACATCACCACTCACTCTCTCACACACGTACCCTCACATCTCCATCTGGCCTCATCTCCTCTGGAGACTGCCTCTTCAGACCTCACCATCTTGAGGCCACTTGCACAGATCAACATGTACCCCAACACACACCCTCGGTTACTCTCCTTCCCCAGTACAGCTCTCATCCAGCAGCCTCTTCCCTTGCCTGAGGCCACTTCTCCCCCTCACCAAGCAAGGCCTTGCCCTGCAGCTGTTGAAAAGCCACGCCCTTGTGGCTGATCTGGTAGGTAGAGACCTGCCCGTGAGCCCCCCTAAAAGTGATGTGGTTCCGTCTGTGAAGCCTGGCGCTGATGACTGTGAGTGCTGGCCGAAGCAAGGTAGGCAAACAAACCTTGAAGTCACAAACAAAGTGCAGTCTGCCAGATGCATGTTGCTTTTGTGCTGTTGTGAAACACATCAGCGTGTTTTCCCGCCAACGTGGACAGACGATCCAGCGCAGACGGGTGGGGGGAGGGGGATGAGTCTGGTGGGCTGGCCTTATAATGATATGCAGATGTATTATAATGAGGTTCTTGATGTCCAATGGCGGGAAACATGGCCCACCATCGATGGGTTGAGAGGATGATCACAAACTGGTTTCATGCCATCGTGAAACTGATCACGCCATATTGTCCGTTCACGCCACCGAACACCCCCAATGGCAGCAGGCACGGAAAATCCCAGCCAGTGTTTTCTGCACAATATATAGGGAGATGGGTGCTTTGGAGTAAATTGAGGTTAGAATTTTCTGCTCTTGGAAACTGAACAACTTACCTACGACTACTGTTGAAATTTCCAATCCTAGACACCATCTGTTAGCATATTCAGTTCTTTTCTGTTATCAGTCGTGGTGTAGTGAGAAATTTTGGGACTGAGGATCTCTAGGAAAATGTGTTGGCCATATCATTTCTAAACCTACTATTGCATTGTTTTCCTATGTATTAGTCATTTGAGTCCCCAGACAGCAATAAAACTATACTTTATAAGTGAAAAATATTCATGCTGATAGGCATTTTATTTCGAACAATGCAGTATTTTGAATCATTAGTCTTTACCATAACTAGAATTTCATTATGCAACAGTTTAATTATTTAATTCAAGCCTATTAAAAACTTGAATTACAGAAAACTTTACCTACAGGGTATGGAACAAAACTGGGTAAATAGAGTTAAGATACAGGTCAGCCATCATTTAACTGAATGGCAGAGCAATCTCAAAGGGCTGAATGGCCTCCTCTTGTTCCTGTGTACCTATCTCAGTATTAATGAATGGGGCTTGGCACATGTGTGCAAGCATTCATACATCAAGCTCTTTCTCCAATCAATTAGACCTAGTCCAGATCTCAAAGAACCATTAGGTTAGCTAAATTAATGGCTTGCATAGTACCTCTGATTTTCTGCAGCATTTGAGGTTAAGTGTTATCAGGTCCAGCAACCTGATCAATCTTCAGTGCCTTAAACCAAGTTAAAGCCATTTATGCATTTACATTTAAGGAGTCAATTTCTAAGGCATTTGTACTTACCACTGTATCATCGTCAATAGTGAAAATGAATACAAAATATATATTTAGCATTTCAGCCATATCCTACTACTCAATCCTAGCCACCATATTAAATATTTCAAAGGACATATATGGCTTTTTTAGCCTCTGACAGAACTTACAGGGAAGAATTTTACATTCAGTGTGCACCCGATGTGCCTGAGCGTAAAATGACACGCGATGAATTCGGGCTTGCACCCCATGTCAACGCACAATCACGCGATATTTCACTCAGCAGGCACACACCAGAGTCAGCTGCACGCCTGCTGATAATTGAAAGGCCTATTAAGGACATTAACGAGCTAATTAAAATCAAATTGACGCTACCTGTCCAACCTTCTGGTTGGCGGGCAGGAGAAAAGGCCAAGCGGCCTTTACATTTTTTAGAAACCTCATCCAGAAGCAGGGTGAGGTTTCCTAAAGCAAATAAGCATTAAATAAAAACTTTATTTTGGAATTAAAAACATGCTCCATCTTATGTGACAGAGTCTCTCGTGTGCGCGAGACACAGCCTGCCTGTGTGCGCACGTGCGCCAGATACAGCCTGTCTGTGAGTGTGTGAGAGAAGGTCTATGTGTGAGTGTGTGTGTGAGAGAGAGGCATTGGGAAGAATTTTTCCATCGGCGAGCTGGAGGTGGGGCCCGCTCGCCAATGCCAAAATGACGTGGGATGACGTTGGGCGGAACCACCGATGTCATCCCGGTCCATTTAAATATTCAGGGAGGTGGGTGGACAGTGAAATCAGCTGCCGCCCGCCGACCTGTCAGTGGCCAATTGAGGCCATTGACAGGATAATTAAAACAATTAAAGACCCTGCCCGTCCAAACCTAATGCTGGCGGGCAGGCCAGGAGCCCTAGTGGGCTTCTGAAAAAACATGAAACCTCAGCCACTGGCGGGATGAGGTTTCATGTCTGTTTTTAAAAAGTTTAATAAAGTTTCTGTGCTTTTTATTAACATGTCCCATCTCGTGTGACATTGTCACATGAGGGGAACATATTAGTAATTTTTTTATTTTTCTATTTTTGAAGTTTATAAAGCTTTCACCAATCTCCCTGAGAATCGCACCCTCCCCATCCCCGGCCCCGCACAGTGTGTGTATGTGAGAGAGAGAGTCTGTGAGAGAGTATATGTGAGAGAGACACAGTCTGTGTGTGTGAGAGAGAGATTGTGTGTGTGTGAGAGAGGCAGTCTGTGTGTGTCTGTGCATGAGAGAGAGACCACCAGTCTGTGTGTGTGTGTGAGTCTTTGTGTGTGAATACGAGTGAGAGATACACTCTGTGTTTGTGAGATAGTGTGAGAGAGAAACTGTGTGTGTGCAAGAGACACAGTCTGTGTGTGCCTGTGTGTGTTTGTGAGAGAGAGACACACACAGTCTGTGTGTGTAAGAGAGAGTGAGAAAGTCTGTGTGTGAATGAGAGAGAGTGAGAGAGAGTCAATGTGTGAATGAGAGAGAGCAAGAGACTCTCTGTGTGTGTGTATGTGTGAGAGAGAGAGAGTGAGAGACAGTCTGTGTGTGAATGAGAGAGAGAGAGTCTATGTGTGAATGAGAGAGAGCAAGAGACAGTCTGTGTGTGTGTGTGTGTGTGTGTGTGTGTGTGTGTGAAAGAGAGAGCAAGAGACAGTCTGTGTGTGTGTGTGTGAGAGAGATAGAGAGAGAGTCCATCTGTGTGTCCATGTGTGTAAGAGACATAGTGGGCAGAAATTTACCCTCAAAAACTCAGCAGGTCTGGCAGCATCGGCGGAGAAGAAAAGAGTTGACGTTTCGAGTCCTCATGACCCTTCGACAGAACTTGAGTTCGAGTCCAGGAAAGAGCTGAAATATAAGCTGGTTTAAGGTGTGTGTGTGGGGGGCGGAGAGATAGAGAGACAGAGAGGTGGAGGGGGTTGGTGTGGTTGTAGCGACAAACAAGCAGTGATAGAAGCAGATCATCAAAAGATGTCAACAACAATAGTACAATAGAACACATAGGTGTTAAAGTTAAAGTTGGTGATATTATCTAAACGAATGTGCTAATTAAGAATGGATGGTAGGGCACTCAAGGTATAGCTCTAGTGGGTTTTTTTTTATTTTATATAATGGAAATAGGTGGGAAAAGGAAAATCTTTATAATTTATTGGGAAAAAAAAAGGGGGGAAACAGAAAGGGGGTGGGGATGGGGGAGGGGACTCACGACCTAAAGTTGTTGAATTCAATATTCAGTCCGGAAGGCTGTAAAGTCCCTAGTCGGAAGATGAGGTGTTGTTCCTCCAGTTTGCGTTGGGCTTCACTGGAACAATGCAGCAAGCCAAGGACAGACATGTGGGCAAGAGAGCAGGGTGGAGTGTTAAAATGGCAAGCGACAGGGAGGTTTGGGTCATTCTTGCGGACAGATCGCAGGTGTTCTGCAAAGCGGTCGCCCAGTTTACGTTTGGTCTCTCCAATGTAGAGGAGACCACATTGGGAGCAACGAATGCAGTAGACTAAGTTGGGGGAAATGCAAGTGAAATGCTGCTTCACTTGAAAGGAGTGTTTGGGTCCTTGGACGGTGAGGAGAGAGGAAGTGAAGGGGCAGGTGTTGCATCTTTTGCGTGGGCAAGGGGTTGTGCCATAGGAGGGGGTTGAGGAGTAGGGGGTGATGGAGGAGTGGACCAGGGTGTCCCGGAGGGAGCGATCCCTACGGAATGCCGATAAGGGGGGTGAAGGGAAGATGTGTTTGGTAGTGGCATCATGCTGGAGTTGGCGGAAATGGCGGAGGATGATCCTTTGAATGCGGAGGCTGGTGGGGTGATAAGTGAGGACAAGGGGGACCCTATCATGTTTCTGGGAGGGAGGAGAAGGAGTGAGGGCGGATGCGCGGGAGATGGGCCGGACACGGTTGAGGGCCCTGTCAACGACCGTGGGTGGAAAACCTCGGTTAAGGAAGAAGGAGGACATGTCAGAGGAACTGTTTTTGAATGTAGCATCATCGGAACAGATGCGACGGAGGCGAAGGAACTGAGAGAATGGGATGGAGTCCTTACAGGAAGTGGGGTGTGAGGAGCTGTAGTCGAGATAGCTGTGGGTGTCGGTGGGTTTGTAATGGATATTGGTGGACAGTCTATCACCAGAGATTGAGACAGAGAGGTCAAGGAAGGGAAGGGAAGTGTCAGAGATGGACCACGTGAAAATGATGGAGGGGTGGAGATTGGATGCAAAATTAATAAATTTATCCAAGTCCTGACGAGAGCATGAAGCAGCACCAAAGTAATCATCGATGTACCGGAGAAAGAGTTGTGGAAGGGGGCCGGAGTAGGACTGCAACAAGGAATGTTCCACATACCCCATAAAGAGACAGGCATAGCTGGGGCCCATGCGGGTACCCATAGCCACACCTTTTATTTGGAGGAAGTGAGAGGAGTTGAAGGAGAAATTGTTCAGCGTGAGAACAAGTTCAGCCAGATGGAGGAGAGTAGTGGTGGATGGGGATTGTTCGGGCCTCTGTTCGAGGAAGAAGCTAAGGGCCCTCAGACCATCCTGGTGGGGGATGGAGGTGTAGAGGGATTGGACGTCCATGGTGAAGAGGAAGCGGTAGGGACCAGGGAACTGGAAATTGTTGATGTGACGTAAGGTGTCTCCGACTTACCCCACATGGATTTCAACTGAAATTCCACCCCTCATGTTTCGAACCCACCCAGGATTACAGGTATCTCCGGGACATAAAACGTTTCTCGGACTGCTGTTCCCGTCACATTCTGAAATCCACTCTCAGTGCCATGCGCCGCCATATGAACACACTCGACCTCTCCCTCCAGCAGCACCGCCGTACCCTTTTTCAAAGCTGCACGTGCCCCCAGTTTCATTTTATCCTTCGGCTCATCCGACGCCTCAACAAGAAACTTTTTCTCTTTCTCTCAAGTGCTAAGGAACGCAAGCTCCAACAACTCATCGACACCAACACCCATCTAGGACCCTCCACCCCTGCCTGTCCCTCCGTCCCCACCCCATCTTCCAATCCCAACCCCAGCCGTGTATTCACTATACCCCCTGACCTTCCCCTCTCCGATGCTGAACGTTCAGTGCTCAGCAAACGACTTAGTTTCATACCCTTACGCCCTCACCTCAATGAATTTCGGGCTCGGCATGATACTGAACTCTTCTTCCGCCGTCTTCATCTCCGGGCTCACTTCTTTGGGCAGGAGTCCTCTCCCAGTTCAACGGATCCTTTTACCCATCTTCAATATTCTCCCTCCACCTGGACCCCTCCCTCTGGATTCTTACCTTCTCTTGATCTTTTCATTGAGAACTGTCGGCGCGACATTAGTCGTCTCAATTTCTCTGCTCCTCTCACCCATTCTAACCTGTCTCTCTCTGAACTTACTGCACTCCATTCTCTCAGGTCCAACCCTGACATTGTCATCAAACCCGCTGACAAGGGTGGTGCTGTTGTTGTCTGGCGCACTGACCTCTACCACGCGGAGGCTGAGCGTCAACTCGCAGACACTTCCTCCTACCTCTCCCTGGACCATGACCCCACCACTGAACATCAAGCCACTGTTTCCAGGACTGTCACTGACCTCATCTCCTCTGGGGATCTCCCTCCCACAGCTTCCAACCTGATAGTTGCCCAACCTCGGACGGCCCGCTTCTATCTCCTACCCAAAATCCACAAACAGAACTGCCCCGGTAGACCGATCGTCTCAGCTTGCTCCTGCCCCACAGAACTCATTTCTCGTTATCTTGACTCCCTTCTCTCTCCCCTTGTCCAGTCCCTTCCCACCTACATCCGTGATTCCTCTGACACCTTACGTCACATCAACAATTTCCAGTTCCCTGGTCCCTACCGCTTCCTCTTCACCATGGACGTCCAATCCCTCTACACCTCCATCCCCCACCAGGATGGTCTGAGGGCCCTTAGCTTCTTCCTCGAACAGAGGCCCGAACAATCCCCATCCACCACTACTCTCCTCCGTCTGGCTGAACTTGTTCTCACACTGAACAATTTCTCCTTCAACTCCTCTCACTTCCTCCAAATAAAAGGTGTGGCTATGGGTACCCGCATGGGCCCCAGCTATGCCTGTCTCTTTATGGGGTATGTGGAACATTCCTTGTTGCAGTCCTACTCCGGCCCCCTTCCACAACTCTTTCTCCGGTACATCGATGATTACTTTGGTGCTGCTTCATGCTCTCGTCAGGACTTGGAAAAATTTATTAATTTTGCTTCCAATCTCCACCCCTCCATCATTTTCACGTGGTCCATCTCTGACACTTCCCTTCCTTTCCTTGACCTCTCTGTCTCAATCTCTGGTGATAGACTGTCCACCAATATCCATTACAAACCCACCGACACCCACAGCTATCTCGACTACAGCTCCTCACACCCCACTTCCTGTAAGGACTCCATCCCATTCTCTCAGTTCCTTCGCCTCCGTCGCATCTGTTCCGATGATGCTACATTCAAAAACAGTTCCTCTGACATGTCCTCCTTCTTCCTTAACCGAGGTTTTCCACCCACGGTCGTTGACAGGGCCCTCAACCGTGTCCGGCCCATCTCCCGCGCATCCGCCCTCACTCCTTCTCCTCCCTCCCAGAAACATGATAGGGTCCCCCTTGTCCTCACTTATCACCCCACCAGCCTCCGCATTCAAAGGATCATCCTCCGCCATTTCCGCCAACTCCAGCATGATGCCACTACCAAACACATCTTCCCTTCACCCCCCTTATCGGCATTCCGTAGGGATCGCTCCCTCCGGGACACCCTGGTCCACTCCTCCATCACCCCCTACTCCTCAACCCCCTCCTATGGCACAACCCCTTGCCCACGCAAAAGATGCAACACCTGCCCCTTCACTTCCTCTCTCCTCACCGTCCAAGGACCCAAACACTCCTTTCAAGTGAAGCAGCATTTCACTTGCATTTCCCCCAACTTAGTCTACTGCATTCGTTGCTCCCAATGTGGTCTCCTCTACATTGGAGAGACCAAACGTAAACTGGGCGACCGCTTTGCAGAACACCTGCGATCTGTCCGCAAGAATGACCCAAACCTCCCTGTCGCTTGCCATTTTAACACTCCACCCTGCTCTCTTGCCCACATGTCTGTCCTTGGCTTGCTGCATTGTTCCAGTGAAGCCCAACGCAAACTGGAGGAACAACACCTCATCTTCCGACTAGGCACTTTACAGCCTTCCGGACTGAATATTGAATTCAACAACTTTAGGTCATGAGTCCCCTCCCCCATCCCCACCCCTTTCTGTTTCCCCCCTTTTTTTTTTTCCCAATAAATTATAAAGATTTTCCTTTTCCCACCTATTTCCATTATATAAAATATAAAAAAAAACCCACTAGAGCTATACCTTGAGTGCCCTACCATCCATTCTTAATTAGCACATTCGTTTAGATAATATCACCAACTTTAACTTTAACACCTATGTGTTTTATTGTACTATTGTTGTTGACATCTTTTGATGATCTGCTTCTATCACTGCTTGTTTGTCGCTACAACCACACCAACCCCCTCCACCTCTCTGTCTCTCTATCTCTCCGCCCCCCACACACACACCTTAAACCAGCTTATATTTCAGCTCTTTCCTGGACTCGAACTCAAGTTCTGTCGAAGGGTCATGAGGACTCGAAACGTCAACTCTTTTCTTCTCCACCGATGCTGCCAGACCTGCTGAGTTTTTCCAGGTAATTCTGTTTTTGTTTTGGATTTCCAGCATCCGCAGTTTTTTTGTTTTTTTCAGAAATTTACCCTCGGTGGGCAGGTTCGGAGGGGGCGTTTGGAAAGCCGATTGCCTCCCACGATCGGCATGGCACCATGATTTCACACTGGCGGGCCAATTAAGAGCCGCCCATCGTGAAATGTGGCCACGGAAGCTCCGAGAAGGGGCGAGCGGGGCCAGGGGCATGACATCCACTGGGTCTAATGGCAGCCTGGCGGCCGATTCAAAAGCAGCCCAGGTAGCCCCTGGAAGAATGCCACGGAAGGACGCTGAACTCTTGATGGATTCCAGTGCGACTGGACACAGCAGGCGGAAGGGCAGGTTGGTGGGGCAGTTGGTCCCACATTTCTCTGATGTGCTTCACAGCCCTCCTGGAGGAAGTGGCAGCAAGGAGGGGACCCTTTGTCCCTAGAGACGGAAGGAAAAGGCCCCCCCTCAACTTCACCAAAAAGACTTGGGAGGAGGTGGCATCCAGGGTGAGCAGCCACAACATGGTGAGGCGCACATGGGTGCAGTGACAGAGGCACTTCCACGATCTGCTGCAGTTGGGAAGGGGGAATACCGTGTTGGCATTGGTCAGTGTGCAGAACAGTTAAGGGCTGGCCATGCCCCCGTGGACCTCAGTGTGAGTGGTAACTGACAATGATGCCAGAGCTGGCCAAGGGGTGAGCCCTGGCTGCTTGGACTGAGTGCCTTGTGGCTCCAGGGCCACGAATCGGCTGAGCCCTGCCAGCTGTTCCTCATGTGGGGCTGGCCAGGCTATAATGGTGATGCAGGTACAGAATGGACTAATCAACGTCCCTCTATTCTTTCAGAAGACATCCCAGAACAATATTGAGAGGTCACGGACTGGCGCGGGACCCCCACACCTCCTAATCCTCATTTGCTATGAGCAGGAGGCACAAGAGCTCGAGAGCATGACCTCAGTCAATTGGCCGCGATGAGTTTGGGGTGCCAGATGAAGGTATGAGTGCAGTGCGTGGAAGTGAGAATGTCAGTTATTGCAACCATTCTAGTGTAGTCTATACTTTGATGTGAGCCTCGAAACTGGAGTTCTCATTGATAATCGAAAGACGAGGGCACCATGATGCAGATATCTGTTGTCTTACCAGGGTACCTGGCATGCACAGTGACAGTATCATGACTTAAACTAATGACATGTCCTTCTTCTCCCTTTTAGGCTCACCAGCAGCTTCTCGCAATGAGACCCTGAAGGCCCACCCCTGACTCCTGAGGACCACCATGTTCGGCACGCACCTGCGTCACACCCTCTCTGCCAAGCAAGCACCAGCACAGATACCGGTACCTCGGTGGGCAGAACATTGCCATCTAGTATTTCGGTGCACATTGGTGAGGGCGCTTCACGCTCGCTTGAGGTGCAGGTGGAGGCAGAGAGTGTACAGGGCGCCAGCTGTCAGAGGAATGCTGGAGACCAGGAACATACTCAGTCGATGATTGATGATGGGCCTCTGGAGTCACCCCCGAGACAGCAGCTGCTGGAAGTCCAGCAGGGTGTGCGGGAGGATCTGGCAGAGATGCATGAGGGAATGCGAGCCATGCTTTCTGTTGAGAAGGAGTCCCTGTGGAGCATGTCCACTGCGTTGACCCTCATGGCCAAGCTCAATGCCTCCTCCAAGGAGAGAGTTGCGACTTGCATGGAGAGTCTGCTCCAGGGGCACAATCAGGGGTCCTGGGGTTGCACTCAGACCTGTAAACCCTCACATCGGCAATGACCTCAGCTGGGTCAGGGTCACTGTAGGAGATGGATTGGACACCGAATATCCCAGCTAGGTGCCCATCCATCAATGGTGAGCAGGGAGGTCCAAAGCGACCTCACGTTGGCACACAAACTGCCTGTCATCTCTGCGGGCTCCTCTCAGGGCGCTCTGGATGATGCCAGCAGCTCCTCCGCCCCTCTGCCAGTGACCGTGGCATTTGATGAGGTTGCGGCAACTGGGGAGATACTAGCCATGGCACTGTCCAACCCCTCCCAGGCGGGGCCAGCACAGGCTCCATGGCCTAGAGGACGACCACCAAGGTCATCAAGGCCAACAGGACAGGAGAGTCAGCAGGTTGTCTCCAATGCCGGTGCCAGTGAGGGGGCAGCACCTAGACGTAGCATCCACAAACATAAATGTAAAGCACCTTAAGTACAAGGTGGCCTTATCACGGGTGATATTTTATTCCCCCATTGTGCTTTAACTTTTTTAATGCTCTGATTAAGAACACTGTTTAATGTTTATTTCAGCTACATTTCACATGTGCAATTAAATGAGATTTTATTTTGTGCTATTGATCTTTGTATGCTTCATTTGTTCTGTAGGTGCAGGGTAAGCCATTATGTAATGGTAGGCGTGTGTCTCCTAAAACTTTATTGCACAGGCACAGAATGTATGTTGTTGGCCAAGGAAATGGTCCTCTCTGGGATCAAGTATGGAGCCCGCAGCCCTGGCATGCGGTTATTATTTGGTAGGCTAGCTGAAGCAGCATTGGATCAAAGCATCCCGGGTGTCTCTGCCTCCCTGGCGGTTACCCAGGTCAGCGTCCATGCCCTCAGCATTCTTCTCACCGTGCTCGTCTTCGGACTCATCATCTGTGGCCTGTGCAGTTGCATGAGAGAGAGAGAGAGAGAGAGAGAGCGTGAGGGAGAGAGACAGACAGGGAGAGACAAAGAGGGAGACACAGAGAGAGAGAGAGACAGAGGGAGAGACAGAGAGAGACAGACAGACAGGGAGAGACAGAGGGAGAGACAGAGAGAGAGAGACAGACAGGGAGAGAAGAGGGAGAGACAGAGAGAGAGAGACAGACAGGGAGAGAAGAGGGAGAGACAGAGAGAGAGAGACAGACAGGGAGAGACAGAGAGAGAGCGCGAGAGAGAGAGACAGACAGGGAGAGACAGAGGGAGAGACAGAGAGAGAGAGAGATACACACCGTCTGTGGACAGGATACTGCGCTTGTCGGGTGGGCATGCGCCCGACCCAAAAGAACGTAAAATGATGCGTGATGATGTCGGGCCAGCGTCGCGATATCTTTGCACACTCGCACGATATTTTGGTCAGCAGGCCAACAATGAACAGGCCTATTCAGGCCATTAAAGATCTGATTGAACTAAATTTTTAATTTTTAAATTTTCTATAGCGGCCTTTAGATTTTTTAGGACACCTCATCCATGGGCGGGATGAGGTTTCCAGTACCAATTAAAAATTAAAACAAAGATTTTAACATTTAATTCATAACATGTCCCATGACAGAGTCACATGAGGGGACATGTTTTTTAAAAGCAAAAATTTCAGCCCTATGTTTGTGTGTGGGAGACACAGGCCGGGATTTTCTGGCCCCAAAGTGAGTGAGGCGGCACCCCAGCCAGAAATCCATGACTTGCGGCGGGACCAGATGATCCCGGCGGCGGGCGGGTGCAGAAAATCCCACCCACAGTCTCTGTGTGTGTGTGTGTGTGTGTGTGTGTGAGAGAGAGAGAGACGTGTGTGTGTGTGTGTGTGTGTGTGAGAGAGATATGTGTGTGTGTGTGAGAGAGAGAGATGTGTGTGTGTGAAAGAGAGAGATGTGTGTGTGTGTGTGTGAGAGAGAGAGACATGTGTGTGTGTGTGTGTGTGAGAGAGAGAGAGAGATATGTGTGTGTGTGAGAGAGAGAGATGTGTGTGTGAGAGAGAGAGGTGTGTGTGTGTGTGAGAGAGAGAGATGTGTGTGTGAGAAAGAGAGAGAGATATATGTGTGTGTGTGAGAGAGAGGGATGTGTGTGTGTGTGAGAGAAAGAGATGCGTGTGTGTATGTGTGTGAGAGAGAGATGTGTGTGTGTGTGTGTGTGAGAGAGAGAGAGACGCGTGTGTGTGTGTGTGTGTGTGTGAGAGAGAAATGTGTGTGTGAGAGAGAGAGATGCGTGTGTGTATGTGTGTGAGAGAGAGATGTGTGTGTGTGTGTGAGAGAGAGAGAGAGACGTGTGTGTGTGTGTGTGTGTGAGGGAGAGACATGTGTGTGTGTGTGTATATGTGGGAGAGAGATGTGTGTGTGTGTGTGTGTGAGAGAGACATGTGTGTGAGGGAGAGACGTGTGTGTGTGTGTGTGTGAGAGAGAGACGTGTGTGTGTGTGAGAGGGAGACGTGTGTGTGTGTGAGAGTGAGACATGTGTGTGTGTGAGAGTGAGACGTGTGTGTGCGCGAGACAGACATGTGCGCGTGTGAGAGAGAGACGTGTGTCTGTGTGTGTGTGTGTGAGAGAGAAACGCGTGTGTTTGTGTGAGAGAGAGACATGTGTCTGTGTGTGTGTGTGTGTGTGAGAGAGAGATGAGTGTTTGTGTGTGTGTGAGAGAGAGACGTGTGCGTGTGTTTGTGTGTGTGTGTGTGTGTGTGAGAGAGAGAGACATGTGCGTGTGTGTGTGAGAGAGAGAGAGCGGGCCCGTTCGCCGACACATAAAATGATGTGGGACGATGTCAGGCGGAACCCCATTTAAATTTTCAGGTCGGCGGGGGCTCAGCTGAATCAGTTGTGCGCCCGCCGACCTGTCCACGGCCAATTGAGGCCATTTAAAAACTCATTAACATCGTCCAAACCTAAAGTTGGTGAGCAGACTGGGAGCCCTGGCGGGCTTCAGAGAAAACATGAAACCTCATCCACAGGCGGGATGAGGCATCATGTAGGTTTTGAAATATTTAATAAAAGTTTAACTAAAAGTGATGGACATGTCCCTACTCATGTGACCATGTCACATGAGGGGACATGTGAGGAAAATTTTATTTTTCTCTTTAATATTTTTACATTTGGAGCTAATCTCCCTGAGGCAGCACTTAGCCTCAGGGAGATGAATGTGCTCTTTTGTGCGCATGCACGAAAGAGCGCATTCTTGGCTTAGGG
Organism: Carcharodon carcharias; assembly: GCF_017639515.1. Lineage (NCBI taxonomy): Eukaryota > Metazoa > Chordata > Chondrichthyes > Lamniformes > Lamnidae > Carcharodon > Carcharodon carcharias. The sequence continues at coordinate 22,556,209 of NC_054475.1, forward strand.
AATCACCCCCCTGCCTGCATAAGGAGCGCATAGTGCTTCTGTGTGGATGTCACGCTGGGCAGGCATTAATTGGTCCACCAACGTAAAATGGCGCACGCCCCCAATTGGAGGCGCCGATCGGAGACATGCCTGCACCCGCCTGCTCCTGAACTTCCCCCCCAATGGTGGGGGAAAATTCTATCCATACTCTGTGTGTGTGAGAGAGAGAGACTCTGGGTGCTTTTGTGTTAGAGCAAGAACGCCATGACTTGGAGTGAGTCAGACACACATGCCATGCCTTCCTTCTCCTCCCTCCCCAAAAACCTATCCACAAAGCAGGTCGAGAGAGGAGGAAAACCCAGGCTGAAAGGCATCCTGCTTCCAATCCCTGCTTTTTTATGAATTCTGCTGAGGCCAGCAATGAATGTGCACCACCAGAGGTGAATGCAAGGTCAGTGCTTGTTAAACCCAACTCCTTAGCTAAGGCCTGGTCCCCACCCCATTCCCAAGTGACCCTGGTGCATAGTCTGTCCTCTCTGTAGCTCCTTGAACGAAAAGGTAAATAAAAATGGTTTTATTGGTGAACTTTGCTGCTTGGCACATTTTATTGGACATACTTATTAATTACTCTTTTCTGAAGTGTATTTCTTTGACATTGATATTTTTGAAATTCATGTTTAACGTTGTACGAAACCTTATCTTACCGAAATTTGATCCACCCCTTAAATAAGAAAAAAATGATATGTGGCCCCCCTCCCACCCGAAAAGCCCATTTTATATTTTGTGAAATATTTATTTTTGAGACTACTTTCCCTATGTACCCTCATTAAGGCATTTAGATTTCAACTTAGAATATACTTTCCTATTTATGAAAAGGATATAACAAGATTTTCTTACTATATATTTAAATAACCTCATTTTTCTCCTTTATTACTTATTTCCATCAACCAGCACATCCATTCCTGAAATCTTTGTACCCGAAAATTGAGCCCATTCTTACAGCAGGTACCAAGTTGTCTGCAACAGTAATTTTCACAACCAAATGGAAGCTATTGTTACGATGGTTATTGACATGAATTGAGGGTTTGTTATGACATGGAACGTTCCCAACAGAACACCATACGTTTCCTATCTGAAATAAAAAAAGTACAGGAGTATGGGGATTAGGACAAAGTAGATAGTTCTTCCTGGGAGCTGTGCAGTTACAATGATGTGCCGAGTGGCTTCCTTCTGTGCTGTGAAATTCTATGGTTCCCACATGGAAATCGGATATCATCTAAGGAGTACTCTATGTTGAATAAGGAAGACAATCTTACCAGCACCCCCTACTATCTTTTCCCTGCCAGCCTATCTATTGAATAAGGCAACACACCCTAATTTCTGACCAATTATCATCGTTTTCATTTTAGGTATTGTGGGTTGAGCTTCAATTGGATAATGAAGTGATTGTCAAAACTTATGGGGTCCAAAGAAACCTCTATATTCCTAGAGAATTTAAGTTTACATGACCATCATCTTGATCCTTATAAAATATTTATCAGGTTGGGAAGTCTAAAGAGGTTGCAGCCCTGGTGCTGAGATTCTATAATAGAGGCCATTGCCTGATTCGCTTCCACTTGTGATAACATGAGGGAAGAAAGGACATTAGTCAAAAAGCAGAATACATTGTTCTTTCTCAGGGAATGCAGGCTTGAAGTGGACTGACAGGCTCACCTGAGTGGGTGAGCTTACCTGCAGAATGTACTTCTTTCTGCCCGTGAGCTGGGTGGCGCACTCCTTTACGCCACATCCTACTGTGATGGCGGCCACCCTTTGGACACTTCCAGTAGCCAACGGCATTGAAATGCCAGGTGGCGCCTCCCCGGGTGGAGGCTGCTGTCAGGATCAGCTCACTCCTGAAGGAGTGGGCCGGTTTCGTAGGCACTGACAGTGACAGGTGCACGAGCTCACGCACGGCCTCACGCTCGCACAGCCTCACGTTCAGGGTGGAAACGTCCCAGATTTACACGGTGGCGAGATGGAAAAAAGTAGTTTTACCTGCCGGCCACAATGGCGGGTTTTCAAGCGGTATCATCCCAGTCCCCCCTCATTAATTATGCTGCCACAGGAAACACGCTGTCTTGCTGGCAGGTGGCCTCTGGTTTGCCTGCTATACCATTACCTCAACACTTTACTTTAAAACAGGGAGCGGAGAGTGGGTGAGCGTGTGGAATTCATTTAAAACAAAGAGCGGGGGGACTTCATTTAAAAAGACCATGGAGAGCAGCTGATTGGTGAGTTGGATTGGTGAGTATTTCTAGTCTTTAGATTAAAATTAAGGTCGATAGTTAGTGCTTAGATCTCTAGTCTTTGTTTTCTTTTAGGTAAAAATAGCTTGTTAAGTATAAGATTGATACTGGTGTAAATAAGTAATTTCAGTAAAGCATAAAGAGCAGGGATACTAGAGTAATTAATTAATAAATTAAATAAAATAAGATAGTGATGGCAAGATAGTGATGTGTTGCTGCTGCAGCATGTGGGAACTGCTGGACACCAAGGTGATCCAAAGCGAACACATCTGTAGTAAGTGTTTGTAGCTCGAGGAACTTCGGATCCGAGTTAAGGAGCTGGAGTCCCAGCTGCAGACATTGCGCCACCTCATGGAAGGGGAGAGTTACCTGGACACTTTGCTCCTGGAGGTGGTCACGCCCCTCAGGTTAGATAATTCGAATTTGGTTTGTGATCAGGGACAGGAGGGTGTGGCTGCAGGTGAGGCAGATATGGAGACCCATGGGTTCAAGGAACCTTGGCCCCTGCAAATGTCCAACAGTTACGAGCTTCTTGCAAGTTGTGTGGACGAGACTGCAGGGAGGATGAGCGATGACCATGGCACTGTGGTACAGAGAGCCATTCAAGTGGGAGGGGGAAATAGGAATGTAGTAGTGGTAGGGCACAGTATAATTAGGGGGATAGATACTGTTCTCTGCAACCATGAGTGTGAGTCCTGAAGGCTGTGTTGCCTGCCCGGTGCCAGGGTTAAGGACATCTCCTGAGGGCTGGAGAGGAACTTGGGGTGGGAGGGGAGGGATGCAGTTGCCATTGTCCACCTTGGTACCAATGACATTGATAGGTCTAGAAAGGAGGTTCTGCTGAAAGAATTTGAACTGTTAGGAGCAAAATTAAAAAGCAGAACCTCCAAGGTAATAATCTCTGGATTACTACCTGAGCCAAGGGCAAACTGGCATAGGGTAAATAAAATCAAGGAGTTAAATGCTTGGCTCAAAGATTGGTGTGGGAGGAATGGGTTTCAGTTCATGGGGCACTGGCACCAGTACTGGAGTAGAAGGGAGCTGTTCCGATGGGAGATGCTTCACTTGAACCGCGCTGGGACCAGTGTCCTGGCGAATTGAATAACTAGGGCTGCAGAGAGGGGTTTAAACTAAACAGGGGGGTGGGGAGGGTTCTGGAGAGGGGATACGTAGGTTTAAAAAGCAAAAGGATATTGCAGCCTTGCAGGGCAGCTACTTAGGTAATGATACCCACTCTGGGTAACAGGAAGGGACAGAATGTACAAACATGAAAAAAAAGCAACAAATAGAGTCAAAGGGGGAAAAATGGTAAAAAGGCAAAATTAATGGCTCTTTACTTAAATGCATGTGGTATTCAGACAAATTAAATGAATTAATGGCACAAATAGAGGTTAATGGGTATGATCTTATAGCCTCTACGGAGACATGGTTACAAGGAGGTCAAAGCTGGGAACTAGATATTCAGGGGTATGTGACTTTTTGAAAGGATAGGCAGGAAGGAAGGGTGGTGGGGTAGCTTTGTTAGCATGAGATGGAATAAGTACGATAGCAAGAAATTAACTTGGATCGGAAGATGTGGAATCTACATGGGCGGAGGTAAGAAATAATAAGGGGAAGAGGACACTGGTGGGTATTGCCTATAGGCCCCCTAACAGCAGCTATGCTGTAGAACAGAGAATAAATCAGGAGATAATGAGGGCATTTAAAAAAGGCAGAATATTAATCATGGGTGACTTTAATCTTCATTCTAGATTGGGAAAATCAAATTGGCAGAGGTACCCATGAGCATGAGTTCATATAGCGTATTCGGGACAGTTTCCTAGAAAACATGTTGTGGATCCAACCAGGGATCAGGCTTTTTTGGGTCTGGGTAATGTGAAATGAGGCAGGTTGAATAAATGATCTCAGAGTAAAAGATCCCCTAGGAAACAGCAACCATAACATGGTGCAATTTAGCATTCAGTTTGAGAGTGAGAAATTTAGCTCGTAAACAATTATGCTAAACTTAAATAAGGGTACGTACAAAGGAATAAGGGCAGAGTTGGCTGGAGTGGACTGGGAAGGAGCTTAGCAGAAAAGACAGTTGATGAACAATAGCAGACGTTTAAGAAAATAGCTCATGACTCGCAACAAAGATATATTCCAGTGAGGAAGAAGGATTGTAGGAAAGGTATAAACCAACCATGGTTAACCAAGGAAGTTAAGAATAGTATCAAAGTGAAAGAAAAAACATACAATGTGGCAAAGATTAGTGGTAAACCAGAGGATTGGGAAAGTTTTAAAAACCAACAGAAGATGACCAAAAAAAAATAAAGAGGGAGAAAATAAACTTTGAGGGTAAACTAGCTTTTTTAAATATATAAAAATGAAGAGCAAGGCCAAGATGAATATAGGCCCCTTAGAGAATGAGGCTGGGGAAATAATAATGGGGAACCAGGAAACGGCAGAGGAGTTGAATAAATACTTTGCATCAGTCTTCACGGTAAAAGACACTAATAGCAATACTAATGGGATAAAGGCCGATAAGTCACCTGGATCTGATGGGTTGCCTCCTAGGATATTAAAGAAAATAGCTGCAGAGATAGTGGATTCTTCCAAGAATTCTTAGATTCTGGAAAAGTCCCAGAGGATTGGAAAACTGCCAATGTAACACCCTTATTCAAAAAGGGAAAGAGTCAATAAACAGGCCAGTTAGCTTAACATCTGTCTTTGGGAAAATGTTAGAGTCTATTATAAAGGATGTAATAGCAGAGCATTTAGAAATGCATAATATAATCAAGCAGAGTCAGCATGGCTTCATGAAGGGGAAATCATGCCTGACAAATTTATTAGAATTCTTTGAGGAAGTAACAAGCAGGATAGATAAAGGAGAACCAGTAGATATAATATATTTGGATTTCTAAAAGGTGTTCGATAAGGTACCACACATAAGGCTATTTAATAATATGAGTGGTGTTTGGGGTAGTATATTAGCATGGTAAGAGATCTGGCTAACTAATAGAAGACAGAGAGTTGGGATACAGGAGGCATTTTCAGGATAGTAACCTGAAAGTAGTGGAGTGCCACAGGGACCAGTGCTGGGGCCATAATTATTTACAATATATATTAATGACTTGGATGAGGGAAATGAATGTGCTATTGCCAAGCTTGTGGATGACACAAAAATAGGTGGCAAGGCAAGTGGTGAGAATGATGCAAAGAGTCTACAGAGGGATATAGACAGGATAAGTGAGTGGGCAAAAACTTGGCAGATGGAATATAATGTGGGAAAATGTGAGGCTATGCACTTTGGCAGGAAGAATAGAGGAGCTGAATATTATTTAAATGGAGAAAGACTGAAGAAAGCTGATGCACAGAGGGATTTGGGAATTCATGCTTGAATCACAAAAAGCTAGCATACAGGTTCAGCAGGTAATAGGGAAGGCAAATGGAATGTTGACCTTTATTTAAAAGGAAATGGAGTATAAAAATAAGGAAGCCTTGCTAAAACTATGCAAGGCACTAGTTAGACCATACTTAGAATACTGTGAATAATTTTGGCCCCCTTATCCAAGGAAAGATATGCAGGCATTGGAGGCAGCCCAGAGAAGGTTCACTAGGTTGATCCTGGGCATGGAGGGATTTTCTTATGAGGAAATGTTGAGTAGGTTGGGCCTGTACTCATTGGAGTTTAGAAAAATGAGAGGCAACCTTATTGAAACATATAAGATTCTTAGGGGCTTGACAGGGTAGATGCTGAGAGGTTGTTCCCCCTTGTGGGAGAATCTAGGACCAGAGGGCATAATCTCAGAGTAAGGGGTCTCCCATTTAAGGAGGAGGAATTTCTTCTCTGAGGGTAGTCAATCTGTGGAATTCTTTACTGCAGAGGGCTGTAGAGGCTGGGTCATTAAGTGTATTCAAGGCTGAGATAGACAGATTTTTAATCAGTAAGGGAATCAAGGGTTATGGGCAAAAGACAGGAAAGTGGAGTAGAGGATTATCAGATCAGCCATGATCTCATTGGATGGCAGAGCAGACTCGATGGACCAAACGGCCTACTTCTGCTCCTTCGTCTTATAGTCTTCCTCACACAGGGCGCCATAGTTAAACTGCAGCTGTGCATACACTTCTCAATGCTTGCAGCCCAGGACTAGTCCGGCGAAGACATTGCCCCAAAAGCCAAGAAGAACGCAGCCCCCCCAAATCATTGATGCATCCCTGGGAAGCCGCCTGGACACCATGGAGGCCATCACGATGTTCTCTACTCCCGCTTTAGCCACAGGAGGTCCATCAGTCTCACCACTCCAGCTTGGGAGACTGTAGCAGAGGTGGTCAGTGCCAATGCTGCACACAAGAGATCAGCCATCCAGTGCAGAAAACAGATGAATGACCTCATTCATGCCACCAGGATAAGGCAACCATCTAGCATCTCACTCACTACCAGCTCAAGGGACATCACCACTCATTCCCTCACATCTCCAACTGACCTCATCTCCTCTGGAAACTGCCTCCTCAGTCCTCGCCATCTTGCGGCCACTTGCACAGATCAATGTGCCCCCACACACACCCCGGGATACCCCGCTTCCTCAGTACAACATTGGCCCTGCAGCCTCTTCACTTGCCTTAGGCCACTTCTCCCCTTTCCCCAAACAAGCCAAAGCCCTACAGCTATTTACAAGCCACCTCGCCTTACGACTGGTCTGGTAGGTAGCGACATGCTCGTGAGCCCCCTTAAAAGCGATACGATGCTACCTGTGAATTCTGGTGCTGATGACTACCAGTACTGCCCGAAACAAGTTAGGCAAATGAACCTCAGAGTCCTGAGCAAAGTGCAGGTCGCTGGGTGCATGTCACTTATGTACTGTTGTGAAACACGCAAGCCGATGTGCCCGGATGCTACAGCGTGGAGAGATGATTCTGGTGAGCAGGGCTTATAATGAGATGCTAAAGTATTGAAATTCATTTCCTCACGTGCGGTGGTGAGAAGCACGGCCCGCCCTTGACAGGTGGAGTGGACAATTGCAAACTGGTTTCACAACAGCGTGAAACCGATTTTTGGATGTCTCACCATATTGTTTCCCCACCCACCTTGATGCCCAATGACAACGTGACTAGAAATTTCAGGACACGCACACACGGCAGCCAGCCTCTCCTCCCCGAGGCCTCTGCTCCCCAACACTCTGCTCCCTGGGCCCTGGTTGGAGATGCTGGAGCAGTGCTCCGGTGCACTCTGGCAGCACTACACCACTGGTTATCAGAAATTTAAAGCCAGTACGGGGGCTGCCCGAATTTTCCTTTTCAGCAAGCAATACCTTTACAAATTTGCCACGCCACAGAAAACATCCATTAGCAGTGAACGTAAGAAATTTGGGCTTGGTCACAATTTTCTCAATATTAATTTTACTGGATGGAAAATGATGGGCAGTACACACCTGAATTGATAATACTTGTTGCTGAGGGGAACGGGACCCCAGAAATTTAGCCCTAAATATGCAATCAGACTAGTCAGTACATGGCGCTAGTCGTTAATTTGTTTCACTCTTACTGCTGATGTCCAGCCACAGACCTCTCATTATTGCAAATGATTGTTGGGAAACTTGACAAATGTGAATTGTGACACCTCAGTGCTAACTGTAATTTAAGATAGAAATTGTTGTTGACAATAGTCACAGCCAAATGCTCAATGCGTTCATACAACATTCCTCTGCCTGTCTTTTTTACTACATTATCAAGCAGACCAAGAAATGCCATGCCAACACATTAAGTATTCATTCATGACCAGCAGTTTGAGCTGTGTCAATACATTATAGAAAGATAGAAACATGGAAACTAGGAGCAGGAGTAGGCCATTCGGCCCTTTGAGCCTGCTCCGCCATTCATTATGATCATGGCTGATCATCCAACTCAATAGTCTGCTCCCTCTTTCTCCCCATATCCTTTGATCCCTTTTGCCCCAAGAGCTTTATTTAACTCCTTGAAAACATACAATGTTTTGGCCTCAACTACTTTCTATAGTAGTGAATTCCACAGGTTCACCACTCTCTGGGTGAAGAAATTTCTCCTCATCTTAGTCCTTATTGGTCCACCCCGTATACTCAGGCTGTGACCCCTAGTTCTGGACTCCCCCACCATTGGGAACATCCTCCCTGCATCTATCCTGTTTAGTCCTGTTAGAATTTTATAGATTTCTATGAGATCCCCCCTCATTCTTCTGAACTCCAGTGAATATAAGCCTAACCGACTCACTCTCTCCTCATATGTCAGTCCCGCTATCCCAGGGATCAGTCTGGTAAACCTTCGCTGCACTCCCTCTTTAGCAAGAACATCCTTCCTCAGATAAGGAGACCAAAACTGCACACAATATTCCAAGTGTAGTCTCACCAAGGCCCTGTATAATTGCAGCAAGATATCCCTGCTCCTGTACTCGAATCCTCTGGCTATGAAGGCCAACATAGCATGCGCCTTCTTTACCGCCTGCTACACCTGCATGTTTACCTTCAGCGACTGGTGTACGAGGACACCCAAGTCTCGTTGCATATTCCCCTCTCTCAATTTATAGCCATTCAGATAATAATCCTCCTTCCTGTTTTTGCTACCAAAGTGGATAACCTCACATTTATCCACATTATATTGCATCTGCCATGCATTTGCCCACTCACTCAGCTTATCCAAATCACCCTGAAGCATCTCTGCATCCTCCTCACAGCTTACCCTCCCACCCGGCTTTGTGTCATCTGCAAATTTGGAGATATTACATTTAGCTCCCTCATCTAAATCATTAATATATGTTGTGAATAGCTGAGGTCCTAGCACCAATCCCTGCAGTACCCTACTAGTCACTGCCTGCCATTCAGAAAAAGGCCTATTTATTCTTACTCTTTGTTTCCTGTCTGCCAACCAGTTTTCTATCCATCTCAATACAATATCCCCAATCCCATGTGCTTTAATTTTATACGCTACGTAAGCTATATTGCAAGATTGATCTATAGCACAAGGCTGATAATGCACTTATCAAGTGCATTTTGTCACCATGAGGCATGAGTTGGCCAAAATGGATTGGGGAACTTCATTAAAAGGCATGGTAGAAGATGGCTAATATTTAAGGAATGAATGTATGCATTGCAACAGTTATACATTTCTTTCTGGTGCAAAAGAACAACAGGAAAAGGGGCTTACCATGGCTTACAAAAGAAATTAAGGATAGTATTAGATCCAAAGAGGAGCCATATAACGTTGCTAGAAAAAGTAGCAAGCATGAGGATTAAGAGCAGTTTAGAATTCAGCAAAGGATGATCAAGAAATTGATTGAGAGGGGAAAAAAATAGAGCATGAGAGTAAACTTGCAAGGAACCTAAAAGCAGACTGTAAAAGCTTCTAAATATGTAAAAAGAAAAAAATTAATGAAGACAAATGTAGGTCCCTTACAGTCTGAAATGGGAGAATTTATAATAGAAAACAAGGAAATGGCAGAGCAATTAAACAACTACTTTAGTTCTGTCTTCAGAGAAAGACACAAATAACTTATCAGAAATACTAGGGAACCCAGGGTCTAGTGAGAAGGAGGAATTGAAGAAAATTAGTATTACTAAAATAATTGTGCTGGAGAAATTAATGGAACTGAAGGCTGATTAATCCTCAGGGCCCGATAATTTACAATCCAAGGGTACTAAAGAAGGTGGCCATGGAAATAATGGATGTGTTGGTTGTTCAGTGAGGAGACCTCACAGATCCTCACATTGCAACTGTGAACATTTAACTCCAGTCTGACTTTTAGCAGCGTGTATACCTTCCGATAACGCTCCTATCATGGAGATGCAGTGGAGGCCCTAATAGTCCTCAACTGCAGGAGGATGATGATGATATGGAGTGAGGACAGTCCATAGATCTTCACATAGCTCTAAGAATGTCTAACTTCTGTCTGGCTGAGGGCAGCTCACTTGCGATCTGTGATCAGCATCATATCATAGAGATGCAGCCATGAAACATTAGAAGCACCTGATCATTTGTCCGCCTTCAGCAACTGACCCCTTTAGGGGCACAGTGTCACAGATGCTGAAGAGATGGGGGCCAGCCCCACTTCAAAGGTGCTGAAAGCACACAAAGAACTATGGAACTCTGACGCCTGCCCACTACATTCTGGCAGCAACGACAAGCATCGTCGATGTGCAGGCATCAGTAATGTGTCCAGGGAGTGTGAGGCCGAACCATCAAATTGGTCTGAAGGCTGCACAAAGCACAGGGAACAAGCCCTGCACTGAGACACCTGCTTTTATCTTGTGCAGCAAGGTTTCACATCTGAGTGACATGAACACTGCTCATCAGAACAAGGAGCCATAGGCAGGGGGACATTCTCGGCAGTTTATTGACAATAGTGAACAGTATGTACAAGAGATTAATGCCCATGCCCAGGCTGTGCAACTACATCTTCTTAACTTTCCTAAACCTGTCGCTGTGTCTTGGTCCTCCCTGGACATCCACAGTGGAGTTAGAAGCAGCCTGCTATACCGTCAGAGGGTCTCCTCTGGAGGGCCAAAACCGGAGGACCTTGGTCTGCTTTGGGGTCCAGATCTGTGGCTGTGGCATCCTCTTCAGCCTGTGGAGCTGGAGCTGCTGAGGTCACAGGAAGAAGGGATTCGGATGGGCCAGACACACCTGGAGCCACCTGGATAGATGGCCTTGGGGGGACACCAGCTGACCCTCCTCCCTATGGGTGCCCAAGGGCCCCAGTCTGACTCCTTAAGGAGAAGGAGTTGTTGTAGTGAAATCGAGCTGACCTGCACCCCTCTCGTTGGAGGCTAATTACGGCATTAGTGATGGAGTTGAGCCCAGGCAGCATTGCAGGAGCGACATCCTGGACCAAGTTCTCCATGGCGGCCGCCATCGTACCAGTGTTGACCTAGGTGCATTGGTATGCCGGCACTATCACCTCAGCCTGAAGGAGGACAGACTCCTCCATCTTGCCTTGCAATCTAAGGAATGCAGTGGACATCCCTTTGTGATGTTCCCGAGCTTGCCTTTGCAGCTCCAGCAACTGAGACATGACCGAGTCCAGAAGCTCATCATCTGGCTCGGACTCAGCAAATTTCTGGCCTCCAGTGCCGGACACCTGGGAAGTCCCTGCCGCTGTGAATCAGATTGTGCTCACCAGATTGTGATCCCAAGGCTATTCTAAAGCTAGTTCCCACTGAGGAGTGTATCTCTGCACTGGTGGATGGTGTGGGTGAGTGTGGTGACTGGACTTCAAGGAGGATACCTTCGAATTCCTCTTCGGAGGTATCTTTGGGGCTTGATTGGAAGCCCTGGGTTGTGGCCTCTGTCAGCTTAGCCTGTGAAACAGGACATATCATTCACAAATTGGTCGCCTAATGGCTGTTGTACTGCTGGACCCTCACCTGGTAGAGTATCGCCAACCTCAGCGTCAGCACTGGGCTGGTCCACATTGTCACAGGCTAGCTGGATGGCACTGTTTTCAAATTCTGTGAGGACCTTGAGTTCAGGCATTCCTCCACCGATCTGTGACCTCTCCCTCTTGTTGTATGCCAGCTTGTCTTAGATGAATAAAGATGGAGAGGGTATAAGCAGGATACATGCCAAGCCAGATGTTAAGTATGTCTGGCATGTGTGGGTGATGAGTGGTCCCATGGACAGGGTGAGGACAATGGTGTGTATGAGAGAGTGAACCATGAAGTCTTTTGAAGTGGCAGATGTGAGATCCCTGTGGATGTGTGATGGGTTTGAGAGTGCGAGAGTTGAGAGTGGAGAAGAGTGACTTACCCTGGCGGAATGGAGGAGTTCATTCATCCTTTTGTGACACTGGGTAGTTGTCCTCTTTTGAAGGGCATTGGTGCTGCTGCCACAGCTGGCACCGCCTCCCAAGCCTGGTTGGTCATACTGCTGCCCATCTTGTGGCCAGAGCAGGGGTAGAGGACATCACGGTGGGCCTCCACAGCACCCAAAAGACATTCCAGTGAACCGTAGCTAAACCTGGGTGCTGCAGTCTTTTTGCCCTTGGGGGACATCTTGTGTGGTTATAGACTGGAAGCACTGAGATGTGTGCAGGCCTCTGGACTTTAAATATGGCGCCCAGCATGATGAAGTGGCGAGTTGATGGCGTGGTGGTCGAATGAGAGCCCGCCTGCTGTGGAAACGGCGTGTTTCCTGGGAATGCGCAGGAAATGCGACGGGTTTGGTACAATACAGTGTGAAAACCCACCATTGCAGCCACCGGGTAAGATGTCGTTACTGCACTTAGTGTGAATGTAGGACAATTCCACCCTTTGTTTCTAAACCCCAAATAGTGAGGTCGAAGTTACAGCACTAGGATCTTGTGACAAATTAAGCCTTGATTCAGTTTTATTCAAGAAAGTAAGTGAAGCAGAAATATTTTAGAAATGTGGTTCGTAACTGCTGTCTTCAACAATTAGGTGTCTTAATAGGATTGCCAACTATGGCTGGACATATTCTGGGAGATGTCATCACATGACCTACCGCCTTCAACTGCCCATCCCCAGACTTTTGCAATTGGTCACCCAATATGTCGATAATCAAGGAGTCCCACCTTCCCATGACTTTTCAATGTGTCCCCGTTTTGACTTTTGAAAATCCAGCCACCCTGCCTCAATAGTGATTCCTAGTGTTGTAGATTGCTGCTTTAATCGTTAGTCTTAGAAATGACTTATAATAGTGTTTCTAGAAATCAATCTGTGCTTAAATTGTAGATCGATGGCTACTTCAATCACAGCTATGCAACTATGAGGATGGCATGCATCACTATTATGACGGGCAGTAATTGGTTCATGGAGCAATACAAATTGCTAGCAAATAACTGACTCACTGATGCACTGTTACTATCTCAGACTTCTATTGCAGCTAACATGCAACTACTATGAGCTCACACAATACAATTATGGTTAAGCACAAAGATTGATTTCTAGCAGTATTACTATTAATTTGTGGCAAAACATTTGAGGTTACGATTAAAGCAGTAAGCTACAACACTATGAATTACTACTTAAGATTTACTACAAAACAAAACACAACTAGAGGTACCAAGATCCAAGCAGCAACAGAGTCTAGCAGAACAGCAGCAAATTCAGGTCCCAGGTTCACCACATTTCAAACAGCAGAAAGCCTCAGACTCCATAAGCTTCAGCCTCCAGGCAAGGCAATGTGCTTCAGTAGATTTCCCTTCCAGTTTCCTCTCCAGCTTGCTCTCTCGCACCTCTCCGGAGCCTAGATGCACAATGCAGTTTCAAAACTGCCTTCCAGGTTCCCCAGATGGTCTTCAGGCTTTTTCAGTGCAGAAGGCCTGATTTGCCTTGCACACACCCATATCCACACCTGGGAAATCCTCATCAGCTCCCTGTTTCATTACCACTGATCTGGCAAGAACTTATCTCATTTTACTGTTAGAAGCCAGATCATAATCTTGTTCCATGACATATAATACCACTGGGTATTTGCATTTCTTGTTTACCATTTCCTATTATAACCAATGGTTCAACCTTAAAGTTGTATCCTTGACCTTGGTCCCTTAATCCTGAATTTAAAAAATCACTTCCTTGAGTGTTGGATCCTTGTTACTACTTTGTTTGGACTTATGGATCCGCGTTACACGCTTGTTTCAGGATGGCCAAGTTGAGACCATAGACAGAGTAGATCAGCAGACAGTTCTTAGGTTGAACACGTTCTATTTATTTGCAAAGGAACTCAGCAGCTACACTTGTGTGCTTTCAACTCAAACGCTGTCTCAACATTACAGACTCTAACTATAGACTACTAACTGCTGAGGTAGCTCGCGCTACTCTGCTATTGGATACTAAGATCACGTGATCTTTTGTTATAACATTCTTCTTAAAGGTATATTATGCATCAGATTGCCACAACAAGGGAAAAAAATCCATAAGACTTCAAAGAAGCAACTAATCCACTAAATAGGGTGCAAAGGTCCAGTGAACTGTCAACATTCAGCTTCTAACCCTCTGATACTGACCACAACTGCAGGATTTAGTGCAAATTCAGTTTAACGAGGAATTCCTGAATTTGTGCTCTGTAATTCACTGTTCTGTGTATCACCTCCCCAAAGCTTGTAATCAGCAATATCAATTGATTTGGAAAGAACATTTCCAATTCCGCTCTCATATTATTGTTACAAACTGCATAACAGTAGCGCCTTGTTCCATGAGATTTTAACAGCGACTTGAGTAATAACTATAGCTGAACAACTGTTCTGGCCCTGAAAAAATCTTACATTTATGAAATGTTGTTAAAAGTTTATTATGTTCATTACTAAATTTAAAAAAATAATTATTATAGTTTTTCATTATATTTCAGCTTCTGCCATAACCCCATCCTTATTTTGCTCTCTTTTTAAAAGGGATTTGATTTTAGTGCTTTTCATTTCCTGATTGGCTTTCTGAGAGAATCTTGACAATGATTGAAACAAATAAACTTTGCAGAGAATTTAAATAATTTTTTGGAAATAGGATCAAATTGCACAAGTTTCTGCCATACCTTAATTACTCTTTCACTGAAACACTCATCTATACCTTTGCTATTAATACTCCAATGCTCTCCCCACACCTCGCACGCTCCAGAAATATGAGCTCAACCAATATTTCATTGCTCATTGCTAACTTATATATTCCTGTTCACGCATCACCCCTTGTTGTTCTGGCATCACTTCAATTCTTCAAATGTCATTAATTTATCATTGATGGCCATGTCTTCAGTTGCCTTTGTCCTAAGATCTGTAATTCCTTCCTTAAACCCCTCTCTCTGCAATTAAAACACATCTTAGAACTTAGCTCTTCGGCCATGATTTTGGTCACCCATCCTAATATCTCCATAGATGTTTGATAACACAAATGCAAAGTGCCTTGGAATGTTTTGTTATGTTAAATGTACTGTACCACATAAATGCAAGTTGTTGATGGTCAAATGTTTTGGGCAATGCCACCATGTGAGTATTGCTGGTGAATGGTGACAAACTGTATGACTGTGAGCTTTGATGGTGACAGGCTATACAAGCAGTGGCTCATAAATGGGAACCCTGAACAATTTTGTATTCTTTAATCCAAGGGCCCTATTGCTCTACTGCTGCCCCAGCTAAGTTCAGCTACCTCGCTTGAGATCAAAAGTTAAATTTTTCTACTCTAGGACTCTCATTATTATTCAGTGGACTCTCTCATTGATTGTGCATTGAGCTTCTTTACTACTATTAGATGGTGCAGTTAACAACAGTTATATGCTAAAGTTTACTGCCAAAACTGGCTTCATGTTCTTCTCTTTTGTTTCAACATTTACTTGCATGAATGTTCCATCTTTACTTACAAAAATATATTGGGCTGAATAATATGTGGTGAAAATGGGCCTCTACTGTGCCTGCACTGATGTATTATTAGGCGGGATGACATCAGGTCATGTTCCCCACATCATCATGCCGAAATGCAATAATACGTTGGGCAAGCGGCACTAGAAATTGAGAGCCCACCCGCCATACTCAAATTGGAGATAATTGGATATTTAAGTTTAGGAGTGCAAGTGACTGCCATAATCCACACTGGCTGCTATAATACGGTTAGAGTATGTGAAGAACGCCTGTTGGGGACCCTCATTTTTTTGCAATAATTGAATGTAAGGGCAGGTTTAAAGGCCGCAGCTGGGTCCTTTGTTTGAACTCAGCAGTCCCGGCTACAGTAGCATTGTTATAATTTGCTGTTAGTAGATATGGTTTCCTTTGCTGTTTTAAGGCTTGAATGAGCCTGCAGAAATGTGCACTTATTGCCTCATCTGCACCTCAGCCTGTTTGGTTTGAACAACATGGGGATAGTGGCCTCCATGGAAGTCACATCTTTCAGTGATGGGAGGAGGAAGAGGACACTGAGAAAGAGAGAGAAGGCCAGATGGTCAGGGGCAGGATGCACTGGAGGTGCATGAAGGTGGCAGACCTGCACCAGAGCAAGGAGCTGCTGAATGCTGCAACCACAGAGGCGCAGAGCAAGGACTTATGCTCCCAACTAAGTATATAAGCAGAGAATGAGTTACCTTCAAAGGTCTGAGACACAGTGCTGGGGGAGACTCAGGCTCCCTAAAGCCACGATGACCTCTCTCAGAGATGCTGGCAGGGGAGATAGCTTCCAACTGCATGCTTCCAACTACCCAACACCAGTAGCTGTCAAGGTCACTGTGACACTGAATTTCTTTGCAACTGGATTCTTTGTGATTGGATCCTTTCAGACAGCCTGTGGAGACCTCAGTGGCATTATGCAGCCTGCTGCACACCACTGCATTAAAATCTTTACAGATAAAATGTTCCGAAGGGCAGGTCAGTGCATTGCATTCTCCATGGACTGCCGCATCAATTTGAACGCGCCAGTGGCTTTGAGGCGATGGCAGGTTTCTGCAGGGTTCAGGAAGCAATAGATAGTACTCATGTTGTCATAAAGGCTCTAACAGGCCAGCCATGTTTATAAACAGGAAGGGCTAACACTCTTTAAATGTCCAGTTGGTATGTGACCACCATCGAAGAATTATGCAGCTCTGTGCTAATATCCTGGGTAGCAGCCATAACTCCTACATTCTCCGGAATTCCAATGGTGCCAGATGTTTAATGGACCTGTGACCTGGATTGTTGGCTTCTGAGGAACAAGGGCTACCCTTTGAAGAGATGGCTCATGACGCCAGTGAGGGCCCCCAGAAGAGATTTGAAGAGGAGCTATAGCGACAGCCATGGTACCACCAGGGCCATTGTAAAGCAGACAATTGGGCTGTTAAAGATGAAGTTCAGATGCCTGGATAGATCAGGAAGAGCATTACAGTACACTCCACCCAGAGTATCACTGGTAGTCGTTATTTGCTGCAATCTGCACAACCTCTTACATCAGAGAGGGGATGTCCTGGAGGAAGAGGAGTTGCAAGATAGCGTTCATTTCACTGATGAGGCCAAAATGGAGATGGGGGGTGGGGGTGGGGAACATCCTGATGGAGAAATGCAAGGGCCTGCACAGGAGCACATGGATGGCCGTGACACAGGGGAGGCCTTAATAATGCAGTGGTTCCAGTAGGTCAAACAATTGTGGCCTCTGAGCTGCATGTATTCCCTGTGTCTCAACGTCATTCCACCTACACATGCAATCCTTTTCAGATACTTGTCAGCACTCATCATGCTTACTGTCTCGATCCCTTAGGCACTTTTGCATGCCTTCACAATAGATTATGCGTAAATTGTTCCTTCTGTCATTACATAAATCAATAAAAGATATACGCAACCTCTGCATGATGGCTATGAAAAATATGATTTATTTACAAGTGGCCAATGACCCCTCTAAGGAATACATAAACAGAACGCACTTATGTAAACTGGTTTGTGTCTACTGTGGATTTTTCTTAATTTTCTACGGTGTACTGCAATGTAGTCCTGCTTGCAGCTATGCTGGAGAGAGGCTGCTGATTGGTTTGACACCTTGCCCTGGATGACTTTGTGGGCTCTGTGCAGCTGAGAGCTTGAGGGTCCTGCCACATTAGAAGTCTCTTGCTGAAAGGCAGGAGGCCCTTCTGTTGCCTAAGGTTGACGGTGCCAATGGCAGAGATGCAGAGGAGAGACTGTCCCCATCAGAAGTGGCCTGAGAGGTGCTTCCAGATGACAGAAGCTGCAGCTGAACCTGCGCCATGAGGACTGATTGGGCCTCCCTGTGAGGTCCCAGGACCTTGCTTCATGTCTAGTCTCCCAGCCCCTCTGTTTCCCTGGCTCTGGGCCTCTGAGCTGGGAGCCAGGGTGATGTAGTGCAGGTCTGTGCGCATAGCCACGATTGCTCCTGCAATCTTGTGTATTTGCCCCTCCAGGGCAGTCACCAATCTGTCCATGGAGGAAGAGTGGGTGATCAGAGTGCACTTGGCCTGGTTGGACCTTTACAGCCAGTGTCAGAGCACATAACCTCTTTATCTGCCAAATCTCCATTCACCTTGCACTGGACACTCAGCCTTATGGAAAACTCCAGAGGCTCATCGTCCGACTCGGACTAAATCCTTGGATCACCTATCTGAGGCCTGCTGCACCACACTCTCCAGCAGCTGCATATGCAAATGTGAAATGTTCTCACGAGATTGTGCTTGCCTTCTTTCTGCCACATTAATCCCTGCTGAGGTTCCAGTAGCTGCACTGGTGCTTGGTGCTGGGAGAGGATGAAATGCTGCATGCTCCGAGGCTTCCTGTCCCTCCGCGGAGGCTAGTGTGGGTGCCTCAGGGCTGGTGAGCACAGTGGCCGATGGTTCACCTATGCAAGAGGCACAGAAGAAAGTGTGTTATTTGGCCTTTCACAACCTTCACGGGGTGTGCGAGGACACAAGATTCAAGTTTATTAGCACGATATGGATAATGAGCTATGACACCTTGCTACCATTAAACTACTTAACATCCTCACACGGTTTCTACTAGGAAGCATTCAACCCTTTGAATGCATCAAACAACAATTTTTAATTCATAAATGCATGGCAGGCAGCATAGACCCTCCCCCTAGCCCTCTCCCCATCTCTGTTCCAACTTTGGATAATGCCCCTTGCAATCTCACCACCCCGAGGTTTTGCTCCAACTTTGCTTTTGCCAATTGACTGGCTCCATTCATTCGAAGATAACTGGAGAATCTCTTCCTCCAGCAGGGTGAGGATTGCTAGACCGGGCACGCTGCCTCCAGTCCTGTTCCTCTCCCTGACATTGTGGGCTTGCTTTTCCAGCAATGAGGTGTGACAGTGCTATGATTTTCATTCAATAGTTTCTTCACAATTCCATGTGCTGTGAGGAACGCATGGTGTGCACAATGATTGGCAGACAATATACTATGTACAACCTGCAATTCAAAGGACCCCCCCTTCCCCCCCCCACCCCGCCCCCACCCTCACACACACTCAGAACCACAATGATACATCCACATAGGCATCAGGGCCACAAACAATGTCATTTGTGCATAATGCTGCCTTGGACTTATAAGGTACTCACAAGGCATGACTCTGATCAAGACTTCCCATTACCTTCTGTGGACATTGATGTACAGAGTGGAGACTTGCTCACCCTTGTTGATCTCAAAAGGTCACTAAGCCTCTTCCAGCATTGCCTCCAGCTTTGAGGCACCATGCCCACACTACTGTCCTGTGTGGCCACCTCTGCCCAGGCAGCTCTGTTGATTGCAGGAGGTCTTCTTTTCCTGTCCACTGGCAGTAAAACCTCACACGTGGTGGTCACAGCCTGGAGGAGGGAGTCATCATCAATATGTGGAGCCGTGCGACACCTTCTTCCCTTCTTCTCCCCTTAGTCCCATCTCTCAGCTTTCTAAGGAGGAATAAATGTGATAATGATTCAGCTGCACAATATGCATATCATAACATTATGTTGATGCTTACAATGCATGCCATGAGGGCCTTGTCAAGACCCTCTGTGGAATTTCACACATTATTCAGATTAATAAAACTTACTTAAGCCAATGCTTGTAAATCTTTCAAAAATCCAAAACTTCCTGTTTCCTTCGAAGTCCTGTAAATGACCGGTGCACCTGACACTGTCCCATGCCAGGTACCCCTTTAAATTAGTGGCTGGGGCCTGCTTCTGGGTCACGGCCTGCATGTTCGGATGTATCTCCAAAAGGAAGACAACAATCAAGCAACAGTGCGGGCCGAAAACCTGCACGGCAACCAATAATTGGATCATTGTCGAGTTATACGGTGGGACACAATGGTGTGGGCGGGAATTGGCAAGCCATCCATTTCCAGGTCCGACTTTCACCCACCATGAAATGCTACGTTTTATTCAGCCAATTGTCTCAATTGAAACTGGCCAAGTACAAAAAGCATGTAGACTTTTTAACTAAGGTGCAGGTGGGTAGCCCTTTAATGCTAAATGTTCAATTGATTTTATGTAAACAATGGATGTGTTCGTATGAACATTAATTGCTATTCAAGCTGGATATGCAGGCATAATTTTGTTTATGGGCAGTTCCATTAAGAGCCTGCTAATATTATGGTATCAGTACATTATGTTGAGTTTTCCTGTGCATTGTAAATTACTGTCTTGGTTTCTTAGTACTCCTTTAAGAATGGCACAGAGATTTATACTGGACAATGTGTAATATTTTAAGTACCATAAGTTCTAATATTACTAGCGAGTCTCGTATACTTCTGTAGTAATTCACATTAAATGTTGCTTGC
Source organism: Carcharodon carcharias (assembly GCF_017639515.1). NCBI lineage: Eukaryota > Metazoa > Chordata > Chondrichthyes > Lamniformes > Lamnidae > Carcharodon > Carcharodon carcharias. The sequence continues at coordinate 22,576,650 of NC_054475.1, forward strand.
TAAGGTTAGGAATGTTACATCGTGTAATTGTATTGCTTTATGGAAGCTGGGTCTAATTGTTTTAAGTAAACAATGGCTTCTATACAAATGTGAATAAACAAGCTGGTGATTGGCATGCTAATGCAAATATGTTGCTCCGCAATTCATTTGCATTTGCTTGTTTAGACTTTTCTCTGTTACGTTACACAAAAATTGAATGTGACACTTTAAGTGCAACAGACAGGAAATCTGTTCTAGATTTTTAAAATAAATACACTTTTTTTTCTACCAGAACAAGAAACTGTTATTACAATGGTACTATTAATATTAAGCAGTTTTCCTTCAGCCCCCCTGATTATAAAATATAGAGCTAAACACACTGACATAGTGCCTTGAAAATCCAGCATGCTGTGCAATGTTGAGATATTGTACGGGACCATGCCAGCAGTTCTTCAAATACTGTATGTAGTTAACCCTCCCAGTTGTCCTGTCATAAGGAAGAGACAACTGAAAGCTTGATGTTTTTCCAAATGTAGGAAGGGCCACCAATGTGACAGTTACCCCAAACAACATTTACACATCTTCTGCTGGCCAGTCATAGGTGCATCATCTGGAGAAGCCAGATGGGGAAAAAGAACAATTAATCACTACTAAATGCCTTGAAAAATATAATAAATGTAACTTTTATGAGTTAATGACTAATTTAGGCTAGTGCTTTTGCTGAGACTTGAAACCATTAATAAGACGGCAGCTACAGCACTTGCTCTCCACCCAAAATGCTTAAAACAGACTAACCGCTCAAGATCAAAACTCAGAGGGAGAGCTCAGCTTTTGTGGTTTATGCTTATATCAGTACAGCCTCTTTGAAATAGTAGCTTTTAAATGCTGCCTGTCATCTTTTATCTTTAATGATAGAGTTGATGTTTTTAAGCTGAGGGCTGGATGGTGCAATTATTTACTGTGCTGCCCTTTCATTTCAGAGATCAAGTTGGTGGATGAAAGTTTCCTCAATGTCACATCAAATCACATTGTTTGGAGAGATTAGAAAATTTAATTCTGAATCTGGCTTTTCCATGTCTGACCAGCTTTGCTTGCTGCTGAGAACAGAGGCAGGAATTTCTGTTTGGGGTCACGACCCCAGATGTTGGGATCAAATGTGGGTCCTGGTCCCACACCATGTTGGAAATACTTACCTGACAACAATTATTGCAGAATTGGTCAACTGGTGCTGCTGTTGGGGAAGGCTGTCGGGGGATGGGTGGGGATGGTGGTGGAGGCGCTGATTCTCTCTGATCTTGAAGTGCTGGCCATTTCTTCTGCCACTGGAAGAGCACCTCCAGGTATCTGCTGGGGATTGGGTGCTGCAGGGGGCCTGCAGACTGACTGGAAATTTCCCCTTGGCCTCTAATCAATGGCCTTAATTGTTCCCTTTGAATAATTAAGTGGGTGGAAATTCTGTTTCCAAACCGGCTTCCAGGAAAATGGCCATGTGTCAGTACTATGGCGGGGAACCAGCATGCCAGTCATTGTGAAATCCTGCACCTATCCACCTCTATTCCAGCCCCATATTGGCACCAAAATCTTGCCCCAGGGCTCGAAAGTGGAAAATTGTATTTTCCCACTAATCAAAAATGTCTCAATGATTATTCTGGATTTATATGTATTGCAATGTCTATAAACAATGACTACATTTATAGGGGACAAATACTTGTGGATTCTTCTTTCATTCACTGTCGCAACATGTCACAAAGACACAGCACCAGGCAGCTTAGTTTTTTTATTCTTTAATGCGACGTAGGCATTGCTGGGAAGGCCAGCATTTGTTGCTCATTCCTAATTGCCCTTGAGAAGGTGGTGGTGAGCCGCCTTCTTATACCATTGCAGTCCATTTGGTGCAGGTATACCCATAGTGCTATTAGGAAGGCGTTTAAGGATTTTGACCCAGTGACAATGAAGGAACAGTGATATAGTTCCAAGTCAGGATGGTGCACCACTTGGAAGGGAACTTGATGTTCCTAATCATCTGCTGCCCTTGTCGTTCTAGGTGGAAGAGGTCACAGGTTTGAAAGGTGCTGTTGAAGGAGGTTTGGTGAATTGCTGCAGTGCATCTTGTGTATTGTGCAAAAGGCTGCCATCATTAGTCAGTGGTGGAGGGAGTGAATGTTTAAGTTGGTGGATTGGCTACCGATTAAGGGGGCTGCATGTCTTGGATGGTTTTGACCTTCTTTAGTGTTGCTGGTGCTGCTCTCATCCAGGCACGAGGAGAGTATTCCATCATACTTGTGCCATGTAGAAGGAGGACAGACTTTGGGCACATGGGAGATGAGCTAGTCTCTGCAGAATTCCCAGCCTCTGACCTGCTCTTGTAGCCAAAGTACTTATATGGCTTGTATTTAGTGCTGATTTTCTGATTACTGTAAAACAAAAATACTGCAAGCGTTAGAAATATCAAGGACAGTCAATGTTATCACTTGTGGCATTATCTTTATCTCTCACAGAAAGAGAGAGTTACACTGCCAATCTTCTCCTCAGAAGAGGTAGCTTGACAGACATACAGAGAGACAGACAGAATTGTGAGGAAACCGCAACAAGGAGTGAATTGTACAGAAAGAGTATTAACATAAAAGCATAGTACTGTTGATGCTAGAAATCTGAATTAAAAACAGAAAAATGCTGGAAATACTCAGCAGGTCAGACAGCACGTTTCACGTTTATGATCTTTCATCAAAAGAATGAAGAATGTTAGCACGTAAGTTTCATTCATTGTGTTGTACTTATAGGTAGTTTATCAGAACCTTTTTGCAGCAACATTAGTAGTCAGGGTGGAATATGAGGGAGTGTTCTGTTGGCAAGCCTCATGCTTGTTTAGAATGCTAACTCAGAATGATCTCACCCACATTGGGTGTGTTGTTTGATGATATCAGAGAGAATGAAAGCAGGGGAAAAGATGATAGGGGAAAAATATCAACAATATTTCAGACATGAGATTGAATTTGTTGCTGAGAAGTGTATTTATTGGTAACTGTAGGACACAAGTTGTATGCTTTTAGTATTCTTTAATTTTGGATTTATCTATAGGGATGACATTGCTTTTTAGTAAAATGCACGTGCTACTAATTATTAATACCACCCTGTTTTACAGGTGTGCCATTTTCAATTGTTTCCCTAAGCGATGAATGTGAATCTCCTGCGTAATTGTTGATTACATTATCATCAACCTTGCAACATTCTATGTTTGCAATAAATGCAGCATTGTTCCCTTAAGAAGAATTTTTCAGGTAATTTGAGTCACAGGGACTACTTCCTGGATTTCATAAACAATGCTGAACTGGTGTAATAATTTCCTACTTGTTATGTGGCAAAGGTCAGGTAAGAAGATATGGTTGCACGTAGGTTACCTTAATAGCATTTGGGCAATGCCAGGAATTCTGCACCTTAACCACACTAACAATTCAAAAGATTTTTATCAACTATTTACAATGTAATACTGTTGGGTCTTACATTTAATTCTTAAATGTACAGTGTAGCTTCAGGGAGATCAGCTCAAAATGTAAAAAAGTTAAAAATAGAAAAATAAAATTTCCCTAACATGTCCCCTCATGTGACACTGTCACATGAGTTGGGACATGTCCATAATTTTTACAAAAGCTTTATTTAAATTTTTAAAAACCTACATGAAACTTCACCCTGCCCATGGATGAGGTTTCATGCTTTTTCCAATTCCCGCCAGGGCTCCTGGCCTGCCCGCCAACCTTAAGGTCGGACGGGCAGGTCCATTAATTAGTTTAATGACTCTGTCAATAGCCTCAATTGGTCATTGACAGGTCGGCGGGCGCGTAGCTGATTTTGCCACGCCCCTGCCTTCCTGAAAATTTAAATGGAGCGCGGTGATGTTGGGAGTTCAGCCCGATGTCACCGCGCGTCATTTTACACATTGGCAAGCAGGCCCCGTCCCTGCTTGCTGACGAATAAAATCCTGCCCATAGAAACTAGGAGCACGGGTAGGCTATTCAGCCCTTCGAGCCTGCTCTGCTATTCAATATGATCATGGCTGATCCTCTATCTCAATGCCATATTCCTGCTTTCTAGCAATACCTCTTGATGCCCTTAATATCCAAAAATTTATTGAATATACTTAGTGCTCCGGCCTCCACAGCCTTCTGTGTAGAGAATTCCATAGGTTGACACCCTCTAAGGGAAGAAATTTTTCCTTATCTCAGTTCTAAATGGCCTGCCCCACATCCTGAGACTGTGGCTCCTGCTTCTAGACTCCCCAACCAGGGGAAACATCCTCTTTGCATCCAGTCTGTCTAGCCCTGTTAGAATTTTATACGTTTTAATCAGATCCCCTCTCATTTTTCTAAACTCTAGTTAATACAGGCCCAGTCGAACCAATCCCTCCTCATACGACAGTCCTGCCATCCCCTTCATCAAGTAAACCTTCATTGTACTCCCTTTATGGAAAGTATATTCTTTCTTAGGTAGAGAGACCAAAACTGCACACAATACTCCAGGTGTGGACTCACCAAGGCCCTGTCTAACTGCAGTTAGACATCCTTACTTCTGAACTCAAATCCTCTTGCAATGAAGGCCAATATACCATTTGCCTCCTAACTGCTTGCTGCACCTGCTTATTTACTTTCATTGACTGGTGTACAAGAACACCCAGATCCCTTTGTACATCCACATTTCCCAATATATCATCATTTAAATAATATTCTGCCTTTCTGTTCTTCACACTGAAGCGTATAACTTCACATTTATCCACATTATACTGCATCTGCCACGTGTTTGCCCACACACACAACTTACCTAAATTGCCCTGAAGCCTTTCTGCACCCTCTTCACAAGTTGATGAATTTATCCTTTGCTGGTGGTGCAGGATGACCTCTGCTAATGCCTTGTTTTTAGGGCTGGTGTCTGCTTTGGAATTTCTGAAACCAAATGTTCTTGTGGTGGTGATCTCGTCATGATTGATGTTGAGGGCTTTCATGTCTCTTGACAGCATCCTTGAATTGGAGCTTTCTCTTGGCATGGATTACCTCCTTGTGTAGCATATACTCAGGGATGCAATCATCTTAGATCCTGCACACATGCCCAAGGCAACAAAGTCTTCTTTGCTTGATTAGCGATAGCATGTTTGGCATAGAAAAAACTGCTTCATTGGTGACTTTATCTTTCCATTTGATGCCAAGTTTGTCTTAAACACTAGAGATAGAAGTTATTGAGCCTTTTTTCTTGGTAAATGTAGGTTGTCCAGGCTTCACTGCCAAATAGCAATGTACTGAGGATACAGGTCTTATAGATAAACATCTTGGTCCTGCAGGTCAGTTTGTTGTTTTTCCATGCTCATTTTGTTAGTTAGCCAAAGTTGGTGGCTGCATTTCTGATTATAACATTAAAAGCAAAATAAAATGCAGTGATAAGGAAAATACCTTACAGGTTCCTTAAAGTCATGCAGCAGCTGACCTACCACCAATATCATAAGGTGATTAAGCCAATAAAATCATGATTCACTGATGGAAACCCCAAACAAAAAAAATGTGTCCATGTAAAAGACCCATAAGTCTTAAGAATTCACACAGGGACAAGACAATGAAGTCCATTCATAATTGTGTCCCTCATCCCTGGTAACAGCTCATTGGCTCAATGAAGCAACTTTTCATTGCTCTTACATTCTCCCCAATAATTAATCTGGTAAAACAGATTATTTCAGAAATTCATATTGAGACAGGGTGAAAGATCCTGTAAGGAACATGCATTCAGACAGAAGCAAACTGGAGAAGGTAATTAATTCCTGTCAGCTGAACATCAACTTAATCTTTTCAGTGAGGTTAAAGCTTTTGGTAAAACATTAATGAATTGAAGAATTCAAAAACAGAGAAGATAATTTAATGGCATTTTGAATTTCACAACTGTAATGTGCAGTTTTTCTAGTGTCATGAATCTTAAATTCAACATTTTTAACTGTGGAGTGAAAATCATGGCTCAGAAATATTGAAAACATCTTTAGTGATTTGATTGATTTAGCCTTCTTTTGCTCGTAGCTGTGATCTTGTGGTGCAATGGGTCTCTGAGCCAGAAGATCTGGGTTCAATTCCACTTCAAGATCTGATGGCCTTGGAAGTTGCATTCATAACAGCTAAACAGTTTGCATATCAACTTGTAAATCCTTCCAACTTATGTCAATGGCAGGTGGTAAGAGTGGGAGAGATTCCTGGTGATGGAAAGAAATTGGAGCCTCTACCATCACTATCCATAGCACCAGGCTACAGCATGCCTGTAAATGTGTATGTTGCCACAGCAACACAGACTCCTTTTGGGGAGGAGGACTGAATGGCCAGTGTGTATCCGACTGGTGCCAACAGCACAAGGTTTGATCCCTGTTCCTGCTGGGATGGATTCGGGATCTGCCTTGCCCTACCTGTGGTGGAAATTGCAGCACTCTGGGTCAGATCTGCAAGATGTGACACAGGAAGCATACCAGTATATGAACTGCAACCAGCTGTACTTCAAAGAGATAATGATGTTGCCCTTAAATAAATCGCCTTCTCATATCTGTCAAAAATATCCTAAAGAGCTTAATGTCCAGTTAATTATTTTATGTAGTTAACTGAAGCACCACCAATGATGTAGTACTCCCTCAGTGCTGCATTTAAGTAGATTCTGGGCTGGAGTCTGATTTGAACCCGAATCTTTTGATGCAGAATTAATAGGTAATGAGTTAAATGACTTATTGTCACCGACAACGAATGGCATGAAGTGGGCTGATAACGTCATTCTCTGACAAAAATAGCTGGAAAAACTCAGCAGGTCTGACAGCATTTGTGGAAAGGAAGACAGAGTTAACGTTTTGAGTCCATATGACTCTTCATCAATCATTGTGTGTTTTGCTTCCATTCCTATGTAATTTCTCAAAGAATTCCCCACTTGGAGAAAATATAATGCAAGCGAAACAACATCCACTTGTGAGCTATTTTATGTTTTAATTTAGACCTTGTTATGGTTTTACTGTATTATGCTTCAAACTTGTTTAAAATAAATTCCAGCTGAAGAACCCAGCAATGTGATGATTGGACTCCATGGCTGGGTGAAAGGATGACATCTTGTGTACGTCATTATTTGCGTCTTTAGAGTCAGTGGGTGGGAATTGAGAAAGTGGTGGCTTGTTCCAGAACAGTCATAAATCAGCGCGTTTGGTGCAAGATCCGTAGTTAACTACGGGACGGGAGCTTAGAAAATTCGTGGAAAACCGCACTAACATTTCCCAAGAGAAAAACTGTAGCGACTCCAAGTTTCAGTGCTCTGCAGAAGGAAGTCTGCCTGAATATTAAAGGTCGAGAGAACTGGGGAATGGCGGAGAGACTGATCCTCGCTCTAATGGCCATCTGGGTGGCCCGGGTGACGGGTAAGCAGCGCTCTGGCTCGGGCTCCTTACTGCTGTTTCAGGAGGGGTTTTAGATCAGTGATGGGGCCGATTTACAGCAAGTGCTCGGGGTTTTACTGAAAGAGTCCGGATGGGATAGAGCAAAAACAGAATTACCTGGAAAAACTCAGCAGGTCTGGCAGCGTCGGCGAAGAAAAGAGTTGACGTTTCGAGTCCTCATGACCCTTCGACAGAACTTGAGTGAGTTGGCATAGAGCAGCTCTACACAGTGTAGGGTTTGGTATTAATGTCAGTGGGATAGAGCAGCTCGATACTCTAGACAGTGTAGGGTTTGGAATTAATGTCAATGGGATAGAGCAGCCCTACACAGTGTAGGGTTTGGAATTAATGTCAATGGGATAGAGCAGCTCTACACAGTGTAGGGTTTGGAATTAATGTCAATGGGATAGAGCAGCTCTACACAGTGTAGGGTTTGGAATTAATGTCAATGGGATAGAGCAGCTCTACACAGTGTAGGGTTTGGAATTAATGTCAATGGGATAGAGCAGCTCTACACAGTGTAGGGTTTGGAATTAATGTCAATGGGATAGAGCAGCTCCACACACTACACAGTGTAGGGTTTGGAATTAATGTCAATGGGATAGAGCAGCTCCACACTCTACACAGTGTAGTGTTTGGAATTAATGTCAATGGGATAGAGCAGCTCCACACTCTACACAGTGTAGTGTTTGGAATTAATGTCAATGGGATAGAGCACCTCTCTACAGTGTAGGGTTTGGTATTAATGTCAATGGGATAGAGCAGCTCTACACTCTGCACAGTATAGGGTTTAGTAATAATGTCAATGGGTTAGAGCAGCTCCACACTCTACACAGTGTAGTGTTTGGAATTAATGTCAATGGGATAGAGCACCTCTCTACAGTGTAGGGTTTGGTATTAATGTCAATGGGATAGAGCAGCTCTACACTCTACACAGTATAGGGTTTGGTATTAATGTCAATGGGTTAGAGCAGCTCTACACTCTACACAGTGTAGGGTTTGGAATTAATGTCAATGGGATAGAGCAGCTCCATACTCTACACAGTGTAGTGTTTGGAATTAATGTCAATGGGATAGAGCAGCTCCACACTCTACACAGTGTAGGGTTTGGTATTAATGTCAATGGGATAGAGCAGCTCTACACTCTACACAGTGTAGGGTTTGGTATTAATGTCAATGGGATAGAGCAGCTCTACACTCTACAGTGTCGGGTTTGGTATTAATGTCAATGGGATAGAGCAGCTTTGCAGGACACGGAATTAAACCTTGTCAGTAAAAATATCCACGGATATCTTCCACCTGTCGAGCGTATTACCAGCCATTCTGACCTGTGTTTTTGTATAAGCTTAAAGGTGCTTTAAAGTCCCAATTGCAAAATTTGAAAGCAATTGACCCGACTCTGTAGTTAGTGTAAGTACAACATGAATCTGTAGTCAGGGTCAACCCTGACCACGTGGAGTATCATACTCTAGAAGAGGGAGTCTAACACTACTTGGAAATCAATGCGAATTTTAACGCCCAGGTTTAATTTAGAATAAATTTAAAATCGTTTTTCACCGATACCAAACTTGGAATAGAAGTACACCCAAAGACACATGACTCAGAACTTTGTTCCATTGCTGGTCTGTTCTGTTGAAAGGTCGAGCATTAGCAACCAGAAATGTTAACTGATTCTCTCTGTAGCATCCAGCTACCTAACCTGCTGAGTATTTCCAGCTTTTTCTGTTTTTATTGCTGGTCTGGCTTAATCCACTCGAACGTAAAGTTGGTGTTAATTAGCTAGTTATACACACAGCATTAAAACTAAATCCGACCTTCCTTTATCATGTACTGCTCCTTCGTATCACGCTCCCCAGCATGAAGTCAGTGTTCATATATATGCTGAGGAAACTGTATTGTACATCATCTCAGTTTCTCTCGAAATTCCTGACGACCTCTGTTAGCAGATTGTCAGATTTGTATTAAGTTGGTTGGGGGGGGGGGGGGGTTACTAAATGTCAGGAAGACTGTTGTTACTGGCATCTGCAATAAACGTGACATTTTACTTCTAATTCCTTAGCATTCTGCTGTCATTCGCATTGAATCAGGCAGCGAGAAACTTTGGAGTCTTGTTTGAGGTGCTGAGTTTCAAGTCCCACATCCTAGTCATTGCCAAGGCTACTTATTATGTATATATGTGTGTTTTACCTTTATTCTCCCCACCACTTGATTACTTGTCACCTTTAAACATGATTTCTCAAAAATCTTCCTTGTTGATCTCCCATTCTCGATCTGTGCAAATGTCAACTTGCACTTCTGCTCCTCCTGGCCTCGCACAGAAAGTTTGTGTTTAAAAACTTACCTGTTTGGACCACGTCTATCCCCAAGTCCATATCTAACTGCCTGTAACTGGCAGAAAAACCATACCGACTTTCTGCTGGGTTGCAGCCTAAAAATTGAGTCAAATTCTGCTAACCTTTTCAATCCATATTTGTACTTTTCTTAAAAAAAGACCTGTCAGTTTCTAGTGGGTGTCCTTGCCACCTACGCAGAAGAGCAGCTTAAATTAGAAGACAGTGGGAACAGAGCACTAAATCAGTGGATGAGTCTTCAGGGCAATTTTAATTAACTGTCCACCTGGTATACACTGTCTTGAGTTGGAACGAGCCCTTCAGTTTCTGTCTCCCTTTCTAAATGTATCTCAGGTATTAAAAGATGCTGAAGATAGAAACACAACCTAATTGTTTATTGAAATATGTTAAATTGAAGTACTTTTATTTTGGACATTTTTTTTTTTCGTCCTTGAAACTTTCCTGTTTGGTCACTTCTAGCCCCAAAGGACCTTCTCGCAACTGTACCTGCCAAGAGTACCACACTAGATTTCTGGCTCAGATTGCCAGTTAAATATGCAGTCAGTTCCTGATAGAATTGGGATAAATCTCAGAAACTGGCAAGGCAGTTGTAGAAAAGTGTCTTTTTCCACCTGTGCAAAAGACCAAGTTAAATTAAATGACCAAATGAACTGAGCTCTGCATCTGAGCAAGCCTGCAGGGCAATTTTAATTGCTGTACACCTGGATTCCATCTTGTATGTAGGATTAAAATTCCCCATTCTGTTTCTCTCTCTTTCCCTGGCTCAGTTCCTGGGAAACTATCTTCTGCAAATCATCTTTTCACTTTATTCTAAATGAGTAATTCGGTGTGCACAGGAAGTTTTTAAATTTGTTTTTGAGTGCTTGTATTGGACATTGCCACCATCATTTGTATTTCATACTTGTTTTGGTCCTTGAGAATCGTAAATTTGGACTCATTTATAGAAGGGAATGCCATTATGAAGAAGGAAGGGGGCTAAGAAAAAAATCAGTGGATTTGACACTGGTCAGAAAATCAAAATGCAAGTTTAAAAGATCAAATGCTAGTATTAGACTGAAAGACGTGAGGTCGTTTAGATTTGGAGATATCTTCCACATGTGACCTTGATGTACTGGAAGAGAGATTTGTTAGAACTATGAACTTGATGTTTTTTTTTAAAGGTGAATGTGGCGGGCCTCCAACATTGGAAAATGGCACTCCAGATGATAAATTTATTCCTCTGACCACCTTTCCTGTGGGTACTAAAGTTAGTTACAGATGTTACCGAGGTTACGTGTTTCAGGAAGGGGGTTCAAGACTTGTTACCTGCATGGCAGGTTCAACTTGGTCACCATTGCAGGCTGTTTGTGAACGTAAGTAATGAGCAATTTTATTTCCCTTCTTCCCTTGCCCTCACTTTTTTTTCCCTTGATCAGTTTTCTCTCAAAGGAAATGACTTGTGCTGGAGTTCATTTCTCTAGAGACAAGCAATTTTTTGGTACTAAGCCAAGTGACCATTCTTGTATGTGAGTCTGAGTGCCTCAAATGTAGGCGGCACCATAGTTTGGCTTGAATCATTTCTAACCCAATATGCAATAAAAATCTCAACAAGGATCACTGGATATTGATCAGTAATGGGACCCACTTGTGTTCTACCCTGGGTGCTAATGACACCAGAGTATTGGACGCTGTTATTTGAAAACCAAGTCTTTTGTACGTCTTATGTTTGCACGCTATCAATGAGTAATCAAACAAAAAGCCTGTTAACAATTGAAAGTGGATATATATTTTTGGATGTCTTTGCCATCATGAAATTGCTGGTTATTCCATGATAGGTCATTTCTTTAGTCACCAAGAAGGGTGTTAATGGTCCTTTAGGTAAATTTGTGCTCCTCCTGTTCCTCGCCTGTCTTCCCTTTCTTTATTACCCTATTAAAATCCAACCATATCCAGATGTACGTCAATAGTATATTTCTCGCTGAACTGGCTATATTAGAATCTGTTGTCATTTGTTAATCAAGGTTAAGCAGCAGTGAGGTGAAATGATTAATTTTCTTTTTTGTTGCTTCTGAAATTGGAACAGAAGCTAGGTTAATTACTGAGTATCAGAAATAGGGGGCAGGAGTTTAACTTTGGGGGGTGGGGCCCACTCATCGACACGTAAGATGTCGCAGGATGACGTCGGGCAGATCTCCCGACATCACCGCACCCCATTTAAATTTTCAGGAAGGCGGGGGTTCAGCAAAATCAGCTGCGCGACCACCAACCTGTCAATGGCCAATTGAGGCCGATGACAGGATCAATTAAGCAATTAAAGGACCTGCACGTCCAACCTTAAGGTTGGCGGGCAGGCCAGGATCCCCAGCGGCAACTGGAAAAACAGCAGTATGAGGTTTCTGTAGGGTTTTAAAAATGTTAATAAAGTTGTTATGGAAATTATGAACATGTCACAACTCATGTCACATGAAGGGGACATGTAAGGGAATATTCTTCTATATTTTTAATATTGTTGAAAGTAGAGGCAGCATTTTGACTCACTCATCTCCCTGAGGCTATGATTCATGTTCAGCTTTCACAGCAGGATACAAGCAAATAACCTAGAGTTGCACTTCAACCTGAAACATTGGGCAGAATTTTGCTGTCGGCGAGCAGGGGGTGGGGCCCGCTCGCTGAGGCGTAAAATGACACGGGATGACGTTGGGTGGAACCTCCAACATCATCCTGCCCCATTTAAATTTTCAGGAAGGCGGGCCCGCAGCAAAATCAGCAGCGGGCCTGCTGATCTGTCAATGGCCAATTGAGGCCATTGACAGGATTATTTATATAATTAAGGTACCTGCCTGTCTAACGTTAAGGTTGGTGGGTCAGCCAGGATCCCCAGCGGCAAATAGAGAAAACACAAAACCTCATCCAGCGGCAGGATGAAGTTTCATGCAAGGTTTTAAACAGTTTAATAAAGTTATTATGCAAATTATGAACATTTTCGATCACATGTGACATTGTCACATGAGGGAGGGGCGTTCGGGAATTTTTTTTAAATTTTTAATATTATTCAACGTGGAAGCGACTTAGCATCAGGGAGATGTGCGTTCTTTTGTGCGCATGCGCGAAAGAGCGCACTCTCGCTTTTGGGGAATCCCCCGTTGCCCACACAAGAAGCACACAGCGCTTCCCGCTGGACATCACACTGGGCGTGTGTTAATTGGCCCGTCCACATAAAATGGCGGCGGGGCCTTTTCTCCATCGGGAATCGTCTCCCCGCCCACCGGAGATTGGGTCGGGCCCGCCCGCCCGACTGGCAGAAAATTCTGCCCATTAAGTTTGTTTTTCTCGTCACGTGTGCTGTCAGACCTGTTCAATGTTTCTAATAGTTTCTTCATAGTGTCTTAAGACTTCGACTGAGTGTAGAGAATGTGAAGCACTTATCAACATGTACACCTGGGTGTGGCCAGCTCTCAAATACTGCAACAGTCACTGAAAAATTGTGATTTGCATAGTCAACCCTAATCATGGTGCAATATGGGTGTTATGATTGCTCCTGGAGATGACCTCCACATGGCAGGTTTATGCTGTGCTGTTAAGAATTGGCAAGAGTGTGAGCCAGTTAATTCACCCAGTTGTTCATGGGTGAAGCAAAAGCAGAGCAGCCTGTGTAAGTGGGAAAGATACTCGTGCCTGAACAAGCCTGCCATTGGGCTGTGTTGGAGATCTGACTGATGCACAGTTCTTGTTGTTGGTCCTAAAGATATATGCAACCTCTCACTCTGTGGTGAATTGTAGACCAGAAATGCTGAACAGGGCCGTGGATGGCTTTGTTGACTGAGTTAATGTTTCATATTCACCTTTCACAGCAGGATGCAAGCAAATAACCTAGGGTTGCACTTGAACCTGAAACATTACATTTGTTTCTCTCACCACAGGTGCTGCCAGACCTGTTCAGTGTTTCCAATAGTTTGTTTTCATGTTGAAATTGTTTTTGTCAGTGTCCAGGCCAACATATTTCCTTTATTATAAATTGATTAATGAGTCACTCACCTCACTGCTGCTGTGGGAGCTTTCATTCATTGTGTAGAATGATTACCATATTTACTTAAATAACAGTGACTGCACATCAGAGTACGTCATTGCTCACAAACACCCAAAGTGCTTCACGTGTAAAGTGATGAGATGCTGTCTTAATTTCTTTACGTGTCTTGATCACAAATTTGCCAAGGAAATTGCTGAACTTCTGCACATCTGCGATTTTCTTTATTAATCTGGCCATATTCTACCATGGCCTTAATAGATACAACCATTATTAAAATAAAACAGGATCATTCCATTGAGTTTGGATTGACTGGTAAAACACATTCTTTATGAGATTGCCTTGAGCTTACATTAAAAGCAAAGTCATGACATTATCAAATTTTGTATCATTGGACAGGATCTTTAATTTCCATTGCTGTGAAAACTTGAATATAAATCCTAGAAGAATTAGAGCTAACGCATGCAGTGGTTTTCATAAAGTTAAACTGTGAATTGCATTCAAAACCCATGAGAGAATGTGGTGTATTTTAACATTTTTTTTCTAGCAAGAAGCTGTGACAATCCTGGAGATATTCTCAATGGATATTATAATGCATCAAGTACCACTTTGGGAAGTCGAGTTACTTTTTATTGCAATGCAGGGTAAGTGTCCAGTTTATCAATCACTGAATGAGGTTGTTCACTCTGTTGTAAAAGATTATATTTTGTTCAGATTTTAAGTTGAGGTCAGTCGTGGTAGCTTCCCCAAGAAGGAAACCACTTGCTCAGTTTATTTCTGGTGATTTCCTGTGTTGCCTTTGAATAAATTTTCCTGTTCTATAACTTGGTTGTCTTATCATTTTACATTATGGACAGTTAATGTGCTTATATTTTCACCCAATAACAACTGGATCAAGTGTCCAAATCCCATCAGCTAGATACTGTGACAATTTATTAAAAAGAAATACAGAATCTGAGGGTTCAGAATTGAAACTTGGTGCTTACTTCCTTAAAATATTTGATGCTACTGTTCAACTGAGTTAAGATGCATGAAAACTCTTCCCACGATAAACTTCCAAAATCCGGCATAAGATCATGAGTAATAGGAGGAGTAGCCCATTGAGCCTGCTGTGTCATTTGATAAGATTGTAGCTGATCTGTTTGTAGTGTTAACTCCACTTTCCTGCCTGCCACCATCACCCTTGACTCCCTGGACAATCAGTTGGCCTCAGCTTTGAATATATTCAATGACTCTGTCTCCACTGCTCTCTGGAGCAAAGAATTTCATTGATTGTTGATCAGAAATTCCTCTTCATCTGTCTTAAATGAGATGTCCAAATTTGGAACTCCAACCTTAGTTCTAGATTCCCTTATAAGGGGACACATCCTCCCAGCATCTCCCCTGTCGAGTCCCTTCAGAATCTTCTTTCAATAAGATTACCTCTCATTCTTCTAAATTCCAATGAGTGTAGGTCCAACCTGCTCAACCTTTCCTCCGAAGACAACTGTTTTCATCCAAAGAATCAGCTTAGTGAACCTTCTCTGAACTGCTTGGAATGCGAGTATATCCTTCATAAGTATGGAGACCAAAAGTGTATGCAGTACTCCAGGTGTGGTCTCCCCAGTGCCCTGCACAGATGTGGGAAGACTTCCCCACTTTTATGCTCCATTCCCCTTGCAATCAAGGCCAACATTTCACTTGCCTTCCTAATTGCTTGCTGTACCTGCAGGGTAAGTGATTTTTTTTGGGATTCATGTACAAGGACATCCAGATGCCTCTGTAATTCAGCATTCTGCAGTCTTTCTCACTTTAACATTCGACTTTTCTTTTTACACAAAAGTGGACAACCTCACATTTCCAGTTCGTTTGCCAATTTTTTTGCCCAGACAATTAACCTATCACTATTCCTTTGCAGATTTTTTGTATTGTTCTCAAAGGTTTTCCTACTTATCTTGTACCTTCAGCAAATTTAGCTGCAATACACTTTGTCCCTTCATCCAAGTCATTAATATAGGTTGTAAATAGTTGACCCCAGCACTGATCCCTGTGGCACCCCATGGTTACATTTCGCCAACCTGAAAGTGACCCATTTATCCTGAATGTTTCCTGTTAGTTAGCCAATTCTCTGTCTATGCTAAGATATCACCTCCAATGCTATGAGTTATTCTGCAGGAAACTGAGGCACCTTATGCCTTTAGGAAATATAGATACATAACATATACTGACTCTCCTTTACCCTGCTTGTTACATGCTCAAGAACACCTGTCAAACATGATTTCTTTCACAAAACCAGCAACATCAATGCTCATTCATTTAGCACCTGTTGTAATAAAACATTCCCATGGTGCTTCACAGGAGCATTACCAGGCAAAATTTATTGCTGAGCCAAATAAGGAAAGGGGATATTGGGGTAGCTGACAAGGAGTTTGATCAAAGAAGTTGACTGAAAGGTGAAGGGTTTGAGGCAGAAAAGTAGAAGGTTTTGTTGGGGGGTGTGAGGGTGGGGTGTTGTGCTTGGGACGTAGGCTGCTGATGGTCTAGCTGGAGTTCTGTAGTAACCATGCAAGTTATTTTGCTTTTCGCTCTGCTCCACTGCTAATCAATTAGCATGTTATTTATCATTATAGATCTTAATCCATATAACCTTCAGAACAGGTGATGTGATCAGAAGAAATTGGTTTCATTTTTGATATTGGGTAATTTTTTTATATTACTGCAGCAGTTTTTTGATTTCTTTTTCTTTTCCAGATATAAGATGGTTGGTAGGGACTACCGGATATGTACAGCTGATGGTTGGGATGGCCAGGTTCCAACGTGTGAACGTAAGTTCGGACTTCTAAATGGCACAGAATGGTTGCCTTGGTTTTTTTCTGTGCCCAAGGATTGAACTATGCTACAGCAATATAATTAATACTTTGATTTTTCACATTTCATTCTTAACCTGAAGAAACAACCATTCAATTAATCAAGCTAGTACGTTAACTGTTATTCAGTCTCTGCTATCACATGGACTCTGCTTCCTTATTAATCTCTTCTCAAGAGCAGTCTTTCAAGGGTCATTGAATACCACAGTGATTATTGGCTGGAGTGGAACAAGAAGCAAAGTATTAGAAATACTGTGTAAGCAAGAGTTTTGTAGTAACCTTTTGGCAACTACTGAATTATACCTCTTGAATTTAGAAGCTACACAAAGGAAACCAAACCTGATGCATTTTGATGTAGGAAACGTATCACCTGGATTCGGTCATATACCTTTTAACGAGTTCAGGTTGTTTGCATTTGCACAGCTCTGACACCATCCCTGCTATGGAGTAGTGCAGTTACCACTGTAAATTCCAATGAGGAATTTCTTTGACATTCAAGTATCCTATTGTGTCTCAGAAACTAATTTTCTCATGAGCAAAATGTTCAAATTTCACAATTGTCGGGTATTTTGATCAACTCAAATTAGGAGAGAGTGCTGAAAATGGATGGTATGTTATTCAGCACATGAGAGAACTGATGAAGGGCTATGTCTAAAATATTCAGTTGCTTTTAAGCATCAATCTGTCTTGGCTGTTGGTTTAGATTCTCTAATTTGCTGTGGAAAAAGCTTCCATCAAAAAGATTTGTTTTGATCTCCCTCCTTTGCTTTAGCAGAATATAGATGGCTCACATTCAATGATCTCAAATATGAAATGAAATCACATCAATGTAAAAGCTGCTGGAATTCCTTCATAACCCCTGCTGCCACCGCCCCCCCCCCCCTTCATTTACCAATCTACATAATATTGGTTGTCCAGTTGAGTTATAGGCTAGTGGAAATGAAGTGAAAATACCTATTTGTGGTGGTGAACTGGAATGTTTTGCCACTGAGACATTTGATTTGACAGTCTGACTGAATTTCATTTTTCCCTAGTTGTCACATGTCCCGATCCTCCCTCTATTAGTAATGG
Source organism: Carcharodon carcharias (assembly GCF_017639515.1). Taxonomy (NCBI): domain Eukaryota; kingdom Metazoa; phylum Chordata; class Chondrichthyes; order Lamniformes; family Lamnidae; genus Carcharodon; species Carcharodon carcharias. The sequence continues at coordinate 22,594,326 of NC_054475.1, forward strand.
GACAGTTTCATCACCATCTGGAGAGTTCTGGACATTTGGAAGTGTAGCAAAGTATCACTGTAATAAGGACTACTCACTGATTGGTGAAGACACCATCACCTGTGGAGCAAATGGAGAATGGGACAAGGATCCACCAAGATGTCAAGGTACAGAACTATTGTTCAGAATTGTCAACTTTCCTGCAGCATTCAGTTGGAGCCAGAGATGTTGCCTATCCAAGTCAGAGTCCTAACTGTCATTGTAGTTTCTAATTCCATCAATGCATGGTACTTCCTGCCCAGTGTACCCCACTGTAGGATAATCTTCTTCTTTCAACACCCCACACAATGCCAGTGGATCAACTATCACCATTGCCCTTTGCACTTCCTACAGATTGTCCGCCCCGTTATGAGCAAGGTCCTTGCCATCCATAATCTTATTGTGCAGGATTGGATTATCATCATGGCCTTGATTGAAAACTAAGGGAGAGGTGATGCAGCTTCCCTGAAGTGTATTCTTCCTAGCTGGCTATACCTTCCACAACTAGTTCCAAGCAGGCCATCCTCCTTGACTTGTCTGCAACCGTTTAACATGGCTAACTATACCACCCCCTTAATACAGCATTTGTTGTCCAGCTGGGTGGGACTGCACTCATGCTGGTTTCATTATTCTGTATTTAATGATAGTTGTAGAATTGCTGCAATGGCTTCCCTTGTCTGTCCTGCACTATTATCTTCGGTACCAGCTCGGGATCTCTCCTTGGTGCCCTCCATTTCTCATCTGCGTGTTGGCCCTCAACTGACTTGTGTTGTTGCTGCTTCCACATGTATGTCGATGACCTGCCATCAACCTTTCTTAAATAAAAGCAAAATACTGCGGATACTGGAAATCTGAAACAAAAACAAAAATACCTGGAAAAACTCAGGAGGTCTGACAGCATCTGCAGGGAGGAATACAGTTGACGTTTCGAGTCCGTAAGATTCTTCATCAGAACTAAGGAAATAGAGAAATGAGGTGAAATATAAGCTGGTTGAGGGGGGTGGGACAGGTAGAGCTGGATAGGGGGCCAATGATAGGTAGAGACAAAGAAGAGATTGCCAAAGATGTCATGGACAAAAGGACAAAAGGATGGTGACGGTGGTGATATTATCTGAGGAATGTGCTAATGGGGACATTAAGGGTAGCAAGCAGGACATGCTAGTGGCAGATGGCCCTCGTGAGGGTGGGGTGGGGGAAGGGATTGAAATGTTTTAAAAGGTGGAGATAAAACAATAGATTGAGATAAATTTAAAAATAGGTGGGAAAAGAAAAATATATCTCTAAAAAAAAATGATAAATCATTGGAAATAGGGGGAACGGAAAGGGAATGGAAGAGAGAGTTCATGATCTGAAATTGTTGAACTGACTATTAAGTCCGGAAGGCTGTAAAGTGCCTAATCAGAAGATGAGGTGCTGTTCCTCCAGTTTGCATTGAGCTTCAGTGGAACATTGCAGCAGGCCAAGGACGGACATGTGGGTATGAGAGCAGGGTGGTGTATTGAAATGGCAAGTGAGAGGGAGGTCTGGGTCATGCTTGTGGACAGACCGAAGGTGTTCCGCAAAGTGGTCACCCAGTCTGCGTTTGGTCTCTCCAATGTAGAGGAGACCGCATTGGGAGCAGCGAATGCAGTCGACAAACCTTTCTTTACCTTTCTTTCAACCTTTCTTAATCTGCCATGCCACCTTTCAAAAATTCTTGCACATATACCCCAATCCCTCTGCTCTTGCACCCTTAGCTGTTTTTACATATTGCCGCTATTAACTTTGTCTGCATTAAATTTCCTTTGCCACACATCCACCCATTCGTCCATCCAGTCTATGTCCTTTTGATGTCTATCACTATTCTCCTGCCACCAGTTCACAATACTTACAAGATTTTTATCATCTGTAAATTTTGAAATTGTGCACTGTACACCCAGATCCAAACCTAAGTCATGGAATATAGACCAAGAAAAGCAGTAGCCCTAATACTGACTCCGGGAGCCCTGGCGCATGTCATCCTGCAGTCTGAAACAACCGTTCACAGTTACCCACTACTTTTTCACTCAGCTTTAACTTTGCTGACAAGCCTGTTCGAAGCGCTTTATCAAATGCTTTTTGGAAACCCATGTACACCAGAATAACCTCATTAGCCTCATCTCTCCTTTAACCTCAAGCACCCTTTTTCTGCTTCATCTCTCCCTCTCTTTCACATTACTTTGCTGTTGGTTGTTTTTGTCTTTTTCTTCCCCCCTTGTGGGAATGTACCTTTACTGTAGCCAAACTATATCACCTCTTTAAATGCAGCCTATAGATATTGGGCAGGAAACCTGTTTCGCTGACACCTCACTCCCCCGACATGTGTCTGAGGCTGAATCAGCCTATTAACAATGTAGGTGTGATATTTGACCCCGAAGTGAACTTCCAGCCCCATGTCGTCATAATCACAACAGCTTGGTTGCACCTCCTTCACCCAAATATGGCCCCTGCTCATTTTCTTAATCATGTCTTTGTTACCCCTGGAGCTGACTGCCAGCAGCCATGCCTCTGGTAGCACTAGCATTCTAGCCAGAAGAATGCAGGATCGAGTCCCACTTCAGGACTTGAAGCACAAAAACAAAGGCTGGTAGTGGTGCACTGCCGCAGGCACCATCATTTGGAACGATGTTAAATAGAATCCATGTCTGCCCCTGTATCTACTTCACCAATGTTGACTACTTAAGTCAGTATTAAAATCCTGATAAACCTGTTGTCTGATTGGGTGCATCTTCAGATCTTAGTAAAGTTTTAAAAAAAGTACTTTTGCAATATTATAAAATGTACCTAGTTAGGCTTCCTTGTGCTCAGAAGATCCAGCTTAATTTTTAAAGCCTCCTTAGTCCTGCAAACAAGCTTAATTAGCAGAAATTGCCAATGGTAAGTAATTTTACCCATTTCCCATTTGGTGTATAGGGCCAACTTTGAGCGTGATGTTTAGCTTTTCTAAACTAGCACACAATTTGTGCTTGGAATTCCCAATCTTGTGCATTGTTTATGTTGATTTTTGGGCAAATTGTACTAGGTGTATTCAGTGCAATCAAGTAGAAGCTTCAAGCCTGGATCTATTCTGAAGTGGGGATAAATTTGATACAGGCAATTATAGATCCAATAGTGGGCAGAATGTAGATTAGGTTATTGCTATGTAAGTGCTAAGAGACTGTCATCATAGGCTTAGAATGTGGAACGTTTGCTTTACAAACTTCTTTGACTTTTGGAGCTGATTGCAAAAAAACCCAAAATGGAAAATGGAATTCTCTGTCTATTTGGATCTGCAGAAAACATCTGAGAAGGAATGGTGCTTGTGTAGTACCAGTGTTGTGAATATATCTAGTTCATAGTTCACGTGTTTTCGAATATAAACTGTAATTCCGAAAGCTAAAAGTGAACTGAAAATGGGGTAAATGCAATTCAAGCAAGCTTGGAGCTTATTGCATTGAATGTTGTGGCTTAAGAGGTTAACAGCTATAAATGCAAGGTAATTAAAATGCTGGGTTTTAGAAATGGGAACAAAGGAGCAAGAGTAGACCATTTGGCCTTTCGAGCCTGCTCCACCATTCAATTAAATCATGGCTGATCATCTACCTCCAACATCACTCCCCCACCCCTTCCCCATAACCCTTAATGTCATTAGTATCTAGAAATCTATCGATTTGTATCTTGAACATGCTCAGTGATTGAGCTTCCACAGCCCTGTAGGGTAGAGAATTCCAATGATTCACCAAGTGAAAAAATTCCACATTGCTCTCTTAAATGGGCTGTCCCTTATTCTGAAACTCTGTCCCTTGGTTCAAAACTCTGAAACCAGGAGAAACATCCTATCTGCATCTACCCTGTCACACACTAAGAAATTTGTAAATTTCAGTGAGCTCACCTTTCGTTCTTTGAAATGTTAGAATATGGGCCCAGTTTCCTCAATTTCTCCTCATGAGCCAACCCTGCCGTCCCAGAGATAAGTGTGGTGAGCCTCTGTTGCACTTCCTCTTTGACAAGTATATTCCACCTTGGATCAGGAGATCAAAACTATACACAGTGCATTCTCACCAAGACTCTATACAATTGCAGCAAGACATCCTTACCCCTGTACTCAAATTCCCTTAAATGAAGGCCAACATATCATTTGCCTTCCTTATTGCTTGCTGCGCCTGCTAGCGAGCTTTTTAGTGACTCATGAACAAGGACAGCGCTCTTCCCAAACCCTGTCCATTTCAGAAATACTCTGCCTTCCTGCTTTTTTTCAACCAAGTGGATGCCTTCACACTTGTTAACATTATATTCCACCTGCCATGTTCTTGCCCACTCACTTAAGCCTGTCTAAGTCCCCTTGAAGCCTCCTTGCATCCTCCTCACAACATACATTCCGACCTAGTTTTGTCATCAGCAAATTTGGAAATATTACAATTGGCCCCCACATGCAAATCATTGATCTAGATTGTGAACAGCTGTGGTCTGAGCACTGACCCTTGTGGTACCCCATTGGTAACAGGCCGCCATCCTGAGACCGATTTGTATATTCCTACTGTTTTCTGTCTGTTAACCAGTTCGGTATATTACCCCCAATGATCTAATTATGTTTACTAACCTGTGTGGGAGCTTATCAAAAGCTGCCTGAAAATCCAAATACACCATTTTCACTGGTTCTCCTTTTATCTATGGTACAAGTAACATCTTCCCAAAAATTCCAACAGGTTTATCAAACATGATTTCTTTTTCATAAATCCATATGACTCTGCCTAGTTATCTCATCCTTTATAATGGAGTCTTAACATTTTCCCTACTACTGACAGTCAAACTAACAGGTATGTAGTTCCCTCTCTTTCTCTCTCCCTCCGTTCTTAAATTGGGAGGTTACATTTGCTTCTTTCCACTCTGAAGGAACCTTTCCAGAATCTATAGAATTTTGAAAAGTAACCACCAATGCTTCCACTATTTCTATAACCACCTCCTTCAGCACTCTGGGATGTAGCTCATCAAGTCCAGGGGATTTATTTACCTTCAATCCAATTAATTTTGAGTACTACATCTTTACTGAGACAAATTTCTTTCAGTTCATCATTATCACAAGTCCTTCGGTTCCTCATATTTCTGTGAAATTTTCTGTATCTTCCTTTGTGAAGACAGACACAAGGGTGGAATTTTATGGCCCCTCCCGCTGGCAGCATTTTCCAGTCCTGCCAAAGTCCATGGACTTTTGAGCAGCTCACTGCTTTTTCTGGCCCTGCTTCCACCATGACAGGGCCGTAAATATCCACCCAAAGCGATTGTTTAGTTTAGTTTCTCTGATATTTCCCTATTCCCAATTATAAATTCTCTTTTTCTCATAACTAAAGAAGCTTTTACTATAAGCCTTTTGTTTTTCACTAGCATTCATTCATATTCTCTTTTCCCTTTCTTTACAAGTTTCTTGGTGTTCCTTTGTTGGATTCTAAATTGCTCCCAATCGTTGGGTTTAGCACTTCTGGCAACCTTATGAGCCACTTCCTTTGATCTAATGCAATCTTTAAATTCTTTTGTTTGCCATGGTTGATTCACGTTTCTTGTTTGGGTTTTTGTATATGAGAGGAATATATATTTCTTGTAAACCATGTAATACTTCGCTAAATACGAGCCATTGCCTGTCTCCTGTCAAATTTTAATGTATTGTCCCAATCCACCATAGCCAATTTGTCCCTCATACCTTCAAAATTTCCTTTGTTCAGACTTAAGACTCTAGTTTCAGAATGAACTATATCACTTTCAAACTTAATGTGAAATTAATGTGAAATTACTGACTTAATATGGTCAGTATTTCCTAAAGGCTCCATTACAGCAAAATTATTAATTAGCCCTTTCTCCATTACATAATCTAACACTGCCTGTTTCCTCAGTTTATTTTTCAATGTAATGTTTCAGAAACTCATCCCTTGTGCAATCCTGGAATTAATCCTCCATAGCATTAATTGTCAAATAGGTTTACCCAACCTATGTAAATTGAAGTGACTCATTATGATTGTATTACTCATGTTACCTGTAGCTCTTCCTGATTCATACTGTGCCCAATGTTGCAACTACAGTTGGGCCTATAAACAGCTCCCATCAATGTTTCCCCTTGCTGTTTCTTCCCCCTTTATGATTCTTAACTCCATCCAAATCGATATTACATCTTGATGCTTTGATCTAAGAAGCTGTTTCACTAATATACTGATATCGTCCTTATTAACAACGCTACATCAACTCCTTTTTCCTTTTTGCCTATTCTTCCGAAATGAGGAATATCCTTGAATATTCACTTCTGTCATCCTGTAACTGAGTCTCTCTCATGGCAATTAAATGATGCACATTTCCCTCATTTCTGGCTTGTTTCGAATGCCGAGTTTATTGAGTGCCTTTAACTTTGTCTTTTTAACATTATTTTACATTCTAATCCTATTTGCTGCTTGCCTTCACTTCTATGCTTTTTAGTTTTGCTTATTACTTTTCTACTTTGTCTGACCCGTTTTGCTTCTGTCCAATCTGAGCTCCCTCCTGGGCTCCCATCTACCTGCCATTGTACTTTAAACCCTCCCCAACAGCACTAGCAGATCTCCCTGTGAAGATGTTGGTCCCAGACTTGCAAAGGTGCAGCATGTCCATGTTGTACAGGTCCCCAATGCTCAGAAATCTGATGCCCTCTCTCCTACACAATTCTCCAGTCATGTGTTCAATCGCTCAATCCTCTTTTTCCTATCCTCACTAGCACGTGGCACTGGGAGTAATCCTGAGATTACTGCTTTTGATCTCCTTTTTAATTTCTTAACTCCCAGAAATCTGCTTTCAGGACCTCATCCTCCCTTCCTACTATGTCATTGGTACCAATGTGCACCATGACCTCTGGCTGTTCATCTTCCACCAGTAGAAGGTTCTGCAGTCATCCTGTGACTCCTTGACCCTGACCCCAGGGAGGCAATATACCATTCTGGTGTCATGTCTACAGCAACAGATATGAAGCCTGTTCCCCTAACCAGCAAATTCACTTTCACTATTGCTCTTCCGCTCCCGTTATAAATTGGGAATAAATTAATATACTGAAGACTACGAAGCCTACTTCGTAGTATCTGAAACAGGGTTCTTCAGCTTTGACTTCTTGTTTTTAAAACAAGAAATCTTGTGGTATAGTTCCAGTCAGATCTCTTTTTAAATGAAAAATATTTTTTAAAGTGTAGACATTGGAGTTACCTGGACCAATGATGCAGCAATCCATCAGTACTGCGCTGGTGTGTGAGTTGAGCTGTGCAGTTCCAGAATGAAATGTTAGTAAATGCTTGATTGTCACTCCCAAGGAACAGCCAACGGTTAAAGCTCACAGTTTGCATCTCGCTGCCATTACCATAAACTTTTCTCAAAGAACCCTCTGCTTGTAGTAAATGAAATACAGTTGACATCACTGTATATTCTAGTTTGAATGAAATGTTGAAGAAACATTGGCCAAGATTTCCCGGTCTGCGAGTGGGGCCCACTCTCCGACGCATAAAATGCGTTGGGCGGAACTCCCGACGTCACCCCGCCCCACTTCAATTTTCAGATAGGTGGGGTCCCAGCAGAATCAGCTGTGCGCCCGCCGACCTGTCAATGGCCAATTGAGGCTATTGACAAACTCATTAAAGTCATTTGTAGACGTGACCGTCCATCCTTCAGGTTGGTGGGCAGGCCGGTAGCCCTGGAAGCATGAGAAAGTATGAAAACTCATCCACGGGTGGGACGAGATTTCATGTAGGTTTTTAAAAATGTAATAACAGTGTCTTTGAAAGTGAAGGACAGGTCCCAACTCATGTGACAGTGTCACATGAGGGGACATGTCAGGGAAATTTATTTTTTTCTATTTTTAAGATTTTTTAGTGTGGTACCGATCTTCCTGAGGCAGCACTTAGCCTCAAGGAGATGAGTGCTCTCTTTCGTGCTTGATTGGCCTGCCCATGTAAAATGGCAGCACAGATCAGAGGTATGCCTCCGTGCCCGCTCCTAAGCTCTCTTTCCCCCCCCACCCGCAACAGTGGGGAAACTCTGCCCATTGCTGTACCTCTCCATTTTCCTCAATCTCTGACTAGCGATGCTGTCAATCTGTCTGACATGAAGTTGTGGATGAGTGAAATTTTCCAACAATTGAACATCAGGGAGACTAGAGCTATTGTTGCTGTTGACCGCAACGAACTCTACTTTTGCCACGGATTCCTCCCTTCCAATCGGACTGAATCAGATTCTGTGCAGCCTTGATATTGTGTTTGATGCATTATGTTCCAAAGCCCACATCTGAGCCATTGCCAAGACTACGTCCTACCTCTGCCCTACCGCCCTTTTTTTTTACTTCCCCCACTTCCCCCCTCAACCCTATCGATGCTTTTCTCACTATGGACACCTTTTACACTTAATTTCTCCAGTCTTCCTTGTTGGCAACTCATTTGCTTTGTCTGCAAATTGTGACTCGCTCACATCCTACCCTGGATAAGATTTGCCTCCCAGGTGAAAATTAGGATAAAGAAAGACACTTGCTTTCTTTCTTTGTTAACACTTGGAGGGTAATAGCTGTCCCCTGAGAGAGCAAATGTTAGGTGGAAGCTGGCCAGGGCTAAATTTGCCAGTACTCTGTCTTATGTTTGGGATGCTGCTAGTGTATGTTGATCCGGAAGAGAACAACTAAAAGCATGGGATCATTCCTTAAGTGTCCAATGGAGCATGTCTCCTGGCCTCCTAAAAAAATTTTTTTTTTTTCGTCCTTGAAACTTTCCTGTTTGGTCACTTCTAGCCCCAAAGGACCTTCTCGCAACTGTACCTGCCAAGAGTACCACACTAGATTTCTGGCTCAGATTGCCAGTTAAATATGCAGTCAGTTCCTGATAGAATTGGGATAAATCTCAGAAACTGGCAAGGCAGTTGTAGAAAAGTGTCTTTTTCCACCTGTGCAAAAGACCAAGTTAAATTAAATGACCAAATGAACTGAGCTCTGCATCTGAGCAAGCCTGCAGGGCAATTTTAATTGCTGTACACCTGGATTCCATCTTGTATGTAGGATTAAAATTCCCCATTCTGTTTCTCTCTCTTTCCCTGGCTCAGTTCCTGGGAAACTATCTTCTGCAAATCATCTTTTCACTTTATTCTAAATGAGTAATTCGGTGTGCACAGGAAGTTTTTAAATTTGTTTTTGAGTGCTTGTATTGGACATTGCCACCATCATTTGTATTTCATACTTGTTTTGGTCCTTGAGAATCGTAAATTTGGACTCATTTATAGAAGGGAATGCCATTATGAAGAAGGAAGGGGGCTAAGAAAAAAATCAGTGGATTTGACACTGGTCAGAAAATCAAAATGCAAGTTTAAAAGATCAAATGCTAGTATTAGACTGAAAGACGTGAGGTCGTTTAGATTTGGAGATATCTTCCACATGTGACCTTGATGTACTGGAAGAGAGATTTGTTAGAACTATGAACTTGATGTTTTTTTTTTTAAAGGTGAATGTGGCAGGCCTCCAACATTGGAAAATGGCACTCCAGATGATAAATTTATTCCTCTGACCACCTTTCCTGTGGGTACTAAAGTTAGTTACAGATGTTACCGAGGTTACGTGTTTAAGGAAGGGGGTTCAAGACTTGTTACCTGCATGGCAGGTTCAACTTGGTCACCATTGCAGGCTGTTTGTGAACGTAAGTAATGAGCAATTTTATTTCCCTTCTTCCCTTGCCCTCACTTTTTTTTCCCTTGATCAGTTTTCTCTCAAAGGAAATGACTTGTGCTGGAGTTCATTTCTCTAGAGACAAGCAATTTTTTGGTACTAAGCCAAGTGACCATTCTTGTATGTGAGTCTGAGTGCCTCAAATGTAGGCGGCACCATAGTTTGGCTTGAATCATTTCTAACCCAATATGCAATAAAAATCTCAACAAGGATCACTGGATATTGATCAGTAATGGGACCCACTTGTGTTCTACCCTGGGTGCTAATGACACCAGAGTATTGGACGCTGTTATTTGAAAACCAAGTCTTTTGTACGTCTTATGTTTGCACGCTATCAATGAGTAATCAAACAAAAAGCCTGTTAACAATTGAAAGTGGATATATATTTTTGGATGTCTTTGCCATCATGAAATTGCTGATTATTCCATGATAGGTCATTTCTTTAGTCACCAAGAAGGGTGTTAATGGTCCTTTAGGTAAATTTGTGCTCCTCCTGTTCCTCGCCTGTCTTCCCTTTCTTTATTACCCTATTAAAATCCAACCATATCCAGATGTACGTCAATAGTATATTTCTCGCTGAACTGGCTATATTAGAATCTGTTGTCATTTGTTAATCAAGGTTAAGCAGCAGTGAGGTGAAATGATTAATTTTCTTTTTTGTTGCTTCTGAAATTGGAACAGAAGCTAGGTTAATTACTGAGTATCAGAAATAGGGGGCAGGAGTTTAACTTTGGGGGGTGGGGCCCACTCATCGACACGTAAGATGTCGCAGGATGACGTCGGGCAGATCTCCCGACATCACCGCACCCCATTTAAATTTTCAGGAAGGCGGGGGTTCAGCAAAATCAGCTGCGCGACCACCAACCTGTCAATGGCCAATTGAGGCCGATGACAGGATCAATTAAGCAATTAAAGGACCTGCACGTCCAACCTTAAGGTTGGCGGGCAGGCCAGGATCCCCAGCGGCAACTGGAAAAACAGCAGTATGAGGTTTCTGTAGGGTTTTAAAAATGTTAATAAAGTTGTTATGGAAATTATGAACATGTCACAACTCATGTCACATGAAGGGGACATGTAAGGGAATATTCTTCTATATTTTTAATATTGTTGAAAGTAGAGGCAGCATTTTGACTCACTCATCTCCCTGAGGCTATGATTCATGTTCAGCTTTCACAGCAGGATACAAGCAAATAACCTAGAGTTGCACTTCAACCTGAAACATTGGGCAGAATTTTGCTGTCGGCGAGCAGGGGGTGGGGCCCGCTCGCTGAGGCGTAAAATGACACGGGATGACGTTGGGTGGAACCTCCAACATCATCCTGCCCCATTTAAATTTTCAGGAAGGCGGGCCCGCAGCAAAATCAGCAGCGGGCCTGCTCGTCTGTCAATGGCCAATTGAGGCCATTGACAGGATTATTTATATAATTAAGGTACCTGCCTGTCTAACGTTAAGGTTGGTGGGTCGGCCAGGATCCCCGGCGGCAAATAGAGAAAACACAAAACCTCATCCAGCGGCAGGATGAAGTTTCATGCAGGGTTTTAAACAGTTTAATAAAGTTATTATGCAAATTATGAACATTTTCGATCACATGTGACATTGTCACATGAGGGAGGGGCGTTCGGGAATTTTTTTTAAATTTTTAATATTATTCAACGTGGAAGCGACTTAGCATCAGGGAGATGTGCGTTCTTTTGTGCGCATGCGCGAAAGAGCGCACTCTCGCTTTTGGGGAATCCCCCGTTGCCCACACAAGAAGCACACAGCGCTTCCCGCTGGACATCACACTGGGCGTGTGTTAATTGGCCCGTCCACATAAAATGGCGGCGGGGCCTTTTCTCCATCGGGAATCGTCTCCCCGCCCACCGGAGATTGGGTCGGGCCCGCCCGCCCGACTGGCAGAAAATTCTGCCCATTAAGTTTGTTTTTCTCGTCACGTGTGCTGTCAGACCTGTTCAATGTTTCTAATAGTTTCTTCATAGTGTCTTAAGACTTCGACTGAGTGTAGAGAATGTGAAGCACTTATCAACATGTACACCTGGGTGTGGCCAGCTCTCAAATACTGCAACAGTCACTGAAAAATTGTGATTTGCATAGTCAACCCTAATCATGGTGCAATATGGGTGTTATGATTGCTCCTGGAGATGACCTCCACATGGCAGGTTTATGCTGTGCTGTTAAGAATTGGCAAGAGTGTGAGCCAGTTAATTCACCCAGTTGTTCATGGGTGAAGCAAAAGCAGAGCAGCCTGTGTAAGTGGGAAAGATACTCGTGCCTGAACAAGCCTGCCATTGGGCTGTGATGGAGATCTGACTGATGCACAGTTCTTGTTGTTGGTCCTAAAGATATATGCAACCTCTCACTCTGTGGTGAATTGTAGACCAGAAATGCTGAACAGGGCCGTGGATGGCTTTGTTGACTGAGTTAATGTTTCATATTCACCTTTCACAGCAGGATGCAAGCAAATAACCTAGGGTTGCACTTGAACCTGAAACATTACATTTGTTTCTCTCACCACAGGTGCTGCCAGACCTGTTCAGTGTTTCCAATAGTTTGTTTTCATGTTGAAATTGTTTTTGTCAGTGTCCAGGCCAACATATTTCCTTTATTATAAATTGATTAATGAGTCACTCACCTCACTGCTGCTGTGGGAGCTTTCATTCATTGTGTAGAATGATTACCATATTTACTTAAATAACAGTGACTGCACATCAGAGTACGTCATTGCTCACAAACACCCAAAGTGCTTCACGTGTAAAGTGATGAGATGCTGTCTTAATTTCTTTACGTGTCTTGATCACAAATTTGCCAAGGAAATTGCTGAACTTCTGCACATCTGCGATTTTCTTTATTAATCTGGCCATATTCTACCATGGCCTTAATAGATACAACCATTATTAAAATAAAACAGGATCATTCCATTGAGTTTGGATTGACTGGTAAAACACATTCTTTATGAGATTGCCTCGAGCTTACATTAAAAGCAAAGTCATGACATTATCAAATTTTGTATCATTGGACAGGATCTTTAATTTCCATTGCTGTGAAAACTTGAATATAAATCCTAGAAGAATTGGAGCTAACGCATGCAGTGGTTTTCATAAAGTTAAACTGTGAATTGCATTCAAAACCCATGAGAGAATGTGGTGTATTTTAACATTTTTTTTCTAGCAAGAAGCTGTGACAATCCTGGAGATATTCTCAATGGATATTATAATGCATCAAGTACCACTTTGGGAAGTCGAGTTACTTTTTATTGCAATGCAGGGTAAGTGTCCAGTTTATCAATCACTGAATGAGGTTGTTCACTCTGTTGTAAAAGATTATATTTTGTTCAGATTTTAAGTTGAGGTCAGTCGTGGTAGCTTCCCCAAGAAGGAAACCACTTGCTCAGTTTATTTCTGGTGATTTCCTGTGTTGCCTTTGAATAAATTTTCCTGTTCTATAACTTGGTTGTCTTATCATTTTACATTATGGACAGTTAATGTGCTTATATTTTCACCCAATAACAACTGGATCAAGTGTCCAAATCCCATCAGCTAGATACTGTGACAATTTATTAAAAAGAAATACAGAATCTGAGGGTTCAGAATTGAAACTTGGTGCTTACTTCCTTAAAATATTTGATGCTACTGTTCAACTGAGTTAAGATGCATGAAAACTCTTCCCACGATAAACTTCCAAAATCCGGCATAAGATCATGAGTAATAGGAGGAGTAGCCCATTGAGCCTGCTGTGTCATTTGATAAGATTGTAGCTGATCTGTTTGTAGTGTTAACTCCACTTTCCTGCCTGCCACCATCACCCTTGACTCCCTGGACAATCAGTTGGCCTCAGCTTTGAATATATTCAATGACTCTGTCTCCACTGCTCTCTGGAGCAAAGAATTTCATTGATTGTTGATCAGAAATTCCTCTTCATCTGTCTTAAATGAGATGTCCAAATTTGGAACTCCAACCTTAGTTCTAGATTCCCTTATAAGGGGACACATCCTCCCAGCATCTCCCCTGTCGAGTCCCTTCAGAATCTTCTTTCAATAAGATTACCTCTCATTCTTCTAAATTCCAATGAGTGTAGGTCCAACCTGCTCAACCTTTCCTCCGAAGACAACTGTTTTCATCCAAAGAATCAGCTTAGTGAACCTTCTCTGAACTGCTTGGAATGCGAGTATATCCTTCATAAGTATGGAGACCAAAAGTGTATGCAGTACTCCAGGTGTGGTCTCCCCAGTGCCCTGCACAGATGTGGGAAGACTTCCCCACTTTTATGCTCCATTCCCCTTGCAATCAAGGCCAACATTTCACTTGCCTTCCTAATTGCTTGCTGTACCTGCAGGGTAAGTGATTTTTTTGGGGATTCATGTACAAGGACATCCAGATGCCTCTGTAATTCAGCATTCTGCAGTCTTTCTCACTTTAACATTCGACTTTTCTTTTTACACAAAAGTGGACAACCTCACATTTCCAGTTCATTTGCCAATTTTTTTGCCCAGACAATTAACCTATCACTATTCCTTTGCAGATTTTTTGTATTGTTCTCAAAGGTTTTCCTACTTATCTTGTACCTTCAGCAAATTTAGCTGCAATACACTTTGTCCCTTCATCCAAGTCATTAATATAGGTTGTAAATAGTTGACCCCAGCACTGATCCCTGTGGCACCCCATGGTTACATTTCGCCAACCTGAAAGTGACCCATTTATCCTGAATGTTTCCTGTTAGTTAGCCAATTCTCTGTCTATGCTAAGATATCACCTCCAATGCTATGAGTTATTCTGCAGGAAACTGAGGCACCTTATGCCTTTAGGAAATATAGATACATAACATATACTGACTCTCCTTTACCCTGCTTGTTACATGCTCAAGAACACCTGTCAAACATGATTTCTTTCACAAAACCAGCAACATCAATGCTCATTCATTTAGCACCTGTTGTAATAAAACATTCCCATGGTGCTTCACAGGAGCATTACCAGGCAAAATTTATTGCTGAGCCAAATAAGGAAAGGGGATATTGGGGTAGCTGACAAGGAGTTTGATCAAAGAAGTTGACTGAAAGGTGAAGGGTTTGAGGCAGAAAAGTAGAAGGTTTTGTTGGGGGGTGTGAGGGTGGGGTGTTGTGCTTGGGACGTAGGCTGCTGATGGTCTAGCTGGAGTTCTGTAGTAACCATGCAAGTTATTTTGCTTTTCGCTCTGCTCCACTGCTAATCAATTAGCATGTTATTTATCATTATAGATCTTAATCCATATAACCTTCAGAACAGGTGATGTGATCAGAAGAAATTGGTTTCATTTTTGATATTGGGTAATTTTTTTATATTACTGCAGCAGTTTTTTGATTTCTTTTTCTTTTCCAGATATAAGATGGTTGGTAGGGACTACCGGATATGTACAGCTGATGGTTGGGATGGCCAGGTTCCAACGTGTGAACGTAAGTTCGGACTTCTAAATGGCACAGAATGGTTGCCTTGGTTTTTTTCTGTGCCCAAGGATTGAACTATGCTACAGCAATATAATTAATACTTTGATTTTTCACATTTCATTCTTAACCTGAAGAAACAACCATTCAATTAATCAAGCTAGTACCTTAACTGTTATTCAGTCTCTGCTATCACATGGACTCTGCTTCCTTATTAATCTCTTCTCAAGAGCAGTCTTTCAAGGGTCATTGAATACCACAGTGATTATTGGCTGGAGTGGAACAAGAAGCAAAGTATTAGAAATACTGTGTAAGCAAGAGTTTTGTAGTAACCTTTTGGCAACTACTGAATTATACCTCTTGAATTTAGAAGCTACACAAAGGAAACCAAACCTGATGCATTTTGATGTAGGAAACGTATCACCTGGATTCGGTCATATACCTTTTAACGAGTTCAGGTTGTTTGCATTTGCACAGCTCTGACACCATCCCTGCTATGGAGTAGTGCAGTTACCACTGTAAATTCCAATGAGGAATTTCTTTGACATTCAAGTATCCTATTGTGTCTCAGAAACTAATTTTCTCATGAGCAAAATGTTCAAATTTCACAATTGTCGGGTATTTTGATCAACTCAAATTAGGAGAGAGTGCTGAAAATGGATGGTATGTTATTCAGCACATGAGAGAACTGATGAAGGGCTATGTCTAAAATATTCAGTTGCTTTTAAGCATCAATCTGTCTTGGCTGTTGGTTTAGATTCTCTAATTTGCTGTGGAAAAAGCTTCCATCAAAAAGATTTGTTTTGATCTCCCTCCTTTGCTTTAGCAGAATATAGATGGCTCACATTCAATGATCTCAAATATGAAATGAAATCACATCAATGTAAAAGCTGCTGGAATTCCTTCATAACCCCTGCTGCCACCGCCCCCCCCCCCCCTTCATTTACCAATCTACATAATATTGGTTGTCCAGTTGAGTTATAGGCTAGTGGAAATGAAGTGAAAATACCTATTTGTGGTGGTGAACTGGAATGTTTTGCCACTGAGACATTTGATTTGACAGTCTGACTGAATTTCATTTTTCCCTAGTTGTCACATGTCCCGATCCTCCCTCTATTAGTAATGGGACAGTTTCATCACCATCTGGAGAGTTCTGGACATTTGGAAGTGTAGCAAAGTATCACTGTAATAAGGACTACTCACTGATTGGTGAAGACACCATCACCTGTGGAGCAAATGGAGAATGGGACAAGGATCCACCAAGATGTCAAGGTACAGAACTATTGTTCAGAATTGTCAACTTTCCTGCAGCATTCAGTTGGAGCCAGAGATGTTGCCTATCCAAGTCAGAGTCCTAACTGTCATTGTAGTTTCTAATTCCATCAATGCATGGTACTTCCTGCCCAGTGTACCCCACTGTAGGATAATCTTCTTCTTTCAACACCCCACACAATGCCAGTGGATCAACTATCACCATTGCCCTTTGCACTTCCTACAGATTGTCCGCCCCGTTATGAGCAAGGTCCTTGCCATCCATAATCTTATTGTGCAGGATTGGATTATCATCATGGCCTTGATTGAAAACTAAGGGAGAGGTGATGCAGCTTCCCTGAAGTGTATTCTTCCTAGCTGGCTATACCTTCCACAACTAGTTCCAAGCAGGCCATCCTCCTTGACTTGTCTGCAACCGTTTAACATGGCTAACTATACCACCCCCTTAATACAGCATTTGTTGTCCAGCTGGGTGGGACTGCACTCATGCTGGTTTCATTATTCTGTATTTAATGATAGTTGTAGAATTGCTGCAATGGCTTCCCTTGTCTGTCCTGCACTATTATCTTCGGTACCAGCTCGGGATCTCTCCTTGGTGCCCTCCATTTCTCATCTGCGTGTTGGCCCTCAACTGACTTGTGTTGTTGCTGCTTCCACATGTATGTCGATGACCTGCCATCAACCTTTCTTAAATAAAAGCAAAATACTGCGGATACTGGAAATCTGAAACAAAAACAAAAATACCTGGAAAAACTCAGGAGGTCTGACAGCATCTGCAGGGAGGAATACAGTTGACGTTTCGAGTCCGTAAGATTCTTCATCAGAACTAAGGAAATAGAGAAATGAGGTGAAATATAAGCTGGTTGAGGGGGGTGGGACAGGTAGAGCTGGATAGGGGGCCAATGATAGGTAGAGACAAAGAAGAGATTGCCAAAGATGTCATGGACAAAAGGACAAAAGGATGGTGACGGTGGTGATATTATCTGAGGAATGTGCTAATGGGGACATTAAGGGTAGCAAGCAGGACATGCTAGTGGCAGATGGCCCTCGTGAGGGTGGGGTGGGGGAAGGGATTGAAATGTTTTAAAAGGTGGAGATAAAACAATAGATTGAGATAAATTTAAAAATAGGTGGGAAAAGAAAAATATATCTCTAAAAAAAAATGATAAATCATTGGAAATAGGGGGAACGGAAAGGGAATGGAAGAGAGAGTTCATGATCTGAAATTGTTGAACTGACTATTAAGTCCGGAAGGCTGTAAAGTGCCTAATCAGAAGATGAGGTGCTGTTCCTCCAGTTTGCATTGAGCTTCAGTGGAACATTGCAGCAGGCCAAGGACGGACATGTGGGTATGAGAGCAGGGTGGTGTATTGAAATGGCAAGTGAGAGGGAGGTCTGGGTCATGCTTGTGGACAGACCGAAGGTGTTCCGCAAAGTGGTCACCCAGTCTGCGTTTGGTCTCTCCAATGTAGAGGAGACCGCATTGGGAGCAGCGAATGCAGTCGACAAACCTTTCTTTACCTTTCTTTCAACCTTTCTTAATCTGCCATGCCACCTTTCAAAAATTCTTGCACATATACCCCAATCCCTCTGCTCTTGCACCCTTAGCTGTTTTTACATATTGCCGCTATTAACTTTGTCTGCATTAAATTTCCTTTGCCACACATCCACCCATTCGTCCATCCAGTCTATGTCCTTTTGATGTCTATCACTATTCTCCTGCCACCAGTTCACAATACTTACAAGATTTTTATCATCTGTAAATTTTGAAATTGTGCACTGTACACCCAGATCCAAACCTAAGTCATGGAATATAGACCAAGAAAAGCAGTAGCCCTAATACTGACTCCGGGAGCCCTGGCGCATGTCATCCTGCAGTCTGAAACAACCGTTCACAGTTACCCACTACTTTTTCACTCAGCTTTAACTTTGCTGACAAGCCTGTTCGAAGCGCTTTATCAAATGCTTTTTGGAAACCCATGTACACCAGAATAACCTCATTAGCCTCATCTCTCCTTTAACCTCAAGCACCCTTTTTCTGCTTCATCTCTCCCTCTCTTTCACATTACTTTGCTGTTGGTTGTTTTTGTCTTTTTCTTCCCCCCTTGTGGGAATGTACCTTTACTGTAGCCAAACTATATCACCTCTTTAAATGCAGCCTATAGATATTGGGCAGGAAACCTGTTTCGCTGACACCTCACTCCCCCGACATGTGTCTGAGGCTGAATCAGCCTATTAACAATGTAGGTGTGATATTTGACCCCGAAGTGAACTTCCAGCCCCATGTCGTCATAATCACAACAGCTTGGTTGCACCTCCTTCACCCAAATATGGCCCCTGCTCATTTTCTTAATCATGTCTTTGTTACCCCTGGAGCTGACTGCCAGCAGCCATGCCTCTGGTAGCACTAGCATTCTAGCCAGAAGAATGCAGGATCGAGTCCCACTTCAGGACTTGAAGCACAAAAACAAAGGCTGGTAGTGGTGCACTGCCGCAGGCACCATCATTTGGAACGATGTTAAATAGAATCCATGTCTGCCCCTGTATCTACTTCACCAATGTTGACTACTTAAGTCAGTATTAAAATCCTGATAAACCTGTTGTCTGATTGGGTGCATCTTCAGATCTTAGTAAAGTTTTAAAAAAAGTACTTTTGCAATATTATAAAATGTACCTAGTTAGGCTTCCTTGTGCTCAGAAGATCCAGCTTAATTTTTAAAGCCTCCTTAGTCCTGCAAACAAGCTTAATTAGCAGAAATTGCCAATGGTAAGTAATTTTACCCATTTCCCATTTGGTGTATAGGGCCAACTTTGAGCGTGATGTTTAGCTTTTCTAAACTAGCACACAATTTGTGCTTGGAATTCCCAATCTTGTGCATTGTTTATGTTGATTTTTGGGCAAATTGTACTAGGTGTATTCAGTGCAATCAAGTAGAAGCTTCAAGCCTGGATCTATTCTGAAGTGGGGATAAATTTGATACAGGCAATTATAGATCCAATAGTGGGCAGAATGTAGATTAGGTTATTGCTATGTAAGTGCTAAGAGACTGTCATCATAGGCTTAGAATGTGGAACGTTTGCTTTACAAACTTCTTTGACTTTTGGAGCTGATTGCAAAAAAACCCAAAATGGAAAATGGAATTCTCTGTCTATTTGGATCTGCAGAAAACATCTGAGAAGGAATGGTGCTTGTGTAGTACCAGTGTTGTGAATATATCTAGTTCATAGTTCACGTGTTTTCGAATATAAACTGTAATTCCGAAAGCTAAAAGTGAACTGAAAATGGGGTAAATGCAATTCAAGCAAGCTTGGAGCTTATTGCATTGAATGTTGTGGCTTAAGAGGTTAACAGCTATAAATGCAAGGTAATTAAAATGCTGGGTTTTAGAAATGGGAACAAAGGAGCAAGAGTAGACCATTTGGCCTTTCGAGCCTGCTCCACCATTCAATTAAATCATGGCTGATCATCTACCTCCAACATCACTCCCCCACCCCTTCCCCATAACCCTTAATGTCATTAGTATCTAGAAATCTATCGATTTGTATCTTGAACATGCTCAGTGATTGAGCTTCCACAGCCCTGTAGGGTAGAGAATTCCAATGATTCACCAAGTGAAAAAATTCCACATTGCTCTCTTAAATGGGCTGTCCCTTATTCTGAAACTCTGTCCCTTGGTTCAAAACTCTGAAACCAGGAGAAACATCCTATCTGCATCTACCCTGTCACACACTAAGAAATTTGTAAATTTCAGTGAGCTCACCTTTCGTTCTTTGAAATGTTAGAATATGGGCCCAGTTTCCTCAATTTCTCCTCATGAGCCAACCCTGCCGTCCCAGAGATAAGTGTGGTGAGCCTCTGTTGCACTTCCTCTTTGACAAGTATATTCCACCTTGGATCAGGAGATCAAAACTATACACAGTGCATTCTCACCAAGACTCTATACAATTGCAGCAAGACATCCTTACCCCTGTACTCAAATTCCCTTAAATGAAGGCCAACATATCATTTGCCTTCCTTATTGCTTGCTGCGCCTGCTAGCGAGCTTTTTAGTGACTCATGAACAAGGACAGCGCTCTTCCCAAACCCTGTCCATTTCAGAAATACTCTGCCTTCCTGCTTTTTTTCAACCAAGTGGATGCCTTCACACTTGTTAACATTATATTCCACCTGCCATGTTCTTGCCCACTCACTTAAGCCTGTCTAAGTCCCCTTGAAGCCTCCTTGCATCCTCCTCACAACATACATTCCGACCTAGTTTTGTCATCAGCAAATTTGGAAATATTACAATTGGCCCCCACATGCAAATCATTGATCTAGATTGTGAACAGCTGTGGTCTGAGCACTGACCCTTGTGGTACCCCATTGGTAACAGGCCGCCATCCTGAGACCGATTTGTATATTCCTACTGTTTTCTGTCTGTTAACCAGTTCGGTATATTACCCCCAATGATCTAATTATGTTTACTAACCTGTGTGGGAGCTTATCAAAAGCTGCCTGAAAATCCAAATACACCATTTTCACTGGTTCTCCTTTTATCTATGGTACAAGTAACATCTTCCCAAAAATTCCAACAGGTTTATCAAACATGATTTCTTTTTCATAAATCCATATGACTCTGCCTAGTTATCTCATCCTTTATAATGGAGTCTTAACATTTTCCCTACTACTGACAGTCAAACTAACAGGTATGTAGTTCCCTCTCTTTCTCTCTCCCTCCGTTCTTAAATTGGGAGGTTACATTTGCTTCTTTCCACTCTGAAGGAACCTTTCCAGAATCTATAGAATTTTGAAAAGTAACCACCAATGCTTCCACTATTTCTATAACCACCTCCTTCAGCACTCTGGGATGTAGCTCATCAAGTCCAGGGGATTTATTTACCTTCAATCCAATTAATTTTGAGTACTACATCTTTACTGAGACAAATTTCTTTCAGTTCATCATTATCACAAGTCCTTCGGTTCCTCATATTTCTGTGAAATTTTCTGTATCTTCCTTTGTGAAGACAGACACAAGGGTGGAATTTTATGGCCCCTCCCGCTGGCAGCATTTTCCAGTCCTGCCAAAGTCCATGGACTTTTGAGCAGCTCACTGCTTTTTCTGGCCCTGCTTCCACCATGACAGGGCCGTAAATATCCACCCAAAGCGATTGTTTAGTTTAGTTTCTCTGATATTTCCCTATTCCCAATTATAAATTCTCTTTTTCTCATAACTAAAGAAGCTTTTACTATAAGCCTTTTGTTTTTCACTAGCATTCATTCATATTCTCTTTTCCCTTTCTTTACAAGTTTCTTGGTGTTCCTTTGTTGGATTCTAAATTGCTCCCAATCGTTGGGTTTAGCACTTCTGGCAACCTTATGAGCCACTTCCTTTGATCTAATGCAATCTTTAAATTCTTTTGTTTGCCATGGTTGATTCACGTTTCTTGTTTGGGTTTTTGTATATGAGAGGAATATATATTTCTTGTAAACCATGTAATACTTCGCTAAATACGAGCCATTGCCTGTCTCCTGTCAAATTTTAATGTATTGTCCCAATCCACCATAGCCAATTTGTCCCTCATACCTTCAAAATTTCCTTTGTTCAGACTTAAGACTCTAGTTTCAGAATGAACTATATCACTTTCAAACTTAATGTGAAATTACTGACTTAATATGGTCAGTATTTCCTAAAGGCTCCATTACAGCAAAATTATTAATTAGCCCTTTCTCCATTACATAATCTAACACTGCCTGTTTCCTCAGTTTATTTTTCAATGTAATGTTTCAGAAACTCATCCCTTGTGCAATCCTGGAATTAATCCTCCATAGCATTAATTGTCAAATAGGTTTACCCAACCTATGTAAATTGAAGTGACTCATTATGATTGTATTACTCATGTTACCTGTAGCTCTTCCTGATTCATACTGTGCCCAATGTTGCAACTACAGTTGGGCCTATAAACAGCTCCCATCAATGTTTCCCCTTGCTGTTTCTTCCCCCTTTATGATTCTTAACTCCATCCAAATCGATATTACATCTTGATGCTTTGATCTAAGAAGCTGTTTCACTAATATACTGATATCGTCCTTATTAACAACGCTACATCAACTCCTTTTTCCTTTTTGCCTATTCTTCCGAAATGAGGAATATCCTTGAATATTCACTTCTGTCATCCTGTAACTGAGTCTCTCTCATGGCAATTAAATGATGCACATTTCCCTCATTTCTGGCTTGTTTCGAATGCCGAGTTTATTGAGTGCCTTTAACTTTGTCTTTTTAACATTATTTTACATTCTAATCCTATTTGCTGCTTGCCTTCACTTCTATGCTTTTTAGTTTTGCTTATTACTTTTCTACTTTGTCTGACCCGTTTTGCTTCTGTCCAATCTGAGCTCCCTCCTGGGCTCCCATCTACCTGCCATTGTACTTTAAACCCTCCCCAACAGCACTAGCAGATCTCCCTGTGAAGATGTTGGTCCCAGACTTGCAAAGGTGCAGCATGTCCATGTTGTACAGGTCCCCAATGCTCAGAAATCTGATGCCCTCTCTCCTACACAATTCTCCAGTCATGTGTTCAATCGCTCAATCCTCTTTTTCCTATCCTCACTAGCACGTGGCACTGGGAGTAATCCTGAGATTACTGCTTTTGATCTCCTTTTTAATTTCTTAACTCCCAGAAATCTGCTTTCAGGACCTCATCCTCCCTTCCTACTATGTCATTGGTACCAATGTGCACCATGACCTCTGGCTGTTCATCTTCCACCAGTAGAAGGTTCTGCAGTCATCCTGTGACTCCTTGACCCTGACCCCAGGGAGGCAATATACCATTCTGGTGTCATGTCTACAGCAACAGATATGAAGCCTGTTCCCCTAACCAGCAAATTCACTTTCACTATTGCTCTTCCGCTCCCGTTATAAATTGGGAATAAATTAATATACTGAAGACTACGAAGCCTACTTCGTAGTATCTGAAACAGGGTTCTTCAGCTTTGACTTCTTGTTTTTAAAACAAGAAATCTTGTGGTATAGTTCCAGTCAGATCTCTTTTTAAATGAAAAATATTTTTTAAAGTGTAGACATTGGAGTTACCTGGACCAATGATGCAGCAATCCATCAGTACTGCGCTGGTGTGTGAGTTGAGCTGTGCAGTTCCAGAATGAAATGTTAGTAAATGCTTGATTGTCACTCCCAAGGAACAGCCAACGGTTAAAGCTCACAGTTTGCATCTCGCTGCCATTACCATAAACTTTTCTCAAAGAACCCTCTGCTTGTAGTAAATGAAATACAGTTGACATCACTGTATATTCTAGTTTGAATGAAATGTTGAAGAAACATTGGCCAAGATTTCCCGGTCTGCGAGTGGGGCCCACTCTCCGACGCATAAAATGCGTTGGGCGGAACTCCCGACGTCACCCCGCCCCACTTCAATTTTCAGATAGGTGGGGTCCCAGCAGAATCAGCTGTGCGCCCGCCGACCTGTCAATGGCCAATTGAGGCTATTGACAAACTCATTAAAGTCATTTGTAGACGTGACCGTCCATCCTTCAGGTTGGTGGGCAGGCCGGTAGCCCTGGAAGCATGAGAAAGTATGAAAACTCATCCACGGGTGGGACGAGATTTCATGTAGGTTTTTAAAAATGTAATAACAGTGTCTTTGAAAGTGAAGGACAGGTCCCAACTCATGTGACAGTGTCACATGAGGGGACATGTCAGGGAAATTTATTTTTTTCTATTTTTAAGATTTTTTAGTGTGGTACCGATCTTCCTGAGGCAGCACTTAGCCTCAAGGAGATGAGTGCTCTCTTTCGTGCTTGATTGGCCTGCCCATGTAAAATGGCAGCACAGATCAGAGGTATGCCTCCGTGCCCGCTCCTAAGCTCTCTTTCCCCCCCCACCCGCAACAGTGGGGAAACTCTGCCCATTGCTGTACCTCTCCATTTTCCTCAATCTCTGACTAGCGATGCTGTCAATCTGTCTGACATGAAGTTGTGGATGAGTGAAATTTTCCAACAATTGAACATCAGGGAGACTAGAGCTATTGTTGCTGTTGACCGCAACGAACTCTACTTTTGCCACGGATTCCTCCCTTCCAATCGGACTGAATCAGATTCTGTGCAGCCTTGATATTGTGTTTGATGCATTATGTTCCAAAGCCCACATCTGAGCCATTGCCAAGACTACGTCCTACCTCTGCCCTACCGCCCTTTTTTTTTTACTTCCCCCACTTCCCCCCTCAACCCTATCGATGCTTTTCTCACTATGGACACCTTTTACACTTAATTTCTCCAGTCTTCCTTGTTGGCAACTCATTTGCTTTGTCTGCAAATTGTGACTCGCTCACATCCTACCCTGGATAAGATTTGCCTCCCAGGTGAAAATTAGGATAAAGAAAGACACTTGCTTTCTTTCTTTGTTAACACTTGGAGGGTAATAGCTGTCCCCTGAGAGAGCAAATGTTAGGTGGAAGCTGGCCAGGGCTAAATTTGCCAGTACTCTGTCTTATGTTTGGGATGCTGCTAGTGTATGTTGATCCGGAAGAGAACAACTAAAAGCATGGGATCATTCCTTAAGTGTCCAATGGAGCATGTCTCCTGGCCTCCTAAAAAAATTTTTTTTTTTTCGTCCTTGAAACTTTCCTGTTTGGTCACTTCTAGCCCCAAAGGACCTTCTCGCAACTGTACCTGCCAAGAGTACCACACTAGATTTCTGGCTCAGATTGCCAGTTAAATATGCAGTCAGTTCCTGATAGAATTGGGATAAATCTCAGAAACTGGCAAGGCAGTTGTAGAAAAGTGTCTTTTTCCACCTGTGCAAAAGACCAAGTTAAATTAAATGACCAAATGAACTGAGCTCTGCATCTGAGCAAGCCTGCAGGGCAATTTTAATTGCTGTACACCTGGATTCCATCTTGTATGTAGGATTAAAATTCCCCATTCTGTTTCTCTCTCTTTCCCTGGCTCAGTTCCTGGGAAACTATCTTCTGCAAATCATCTTTTCACTTTATTCTAAATGAGTAATTCGGTGTGCACAGGAAGTTTTTAAATTTGTTTTTGAGTGCTTGTATTGGACATTGCCACCATCATTTGTATTTCATACTTGTTTTGGTCCTTGAGAATCGTAAATTTGGACTCATTTATAGAAGGGAATGCCATTATGAAGAAGGAAGGGGGCTAAGAAAAAAATCAGTGGATTTGACACTGGTCAGAAAATCAAAATGCAAGTTTAAAAGATCAAATGCTAGTATTAGACTGAAAGACGTGAGGTCGTTTAGATTTGGAGATATCTTCCACATGTGACCTTGATGTACTGGAAGAGAGATTTGTTAGAACTATGAACTTGATGTTTTTTTTTTTAAAGGTGAATGTGGCAGGCCTCCAACATTGGAAAATGGCACTCCAGATGATAAATTTATTCCTCTGACCACCTTTCCTGTGGGTACTAAAGTTAGTTACAGATGTTACCGAGGTTACGTGTTTAAGGAAGGGGGTTCAAGACTTGTTACCTGCATGGCAGGTTCAACTTGGTCACCATTGCAGGCTGTTTGTGAACGTAAGTAATGAGCAATTTTATTTCCCTTCTTCCCTTGCCCTCACTTTTTTTTCCCTTGATCAGTTTTCTCTCAAAGGAAATGACTTGTGCTGGAGTTCATTTCTCTAGAGACAAGCAATTTTTTGGTACTAAGCCAAGTGACCATTCTTGTATGTGAGTCTGAGTGCCTCAAATGTAGGCGGCACCATAGTTTGGCTTGAATCATTTCTAACCCAATATGCAATAAAAATCTCAACAAGGATCACTGGATATTGATCAGTAATGGGACCCACTTGTGTTCTACCCTGGGTGCTAATGACACCAGAGTATTGGACGCTGTTATTTGAAAACCAAGTCTTTTGTACGTCTTATGTTTGCACGCTATCAATGAGTAATCAAACAAAAAGCCTGTTAACAATTGAAAGTGGATATATATTTTTGGATGTCTTTGCCATCATGAAATTGCTGATTATTCCATGATAGGTCATTTCTTTAGTCACCAAGAAGGGTGTTAATGGTCCTTTAGGTAAATTTGTGCTCCTCCTGTTCCTCGCCTGTCTTCCCTTTCTTTATTACCCTATTAAAATCCAACCATATCCAGATGTACGTCAATAGTATATTTCTCGCTGAACTGGCTATATTAGAATCTGTTGTCATTTGTTAATCAAGGTTAAGCAGCAGTGAGGTGAAATGATTAATTTTCTTTTTTGTTGCTTCTGAAATTGGAACAGAAGCTAGGTTAATTACTGAGTATCAGAAATAGGGGGCAGGAGTTTAACTTTGGGGGGTGGGGCCCACTCATCGACACGTAAGATGTCGCAGGATGACGTCGGGCAGATCTCCCGACATCACCGCACCCCATTTAAATTTTCAGGAAGGCGGGGGTTCAGCAAAATCAGCTGCGCGACCACCAACCTGTCAATGGCCAATTGAGGCCGATGACAGGATCAATTAAGCAATTAAAGGACCTGCACGTCCAACCTTAAGGTTGGCGGGCAGGCCAGGATCCCCAGCGGCAACTGGAAAAACAGCAGTATGAGGTTTCTGTAGGGTTTTAAAAATGTTAATAAAGTTGTTATGGAAATTATGAACATGTCACAACTCATGTCACATGAAGGGGACATGTAAGGGAATATTCTTCTATATTTTTAATATTGTTGAAAGTAGAGGCAGCATTTTGACTCACTCATCTCCCTGAGGCTATGATTCATGTTCAGCTTTCACAGCAGGATACAAGCAAATAACCTAGAGTTGCACTTCAACCTGAAACATTGGGCAGAATTTTGCTGTCGGCGAGCAGGGGGTGGGGCCCGCTCGCTGAGGCGTAAAATGACACGGGATGACGTTGGGTGGAACCTCCAACATCATCCTGCCCCATTTAAATTTTCAGGAAGGCGGGCCCGCAGCAAAATCAGCAGCGGGCCTGCTCGTCTGTCAATGGCCAATTGAGGCCATTGACAGGATTATTTATATAATTAAGGTACCTGCCTGTCTAACGTTAAGGTTGGTGGGTCGGCCAGGATCCCCGGCGGCAAATAGAGAAAACACAAAACCTCATCCAGCGGCAGGATGAAGTTTCATGCAGGGTTTTAAACAGTTTAATAAAGTTATTATGCAAATTATGAACATTTTCGATCACATGTGACATTGTCACATGAGGGAGGGGCGTTCGGGAATTTTTTTTAAATTTTTAATATTATTCAACGTGGAAGCGACTTAGCATCAGGGAGATGTGCGTTCTTTTGTGCGCATGCGCGAAAGAGCGCACTCTCGCTTTTGGGGAATCCCCCGTTGCCCACACAAGAAGCACACAGCGCTTCCCGCTGGACATCACACTGGGCGTGTGTTAATTGGCCCGTCCACATAAAATGGCGGCGGGGCCTTTTCTCCATCGGGAATCGTCTCCCCGCCCACCGGAGATTGGGTCGGGCCCGCCCGCCCGACTGGCAGAAAATTCTGCCCATTAAGTTTGTTTTTCTTGTCACGTGTGCTGTCAGACCTGTTCAATGTTTCTAATAGTTTCTTCATAGTGTCTTAAGACTTCGACTGAGTGTAGAGAATGTGAAGCACTTATCAACATGTACACCTGGGTGTGGCCAGCTCTCAAATACTGCAACAGTCACTGAAAAATTGTGATTTGCATAGTCAACCCTAATCATGGTGCAATATGGGTGTTATGATTGCTCCTGGAGATGACCTCCACATGGCAGGTTTATGCTGTGCTGTTAAGAATTGGCAAGAGTGTGAGCCAGTTAATTCACCCAGTTGTTCATGGGTGAAGCAAAAGCAGAGCAGCCTGTGTAAGTGGGAAAGATACTCGTGCCTGAACAAGCCTGCCATTGGGCTGTGTTGGAGATCTGACTGATGCACAGTTCTTGTTGTTGGTCCTAAAGATATATGCAACCTCTCACTCTGTGGTGAATTGTAGACCAGAAATGCTGAACAGGGCTGTGGATGGCTTTGTTGACTGAGTTAATGTTTCATATTCACCTTTCACAGCAGGATGCAAGCAAATAACCTAGGGTTGCACTTGAACCTGAAACATTACATTTGTTTCTCTCACCACAGGTGCTGCCAGACCTGTTCAGTGTTTCCAATAGTTTGTTTTCATGTTGAAATTGTTTTTGTCAGTGTCCAGGCCAACATATTTCCTTTATTATAAATTGATTAATGAGTCACTCACCTCACTGCTGCTGTGGGAGCTTTCATTCATTGTGTAGAATGATTACCATATTTACTTAAATAACAGTGACTGCACATCAGAGTACGTCATTGCTCACAAACACCCAAAGTGCTTCACGTGTAAAGTGATGAGATGCTGTCTTAATTTCTTTACGTGTCTTGATCACAAATTTGCCAAGGAAATTGCTGAACTTCTGCACATCTGCGATTTTCTTTATTAATCTGGCCATATTCTACCATGGCCTTAATAGATACAACCATTATTAAAATAAAACAGGATCATTCCATTGAGTTTGGATTGACTGGTAAAACACATTCTTTATGAGATTGCCTCGAGCTTACATTAAAAGCAAAGTCATGACATTATCAAATTTTGTATCATTGGACAGGATCTTTAATTTCCATTGCTGTGAAAACTTGAATATAAATCCTAGAAGAATTGGAGCTAACGCATGCAGTGGTTTTCATAAAGTTAAACTGTGAATTGCATTCAAAACCCATGAGAGAATGTGGTGTATTTTAACATTTTTTTTCTAGCAAGAAGCTGTGACAATCCTGGAGATATTCTCAATGGATATTATAATGCATCAAGTACCACTTTGGGAAGTCGAGTTACTTTTTATTGCAATGCAGGGTAAGTGTCCAGTTTATCAATCACTGAATGAGGTTGTTCACTCTGTTGTAAAAGATTATATTTTGTTCAGATTTTAAGTTGAGGTCAGTCGTGGTAGCTTCCCCAAGAAGGAAACCACTTGCTCAGTTTATTTCTGGTGATTTCCTGTGTTGCCTTTGAATAAATTTTCCTGTTCTATAACTTGGTTGTCTTATCATTTTACATTATGGACAGTTAATGTGCTTATATTTTCACCCAATAACAACTGGATCAAGTGTCCAAATCCCATCAGCTAGATACTGTGACAATTTATTAAAAAGAAATACAGAATCTGAGGGTTCAGAATTGAAACTTGGTGCTTACTTCCTTAAAATATTTGATGCTACTGTTCAACTGAGTTAAGATGCATGAAAACTCTTCCCACGATAAACTTCCAAAATCCGGCATAAGATCATGAGTAATAGGAGGAGTAGCCCATTGAGCCTGCTGTGTCATTTGATAAGATTGTAGCTGATCTGTTTGTAGTGTTAACTCCACTTTCCTGCCTGCCACCATCACCCTTGACTCCCTGGACAATCAGTTGGCCTCAGCTTTGAATATATTCAATGACTCTGTCTCCACTGCTCTCTGGAGCAAAGAATTTCATTGATTGTTGATCAGAAATTCCTCTTCATCTGTCTTAAATGAGATGTCCAAATTTGGAACTCCAACCTTAGTTCTAGATTCCCTTATAAGGGGACACATCCTCCCAGCATCTCCCCTGTCGAGTCCCTTCAGAATCTTCTTTCAATAAGATTACCTCTCATTCTTCTAAATTCCAATGAGTGTAGGTCCAACCTGCTCAACCTTTCCTCCGAAGACAACTGTTTTCATCCAAAGAATCAGCTTAGTGAACCTTCTCTGAACTGCTTGGAATGCGAGTATATCCTTCATAAGTATGGAGACCAAAAGTGTATGCAGTACTCCAGGTGTGGTCTCCCCAGTGCCCTGCACAGATGTGGGAAGACTTCCCCACTTTTATGCTCCATTCCCCTTGCAATCAAGGCCAACATTTCACTTGCCTTCCTAATTGCTTGCTGTACCTGCAGGGTAAGTGATTTTTTTGGGGATTCATGTACAAGGACATCCAGATGCCTCTGTAATTCAGCATTCTGCAGTCTTTCTCACTTTAACATTCGACTTTTCTTTTTACACAAAAGTGGACAACCTCACATTTCCAGTTCATTTGCCAATTTTTTTGCCCAGACAATTAACCTATCACTATTCCTTTGCAGATTTTTTGTATTGTTCTCAAAGGTTTTCCTACTTATCTTGTACCTTCAGCAAATTTAGCTGCAATACACTTTGTCCCTTCATCCAAGTCATTAATATAGGTTGTAAATAGTTGACCCCAGCACTGATCCCTGTGGCACCCCATGGTTACATTTCGCCAACCTGAAAGTGACCCATTTATCCTGAATGTTTCCTGTTAGTTAGCCAATTCTCTGTCTATGCTAAGATATCACCTCCAATGCTATGAGTTATTCTGCAGGAAACTGAGGCACCTTATGCCTTTAGGAAATATAGATACATAACATATACTGACTCTCCTTTACCCTGCTTGTTACATGCTCAAGAACACCTGTCAAACATGATTTCTTTCACAAAACCAGCAACATCAATGCTCATTCATTTAGCACCTGTTGTAATAAAACATTCCCATGGTGCTTCACAGGAGCATTACCAGGCAAAATTTATTGCTGAGCCAAATAAGGAAAGGGGATATTGGGGTAGCTGACAAGGAGTTTGATCAAAGAAGTTGACTGAAAGGTGAAGGGTTTGAGGCAGAAAAGTAGAAGGTTTTGTTGGGGGGTGTGAGGGTGGGGTGTTGTGCTTGGGACGTAGGCTGCTGATGGTCTAGCTGGAGTTCTGTAGTAACCATGCAAGTTATTTTGCTTTTCGCTCTGCTCCACTGCTAATCAATTAGCATGTTATTTATCATTATAGATCTTAATCCATATAACCTTCAGAACAGGTGATGTGATCAGAAGAAATTGGTTTCATTTTTGATATTGGGTAATTTTTTTATATTACTGCAGCAGTTTTTTGATTTCTTTTTCTTTTCCAGATATAAGATGGTTGGTAGGGACTACCGGATATGTACAGCTGATGGTTGGGATGGCCAGGTTCCAACGTGTGAACGTAAGTTCGGACTTCTAAATGGCACAGAATGGTTGCCTTGGTT
The DNA here is from genome assembly GCF_017639515.1 of Carcharodon carcharias. Taxonomy (NCBI): domain Eukaryota; kingdom Metazoa; phylum Chordata; class Chondrichthyes; order Lamniformes; family Lamnidae; genus Carcharodon; species Carcharodon carcharias. The sequence continues at coordinate 22,625,755 of NC_054475.1, forward strand.
TTTTTCTGTGCCCAAGGATTGAACTATGCTACAGCAATATAATTAATACTTTGATTTTTCACATTTCATTCTTAACCTGAAGAAACAACCATTCAATTAATCAAGCTAGTACCTTAACTGTTATTCAGTCTCTGCTATCACATGGACTCTGCTTCCTTATTAATCTCTTCTCAAGAGCAGTCTTTCAAGGGTCATTGAATACCACAGTGATTATTGGCTGGAGTGGAACAAGAAGCAAAGTATTAGAAATACTGTGTAAGCAAGAGTTTTGTAGTAACCTTTTGGCAACTACTGAATTATACCTCTTGAATTTAGAAGCTACACAAAGGAAACCAAACCTGATGCATTTTGATGTAGGAAACGTATCACCTGGATTCGGTCATATACCTTTTAACGAGTTCAGGTTGTTTGCATTTGCACAGCTCTGACACCATCCCTGCTATGGAGTAGTGCAGTTACCACTGTAAATTCCAATGAGGAATTTCTTTGACATTCAAGTATCCTATTGTGTCTCAGAAACTAATTTTCTCATGAGCAAAATGTTCAAATTTCACAATTGTCGGGTATTTTGATCAACTCAAATTAGGAGAGAGTGCTGAAAATGGATGGTATGTTATTCAGCACATGAGAGAACTGATGAAGGGCTATGTCTAAAATATTCAGTTGCTGTTAAGCATCAATCTGTCTTGGCTGTTGGTTTAGATTCTCTAATTTGCTGTGGAAAAAGCTTCCATCAAAAAGATTTGTTTTGATCTCCCTCCTTTGCTTTAGCAGAATATAGATGGCTCACATTCAATGATCTCAAATATGAAATGAAATCACATCAATGTAAACGCAGTTGGAATTCCTTCATAACCCCCTGCTGCCACCCCCACCCTCAATAACCAATCTACATAATATTGGTTGTCCATTGAGTTATTGGCTAGTGGAAAAGAAGTGTTGGTGAACTTGAATGTTTTGCCACTGAGACATTTGATTTGACAGTCTGACTGAATTTCATTTTTCCCTAGTTGTCACATGTCCCGATCCTCCCTCTATTAGTAATGGGACAGTTTCATCACCATCTGGAGAGTTCTGGACATTTGGAAGTGTAGCAAAGTATCACTGTAATAAGGACTACTCACTGATTGGTGAAGACACCATCACCTGTGGAGCAAATGGAGAATGGGACAAGGATCCACCAAGATGTCAAGGTACAGAACTATTGTTCAGAATTGTCAACTTTCCTGCAGCATTCAGTTGGAGCCAGAGATGTTGCCTATCCAAGTCAGAGTCCTAACTGTCATTGTAGTTTCTAATTCCATCAATGCATGGTACTTCCTGCCCAGTGTACCCCACTGTAGGATAATCTTCTTCTTTCAACACCCCACACAATGCCAGTGGATCAACTATCACCATTGCCCTTTGCACTTCCTACAGATTGTCCGCCCCGTTATGAGCAAGGTCCTTGCCATCCATAATCTTATTGTGCAGGATTGGATTATCATCATGGCCTTGATTGAAAACTAAGGGAGAGGTGATGCAGCTTCCCTGAAGTGTATTCTTCCTAGCTGGCTATACCTTCCACAACTTGTTCCAAGCAGGCCATCCTCCTTGACTTGTCTGCAACCGTTTAACATGGCTAACTATACCACCCCCTTAATACAGCATTTGTTGTCCAGCTGAGTGGGACTGCACTCATGCTGGTTTCATTATTCTGTATTTAATGATAGTTGTAGAATTGCTGCAATGGCTTCCCTTGTCTGTCCTGCACTATTATCTCCGGTACCAGCTCGGGATCTCTCCTTGCTGCCCTCCATTTCTCATCTGCATGTTGGCCCTCAACTGACTTGTGTTGTTGCTGCTTCCACATGTATGTCGATGACCTGCCATCAACCTTTCTTAAATAAAAGCAAAATACTGCGGATACTGGAAATCTGAAACAAAAACAAAAATACCTGGAAAAACTCAGGAGGTCTGACAGCATCTGCAGGGAGGAATATTGTTGACGTTTCGAGTCCGTAAGATTCTTCATCAGAACTAAGGAAATAGAGAAATGAGGTGAAATATAAGCTGGTTGAGGGGGGTGGGACAGGTAGAGCTGGATAGGGGGCCAATGATAGGTAGAGGCAAAGAAGAGATTGCCAAAGATGTCATGGACAAAAGGACAAAGGGGTGGTGACGGTGGTGAAATTATCTGAGGAATGTGCTAATGGGGACATTAAGGGTAGCAAGCAGGACATGCTAGTGGCAGATGGCCCTCGTGAGGGTGGGGTGGGGGAAGGGATTGAAATGGTTTAAAAGGTGGAGATAAAACAATAGATTGAAATAAATTTAAATATAGGTGGGAAAAGAAAAATATATTTGTAAAAAAAATGATAAATTATTGGAAAAAGGGGGAACGGAAAGGGGGTGGGGATGGAGGAGGGCGTTCATGATCTGAAATTGTTGAACTGACTATTAAGTCCGGAAGGCTGTAAAGTGCTTAGTCAGAAAATGATGTGCTGTTCCTCCAGTTTGCGTTGAGCTTCAGTGGAAAATTGCAGCAGGCCAAGGACGGACATGTGGGTATGAGAGCAGGGTGGTGTGTTGAAATGGCAAGCGAGAGGGAGGTCTGGGTCATGCTTGCGGACAGACCGAAGGTGTTCCGCAAAGTGGTCACCCAGTCTGCGTTTGGTCTCTCCAATGTAGAGGAGACTGCATTGGGAGCAGCGAATGCAGTCGACAAACCTTTCTTTACCTTTCTTTCAACCTTTCTTAATCTGCCATGCCACCTTTCAAAAATTCTTGCACATATACCCCAATCCCTCTGCTCTTGCACCCTTAGCTGTTTTTACATATTGCCGCTATCAACTTTGTCTGCATTAAATTTCCTTTGCCACACATCCACCCATTCGTCCATCCAGTCTATGTCCTTTTGATGTCTGTCACTATTCTCCTGCCACCAGTTCACAATACTTACAAGATTTATATCAGCTGTAAATTTTGAAATTGTGCGCTGCACACTCTTATCCAAGTCTAGGTTATGGAATAAAGGCCAAGAAAAGCAGTAGCCCTAATACTGACTCCAGGAGCCCTGGCGCATGTCATCCTGCAGTCTGAAACAACCATTCACAGTTACCCTCTACTTTTTCACTCAGCTTTAACTTTGCTGACAAGCCTGTTTGAAGCGCTTTATCAAATGCTTTTTGGAAATCCATGTACACCAGAATAACCTCATTAGCCTCATCTCTCGTCTGACCTCAAGCACCCTTTTTCTGTTTCATCTCTCCCTCTTTTTCACATTACTCTGCTGTTGATTCTTTTTGTGTTTTTGTTCCCCCCTTGTCAGAATGTACCTTTACAGTAGCCAAACTATATCACCTCTTTAAATGTAGCCTATAGATATTGGGCAGGAAACCTGTGTCGCTGACTCCTCACTCCCCCGACAAGTGTCTGAGGCTGAATCAGCCTATTAACAATGTTGGTGTTAATATTTGACCCCGAAGTGAACTTCCAGCCACATGTTGTCATAATCACAACAGCCTAGTTGCACCTCCTTCACCCAAATCTGGCCCCTGCTCATTTGCTTAATCATGTCTTTGTTACCTCTGGAGTAGATTGTCAGTAGCCATGCCTCTGGTCGCACTAGCATCTTAACCAGAAGGATGCAGGTTCGAGTCCCACTTCAGGACTTGAAGCACAAAAACAAAGGCTGGTAGTGGTGCACTGCCGCAGGCACCATCATTTGGAACGATGTTAAATAGAATCCATGTCTGCCCCTGTATCTACTTCACCAATGTTGACTACTTAAGTCAGTATTAAAATCCTGATAAATCTGTTGTCTGATTGGGTGCATCTTCAGATCTTAGTTAAGTTTAAAAAAAAAATACTTTTAGGATATTATAAAATATACCTAGTTAGGCTTCCTTGTGCTCAGAAGATCCAGCTTAATTTTTAAAGCCTCCTTAGTCCTGCAAACAAGCTTAATTAGCAGAAATTGCCAATGGTAAGTAATTTTACCCATTTCCCATTTGGTGTGTAGGACCAACTTTGTGCGTGATGTTTAGCTTTTCTAAACTAGCACACAATTTGTGCTTGGAATTCCCAATCTTTTGCACTGTTTATGTTGATTTTTGGGCAAATTGCACTAGGTGTATTCAGTGCAATCAAGTAAAAGCTTCAAGCCTGGAACTATTCTGAAATGGAGATAAATATGATACAGGCAATTATAGATCCAATAGTGGGCAGAATGTAGAATAGGTTATTGCTATGTAAGTGCTAAGAGACTGTCATCATAGGCTTAGAATGTGGAACGTTTGCTTTACAAACTTCTTTGACTTTTGGAGCTGATTGCAAAAAACCCAAAATGGAAAATGGAATTATCTCTCAATTTGGACCTGCAGAAAACATCTGAGAAGGAATGGTACTTGTGTAGTACCAGTGTTGCGAATATATCTAGTTCATAGTTCACGTGTTTTAGAAAAAAAACTGTAACTCCTAAAGCTAAAAGTGAACTGAAAATGGCGTAAATGCAATTCAAGCAAGCTTGGAGCTTATTGCATTGAAGGTTCTGGCTTAAGAGATTAACAGCTAGAAATGTAAGGTAATTAAAATGCTGGGCTTTAGAAATGGGAACGAAGGAGCAGGAGTCGACCATTTGGCCATTCAAGCCTGCTCCACCATTCAACTAAATCATGGCTAATCATTTACCTCTGGCGTCACTCTCCCACCTGATCCCCATAACCCTTAATGTCATTAGTATCTAGAAATCTATCGATTTGTATCTTGAACATGCTCAGTGATTGAGCTTCCACAGCCCTGTAGGGTAGAGAATTCCAAAGATTCACCGAGTGAAAAAATTCCACATCTCTGTCTTAAATGGGCTGCCCCTTATTCTGAAACTCTGTCCCTTGGTTCAAGACTCTGAAACCAGGAGAAACATCCTATCTGCATCTACCCTGTCACACACTAAGAAATTTGTAAATTTCAGTGAGCTCACCTTTCGTTCTTTGAAATGTTAGAATATGGGCCCAGTTTCCTCAATTTCTCCTCATGAGCCAACCCTGCCATCCCAGAGATAAGTGTGGTGAGCCACTGTTGCACTTCCTCTTTGACAAGTATATTCCACCTTGGATCAGGAGATCAAAACTATACACAGTGCATTCTCACCAAGACTCTATTCAATTGCAGCAAGACATCCTTACCCCTGTACTCAAATTCCCTTAAATGAAGGCCAGCATACCATTTGCCTTCCTTATTGCTTGCTGCACCTGCTAGCGAGCTTTTTAGTGACTCATGAACAAGGACAGCGCTCTTCCCAAACCCTGTCCATTTCAGAAATACTCTGCCTTCCTGTTATTTTTAACCAAGTGGATGCCTTCACACTTGTTAACATTATATTCCACCTGCCATGTTCTTGCCCACTCACTTAAGCCTGTCTAAGTCCTCTTGAAGCCTCCTTGCATCCTCCTCACAACATACATTCTGACCTAGTTTTGTCATCAGCAAATTTGGAAATATTACAATTGGCCCCCACATACAAATCATTGATCTAGATTGTGAACAGCTGTGGTCTGAGCACTGACCCTTGTGGTACCCCACTGGTAACAGGCCGCCATCCTGAGACCGATTTGTTTATTCCTACTGTTTTCTGTCTGTTAACCAGTTCGGTATATTACCCCCAATGATCTAATTATGTTTACTAACCTGTGTGGGAGCTTATCAAAAGCTGCCTGAAAATCCAAATACACCATTTTCACTGGTTCTCCTTTTATCTATGGTACAAGTAACATCTTCCCAAAAATTCCAACAGGTTTATCAAACATGATTTCTTTTTCATAAATCCATATGACTCTGCCTAGTTATCTCATCCTTTATAATGGAATCTAACATTTTCCCTACTACTGACAGTCAAACTAACAGGTATGTAGTTCCCTCTCTTTCTCTCTCCCTCCGTTCTTAAATTGGGAGGTTACATTTGCTTCTTTCCACTCTGAAGGAACCTTTCCAGAATCTATAGAGTTTTGAAAAGTAACCACCAATGCTTCCACTATTTCTATAACCACCTCCTTCAGCACTCTGGGATGTAGCTCATCAAGTCCAGGGGATTTATTTACCTTCAATCCAATTAATTTTGAGTACTACATCTTTACTGAGACAAACCTCTTTCAGTTCATCATTTTCACAAGTCCCTCGGTTCCTCATATTTCTGGGAAATTTTCTGTATCTTCCTTTGTGAAGACAGACACAAGGGTGGAATTTTATGGCCCCTCCCGCTGGCAGCATTTTCCAGTCCTGCCAAAGTCCATGGACTTTTGAGCAGCTCATACTTTTTCTGGCCCTGCTTCCACCATGACAGGGCCGTAAATATCCACCCAAAGCGATTGTTTAGTTTAGTTTCTCTGATATTTCCCTATTCCCAATTATAAATTCTCTTTTTCTCATAACTAAAGAAGCTTTTACTATAAGCCTTTTGTTTTTGTTAAACCCTCCCCAACAGCACTAGCAGATCTCCCTGTGAAGATGTTGGTCCCAGACTTGCAAAGGTGCAGCATGTCCATGTTGTACAGGTCCCCAATGCTCAGAAATCTGATGCCCTCTCTCCTACACAATTCTCCAGTCATGTGTTCAATCGCTCAATCCTCTTTTTCCTATCCTCACTAGCACGTGGCACTGGGAGTAATCCTGAGATTACTGCTTTTGATCTCCTTTTTAATTTCTTAACTCCCAGAAATCTGCTTTCAGGACCTCATCCTCCCTTCCTACTATGTCATTGGTACCAATGTGCACCATGACCTCTGGCTGTTCATCTTCCACCAGTAGAAGGTTCTGCAGTCATCCTGTGACTCCTTGACCCTGACCCCAGGGAGGCAATATACCATTCTGGTGTCATGTCTACAGCAACAGATATGAAGCCTGTTCCCCTAACCAGCAAATTCCCTTTCACTATTGCTCTTCCGCTCCCGTTATAAATTGGGAATAAATTGGGAATAAAGCTCTCTTTCCCCCCCCACCCGCAACAGTGGGGAAACTCTGCCCATTGCTGTACCTCTCCATTTTCCTCAATCTCTGACTAGCGATGCTGTCAATCTGTCTGACATGAAGTTGTGGATGAGTGAAATTTTCCAACAATTGAACATCAGGGAGACTAGAGCTATTGTTGCTGTTGACCGCAACGAACTCTACTTTTGCCACGGATTCCTCCCTTCCAATCGGACTGAATCAGATTCTGTGCAGCCTTGATATTGTGTTTGATGCATTATGTTCCAAAGCCCACATCTGAGCCATTGCCAAGACTACGTCCTACCTCTGCCCTACCGCCCTTTTTTTTTTACTTCCCCCACTTTCCCCCCTCAACCCTATCGATGCTTTTCTCACTATGGACACCTTTTACACTTAATTTCTCCAGTCTTCCTTGTTGGCAACTCATTTGCTTTGTCTGCAAATTGTGACTCGCTCACATCCTACCCTGGATAAGATTTGCCTCCCAGGTGAAAATTAGGATAAAGAAAGACACTTGCTTTCTTTCTTTGTTAACACTTGGAGGGTAATAGCTGTCCCCTGAGAGAGCAAATGTTAGGTGGAAGCTGGCCAGGGCTAAATTTGCCAGTACTCTGTCTTATGTTTGGGATGCTGCTAGTGTATGTTGATCCGGAAGAGAACAACTAAAAGCATGGGATCATTCCTTAAGTGTCCAATGGAGCATGTCTCCTGGCCTCCTAAAAAAATTTTTTTTTTTTTGTCCTTGAAACTTTCCTGTTTGGTCACTTCTAGCCCCAAAGGACCTTCTCGCAACTGTACCTGCCAAGAGTACCACACTAGATTTCTGGCTCAGATTGCCAGTTAAATATGCAGTCAGTTCCTGATAGAATTGGGATAAATCTCAGAAACTGGCAAGGCAGTTGTAGAAAAGTGTCTTTTTCCACCTGTGCAAAAGACCAAGTTAAATTAAATGACCAAATGAACTGAGCTCTGCATCTGAGCAAGCCTGCAGGGCAATTTTAATTGCTGTACACCTGGATTCCATCTTGTATGTAGGATTAAAATTCCCCATTCTGTTTCTCTCTCTTTCCCTGGCTCAGTTCCTGGGAAACTATCTTCTGCAAATCATCTTTTCACTTTATTCTAAATGAGTAATTCGGTGTGCACAGGAAGTTTTTAAATTTGTTTTTGAGTGCTTGTATTGGACATTGCCACCATCATTTGTATTTCATACTTGTTTTGGTCCTTGAGAATCGTAAATTTGGACTCATTTATAGAAGGGAATGCCATTATGAAGAAGGAAGGGGGCTAAGAAAAAAATCAGTGGATTTGACACTGGTCAGAAAATCAAAATGCAAGTTTAAAAGATCAAATGCTAGTATTAGACTGAAAGACGTGAGGTCGTTTAGATTTGGAGATATCTTCCACATGTGACCTTGATGTACTGGAAGAGAGATTTGTTAGAACTATGAACTTGATGTTTTTTTTTTTAAAGGTGAATGTGGCAGGCCTCCAACATTGGAAAATGGCACTCCAGATGATAAATTTATTCCTCTGACCACCTTTCCTGTGGGTACTAAAGTTAGTTACAGATGTTACCGAGGTTACGTGTTTAAGGAAGGGGGTTCAAGACTTGTTACCTGCATGGCAGGTTCAACTTGGTCACCATTGCAGGCTGTTTGTGAACGTAAGTAATGAGCAATTTTATTTCCCTTCTTCCCTTGCCCTCACTTTTTTTTCCCTTGATCAGTTTTCTCTCAAAGGAAATGACTTGTGCTGGAGTTCATTTCTCTAGAGACAAGCAATTTTTTGGTACTAAGCCAAGTGACCATTCTTGTATGTGAGTCTGAGTGCCTCAAATGTAGGCGGCACCATAGTTTGGCTTGAATCATTTCTAACCCAATATGCAATAAAAATCTCAACAAGGATCACTGGATATTGATCAGTAATGGGACCCACTTGTGTTCTACCCTGGGTGCTAATGACACCAGAGTATTGGACGCTGTTATTTGAAAACCAAGTCTTTTGTACATCTTATGTTTGCACGCTATCAATGAGTAATCAAACAAAAAGCCTGTTAACAATTGAAAGTGGATATATATTTTTGGATGTCTTTGCCATCATGAAATTGCTGATTATTCCATGATAGGTCATTTCTTTAGTCACCAAGAAGGGTGTTAATGGTCCTTTAGGTAAATTTGTGCTCCTCCTGTTCCTCGCCTGTCTTCCCTTTCTTTATTACCCTATTAAAATCCAACCATATCCAGATGTACGTCAATAGTATATTTCTCGCTGAACTGGCTATATTAGAATCTGTTGTCATTTGTTAATCAAGGTTAAGCAGCAGTGAGGTGAAATGATTAATTTTCTTTTTTGTTGCTTCTGAAATTGGAACAGAAGCTAGGTTAATTACTGAGTATCAGAAATAGGGGGCAGGAGTTTAACTTTGGGGGGTGGGGCCCACTCATCGACACGTAAGATGTCGCAGGATGACGTCGGGCAGATCTCCCGACATCACCGCACCCCATTTAAATTTTCAGGAAGGCGGGGGTTCAGCAAAATCAGCTGCGCGACCACCAACCTGTCAATGGCCAATTGAGGCCGATGACAGGATCAATTAAGCAATTAAAGGACCTGCACGTCCAACCTTAAGGTTGGCGGGCAGGCCAGGATCCCCAGCGGCAACTGGAAAAACAGCAGTATGAGGTTTCTGTAGGGTTTTAAAAATGTTAATAAAGTTGTTATGGAAATTATGAACATGTCACAACTCATGTCACATGAAGGGGACATGTAAGGGAATATTCTTCTATATTTTTAATATTGTTGAAAGTAGAGGCAGCATTTTGACTCACTCATCTCCCTGAGGCTATGATTCATGTTCAGCTTTCACAGCAGGATACAAGCAAATAACCTAGAGTTGCACTTCAACCTGAAACATTGGGCAGAATTTTGCTGTCGGCGAGCAGGGGGTGGGGCCCACTCGCTGAGGCGTAAAATGACACGGGATGACGTTGGGTGGAACCTCCAACATCATCCTGCCCCATTTAAATTTTCAGGAAGGCGGGCCCGCAGCAAAATCAGCAGCGGGCCTGCTCGTCTGTCAATGGCCAATTGAGGCCATTGACAGGATTATTTATATAATTAAGGTACCTGCCTGTCTAACGTTAAGGTTGGTGGGTCGGCCAGGATCCCCGGCGGCAAATAGAGAAAACACAAAACCTCATCCAGCGGCAGGATGAAGTTTCATGCAGGGTTTTAAACAGTTTAATAAAGTTATTATGCAAATTATGAACATTTTCGATCACATGTGACATTGTCACATGAGGGAGGGGCGTTCGGGAATTTTTTTTAAATTTTTAATATTATTCAACGTGGAAGCGACTTAGCATCAGGGAGATGTGCGTTCTTTTGTGCGCATGCGCGAAAGAGCGCACTCTCGCTTTTGGGGAATCCCCGTTGCCCACACAAGAAGCACACAGCGCTTCCCGCTGGACATCACACTGGGCGTGTGTTAATTGGCCCGTCCACATAAAATGGCGGCGGGGCCTTTTCTCCATCGGGAATCGTCTCCCCGCCCACCGGAGATTGGGTCGGGCCCGCCCGCCCGACTGGCAGAAAATTCTGCCCATTAAGTTTGTTTTTCTCGTCACGTGTGCTGTCAGACCTGTTCAATGTTTCTAATAGTTTCTTCATAGTGTCTTAAGACTTCGACTGAGTGTAGAGAATGTGAAGCACTTATCAACATGTACACCTGGGTGTGGCCAGCTCTCAAATACTGCAACAGTCACTGAAAAATTGTGATTTGCATAGTCAACCCTAATCATGGTGCAATATGGGTGTTATGATTGCTCCTGGAGATGACCTCCACATGGCAGGTTTATGCTGTGCTGTTAAGAATTGGCAAGAGTGTGAGCCAGTTAATTCACCCAGTTGTTCATGGGTGAAGCAAAAGCAGAGCAGCCTGTGTAAGTGGGAAAGATACTCGTGCCTGAACAAGCCTGCCATTGGGCTGTGTTAGAGATCTGACTGATGCACAGTTCTTGTTGTTGGTCCTAAAGATATATGCAACCTCTCACTCTGTGGTGAATTGTAGACCAGAAATGCTGAACAGGGCCGTGGATGGCTTTGTTGACTGAGTTAATGTTTCATATTCACCTTTCACAGCAGGATGCAAGCAAATAACCTAGGGTTGCACTTGAACCTGAAACATTACATTTGTTTCTCTCACCACAGGTGCTGCCAGACCTGTTCAGTGTTTCCAATAGTTTGTTTTCATGTTGAAATTGTTTTTGTCAGTGTCCAGGCCAACATATTTCCTTTATTATAAATTGATTAATGAGTCACTCACCTCACTGCTGCTGTGGGAGCTTTCATTCATTGTGTAGAATGATTACCATATTTACTTAAATAACAGTGACTGCACATCAGAGTACGTCATTGCTCACAAACACCCAAAGTGCTTCACGTGTAAAGTGATGAGATGCTGTCTTAATTTCTTTACGTGTCTTGATCACAAATTTGCCAAGGAAATTGCTGAACTTCTGCACATCTGCGATTTTCTTTATTAATCTGGCCATATTCTACCATGGCCTTAATAGATACAACCATTATTAAAATAAAACAGGATCATTCCATTGAGTTTGGATTGACTGGTAAAACACATTCTTTATGAGATTGCCTCGAGCTTACATTAAAAGCAAAGTCATGACATTATCAAATTTTGTATCATTGGACAGGATCTTTAATTTCCATTGCTGTGAAAACTTGAATATAAATCCTAGAAGAATTGGAGCTAACGCATGCAGTGGTTTTCATAAAGTTAAACTGTGAATTGCATTCAAAACCCATGAGAGAATGTGGTGTATTTTAACATTTTTTTTCTAGCAAGAAGCTGTGACAATCCTGGAGATATTCTCAATGGATATTATAATGCATCAAGTACCACTTTGGGAAGTCGAGTTACTTTTTATTGCAATGCAGGGTAAGTGTCCAGTTTATCAATCACTGAATGAGGTTGTTCACTCTGTTGTAAAAGATTATATTTTGTTCAGATTTTAAGTTGAGGTCAGTCGTGGTAGCTTCCCCAAGAAGGAAACCACTTGCTCAGTTTATTTCTGGTGATTTCCTGTGTTGCCTTTGAATAAATTTTCCTGTTCTATAACTTGGTTGTCTTATCATTTTACATTATGGACAGTTAATGTGCTTATATTTTCACCCAATAACAACTGGATCAAGTGTCCAAATCCCATCAGCTAGATACTGTGACAATTTATTAAAAAGAAATACAGAATCTGAGGGTTCAGAATTGAAACTTGGTGCTTACTTCCTTAAAATATTTGATGCTACTGTTCAACTGAGTTAAGATGCATGAAAACTCTTCCCACGATAAACTTCCAAAATCCGGCATAAGATCATGAGTAATAGGAGGAGTAGCCCATTGAGCCTGCTGTGTCATTTGATAAGATTGTAGCTGATCTGTTTGTAGTGTTAACTCCACTTTCCTGCCTGCCACCATCACCCTTGACTCCCTGGACAATCAGTTGGCCTCAGCTTTGAATATATTCAATGACTCTGTCTCCACTGCTCTCTGGAGCAAAGAATTTCATTGATTGTTGATCAGAAATTCCTCTTCATCTGTCTTAAATGAGATGTCCAAATTTGGAACTCCAACCTTAGTTCTAGATTCCCTTATAAGGGGACACATCCTCCCAGCATCTCCCCTGTCGAGTCCCTTCAGAATCTTCTTTCAATAAGATTACCTCTCATTCTTCTAAATTCCAATGAGTGTAGGTCCAACCTGCTCAACCTTTCCTCCGAAGACAACTGTTTTCATCCAAAGAATCAGCTTAGTGAACCTTCTCTGAACTGCTTGGAATGCGAGTATATCCTTCATAAGTATGGAGACCAAAAGTGTATGCAGTACTCCAGGTGTGGTCTCCCCAGTGCCCTGCACAGATGTGGGAAGACTTCCCCACTTTTATGCTCCATTCCCCTTGCAATCAAGGCCAACATTTCACTTGCCTTCCTAATTGCTTGCTGTACCTGCAGGGTAAGTGATTTTTTTGGGATTCATGTACAAGGACATCCAGATGCCTCTGTAATTCAGCATTCTGCAGTCTTTCTCACTTTAACATTCGACTTTTCTTTTTACACAAAAGTGGACAACCTCACATTTCCAGTTCATTTGCCAATTTTTTTGCCCAGACAATTAACCTATCACTATTCCTTTGCAGATTTTTTGTATTGTTCTCAAAGGTTTTCCTACTTATCTTGTACCTTCAGCAAATTTAGCTGCAATACACTTTGTCCCTTCATCCAAGTCATTAATATAGGTTGTAAATAGTTGACCCCAGCACTGATCCCTGTGGCACCCCATGGTTACATTTCGCCAACCTGAAAGTGACCCATTTATCCTGAATGTTTCCTGTTAGTTAGCCAATTCTCTGTCTATGCTAAGATATCACCTCCAATGCTATGAGTTATTCTGCAGGAAACTGAGGCACCTTATGCCTTTAGGAAATATAGATACATAACATATACTGACTCTCCTTTACCCTGCTTGTTACATGCTCAAGAACACCTGTCAAACATGATTTCTTTCACAAAACCAGCAACATCAATGCTCATTCATTTAGCACCTGTTGTAATAAAACATTCCCATGGTGCTTCACAGGAGCATTACCAGGCAAAATTTATTGCTGAGCCAAATAAGGAAAGGGGATATTGGGGTAGCTGACAAGGAGTTTGATCAAAGAAGTTGACTGAAAGGTGAAGGGTTTGAGGCAGAAAAGTAGAAGGTTTTGTTGGGGGGTGTGAGGGTGGGGTGTTGTGCTTGGGACGTAGGCTGCTGATGGTCTAGCTGGAGTTCTGTAGTAACCATGCAAGTTATTTTGCTTTTCGCTCTGCTCCACTGCTAATCAATTAGCATGTTATTTATCATTATAGATCTTAATCCATATAACCTTCAGAACAGGTGATGTGATCAGAAGAAATTGGTTTCATTTTTGATATTGGGTAATTTTTTTATATTACTGCAGCAGTTTTTTGATTTCTTTTTCTTTTCCAGATATAAGATGGTTGGTAGGGACTACCGGATATGTACAGCTGATGGTTGGGATGGCCAGGTTCCAACGTGTGAACGTAAGTTCGGACTTCTAAATGGCACAGAATGGTTGCCTTGGTTTTTTTCTGTGCCCAAGGATTGAACTATGCTACAGCAATATAATTAATACTTTGATTTTTCACATTTCATTCTTAACCTGAAGAAACAACCATTCAATTAATCAAGCTAGTACGTTAACTGTTATTCAGTCTCTGCTATCACATGGACTCTGCTTCCTTATTAATCTCTTCTCAAGAGCAGTCTTTCAAGGGTCATTGAATACCACAGTGATTATTGGCTGGAGTGGAACAAGAAGCAAAGTATTAGAAATACTGTGTAAGCAAGAGTTTTGTAGTAACCTTTTGGCAACTACTGAATTATACCTCTTGAATTTAGAAGCTACACAAAGGAAACCAAACCTGATGCATTTTGATGTAGGAAACGTATCACCTGGATTCGGTCATATACCTTTTAACGAGTTCAGGTTGTTTGCATTTGCACAGCTCTGACACCATCCCTGCTATGGAGTAGTGCAGTTACCACTGTAAATTCCAATGAGGAATTTCTTTGACATTCAAGTATCCTATTGTGTCTCAGAAACTAATTTTCTCATGAGCAAAATGTTCAAATTTCACAATTGTCGGGTATTTTGATCAACTCAAATTAGGAGAGAGTGCTGAAAATGGATGGTATGTTATTCAGCACATGAGAGAACTGATGAAGGGCTATGTCTAAAATATTCAGTTGCTGTTAAGCATCAATCTGTCTTGGCTGTTGGTTTAGATTCTCTAATTTGCTGTGGAAAAAGCTTCCATCAAAAAGATTTGTTTTGATCTCCCTCCTTTGCTTTAGCAGAATATAGATGGCTCACATTCAATGATCTCAAATATGAAATGAAATCACATCAATGTAAACGCAGTTGGAATTCCTTCATAACCCCCTGCTGCCACCCCCACCCTCAATAACCAATCTACATAATATTGGTTGTCCATTGAGTTATTGGCTAGTGGAAAAGAAGTGTTGGTGAACTTGAATGTTTTGCCACTGAGACATTTGATTTGACAGTCTGACTGAATTTCATTTTTCCCTAGTTGTCACATGTCCCGATCCTCCCTCTATTAGTAATGGGACAGTTTCATCACCATCTGGAGAGTTCTGGACATTTGGAAGTGTAGCAAAGTATCACTGTAATAAGGACTACTCACTGATTGGTGAAGACACCATCACCTGTGGAGCAAATGGAGAATGGGACAAGGATCCACCAAGATGTCAAGGTACAGAACTATTGTTCAGAATTGTCAACTTTCCTGCAGCATTCAGTTGGAGCCAGAGATGTTGCCTATCCAAGTCAGAGTCCTAACTGTCATTGTAGTTTCTAATTCCATCAATGCATGGTACTTCCTGCCCAGTGTACCCCACTGTAGGATAATCTTCTTCTTTCAACACCCCACACAATGCCAGTGGATCAACTATCACCATTGCCCTTTGCACTTCCTACAGATTGTCCGCCCCGTTATGAGCAAGGTCCTTGCCATCCATAATCTTATTGTGCAGGATTGGATTATCATCATGGCCTTGACTGAAAACTAAGGGAGAGGTGATGCAGCTTCCCTGAAGTGTATTCTTCCTAGCTGGCTATACCTTCCACAACTTGTTCCAAGCAGGCCATCCTCCTTGACTTGTCTGCAACCGTTTAACATGGCTAACTATACCACCCCCTTAATACAGCATTTGTTGTCCAGCTGAGTGGGACTGCACTCATGCTGGTTTCATTATTCTGTATTTAATGATAGTTGTAGAATTGCTGCAATGGCTTCCCTTGTCTGTCCTGCACTATTATCTCCGGTACCAGCTCGGGATCTCTCCTTGCTGCCCTCCATTTCTCATCTGCATGTTGGCCCTCAACTGACTTGTGTTGTTGCTGCTTCCACATGTATGTCGATGACCTGCCATCAACCTTTCTTAAATAAAAGCAAAATACTGCGGATACTGGAAATCTGAAACAAAAACAAAAATACCTGGAAAAACTCAGGAGGTCTGACAGCATCTGCAGGGAGGAATATTGTTGACGTTTCGAGTCCGTAAGATTCTTCATCAGAACTAAGGAAATAGAGAAATGAGGTGAAATATAAGCTGGTTGAGGGGGGTGGGACAGGTAGAGCTGGATAGGGGGCCAATGATAGGTAGAGGCAAAGAAGAGATTGCCAAAGATGTCATGGACAAAAGGACAAAGGGGTGGTGACGGTGGTGAAATTATCTGAGGAATGTGCTAATGGGGACATTAAGGGTAGCAAGCAGGACATGCTAGTGGCAGATGGCCCTCGTGAGGGTGGGGTGGGGGAAGGGATTGAAATGGTTTAAAAGGTGGAGATAAAACAATAGATTGAAATAAATTTAAATATAGGTGGGAAAAGAAAAATATATTTGTAAAAAAAATGATAAATTATTGGAAAAAGGGGGAACGGAAAGGGGGTGGGGATGGAGGAGGGCGTTCATGATCTGAAATTGTTGAACTGACTATTAAGTCCGGAAGGCTGTAAAGTGCTTAGTCAGAAAATGATGTGCTGTTCCTCCAGTTTGCGTTGAGCTTCAGTGGAAAATTGCAGCAGGCCAAGGACGGACATGTGGGTATGAGAGCAGGGTGGTGTGTTGAAATGGCAAGCGAGAGGGAGGTCTGGGTCATGCTTGCGGACAGACCGAAGGTGTTCCGCAAAGTGGTCACCCAGTCTGCGTTTGGTCTCTCCAATGTAGAGGAGACTGCATTGGGAGCAGCGAATGCAGTCGACAAACCTTTCTTTACCTTTCTTTCAACCTTTCTTAATCTGCCATGCCACCTTTCAAAAATTCTTGCACATATACCCCAATCCCTCTGCTCTTGCACCCTTAGCTGTTTTTACATATTGCCGCTATCAACTTTGTCTGCATTAAATTTCCTTTGCCACACATCCACCCATTCGTCCATCCAGTCTATGTCCTTTTGATGTCTGTCACTATTCTCCTGCCACCAGTTCACAATACTTACAAGATTTATATCAGCTGTAAATTTTGAAATTGTGCGCTGCACACTCTTATCCAAGTCTAGGTTATGGAATAAAGGCCAAGAAAAGCAGTAGCCCTAATACTGACTCCAGGAGCCCTGGCGCATGTCATCCTGCAGTCTGAAACAACCATTCACAGTTACCCTCTACTTTTTCACTCAGCTTTAACTTTGCTGACAAGCCTGTTTGAAGCGCTTTATCAAATGCTTTTTGGAAATCCATGTACACCAGAATAACCTCATTAGCCTCATCTCTCGTCTGACCTCAAGCACCCTTTTTCTGTTTCATCTCTCCCTCTTTTTCACATTACTCTGCTGTTGATTCTTTTTGTGTTTTTGTTCCCCCCTTGTCAGAATGTACCTTTACAGTAGCCAAACTATATCACCTCTTTAAATGTAGCCTATAGATATTGGGCAGGAAACCTGTGTCGCTGACTCCTCACTCCCCCGACAAGTGTCTGAGGCTGAATCAGCCTATTAACAATGTTGGTGTTAATATTTGACCCCGAAGTGAACTTCCAGCCACATGTTGTCATAATCACAACAGCCTAGTTGCACCTCCTTCACCCAAATCTGGCCCCTGCTCATTTGCTTAATCATGTCTTTGTTACCTCTGGAGTAGATTGTCAGTAGCCATGCCTCTGGTCGCACTAGCATCTTAACCAGAAGGATGCAGGTTCGAGTCCCACTTCAGGACTTGAAGCACAAAAACAAAGGCTGGTAGTGGTGCACTGCCGCAGGCACCATCATTTGGAACGATGTTAAATAGAATCCATGTCTGCCCCTGTATCTACTTCACCAATGTTGACTACTTAAGTCAGTATTAAAATCCTGATAAATCTGTTGTCTGATTGGGTGCATCTTCAGATCTTAGTTAAGTTTAAAAAAAAAATACTTTTAGGATATTATAAAATATACCTAGTTAGGCTTCCTTGTGCTCAGAAGATCCAGCTTAATTTTTAAAGCCTCCTTAGTCCTGCAAACAAGCTTAATTAGCAGAAATTGCCAATGGTAAGTAATTTTACCCATTTCCCATTTGGTGTGTAGGACCAACTTTGTGCGTGATGTTTAGCTTTTCTAAACTAGCACACAATTTGTGCTTGGAATTCCCAATCTTTTGCACTGTTTATGTTGATTTTTGGGCAAATTGCACTAGGTGTATTCAGTGCAATCAAGTAAAAGCTTCAAGCCTGGAACTATTCTGAAATGGAGATAAATATGATACAGGCAATTATAGATCCAATAGTGGGCAGAATGTAGAATAGGTTATTGCTATGTAAGTGCTAAGAGACTGTCATCATAGGCTTAGAATGTGGAACGTTTGCTTTACAAACTTCTTTGACTTTTGGAGCTGATTGCAAAAAACCCAAAATGGAAAATGGAATTATCTCTCAATTTGGACCTGCAGAAAACATCTGAGAAGGAATGGTACTTGTGTAGTACCAGTGTTGCGAATATATCTAGTTCATAGTTCACGTGTTTTAGAAAAAAAACTGTAACTCCTAAAGCTAAAAGTGAACTGAAAATGGCGTAAATGCAATTCAAGCAAGCTTGGAGCTTATTGCATTGAAGGTTCTGGCTTAAGAGATTAACAGCTAGAAATGTAAGGTAATTAAAATGCTGGGCTTTAGAAATGGGAACGAAGGAGCAGGAGTCGACCATTTGGCCATTCAAGCCTGCTCCACCATTCAACTAAATCATGGCTAATCATTTACCTCTGGCGTCACTCTCCCACCTGATCCCCATAACCCTTAATGTCATTAGTATCTAGAAATCTATCGATTTGTATCTTGAACATGCTCAGTGATTGAGCTTCCACAGCCCTGTAGGGTAGAGAATTCCAAAGATTCACCGAGTGAAAAAATTCCACATCTCTGTCTTAAATGGGCTGCCCCTTATTCTGAAACTCTGTCCCTTGGTTCAAGACTCTGAAACCAGGAGAAACATCCTATCTGCATCTACCCTGTCACACACTAAGAAATTTGTAAATTTCAGTGAGCTCACCTTTCGTTCTTTGAAATGTTAGAATATGGGCCCAGTTTCCTCAATTTCTCCTCATGAGCCAACCCTGCCATCCCAGAGATAAGTGTGGTGAGCCACTGTTGCACTTCCTCTTTGACAAGTATATTCCACCTTGGATCAGGAGATCAAAACTATACACAGTGCATTCTCACCAAGACTCTATACAATTGCAGCAAGACATCCTTACCCCTGTACTCAAATTCCCTTAAATGAAGGCCAGCATACCATTTGCCTTCCTTATTGCTTGCTGCACCTGCTAGCGAGCTTTTTAGTGACTCATGAACAAGGACAGCGCTCTTCCCAAACCCTGTCCATTTCAGAAATACTCTGCCTTCCTGTTATTTTTAACCAAGTGGATGCCTTCACACTTGTTAACATTATATTCCACCTGCCATGTTCTTGCCCACTCACTTAAGCCTGTCTAAGTCCTCTTGAAGCCTCCTTGCATCCTCCTCACAACATACATTCTGACCTAGTTTTGTCATCAGCAAATTTGGAAATATTACAATTGGCCCCCACATACAAATCATTGATCTAGATTGTGAACAGCTGTGGTCTGAGCACTGACCCTTGTGGTACCCCACTGGTAACAGGCCGCCATCCTGAGACCGATTTGTTTATTCCTACTGTTTTCTGTCTGTTAACCAGTTCGGTATATTACCCCCAATGATCTAATTATGTTTACTAACCTGTGTGGGAGCTTATCAAAAGCTGCCTGAAAATCCAAATACACCATTTTCACTGGTTCTCCTTTTATCTATGGTACAAGTAACATCTTCCCAAAAATTCCAACAGGTTTATCAAACATGATTTCTTTTTCATAAATCCATATGACTCTGCCTAGTTATCTCATCCTTTATAATGGAATCTAACATTTTCCCTACTACTGACAGTCAAACTAACAGGTATGTAGTTCCCTCTCTTTCTCTCTCCCTCCGTTCTTAAATTGGGAGGTTACATTTGCTTCTTTCCACTCTGAAGGAACCTTTCCAGAATCTATAGAATTTTGAAAAGTAACCACCAATGCTTCCACTATTTCTATAACCACCTCCTTCAGCACTCTGGGATGTAGCTCATCAAGTCCAGGGGATTTATTTACCTTCAATCCAATTAATTTTGAGTACTACATCTTTACTGAGACAAACTTCTTTCAGTTCATCATTTTCACAAGTCCCTCGGTTCCTCATATTTCTGGGAAATTTTCTGTATCTTCCTTTGTGAAGACAGACACAAGGGTGGAATTTTATGGCCCCTCCCGCTGGCAGCATTTTCCAGTCCTGCCAAAGTCCATGGACTTTTGAGCAGCTCATGCTTTTTCTGGCCCTGCTTCCACCATGACAGGGCCGTAAATATCCACCCAAAGCGATTGTTTAGTTTAGTTTCTCTGATATTTCCCTATTCCCAATTATAAATTCTCTTTTTCTCATAACTAAAGAAGCTTTTACTATAAGCCTTTTGTTTTTGTTAAACCCTCCCCAACAGCACTAGCAGATCTCCCTGTGAAGATGTTGGTCCCAGACTTGCAAAGGTGCAGCATGTCCATGTTGTACAGGTCCCCAATGCTCAGAAATCTGATGCCCTCTCTCCTACACAATTCTCCAGTCATGTGTTCAATCGCTCAATCCTCTTTTTCCTATCCTCACTAGCACGTGGCACTGGGAGTAATCCTGAGATTACTGCTTTTGATCTCCTTTTTAATTTCTTAACTCCCAGAAATCTGCTTTCAGGACCTCATCCTCCCTTCCTACTATGTCATTGGTACCAATGTGCACCATGACCTCTGGCTGTTCATCTTCCACCAGTAGAAGGTTCTGCAGTCATCCTGTGACTCCTTGACCCTGACCCCAGGGAGGCAATATACCATTCTGGTGTCATGTCTACAGCAACAGATATGAAGCCTGTTCCCCTAACCAGCAAATTCACTTTCACTATTGCTCTTCCGCTCCCGTTATAAATTGGGAATAAATTAATATACTGAAGACTACGAAGCCTACTTCGTAGTATCTGAAACAGGGTTCTTCAGCTTTGACTTCTTGTTTTTAAAACAAGAAATCTTGTGGTATAGTTCCAGTCAGATCTCTTTTTAAATGAAAAATATTTTTTAAAGTGTAGGCATTGGAGTTACTTGGACCAATGATGCAGCAATCCATCAGTACTGCGCTGGCGTGTGAGTTGAGCTGTGCAGTTCCAGAATGAAATGTTAGTAAATGCTTGATTGTCACTCCCAAGGAACAGCCAACGGTTAAAGCTCACAGTTTGCATCTCGCTGCCATTACCATAAACTTTTCTCAAAGAACCCTCTGCTTGGAGTAAATGAAATACAGTTGACATCACTGTATATTCTAGTTTGAATGAAATGTTGAAGAAACATTGGCCAAGATTTCCCGGTCGGCGAGTGGGGCCCACTCTCCGACGCATAAAATGACGCGGAATGGCGTTGGGCGGAACTCCCGACGTCACCCCGCCCCACTTCAATTTTCAGGTAGGTGGGGTCCCAGCAGAATCAGCTGTGCGCCCGCCGACCTGTCAATGGCCAATTGAGGCTATTGACAAACTCATTAAAGTCATTTGTAGACGTGACCGTCCATCCTTCAGGTTGGTGGGCAGGCCGGTAGCCCTGGAAGCATGAGAAAGTATGAAAACTCATCCACGGGTGGGACGAGATTTCATGTAGGTTTTTAAAAATGTAATAACAGTGTCTTTGAAAGTGAAGGACAGGTCCCAACTCATGTGACAGTGTCACATGAGGGGACATGTCAGGGAAATTTATTTTTTTCTGTTTTTAAGATTTTTTTAGTGTGGTACCGATCTTCCTGAGGCAGCACTTAGCCTCAAGGAGATGAGTGCGCTCTTTCGTGCTTGATTGGCCTGCCCATGTAAAATGGCAGCACAGATCAGAGGTATGCCTCCGTGCCTGCTCCTAAGCTCTCTTTCCCCCCCACCCCCAACAGTGGGGAAACTCTGCCCATTGCTGTACCTCTCCATTTTCCTCAATCTCTCACTAGCGATGCTGTCAATCTGTCTGACATGAAGTTGTGGATGAGTGAAATTTTCCAACAATTGAACATCAGGGAGACTAGAGCTATTGTTGCTGTTGACCGCAACGAACTCTACTTTTGCCACAGATTCCTCCCTTCCAATCGGACTGAATCAGATTCTGTGCAGCCTTGATATTGTGTTTGATGCATTATGTTCCAAAGCCCACATCTGAGCCATTGCCAAGACTACGTCCTACCTCTGCCCTACCGCCCTTTTTTTTTACTTCCCCCACTTCCCCCCTCAACCCTATCGATGCTTTTCTCACTATGGACACCTTTTACATTTAATTTCTCCAGTCTTCCTAGTTGGCAACTCATTTGCTTTGTCTGCAAATTGTGACTCGCTCACATCCTACCCTGGATAAGATTTGCCTCCCAGGTGAAAATTAGGATAAAGAAAGACACTTGCTTTCTTTCTTTGTTAACACTTGGAGGGTAATAGCTGTCCCCTGAGAGAGCAAATGTTAGGTGGCAGCTGGCCAGGGCTAAATTTGCCAGTACTCTGTCTTATGTTTGGGATGCTACTAGTGTATATTGATCAGGAAGAGAACACCTAAAAGCATGGGATCATTCCTTAAGTGTCCACTGGAGCATGTCTCCTGGCCTCCTAAAAAAATTTTTTTTTTTTTGTCCTTGAAACTTTCCTGTTTGGTCACTTCTAGCCCCAAAGGACCTTCTCGCAACTGTACCTGCCAAGAGTACCACACTAGATTTCTGGCTCAGATTGCCAGTTAAATATGCAGTCAGTTCCTGATAGAATTGGGATAAATCTCAGAAACTGGCAAGGCAGTTGTAGAAAAGTGTCTTTTTCCACCTGTGCAAAAGACCAAGTTAAATTAAATGACCAAATGAACTGAGCTCTGCATCTGAGCAAGCCTGCAGGGCAATTTTAATTGCTGTACACCTGGATTCCATCTTGTATGTAGGATTAAAATTCCCCATTCTGTTTCTCTCTCTTTCCCTGGCTCAGTTCCTGGGAAACTATCTTCTGCAAATCATCTTTTCACTTTATTCTAAATGAGTAATTTGGTGTGCACAGGAAGTTTTTAAATTTGTTTTTGAGTGCTTGTATTGGACATCGCCATCATCATTTGTATTTCATACTTGTTTTAGTTTTGGTCCTTGAGAATTGTAAATTTGGAATCATTTTATAGAAGGGAATGCCATTATGAAGAAGGAAGGTGGCTAAGAAAAAAAATCAGTGGATTTGACACTGGTCAGAAAATCAAAATGCAAGTTTAAAAGATCAAATGCTAGTATTAGACTGAAAGACGTGAGGTAGTTTAGATTTGGAGATATCTTCCACATGTGACCTTGATATACTGGAAGAGAGACTTGTTAAAACTATGAACTTGATGTTTTTTAAAGGTGAGTGTGGCAAGCCTCCAACATTGGAAAATGGCACTCCAGATGATAAATTTATTCCTCTGACCACCTTTCCTGTGGGTACTAAAGTTAGTTACAGATGTTATGTGTTTCAGGAAGGGGGTTCAAGACTTGTTACCTTCATGGCCGATTCAACTTGGTCACCATTGCAGGCTGTTTGTGAACGTACGTAATGAGCAATTTTATTTCCCCCCTTCCCTTGCCCTCACTTTTTTTTCCCTTGATCAGTTTTCTCTCAAAGGAAATGACTTGTGCTGGAGTTCATTTCTCTAGAGACAAGCAATTTTTTGGTACTAAGCCAAGTGACCATTCTTGTATGTGAGTCTGAGTGCCTCAAATGTAGGCGGCACCATAGTTTGGCTTGAATCATTTCTAACCCAATATGCAGTAAAAATCTCAACAAGGATCACTGGATATTGATCAGTAATGGGAACCACTTGTGTTCTACCCTGGGTGCTAATGACACCAGAGTATTGGACGCTATTATTTGAAAACCAAGTCATTTGTACATCTTATGTTTGCACGCTATCAATGAGTAATCAAACAAAAAGCCTATTAACAATTGAAAGTGGATATATATTTTTGGATGTCTTTGCCATCATGAAATTGCTGGTTATTCCATGATAGGTCATTTCTTTAGTCACCAAGAAGGGTGTTAATGGTCCTTTAGGTAAATTTGTGCTCCTCCTGTTCCTCGCCTGTCTTCCCTTTCTTTATTACCCTATTAAAATCCAACCATATCCAGATGTACGTCAATAGTATATTTCTCGCTGAACTGGCTATATTAGAATCTGTTGTCATTTGTTAATCAAGGTTAAGCAGCAGTGAGGTGAAATGATTAATTTTCTTTTTTGTTGCTTCTGAAATTGGAACAGAAGCTAGGTTAATTACTGAGTATCAGAAATAGGGGGCAGGAGTTTAACTTTGGGGGGCGGGGCCCACTCATCGACACGTAAGATGTCGCAGGATGACGTCGGGCAGATCTCCCGACATCACCGCACCCCATTTAAATTTTCAGGAAGGCGGGGGTTCAGCAAAATCAGCTGCGCGACCACCAACCTGTCAATGGCCAATTGAGGCCGATGACAGGATCAATTAAGCAATTAAAGGACCTGCACGTCCAACCTTAAGGTTGGCGGGCAGGC
This sequence comes from Carcharodon carcharias, assembly GCF_017639515.1. Taxonomy (NCBI): domain Eukaryota; kingdom Metazoa; phylum Chordata; class Chondrichthyes; order Lamniformes; family Lamnidae; genus Carcharodon; species Carcharodon carcharias. The sequence goes on from NC_054475.1 coordinate 22,650,427, forward strand.
CAGGATCCCCAGCGGCAACTGGAAAAACAGCAGTATGAGGTTTCTGTAGGGTTTTAAAAATGTTAATAAAGTTGTTATGGAAATTATGAACATGTCACAACTCATGTCACATGAAGGGGACATGTAAGGGAATATTCTTCTATATTTTTAATATTGTTGAAAGTAGAGGCAGCATTTTGACTCACTCATCTCCCTGAGGCTATGATTCATGTTCAGCTTTCACAGCAGGATACAAGCAAATAACCTAGAGTTGCACTTCAACCTGAAACATTGGGCAGAATTTTGCTGTCGGCGAGCAGGGGGTGGGGCCCGCTCGCTGAGGCGTAAAATGACACGGGATGACGTTGGGTGGAACCTCCAACATCATCCTGCCCCATTTAAATTTTCAGGAAGGCGGGCCCGCAGCAAAATCAGCAGCGGGCCTGCTCGTCTGTCAATGGCCAATTGAGGCCATTGACAGGATTATTTATATAATTAAGGTACCTGCCTGTCTAACGTTAAGGTTGGTGGGTCGGCCAGGATCCCCGGCGGCAAATAGAGAAAACACAAAACCTCATCCAGCGGCAGGATGAAGTTTCATGCAGGGTTTTAAACAGTTTAATAAAGTTATTATGCAAATTATGAACATTTTCGATCACATGTGACATTGTCACATGAGGGAGGGGCGTTCGGGAATTTTTTTTAAATTTTTAATATTATTCAACGTGGAAGCGACTTAGCATCAGGGAGATGTGCGTTCTTTTGTGCGCATGCGCGAAAGAGCGCACTCTCGCTTTTGGGGAATCCCCCGTTGCCCACACAAGAAGCACACAGCGCTTCCCGCTGGACATCACACTGGGCGTGTGTTAATTGGCCCGTCCACATAAAATGGCGGCGGGGCCTTTTCTCCATCGGGAATCGTCTCCCCGCCCACCGGAGATTGGGTCGGGCCCGCCCGCCCGACTGGCAGAAAATTCTGCCCATTAAGTTTGTTTTTCTCGTCACGTGTGCTGTCAGACCTGTTCAATGTTTCTAATAGTTTCTTCATAGTGTCTTAAGACTTCGACTGAGTGTAGAGAATGTGAAGCACTTATCAACATGTACACCTGGGTGTGGCCAGCTCTCAAATACTGCAACAGTCACTGAAAAATTGTGATTTGCATAGTCAACCCTAATCATGGTGCAATATGGGTGTTATGATTGCTCCTGGAGATGACCTCCACATGGCAGGTTTAAGCTGTGCTGTTAAGAATTGGCAAGAGTGTGAGCCAGTTAATTCACCCAGTTGTTCATGGGTGAAGCAAAAGCAGAGCAGCCTGTGTAAGTGGGAAAGATACTCGTGCCTGAACAAGCCTGCCATTGGGCTGTGATGGAGATCTGACTGATGCACAGTTCTTGTTGTTGGTCCTAAAGATATATGAAACCTCTCACTCTGTGGTGAATTGTAGACCAGAAATGCTGAACAGGGCCGTGGATGGCTTTGTTGACTGAGTTAATGTTTCATATTCACCTTTCACAGCAGGATGCAAGCAAATAACCTAGGGTTGCACTTGAACCTGAAACATTACATTTGTTTCTCTCACCACAGGTGCTGCCAGACCTGTTCAGTGTTTCCAATAGTTTGTTTTCATGTTGAAATTGTTTTTGTCAGTGTCCAGGTCAACATATTTCCTTTATTATAAATTGATTAATGAGTCACTCACCTCACTGCTGCTGTGGGAGCTTTCATTCATTGTGTAGAATGATTACCATATTTACTTAAATAACAGTGACTGCACATCAGAGTACGTCATTGCTCACAAACACCCAAAGTGCTTCACGTGTAAAGTGATGAGATGCTGTCTTAATTTCTTTACGTGTCTTGATCACAAATTTGCCAAGGAAATTGCTGAACTTCTGCACATCTGCGATTTTCTTTATTAATCTGGCCATATTCTACCATGGCCTTAATAGATACAACCATTATTAAAATAAAACAGGATCATTCCATTGAGTTTGGATTGACTGGTAAAACACATTCTTTATGAGATTGCCTCGAGCTTACATTAAAAGCAAAGTCATGACATTATCAAATTTTGTATCATTGGACAGGATCTTTAATTTCCATTGCTGTGAAAACTTGAATATAAATCCTAGAAGAATTGGAGCTAACGCATGCAGTGGTTTTCATAAAGTTAAACTGTGAATTGCATTCAAAACCCATGAGAGAATGTGGTGTATTTTAACATTTTTTTTCTAGCAAGAAGCTGTGACAATCCTGGAGATATTCTCAATGGATATTATAATGCATCAAGTACCACTTTGGGAAGTCGAGTTACTTTTTATTGCAATGAAGGGTAAGTGTCCAGTTTATCAATCACTGAATGAGGTTGTTCACTCTGTTGTAAAAGATTATATTTTGTTCACATTTTAAGTTGAGGTCTGTCGTGGTAGCTTCCCCAAGAAGGAAACCACTTGCTCAGTTTATTTCTGGTGATTTCCTGTGTTGCCTTTGAATAAATTTTCCTGTTCTATAACTTGGTTGTCTTATCATTTTACATTATGGACAGTTAATGTGCTTATATTTTCACCCAATAACAACTGAATCAAGTGTCCAAATTCCATCAGCTAGATACCGTGACAATTTATTAAAAAGAAATACAGAATCTGAGGGTTCAGAATTGAAACTTGGTGCTTACTTCCTTAAAATATTTGATGCTACTGTTCAACTGAGTTAAGATGCATGAAAACTCTTCCTACGATAAGCTTCCAAAACCCGGCATAAGATCATGAGTAATAGGAGGAGAAGCCCATTGAGCCTGCTGTGCCATTTGATAAGATTGTAGCTGATCTGTTTGTAGTGTTAACTCCACTTTCCTGCCTGCCACCATCACCCTTGACTCCCTGGACAATCAGTTGGCCTCAGCTTTGAATATATTCAATGACTCTGTCTCCACTGCTCTCTGGTGCAAAGAATTCCATTGATTGTTGATCAGAAATTCCTCTTCATCTGTCTTAAATGAGATGTCCAAATTTGGAACTCCAACCTTAGTTCTAGATTCCCTTACAAGGGGACACATCCTCCCAGCATCTCCCCTGTCGAGTCCCTTCAGAATCTTCTTTCAATAAGATTACCTCTCATTCTTCTAAATTCCAATGATTGTAGGTCCAACCTGCTCAACCTTTCCTCCTAAGACAACCGTTTTCATCCAAAGAATCAGCTTAGTGAACCTTCTCTGAACTGCTTGGAATTCAATTATATCTTTCATAAGTATGGATACTAAAACTGTATGCAGTACTCCAGGTGTGGTCTCCCCAGTGCCCTGTACAGATGTAGGAAGACTTCCCCACTTTTATGCTCCATTCCCCTTGCAATAAAGGCCAACATTTCGTTTGCCTTCCTAATTGCTTGCTGTACCTGCAGGGTAAGTAATTTTTTTTGTGATTCATGTACAAGGACATCCAGATGCCTCTGTACTGCAGCATTCTGCAGTCTCTCTCTATTTAACATTCTACTTTTCTTTCCACAAAAGTGGACAACCTCACATTTCCAGATTATAGTTCATCTGCCAATTTTTTTGCCCACTCAATTAACCTATCACTATTCCTTTGCAGATTTTTTGTATTGTTCTCAAAGGTTTTCCTACCTATCTTGTATCTTTAGCAAATTTAGCTGCAATACTCTTCATCCAAGTCATTAATATAGCTTGTAAATAGTTGACCCCAGCACTGATCCCCGTGGCACCCCACTAGTTATATTTTGCCAACCTGAAAATGACCCATATATCCTGAATGTTTCCTGTTAGTTAGCCAATTCTCTATCTATGGCAAAATATCACCTCCAATGCTATGAGTTCTTCTGCAGGAAACTGAGGCACCTTATGCCTTTAGGAAATATAGATACACAACATATACTGACTCCCCTTTACCCTGCTTGTTACATGCTCAAGAACATTTGTCAAACATGATTTCTTTCACAAAACCAGCAACATCAATGCTCATTCATTTAGCACCTGTTGTAATAAAACATTCCCATGGTGCTTCACAGGAGCATTACCAGGCAAAATTTATTGCTGAGCCAAATAAGGAAAGGGGATATTGGGGTAGCTGACAAGGAGTTTGATCAAAGAAGTTGACTGAAAGGTGAAGGGTTTGAGGCAGAAAAGTAGAATGTTTTGTTGGGGGCTGCGGGAGAGGGGTGTTGTGCTTGGGACGTAGGCTGCTGATGGTCCAGCTGGAGTTCTGTAGTAACCATGCAAGTTATTTTGCTTTTCACTCCGCTCCACTGCTAATCAATTAGCATGTCATTTGTCATTATAAATCTTAATCCATATAACCTTTACAACAGGTGGTGTGATCAGAAGAAATCAGTTTCATTTTTGATATTAGGTAATTTTTTATATTACTGCAGCAGTTTCTTGATTTCTTTTTCTTTTCCAGATACATCATGGTTGGTATGGACTACCGGATATGTACAGCTGATGGTTGGGATGGCCAGATTCCAAAGTGTGAACGTAAGTTCAGAGTTCTAAATGGCATAGAATGGTTTCCTTGTTTTTTTTCTGTGCACAAGGATTGAACTATGCTACAGCAATATAATTAGTACTTTGATTTTTCACATTTCATTCTTAACCTGAAGAAACAACCATTCAATTAATCAAGCTAGTATCTTAACTGTTATTCAGTCTCTGCTATCATATGGACTCTGCTTCCTTATTAATCTCTTCTGCAAGAGCAGTCTTTCAAGGGTCATTGAATACCACAGTGATTATTGGCTGGAGTGGAACAAGAAGCAGAAACATTCTTCAAATATTAGAAATACTGTGTAAGCAAGAGTTTTGCAGTAACCTTTTGGCAACTACTGAATTATACCTCTTGAATTTAGAAGCTACACAAACCAAACTAAACCTGATGCATTTTGATGTAGGAAACTTGTCACCTGGATTCAGTCATATACCTTTTAATGAGTTCAGGTTGTTTGCAATGCACAGTCTAACACCATCCCTGCCACGGAGTAGTGGAGTTACCATTGGAAATTCCAATGAGGAATTTCTTTCACATTCAAGTATCCTATTGTGTCTCAGAAACTTATTTTCTCGTGATCAAAATGTCCAATTTTCACAATCGTCGGGTATTTTGATCAACTCAAATTAGGAGAGAGTGCTGAAAATGGACGGCAGGTTATTCAGCACATGAGAGAACCGATGAAGGGCCATGTCTAAAATAGGGGTTAGGGTTAGCTGTTGGCATCAGTCTGTCTTGACTGTTGGTTTGGATATTCTAATTTGCTGTGGAAAAAGCTTCCATCAAAAGGATTTGTTTTGACCTTCCTCCTTTGCTTTAGCAGAATATAGATGTTTCACATCCAATGATCTCAAATATGAAATGAAATCACATCAATATAAAAGCAGCTGGAATTCCTTCATAACCCCTGCTGCCACCCCCACCCTTAATAACCAATCTACATAATATTAGCTCCAACAACGGAGTACGATCAAACCATCCTTGTGGGGGATGGAAGTGTAAAGGGATCGGATGTCCATGGTGAAGAGGAGGTCAAGGATCTGGAAATTGTTGATATGATGTAGGGTGTCAGAAGAATCACGGTTATAGGTGGGAAAGGACTGGAAAAGGGGAGAGAGAATGGAGTCAAGATAGCAAGAAATGAGTTCCGTGGGGCAGGAACAGGCTGACATGATCGGTCTGCCGTGACAGTCCTGTTTGTGGATTTTGGGTAGGAGATAGAAGCGGGCCGTCCAAGGTTGGGCGACTATCAGGTTGGAAGCTGTGGAAGGATGATCTCCAGAGGAGATAAGGTCAGTAACAGTCCTAGAAACAATGGCTTGATGTTCAGTGGTGGGGTCATGGTCCAGGGGGAGGTAGGAGGAAGTGTCTGCGCATTGACGTTCAGACTCTGCGAGGTAAAGGTCAGTGCACCAGACAATGACAGCACCACCCTTGTTAGCGGGTTTGATGACAAAGTCAGGGTTGGACCCGAGAGAATAGAGTGCGGCAAGTTCAGAAAGAGACAGGTTAGAGTGGGTGAGCTAATTTTATTTCATTGCTATTAGTGGGATCTTTCTGTGTGTGAATTGGCTGTCATGTTTCCCTATGTTATAGTTGGAGCTTCACTTCAATGGTGGAAGCTGTTGGCTTGTCCATGGTCCTGAAGGGCTACAACCAACGCACAATTTGTCTGATCTCTGTTCAGATGCTAACCGATCTGCTGTTTGTTTTCAGCATTTTATTATTGCTTCAGCTACGTTATAAATCTTCTAGACCCATTTACAAGATCCCAAGATAATTACAGATAACCAAGGCAATTTCACTTCTTCATGTATCCAGAATTCCCCACAGTCTCCCCATGTCCTCCATTGTAGCATCCAATTGGTATTTTCACTATCAGAGCCCAGCTGGCTTACACTTTTTGGATACAAAATAGAAATAGTGAACACATGTCAGTCAGTGTTACCAACCATGGTCTAATACACTATAAGGCTCCCTTTTCTGTGTCCCTAGGACACTGTGTACCTTGGTGCAGTATCCCTTACTGTACCAGTCTGATTTTTCTTTTTTCCCTTCCATTTCCCAACCAGATATCTTTGTGGACTATGATGTTTGTTTTTACCTGTAAACAAGGGCCAAACCTTCTAATGCAAGTAAATATCATGCAGAATACTTGCATATGGCAATGTTTTTTATCCTTTCCAGTAGTTTAAATGGCTACCAAATCCAGACCATGACTATGAAGTTTTTGATAAATTCATTTATTTCTTCATTTGGTCCATCTTTCATTGGTTCTTCATTTAAATAAGCCATCATCCAGATTGTCTTTTCTATTCTTTGTATTCTTTAAACTCTATTCTTGCAAAGTCAAAATTGTACAGGAAAGATATGTATTTATCTTGGTTATCTGTGTGTGTGGAATGTTGCCATAGCAAATATGTAGACTGGAGCTCTCGTGGAAATTCTCTTGTTCATCAGGGTCAACTTTTGTTAAATGATTCTGCTGCACAAACTTGAGTCTGCACATAAATCAATGGCATGGTGGTGATGTTTCAAAATCTTGGCTAATCATACCTAGATGGTACCACAATAATTGTGTAGGCACAGCCCCCTGTAGGATTTTGAGATGGGCACAAAAAAATTACTTGTGAAGTGGATTGAAGATGCATTCATGGGCCAGATAACTACATTCTTGTGTGTGGAAAGAGATTATGGATGAAACCTGTAGGGCACTGACTTTCAACATGTTAATGGGATACAGAACATTCACTTTCTTCAAGAAAAATTATGTAGAAATAATGATGAACAAACATGGTATGATAAGAGCCTGGAGATTAAAATGGTCCTGGAAATTCAAATGGTCAAGCCAATTGTAAACTCATTCAGGTAGCATCAGTTGTAAGTTTAAAATAATGGATTCCTTGGAGACTGCCAATGTGGGTTTACAACTTGAAAACTGTTTAACAAATGTTTTTGAATTTTGGGAATATTGTAGAAAAGGCAGAACTCTCTTGAACCTTTTTAAGTTGCCACATGACTGCTGATCAAATGTAAATCTGTGTGTGTGTCTTGAGTATAGTCGTGCCTGTTGGGTGAAGTGTCATACAGCAGCTTGGTGTTTAGGACCTTTATTTAACAAAATAAATTACCTGGTGCAGAAACTGATGGTAAGGGTATAAAATGTACTGTTGATATTTAAATAGGGCAACAGATATAGATACTTTTACATTTTTGCAAAAGGACTTGGGACATGATAATTATTACTTACAAGTGCAGGATATTGCATGTCAGCAGAAAGAATGAACAGCGTGTGTGTATCACAAACGATTTGTTCAAGGAACTTTTTAGTGACATATCTGTCACAGCCAATATTTGCAATATAGGAAACAATTAAAAAGTAAATGATTTGGATGTATGGCTACAAAAATGTGTTATAAACCTCCCAAGTTCCAGGCGAGACTTTACAATGCAGTAGTTAGACTAGTTTTTGGGGGTGTTTAAGCTCTAAATCCACTTACTCAATCTTAATTTGTTCTTTTGTGACTACCATTCAGACAATAGGACACAAATCTAGTGATGTAACACAGGAAACAGGCAAGAAAATTGATACTTAACAAAGCTAGGCAGCAATTTTACTAACTTAATAAGGTTCTTGCCCTATGCTCAATTGGGAAGCATGAAGCAACACATGGTCTTCTCTTTTTATCTCTGGAGTGTTGTGATTTTCTGCGCGAGCTGGAAAACAATCTTCGGATTCGGCATAAATATAAAAACAAAAACATAGATAAAAACAAAAAACTGCGGATGCTGGAAATCCAAAACAGAAACAGAATTACCTGGAAAAACGTAGCAGTCTGGCAGCATCGGTAGAGAAGAAAAGGGTCATGAGGACTCAAAACGTCAACTCTTTTCTTCTCCGCCGATGCTGCCAGACCTGCTGAGTTTTTCCAGGTAATTCTGCTTTTGTTTCAGATTCAGCATGCCTGTTCCCTCAAACTTGTTACTTTTTAACTCTTTCCAAATTGTAACCCATGTGCATGACTTCTCCTGTTTTTGGAATTTGGTTGGCTCGAGTGGTGCTCAATCAGTTTCTGATTTGGTTTGGGTGATGGATGATTATCTAATTGTATTAATTATGCATAGCCTTTCCTATTATCTCATTTGTCTGCTTTTAGTTTCAGTGTTTGATTATTCGAGTTTAGAGCACAATTGATTAACATTTAGGCTCAGAACTCAAATGTTTTATTGATGTCTCGGTGTCTTTTATAATTCTTAACATGTACAAAGCATAAGCAGTAACTAAAATATAGCAAAAGTACAGAATGGTGCATAGTCTTACAGATATTGCATAAAGTCTACATAAATACGTATAAAAATCTGTACCTAAAGATGACAGTTGTGTTAAACTTAAGGTAACATGTACAGATACAAGGTATAGCCCAATACATCACAGGTTCATAAAGAATACAAGTCACAAAAACTGATTACAGGATTTGATTCTAAACTTAAAGCCAAAGATAGTTACATATTTATAATACTATAAGTTAAAAAGATTAAGCTAGTTCTGACTAATTGTATGGAATCTTGCAGTTGCTTCACAGTTTTACCAGGGGCCTAGTCATGTGACTTACCATAACCAAACTACAAACTAATTATTATCATACCCAACTTTTCTACAAATTCATATTATCCTTGGAATACTTTATGCGGTAGTCCTTACTGTACTTCAAATAGACATACCGCTTTTGGAAGATGCAGTTATTTCTGATCTAGATGTTCTGTCTATTCCTCAGATGTTTAACAGTCAAGTAATTGCAGTGTTTAATAAAGTGAATATAGCTAAGTGTATATAGTACTTTGAGGATACAGTTAAATCACTTCAGGTTAAACATGGGGCAGAATATTCTCCCCATCGGTCGGGAGCAGGTGTGGAGCTGATTGCTGCCTGCGATCGGCTGCGCACTGTCATTTTAAGTGGGTGGGCCAATTAAGGCCCGCCCAGTGTGACACGTGCCCGGTAGTGCTCAGCGCTACCTGTGCGGGAGGAGAAAGTCCGGGCCTGTGCTTTTTCGCACATGCATGCGAAAGAGTGCAGAAATCTCTGATGCATGTAGCTGCCTCGGATTTAAGATTACAATGAAATTTCGGGGGGGAAAATAAAATTCAGACACTGGGACATATTTGAATTTTCATGCAAATTTTTATTCAGTTAATAAAACGTTCATGAAACCTCATCCAGGGGTGGGATGAAATGCGAAGTAAAAATGCGAAGGCCGCCTGGGCTCTTCATCTGCCCGCCAACCTTAAGGTTAGACGGGCAGCCCTGACAATTAGATTAACTAGTTGATTAATGGCCATAACAGTTTGGTAACCGTGCAGCTGACTCCGGTGTGTGCCCACCAAATGGAAGGTCGGAATGACGTATGCCCAACGTCACCGTGTGCCACTTTGCGCATCGGTATGTAGGTCCCGCCCCCGCACACCAAACAGAAAATTCTGGCCATGGAATATCTTGCCTCCCTGATTTTTTTTTTGGGTGTTGTTGAAAGGCAGCTTTTGGTGATTATAGGTGCTTTGAGGATAGCGAACTCTCTCAGCCTAAGTGGTCTGAGCACTTCATTTTGCATATCATCTTTGAGTGATCTGAACCGCTAATTTTTTTTGAGACATCAAACATTGGATATATCATAAAGCAAATGTGGGTACGTGCCTGACAGTGTTTAACTGCCATTCCCTTTGTGGTCATGAGCTATGCTTTTAGACACCAGCCATGACTCTCCAAAAACAAGTAAACATCTTACAGGAGTAAGTAAGCTTGTAATGTTTATTTTACAGCAATTGTTCTCTAACTGTTTCAGGTTGTGTCCTACTTTTAAAAACAAACTTTTGCAGCCCACCACTCAGATAAACATAGTTCTTTACATTTGTTGCAATAACGCAAATTAAGTTATAAGCAGAGCATTGCCCTTACTTAGCCTATTCATGCGGATGACCCATGGTTTGTGGATTTTTTATTTATAGTAATTATTTCCCTTGAGTTGGTGATTAACAATATTATTGCTTTGCAAACACCGTAATTGGCTCTATTACTATTGGTATGCACATTCTTTTGAATTCATGTACTGGAGGATGCATTTTCATTATACCAGGCCCATACTTTGAGAAGCATTCTTATAGTTGCTGTTCTATTGAGTCAGTTGAACATTTTTTTTTTCTTTCCCATTAGCCAGAAATGCTGACATCATTTCTACTACTCCTAGTGGTAAGTATTTACTATGCCTTAAAGTTCCTCAAGTTATGGCCTTAAACATTCATGTGTACTACTTCATAGTATGAAGGAGACCACTGAGTTCTTTGTCTTATGCCACGTTTAATATAAAGTCACTCTTCAGTTATTCAGGGTCATGCTTACTATCAAAGGAAGGGGAAATTGTATACACCTTTGTTCACTTTGCTTCCAAAATAACATTCTGACATCATGCATACCGTACTATTTATTTCCCATTGTAACATTTAATATTAAAAATCTTTAGTATCTTGTGTTTCCAAGTGAAATTGATAGCAATGGAGATTTTGCCAAATCCCATTAACTGTTAAAATTGCTCATTTTAGGTGGGTATCTCTGCATACCAGCTTCTTATGGGCAATAAATGATCACCTAGCCAGCAACGCCCACACCCCATGAGCAAATATTTAGAAAAAAAAATGCTGGGAGGATGTTTTCCCCTGTCTAAAACTAAGGATCACAGGCTTAAATTAGCAGTTGGTTGTTTAGGATGGAGATGAAAAATTGGGTTGTATATCTTTGGCATTCTTCACCCCAGAGAGCGCTGATGCGCAGTCTGAGTATATTCAAGATAAGAGGTTGATAAAATTTACATACTAAGGGATATAGGACTATTGGAGCAAGGTGGATTAGAGGTAGAAAATCAACCTTTAGCTTGAATGGTAGAGTAGACTCACAGGACCAAATAGCTTACTTCAGATTTGTGTCTGATCCGAATGAACAGTAAGGTCAAGAATGGCTGTGGGAAAATCCTTGGCATGGAAGTTAGCAAACGCAAGAGGTGGTAGTGCTGGAATTGAGATGCTAAAATTCTGTCTTCAAAGGAAGTTATCTCCTGAGAGATGAAACTCCTAATACGTTTGAAATAGCTAGATCCAATTTGCACCAGTAAAGTGGTCTAGACTACTAAAAGTTTACAAAAAAAAATCCACCATATTGACTACTCACTCCCCATGCGGAGGGAGGGTGGAGTATTCAGAAAACATCTTGCCCTCTTGCATGCTATGTAATATCCTAAGAATTCACCAAAACCAGTGTTTTCAGAGGTGTGGGGCATGCGCTTGTAGTGATGCTTGTGCCATTGTATGGACCCTTTTAAATTCCAAAAGGATCAATGCTGTTAATTGAACTTTAGCACCCTGCCCCCCCTTTCCCCCACTGCCATTGCTGCTATTCTCCAATCTCTATACTAGACAAATGTATTATACCATTTAAAACAGTTTTGTATGTAGAATTTGAAGATTTGGTGCTCCTATCTAACAACTGTTGTAGCTGTGTGATCCCATTGGTGATTATTTTAAAAATGGAGGATGAATGGTCGACCAAATTCTATAAAGCAATGCAGTTTGCACTTCCTGCCAGAACTAAGAATTTAAATGTATAATAACTTAGAACTTATCAGAAAGCTTGGAACATAGAAGGCCATTCAGCCATTCAACTTTCTACTTCCACTGTCAATAACAATTTTACTTCTCGTCTCCTTAAACTGCTTTCCTCCTCTAGCCAAGAATTGAATAGAACCTTCAATTTGAAAAGCAAAATTTTTAATTCTGAACTATCAATGCCCCTAAAATGTAAGCAGCAAGTTTCTAGTCTTGTATCTGTTGCTGTAGGCACAACAATATGACATAAAACACTCTAGGGTCAGTTTTAACTTGCAACAGAGGTCACTGGCAGAATGGTTGTGGGACATTTTCTATATGCAAGATGGCTGCATTGGTCACTCAGACGATAACAGTTACCAAGCTTCAAAAGTCCTAAGTGAGTGTATAAGTGCATTACAACTCCCTGATGGATGGAATGATTCTAAATGCAAATTTTATTTCTTGAGTAGAAATATTGAACTGTGTTTGCATGAATGTTTTTCATTGAGGAATTGTTGGACTCAAACTAGTTTTAAATCAATGTTAGTAAGCATGTTCTGTTAATTATGTATCAGCATGTATCATTTTGCATTTGTCAAAGGGCCCTAGCTATCCTTTATAAAGGAACACAACATCATCAGTGACCAATCCCAACAATTACTTGTGGTCAAATTTTGCGAAAGGAAACATTTCAAAAGTCAAAGTAGAAGTGTTGCCTCCATCTCTTCTACCCCTTTGGTAGAGTTTTCAAAAAGCTTCCTCTTTACTAGGGAGACTTGTTACTCTTGTGATTAAAGGATTCAACTGCCCTATGCTGTACATTATGTACATTGTGATTTTGTGCATTACCAGTTTTAAGTTTTTTCTAATTTGTTTAATTTCTCAACAGGCGGATCTGTAGGAAGAAGTATTGGTGAGTATGGAGAACTGGGTCGTACAAACTTTTTTTTGCTGATATTATCAAATGTTTGTACAGTTCATTTTAGCATTTTCTAACTTAAAAACTAAATGGTAAATGCAAACAAAATTCCAAATATTCAAAATAATGGGTACACCAAATAGTTCATGCTCATTGTATGTTATGCAGTTTAATGCAACCAAATAGGTTTACAAATATGATGGCCCTCACTAGACCTATCTTACTACAGTTCGAGGCCCATGAATGCTTTGGGTGAGAAAAACCCAAGGGATGCAAAACAGGAATAGGGACCTGATGTAATGAGTATCTGCTCTATTTTCCTTTGAACTATCACTGTAGGCCAATTTCCCAGGCACACAGCAAAAAAAAACTTATTTACCAGTATGTTACCTTTAACTCCCTCCTCATCCCTGGATTTTTACTTCTAAAACCCTCAATATACCGTCAGTATGAATAATTTTCCCTGGGTCAAATTTATCAATTTGCATCCAAATTTTGCTTTAATAAATGCATGTTGTATGGGCTGTTTTCTCCAATTATTTGTTTCTTTAGTCTTTAAAGAGTACTTGATCTGTTTGGTTAACTTTGCAATTGCTGGAGATTTATTTTTTAAAAAATTGAGCAGCATCTTTTGCCAGCCAGAGTGCAGTCCTTAATTGGAAGTGTTGCCATCCTGCTGTTCTGCCTAATAGGCAGAATTAGCCACAATTTTCAATATTTTTGAAAGAAGCTTGAGTGAACTTAGCGTGTACAAAAATTAAATGAGAATCCTAACAGTTACTGGTGAACTTTGTCATTTTAACAATTGTAAGGTTAAATATTGATCACTTAGAAAAAGGCACCAATGACTAATTTTGTTATTTGTCTGAATTTTTAACCTTCAAATTTCCTTTGTAGGTCAACAGTTTGAACTGCTCCTCGTCCTGGGTTTCATTGTATTTCTGATGTCCTAATTTGGTCCTGCCTATAAAGGAACTGGACCGAAGCACTTCTCATGATCAGCCTTCGTACAGTATGTGTGGGAAAATCTCAGTTGATTTAATTTTGGAAATCAGTGAAGTGGATGCTATGCTGCAAAAATGTCCTCTGGATGGATACAGGTTATGTATATTTGAGCACTTGACTAGGGTTTTCTAAAAAAGACTGTTATTAAAACTGAAGCAAACTTAGCAATTGTATTTAATGCTTAAAAAATGTAGAGTCTATTCTAATTTAAATTAAGTAACTTCAGAGTTACTGGCTAATGTTAACTTTGTACATCTGAATGTTCTGTAATGTGTAATGGAACCTGGTTTAGTTGAGCTAATGTTAATTTTGTACACCTGAATGTTCTGTATTAATGTGTACTGGAACTTGGTTTAGTTGAGCTGAATGAGATTTAAGAGAATGCTTTGTTTTAATTAATTTAAGTCATTGTTCAGGTTTTAAGTAATGATACCTGATCAGTCTTTGTACAGTATGTTTAAACATCTGTAGGTGATCCATCATTTGAATTTCTACTCATGTATATTCAATTCTCAAAGTAAAAATGATTGAAAGCATTCATAATAGCCTGCCTGTTATACTGGCCTACCTGTTATACCGATAACCTAATCATAAAATTTAAAAGCCAATTTATTTTTCCACTTACAAAGTTATATTATAAAAGGCATCAAAACTAACATGAGAACCTAAAATGGTATTGTCTTTTTAAAATTTCACCTTCACTATGCTCACTCACCACAACAATAATACAACTGCTTAACATGTAAATTTGGAAAAACTTTGAAGCTAATGAAATGGGTTATCCAGTGCAAATAGGTATGACCAGTTATTCACGTTTGGTGCTTTTTTTCTGAATGTAACTGGTTCAAAGCCCCTTTAAAAGAGGGAAAATGAAGGGAATGTGTTGATTTTTATCAATGTTGGAAGTTAAACTGATCTTTACTGTGGATCCAAATGTGTTGCATAGGGTAATTCTTTACTAAAGTGAATATTCTCAGGTTTTTTTTGCACATTTTAAGAAAGAATAAACTTGTCTGTAACTACTTTTCACACCAATTTAACTTATTTATTGTTTTGAAGGCAATTCATGCTTCAGTTTTAAGGACATGAAGAAAGGATACATGGTTTTTAGCTATTTAAAAATACCAAATTCATTTTAACATTCCCCTTTGTGCCTGAATTTTATCAATTCAGCAGACATCAGGGCCAGAATGTTTCCATCGGCGAGTTGGGGGCTGGACCCGCTCGCCGACGTGGGATGACATCGGGGGAACCCCCCAGCGTTATCCCGCACCATTTAAATATTCAGGAAGGCGGGTTGACAGGGAAATCGGCTGTCCGCCCACCACTTGAGGCCATTGACAGGGTAGTTAAGCCAATTAAAGGCCCTGCCCGTCCAACTTTAAGGCTGGCGGGCAGACCAGGAGCCCCAGTTGGCTTCTGATAATACATGAAACCTCATCCACTGGCGGGATGAGATCTCATTTTTAAGTTATTAAAAATTTTTTAATAACGTTTGTGATATTTATTAACATCTCATGTGACATTGTCACATGAGGGGGACATGTTAATAATTGTTTTATTTATCTATTTTTGAAGTTTTAGACTTTCAGAGCACTTCCTGAGACAGCACTTAGTCTCAGGGAGATGTGCGCTCTTTCACACTTCGACAGTTGGGGAATCTCCGCCCCTCTGCCCCCCTCCCCCCCACCACCCCCACCAAGCACAGGAAGCACATAGCACTTCCCGTTTGGCAGGCCGCTGGTCGGGCCTTAATTGGCCCACCCACTCAAAATGGCGGCGGGGCCCGTTTCGGTGGCCGCAATCGGCTGCCTGCTCGCCACCGAGCCGGTAGGGCCCGCCCGCCCATCAAGGGCAAAATTCTGCCCCAGATTTTTGTGTTTTGCTACTATTGCTGCCCAGAGACTGATTTTTGGCTGTATTCTATTGCTAAAGTCAGTATTTTAGCGTCGCTAGATTCAAGTTTTCGCACTTCACATTGATCAATTCTGGTGTATTTGTCTTGTGTGCAATCCTGAACCAAATACAACAGAACCTTCTTTTGGATTCTGTACAAATCAAAATGTGGTCACTTATTCTTTTAATATTTACAGTTGAGACTTTTCATTAATTTTAATGAACCTGAACGATTATGAAATAGTCAGAATTGAACATTAAAATGTATATATTATATGCACTCTTAGAACTGTATGATTGGAATTTTTTTTAACCCGGTTTCTTGTAATTGGAAAGCTTCAGCTAATCACACATCTTTGCATTGTGTCCAATTATAATATTTTTTAAATGGTCATAGCCCTGTAAGACAGTAGATGACAAATCTATGTTTTGAATGTTGCACTGATAATGAGCATATTTAAATAGTAATAAATACTTCAAAAGCCAAGTGGCAAAATAACCATAATGTACTTTGTGCCTTAAGGATCTCTTTCCTGTATTCTTCATTTGATTATAAAATGCAAATGGTATTGCAAATACACTTGCCATGTTAAATGCTGCAGGAAATGGATTTAAATTGTTTCTGTTCTCAAATAAAGACACAGTTGATGTGACACAATTTTCTCTCCTCTGTCACTACAAAACATGCAATGATGATTGTTGTGTATAGTAAGTGTGACTATAGATTTATTTTTTGATGGTGCCCAACCCTACTTGAATTGTGGTTGGGCCAGGATGCAGATTCTGATACTGAGATGCTGCCATAAGCAGTTGAACTGAGGAAGAAACTCAGGAAACTTAGGAAACAGAGAAGAGTTTAAGTAAGTTATGAGTACTTGGGTGTGTTAGAAATAAAGTATATCTTTTAAGTTTAAGTTCAATTTATATTTTTTCCATTTGTGGGTCAAAAGATAACACCTGCGATCTAGTTTCATTTTTGAGTGGAGACAGCAGGTCTAAAGCTCTATTTGTATACCTGCATTTCTAATGAGATTTTTACAACTCGTGAAGGAGAGTTAAAGCCGACAAGCGTAGAGAAAAAAACTGCTGTTGCCTAGCAACAGGGAGGCCCCACTCCCACACAGACAGAAAAAACAAAAAAAGCTGCTTGAGTTCAGTTGGAAGCAGCTACTAAAGAGACTGCACAGCAGGGGGATAGATAGCAAGTTCCAAACTGAACTTGAAGCTAAGATTCCAGAGAGACTGGATGCTAGGAGGGGGAACGGCAGAGAGCAGATTTCCCAAAAAGAACTGAAAGGTCTCAAGATAAGGAGTAGATAAAAAGGAGACACCCCAAGAAGATTTTCTAGTCAAAGGAAAAACAGGAGTCTGGAAAAGGTCCTGTTCTGTGGAAGTGACAGGAGCAGAGATGAAAGTTCCAAACTTAAGCCTTAAAGGCAGAAAGCTGCAAGAAGCAGATTTAAAGGGATTAGAGAAGCCAGAATGTTCGAGGAGGCAACTGAAGTTCTGTACTTTTTACTATGTGCATGTGAAGCAGCGGTGTCCTGTTGATGGCTGAGTCAGTGTGTGGAAGGAAGCTTGAATGCACATGGTGATCCAGGGGAGAGGAACATCAGAAGCAGAGTTTGAAACCCTGGAGGTGGACCCTTGCGAAATGCGTCCCAGAGCAAGTATTGGTGTGGGAGAAGATTCCAAAGCAACTTCTTGGAGAGTGGAGATTGGAAACCCTCGTAAGAAAGACTGAGTTCAGTGAGACTGGTTGGCTCAGTGTAACAAGCATCTGGTTGGGGGGCGGTGTAGTTGAGATGTGTGGCATCCGTCACTTGGTTTCAGAGTGTGGTGTGCTTGACCACAGGTTGCCTATTGGTTTGCATGGATTATATACTTACTGTGAACATTAAAGTGTAAGATAGCTTTTGCAACTTGGGTTATCCTTCCAAATCTCTATAGTTGTGGGTAAAGGAGTATTGTAATACAATTCATCTTTTCTTGTTTAATGTCTTATTCTTTTGTTGAAAGTTTATCGGCTGACTGTGGATCTGTTCAGTGGCCACTCTCCACATATCTTAAAAACAATAAAAGGTAGGATCTATGAAGCTAGGTTCCAACCTGGGATCAGGCTTGTCCAGTAGTAACAGCTGGGGAAAATTATGGCCTGGGCAATGGGTGTTACTACAACCAGTTTGAACACAGTCATCAGATGATGGAATGTCTGTTTTAATTACCTTTTGAACATTCAGACTATAGTCATGCACCACCTCAAAGCAGGTGCTGTGTGAAATAACCCAACTTGAAAAATAAATTGCATTTTGATTTTTCTATTAAGTTAGAAGTTGTTATGATCCCCAGCTGTGGTTACACCTGGACAAGTCTGATCCCAGCTTGATGGATCCTGGACAGAATCTTCCATTCAGCGTATGGGAGTTGGCCCCGCCCGCTGACACGTAAAATGACACATGGTAACATTGGGCATTCGTCCCGGTGTCACCGCACGTCAGTCCGATCTTCAGTTCGGCGGATGTGCACCAAAGTCGGAACTGTCAAAGGCCTAAGGCTATTAATTAGCTAATTAAACTGTCTGGGCTGCCAGTCCAACCTTAAGGTTGGCAGGCAGGCAAAGAGCCCAGGCGGCCTTCGTATTTCTCATGAAACCTCATCCACAGGCAGGATGAGGTTTCATGAAGGGTTTATAACTTTAATAAAACATTTTATTAAAATTCATAGATATCCCAGCTCCTGTGACACTGTCACATGAGAGGACATGTATGAATAATATTTTTTCTCCATTTTTAACAATTGAATTAATCTCCGAGGCAGTTCAGGACCCGACTCTTACCCCCCTCCTCCTGTCCGCTGAGTGCATGTCACGCTGGGCAGGCCTTAATTGGCCCACCCATGTAAAATGGTGGCGCACCGCTGATCACGGGCGGTGATCGGCTGCGCTCCTGCTTAGCCTGCCCAACGGGGAGAAAATTCTCCCCCCTAACTTTTATTTGTTTTAGTAGTTATAAAACTCATTAGAAATGCAAGCACCTTGTTAAAGTGAAACTAAATCTTCATTTGACTTAATACACAAATACAGAAATACAAATCAAGCTTAAACATTAAAGCTAAAACTCATTCCTAACACCCAATATAACTTAACTATCTCTATTTCCTAACACTTCATGTAGTTTTATTTGAATCCATTCACAATAAATGAAAAAAGGCTGATCATTTTTCAAAAGGTACTAAGGCTTCTAATGACTTAAGTAAATTTCCAGGATACTCCTAGAACACTAGAAATACTCCAGCCTGACAGCATCTGTGGAGAGAGAGAAAGAGTTAACACTTCCAATTAGTTGAGCAGGTACAGAAGCCAAGGGATGGGTTGGAAAATAACAAAAGGGATAGTCTAGTAGGGTGGAAGGCAGGAGAGGTTAAATAACAAGACGGATCATGGTGCAAGGCAAAATGAGATGATAATAGGGCAACTGAAGAAACAAAGATGACTTCAGAGTTGTAAATGGAACAGTAGAATCATTGCTAACAGCCGCCATCCAAAAAAAAAAGTGAAGGCAGAGGTTAAGCTCTGCAATTATGTCTGCAGAAGGCTGTAACATGCTCAAGTAAAATGTTAAACTTCAATGAAAGTGTAGGAGGTAGACGTGGGCGTGCTTACCTTCTACTGAACTGCCCTCGGCTATAGGCCTCAGGAATCTGCTGCCCTGGAGTGATCTTGCCCGGCCTGAGTCGGAAGGCTGGGTGACACAGGAGTGGCTTCGTTTTATGGTAAGAATCAAAGACTAGAGTGACAATCTGACTCCATTGCCTCTCTGCCAGAAGTTACAGCTCCTAGTTATCTGTGGTGAGACTTTTATTCCCTCGGTGCAGTAGATTGCTGTGTTTTTGATGGGAATACCCAGTTTGGAGCTGCAGTGATCTCATCAAGCTGTCTAAATGGGTAATCATGAAAGGAAAAGCAAATCACAAGCATTTTATACAAATAAAAATTTGAATATATACATGGGTGAATTTGGAAATGGACACAAAATCCAGTAATTAATTATGATGGAGATATTTGACACCACTTTTTTTCCCAGAGCCATTCCTGCTTAAGAGATACTGGGCTCACTGTTAAGGATCCAATTACACCTTATTGAACAAAGTGTGACTTCTTAGCGAGTTCCTAACAGCAATGTAAGTGGGAAAGGAGAAATTTCTGTACATCAACTGATGGCTCCATAGTAGATACCTCCCCAAACCCCATAGCCACCCATCAGTGCAATGACCAAATTGCAATGATGGGGTTTTATTGTCAATGAGCTCCATATTCTTGTCAATGATGCCATTTCTCTCACTGATTACAGTTTCAGGTTGAACCAGACAAACTTGACATCTTATTCGATCCGGAACTCAGCTTCTAACCACATCCTCTCTGCCACAAGGATCACCAACTTCAATCCCTGTAAGATACACTGAAACAGAGGCAGAGATGGGCAATCTGCTTGCAAAACATTCACCTGCCCCTTCATCATCTACAGACTTGACTATTCAAATGCTTTACTGGTTAGCCTCTTGTCCTCCATCTTTCAGGTCTCAAAATCCTGTCGCCCATATCCTATTCCACAACAGGTCCAATCACTCATCATTCCTGTCTTCATTGGCTTTAAGTCTATTTCAGCCCCACAAATCCTCTAACTTAAAATTCTCATCTTTGCCTTTAAATCTTTTTTAATCTCATCCAATTCTGCAACTCTCCCAAGGCTCCTATTATGGCCTATTACGTGTTTCTGCCTCCTTCTGCAGGGTGTGACTGCAAGTGAGGCAGGTAGAGGGATCCTGTGTTCAGGAACAGAGGAGCCTCAGTTCTTGACCATGCCCAACAGGTACGAGGTACTTGCTCCCTGTGTGGATGAGGAAGAGGGCTGTAGGGAGAATGAGACAGCTGACCATGGCACCGTGACACAGGTGGCCATTCACGAGGGGGTAGCAAAAAGACAAGTGGTAGTTGTAGGGGATTCTATAATTAGGGGAGTTGATAGCTTCCTTTCTAAGCAGGTTCAAGAGTCCCGCATGGTATGTTGCCTGCCCGGTGCCAGGGTGAAGGACATCTCTGACTGGCTTGAAAGATTATTGGAGAGGGAGGGGGAGGATCCAGTTATTGTGGTCCACGTCGGGACAAATAACACAGGTAAGACTAGGAAAGAGGACCTGTTTAGGGATTATCAGGAGCTAGGAACTAAATTAAAGAACAGGTTCTCAAGGGTTATAATTACTATGTGAGCCAAGTGCAAATTGGCATAGGGACGCAAGAATAAGGGAAGTAAACACATGGCTAAAGGAGTGGTGTGGGAAAGAGGGGTTCCATTACGTGGGGCACTAGCATCAGTATTGGAACAGGAGGGATCTGTACTGGTGGGATGGTCTCCAGCTGAACCGATCTGGGATCAATGTTCTATCGAAAAGGGTAAGTAGGGTGGTCAACAGGACATTAAACTAGAAAGTCGGGGGGTGGAGAGGGAAGGCTAAAACTCCAAGAAGTATGACTAATGAGAAACAAAGCAGCAGGTTAGCGTGTGGGGGGGTTGGGGGTTGGGGGGGGGGGGGGGGGGGGGGGGGGTGGCGGGGGCGGGGGTGGGGGGGTGGATTCAACTTCATGGAAAATTATGAAAAAACTGAAAAGAAAGGAGAACCCAGGAGAGGTTATTAAAGTCTCCAGAACACAAAATAGGACAGAGTGTTTGGAAAGGGCTAGGAATCTAACTTCAAGCACATCAGATAAAGGGACAACAATGAGAAAGGGGACGGGAAATACAGGACTGAAGGTGTTGTATCTGAATGCACACAGTATACGAAATAAGGTAAATGAGCTTGTGGCGCAGATTGAAATTGGCAGGTATGATGTAGTGGGCATCATGGAGACATGGCTGCAAGGGGATCAGGACTGGGAGCTAAATATCCAAGGATATACATCTATCGAAAAGATAGGCAGGTTGGCAGAGTGGTGGGGTTGCTTTGTTAGTAAGAAATTAAATTAAATTGATATCAAGAAATGATGTAGGGTCAGATGATGTAGAACCTGTGTGGGTAGAGTTGAGGAACCGCAAAAGTAAAAAAAACCATAATGGGAGTTATGTACAGGCCTCCGAACAGTAGTCAGGATGTGGGGCACAAGATACACCAGGAGATAGAAAAGGTATGTAAGAAAGGCAAGGTTACAGTGATCATGGGGGATTTCAATATGCAGGTAGACTGGGAAAATCAGGTTGGTAGTAGATCCCAAGAAAAGGAATTCATGGAATGTCTACGAGATGGCTTTTTGGAGCAGCTTGTGGTGGAGCCCACTAGGGAACAGGCAATTCTAGATTTAGTGAAGTGTAATGAGGCAGATTTGATAAGGAAGCTTAAGGTGAAGGAACCCTTAGGAGGAAGTGACAATAATATGATAGAATTTACCCTGCAATTTGAGAGGAAAAAGCTGGAATCAGATGTAACGGTATTACAGTTGAATAAAGGCAACTACAGAGGCATGAGGGAGGAGCTGGCCAGAATTGACTGGGAGATGAGCCTAGCAGGAAAGACAGTGGAACAGCAATGGCAGGAGTTTCTGGAAGTAATTTGGGAGACACAGCAAAAATTCATCCCTAGGAAGAAGAAGCATACTAAAGGGAGGATGAGGCAACCATGGCTGAGAAGGCAAGTCAGGGACAGCATAAAAGCTAAAGAGAAAGCATACAATGCGGCGAGGAGCAGTGGGAAACCAGGGGATTGGGAAGCCTACAAAGACCAACAGAGGACAACTAAAAAAGAAATAAGGAGGGAGAAGATTAAATATGAGGGTAAACTAGCTAGTAATATAAAAAAAGATTGCAAGAGTTTTTTTAGATATATAAAGGGTAAGAGAGAGGCAAAAGTGGACATTGGACCGCTGGAAAATGACGCTGGAGAAGTGGTGGTGGGGAACAAAGAAATGGCGGAGGAACTAAATAGGTACTTTGCGTCAGTCTTCACAGTGGAAGACACGAGTGATATCCCCAAAGTTCAAGAAAGTCGGGGGGCAGAGGTGAGTATGGTGGCCATTACCAAGGAGAAGGTGCTAGGAAAACTGAAAGGTCTGAAGGTAGATAAATCACCTGGACCAGATGGATTACACCCCAGAGTTCTGAAGGAGATGGCTGAAGTGATAGTGGAGGCGTTAGTGGTGATCTTTCAGGAATCACTGGAGTCAGGGAGGGTCCCAGAGGACTGGAAAATCGTTAATGTAACCCCCCTGTTTAAGAAAGGAGTGAGGCAAAATATGGGAAATTACAGGCAGATTAGCCTAATCTCAGTCATTGGTAAGATTTTAGAGTCCATTATTAAGGAGATTTCAGAATACTTGGAAGTGCATGGTAAAGTCGGGCAAAGTCAGCATGGTTTCATCAAGGGGAGGTCATGCTTGACAACTATGTTAGAATTCTATGAGGAGGTAACGAGTAGGTTAGACAAAGGAGAGCCAATGGAGGTTATCCACTTGGACTTCCAGAAGGCCTTTGACAAGGTGCCGCACAGGACACTGCTCAGTAAGATAAGAGTCCCTGGTATTAGAGGCAAGGTACTAGCATGGATAGAAAATTGGCTGTTTGGCAGGAGGCAGAGAGTGGGGATAAGGGGGTCTTTCTCAGGATGGCGGCCGGTGACTAATGGAGTTCCGCAGGGGTCAGTGTCGGGACCACAAATTTTCACTTTATACATTAATGATCTAGATGAAGGAACTGAGGGCATCCTGGCTAAGTTTGCAGATTATCCAAAGATAGGTGGAGGGACAGGTAGTATTGAGAAGGGCTGGGGGTGGGGGGGAGGCGGCTGCAGAAGGATTTGGACAGGTTAGGAGAATGGGCAAAGAAGTGGCAGATGGAATATAACATAGGGAAGTGTGAGGTCATGCACTTTGGTAAGAAGAAAAGAGGCATAGACTATTTTCTAAATGGGGAGAGAATTCAGAAATCTGGAGTGCAAAGGGATTTGGGAGTCCTAGTCCAGGATTCTCTTAAGGTTAATTTGCAGGTTGATGCGGTAGTTAGGAAGGCAAATGCAATGTTGGCATTTATTTCGAGAGGACTAGAATATAAAAGCAGGGATGTGCTGCTGAGGCTTTAAAAGGTTCTGGTCAGACCACATTTAGAATATTGTGAGCAATTTTGGGCCCCGTATATCAGGAAGGATGTGCTGGTCCTGGAGAAGGTCCAGAGGAGGTTCACAAGAATGATCCCAGAAATGAAAGGCTTAACATATGAGGAACGTTTGAGGACTCTGGGTCTATAGTCGATGGAGTTTAGAAGGATGAGGGGGGATATGATTGAAACTTACAGAATACTGAAAGGCCTGGAAAGAGTGGACATGGGGAAGATGTTTCCATTAGTAGGAGAGACTAGGACCCGAGGGCACAGCCTCAGAGTAAAGGGAAGACCTTTTGGAACAGAGATGAGAAGAAACTTCTTTAGCCAGAGAGTGGTGAATCTATGGAATTCATTGCCACCGAAGGCCGTGGAGGCCAGATCATTGAGTGTATTTAAGACCGAGATAGATAGGTTATTGATTGGTAAGGGGATCAAAGGTTACGGGGCGAAGGCGGGAGAATGGGGTTGAGAAACTTATCAGCCATGATTGAATGGCGGAGCAGACTCGATGGGCTGAATGGCCTAATTTCTGTTCCTATGTCTTATGGTCTTTTGCTGTAACATTGCCGGTCATGCTTTCATCTGTCTTTGCTGAATGCTGTGGATTTCATTAGCTGAAACCTCCGTTCACCTTTTTTTCATTAAAGACAATCCCTTTGAACATCCCTCCTAATATCTCTTTCTTTTAAGAGTGTCCATTTTTGTCTATGTTCCTGTGAAGCACCTTAAGATGTTTTTGCATGACAAAGGTACTATACAAGTTGCTTCTAATTAAAGGTCTTGCACGTAATCCATGCCACAGTTTAAAATGTATATATCACATCTAGGATATCAATTGATTGTTAGTGGAATTCATAAAGAATGGATACTAAACTCATTGCCTGCATAAACTTTGCTTCTGCATTCGTAACATTTGATCTTGCTACCCAAGCTTTCATCACCCAAACTTTAGTCTTCTCAGATTTGAATGAATGAATGAAGTTAGTTATGAAGAAATTATTTTTAAAGTTTCCATAATTTATGAGTTAATCCATAGTGGGGTGGGGGTACAGTTAGTTTAGTTGGCTAGATGGTTAGCACGTAGATCAGATTAATGCACCAACAGCACGGGTTCCAATTCCCATTACGGTTGAGGTGGACCTGGGGCCTGCATCCTTGCCTTATCTGTAGTAAAAAGGTCACAGCACTTTGCCACCATTCAGCAAATAATCACCAAAGACCTGCCTATGGTCAGAAAATTCGAGGAGGAGAAGAATCCAGAAGTAAATATACTGACAGTGTTCAATCATCAAAAGTACATATGGTGTAGTGGAATATAGCTTTTGAATATAGTAATCCCAATTGAGGAATACACAAGCAACTTGCAACTTCCTCCTCCCTTTTGTATAGTGCATTTCAGGTTATTGATGGCTTGCTGTGTAAATTCTTATCCTGATGTTGCCTGTTTTCTATTCAAATTGCCTTAAATCTAGGTCCTCTGGTTACTGACCTTTCTGCTACCAAAAACAGTTTCTCTTTATTTACTATACCAAAATCCTTCATGATTTTGGTAACACATCTAATAAATCTCCCTTCACTTTAGGGAGAACAACCCCTGTTTTTCCAGTTTCTCCAAGTAATTGAAGTCTTTCATCATAGGTACCATTCTAGTAAATCTCTTCTGTAACATTCCCAAAGTCTTTTTGTCCTTCCTAACTTGCGGTGCCCAGAATTGGCTATAATACTTGAGCTGAAGTCTAAATAATGATTTATAAAGGTTTACTGTAACTTCCATGGTTTTGGACTCCAAGGCCCCAATATTACATCAGAGTTGTGTTTGGTGGCAGAGGAAGGGGGATCCAGAAGTACATGTTTCCCAAACTGCAGTTGCTTATGAATCATTGCAATGCCCTCATCAACATTTTATTGTTACCTCAGCAAAGAACTCAGTCAAGTTATTCAAATATGATTTGCCTCTCCGGATTGGTTTTACATTACTTAATTCCATTTCATTTATTAACCCATATTTTTCCAAATGCCAATTACTTTTGTGTTGTATTAATGAGCAGAAATGTTCATCCTGTGTGCCCGACCCGAATGGGAGTAAAATAGTGCGCCATGACGTCAGGTGAGCGTCCCGGTGTCATCGCGCATTCGTGCGGTATTTCACTCGGCCAGTATGCACGGGCCAGAGCTGCATCCTCCATTAATTGAGTGGCCACTTAAGGTCCTTAACAGTCCAATTGACTGTGATTTTTCTTTGCCTGTGCGACTTTATGCTCATCACAGAGGCAAAACAGGCAGGTGGCCAGCCGACAATTTCATAAACCTCATCCAAGGGTGGGATAAAAAGGGTCAGCATCATTGCCTCTGTGAGTAGTCAGGAGTTTTGGGGATAGTTTGCAGCAGGTTGCTTATTGGTACTTGTTAACTTCATCCCTGTTTGGGGCTTCATTCTTAACATTTCCAGGCTTAATTTCAAGACTCATTGCTATCTGCCAGGCTCCCGGGGGATTCAGACTGTGGGGACCCTTTCAGGTATCAGATAGCCTTCCCTTACCCTGGTAACGGGAATTGGGGTCTCTGCTGGAGACACCTCCTCTGAGGAGGAAGAGAGGGGCAGAGGGAGAGGAGGCCAGGTGTCCCAATGCAGCTTCCAGTGGAGGGAACTGTGGGAGGAGAGGCGCAGGCACAAGGGGCGCAGGGCCAGCAGCTAGTCCAAGATGTAGGAGCCACAGAAGATGCCATTATCCTGCCATTCAGGGGGATCACTACAATATCCCCAAGAGCAGGTGACACTGATTGTGGTTGCATGCTGTGCTCTCCACAATCTGGCACTAGCAAGGGGGCGACCCACTGAAGGAAGAGGATCTTGAGGCAGCTGCAGAGAAAACAGATTATGAGTCCAGTAGTGAGTCTGAAGAGGAGCATGGTGAGGACAACGCTGAGGGCATGGACCCAGACCTCAGTAACCTGCAGGGAGGTAGGGACACCTGGGACGCCTTGATCCAAACCTCCTTCAGCTAGGTTACCAAAGATCAAACTCATGCCAGGGCTGTTGCCTCCATCCTGGATGTCCAAAAGGACCCTTTCATTTGAACACAAAGAACACTCAGTGCCTTTGTAATAAAGTTCAGAACCACCCACGTCCAGCATTACATACTGGCTTTCCCCACACCAATGAAATAAAAAGGTGAAGCATACTGAGGCCATAAAGACAAAAACACAATTTATATCATTCTGACAATTCAATAATGTTAACAGAAATGTTTCTGGTATGCAACATTGGACCAGTATATATAAAGTTAACAAAAATGAACATAAAATCACCCATGACCCACTCCTCTTCTGCTCATGGTGCCTTTAACTTACGTTTGCAAGTGCTACGTCTAGTTGTTCCCTCCTCTCTGACACCAACATTGGCGACAGCCTGCTGACTCTGCTGTCTTGTTAGCATTGATGATCTTGGCGGTGGTCTTCTGGCCAGTGGAGCCTGTGCTGGCCCCACCTGGGACGGAGCGGCAGTGCCGTGGCTGGCAGCTCTCCAGTCACCGCAGCCTCATCAGTTGCCATGGTCACTGGCAGAGGGGTGGAGGAGCTGCTGCCTCATCTAGAGTGCCCTGAGACAAGCCTGCAGAGACAACAGGCAGCTCATGCGCCAACTTGAGGTCTCTATGGACGTCCTTGCTCACCATTGATGGATGGGCACCTAACTGGGATACTGGGTGCTTCATCCATCTCCCGCACTGACCCTGACCAACTGAGGTCAGTGCCTGTGTGAGGGCTTGCAGGTCTGAGTGCAAACTCAGGAACCCCTCATTATGTCCCTGGAGCTGCCTCACCATGAGAGTCGCCTCTCTCTCCATGGAGAAGGCAGTGCACTCAGCCATGACGGTCAATGCAGTGCTTATGCTCCACATGGACTCCTCCATCAAGGCGACCATGGTACGCAGACCCACATGGCTCTCCAGCAGATCCTCCCGTGCATCTCACTGGACATCCAGCATCTGCCGTCTAACGGATGATTCCAGAGACTCATCATCAGCCTTCGATGGAACATTATCCTGATTCCCAGCAGATCTGCAACTGTTGTTGCCCTGGTTACTCTCAGCTTCCGCCTGCACCTCAAACGGTTGTGAAGTGCCCTCACCAATGTGCACCGATATACTAGCTGCTGCTCTAATGCCTACCGAGGCGCTGGTATCTGCACTGGCGCCTGCGCAGCGAGTGGGTGTGATGCAAGTGCAAATGATGCCCGGTAGTCTTCCATTGTCAGGGGTGGCCAACAGGCCCCTGTCCCTGCTCGGCCCTCCCCGGCCAATGCAGAGCCGTGTTTAACGCTGGTCACACAAAATCATGGTCAGGCCCGATCAAGGGCGGCAGTCCGTTTCAGGGCCCGCCTGCCCTACCCAACCAACGAAGGGAATATCCTACCCAATGTTTCAACCTTTCCCCCACCATGCTGTAAACATTAAACAGACTGCCCTGTAATTGCCAGGCTTGTCATTCTCCCCTTTTTTGAGCAGGGGTGTAGCATTTGCATTCCTGTGACACCTCTCGCATATCTAAGGAGTATTGGACAACTGTGGCTGGAACTGCTGCAATTTCCACTCTTATTTCGCTCATTAACCTAGGATACATCCTGCTATTGACCTTTTGAAGGAAAGAGATGATGCCACACAAAGTAGTTTAGGAAATGAATGAAATGGTATATTTTTCTCAAATTTATCAATCTGTGATCAACAACTCAAGCCAATCAGGTTGCTCTAAAGTTTTGTCTCTGAAAGTTGCAGCGCTATGAGGTTTTAAGATTCTACTCCATTCTGGTATAATTCAATTTTTAACATTCCGATCAGTCTTAAATACTGGCCTTGAAAATTAACTTTTACCAGTATGAAGTCTCATCCTTTCAAACTTTGATTATTATTGGATATTTAAAAAAATTTAAAATGTAGATATTTTTAACTCTGTCCCTTTTCTTTCTCTTGCTTAATCTCATCTCATTTTCCCTCTTTATTTTACTTTCTTTGTATTACTCAGCATTCATTTATCTATTCCAATTGACATTTACAGGTTCAGTCTTGCATGCCTAAAGTAGTAATTCTTCAATCAGTCTGGGTAAGGAGATGTACATTTTCTTGCTCTATTCACACAAGTCCCAGAAGATGTCGAAGGTGTCATTTCATTTTGGATTTCTAATCATAGCAAGTTCATGTGCAAAAGCACATAAAAAGTTGGTGAGTAAGTGTAAGTTGTTGACCGCAAAATCTGGGTCAGATGGATGGAAAGTGGCTGCATAGGCCTTAAGACACATATCACTTCTTGGAGTGCTCTGCAATTCTTCTACCTGCAGCTCCATTCCTCTCTCAGCACAATGTTGTGCAAGGCACAATAGACTGTAACCATTCTGGAGATCACTGCTGTGGCATACTTCAGCACATCCCCAGTTCTGTCCAGACACCTGAATTGCAACTTCAGTAACCAAATGGCTTGCTCAATAATTGTACCTGAGGTCATGCAGCTCTTCTTGCGCCCCTTCTCTGCATCAGTGGTAGCGTTCCTCGCAGAAGTCATTAGCTAGATTCTCAGGGATAGCCTTTGCCTCCAAGGAACCACCCACTCAACCTATGTGGTAATTCAAAAACCTACGGAATATGTGACTGTCACAGAATGAAGGAATCATGGTAGCTTTCATGTTAGTTTGCACAGATATGCACAATAACCTTCAGGTGATGAAAACAGAACTAAACGTTGAGGGAGTAGAATCTCTTCCAAATGCCAAATACTATCACATCCAGTTGTGACTGATGGTGAACAATTAAACAACTAACTGGAAGAGGAGTCTCCACAAGCATCCCAAATTTCAATTATGGCAGAGCCCAGTATGTCAGTGCAAAAGATAAGGCTGAAGCACTTGCAGCCATCTTCAGTCTGAAGTGCTGAATGGATGATCCATCTTGACCTCCTGAGGTCTCCAGCATCACAGCTACCAGTCTTCAGCCAATTCAATGTCACTCCAAATAATATCAAGAAATGGCTGAAGGCCCTTACACATAGCAGCTACTCTACTGAAGACCTGAGTTCCAGAATTAGCTGTATCTTAAGCCAAGCTGTTCCAATAGGAACATAGGAATAGGATGCGGCCATTCAGCCCATGAACCTGCTCTGCCACTCAGTCTTATCATGGCTGATTATCCACATCAATGCCTTTTTCGTACACTATCCCCATATCCCTTTATGTCATTGGTATTTAGAAATCTGTCAATCTCTGCTTTAAACATATTCAATGACTGATCTTCCACAACCCTCTGGGGTAGAGAATTCCAAAGATTCACAACTCTCTGAGTAAATAAAAAATCTCTTCTTCTGAGCTTTAAACAGTTTCCCCCTCATTTTGAAATTGTGTCCCCAGATTCCAGACTTCCCAACCAGGGGAAAGAGTTCTAGAGAACAGAACAGACACAAACACAGGCATCAACCCATCAATGTAGAAAATTGCCCAGCTATGACCTGTCTGTACACCCACCAGCACCCCCACCTCAAATCAGCCTGTTCTCAATCATCAGCAAAGCCATAGCTGGTGTTGTTGATAGTGCTTTCAAGTGGCAATTCCTCAGCAATAACCTGCTGATCGATGTTCAGTTTGGGTTCCACCAGGACCACTTGTTTCCAGACATTATTACAGCCTTTTTCCAAACATGGAAACAGTGGAGATGAGGTGCGAATGACTGACCTTGACATCAAGGTAGCATTTCTACCAAGTGTGACATCAAATAGCCCTAGCAAAATTGAAGTCCGTGGAAATCAAGGGAAAACTCCACTGGTTAGAGTCATATCAAGCTCAGAGGAAGTTGGCTGCGGTTGTTGGAGGCATTCATCTGAGTTCCAAGACATCACTGCAGAAGTTCCTCAGGGTAATGACCTTTGTTAAACCATCTTCAGCTGTTCCATCATTGAGCTTCCTTCCATCATAAATAAGGTCAGCAGCGTGCATTTCTTCAAGGAAACGTCAACTCTTTTCTTCTCCACCGATGCTGCCAGACCTGCTGAGTTTTTCCAGGTAATTCTGTTTTTGTTTTGCAGCAGTGTGCATGTTCACTGACAATTGCATCATGTTCAGTATTGTTTGCAACTCCTCAGAAACTGAAGCAGTCTGTGGCTGACTTATCTTTTAATGTCAGAGGTCCAATTTAAAAACTTAATCTGAAAAGACGCTCATTCCACATTGCTGTTCAAACTCTAATAAGAATCAGCTGTTACCATGATTTTTAAACTATTAATGTTTGTTTAAACCCAACTAATGTTAGGAAGAGGAGAACAGAAAAGGGGCAGGAATGGGACAGGAGAATGGGGGTGAAAGTATATGAGGGAAGGGAAGGAGAGTGGAGGTATGACAGAAAGGGAAGAGGACAGTTCTGGATAGGTTCCAGCATCTGTTTTCTGTCAATTGGGAGCCATGTGGGAGTATTGTAATTTATAGCCTCTGACTGCATTAAAATTTGGTTTCTGCTGCATTGCTCGTTTTGTCTTTTCTACCAGGGTTTATTGTTTGGGTCTGGAAAATTCATACTTTTGTTATCAGTGAGCATCTTATGCCAGATATAATTTCTAGGCTTTCTGGTTAGAATATTACTTTACATAAGATTATATAGGATATACAGTGCAGAAATGGGCCCTACAAACATACGAATTAAGAACAGGAGTAAGCCATTTTGCCCCTCAAGCCTACTCTGCTATTCAATAAGATCATGGCTGATCTGACTGTGGTCTCAACTCTGGGTGAGGGGATACACAATTACTTCTCCTGATGACAGTGGATATTTCCCAATGGCGGGAACAAAGGAAGACAGCCAAATTAAATAATTACAGTACTATTAGGGGCGATTCTTCCAGAACGTGGGCTGGTCACCAGCTTCATGGAGGTGAACTTTTTGCAGCCATGGTGGGGGTGGGTTTGGTGGGTGGTCACTGGAGTGGTAAGCCTCTTGTCCCAAATGGGTTTGTGGGCAGGGAAGGCCTTCGAGAGGTGCCTGTTTGCTTGGTTCATGTGACTTCAAGAACATAAAAACAGTACAGCTACAACACATGCAGCTACGCAGTAATGTGGAAAATTGCCCATGTATGTCCTGCACATAAAAAGCAGGACAAATCCAACCTGGCTAATTATCGTCCTCCCCCCATCAGTCTACTCTCAATCATCAGTAAAGTAATGGAAGGGGTCATCAACAGTGCTATCAAGCGGCACTTGCTTAGTAATAACATGATCACTGATGCTTAATTTGGATTCTGCCAGGGCCACTCAGCTCCTGACCTCATTACAGCCTTGGTTCAAACATGGACAAAAGAGCTAAAATCCCAAGGTGAGGTGAGAGCGTCAGGCATCAAGGCAGAATTTGAATTAGTGTGACATCAAGGAGCCCTAACAAAACTGAAGTCAATGGGAATCAGGGGGCAAACTTTCCACTGGTTCGAGTCATACCTAGCACAGAGGAAGATGGTTGTGGTTGTTGGAGGTCACTTTTCTCAGTTCAAGGACATCACTACAGAAATTCCTCATGATAGTTTCCTAGGTCCAACCATCTTCAGCTGCTATTCCTTCTATTGTAAGGTCAGATGTGGGGATGTTCATTGATGATTGCACATTGTTCAGCACCTGAAGCAATCCATGTCCAAATGCCGCAAGATGTGGACAATATCCAGGCTTTGACTGGCAAGTGGCAAGTAACATTCACCTTACACAAGTGCTAGGCAATGACCATCTCCAACAAGAGAGAATCTAACCATCGCCCCTTGACATTCGAAGGTAGTGCCATCGCTGAAACCCCACTAAAACACCCTGAGAGTTACCATTGACCAGAAGCTGAACTAGACTAGGCATAAAAATACTGTGGCTACAAGACCATGCCAGAGGCTAGGAATCTTGTGGCAAGTAACTAACCTCTTGACTCCCCAAAGCCTAGCCACTATCTACAAGGCATAAGTCAGGGGTATGATGGAATACTCTCCACCTGCCTGGATGAGTACAGCTCTAACAACACTTAAGAAGCTTGACGCCATCTCAGGACAAAGTAGCCTACTTGACTGGCACCCAATCCACAAACATTTTCTTCCTTCACCACCAACCACAGTGGCAGCAGTATGTACTATCCATAAGAAGCATTGCAGGAACTCATCAAGGCAGCACCTTCCAAACCCACTACCACTATCATCTAGGAGGACAAGGGCAGCAGATACATGGGAACACTAACATCTGGAAGTTCGTCTCCAAGCCACACACCATCTTGACTTGGAACTATATTGCCGTTCCTTCACTGTCGCTGAGTCAAAATCCTGGAACTCCCTCCCTTACGCCACCACCTTCTCAAGGGATGGGTAATTAATGCTGGCCAAGCCAGCGACACCCAAATCCATCAATGAACACAAAAAAGAAATAAGAGTGGGTGTCGACAATAGAGACCCTTGAGCTTGCTCCACCATTCAATATGCTCATGGTTGATCATCAGCCTTACCTCCAATTTCCCACCTGCTCCCCATATATTTTGATTCACTGTGACGCCAAAAATCTATTTATGTTAGATATATTCAACGATGCTGCATCCATAACCCTTTGGGATAGTGAATTTCAAAGATTCTCAACTCTTTGAGAGAAGAAATTTCTCCTCATCTCAGTCCTAAATGATCAATCTCTTATCCTGAGACTGTACCACAATATCCTGGATTCCCAAGCCAGAGGAAACAACCTCTGTGTCTACCCTATCAACTCACTTTGGAAACTTGTAATTTTTGATGAGTTCACATTACTTTTCTAAACTCCAGAGTGTAATGGCCCAATTTACTCAGCCTCTTGTCAAAGGACAACCCCCTCATCCCAGCACCAATTAGTGAATCTTTGCTGCACCACCTCAAATGCAAGTATATCCTTGCTTCAAATATGGAGAGCAAAATTGCATACATTACTCCAGGTATGGCATCACAAAAACCCTATACAATCTCAGCAATACTTCCTTATTTTTGTACTCCAATTCTCTTGAAATAAAGCTTCTTAATTGCTTGCTGTATCTGCATGCTCACCTTGTTTTACTTGTACGAGTATGCCCAAGTGCGTCTGAACATCAACATCTACAAGTTTCATGCCTTCAAAAAATATTCTACTTTTCCATTCTTATGACAAAATTGAACAACCTTGCACTCCCCACTCACTTAACCTGTCTACATCTCTTTGCAGCTTCTTTTTGTCTTCCTCACCTAGCTTTGTATTGTCAGCAAACTTAGACAAATAGACCAAGAATAATGTATCTTGTAAATAGCACTGATCATTGCAGCACTCCATTAGGCACTGCCTGCCAACTTGAAAATGCCCCATTTATCCCCAGCCTCTGCTTCCTGTCTGTTAATCGATCCTCTACTATCTTCAATTTTTCACATACGACTCCAATGGTTGGAGGTGCTCCCTTGCTCACCGACCTTGCTTAGAAGCGCCTACCTCCCCTGGTGGGATTGCTGAGGCTTTATCACTGCTTGTCCTGATAGTCTGATAGCAGCTACATCAGGCTGCCTACCTTAATCTTCCAAATTTCCTCAGATATAGGGCTGACGCCAGATGACTGGAGAATTTCAAATGGTACTTCCTTATTCAAAAAAAAAGGTGTAAGGATAAATCCAGCAACCACAGGCCAGTCAGTTTGATCTTAGTGGTGAGGAAGCAATAGAAACAATAATCCAGGACGAAATTGGCAGTGACTTGGACAAATGTGGGTTAAGGAAATCAGTTTGGACCTGTTAGGGGTAAATCCTGTTTAAATAATTTGAGTTTTGTGAAGGAACAGAAAGGGCTAACAAGGTTCATGTGGTTGACGTGGTGTACATGGATTTCCAAAAAGACGTTTGAGAAATCAAATAAGGAGTTCAAAATAACCTCCTTTACCCAGAAGGTGGTGAGAATATGGTTCTCGGCTACTGGGAGTGGTTGTGGTAAATAATATAGATGATTTTAAGGGCAGGCTGGAAAGGCACATGAGGGAGAAAGGTTACCCTGATTCCCATGGACCTGTTTCTCCACATGAGCTCTGAGCTTCCAGCTGACCTGCACAGGCCGCCCTGGCAGTTTGGGCGCGCGCATGCGTGTCAGCTGCCAGGGAAATGGCGGGAGATTCCCGGCACGAGGAGAGTGAAAATTCAACGGAAAATTAACGGATCGGAGACTGAGCGATTAATAAAACCTCAGCACATTAATGCATGCGGGACCCTCGTCACTTTTGACGAAGGTCAATAAACCGGATTAAAGTCTAACGGGAGGGAACATTCTAGAGCTTTCTTTAAATTTCTCACCCCGGCGGAGAGAAAATTTCCCCGAATATTAAAGGTCGAGAGAACTGGGGAATGGCGGAGAGACTGATCCTCGCTCTAATGGCCATCTGGGTGGCCCGGGTGACGGGTAAGCAGCGCTTTGGCTCCTTACTGCTGTTTCAGGAGGGGTTTTAGATCAGTGACGGGGCCGATTTACAGCAAGTGCTCGGGGTTTTACTGAAAGAGGCCGGATGGGATAGAGCAGCCCTACACAGTGTAGGGTTTGGTATTAATGTCAATGGGATAGAGCAGCTCTACGCACTGTAGGGTTTGGTATTGTCAATGGGATAGAGCAGCTCTACACTCTACACACTGTAGGGTTTGGTATTGTCAATGGGATAGAGCAGCTCTACACTCTACACACTGTAGGGTTTGGTATTAATGTCAATGGGATAGAACAGCTCTACACTCTACACAGTGTAGGGTTTGGTATTAATGTCAATGGGATAGAGCAGCTCTACACTCTACACACTGTAGGGTTTGGTATTGTCAATGGGATAGAGCAGCTCTACGCTCTACACAGTGTAGCGTTTGGTATTAATGTCAATGGGATAGAGCAGCTCTACACTCTACACACTGTAGGGTTTGGTATTAATGTCAATGGGATAGAGCAGCTCTACGCTCTACACAGTGTAGGGTTTGGTATTAATGTCAATGGGATAGAGCAGCTCTACACTCTACACACTGTAGGGTTTGGTATTGTCAATGGGATAGAGCAGCTCTACGCTCTACACAGTGTAGCGTTTGGTATTAATGTCAATGGGATAGAGCAGCTCTACGCTCTACACAGTGTAGGGTTTGGTGTTAATGTCAATGGGATAGAGCAGCTCTACACTCTACACACTGTAGGGTTTGGTATTAATATCAATGGGATAGAGCAGCTCTACACTCTACACAGTGTAGGGTTTGGTATTAATGTCAATGGGATAGAGCAGCTCTACACTCTACACACTGTAGGGTTTGGTATTGTCAATGGGATAGAGCAGCTCTACACTCTACACACTGTAGGGTTTGGTATTGTCAATGGGATAGAGCAGCTCTACGCTCTACACAGTGTAGCGTTTGGTATTAATGTCAATGGGATAGAGCAGCTCTACGCTCTACACAGTGTAGGGTTTGGTGTTAATGTCAATGGGATAGAGCAGCTCTACACTCTACACACTGTAGGGTTTGGTATTAATGTCAATGGGATAGAGCAGCTCTACACTCTACACAGTGTAGGGGTTGGTATTAATGTCAATGGGATAGAGCAGCCCTACACTCTACACAGTGTAGGGTTAGGTATTAATGTCAATGGGATAGAGCAGATCTACACTCTACACAGTGTAGGATTTGATATTAATATCAATGGGATAGAGCAGCTCTACTCAGTGTAGTAAAACAAAAACAGAATTACCTGGAAAAACTCAGCAGGTCTGACAGCATCAGCGGAGAAGAAAAGAGTTGACGTTTCGATTCCTCATGACACTCCAACAGAACTGATCTTTCTTTACAAGCAGAGGGAAATATAAACTGGTTTAAGGTGTTGATATGGGTTGGTTGGGGGGAGAAGTGGAGGGGGGGTGTTTGGATAGGAGCAGATCATTAAAAGATGTCACAGACAAAAGAACAAAAGAACACAGGTGTTGAAGTTGGTGATATTATCTAAAGAAATGTGCTAATTAAGAATGGATGGTAGGGCACTCAAGGTATAGCTCTAGTGGGGGTGGGGGAGCATAAAAGATTTAAAAATAATGGAAATAGGTGGGAAAAGAAAAATCTATATAAATTATTGGAAAAAAAAGCCAAAGGAAGGGGGAAGAAACAGAAAGGGGGTGGGGAGGAAGGAGGGAGCTCAAGACCTAAAGTTGTTGAATTCAATATTCAGTCCGGAAGACTGTAAAGTGCCTAGTTGGAAGATGAGGTGCTGTTCCTCCAGTTTGTGTTGGGCTTCACTGGAACAATGCAGCAGGCCAAGGACAGACGTGGGCAAGAGAGCAGGGTGGAGTGTTGAAATGGCAAGCGACATGGAGGTTTGGGTCATTCTTGCGGACAGACCGCAGGTGTTCTGCAAAGCGGTCGCCCAGTTTACGTTTGGTCTCTCCAATGTAGAGGAGACCACATTGGAAGCAACGAATACAGTAGACTAAGTTGGGGGAAATGCAAGTGAAATGCTACCTCACTTGTAAGGAGTGTTTGGGCCACCCTGGTCCACTCCTCCATCACCCCCTACTCCTCAACCCCCACCTATGGCACCTCCCCATGCCCACGCAAAAGATGTAACACCTGCCCCTTCAGTTCCTCTCTCCTCACTGTCCAAGATCCTGAGCTCCCTCCTCCATCCCCACCCCCTTTCTGTTTCTTCCCCCTTCCTTTTGTTTTCTTTTCCCAATAATTTATATAGATTTTTCTTTTCCCACCTATTTCCATTATTTTTAAATCTTTTATGCTCCCCCACCCCCACCAGAGCTATACCTTGAGTGCCCTACCATCCATTCTTAATTAGCACATTCGTTTAGATAATATCACCAACTTCAACACCTCTGTGTTCTTTTGTTCTTTTGTCTGTGACATCTTTTGATGATCTGCTCCTATCCTAACCACAACACCCCCCCGACCTTAAACCAGCTTATATTTCCCTCTCCTTGTAAAGAAAGATCAGTTCTGTTGAAGGGTCATGAGGACTCGAAACGTCAACTCTTTTCTTCTCCGCCGATGTTGCCAGACCTTATGAGTTTTTCCAGGTAATTCTGTTTTTGTTTCGG
The DNA here is from genome assembly GCF_017639515.1 of Carcharodon carcharias. Taxonomy (NCBI): domain Eukaryota; kingdom Metazoa; phylum Chordata; class Chondrichthyes; order Lamniformes; family Lamnidae; genus Carcharodon; species Carcharodon carcharias. The sequence goes on from NC_054475.1 coordinate 22,688,571, forward strand.
ATTTCCAGCATCTGCAGTATTTTGCTTTTATCTACTCAGTGTAGGGTTTCGTATTGATGTCAATGGGATAGAGCAGTTCTACACTCTACAGAGTGTAGGGTTTGATATTAATGTCAGTGGGACAGAGCACCTCTCTACAGTGTAGGGTTTGGTATTAATATCAATGGGATAGAGCAGCTCTACTGAGTGTAGGGTTTGGTATTAATGTCAATGGGATAGAGTAGTTCTACTCAGTGTAGGTTTGGTATTAATGTCAATGGGTTAGAGCAGCTCTACATTCTACACAGTGTAGGGTTTGGTATTAATGTCAATGGGATAGAGCAGTCCAACACTCAACACAGTGTAGGGTTTGGTACTAATGTCAGTGGGATAGAGCAGCTCTACACTCTACACTGTACGGTTTGGTATTAATGTCAATGGGATAGAGCAGCTCTACACAGTGTAGCGTTTGGTATTAATGTCAATGGGATAGAGCAGCTCTACACTCTACACAGTGTGGGGTTTGGTATTAATGTCAGGAAGACTATTGTTACTGACATTTGCAATAAACGTGACATTTTACTTCTGATTCCATCGCATTCTGCTGTCATTCGCATTGAATCAGGCTGCGAGAAACTTTGGAGTCTTGTTTGAGGTGCTGAGTTTCAAGTCCCACATCCTAGTTGTTGCCAAGGCTACTTATAAATGTATTTTATTCTCCCTACCACCTAATTTTTTGTCAGCTTTAAACTTGATTTCTCAAAAAGACTGTCCACCAATATTCATTAGAAGCCTACTGACTCCCACTGTTACCTCGACTACAGCTCCTCACACCCCCTTCCTGTAAGAAGTCCATCCCATTCTCTCAGTTCCTTTGCCTCCGTCGCATCTGTTCTGATGATGTTACTTTCTGAAACAGTTCTTCTGACATGTCTTCCTTCTTCCTTAACTGAGGGTGGTTGACAGGGCCCTCAACCGTGTCTGGCCCATCTCCTGCGCATCCGCCCTCACTCCTCCCTCCCAGAACCGTGATAGGGTCCCCCCTTGTCTTCACTTATCACCGCTCCAGCCTCTGCCATTTCTGCCAACTCCAGCATGATGCCACCACCAAACACATCTTCCCTTCATCCCCCCCAGCAGCATTCTGCAGGAATTGTTCCCTCCGGGATGCCTTAGTCCACTCCTCCATCACCCCCTACACCTCAACCTCCTCCCACAGCACTTTCCCATGCAACTGCATAAGGTGTTACACCTGCCCCTTTACTTCCCCCGCCTCATTATCCAAGGGCCCAAATACTCCTTTCAAGTGAAGCAGCACTTCATTTGCACTTCCCCCAATTTAGTCTACTGCATTCGCTGCTCCCAATGCGGTTTCCTCTACATTGGAGAGACGAAACGTAGACTGGGTGAACACTTTGCGGAACACCTTCGGTCTGTCAGTAAGCATGACCCAGACCTCCCTGTCGCTTGCCATTTCAAAGCACCACCTTGCTCTCAAGCCCACATGCCTGTCATTGGTCTGCTGCAATGTTCCAGTAAAGCTCAACCCAAACTGAAAGAACAGCACCTCATCTTCCGACTAGGCACTCTACAGCCTACTGGACTTAACATTAAGTTCAACAACTTCAGATCATGAACTCTTTCCTCCATCCCCACTCCCTTTCCAATCCCCCCCTTTTCAAATAACTTTTATTTTTTAAATATATTTTTCTTTTCCCACCTATTTTTAAATCTTTTGTTTTATGTCCACCTTTTAGCCCATTTCGGTCCCTTCTTCCCACCAGGGCCATCTGCCACTAGCTTGTCCTGCTTTCTACCCTTAATGTCACCATTAGCATATTCCTTAGCTAATATCACCACCGTCAACATCCCTTTGTCCTTTTCTCTATGACATCTTTGGCAATCTCCTCTTTGCCTCCACCTATCACTGGCCCTCTATCCAGCTCTACCTGTCCCACCCCCCCTCAACCAGCTTATACTTCACCACATTTCTATATTTCTTTAGTTCTGATGAAGAGTCACGGACTCGAAACGTTAACTGTGTTCCTCTCCGCAGATGCTGTTAGACCTGAGTTTTTCCAGCTTTTTATGTTTTTGTTTCAGATTTCCAGCATCCGCAGTATTTTGCTTTTTTCTCAAAAGTCTTGCTTGTTGACCTCCCATTCTTGATCTGTGCAAACTTCAACTTGCACTTTTGCTCCTCTTGGCCTCACATAGAAGATTTGTGTTTGGACCATGTCTATCCCCAAGTCCATATCTAACTACCTTTAACTGGCAGAAAAACCATACCGACTTTCTGTTGGGTTGCAACCTAAAAATTAAGTCAAATTCTGCCAACCTTTTCAACCCATATTGTACTTTTCTTAAAAAAAGACCTGTCAGTTTCTAGTGGGTGTCCTTGCCACCTACACAGAAGAGCAGCTTAAATTAGAAGACAGTGGGAACAGAGCACTAAATCAGTGGATGAGTCTTCAGGGCAATTTTAATTAACTGTCCACCTTGTTTACACTGTCTTGGGTTGAAATGAGCCCTTCAGTTTCTGTCTCCCTTTCTAACTATATCTCAGGTATTAAAAGATGCTGAAGATAGAAACACAATCTAATTGTTTATTGAAATGTATTAAATTTAAAAATTGAAGTACTTTTATTTTGGACATTAGCCATCCTCATTCATGCGTACTCTCATATTTTACCCTGCATAAACTCAAGGTCTTGCACGAAGTCACATTTTCCTATTCTCCTAGCACACCTCTGCTCGATGACCCATGTTAGCTTTTGATCAAGCATTTTCTTGATTGTAAAATTCTTACCCTTGTATTTAAATTCCTCCATGGCTTCTCTGTAATCTCCTCCAGCCCAATAACTCTCTCCAAGATATCTGCGCTCCTCTAATTCTGACCTCTTTCCTTCCCTTGTTTTAATTGGTGACTGTGTTCTCAGTTGCTTAGGCCCTATGCTCTGGAATACCTTCGCTACATCCCCCTATTCCTTCTATCTCATTTTCTTCCTTTAAAACACTACCTCCTGGTTGGGCTCCGTGTCGCACTTTGTTTAATAATGCTGTGAAGCACCTTGGGGCATTTTTTTTAGTGTTATATGAATACGTTGTTGTAGTCTTATTTTTGAATAATGTGTAGAGTCACAAGTTAGTCTCTTTAGCAGTGGAAAGTGGTTAAAACAAAAAGATCAGTGATTTTTCTTACCATTTTAAAATCCAAAGTGCAGAGTTAAAAAGATCCTAAAAATCCCAGCATTAGGTGAGAAGAAATACTGATGTATTTTAGATTTAAGGAGATATATTTCGCATGTAAATGTAAATGTTGTAAAGAAAGCTTTTGGCATACTGCCCTTCATAAATCAAAGTATTGAGTATAGGAGTTGGGATGTTACGGTGAGGTTGTATCATACATTGGTGAGGCCAACTTTGGAGTATTGTGTGCAGTTCTGGTCGCCCAACTAGGGAAGGATATCAGTAAGATTGAAAGAGTGCAGAGAAGATTTACTAGGATGTTGCTGGGTCTTAAGGAGTTGAGTCATAGGGAAAGATTAAGCAGGTTAGGACTTTATTCCTTGGAGTGTAGAAGGATGAGGGGAGTTTTGATAGAAGTTTACAAAATTCTGAGGGGTTTAGACAGAGTAAATGCAAGTAAGCTCTTTCCACTTAGATTAGGAGAGATAAACACGGAAGGACATGGCTTTAGGGTGAAAGGGGAAAGAGTTACGGGGAACATTAGGGGGAACTTATTCACTTAGAAAGTGGTGAGAGTGTGGAACGAGCTACCATCTGATGTGGTAAACGCGGGCTCACTCTTAAGTTTTAAGAATAATTTGGTTAGATACATGGGTGGGAGAGGACTGAAGGGTTATGGACTGGGTGCAGGTCAATGGGATTAGCAGAATAATATTTCAGCACAGACTAGAAGGGCTGAATGGCCTGTTTCTGTGCTGTAGTGTTCTATGGTTCTATGTGACCGTGACATACTAATTCCTCTCGCGAAAGAGAGACTTGTTGAAACACTGAACTTGATTTTTTTTTAAGGTGACTGTGACATGCCTCCAATAATGGAAAATGATAATAAATATATTTCTCTGACCACCTTTCCTGTGGATACTAAAGTTAGTTACAGATGTTACCGAGGTTATGTGTTTCACGAAGGGGGTTCAAGACATATTACCTGCGGGGTACATTCAACTTGGTCACCATTGCGGGCTGTTTGTGAATGTAAGTAATGAGCAATTTTTTTTCCCCTCTTCCCTTCCTCTCACTTTTTTTCCCTTGATCTGTATTATCTCAAAGGAAATGACGTGTGCTGAGGTTCATTTCTGTAGACACTAGCAGTTTTTTGGTACTAAGCTAAGTGACCATTCTTGTATGTGAGTCTGAGTGCCTCAAATGTAGGCGGCACCATAGTTTGGCTTGAATCATTTCTAACCCAATATGCAGTAAAAATCTCAACAAGGATCACTGGATATTGATCAGTAATGGGAACCACTTGTGTTCTACCCTGGGTGCTAATGACATCAGAGTATTGGGCGCTGTTATTTGAAAACCAAGTCTTTTGTACGTCTTATGTTTACACACTACCAATGAGTAATCAAACAAAAAGCCTGTTAACAATTGAAACTGGATATATATATTTTTGGATGTCTTTGCCATCATGAAATTGCTGGTTATTCCATGATAATAGGTCATTTCTAACTTTAGTCACCAAGAAGTCACCTTAAGGTAAATTGTGTTCCTCCTGTTCCTAGCCTGTCTTCCCTTTTCATTACCCTATTAAAATCCAACCATATCCAGATGTATGTCAATAGTATATTTCTCGCTGAACTGGCTATATTAGAATCTGTTGTCATTTGTTAATCAATTTGAGCAGCAGTGAGGTGAAATGATTAATTTCCTTTTTCATTGCTTCTGAAATTGGAGTCGAAGCTAGGTTAATTACTGAGTATCAGAAATAGGGAGCAGAATTTTCCTGTCGGCGATTTGTGGGTGGGGCCCGCTCGCCGACGGGAAAATGACATAGGATGATGTTGGGAGGAACCCCTGACGTCATCCTGGTCCAGTTAAGTATTGAGGAGTTAAGGGCATTGACAGGCTAATTAAGATAATTAAAGACCCTGCCCGTCCAACCTTAAGGCTGGTGGGCAGGCCAGGAGCCCCAGCGGGCTTCTGATAATACATGAAACCTTGGCCAGAATTTTTACCTTGATGGGCGGGCGGGCCCCACCGGCTCGGCGGTGGGTGGGCAGCCGAACTCCTCCTCCGAAATGGGGTCCGCCATGTTTTGAGTCTGCCCAGCGGTCTGTGCTGGTGGGGATGAGAGATTCCCCTCTGTCAAAGTGCGATGTTTTGCACATGCGCGTGTAAGAGCACACTGCTCCCTGAGACTAAGTGCTGTCTCAGAGAGATTACTGACCATGTCACAAACATTAAAAATAGAAAAATATAAAAATTATTAACATGTTCACCTCATGTAACAATATCCCACGAAGTGGGACATGTTAATAAAAAGGACATAAACTTTATTAAAATTTTAAAAAAACGGACATGAAACCTCATCCTGCCAGTGGATGAAGTTTCATGTATTGTGGGGAGCCCACTGAGTTAAGCCTTAAGATTGGATGGGCAGGCTCTTTAATCATCTTATTTAGCCTGTCAATGGCCTTAATTGGCCATTGACAGGTCGGCGGCGGACATCTGATTTTGCTGTCCGCCTGCCTTCCTTAATATTTAAATGAACTGGGACGACGTCATCCCGTGTCATTTTCCTGTCGGCGAGTGGGCCCCGCCCCTAAATCACTGATGGGAAAATTCTGCCCCTCATACAAAAAATGAAGACAGGCTATCTAAATTTCTTTACCTGTCTTGATCACAAATTTGCCAAGGAAATTGCTGAACTTCTGCACATCTGCGATTTTCTTTATTAATCTGGCCATATTCTACCATGGCCTTAATAGATACAACCATTATTAAAATAAAGCAGGATCATTCATTGAGTTTGGATTGACTGGTAAAACACATTCTTTGTGAGATTGCCTTGAGCTTTCATTAAAAGCAAAGTCATGACATTATCAAATTTTGTATCATTGGACAGGACCTTTAATTTCCATTGCTGTGAAAACTTGAATATAAATCCTAGAATAATTGAAGCTAAGCCATGCAGTGGTTTTGATAAAGTTAAACTGTGAATTGCATTCAAAACCCATGAGAGAATGTGGTGTATTTTAACATCTATTTTTTCTAGCAAGAAACTGTGGCAATCCTGGAGATATTCAGAATGGATATTATAATGCATCAAGTATCACTTTTGGAAGTAGAGTTACTTTTTATTGCAATGAAGGGTAAGTGTCCAGTTTATCAATCACCGAATGAGGTTGTTCACTCTGTTGTAAAAGATTATATTTTGTTCAGATTTTAAGTTGAGGTCTGTCGTGGTAGCTTCCCCAAGAAGGAAACCACTTGCTTAGTTTATTTCTGGTGATTTCCTGTGTTGTCTTTGAATAAGTTTTCCTGTTCTATAACTTGGTTGTCTTATCTTTTTACAATATGAAAAGTTAATGTGCTTATATTTTCACCCAATAACTACTGAATCGAGTGTCCAAATCTCATCAGCTAGATACTGTGACAATTTATTAAAAGGAAATCTGAGGGTTCAGAATTGAAACTTGGTGCTTACTTCCTTAAAATATTTGATGCTACTGTTCAACTGAGTCAAGATGCTTGAATACTCTTTCCATGATAAGCTGCCAAAATCCGGCATAAGATCATGAGTAATAGGAGGTGTAGCCCATTGAGCCTGCTGTGCCATTTGATAAGATTGTAGCTGATCTGTTTGTAGTGTTAACTCCACTTTCCTGCCTGCCACCATCACTTTACCCTGAGTTCTAGATTCCCTTACAAGGGGACACATGCTCCCAGCATCTGCCCTGTCAAACCCCTCAGAATCTTATTTCAATAAGATTACCTCTCATTCTTCTAAATTCCAGTGAGTATAGGCCCAACCTGCTCAACCTTTCCTCCTAAGACAAGCCTTTTCATCCAAAAGAAACAGCCTAGTGAACCTTCTCTGAACTGCTTCCAATGCAGTATATCCTTCATAAGTATGGATACTAAAACTGTATGCAGTACTCCAAGTGTGGTCTCACCAATGCCCTGCACAGATGTAGCAAGACTTCCCCACTTTTATGCTCCATTCCCCTTGCAATAAAGGCCAACATTTCATTTGCCTTCCTAACTGTACAAGGACATCCAGATGCCTCTGTAATTCAGCATTCTGCAGTCTCTCTCTATTTAACATTCTACTTTTCTATTCTTTCCACAAAAGTGGACAACCTCACCTTTCCAGATTCTAGTTCATTTGCCAATTTTTTTGCCCACTCAATTAACCTATTACTATTCCTTTGCAGATTTTTTATATTGTTCTCAAAGGTTTTCCTACCTACCTTGCATCTTCAGCAAATTTAGCTACAATACACTTTGTCCCTTCATCCAAGTAATTAATATAGGTAGCAAATAGTTGATCCCAGTACTGATCCCCGTGGCACCCCACTAGTTATATTTTGCCAACCTGAAAATGACCCATTTATCCTGAATGTTTCCTGTTAGTTAGCCAATTCTCTACCTGTGCGAAGATATCACCTCCAATGCTATGAGTTCTTCAGGAGGAAACTGAGGCACCGGAAGTCTTTACGAAATATTGATACACAACATATACTGACTCCCCTTTACACTACTTGTTACATGCTCAAGAACATCTGTCAAACATGATTTCTTTCACAAAACCAGCAACATCAATGCTCATTCATTCAGCACCTGTTGTAATAAAACATTCCCATGGTGCTTCACAGGAGCATTACCAGTCAAAATTTATTGCTGAGTCAAATAAGGAAAGGGGATATTGGGGCAGCTGACAAAGAGTTTCATCAATGAAGTTGACTGAAAGGTGAAGGGATTGAGGCAGAAAAGTAGAAGGTTTTGTTGGGGGGGTGCGGGGGAGGGGTGAAGTGCTTGGGACGTAGGCTGCTGATGGTCCAGCTGGAGTTCTGTAGTAACCATGCAAGTTATTTTGCTTTCCGCTCTGCTCCACTGCTAATCAATTAGCATTTTATTTACCATTATTAATCTTAATCCATATAACCTTTAGAATAGGTGGTGTGAGCAGAAGAAATCAGTTTTGTTTTTGATATTGGGTAAATTTTTATATTACTGCAGCAGTTTCTTGATTTATTTTCCTTTTCCAGATACATCATGATTGGTCGGGACTACCGGATATGTACAGCTGATGGTTGGGATGGCCAGGTTCCAAACTGTGAACGTAAGTTCGGATTTCTAAATGGCACAGAATGGTTGCCTTGGTTTTTTTCTGTGCCCAAGGATTGAACTATGCTACAGCAATATAATTAGTACTTTGATTTTTGACATTTCATTCTTAATCTGAAGAAACAACCATTCAATTAATCAAGCTAGTACCTTAACTGTTATTCAGTCTGCTATCGTATGGACTCTGCTTCTTTACTAATCTCTTCTGCAAGAGCAGTCTTTCAAGGGTCATTGAATACCACAGTGATTATTGGCTGGAGTGGAACAAAAAGCAAAAGCATTTTTCAAGTATTAGAAATACTGTGTAAGCAAGAGTATTGCAGTAACCTTTTGGCAACTACTGAATTATACCTCTTGAATTTAGAAGCTACACAAGCCAAACCAAACCTGATGCATTTTGATGTAGGAAACTTGTCACCTGGATTCAGTCTTATACCTTTTAAGAGTTCAGGTTGTTTCCAATTGCACAGTTGTGACACCATCTCTGCTATGGAGTAGTGCAGTTACCACTGTAAATTCCAATGAGGAATTTCTTTGGCATTCAAATATCCTATTGTGTCTCAGAAACTAATTTTCTCGTGAGCAAACTGTTCAAATTTTACAACTGTCAGGTATTTTGATCAACTCAAATTAGGAGAGTGCTGAAAAAGGATGGTACGTTATTCAGCACATGAGAGAACTGATGAAGGGCCATGTCTAAAATATTCATTTGCTGTTAGGCATCAGTCTGTCTTGGCAGTTGGTTTGGATATTCTAATTTGCTGTGGAAAAGCTTTCATGAAAAAGATTTATTTTGATCTTCCTCCTTTGCTTTAGCAGAATATAGATGGCTCACATCCAATGATCTCAAATATGAAATGAAACCATATAAAAGCAGCTGGAATTCCTTCATAACCCCCTGCTGCCACCCCCACCCTCAATAGCCAAACTACATAATATTGGTTGTCCATTATAGGCTTGTGGAAAAGAAGTGAAAATACCTATTTGTGTTGGTGAACTAGAATACTTTGCCACTGCGACATTTGATTTGACAGTCTGACTGAATTTCATTTTTCTCTAGTTGTTACATGTCCCGATCCTCCCTATATTAGTAATGGGAGAGTTTCATCACCATCCGGAGAGTCCAGGACATTTGGAAGTGTAGCAAGTTATCTCTGTAATGGGCACTACTCACTGATTGGTGAAGACACCATCACCTGCACAGCAAATGGAGAGTGGAAGAAGGATCCACCAAGATGTCAAGGTACAGAACTATAGATCAGAATTGTCATCTTTGTTGCAGAATGAGAAGTTTGAGCATATCAGAGGTTTATTGTCCAGTTACACTAAAAGCTACTGTTTTAATAATTTGCAGTTTTATCAATAGAATGGTTTTCTTTGAATTTACAATTGATTTTGTTAGTGATATTAATTGTTCATCTATCCCGAATTCCCCAAAAGCCCTCTACACTCCATTGCAGCATTCAATTGGAGCCAGAGATGTTGCCTATACAAGTCAGACAGAGTCCTAACTGGCATTTTATTTTCTAACTCCATCAATGCATGGTGTTTCCTGCCCAGTGTGTCCCACTGTAGGATAATCTCCTCCTTTCAACACCCCCCACAATGCCAGTGGATCAGCTATCACCATTGCCCTTCGCACCTCCTACAGATTGTCCGCTCCCTTATGAGCAAGGCCCTTGCCATCCATGATCTCATTGTGGAGATTTGGATTATCATCATGGCCTTGAAGGAAAACTAATGGAGGGGTGATGCTGCTTCCCTGAAGTGTATTCGTCCTAGCTGGCTATACCTTCCACAACTTTTTCCAACCAGGCCATCCTTCTTGCAATAACTTCCCTTGTCTGTCCTGCACAATTATCTCCGGTACCAGCTCAGGATCTATCCTTGGGGCCCTCCATTTCTCATCTGCGTGTTGGCCCTCAACTGACTTGTGTTGTTGCTGCTTCCACATGTATGTTGATGAACTGCCATCAACCTTTCTTAACCTGCCATGTCACCTTCAACAATTCTTGCACATATACCCCAATCCCTCTGCTCTTGCACCTTTAGCTGTTTTTACATATTGCCGCTATCAACTTTGTCTGCATTAAATTTCATTTGTCACACACCCACCCATTCAACCATCCTGTCTACATCCTTTTGATGTCTATCACTATTCTCCAGCCACCAGTTCACAATACTTCCAAGATTTTTATCATCTGTAAATTTTGAAATTGTGCGCTGCACACCCTTATCTAAGTCTAGGTCATGGAATAAAGGCCAAGAAAAGCAGTGGCCCTAATACTGATTCCGGGAGCCTCGCTGCATGCCATCCTGCAGTCTGAAAACAACCACTCACAGTTACCCTCTACTTTTTCACTCAGCCAATTTTGTATGCTGCACTCTCTCTTTCATTCCATGGGCTTTAACTTTGCTGACAAGCCTGTTCGAAGCACTTTATCAAATGCTTTTTGGAAATCCATGTCCACCAGAATAACCTCATTAGCCTCATCTCTCTTCTGACCTCAAGCACCCTTTTTCTGCTTCATCTCTCCCTCTCTTTCACATTACTTTGCTGTTGGTTGTTTTTGACTTTTTCTTCCCCCCTTGTAGGAATGTACCTTTACTGTAGCCAAACTATATCACCTCTTTAAATGCAGCCTGTAGATATTGGGCAGGAGATCTGTGTCTCTGACTCCTCACTCCCCCTGACAAGTGTCTGAGGCTGAATCAGCCTATTAATAATGTTGGTGTGATATTTGATACTTTTAGGATCTTTTAAAATGTACCTGGTTAGGCTTCCTTGTGCTCAGAAGATCCAGCTTAATTTTTAAAGCCTCCTTAGTCCTGCAAACAAGCATAATTAGCAGAAATTGCCAATGGTAAGTAATTCTACACATTTCCCATATGGTGTACAGAGGCAACTTTGAGTGTGATGTTTAGCTTTTCTAAACTAGCACATAATTTGTGCTTGGAATTCCCAATCTTGTTCACTGTTTATGTTGATTTTTGGGCAAACTGCACTAGGTGTATTCAGTGCAATCAAGTAAAAGCTTCAAGCCTGGAACTTTTCTGAAATAGAGATAAATTTGATACAGGCAATTATAGATCCAATAGTGGGCAGAATGTAGATTAGGTTATTGCTATGTAAGTGCTAAGAGACTGTCATCACAGGCTTAGAATGTGAAACTTTTGCTTTACAAACTTCTTTGACTTTTGGAGCTGTTTGCAAAGAGAAAACAAAATGGAAAGTGGAATTCTATCTCTATTTGGACCTGTAGAAAACCTGTGAGAAGGACTGATACTTGTGTAGTACCAGTGTTGCGAATATGTCTAGTTCATAGTTCATGTGTTTTAGAATATAAACTGTAATTCCTAAAGCTAAAAGTGAACTGAAAATGGGGTAAATGCAGTTCAAGCAAGCTTGGAGCTTATTGCATTAAAGCTTGTGGCTTAAGAGGATAACAGCTAGAAATGTAAGGTAATTAAAATGCTGGGCTTTAGAAATGGGAACTAATGGAGCAGGAGTCGACCATTTGGCCTTTTGAGTCTGCTCCACCATTCAATTAAATCATGGCTGATCATCTACCTCCAACATCACTCTCCCACCCCATCCCCATAACCCTTAATGTCATTCGTACCTAGAAATCTATCAATTTGTATCTTGAACATGCTCAGTGATTGAGCTTCCACAGCCCTCTAGGGTAGAGAATTCCAAAGATTCACCGAGTGAAAAAAATTTCACATCTCTGTCTTAAATGGGCTGCCCTTTATTCTGAGATTCTGTCCCTTGGTTCAAGACTCTGAAGCCAGGAGAAACATCCTAGCTGCATCTATCCTGTCACACACTAAGAATTTTGTAAATTTCAGTGAGCTCACCTTTCGTTCTTCGAAATGTTAGAATATGGGCCCAGTTTCCTCAATTTCTCCTCATGAGCCAACCCTGCCATCCCAGAGATAAGTGTGGTGAGCCTCTGTTGCACTTCCTCTTTGGCAAGTATATCCTACCTTGGATAAGGAGATCAAAACTATACACAAGACTCAATACAATTGCAGCAAGACATCCTTACCCCTGTACTCAAATTCCCTTAAATGAAGGCCAACATCCCATTTGCCTTCCTCATTGCTTGCTCCACCTGCCTGCAAGCCTTTTAGTGACTCATGAACAAGGACACCCAAGTTGCTTTGGACAGCACACTTCCCAACCCCTCACCATTTCAGTAATACTCTGCCTTCTTGTTTTTTTTAACCAATTGGATGACTTCACACTTGTTAACAATATATTCCACCTACCATGTTCTTGCCCACTCACTTAAGCCTGTCTAAGTGCCCTTGAAGCCTCCTTGCATCCTCCTCACAACTTACACTCCCACCTAGTTTTGTCAAGAGTAAATTTGGAAATATTACAATTGGTCCCCACATACAAATCATTGATCTAGATTGTGAACAGTTGTGGTCTGAGCTCTGACCCTTGTGGTACCCCACTGGTAACAGGCCGCCATCCTGAGACCGATTTGTTTATTCCTACTGTTTTCTGTCTGTTAACCAATTCAGTATATTACTCCCAAACCCATGTGGTCTAATTATGTTTACTAACCTGTGTGGGAGCTTATTAAAAGCTTCCTGAAAATCCAAATACACCATTTTCACTGGTTCTCCTTTTATCTATGGTACAAGTAACATCTTCCCAAAAATTCCAACAGGTTTATTAAACATAATTTCTTTTTCATAACTCATATGACTCTGCCTAGTTATCTCATTCTTTATAATGGAATCTAACATTTTCCCTACTACTGACAGTCAAACTAACAGGTCTGTTGTTCCCCCTTTTTCTCTCTCCTTTCTTAAGTAGTGAGGTTACATTTACTTCTTTCCACTCTGAAGGAACCTTTCCAGAATCTACAGAATTTTGGAAGGTAACCACCAATGCATACACTATTTCTATAACCACCTCCTTCAACATTCTTGGATGTAGCTCACCAAGTCCAGGGGATCTATCTACCTTTAATCCAATTAATTTTGGGTACTTCAGCTTTACTGATACTAATTTCTTTCAGTTCATCATTTTCACAAGTCCATCGGTATTTCTGGGTAATTTTTTGTATCTTTCTTTCCACAAGGGTGGAATTTTACAGCCCCTCCTGCTGGCAGCATTTTCCGGTCCTGCTAAAGTCCATGGACTTTTGAGCAGCTCACTGCTTTTTCTGGCCCTGCTTCCACCATGACAGGGCCATAAGATTCCACCCAAAGTGACTGTTTTGTTTAGTTTCTCTGCTATTTCCCTATTCCCAATTATAAGTTCTCCTTTTCTCATAACTACAGAAGCTTTTACAATAAGCCTTTTGTTTTTCACTAGCATTCACTCACATTCTCTTTTCCCTTTCTTTACAAGTTTCTTGGTGCTCCTTTGTTGGATTCTAAATTGTTCCCAATCGTTGGGCTTAGCACTTCTGGCAACCTTATGAGCCACTTCCTTTGACCCATTAGTTAAAAACAAAAAAACTGCGGATGCTGGAAATCCAAAACAAAAACAGAATTACCTGGAAAAACTCAGCAGGTCTGGCAGCATCGGCGGAGAAGAAAAGAGTTGACGTTTCGAGTCCTCATGACCCTTCGACAGAACTTGAGTTCGAGTCCAAGAAAGAGTTGAAATATAAGCTGGTTTAAGGTGTGTGTGTGGGGGGCGGAGAGATAGAGAGACAGAGATGTGGAGGGGGGGTTGTGGTTGTAGGGACAAACAAGCAGTGATAGAAGCAGATCATCAAAAGATGTCAACGACAATAGTACAATAGAACACATAGGTGTTAGAGTTAAAGTTGGTGATATTATCTAAACGAATGTGCTAATTAAGAATGGATGGTAGGGCACTCAAGGTATAGCTCTAGTGGGGTTTTTTTTAATTATATAATGGAAATAGGTGGGAAAAGGAAAATCTTTATAATTTATTGGAAAAAAAAGGGAAGGGGGAAACAGAAGGGGGGTGGGGATGGGGGAGGGAGCTCACGACATAAAGTTGTTGAATTCAATATTCAGTCCGGAAGGCTGTAAAGTCCCTAGTCGGAAGATGAGGTGTTGTTCCTCCAGTTTGCGTTGGGCTTCACTGGAACAATGCAGCAAGCCAAGGACAGACATGTGGGCAAGAGAGCAGGGTGGAGTGTTAAAATGGCAAGCGACAGGGAGGTTTGGGTCATTCTTGCGGACAGACCGCAGGTGTTCTGCAAAGCGGTCGCCCAGTTTACGTTTGGTCTCTCCAATGTAGAGGAGACCACATTGGGAGCAACGAATGCAGTAGACTAAGTTGGGGGAAATGCAAGTGAAATGCTGCTTCACTTGAAAGGAGTGTTTGGGTCCTTGGACAGTGATGATTTGTTCTAAGACGCTGTCTCACTAATGCACTGATGCCTTATAAACAACACAACGTTAACTCCTTTTTCCTTTTTGCCTATTCTTCCGAAATGAGGAATATCTTTGAATATTCACTTTGGCCACCTTGTAACCGTGCCTCTCATGGCAATTAAGTGATGCGCATTCACCTCATTTCTGCCTTGTTGCGAATGCTGAGTGCATTGAGTGCCTTTAACTTTGTCTTTTTAACACTATTTTGCATTCTAATCCTATTTGATGCTTGCTTTCACTTCTATGCCTTTTAGTTTCGCTTACCACTTTTCTACTTTGTCTTACCAGTTTTGCTTCTATCCAATCTGAGCTTCCTCCTGGCTTCCCATCTCCCTGCCATTCTACTTTAAACCTTCCCTAACAGCACTAGCAAATATCCCTGTGACGATGTTGGTCCCAGACTTGCAAAGGTACAGCCTGTCCATCTTGTCCAGGACCTACCTGCCCCAGAACTGGCCCCAATGCCTCAGAAATTTGATGCCCTCCCTCCTACAGAATTCTCCAGTCGTGTGTTCAATCGCTCAATCTTCTTTTTCCTATCCTCACTAGCACGTGGCACTGGGAGTAATCCGGAGATTATTGCTTTTGATCACCTTTTTAATTTCTTAACTCGCTGAAATCTGCTTTCAGGACTTCATCCTCCCTTCCCACTATGTCATTGGCACCACGACCTCTGGCTGTTCATCCTCCACCAGTAGAAGTTTCTGCAGCCATCCTGTGACTCCTTGACCCTGACCCCAGGGAGGCAATATACCATTCTGGTGTCATGTCTATGGCCACAGACATGAAGCCTGTTCCCCTAACCAGCAAATTCCCTTTCACTATTGCTCTTCCGCACCCGTGCAGCTGAGCTGCCTGAGGTGCCACTGATGTGGACCTTGCTGCACTCCTCTGAGGAACCATCACCCTCCCCAGTACCCAGAATGGAAAATTGTTAGTGAGTGAGATCAACTGCAGACTCCTGCACTACCTCCCTGGTTCTATTAATCTGCCTAGCGGTCACCCATATCCTCTCTGCTTGTATGCTCCTAACCTGTGGTGTGACCACTCCCTAAATGTGCTATAGACAAAATTCTCTGCCTGTTTGTTGTACCACAGTGACTCCAGTCTCTACTCAAGTTTCAAAACCTGGAGCTCAAGCTTCTGCAGCTGGTGACACTTGGCGCAAATGTGATTATGTAGGGCACATAGTGCGTGCATGACTTCTTATATGCCACAGGAGATACATTCCACTTGACCGAGCTGCCCTGTCATGCCTTAACTTTACAAACTATTTACTATATGTAGAATAACTGAGCAGTTACTCACCAGTCAGCTTCTTTCTCTGTACCTAAGTAAGAACCTGAAAAAGTTAGAAAAGGAAAAAGAAAAAGCACCTCCTAGCTCAAATGCCAAGCTGCTCACTCTGTCAAAGCTGCACTGAGACCTTTGTATTTATATTAGCTGAGCCGCTGATGAGTCAAGTCTGCTAGAAACTCGATTAAGCCAGTTACCTAATTAGCTAAATACAGTTGCTCTTTAATAGTTTCTTTACCTCTGCTTAAGACAGAATAAATTTAAACTTAAATAGTCATTTTTTTTGTCTGCGTTTAGCATGTACTTAACTAGATTTTTAGAAAGAGTTTGACCATTTAAGTTCCCTCAGTCAACAAACTCCTAGCTGTTCACTCTGGCCAAGCCACACTCCATTTGCAATCTGTGCTGAGAGCCCTGTATTTCTACTAGCTGAGACTCTGATGAGTCAACTCTGCTGAAAGCCGGGAGATTGCTGCAATTAGTAAATAATAGGTCAAGAGGAGACCCATTTTTGTTTAGTTTAAGTCAGGAGAGAGAGAGAGAGAAAGCTATAAAACAGCATCTGGGCTTACTTCAGAACTGGAGATGTGATGTCTGCAGTGCTTGCAAAGTAGTGCAGTCCAGAGAGAGGGTTTTGTTTTGGGAGGTGGAGTTTAATTAATTTAAAAGCATTGAGTATACCTTGAAAGGTTGTGAAAATGTGTTTACTTCAGCTCAAAGAATTTGTAAATGAGCAACTTGATCATTTTGAGGACAGCCCAGAGCAGGCGATGTTGTCATGGAGGTGGGAGGAGCTCAGGGAAGTTCTCTGGTTTCAGTTTATCTGGGTGGTTGCTGAGTATAGTCGCCGTCTGGACATCCATGTAGTGTGCTGCTCTCTGAGGGAAGTTAGCCAGAGTAAATAACAGTTAGAATAGACCTGCACTATAAGCAGAATAAATTAAAGTCAAAATTGATGGTGTGGAATGTGGGTGAGGCTTGATCTCGTTTGAATCTTTTGAGGGAACAGAACTTGCAAGCTTGCTTGTTTTGAAGCCAGCGGGAGCAGCTACAGTAGGCCTTAAGTGTCTTATTGCAATAAGCAAGTAACCACTAGGTTAGCTTGGAAATATTGGAAAAGGGCTGAGACAGCCACAGTTAAGAGAGGGTAAATTCTGCAGAGGACCTTGGCATAATTTATGGGTAGTCCCCACCTTTAAGATTGATGAGCATTTATGAGCAAATGCTTGGGAATGAAAAGTAAACCTGCATGCATAACATGTATATTTGTTTTGTTTTAATCCTTTTTACATTTGAAAAGGTTTTGTAGTAGTAGGATCTGGTACATAAAAGGTTGATGTGGGACTGAGTACAGTGCAGGCCATAGTACAAGAAGGCACATGAGCCAGGGTCTGTCTAGAGATGGACAGGGATGTGTAAGACCTAGGATGGAGTCTGCTCCATACCTATACCCTCTATACTGTATGTTTATATACAGTTTATAACTATAAACAATGTGTATAGTTATAAGTTGGGAATAAAGACATGCCGTTAATATACTCAAGACTATGAAGTCTACTTCGTTGTTTCTGAAACAGGGTTCTTCAGCTTTGATTTCTTGTTTTTAAGACAAGAAATCTCGTGGTATAGTTCTATTGGTTAAAACAAGGTATTTGGATCTCTTTTTAAATGTTAATTGTCCTTAACTAGATTGCAACACCCGATCGACTTGGAGATGTTAAGTGAGTGGGCAAGGCTGTGGCAAATGGAATATAACGGAGAAATGTCAAGTTATTTATTTTGGTAGGGAAGAGATTGGGAAATGCTGTCACTGAGTTAACATGCAGGAATAGCAAATTATCCAGAGAGTGGATGATATGTTAACTTTTTGCCCCTCTGCCCTGAGATGTCTGTGCTAATTCTTTCTTTTTCAGTATAGGTTTGAAATGCTAAACACGTAAACATGGCTGATGTTTTAGCATGTGAGACGTGAGGAAACCTTGCATTTCTAGATAAACCAGAATAGGTTGAATTTGAAAGAGATGACGTGATACGCCTAGCCATAATAAGTTAAGCCAAACAGGTGTTTATTTTTCCTAAAGGTTACTGATAATTACTACGATGAAAGATTTATATTATGAGAAGATTAAAGTTGCAAAGACACCTTGGAACAATGGAATTTACATTAAAGAGAGAAACATGTATAAAGGAGATGGGGTTATGTGGCAGGGGGAAGCCATTCTAAGATCTAACACAAGTGTGAAAAGCTTCCAGCTTTTATGCATCAAGTCATTTTACTGATTGACATGGGTAAAGATGGTTCCATTTGTCAAATATCCAGCTTCTGCTTTGTCAAACTGCTTATCCTTCCTGACATCACCATTTTCAACAAGTTTTTTTTAAAAATTGAAATGTTTTCTCTTTTCATTGTTCGTATGATAAATATTCAGACGTTTACTTGAGGTGATCCCTTCTCGTTCAGAACTTGGGTGTTACAGTCAGTAAAATGTTGTCTCATCCGTGCTGCTTGTACTTCATACAGATTCAAACGTGAGCAACAAGAATAGTTCCAAATGCAAAAGGAATGAACTTTGTGGACGGATCAGAAAATGTGTTGCAGTCTGGAGAAAGGGATGTTGAAGGAGGACTTGTTAGCTTATCTAAATCGTTTCATTGTTTTCAAATAAAGGTTATCACACATAATGCTTAACCTTCAGCCAAATTATTCAATGGATTTAAATATTTGAGAGATTCTGATGGTTAAGGTTGAGAAATGTATTGGAGGAGCTGAAAATGCAAATAGCTGCGCTGTGTAAGTGCAAATGCGAGATTGTATTTCTCATTGTTTGTGATGATCTGCTCTTGTCATATTACCTGCTGCATACTTTCATCTTTTCTCTCTTTCTGCATTATTCTTTTTGCAGTTGTTCAATGTGATCGCCCTGAAACACCTAGCAATGGACAGATAGTGACTGTTTTTCAACCTTCATACAAATATCTGGACACTATCACGTATCGCTGTAATGAAGGTTTTAAAATGGTTGGAAAGAGTGTTATTGAATGTAGTGAAAATAACATATTTATGCCACCACCACTACCTGTGAATCACGTGAGTAACCATTTCATGAGCTTGAGGATGAAATTACAAGATGTGGGTGGACCTTTACTCAAATCTGCAAAACTAAATCTCCTCTGATGAGGAAAGTCCACAGTTAACTGTTCAAAATTTTTAACCAAAGAACAAATTATGGCTCAAATATTGATCACATTTTTAGTGATTTTGGTTTGTCAGCAACCTTTCTTTAGCTTTTCTCTTTTCCTATTTTTGAGTTTTTTTGGAATTGTTTGGTATCTTCATTTTTATGGGTACTCAGGACATTCCATATTTGTTCAATTCTTCTGATTTTTATTTTATAAAAATTAAACAAGTCAAACAATAGCAACAAATTTTCAAATATGCACATGATGCAATGCATGATATACTGAAATTCATCTAGCTGTACTTGAAAATAATTACAAAGAAAAATAAGTGGCTCTTAAATAAATCACTTGATTATTTTCTGTCATATTGACACAAAAGGGCTTCATGTCCAATGAAAAATATTTTTAAAAATGTAGGCTTTGGAGTTACTTGGACCAATGATGCAGCATTCCCTCAGTACTGCATTAAGTGAAATATGAGCTGGAGTGTGATTTGAGCTGTGCAGCTCCAGAATGAAATGTTGGTAAATGCTTGATTGTCACTCCCGACAAACAGCCAACAGCTAAAGTTCACTATTTGCATCTCGTTTCCATTACCATAAAATTTTCTTAAAGAACCCTCTGCTTGGAGTAAATGAAATACAATTGACACCACCGTATACTTTAGTTTGAACGAAATGTTGAAGAAACATTGGCCAGGATTTCCCTGTTGACGAGCGGGGCCCCTCCTCCAGCGCCTCGCACCCTTTGAGGAGCAGGCCATGGAGCTGGGCAGGAGGCCAGGGCGGCTGGGGGCGGCTAAGCTGGGGTCCAGTGGGCAGGTATTTGAGGTCCACAGTCCCATCTACTCTATCTGCCCACCATTCAAACCACTGATGGTTGCTGCAATTATTAATGCTGCAACAATGCTCATTCACAGAATGAGACATTCTGACATTTGGGTCATACAGAAGGGACACTCGTCCCCTTGAGGAATAGCGTCTCCACCACCTTCCAAAGTCACCGTATCGCATTTGTGATCACTATCACCATGGTCTGACATGCCATTGGATCGCTGCTGCACAGCCAAAGACTTATTCCATTCTAGGGGGCTTGGGACCTCCTGCACCCTTTCAGCCAGTGCGCCCCACATTACTTTGCCCAAAAGGTCCACAGCACCTTAGCTGTGAACCTCATGGCACTCAACTTAGATGAATGTTACCACGTTACTCATTCCTGCGCCAAGGGGAAATGTTGCCTTCTGACCTCCCGTTCTATGCCCCCTTACGGTATGAAAGTCAATAATGTGACCTGTCAATCTTCTCTGTTCGGCGGAAAATGTCACAACTGTTTGAGATGTTTTCTTAGCCCCGTAACTATCCAGGCAACAATGCATCCACATCAGGTACCCCTACTCTCTCCCCACTCCTATGGTTCATAACAAGCCATGTGGCATTCATGAGGCCATCTGACCAGCCTGTCTGCATGTGCGTTTAAAGGTTGGGGCCCATCTTGACTCATTTCCACCTCACCAATGTTCTTCACGTTAGGGTCGTTAAGGGTGAACGACTTATGAGGCTGGGGGGGAAAGGGATGAGAGATTGAAGTGAATGAACGCTAACTGGTGCACTGTCCTTATTCATTTCAGCATCACCACCAGAGCGACCCACATGTCCGCCCCCCCTCCACACCTGAGGGGCAACATGTGCAACTTGTAGCACATCATTTCAGCCAGCCAGGTACCAGCGCAGACACACACACCTCGGTGGGGACTTTACCATTGGCTAGTGTCCCGTGTCACAGTGGAGAGGGCACATCATGATCGCTGGAGGAGATGGTAGGGGCAGAGAGCGCTGATGGCTCCAGCAGCCAGAGGGCTGCAGGGGACAAGGCACATGCTGAGTCCGGCACTGATGACATGCCTCTGGAGTTGTCCCCATTGCAGCAGCTGCAGGACAGGCAGCAGGAAGTGCGATTGCATCTGGCAGGGTTGTATGAGGGAATGGTTCAGTTGCTCTCTGTGACGGAGGAGTCCAGGCAGAGTTCATGTGAAGATTCCACCCTCAGGGCAGGGCTTCAGGCTTCCTTCAATGAGAGATTGGCGATTCCTATAGAGAGGGGTTTTAACCGAAAGTATCAAAATATGATTGGGTTACGCTCCTCCGCCCCTCTGCCAGTCAACATTTCTTCCGTTGAGGCTGCGACAACTGGGGAGGTGCCAGCTCAGGAACTGGCCACTCCCTCCCAGGTGGGGCCATCATAGGCTCCAAAGGCCAGAGGACGCCCGCCAAGGTCATCTAGGCCAATAGGACTGCAGAGTCAGCAGGCTGTCTCACAAGCCACTCCACGCAATGGGGCGGCATGTAGACATAGCACCTGGAAACGTAAGCATAAGGCACCTTAGGCACTCCCCGGGTATGTCACTGGTGATTTTGTGTTGGCCTTAGAATTGGGACCCATTTTCCTGTCATTGTGAAATAATCATGTGTGCTTTAATTTTGGACACACTAAAGTCCACCTTTGTTACCATGGCTGAGGGTCTTTTCATTGTGGTGCTTTTTTCATTTTTGTATAATTATCATGAGTGCTTGAGTGGAGATTGATGTTTCTGTACTAAGGCCTTATTTGCAGCTGATAAAGTGGAAGATGTAGCACCTAAGTGCCACATGTGGAAGTTCCCGGCAATGCTGTTCCTGCTGACCCATGTGTGTGGAGCTAGCTGAAGGTTCTTTGGATTAAATTGTCCTGGGTGTCCCTGCCTCCTTGGTGTAAATGCGGGTCGTCGTTGTGCCCCTCATCATCGCCCTGTGCTTCCTCGTCCTTTGAGGCACTGCTGGATTCATCATGTGCAGCCTCATCCAGAGTGTCAAGGTCTTCATTGTCAATTGCATCCCCCCTTTCCAGCGCAAGATTGAGCAGGGTGCAGCAGACTATCACAATCAGAGAGACGTGATCTGGGGGGTACTGAAGTGCGCCCCCTGAGTGGTCAAGGCAACGGAAGCGCATCTCGAGAAGATCGATGGCTCTCTCCACTACAGCCCTTGTGGTGCTCTGGCTCC
Organism: Carcharodon carcharias; assembly: GCF_017639515.1. NCBI lineage: Eukaryota > Metazoa > Chordata > Chondrichthyes > Lamniformes > Lamnidae > Carcharodon > Carcharodon carcharias. The sequence goes on from NC_054475.1 coordinate 22,710,761, forward strand.
TATTGTACTGCTGCTTAGCTTCTGTTCTTGGATGGCGTAGTGGCGTCGTGAGCCACCTTCGCAGGGGATAGCCCTTGTCACCCAGCAGCCAACCATCCAGCCGAGCCAGAGAACTGAAGAGCCCCGGCACCTGGAAGTGTCTGAGGATGTAGGTATCGTGGGAGCTGACTGGTAACCTTGCACAGATTTGTAAAATCTGCATCCTGTGATCATACACTATCTGCATGTTCATGGAGTGGAAGCCCTTCCTGTTGACGAAGGCACCAAGCTCACCTGCTGGCGCCTTGATCGCCTCATGTGTGCAGTCTATAGCACCCTGGACATGGGGGAAGCCAGCAGTGGCTGCAAAGCCTCTGGTTCACTGTGCCTGACTTGCCTGGTTGCAGCGGAAATGGATGAAGGTCAATACCTGTCTGAACGGAGCGTCTGTAACCTGCTTGACACAAGTCTGGACAACTAATTGGGAGACACCGTAAAGATCACCCACTGAGTCTGGAAGGAGCCAGAGGCATAGAATTGGAGGGCAACTGTGAGCTTCAGAGGTTCACAGTTAGAGGTTCACAGTTAGGAGAGATCTCAGGGCCAATCATCTGACAGATATAGTTGACTGTCTCCCTTGAGAGTCAAAGCTCCTTCGGCACTGCACCTCAGTCGTACTGAGGTAGCTGCTTCACCGCCTGTATACCCTGGCAGCAGGATAGTGGCGTCGTCTGCGGCCCCTTGCACCTTGGACAATCTCTTGGCCCTGCGCCCCTTGGGCCTGTGCCTGGAGACCCAAAGGTGGCTCCCCTGGAGGCTGATTGTTCAGTCCTGGCCTCCTCCTTATTCTATCCCTCCCTTCCTCCTCAGGGGAGCTGCCTCCACTGGAGAGGTCAGAACCCATAGCCCCAGGCTAAATAGAGGCCTCCGGAAAGCTGCAAGGCCGATAAAGAATGCTGTCTACAGACTGGTTTCAAATTACACAAAAACCTCTTGGACATCGATGAGAACTACTAACAATCACACAGGCAAGTTTTAAATACTTTCATCAATTATAACTTCATGTAAAATATGAACAACCCCTCTGAGTCCACATATCCTGACATTGCAAAAGTTTTCTTTAATAATCTCCTACCTGCCTGCTCGCTGGGCCCGTGCTCCGACCTGAAGTTTGCATGGGCCCCTCAAAATCCTGGAGAATTGGCAAGTTAAGGGGCTTAATGAGCCCTTCAATTAATGGCGGGCAAACTGATCGCGCCTACCCACCAAAATATCGTGATGGCACACGCTGACGTCGGCACATTCGCGCGATGTCAGCATGCGTCAGTTTACGTGCTGATGTGCGGGCTATGCCATCCACATGTCAGCCAGAAAATTCTGGCCATTGTTGCTGTTCACTTGAATGAACTCTACTTTTGCCACGGATTCCTCCCTTCCAATCAGCCAATCAGACTGAATCAGATTCTGTGAAGCCTTAACATTGTGTTTGATGCATTATGTTCCAAAGCCCACGTCTGAGCCATTGCCAAGACTACATCCGACCTCTGCCCTACCACCCTTTTTTTACCTTCCCCCACTTCCCCCCTCAACCCTATCGATGCTTTTCTCACTTATGGACACTGTTTACATTTAATTTCTCCAGTCTTCCTTGTTGGCAACTCATTTGCTTTGTCTGTAAACTGTGGCTTGTTCAAAGGTCATCTGCTCACTTCCTACTCTGGATAATATTTGCCTCCCAGGTGAAAATTAGGATAAAGAAAGACACTTGCTTTCTTTCTTTGTTAACACTTGGAGGGTAATAGCTGTCCCCTGAGAGAGCAAATGTTAGGTGGCAGCTGGCCAGGGCTAAATTTGCCAGTACTGTGTCTTCTGTTTGGGATTCTGCAAGTGTATGTTGATCAGGAAGAGAACACCTAAAAGCATGGGATCATTTCTTATGTGTCCAATGGAGCATGTCTCCTGGCCTCCTAAAAACATTTTTTTTTCCAAAGCCCACTATGAAACTTTCCAGTTTGGTCACTTCTAGCCCCAAAGGATCTTTTCACAACTGTACCTGCCAAGAATACCATACTAGATTTCTGGCTCAGATTGCCAGTTAAATTTGTAGTCAGGTCCTGATAGAATTGGGATAAATCTCAGAAACTGGCAAGGCAGTTGTAGAAAAGTGTCTTTTTCCACCTGTGCAAAAGACCAAGTTAAATTAAATGACCAAATGAACTGAGCTCTGCATCTGAGCAAGCCTGCAGGGCAATTTTAATTGCTGTACACCTGGATTCCATCTTGTATGTAGGATTAAAATTCCCCATTCTGTTTCTCTCTCTTTCCCTGGCTCAGTTCCTGGGAAACTATATTTTGCAAATCATCTTTTCACTTTTTTTTAAATGAGTAATTTGGTGTTCACAGGAAGTTTTTAAATTTGTTTTTGAGTGCTTGTATTGGACATCGCCACCATCATTCGTATTTCATACTTGTTTTATTTTTGGTCCTTGAGAATCGTAAATTTGGCCTCATTTATAGAAGGGAATGCCATTATGAAGAAGGAAGGGGGCTAACAAAAAAATCTGTGAATTTGACACTGGTCAGAAAATCAAAATGCAAGTTTAAAAGATCAAATGCTAGTATTAGACTGAAAGATGTGAGGTAGTTTAGATTTGGAGATATCTTCCACATGTGACCTTGATATACTGGAAGAGAGACTTGTTGAAAGTATGAACTTGATGTTTTTTTTTAAAGGTGACTGTAGCAAGCATCCAATATTGGAAAATGGCTCTCTAACTGATAAATTTATTTCTCTGACTACCTTTGCTGTGGGTACTAAAGTTACTTACACGTGTTCCTGAAGTTATGTGTTTCAGGAAGGGGATTTAAGACTGCGGGGTAAATTCAACTTGGTCACCATTGCGGGCTGTTTGTGGACATAAGTAATGAGCAATTTTATTTCCCCTCTTCCCTTGCCCTCCTGCTTGAATTTCCCCGGGTCCATTTTAATTCATAGTCAATGACTTGTGCTGGGGTACATTTTCATGTGGACGAGCAGCCTTGTATTACTACATCCAAGTGACCATTCTTGTATGAGATTGGGTGATGGTGATTGCCTCAAACATAGGCTGCAACATAACTTGGCTTTGAACACTTTCTCACCCAACATACAGCAAGGGTCATTGGATATTAATCAGCAATTGTGAACCACTAGTGTTCTACTCTGCGTGTTACTAACACTGGAGTATTGGGGTGCTGTTAATGGAAAAACAAGCTTTTCATATGCCTTTTGTCCACCCATTACCAATGACTAATCAAACAGAAACTAGAAAGGTGACTTACTTTTGGATGTCTTTACCATTGTCAAATTACTGGGTGTTCCATGGTAATAGTTCATTTCTAACTTTAGTCACCAAGAAGAGTTTTGATGGTCCTTTAGGTAAATTATACCCCTTCTGTTCCTAGTCTGTCTTCGCTTTTTATTACCCTATTAAAATCCAACCAAACCCAGATGTATGTCAGTGGTATATTTCTCACTGAACTGGCCACATTAGAATCTGTTACTTGTTAAGCAAGGTTGAGCAGAGGAGAAGTGAAATGATTAATTTTCTTATTTGTGGCTTCTCAACTTGGAATGGAAGCTAGGTTGATTACTGAGTGCCAGGAATTGGGATTTTAAAATCCAGGGGGGCAGCTGGTTAAATAATTTTATCTGAATCCGTCTGTAAACTTTTTGAATGTATTGGGTAATGTACTTTTTAGAATTTAAAACATAGTTACATTCCATTCTGACTATCTAGTCCATTAATTACTTAATCTACTTTTGAAGCAATGGAGTGAAGGAGGACTAGCCAGGGGAATGGAGGGAATCAATTAAAGCAATTAGCCAGCTCCCAGGGCATCTTTTGTGGTGACCTTTTGCCGGAGTTTTTCCCAACCTCCATTTGTTACCTCCTTGCTTTTGTATTGTACATCGCTATGTACAAAAACAAAGGGCAGGATTTTAGCATCAGCAAGAGGGGACGGGGCCTTCTCGCCGACGCGTAAAATGATACGCAAAACTCGCAACATCACCGTGTCTCATTTGAATTTTCAGGAAGGTAGGGGCACAGCAAAATCAGCTACGCACCTGCCGACCTATCAATGGCCAATTGAGGCCATTGACAGGTCAATTAAAGTAATTAGTGGACCTGCCCGTCCAACCTTAAGGTTGTTGGGCAGGCCAGGAGCCCTGGCAGCAACTAGAAAAAACATGAAATCTGATCCACCGATGGGATGGGGTTTCATGTAAGGTTTTAAAAATTTTAATAAAGTTGTTATTGAAATTATGAACATGTCCCAACTCATGTGACATCGTCACATGAGGGGACATGTTAGGGCATTTTTTTTTCTTCTATTTTTAGTATTGTTGACAGTAGAGGCGATCTCCCTGAGGCAGCACTTAGCCTCAGGGAGATAAGTGCGCTCTTTCGTGCGAATGCGCGAAAGAGTGCTCTCTCAATTTTGGGATCCCCCCAACCCCCCGCTTGCACAGGGAGCACATAGCGCTTCCCTGCGGATATCACGCTGGACGGGCCTTAATTGGCCCACCCACATAAAATGGTGCCACACCTTCGATTGGGGGTACCAATCGGAAGTGCATGTGCCCATCAACTTCCCCCCACGACGGTGGGGGGGGGGGGAGTCCTGCCCAAAGGGTTTTTGAATGTCTTTTTTATGGTCTTATCTATTTATGTGGCCAACTTTTGTCTCTATAAAACTGCACATCAAGATCCCTCTGCTCCTGTCAACCAAGTAAACTCTATTCATTTCAGACCTATTTCTTTTCTCCTTGCTACCAAATCATCTTATTTGTGCATTGAACTGTATCTGGCCGAAGGCACAGTCTAGGTGATACCCGTGAGATTGACAAGGAAAGCCTAATCCCTTTGGATGTGTGTTGGATACTATTAGTTGTGACCTTCTGAGTGATGAATACTCATTACTTAACAACATGACTAAATATGTGCTAGGATGGCTGGTGTGAGAAATCAAACATTTCAGAAATAGGTTATAATAGATTATTGGACCAGATCGAATGTTGGGGAAGAATCTTGACCTAGACTTGGCCCTGCAGTGCTTGAACCTAATACTATGTGCCCAAAATAGATGCTTGATTTCTCTTCGGTGGCATCTCGCTTTGTGATTGGTGTACAAATTCACCTAATGTCTATAAACTAAGTGTGCACAAAACATACCATAAATTTCTGTCCCATATATTGCAACTGTTTAGCCTGTACTACACAGAAACTTTTTATGCTCCAACCAACTCCATTTCTTTGCATTCTAAATTGCAGTTACTACAGTTAGTAAAAGTGTTGGTTTGAAATTCATTAGAATGTAAAAATGAGGACCGAAGGAGGTGTAAAGCTTAATACAAAAAAAACCCAGGTTCATCTTCCATTCCTTAAGGTCCATGGGCATCTGGGTGGGTCAGCAACACCAATGGTACCAGTGACTCTTCTCAAAGACACTTAATCGAGCATTATGGTTCAGCCTCCCAAGCATCTAATTAATGGGATTAATTTTATGGAGAGTCAATGTTAGAGGAAACACACAACTTTCCGCAGCGAAGCTCACTTTAACTAAATTGTAATTTTTGAAGATGTTCCAGATATAATGGACATGGCCAAATGCAGTTGATATCAAAATCTTTCTGAAATACAAATATATGGTTCTACATTGATGAATAATCGAATAGTGTCACAGATGCTAAAATGCTGTGCTAGATGGAAATTTGGTTTAAGACAGAAATTGGAAGGTATAGTTGTGTTTCAGAGGTCAGTTTTTGGACCCTTTTGTTTTTAATATAAATCTAAGGGAAGAACAGTGGTATTGCAAGTAAAACCTTCAAGTATACTGACACCTAAAACATCAGGCAAGCCAAAACTAACTCCAATTAACTGAAAGTTCTCACCAGATAGACAATATCACTGTTGTTATTTAGCTTTTGTGACACTGGGCATACACCAATTTGCAAACTGGGCATGTTAATTTCTACATGCTAGTCCTAGGGTGGGGGTGGGGGTGATGGGAGGAAGGTGTGGGTGGGTATGGGGAGGCATGGGGAGGAATTGGCATGCTTACTCACAGTTGTGAGCCTTTAATTATCTGTTCCTTATGTAGCCAGGTTCATTGGTGTGCTTGTGCCTTATATTTATTTCTATAGAGACAATCAATTGCACGCAGAATGTGAAACACTCATCAGCATGTACACCTGGGTGTGGCCACTTTTGAAATATTACAATAGTACTTCAAAAATTGTTAATGTGATTGCATAGTCAATCCTAATAGTGGTGAATCAACATGGAGTTTTATGATAATTGTTTCTGGAGATGACCTCCACATGGCAAGTTTATGTTGTGCTATTATGAATTGGCAAGAGTCTAAGCAGGCAGTTCACCCAGCTGCTTGTGAACATAGCAAAAGGAGAGCAGCCTGTGTAAGTGGGAAAGGTATTATGACTGGACAAATCTGTCATTGGGCTGTGATAGAGATCTGACTGATTATGAAAAAACTATTTTGAAAAATATCTAAAAGAACATTAACCATTTTGAAATATTTTGTGCAGAGTGCAGTGATATTTAAATTTTTTACTTAGATCATGCTTCACACTCGTAGTTGAATTGTGACACATGTAATATATACTGTGTAGGTTCAATGCGAATCATATAGCCCAAGGAGTTCTATACAATTTCCAGCCCCTTGAAGGGCCTCAGAAAGACCTTTCCCCATTGCGCCTCTGCAGTGGCTGCCCCAAGTTTTATTGCATCCCTTGGCACATAGTCCTGAGCTCTGGAATATGCCAGTCTGCAACACTGTCATGGACAATTCTTTGCACTGGAAGACCCAAGTTTTTTGGGCAGTCCAAAGAGTGTCTTTCACCAAGTTAAGATAATGCTGCAGCTGGATGTGTTTGTTAGCGTCCCTGAGAACAGCCCTGTAGGGCACAAAATTCTGCATTACAGAACTGCTTGGGATGAACCTTGACCAAAACTACTGCACCTTTCTCCAGACCTTCTCTGAAAAGGCACATTCCAGAAGGACAACAGTCCGCTGCATAATTCAATCTTTTCTCTCTCTCTGAACTGCTCTTTTTGTAGTTGTTCAATGTGATCGCCCTGAAACACCTAGCAATGGATGGATAGTGACTGGTTTTCAGCCTTCATACAAATATCTGGACACTATCACATATCAATGTAATAAAGATTTTAAAAGGGTTGGAAAGAATGTTATTGAATGTAGTGAAAATAACACATTTGTGCCAGCACCTACCGACCTGTGAACGTGAGTGGCTGTTTCTTGAGTTTGAGGATGAAACTACAAGATGTGGGTGGACCTTGACTCAAATTTGTAAAACTAAATCTCTCTGTTGAGGAAAGTCCACAATTAACTGTTCAAAATTTTTATCTACAGGACAAATTATGGCTCAAATATTGATCACATTTTTAGTGATTTTGGTTTGTCAACAACTTTCTTTAACTTGTCTCTTTTCCTATTTTTGAGTTTTTTGGAATTGTTTGGTAACTGATACAATATTTGCATGCCTATAGTGCTCTAACACCACTCCCATAGCCAAGGAATATGAAAGACTGGTTTGTTTCCAGACTGTGTGGTAACATGATCACAGACTCATAAGTTGAGACAGGAGGAGACTAGAAGACAGGGAAAATGTGTTGCAGTTCAATTTGCTGACAACTATCTTTGGTAAGGTTGTTCAGAAAAAGAATGGGGGAGAATGCAACTGAGGCGTTTAGCTCAAGACACTTGGTAGAGTTACAGCAAAAAGATCCGTAAATAAAACAGTTATATCCACCTGGCACACATCATCTACCATGTCATAACAGGTCCCTTTCCAAACTTCATTCTCTAGCTACAGACTATATCCTTCTCCCTGGCAACAGTTTGAAATTAAGCCAGTCTGTTCTCAGCATTGGTGTCACATTTGACCCTGAGATGAGTTGGAACCTCATAAGCACATCATCACTAAGACATCCTATTTCCAACTCTGTAACACCATCGATTTAGGACTATTTCAGTTCATCTGTTGCTGAATTCCTCTTTCAAGCCTTTGTTATCTCTAGACTTGGCTGTTTGAATGCACTCTTGGCTGGTCTCCTACATTCTGCCTTCTATAAACCAGAGGTCATCCAGAACTCTGCTGCTCATGTCTTAGCTCACACAAACGTCTGTCTCCTTTTCATCCCTGTGCTTGCTGATCTACCCTAGTTCATGATCCAGCAAGGTTTTGATTTTAAAATTCTCAACGTTTTCAGATCCATGCATAGCCTCGCCCCTCCCTATTTCTGTAATTGCCTCCATTTCCACAACCTGCTGAGATATCTATGCTGCTCTAATTCTCCCCACTAAAGATTTCAGTTGCTGCACCATTGATGACCATGCCTTCAGTTGCCTAGTTCCTAAACTCTGGAATATCCTCTCCTTCCCTCCCTCTCTACCTCATTTTCCCCCTTTCAGACACTATTTAAAACATACCTCTTTGACAGATCTTTTGATCATCTGACTTAAGACTTCCTTATGTGGCTCATTATCACTTTTTTGTGTTACAATGTGTAGTTATGGTATTACAGACTTTGTAAAAAAAAACTTCAAATTTGACTACAGATTGTAAGTCAAAATAGACTTTGAGGTCACATGACTTCTCTTGTGGATTTCAACCATCTTTTTCTTACCTCAGGGGGAGACAAGAATGAATTTTCAGACATAAAAATAGAATGAGTATTCAATGAGTGTTCCAAAAGAATAAAAAGAAACTCATTAGCTTGGTGGCTGTCCTTCAAACACAAAGGCATTACCTGATAAGGTATTTAAGGTGTGAAATGTTTTGGCCCTTTTGGACATTGCAAGTGGTAAGGAGACTTCAGATTGCTAACTGGAATTACCACTTGTCTTATACAGAACAGTGGTTCAGCATGACAGCAGCCATCTTATATCATGCTGTATTGAAAAAGGCAGCAAGCTGCCTATAGCCATCACGGTGATCCACCTTGAAACAACCCCAGAGCATCAGAAAGGAAACTGCTTGCAAACGAGGAAGACAGAAAAAGGCATCCAGAAACAGCCAAGAGTCCTGTTGTAATTAACTGGACTGTTTGAAAATGCCGTGCATGCAGAACCAGATGTAAGGTCCCTTCTCTCCTTTCTGTAAACGTGGTTCCATCTACTAAGCTTACCTGTTAATGCAACCTACAGCAATGTCACTGTGGAAGCCATTGCAGTTGCAGAGACAATCCAATTCACTTCAGGCAACGCAACCTCTCTATGTCAAAGCTACCAGGCCTGCACCATACAACAGAAACTGAACTGATTCAACTGTTGTAAGTATTGTTTTTATCTTTAACTGTGTTATGGCCAAGTCTGGAGGGTTGAATAAATTCTTCTTTCCCAATCCTGAGGTTGGCTATAACAGAGTTTGAATTTTTAAAAAGTTGTGTTTTTTTTCAATTCTGTTTGTACTTGACTTATGTCTTACTGTTACAAACTCACTCAGGTAAAAGTGTAAGATTCATTACAAAGATAAAAACACATCCTGAAACCCATGATACACACACACACACACGCACACACACACTCACTAGCCTACTAAATAGAGCAAGTTATGATGACTTAAATTCCTTTAAAAAAATGAAGAAATATATGTTCTGACATTTCTTCATTGGTCTTGAAATTCCAATGGGGTTGCAGCTAATCTGGATTTTTCCTGGAGATATTCTCTTTTACATTGATCTGTCTTTTTCCAAAGTGGATGCTATGGCAATTGAAATTCTCCATCTCTGTGTTCTATTAATGTAACAGAGACAGAGTCCCAAACTTGAGAATAGCTGGGAGAGAGAGAGGTGATGTTATATTCTGCAGTCTCCTGTTACTGCCATTCTACTTTTTTGCTTTTTCCATACCTCTGGCAGCAGGCAAGATATCTGCTGTGTTATATGACTGGCCTTCACTGCAAAGCCATGACCCAAAGAGAAAGATAATAGCGTTGACCCACCTGACAGTGATTGAGTTCCAAATATCAAGGGAGGTCTCCCGCAGGACAGATGATTAATCTCCTTCATCCTGTTTAACCATTGGGACAGTCATAGAGTGATTGAATATTAATGCCTCAGTTAATCAACCCTTGAATGAGTCATTGCTCAAAGATGGAACCTTTGTTAAAACAAAGAGAAAAGCATCAACACCTCTCCAAATTGATTATCTATGTTGGTATTTTGTCTCTATCTGCGTGGAATGGAATAAAAGCAAAATAGTGTGGATGCTGGAAATCCAAAACAGAAACAGAAAATGCTTGAAAACCTCAGTGGGTCTTGCAGCATCTGTGGAGAAAGAAACAGAGTTAACGTTTCAAGTCCAATATGGCTCTTTTTCGGAACTGGAGAGAGGCGAAAATGTGATTAGTTTTATGCTGTTTAGAAAGTGGGGAGGGCCAGGTGGAGCAAAATGGAAGGACAGGGGTAGGTTAGAGGACAGAAGAGTTTAAATGACAAAGGTGTCATGGAACACTAGGCAAAGGGAGTGGTAATGATAGTATTAAAGATTAAAGCTTTGGTTTAAAGTAGGTGTTAATAGCAGAATAAAAATCAGCATTGCTTGAAAGAAAAATAGCAGAATGTGTTAATAGCAGAAAAGGGGTCAGCATTGTCTAAAAGCAAAAACATTGGAAGATGGCACTTGGGGGGAAAATTCAGAACGGAGGACAGAGTTCATGGTCTGAAGTTGTTGAACTCAGTGTCGATTCCAGAAGGCTGTAAAGTGCATGTATGGAAGATGAGCTGCTACTCCTCCAGCTTGTGCTGGGCTTAACTGGAACGTTGCAGCAGGCCGTGAGACAGAAATGTGAGCATGAAAGCAAGATGTTGAATTAAAATGGCAAGTGACAGGAAGGTCATGCTTGCTGACTAAGTGAAGGTGTTCCGCAAAGTCTGTATTTGCCCTCTCCAATACAGGGAAGACTGCATTGTGAGCAGTGAATACAGTGGACTAAATTGAAAGAAGTGCAAGTAATTCACTCCTTCACTTGAAAGGGCTATTTGGGGCCCTAGATGGTGAGGAGGGAGGAGGTAAAGATGCAGATGTGATACCCCTTGTGAATGCATGAGAAGGTGCCACGGGAAGGAGATGAGCTATTGGGTGTGATAAAGGAGTGGACCAGGGTGTCATGGAGGGAATGGTCTCTTTGGAGTGCCGACAGAGGAGGTGAGGGGAAGATTGGTGGTGGCATCATGCTGGAGTTGGCAGAAATGGTGGAGAATGATCCTCTGAATATGGAGGCTGGTGGGGTGGAAAGTGAGAACAAGGTGAGCCCTATCATGGTTCTGGGAGGGAGAGAAAGGAATGAGGGTAGAAGTGCAGGAAATGTGTTGGACATGGTTGAGGGGTCTGTCAACCACAGTAGGGAAGAATCCTCAGCTGAAGAAAAAGGAAGACATGTCAGAAGTGACTTTGTGGAAGGTAGCATCATCAGAACAGTCGCAATGGAGGTACAGAAACTGGGAGAATGGAATGGAGTCCTTACAGGAAGCAGGGCGTGAGGTGTAGTCGAGTTTGGCATTGGAAGTTACTGCACCTGTAATGAATACTGATAGGCAGTCTGTCACCATAAACAGAGTCATGGCAATCAAGGAAGGGAAGACAAGTGTCAGAGATGGTTCTTGTGAAGGTGAGAGAGGTGTGGAAATTGGAAGCTAAATTGATTAATCTTTCCCATTTTCATGGAATGGAATATGGCTACACAGTGACACAAATTAGCAGCTTTTAAAAAAAAACTCGGTGTCTTTGCTTGGTAAAGGTTCTTTTAAAGAAATTCAATATATATCTGACCAGCTGATGAAATTAAAGATTAATATTCCACATGGCATATGTCACATAGTTGTGACATCTATAGCTACTCTTAGTGTGTGCGTGTGTTAGTAGCTTTATCTATTCTTAAGTTCCAGAGCAACAGCGTGAGATAAACTGCCTTTTTCTTTTACACACTCATATACAAATACATTGTTCATGAGTGACTTTGTGGAAACACCTTTTAAATTGTCCTTGATAGTTGCATAGTGCTTCTATGAAACACCTTGGGATATTTTATTACATTAAGAGCTATATAAATATAAAAATAAGTTGTTGTTATGGAATCATGCCTGACTGGCAGTCCCCATGCCACTTGCTATTTTGCCACCATGGAACCATTCCCTCGATATCTGATTCTTTTGCTCTCTTCGGAATCTTTTTCTGTGCCTTTCTCCACTTTTTCTGCTGCTGGTAATTGCTTACTCCTCCCTTTGTTTCTGTCTTCCAAACCTCTCATTTCCCTTGTCCTCCCCTCATCGCAAAGTATCTTTCCCTATCTCTTTCACCACCCTGCTGACTCTTGTTCACCCACCCACTGGTCTTTCCCAAAACAAAAACAGAATTACTTGGAAAAACTCAGCAGGTCTGCCAGCATTGGCGGAGAAGAAAAGAGTTGACGTTTCGAGTCCTCATGACCCTTCAACAGAACTGAGTAAATATTAGGAGAGGGGTGAAATGTAAGCTGGTTTAAGGTGGGGGGTGTGGGTGGCGGGAGAGAAGTGGGGGGGGTGGGTGTGTGGTTGTAGGGACAAGCAAGCAGTGATAGGAATAGATAATCAAAAGATGTCACAGACAGAAGAACAAAGAGGTGTTGAAGGTGGTGATATTATCTAAATGAATGTGCTAATTAAGAATGGATGACAGGACACTCAAGGTACAGCTCTAGTGGGGGTGGGGTGGAAAGGCTAACAGGGCATAAAAGATATAGATTTAAAAATAATGGAAATAGGTGGGAAAAGAAAAATCTATATAAATTATTGGAAAAAACAAAAGGAAGGGGGAAGAAACGGAAAGGGGGTAGGTATGGAGGAGGGAGTTCAAGATCTAAAGTTGTTGAATTCAATATTCAGTCCGGAAGGCTGTAAAGTGCCTAGTCGGAAGATGAGGTGCTGTTCCTCCGGTTTGTGTTGGGCTTCACTGGAACAATGCAGCAAGCCAAGGACAGGCGTGGGCAAGAGAGCAGGGTGGAGTATTAAAATAGCTAGCGACAGGGAGGTTTGGGTCTTTCTTGCAGACAGACTGCAGGTGTTCTGCAAAGCGGTCGCCCAGTTTACGTTTGGTCTCTCCAATGTAGAGGAGACTGCATAGGGAGCAACGAATGCAGCAGACTAAGTTGGGGGAAATGCAAGTGAAATGCTGCTTCACTTGAAAGGAGTGTTTGGGCCCTTGTACGATGAGGAGAGAGGAAGTGAAGGGGCAGGTGTTGCATCTTTTGCATGGGCATTGGGAGGTGCCATAGGTAGGGGTTGAGGAGTAGGAGGTGATGGAAGAGTGGACCAGGGTGTCCCGGAGGGAACGATCCCTACGGAATGCCGCTGGGGGGGAGCTGAAGGGAAGATGTGTTTGGTGGCGGCATCATGCTGGAGTTGGCGGAAATGGCGGAGGATGATCCTTTGAATGCGGAGGCTGGTGGGGTGATAAGTGAGGACAAGGGGGACCCTATCATGTTTCTGGGAGGGAGGAGAAGGTGTGAGGGCGAATGCGCAGGGGATGGGCCGGACACGGTTGAGGGCCCTATCAACGACCGTGGGTGGAAAACCTCGGTTAAGGAAGAAGGAGGACATGTCAGAGGAACTGTTTTTGAAGGTAGCATCATCAGAACAGATGTGACGGAGGCGAAGGAACTGAGAGAATGGGATGGAGTCCTTACAGGAAGTGGGGTGTGAGGAGCTGTAGTCGAGGTAGCTGTGGGAGTCGGTAGGCTTGTAATGGATATTGGTGGACAGTCTATCACCAGAAATTGAGACAGAGAGGTCAAGGAAGGGAAGGGAAGTGTCAGAGATGGACCATGTGAAAATAATGGAGGGGTGGAGATTGGAAGCAAAATTAATAAATTTTTCCAAGTCACGATCAGAGTGTGAAGCAGCACTGAAGTAATCATAGATGTACCGGAGAAAGAGTTGTGGGAGGGGGCCGGAGTAGGATTGGAACAAGGAATGTTCCACATACCCCATAAAGCGACAGGCATAGTTGGGGCCCATGCGGGTACCCATAGCCACACCTTTTATTTGGAGGAAGTGAGAGGAGTTAAAGGAGAAATTGTTCAGTGTGAGAACAAGTTCAGCCAGACGGAGGAGAGTAGTGGTGGATGGGGATTGTTCGGGCCTCTGTTCGAGGAAGAAGTTAAGGGCCCTCAGACCATCTTGGTGGGGGATGGAGGTGTAGAGGGATTAGACGTCCTTGGTGAAGAGGAAGCGGTTGGGGCCAGGGAACTGGAAATTGTTGATGTGACTTAAGGTGTCAGAGGGATCACGGATGTAGGTGGGAAGGGACTGGACAAGGGGAGAGAGAAGGGAGTCAAGATAACGAGAAATGAATTCCGTGGGGCAGGAACAGGCTGATACGATCGGTCTACCGGGACAGTTCTGTTGTGGATTTTGGGTAGGAGGTAGAAGCGGGCTGTCCGAAGTTGGGCAACTATCAGGTTGGAAGCTGTGGGAGGAAGATCTCCAGAGGAGATGAGGTCAGTGGCAGTCCTGGAAACAATGGCTTGATGAAACCAGCATGATGCCACCACCAAACACATCTTCCCTTTACCCCCTGGCGGCATTCCGTAGGGATCGTTCCCTCCGGGACACCCTGGTCCACTCCTCCATCACCCCCCTACTCCTCAACCCCCACCTATGGCACCTCCCCATGCCCACGCAAAAGATGCAACACCTGCTCATTCACTTCCTCTCTCCTCACTGTCCAAGGGCCCAAAGACTCCTTTCAAGTGAAGCAGCATTTCACTTGCATTTCCCCTAACTTAGTCTACTGCATTCGTTGCTCCCAATGCAGTCTCCTCTACATTGGAGAGACCAAACGTAAACTGGGCGACCTCTTTGGAGAACACCTGCGGTCTGTCCGCAAGAAAGACTCAAACCTCCCTGTCGCTTGCCATTTTAACACTCCACCCTGCTCTCTTGCCCACATGTCTGTCCTTGGCTTGCTGCATTGTTCCAGTGAAGCCCAACGCAAACCGGAGGAACAGCACCTCATCTTCTGACTAGGCACTTTACAGCCTTCCAGACTGAATATTGAATTCAACAACTTTAGATCTTGAACTCCCTCCTTCATCCCCACCCCCTTTCCGTTTCTTCCCCCTTCCTTTTGTTTTTTTTCCAATAATTTATATTGATTTTTCTTTTCCCACCTATTTCCGTTATTTTTAAATCTATATCTTTTATGCCCTGTTAGCCTTTCCACCCCACCCCCACTAGAGCTGTACCTTGAGTGTCCTGCCATCCATTCTTAATTAGCACATTCGTTTAGATAATATCACCACCTTCAACACCTCTTTGTTCTTCTGTCTGTGACATCTTTTGATTATCTGCTCCTATCACTGCTTGCCTGTCCCTACAACCACACCCCCCCCCTCAACTTCTCTCCCCCCCACCCCTGCACTCCTTAAACCAGGTAATATTTCACCCCTCTCCTAATATTCACTCAGTTCTGTTGAAGGGTCATGAGGACTCGAAACGTCAACTCTTTTCTTCTCCGCCGATGCTGGCAGACCTGCCGAGTTTTTCCAGGTAATTTTGTTTTTGTTTTGGATTTCCAGCATCCGCAGTTTTTGTTTTTATCACTGGTCTTTCCCACCTTCTTGCACTCTTTCTCCTGCCTCGTCTTTAGTTCATCCCTCTCCTCAACCTCCTTTGTACTCTTACCTCATCTTTCTCTACCCTTCACATTTTTAGGGAGAATCTCCACTGCAAAAAGCATTTCAAATTTGACAGCGGGAGAAATGTGGCTAGAGATACGAAAGCTATACTTAAAGCGTTACAATCTTTTTAGGGACTGATAACTTTTAAAAAGAGATTTGAACTTCCAGTTACTATCCGAAAGAATGACAGAATAAGATTTCACGTTTTAAAACTTTTACTGCAACAAATGTCTAAGAAAACATTGACTAAACACAATTTCTTTTTGTAGGCAAATTATACTTCAAACTACAAAAAGTGATGTTCCCCTTATATGCTTACATCCATTGCACTCTCCACAGAATTACAAATCTTTTAGAAAACAGTCCACAGTTGATCCCGCCTTCCAACAGATTTCGTATCCCATTCCGCCAGGTAGTAACTTTTGTGTGCCATTTCCAGGCTCGTTTCTCAGTTTTCCAAGAGCTCTTCAAACACATCACCAATAATAAAACTTGTACTGATAATTCCTTCCCCTGGCCATGCCTCGACAAATCTTACAGAATCCCTAGATTGCTGCAGAATGTGTCTCTTTGACTAGAGCCATCTCCCTTCTGCATCTAGCTATGGTAACTTGCAAACCCAAGCATTCTCTTCTCTCTGCTGATCACACAGAACCTGCTATCATTAATATTCATTGATTTGTAGGGAAGCCTGTAATCTGATCTGAAAAATAGCTTCCTCTGCCCTCTTCCCCATGGCAACATGAAAGATATTAAATTTGTATTCAGATGGAAATGCTAATTAGCTATCTTTGACTGCATTTCTTTCATCTTAGAAGTAAATAGACGGTTTACAGCACAACTATTTACAACCTGATATCCACAACAACTTTCTGGGATCCTGGAAGACTGCATTTACTCATTGTCTCAAAGCATAAACACCTTGCACCTTATTTCCAGTAAATCAATCTAAGCCTTCCTTTGATCTCTAACAATCAAACCACCCAGGCTTCAGAAGACTTTAGAACAGGTCACATGACATCCTTCATTTACCCTACTTTTGAAGCTACAGTCCCAAAATGTACTAATATTATAAACCTCGTAATTGTAACAAAAGCATCTTTAGCTCTTTAATACTGGCAATTTTGGAACACTTGTAAATGCTTCTACTTCCAGCAATCAGATGTGCAGAGAAATGGCTAAACAGCAGAGATTTTAACGTCTTTTGCAAGACTGATATTATATCAGCACAAATATGGATTACCTTTGCTGGGTAATTACTGGTTGCATTTGTACCTTTGAATGAAAATGAGCTGTTGTATTCAGCAGCATTCTGTCTAGTATTTCTTCCCCTGAGTGCATGGGTGGATTTTTTCTTTGAAAGTGTGCAGCCCCTTTAAGTTTTTTTGTGTGGCCCCACATGTGGAATAATTTCAAGGAACCAATTTGTGGCAGCTTCCTGCATGATCTGGAGAGAACAATGGGTGTTCAATGAAAGCGGAGAGTAGACAGTGGCCTGGATTTTCATCCTCAAGGCAGGTAGGGGGAGTTGGGAAAATCCTTGCCTCAGCCCGTCCATTTCAGGGAAAAGTGCCCAGCAAGGTGGAATCTTCATTGCTGGGTGTGGGCTGGAGTTGAATTAGTCGACTTGAAAAGAAAGGTGGAGGAAGCCACAGGACAGCCCTCACCCCTGCCCCCCCCCTCACCCCCAAACACTCCCCATGCCCCATCATGCCACCTCATGCACCCTATCATCCCTATGTCCCCTCATGTCCCATATGCCAGGCTCTGCCCTTTCACCTACACCCTTCATCTCATTCCCCCTACACCAGGCTTTGCCTTTCCACCCACCCCCTCAAGCCACTCATGCCCTCTAGGCCAGTGCCTGCCTTTCCACTCACTCCCTCTGTCCCCTCATACTCCCTATGCCAAGCTCTGACAATTCCATATCTATTGACCCATTGTACACTTTCTAGAAACAATGGACATCACAGTGTAAAGTGCGAATTGTAAAAAAAAACGCTTTGAAAAACATACTCCATTGATAAATTTCTCCTATTTAAAAAATAGGTCTGGACTGAAAGCTACTAAAAGTGTCAATCATCCAGACGTTTTGAAGTTTCAAAAACACAAACCAAAAGCACTTGAAACCAATTGAGCTATGGTAAACATACATGGTTAAATTGACTGCAGAGTTCAGAGCCTGAGCTGTCAATCAAACAATGTTTACACTGGGGGACAGATGTTCTGTTATTCAAATAGATGTCTGGGCTCTCAGCCAAGCATAAATTATGAGAAATTTATCAATGGAGTACAATTTTTCAAAGCATTTTTTTACACATACTATTTTACATTGCTGCTCATTGGTTCTAGAAAATGTACAGTGGGTCAATGGACATGGGGCATGGAAATGCCAGAGCTTAACATAGAGGGCATGAGGAGACATAGGGGATGGGTACAAGGGCAGAACCTGGCATAGGAGTCTGAGGGGTGGAGAGGGGTCCATAAGTTGGCATGATTGGCCACTAGGGAGATCTTTAGAACTTATCCTTAAAAAAGTCCCCTGATGCACATCTCCTCCCCCCATTGAGTCTTTAAAAATCTGGCCCGACTCCATGAAAATTGTGGAGAAGTAGGAGATACCTATCTCCGCAATGGAGCCAGCCAGGTTGGCAGTGCCAGATGCAGGCTTCTGACAGGAGCCAGTTCTCAACATTTGAAGCCACTCCCAAAAATCGCACAGCCTGGAAATGGAGTCAGGGATCCCAGAATCGGAACCCATCCGCCATTTTTAAAGGGCTCCTGAGTCAACCCGACTCGCTGAAAATCCAGACCAGAGTATCAGTACCTTCCAAGTGATGATGCATAAGCAGTTCTACTTGGCATGGTAGAGGAATCAAAAGCTTACTAATTACTAAAAGGTTAGAATTTTCCAAGAGATTATCTGTTATATGTACTAGACCACTGTGGGTGTGTTTAAGATGAACTAATAACAATTCTTATTTTTCAGAATTTGGAGGAAGCATTGTTGGTAAGTAAGAAAACCAGGTAAAACAAGCTTTTGCTCGTACTAAAAAAAATGAAGTTTGTATAAGTATGTACTGCCAGTTAACAGTGTCAGAATCGAACTTTTCATTGGAATCCCAACTTGAAATTGCACTGCAAATGTTCAATGTATAATTCTTCAATCTGGATCATGTTTCGAATTAGGCAATGGCATTTACTTTTTAGCTGAGCACTTGCCTATGTTATAATACCTAAAAAAAAGTTCTAATTGTCTTGTAAGCAGTTAGGAATTGTTTGAATTAACTGCAACAATAATTTGTTGCTCCAAAAATATTTGCAAGTAAATTGGCTGCGTATGTATTATGTTGAATTGGTCCTTTGGCAACTCCTCACTAATTCACTCCAGTGAATACAGGCCTAGTTAGCCCAATCTCTCCTCAAGTATTATGTTGAATTGGTCCTTTGGCAACTCCTCACTAATTCACTCCAGTGAATACAGGCCTAGTTAGCCCAATCTCTCCTCAAGTCCTCTAGCAATGAAGGCTAACATACCATTTGCCTTCTTAACTGCTTGCTGCACCTGCACATGTGTTTTCAGTGATTGGTGTACAAGGACTCCCAGGTCCCTTTGTAACTCTTTCGAGTACAAACACGTTTCCATCTGTTTCAGATGAAGTTACATTGTTTCATAGTTTGCCATTGTGAGATTTGAACTCTTGATCTTGGGGTTACAAGCCCAGTACCATAACCACTTGGCTATTTAGGCCAAGCTTCAGGTCCCTTTGTATGTTAACATTTCCCAATCTATCACCATTGAAATAATACTCTGCCATTCTGTTTTTCCTACTAGTGGGGCACCGCAGGGATCAGTGCTTGGGCCCCAGCTCTTCACAATATATATCAATGATTTGGATGAGGGAACCAAATGTAATATTTCCAAGTTTGCTGACGACACAAAACTTGGTTGGAATGTGAACAATGAGGAGAATGATAAGAGGCTTTAAGGATGTTTAGACAGGTTGAGTGATTGGGCAAATACATGGCAGATGCAGCGTAATGTGGATAAGTGTGAAGTTATCCACTTTGGTAGGAAAAACAGAATAGTTGGTTATAGATTGGGAAATGTTATCTTACAAAGGGACCTGGGTGTCCTCGTACACCAATCACTGAAAGCACACATGCAAGTGCAGCAAGCAGTTAAGAAGGCAAATGGTACATTAGCTTTCGTTGCAAGAGGGCTTGAGGAGAGATTGGGCTGACTAGGCCTGTATTCTCTGGAGTTTAGAAGAATGAGAAGAGATCTCATTGAAACATATAAAATTCTGACAGGGATTGACAGACTGGATGCAGGTATGATATTTCCCCTGCTTGGGATTGGGGTAGGGAGCAGTGTCTAGACCAAGGGGTCACAGTCTCAAGATACAAATCTGTTTAGGACTGAGATGAGGAGAAACCTCTTCACTCAGAGGGTGGTGAACCTATGGAATTTGCTACCACAGAAGGTTGTGGAGGCCAAGACACAATGTATTTAAGAAGGAAATAAATAGACTTCTGGACTCTAAAAGGCATCAAGGTGTATGGGGAAAGCGCAGGGGTACGGCATTGAGATAGAGAATCAGCCATGATCATATTGAATGGCGGAGCAGGGTCGAAGGGCCCAATGACCTACTCCTGCTCCTATTTTCTATGTTTTCTATGATTTTCCATTGTACTAGCCTGAGTCACCAACTCCAAGCGCCACTGTCTTGTGTATCATATTCCTAAACTGCTTTTAGCTTCTTCATACCCCTGGCCTGAGCTGATCTTAATTGTAATAACTAAGAATGAACTATTTCTAACTTGCAATACATTTAGCACTATGTTCTAGAATCTCACAGAACAATTGGCCTATCATGCCTGTGCCAGCTGTTTGAAAGAGCTCTCCAATTTAATCTCACACCCTAGCTTTTTCCCCATATCCCACATTATGAAATTTGATTCCACCATCCTTTCATGTCATGCATTCCGAATCATAACAACTTGCTGTGTGAAAAAATCTATTTCCACTTTAGTCATTTTTCCAATTATTTTAAATCTATGACTGCTGGTATCGATCCACTTGCTGAAGGAAACCTTTTCTCTCTACATGCTCTGGCAAAACCCCTCATAATTTTGAAATCCACTGCTACGACTCCTCTTAACCTTCTCTGCTCTACAGAGAACAATCTTGGGTTCACCAATCTTTCCACATAACTGAAGTCTCTCATCCCTGATATCTTTGTGATAAACCATTTTTGTTCCCTTTCCAGGGTCTTGACTTCCTAATTTGTAGTGTCCAGAATTGTACACAACATTTCTGTTGAGTTCCAAAGCGTGATTTAGAAAGTTTGAGCATGACTTCATTGTTTTTGTAGTCAATGCCCCTGTTTACAAAGCAAGTATTCTTTATTAACTTGCCCTGCTGCCTTCATTGATTTGTGACAATGCGTCCACAGCTCCCTTTGCACTTGCAACCCCCTCAAAATGATACCATTTAAATTATACTGCTTTCATTATTAATTGTTCCAAAGTGCATAACTTCATACTTAGCACATTAAATTGCACCTGCCCTGTGTCTGCCCATTTCACCAGTCTGTCTTCTGGGGCAGGATTTTGGATTTCTGGAGAGGGCAGGATTGCAGTTGGGCAGTTGCTGAAACCCACACTCTTCTTGATCAGCACGCTCACATTTTTGAACAAGACGGGAAGTAATGGATGCAATTTGTTTGACCTTGTTAAATGGTTACGGAAGGCCATTAACAAGCTGTTAATGGTAACCGTTAGAACTGACTGGTTCTGCACCCGAGATCTTAAACAGTCTTTTCCTATTTGGGAAGTTATTGGATCTTACATCTAACTTCAGCACTCAATATTTTAGTGCGGATTTCCCACTTTTGCATTTCCCACGTTATCTCACCACCAGTATCCTACATATCCATCTTCTCTTTTGTTACAGACATGAGGTTTTATAAAATTGTTATGTTTTAGGACTGTGTTTTTAAATTAAGATAAAATGGAGGAATGAAGGGAATGTGACCCATTTTGAATTTTGCTGACAGCATACCTGGGTGGTTTGATTGTTAAAGATTACACAGGCTGTTTAACTGGGAAAAACCTGCAAGCTGTTCACATTTGTAGACAACAGCAGAAGCATTTGTGCTGACAGTAGATAGATTGTTCATCTCCAAAGGCACATGAAGGGCATGAGGAATGCCAGGTTTTGTAATCGATTATACTTTACCTATCTATTCAGTTTCAAGCTAGAATGAATTTATGAGTCCAAAGGATAGCTAATCAGAATTTTTTCCTGGACACAAGACTCATGCGATTCATGTTGCCATGGAGTGAGCTTCGAGAGGAGAAAGTGTGTAGGAAGCCATAGTAGGATTGGATAAGAAGGTTATCCTAAAATATGTCCCTGAATTTCACAGACAGGTTATTCAGCATGGGTCCGAGAGAGAGAGTAAAATAGAGGCAGCAAGTCTCTCTTGGTCAAGGGTGAGGGCAGGAACTCACATTTGGATTGATGAGACTGAGTCTGTGAGGACTTAAACGAGATTGGAAAATTCACCCGGCTTTAGCAAGAGGGAAGAATCTTCAATCCGTCCTTTACTGTGAAAATCAGAATTAGGAGTTAACTGACTGAATAAGAAAAGTAAACAAGTTTCTGAGGACTCAGCATCACTTTGGACTGGTTCCAGAATATGGTATCTCCTTAAGGGTCAGGGTAAAGTATAACCATGGCAGGAGATTATTTGATTAAAAGTAAAAGAGGAAAGTCCTGTTCTGTAGTTTAAAGTATAAGTTGCTTACAAAAATAGTGTTTATAATCAACATTGCTTTTGGTTTGTTGCAGAAAACATCTCAAAACTTGACATCTTGTCATGTGATCCTTTAAGTTGGTCACTGGGATTTCAATTTTTAAAAAAGTTATCAGTCTCTACAGAGATCATAAACTTGATATGAGACTTTTATCCAAGGGTGTGTAGGGGTTTCATGCAGACAGCACAGTCCAATACCAATGACAGGGCACAAGAGGAAATGGAATCAAGCTTCGTGGAGCTTGGCCTAGCCAGTGATGAACAGCTGGATCTGCCGGAGGAGAGGCAGATCCTTGGGCAGCAGGGGAATAGCGTCAAGGAAGGAAAGGCAAGAAGGTTCCTGTTTTTGACCAAGAGACAATCTTACCAGCACATTCCATCATTCTGTGAACCCTCACTTCCCATTCTTTGGAGTCTTGCTAGTATAACATGGCATCACACAAGTCAGCCCTAGTGCAACACCTTTCCGGGTTCTTTCGTGGCTCAGTGATACACTTTACTTTTTACTTCATAAACACCTGTCTGACCCACAAAATGAAAGTATTGATAGTTGAACGTCCACGGAGGCCACCACAATAGTTGCTCTCCCTGAGGCAAGCCCTCAGGATTGTTATGGCATGAGGTGCCTGTTGTGGTTGACCTAGCCGTGGTGCTGCCTGGAGGTGACATCCAAAGACTGCTACACTGGCAATGCCATGGGGGCAGCCTCTGTCACAGGGTGTGACTCCACAGGTGCTTCGCCTGTCAGGGGGACATGGCTGGATGACAATGATGGAGCCCTCTGAGAAGTAGTCTCCTTATCAAGTGTTGCCACCTCAGCTCATTCCTGGTCCACTTGTTTGGTGGAGGGGACAATCAGCTGGGGTACAGCTGGGATCCATTCCATGTCTCTCTGCACCATTAATGCCACTGACTGGTGGATGCTGCTAGGTCTGGTATGCACTCTTTGTATCTCAGTTCATGCACTCAAAGCACTGTGTCACTATAGAGCACATGAGATGAATGGACTCTGTTATGAATATTGAACTTTACAACGTGGTTATATTTTAAAATGTTTTGTTTAATTTTAGGTGAAAAAGAATGCCCTGAATAGCAGTGATCATACTAAATGGAGGTCTTGTGGCACAGTGAGGTAGTGTCCCTGACTTTGAGCCAGAAGCTCCAGGGGTATGATTCGCACTCCAAGACTTGATGGCTGCAGAAGATGCCTTCATAATGTGGCCAGATAGGTTGATTATCATCCTGTAAATCCTTCCACTATGCCTATGGCAGGTAGTGACAGCAGAAATGTCTCCAGCCATGCTTGATGTGGAGTGGCACCCCTCAAGCTATAGCCTCTGGTGACTGAGTGGCAACCTGTTCTATGAAAAAATAGCTCCAGAGACATAAGCTTGTGCTTCATCAGCCTCATGCATTTGTAGGCACGGGAAGAGAATCAAGTAGAAGAAGATTATACTAATCTCTGCCCGGAGAAGGCCCATGTGATCTGTAATCGCAACATATAGAAAAATTAAGTGGCAGTGTTCAGACTTTGACACAAAAGGACTGCTGAGACTGGGAAGAGTGTGTCCTCTGCAGTCACCGTCGCCGTGAAGCAGTCTGGGAAGAGTGTCCTCTGCAGTCACCATCACCATGAAGCAGCCTGGGAAGAGTGTCCTCTGCAGCCACTGTCACCGAGTGAAAAAAAAACAAAGAGTGACATCACAGGAAAACTGTAAGTTCATTGGTTGGTAAGTAACTGCTGGTTTGAACTACCTATTCTAAGTTCATTTCAGATTAAAGGTGACTACTGGGGCCCAGGATTAGAAGCCTAACACTTCAGCTTCAACTCAGCAGAGAGAGCGAGTTCCAGGTAATTTTAAAAAGTATATTTTGAATCAATTCTAATTTACTTTCAGATTAAAGGTAAATAGGAGAAATATTTTACAGATTGATAAACTAAAGACCAATAGAAAATTTAAAAACAAATTGAAAATCTAATTAAATAAAATAGAGATGCAGAGCCAGGTGAGGTGTTGTAGCTGCATGATGTGGGAGCTGGTGGACCCCATTGTGGTTCCTAGTGACCACATCTGTAGCAAATGTTGGTTGCTCGAGGAACTCCGGCTCAGAGTTGATGAGATGGAGCCTGAGCTTCGGACACTGCGACACATCAGGGAAGGGGAGAGTTACCTGGACGCTGTGTTTCAGGAGACAGTCATACCTTTTAGGTTAACTACCTTAAATTCGGCCAGTGGTCTGGGACAGGAGGGTGTGACTATGAGTGAGGTGGGTAGAGGGATCCAGGAAGTAGCACTGCAGGAGCCTCAGCCCTTGCCCTTATCCAACAGGTTCAAGATTCTTGCTCCCTGTGAGGACGAGAGCGGGGACTGTAGGGAGGATGAGCAAACTGACCATAGCACTGTGGTACAGGGAGCCATTCAAGTGGGGGAAGAAATGAGAAATGTAGTTGTAATCGGGGATAGTATAGTTAAAGGAATAGATACTGTTCTTTGTAGCCAGGATCGAGAGTCCGGAAGGCTGTGTTGCCTACCTGATGCCAGGGTTAAGGAAATCTCATCTGGGCTGCAGAGGAACTTGGCGTGGGAGGGGAAAGATCCAGTTGTCATGGTCCACGTAGATACCAATGATATAGGTAGAACGAGGAAAGAGGATCTGCTGAGGGAATACGAGCAGCTGGGACTAAATTAAAAAGTAGAACCAAAAAGGTAATAATCTCCAGAGTCCTACCTGAGCCAAGAGCTAATCGGCACAAGGTCAATAAGATTAAAGAGGTAAATATGTGGCTCATAGATTGGTGTGGGAGAAATGGGTTTGAATTCATGGGGCATTGGCACCAGTACTAGGGAGCTGTTCCGTTTGGACGGGCTCCACTTGAATCATGCTGGGACCAGTTCCTGGCGAATCGCATAACTAGGTTCGTAGATAGGGCTTTAAACTAAATAGTCGGGGGGAGGGTTCAGTTTCATGGAAATATAAAAAATTAAAGTTCAAGGAGAGGGTAAGAGTGCAGCCTAGTGACGAGGCTGATTGTTACTAAAAAGTGAAAGGAAGCGACAAAGTGTGTGAACGCCATATTGCACCAAAGAGTCATATAGGAGTAGGGAAAATTGACAGTAGGGAAAACTTAAAGGCATTGTATCTGAATGCACATAACATTCAGGTTAAAACTAATGAGTTAACTGCACAAATAGAGATAAACAGGTATGATTTGGTGGCGATTACTGAGACATGGTTACAGGGAGAACAGGTTTGGGAGTTGAACATCCAAGGGTACGCAGTGTTCCGGAAGGATAGGCAGGAAGGAAAAGGAGGTGGTGTAGCTTTGTTAGTAAAGGAAGAGGTCAGTGCTATAGTGAGGAATGATATAGGCACTGGAGAGCAAGACGTAGAGTCAGTCTGGGTAGAAATAAGAAATAGCAAGGGAAAGAAGTCCCTGATGAGAGTAATCTATAGGTCCCCAAACAGTAGTTCAGTGGTAGGGCACAGTATAAACCAGGAAGTACTGGGAGCATGTAGGAAAGGCACGGCAATAATCATGGGTGATTTTAATATGCATATAGACTGGACTAATCAAATTGGCAAAGGTAGTCTTGAGGGAGAGTTCATAGAAACATAGATTGTTTCTTGGAGCAATATGTTCTGGAGCCAACCAGGGAGCAGGCTATTCTGGATTTGGTTTTGTGTAATGAGATGGGATTAATTAATGATCTCATAGTAAAGGATCCTCTAGGGAAGAGTGATCATAGCATGCTAGAATTTCAAGTTCAGTTTGAGAGCGAGAAATTTGAGCCCCACACTAGTGTTCTGGAGTTAAACAAAAGTAACTACATAGGCATGAGGGCAGATTTGGCCCTAGTGGACTGGGCAGGAAGACTACAAGGTAGGACAGTTGATGAACAATGGCAGATATTTAAGGAGATATTCAATTCCTCCCGAGTAAAATATATTCCAAAAAGGAAGAAAGATGGTAAGAGGGGGGAAAAAGCATCCATGGCTAAGCAAAGAAGTTAAAGATAACATAATGGCAAATCCTAAGGCATACCAAATTGCAAAGTTCAGTGGCAGGCTGGAAGATTGGGAAACTTTTAAAGATAAACAAAGGGTTACTAAAAAAATAATAAAAAGAGCAAAGATAAATTATGAAAGAAAACTAGCGCAAAATGTAAAAACTGATAGCAAAAGCTTCTACAAATATATAGGAGGAAAGAGGTTAGCTAAAGTGAATGTTCGTCCCTTGGAGGATGAGACTGGGGAGTTAATAGTGGGGAACGCAGAAATGGCAGAGACGCTTAATCAATATTTTGCCTCAATTTTCACCGTGGAGGACACTAGTACCACCCGAATAGTAACAGGTGGTGCAGAGGGTATAGAGAAGGAGGAACTTAGGACAATCACCATCACTAGAGAAAAAGAACTGAGCAAACTATTGGGATTAAAGGTTGACAAATCCCCAGGATCTGATGGCTTACATTCCAGGGTCTTAAAGGAAGTGGCAGTGGAGATAGTGGATACATTGGCTATAATATTCCAAAATTCTCTGGATTCTGGAAAGGTTCCAGTGGATCAGTGGATTGGAAAATGCTAATATGATGCCCTTATTCAAAAAGGTGGGGGGTGGGTGGGGGGAGGAGGCAGAAAGTAGGAAACTATAGACCAGTTAGTTTAACATCTGTCATTGGGAAATTGTTGGAATCCATTATTAAGGAAGTAGTAATGGGGCATTTGGAAAATCAATATGCAATCCATCAGAGTCAGCGTGGTTTTATGAAGAGTAAATCGTGTTTGAATAATTTGCTAGAGTTCTTTGAAGATATGACAAGCAAAGCAGATAATGGGGAGCCTGTATGTGTAGTATATCTGGACTTCCAGAAGGCCTTTGATAAGGTGTCGCACAAAAGATTAATACACAAGATAAGAACACACAGAATTAGGGGTAATATATTAGCTTGGCTAACCAACAGAAAGCAGAGAGATGGGATAAATGGGTCTTTTTCTGGATGGCAAGCTGTAACTAGTTGGGGCCACAGGGTTCGGTCCTTGGGCCCCAACTATTTACAATCTATATTAATGGCTTGGATTCAGGGATAGAAAGTACTATAGCTAAATTTGCAGATGGCACCAAAATAGGTGGGAAAGTAAGTTGTAATGAAGAAATAAGAAATTTACAAATGGATATGGACAGGTTAGGTGAATACGCCAAAATTTGGCAGATGGAGTTTAAAGTGGATAAGTGTGAGGTATCCATTTTGGTCAGAAGAATAAAAAGGGGCTTATTATTTAAATGGAGAGAAACTTCAGAATGCTTCAGTGCAGAGGGATCTGGGTGTCCTCATGCATGAATCGCTGAAAGCTAGTATGCAGGTACAGCAGGTAATAAGGAAGGCAAATGGAATTTTGACATTTATTGCTAAAGGAGTAGAGTATAAAAATAGGAAAGTGTTGTTACAACTGTACAAGGCATTGGTGAGACTGCAACTGGAGTACTGTGCACAGTTTTGGTCCCCTTACTTTAGGATGTAGTTGCAATGGAGGCGGTTCAGATGAGGCTCACTAGATTGATTCCAGAGATGCGGGACTTGTTTTATGAGGAGAGATTGAGCAGTTTAGGCCTATACTCTCTAGAGTTTAGAAGGATGAGAGGAGACCTAATTGCGGTATTTAAGATGCTAAAGGGGATAGACACAGTAGACGTGGAGCAGATGTTTCCCCTTGTGGGGCATTCTAGAATGAGAGGCCATAGTTTTAGGCTAAGGAGTGGTAGATTTAAATCAGAGATGAGGAGGAATTACTTTTCTCAAAGGGTTGTGAATCTGTGGAATTCACTACCTCAGAGTGCAGTGGATGGCAGGACGCTGAATAAATTTAAGGAGAAGATAGATAGATTTTTAATTAGTAACGGGTTGAAAGGTTATGGGGAGAGGACGGGGAATTGAAGTTGAGGCCGAAATGAGATCAGCCGTGATCGTATTGAATGGCAGGGCAGGCTTGAGAGGCTGAATTGCTTACTCCTGCTCCTAGTTCTTAAGTTCTTATATTTTTCCGAAGAAAGACAAGAGGAGGGAGATGGAAACAGCTGCATTAGTGAAAAGCAGAGGAAAATACTTTTTTATGTAATAGGCTGTAAGCAGGATTCTGCTGAGAACTGGCTGTCTCTTTGAAGAGACATGACTTGTGGAGAAGAATGGAACAAGGACTCACCAGAGTGGGCTTTGCTGCTGGAAGTCCGTTTGGGGATACTCAGAAGACCGAATGGACTGAATTTCAAAGGACACCGGAAGACATGCCCTTGCATGGCAGGAAGAAGGGCATGCTGAAAAGCAGAAGCTTAGAAATTAAACTTCGAAGTTACATATATGCTGGAAATATGGTGTAAAGTAAAAACATGTCATAAGGTCTTTCAGTTGTGTTTGTTTTTTTATTCATTCATGGGATGTGGACCTCGCTGGCTAGGTCAGCATTTATTGCCTATCCCTAACTGCCCTTGACAAGACAGTGATGAGCTGCCCTCTTGAAGCACTGCAGCGCATGCATTTTAGGTACACCCATGGTGCTGTTAAGAGAGCAAGTTCCAGGATCTTGACTCAGTGACAGTGAAGGAACAGCGATATATTTCGAAGTCAGGATGGTGAGTGGCTTGGGGAGGAACTTCCAGATGGTGGTGTTCCCATGTGCCTGCTCTCTTTGTCCTTCTAGATGATAACGGTGATGGGTTTGGAAGGTGCTAAGGAGCCTTGGTGAGTTCCTGTAGTACATCTTGTAGATGGTACACATTGCTGCCACTGTGCATCAGTGGTGGGGGGAGTGAATGTCTTTGGGAATGGGGGGGTTAATGGGGAAGTACTTTCTCTTTAGTTTGGTGTATTAGTTGGCTAAGCAACGTTTAGGCTACATTTGTTTTAGTTTGTTTGTTACAGTAAAAGTCTGAAAACCTTCAATGTTTGACCTGCAATTGTTCCTGCCGGGTGCTGGTAAATTAATTTATCTTTGTAAAAATTATTGGTCACTATGGGGATCATAACAAGTCTTCCATTCTCTTCCCATTAGTTTCTACTGCCTCTGATGTATGGCCACACATCACATGCTAATTCTCCAGGCAGAACTGCCTGTTTCATGACTCAAGGCATACATCTCCACCATGCTGATCAGTGCTGCAATCCTCCAAGGTGGATTGGCCAGAGCCAACTCTGCTTTCCCTGAATCCTCCAGTTCTGAAGTGACACGTGTTCCATTTATTGCTACCCTGTGGAAAGTGCATAGGTAAGAAGTGAACTTTGCAGCCACGAAGGTGTTTTCCTCCTCTGAACTTCTGGGGGCTTGTTCCCTGTGCAACAACTGCTGGCCCTTTGCATCTGACCCTATGGGAAACACAAGATAGTGAGGAAAAATGAGTACACTCACCATATACTTCTGCCACTTAAAATAATAAGATGGCAGTTTCTGTAATGGCATCTGGTTACAAAAGGCGCATTGACATGAATCCTTTGAACCTTTGGATGTTGAGATGTCTTACCCCTGTCTGTGATCGACCCCTATTTTTCTGCCTCCTCCATCTCTGAGCCTGGAGAGTCAAGCCATGTAAAACACTTGCTCCTCAAAATGCATGTTATATAACTGTATTATCTGTAAATACCTGTGAAGAGCTAGGAACTAATTAGCTAGAGACTACTTGTTTATGTAAGTGTTCCTGGAGGCCATTTTTCATGACCGCATTGGAGACTCGTGTGATATATAATAGAACCAGTTCAAACCAGTCCTTGTGTACAAGGAGGCATGGCAAATATTAAACATAAAGAGCTCTCATCGTTCTAAGCTTAAAGTGTGATTATTACAACCCCTGGGAACCAAAAGGCAACAATAACTCATAGCATGGTGGCAGCATGTGTCTGTGAGTAAACTGAAAGCATTTTAAATTAATTTAATGCTGATTTGGAAAATCAACCCTCATTAGTGCCAGAAGAAAAAATAGTGAATTGTAATAAAACAAAAAATGAAATGTTGACCAGTACAGCAATGAATGCACAGCTACAGCCCGTAATGAATTGGTAATGTCGTAGAGGCATTTGCGACATTTAACCAAAAGTACAGATTGATATTCAGCAGTTTCCTAAAAGGCACTAGCAATGAAGATAGGGTTAGCTATATCTTTTTGTGGGCAGAAGATATAGGATTAAATTAATTCAACTGCTGGTAGATTAGTGAAGAGAACAGCAAAAGCCTTGACATAATTTTTGAAAGATTCGACAACCACCTTCAGCTAAAATAGAATCACTGCATCTACTGCTATGAATTTCAAGGCCTCAGAGAGGAATTATGCAAGCCTCTTGATAACTTTGTAACAAGATTTAAAAATCCAGCTAGAAAATTAGAGTTTAAGGCCACAGAAAAAAAGCTGATAGGTCAACTAATTTGGGGTTCTGCACACTCTGAAGTACAGAAAGCACTAATCAGGAAGGACGAGCTCACAATCACAGGCTGTACACACTGCCAGAGCATACAAAACCACAAGCTGTCAACTGAAGACACTAACTACCCACTTAAACCAAGAGAAAGGCAGTAGGGTTGATGCAGTGCGGCAGCAACAAAAAAATGTACATCACACAGAAAAATATGTGGGGGCAGTGGACAATCACATTAATTCACAGACAGAAGGCAATGTCCCACATATAGATCAATCTGCAGAGCTTGTGAAAAGGTCAATCATTGGCAAAAGATGCGCAGAACAAGGTTAGAAGGCAGTAGAGGAGGCACCTGAACCAGAGCAACTGGGCGAATGGATGGAGAAAGAAACCAAAACATCCATACCCTGGATGATGGTGAATTTGAGAACACAATAGACATAGGAACCATACTATTGCACTAAATGGTTAGGTGTGACTATTCCCAGAGAAAAGAAATTCACACAACCATTCAGATCAGTAAGAGGCTAGGATAAAAGCCCACAATGATTAATCTGAAGGTGAAGATTGGGACTGGAGTGCAGAGTAACATCATCCCACTGTGACAGAATAGGACCTCATACTGTATATTTTTATAGAATATAACCTCATCTTGTTAATTTTAAAGCTAGACCTTGACTGAACAAAGCTCCTTTAGACGGTTGACCCTTTGTGAGTTTTTGTCTGTGACCCAGAACAAAAGAAGCCACTTTGCAGTTTCAAAAATCTCACACCTCATTATCTCCGAGGAGCTACTACCCTGGGGACTGCACAGCCCAACATCAAAGAGAGCTGCATTGAAGGCCTTTTGCATTTGATAACCCAGTCTTGCCAGTGGAGAGGGAAAGTCTACTAATACGAAGACTTCTCAAACGTTCCTTTTAACCCATAATGGCATGGAAGTTTAGCAGTCCTGGAGGCCAGACAAATTCCAGATAATGGATAGACATCCTTTGTTGAAGACCTTGTGGAGATGCAAGGTCACATTACCTAAGCCACTGGCTTGTTGAACAAGTTAATAATGCCTTGCCGAGCTGCATAGATCAGTCTGCTGCTTTAACATCTGCCTAACAGGCTACACTGGAGGAGTTCTGGCCCAGGTTGGACACCTGGCCCCATCTATCCTGCCTCTGATGGAAGTTCTGTACCATCACTTATAAAACTGATTCATCTCTGAGTATCTATTTCATCGTGTGAAGTCAACACCACCGGAAACGTGAATTATACAACATTGGTTTACACCCTGGCAATACCCATGAAGGAATATCACATTGGACTTTGATTTGGTGCTCTGGGGATCACGTGAACCAATATTTATTTTTCCTGTGGTCTCTGTACTGTAAACCCTTCTTTTCTCTATCCCTCTCTTTACTGTTTGAGAGCAAAGGGGAAGTAGTGAACCTTCCTTTTCACCTTTTTGAATGTGTATAATAAACTAGCCCTTTTGAGTTTATCCTACCTTGAGTTTGCTGTGGGGTTATTAGCAGAAATTGGATCAAACAAAACCGAGGGTTTGGGAAATATGCCACCACTTCTTAAAAAAACAGAAACAAATCAAACCACGTTTTTGTTTACAGGCGGGTGATGAGAGGAAAAATAGTGCTTTGAACTGACCCCCACCCCTAACACTGCACCAGTAGCTCATTTCTGAAAATTTAGAAGAAAAGGATTATCCAAAGAAAGGTGTTCTGAAACCGAACAATGTCACACTAACATTATGGGGTAACTGAGATTTGACAGTTAGAACAACCAAAATCAAAGGAACACACAAAGGAAAAGACGTTAACTGTATGTTCCATCTGAAACAGATAGTCCTGCTATCCTGGAACTGAGCAATTGTGAAGAGCTGCAGATTATCACAGTAAACCCTGAGGTGAAGGAGGTGACACTGAGGATTGAAGACAGTAAACCCATTGAAAAGTGCCTTTGGATCAGATGCAAAGAAAACAGTGCAAATGTACCTGGGTGTTTCGATGAGATGTTTGAATGTTTTCAAGATTTTGAATATCACGTCACTATGAACCCAGCAATGGAACCAGTGCTTCACTGCCTCCCCCCATATAAAGCACCAATAGAACTAAAAGGAAAGTTTGAAAGAGGGGTCTAAGAAATTGAAGCAAAGAAGATGATCGCCAGAGTCACAGACCCTAAGATTGGGTAAATTCCATCATTGTGAGAGAGAAACCAAGTGGATGGCTAAATATTTGCCTGGATCCCAAAGATCTTAATCAAGCCATAAAAAGGGATCACTACCCCATTCTAACACTGGAAGAGATCATTCTAGAACAGGCAGGGGCAAAAGTTTTCAGCAAGCTTGATGCCAGAAATGGCTACTGGAATGTGAAACTAGAGGCAGTATCTTCACTGTTGACAACATTCAACATACCTTTTGGACAGTGCAAATTCCTGTGTCTACTTTTTGACCTTAAAGTGAGCCAGGATGTGTTCCAGCAGAAAGTGAATGAGACATTCATTGAATGCAAAGGAGCAGTTGGCATAGCAGCTGATATCCAGATATATGGTATAGACAATAAAGATCATCACTACCATCTACATGAATCCATGCAAACGCAAACAAATGCATTGTGAAAGTGACAGAACACCAGATCTTCAGAATGTTGCATGCACCTGACGGAATCAAGTTGAGCCCTGAAGGAATCATGGCTATCCCTGGGATGAAAGACCCAAGGGATAAGAGAAAGTTGAGAAGTTTCCTTGGCTTGATCCATACATGAATTCCTTCTTAACACATATGTCAGAGCACACAGCAAACCTGCAGGAGCTGATGAAATATGATGTAAAGTACAAGTGGTCAGAATCATTCAACAAGAGTTTCAGCAAACTCAAAAAGGTAATATGCCAAGAGACAAATCTGTCATACAACGGCAGAAAAAAAACAGTCACTCAGCAAATAGCTGCTTCTATAAAAGGACAAGGAACCTAAAAGAGGACTGTAAAAGCTTCCATAAGTATGCAAGCAGAAAAAGATTGAAGACAAATGTCCAAAACAGGAGAATTTATAATAGAGAGCAATTAAACAACTACATTAATATAAGAGCAAAGTACTGCAGATGCAGTATTTAGTGTAGGGGATGTAGCTCAGTGATAGTGTAGGGGATGTAGCTCAGTGGTAGAGCCCATGCTTTGCATGTATGAGGCCCCAGGTTCAATCCCTGGCATTTCCACGTGGAATTATTTTGATCCAACAGAGGGCGCTGGTGAGAAGTGACTGAAGCATTCTGGAAGAAGTCACCGCAGACACCGCGACTCAGGAGGGAATCGAGGAGAAGGACTCTTGCACTCAATTGGAGGAAGAGCATCCAACAGAGGGTGCTGGTGAGTAGTGACTGAAGCATTCTGGGAGAAGTCACCGCAGACACCACGACTCAGGAGGGAATCAAGGAGAAGGACTCTTGTGCTCAACTGGAGGAAGAGCACCCAATGGAAGTCGCTGATAAGAAGTGACTGAAGCATTCTGGGAGAAGTCACCGCAGACACTGCAACTCAGGAGGGAATCGAGGAGGACCCACTGTCAAAGAACAGAAAACCCCAAACATTACATTGCTGTAGTGTTTCCATCCCTCCCTCCCTCCTCAAACCAAAAAAAAGATAGAGAGAGGAAGAGGCAGTGCCTTCAGGAGTGCACCAGACCTGTGATTGACACTTTTCTGAGAGTGGATTTTAAAGAAAAAGCAGCTGATTGCTGAGTAAATCCTGGTGAGTTTTTTTTTCAATTTATTAAAGCTATTCATTGTTTAATACTGAGGTAGGAGCTAAAGAAGGTATAGAGTAATACTGTACAAATATAATTAGTCAAGAAACAAGGTTCCTAGCTAACATAAATAAGGCCCCGAGCCAGCGTATTTTTTTTAAGGGAGTAACTAGCTAAATCGAGAGGGGCATCATGGCAGGAGATCTCAGACCTGTGATATGCTCCTCCTGCAAGATGTGGGAAATGAGGGATGCTTCCAGCATCCCTGTGACCATGTGTACGGAAGGTGTGTCCAAATGCAGCTTCTAGCTAACCGGATTTCAGAGCTGGAGCTGCAGGTGGACTTATTCTGGAGCATCCACGATACTGAGCAAGTCGTGGATAGCACATTTAGCAAGGTGGTCACACTGCAGGTGAAGATTACACAGGTAGAATGGGAATGGGTGACCATCAGGAACAGTGAAAGACTCAGGAATGTAGTGCAGGAGTCCCCTGTGGTCACCCCCCTCTCTAACAGATATACTGCTTTGGATACTGTTGGGGGGATGGCCTCTCAGGGGAAAGCAGCAACAGCCAAGTTCACGGCACAGTGGGTGGCTCTGCTGCTCAGAGGGGCGGGAGGAAAACAAGTGGCAGGGCTGTAGTGATAGGGGATTCAATAGTTAGGGGCACAGACAGACGCTTCTGAGACCGCAAACGTGAACCGAGGATGGCATGTTGCCTCCCTGGTGCCAGGGTCTAGGATGTCATGGAGCAGCTGCAGGACATTCTGGGGAGGGAAGGTAAGCAGCCAGTGGTTGTGGTACACATTGGTACCAACGACGTAGGTAAACGAAGGGATGAGGACCTGCAAGCTCAGTACAGGGAGTTAGGAGGTATATTAAAATGCAGGACCTCAAATGTAGTAATCTCAGAATTACTCCCAGTTCCACATGCTAGCAAGAGCAGGAATAAGAGGTTAGACCAAATGAACATGTGGCTGGAGAGATGGTGTAGCCGGGAGGGGTTCAGATTCTTGAGGCACTGGGACCGGTTCTGGGGAAGGTGGGACCTGTACAAACCGAGTGGGCTGCACCCAGGCAGAGCTGGGACCAGTGTCCTTGCGGGCGCTTTTGCTAGTTCTGCTGGGGAGTATTTAAACTAGTGTGGCGGGGGATGGGATCCCAGGAGTAGGATCAGATAGGTCAGATTCAGATCAGAAAAATGGAGGTCGAACATTAGCTAGGGACGTTGCTATAGACATGGAGTTACAGGAGAAGCAAAGTTTACAAAGTGTCCAGCAAGGGAAATTGACGGTGTTAAACTGGTTATACTTCAATGCAAGGAGTATTACAAACAAGGTAGATGAGTTAAGGGCACAGAGAGACACATGTCAGCAGGATGTCATTGCTATAAAGGAGACCTGGCTAA
The DNA here is from genome assembly GCF_017639515.1 of Carcharodon carcharias. NCBI lineage: Eukaryota > Metazoa > Chordata > Chondrichthyes > Lamniformes > Lamnidae > Carcharodon > Carcharodon carcharias. The sequence goes on from NC_054475.1 coordinate 22,746,866, forward strand.
AGGAGGGACAAAACTGGCAGCTTAATATCCCTGGTTATAGAGTCTTCAGACACGACAGAGTAGGAGATAAAAAAGGAGGGGGGTAGCACTAATGGTTAAAGAATCAATACCAGTTGTGAGAAGGGATGATATACTAAATGGGTCAACAAATGAGGCTTTATGGATGGAGCTTAGAAATAAAAAAGGGGCAGTCACACTACTGGGAGTATACTACAGACCCCCAAATAGTGAAAGGGAGATAGAAGAACAAATGTGTAGGAAAATTGCTGCTTGTAAGAACAAGAGGGTAGTAATAGTAGGAGGTTTCAACTATCCTAATATCAACTGGGATTCAAACAAGATAAGGGGCACTGAGGAAAAATTTTTCAACCAATTAGTGACAAACCCAATGAAAGGAGATGCTTCTAGACCTAGTCTTGGAGAAAGAAGAAGGGCAAGTGGGTGAAGTGACAGTTGGTGACCATATCGAGGACAGTGATCACAATTCAGTCAGATTTAGCATTACCATGGAAAAGGACAGAGATAAGGCCGGAGTAAAAGTCTTGAACTGGGGGAAGGCAAATTTTGCAGAAATGAGAAGGGACTTGGCTGAGGTGGACTGGACAGCACTGCTGGAGGGTAAAACAGTGGAAAACCAGTGGGAAGCACTAAAAAGCGAGATCCTAATTGTACAAAGTAGACATGTCCCCAACAAAAATAAGAGTAGTATTGCCAAATCTAGACTTCCCTGGTTGTCTAGAGGAATACAGGGGAAGATCAAACAGAAAAAGAAAGCGTACGGAAGACACAAAGAACTAAGCACTGCAGGTAGCCTAGACAAATATAGGAAGTGCAGGGATGAATTAAAAAAAGGAAATCAAAGAGAGGGATTGAAAAAGATTAGCAAGTAAAGTTAAAGATAACCCAAAGATGTTTTACCAATACATTAATGCTAAAAGGCTAGTTAAGGAAAAAGTGGGACCTATCATAGATGAAGATGGAAACTTGTGTGTAGATGCAGAAGGGTTTGTGTGTGGGAAGGTTTTTGAATGAATATTTTGTCTCCCTGTTTACAAAGGAAAGGAAGGATGTAGATATAGTAGTCCAGGAGGAACACTGGGAGATATTGGATGGGATAGTCATAAAGAGAGGAAGTACTCGAAGGGTTGAAATCCTTGAAAGTTGATAAGGCACCAGGGCCAGATAGATTGTTTTCGAGGCTGCTGAAGGAAGTCAGGGAGGAGATAGCAGATGCTCTGACGATGATTTTCCAATCTTCACTAGATACAGGGGAGGTACTGGAGGACTGGAGAAATGCTAACGTAGTTTCATTGTTTAAAAAGGGATCAAAGGAAATGCCAAACAATTATAGGCCAGTTAGTCTTACATCGGTGGTGAGCAAATTAGTAGAATCAATCCTGAGAGATAGGATTAACTTTCATGTGGAAAGGCATGGACTAGTCAGGGTTGGTCAGCATGGATTTGTTAAAGGAAGGTCTTGCCTCACAAATTTGATTGAATTCTTTGAGGAAGTGACAAGAAGGGTTGATGGAGGTAGTGCAGTGGATGTTGTGTACATGGGTTTTAGCAAGGCATTTGACAAAGTCCCACATGGCAGATTGGTCAGGAAAGTAAAAGCCCATGGGATACAGGGTAATGTGACAAACTGGATAAAGGGTTGGTTTTGTAACAGGAAACAAAGGGTAATGGTCAATGGATGCTCTTGCGAATGGAAAGTTGTCTCAAGTGGTGTTCCGCGGGGTTCGGTGTTGGAACCCTTGCTGTTAGTGTTATATATTAACGATTTGGACGTGAACGTGGGGGGCATGATTGGGAAATTTGCAGATGACACAAAGATTGGCCGAATAGTGGATAGTGTAAAGGATAGCCATAATCTCTAAAACGATATAGATGGGTTGGTGGAGTGGGCGGTAAAGTGGCAGATGGATTTTAACATAGAGAAGTGTGAGGTCATACATTTAGGGAGGTCAAATAGTTACAGGGATTACCAAATAAATGGGAATATACTAAGAGAGGTAGATGAAGTGAGAGATCTTGGCATACAAGTACATAGGTCTCTGAAGGCAGCAGTTCAGGTAGACAAGGTTGTAAAGAAGGCATATGGAATGCTCTCCTTCATTGGCAGAGGTATAGAGTATAAAAGTTAGGATATAATGTTGGAATTGTTTAAACACTGGTGAGGCCACAACTGGAATATTGTGAAGGAAACCCAGACCTCCCTGTCGTTTGCCATTTCAACACTGCACCCTGCTCTCATGCCCACATGTCTGTCCTTGGCTTGTTGCATTGTTCCAGTGAAGCTCAACACAAACTGGAGGAACAGCACCTCATCTTCCGACTAGGCACTTTACAGCCTTCAGGACTGAATATTGAGTTCAACAATTTTAGATCATGAACTTTCTCTTCCATCCCCACCCCCTTTCCGATTTCCCTCCCCCTTATTTTTTTTTTTCGTTTTCCGATAATTTATATAGATTTTTCTTTTCCCACCTACTTCCATTATTTTTAAAGATATTTCCATCCATTGTTTTATCTCTACCTTTTAGCCTTTTTGATTCCTTCACACCACCCCACCCCCCTAAGGCTATGTAACTTGCTTGTCCTGCTTTCTACCCTTAATTAGCACATTCCTTAGATAATATCACCACCTTCAACACCTCTTTGTCCTTTTGTCTGTGACATCTTTTGGTTATCTCCACCTATCACTGGCCCTCTATCCAGCTCTACTTGTCCCATTTCCCCTTAAACCAGCTTATATTTCACCTCTCTTCTACTTCTATTTTTACTTAGTTCTGTTGGAGGGTCATTCGGACTTGAAACGGTAACTGTGCTCCTCTCCACAGGTGCTGCCAGACCTGCTGAGTTTCTCCAGGTATTTTTGTTTTTGTTTTGTTATCCATTTATCACATCCTTTATAATAAATTCTAGCATTTTCCCTACTAAGGCTAACAGATCTGTAGTTCCGTGTTTTCTTTCTCCCTCCCTTCTTAAATAGTGGGATGACACTGGCTACTTTCCAATCTTCAGGAACCATTCCAGAATCTATAGAATTTTGCAAATTGACCACCAATGCATCCACTGTCTCTATAGCAATCTCTTTCAACACCCTTGGCCTTGTCCGGCTCTCTGCTTTATACTGGTCTGGATCTTGGCCATTGTTTTGCTTTTAACTGGGTAAGGTCTCTGCTATCATGCAGATTTACATTATGTTGGGTCACTGCTCTTGCATTGCTTTGTACTCGGCTGGGTCTCTGCTCTCACACTATACTAGATCGGGGGTGGTATCGTCTGTGCCCACTGGCATCGGGTGCATTTGGTGGCTTGAGCAGGCAATGGGACAAGGTGGCCAAAAATCAGCTTCATGCCATCGTGAAACCTGTTTGCGATTATCCGCTCAGCCCGTCAATGGCAGGCCATGTCTTCCACTGTTGGACGTCGGGAGCCTCATTTTAATTGATCAGCATATCATTATAAGGTTAGCCTGCTGGTCTCATCCCCAGCCCCCCATCCAGCTGGATCACCCACCCATATCAGCATGATTGCATGCCAATGTGCTTCACAACAACCTATGTAAGGCGTGCACTTTGAGGGCTACATTTTGGGGAGAACTCGGAGGTGAGTGCACAGTAACACTGAAGAGTGCTCACAAGAGATACTTGTTGGACTTCAAGGTTGAGGTGCGTTGGGGTGGCCAGGCAAAGGCTGTCCTGCAGTTGAGATGATTTTGGGGGTGTCTGTGTCTATGTGTGTATGTGTATGTCTTAATTGGATTAAAGGCAGCTAGTCTGGATGCTTTGATGTATAGTAGTTTTGAGATGTTAACTGTGGGAACAGAAAGGAAGTTAAAAGGAAAAGTGTACATTTGCAATTGTTGAATAAGCCACTCAAGACTGCGGGTGACATCTTACACCTAGTTAGAAGATGCCAAGCAATGTGTTTATTTTTTCAGCTTACTAATAATATTGGTGGGGTAAAAGGATGTTATTGTTAGAAGAGGCAAAGTTAAAAGCCTAGTGATACAATGGAAAATTTACATTCAAAGAGAAAGGTATGTATAAAGGGGAAAACAGATTTTGTGTAAGGCAGAGGCATTTTAAGATCCAACAAGTGTGAGAAGCATCCAGCCTGTTTAACCTCAAGCTGCTGTCTGCAAGGACCCAGAGCTTATAGAAGCTATACTGGATCGGGGGTGGAATCATCTGTGCTCACTGGCATCGGTTGCATTTGGTGGCTTGAGCAGAGCAACTGTCCAGAGTGTGCTTTGCCGGGTATCTGTTTAAATACATGAGATTTACTATTGCCTTAATGGGTGTATAACTGAGAGTCAGATTAATTATGAGATTTTTGTAGTTATTATAGTAGTAATTTTGTGGACATGTGTATGTGCTTACAATTTTTCTTGTATTAATAAATGTTTAATTTAGTTTCATAAAATCCTCTTCAGACTCAGTGGTCTTATTACTACTGAATCAAAGCCTGCATCTCAAAACATACAAATTGAAAAAAGGGATTATGACAGTTGTTTCGAGTTTCCCTCTGGGATTTGAACAACTCAACCTTTACCATCAGCTGTGTCATAATAAGCTATGACAGTTCAGGTGCAACTACATTGGTATGATTGGAGTCAGGCCTCTAGCTTATGTGCCCACTAAAGGAACACAGAGGCATAAAAGTGCCACCAAGCACTCCAGAGCTTTTCACCCCTTAGGCACAGGCTGCAAACTAGAGAGCACTTCAGTGGACTGCAGAATAGTTGGATGATTGGGCACATTGTACAATCTCCTTGCTAAAGCTGGCCATGGAGCAGTTACTGGTGGAGTTGCTCACAGCCCCTTGCAATGTCAGCATCCTGGTTTGGACCTGTCTCCCCCATGGTTCAAGCTAACTGTGCAGCTTTGCAGAGCGGGTTAGAATGCCTGTGCCTGAGCTGAGAGCACAGCATGCAGTTCAATGGGCAAAGCTGCCGCCAATCGGTCAGGTGGAGTGGGGTGGAGAAAGGTGGGGTTTCAGGCAGCCATGCAGCGCACTAATCCCTGGCTATCCAAGTGGCAGCCAGCACTCTCCAGATTGCGTTAAGGGGCCTTCAGACTTAACCAAGAGAGGTTCTTAGTATACCCATACTAACACAATCTTCTCTCCCTTTTATCTTGCAGGAGGTGTACATCAGGATCATGGAGCCTGGTGAACTAGCTGTAGTCCTGATGGCCTACAGAGAGCAAAGATGACAGAGAGCGACTGGATGCACAGTGGGAGGAACAGCACCCTCTGGAAGAAGGGGCAACTGGCTCCCGCACATGCCGCCGAAGAGCCACAACGAGCCATCACTGGTCAGCGGCTAGCTAGACCCAGGGATTATAGATGTTGCCTTTCATTCCTGCAGATGACCGAGAACCAGTGTCGCTGAAGGCTGCACATGTCCAGGAACTGGTTGGTTGTATCTGTCAGCCACTGCAGGATTTGGTGCCACGTGGACATGGAGGGCATCTGCTGCCAGTGGAAATGAAAGTGACAGTGGTGCTCAATTTCTTCGCCAGTGGCTCCTTTCAGGGCTCCACAGGTGACTTCTATGGGATATCACAAGCCTCTACCCACAAATGCCATCACGGTCATGGATGCCATCTTTGCGAGGGCACATAACTTCATGCATTTCGTCCTGGACCAGGAGAGCCAGGATGTAAGAGCAATTGGATTTGCCCAGATCTTGAGTTTCCCCACAAGTGCCGGTTGCCATCGAATGCACTCACGTAGTGCTCAGATCTCCGTCGCAACACGTTGTCAATTATGTCAACTACAAGGGCTTCCATTCACTGAATGCGCACCTGGTGTGAGATCACCACAAATGCATCCTGCAGGTCCACAGAGTTTCCAGGGAGTGTGTACAACTCCTACATTCTCAGTTGGTCATCTACCAGGGTCCACAGAGGCTGCAGGGATGGCTCTTCAGGGACAAGGGCTACCTGCAGAAGCCGTGGCTGATGACACCTGTGAGGTGGTCTCAGACTGCAGCAGAGTGAAGGTATAACTTGCAACTTGGTGCAGCAAACTGTCTGGGTGCTGAAAATGAGGTTCCAGTGCCTGGACCGGTCTCGTGGAACCCTTCATTATAGTCCACAGAGGGTGTCACACATTGTCGTTGCCTGCTGCACCCTTTACAACCTGGCTCTGCAATGGGGAGAGGAGCTGGCTGAGGAGGTGACGGAGAAGCTGGAGGTCTCCTCTGATGAGGAGGATGCTGACCGGGATGAGGGTGAGGAGGTCCTCGAAGGTGACAATGATGGGGATGAGACAAGGCAGGCGTGCTTGGGAGGCCCTTGTAGCCACTACATTTGTGGAGGTTGATAACGACATGCAGTGAGGAGACACCATAAGATCCTCACATTGCATCTATAAATGTTTGACTCCAGTCTCTCTGTGATAATGCTCCTGTCATAGAGGCGCAGTGGAGGCCCTAAGGGTCGCTTGATTGCAGGAAGATGATGACAAGCAGCGAGGACATGCCATAGGACTTCACATAGCCTGTAAGGACGTCTGACTTCTGTCTGGCTGAGAATCATTTCAGGGTCGTATCACAGAGAAGCAGCCATGAAATCTTAAAAGCATCTGATCCTTTGTCCACCTACAGCATCTGAACCCTTCAGGAGCACAGCGTCACTGATCACAGATGTTGAAGAGATGGGAGCCAGCCCCACCTTAAAAGGTGCAGAGAGCACGCAGAAAGAATGACGGAACTTGGTGACACTAGCCCACAACATTCTGGCAACAATGGCAAGCACCATCGAGGTGCAGGTGTCACTAATGTGTCCAGGGAATATGAAACTGGACCACTACTTTGGTCTGAAGGCTTCATAAAGCACAGGGAAGAGGTCCTGGACTGAAACACCTGCCTTTATCTTGTGCAGAAAGGTTTCATATCTGAGTGGCAACGAAATTGCTCATCAAGACAAGTAGCCATAGACAGGGAGACAGTCTTGGGAGTTTATTGACAATAGTGAACATTATGTACAAATGATTAATATCCGTGCCCAGGCTATGCAACTACATCTTCTTAAGTTTCCTAACCCTGCCGTTACGTCTTGGTGCTCCCTGGACATCCACAGCGGAGGTGGAGGCAGCCTACTGACTGCTACACCCTATCTGTGATAACCTTGACAGGCATCCTCTCGAGGGTTGTGATTTGGACGGCCCCAGGGCCCTGGCCTGCTTTCAGGGACCTGCTCTGTGGAAGTGACCCTGCTTGAGCTGTGGAGCTGAAGTTGCTGGGGTCACAGGAAGACTGGATTCGGATGGAGTGGACACTCCTGGAGTTACCGGGGTGGATGGCCCTGGGGTGTACACCTGCTGATCCTCCTCCTTATGCATGCCCAAGGGCCTCTGGCTGACTCCTTGAGGGGAATGGGTATCTAGTGAGATTGAGCTGCTCCGCACCCCTCTCGCGTACTCACTGTTGGGAGGACAACTATGGCATCAGCGATAGAGTTCAGCCCAAGCAGCAGTGCAGGAGCGACGTCTTGGACCAAAGTCTCCATGACAGCTGCCATCCAACCAATGTTGACCTCAGTGTGTTGGCATGCCAGCATTATCACCTCAGCCTGAAGGCGAACAGACTTCTCCATTGTGCCTTGCATTCTGAGAAGTGCAGTGGACATCCCTTCCTTATGTTCCCATGCTTGCCCTTGCAGCTCCGGCAACTTTGACATGATTGAGTTCAGAGGCCCGACATCTGACTTGGATTCAGCAAAGTTCTGGCCTCCAGCAGTCCTCCAAGTGCCAGACACCCGGGAAGTCAATGCCGCTGCTTGTTGTGGATCAGAAAGTGCGATGTGCTCACCAGGTTGTGATCTGAAGGCTACTCTAAAGCCAAGTCCCACCGAGATGTGTGTCTCTGCATTGGTGGAGGGTGTGGTTGAGCGCTGTGATGGAACTTCAAGGAGGGTGCCTTCAGGTTCCTCTTCAGAGGCTTGAGTGGAGACCCTGGGTTGCAGACTTTTGGCTGTTTGGCAGATGTGCCTGTGAAAGCAAGCAGAGATAATTAGTGCATCGTAATGGCCTGTGAAGCAGGACACATCATCCACAGTATGATTGTCTGATTGATGTTATACTGCTGGATCCTCAATCGGTAGAGCACCACCACCTTCATCGTCAGCACAGGAACGGTCCAGATTCTTGCCGGCCAGTTAGATGGCTCTGTTTTCAAAGTCTTGATTTCAGGCATTCCTCCACTGATAAGCGACCTCTCCCTCCTGTTGTGTGCCAGCTTGTCCTGCATAAAAAGAGATGGAGAGAGTGTAGGCAGAATGCCTGCGAGGCCAGATGAAAAGTATGCCTGGCATGTGTGAGTGGTGAGTGGTGCCATGGGTGGGATGAGGATACAATCCGCAAGGCAGATGAAAGTGTGTGAGAGAGAGTGAATGGTGATGTTCCTTGAATTGGCAGTGAACAGGGGCCCTGTGGATGTGTTTGTGAGTGTGAAAGTTGAGAGTGATGAGAAGACTAAAGGACCTGGCGGAATGAAGGAGATCATTCATCCTCTTGTGTCACTAGGTGGCTATCCCCTTTTGCAAGGCTTTGGCACCGACCACTGCCTCCCAAGCCAGATTAGTGAGGTTGCTGCCCATCCTGCAGCTAGAGCCAGGGTAGAGGACGTCATGGCGAGCCCCTGCATCCAAAAGGTGTTTGAGGGACACGTCATTGAACCTGGGACTGCAGTCTTCTTTGCAGCAGTCATGAACTGGAAGCACTGAGAGGTGTGTGCGGCTGCACTTTAAATATGGTGCCCAGCACGATGAAGCGGCGAGACGATGGCGTGGCAGGTGAATGAGAGCCCACTCGCCATGTTTGCTGGGAATGAATAATTTACACAGCAGGTTTGGGATGATACGGCGTGATAAGCCGCCATTCTAGTTGTCAGGTAAAATGCCCTCTACTGCACTTAGTGCAAATCTGGGATGATTCTGCCCCACGTCTCTGCCATCACACTGGTTTATGCTGGGCTGAGTGTCAGTTCTTGCACTGCTTTATATTGGTTTGGGTCTTTACTATTGTGTTGCTTTATATTGGGCCTGGTATCTATCATGTTACTTTATACTGAGCTGGGTCTCTTCCATTTCACTGCTTTATACTGGGCTGGTTGCATAATAAATGCATAATGAGGCTTGGCTGATAGCCCAGACATCCATTAGATTGTTGAACCAGCTAAGTCTCAGGGAAAACATTGCTCTAGCTCTCTGATCTCTTCTGTCAATTACACAATGTTTACTTATTCAAGATAAAGAGGGTTCAAATGCTTACAGTTTCAGCTGTCAATACTCAAAAGGGTCTGGATGATTGACACTGTTATTGGCTTGTAGTTAAGTGAGATTTTTTAATAAAGTCGAAAGTTATCAATTAATTACTTTTTTTTAAAGCTTTTCTTTTACAAATCCTGTTGTCACTATAGGGCTTATTGGTTCTATATGGTGTATAGTGGGTGATCGGACATGGAAGTGCCATAGCTTGGCATGGGGATATGAGACGCCATGGGGGAAGGTGGGGGGTACAGCTTGGCATGGAAGTACAAGGGGCCATGGGGAGGGCCATGAGGTGGACCTTTTGAACTTAGCTTTCAGAAGGTTCCCTCATCCAGACTAAAGTTCATGACACCTCGGAGGTGTACCAGACAACTCTGAAAAGTTGATCTGACTCCACGAAAATTACAGAGGACTAGGAAGTGCCTGTTCTCGCAATGGAGCCGGCCAGGTCAGCAATGCCGGGTGCGGGCTCAAGACCCGAATAAGCATGCATTTTAAAAGGTTCTGGTGAAACCCCAGGAACAGGGTTGATAATCCAGGAATTGGGTCCCAACCGCCATTTTCACTCCTCCACCGAGTCTCCCTGACTCCATGAAAATCCAGGTCACTCTCTCCTTCTCCCTGTAGCCTCAGAAGTGACAGCCTCTATCTTGGCTGCATGGCAGCTCAGATAGGCAGGCTGCTGTCCAATCCTGGCTGCAGCCTCTTAATCAGGTGCCATTGGTAAAATAGCCTCCAGGGTCTCATTCCCTGTCAGCATGGGCTCAGGATGCGCATTTCATTCTGACGTTGGGAATTCAGTCTTTCTGGTAAAATTCTGGCCAAGAAGCTAAGAGGGGAAGTAAAAAGGAAAATAAGACAGGGAATGTGAGAATAGAATGGTAGTTAACATGAAAAGGAACCTAAAAATCTTCTACTTGCATTTAAACTGTAAGCAGGTAGTAAGAGATGGGGTGGAACCTATTAGGGATAAAGCGGGTGATATATATTTACAGGCACAAAGCAAGGCTGGCATTCTTAATGAGTACTTTGTACTGGTGTTTACTAAGGAAGAGGATGCTGACAAAAATCAGTAGAAGCAGAGATGGTAGAGTTAATGGGTGAGGTAAACATTGATAGGATACGCTGATTGGTGGCTATGTTTAGAGTGGATAAGTCGCCTGGTCTGGTTGGCTTGCTCCTCATGTTGCTAAAGGAAGTGGGAGTGGAGATAGCGGAAGGGCTTGTCATAATCTTCCAGTCCTTCCTAGATGCGGGGGAGGTGTCAGAGGATTGGAAAGTGGCAAATGCCCTGGGAATGATAAACTGGTCAGTTTAACATCAGTGTTAAATAATTGTTAAAAACTGGTTTGCTAATGACAAACTTAAACTCCCATATTTCAGGCCTCTCAAGACCACTTCAATAACGGGTTAGCTGGCAGTATTTAATTACTTTTTTAAGTGTGTTAATGTTAAAGACCTTTTTTCTAAATTTTCTCTTTTCCCCTCCAATAGGCCAACAGTATGAACTGCTCATCATCCTAGGTGTAACTGTATTTCTGATGATGTCCTATTGTGATTAATACTGTCTGTAGAGAAGCTGAACTGAGGCGATGTCTTGATTGGGGTATAGTTTACAACTGACAATCTTATACTAACGCTTGATATGGTCATACTGAGATTTCTGCCTGCCCTTTTTGTTAATCAGACATTTACACATTTAAAACAGATAAATGTCTGCATTTAAAGAAATAGATGCTGGAATTTAACATCAGAAAAATGTGTTCACACAGCAAAGACCCTAATGGAAATATAGCCCATGCTTACTGCAAAACAAATCTTGTCTGAACTTATTTCCATATTTTTGATGCTTGGATTGTATCTTTGACCATTACATTTCAGCGAAAATTTTAATGTTGACCAAATTTTCTCACTGGAATTGAGAAGACTTGTAACAATGCAAAACTGTCTTACTTGCGGGATGTGAATTGAGTCCATAGAAAAATTTCTTTCAGAAAAATATGAAAATAGTGCACAATACTATTGTATGATTTATTTATGAAATGTGTCCAGAATTGAGCAGCCAGGTATGGATCTCCTGCCTTCTGTAGATTACTGATCATTGTCCAGTAGGAAAAATAGCTTTTTTTGATTTGTTATTAACTATTTTAAACAGTAAAAAGTGTTTTGAAGAACAATACTTGAATGCTTCATTTGGCATTTCCTCAAACGAGCGCCAATTAGAGCCTACCATTTTGGATACAATTAAGAATAAATGGTGAAAATTGCTATTTCAGTGCTTGGACTTAGTTTCTGCCTTCTTACCTCACAGAGACATTTTAAATTAGCTACATGCGTATATTTTCAGATGAAGAAGATAAAGTTTTTAAAAATAAGTTTCCCTGGAGTATCCAAATGTTAATTTTTACTTAATACCGTATATATTTAAAAAGTATTTTTCTTCAGTTGAATATTTAAAATGAAACTTTGTTTTGCAGGGGAGTTGTGAAATCAGCAAAAGAAGAATGAGAATGCCAATGATTTTCTATTCAGATGTTAAGTATCAGCTTGATCTGATCAATTTTTGCATGGTATTCTGTTGTGTTGGAAATGGGAAGGTCTGCTTTTTTGTATGACTATTGTAAATCATGTGGATTTATATATCTTGCATCTTGGACCAGTTGCACATCACAAACTTTAGATCGTTTGTCCATTTCCATTGTTAGAGGCATATTATAAAGTACGTAAAACTAACACTATGACATCCTCAGCAAATGGAAGTATTATTTTTTTAATGCTGTACCTTCAATATCCTCTTTTACAGAATCACCATTGTACAGCAGCTCCACAAACACAACTTAAAGCCAGAAATAAATTTAGTACCTGACCTTATGATGAACTTTTGACATTTTTAGCAGAGATTATCTAGTGCAGCTGACTTAACAAAAATATTAGTATCAGGTATGAATATAACCAGTTTCATGATAAAATTTAGCATACAAAGTCAGAAAAGTAAAACAATATACAATATCCACCTTACACTTTAACATTCAGAATTAACGTGAGGTGGTCAGACATTGCTCAATAAATGGCAGATGTGACCAAGACAGATCCCACAGATTTCTCAGCAACACGCCCAGACATCAGTAAATGCTGTGAGCCAACCAGTCTCATTGAAACTGTCTCACAAGGGATTGCTGTCTTCACCCTCAAAGGTCTAACCTCTGAATTTCCTGCAAAAGTCGCTCTGACTGGGCAAGCTTCAACGAGGCTTGCAGAGTTTCTTGCAGAGTTTCAATCTTGTCTCCCATTCCCTCCATTCCTGAGCCTGCACTCCAGCATCAACTCAAAAGCACAACTGCAGCTCTTCAGCCAGGCTGAGCAGCGCAACATTGCTCCAAATGGTTACCTTTGCCCAATGGCACCCAGCACGGAATCACCAATTTTCCGCTACCTTTTCAACTTTTCAGGGCTTCTTCCAAGCCCTCGTGTGACACTTTTACTCCTTGCATCCTCTTTCTTCATTCCTCTTACCCTGATGATCTCCTCCTTCTCTGGGACATCTCTCTGTCTGGGACTCCTCTCCGAACTGGTGCCCTACTCCTGGGCCATGTGAACGTGATGTTCGGACCATTTATTTTTCATTCAGACATACTGGACCCTTATCCTCGACCCCAATAACTCCAAACACAGTTGTGTTTGTGCAGCCGACCCCTGACCCGTGCATGTGTGGAAACATCCGGGGCCTGCTGGGACTCAGAGATCTCACCCTCTGTGTGAGGGTGAAGTAATTCGAGCTTCTAAACAACGCTCACATTTCTATTTCCAGTTTGCATATTTCCTTAAAAAAGTGGATATCAGAAGAAATGGAATTCAATCTTTCACTTTATAAATGACGATAAACCATTGATGCTACAGTCCTGGTCCAGAAACCACCTTTCATCTCAATGTACGACTCCCATCAATGCAGTAACCGATTTAAAGTGGTGACAATAATAGCTCAGCTGCTGATTCCCACCTCAAAAATATAATGTACTGAAATATTATGGCATTGAGGAGGACAGATATCTGACTTGTCATACCTGTGTCAAATTGGATTTCGCCCTAGATTCTGTGATCCTCAATAGTGTGGTCTCGCTAGGTTCCAGCTGATCTCACAAATTCACTTTCCTTTATTTTGTATCTTAAGCCTCTTGCAGAACTCGTCCAAGTGTTCATGGATCCAAGCACGAGGTCAGGACACAAACGTTTTTCAGGGATAAAGGTTGATTCTAGTGAAAATACCTAAGTATATATAGCTAAATGTGCTGTGGCCCCACTTCACATGGTTGTCAAGATCATCAAGCCACTGAACAAAGAAACACCAACTTGCATTTATAGAATGCAAGATTATTGTAGTAAAACTTCCCAAGGCTTTCACAGGAGCATTACCAAACAAAGCTTGACATTGAGCCATCTGAGATATTATGACAGATTACCAAAAATTTGGTCAAAGAGGTAGATTTTACACAATATTGGTTGTGAATTTGTTGTTCATTTAATCCTGAATGAATCTCCCAAGTGTTTGAGTCCATGGGCGGAATTTAATGTAGACAATATGGGTTTTGCTTGCCGGCTGGAGAGCCAGCAAGAGCCCCGCGCTGCCTACTTTTAGAAAGGGCTGCCAGATTAACTGATACTAAGGCACTTATCTGGATATTGGTGGGCCTTTCCTGTGAGCAAGAACCCCAGGGTCAGAAATCACTCACCCTGAAAGATTGGCAGCTATACATTGTTCACTGTGCCAATGGGGAGGCATTGGCTGCTGACAGTATTATACCCAGTCAAGGCCCAGGATTGCCAATGGACCCAGGTGATCAGTGACTGATGGTGGGAGGTGTGTCACAGAGGAGGGGCTTTTTGCAGCAAGGGCAGTTGGGAGGCCTTCAACAACTCAACCCTACCCCGATGCTGGATCCTTTGATCGGGCAGTGCCTGACAATGAGGGACCTCTAGAGGCTCACAAACATCCCCGACAGGGTTTGCTTTTTTGGGAATTCCACAGTGTGAGCCCTCACCTGCAACTGAGTGAATACCAGTGATGGTAGGATGAGGCCTTTAAGTGCAAATTAATTGCCCACTTAAGGGACTTAATTCTTGACAGGGCAGGAAGGACATCCAAGAGCCTTTCTGCCCTGGATGAATAGGGGGAGAAATGTCTGGGATCCCTACCCACCACCCTTTTGCCCAACTAAATGTCCCTCCCACCATCAAATGCACCTCAAGAGAGGTCATTAATCATCCCATGTTTCCAAAGCATTTATTGACATATTGGCATCAGAGTTATAAGGAGATGCTAAATGCATGTCCTTTGTATGCTGTGCTGAAGGTTGTCATATGTCCTGAAATGGGACACAAGCTGAGCCTTTTAAACTTTGCACCACAGCAGCTGCCCCCTAGCTGCATGATGCCACTACCTCTGTTGTGCCCCAAGACAGCCGATACATGTGGTGGTGCTGACTCTGGTTTGATACATTGCTGGAGATTTGATCATGGGGAATTTGTTCACATGGCCTTCAATCACATAACACTACTCATGTGACAGTTAATTATATAACATTTGATCATATAACATTGATCCAGTGTTTGCAAATTTTATTGCATTTACGTTAGTTGAGTGATTCAGTATCACCAAGCCCCGAATTAAAATATTTGACAATTGGTTTTATAGCAAGATGAATAACATATTTCATGATAGCAAGAACATAAAGAATAGAAAGATTTAAGGATAAAATCTACTTTTGTGATCTTTCTACAGCATTGAGTACAATGGAAAAGCCCAAGTAAATTCCACTGATTCAACAAAAATAAAATCACGATAAGTAGCTTAAGTTTTCATACAATTTGACTTTTGATAACACAGCATGTTATAAAAACAACAAATCAATACCTTATTTAGTACTGTGACTCCTTCACCCCACCAGTGAAGCCCAGCTCGAGGGACACACACAAAAGCGCAGATCACAAGTCAACATGAACTCTCTCCTTCGCAATTTCTTTCTCTTCCTCTCTCCCAATCAGTTTTTTCCCCACTCTCTCCTCTCCCAGTTTGTGTTTATCTCTCATTCCCTCCCCAGTTGGTGTATCTCTTTCTGTCTCTCCCCAGTTTGTGATTTTTCCTTCTGTCCAAACCTCCCCAGCTTTTGTTCCTCCTCTTTTTCTCTCCTCACTCTCAACCCCCCCTTTCTCCCTTTTCCTCCTGTGAGAAATCATACCTTAGAATTATGCTTTGTAAAAGAATTAAACTATGTATTCAAATTCTGTAGCTTTACACATGTCTGTATAAGTACAAAAACTATAATTTAGATCCACCTGAACCTTTGCAACCTTAGCTTGCATACTGGCTTCTTATTGCATTGAACTGTATTAGACAAGCTAGAAACAGTAATAAATTAATAAGATGTCTGGATGCGTGAGAATCCTCTTACTTAGGAATGTTATAGATTAGGAGCTAATATCAGATGCCAAAGACCAATTGAAAATCAAATGTGTCCTGGTAGCTGGTCAGTTGGTTCAAATGGTTTGTAAAGGAGGAGAGTAGTTAACTGTTTAGTGTGTGAGAAAGAAGGTTGAAATCATGTTCTTTGTAGCAGAGAGAAAACATATTCAAACAACAAAAAGGACTATCTCTGCTCAGGATCTGAGAAATACAAGAAGCCTGACTAGGGTACAGAAACCCAAAGAGATTACAAGACTTTAAGAAGCCAGAAAGAGAAGTTTACAAGAGAAATCCAGTCCAGGTTTTTGTGTGCTCTGTTGTCCATGTTACCAAAACAGAAAAATATATAAACTATTAAGCTGTGTTAATTACTGCCTAGTTTATGAAATCATATTTTATGTGTAAATGAATTATAATTTTTTCCCCCTAATATTACTGTGGGATACTGAAGCAGGCATATGAGGACTGTATGTATCTATGTGTGTCTAGTTTAATTAAGCTGCAGAGAGTCAAACTGCAAGGTTTGAATCATCAAAAGGAGTTATGTGTAAAACAAGCATTTGAAATGAAGCTGTGTAAGCTAGGGTGAAGTTTCAGCAGTTACAGTGCGAATGGAATTTGCATTTTTAGATAAGCCTAAAGGCTGTTTAATTTGCAAAGGGACAGGATAAGATGGTTACAATTGGCAAGATAAATAAGGCAAACTATTAAGTTTATTTTTTCTGGAAGTGTTGGCCATAATGACAACATGAAAGATTTTTATATTTTGGGAAAAGTAACTTCCAAAGCAAGGGTGAAACAATGGGATTTGCAGATCAAAATGGAGAAAATATATTGAAAGAAAGAGGTGTGGCCGCATGAGATCTTGGAAGATTCCCTGTATGGAACAGACCTGGGAAAAAGCCTCTCGTCACTCTGGAGAAGTTTGCTGTTCCAGTAAGCAAGGTTTTGTTAAAAGCCTTTGGAGTTCCATTATTGAATGAGAAGGAGAAAGAAGCTGTGAAATACCAGCAACAGTGGGTGCTTGTGGTAGTATTGTGGGATGTTTTATAGATTAAAAATCTATTTGGAATGTTGCCTGAAAGGGGTGTGTAGTTGGGAGTTGAGTTAAGTAGAAATCTTGTGAGAACTGTTATAAAACTAAATGTAACTGTGTAACTGTAGTATTGTGTGTTTAAGTTTTCTTCTGTTAATAAATGTTTTAATTTAATCTTTAAAATGTAGTGGATTTATTACTTCTAACTTCAGTGCACAAATCTTCTTATAATAAATACAAATTGCAAAATCTATAGTGTGGTTCTTTATTGCTGGAATCATTCTTATGAATCTCCTCTGTACTCTCTCCAAAGTGTTCAGATCCTTTCTCAAGTATGGTGCCCAGAACTGGACGCAGTATTCTAGATTATGCCTAACTCGTGTCTTATAGAAGTTGAACATGACCTCTTTACTCTTGTACACAATGCCCGTATTAATAAAGCCTTTGGGATTTGGCCAATCTGGCAAATACCACCTGTCATATAACATATTCTTAATAAATATTTCCACTTAGCTACAATGTGACAGTCATTTTTATCACGTGCAAATTCCTTACACTCCTCCTACCCCTCACCCTCTTCCTCTCCATTCCTTCCTCCTCACTCCCCTCTTCCTCCTTTCCCCTTCCCATCTCCCTTCCCTTCCTCCCCACCCTCAACTCTACACATGTCCTTTCCCCTTCTTCCTTATGCCATCGCTGATTTCCTTCTTTCTCCTTTCTGCCACCATCTTTCCCCTCCCTCTTTGCATCCTCCTCCTTTCCCAGCTCTCTCTCCATCTCTCTCCCGCTCCCTCTCCTACGCTCATGAAAGTCTAGGTTGACTCTTAACTGCTCTATGGAATGGCCTAGTGAGTTGCTAATGAAACAGCTAATGAAAAAAATCGCTATCACTATATCTTTACAGTGCAGAAAGAGGCCATTTGGCCCATCAAGTCTGCACTGGCTCTCTGAAAGAATATTCCAACTAGTCCCACTCCCCTGCCTTATCCCCATAACCTTGCACATTTTCTCTTTTCAGGTAGCAATCCAATTCCCCTTTGAATACCCTGATTGAACTGCCTCTACCACCCTTCAGGTAGTTTGTTCCAGACTCCAACCACCCTCTGGGTGAAAAAACATTTCCTCACATCACAGTTATTCCTTTTGCCAATTAATTTGAATCTGTGCCCTCTAGTTCTTGATGTTCTCTTGAGTGGGAACAGTTTCTCACTATTTACCCTGTCCATACCCTTCGGGATCTTGAAGATCTCTATCAAGTCTCCTCTCAGCCTTCTTTTCTCCAAGGAACAAAGTCCCAACATCTCCAATCTATCCTCATAACTACAGTTCTTTATTGCTGGAATCATTCTTATGAATTTCCTCTGTACTCTCTCCAAAGCGTTCAGATCCTTTCTCAAGTATGGTGCCCAGAACTGGACACAGTATTCTAGATTATGCTTAACTCGTGTCTTATAAAGTTGAACATGAAATCTTTACTCTTGTACACAATGCCTGTATTAATAAAGCCTAAGATTCTACATGCTTTATTAACAGGTTTCTCAATGTGCCCTGCCATCTTCAATGACTGATGTACATTTAGACCAAGGTCCCTTTGTTTCTGCACCTCCTTTAGAGGCTCTGCCTTTATTTTATACTGTCTCATCATATTTTTTCTGCCAAAATGAATCACTTCATACTTCTCTCATTGAACTTCATCTGCCACTTGTCTGCCCAATCCACCAGCTTATCTATGACCTTTTGAAGTTCAAGACTATCGCATCACAGTTGACAACATTTCCAATCTTCATATCAACTGCAAATTTTGAAATCATGCCCTGCACACCCCAATCTAAGTCATTAATAGAACAAGGGACTCAACACTGACCCCTGAGGAACTCCACTACAAACCTTCCCCCAATTTGAAAAACAACCATTTATCACTACTTTCTGTTTCCTGTCACTCAGCCAATTTCTTATCCAAGTGCCTACTTTCCCTTTTATTCCATGAGCTAGAATTTTGCTCACAAGTCTGTTGTGTGGCATTATATTGAATGCCTTTTCAAAATCTATATGCACCACATCAACAGCTTTTCCTTATCAGCCTTCTCTGCTACCTGCTCAAAAAACTCCAGCACGTTAGTTAAACATAATTTTCCCTTAATTATTCCATGCTGGCTCACCTTAATTATCCTACACTAGTCTAAGTGACTATTGATTTTATCCTGTTGTTGTGGAAAACGGAGTGAATACTCAGACCCAGGAGGTTTGTCTTGGAAGTCTTTATTGAATCATGATATCACGGAGAGCCCAGCAGCATACAACGGAGCTAGCCGGCACTCTGAGGAAACATCAGAGTACACACATAGTTATAACATTGAAATTTTATCTTTGGCATGCATACAATTGTTCTGTCTTAGTTTATAATTACACAACAACCTTGAGTAGCCCATCTGGCGACTAGTCATCTGGACAGACAACAGACAGCATGACTAGGCCCTGTCTCAGGTGCTGATAACAGACCTCCTAACTTTGTTTCAAGGTCTCTTGGTAGTTTATGATACTTGTTTTTCTTCCTTCACAATAGTTGACAGCGCAGGTTTGTCTGCTACTGGTGCAAGGAGACTTGGTTGTAGTATTCCACTTTGGTTTAACAACTTAACCCTCGGTTATCCAGTAGATGTATTTTATTCTTCCACACCTGTACTATAGCTTCCAGACATTTCCTCACCACTGAAGTCAAATTGACTGGCCTGTAGTTGCCAGCTTTATCCTTGCATCCCTTTTTGAACAAGGGTGTAAAATTCACAATTCTCCAGTCCTCTGGCACTACCCCTGTGTCTAAGGAATGCTGGTAGATTATCACTAGTGGCTCTGCAATTTTCACTCTCGCTCCTTCAGTACCCTTGGATGCATTTCATCCGGTCTTGGTACTTTATCTATTTTAAGTAAAGATAGCTTTTCCAACACCTCTTGTCTCGAATGTAAATTCTTCAGTTACCTCCCCTTTCATCTTGGCCTGGGTAGCATTTTCTTCCTTTGTAAAGACAGCTGCAAAATACTCGTTCAACACCTCTGCTGCTTCTTCTGCCTCCAAATGCAAGTCTCCTATTTTGTCCCTACTCTTTCTTAAACTACCCTTTTACTATTTACATGCTTATGTTTGTTCCCTTTCATGTTTGTTGCAAGCCTCTTTTCATGCTCTCTCCATGTTTTTATTAGTTTCTTCACTTCCCCTCTGGTCCTTCTATATTCAGCCTGATTCTCCATTGTATTTTCTACCTGACATCTGTCATATGCGCACTTCTTCCTTTTCATCTTTACCTCTATCTCTCTAGTCATCAGGGCATTCTGGATTTATTTGTCCTACCTTTCCCCTTTAAGCGAATATACCTTGACATTGCCTGCAATACTTTTTCTTTGAAGTTGGCCCATTGTTCAACTACTGTCTTTTCCGCCAACATTTAATTCCAACTCACTCGACTCAGATGCATTCTCATCCCGTTGGAAGTTAGCTTTCTCCCAATTAAATATCGCCTCTCTGGATTGTTCCTGGTCCTTTTCCATGACTAACCTAAACCTTATGATACATTGGTCATTGTCACCTAGATGCTCATCCACTGATATTTGATCCACATGGGCCAACTCATTCCCAGAACCAGGTCCAAAAATGCATGTTCTCTCGTTGGCTGGAAACAAACTGAGTAAGGATAAAACTTGACAAACCATTCGGCATTGACCACAGCACTGGAGATGGCAAAGGTACACCCTGCCTAGTACACTTTGCAAAGTCCTTCTCACTAACATCTGGAGGTATATGTCAAAATTGGAGGATCTGTCCCACAAATTAGTCAAGCAACAGCCTGACATAGTGGCCTAAATCTTCCAATCAGGATTGGAATCCCTAATTCCAATCCTGATCAGACAAAACAGAAAATACCCACTTACCTTCCTCTGATTTTCCTGGGCAATCTTCTGAGCAAGGATCCTTTCAAACTCACTCAGCACAGAAAACCTCGGGGACATCAGTGAAAGGAATCTATGCAGCAGCCACGCCCCCTTTTCACAACACTAGCTGCTGTATTCTGGTAATTAAAGAGTTAAAATGTTGCAAAACTTCTTTGAAAAGCTATGGAGAGAAGTTAAGTGCTTAAGGCTGTAGCCCAGGTGAGGTAAGTGGTATGGTGGCATCTGGGCAGTGTGGCAAGTGGGTAGAATGGCAGGTAAGTAGGGCTTTAGGTGGGTAAGGTGGATGAGGTGTAGTGTGGCAATTGGGTAGGGTGGTGTGTGGGTAAAGTGGCAGGTGGGTAAGGTGGGTACAGTGTGGCAGCTGATAGAGTAGTAGGCGGCTAGGGTGACAGATGGGTGAGGTGGTACGGTGGCAGGTGGGTAGAGTGGTAGGTAGGTCGGCAGGTAGTCGGGAAGAGTTTCCAAGTCAGTTTGGTCAGGTCCAATTGGAGGGTTGTGCGGGGGGTGGGGGGGGAAGTCCTGTGGTGGGGGCTGGTTAGGTCAAGAGTGGAATCAAGGGACTGGGGGATCAGGGGGGAGTTGGGGATCAGGGAAGGGGAGTCCAGGGTCAGGAGGGTGATTTGAGAGGGGGTGGTCAATTGTATAGTTATCCAGAAAGTAGACTATGATTTTTCTCTATAAGATTTCCTGGGTAACTATTCAGGTAAGTAAGCTGGAACCGTCTGAACTCTCCAGCTCTAATTCAGAGTTGGCGATTTTTTCAGAGGTTTCTGGAGGGGAGAGGAATTGCCCATTGGAAGTTCAAACTTCCCAAGCAATTCCCATGGAATCATTGCATCTGAACTCTGAACTTCCGAGAGGCCCGATAGTGTATCTTGGGGATGGGGGGGGTTGGGGGGGTGGGGGTGGTGGAGGTGGGGGAGAAGTGGGTGGGTACATTCGGTCTTGGACAGTCCAGATGCTGGAAAATCATGACCAATAATACTCACACAATAAACCATACTGCCAATTTCAAATTACAAATGTACTAGAGATTATGGCACAGTGGTATACATTCAGGAAGGAGTTGCTTGGGCATTCTCAGCATTGTCTCTGGACGTCATCAAGTCTCATGGCATCAGATCAGCTCTGGGCAAGGGAACCTGCTGATTACCACCTGGCACCTTCCCTCAACTGATGAATTGGTGCTAATCCATGTTAAACACTACTTGTAAGAAACATTGAGTGCAAGGATTCTTGTTGGGGGTATAAATGTTCATCACCATAGCTTGGTAGCAGCACAATCAACCAAGCTGGCTGAGTACTGAAGGAGCTATACGCCAGACTGGGTCTAATGTAAATGAAACCCCGTCTTCACACAGGACCAGCTCTGTTGTGTTGTGTGGTGCTATTGTTATTCCAAATGAGATAAACGCAGAACAGATTAACAGCTCGAAACTGGGCATTCATGAGGCACGGTTGACCATCTGCACCAGCAGAATTGTATTTTGTCATCTGTAAACTCATGACCCAGTCTATCCCTCACTCTACCATTACCACCAACCCAGGGGATCAATCCTGGAGTGGAGGAATGTAGAAGAGCTTGCCACGAGCAACACCAGGCAGGATTAAAAATAAGTTGCCAACCTGCTGAAGCTACCACACAGGACTGACAACATGCATGCTAAACAGTAGAAACACCATACTATAGATAAAGCTAAACAATCACACAACCAACAGATCAGACCAAAGTTCTGAAGTCCTACCATATCCAATCATGAATGCTGGTGGACAATTAAACATGAAGTAGGACAAGGAGGCTCAATAAACAACCTCACCTTCAATTATATCAGAGCACAACACATCAGTGAAGGCTAAAGTGCTTATAACCATTTTCAGCCAAAAGTGTCAAGTGGCTGATCCATCTTAGCCTCCTCCTGAAGCTCCCATCATCACAGATGCTAGTCCTCAATGAATTTGATTCAGTCCACGTAATCTCAAAATCGCAGCTGAGTGCACTGGATGAAGTTCTTGTGCTTCAGAACTAGTCACACCCCGAGCCCCATCTCCAAATTTCCCTCAAGTGGCATGCCACCCTCACATGGAAATTTATCACCATTCCTTTACTGGGTCAAAATCATGAAATTCTCTAATAGCACTGTGTACCTACACCATATAAATTACAATGATTCAAGAAGGCAGCTCACCACCATCTTCTGCAGGAAAATTAGGAATGGCCAATAACTGCTCTTGTTAGTGATGATCATAGCCCATAAATGAAAAATGTTTACTTTGTAAAATGTCGTGTTACAAAGTCCCAGAACATTCTACCCTAAATTGGCAACCTTGACTGATGAAGGAACAGAAGATGACGGCAAACATCAAGGACCACACATGGACTTCTTAACATTTTAGCTACTTTGATCCTACATGCGAAGATAAAAAAAACTAGTAGAAGCACAGGACCTGATTATTCTATTGTCAAAACCCAATTTAGTGATCTACTCTAAAAAGAATACTAGTGCTGCTTTGAACCCTTGTCAAGTAAACACTGTAAGCTTTAGGTTTCTTTCTCATATAACATTGTATCACACAGTCTGCTCAGTGCCACTTGGGGGAGCAATACTTTTGGAATACGCATGTATTGCCACAAAGAAGCATTTTTAAAATATAATACATAGATGGTGATGGTTATTCCTAATGAATGTGACATGAATGGTATTTCGGTTATCTGTTTCTCTTATTTTCCACCAAGAGAAAATGAAAGTAATATAGAGTCATAGAGTTAAACAGCACAGAAACAGGCCCTTCAGCCCATCGTGTCCATGCTGGCCATCAAGCATTTATCTATTCTAATCCCATTTTCCAGTGCTTGGCTTGTAGTCCTGTATGCTATGGTGTTTCAAGTGCTCATTTAAATACTTGTTAAACGTTGTGAGGGTTCCTGCCTCTACCAACCCCTCAAGCAGTATGTTTTGGGTTCTAATCACCCTCTGGGTGAAAAAAATTGTCCTCAAATCCCGTCTAAATCTTCTGCCCCTTACCTAAAATCTATGCCCCTGGTTATTGGCACCTCGGCTAAAGGGAAAATAGTTTCTTCCTATCTACGCTCCTCATAATTTTGTATACCTCTATTAGGTCTGCTGTTCAGCCTTCTCTGCTCTAAGGAAAACAACCCTAGCCTATCCAGTCTCTCTTCATAGCAGAAATGCTCCAGCCCATGCAACATTCTGGTGAATCTCCTCTGCACACTCTCCATTGCAAACACATCCCAATATACAGGATATTAATTGTACGAATATTTGATAAAATCATAGAATGGTAGAAGCACAGAAGGAAACATTCGGCCTGTGGAGCCTAGCTGCGCTCTGCAAGAACAATCAAGCTACATCCCTACAACATTTCTCTTCATGTACTTAATTATTTATAAAGTTGTTTCACACAATTTATCCTTGTGTTTAGTACTTCCCTTTAGTGCATCCAGGGCTATCTCTTAAATAAATATTAATTTTTAACACATGAGCAAGCTTTTGAATTACCCAAAGAATTAATAGCAACTCAGCAGTTGCATTGTGTAGTCTACATGAGCCAGCAACTGAGCCCTGCCTAACTCCCCTTGAGAACTCAGCCGACCTAAGCAACCTCCTGCGGAAAGTTAATTTTTTTTCCTTCAAAAGGTTTGTTAACAGGACCAGCCTTTTGTTGCCCTAACTGGCCATTCTTTCAGTGCCCTAAGATAAAAGCAAAATGCTGCGGATGCTGGAAATCGGAAACAAGAAGAAAAAATACTGGAAAGCTTAGCAAGTCTGACAGCATCTGTGGAAAGACAGTTAACGTTTTGAGTCTGTATGGCTCTTCTACAGAGCTAAAGGGAAGCGGAAATGCAGTGAAATATATACTGTATAAGGGGGGTGGAACAGGTGAAGCTGGATAGAAGGCTAGTGATAGGCGGAGACAAAGGAGAGATTGCAAAAGATGTCATAAACAAAAGGTCAAAGGGGTGTTGATAGTGGTGGTACTGGCTAAAGGAGATGCTAATGGTGAAATTAAGAGTAGAAAGCAGAATGTGATAATGGCCGGACCAGGGTAAGCATGTGGAAAGAACAACATGAACAAGTGACAGATGGCCCTAGTGGGGGTGGGGTGGGAGGAGGGGACGGTGGTGGGAAAAAAAGGTTGAAAATAAGCTAAAAGCTGGGGATAAAACAATGAATAAAAATGGAAATAAATTGAAAAATAACAATAAAAATGTGGAAAATAAAAAATAAAAATTAAAAAATAAAATGATGCCACCACCAAACACATCTTCCCTTCACCCCTTTGACGTTTTGTTTATGACATCTTTTGCAATCTCTCCTTTGCCTCCACCTATCACTAGCCTTCTATCCAGCTTCACCTGTTCCACCCCCTTAAACAATATATATTTCACCTCCCCCTGTCGGCATTCCAGAAGGGACCGTTCCCTCTGGGACACCCTGGTCCATTCCTCCATCACCCCAAACACTCAACCCCTTCCCATGGCACCCTCCCATCACAAAAGGTGCAATACCTGCCCCTTTACTTCCTGCCTCCTCACCGTCCAAGGGTTCAAAAACTCCTTTCAAGTGAAGTAGCGCTTCACTTGCACTTCCCTCAATTTGGTCTACTGCATTCGTTGCTCCTAATGAGGTCTCCTCTACATTGAAGACACCAAATGCAGGCTGGGTGACTGCTTCGCAGAACATCTTTGGACTGTCCGCAAGCATAACCCAGACCTTCCTGTTGCTTGCCATTTCAACACCCCATCCTGCTCTCATGCCCTTGGCCTGCTGCAATGTTCCAGTGAAGCCCAAACTGGAGGAACAGCACCTCATCTTCTGATTAGGCATTTTACAGCCTTCCTGACTTAACATTGAGTTCAATAACTCAATGAACTCTCTCCTCCATCCTCACCCCTTTTTGATCTCCTTTTTTCAATATTCATTTTTATTTTTTTCCACTTATTTTTATTATTTTTTCCATTTATTTCCATTTTTATTTAGCGTTTTATCCCCAGATTTTAGCCTATTTTTAATCTTTTTTCCCCACCACTGTCACCCCACCTATCCAATCCCATCCCATCCCACTCCCACTATGGTCATCTGTCACTTGCTCATGTTGTTCTTTGCAGAGTGCTTACTCTGGTCCGGCCATTATCACATTCTGCTTTCTACTCTTAATGTCACCATTAGCACCTCCTTTAGCCAGTACCACCACCATCAACACCCCTTTAACCTTACGTTTATGACATATTTTACAATCTCTCCTTTGCCTCCACCGATTGCTGGCCTTCTATCCAGCTTCACCCGTTCCACCCCACCTTAAGCAGTATATATATTTCAGCACATTTCCACTTCCCTGGAGCTCTGAAGAAGAGCCATAGGGACTCAAAACACCAATTCTGTCCTTCTCCCCACAGTTGCTGCCAGACCTACTGAGCTTTTCTAGGGTTTTTTTTTTCATTTTTCTTTCCGTGCCCTGATTGGCCATTCCATTCAGCACCCCAATTGGCTAATCAGGGATTTCCAATGACATAATAAAGGAGCTAATTTTAATGGCGCGCTCTCAGAGTAATGGGGGCACTTTGAGCGCGTGGGCTTGTTTTGAACGGGAGAGTAGGCGAACCGTTTGAAAAAATAGACACACTTGTTAATGGAGGAACTTTGAATAATTTGAATGCGATAGCAGGGGCAAGCGGGTGCGCTCGTTAGTAGAGTAACTTTGAATGCAAACTGGGCAAAAAAAAAATCAGGGGTAATCTGTCGGAGGTAATGGGGCAATTTATAGGAAGAGCCTGAGTAGTTTATTGGAGAAACGGATAAATTATGGGAGCAGCCTGGATAGTTTACAGCGCCCCCGACACTGCAGTGCTTCCTCAATATCATTCTTACTCTCCACGCTCTAGGGGTCTGGGCCTTTAGCCTCTGGCAGTTTGGGCGCGCGCATGCGTGTCAGCTGCCAGGGAAATGGCGGGAGATTCCAGGCACGAGGAGAGCGAAAATTCAACGGAAAATTAACGGATCGGGCGGGACACGGAGAGACTGAGCGATCAATAAAACCTCAGCACATTAATGCATGCGGGACCTTCGTCACTTTTGACGAAGGGAAATAAAAGTCTAACGGGAGGCAACATTCTAGAGTTTTCTTCAAATTTCTGACCCCGGCGGAAAGAAAATTTCCCCGAATATTAAAGGTCGAGAGAACTGGGGAATGGCGGAGAGACTGATCCTCGCTCTAATGGCCATCTGGGTGGCCCGGGTGACGGGTAAGCAGCGCTTTGGCTCGGGCTCCTTACTGCTGTTTCAGGAGGGGTTTTAGATCAGTGATGGGGCCGATTTACAGCAAGTGCTCGGGGTTTTACTGAGAGTCCGGATGGGATAGAGCAGCTCTACACAGTGTAGGGTTTGGTATTAATGTCAATGGGATAGAGCAGCTCTACAATCTACACACTGTAGGGTTTGGTATTGTCAATGGGATAGAGCAGCTCTACACTCTACATACACACTGTAGGGTTTGGTATTAATGTCAATGGGATAGAGCAGCTCTACACTCTATACACTGTAGGGTTTGGTATTAATGTCAATGGGATAGAGCAGCTCTACACTCTATACACTGTAGGGTTTGGTATTAATGTCAATGGGATAGAGCAGCTCTACACTCTATACACTGTAGGGTTTGGTATTAATGTCAATGGGATAGAGCAGCTCTACACTCTATACACTGTAGGGTTTGGTATTAATGTCAATGGGATAGAGCAGCTCTACACTCTATACACTGTAGGGTTTGGTATTAATGTCAATGGGATAGAGCAGCTCTACAATCTACACACTGTAGGGTTTGGTATTGTCAATGGGATAGAGCAGCTCTACACTCTACACACTGTAGGGTTTGGTATTGTCAATGGGATAGAGCTGCTCTACAATCTACACACTGTAGGGTTTGGTATTAATGTCAATGGGATAGAGCTGCTCTACAATCTACACACTGTAGGGTTTGGTATTAATGTCAATGGGATAGAGCAGCTCTACAATCTACACACTGTAGGGTTTGGTATTGTCAATGGGATAGAGCAGCTCTACACTCTACACAGTGTAGGGTTTGGTATTAATGTCAATGGGATAGAGCAGCTCTACACTCTACACACTGTAGGGTTTGGTATTAATGTCAATGGGATAGAGCAGCTCTACACTCTACACAGTGTAGGGTTTGGTATTAATGTCAATGGGATAGAGCAGCTCTACACTACACAGTGTAGGGTTTGGTATTAATGTGAATGGGACAGAGCACCTCTCTACAGTGTCGGGTTTGGTATTAATGTCAATGGGATAGAGCAGCTCTACACTCTACACACTGTAGGGTTTGGTATTAATGTGAATGGGACAGAGCACCTCTCTACAGTGTAGGGTTTGGTATTAATGTCAATGGGGTAGAGCAGCTCTACACTCTACACAGTGTAGGGTTTGGTATTAATGTCAATGGGATAGAGCAGCTCTACAATCTACACACTGTAGGGTTTGGTATTGTCAATGGGATAGAGCAGCTCTACACTCTACACACTGTAGGGTTTGGTATTGTCAATGGGATAGAGCAGCTCTACAATCTACACACTGTAGGGTTAGGTATTAATGTCAATGGGATAGAGCAGCTCTACAATCTACACACTGTAGGGTTTGGTATTGTCAATGGGATAGAGCAGCTCTACAATCTACACACTGTAGGGTTTGGTATTAATGTCAATGGGATAGAGCAGCTCTACAATCTACACACTGTAGGGTTTGGTATTGTCAATGGGATAGAGCAGCTCTACAATCTACACACTGTAGGGTTTGGTATTAATGTCAATGGGATAGAGCAGCTCTACACTCTACACAGTGTAGGGTTTGGTATTAATGTCAATGGGATAGAGCAGCTCTACACTCTACACAGTGTAGGGTTTGGTATTAATGTCAATGGGATAGAGCAGCTCTACACTACACAGTGTAGGGTTTGGTATTAATGTGAATGGGACAGAGCACCTCTCTACAGTTTCGGGTTTGGTATTAATGTCAATGGGATAGAGCAGCTCTACACTCTACACACTGTAGGGTTTGGTATTAATGTGAATGGGACAGAGCACCTCTCTACAGTGTAGGGTTTGGTATTAATGTCAATGGGATAGAGCAGCTCTACACTCTACACAGTGTAGGGTTTGGTATTAATGTCAATGGGACAGAGCACCTCTCTACAGTGTCGGGTTTGGTATTAATGTCAATGGGATAGAGCAGCTCTACACTCTACACACTGTAGGGTTTGGTATTAATGTTAATGGGACAGAGCACCTCTCTACAGTGTAGGGTTTGGTATTAATGTCAATGGGATAGAGCAGCTCTACACTCTACACAGTGTATGGTTTGGTATTAATGTGAATGGGACAGAGCACCTCTCTACAGTGTCGGGTTTGGTATTAATGTCAATGGGATAGAGCAGCTCTACACTCTACACACTGTAGGGTTTGGTATTAATGTGAATGGGACAGAGCACCTCTCTACAGTGTAGGGTTTGGTATTAATGTCAATGGGATAGAGCAGCTCTACACTCTACACAGTGTAGGGTTTGGTATTAATGTCAATGGGATAGAGCAGCTCTACACTCTACACAGTGTAGGGTTTGGTATTAATGTCAATGGGATAGAGCAGCTCTACACTCTACACAGTGTAGGGTTTGGAATTAATGTCAGTGGGATAGAGCAGCTCTACACTGTACACTGTAGGGTTTGGTATTAATGTCAATGGGATAGAGTAGCTCTACACTCGACACACTGTAGGGTTTGGTATTAATGTCAATGGGATAGAGCAGCTCTACACTCTATACAGTGTAGGCTTTGGTATTAATTGTTGCATTACTATGATGTGAAGGCACTAATCATAAGGGATTGTACAAACATCTTGAGGATTCATTTATTGAGACTAGGCATAAGAGAACACATTCTTGAAAGATAGTCAGCAGCAGAGCTGTGTGTGTGATTTGCCCAAAGGCAAAAATGAGACTAAGACTGGAACGTGTGACACAGTTCTATTTTAGTGATGTCGTGCTGCCATACCTTTCTTTTTAAAGATACTTTCTTCCCTTCCAAAGAAGTATTCATATTTACAATACTTGTATAGTTACCATTACATAAATGCATAGAACTGATGAATTTGAGTCTCTAAAGTGTACGGTAATCTACTGGTATGCCCAGATCTTATAATAGTAAGCTTCTCTGGAGGTTTCTCTATTTGCTCACAGTGATCTGTGGGCTTGTCATTCTTGAATGTTGTTACTGGTTACATTTCGTTGTCCTTGATGCATTAGGACTGTGTGGTGGTTGTGGAGATGGAATGGATCTGATTTATTGGATTGTTTCTAACAAAATGTCCCTTTGGCAGGTCACAACAGGCAAAGTACTGACTGTACCCAACCAGTCCTTGCTTTTAAAACTCAAAACATAGTCTCCAACATTAGATGTAATTGGACAATATTTGCTAAACAATCCTGAGTGGGCTCAGAATTACACTGACAACTATAAGGTGATCAGTTGGGCTCACAGTGTGGTTCACTTATGCGTGCTAGAAGCTAAATAAATTAACACATAGGGTCCTGTCCTTTGCAGACAGAAAGAACATGTACACACATTGCATGTTTTTCAACTAAACAAAATAGGTAACAGCCATTTCCTCGTTCATTCCCCAGTGCAATGCCATGACCAATCAGAGAATATCTGCCTGGTTTGAATTTAAACAATGCTTGGCAGTTAACTGTCAGATATCAGTTAACTGGTGCATTTTCCAAGGCAACATCTTCTACCAATCAAAATCTACTTGCCAACCAGTCAGCACTCTTGTTCTGCGGTATAAATTGTTGTTCCCGTTACAATTTGGTATTCTTGTGAATTGTCCTGATGAGTGCAAGATGAAAAGTTTCAACAACATATGTCTTTTCTCAGCAATACTAGAATGCATCATTGCTGCTAGACACTTGAGTCAACCTGGTCTTGTCACATCATTGGAGCAGACGGTAACAGAGATAGTTATTGGAGGAGAAGAAGATCAACAGAAAACATAGGTGAGGGAAGCAGAGGAGAAATTGGATAACAGATATAATGGACTGGACGCAGCTGACTTATGTGGAATGTGTAAGGACAGCACAGGACAGATAGAAGTGGACATCTATGGCAGTCAACCTTCTGGGAAGAAGGTAACACCAACAAATGAATGAACAATTCAACTTGACATTAGGGAATGGGAAATCCGTGCCACTGAGATCGCTAGATCTTTGTAGGCAGCTTCCTTTGAGGTCACTGGTGAGTGGCAGTTGCTTCACCGCTGACCATGAAATCTGGGCCATGAATATCTCTCCTTACACAATAGGACATCCATGTCTAACCATAAACATTTAATCAACTACAGTTATAAATCATATTAATTATAAAATATTGTAAAGATAGTTCCAGTAATAATTGTTCACATAAATTCAACATTTTATCCTATTCCATGGACCTTGTGAAGGTAATTTGTTTTGTTGACCTCAGCCTTTTCTGTCTGAGGTTCTGGTTGCTGTTCAGTTTACGCTCATTTGCTGTGGCAGTTCCTTTTTTTACAGTAAGCTGTTTGGGCCTTTCTATTTGTGCTGTGGTGTGTCAAATAGAAACTGTCAGATGTCTCTCCAAATGATGGTTCCATTTTCTGCATGTATCTCTAGTTCCTTAAAACAATCTCTCCATTTTCAGTTCTTACATTATTGGACCTGTCATTTACTACTTTTTATGTTAACATCTATGGACTTGTTCATCAGAAATGATTAGATCATTCCTCTAGTTTTCCAAAGAGGATCCTGGATTTTGATATAGCTAGAATAAGCTCTTCATTTTGTCTTGTCTCGTGTAATGTTGTACAACTGCTCAATCTCCCTCGTCCATTCTGTGTGGAGAATTCATCCTTATGTTAAAATACACAGCAATTTGAAGTGGCAATTCTCTTATCATTCTCAAAAATTTCATCTCATCTCTGATCTAATCTATTAGTTTGCCTGATCTTGGATTTTTCATCTTCATATGAGGTAGATATTGCAAGTATTGCCTCATCAGGATCTTGAAAATATCATAATTTTAAGTTTTACAGCATTAACTTGCTCCTTTGTGCTTCGTAAAATGTCTCAAGCAATCTTGTCTTCATTTGTGGCAAACTCAAGACCATCAATGATTTTCAATACCTTTTTGTCATACCTGGTTGTTATTGGAGCAGTTCTGATATTTTTAGATTGCTTAATGAGATGCAACTCCAATATAATTCTGCCAAAAAAATCACAGCCTAGTGGAAACTGAAACCCCTTGTGATGATTATTATTCAGGTCAGAGAGTGGTAAAGTGGGCAGATGAAATGTAATGCAGAAAAGTGATGAGGGATTCATGTTAGCAGGAAGAATAAGGAGAGGCAATATGAACTAAATGGTACAATTTTTAAGTTGGTGCAGGAACAGAGAGACCTGGGGATGTATGTACATAAACCTTTGAAGGTGGCAGGACAAGTTGAGAAGGCTGGGATCTTTAGCTTTATTAATAGAGAAATAACATACAGAAGCAAGGAAGTTATGCTAAACTGTTATAAAACACAGGTTAGGTTTCAGCTGGAGTATAATTTTCTGTTCTGGGCACTATATAGGGAAGGTACAGAGGATATTTACCAGAATGGTACTATGGATAAGTGTTTTCAGTTATGTGGAGAGACCGGAGAAGCTGGGATTGTCCTATTAGATTAGAAAGGTTAAGAGGAGATTTCATGTGAGGTTTTGATAGAGTAAATGAGGAGAAATTTTATCAAGAGGCAGGAGGATCAGTGAACAGAGGACACTTTTTTAAGTTAATTGGCAAAAGTACCAGAGGATGGTAGAAGGAGGTTTAATAGTAACATTCAAAAGAGAATTGGATAAATATTTAAAGAGAGAAAATTTACAGAGCTATAGGCAAAGAACAGGGGCATAGAATTGATTGTGCTTTTGCTATCCCTGTGGTAGTTATACAATGTGCCATATGTCATCCTGCACTATATCATTTTGTGATTCTGTGATAGGTTATTTAGTCACAGTGATAAATCAAGCATCAAGAAGTGCATCTTCATGGTATTGTGGTAAAGTTGGCTATTTGAACCTGTGCTGTTTACAAGCCTAACATAATTCCCTAATTTGACACTTTGATTAAAGTCATAGCACTCTAATACAACAACAACTTATTTTTATTGTATCTTTAACGAAATATTATGTTCCAAAGTGCTTCAAAGGGACATTATAAAGTTAAAAGAAACACCGGGCTATATAAGGAAATGTTAGGCTAGATATCCAAAACTTGGTCAAACAGGTTGATTTTAGCGCATATCTTAAGGAAGGAGAGGTGGAGAAGTTTAGGGAGGGAATTTATGAGCTTTAGCAGCTGAAGGCATAGTGACTAAAGATGGAGCAATTAAAATCAGGAATCCTCTAGTGGCCAGAGTTGGAAAAGTACAGATATCTCAGAGGGTTGTAGGGCGAGAGGAGAGAACAGGGATAGAAAAGGGCAAGGCTATGGAGAGATTTAAAAACAAGGACGAGAACTTAAAAATTGAGGTGTTGTTTGATCGGGTGCCAGTGTTGGTCAGCTTTACAGAGGTGAAGTAAGGACATAGATAACTTTGGATGATGTCAAGTTTACAGAGGGTAGAATGTGGGGGGGTTGGGGGGGTGGTGCAGTGAGCAATGCTTTGAAATAGAGGAAAATCTCGCCGTTCGCAGGGGTCACGTTCCTACAAAACCTTGCAAATGGCAAAATAGCGGAGGAGGAACATGCTTTTGAATGGATCTGAATTAGATAGATTCCAACTAAGTGAGGGCAGCATTGGTTTGGGAAATTAGAGTACTGTACAATAACCTACGTTTCTCTTCACTGAAGCTGTTAGACCTGCTGTGTACACTCCACATTTTTGCTTTTAGTTTCCGATTGCCAGCACTGGCAGTTTTATTTGCAACCTGTTTTAAAATTTTAATCAATGAGAAAGAGAAAAACCCAGGGCCAACAAAAGGTAAAATAGATCCTGGAAATTTCCTCTTCGATTTCTCCCCCTAAGTTCGCTGAAACCAGCCAAGGAGGTCACATGAACCAAGGATTACAAAGATTTATAAAGACACTTATATTCTGTTTTATGTGATTTCTGTCCTCAGCAGGAACTAATCCAGTTCACTCTGAAAGTGTTCGGAGAATCAGCACCTACCATGCCAGCCTGAGAGACAAATTTGATATGCACATTTGCAAACAGCTCTTGTAAAATGAAAGATCTTTTTCAAAATTTGGACATTTCAAATGCGAATAAGCGAACATTGCTCATGCGATGAACATACGGTAGGCAAGGTACAAAGTGCGGGTAAGTGAAAATGTGAACAAGGAAGATGCAAAAGACAGGACTTTACTACAGTGAAGTCTAGAGGCGAGAAATGCATGAATAAGGGTTTCAGCAGCAGTTGAGCCTGAGGCAGGGGTGAAGTTGGGCAACTTTACAGAGGAACTCTTTCTCTGGTACATCGATGACTGCTTTGGCGCCGCTTCATGCTCTCGTCTGGATCTGGAAAAATTTATTAATTTTGCTGCCAGTTTCTACCCCTCCATCAATTTCACGTGGTCCATCACTGACACTTCCTTTCCCTTCCTTGACCTCTCAGTCTTAATTTATGGTGATAGACTGTCCACCAATATTCATTACAAGCCTACCGACTCCCACAGCTATCTCGACAACAGCTCCTCACACCCTGCTTCCTGAAAGGACTCCATCCCATTCTCTCATTTCCTTCGCCTCTGTTGCATCTGTTCTGATGATGCCACTTTCCAAAACAGTTCCTCTGACATGTTTTCCTTCTTCCTTAACTGAGGTTTTCCACCCACGGTGGTTGACAGGGCCCTCAACCGTGTCCGGTACATTTCCCGCGCATCTGCCTTCATATCTTCCTCTCCCTCCCAGAACCATGATAGGATCCCCCTTGTCCTCACTTATCACCCCACCAGCCTCCGTGTTCAAAGCATCATCCTCTGCCATTTCCGCCATCTCCAGTATGATGCCACCACCAAACACATCTTCCCTTGACCTCCCCCCCCCCCGGCAGCTTTCCGCAGGGATCGTTCCCGCTGGGACACGCTGGTCCACTCCTCCATCACCCCCTACACCTCAACCCCCTCCCACAGCATCTTCCCATGTAACTGCAGAAGGTGCAATACCTGCCCCTTTACTTCCCCCCTCCTCACCGTTAAAGGGTCCAAACACTCCTTTCAAGTGAAGCAGCATTTCACTTGCACTTCCCTCAATTTAGTCTACTGCATTCGCTGCTCCCAATACGGTCTCTCCATTGGAGTGGCCAAACGCAGACTGGGTCATCACTTTGTGGAGCACCTTCGGTCTATCCGCAAGCATGACACAGACCTCCCTGTCGCTTGCCATTTCAACACACCACCCTGCTGTCATGCCCACATGTCTGTCCTTGGCCTGCTGCAATGTTCCAGTGAAACTCAACGCAAACTGGAGGAACAGCACCTTATCTTCTGACTAGGCATTTTACAGCCTTCTAGACTTAATATTGAGTTCAACAATTTCAGATCATGAACTCTCTCCTCCATCCCCACCCCCTTTCCGATTCCCCTTTTACCAATAATTTATAATTAAAAAAACATATTTTTTCCCACCTATTTTAAAATTTATTTCAATCTATTGTTTTATGTCCGCCTTTTAGCCCATTTCAATCCCTTCCCCCCACCCCACCCCCACTAGGGCCATCTGCCACTAGCTTGTCCTACCTGCTACCCTTAATGTCCCCATTAGGACATTCCTTAGATAATATCACCACTGTCAACACCGCTTTGCCAATGACATCTTTGGCAATCTCTCCTTTGCCTCCACCTATCACTGGCTTCCAATCCAGCTTTACTTGTTCTCCCCCCCCCCCCAACCTGCTTATATTTCACCTCAATTCTCTATTTCCTTAGTTCTGATGTAGAGTCATGCAGACTTGAAACGTCAACTGTATTCCTCTCCACAGATGCTGTCAGACCTGCTGACAGTTTTTCCAGGTATTTTAGTTTTTGTTACAGAGGTGTAATTAGGCGATCTTAGTAGTCGTTCAGATGTGAGGTTCATAGTTAATTTCAATGTCAGACATGACACCAAGATTGTGAACAGTCTGGTTCAATCTCAGACAATTGCTAGGGAGAGGGATGGAGACATTGCTCGAGAAAAGAATTTGAAATAGGGACCAGAGACAAAGACAATGGGTGGAATTTTATGGCTCTTCCCATCGGCGGGATCTTCTGGTCCTGCTGAAGTAATTGGAGTTTTGAACGGCTCGCTGCATTTTCTGGCCCTGTCCCCGCCAGATGGGGCTGTAAAATTCTGCTCAGTGGCTTCTCATCCCAGTATGTATTTGGAGTAAATTTCAGCTCATCCAGTACTGTGCATCGGATAAGTAGCCTGATAATTTAGTAACGTAGAGGAGTTGAGAGAGATGGTGGTGAGGTAGAGCTGGGTGTTGTCAGCATAATTATGAAAACTGACATAACAATGTGTTCATAAAAGAAAGAACTTGCATTTATGGTGTGCTGTGTGCAACCTCGGGACTTCTCAATTTGTTATTTTAATTTAAGCCAGCAGCTTATTACACCTCTAATTTTACTTAGTTCTGATGCAAGGTCAACAAACTGAAACATCAGGCAGAATTTTTCCATGTTGCCCATGGTGGGTTTCATGGTGGGCATGAGTGGAGAACCTGGAAAGAGGCAAAAAGCCGAATTCCCACCAGTGTGAAAACAGTTTGCAATTCTCCCGACAACTCGTTAACGGCGGGTTGGGTATCCTGCTGACTAGTGAAGTGAATTCCATTTGCATTCATTTCCATCTCATGAATACTCATTAAATATGCTTCTCTCCAGAATTCGATGCTGCCTACCAATCTTGTGTTACACCGGTGGGAAGTTACGCTGGTCCGAATCTCATTTGGTAAAGAGTGGCATGCAGCAATCAGACCTCACTTAACTCGCAACTTCAAGGTGTGTGCAACATTCATAGCCTACCTGCCATGGTGCTGCACCAGCTTAATTGCGATGCCTGTGGAACTCCACACTGCTGGGGGTGTAGGCTTGGTCTGCTCCAGGTGGGTGCCCCACAGTCCTGAAGGATATCAATGTGCAGCAGCACTCAGGCAGGCCGGAACATGCAGAGACCAACATTGTGACCAAGGGGAAGGAATAATGGACGCAAGGATGGCAAAGGGGCAGGAAGGCATTGCAGGAGGGAGGGGAAGGGAAGGAGCAGGAAGGCCTTGTATGGGGTAAGGGAGGAGGGGGAATGATGGCAGGCAAAGGGGAGACTGAGGGGTGGGAAGCTGGAGCCCAGCAAGGGAAGCTGAAATGCTGACACAAAAGGGAGTAGATAGGTTACCATGTATATGACTGGGAGGGAATGCACGCAACTCCAGAATAGGAAAGGATTGGGGGGTGCTATGTTAATGTGGCACAAGGGGGATGGGTCACACAGACACTCTTGAAGGGTGCAGTGGGAAGTGAGACAATGTAGTGATTGGTCATGAGGGCAATTGGGAACTTATTGAAAGTCAAAGTCCTTGGGCTGGACTGAGAAACTAGAGATACACCTGGGGCTCATGATCATGAGGGAGAGCAGACAGTCCTTGGGTTCACAATCAAGAGTGAGAGAGTAAAGACAGTCCAGGGGTGTAGCGGGCCATGCTACAGGGCTATGCATGAAATGCACATGGTGCTCCCGGTCCATGGAGGGGCAAGGGCTGTGTGCTCAATTGGGATGATGCACAGATTGATGTGCACGGTGTTTTCACAGTGGGTATTCATTGGCTTGTTTAGCTCTCTGCTGGTCTGCAGATGGGATAGTAATGGTTATTGGTTATCTGCAGCCTGTATTTGGGGAAAACATAATAAAGGGGAGCACGGTATTAGAAGCTGTCTTGGGATCCGTCTCCTCCGAAGGTGATCATGCACACAGCCTCTGGATGGGGAAGGATGAGGTCCACATGGGGCATGGGCACATCAACAGTGGCGGGCTCAGTAGGGAAGGTTGTAATGTTGACCACATCAGCAATGGGATCCAATATTATTCGGCGAGGCTGGAGAATGATAAGAGGGAGGTCTAGCTGTACATCATGAGGTTCCAGGTAAATTGGAGGGACATGCACAATGAGAGGGAGAGCGTCGAAGCTGGTTTTGAAATAATAGATTAGAAACACCATTTTGCACACAAAAAGTAAAGGTGCAGTTTAAAATTGAAACTAGAAACAAATCTGCATGGGAGGGGTCTGAGGCAGTGTGGGAGGAGTGCACTGCTAAACTAAGGGGCCCTTTCTAGGGGGGCCCTTTCTAGGGGCGCCCTCTAACTTTTTGGTGCCACCAGATTAAAATTGGTCAGAGGTGAGAGGAAGTAGGAAGACTTCCTTGAGAAGGTTGCCATTGAAACCCATGCCTTTTGCCACACAGTAACTGGGAAATGTAGGAGTCACTGCCTTAACATCACAATTGCTCCATTTCAAGATTAACATGCAGGAATGTGAAATTTGGAAATACAAGCAGTCGTTAAGGAAGCGCAGTTTCTGCGCATATGGCATCCCATCAATGAAAGACTTTCAAGTGCTTTCCACATATGGCATGTATATCTAGCCAAAGGGCATCCAATCATTAGTCATGAGTAACTTATTGTTAATCAGTATGCCAGATCTGAGACTGGAGCACTGAGCTAGGTCAGGTCATGCATGTCATTCAAGCCTTCTCCAACCACTGTGGGATTGAGATGTTAACTCTCAGGCATGGCATCTTGGTCACTTTGATGTGTCTGTTTGCGCCTCAGATACAAGGCTGCATCAGCAACAAGGCAAAAACTACCCAGGACCATTATAGTTGCTTTGGTTCAAATTGTGTGCCTCATTGTTCTACCCATCACTCATTTAATATCCTGAATCTATTATTTGACGGAGGGAAGGACAAAACAATAATGGGGCCTGAGCTCAATGCTCCCTTGAAGGTTCTAATAGAATGGATGAGGAGAAGAAGTGATAGGCACTGCCAAGCACAGCTTCAGGAGGTGGCCCTACCTGAGGTCCACGGCGCAGGAGAGCCACACATCAACATTGAGGATCGGGGGATAGACTCAGACCTTGGAGGCAACTCTCTAGGCCTGGGGTCTACTGAAGATGACTCTCCTATTTGCAGATGAGTGCGAGACAATGCCATGCATGTCTGCACTTGTCTTGTGCTCTGGTGGATCACATTTGCCACATTCTTTGGGAGGAACTAACACCCCACTGAGTGGGAGACTATCCCCTGCCAGTGGCATTGAAGGTCACCGCCATGCTCAATTTCTTTGCTTGCGGATCATTCCAGGAACCCACAGGAAACCTGTGCGGCATCTTGCAGTCTGTCACACACACGTGCGTCAAGGAGGTCACCGATGCCACTACAGCAAGGCACATTAATATGTGAGGTTTACACTTGATGAAAATGGACTGGCTGCTAGAATTAATGGGTTTGCAGCTATCTCAAACCTTCCCTAGAGTGCAATCAGGGTGCAATCGACTGCACCCATGTGGCTTTGAGGGCTCCATGGCATCAGCACCTAATGTTTATCAAGCATAAGGGGCTTCATTCCATCCATGTTCAGCTGTTGTGTGGTCATTGGAGCACATAACGCATGTTTGTGCTGGGTACCCATCCTGAGACACTCCCAGGTGTCTCACATATTTGAAGGGCCTCAGCATCTATAGGGATGGCTGCATCAGGATAAGTGGTACCCACTAAAACGCTGGCTCATGACACCCATGCATCAAACTCAGAGGAGAAGTATGACACAGCTCATAGCTCCACAAGATCCAGCTTGCAGATATCAGCTGGGGTTTTGCAGTACACTCTAGATAGAGTCTCCTGCATCATTGTTGCGTCTTGTGCCCTTCACAAAGTGGTGCTGCAAAGGGGTCATCCCTTGCCAGAGGGAGTAATGGAGGAGGATGAGAGCTCCTCGGAGGATGAAGAGCAGGAGGGCCAGGAATTGAAGAGGGATATAATGGTTGGCTTCTATGAGACAGTGCCATTGAGGAAGCACAACTTGGAAGATCTGCCCATGCTACTTTAATTGCCACCAGATTCCAGGAGGAGTATAGTGAAGGCAACAGAAGATTCCCCCTGTCTCTTAGTGCTATTCCATTGCATTGAAAGGAATGTCCAACCAAGTCATATGGTGAGCAAGCTCAGCATTCAGACTTGCACTTTCAAACCTCATGATTGACTAGGCCATAATCTCTAAGATGATCAGTGGTGCAACCCATATGCACTCACTCTGGGAAGTAAAAATTGACACAACAGTGAGAACGCTGCATCAACTGATTTGATGCAATCATTGCCACATTAATGAGAACTACAGTGGACAGTGAGTTGATGACATGGTTGGGGATACCATCCTCCCTTCCAGGTCTTGTTCTTTGTCACTATTACTGAGGAGATACAACTGCCGCTAATCCTTCAAGGCTGCAGAGCTGCCCTCACACAATGGTGCATCCTGAGATAAAGGGATTACAAATGCATTAAGTACACATTTCCAATAAAGGTTTTAACACATATCCATGACTTCACACAAGGATGCAGAAACTATCTTCAATGAGGTTGACATCATCTGAATGTGAAGCTCGCAAAGAGGTCTGTCACTAAGTGGGAGAATGGCTAAACCTTGCAATGAGAGGATTCATATGTAATTAATCACAATGGCTTCAGTTGACCAAGCCATTCATATCAACATCAAACGTCTAAACAAAAGTACAATATTTATACAGTGGTTGCACACCTGTGACCCAAAGATGATTTCAATCGACAGGATTTTCCACACCTGCCGGCCTCTGCGATCTTCCGGTCCCTCCGCAAGTCAGTGGACTTCAGGTTGGGGGGCCGCCTTACCTGCAGCGTGTCCTGCCGCTGATGGGGCAGGAAAATCCCAGCCAATATTTCTTAATTTTCCTAACCCTGCCACTGTCCCTGAGTGCAGCCCCAAAATCCACAGCAGAGGTGGAGGCAGTTTGCTGACTGCTATGTCCTGATGTCTGAGATGGCCTTGATGGACATTCTCTGGTGGCCTGAGGCCTGAGGGCCCCAGCCTGATAAGGGCCTCCTGCTCAGGGGCAGATGCAGCTGCCTATGCCTGAGCAGCTGGAATGGATGGGGTCAGAGGCAGAGCGGATTCTGAGCGGTTTGACACCCTTGGAGTGTCCTGAGTGGAGGCCCCCGGAGTGAGTGGCTGATTCTTATCTTCCCTGTGGGTGCATGAGGGCCCCTGCCTGACTCCTTGAGGAGAAGGGCAACCTGGAGGGAAGTCAACGTGCCCCCTGGCCCCCTCACCTAGAAAGGAATATAATGAGAAGGGACGGAGCAGAGGTTGGGGAACATGGGTATAGTGAGTCCTCCCCAGAAGGAGCTGAGGATGGAGTGTGAGCAGCATGATGGTTGAAGTGATGGTGATGTGAAAGTATCTGTGAGACCATCAGTGGTGATTTGTGTCCCCTGCTAATGGTTGTGTGAGATCCCTGAAGAGAGTGGCCATTTGAGTGTATAATGCCATGATGAGAGTTTGAGAGGGATTTGAAGGTTGACTTACCCTGGCAGAGTGGATGAGATAATTCATCCTCTTCCTGCACTGGTTCACGTTCCAGGTGATTTGGCCAGTCGCCCTGACTTGCAGTGCTATGGCCTCTCAGGCAAGAGAGATGAGGCTGGTATACTTCTTGGAGCCATTCCTATGCTGTCGTGCACTTCTGATCAATTCTTGGAGGGCATCGTGCCAGAAGCAGGGTGCAGTCTCCTTTGTTTGGTTTGCAGTCACTCTGTGGGTCTCCTGGAGACAGCTGGGTTGGAGAAATTGAAATATGTGTGCTTCAGGTGGTATTTAAATATGGCGCCTGAACCTTCAACCCCATTAAGTAACATCAGGGCAGACAAAACAGTTCCCAACCTGCCATGTGATTTGGAGAAATACTCGCCTGTGCATAATGAATGAACTTCTGAACATGGAATCCGACCTGATTTCCTACCATTCTGACCAGCGGAAATGCGCCGCGGAACCCGCCCGCCATAGCTCTTAGCTTCAGAAATAGAAAATTCCACCCATTACTTCTGTTTCTCCCTCCGCAAATGCTCACGGACTTGCTTGGTAGTTGTAATATCTTCTGTTTTATTTCAGACTTCCAGCATCTGCAGTAATTTGCTCTTGCGTTGGTTTTTTTTAAAAGCATATACCTCCATAGTTACCAGAAACTGCTACAGGGAAGTTTGGAGTCTGCAATAAAAGCTCATTACGCAGAGGTTTTGTGTCTTGGTTAAATGGTTGGACTTTCACCTCTGAATCAGAATGTCCTGAGTTCAAGGCCCAATGCAGGACTTGAACCCACAATTTAGATTGACACTGCACTGCAGTACTGGAGAAATACTACCCTCTCAGATGGATAGAAAAGGTTCCATGGCTCTAATTGCAGAGGAGAAAGGGAATTCTCCCAATATCCTGGAAAATATTTATTCCTCAGCCAATAACAGTAAAGTATATTTTCTGGTTGATATTCTCATTGCTGTGTATGAGATTTTGCTGTGCACTGCATTTTCCTAAATTAATAGAAACAGTTCATTGTTAAGCAATTTGGAATGTGCTGAGTTTGTGAAAGATGCTATATAAAATGCAAGTTTTTTTTCCAAAGGTGTTTTGCTGTATGCTATTTGAATTACTTTATATTGTTAACAAGGAACAGAACCCTA
The DNA here is from genome assembly GCF_017639515.1 of Carcharodon carcharias. Taxonomy (NCBI): domain Eukaryota; kingdom Metazoa; phylum Chordata; class Chondrichthyes; order Lamniformes; family Lamnidae; genus Carcharodon; species Carcharodon carcharias. Next base: position 22,789,411 of record NC_054475.1, read on the forward strand.
AATTAAAATACATTAATATTATTAGCGTAGATGGTTCAGTTCTATTCTTACTGTGACTGAAATATTTCACAAGGTACATGAAGGTACACAAACCGATGAGACTGCCATGGTTTTAGACTCTGCTGTACTTTTGATGCAAAAGACTTGAACGTAACTGATTTTAATGTATTTTGGGGAGAGAATTGGCTAAAAAGGAGTAACCTATTCAGGCAACTCCAAATGTTTGGCCATCATAGATGGGGAAGCGATAATTTAATTAGGGAATAGTTGGCTGCTTTGGAGAGATTCCCAAATAGCTATTCAGAAGCCATCTAGAATCTTGGTGTTGAGAAATTCTTTGATCACTGCTAGTATTTGAAGGGAGGGTTATTAAGAAAGCAAATAAAAATACATTTATATGAAGTCTTTCACACCTCGGGACATCGCAAAACACTTTGGGGGGATCAAAGTCCTTCTGCAATGCAGTGACTGTTGTAATGCAGGAGAAAATAGCAGCCAACACCTCAGGATCAGCAACAAGACAAATTCACCACAACACCTCCAAGAACACTCCTGTTTACTTCTAGACACCTTGCAATTTGGGAAACACAAGTGGAGGGTTCATCTTGCAGCAGAACACTTGTTGTTTGCAGACTGATCTACGAGCGTAGTCAGGACCTGCATGGCCTAGAACTGGTATCATGGATTAGCTAGTTGGGCTGCGTGACATCAGGATAGCACTGATTCAAAAACTTCAGGCGTATTCTTGCAGTGTCCACCATGTGCACCCCTCTTTGGATAATCCGTCATGCAGGAGGTGGCCAGTGGTGCATAGCAGCCGGAAAATTGATGGTAGGCTTGATGCTAGAGGCTGCACTATAAGGATGAATTTCTCGCATATATTTTCCGTGGGCCACATGCCGATTACATGCCTGTTCTGCAGATTTATGTCTGTTCCTGAATTTTATTGCGGTGTACTATTGTGTGAAACACAACGACCAACCCTCCCAATTTGGTAATTGTACTTCAGATTGTTGAGTTCAAATCATTTAATTAAATGGTAACTAACACAGTGGTCTCAGAATTGATCCTTGTGGAATGCCACTTCAGATGTTTTGTCAGTCTGTTTGTAGTCAGATCCATGCTACTTGCTTCCTGACTCTACATATTTTGATCTGTAACAGTAGCTTATCCATGGCCTCCTGAAAATCCAACTAGTTACGTAAAATATTGGATAGGATCTTTAGGTTCTGCTGGAGGTGAGAATGAAGGAGAGGGATGCTGAAAATAGCAACAGTGGCTGGTTTTCGGCATTGTTCCTGCTACTGATGAGTTTCAACAGGGCGGGGGATGGCTGGCTGCAAGAACCCTTCCTATCCACAAATAAGTCCAATTAAGCTAGTTAAGGAGATCTTTGAGAGCTCATATAGGGTTAGCTGGAAACTTTGGTGGGGCACATAGGCTATATGCTGGGTCGGGGTTAGGCCAGGTGCATGGAAGCTGCAACATAGTGAGGAGCCAGTCATGGCCACCTCAAGAAATTAGGTGGGCTCATAAAAGGGAAAACAGCTGTGAGAGGCACTCAGTCTTTGTCACACTGGTGCTATTGGATATGCACAGGTTGTGGGGAGAGTGTCCACTACACACTTGGACAGTGCAGGGGGTGGGATGAGGGGTCATTAGACTCCTGGCATTGAGCGGGTCATAAGAGAAGGGGGCAAGGCTTCTGGACACAATTGAGAGGCCACCTGAGTGCAAAGAAGGCAGCAGCTGTCAATGACCATCAGATTTTGGGTCCAGTGGTAATGAAGAGCAAAATCTTCCACAGGAAGGCAGAATCTGGGCATGAGGAGGGCAGAGGTGAGGGATGACAGGCAGAAAGGTTTTGGAGGTCATTCCATCAGCATTCGATCTACCGGAAAAGGTGGAGCTATCTTGAGATGTCAGAGAACCAGTGATGCAGGAGACTGCGACTCTTTATGGTCACAGAGATTTGTGCCCTCTTCACAGAAGACCTCACACCTCACTGTACTGGTTACTATACTCTGTCAGTAGTTGTCAAAGTCACTGTAGCCTTGAACATCCCTGCTTTTGTTTCCTTCCAAGGATCTGCTGTTACATTTCTCAAACAGCTACACACCACTGCATCGCCTGTTACTGATTCCATTTTTGCGAGAGGACAGTATATTTACTTTCAGACAGAGGGATCCCTGCAGGCACAAGAGGCCAGTGGTTTTTGGCTCATTTGTTTTTAGATTCTTCTAGGTACAGGGCATTGTCAATTGTGGCCATCAAATTGCTGAGTATGGACAGTGAAATTTATTAACAGTAGGGGCTTCCCCTTTCTCAGCATTCAACTGGTCCATGATCACAAGAGTTCTATGTGTGCACTTGTTTTCCTTGCGGTCAGAGGAACCTGTCCTTTCCCATTTCCCCTACCCCCATTTGGCATTGTTTGATCAATGAAGGAGACAAGAAGCGATCATGAGAACTAGCCTTGGAGAGCCGATTCTTCATCCATGCATTGCAGTTTTTATTCACCCTCTCTGCCAGGGATTCCCATTTCAGCTTCCCAGACTGCTAATGTTCAGGCACACTGCCAATCTTCATTATTCCCTCCTCCATGGCGTGACGATTTGTAGGTTTGAAACCCCTCCTCTGTCTTCACTCATTTCTGGGTATTATGTGCCCATTTCTCCTGCAAGGATAAAAGAGAGAGAGAGATGAGGCACTGCTGGCCTTCATGACCAATGTTAATGGGTCATTGACATAAGAAACTGGATGTACCAGTACTGGCAGGTCCTCAGCAGCACCATGGCTCTGAGCCTTGCTGAGGGGTTAGCAGGTACCATGAACATACATGCCTCCCATGTTCAGGAGCAGCATGCAGCATCAAGCTCCTGAGGCCTGTCATGAGGGTCTGGTGTTGCATTCACCTTGCAGAGCCAATATGGTCATTGAACCTTTTCCTGCATGGCACCCAGTTCGACCTGACTGCACTCTGCCTATTCACATTTTCAGCATTTCTGTCCAGGCCTGTTAGGTTTCTTAGGGTGGCCTTCTCCTACTACCCTCCGGAAAAAGAACCTCCCTCCTCTCCCTCAATGCCTCAAGGCGAATCTCAGGTCTGTGTCAGTGAAGTAAGGGATAGCTCTGCACTGGGTCCTAGTCCTTTGCTGTTCCATGACTGCGACTGTCTGCAATTGAATCAGACAAATAGCAGCCACAGTTTGATTAGTTTATCAATTAACTCTCTTTTGATCTTAAATGTCTTTATATCTTTTATTGGTCTCTTCTAATATGCATATCCTGCTAAATACGAAAACAAAGTAATCTTTGTTGCCATTTTTCTTGACATTACCTGTGAGTTTATTGCGCGTATCTCATGGTTGCCCTATCTCTATCCTTATTTTTCTTTTGTAATTGATGCACCTGGAGAGTAGTTACTACTACTTCTGCGCTCTGACTTTTGCGTTGCTTATGCCCTGCTGCCTGCCAGTATGAATATAGTGACCAGACGTTTAATAGCCCTTTGGTTCGTGGCCGATCTCTCCTTTTCCATCTGTTTCACCCTATTTCTTTCACTCATTTGTTTCATCAGATTGATTATGATGAAGTCTGAGCATATTTGCATGTTGCTACACTGCCCCAGCTTGCCAAAATTGCACATTTCAACCCTCACTGGCAGCCATGCAGTGCTGTCTGTCTGTAATACACCTCAACTGTTTTGCCAAAAAGAAGCCAACTACCACTAAATAAAACCAAATTCAGTTTCACTAGGTGCCTCAAGAAAGTTTCTAGAGTAGTTGGACCACTGTCCTTGTGAAGGATGGCCCTGCTTTCACAGCATTTCATGGGCCAGTGCCACAGATCTAAATGTATTGTCATTTAAAGGCACCAGAAAGAACAAGAACAAAGAAGATGGACTATTTTTCTTTTTTCATTGAGCAAGTGCCCCTTCAGCTTTCAGGTCACTGGAAACAGAGAACTGAATTACGTTCTAATGAACACCATTGTGGTTCAACCAATATGTGGCTTCTGCCTAATAGCAACCTGGTTGATTCTGCCTTGCTCAATTAGAGACGGATGACAAACAGCAGTATAGCGAGTGACACCCTTACCCTTATCCAGCACTGTAACTTTAACGCAAATCAATATTATGTGGCTCTGAAAATTAACAGCATCAGTTTGCCACATGTCAATGGTTCACCTGGTGGCAAGTGTAATGGACATCACTGGTAGACTCTAGATCAGTGGAAGAAATCTGACATCTTGCCCTTGATTACACCATTTGTTCACACATAAGTGACTTTAGAAATTAGAAAATAATTAAAGTATAGATATAAGCTTGAAATTGTGCTCTAAGGAATGTTAGGTGTATTATTCAAGTGTTGTCTACTGATATCACTTAAAATTATTTGTATACTGGATCTGTAGAAGCCTGCAGTATCTATGCATTGCATTGGGAGAACGTGGCGGTGTGGTGTTATTGTCACATGGCATATGGTGGAATTTGAATTCAATAAAAATCTGGAATTAAAAGTGCAGTAATAACCATGGAATTATTATTGATTGCTGTAAAGAGCCACCTGGTTCACTAATGTCCCTTGAGCCATCCTTACCTGAATTGGCCTAAGCCACTGAGTCATATCAAACTATGACAGAGAATTGGATAAGGACCGACGACCTAGGCACCGGAAACGACAATGGCAAACTCAGCCCTGTCGGCGCTGCAAGTTCTCCTTACTAACATCTGGGAGCTTGTGCCAAAATTGGGAAAGCTGTCTCACAGACTAGTCAAGCAACAGCCTGACATAGCCACACTTCACTGAATCATATCTTACAGACAATGCTCTAGGCACCACCATCACAATCCCTGAAAAGTGGCAGCACAGTGGTAGAGTTCCCCTCGGTTGAGTCCTCAACATTGACTCCAACCACCCACCACCTCACCTGATGGATCAGTACTCCTCCATGTTGAACGTGACTTGTAGGAAGCACTGAGGGTGGCAAGGGCATAGAATGTACTCTGGATGGGGGACTTCAATGCCTCGGGAGCACCATCACAGACTGAGCTGGCCGAGTCGTAAAGGACATAGCTTCTAGAATGGGTCTGCGGCAGGTGGTGAGGGAACCAACAGGAGGGAAAAACATATTTGACCTCATCCTCACCAACCTGCCTGCTTCAGATGAATCTGTCAATGACAGTATAGGGAGGAGTGACCACCACACGTTGAGGATACCCTCCATTGTGTTGTGCAGCACTATCACCGTGCTAAATGGGATAGATTTTGAACAGATCTAGCAACTCAAAACTGGGCAACCATGAGGTGCTGTGGGCCATCAGCAGCATCAGAATTGTATACAGTCACAATCTGTAACCTCATGGCCCAGCATATCCTCCACTCTATTGTTACCAGCAAGCTAGGGGATCAACCCTGGTTCAGTGTAGAGTGCAGGAGGGCAAGTCAGGAGCAGCACTAGGCATTCCTAAAAAATGAGGCATCAACCTGGTGAAGCTACAACACAGGACTAGTTGCGTTCCCAATAGCATAAACAGCAAGCGATAGAGCTAGGCGATTCCAGAGCTAACAGGTCAGATCAAAGCTCTGCAGTCTTGCCACATCCAGTTGTGGATAGTAGTGGGCAATTAAATAACTCATTGGAAGAAGAGGCTCCACAAATATCCCCATCCTCAATCATGTAGGAGCCCAGCACATCAGTGTAAAAGATAAGGCTGAAGCATTTGCTACCATCTTCAGCCAGAAGTGCCAAGTGGACGATCCATCTTGGCCTCCTCTGGAGATCCCTGATATTACAGATGCCAGTCTTCAGCCAGTTCAAGTCACTCCACGTGATATCAAGAAATGGCTGAAGGCACTGGATCCTGCAAAGGCTATGGGCACTGACAATATCCTGGCAAGAGTACTGAAAACCTGTGCTCCTGAACTTGCCACGCCTCTAGCCAATCTGTTCCAGTACAGCTATAACACGGGCATCTACCCGGCAATGTGAAAATTGCACCGGTATGCCCTGTCCACAAAAAGCAGGACAAATCCAACACGGCCAATTACTGCCTCACCAGTCTACTCTTAATCATCAGTAAACAGAAGGGGTCATTAACAGTGCTATGAAGTGGCACTTGCTTAGCAATAACCTGCTAATTGATGCTCAGTTTGAATTCCCCCAAGGTCACTCAGCTCCTGACCTCATTACAGCCTTGGTTCAAACATGGACAAAAGAGCTGAACTCTAGAGATGAGGTGAGGGTCACTGTCCTTGACATCAAGGCGCAATAAGGTGCCCTAACAAAGTTGGAGTCAATGGGAATCAGGGGGAAGACTCTCCGCTGGTGGGTGTCAAACCAAACACAAAGGAAGATGGCTGTGGTTGTTGGAGGCCAATCATCTCAGTCCCAGGACATCATTGCAGGAGTTCCTCAGGATAGTGTCCTAGGCCCAGCCATCTTCAGCTGCTTCATCAGTGACCTTGCTTCCATCATAAAATCAGAAGTGTGGATGTTCGCTGATGATTGTGCAATATTCAGCACCAGGAGTCCTCAGATACTGAAGCAGTCCATGTCCAAATGCAGTAAGACTGGGACAATATCCAGGCTTGGGCTGACAGCTGGCACACAAGTGCCAGGCAATGATAATCTTCAACAAGACAGAACCTGATCATAGCCTTTTGACATTCAATGGCGTTACCATCACTGAATCCCCCACTATCAACATCATGGGGGTTACCATTGACCAGAAACAGAACTGAACTAGCCATATAAATACTGGGGCTACAAGAGAGTCAGAGACTAGGAATCTTATGACGTGTAACTCACCTCCTGACTCTCCAAAGCATGTTCACCATCTACAAGGCACAAGTCAGGAGTGTGATGGAATACTCTCCACTTGCCTTGATGAGTGCAGCTCCAACAACACTCAAGAAGCTTGACACCATCTAGGACAAAGCAGCCTACTTGATTGGCACCATATCCATAAACATGCATTCCTCCACCACTGATGAACAGTGGCAGCAGTATGTACCACCTGCAAAATGCACTGCAGGAACTCACCAAAGCTCCTGAGACGCACCTTTCAAACCCACAACCAGTACCATCTAGAAGGGCAAGGGCAGCAGACACGTAGAAACACCACCACCTGGAAGTTCCCCTCCAAGCCACTCACCATCCTGATTTAGAAGTATATCACCGTTCCTTCACTGTCACTGAGTCAAAATCCTGGAACTCCCTCCCTAACAGCACCACAGGTGTACCTACACCTACATGGATTACAATGGTTCAAGAAGGCAGTTTACCACCTTCTCAAGGGCAATTGAGGATGGGCAATAAATGCTGGCCTAGTCAGCAATGCTCACATCCTATGAATGAATAAAAAATAAATCAGCCCCCATAATTATGCATCTCACACTTTTATTTTTGTATAACTGTCAAATTTAAACCATCACAATTTTGGTCCCTTTTTATATAATAGGGTATTCTGTTAGTATTATGAAAGGGCTGAATCAAAGCAGAGAGACCAATTAATTTTAATTGGTTAGCAATTCATGTAATGTAAAAAGATGTAAAGAATGGTCAAGGTGTAGATGAACAGAAAGTTTTCTCAGATTAAGGGAGATACCTTCTCAGAACTTAATGTACCAATTGATTTTTAAATGTAACTTGAAGAGACTGTAATTGAATGTAAAATTATGGGCTGTCTTTTATTTTACAAAGGTAACTGTGGCGATCCTCCACCATTGCAAAATGGCTCACCAACTGATGCATTTATTGGTAAGCACTCGTTTCCTGTGGGTACCAGGGTTACTTACAGATGTTTCCCAGGTTACATAGTCACCTCAGGAAGCAGAAGATTTTCTACCTGTAGAGCAGATTCAACTTGGACACCATTAAGGATGGCTTGTGAACGTAAGTTATCAGAATAATTTTAGTCTTCTACTGTTTTGCTCTTTTTCAGAGGAAATGACTTGGCTGGAACATGGACAGTGGGTGTGAGCAGGTTTCTAGTATTTCGCCAACAGGGTTATTTATACATAACACTTTGAATAGGAAGTTTTGGCAAGTGACCCAACTGCAGCTTATATCACAGCTAAGCCTTAGTTATTTCTTCACCCAGCTTATAAATGGTCTTCCAGCAGGATCATCAGATTGTGACCAGAATGAGATCATGGTTTATCGGTGACCTAAATTCATGTACCCACTTTTGCATCATATCTCTTAACATCTTTGGTTAGCAAACATCTACCAATCTCAGTTTTAAATGCGACAGTTGACCTAGCATCAACTGCTCTTTGCAATGGAATGTTTCAAATTTGTATCATCTTTTGTGTGTAGAAGTGTTTGATCATTTTACACATGAAAGGCCTGGCTTTAATATTTAAGCTATCCTCCTTAGTCTTAGACTGCCCAAACAGCAGAAATAATTTGTACCTATCTACCCATCAATTTTTATAAATATCTTACAAACTTTGACCAAGTCATTCTTAATCTATATTCCAGAAAGCCAGCTCATGAAGGATATAACTGGAGCCAATCTTTACACATTTCCATAAACATTTGTTTACACAGTTACAGATAACCAACAAGCACTTTCCAACTCTAGAACCATATTTGCAGTCTGTGAATTTATATCTCTTTTGATCCTGTGTCTATTTATAGGGGCAAAATGCATCTGCAGTTAATGCTCATACCTACCTACAATTAAATACAAATAATATTAATCCAATTGACCCACCAGAAAATTTTGACATCATTTTGCATTCAAATTCATTCAAATGTGCTCAAAAATGATCAGTAATCTTTTGACATCAAAAGGTTTAATTTTGAATGAGTTTGTCATAATTATCAAATCATTTGACATCAGATTCAATCAAAGGTGACCAAGGCATTTAAAGTGATCAGTGGTGTCCAAAGTGATCATTGGCATCAAAATTGATCACCGGGCATCAAAAGTGATCATTAAGCCTCCCCTCCACATATTCACCCATGCCTTCCCTCCCTTCCTCCTCAGCCCCCACTCACGCATTCACACCTTCCCTTCCCCTCAACTCTCACTTACACACATGCCCTCCCTTCCTTATCAGCCCACTCACTCATGCATGCCTTCCTTTTGCTCCCCATCAGCCCACATTCACTCACTCAAACATTCTCTGAGCCCCCACTCATTCACTCATTCCACCTCATTCTCCACCCTCCCCAAACTGGGATTCCTCCATCTTTCCAGGATGTGGGAAAGTTCCCACCCCTTTCACCTGGCCCCACTCTCACCCCAGGCCCTGAATCGCAGCATCCGACCCTCCACTATCACCGTCCTCGATCTCTGCTGCAGGCCTGGGACCCATGTTCTACACCCAGCTTCAGTGCTGCACTAGCTCCCTGGCCACAGTCCCATGTTCTCCCCCCTGGCTCATTATCTGCCCCAAACCTCAGATCTGCATTTCCCCCAAGGCGTTGTCCCGCATTCTCTCCCTCCCCAGCCTCACTCTTTGCCCTAGACCTTGAACCCACATTCTCTCGAGGCTGTGGTCTGACATTCTCTCCCGGCTATGATCCTGTGCGCTCTCCCCAGCCACGATCCTGTGTTCTCACCCCCTCCCCTCTCCGGCATTGGATCCGCCCTCTCCCCATCCAGTGGCAGCTACTCACAATGGAGGCGGTGCCATTAAGAAGGTCCAGTGCAAGAAAGCAATCTGCATTCTGTACATGAGCTACAGGGGGTGTGGCCTCTTCATCTCCCAATCACAAAGTGGGTTAAAGACAGGTGGCTTTGGGTTAAACATTGCTAGCAATGTAAGCATTCATGTGAATGTTTCTGAGATGTGGTCAAATGGTGTTAGTAATTTCTTCTGAGATTTGACAGTGAAGAAGTGTATCAAGGACCAAAATGATTACATTTTTGTTTTTTATTGCACCATGTTCTGGGGAAATTGAATTGTCTTCCATTCAAGTATGTCTTTCATATTACCACTGCCAATTTTAGCGAATGTGACAAGGAAGCTGCTGTATCACGAAATAAAGCATTTACAAGTTGCCTGACACCGGTGGATAGCCTACTGGGTTACAGCCACTGCACCTATAGCAGGATCTAGATATAAATGTCAATGTAATCCTCACTTTTGCTGCCACAGTTAGAACAGTCCTAATGGTTAGTCATGTGTCCAGAGCTGCATGTAGAAGATAGGATAGTTTTGTGACTATGGGAAGAATTTTACATACCAGGGGTGGGTGCATGCCTTTGTTATCTTTGTTAATAGCCTTGATTTTCCTTTCCCATTAGCGGTTAACACTGAGACTTTCGTCACCATTAAGGGCCACAATGGGACTACAACTTCTGGCAATCTCACATGTGGCAAAATGCAAAAATTATGATGTGCCGCAATGGGCTCTGGATGAGTGTAATCTACACAATTCCTGCATAACATACTGCATCAGCTGGGATTTAGAAAAATCCATGGCACAGTATTGTTATTGTCAACTGATGTCTGAAGCTAGTTACGCAAATTATTTAAGTGCTCAGAAGCATTCAACTGATATCAAAAGTGATCAGAACTTATTCATGAGGAAATTCTAAGGTCTAATGATCATGACAAATTTTGACTAGGTTTGTTATAATCCTTGGCCAGACCCCCAAGTTGAGTTCGGAGGTTGGGGGACTTCAACTCCCCACAGACCTCGGACTTTCTGCACATGCGCAGACTGGGAGAGGCTGTACGCACAAAGTTCTGCATCTTTAATTTCTTTGGGCCCAGGACAGGTGTAGTGTACCTGGGCGTAAAGAGAAAAAGAAGAAAAGTGTGAAAAACCTGGATCAGGTGGCCAAGTGTGGAGTGCCATTGCCAGCAAGTATCCCAGGCAGGACTCAGGGAGGGGTCCCAAAAGGAAGTCCCAGGTAGGGGACAGAGACAGGGGACTGAAACAGGTCACTGTTAAATTAAGGAAAGGAGAGGAGCAGAGAAACAGGCTTGAAACAGAAAAAGGACTGAGGGAGCAGACTTTAAATGTAAAAGGAGCTTAAGGTTAGTGACCCCGATTTGTAGGCCATTGGGGCAGAGGTACCCTTTGGAGCAGAAGTGTTTTGCTTGGCATGGCCGAAGAGCTGAAATTGTGCTTGTGAGTTGGTACTTCTCAAGAGACGAGATTGAAACCCTGCAAGGTGGGCTGCTATTGATGCTGTCTGAGTTGGAGTGACTTTTGGAGAGAGTTCCAAGGCAAGACCTTTGAAGGTGAAGACTGGAATATGTTGTGAGAGAGACAAAGGGTGAGACTTTCTGGTTCTGCCAGCAGTGGGAATCATCATGGGTAGGATGGGAAAATTTGGAGAGTGACCAACAGAAAATCCAGCCCAGAGTTTCAGTGAGATTGGTTGACTCACCATGTTACTGACGTCTGGGTGGGTTGTTGAGAATCCGTGTACTCTGTCTTGGTTGCATCTGCCATTTATTATGTAGTGTGGTATGTTTGACTGCAGTTGACATGGTAATTCACATGTACCTCATATTTATCCTGAATGTTAGAGTATAAGATAGATATTGTAAATGGTTTCGTCTTTCTGACCTTGTATAGTAAAGTTTATTTTTGTTTGTTCAAAACCTGTGGAATCTTGTGGCTTTCTTCACTGAGCAGGTGTCTTGAATATCAAACTTTGTCTACTTTAAACAAAAAATTATTGGTCTCTAACCATATTTTACTAGCATCTTGGGGGTCTGGCCAAGGATTTTCACAAACCTAGTCAAAATTTGTCATGATCACTGGAACTTAGAATTTCCTCATGAATAAGCTCTGATCACTTTTGACGTTGGTTGAATGCTTCTGAGCACTTAAATTATGCTAAATGATCACAAATTATGTTGCTTGAGTGCTGTGAGATTTACTTGATGTCAGTTGATTACTAACAATATCAACTGATCGTAACTTGGGATGTTAAATAATGGTTAAATGATTGCTTTTGAACATAGATGATGTTAAATGATGGCTAAAAGATAATGTTTTTGAGCATGGATGATCATAAATGAATGCAAATGATGCCTGTTAAATGCCATTGAATGCAACTGATGTCAGCATTTCCTGGTAGGGTCAGCTTGTGCAATGGAAACCAGTTCTTTTCAGTTTCCTCAACTGTGGATACTGGGGACACCTGGGTATTACACATAATTGTTAGTTCCTTAGCCCCTCTATTCACAGAATGCCTCAATTTTGAGCAAAGGCGGTATAAATTGACCGCCTGTGTCAAACATTTATAGATTAATATAAATGGTAATTTTGCAGTTTACTCGAGCTGTTTGGTCTGGTCATTTCCCAGAGTTCTTGGGGCTCCCAAGACAAAAAAAATCAGAAAATGTGTTGGTTTCTTTTTCTGATTAACACATTGAGATTTTTTATTGGGGGGATAAAAAACCTTTTGTGGTGAGGATATACGTTGAATTGGGTACTTTTGCCCTTCATGTTAATTTACAATTTTAAATGCTTCCCCCTCTGTTCCAGAATCTGTTAGAATTTTTTGGTCATCATTTTTTTCTTTGGAAATTGTGCTGAACTATAGTAATCTAATTTTAAAATGTTGGATGTGTTCCATCATGACGGACTGTTGATATACTTGACTGTTGAAGCTTAGGATCTGTTTGCCATTTCTCAAACATAGTTCCAGGATGCCTAAGGCGGAGATAAGCAGAAAGTGTATTTTTCTGACCATTACATTGGGATTTTAGTTTTATCTTCTAAATTAAAAAAGGGAACTTGAGTTGGAAGTACATGTCTGTTTATAGAACATTTGTGTATTTCATGTTAATTTGTGATCTTAATACATTCCCCAATATTTAAGAAAGTAGCTTTGTGATGTTGATCAAATGTTTAAATACTTTGAATTGCACAAAATTCACTTTTATAACATAATGTGGATTTGATTCCCCCACTCAAATATGTTGTTTGATCTTATAAAGCACTATAAAGAGAGCTGAAAGGTTGTTCCCTTCTCAACACACTCCTTCCCTCCCCTATCTCTGGATATAGCACTCAAGCCAGCAGCTTTATTTCAGTGCACCAGGCTGCTAGAATCGAAGATGTTTTTCTGTTAAATTAGCTGAAGTTAAATTAGCTTCTTTTTCATTTTATTGGTAGTTTTTTGTTCATGGGGTTGGGTACTTAAATGTTACTGGACTCGTAACCCAGATGCTTGGATTAATGTTCTGGCGAAATAAGTTCAAATCCCATGGCTGCCTGGGAAATTGAAATTCAATTAATTGATAAGTCTGGAATAAAAAGCTTGATTTGGTAATAAAGGTCATGAAACTACCAGATTGTCTTAAAATTGCATCTGGTTCACCAGCGTCTTTCAGGGAAGAAAATTTGCTGTCCTTAGCCAGCCTGGTTTGCATGTGACTCCAGATCTGGAGCAATTTGATTGACTCTCAACTACCCTCTCATTCAGTTGTATCAAACAGCTACATGGGGCCATCCATGCATGCACATGTGGGCATCACTTCATCAGACAGCAGGCGGACGCACTCTTCCAGCTCGTGTTCCACTCTATTGAGGGCTTCCAACAGTTCTGCATGATGTTCTTCCACCTTCTGCTGACTCTCCAAGATGTGTTGGAAGGCGAAATCCAGTGGCTCATCATCTGACTTGGACCTCACAGATGCATCTTCCTGAGCAGTCCTCCAAGTGCCAGGGAACTTGGCTGAATCTGCCTCTTGCTGCGGACACGTGCCTGTGTGGTGACCACCAGATTGTGAACCTGAGCCTGATCTAGGTCCAGGTTCCACCGAGGTGTGTGTCTCTGTGCTGATGGAGGGTATGGGTATGCACTGATGGATCTTCTAGGCTGCTCATGTCAGCTCTTCAGGGTGTCCTATTGGCTGGAGGTGAGGACCTGGATGGATCTGAGGGACTGGTTGGCTGATGGTCATTTGGCAGAGTTCCCTGTCAACCAAAGTAGAGATGATTAGTGCATGGCAGCAGATTCAAAAGCAGGAGAGAGAGCACTCACAGTTGCATTGAGAGAGGGATAATGTGGTGCAGGATCGTCACCTGAGTGTTCGTCGCTGACCTCGCCATTGTCGCAGGCACAGTTCACGCCCTTACCAGTCAGCATGATAGCACGCTCCTCAAGTGAGTGAGAGGCCTAATGTGGGCCACTCCACTCCTGGTCTGGGATCTCTCCCTGCTGTTGTCAACTACTTCTCCTGCATGAAAACAGATGGAGTGAGTGTGAACAAGACAAATGGCACTGCATAGAATGTTTGTGTGGTAAGCAGAGCCGTGGATGGGATGAGGACACGAACACGAGAGGATATGAGCCTAATGTGCAAAGCCACCATTGCTGCTGGCGGGTAAAACATTCTTTTTTTCTGCCAGTTACCGCACTTGGTGCAAATTGGGGATGATTCCACCCTCTGTCTCTCTTTCTCTGTTTCTGTCTCTCCCAGTCTCCACAGTCCAAAATTTACCTTCCTCTGAAATGGTCCCGCACAGGCTTGAAATGTTCCCAGCAGGCCTCTGACGTCACTTCTGGTTGGTTATAATGCCACTTCCAGTTCTGGCCAGACTCTGACCTGGAAGGGGATGGGGTGGTGGGGGAGTTGATCAGGGGCTGGACGGGTTTTCTGCTAAGAAGATAAAAACTGAATGCTGTGGATACTGTCCAAAAACAGAAAATGCTGGTCAGTTCCAAAGAAGCATCTCATTGGATTCTTGCTTCACTGATGCTGCCAGGCCTGTTGAGTTTTTCCAGCTGATTCTGTTTTTATTCCTCTGAAAGTTGGAAGCTAGGATGTCCGGGTTCAATTGTGGAGCAGAATGTATTTGGGTCGGGGAGGAGGGGTTCATGGGTGTGGTGTTCAGGAGGAGCTCTGGTAGGAGATTCAGGGGGACTTCAGGAGGCGGTGTGTGGGGTCAGGAGGGGCCATAGGAGTCAGGTGGTCAGTGGGACATAGTCAGGGAGGCTGGGGGTATGCCAAGGGTTTGGGGGGTAAATTTCCATGACTCCGGAAAGTGGGTGTTGAACGTGCTCACTAGAGGCTAGCCCATAGTAATTGCTATTATCTGCACTTACACTACACTGTGGGGAGTTAGTTAAATTTCCAAGTACATGCACTTAAACAGCTGCAGACTGGGATTTGGTTAAATTTCTATCTGGAAATGCTCCCTCAACCTGCTTGATTGATTAATGTCTTTGTTGTGAGTACAATGATGCTAGCTGAGAGTTGTTTCAGCTTCATAAGAACATAAGACCCAGGAGCAGGAGTAGGCAATTCAGCCCCTAGAGCCTGCCCCACCATTCATTACAATCATAGCTGATCTTATTTCGGCCTCAACTCCAATTTCCCGCCCTCTCCCATTAACCTTTCAACCCCATACTAATTAAAAACCTATCTCCTCCTTAAATTTATTCAGCGTCTCGTCATCTGCTGTACTCTGAGGTAGTGAATTCCACAGATTCACGACTCTTTGAGAAAAGTAATTCCTCCTCATCTCTGATTTAAATCATACCACCCCTTAGCCTAAAACTATGGCCTCTCGCTCTAGAATACCCCACAAGGGGAACCATCCGCTCCACATCCACTTTGTCTATCCCTTTTAGCGTATATATACCTCAATTAGATCTCCTCTCATCCTTCTAAACTCTAGCGAGTATAGGCCTAAACTGCTCAATCTCTCCTCACAAGTCCCGCATCTTTGGAATCAATCTTGTGAATCTCCTTTGAACCGCTTCCAGTGCAACTACATCCTTCCTCAAGTAAGGGGACCAAAACTGTGCATAGTACTCCAGGTGCGGTCTCACCAATGCCCTGTACAGTTGTAACAATACTTCCCTATTTTTATACTCAATTCCTTTAGCAATAAATGTCAAAATTCCAGTTGCCTTCCTTATTACCTGCTGTACCTGCATACTAGCTTTCAGCGATTCATGCATGAGGACACCCAGATCCTTCTGCACTGAAGCATTCTGAAGTTTCTCTCCATTTAAATAATAAGTCACCTTTTTATTCTTCCGACCAAAATGGAAAACCTCACACTTATCCACGTTAAACTCCATCTGCCAAATTTTGGCCCATTCACTGAACCTGCCCATATCCCTTTGTAAATTTCTTATTTCTTCATTACAACTTACTTTCCCATCTATTTTGGTGTCATCTGCAAATTTAGCTATAGTACTTTCTATTCCTGAATCCAAGCCATTAATGTAGATTGTAAATAGTTGGGCCCCAAGGACCAAACCCTGTGGCACCCCACTAGTTACAGCTTGCCATCCAGAAAAAGACCCATTTATCCTGACTCTCTGCTTTCTGTCTGTTAGCCAGTCCTCTATCCAAGCTAATATATTACCCCTAACTCTATGTGATCTTATCTTGTGTATTAACCTTTTATGCGACACCTTATCAAAGGCCTTCTGGAAGTCCAGATGTACTACATCTACAGGATCCCCATTATCCACTTTGCTTGTTAGTAGAACATCAATGATGTCAGCTGAACGTTTGCAGACAAATAAATGTTCGCAGTTGATGTGGTTCGAGTGCTGTGTGGATTCATTTCTGTTCAGCGACTTCACTTGATCAATATTAGATGTCATGATGACTGAAAAATCGCTTTGGAACACAGTTTCACACCCAGGTGCAAGCTAAGACTGTTGCATGCAGAATTATGTCAAAGTTTTCAGGTAGGGAATGAAAGGAGAAAGGGCATCAAATGTATTTTGTTTTGGGAACATCAAAGTTCCCAAGTGCAGGACCAGTTAAAACGTTGAGTGTTCAGAGCGGGACCAGCTAAAACAGCTAGCCGGCTTACCCAGCCTGTGAATTCAGAGCTGCGTTGGGAAAGAGAAATCAAAGTGCAATGTCACAGGAAAACAGTAAGTGATTAGTTAGTGAGTATTTTTGCTTATTTATCCTTCAAAATTATATAATTTGTTAGTAATGTTAAGGTCTTATTAGTATTAGTAAACTTTACTAGCAATTATAAAGCTTATTGAGGGTAGTAGGCTTTATTAATTATAAAGAAAATAATAAACAAATGAATACATAATGTTGGCAGGGCAGGTGATGTGTTGTGACTACAGAATGTGGGACTCTTGGACACCAGTGCAATCCAGGGCAAACACATCTGCAGTAAATGTTTGGGACTTGAGATTCGGCTCAGAGTCATTGATCTGTAAGCTGAGCTACAGACACTGCGATGCATCAGGGAGGGGGATGGTTAACTTTGTACCCGGAGGCAATCACACCCTTTAGGGTGGGTCTCCTGATTTAGTCAGTAGTCAGGGACAGGAGGCTGTGACTGTGAGTGAGTCAAGTATGAGGGTTGAGAAGACAGAAGTAGTCGTTGCAATTATCTAATAGGTTTGAGGTTCTTGCAACCTATATGGATAAAAGTGGTGGCTGTAGGGTGGATGAGCAAACTGACCATAGCACCATGGTATAGGAAGTCATTCAAGTGGGGGGAGTTAATAGGAGTGTAATGGTAGTAGGGGACAGCATAGTCAGAGGGGTAGACACAGTTCTCTGCAGCCGAGTGTGAGTGTCTAGACAGCTGTGTTTCCTGCCTAGTTCCAGTTTTCTGGACATCTGCTCTCGGCTGGAGAGGACACTTACAGTAGGAGGGGGAAGATCCAGTGGTTGTGGTCCACGCAGGTACCAAAGGCATAGGTAGAAATAGCAAAGAGATTCTGCTGAGGGAGTATTTGCAGCTAGGGACTAAATTAAGAAAGCAAAAGCACAAAGGTAATAATTTCTGGATTATTACCTGAGCCATGAGCAAATTGGCGAAGGGTAAATAAAATTAAAGAGTTAGAAGAGTGGTTCAAAGATTGGTGTGTGAGAAATGGGTTTCAATTCATGGATACTGACACCAGTACTGGGGAAAGTGAGAGCTATACCATTGGGATGTTCTTCACTTGAGCCATGCTGGGACCAGTGTTCTGGTGAGTCATATAACTGGGGGGGTTGAGAGCGTTTTAAACTATATAGTGGGTTGGGGGGGGGCAAGGGATCAAGTTTGTGAATGTGATAAATAGAGAAGACAAGGCAGAAGAGCAAGATAGCAAAAAGGGAAATGTTCAGAGTGCAGTAGGAAAGGACATCATGTACAAACCAGCAGATAAGGTTAGAGATTTCAAAAATAGCAAAAAAGACAGTTCTAAAGGCTCTGTATCTGATTGCATGTAACGTTTGTAACAAAACAGATGAGTTAACAGAACAAATAGAAATAAATATGTATAATCTGATAGCCATTACAGAGACATATCTGCAGGATGACAAAGACTGGGTCCTGAATATTCAAGGGTACATGACATTTAGGAAGGACAGGAAGCTAGGATAAGGTGGAGGCTCTGAGAGTTAAGAATACCATTGGTGCAATAGAGAGAGAGACAACCTTAGTTCAGGAGATCAAGATGTAGAATCAGTTTGAGTAGAGATGAAAATTAGTAAAGGTTAGAAGGATCATCCTCCGCCATTTCCGCCAACTCCAGCATGATGCCACCACCAAACACATCTTCTCTTCACCCCCCCATCGGCATTCCGTAGGGATCGTTCCCTCCGGGACACCCTGGTCCACTCCTCCATCACCCCCTACTCCTCAACTCCCTCCTATGGCACCACCTCATGCCCACGCAAAAGATGCAACACCTGCCCCTTCACTTCCTCTCTCCTCACCGTCCAAGGGCCCAAACACTCCTTTCAAGTGAAACAGCATTTCACTTGCATTTCCCCCAACTTAGTCTACTGCATTCGTTGCTCCCAATGTGGTCTCCTCTACATTGGAGAGACCAAACGTAAACTGGGCGACAGCTTTGCAGAACACCTGCAGTCTGTCCTCAAGAATGACCCAAACCTCCCTGTCGCTTGCCATTTTAACACTCCACCCTGCTCTCTTGCCCACATGTCTGTCCTTGGCTTGCTGCATTGTTCCAGTGAAGCCCAACGCAAACTGGAGGAACAACACCTCATCTTCCGACTAGGCACTTTACAGCCTTCTGGACTGAATATTGAATTCAACAACTTTAGGTCTTGAGCTCCCTCCTCCATCCCCACCCCCTTTCTGTTTCCCCCTTCCTCTTGTTTTTTCCAATAAATTATATAAATTTTTCTTTTCCCACCTATTTCCATTATTTTTAAATATTTTTAAATCTTTTATGCTCCCCCCACCCCCACTAGAGCTATACCTTGAGTGCCCTACCATCCATTATTAATTAGCACATTCATTTAGATAATATCACCAACTTTAACACCTATGTGTTCTTTTGTTCTGTTGTTTGTGACATCTTTTGATGATTTGCTTCTATTACTGCTTGTTTGTCCCTACCACCACACCAACCCCCTCCACTTCTCTCTCTCTCCCCCCACCCAAACCCCCCCTCCCACACACACCTTAAACCAGCTTATATTTCACCCCTTTCCTGGACTCACTCAAGTTCTGTTGAAGCGTCATGAGGACTCGAAACGTCAACTCTTTTCTTCTCCGCCGATGCTGCCAGACCTGTTGAGTTTTTCCAGGTAATTCTGTTTTTGTTTTAGAAGTCACTTGTTGGAGTGGTTTTAAGGCCCCCTAACAGTAACTACACTGTAAGATGAGTATCTAGGAAGAAATAATGGGGGTTTGTGAGAAAGGCGTTGTGATAATCATGGGTGATTTTAGTCTACATAAACATTTAATGAATCAAATAGGCAGAGGTATCCTGGATGATGAATTGATAGTGTTTTCAGGACCGTTTCTTAGAGCAGCACATTCTAGAGCTAACCAGAGAGCTGGCTATACCAGATCTGGTAATGTGCAATGAGACAGAATTGATTAATGACCTCACAGTGAAGCTAGCAATGATCATAATATGATGAATTTCATATTCAGCTTGAGGAAGAGAAGAGTGGATCTAAGACCAGTATTTTAAATTTAAATAAGGGCATGAAGCTAGAGCTAGCTAAAGTGAACTGAGAAATTGGTTAAGGGATAAGTCAGAAGGGTGCAGCGGCAAACATTTAAGGAGATATTTCAGAATATTCAAAAATATACATTGCTTTGAGAAAGAAGGACCCTAAGCAAAGGGCACAACTACTGTAGATAACTAAGGAAGTTTAAGATAATGTCAATTTGATTTGAAAAATTCCACAAAGATGAGTGGCAGGTCAGAAGATATGACAGAATATAAAGAAGAGCTAAAAAAATTCATAAGGAAGGAGAAATTAGAGTAGCAGAGAAAGCTAGCTGGAAAAAGAGATAGAGTTTCTACAGGTATTTAAAAAGGATAAGAGTAAGTAAAGTGAGCATTGGTCCTCTACAGAGTGAGCCTGGGAGTTAATAATAGAAAATAAGGAAATGGTGGATGAATTAAAAAGATATTTTGTATCTGTCTTCACTGTAGAGGATCCAAATAATAAATAATTTTGAACCAGAAGGTGAAAGTGAGGATGGAACTTAAAACAATTACAATCACCAGAGAAAGGGTACTGTGAAAATTATTGGAACTGAAAGCTGACATGTCCCCAGGTCCTGATGGACTTAATCCTAGGGTCAGTGAAGCAGCTGCTGAGATAGTAGATGCATTGGTTTCAATGTTCCAAAGTTCCCTAGATTCTAATTTAATAATACAGTATAATAAGCAAATGTAACTCTTCTATTCAAGAAAGGAGGGAGGCAGAAAGGAGGAAACTACAGGTCAGATGGCTTAATATCTGTCAAAGGGAAAATTATGGAATCTGTTATTGAGGTTAAGGTGGGCATTTAGAAAATCTCAATGCATCAGGCAGAGTCAGCATGATTTTGTGCAAGGAAAATTATGTTTGACTAATTTATTAAAGTTCTTTGTGCAAGTAGCAAGCGTCATAGTATAAGTTTAGGGGTTTCGTGGTATAAAACCCTTTTAATTAAAATCTCTAAGTTCTGAATTCTCAATCTTTTAACAAGATGGGGCCCTCAGTTGTCTATGACCTAATAAGGTACGAGTAATTAGTATTTGTGAATCAAGTAGAATTTGTTAAGCAAGATTTTACGTATACTTAGAAAAAAAGTGAGGACAACATGGTAGGTTCTTATCCCTCAAGATCCTTAGGTTCCTCAAGTGTTGCCAGCACAGGCTTTGCCTTTCTTCTTCTGTCTCTGAAGTGATGTTATGTTGAACTGTGTCTGAGAAGAATCATACCACAGAAGCCATGGTAGAACTGTGCCAATGAAGACTTTGATTTTCCAACTTTTATCTCTACTTTCATCTCTTAGGTGGAAATAGTCCAAATTAATCTTTCCCACTGGCTTAGCTAGAGGGTCATCTGGTATCACCCCACCTCTCTACCTGGAGTCATGTAGACGGAAGACAAATGTCCATCCCTTATTCACTGGGCCCAGGAGGTACATTACTTTGTGAACAAATGACACATCCTTGTAGATACAGAGCAGTTGTATAAACAATATTACATCCTCTTATCAATAATAGAACTTATTAAAAGTATTCACATCAACATATTTTAACACAAGTCCCATGGATACTAAAGCCATTAAGAACAAATGTTAATAACACTTCCTACCATAATATCAGAAAAGAAATGTCTTTCTTTTAAAATATAAATGTTCTGCTCTCCAGGTATGGTTAATTCATTGAACCCAATAATACATGGCTTTCTTTAAAGAAAAAGAACTTTCCAGTACTGCCAGTGGCGGGTTTCAATGTAGGTGGGAGTGGAAAATTTGGAAAGTCGGAATCACGCCAGCGGGAAATCAATTCAGGATTTTCCCCTCACCACTTACATGGCGGGCTGATGGCATCGGGTTTCCTACTGATCCATTTCAGGAATGCAATTTGCATGCATTGCCATGTCATAAACACTTATTTAAAATGCTACTTGCTGGTATCACGTTTCCCCACCCCTGCAATTACATGCCACCCCAGTGGGAAATTAGACTGTTCTAAATCACGACTGAATATAAGTGCCGTGCAGCTGTTCACCCTCACTTCACTCATGATTTCGAGGTGATTGCAACATTCAAAGCCTACCTGCAACTGCGCCCTTCCGTTTCTCAGCAATGTTAGTGTAACACCACACTGGTGAGTGTGTAGGGTTGAGCTGCTCATGGTGGGTGCCTCCATACTCCAGGAGGACAGCACTCATTGTGCACTGCACGTCTCAGAGATAGCTGCACTCTAAAACAGAGATCCAGAGACCTGTGTTGTGACCGGGGGTTTTGCGGAGGGGGTAGAGAGGGCGGTGTTGTTGGTGGGGGAAGGATGACCGAGACATGGGCCAGAATTTTGCTCTCAGTGGAAACAAGTGGGAGCAGTTGGGAAGCCAACCGCCGCTTGCTATCGGGCCATGACTGCGATTTCACGCTGGTGGGCCAATTAAGGGGTTAGAAGGGATCGGCAGGGGTGTTGGAGTTGCAGGAGCAACATGACTGCAAGCGAAGATGTAGAGACCAGGCAGGAGGTCAGGTTGGCTGCTGACTCGGTGTCCCGTTTTTCCTATGAGTGCCTCACCGCCCTGCTGGAGGCAATGGCTGCCGGAAAGACACCCTTTTCCCCAGAGATGGGAGGAGGTGGCAGCCCGGGTGAGCAGCCACGATGTAGTGTGGCGCACCTGGGTGTGGTGCAGGAAGCGCTTCAATGACCAGCTGTGCTCAGGAAGGGTGAGTACCATGTCGGCATGGGTCAGTGTGTTGAATTGTTTTGGGCTGCCCACTCCAACCCACCCCCCTCCCCCCCTGTGGAGCTCTGGGGTGTTAGAGTCTGAATGCCAACTGTCAATGACACCAGAGTTGGCCAAGGGGCTGAGCCCTGGCTGCTTTGACTGAGTGCTTTGCAGCTCAAGGACCACGACTCAGATCTGTTCTGCAAAGTGTTCCTCTGGAGGGTTTGGCCAGGCTGCAGTGGCGCTGCAGGTAGAGAGTGGACTAATCAATGCACCTCTGTCCTTTCAGGAGAAGATGGCCCATAACAACATTGAGAGGTCGCACACCTCCTCATCCTCTTCAGGTACAAGCAGGAGGCCTTGGAGTTCGAGAGGCACCATGCACCTTGATCAACCGGCCGTGATGAGGGGGTGTCATATAAAGGTAAGAGTGCAGTACATTGACATGAGAGTTTTGGATGCTGCAAACAATCTTGTCCAGTCTCATCATTGATGAGAGCCTCCAGACTGGATTCCACATTGATCATTGAAGGACGATGGCTCCATGATGCAGATCTCCATTGTCTCACCAGGATTTTTGGCATGCACAGTGATAGTGTAATGACATGTCCTTTTTCTCCCTTAGATCTGCCACCAAGCAGCCAAACGCAGGATCTCCTGGAGAAACCCTTGACATCGGATGACCACCATGCTGCAGAAGCACCTGCGTAATGCCCATTCTCTGAACCAGGCACCAGCGTAGATACCAGCATCTTGGTGGGCATTAGTTCGGCGGCTAGTATCTTGGTGCACATTGGTGAGGGCAATTCACCCTCACTTGAGGTGCAGGCAGAGTCAGAGAGAGCCTAGGGTGCCAATAGTTGGAGGACTAGAATGATGACCAGAATGGAGGCCAGAATGATGCTCAGTCATCCTGATGATGGGCCTCTGGAGTCATCCTTTAGGCCGCAGATGCTGGGTGTCCAGCGAGGTGCGCAGGAGGATCCGGCGGAGATCCAAGAGGGTATGCATGCTATGGTCTCCTTTGTGGAGGAGTTCCTGCGGAGCGTGATCACTGCATTGACCCTTGTGGCCGAGCGCAATTTCTCCTCCATGGAGAGAGTGGTGACTCACATGAAGAAGCTGTTCCAGGAGCAAAATCAGGGGTTCCTGGGGTTGCGTTCAGGTGGTCAGTGTCCATGTGTGAGATGGATGAGGTGCCCAGATTTCCAGCTTGATGCCCATCCATCAATGGCGAGGAGGGAGATCCACAGCGATCTCCTGTTAGTGCACAAGCTGCTTGTCGTCTCTGTGGGCTTCTCTCAGGGTGCTCTGGATAATGGCAGCAGCTCCTCCGCCCCTCTGCCAGTGACTGTGGCATCTGATGAGGCTGCAGTGACGGGGGAGATGCCACTGTGACAATGGCTGCTCCCTCCCAGGCAGGGCTAGCACAGGTTCCACTGGCCAGAGGTTGACTGCTAAGGTCAAGGCCAACAAGATAGCAGAGTCAGCAGGCTGTCTGCAATACCAATGCCAGCGAAGGGGGAGCACCTAGACATAGCACCCTTAAACGTAAGCTTAAAGCACAAGTGGAACTGGTCACAGGTGATCTTTTGCTCCCCCATTTTGTTTTACCCTTTTTAATGGTGTGACCAACAACATCAGATATTGTTCTGTTCAATAATCTGTGAATTCCAACATTAAATTACATTTGCTTTTGTGTTATTGGCCTGAGTATGCTTCATTTGTTTTGTAGTTGCAGGTTTTGCCAGTATGTAATGCTAGACACCGGTGGCTCGAAACTTTATTGCAGTCACTGAGTGTATCTTGGGGGCAAAGGAAAGGGTCACTTCTGTGATGGTGACAGCAGCCCTAGCTCAAGGTAGTAGCTTTTATTTGGCAGCCTATCTGAAGGAACGTTTGATCAAGGCATCTCTGGTGTCCCTGCGTCCCTGGAGGTAACTGAGGTCTGGCTCTATGCCCTCAGCATTCGCCACACGAGCTCCTCTTCTGCCTCACTGCTGGACTCATCATCTGTGGCCTGTGCAGCTGCGTCAACATCCTCTTCACCCCTTGCCAGTGCCAAATTATGGAGAACGCAGCATGTAACTACTATCAGTGACACCCGCCCTGGAGGGGTACTGCAGTGCGCCTCCTGAATGGTCCAGGCATCGGAAGCACATCTTGAGAAGACCTATGGTTCTTTCTACCATTGCCCTTTGAAGGCATGGCTCTTGTTGTATTGCTGCTCCGCCTCTGTTCTTGGGTGGCGGAGAGGCGTCATGAACCACCTTTTCAAGGGATAGCCTTTATCACGCAACAGCCATCCATCCAGTCGGGCTGGAGCACTGAAGAGCCTCAACACCTGGGAGTGTCTTAGGATGTACACAAAATGGGGGCTGCCAGGATATCTTGCACAGATTTGCAGAAGCTGCATCCTATGGTCACACACTATCTGCATGTTCGTGGAGCGGAATCCCTTTTTAATGAAGACACACAGCTGACCTGCTAATGCCTTGATGGCCACATGTATGCAGTCGATGGCACCCTGGACGCGGGGGATCCCAGCAATTGTTGCAAAGTCTCTGGCTCGCTTGGCCTGGATGTCTCGTTCATACAGAAGTGAACAAAAGTCAATACCCGCCTGAACAGAGCTTCTGTCATCAGCTTGACACAACTGTGGACAGCTGATTGGGAGACTCCACACAGATCCCCCATGG
Organism: Carcharodon carcharias; assembly: GCF_017639515.1. Lineage (NCBI taxonomy): Eukaryota > Metazoa > Chordata > Chondrichthyes > Lamniformes > Lamnidae > Carcharodon > Carcharodon carcharias. Next base: position 22,814,705 of record NC_054475.1, read on the forward strand.
ACCCCTGGAAAGAGCTGGAAGCATAGAACTTGAGGGCCACTGTGACCTTCAGAGCCACTGGCATTGGGTGTCCACCCACACAGCTGGAGCTGATCTCAGGCTCGATCATCTGATAAATAGAGATCATGGTCTCCCTGCAGGGACGGAGCCTCCTTCGGCATTGCACCTCAGACATATTGAGGTAGCTGCGTCTACCTGTAAACCCTGGCAGCAGGATAGTGATGTCTTCTGCGGCCCCTTCTGCCTTGGACTTCCTGCTGGCCCTGTGCCCCCTTGTGCCTGCGCCACTCCTCCCACAGGCCTGACCCTGGAAGCTGCATTGGGACACCTGGTCTCCTCTCCCTTCTGCCCTCTCTTCCTCCTCAGAGGAGGTGCCTCCCATAACAAGGGTGAAGGAAGGCTGTCTGATACCTGGAAGGGTCCACATGGTCCGATTCCTTAGGGGGCCTTGAAGACACCAATGAGTCATGAAATGGTGTGTGGAAATGATAAGAATGAAGCCCTGATCAGAGATTAAGCTAACAAGTACCATTAAGCAACCAGCAGCAAATTATCTCCAAAACTCCTCACTACTCACAATGGCAATGCTGCTGACCCATTTTATCCCGCCCGTGGATGAGGTTTTGCAAAATGTGAGCTGCCCGCCTACCCATTTTGCCTGTGTGACAAGTGATGCATCACATGGGCATCGTTAATTTGCCATCATTTGGGTTGTCAAGGGCCTTAACTGGCCTCTTAATTAATGGTGGGTGTGGCTCTGACTCCCGCTTGTGCTCACCGTCCAAAATATAGCGCGACTGCGTGATGATGTCAGGACGCTCGCCTTATGTCATCACATGTCATTTTATGCTCATTTGGGTCAGGCGCGTGCCAGCCCGACAAACGAAAATTTCTGCCCATGGGGGTCAATGGAGTATGATGGGGTTGGTGGGGAGTGGAAACGATGGCAGGCAGAGGGGAGACCGAGGATGGAGAAGCTGGAGCTTGACATGACAGACTGGAATGCAGACTCAGAAGGCAGTTTATGGAAATCAAACTGTATTAAGGGGAAGGGATGCACATACTCCAGGACAGGAGGGGGGGAGTTGTGTTAATGTGGCCCAACAGGGATGGGTTACACAGATTCATGGAGGGAGGGGAGGGGATATGTTTGCACATGAGGGACGGGTTGCACAGAGGCTAATGGCATTCAGGGGGTTGGGGGGGGGGGGTGTTGTGGGGATCAGTCGTGAAGGAATGGGGGAATACATTGAAAAACAGTTATAGTCCCTGGTCTGGGGCTAAGAGGCCAGCGTGAGAGATTAAAGGCAGTCCTGGGATTTGTGAACCTCACAGGATGAGAGATTAAAGACAGCTGTGGGGCTGTGTTGGCCATGCTACAGTGTTATGCATGGCACACGCGTCGTAATCCCATTCCAGGGAGAGGTAAGGCCTGTGGTCTCAAATGGGATTAGGCACAGCTTGGTGTGCAGATGTGTTCATTGTCTTCCATTGGTGTCAATGGGGTTGGCTGGCATGGTATTGGGCTGCAGATGGGATGGTCATGGTTTGGGGAGGCATTTGCACCCTGTAAATGGGGAAAAAGTAGTAAAGGGGAGGGTACTCGAAACACTCCTGGAGTGATTCTACTCTGTAAGTCACTGTGCACACAGCCTTGAGATGGGGAGGGGTGAAGTCCACATGGAGCATTGACAGTGAAAGATTCAGGGGGAAGGGCTGGAATGTCCACCACAGTGCCAACAGGATCTAGGGTTACTGGGGGAGGCTGGAGAATTACCAGAGGGAGGTCTACCTGCACATTGTGAGGCTCCAGGCAGATTGGAGGGTCCTGAGCACTAACAGGGGAGGGGCAAAGCTGGTCTCAAAGTAGAAATGCAGCATCAACATCTTGAAATCCCTAAGTTATTGCACAGTTTAAAATTGAAACTGGAGAAGAATCTGCATGGGAAGGGTCTGAAGTAGTGTTGGAGGAGTGCATGGCTGGACCAAGGGGCCCTTTCAGGGGGCACCCTCAAACAGCATTGAAATAGAAACAGAGCTGAGAGAAAGGAAGAAGACTTCCTTGAGGAGGTGTAATTGGAGCCATTGCATTTTGGTGCACTTTAATGAGAGACTACAGGATTCATTGGCCTCACAATATATTTGCCCCATTTGAGCATTAACAGAGAAGTATGTGAGAACAGAAAATGCAGGCAACCGTTAAGGAAGCACAGTTGCTGCATATCTGCTAGATCATCAATGAAAGTGTTTAGACTTGTGAATCCCAGTTGCATATTTGTTGTGGGATGGCCAAGTTGGTACTATAGTTAGAGTTGATCAGCAGAAACTTCTTAGATGGAACACATTCTGTTTGTTTACAAGATACGTAGCAGCTACACATGTCCAACAGAGGGCGCTAGTGAGAAGTGATGGAAGCATTCTGGGAGAAGTCACCGCAGACACAGCGACTCAGAAAGGAATCGAGGAGAAGGACTCTTGCACTCAACAGGAGGAAGAGCATCCAACAGTGGGTGCTAGTGAGAAGTGACAACAGGTTTGGTAAGAGATTAAATGCTTTAAAATAGGTGTAAAGATTGTATCCATAAATGTGCATAGCATTAAATCTACGACGTGATGTGTTGCGACCTTGGACTACCTTGCCAAGGTCAAAGCTGACCTGTTTCTGCAGGAGTGTGTGATACCACACCTCAGCTCCTACAGGCAATGGTCACGATGGTGGTCCCATGGGCCATCGATCTGGTCGGGAAGAAACGACTCTCGTTCCTCCGACCTGGGTATTCTGCTGCGGGGAGGCAACTTCCGACTGAGTGTTGCAGTCTGGCACATTCCAAAGTCCAGAACTACGTGCTGAGGGACGCAGTAAAGCTTGGGGCAGCCGTTGCTAAGGCGCAATGGGGAAAGGTCGCTGTCTAAGACCTTTCTGCCATAGTGCACAAAGGGGCTGGGAACTGTTGAGAGCCCCTCGGGCTCTACAGCTCAAAATGAATGCATGCATTGAATACTAATTGTATTATAATTGTATTGAAGCACCTCAGAGTGCAACATGATGTGTGTTGATAACTCCAATATCATTGTCTGATTGTCTGTAATGACCATATTGAAATGATTGTAATATTCATTGATTGTACTGATGCACCTCGTGATCCATGTGTAAAAGTTGAATCTGATTGTACTTTTGTGCTGGTGATTTTGAAATGTTTTGTAATGTTTTTCCAGATATTTTATGAATTAAGTATATTTTTTAAAAAAATTCTGGGAGAAGTCACCGCAGACACAACTCAAGGGAATTGAGGAGAAGGACTATTGAACTCAACAGGCGGAAGAGCATCCAACAGAGGGCGCTAGTGAGAAGCATTCTGGGAGAAGTCACCGCAGACACAACAGCTGTAAGCTGCAGGGCTATGGGCTGGGAGCAGGAAGGTGGGATTAGAAAGGGCATTGGTGTCCTTGGGCTGGCATGGACAAGATGGGCCAAATGGCACCCTTCTGTGCTGTAACTTTTCTATGGTTCTATGGACTTCTACATCAAACCCTATCTCCATACTTTTGACTCTAATTACTGACTACTGAGGTAGCCCGCACTACTCCTCTATTGGTTACAGGAGATCATGTGATCTTCCTTTATAACATCCTTCTTAAAGGTGTACTACACATTACATAAAACCATAATTACCACATCCCTCCCCCTTTACTTGGAAACACATTTTACATTTACAATTACAATTTTCTCAAAGTATCAAATTATTTACACATAAATAATTTACAAATTCAGTCTTTCTGAGGGTTTCCTTTGGTGTGTAGAACATCTCAGCTCTACAACTTCAGCTGCTTTGTTAGGAGCCTCATTTTCTGGAGTTTTCTGAACATCAGGTTCTTCAGCGGGTACTTGCAACACCTGCAGGTACATCATACACATCTGTACTAGGTTGAGTTCTCTCATCAGGAAATGTTGACCTGGTCATGAACACTGGTAGAACCATTTCTTGGTGATTTGTTTCTCTCTTCCTTAGATGGTCCACATGACCTGGCCTTCCACCTTCACGTGGTAAGATAGAGGTCCAGTCACTGCACTTATTTCACCCAGTAACCACTTTGGTCCTTCTCTAAAGTCCTTCATATATACCGTCTCTCCCACAGTAAATTTTCTCTCATGACCTTGCCAGTCATGTCTAGTTTTCTGACTTCCCTGACTCCTTCCCACCTTCCTTACCCCCTAAATTTGGCATTATTAAACTCAATCTCACCCTGAGATGGTATTTCATCAATAATTCTGCAGGTGTGACACGTGTTTTGTGTGAGGGCTGGTCCTATAATGAAAAAGAAAGCGTGCTAGTTTGGTTGCTAGGGAATCTCCAGTTAAATTCTTCATGCCTGACTGGGAACTTTGAACCGCCCTTTCGGCAAATCCATTTAAGGAAGGGTGGTACGGTGAAGTTTTTAAATTAGTGGTACCGCTGAGACTGATAAACCGTTGAAACTCAGCACTTGTAAATGCCGTACCGTTATCAGAAACGACTACTTCTGGTCGTCCGTTAGTTGCAAAACTTTGATGTAACTTCTCAATTTTAGTTGGTGACTTCACCTCATATATGTCCATCTATCTTGAATGGGCATCAGCAATGAGCAGAAACATTTTTCCCGTGAACGGTTCCACATAGTCAATGTGTAATCGTACCCATGGCCTTTGTGGCCACACCCAAAACTGTAATGGAGATGTTGAAGGTAACTTTTGCAATTGTTGACATTGCGCACAATTCTTCACTAAGCTCTCTATTTCTCCATCCATCCCAGGCCACCATAGATAGCTGCGTTCTATGGTCTTCATTTGGGAAATTCCTGGATGTGCACTGTGTAATTCAATTAACAATGGCTTTCTTCCCTTTGGAGGGACTATCGTGCTCCCCACAATAAGATACCATCCTGGCTGGTTATTTCATGTCTTCTGTTAAAGTACATTTTCATTTAGATACGGGTTCTTGTGACCAACCATGAAGCACTTGTTCTTGTACTTGAGATAGGATTGGGTCCCTATTTGTTAAGTCTCTGATCTGTCTAGCACATATTGGCGATAAATCTAACAAATTTAATGAATACACAAGTTCTTGTGGAATAGGGACATCTTAATCATTTTCTTGTAAAGGCAAACGAGTAAGTGCATCAGCATTTGCAATTTGATTTCCAGGCCTATGTACAAAAGTATATTTGTATGCTGCTAGGATCAGTGTTCTATTTGTGTTTCTGTGTCTTCTTTTGATGGGCCTTCTTCTCTTTAACACTGACTTCCATATTGGCCAGACTACTCTCAGATGCAAGCTTGACTTGAGTGAACTCAGCGGTTGAGTCTCCCAGAATTTCATCATCTGTCTGCTTCTTAGAAAATTCTGCGACTTTTACACCCAAAGTCTCTTTGGCTTCAAGTAGCTGATTCTTCAGCTTTTCCATCTCTTTTTTGCATTTGTTTGCTGCCTCCTGGAAAATTGAGCATTGTTGTGTCTTCTCTGCGAACTCATTCTTCAGCTTATTCATAAAGTGCTGAATTCTTTGTTTCTTTTCATACCTTTCCAGTGGTACAACTTAGACCTGAGGGAATCTTGTACTGTGTGAAGGTCTTTCAGCAGGCTTTCTTTTGCCTTTCAAAGGTTGCTCACCTCAACTTGAACTCTGTCATTAAGCATGGTCTCTTTGACTTCCTTTTGCTGTCCTACCATGTTTTGACTTAAGGTAGCCAGCTTTTCTACAGGTTGTTGAGTCCCTATGCACTCCTTTTTCAAAACAGGAAGGCTTCCAACTTCCTTTTGGAATCTCAAAGGCCACTCAAGACTGATTTCCCTTAGCCAGTTTTGCCCTAGGAGGCTTGGTGCTCTGTCTGTTAATATCAACATTGGTAGCTTTGTTGATTGGCTTCTGTAATGGACAATAACTCTGCTTATGCCTTTAACTTGGATGTCTTCACTGGCGTACGCTTTTACTTTGGAATCAGTTTCTTCCCAATTTGATTGATGTTTCCAATAATTCAGATATTTGAAGGGGTGTTCACCAACTACTGTAGTGGAAGCCCCTGTGTCCACTTCCATTCTAATAGGTTTGCCATTTATCTTCACGGTTACATATATTTGTCCTGTCTTTCCAACCTTCAAATTAAATAATGAATACATATCTGAATTTGTTGCTTCAGTCTCTTATACACTGTAAATCTCATGGGATGTTCTCTTTTGTTTGAAAGTCTGCCTGATTCTTTCCTTGCACTGTCTCATTATGTGTCCATTTCGATGACAATAAAAACATTGGATTTTTAAAAAACTGACAATCGTTATAAGACTGCTTGTTACCACCTGTGCTGCAATTATTCCTTGTTTTCACTGCTAAGTTATTTCTTTTTATTTTCCTGCTAACAGTGGCTGTTTACCACTTCTCGGCAGAGTCTTGCATTTTTGCGCCCTTTTTGGCAGGGGCTTTCTGCCCAACATGGAGGATGGCGCCATTTTTCAGTTCCTGTATGGCTTTTAAACCCCTGCCATGCCTTCCATGACCACTGCTATCTCTAATGCCTTCTTAAAATCCAAATTTGTTTCGGACAGTAGTCTCTTCTGAATCGTGACCTCACTCACACCACACACTAAACGATCCCTAAGCATATTGTTTAAAGATATACCAAACTCGCAATCTTCTGTTAACTGTTTCAAACTTGTCACATAGCAAGCAACTGTCTCCCCTGAGGCTCTATTCCTTGAATTAAACTTGAAATGTTGCACCGTTACTGCGGGTTTGGCTGGTAATGAGCCTTCACAAGGTTAACCAATTCATCAAATTTTTTTGAATTTGGGGCACTGGGTGTAATCAAACTTCAAATTTAGCCATAAGCTTTATTTCTGCATGTAGATAAAAGGATCACCTGCTTCTTCTCTTCCCCCATAATGTCGTTCGCTTGGAAATAGAAAATGAGGTATACAATATAAATGAGACCAATCATCCGTAGCTGGATCGAAAGGATCAATTCTTCCGAATTGCGGCATTATGTGAGGGAATTACTTTGACAATTTGGAAATTCTACTTACAATTACCTTGTGAGGTACAGCCTGATTCCCTTTCTCTCAATTTTTTTTGTTTAGTAATTTTACTCTCTATGCTAGTTTGTTGTATCTGTCATCTATCCTCGCATTTTCCCTGTCGCCTTTGTTGCATCCTCATTGTAAGTTTGTTGGTCCTCACTTTATTGTTGTTTTAACCTCACTTTATCCTCATCGCTAGTTTGTTGAGGCTTGTGAATCCCAGTTGTACACGTGTTGTGGGATGGCCGAGTTGATACTATAGATAGAGTTGATCAGCAGACGCTCCTTAGGTGGAACACATTTTGTTTATTTACAAGGTACTCAGCAGCTACACATATGGGCTTCTACATCAAACCTTATCTCCATACTTCTGTCTCTAACTACTGACTACAGAGGTAGCCTGAGCTACTAATCTATTGGTTACAGGAGATCATGTGATCTTCCTTTATAATATCCTTCTTAAAGGTATACTACACATTACAAAAAACCATAATTACCACAGCCTGTAATGTGCTTTCTCCAACTGGCACGGATAATGCACTGGAGTGCTGCTTTGGGCTGCAGTAGAGTGCTTCAGTTAGAATTTGGTGAGAGAGGGACTTTTAAGGGTTAATTTCTATCTAAAGTCTAATCTTTCTTTAATTTAGCAACTAACTAAACGTTGCTCTTTGGGCTGGGAGATTGCGATTTTTAGTCCAGCTTTAAAATGGGGGTTATACATGCTTTGCTTGCAGCTGCAGCTAATTAATTAGTTAACAAACTTAAACAGGTTTTCAGAAGCTGGATTCGGACAGCATAAAAACAAGTCATCTATACTGCTGCTTTTGTCTGTACTGAAGTGTTGTTTTGGAATGCTTCAGTTGGAGTTTTGTGAGAGAGGGAGTTTGGTGAAGAGGGAAGGAGGGACCCTTTCAATTTCTACCTGTCCTCAGTAAGAAGAGTGGCGGCCTTGGTAGGTAGGACTTGGTGAGTATTTCTTCTGTCCTTAATATTCTCTAAACAAGAGGAAGTAAAAGCAAAGGGAGTAATTTAAGGGTAAGTCATGGCAGGGCAGCTCAGCCAAGTGGAAAGCTCTTCCTGTGCCATTGTACAAAAAAGTATGTGTAAAAATGTTAAAAAGACAAGTCTAGAGGCACTGTATCTGAATGCATGGAGCATTTGCAATAAAGTAGATGAATTAACAGCGCAAATATATATAAACGGGTATGATATTATTGTGATTACAGAGACATGGCTGCAGGGTGACCAAGGCTAGGACCTGAATATCCGAGCATACTCTATTGAGGATGGAGGGGCAAAAAGGAGGAGGTGGTGTGGTATTGTTAGTTAAGGATGAAATCATGCAATAGTGAGAGAGGATATTGGCTCAGAAAATTTAGATGTAGAATCAGTCTGGGTGGAGCTAAGAAGCAACTAGGGGTGGAAAACATTTGTGGTGGTTGTCTATAGGCCTCCAAACAATAGTGATAAGGTAGGGGACGGCATTAAATAGGAAATTAGAGATGCATATAACAAGGGTGCGACAGTACTCTAAGATGACTTTAATCTACATATAGACTGGGCAAACAAAATTAGCAATAATACTGTAGTGGATTAATGTCTGCAGTGTGTATGAGATGTTTTTTTAGACCAGTATGTCAAGGAACCCACTAGGTAACAAGCTATCCTAGATTTGATATTGTGCAATGAGAAGAAGTTAATTAATAATTTTGTTGCGGGAGTCCTTTAGGGAACAGTGACCATAACATCATACAATTCTTTATTACAATGGAAAGTGAAGTAGTCCGATCAGAAACTAGGGTCTTAAATATTAACAAAGAAAACTACGAAGGTATGATGCATGAGTTGGCTAAAATTGATTGGGGAACTTCATTAAAAGGCATGACGGTGGGTCAGCAATGGCTAATATTTAAGGAAAGAATGTATGCAATGCAACAGTTATGCATTCTTTTCTGGCACAAAAACACAACAGAAAAAGCGGCACAGTCAAGGTTAACAAAAAAAAAATTAAGGATAGTTTTAGATCCAAAGAGGAGTCATATAAAGTTGCTAGAAAAAGAAGCAAGCCTGAGAATTGGAGCAGTTTAGAATTCAGCAAAGGAGAACCAAGAGATTCTTTAAAAGAGGAAAAATAGAGTGTGAGAGTAAACTTGCAAGGAACATTAAAGCAGACTGTAAAAGCTTCTATATGTATGTAAAAAGAAAAAGATCAGTGAAGACAATTCACAGTGAAGTCCCTTACAGTTTGAAATGGGAGAATTTATATTAGAGAACAAGGAAATGGCAGAGCAATTAAGCAATTACCTTAATCCTGTCTTCATGGAAAAAGACACAAATAACTTCCCAAAAATACTAGGAACCAAGGGTCTAGTGAGAAGAAAGAATTGAAAGAAATTAGTCTTACTAAAACAATAATGTTGGAGAAATTATTGGGACTGAAAGCTGATAAATTCCCAGGGCCTGATAACCTACATCTTGGGGTACTAAAGGAGGTAGCCATGGAAATAATGGGTACATTGGTTGTCATCTTCCAAAATTCTGTAGATTCTGGAACAATCTTGGTAGATTTGAGGGTAGCAAATGTAACGCCACTATTTTAAAAAGGGAAAGAGAAAACAGCGAATTACAGACTGGTTAGCCTAAGATCAGCAGTAGGAAAATGCTAGAGCCTATTATAAAGGATGTGATAACAGGATATTTAGAAAATATCAAAAGGATTAGACAAAGTCAACATGGATTTATGAAAGGGGAATGATGTTTTAGACAAATCTGGAGTTTTTGAGAATGCTATTAGCAGAATAGATAAGGGAGAGCCAGGAGATGTGTGTATTTGGATTTTCAGAAAGCTTTTGATAAAAGCCCCACATAAGAGATCAGTGTGTAAAATTAAAGCACATGGGATTGAGGGTAATGTATTGGCATGGATTGAGAATTGGTTAGCAGACAGGAAACAGAGTAGGGGGAGAATTTTCTCCCCATCAGAGGGGTTGGGCGGGAGTGGATGCGGGCACACAAAGTCAGTGTGTTGGAAAATGCAGGAAAAATCTGTTGGAATTATTGGGGTACAGAAAAGTTCTGGAAGTAAAAGTACTGTAGGTTCTGAGGTTCAGGCACAGGAAAAACCAGTGGTTTGTGTACTGGTAAAATACGGAGAATAAGTCATAGGTAAAGAAGTGGGAATGTGTTCACAATTTACCCAAGAGAATTCTGAGGAGCAGGTTGCAGAAATGTTTAAAGACTTTGTGTGTAAAGAGAAGGTATTTCCATGTGTATAGGGTGGAGTAGATAAAGATGTTAAACTTTTAAGACACACATGTGCTAGTGGAGGAACTACCAGAGGGATTGAGTCTTCAAATTCTTCCAAAATAATTACTTCCCTAAGAGTTGCATACGTTGTCTCTTTTTAGCACCTGTATCCACCGGTCAAAATTACTTTGTTTTACTCGCTCAAACTCAATATAAGTTTGCCAAGGCAAACCAATTCCAAACCAATCAAGGACTTACAAATATTATCCCGCCAAGAGCCCCCAATTGTTATGACACAGCAATTAGTAAAGGCTGAGTTTTTAAAATCCCAGAGGGAAACTTTAAACAACTGTCATAACCTATATTTTCAATTGGTATGTTTGATATGCATCTGATTTCAGAAATGAAATCTCCAGAGGTTTTTTTTATATAAATTAGATTGAACATTTATTAATTTAACAAAGTATTTAACATATACACCTGTCTACAAATTATTACCATAATAACTATTAAACAAACCTCCAAATTAATCACTCCCGGGTAATCTTCCCCAAGGCAACAATAACCTAAACTTAAACAGATACCAAGGAAAGCACATTTTATCTTATGAATTCAAAATGAGGTTCCTTTCAATTTGTTTCTTTTGCAGACGGTTGTAGGCTTACAGGTGGCTTAGATCTCACATGCCTCTAACTTCCACACACAAAACTTTTCTGTATATGCCTAGCCTTCCCTTTGAACGCAAATTCTTATTGTATCACCAGGCCCTTTGAACTCCAGCTCTTCAAACAATCAAATCCCTTTCATTGTACCAATTTTATTAGCAATATAAACATATTGCTTGCTGTCCCTTAGCTAGGTGCAAGACTTCATCCCCAGTCTTTGAATGGCTTATTCAGCAAAATGTAAATCTGCCCTCTACTTCACTATTTCACATCTCAAAACTACTATACATCAGAATACCCAGACTAGCTGGCTTTAATCCAGTTAAGCCACACACAGACACAGAACCAACTAGAAGTCCAATTTAAAATTATTTCCAATAACAGTATATATATTAATATCTTCATGACACCCTCGAGTCCAACGCTCAGCTAAGCCAGGCTCTCCATGGTTTGAGCAAGACAGTTATAAGGTGTCCCTCAATTGGCCAAGATTTTCTGTGCTGAACTCTTGCACATGCCCTAAGACTCATCCCAACTCAAATTATTTTCTAGCTTGATTTTTGAACTGTGTCGTTGCAAGGTGAACTTGAAAATGGTATTGTTAACCTGGGAGACCAGCTTTCAAACTCCCCTGCCACCCATTAGGTTTCTCTTATCCTCCTCTATCCTCACCGCCTCCAAATTCCTCTTCCCCCTAACACTTTGCAGCCTTCCCCTGTTACGCTTGATTCCAACATTATCCATTTTGATGTTCCTGTCCTTCCTGCTGAACCCTTTCATGTTGATGTCCTCATGCCCATTGTTGATCTGACCCCCCCCCTTCTCAAGGCCACATGCATCCTGACTTTCCAGGACCATCTTCCCCATTACATGAGACTATACAATACCACCAACCCCCATGACTTTTCAGCTACCAACTTACTTACAGGATGCAAATGTCACCTCCCCCACCCCCCCAACAATGACTGTGCTATCTGCCTCAAAGTACCGTGCCTCTAACCCCTTGGATTAAATTCCTTAGGTGACTGACCATGCCCTGCACACCATGCTGTGCATGATTGTTACTGCCCATGGAGGTCTACTCGTATCCAAGACCAGGACAGAGACATGCTTGCCATGCAGAGACCATTAACTTGGTCCACACAAGCCAAGACAGTGTCTTCAATATGCCCCCAACAGCGTGGCCTCAGCCCCAGGAATGTATCTTCATTATGCCCCTGACAGTGTAGTTTTAGCCCCAGGACAGTCTTTGACTCCTCCGTGGACAGTCTTATAACCCTAGTCCCAGGCAGACTTTCATTACGTCACTTGGTCCCATTACTCCTCCGCCTAGCCCCACTTTCCCCTTCCATCCCTTTTTTTTTGGTATTGTATTGTATTCGTTCATGGGATGTGGGCGTTACTGGTTCAGACAGCATTTATTGCCCATCCCCAATTGCTCTTCTTCAGAGGGAATTTAAGAGTCAGCCACATTGCTGTGGGTCTGGAGTCACGTAGGCCTGACCAGGTAAGGATGGCAGATTCCCTTTCCTATGGACATTAGTGAACTAGATGGGTTGTTATGACAATTGGCAATGGTTTCATGGTCATTATTAGCCTTTTAATTCCAGAGTTTTATTGGATTCAAATTCCACCATCTGCCGTGGTGGAATTAGAACCCGGGTCCCCAGAGCATTACCCCTGGGTTTCTGGATTACCAGTCTAGTGACAATGCCACTATGTCACCCCCTACCCCCACCCTCACTCCCACCAGTCCTGCTTTCATCTCCCCCCTTCTTTCCTATGTTCCACTAGTGCCCCCTGGTCCTGCCTCCATCTTCCCCCTCCCCGCTAATATTGCTGCAAAAGCAGCATCTACATGCCTCAAAGTTGTTGATGAAGTGAAACTCGCCAGGTCCACACTACTTATAAACAGTCAGAAACTGACGTTCTAATTATCTGCTGGGGAAGCAAGTTATTTGGAGGGGGAATGTAATTCTGGCAAGTTGGTCTTTTAATGAGCATTCATGAGATGCAAATGTGGTTCCCAACATCGATCAGTGGGAAATTCGACCCGCTTTTAATCCGCCGTCGTAGTAGGGAGAACAAAATTCCAAACCAATTTCTTGCGGATGGGAAAATATTTCCCTAACACCAAATTTAGTGCCCTCACCTGCCACGATTCCTGCTGTTGGCGGAAGCAGAAAATTCTTCCCATAGAATTATTTTTGAAGGAACTTTGTGGAGGAATTAGACTATTTTCTGAAAAGGAAGAACGTGTGGGGATATAGGGAGAAGATAGGAGAATGGCACCAAGGGAATTGCTCATTTGGAGATCCGGTGCAGACACAATGGGCCGAATGGCCTCCTTCTAAAATGCAACGATTTGGTGAGTTCCTACACAAACTGGCTAGCTCAGTTAGTAGTTAATGAAACTCTTCTCAAGGCCGTGGTCTTGAGTCCCACGTTGGATGATGATTTTTATTTATTTTTCATTCAAAGCACACAAATGTCTAAAAATCTGATGATGATAACATTTAAAGATGAAGAAATGTTGAAACAAACCATTTAAAAAAAGAGGGTGGAATTTTCCGTGCCCGCTGGCGTTGAGTGTGTTCGGCAGCGTAAACGGACAATATGGCGAGAAGGCCAAAAATTGGTTTTCTGATGTTGTGGAACAGTTTGCGATTGTCCGCTCAGCCCATCAATGGTGGGCCACGTTTCCCACCATCAGACATTGGGAACTTCATTGTAATATATCTTCGTATCATTAGAACATATGAATTAGGAGCAGGAGTAGGCCAATCGGCCCCTCGAGCCTGCTCTGCCATTCAAGATCATGGCTGATCTGAATGTAATCTCAACCCCACATTCCCACCTACCCCACATAACCTTTGACCACCTTATTATCAAGGGCCTATCTAGCTCTGCCTTAAAAGTATTCAAAGACTTTGTTTCCACTGCCTTTTGAGGAAGGCAGTTCCAAAGATTCACTACCCTCTGAGAGAGAAAATTTCTCCTCATCTCTGCCTTAAATGAGCGATCCCTTATTTTTAAACAGTGATCCCTAGTTCTAGATTCTCCCACAAGCGGAAACAGCCTCTCCACATCCAATCTGTCAAGACCCTTCAGGATCTTAAAGGTTTCAATTAAGATGCCTCCTATTCTTCTAAATTCCGGTGGATACAACCCTAACCTGTCCAGCTTTCCTCATAAGACAACCCGCCCATTATTAGTCTAGTAAACCTTCTCTGAACTTCTTCTAACGCATTTACATCTTTCTTTAAATAAGGAGATCAGTACTGCACACTATACTGCAGTTGTGGTCTCACTAATGTCCTGTACAACTGAAGCATAACCTACCTACCTTTGTAACCAATTCCCCTCATGATAAATGATAACATTCTATTAGCTTTCCTAATTACCTTCCATACCTGCATATTAAACTTTTGTGATTCATGCCAGATCCCTCTGGATCTCAGAGCTCTGCAATCTCTCACCATTTAGAAAATAAGCTTCCTTTTTATTCTTCCTGCCAAAATGAATGATTTCATTGCTCACTTTATACTCCACTTGCCAGACCTATGCCCACTCACTTAACCCATCTATGTTACTTTGTAGCCTCCTTACATCCCCATCACAATTTACTTTCCTACCTAGCTTTGTGTCATCAGGAAATTTAGCCAATATCCCTTCGGTCCCTTCACCCAAGTCATTTATATCAATTGTAAAAAGTTGAGACCCCAGCACTAATCCCTGTGGCACTCCATTTATCACATCTTGCCAATCAGAAAAAGACCAACTCTCTGTTTCCTGTTAGTTAACCAATCCTCTATCCATATCGGTATGTTACCCCCTACATCATGCGTTTTTATTTTCTGCAATAAACTTTGATGTGGCACTTTATCAAATGCCTTCTTGAAATCTAAGTACAGTACATCCACTGGTTCCCCTTTATCTACAGCATGTGTGACTCCTTCAAATAACTCCCATAAATTGGTAAACATGATTTCCCTTTTACAAAACCATGTTGACTCTGCCTGATTGCCATGAATTTTTCTAAGTGCCCTGCTCTCACATCTTTCATAACTTCTAACATTTTCTCTATGACAGATGTTAGGATAACTGTCCTATAGTTTCCTGCTTTCTGTCTCCCTCCCTTTTTGAATAAAGGAGTTATATTTGCTATTTTCCAATCAAATGGAACTTTTCCCGAATCTAGGGAATATTGGAAAATTAAAACTAGTGCATCAACTCACCAGCCACTTCTTTCAAGACCTTAGGGTGAAGTCCATCTGGACCTGGGGATTTGTCAGTCTGCAGCCCCAACAATTTGCTCAATACCACTTCCCTTATGATTGTAATTTTCCCATGTTCCTCCCTCCCTTCCATTTCCTGATTTACAGCTATTCCTGGGATGTTACTTGTGAGGATCGAAGCAAAATACCTGTTTAATTCGTCCACCATCTCCCTACTTATCAATTCCCCAGACGCACTCTCTGTTGTACCAACAATCACATTATTAACTCGTTTCTCATTTAAATATCTATAGAAGCTCTTACTATCTGCCTTTATATTATTAGTTAGCTTTCCTGCATACCCTAATTTTTACCTCCTCATTGATCTTTTTGACATTCTTTGCTGTTCTTTATATTCTTTCCAATATTCTGACCTGCCACCGTCTTTGCGTAATTATCTGCTTTTACTTTTAAGTTTGATACTGTCTTAACTTTTTAAACTAACCACGGATGGTGGGCCCTCCCTTTGGAATTTTTCTTTCTCATCGGAATGTATATAATCTGTGTATTAAGAAATATTGCTTTAAATGTGTGCCACTGAACTTCCTTTAATACATCCCTTAACCTCATTTTGCCAGCTCAGTTTAGTTAGCTCTGCTTTCATGACCTCATAATTGCCCTTATTTAAATTTAAAACACTAGTTTTGGACCCAGCCAGTTCTCCCTCAAAATGTATGTAAAATTCAATCATATTATGATCGCTGCTACCTAGTGGTACCTTCTCTAGGAGATTATAAATTAATCCTATCTCATTGGTCAAAGCCACTCTACTATAGTCTGCTCTCTGGTTGGCTCCAGAACATGCTGTTCTAAGACACTATCCTGTAAACATTCTATGAACTCCTCATCTACGTTACCTTTGCCCATCTGATTTTTCCATTCCATATGTAGCTTAAAATCCCCTATGATTATTGCTGTACCTTTCTGGCAAGCTCCCATTATCTCTTCTTTTATACTCTGTCTTACTGTGTAGTTACAATTAGGGGGCCCGTACACTACTCCCACAAGTGACTTCTTGCCTTTTTCATTCCTCAAGTCAACCCAAACTGCTTCTCCATCCTGGTTTCCTGACCTTAGGTCATACCTGTCCAATGTGCTAATACCATCATTAATTAACAGAGCCAACTCTCCACCTTTTCCTAACTTCCTGTCCTTCCTAAATATCAGATACCCTTCAATATTCAGGTCCCTATCTATGTAATCCTGTAGCCATGTCTCTGTAATGGCTACCAGATCGTACTTATTTATTTCTAATGCGCTATCAGTTCACCTGTTTTGTTTCGAATGTTATATGCATTTTGATACAGAGGTTTTAGTTTGTCCTTTCATTATTTTTGTAGCATCTACACTTATCTGCTGATTTACTCTTAAATTTGTATGCTCTGTCCCTTCCTGTCACAATCTGTTTATCATTTCCCATATTAATACCTTTCCCTCTTGCCTTGTCTCTAGTCTTTGGTTTACCACATCTTCCCACATTTGATCCCTTGCCCCCATGATATAGTTTAAAACCCTCTCTATTTCCCTAGTAGGGCAGCTCAAGAGGACACCAGCCCCAACACGGTTCAGGCGTAGACCATCCCAATGGTACAGATCCCACTTTCCCCCTACTGGTGCCAGTGCCCCACAAACTGGAACCCCCATCTCTCACACCAATCTTTGAGCCATGCACTCATTGCTCTAATCTTATTTGTCCTGCGACAATTTGTACGTGGCTCAGGTAACACTCCAGAAATGATTACCTTTGAGGTTCTGCTTCTTAATTTGGTGCCTGACCATGCAGAGCCTCCTTCCGCATCATGCCTATGTCGTTGGTACCTACGTGGACCATGACTACTGGATCCTCCCCCTCCCACTGCAAGTTCCTCTCCAGCCCTGAACAGATGTCCCCAACCCTGGTACTGGACAGACAACAAAGCCTTCTGCTTCTTGCTCTTGCTGCAGAGAACAGTGTCAATCCCCCTTACTATACTGTCCCCTACTACCACTACATTCCTTTTTGCTCCCCCCCCACCTCTTGGAGGACTTCCTGTACCACAGTGTCATAGTCACTTTGCTCATCCACCCTGCAGCCACCACTCTCATTCAAACAAGCTGAAAGAACATCCGACCTGTTGGCCAATTGCAGAGGCTCATACTTCTGCACTCCTGCCCTCTAGGCTCCCTTACTTGCCTCACTCGCAGTCATACCCTTCTGTCTCTGGCCACTGACCAAATCAAAAGACCCTATCCTAAGTGACCTGGCTGCCTCCTGGTATAAAGCATCCAGATAACTTTGCCCCTCCCTGATGTGTCACTGAGTCTGCAGCTAAGCCTCCATCTCAATGACTCTGAGCCGAAGTTCCTCGAGCCTCAAACACTTACTGCAGATGTGTTTGTCCTGGATCACAATGCTATCCAGGAGCTTCCATTTGTATGAAAGAATGAGTGGTGATGTCCCTTGAGCTGGCAGTGAGTGAGATGCCAATGCATGTGTGGTGGGCTTGAGTGTGTGAGTTTAGAGTGATGAGATGGTTACCTTACCCTGGTGACGTGGATGAGATCACTTGTCCTCTATCTGCATTGGATAGTCAGGCTCTTCTATGCAGCACTGGCACGAATCACCACTGCTATTGCCTATCAGACAGAGTGGTAATATTGCTGCTCCTCCTGCAGCCAGAGCAGAAGTAGAGGACATCATAGCAGGCCTCCACAGTGTCCAAATGGTGCTTGAAGGATGCGTCACTAAATGGGGGGGCTGCAGTCTCCTTGCTTTTTGGGGCCATATCTTATTTGCAGCAGTTCTGGGCTGGAAGCACTGGAAGGTGTGCATATGGCTATATTTTAAACATGATGCCCAGCGTGATGAAGGAGTGAGGTGATGTAAATTGGAATTTACCTGCCATCGAAATGGCGTGTTTCCAGGGAATGCGTAATTAATGTGGCAGGATTGGGACAATACAGTGTCAGAAGCTGCCTTTGTGGCTGGGGGGTAAAACATCTTTTTCCACGCCCGCTACCGTGCTTGATACAAACCTGGGATGATTCTCTCCATACAACCACTATTTTTGCTACAATAATCTGACCATTAAAATGGTTGCATTTTTTTCCATTAACAGATTTTGTTGTAAAGAAGACAGTTATAAGACAAAACTTGCAGCAAATGCATAATTGAGCAACATATAGCAAAGTTGCACTTAAAAGCATCTCTCACTTTAAGCAACCTTATTCTGAGATTGACACTGCTTCTGTGCATGTGTAGGAAGTGCTCCCCCAATGTTGGGGCACAAATAAACGCAGTCAAATAAAAAATTAGTTGCGCCATTCTTGCCATGCTCTAAGCTATAGACCTGGTTCCAAGAGGTGACAAAATTCAGTGGCCTCCTGCTTAGTGAAGCACTGATGTTGACATTACTCCTGGCTTAGTTGCAGGTAGGAGAAGCGTTCTTGGAGGACCCTAGGTGAGTAATGCTCTCCTGCTTAGAGTCCTTCTCCCCTTTTCCTCCTCCCTCTATGAGCAGTTTCTCTTCTTTACTGCATCTCATCTGCAACCCGGGTGGTTGAGGGGGCTGGGGGTGGTGTTTGGGACTGCTTCTAGAACCTCCCTAACTTTGAGCCAGTGGTATGAACCATAGAACCATAGAACACTACAGCACAGAAAACAATCCATTCGGCCCTTCTAGTCTGTGCCAAAATATTATTCCGTGAGTCCCATTGACCTGCACCTAGTCCATAATCCTCCAGACTTCTCCCTTCCATGTATCTAATTTATTCTTAAAACTTAAGAGTGAGCCCGCATTTACCACGTCAGATGGTAGCTCGTTCCACACTCTCACCCACTCTCTGAGTGAAGAAGTTCCCCCTAATGTTCCCCCTAAACTTTGTCCCTTTCACCCTATCGCTATGTCCTCTCATGTTTATTTCTCCTAATCTAAGTGGAAAGAGCCTACTCGCATTTAATCTGTCTATACCCCTCATAATTTTGTAAACTTCTATCATATCTCCCCTCATTCTTCTACGCTCCAAGGAATAAAGCCCTAACCTGTTTAATCTTTCCCTGTAACTCCTTAAGACCCGGCAACATCCTAGTAAATCTTCTCTGCACTCTCTCAATCTTACTGATATCCTTCCTGTAGTTAGGTGACCAGAACTGCACACAATACTCCAAAGTATAACACCATAACATCCCAACTCCTATACTCAGTACTTTGATTTATGAAGGTCAGTATGGTCATCACCCTTTTAGTCACAAGCAACACTTGCCCCATGTTAATGTGAAGATATTTTGCTACAGAACTGGCATCTGCAATTACGAGCACTACAAAGCTGAATTTTGCAGCCTGCAAGTTATCGTTGATGAACCAGAAAATGCAACAAAATTAAAAGCAAGGAACGAAAGATAATGGGCTGAATTTTACTTGGCCCTGGCGGGCATATTTCCCTTGGGAGGGGTGGGGGGGCACATAAAATGGCATCTGTGCCCATCCCACCATCTTCCTGCCCACCCTGAACGCAAACCCAAGTGTGCACCGAAATCGGCAGCCCACCCACCATATTAAAGTGCCTATCAACCCTAATAATACACATAATATATTTGGTATGGGCAACAGGTTGGTAACAGGAAGCTTGGTTTTTAACCTCAAATAGTTAAAGGGCAGGAAGGAAGGGTGTTCGCTCTTCGAGAGCTGCCCTTCACCATTGCAGGGCGGCCCCCCTTACACTGAACCCGCCTTCCTGTCAGCCCACTCCGTCTCTTAAAACCGCACTCTTCCCCCTCCCACCCCCCAACTGGCACTGTCCCAAATGCTCCCAAACTCTCCTGGCCCAAGACCCTGGACTTATCTGCTCCGGGGATCCTCGACCTTGGGCTCCTCTCTTCAGCTTCAGTCCTGGCAGCTGCCACTAACACCCTCTTGGTGCTGCCAGCATTGATGGAGCTGCCGGCCAGTCAGATTGGCTAGCAAATCCACAGGGTGGGACTTCCACCTCTCACCCACTCAGCCCTCGTTAATGAGCCCCACTGCATTTTATTGCTGCTTGGCGTGAAGTTGGTGACTTCATGCCAACATAGTGTCTCCCCTAGATAATTCATCTTTTTCTACTGGAATTTACTACAAAATAATTGTGCTAGAATTGTTCACCTTTCACTTCTCAGTCAACTAAACCCCAGAAAATATAGATCCATTCTACTCAATCTCTCCTCAAAGGAAACCCTTCTCACCTAGCAGATAATGTAACAAAAATTGCAACAATTTAAATTATAATTGTGAATTCTGGTGCATTTGAGGCCCCATTTTAAACAATGAAGAAAAGGAAGAAAAACTTATTTGGAAATTATTTTTTGATTAACAACATTTTTGATCAAATAAGTCAACCCAAAACCAAGGCATTAAAGGGACAAAATACAGGACTAGTATACTAGAGCCTTGTGTTTGACATGACCACTAAAGCTACCTGAGGCACACATGGTAGTAGAATTAATTAATGTTGACTAAAGACAGAGTATTATGGGCTATTGGCTAATTAGAACGTATCTTGCACTTGTCAAGGTATTGGGAAATATGACAATCTTGAAAATTTTATGGTAGCTTAATATAATTTTGCTGAATTTTATAACATAAATTTGCTAATTAAGTTGAAGAACTGTTGGAAATCTGGATATTTCATTACCATTTTGAATGTGCTTTTCTCCTCTGTCTAGCAATCACATGTGGTAATCCAGGGGACATCCTGAATGGATATTATGAGGCAGGTAGTATATCTTTTGGAAGTAAAGCTACGTTTTATTGTAACAGAGGGTGAGTATTCAGTGCACAAATCACTATAAGGTTGATCTTTGTTTAGAAATTTGTTCCATTAATGTCATTATTAAGGTGTGGTTACTATTTGTTCTTCACATTTCTGATGATATTCAGCCAGGTGGCCTTTGAGTAAGGCTTTCAATTCATTATCAAATAAAAGTCAATTTTGTTGATCTTTTTTAGCACCTTCCAAAATAACTTGGTTTCCCAATTAGTACTAAATTGTCAGTGAAGCGATAGAACTATTTAAGGATCAAAATGCAGATCTTTTGTTGGAGGCAGAAGGAATGGCTGAGGTGCTAAATAAATACTTTACATATGTGCTTCCTGAGGAAGAGAACTTTGCCAAAGCTGAGGTAAACTAGGAGATTGCCAGGGTACTAGATGAAGAGGAAGGCTGGCACTCCTTAAAGCAGATAAATCATCTAGTCTGTGTGAAATGCATCCTAGGTAGCTGAGAGAAGTAAGGTTGGAAATTACAGACATGCTGGCCGCAATCTTTCAATCCTCCTTAGAATAAGGGGTGATGCCGAAGGACTGGAGGATTACGGATGTTAAATCTTTGGTAAAAAAAAAAGGATACACCTGTCAATTACAGGTCAGTCAGTTTAACATTTTTTGTGGGGAAATTCTTAGAAACAAGGGCAGAGAATTTAATTGAGCCAGCCTGAGTGGGCATGGTTGCAGGGCGGGTGGGGGATGGAGAATTGGTCAGGGGTACTTGGATTGCATTCCTAGCAATGGGAAAACTGTCCCCAGTTAAGTTGGGGGTGGGAAGAGCCCAATGTAGAAATCCCACTGGCAGCGGGATGCCAATTAGCCTCATTAATGAGCCACTTGACACCAATTCTGCCTGAGCTCACTGGAATTCAGTAGTGGCTCAAGGACTTAATGGTGCTCACATAGCTCTCCTGTGCCCCTGGAAGGCTGTCCAGAAAACCCTATTAGGTTTGCCTGCGGCGTTGTAGGTAGGGGTTCTTTAGTTACACGCACTCAGTGTCTGATCAAGAGACCTGACATTGGGAAGGTAGTGGAGGGGGCTCTTGAAAGTCACCTTGGCACTTGCCTCTGACCGCCACCCCCCGCGTCCCCTTCAGATGAACCCCCATCTTGCCCCACTGAACTGTGCTGTGAACTTCATTGTTGGTCCTCCGGCTGTCCCTGAGTGTTACTCAGTGATGTTGCCAGCAATGGAGAGCTGCCAGCCTTTGTTTGGCCAGCAGCTCTTGGGAGGTGGTGGGATTTCCTCCTTCGGTGCTCTAATTCCCGGGGTAGACCTGATGCTGGCCAGTTAGATGCCTGATGAGCACTTAATTTCATCGGGCAACCACCACGGAAGGGATGCAGGGCTCCCACATGTTCTCCAACCAGTGGATGAGACACCCTTACCCACATTAAATCCTGAGCTATAACCTAGGAAAGAAAATCAAAAGTTTCTTGGACAAGCATGGACTGATAAAGGAGAGCCAGTATACATTTGTTAAGCGCAAATCATGATAAGGTAACAAAGAAGGTGGTTTAAGGTAGTGCAGTTGGTGTTCTGTCTATGGACATTCAAAAGGTGCTTATCAATGAAAAAGTACCTCATATCAGGTGTGTTAGCAAAATGTCCTTAGGATAAAAAGAGCATCAGCAACATGGAACAGAATTTCACAGTTTCCCACCGGCGAGTTTGCAAGCACTCTGAGGGTGTCCTTCCCATCGTCTACTCGTCTTTGACCTGGCAGCAATTTTACAGAGGGTGGGCGAAGCCCTCACCTCAAATTAGGCTTTTTAATGGCCAATTAAGGGCCACTTCCTGCCCTGCCACAATTGTTAGGCTGTTGGGTGGAGGTCAGGGACCGGGGGGAAAGCCTGCTTGGGCCTCAGGTGTTTCCTGAATAGGTTCCCACCTGCACCCCCCCCAACCTCCACAGCCACAGGTGTTCATTCTCCTGCCTGGCTTTTGCAACTGGCACGTGCAACCCCCCTGAACCCCACTACCACTCCATCCCAACCCACCCTCCCCCTGGGTCCACCTCTCCTGGCCCCACTGAGAGACCTCCAGACTTATCTGCATCTGGGCTTCCAGCATTTGGTTCTGAGGAACTCAGTGTAGCCTCAGCAGTGGTCACTGCTCCTCATGTCATTGCTTGGATTAGAGAGCTGCTGGCTAATCAAATGGCAGGCAGCTTTCTGTGGTGGAGCCTCCCCCCAAGATGGACCACAGAGCGTTAAATGGCTGCAGGGCATCCATCAGAAGAAGAGGTGTGTTCCCCGCCAACATTTTTGGTGGCAGGGCAGGAAACCTTGCCACCTGAACCATTCTGTGCATGGACACAAAATTGGCTATGTAATAGAAAAAAGGGTTGTGGTGAATGGCAGTTTTCTTTTGGACGGCAGGGAGGTATACAGTGGAATACCAAAGTTCAGTACTAGGACCATTATTGTTTTTGATCTATATTAATGACTTGGACTTAGGGGTACAGGGCACAATTTTCAAATTTTTAGATCACACAGAACTGTAGTAAGTGCAGTAAACATTGAGAAACATAGGGCAGGATTTTTGGGTCGTGCGGTGGGCGGGCCCAGGAATGGCCAGGAAACAATCCGCCGCCTGCGATTGGCTCCCGCCCGCAATTTCTCGCTGGTTGGCCAATTAACAGCCAGCCAGCGTGAAATGCGTGCTGAAAGGCTCAGCACTGCTGGGGGTTGGAGGGGGTGGAGCAGGAAGAGGGCGAGCATTGAAGTCTGTGCAGGCGTAGGGGAGCATGCAATGAAAACCCCTGAAGGCAGAGAGCCACCTCAGGGAGCTGAAGAACTTTTAAAATCAAAAATAAAGATTTTGAAAACCTGAAAAAATTGTCCCTAGATAGGATTCACTCACATGAACATAAACATAATAAAAATTATGTCGAAACTTTTAAAAAAATTAATGTCAGGAACCTCATCCCGCCCATGGATGAGGTTTCCTCAAAATTGCAAAGGCTGCCTGGCTGATTCACCCGCCCACCAACAATAAGTTTGCACAGGCAGTGAAAAATCTCTCTTCATTAATACTTTAATGGCCTTAATAATAATCTCTTAATTGTCGGCAGGCGCATTGCTGACTTTCATGCGCGCCGACCAACCCAACTATCGCCTGGGTGCGTGATGATGTCAGGCGGCACCCGCTCATGGGACGTAAAATTTTGCCCATTGTAATAGTATTTAAGACGACATATCAGGTTGTTGGATTAAGCGAACACAGAAGATGAAATTCAGTGCAGAAAAGTGTGAGATGATATATTTTGGAAGGAAGAATGAAGAGGAACCAGATATAGTAATTGGTGTAGTTTTAAAACAAGTGCAAGAAAGACCTGAGATATTTGTGCACAAATCTTTGAAGGTGGCAGGACAGCTTAACAGACCGGTAAATACAGTGGATGGGATTTTCTAGTTCTGCCTACTGCTGGGAATGTCTGGTCAAGCTGAAATTCAATGGACTTTTGGCTGGGCTGCTGAACTTCCCGCAGCGGGTACCGCCACAATGGGGCTGGCAAATCCCGGCTAGTATCTGGAATCCCGGACATTATAAATAGAAACAGAGGCACATAGCAGTTTTAGGTTTAAAAAAGGGCGCTTTGATAAATTTAGACTTGGTTGCATACAACTAAGTTAAACCAAATTACTGGATCTCAAATTAACCCTTTAAACTGCTTGAATTCAACAGAGTTGTCACCATCAGGCAAGATTTGGGCATAAATTAGCAAATAATGCCAAAGTTTATGAAACATAAGCAAAGTAAAACAATACACATCAATTAATTTACTCAATGAATTAAAACTTATCAATTAACTAATAAAAAAAGTATACTTACCGACCAAACATTACATCGATCCCCACACTCAGTAAACTCCCTCTGTCCCTGAGGACTTCACATCTTCTTCAAATGGATAGCCAGTTCAGAAGAAACAGAAAACAGCCTAAGCTTTTTAGGCAGATATGTATTTGCCTCTGCCTCCAAAGGAAACTGCACCATACGGAGTCCGCGCTGACAGGAAGTCTGTCTTTTGTCCCTGGGTCCAGTGGTTCACTATCAATCCCCAAGCTGAGAGGAAACTCCCTCTGGTCCAGGAATAAGGGATCACAGCTTTGAGGATGGACAAGAGAAGCTGGGGTCTTCTTCTTGGGGCATTGAAGGCTAAGAGGAGATTTAATAGAGGATTTTAAAATAATGAACTATTTCAATTATGTAAAGGAAAGTTATTTCCAATGGATGGTTAGTTGAAAACAAGATGGCACAGATTTAAGGTAATTGGCAAAAGAACCAGAAATAAAATGAGGAAAAATATTCTTATGCAAAAGCAGTTAGAATTTGGATTGCACTGCCTCAGAGGGTGGTGGATTTACAGCCAATAGTGGTCTTCAAAAGAACATAAGAACATAAAAAACAGGAGCAGGAGTAGGCCATTTGGCCCCTCAAGC
The DNA here is from genome assembly GCF_017639515.1 of Carcharodon carcharias. NCBI lineage: Eukaryota > Metazoa > Chordata > Chondrichthyes > Lamniformes > Lamnidae > Carcharodon > Carcharodon carcharias. The sequence goes on from NC_054475.1 coordinate 22,840,168, forward strand.
CTGCCTTGCCATTCAATAAGCTCATGGCTGATCTGCCCCAGGCCTCAACTCCTCTTTCATGTTAGCTCCTCATAGCCCTCAACTCCCCGATATTTCAACAATCTATCTACCTCCTCTTTAAATACTTCCAGTGATCTAGCCTCCACAACTCTCTGGGGTAGAGAATTCCAGACATTCACTACCCTCTGAGAGAAGAAATTTCTTTGCATCTCAGTTTTAAATGAGTGTCCCCTTACCCTGTAACTATGTACTCTAGTTTGAGATTCCTCCACTAGTGGAAACATCTTCTCAACATCTGCCCTGTCAAGACCCCTCACAGTCTTGTACGTTTCAATAAGATCACCCCTCATTCTTCTAAACTCAAATGCATAAAGGCCTAACCTGTTTAGCCGTTCTTGATAAGTCAACCCTTTCATCCCAGGAATCAGCCTAGTGAATCTCTTTTGAACTGCCTCCAATGCCAGTACATCCTGTCTTAAATACGGGGACCAAAACTGTACACAGTACTCCAGGTGCAGCCTAACCAACACCCTGTACAGTTGTAACAAGACTTCCCTATTTTTAAACTCCAAACCCCTAGCAATACAGGCCAAAACTCCATTTGCCGCCTTAATTGTTTGCTGCACCTGAATGCTAACTTTTTGTGTTTCATGCACAAGAACACCCAGATCCCTCTGTGCTGCACTTTTCTGGAGTCTCTCTCCATTTAATTAATAGTTTGCCTATTGATTCTTCCTACCAAAGTGTATGATCTCACACTTTGCTGCATTAAATTCCATCTGCCAAATTTTTGCCCACTCACTCAACCTATCTCTCTTCCCTTGCAGATTCCTTATGTCCTCATTACAACATTCCTTCGCACCTATTTTTGTATCATCAGCGAATTTGGATACATTACACTCTGCCCCCTCCAAGTCATTAATATAGAGAGTAAATAATTGAGGCCCTAGAACTGATCCTTGTGGCACCCCACTAGTAACGTCTTTCCAACCTGAAAAAGACCCATTAATCCTGGCTCTGTCTTCTGGGTGTTAACCAATCCTCAATCCATGCTAATACATTACCCCCGATACCGTGAGAGAATTGGATGAAAAGCTAATGGAGCAAAAATTACAGTGATATGATGAAAGAGCAGGAGATTGGTACAAAGTAGATTTCTCTTCAAATAGCTGACACAGACTCAATGGGGAAAACTTTCTCCCTGTTGGGGGTGTTGTGCGGGCGGGAGCGGGTGCGGATCCGATCGGCGCTCCCGATCGGGTCCGTGCCACCATTTTACGAGGGTGGGCCAATTAAGGCCCGCCCAGCGTGATGTGTGCACAGAGCTGCCTCAGCGAGATTGGTTTACGTTCCCAAAGTTTTAATAAAGAAAAAAATTAAGACATGTCCCCTCATGTGACAGTGTCACATGAGGTGGGACATGTCAATGATTTTTTATAAAAATTTTTATTCCATTTATAAACACTTCGTGATACCTCATCCCACCTGTGAATGAGGTTCCATGAAAAATGCGAAGGCCGCCTGGTCTCTTCGCCCGCCCACCAACCTTAAGGTTGGCTGGGCATCTCAGTTAATTAGTTTAATTGATATTTAAATGGCCTTAATAGGCCTTTGACAATTCGGTGGGTGCGCAGCCGAGTCAGCTGCACGCCTGCCAAACTGAAAATCTAAATGACGTGCGGTGATGTCGGGACGCTGTCATTTTAAGTCTCAGCGAGCCAAAGATTCAGGCCAAGGGGTCAAATGGCTGCCTTCCATGCTGTACTATTTTCTGATTTCTTGATTGTGGGTAATTTATGCTGTGATCATTCAACATGATAACATGGCTGAGAAAGTCAAAGCTATTCTTTGGCTCCCTTAAATGTCACCTGTATCATTGTTATTCTCAACATAGGCAGAGATCTTTGTTCATCCTGCCATGGTAAAAAGAATGAAATAACTGCAGCAGAGAGTCAATGCCAAAGGCTGGGGAGCCTTGCAATATCATACAGCTTTTGCATTCCAAAACTAGAATAATTGATCTAGATGCTTGATTAACCCATGGACATTTTCTTTCTTTCTGCAAGCAGCCTGCAAACTTCACACTGCCTCTCATTGGCATGATTGTAGTGTGTAGCCAACACTCAGCATGCTGCTGAGTTGCTGCACACCTGATCATGGGACATAATATCATGAGAGGCTACCACCTCTCAAAAGGGAGCTGCAGCAAGCACTGAATGTGGGTAAGGAAACGTGTTCAAGCAGGAAGAATGCTGAAAGAAGTACAAGGTACAGATTGGACTTCAAGGTTATCTGATGGAACACTGGAGGCCCTACACCTTTCAAAGTACTCCCAAAAATCAGACAACCTGGGAATGGGGCCAGGAACCCTGGAATCTGGACCCATCCGCCATTTTTATAGGGCTCCTGAGTCATCCTGACTTGGTGAAAATCCAACCCATGGAGCAAGTAAGCCAGGAAGTTATGCTAAACTTCTATAAAACACTAGTTCGACTTCAGCTGGAATATTGTGTCCAGTTCTGAACACTACAGTTTAGGAAGGATGTGATGGCTTTGGAGAAGGTACAAAGGTATTTTCTAGAATGGTCCCACGAATATGGGATCATAGGTTGGAACACTGAAAGATGTAAAGGGTACAGATTGTGTTTCAAGGTTATCTGTTGGAGCACTGGAGGCCTTGGTACATGATGTCACTGGGGCATGTGGTACATGATGTCACTGGGAGAAGAGAGTTATTCTATGCACGCTGGACCAAGAGGCCCTCCAGACAGGTACTGAAAAGGCAGTGCGAGCAGAAAGAAATCACTGTCAATGCCAGCGGTATAGCCCCAAGGATCTTGATGCAATGCCACCCATGCTGGATGTTGCAATATCGCTTTTCAAGTGATGTCCTTATAGGAAGCTCTACATGCAGGGGAGACCAGTACTGGGATGTCATCATGTGACCAGGAGCCACGGTCTCTCTGCACTGTAGTACCCCAGACAACAGGTTGAGTTGAGAGATTGCTCTACTGCTTGTACTGATTTTGCTGTAAGTAAACCCCACATGAGATCCACAAAAAAAAACAATCCAAGTACCTAATTTGTGTTAAATATAGATAGCACAAGGATATCACTACATGCAGTGATTTTACTCTTTAAAGTGAAAAAGCAGAACAAAGGATACAAGCTTAAAGTCCAAGGGGAGAAACAGCAGACAAGGTTAAAAAGCACTCCAGGAATTTCCACGGCACAGAAAACAGACAAAAACAAGCACTGAAAATCGAAGAAACAAGGCTCACGTACTTCACAAACTGTGAGTACCTTTGGGCTGGGTAAGTCCAGGCAAGCAGTCAGCTGCCTCAGGATCACACTACTTAAAGTGGAGAGCATAGTAGGAACACTGCTGGAGGCACAGAAAACATTCTTGCATACGAATAGTGCGTGAAAAAGGCTAAAGAACAGCAGAAGGATGGATTTCAAACCTCCTCAGTGTGAACTGGAAGGCCACCAATGTCCTACCTGAATTCAAACTTTTTTAACAGAATGTAGCTATGCTTCATAGACTAAGCAGAACCAGATAAGCAAGCCATGAAAATATTGATAGTAATTGGTATTGAGGGGTTACACAGAGTCAATACATCTGGTTTATTTGAAGAGGACCAGAATGATCCCACAAAGATATGGAAAATGCTACAGGATCAGGTTTGGGTAAGAGTAAATTTTAGAATTCATCACCAAGAATTGATGCCAGCAGCCACAGGAATCAACAGACCAATTTGTCAGCAGATGCCGTAGCAAGGGCTATGAATGTGACCTTTCAGGGACCGAATCATCGGACTGAATAGTGGAGTCTGTGATTGCCTCAACACCTATCAAATTGTTCCAAAAAGACCTCTTGGGGCAAAAAGAAAGGTCACAGCAATGACATGCTACCTGAAGATGGCAGGAAGTACAAAGCCATTGTAGCCGGACAACAGCATCTGCAAGCACGAGGTGCAGCTAACAATATTGGCATGGTAGGCAGGCCACAAAAAGCAAGCAAACTCTGTGGTAAGTGTGGTTTGTCACACCCACTGTGACACTGCCCTGAATTCCAAGATTTGTGCAAGGCATTGGTAGAAAAGGACACCTATGCAAGAAATCTGGCTCCAGAGATGTAGCCAGAGGGCACAATAGGAGACAAACAAATAGAAGACAGGTGCAGCATCATGGCAACAGCAGCAAGGAGAGCACCAGAGGCCTGTGCAAATGCACATAGATACACAAAGTTTACAGTAAGACAGACCTGAGTCTGTCTTGCTGTTTTACCAGGTAGACATGAGCAGACCAGTGGCAGGATCACTAGCATATGCAGATCTCAACATTGTGACTATCCACGAGATAACCAAGGTACCAAGGGCAGCAGAAGAGACCAGGAACAATTGCATTGAGGCAGTCCAGAAGTTACAACAACTGTACCCAGAATTACATAATTATTACAGTGCAGAAGGAGGCCATTTGGACCATCCTGTCTGCACCGGCTCTCCCACGAGTGGGAACAGTTACCCGGATAGGTTCAGTGCCATAGGAAGTTTCAATGGTGATGCTGTACTGCACCTCAGAGAAGATGCAACTCTGACAATCGACTCTCCCAGAAAGTGCAGCGTTCACAGACAAGAAGAGCTTAAGTGCGAGCTGGATGACATGGAATGCAATGGCATCATCCGTCATGTGCATAACCACATAAACTCAGTTCAATTATGTGTGTTCTAAAGAAGGATGGCACAATCAGGGTATGCCTAGACCCAAGACGTCTAAACCTCTCCCCAAAGAGATGCCAACACAAGATTCCAACAATGGAGGAACTGAATTCCAGGTTCCCAAGAGCTAAATTCTTCTCCAAGCCAAATGCCGAACATGGGTATTGATTGGTCCACTTAATTAAGGAATTTCAGGAAGTCACCACGTTCAGAACGCCATTTAGAAGATCTTGCTTCCAGAGACTACCTTTCAGCTTATCCGTTTGTCAAGATCTGTTCCAGCAGCAATTGGGCAGAATCACAGAAAGCATCACTGGATGCATAAGCATCGCCGATGATATCATGGTGATGGGCAAAACCAAAGAAGAGCATGATCAAAATCTTCACTCACTGATGGCAGTAGCTCACCATGAGGGGCTCATCTTCAAAAGCAGGAAGTGCCAGGTGAATTTGAGTAGGATCAAATTCTTTGGCTCCATCTATTCAGGCTGCAAAATCTGTTCCAACCAGGCAAAGTCAATGTTGTGAGACACATGCCTTCCCCACAGGACAAAGAAGACCTACAAAGATGCCTTGGATTTTTCAACTTCCTGGCACCATACATTGCAAATTTTACAGACAAACTATTGCCATTGAGAGAGCTACTGGAGAAAGACGTACCATATGTGTGGCAGGATGACCACCAACGTATGTTCAAGTCTCTCAAGCAATCATTGTCAGCAGATATCTGCCACCTACAGTACTACAACCCAAGGAAGAAGATATCCTGGAAGCCGACGCTTGGCAGAAAGGTCTAGGAGCATGCCTCATGCAAGATGGCAAACCAATTGCATTCAGATCCAAATGCCTATCTCAAACACAATCCAATTACTCCAACATAGTGTGTGAGACACTCTCTGATATTTGGGATCTCAAGATTCCACATTTACCTGTTTGGTAAGCAGTTCACTGTAGAAACCGATCACAAGCTGCTAGAGATGTGGCGCAAACCACTGACAAGTGCACCATCTCAACTACAATGACTCCTTGTAAAAGTACAGGGGTATGATTTCTATGTCTGCTACAAATCTGGTACCAAAATGGTAATCTCAGACATGCTGAGAAAATTGCAGAATCCAAATGAAAATGCTGACATTCCACCACATCTAAAAGTTGACAGCATGGACATTGAGGTAGAAGGTGTGTTCAGAATTGGTCTGTTGCATTTTGGTCAGAACAAGTGTGGCCAACTTCAATCAGAAACAGGCAATGACCTGCACCTGAAGGCACTATGGAAAGCTATCATAGAAGGATGGCCCAACATGATAAAAGAAGTGCCAGCCAACCTTAGATGTGCCTGGCCGTACAGGGGTGAACTTGGTGTCTTGAGAGGCATAATTTTCAAAGAGAAACAGGTACTTGTGCCTGAAATTCTTCAACAGGACATAGTGTCACAACTACATCAAGGACATATACGTATAGACCAGATGAGATGATTAGCACGTGCTATGGTCTGTTAGCCAGGAATTAATAGTGACATCAAGAAGTTAGTGAGCATGTGTGAGACATGCCAGAGCCACAAGCCACAGCAACGTAAAGAACCTCTACATCCTCACAAGGTCCCGTCAGTCCCTTGGTCCAAAATCATCACCAATCTATTTCCCATAAATGGCGACGACTTTATGTTAGTCACCAATTACTTTTCCAAATTTCCAATTGTCAGGCAGTTAAGTGACATGTCAAGTGTGTCCGTGGCAAACACATTGAATGCAATATTCAGTCTGCTCAGTGCACCTGATGAAATAATTTCAGACAATGGGCCACAGTATACAGGGACATGTGTGTCAAATGGGGCATGAACCATGTGATGTCCTCACCATACTACTCCTGACCTAGTGGCCTCACTGAGCGGATGGACTGCACCATTTAATCATTTATCCTGAAGTGTAAGACAACAAAAAAAGACTTTTGTGTTGCCATGACACACCTCTGAGCTACCTCTGTATATGGGTTTACCAATGCCAATGTTTGGAAGACAGGTGAGAACCATCTTACCAAACCATCGCCTATCCAAATTCTCTGATATGCAGGACGCATTTCTCGATAAACAAGAGAGGATAAAGATGATGGCATGCAAGTGCGGAACCACCTCAGCTACACAGACAAAAGGTCAGGGGCGCACACCCCACAATGGTGACATGGTTACTCGCAGAGCAATCCAAAATGTGCACTGAGCGTGGCTCTTATGAATTTGCAACATCCAACGAAGCAACATTGAGGATCAAAAGAAGCCAGCGAAGAGAAATGCACAACATACCACTTGTGCACAGGCAACACACCCAGACGATGACAATGGGATGGAACACCAGGACAACAACCAACACACCGACAACACATCTGCGAGTCAAGAACAGCCAAGGGCGAAACCCACACCTCCAGAAGGTTACACTGTGACGAGATATGGAAGAGCTGTCAAACCACCAAAATGACATATGGGCTCCTAGACTTCCAAACTCGTAAATTTTACAGTCAGTATTTCTGTATTTGTAATGCTTGCAATCCCTATCTCTGTATAACTAAATTTGCTATTGCTCAATGTCTATATGTCTCACTTGTAATATACAAGATTTATCTTTGAGAAAAAAATGGAATGTTGCAATATCAGTTTAAGAGTGAAGTCCCATTAAGAAGCTAAGCATGGAGATGAGCCAGATACCTGGATGTCATCATGTGACCAGGAGCCACGGTCTCTCTCTGAACAGTTGTACCTGAGCCAACAGGCTATGTCTAGAGATCCCTGTATTGCTTGCACTGATTTAGCTGTAAATAAACCCCACCAGAAATTCTCAAGCAAATAGAATCCATGCACCTCATTTGTGTTACATATAGATAGTACAAGGATATGACTACAGTGTGGTCAAAAGCCAGGCATTCTAGGGGCAGAGGAAATGAGGTCGTCCTGCAAGGCTATGTGCAGTTTCTCCCATTGTAAGTCATCAGCCTTCCATCTGCAATGCTGCAGCTGCTCAAGTAGTGTTATGTAGGGGCACTAGTACCAGCAAAGGCATATGGAAGACAGGCACTAAGAGAATGCACAAGGCAGATTAGTTGATTTTTGTATATTAGATAGTTTGAGAAATTTGTTTAGAATGATTGCTTTGTGGTGGTTTTCATTTCAGTACTATCTTCTGGCAGCCTTCCATCTCAGGAAATGATGCATTGCACCCTAGTGGCCAACTCTTGCATTAAACATTGCTTGTTGTGGTTCAGGAGGCCCACTCTGACATTGCAATCTCTGCCTCACTTACTGCAGATCACAGCATTAATTGGCTTGAGGAGGTGCAGGATTAGCTAATCTCTGTTTCCTCTGGTCCTCTTCCCAGCCAGCTGACCTTTCCATTTTACCTCACCTCTTCCGATGCCTCGCTTACTCAACTTGGACAGAACAGCTGCAACTTTTGCAATGCACATTTTATTTTCAGCACCAACTAGACAGATTTCTAGTGATTGTGTAACCTACGTATGTGAAGCTATCCACAACTTCCAGCATCACTATCAACGCTGATTAATGGCAGTCTGGCAACACCCTGGACCATAACATTTGTCTCCTGATGCTGATGGTCAAACCAAACTCTTTATGGGCATGAAAGAGTCTGACCTTTTACTGCCAGAGGTGTTCCTTGATATGGAATGCTAGTGTGGCATTAGCATAAAGCAACTAATCTGAAATAAAAACAGAAAATGCTGGAAATATGCAGCAAGTCAGGCATCACTGGAGAAAGAAAAGACATTTCAGGTCGATGAACTTTTGTCAGAACTGGGAAAAGTTAGAGATGTAATAGTTTTTGAGCAAGGGGTAGGCGGGACTAGGACAAAAGGAAGATCTATGATAGGCTGGAAGATGGGAGAGATTGAATGACAGAATAATTTATCTTACAGGGCCAAAGGGAATGGTGATGGGGCAAGAAAAGAAACAAGTAAACAAAATATGGGCCTAGAGTAGGTGTGCTACTGTCTGAAAGCAAAAATAAAAGAAAAACCAAAACATAGAAAAGGAAACAAAATAGGGGGACAGAGTTTACGATCTGAAATAGTTGAACTCACTGTTTAGTCCTGAAGGCTGTATAGTGTCTAATCAAAAGATGAGTGCTGTTCCTCAGACTTATTTTGAGTTTCAATCGAATAATGCAGCAGACAGAAATGTCAGCATGAGAGCAAGATGGAGAATTTAAATGACAGGCCACTGGAATCACAGGACCATGCCTGTGGGCTGATCAGAGGTACTCTGCAAAGTGGTCACCCATTCTACATTTGACCTCCCCAGTGAGGAGGAGACCACATTGTGAGCAGCAAATACAGTGGACTAAAATGAAAGAATTACACTTAAATCGCTGTTTCACCTGGAAGGAATGCTTGGAGCCTTGGATGATGAGGAGCTAGGAGGTAAAAGGGCATGTGTTACATCTCCTGTGTTTGCATGGAAAGGTAGCATGGGAACTTTGGGATGACTGAGGAGTGGATCAGGATATCACAGAAGGAATGGTCTGTTCGGAACATCGAAAGGGGAGTGGAGGTGAAGATGTGTTTTGTGGTGGCATTAATCTGGAAATGTCAGAAAATGATCCATTGAATATGGAGGCTAGTGGGATGGATGATGAGGACAAGGGAAACCCTATCGTGCTTCTGGGAGGGAGGGAAAGTGGTGAAAGCAGAAGTGCCTGAAATGTTGCGACACAGTCGAGTGCCCAGTCAATCACTGTAGGGGGAGGGGGGAAACCTTGAAGAAAAAAGAAGATATCTCGGAAATGCTGGTATGGACGGTTGTATCACAGGAACAGATGCAACAGAGACAGAGGAACTGGGAGAATGTAATGGAGATCTTAAAGAGTGCAGGGTGTGAGGAAGTGAAGTTGAGGCAGTTGTGAAACTCAGTGGGCTTATAATGAATATCAGTTGGTAGCCAGTCGCTAGAAACAGAGACAGAGAAGCCAAGGAAGGGAAGGATCGGAGATGGACCATGTGAACCTGAGAGAGGTAGAAATTGAAAGCAAAGTTGATGAAGTTATCTAATTCAGGGTGTTATGATCCTTGCTCAGAGCCTGGAACGTAGGTCTTCCCCTTGGAAGAAAGAACATTTCGTTACAGTGGAGATTTCTTTACATTGGCTTAACAGTTTCTTTACAAATACTTAACATCATAACTTTTAACAAACAGCTTTTGCATTCTATACCGATATACTTTACATTTTGTTTCACAACTACACGACAGGATCTTTAGATTTCTTACTACTACTGTTTTATCTTTCAGCATCCAACAATGGACTTTGACATGCCCAGTCTTATGGCAATAAAAGCACACCAGTTTATTTTCACCCCTTTTATTCTCCACACTATCATTTTTCTTGACCATATCCTCTTTGCCTTCTCTGTAAAGCTAGACTCTTTTCTGTTCCTCCGGTTTACATGTTGGTTTACAGATGACGATCTACTGGCCCCTAGTTGCCTATGTGATATATCATATCCATCTGCCAGAACTGCTGCTTCCTGTACCTTAGGTTACACTTGGAAGACTGTCAGATTTCTAATAGCTATTGGAATGCTATTTTAGAATTCTTCCATTACCATTAGCTTCCTCACATTCTCAAAATTTTGTTCTAACTTCAAGGATTGAAGCCACCAGTCCCACAGCATTTCTTTTTCCCCAGCAAATTCTACAAAGGTCTCATTCAGGGCAGAATTTTCTGAGCCCTCTGGTGGTGGGCATGAAAATGTGGCAGCAACCGCTTCATGATAGCGTGAAGGCAGGTTGCAATCTTCCGTTCAGCCCGCTAATGGAGGGCTGCATTTCCTGCCATCAGTCGGCGGGGAGTTAATTGTAATACAGTAGCATATAATTAAAAGGCCTTCCCGCCAGGCTCTTGGAACCCCCACCCCATATCGTCCGTCCACGTCGGTGGGGAAGTACACCGATGCGTTTCACAACAGCACGGAGGCAGAGTGCACTTGGCGGCCTTCACTTTGGAGGAACTGAGGTGAGTGAGCAGCAGCGTTCTCCACAGCTCGCCTGTTGTTTATAAGTCTCAGGGATCACGGGTGGGGGCAACTGATGCCTGGCCCCTGAGGCGACTGCTGATAGGGATGGGGAGATGGTGTCTGGGGTCAAGTGCTGGCCAGCCTCAGAGGTGACTGCTGAGGTGAGGTGTCTGGGGACAAGTGCTGGCCAACCTCAGAAACAACTGCAGAGGGGGGAGTGTATAGGGGCAAGTGCTGGCCAGGCTCAGAAGCGACTACTGAGGGGTTGGCGGGGTGGGGGGGGAGGTTGGTCAAGTGCTGCACTGATGCTGCATCCCGCACACAGGGTGGCCAGGGGAGTGGCCACGTATTAGGGGCACCTATATAAACTGACCATGCCTCTACAACTTAGTCAGATCAGGTGCAGCCATGGTGATATGATTCAGGTCAGGCTCCTAGCCTGCCCACCCACTTAAGCAATGTGGAGGCACCAAAGAGCCACAAGGCACTCCATATTTTACTACCACCCCCCTGGTCCCCCACCCCCGGGCACAGACTGTATTGGACCGCGGAGCAGTTGGACTGCACACATTGTACAACCTCGCCAATGCTGGCCATGTAGCAGTTAGTGCTGGAGGTGCTCACAGTCCCTTGCTATTTCAGCTTCATGGTTTGGACCAGTGTCCCCGATGTCGCAGGTTGTCAAGGCAGCCATGAGGCGCACTCATCTCTGACCATCCGAGGGGTGACCAGCACTCTCTGGGAAGCATTAAGGGGCGGTCACACAGGGTCAGGAAAGGTGATGAGCTCAGCCATGATAATCACATCTCTCTCTGTTTCATGCAGCAGGAGGACCACGATAGGATCATGGATCCTAGTGACCTAGCTGTATGCCTGATGGCCCACAGAGGAGAGAGCGACTGAGGCTCTTGGTTGCCCAAAGGCAGGAGCAGCAACCTCATGAAGAAGAGGCAGCAGGGCCGGCTGCACACGCTGCCCAGGAGCGACAATGAGCCACGGTTGGTCGGCGCCTAGCAACATCCAGGGTCTATGGACGCTGCCTGCCATTCCTGCAGATGACAGAACCAGTGTCGCCGTTGACTACACATGTCTAGGGACCTGGTGGCTCACATCTGCCACTTACTGCAGGACTTGGTGCCAAGGAGACATGGAGGGCATCCACTGCCAGTGGCTGTGAAATTGATCGCGCCGCTCAATTTCTATGCCAGTGGCTCTTTCCAGGGCTCCAACAGATGAGCTCTGTGGGATTTCACAATCTGCCACCCACAAGTGCATCCATGAGGTCACGGATGCCATCTTCTCCATGGCACACAACTTTTTACATTTCACCCGGGACCGGGACAGCTAGGATGCAAGGGCCATTGCTTTTGCCCTGATCTCGGGATTCCCACAGGTGCAGGGTGCGATTGACTGCACTCAGGTAGCGCTCCATTGTATGCTCAGTGGACTTCATCAACAGCGAGGGCTTCCACTCACTAAATGTGCAGCTGGTATGTGACTACCAGCAAAGCATCCTGCTGATATGCGCAGTTTCCAGGGAGTGTGCACGATGCCTACATCCTGAGTTGCTCGCAGATCCCTGCCGTCTTCTAGAGTCTACAGAGGCTGCAGGGTTGACTCCTTGGGAACAAGAACTACCTGCAGAGGCTGTGGCTAATGACACCTGTGCACTGGCCTCAGACTGCAGCAGAGTGACGCTATAGTAAGGCTCCTGCAGCAGCCCACAACTTGGTGGAGCTGACAATGCAGTTCCGGTGCCTGGACCAGTCTGGTGGAGCCCTGCAATACAGTCCGCAGAGTGTGTCACACATCATCATCATCTGCTGCGCCCTTTACAACCTGGCGCTGCAATGGGTAGAGGAGTTGGCTGAGCAGGAGATGGAGGAGATGCACGTCTTCTCCGATGAGGAGGACGCCGACTGGAATGAGGGTGAGCAGGTCCTTGGTGGTGACGATGACGGGGATGAGGCTCTCGCACTAGCTAGACGAGGCAGGTGCGGTCAGGAGGCCCACATAGCTGCCAGATTTGTGGAGGATGATAATGACATGCAGTGAGATGTCCCCGTCGATCCTCACATCACAGTTGTGAACGTTTGACTCCAATCTGGCTTATCACAGCACTAATACTTTCTGTGAGAATGCTCCTGTCATAAAGATGCAGTGGAGGTCCTAATAGTCGCTCAATTGCAGGGGGATGATGACAACATGCAGTGAGGACACTCCATAAATCTTCACATAGCATCTGAGAATGTCTGACTGCTGCCTGGCCAAGGGCAGCTCAATTGCGCTTCATGATCAGGGCCATCCCAGAGACGCAGCCAAGATACTTTAGACGCATCTGATGCTGTGTCCGTCTTCAGCATCTCAGCCCTTCAGGAACTGGTGCATCACTGGTCATAGATGCTGGTGTGATGGGGGCCAGATCCACCTTAAAGGTGCTGAGGGCACACAGAGAGTATGAGAGAACTCTGTGGTGCCTGCCCACTACATTCTGGCAGCAAAGACCAGCACCGCCGAGGTGCAGACATCAGTAATGTTTCCAGGGAGTGTGAGGCCGGACAATGACTGTGGTCTGAAGGCAGTACAGAGCACAAGGAACAGGCCCTGGATTGAGACACTTGCCTTTTATCTTCTGCAGAAAGGTTTCACATCTGAGTGACAAGAACACTGCTCATCGGAACAAGCAGCCACAGGCAGAGTGACATTCTCAGGAGTTTATTGACAATAGTGAACAGTATGTACAAGTGATCAACACCCGTGGCCGAGCTGTGCAACTACTTTTACCTAATTTTCCTAACCCTGCCACTACGTCTTGGTGCTCCCCAGACACCCACAGCAGAGGTGGAGGCAGCCTGCTGAGTGTGACGCACTGTCTGTGATGACTTTGGCGGGTACCCCCTGGAGGGCTGAGACTTGGTGGGCTCCAGCCTGCTTTTGGAGTCCTGCTGTGCGGCAGTGGCACCCTCCTCTGCCTGTGAAGCTGGATCTGCGGAGGTCACAGGAAGATAGGATTTGGATGAGCCGGTCACTCCCGAGTCACCTGGGCGATTGGCCTCGGGTGCATGCACCTGCTGATCCTCCTGCCTATTGGTGCCCGAGGGCCCCTGGAAGACTCCGTGAGTGGAAGGGGTAGCAGGAGTGAGATCAAGCTGCCCAACACCCCTCTCACATACACACTGTTGGAGGCCAACTATGGCTTAAGCAATGGAGTTAAGCCTGTGCAATAGTGCAGGAGTGACGTTCTGGACCAAGGTCTCCCCATCTCCCCACCTGCCAGGCCAGATGATAAGTATGCCTGGCCTGTGTAGGTGACGAGTGGTCTCATGGACAGGATGAGGGCAATGACAGTGTGTATGAAAGAGTGAATGGTGATGTCCCTTGCAGTGGCAGTGAGTGAGGGCCTTTAGATGTGTGATGGCTTTGTGAGTGTGTGAGTTGGGAGTGATGAAAAGAGTGATTCATCCTGGCAGAACGGAGGAGATCATTCATCCTTTGGCGGCTGTCCTCCTCTGCAGGGCATTTGCACTGACCACCACTGCCACCACCTCCCAAGCTGGGTTGGTGACACTGCTACCCATCCTGCAGCCAGAGCGGGTGTAGAGCACATCCCGGCGGGCCTCAACGATGTCCAGCCATCGCTCGAAGGACCCGTCCTTGAAGTGGGGAACTGCAGTCCTTTTGCCTTTGCTGGCCATGTCTCCCAGGCAGCACTGGTGAGCTAGTGGTGATGAGCGCTTTGCTGGTGGCTGCCTTTTAAAGATGGCAGCCGGCATGATGCAACAGCAGTCTGATGACGAGAGAGCGAATGAGATCCCGCCCGTCATGGAAACGGTGTGTTTCCCGGGAATGCATAAATAATGAGGCCATTTTTATCGGCGGGTGGGACTCCATTTTACCTGCCCATTACCGCACTTAGTGCAATTCTGGGAAAATCTCACCCTCGGTCTGAAATTTCAATTGATATTGCTTCAGGGACAAGCTCATAAGCATTGAGTACTGGAGATTTAACTGGCTCATAATTTGAAGATAGTTTGAAGATAGTTCTTCTGATAGACTAGAATATACATCCATAGAATTCCCAACCAAAACACTTTGCAAAATGAGAGTCCATGTGTCCTTTGGCCACTTTGGTTGGTTAGTTACCTTTTAAATAAGATAAAATATCTTTCAATACTGTCTTCAGTGAATTTAGGCAATAGACGAAGATTCTTCGTTATATCAAAGCTCGGAATGGCACTTGCCTCCTCATCTAAACTAGACTTTCATTCTCTCCATACCCAAGCGTTTTTCTAGCCAGTTCATACTGTCGGATTTATTTTGCTGTTTGAAACTCAAGCTTAAGCTCTTGCATTTCCATTTCTATATCCATCTCAAGTTGCTTTGTCTATAACTGAATTCTAACCAATTCAACTGTATTGTTACCTGGATTCATTTTTGCTTCTTCCAATCACAGATGCCATGTTATTACTTCAATTATTTCTGCTTTCTTAGCTCTTGCTTTTATCTCTAGCTTTTCTGCTAATGCAATTAACCTATCCTTGGTTAATTGGTGCAAATCACTCGGGGACAAATCTTCCCTCTTCAGAAAGGTTGTAGCAATTGACAAAGCCATTCTGTTTTTCAGTCAGTGTAGTAAAATTCACCATGAAAATCTTATAAACCTTAACCTCAGCAAGTATCAGCACTTGTATTTGTCTGTGGATCTGATATCCTGCAAGAGTCCCCAATATATGTTATGATCCTTGGCCAAACCCTGAGACATGGTGGGAGGTCCAGTTAGGGACCAGTAATCTTTTGTTTAAGGTAGTTAAAGGTTGAGATTAAATATACCTACCATAAGATTCCATGAGTTTTGAGCAAACAAAAAAAAACTACAAAACAAGTTTAGAGAGATAAAACAATTTGCAAGATATATATCATACTCTAATATTCAGAGTAAGTATGATATACATATGAATTAATAGACAAACTGTGGTCAAACACACCACACTACAGAGGAAATGGCAGCTGCACCCAATGGATTTGTCAAGAACCCACCCAGACTTTTGTATTCACTGTGAGTTACACAATCTCTTTAAACTCTATCTTCTTCACAAGAAATTCCGATTCTGTACTTTCCAAAATCTAGCCTTGGAATTCCTTCAAAGCAGCTTTGACTCAGAGTGCCTTAATGACTGCTCCCTTCCAGGGTTTGCTCCTCAGGACTTCTCCTGAGCCCTGACTGCCTGGAAATTGTTCACCACAACACCTCTGCTGCCTGGAACCTCTTTTCCCTGCTTCTGAACACATCCAGTCACGAAGAATTTCTTGAGCCCCAACTCTTGGCTGCACTGAGTATCACTGGCTCCCAAGGCTCCTTCTGAGCCCCAACTGTACAGAGTTATCAAATGGCTCCCAAGGCTTCACTGAACCTTCAGCCCAACTGCCCAGAGCTAACAACATTTTCTTTAACTTAACTGGGACTTCTGCCCGTCCCCCTGCCTGTAACACTCGCAGTCTGGCTCCGCTGAAGCTGACTCTCCACCTGTCATGAAGCTGTTAATATATATATTATTGAAAAATATTTTTCCTTTAAAATAGATGTTTAGCCTGTGGGTGTGTCTTAATTGAATTAAAGCCAGCTAGTCTGGGTGCTTTGACTAGTTTTGAGATGTAAACAGAGAGATAGAGTGCATTTGCATTTTTTGAATACAGCATTCAAGAAGGCGAGTGAAATCTGGCACCTAGCTAGCAGAAACCAAGCAATATGTTTATATTACAAATAAAATTGGTGCTATGCAAGGGGTTTTATTGTTAGAAGAGGCTGGCAATACAATGAGAATTTACATTCAATGACCTGGGATAGGTATAACCTCAGTGGTTTTGTGTGTGCAGGGCAGAGGCAATTAATATCAAAGTAGCTGTAAGCCTACAACTGTTTCCAGAGAGAAAGGAACCTCAGTTTGAATTTGTACGGTGAAAATGCTTTGCTTGGTTGCTGTTGCCTTAATGGAGATCAGTTTGGGAATTTATTAAAAGTTATGATAGTAGTAATTTGTAGCCATGTGTATATGTTTAAGGTGTTGTAACTTAATAAAATGTTTCATTTTGCTTAATATAAAACCTCTCGAGAACTGGTGGTCTGATTCCTGAATTTAGAATTGCATCTCAAACATGCCACTTAAAATATAGGTTATGATAGTTGTTTAAAGTTTCCCTCTGGAATTTTTAAATGACTCAGCTTTATTGAAAGGCTGTCTCATAACACCATCTGACTAAAAGGAACTGACCCTTGAACTGCTCTTCACTGACACTTGAAATGATCTGGGGAACCTATTGTAAAGAACGTATGTTTTTATTTCTGTTGGACTGTTGGAAAGAACATATCTTTTATTTCTGTTGGAGTGTGGACTAAAATTGCAGTGGCTGCAGTTTGAAGGACATGTCTACTGGAACAGTGCGAGGGATATATATAATGTTGCTGTACTGGAACAGAGTGTGCCATGAAAGACAGGATGGTGCTGAGGAGGAGTCTGGTCTAATGGGGAATGTTTTAATTGGCTCTTGACCAGGTGACCAGAATTTATGTGAAAGCATTGCAACAGAATCTTAACCTGAAAGGAAAAAGACCTAAAACCTTTCTCCTGTGTGTGTAAGATTCCACATATTCTACAATAATAGCTATCTGCCTTTTTCTCCTCATTTCCCTATAACCTAGTCACTCTCTGAAAATCCCTTTCAAGAGACAAAGGAGAAAATCTCTGTTAGAGACATTGAAAGGCAAGTGCTCAACCAGTGAAATAAAGACTGAAAGTGCTGGAAGACCACCTTGTATCATCAACAAAGAACCGAAAGGAATTTGGAAGACATCGATCAAAATCAACCCATGGAATCCTGTACGCCAGAATTGGTGCTATTGAACTGTTTCATCCCACCCTTAAAATCCGTGTTTTTGTGTGTCCTATATGTCTTGTGTGTGTGTGTAGGGATTTGAAAGGGGGTAGAATTTAGGTTATAGAGTTAGAAACTAGCAGTTCACATTTCTTTCTTTTGCCACTGGTTAAAGACAATTTGTTCAATAAACAGTTATTTACATATGAAGTTTACAGACCTGGTGCTTGTATTCTGTTAACCTAAATTAAATAATT
This sequence comes from Carcharodon carcharias, assembly GCF_017639515.1. Taxonomy (NCBI): domain Eukaryota; kingdom Metazoa; phylum Chordata; class Chondrichthyes; order Lamniformes; family Lamnidae; genus Carcharodon; species Carcharodon carcharias. The sequence goes on from NC_054475.1 coordinate 22,858,027, forward strand.
AGGTTGGTCGATCAAACTTTTTCATATTTGTCGCGGCTCAGGGAACAGTGTAGCTTAATATTACAGTGCAATATCCCCAGTGAGTCGTGACACTATCAACACTGTCACAGCGGGTCCCACCCTTGTTACAAGGCAGGGACCACTGTAACAGCATTGGAACATTCAGCCCCTTAAATGTCACAATCTTCATAGACTGTGAACATTTATAGCACACACAGACATAATGAACTGAATTCAAGGGCAAAAACACACAATGGTACTGATACAGTCATCAATGCACTGGAAAAGAAATTGGGATGGGGAGTGGTGACCCAAGTAAGATTAGAACAAGGATTGTTCCACATGTCCTATGCAAAGACAGGCATAACTAGGACACAGAGATAAAAACAAAAAAACTGCGGATGCTGGAAATCCAAAACAAAAACAGAAATACTTGGAAAAACTCAGCAGGTCTGGCAGCATCGGAGGAGAAGAAAAGAGTTGACGTTTCGAGTCTTCATGAGGCAGCCAATGTCACACCAGCAGTTCTCAATGATAAGATCAAGAGAGGATAAAAGGCCAGAGGGAGGGATCCAGGTGGAGGGAAAATAGTGGAGATAGGTGAAAGAGGGGAGGACTCCTGGTCAAAGAAATGGGCACAAAGGTGAAGGCAATGGAGGGAGAACTCCATGATATGCTGAGCTTGAAATTTGTTCAGAATGTGGCATAAGGGAATAATGCCAAGCCCTTTCCTAAGAACAGATCGTTTAGTGTCAGAGTGGAGCAGATCAGAGAGTATTGTGAATACACGGCAAGGGGTGAGATTAGAATAAGGGGTGCAGTCAGTGGGAAGTGAAGTGTAAGAGAGCTCTGGAGAGGCATTGATATCATTGAATTGTTGGAGCTAACATCAAAAGAAAGAGAAAAAGTTGTTTGTTAAAGCATTTGTTAAGTCAAAGGACAGGAGGCTTTCTGGCAGACCTTCCAATGCAGCAAACAGTCCATGAACCTCTTTATTCCACCAAATTGAAGCCTACAGTTGAGTCCTTTGCTACCTATGTGCAGCCTGGCCTCTCCCTTCAGGGAGCTGCACCTGTGTAGTCCTTTCTCCCTGCCCTCACTGTAGGCCATTCATGCCCAGTGACTCATGTTCAGGTCTCAACTTGATGTTACCCTCTAAAGTAAGAACAGTGCCAGAAGCTGAACCGCTGGTTGTGATTGTGGGATTGAGTGATGGTATTCCTTTGCCATCATTCTGTTGTTCCTCTTGAACTTCTAGCTGCTGCAGCACTATGCCCAAATGGCAATTCTTGGGTATCTGAAAGGAGGAGAGCACAAGGTAGGATTGCAGTGAGGGAAGTGGGGACAGCAAGAGTTGAATGCTTACAACATCTACTGTTTGTATATCAGAAGAGCTTGTGGGATAAGGGAAAGTGGGCTTTGAGGAGGTTGGTTTGGTAGGAATAGCTGATCACCATCTATGGTTTCAACCCTGCCAGCGGCATGGTGTTTATGGCCTCCCTAATGATTGCCAGCACTGTCTTTTCCAGGGGGAAGATATGGAGCCCTGCCTGCCCCCCAGCAGTTAGGTGTTACTGGCTGCAGTACATGCTGCCTCACTCTGCAATAGAGTAATTGTGACATAGTGTGGGACCTGGTAATTATCTGAAGGTTTGGCTGGTCTGACTAAAGAAGAGCTTCTTCTGCCTACAAAGCAATTGGACAAACCGGCTCTGTGAAGAGTGAAGACAATTCACAGCTCAAGTCCCAGTCGATAGGTCACTGGTAAAGAGACTCTCGACTGGGACTTGAGCTGTGAATTGTCTTCACTCTCACAGAGCCAGTTTGTTTGTTTTCTTTGCATATCGGTAGAAGCTTATTTTTGGTCAGACCAGCCAAACCTTTAGATAATTATCACTGTACCTTGACTGTAGGTCACCCAGGAAAATGACCAACAACAGAAGAATGACCCCCAACCCAAGGCTCCAAATGTTGCTGTCAGACTACCTGTAAACAGCACAGTGCGGACATTGCAACCTCCAGCCAACACGCAAAGCTGCAAGACAATGCTGGAGCAAAGAACTAGTGACCATCAACTGACCAGAGCACACCTTAGTGAGACACAGAGACACGGAAGAACAAAGAGTTATGATAAAATCCAAACTACATGGTAAGCCTATTGATGAGGAACATCCAAATGACAGGGAGAGACATCTTCACCTCCCACAAAGATCATGGTGGACCACATGGAAAAAGGGAAACTGGGTTTGTATCACAAATGAATAGAGTGAATACTCTCTCTGGAAAGAACGGGACAAGCCAGTGGTCTCTAAGCAAACCAGATGGGGAGTTGACAAAGAGAATTTCAACACCAAGGAATGGAAAAAGCATATCAGAAATAGACAATCAAGTGCCAGAAATACAGACTACTACTCAAACTCCAAATCAACAAAGGATGCTCAAATCAACAGAGCATACCACTCCTCCGAATGTGTCCAGAACGAGAGCTGAAAGCATTGTTAAGCCTCCAGACTGCCTGAATTTATAAAGTCAGAGACTTGAGTGGGGGAGAAAGGGTAGCCAATTGTAATCTATATAGTTTGGGTAAAGACTTGGTAATATAAGGGAATCTGACATAGCAAGGGTTAATGTGGGACTAGGAAACAGTACCACCCACAGTGTGATGTAAAAAGACAGTGTCCAGAGAGAGTTGTGGACTTGCCAGAGACTTGTGTAGAAGCAATCATGGAGTTAGAGCATAGCTTGAGTTAAACCCTATATGTATGTACAAAGTTATGTGTTATCAATAAACACTTAGGCCAGGATTTTCTGGCTACATCGTGGCAGGACCCGTCGTGAGAGATTTGGCCGCCCAGCCAAAAGTTCATTGACTTTCAGTGGGACCAGACGATCCTGGTGGCAGACGGGGCTGGAAACTCCTACCCTTAATGATCAACCATACAAGACTCAGACCTCTTTGTGAGAACTATTGCAGATATAACATACGACAGGACCTTGCTGTGTGCTAATTGCCTGCCCTATTTCCTACATTACAACAGAAACTACACTTCAAAAATACTCAATTAGCTGTAGGTGCTAGTAAAGTCTATGAAAGGTATTATATAAGAATTGAATCTTTGAATGGTTGTCACACAGAAGGAAGCCAATCAGCCCGTCATGTTCGTGCCAGCTCTCTGTAAGAGCAACTCAGATAGTTCAACTCTCCTGCCCTTTCCCTGTAGCCCTGCATTTTTTTCTCTTCAAATAATTATTCAGCTCCCTTATAAGAGCTATGATTGAATCTTCCTCCATCTTATCCTCAGGCAGTGAACTGAAAGGTATTTCTTTATCTCTACTATTTTTGCATCTATCTCCCTATCTGTACATTGTATCACTTAAACTTAACTTTAAGTTGTTTTTTTTAGTTTTCTTTTTACACAATAGATTGTTGTCTTTTCTCTAGGTACAAGATGGTTGGTCGGTCATACCGGCTTTGTACAGCTTCCGGCTGGGATGGCCAGGTCCCAACGTGTGATCGTAAGTTAGAATTCCATTTTCCTATGAGTCTGAAGATTTTGTTTCACATCATTGACCAGCTATATACTGTTTTACTTGCCCAATTTAACTGTATCTTCTTTGATTTAACTCATGGGAAATCAAGGGATAAATTATCTTTTTGTCTGCTTCTTCCAGCAGTTCTTTCCCAGTCCTTGCCTATTGCTTCTTCTGGTTCAGGTTCTGGCCAAACATCCTTTAAAATTCCCCTGTTCTAACCCTGAACTCACATCTTTCTTGGGTTTCCCTTCAATCTCACCCCGTGCCATGTCGTAGTTCATCTTCTCTGTAATGTTCTGACCGGAATGGGAGGAATGCACAATTTCTCTAGCCCCACTACCCCACGGGTTGCAACATAAATGTAAATGTTCTATTCACTCACCAAAGTGGCCAATTGTTTATTTTCATGATTGTTAGGACCAGAATAAAAGAGGCTTTAATCATGCTTCTTTTAATTAATTCAGAATGTTTGATTTATTATGAAACAAAACTTATTTTTAAAAGCACGTTGTGAAAACTGGTTTACATACAATTTGTAATCTAGAAGTGTAAGTATATACCTCTTTAATTTCCAACACACACACATATATACACACAGAAGACAAAGCTAATAGGGTATCTACAGAGGTTGGTGTTTAAGGGGGGGAAAAACCCTTTTTGCCAATGGGAAAACTTTATGAAAAATGAAAATGTTCAAAAGGTTTTGACACTGTCGATCTGTTGTGCTGCGTGTGAAATTTAATCACTAGTCACAGTAGTTGTCTAGAAGTCCTTTCCAAAGGAGCTTCGGTGTGGAGGAGAACAGACCAGGATCAATGTCCTTGGGGCCTCCCTTTCATCTCAGCTTCTCAGGTTTCCAAATACAGATGAGTTATACTGAGATGAGGATTTCTAGTTGGATGCTGATGTAAAGAATATATCTTTTTATTTCTGTTGGACTGAGGATTAATATTACGATGGCTGCAGTTTGAAGGACATGTCTACTAGAACAGTGTGAGGGATATATACAATCTACTGGAACAGAGTGTGCCATGAAAGATAGGATGGTGCTGAGGAGGAGTCTGGTCTAATGGGCAACTGCCTGGCAACAACGTTTTAATTGGCTCCTGACGAGGTAACCAGGGTTTGTATAACAGCAGTGCAGCAGAATAGTTCCTAGCCTGAAAGGAAAAACACTTAAAGCCTCTCTCTCCCGTTTATTCCACAATAACAGCCAACAGGTTTGATGTCCTCATATCTCTGTAACCTGCTCTCTCTGAAAACTCCTGTCAAGAGACAAAAGGAGAAAATCACTGTTAGAGACATTGAGAGGCAAGTGCTCAACCAGTGAACTAAAGACTGAAAGTGCTGGAAGACCACCTTGTGTCATCAACAAAGAACTGAAAGAAATTTGGAAGACATCGAACAAAATCAACGCATGGAATCCTGTGCTCCAGAATTGGTGCTATTGAACTGTTTTATCCCGCCCTTAAAATCCATGTTTTTGTGTGTCTTATGTGTCTTGTATGTGTGTGTATAAGGATTTAAGAGGGGGTAGAGTTTAGGTTATAGAATTAGAAATTAGCAGTTCATACTTCTTTCTTTTGCTACTGGTTAAGGACAATTTGTTCAATAAATAGTTATTTACATATTAAGTTTACAAACCTGGTGCTTGTATTCTGTTAACCTAAATTAAACAGTTAGGTGGGTTGATTAAACTTTTTCACATCTTTCACAGCTTAGGAAGCAGTGAGGCTTGATATTACAATATACTATCCCCAGTGAGTCATGACACTGATAACTAAACTGAATTTCAGACAAGGAAGAGAGTGAGTTGGGTAACTTCCTCCTTTGTAGTTTATTCCCAAATGGAGTCCAAAAAACAGGTTCAGAACAGAAATTCATCTTGGTCAAGTGGTTTCCAGAAAATCACCAAGTCCTCACAGCCTCTGAAAGTAATATTTCTTTTCTCCAGTGATTAAAGTTCAAATAAACAAATAGTTTGTATCACCTCAGGTGCCTTGCTGGTCATTTAGCTGAAGTCATGTGACTTCTTGGAAAAGAGTTTGCTCACAATACAAAATGAACTTATAACCTTTAAAAAAAACCTCAGATAGTTCCCAAGAAAGTATCCAAATAATTTAATGTTCTTCCACTTTTTAATAAACATATCATTCTTGGAGATATGCATTCATAACCATAAGATCCTACTCCCTCAGTGCTATTCCCATTCAGCTGCTCACCACACAATTTCTGCCCTGGTCCCTTTGTTAGTTGATATTGTTAGTGTGTCTCTCCCTTCAGGTACTGTCCCTCTCCTTCAAAAGTGCCAATATCATCACCTTCTTTAAAACACTAACGCTTGACCCAACTGTCCTTGGAAATTACCACTCCATCTCCAATCTGCCTTCCTCTTCAAAGTCCTGGAATGTGTTGTTGCCTCCCAAAGCTGTGCCTATTTTTCTGAGAATTCCATCTTTGAATCCTTCCTGCCATGAATCCACCAATGGCGAATTACTGGATGGCTCTTTTCAAAGGCAAAATCTAACTCACTACTATTTCTCTCAACTCACCTACTGTCACTACATTATCAGACTGCTAATCTGACAATCAGTACAATATAAGCAACAATTTTCTCCACTTAAATATTGTGAAGAATGAGGCTATTATCTGCGGTCCTCGCAACAATTTCCATTCCTAGACAATACTCCCTTCCTCTCCTTGACAATTGTCTGAGACTAAGCCAGACTGCTCACAACCTTAGTGTCATATTTGATGCAGTGATGAAATTTCAATCACTGGGTCAAAACCCTGGAACTCCAACCCTAACAGCACTGTGAGTGTACCTACACCACATGGACTGCAGCGGTTCAAGAAAGCAGATCACCACTACCTTCTCAAGGACAGTTAGGGATGAGCAATAAATGCTGGCCTAGGTAATGATGCCACATCCCATGAACGAATAAGAAAATCACGTAGTTGTACTAATGTTCAGACCTCGTCCACTTCTGTAACACCGCCTGTCCCCACCTGCACCTCAACTTATCTGTTGTTGAAACTGTAATCCATGCCTTTGTTACATTATTTTGACTCTAAGGTGAATTAAAAGTATTGTCATCCTCAAATCCAAAGCAAGAAGTATTTTTGTATTCCTTACCCTTACATTGATTGTTCCTACTTAGTGAATCAAGATAACATTTTCACCCATCTTCCCCACATACTGTTGAAGTGCAAGTACTATCTAATACTGCATAAATAAAGGAATTCCCATCTAACACATTCATCATGGAATTAAAGCTCCTTGGGTCCAGGGTAATTTGTTCGGACTTGTAATTATTTTCATTATCTTCACTTTGTTTACTGCAGTTTACCACATAATGACACATCGAGTCACACTTGAATTGGTCCTTAAGCATTCCTGAGATTCAGTCACCCGTTATTGTTATTCCAACTTTGTCTTTTGTTGTAAAAGCCAGATCTGCTAAAAGTGCTCTTATTCTTATTCTGCCTGTGTCTAATCATTCTGTTGCATTGACACCTGCATCTGGTATCTGAACTATTTTGCAATCTGGTAATCAAACTGTCTTCTATTTTGTGTCATAGTGGAAAGTTACATCTGTTTTATAAATGTTATAACATTATGGACTCTAGACTTTACAAAATGGCTATGTTTTAAAGTGCCTCCTTTAACTTAAGGTGAAACAGAAGGTATTCCTACTAAGCACCTCTGCTTGGAGACAGGCCCCTGTGATCTGGTGGAAATGGGAGAAAGACACAAACAGAAAGCTATTGAAATCAAATGATAGTTTTTTCATGAGGACATAGTATTTCACGAGGACATAGTATCTCACAGTGAAGTGTTTTTATTTTGAGACACAGTGAGATAGAGGAGAAACAGAGAAGCCACTGCTGTGGGAGCAGAGTGAACTGTTTTGTGTTAGCGACCGAGCAGGATGCTTGTAAGAGTTAGTTTTCTGTTCAAAAGGAAGAAGACAGAAATGACAGGACTTTTGAGGATTTAAGGAACAAGAAGTTGCCAAAGCAGGCCTTGCTGGTGGAAATCGAACCTGAAGGACACTGAAAGTTTTGACCTGGCATGGCAGGGAGAAGTGAGCCTACTAGAGAGCTGGGAATAACTTCAGACTTGTTCTTCCAAAGCTACACATCTGCTGGAAGTGTGGTGTATCTCGATTTATTTAGCTAGTTAATGCAAAAGTACATTTTCAATATTTTGGTGTATTGGTTATCTGTTAAGAAATATTGAGTCTGTGTTGAGTTTAGTTTGTTACAGTAAAGGTCTTAAAATGTGAAATCTTGCCCAGCATTCTTAATCAGTTTCTTAAAAATGGTATGCTAAATGAAAATGTGCTAAAAGAAAATCACTTTCCCCACAAGAAAGCATGCAATACGAGTTCTAATGCTGCACAATTAAAGGAATTCCCATCTAACACATTCAAAGTGGAATTAAAGCTCCTTGTGTCCAGGATAATTTGTTCAGACTTGTAATTATCTTCATTATGTTTATTTGTTTACTGCAGTTTGCCACATAATGACACCTCAAGTCACACTTGAAGCACCTGTAATCATTACAAACCTGTAATCCTTACATTAAAGGAACCTATTAGCTGCTTTGAATCTAAATGGCCAAAAATCCTCTTTCTACTTACTGCTGTTACTTATTACTCATACTAACTTATTACTCTTACTACTTACCTCCCGCTTATCGCCCCTCTCCTTGCCCCTTTGCTGCTTCCACCTTGCGGCCCTTCGCCCAAGTCCTCAGGAGAAAGGTAGTGAGTGAGGCAGTAAGTGAAAAGCAATGAGGGAGCCAAGAGAGGGAAGCAGTGAATGGGGAGGAGAGCAGGAGGGAGCAAGGGGGTGAGGAGAGAGGCAGTGCGTGAAGTGGCAATGTGTTTAAAAAAACAGATTAAGCTTGCACTATTACAATATGGTTCTTGGTGCATACGCAGTAACCAGGCTAAAAAGAAAATGGAGATAGTGCTGTTCAGGTAACTTCTGTTATTTACAAATTATGCCAAAATGAAAACATACTGTTAGAATGTGTCTTAAATGGGGGATACCTGTATTGTAAAAATTCTAAAGAACAGTATTAATTGTCATTTAGGAAGTCATGGATTATTAATCAAAGACAGTCAGCATGATAATTTATTAAGGGGGGGGGGGTGGTTCTAACTAATTTAATTGATTCTTTTTGAATAGGTCAATGAATGTAGCACATTTGAAATGGATTTTAGTAAGGTTTTTGACAAAGTCCAAAATTGAAACTGGTCAGAAAAGTAAACACTTATGGGATCCAAGAGAAAGTGCATCCAAAATAGGCTCAGTGGCAGGAAGCAAATAGTAATGACCATTATGTGTTTTTGTGACTGGAGGGCTGTTTCCACTTGGGTTCTGCTGGCCTCCCTTCCTGTTTGTGGTATACATCAATGATATAGACTTAAATATAGGAGGCTTGGTTAAGAAGTTTGCAGATGATACAAATATTAGCCTCGTTGTTGACAGTGAGAAAGAAAACTAGATGTAAGAAGATATCAGTGAACTGGTCAGGTAAACAGAAAAGAAGCAGATAGAATTTTGTCTGGAGAAATTTGGGGTAATGCATTTTGGGAGGGCAAATAAGATAAATAAATACACACTGATTGGTAGAATACTGAGAAGTATAGAGACACAGAGGGATCTTGGAGTGTATGCTCACAAATTTCTGAAGGTGACAGGACATGGCGTGATTACAAAGGCACACGGGATACTATATTTTATTAATCAAAGCATAGAATACGAGAACAGGAGGCTATGTTATAACTAAAACACTAGTTAGGTCACAGTTAGCGTACTGCATGCACTTCTGCTCACCACATCAGAAGAAGGATGTGATTACAGTAGAGTGGGTACAGAAGAGATTTATGAGAATGTTGACTGTACTGAAAAATCTTAGATATAAAGGAAAGATTAGATAGGCTGGGGTTGTTGTCTTTAGAACAAAGGAGGCTGAGGGGAGATTTATTTGAGGGGTGTCAAATTGATTTCAATGCAGGCAAATGTGATATTATCCACTTTAGACCTAAAGTACAGAACTAGGTTCTTTCTAAATGGTGAAAAGCTACAATCTGTGGATTTGGGGTAGGTGGTCAGGGAGGAGGGTATCCAAGTACACAAATCATTTAAATGGCATGAACAAGTGCAGGAAATATTCAAAAAGGCTAATGGATTGTTGACCTTTTCATCAAAAGGGCTAGAATACACAGGAATGGAAAGCATGTCTCAGCTATATAAAGCCTTGGTTTGGCCATACCTGGAGTCACCATGAGCAGTTCTGGGTACCTCACTTTAGAGAATGTGAGATTAGCCTTGGGGGAAGTGCAGTGTAGATTTACCAACTAACGCATCTGAATGTACATGATGGGAGATTTTCTCTACTTGCAATAAAATCACAAACTTACTTATGGAGAACTGTTTTAGAGTTTCACTATATATAGAATACAGAGGAAATCCCTAAAGTTATATCCCCACTCCACCAGAGTCTGAATATCAAAGTGTTCCTGCAAATGTCTTTAGGACTGCAGGTTGTGACTGGCATGTAGGCTATAGGGTATTTCTTTCTGTTGGAGCCTGTGGGTGCTCGTTGGGGAGTGATGTAATAGGAGGAAGCAGAAAAGATGAGTGGACAAAACATTGCAATTCCAGATAGGCGTTAGAAAAAAGGAAAATAAATGGGGCTGGAAGTAAAAAGGTGCACGGAGCAAATTGAAGGCTTTTTGAATTACTTATTGGAGAGGAGTCCTCAATTTCTAATCATCTCAAGCTATTTATAAAAGATAGTTTTAAAATTTTTTGCACATAATATACAGGTGAAATCCATTGTGTGATTTATTTTTTCTCCCCCTGCCTTTCTATGAGCCAACCAGTTACAGTTCTTATCCTTTTCAATTACCACTTCAGATACTACAATCCTATCATTTTTATCATTACCCATGTGGCAGGTAACAACCTTTAGCCAGTTTTGATCCGAAATAAATACTTAATCTTGTGCCTGAGAGGGAACGAAATATATCTCTGTGACAGAACCTGATTTTCTTAACTTAGTTCGTAAAATTTATGGTACTATTCTTCTATCAACAATGTGCACATTATATAAAAAAAATACAGTGAAATTTCAAGTATGCTCCAGCTACTGTGTCAAAATCACTATTCCCAGTCATCTGCATTTTCAAACACAACAACCTGTAAAAAATAGAAGGACAAGATCAGAAACTTCAAGGCAAGAAATTCCCCTCTAACTTGCATACTGTCTTGAATTGGATACATTAACATCACTTCTTCATTGCTGGGTGAAAATCCTAGAATTCTGTTCCTGGTGTCATTGTGGGATATTGCCACAAGGACTGCAGCAGTTCAGAAGAATACCCACCAACCACCACAGGGTAAGTAGAGATGGGCAATAAATCTGAATTTGTCACCATTGCCCATATCCTGAGGACAAATGGTTTAAAATCAGTTTATCCTCCTACTTTTTGTTTTCCACCCTCCCATTGCTGCCACCAGAAAAGCACTGTCCAGCTGTGTTCGGGTCTTTGCTGTGAGTTTTTGGGGATAATGTGGGAGTACAGTGGAGAAAGGGGAGAAGAATGCCATATTCTAATTGTGCTATAATATAGTGGTTCAAGAGTATGCTACGTAACTGAGTTTGGCTGATTTTAATTCAAGAAGTTAAAGTCTGAGTCTGTTCAGAATATTAACTGAATTTAATTTATCTCCAGCTGTCACCTGTTCTGATCCTCCAACTATTCGTAACGGACGAGTTTCATCACCATCCTTTGGCGATATCTGGGAATATGGAATGATCGCAACATATTCATGTATTGGTGACAATTCATTGATTGGTGCAACAGAACTTGTATGTACAGAAACTGGACGGTGGAACAGGAATCCACCCAAATGCCAAGGTGCTTAAGCACAGTGACATTTCTTTGAACTGTGTCTCAGAAGAATTATGCCATAGAAGCGATGGTAAAGCTGTGCCAAGACTCAATTTTCCAACTTCAATCCCTAATTATCACTATCCTTCTTACTTATTAACCTCTTTCATTGGCTTAGGACGAAGGTCATCTGATGCCACCCCACTTCCGTAACTAGAGTCATGTAGACTAAAGACAAATGTTCATCTCTTATTTCCTGGGCCGCCGCAGGTACATTTCAGTTGCACAAACAATGTTACAGCCTTTTATCAATAAAACAACCTATTGTAATCATTCACGTCAACATATTCTCCAATTCCCACAGATACCAAGAGAATTCCCCAGTTCCCACAGATACCAAGAGAATTAAGAGTAATAATTACTATCATAATATCTAAGTACGGTACATCACTGGTTCCCCTTTATCAACAGCACATGTAACTTCTTCAAAGAATGCCAATAAATTGATTAAACCCTTTTTACAAGACCATGTTGACTCTGCCCGATTGCCTTGAATTTTTCTAAGTGCCCTGTTATAACAAATGTAATAATTGCTTCTAACATTGTCCCCTTGACAGATGTTAGGCGAACTGGCCTACAGTTTCCTGCTTTGTCACCCTCCCTTTTTGAATGAAGGAGTTGTATTTGCAATTTTCCAATCGAATGGAACCTCCCCCAAATTTAGGGAATTTTGGAAAATTAAAACCAATGCATCAACTATCTCATCAGCCTGTTCTTTCAAGACCTTAGGGTTATGTCTATCCAGACTTGGGGATTTGTCAGCCCTGAACCCCAACAATTTGCTCAATACCACTACCCTGGTGATTGTAATTTTCACAAGTTTCTCCCTCCCTTCCACTTCCTGATTTACAGCAATTTCCGGGATGTTACTTGTGTCCTCTGTAGTGAAGACTGAAGCAAAATACCTGTTTAATTCATCCACCTTCTTTCCAAGATCAAATCCCCAGATGCTCTTTCTATAGGGCTAACGCTCGCTTTGTTAACTCTTCTTATTTAAATATCTGTAGGTCCGTCTTTATACTACTAGCTAGTTTTCTCTCATACCCTAATTTTTCCCTCCTTATTGATCTTTTTGTCACCCTTTGCTGTTCTTTATATTCTTTCCAATCTTTTGACCTGCCACCATTCTTTGCGTAATTATATGCTTTTTCTTTAAGTTTTATATTACCTTTAACTTTAATTAACCACAGGTGGTGGGCAGTCCCCTTGGAATTTTTCTCTTTCGTAATGTATATATTCTATGTATTCTGAAATATCCCTTTAAATGTCTGCCACCGAACCACTAATGACCTATCCCTTAACCTCATTTGCCATTTCACTTTGGTTAACTCTGCTTTCATGCCCTCATAATTGCCCTTATTTACATTTAAAATACTAGTTTCGGATGCACTCATTTCTTCCTCAAAATGAATGTAAAAATTCAATCATATTACAATCGCTGCTACCTAGGGGTGCCATCACTAGGAGGTTATCAATTAATCCTATGTCGTTGCTCAGTACCAGGTCAAGTATAGCCTGCTCTCTGGTTGGCTCCAGAATGTGCTGTTCTAAGAAACTACCCTGTAAACATTCTACAAACTCCTCATCTATGCTTTCTTTGCCCATCTGATTGAATCAACACCACCAGTTCCTCGCAAACAGTTGCCATCCTATTCCCAGCTGCTGCCCTGCTCCCAGCTGCTTTAAGTATTCAGCAGACTATTAGCAGAAATTCAAACTGAGCTGTTTAAAAGGTGGTAAAGATAAAATCCATAAATGGTACTTCAAACCAACTAAGAACCCCTAAAATGAGTAATATAATCAAAATCTTGAAACTTGGCCCTTTTGTCATATCTGATGGTATGTTCAGTTTTATTCATATTCAACTTTTACTGATGTGGCTTGGCCATTTTATGGGGAAGTTAAGTATCAACCACACTGCTGTGTGTCTAGAATTATACTTAGGCAAAACTGGGTAACGACAGTAGATTTCCTTCCCTAAAGGGCATTAATGAAGCAGGTGATTTTTTTTTTAACAACAATCCAGTAGTTTCATGGTCATCATTATCGAGACAGTTTTGTATTTCAGGTTGAGACCACTTCTGGAGTATTGTCTGACCTTTTGGTCTCCTTACCTAAGGAACGATATACTTGCTGTAGAGGGAGTGCGACGAAGGTTCACTAAACCAATTCCTGGGATGGAGGGATTGCCCTATGAGGAAAGATAAAATAGACTGGGCCTTTATTCTGTGGAGTTTAGAAGAGTGAGAGGATCTCATTCAAACATATAATACAGAGCTTGACAGGGTAGATGCGGGAAGGATGTTCTCCTTGGCTTGGAGGGCGGTGGGGGTGTGGTCGGTCTAGAACCAGGGGACGCAGTCTCAGAATAAGAGGCAGGCCATTTAGGACTGAGATGATGAGGAATTTCTTCACTTAGAGGGTGGTGAATCTTCAGAATTCTCTGCCCAAGAAGGCTGTGGAGGCTCAGGGCAGAAACGTCCCAAATTTACACTAAGTGCACTAGGGGGCAGAGAAAATCCGTTTTGCCCATCGGCCGCAATGGCGGCTTTTCACGCCATATTGTCCTAATCCTGCTTCATTCCCAGGAAACAGGCCGTTTCGATGGTGAATGGCCTTCAATTTGCTTGCCATGTCATTATACTGGGCGGCTTATTTAAAGAGCAGCCACGCACACACCTCTGTGCTTCCAGCCCAGGACTGCTGCAAAGACGACGTGGCTCCGAAAGGCAAGACGACTGCAGCCTAAGGGTCTAGTGACAGACCCCTTGAGTGCCTTTTGAATGTCATGGAGGCCCGCTGTGATGTTCTTTATCCCTGTGCTGACTGTAGGAGGGGCAGCAACATTACCAATCCTGCTTAGGAGGCAGCGGTGATCAGCGCCAACGCCCTGTAAAGGAGGATAGCCACCCAGTGCTGCAAGAGGATGAATGATCTCCTCCATTCCATCAGGGTAAGTCACTCTTCTCATTACTCTCAACTCACACATTCACAAACCCATAACACATCCACAGGGATCTCACTCACAGCCAGTTCAAGGGGCATCACCATTCACTCTCACACACATCTTCATTGTCCTCATCCTGTCCGTGGGACCACTCACCACCCAGACATGCCAGGCCTACTTATTATCTGAACTGGCAGGCGTCCCATGTACACTCTCTCCATCTGTATTCATGTAAGACAATTTGGCACACAACAAGAGGGAGAGGCCACTTACCGGTGGAGAAATGCCTGAAATCAAGATCCTAACAGATTTTGAAAACTGAGCCATCCAGCTGGCCAGCAAAGATCTGCACCGATCCTGTTCTGACAGTGAGGTCCATAGTGTTCAACCAAGTGAGGATCCAACAGTGCAACATTCATTAGACAACCATGCTGCGAGTGATGTGTTCTGTTTCACAGGCCACTGACATACACTAAGTATCTCTCCTTGCCTTTGCAGGCACACATGGGTAACAGCTGAGGGAGTCCATGACCCAGGGCCTCCAAACAAGCCCCAAAGAAACTTCTGAAGAGGAATCTGAAGGCACTCTCATTGAAGACCCATTACAGCACTTACCCATACCCTCCACCAGCACAGAGACACACACCTTGGTGGGACCTAGTTTTTGAGTAGCCTCAGGATAGCAATCTGGTGAGCACGTCGCAATGTCTGATCCACAGCAGGCAGATGCAGGGACTTCCCAGGTTTCCAGCACTTGGAGGACTGCTGGAAGCCAGAAATCTGCTGAGTCCGAGTCAGACGAGGAGCCTCTGGACTTGATCATACCTCAGTTGCTGGAGCTATAATGGCAAGCTCGGGAACATCAGGAGGGAATGTCTGCTTGCACTCTTCATTTGCAAGACACAATGATTGAGTCCATCCACCTTCAATCTGAGGTGATAGCGCCCACATGCCAATGCACCAAAGTTAACATTGGTATGACGGCAGCTGTATAGAGAGATCTTGGTCCAGGACATCGGCCCTTCACTGTTGCATGGGCTGAAGTCCATCGCTGACGCCATAGTTGGCCTCCAGCAGTGTCAACGTGAGAGGGGGTTGGAACAGCTCGATCTCACCCCCACTTCTCCTTAAGGAGTCAGCTATGAGCACCCTTAGGAGGGAGGATCAGCAGCTGCACAACCCAGTGCCATCCGCCCAGGTGACTTGGGGAGTGTCCAGCCCATCCAGATGCCCTCTTCCCCTGTGACCCTAGCAGCTCCAGCTCCATAAGCTGAGGTAGGTGCTACTGCCACACAGCAGGACACCGAAGCAGGCCAGGGCCCTTCAGGTCTCGGCCTCCAGAAGACGTCCGTCAAAGTCATCACAGACAGGGCATAGCATTCAGTAGGCTGTCTCCACCTCTGCTGTACATGATGTCGGGGGAGCACCAAGGTGTAGTGACAGGGTTAGGAAGGTTAAGAAGGTGTAACTCTTTTGAGTCAACGAAGTAAACTAAATTAACAAAATTAGGGACAAAGTAAAAGGCAGACCCGTAAAAGGGAAACTGCAAAAACGAAGACAAATTTTAAAGGAAACTTGCAAACATTAAATCAAAATGTGATTAACAGGGTCAATAAAACACCCCAGTCCCCGCAGTGCCCACCGAGCACAGAAGGCCTTGACAGTGCCAGCAGACACTGTATGCTGCCTCTCCATGGACACCTGGCCATGAACATGGCCGCGAACATAGCCATGGAAGGGAGGCAGACAGTTGGGTTGGATGCCCCCCTCAATCGCCTGCTGCCTGGACCTGTTAATGTCCAACTTGGCCAGGCCCAGGAGCAGGCTCACGAGGAGGTCCTCCTCCCTCCTGACGCCCTCCCAGAAGAAGTCGACAAGCATTCTGTTTTCTTGTGGCAAAATCCAGGGGAGGGGTCAAAGTGACCATCCGGTACCACAGCCTGGCGGCAGTCAGCTAGTTTATGACCAGAACGCAACCCTGGTAAGACAGCACTCGGAGCAGTCCTGTCCAGTGTCACAGGTGAGTGGTGATTTGGGCCTCCAGCTCCTGTCAGTTCGCCGGCCAGGATTCCTCAGCAGGGCAGAAGTGGACCCCCAGGTAGAGGAGGCTGGTCCTGCTCCAGGTGAAAGGCCTGAGCTCCTTGGGTAGGGGGGGATCCATCTGCCACTGACTGACCAGGAGTCTAGAACACTGGGACATGGACGGGGTAGAGTAGACCTCCTGGCATTCGTTCATTCTCCACAAGTCAGCCGGATCAGTGAACATGAGGAGCACATCATCGGCATAAGCTGAGAGGGCCATCCCGAAGCCCGGCCCAGGCAGAACCAATCCCGACAACCTCCTCCTCAAGAGGCGCAGGAAAGGCTCCACGCAGATAGAATACAATTGGCCAGACAGGGGGCAGTCCTGATGCACTCCTCTCCCAAAGTGAAGGGGCACCATCAGGGACCCATTAACCTTAACTAGACATTCTGCGGCAGTGTTACAGAAGTCAGATCCGGGAAACGAAATATGTCCCAAACCCGAATGCCAGTCCTCTGAGAAAACTGGATGACGTCCCAAACCAGGTGGGTATTATCGAAGACGGCATGACCCAGCACCGTGTAGGACTGGTCAGGGTGGATCTTGTGGTCCAGCAAGGTGCCATGGTGAGAAGACATCGCCCTGGCAAAGATTTTGTAATCCGTGATGAGGAGGGAGACCGGACTCCAGTTCTTAAGAAGACGGAGATTCCCCCTTCTTTGGCCCTGCGCCACTAGAGGGGCATCTCCCCGGTTGCAATACTCTCCCCCAGGTCTCCCATGTAGTCATTCCGCAGGATGTCCCAGAATACCCTGAAGAACTCCATGGTCAGCCCATCCAGCCCCAGGGACTTGCCCCTAGAGAGGCTGTCGAGGGAGCCGGTCAGCTCCCCCTGACTTATAGGGGAGTCGAGCTTTCCGGTGCCCTCCGGGCTGACCTGCAGCAGGTCTTCCCAGAAAACTCTGTGAGCATCCTCGCTGGACGGATCCGGGGAAAACAGGGCAGTGTAATAGTCTCGGGTGATGGCCCTGATGCCCTCTGGATCCAAGACAAAGGGTCCGTCATCAGCCAGCAGCCTAAGATGCTGCTGATGGACCCCGCGCCTTTTTTCCAGTGAGTAGAAGAAGGGGGAGCCACGGTCCAGGTCCAGAAGGAACTGGACCTGCAAACTCATGTATGTGTCGCAGGACCCGATGAATTGCAGACCTCACAGCGTGCCCTTCTTCTCTTCGTACGCTAGCCACAGGGCCTGGTCTGAATCAGGCTGATGAAGACCTGCCTCCAGGTCAAGCACCTCCTTCTCCAACTCCTCGACACTGGATTTCTGCCTCCTTGTCAACCCCCTCGAGTACTCCTGACAGAAGACACGGTTGTGAGCCTTGCCCATGCCGCACTGTAGCCTCAAGGAAGGGAAGCCTCCCCGGTTTCTTCTCCAGCCGGCTCAGAAACGACGGAATGAGTCCATGAACCACTCATCTTCCAGCAGCAGGTTAAGTGCCAGTATGCGGAACCCATCCAAGTGCAGAACTGAATGAGTTCCGTCCGCACCAGATGGTGGTCCGTGCATGGCACCTGCTGCATAGGAGCCAATGGAATGCAGGACATGAATGCCTTGGAAATGTAAAGGCGGTTGAGAGTCT
Organism: Carcharodon carcharias; assembly: GCF_017639515.1. Lineage (NCBI taxonomy): Eukaryota > Metazoa > Chordata > Chondrichthyes > Lamniformes > Lamnidae > Carcharodon > Carcharodon carcharias. The sequence continues at coordinate 22,876,144 of NC_054475.1, forward strand.
GGACGCTCCGGCTCCAGGTGACACAAAGGTGAAAAATGCTGGAGTCAGGATGGAGATGTCGCCAGACGTCCACCAAGTCAAAGGACCCAACCAGGTCCCTTAACTTACTCACACCTAACAAGCAGTGCTGGGCACCATGACAGTCTCTGGCCCCGAGGGTAAATCCCCCCCTCCGAGGACAATGCACTAGCCCACGTCAGTGGAGCCGAGATGAGTGCACACTTACTCAAAGAAGCTCATTTGCTCCTGCACGCCTAGGGAAGCGTACACATTCACAAAGTGAAGAGCTATGACCCCTAGGCGCACAGTAAGGTGTGGCAACTGGCCTGGCACAGGCTCCTTGATCCAAGATCTGCGGCTGAAAATGTGGGGCCAACAAGATAGCTACCCCACCAGATCTGGAGGCTAGTTGACTCATACAGACTCCCCCTCGCCACTCCAGGAGCCATGTAGCTTTGTCTCCCAGAACGGTATGGGTTTCCTGCAGTTCCTGAGGATCAAGAAGTTCTGGAATCTGTTCTGTGCATTCTTGCTTCCGTTGATGTTGAGGCTTGCTACGGTAGTCTTCATTGTCAGGAGTATGTGCTACCATCACCTAATGCAAAGTACAAGAAAGAGGACTATTTTAATCCTTCCTCTCCTTCAGGAGCCCAGCGAGAAATGCTTGGACCCTCCTCTTAGCGTGCTGGTCCAGTCCAGGGGCCTTGAGAGCCTCACGGGCAAACCAGAACAAAAGAATGCCACCAATCCAGGGCCAATTGGACCCTGTCTTGGTGACCGCGATTATTTGCTAAAAAATCCTGAAATTCCCTTAAAGGAATGAGGGGAGAATCGGTGGGGGCACCAGGGGATCCACCACCCCACCCAACAACGACTCTAAGTCGTCCCCGGTGCTCACCATCAAAAACCTATCCTCCACCAGGTCGTCAGCTCCGGCTTCCAACCCCTCCCCAATATTGAGTAGGGGGCTGGTTCGGAGCTGCCAGTTGGCACCACATCCACCTTGATCCCACCCCCAGGATCAAGGACAGAGGGGTCCTCACTGCTGTTCCCTAGGGGATATGGACCAAAGGATGGTGGCGGCTCAGAGCCCCGATTCCTGCCCCCACCCCCGGCACTGAGTCGCCCAGCGAGTCCAGAAAAATCTCTGGGCCTGGCATGGAGGCGCCCGGCGCTGAATGTTGGGAGGGAGCTGGGAGGCCTTCCTCACCACCGCCGCCCAATGACCAAGTTGTTGGGGCCATGAAGGGACTGCAGCAGTCCCCTAGCAGGGCAGGTGGCATCTGGGTGTACAAGGTGGGAGGGGTAGGGCACCACCGCAAGGGCAATATCCTCACCGACCCCTGACATGCCCTGCTTAGGGGACTGCAGCAAGGGGTCAGGGATTTGGGCTCCCTCCAGGAGAGCAGAGAGAGGATTTACGGGGTGGGGACGGCACCACCTTTTCATTGAGGGAGGGGACACACCTGACCTCGCGAGTCGCGAAGCCCTGCCCCTCTGAGGGATGGCATCCCTTCCGGGGTAGGCTGGGGGCTGGGAAAACCTCCATCTGTGAAGCCCCCGCCGCCTCATCCAGCCCCTCTGGACCCTTTGCCCTCTTGGGTTTGGGCAAGTCCACCCTCATTAATATGGCCACCAGCTTGGGGTCGCGCGCCCCACCGCCACTGTATCCGGGAACCCATGCGGGGCTGATGCCGGGCCCAGCACATGCGCTGAGTTGCACAGGTCCGGGAGCTCGCGCGTTCACGACGCCAGGGCCGGATGATTTTTGTCCCCCCGAGCTGGTCTTCAGGGGTTTGGCAATCAGGGTAGGTTTGAGGAGTTCGGGGGGGGCCACCTCTGCATGGCGGGTCTTCCGTCGCATCTTCTGGCATAGGGTCTCTCTCCTTTGCCTCACCGGCAGACGAGATGGCGGTGGTTGCTGGTGGCACTTCCCCTTGCAGGGAGGAAGATGGAGTGGTGGCTGGGGGAGGAGCGGCGTTGTCAGCCACGGCCACCTGAGTGACATTAGGGGCCTTGCAGGCATGGCACTGCACGCCGTCCGCCGACCAGAAGACATGGTAGGCAACCCCCTGAAAGGTGACATCAAACTGCCCCTCCATGCACTCCTCCTGGGCCAGACAAACAAAGACCTGGCACCAGAAGGAGTACACTTGGCGAAGACTGGGCTCCCTAAGGCCAAGCAGGATTGGCCCCACCCCAGGCCTAACCTCCCCAAGTTGGTGAAGATGGGGGAGGAGGAGCTCACCGGGAACGAAGGTTGGGACATTGGATAAGACAAGCCTCTCCGCGGTGGCCTCAAGAGGATCCACCGCCAGATAGGTCCTGCCTACGGCGATCCCCTTGGCCAGGGCCAGGGGCATTGCCTGCTCAGACACCAGGAAGAACGCCACCTTCCCATACATGAGCGAGGCTGCAACAATGGCCGAGGGACTGACAACCCCGGTCAAAGCCTACAGTCATCTAGGGGTGAATGTAGTTCTTTACCCCCATGGCCCTGGTCAGGAGACAAAACAGTGATGGGGCTGCGGAAGCAGCGGAGGCCATGGAAGCAGCCACTCCTGCATAGGTCTTCTTGCCGCTTCCCGCCACTAGTGAAAGCACTGCCTCCACAGTTGCCCCGGAGGGCCCAGCCACCGATAATCCCGTGGCAGCCTTTGATTGGTGGTGGTGGTTGGGGTGTGGGGAGGGGGTGTGGTGGGGTTGGTTGGAAGATAAGCCACACCTACCCCGAGCCCTGTTGGTGGTAGCAATGGCATTTAGAAAGGGGGAAAAGAAGGATTATCCTCTCCCTCCTGATGGCATATAAAGACGGAAGGGGAGGAGAGAGGGAGGGAAAAAAGGACAGGGAGCCACAGAAGGGGAAAAGGTAATGGGCACAGGGTGGGTGGCTGTCATTGAGTAGAATGGTGGGGGCCAAGCTGTTCCTCCCGTGGTGGGAGGACGATGTTTTTGCCAGGCAGCCAGTACTGCCTGGCACACAGAAGTCAGGTCCATCCCTGTTCACCAGGCTGCACCTGCTACCTGGACTTGGACACGGGTGAGGTGAGAAGTGGGGGGAGTGGTGGAAGATCTTAAATGGCCACACGCACGCACCCCTTCTCTCCGAGTCCCTTCAGTAGTCTTCTTCCTCTGCCTTAAAAGCAACACGGTCTTCATAGCCCTCACAAACAAAAGCCCAGACACCCACTGTAGATATAATGAAAATGTCTATGCCTCCCTTTTTCCTTTTCTCTCTCATATCCCCTGCGGGTAGCCCTTGTCCCGGAGGAGCCAACCCTGCAGCCTCTGTGGACCCTGGAAGACATCAGGGACCTAAGACCTACTGAGAATGTAGGAGTCATAGATACTCTCTGGGAACTGTGTGCAGACCTGCAGGATGCATTTGTAGTGGTCACAGTCCAGCTGAACATTCAGCAAGTAGAAGCCCTTGTGGGTAACATAGCTGACTGCTTGTTGCCATGGAAATCTGAGCACCACGTGAGTGCAGTCAGTAGTACCCTGCACCTGTGGGAAACCTGAGATCTGGTCAAATCCGATTACTCATGTATCCTGGATTCCTGGTCCTGTGCAAAATGCACCAAGTTGTCTGCCTTCATGAAGATGGCGTCTGTGACCTTATGGATGCATTTGTGGGCAGAAGCTTGCAATATCCCACAGAGGTCACCTGTGGAACCCTGAAAGGAGCCACTGGCGTAGAAATTGAGTACTGCTGTCACTTTCATGGCCACTGGCAGTGGATGCCTTCCATGTCCCTGTGGCACCAATCCTGCAGTAGCTGGCAGATATGACTAACTAGTTCCCTAGACATGCGCAATCTTCAGTCACATTAGTTCTCGGTCATCTGCAGGACTGTAAGGCAGCGTCTATAGACCCTAGGTCTAACTAGGTACCAACTAGCAATGCCTAGCCAGTGCATGCCTTTTTTTGTTGTTGTGAAACATGTCGACGTCTGGGCAGATGATCCAGTGGTCGGGGGGTTGGGTGGGGTGGTGGGGGGTAAGAAGGACGATTTCAGCAAGCTGGGCTTTATACTAATATGCAGATGTATTACAATGAAGCTCCCAATGTCCAACTGTTGGGAAACAAGGCCCAAAATCAGCACATGGAGCGGACAATTGCAAACTGGTTTCATGACATTGTGAAACCAATTTTTGGTCTTCCCGCCATATTGTTCGCTCACACATGCCTGACACCAGTGAGCACAGAAAATCCTGGCCCATGGGTCTAGCTAGGCGCCAACCAGTGATGCCTTGCTGTGGCTCTTCAGCAGCATGTGCAGGAGCCCCAGCCACCCCTTCTTCCTGAGGGTGTTGCTCCTCCTTCTGCCCAACTAGATGCCTCTGTTGCTCTTCTTTTTGGTCTCCACTCTCTGTAAGCCGAGGTATACAGCTAGGTCTCCAGGCTCCATGTTCCTGATGTACTCCTCCTGTAGGATAAAAGAGAGAGATGCGTGGGTTACCTTTGATGTTCTAAGAACCTCTCTTGGTTAAGTCTGAAGGCCCCGTAATGCATCTCAGAGTGCTGGTCACCACTTGGATGGCCATAGTTTAGTGTGCTGCATGGCTGTCCGAGACCCCACCCAACTCTGCCCCACTCCACCTGACCAAGTGGCCCATTGGATTGCACGCTGTGCTCTCAGCTCAGGTGGAGGCATTCTCCTAACCCACACTGCAAGGCTGCACTATTAACTTGAACCATGGGGGAGACCGGTCCAAACCTATGATAACATTGTAAGGGGCTGTGAGCATTTCCACCAGCTTTTCGCAAGATTGTACAACGTGCACAGGTGTCCAATTGTTCTGCGGTCCACTAAAATGCTCATTAGTTTGCAATCTGTGCCCAAGGGGTGAAAAGCTCTGCCTTGCCCGAGTGGGCAGATAAGCTAGAGACCCGACTCCAAGCATGTCAATGTGTCTGTGCCTAAGCTGTTTCAGCTACAGAGGAATGGTCACTTTATACAAGGTTTCCCTAATGAATGGCCACTTCCCTCCCTCCAAATCCAGCATGTGCTTGTGCACTATCCATGGGAATCAGGGGGAAAGGCTCCACTGGTTGGAGTCATACCTAGCACAAAGGAGGATGGTAGTGGTTGTTGGAGGTCAAACATCTTAGTTCCAGGACATCACTGCAGGAGTTCCTCAGGGTCATGCCCTAGGCCCAACTATCTGCAGCTGCTTCATCAATGACCTTACTTCCATCATAAGGTCAGAAGTGGGGATGTTCGCTGATGATTGCACAATGTTCAACACCATATGCAACTCCTCAGATGCTGGAGCAGTCCATGTCCAAATGCAGCAAGACCTGGCCAATATCCAGGCTTGGACTGACAAATGACAAATAACGTTCACACCACACAAGTGCCAGGCAATAATCATCTTCAACAAGAGAGAATCTAACCATCAACCCATGACATTCAATGGCATTACCATCGCTGAATCCCCCACTGTCAACATCCTGGGGGTTACCATTGACCAGAAACTGAACTGGACTAGCCATATAAATATGGCAGCTGCAAGAGCAGGTCAGAGGCTAGGAATCCTGCAGTGACTAACTCACCTCCTGACTCCCCAAAGCCTGTCCACCATCTACAAGGCACAAGCCAGGAGTATAATGGATTACTCTCTGCACCTTCCAAAAACAACAACCTCTACCATCTAAAAGGACAAGGGCAGAAGATTCTTGGGAGCACCACCACCTGGGAGTTCCCCTCCAAGCCACTCACCAGCCTGACTTGGAAATATATTGATGTTCCTTCACTGTCGCTGGATCAAAGTCCTGGAACTCCCTCCCTAACAGCACTGTGGGTGTACTTACATCACATGGACTACAGCAGTTCAAGGTGGCAGTTCACCACCACCTTCTCAAGATGGGCAATACATGTTGGCCTAGCCAGCAACACAGACATTCCATGAATGAATAAAAAACAAAAGCTGGCTTGAAGGGCTGAATGGACTACCCCTCCTCATATTTCTTATGTTTCTTAAATTAAACTAAATTAAATTCCCCCAGCTACCAAAGTGGGATTTGAATTCATGTCTGTAGAGCATAGTCTAAGGTTCTGGATTCCTCATCTGAAATATTAGACCTGTAACATTATTCGACACTACCACTCTTATTTTCCCAGAATTTATTGCCCATCCCTAATTGCTGTTCAGAAGGTGGTGGTGAGCTGCCTTCTTGAACTGCAGCAGTCCATGAAATGTAGGTACACCCACAGTGCTGTCAGGGAGGGAGTTCCAGGACTTTGATCCAGCAACAGTGAAGGAACAGAAATATATTTCCAAGTCAGGATGGAGAATGGCTTGGAATTTAATGGAGCCTACTGGACGATTTAATGGCGAGGACAAGATGGTGGGTGGACCGGAAAGATCCTGTGAGGTGTATCCATCTCCTTGTGGAGGAAAGCTGTCCCACATTTAGTGGGGGGTGGGAAGAGTCTGATATGGGAAACCTATGTGGTTGTGGCAGAAAGATAATTAAGCTTGTTAATAAGCCACATGAAACCAATTACCCCTGAGCCTTCTAGATTTAATGTTAGCTCAGGGATTAAACTGGACTTCCATGGGTCTCTCGTGCCCATAGAGAAACACCCAGCAAATGTTGTCAGGTTTGCCAGAAACATACTGGGGGTCACTCATTCACAGGCATCAATCGAGGGACTTGGAATTGGGAGGTACAGGGGGCCTGCTGAAAGCCAACCCCCGCCCTTGCATCTGACTCCCTCCCCTCACCAATGACCCCCTCTCCACAACTCTCATCGCACCCGACTTACTTCTCTCTATGGATCCAGCGATGACACCTGGTGAAGGCCTTAGAGTATTACTGGCAGTGGCCACCGATCCCTGTGCCATTGCCGGTAATGGAAAGTTGCTGGCCTCTGATTGGCCATCACCTCTTGGTAGCAGGATTTCCATCCTATTGTGGCCTTAATTCAGTGGGAGATCAGATGCTGTCCTTTAAGTACCAGATTGCACATCCATGGAAAGCAGATACAGGGCTCCCACCAGTTCTCCAGCTAGTGGCTGGGAGCCTTGTCAGCACAATTGAATTCTGCCCAGCGTGTCAGAATAGGTACAATATAATGTATGGTGTAGCATTACAATGTAACAAAAGTTGTATTAGTGAGGCTCTAATATACTGAAAGCAAAGATAAATAGTATTAAGTAAAGCGAAAGGGGAAAAGAAAATTTAACTTTACAATCCAAAGCAAAGATTTGAGGAATATTGCTAGCTGCTGTGGATGAGATGATTTGAAATATTTCAGGCCAAGTTGGACATGTAGGACAGAGGATAACTATTGAAGTTTCTGAAAATAAAAGTCAAAATTGAAAGACTTGTTTACTCAAAAATGACAAACATTTGGCACAAGGTCAGATTAGGAGAATTCAAAATGCAGGTGTAGGAGTTACCATTTTCTCCTTTAATTTATGAAGTTCAAAAATACCTTTTTGTTCACATTCTGTAGAACTGTACAGAAGATTCCTTACCTACAAAATGTTTTCCTGCTGATTGCTAGGAATACATATTAGAAGGACAGCAAAATTCAAGCAGCAGTTAAGATGAACCTTCGAAAAGTGTGAAAAATACATACAGCTGTCTTATGGAGACTAATGCATTGTTTTCATGTCAGTTGTCAGGTGTTATCGTCCTGAAACGCCTGAAAATGCTCAATTAGAAACAGGATTTGGACCTGTGTACAAGTATGCGGAAACAATTACCTACAGATGTAATAGTGGTTTTGAAATAGTTGGCAAAAATGTAATTCGGTGTAGTGAAAATAATGTATTTGTACCATCACCACCAACCTGCAGAAATGGTAAGTAATTATCTCTTTTAACTTGAGAATATAATGAAAAGATGGGGATTGAGTTTTTCTCATCACTGTTAAAGTTAATCTGTCAAGTTATTTAAATATTGAATGTTGTGTAGAATTTTCCCAATTAACATGGGAATGTTGACTTTATTCTTGATTCTCATGACTTTTGCAAAGAATTCTAAAAATTCAAGTTTAATTCTTTTTAGTAACTTCGTGTAACCAAAAGCTTAATGGTTCAATTTTTCATGCTGGTCTCTTTTAAAGAGGTTTATGATTCCTTTTATAGTTCCAAATGCACATGTCACATACCCAAGAATGCATACTCAGAAGTTTGTCTCAATTTTTAAAAAATAAGGTGAAGTGATGAAGCCACCTCAATTCAAAAACTACTCAAGATATTTCAACAAATCAAAAATTCTATTTCTGGAAAGAACTTGCATAAAAACTGAGCCACCTGCACTTAGATATGGGAATTTGTGATCAACGTTGAGCATTAAGCTGGCACTTCCACTGGTTAAAGGATAGTTTGACAGCCTTGGTATGGCATCTTCAGAAGATAAGGACAGCAAAAGATCAGCTGGTGTGGAAGTCAAAACAAAAACAAAAATACCTGGAAAAACTCAGCAGGTCTGGCAGCATCTGTGGAGCGGAACACAGTTAACGTTTCGAGTCCGTATGACTCTTAAACAGAACTAAGTAAAAATAGAAGAGAGGTGAAATATAAGCTGGTTTAAGGGGGGTGGGACAAGTAGAGCTGGATAGAGGGCCAGTGGTATGTGGAGAGAGCCAAAAGGTGTCGTAGACCAAAGGACAAAGAGGTGTTGAAGGTGGTGATATTATCTAAGGAATGTGCTAATTAAGGATAGGAAGCAGGATAAGCCCTAGTGGGGGTTGGGTGGGGTGAAGGAATCGAAAAAGGCTAAAAGGTAGAGATAAAACAATGGATGGAAATACATTTAATAATGGAAGTAGGTGGGAAAAGAAAAATCTATATAAATTATTAGAAAAAAGAGGAGGGATCAGAAAGGGGGTGGGGATGGAGGAGAGAGTTCATGATCTAAAATTGTTGAACTCAATATTCTGTCCGGAAGGCTGTAAAGTGCCTAGTCGGAAGATGAGGTGCTGTTCCTCCAGTTTGCAATGAGTTTCACTGGAACAATGCAGCAGGCCCAAGGACGGACATGTGGGCATGAGAGCAGGGTGGGGTATTCAAGTGGCAAGCGACAGGGAGGTCTGGGTAATACTTGCGGATAGACCGAAGATGTTCTGCAAAGCGGTCACCCAGTTTGTGTTTGGTCTCTCCAATGTAGAGGAAACCGCATTGGGAGCAACGACTACAGTAGACTAAGTTGAGGGAAGTGCAAGTGAAATGCTGCTTCACTTGAAAGGAGTGTTTGGGCCCTTGGATGGTGAGGAGAGGGGAAATAAAGGAGCAGATGTTGCACCTTCTGCGGTTGCATGGGAAGGTGCTGTAGGAGGGGGTTGAGGTGTAGGGGGTGATGGAGGAGTTGATCAGGGTGTCCCGGAGGGAACGATCCCTACGGAATGCCGCTGGGGGGGTGCAGGGAAGATGTGTTTGGTGGTGGCATCATGCTGGAGTTGGCAGAAATGGCGGAAGATGATCCTTTTGAATGCGGAGGCTGGTGGGGTGATAAGTAAGGACAAGGGAGACCCTATTATGTTTCTGGGAGGGAGAGGAAGGTGTGAGGGCAGATGCGCAGGAGATGGGCCAGACATGGTTGAGGGCCCTGTCAACCACCGTGGGTGGAAACCTCGGTTAAAGAAGAAGGAAGACATGTCAGAGGAACTGTTTTTGAAAGTGGCATCATCAGAACAGATGCGGCGGAGGCGAAGGAACTGAGAGAATGGGATGGAGTCCTTACAGGAAGCGGGGTGTGGGGAGCTGTAGTCGAGGTAGCTGTGGGAATCAGTAGGCTTGTAATGGATACTGGTGGACAGTTTATCACCAGAAATTGAGACAGAGAGGTCAAGGAAGGGAAGAGAAGTGTCAAAGATGGACCATGAAAATGATGGAGGGGTGGAAATTGGAAGCAAAATTAATCAGGGTGCAAGGGTGGGGAGGATAGGAAAGATCATGAGGGGGTTACTGGAGTGTGGGGCAGGCGTGTGATTGGGGTTTCAGGGGATGGGCCGGGGAGGAGGGAGGTCCAGAAGTCACTGAGCCTTAAGTAGAGGGCTTCCCCAGTCAGAAGGAGGCTTCTGATGGAGGTGTCCCCCCACTCCCTGCCCAAGATCATATTTCCTTTATTTCTGGGCTTCCCCCACTCAGCTTTCATCCACCTGCCAGCCTCAAAATTGAGGCTGGGCAGGAAACAGACTTTAAGTGGTCACTAATTGGTCATGTAAGGTCCTCAAATGGTGCAAGGGGGAGCCTTCCGTACGAGGCTCTGCCCACCCCAGCATAAAAGCATTGCAAGGTCAGGGCATGCAGGAACCTGGAGGGAATCCCATTCGTGCATTTTCACGCTCCCCCCCTCCACCCCCCATCTCAACCTGCCGGTGGGGAGCATAAAATTCTGGCTAATGTCCCACTCTGTAAACACATCTGACAGCTGCAGATTTGAGACTTCCTTGCTAGCTTGCTGGAGGAGTCCTATCTCAACTTCAGCACATGCACAACCCTGATCCCCCCCAGCTAGCTCGGTGACCTCCTCCTCAAAAAAGGTGAGGTTTCTAATGACAGGCCCTTGACCTGCTCCCTCCTACTGTGCAAGTTCTTATTCTGCAGAAAGATAGAAGTATTGTTTGTTTCCCTATGGGTGCATGAGCAGTTTAGGAGCATGCATGCCCCTGGCGGCTTCCGAGTCCTCCCCAAGAAGGGCTAACAAGCAGGTTGTCCTGCAACTGATAGAACATTGAGAGCATTAAGTGCCTGCCACACATTCAGTGCGCATGTCCTATTTACCATTGAGTGCTGCAACCCAAATTCCTGCCTGACATCCCTGTACACTCACACACTTACTCTGCCTGAAACCCTTGAGTGTCACTTTGCAGTGAGTTGACGGTACCACTTAGCCTGGCGGCATGCAGCAGGTCGCTCATCCTTTTTCTGCACTGCTGGGAAGTTCTCCTGTGGGCCCCATGGATGCTAAACTCTGCTGCGACCTCCACCCAGGCCATTGTGGTCAGATGGGAGGGCCCCCTACTGCTATCCTGGCAAACAGCACCTCCCACCTTTCCTGGATGGTCTGGAGGAGAATCTGCAGGGAGGCTTTGCTAACCATGGGGCCATACATTGCCTGGTCTGTGACATACTTCCTGTGACAATGAGAATCCAGAGCTCCTGGCTTGTAATGTGTGAATGGCTGTCCAGATGCCCTTTAAATATGGCGCCCAAGGGACGGGGCAGCGACTTCCTGCAGACTCTTGATGCAAGATTCGCCAACCTCTTTGTGGACACATATGTAATGAGCTGAACAATACTGCCAGTCCTCCAACTACAACTCCTGGTAGGTATATTCGTTGCACTTAATGGCTTACTCGAAGTTTCATATTTAATCATTTGATTAATAATAACTGAGGAAAGAAAGCAGCAAACATCCCTATAAGCTCTGTAACAGAAACGCTGGAAACACAGTAATTCAGACAGCATCTATGGAGAAACATTTCATGCTAAACCCTTCTTTAGAACTGGTGAATATTAAAACATTAGCTTATTTACATTCTTCACAGATGCAACCTGACCTGACAAATATTGCTAAGCATTTGCTATTCTGTTTTAAATTTGCAATATCTGCAGTATTGTGCTTACCCTATTTTCTGTAGTCGATATATATTTAATCTGCAGTTGTACAATGTGTAGCATGCATTATAATGGCTGCTTTTAAAGGAAGCTGTATACATCTATGTACACGTTCCTAACGAAGGTCCCCACCTGAAATGTTTTCCAGGATCTCTTTTTCAGGTACTGATTTACCTGTTCATTGTGTCTTTCTAACATTTTCTGGTTTGGGGCTTCCAATATTTGTAGTTATTTGTTATTTTATGTTTGCATATTGTTTAGTTGTTTAATATTCTGTTCCAAAGAAAATCATTTTTCCACCCTCTCACTCTCCTGGCCCCATGACTCCATGACATCATCTAATTGTGTGTTGAATGAGCCTAAGAGTTTGCCTCTATTATTCTACCCAGAAGAAGGGTGATTTTTTTTCCAAAAAAAAGGGAGCTCCTGATATATGCCCTAGTACTGCTTTCTCCAGTTTTGACCCATTTCTGCCTTTTGCTTTAGCATTCTGGTATATCTTGAAATTTTCATCTATATTAATCTTTTTTATGCCTTTTAATATCTTACATACTTGTTCCCTGAGTTTCTTCCTTTCAAAGTTACAGAGTTGTAGCTTCACCCATCTTTCCTGGTAACTCAGTTTTTTGGTGCAAGGGCTTAGACTTTTCTCTGCACCATCTCCATGGCTTAAATTCTTTTAGATTGCTGGGCCAGGAATTTTCTATGGTGGACAGGCTAGGCGGGGTCAGGGCCAATTACTGCCCGCAATTAGCTCCACGCTGCCATTTTACATGGGTGGGCCAATTAAGGCCTGCTCAGCACTACCTGTGCGGGTGGGAGGGGTGGATGGCAGAGGAGGAAGGAGAGTTGGGGCCAGTGCCCTTCCGCGCATGCTCACGAAAGAGCACTTCAACCTCCAAGTCACATGAGTTGGGACATGTTTGTAAAGGTGGGAAATTTTATTTATTTAATAAAAGCTTCAGAAGACTCAACCCGCCCGTGGATGAGGTTTCATACAAAACACGAAGGCTGCTTGAGCTTTTTCCTGCCTACCAACCTCAAGGTTGGATGGGCAGCATTACTAATGACAATAATTGCTTTCTTAATGGCCTTAATAGGCCCTTAACATTTCAGCGGGCGCGCAGTCAAGTCCAGCGCACGCCCACTGAACGAAATATCGTGATGGTGCGCAATGACGTCGGGACACATGCTGACATCATCATGCGTCATTTTACGCGTTGGCGTGTCGGGCCCGCCTCCGCATGCCGACAGCAAAATCATGCCCTGGTGACCGAAACGGACTACAGGATTAAAACAGGTCTAACCAACATATTGTGCAGTTTTAAAATGCTCTTTTACAACTTATAATTAATTATCTTTGCAACACAATTAAACATTTTTTATATAACTACTGTTTGGTAAGTTGATATTGGATACCAATCAAATAATACTCCAGATCTCTTCCTATTTCATCTTTTGCATCTACAACAATACTATTTTCTAGTTTCCCCCTGTTCCTCTAATCAAATTTCTGATCTACTTCAGAGAGGTTCTTGTCAGACCTTGATAATGTGCCTCTCTATGCTTGTGTATAGGTCCTGTGCAGTTCTGAATCCAAATCATATCAACTCTAAGTAGTTTATTACCTAGAGGTGCATTTACCATTAGCCACTTGAGAACAGCCTCTTGGGGCTTCCTTGAGGCACTGAGTCATAAACAAATCACACATTGTATTTGTTGAACCTGGACCTGAGCACTAACATACATCTTCATACATCTTCAGAATGTATTCTGTCCTCTCTTATTCTTGAGCAGGCACCTTGTCGTAAGCCCTGAGACTTATTTAAGCCCTATTTACAAAGCCAGTGTTTTCTAAATTATGAAAGTGGCTACACTTCAAAAAGTACTCCATTCACTGTAAAGTGCTTTCGAATATTCTGAGTCATGAAAGGCGCTATATGAATGTAAGTCTTAATTTTTGTGGATTGCTTTCTCAGTATATATGGTCCACTTCCTTTGCCTTCAACGTATTTCTTGTATAGCTGGTCTCATTTTTGTTGTCCTGATTTCACTTATTTTAATAGGCCTAACATATTCCTGTGTTAACTTTATTGTTGGCGGTCTTGTGGTGCAGTGGGTAACATCCCTGCCTCTGAGCAAGAAGCTTGGAGTTCAAGTTGATGGCAAGGAAGGTGCATTTATAACACAGCAAGCAGGCAGAGTATTAACTTGTAAATCCTTCCAGCATACACCAATGGCACAGGGTAAGAGCAGGAGAGATTCCTGGTCAGCCATGTGATTGAAATAAATTGGAGACTCTACCATCACTATCCATAGTTCCAAGCTACATGTCTATGTTGCCTAAACTCAAAATCCTTGGGAGGCTGGTTGGCTCAGTTGGCTGGAGAGCCAGTATGTATCAGATTGGCTTCAACAGCACAGCGTTTAATCTCCATTCTCATTGGGGTGGATTTGGGACCTGCCTCATTGTCCTACCCATGGTGGAGGTCATGGCTCCGTGGGTCGGATTTGCCTTCTGGCAGATAGTCCAAGAAAAAGGACAACTTTTTGTTTCAACAGTGATTGCAAGGCTACAAGTGAATTCTGGGTGAGAAAGGCCATTCGTTTAATTTTACTTCATCCATCCAGAATGATTCTAAATTCATTTCAACATTTTGTTTCAACAAATTATTTTGGATGGTTTCCTACAGTTCTGTCTAGGAGTCTATTATCAGCCTTGGCTCAGTAGTAGCACTCACTCTTGGTGTGGCCTCAGGGCCCATCCAGTATACTTCAGCACATAAATTAGGCTGACACTTCAGTGCAGTACTGAAGGAGTACTGCACTATTGGAAGTGCCATCTTTTGAATTGTTGAATTAAGACCTGTATACCCCCTGATGAACATAAAAGATCTCATGGCATAAGTTGAAAAGGGCAGGGCAGCTTTCCACATATCCTGGACAATATTTATTCCTCAATCAATAGAATTAAAACAGATTATCTGGTCATTAATTTTATCGCCCTTTGTGGAAATCTTGCGGTGTTCAAGTTCTTCCATGTCTCTCTATATTATAATGGTGTCTGTTCTTCAAAGTTACTTCATTAGCTGTGAAGTGCTTTGGGACATCTTTAAGCCATGAAGACACTATTTTTTCTCTCTCTTTCATGTACTGTTATTCTATATGCCAAAGAATTTCCTGATACCAATCCCAAATATGCTTTTTCTAGTATGCGGTCCCTTGTTCAACTCGCAAATTATCAAAAGCTTGGATTTATATAGTCCCTTTAATACAAAAATACATAGATGTTAAAACATTTAACATTACCAGTCCATCTTGATGTTTACCCTCCATGCAGACAAAATAGTTCTTATCACATGTACTCACCCTGTTCCTATATCCCTTCATTCAGTCTAATCTTTAATGTTTGCCATTTTTTCTGTCTCAATCACTAACCCTAGAAGTGAATTCCAAAGCATCACAAATTTGTGCAAAGCAATTTGTTCTTCCTTCTGCTTTATCTCTCTTAATTTTAAAGTTGTATTGTTACAATCTGGTTGAGCTCAGTACTTTTTTAAACAAAGAAGAAATATGAAATCCCAGTTATCTATTTCAAGAATGAAGCCACATGATTCCACAGTTTAAAACAGAAGAATTTTTACGGCACAAGGGTCAACAGTGCAAACACTAAACACCATCCATCCTATAATCTAACATCCAGAATTAACACAAGTTAAACATGAATTAACAGGCAAGTTGTGGTCAAGTATAAACTATAAACTGCACATTAAATGGCAGATACAACTAAGATATATCTTATGAATTGGCTTAGCAATCCATTCAGATTTTAGTGATCACACTCAGTCACAAAATCCTTCAAACTCTTTCTTCCTTGTGAAGAATTACAGCTCCTATTTTTCTAGGAGCCAGTCTGATCCCCAGCCAACAGCAGCTTACAATCAACCCAAGTGAGGCAAGAGTGACTGCCCTTGACATCAAGGCAGCATTTGACCGAGTGTGGCATCAAGGAGCCCGAGCAAAACTGGAGTCAATTGGAATCAGGGGGAAAACTTTCTGCTGGTTGTAGTCATATCTAGCACAAAGAAAGGTGGTTGTGGTGGCTGGAGGTCAATCATCTAAGTTCCAGGACATCACTGCAGGAGTTCCGCAGGGTAGTGCCCTAGGCCCAACCATCTTCAGCTGCTTCATCAATGACCTTCCTTCCATCATGCGATCAGAATGGGGGATGTTCGCTGATGATTACACAATGTTCAGCACCATTCACAGCTCCTGAGATACTGGAGCAGTCCGTGTCCAAATGCAGCAAGACCTGGATAATATCCAGGCTTTGGCCGATAAGTGGCACACAACATTCACATCACACAAGTGCCAGGCAATGACATACATACGAATTAGGCATAGGAGTAGGCCACTCAGTCCATCGAGCCTGCTCTGCCATTCAATATGATCATGGCTGATCTGAATGTAACCTCAACCCCACATTCCTGCCTACCCCTGATAACCTTTCACCCCCTTGCTAATCAAGAATCTATCTAGCTCTGCCATAAAAATATTCAAAGACTCTGCTTTCACCACATTTTGAGGAAAAGTTCCAAAGACTCACAACCCTCAGAGAAAAAATTTCTCCTCATCTCTCTTAAATGAGTAACCCTTATTTTTAAACAGTGAACCCCAGTTCTGGATTCTCCCACAAGAGGAAACATCCACTCCACATCCACCCTGTCAAGATCCCTCAGGATCTTAAATGTTTCAGTTAAATCATTTCATACTCTTTTAAATTCCAGTGGATATGAGCCTAACCTGTCCAGCCTTTCCCCATAAGATAAACTGCCCAGTCCTGGTATTAGTCTAGTAAACCTTCTCGGAACCGCTTCTAATGCATTTACATCTTTCTATAAATAAGGAGTACTGTACATAATACTTCAGATGTGTTCTCACCAATGCCCTGTACAAATGAACTATAATCTCCAGACTTTTGTAATCCATTCCCATCAAATAAATGAGGACATTCTATTAGCTTTCCTAATTACCAGCTGTACCAGCATACTAACCTTTTGTGATTCATGCACTAGGACATCCAGATCCCTCTGAATCTCAGAGCTCTGCAATCTCTCACCATTTTAAATAATAAGCTTCTTTTAATTCTTACTGCCAAAATGAACGATTTCACATTTGCCCATGTTATACTCCATTTCCCAGATCTTTTCCCACTCACTTAATCTATCTATGTCACTTTGTAGCCTTCGTACATCCTCTTCATAGTTTACCATTCCTTTGGTCCCTTCATCCAAATCATTTATATAAATTGTAAAAATTTGAGGTCCAGCACTGATCCCTGTGGTACACCACTCGTCACATCTTGCCAACCAGAAAAAGACACATGTATTCCTAGTCTCTGCTTCCTGTCAGCTAGCTAATCTTCCTTCCATACCAATTTTACCCCCTACACCATGAGCTTTTATTTTCTGCAATAACCTTTGATGTAGCACGTTATCAAATCGCTTCTCGACCTCAAACTACAGTACATCCATTGGTTCCCCTTTATCCAAAGCACATGTGACTCCTTCAAAGAATGCCAATAAATTGGTTAAACCCTTTTACAAAACCATATTGTCTCTGCCTGATTGCCTTGAATTGCCTTAAATTTATCTAAGTGCCCTGTTATAGCAATTTTAATAATAGCTTCTAACATTTCCCCCATGACAGATGTTAGGCTAACTGGCCTATGATTTCCTGCTTTCCGTCTCCTTCCCATTTTGAATAAAGGAGTTATATTTGCTATTTTCCAATCTAATGGAAGCTTCCCTGAATCTGGGAAATTTGGGAAAATTAAAACCAGTGCATCAACTATCTCACTTCTTTCAAGAACCTAGGGTGAAGTCTATCCAGACCTGGGGATTTGTCAGCCCACAGCTCCAACAATTTGCTCAATACCACTTCCCTGGTGTAATTATGCCAAGTTCCTCCCTCCCTTCCATTTCCTGACTTACAGCTATTTCTGGGATGTTACTTGTGTCCTCTATAGTGAAGACCGAAGCAAAATGCCTGCTTAATTCATCTGCCATCTCCCTACTTTCCATTATCAGTTCCCCATACACATTCTCTATCTGTAACAGTCTGTTTATCATTTCCTATATTAATACCTTGCTCTCTTGCCATGTTTCTATTCTTTGGTTTACCACACCTTCCCAAATTTGATCCCTTGCCCCCACTATTCAGTTTAAAACCCTCTCTACTTCCCTAGTTAGGCGGCTCACCAATACGGTTCAGGTGTAGACTATCCCAATGGTACAGATCACACTTCCCCCAAAACTGGTGCCAGTGCCCCACAAACTGGAACCCATTTCTCTCACACCAGTCTTTGAGCCACGCATTCATTTCTCCAATCTTATCTGTGCTATGCCAATTCACATGTGGCTCAGGTAATAGTCCAGAAATTATGTCCTTTGAGCTTCTGCTTCTTAATTTGGTGTCTAGCTCATCACACTCACTATGCAGAATCTCCTTCCTGCCTATGTCATTGGTACCTACATGAATCGTGACTACTGGATCCTTCCCTCCCACTGCAAGTTCCTTTCTAGCCCCGAGCAGATGTCCCGAACCTTGGCACCAGGCAAGCATCAAAGCTGTGGACTCTCGCTCTTTGCTACAGAGAACGTCAATCCCCCTTAGTATATTGTCCCCTACTACCACTACATTCCTTTTTGCTCCCCCTACTTGGATGGCTTCCTATACCATGGTGCCATGGTCAGTTTTCTCATCCACCCTGCAGCCACCACTCTCATCCAAACAAGCTGAGAGAACCTCATACCTATTGGACAATTGCAGAGGCTCACACTCCTGCAGTCTTGCCCTCTGGGTCCATTTACCTGCCTCACTTGCAGTCACACCCTCCTGTCACTGGCCACTGACCAATTCAGAAGACCCTATCTTAAGTGATGTGACTGCCTCCTGGTATGAAGCATCCAAGTAACTTTCCCCCTCCCTGATGTGTCGCAGAGTCTGCTGCTCAGCCTCCATCTCAATTACTCTTGAGCCAAAGTTCCTCGAGCCTCAAACACCTACTGCAGTCGTGTTTTCCCTGGATCACAATACTACCCAGGAGCTTCCACATGCTACACCCTTAATGTGTTTTAAATAATTACATTAATCACTTATTTATGTTGCTTTCTGAAATATTTTATTAACTTTACCACCAAATTGTGTACTTTTGTAAACCTTGGGGGTAGAATAGAACTTATCCACTTAGCAGATAATCACCAAACCTTTCCAAGTAGTAGAGCAAGAACCAATCTCTATGGGATGAGAACGATAGAAAGAGGAAATGAACAACTTCTCCCCATTCACCAAACTCCAAGTCTACACTCAGTTAATCAGCTGCGCTCTGTTTACCAAGGCTACATTAAAGAACCCTGAAGTTATAGTAAACTGAACTTGGGGCTACAGTAACCTGATTCAACCAGTTAATTAACTTCTCAGCTGCTACATCTGAGAGTGATTTTACCCTGTCTAAACTGCAAGAACAAAAGGACTTAGCCTGCTTACACAGTTCTTTCCAGTTACTGCTAATTACACACTAGATTAGATTTTAAGAGCAAAATTCAAGAACAAAATTAACACGTAGAACTTCCCTCTCACCAAACTCCAAGCCTTCACTCAGTTAGTCAGCTGCACTCCGTTTGTCAAAAGGAGGGAATCTAACCATCGCCTCTTGACATTCAATGGCATTACCATCGCTGAATCCCCCACTCTCAGCATCCTGGGGGTTACCATTGACCAGAAACTGAACTGGACTAGCCATATAAATACTACAAATGGCTACAAGAGCAGGTCAGAGGCTAGGAATTGTGTGACCTCCTGACTCCCCAAAGCCTATCCACCATCTACAAGGCACAAGTCAGGTGTGTGATGGAATACTTTCCATTTGCCTGGATGAGTGCAGCTCCAACAACACTCAAGAAGCTTGACACCATCCAGGACAAAGCAGGCCGCTTGATTGGCACCCCATCCACAAATATTCACTCCTTCCACCACCGACAAACAGTAACAGCAGTGTGTACCATCTACAAGATGCACCGCAAAAGCTCACCAAGGCTTCTTTGGCAGCAGCTTCCAAACATACGACTTCTACCTTCTAGAAGGACCAGGGCAGCAGATACATGGGAATACCACCACCTGGAAGCTCCCCTCCAAACCACTCACCATCCTGACTAGGAAATATATCGCCATTCGTTCACTGTTGCTGGGTCAAAACCATCGAAATACCCCCCTAACGCACTGAGTGTACCTACACCACATTGTCTGCAGCAATTCAAGAAGGCAGCTCACCACCTCCTCAAGGACAATTAGAGATGGGTAATAAATGCTGGCCTAGCCAGTGACGCCCACATCCCGCAAAATGAATTTTTAGAAAAATGTGACCACTCAGATAAGCTTCCCACAAAACATCCACACCATCACTAAGACAGGCTATTTTTATCTTTGTAACATTGCCTGACTCTGCCCTGGCTAAGCTCATCTGCTGCTGAAATCTTCATCCATGCCTTTTTATAGATTTGACTATTCCAAAGCACTCCTGGCCAGCCTTACATTTTCTACTGTCCGTAAACTTGAGATCATCTGTGCCCTAACTTGCAGCAAGTCCCATTCTTTTGTCACTCCTGTGCTTGTGACCTTATTGACTCCTGACTAAGCTGCACCTCGATTTTAAAATTCACATCAGAGCTTTTCAAATCTATCACCATAATTGGTTTCCTTTTGTTCTTCCTGCCCTCTTCCCACTTCCACTTGTTCAAAACCTATTTCATTACTATTTTACTTGAGATCTGATCATTGACCTGAAATGTTTACTCTGTTTCTCTGATGCTGCCTGCTTGATGCTGAGTATTTCCTGCAATTTCTGGTTTTATACTATCATTGCTTTGTTGCTCACCTTCTACATACAAATCAAGAACAACCTTAGTTTCAGCGATAACTTGTGCACTTGTCAGCTGAATATATCATCATCACCTTAATATGGAAGATATAATTCCTCCAAGTCCTCATCGCTCCGTAACTCTTTAATCACCTTCAATCCTATAAATCTCAGAGATAAATGCACTTCTATAAATCTGGCTTTTAGAGCATCCCCAATTTTAATTGTTTCAACACTGATGACCATATCTGGAGCCCAGAAGAGTGTTAATTAATGAATTGAGGGAGGGCGATAATCAGCTGGAGGTTTTCCTTTCCAAGTTTGATTTGATGTCATGAGACTTTGGAATCCAGAGTTAACAATTGAGGACTTGCAAGACCACACTCTACTGACTGGAGGTCCATCCAACCAATAAGACAAACCAGGTATGGTGATAGAAGTCTATAGGACATTCCCATTCTCACAGATTCATGCCAGTTTCAAACTGTTGTTTATCTAGTCTGGGAAAGCTCTCCCAATTTTTGCACAAGTGCCCAGATGTTAGTGAGGGGGACTTTGCAGAGTCAACTTGGGACATTTGTTATATTTGGTGGTCTGTTCGGTTTTATTCTTATTCGAGTTTTACCGTTGTGGCTTGCTTGGCCATTTCACAGGGCAGCTTAGGGAAGGCTGGGTAATGACAGCAGATTTCTTTCCCTAAAGGGCATTAATGAAGCCGATGTGTTTTTACGACAATCCAGTAGTTTCATGATCATAAACACTGAGACATGTTTTGTCTTTCAAATTAATTAATTCAATTAAATTCCTCTGGCTGCCATTGAGGGATTGGAATTTATGCCTCTTGAGCAGGCTTTTCCAACCTTTTCGCATTGGGGTGGGTTCATGTTTCTATTTTTTTCTCACTTAAGGGGCCAGTAAGCAAACTCCAGAAAGATAAGGTTTGGCAAAACATTAAACCTGAATTTCAAAAGAAAGGTTGAGCTATGAAGAATGGAAGCAACTTGCAGAGCAGAAATAAATCAATGTCAAAGCAATAAATTGATAGTTTAAAAAAGTAATTAATGAAGATGACTGTTAGAGGGTGAGAGGGTCAGAATGTATGTCACAAACAAGAACAAAAATAACTGGAAAAACTCAGCAGGTCTGACAGCATCTGCAGAGAGGAACGTGGTTAACATTTCGAGTCCGTATGACTCTTCAACAGAACTAAGGAAAAATAGAAGAGGTGAAATATAAGCTGGTTTAAGGGGAGGTGGGACAAGTAGAGCTAGATAGAGGGCCAGTGATAGGTGGAGGCAAAGAAGAGATTGCCAAAGATATCATAGACAAAAAGACAAAAGGGTGTTGAAGGTGGTGATATTAGCTAAGGAATGTGCTAATGGTGACATTAAGGGTAGGAAGCTGGATGAGCAAGTGACAGATAGCCCTAGTGGGGGTGGGGTGGGGGGAAGGGATTGAAATAGGTTAAATGGTGGAGATAAAACAATGATGGAAATAAGTTTAAAAATAATGGAAATAGGTGGGAAAAGAAAAATATATTTTAAAAATGATAAATTATTGGTAAAAGGGGGATTGGAAAAGGGGTGGGGATGGAGGAGAGAGTTCATGAACTGAAGTTGTTGAACTTAATATTCAGTCTGGAATGATGTACAGTGCCTAGTCGGAAGATGAGGTGCTGTTCCTCCAGTTTGTGTTGAGCTTCACTGGAACATTGCAGCAGGCCAAGGATGGACATGTGGGCATGAGAGCAGGATGGTGTGTTGAAATGGCAAGCGACAGGGAGGTCTGGATCATGCTTGCGGACAGACCGAAGGTGTTCCACAAAGCGGTCACTCAGTCTGCTTTTGGTCTCTCCAATGTAGAGGAGACTGCATTGGGAGCAGCAAATGCAGTAGACATGTATGTGTCAGAATGTATGTGCCTGGCTCACTTCCAGTCTCAGGGCACTCACTCATTTGCACAGTCACTCATACCCTCACTCACTGTATGTGTTCTTATGTGGGGATGAGGGCAAGTCAGACTGGGAGTTAGCCAGACATATGCACACTCTCTCTCCCTCATTCACACACACATACAAGCACAAACACTCTCTCTGCCTCTCACACACAGAAACACACATTCTCCCTCTCACTCACACACACACTCCCTCTATCTCACACACACCCACCGGCAGCTATCTCTCCACACCACAATCCCACCCCCAACTCCGTCCCCGTCCCCGGGCTCTACAGGCTCTCTCTTCCGCTGGCCCCACAGCCTCTTCTCCCCTGGGCCTTGCTGGGTTTCTCTCCCCCCACTGGGCCCCGCAGCCTCTCTCTCCCTCTCCTGGTCCCGCAGGCTCTCTATTCCTACGGGCTCCGATGGAGCCTCTCATTCTGTCTCTCCCCCTCCTTGAAATCCTCTCTTTTTCCTCTGCTCATTCACCGCCGTGAGAGTTCACTGCTGCTCCAATCTCAGACTGTTTCTTTCCCACACTTGTTACTGACAGGCTCACTAGTGAGCATCAAACATGGGAGAGGAGCGGCCTGTGATTGGAGGAGCAGCTCCTTTCAGAATCTTCCAGTCCACATTGGGTCACGTTGAGAGCCTTCGCAGACCACTCTAGAGCATTTGTCCAGGCTTCTGGTTTGGTAGTCCAGATTACTAGACCTGTAACATTACTTGATGCTACCTCTATACTTTCTGATATGTAGGGCAGAATTTAATGGAGCCCACAGGACAATTTAATTAAGTGGGCAAGATGGTGACAGGCTCTCGGGATCCCGTCGGATGCTGTGCACCCATCTCCTGGTGGCAGGAAAACTGTCCCACAATTGGTGAGCAGTGGGAAGGGCCTGACCAGGAAACCAGGGAAGGCAGTTAAGCTCATTAACAGGTTACTTGAAAGCAATTATCCCTGAACCCACCAGATTTAATGGTGACTCAGGGATTAAACTGGACTTCCATGCGTCTCTCATGCCTAAAGAGAAACCCCCAGCAAATGCTGTCAGGTTTGCCAGAAATCTAACCTCATTCACAGGCATCAATCGAGGGATTTGGAATTGGGAGACAGGTCAGTCACCCTTTGAAAAAGGTAAGACACTTTTTGGGAGAGGTAAGGCACCCTTTAGGATTGTTAAAATTAAACATGATTATGCACTTTTTACATATGGGGAGAGTTTTCTCCCCATCAGGGTGGTTGTGCGGGGGTGGGTGCGCAACCGATTGGCACTCCCAATCAGCTGGGTGCCGCCATTTTATGTGGGTGTGCCAATTAAGGCCGGCCCAACATTACAGAGGTGCCTCAGGGAGATTAGTTTCACGTATAAAACTTTGAATAAAGGGAGAAAAAAGTTTTAAGGACATGTCATCTCATGTCAAACTGTCACATGAGCTGGGACATGTCCATTAATGTTAATAAAAAAATTTCCAACACTTTAAAAACATTCATGAAATCTCATCCCACCCATGGATGTGGTTCCATGAAGAATGCGAAGGCCGCCTGGGCTCTTAGCCTGCCCACTAACCTTAAGGTTGGACGGGCAGCTCAGGTCAATGATTTAATTGATTGCCAAATGGCCTCAATAGGCCTTTGACAGTTAGGTGAGCATGGAGCCGACTAGGCTGTGTGCTTGGCGAACTGAAAATCTGAATGATGCGTGGTGACGTCGGGACGCACGCCCGACATCCCCCCCACATCATTTTATGCCTCGGTGAGCGGGCCCTGCCCCTGCTCGCCGAGCCGAAGATTCTACCCATAAACTCATTGGAACTGTCAAGCTGTCATGGAACTGTCCAGCTGTCAGGGAACTGTTAAAGAACTGTCCAGCTGCCAAAGTTGTCAGGGAAGTGTCAACGCTGTCCAGAAAGTGTCAAAACTGTCCAGGAATTGTCAAAGCTGTCTAGAAACTGTTTATAGATACTAGGTGATTTGGCATGCAGATGGCATAGGGAGTCTGTGGAGGGTTAAGGATGGGTGAGGGCTGGAGGGGTTTTACAAATGTTTTATTCTTATTTTTTATTTATTTAAACACATTGCTGGAGCACAGAGGCGGGCCTTGCACCCAGCCTGTCTCCGCACCCTGCATCCTTTGCACTCATTCCGGGGCCACCCTGACTCCTCTTTAAGCCCACTGCCTCCCCCACTCACCCCGAATCCAACCCACAGCAGACATTTTTAAAGGTCGGGTTTGCAGAGCCAGGAAATCGCCCAACTCTGCGCAGCTGACCCCAGGACGAAAATCTGGGCCTTAAACTTTACAGTCTAAAGGAAAGAAAGATTTGAAAACATCTCTAAGTAATATTGGAAGATAGTGTAGATGAGATGATTCAAAATACTCCGAACTATGTTGGACATTTGGACAGAGGATAACAATTGAAGTTACTAAAAATAAAAGTCAAATTTGCTAGACCTGTTCACTGAAAAAATGACAAACATTTGGCACAAGGCCAGATTAGGGGAATTCAGAATGCAAATGTTGTAGTTACCATTTTCTTCCTTATTTTATGCAGTTCAGAAATACCTTTTTGTTTACATCATTCTGTAGAACTGTACAGAAGATCCCTTGCCCGCAAAATGTTTTCTTGTTGATTGTTGAAAATACATTTTAGAAGGAAAGAAATATTGAAGCATCATTTAAGATGAACCTTCTAAAAGTATGAGAAGTACACACAGCTATCTAATGGAGACTAATGTATTGTTTTCTTGTCAGTTAGGTTTAATCATCCTAGAATACCTGAAAATTCTTGAATAGTAGCAGGATTTAGACCTATGTGCCAGTTCAGGGAAACAATTACCTACAACTGTAAGAAAGGTTTTGAAATAGTTGGCAGAAATGTAATTCAGTGTGGTGAAAATAATGGGCAGCATTTTCCGTTCAGCGAGCGGGGGCAGGGCCCACTCGCTGACACGTAAAATGATGTGGAGTGAATTCGGATGTGCCCCGTGTCATTTAGATTTTCAGTTTGGTGGGTGCGCAGCCAAGTCGGCTGCGTGCCAGCTGACCTGTCAACAGCCTATTAAGGCCATTAAAAAAGTAATTAAAATGATTAATGGACCTGCCCGTCCAACCTTAAGGTTGGCGGGCATGCGAGGAGCCCAGGTGGCCTTCCAAAAAGCATGAAACCTCATCCACCGGTGGGATGAGGTTTCATGAGCGATTTAAGATGTTCGGAAAATTTTTAAATAAAAGTAAAGGACGTGTACCAGCTCATGTGACAGTGTCACCTGAGGGGACATGTCAGGAAAATTTTTTCTTACCTTTATTAAATTTTTAAAAGTTCAATCGATCTCCCTGAGGTAACACTTTGCCTCAGGGAGATTTGTGTTCTCTTCGGTGTGCATGTGCGAAAGAGCGCACAGACCTGCTCAGGGAATCCCTCCCTGCCCACACAGGAAGTGCACAGCGCTTCCAGGCAGACGTCATGCTGGGCAGGACTTAATTGGCCCACCCACGTGAAATGGCGGTGCACCCCTGACACGGGGCGTCGATTGGGAACCTGCCTGCTCCCGCCCAACCCCCCCAACGGCGGGAAAATGCTGCCCAATGTATTTGTACCATCACAATCGACCTGTAGAAATGGTGTGTAATACTTTGTTAACTTGAGAATATAATGAAAAGATGGGGATTGATTTTTTTCTCATAACTGTTAAAGTCAACCTGTCATGTTATATAAATATTGAATGTTTTGTGGAATTTTTCGTTAACATGGGAATGTTGACTTTGTTCTTGGTTCTCTTGACTTTTGAAAAGAATTCGAAAAATTGAAATTCAGAGCTTCTTAGTAACTTAGTGTAACCAAGAGCTTGATGGTTTAATTTTACATGCTCATCACTTTCCAAAATTAGGTTTATTATTTATTTTATAGTTCCAAATGCATGCCACCTACCCATTTCATTATAAGAATGCATACTCAGAAGGAAAATGTTGTTCCTGATAAAGTGATGAAGCCACCTCAATTCAAAAACTTTTCTCAACAAATTGCAACAGATCAAAAACATTGATGGAATCTTGCATTCTGGAATCTAAGTTTGGTGGCGGAAGCAGAATTGGCGTGATTTCCTCTGAGGGGGGTGGTGAGTTGGCTGACCATGTGTGATCTTGCACTGTTCAGTTCATTACGTATGCATCTTCGAGGTGCTCAGCGAATATCATGGCAGGGGTGTTCAAGAAGTCACTGCCCCTGCCTTTCCTCATGGGTTTGCAGGTCCAGTGCATCTGGACAGCTATTCATTCACTGCAGGTCAGGAGCATCAGTCTGGCTGTTATGCAAGCTTCTGCCAAAACCAGGATGTCCCAGAGAAGACAATGTGTGGCCCCATGATTCAATAAAGCCTCCCTGGAGATCCTCATCCATGCTGCCTTGGAAAGGCTGGAGATGCTGTTTCTCAGGGATGACAGCAGGAGGCCCTCACATCAGGCCATAGCGGCCTTGCAGTGGAGGTTAGCACCTGTGGGGCCCATCCAACAACCGCTCAGTAGTGCAAGAGGAAGGAACATTCTACTACACTCTGCCAAGTTAAGTGGCATTTTCTACTCACTGCAAAGTGACACTCATAAGGGCATCAGACAATGTAAGTGTGCAAGTGCATAGGGGTGTCAGACAGGAGTTTGAATGGCAGCACTCATCAGCAGATGGAATATGTGAGTGAATGTATGCCAGCTACTTCATGCTCTTAATATTCTATAAGTTGCAGGACATCCTAATTATTAATCACTTTGCTGGGAAGGGCTCTGGAGCTACCATAGGCATGCATGCTCCTAAACTTCTCAAGCACCCATTGAGATGGCATTCAATCCTTCTGCCATTCTGCAGGCCAAAAATTCTCACAATAAGTGGGAGTGAGCCAAGACAGGAGGTGGCTTTCGAGACATTTGAGGAGTCAGCTGCTGAGCTAACGGGGAGGGACCTAGTCCAGGATTCTCTTAAGGTTAACTTGCAGGTTGAGTTGGTAGTTAGAAAGGCAAATGCAATGTTGGCATTTATTTCGAAAGAGGACTAGAATATAAAAGCAGGGATGTGCTGCTGAGGCTTTCTAAGGCTCTGGTCAGACCACATTAAGAATATTGTGAGCAATTTTGGGTCCCGTATCTCAGGAAGGATGTGCTATTTTGTCACTGAGTGTATTTAAGACTGAGATAGATAGGTTCTTGATTGATAAGGGGATCAAGGGTTACAGGGAGCAGGCAGGAGATTGGGGTTGAGAAACTTATCAGCCATGATTGAATGGCGGAACAGACTCTTATGTCTTATGGTCTTATGGATCAGGATTGTGCCTGTGCTGCAGGCAAAATTGAACTCCCAGGAAGTGAGTGAGGATGCTTCCAGTACGCAGTTATCAGTTGCACCCACAGAGTAACACATTGATTTAATTAAAGAGCCTGCTTAGACATTCACTAACTCTTTCTTTTCTCCATTCCAGGTGCCAACAAGAAAAGGGGGAGGTCCACAACAGGTACCAGCCACAGCTCCATCTTCAACCCCATGTCTGAGGGAGATGTCTCAGAAACCTCAGAGAATGCACTGTCACCATGTTTACCTGCACCCTCCACCAGGACATACATTCACCACAGTTGATGCACCTTCTACAGTAGGATTGGGGTCACAATCTGGTGTGCACATCCCTAACACGGATCCACAGCTGGCAGACAAAGTGACAGCCGAGGTCTCTGACACCTGGAGGACTGCTGGAGACCAGGACCCTGCTCAGCTCAAGGCAGTTGACGAACCTCTTGACTTGGCTATAACAGACCTGATGAAGGTGCAGAGAGAAGCAGAGGAACATCAGATAGAGATGCCAGAGGCCATGCGCAGGCTGGACCAAAGGCTGGAGGAGTCCATTAACATTCTGTGTGATGTTGTGTCTCTGGCATGCAAACCCATAGCTGCCTCCATGGTAAGGGTGGTGGCTGCCTTGGAGACTCAGGTCCAACCAAATGCACAGTAGCTGCCGGATATGTGCTCAGCCTTGCACTCCATTGCTCTATCCATGGGTGTAGTGCACTCCCTGCAGGTGCCCCTTCTTAAGGAGTTAGGGAGGTGCCATCAGGCACTCACAGGAAGGAGGAGCAACAGCAAGGCATCATGGGGGCTTCATCCCTGGAGATTCCAAGATTG
The DNA here is from genome assembly GCF_017639515.1 of Carcharodon carcharias. Lineage (NCBI taxonomy): Eukaryota > Metazoa > Chordata > Chondrichthyes > Lamniformes > Lamnidae > Carcharodon > Carcharodon carcharias. The sequence continues at coordinate 22,904,740 of NC_054475.1, forward strand.
CCCTGCCGTTCCACTTCTCTTCTGCCAGTGATCCCATTGCCCCCAGTGGGTCAGGACAAGGAGGATGCATGCACATGAGCAGGAGATCCTTCACAGGCCGGGGCCCTCTAGGCCCAGGGCCACCAGAGGACACCTATCAAAGTCATCACAGCCAAAAGGGCATAGCAGTCAGCAGGCTGCCTCCACCTTAGCTGTGGATGTCAGGGCTGCACCTAGACATGGTAATAGAAAAAAAAAGATAAAGAAGTTTTGAAGGCACACAGGTGGCACAAGTGTACCACCATTGTATTTAGTTTTGGCACTTGTAAATATATGTTCGCTTGCATGGTTTGTAAGTGTCCTGGATTCCATATTCCTGCTAGTTACTTCAATGTTCACAGGCATTTAAAGGTGTGGAATTTGGACCCCCATCAGAGTCCAATAATGAACTCCTATAGATTCACTTTTCTCACACTATCAAATAGTGTTATTATTCAGCAGATGGTAAATGCTGAGCTGTTCAAATCCCAGAGGGAAACTTGAAACAACTGTCACAAGTAATTTTCAATTTGTATGTTTTGAGATGCAGGCTTTGAATTCAGTAATAATAAGACCACCGAGGCTTAAGAGGTTTTTATAAAACTAAGTTAAACATTTATTGATAAAATAAAAGATTGTAAGCACATACATATGTCTACAATTACTGCTACAAATATGTTTAAATCCCTTAGTTAATCTGATACTTTGTTAAGGTAACGATAAACACATAAATTTTAAAAGACCCAGGCAAAGTAAACGATACCTTAAATAGTCAAATGCAAAGTGAGTTCTCTTAACTTCTGTCCCTGAAGGTAGCAGTTTGAGGCATAGATGCAGAAGGCATTTCACACTTGTTGAATCTTAGACTGCCAAATAACGCCCGCCTAGCATATTTGCCGACTCCTGTGGATAGCGGGAGTGTGCGGGCGTCAGTGGGTGTGCATGGACCACCAGGTCCAATGGCGACCCGGCAGTTTGTTTAAAAGAAGGTCTAGCAGCCTTTTGTAGGCTGCTCACAATGGTCAATTCCAGGGCGCACCAGAGGGGTTTGGGTAAGCAGGCCAGTCTAGAGGGAAGGGCAGAGGAGCAGGCCAGGATTTAGACTAGGCCAGTGGGGGGCCAATGTGCCCCTTGTTTTTCTGATGAATGCCTTGCTGCCCTCCTCGAGGAGGTGGCAGCATGGTGGGAGGTGTTGATCTCCCCGGATGGGAGGAGGAGGCCCCCTGCATGACTAAATGTGCCTGGGAAGAGGTGGCAGAGGTGGTGAGCTCCCGTGACGTGGTGCGACGCACCTGGATCCAGTGCCGCAAGCGCTTCATTGATTTGTTGCAGTCTGGCATGGTGAGCACCATGTTGACATTGGGCATTTAACCCAGCAGGTAGCCTTACCCTCTGAGGCCCCCCCTAAAGTCTTACTGTCGTGACTGCATTGAACCATGTAGGGCATTTTCCTTTGCTAGGTGGCCAAGCAGATAGTGCTCATGCTGAGATCATCCTGAGTGGGTCATGAGGAGATGAGTTCTCTCCTGCACCATGTGTTGCTCTTAGTTGCACATGACTAGTTTGGGGGCAACCTGCAGGAGATGCAGCTAGGCGCATACTGAGAACTCAAGGACATGTCCTATTCAGGGTGATGAGATGGTGGAAGGTGAGCCTCAAGGTGTTGTGGCAAAGAACTATCTGCTGCCCTTTACGCTGCATGTAATTGCGCCTCGTTGCTATGGGAGGAAATGCCGAGTGGATCCTAATGTGATGTACTCAGCATGTGTCCAAGGGGGCTTTGTGGGAGGGTGGAGAGCAGGCATACCACCTTTGTCTGAGTGATCAGTAGCAGCGAGGAGAGGAGGCACTGGAGGCCTGATATGCCCCACTCTGGTTGAGGTGTGGCATATGCATGCAGAGTCCATGTGCAATTTGCCCCAATGAATGGTCTTCTCTTTTTCTCAGGAGAAGAATGCTCATAATGGCTCCGAGCGTGCAAGGCCTGGAGATGGCCAGGCACACCTCTCCAAATTAACCCAGCTCAAGCAGGAGGCTTTTAAGCTGGAGAGGTGGCATGCATCCAGGTCTACTGGTGTTGGTGAGGCTGGGGTGGCACGGCCAGATATTTAAGGCCAACAGTGAGGTCCGCATTATCCTCCCAACAGCCATAGCACTGATGATTGTTAAATTAGTTATTGTTGCAACATTGCTGGGTCATAGAGTCATAGAGGTTTACAGCACAGAAAAAGGCCCTTCAGCCCATCAAGTCTGCGCCAGTCAAACAGTTACCTAACTATTCTAATCCCATTTTCCAGCACTAGGCCCATAGTCTTATATGCCATGGCATCACAAGTGCACATCCAAGTACTTCTTAAATGTTAGGAGGGATTCTGTCTCTACCACCCTTTCAGGCAGTGAGTTCCAGATTCCCACCACCCTCTGGGTGAAAAAATTCTTCCTCACATCCCCTCTAAACCTCCTGCCCCTTACATTAAATCTATGCCCCCTGGTTATTGCTTCCTCCACCAAGGGGAAAAGTTCCTCCCTGTCTACCCTATCTATACCCCTCATAATTTTATACACCTCAGTCATGTCCCCCCTCAATCTTCTCTGCTCCAGGGAAAATAACCCCAGTCTATCTAATCTCTCCTCATAACTAAAACTCTCCAGCCCAGGCAACATACTGGTAAATCTCCTCTGCACTCTCTCCAGTGCAATCACATCCCTCCCATAATGCAGATTCCAGAACTGCACGCAATACTCTAGCTAACCAGCCTAACCAGCGTTTTATACAGTTCCAGCATAACCTCCCTGCTCTTGTATTCTATGCCTCAGCTAATAAAGCCAAGTACCCCATATGCCTTCTGAACCACCTGATCTACCTGTCCCACAACCTCAGGGGACCAGTGGACATGCGCACCAAGGTCCCTCTGATCCTCATTACTTCTCAGGGTCCTATCATTCATCATGTATTCCCGTGCCTTGTTTGTCCTGCCCAAGTGTATCACCTCACACTTACCCGCATTAAATTCCATTTGCCACTGATCAGCCCATCTGACCAGCCCGTCTATATCCTCCTGTAATCTAAAGGTAACCTCCTCACTATTTACCACCCCAACAATTTTCGTGTCAATTGGTTCTGGAAGGTTGAACGCATAATGAGCCTGGGGGACAGGGATGAAGTTTGTCAGTGTGTGCACGTTAACTGACCCACTGCCCTTGTTCTTCCTTTCAGCATCATCAGAGCACGGCCAGGAGGAGGAGCAGCAGATGCCCCCTCTCACTCCTGAGGGCCCTGAAGTCTCACCAGTGTCACACCATTTCTGCGAGGCAGGCACTAGTGCAGATACTAGTACCTTGTTGGGAATTGGAACATTGGCTAGTGTCCCGGGGCACAGCAGTGAGGGCACTTCACAGTTGCAACTTGGCCTATTAGCACCCGATGAGTCAAGAGGCTGAGATTTGTGAGCAGTCTCCAAAAAGACCAAAGCAGCATCTACTCATTTCAAAGTAATGGAAGGAGTCAAGCTTGCCAGGTGGATGCCAGTTATGTACAGTCATGGATGTGAACATTCTAATCTCTCACTGGCAGGGAACTTAATTTGAATGGGGAATATCATTCCAGCAAGGTGGCCTTTTAATGAACATGTATGACAAGCTAACGCATGCAAAAAAGGCTTCCTGACATTGTTCATTGGGAAGTTAGAATCACCTTTAAGGTCCCAAGAACTTAATTCTTAAAGTTCATCCAGCTGTCAGGAAACTGATTTTTGGCCTCCCAACAAATTATGTTCCCCTGCCTGCCAAGCTTCCTGCTGCTGGCGGGACCGAAAGATTCTGCCCAATATTTTTGTAAACAATCGACACAAAGACTGAGCCACCTGCACTGAGATATGGGAATTCATTATCAACGTTGAGCATTAACCTAGCACTTCCACTGGTTAAAGGATAGCTTGACAGCCATAGTATGGCACTCTTTAGAAGATAAGCACAACAGGAGATCAGCTGGCATGGAAGCCAATCTGACATCTTTAAAGTAAGGGTACTGGTGTAACAGGATGATGTCCACTTTTATCAGTAAATGGTTTAATGTGAAGGAGAAGATGTTGAAAAATAAGACCAATTTCCCCTCTCAGTTGCATGCTCTGCAGGATCATTTAATGTCACGTTACAGCCTTACGATGGAAGGATGGAAGAAAAAAGTATCTGATTTAGACAAGCTGGAATATCAGTTCCAAATGCTGTTCCTCGGCTATATAAAATCAACTGTCCCAGTAGCTCTTAATTTGTGATAGCAAATTTTGAAAAATAATTGGAGGCACTCATAAAGGATCCTTTTAACAGTGTTAGTAGATGTTTATGGTCTGTCCTCAACTATGTTGTGCTGATTGGAGTATCATACAGGGAGGAAAAATTTCCACTGTTTGGCAGAATTCCGACTTTTGGATAATGGAATTCTACCCTTTTAATTTACTTTCTGATCTCCGCTTGGTCCAGGGGTGTCATTACTCAGCCCCTCTCTCTTTAATCTGTCACCAATTCTGACCTGGCTTTGACTCACTTTCTGTGATTAGGAAATGCAGAGGCTGTGTCCCCACTTGCTGCTGCTCCCATGTACTGCCTGCCGAGTATCTTCCTGTGCTGGGTTGTCATCTTGGTGCTTCCTTTGTCAGGGAGTTTGTGCCATTGGTGCAGGATGACTAGATCTTCTCACCTTATCCAGGGTCCTATTACTGATGGAGCAACTGATCTCCAGGCTTCAGGCTCTGGTTCTAGCCCAGGAGGGAGGGAGAATCCACCCCGTCCCCGCCCAGCTGTGGTCTCAGCCATATTCTGTCCTTGGCAGCAATCACCGCTTTGCACCACCTCTAGCTCAGCCTAATCGGGACCTCAGTGCTACCCAAGTGCCCAATGCTGGAAGATGCTGCACTCCCTAGCCAGACAGGTGAGGTGGCTCGTTCTTCCCCATCAGAGTGGATCCGGCCAAGCAGGAGCTGCTGCCGCCCACTAATAGGCAGCAGCAGCACAGAGAAGCCGAGTCCAGGCAAGGTGGATAAATCATCGTGGGTAGGTCTGGGTGGGGAGGAAGAGAAATGCTGAATGAGTTGGGTGTGGGTGGCGAGGTGGGAAGGGTTGATTGAGTGAGGGTTGGCTGGGAAGAGAGGCAAAAGTTTAGTGAGTTGGAATGTGTGGGGAAGGAGAGGAGGATTTTGTGAATCAGAGTGGTTGGGGAGGAAGGGCATAAATGGGGGGTTGAATGAGGAGGGAGGGCATGAATGGGGGGCTGAGTGGGGAGGGAAGGGATGAGCGAGTGAAGGTGAGGTATTTTGTGAAGAGGGGCTGCTGAGTGACGCTGTAGGAGAGGTGTGTTGGGAAGAAAGGTGTGTGTGATGGGGAGAGTTGCTAATTACAGTGTGTATAGGGAATGGGGCTTCATTGAGTCTTCTGATACCATGAGAGCTTGGCTGAAACCTACTTGAGTACATAAAATACTATTTTTACAAAGTACTTCAAAAACACAGATTTTCATATTTATATCATGTATTATTACATGTTGAACTATAACATATAAACTTTAATAACATAGCACATGTTACTATGCCATTTTATAACTTTTGCTTTTGCTGGCATCTCGGGTTACATTAATTTTCAAAGATAATTTTATATATATATATACACACATATATTCGATCATGGGATGTGGGCATTACTGGCAAGGCCAACCTTTGTTGCCCATCCCTAATTGCCCTTGAGAATATGTTGGTGAGAAAAAATGGGATCATGTTGGAATATAGGTTGTGAAACACTGCTGTAGTCTTTTGCTTTGTTTGCATGTACTTAAATTACTGATGTCATCTTTTAAATAAGTGAAAACTAAATCTCTAATTTTGAATGTTTCAGCAAACTAAATACAGCAACTAATTGTATCCGTAGCATTTTTTTCAAGTGATCAAGCTCTGTTTCTTTTCCTTATTCTTCCATGGGATATGGACATAGTTGACAAGGCCAGCATTTGTTGCCCATACCCAATTGCCCTTGAATTGAATGGCTTGTTAAATCATTTCAGAGGCAAATTAAGGGTCAACCACATTGCTGTGGGTCTGCTGTCACATGTAGGTCAGACCAGGTAAGGATGGCAGATTTCCTTATCTAAGGGACATTAGTGAACCAGATGGGCTTTTATGACAATCGACAATAGTTGTCATGGTCACCATTACTGAGACTAGCTTTATATTCAATTTATTAATTGAATTTAAATTCCATCAGCTGCCATGGTAAGATTTGAACCCATGTCCCCAGAGTCTTAGTGAGCATTAGCGAATATCAAAGTGATATTACCAATACACTATCGTCTCCCCCTTTTTCACTGTACAGTGAAAAGATTTGTAATTCAGAATTTGATGACTTGGGTCTTGCCAAAATTGATCTACTTGAAAATTTACTAATGCAGTTGAAGTAAGCCATTGGCTATGCCATTTCTGAGGATTCATTAAGTTCACTGCGACGTATTCAATTTATTCCACAGATTTGAACCCATGTCCCCAGAGTAATAGTGAGCATTAGCGAATATCAAAGTGATATACCAATACAATATCGTCTCCCCCTTTTTCACTGTACAGTGAAAAGATTTGTTTTTGTAAAATAGCAAGATTTATGCCATGCATTGCTGATGTTGTACGCCATTGCATGCCATTGTATGATATTCAGTGTCATTGGTTTATTTAAATTGCCCTTTCCTTTAAACACACTCCGTATTTTGACAAGCACTGTTCTATGATAACACTATTGCTTTTATGAGTAAGTTCAGTAATTTATCTTTTCACTCTTGTAACAGCAAGTACTACTGCCAGTGCTCCAACTGGTAAGTATTTTTGTCTGACTTAATGGCCTATTGAAGTTTCATATTTAATTATTCAATTAATAATAAATAAGTAAAGAAAGCTGCAAACACCCCTGTAAGTTTTGTAACAGAAACACTGGGGAGAATTTTCTCCCTGTTGGGTGGGCTGGTCGGGAGCGGGTGCAGGCAGGCACGGCTGTGCACCGCCATTTTATGTGGGCGGACCTCCTCATCTCAACTGCACAGGTAGCTCAACGCTACCTGTGTGGGCGAGAGGAGGAGGGAGAACGAAAGAGCGCAGAAATCTCCCTGAGGCATTGAAAATTTTTAGTAAAGAAAGTTAAAAATCATTTACACATGTCCCCTCAGCTCACATGAGCTGGGACATGTTTATGAAATGAGCAAAATTTATTTATTAATTTAATAAAACCTTCATGAAACCTCATCCTGCCCATGGATGAGGTTTCATGAAAAATGCGAAGGCTGCTTGGGCTCCTCGCCTACCCGCCAACCTTAAGGTTGGACAGGCAACATTGAGAATTAGTTTAATTGGTTCATTAATGACCTTAACAGGCCTTTGACAGTTCAGTGGGTGCACAACCCCTCCAGCACGTGCCCGCCGAACGGAAGATCTGAATGATGCTTGGTAACATTGGGACGCATGCCCGACGTCACCACGTGTCATTCTGTGCATCAGCGTGCCTGGCCCACCCCTGCACGCTGAAGTGAAAATTTTCCCCACTGAAATACTGGAAACACCCAGTAATTCAGACAGCATCTATGGAGAAATATTTCATGCAAAACCCTTCTTCAGAACTGGTGAATTAAAACATTAGATTTTTTTACATTCTTTGGAGATGCAACCTGACCTGACAAGTATTTCTAGCATTTGCTGTTTTGTTTAAAATTTACAATGTCTGCAGTATTGTGCTTTCTCTAGGTTCTGTGTTTGACATGAATTCAACCTGTAGTTGTAGAATGTGCAGCATGTGTTAATAATGGCTGCTATTAATGGAAGCTGTAGACATCTATGTACACGTTCCTAATGAAGGTCCCCACCTGAAATGTTTTCCAGGCTTTCTCTTTCAGATACTGATTTATTTGTATATTGTGTATTTCTATCATTTTCTGGTTTTGGGCTTCCAATATTTGTAGTTATTTGTTATTTTATCTTTATGTATAGTTTAGTTGTTTAATATTCTATTCTAAAGAAAATCACATTTCCTCCCTCTCCTTTCCTGGCCCCATGACTCCATGACATCATCTAATTGTCTCTTGCATGAACCTAAGACTTTGCCTTTATTATCCTACCCAAAAGAAGGGTGATCAAGTAGTGATCATTTTTTCCAAACAAAGAACCTCCTGATACATGCCCCAGCATTGTTTTATCCAGTTTTGACCCATTTCTGCCTTTTGCTTTAGCACTCTGGTATATCTTGAAATTTTCATCTACATTATTCTTTTTTATGCCTTTTAGTATCTTACATACTTGTTCCCTGAGTTTCTGCCTTTCAAGGTTACAGAGTTGTAGCTTCACCCATCTTTCCTGGTAACTCAGTTCTTTGGTGCAAGGGCTTAGACTTTTCTCTGCACCATCTCCATGGCTTAAATTTTTTTAGACCTATGGTGACAAAAACTGACTACTAGAAGAAAGCTGAGGCCTAGCCAAGCCATTGTGCAGTTTTAAAATGCTCTTTTACAACTTATAATTAATTATCTTTGCAACACAATTAAACATTTTTATATAAACTACTGCTTGGTAAATTGAAATTAAATATTAAATCAAATATCACTCCTGATTTCTTCCTATTTCACCTTTAGCACCTGAAACTATACTGTTTTGTAGTTCCCCATGTTCCTCTTATCAAATGCAATCAAATTTCTGACCTACTTCAGAGAGGTTCCTGTCAGACCTTCATGATTGGCCTCTGTATTACTGGGTATTGGCCCTGTGGAATTCTTTTATTCTATTCATTTTATGAGATATGAGTTACGCTGGCTAGGCCAGCATTTATTGCCAATCCCCAATTGTCCTTGAGAAGGTGGTGGTGAGCTGCCTTCTTGAACCACTGCAGTCCATGTGGTGTAGGTATACCCACAATGCTCTTAGGGAAGGAGTTCCAGGATTTTGACCCAGTGACAGTGAACAAACAGCGATATATTTCCAAGTCAGGATGGTGAGTGTCTTGGAGGGAAACTTCCAGGTAGTGATGTTCCCGTGTATCTGCTGCTCTTGTCCTTCTATATGGTAACGGTTGTGGGTTTGGAAGGTGCTGTCTAAGGAGCCTTCGTGAGTTCCTGCAGTGCATCTTGTAGATGGTACACACTGCGGCCACTGTGCTTTGCAGGAGTGAAGGTTTGTGGAAGGGATGCAAATTAAGCGGGCTGCTTTGTCCTGGATGGTGTCAAGCTTCTTGAGTGTTGTTGGAGTCGCACTTATCCATGCAAGTGGAGAATATTCCATCACACCCCTGACTTGTGCCTTGTAGATGGTGGACAGGCTTTGGGGAGTCAGAAGATGAGTTACTTGGCGCAGGATTCCTTGCCTCTGACTTGCTTTGGTTAGATTCTCTCTTATTGGATTTGGTCGTCGTCTGACAGTTGTGTGGCATGAATGTTACTTGCCATTTGTCAGCCCAAGCCTGGATATTGCCCAGGTCTTGCTGCATTTGGACATGGAGACAAACCCAGCATGGGAGGAAGTCTCAGGGCAGTCAGTGCCCAAGGTATGCACCAGCGGAATGCCATGCTGTGCAGGAAGCAGTTGAATGACCTCAACCACTCCGCCAGGGTAACTGAACCCTCAGCTGCTCACATTCTTTTCACTGAATGGCAGAGGGGACATGGGCCTCATGGTGAGGTGATGCCTCATAGCCCTACAGCAGTCTGGAGAGGCCACTGTGGGTCCCTGAGCCTTTCACACAGAGAGCTCACATGCTGTCCGGAAGGGGAGGGGCAAGGGGTTCTGGCATTGAGAGCACTAAGAAGCACTGCTAATGACATGCCTCTGTGAGGCTTCTCTTTACATCTGCATGCTTTCACCGCCCTGGAGGGTGCTGTCCCAGAACCACATCAAAAGTTATTGTGGAAAATAAATCTCGTGGTGTAGTGGGTAACATTTTAGCATGGATAGAAGAGTGGCTGGCTGGCAGAAAACAAATATGAAGAAAATTATGCAGAATTGGGTCTTTCTCTAATTGGCAGGATGTGACGAATGCAGGGGTCTGTACTGGGGCCTCAACATTTTACAATTTACATTAGTGACTTAGATGAGGGGAGCAAAGGCATGGTAGCTAAACTGGAAGATGACATAAAGATAGATAGGGAAGGACATTGTGAAGACATAAGGAGTTTGCAAACGGATATAGATAGGTTGAGTAAGTGGGCAAAAATCTGGCAGATGGAATATAATGTGGGAAAATGTGAAGTTGTTCACTTTGGCAGGAAGAATAAAAAAGCAGAGTATTATTTAAATGGAGAACGACTGCAGAATTCCGAGGTGGAGAGGGTTCTAGGTATTCTAGTTCTTGAATCACAAAAAGTTAGTATGCACGTACAGCACCTAATCAAGAAGGCTAATGGAATCATATCCTTTATTATGAGAGGAAATTAACATAAAAGTAAGGATGTTATTCTTCAGTTATGCATGGCATTGGTGAGACTCTGTCTCAAATACTGTACTCAGTTTGGTCTCCTCATTTAAAGAAGGATGTAAGTGCATTGGAGGTGGTTCAGAGGGGGTTTACTGGATTGATACCTGGAATGAGTGGGTTGTTTTATGAGGATAGGTTGGACAGGCTGAGCTTGTTTTCACTGGGGTTTAGAAGAGTGAGGGGTGACTTGATTGAAGTATGTGAGATGCTGGATGGTCTTGGCAAGGTTGACATGGAAAGGATGTTTCCTCTTGTGGATGAATCCAGACTAGGGGGCACTTTTTTAAAATTAGGGGTTGCCCTTTTAGGACAGAGATGAGGAGAATTTTTTTCTCTGAGGGTTGTGTGACTTTGGAACTCTTTGCCTCAGAGAGTGGTGGAAGCAGGGGTCATTGAATATTTTTAAGGCAGTGATAGATAGATTCTTGTTAGGCAAGGGGATCAAAGGTTATTGAGGGTAAATGGGAATGTGGTATTCAAAATACAGACAGATCAGCCATGATCTTATTGAATGGTGGAGCAGGTTCAAGGGGCCAAATGGCCTACTTCTACTCCTATTTCATATGTTCATATGTTCATACCCTTGTGGACAACCTGCAGTGCATCAATCAGGTGGCACTCAATCCAGTGGGTTATTTGCAAGTCTGGAAGCATGAGAAAGATACCTAAAACGCCAGTTGCTCTCAACCCCATCTCTTGTTGTGCAGGATAACAACCCATCATAAGAGAGAGGAAGATGAGGGAGGCTAGCTACACTTCAAAGGCCTCACCGGCTTCAAGGAGTGAGCAATCCAGCTGGCAAGGATGGAACGGGCCAGAGTCTGCAGAGATGGAGAGGTCGGCAGGCAGCCTCCATCCAGGAAGGATTCATGCATGCCACATTGAAACCTAAGGGTCACATGTTCCTCCATGTTGAAGGCAGCTCATGTGGTCACTCACTCTTTCCTCTCTCACTTACAGGTGCCACCAGGAAGAGGGCAAGGCTCGAAGCAGACGAAACCTCATCCAGTACTCAGATAAGCCTAGAGAGGACCAAGGACATAGTAGGGAAGAAAGTGCACCTGTAGTAGCCCATAGACATACACCCCTGTGGGTATTAGATCTAGGTTACAATGTGCCTCACTTTCTAGTGATCACTGCACAGCCCTGTGTCCGCTGCAGGAGAAGGCAGGGTCAGCCAAGCTCACTGGCACTCAGAACACTGCTAGGGAAGAGGCAAATGAGGCACCTCTGGTTGCCTACAAGATGCTTGTGAGGCAGCAAGAGGTGGGGAACATTGGGCAGAGGTGGTGGAGGTCCTCAACAGAGTGGCACGCAAGGCTGAGGAGTCCATCCGCCTGCTGTCTGATGAAGTGGTGCCGACGTGCACACGCATGGATGTCTCCATGGGGAGGGTTGCAGATCCATGGAGAAGCTGGTCCTGCAGATTTTCAGAGATGCACTGCACTTCATTGCTGTAACCATGGGTGAACTTTTGCAGTGGCTACACGAGAGGGGGACGGGGCACTTTGACCTCCAAGCAGGTGCCTCTTCCTCTCAAGGAGTCAGGCAGTGGCCCTGGGACCTTGACTCAGGACTCTCTGAGGGTGCGCGGCTCTCCCAAATCCCCCTTACCTGTGACCCTTTCAGCTTCAACCTCTGTGATTGCAGAAGGAGGAGCTGCCCCACATCAGGACAGTCAAAATAAGCTGGCGCCCTCCAAGCCTCGTGTCTCCAGAAAACGGTTGCCAAGGTCATCCAAGGCAACAGGGCAAACTGGTCAACAGGCTGCCTGCATCCTACTGTAGATGTCAGGGGAGAAGTTAGAAGAAGTAGCAGGGAAAGAAAAATTAATAAGTTCTGAATTCACAAGTGGTTGCACGGGTGCATTATCATCATTACTCATATCACACTTTTGTAAATATAGTTCAATTGCACTTTAATCATGTCTGATGTGGTTTATTTGCAATAGTCCTTCAGCCTGTGCACCTCTCCCCCACAATCTTCCAAGGGACCCCTCAAGTCCCCCAGAATCATGCATGTACAGGGAGACATAAGTCTTTGTCAAGGCCCTTATGAGTCATGTGCAAGAAGTCTCCTGTGCATGCTGAGACTTTGCTCTTCACACTTTCATCTGTCCCAAGGCCCTAACATTCTAAGTACTACATGCTGGGGTTTCCCTTCAGCTCTCCAGTTGAGCTGACCTGCATATCTGCCACCCACAATGACCCAGCTCCCATGCAGCAACTCAAGATCTTCACCAAGAGGCTGTGCATAGTTGCAAGCAGCCAGAGTGTGAGTAACATTTGAAGTTGAGTTGAATACCTTTTCCCCTCCCCCTATAACCATTGACCTTCCCTTTCAGAAATCACTTTTGCCCTCCCCATGGTTACCCTTCAACCAGCCCGTGCAGGTCAATGTTGAAGTCCCCTATCTTCCTGAAGAGCCCACCCTGTCACAGTAGATCTGACACCATCCCCCTTCGTCCTTCTGACCCCAGAATCTGTTTCTCATTCCGTCTCCTCTCCAATAGCCTCAGCGCCCCTTTACCTGACATCGCAACACATTCCCCCTCCCATTATACCACCTCCCACTGTCCCCTTTGATCCTCACCATCCCTTCCTATCACCAATCTCCTAAGTTTTCCACCCAGGACACACCTATTGACACCACAGACCCCACCCTCTGAACACCATTCCCCTCTTCCTCCACATGCTTATTCACACCTGCGCAACAATCCACGCCCACCCACTTGCACTCCACCACAGCCCTTTGCACCCTCCTACTCCATGCGTCCTCACCAATTCCACAACCCCTACAGCATCTTTCTCTTTCCCCTGCCACCCCCAATCTCTACACTGGGTGGCTTCTATACTGGGCAAGATTGACATTGGGCGGGATTGATTCTGGGTAGTTTCTACACTGGGCCCATCCCTCTAGGCCTCCACACCCGTCCAACCTCTTCATTCCTGTCTTCCCCGTCTAGTCCATCCCCACCCCAGCACAGACCATCACTGCCCAACAGTGCCTCCTACAGCTGTCCACCTTCTGCTTGAAGGTCCACTTCCTGGCAGAAGCTGGTGCTTGAAATCTACCTCCTGGGTAAAGCTGTAGCTGGAACATCTACCTCCTGGGGGAAGCTGCTTCTTGAAGATTCATCTCCTGGAAACTGGTACAACAAGAAGATCAACGTGGTTGATGCTCCACCCACCCACTGCTGCACAAGGTGTTCCAAAGTCCAGTCGCTGGAGGCCTCCATCTTCGATCCTGAGCTCTGGAGGCTGCCCCAGATGTGTTATGGGCTGTCGTGATTTCTCACTGGGGCTGTGACAGTCCAGCAGGAGGATTCCAGTTGTGCCTTCCCACTAACGGGATGGAAATTGGTTTCATGTCGGCTGTTGGCAGGAATAGCGACCCTCAATGGCAGGCAGGAACGCAAGATCCCCCCTTCATTTTACTTCGGCAGGAAACTGATTTTTCAGCTCCCCACCCCACCTGCTATTAAACCCACCATGGAAAATTCCACCCTATGTCTTTAACTATTTGCATTGCATTGTTGTAACTCCCTTTTTTACCACTACAGATTCTACTTAACTTCAACTCCTACTTTTCCTCTCCGCAAGTAACAGTGCTGGGGATTCAATCTCCATCAGTATTCTCAACCATTAGGGAAAATGTCTTGGAGCCAAGAGAGCTTTCTAACACATCTGGTAGGACATCATCACCTGCAATACTTTATCAGCATTGCTGTCAGCATAGCTGTCAAGCTGCATGTAGGTTTCGGGGTGACTGAACTGCAAGGACAACAAAGTCTTTTCAACAAAAGGTTGATCCAAAAGAGGAGACTGAAGAGTATCAAACTTTGGACCCTCTGGGATTAGAAAAGAAGAACTCAGGACACACTGAGGAACTTGTTCCCTCGAAGGACTCTGGGAAGAAGCTTCAGAAGAGGAATAATATTCAACTTCAGGAAGGACTATCACAACTGTATCATCCACTGCTGTATCAAAGATTGAAAAGGCATTTAAGATCAGAGATTTCAATGAACTTGGACAACAATGGGAAAAAAACAACCAACTTCCTGGAACACTATCAGGAAAAGAAGAAGAGATGATTTCCCTATGATTTTTCGGGAGGGCCATCTACTTTATGTCAGCAGTGGTAAGACAGCCATGCTTCTCTCTGTCCGAAGTTGCTCCACTATGGGCAATGGGAAGAATTGCTGAGAATATGGAGACAAGATAGCCTTAGCTTCTGTAATGAGAGAATTTCCTGTAGACAATTAACTTTGGGACAAGACTGCTGTACAGGAGTCTGCAGAAATGCAAAAGATTCTGCTGCAACATTTGTGCTGGCCTCCAGCTTTGAATCAAAGAAGAATTTCAGCTGGTACTGATGTGTGGGTGCTAAATGACTTTCACCCTTGGAAGGTACCAGCGCTTGAGCAGTGTGATCCTCTGTGGACTCTAACTTGGACGCAGGCAAAGCATTCTCCCTGGAAGACTCTTCATGAACATTAGGAGTTAAGTAGGTCATACATCAATAGATTCAGTGAAACTATGATCTGAATGCTGCTCAATAACTAGGAGCATAAGCTGATTCTTCTAAAAGAACAACAGAGACTTCATTAGGTGCATCCATCAACAGGAAAGATAAATCATTCTCTAGGACCTCAACCACCAAGAGATCACTCAGTACTACAAGTGATTTTTCCTCATTACTCTCTAGGAAGTGTGTAGTCATTCTTGTTTTGGGAAATGTAGGACTGCAGCTTTAAGTATAATCCTGTGTTATGAGATCACATGATCTGTGTAAACCAATGTGTTAACAGCGTGGAGAACCTCTGCAGGAGAGTTCTTCTGCAGTTATGGAGTTTGATGCACATGTGTAGTTGCTGCTGCTGTCTTGCATAAAAAAATTAAATGTTTCCACGAAGAAATATTGTCTGATGGCTAGCTCTATAACGAACTGGTGATGAGGAAAAATCAGATTTGGTGCAGTACCTCGTCCAGAGATCGTGGGTATCTATAAGACCATAAGACATAGGAGTAGAAATTAGGCCATTCGGCCCATCGATTCTGCTCCGCCATTCAATCATGGCTGATAAGTTTCTCAACCCCATTCTCCTGCCTTCTCCCCGTAACTTTTGATCCCCTTACCAATGAGGAACTTATCTATCTCGGTCTTAAATACACTCAATGAACTGGCCTCCACAGCCTTCTGTGGTAATGAATTCCATAGATTCACCACTCTCTGGCTAAAGAAGTTTCTCCTCATCTCTGTTCTAAAAGGTCTTCCCTTTACTCTGAGGCTGTGCCCTCGGGTCCTAGAGTCTCCTACTATTGGAAACATCTTCTCCACGTCCACTCTAACCAGACCTTTCAGTATTCTTAAGTTTCAATCAGATCCCCCCTCATCCTTCTAAACTCCATCGAGTATAGACTCAGAGTCCTCAAATGTTCCTCATATGTTAAGCCTTTCTTTCCTGGGATCATTCTTGTGAACTCCTCTGGACCCTCTCCAAGGCCAGCACATCCTTCCTGAGATACGGGGCCCAAAAATGCTCACAATATTTTAAATGTGGTCTGACCAGAGCCTTATAAAGCCTCAGCAGCACATCCCTGCTTTTATATTCTAGTCCTCTTGAAATAAATGCCAACATTGCATTTGCCTTCCTAACTACTGACTCAACCTGCAAGTTAACCTTAAGAGAATCCTGGACTAGGACTCCCAAATCCCTTTGCACTCCAGATTTCTGAATTCTCTCCCCATTTAGAAAATAGCCTAGGCCTCTATTCTTCCTACCAATGTGCATGACCTCACATTTCCCCACGTTGTATTCCATCTGCCACTTCTTTGCCCATTCTCCTAACCTGTCCAAATCCTTCTGCAGCCTCCCCGCCTCCTCAATACTAACTGTCCCTCCACCTATCTTTGTATCATCTGCAAACTTCGCCAGGATGCCCTCAGTTCCTTCATCTAGATCATTAATGTATAAAGTGAAAAGTTGTGGTCCCAACACTGACCCCTGCGGAACTCCATTAGTCACCGGCCGCCATCCTGAGAAGGACCCCCTTATCCGCACTCTCTGCCTCCTGCCAGACAGCCAATCTTCTATCCATGCAAGTACCTTGCCTCTAACACCATGGGCTCTTATCTTACTGAGCAGCCTCCTGTGCGGCACCTTGTCAAAGGCCTTCTGGAAGTCCAAGCAGATAACATCCATTGGCTCACCTTTGTCTAACCTACTCATTACCTCCTCAAAGAATTCTAACAGATTTATCAGGCAGGACCTCCCCTTGATGAAACCATGCTGACTTTGCCCGATTTTACCATGCACTTCCAAGTATTCTGAAATCTCATCCTTAATAATGGACTCTAAAATCCTACCAACGACCAAGGTCAGGCTAATCGGCCTGTAATTTCCCGTCTTTTGCCTCACTCCCTTCTTAAACAGGGGGGTTACATTAGTGATTTTCCAGTCCTCTGGGACCCTCCCTGACTCCAGTGATTTCTGAAAGATCACCACTAACGCCTCCACTATCTCTTCAGCTATCTCCTTCAGAACTCTGGGGTGTAATCCATCTGGTCCAGGTGATTTATCCACCTTCAGACCTTTCAGTTTTCCTAGCACCTTCTCCTTGGTAATGGCCACCATACTCACCTCTGCCCCCTGACTCTCTTGAACTTTGGGGATGTCACTCGTGTCTTCCACTATGAAGACTGATATAAAGTACCTATTCAGTTCCTCCGCCATTTCTTTATTCCCCACTACTACTTCTCCAGTGTCATTTTCCAGCGGCCCAATGTCCACTTTTGCCTCTCTCTTACACTTTATATATCTAAAAAAACCTCTTGCAATCTCCTTTTATATTATTGGCTAGTTTACCCTCATATTTTATCTTCTCCCTCCTTATTTCTTTTTTAGTTGTCTCCTGTTGGGTCTTTGTAGGCTTCCCAATCCCCTGGTTTCCCACTGCTCTTTGCCGCATTGTATGCTTTCTTGTTAGCTTTTATGCTGTCCCTGACTTCCCTTGTCAGCCATGGTTGCCTCGTCCTCCCTTTAGTATGCTTCTTCTTCCTAGAGATGAATTTTTGCTGTGTCTCCCAAATTACTCCCAGAAATTCCTGCCATTGCTGTTCCACTGTCTTTCCTGCTCGGCTCATCTCCCAGTCAATTCTGGCCAGCTCCTCCCTCATGCCTCTGTAGTTGCCTTTATTTAACTATAATACTGTTACATCTGATTCCAGCTTTTTCCTCTCAAATTGCAGGGTAAATTCTATCATATTATTGTCACTTCCTCCTAAGGGTTCCTTCACTTTAAGCTCCCTTATCAAATCTGCCTCATTACACATCACTAAATCTAGAATTGCCTGTTCCCTAGTGGGCTCCACCACATGCTGCTCCAAAAAGCCATCTCGTAGACATTCCACAAATTCCTTTTCTTGGGATCCACTACCAACCTGATTTTCCCAGTCTACCTGCATATTGAAATCCCCCATGATCACTGTAACCTTGCCTTTCTTACACGCCTTTTTTATCTCCTGGTGTATCGTATGCCCCACATCCTGACTACTGTTCGGATGCCTGTACATAACTCCCATTATGGTTTTTTTTACCTTTGCAGTTCCTCAACTCTACCCATACAGATTCTACATCATCTGACCCTACATCATTTCTTGCTGTTGATTTAAAATTTCATTTCTTTCCAACAAAGCAACCCCACCCCCTCTGCCAATCTGCCTATTTTTGCGATAGGATGTATATCCTTGGATATTTAGCTCCCAGTCCTGATCCCCTTGCGGCCATGTCTCCATGATGCCCACCACATCATACCTGCCAATTTCAATTTGCACCACAAGCTCGTTTACCTTATTTCATATACTGCGTACATTCAGATACAACACCTTCACTCCTGTATTTCCCGTCCCCTTTCTCATTGTCATCCCTTTATCTGATGTGCTTGAAGTTAGATTCCTAGCCCTTTCCAAACACTCTGTCCTATTTTGTGTTCTGGAGACTTTAATAGCCTCTCCTGGGCTCTCCCTTCTTTTCAGTTTTTTCATAATTTTCTATGAAGTTGAATCCACCCCTCCCCCACTCACTAACCTGCTGCTTTCTTTCCCATTAGTCATATTTCTTGGAGTTTTACCCCTCCCTCTCCCCCCCCCCCCCCAACTTTCTAGTTTAAAGTCCTGTTGACCACCCTATTTACCCTTTTCGCTAGAACATTGGTCCCAGATCGATTCAGGTGGAGACTGTCCCAACGGTACAGATCCCTCCTTGTCCAATACTGATGCCAGTGCCCCACGAAATGGAAGCCCTCTTTCCCGCACCACTCCTTTAGCCACGTGTTTACTTTCCTTATTCTCGCGTCCCTATGCCAATTTGCACGTGACTTGAATAGTAATCTGGAGATTATAACCCTTGAGGACCTGTTCTTTGGTTTAGTTCCTAGTTCCTGATAATCCCCAAACAGGTCCTCTTTCCTACTCTTACCTATGTTATTTGTCCTGACGTGGACCACACCAACTGGATCCTCCCCCTCCCTCTCCAATATCCTTTGAAGCCGGTCAGAGATATCCCTCACCCAGGCACCGAGCAGGCCACATACCATGTGGGATTCTCGATCCTGCTTAGAAAGGAAGCTATCAATTCCCCTAATTATAGAATCCCCTACAGCCACCGCTTGTCTTTTTGCTCCCCCTCCTGAATGGCCTCCAGTGCCACGTTGCCGTGGTCAGTTGGCTCATCCTCCCTACAGCCCTTTTCCTCACCCACACAGGGAGCAAGTACCTTGTATCTGTTGGGCAAGGTCAAGAGCTGAGGCTCCTCTGTTCTTGAACACAGGATCCCTCTACCTGCCTCACTTGCAGTCACACCCTGCTGACCCTGACCACTGACCGGACTTGAGGTACTTAATCTACCGAGTGTGACCGCTCCTGATACAAAGCATCCAGGTAACTCTCCCCCTCCCGGATGTTCCGCAGCGTCCGGAGTTCAGACTCCAGCTCATCAATTCTGAGCCAGAGTTCCTCCAGCAACCAACACTTGCTGCAGATGTGGTCACTGTGGCTCGCAATGGGATCTGCCAGCTCCCACATCATACAGCTACAGCACATCGCCTGCCCAGCCATCTCTACTTAGATAATTAATTCCATTCTTTGACAGTGGGTCCTCCTCGATCCCCTCCTGAGTCGCGGTGGCTGCGATGACTTTTCCCAGAATCCTTCAGTCACTTCTCACCAGCTCTAAGTCCGTTAAAAATAAAAGAAGATGTACTCATCTGAAATGCCATAGTTAGGCAGAATCGATCCTTTTGAGCCAGTCACAGACAAGTGGTCTTGCATTCTTCTTTCAAGCAAATGAAACCACAGGGGAGGAAAAGAAAACGATTCTCTTGAGTAATTGTGGGAGCAAGACCTACGGTTTAATTTGAAGCTTGATTGCCCCCAGTCCCCCAGATTCAAAGACTTTAAGTGAATTAGTAGATCTCGTTAAGGGACATTTTCAACACAAGCCCTCAGTCACAATGCAGAGGTTCAGGTTCAATTCATGGAATAGAGCCTTGGGGGAGACAATTGCCACCTATGTGGTGAAATTGAAACAACTAATGGAACGTTGTGATTTCAGTGAAACCCTGAATGATATGCTCAGAGATTGTTTAGTATGTGGCATTCAGGAAGACACTTTTCAGTGAAGATTACTGGCAGAAGTGAATCTTGATTTTAAAAAAGCGTTAGAAATAGTGTTGGTGATGGAAAGCGCTGTAAGGGATTCACAAGTAATTCAAGGGGCACAAAATGGCACCGTTCTCCTTTCAGGTGAGAACAGATAGCCGAAAGTGGCGCAAAAAGCCGGAACTCCACCACAAAGCAGGAAGCAGTCTCCACTAACTGAAAAATGAGAAAAACAGCTTAGCAACTAAATTGAAAAATAACTTTCGCCAATGTGGAAACAATCAATCTTCTGGCAATTGGCAATTTTAAAAATTAGAATGCTATTTTTGTCACAGAAGTGGACACGTAATGAGACAATGCAAAGCAAGATTTAAACAGGCCTCCAATCAACAAATGTAGTCTGTAGTGTAGAAGAGCAAGAAACAACCAATTCTGACATTTATTCATTTCAACATGAAAGTTGGAAAGACAGAACTAATATTTGTTACAGTGCATGTGAATGGTAAACCCTCAAAAATGGAAGTAGACACAGCTGTTTCTACCACTGTAATAGGAGAATACACTTTCAGATATTTAAATAAAGGTGATTCACAATTAAATTTGGAACAAGCATCTGCAAAGTTGAAAACATACCCAGGCGAAGAATCCAAGTAAAAGATATCACCAGAGTAGCAGTTCATCATAGACACCAATCGGCACAGCTACAGTGATGGTATTAAAAGGCAGAAGACCAAGCCTTTTAGGTCAAAATTGATTGAGGGAAATTAACCTTGATTGGCAGTGAGATTTCAAAAGAAAGCTGGAAGAGTTCCTGTCTTGAAAAAGGAACAAAGCAAGGTACTTCAGGAAGAGCCTGGAGAGTCCAAGAACAACAACAGGATGAAAAATAAGAGTGTAAACATTCAGCAAACTGAAGAAATGAAGACTGTCTTAAACAACGACATGGAAGAACAGCAGAAGAAACTCAAGGAGACTCTGCTGAATTACAGAATTCACGATGAAGCGTGTGAGCTTTGCAAAGAAAAGGAAAACCTGTTGAAAGACCTTCACACACTATAAGAATCCCTCAGGTCAAAGTTTGTGCCTTTAAAAATTATGAAGAGAAACAAGAAGAATTTAACACCTCTCTGAACAAACTGAAGAACCAGTTGGCAGAGAAGACGTAGCAATGTTCAAATTTCCAGGAAGAAGCCAACAGATAAAAGAAGGAGACAGAAGAGCTTAAAAATCAACTAGATCAAGCTAAAGAGGCTTTTAAAGCAAAAGTTGAAGAATTTTCCAAGGCACGTGTAGATAATTAAGTCATGGGTAGCTCAACTACTGAACTAAGACAAGTTGAGTTTGCATCTGAGAGAAGTCTGGCCGACAGTGAAGTCAAAAAGAAGGCCATGACTAAATTTTGTCATAAAAAAAGACATATAGAAAAAGGATGCAGAATTACTGACGAGGTATCGTCTTCATACAAGGCTAAGCCTTTTACTTCCCGACTTGGAGGGGAAGGTGGAGAAAAGTCAAGGGAAACAAAAAGCGACTCATGATTTGCATAGTCATGAGCGTCAATTTACCGTTGGAGAAACAGAATATGTAAAGAATGTTGTTGGAGGACCAAACTGGTTACCTGGTAAAGTGAGTTCTGTGACCCGACCATTGTCATACCATGTGGAAGTGGAGGGCCGGATCACCCGTAAGCATGTGGATCATTTAAGAAAAAGAGAGATACTCCAATAAAATGATGTTCCACTGTAACCATTACTGAACCACTGTTTCCTGTTGAAGTTGCTCAACC
Source organism: Carcharodon carcharias (assembly GCF_017639515.1). Lineage (NCBI taxonomy): Eukaryota > Metazoa > Chordata > Chondrichthyes > Lamniformes > Lamnidae > Carcharodon > Carcharodon carcharias. The sequence continues at coordinate 22,926,680 of NC_054475.1, forward strand.
AAGGACAGACATGTCCTCTGTCTCTGTTGGAGTGGAAGACACTGAACTGCAAATGCCTAATGAGGTACCTGATGTTAATGCAGAGAATGTGTTTCCTACAAAAAAATCTGAAGCCGTGGAGCTGCGACATTCCACACAGATCATGAAACCACCTGAAAGACTGAACTTGTAATTTCGTGATCTGTGTAAATATAGTAAAGTCATAAGATAAATATCCTTGTAAATACAAAATGTACATAAAAGTTAAGGGGGGAGGAATGTAGTAATTATAGTTTTGGGAAATGTAGGACTGTAGCTTTAAGAATACTCCTGTGTTGTAAGATCACATGATCTGTCTATACCAATGTGTTAACAGTGCGGGGAACCTCTACAGGAGAGTTCTTCTTTAGTTAAAGAGTTTGATGCACATGTGTAGTTGCTGCTGCTGTCTTGTGAATAAAGTTAAATGTTTCCACTAGAAAAAGTTGTCTGAAGATCAACTATAACAAAGAGCCAGTTCAGGTCTAGCAGGTCTTTAAGGGAATGGTCACCATCTGCTGCAGTTCCTTCTGTATCCTTACCTCTGGCCTTACTTCATGAAGAACTGAAAGATTTATAACTCCTTTGTCTCCCTGGGTCAACTGGATAGTCTCTGTGAAAGAAAGGAACTTACTGCAAAGTGTATAAACATGCTCAGCTTCTGAAGACTGAATCTCCATTTCTAAATAATAGGTTGAAAACTCTTGTATGAAAGATGAGTTGTTCAAATGATGAGCATCATGTGGTTTTTCTATGATTCCTAAAAGTATGCCAGTATCACTCAACAATGTATGATGATTGTGAAGAACATGGAGAGAATCAATGATGTTTTGCTCCTTGTAGCTAAGAGGAGCAATAATCCTGGACTCCAAAGGCGTCAAGGGTGATGGGGAGAGTGTAGGATTACAGTGTTGAGATAGAGGATCAGCAATGATCTTATTGAATGGCAGAGCAGGCTTGAAGGGCCGAGTAACCTACTCCTGCTCCTATTTTCTATGTTTCTAATCCTGCCTTTGGAAGATCTGTGCTGCCTTGACCTTGTAACTTGATGTCTGAGTCGAGGTTGTCTGCTGATATGTTAACAGCTGTTACGTTATCAATTTTAAAAGAAATTTCAAAGCCTGGAACTTGTACCATAACCGGCCAGTGGGCTGGATTCAGACTATCTACATCCCCCACGAATTCTGTAGGGTCATCATTTTCTGGACTTTCCATTTCTTGGAAGAAATATGTTTCATAAATACTTGCTGGTCTGCGACTTCGATTAAAATTGCTGGATTTGCAGAAACTCTTAAGCTGGTGTTTGTCATTGCTGCCAGAATGTCGTGGGCACGAGTCACAGAGTTCCATCATTTTCTCTGTGTGTTCTCGGCACCTTTAAGGTGGGGCTGGCCCCCATCTCCTCAGCATCAGACCGGTGATACTGTGCTCCTGAAGGGGTCGGGTGCTGACAAAGGATCAGGTACATTTAAAGTTTCACGGCTGCATCTCCATAATGTAACTCTGATCACAGAGTGCAAGCGAGCTGCCCTCACCCGGACATTCACAGAGGCTATGTGAAAATCTGTGGAGCGTCCTCACTGCATGTCTTCATCATCTTCCTGGAATTGAGCGACTTTTAGGGCCTCCTCTGTGGCTCCATGACAGGAGCCTTATCACAGAGGGTATGTGCACTGCCATTAGCCAGACTGGAGCCAAATGTTCACCGATGCAATATAAAGATCTATCATGTCTCCTCACTGCATGTCGTCATCATCCTCCACAAATCAAGCAGCTGTGAAGGCCTCCCGAGTGTGCCTACCTCATCTGGCCAGTGCAGTTGCCTCATCCCCATCATCATCATCATCGTCGAGGACCTCCTCACCTTCTCCCCATCGATATCATCCTGATTGGAGGTGACATCCGGCTCCTCCATCTAATCCTCAGCTAGCTCCTCTCGCTGTTGCAGTGCCAGATTATAAAGGGTGCATCAGGGGATGTTGATGCATGACATGCTCTGTGGACTATATTGCAGGGCTCCACCAGACCAGTCAATCAGGTGGGTACTGACCTTTATTCTTTCCTGTACGAGTGAGGCCAGCCAAGCTGAGCAAGCCAGAGGATTTGCAACGATTGCTGGGTTTCCCCGCCTCCAGGTTGCAATCGACTGTACATTTGTGGCCATCAAGGCGCCAGCTGGTGAGTTGGGTGTCTTTGTCAAGAGGAAGGATTCCACTGCATGAACGTGCAGACAATGTGTTAGTACAGGATGCAGATTCTGCAAGTCTTTGCAAGGTACCCTGGCAGCTCCCATGACGCTTACATCCTGAGACATTCCCAGGTGCCAAGTGCCCCAGTACTTCAGCCCGACTGGATGGATAGCTGCTGGGTAACAAGGGCTACCTGTTGAAGAGGTGGCTCATGACACCTCTCCGTCACCCAAGAACAGGGGCAGAGAAGCAATACAATATGAGTCATGCCTCCACAAAGGTGGTGGTAGAGAGGACCATAGGTCTTCTTAAGATGTGCTTCTGATGCCTGGAGAGTTCGGGGGAGCACTACGGTACCCCCCAGAGCAGGTGTCACTGATTGTGGTTGCATGCTGTGCTCTCAACAATCTGGCACTGGGGGGATCCTCTAGTGAAGAGGATTTGATGCAGCTGCACAGGCCTCAGATGATGAAACCAGTAGTGAGTCAGAAGAGGAGCACGGCAAGAACGCAGAAGGCATGGAGGCAAACCTCGGTAACTTCAAGAGAAGCAGGGACATCTTGATCCAATGCTCTTTCAGCTAGGCTACCAAAGATCAACTTCAACCACATGCCAGGACTGACTCCTCCATCCCAGATGTCTGAAAGGACCCTTTCATTTGAACCCAAAGAACACTCAATGCCTATACAATAAAGTTCAGAGTCACTTACATCCAGAATTACATACTGCGTACCCTACACCAATAAAATAAAAAGGTGAAACATACTCAGGCCATGATGACAAAAACATAATTGTTCCCATTTTTGACAATTCCAAACAATTTACATAACCTTCTCTGGTTTTCTTTCACAAACCAGTGTAGATAAAGCAAACATAAATGAACATGATGTCACCTGTGAATTGTCCCTTTTGTGCTCATGGTGCCTTAAACTTACGTTTCTGAGTGCTATGGCTTGGTGCCACCCCCTCGCTGGCTCTGGCATTGGAGACAGCCTGCTGACTGTGCTGTCTTGTTGGCCTTGATGACCTTGGTGGTCATCCTCTGGCCAGTGGAACATGTGCTGGCCCCACCTGGGAGGGGGCGGCCAGCGCCATGGCTGGCATCTCCCCAGTCATTGCAGCCTCATCAGATGCCACGGTCACTGGCAGAGGGGTGGAGGAGCTGCTGCCTTCATCCTGAGCGCCCTGAGAGGAGCCCACAGAGACGACAAGCTGTTCATGTGCCAACTGGAGGTCACTCTGAACCTCCCTGCTCATCATTGATGGACAACACCTAGCTGGGATACTGGGTGCCTCATCCATCTCCCACACTGATACAACCTGAGGTCAGTGCCTGTGTGAGGGTTTGCAGGTCTGGGCGCAACCCAAGGAATCTCTGATTCTGTTCTTGGAGCTGCCTCTCCATAAGAGTTGTCATTCTCTCAGTGGAGAAGGCAGTGTGCTCGGCCATGAGGATCAATGCAGTGCTCATGCTCCGCATGGACTCTTCCATAACAGAGACCATGGCACACATACCCTCATGGTTCTCCACCAGATCCTCCTGCACATCTCACTGGACATCCAGCATCTGCCACCTAATGGATGACTCCAGAGGCTCATCATCAGCCTTCGAATGAGCATCGTCCTTGACCCCAGCAACCCTCCGACTATCAGCGGCCTGGCCACTCTCTGCCTCCAACTGCATCTCAAGCAATTGTGGTGCCCTTACCAATTTACACCGAAATACTAGCCGTCTAGCTAATGCTCACCGAGGTACCGGTATCTGCACTGGTGCATGCTTCAGAAAGTGGGTGTGATGCAGGTGCAAGTGAAGCCCGGTGGTCCTCCGGTGTCAGGGGTGGTTCTTCGGGCCCACAAACTGATTGCAAGCTGGTGAACCTAAAAGGGAGAATAAGGCCATGTCATTATTTTAAGTCATCACATTGTCTCTGTGCATGCTAGGCGTCCTGGTGAGATAATGGAGATCTGCATCACGGTGCCCTCGCTTTTCAATGATCAATGGGAACTCCAGGTTCTAGACTCACATCAATGAAGAGACTACACTAGAATGGTTGCACAAGCCGAAAGCCCCACCTCTGTGCATTGTACTGTCACCTTTGCCTGGCACCCCTGGCTCTCCATGCCCAGTTGCATGTGGAGTGTGCTGGCTCTTGAACTTGAGGGTGTCTCGCTTGAACCTGCTGAGCAGCAGGAGGTTGAGCTGCCCTCTGTCTGTACTTGCCCTCTCTGTTTGGTTATGGCTTGACTTTTGAAAGGACAGAGGAGTGTTGATTAGCCCACTCTCTACCTGCAGCGCCATTGCAGCCTGGCCAACCCCAGCTGAGGAACACTTCAGAGGGCATGGCACTTGAGCCGCAAGGCACTCAGTTCAAGCAGCCAGGGTTCACCCCTTGGCCAGCTCCGGTGTCACTCAGACTCTAGAACCCCTGAGGTCCACTGAGGGACAGCCACACCTTAACACTTCTGCACACTGACCCACACCAACACGGTACTCACCCTTCCTGAGCGCAGCACTGCAGCAATGTGCGCTGCACCACGTCATGGCTGCTCACCAGTGCTGCCATCTCCTCCCACGCCGTCTTGGTGAGATGCGTTGGCCTCCTCCCCCCATCTCTGGGGACAAGAATGTCCCTCCTGGCAGCCATCTCCTCCAGGATGTTGGCAAGCCACTCGTCCGAAAAGCAGGTAGCCAAGTGCCCACCAATCTGCCATCCCGCCTGCCATGTCTAGCTGCACTAGACTCCATAACTTCGATATTGAAACTACAGAACAGACTTCCTTCCGTTGCAGCATTTCCGGGGCTCCCTGGGCCATTTTTAAACTGGCCACTGGGTCGCCATTGGCCCTTCCAAACCAGCGCAGAGTTGCTTTTCATGCTGGGCGGGCCTTAATTGGCCTGCCAGCATGAAATTGTGGTCGGGGGGCCAAGTCCAGGCAGCGGACTGTTTCTCAGCCCCTCCCAGGCCTGCCCACTGCACCTGCCCAATGACCTCAAAATCCTGCTGAATGATGATGTAAGAGAAGGTTGGTTGAGCATGGTGCTGTTGATATTGGGCATGTGGACATTTAAAATGTCATAATAGAATTGTTGGAAATCCAGAAATAACAGCAAAACCTAGTGCTTTGGCATCCTGGCTGGCTTGATCTCTCGCAAAGGACATGTAATTGTAGGCCTTGACAAAAAGGATCTGTACCCCCACTGTATGCACTTGTATGTGCAAGCTTGAGAAATGCAGAGGTCCCTGTGGAACCTTACCTGGTCTGGTCAGAACCACAGCAATGTGGTTGATCTTAACTGCCCTCTGAACAAGGGGCAATTAGGGGTGGGCAATAAATGCTGGCCTAGCCAGTGATGTCCACATTCCATGAACGAATAAAAAAAAATGCAGGCCAGCAAAATGTCTGTTTCAAGGATAACACAATGCTTCCACCCACACCGACCCCCCCCCACCACCGACCTGCTCCCTCACCCCTCTTCATATGACTGACTGCAATTAGATTGTCTTGGCAGACACTTGGATGTGCTCCTTTGGAATACAGGTGAGGGAGTGAGATTCTTTCAGGGGGGTGGAGACTTTCCATATGTGAACCTGCCAGTGCCAAAATGCTGAGCCCTTTCTTTTAACAGGCATCTGGAGCATGTCTAGTCACGTAAGTGCTCATGACTTTATTATCACTCTAGGGAAATTCGATGCTTGAAACAAGGGGTTATTATAAGATCGATTAGTGGCATGCTTTGGGAATAGTCTCACATGAATGAGCTTTATTGCTTAATTCTCTTGATTCCTTGCAATGCCATTGAAAGGCTCCTAACATTTCTCAGCTGAAATCTCTCCTCCTTTGGTAATTCACAGCTAGTTGGGTGATCCCTTTAATCAGCCCCCCAGTGTAGCACCCTTCCTTGAGGCCCTCAGAGCCCTACCCACCAGAGTTATTTCTCAGTTTTATTTTGTACTGTACCATCGCTTCAGGTTTCAATTGGATGATGCTGAGCCTTTACTACCAGACCAACTTAGAATCTCCCTGTGTAACTGTGGAAACCCCTCCCATCATCCTGGAGGAGCAGCATATTCAGGTTTCTTTCCCTTCAAAAATGCTCAGTCCTTCCCATATAATCCTTAATCCCATTGTGATGGTAGTGGATATCCCTGTATAACCCCCTGAATCATGTGGGGTGGATGTGCCTATTCCCCTTGTGGATCTTACCCCTCCCCATCTCAAGGCCGATTGCACAGTGACATATAGAGACCATTCCCCATGAGACCTTTGAGTGCCCATACATTACCTTTTCCCCATCCAAAGGCTGAAGGAACCTCCCCTCACTGTGAGTGCCATCTGTGGCCCAGCATTATATCAGAGACCCCTGGATCGATGCATGTGATGTTACAACCACAACCTGCACACAACTTGGTGGGCACTACTGGCACTGGACTGACATGTCCACCCCTTCCCTCGACTGGGACAAGGACAGTCTTTGCAAACTTAGCAATGTTAACTATTGCATTTTCTCACTCCGCGACCCTCCCATTCTGGCCCCAACTCGCTTATATCCTTCTGTAAGAGACTTTCTCCCCATCTCCTCATTGTAGGCCAGAGGATGCTTCCCCTCTGCACCCTGCCACCCCCCCCATCATGTGTCTAAGTGTTCCCCAGTCTACATCTGACCCCCACTCTCCCCCCAAAGTTGAGGCCTTCCCTTGCCTCTGTCTGGTCTTCAACCACCACCCCCCATCCCAACCGCCAGTCGGGCCCTTGACCTGCAGCCCCTTCCTTTTCCTCTGTCTGGACTTTCCTCCATCCTGTCCTCCAGTCAAGACCTTGCCCTGCAGCAAGTTCTTTTGCCTCTGTCTGGTCTTTCTCCCTCCCAGGTCTTTTAGCCTTCCATCCCCCACCCTTCTCTCACTCTCCTTCCAATCTCTCACTTGATCCCTCCCTCCCCCCCACCTCCCTGTCTCTCACCTGATCCCCAACTCTCACTTGCCCATCTCTTGCTCTGGCTGCCTGTCTCTCTATTTGGCCCGTGTCCCTTCTCTCTCTCTCTCTCACACACAATCACGTAGACCCACCCATGTTCATCTCTTCATCTTGATCTTCCCTTTTCTCTCTCCTTCTCACGCTCTCTCTCTTGTCCTGCCCTGCCCTCACCTTGCCATGATTTTCATCTCTACATCTTCAGGAAAAATTACCACTTCAAGAACAGTTCCTGTCAAAACATTAGCAGCAGGAGAGATCTGGCTGGAGCCACAAGCGCAGCACTTGGAGCAGGAGAATATAGAAATTAATAGAAATCAGCCATTTGGTCCAATCAGTCTGTACCCGAGCCTATGCTTCTGCATCCTTCCTCATCTAACTCTATCAGTATAACCCTGTATCAGTATAACCCTCTATCCCCTTCACCTCCTTTTCCTTATCTTGCTTCCCCTTAAATGCATAATTTCTGTTTGTCTCAATGGTAGTAACAAGTTCCATGTTCTCAATACATGCTGGATAAAGATGTTGCTCCTGAATTCCCTAGTTGATTTCTTGGTGATGATCTTATATTATGGCTTCTTGTTTTGCACTTCCACCAAATGTAAAAATTCTGCTTGTGTCTGCTCTATCATGCTCCCCCCCCCCAACAAACCTGTCATGTGGGGCCTTTAAAATCCAGTCCAGACAGTAGGCAAAGCATTAACCTTTTCTAATTGATGAAGCATGAACAGTTATAATAGAAGAATCAAAAGATTACCAATTGCTAAATCAGGGGTGGGGGCGCTTGAGAAGATTGCACCTTTATGGATTAGACATCTGTAAGAGTTTTTTGATTAAAATATTTTCTTTTTTACTACTGCAGAATCAACTCATCCTGGAGGAACAATCAAACTGGGTAACACAAGCTTTTGTTTATTTGTTTATAATTTTCATCAATCAATGTTTTATAATATGTATAAACAGTTGATAGGTTGTTACGAGCATCAGAATTTGAAATGATTTTCCAAATATTCAAGCTAAGTATTTAAATCAGTCTGGATGTTGTTTTAAGTTCAGCATTGGCATATACTATATAGCTGAATACTGGTTTTCAAAATAACTAAAGAAGTTCTAACTGAATCATAAGGAGTTAGTATCCTTTGGAAATAACTACAACAACAAGTTTTTGATCCAAAGTATTTGCAAGTAAGATAGTTAAGTATATATTTTTAGTGAAATGGAATTGGGGCATTTCTTCACTAATGAAAATTGGGAAGCGGGTTTTAAATAAGGTTCTGAAACTAAAGTGAGTTTCTGCACAATTTTAAATAAATAAAATTTTAAGCAGCAGTCTACATAAGTACAAGAACAACTTCTAGTTACTTACAAATGGAATATCTCTGGGGAAAACCAAAATCCAATGACTGCCTTATGATCTCCTAACAGCAGGTCTGCCAATGCCCCTTATAGCTTTAAAGGTTCCATTATTAGAACTTAGAACTATTTCAGAATTTCAGAATCTGAAGTATTTTGCTTTTATACTGTATGATAAAAACTATTCTTTCAATAACATTATTACATATCCTAATTTTTCATATGCTAACTCCTTTGGCAGAATTTGATTAATCCAATCCTGCAAGCCTAGGCTTCCAGATCCAAGCTCCATTATCTTGACTATCATATTCTTAAATATCTTTTTAATAGCAAAACATCAAAGGTAATAATTTCTGGATTGTTACCTGAGCCACACACCAATTGGCAAAGGTTCAAGCAGATAAGAGAAATTACCCATGACTCAAAATACAATGGGGGAAGAAGGGGTTTTGATTCATGGGGCATTGGCATCCATACTCAGGGAAGAGTGAGCTATTCCATTGGGATGGGATACACTTGAACTGGCTGGGACCGCTGTCCTGGCCCATTGTCTAACTAGGACTGTGAACAGGGCTTTAAACTAATCGGGGAAAGGGGGGAGGTTTCGGGTGAAGGGAGATTTGGAAATCCAAAGGTCAAGGCTTTGGAGGCATATAGCAATGTTGATAAGACAAGATGAATGAGACAGGAAGGGACAGAGAGTTTAACAGAAATTGTACAACAATTAATAAGGTCATTGCAGGGAATATGGTCACTGTTTGAAAATAAGGGGTTGCCCATTTAAAACAGAGATTAGGCATTTTTTTTTCACTCAGAGGGTTGTGAGTCTTTGGAACTCTCTTCCTGCAAAGGTGGTGGAAGCAGAGTCTTTGAATATTTTTAAGGCAGAGGCAGATGGATTCTTGGTAAGCAAGGGGAGGCAGTGGCAGTATGGTCATTGGACTAGTATTCCAAGGACCCAGGTTCAAATCCCACCATGGCAGAATCAATAAAAAATCTGGAATTAAAAGACTGATGATGACCATAAAACCATTGCCGATTGTCATAAAAACCCATCTGGTTCACTAATGTCCTTTAGGGAAGGAAATCTGTTGTCCTTACCTGGCCTGCCCTATATGTGACTCCAGACACATGGCAATGTGGTTGACTCTTAAATGCCCTCTGAACAAGGGCACTTAGGTTTGGACAATAGATGCAAGTCTAGACAGCGACACTCAAATCCCATGAATGAATAAAAAAAGAAAGGGGGTGATAGGTTATTGGGGGTAGGTGGAATGCAGATTTCAGGTTACTATCAGATCAGCCATGATCTTATTGAATGGCGGAACAGGCCCTAGTGGTTGAATGTCCTTGTTTGTATGTTAGTATAGAAGTAAAAAATGAAGTTCAAAGTTCTTTATCTGAATGCACAAAGCATCTGCAATAATATAGATGAAGCAGTGGCACAAATAGAGGTAAATTATTTAGATCTAATTGCCCTAACAGAGACATGGCTACAAGGTGATCAATGTTGGGAAATAAATTTTCCAGGGTACACAATGTTTTGGAAAGTCAGACAAATAGCAAAGGAGGAAGGGTAGCCCTGGGTAGCCCTGACAGTAAAGAAAGATATAAGGACTTTAGAGACAAGACATCTGGTCTCAGAAGATTGTGAAGTAGAATAGGCATGGGTAGAAATTAGGAATAGCAAGAGTCAGAAAACACTGCTGGGAGTAGTTACTAGGCTCCCTAGTGTAGCTATACCATTGGACAGAGCATTAAACAAGAAATCATTGGAGCTTGTAACAAAAGCAATGTAATGATTGTGGGGGACTTTTATCTTCATATAGACTGGGATAATCAAATTGGCAAGAGTGGTCTGGAAGATGAGCTTGTGGAACGTTTTCATGACAGTTTCTTGAACCAATATGTTTTGCAACCAACTAGGGATGAAGCTATCTTAGATCTAGTAATGTATAATGAATCAGGGTTAATTAGTAGTGTCACAGTAAAAGATCCAGTGGGAAATAGTGATCATAATATCATTGAATTCCAGGTTAAATTTGAAAATGACATACTCTAATCACAAACAAGAATCTTAAACAAAGCAAAGCCAATTACATAGGTATGATGGGAAAACATGCTAAGGTAAATTGAGTAAATAGACTTAAAGGTATGGTTGTAAATAAACAGTTGGTGATATTTAAAGAAACAATTCAAAATGGCCAACAAAAGTACATTCCATGGAAAAACAAAAACTCAGCAAGAAAGACCTATCTGTGGCTCACTCAGGAAGTTAGGGATACTATTAGATGAAAAGAAGAGGCTTACAATTATTGCAAGAAACAGTAACAAGACTGAGGATTGGGAATGTTTTAAAAGCCAGCAAAAGGCAACCAAAAAGTTTATAAAAAGGCAAAAAAGAGAGTAAATTGGCCAGTAATCTAAAAGCAGTTGTAAGAGCTTTTATCAGCATATAAAAAAGAGTAGCTAAAGTTAATGTTGGTCCATTAGAAACAAAGACAGAAGAAATTATCATGAGAAATAAGGTATTGGCAGAAGCATTGAACAAATATTTTGTACCCGTCTTCAGAACCCGTAGAAGACACAAGTTTCATTCCAGAAATAGAAGGCGAACTAGCAGCTGAAAAGAGTAAGAATATTAGGGAAGTTAATATCAACAGAGAAAAGATATTGGAGAAACTGAAGGGATTAAAATGTGACAAATCCCTGGGCTTGATGGCCTACACCCTAGGGTTCTAAAGAAGATAGCTGCAGAGATAATGAATGTGCTGTGATTTGTCAGAATTCATTGGATTCAAAATGGCCCCATCAGATTGGAAGTTGGAAAACATTACTCCATTTTTCAAGAAAGGAGGGAGAGAGAAAACATGGAACTACAAGCCAGTTAGTCTAACGTCAGTTGTTGGGAAAAATCTATTGTTAAGGAAGTGTTAACAATGCAGTTAGAAATGCATAGTATGATTATAACAAGTCAACAAGGTTTTACTAAAGGGAAATCCCATTTAACATATTTATTGGAGTTTTTTGAGGATGTAAGTTCGTAAGGTAGATAAAGGGGAACCAGTAGATATAGTGTACCTGGATTTCCAAAATGCTGTTGATAAAGCGCCACATTAAAGGTTAAGAGGCAATATAAGTGGACATGGAGTTGGAGGTAATATATTAGATAGATAGAGGATTGGTTAATAGATAGGAAGCAGAGAGTGGACATAAATGGGACATTTTCAAGTTGCCAGGTAGTGAATAGTGGAGTATCACAAGGACCAGTGCTGGGGCCTCAGCTATTTATAATCTATAGGAATTACTTCAATGAAGAGACAGAGAGTAATGTATCTAAGTTTGCAAATGATACAAAGCTAGGTGGAAAGGTAAGCTGTGGAATGACACAGAGAGGCTGCAAAGAGTTATAGGCAGGTTAAATGGTTAAGAAGGGTAGCAGGGATAATCCAGGAAATTACAGGCCAGTGAGCCTTACGTCAGTGGAAATTATTGGAGAAGATTCTTCGTGACAGGATTTACTACCATTTGGAAGCAAATGGGCGTATTAGTGAGAGGCAGCATGGTTTTGTAAAGGGGAGGTCATGTCTTACTAACTTGATCGAGTTTTTCAGGGAAGTGACAAAGATGATCGACGATGGAAGGGCAGTGGATGTTATATACATGGATTTCAGTAAGGCCTTTGACAAGGTCCCTCATGGCAGACTGGTACAGAAGGTAAAGTCGCACAGGATCAGAGGTGAGCTGGCAAGATGGATACAGAATTGGCTTGGTCATAGAAGACAGAGGGTAGCAGTGGAAGGGTGCTTTTCTGAATGGAGAGCTGTGACTAGTGGAGTTCCACAGGGATCAGTGCTGGGACCTTTGCTGTATGTAGTATACATAAATGATTTGGAGGAAAATGTAACTGGGCTAATTAGTAAGTTTGCAGATGACACTAAGGTTGGAGGAGTTGCAGATAGTGAAGAGGATTGTCAAAGGACACAACGGGATATAGATCTGTTGGAGACTTGGGCGGAGAAATGGCAGATGGAGTTTAATCCGGACAAATGCGAGGTAATGCATTGTGAAAGGTCTAAAACAGGCAGGAATTATACAGTAAATGGCAGAACCCTTAAGTGTATTGACGGGCAGAGGGATCTGGGTGTACAGGTCCACAGGTCACTGAAAGTGGCAATGCAGGTGGATAAGGTAGTCAGGAAGGCATATGGCATATGGCATGCTTGCGTTCATTGGCAGGGGTATTGGGTATTAAAGCTGGGAAGTCATGCTGTAGCCGTATAGAACCTTGATTAGGCCACACTTGGAATATTGCGTGCAATTCTGGTCGCCACATTACAAGAAAGATATGGAGGCATTGGAGAGGGTGCAGAGGAGGTTTACCAGGATGCTGCCTGGTCTGGAGGTTATTAGCTATGAGGAGAGGTTGGAGAAACTCGGATTGTTCTCACCAGAGTGATGGAGATTGAGGGGCGACTTGATAGAAGTTTACAAAATTATGAGTGGCATGGACAGAGTAAATAGTCAGAAGCTTTTTCCCAGGGTGGAAGAGTCAATTACTCGGGGACATAGATTTAAAGTGAGAGGAGAAATCTATAGAGGAGATGTGCGGGGCAAGTTTTTTATGCAGAGGGTAGTGAGTGTCTGGAATTCGCTGCCAGAGGAGGTGGTGGAAGCAGGTACGATAGTGGTGTTTAAGAGGCAGCTTAACAAATACATGAATAGGATGGGAATAGAGGGATACGGACCCCAAAAGTGCAAAATGTTTTAGTTGACGGGCAATATGATCAGCTCAGCCTTGGAGGGCTGAAGGGCCTGTTCCTGTTCTGTACTTTTCTTTGTTCTTTGTTCTTTGTAATTAATTGGGCAAAAAGATGAATTATAATGTAGGGAAGTGTGAAGTTATTCACTTTGGTCAAAAGAATAGAAGAGCTGAATATTTTAAAAAAGATAAGAAACTTGTAAGTATTGATGTTCAAAGTGACTTCGATGTGCTCATACAAGGAATGCAAAAAGCTTACATACAGGAACAAGCAATTAGGAAGGCATATGGTGTGTTGGTTTTTATTGCAAGGGGATTGGAGTACGGGAATAAAGAATCTTGCTAGAGTTGTACAGGGTTTTGTTGAGACCAGATCTGAAGTACTGTGTGCAGTCTTGGTCTCCACATTTAAGAAAAGATATATTTGTATTGGAGGTGGTACAGCCAAAGTACACTTAAGTGGCCCCTGGGGTGACAGGGTTGTCTCACGATGACAGATTGAGAAAATTGTGTCTATTTTCTCTGGAGTTTAAAAGACTGAGAGGCGAGCTTCTTGAATGTTCAAGTTTCTGAAGGGGCTTGAAAGGGTGGACACTAAGAGATTGTTTCCACTGGAGCTCAGTCCCATGATAAATGGCCAATCATTTAGGACTGACATAAGGGGAAAGTACTTCACTCAAAGCATTGTGAATCTTTGTTCTTCTCTGCCCCAGAGGGTTGTGGATGCCCCATCATTGACTAAATTTAAGGCTGGGCTAGACAAATATTTGTTCTCTCATGGAATCAAGGCATATGTAGAACGGGCAGGAAAGTGGAGCCCAAGATCAGCCATGATCGTATCGAATGGTGAAGCAGGCCATATGGTCTACTCCTGCCCCTATTTCTTATGTTCTTGTGTTCCTACCCTCTACTCAAATCTGGGTCTGAGCTGATCTTCATTTTAACAGGTAAGAATAAACTATTTCTAACTTACAATAACTTAACACCATCTGCTCTTTCTTTTATTTCAAACTGCCTCAAACTAGCTTATTCTGGTTCTGCAAGCCTTCTGCAAGACACGTGAAGGCTTCTACACAAACTCCAATCACCTGCTGAAGCCCTGCAAGTTTATTTCCCTCAAGTAGCCATCCAATTTCCTTTTGAAATCATTGAACATTTCTGCTTCCACCACCCATGCAGGCATAGAGTTCCAGGTCATTACCACTTGCTGAATAAAAAGGTTCTTCTTCACATCCCCCAACATCTCTTGCTTAATACCTTAAATCTGTATCCCCTAGTCCTTGTACCATCAAGTAATGGGAATATCTTTTCTTTGTCTAACTTTTCAAAACCTGTCATTACCTTGTACACCTCTACCAAATGTCCCCTCAATCTCCTTTGTTAAACGGCCCCAGCTACTCCAATATAATCTTGTAGTTAAAATCCCTCATTCCTAGAGCCATTCTGGTAAATCTCTCCTGCACCCTCTCAAGGACCCTCACATCCTTTCTAAAGCGTGGTGACCAGAAGTAGGTGCAATACTCAAATTGAGGCCTGACCAGACCTTTATAAAGGTTCAGCATAACCAGTTCTGATGAAAGGTCATGACCTGAAACATGGGGCTGGATTTTACAGGCTGCCCTGGTCCCCACCCCCTGCATATCCTGGCTAAAAAGTCAGTGGGGTAAACCTACCCATGATCCTGACAACTTCCCCATGTAATATAAGGGACTGGCATAGAAAGGGTTAACATGGCACTGGGTACAGTACTGCCCACACTGTGATGTAAAGGAACACATGACTTAAGTCTAGAGGATAGCCTTGTACTGAACAGAGACATGTATGGAGGCAGCTCCTAGCTTAGACCTTATACTGTGTAGATGTACATAGTTATGAGTAGTTAATAAACACTTACTGTTAAACTATACAAGACTCAAAACCTCTTCATGAGACCTGCTGAACTACATGCAACATCTTACAGCATGGTGGCAGCTATCAGAAAAATCCAGAGCCTCACAGAAGCTGGAGAAGGAATTTAAAACCTGGAAGATTGAAAATGTAACATTCTGACCTGCAGAAAGAACCAGAAGAAGACCGCCAGAGAAAAGCTCCAAAGCAGAATTGGAGGCAGAAGGCAGAAATAAAACTCCACACTTCAACAGACGCTCCATTGAATCCCATGGAAGTCCAGCTTCAATATCCAAAGAGTGCAGAATCAGATGACATAGCAGAGGCGAGCTAAAAAAACTTAAGCTCTTGACCAGAACGAGTTTTAAAAAGTTTCAAAGTCAGCAGCAGTTAGTGCTTTGAAACACATTGTGAACAGCCTAGTCCTGAGTTGGCGCCTAAACATGTTGTGGCAGAGCTCTCTCCAATACAAAACTAATAACTTAAAAAATAATCGGCAGTTAACAAACTCTACAAAAGCCAGAGATCAATAGTTTCACAACCAGAAAATACTTAGATGCTGCAGGGAAGACTCAAAAAAGATTAAGCCAGGGAGTCGCTGCTGAAAATTTAAAACACAGAAATCGCAAAGACCATTTCTGCGGGAGTCTTGTATAGTTTAACAGTAAGTGTTTATTAACTACTCATAACTATGTATATCTATACAGTATAAGGTCTAAGCTAGGAGCTGTCTCCATGCTTACCTCCACACACGTCTCTGTTCAGTACAAGGCTATCCTCTAGACCACCAAAATTGACAAGAGGGAAGCCTCGTTGAGAAGGAGTGTATGGTAGTGCCATCTTCGATTTCCTAACAACATTTAAAGCTATGCATACTTTTAATTTTAAATGAACATGAATCAAAAGCCTACCTTACCAGACCAGTTTGGACTCATCCAAGATCCAGACCGATCATAAAATTGGGAATGTCGGGGAAAGAAATTCCTTAGATACATGGGCCAGAATTTTTCACTGAGTGGGCAGGTGCGCACCCGATCTGCTCAAGCTTGAAATAGTGCATGATGATGTCAGGCGAGTGTCCCGACAACATCGCGCACTTGCGCGATATTTTAGTCGGCGAGCGTGAACTAAACTTGGAAACATGCCCGCTGACAGTTAAGAGGGCAATTAAGCCCACTAGCAGTGCAATTAACAGAGATTTTTCCGTCTCAATGTTATGGTTGGTGGGCAGACAAAGAGGCCAGGTGGTCTTTGCATTTTTCAGGAATGAGTTTCCATTATTAAGTAAAAAAATAAAAATGTATGGGCAGAATTTTCATCATTTATATGTTCAGATGACTGATTCTGATGCATGGATGTTTCTTCCTGCATTTTAAAATCTTTATTGATTGCTTTTAAATTCTTCATCTCCCTAATACAGCTCTCTGTCTTCAGGGAACTTTCATTCCGCGCTCCCCTGTGCCAAAGATTACGTCAGCACCCACCCTCCTCCTGCCCCCACTAAGCATTTCGGCACACCATTCAATTAATAGCCAACCAGTGTGAAACTGAGGGCCAATCATGATTGGCAGTCCGTTCCCTGGCCACTCCCGGGCCCGCCGATCGCATGTACCTGCCGAACTAAAAATCCTGCCAATGATTTCTTCAGGTCTGGAACAAAAGACAGAAGCTGGACACGTTAGAACACTACTTTATTTTGTAGGTCTAATAGCCGACAATACAATAGCTACACAAAGAATCAATGAATCCTGAGCAAAATTTGACAGAATTTTAAAATTACTTGAGACATATTTTAATTTGAGCAGTAACAAGATCCTTGAAAGGGCAAAGTTTAAGAAATGTGTCCAACAGCCAGCAGAACCTGTTGACTCCTTCATTAATGAACTGTACAGATAGCTGAAGGCTGTGATCTGAAATCAAAGCTAACCAGGGCTAATCAGGGATAGAATTGTTGTCTGAGTGGCGGATGATGCACTCTCAGACATTCTTCAAGCTAAGGAAGATATGACCCTTGAAAAGGCCATTCAGATTGTCAGGCAATCCAAAATCTGTTTTGCACAGATTCATCTTCAGGGACAAAAGCAAACCATGGTACTACCATTGTCCAGCTAGTAAAACAGCAGAGAAGCAGGGACACTCAAAGCCAAGAGAAGAAATACCTTAGCTATCCATCAAAGGGTAGGTGTCCATGCCAGTGCTTGTGAAGCCAAGTGACCCCATAGGTGTGATCAATGTCTAGTAGTTTCAGTAACAATGTTTTAGTTGCAACCACTGTTATGAAGCTATTAATGTATAAAATATTATTGGAAAATATTTTTCTTTTAAAATAGAGGTTTAGTCTGTGGGTGTGTCTTAATTGGATTAAAGCCAGCTAGTCTGGGTGCTTTGATGTGTACTAGTTTTGAGATGTAAGAGAGGTAGAGTGCATTTGCATTTTTTGAATACAGCATTCAAGAAATGGGGTGAAATCTGGCACCTAACTAGCAGAGACCAAGCAATATGTTTATATTACTAATAGAACTGGAATTATGAAAGGGGTTTTATAGTTAGAAGAAGTGGATTTCAAAGAGGTTGGTGATACAATGAGAGCTTACATTTAATGAGATGTGCTGGATATAACCGATTGCAGCTTTCGTGTGTGCAGAGCAGAGGCAATGTAAGATCAAGGCAGCTGTAAGCCTACAACTGTCTCCACAGGAACAAAAGTGAAAAGAACCTCATTTTGAATTCCAGCGGTGAAAATGCTTTGCTTGGTGTCTGGTTAATTCTATGGGTGGTGTTGCCTTAATGGAGATTAGTTTAGGAATTTGTTATAAGCTATGATAGTAGTAATTTGTAGCCATGTGTATATATTTAACTTGTGTAAATTAATAAAATGTTTCATTTAGTTTAATATAAAACCTCTGGTGGTCTGATTCGTGAATTCAGGGTTGCATCTCAAACATACCACTTAAAAATATAGGTTATGACAGTTGTTTCAAGTTTCCCTCTGGGATTTTTAAATAACTCAGTGTTACCAACTGCTGGATCATAACAACCACATCGGATACTTCGGAAAGCTATGCAAAGCTAATACAACCAGATGCCCAGATGGTCCCAAGCCAATCGAAGAAGTTGAGGTTCCACACCAAGAGGAAACACAATCATACTTCTTGGGTAAGGACAAAGGTCAAGAATTTTCAGTCTGGAACATGGGCATCTTGGTTAATGGCCATCTCACAAACTTTAAATTGGACTTGGGAGCCAGTGTTATGGACCTCTCAGACAAGGATCCATGGCTATGGACCAATGGTTGATGCTACCCACAACCCAGCTGTGCAGGGCAGATGGCATCAAACTCCCAGTGAAAGGTACTCTACAGGCAACACTCTTTTACAATGATAAAGAATACAAGAGACTTTGTTCATCGTCTACAACCAAGAATGTTCCCTTTTAAGCTGGAAAGCCTGCATCAACCTCAACCTCTTACAGAAAATTGACAAAGTGAAACAGCAAGAGTCTAGTTCTAAATTTTTTAAAATTCCAGAAACTCTTTACTGGGTTGTGGCGACTGAAGGACTGCATACAGGATAACACTGAGGAAGGGTGCTAAACCTGTGTGCCTGTTCACACCATGAAAACTATCCCATCATCTCATGAAGCAAGTACAGAAACAGCTGGACAAGATGACAAAAATGGGTGCTATCTCCTCTGTCAATCAGCTGACTGAATGGTCTTCAAGTATGGTCCCATTCCCAAAACTGAATAGGTGCTTCCGTATCTGCGTCAACTTGACACAGCTCAATAAAGCTGTGTCGAGAAAAGTCCACTCGATATCCTCGGTGTATGAAAGCCTGGCCAATCTCTCTAAAAGCAGTGTTTTCAAAGCCTGATGCTAACAGCGTCTTTTGACAACTTCCACTAGAAGAAAAGTCCAGATTGCTGACCACATTCCCCACCACTTTCACAGATTCTGCTTCAACCACTTAACTGTTTGGAATCACCTCCGCACCAGAAATCTTTCAATGCACAATGTCGACCATTTTGCAAGGCCTAGAGTGTGTCATCTGCCATATGGAGAATGTTTTGGTCCATGACATGACAGTAGAAGAACATGACACAAGGCTCACAGTGACCCCAGAATGCTTGCAGGAAGCAGGGCTGACACAATGAGAAATGTGAATCCTCAAGACCTCTATTTGGTACTTAGACATTTTGTCAGTAACAAAGGACCCACAGAAAACAAAAGCTATCAGCAAGTTCCCAATCCCATCCTCAATTCTGGACTTCCAGAGGTTCCTGGGTATGGTGAACCAGTTGACAAAATTTTTACCCAATCTGACACAGGCCACAGAACCCCTGCACCACCATCTCAAGAAAGACCTGACATGGTTCTAGGACACATTCAAGCATTTGGTTGAAGCCATGCTGCTGTTAACCAACATACTGGCCGACTATGACCCATTCCTGCCCTCCACCATAGCAGTTTACACTTTATTCACAGGCCTTGGAGAGCAGTCTTATTTCAGGAACAACTAGATGAATGTCGCTGGCCAGTGTAAAACACATCCCGAGAAATGTCGGACACAGGGACAAGATACACCAAGATCGATAAAGAAACTTTCACTTTCATGTGGGTGTAGGAGAAATTTTCAGACTACATTATTGGCCTAAAGGTCACCATTGAAGCAGACCATAAGCCACTGGTCCCACTGCTAGATGAGAAGGAGCTGGCAAAGCTCCCCCAAGAATCCAGTGATTCCAATATATGCCTCACGAGGTTCACATACAAGACAGTATACATTCAGGGAAAAACCAAACAACAGAGGACATACTTTCCAGGGCCACTGTGGACCTTTGAAAAAAATATCATGTCAACCTGATCATGGAGCTTGAATCATACTCCTAGTTGGTGAGATGACACCTGCCAGCTACTACAGGAGGACTCCAGCAAATCAGTCAGGAACAAATGTGAGATGAGGTGTGTGCCTGAATCAGCATTACTGTCAACAAGGATGGCCACAGCTTCTTGAGTGCTGTTGGAGTCAAACCCATCCAGGCAAATGAACTGTATTCCATCACATTGCTGACTGTGCCGCCGCATGTTGGGAACATAATTTTGATATGTCTGCATCTAATCATAAGCCCTGCTTACCAGAAACATTTCCCCATGTCAAATTTACTGCCCGCATCGACGGGAAAACGCACTGGCCCAGTACACATCTTAACAAGCGGGTGATGATGGGAGGGGGGGGAAGCAAAGGTGTTGGGGGGTGAGCGGGGAAGGGAATATGGGGCTGGGGGGAAGGAAGCCGTTAGTGGGGGGTAAGAGGGATGTGGGTGTTTGGGGGGAGGAAGGAGTTCAGAAGGGGCAGGAGTCCAGGGGGAGGAAGAAGTAAGAGGGGAGGAGGGAATTAGGGGAGAGTGAGAGGGAGGATGGAGTTAGGGGGTGAAGGAGTTAGGGTGAAGGAAGCAGTAGGGGATGGAAGGAGTAAAGGTGGAGGAAAGAGTAAGGGTGGAGAAAGGAGTAAGGGGGGTGTGATGTCCAAGGGCAAGATCTTTAGGTTGGCAAGTGGGGGGAGGGGCCTGCTCGCTGACGCGAAAAATGACGCGTGATGACATTGGGCGGAACTCCCAACATTATCTGGCATCATCTCCATTTTCAGATCTGGGGGGGCGCATATGAATCAGCTGTGCACCCACCGACCTGTCAATGGCCTATTGAGGCCATTTAAAAAGTAATTAACATAATTAATGGACCTACCCGTCCAACCTTAGGGTTGGCGGGCAGGCCAGGAGCCCTGGCCGGCTTCAGAAAAAGCATGAAACCTCATCCACAGGCAGGATGAGGTTTCATGAGGGTTTTAAAAAAATCAATAAATGTTTGAGTTAAAGTGATGGACATGTCCCAACTCATGTTACAGTGTCACATGAGGGGACACGTCAGGGAAATTTTTTCAACATTTACCTTCAAAGTTTTAATTCTGAGCCAATCTCCCTGAGGCTGCATTTAGCATGCGTGAAAGAGCACACTCCTGGCTGAGGGAATCCCCCCCCCCCCACCCCGCCCCCAGCCTGCTCAGGGAGCGCATTAATTAGCCCGCTCATTTAAAATGGTGGCCCACCCCCAATTGGGGGCGCTGATCGGAGGAGTGCCTGCCTGTACCCACTCCTGAACATCCCCCCGACGGGGAAAATTCTTTGGCAGGCGAACATGAAAGGTAGGGGTCTGTGGAGTCAATGACTGCCTCCTGGAGAGCAAAATAAGGGTGTACATGGTAGGAGGGAATGGTGAGAATGAGAGAGGGTAGAGTGAGTCAGTAGGGTGTGAGCATGAGGGTGCAACAATTGCATTAGAAGGGATGGTGAGGCTGTTTGGTGTGAACTCGGAGGTTGACATGGATCCTGGGGATGGGAAGGAAGAGGTGGGGATATCAGTGTGGATGGGGCTGGGATTCTTGGGAAGAACTAGATCTAGTTCTGTCGAAGGGTCATGAGGACTCGAAACGTCAACTCTTTTCTTCTCCGCCGATGCTGCCAGACCTGCTGAGTTTTTCCAGGTAATTCTGTTTTTATTCTGATTGGTAGGTGTCGGTAGGGGGGTGGAAGGTGATACCGGGGGTTGGGGGGGGTGGAGCGGTGTGGATCAACAGTGATGGGGAAAAGGACATGGGTGACTGTGGGAAGGGAATGGACGGGGGAGCTGAACACATACTTCACAACAACCATCTTGTAACATTGAAAGTGAAAGGAGCCTTGTGTTAGGCAAGCACAGGTGCTGCATGGCAGTACAATCAGTGGGAGGCTTGGGTGGAGATGAGGAATAATAATAGGGGAAATAAGTCATTAGTGGGAGTGGTCTACAGGCCCCTAACAGTAGCCACAGTGTAGGACAGAGTATTCAAGAGAAAACATTGTGTGCTTGTGATAAAGGGGTGGCAATAATCATTGGTGATTTTAATCTCCACATAAATTGGAAAAATCAGATTGGCAGTAATAACCTGGATAAGGAATTCTTAGATAAAAACAACCCCCCCCCCACCACCTTAAGCCAGCTTATATTTCACCCCTCTCCTATTTTTACTTAGTTCTGTTGAAGGGTCATGAGGACTCGAAACGTCAACTTTGTTCTTCTCTGCCGATGCTGCCAGACCTGCTGAGTTTTTCCAGGTAATTCTGTTTTTGTTAAGGAATTCTTAGAATGCTTTCGAGATGGTTTCTTAGAACAGCATGATCTGGAACCAACCAGAGCGCAGGTTATATTAGACTTGGTATTGTGTAACGTGACAGGATTAATTAATGACCTCAGAGTAAAGGCACCCCTAGTTAGCAGCGACCACAATATCATTGAATTTTACATCCGGTTTGTAAGGGAGAAGAGCAGGTCTAAGACTAGAATCTTAAACTTAAATAAGGGCAACTATGTGGGGATGAAAGCTGAGCTATCTGAAGTGGGAAACTAGGCTAGAGGATAGATCAATAGAGAAGCAGTGACAGACATTTAAGGGGATATTTCAGAGTATTCAGAGTATACATCCTAGGGTCTTAAAAGAGGTGGCTAATGAGGTGGTCGATACGCTGGTGTTAATTTTCCAAAATTTGCTAGATTCTGGAAAGGTTCCATCAGATGGGAAAGTAGCAAATAAAACCCCTCTATTCAAGAAGGGAAGGAGGCAGTTAGTTTGTTCAATATATATAATATAATAATATAGTTGAACTAACTATAGGCCAGTTAATTTGATGTCTGTCATGGAGAAGTTATTAGAATCGATTGTTAAGGAGGTTATAGCTGGGCACTTAGAAAAGCTCAAGGTAATGGGGAAGAGTCAGCATGGTTTTATGAAAAGAAAATCATGTTTAACCAATTTATTGGAGTTTTTTGAAGCAGTAACATGCGCAATGGATAAAGGGGAGCCTGTAGACGTATTGTACTTGGATTTCCAGAAGACATTTGATAAGGTGCCACATCAAATATCATTACAGAAAATAAAAACGCATGGTGTAGCATGGATAGAAGATTGGCTGGCTGGCAGAAAGCAGAAAGCCTGCATTGGAAGGATGTGACAAGTGAAGTCCCACAGGGGGGTCTGTACTAAGGTTGCAACTTTTTATGATTTACATCAATGACTTAGATGAAGGGAGTGAAGACATGGTAGCTAAATTTGCAGATGACACAAAGATAGGTAGGAAAGTATGTTGTGAAGAGGACATGAGGAGGTTGCAGGTGGATATAGATAGGTTGAGTGACTGGGCAAAGATCTGGCAAATGGAGTTTAATGTGGAAAAATGTGAAGCTGTTCACTTGGCAGGAAGAACAAAGAAGCAGAGTATTGCTTAAATGGAGTACGGCTGCAAAATTCTGAGCTACAGAGGGATCTAGGTATTCTAGCACATGAGTCACAAAAAGTTAGTATGCATGTACAGCAAATAATTAAGAAAGCTAATGGAATGCTATCCTTTATTACGAGAGGGATTGAACATAAAGTAAGGATGTTATGCTTCAGTTATAAAAGGCATTGTTGAGACCACACCTTGAATACTGTGTGCAGTTTTGATCTCCTTATTAAGGAAGGATGTAAATGCATTGGAGGAGGTTCAAAGGAGGTTTACTAGATTAACACCTGGAATGAGGAAAAGTTGGACAGACTCGGCTTGTTTCCACTGGGGTTTAGAAGAGTGAGGGGTAATTTGATTTAAGTATACAAGATCCTGAACGGCCAAGGTAGATGTCCAAAGGATGTCTCCTCTTGTGGGTGAGTCTAGCATTAGGGGACACTGTTTTAAAATTAAGGGGTTGCTCTTTTAGGACAGAGATGGGGAGAATTTTTTTCTCTCAGAGGGTTGTGCGACTTTGAAATTCTCTGCCTCAGAAGGCGGTGGAGGTGGGGTCACTGAATATTTTTAAGGCAGAGGTAGATAGATTCTTGTTAGGCAAGGGAATCAAAGGTTATCGGGGTTAGATGGGAACGTGGAAATCAAAACACAAGAAGATCAGCTATGATCTTTTTGAATGGTGGAGCAGGCTTGAGGGGCCGAATGGTCTACTCCTGTTCCTAATTCTTATGTGCTTATGAGGGTGGAGAGGCAGGTCAGCTCAGATGGGCAACTGAAAGAGAACCCCAACAGACAACATTGAAAATGCTCAGGCTATTGAGATGAGTGTGATGGAGGAAGAATCTGTGTGCATGGGAGAGTGCTTGCAGGAGGCTCCAAATGGCTCTGCCGCACACACATACTTCTCCTTCCAGAACCACTTGTGGCCAGCTACATGCAGCTGAACTGCTACTGGCAGTGGGGGTGGGGGTCGAAATGAGGTGGAGAGAGGACTTGCAAAATCTTTAAATGAAGCTGAAAGACACCGTTACTCATTATTCAGTGAAACCTAAGACATTTTTAGATTATAAAGTGGCAAAATGTGTTCACCCATGCAATCACTTATGATCAAAAATTCTTAACTTTCCTAGGTCTACTACTTCTTCGAGGTGCTGCTTTGACATCCGCAGCAGGGGTGGAGACATCCTGTGCAATGGTTGGCTCTGTTGCCTCTGATGACTTTGACGTGCATCCTCTAGAGAGCCAAGGTCTTGAGGGCCCCACCTTGCTTTGCCCCATCTTTTCCTCCTGGCACTGCTGGGACTACAGAGCTGCCAGCCATCAGATTGCCCCGCACTTCGCTAAGGCAGGGTTTCCTCCTGAGATAAGGGTGGAGGCAATTAACACTGCTCCCAGCATTAAATTGTAGAGGGCAGTTGCCAGTGTTGGGGGCAGGCTCGCTACCAACATTTTAGATTGTGGGAGGGGGGGTGCAGTGGTGTTGTGGGGACCATGTCACCCCATAAAATCCAACCAATTGATAGATTAAGTGAATGGGCAAAATTATGAAAGATGGATTTCAATGCACCTAAGCGTGCAATCATACGTTTTGGATCAAAAAAGGATATAACTAAGTATTTTTTAAATGGTGTAAGGTTAATAACAGTGGAAGTCCAAAAGGATTTAAGGGTCCATGTAAATGGATCACTAAAATGTAGTGTTCAGGTACAAAAAAAAAAGAAAAAGGCTAATGGAATGTTAGCATTTATATATAGAAAGCTAGAATTTTTTTTTATTTGTTCACAGGATGTGGGTGCTGCTGGCTGGGCCAGCATTTATTGCCCATCCCTAGTTGCTCTTGATAAGGTGGTGGTGAGCTGCCTTTTTGAGCTCCTGCAATCCATGTGGTGTAGATAAACCCACAATGTTGTTAGGAAGGCAGTTCCAGGTTTTGACCTAGTGATAGTGAAGGAACGGAGATATATTTCCAAGTCAGGATGGTGAGTTACTTGGAGGAGAACTTCCAGGTGGTGGTGTTCCCATCTATACGCTGCCCTTGTCCTTCTAGGCGGTAGTAGTCGTGGGTTCGAAAGGTGCTATCTAAGGAGCCTTGGTGAGTTCCTACAGTGCATCTTGTAGATGATAGAGTGAATGTTTGTGGATGTGGTGCCAATCAAGCAAGCTACTTTGTCCTGGGCGGTGCCAGCTTCTTCAGTGTTGTGGGAGCTGCACTCATCCAAGCAACTGGGGAGTATTTCATCACACTCCTGACTTGTGCCTTGTAGATGGTGGACAGGCGTTGGGGAGACAAGAGGTGAGTTACTCGTCACACAATTCCTAGCCTCTGACCTGCTCTTGTAGCCACAGTATTTTTATGGCTAGTCCAGTTCAGTTTCTGGTCAATGGTAACCCCCAGGATGTTGATAGTGGTGTATTCAGTGATGGTAATGCCATTGGTCATTGTTTGACACTTGTGTGGCATGAATGCTACTTGCCACTTGTCAGCCCAAGCCCCAAAATTGTCCAGGTATTGCTGCATTTGGACGTGGACTGCTTCAGTATTTGAGGAGTCGCGAATAGTGCTGAACATTGTGGAATCATCAGCAAATATCCCCACTTCTGACCTTATGATGGAAGGAAGGTCATTGGTGAAGCAGCTGAAGATGGTTGGGCCTAGGATACTACCCTGAGGAACACCTGCAGTGATGTCCTGGAGCTGAGATGACTGACCTACAACAACCACAACCATCTTCCTGTGTGTTACGTATGAATCTAACCAGTGGGGAGTTTTCCCCTTGATTCCCATTGACATCAGTTTTGCTCGGTCAAATGCAGCCTTGATGTCAAGGGCAGTCACTCTCACCTCACATCTGGAGTTCAGCTCTTTTTGAACCAAGGCTGTAATGAAGTCAGGAGCTGAATGGCCCTGGCAGAACCCAAACTGGCCATCAGTGAGCAGGTTGTGGCTAAGCAAGTGCCACTTGATAGCACTGTCGATGACCCCTTCCATTACTTTACTGATAATCGAGAGTACTGATGGGGTGGTTATTGGCTGGGTTGGATTTGTCCTGCTTTTTGTGTACAGGACATACCTGGTCAATTGTCCACGTAGCCAGCCAGATGCAAGTGTTGTAGCTGTACTAGAACACCTTGGCTGGGGGCGCGGCTAGTTCTGGAGCACGAGCCTTCAGTACTATTGCCGGAATATTGTCAGGGCCCATAGCCTTTGCACTGTCCAGTGCTTTCAGCCATTTCTTGATATCACATGGAGTGAATCGAATTGGCCGAGATGGATCATCCACTTGGCACTTCTGGATGAAGATTGTTGCAAATGCTTCAGCCTTGTCTTTTGCACTGCCATGCTGGACTCCTCCATCATTGAGGATGGGGATATTTGTGGAGCCTCCTCCTCCAGTGAGTTGTTTAATATGAAGGAGAGAAAGTTCTGTTACAGTTGTACAAAGCCCTGGTTATACCATCTCTGGAGTACTATATACTATTCTGTACATTACCCCTTAGAAAGAATATATTGACCTTAGGAGCAATGTAGTGCAGGTTCAACAGGATATTCGAAGGATGTTCACTAATTATAATTAGCAAGGTATTTCTGTGCATTATGTCAAAGAATTAGGACAGTTGGTGAAATCTTTTGAATGAGGAAATTGTTTATTGCTGGATATTTTCTCTAATAGTTTTGCTGTCTTCACTTACACCTCTCCTACTGCAGGTCGGGTGCGCTTCCACGGATAATTATTTTCTGGTAGTATGGCTGCTCATGAATACATCCCTGGGCAGAATTTTCCTGTTGGCGTGTGGGGGCTGGCCCTGCACACACATAAAGGCGAGTGTCCCGACGTCACCGCACACCATCGTGATATTAATTAACCGGCCACTTAAGGCCCTTGAGGCAGCAATTAGCGCCGATTTTTTGGCGCCCGTGCAATCTTCGGGTTGGTGCATGGGCGCAACGGGCAGGCGGGTAGGACACATTTGTATAAACCTCATCCACAGGCGGGATAAGAAGGCTCACTGGGGTCGTGAGTGTGCTCTCTCAAATATTGATTTTTCAAAGTAACTGAAATTTGCCTGTGTGATCTGCAAAACTTCAAAACGCATA
The DNA here is from genome assembly GCF_017639515.1 of Carcharodon carcharias. Classification (NCBI taxonomy): domain Eukaryota; kingdom Metazoa; phylum Chordata; class Chondrichthyes; order Lamniformes; family Lamnidae; genus Carcharodon; species Carcharodon carcharias. The sequence continues at coordinate 22,954,269 of NC_054475.1, forward strand.
TCAGCTGCTTTGTCTGGACTCTTAGCCTTCAAGTCAGCACTCTGCAGTGAGGAATCTTTTTTGGGCCTGCAGGCTTCAGGAAGCCTCCCCTTAGCCTGTGAACGGGAGCTGAACTGTCCACTGGAGGCACCTCCTCTGAGGAGGAAGAGAGGGCCAGAAGGGGGAAGAGGCCAGGTGTGCACATTCAGCCTCCAGAGGAGCCACCTTTGGGAGGACAGGCTTAGGCACAAGGGGTGCAGGGCCAAGAGGTAGTCCAAAGGGGCTGCAGAAGATGCCACTATCCTGCTGCCAGAGTATACAGGTGTCGAAGCAGCTACCTCAATATGTCTGAGGTGCAGTGCCGAAGGATGCTCTGTCTCTCACGGGAGACAATCAACTTTATCTGTCAGATGATTGGGCCTGAGATCTCCTCTAACTGTGTGGGTGGACATCCCATGCCAGTGGCTCTAATGGTCACAGCTGCCCTCAACTTCTATGCCTCTGGATTCTTCCAGGGGTTGGTGGGTGATCTTTGCAGTGTCTCCCAATCAGCTGTCCACATTGTGTCAAGCAGGTTACAGACATTCTGTTCAGGCGTGCATTGACCTTCATCCACTTCTGTTGGGACCAGGCAAGCCATTGAGCCAGAGGCTTTGCAGCGATTGCTGGCTTCCCCCACGTCCAGGGTGCAATAGACTGCACACATGTGGCCAACAAGCAGGTAAGCCCGGTGCCTTCATCAACAGGAAGGGCTTCCACTCCATGAACGTGCAGATAGTGCGTGATCACAGGATGCTGATTTTACAAGTCTGTGCAAGGTACCAAGGCAGCTCCCATGACGCCTACATCCTCAGACACTCCCAGGTGCCGGGGATCTTCAATGCTCCAGCCCAGCTAGATGGAAGGCTGCTGGGTGACAAGGGCTATCCCCTCAAAAGATGGCTCATGATGCCTCTCCGCCATCTAAGAACAGAAGCTGAGCAGCGGTACAATAGGAGCCACGGCACCACAAGGGCTGTGGTGGAGAAAGCAATCAGTCTTCTCAAGATGTGCTTCCGATGCCTGGACCGTTCAGGGGGCGCACTTCAGTACCCCCCCAGATCATGTGTCGGTGATAGTGGTTGCATGCCGCACTCTCCACAATTTTGTGCTGGAAAGGGGGGACACAGTGGACGATGAAGACATCGACACAGTGGCTGCAGCTGCACACAATGTGTCCAGCACTGAGTTTGAGGATGAGCATGCGCAAGGAAATGCTGAGGGGGTAGACGCTGACCCAGGCACACTTCAGGGAGGCGCAGACACCCAGGAGGCTTTAATCCAACGAACCTTCAGCTAGCACACCACATATCGACCTCCAGGGCAAGTCTGGGCTATCGGCTCCATACTTGATACCTAAATGCAAAATCTGCCAGATTAGGAACATTAACTAAGGAAAAACTCAGCAGGTCAGGCAGCATCAGCGGAGAAGAAAAGAGTTGATGTTTCGAGTCCTCATGACCCTTCAGCAGAACAGTTCTGCTGAAGGCTCATGAGGACTTGAAACGTCAACTCTTTTCTTCTCTGCCGATGCTGCCAGACCTGCTGAGTTTTTCCAGGTAATTCTGTTTTTGTTTTGGATTTCTAGCATCCGCAGTTTTTTGTTTTTATCATATTAACTAAGGACATTGTTTATAAAGCTGAAAGCCCCACAAAGCACATTTTTGTAAGCCATCCGCCTGCAAAAGAAAAGAGGCACCCTCAGCCATGGTCACATGTCTGAATTTAATATCACTAGCAAAGCAATTTTATCCAACAAAAGGACAATGGTGTTCCAATGCAAAGCAAATCAAAGAGACCTCATCTCGGGCCAACAACAAACAAAAGGACCAGTGATAAACCCGTGGTGCGCTTAAGGTGCCTTATGTTTCCGTTTCCAGGTGCTATGTCTTGGCGCCGCCCCCTCGCTGGGAGTGGCATCTGAGTCAGCCTGATGACTCTGCTGTCCTGTTGGCCTCGATGACCTTGGCGTTTGTCCTCTGGTCCGTCTGGAAGGGAGCTGGCATCTCCCCAGTCATCACAGCCTCACCAGATGCAATGGTCACTGGGAGAGGTGCAAAGGAGCTGCCGCCCTCACCTGGGGCGCCCTGAGAGGAGCTCGCAGAGATGACAGGCAGCTGCTGCGTCGACATGAGGTCGCTTAGGACCTCCCTGCTCACCATGGATGGATGGGCACCGAGCTGGGAAACTTGGTGCCCAGACCATCTCCCACACTGGCATTGCCAATGTTAGGGCTTGCAGGTTAGAGTGCATCCCCAGGAAGCCCTGATGGTTCTCCTGGAGGAGCGTCTCCATGAGAGTCGCCACTCTCTCCATGGAGAACGTATGGCGCTCAGACATGAGGCTCATTGCTTCAGCGAGCGTCCACGTTGACTCCTCCACCATGGAGACCAAACCAAGCACAGCCTCATGCATCTTCCCCAGATTCTCCTGTACACCAGGCCACATTTCCTGCGCTTGCTGCGTCGCGGGCGACTCCAGAGGCAAATCATCAGGCACCAACTGAGTATGTGTCTGGTCCCCAGTCCTCCAACTGCTGGCACCATGGGCACTCTCTGTCTCTGCCAGCTCCTCCAGTGACTGTGTAATGGCCTCACCGCTGTGCCCCAGAATTAGCTAATGTTATAATTTCCACTGAGGTGCTGGTATCTGCGCTGGTGCCTGCCTGGCAGAGATGGTGTGATGCTGGTGAGACTTCAGGGCCCCCAGTTGTGAGAGCTCATCCTCCTCTCGGCCCTGCTCTGCTGATGCTGAAAGGAAGAACAAGGACATTGGATCAGTTAACATGGAGACAATGACAATGTGCATCCCTGTCCCCCGGATCATTATGTGCTCATCCTTCCAAAAGCAATGGTCAAACCATGTTGCAAAATTAAATCACTGAACATTCAGCACTGCTATGGCTGTTAGGAGAACAATGGTGACCTCACTGCTGTGTATACATACGTGGCCGTGGCACCCCAGCCTCACCGACACCGGTGGACCTGGGCGCATGGTGCCTCTCCAAACCCAGGGCCTCCTGCTCAAAGTGGCTCAGAATGGCTAACTGTGCCTGGCCGCCGCCAGTCCTCACACACTCTGCTGCATTATGAGCATTCTTTTCTCCTGAAAATGAGAGAAGAGCATTAATTAGTGCAAATTGTACATGGACTCTCTTTGCAGACGGCACACCCCAGCCAGAGTGGGACATATCAAGGCTCCAGTGCCTCCTCACCCCTCTGCTGCCGAACACTCATTCAAAGATGCTAGGCCTGTTCACCACCACCCCCCCTTGGCCAAATGCTGCCTACATCACATTAGGCACCACATGGTATAAACTTCCATAGCAAGGAGGCATGAGCAGGTGGAGCGCAGAGGGTAGCAGATGATTCATTGCCATGCCACCTTGAAGCTCCCCTCCCAGCATGTTATCACCCTGACTTTGACATGTCCTGGAGTTCCAGCACTGCGCCAAGGTGCAGCCCTCCAGGTTGACACCAAAACAATAATGTAGGTTTCAGTGTACCACATGCTGCAGTACACATCTCTTCAGCACCCTGTCAGGCTGACCTCGGCATAGGCGATATCTGCTGGCCCACCCATCAAAGGACACATGCCACCAATGATTCAATGCAGTCACTGCACTCAGACTTTGGGGGGCGGGGGGGAGGGTGCAGGCAGCAGGGGTTAAAGCCTACCTGCTGGGTTGTGACCAATACCAACATGGCACTCACCCTTCCTGAGCACAATAAGTTGTTGAAGCGCTTGCAATACTGGATCCAGGTGCGCCAAATCACGTTGTGGGAGTTCACCACCTCTGCCACCTCCTCCCAAGCACGTTTGGCCATGTTGGGGGGCCTCCTCCTCCTGTCCTGGGGTACTAGGATCTTCCGCCCTGCCGCCACCTCCTCGAGGAGGACAGCAAGGCAGTCATTGAAAAAACAAGGGGCACACTGCCCCCCTGCCCTACCCTCCTGCCTGGCATGCTCACCAGCAGCACTCTGGGGAGCCCTTTTACTGGACGTCATTCGCAGACTTGGAAATGCTGCAGCAACTTTTAAAAAGAGGCCGCCAGATTGCCATTGGACCCAAAGGTCATTGGAGGCCAGCAGCTGCCCGCCCACTCCCGCTGTCCTAGGGAGCTGCGATTCATGCTGGGCGGGCCTTAATTGGCCCGCCCGCATAAAATGGCGGCACGGACCCGATCGTGGGCGGCGCTCGGGTCCACGCCCAACCGCTCCTGTTCCGCCACCCCCCTGCCAGCCAGAAAATTCAGCCCCATATGATTGTGGTTGACTATTTGATGATAGAATATTAATCTTATCTAGGATTACACACCCATCCGATCAGTAGGGTTCAAGAAGTAATAATCCAACACACATACCTGAGGAATGTGTGGTCTATTGTAGCATTTGTACTTCCACCCTAATTGAGATTAGTAAACCGGTGTGGATATAAATGCTGTAATTAACCTGTTATGGGTTAGTATGACACATCAGTGTACTTACTCACTTAGCTGTCTGGAAAAGTGAGTAATCTGATCTCTAAGTTTCCAATTACAAATATAATTAATACAAACTGCCACAAACATACAAGAGATGTGAACTGGGCAGCCAGTGCTTTTACTGTTTTGTAATTTTTAAACAATATAAAGGCCCGAATGGATCCTTCTGTACTGTAAAAGATTCTATAATTTTGAGAATAGTAATATTATCCTGGGAAAAAAGAACTTGAAGAGACAGCCCTATTGATGCAGACTGCTTGGCAGCAACATCATCTTATAAACAGTATAGCAAGAAAACTACCATTACACATAGTACATCCTAAGTCATACAAATTTCTTAAAACATAATTCTAGACATTAGTGAAAACTAGTTACACTAATGTTCATGGAAGTCATAGATAATTTTCAAAATTGGCAAAATACTGATGAGGTAGAAATCCTTATATATGCAACACATGAATCTATCCATTCATTTTCAAAGTAGATTTTTTTTACAACAGTTCCATCCCATTTCCTAATATTTGTTACAGGCCATCTGGTTCAACAAAAATCGCTTATGATGGACTCACTACTTAAGTTACCCTTTGAATCAGTCTTTTTTATTCATTTATGGGAAATGGGTGTGGCTGGCTGGGACAGAATTTATTGCCCGTCCCTAATTGCCCTTGAGAAGTTAATGGCGAGCTGCCTTCTTGAACCACTGAAGTCCCTGTGATGTGGGTACATCCACAGTGCTGTTAGGGAGGGAGTTCCAGGATTTTGACCCAGCGACATTGAGGGAATGGCGACATATTTCCAAGTCAGATTGCTGAGTGGCTTGGAGGGGAACTTGCAGGTGGTGGTGTTTTGCCCAAATTTCCTACTTTTTCAGTTCCCCCCTTGTTTTTGAGCTTATCATCAGTGTAAATAATTTTCCTACATTAAGAGTATCAGTCCACTTAGAACTTTGAGAAGTTTTACTTGGACTAATTTGGCTCTTCTCTGACAACAAGTCCAAATTTAATTTCCTTGGAATTTGAATGCCTGAGATTATATAAATGCTGTGCTATTTGGTATCTTCCTGAGCAACGTTAGCAAATATGGTAATTATGCTGCACAAATTTGGGCTCCATGGCCCCCACTGTTTCAACACCACTGACAATATTTCGGAATCAAATGGCACCTGCTCTTTGTGGGCATACTTCCAGCACAGACTGCTTTGAGTGCCATTAAGTATGGGCATTAGTGCAGACATTTGAAGTATATGCTGAAAGTGTGCAAAGTAAGCAGATCATGACATCAGTCAGCATGTAATGCTGATTTGATACCAACGCTGCCATTTTCAACCCTGCTTCTCCAGCTACTGCCCTCTTTTAATCTCACACAGCCAACCGTGCATTCAGCAGTAGGAACAATGCCCCCACTCCACACATCAATGCTATTAAAAGGGATCATCAACAACTTGTGGGTTAGTTGCTAATTCTTTTCTACTGTCTCTGTATGGGTTTGTCAAAGTGCTTGGCATTTTGAGGAGCTGGGTTAAGTTGGTAAAGTCAGCAGGAAGTGTGCTGCATGCAGATAAGGCCTTGGTTTGACTGCAAAGGTTTTGGGCACACCACTTGCTCCTTGTAATTGGCAATTATATAATCTCAGGGTTTTATAGTTGCAATTCCCCTTGGTCTGCAGCAGGGGAAGGAGATGAATCACAGGCAGTAAAGAAGAGGACAAGCTTCTCATAAAAGAAGGAAAAGTAGGGCAGAAGAGCTCCTAGGGTGAGGCTTTATCTACCTAGGATCTTCTGGGGGTACTTCTTCTACTGCCTCCTCAGTGGCATCTACACTTTAGAGGAAGGTGCTCACAGAACACTGCTACCTCCTGACCTGCACCACCTTGGCATGGGAGGCAACAACAGAGGCACTGGCAGAGGGGCATAGTGGGAGCCGTCATCCTGGGACAGGACAGCATTTTTGTACTCTAAAAAGTCACTACCACTTCCCTACTGCGGCCCATTAGTCATCCAAGTAATCTGTTAGAGCACAGACTGCTTGACTACTGTGAGACCATGAAATTCCCTTTCGGCACTGGCATCTACAGCAATGATGGCAGCAGTCTGAGATTTTATGACCTTCATTTGAGCTTCCATTGCAGCACTCAAGACATTGAGAAGCTGAGACATGAGTGATCAGACGCTACATCATGGTCAGGTCCGCACGGAGTTGGCCACCAATTCCACACTGCAAATGGTGAGCTCGGAGCTCTACTCAAAGCCCTGAAATAAGTTGGAGCTGGACCCTTTCATGCTTCTTGCTAGTGACAACAGGTTTTTCTGTCGGGTCTGACAATGCACTAAGCATTCCTGTGTGCATACCCATCAGCCATTTTTATGGACACTGACTCCAGTTCTCATCTAGGTCCTCTGCAGCAGAAGTCATATGCAATCTCTTCCTCCGGAGATCTGGTGCCCACACCATCTGTACGGCTTGCTCTGGCCACAGGTTATTTGTACCCAATGACTCATTGTACAGATTTTGCCTCTATGTTGCCCTCTAAAGAAGTATTCACAGTACCAGTATCTGAGCTGTTGGTTGCAGATGCGAGATCATATGATCATGTTTCTTTATCGTTCTTGCTCATCTCAGGCCTCGCAATACTGCCTGGTTACATGGCAGATCTTGAGCAACCAAGAGGAGAAACGCACAAGAGTCAGGTTATGGTGAGTGCAATGGGGTGGGGAAGGCGGACACCATCTGCAGCCGGTATATCAGATGAGACTATGGAATGAGTGGAAAATGGATGTGAGAAGGTGGATTAGGCAGGAACATACAGCCATCTTCTATGGTCTCAGCCCTGCAACTGGCTAGGGCCTTGGTGGCAGCAGCTCCAACTATGGCAACAACTATCTCCTCCATGAGGTTGAGGATATAAAATTATAGCCCTCCCCCCACCGCCTTTCCTCCCTGGTTCACTTAGCCATTGCTGCATCTGGTTGTGTGTTACCTTGTCCTGCAAAAGAGAAGGAAGTGTGTCAGTGAATGTGGTGCAATGCAATTGGGTGATATGGTGGTCATGGTTGAATAACTGGTAGTGCGTGCCAGCTGTGAGCTGTGGCTTGCCAAATGCTAAGTGTTTGAGAGTGATATAAAGTTAATGTGAGGTATGAATCACGCTTGACAGAAAATGTTGGAAACTGATTGAAGGGGATGTGAGGTTAGCGGTTATGTTTTAAGGATATGACAATTAAAGATTAAAAATTCTGTTCTGCCTGCATTAAGCTTGCAACCATGATCAGAGGCTATCAAAATTTTGGCTTGGATTTTCTTGCGTCTGACAGAATGTACTCAAGATAGAAATGGCTTCATCAAAACCGTGGAAGGAAGTATAAAAAATAGTGGAGCATATCACTGCTCACTCTATGTACCCGATGATATAAAGTCATATCCTGGTTTCTCCAACCGATACTAACTCTGCGGGATTGTGAGTGGGTAAAACTGACAAATGGAGTTCAATTTTCAGAGGGATGAAGTCAACCATTTTGGATTCAAAAAAGACAAATCAAATTTATTATGACAGTTTTGAAAGAGGCAAGGACATTGCTTGGAGAGTGATGTAGGTTGATATTGGTAAGTATGGGTGTGATTAAACTGGATAGTAATGAGCTGGGCTAGAAAGAAATGCTGTGCTTCATAGATATGGGAGAAGCTCTATAAAATAGTAAAGGTAAAAGAGAATGGTAGTTATGGGAGAGGACTTGCTGGGAAGTTCAGGGGCATTTGGAGAATGCAGCGGCTGCTTTGTGAATAACCTTGATTTTGAGTACAAGTCCATGAATTCCTTATATTTTAGTTCTGAAGCGAGGATGAGAGTGAATAGGAAAATGAACCAAGGTTTATTTTTATCTATGATGTATTACTAGAAAAGTTTCATTAATTCCCATTTACACGATACACTGTTACATTGGCCTCCATGAAATCCATTTAAAAAATTAAAATGTACAATGTTTTTTGTTCATGTTGCCAGAAATATGCTCAAATCTTTAAGTTTGCCTTCACTTTCTAAATCTGTTGTGGGCTGTCTTTTATCAGATTAAACTTTTACAGATATTTCCAACATGATCCCTTAAACCAGAAGAATGTTTCCCCAACAAGATAGGGTAAATTGATACAGCTGTAAGCTATAGAGAAGTACCTTGATTATATTTTTAAATAATCCTGGGCTTTTCTTTCATGTAAAACAAGTGAAAGCACTACCAACTCTTTGAAGAGTTGAGGGAAGATAAACTAATTTGACAGGGATAGGGGTGGGGGGTCCAGCAAATAACAGAAAGGAACAAAAATGAGATCAAAGGACAAATAGATAAGCAGCAGTGAATACTCTAAAAGTCGTTGAGACCAAATTGAAGAAACTACCGGAGATTACAAAGCAGGTATTACATTGTATGCACATTTATCTCTATAGTGTAAATAAAAGGCTGGTGAGTTGCAGGCACAAAATGCTGCATGGGATTATGACGTAGTTGCATTAACAGAGACATAGCTCAGACAAAGCCAGGAAGGGGTTCTTAATATTTCTGGTTACCAATTATTTAGAATTGAAAGGAAAGGGAAAAGGATGAGTGGGGAGGAAGTTGGGGAAGATGCTGGATAGGACTGGCATTAGTGATTAAGGATGATGTCACAGTTCTAAATAGAAAGGATTTACTCGATGGTTCTAGGACTGAATCTATTGGCTTGGGTGGAACAATGAATAAAAAGAGCTGTTACAATGTTGGGAGTTTTATATAAAGTTCTAAATAGTGAGGGGATAAGTGAGCAAACCTGTCAATAAATTTTAAAGAGTTATAACAAAAATAGAGTAGTAATATTAGGAGACTTTACATAACCTAATATAGACTGAGAAATGCATAATACTGAGGGTAGGGAAGGAGAGGAATTTCTGATGGGCTAAAAATTTCTTAAAACTTATGTTCAGGCATGGTGAACCTGATTCATGATCTGCCTGCATCCATCACCGTTGAGGCAGGCAGCACACACATTTTGGATGGAATTTTCTGCCCCCGTTGGCAGCGGGCATCATGGCGGGCAGGGGGACAATATAGTGGGAAGGCCAAAAATCAGTTTTACGTCATTATGGAATCAGTCAGCCATCGTCCACTCCACCCATCAATGGCCTTTCCCGCCATCCAACGTCGGGAACATAATTTCAATGCATTTGCATCTCATCATCTTGTCTGCCCACTGGAATCATTCCCCCACATGAGCGTTTTAGGGGCTGCAGAACAATTGGATGACTGAGCAAGTTGTACAATCTCCTTACAAAAGCTGATCATGGAACAGTCACTATTGGAAGTGCTCACAGCCCTTTGCAATGTCTTCATTCATGGCAGAGGTGGGAGGGGTTTCATGCAGCCATGCAGCGCCCTAAACGCTGGTAGTCCTAGTGGTGGCCAGCATTCTCCAGCATGCATTTAAGAGCCTTGAGACAAAGCCACAGCCGCACACGTAACCATAAGAGGTTTCTAGGAGACCAATGCTAGCCCACTAGTCTTTCTGTTTCATCCTACAGGAGAAAAACATCAGGAGTATGGAGCCTGGTGACCTAGCTGTATGCCTCATAGCTTATAGGGAGCAGAGACGAAGGAGAAGAGAATGACAGAAGTGTCTGGCTGGGCAGAGGGAGGAGCAGCACCCTCAAGAAGGGGTGGCTGGGGCTCCTGAACACACTACTGAAGAACCACAGTGAAACGTTGTGGGATGGCACCTAGTTTGATCCAAGGTCTACGGACAGTGTTTGTCATTCATGTAGATGACCAAGAACCAGTGTTGCTGAAGACTGCACAAGTCCAGGGATCTGGTCGGTCACATATATCACCTGCTGCAGAATTTGACACTACGGGGACTTGGAGGGCATCCACTGCCGATGGCCATGAAAGTGACCATGTCACTCAATTTTTACATTATTGGCTCCTTCCAGGACTCCACATGGGACCTCTGCGTGATCTCACAAGCCTCACATGTAAGTGCATCCAGCAAGTCATGGATGCCACATTTGCGAAAACACATATCTTTGTGCATCTCCACTGGGATCAGGCAAGCCAGAAAGCAAAAGTTCTGGGATTTGCATGGATCTCTGGCTTTCCACAGATGTTCGTTGCCAATAACTGCACTCACATGGCGCATAGATCTCTTTCGCAACAAGCTATGCAGTACGTGAACCACAAGGACTTCCACTCGCTGAATGTTCAGTTGGTCTGCGACCACGGCAAACAAATCCTGCAGGTCTGTGCACAGTTCCCAGTGAGTGTCCCCAACACCTACACTCCCAGTAGGTCTCAGATCCCTGACACCATCCAGGGCCCACAGAGGCTGCAGGGTTGGCTCCTCGGGGACAAGGGCTACCCGCAGTGGACATGGCTGATGATGCTCTTGCGGCTGCCTCAGAGTACAGCAGGGAGAAGGTACAACAGGGCTTATGCTGTGACTCGCACTTTTTTGGAGCAAATCATTGGGATGTTGAAAATGAGGTTCCGGTGCTTGAACCGGTCTGGTGGAGCCCTGTTAAATGGTCCTCAGAGGGTGTCACACATCATCATCGCCTGCTGCACCCTACACACCTGACCCTGCAATGGGGGGAGGAAATGCCTGAGGAGGAGATGGTGGAGCTGCATGCCTCCTCTGATGAGGGGGACATCAACAGGGATGAGGGTGATGAGGTCCTTAAAGGAAAGGATGACAAAGATGAGTCCGTCACATTGTCCAGACAAGGCAGGCATGTTCAGGAGGCCCTCATAGCCACTAGATGCGCGGAGGTTGATGACAACAAGCAGTGAGGACACTCCATAGATCCTCAAGTTGCATTTGTGAATGTTTGACTCCTATCTGGCTGATGGCAGCTCACTTGTGCTTCGAACAGGGTAGTAGCATGGAGGTGCAGCAGGGAAACTTTAACTTCCCCTGATCCTATGGCATCCTTCGTGAGCTGAACCTTTCAGGGCCACACTGTCCTAGACACAGATGCTGATGAGATGCGGGGTCAGCCCCACCTCACATGTGCTGAGAGCACACAGAGAAAATAATGGAATTCTGCACCGCCTCCCCAGGACATTCTGGCAACAGTGATAAGCTCCATCGATGTGCAGTGATGACTGATGTGTCCAGTGACTGCTAAGGTGCACCATCAGTGTGCTAGAGAGGTTGCACAGCACTGGGTATGAGACCCTGGACTGAGACACCTGCCTTTATCTGGTGCAGGAACCAAGCTTTCACTTCAGACTGACAGGAACACTGCTCATCATTACAAGGAGCCATAGACAGGGTGACATTGTTGGAAGTTTATTTACAATAGTCAACATTATCTGTAAGTGATTAATGCCCATGCCCATGCTGTGAAATTACATTTTCTTTACAAAAACAGAATTACCTGGAAAAGCTCAGCAGGTCTGGCAGCATCGGCGGAGAAGAAAAGAGTCGACGTTTCGAGTCCTCATGACCCTTCAACCTTCCTAACTCTGCCACTGTGTCATGGTGCTCCCCCTAACATCCACAACAGAGGTGGAAGCTGCCTGCTGACAGCCGCACTTGCTGATCCACCTCTCCGTAGGCGCCCAAGGACCCCTGGCTTGATCCTTGAGAAGAAGGGGAAGTTGGAGTGAGATCGAGCTGCCCCACACCCCTCTCATGTTCACATTGTTGGATGCCAATTATGGCGCCAGCGATGGAGTTCAGCCCAGGCAACAGTACAGGACCGATGTGCTGGACCAACGTCTCCATGGCAGCTGCCATCCTACCAGAATTGACCTCGGCATGTTGGCATGCTGGCGCTATCACCCCAGACTGAAGGCAGACGGACTCCTGTATCAAGCCTTGCAATCCGAGGAGTCTATTATAAATGTTGTAATAGCAGAGCATTTAGAAATGTATAATATAATCAAAGAGAGTCAACATGGCTTCATGAAGGAGAAATCATGCCTAACAAATTTATTAGAATTCTTTGAGGAGGTAACAAGCAGGATAGATAAAGGGGAACCAGTAGATGTAATATATTTGGATTTCCAAAAGGCATTTGATAAGGTACCGCACATAAGGCTACTTAATAAGACAAGAACCCATGGTGTTGGGGGTAATATATTAGCATTGGTGAAGGATTAGCTAACTATTAGAAGACAGATAGTTGAGATAAGGGGGGAATTTTTAGGATTGCAACCTGTAACTAGTGGAGTGCCACAGGGATCAGTGCTGGGGCCACAATTATTTACAATATATTAATGACTTGGATGAAGGGAGTGAATGTACTATTGCCAAGTTTGTGGATGACACAAAAATAGGTGGGAAGGCAAGTGGTAGGGATGATACAAAGAGTCTACAGAGGGATATAGACAGGTTAAGTGAGTGAGCACCAACTTGGCAGGTGGAATATAATGTGGGAAAATGTGAGATTATGCACTTTGGCAGGAAGAATAGAGGAGCTGAATATCATTTAAATGGAGAAAGACAGCAGAAAGCTGCAGCACAGAGAGATTTGGGGGTCCTTGTGCATGAATCCCAAAAAGCTAGCATACAAGTTCAGCAGGTAATAGGGAAGGCAAATGGAATGTTGGCCTTTATTTCAAAGGGAATGGAGTTTATAATTGGGGAAGTCTTGATAAAACTATACAAGGCACTAGTTAGACCACACCTACAATTCTGTGAACAGTTTTGGTCCCCTTATCTAAGGAAAGACATACTGGCATTGGAGGCAGTCCAGAGAAGGTTTACTAGGTTGATCCTGGATATGGCGGGATTTTCTTATGAGGAGAGGTTGAATAGGTGAGGGTGAGAGAGTTATGAGGTGAGAGTGACTGACCTTGACATTAAGGCAGCATTTGACAGAGTGTGGCATCAAGGAGCCCAAGCAAAACTGGAATCAATGGGAAGCAAAGGGAAACCTCTCTGCTGGTTGGAGTCATACCTAGCACAAAGGAAGATGATTGTGATTGCTGGAGGTCAGTCATCTCAGCTCCAGGACATCACTGCAGGAGTACCTCAGGGTAGTGTCCTAATCCAGCCATCTTCAGCTGCTTCATCAATGACCTTCCTTCCATCATAAGGTCAGAAGCGGGGATGCTCACTGATGATTGCTCAATGTTCAGCACCATTCACAATTGCTCAGATATTGAAGCAGTCTGTGTCCAAATGCATCAAGACCTGGATAATTTCGGGGCTTGGCTGACAAGTGGCAAGTAACATTCACACCACACAAGTGCCAGGCAATGACCATCTCCAATAAGAGAGAATCCAACCATTGCCCTTGACATTCAATGGCATTACCATCACTGAATACACCACTATCAACATCCTGGGGGTTACCATTGACTAGAAACTGAATGGAACTAGCCATATGAATACTGTGGCTACAGTAGCAGATCAGAGGCTGGGAATCGTGCAACGAGTAAGTCACCTCCTGACCTCCCAAAGCCTGTCCACCATCTACAAGGCACAAGTCAGGAGTGTGATAGAATACTCCCCACTTGCATGGATGAGTGCAGCTCCCACAGTGCTCAAGGAACTTGACACCATCCAGGACAAAGAAGCCCGCTTGATTGGCACCACATCCACAAATATTCACTCCCTCCACCACCGATGCACAGTAGCAGCAATGTGCACTATCTACAAGATGCTTGCAGGAATTCACCAAGGCTTCTCAGACAGCACCTCCCAAACCCATGATCATTACCATCTGGAAGGACAAGGGCAACTGATAGATGGGAACACCACCACCTGGAAGTTCGCCTCCAAGTCACTCACCATCCTGACTTGGAAATATATCACCTTTCCTTCACTGCTGCTGGGTCAAAATCCTGGAATTTCCTTCCTAACAGCACTGTGGGTGTACCTACACCATATGGACTGCAGCAGTTCAAGAAGGCAGCTCACCACCACCTTCTCAAGGATAACTAGGGATGGGCAATAAATGCTGGCCCAGCCAGCGACGCCCACATCCCATAAATGAATTTTAAAAAAAGATCACCCCTCATTCTTCTAATCCCCAATAGGTATAGGCCCAACTTGCTCAACCTTTTCTTATAAGATAACCCTTCAACCCAGGAATCAGATGAGTGAATCTTCTCTGAACCTCTTCTAATGCAATTATATCCTTTCTTAAGTAAAGAGATCAAAGCTGTACACAGTACTCTCGATGCGGTCTAACTAAGGCACTGTGCAGCTGCAGCAACACTTCTCTACATTTATACTGAATTCCCCTTGCAAAAAACACCAACATTCCATTTGCCTTCCAAATCACCTGCTGCTCATGCATACCAACTTTTTGTGTTTCGTGTACTAGGACACCAGATCCATCTGTATTGTTGAGTCTGCAGTCTCTCTCCATTCAAATAATAGACTGTTTTTCTATTCCCCCTGCCAAAGTGGACAAGTTCACATTTTCATGTTTTATTAATCAAATTTTTGTCCACTCACTTAACTTATCTAAATCACTTTGTAGACTCCTTATGTCCTCTTGACAACTTACTTTCCTACCTATCTTTGTGCCATTAGCAAATTTAGTTACCATATATTCAGTCCTTTCATCTAAGTCATTGATATAGATTATAAATTGTTGAGACCCAGGTAATTATCTCTGTGGCACTCCACTAGTAACAGCTTACCAACCTGAAAATGACCCATTTATCACTACTTTCTGCTTCCTGTTAGCTAACCAATGCATGCTGACATGTTACTCCCAGCATCATGAGCTCTTATTTTGTGTAGCAACCTTTGATGTGGGACCTTATTGAGTGCCTTTTGGAATTAAAGATGACCCAGCAAATTGTGAAGGGATTTTCAAAAGTTTATATATAGATAAATACATTAAATGATCATGCTAGAACTTTATAATTCACTGGCTAGGCCTCAGCTGGAGTAGGGTGAACAATTCTGAGCAGTGCACTTCAAGAAAAGTCTAAAGACCTTAGAAAAGCTACAAAGAATATTATCAGGATGATATCAGGGATTAGGGACTTCAGTTATGGGGACAGATTGGAAAAGTTGTGATTATTCTCCTTCAAATAGAAAAAAATATGAGATGACCTAATAGAACTTTTCAATATGATAACAGGTTTTGATCAAATAGAGAAAATCGCTTCCTTTTACAAGTGGGTCAATAACTAGAGGTCATTCATTTAAAAATTGGCAAACAGACTAAATAGAAGATTAGGAAAATTGTTTTCACTTAGAAATTTGTCAAGATCCGGAATGCACTCCCTGAAAAAGTTGTTGTAGTAATTATGGTTTTGAAAAACGTATGACTGTAGCTTTAAGAATAACCCTGTATTGTAAGAGCACATGATCTGTGTAAACCAATGAGTTACCAGTGCGAGGACCCTCTAAGAGAGAGCTCTTCTTTAGTTATAGAGCTAGATGCACACATAGACGCTGCTGATGCCTTGCAAATAAAGTTCAATGTTTCCACTAAGAAAAGTTGCCTGGAAAATCAATCCTATAACAAACTGGCAACAAGGATAAATCAGATCTGGTGCTGTCCCTTGCCCAGCGATTGTGTGCATCTAAGATAATCAAAAAGAAAGGAAGATATACTCATTCCAGTTTGGCAGAATCAATTCCTTTGTACCAGCCACAGACGACTGAACTCAATATATAGAACGTCTTGCGTTTGACCTTCAAGCCAATGAAATCATGTGGGAGGAAAAGAGGAGAGCGATTCTCCTGAGTATTTGTGGGAGCAAAACCTACAGTTTAATTCAAAGCTTGACGGCTCCCAGTGCCCCTGATTCAAAGACCTTCAGCAAATTAGTAGACCTTGTTTAGTGGCATTTTCAACCTAAGCCCTCAGTCACAACACAGAGGTTCAGGTTTATTTCACAGAATAGAGCCCGGGAGATATCCTTGCTACCTATGTGGCAAAATTAAAACAACTAACGGAATATTGTGAAACCCTGAACAGTATGCTCAGGGATTGTTTGATCAGTGGCATGCAGGGGGATGCTATTCAATGAAGATTGCTGACAGAAGTGGATCTTGATTTTAAGAAATGTTAGAAATAGTGCTTCTGATGGCATTATAAGGATTCACAAGCGATTCAAAGTAGGCAAAGTGGTGCAGTTTTCCTAGTTGGACCGGAACAGCCAGCCAAAAGTGGGGCAAAAAGCTAGGACTGTGCCAGGAAGTGGAAAACAGACCCGCTAACAGAAAAATTGGAGGAAACAGCTTAGCAATTTCGAAAACTAATTTTTATTGATGGGGAACTAATCATACTCCCAACGACTGGCAATTTAAAAAGGTGGAGTGTTATTTTTGTCGCACATATTGAAACATTGCAAAATGAGATTAAAACAGGCTTCCAGGCAAGAAATAAAGTCCATTGAAGTATATAGTGTGGAAAAGCCAGAAACAACCAATTCTGACATTTATTCTTTATTCAGCATGAAAGTTGGGAAGACAGACCCAATTACTGTCACATTGCAAGTGAATGGTAAACTGTTAAAAATGGAAGTAAACACTAGTGCTTCTACCACAGTAGTAGGGGAGTACACTTTCAGATATTTAAATGAAGGTGCTCAACAATTAAATTTGGAACAAACCTCTACCAAGTTGAAAATGTACACAGGTGAAGAAATCCAGGTAAAACCCACAACCAGAATACCTGTTTATTATAGACACCAAATAGCACAACTACCAGTGATGGTGGTAGAAGGTGAAGGACCAAGCCTTCTCGGTTGTGATTGGTTGAAAGAAATTAAATTAAACTAGTCCGAAATCTTCTATTTGTGAGCAGGAGGACTGCCAGAGCTGCTAAAAAAAATGACACCATCTTCAAGGATGAACTGGGTCCACAGGCCAAGATTTATGTGGACCCGGAAGCAACACCTTGCTTCTTGAAAGCAAGACCAGTGCCATGCACCCTGAGAGAGAAGGTTGACACTGAGTTGAATCAACTTGAGAGACTAGGTGTCATAAAAGCAGTTCAGTTCTCAGAGTGGGCAGCACCCATAGCCCATGTCCTAAAACTGCATCAGTCCATCCGGAT
Organism: Carcharodon carcharias; assembly: GCF_017639515.1. NCBI lineage: Eukaryota > Metazoa > Chordata > Chondrichthyes > Lamniformes > Lamnidae > Carcharodon > Carcharodon carcharias. Next base: position 22,971,766 of record NC_054475.1, read on the forward strand.
CTGTGGGAACTATAAACTAACGGTCAACAAGGCAGCCAATCTGGGTAGGTACCCTATTCCCAAGATTGAAGGCCTCTATGCCAAACTATTAGGAGGGACAACATATACAAAGCTTGACATGATTCATGCATATCAGTAACAGGAACTGGATGATGCCTCCTGAGAATTTGTGACCATAAATATCCACAAAGGGTTGTTTCAATACATGCACCTACCCTTCAGTGTTTCTTCGTCCTGTGCCATTTTTCAGAGGACGATGGAGAGTTTGCTACAAGGACTACCTCAAGTTGTGGTCTGCCTGGATGATGTATTAATAACTGGATTCACAGAAAAGGAATACTTGGCTAATCTAGAGGAAGTCCTGAAACGATTTTTAGAAGCAAGAGTGCACCTAAAGAAGTAAAAATGTACTTTTCAGGCAAATGAAGTAATTTATTTGGGCAAAAACAGAATTACCTGGAAAAACTCAGCAGGTCTGGCAGCATCGGCGGAGAAGAAAAGAGTTGACGTATCAACTCTTTTCTTCTCCGCCGATGCTGCCAGACCTGCTGAGTTTTTCCAGGTAATTCTGTTTTTGTTTTGGATTTCCAGCATCCGCAGTTTTTTTTTGTTTTTAATTTATTTGGGCCACTGAGTAAATGCCCAAGGGTTACACCCTGTTGAAGAGAAGGTTAAAGCTATCAGAGAGGCACTTGCACCTAAGAACGTCTCTGAACTTAAATCATTTTTAGTGGTACTAAATTATTATGGCCAATTTCTATCAAATTTATCAATGGTCCTAGCCCCTCTACATTCACTATTAAAGAAAAAACAGCATTGGGTTTGGAAGTCACCCCTAGAAGAAGCCTTCATGAAAGTAAACAGCTCTTACACTCTTCGAATTTGTTGGTGCACTATGACCCGACAAAGGAATTGGTGCTGACCTGCGATGAGTGCCCCTATGGAGTGGGAGTGGTACTATCTCACAGAATGGACGATGGTACAGAGAGGCCAGTAGCATTTGTATCCAGGACACTTACCACAGCTGAAAAAGGATATTCTCAGATCAAAAAGGAAGGCCTACCGAACATTTTTGGTGTAAAGATCCCACCGTGCATGGTGACATTTCACGATAGTATCATACCACAAACCACTTTTGGGTCTGTATTTCAAGGAAACGGCTATCCCTCCCATAGCTTATGCATGAATTCAAAGATGGGCCCTACTTTTAGTGGCGTATGTATACACCTTTGTGCATAGACCAGGGATTCATATAGCCAATGCCAATGCCCTAAGTCGCCTTCCTTTGCAAAAGAACAATGATCATGTCCCAATTCCCCAAGAGGTGATATTAGTGATGAATTTCCTGAATCCCTCAGCAGTCTGTGCTAGGCAGATAAGAAACTGGATGAGTTGTGATTATGTCCTGTCTTGAGTGAGAGACCTAGTGTTACATGGATGGTCCCAGGAAGCTGTCTCTGATGAATTGAAGCCATTTTTCAACCGAAGACATGAGATGAGCAGTCAAGGTGGTATTATTTTATGGAGTGCACAAGTAGTAATTCCTTCACAAGGAAAGGAACCACTCTTAGTAGAGCTACATAGTGCACATCTGGAAAGTTCACAAATAAAGACAACAGCACAGTTATTTTTGGTGGCTGGGAATGGACGGGCGATATTGAGAAGGTGGTAAAACACTCTGTGCAATACAAATAGCTACAAAAATTGCCAGTGGCAGCTCCATTACACCCATGGGAATGGCCTGGTTGACCTTGGGTGAAATCACACATTACGTTGGTCCTTTTCTTGGAACTATGTTTCTATAGATTATAGATGCTCATTCCAAGTGGTTAGACTTTTATGAGGTTAAGTCGTCAAAGTAAGGTGCTACTATAGAAAAACTACACCAGAGCTTTGCTCTCCATAGATTGCCAGAAGTGGTCATCACAGTTAATGGTACTGCATTTACTAGCACTGAAGTTCAAAGATTTGTCAGCCAAAATTATCCACCATGTGAAGACTGCACCATACCATCAGAAAAGTTAAAGGAGGAGCAATGTAGTAGTTATAGTTTTGATAAATGTAGGACTATAGCTTTAAGAATAATCCTGTGTTGTAAGATCACATGATCTGTGTAAAACAATGAGTTAGTTGCACGGGAAACCTCTAGGGGAAATTCTTCTTTAGTTATAGAGTTGGATGTACACATGTAGCTGCTGCTGCTGTCTTGTAAATAAAGTTCAATGTTTCCACTAAGAAAGGTTGCCTAGAAAATCAACTCTATAACAATTGTGTAAGCTGATTTCATAAATAATTTTAAAAGCGAGTTGGGCAGGTACTTGAGGATGAGGAACTTGCAGGGTTATGGACAAAAAAACGGAGATATGGGACCAAGTACTATTGCTTTTTCAATGAACCTGCATAGGCAGAGTAGGCCAAATATTCTCCTGTGCTATGCTTCTATTATATGAAATGAAAAAGGTACAGTTAGGTGATGTTAAGTGCTTTATAGGCCAGGTGATCATGAGTAGTAGGAAAGACGAGGATTTTTTAAATATTTGTTCATGGGATGTGGACATCATTGGCTAGGCCAGCATTTATTGCCCATCCCTAATTGCCCTAGAGAAGTGAGGCGACTTTGACGAACTTGGACTAAGTTTATCACAACCTGGCCTTCAAGAATCTCTCCTGAGCTCAGTGAATGATTTAAATTAAAAAAACTCTGTCAGCTTCAGCTCAGTAAATTATCTAACCTGGGTTCCTGATTTATTTAATCTTCCCCTAACGTTCTGAAATTGTGGTGGTAGCAATCTTTCACCTGTATAAGAAGGTTATGCATTCAAGCCCCACTCCAGAAACTTGAGTACATAGTTAAGACTGACACTGAGTAAGGGCTGTAATGTTGGAGGTACCATCTTTCAGATGAGATATTAAACCAAGGCCCTGTCAGCCTTCTCAGCTAGTTGTCAAAGATTCCATGCCACTATTCGAAGAGGGATAGGGAATGCTCATGATATCCTTGTCACTGCTTAGCCTTCAACCAATGCTACCAAAAAAAGAAACCTAGTCATTTATCATATTGCCATTCATGGGACAAATGGGCTGACATCTTTTCCACAATTTACTCTTCAAAAATACTACATTAGCTGTGAAGGATTTTGGGATATCCTGGGAACGTGCAAGGTGTTGTATCAAATCAAGTACTTTCTTGCTTTCCTTAAAATTTATCTATTTACCATCTAATTTTCTGTAAATCAAATTGATGAATGCTATAAGGACATTTGTTCTCTTGTTCAAATATCACACATGTGATATAAATTACATATTTGATGTGAATGTATTAAACATCTAAGCCTTTGCAAAGAGAGTACAGTTCCGGATAGCCAGTGTTACATTCCTTTTGTTTGCCTAATGAACTAACAAACATTTGCAAAATTTTCATGAAGTATGTGAATGAATTTTCTTAATGAACTGGAGAAGGCCAAATATTACTGCTGGTTTGCCATTTTAAAAGTCACTTCTAACAGTTAAATATTGCACACTCAACAAAGAATTCTTTGCTGACTTGAAAGAAAGAAAGCCTTGCATTCATATAGTGCCTTTCACAACCTCAGGACATTCTAAAGCATTTTACAGTCAATCAAGTACTTTTGAAGTGTAGTCACTGTCGTAACGTCGGAAACAAGGTGCAAATTTAAGGGCGGGTGTAATAGGTGGTGTGTGCGGAAAATATGGCACGACCTGTTTCACGACGGCGTGAAGGCAGGTCGCAATCGTCCACTCAGCCTGCCAATGGTGGGTCGCATTTCCCACCATCAGTTAGCGGGGAGCTAATTGTAATACATCAACATATAATTAAAAGGCCATCCCGCCAGGCTCTTGGAACCCTGCCATATCGTCCATCCATGTCTGCAGGAAAGCATGCTAATGTGTTTCACAACAGCACGCAGATGACATGCACTTGGTGGCCTTCACTGGCTGAGGAGGAGATGGAGGAGCTGCAAGTCTCCTCCGATGAGGAGGACACCAATGGGGATTAGGATGAGGGTGTCCTTGGTGGTTACAATGACGGGGATGAGGCTCTCACACTTGCTAGACGAACCAGGCGCACTTGGGAGGCCCTCATAGCTACTGATTTGTGGAGGATGATGATGACTTGCAGTGAGGTGTCCCCATAGTTCCTCACCTCGCAGTTGTGAACATTTGATTCCAGTCTGGTTTATGGCAGCGCCAATACCCTCTGTGAAAATGCTCCTGTCATGGAGATGCAGTCGCTTGATTGCAGGAGGATGAAGACAACATGCAGTGAAGACACTCCATAGATCTTCACATAGACTCTGAGAATGTTTGACTCCTGTCTGGCTGAGGGCAGCTTGCTTGCGCTCCATGATCAGGGCCATCTCAGAGATGCAGCCATGAAACTTTAGTCAGCACCTCAGCCCTTCAGGAGCTGGTGCACAGCATTAGTGGTTGCAGATGTTGGTGTGATGGGGGCCAGACCTACCTTACAGGAGCTGAGGGCACACATGGAGAATGAGAGAACTCTGTGGCACCTGCCCACTACATTCTGGCAGCAATGACCAGCACCACTGAGGTGCAGACATCAATAATGTTTCCAGGGAGTGTGAGGTTGGACCTTCACTATGGTCTGAAGGCTGCACAGGGAAGAGACCCTGAACTGAGACATCTGCCTTTTATCTTGTGCAGAAAGGTTTTACATCTGACTGACAAGAACACTGCTCATCAGAACAAGGAGCCACAGGCAGGGAGACATTCTTGGGAGTTTATTGACAATAGTGAACAGTATGTATAAGTGATCAACACCTATGCCCAGGCTGTGCAACTACTTTTACCTAACTTTCCTAACCTTGCCATACGTCTTGGTGCTCCCTGGACAACCATAGCAGAGGTGGTGGAGCCTGCTGACCGTGATGCCCTGTCTGTGATGGCTTTGGCAGGCATCCTCTGGAGGGCTGAGACTTGGTGGGACCAAGCTTGCTTTCGGGGTCCGCTGTGTGGCAGTGGCACCCTCCTCGGCCTGTGAAGCTGTAGCTGCGGAGGTCACAGGAAGGTAGGATTCAGATGGTCCAGTCACTCCCAGATGGCCCCAGAGTGTGCACCTGCTGATCCTCCTTCCTATGGGCCACTGGCTGACTCTGCGAGCAGAAGGGGTAACTAGAGTGAGATCGAGCTGCCCAGCGTCCCTCTTGCGTACACATTGTTGGAGGCCAACTATGGCATCAGCGATGGAGTTGAGCCCATGCAGCAGTGCAGGAGTGACATCCTGGACTCTCTGACCAAAAAGGACACTGCTCATCAGAACAAGGAGCCACAGGCAGGGAGACATTCCTCACTTTGTAGAGCAGCGCCGACCTCACCATCAGCACAGGACAGGTCCTGATTATCACTGGCCAGCTGGATGGCTCTGTTTTTGAATTCTGTTAGAATTTTGACCTCTGGCATCCCTCCACCAGTCTGCGACCTTTCCCTTCTGTTGTGTGCAAGTTTGTCCTGCATGGATAGAGATGGGGAGAATGTATCAGGATGCCTGCCAGGACAGATGATAAGTATAAAAACAAAAAAACTGCGGATGCTGGAAATCCAAAACAAAAACAGAATTACCTGGAAAAACTCAGCAGGTGTGGCAGCATCGGCGGAGAAGAAAAGAGTTGACGTTTCGAGTCCTCATGACCCTTCGACAGAACTAGGTGATAAGTATGCCTGGCCTTTGTGGTTGCTGAGTGGTCCCATGGACGGGTTGAGGACAATGATGGTGTGTGTGAAAGCGTGAATGGTGATGTCCCTTGCACTGGCATTGAGTGAGGACTCAGTGGATGTGTGATGGGTTTGTGAGTGTGAGTTGGGAGTGATAATAAGAGTGACTTACCTTGGCAGAACGGAGGAGATCATTCACCTTTTGTGGCATTGGGTGGCTATCCTCCTCTGCAGGGCATTTGCACTGACCACTGCTGCTACTGCCTCCCAAGCCAGGTTAGCGAATTTGCTGCCCATCCTGCGGACAGAGCAGGGGTAGGTAGAGCACATCCTGGCAGGCCTCCACAGCATCCAGCAGTTGCTCAAGGGACCCGTCGTTGAAGCGGGGGCTGCAGTCTTTTTTCATTTGCTGGCCATATCTCCTGGGCAGTGGTGGTGAGCTGGTGGTGATGAGCACTTTGCTGGCAGGTGCATTTTAAAGATGGTAGCCGGCGTGATGCAACAGCAGGGTGATGGCGAGCGGGCGAATGAGAGCCCACCCACCATGGAAACTGTGTGTTTCCCGGGAATGAGTAAATAATAAGGTGGGTTTGTGATGATACAGCATGAAAACCTACTATTTTCATCCGCGGGCAGAACTCCATTTTACCCACTCGCTACCGCACTTCGTTCAATTTTGGGCAAATTCTATCCTCAGGCACAGCAAACATCCACAGACAGTAATGTGATAATGTCCAGATAATCTATTTTTGTGATGTTGATTGAGGCATAAGCATTGGTCGGGACTCCAGGGATAATAACCCTGCTGTTCTTTGAAATAGTGCAGTGGGACCTTTTATGTTCACCTGAAGTAAATGAGGTTTAGTTTGACTTCTCATGCAAAAGGTGGCTTCTCTGACAGTGCAGCATTCCTCCAGTATTGCCCTGAAGCGCCATCCTAGATTCTTGCGCTCAAGTCCATCGAGTAAGTCTTGAGCCCGGAACCTTCTGACTCAGATACAATGATGGTGTCAAAGTCACAGCTGACAACAATAATAGTGTAACTGTCAATGTTTTAGTATATTCCATGTGTGTTAATTTTCTTCTTTTCCCTCCTATAGGACAACAATGTGAACTACTCATCATCCAACTTGTAACTGTATTTCTGACGGTATTCCATTTTGATTAATGCTCTTTGCGAAGCAGCTGAACTGAGGCAATTGCTTTCTCTGTTGTTGGGGTAGAGTTTACAACTGACATGCTCTCATACAAACACAATGTGATCATATTGAATTCCCTGTCTGCGCTTTTTTAAATGCAAGCGCTAATCAATATAAATTAGATAAATGTCTGCATTCAAAAATACACATCGGGGTTTGGCATGAGAGCAATGTGCCTGCACAGGAACATTACAAATGGAAATATATACCATGTTTACAACATCTACTTACTACTACATTTTTATCCCAATTTAATACTATTATTTTTTATCCTTGTATTTCTCACAGTTGTATTTCACTAATAAGTTCTAATGTTTATCGAGTTTTCTGTCCAGAAATTTGCAGTTTGTGCAATACAGCAAAACATAAGAACCGGAGTAGGTAACTTACTCCCTCATGCCTATTCCACCCTTCAGTTTGATCATAGGTGATCTGTATCTTGACTTCCTCCACCTGCCTGAATTTCGTAATCCTTGCCTAACAAAACTCTGTTTATCTGAATGTTGAGGTTTTCAATTTGGGGGAGAAAATTCCAGAGTTCCACTACCCCTTGAGTGAAGAAGTGCTTTTTGATATCACTCCTGAACAACCTAGCTCTAATTTTATATGTCCCTGTTCTTGTCCAACCAGAGGAAATAGTTTATCTCTATCTATCCTATCAAATCTTTTAATTGCAATAAACACTTCAAGTAGATAGGCTCTTTATATTCTCTATTCAAGGGGATACATGCCTCATATATGCAACATGTCCTCATTATTTAATGCTATTAAACATTTTAACCCTAATATCATTCTGGTGAATTGTGCTGTACCCCATCCACTATATCCTTCCTGGATACAATATATAAGAATTGAATGCATAACTCCAGATGGGGTCTAAGCAGAGCTCTGTACAACTGTGATGTAACTTCCACTGCCTTTGTATTTCAGTCCTTTTGATATAACAGCTAACATTCCAATTGTCTTTTTAATTTTTTTTGTACTTACCCACTAACTTTTAGCAATCACTATACTTGGACCCCAAATCTCTGTGCTCTTCAGCAGTTCCTAGCTTCTCACCATTTAGAAAATACTCCGATCTATCTTTCATCAGTCCAAAGAGAATGACATCACCTTTTCCCAGATTGAACTGTAGCTGCTACAGTTTTGCCCACTCACTTAATTTTTCAACGCCCCTTCGCAACTTACTGCTCTTACCCACACTATTTACTGTGTCACTTAACTTAGTGTTATCAATGATCTTTGGTGACATTACTGTTTACATCCTGCCAATTTGAGTGCATACACATCATCCATATTCCACAACCAATTCCCTATCCAAGCCAGTAGGTTAACTCCAAATTCATGCATTTTCATTTTTAAGTCCCTTATGTGGAATCTTATCAAATGCCTTGGGAAGTCTATAAAAACGACATCCATAGACTCTCATTTATCTATTTTGTGAGTTACTTCGTCAAAAAAAAATCAACCAGGTTTGTTACCCTTTACAATTGAGTAACTTTTTACAAATCCATGCTGGCCCTGATCAGCTCATATTTGTCAAAATGCTTAGTCACTCTGTCCTTAATAATAGATTCTAGTAACTTTCCCACAACAAATGTGAAACTAATAGGCTCATCATTTCCTAGATTTTTCTTTCTTACCCTTCTCAAATGTGGAGTGATATTAGCAATTTTACAATCCTGAGTTGAGAATTTTGGAAGATCAAAGAATTACAACAGCTACAATTTGCTCAACTATTCCTTTCAATACTCTGGGGTGGAAACCATCAGGTCCTGGGGATTTGTCTATCTTTATTAAGATTAGTTTTTCCAGCACCATTTTTTATTCTTCTTTTGAATCTGGTTAGTCCCACCCCTCGATTTATTTTTCGTTTTCCTTGTAATGGTGGATATTTTGTCCCGATCCTCCACTCTGAAGACTGATACAAAGTAGCTGTTTTGTAAGTCTTCGATTTGTTAATTTCCAATTATATTATCTGTGTCTGTCATTAGAGAACGCATGTTACTCTAAGCCACCCTCTTTTCCTTAATCTGTTTCTAAAATCACAGAATCACATGATTATAATGGTGTAAAAGGAGACCATTTGGCCCATCATGTCTGCACCAGCTCTCTGAGCATTTTAATTTAGTGCCAATCTCCTGCCTTTTCCCCGTAACCTTGCACATTCTTTCTATTTACATAATCATCCAATACCCTCTTCAATGCCTCAATTGAACCTGCCTCCATCACATTCCAGCTAGTGTATTCCAAGCCCTAACCACTCGCTTTGTGGAAAAAAAAATTCTCAGCTCGCATTTGCTTCTTTTGCAAAATATTTTAAACTGTGCCCTCTGATTCACGATCTGTTTACAAGCAGGAACAGTTTTTCCCTATCTACTCTGTCCAGGGTACTGATGATTTTGAAAACTTCTATCAAGTCTCCTCATAGCCTTCTCCGTTCCAAGGAAAACAGTCCCAATTTCTCAATCTTTCCTCATAACTGAAGTGTCTTATCCCTGGAACCATTCTTGTAAACAAATCCTCTAGCATTATTCTTGATATCCCTCACAAGCTCATTCTTTTTCTCTTTTTGAGTCTCTTACCATTTCCTTTGTAATCCTTTTCTGTTCTTCATGTCTACTGAAGGATGTGAGTTGTATTTCAGTATATAGATAAGTTACTTTTAAAAAAAAAGGCAAATTTAGTTTGCATCACCAATTATATTTATCATTTTGAGCCTGTCCAAAATTGAGCCACTATGAATCTCTTCTGTGTGGATTATGGATTGATGCTCTACTGAAAACTAGCTTTTTTTATTTGCTGTTAACTACCTTAACCAGCAAAATTAGATAAAACATTTTATTTAAATGCTTCAATGGGAATTTCTCAAGTAGCTACAAAGGATTTTAGAAATCTTTTATTGTCTAGGCTCAAAAATGTTTGAATTAAATTGACTTACTGCACATTGGTTAATGAAAGACTTCCATCTTTGCTACAATTGAGGATCAGTACTGAAATGTGCCATCTCAGTGCTTGGACTGAGTTTCCACCTCCCCATCTCAAGGAGGTAGCTTAAATTAGATACATGGGGCAAAATTTAATGTTTGTGACAGGGGTTTAGCCCAATCTCTGGAAAATCAGCTGGAGTCCCACATTGCCCATTGCGGAATGCCGCTGTATTATATGCCCAGCAGGTTCTTCAGTGGCCAGCATCGGGTCTTCCCATGATTAAAGGCTCCAGGGATGGAAATCCCTTTCCCTGAGAGTGCCAGCCAACCAAAAGTTGGCAGCTGTTACCCACCAGAAACCCAGAATCAATGAGGGACATGAGGCTTCATCCCACCACGGCTGGTATTCAACCAGCAGTGGATGAGGGAGCCACAATGCAGTAAGCCCGAAAAGCATAGCCTGTTGGAACCCCAGGTCAAAGGTAAACGAAGATGAGTTGGGGTTCGTAGGGTGGGAGTTATGGGTGAGGGTGAGATCATAGGCACGGGCAGGGGGCATGCTTTCTGTGGCACTCCCCTTTCCCAATGCGGGGCCCTTTGATCAGACTCTGAATGCCTTTGAACAAGGAATCCCCTTCCAGGAGTGTCAGATTTGCTTCTGGGGCTTCCCACGTGGTGACTCCCCCTGCCTACTTCTGGTTGAATACCACTTAAGGGCTTCAATTTGCATCCAGGTGGAAAGACAACCATGACAGTCTTGTGTTGGAAAAGTCAGATGAAAGCAGAGTCAATGCAGACTCGATGGGCCGAAGGGCTTCTTCTGCACTGTGATTCTGTGTGAAAGTCAGTTCTTCGTTGACACTGGATCTGTTCCATAATAAAGGAAAATTTAAGCCACTGCTAATTGACCTAATTCTACAGTCAGGAAGGCAGCAGGGTCCCCACCTCTCGCTTGACTAAATGCCCACCCTGCTTTCAAACTCACCACCTGAGTGAGGGGGGTCATTAAATTATGCTCATGGATGTGCATAAAGTAAGAGTGCTTCAAATGAAGTATTTAGATGTGAATTTTGTTGTTTAAGATAAATTAATTTGTTAATAAAGTTTTATTTTGCTGAGCAATTGTGAATAAGCAGAAGACAATAAAAAGTGCCACTAATTTCCTATTCAGAATTTAAGCATCAATTTGATCTGATCAATCCTCCTATGATATTCTGTCATGTTAGAAATCTGAAGGTTTGCTTTTCGTATGACTGTTGTCAATAATATGGAAGCATTTATATATCCTGCATCTTGGGCTAGTTACACATCACAACATGTTGATCGCATGTTCCATTTCTACATGAAAGGTATATTATAAAATACAGAAATCCTAATACTATTACTACATGGAAGTATTGATTTTTTTTAATTGTATCATCACAATGCTTTTTCTTAGGTTTAATGTTGTGCAAAACAACAGCAACTTGCATTTATATAGCATCTCTAATGTAGTTACATGATCCAAGGGACTTCACATGAGTGTTAAAAAGCACAATTTGATGCCAAGCCACATAATGAGTTATTAGGACAGGTTGGTCAAAGGAGGTCTTAAGGAATGTCTTAAAGGAGGAGAAAGAGAGTTTAGAGAGCTAATTTCCAAGCAGCTGAAGGCGTAGCCCACACTGGTGTAGCAGTTAAAATTGGTAATACACAAGAAGTTCGAATTGGAAGAGATCTTGGAGGGTTGTAGGGTTGGAAAAGGTTACTGAGATTGGGAAAGGCAAGGCCATAGAAGCATTTGAAAACAAGGTTGTGAATTTTAAAATTGAGGCATTGCCAGGCTGCTGCCAGTGTAAATCAATGAATAACTCAACATTTAAAGTAAAGGGCAATTTAAAACCAGAGTAAATAGCAATTGAATTTAAGATGAAACTTTGAGACTCACAGTTGTGGTTGACTAGTACAGCTGGATTTACTAAACTATTAATATCCAGGATTGCTGACTTTAGTTTCAGGGGAAACTGAAGGAATGGGAATGTTCATTTTTATCAATCAAATTTCATCTGTTGTTTATAATTGTTTCTGAAGAAATAATTCAAATGGACCAACAATGCTGTTTTTTTCTCTCAAGTCTGCTAAAAATTTGAATATATTTTACATATGCATAAGTCATATCAACATGTTGATGTCCAATTCCATTGTGACTTTCAGCCAGCTTTATTATTAGTAAATTTATTTGTTGAGTAGGATCTAGTTAACTGTCTGGATCGGCTGGGGGGTGGGGGGGGGGGGGTTGTGTATATAATGCATTTTTTGTGCTGAAAAATTGACTTAGGAACATTTATGCTACATCTAGTTTTGTATTTTTATTCAGCAGATCAGTCTTTCTGTCTACAATCCTACAACACTGAGGTTGAATATGACTGTTGTGTTCCATACAAGTGGTGATGTTGGCATCTTTTAATATTATAGTGTGGAGACTCTAACAATGGATATATTGAACATTAAAAAAACGATCTACTTAAGTATTTGTGAAAACATCAGATGTTTTTAAAATGTGCATACAGCACATGCAGAACCAGATCCACTAATCTGGAATAGTTGCAAATACAGTAGTCATTTCAGTCTCTACAGTGTGACCCATTTAACTGATGTATCAGGACAAAGACCAAGACTCATTATTATGTCTGTTGCTGATGATAGCGAATGGCAGTAGGATCAGCTGTTTCTAAGTGTTGCACTAACATCAAAGAAATTCTATATAAAATGTACACAAAAGTCTGAAATATTTTTAAAATGTACCACAAAAACATATGGATCCAATTTCAAAAGGGGGGACAGCTTATGTTTAATGGTCTGATTTTATATAAATGCTTCCAAAAATCAAGTGGTAGAACAAACAAAAGAGTACCTAAAAGATCTATTTCTCCATATGTTTTAAATGTAACTTTGTTTTGTATTAAACACAAACTTTCAGAACAATGTTGAAAATATCTTTGTTAGCCCTTGTTAACATGATGCTTCAGTAACTGTTTCAGTATGTAAGAAATAAAGATAATTAATCAAATTGGAAAATGGTGATTTAGTTCTTAATTAGCATTATCTTTATACAATAACCTTTAGCAGGTCTGTGCCTTTGTTACCTCCACATTCCTGATTTTTTTTAGTAATCTGTAATTTCAAGCAACATGGTCATTTTTATAATTATTGCATTGAAATACCTCCAATTGAGAGCTGACTATTTTGGTGTGGGAAATAGCATTGCTATAGGATTAAAAGAGCCAGTCATCATTATCGTAGTTTTGAATGTAAGAAATTGATTGAATATTGTTAGATCGATTGAATATTGTTAGATGTCAGTGAAATCTTCCATCAGTCACAGAATCCTTCCACACTTTGCAAATCATAACATTGAAATGCTGCAACAGGAAGTTAAGCTCATGAGGGAGAGACACTTTGGAAAAGACAGAGGTGGGTTCCTGAAAGTGCTTCTCAATGTACTTCCTCAGTAGAAGGAACTTGGGAAGTGAGTGGTAGTTAAATCTCTCCAAATATATATCCATTCACTGCTGGTGCTGGTAAGGTTTAACAAGGTCATCTACTTCTTCAAGAATGTACTGATTGAAGGAGGTTTGTTACTTGCCTTCTCCATGACTTTGTGTACAAATGATTAAATAGCACATCAAAACTACAGACTTCGTCTGGAAGGTTCCTTACTTCCTGAAAGGCAATGCAAAAAGTAAGGCACTAGGGAGAGATAAGCCAGAGGTGCCAGCCTCCAAAACACAAGGGCTAGGATTTTCCAGTCTCACCTGGGCGGGCTTTCCCACAGCAGATGCGGCGAGCCATTCAAATCTCCGTTGACTTTGGTGGGACCGGCGGGGAGGAGTTAAATCCTGCCCAAAATCTTTTGTTTCTTAGGATGAAGCCTTGAGATTCTGGGACTCCAAAGAGTCAGAATTAAGGGGGGCAAATGCCAGCTAAGGGTTTGGCATGACACCCTGCATGTTCCTATAATATCCTGCATTGATTTTCAATGGGCCACAGTTCATCGTGTCTCTCCTACTAGCCTTGCATGTTTCCCCAAAGATAATTAGACATGTCAGAAGAATTGGAACTCCAATTCATATTGATTCTGGAGTCTTGTTCCTTAAAATGTGTATTTCAGCTGAAGTGAAAAGAGAAAATGCTGGAAATACTCGGTAGCTCAAGCAACATCGGTGGAGAGAAACAGAGTCAGCAACCAGAACTTTACTGGCCGCATGGAGGCCAGAACGGAGGCAGGGGGCTGGTAAAATAGCATGGGCCTGTATGTGGCAGGCACCCTGATGTCTTCCTGGCATCAGCTGGATCCCTGGCTGACTGATGGGACCCAATAGACCTGAATTTATCTGGGTGCTTTTAATATTACCATTGGCATATGGGAAGCACAGTTGCTCAGAAGCTTGCCTACTGCAGTGAGCTGAGATATCAGTGCCAGCAGTGTTATGAAGATATATGGCAGGTCTGTGAACTTGTCCACAACTTGTGTCCTCAACTAAGCCAAACTATCATGCTTGAAGGTTCTGCAGAACGTGGGGCTGCTGGAAAGTAGTCTCCCAGGTTCTTAGTAGCCACTAGAAGTAGGACAAATGTTCTTAGGAGGCTCAAAGCAGTGGAGGCTTCATCTGGCAATGGGGTTCGTGCAGTGCTTCCCAAACGTTCTCCTGGTATGACTCTATTTTACGTCCTCAAGCTTTGTGTGATCCCAGAGTGAAAATTTGGGAAATATGAGAGTGTGGAGCAGGTTGGGGGGTGGATAACAAGAAGGCTACAGCTGTTGGTGGGGAGGAGGGGCTTTAGTTCTTGACTGGGAGTGGTTGGGGAACAGGAGTTGAGCGTAGGAGCATTGATGAAAAGGTAGGCGTTCTACAAAAGAAAAACACCCACCTTTTAATCTTGCAGCAGCAATTGGGCCTCAGATATCTTAGGCCCACCACAAAGACTGCAAGGATTTAAATGGCCCAAAATTCAGTCCAAGCTCCATGACCACCAATGCTGCCTCTGAGCTCACTACCCCAAAATCTCATCACATAGCCTCACTCGAGGTCACAACCTACAGCTTTGGGAAGCTCTGGGCTGGTATTTTCAGATTCTGCTTCAGTGAAGAAGGATAGGAACATGCAGCTACATGATGTGGCTGTGCAGAACCTAGGGGAGCTCCCTAGCTGGAGTAATCCATTGGAGGTGGATGAGAAGGGTGCATGGGGAATTGAGGTTGGTCTGGTCATAGAAGCTGCTACCCATTCAAAGGGTGTACCAGCAGATGCTCAGCTTTATTGAGATGACAAAGCACTAATGCCTACGCTGATTGTAGCTTTCCAAGGAGGTGGTTGCAGAACAAAAATAAAAATACCTGGAAAAACTCAGCAGGTCTGACAGCATCTGCAGAGAGGAACACAGTTAATGTTTCGAGTCCGCATGACTCTTCAACAGAACTAAGGAAAAATAGAAAAGAGGTGAAATATAAGCTGGTTTAAGAGGCGGTGGGACAAGTAAAGCTGGATAGAGAGCCAGTGATAGGTGGAGATAGCCAAAAGGTGTCATAGACAAAAGGACAAAGTGGTGTTGAAGGTGGTGATATTATCTAAGGAATGTGCTAATAGGTGACATTAAGGGTAGAAAGCAGGACAAGCAAGGTACAGATAGCCCTAGTGGGTGTTGGGTGGGGGGAAGGGATCGAAATAGGCTAAAAGGTAGAGATAAAGCAATGGATGGAAATACATTTAAAAATAATGGAAATAGGTGGGCAAAGAAAAATCTATATAAATTATTGGGAAAAAAAGGGGGATCGGAAAAGGGGTGGGGATGGAGGAGAGAGTTCATGATCTAAAATTGTTGAACTCAATATTCAGTCCGGAAGGCTGTAAATTGCCTAGTCGGAAGATGAGGTGCTGTTCCTCCAGTTTGCGTTGAGCTTCACTGGAACATTGCAGCAGGCCAAGACGGACATGTGGGCATGAGAGCAGGGTGGAGTGTTGAAATGGCATGCGACAGGGAGGTCTGGGTCATGCTTGCGGACAGACCGAAGGTGTTCTGCAAAGCGGTCACCTAGTCTGCGTTTGGTCTCTCCAATGTAGAGGAAACCGCATTGTGAGCAGCGATTGCAGTAGACTAAATTGAGGGAAGTGCAAATGAAATGCTGCTTCACTTGAAAGGAGTGTTTGGGCCCTTGGATGGTGAGGACAGGGGAAGTAAAGGGGCAGGTGTTGCACCTTCTGCGGTTGCATGGGAAGGTGCCATGGGAGGGGGTTGAGGTGTAGTGGGTGATGGAGGAGTTGATCAGGGTGTCCCGGAGGGAACAATCCCTGCGGAATGCCGTCGGGGGGCGGGGGGGGGGGTGGGGGGGGGGTGGGGGGTGAAGGGAAGATGTGTTTGGTGGTGGCATCATGCTGGAGTTGGCGGAAATGGCAGAGGATGATCGTTTGAATGTGGAGGCTGGTGGAGTGATAAGTGAGGACAAGGGGGACCCTATCATGGTTCTGTGAGGGAGAGGAAGGTGTGAGGACGGATGCGCGAGAGACAGGCCGGACACAGTTGAAGGCCCTGTCAACCACCGTGGGTGGAAAACCTTGGTTAAGGAAGAAGAAAGACATGTCAGAGGAACTGTTTTTGAAGGTAGCATCATCAGAACAGATGCAACGGAGGCGAAGGAACTGAGAGAATGGGATGGAGTCCTTACAGGAAGCAGGGTGTGAGGAGCTGTAGTCGAGGTAGCTGTGGTAGTCGGTAGGCTTGTAATGAATATTGATGGACAGTCTATCACCAGAAATTGAGACAGAGAGGTCAAGGAAGAGAAGAGAAGTGTCAGAGTTGGACCATGTGAAAATGATGGAGAGGTGGAAATTGGAAGCAAAATTAATAAATTTTTCTATGTCCAGACGAGAGCATGAAGCAGCACTGAAGCAATCATTGATGTACCGGAGAAAGAGTTGTGGAAGGGGGCGGAGTAGGACTGGAGCAAGGAATGTTCCACATACCCCATAAAGAGACAGGCATAACTGGGGCCCATGCAGATACCCATAGCTACACCTTTTATTTGGAGGAAGTGAGAGGAGTTTAAGGAGAAATTGTTCAGTGTGAGAACAAGTTTAGCCAGATGAAGGAGAGTAGTGGTGGATGGGGATTGTTCGGGCCTCTGTTCGAGGAAGAAGCGGTGAGCCTTCAGATCATCCTGGTGGGCGATGGAGGTCTAGAGGGATTGGACGTCCATGGTGAAGAGGAGGCGGTTGGGGCCAGGGAACTGGAAATTGTTGGTATGATGTAGGGTGTCAGAGGAATCACGGATGTAGTTGGGAAGGGACTGGACAAGGGGAGAGAGAATGGAGTCAAGATAGCAAGAAATGAGTTCCGTAGGGCAGGAACAGGCTGACCCTTAATGTCACCTATTAGCACATTCCTTAGATAATAGCACCACCTTCAACACCTGTTTGTCCTTTTGTCTATGACATCTTTTGGCAATCTCCACCTATCACTGGCCCTCTATCCAGCTTTACTTGTGTCCCCCACCACCCCCCCCCACCTTAAATCAGCTTATATTTCACCACTTTTCTATTTTTCCTTAGTTCTGTTGAAGAGTCATATGGACTCGAAACGTTAACTGTGTTCCTCTCCACAGATGCTCTCAGACCTGCTGAGTTTTTCCAGGTATTTTTATTTTTGTTGAGGTGGTTGCAGAGTTGTGTGTAATATGGAACAGGAGTTGAGGCCACTGGGAAATCACAGCCACCCAATGCATGTCATCTTAAAGGTGACGTTGGAACTCAATTTTTTTACCAGCGGCTTGTTACAGTGTTTGTCTGGAGATCTATTTGTGGGAGGCAGTGGTGTAGAGGTATTGGCACTGAGCTAGTGAGAATACCAGGGTAATAGTCTGGGAACCTGGGTTCAGATCCCACCATGGCAGGTGGTGTAATTTTAATTCAATAAAAATCTGAATTAAAAGTCTGATGATAACCAAGAAACCATCTATTTAATTAATGCTCTCTCTTAAATGCCCTCTGAAATGGCCTAACAAGCCATCAGTGGCATCAAACCAATGCAGAAAATTGGATAAGGAATGAAACCGGATGGTGTCATGAAGCTATTAATGTATATAGTATTATTGGAAAATATTTTTCTTTTAAAATAGAGATTTAGTCTGTGGGTGTGTCTTAATTGGATCAAAGCCAGCTCATCTGGGTGCTTTGATGTGTATTGTTTTGATATGTAAGAGAGATAGCGTGCATTTGCATTTTTTGAATAGAGCATTCAAGAAGTGGGGTGAAAACTGACACCTATCTAGCAATATGTTTATATTACCAATAAAATTGGTACCTTGAAAGGGGTTTTATTGTTAGAGACGTTTAGTTCAGAGGTTGGTGGTGCAGTGAGAATTTACATTCAATCGGCGGTGGTAGGTAATAACCTCAGCAGTGTTGTGTGCCCAGGGCAAAGGCAATGTGAGATCAAAAGGCAGCTGTAAGCCTCCAACTATCTTCACAGAAACCAAAGTGAAAAGAACCTCATTTTGAATTCCTAAGCTGAAAATGTTTTGTCTAGTGTCTGGTTAAGTCTGTGGGTTGCTGTTGCCTTAATGGAGATTAGTTTGGGAATTTGTTAAAAGTTATGATAGCAGTAATTTGTAGCCATATGTATATTTTTTTAACCTGTCTAAATTAATGACATGTTTCATTTAGTTTAATGTAAAACCTCGAGAACTGGTGGTCGAATTCCTGAATCTAGAGTCAAATCTCAAACATAACACTTTAAACAACTGCCATAACCTATAATTTTAAGTTTCCCTCTAGGATTTTTAAATAATTCAGCTGTACCAATTGCATCGGTCATAACAGGTGGACCACCCGGCATCAACCGAGGCACTGGAAACAACAATGGCAAACTCAGCCCCGTTGAAACTGCAAAGTCCTCCATACTAACATCTGGGGACTTGTGCCAAAATTGGTGGAGCGTCACACAGACCAGTCAAGAAACAACCTAACATTGTCATGCTCTCAGAATCATACTTTACAGACAATGTCCAAGACACTGCCACCACTATCCCTGTGTGTATCCTGTCCCAATGGCAGGGTAGACCCAGCAGAGGTAGCAGCACAAGGGTGTACAGTTGGGAAGCAGTTGCCTTGGGAGTCCTTAACATCGACTCTGAACCTCATGAAGTCTCATGGCATCAAGTCATAAATGGGCAAGGAAACCTCCTGCTGATTACCACCTACTTTTCCCCCTCAGCTGATGAATCAGTACTCATCCATGTTGAACACCAGTTGGAGGAATCACTGTGGGTGATAAGGGAGCAAAATGTATTCTGGGTGGGGGAACTTCAGCACCACTATAGACCGAGCTGGCTGAGTCCTAAAAGGTATAGCTACTAGACTGGGTCTGCAGCAGGTGGTAAGGGAACCAACAAGAGGGAGAGACATAGTTGACCCCATCCTCACCAACCTGCCTGCCACAGATGTATCTGTCCATGACAGCATCGATAGGAGTGACCATCACACAATCCTTGTGGAGTCGAACTCCTATCTTCACACTGAGGTTACCCTCCATTGCCTTGTGTAGCACTACCACCATGCTAAATGGGATAGATTTCAAGCAGATCTAGCAACTCAAGATTGGGCAACCATAAGTTGCTGTGGGCCATCAGCAGCAGCAGAATTATATTCAACCACAATCTGTAACCTCACAGCCTGGCATATCCCCAGCTCTGCCATTACCACCTAGCCGGGGGATCAATCCTGGTTCAATGAAGAGTGCAGGAGGACATGCCAGGAGCAGCACCAGGCATACCTAAAAATGAGTTGTCAACCTAGGGAAGCTACCACACAGGACCAATTGCATGCCAAAGAGTATAAGCAGCAAGCCATAGATAAAGCTAAGCAATTCCTCAACCAATGGATCAGATCTAAGTTCTGCAGTCCTGCCACATCCAGTCATGAATGGTGGTGGGCAATGAAACTACTCGCTGGTGGAGGATCCGCAAATATCCCCACCAATGATGGGGGAGCCTGGCACATCATTGCAAAAGATAAGGCTGAAGCATTTGCTTCCAGGAAAAAGCAGCCCACTTGATTGGCACCCCTTCCACAAACATTCACTCCCTCCATGACCGATGAATAGCGGCAGCAGCATGTACCATCTACAAGATGATCTGTAGAAACTCACTAAGGCTCATTAGGCAGCACCTTCCAAAGCCACGACCGCTACCATCTAGAAGGACAAGATCAGCAGACCATGAGAACACCACCACCTGGAAGTTCTCTCCAAGTTACTCACCATCCTGATTTGGAAATATATCACCGTTCCTTCATTGTTGCTGGGTCAAAAGCCTGGAACTCCCTCCTTTACAGCACTGTGGGTGTACCTACACTACATAGACTGCAACGGTTCAAAAAGGCAGCTCACCACCACCTTCTCAAGGGCAATTAGGAATGGGCAATAAATACTGGCCTAGCCCACGATGCCCACATCCCATGAAGGAATAGAAAAGAAATTTGCAACAATCTTCAGCCAGAAGTGCTGAGTGGATGACCCATTTGCCCTCCTCCAGAGGTCCCCAGCATCACAGAACTCAGTCTTCAACCAATTCGATTCACTCCATGTGATATCAAGAAACAGCTGAAAGCACTAGACAGCGCAAAGCCAACTGCACAGACAATATTCTGGCAATAGTACTGAAGATTTGTGCTACGGAACTAGCGGCGCTCAGAGCCAAGCTGTTCCAGAACAACACTGGCATCTACCCGGCAACAGTGCTATCTAGTGACACTTGCTTAACAATAACCTGCCTACTGACGCTCAGTTTGGGTTCCACCAGGATCACTCAGCTTCTGACATCATGATGGCCTTGGTCCAAACATGGACAAAGCAGCTGACCTCCAGAGGTGCGGTCCTTGACATCAAGGCAGCATATGACTGAGTGTGGCATCAAGGAGCCCTAGCAAAACTGGTGTCAATAGGAATTAGAGGGAGTACTCTCCACAGGTAGGAATCATACCTAGCACAAAGAAAGATCATTGAGGTTGTTGGATATTAGTCATTTCAGTTCCAGGACATCACTGCTGGAGTTCTGCAGGGTAACGTCCTGGGTGCAACCACCTTCAGCTACATCATCAATAACCTCCCTTCCATCATAAAGTTAGAAGTAGGGATGTTTACTGATGATTGCACAATGTTCAGCACCATTCACAACTCCTCAGATATTGAAGCAGTCCATGTCCAAATGCAACAAGACCTGGACAATATCCAGGCTTGGGCTGACACGTGGCAAATAACATTTGCATCATACAACTGTCAGGCAATGACCATCCAAAAGAATATAGAATCTAACCATTGCCCCTTGACATTCAATGGCTTTACCATAGCTGAATCCCCCACTTTCAACATCCAGGGGGTTACTATTGACCAGAAACTAAACTGGATTAGTCATATAAATACCATGGCTACAAGAGCTGGTCAGAGGCTTAGAATCCTGGGGCGAGTAATTTATCTTGTGACTCCCCAGTGCCAGTGCACCATCTAGAAGGCAAAAGTCAGGAGTGTGATGAATTACTCTCTTGCCTGGATGAGTGCAACTTCAATAACACTCAAGAAGCTTGACACCATCCAGGACAAAGCAGCCCATTCAATCGGCACCCCATCCAAAAACATTCACTCCCTCCACCAGTGACGCAAAGTGGCAGCCATGTGTACCATTTACAAGAAGCACTGCATGAACATGGCTCCTCAGGCAGAACCATCAAGACCATGACCACTACCAAAAAGAAGGACAAAGGCAGCAGTCAAATGGGAACACTACCACCTAGAAGTTCCCCGCTAAGCCACTCACCACACTGACTTGGAAATATATCATCGTTCCTTCACTGCTGCTGGGTCAAAATCCTGGAACTCCCTCCCTAACAGCACTGTGGGTGTACCTACACCACATGGACTGCAGAAATTCAAGAAGGCAGCTCATCAACACCTCCTTAAGGGCAATTAGGGATGTGCAATAAATTCTTGCCTAGCCAGTGATCCCATGAATGATTTTTTAAAATTCTCTCAGTCAGCAATCCATTGCTGCATAAAAGAGGATACGGACACCATGTAGTGTTGGGCAGGTCAGTCAGGTAGAGAGGGTAATCAAGTTCAGGAACATGGTTGGATTTCCCCATGTGCGGGGAGTCATTGTTCTCATGTGATCACTAATTCTAGCTCAAAGCCACCATGTGCTTTGTGAGTAGAAAGGACTTGCACTCACTCCATGTTCAGATAATGTGTGACCACCCTAAGTAGTTCATGCAGGTGTGTGAGAAGATTCCAGGAAGCTGCCAAGAGTCTTACATCCATTGACAATTCCAAATGCCTCAGCTCTTTGAACCACCCGAGTGCCTAAATGGCAGGATTCTGCCATTCAGAATTCAGCACTTATCATTGGCTGTGCCATAACAGGCCTTCAACAAGGATCCACCTTGGGTTTTAATCTCAGAAGGCGAGATTATTTTCCTCTGGATCTCTGAATAAACTCAAGCTTCACCTTCCAAGTACATTTCAGATCTTTGGCCACACCAAGCAGAACACCACTGCTCCAAAAGTCCCACAGTAAGGAGTCACCAACCTTCGGCTCCCTCCTCAGATCATCAAAGTATCTCTCAAGCCCACTTCACTTCAAGTCTGCTGCCTATAGCTCTTTCTTTAACTTGGAGCCTTTTTTCTCTGCTACTATTATTTATTTTGACTCAATGGGATCAACCTCTGATCCTTACCTGGGACTGTCTTCTGGGATCTGTTTCTAATCCCTGCTTTTGTCCCTGCCTGTGATTTTTTCCAGGGCCCTCTTTCTGTCCCACTTCCTGGTTTGAGACCTTCTTCTTTGTTTGGGATCTTCTCCCTGTTATTGTTGCCCCCCTCCCCAACACCCATATCCTGTTCTGTGGAACACCTTCTCTCCTAATGGCACTCCACTTTCAGTTCACCAGACCAGCTTTTAGCACAGTTTCACTTTTTACCTCTTCTTTTCTTCTGTGCAGGTGTGCAGGCTGGTTCCCAGCTGAAAACTCAAAAAATTTGAACTGAACATGTCCAGTCTTTTCCTGGCTGGCACATCTACAGAAAGCCCGAGGCTCAGCAGGATCTGTAGTTTCCAAACTCTGTGGTAAGTATTTGAGTTTTGCAACACAATAGCTTGTGATAGCAGCATTCTGCTCTCTAATTGAATTGTCAGGGAACTCTTCCCTCAGTCTCCTTCCTCCTCCCCCTCTTCTTCCTCTTTCATCTGAAGAAGTTGGCTGTCAGATGAGCACTGCCATTTCCCAGGCCTGTCCCCTGTTCCCGAGCACATGATAATATATCCTTTTTTGGGGGACTGGTAGCTTACCCAGTGTCAATCACCTATTCAAATCCTTCTGACCAATGGATACAGAACAGATACCCAGGATGTCAGGGTAGTTACCTCCTCTCCTGTTTGTCACCCTGCTTGAGGTCAGCTTTTTAGATTATGTCATTTTGAGGGTCATTTCCTGGCCCCTTCTAAACACTTGCATAGATAATGGGTGTTACACAAGACACCATCCTACCAATTTAGGAATGTCAACATGGAAGCTTGAACCAAGTGACCCTGACATTTCCAGGGACTGTTTAGAATTGTTGCCTGTTTAGAAATGGCATTTCCAGGGAGAGAATCAATGCTGTTTATCTAATCTCATAAGAGTTCTTTACAATACAGAAAATACCACTTCATTAAAGACCCCTATTTCTTACAACACCTTACCCCTTGAGTTCAGCTCTTTTCTCCATGTTTAGACCAAAGCTATAATGAGGTCATGAGCCGCGTGGCCCTGATGGAACCCAAACTGAGTGTCATGAGCAGGTTATTGCTGAGTAAGTGCTGCTTGAT
Source organism: Carcharodon carcharias (assembly GCF_017639515.1). Lineage (NCBI taxonomy): Eukaryota > Metazoa > Chordata > Chondrichthyes > Lamniformes > Lamnidae > Carcharodon > Carcharodon carcharias. The sequence goes on from NC_054475.1 coordinate 22,995,480, forward strand.
AGTTCTGTTCATGATCCTTTCCATCACTTTGCTGATGAGAGTAGGCTAATAGGGCAGTAATTGGCTGGGTTGGATTTGTCCATCTTTTTATGGACAGGTCATATTTGGGCATTTTTCCACATTGCCAGGTAGATGCCAGTGTTGTAACTGTACTGCAACAGCTTGGCTAGGGCCATGGCTAGTTCAGGAGCACGTCTTCAGTACTATTGCTGGAACGTTGTCAGGGCCCGTAGCTTTTGCAATATCCAGTGCCTTCAGCCGTTTCTTGATATCACATGGAGTGAATCGAATTGGCTGAAGACTGGCATCTGTGACGCTGGGGACTTCTGGAGGAGCATGAGATTAATTATCCAGTCAGCACTGCTGGCGGAAGATAGTTGCAAATCCTTTAGCCTTCTCTTTTGCACTGTGCTGGACTCCCCCATCATTGAAGATAGAGTTGTTTGTGAAGCCGCCCCTCAAGTTAGTTGTTTAATTGTCCACCACAATTCACGACTGGATGTGGCAGGGTGGCAGATCTTAGATCTGATCCAATAGTTGTGGGTTCGTTTACGTAAGAGTTAAAATTAATTAAAATTAAAAATTTTAAGAATGATTTAAATTATTTCATTTAAAGAAATTTTACATTTTTTAAAACATTTCCTTTTCTAACATAACATCACCTGTCTATTACATGCTGCTTCCACTGGTGGCACGCAGGTAGTCCTGTGTTGCAACTTCACCAGGTTGTCACGTCATTTTTAGGTCTGGAGCTACTCCTGCACTCTTTATTGAACCAGGGTTGATCTTGCGGCTTGATGGTATTGGTAGAGTGGGAGATATGCCAAGCCATGAAGTTACAGGCTGTGGTTGAATACAATTCTGCTGCTGTTAATGGCCCACAGCGCCTCATGGGTACCCAGTTTTGAGTTGTTAGATCTGTTAAAAATCTGTACTATTTAGCACGGTGGTAGTGTCACTCAACATGATGGAGAGTATTCTCAATGTGAATATGGGACTTTGCTACCAATACTGTCATGGACAGATTCATCTGCGACAGGTAGATTAGTGAGGATGAGATCAGGTAGGCTTTTCCCTCTTATTGGTTTCCTCATCACCTGCCAGAAACTCAGTCTAGCACCTATATCCTTTGGGACTCAGTCAGTATTAGCGCTGTCGAATCATTCTTGGTGACGGACATTGAGATCGCCCATCCAGAGTATATTCTATGCCATTGCCACCTGCAGTGTTTCCTCAAGTGGTGTTCAACTTGGAAGAGTATTGATTCATCAGCTGAGGGTGGGTGGTGGGCGTTAGGTGTCAACCAGCAGGATGTTTCCTTGCCCATGTTTTACCTGATGCCATGAGATTTCGTGGGGTCTGGAGTCAATGTTGAGGATTCCCAGGGCAACTCCCCACTGACTGTATTCCACTATGCCACCACCTCTGGTGGACCTGTCTTGCTAGTGGGACAGGACATACCAAGGGATGGTGACGGTGGTGTCTGGGACATTGTCTATAAGGTTTGATTCCGTGACTATGACTATGTCAAATTGTTGTTTATCTTGTCTATGGGACAGCTCTCCCAAAGGATGACTTTGCGAAGTCGACAGGGCTGTGTGTGCCACTTTCATTTCCATGCCTAAGTCAATGCAGGGTGGTCCATCCAGCTTCATTTCTGGCAGAGGTGTATGTTTATGTGTTGGGGAACAGTGTGGAACCTCTGAAGAGCAGTGCGGATGTTCAAGGAAGCGGTGTGCACAGCATTGATGGGGTTGAGGAGGCAGCCTGTAAGTAAAATATTTTCCATGTGGGATGTTGCAATGTGCTTGGTTTTGTATTTGCGCAACTGTCCTCGATCCCATCAACACTGTGCATGCTACCTCACCCTAGGCCCCAGTTTCCCCAATGCGCCACCTCCATGCCCCCCCCAGACTCCGTGCCAACCAGCATATGCCCCCTGCCCTCCCTTCACTGCCCACTCATCTTGCCAGCACACCCTGTGTTGACCCTTAATTTCTTTTCCCTCAGAGTTGGTCACCCCGAAGCCCAAGATGTCTCTTTTAGGAATGGCCTGCTGAATTAATATAATATTAGAAAGCATAAAACAGAAAAATATTATCCTCTTTGCCTTTCAAATGAAGAGAAACCCAGACATCCTCAATCAACATCAACTTTTGTCAACGTCTTGTAACTTGCAAATAAATTTTAAAATTTCAAACACTATGTGAAGCAATTCTGTTTTACAATCCAACTAAAAGATGGGGTGAATTTTACAGGGCGAGGGGAGTGCATTGCTCACCTCCCTCTGTCACAAATGTCGGTCACCAATTGACCATCTTAAGAAAGGCCAACCCGCAGCGAAATCACGTGGCGAGCAGCCTAAACAAGCAGACGGTGGGACTTCTGTCCATGAGTGAGATGAAGTCCCGACCTCGGGAACAGTCAGCCAATCTTATTATAAAAGCAAAAAACTGCGGATGCTGGAAATCCAAAACAAAAATAAAAATACCTGGAAAAACTCAGCAGGTCTGGCAGCATCTGCGGAGAGGAACACTGTTAACATTTCAAGTCCGTATGACTCTTCAACAGAACTTATATATATATATATATAATATATATATATATATCAATTGATATTATATATCAGTAGCCAATCTTATTTGTTGGCAATATAATTCCAGCAGTACTTGATCTCTGTAGTGGATGCTGCCCAGGCTACAAGCAGTCCCAGGAAGAAGAGAGCAATGGATTGAGAAGATCCAGACTTAGCTAAATCTAGGATTTATAGGCTGGGAGGGATCGGGCACTCTTAAGATGGGGGATGGGGAGTAGGTTTTATGGGGCAGGCGAGGAGGCACAAAGTTGGGGGGTGGTTTCATCTTGGGGGTTGCCTCCAACTTGCACAGGGCATCCCCCCAAAAATGATGTAGCCCCCACTTCCTTTCCACTTTTTCATCTCAGATGATGAAAAAGCGAATTCACCACTCTTGCTCACCTGCCCATTTCAACTGCATTATGGCATAGGCAGTATAATATTCTGTTCAATAGCCTGTTAACAAGCTATTCAATTGCCCTTTAATGATTTATTTTGAAATGGGGGCGGGACTGTCAATTTCGGTGCCCTCCCACCTATTGTGTTGTTGGAAACCGGCGTGTTGTTGTTCAGTTTGAGATCCGGTATCATCACACCGGTTTTGCGCATGTGTAAAGTATGGCAGCAGTCCCAATTTCAAAGATAAAATCCTGGCCGATGTCTTCAGTCTCCTTGAAATTGATCAGAAATTCAAAAACGTTGATTATTTATGTGACAATCTCATGCTCAGAAGAGGAGACTCACACAATTTACAGCGACTAGAATTTCACTGAGGCCACAATGAAAGTTGGGTTAGCAAAGTTTAACAGGTTAATCCAGTTCCGGGTTGTGCTCATTTAATTCAGGCCAATATTTTAAACCAGGCAGAATGCATCTTGAAAAAATTGAAGTCACAGACCTCACAGGAACATTCGCATATACTTTGCAAAAAAAATTACTTTTTTTCCTTCGTTCAGGTAGCTTTCCAAATTATTGTGAAAACACTGAATAAAACTGAAGAAAAGGTTAACTTTCAAAGTGGAAAAATAGCTTCAACATTCCAAACAAGAAGTGCTAATGTGGAGCTTCCCACAGCTGTGGTCTCTGAAACACCCACATCAACCTGTTTAACTGAAAATTTAATCCAAATTTTACCCAGTTCTGGATGTGCAGTGGAAATTCAACAATTATATCCAAATCCTCATACTTCCATGCAACTTAGAAATATTGATCTCTGTCATGGGTTCTGAAATCACATACCAAAATGTTATGTTATATTTCCAAGTCTCGAGTCCAAGGAATACAGTTTCAACAAGATCAAAACCAAAAGCATGATTCAAGTTTCCCCAAAATAATGCACAAGTAATACATAAGTAAGGCAACTGTAAATTTACCAAAGGTAAATGAACAATTGTAAAGCAATACATGCCATTAACTGCAATGGGTTAAACAGAACAGTGGATGATGCACACACTAAAACCAAACATAACACACTCTTAAAATTGTCTTCCATGACTTTCACACATTTCTTCAATTCCCCACCCTCAGCTTAAGTCTGCTTTACAAAACATCGCTGTTCAGCAGAAAGCTGTTTAACTCATTGTGTTCGGATTTCATAAAGAAAGACACACATGGGTAGTGTGAACTCATATTTCCACAACCCTCAAAATCACTGTCACCTTATTTATATTATTTATCAAGCTAACCTGTAAGTTGATTTTGAAAATCCCTACCAAAACAGGGTCCACTTATACCCCAAAAATGACTGTCTCCGTTTCCGACTTACCCCACGTGGATTTCAACTGAAATTCCACCCCTCATGTTTTGAACCCACCCAGGATTACAGGTATCTCCGGGACATAAAACGTTTCTTGGACTGCTGTTCCCGTCACATTCTGAAATCCACAATCAGTGCCATGTGCCGCCATATGAACACCCTCGACCTCTCCCTCCAGCAGCACCGCCATACCCTTTTTCAAAGCTGCGCATGCCCCCAGTTTCATTTTATTCTTCGGCTCATCCGACGCCTCAACAAGAAACTTTTTCTCTTTCTCTCAAGTGCTAAGGAACGCAAGCTCCAACAACTCATCGACACCAACACCCATCTAGGACCCTCCACCCCTGCCTGTCCCTCCGTCCCCACCCCATCTTCCAATCCCAGCCCCAGCCGTGTATTCACTATACCCCCTGACCTTCCCCTCTCCGATGCTGAACGTTCTGTGCTCAGCAAACGACTTAGTTTCATACCCTTACGCCCTCACCTCAATGAATTTCGGGCTAGGCATGATGCTGAACTCTTCTTCCGCCATCTTCGTCTCCGGGCTCACTTCTTTGGGCAGGAGTCCTCTCCCCATTCAACAGATTCTTTCACCCACCTCCAATATTCTCCCTCTACCTGGACCCCTCCCTCTGGATTCTTAGCTTCTCTTGATCTTTTCATTGAGAACTGTTGGCGCGACATTAGTCCTCTCAATTTCTCTGCTCCTCTCACCCATTCTAACCTGTTTCTCTCTGAACTTACTGCACTCCATTCTCTCAGGTCCAACCCTGACATTGTCATCAAACCCGCTGACAAGGGTGGTGCTGTTGTTGTCTGGCGCACTGACCTCTACCTCGCAGAGGCTGAGCGTCAACTCGCAGACACTTCTGCCTACCTCTCCCTGGACCATGACCCCACCACTGAACATCAAGCCATTGTTTCTAGGACTGTCACTGACCTCATCTACTCTGGAGATCTTCCTCCCACAGCTTCCAACCTGATAGTCGCCCAACCTCGGACGGCCTGCTTCTATCTCCTACCCAAAATCCACAAACAGAACTGCCCCGGTAGACCGATTGTCTCAGCTTGCTCCTGCCCCACAGAACTCATTTCTCGTTATCTTGACTCCCTTCTCTCTCCCCTTGTCCAGTCCCTTCCCAACTACATCCGTGATTCCTCTGACACCTTACGTCACATCAACAATTTCCAGTTCCCTGGTCCCAACCGCTTCCTCTTCACCATGGACGTCCAATCCCTTTACACCTCCATCCCCCACCAGGATGGTCTGAGGGCCATTAGCTTCTTCCTCGAACAGAGGCCCGAACAATCCCCATCCACCACTACTCTCCTCCGTCTGGCTGAACTTGTTCTGATGCTGAACAATTTCTCCTTCAACTCCTCTCACTTCCTCCAAATAAAAGGTGTGGCTATGGGTACCCGCATGGGCCCCAGCTATGCCTGTCTCTTTATGGGGTACGTGGAACATTCCTTGTTCCAGTCTTACTCCGGCCCCCTTCCACAACTCTTTCTCCGGTACATCGATGATTACTTCGGTGCCGCTTCATGCTCTCGTCAGGACTTGGAAAAATTTATTAATTTTGCTTCCAATCTTCACCCCTCCATCATTTTTATGTGGTCATCTCTGACACTTCCCTCCCTTTCCTTGACCTCTCTGTCTCAATCTCTGGTGATAGACTGTCCACCAATATCCATTACAAACCCACCGACTCCCACAGCTACCTCGACTACAGCTCCTCACACCCCGCTTCCTGTAAGGACTCCGTCCCATTCTCTCAGTTCCTTCGCCTCCGTCGCATCTGTTCTGATGATGCTACCTTCAAAAACAGTTCCTCTGACATGTCCTCCTTCTTCCTTAACCGAGGTTTTCCACCCACGGTCGTTGACAGGGCCCTCAACCGTGTCCGGCCCATCTCCGGCGCATTCGCCCTCACGCCTTCTCCTCCCTCCCAGAAACATGATAGGGTCCCCCTTGTCCTCACTTATCACCCCACCAGCCTCCTCATTCAAAGGATCATCCTCCGCCATTTCCGCCAACTCCAGCATGATGCCACCACCAAACACATCTTCTCTTCACCCCCCCATCAGCATTCCGTAGGGATCGCTCCCTCCGGGACACCCTGGTCCACTCCTCCATCACCCCCTACTCCTCAACCCCCTCCTATGGCACCACCCCATGCCCACACAAAAGATGCAACACCTGCCCCTTCACTTCCTCTCTCCTCACTGTCCAAAGGCCCAAACACTCCTTTCAAGTGAAGCAGCATTTCACTTGCATTTCCCCCAACTTAGTCTACTGCATTCGTTGCTCCCAATGTGGTCTCCTCTACATTAGAGAGACCAAACGTAAACTGGGCGACTGCTTTGCAGAACACCTGCGGTCTGTCCGCAAGAATGACCCAAACCTCTCTGTCGTTTGCCATTTTAACACTCCACCCTGCTCTCTTGCCCACATATCTGTCCTTGGCTTGCTGCATTGTTCCAGTGAAGCCCAACGCAAACTGGAGGAACAACACCTCATCTTCCGACTAGGCACTTTACAGCCTTCTGGACTGAATATTGAATTCAACAACTTTAGGTCTTGAGCTCCCTCCCCCATCCCCACCCCCTTTCTGCTTCCCCCTTCCTTTTGTTTTTTTCCAATAAATTATATAGATTTTTCTTTTCCTACCTATTTCCATTATTTTTAAATATTATAAAATCTTTTATGCTCTCCCCACCCCCACTAGAGCTATACCTTGAGTGCCCTACCATCCATTCTTAATTAGCACATTCGTTTAGATAATATCACCAACTTTAACACCTATGTGTTCTTTTGTTCTATTGTTGGTGACATCTTTTGATGATCTGCTTCTATCACTGCTTGTTTGTCCCTACAACCACACCAACTCCCTCCACTTCTCTCTCCCTCTCTCTCTCCGCCCCCCCCCCCACACACCTTAAACCAGCTTATATTTCAACTCTTTCTTGGACTCGAACTCAAGTTCTGTTGAAGCGTCATGAGGACTCGAAACGTCAACTCTTTTCTTCTCCGCTGATGCTGCCAGACCTGCTGAGTTTTTCCAGGTAATTCTGTTTTTGTTTTGGATTTCCAGCATCCGCAGTTTTTTTGTTTTTATAAGTATAAAAGTGAACTGCCAACTTGGGTATGCATGGTTGCCATCATTGTCATTCGCCACATGGGGTCTACTTTGTATGTGCGTTACCTTAAGCTCTCGCACATCTTTGAAACACAGCTGATCCTGCCTGCTTGACCCCCTGCACCAGTTGTAAGGTAATGGTAAGTAAAACATCCATTTGTGGGGTGAAAAATTGAGACTGAATACTCATGCGAGTATAGCATGTTGTGGCTGAAAAGGGGGGTTGGACTTATGTGCCTACTATGCAAATGCATGAATTTTTATGGCCAAAAATGAGGTTGTCTTATATGCCAGGTTGATTTATACACTGCGATCTATGGTAAATTATTGATTCTTTGTTAAAGGTATTCTGGTGGCTTTTCACAGTAAGTGTAATGCCATTTCTGATAGTAAACAAGGATGGTATGTAGGTGAGTGTGTGGATCAGTATTTTCTGCAGAGCCAGGAGCAGCAACAGCAAATTGATGAGTGGGAATAACACTGAGAGAGGAACAACCAGTAGACGGGTAGGAGAAATCTGAAAACTTTACCAGGCTTGAAATGATGACTGGTTTCACTGGTTAGCCGATGGGAAACTAGAAATGGAAACCAAGGGTACACACTGGAGGAAGCTGGGGGAATAGAGGAGAAAGGTTATTGAACTGAGGGCAATTAGACCATGTGATTCTTCACCACAGGTAGAGACTGAAATTTAATTTAAAAAGGGAAGGGGATAAATATTTGAAAAGGAGCAATATAAAAGAATTTGGAGGGAATGGGGTTACAGGAAAAAAAATTTCAGCACCAGGGGTGAAACAGCCTCCTCCTCTGCTGCAATTTCTTTAATTCTATGAAAACTCTTCTTTATTGAGGTCAAACCTAGCGAGTGGTTTAGAAATGTTGGTGCTGAGTTGAAGATTATGTTCCCTGCGAGAAATGACCCAAACACTGAGCCACCTGCCCTTTGTGTAACCTCTCGGTTTGGTTCAAGTGTACTGCTGGTTTTGATGTGTGAAGCCTAAGTACAGGTGAGCTCTGTCTGAGGCCCCCAGTTCAAAGTTGTCACCTTCCACACTGAACCAGAGTCCAAGGAGGTGGGAAATGAGATTAAGCATGTTAAAAGTAGGAATCATCTGAGGGGCCTTGTGCAGTGTAGGGAATTTCTGGCTACGTTTCAGTGTCAATGGCAGCAGGTTATAGAATTGCTACCATTTAAAGCTAGGATATCAGAGCATTATACATATTACTATCAGTGAGTTATTGAATGTTGGGTATGAGTTGGCAGGTTAGCTCCTGTGAAGTCGTAACAAGAGATGTGATTTGTCAGCCTTACTCATGACCCTGCACTGGGGCTTTCAAATGTCACAATTGTTCTTTTTTCTCTGAATATACATGTGTGCAGATGAAGGTGAGAGAAAGTCAGAAGAAAGAAAGTTATAAAAAAGACAAGCCACTTGTTGTATAAATTAATGATGGTTAGAGTTGGTCCCACACTAGCAGACAAAATGTCCACCTTTGAATCTCCCCAGTACTCGACCTTCTGAATATTACCAGCTTAACCATTAGTTAACACTGCCATTTCAGTGGATTACCATTAGTTAGTGGTGGAATCAAAGTTCGCCCTACCTGTAGGTTCGGCCCTACAAATTATTCCCACATCTTTAGTTTGCCTTCTTTGCCTGCTCCCAGATGCCCTCTTTGTTCTTGAAATCTCTTGCACAACATCTACTGGAAAGCAGAAGCAATGATACTCAATAATAAGGGAAGCACCTTGTAGTAATCTGATGTGTAATATACGTTTAAGATGAATGTTATAATGGAAGATCACATGATCTTGGTATTCAACAGCAGAGTAGCGCAGGCTACCTTTGCAGTCAGTAGTCTTGAGTCAGAGTCTGAATTGTACTGACAGAGTTTTGAACTGTAAGCACACAAGTGTAGCTGCTGAGTTCCTTTTGTAAATAAACAGAATGTGTTTCTTCTAAGAACAATCTATTGATCTCTGTCTTTGATATCAACTCAGCCACCCCAAAACAAGTGTGAAACCCAGATCCTTTAGTCCCGACAAGCCATGGTATAGGATCCAACACACCCTTTATAAGGTAATTGCAATAACATTTGTGGAAGTCACGATCATACACTGGATGGTCAGATTATCACAATCAAACCTCCAAGAAGGCTAGGCATGCCAACTCCTGTGAATTCATTGCAAGAGATGTGATTTCTCAGCCTTACACATGGTCCTGCACTGGAGCTTTCAAATTTCACAATTTGCTTTTTTTCTGAATATGCATGCATGCAGAGAGCGAGAGAGAGAGACAGAAAGGAGGAAGAAAGAGAGTTCAAAAAAGACAAGCCACCTGCTTTGTGTAAATTAAAGGTGGTTAAAGTTAGTCCTGCATTAGCTGATAAAATGCCCACCTTTGAAGCTCCCCAATACTCAACCTTCTTCACAATGATGGGCATCTCAATTGCCATGATTTTAGTAGTGTGTTTCGTATTTACCATTAGTAAGAGGGGAGGAGAAATGGGAGGCCAGCTGCAACTGTATTACAGTGCATTCACTTTGGACTCATGCAGATGAGCAAGTGTCATTATAATGCATCTTGACCTGGTGAGTATTTCTGGAAAATGTGCCCAACATCGCCCCCACACTGATGGCCACCTTTGTGTGTGGCTGCATCAAGCTATGTGTAGACCCTCAGTACACAAACACCAAGTGTCACTACGTGCTGAGATTCTACCTGTCCCCAGTGTTGCGAAGGATGGGTCTGGTCACACTGCCGTGGAACGCTCCACCGCCGTACCACCTGTCCCTCGTGGAAAAATTCATACAAAGAAACACCTTTGACCACAAGTCCATCAGGCAGTGGTCTGCACGTGACGTCTTAGAGGCTCTGCGGGAAAAGGAGAGGGTGGATCCTGTGGGATGGTTCCCCGAGCAGACTATCAAAGTCATTTGGCAGAATTCCTCATTGCCAGAACTTTCCAACAAGCACCAAGATGTAGCTTGGCTGGTGGTGAGAAAGGCCGTCCACATCAGATCCTTCCAACATGCCAGGAGTCTCACCCCCTCTCCACATTGCCCTCAAGGTGGCTGTGGTGGGGACGAGACCGTTGTTCACCTCCTTGTGGATTGTGCCTTTGCAAAGAAGGTCTGGAGAGAGATGCAGTGGTTTCTGTCGAGGTTCATCCCGAGCAGTGCTGTGACACAGTACTCTGTGCTCTATGGGTTGTTCCCAGGGACACACACTGAGGCAAACATCAACTGCATTGGAGGATCATCAACTCGGTGAAAGACGCTCTTTGGTCTGCCCGAAACTTGTTGGTCTTCCAGTGCAAAGAGTTGTCCCCGACTGAGTGTTGCAGATTGGCACATTCCAAGGTTCAGGACTACGTGCCGAGGGTCACACTAAAGCTTGGGGCAGCCACCGCAAAGGCGCAATGGGGAAAGGTCGCTGTTTAAGATCTTTCTGCCATTGAGCACCAATGGGCTGGGGAAGGTATAGATCCCTCGGGCTGTACAGCTCACAATGAATGTATGCGTTGAATACTAACTGTATTATAATTGTATTGAAGCACCTCAGAGTGCAACATGATTGATGTATGTTGATAACTCCAGTACCATTGGCTGATTGTCTGTAATGACCATATTGAAATGATTGTAATATTCATTGATTGTATTGATGCACCTCGTGATCCATGTGTAACAGTTGAATCTGACTGTACTTTTTTTGATGATAATTTTGAAATGTTTTGTAATGTTCTTCCAGATATTTTATGAATAAAGTATATTTTAAAAAAAATCTTGACCTGGTGAATATTTCTGGTATTTTCTGTTTATATTAAAATCTCTTATTGGTTTGATCCTTGTAATCGCAGAAAGGCTCTCAGTTTGAAATGCCTTCCGTTATATTGCAATAATGTAAATTCTTTGAGTATTTAAATAACACAAAGGAATTTGTTTTGCATGGTAAAATATTCCAGTGAATGTTCTGTTTGAGTGAATACACTGGAATAGAATTGGGGTGAAGGAAACTTGCATGTTTGAGGTAAGTTATTTTTTAATTAAAATAATGACTTGTTTTAGCTTGTTAAACATCCATATTGGGGGAGACTACTGATTTGGCCAACAGCTGAATATGATCAGTGAAATTGTAGGCCATTAACAGCCAATCTTTGACCACATTAAAAGTAGTTTACTTAGGATATGTGTTTTGTCTGTTGGTTGCATGGCCTATCTTATCTTGAGTAATTCTGGTATGACTCGGGTAGTTACTTCAGACTGTTTTATTAACACTGTATACAAGATAGGTTACAGAGTATGTCTCTCATGAGTACACACTGTTCCATCTGCTCTACAGAGTCTCTAGCACATATGACTGCTGATGTTACCATTACATCATAATGTATGTCATGGCATTACTATTCTATTAACCCATTATTCTGCAATATTGAATGTTTGTAGAGTAACAACCATATGCTTTATGTCTGGTTTGTATTTTCAATATTGCCTGCATCAATTAAATAGTTCTTGAATTGCTATTGTATTAAAACACTGTTTACAAGATACACTGTCGTACTGAATGTTGTTACAATTTATATGGGAGGTTCATGACAGAATTGTAAAGTTTAGGAGATTGTAAAGTTTATATTTGGATAAGATAGTAACTTGATTGATATGTTTAGAATTTGTCTCTTGGTTTATAAGATTGCTTCCAGTCAGATGGGCAACCCTTACACTGGTCTGTCATGTCCCAGTGTTTTGTTTTCATTGCTGTACAACATACATTTTTCCCAATTGGAAATTGAGAAATAAATTTAAAATCAGGTATATCTGTGAAATGTTTTCAAAATTTTTATGTTTGTTTTTGGGCGTTGCCCTATGAGGCTGCCTGGGATTTGAATATATTCGCATTAACACAGTGAAACTTCGGCCAACTCTTGACAAAGTGCCCGGAATAAATGTGTCTTCACTCTGTGTCACCCGTTTGCGTAGACTTCCTTCCGGTCCCAGGACTGCGTAACTCATTTATTTCGGACAAGCGGCAACAGTAAGTCGGAGTTCGCTGAAGAGGGCAAATCTAACGGTTTTGGAGTTTTCTTCAACTTTCTGATCCCGGCGGAGAGGAAAAATTTTCCCGAATATTAAAGGTCGAGAGAACTGGGAAATGGCGGAGAGACTGATCCTCGCTCTAATGGCCATCTGGGTGGCCCGGGTGACGGGTAAGCAGCGCTCTGGCTCCTTACTGCTGTTTCAGGAGGGGTTTTAGATAAAAAAAATATAAAAAATACCTGGAAAAACTCAGCAGGTCTGACCTGCGCGTTTATATAGCGCCTCTAACGTGATGAAACATTCCCAAAGCGCTTGACACCGAGCTATGTTAGGACCGGTGGCCAAAAGCTTGGTCAAAGAGAGAGGTAGGTAAAGGGGCATCTTAACAGAGAAAAGTGAGGTAAGCGGGCAGAGAAGTCTAATGGACGGTATTCCAGAGCTTGAGGCCTAGACAGTTGAAGGCGCGGTCAGAAATGCACAAAGAGAGGTGGGGTTGTGGAAAGCTGGTGTAAACGGAAACTGAGTAAGGCGGTTTGACATGCATTACACATTGAGCAGATAAACAAAAAAAAAGTCGCGGAGCTTGGAGATTTTAGAGGGTTTTGGGGCTGGAGGCCATTAGAGATAAACATGGGGTGATTCCATAGGGGATTTGAAAACAAGGGTGTGAATTTTTAAAAATAAATGTGTTTTTTCTTGAGTGAGAGCCAATGTAGTGTTTGGTGAATGGGACTTGATTCAAATTAGGATTTGGGCAGCAGAGTTTTGAATGACCTCAGATTTGCAGAGGGTGGAATGTGGGAGGCCAACAAGGAGTAAATTGGAATAAGTAAGATTAGAGGCAACACAGGTGTGAATGAGCGTTTCAGCAGCTGATGAGATGGGGCCAGGGTGAATTTTGGCAATGTTGTCATGGCACAGATGTGACAACAAAATTGTGAACAGTCAGGTTCAGCTTCAGACAGTTGCCATGAAGAGCCAAGGAGTATTTGGCACAGGCATGGAGTTTTGGGAGGGTACTGAAGACAATGGTTTCTGGTTTCTCAATATTAGAGGAGCTTTCTGTTTGTCTATTGGACAGGAAGCTGGCATTAGAGGCAATGAAGGGTTCAACGGAGGTGGGATAAAGCTGTGTGTTGCCAGTGCACATGTGGAAATTGATGCCATGTTTTAGATGATGTTGATAGCATGTAAATGGAAAAAAAAAGGAGGCAGCTAAGGATGGATTCTTGAGGGATACCAGAGATAACAGTGTAAAAGTTAATAAGAGAAGCCACTACGGCAAAACCCCCCCCCCCCCCCCCCCCGCCATCTTAAACCAGTTTATATTTCACCCCTCTCCTTATATTCGCTCAGTTCTGTGGAAGGGTCATGAAGACTCCAAATGTCAACTCTTTTCTTCTCCTCTGATGCTGCCAGACCTGCTGAGTATTTCCAGGTAATTCTGTTTTTGTTTTGGATTTCCAGTATCTGCAGTTTTTTGTTTTTAGCCACTACGGGTGATTCTCTGGGTATGGCTGGATGGATAAGAATGAAACCAGGCAAGAATAACAATTGAGTTCATGAGACCATGCGAGATGACAGGATCAGGGCATGAATGTGTGATGAGAAGTATATAATGGAGAGTGAGATTTGGGGAGGAAAGAAGGGCAGTAAACTCAACACAGTTTAAGATGGTGATTGAAATTGTGGAGAATGTGAACTTGTTCAGTGTAGCAGCAGAGGGAAAGATGCTGGGAAGTTAAGATTGAAAAATTTGGAGTGATGCTTTGGTGGGCTGTACAGAAAAAAGAATTTAAATGTAGTGAGAAGGTTGGAATAGGGTGAGTTTCTCAAAGGAGATCAATGATAGGGCTGATTTACCTTTAGGTGCTCAGAATTTTACTGAGTGTCTATTTGGGGTACACCATCCCTGCACTCTGTATACAGTGAAGGGCTTGATAGTGTAAGTGGAGGAGCAAGGACAGAGAACTCCAGAGCTCTTCATTGGTGCATTGTTTATCTATAAGTAGCTGTGAATCATAGTTGTTCTCAGAAGACTTGTATTCCAGAACAAACCACACCCCTAAACCAGCTGTTCCAGCAATAACTTGCTTACTAATATTCAGTTTGGATTCTGCCATGCCACTTGGCTCCAGACCTCATTACAGCCTTGGTGCAAACATTGTCTAAAGAGCTAAATTCCAGAGATGGTGTGAGAGTGACTGACTTCAATTTTGTCAAAAGTAATGGGAATGGGGAAAACACTACCATGTTCACCTCTAATTCACATACCAACCTAACTTGGAACTTTTGACCCTAACTTGTAGGTTCAAAACCCCCGAACTCCTTCACTAATAGCACTGTAGATGTTAGATGGATTTCAGCGGTTCGAGAAGACAACTCACCACCATCTTCTCGAGCGAAATTTGGGATGGGCAATAAATGCCAGCCTTGACTGTGGCTCTGACTTCTCATGAACAACTAAGGAAAGGGACCTTCTTATTTAGTTGTGGATATAAGATACAAGACTTTCTTTTAGGAAACAGTATCCAAAGCTTTTAATCGAACACTTTATTGACTGCAATGAGAAAGATTTGTATCAATTGCAAGTCCATCTGTTCCACTATTGTTCTACAAAGTCACTGATACAATTATTAAGGGATTTTGTACTCTACCTTTTTTAGGGTAGGTGGTATTTGTTCATTGCATTGAAGTGAGGCTTTTGAATCTGAGGTTCCAGTTGCTGTGCTAGCTCACTAGTTGACTAACAGACAGGGTATCTCATTTTGGGTATTATACTAATTGCTAGAGGGAAAAAAGATTCTGTGTGTGACTTGACTAAAATCTTATTTTTGACTGCTCTTTTCCTCACCATTTGACTGAAAAGACCAATTATATGGCTGACCTCTTTTGTGTAAGCTGTTTAAATCCATTTTGCTTTGTCACTTGTCTGAAGCAAGTAAGTCACTCTGCCAGTGTTTGGTAGATGACTTGGGATTTTTGATTTGATTTTGGTGAATTCTGTGTTTCTTTGCTTGTCTCATGGTGGTATTAATCTCCTTTGTAACCTCAAAACACAGCTAATTGGCGTGTGTGTGTATGTATCACAACTTCAGATGTTAAGCTTTTCCAGTAAGTTGCCTAATCTTGATCATTGCAACATTGTAAGTTTGCTATATATTGATAGTTTGATCTCTTGGTTTCAATAATCTGTCTTATTGATTTGACATCCCTGCTGTCATTCCTTCTGATCATGTAGGATAAGTGGGATCTGCTTGGCATATTAGAGACTTTTTTCTTTGCCTCACTTGTAGACAACTGTGACCTTTCAGGAAGTTTTGACTATTTGACCTCAGAGGAATTCTGAATTAATGTATAAAGGCTAGTCAATTTATATGGCTTTGCCCCACAGTGAGTTTGCGATACCCTGTTGAATTGTCTTAATCTTATGCCAACATTCTTACCTGAAGTGCTATTGAGCTCATGTTGTTATAAACCCACTGTGATGAGTTTACTGCTCTGACATATTCTGTTGTTACTTATATGGCCCATGATATGTGAGCACTATAATGTGAACCTCAATGTTCACATGAAACTCCAAAAGCTATTAATGATATGTAATTTCCCCAATTATAGTGGATTTTGAAGATTTGTCTCTTGAAGTTTTGCCCTACTAGTATTGCTGAGCACTTTGTGCTAAACTGTAAATTTGAAAAATAACTGTTTAAAAACATTATACAATACTATGTATAACAACATTTCCAGTGTTTTCTGTTTGTTTCAGATTTCTAGCATTTGCAGTACTTTGCTGCTGATCCATAGTATTTTGCCCTTTTGGTACTAAATCTGCCATGTGTTGTTCCTTGGTTGCCAAGCACAATTGGGAAGGTTGGAACCTGTTCAGCTCCTACTTTGGAGATCTTGTGGGTTACTACACACAGGATGTTTTTGCTGTACAACACCAAATTTTGATTGTTTTAATCACTATTAATTTGATCTGTCACCTAAGGACAATGTCAGTTCAGTAACACAGAACATTTTAAATATTCTGCACATTTGCTTTGATCAGCCAGTTGCTTGATGCACAGAATCCTACTGCCTAGTTTGAGTCTGAGAAATCTGAACTCAAGCTCTGCTATTGAGAATTCTATTTACTTATCCAATGCAGGGAGCTTGGGTGCAGGTTGCCAAAGCCGAGGTTTAGGGGCGATACGCTGTAGTTTAACTAGTTATGCAAATTAGCCAAGTATTCTCCTGTTAACTGTTCAATTAAGGTTACCCTATCCATTGAGGCATTGGCAGACGGGTGGCACTTCAGTGCAGTATGACGCTTTTCTGGTTTCCTGAACAAACTTAATTCCTTAACTAACACAATCAAAGTGGATTGATTCACATTCAATTTACTGATAATAATAAGACCTTACTGTGTGCAAATTGGCAGTCAAGTTCATCTACAAAATAAGTAACTAATGCATTAACTGTAAAGCACTTTGGGGCATTTACAGGATATAAAAGCTGCTACTTTAATGCAAGTTAGTTTTCTCTTTACGTTATATCCAATTCTATGCTAAGCACCAGACTTGCTTGTCAGAGACTTTAACAAGGGCCTTGACCATGGACCAGAGGAAACCATGAACCTTGAATCATGAAGGAGAACTATTAGAATGCAAGTCTTTAAGCTGTCAGTTTAATAAATATAACTTACAATCTGCTTTTCTGTAATTAAGGAACGATCAATGTGTCCTTGGTCCTTTTATGCACTTTGGGAGGATTGTGTCCAGTGAACTGAATAGGCATTGGGCACTCAAATTCCAGTATGAATCAACAATTGCACATCTAGATCCTCAATTCTGCATCTGTCTGGTACACTTCTATTTACACTTGAACATCTATAAATGAGGAAAAATTTTGATTGCTCCACTAGCATACCTTGTACTTGGCATGAAGAGTGGTGAGTGGAGGTCAAACTCTTTTGCCATTCGCATTCATGTTCTCCAACCCTAGATTCTTTTGCAAAGTTGATGACGCTTAGAATAGCTTATTTCTGCATGCCCTTATTCAAATTCCCTCTTTACTAGCCAATGTCTAAAAATTTAACTAACTGAAATCTTGTTTTTAAGGTTAGGGGCCTAAGATACATGTGCAGCAAAGTCTTGAGAGAGTGTTCCTTATGGAACTTTATTTATATTTTGTTTGAAATTCAACAGCATTCATGAATAGAAGATAATTGTTTCAAGGAGACCACTTGTGTACAAAAGCACAGGCACAGTGTCTTAAGTCCAGTTGCCCAAAAACCAGACGTCTTTAGAATGTGCCATGCATCAATTTTAATTAAGTAAACTTAAAAAAAAATTACCTGGACAATTTGGCTAGTTATGGTGTGACACCTGACTAGTTACCTGCTTGGCTGTTTCTGTGTCAGTCTATTCTGGCACTCTGAACAACCCTTGACTGCACCTGATCTAACTTGGCCTGAACCGTGCACAGCCTGAACCTCCTGACCCAAAATCTGGCACTAACTTCCAGTAGCACCTCAACAGGACTGGTTTAAGCTAAACTTGCAGGGGAATGGGTGCCAGCATGTAAAGGTAGAAAAGTGGATTAGGTTCATAAAGGAGTAAAGGTGTTGGATCATACTAGAGAAGGAAGTCATATAATATTAGATAGTCATCCTTAGTCTGGTCCTATGTGGAATCCAAACACAGGTTTAAATGGCTATATGTAAATACACAAGGTATGGTGAATAGGTTTGTGGGCTTCAAGAACAAATAGCTGTTTTGGTGAGGTCTGTATGATTAATATTCAGGGATACAAGGTGTTGAGAAAAAATGGGGAAGGAGAAAAGTGAGGCGGGGCGATAGTGCTGATATGGAAGACATTGTAGTGTTGGAAAGCAAGATTGTCCTTGAAGGGGCAAGGACAATCCCTTTGGTTAAAGTTGAGAAGCAAAAAAGGAGGCAGTCACTCTACTGTAGACCTCCAAGTGGTGGTAGAGATAGAGGAGCAAATCTGTAGGGATAATGGAGATGTGCAAGAGCAATAGAGTGCTGATATTGGGGGGGCATTACCTAAATCGCTTGTGATAATATTAGAACAGTTAAAGGGCAAAGAGGGGGAGGCATTTCTGAAATGTGTTTAGGTGACTCTCCTTAACCAGTATAGTCTCTGCAGTTTGAGAGGGAGGAATTGCTGGATCTGTTGCTGGGAAATGAGGTAGAGCAAATGTCTTTGGATGAACACCCTTGGGTAAGAATGATCATCACATAAGGTTTAGATTAATAATGGAGAAGAGCAAGGAACAATCTAAAGTAGGACTTCCCATTTCAACTTAGATGAGAAGGGATTGAGCATAGGTAAAATGGAGCCAAAGACAGGTGGGAAAAACAATAACGGAACAATGGGTGATCTTTAAGGAGGAACTGTTCCTTGTTACAGCTTGGTACATTCCAGCAGGGACACAAAATATTGGAACTGGAACCAAAACCAAGACTCCTTGGATGATGAGAGAGAGAATATGATGATGAAGCAGAACAGGAGGGTGTATGTTGCATCTTAATGATCACCTCCCATTTTTCTAAACTCTGAGAAAACTGGGCCTCTATTCTCTAATCTTTCGTCGTAGGACAATCCTGCCATTGCAGGAATCAATCTGGTGAACCATTGCTGCACTTACTCTATGGCAATTATATCCTCCTTTTGGTAAGGAGACCAAGACTGTACACAGTACCCCTGGTGTGGCCTCACCAAGGCTTTGTACAACTGTCGCAAGACTTCCTTACTCATGTACTGAAATCCTCTTGCAATAAATGCTAGCATACCTTTTGCTGCCTTTCTTGCTTGTTGAACCTACATATTCGCTTCCATTGATTTTATGAACAAGGAATTCTTCAAGTGAGAATCAGGCCAAATACAATAAAGTTGAGAGGAAGTGGAAAAGAAAATAACATTGGAATAGCAGTTAAAAGGGAACCTAAACTCCTCTACTTGCATGCAGGTAGTAAGAGGTGAGTTGGGGCCTATTAGGAGTAAAAATGGTGATGTATGCTTACAGGTCAAGGCTTGAAAAGTTGGAGTACTTAGTCACCATTGATATGAAGGGAGAGGATGCAGATCCAAAAGTGATAGAAGTAATGGATGGGATGAAAATTGTTAGGGAGAATGTACCTGAAAAGGCCGGCTATGTTTTCTTTTATGCAGGCATCCACGATTAGGTAAGCATAATTCCTTGCATGCTTCTGGGTGGCACTAAAGCGCACATAAAAGGGTTCTCATGAGTTCCAGTCATGGCAACACGTCCACAGGGACAGAGGATGTAAGAACATAGCAGGAGTAGACCATTCAGCCCCTCGAACCTGCTGTGCCATTCAGTTAGATCATGGCTGATCCTTCTAATTTAATGCCATTTTCCTGCACTATCTCCATTATCTTTTATCTCTAATAAGCAGAAATCTATCAACCTCAGTCATTGAGTATATTCAAGACAGAGCTTCAACAGCTGGCTGGGGTAAAGAATTTCAAAGATTCGCCACCAACTGACTAAAGAAATTCCTCTTCATCTCAGTCCTAAATGATCTGCTTCTTATTCTGAGACTGTCATGTGGTTTTAGAATCCCCAGCCAGGGGAAACATCCTTCTTGCATCTACCCTTTCTAGCCCAGTAAGAATTTTGTACACTTCAGTGAGATCACCTCCCATTCTTCTAAACACTGAGAAAACTGGGCCTGTATTCTCTAATCTTTCCTCGTAGGACAATCCTGCCATCGCAGGAATCAATCTGGTGAACCATTGCTGCGCTTCCTCTATGGCAATTATATCCTCCTTTTGGTAAGGAGACCAAGACTGTACACAGTACCCCTGGTGTGGCCTCATCAAGGCTTTATACAACTGTCGCAAGACTTCCTTACTCATGTACTGAAATCCTCTTGCAATAAATGCTAGCATACCTTTTGCTGCCTTTCTTGCTTGTTGAACCTACATAGTTGCTTCCATTGATTTTATGAAAAAGGACACCCAAGTCTCTTTAGATGCCAACACTTCCCAGTGTCTCTCCATTTAAGAAATTTCTATTTTTTCCTACCAAAGAGGATAACTTCACGTTTTTCCACATTATGTCCCATTTGCCATGTTCTTGCCCATTCACTCAGCCTGTCTCAATCCCTTCGAACCCTCTTTGAATCCTCCTCACAGTTCACATTCTCACCAAATTTTATGATCAGCAAACTTGGAAACATTACATTTGGTCCCCATCCAAATCATTAATATAGATTGTGAACAGCTGGGGCCCAAACACTGATCCTTGTGGTACCCCACTAGTCAAAGCCTGCCATCCTGAGAATGACCCGTTTATTCCCACTCTGTCTTCTGCTTGGAAACCAGCCCCCAATCCATGCTAGTATATTACCATTACTCCCCAATCCCATGTGCTCTTAAGGTATAGGTCCAGCTCTACTTCAGGTAGAGTAATAATGGCATACACGTAATGGTAAAACTAACACATTTCCCAGAATGGCTACCGTCGGTATTCAAATTTATTTTTCAAACTTATCACTCTGCAACCCTCCATCACCTTTCTTTAACTTCACGTTTCTGTGTGTTTGATTTCTGTGCCATCTGGACAGTTGTGTTCTCCTCTCAAATCTGCTTTTGGGCCTGTGTGCCATTTTAAATTTTTCATGTGTGGTCCTGCTCTCTGATTTCTGTCTTTTTTTAAATTAAATTATACAATAGGTAATGCTTCATACAGGATTTGTTCCCAGTTCTTCCTCTATATTTCCAATTACTTTGCCCACTCAACTCCTGCCTCCAGTCTTAGAAAATTTAATATGATTAAGCGATGATGGACTATTCCCTCGTCATCTCCCCCCCCCCCCCCATCTCTGCCCCTCCAAAATCTATGATCTTCCAATTCTGGCCCCTCTCCCATGCAAGAAATGGGACCTTTAATAAATTATACCTTTCAGAATAAACATAATTCTAATTGAACTGATAGGCTTGGCATAAGGCCATTTCAGAGAAATTGTTTCATGCTCCCTCTGGATAAGCACACAAACAGCCTCTAGAAATGTCAAGACCTTGTGCTTCAGGCTTCCATGTTGATATTCCTAGGAAGATAGGCTGCTGCCTTATGTGTACCCTCCTGGTAAGGGCTAGCAAAAAGTGACCTTGAGTTAAATGATGGACAGCGGGGAGGTGACCACCCTGACATCTTGGTACCTGTCCCATATTCACTGGTAGAGAAAGTTTCAAACAAGTAATTGACATAGCCCTCAGAAATAAAAGTATGTTAAGGAGAGCTTGGAGATGGGGCAGTCTTCGTGGTGTGGTGTGGTGGGTGGGGGTGGTGTGCACGGTGGGGGAGGGAGGGAGGGGTGGTGTACCTCAGATGGAAGATGGACCAGGAAAGAGTTCCTGAACACTTTGGCTAGAAAGCACAATGCTGCCGATACCAGGTACTGACATCCACATTCTGCTAACTATTTGTTCATCTTCTGGATTTGGGAACAACACTTACTTGTCACGGGTCGTATACTTTTCCTGTTAATGCATCATGTCTAAACTGTTGCTTCTTATCAAGCTACCTTAAATTTTCTTACCTAAGACAGACAGTTAAGTATTTGTGTCTGTGACTCCTAACACACAGCTTTGCAGTCATCCTTAATTGCTAAGCTCTGCCACGTGCCCATGACTTCAGATATCCAGGACCAAAGCTTTGAAATTTCCCCCCTAAACCACTCGGTCTTTACGTCTTTCCTCCTTGAAGACACTCCTTAAAACTTACCTCTTTGACCAAGCTTTTGGTCACTTGTCCTGGTATTTCTATGTGGCTCAGGGTCAGTTTTTGATAACAGGCCTTTGAATTACTTTACTATGTCAAAGGAGTTATTTAAATAAAAATGGTTGCTGTTCAAGCTCCTGTGCAAAATTTAAAATACTGCCTGAATTATTTCCACTGTGCTTCAAACCGTGGTTTTCCTCATTCCCCACACCCTAGTGATGTCATCAGAAGGGGTTCCTTGGAACTCGAGAGCAGCTGATAGCAAGGGAAAAGGGACCGGTTCATAGTACCGGTAGAAGGACAGATACAAGATAGAATGGAAAATAACTGGCAGAGCAACAAAGGACGCAGATGCAAATGAGAATGAAGGAAGCAGGAAAGCAATAAATTGTACTGAATAGAGAAAGGGGGCTTGATCTGGCAAGAAACAGCAGGGAATAGGAAGACACCTCACCGAATATTGGTGAGTGGACTGGCAAGGAGCCAGGCTAAGGAACACCAGGAACTGAGGTAGCAGTTGAAAGGCAAAGAAAGTCATGGGATGCAGTGTGAGTGAGATGGTGATGAGGGAACCAGAAGAGGTAAGGGAGGAAGCAAGAAAGACATTGGGACACAGAGTTGGAAGGGGTGGCCAAAAGTGAAGTGGGGAGAATATAAAGAGTGAAGCCATATTTTCTCACATCTTGCCAGTTTTTAGAAAAAAAATCCAATTTAAATCCTCAGCTTCCTTCTCTGCACCATCTTACACTCCTAAAGACCGCAGAGGAAAAGGAAATAACAGAAAAAGAACAGATGCTCATAAAATAAAATAAAACAATTTTGCAAATGAGGACAGGGCAAACTAAAATAGAAGTAGTTAAAGGAGTCATATGATGACAAGAGATGGGTAAGATACTGTATATTCAGACTTCTTGTGAGCAGCGCTTTAGATGATAACTAACAAACTAATTGCTCTTAAGTACCTTAAACTAGTGAGCAACTTCAATAATTTATACAGGCTTTTTCTTTGATGTAGGCAACATAAAAAAATCTGCCATGGTGAGACTGGGTTAACGTTGAGATGACAAAGCATATTCTGCAGCTGAGCATCATTACAGGAGAAGAAGTAGCTTTTCTGATATTAAAGATTGCTTATAGGGTGTTCACACTTCATGGAATGTAAAAGTTAAATACTGCAGATGCTGGAAATCTGAAATAAAAACAAAATGCTGGAAAAACACTGTAGATCTGGCAGCATCTGTGGAGAGAGAAAGTTAACATTTTGAGTCCTTCTGACTCTTCAGAACTTCATGGAATGTCTTTGTGTAATAATTTAATGTCTTTTTAATGACATAATTGGACTCAATTTTATTCAGGAACCCTAATTTCAAAATTTATGCTTCTAACTTATAGTTGGATCATATCTGAACTTTTTCACAAAGTGCTTTGGCTCCAGCTAATTGTCTGATGTCCAAGTTTATTTAAATTCACTTTCAAATTTTTCAAGAGTAGCCAATTCAAAAATGAACCAATCTAATTGAGTAACCAAAAATTTCCAAGCTTTAGGAAGCTCTCCTCTTGGTTTAAATTATTAATGTCCTCAAAGTTTTAAACTAAAAATGTGGGTGTGAAAATCTTTGGGGCTCAAGCGCTTGCACTTACTGTTGTAAGTTGTTGAGTGGCTTAGATGGAAGTGCAATCCTCAGGTCTGCAGCCCTTCAATGCTGCTGTGGTCTAACCTCATTAATATTTTCTGTACTTTCAAACCCTTCCTAATGTTGCAAGCTTCCGAGCACTTCCTCTCCAATAATGCTAGATACTGGTATCTCTTAAGTACTGTACCCTTTTATCCTATTCATTGCTGTTATATCTTTCTTGCTATCAGACACTGAAATCATCCAGTAAACTAATACTTGTGTTCCATGATGCTAATTCCAGGCTCTCCCTTCATAGCACTGTGATGCCTACCCCCTCCTTCATGACTGCATGATCCATTAGATCTGTAGAACTGGGCACATGTCATATAATGTTGTTTGCCTGTGTAGTGATGCTTCATGGCTTCCTTTAATTATTTGTGATGAAATCTGAAGTTTTCAGGACCAATGGGGAAATGTGAGAATTCCCATCTGCTGAGATGGTTTTTCAGATATTCTGGTGGGTGCACTGACTTTGGAGCCTGTATTTTTTTTAGACAGAGAAACTAAAACTTAAGGTTCCTAGGAAAAGGTTTGTGACTTTAGATTTCTGGTTGTGACATTAGATTCTTAAGAAATCTGACTGTGATCTTAGGCTGCTAAGAAAATGGAAGCTTTTTGAAACCAGAAGGGAAAAAACAGAGCCCTCAGATCAGATTTCAGCAGGAGAACAGTAAAGGCAGGATCGAGAGAGGATGTGTGTAGAACAGCTGAAAAGAAGGAAACTTGAAGATTGGATGTAGCAGCGGTGATAGTGAAATTAAGTTACTGCCACCACTTCTGTTTTTGGAGGGACCGATTATTCGGGTCAGGCATGCAGTGCACCGCGGTGTTACGGAGTAGTCTGATGAAGGTGACTGGGGAATCCATGCCATCAGGACGTTGAGCCGAGCCGAAGAAGTTCTGCAGAGATACGCCTTTTCAGCGACCACCACATCTGTGAAGCGCTGATGGAGAAAAGCTGCTGTCGGAGGTGACTCGGTGGCCTCATCCTTAGTGAAGCTTGAGGACGTCTAGTATTAAAGGTCTTGGTGGTGCCATAAGTGCTGAGAGGGCTGCCAGTAAACCCCTGAAACGTATCTTTTGTAGTGGCTATTTTAAAGTGTAATAGTTTTTATTGAGTGCAATTTGCCTGTTAATTCGTGTTTATTTTGGTTTGATGAAATAAAAGTTATAGAAAATGAAACCTTGTCCATTGGTTTGGGGTCATTTGGTATGTTTGGTTCTTTTGGTTAAAGCATCTCCATGAGAATCATATCACTGCAGATGTGTTTAGACCTACATAACTTTTTATAGGAGGGGACCCTGCTAGAATAAGGGAGGGCCAAACTAAAGCAGAAATGGATTTGAAATGCTTGACCAAATCAAAGAATTATAACAACTAGACTAGATGGAAAGAGGGGATAAAAGTCTGATTAAGGGAGATATCTTCCAGATTTGAACTTAATGTGCTAATTGATCTCTCATGGTTGAAAGGAAGATTACCTAGTGAAAGTTGAAACTTTTTTTTTAAAAGGTGATTGTGGCAAACCTCCACAGCTGGCCAATGGCGACCTATCTGATGAATTCCATTCTCAGAGCTCATTTCCTGTCGGCGCCAGAGTCTTGTACAAGTGTTACCCGGGTTACATTATTGCAGGACTTTCAAGATTCATTACCTGTGAGGCTGGGTCAGTTTGGGGACGTTTGTTGATCACTTGTGAACGTAAGTAATCAGAACAATTTTATCCTTTTCCCCTCCCCATGTTGTTTCCCTGTCCCATTCTATTCAGAAAGAAACAACTTGGCTGGAATGTTGTTCCATGGATTCAAATAGTTTGTTCTTGAGTATTACCTATTACTCCCAGATCTGTTGGAAAGATTACTGAAATTCTGCTTATCCTTATCTTTCTAGTAAGAAAATACCAGACCAAAGTTTTAAGGAAATTGCGTCCGTGATTAGGATGACACTAGAGCTAGCTCCCTCCTTTTATGATAGCTGCTGAAAATAATCCTGAATCCATGTAGATTGTTTTAATGTTGGCTATCTTGTGGAATTTTTACCTTGCAGTTTATTTGCTTGGCCATAACTTTGAAAATAAACTGGAGTAGCCTGATATTTTGGAAAATTATGTATCAATTTATTTGAAATTTGTGCTGGAAAGACCTTTTGGAGAGTTGTAAAGTCTCTACTTTTTCCTCTTTATTTCCCTTCTGTAGCAAGAAACTGTGGTAACCCAGGGGAGATTAATAATGGATATTACACAGAAACTAATACTACCTTGGGAAGTAAAGTTACATTTTATTGTGCCGCAGGGTGAGTATTCTGTACACAAATGGCTGAAAGTAGCTTATTTAATTTTAATGACACCTTGAGTTCCTTAATAATTTAATTATTAAAGTGTGGTTACAGCATTTCTATGCTGATACAACAGTGCAGCTTAATACCAGTCTAAGAAGGTGGTAGGACTGAACAATTTCTCCTTTAACTTGTCTCACTTCCTCCAAATAAAAGGTGTGGCTATGGGTATCTGCATGGGCACCAGTTATGCCTGTCTCCTTACGGGGTATGTGGAACATTCCTTGTTTCAGTCCTACTCACGCCTCCTCCCACAATTCCTTTTTTTCAGTATATCGATGACTCTTTTGGTGCCGCTTCATGCTCTTGCCTGGACCTGGAAAAATTTATCAATTGTTTCCAATTTCTACCCTACTGTCACCTTCACATGGCTCATCTCTGACACTTCCCTTCTCTTCCTTGACCTCTCTCTCAATTTCTGGTGATAGACTGTCCACCAATATTCACTACAAGCCTGCTGACTCCTACAGCTCCTCATACCCTGCTCCCTGTAAGGACTCCATCACATTCTCTCAGTTCTTTCGCCTCCGTCGCATCTGTTCTGATGATGCCACTTTCTCAAAATGGTGCTTCTGACAGGGCTTCCCTCTTCCTTAACGTTTCCCACCCACTGTGGTTGACGGGGCTCTCAACTGTGTCGAACCCATCTCCCATGCCTCTGGCCTCACACCTTCCTCTCCCTCCCAGAACCATGATAGGGTCCTCCTTGTCCTCACTTTACACCCCACCAGCTTCTGCATTCAAAGAAGCCATCCTCAGCCATTTCTGCCAACTCCAGCATGATGCCATCACCAAACACATTTTCCCTTCACCACCACCACCCCCCAAGTCGGCATTCCATAGGGACCATTCCCTCCGGGACACGCTGGTCCACTTCTCCATCACCCCCCAACACCTCATTTTCCCCCCCTCCCCCACAGCATCTTTCCATGCAATTGTAGAAGGTGCAACACCTGCCCCTTTACCTCCTCCCTCCTCACTGTCCAAGGGCCCAAACATTCCTTTCAGGTGAAGCAGCATTTCACTTGCACCTCCTTTATTTTGGCCTACTGCATACGCTGCTCCCAATGTGGTCTCCTCTACATTGGGGAGACCAAACGCAGACTGGGTGACTGCTTTGCAGAACACCTTTTGGTCTGTCTATAAGCATGACCCAGACCTTCCTGTCGCTTGCCATTTCAACACACCACCCTGCTTTCATGCCCATATGTCCGTCCTTGGCCTGCTACAATGTTCAAATGAAGCCCAACGCAATCTTCCAATTAGGCACCTTACAGTCTTCCAAACTTAACATTTTCTGTTTTTGTTTTAAATAAACACCACCTCTGTCAGAGCTCTTGTGTTCATCCTTTCTTAAGTTGACTCTGGTTGATCAAGACTTGGGGAGAGGCTACAGATGCATAGACATCCTGGTCTGTGGTCCCTATGGACTCTACCTTGATCACTTCCCATTCGTCCTCTGTTCAGAGGCAAGGAAACTGCCAGAATACTGGTACCATATTTCCTGACCCAGCTTCCCCTTCACTAAATAGGATAATCCATGCTGTTCGGTTCCCTTCACCTCATTATAAACCTGTGGGCCATTCCCTGATCATGATATCATTTACAAAGGATGGAATCCAGTTGTCCTCTGGTGTTAAGCTCATCAGTATTTTGATCAAGCATGCAACTCCCAAACATGGAGCAGGCAATGGCCTTGGATTTATTCTTAGCCTCCCTCATCTTCAATAAACTCATTGATTGTTCCCTAACTCTGTTGGAATACCTTCACCTCATCTGTAACAGTCAGGAGGCTTTGCAACAGTCCCTGGATTACATCCAGTCCCTCCTGGTTTGCCCCAAACAGAATGCCTTTTCGCTGTTTCCTGATTGCCTCTGTGTTCCCAAACACTCACATCAGCCAGATTCCAGGCAGCAGTTCCTGCCAATACTGCTATCCCAATCCATTCTCCTAAACCCTTTTTCCTTTTTTGTCTCTTTTTTTTCTTCCTTTTGCTACATCTACTTTACTGGCTCTCCTTCCCTTCTTATGATTCCCAACCATTCTTTGCTGGGAAATCCATCACTCCTTTTCCCACCATAGTATGTTCAGTATTCTAATGGGCCTAACCCTTGATGGAGGGCAATGTGCCCAAAATGTAGTATGATGGGCGCTATTTCATATCTCGTTTCATTGTATAATCATTTGAGTGCGGATGATTATTAGTCCATTTGTTACAGATTTGCTGTAAATACCCATCGGGTTCACTTAAGGAAATCTACCATCCTTACCAGGTCTGGGCTGCATGTGACTCCAGATCCACAGCAAAGTGATTAATCCTTAACTGCCCTCTGAAATAACCTATCCAGCAACTTGGTTGATTAAACTGCTACGGAAAAGTTAAATAAAACCAGATAAACCACCAAGCATCAGCCTGGGCACAAGATATGGCAAAGACACATCCTCCTCATTCATCCCTGCAGAGATCAGCTAGCTGAAGCTTATGTTAAAATTTGAGAGCTATGCAACAGACTAGCCCAGCAGCAGCCTGAATTAGTCATACTCGCTGAATCATAGCTCTCAGCCAATATCTGGGACTCCTCCATCACCACCCCTCAGAATGCCCTGTTCCACTAGCAGGATACACCCACCACACAGTTGGAAGGACATGGCATTGACTCTGGACTCCATGAAGTCTCATTACATGAGATCAAATGCGGGCACGGAAATCTCTTGCTGATTACCACATATTGTCCTCTCTCAACTAATGAATCGGCACTCTTCCAAGTCAAACACCACTTGGAAGAAGCACTGAAGGTAGCAAAGGCACAGAATTTATTGTGGTTGGAGACTTCAGTGGCCATCACCAAGAGTGTCTCTGTAGCACCATTACTAACTGAGCTGACCAAGTCCTGAAGGACATGAATGCCAGACTGAGCCTGCAGCAGCTGATGAGAACCAACATGAGGGAGAAACTTAACTGATCTTTCCCATACCAATCTACCTATCGTAGATGCACCTGTCCATGACAGTATTGTGAGGAGTGACCAATGCACAGCCTTTATATTGATGGAGCGCCATCTTCATACTGAGGACAGTCATCATTGTGTTGTGACACAAGCACTAGTGTTGTGTGACACTAAATGGGAGAGATTCATTACAGATATATATTAGCTAATACAGGGCATCTAAGAGGCACTGCAGACCATCAGCATTAGAATTGTATTTCACCATAAACTGTAACCTCATGGCCAAGCATATCCCTCACTGTCAACCCTGGTTTAAAGAGCTATGTATGAAATGATAGCAGGAGCAGCACCAGCCATCATTATAAATGAGCTCCCAGCCTAATGAGGCTACGTGACTGGAATGCATGCATATTAAACAGCAGAAGCGACATGCTATAAACAGAGTTAAATGACCTCTCAAAAATACAGGTCAGATCAAAGCTCTAGTCTTGTTTTGTCCTGTCATGAATGGTTGTGGATGATTAAATAATTAATAGGAGGAGGAGTCACAATGAGCAACATCTGCAATGATGGAGAAGCCCAGTACACCAGTGGAACCATCTTCAGCCAGCACTACCAAGTGGATGCTCCTTCTCCGCCTCTCCACCAATGTCAGTTTTCATCACAGTTGAGTGAAAATTGGTTATCAAGAATCAGCCAAGCACACTAGATATAGCAAAAGCTATTGGGTGCAACTGGCATCTGGCTGTAGTGCTGAAGATGTGCTCCAAAAATGGCTACCCCGCACCAAGCTGTTTCAGTACAGTTACAACACTGGCATTTTCCTGACAATGTGGAACATTGGCCTAGTTATGTTGTTTCCAAAAAAAGCAAAACCAATTTAATCTGGTCAGTTACTGCTCAGTCAATCTACTCCTTGATTATCAAAACAATAGGTGTGATTGACAATGACTATCATGAAGCACTTAGCAATAATTTCCCCAATGCTCGGATTTGGTTCTACAGGGCCAGTCTGCTCCAGAGCTCATTATGGTCTTGGTTCAAACACTGACAAAAGACGCAAATTCTAGAGGTGAGGTGAGAGTTACTGCCCTTAATATCAAGGCAGTATTTGAACAATGTGGAATCAATAAGTCCAAGCAAAATTGAAATCAATGGGAATTGGGGGATATGGGTGAACTTGCCATTAGCTGCAATCATAACTAACACAAAGGAAGGTCAATGACCTCTGTCCCAGAACATCGCTGCAGGAATTCCTCAGGATGGTGTCCTTAGCCTGACCATCTTAAGCTGCTTCATCAATGAACTTCCCTCCATCGTAATGTCAGAAATTGGAATCTTTGCTGATGATGGCACACTGTTCAATTGCATTTGCAACACCTCACACTGAAAGAGTCTGTGCTTGCATACAACAAAACTTGGGCAACATTTCACACCTGGGCAGATAAGTGGCAAGTAACATTTATGCTGCATAAGTGCCAGACAGTAGCGCTCTCCAATAAGAGAGAACCTAACTATCTCTCCTTTTAATACTCAATAGAATTAGCATCATTGAATCCCCATCATCAACATCCTGAGGCTTACTATTGACCAGAAAGTTTAATAGAACAACCACATAAATGTTGCAGCTACAAGAGCAGGTCAGAGGCTGAGAAGTCTGCAGCAAATAACTCACCTACTGACCCTCCAAACCCTGTTGACCATTGCAAAGAACAAGTAAGGAATGTGATTGGACACTCGGGGAGGTAGAGAATAAATTTCTAAAGGAACTCAAGAAGTTTGATGCCATTCGAGACAAAGCAGCTCCACCACCGCGCACAGTTGTAGTGTGTACTATCTACAAAATGCGCTGCAACAAATCGCCAAGCCACCTTTTGGCACTTGGCAAACCTGCAGCCTCATCAAATCCAGAAGAGCAAGTAGCAGGTGCATGGGAGCACCGCCACTTGGAAGCTCCCGACCAAGTTCTCACCATTCTGACTTGGAATATGTCACCATTCTTTCACAGTTGGTTGGTGAAAATCCAGGAACTTCTCCGTAACAGCACTCTACCACATGGACTGTAGTGGTTTAAGAGGCAGCTCGTCACGACCACCTTGAGGGTAATTGGAGATGGGCAATAAAATCTGGCCTAGCCAGCGACGCCTACATAAATGGGGAATAAAGTAATGCAAACTGTTAATCATGCTTTGACCCTTGTACAATAATAATGCACCCGCCTGATTTTTAATCTGTCCATTTAGTAAGTAATCTAATATAATAAAAAGAGCACAAAACCAAAATACTGTAATTATTTTGTTCTGTGGTAACTCTTACTTATGCACTTTGATTCTTAACCCTCATCCTTGATCACTCTGCTGTAACATTTAACTTGGTGCGTGATGAGTGACTTTGTTTTGACTTTATAGTTATCAGATGGTTGGTAGAAACTACCGGATTTGCACAGCTGATGGGTGGGATGGTCAAGTCCCAACATGTGATCGTAAGTTTAAATTTCTATGTTTCTTAAAAGTTTGACTTGTTTTGGTCCATTTACCATTATTAAACTATTTTTAGGTTAATTCTAGGACTTTCTGTGGGGCATTTCTTTGCTTCTAATCCTCATTTTTCTTAAATGTCTGTTCCTGTCTTTCTTTACACTTGACCTTTTCAGTGTGACATATTGGGTTGTGTGCCAGGGGAGATAGTACTTTTTGGTGGTAGGAAATACTCAACTGATTTTGCTTCAGCATGCTATGGTTTTTTTTTTTGTTGCAGGAGGAAGGATCCAGGTTGCATCACTTTTTTTGTCAGAAAAACAGGGTGATGGGTGAGATATGGTGCAGGTGCTCATGGTGGGAAGCAATACAAGAGAAATGGCAATGCTGAGAACTATATAGCGAGTGGGAAGGAGATCAGGGGTGTCCAACCAGGAGAGTTCCGCACTTATTTATAGGGCAATGTGTCACGGATGCCTTTTGGGCCGTTATTCCCGGCTGGCATGTTAGACCATCAGTCATATTTTTTTTTTTTTGCTAGAGACTGGAGAATTGTTTGAAGAGTGATGCAAAGTCAGCAGTGGCTCATTTGGTAGCATTTTTGTCTCTGAGCCAGAAGGCTGTGGGGTTCAAGGCCCAGTTCAGGAGCCGAGTACAATAACCAAGGCTGACGCTCCAGTGTAGTATTGAGGGAGCGCTACATGCCTAATGTGCCGTCTTTCAGATGAGACATTACACTGCAGCTTTTTCTGCCCCTCAGATGGATGTTTAAAAAAAAAACTCCCAAGGTATTATTTTGAAGAGTAGGTGAGTTACTCATGTTTCCTGTGCAATATTTATCCCACAACCAACATCACTAAAACAGATTACCTCGTCATTATTATTATTGCTGCTTGTGGGAGCTTGCTGTGTGCAAATTGACTGACTGTTGCTGCATTTCCGATATGGCAGCAGTGTCAATACTAAATTTTTCTTTGGCTGTAAAGTGCTTTGGGACACCCTCTGGTCACAAAAGTGCAAATCTTATCTTTTCAGTAGGAGAGAGAAGTGACATTGAAGGAAATGAAATCACAGGTATTCAGGATTGCAGGTACTAAGAGGCTGAGCGACTGGAGGGAAGTCGATGCTTGGAGCATCTTGAGGGCCAATCCATTCTGATAGAGCAATGCTTTAATTCGCCTGATGAGGAGAATCCTCTAAGAAAGTCTTAGCTGTATATGAAGTATTAATATACCATTTTACAGTAAAAATCCCTAACCTACCTTCCTTCCATCCTCTGTCAACCAGTGGTAGTTCTAACCCTTTTAACTGCTACTTTATGCGCAGAAATCCTATGATTTTTCTCGTTCTGCATGAGGCAGGCAATTAAATCGTTCTTAGCCAGCGTTGATCCCAAACTCCCAGCTAATCTTGTACCTCATCGTGAAGCTGAATAAACTTCCAGAACATTTCTAAGTTTTAATTTAGAGTTGGTAAAATCCCTGGCACTATGATTTGATACCTGGGGAAGAATTTTCCCGTCGGCGAGCGGGGGCACTCGGAGATGCGGAATGATGTTGGGCGGAAAATGTTGCCCCGATTTTACTTTTCCTGGTTTTGTTATTGTAATTTAATTGCTTTCCTGATGAAGTTCAGCCACTCCAACTCTTAAGTGACTTAAGCCTATTTTTGTTCGTACAAGACTTAACCAATTTAGGCAAGAACAGGACTCTTTGGATAGTAAAGTTTATTAGAAGGAATACTTAGTAACCTTGGGACAATGGCTTTTGCAACTTCAGCTGGTTGCACAGTCCATTGAACTGTTAAGATTCACCTTCAAGACGCTGCCTTGGAACTGATCACACTTGTGGAGATTAGCGTGTGGCTCTTGTCTAGTAGTCTTCAGTACTAGGCTAGCAATGAAACCTTACAGAACCACTACTTTTATCCCTTTTCATGATGATCACACATTGCCAGAGTCAGGTTATTGTTGCCTTATGATTGGTCCTAACTGTTGTTAGGTAAATTTACTTCTTATTACACTTATTCTAGTTGAAAACAGCACTTTAGTTCAAAAGGGCAGCAATGTCTCATCCATGGACGATGATAGCTTCTTTACCAATCTTAATCTGATTGTGAGTAATTATTTACTCATAAGCCAGATACTGCCAAGGCATGATTAGAAATGGCTGTAGAAGCCACATGTTACATTTAAAATGGCTTCCTTGACCTTGTTCCTTAATGAATACAGTATAAAAATGATTTTAAAAATAAATCTGACCACTCAACCCCATCTACAGATTCCTCATCAATGTACTTGTTATTAAAATGTTACTGTGCCATAACCACCAAGTTCCCAGTCATAGGCAGTATGATCTTATTCTTGACATTTCAACCTCTAAAACTGAGAAGGATGAGTGGAAACGTCATAAATAATTAAAAAGAAAAAATGTTGGAAATACTCAGCAAGTAAAGCACATGTGTGGAGAGAAAAATAATAACCTTTCAGGTTGATGACCTTCCATCAGAAGTCCCCCTCTAAATATTGCATACCTTTTTGACTTGTATATATTAATGTTTTTCATTGCTAGGAGAAATTCCCAGAACCTTCTTGCTAATGTTATTGTGGGATCACTGTTTCTCCAAGGACTGCAATAGTTCGAGAATATCCAGCTACAACCACCTCGAGCAATAAGTTTCCTTGCCAGTGTTGCCCACGTCCTGAGAACAAAGTGGAGGGAAAAGAAAACTCTTCCCCTCTCCTCCACTCGCCCCCACCCCACGCCCCCCCCGCCCCCCCCCCCGCCCCCCCACACACACTCACACTCACACTCACTCACACACACACACACACACTCACACACACACACACACACACACACTCACACTCACACTCACACTCACACTCACACTCACACTCACACTCACACTCACACTCACACTCACACTCACACTCACACTCACACTCACACTACCACCACCTTCCCAGAGCCCTAATGCTGTTACCAGATAATGTTAGGCCCTTGCTGTGTGTTGGGTTGGGTAAATCTCTTTTCCCAGAGACAATTGGACCTCTGGAATTGGCTGCAGAATTGCGGTGGATGTTGTTTTGCTGAATTTCTTCAAACAAGAGCATTTCTTGCTGGAGCAGGCATCCTCTCTCTCACAAGGTGATATTTGAAATTCAGGGTCAGTGTGGCGATCTGAACTAATTTTGACCAGAGATGAGCCGGAGGGGAATTTCCCAGATTTCACCCTTTGTTTTTCTGTTTTCCCAGGAGATCACATGGTTTTAGGCGAGTTGGAGAATATATATAATACACAACATATCATAGAAGTCTGGAACAGGCTGGATGGATTTCATTGCCCATCATTGAAATACATGGGAGAGAACTGAGAAAATGGTTCTAAATGGTGTGGCAGTGTATTCGTTCACAAACATACTGTGTTACTGAACTTGACTGACTTTAATCCATCAAGGTGAAGTTTTGATCTGACAGCCTGTTCAGAACATTAATTGATTTTCATTTATTTTCAGCTGTCACATGTAAAGATCTTGAACCTATCAGTAATGGGATAACTCCAGATCCGCCCAGTGGAGATTTCTGGACATTTGGAATGATAGCACGATATTCATGTATTAATGACTACTCATTGATTGGCGCAGACCAACTTGTTTGCAATGTATCTGGAGAGTGGGACAAGAAGCCGCCAATATGCAAAGGTATTCAATTACAGAATCAGAATCTGTTTCAGATGTCCTTTACAACTAGAGTGGGGAAGGTTGTTACTTGGTGTTTTAGTATTGCCATACATTTTGCACTCAACTCTACTGACAGTACTGATTATAATCATGCATGGTTTTATAATACAGGAAATGAGGAAGGGGTGACCTATGCAATGTAAACTCATGGCGCTGCTGTATTTGTTGTTTGTCTCCTGTAAATTTGTTTGTATTTAAGGTCCTGACATACCAAAACTTAAGCCTTAGCTCTTCCAGTTCCTAGCCTGCTTTTGCGGTGTGCATCCTAATATTTAATGCTCTTTTCCTTCCAAAATGTTATAGAATTAGACTTCCCCTTCTTCAAGCGCTGTTCAGCCTAACTGGGCAGAGCTGCATATACGATTATTTCATGAATAGTAGGGTGGGAGGAAGCTTGTGTGGAGCATAAAAATTGGCATCAACCAATTTGGCCAACCGGTCATCATTTGTGCTGTATATTCTACATTATTAATCTTGTGTTTGGGAGTGAGAATGAATAATTTTCCAGAGCAGTGCTAAAGTGTCAATGTAAGGTTGTTTAAATTCCTGACATTGTTTGTCCTTCTAACAACAATCTGCTAGCTATCTAATAAAAGGCAAGAGGTGTAGGAGGAATATGAGGGGGAACTTAATGCAGCAAGTGTTAATAATCTGGAACTCGCTGCCCTTGAGTGATGAAAGTGGAAATAATGGATGGGTACTTGAAGGAAATAAACATACAGGACTATGGGGATGGAGCAGGGGATAGGAACTGACTGGATTGATCCACAGAGCTGGCATGATGGGCCAAATGGTCGCCTCGTGCACTATAAATAACTCATGGCTCTTAATGTTTGATGTGTACTTCTGTAATGTGACGCGACTGTGTCTTATTCCCATTCAACAGAATAAACTTTTTAACCACATGACATGTAGCATCAGTTAGGAGCATTGTTGATACAATCCTAAAATGTGTTACCAAATGAAGGCCATTTTTTATATGAATATTTTTTATTTCACATCAGGGTGGTGATTACTAGCACTAGTAAGCTGAAACATAATGCAATTAAGATATCTAACTGGAGTTCC
The DNA here is from genome assembly GCF_017639515.1 of Carcharodon carcharias. Classification (NCBI taxonomy): domain Eukaryota; kingdom Metazoa; phylum Chordata; class Chondrichthyes; order Lamniformes; family Lamnidae; genus Carcharodon; species Carcharodon carcharias. Next base: position 23,031,990 of record NC_054475.1, read on the forward strand.
TCAGTTTGCCACCAAGTTGGCAAAGACCTTAGAGCAAATCAGAACCCATGTCAGCAATCCCACAAGAAAATAGGGTGGTATCTCTGGTTCTAGTATAGGTAGAGGCCAAGCAGTGCTCCCATTCCACAGTTCAGAGATCAGGAAAAGAGGGGGGAGGTCTTTTTTTTTTAAAAAAAATCATAAACATAGAAAGTAGGAGCAGGATTAGGCCATTCGGCCCTTTGAGCCTGCTCTGCCATTCAATATGATCATGGCTGATCCTCTTATCTCAATGCCTTCCCACTTTCGCCTCTTCAAAGGGGTATGAAGAGAAGGTACACTCTGATCCTGCAACGACCACAAAGACTCGGGCTTCCTTTTAACCATTTTCATTCAAGCATATGCAAGGGAGTCGCAATCATTCCTAAGAATGAAGACCCAGCTCCCTGATTGATTACATTTCACCACTTTTGTACTTTTTCTTATAATACATTTGAATCCATCCAATCGGTAACCAACACGCTGGTTCCATTATCTCTATCCTATTGGGTATGTAAACAAGTGGTTTTGCTAACCAGTTATTCTAAAGGATGTATAAATAATTATATTATCCAATCAAAATTAAAACACATACAGAGACCTTAGTTCTTACAACTCAGGACTGTTTTTCATCAAAGCCCCCTCTTTTTGTCCATTGTTCATCTTCCCATATCAAAGCTAAAACCATCTGTCCCTTATCTGAGAGAGGAGTACACTTAACCTAATTTATGTCATACTTTTGACTCCAGTCTGACTCTCAAGGCTGTGCAATGTTCATCTGGTAATCTTCAACTCTTAATATGTTTAGCAGTCATGTCTGCATGGAGATTTTAGAGGTTTTTCAGTAAATTCTTACTGTATTCTCTTTTAGCATTTTTAATTTTCCCCTAATATCCAAAAATGATCAATTTCTTTCTTGAATATATTCAGTGACCTGGCTCCCCCAGCCTTCTGTGGCAGAGAATTCTGCAGGTTAACCACCCTCTGAATGAAGAAATCTTTCCTCATCTCACTCCTAAATGCCCCATATTCTGAGACTGTGGCCCCAACCAGGAGAAACATCCTCTCTGCATCCAATCTGCCTGCACCTAGTCTGTCTAGCCCTGTTAGAATTTTATACGTTTCAATCAGATCCCCTCTCATTCTTCTAAACTCTAGTGCACACAGGCCCAGTCGAACCAATCTCTCCTCATATGACAGTCCTGCCATCCTCTCTATCAGCCTAGTGCACTCCCTTTATGGCAAGGATATCTTTTCTCAGGTAGGGAGACCAAAATTGCGCACAGTACTCCAGGTGTGGTCTCACCAAAGCCTTGTATAACTGCAGTAAGACATCCCTACTTCTGAACTCAAATCCTCTTGCAATTAAGGCCAATATACCATTTGCCCTCCTAATTGCTTGTTGCACCTGCCTATTTACTTACATGTACTGGTGTACAAGGACACCCAAATCCCTTTGTACATCCACATTTCCCAATCCAGCACCATTTAAATAATATTCTGCCATTCTGTTTTTCACACCAAAGCGTATAACTTCACATTTATCCACATTGTGCTGCATCTGCCATGTGTTTGCCCACGCACACAACTTGTCTAAATCGCCTTGAAGCCTCCTTGCATCCTCCTCACAACCCACAATGTTGCCCAGTTTTGTCATCAGCAAACTTGGAAATATTGCATTTGGTTCCCTCATCCAAGTCATTTACATATATCGTGAATAGCTGGGGCCCAAGCACTGATCCCTGTGGTACACCACTAGTCACTGTCTGCCACCCTGAAAAAGACCCGTTTATTCCCACTCTCTGTTCCAGTCTGTTAACTAACACTCAATCCATGTGGAGTTTAACAGAGCTCCTGCTCCTATTATGTTGCCTTGGGATTTTTGGGCTTTGACTTGGGGGAAAGCAAAGGTGCTAGCCAATTTCCTTTACAGTTGTTAATTTTGTGCATCTTGAGTTGATATTTTGCGTTTTACTTCCATTTCTGTCCCTAAACAGCTGCTGATCTAATCCTATAAAATTTGTTTTGCAATGTCATTTAGTGAAGAGGGAGTTTTGTTGGGAAATTTAATTGCGTTTTCTCTGATTAGTAGTTTTTACCTAATGACTTGGTTTGAATCTTAATTTTGAGTACCGCAATTTCTGCCAAGCTTGATCAAGTAATACTTGATCTTTGCTTTTCCCACTTATGCTTATTCCTAGGCATAGAATTGAATGTCAGACTGATATTCAGTCTGATAATTTAGCGACAGTGGAGGAGTAACGAAGTGGTGGCGAGGTAGAGCTGGGTTTCATCTGCGTGCATGTGAAAACTGATGCTGTGTTTTTCTTCTTGGATGATGTCATTGAGGGGCAGCATATAGATGAGAAATTGGAAGGGGCCAAGAATATATTCTTGAAGACACCAGGGGTATCGATGTACAAGTTGGAAGGAAAGCTATTGCAAATGGTACTCTGGCTATGATTAGATAAGAATAGAGCCAGGTGAGTGCCGTCGTCTCACCCAGCTGAATGATGTGAAGGTTAAAGAATGAGAGAAACTTAAATTCGGCAGTTTGGATAAAGGATGTTAAGGGGCATGTCACTTGGAGGTATATGAGAAGTATTACATGGTATAGATAAGGTCAATTCAGATTATTGTCTCAAGCTTGTAGGGCAAGAGATCTTAAATTATAGTTAGTGTAAGTAATTACTAATCTTAAAAAAAAAGACTGATAAATGTTTGGAGTAATCTGCTGGGTAAAGTTTCCAGAGTTGAGCATTAGAGTGGTTAAAATACTAGATCTGTTATTTGGCATTTTATTGAATTTAGAAATTTTTTAGTATATTGCACTGCCCATCATTCTAAAGGAGGTTCTGGTTGTCATTAGTTCATGTAAAGACAGCACAATTGAGTATAAGCTATCTAATGCATTGTTCTTTTCAGATGTTAAATGTAAGCGTTCTAAAATCTCTGCAACCCTGGAAATCGTGTCAGGATTTGGACCCATTTACAAATACCGGCAGCAGATCACCTTCCGCTGTATTAAAGGTTATGAAATGGTTGGCAGTAGTACCATTGAATGCAGTGAAAATAACACATTTGTACCATCACCACCTATTTGCAGACCACGTGAGTAACCATCTCTTAAACTTCAGGATAGAATTTATTCTGAATTGAATTCTCTAAAGTCTGTTAAAATGATGGGCTGGATTCTTTGGAGGGTGGGAGGCAGTTTACTGATGAACTGTTTCAACGTTCACTGTCACTACACTTCTGAGACTGATCATAACTTCAGGATTTTGGACATGTTCAGGATAGTGTGAAAATCCTGAAGTTGTGGTCTTTCACTCCGGGTTCTGCCACAGCCTGCACTGTGGATCCTCCTAGACTTGGCAATCACTGAAATCAGTGAGAATTTCAACTTTCCTTCCTCTGCATTGTTGTTTCAAACACGATTAAAATGTTACATCTTGTTCAGTCAGGTTTTTAACAGCGATGTGATCGATAAAGTTTGAACAACAGGACTCTCCCTGGAAAAAATAATTTTATAATCTTGGGGTGCTTTTAAATAATAGATTTTCATGCTAAATTTTTTGGTGGTTGTTTGAAGTTTATTCAGCCTGTTTTTAGCTTTTATTTTTGTCCCATGTGTATCATGCAATCTTTAAATTACATCGTTTTTTTAAAAAAAAAAAAATTGTTTTATTCCTGATTGTATGGGGGGGTGGTGGGTCTGTGAAAATGCTTTAATGTGGTTGGCTGCTTGGATAGTTTGATGACATCACTCCGCTCCAACACCACAGTCAGTTGCAGTACTGACAGAAGTGAAATTATTATCAGAAAGATCATTTGATCCTGCAGCAAACCTTACTTCGTGGTCAGCGGCGAGTTCGCTTGCTTCGTCACTATCTGCAAAATCTGGCTCGATATATTTAGATGTGGATATTTCCCAAGATCCTTGCTCCTCTTTGCTTCTTTTACAAAAAAAAAAATCAGAAGTTGAAGTTTTGTAACAGAAATAGTGGTCATTTTTAAAATGAGGTTTATAATTTTTATTTGTAACAGTGGTTTACATAGCTTACACATACAAACTGGCGGAAAGCTCAACTTATTTGTTACTCAGCTTTGCTGCCCTCCTTATGTGAGTTCATGATAGTTAGCAAACAGATAAAAATTGTGCTGGTTTTAAAGACTGAGAAAACATCCTTTAGAATTTTGTACTGTGTAAAATATACCAAATCACCTTTAAATTTGATAAAGATAAAAGATGATCCAAAACATTCAACATGTGAATTAAAAGGTTATTGTGTTGGTGGTAGAGCTTGTGGCTTGGAATTTCTGCTTAATTGTAATGCTGCTTACAAATGAAGCCAAATGACCTGAAAATTGAAGCTACTATAAACACATTGCAACAAAAACATTGGGCTGCAATTGCAATTGTCAGTTTATAAAAGTGTCCAACAGCCCTAAACACCTGTACCTACAAATGGTAGTTTATTTTTGTCATGGAACATATAATTAACATTTCAATTCACTAACTCGCATCCTGGTTAATCAACACATTGAATTTCAAATTCCTAGCCTTGGTTTTTAAATGCTTACATGGCATTGCCCTTTCCTATCTCCGCAGTCTCCTCTAGATCCGCAACACTCTGATATCTGTGCTCCTCCAATTCTGGCCTCTTCAGCATCCCCAATTTTAATAATTCCACCATTGATGGATGTGCCTTTAGCCGCTGATTTGCTAAGCTATGGAATTCCCCATCTAAAACTTCTCGGCCTCTCTTTCGTCCTCTTAAGCCACTCCTTAAAAGATTTTTGTTATTTTCCCTAATGCTATTTTGTGGCTTATATCAAATTTTGTTTAATACTCGTGAAGTGCCTTTGGACATTTTACATTGATACTATATAAATGCAAGTCTCTGGTGGTGGTATCTGTAGTACAGGCCTCACGGGACATGACCTTCAGCAGAAGAGCAGATGTGAATACATTTCAGCATAATCTGCCTCCAAAGGAAGGATGCTGATACGACAGCATGATAACTATAAAAATGAGAGTTTAGGAATTAGGAATTTTGAAGTCTTCTCCTGAAGACAGTGCAAGATTACTGCTACACTGCATTTTACTAATGAAGGAAGAAAGAAGCAAGTGACAGAGCCTTTGATTTAGCTATGTCAGGACAATAGTTATAACTCCTATGCTGATACAAAGTTAATTCTCTGGGAGTTATACATTTTCATGATGGGAAGATTTTGAAGGATAATTAGTTGGGCATTTTTATGCATAAAATATTTGATCAGGCTTTTTAGCAAGTCTTCTGAAAACTGATTCAGGCCAGCTGTCACCAAAATAAATCTTACTGTTGCGTCCTATTAGAAGTGGATACTGGCACCTGTAAGTCCACCAATGGAGGTTATCTGAGAGAACACAGAAGAAATGCTTAGTGGTGTAGTGCTGAACTACTTACTTAACTACAAGAATTTTTGCTAACAGTTGGCCACCTGACTACAGTAACAATAAATAAACTTAACGGCATACTCCAGAATGTCCTTTCCTTTATGCACACCACATTCTTTGAGAAGCACTGTTTTTTGATAACACTGCTTAACAGTTGGATGATTTTCTTTTTCTGTCCAATGTATAGGAACTGCGGCTACTACAGCTGGTAAGTATATTACATTGTATTAATAGTGTACGTAAACTGTTTCCTTTTACATGTTTTAGCATTGTTATGGTAACACTTTCCACATGATTAATTTTACTTTTTCTTCCTGGCCCCCTGTACAGTACCTGCTGCTACAACAGTACCTGCTACTACAACAGCTGGTGAGTGCATTGGATTAACCTAATAGGGTACTCTCAATGGCCACAAAATTGCATAGAAACACGCAGTTTGGTCCAACCAAACTGTTAGTTTTTATTTTTAATATGAGCAGTTGCTCTAGTCCTGTTCCCACATTGCTTAATGCCACCTTTATAATCTATTCTTAGTAACTGAAGCAAAGACCACGTCTAACTCCAGGAATATGGTGCATGGCCACACAACTTCATATATATTAAAGAAAAATTCTCCTTTATAACTTGTTTTTCTTCAATTTAACCTTCTATCTATGTTTACTCATTTTAGATCACCCAACCACGTGAAACAGTTTGTTTCTGTGCGTCCTTGGTCTCCAACTTCTCAGCCCCCAAAATGCCCACTTCTATGTCTTTTTCCTAAATTCACAAATAGGACTGCCATGGTAGACCCATGGTTTCAACTTGTAACTGCCCCAATGAATTGGTTTCTTCCAATCACGGCTCTATTTTGTGGCCTCCTGGCTAGTCTATTCCCAACTAAACCGATGGCTTTTCCAATGCTCTCCATCACTTTCAGTTTTTAATTTCCTGGCCCTAACCATCCCCCGTTCACCATGGACATCCAGTCTCTCATATACCTCCATCCCTGACGAGCACTTTTGTCTTCCTGTTCCCTCAGGCAAAGACTCCCTACACTGGTTGATGGCGTTCTCGACTGTGTTCCCCTTGTCCTCACCTTCCACCACAACAGCTACAATATTCAATGGGGGAAGGTGGTGACATAGTGGTAATCCAGACACCGAGGGGCCTGGGTTTGAACCCGTCATGGCAGATGTTGGAATTTGAATTCAATAAAAATCTGGAATTAAAAGTTTAATGATGGCCATAAACCCATTGTTGATTGTTGTAAAAACCCACCTGGCTTATTAAAGTCCTTTAGGGAAGGAAATCTGCTGTCCTTACCTGGTCTGGCCTACATGTGACTCCAGACCCACAGCAATGTGGTTGACTCTTAATTGCCCTGGTTTAGAGGACACTTTAATGACGGGCAATAAATGCTGGCCTAGCCAGCGATGCTCACATCCCATGAACAAATAATTTAAATCCTCTGCCATTTATGTCACCTCCAGCAAGATGCCACCACCAGTTTTACTGTACATCTTTCCCTCCCCTTTCAGCGTTCTGGATGGGCTGTCCCCTCTGTGACGCACTGCTTTGCTCCTCAGTCATCACCCCAACACCTTTTCCCCTTCCCATAGCACCTTTCCATGCAACATCAGGAGGTGCAACACCTGTCCTTTTACCTGCTCTCTTCTCACCACCTAGAGCTCCAACCGCTGCTTCCAGGTGTAATAGCAATTTGTGTGTGAACCTTCCAGTCTAGTCGACTGTATTCACTGCTCGCTTCTCTACACTGGGGAGACCAAAAGCAGGTTGACTGTTTTGCAGAACATCTCTCCTTTCAGTCCACAAGCGTGACCCTGATTTTCTGGTTGCTTGTCATTTTAATTCTCCACCTTGCCTTCAGCTGATCTCTCAGTCCTTAGTGTTCAGTGAAGGTCAATGTAAGCTTGAAGATTAGGCACTTTGCAGCCTTCTGGACTCAACATTGAGTTCAACAATTTCAGACTGTAATCCGTTCCCCCTATTTGTTACCTTTTCCTGTGCAGGTTTTGGTTTCACTGTAGTTTTTTCCTTGTTTTTGTTCATCATTCTGCCATTTGCACCTCCTCTAGATGCAATGTTTCTTGCCCTATTACAGCTCACTTTGGATGTTTAATCTCTTCTGTCTCCCAGATGATCACAGTCCTTTCACCTTTTTTAGTCATTCATGGGATGTGGGCGTCACTGGCCAGGTCAGCATTTATTGCCCATCCCTAATTGCCCTTGTTCAGAGGGCATTGCTGTGGGTTTGGAGTCACATGTAAGCCAGATGGCAGATTTCCTTCCAGAAACCAGATTTTTACAGACAATGATTTCATGGTCATCAGACTTTCAAATTTCACCATCTGCCGTAGTGGGATTCGAACCCAGGTCTCCAGAGTATTACCCTGGATCTCTGGGATACCAGTCTAGTGACAATTCCACTGTGCTACTGCTTTCCCACCCCTTTTTACTTAATTAAAACCTACTACGTTTCCAACTCTTCCCATTTCTGATGAAAGGTCATGAACTTGAAATGTGAACATATTTATGCATACAATACTTGATCAGGCTGTATTACAATTGTTCTTAAAACTGTTTCAGGCATGTTTTAGACATGGAAACTAGCACCTGTAAGTCCATCCATGGAGGTTATTTAGAGAACACGAGAGATGTTAAGTAGTGTATTGCTAAACTATCTTTTTTGATCACTTGAGTATGGTAACAGTAAATAAACTTAATAGCTTACTCCAGAATGCCCTTTGCTTTATGCACACCACATTCTTTAAGAAGCATTGCTTAACATTAAGAACATTGTTATAGTAATGCTGTCCACATGATTAATTTTACTTTTTCTTCCTGGCCCACTGTACAGTACCTGCTACAACAGTAGCTACTACCGTACCTGCTTCTACAATAGCTGGTGAGTGCATTGGATTAACCTAAGAGGGTACTCTCAACGGCCACAAAATTGCATAGAAACAGGCAGTTTGGTCATATGAGCACAAGTCTTACACCTATGTGCTTGCCCTGTTCCCATTTTGCTTTTTTATCTTTGCTTCGCTTACTAACTGAGAGTGCATTGGATAGCCATACTACTTTGTGTATGTATTTATATAAAAAAAAAGTTTCTGCCACTCTCGTGTCTCTTGAAATTTAACCTTGTATCTTTGTCCATTCATTTTAGATCACCCAAACATATGAAACAGTATGGTTTGTTTCTATTGTTCCATGGCCTCCAATCTCAGTCCCCCAAACTCAAACAGTCCACTTCTATCTGCTTTCCAAGATCTATAAATAACACTGATTTAGTAGACCTTATTTCAGCCTGTAATTGCTCTGCTGACTTGGTTTCTTCCTATCTCGACTCTCCCTTTTGTCCAGCCTCTTCCCACCTATGTGCCCTCCATTTCAATAGTTTCCAATGACCTGATCCTAGTTGTCGTCTCTTCAGCATGGAAATTCAATCTCTCTACACTTCCATCCCTTACCAGGATGGCCTGACGTCTCTCTGCTCCTTCCTTGAAAGGAGGCCCAACAAACCTCTATCCCCTGCCACCCTCCTCCATCTGGTTGAACTTATTCTCACATTGACTAATTTCTCCTTAATATTGTTTGCTACAGTACCCACACTCCAGGTCAGGCCTTGCCAAAGCCCTGCACTATTGTAGCAAGATTTTTTTTTACTAAAATCCTCTTGCAGTAAATGTCAACATGCCATTTAATGCCTTAATTGTTTGCTGTACCTGCTTGCCAACTTTGTTCCTCGTAAGACTACGCCTACATCCATCTAAGCATCAACATTTACAATATTCTGCTTCTGTATTCTTACTACTGAAGTGAATAACCTCACACTTGCCCCATATTATACTCCAATTGCCACTGTGTTTGCCAACTCAAATAACCTGTCCAAGTCTCTTTGCAGCCACTTTGGATCCTTCTCACCGCTTACATTCCCATCTAGCTTTGTATCGTCAGCAAGTCATCTAAGTCATTTTAAAAAATCATTTCATGGAATGAGTGTCACTGGCAAGGCCAGCATTTGTTGGTCATCCCTGATTGCCTTTAAGAAGGTGGCATTGATCCACTTTCTTAAATCACTGCAGTCCATCTAGTGTAGATACATCCACAGTGATTAGACTTCCAAGGCAGGCTGATGTGTAGTTTGAGGCTGTATATAATCCAAGGGTGGTGACAATCTGTTGACACAGGTGTTCTGTTGCTGACGGTATGCTCAGTTTATTTCAAAAGAGCAAATTTCTTCAGGAATAAAATAATTGATACATTAGGAGACTTGAAGAAGGAAAAGAATCGACAAATCTCTACCTATTGTTTTCTCCAATCTGACTCTTGTCTTGCTTATGCTGTATCACCCACCATTTTTGAATATAGTGTCGTGACATTTATAGACCTTTGACTCATGGCCAACCTCCTGCAATCTCTCCATTTTACACCAGTAGCACTGTATTCCTTTCAATTGCTTATTTCAACATATCTGTAAATCTAAAGATCTGTAAATGTAAAGAAGGCTGAACACATTTGAATGTTGCTACACTGCCGTAGTTTGCGAAAATGCACTTTCTAACCGCATTAGCAGCCATGCAGTGCTGCCCATTGCTCATACACCAACTCACGAAAACTGCCAACCAGTAACTAAATAAAACCAAGTTCTTCAGTTAACATCCCCTATATCACTAGATTGCCAAAGAAAATTTTGACAACAATTGGACCACTATCCTTCTGAAGACCTCCCCCCTTTCACAGCACTTCCCAGAGCAGTCTGCAAGTCTAAGTGTATTGTCATTTAGAGATCCACTCCCCTACTGGTGTGCTGCATCACCATCTCTCCCTCTCCCCAGCCCCCTGCCCCTTCCCAACACCCACACACACTCTGTCGCTGAGAAAAGTCTCATATCTCTAAAGCACCTTTAACAACCTCAGAATAAGCTGTGTCCCTTTGAAAACTATGAAATACTTTTGAACTCTAATTACTACTGTAGCATAGGCAAAATAATTGCTCTTGAAGAACAATGTTGGTTGGAGAGATCTGACTTGGCCACTAAAGCAGCACTTGGAGTGGAAGATGATGATCCAGCTCTTTGAAGCCCATCTAGGTGGGAAATCTGCCATCTCCACTGATAATGAACACCAGTAAATCATTAATCAGCATGAATTATTGCATTTAGGACATTAGTGATCTAGGATCATAACGTATTTATTTGTCTTGCTGAGTAATGACTGACTGACTGGATTTGTACATGGGGACAAAATTAGCACCTGTAGAATTCAGTGAAGGCTGAGAGCTTAGAGTAGCAACCCCTTCCAACTTAGAGTGGACAGTTGTTTGTTGCATGCTGGATGAATAAAAGCTTATCCACTAACAGGGATACTTGTGATTGAAGAATTTATCTGTTTAATATTATATACCTTAAGTAACTGGGAATGTTTTTATGGTTAACTTAAAATGTTCCTATTTCTTTTAATCCTTTTGCAGAAGGTGAACCTGAAAATCAAACAGGAAAAATTGTTGGTAAGTGGGCAAACTAATGCACAGTTATGTTGTATTTGCAAACTTCATCAATGCACTTTTTTAAAAAAAATACATACTGATAGTTGAAAACTTGAGTCATATATTTTAAATGGAAATTGAAGATGAAAGTGGAATTGCAAATGTTGAAACTAGCAATATTCTGAAGTGAGTAACTCACTCCTGACTCTCCCAAGAATGTCCACCATCCACAAAGCACAAGTGTGATGGAATATTCTTGTCTGTTTGAGTACAGCTCCAACAAAACTCTAAACACAACAACATCCAAGACAGAACATCCTGCTTGATTGGCACCTCATCCAACACCGGTGCATAGTGGCAGCAGTGTTTACCATATAGAAGATGCACTGCTCCAACTCACCAAACCTCCTTTGTCAGCACCTTCCAAACCCGAGACCTCTACCACAAATGGGAACACCACCGTCTGCAAGTTCCCCTTCAAGTCATACGCTCTCTTGACTTGGAGCTATATTGCCAATTTTCACTGTCACTGATTCAAAACCGTGGGGCCCCCTTCCTAAAAGCATTGTGAGTGTACCTACACCAGATGGACTACTGTGGTTCAAGAAGACAGCTCACCACCACCACCTCGAGGGAAATTGGGTTATGGACAAGAAATACTAGCCTTATCAGCAATGCTCACATCCAATGTAAGAACAAAAAAAAAAAACCAGAGTGCACAGATTTAAGGTGATTGACTAAAGAATGGTAGACAAGATGAGGAAATTTCTGTGTGCACAGTTATAATCTAGAAATGCACTGCCTGAAAGTGTGGAGGAAGCAGATTAAATAATAACTTTCAAAGTGGAGTTGGATGAATATAAATATTGGCAGGATGGACGATAGGGAAAGGGCAGGAATTGTTTTTAATTGAATAACTCTGTCAAAGAGCCAGAACAGTCAGTGTTGCCAGATGCATTTCTTTGTTATATCAATCTATGATAAAGGAATGGATGGCAACTTAATCCAAGCTGACTTAATTTTGGTAGTACCTGTTCATCATTAATACATAGAATAATCTAAGGAAGTGGAAGTAGTGCACATTTTTCTCATTTGCCTTTATTGCATTTTAGGTTGTGCTTCACTAGAAATAAACCATAATCATTTAAGAGAATTCAGGATTATTGCATTTAGAAGTTGAGCTGCTTCAGATTCTAAAAGATATTGCAAATTGATGATATGTCAGTCACTATATAAGCCCCAGGGTTTTGAATCAGTGACAGTGGTGGTTCCTGAATAATTTGCATTTATCTGTACTGGATTGCTTTTCTTGTTTCAAGCATTGTTTATCTTTTGTATTTTTAAGGAATTATTCTCGGTGTTGTTCTCCTTGCTGCTGTTGTCCTTGTAATCTATTGCTGTAAGAAGAAAAAAGAAGGGTAAGACAATTTCACATTCTTCATTGAATTACTTTTGGGGCTGATAGATCATGAACACACTACACCCTGTCTACCTTTGGCCTTTCTCCACATACTTCGTTCTTGATATATTTACATTTTCTGTTATCTACTTGACTTACTGAAAAACTTTCAAAATGCATCTGCTTTGCATTGCGAAAACATTCGCGTACATAACTGGTTTTATATGTTGATGGTCAGCCATAGAGTGCTGATTGTTGTAATTTTTCAGTGAAAATATTTCTCTCAATTCTATTGAAAAATGTAAATGAAGTGAAATCTCAGAATATCTACCCTTGCATCCTATCTTCATCCCTGATTGATCAGTGCCTCACAGCATAGGAAAGCCCTAGATTACACCCTCTTGATCTTGTCACAACAAAAAAAAACAATCAGTTGAGAGTTTCTACTAATAATAGTTCAAATCATTAATTTTTTTGCGTTACAACAATAGGTACACTTCACTGGCTATAAAGTGCTTTGGGGTATACTGGGTTGTGGAAAGCACCATATAAGTGCAAGCTTTTATTTTGTCTATTTGTCTGTTCCATAATCATCATTCTTGTATTTATCCGAGGCTTCTGATGTATCAAATTTAAATGTAAAAGGAAGGTGCTTAAAAAGACCTTAACTGTGGTCTCAAAGATGGTCTATATAAAGCTATAAAACTGTCTACTTGTTTGTCTGTCTATCTTTACCTCACTTGAAAAGGCATAGGAAAGGGACCATTTGTGGCATAATACATTTTACATGTAGCTGTTTCATTTATGGACATCCAAGTGTATTTCTTGCAAGTGAACTTGAATGTTGGTGCTTGACACTACAATTAAGTACCAAATTCTTTGTCTGTGGATTTTGTGCTTCTAATTTGATTTTAAAATATTAACATGTACATGAAACTATTGTTTTTCTATCCTATTATTACTGAATTGTCTTTTGTGCTTGTCACATGTTACCTTTCCAGACAATATACCACCTCTGAGAAAGTTGCCATGAACCCTCAATCTGAACAAGTCCAAGTGAAGCCCAATTTAGCTGATCATTAATTGAAACTTTAAAAAAAATCAAAAGGTATATCATTTTATAAATCTTACGAGTTATTTTATCTCTCCAGTACTGTTTTGATACAGTGTTTAAGTATTTATATCTGGGCATGTTCAGAGGTTATTGGCCTGGCTGGTATTGCATAGGTTGGAGCTAGCATGTGAATTCCTGAAATAGGCCTGTACCATGAAAACTCAATGTCATTTGTAGGAAAGATGTTAGAACCTTTGCTGAACAAATAAGAATTTTTGCTAAAAGATGGAAATAACACTTCATCTGGAGAGGGAGAATATAAACCTAAGTCAACATGGATTTTTAATAAGGTTATAGCTTAGTAAATTATTTGAAGAAGTAATAGTAAACAACATATACATGGACTTTTAAAAGCTTTTTGACATGGCAGCACGTAAGATCAGAGTGTGTGTTGTCATGGTCCAAATATCAGATTTAATTGAAAAACAAAACACAGGGCAGGAGATAAGGGAGGTTTCTTGGACTTATTTCACTTCATAATTTTGAAAACTTGTTTCTCTCAAAATCTCATTGGGCGGAAGGCGGGGGCGGAAGGGGAAGGGGGGGTGGGTGGTGGTGAGGGAAAGGGCGTTGTAGGTCAGGAACACAACCACTACACTATCAGTAAAGTCATCATAAGGCTGTCATATAATGATGGAATTGGTGACATGAGAATAGTTTTTGATGGCTCTACTGTTCACTTGGATGAAATTGCAGTTCATCCATATCTCAGTATCATTAATCAGTCGACAGCACGCAGGAAGTAAGGAGTCGAGAGGTAGTGGTGCAAAGTGTCAACAGCACACATGGAAGCTATAGTGTGTGAATGATATTGCCAAGTGACCGAATGTATATGAGGAAGGAGGATACAAGGATAGATTGGGGCTCTGGAGGTAGGGGTGGGTAAAGTAGCTGTGCTGAAGATGCTGTAGCTATGCTTGAGCAGTCAGGAATCTAGTGGTAAGATGCAGCTGAGTCAAAAACTGAAAAGGGCTTAAGAGATAAAGCAGTACAGTCACAGAGGATGTAATTTGTAACTTTGGATTGCAGAGCTTCAAACCAGTTTCAAATGGTTTTAAATATGGAGTTGTGGAAAAGATAAACATTTGAGAGGCAACAACATGTTGAAGTACTTTTTAGTGAAGGAAGGGATTAGTTATTGGGTGCAGTTTGCAAGGACAACAGGTTTGAGGGTGGGTTTTTAGAAGAGAGAGACACACTACTGTAGTAGTGGGAACCATTTACAATACTATCTGGTTTGCAGTCAGGAAGGCAATTTGGGTAGAAGCGGTTTAATGGAGTAGGAGATGGATGTCATGGGCAAGGTGAACTTGAAGAGGGCATGAAGCGAGCTGAGGGGGGCGGAAACTAGAGTAAGACACTGGTTCAAACACAGGCCCGAGGAGAGTCTGGCTATGGCGGGGAAGAGAGGTGGGGAATAGGTGGGAGGGCAGTGATTTGGTTTGCCTAGGAAGAGGGAAAGTAGAAAAGGTAACTAAATAGATGGCCTCAATCTTGCTGGAAAAGTGCACACCTGTGGCTGGTGAGCATTGAGGAGATGGTGAGGCTTTTCAAGAGGTGGTTGACAGTGGAGCAAAGAAACCAGGAGTTCTCTTTTGTGCTGTTCAAAATTAATCCTTAAGTTGAACGGTTTTGGCAGACGAGAGTGAAAACAGAGTCCAACTGGATCTACTGAGGAATGGTTAGATCAGTTGATTAGAGCTGCACAGAGCAGGAAAGATAATTTTGCAGACAGGATGTTTGGAGGGAAATTAAAGACAAACAGCTTTTTGGAATGCAGAATTACCTGGAAAAACTCAGCAGGTCTGGCAGCATCGGCGGAGAAGAAAAGAGTTGACGTTTCGAGTCCTCATGACCCTTCGACAGAACTTGAGTTCGAGTCCAAGAAAGAGTTGAAATATAAGCTGGTTTAAGGTGTGGGTGGGTGGGGGGGGCAACAACGACATCTTTTGATGATCTGCTTCTATCACTGCTTGTTTGTCCCTACAACCACACCAACCCCCTCCACTTCTCTCTCTCTCTCTCTCTCTCCGCACCCCCCACACACCTTAAACCAGCTTATATTTCAACTCTTTCTTGGACTCGAACGCAAGTTCTGTCGAAGGGTCATGAGGACTCGAAACGTCAACTCTTTTCTTCGCCGCCGATGCTGCCAGACCTGCTGAGTTTTTCCAGGTAATTCTGTTTTTGTTTTGGATTTCCAGCATCCGCAATTTTTTTGTTTTTAGCTTTTTGGAATGCCTTGATTTTGGACAGCAGTTCCTTCGATTTTGAGGATGCAGTGAGCAGATCATCAAGAAACCATGATTGATTATGGCTAATTACAAGGAGAACTCAACCCAGAATTGCCCTCCCAGCTCTAATTCACAAGTTTTGAAATATACTGCATTTCCTCCATCGTGGCAGAAACATGATCAAACTTAAGTTTTGTTGCTCCTTTCCAAATCTGAGATGGGCTTTCCCATATCAGCTTGTATATTTCCAGTTGTCACTTTAAGATTCTACCTATAAGTGATGCTAAACTGATTTGCTCTACAGCTTTTCTTGATTTTCATTTGGAAATAATGCAGAGCTTTAATAGAGAAACGAAGAGGAAGGCCTATAGTCTCTTGATATGATCAAGGTTGGAGAAAATAATTGCATTTGCTGAGCACCTTTCATGACCACAGGATGTTCCAAAGTGCTATACAGCCAATGAAGTACTTCTGAAGTATATTCAAGGTTGTAATTTGAGAAACATGACAGCCAATTTTTGTAGAGCAAGCTCCCAAAAATAATATAACAACCTGGTAATCTGTTTTTTGTGATGTTGATTGAGGGATACATTTTGTTAAGACTCGGGGGATAATTCCCCCTGCTGCTCTACCATTCTGACCACACACTGATCTTCAGTTATCTCACCTGAATTCAATAAATTTATGAAATAGATAAACTTACAATTCTGCCATTTCTGTCCCAGTTTGTAAAATCTAATGGATGTTTGTTATCTGAACTCTCTCAAAAGCACCTAACATGCAGCTTTGATTCATCACAATTACATTACTGCACTTTTTTTCTTCTAATGAACTAATAGTAAATACAATATTTTAGTAAGACTTGTTGCATATATTTTCTTAATGACCTGAAAATGCCAAATGACACTGCTGGTTTAATCATTTTAAAAGTTTAGTGACTCAATACTGATCACCCAGCAAAGAATTTGATTCCTATATCTTAGGCCCATTCGAGCTCCTTGAATACTAGTGTTGCAATCTGTTTGACCATCTTGCCATATATGCTACATTTAAAGACCTTTTACTAATTATTTTTTTCTTCTTCCCCTCTCAGGTTAATAATTTGAACAGCTCATCATGTTTGGTGTAACTACTTACATGTCCTAATTTGATTGATCCTGTCTACAGAGCAACTGAACCTGAAGCAATTTCCTTCCCTATTGAATAATGTACAATAACATAGCTGACACTGTTTCCACATACTTACTAGGTGTGTTCGTACTGAATTCATTTTCTGCTTTTTGAAAATAGAGATTGGTCAATTTAAAATAAATAAACATGCACTGTAAAGTTTTAGCACAAGCAATGTGGTCACATGGCAGCAATTCAAGTAGAAACATATTCCATGCTTATTGCAAGAAAAAAGTCTCCCACAATTTTCCTCTGATAAATTGAGCTAAAATTGCGCAACATTCTTCTTCCTTTTTTACCCCTTTATTGTACTTGCCCTTCACTTTAGTGAAAGCACTTGAAGCTAATGGAATTGATACTTTTCACAAATGACTGCTAGAGTTACGTGAGATGTATTTGAGCACTTTTTGTGTACATTGCTAAATTTATTTTTTATATATGCAGACACCCACACGATATTAGCAGTCAAATAAATTTCTTTATTGCAAAGGTAGTTCCTTAAATACAGGGTTTCTAGTTATTCTTTCACCAAAATATTTAACAGAATCAAAACTTTTTCACTCTGGGAAAAGCTACATAAAACGGTCTCTGTAAAACAGGCTTAGGTATATAGATACAAATTTTGTTTCTAGCCTTGAGACTTGTTTATTGTTATTGAATATGAAAATTTAATTGGGAAATGTTTTCTCCTAAGTTGAAAAGGCAAGTTCACATCTGGACTCTATTATCTGAGGAATGACACTGTTTCTGTCATAATTTCAGCACCTATCATCAAAGAAACCAGCTTCCTAACTTCGAACTTATTCCATTATAAAGTTTTTTGTTTAGGATTCAAGTTTCGTAGCAACATTACACATGCTCATGCCTTGAATTTAAGCTTGTGCAATGGAATGCCATTGGAATTAAAGATAAGATGATTGTAGGGCCTGTTTTTCTAATTAACATGAACCGCTGTGTACAGGTGTTAAATTTGCTTGAATATATACTTACCTGATTTTGTTAAGCTGAATCAACATTTTCTGAAGTTTTGTTCTGCTGGGCAGTATGAAGTTAGCAAAAGATAGTGTCAGTGATTACCATTTCAGAATTTAGTTGTGTTTGGTCTGTATTCTGTTAGAAGCCTCAAGATCTGTTTTTGTGCGAAATTTGTAAATATAGCAGATTTATTTATATATACTGGGGGAGTTGCATATCTGAAATTTTAGAGACTATAATTATATAATATAATTTGATATTGAAAAGAAAACACATCAAAATTAATACCAACCCATTCAATAAATGGCATGTTGTCTTTTTTAAAACCTTGTTCTGGAGTTTGCTCACAAATTTAATGTACCTTGGGTAATTTTGACATAAGAGCAAAACTGTTCCCTTTTTTTCCTGAGATTTGCATAAAATTGATTTACATCAGTTTTCTGCTGAAGTATTGTTACACGTGAATTTCTATGGTTGTTTGTGCCGCTTCTGTTTGCGGTGCATCTAACAACCCTCTGCTGCTTATTTAGATGATACTCCCAGCCATGGAAAAGACGAGCTCATGTGAGTTTCTTGGATTTGCATGAATAACGTGTAAACTTATAGCCAATAATTTAGGTGCTGCATTGCCTGAAGACAGACACAAGGTTTCTGGATTTTGATGGCAATTTTAACTTAATTTGGGGGGAAAAAAACATTCTTAATGAGAATTGCACCATGCTTCATCATCAAAGTGCAGTCTTAATGCATCTGAAAATTTTCATTGCTGCTTGCTCTCTAAAGCATTCAAAAGGATTAAGCACCTGAATAGCCTTCACAATTGTCATGACTTTGTTCTCCATGATAATGAAAGATGAGCATTGGCAGAGGCAAGAGTCTTGAAGAGTGAGGTGCCATTGCATAAGACAGAAGATTGCTTATTTTTACTAATCTTGCTGCTGCATTTGTCTTTGATTTTGTGCTCACTTTTATGTTCTGGCGTAAGCAAATGAACTCAGGAAATTTGGACATAAACTCCCTAGAACAAGATTGCCAAAGCTCCTAGTGTAATTTCTGTTGTAATATGGGGCCTGTATCTCTACTCACTATAGATAACATACAGCAGCTCAACATAAAGCAAATACTAGGTTTGAACTTGATCTGATCTTTGCCAGTGGATTGTCCATTAAAACTGCTTAAAATAATCCCCTTGGCATTTGTCACACAGGTCTTTATTTTTTAATAAAATTTCCCATATTTTGCCTTACACCTGAAGACACAGAAAATCTGCCTGAATATATACATTACTGTTATTAAAAGTTATATCTGTTTTTGTTTCTCGTGATTGCTGACCATTTGAATTATTTTATTGATGAGGTCAGATCATAGGGTTAACTTTCTTTGTAACACAAGTCAATCTCCTGCGATATTGATCTAATAAAGTCAGTTAGAGGGTGTGGAATAAATGGATTAAGGCTGAAGGATGACTGCAGCTTTAAAGTGGTTAGTGTTTAGGATTGGTGGCATCTGGAGATTTTTGGAAGATGCAGTGAAAGAAATGTGAATAGGATAGTTGAAGGAGACCAGGCAGCTGGAGGCTAGAAATTTAGTGCATAGCTGGAGGCGGAGTGACAGGAACATTGGAGTCCTGAGGTAGGGGTCCTGAGTTAGTCTAGAACAGTCAGTAAAAGTAAGAAAGGGAAGGAATTCCAAGAATGTATTTCAATTGGATTTTTTTTCTCTATCCCCAAACCCCATCCCCAAAGAATGGTCCAAAAAGGGCAGAATTTTTAGCTTTCAGGCTGAAGGAGATGATGAGAAACCGCAGGAAGCCTTACAGTAAATAACAAGATTTCATTTTGAAACTTCGCAAGCTCAAATATGTAAACTAAAAGTCAAACTAACAAAAAAATGAACTTTGGCTAGTAGCCAGTGACAGCCAGAGTCAACTTTTGAGACCCTGCCTAGTGTAGGAGCGTGCAGCTATAGCTGTGACTGTAATGCAAATTCCACATTAAACTTACAATCAAGAGGTAAACCTGAAATCATTACAAAATGTTGTTGCCCAAATAAGCAGGATGTGAAATACTTAACATTTTTAAAGATATATTGTATATTTAACCAGTCTCACCATTATTATTTCCCATTTCTCCTTTTTCTCATTTTTCTCATCTACATGCTGCCCCTTGGTGACATCATCTGTAAACACAGCTGTCAGTTTCCACAAGTATATAGAAATTGCCCAGCTTGACTAACTTCTCCACTCCTCTTGATTCTTCCGCTGTGTCTCAGTTGTCAGGCAGCTGGTTTGACATTCAGCATTGAATGGGAGAAAATATATTTCAACTGAAGCCAGTTTCCTCAGCTCTCACCACAAACTCTATTTGCTGGCCACTGACTGTCCTTTTCCTGGCTATGCCTGAAGCTGAACCATACTGCTCGCAGCTTTGGTACTATATTTGACCCCTAGATGAGCTTCCAATCACATTCACCCCATCAATAACACCATCAGTTTCCACCTTTTGTAAAATTGTTAAAATGTGCCCCATCTTAGCTCATGTACTGCTGAAGCATTCATTCATGACTCTAGACTTGAGTGTTCCAATGTACTCCTGGCTGGCTTCCACATTCTACCCTCTGTAAACTTGATGTCATCCAAAACTCTGCTTCCTGCATCCTAACTTGCATCAAGTCCTTTACACCTGTGTTCGCTGTGGCTCCCTGTTATAACCTTGGGTTTTAAAATTCTCATCCTTTGTTTTCAAATCCCTCCATGGCCTAGCCCCTCCCATCTCTGTAATCTCCTCCAGCCTCACGACCCTCATATATGTGCTCTTCCAATTCTAGCCTGAGTATTGCCCATTTTAATTGCGCCATCATTGGAGGCCATTATTCAGTTGCTATACCCTTAAGTTTGGAATTGCCTCTCTAAATCTCTCAGCTTCTCTTCCTCCCTCCTGCTTTAGAATTCTCCTTAAAATCCCACCTGTTCAACCAAGCTTTTGGCCATCTGCCCTAATATCTTGTGGCTTGTTGTCAAATTTTGTTAATGCTCCTGTAAAGCACCTTGGGACATTTTACTACATTAAAGGCACCATATAAATATGGGATGGGGAGGTTTGCAGTGCTAGCCTGGATTTAGGATCTAGTTATTTGTCTTTATCATTGGATAATGTACCTGATGAGTTTGCATGTCATTGTGTGGAAATTGCAAAAGCTGCATCAGAAATGTGTTCTTATTTCTAGCAGATTGGTTTTTCTAACTGCACTCAAACTAAATATTGAATGGCACAGGGCTTTTACGTTCCATACAAAACAAGTTGGAAACATTGGCATTTTCTAATGGTTAAAATTTGAAGCCTGCATTCTTATCTAATGTTCAAAGTAATCATCCAAACAAAAGGCAAAATTTATCACATTTACAGATGTGCATATAATGCAAGTTTGTGGACAAGATTGCTAGTTTTCTTTTTAAGCAGGCTTAGTATCCTAAATATGGAATAGCCACAGATCATTACTCTGTGTACTCTGCAGTAACACCCAGTTTAACAAGTTTTTGACAAGGATCAGAGCCCTGGGCTCAATCATCTGTTATTGTATGATAAGTGACAACAAAATTAGTTGTTTAATGTTGCACTACTTTTTCAAGGTAATATGTTTCATTTAGAAAAATGCCTTAAAGATGTACAAAGATGTTGTTAAAAAGAAATTACTGCAAAATATGATGGCTAATTTTTCATAGCTGAATGGCAGGTTGACCAAAGAGCATTCTGTACTTAAATAAGCTGATACTCATGTATATCGAGGAAATGTGTAAGTTGATAAATGCAGTTTCAAACCACTGATTAATATTCCAATTGCTAGTCATCTTAAATCTTAATAAAATTGAAAAGCTCTTGAATTTGTCTCTCTTTATTTACTTCCAGAGCCTTTATGCTGCTTAGCGCTGTCATTGCCTTAACTTTTCTCAATGTTCCAATGCCCTGTTATATAAGATGGTCAAACTCTGCTCTTCTCTTTCCTGTTCTGTCTCTGGTTGCTGCAATGTGTCCTCATCTTAAAATACAAATATGTTCAAGCTAAGTTTTTTAAGAGATTTCTATCAGTTACCTAGTTACTATGAAACAGAGCAATGCAGCTTAGGCAGTATAAGGTAGTTTTACACCACTGGGTATGGGTTTTGTTGTAAGGTGTTGGACATAGTTCACTAAGTCTTCTAGTCTTGGGTAGTTCAACAGTAAGTATTAATTACTAAAAACTATATACAGAGGTAAAAGTGCAAGCTAGGAGCTGTTTCTGTTTCTACACACTGATCTGTCCAATACTATACTGACCCCTAGGTGTGGGTCATGTCTTCTCTTACATCATTGTGTGGGTGGTACTGTATTCAGCCCCACGTTAATCCTTTTATGTGCCAGACCCTTATACTACACTTCCCCCATGTAATTAGGTTGGATAAACAAGTTATCCCAGTTTACCCCATGTATTTACATTATTGCTGCTACCCCATCTCCCCTTTCAAGTCTGAGTCATGCGTACAGGTGGCCTGGAGGCCTTCTAGCCCTTCCATGTCCTTCCTCTCACTGCTGTTGGAGGAATGGTAGGATCTGTCGCTGCAGGTAAACTTTGTTGAATCAGAGGTTGTTCTGGCATCTGGGTGTCTTTTCATCCTCCCTTTCTGTTCTTTGGCATTGAATCACTATTTGTAGCTTTCCCAGTTGTAATGATAGACGGTGGTTTATCCTCCTCTTTATGGGGTGGACAAATTCTGGGCTCACCTCTATAGTGTTTCTTTCTCTCCTTCATGCACCTCGCCGTGATGCACAATGGGATGGAAGATTGCTTTTCCTGTTGAGGGAATGGCTTGATAGCTCACCTTTGCGTTTGGCTGTGTGGTGTGCTGTCGTCAATGGATGGCTGCATCTCGGTTTGTGCCACTTTCATGCGGACTGGGGATTGCAGCACCTGCTCTGTGGTCTCAGGCTTCATCTCTCCAACTGGTGTCAGAGCTGGAAATTGAGGCTCTTATTGCTGGCGCCTCTCTTGACTGTCATCTACTCAGTGTCATGGTAACCAGCTGAATGGTTGGCTGGTCTTTCCATGAGGGGCTTCTGACACCTGGAACGAAAGTGGACAAATCTATTCTGCAAAGAGAGAAGACATTTCAGAGCTGAAGTCCTGGTTGAGAGAATCTTTCTTTGTTGGAGCTCTCTGGAACTTGCAGTTCTGTATAATTTATGACAGGGGTTAGTCTTGACATCTGCCATTTTGAGAAGATTTGGGCTACACGGGCATCCCTGCTCGAGAGAAAAAGATTGGTTATGGGTAACTTAAAACAGCTCAGATGTTTGCTGCCATAGGAGGAAGTGACCATAATATGAATTTACCCTGCAATTTGAGAGGTATAGGTTGGAATCAGATGTAATGATATTACAGTTGAATAAAGGCAACTATAGAGGCATGAAGGAGGAGCTGGCCAGAATTGACTGGGAGATGAGCCTAGCAGGAAAGACAATGGAACAGCAATGGCAGGAGTTTCTGGGAGTAATTTGGGAGACAGAGCAAAAGTTCATCCCTAGGAAGAAGAAGCATACTAGGAGGACAAGGCAATCATGGCTGGCAAGGGAAGTCAGGGACAGCATAAAAGCTAAAGAGAGAGCATACAATGCGGCGAAGAGCAGTGGGAAACCAGAGGATTGGGAAGCCTACAAAGACCAACAGAGGACAACTAAAAAAGAAATAAGGAAGGAGAAGATAAAATATGAGGGTAAACTAGCCAGTAATATAAAAGAAGATTGCAAGTTTTTTTTAGATATATAAAGGGTAAGAGAGAGGCAAAAGTGGATATTGGGCTGCTGGAAAATGATGCTGGAGAAGTAGTAGTGGGGAATAAAGAAATGGCGGAGGAACTGAATAGATACTTTGCGTCAGTCTTCACAGTGGAAGACACGATTGACGTCCCCAAAGTTCAAGAGAGTCAGGGGACAGAGATGAGTATGGTGGCCATTACCAAGGAGAAGGTGCTAGGAAAACTGAAAGGTCTGAAGGTGGAGAAATCACCTGGACCAGATGGATTACGCCCCAGAGTTCTGAAGGAGATAGCTGAAGAGATAGTGGAGGCGTTAGTGGTGATCTTTCAGGAATTACTGGTGTCAGGGAGGGTCCCAGAGGACTGGGAATTTGCTAATGTAACACCCCTGTTTAAGAAGGGAGTGAGGCAAAAGACGGGAAATTACAGGCAGATTAGCCTGACCTCGGTCATTGGTAGGATTTTAGAGTCCGTTATTAAGGATGAGATTTCAGAATACTTGGAAGTGCATGGTAAAATAGGGCAAAGTCAGTATGGTTTCATCCAGGGGAGGTCATGCCTGACAAATATGTTAGAATTCTTTGAGGAGGTAACGAGTAGGTTTGACAAAGGAGAGCCAATGGATGTTATCTACTTGGACTTCCAGAAGGCCTTTGACAAGGTGCCGCACAGGAGGCTGCTCAGTAAGATAAGAGCCCATGGTGTTTGAGGCAAGGTACTAGCATGGATAGAAGATTGGCTGTCTGGCAGGAGGCAGAGAAGGGTATCCTTCTCAGGATGGCGGCCGGTGACTAGTGGAGTTCCGCAGGGGTCAGTGTTGAGACCACAACTTTTCACTTTATACATTAATGATCTAGATGAAGGAACTGAGGGCATCCTGGCTAAGTTTGCAAATGATACAAAGATAGGTGGAGGGACAGGTAGTATTGAGGAGGCAGGGAGGCTGCAGAAGGATTTGGACAGATTAGGAGAATGGGCAAAGAAGTGGCAGATGGAATACAACGTGGGGAAGTGTGAGGTCATGCACTTTGGTAGGAAGTATAGAGGCATGGACGATTTTCTAAACGGGGAGAGAATTCAGAAATCTAGAGTGCAAAGGGACTTGGGAGTCCTAGTCCAGGATTCTCTTGAGGTTAACTTGCAGGTTGATGTGGTAGTTAGGAAGGCAAATGCAATGTTGGCATTTATTTCAAGAGGACTAGAATATAAAAGGGATGTGCAGCTGAGGCTTTACAAGGCTCTGGTCAGACCACATTTAGAATATTGTGAGCAATTTTGGGCCCCGTATATCAGGAAGGATGTGTTGACCCTGGAGAGGGTCCAGAGGAGGTTCACGAGAATGATCCCAGGAATGAAAGGCTTAACATATGAGGAACGTTTGAGGACACTGTGTTGATACTTAATGGAGTTTACAAGGATGAGGGAGGATCTGATTGAAACTTACAGAATACCAAAAGGCCTGGATAGAGTGGACGTGGGGAAGATGTTTCCATTAGTAGGAGAGACTAGGACACAAGGGCACAGCCTCAGAGTAAAGGGAAGATCTTTTAGAACAGAGATGAGGAGAAACTTCATTAGCCAGAGAGTGGTGAATCTATGGAATTCATTGCCACAGAAGGCTGTGGCGGCCAGGTCATTGAGTGTATTTAAGACCGAGATAGATAGGTTCTTGATTGTTAAGGGGATCAAAGGTTACGGGGAGAAGGCAGGGCAATGGGGTTAAGTAACTTATCAGCCATGATTGAATGTCAGAGCAGACTCGATGGGCCTATTGGCCTAATTTCTGCTCCTATGTCTTATGGTCTATACATTAATAGTTCCAGAATCATGCCTATGACTGGAAGTTGCATTCCCCTAGGCCCATAAAGCGGTGCAGCTGTTGTTCGTAGCTAGAGATGTCCCAGCCACAATTCTTTGTTCAATAGGATCATAATACTGGTTCCTGTGTCCAATTTAAAGTTTGAGAGATGGCCATCAATAGAGATATCTGCATTCCAGAACAAAAATCCAGGATCTTTAACTCTGCCCAAGAAGGATGATTGTGTGTCCTCTTGCCGTGCTGTCGCGACCTCATGAATCATCTTGGGATCTTGTGTGTTTTGAGATTTCGGCTTTGCATAGCTTCCCAGAGTGTCCTATTCAGTTAGATTGAAAGCTTTAAGCTGAAATTGCTAGATGTTGATCACGCCTCTGAGGGGCGCTTTGCTCCATAGTGCTGGCATGGTCACCCTACTGGTTGGTTAGGGTATTGCTTCCCTTGGCTGACGTGCTCTGCTTCTGTGCTGTTTCACTAACTGGACAGTGGAGTTTACTTTAGACCACAGTTTGCTTTCTCCTCTTTAATATGGATCTGTGCTGCAAACTGAGTTTAGATTGCCTGACAATCTGGATGGCTTTCTCAAATGTTAGGCCTTCTTTTGCTTGAAACGTGTATGAGTGTGTCGTCCAGTACCTCTGCAACTATTCTGTCCTTGATTAGCTCCGAATTCAGGTCACTGTAATCACAGCCTTCAGCCATTCTGTACAGCTCATTAATGGAGTTGACAAGTTCTCCTGACTGCTGGACACATATATTAAATTTTAGTCCTTTCAAGGATTTTGTTACCTCAAGTTCAAATAAGCATTCGAATGATTTTAAAACGTCATCAAATTTTGCAGCTATTAGATCATCAGCTATTGGGCCTACCGAATAAAGCAATGTGTTAACTTGTTCAGCTTCTGTCTTTTTGTTCAGACCTGAAGCAATCCCATCTCTAAGGAATCTCATTCTCCAGAGCCCCCAGTTTTGTGATTGATCTGGACCTTGGCTAAGTCCAAATTGACCTGGAAGAGTGGATTTCTGATCCATGGCTTAAAATTTTGAAATTGCAGGTTTAGCTTTGAGGTTTCTGAATATCCAAGGTGGCACTGCTGCATGCCTCTGCACAAAGGGTTTTCCTGCATTTGCCAGTTTTGGTGGGCTCCTGTAACAATGGCATGTGCAATCTCGGCATTTAAATTTTTCAATAATGGCTGCTTGACTGGTTAGACTCTTCTCTGCTTTAACGCAATATTCTTGGATCTTGGAAATGTTGAATCCTGGTATTTGTTGGGATTTTAAAGCTGCCTACTCGGTCACGATTTTTAATTCTTTTTCTTCGTTCAAAGTGAGCTTGATCGCCACGTGTTCAGGTGTTGACTCAGAAATTGGGTTTCTCAAACTGCAATTTGAACAGTAATTTCTAACCACTGCAGCATTTAACTTTTTTAATAGGACTTGTCCAGGAATTTTTAATTTTTACCTAGATCTGCTAACTCTGCACACTGAGTATTAAAGCTGGACTTCCATGGGATCCAATGGAGTCTTCTACAGTGTGGAATTCCTGTCTTCAGCTTCCAAGCATTTCTTTGGAGCTTTTCTCTGGTGCTTTCCTTCTGCATTTTAGCTCCTTGAGCTTTTCAGGTCTGAACGCTGCTTTGATTTTCCTTCAGTTTTCCAGAATTCTAATTTTCTTCAGTCTCTGCGAGGTTTTGAGTTCTATTCGCTGCCACCATGTTATAAGGTGTTGGGTGTAGTTCAACAGTAAGTATTAATGAGCTACTAGAAACCATATACATCGGTACAGTAAAGGTCCAATCTAGGAGCTGTCCCCATTCTTCTACGCATGGCTTTATCCAACACTGCACTGACCTCTAGGTGCAGGTCACGTGTTCTCTTACATCATTTGTGTTGGCAGTACTATACTCAGTCCCTCATTAACCTTATATGTACCAGAGTCTTATACTACAGGTTTAATGCATCATTTAACATTTATTAATTTAATTAACTAGTTAGATATTGTTTGACATGTTAACCTGTTTCAACTACCAGTGCTGAGGGAAAATTAGAAACCAAACAGTACTCCTTCAGCTTCCTCGCCTATCGTGGTAAATGGCCCATCTTCATTTTGCTTTTTTTCTCTCCTAGCCTGCTGATACTATGTATAATTCAAAGCTCTGTTCTATTTTCTTTGTGCTTCCACAGCATTTAGCTCTGCTTGCAAATGGTTTGGAAGCTTTAACCTTTTATTTATTTCAATCTTATTTCTGATACCTAATTGCACTCCATTTTAATGGCTGTTAGGAGATTGACTATACCATGTTTCAAATGTGAATTGCCCTATCAGAACATATTGAGGATACCTTTAAAGATCAGAAAGTGGCAGAGAACTGGCAGTATTTAGACTTTCTGCTTGATTTTTCTGGTCTTATCCACAAATAGCTTCAGTCTCCATTTCTGTTCCCTCACCATAGATACATGTATAATAGGTGGCGTTATTCTCCACACTTTGACCACTAGATGGCTGTAGGTAACTACAGTGAAACCTGTTAATCACAGAAACCTTAGGGACATCAAATTATTATTGATAGTAGGTGGAGCACTGGCAGCATTCACTCCGCTGTTTCCGATCAGGGCAGAGGGGGCGGAGTTTCCTGGGGCGAGGGGCTGGATTTTGAGGGGGCGGGTTAAAAGGAGGGGGCAAAGAATGCGGGGGAATAAAAGAATCACCAAGAACTGGCTGGCGATTCATTGTATTGAGGTGACCGCACGGGGTGTGACCCTTCAATAAAAGATCAACACATGACTGGCACCCTGGCATCTTTTCGAGACGAAAAACCCAGATACTGAGAAAGTTGGAAATGGAAGAGAAACTGTTGCTTGCTTTGGCCATCATTACAGTTTGGTTAGCCAGAGTAACAGGTGAGCAGCGTTTGATTTCATCATTATTAATGACATTTTATGTCTTTTTTTAAGGTAAAGCAGCAACCTGAGATTTACCGTAAACGCGAACAATTCAACCGTGAAAACAGCTAAGTTAGAAAGAACTTGAAAGACATTACAAGGAATAAAAAGTTTATCCTTCGGATACCGCTAAGTTAAACAAATGAACTTGGGGGTTATGGTATAAATTAGTGTATTGCAAGTTCCGTACTGGTGTTCAGTTCTTGGCGTGGTCTTTGAACTTGGATAGTGGTGGAAAACATTCTAAAGACTGTAAAATGTTTCAATGATGATTGTAGTTATATAAATGCAATAGAACAGGTTTATTCTAAGTACTATTTCAAGCTTAAAAGCAAAAAACTGCAGATGCTGGAAATCTAGAACAAAAGCAAAAATACCTGGAAAAACTCAACAATTCTGATGAAATTCGGACTCGAAACGTTCACTATTTGAAGCTTGATCAACGCTGGAAGGACAGTGGTTCGCAGGTCCGAAGTTGTAAAGAGCAAGTTTAGGAAACACTTCATGCAAAGAGCAACTAAGGCGACATGAAATGCTGTCCAGGCAGTGAAGGTGAAAACTTTGGATAGCCCAAGGCAAATCTTTTTCTTCTTTGTTTATGGGATGCAGGTGTCACAAGAAAGGCCAGCATTTATTGTCCATTGCCAATTTGCATTGAGAAAGTCGTGGTGAGCCACCTTGTTGAACTGCTACATTCTACGTGGTGTATGTACACGCACAGTGCTCTTAGTAAGGGAGGTCCAGGTTTTTGACCCAGTGACAAAGAAGGTATGATATACATCCAAGTTAGGGTGGTAGAAGCCTTGGGTTTGGAAGGTGCTGCAGTGTAGATGGTACACGCTGTAGCTGTGGAATATCAGTGGTAGAGAGAGTGAATATATAAGTGGTGGATGGGATGCTAATCAAGTGGGTTGTTTTATCCTGGGTGGTGTCAAGCTTCTTGTGTTGTGGAGCTGTACTCATCCAGGCAATTGGAGAGTATTCCATCACACTCCTGACTTGCGCCTTGTAGATAGTGAACAAGCTTTGGGGAGTAAGGTGGTGAGTTAATTGCTGCCAAATGCCCAGCCTCTAACCTGCACTTGGAGTCAGTTATGATCCTTGGCCAGACCCCCAAGTTGTTGGTGAGATCCAGTTAGGGACCAATAATCTTTTATTTAAAGGAGACAAAGTTTGAGATTCAAGACCCTTACTAAGTGAAGAAAGCCACAAGTATCTACTGCTTTTGAACAAACAAAAATGTATTTTACTGTACGAGGTCAAAAGGATAAAACAGTTTGCAATCTTATATTCTAACATTCAGGGTAAGTGTGAGGTACATGTGAATTAACAAGCCCCTGAGGTTGAACACACCACACTACACAGTGAATACCAAATGTGACCAAAACAATTGCTTGGATTTCTCAACAACCCACCCAGACATCAGTAACACTGAGTCAACCAATCTCATTGAACTTTGTCTCCCACCTGGGGGTTTCCAGACTTCACTTTTGAAGATCTTGTCTTGAAATTCTTTCCAAAACTTGATCCAACTTGGACAGCTTCAACAATGGTCAACCTCACTGGGTTTCAATCTTGCCTTGTGAGATTCCGTTCCCCTAGATTCTCAAGTACACTCTAACTTACAAGCACAATTTCAGCTCTTTGGCCATGCTGAGCAGAGCACCACTGTTCCAAAAGGGTACCTTTGCCCCAACTGCCCACAGCACAGAGTCATCAACTTTCAGCTGCCTTCTTGGATCTTCAGTCCTTCTCTTGAGCCCTCTTTGACTACCAGGGCTTCTCCTGAGCCCACTTCACTTAAAGCCTGCTCCCTGCAGCATTCTTTATCTAGATGGAAACTGTTTCTCTGCTCGTCTCTTTTTCTTGACTTAACTGAGACCTGTTTCTGTCCCCTGTCTTTGCCCTCACCTGGGACTCTTCTTGGGACCACTCCATCCCCACCCCCCCCCCCCCCCCCCCCCACCCCACTTGTCCCTCTCTTTGGGGCGCCTGCTGATTCAGGTGCTCCCCACCCAGTCACCTGACCTGGGTATTTTTGCATCCTCCTTTTTCCTCCAGGCATGCAGAGTCTGCCCTGGGCCCGAAGAACATGATGCCAAACTGCGCTGGTGCAGCCGGCTTCCGGTCTGCGCAAGTATGGGAAGCCTGAGGTTCATCAGGAATTGGATCTCCTGACCTCCAAGGTACATTTGGGTTTCTTAACAGCAGTGGCTGATCCAGTTAAGTTTCTAGTCAATGGTGACCTCCAGGATGCTGATGTTGTGGGATTTGCTGACTGTGATGTCATTGATTATCAAGAGGAGGTAGTTAAACTCTCTCTTGTTGCAGATGGTCACTTGTGTTGCAAATATTACTGGTTGCCATGATTGGAGGAGGAAGGGTTATCAATGTTTTGGAATGATAAGCTTAAGGATCAACTAGCCTTAGAAACATAGGATCAGAAGTAGGCCATTCTTTCCCTTGAGCCTGTTCTGCCACTAAATGGGATTATGTTAGATCCTTGATTTGGATCCAGAATCTTTTATACCCCTGCCAAGCAAAAATCTGTTGATCTCAGATTTTAAAATTATTAATTGAACTAGCTCTCACTGCCCATTGCCGGTGAGAAGTTCAACATTTCTGCCACCCTTTGAAAATAAATACTTCCTAACTTTTCTCTTGAATGACCTGGCTCTGATTTTAAGGTTATGCCCCCTTGTTCTGGATTTCCCCCACCAGCGGAAAAAGATTCTGTCTACCTATTTGTTTCAAAATCCTAAAAAGCTCTATATTCCAGAGAGTGCAAGCTTAGTTTCTGTGTTCTTTTCTCATAATTTAACCCTTGGGGACCTGGGAACATCCTGGTGAATCTGTTTGGCACTCCTTCCAAGGCCAATGTATCTTTTCTACGATGCATTGCCCAGATCTGTGCACAGTACCACAAATGTGGTCTAACCAGGACTTTGTAAAACTCTAGCAAAACTTCATCCCTTTTATATTTTTGTTTTTTTGCTATGAAGGCCAATACTCCATTAGCCTTTGTGATTAAGTTATCTGATTACTATTTCAGTTACCTGTAAATGTTCCCCTAATCTTTTTGGACTCAACTGTTCTCAGCTTTGCACTACTTCAATAATACTTGGACTTGTCCTTTTTCTGGTTGAACATTGATCATCTCTTTCTTACCTGCAATGAAATCCATCTGCCACAGTTTTGCCTATTCACTTAATCCTACCACTGTCTCTTTGTAATTTTGTATTCCTGTTTACTTATTACTTACAATGCCATCATCTTTGTGTCATCAGCATTGTAGAAACAGCTCTGTAGTTTGTTAAGTCACTAATTAATACAGTTTGAGGCACTTGCACAAATCCTCTTGCGGCACCAGCATTCACGTCTTTCTAATTTGTGTACATACCCATAATCCTGACTCTCTTCTCTTCTACCACCTTTCCTGACCAGTTCATTAATTAACTTTAAATTCTATTGAACTTTAGTTTTAGCTAACAGTCCCTTCTGGCAACCTTATCAAATTCTTTCTGGAAACCCTTGTAAAGTACATTCATAGATATCCTTTGTCTAATACTTTAGGACTTCATCTCTATTTGCCTTTGTTATCTTTGAGAAAATTGAAAAATATGAACCCTTGTGGAAGATTTGCTGATGCAGGCTGGTAGGGATAAAAGTGATACCTACAAAAAAGTAATATTTATGATGTATTAAAAGAAACTTCGAATATCTGCACTTCTGTATTATTTCCTACCTATTTATTTTTACATTATCCTTTTATGTCAAGTTTAATGATGTAAAAGGGCCATGCCAGCATGTATTTTGGGAAATGGTCACTGTCTTACTGTAACTCAGGCTTCACACTATAACTTGGGCTTTCCAACACCCAGTTCCATTTCACCAGCACTCTCTCAATTCCTCCACTTCACTAAATCATCAGGTTACTTGTCCGACGTCCAGTACTGGATAAGCAGAAATTTCCTCCAATTAGATATTGGGACTGAAGCTGCTGTCTTTGGTCCCCATTACAAATTCCTTTTGCTAGTTACTGACTCCATCCCTCTCGCTGGCAACTGCCCGAGGCTGAACCAGACTGTTCACAACCTTGGTGTTATATTTTACCCTGGGATGAGCTTCTGACTAAGCACCCACATCATCATTAAGACTGCCTATTTCCACCTGCATAACAATGCCTGACTCTGCCTCTGCCTCAGCTCATCGAGCACTGAAGCCCCCATCCATGCCTTTCAGATCATCCAAAACTCTGCCCGCACCCTTACTCACACAGGTCCCATTTAGTTTTTACCCCTGTGCTCACTCACCTAAACTGACTACGAGTAAAGCAACACCTTAATTTTAACATTTTAATCCTTGTTTTCAAATTCCTCAATGGCCTTTTCCCTCCCTGTCTCTGATCCCCTCCAGCTCCACAACTGTCTGAGACATCTGCACTCATCTGGCATCTTGAACATCCCATATTTTAATTACTCCACCATCAGTGGCCATGCTTTCAGCTGCCTAGCCCTAACCTCTGGAATTCCCCCCCTAAACCCCTCTGCCTCTCTTTCTTTCTTTAAGACACTCCTTAAATTTTACCCCTTTGACCAAGCTTTTGGTCATTTCCTAATCACCACCTTATGTGGTTTGATGTCAAATTTTGCTTTGAAGTGTTTGGTCCTTGTTGAAAACTTTGCATCTGTCCTCATAAGAGAGAGTGACAATACAGACATTGTAATTAAGGAAGGAAATGAAAATAAACCTGAGGAGAGAGGAAATCTTAAGGGGCTTAGAATCTTGAAAAGTAGACGAATTGCTGGGCCCAGATGAAATGTATCCCAGGCTGTTAAGAGAAGCAAGACATGAAGTTATGGAGAATTTAGCCATAATTTTCCAATCCTGTCTGTAAAAAGGATGATGTCAGAGGATTAAAGTATAGCTAATACTGTATCTTGTTTATAAAAGGAGCAAGAGATAAACTTAAGTAATTACTGGCCACCTCAGTGATAGGCAAATTATGGAAATAACTCGAGCAACAGTACTGATCATTGTTTAGAAAAGCATAGATTAATCAAGGACAAAAGAGTTTTGTTAAGGGAAGGTCATGCTTGACTAACGTGATTGAATATTTTTGAGGAGGTGATAAGGAAGGTTGATGAAGGTAGTAAGTTCGTACTTCATACAGATTTCATCATTGATTTAAGGTGATTGATAGAAGGATTAGAGAGGACATAAGGAAAAATGTTTTCACCCAACGGGTGGTAGGTGTTTGGAATTCGCTGCCTAAATTGGTGGTGGGCTGAAATGCTCAACTCATTTAAAAGGTACCTGGATCTGGATCTGCATCTGAAGTGCTGTAACCTGCAAGGCTGTGGACCAGGTGCTGTTAAGTGGGACTAAAATGAGCAGCTAGATTCCTTTTTCTCTTTTTGGCTGGCACAGACATGATGGGCTGAATAGTCTCCTTCTATACCGTAACTTTTCTATGGTTCTGTGGCTTTTGACAAGGTCCCACAAGGCAGATGATCAGAAAAGTAAAAGCCCATAGGATCCAAGGGCAAGTGGTAAGTGGGATCCAAAATTAACTGAGTGGCAGGAAGCAAAGGGTAGGGATAGATTTGTGTTTTTGTGACTGGAAGGCTGTTTCCAGTCAGGTTTGGCAGGGCTCAATACTTGGTCCCTTGCTTTTCATGGTATATACTGATGATTTATTCTGAAACGTAGAGGGCATAATTAAGAAGTTTGTAAATGATTCAAATATGCCCGTGTGGTTGATAGTGAGGAAGAAGGATGAAGGCTACAGGAAGATATCAATGGACTGGTCAGTTGGGCTGAAAAATGGCAAATGGAATTCAATCTAGAGAAGTGTGAGGCACAATACATTTGGAAAGGGCAAATAAGGCAAGGGAATACATGACAAATAGTAGCATACTGAGAAGTGTAGAGGAGCAAATGGACTTTGCATGTCTACAGGTCCCTGAAGTTAGCAAGATAGGTAGATGCAGTTGAGAAGGCATTCAGGATACTTTCCTTTATTAGCCAAGGCATATAATATGAGTAGGGAGGTTATGCTAGAACTGCATTAAACTTAAACACCAGTTAAGTTGCAGAATACTGATGTGGTCACCACATTAGAGGAAGGGTGTGATCATTTTAGAGAGGGTACAAAGGAGATTTACAAGAATGTTGCCAAGACTGGAAAATCTTAGCTATGAGGACAGATTGGACAAGCTGGGTTATTTTTTCTTTGGGACAGAGGAGGCTGAGAAGATATTCAATGAGTTTATAAAATTGAGGGGCTGAGTAGAGTGGATAGGAAGGATCAATCTTCATTAACAGTAACTGGGAGCATAGATTTGAAGTAATTGGTAGCCAAATTAGAGGGGAGTTGAGGATACATTTTTCATCCAAGAGGTATGGAACTCAATGCCTGCAAAATGGTAGAGGCAGAAATCTTCTAGTTAAACTTGCCTCTTGCATTATGCTCAAGTCCTGGAATGAACCATGAGATCTTCTCTGTACAACTTCCAGTAACTGAATATCCTTTTTGAAATAGCAAAACAAAAATTGTGCACAATTTTCCAGATCTCACTTTCTCTTTAGAGTCAAATGATTATAAGTAAAAGCCCTACTCCAAAGATTTAAGTACAAGGTCTATGATGAGAGAGTGCCACTATGTTGGAGGTTATCATTAGTTATCAAGTTAAACTGATGCCCTGTCTTCCCCCTCAGGTTGAAGAAAAGATCCCATGGCATTATTTATCAGACCGGGAGAATGGGACAAATTGGTTAATCTCTCAAAGAGCCACACAGGCATGATGGGCCAAATGGCTTCCTTCTCTGCTCTTATTATTCTTTAATTCTGTGATCTGGTTATTGCCTCATTGGTGCTTGTAATGTTTGTCAAATTGACTACATATTTCCTACATCGGAACAATTCCGACATATCAGCAAATGCATTTCCTTGATTGGAACACAGTTTGGGATGTCCTGACATTGTGAAAAGTGCTATATAAATGGAAGTTCATTCTCTTCTTTCACTAATGTGAACATGTAACATTCCAATATTCTATTTGCTTTTTAATATCATGGAAGCATTGTGCTAAATTTTTAATGATCAGCTTACTAAAACCCCAAAAACCCTCTTCTGCTCCAATTCTTAAAGAATCCACATCATCCTTCCCTGTGCCAAATCTTATAACCTCACATTTCTCCCTCCTGAACAGACTTCACCATTTCTCTACCCATTCATCAAGCTTGTCAAGATCCTTTTTAATTTGTGTGCATTGAAATTTTTCCACTGCTCTCAATTTGATATCATCTGCAAATTTGGACACCTTTGACACAATTTCTTCCTTTACCAGTTCTAAAAATTATAAGAAGTAGCAACTGAACTTTGTGATATTCCACTGGTAACTGGCTGCAAACTGATGCCAGCCTATATGGATAATGACTCATTTTGTGTATCAGCCAACCATTTGTCAATCCATTTTAACACATTCCTCTTTTTCCACTGTCTTTCGTATGTTTGTATATGTAGTAGCTTCTTATGTGGGCCAGTGTCAAATGCCTTCCTGAAATCCAGGTAGATAGCAACTATTTACGATTCTTATCTGCAAGATCCTCAAAGCAATCCAATGTATTAGGCAAGCATGATTTCCCATTCCAAAACCCTGCTTGCAGTCATGGATTAGTTCATACTGCTCAAGAAGCTTCCTTGTATTGTCCCACATAATATTTTCTAACATGTTCCAGCTAACCTTTTTGAAGATTGGAGTCACATTTGCTATTTTATAGCCTTCTGGCATTTGGCCCGAGCCCAGTGAACTTTGAAAAATATCTGCAAGAGGAATCACAGTCAGGTGATGCAACATGTTCAGAATCCTGGATAAAAGTTGTCAGAGCCAGGAACCTAATATGTCATGAGCTTCAGTCATCTCACTAATATATCCCCTCCTACGATTTAACAACTTTTAGGTCTATGTTTACTGTTGAACCTCCAATTCTACCACTTTTTTTCCATTTCATTGGTGAACACTTAAAGTACTTAAATGTTATTAATTTAATCTCTTTGAAATGATTCCACTTCCCTTCTACATCTTTTTCTTCCAGTGTCTCTTCCCATTTTAGCTCTTCCATGCATTCATGCATTCACTCATACTTCTGGCATTAGCTTGTTTAAAACTTAGCTCTTCAGTTGGTTACCTTTTGAAATAAGTCCCTCACAATTTCTGTAAATTCCTGCTCATATAGATTACGTACTGCAGTTAATAAAAGGAAGATTAAGTTCTCTTGGATTACAACTGAAGACTTCTAGTCATCTGCCTTACCATCTTCCAAAAAACTGCATGAGTTTCCCTTGACTACGTGGTCATCTGTAGGATTTTCCTATTACTAATTTGTTTCCTTTACTGTCCTTTAATTCCAACTGGAGTTCCCGGTACCCCTTTCAGCATCTAACTCTGCTGTGACTAATTCCCTTCTAACGAATTACACTGGCCAATATCAACTCGTATAATAGCATAACCTAGAACCATGCATTAATGGATTTACGAACATACAAAATAGGAGCAGAAGCAGGCCAATTGGCCCCTCAAGCCTACTCCGTCCTTCAATAAGATCATGGCTGATTTGTTTGTTTTCAATTCCACATTCCCAACTACCCCAATAACCTTTGAATCCCTTGCCTAACAACAATCTATCTATCTCTGCCTTAAAAATATTAAATGACCCCGCCTCCACCGCCTTTGGAGGCAGAGAGTTCCAAAGTTGCACAACCCTCTGAGAGAAAAAAATTCTCATCTTTGTCCTAAAAGGGCAACCCCTGATTTTAAAAGTGTCCCCTAGTTCTGGACTGGCCCATCAGAGTAAACGTCCTTTCCATGTTCACCTTGTCAATACCATTCAGAATCTTAGATACTTCAATCAAGTCACCCCTCACTCTTCTAAACTCCAGTGGGAACAAGCCCAGCCTGTCTAACCTATCCTCATAAGACAACCCACTCATTCCAGGTATCAATCTGGTAAACCTCTTCTGAACCACCTCCAACGCATTTACACCCTTCCTTAAATAAGGAGACCAAAACTGCATACAACATTCGAGATGTGACCTCACCAATGCCCTGTATAACTGAAGGGTAGCATCCTTCCTTTTATGTTCAATTCCTCTCATAATAAAGGATAGCATTCCATTTGCCTTCTTAGTTACTGCTGTATCTGCATGCTAAAATTTTGTGATCCATGCACTGGAATACCTAGATCCCTCTGCACCACGGAATTCTGCAATCGTTCTCTGTTTAACTATTACTCTGCTTTATTATTCTTCCTGCCAAAGTGAACAGCTTCACTTTTTGCTACATTATACTCCATCTGCCAGATTTTTTCCCACTAACTCCACCTATGTATATTCACCTGCAACCTCAAATTCAATCATGTGGTGGTTGCTGCCTCCTAGTGGTGCCTTTACTCTGAGATCATTAATTAATCCTGTCACATTACACACTGCCAAGTCTAATATAACCTGCTCCCTGTTTGGTTCCAGAACGTGCTGTTCTAAGAAACTATCTCAAAAGGGTTCTATGAATTCCTCATCCAGGCCACTATTGCCAATCTGATTTTTCCAGTTGAAATGTAGATTAAAATCACTCTTTATCACAAGCACCCAATATTTCTCCTTGTATAAAAACAAAAAAACTGCGGATGCTGGAAATCCAAAAAGAACTGTGGAAGAGTCATGAGGACTCGAAACGTCAACTCTTTTCTTCTCTGCCGATGCTGCCAGACCTGCTGAGTTTTTCCAGGTAATTCTGTTTTTGTTTTCTTCTTGTATACTTTGTTCTACATTGTGGTTACTGTTAGGGGGCCTGTAGACCTCTCCCTACCAGTTACTTATTTCCTCTACTATTCCTCATCATCCAAACAGATTCTAGATCCTGATGATCTGAACCAAGGTAATCTCTAACTATTGTGCCAGTGTTATCCTTGATCAACCACTCCACCTTTACCTAGCTTCCTATTCTTCTTGAATATCATATACCCCTCCATATTCAGGACCCAATCCTTGTCATCCTGCAGCCATGTCTCCCTAATGACTATCAGATCATATTTACTTCAATGTGCACTATCAATTCATTTATGAATGTCAGATACATTCAGATACAAAGCCTTTTGTTTTGTCTTTTTGTTACCTTTGTAACACCTAGTCTTGATTGTTGGTGAATTCTTAGGTTTTATCTCTGTCCTTGCTTTGCTATTTTATGACTCTCATTTCCCATATTACTATTATGGTCTCCTGCTTTGAATCTACCCTTTGATTTGCCACATCTACCTAAACTTGATTCTTAAGTCCCTTGTTTAATTTAAAGCCCTCTCTCCTTCCCTGGTTATGCGATTTGCAAGGATGCACATCCCAGCATGGTTCAGGTGTAAACTGTCCCAATGGTACAGCCCCCACTTTTCCCAGTACTCGTGCCAACGCCCCACAAACTGGAACCCACTTCTCCCACGCCAGCCTTTGAGCCACGCATTAATCCCGCTAATCTTATTTGCCCTGTGCCAGTTTGCATGAGATTATTACTGGTGAGGTTCTGCTTCTTAATTTGGTATTTAGTTTCTCAAAATGACTAGGCAAAACCTCCTGCCTATGTTATTGGTACCTCCCATTGCAAGTTCCTCTCCAACCCTCAGCAGATGTCCAGAACCTGGCACCAGGAAGGCAACACAGCCTTCTGGACTCTTGCTCTTTGCTGCAGAGAACAGTGTCAATTGCCCACACTGTATGGCTTCCTGTACCATGGTACCATGGTCAGCCCGCTCATCCACCTTGTAGACCTCACTTTTGTCCATACAGGTTGTGAGCACCTCAAACCTGTGACAAATGAAAAGTCTAAGGCTCCTCCACTACTGAGTGCTCCATCCCATTATTTGCCTCACTTAATGTCACATCCTCCTGTCCCCCACTGCTGACCAAAACAGACAACCCTGTTGTATGAGGTGTGACCATTTTTCTGGAACAAAGTACCCTGGTATTTCTCCCCCTCCCTTATGTTGTGGAGCCTCTGAAGTTCAGCTTCTAGATCAATAATCCGGACCAGGATCTGGAGTTTCTCTAGCTGCTTACACTTCCTGCAGATGTGTTTGTCATGGACCGCCTTGGCATCCAAAGGCACCCACATTCCACTGCAGCAACATAACACCTGTCCTGCCATTGTTGCATAAATTAATTTAACTAAATAACATAATTACTCAATTAACTTAGAATAATTCCTATGTATGCCACACCTCTTTCCCTCATGCACCGAATTCACACTTGAACCTAATTCGCTACTCACTCAATCTCTGTCTCACTCTGACGTAGTCGCCTGTCACCCACATACCCTTTACTGACCTTTTAAGTTGACTTTGCTTAATCTGCCCAACACAGGTAACTGAAAGTAATCCTGATATTGCCAACTTTAGTCTTATGTCAGGCTTCTATAAGAAACTTGGTTTAGACCACACGCGAGTACTGTGAACAGTTCTGGTTTTCATATTAAAGAAAGGACATAGACTGTAAAGGAGAAGATTCAAAAAAGATTTACTTGAGTTATAGCATAACTGAGAAGTATTGCTTATCAAAAAAGTTTGAAGAGGCTAAGGCTCTTTGCTAGAAGAGAGAAGTCTGTCGGGTGATCTGATGGAGCTCTTTAAGAATCTGAAAGCGTTTGATAGGGCAGACGAGAAAAAGGTGTTTCCACTTGCAGGGAAGAACATAAGAACTAGGAGCATGAGTAGGCAATTCAACCCCTTGAGCATGCCCCGCCATTCAATACAATCATGTCTGATCTCATTTCGGCCTCAGCTCCAATTTCCTGCCCTCTCCCCATAACCTTTCAACCCCATACTAATTAAAAATCTGTCTATCTCCTCCTTAAATTTATTCAGCGAGCCGGCATCCACTGCACTCTGAGGTAGTGAATTCCATAGATTCACGACCCTTTGAGAAAAGTAATTCCTCCTCATCTCTGATTTAAATCTACCACCCCTTAGACTAAAACCATGTCCTCTCATTCTAGAATGCCCCACAAGGGGAAACATCCGCTCCATGTCTACTTTG
This sequence comes from Carcharodon carcharias, assembly GCF_017639515.1. NCBI lineage: Eukaryota > Metazoa > Chordata > Chondrichthyes > Lamniformes > Lamnidae > Carcharodon > Carcharodon carcharias. Next base: position 23,072,466 of record NC_054475.1, read on the forward strand.
TCTATCCCCTTTAGCATCTTAAATACCTCAATTAGATCTCCTTTCATCCTTCTAAACTCTAGCGAGTATAGGCCTAAACTGCTCAACCTCTGCTCATAAGACAAGCCCCGCATCTTTGGAATCAATCCACTGAGCCTCCTCTGAACCTCCCCCACTGCAATTACATCCTTCGTCAAGTAAGGGAACCAAAACTGCGGTCTCACCAATGCCTTGTATAGTTGCAACAACACTTCTCTATTTTTACACTCTATTCCTTTAGCAATAAATGCCAAAATTCCATTTGCCTTCCTTATTACCTGTTGTACCTGCATACTAGTTTTTAACGATTCATTGCACTGAAGTTTCTCTCCATTTAAATAATAAGTCGCCTTTTTATTCTTCCGACCAAAATGGCTAACCTCACATTTATCCACGTTAAACTCCATCTGCCAAATTTTGGCTCATTCACCGAACCTGTCCATATCCATTTGTAAATTTCTTATTTCTTCATTGCAATTTACTTTCCCACCAATTTTGGTGCCATCTGCAAATTTAGCTATAGTACCTTCTATCCCTGAATCTAAGTCATTAATATAGATTGTAAATAGTTGGGGACCAAGGACCGAACCCTATGGCACCCCACTAGTTACAGCTTGCCATCCAGAAAAAGATCCATTTATCCCAACTCTCTGCTCTCTGTTGGTTAGCCAATCCTCTATCCAAGCTAATATATTACCCCTAATTCCATGTGATCTTATCTTGTGTATTAATCTTTTGTGCGGCACCTTATCAAAGGCCTTCTGGAAGTCCAGATATACTACATCTCCAGGATCCCCATTATCCACTTTGCTTGTCACATCTTCAAAGAACTCTAGCAAATTAGTCAAACATGATTTACTCTTCATAAAACCATGCTGACTCTGATGGATTGCATTTTGACTTTCCAAATGCCTCATTACTACTTCCTTAATAATGAATTCCAACAATTTCCCAACAACAGAGGTTAAACTAACTGGTCTATAGTTTCCTATTTTCTGTCTCCCCACCACCACCCCCCCTCCCCTTTTTGAATAAGGACGCTGTATTAGCATTTTTCCAATCCACTGGAACCTTTCTAGAATCCAGGGAATTTTGGAATATTATAGCCAATGCATCCACTATCTCCGTTGCCACTTCCTTTAAGACCCTGGGATGTAGGCCATCAAGTCCTGGGGACTTCTTGGCCTGACCTGGGGGCCATAAATAATAAATCCAATTGGGAATCCAGGAGAAATTACTCAGAGTGTTTAGAACGTGGAACTCACTAGGACTTGATGGCCTACATCCCAGGGTCTTAAAGGAAGTGGCAGTGGAGATAGTGGATGCATTAGTAATAATATTCCAAAATTCCCTGTATTCTGGAAATGTTCCAGTGGATTGGAAAAATGCTAATATAACTTCCTTATTCAGGAACAGGGATGGGGGGAGGCAGAAAGTAAGAAACTATAGACCAGTTAGTTTAATATCTGTTGTAGGAGTAGTTGAGGTGAATAGCATTGATGCATTTAAAAGGGAGCTAAACAAATACATCTATTGTATACTCCTTTGCTCAGAACCAGAGGAAATGATCTATGATAGATGATCTTCCATGCACCAGGTACTCGAGTCTTCCCAACACATTAGGCATTTATTGATTAGCAAGCTAGACTAACGAATTGCTTATTTTTTTTTGGCCTTTGAGGAATCAACTTCGAGCATGGCTTATTAACATTGTTTATCTCTGTGATTTTAAAAAACTTGTATAAACGTGCATTACTATAAAAACCCAACATTTAAATTTAACTTCAATAAAAACAAAATTGCTGGAAAAACTCAGCAGGTCTGGTAGCATCTGTGGAGAGACAAACAGAGTTAATGTTTCGAGTCCGTATGATTCTAGTTTTATTTCAGATTTGCAGTATTTTGCTTTCATTTAAATGAAGCTTATTTCTGAATCCTTTATCAGGAAAATACTCAGAGAAAGATTGCAAACGGTGATGGTGCATCATATGATTTTTTTTTATCACTAATCAAGATTTTAGTTTTCACCTTCAAACCTGTGCAAAGATCTAGAATTAATTCATCTTATAAGCTCCTACTGATGTTTAACCACGATTCAACATTTTGTACAAGCAGCAACAGCAGTCTGGAGAAACACATGAGTAATTTCATCAAGACCCAAAATTTTATTTTAAGATAGAGGATGTAAAAGAGAATCAGCTTTCAGATTCTTGTGTTTCCTGTGTTAGCTGGGTTTTTAAACATCTACTCTTTCTGTAGTAACCTTCACCTGATGCACATGGAAACCTTTAATATGGTGATTTTACAATGTCCATTGTAGGTATTTAAAAAAAAAATCCATTTACTCTGGTAACCCAAGAGTCAAGAATTCAAATTCTTGGCATGCCTATCATTAATAGTCACCTACAACGAATATAATACACTCCATTTTGAGGTAGTGATTAGGAGGAAAAAGAGGAGAGAGGAAACTGGTGCAGAATGTTAGCCATTTATCAAGCAAGACTTAATTAAGAAATAGGGCAGGAGTGACCTTAGGCCCTTTGAGCCAGCTCTGCCATTTAATAAGGTCATGGCTTATCTTCTACCTCAGTTACACCTTCCTGCAGTATCCCTACATCCCTTGACCCTTGATTCCCTTAGTATGCAAAAATCTATTGCTATTTCACTTGAATATACTCAATTCATACTCAACACCTCCGCACCTCCCTGGGGTAGAGAATTCCAAAGTTTCACAACCCTTTGTGTGAAGAAATTTCTCCTTATCCTAATGCTAAATGGCTGACCCCTTTTATTCCAAGGCTGTGATACTAGTAAGTAACTTACTAAGCATGAACTGTGAACAAGCAGTGAATGCATAGTAGCTGTCTAGAGTGGTGATGGATTGATTACATATCACTGAGATCAACAATGAAGGAATAACATTTGATTTATGTTTTTGCAGCAAAAAACAAATGATTGAGGGGCAGTGAGGGGAAAGAGAAGAGGATCAACTAAAAGCTCAGCTCAAAATCTCATGAAATTAAATCAAAGACAATTATAAGAAATGTGAGCTCGGAAAGTCAGGACCCTTCAAATATACTGCCAAAAGCAACATCATATGGCTAAGCAAGGACAAACCCCACATTATGGGATTTGCCTATTGAGTCCAAGATCAATTGCAACACCATTGAGACTAACTTATAAAGTGGAGGGCTAACCCATAGGCTGAATGGGCTAAGTTAGCACCCTGTAATGCCAAATCCAACACAATAGAACTACTCTATAAATGTGGGATCAGATTTAAAGCACCAAAAGCTGTGGCAGCTGCAAGCTTATACAGTACACATCATTAGTCATGCACTTTAAAACTAATTTCATCCACCATGGGTTTACTGCAGTTAAAGTTTGAGGAGTATCATTCATATTGGGTTGCAAAGGAATAGTTGTAAATAGAACTTATTGGAAAAATTTAAGGAGTACCATACTTCATTAAAAACATCCTGGATGCACAAACAAAAAGGAAAAGGCCTACATTTATATGGCATCTTTCACAGACTAAATATGTAACAAAGCACTTTATAACCAAAGAAATACTTAAGTGTAGTGAATGATGACAGTCAATTTATGTACAGCCAAGTCCCACAAAAAACAATGAAATACATAAACAGAAAATCTGTTGTTAGTTATGTTAGCTGAGGGATAAATATTGGCCAAGTGCTCCCTGCTTTTCAAATAATAGCATGGGATCTTTTAAGCCACCTGAGAGGCTAGGTTGGGCCTATCTCATCTAAAGTATTGCACCTTTTACAGTGTTGTGCTCCATCAGTACTGCAATGAAGTATCAACCTGGTTTACATGCTTAAGTCTTGGAGTAGGACTTAAAGCCATGACCTTCTGATGCAAGAAGCAGTAGGACTGCCACTAAACTAGGGTTGGTACTTGAACCTGAGAGGTTATCCATAGGAGACAGATATCTGTGATGTATGTGTATACTACAAGATACTTATTATCTAATATTTTTCTCTTTTCCATTTGTATGGATTTTTTGTCAAACATTTATTGTTCAATTGCCAATTCTCAACCTCAAGACAGTAAATGACCAGTCCAGGAGGCTGTTGTCAACTGCTTAAAACAGTTGTCAGACTGTAAACCTGTAGGTCAAGTGATTATGTTGCTAAAACATTGGCTACGTCAGAAGCTGTGTGTGACCCATCAGACGATCCCCCTGAAATCTTGTTCTTGTTGTTCCTCATGGTGGTATCTATTGTGAGATTAAAGATGACTGTTAACTGCTGACTCTGAATTCCCCAATTTGACTTCTCATTTTTGACTGTGAATTCCCCTGTTCCTGAGAAATTGGCAGCCATGGCTTGTTTTATTCTGTAATTTCCATGTCTTTCCACTGAGGGCTATTGCATTGGCTCTGGCTACTGGCAGTTGGATTTCATGTTACCCTTTTATTTAATCTGTTAAACTCTGGATTCAAAGACACTTTTAATAAGTCCTCTTGTTCCTCGAAAATAGAGGAAAGAATGCACATAATATCTTCCAATGTGTGACAGTTCTGTAAAGAATATCTGTAAAGATTGGATATTTAAAGGCCAGATTCCACGATTAGGGAACAGGTGAATTTGAGTCAGATTCATTAACCTACTTTTTCACCGAGTTGGGATGACATTTAAAAATGGTGAGTGGGTCCGGATTCCGGGATTCCCAACCTCGTTCCCGGGCTGTCTGAATTTTGGGAGTGCCTTTAAAGGGTGCAGGTTGGGTGGGGTCAAAAGCCTGGAACCTGAACTCCCAACCTGGCTAGCTCTATTGTGCGGGTAGACATGTCCTAGCTCTCTGCAATTTTCATGGAGTAAGAACAGGTTTTGAAAGAGTCATGGTCCATGGCACCTCAGAGAATTGTGAACCATAGAATGCATGAGGGGGCCTTTTAACAAGCCTTTTTTATATTCGTTCACTGGATGTGGGTATTGCTGGCCAGGCCAGCATTTACTACCCATCCCTAATTGCCCCTGACAAGGTGGTGGTGAGCTGCCTTCTTGAACTGCTGCAGTCCATGTGGTGTAGGTACACCCATAGTGCTGTTGGGAAGGGAGTTCCAGGATTTTGACCCAGCAACAGTGAAGGAACGGTGATATATTTCCAGTTAAGAATGTGAGTGGCTTGGAGGGGAACTTTCAGGTGGTGATGTTCCCTTACATCTGTTGCTCTTGTCCTTCTAGATGGCAGTGATCATGTGTTTGGAAGGTGCTGTCAGAGAAGCCTTGGTGTGTTGCTGCAGTGCATCTTGTAGATGGTACACACTGCTGCCATTGTGTGTCAGTGTTGGAGGGAGTGAATGTTGAAGGTGGTGGATGAGGTGTCAATCAAGAAGACTGCATTGTGCTGGATGGTGCTGAGCTTTTTGTGTTGTGGGAGCTGTACTCATCCTGGAAAGTGGAGAACATTCCATCACACTCCTGACATGTGCCTCATAGATGGTGGACAGGCTTTGGGGAGTCAGGAAGTGCGTTACTGTCTGCAGAATTCCCAGCCTCTGACCTGCTCTTGTAGCCACAGTATTTATATGGCTGGTCAAGTTCAGTTTCTGGTCTATGGTAACCCGCAGGATGTTGTTAATGGGGGATTCAGTGATGGGTAATGCCATTGAATGTCAAGGGGTGACAGTTAGATTCTATCTTCTTGGAGATGGTCATTGCCTGGCACGAATGTTAAGTCCCAGTAATCAGCCAAGCCTGAACATTGCCCACGTATTGCTGCACACGAACACAGACTGCTTCAGTATCTGAGGGGTTATAAATGGTGCTGAACATTGTGCAATTGTCCTCAGACATCCCCACTTCTGACCTTATGATGGAGGGAAGATGGTTGGTCCTAGGAACTCCTGTGCAATCCTGCGACTGAAATGATTAACCTCCAACAACCACAACCATCTTTCTTTGTGCTAGGTATGACTCCAACCAGTGGAACATTTTCCCCCTGATATGCATTGACTCCAGTTTTGCCAGAGCTCCTTGATACTACACTTGGTCAAATGTGGCCTTGCTGGCAAGGGCAGTCACTCTCACTTCACTTTTTGAGTTCAATTCTTTTGCCCATGTTTGCACTAAGGCTGTAATGCAGTCTGGAGCTGAGTGGCCCTGGCAGAACCCAGACTGAGCACCGGTGAGCAGGTTATTGCTGAGTAAGTGCCACTTGATAGCACTGTCGGCAACACTTTCTATCACTTTGCTGATAATGGAGAGTAAACTGATGGGGCAATAATTGGCCATGTTGGATTTGTCCTGCTTTTTGTGGACAGGACATACTTAGGCAATTTCCCACCTAGCTGGGTAGATGCCAGTGCTGTAGCTGTATATCTTGGCTAGGGGCATGGCTAGTTCTGGAGCACAAGTCTTCAGCACTATTTCCGGAATATTGTCAGGGCCCATAGCCTTTGCAGTATCCAGTGCCTTCAGCTGTTTCCTGATATCAAGTGGAGTGAATCAAATTGACTGAAGACTGGCATTTGTGATGCTGGAGACCTCGGGGAGGAGGCTGAGATGAATCATCCACTCGGCACTTCTGGTTAAGATGGTTGTGAGTATTTCAGCCTTGTCTTATGCACTGATGTGCTGGGCTCCCCCATCATTAAGGATGGGGATATTTGTGGAGCCTACTCCTCCAGTTAGTTGTTTAATTGTCCACCACCATTCACGATTGCAGAGCTTGGATCTCATCTATTGGTTGTGGGATCGCTTAGCTTTGTCTATTGCATGCTGCTTCCACTGTTTGGCATGCAAGTAGTCCTGTAGCTTTGTGTGGTTGACACCTTATTTTTAGGTATGCCTGGTGCTGCTCCTGAATTGCCCTCCTGCTCTATTCATTGAACCATGATTGATCCCCCAGCCTGATGGTAATGGTAGAATGGATGATATGCCCAGGCCATGAGGTTATAGATTGTGGTTGTATACAATTTTTGCTTTTGCTGATGGCCTGCAGTGCTTCATAGATGCCCAGTTTTGAGTTGCTAGATATGTTCGAAATCTATCTAATTTAGCACAGTGGTAGGGAAACATAACATGATGGCGGGTATCCCCAAGGTGAAGCCAGGACTTCGTCCCCACAATGAATGTGCAGTAGTCACTCCTACCATGGACAGATGCATCTACAACAGGTAGACTGGTGATGACAAGGTCAAATTGTTTGTTTCCTCTTTTTGGTTCCTTCACCACCTGCTAAAGCCCCAGTCTTAGCAGCTATGTGCTTTAGGACTCAGCCAGCTCCAGCTCTGTCAGTAGTCGTGCTACTGAGCCACTCTTGGTGATGGACATTGAAGCCTCCACCAAGAGTACATTTCGATGCTTTTGCCACCTCAATGCTCTCTCCGAGTAGTTAAACATGGAGGAGTACTGATTCATCAGCTGAGGTGGATGGTAGTTGGTAATCAGGATGAGATTTCCTTGCCATATTTGACCTGATGCTATGAGACTTCATGGAGTTCAGAGCTGATATTGGGGGCTCCCATAGCTTCTCCCTCATGACTGTATACCACTGTTCCACTCTATTGGGCCTGCCCTGTCAGTGGGGAAGGACATACCCAGGATGGTGATGGTGGTGTCAGGGACATTGTCTATAAAGTATGATTCCATGTCATTCTATGTCAGGCTGCTGCTTGACTAGCCTGTGGGACAGCTCTGCCAATTTTTACACAAGCTCCCAGATGTTAGTAAGGAGAACTTTGCATGGTCGACAGGGCTAGGTGTGCCGTTGCTGTTTCCAGTGCCTAGATTCATGCAATATGGTCCATCTGGTTTAATTCCTTTTTTTAAGGCTTCATAGTAGTTACATGCAACTGAGTGGCTTGCTAGGACACTTAAGAGTTAACCACATTACTGTGGATCTGGAGTCACATATAGGCCAAACCAGGTAACGACAACAGATTTCCTTCCCTGAAGGAGGTTAGTGAACAAGATGGTTTTTATGTCAGTTGAGGTCACCATTAGACCTTTAATTCTTTATTTATCAATTGAATCTAAATTCCACCAGCTGCCGTGGTGGGATGTGAACCTGTGCCCCCGGAGCATTAGCCTTGGCCTCTGAATTACTAGTCCCACTATACCACTGCCTCCCCGTAAAGATAAGTTCAAAAGGTACTCCTCATACCCTCAACCACCCTCTATGGCCCCTCATGCCACGGTAAGGCCCCCCATTCCCCCCCATGCCAAGTCAAAGCACTTCCATGAATATTCACCTACTATACACTGTTTAGAAGCAATGAACCCTACAGTGACAGTAGGATGTATAAAAAAAGCTTAAAAGTCATTCATTGATAGTTTTCCATTTCTTAAAACTCCTTTTTACTGCCAGACAATAAAAGTGTCAATTATCCAGACACTTCTAAGTTTCAAGAGCTGAAACTGCTGGCACTTGAAACGTCTTAATCTTCTGTAAATAATCATTGTGAAATTGACAGCAGAGATCAGAGAGCCAGAGCTGTCAATCAAACAATGTTTTGTCTGGGGTTTTAATGGATTTCTGGGTTCTCAGCCAAGCGTCATTATCTATGCTTGGCTGAGGGCACAAACATGCCAAGGCAGGAATATATAGCATATAGATGTGTCACACTTTCATCTATGTTGTTCCAAAGTTATAAGTAAAACTGCTCTTGTATGTCAAATACTGAAGAATAAAATTGATTTTACATTGGACTGTCACCATGAAAAGTGGTTGCACAAGACAAATTCATCTCTAAGTTACTAATGTTAAAATGACTAGACTTTAATGAGGAAGTACTTCTAAACCACAACATGCCTGAAAAAGAACAGAATGTGTCTCATGCAAAAGGGAAATTGTGACTTATGCATGCAGGAAATAGATAAATGTGCTCAACTAGTGTTTTTGGTCTGAAGAAATTAAAGTACATCATTGTCAAGAGAGCACAAACCACTTGAATCATTTTAAGATGTAAAATCACAAAAATCTAGAAAATGATATAAAATCTTCCAGGATATGAGTTTAATGTTTGCAAAAAAGTAATGAGATGCTTCTTGCTGACATGCTTATCAGAGGACACATATTGACCTCATATGACCAAGAACACTGATAAAAGGAAAATTGTTTCAAATCTGGACAATTACAGTAAATGAAAAAATACAAAACATCAACTTGTTGAAATACTTAGCTCTTGCAAAGATGAAGGATCCATGATTAAACATATTAGTAGATTAGATCAGATATGAAATTGTTGAGGATAATGAAAGATCACCTAACATGAGAATTGCCATGTTAGGCTGCTGTATCCCATTGACATTAATCCCAAACCCTACACTGTATAGAGTGTAGAGCTGCTCTATCCCATTGACATTAATCCCAAACCCTACACTGTGTAGAGTGTAGAGCTGCTCTATCCCATTGAAATTAATACCAAACCCTACATTGTGTAGAGTGTAGAGCTGTTCTATCCCATTGACATTAATTCCAAAGCCTACACTGTGTAGAGCTGCTCTATCCCATCCGGACTCTAACTGTAAAACCCCAAGCACCTGCTGTAAATTGACCCCGTCACTGATCTAAAACCCCTCCTGAAACAGCAGTAAGGAGCCGGAGCGCTGCTTACCTATCACCTGGGCCATCCAGATGGCCATTAGAGTGAGGATCAGTCTCTCCGCCATTCCCCAGTTCTTTCAATCTTTAATATTCAGGGAAATTTTCCCTCTCCAGCTTGATGGCTGCCACCTATATGCAGGTCCATAGCAAGTAGTTAGAAGAATTTTGCATCAAAAGTATTCCTTTTTAAAGTAGAATACATTACCATGTTAAATGCTATCTTCTAATAGTATTCAAATATGAAATTACTTAAAAAAAGATTGGCTCTCATTTTTGTCATCATTGGCAAAGCTGATACTTATTGACTATTCCTCCTTGCAAGTTATTTATCAGCTGAAGCCTGGGTGTTGTCCAGGTTGTGTGCATGTGGGTATGGACTGCCTCATTGTCAGTGGCTTCACAAATATATTTATAAGCAGTGGAATGTTTCAGGGCGTGTGAACCCAAAATGAGCAGCAATTATGAAGCATCCCCGTGCCTGACCTTATGATGGTCATCGAGGAAGCAGCTGAAGAAAATTAGGACTAGGATGTTTCTCTGAGGATCTCCTGCAGCACTTAGGACTGAGACAAATGGCCTGCAACCACCACAATATTTGTGCTAGGGTATGATTCCAGTCTCTAGCGAGTTTGCCCTTATACCCATTGACTTCACTGAGTATTGCATAGTAAAATTCAAATGCTGTCTTGATGTTGAGGACAATCACTCTCATCCAGTCACTGAACCAAGGCTGTAAAGAGATCTGGAACCAGATTATTCTGACGCATTCAGGGGTCAATAATGAAAGAGGAATAACAGCCACAGGGTCTGTACTGAAAGAGAACCTGCATTAAGATAAGAGAAGCATACAGGATCTGCCCTGAGGTGGAGGTGGCTGTGGAATGGTTAGCGGTAATGAATGGGAAAGAAGTTGTGATGGTGCAATGGATGGTGATAGTGGAATGAAGGGAACTGTCGAAAATGTTTGAGAACCTACTTAGTGGTGAGTGGTGAGCAGAGAAGAGATTTGTGGTTAGTGGGACATGTTTTGAACAGGAGAAAGCGTATTGACAATTTAAAGTAATAGAAATGGTGAAAGTAGCGAGGAAGGCTTAAAAATATATTTATAAGAAATTGAATGTTTCAGGCTGTTTAAACCTAAAAACAAGAGTCAAAACTGATATTGGGACTTGAAAAAAGCAAGTAGTCATTTAAAAATACATCAGCAGTAAGAATAAAGCAAATAGCAGAGTGGGACTAAGACTGTCTGGAGAAATGCCTTTGTGCACTGCTGCTTTTTGTGTACTGTGGCTTGTCATGTGATCTGAGGTCATCTGGATTAAAACAAAGACTTTGGGAAGAAGCTGTTTTATCGACCACAAGGAACATGGCATCAGGAGTGTGCAGCTAAAATTGAATGGATTTTGATAGCTATAAGAGAGCCATCCCCTCTAGGAAGTAGCAGAGAATAATTAAAACTTCAGTATATGTCTTTGTACAGGACATTGACAGTTAGGTGAGTCAGTATGGCTTGAATATTCCAGTGCCTGCACCTCTTGAGATGAAGGGAGATTTGCATTCTCAATGGCAGGATTATGAAATTACCATAGAGTTAAACAAGAAACTTGGACAAATAAGAGTTGCAACTCTGTTATCAGTACTGAGGAAAGAGTGCTGCAAGCTGTGGAATACCCTAGACCTCACTGAGGAGCATGATAGAGTATCTTGTGAAATTTTGGAGATCTTGACGACCCACTTTGATCCCTCTACAAATGTTATTTATGAACGCTGTCTGTTCAGCACCAGAGCTTAGGAAGAGGGGAGAAAATGGGTCAATATGTGACTGCACTGAGACGTCTAACTGAATCTTGTGAGCTTAGGTAACTGAAGGATGATCTGATCAGAAATAGGATTGTCTTAGGAACAAGCGATCCTGCCATGAAAGCATGTCTGCTGAGAGAAGAGAAACTTGCTCCCAAGAAAGCTTTTGTCAAGCTCTGAGGTTCTTAATCATCAGCTGAAGAGTATTGATGGGAGAACTGATGAGGCTTTGCATTATGCTGAGAGGCAATCCAGGCCTTCCAAGCACAAGACAATGGAGAAAAGTGTTACAGAAAAAATTATGTGTTCCTTTTTATTGCTCGTGGTCAATATATTTATATGCAAAGGGTGTGTGTTTTCTGATCCTCAAAGTGATTGTCCTAATTTAAATAATCCCAGCAGCAAACTTTCTGTGAATTTTAAATTTGAAATTAATTTTAAAATAAAGCTTATTTATTATCACACACTTGTCCCGGATGTTTAAGCTTTGATGTAGCTTTCAAACCTTGAGAATTTGAGACAGCTAATGTCTTTATACCTGAATGAGCCATTCAATTTGAAATTACCCTTTTGAATTAGCTTCAGGATGGGATAGAGCAGCTCTACATTTTACACAGTGTGGAGCTTGGTATTAATGTCAACTTCAGTTTGGACGGTTGTTTTTGTTCCTGTTCCTGCTGGAGACAGGGGAGTGTTTCAATTCACAAAAGAAGTCAGCCATCTTTTTGCAGCCTTTTGGGTTAGTTTGAAAATATGAAAGTTAGTTTGAAGTTCAGAATATTCTGGGACATGACAAAAAGAACTATTTACAGAAGGGCAAGCAGAAAGACCAGGGCGAGCATACTGGATGTAAATATTGCTGAAGGCACCACACAAAAGAGAAAGAAGCATGTCCAGTGTGGCAAAAGCAATGCTCTAACTGCAAGAGGCTGAATCACTTTGCACACAAATATTTTGCTGGAAAAAAGGAAAGCAAGACTTCAAAGGTTCAGAATCAGACGACAATTCTGATGAATCACTCTATATCCTAGAATAGGTTGCACCATCAAGTGTCAAGGTAAAAAATGGTCTGTGACCATTGGAATGATGATTGCAGAAGGAGAACATCAAGTTAAGATGAAGTCAACATCATGAGCTTCGCAGACTTGTGTGAAGTTGTTCAAGATAATGACCTGAAAATGAAGCTTTCAAAGGTAAAGTTGAGGCTATATGATGGAATGATGCTCACGCCCATGAGGACAAACAAAGCTGAGAGCCCAATGCAATGGGAAGAGAGAAGACCTGTAGTTCCAGAAAGTTGGCACTAAGCAAAGCCCCTCATCTCAGTTGAAACAAGTCAAACCCTTGGATTGGTAACCCTCCATGTACCAGAAGAGATTTGCAGTGTTTTGTCTGACACCAAGCCATTGACTGCTGAAAAGATCAAATTACAAATATATTTTCACTAGTCTTGGATGTATTCGATTAGGAACCTAAAAGGGAATTTACACATGGATGAAGGGGCCATGGCTGAGGTATTAAATGAATACTTTGCATCCGTCTTTACCAAGGGGTAGATGCTACCCAGGCCATGGTGACAGATGAGGAAACTCTATCACTGGAAGGGTTCAAAATTGATAAGGAGGAAATGTTGAATAGCCTGTCAGTACTTAAAGTTGACAAGGCACTGGGACCAGACCAGATGCATCCAAGGATATTGAAGGAAGTGAGAGTAGAAATTGCAGGGGCAGTCGCCATAATCTTTCAGTCTTCCTTAGACTCAGGGCAGGTGCCAGAAGACTGGAGAATTGCAAACATTGCCTTTGTTCAAAAAAGGTTGTAAGGATAAGCCCAGCAATTACAGACCAGTCAGTTTATCTTCAGTGGTGGGCAAGATTCTAGAAACAATTATTCAGGATAAAATTAGCAGTGACTTGGAAAAATATGAGTTGATAAGAAAGGGCCAGCATGGATTTCTAAAGGGGAAATTGTGTTTAACTAACTTGCTGGAGTTTTTGAAGGGGTAACAGAAAAGGTCGATCAGGGTAATGCTGTTGATGTGGTGTACATGGACTTTCAGAAGGCATTTGGTACAGCGCCACACAACAAACTTGTGAGAAAAGTTATTGCTGATGGAATAAAAGGGACAGTAGCAATATGGATACAAAAATAGGAAGCAGAGAGTAATGATCAACAGATATTTTTCATGGGCTGGAGGAAGGTTTGTAGTGAAGTTCCCCAAGGGTTGGTATTGGGACCCTTACTTTTCCTGATATATATTAATGATCTAGATCTTGGTGTGCAGGAGACAATTTCAAAGTTTGCAGATGATACGAAGCTTGGGAGTGTTGTAAACTGTGAAGTGGACAGTGTAGAACTTCAAAAGGACATAGATAAGTTGGTAGAGTGGTCAGATAGGTGGAAGATGAAGTTCAATGTGGAGAAGTGTGAGGTGATACATTTTGGTAGGAAGAACATGGACAGACAATATAAAATAAGGGGTGAAATTTTGAAGGAGGTGCAGGAGCAGAAAGACCTGGGTGTATATCTGCATAGATCATTGTAGGTGGCAGGACAGGTGGAGAGAGCAATTAATAATCATAAAGTATCCTGGGCTTTTTTAATAGGGGCATAGAGTACTAGAGCAAGAAGGTTATGTTGGATTTATATAAGGCACTCGTTAGACCTCAGCTGGAGTATTGTGTACAGTTCTGGGCGCCACACTGTAGGAAGGATGTGAACACATTGGAGAGAGTGAAGAATGATTCCAGGGATGAGAAACTTCAGTTATGAAGATGGAATGGAGAAGTTGGGACTGTTCTCCTTGGAGATAAGAAGGCTAAGAGGAGATTTGATAGAGATGTTCAAAATCATGGACAGGATTTTCCTGTTGGCGAGTTGGGGGGTGGGTGCCTGCTCATCGACACATAAGATGACCGGCGGTGATGTCAGGCGGAACTCCTGATGTCACCGCGCCCTCATTTACATTTTCAGGAAGGTGGGGTCTCAGCAAAATCAGCTGTGCGCCCGCCGACCTGTCAATGGCCAATTGAGGCCATTGACAGAGTCATTAGAGTAATTAATGGACCTGCCCGTCCAACCTTAAAGTTGGCGGGCAGGCTGGGAGCCTTGGCAGGCATTAGAAAAAACATGAAACATCATCCATTGGTGAGATGAGGTTTCATGCAGGTTTTAAAAAATTTAATTAAAGTGTTTTTAAAAGTTATGGACATGTCCGAACTCATGTGACAGTGTCATGAGGGGACATTCAGGGGAAATTTTTTTTCTATTTTTAATATTTTTTAATGTTCAGCCAATCTCCCTGAGGCAGCACTTAGCCTCAGGGAGACGAGTGCGCTCTTTCGCACGCATGCACTCTCAGCCCAGGGACTCACCCCACCCTCCCCCGCCTGCACAAGGAGTGCATAGCGCTTCCATGCAGATGTCACGCTGGGCGGGCCTTAATTGGCCTGCCCATGTAAAATGCAGCATGCCACCAATCGGGTGCGCCGATCGGAGGCACACCTCCACATGCCTGCTCATGAACTTCACCCCCGGTGGGGGCAAACTACCCATGAGGGGGCTGGACAGAGTAGATAAGGAGAAGCTGTTCCCACTCGTAAGAGGATCAAGAATGAGAGGGCACAGATTTAAAGTGATTTGCAAAAGAAGCAAATGTGATGTGAGAAAAAACTTTTTCACACAAGTGTTTTGGGTCAGGAATGCACTGCCTGGAAGTGTGGCGGAGGCAGGTTCAAACAAGACATTGAAGAGGGAATTAGATGATTATTGGAATAGAAACAATATACAGGGGTACAGGGAAAAGTCAGGGCAATGGCACTAAGTTATAATGCTCATTAGGAGAGCTGGTGCAGACACAATGGGCTGAATGGCCTCCTTTTGTGCTGTTAGAATTCTGTAATTTTGTGATTCTAATCCTGGTGAATATCATCTGGAAGTAGATGAGAGTGTGAGAGCAACTCAGCACCTTCCAAGGAGTGTTCCAGCTGCCCTCAAGTCCAGAGACTTGAAAGACAAGGTAGAGGAACTTCAAAAAGTATGAGTAATCAAGAAAGAGACAAATCCTACTGACTGGATGAGCAGCATGCTAGCAGTGAAACAACCTGGGAAAGCTGAGAGTTGGCTTAGATGCAAAAAACCTCAATAAATCTTTGAAGAGATCTCACTACCTATGGCAAGCATTGGAGAAATGTTGCTGCAACTTGCCAAGGCAAAGGTTTTTACTACCCTAGATGTGAAGGATGGATACTGACATGTGAAGTTGTATGAAAGCAGCAGATTCCTGACTCCGTCCTGGCTGCCATTTGGAAAATACAGATGGTTGCGCAGGTCATTTGGCATTTCTATTGCCCTGGAAGAGTATCAACGCAGACAGCATAAGGTGGCCAATGACCTTACAGGAATGGGAACGATTGGGGAACAACCAACAGATGGAACGGATCAGCAGAAACACTAGCCACGGCAACAACATTCCCTGGAGAGACAACATCAGCCCAGGAATCAGCAGCAACCAGACGAACAACCAACAACAACTCACACATATACCATTAGAAGACTTGAATGCTTCAAAGATTGTATGTATGCAATGCATGTGACTAGACAGCTGAAAGTAAGACAAACTAGAATGAATAGTTTTCTGTTCACACATGATGACTTTCTTTATGTGCCATGTGTGTGGGTAACTTGCAACTGCAAATAATAATACATGCACTCTTTTTTATAAAAAGCGTGATGTTTGGAGAAATGCCTTTGTGCACTGCTGCCTTTTGTGAATTATGGCTTGCCAGAGTCATGTGACTTCTGAGGTTACCTGGGGTAGAACAAAGGCTTTAGGAAGGAGCCAGTTTAGCTACCATTTGGAACAGAGACTAAAAGAAACAGAATCACAGGGAGACGGATTCAAGTATTTCAGTGGTGCTGTACTTAAAAAAAACCCCTCAAATTTAAGGAGCCCAAGTGCTCTATAAACATGAGGAGAAAGACTGAAAATGAACAGCAAAGATGCCCTTTATAATTAACTAAAAACACACTGGAAGCAGGAGTTAAAAGAAAACAGGCAAACTCTGCTTAAAAACACTGGGAGTAACACTAGAAAGCATATGCAATACCAGGAGTGGGGCCGGAAAAAATAAATGAAGCAAGACTTAAAGAATAAACTTGCATTTATGTAGTGTCTTTCTCATCCTCAAAGTACCTCACAGCCAAAGAAATTCATGAAATTGTGATGTAGGAAAACAAGGCAGCCAATTTGTGCAATAAAGCACAATGCTATAAGTTCCTTCTCTGATTTTGCAAATCCTGCACCTTCAACTTGGTGCTCAGCTTTGTAAATTTTGAAGAGTAGATGAAACCCTTATAGGATGGTGGCCAGGAGGGAACAAGGCCTAAATAAGCCAATTTTAAAAGAAAATTCAAACGTGTCTGGGAGAATGGAGAACAGGGCCCAGAGGGGGTTGATCAGTGCTGGGAGTGGAATTGAAGCAACTGGACGTGAGGTGGAACTTTGGGTCAGGTCCAATGGACCAAGTATTTTAAATGAAAACAGAAAGTGCTGGAAAAACTCAGCAGATCTGGCAACATCTTTGGAGAGAGAAACTGAGTTAATGGGCAGAAATTCTCCCCCGCCCTCGTTTGGGGGGAGGTTCAGGAGTGGGTGCGTGCTGGTGCGCCTCTGATCGGCGCCTCTAATCAGGGGCCGCTGCCATTTTACATGGGCGAGCCAATTAAGGCCCGCCCAGTGTGATGTCTGCCAGGAAGCGCTATGCGCTCCCTGTGCAGGCAGGGGGATTCCCTGAGCTGAGAGTACATTCTTCCGTGCATGTACACAAAAAAGCACTCATCTCTCTGCGGCTAAGTGCTGCCTCAGGGAGATCGGCGCCAAATGTAAAAATGCTAAAAATAGAAAAATAAAATTTCCTTGGCAATTCCCCTTATGTGACACTGTCATATGAGTTAGGACATGTCCATCACTTTTCGTTAAACTTTTAAAAATCTTTAAAAACCTACATGACACCTTACCCCGCCGGTGGATGAGTTTTCATGCTTTCTCTGAAGCCCACCAGGGCTCCTGGCCTGCCTGCCAACATTAAGGTTGGATGGGCAGATCCATTAATGATGTTAATGTGTTTTTAAATGGACTCAATAGGCCATTGACAAGTTGGCAGGCACACAGCTGATTCGGCTGCGCCCCCTCTGACCTGAAAATTGAAATGATGCGGGGTGACGTCGGGAGTTCTGCCTGACATCATCCCGTGTCATTTTACGCTCGCTGACTGGGAAATCCTGCCTAATGTTTCAAGTTTCAAGTCTGAAAATTCTCTTCATTGGAACTGCGTTTTAAAGTATTTTAATGTTGGAGCAGGATCAGAAGGTTACACCAAAGATGGGTGGCAGGTAAGAAAATTGGACAGAATATAAGAAACAGCAAACTGTGACTAAAAGATTAATAAGGAGGAAAAAATTAGAGTACAAGAGCTACCTAGAAAAATCAGAGTTTCTATAGATAATTAAAAAATAAAAGAGTTAACAAAGTGAGTGTTGGTCCTACAGAAAGTGAGCCTGGGGCGTTAATAATGGAAAATAAGGAGATGGCAGATTAATTGAACAGGTATTTTGCATCAGTCTTCACTATAGAGGATACAAGTAACATCCCAGAAATAGCTGTGAATCAGGAAATGGAAGCAAGGGAGGAACTCAGGAAAATTATAATCACCAGGGAAGTGGTACTGAGCAAATTGTTGGAGCTGTGGGCTGATCAGTCCCTGGGATGGTGGACTTTATCCAAGGGTCTTAAAAGAAATGGCTAATGAGATGGTTGATGCGTTGGTTTTAATTTTCCAAAATTCCCTAGATTCATGCAAGATCCTATTAGATTGGAAAATAGCGAATGTAACTCCTTTATTCAAAAAGGGAGGGAGACAGAAAGCAGGAAATAAGGGCCAGTTAATGTAACATCTGTCATAAAGAAAGTGTTAAAAGCTGTTATTAAATACACTATAGTAGGGCGCTTAGAAAAATTCAAGGTAATCAGGCAGATGGTTTTGTGAAAGGGAAATCATGTTTAACCAACTTATTGCAGTTCTTTGAAGAAGTAACATGTGCTGTGGATAAGGGGGATCTAGTGGATGTACTGTACTTAGATTTCCAGAAGGCATTTGATAAGGTGTCACATCAAAGGTTATTGTGGAAAATAAAAGCTCATGGTGTAGGGATTAACATATTGGCATGGATAGAAGATTGGCTGGCTAACAGCAAACAGAGTAAACATAAATGGGTAATTTTTTGGTTGGCAAAATGTAACGAGTGGTGTGTCACAGGGATCAGTGCTGGGATCTCAAATTTTTACAATTTATATAAATGACTTGGGTAAAGGGACTGAAGGTATGATTGCTAAATTTGCTAATGGCACAAAGTTAAGTAGGAAAATAAGTTGCGAAAAGAAAATAAGGTTAAGTAAGCAGGCAAAGATCTGGCAAATGAAGTATGATGTGGGAAAATATGAAGTTGTCTATTTTGGCGGGAAGAATAAAAATGAAGCATTTTATCTATATGGTGAAAGATTGCAGAGCTCAGATTTTCAGAGGGATCTGGGTGTCCTCATGCATGAATCGCAAAAAGCTAATATGCAGGTAGAGCAAGTAATTAGGAAATCTAATCGAATGTTATCATTTGTTACAAGAGGAATTGAATACAAAAGTAAGGAGGTTATGTTTCACTTGTACAAGGCATTGGTGAGATCACATCTGGAGTACTGTGTACATCATTGGTCTCCTTATTTAAGGAAGGATGTAAATGCATTGGAGACAGTTTAGAGAAGATTTACAAGTCTAATACCTGGAATGCGTGTGTTGTCTTATGAGGAAGGGTTGAACAGGCTAGGCTTGTACCCACTGGAGCTTAGAAGAGTAAGAGGCGACTTGATCAAAACATATAAGATCCTAAGGGGTCTGGATGTGGATAGGATATTTGATCTTGTGGGAGAATCTAGAACTAGAGGCTACTGTTTAAAATTAAGGGGTTGCCACAGAGTTGTGAGTCTTTGGAACTCTCTTCCTCAAATGCAGTAGAAATAGTCTTTGAATACCTTTAAGGTAAAGGTAAATAGATTCTTGATAAGCAAGGGGATGAAAGGTTACTGGGGGGAAGCGGGAATATGGAGCTGACGTTACAATCAGATCCGCCATGATCTTATTGAATGGCGGAGCAGGCTTGAGGGACCAAGTGGCCTACTCCTGCTCCTAATACGTATGTTTGTATGTACTCATGCTGAGACCCATTTCAAATTTTTATGTTGGCAGTTCCAATTCTAAATATTAACTTAAAATATTATGCAAAATAAGGCAGAGAAATTAAAATTTTTGATCAGAATTGTGCCCCATATCTAGACTTTAATAATACATCCACCATTATATTTCCAGTAAGTTCACCACCAACTTCTTATGCTCAGTGACTGCAGCTGAGCTCCTCCCACTCCTCCCCACTACCAAGGTCAAGAAGAAGGAGCTGTCGTGAGGGATGTCATTCTCTACTGGGAACCGGCCTTTGTGTGCAGAATATAAGTGCAGTGAATGAATGTATAAGGCTCCAGGGAATATTGAACACTCCAAGGAATCTAATTGCACACAGTCCTATTACAGAACTGAGTGTGTTTTGGCAATTATTCTGATAAACAAGAAAGGAACAAGACTGTACACCTGTTCCTAAGCTGTTGATAGGATTTCAGTTTTAAAAAGCAGTCTGGGAGCAACATTTGTTCAACATTTTCACAGTGTTGAAGATATCCCTAAATTGAAGATAGCCCTCCACATGTATTTGGAGTAATATTATTGCTTTCTGTTTGGGAGTTTCTTTTCATTATCTTTAAAACACAGAAAATCCTACTTGAAGCTCTTAGCAGTTGAAGTGGTTGAAAGTCTGCCAAGCTTAATCCTATTGCAACTCCTGTGTTCTTGTCCCTGGAGCGTTTTGAGTAAGCGACACGCAGCAGCAGCCGCACCTGAGGATGTCGTATGTGGGTGGAAATGAAGTGCAATAGATCAGAAGTCATTACAGAGTTGAAACGTGGGAGGTAGAGAGATGGGCATGGGTGACCAGAGCCTCGGCAGTTACTGCAGTGGAACACCACAGGGAAGGAGGGGTGGATCTTGGGGGAGGGAGCAGGGGAGGAAGGGGTTTGGGCAGTGGAAATAGGAAAGCAGCCACAAGGTGGATGGGTGGGTGGGATGGGGTGAGAAGAATAGTAGCAGGATAGCTGCAACGGAGAATGAAAATCCTCAAGGGGTGAAGGAAATGACAAGTAGGCTAATGAAGTAAAAATAAATGATTAAACACATATATTTATTAAGAAAGACTGACATTTATATAGGGCCTTTCACATCCTCAGGATGTCCCAAAGTGCATTACAGCCAGTGGACTAGCGCTTCCATGCGGATGTCATGTTGGGTGGGCCTTAATTGGTGTAAAATGACGGCGCGCCTCCGATTGGGGGCACCGATCAGAAGCACGCCTGTACATGCCCACCCTGCAACTTCCCCCCCCAACGGGGAGAAATTCAGCCCCAGGAGAAATCCCCTGCACTTCTTTGAAAAATGGCATGAGATAGATGTGTGAAAATTATACAATTTATACAAATAGGAAAGGTTTTAAGAAATGAGCCACAGGAAAAGTGTCACCTAGGACTCCTGTTTTAAATGATAGTCTTGCTAGGTTTGCATTTTTAGTGTCAACTCTTCCTTCCCAGCTCCCCTTTCAGGACCTTCCACACGAATCATGTGCTTATGGTTCCTTCCTGGCCATTGTTGGGAATTCTCATGAAATTCTTAAGCACTGTTAAAAGTAGATGTGTCTCTTTTGTTTAGTTAAGTCATTTTTCCACTGTTATTTTACACTGACAACACCTAGCTCACCACCGCCCCTCTCACCCCTCCACTGTCTAATTTGTCAGGCTGCTAACTCAACACCAAGTGCTAAACAAGCAGAAATTTCCTCCAACTAAATATTGGCCCCCATCACGATCTCCACCTCCTAGCTACCAAACCTATCCCTCCTCCTAGCAGCTGTCTAAGTCTGAACAAGACTTTGCAACTTTGGTATTATATTTGATGCCAAGGTCAACTTCCAACCACATATCCACACCACCACTAAGTTGCTGGTAGATGTCTGATAGGCAAATCCTGGGGATTATTAGTGTAAAAGGGGCAGGTGCCATTTATGGTACATTATGGGTTGATGCCGGAGAAGTCAGAATGGTAAGATTGTATTGGGTAGAGTTCGATTGTTATGTAATTATAGTGATTTCTTTGTAGCCACTTTCCTAATATCAGTTGATTGCTCCGTGATTAATTATCCTTAGAGAATCAGCATTTGGCCTCTAATTTCACCATTGCTACATTCAGTCTGCTGACTGCATGTAGGTGTAATGAAAGACAAAATCTATACATACAGCACCTTTCACAATGTCTCAAATCACTTTAGAGCCAATTAAATGTTTTTGAGTTGTAGTCACTGGTATAACGTAGGTAATGTTAACAAATAACAGAGCCATTCCGCACACCACCTCCAACCTCCCCACACGCCATGCCTGCTCCCACTCCTCCAACACCTCAAACCCCTACCTCTCAAACACTCCCCCCCTGACCTCCCACCACCCCTCACACCCCCAGCATCCAAATGGCTCTAAACTAGAAATTTCACTCGCCAGTTTTTAAGAACGAACATTCTGCGTTACTGCGCTGCTGCCGACCTTTGGACAGAGTTGTGGCTTTCAGGCGGGCCCTCCAAAAAAAAAGAGAAAATCTGAATTACAAAGCTGCCTGAGGGCCAGAGGCAGCAGCGCAGCGACTAGTGAAACTGAGCTAAGGCTGTTGGACCGGCTTTAAAAAAATTGGAACTCTCTGGATGATGGTTCCAATTTTTTTAAAGTCAGTCCTTCGGGTCTGCAGCTTGGCCTCTAACTGCTCAAGGTGGAGTAGGTGGGAAACAATGAGAAACTCCATTTAGAATAATGAGCCCCCCCGGACACTATTGCCCAGGCCTCGGTGTTTGGCACCATTTGCACCGCACTGCACCCCCCCCCAACCCCCCCAAGGCTCTGATTATGATTGCCCTGTGGTTATAGTCACTAGCTGACTCTGTGTCTGATTGTGGTGGGGGAGTTCAGTTGAAGTGTGCTGGGATGGGGTTTTTTGTTGGGAGGGTTTGTCTATCAGAGGAGAAACTCTTCATTAGAAACGCAGAATTACCTGGACAAACTCAGCAGGTCTGGCAGCATCGGTGGAGAAGAAAAGAGTTGACGTTTCAAGTCCTCATGACCCTTCAACAGAACTGATCTTCCTTTACATGGAGAGGGAAATATAAGCTGGTTTAAAGTGGGTGGGGGAGAAGTGGAAGGTGGGGGGGTGTTAGGATAGGAGTAGATCATCAAAAGATGTCACAGACAAAAGAACAAAAGAACACAGAGGTGTTGAATTTGGTGATATTACCTAAACGAATGTGCTAATTAAGAATGGATGGTAGGGCACTCCAGGTATAGCTCTAGTGGGGGTGTGGGAGCATAAAAGATTTAAAAATAATGGAAATAGGTGGGAAAAGAAAAATCTATATAAATTATTGGAGAAAAAAAAACAAAAGGAAGGGGGAAGAAAGAGAAAGGGGGTGGGGATGGAGGAGGGAGCTCAAGACCTAAAGTTATTGAATTCAATATTCAGTCTGGAAGGCTGTAAAGTGCCTAGTCGGAAGATGAGCAGTTCCTCCAGTTTGCGTTGGGCTTCACTGGAACAATGCAGCAGGCCAAGGACAGACATGTGGCCAAGAGAGCAGGGTGGAGTGTTAAAATGGCAAGCGACAGGGAGGTTTGGGTCATTCTTGCGGACAGACCGCAGGTGTTCTGCAAAGTGGTCGCCCAGTTTACGTTTGGTCTCTCCAATGTAGAGGAGACCGCATTGGGAGCAATGAATACAGTAGACTAAGTTGGGGGAAATGCAAGTGAAATGCTGCTTCACTTGAAAGGAGTGTTTGGGCCCTTGAACGATGAGGAGAGTGGAAGTGAAGGGGCAGGTATTACATCTTTTGCGTGGGCATGGGGAGGTGCCATAGGTGGGGGTTGAGGAGTAGGGGGTGATGGAGGAGTGGACCAGGGTGTCCTGGAGGGAACGATCCCTGCGAGTTGACACTGCCTCCTACCTCTCCCTGGACCATGACCCCAAACTGAACATCAGGCCATTGTTTCCAGGACTGTCACTGACCTCATCTCCTCTGGGGATATTCCTCCCACAGCTTCCAACCTGATAGTCGCCCAACATCGGACGGCCCGCTTCTACCTCCTACCCAAAATCCACAAACAGAACTGTCCTGGTAGACCGATCGTGTCAGCTTGCTCCTGCCCCACGGAACTCATTTCTCGTTATCTTGACTCCCTTCTCTCTCCCCTTGTCCAGTCCCTTCCCACCTACATCCGTGATTCCTCTGACACCTTACGTCACATCAACAATTTCCAGTTCCTGGCCCCAACCGCTTCCTCTTCACCATGGATGTCCAATCCCTCTACACCTCCACCCTCCACCAGGATGGTCTGAGGGCCCTTAGCTTCTTCCTTGAACAGAGGCCCGAACAATCCCCATCCACCACTACTCTCGTACGTCTGGCTGAACTTGTTCTCACACTGAACAATTTCTCCTTAAACTCCTCTCACTTCCTCCAAATAAAAGGTGTGGCTATGGGTACCCATGGGTACCCACATGGGTCCCAGCTATGCCTGTCTCTTTATGGGGTATGTGGAACATTCCTTGTTCCAGTCCTACTCCGGCCCCCTTCCACAACTCTTTCTCCGGTACATCGATGATTACTTCGAAGCTACTTCATGCTCTCTTCGGGACTTGGAAAAATTTATTAATTTTGCTTCCAATCTCCACCCCTCCATCATTTTCACGTGGTCCATTTCTGACACCTCCCTTCCCTTCCTTGACCTCTCTTTCTCAAACTCTGGTGATAGACTGTCCACCAATATCCATTACAAGCCTACCGCCTCCCACAGATACCTCGACTACAGCTCCTCACACCCCCCTTCCTGTAAGGACTCCATCACATTCTCTCAGTTCCTTCACCTCCGTCGCATCTGTTCTGATGATGCTACCTTCAAAAACAATTCCTCTGACATGTCCTCCTTCTTCCTTAACCGAGGTTTTCCACCCACGGTCGTTGACAGGGCCCTTACCCGTGTCCGGCCCATCTCCCACACATCCGCCCTCACGCCTTCTCCTCCCTCCCAGAAACATGATAGGGACCCCCTTGTCCTCACTTATCACCCCACCAGCCTCCGCATTCAAAGGATCATCCTCCGCCATTTCCGCATGATGCCACCACCAAACACATCTTCCCTTCACCCCCCCGGCGGCATTCCGTAGGGATCGTTCCCTCTGGGACACCCTGGTCCACTCCTCCATCACCCCCGACTCCTCAACCCCCACCTGTGGCACCTCCCTATGCCCACGCAAAAGATATAACACCTGCCCCTTCACTTCCTCTCTCCTCACCGTCCAAGGGCCCAAACACTCCTTTCAAGTGAAGCAGCATTTCACTTGCATTTCCCCCAACTTAGTCTACTGTATTCGTTGCTCCCAATGCGGTCTCCTCTACATTGGAGAGACCAAGCGTAAACTGGGCAACCGGTTTGCAGAACACCTGCGGTCTGTCCGCAAGAATGACCCAAACCTCCCTGTCGCTTGCCGTTTTAACACTCCACCCTGCTCTCTTGGCCACATGTCTGTCCTTGGCCTGCTGCATTGTTCCAGTGAAGCCCAACGCAAACTGGAGGAACAGCACCTCATCTTCCGACTAGGCACTTTACAGCCTTCTGGACTGAATATTGAATTCAACAACTTTAGGTCTTGAGCTCCCTCCTCCATCCTCACCCCCTTTCTGTTTCTTCCCCCTTCCTTTTGTTTTTTTTTTTCTCCAATAATTTATATAGATTTTTCTTTTCCCACCTATTTCCATTATTTTTAAATCTTTTATGCCCCCCCCACCCCCACTAGAGCTATACCTGGAGTGCCCTACCATCCATTCTTAATTAGCACATTCGTTTAGATAATATCACCAACTTCAACACCTCTGTGTTCTTTTGTTCTTTTGTCTGTGACATCTTTAGATGATCTGCTCCTATCCTAACACCCATCCCCCCTCCACTTCTCCCCCACCCCCCCACCTTAAACCAGCTTATATTTCCCTCTCCTTGTAAAGAAAGATCAGTTCTGTCGAAGGGTCATGAGGACTCGAAACGTCAACTCTTTTCTTCTCCGCCGATGCTGCCAGACCTGCTGAGTTGGTCCAGGTAATTCTGTTTTTGTTTTGGATTTCCCCCCCAGCATCCGCAGTTTTTTGTTTTTAAACTCTTTATTATGTTTTGGAGTAAATATTCGGTAATCTTTATTTGAAGTGTTTAACAGAAATGTCCCAGTTACGGCTGGGGAAAACCTAATCCAGATTCCATCACTGGCTTGTGATCTCATCAAATACGTATTATTTCAAGTATGTACTCAGCTGCATTTTAAATAGTAGCAATTTGTTCTAAATAATTGTCAAAAAAAACCTTTTACGAAATCTCTGACCAGAACTTCCTCTACCACTTGCCCTTCCCCCATTGCGGCTGCAACCCACAACCTACAGCTTTTTCTCTTTCCCTGCTTGTTAGGTTTTTCACAATCCTCTTGGTCGCCCCTAAATTCATGGGTTCCCAACACCGCCCCCCACCACTCCATGTCAACCTGCCCACCAAAGTGTGCTTAGGAGCTTTCATGATGTGGCACTTGGTGTAGGCAATTCCACAACCCACATATGTGATGTTCTGACACACAACATAGCAGCCCTTATGAGCATATGATATTACCAAAACATCTATTAGTGCATGGCAGAAGTCAGAAAGTGCATCTCTTAGGAGAGCTCAGACTGCTGCCATAACAGCCTTGGAATGGTATAATATCTCAACGCTCTGCAAGTTGGCTGAACGAATGAAGAGAACCATTGGCAGAAACTAATAAATAATGAGCAACAAGCAACTGAGGGTAATGGAGTTTTTTCACCGACAGGTCATAGGTTATGATGACAAAGGAATCATTGTCTCTCCCGATGACAGCACATCTGCATCATTCTGCTACACTCTTCCACTGATTTCACATCTGACAAAAAGCAGGCAGGGCCAAACCAACCCCAGTGATGTGGAAATGCTCCAGCCAACAGCTCCACTATCCTCAGCTGTGCTTTCAAAGCTTGAGAACCACCGTAATCCCAGTAACCTTTCTCTGAAACACTTGGCTGCCAGTTACTACACAGGCTTCAGCCACAGGGATTGCACCAAGACGAAACAGAATATTAAATAATACAGCACAAGAGATACAGAAATGCCGAGGTGGCAGGCATTAGATCTAGACACATTTTGTGAATTAAAATTATTGGGATCAGGAGTTGCAGAGTGTACAGCTGCAAGGAGTTAAACAAATGTTGAAGTGAATTTGTCTGGTTGGCAGATCCTGATCCAAATGTTAAGGAAGGTGCTTTATTCCAGGATGAGGGATAGGTACAGGAAGGATTGATGATGAAAAGCAGATGTGGGCTGATTTGGAGAAAGTATCCTGTTTCAGGCTCTGCCAAATGGCTCTTGCAGCTGCTGAATGCCTTTTCGCTATGAAATTTCTAGTTCCTCATTCACATCATCTGGCTGCTCACCTGAGGGCTCTTGCTCGGGTTATTACAATCTGTGGTACTATTTTGAATTACAAGATTACAGATACATTTATAAATATGTAGCCGTACAGTGTATGTTTTACATCTTAGTAAAAAGTTATATTTGCAAGTTCTTCCTTTCTTCAAAACTTGTTATATTGTTTGCATATTGTCAAATTGGCAGAAAAAGCAATGCCAACATTAGGAAAAGATTTTCATACAGTAAGCAGTGGGAGATGGCAGCGCAGTGGTATTGTTGCTGGACTAGTATTTGAGAGATCCAGGGTAATACTCTGGGGATAAAAACAAAAAAACTGCGGATGCTGGAAATCCAAAACAAAAACAGAATTACCTGGAAAAACTCAGCAGGTCTGGCAGCGTCGGCGGAGAAGAAAAGAGTTGACGTTTCGCGTCCTCATGACCCTTCGACAGAACTTGAGTTCGAGTCCAGGAAAGAGCTGAAATATAAGCTGGTTTAAGGTGTGTGTGTGGGGGGCGGAGAGATAGAGAGACAGAGAGGTGGAGGGGGTTGGTGTGGTTGTAGGGATAAACAAGCAGTGATAGAAGCAGATCATCAAAAGATGTCAACGACAATAGTACAATAGAACACATAGGTGTTAAAGTTAAAGTTGGTGATATTATCTAAACGAATGTGCTAATTAAGAATGGATGGTAGGGCACTCAAGGTATAGCTCTAGTGGGTTTTTTTTTAATAATGGAAATAGGTGGGAAAAGGAAAATCTTTATAATTTATTGGAAAAAAAAAGAAGGGGGAAACAGAAAGGGGGTGGGGATGGGGGAGGGAGCTCACGACCTAAAGTTGTTGAATTCAATATTCAGTCCGGAAGGCTGTAAAGTCCCTAGTCAAATACTAGGAGAGAAATGGAAAGCAATGAAGGTGAACAAAGCAACAGAGAGATCCGGAAATCTTGTCGCAGAGAGGAACAGAACTTCTTCAAGGAGGTAGGCATTTCTTGAAGAGCAGTGGCAGTCAATTAAGCACAGAGATAAAAACAAAAAAACTGCAGATGCTGGAAATCCAAAACAAAAACAGAATTACCTGGAAAAACTCAGCAGGTCTGGCAGCATCGGCGGAGAAGAAAAGAGTTGACGTTTCGAGTCCTCATGACCCTTCGACAGAACTTGAGTTCGAGTCCAGGAAAGAGTGAAATATAAGCTGGTTTAAGGTGTGTGTGTGGGCCTGGGTTCAAATCCCACCATGGCAGATGGTGAGATTTGAATTCAATTAAAATCTGAAATTCAGTCTAATGATGACCATGAAGCTGTTGTCATAAAAATCCATTTTTGATATGTCAATGATGAAGGAAGTCTGCTGCCCTTGCCTGGCTGACATGTGACTCCAGATTCTTAAATCTTGGAAATAGCAAGTCACTCAGTTGTATCAAACTCCTGAAAGGAAAGAAACTAGATGGACCACCTGGCATTGACCTAGTCACTGGAAACGACAATTGCATGTTGAACACCACTTGGAGGAAGCACAGAGGGTGGCAAGCGTGCAAAATGTACTCTGGGTGGTAAATGGGATAGATTTTGAATAGCAACTCAAGACCGGTGTGGGCCATCAACCACAAACCTCGTGGCCCGGCACATCCCCCACTCTACCATTGTCACCAAGCTGGGGATCAACCTAGGTTCAATGAAGAGTGCAGGAGGGCATGCTAGGCAGCACCAGGCATACCTAAGAGTGAGGTGTCAACCTGGTGAAGCTACAACACAGGACTATTTACGTGTCAAACAGCAAGTGATAGACAGAGCTAAATGATCCCACAACCAACGGATCAGATCTAAGCTCTGCAGTCCTGCCACATCCAGTCGTGAATGATGGTGGATAATTAAACAACTCACTGGAGGAGGAGGCTCCACAAATAACTCCATCCTCAATGATGGGGAAGCCCAACATGTTGGGGCAAAAGCGAAGGCTGAAGCACTTGCTACAATTTTCAGCCAGAAATGCCGAGTGGATGATCCATCTCGGCCTCCTCTAGAAACGGTTGAAGGCACTGGATACTTGAAAGGCTATGGGCCCGAACAATGTTCCGGAAATAGTACTGAATACTTGTGTTCCAAAACTTGCAGTGCCCCTAGCCAAGCTGTCCCAGTACAGCTACAACACTGGCATCTATCCAGCAATGTAGAAAATTGCCCAGGTATGTCCTGTACACAAAAAGCAGGACAAATCCAACCTGGCCAATCACCGTCCCAGCTACTCTCAATCATCAGTAAAGTGATGGAAGGTGTCATCAACAGTGCTATCAAACGGCACTTGCTTAGCGATAACCTGCTGACTGGTTAGGTCAGTTTGGGTTCCATCAGTGTCAGCCAGCTCCTGACCTCATTGCAGCCTTGGTTCAAACATATGGACAAAAGAGAATAACTCCAGAGCTGAGATGAGAGTGACAGCCTTTGGCATCAAGGCCACATTTGGCCGAGTGAGGCACCAAGGAGCCCTAGCAAAACTGGAGTCAATGGGAATCAGGGAAAAAACTCTCCGCTAGTTGGAGTCATACCTAGCACAAGGGAAGATGGTTGTGGTTGTTGGAGGTCAGTCATCCCAGCTCCAGAACGTCACTGCAGGGGTTCCTCAGGGTAGTGTCCTCGGCCCAACCATCTTCAGCTGCTTCATCGATGACCTTCCCTCCATCATAAGGTCAGAAGTGGGGATGTTCACTGATGATTGCACAATGTTCAGCACCATTTATGACTCCTCAGATACTGAAGCAGCCCCTATCCAAATGCAGCAAGACCTGGACAATTTCCAATTGGCAAGTAACATTCGTGCCCCACAAGCGTCAGGCAATGACCATCTCCAACAAGAGAGAATCTAACAATCACACCTTGACATTCAATAGCATTACCATCGCTGAATGCCTCACTATCAGCATCCTGGGGGTTACCATTGACCAGAAATTGAACGGGACTAACCATATGAATATTATGGCTACAAGAGTAGGTCAGAGGCTAGGAATACTGCAGTGAGAAACTCACCTCCTTACTCCTCAAAGCCTGTCCACAAGATACAAGTCAGAAGTTTGATGGCATACTCTCCACTTGCCTGGATGAGTGTGGCTCCAACAACACTCAAGAAGCTTGATACCATCCAGGACAAAGCAGCTCTCTTGATTGGGACCCCATACAGAAATATACACTCCCTCCACCACCGATGCACAGTAACAGCCATGTGTACCATCTACAAGATGCACTGCAGAACCTCACCAAGGACAAGGGCAGCAGATAGATGGGAACACCACCACCTGGAAGATCCCCTTCAAACCACTCACTATCCTGAGTTGGAAATATATTGCCATTCCTTCATTGCTGCTGGGTCAAAATCCTGAAACTCCCTCCCTACAACACATGGACTGCAGCAGTTCAAGAAGGCAGCTTACCACCACCTTCTCAAGGGGAGTTAGGGTTGGGCAATATATCTGGCCCAGCCAGTGAAGCCCACATCTCTTGAATGAATAAAAAGAAATGGTTAGGATCTGGAATGCACTGCCTGAGAGTGTGGTGAAGGCAGGGTCAATCGAAGCATTCAAGAGGAAATTGGATTATTTGAAAGGAAAGAATATGCAAGGGTACAAGGAGAACGAAGGGGAGTGACACTAGATGAATTGCTCTTATTAAGAGCTGGTCTATACCAAATGCTCTTCTTCTTGCTGTGATGATTCTGATTATGTGATATTATAAATTACTATGTCCACATTTATAAAAGAAAAGAAAGATAAATTTTATAATATCTTTGACAACCATCAGCCATCTCAAAGCATTTTATAGCCAATAAAGTTTTTTTTTGAAGATAGCTGCTGTTGCAATGTGGGAAACACATCAGCCAATCTGCACACAGCAAGCTCTCACAAACACCAATGTGACATTGAGCAGATAATCTTTATTGGGATATTAATTTCAAGATAAATAGTGCCTATGACACCATGGATAACTTCCCTACTGTATTTAAAATAGTGGCATAGAATAAGATCATAAGACCATATGACATAGGAGCAGAAGTAGGGCCATTCAGCCCATGAAGTCTGCTCCGCCATTCGGTGAGATCATGGCTGATCTGCTAATCAACTTCACTTTCCTGTCTTTTTCCCATAACCCTTGATTCTCTTATTGATTATAAATCTATTTCAGCCTTGAATTTGCTTAATGACCCAGCCTCTACAGCCCTCTGCAGTAAAGAATTCCACAGATTCACCACCCTCTGAGGGAAGCTGTTCCTCCTCATCTCTGTCTTAAATGGGCAGCCCCTCATTCTGAGATTATGTCCTCTGTCCTAGACTCTCCCACAAGGGGAAACAACCTCTCAGCATCTAACCTGTCAAGCCCCCTAAGAATCTTATATGTTTCAATAAGGCCACCTCTCATTCTTCTCAACTCCAATGAGTACAGGCCCAACCTCCTCAACCTCTCCTCATAAGAAAATCCCTCCATACCCGGGATCAACCTAGTGAATCTTCTCTGGGCTGCCTCTAATGCCAGTATATCTTTCCTTAGATGAGGGGACCAAAACTGTTCACAGTATTCTAGGAGTGGTCTAACTAGTGCCCTGTATAATTTTAGCAAGACTTCCCTATTTTAAACTCCATTCCCTTTGAAATAAATAAAGGCCAACATTTCATTTGCCTTACTTATTACCTACTGAACTTGTATGCTAGCTTTTGGGGATTCATGCACGAGGACCCACAAATCCCTCTGTGCTGCAGCTTTCTTCAGTCTTTCTCCATTTAAGAAATATTCAGCTCCTCCATTCTTCCTGCCAAAGTGCATAACCTCATATTTTCCCACATTATATTCCATCTGCCAAGCTTTTGCCCATTCACTTATCCTGTCTATATCCCTCTGTAGACTCTTTGTGTCATCCTCACCACTTGCCTTCCCACCTATTTTTGTGTCTTCTGCAAACTTGGTAATGGCACATTTGCTCCTTTCATCTAAGTCATTAATACATATTGTAAATAATTGTGGCACTGATCCCTGTAGCACTCCACTAGTTACAGGTTGCCATCCTGAAGATGCCCCCATATTCCAACTCTCCGCCTTATATTGGTTAGTTAATCCTCTATCCATGCTAATATACTATTCCCAACACCATGGGCTCTTATCTTATTAAGTAGACTTATGTGCGGTACCTTATTGAACGCCTTTTGGAAATCCAAATGTATCACATCTACTGGTTCCCCTTTACCTATCCTGCTTGTTATCTCCTCAAAAAATTCTAATAAATTTGTCAGGCATGATTTCCCCTTCATGAAGCCATGCTGACTCTTTTATATCCACCAGATATGGCCTCATCCAAAATATGGTACCTCCCACAGTTCAGCACTTCCTCAATGCTGCACTGGTAACCTTGATTTTTTTTATGCTCACGTCCTGCAATGGGGCTTAAATCCAGAACCTAATGCCTCAGAGGCAAGAATGCTACCAACTGAGCCAAAGGGGATGCTTATTTTGCGCTTTGCCTATTTTAGCTTACCATGATGTACCATCTGACTACTGGGTAATTACAAATTGCTAAAAAATCTATCCTAAAAATGTTTTGTTTTGCCCTTCACCTTTTTTCTCAGTTTTCTCAGAAATTTCAAATGTCCAAAATAGGGATTAAAACCAAATTTTAAAAAATCTAAAAATTCCATATTTCACAATAATTGTGAAATCAGAGTCGCTATCATCTTTCTTCATTGTAATTGAGTTCATTTTACTAAAAAGATAGCTCAATTTGAAAACATACAGCTTCTAATTATCTCACCTGATCATCACCTAATTAATTTTTTAAGATCTAATTACCATTTGTTCTTGTTTTTTGTTGAAATGTTTCTATTTTTATAGCAGTGTGTGCTTCGAGACAGGGGGAGACAGGAATACAAGAGATACATATCCAGGAACCAATCACATAACAACAAATTCAGAGCTTACAGAGACCCTGTAAAAAGTCATAAAACAGGTGCTTCTACACATGACATTCCTCCCGACCAATGCTATCAAATCCATGCCCTGGCCCTCTATTCACAGCCAATAGACACCAATGATTCACTGGTGAGACAAACCTCACGTACAACTTCCAGCTAAGGGCGAACATCAGCTCTGTCTTTCATAGTTCTGACAAACCATGCATTCTCCTTCCACTGTGATGCCAGATGAAAGGACACAGCATACAGCAGGATTCCAATAACCCAATTTCAGTGCAGGGCAATTGAAGGGATCGCGACTCTAGCACCTGCCAAAACACAATTCCTTGCTGCTACAAAGGGACAGGATTACCTCTTTCGCTCCCCAAGTACACAGAACTACCAAATATCAGATAACAATGCATACTATCTTTCTTTCTATCACAGCTTCTAAAAATTCTAAGACATACCATTAAATAGGTAGGTAATAGAAACAGAGAAACTAGGAGCAGGAGTAGGCCATTTGGCCCTTCGAGCCTGCTCCGCCATTCCTTATGATCATGGTTGATCATCCAACTCAATAGCCTGCTCCCGC
Organism: Carcharodon carcharias; assembly: GCF_017639515.1. Taxonomy (NCBI): domain Eukaryota; kingdom Metazoa; phylum Chordata; class Chondrichthyes; order Lamniformes; family Lamnidae; genus Carcharodon; species Carcharodon carcharias. The sequence continues at coordinate 23,106,078 of NC_054475.1, forward strand.
TTTCTCCCCATACCCTTTGATCCCTTTCACCCCAAGAGCTATATCTAACTCCCATGGTAAATAAATATATATGATAGCAAAAACATATATTTGCTGTTTTCACTGAATAATGGACAGAGTTCTGGAATTTGATTGTCTAAACACCAACACAAATGCCAGATTACCATTTACTATAGTTCAAAGTTGGCTTCTTCAAATATTGTTAACAATAATATAGACTGGGAAAACATAGTGGTAAGAATAAGGAAGGAGAAGAACTTCTACCATGTAGAGGAGAACTTTCTCAATCAATATTTCTCCAATCCAACAAGGAAGGAAGCAGTATTGGGTCTGGTTCTGGGAAGTGAGGTAGAACAAATGGAGTGTGTTAGAGTAAGAGCTCATTAAGCTGACAGTAATCATGTCATTCACTTCAACATAACTATGGAAAGAGACAAATATCAATTGCTTTACTGGGGAACAGCTAATTTCAGAGATTTAATAAGGGATCTAGCAAGGCAGGTTGCAAAATACGATTGCAGGATAAAGCAGTAATAAAGCAATGGAAAAAATTAAGGGGAAAATGGGGGTATTGATACAAAATTGGTTCAGTGACAAGACCAGAGAGACTTTGGGGCCCATACATACAAATCCGTAAAAGATGGCAGAGAAAATTGATAAAGTAATTCAAAAAACACTTGTGGGTTTATAAATACAGGAATAGAATATATAAATAAAGCAATCGCACTATAACTTTATAAATCACTAGTTAGGGCTCAGAAGAAGTATTGTGGATAATTCTGCCCCAACCCCACCCCCATTTCATTCAGGAAAGATGTAAAGGGATAGAAAGGGTAAAGAGGTTTATTAGAATGTCACCAGGGCTGAGGGACTTCAGTTATGAGGAGAAGTTGGAAAAATTACGTCTGTCCTTGAAACAGGGAAGATTCTGTAGTGGCCTAATAGAAATGTCCAAGAGGTTTGGATAGAGTAAATAGAAAAAAAATCCCTCTGTTCAATAACTAGAGGTCATAGATTCAAAACCATTGGGAAAAGACCTAGGAGGAGATGAGCAGAATATTATTTCATTCTGAGTTGTCAGTGTCTGGAACCCTCTACTTGAAAAGTAGTGGAAGCTAATTTCGTAAATAATTTTGAAAGGGAATTGGATAAGGATTTGATGGTGAGGAATGTACATGGTTACTGACAAAAAGCAGGGGCATGGGATTAACCACTGTGCTCTTTTAAAGGATCAGCACAGATATGGCAGGCTGAATGGTCTCCTTTTGGGTTATAAGTTTCTATGAGTCTATGTAATCAGTGGCCAGAAGCCATTCCTTACAAACCACAAATAATCTTAAAATGATAAAGGGAAAAATTCTCTGAATCACCATGATCAATTCTACATGAGATCTGCTAGTTATATGTTAATGATCTTGCAATGAACAATATAACCATGAATTTCAAAGAATCCTTTTTTTTTAAGGTGACTGTGGCAAACCTCCCCTTTTGGAAAATGGCTCACCAACTGATAAGTTTATTTCTCAAGACTCATTTCATGTGGGTCAGAAGGTTACTTACAGATGTTATCCAGGTTATGTGTTTAAGGAAAGAAGTTCAAGACATATTACCTGCAAAGCAGACTCAACTTGGTCACCATTAATTGCTGCTTGTGAACGTAAGTAATGATTTATTTTCTCGCCACAGCCACACTCTTTCTCATTGTTCATGCTTGACCACGGTCTGTGGACCCTGGCAGCAATCCAGTGTTCCATCCATGTAGTTATCCTTGTCAAGAGAAATTGGACAAATGAGTGACTGTTCATAAGTTGCATTACAACTGAGCCATGGGCCAGAATCTTTCACTCTGGAGTCTAGGTTCTTTGGCAGGCACAGAAGTGGGAGTGATTTCCATTGTGGGGCTGATCCAGCATTGTTCAGCATATTACATATGCATCCACGAGGAACTTGGCGAACCTTGCAGTGGGGGCAGGCAGGATGGTGCAGTCCCCGTCGCTACCTCATGTGTTTGAAGGTCCACGCGCCATTTTTAAAGGGCACCCAGAGAGCCTGCAGCTCCCCTTCCACCTTTGCACGGCCACTGCTCCACCCTTTCCCACTAACCCATCCTGCCTTCCTTGGCCATCATCCACACTACTTACACTGCCACCACCCAGTCTCAAGCATAGGCTAGCGTTCACAGACTCTCCCCAAAGAGAACAAAGCAACAACAACTCACCATTAATCGTGGAAGAAGTCAACCTTGTCAGGTGCATGCCACTTATGTTCACTCATGAAAGTGAACATTATAATTTCTCACTTAATTTGGAGGGGGAACTTAATTCCAGTGAGGTGGCCTTTTAATGAACGTGCTAATGCTTGCAAAAGAGCTTCCCCTGACATTACTCATTGGGAAGCTTGACCCACCTTTAAAGTCCCAAGAGCATTCCACTGCTGGGAAACTAATATTTGGCCTCACATCAAATTATGTTATCTTGCCCGCCATGCTTCCAGCTGCTGGTGGGACCAGGAGACTCTGCTCTTGATTATATCCTCACCCAGCATATAGAACAGAAGAAAGATTTCCCAAGTATGATGAAGAGGAAAAATTATCTTCCTACAAGTTTGTCTCCTCTCATTCTCCTTTCCCTTCAAGCTGACCCCCACCCCCCACTCCCCACCCACCATTTGTGCTAGCTTCCAACACTTCTGATCCTGGAGTTTTAGTGAAGCAGTCTGTACTTCCAGTACTAAAGGACCTTTTCTTCTGTTAACTTAGCTGATATTAAATTTGTTTGCTTTTTAGTGGTTTTACTGAATTTTTGTCACCATCAGCAAAGGAGAAGGAAACACTTCTTCAAATTGGGTCAGCTACAAAACATGTATCCTCTATTCTGCCCCAGCCTCTGAAGAATTCCCAGCTCTACAGTGAAATGTTGCACTTCTCACACCCAGCCAACCTAAATGTAATTTTTAAGTAAAGTGAATGCCAATTTTTAAGTAAAAGTCTTGTATCTATTGAACCATTTGCCTCTTGGATCTCGATTTAAAACAGGTATCGTCATGCCCATGCAAATGCTAATCTGGAAGTTCAGCCTACATGGGTTGTGTTTTTACTGGAAAATCTTTTTATGTCAGAAAGCAGTTTCACTTTTCTTCTGCTTTTGGCTTTTTTTTTGTAAATCCTGCATGTCCTTCACCACAGTCTTCACTGATCTCCATTTGACCCCTGCTACCCTAATATACTGATTTCAAAATTTCTTCCCTTTTTTACAAATCCATCCATAGCCATTCCTTGCTTCTGACAACTCTTCCAGCTTTATATCCCAGGGTAGATGCCTTGATCCTCTGACCTCTTTCTTCTCTTCTTTCAGTTGCCAAATAGTCAGCTTCCCAGAGTATACTCTTAGGGAATCACTTTCAAAACCTTCTTCTTACTACATATGTCTGCATCCTTCAAATCCTACGTCAAACCTATCTTTTTGAGCACATACTTAGTCATATCTGCTAATGCCTACACCTCATTAGGGTTGGTGTCTTGTGAAGCAACTTGGATGGTTCATTAATGTAAAGGCACTATATATAGAGTAGATACAACAGTCTGTACGTACAGTGGATTCTATTTCCTATTACAAAGCTTTGTTGTAAGTTTAAAATAATTAAGCTATTTTATTTATGGTTTTTTGTTTTATTGTATCGTGTTTTTTTCTGCTGACACTCTTGATGTGGGAATCTTTTTGTGGGTAAGTGCATGCACATATATATGGAGCTGTAAAGGAAAATTATAATACTGCTCCACCACAGACCCAAATATTCCAGTATTGCAAACCACTTCCTCTACTTCAACAACTTGACAAAGATCTCGTACTAGTTGAACACTAACTCAATTTTTTTTGTGTTCTATGTCTTGAGACCTGAAATCCAAAATTATTTTTTTTAATGGCCAAGTCTACTTTTACTGCTGCATTTAGTGACCTGTGTATCTGTATACTTTCATTTCAACGTAAAGCTATTCTTTATGTTGTATTTTATTTCCTTATTCTTACTTCCAAACATGTTAACTTACATCTTCCCATATTGAGCTGCCTCTGCCTCATTTCTGCCCATTCTGCTAACCTATCTATTTCCTCCTGCAGTGTTTCACAAACCCCTCCACATTTTAACACACTTCCAATTTGGTTTAATTGACAAATTTAAGTATTGTTACCTCAATTTCTAACTACAGATCATTTATTTATAAGATAAGTGCAGCCCCAACAGAAACCCCATGGAGCGATATTTACATAATCTTTCCAATCCAGGAAATATCTTTTTTTCCTACCTTTAGCTGTCTGTTTTCTAGTTGTCCCCATCAATAATCCCCTCAATTCTATAATTGCTGCCTTAAGTGAGCTATTAGGACCCATATTCTTTTGAAAATCCAAACAAGCTCTATCCACTCTATTTCCTACACTTCCTTTCTCATTTCTTTCAAAGAATTCTGAAAGGTTGGTAAAGTACTGTCTGGTTTGTAGAAGTATATACTGAGTCTGAAAATCTACATGCCTTCTGGTGCGCTCCTGCTATAAGTACCATTCAGATTGCGATTTCGGCTGGGACTTGGATATGACAGAACCTGAAATTTCATGACAGTTTTTATGTTTATTTTTGTTTGGCTGCCATAAACAAGATTGCTGGTGTAAGAAGAAGCATGGCTAAGGTTGGAAGCTTCCTCATCCCCAGCTTGACAGGATGTTGCTGGGCTGGTACCTCAAGTACAAGCTGGAGTTCTGATCTAAAATAAAATCTTTTTATGTCAGAAAGCAGTTTCACTTTTCTTCTGTTTCTGGCTTTTTTTTGTAAATCCTGCATGCCCTTCATTGCAGTTTTCACTGATCTCCATTTGACCCCTGCTACCCTAACACACTGATTTCAAAATTTCTTCCCTTTTTTACAAATCCATCCATAGCCATTCCTTGCTTCTGACAACTCCTCCAGCTTTATATCCCTGAGTAGATGCCTTGATCCTCTGACCTCTTTCTTCTCTTCTTTCAGTTGCCAAGTAGTCAGCTGTCCAGAGTATAATGTTAGGGAATCACTTTCAAAACGTTCTTCTTACTACATATCTCTGCATCCTTCTATTCCTATGGAGGTTTTCTGAAGTTTTTGTTTTTTTCTCAGCTCTTTTGTAAAGGACACTAATGACACAATACAGTTGGGAAAAAAGGTATGTTGAAAAAAGTATTAGAAATCTTTGCGTTCTGTAACATCTCCACCTCTTCCCATTTTGTTTTATGTGCAGCAAGGAACTGTGGTAATCCAGGTGAAATTCTGAATGGATATTTTAATGCAACAAGTACCACTTTTGGGGAGCAAGCTACTTTTTATTGTGAGACAGGGTGAGTGCTAATTGACAAATTACTGAATGAAGTAAAGTTCATTTCATTAATTTTAATGATTATTTTTAATGCTGTGATTAACATTACCGTATGTAGGTGCAACAATACGTCTCACTCCAACTTAAACCGGTAGAAAGTTATTCTTCAATTTCCAGCGACAGCTATTCATGAAATCTCTGAATAGAAGCTTCCATTAAGTTTACCAACTATAGGAATTTTTAAGGGTCCTACAATTTGCTTGAGAGTGTTCAAACTCTCCTGTTATATGTGTCCCTTAAAAATATTGCAAAAAGGTGAAATTTGAATTTGTAATTGATCCCTATAACCAAATTTTCGGCTCAACACTGAAGGTTGTGATGGCTGGCTGCTCAAAATATTCTGTTTATATCGTGAGTGAACTCCTTCAATTGAAATATACCAATATCATTCCATCAAATATTTGACCAGAAGTGTACAATAAAAATATAGCCACTTCTGATTTTACTGTGCACCTTAGTTAATGCAATGCTCTACTTCATTTGCCAGGAAGTACATATAAAAACCTAGGCTGACACTCCAGTACAGCACTGCACTGTCAGAGCTGTTGAATTTTAAATGAGATGTTTAACTGAGGCCTCGTCTGCCCTCATGGTAAAAGATGTAAAAGATCCCATGGCATTATTTTGAAGAAGAGCGGGGTGGGGTCTGAGAGTTATTCTTGATGTTTGGCCACTATTTATCCCTCATATAACATAAAAAAATAGATTATGTGGTCATTATCACATTGGTGTTTGGGGGGCTCGCTGTGTGCCAATTGGCTGCCATGTTTCCTACATTACGACAGTGCCTATACTTTAAAAGTACTTAGTTTTCAGTGGAGCACTTTGGTGATGAGCTGAGGTCGTGAAAGGTGCTAGATACATTTTTTGATGTGCAAGAGTGGTCTGTTGATGTTTCCATGGATTTATCAATTATAACCCTTAGGTTTTGTTTCTTGATGAGCAACTTTCCATTTGGCCTTCTGCTCATTGCTTATTGATAGATTATTTTTATTTTATTTTCTATAGTGACTTGTTTTTCTTTTAATAGGTATAGGATGGTTGGTAGAGCCTACCGGATATGTGACACGACAGGTTGGGATGGTCAGATCCCAACATGTGAATGTAAGTTAGAGCTCCATATTGTGTAGAGTACATTGCTATCTTTTTGTGCCAAGTGCTTGAGCCATTTCCGAAAAATTAATATTTCTTGAGTGTTGGCTTCATATGTCTGCTTTTTCCTTATAGTATTTTGATCTTTCCTAGATGACAATCTTTGCTAGTTATTTCTAGATTAGAAACATAAAGCACAGAATGGGAAATGGCTATTTAGATAATCAATCCTGATTCCTCTACAGATCACAGACAATCAATTCCTAAGTTATGTTTTAGCAGGTTATGCAACTATCATCATTTTTGATTCCACGCTTCTGTAAACTCCTCCTGGAACTGTTGGTGGGAAATTGCAGTAACATTTTATGATTTGCATTTAGGCATACCTGTAAATTAGTTGTTCAGTAGTTTGATGTCTTAGAGGTGGTAAGGACTGTAAAATGAGAGGGGTCTGCATATTAAAAGACTGTGAATTAGTTTCTTGTTGTAAAATTGTTAAATAGTGCACCATCTTCAGTATATAAGAAGAAAGCAGAAGATTGCAGTTGTATAAAATCTGAAATAATAGGGTGAATTTTCCTCCAAATGTAATCTGGGTGAATAGTTGGTCAAGTGTGCTGGCCAGCTTCTTGGGTAGTTCTATAGGAGACAGTTCATCCTGAGAACTGGCCCTCGTTTGTTTTGGGCTAATGGTTAACAGCCAGAGCTGAATATACTGGGGAAGCATGCTAACTAGTCCCCAAGGGCTTCTTGTTGGGGTAGGGGGATGTGGCCCCAATTGTTAAAGGAGGTTAGAGGGACGGAGCAGCTGTGGCCAAACTATGTATACAGTGCTGGGGGCATCACTGCTGTTGTTACTGTCCTGTTTCTGCCTGGTTTAAGGCCTGAAAATTAAACCCCAAAACAGAAAATGCTGCAAACACTCAGCAAGTCAGGCAGTGTCAGTGACAAAAGGAAGGTTGAGTTAATGTTTCAGGTCCAAGAACCTTCATCAGAATCCACAATTTTTTGTAGTAATTCTTGCTGAAGTAAGAGAGTGGCAGGTATGATAGTGGACTACAGTTTTGATCATGGCATTCTATAGCTTCCTGATAGAAACACAATCTACTATATACAACCCCTTACTGAGGGTTGTTCTATGATGTTTTATGTGCCTGCATGCCATTGTAGTGTAAAGATGCTCAGCACTGCAAGGGTTAATGTGGGACTGCGGAATAGTACAGCCCACGGTATGATGTTTGGAGTCACAGGATAATAGACTTGTAGAACATTCTAGAAAGAAAGAACCTGCATGGAGACAACAGCACCATGCATGGCATTAACTGGGATCGAGAAATAGTTAAAGATTAACAATAAACGGTTCATGTTTGAACATACAAGTCTCAAGATCTTATCATTGAGACATCAAACAAACCCACAATGCAACAAGGGTCAGATAACTTAATCTAGGCCATTTGACCTTATTAGCAGGGTAGGGCACCGGTAAGTGCACTCCTTGTGACTGGACTCTGTACAAGACAATGTGCTACTTCCTACTCCCCTCATCCTCCCTTACCCCACTGCACAACCATCTTTTTCTACAGTCATTTAGGGGTGACCAATTTCACTCCCATAATTCAGTGGAGCAAGCACCTCTCTGGGCTAACAGGATGGCGAAAATGCCAAAAAAAATTATTTCAAAATATTTTTGTAAAAGATCCTTCAGCTGTCCAGATAGCCATCAATTATCTGACTATTTTCAAGTGAGCACCCTTTAAATATAACTGGAAATGTCCCTTTCTGTCATGTACTGTCTAATAGTGTTTCAATGGCAGGGGGAAGGTTTGGGGGTGGAGGAGCAATTACAGCAGTGAGTATTCATTACACCACAACGAACAGAAATATTAATGTCAAAGGACTCCAGTGTTGACGCTTTAGTGAGGCTCCACCCTGTTTATACAGGGACTCAAGTTGTCTATGTCTAGGCCCTGGTCAAGATGACAATGGGTGAATCAGAAATGAGAGCTCAATGGTAAAATGTGCACACCATTTTCATTGCACTACCCCTTCTTGTTCACCATAAAATATGTATGAAAATTGGCCCCAATGATGAGAGGAAATCATTCCTATTATATTTCACATCCCCCCTGCCTTTCCTTCTGTAAACTTAAGATCACACCAAAACTTTCCTGTCTGTGTACCAACTTGGAACAAGTCCTGTTCACCCATCACTCCTGTGCTTGAGACATTGGTTCCCGTTTAAGCAACATCTTGATACCCTGATTTTCAAATTCTCATTCTTGTTTTCAAATTCCTTCATGGCCTTGACCTTCCCTTTCTCTGCAATCTCCTTTAGCCCCACAAACTTGCGAGATACCTGCCTTACTCCAATTCTGGCTTCTTGAACATCCTCAATTTTAATCACTCCACCATTGCTGGTGTGCCTTCAACTACCAATGCCTTACGTCTTGGAATTCCCTACCTAAACCTCTTTGACTATCTCTCTTTCCTTTTTTTAGGACACTCCTTAAAACCTACCTCTGGCCAAGCTTTTGGCCATCTGCCTTGATATCTTTTTAAGTTGCTTGTGTCAAATTTTATTTGATAATACTCTTTGTGAAGCACCTTGGGTTATCTTTATTATATTAAAAAATCACATAAATACACATTTTTCTCCTTTAGTCCTGCTATATGTTAGCTGTTATTTCACTTCATTTGTATTCATATTGCCTTGTTTCTCCATTCCCTTTTTCTTTCTTTCACTCTATCTTTTCAACTCTCTTGCCCCCCACCCCTAAAGAAATAAGATCAGCAGACTGGGTCTTTGCTTTGTGTTTTGGGGTGAGGGAATGAAATAAAGCAGAGAATACCTGTATCTAACTGTGTGCTGCCATCTATTGGCTCACCTGTGTGTTGTCACTGAACTGACTGAGTTGAAATACCTGAAGCCTCTGTTTTTACAGAGATAAAAACAAAAAAACTGCGGATGTTGGAAATCCAAAACAAAAACAGAATTACCTGGAAAAACTCTGAAAAAGTTCTGTTGAAGGGTCATGAGGACTCGAAACGTCAACTCTTTTTTTCTCCGCCGATGCTGCCAGACCTGCTGAGTTTTTCCAGGTAATTCTGTTTTTGCTCTGTTTTTACAGTCTGTTGAGGACAATAACTGAATTGTATTTTTCCCTAGCCATCAGCTGTGATGATCTTCCACCTATTCCTAACGGGAAAGTACCCTATAGAGAGAACTGGGAATATGGAATGATAGCAAAATATTCGTGTAATGGTGACTATTCATTGATTGGTGCAGAGGAACTTCTTTGTACAGAGACTGGAAAGTGGGACAAGGACCCACCAAGTTGCAGAGGTATAGTTAATTCACACTTTGGGGGGAAAATTCGATTGTTCTATTGTTCAGACTTGGGATTTGTGATTTGTAACCTGCCAGAGGCAGTTCTGGTGGTGATGAGCACCATCCATACTTGGTGCTGTCACCTCATATGCCTGATTGTAGCACTGGGCTGAGTGGATCCTGCTCTGCTGGTTTCCTCTTCTTTCTGTTGGCTGCTTGTACACTCAGCAGGGAGCCTAAAAGTGTTCGGCTGGTAGCGTATAGTGCTACCAACTTATGTTCTTGAAGGCATTCTGACCCTCTTAAAGGACAGCTGCACTGAATGACAGGAGACTAATGCAGTATATAATTACTGCAAAGGAAAATAGAATACCAGGGCAGCTGAGGGCTCCAGGGTCATGGATGCAGTGCTGGAGGTCTTAGTGGTGGAGGTGGACATGAGGAGAGACACCATGGTTCTGGAAGAGTGCTAAGAAGCCTCAATAGCCATCTTTATAAGGGTTTAGATCACCATGGCAATCAATCCCCAGTGTATGGACCAAAAGAAATTGCTGCAGTGCTACAAGAAGTCTAATGATCTCATGTCAGTGATCAAGGTCAGCGAATGCATTTCACACAAATACGCACCACACCATCAACCTCTCACACTGCTCAATGCACCAGGACTCTGTCACTCACGTGCCAGCAGCTCCTGGCACTCAGGACTCATGCAGATCATCCAGGTACCTCTTCACCTTCATACTTCTATGAATGCTGCTCTCCTCACACCCACCTGCATTTCCCAAGCCCTAAAGAATGGATGATTCTCTGAATCGTGTTGGGGGCTGCAACAGAGCCCACGGCCTTCGGCATTGCTGGGAACATTCAGATATCTGTGTTTTGCCTCTTCTCAACAGAAGATCCATGATGTGGCATATAGGAGCACCCTGATGGGCATGCACAGCAAGATGCTGGGTGTATTGGTTGACTTGCCAAACAGCATTCTGTCACTGTAAAAAGGACCATGGGGGAGTCCAACTCCAGGTTGGTAGAGGTTATTGTGTGGAGTTTGCCCCCTCTGCAGCCTCTGCTCCATCTCCCTATCATGCTTCAAACACAGAGGCACTGCAACTGCAGCCCTCATAACACGAGGCCTTTGTGTGTACAGGTCACCTACTCATCTGCCATCCTAGTAAAGATGGAGCAACATTCCTTAACACTCACCACAATACCCCCAAAAACACTAGTGGAATTTCAGACAATTTTCAATAGCAGAAGTTCTTCAAAATTACCTTATCTGCAAGTTCCATGCCTAGACCTTTGAAGTACTTTAGTGCAAGGGCCACCTTGCAACTGAACGCTTGATCTTTTGTGAGTGATGTGCAAATTTATTGAATAGACCTGCATGGTCCAAATCTAGTAAATATTTGTCACATCAGCTGGTGGAGCTCTGTGACATCAGTATAGCATTAAATCTGTTGCTTCTGGCGCTCTCAACGGACACCTGACTGCCCCTTTCAACATGTTGCGTCACAGCCCATGCCAGAAGTGTGCCTGCAATGCACCCCAAAGTGGCATTTTCAGTTGATCACCCTTTGTGTTTGTGCATCAGAATACTGTTCTCAGATATCTCTACTTACCAGATGCATTCATTTAATCGTAATGAAAGCAGTTTGCTGGAAATGTTATACTTCTTGTTCCTCAAATGTAGTGCTGTAAATAGGTTTGAAACTAAGGTGCTAAAATTTTGCAGTTTCTACTTAATCTTAAATAAATTGTAGGACAGGTACATTTTCTTAAAGATAGTAATAATTCTAATTCTATGGTTGTCCCACTGACAGTCTGCTTGTTATTAAGTAATTTAAGCATTACTTAAAGGGCTAGGCATTCAACTTGCAGTTAGAGTAATATTGAAGAATTTCTGCTATTGCAAAGTGTATGAAAGTACACCGGGGTGCTTTTCCAAACTTGACCCTGCTCATGATCTTGAAGAATTTCTGCTATTGCAAAGTGTGGGAAAGTACAGTGGTGTGTTTTCCAAACATGCTCTTGATCCAGAACTGTCATATTCCAATTTGTCTGAATGTAATATTCAGATATTTGGGCAAGAGCTGGTACAGTTTTACATTACAGCAGTTAAATTACAGGTGCTGCAGAGCAATTCTTTCAAAGATACAATGGTGCAATACACTCATTGATCATGCTGAGAGAAGAAAAGGAGATTGCTTGGGACACATGGGACCATTAAACCATCTGAATAGGAAGACAACTTAATGTCTCTTGCAAACAAATGATGTTTTTATAATACAATATTCCCTCAGTACTGCATTAGATGTCAACCTAAATTATGTGCCCCAGTGCTGAAGTGAAGTTTGAATTGATAACCTTTGAATTCAGTGTCGGGACCGCTAGAAGATAAACCAAATAATTACTTGCTATGAAATACGACCCAACACAACTATAAAGGTACAATATACTCATTCTTGCTTCAATTTATTTTCTTCTCAGTAAAGTTATGAAATTCACTGCTGGGAAATTGAATCTTAGTTGCTCTGAGAAGGTGGTGGTGAACTTTCTAATTGAGCAGCAGCAGTGTTTTGGTACAACTGAGTGACTTGTTAGGTGAGTTTCAAAGGCATTGAAGCATCGATCACATTGGAGTGAGATTGGAGTCACATCTAGGCCAGAGCCAGTATCAACGGCTGGTTATCTTCCTTATAGCACCCCAGTGAGCCAGTTAGGTTTTTACGACAATCTGACAGCTTTGTGGTCTGGCAACACAGAAGTGGTTGTGGAATTTGAAGGATGTGTTGGAGAAGTTGAGCGGGAATTATCAGCATAAATTTTTAAGGCGACCCAATGAATGTGGATGATGTCACCATGGACAGCAGTTAGATGAGGAAGAGGTGAGGGCCAACGATAGATCAAGACATTAACAACACAAAGCTTTTTGCTACAGATTTTCAAAAATACAAACTATGGGCAGAATTTTCCCATCCCATCCGCGGTGGGTTTTGTGACAGGTGGGAGCGGAGGATCCAGTGGCTGGCAAAAAGTCGCAAATCCGCCATAGTAAAAACAAGTTTCAATTCTCCCGACAGTGTGTTCATGGTGGGCCGGTTATCCCACCGGCTAGTGGCGTGATCACCATTTGCATTCATTAGTATGTCATGAATGCTCATTAAAACAGCTGCCCGCCAGAATCTTGCCACACCTTCCAATCTTGAGTCACACCAGCGGGAAATGATGTCGGCCTCAAATCCATTTAAAAAAGGGGTGGCATGCATAAGTCGGACCTCAGTTCGCTGGTAACTTCGAGGTGAGTGCAGCATACCTGCCATAGCGCTGCACCGGTCTTGTTGTGATGAACGCCACACTGCTGGGCTGTAGGGTTGGTCCAGCTCTTTGCCTTCATTGTCCTGAAGAACACCACCATGCTGTGGCTCATGCAGGCATCCACTTTTAGAGACTAGCACTTCAACCAAGGTGGGCTCTGAAGCAAAGGTCGAGTTGATGAACACAAGTGGGGCAACGGGTAGAGAAGGTGGTGGAATGGTAGTCAGAGGGAAGGGCAAACACAATGGGGACCTTTCCGAGGTTTCCCTCTCCCTCTAGCCACAGGAGTCCTGCTTAGAAAGAAAGGAGGAAGACCTCCTTGTTATGAAAGCCACTGAAAGCCAATGGCTTCATTAGCACTGTTAAAGGGCTACTCAGAACTCAGTGGTTTCACATCACAGTCACTGCATCTCAAGAGTAACACATTGGAATGTAGAATTTGGGAATGCAGGCAATAGTGAGGGAGGCACAGCTGTATCATATATGGCATTCCATCAATGAAGGCTTGTTACATGTTCATCAGATTTGACATTCCTAACTGGCCAAAGGGCATCCACTCATTGACCATGAGCAACTGTTTGGTCATTAATATGCCACTTCAGAGATTGGAGCACAGAGCTAGGTTGGGTCACTCATCTCAAATAAACTTTAGCTCAAGATGTTACATATTTGTGAGGCCACCTTGGTCACCTCGATGTGTGTGCTTGTGTCTCAGGGACAAGGCGGCATCTGCCACCAAGCAAGTAGCACAGGAAAAACAATGGACCCTTACAGTTTCCAAACGTGTCATCTTCTGAGCTTCACTTTCTTGTCCCTTGAAACATTAATGTCTTCAATGTTTCTTTTCAGAGATAAGGCAAAAACACATATGGGTCCAGAGCTTAGTGCTGCCTTTGTCAGGGTCCTAATGCAATGCAGGAGGCAAAGGAGGGAGAGGCGAACCTGCACACAGCTATAGCAGGAGGGACATGGTCAAGTGGAGCCAGAGCATGAATAGGAGGAAAGACCCAGGCAATGGAGGCGACTCATCAGACCTAGGGTTTATCTCCTATTTACAAATGAGTGGGAGGCATTGCTATGCACGCATGTGCTTGTCCTGAGCTTTGGTACATCACATATGTCACATTCTTTTGTGAAGACCTGACGCCATCTGGAGTTGGAGAGTATCCCCTGCAAGTGGCTTTGAAGGTGACTGCTGCACTCAATTTCTTGGCCTCCGATTCTTTCCAAGGATCAACAGGTGACCTATGCGGCATCTCTCAGTCCGCAACACATCAATCTGTAAAAGAGGTCACAGATGCCCTTTACAGGAAGCCCCGTTGTTATGTCAGGTTTGCTCTGATAAAGATAGCAGACTGAGAGATTCACCAGCTTTGCTGCCATCTCGGGTGCCCCAAGAGTGCAGGGTGCAATAGACTGTACCCATGTGACTATACAGGCTCCATGGCAGCAGCACCTAATGTTTATAAACCGCAAGGGCTATCAATCCATCAATGTACAACTGGTGCGTGATAATCAAAAGCACATATTACAGGATTGTGCATGGTACCCCAGGAGTTGCCATGACTCCTACATCCTGAGTCACTTCCAAGTTCTTGAGATTTTTGAGGGGCCATTATGTTTGCAGGCTGCTTGAGGATAAGGAGAAGCCACTGAAATGCTGACTGATGACACCAGGGCGCCGCCCTCGGGGTCGTTCCCAGGAGAGATACAACACTGCTCACGGCTCCATGCACTCCCTTATAGAGCAGACCATGTGGCTTCTGAAGATGCACCTCAGATACTTGGACCACTCAGGTGGCTCAGTACAATACACTCCCGACAGGGTTTCCCACATCATTGCAGTGTGTTAAGCCCTTCACAATCTGGCAATGCAAAGAGGTGAACCCTTGCCAGAGGATGACCTGGAGGAGGGTGAGAGCTCATTGGAGGATGAAGATCCAGAGGCCCAGGAACCTCAGGAGGCTGCTGAGGGTCAGTAAGAGCATGATCACGCCATAAAGGAAGGAAGATGTGGGAGATGTGCCCGTGATATGTTAAATGCTGACAGGCTCCAGGAAGAGTAAAGTTAAATGAGGGGATATGGTCACATCTTTCCTAGCCCTCAATGCCATTCTCTTTCACCTCAGGGGATGACCACCCACTTGCAGCGAGAACAAGTCCTGCATTCACACTTGCCTCATGAGTTACTAGGCCATGATCTTTGCTTTGGTCCATGGGGCTCTATGAGAGCTCACTATGGGAACTGAGAGTCCACTTAAGAACAAGAGCGATGCGAGAGAAGACTTGAAGCCTTCACGGTCATCTAATAATGTAACCACTGCTGCGACTGAAAAGTGAACATGGGAGGATCTCCTCCTCCCATACATGTCTTTTCTTCTGCCACTACCTCTGAGGAGACACAAATGCTGCTAGAATATCAATGCTGATGAGCTGCTCTCACTCAATGGCGTTCTTTGAGGAAGAAGGGTTAGAAACGCTTACATCACACACTTCTGATAAAGATTTAAACACATCTCCCTGACATCACACAAGGGGTGTGGATACTGGTTCAACTGCGGTTGACATCACAGGAATGTGAACCTCATAGTGCGACACTATCTCTGAGTGGGATGAAGGTTTAACCTCGAAATAAGAAGATTCCAAAGTATAAAATTACAATGGCTTCAGTTGAAAGGGATAATCACATAACCATCAAATGTATTAACAAGAGTGCAATTTATTTACAGTTATAGCACAACCATGACCCAAATATGACATCAATTTTTGTAAACTTTCCTAACTCTACTGCTACAACTGGGTGCAGCCCTGACATCTGCAGTAGAGGTGGAAGCAGCCTGCTGACTGCTACATCTGATGTCTGTGATGACCTTGGCGGACATGCTCTGGTAGACTGTGGCCTGCAAGGACTTGGCCTGACAAGGGTCACCCTCTCTGGGGAGGAAGTGCCCTCAGTAGCCTGGGAAGCTGGAGTGGATGGGGTCACAGGCAGAGGGGACTGTGAGCAGCTGCACACCCTTGGAGTGTCCTGAGAGGAGGACCCCGGGGTGTCCGGCTGATGCTCATCCTCCCTGTGGGTGCCCAAGGGCCTCATCCTGACTCCTGCAGGAGATTATACACATGGAGGGAGGTGAAGGTGCCTCGACCCATGTCACCTACATCTTGATGGTGCCCACCAGGGATTGCAGGGCCAAGTGCAAATCCAGCAAGACCTGATGGACCAACTTTCCCACAGTGACCTCAAGGTGCTGGCATGTCGGATCCACAACATCAGACAGAAGGTGGACTTATTCCTCTATTGTTTGCTGTGGTCTGCTGAGTGATTGTTGAATCTCTGCCTGATGTTCTGCCACCTGTCAATGCATCTCTAGCATAGATTTGGTGGCCGCTTCCAGAGGCTCATCATCTGACGTGGCCCATGCGGGTGGCTGGTCTCCAGCAGCCCTCCAGATGCCAGAGACCTGGGCTGTCCCTGCCTCAGACTGCTGTGGGTCGTGTCAGTGAGGTGTTCCCCAGAAAGTGAACCCGAGCCTAATCTACATCTGTGCCCCACCGATGTGTGTGTCTCTGAGATGATGAAGGGTTGTGTGAGCGTCATGATGGTACTTCCGGAGCTTCCTCTTTGGATGTAGTCTGGGGCTCGCTCTGGTGTCAGACTGGCTTGCGACCCTCAATCTTTTGGTCCCTAGAAAATAAAAAATAAAGTTTCTGCTAATGAGCATGAGCTAGATAAGACTGCATGTGACACATTGTGATTGTCAGGATTTGACAAAGTAATGGTAGCTGTAATCTATACTAGGTTGCTGGGAGAGGCCGATCTCGCCTTCCCCACAAGAATGATTCCTGCCCTCCCCAGCCAGCCCGACTGCAGCCTCCTCAAACTCAGATGATGTTGGCCGTTCCTCCCCCGGTCTGCGCTCTCTTCTGCTTGTTTTGTGCCAGCTTGGCCTGTATGAAGAAGAAAGAAAGGCATGTGGTGAGAAGGGAGGGAGCAGAGATTGGGTGAGATGCATGTCCCCTGTGTGTGGTGGGCCCTCCCAATAAGGGTCAGAGGATGGAGTGTGAGCAACATGACAGGTGGGAGGTAGTGATGTGAACGTCTCGGTGAGAGAACGAGTGTTGATATTTTACCCCCACTAATGGTTGCAAGTGATCCCTGAAGAAAGTAGCCGTTTGAGTGCATGATGCCATAATGAGGTTTTGATATTGGAGGGTGTTGAAAGATGACTTACCCGGGCGGAATGGAAAAATCATTCATCGTCTTCCAGAACTGGGTGGCACTTTGGCCGCAGGGGCCAGCCACGCTGACCTGCTCCTCGATGGTCTCCCAGGCCAGAGAGTTGAGGCTGTTATGCTTCCTACAGCCATCCCTGGGATAGAGCACTTGCCTGTGCAGCTGTACCCCTCTGATCAAGGCCTGGAGGGTCTGGTGCGTGAAGCAGGGTGCTGCCTTCTTCTTCAGGCTCTAGGCCTTCCTCTTCTGGCTGCCAGACATCTCTGGTGGGCTGAAGAGAGTGAGATTGTGTCTTGGACTGGCGTTTTAATATGGCACCCGGACCTTCGAACCCACCAGCTAATGGCCGGCAGATGAATCAGCTCCCAATCCACCAGGTCATTCAGACTGATACACGCATCTGCATAATTAATAAGCCACCAAATGCAGAATTGGGTGCGATTTGCTGCCATTATGGACAGTTAGCTGGGCGCTTCCAAAAACAACACTTAGTTTCATTATGGGAAAACTCTGCCCTGCGTATGAACATGATTCAGAATAGTGCTCCTGATAATACCCTAACAGCAATGAATTACCTCGTACTAACTCTTGCATTGTTCTTTTATCAGCTGTTGAATGTCATCGCCCTGAATTGATCGCAAATGGTCAAATTACAGCAGGATTTGGACCAATCTATAAATATCAGGCCACAATCATCTACCGCTGTCATGAAGGTTTTGAAATGATTGGCAACAGTGTCATTGAATGTGGCGAGAATAACGTATTTGTGCCCCCACCACCTAAGTGCAAACCACGTAAGTAAACATCACTTACATTTAATAGATCTGAAGAATGTGAGTTGACTTTCGCTCATCTCTGTCAAAAGTATATAAATATCTGAACGCTGATGTGGATGTTTGTTAGATGACTGTCGTATCTTGATTTCTTTCTTTCTGCTCTTCAATCCTGCATAGTTTTTAGAAATGACATTACCGTGCTTTTCAGTTACTGAATGAGCACAGAGAACAAAGTGGTTTAATGTTAATCTTTTTTCCAGGAATCTATGCTAAAGAAGTTAACCTCATTTTTACAAATGAGGAGAAATTCTCTTGCAATATTTTGTTTCACAAGTGAAGCCAAATCATCCAGAAACCAGGAATTCACTATACATATTGCAACCATCTTCAGTTACTTCATCAATGATTTTCCCTCCTTCATAGGGTCAGAAATAGAGATGTTCACTGATAATTGCACAATGTTTAGTACCATTCGGAACTCCTCAGGTACTGATGGAGTCTATGTCCACAAGCAGCGAGACGTGGGCAATATTCAGGCTTGAGCTGATAAGTGGCAATTAACATTCACACTTGTAAGCGTCAGCAATGCCATCTCCAACACGAGAGAATCTAACCATTTCCCCTTGACATTCAATTACATTACCATTGTTGAAGCCCCAGCCTCAACATCCTAGGAGTAACTGACCATGCAAATACTGTCACTAGAAGAACAGGTCAGAGGCTGGAAATTCTGTGGCAAATGGTTTACCTCCTTACTCCCCAAAGCCTGTCCACCGTCTACAAGGCGCAACTCAGGAGTGTGATGGAATACTCTCCACTTGCCTGGATGAGTGCAGCTCCAACAACACTCAAGAAACTCAACACCATCCAGGAAAAAACTGCCCACTTGATCGGCACCCCATCCACTATCTTTAATATTCACCTCCTCCACTGCCAGCACACAGTGGCAGCAGTGTGTACCATCTACAAGATCCACAACTCAACTTTGACACCACCTTCCAAATCCATGACCCTTACCATCTAGAAGGACAAAGTTGGCAGATGCATGGGAACACCACCAGTTGGAAGTTCCCGTGCTTGCCACACGTTATCCTGATTTGGAAATATATCAGTGTTCTTTCTCAGTCATTGGATCAAAACCCCAGGACCCTCTTCCTAACAGTACTGTGGGTGTATCTACACCAGACGGACTGCAGGGGTACAAGAAGGCAGCTCACCGTCATCTTCTTAAGGGCAATTAGTGATGGTCAACAAACGCTGGCCCTTTTAGTGACATTCACATCCCATGAAAGAATTACAAAAACAAACAACACACACCCAAAAGCAGCATTGTATTAGGCACCTGTTTCTATACATCACTCTGCCACTTAGTGAGTACCTAGTAGAGGTTGAGGTAGTTGGTGAGGCACCAGCAGGAGAAGAGATGGGTATGGATGTCCTCCAAGTAAGAGGGCTGGAACAACTTATCAGACAAGTACTCAGTACATGGATTCAGCCTTGGGGAGCGTACACAGCTCCATCATTGAGAGCTACAACCAAAATACTGACTGGTAAAAACACAATTTAGCATGGACTTTCTGTTTGAGCATCAGAATATTGTTCTCGGAGAAATCTAGTAACAGATATTAATTTAATCCATTTTGCAAGCTTTTGCAATGGCACACAAAAAGAAGGGAGAGATTTGCTAGAAAAGTTAAACTTTTTGTTAATTTAGTGTAGCGTTGTAAATAGGTTTGAAACTAAAATTATTATTTTTTCCAAATTCCACTTAGTCATAACTAAGTTTGTAGAACAGAGGAGCTTTCTTAACTTAAAGTTGGTAACATTCCTGTTGCTACAATGCTTCCACTGACAGTCTGCTTATATTAAAAAATAATTATAATTTCAAGCATGGCACTGCTCTTGGCCCAGAAATATCATATCCCCAGTTGTCTGTAATATTAGGGTTACAGGTGCTGCAGAGCAATTCCCTTAAAAAGCCAATGGCACAATAAATCTTATTTGCTGAGGGAACAATAGGAAACTGCTTGGGTGATATGGAACCTTTTAACCAGATAAATAGGAAGACAATCTAATAGCTCATCCAAAGGAATGACACCACTTGTAGAACAACATTCCCTCAGTACATGGATGTCAACCTAAATTCTGTGCCCCAGTTCCAGAGTAGGGTTTGAACTAATGAACCTTTGACTGAGTGGTGGGACCGCTAGAATCAGAACCAAATCAACATTTGTGAAGAAATACAACCCTGCACAGTTAGAAAGGTAGAATATGCTCATTCTTTCTTCATTTATTTTCTTCTCAGTAAAGTTATGAAATTCACTGGCTGGGAAATTGGACATTTATTGGCCTGAGAATACGAACGTTCTAATTGAGCAGCAGTGGTGAATTGATACAACTGACTGACCTGCTAGGCCACTTTCGAGGGCATTTAAGAATCAATCACACTGGAGAGAGACAGCTAGGCCAGAGCCAGTATCAATGGCTGGTTTCCTTCCTTTTAGTATCTCAGTGAGCCAGTTAGGCTTCTATGACAATCTGACAGCTTTGTGGCCTGAAACAAAGAAGTGGTTATGGAATTTGAAGGATGTGTTGGAGAAATCGAGCAGCAATTATCGGCATAACATTTTTAAGGTGACCCAATGCCTGTAGATGATGTCACAATTGGCAGTAGTTAGGTGAGGAAGAGGCGAGGGCCAACAATAGATTAAGGTGTTAATAACACAAAGCTTTTTGGCTGCAATTTTTTACAAATACATTCCACATGTGAGCAAAAATCAGAATAGTGCTCCTGATAATGCCTTAACTGCAATGAATTACCTAGTGGTGACTCATGCATTGTTCTCTTATCAGCTGTTAGATGTCCTCAACCTGACTTGATTGCAAATGGTCAAATTATATCAGGATTTAAACCAACCTATGGATATCGGGAGACGATCACCTACGCCTGTACTGCCGGTTATGAAATGGTTGGCAGCAATGTCATTGAATGTAGTGAGAATAATGTATTTGTGCCCCCACCACCAATATGTCAACCACGTGAGTAACCATCTCTTAAACTAATAGAATTAAAGAATGTGAGTGAATCTTTGCTCAAATCTGCTGCAATTATATAAATGTGTGACTGTTGATTTGGATTTTTCCCAGATGACCGTAGTACCTTTTTTCCTTTGCTCTTCAACCCTACAAGTTGTTTTTAGTAATTACATTAGAGTACTTTTCAGTTACTGAATGAGTAAAGTGTTTTAATGTTAATCTTTGATCAAGTATTTATGTTGAAAAGATTCCCCTCATTTCTTACCAAGAGAAAATCCCTTGCAATATTTTATTTCATAATTGAATCTGAACCACCTAAAACCCAGGAGCTCACTACAGTGGTGAAACCATGTTCAGCTGTTTCATCAATGGTCTTCCTTCCAATATTAGGTCAGAAAGGAGTATGTTCTACTGATGATTGCACAGTGTTCAGTACCAATTATGACTCCTCAGATACTGAAACAGTCAGTATCCAAATGTAGCAAGATGTGGTGAATATTCAGGCTTGGTCTGATAAGTGCACATAACATTTGCACAACACAAATGCCAGGCAATGACCATCTCCAACAAGAGAGAATAACCATCTCCCCTCAACATTCAATGACATTACCATTGCTGAAGCCCTCAGTATCAAAATTCTGGGAGTTAATATTGACCAGAAGGTTAACGATCAGCTATATAAATACTATGGCTACAAGAAGAGGTCAGAGGCTGGAAATTCTGCAGTGAATGACACACCTCATGACTCCCCAAAGCCTGTCCATAGGCACAAATCAGTAATGTAATGGAATATTCTGCACTTGCCTGGATAACACTACTCAAGAAACTCAAACCCATCCGGAACAAAGCAGCCTCTTTGATCAGCATCCCATTCACTGCTGTAAATATTCACTCCCTCCAACTTCGGCACATAGTGGCAGCAGTGTGTATCTAGTATAAGACGCACTGCAGCATCTCGCCAAGCCTCATTCAATGGCACCTTCTAAACTCGTTGCCTATAAAACCTAGAGGGACAAGGGAAGCAGACTTCTGGGAGCGCAACCACTTGCAAGTTCCCTTCCAAGCCACACACCATCATGACTTGGAACAAAATGGCCATTCCAAAAAACTGCAACTTCCTCCATACCGGCACTGTGGGAGTATCTACATCAGATGGACTGCAACAGTTCAAGAAATCCACTCATCACCAGCTCCTTAAGAGCAGTTAGGGATAGTAACAGATGCTGGCCTTGCTGTACCATGGTCATACCATGAAAAGAATAAAAAACAGAAACAGCAAATATCCAAAAGCAGCATTGAAGTAGGCACCTGTGCCAAATATAGTATTTTTCCCCTTAGTGGGTACAAATCTGGCACCTACACATATTGAAACTAGTTGGAGAGGCACCAGCAAGAGAACAGATGGACTGTAGCAACTTCAAATTACAACTCTGAAATGTTATCAGCCACATACTCAGTACATGGATTAAGTATTAGGAA
The DNA here is from genome assembly GCF_017639515.1 of Carcharodon carcharias. Classification (NCBI taxonomy): domain Eukaryota; kingdom Metazoa; phylum Chordata; class Chondrichthyes; order Lamniformes; family Lamnidae; genus Carcharodon; species Carcharodon carcharias. The sequence continues at coordinate 23,128,733 of NC_054475.1, forward strand.
GTGCGCATAGCTCTGTCTTTGAGAACCATGACAGAACTTCTGACTGGTAGAAACATCATTTTGACATAGAGAATACCAGACAATCAGTTGTGCTTCTGATCTAAGATGCAGGGACACCAGTTCAAAGGGCTCTGACTGTGACAGTCATGTGTGAATTTTCTGTGCAACTGTGCAGTTATGGCAGGCAGATCTTGACAAATGATTGGAACCCGTCATGGGGACATTTTGATAGTGTTCATTTGTTTGTCCTTAGAGAAGTTTCAAATTGGATCTGTTTATTTTTTGAGACAATAATTCAGCATAAAATTCATTAGCATTTGTAAAGATATGGGCTAATAAATAAAAACCAGCTTGAATTTGTTCAAGGCACATTGTGTTTGCCTATCAATGATTGATTAGGCTAATGAGGTTGATGCTGTCTATATTGTAGGATGCAGTCCGGCACATAAAGGTTTAATGTGGGACTGAGTATAGTACCACCCACACAATGATGTAAGAAACACATGACCCACACCCAGGAGTCAGTCTAGTGTTTGGCAGAGCCATGTGTATCAGCAAGCATGGAGAAAGCTCCTATCTTGTATCCTTTACTGTATATGTGTAAATAGTTCTAAGAGTCAATTAAGACTTACTGTTAACCTATCTATGACTACGAAGACTTCTTCAGACCCACTCAACTGTAACTAACATCATACAACATATATGGGCATCAAAAGGCATTTCATAAAGTGCTGCATAATAGATTTATTAACAAAATTTTAAATGGAATTACAGGTAAAATGGTAATGTGGATATGAAATTGGCTAAAGGACAGAAAGCAGAGAATGACCCTTAGATGGGCCCAGAGGGCCTGTTTAGGAAGCACCCCATCCTTTGCCCACCTCTAGCCTGCGCAGTGAAAACTGCTGAGCTGGACTTTTGGTGTGGGCCTCTCATACTACTGGTCAATTCCCAACAGCAGTGGGATAAGGCCCTTCAGTGGGCCTCAATTGGCAGATGGGCAGGCAGGCCACACAAAGCCTGCCCCCATGCTGGTAAAATTGCAGAGGGGCAAGTGTGGGTGGGTAGGTGGCAGGCACACTACCCATGGCATTTTACAGGCCCCCACCACTTGCAGGAGGGCTGTAAAATCCAGTCTTTAGAATCTGATAGCCCAGAATGGAGGCCATTAAGCCTATTATGCCTGCGGCAGTTCTTTGTAAGAGTGATCCAATTAATCTAACTCCCCTGTTCATTCCCTTTGGCCCAGCAATTTTTTTCCTTTTCAAGTATATACCCTACTTTCTTTTTTGGAAGTTGCCTTTGAACCTGCTTCCATCAACCTGCATAAAAAAAGATTCTTCTCATCTCCTCCTGTTTTGTTTCTAATCATCTTCTCCTCTCACCTTAAAATATTTGTGTATGTTAACCCCCAGAATTTTCTTTTGTTGCACCCCCTTTAAAAGGAAATCAGTTAGTTTATATTGTCTCTCTTCATTCTTCCTCACAAAGTACATCATTTCAAACTGTTCTGCATTAAATGCTATCCACCTCATGAAGTTAAAGCAGGGGAAGCAATGGAAAAAAATAGGCCTAAAGATCCAGGGCTGGGTGAGAGCTAAGTTTGATGACTTTTTGAATGAAGGGTAAGCAACTAGGTTTGGATCTAGCATACCAGTTGATTTTTATGTAACTTAAAGGTAGACTCTGTTGTTATAAGTTGTAGCTGTGAACTTGATCTCTTTTTTAAGGTACCTGTGGCAAGCCTCCACAATTGGAACATGGCTCACTACTGGAAAGATTTTCTTCTCAGAAGACATTTAGTGTGGGTTTTAAGGTGATTTACAAATGTGACATGGGTTACACATTGAAGGAGGGAAGATCAAGATATATTACCTGTAAACATGATACAACTTGGACACAATTGCTGGCCATCTGTGAACGTAAGTGTTCGGTAATTTTGTTTTTTTTTTACATTTCTCTCCCCTTGCTTATCCTCTCCAGTAGGAAATTGTGCAGTGATACGGTTCCATTAGGGCAGGCAACCTTCGACAACCTCGCCCAAATTGCTGTTTTTATGTACAAGCTTGGATGGTAATTGATGTTATGCAACACAACCATAGGGTGCGTTACAGATGACCCTTGACTTGTTCCCTCCACCAACACCATGTTGGGGCTTTAGTGCTTGATGCATGAAGACCACAGGCAATAATTTCATTTGAGTTTGCAAACTGTGGTCAACCGTAATCTGGCATCATTCTCAGACCAGAGAATGACTTCTTTGTCTGTGGTCTATGACCTAAGGACACAGAAGTCTGCATTGACTCTGCAAGCAACTTCCTGCCATGTGTGCTGCATGTTGGATCACCTAAAAAGGAGACCTTCCTCTGTTACAACTCGTCCTGAATATAAATGAGTGTCTTCCAATTCTGGAACTAGCCTATGCCATATCTTCTTCCCAACATGTGCAGAACAGACATCTACACTTGCAAGGAGCAGCATCCCATTATGATCTGCTGTTCTTCTTATTCCCCATTGACTTGTAGCCGTAATGCAACCGTGGATGAGCGAAACACAGAGGCCTATTGTAATTGGTTAAATTTACTGCATTTGTAAGCCCCAACTTTTAACTCCAACATTATGAAAGCTCTGTCAGGTGCCATGATCCTCCAAGTTACAGAAATGAATTTGTGGGACCTACTTTATACCTACCTGCTTTCATCTCACCAGAGTTTACTATTAGACTTTAAGTTGCTGTTATTTGGAACCAGTTTGGAGTCATTCCCCCCACACCACTCCCACAAAAAGGAAAGTTTATAAATAAACCCTGTCACTGGGAGAGATGGTGAAATCTTATTGTCCAAATGCCTAAATAGACTACAGCTTGTTTTCACTTGCTCAGAATTCAAAATTATGGTTTCCAGCCTCAACTGATGATTTGAACTTATAATCAAGGCTGGCTGGCACTTTGGTGCACAATGGAAGGAGCTCTGACCTGCTATTCTTTGAATAAGTTGTGAAATGTTTTTGCTGTTAATGGTTTGGGATGGCATTAAACAACCTATGGCACAGTTCAAAGAAAGGTATCCCATAAATGGATTGAATCTTGTATTTCCCTAGCCAAAACTTTCCTAAAAAAACGAACTTCATAATTGAAAAAATTGTATGCTAGTTTTTCATCTTAATATTACATTTCTGCAAATTGTGTTAAATACGTTATTGGAAATTTGTAACATTTCTGTTTACCCTTTTTAAAACTTGTGTAGCAAGACACTGTGGGAATCCAGGAGAGATTTTGGATGGATATTTTCATGCTCCAGATGATTCTTTGGGAAGTAAGGTTATATTTTATTGTAGCAAAGGGTGAGTATTCAGTATATGAGTTGTGGAATGAGGGCAAAGGATTATTATGTTTAATTTGCAATTAAAGTGAGCAGCAGTACCTCCTTGCTAGTGCAAAAATGCACTTTTGCCCAACCTAAGAAGGGGACCATTTGCTCTTTGCACTTCTGATGTTAGCCATCCTTGTGGCTTTCGGGTGAGGTTTCCACATCAGCATTGAATTACAGATGGTTTTGTGGATTTTGCTGTCACTAGTAACTTATGTGCCTAGTCAGTGCTAAATTATGGGCAATTTATGCTGAAATTTTTCCATGAATGACAAGTGGATTGAGAATGCTCAAACGTTTGTACCCCTTAAAATGTATTTTAAAGAGGAGACATCTAATTTTCAAGCGATCCATGTCTCCAAAATCAGAGCTGAGCATTGCATGTTGGTGCATGCAAGTACAAGAAATGAGGTTGTTTCATGAACTAGGATGCATCAATATACATCTTGTAACCAGCTAACCAGAATTACCCATACTGCTCCTTCTGGGGCCTGATTAGTAATTTTTATATCAGTCTTACAACTGTTTTTGATTTATGGTCTACCCCTGTGTTAATGTAGACTTGTTTTCCTTTTAATTTTACAGAATTACTGTGTTGATTTCCAACAATAGTCTACATTTGTCTCTTGATCAGCAAGTTGTTCACCAATCTATTTAACTTTCAGCTTGCTGGTTGATAATCGGAGATTTTTACTTTGGTTTTCTATGGTGTCTTTTCCTTGTCTTTTAGATACAGAATTGTTGGTAGGAACCATCGTATATGCAAGGCTGATGGTTGGGATGGCCAGGTGCCAACATGTAAAAGTAAGTTAGGCTTCCATATTTTGTAATATCTCTGAATTGCTTTTCTATGTTAAATAATTTGCCGCTTTAAGAACATAGGAACAGGAGTAGGCCATTCAGCCCGTTGAGCCTGCTCCACCATTTAATTAGATCATGGCTGATCATCTACCTCAACTCCATTTCCCTGCCCTATCTCCATATTCCCTGAAAGATATTGGCCATATCTCCTCCGTAACCCCTTTAAAGGCATTGGCATACCTGGAGTGTTAGCTTGCCATGTCAACTCCTTCCTTTAAAATATTTTGATGTCTCAGGTTAGAGTACTTAATTTTAAATGTGGCAGAAAAATTGTCCATATTTTGATCGAACAATTCATAAATAGGAACATAATGCATAGAATGGGAAACAAACTATTCACAAACTGGTCCATTATGGATTCACGCTGCTTATTTTATCTTCTGAGATGAAGTTACTTTTGTCCCTAACACCTAAAAGTGATTAGATAAAATTCCCAAACAAAATATCTTACACTTATATCACACATGTACTGTACTAAAATGTCCCAAGGTGGATAAAAATGGATGCTGATAAAGGAGATTTTGGAATCTATCCTTCTGGTACAGATAGGTTGAGGATGAGAATGGGTGGTGCACCATGATCACAGTCTCATAGAATGTCATTTGTGACTTAGATAAGAACCATTTCAATTCTGTGGCAGGCAGAAACTTGATTGGAGGAGTTCAAACATAGAGTTGTGGGAAAGATGGAACTGATTTGGAAGGCGAGAACATGTTGAATGAATTGGGAGAAGAAAGGATAGCTGGAGATGGTGTTGGAGAGCCAGCTCACTCCCTCAGTGCTGCAAGTTTGTTAGTTGAAATAGAATCCATCTTATACAATGTGTGATTACTTCAATTTGTATTTGACAGCTAATTTCTGATCTCAAAATACAGGAAGTCTTGGAAGATATTTCTGGCAGAGTAAAAAGGGATGTCTGTTTAACTTGTGGGCAATTAGTAGAGCATATGAAAGGGGAAAATTTGAAACCTCAAAGCAACAATTAGTACCAGTAGGTGTGATATCCCTGAAGGAAAGAGAAATTGTTATTTTTGCAAAAAGTTCCTGAAGATGAGCTTACTTCATAGAAATGTGGGCCTGAGTTTTCTCAGCAGATACAAGGTCCCACTGCCGGAGCCAAAAGTGGGATTCAACCCCATGTGGGAGGTAGAACTCTGGTGGGTAGTTCACAGGTGGTGGCCAATTAAGAAGCCGTCGTTAGGACAGCTGTCTAATTGGGGATGGCAACCCACCTCCCAGAGCTGCTGACCCAATCAGAGGGTTCCATAATTACCGCACTGGAACAGCCATAAAAAGGGCACCCCCCCCACCAAGGAAACTGTCTACTAGGGGGCCTCCACGGTTTGCCTGGCAGTCTTCCCATGCAATGGCACACCTCCTGACTCTGGTAAAATACTGGAAGGGCTGGGAAATGACCCTTAATTGGTCACTTACTAAGCTTTATTGGCCACCTAGTGAATGTCCACAGCACTGAAGTTGCTGCCTGCTAATATTCTGTGGCAGCAGAAAGAGTTCAGGCTCCTCCCCCGACACCTTCTGTGCCATTTCACGAGGCCTCCTGTCTCCCAGCCTGTCTCTAGAGTTCTGGTGAAATCCAGCCCACGTTTTTTCTTTATGTTGCCTTTTTGAAAAATTATGTGTAAGCATTTGCAGTTTTATCCTGGTCAATAAGCTTGATATCGGGCCTAACTGACCTCTAATTATTTGTTTACATTCCGTAATATACTTCCTCTGTATTGCAGTAATGGGCTGCATTTTCGACAGGGTGAGGGGACCATGCCGGGCAGACTGTTTCCCCTCCGGAAGCAAAGTCAGCCGGCAGTTGACATGCCACAAAGAAGCCCGCTCCACTGCCATAATATGTTGGGGGTAGGATAAAGTAGCTGAGAATGGGACCTCCGCCCCCAGCAACTCCTGCAGTGCCAGAGCACAGTAGTGGATGCTGCTGAGATTCCAAGGAAGACCAAGTTCCACACCACAAATTGTGTGCCCACCCCGCTTCCTGCCATTTTTCATCTAGGCCACAAAAAAGGTTGTGCCTCCTTCCGCCCATCTGCCCATGTCAACTATTTTAAGGCGTGGGCAGCATATTATCCCATTCAAAGAGCATGCTACCAGGCCTAATTGACCTCTAATCATTCATTTAAATATGGCAAACAGGCTGCCATTTTTGGCACCTGCCCACCTAGTGGATTATGGGGGTCAGCTCAGGAGTGGGTGGGAAGGTGGTGGGCTAGCCATCCAATATGTTTCACTTGCCCCACCCCCTGCCAAAAACATGCCCAGCTCTTTCAGAGCAGCCTCCAATGTAATGCTCTATCGCTTTCAAAGGCCAGAGTGAGGGCTCTAAATGCTTAAGACAAAGACAAAGGAAGCTAGCAATAAATCAAGGGGGAGAACTTAATGGATTTAATATAAGTAAAAAAAAATTGTAATGGAGAAAATAATTGGATGTAAGATAGCAAATCTCCAGGACCTGACGTGTTCCATGCCAGGGTTTTAAGAGAAGCAAAACAAAAACAGAATTACCTGGAAAAACTCAGCAGGTCTGGCAGCATCGGCGGAGAAGAAAAGAGTTGACGTTTCGAGTCCTCATGACCCTTCGAAGGTAATTCCAGGTAATTCTGTTTTTGTTTTGGATTTCCAGCATCCGCAGTTTTTTTGTTTTTATTTTAAGAGAAGCAGATGAGGAAATAGATGCATTGGTCCCAGTCTTCCAAAGCTCTCTTGGTTTGGACTTTGTGCCATTTAATTGGAAAATGGAAAAAGTCACTTTGTTATTTAGAAAGGTGGGGTGGAGAAATCAAGTAACTATGGGCCTGTTAATCTAATGTCAGTTGTGATGAAGTCACTGGAACCTGCCATTAAGGACAGGGTAGACAAATATGAGCTGGTCAGAGAGTCATCATGGAGTTATGAAGGGTTATCATGTCTGAAAAGTGTCACTGAAATTTTTGAGGAGATCACTAACATGGCAGATAAAGGAGTGTCTGTTGATTGTATCTACATGGACAGAGGCATTTGATGAAGTCCACACAAACAATTATTAATAAAAACGGAAGTGCGTGGAGCTGGACCTTGCAACGTAGGTTGGAAATTGTTTGGGAGGGAAGAGAGAGAGAGTTGGGATAATCGTTATGTATCCTGATTGGCAAGATATGACAAGTGGTGCTCCCAGGGATATGTTCTGGGACCACAGCTCTTCATTCTATCTAAGTAGTGCAGATTGGAGCAGGAAGTTAAAAGGACATGGACAGATTCAGTGAGTGACAAATGGAGTTCAGTGTGGAAAAGTGTTAGGTCATCCACTTGGATCCAAGAAACCTAAATTGTAGCATTTTCCAAATGATGAGAAATTAAGAACTAGGAGAAGCAAAGGGCAGAATTGTCCCAGGTTTGCACTAAGTGCAGTAGCAAGCATAAAAAAGTCAATTTACCCGGTTCCAGCGGCAGATTTCGTGCTGTATCATCCCTTGCCTGGTATGTCTTGTCTCATTTGTGGGAATCAATGCAGATTGCTGGTGGAAGGATATTTGGAGTTGCCCACCATACCTTGACCTCACGCTTCCTTGCTCCGGGCGCCATATTTAAATCGCACAAGAGCGCAGTCTACTTCATGTCTTCAGGCCAGGATTGCTCCAGACGACAGATGGCCCTAAAAGCAAAGAAGATGGCAGCCTCAAATTTAGTGAAACCTCTCTGGGACACCTGTTGGACACAGTGGAAGGCCGCCATGATGTCCTCCACTCCTGCTCTGGCTGCAGGAAAGTCACCAGTCTGGCCTGGGAGGTGGTGGCACCCAGGTGAGGATCCTGCATCACATCATCCCTCTCTGAACACAACTGTGAGTGCTCTCTCTCCTGCTTTTGACTCTGCTACCATGCACTAATTATCTCTACTTTGGTTCACAGGGAGCTCTGCCAAGCGACCAACACCCTCAGCCAGCCAATCCCTCAGCTCCATCCAGGTCCTCACCTCCAGCCAAGAGGACACCTCCTCCATTGAAAAGCTGGAAATAAGCAGCCTGGAAGGCCTGTCACAGCACTAACCCACACCCTGCACCAGTGCAGAGACACACACCACAGTGGGACCTCGATCTAGTGCAGGTTTGGGTCACAATCTGATGGTCACCACACGGACATGTGTCCACAGCAGGAGGAGGCAGGTTCAGGCGAGCTCCCCAGCACTCAAAGGACTGCTGTGGAAGAGGCATCTGTGACATCCCAGTCAGGTGATGGCCAAGAATATGATGTTCCGATGCATCAACGGAGACCTCCCACCTTCCAAGAGTTGCTTCGGCAGAGCCATGTTCATGAGGGTCCACCCAGCATGCGATGCACGTGTTCCTCTGGGGTCCGGTAGCTGTAGGGCTCCAGCATCTTCTCCTTGAATGTCCACAATCTGAGCAAGGCCCTAAAGGTGAATCCCAACTTCTGCACGTCTCACTTGTCCAGATATTCTCTGGGCCGGCGTGTTTTCCCATCAGCATGATGGTAACTTGGGCATGGGGGGGGGTGGGGGGGCGGTGGGGGGGGTGGTGGCGACAGTTTCGCTCGGCCTGTGATGGCAAATCGAGTTCATGCTGGCCCCCACCTGGATTCACGTTCCGCCAAGGTGCACACCATCGGATGACCCCGCTGTGCTTTCATGTCGTCATGAAACTGATTTCTGCCCCGCACACCCAATTCTCACCCCCTCCCCCTGCCCGCCATGATGTCCACCACCAACGGAATCGAATGATTCCACCCAAAGAGATTTGGGGTCCACAAAGAGCTAGTCGGCAGATGCAAAAAAAAAATCAAAACATCTCATAGAATGTCGGTTTTAATCTGAAGGCGCTGGTCTACAAAGGGAAGGAAGCTGTATAGAACTTTGCAGATCTCATCCAGAGTACATCATTCAGCTCTGAAATTGCATCTCAGAAAGGCTGCAGTGACCTTGGAAGGTGTACAGAATCACCAGAATGATACCGGGGTTTGTAGCGTTAAATTATGAGGAAAGAACCTCTTGCTTTCAGTTTAGGAGATTGAGGGTGATTTAATTGACAACAATAAAATAATTCAATACAGACAAATTATTTCTTCTGATGGTGGAGCCCAGAAGAAGAAAGCATAATCTTAAAGTTAAAGGAGTGAAATCTGGAAGCATGTCTTCATACAAGGAGTGGTAGAAATCTGGATCTTTTTCTCATTCATTCATGGAATGTGGGTCTTGCTAGCTGGGCTGGGCCAGCATTTATTGTCCTTGTTCAGAGAGCATTTAAGAGCCAACCATATTGCTGTGGGTCTGGAGTCACATGTAGGCCAGACCAGGTAAGGATGGCAGATTTCCTTCCCTAAAGGACATCAGTGAACCAGATGGATTTTTACGACAATTGGCAATGGTTTCGTGGTCATCATCAGACTTTTAATTCCAGATTTTTATTGGATTCAAATTTCACCATCTGCCGTGGTGGGATTTAAACCCAGGTCCCCCAGAGACCCCGGGTCTCTAGAATACTAGTCCAGTGACAATGCCGCTATGCCACCGTCTCCTCTGCAGATGTTGGGTCAATTGAAACTTTCAAAGTTCATATTGATAGATAGCATAAGGTAGAAATATCAGGGGATATGAAGCAAAATCAGTATTTGCCGTGGCGCAGTTGGTAGCTCTGTCATCTGAGTCTGAAAGGCGCTGGTTCAAGTCCCACTCCAGGACTTGAGAACAACAATCTGGGCTAACACTCCAAGGCGGTATTGAGGGACCACTGCACAATTGGAGGTGCTGTCTTTCAGATGTGACGTTAAACTGAGGATCTGTCTACCCTCTCAGGTGGATGTAAAAGATTCCACTGCACAATTTTGAAGTAGAGCAGGGAAATTATCCCTGGTGTTTTTGTCCAATATTTATCCCTCAATCAGCATCACAAAAACATACTACCTGGTCATTATTACATTGATGTTTGTGGGTTGCTGTGCACAGATTGGTTGCCACATTTCCCACAATACAACAGTGACTACACTTCAAAATTACTTCCTTGACTGTGAAGCACTCTGAGATGTCCTGAGATTATCAGAATTGCTGTACAAATGTGAGTCTTTTTTTTCTTTTCTCTTTTCGTAAAGGTGAATAAATGGAGTTGAGGTACGGTTCAGCCATGATCTAATTCAATGGCAGGCATGAGGGGCTGAATGGCCTACTCCTGTTACTAAGTCCCAGGGGTAGCTTGGCACATTCCTTCCACCTAACCTGGGCTTGCTGACTTGCAAGCAATGGCTCTAAGGCACACCCAGGACAGTGGGACTGCAAGCATTGCTGGCAGAGGCACGCATTAGTGTTAAGGATCTGGGAGGTATGCAGCTGCACCTCTGGTTCCACGTTAAATGAATTTTTAAAAGTATCTTTTGATGGACTCCAGTAATTTCTATAAGACTAAATCAACTAAGTAATCCTAAATGGATTCACGCGTGTTTCATTCAGAGCAGAGAACTCTTTTGAATAGATCCTAAAACAGGTGTTAGGCCCGTCAATAATATATGCAAGGCACTCAACTCCTGTTTAGGTAGCCATCAGGGTTGCCTGAAAAATTGCCTAACCCAACATGGGGTCAGGCACTTTCAGGCTTTCTTGTAGCTGAGCGCCTTTTGCAACGAGTTTCCACTCAGAAAATAATGCAACATGGTCCAATTTTTCTCCCTCTATATTTAAACACTGTTTGTTATCCTATCAACTTGACAAATGCTGAAATATCTAATTAATTGTTACAAAGTTTTCCATCCAACTTTTCAGCCAGAGATTGTGGTCAGAATTATGATAGTGGGGGTTGTACAAGGCCAGCAGAAGGAATGGGCTGCTTGGTGTTTTCTTTGTTATCTGATTAAAATGTGAATCCTTGTTTTATATTCACATGGTGACAAAGAAGGAAGCAGCTAAGTAAACAAACCAACAATTTTGCTAAAAACTCTTATCCATGACTGATTTATAAGTGATGATGTCAGTCACACGAGATAATGTGGTTACTTTTACATTTAACCAGAAGTCATGTGCCGATGCAGCTGCTCACTTAATCTTAGGCAAATTCTTTATTTGCTCTCTACGCCCAGTAAGTTAGCTGGTAACTAAGTTAATACACGTTTTTTGTGATAAGCCTAATCTATGAATTATGTCACTTGGTTCAATAATACATATATTCGGATTTGTTTATGGTTCTATTGAAGCATAATGTAAAACTATGACATTGCAGTTGTGTGATTATATGCTTAGCTTCCAGCATGTGAAAATATTTTGAATATGCAGTAAATCGATAGGTATAGCATACTGAAGGTTCACCGGCAAAACATGATTCGATGCATTTTGAAAGAAGAGGTTTACAATTTTGGTGCATTTTCTATTGCAAGAAGATCTTCCTTGGTATGTTTGTATATGTTTGTTAATCGGCAACTTCTCTCCCCCACCCCACACTCCTCTCTTCCTTGGTTTCCTGCCAAGTGATCGGTCCATTCTTTCTTAATCCACCACTTCAAATTTTGCAATCTCATTATATTTCATACCCCAAGTGACTAGCCATGATTGGTCCTAAATTTTATGTCTGATAATTGTTCTTCACATGTCGATGTGTGATATGAGGAAATCAACTGCTACCTGTAATACTAAAAGGATAGTACTGTGGAAATTCAAGCAAGATTTGCAAGAATTCATTTTAAAAGGCTGAGATCAAAACCATTCTTATTCTCTTAGAAATGTGCTGTGCAAAGCTGGGGATCAAGTTTTGGGTATGGGAAGGTGTGGAGGAGAAAACAAGTTCTGCATTTGAAATGTTTTCACCGGTGTGTTGTGCTTTGCTGCAGAGGTGATTGAGATTGTAAACCCTGAAACTTTTAATTCAGCATTACCTTCATTTTTCCATTAGCTGTCACATGTGCTGATCTTCCACTTATTAGTAAAGGCATAACCCCATCGCCACCCAATGGAAATTACTGGGAATATGGGATGATAGCACAATATTCATGTCATAATGGCAATTCATTGATTGGTGCAGAGACACTTGTTTGCACAGAGAATGGAGAGTGGGACAAGGACCCACCAACATGCAAAGGTATTTTTCTGAGGGTATAAATGGCTTCAATTCTGTTCTTTCAGTAGAAGTTAATGAGGTAAAACATAATTGATTAAAATCATACATTTATATTTTATAATAGTCAATTTTCTGATCCATCATGCACTGGTGAGTCAACATCAACTGTTTTTGACATTGTTACGTGGATTAGCAGGGATATTTGAAGGAAGGAGGACAGGCGGAGGATGGGAGGTGGAGAAGGAAGAGAATGGAGAAGAGGACAGAAGGGAAGGAATGGAGTGGGAGATGAGGGGAGCAGAAGAGAGTCAAAGAAAGGAGAAGGAGGGGGGCTAGGAAAAAAGGGGATGGTGGGAGAAGAAAGAGGGAAGAGTGAAAGGAGGGGTAAGAAGGGAAGGTGAGGAGAATGGAGGTAGAAAAAGGAAGAGCAGATAATTAGGTTGGTGGAGGAATGGCTTGCAAGTGACAAAACATGTTCAGTGGGATTGGAGGGTTACATGCTCTTAATTTTTCTCAGTTGGGGAACAGTGTGGTGTTTAAAATTCCTCAGCTGGGAAGGGGTTGTTACTTAAATTGTTAAAATGGGTGGTGACATACCTGCCATGTTAAAATAAACCTTCTCAAAGGAGAGTAACTTGCTAAAAAGTATATACATCAAAACTTGGTCAGCAGTGTCTTAAAGAGCTGGGATAGAGGTCCTAAATTATTTTCAATGGAACGGAATTGGGTAATTGTGCATCAGAGTAGGAATGGTGGTTTATGGTTGAGAGAGATATCCTGCATATAGCATTGAGGGAGAATTGCACTGTTAGATGGCCCCATCTTTGGATGAGACAGTAAATCAAGGCATCTCTGACACTGCGGCAATTCCTCGATTTCCAGCCTAGATTCTGTGCTCAAGGGTGGAATTTTAAGCTGGTCACCCCTGGCCAAACAGTGGCACATGTAGCGGGTTGGGGACCTGTTAGGATCTGCAACAAACTTTGTTGTGATTTGTTAACTGGCCCACGGTATTAGCATGTTGCCTCCGGGTTTCCTAACCAATCAGAGAGAGGGTGGGCAGGATGACACATTATTCTGTCAAAGCAAGGATTTCTAATTAAAGAGACCTGGCAGGGGTCAGGAATGCTCAACTGGACATGGGTTCCTGAGGCTGTAGCAGCTACAGAATGAGGGGAGACCTGGGAATGCTGCCCCCTGGGTCTCTCGCTGTTACCTGGAGGTCCTGCTGTGAGATCTGAGAGACTGCAGTGAGCTGAGCACTTCCAAGGATGGGAAGAAGAGGCCAGCCTCTCAACTCAGCTGGAATAGACCTAAGAGGCCAAGGAAGTCAGCAGCAGGAGTGTGCTTCCTCCAACCTGGAGACAGTGCACCAAAAATTGAAGCCTCAGGAGGGCAGGAAAAGTGAGTGGCATAACACTGTCAGGTGCTAAGTCTCACACCCTGGCTTCCTCAGTGTTCTCCTGCAGAACTCTCCTTAGAACAACGGGCCTTGCTGCTGCACTCATTTTTCTCTCTCCAGGCACCCCCTCACATCCACAATCACTCTCATCCTATTGCCCTCTTGCACCCATGCCACAAAGTCACCTGTCACAAATGCTGTGCTCCCCCCGCCCCTGTCCATGCAGGGGGAAGCACAACAGGCTATTTCTAACACACATAACTCTGCTTTCTCTCCTTGCGATCGAAGAGAGCACGCAATTATGGATGGGGGTGGGGGGCATGGCCCTCCAGTGACAGCCACTAGCAATGTATGCTCACTTGGTCCACTAAGAAGAAAGTCTTGTCTCAGGAAGTTGCAGATATCAGTAGCGACCCTGCTGTGAAAGCCTGAGCTTCCTGAGGGACTAGTACCCACACATAAGAAAGCTGATCCTCTGCCTGTAGGCCCTGTGTTTGGGGTCTCACCTCCTTGGAGCTGGATGTCTGTGCCCATCCCCTTTGCCCAGTGGGGCAGCATGTTGCTGAGGAGAAGCCAGCTGATGTTCTTGGTGCTGGTATTTTTCCAGGTGATGCTGGTGTTTCTGCTCATCTTGTTCTCATCAGAGATGCATGTTCGAACTGCGTAATTTCCTTTCATGTCATGTTGAAGGCTGAAAGCAGGGAAATGTAGTTCAAGGTGAAGTGCAGGACAGATGAACTGGCATCAGTCAGCAATCACCTGACAAGCTGAGACAATGCACTCTGGTCATGGCTGCATCTCTTCAGTCACACTGATTAAGACCTTCCCAGCCTGTCATTTTCACTTAAGAAGCATTCCCCATTGTGCACTCATCCGGCTGACCCTGGCAAATTGCTGACAGCTCAGGTAATAGGTACTCACTAAAAAGCAGTAAATGATCTATTTGGACATTCTAATTATTTACCCAACAACTCCAAGTGGGATTACCTGCTTGGCTGCAAACACATCCAGTGAAACCCAGAGATTGGGCTGAATAATGTCAGGATCCCAATCCAAGGTCACTTTTCAGGGATTTATGGGAGGCAATAATGCCTCTTCCCTAAAAAGTGTCTGGAGACTGAAGCTGTATATATGTCAGTCAAAGCTCCATGATAACCATTGTGTGGCTAAGAAAGACAGAATGTTTTCTTGGTCATTTAAGATCTACTGATCTGTCCTAGTTCAATCCAAATCTGAGCAAGAACTGTACAAAGCTAGAACATGATTTGATTTTCCCTGGCTTTAACAGTTTACATTTGTCAGCTTTCTTTATGTTTAAGTAAAGAAACGGAATAATGCAAGGAAATGTTTAAGTAAAGAAACGGAATAATGCAAGGAAATAAAAACAGAAAATATTGGAGACACTCAGTAGGACTGGCAGCATGTGTGGGGAGAGAAACAGAGTTAAACTTTTAGGACAGTTCTGAAGCACTGGGCTAAGTTTTCCCAGCCACATGGAGATGGGGTTAGAGGCAGGGCAGGGTGTAGGGGTTTGTGGAGCAGTGAAACAGGAAAATAAGAGACCTAATTGGGACAGCACCCCAACATCTTTCCATCTCCGGACAAATTTCCTAGGGGGCAGCTTAGGCACAGGAATGGAAGCCTGTGGGTCAGTGGCAGGTGTCTGAGGCTGTTAAGGGGGCCATTAACAGCAATCTTACATAACGATTTGAATTTTATAGATAGTGCACAGGAACCACAGAGTTTCAACAGCTTGCCAGCTTAGGTGAGATAAGAGCACACAACATTAATTGTTGTCTGAAACAGACAGGCATTCAGCTGTGCAGAGTTTCAAAGCAGGAAGGCTCAGGAATGCTATTTAAAGGGCATGTACATTAAAAGAATTGTGTGAAGGATTGCTGCGGGGGCCAATAACTGGAAGAGTTTCTCTCATGACTCTGCAGCAGCTCACTTCTTCAGCCACCTCCAGCCAGGCCTTCTTTTTGATGCTGGCTGGCTTGCCCTCGTTGTTTTCTGCAAACAGTATCTCTCTCCTCTCCCTGACTGTCAGCAGGAGCACTTCCAGGTGGCTGTCACTGAGCCATGAAGTGTAAGCTCCTCGCTCTGCAACCATCCCACCGAACATTGCCTTCTGCTGACACTCTTCTTCAGCCTTCTCTGCGTACAGCCAGTATTAAGGATCCTGATTGCCCCCTATGAATGGCACTCTCGAGTTTGATGCCAGCATTAACTCCCGCCTGCCACCCATTATTGGTTGGCTGTTCTGCAGGCATGCTGTTATTTGGACTCATTGCACAACATACCTACACCATCTTTGTGTGCGAGCACGTGACCCAGAAATGAAGCCGATGTGAGGAACATGAGGCAGTTGACAGAACTCAGCCCATTAACTCTGTTTCTCCCTGCATAGATACTGCTAGACCTACTGAGTGTTTCCAACATTTTCTGTTTTTATTTCTGATTTGCAGCATCCACAACAAATTGCTCTTGATGTAGTAATACGCTGGCACATTTAGAAAACATTACGATTAAACAACTTGAGGATGTGGTGCGAACCAAATATAGATCAAGGGTTTACAAGCATAAAGTTATTTTACTGCTCAATTCCATTTGAATTGAGCATGACTGAAAGCAGTGCTCTTGGCAGAACCATAACTACAGCCAGTTATCTTATAGCAATTAATGCATTGTCCTCTTGTCAGTTGTTAGATGCATACGTCCTGAATCATTTTTAAATGGCCAAATAGTAGCAGGATTTGGACCTACATATAGATATCGGCAAACAATCACCTTCCGTTGTAACAAAGGTTTCGAAATGGTTGGCAAGAGTGTTATTGAATGTCATGAAAATAGCACATTTGTACCCCCACCACCTACCTGCAGACCACGTGAGTAACCAGCTCTTAAGCTTAATAGAACCAAAGGATGTGTGTTGACTTTTCTTGAGCCTGTTAGAAGTATATAAATATCTTGTTGTTGGTTTGGAAATGTCCTAGTTGACCATAAAATGTTACACTTCCTTTCTACACTTCACTCCTACAAGATTTTTGCGCTGATGTGACTTCCTGTAGTGATCCACAGTATCTGTGGGCTGGATTTTATGCTCCATTAACTGCAATTTTACATAACGATTTGAATTTTATAGATGGCACACAAGAACCACAGAGTTTCAAATAGAAGGGGGTGGGCACATAAAATCCAGCAGATGGCCTTCCCACCACTTATCCACCCAACCCTGACCTAACTAAAATTTTGTGGGGAATGGGGGAGGCGTCAGGCCCATCTGTCCTTGGGCCTATTGAGGCCCTTATGTGGTCTGGAGTCGCCTGAGGCCCCCTCCCCCCCCCCCACCAAGGACTTTAACCCATCTCTTTAACCCACCATTTGACCAGTTGAACCTGCCGCCGTGCCCACCCACCTCACCCTGCTCTCGGAGATCCCTGACCTCAGACTCACCGGGGTTCCTCAGCATGGTTGGGCTGCCTGGAGTCCCAGCAGGGGCCACAACTTCTGGCTGGCACTGCTGAGAATACAGAGCTGCTAGCCATCCGATTGGCAGGCAGCTCTTAAGACGAGATTTCTTCCTGAGAGTGTATAGCTGACGGTCCCAAGAAATTAATTTTACTCCCAGCATTGAATTGCAGAGAGGCAGTTGACGGGATCGTGGGCGAGCACCCCACTGACCTTTTAGCTGTGGGGTTGGAGACTGCAGCACTCTGTAAAACCCAGCCCTATGTCTCTTTGTCCTTCTTTCAAGGTATTCCCCCCTCCTCCCCCATTCAGTTTTGTATGTCTTTGTCTGGCTGATGTTTTTCTGCCTAATTCTTTTGTATTACTTTCTCCTGCTGCTTATCAGACATCCAGTATTGGATAAGCAGATACTTCCTTCAAATAAATATTGGGGAGACTGAAATTATTGCCTCTGTCCCTGCCATAAACTCTGTTCCATTGCTAAAGATTCCATTCCCTTCCCTAGTTACTGTCTGAGGCTGAACCAGACTTTTTGCAACTCCTGCATCCTGTTTGATGCCAAGCTAGTCTTCTGAACTAAACTTCGTCCCATCACCAAGACAGCCATGATGTTGTCCATCTGCACACTTGCCTCAACTCATCTGCTATTGAAACTCTCCTGCATGTTTTTGTTACCCCCAGACTTGACTAGTGCAGTGCTCTCCTCCCCTTTATCTTCAGCATATGCAAAGCCTTGGTGTCTGTATCATAACTTACAGCAAGCTTTGTTCACCCATCACCTCAGTGATCACTGACCCACAATAGCTCCTGGTCTAGTAATGCCTCCAATTTAACATTTTCATCTTTTGTGTTCAAATCCCTCACTTCTCCCTCTTGTTGTAACCCTTACAGGCCCAAAATCCCTGTGAGAACTCTGAATTCCTCCAATTATAACCTCTTTTGCATCCCTAATTTTCTTCAGCACAGCATTAGCATTCATGCCTTTTGATGCCTAGGCCATAACATCTGGAATTCTGTCTGTAAGCCTCCCTACCTCCATTCTCTCCTTTAAGCAATGTCTTGAATGCTACCTCTTTGACCAAGCTTTTGGCCATAATAATAATACAATAATATTTCCATATGGGGCTCCGTGTGCATAGAAAGCCACAGCTCTGGTCACCTTAACTGCCATGGTCATTGCAGTGGCAGATGTGATAGAGATCCATAGCTTCTGTCACTGCATTCTGCAGCTTTCTGGTGTATCCTCTTAAGAAGTAGTACTTCCTAAATTCACCCCTCCGACGCCCCCATCAACCTCCTTGCCCAAACTCCTGTTTCTTTTTTTATTTGTTCATTGCATGTGGGTATCGCTGGTTAGGCCAGCATTTATTGCCCATCCCTAGTTGCCCTTGAGAAGATGAGCTGCCTTCTTAAACCGCTGCTGTCCATGTGGTGTATTTACAATCCACAGTGCTGTTATGGAGGGAGTTCCAGGATTTTGACCCAGCGCCAGCGAAGGAATGGCGATGTCAGTTTCCAAGTCAGGATGGTTCAGAGGAGAACTTACGGGTGGTGGTGTTCCCATGTGTCTGCTGCCCTTGTCTATTTAGATGGCAGTGGCTGTGGGTTTGGAAGGTGCTGTCTAAGGAGCTTTGATGAATTCCTGCAGTGCATCTTGTAGATGGTACACATTGCTGTTACTGTGCATCGGTAGTGGAGGGAGTGAATGTGTGTGGATGGGGTGCCAATCAAGCGGGCTGCTTTGTCCTGAATTGTGTCTCTTATTGCAGATGGTCATTGCCTGGCATTTTTGTGGCACAAATGTTACTTGCCACTTGTCAGCCCAAGCCTGGATATTTTCCAGGTCTTGCTGCATTTGGACATGGACTGCTTCATTATTTGAGGATTCGCAAATGGTGCTAAACAATGTGCAATCATCAGCAAACATCCCCACTTCTGACCTTATGATGGAAGGAAGGTTCCCACAGTCATTAAGAAGTGGCCAGTTTCACTCCCACCTTTCAGTGGAACAAACACCTATCTGTGCTAACAGAATAGCAAAAATGCCAAAAAGCACAATTTCAGCAGGAAATGTTCTCACAAAAGTTCCTTCAATTCAATGTTCAAGCAATGATCTGACTACTTTCAGGGAGCACCCTTTCAATATAGTTGGAAATTTTCCTTTCTGATACGCACGGTCCAGTTAGTTGGAGCAGGGATGGTTTGGAGGGTACTACGCCAAGGGTTCATCATACCAAAGTTGACAGAAATGGGACCAGCTACATATTAATGTCACAAAGCTTCAATTTTGATACTTTACTGAGCCTCCACCCTGTTTCAGCAGGGACTCTGGCTGTCAACGTCTAGGCCCTGCTCAAATTGGCGATGACCAGACTGTGAATAGGAGCTGGACAGTTAATTATGCAACCCCACTTTCATTGCTGTATCCTCTCCTCATCTAAAAGCAGGGATGAAACTTAGCCCCAATTTACAGATGAAACCATTCCTATTGTGCCCTCTGTCCTTCCATTCTGTTAAAAGTCAGCTGTTTTCACTTTCATTTTTATTTAAAATTTCAGTTTGCCTCGTTTCTCTATTCCCATCATTATTTTTTTCTTTCTCTATCTCTCTCTCGCTCTCTCTTTCTCTTTTACTTTTTTTTAGAAATTAGATCAGCAGACCAAGGGCTGCATTTTACTACCTCTTTGGGGACTGGCCAGAAGGGCCTGTAAGATAGCAGGTTAAGGCAGCGGGTGGGAGAGCCTGTCATCTTGCTGCCACCTCAGCAAGAACCCAATTGAGCACTTAAGTGGCCAATTAAGGACCCCTTCATGCGTCTGCTGGCGTTTCACCAGTGGGGGTGGGAGGTGCCTGACGAAGCATGAGAGGACTGACAGATATACCCTGGCAGCCCTGTGGCAGGGTTGCGGTGGAGTGGGGGGTTGGTGGTTGCCCCTCTTTCTCGGCCACTTTTTGACCCATAGTGGGACCCCCAGCAGTGGCCACCATTTCCAGTGGCTCTGCTGATGCTGTTGAGTTGCCAGCCCTCTGATTGGCCACCAGCTCTCGTGGATGGGCAACTGTCCTTAGTAGGGACGGCTGTCTTGGGTCTCACTGGCCACTGAAGCAATTCCACCCTCAGGTGCGGTGGCAGGACCACTGCTACCAGCACTAAATTCAGGCCTAGGTCTTTGCTTTGCGTATAGCTGTGAGGGGAGGAAAGAAAGCAGAGAGAATGCCTGTAGCTTACTCTGTGCTGCCATCTATTGGTTCACCCATGTGTTATCACTGAGCTGACTGAGTTTTCATTCCCCGAATTGACAGTCTGTTGAGGACACTAACTGAATTTCATTTTTCCCAGCCATCAGATGCAAGAATCTTCCACGTATAGGTAATGGGAGAGCCCCAAGACCACCCAATGGAGTTTACTGGATATATGGAATGGTAGCAAGATATTCATGTATTTATGGCTACTCGTTGATTGGTGCAGACAAACTTGTTTGTACAGAGACTGGGATGTGGGACAAGGACCCACCTACATGTAGAGGTACAGTTAATTAATATGTTGTGTTTGAGGTATGAATGCTGTTCTCAGACAACACAGACACTCATTCAATCATATGTAAACGTTTACAATATCGCACAAATTGAAGGAGCGGGTTTCTGCAAAAATTAAAGTGAAGGGATTTTACCAACAGTAAATTGGTTTGAAACTAAAATGCTTCGATAGTCCAGTTTCCATTTAATCAAATAAGTTTGTAGAACGGAGGATCTTAACTTAAAGTTGGTAACATTTCTGATTCTGTAGGTCTCTCACCAACGATCTGCTGGTTATTAAAAATTAACTTCCAATTTCAAACAAGATCCTGTTGCAGAAGCAGAACTATCATGTTTCCTCTTATCTGACCGTAATATTCAAACAAGTTTTAAATTAGGTCATAGGTGTTGTAGAACAATTCGTCCAAAGATACAGTGGTACAATAAACACTTGGATTGTGCTGAAAGAACAAAAGGAGACTGAATGCTTGTGATACATGGATTCCGTTAAGCATCTAAATAGGCCAGTAACTTAATATCTCATCCATAAGGATGCATGCCTTATAAAACAGGATTCCCAGCAATGTTTTCTGCTCTTTGTTATTTCTTAGCTCCACCCATTCTGATTCTATATCCTGATTTCGGGTTAAAACCCTTTCTTATTGCTGTCTTTATTCCTTTATTTCATCCTTTATTATCAGATCTGCCCTCTTTGCAATTTGGCCTATCTTTTCTAAATGTCAAATGCACTGGACTATTTAGTTCCCAACTTTGGTCACCCTGAAACTAATTTTCAACACTTAGTCCTTGCCAAAATGGCAGGACTATTAGTGGTTGGGAGCCTGTTGAAATCTCCAGCAGATTTAGCTGTGGCTCTCTAACTGAACTGTGGCATTAGTATCCTGCTTCTGGATTCCTTGACCAATCAGAGAGGGTGGGTGGGATCATACACTGGATCTGTCAAAGGAAGATGTCCTAATTAAAGGGGCCCTGGCAGCTGACAGAAAGGATGCACAGGCTTCAGCAAACACAAGAATGGGGAGGAAACCTGGGAATGCTGTCCCCAGTCTCTCACTGGAGGTCTAGCTGCAGGATCTGAGGGACTGTGCAGTGAGTTGATGTTTGCCAAGGATGAGAGGAAGAGGACAGCCCCTCTAACCAATCAGGCATCCGTGGAAGAGGTCAAAGACGTCTGTAGCAGGAGTGTGGTCCCTCGAACCTGGAAACAGTGCACCAAGAGCACCCAGGATCTCAGAAGGGCAAGACAGATGAGTGGCATAACACCTTCAGATGCCAGTTCCCACATATTGACTTCCCCAATGTTCTCCTACGCAGCACTTGTCAGAATCACATAGCTTGTAGCTACACTCATTTCTCTTTATCCAGGCACCTCACATCCCTATCTGAACAACCAACACTCATACTCGCCCTCATCTTATTATTCCCTCACATCGTGCCTCACAGTCACCTTCCACAAATATTTTCCTTTCCTCCTATCCATGCAACCCATTTCTAACATTCACAACTCTCTGATTTATCTCCTTGCAGAACACATCCTCAGTGAGTGGTGGGGGTGGGGGGGTTAGTGGGGGGGCATGGGGGGTGATGAGTACTGGTGAGGGATGCTGGTGGGGGTGGGGTGGCCCTCCAGTGACAGGCATCTTGACAGCTGATGGTAATGCATGCCCACCTAATCCATTGGGAAGGAGGTCTTGTCCCAGGAGGTTGCAGATGTCAATAACTTGCCTTGAAAGCCTTGATCCGTCTGAGGCACTGGTGCTAAAACATGTCGAGAGAGCTGATCCTCTGCCTGTAGACCTTGTGGTGGGGGGGGCGGGGGGGCTCATTTCCTTCCAGCTGGTTCACTCTGTCCATCCTGTTTGCCCTGTGAAACAGCATGTGACTAAATGGAAGGCAGTACTCCTGCTGGTGCTAGTGTTGCTCCTGCTGATGCTGCTACTCTTTGGTGTTGGCTGTTGTTGCTCCACTTACACCTGATCAGAGATGCAAGGTTAAGCTGCTCCCTTGCCACGGTGAAAGCTGGCAATAAGGAAATGCAGCAAAAGGTGAGTGAACTGCAAGACACAAATGACTTTTAAGAAGTTGGCAGTCACCTGTCAAGCAGTGAGATCACGGTCCGAAAAGGAGAGCTGTGAGCAGCAGCCTCTCACCTGGTCATGGCTGGAGCTAGTCAGGTTCACTGTTCAAAGGTTTCCCAGCTTGTCACATTTCCTAAAAAGCACTCCCCACTCTGCACTAGCCTGGCTGACCTTGTAAATTGCTGACAACTCAGGAGATTGGTCCGCTAACTTTGAGAACTAGATTGCTTGGTTAAAACTGTGCTTAATTACTTATTCGAATACTTAAATGACTTAACTGACAGTATGGACATTCCCCATTCACTTGTAAACCCACTGCCATGAAAGCCTGAAATGGGCGGGCTGTTGAAGGAACACAAGAACATAAGAAATAGGAGCAGGAGTAGACCATATGGCCTGTCGAGCCTGCTCCACCATATCTTGGGCTTCAACTCCATTTTCCCACCCACTCCACATATCCTTTAATTCCCTGAGAGACCAAAAATCTGTTATCTTAGCCTTTGAATGTATTCAATGATGGAGCATCCGCTACCCTCTGGGGTAGAGAATTCCAAGTAACTTCTCCTCATCTCCTCAATGATTGGGCCCTTATCCTGAGACTCTGCCCCCCCCCCGTGTTTTAGATTCCCCAACCAGTGGAAAGAATCTCTCAGTGTCTACCCTATCAAGCTCCTTCAGAATTTTGTAGGTTTCAATGATATCATCTCTCATTCTTTTAAGCTTCAGAAACTATAAACCCAATTGACTTAGCCTCTCATCATAGAACAACCCCTTCCTCTCAGGGACCAATTTAGTGAACCTTCGCTGTACCATCTCCTTTCTTTAAATGTGCAGACCATAACTGTATTCCAGATATGGTCTTACCAAAACCCTGTACAACTGTAGCAAGACTTCTTTATTCTTGTACTCCAATCCCCTCACAATAAAGACCAACATGCCATTTGCTTGCCTAATTGCTTACTGCACCTGCATGTTAATTTTCTGCATTCCTTGTACCAGCACATCCAACTCTCTTTGAACATTAACAATTACAAGTTTCATACGTTTTAAAAAATATTCTGTTTTTCTATTCTTACGACCAAAGTGAATATCTTCACATTTTCCTACATGAGGCTCGATGTGCCATCTTGTTGCCCGCAGACTTAACCTGTCTATATCTCTTTGCAGCCTCTCTGTGTCCTCCCCACGGCCTACCTTCCCACCTAGCTTGATATCATCAGCAAACTTTCATATATTACTCTCTGTCTCTTCATCTAAGTCATTAATATAGATTGTAAACAGCTGAGGCTCCAGCACCAATCCTTTTGGCACTACACTGCTCAATGCCTGCCAACCTGAAAAAGCCCTGTTTATGCCCACTTGCTGCTTTCTATATATTAACCAATCCTCTATCTCTGCTTAAACACTACCCCCCTCTTGCCTATTAACCTTTTCTGTGACACCTCACTGAATGCTTTTTGGAAATACAGGTATATTACATCTACAGGTTCCTCTTTATATATTTTTCTAGTTACATCCTCAAAAAACTCCAATAAGTTTGTCAAACAGGATTTCATTTTCATAAAACCATGTTGACTTGTTCCTGACCTGACCCATTTTTTGGGGATTTAACTCCCCGCGCACACCCAAACTTGCCTATCATTGTCTGTAAATTGGCTACTAGATCAAACCCATTTATGTTTTATCGTGCCAGTAATTGATCTGTCTGTGTATTTCCCGCTATTTCTCTCTTAAGCTGAGATGAGAACAGACCTTTGTTGTTAAGTAATTGGAAAGGGCTGGAGGGAAGAAATAGATAAATACCCACTCTTGGGGCAGTGTAGTGGTTTACAAGCATGCTATGAACTTTACCTTAATCAAGTCTTTAAATGCCTGAAACTGTTGGTTTGCCTGGCTTTTCAAGATTTTACTGCCACTCTCATGCTGGCTCTCCAGCTTCCTATTCCTGAACACGTCACTGCCACCTCCCCCCACTTTGTAGGAGATTTAGCTTACTGCTAATTTTCATCAGCCCAAAGCTGACGGTGTGACTCTGGATGCCTGTTTCTGGCAGGCAGCTGGATGCCAGAATGTCAATGGAGGCTCGGCATTTAAATTGGACCAGGCATCCTCCTGGAGTACCCGGACAGTCAGCTCAGACATCTCATCATTTGTACGCCTGGAAGTTAAAATTCGTCTTTTAACTTTTTTATATGTGGCCTAAAACTGGAACCTTTTAATTCTAGGGTATTGGGGTGAATTTTGTATTTGCATTGCTAAAACGTTGAAAATATGCTGCAGAGTTCAGAATACCTGGCATATTAACTGCATGGTGGGTTTTCATGTTAATATTAAATTCTGTGAATTATATTTAAAAACAATTGTAATCCTGGTGCTTTGAAAAAGCTTTTACCTATTTTCTTTTCCTCACTGTAGCAGCGAACTGTGGTAATCCAAGGGAGATCCTGAATGGATATTACAATACGTCAGGTACTACTATTGGAAGCAAAGCTGTATTTTCTTGCCACAAAGGGTGAGTATTCGATCCAAAAATTCCTGAATGAGGCTCAGTTGATTTCAGTGATTTTTATTTCTAACATACTTGAGGAAATGGTTGTCACAGTATCTCCAAGGCAATGGAATGACGGCTTGAATTTTGCGCTTGTCGGGCACGCACGATTGGCGGGCCCGGGAGCAGATGGGAACCCTGACTGCAATTTCACGCTGACTGGTCAATTAAGGGCCTGCAAGTGTGAAGTGCGCCCTGAGAAAGGCTCAGCACTGCCGGCAGAGACGGGGAGAGGGTGGGCGCTGACGTCACCGCAGGTGCCGGTGAGCACTTCCACCAAGCTCCCTGAAGGCAGACAGATGCCTCAGGGGGACTGCAGACCTCCAAATAATAATAAAAAGCACAAAAATGCTGCAATAAAAATGCCCATGTACCACAATCCAGCTCCTGAAAGCATGCCTCATAAAATGCTGTCCCCAGATATTTCTTTTTACTTTATATCCTAACAGTGATTTCATCCCGCCCTTGGATGAGGTTTCATCAAAAATGTGAAGGCTGCCTGGCTTGTCCGCCAACCATAAGGTTGGACAAGCCACGAAAAATTCCTTACAATTGCGCTGTGAATGAGCTTAATTGCCCTCTTAATTGTCAGTGGGCGCTCTTCCAACTGCCGCGCACGCCCGCCAAGTGAAATATCATGCGAGTGTTCGATAAATGTCGGGATGCTCACCGACGTCATCTCGTGATTTTACGCCCGTTCAGGTCTGGTGTGCACCCACCCACAGACTGTAAAATTCTGCCCAATTTAGTGCTGAATAGGATTTTACTTCCAATAATAATTTAGTTTTCTTCAGTTAGTGCTAAATAAGGGGTGGTATCTGCTGTGAGCTTTCATAGAAATAGGAGTAGATCATTTAGCTCCTTGAGCTTGTTCCACCATTCAGTGAGATCATGGCTGATCAGCAACCTAACTCCATATATCTACCGTTAGCCCATATTTTTTAATGCCTTCACATCCTGACGGCTGGGTTGATAGTATTTAAATTCCATTGATTTTGGTTCTTTGAAAACAGTTACAACGAGAAAACTAAGAAGAAACACTGACCACCTTCCTATATCCATGACCTGGGCTTATCATCTAGGTGCTTGTCCAATGTGCAAAATGCTCTACTGATACTTTGATTGAGCTCTCTGAATCAAATTGCTTCAATATTCTTCCTATGATTAGCTAACTAGCATTTTACAATGTGTAACACCTGGGATTTGACCAGTACCTAGTTCAATCATGGTAGAGCCTGTTTTGATTTGTACTCTGCTGCTCTACTAATCAATCCAGTACCTATTTGCCTTAGTTACTGTACCAAAGCAATGTTTTGATTATTTCATTGATTAATCAGCTGAGACTACTGTTCCACTATTTCATTGAATTGCCTAATAGATGCTGTTTGCTTTGGTTTTACTGCAGTTAATTATTTTTGTTTCTTCAGGTACCAAATTGTTGGTAGAAGCTTTCAGTTTTGTACAACTAGTGGCTGGAATGGCCGAGTCCCAACATGTAAAAGTAAGCTCAGGTTCCATATTTCTTAAACTGCCAGACTTCATTTTCTGTGGTAAATGAATGAGCCACTTTAAAAGGATTTATATATCAGGAACATTGGCTTCATTGGCTGAATTTTCCTGGCTAAAATACTGACATTTTGGTGTGGCAGAAACAAAAATGTACCAAGATTCTGAGAGAAAGGTGCGATTCAACTTTAAGTAGCTGTTAGAAACGTGCCTTTGATAGTAAGGACCCAGCTGAGCGGAATAGATGTATCTCCTGTTTTATAGATATTGTCAGCTCTTCTGGCAGGATATTAACCAGAATGATAAGTCTCTCCTACCAACATTTCATCACCCATTTCAGGAGGAATTTCATATAACAGGAATTAATTTGAAGTTTCTCAACAGTAAGCTTCCCTCATACTTAATGGTGCTTTTATATCACTGTAGTGTCTGTAGCCCCCTTTATTGAGGTGGGTAAGGCATTTACTTTGCTCAATTGGGTTCAGTTGTTGCATTTTGTCATGTGTCACATTGCTGATTTTGGGGTTGTGAAGGTGGCAGCTTCAGCTACCTCTATCTACTGTGATTCAGAATGGTCTATTTACCTATGTGCCAAAGAATCCTGCACCTCTTGCTCTTAAAGCTTTGATTAATCCATATCTATTTCACTGAAATTAAAAATATCCTTCCTTATGTTTTCGTGGTTCCTCACCAGTTATGTAATGCCACCCCCCCACCTTTAAGCTTGGATCTTGATCACCAGAGTTCTTCCAGGAAATATGCTGGAGTCAGCACAAGGTCAACCAACAAGTGAAAGTGCCTGTGCATTGCATTTATGCAGATATGAACATGTATCAGGAAGTTCATTCTCCATGTTTTAATGTTGCCTGTTATTAAACTCTTTCCCCTCCTCTTTCTCTGTCCCCTCTCTCACATTCTCCATCCCCCTTTCCACCCACCTCATTTACTCTATTTCCATCATTCCTTGTTCCTTCCTTTGTATCTCCCTTCACTTGTCCCCTACATCCTGTTATCCCCTGGTTTTGAACCCTGCTTGACGTGATTACTATGCTCAATCCTGACTTCTATGTGCAGTGCTTAGCAAACCTTCTCAACTTATTTGAGCTTACAGAAAGAGGAAGTATGACCTAAGACACAAATAATAAAACTTACATCCAATAAGCAGCTAGGACCAATCATGGAACTGGATTAAAGTTAGATTTAAATGAAGACTAAGTACCTGGGCATGTTGGAATTTCAGACAGCTGGTCTTTTCTTCATTTTGACATATTTTTCTTATGGAGTTCAGAACACAGCCCAAATACTTGCATACTAAAGACACACACAGTCCTATTGCCTGCACAATGAACCAGCTCAAAGGCCAGTGTTATACAATAAATAAATGCAGAGCTGAACCACATACCAACTAACAAAAGCAGTCTAAACATCTATATACTGAACAATTGCACAGTGTGATGATATAGACACTGAACAAACACAGAACTTAATTAGGTGTCTGAAATAAAAAAACATAAAGTGCTGGAAACAGCAGGTCAGGAAGTATCTTTGGAGAGAGAGGCAGAGTTAATGGGAAGAATCGTCCCAGATTTACATGAAGTGCAGTAGCAGGCTGGGAAATGAACGTTTTACCCACCAGCCACAATGGCAGCTTTTCCTGCCATATCATCCCATTCATGTCCAATTAATTATGCAGCCACAGGAAACATGCCATCTCACTGGCGGGCAGCCTCTGATTTGCCCGCGACATTGTTACCTTAGTGCTCCCTCACACAGGGCGCCATATTTAAACTGCAGCAGCGTGCACACTTCTCAATGCTTGCAACCCAGATGGGCACTGGTGAAGACATGGCTCTAAAAGCCAAGAAGTGTGCAGCCCCCAATTCAGTAACGCATCCCTGGGGCACCTTCTGGATACCGTGGAGGCCCACAGCAATGTCCTCTACCCCCACTGTGGCCGCAGGAGGCTCATCAGTCTCAACACTCTGGTTTGGGAGGTGGTGGCAGAGGCGGTCAGTGCCAATGCTGCACACAAGAGATTGGCTAGCCAGTGCAGAAAACAGATGAGTGATCTGATCCATGCCGCCAGGGTGAGGCAACCATATCATCACTCTAAACTCACACACTTACAAGGCCATCACACATTTACTGGTATCTCACTCACTGCCAGCTCAAGAGGCATCACCACTCATTCTCTCACACACACCCTCACATCATCATCTGGCCTCATCTCCTCTGGAGACTGCCTCCTCAGCCCTCAACATCTCGAGGCCACTTGCACAGATCAACATGTGCCCCCACACACATACCCTGGGATACCTCCCTACCCCAGTACAGACCTCACCCTTTCCTTACCCGAAGCCACTTCTCCCCCTTCTCCAAGCTAGCGCTAGCCCTGCAGCTGTTGTGAACTCCCACTAAAGGTGCTGTGGTGC
Source organism: Carcharodon carcharias (assembly GCF_017639515.1). Lineage (NCBI taxonomy): Eukaryota > Metazoa > Chordata > Chondrichthyes > Lamniformes > Lamnidae > Carcharodon > Carcharodon carcharias. The sequence continues at coordinate 23,157,989 of NC_054475.1, forward strand.
TGCCTGTGAAGTCCGGCGCTAATGACTGCAAGTGCTGCCCGAAGAAAAAATAGGCAAACAAGCTTCCAAGTCCAGAGCGATGTGCAGTTTGCCAGGTGCACATTGCTTATATACAGTTGTGAAACGCGCCGACATGCCCGTATGATCCAGTGGGGGTGGATGATCCCCGCCAGCAGGCTTATAATGAGATGCTAAAGTATTGAAATTAGGTTCCTAACATGTAGTGGTGGGAAATGTGCCCCCACCAACCCCCCCAACCTCCATTGATGGGTGGAGCGGGCGATCACAAACTAGTTTCACAATGGTGTAAAATCAAGTTATGGCCTTCTCACCATATTGTCTGCTCATGCGCACCACGACAGCCAACGCCAATACAGGCGAACAATTCCAGCCAAAGGCTGATGGCCTTTAATCATGACCTGACCTGCTGAGTACAACCAGCATTTCCTGTTTTTATTTCAGATTTCCAGCGTCACAGCATTTTGCTTTTGTTTTAGATAGTCACTTGGCTAGCTACACACTAGGCAGGTACAGGCCATTACTGTGAACATCTGTGGTAAGAAAATTTTAGTGGCTTTAATTAAGTTTGAAATTACCAGGTATGTGAATAAATAAAAATATATTTAGAAATAGCCAGCACAGATTTCAAAAAGACTCAATTTTTCTTTATATCCTCCAACGTAAACACTGCAGCAGATTCTGTCAATTGACCTTGTTCTTTCTCACATATTTCCATGATCATATTTTAGGATGGTAGCAAGACTCCAGAGTTAAAGGTGCAACTAAATTTCCTTCTTGTATGTGAACTATAATCCATTATCCTGTATGGGCTAATGCATTTGTCTCTTGTCAGTTGTTAGATGCCATCTCCCTGAATTGCCAGCAAATGGTAAAATTGTGGCAGGATTTGGACCTATGTACAACTATCGGGATACAATCACCTACAGTTGTAATGAAGGCTATGAAATGGTTGGCAAAAGTGTTATTGAATGTACTGAAAGTAAAGCATTTGTGCCATCACCACCTACTTGCAAACCATGTGAGTGATGATTTCTTAAATTAAATGGGTTTACACTTTCTTAAATATATAAACATTTCCTGAAAGTTTATATAGATTTTTCCCAATAGACATTGGCATATTTCGTTCTTGTTCATCTTCACTCAATTGGAGTATTTTTCAATGACAATTGGTCGAGGGAAACAGTGAACTCTTATTGCTTTACTATTATGAACGCCAAATCACATCATGTTTTAACTCTGTGGTCAAACATACGGACACGAATTTCGAAAACGGGGAGCATTAGTGAGTGGAAGATTCCTCGTGTTATTAACACAGAGAAAGTTCCTCTCAAAATGGAGTCTAGGAACACTTACTAAAACAGAAGACTAAGGCATCAGCAGAAATGCAGGTGAGTACAAAGGTGAGAAGGCCTTCCCTTTAGCTGCAGATGCAGGAGCAGGAACATGATGATATCTCTTATCTGCTTAGCATGATGTATCAGATATAATGCAGGTTATGAATTGGTTACCAAAACTGTTGCTCTATGTAGTGGGAATAAGATATTTGTTGTACCATCACATTGAGGTGCTTCCTCACTGAGATGCTAGACCATGTTTGTACATAGCAAATACTACTAGATTTCTGTGCTCACAATAACTTAGGTGAAACACGGTTTTATAAAGATGAGAATGTTCTGCTATGTATGAGAGGGTGCACATAATCCAACCTATCTATATACATGTTTTTCACTTATTTTTGTACATGAGTTAAGTTTTCAATCCAGATGAAAGTGAATTAGTTTCTTTTTTGAAAGTCAAAAAATAAGGAAGTGGAGCACTAAATGCCCTGACAGAGTGAAATAGCAGAAAAATCCAGGGGTGCAGTGTTGGGTCCTGGGTTAGTTGGGGCTTGGTTAATCTTTGGTTAGTTGGGGCTAAAGGATCCAGGTTGCACATTAGTTTCAGGGTGACCGAGTTGATACAGAGACAGAGAACATCTGGAGGTGGTCGTTAGAATAAACACATGCTGCTTACTTACAAACTAAACTCAACAGCTACACTTGTGTGCTCACAACTTAAAACTCTGTCTTCACTCTTCAGTGCCTAACTCAAATCTCTCCCACAGAGAGGTAGCCTGCGTTACTCTGATAATGGGTATTAAGATCATGTGACCTTACATTACAACACACAGATACATAGATTCCATTAATGATATTAGAACAGTGGAAGAACATAAAGGCATAGAAATTGGATCTTACCCAGAAATTGAATCGATCCCAAAGGCTGGCATGATTCGGGTGCATTGGCTGCTGCTGCGCCCAGAGAGCTCAATGGCAGGACCATGGGAAATTGGTCCACCAGTCTCGTTTTTACATTATCAATAGCCATTAATAAATGGACCAGCGTGTAAATTGGACCACTGACCCTAAGATACCCTGTTTCCACTAGGTGGGTTAGGTTAAAATCAGGGATATGGCAATTTACTGGAAGGATGGCTTCAGTAAAAGATTACATTTATGAAGAAATGCTTGAGAAGCTGTGTTTTTTGTACCCTGGAATGGAGAAGTCAAAGTGGGAATCTCTAAATTTTCAGAGTCAATGGTTTTCATTGGAAAGCCCTATGCACCTCCCTTCTATTGTTCCATCTGGTGATAGAGCAGTCAGTCATCTCAGTTAATTCTCCTCCCTGGAACACTGCTCTTACGCCTTGCTACATTTCTGCTCACCATTGAAATCCTCTTTGAACTGTGACCTATAAATTTGGCTGCACAGTACCCAACTTTCAGATATTAACGAGTCCACTAAGCCCCGAATATGGTGGACTCAAACTGCCATGCCCTTGTCTTTTCAAGCATGATTCAGTTATCTCACCTACCTCCTCCATTGTTGCTCAGTGCCTGTCCTGTGTTAGCTGAATTACCTTGGGACATTTTATTGCATTAAGGTGTGATATAAGCAGAAGTTGTCACACAGAATTAAGCAGATTGAACGTTAATATATTTTCTTAAGACATCTGAATCTAGATGATTGGGAGCAATGTTTCCTTTGTGAGTACATGAACTAAAATCACAAACCTATTTATAAATAACTGGTTCACTAATTTGTTACATGTGACCTGGAAAAGGAAATCATGGGGTAGAATCCCGGGAGTGGGAAACAAGCCGGGCAGAGGGCACTTCATTGTGTGGGAGGCCAAAAGCCAGCTTTCTGATGGTGGGATGAAACTACGGAATTAAGTTAGTGGTGGATTTATAGCAGACTGAGCTTCCCAACAGCAAGCAACAGGATCGTCTTTTTATAAAAACAAAAAAACTGCGGATGCTGGAAATCCAAAACAAAAACAGAATTACCTGGAAAAACTCAGCAGGTCTGGCAGCATCGGCGGAGAAGAAAAGAGTTGACGTTTTGAGTCCTCATGACCCTTCGACAGAACTTGAGTTCGAGTTCAAGAAAGAGTTGAAATATAAGCTGGTTTAAGGTGTGTGTGTGTGGGGGGCGGAGAGATAGAGAGAAAGAGAGGTGGGGGGGGGGTTGTGGTTGTAGGGACAAACAAGCAGTGATAGAAGACAGTGATGATCTGCTTCTATCACTGCTTGTTTGTCCCTGCAGCTCCGTCGGACTAAAGGAGGCTATTACAGCACCCGCTGCCGTAAAGCAGCTAAGTTTAAAGGGCTAGGGAAGCTGACAGGCCAGGGAGAAGGTAAGTGTCTAAGTTAAGTGCTTAAGATTTGGGGAGTTGGGGGTTTCGGCCAGAGGTCAGGGGATGTGGGGGGCTGGTCAGAGGTCCAATGGGGGGGAGGTCATGAGTCCATGGGGCATGGGGTTCGAGGTCCGGAGACATTGAGGGGTTCCAAGGCCTGGGGATGTTGGGATGGTGATGTCTGAGGTCCGGGGTGGGGTGTCTGTGGACCGGAGGATAGGGGGTGTCGGAGGTGGGGGGTGTCAGAGATCGGGGTGGGGTAGAGAGTTGGGGGATCGGGGGGTGTGAGTGAGTCAAAGGTGAGGGGGCCATGGAGGGGGTGGGGGGGTGGAGGCTGTCAGGGGGTGTCAGAGGCTGGGAGTGGGGGTTGTCCCCTGGCAGGGGGTATCAGGGGTGTGGGGGTAGTCCTGTGGAGTTGGTCTGGGTCTCTACAATAGTTACTCAGAAGAGGTTTTAATTCTTCTAGCTTTTTCTGAGTAACTATTGGTGTAACCCTGGCAGAACCATCCGAGGTTTGTGATTTAAACTGCATTTTCGGATGGTTCCCAGTGCATAGCAATTGTCCAGAGGAAGTGTGCACTTCTGGACAGTTGCCGTGGAAACCCTTACCTGGGAACTTCCCAAAGGGATGTCCCAGCGCATCTTTGGGGTACCTCCCAAATCTGACGCTGGACCTTGGTTAGACGACACAGTTCTGAACACAATATGAACAGTCCTGGTCTCCATGCTATATACAGGACATATTGAGGAATTGGAGAAGGTGCAAGAGAGATTTACTAAAATGATACAGAACTGAGAACTTATACCTATCAAGGAAAATTGAGTAGGCTGAGGCTCTTTTCTCTCGGAAAGAAGGGACTGAGAGGGTGACCTGATTGAGGCCTTCAACATTATGAAAGGTTTTGATGTGGTTGCTGTGGAGAAGATGTTTCCTCTTGCAGATGAGAGCAGAACTGGGAGCCATAAATACAAAATAGCTACCAGTAATTCAAATAGGAAATTCAGAAGAAATTTCTTCACCCAGAGAGTGTTTAGATGTGGAACTTACTACCACAAGGGGTAGTTGAGATGATGTATTTAAAGGGAAATGAGGTAGACATATGACAGAGAAAGGAACAGAAGGATATACTAACATGATTAGATGAAGAAGGTTGTTTGTGCGGAGCATAAATACCCAATTTTTTTTTAATTCATTCATGGATGTGGGCATCACTGGCTAGGTCAGCATTTATTGCCCACCCCTAATTGCCCTTGTTCAGAGGGCATTTTAAAAGTCAACCACATTGCTGTGAGTCTGGAGTCACATGTAGGCCAGCAGATTTCCTTCTCTAAAGGGCATTAGTGAACCAGATGGGTTTTTACAACAATCAACAGTGGTTTCATAGTCATTATCAAACTTTTATTGAATTCAAATGTCACCATCTGCTGTGGTGGTTATTTGAACCCAGGTCCTCAGAGCATTACCCTGGGTCTCTGGATTACCAGTCTAGTGACAATACCATTATGCCACCGCCTTCCCAAATAGATCAATCCCCAAAGAGCTCAATTAAACCACATTGGCCCATTCCGTGCTGTGATTTTTTATAATTCTCCTCCCTTTTATTTAGTATTTCAGATTTTACAATCTTGTGCTGTGCCCTAAGTGGCAAACAACTAATTTTCCAGCATTCATCGTTTATCCTGGCTTCCCTGTATTCATCTCTTTTTTTCTGTTTAACTGCTCATCCAAGGAAAAAACATGCAACTGAATTGAAGCGATTGGGCCACTGCTAGTGTTATTGGAAAGGGGCAGAAAGGAAATAGCAAAGAGAAGAATACCCATGTCCCGCTCTGAATTGCAAACATTGGTTCATCAGTGTGCTTTGCCATTGACTTGAATGAGATTAATCCCTGCAGCTTTTGATCTTCTGCTTGTTCAGATCTCCAACTGAATTTAATTCTTCCCTCACCATCACATGATAATCTGCTATCTATTTGTAATGGGACACCTCCAATACCCCACAATGGCTAGCACCAGGAATGATAGCCAAATATTCTTATAATGGTGACTTTTCGTTGATTGAAGAATCACGATTGTACAGTAACTGAAAAATGGGACAAAAGAACCCATTGAGCTGCAAGGATCCCAGACTATAAAATGAGAGTTATTTGTAGGTGCTTTTTTTTAGCGTTATGCCTCTAAATGGTACTATTTGTAAGACTGATCCAGAATACCACTGCCTAGGGTTACCAACTGCAGTTGGATGTATTCTTGCAAGCTTCATTATATGACCTCCTGCTTCCTTTTTCAACCTTCAACGTTTTTACAACAACTAAAGAAATGTGTTTGAAGAATATTAAAAAAACACACACAGTTTTTATTTTAATGCCTCTATACTTTATCTCCTGGGTTGTTTCCAGCCGTGTCCTTTAATCCCTGGAAACTCCAGGACACTTCTGGAGGGCTGGCAACCCTACCTCTAACCCAGTGGCCAATAGGTAAAACTGTATATGGGAATGAAGTCCTACTGCAGGTGAGTTTGTTGAAAAATAAACACTTTCTTATTTTGTAGTCAGTGTTTTTGTTAACTGTAAATTGATTTGGATCTCAGATTCTGAAATATAAAGACTCCCCCCACCACCCTCCCACCCGCTGTGCTGCAATCCTAATGTTTCCAGTTTCTACTTTATCCTGTGCAGAACAGAAGCAAACTTAATTTAAAATTGGAAAACTTCCTGGCAGTAATTACTACAAACTAAGCTGCCTATTGAAAGACTGACTGGATTGGATCTGCCATCCATTTTACAAGTCCCCACCAAACACAATTTCACATTCCACATGCAATACAAAAATGAGTGGGGTTAAAATTGGGTGGCTGATAAGATGATAAATTTCCTGCCAGGCTGGGTTAGAAATACTTTACAAACACCAGTAACTGAAAAGTAACCACAATTTCAAGTATATTCCTGTTTCTGTGTTCTCTTTCTGGAGCACAACATGTTCCAGTTTTACATGACACCTTAAAGTTAGGGGTGTTCTACATCACCACATAACAAGAGTATAATATACTCTTGGACTTAATAATTTTAGTTCCCAATCAAGGCAGTGATTACCAAGTCAGACTTGAAGGTGGTGACATTCCCACAGCATTGTTGCTCTTGTCCTTCTTGATATATAGGTTGCATGGGAAGGCAGTGCTGTTTGGTCTTGGTGAGTTGCTGCAGTGAAACCGGTAGATTGTATATACCTTGGTAACAATGCTGATGGAGGAGTGAATATTGAGTTCATTGGCAAGGGTATCAATGACTTCTTGGATATTATTGAGTTTCTTGAATTTTGTTGTGGCTGCACCCATCCAGACAAATGGTGACTATCGAATTAAAGTGCTGACTTGAGCCTTGTAGATAGCGGAAAGATGTCAAGTGTCAATGTAGAATAAGGGTCTGGCACAAATGGGGTTAAATTGGGACTGAGTACAGTGCCGCCCACACAGCAATGTAAAGGAACACATGACCCTTACCTAAGGGTCAGTCTAGCATTGGACAGAGCCATGTGTAGAAGCAAGCATGGAGACAGCTCCTAGCTTGTACCCATTACATAGATCTTGTGGTTAATAAATACATACAAATAACCTGTATAAGACTATGAAAGCTTTATTAAGACCTACCAAATGGTATCCAACACCCTATAACCATCAGGAAGTGGTGCTAAAGAATTCCTAATTTCTGTTCTGCTCTTTCAGCCACAGTGTTGATTAGCTGGTCTCACACCTGGCCTTACAACAGAGAGAAGGCCTTTCATAAAGTAGCTGCAGATGGTTGGATTGAGGATGTTTCCCTGAGTAATTCCTGCAGTGATGTCCTGAGGTTTAATAACTGACCTGCAATAGCCATGTCCATCTTCCTTTACAGCAGATATAACTCCAGGGGCAGAATCTTCTGGTCGGTGTGCAGCATGCGTCCCAATGTCACCGTGTGTCATTCCGATCTTCAGTTCAGCGGGCACGCACCGGAGTCGGCTGCGTGCCTGTCGAACTGTCAAAGGCCTGTTAAGGCCATTAATAATCTAATTGAAGTAGTTGTCAGGGCTGTCAGTCCCACCTTAAGGTTGGTGGGCAGGCGAAGAGCCCAGGCGGCCTTCGCATTTTTCATGGAACCTCATCCACAGGCGGGATGAGGTTTCATGAAGTTTTTATAACTTTAGTATAAATTTTTATTAAAATTCATTGACATGTCCCAGTTCAAGTGACACTGTCACAAGAGGGGACATGTCTGAATAATTTTTTAAATCCTTTTTTTCGAGTTTTCATAATGAAATTAATCTCCCTGAGACAGCTCTGTGCCTCAGGGAGATTTCTGCCCTCTTTTGAGCACATGCGCGAAAGAGCGCAGGCCCCGACATCCCCTCCTCCCCCATCCTGCACAGGTAATGCTGAACGCTTCCAGGTGCGTGTCACACTGGGTGGGCCTTAATTTGCCCGCCCATGTAAAATGGCAGCATGCAGCCTATCATGGACAGCAATCAGCTGTGCGCCCGCCCAAGCCCGCTCCCACCCACCCTGCTCAACGAGGAGGAAATTCTCTCCCACCTATTGGAGAGTTTTAGTCTGACTCCTTCCCCCATTTGCAGGAATGTTTTTGCTTTTATTCATCTGTAATCTACACATAGCTACTAATTCATGTTGCTAGAACAATTATATAGAGTAGTTTACTAATAAAAAATTATCATTTTATTTTCACGTCTTCAATTATTGTAGAATTATGCTGCATGATTTTGTTGATTTAACTTGTGAAGTTAATTTTCCAAAAACTGATGATACTTTAAAAATTCTCATTCATCTTGAACTATCTGGTTATTACAGTGCAATAAGTATTATTCTGGAAGATTTTATCATTGCTGGAGAAGATTTTTTTCATCACTTGACTTGTTTCTTATATAATGGAGTTCAGGACTTATTTTTAGAAACATAGAAAATGGAAGCAGGAGTAGGTCATTTACCATTTGAGCCTGCTCCGCCATTCAATATAATCATGGCTGATCCTCTATCTCGATGCCGTGCTCCCACTCTCTCCCCATACCCCTTGATGCCTTTAGCGTCTAGAAATCTATCCATTTCCTTCTTAAATATATTCAGTGACTTGGCCTCCACAGCATTTTGTGATAGAGAATTCCACAGGTTCACCACCCTCTGAGTGAAGAAGTTTTTCTTCATTTCAGTCCTCAATGGCCTACCCCGTATCCTGAGATTGCGACCCCTTGTTCTACACCCCTCCAGCCAGAGAAAACAACATCCCATTGAGTTTACGTTCTCACCTGCTTCCCCCCACGTATAGCTCTATGGGAAATGTATCTTTTATTGATTCCTTAACAAATGTAAAATTATTTGATTTAAGATGAGAACAGTTGTAATGGATCATATAGACTTTCATTCAGTGTCATCAGTACAGTTAGTTGATTAGTGAAGACTAAAGCTTTACTCTCTTGTCAGTTGCTGGATGCCAAAGTCCTGATCAGCTTGCAAATGGTCACATAGTCACAGGATTTGGACCTACGTACAAACATCGGGAGACAATCACCTACAGCTGTAATGAAGGTTATGAAATGTATGGCAGCAGTGTCATTGAATGCAGTGAGAATAACACATTTGTACCACCACCACCCACCTGTAGAACATGTAAGTAATCAACTCTTAAACTTGAATATTGGGCAAACCTTTAGCAAATCTGTTGAAACTATATAAATGTCTGAACGTTGTGATGGAATTTTCCCTGTTGGCATTAGCCCTTTGCTGTGCTTAAAAGATTGGAATTCTTTTCAATGACCCAACGAGCAGAGGAAACTAATGATTTAGTACCATACGCAGCTCCTTTGACCATGCAATAATATTGTGATCACAAACACATAAAAATTGTTGAATTTCCTCCTGGAGTGGAATCCCAGCAGCTGACAGGCTTTACAGTGTGACTGTGTGCCCTGTAGTCCTGGCAGGATGTCTGATCCATTTTGAAGGTCAGGCCTCATTTGCACAGGACATTGGATTATAGCTGGAATTCAAGACAACTGGTTCCAGACTGCCACAATATCACATGGTCCAGTTGGCCTGCAAGCTGAAGAAGGTTGGTCTCTTGGGTCGAGGGAATGGTTTGGCAATGTTGTTTGTTGGGGGGTGGGGGGGAGGCAGAACATCAGCAGCCCCAGCTGGATTTGTGGAACCGATCCTGCTCCTCTCAGTCCAACAAGATGAAAGAGTAACCTCCCCTCAGTATCCTCACCAGCCAGACCACATATTGATACTTGTCAGAGCAAGCAAAACCCACACCCACCCACTACCATTACCACTATCTTTAACTTCAGCCAGAGACGCCTCATGAGCTGAATTTTACGGAGGTGGGGAGGGGGTTGAGGGGAATGGGAGCCAATTTTTGGAGGCCAGGTAGGGAGGCACAAAGTGGGATACGATCTTGAGGAAGTTTCTCCCGATGCGCACAGTCACCATCCAAAGGATTTACCCCCTACCTTCCAGCTCTTTCACAACTTTGTGAAAAAATAGCCTTCCCACTCTCGCCCGCTTTCCACTGCCCAGCTTTTTACGGCTTTGGAGATGGATTGAGATCCTTAAGTAGCCATTAATTGAGTCGGGGTGGGCAAGAAGACAGTAGGCTACCCACCAGACGTATTTTACATGATTCCCTGCCGCCCCGTGGAAAACACACTTGATGAGAGGGGGACATAAAATCCAGGCCCATGTTCCTGCTTTTGGTGTATATTTTGTTTCTTAAACTTAATAGATGAAAAATCATGGGCACAGTTTTCTAATTTGTACCCTATCGTCTGCACAGAGTGGAAACTTCGGTGCATTGTTAGTTAGTTTGTCAGCTTGTCCAGTTTTTCATAAACTTAAATTTCCATAAACAAACAAAATTCATCACATAAAATGTGAACAGAGGAGCAATAAACATCTATCAGTAATACTGGCAAATGTAATTGCAACATTCAGTATATCCTTGTTCACTGAGCCTGTTTAAGCCTTCTGAGATTGAAATCTGTATGAAATACTGTACACAATCAACCCCATTTTCAAGCTTCACACTTGGTTACATTTTTGCACAAATGTATTGGATTTAGCCAGTCATAATGGTGTTGTTTTATATTGAAATATTCATGTAGCAGGCTTTCATAGTTGGAAAATGGGTCACCAACTGAAGAATTAATTTCCCGGACCTCATTTTATGTGAGTCCTGAGGTTATTTACAGTTGTCATAACAGGCTACATGCTGAAAGGCAGATGTTCAAAATCTGTTAACTGCATGGTTGATTCATTGCAGGCCATTTGTGAGCGTAAGTGATAACTTGATTTGCCTTAATAATTCTTTCACTTTGTGCACCCTCTCCTAAAGGAAGTGCCTTGCACTGGAGTACAAATCTGCCAGTGAAAGATTCTCCAATATCTCACTCAGGAGGCTGTTCTTAGAGTTTTTACGAGTGAATGTTGGCATTGAACCTATCATAGGATCCATCGTGCTGATTCCTAATTGCTCCTTCAGTAAGAATACAGATATCCTAAGCTGGAAGAAATGTATAGTGATCAAGATTGGGAATTACTTCTTCACTTCATTCCCCTTGAAATGCTGAAGACAGCTTTATTGGGACTTTTTATTTAAAAGAAATGAAAACTTGATGTCTGTATGCGTTGGTTCTTCACAAAATACTGCAAGTTTGCATTTTGAAGAACAACTCTGAAAATGAAATTGTAAATTTTAAATAAATATTAATGGTGATTTGGCAGAACATAATCAGATGTTTTCAGCAATTCCTAGATTTAAAGTGAATTACTAAATTTAATCAACAAGGTGATATTAATGATCAAACATAAGTTGTGCTCAGAATCCTCTGTTGTCCTGTTCCATTCTCACTTAAAGATGCTACTAGATCTCTGACTGTATCCTACTGAACAAGTTGTGTAAGTGCAGCACATGGGAAACTGATGCACTAATTTGCTAATCAAGCTTGAGTGAATGTAGTAGTAATTGAGGAGTAGACAAAAACATGGAGAGACATTTCAGTGGTGGTGGTGCTAAGGTAGAGCAGATAATGGAAATAAGTGACCTTTGGGATGGATAAGAAACTTTGAAGAAACTTCTTCAGTTTTGAGTTGTAACATCCTTGAAATAATGGATAATATTGCATTAACTATTTGGGCAATATTTTGTACCTGTGCACTAGTTTTCAGTGAATTGCACACAAGGAAATTTAAATACCTTTGCTCCCCTACAGCTCCCAATTTCTCCCCATATAGTAAGTAGGTGGAATTAAGTTTTTGGATTACTGGTGAAGACTGATGCAATGCATTGGGATTTGAAGACAGATAGAGGCCTGTTATTGTGAGATTTAGTGAATTGAAAGAAAGTCTTGCTTTTGTGCTGCTGTAATTTTAAAAAGTGAATTCCAAACATATGGTAACTTGACGTTCTGGGCCATGTTAAATATCTATAATGACAATGACAGAAATTGAAGATTTTGGAATTTTGTCACATTTCTACATTTGTTCATTTTATTTTCTGCATAGCGATAAACTGTGATAACCCTAGGGCGATTCTGCATGGATATTACAAGGCACCAAATAAGACAGTTGGAAATAAAGCTATTTTTTATTGTGACATTGGGTGAGTATTCAGTATACAAATGAATAAATAATTTTGGTGAAGGACACTATTATTTTAATGTTGTGACTGAGGCAGTTTTATTTGACCACCTCTCATTCTTCACATTTCTGATAACTGCACTCCATGTGAACTCTGAATGAGGCTTCCAATTTAGTGTTGAACTGACAATTTCAAAAAAAAATCTTCATACTGATCAAGGTCAGGGATGTGAGTGCTGGGATTGGAATAGTAATGCAAAGATGCAAATGTTAAGTGTGTTACAGATGCCTGGATCCATTTTCTGAGATCAACACTGGATGCCTGCATCTGTTGGTTCCTCAAAAGGTTTAAATTATATTGTAATTCAGCTCCAAGGTGAGCTGGATGCACTAATGTTTCTCCTGTGGAGAGATATATGGGGTCTGGCCAGCTCCTTTTTTTATTTTTAGCGACAACACAAACTGTATTTGATTCCTACTTCTTTGTTCTCCTAATCTAGTCCCATGTTTGATTTTTTAAACACCGCTTGTTAATAGTATCAGGTCTGATAACAGGTGGTTTGCTTTTATTTTCCCAGATACAAAATGGTGGGTAGGGATTATCGGCTATGTACAGCCGAGGGATGGGATGGCGAGGTTCCATCCTGTGAACGTAAGTGATGTTTCCCTGTTTTGTGAAGTGACTAACTATCTTGTCTGTTTTAACTGATTGAGCCACTTTTAATGAAATGCCATGTAGTGTTTGTTCACACCCAGGTTTTCTTCCCAGTGTTTTGACATCCTCTGGCTTGGAGTTCTGACTGCTTAGATTGGGGTGAAACAGTTATTCAATGCTTTAATTCAACATTGCATATTTTATGAACATGGGGCGGAATCTTCCCCCCCGTCATGGTGGCATATGGGCGGGAGCCGGCACGAGTGGGTGGGTTCCCAATCGGCGTCCCCATTTGGGGGTGGGCCGCCATTTTACATGGGCCAGCCAATTAAGGCCCGTCCAGTGTGATGTCTGTGCCAGAAAGCGAGAAAGTGCTATGCGCTCCATATGCTTTGGTGAGAGTGGGTGGGGGGGGGGATTCCCTGAGCTGGGATTGCGCTCTTTCATTCATCAAATCAATAAGCCACGCTCATGGCACTGTGAGTGGCTCAGCTGCAGGGGGGAGTGGGAAGGAAAAAGAGGGGAAGAGCAATAGTGGTAGGAGACTCGGTAGTAAGGGGAACAGACAGGCATTTCTGCGGCCGTAGACATGACTCCAGTATGGTATGTTGCCTCCCTGGTGCCAGGGTCAAGGATGTCAGTGAACGGCTGCAGGGCATTCTAAAGGGGGAGGGCAAACAGACAGAGATCGTGGTACACACTGGTACCAACGACATAGGTAGAAAGAGGGATGAGGCCCTGCAAGCAGAATTTAGAGAGCTAGGAAACAGATTTAGAAAACAGGACCTCAAAGGTAGTAATCTCTGAAATTTGCCTACATATCTGCTCTTCTATTTCTCTCTGACTGTTTGGGGGCCTATAGTACACTCCCAGCAATGTGATTGCTCCTTTTTTGTTTTTCAGTTCTACCCATATGATTTCATTTGAGGAGCATAGTGAGCATAGAAATGGGAGGTTAGTCCAGATGAATGCGTGGCTGGAGAGATGGTGCAGGAGGGAGGACTTTAGATTTCTGGGACATTGGGACCGTTTCCAGGGGCGGTGGGACCTGTACAAGGAGGACGGGTTGCACCTGAACCAGAATGGGACCAACATCCTTGTGGGGAGGTTTGCAAATGCTGTTGGGGAGGGTTTAAACTAACTTGGCAGGGGGATGGGATCCTGAGAGGAGGTTCAGCAGGGGGAGATGCACAACCAAAATTAGAAGAGAGAGCAAGTGAGTCTGGCAGGCATACAAATTATAGGCCAGTTAAGGCACAAGAGAGTTTGGCAAGGTTGGATGGTATTTATTTTAATGCAAAGAGTCTGACGAATAAGGCAGATGAGTTGAGGGCACACATTAACACATGGAAGTATGATGTCAGTGCTGTCACAGAGACATGGTTGAGAGAGGGGCAGGATTGGCAGCTCATTATTCCAGGATATAATGTCTTTAGGCGAGACAGGGAAGGAGGTAAAAGAGGAGGGTGTATTGCAATATTGATCAAGGAATCAATTACAACAGTAAGGAGGAATGACATCTTAGAAGGCTCCTTAAATGAAACCATATGGGTAGAACTGAAAAACAAAAAAGGAGCAATCACATTGCTGGGAGTGTACTATAGGCCCCCAAACAGTCAGAGAGAAATAGAAGAGCAGGTATGTAGGCGAATTTCAGTGTAGTGTAACAATAATAGGGTAGTAATAGTGGGGCATTTCAACTTCCCCAACATTATTTGGGTTAGTCATAGTGTGATAGGTTTAAAGGAAGTGGAATTCTTAAAATGCATCCAAAAGAGCTTTGTAAGCCAGTGTGTAGAAGGTCCTACAAGAGAGGGGGCGGTCCTGGAATTGATTTTAAGGAATGAAGCCGGGCAAGTGATAGAGGTATCGGTGAGGGAGCATTTTGCAGATAGTGATCATAACTCCGTTAGATTCAAGGTTGTTATGGAAAAAGACAAGAATTGGCCAGAAATCAGAGTTCTAAATTGGGGGTAGGCCGATTTTAATAAGATCAGATATGATTTGGCCAGAGTGGACTGGGAGCAGCTACATTTAGATAAATCTACATCAGAGCAGTGGGGCTTATTCAAGAAGGAAATAGAGGGAGTACAGGGCCAACATATTCCAGTAAAGACAAAGGGTGGGACCAACAAATCCAGGGAACCCTGGATGTCGAGGGATATACAGGATTGGTTAAAGAGAAAAAGGGAGGCTTATGGCAGATACCGAGGGCTCAAAACAGCCCTAGAGGAGTATAGAATGTGTAGGGGGGAACTTAAAAAGGACATTAGGAGAACAAAAAGGGGGCATGGAAAAACATTGGCAGCTAAAACAAAGGAAAATCCAAAGTTATTTTACAAGTACATTAAGAGTAAGAGGATAACTAGAGAAAGAGGAGGGCCCATTAAGGACCATAGTGATAATTTGTGTGTGGAGCCGGAAGACGTAGGTAGGGTTCGAAATGAATACTTTGTGTCGGTGTTCATAAGTGAGAGGGACGATGTGGGTATGGAAATCAGGCAGAAAGACTATGATATAATTAAAGGAATTAGCATAGAAAGGGTGGAGGTTCTAAATGGTCTGGCAGGCTTAAAAGTAGATAAATCTCCAGGCCCGGATGAAATGTATCCCGGGCAGTTGAGTGAGGCAAGGGAGGAGATAGCAGAGGCGCTGGCAATAATTTTCAATACTTCTCTGGCCACAGAAGAGATGCCAAAGGACTGGAAGACAACCAATGTGGTACCGTTATCCAAGAAGGGAGGAAGGGATAAACCAAGGAACTGCAGGGCAGTCAGTCTAACCTCAGTGGTGGGGAAACTATTGGAAGCAATTCTGAGGGTCAGAATTAATCCACACTTGGAGAGGCAGGGATTAATCAAGGACAGTCAGCATGGTTTTGTTGAGGGGAGGGCATGTCTGACCAATTTGATTGAATTTTTCGAAGAGATGACTAGGTCTGTAGATGAAGGCAATGCACTTAATGTAGTCTGCTTGGACTTCAGCAAAGCTTTTGATAAGGTCCCGCATGGGAGACTGATAACAAAGGTCAGAGCCCATGGCATCCAAGGCAATTTGGCAAATTGGATCCCGAATTGGTTGAGTGGCAGGAAGCAAAGGGTGATGGTCGAGGGATGTTTTTGTGACTGGATGCCTGTGTCCAGTGGAGTTCCGCATGGATCGGTGTTGAGTCCCTTGCTGCTTGTGGTATATATAAATGATTTAGACTTGAATGTAGGAGGGTTGATCAGTAAGTTTGTGGATGACACAAAAGTTGGTGGGGTGGTAAAAAGTGAGGAGGATAGCCTTAGATTACAGGAAGATATAGATGGGCTGGCCAGATGGGCTGATCAGTGGCAAACAGAATTTAATCCAGATAAGTATGAGGTGGTGCACTTGGGCAGGACAAACAAGGCACAGGAATACACAATGAATAGTTGGACCCTGGGGACTACCAAGGATCAGAGGGACCTTGGTATGCAGGTCCACCGGTCTCTTAAGGTAGTGGGACAGGTAGATAAGGTGATTAAGAAGGCATATGGGATACTTGCCTTTATTAGCCGAGGCACAGAATATGAGAACAGGGAAGTTATGCTGGAACTGTATAAACCGCTGGTTAGGCCACAGCTTGAGTATTGTGTGCAGTTCTGGAATCCGCATTATATGAAGGATTGCACTAGAGTGAGTGCAGAGGAGATTTACCAGGTTGCTGCCTGGGCTGGAGAGTTTTAGTTATGAAAAGAGATTGGATAGACTGGGGTTATTTTCCCTGGAGCAGAGGAGATTGAGGGGGCACATGATTTAGATGTATAAAATTATGAGGGGCATAGATAGGGCAGACAGGGAGGAACTTTTCTCCTTGGTGGAGGGATCAGTAACCAGGGGACATAGATATAATGTAAGGGGATGTGAGGAAGAGTTTTTTCACCCAGAGGGTGGTGGGAATCTGGAACTCACTGCCTGAAAGGGTGGTTGAGGCAGAAACCCTCATAACATTTAAGAAGTATTTGGATGTGCACTTGGGATGCCATGGCATACAAGGCTATGGGCCTATTGCTGGAAAATGGGATTAGAATAGTTAGGTACTTGTTTGACTGGCGCAGTCTCGATGGGCCAAAGGGCCTTTTTCTGTACTGTAGACCTCTATGACTCTATAACTCTATAACTCAATCCTGCTCCTTCCAGGAGACTTTAATTTTCAACCTACCTGCAAATGGTAGTGTTGGAGCAAGAAGCTGAGTTTTGGTGTGTGTTGGAAAATTTGGTGTGTTACAGTTCACGCTGGAAGTCCATGTTGCTATGGTAACACACAATTTTACATGCATGTTAGTCTGGAGCTGTAATTAGTGATGGTAGAGGCTTTAACTTGCTTTTCATCACATGACTGACCAGGGATCTCTCCCACGCTTGCCACATGCCATTGGCATGTGTTAGAAGAATTTTCAGGCTGATACGCAACTTATTTGGACGTGAAATGAATGCTCCCTCCTATAGTTATCAAGACCTGGGGCAAAAATTTTTCCTTGTGCTGGACCCACTAGAGCATGAAATGATGCACGTTGACATCGAGCAAGCGTCCCAATTACAACACACAGTTCCGTGATATTTCGACAGTCGCACTCGGTAGTCGGCAGCACATCCACTGAAAATTAAAAGGCCTATATTAAAGGATCAATTAAATAGAATTTTTCCCTACTCATCCAACCTTATGGTTGGCAGGCAAGTGAAAAGACCAAGCAGCCTTTACACCTTTTTCGAAACCTCATCCATGGACAGGATGAGGTTTCCTAAATAATGTGAAGATAAAATAAAAAATTTAATTAATAACATGCTCCCTACTCATGTGACAGAGACAGGGAGATTATCAAGCATGCACTCGCACCAAGTGCAAAGTTCACACTCACCGCCCTCCCCCCACAGACAGCCAGCACTCCAGTGTGAAATCACTTTCTGGCCTCGATTGTGGGTAGCAGTCGGCTTCCTGACCGACCCTGCCTGACATGGGCTAATTTCTGCCCCTGGACCGGGACTCGAACCCAGAGCTTCTGGGTCAGAGGCAGGGATGCTACCCACTGCTGCACAAGACCTCCTCATTAGGAAGTTTAGGAAGTGCTAATCTTAATTGGGTATTCACTGACAGGAAGTGGCAGTTTGGGAATGGGAGATCTAGGATGTGGAAGTGACATTAAAGAAAAAGGGCAATTGATGTTTATGATCTATACTTAAATAATGCTCCTCTTCCCTCCTCTTCCTCTTCCATTCTCATTTAAATATCCTCTAGATCAGTATCTTTCCCCACTGACTTTGTTGCGCTAATGCTTCTGATAGGAAGCTGTCACGTTAATTTGCTGATCATGCTTGAGTGAAAGTAATAATTACTGAGGAGGTCACATAAACATGGTGGAAGATTTTAGTGGTGGTGGTCCTGAGGTAGAGCAGATAATTCGATGATATTTGAGATAGATAAGAGACTTTGAAGTCACTTCCTCACTTTTGATTTCCAACGCCCTTGATATAATAGACAATATTGCATCAACCATTTGGATTATATGTTGTACCTATGCACTTAGTTTTCAGTGACTTAAGTACATGGACAGCTAGATACCTTTGCTATTTCATGGCTCCTAGTCTCTCACCTTGGGCAGCAATGACATAGTGGTATAGTCCTGCCATGGCAGATGGTGGAATTTGAATTCAATGAAAATCTGGAATTAAAAGTCTAGTAATGACCATGAAACCATTGTCAACTGTTGTAAAAAGCCATCTAGTTCACTAATGACCTTTAGGGAAGGACATCTGTTGTCCTTACCTGTTCTGGCCTACACGTGACTCCAGACCCACAGGAATGTGGTTGACCCTGGGGGCAACTAGGGATGGGTAATAAATGCTGGCCTGGCCAGCGATGCCTACAGCCCATGAATGAATAAAAAAAAATTTAGAAAGCAGGTAGATCGCTAACATTATGGGACAGATTCTCCCGTTTGAGGTGAAGATCGTGAGTCAGGAGATTTCCTAACATTGCAAACCTGCCTTCCCAGGATTGTTCGCCCATGCTATTTTCATGGTGGGGTGGTGGGGATGTGCTGGAGCCAGAGTTGCCTCCTTCCGAGCAGGCTCAAGGCAGACATGGAGGTGGGAAGATGTGGGCAGGTTAGAAGGCACCTCCTATAGCTGGGACATCGGCCCAGTTCTGTTAATGAGTTTTCGGTCCCCTAACCCTCACACCACCCACTCACTCCCATATCCCCCACCCATTTGATAAGGCATTTGATAAGGTGCCACATCAATGGTCATTGCAGAAAATAAAAGCTCATGGTGTAGGGGTTAACATTGGCATGGATAGAAGATTGGCTAGCTAGCAGGAAACAATAAGTAAGCATTAAACGGGTCATTTTCTGGTTGGCGAGATGTAACGAGTGGTGTGCCACAAGGATCAGTTCTGGACCCTCAGCTTTTTGCAATTTATATAAATGACTTGGATGAAAGGACTGAAGGTATAATTGCTAAATTTGCGGATGACACAAATATAGGTAGGAAGTTGTGAAGAGGACATAAGAAAGCTACAAAGGGATATAGATTAGTTAAATGAGTGGGCAAAGATCTGGCAAATGGAATATAATGCAGGAAAATGTGAAATTGTCCATTTTGGCAGGCAGAATAAAAAAGCACATGATCTAAGTGGTGAGAGATTTCAAAGCTTTGAGATTCAGAGGGATCTGGGTGTCCTAGTGCATGAATGGCAAAAGGTTAGTATGCAGATACAGCAAGTAATTAGGAAAGCTAAGAGAATGTTATTGTTTATTGCAAGGGGAATTGAATACAAAAGTAGGGAGGTTATGCCTCAGTTACACATGGAATTGGTGAGGCCACATCTGGAGTACTGTGTACAGTATTGGTCTCCTTATTAAAGGAAGGATGTAAAGCAGTTCAGAGAAGGTTTACCAGACCAATGCCTGGAATGGGTGGATTGTCTTACAAAGAAAGGTTGGACAGGCTAGGGTTGTATCCCCTGGAGTTTCCATGAGTAAGAAGGGGCTTGATTGAAACCTTTAAGATCCTGAGGCGTCTTGACAGGGTGGATGTGGAAAGGATGTTTCCCCTTTAGGGAGAGTCTAGAACTGGGGGTCGCTGTTTGAAAATAAGGGGTCACCCATTTAAGACAGAGTTGAGGGAAATTTTTTCTCTGAGGGTCATGAGTCTTTGGAACTCTGTTCCTCAAAAGGCGGTAGAAACAGAGTCCTTAAGTATTTTTAGGGCAGAGGTCGATAGATTCTTGATAAGCAAGGTGGGTGAAAGATTATCAGCAGTAAGCACAAATGTGAAGTCGAAGTTACAAGGAGATCAGCCATGTTTTTACAGAATGGCAGGAAAGGCTCAAGGGTCAAGTGGCCTACTCCTGCTCCTAGCCTGTGTGTTTGTATATTCGTGTACACCCAAGCTCCCTCACCCCAGATGCTTCCATATCACCACACCCCATACCCAATCTATCCACCCTCCATATCCCATGCTTCCGTGTCCTCCCTCACTATCCCCACCCCATTACCCTGCATATCCTCCAAACCTCCCATGTCCCCGATTCCATTCACCCAGTATCCAACTTGTGCATAATTCATGAGCTGTCTAATAACATCAGGAAGTCTTTGAGATCCTCATGAAACCGTCAAAAGAAACATTCATTCAATCTACACTTAAAATAAAACTTAACCTATTAAGTGGTCATATATCTGTCAACATAACAAAGCTCACAGTCCCCTTGAGAGCTGTGTCAACAACTACTACTGAGCTGAATCATTTATTGGGTTAGGAGTAGCCAAGCATTCATAATGAGATTCCATTGAATAACTGTGCCAAAATAACCTCCAGAGCGTAATATATTAAAGCCTTTGGAGTCATTTCAAGAGCTCAGCCATCTGTTCTACAGCTTCAAAGCCTGAACAGATGTCTGAGCTGTCAATCAATGAAAAGATTAAAGCACAGCGTGCAATTGACACAGTCAAATTTCAATTTCAATATTGGTCTATGCTGAGGAGCATTTTATCTATTGGATATTGTACTCAAAAACATCTAAGGGCTTTCCCACTTTCACAATACTCATCAGTTTAATGGTCACTTACCTTTCAGGAAGAAAGCCCTATCATCAATCACTGCATTAAAAACATACTTAATTTATCATACAGCATCTCACTGTGACATGTGAAGTTGGCAGCACCTTTCGAACTTACCGGCCAAAAGGTTCCTACCTCCAGAACAAAATTCCCCATGGCTCACCATGATGAACCACCATGCCTTCAGAAACTGGCCCAACTCCATGAAATTGCGGTGGTTGGAGTTGTGGGGTTGGGGGGGGTGGTGGTTGCTGCGGAGATGAGTGGTGGTGTGGTGTCTGAATCGTCCACAACCACAATGGAACCAACAACATCAGGACTGGTGCATGAGGACTTACAACACGCACCCTTATCCAATACCCTTCAAAATTGTAGGCAATGGGAAGTGGGGTGGGAATCCCAGGATTGGTTCCCGACCACCATTTCTAAAGTCACACAGTTGTGGCTTGGCCTGAATTGGGTGGGAAAATCTGGCCCTAAGTTTTTGGATTGCTGGTGGAGATTGAAGCAGGTCAATACATGGTGCTGTTGGAGGCAAAGAGGGACCTGTTGTTGTGAGGGATTGTGGATTGAGAGAAAGTCTTACTTTTGTGTTACCATAATTTTGAAAAATAAATTCCAAAATTAGGCTAACTTGATGTTGTGGGCAATTTCGTTGTGACTATTCATCTTCATGTTAAATATCTGTGAATTGCAATGAAAAAACCTGTTGGACATTTTGGAGTTTTGTAACATTGCTATATTTTCTCAATTCATTTCCTGCCTAGCAATAACCTGTGGTAACCCTGGAGAGATTCAGCATGGATATTATATGGCACCTAATAACGCAGTTGGAAACATAGCTACTTTTTACTGTAACCTTGGGTGAGTATGCATTATGTAAATTACTGAATAATTTTGGTGAAAGACTAAGATATATTATTTTAATGCTGTGATTGAGACAATTTCCAATGACTGCCCATACCGCTCTTCACATTTCTGACAACAGCTCTCCAAGTGAGCTCTGAGCGAGGCTTCTAATTTAGTTTTTTTTAAAAATATTTATAATGATCAAGGTGAGAAATGTTAGTGTTTGGATTGGAGTATTAATGCAAAGATGGGAATGCTGAATGTGCTAATGATCCCTGGATCAATAGAATTTAATGCACTCCCTGAGGTCCTTACGGAGGCAGGGGGCTTTTAGTCGGCAAAGGATGGTGGGTGGAGACCCCGCAACCTTCCTGCCTCTGCCCGATGAAGTCCGAGGAGGGAGGCTCATGGACAGTCTTTCTGCTCTGATGCCAATTGAGGCTCTCATCCCACCACCACTGGGCAGGGTAGCCACCACATAGGAAGCCCAAAAAACAGTCATTTACGTTTGCTTGCAGGCACCCGGTGTGGGGGTGGGTGGGGGCCTCAGTGTCAGGCACTCAGTGCTTGATTGAGGGATCTGGCATCTGTAAAGAGGGGCACTGGAGGGGCCACTGAGAGCCATCCCTGCTCTTTCTTCTGACCCCCCCTTGCTGCCCCAGCCAGCAATCCCCTCCTAGTGACCCCCATTCCACCCTCACTCACCTGTGACCTAGGACCCTCACTGATCCTGGGCCTCTGGTGAGTTCATTGACGGCAACTAACTTAACTCCTGGTGGTGCTGCCTGCAGTGGAGAACTGGCAGTCTCTGATTGGATGGCAGGTCTGGGGGTGCGGCATTCCTTGATCCTTGATCCTGGGGATGGCCTGCCACTGAAGAGCCTGACTGGCACTGAAAAGACAGGGCCTTCCCCAAAGGAGGCGATCCAGGGCTCTCACCAGCAATCCTGCCAGCGAGCAACATCCTCATCGCCTGGCTTAAATTTTGCACATAATCTAAGATCAGCACTAGTTGCCTGTGCCTGCTGTTTCTCAAAATGCTTAAATTATATTGTAAAACATCTCCAAAGTGAGCTGAATGCATCAGTGCTTCTCCTGCGCATTGTACTTTAGATGGGGTCTGATCATAACCTTTTTTTGTAGCAACAATGTTGTAATCTGATCCTTTCATTGTTATTTTAACTTTGTCCTGTGTCTGATTTGTTTTAAGTTCCTTTAGAATTGGACCATTAGAATTCTCACCTGAATAGCATAATGTAACATTCTTCCAATTGCAGTTCACATCACTGATACAGGTGGTTTGCTTCTCTTTCTCTAGATATGAAATAGTGGGTAGAGATTATCGGCAATGTACACCTGCGGGATGGGTTGGCGAGGTTCCATCCTGTGAACGTAAGCTATGTTTTCCTGTTTTGTAACTGACTTGATTGTAGCAAATGATTGAGCCACTTTCATTGAATTATCATGTAGTGTTAGTTCACATCCAAGATTTTTTCCCTTTAGTATTTGGGCATCCTCTAACTTGGAGTCCTGACTCCTTGGAAGGGGATGAGACAGTTATTTAATTCTTTGATTCAATATTGCATATTAAAAGAACATAATATATGTACAATCAGAAATGGTCATTCATCAAATCAATCTGGTCCTTCCAGAAGACTTTAATATTCTTTGCCTAGCGGCAATGGGAATGTTAGAGCAAGAAGCTAAATTTTGGTGGGTGTTGGGAGCTTTCGAAGTTGCTTACTTTAGTGGGGCTTCAACTGACAGGAAGTGGTAGTTTGGGCCATGGGAGATTTAGAGGAGCAATTGGAAGGTGAAGGAAAAGTGCAGTAGATATTACTGATCCATTCTTAAATCATGTGCATACTCGCTTCTCTTCCTCCTACATTCTCATTTAAAGATCCTACTGTGTTTTTGCCTCACTGCATTAGTTGTATTAGTGCAGCCAATAGGAAACTGTTGCATTAATTTATGGTTGAGTGAGAGTAATAGATATTGATGAGGTGACAAGTACATGGTGGAATATATTAGGGCTGAGATAGAGCAGACAATGCAAATGATGTGAAAACAAGTGATCTTTGAGACCGATGAGAGACTTTGAAGTCACATCCTCACTTTTGAATTCCAACATCCTTGAAATAATGGACAAAATTGAATTAACGGTGTTGATTATACTTTGTACTTTTGCACGAGTCTTCAGTGAGTTCCTAACATGGACAGCTAAACCCCTCTGCTCTTCCATGTCTCCTAGTCTCTCACCATTTAGTAAGTAGAGGAAGATTGGTGCAGGCCAATAAAGAGTGCTGTTGAAGACAGAGACCTGCTGTTGTGAAGTATTGCAGATTGAGAGAAAGCCTTGCATTTATGTTGCCATCATTTTGAAAAATTAATTCCAAAGTTGGGCTAATTTAATATTGTGGGCAACTTTGCTGTGGCGATTCATCATCATGTAAAATACTGTGAATTGCAATGAGAAAACACTCTTGGAGAACTTGGCATCTTGTCACATTTTTATCTCTTCTCATTTATTTTCTGTGTAGCAATTACCTGTGGTAACCCTGGGAAGATTCCAAATGGATATTATACTGCACCAAATAAAACAGTTGGAAATAAAGTTACTTTTTATTGTGACATTGGGTGAGTATTCAGTATATAAATTACTGAATAATTTTGGTGAAGGACTAGATTATTTTAATGTTGTGCTGAAGACTATTTAAGGTGACTGCCCACCTCTCATTCTTCATATTTCTGATAACAGCTCCCCATGTGAGCTCTAAGTGACCCCGATTTCTTCATTAAGATAAAAGCAAAATACTATGGATGCTGGAAATCTAAAACAAAAGCAGAAAATGCTGGAATAACTCAGGAGGTCTAGCAGCATCTTCAGCTCTGAAGAAGCGTCATACGGACTCGAAACATTAACTCTGTTTTTCTCTCTCCACAGATGCTGCTAGACCTGCTGAGTTTTTCCAGCATTTATTGTTTTTGTTTCATGATTCCTTCATCATTCTGCTAACTTAGTTTTGCAAAGCGATATAGATAGCTAAAGTGACTGGGTGAAATATTGGCAGATGGAGTATAATTTGGGAAGTTTTGACTTTTGATCGATTGTTTTATTTTTAGATGTTTGAATAGATTTTCCTCTGTGCACCTTAGAATTCTCACCTGGTCAGCGCACTGTAACACTTTTCGAATTAACCTTCAGATGACTGATGGTGCCTTGATTTTCTTTTTCTAGATACAGAATGCTGGGTAGAGGCTATCGGGAATGTACGGCTGAGGGATGGGATGGTGAAGTTCCATCCTGCGAGCGTAAGTTCGATTTCCCACTTTTGTAAAGTGACCAATGTACCTTCCTTGCCAAATGATATTGCCACTTTCAGTGTATTGTCTTGGAGTTTTGATTCATATCCAAATTTTCTTCCCTAAAGCATTTTGACATCCTCTAGCTTGGAGGTCTGTCTTCATGGAATGGGGGAGGAAAAGGTTATTCAACGCTTTGATTGAACATTGCATAGTAAAGGAAAATAATGTGTGAAAAATGACAAATGGTCATTCATCAAATCAATCCTGTTCATTAGAGAACTTTTCAATTTTCTTCCCAATTGCAACTGTTGGTGTTGAAGGAAGGAGCTGAGTTTTGTTGGGTGATGGACAGTTTCAGAGGTGCTAACTTCAGTGGAGTTCGAACTGACAGGAATTTGTAGATTTGGCCATGGGAAATCTAGGAAGGGAAAGTGACAGGTAAAGGAAAAGTGTGAGTGATATTAATGATCCATAGTTAAATCATGCTCATACTCCCTTCTCTTCTTTTTCCATTCACATTTTACGCTCCAACAAAATCTGTATCTGTGCCCTGCTGAATTAGTTGTGTTAGTGCAGCTCATGTTGCATAAATTTGCTGATCAAGTTTGAGTGAATAATACGTTTGGAGGAGGTGACAAAAACAGGGAGAAAGACTTTATTGTTGGTGGTGCTGAGGTAGAGCAGATAATGCTTTGGAAACAGAAATAAGTGTTCTTTGAGATGGATAGGAGACTTGAAGCCTCTCTCTCACTTCTGTCTTCTAACTCCTTAGCAGTCCCTCAGGATCGAGAATGACTTACTTCCTCTCTGGTTCGATGGGTTCTGAGATGGCTGATAAGTCCAACACACAGTCTGCAGACTCTGTTATGTAGGCGGTGCTTGGAGGGTTGGGGAAATGATTGTTGGGGGTGTTTCTGCACTCTCCCCGATGCCTTGACTTGGCTTCTGTGTGTTGCAGATGAAGTCTCTCAATGTGTTCAGTGCCTTTCCAAATGAACCTTCCACATTTTGGTCGGTTACAAGCCAGGGACTCTCACAAGTCAGTGGTGTATTTGACCTCTTCAGGGATGCTTTGAGGCCATCCCTAAAGTGTTTCTGTAGTCCTCCAGGGAGTTTCCTCCCATGACAGTATTCCAAATAGAGCAGTTGCTTCAAGACTCAGGTATCAGGCATACAAATGACATGTCCTGCCCAACCAAGTTGGTGGGCAAGTTCTAACTTCCTTGCAATAAAGAACTAGATTCCATTAACTATTTTGAAAATTTTGTAAATTGGATTCCAACTTGAAAGTCTCCGCAATCGTCTAGTAGCTTATTATCTTCATGTTAAATATTTAAATTGCAATGAAAGAACTGTTGGAAATTTTGGAGTTTTGTAACATTGCTAACTTTTCTCATTTTATCTTCTGTGCAGCGATAAACTGTGGTGATCCTGGGGAGATTCTGAATGGATATTATACCGCACCAGATCAGACAGTTGGAAATAAAGTTACCTTTAACTGTGAATTTGGGTGAGTATTCACTATGTAAATTACTGAATAATTTTCATGAGTGTCTATGCTATTTTAATGTTTAATCACAAAACAATTTGAGATGGCCATCTCTTGTTCTTCACACTTCTCATAACAGCCCTTCATGTGAGCTCTGAGTGAGAATCCATTTTAGTGTTGAGCCATTAATTTTTAAAAAAGCCTTTGTACTGATCATGGTCAGCAATGTTTGTGCTGGATTTAGAATGTTAATAGAAAGATATAAGTGTTAAATATGTTATTGACGCCTTGGACTCAATCGACCTAGGCACCAGAAATGACAACAGCAAACCCAGCCCTGGCCTTGTGCCAAAATTGGGAGAGCTATCCCACAGACTACTGAAGCAATAGCCTGACATAGTCATGCTCAGGGAA
The DNA here is from genome assembly GCF_017639515.1 of Carcharodon carcharias. NCBI lineage: Eukaryota > Metazoa > Chordata > Chondrichthyes > Lamniformes > Lamnidae > Carcharodon > Carcharodon carcharias. The sequence continues at coordinate 23,185,107 of NC_054475.1, forward strand.
TCATACCTTACAGACAGTGCCCCAGACAGCACCATCACTATCCCTGGGTATGTCCTATCTCACTGAAGAAGGAAGTTCCACAAATATCCCCATCCTCAATGATGGAGGAGCCCAGCATGTCAATGCAAAAGAGAAGGCTGAAGCATTTGGAACAATCTTCAGCCAGAAGTGCCGAGTGGACCTCCAGAGGTCCCCAGCATCACAGATACCAATTTGATTCACTCCATGTGATATCAAGAAACGGCTGAAGGCACTGGATACTTCATTAGGCTATGGGCCCTGACAATATTCTGGCAACATTACTTGTGCTCCAGAACTGGCTGTGCTTTCAGCCAAACTGTTCCAATACAGCTACAACACTGGCATCCACCCACCAACGTGAACAATTTCCCAGGTATATCCTGTCCACAAAAAGCAGGATAAATCCAAACCAGCTCATTATTGTGCCATCAGTCTACTCTCAATCATCAGCACTCAGTGATGGAAGGGATAGTTGACAGTGCTATCAATTAAGCGGCACTTACTCGGAAAGAACCTGCTTACTGACACTCAGTTTGGATTCCGCCAGGGTCACTCAGCTCTTCACCTCATTACAACCTTGGTTCAAATGTGGACAAAGGGCTGAACTTAAGAGATGAGACGAGAGTGACTGCCCTTGACATCACGGCTGCATTTGACTGAGTGTGGCATCAAGGAGCCAGAGCAAAACTGGAGTCAATGGGAATCAGGGATAAAACTCTCCATTGGCTGGAGTATTACATAGCACAACGTTAAGATAGTTGTGGCTGTTGGAGGTCAATTATCTCAGCTTCAGGACATCACTGCAGGTGTTCCTCAGGTTAGTGTCCTCAGCCCAACCATCTTCAGCTGCTTCATCAATAACATTCCCTCCATCATAAGGAGAGGCGGGGATGTTTGCTGATGATTGCACAATGTTCAGCGCCATTCATGACTCCTCAGATACTGAAGCAGTCCGTGCTCATATGCAGCAAGACCTGGACAATATCCAGGCTTGGGCTGATAGGTGCCACGCAAGTGTCAGACAATGACCATCTACAACAAGAGAGAATCTAACCATTTCCCCTCTGCATTCAATGGCATTACCATCGCTGAATCCCCCACTATCAACATCCTGGGGGTTACCATTGACAAGAAACTGAACTGGATTAGCCATATAAACACTGTGGCTACAAAAGCAGGTCAGAGGCTGAGAATTCTGTGGTGAGTAACTCACCTCCTGAATCCTCAAAGCTTGTCTGCCATCTACAAGGCATAAGTCAAGATTGTGCTGGAATATTCTTCACTTGCCTGGATGAGTGCAGCTACACTCAAGAAGCTTGATGCCATCCAGGACTAAGAAGCCTACCACCTCCAACATCAATTCCCTACACTACTGACACACAGTAGCAGCAGTGTGTACCATCTACAAGATACATTGCAGCGACTCACCAAGGTTCCTTTCACAGCACCTACCAAACCCATGACCTCTAACCCCTAGAAGCACAAGGACAGCCGATGCACGGGACCACCACCACCTGGAAGTTTCCCTCCAAGCAACAGACCATCCTGACTTGGAAATATATCAGCATTACTTCACTGTCGCTGAGTCAAAATCCTGGAGCTTCCTCACAAACAGCAATTTGGGTGTATCTACACCAGATGAACTGCAACAGTTCAAGAAGGCGGCTCACTACCACCTTCTCCAGGGCAATTGGGGATGGGCAATAAAAAAATCCCTGGCCAAGCCAGCGACACCCATGTCCCACTAAAGAATGAAAAAAATGGATAGATTAACACAGGCCAGCTGCATCTGCTGGTTCCTCAAAATGCCTAAATTAAATTGTAATTTAACTCCAAGGTGAGCTGGATTCATCAATCTTCCTCCTGAACATTGTACCTTATATGCTTTTTTTTTAGCAACAGTACAATTCTACTTGATTCCATCTCATTTTTCTGTTAAGCTAGCCCCCACGCTTGACTTTATTTAACAGTGTTTGCTGATAGTTGAATAGATTTTTCCGCTGTGGACATTAATTTCTTCTCAAGTCAACAAACTGTACCGGCTTCCCCATTAACCACCAGGTTAATAATACAAGTGGTTTGCTTATGTTTGTCTAGATACAAAATGGTGGGTCGAGATTATCGGCATTGTACTGCTGAGGGATGGGATGGTGAGGTCCCATTGTGTGAACGTAAGTGATGTTGTCCTGCTTTGTAAATTGACTGTCTTGCTTGTCAGTGCCAAATAATTGACCACATTCAATGAATTGTCATGTAGTGTTGGTTCACATCCAAGTTTTCCTCCCTACAGTACTTTGACATCCTCGAACATGGAGTTCTGATTTTTTTCTGGACCAGAAATAATTCATTGCTTTGATTCAACATTACGTATTGAAGGAACATGACATGTGAAATGAGAAATAGCCATTCATCAAACCAATTCTGTTCCTTCCAGAAGAATTTAATTTTCTGCCCTAATGCAAATGGCAGTGATGGAGCAAGGAGCCATATTTTGCTGAATGTTGGAAAGTTTAGAAGTTGCTAATTTTGGTGGCATTTTAGCTGAGGGGAATAGTAGTTTGGGCCATGGGGGATTGAGGAGGTGGAAGGGGAAGATAAAGGAAAAAAGCAATTGACATCCAAACATAAATTATGCTTATGCTCCCTTCTGTCCTTCCATTTTTGTCCTAAGATCCAACTAGATCTGTGTCTGTGCCCGACTGACTTAGTTGTGTTGATGCAACTCCTTTGAAATAGTTGCATTAATTTGCTGATCAAGCTTGAGTGAAAGTAATAAATATTCATGAGGTGACAAAAACATGGTGGAAAATTTTAGTGGGGGTGGTGCTGAGGTGGAGCAGATAATGCCATGGAAGTGGAAATGGTCCTTTCTTCACTTTTGAGTTTCAACACCATAAAAAAAATAGGGACAGCAATCCATTAACCCTAATGATTAGGTTTTGGACCACTATTTTTCAGTATTATATGTATAAGGACGTCTAAATAACTTTGCTCCTCCATGGCCCCTACTCTCGCCCTTTTCAGAAAGTAATTGGAGACCTGACATTTGCTGCTCTTTAATGGAGTCTGCTGAAGCAGGCCTGATGGTGGGGTGAGGGAGTTGGGGACAGAAGAATGGATCAGGAGTACTAGCATGAAGAAAACTATTCCCAATTAAGTTGGGGGGGGGGTGTGTGTGTGTGTGTGTGTGTGTGGAGGTGTGGGGGGGGATGATGGGGGGTGCAGAAAGGGCCTGATGCTGGAATCCCACCTGTCGGTGGTGGGATGTCGTGTAGACCTATTAATGAGCCGCTTGAGAGCAATTATATCTGAACCCAGCAGAATTTAAAGATGGCACAGGCATTTAAGGGGAGTCACGTGGTTCTCTTGTACAGCCCAGAAAAAACTGTCAGGGGAATTGCACAAACCCTTGCCACTGATCTCTCTGCACACCCCCTCCCGCCTCTGATTGACCAGCAGTGTCAGGTGCAGAATTTCTAGCCAACTGGAGGCTTGACATATGGAAGGCTTTACATTTGCCAGTTAAGTATAGCATATTGAGCCTTCCTCACAGAAGTTCCCACCGGTCCTCCAATCGGCGTGTGGATGGACCACGGTTTCAGCCAATAACCCAAGCTATTATGTTTTTGGATTGCTATTGAAGGTCAAAGGTTGAATACAGAGACCAATTGCTGTGAGGTATTGTAGATTTAGAGAAAATCCTTTCATAAGGCCATAATTCTGAAAAATAAATTCCAAATTTCGGTTAACCAGATATTCTGGGCAATTATGTAGTAGATTTTCATATTGATGTTAAGTAGCCGTGATTCAAAATTGAAACAACCATTGGAGATTTTGGGTTCTTGTACCATTTCTACCTACTCTTGTTTTATTTTCTGTTTAGCAATAACCTGTGGTAACCCTGGGGCAATCCTGAATGGATATTATAAGGCACCAAATTGGACAATTGGAAATAAAGTTACCTTTTATTGTGACATTGGGTGAGTAAACAGTATATAAATCACTGAATAATTTCTAGCCAACTGGAGGCTTGAAGTATGGAAGGCTTGACGTATGGAAGGCTTGACACTTGCCAGTTAAGTATAGCACATTGAGCCTTTCTCACAGAAGCTCCCATCAGTTCTCCAACCAGTGCACTCATTCAGTCATCACATTTCTGGTGAAAGCTCTGATGTGAGCTCAGAGTGGGGCTTACATTTTAGCATTCAACTGGCAATTAAAAACACAATCTTTATAATGATCAAGGCGAGGGATGTTTGCACTGAAAAAGGAATATTAATGTAAAGATGGAAATGTTAAATATGTTGTCGATAACAAGGTCCATTTGCTGGATTAACACAGGGCGTCTATCTGCTGGATCTTTAAAATGCTTAAATTATATTAAAAGTCAGCTCGAAAGTGCTCCGCCTGTGCTCTGTACTTGGAGCCTGACCTGTTTTTATATTTAAACTGCAATACAAAAGTATTTGATTACTATTTCATTGTTCTGCTAACCTAGTTCCATGTTGGTTATTTTTTATTATGGATTGTTGATGGGTCAATAAAATTTTCCTCTATGAGCCTTAGAATTCCTACCTGGTCAACAAACTGGAACACTTTTCCAATCAACCGTCCTGCCTCTGATAACACAACTTGTGTTTCTTTTTCTAGATACAACATTGTCGGCAGGGATTATCGGCAATGCACAGCTGAGGGTTGGGATGGCGCGATTCCATCCTGTGAACGTAAGTTTATGTTTCCCTGTTTTGTAACGTGACTGACTTGCTTTTTATTGCCAAATGATTGATCCGCTTCCAATAAATTGTTACCAATGTTGATTTACATCCAAGATTTCTTCCTACTGTATTTTAACATCTTCTGGCTTGAATTTCCAACTTCTTGGAATGGGAGGAAACATTAATTCAACACTAGATTCAATACTGAAAAATAATAGTACAAAAGAAAGCTAGCTAGTAATATAAAGACTGATTGTAAGAGTTTCTATAAATATTAAAATAAGAAGAATTAACAAATTGAGCCTTGGTCTTATAGAAAGCGCGTCTGGGGAATTGATAATGGAAAATAGGGGGATGGCAGATGAATGAAACATGTATTTTGCTTCGGTCTTCACAATAGACTACACAAGTAACATCCCAGAAATTGCTGTAAATCAGGAAATGGAAGGGAGGGAGGAATTCGGGAAAATTACAATCACCAGGGAAGTGGTATCGAGCAAATTATTGAGGCTGCGGGCTAAAAAATCCCCAGGTCCTTCACCCTAAGATCTTGAAAGAAGTTCATTGGTTTTAATTTTCCAAAATTCCCTAGATTCCAAAAGGTTCCATTAGGTTGGAAAATAGCAAATGTAACTCCTTTATTCAAAAAAGGTGGGGAGGCAGAAAGCAGGAAACTACAAGCCAGTTAGCCTAACAACTGTCAGGGGGAAAATGTCAGAAGTTAATATTAAAGGCTTTATAACAGGGCACTTAAAAAAAACAAGGCAATCAAGCAGAGTCAACATGGTAAAAGGGAAATCATGTTTAACCGATTTATTGGAGTTCTTTGAAGGAGTCACATGTGCTATGGGTAAAGGGGAACCAGTCAATGCACTGCACTTAGCTTTCCAGAAGGCATTTGATAAAGTGCCACATCAAAAGTCATTGCAGAAAATAAAAGTTCACGGTATAGGGGGTAACATATTGGCATGGATAGAAGATTGGCTAGCTAGCGGGAAGCAGAGAGTTGGCATAAATGGGTCTTTTTCATGTTAGCAGGATGTGATGAGTGGTGTGCCACAGGGATCAGTGCTGGGGTCTCAACTTTTTACAATTAATATAAATGACTTGGATGAAGGGGCTGAAGACAGGGTTACTAAATTTGCTGATGACACATAGGTAGGAAAATAAATTGTGAAGAGGGCATAAGGAGGCTACAAAGGGACATAGGTTAAGTGAGTAGGCAAAGATCTGGTAAATGGAATATAATGTGGGAAAACGTGAAATTGTCATTTTTGGCAAGAAAAATAAAAAAGAAGCTTATTATCTAAATGAGAGATTGCAGAGCTCTGACATTCAGAGGGACCTGGGTGTCCTAGTGCATTGATCACAAAAGGTTAGTGTGCAGGTACAGCAAGTAATTAGGAAAGCTAATGAAATGTCATCATTTATAGTGAGAGGAATTTATTACACAAGTAGGGAGATTTTGTTTCAATTGTATACGGTACTGGTGAGACCACATCTGGAGTATTGTGTACAGCACTGGCCCCTTATTTAAGGAAAGATGTAAATGCATTAGAAGTGGTTCATAGAAGGTTTACTACACTAATACCTGAATGGGCTGATTGTCTTATAAGGCTGAATAGGTTAGGCTTGTATCCACTGGTGTCACAAAAGTTTAATAATTCTCATAATACTATTGTGATTTAATGTAAAAGTAGGTTAACAGTGGTGTTTGGAGGGTGTGTGTGTGTGTGTTCTCACCAAAAGAAGCTGGTTTTGAAATGCTAAATATGAGGAACATTTGCATTTTTAGATAAATCAGGGCATTTGAACTTCAAAGTGATGGTAGGACGTTTACACCCACCCAGAGAATCTAGGCCAAGCAGTGTGTTTATTTTTCTCAAAGGTTACTGACAATATTAGCTCCATGAAAAGATTTATATTATGAGAAAGGTAAAGTTCCAAAGGCATATGGGAACAATGGAATTTACATCAAATGGGGAAACATATATAAAGAAGAATGAGGCTATGTGTTAGGAAAAGCATTGTAAGATCTACCAGAGGTGTGCGAACACTCCAGCATTTGTGCATTAAGCCTGCTGTCTATAGCAACCGAAGCTGGGAAAAGCCACTTTGGATTCTACTGCCCAGGGTATTGTGTTGACTTGCCTGGATCTGTTTGAAATGTATTTTATTTGTATTGTTGGCTTAACAGGGGTGTAACTGGAAGCCAGATTAAGTAGGGATTTTAGGAGTTATAGTAATAATTTGTAGACCTATACATGTACTTGAGATCTTTCTTTTTTGTTAATAAATGTTTAATTTAGTTTTTAAAAAAATCTCTGAAGCTTCAGTGGACTTAATACTTCTTGCACACATCTTGGCATAAATACAAATTGTGAAAACCATTCTGATAGAGTGATCAAGTTTCCCCCGTGGGTTTGATCAGTCTGGCACATGTCATCTGCCGTGTCATAACACTGGCGTTTAGAGGGGCAAGAGGTGACTTGATTGAAACAATAAAAAACCTGAGGGTTTCCTCTTGTGGGAGAATCCAGAACTAAGGGTCACTTTTTAAAAATAAGGCATTGCTCATTTAAGACAGTGACGAGGAGAAATGTTTTTCTCTCAGAAAATCATGAGTCTTTGGAACTCTCTTCCTGGAAAGGTGGTGGAAGTAGAGCCTTTAAATATTTTTAAGGCAGAGCTAGATAGATTCTTGAATAACAAGAGGGTGAAAGGTTATTGGGGATAAGGATGAATGTGAGGTTGAGGTTACAATCAGATCTGCCATGACTTTATTGAGTGGCAGAGCAGGGGCAGGTTCGAGGGGCCAAGTGGCCTACTCCTGCTCCAAATTCATATGTTCATATGTAAAGATTTATAACATGTGAAATAATAATAGCCATTCATAAAATCAATCCTGCTCTCTCTAAAAGATTTTCATCTTCTCCCCTAGCACCAATGGTAGTGTTGGAGCAAGAGAGCCGAGACCTGGTGGGTGTTGGGAAGTTTAGGAGGTGCTACTTTTAGTGTAGTTTTAACTGAGACATAGTGGCAGTTTGCGCCATGACAGATCTAGGAAGTGAGGGTGGCATAAAGGAAAAGTGTAATCAATGTTAATGACCCATAATTAAATCTTGCTCATACTACCTTTTGTTCCTCTTCTATTCTGGCTTAAAGATCCTACTGTGTCTGTGTCCCACTGAATTGGTTGTCTTAGTGCAGTCAGTATGAAACCATTGCATTAATTTACACTTGAGTGAAAGTATTAGATATTAATGATGTGAGAAAATATATGGTGGAAGATTTTAGTGGTGAGGTGCTTCTGGTCTCTCACCATTTAGTAAGTAGGTGCCTACCTGACACGATGATTTTGGATTGCTGGTGAAGATTGATGCAGGTCAATGCACAGTGCTAATGAAGGCAGTGCTCTGAGGTGTTGCAGATTGAGCTAAAGTCTTGCATTTGTGTTGCTGTAATTCTGAAAAATGAATTCCAAACATTGAGTAACTTGATATTTTGGACAATTTGGTTGTGGCTTCATGTTAAATATTGCAATAAAAAACTGTTGGAGATTTTGTAACCATCCTATCTTTTCTCATTTCATTTTCTATGTAGCGATAAACTGTGGTCACCCTGGGGAGATTCTGAATGGATATTATAGGTTTCCAAATAGGACAGTTGGAAATGAAGTTACTTTTTATTGTTACATTGGGTGAGTAATCAGTATAGAAATTACTAAATAATTTTGGCGAAATAATCTATTATTTTAATGTTGTGATAAAGAAAATTTCAGATAGCCATCTCTCATCCTTCACATTTTTGATGAGCCTTCAAATTTAGTGTTGAACTGACAATTTTTAAAGAAATCTGTATACTGTTGAAGATAAGTGATGTTAATGCTTGGATTGGATTATTAATGCAAAGATGGAAATGCTGAATGTGCTAATGATCTCTAGACCCATAATCTGAAATCAATATCTGTCGTCTGTCTGCTGGTTCCTCAAAATGCTTAAAGTATATTGAAATGCACTCTTTGGTGAGCTGGATGCATCAACATTTCTCCTGTGCACTGTACCTATCCAGCATTATTTGTTTAGCAACAACTCAACTGTACTTCATTCCTTCATTCTTCTGCTACTCTGATCCCAACTTTTCTATTTTTTTTAAAGTTTATTGCTAATTGCTATTTTGTTAGATTTATTTCCGTATGGACCTTTAGAACTCTAACCTTGTCAGCACAATAACACTTTTCCAATTAACTTTAATGTTACTAATACAGGTGGTTTGCTTCTCTTTTCCTAGATACAGAATGGTGGGTAGAGATTATCGGCAATGTACAGCTGAGGGATGGGATGGCGAAGTTCCATCCTGCGAACGTAAGTGATGTTTCCCTGTTTTGTAAAGTGACTGTCTTGCTTGTCTGTACCAAAGAATTGAGCCACATTCAATGAATTGTCATGTAGTGTTGATTCAAACATCGACGTTTTCTTCCTTGCAGTATTTTGACATCCTGAAACATGGGGTAGAACGTTTCCCTTGGCGTGTGGGCTTGGCGGGGGCGGGAGGGGGCAGGAGGGGGTGGGATGGAAGCCGACTGCCGCCTGCAATCAGGTCCGAAAGACAATTTCAAGCTGGTGGGCCAATTAAGACCTGCCCAGCGTGAAACGCAAGTGGCAATGCTGAATATTGCCTGTGCAAGCAGAGGGGGGGAGTGCGAGCGGGCTGAGCGTGAACTTCACGCATGCATACGACTCCGTGCTACGTAATCTCCCTGAGGCACAGAGCTGCCTCAGGGAGATGAAGATGTTTGAAGAAATATAATTAAAAAAATATAAATGTAATGAAACATGTCCCCTAATGTGAGCCGGGACGTTATTAATGAAAAATAAAGTTTGTATTTGATTTTTATTTGCTTTTGGAAATCTCATCCTGCCCATGGATTTTTTTTTCAAAAAAATACAAAGGCCGCTTTAAAGGCCATAAAGGTTGGACAGGCAGCGAAAAATTTCTTTTACTTGTCCTCTTAACGGCCTTAAGAGGCCTTTCAATTGTCAGTGGGTGCGCAGCTGACTCTGGCGCACACCCAGGGATCAAAATATTGCACGAGTGTGAGATGATGTCAGGACGCACGACCAACATCATCACACATCGTTTTACGCTCGGACAGATCGGGCACATGCCCATCCGCCAAGCTAAAAATTTTACCCATGGGGTTCTGGTTGTTTCGGAATGGGCCAAAAGAAGTCCATTGCTTTGCTTCAACATTCCGTATATAAGGAACATAATGTATGAAATGAGAAATTACCATTCATCAAATCAATCACGCTCCTTCCAGAAAAATTTAATTTTCTGCTCTAGTGCAAATGGTAGTGATGGAGCAAGGAGCCGTGTTTTGCTGGATAGTGGAAAGTTTAGGAGGTGCTAATTGCAGTGTAGTTTTAGCTGACAGGAAATAATACTTAGGGCCAAGGGAGATTGAGGAGGTGGATGTGGAAAGCAAAGTAAAAAAGGCAATCAATGTTAATTATCCATACTTAAATCATACTCATATCCCCTTCTCTTTCTCTCCATCTTTGGTCTAAGAGCCAACTAGAGTTGTGTCTGTACCCTACTGATTTAGATGTGTTAATGCAGCCCATAAGAATGTGTTGCAGTAATTTTCTGATCAAGCTTGAGTGAAAGTAATAGACATTCATGAGATGACAAAAACATGGTGGAAGATTTTAGTAGGGGTGGTGCTGAGGTAGAGCAGATAATGCCATAGAAGTGGAAATGGTCACTTCACTTCTGAGTTCCAACACCCTAAAAAAAAGGGACAACATTCCATTAACCCTTTTGATTATGTTTTGGACCTGCGCACTATTTTTCAGGACCTTATGTATATGGATGTCTAAATAACTTTGCTCTCCCATGGCTCTTACTCTTGCACCATTCAGAAAGTAGATGTTTTTGATTGCTTGTGAAGATTGATGCTGTTGAATACAGAGGCCAGTTTCATGCAGTCTGCCTGAGAGGGCATGATGATGGGGGTGGGCATTGGGGATTGGGGATAGAAGAATAGGACAGGAGGACCAGACAAGAAATCCATCCCCAATTAATTGGGGGGCAGGAAGGAGCTGACACAGGACTCCCACCTACTAGATCCTACCATCCAATAGGTAGGATGCCTATTGGGTTCATTAGTAAGCCACTTGAGAACAATTAGCCCTGAACCAACCAGAATTTAGAGGTGGCTCTGGGATTTTAAGGGGAGTCGCATGGTTCTCCAGCAAACACTATTGGGTTTTCCTGTTGTCGCATAGTGGGGATCAATTGTTGTCAGACGCTCAGTACGTGATCGAGAGACCCTTCACCGGGAAGGAGGTCGCTGAAACCCAATGCCCTGCCCTTACCACTGACCTCTCAACCACCTCGACGCAGCCCCCACCTAGCCCCTATCATCTGTGACCAGGGATCCAGCTGTGTTCCTCGGGCTGGACCTCGGTGTATTACCAGAAGCAGAAACAGGTCTTGATGGATTTGCTGGCAATGGCCTCAGTTGTCAGGGATTTCCAGCCAGCTGGAGGCTTGATGTTTGGCAGGCCTGACACTGGTCAGTTAAATGCCTGAGGGCACTTGAATCGCATTGGGCTTTCCCCAGGGAAGTGACGCAGGGTTCCCACCAGTTCTCCAGCTTGTGGAGGAAAAGGCTATTGCAGGCACTACATCCCAGCCATCATGTTTTTGGATTGCTAGTTTAAGATTGATGCTGTTGAATACAGAAACCAGTTGCTGGGTGAGGCATTGTAGATTTAGAGAAAATCCTGCATTTATAATGTCATAATTTTGAGAAATAAATTCCAGGTTTAGGATAACCTGATATTCTGGGCAATTGTATAGCAGATTTTCATATAGATGTTAAATATCTTTAATTGGCAATGAAGCAACTGTTGTGGCTTTTTGCTTCTTGTACCATTTCCACCTTTTCTTATTTTATTTTCTGTTTAGCAATAACCTGTGGTAACCCTGGGGCAATCCTGAATGGATATTATAAGGCACCAAATTGGACAGTTGGAAATAAAGTTACCTTTTATTGTGACATTGGGTGAGTAGTCTGTATATAAATCACTGCATCATTTTGGTGAGGGACTATATTATTTTAATGTTGTGATGAAGACAATTTCTGATGACCACACTCAGTCATCACATTTCTGATGAAAGTTCTGATGTGAGATCTGAGTGAGGTTTCCATTTTCATGTTCAACTGGCAATTTAAAACACAATCTTTGTACTGATCAAGCTGAGGGATGTTCGTGCTGAAATAGGAATTTTAATGGAAAGATGGAAATGTTAAATATGTTGTCGAAAACAAGTTCCACTTGCTAGATCAACACTGGGTGTATGTGTCTACTAGTTCTTTAAAATGCTGAAATTATATTAAAAGTCAGCACGAAAGTGAACTTTATGCATCAATACTCCCTCCGCCTGTGCTCTGCACTTTATATGGGGTCTGACCTGTTTTTATTTTTAAGCAGCTATACAACAATATTTGATTCCTATTTAATGATTCTGCTAAATTAGTTCCATGTTTGTTTGTTTTTTAATCACAGTTTGTTGATAGTTCAATAGATTTTTTCCTCCATGAATCTTGGAATTCCTACCCGGTCAGCAAACTGTAAGATTTTTCCAATCAGCCTTCATGACTCTGATAACAGGTGGCTTGTGATCCTCTTTCTAGATACAACATTGTCGGCAGGGATTATTGGCAATGTACAGCTGAGGGTTGGGATGGCAAGGTTCCATCCTGTGAACGTAGGTTTATGTTCTCCTGTTTTGTAAAATGACTAACTTGCTTTTTGGTGTCAAATTATTAATCCGCTTCTAATAAATTGTTAGTAATGTTGATTCACATCCAAGATTTCTTCCTACGGCATTATGACATCTTCTAGCCTGCATTTCCAACTTCTTGAATTGGGAGGAAACATTAATTCAATGCCTTTATTCAACATTGCATAATAAAGATTTATAATGTGTGAAATAAGAAATGGACATTCATCAATCCTGCCCTCTCAAAAAGATTTTAATCTTCTAGCCTGGCACCAACAGTATTGTTGGAGCAAGGAGCCGAGTTTTGATCTGTAATGGGAAGTTTAGGAGGCGCTAATTTTAAAGTACTTTTAGCTGACAGGAAGCAGTTTGTTCCATGGGAGACATAGGAGGTGTGAATGGTGTGGCAAGTAAAGGAAAAGTGCAATCGATATGAATGATCCATATCTAAATCATGCTCATACTACCTGTTCTTCCTCCTTACTTGCTTAAATATCCTCCTGTGTCTGTGCTCCACTGAACCTGTTGTGTTAGTCCAATCAATAGGGAATTGTTGCATTAATTTATGTTTGAGTGAAGGTAATTGATTTTGATGATGTGACAAGAACATGATAGTGGTGCTGAGGTATAGCAAATAATGCCATGGAAGCAGCACTAAGTGTTCTTTGTGATGAAGAAGAGACTTAGCAGTCACTTCCTCAATTCTGAATTCCAACACCCCTGAAATGATGGGCTTTATTTAATTCACTATTTTAATTCTATCTTGTACCTGTACATGGACACCTAAATATCTTTGCTTGTCCACTGCTTCTGGTCTCTCACCACTTAGTAAGTAGATGGATACCTGACATTATGATTTTGGATTGCTGGTGAAGATTAATGCAGGTCAGCACGTAGCCCTGTTGAAGACAGAGTTGTGAAGCATTGGGAATTGAGAGAAAGTCTTGCATTTGAGTTGGCATCATCTTAAAAAATGATTTCCAAAATAAGCTAACTTGATATTGTGAACAATTAGGTTGTGGCTATTCATCTTCATGTTAAATATTGCAATAAAAACCTGTTGGAGATTTTGGAGTTTTGTAACAATCCTACCTTTTGTTATTTTATTTTCTGCGCAGCAATTACCTGTGATAACCCTGGGGAGATTCCGAATGGATATTATACCACACCAAATAAGACAGTTGGAAATAAAATTACTTTTTATTGTGACATCGGGTGAGTATTCAGCATATAAATTACTAAATAATTTTGGTGAAGGACTATATTATTTTAATGTTGTGATTAAGGTAATTTCAGATAGCCATCTCTTGTGCTTCACATTTCTGATAACAGCACTCCACATGAGAGCTGAATGAGGCTTCCAATTTAGTGCTGAACTGACAATTTAAAAAAAAAATCTTTGTACTGATCAAGGTGAGAAATGTCATATTTGGATTGGAATATTAATGCAAAGCTAGACCCGTAATCTGAGGTCAACAGTGATCGTCTGTGTCTGCTGGTTCCCCAACCAGCTCAAATCAGCTCAAAGGTGAGCTGGATGCATCAATATTTCTCCTGAGCACTGTTGCTTAACAGGGCCTCACTAGCACTTTATTTTAGCAACAATGCAACTGTATTTGATTCCTTCATTATCCCGTTAATGGACTCCCAACTTTTCTATTTTTTAAAGTTTATTGCTATTGTGATAGATTTATTTCTCAATGGACCTTTAGAATTCTGTTAAGCACACAAACACTTTTCTTAGTAATTTTCATGTTGCTAATGCAGGTGGTTTGTTTTTCTTTTTCTAGATACAAAATGGTGGGTAGAGATTATCGTCAATGTACAGCTGAGGGATGGGATGGCGAGGTTCCATCCTGTGAATGTAAGTTATATTTCCCTGTTTTGTAATGTGACCGACTTGCTTGACTTTACCAAATGATTGGGCCATCAGCAATGTTTTGACATGGAGTGTTCGCTCACACCCTACGGTATTTGGACATCTACTAGCTTGGAATTCCAGCTGCTTGGAATGGGAGTAAATAGTTACTCAATGCTTCAATTCAACATTGCATATTAAAGGAACATAATGGTCTTGGTTTCAAGGTCGAGCGCACAGAGTCTGGACAATTTCCAGATCCACAAACCCCGCCTAGGAAAAAATGGCCCAGATGTTGAACTTTTCATTCCTGGGAAAGCAGGGTGGAATGGGATTCAGATCCACCAGCCCCCAGAATGAGAGTGGAAGCTGCCAGGTGGGGAGCAGGACTAGACAGAAGGCCTGCTTCTGTGCTCTGGCACTTCGTCAAAGTTTGAAAACTAAATTATCCCTCCAGTCTTCACCACTCATCCCCTGACCATCCTCCCACATGGTAACTTTGCCCTATTCATGCTAACTCATGTCACCGCATGCCCTGTAACCACCCCACCCCATCCAAGCCAATGTGTGAAATGAGAAATGGCCATTCATCAAATCAATCCTGCTCCCTACAGAAGACTTTAACCTTCTACCTTATCACCAATGGCAGTGTTGGAGCAATGACCTGAGTTTTGTGGGAAGTTTGGGAGGCGCTAGTTTTGTGGAACTTAAGTTGGCAGGCAGTGGTGGTCTGGTCCATGGCAGATTCAGAAGGAGGAAGCAGAAGGTAAAGGAAAAGTGCAATCAATGTTAATGTTCCATACTCCCTTCGCTTCCTCTTCCATTCTTATATAAAGTCCTGACTTTGTCTGTGCCCCACTGAATTCATGTGTTAATGCAGCTAATAGGAAACTGTTGTATTAATTTACACTTGAGTGAAAGTAATAGATATTGATGAGGTAACAAAAACATGGTGGAAGATTTCAGTGGTGGCGATGCTGAGGTAGAGCAGATACAGCTCTGGAAACGTAAATAAGTGATCCTTGAGATGGACAAGAAACTTTGAAGACACTTTCTCACTTTTGAGTTTCACTATCCTTGAAATAATGGATAATATTGATATAAGGATTGTCATTCTATTTTGTACTTTCACACTGGTTTTCAGTGACTTAGGTAGATGGAAACCTAAATCCCTTGGCTCTTCCATGCCTCCCAGCCGCTCACCATTTAGTAGGTAGGTGAAGATTGCTGTAGGCCAATACAGAGTGCAATTGAAGACAGAGAGGAATCTGTTGTGAAGTATTGCGGACTGAGAGAAAGTCTTGCATCTGTTTTGTCATAATTTTGAAAAATGAATTCCATAGTTGGGCTAATGTGACATTGTGGGCAATTATGTTGTGGCTATTCATCTTCATGTTAAATACTGTGAATTGCAATGATAAAAAGCTTTTGGAGAATTTGGGATTTTGTCACATTTCTATCTCTTCTCATTTTATTTCCTGTGTAGCAATAACCTGTGGTAACCCTGGAGAGATTCTGAATGGATTTTATACCGCACCAAATAAAACAGTTGGAAATAAAGTTACTTTTTATTGTGACATTGGGTAAGTATACAGTATATACATTACTGAAGACTTTTTATGAATGACTACATTATATTAATTTTGCAATTAAGACAATTTTAGATGACTGCCCATCTCTCGTTCTTCATATTATTGATAACAGCTCTCCATGTGAGCTCTAAATGACTTTGATTCCTTCATTGTTCAGCTAACCTAGTTTTGCAAAGGGATATAGTTAGCTGAAGTGACTGGGAAAAAAATTGGCAAAGGAGTATAATTTGGGAAACTGTTTGAGTTTTGATTGATTGTTTTATTTTTTAACCAAGTATTTTTGATAGTTGAATAGATTTTTCCTCGCTGCACCTTAACATTCTTAGATGGTCAACACACTGACTTCTCTAATTATCCTTCATGTGACTGATGGTGGCTTGATTTTCTTTTACTAGATACAGAATGCTGGGCAGAGACTATCGGGAATGTACAGCTGAGGGATGGGATGGTGAGGTTCCATCCTGCAAACGTAAGATAAATTTCCCTCTTTTGTAAAGTGATGAGCCTACCTTCTTTCTAAAATGATAGTGCCACTTTCAGTGTATTGTACTGGAGTTTTGATTCACTACAAGTTTTCTTCTCTACATTTCGCTGCATTTTGACAGCCTCTAGCTTGGAGTTCTCTCTTCATGGAATAGAGAAGGAAAATATTATTCAATGTTTTGATTGAACATTGCATAATTAATGAAAATCATGTGTGAAATATGAGAAATGATCATTCATCAAATCCAATCCTGTTTGTTAAAGAAGTTTTCAATCCTCTGCACAACTGGAACTGTTAGTGTTGAAACAAGGAGCTGAGTTTTGATGGGTGATGGACAGTTTAAGAGGTGCTAACTTAAGTGGAATTCAAACTGACAGGAAATTGTAGTTTTGGCCATGGAAAATCTAGGTAGCGAAAGTGACAGGAAATGGGAAAGTGTGAGTGATTTTAAGATCCATAATTAAATCATGCTCATAGTCCCTTCTCTTCCTTTTCCATTCTCATTTTATGCTCCAACAAGATCTGTATCTGTGTCCTGCTGAATTAGCTGTGTTAGTGCAGCACATGTTGCAAAAATTGGCTGATAAAGCTTTAATGAAAATAATAGTTTAGAGGTGGTGACAAAAACATGGAGAAAGATTTTATAGTTTGTCATGCTGAGGCAGAGCAGATAATGAAACAAAAACAAAAATTGCTGGAAAAACAGCAATTCAGAACAGTCTTCAGACTTTAGTCTGAAGAAGAGTCTTAAGGACTCGAAATGTTAACTCTGTCTTCCTCTCCACAGATGCTGTCAGACCTGCTGAGTTTTTCTCGCAATTTTTGTTTTTGTTTCAGATTTCCAGCATCCGCAGTATATCGCTTTTGTCTTAGAGCAGATAATGCTTTGGATACAGAAATAAGTGGTCTCTGCAATGGATAGGAGATTTTGAAGTCACTTCCTCACTTCTGTGTTCTAACTCCTTCTTAGCTGTCCCTCAGGATTGAGGATGACTTACTTCCTCTCTGATTCAATGGTTCTGAGACAGCTGATAAGTCCAGTGCACAGTCTGCAGACTCTGCCACATGTGGGGCAGGAGGGGCTTGGGTGGTTGGGTAAGTTGAGTTATTGGGAGGTTTGTGCACTTTCTGTGACACCTCGATTTGGCCTCTGCATGTTCCAGATGAGGTCTCTCAATGTCTTCAGTGCCTTCTGGAGTGAACCTTCTCCATTTTGGTTGGCGACATGCCAGGGACTCCCATAAATCAGCGGGCATGTTTGACTTCTTCAGGGATGCCTTGAGGCCATCCCTAAAGTGTTTCTGTATTCCTCCTGGGAGTATCCTCCCACGTCAGAGTTCCGAGTACAGTAGTTGCTTCAAGAGTCTGGTATCAGGCATACAAATGACATGTCCTGCCCAGCGGAGTTGGCTTTGTGTGATTAGTGTCTCGTGCTGGGCAAGTTCTAACTCTCTTGCAATAGAGGACTACATTCAAACAGCCATTTTGAAAATTTTGAAATTTGGATAATTCATATTCTCTGCAATTGTGTTGCAGCTTATTATCTTCATTTTAAATATCTGGGTTGCAATAAAAGAACTGTTGGAGATTTTGGAGTTTTGTAACATTGCTACCTTTTCTCATTTTATTTTCTGTGTAGCAATAAACTGTAGTAATCCTGGACAGATTCTGAATGGATTTTATTCCACATCAAATAAGACAGTTGGAAATAAAGTTACTTTTAATTGTGACATTGGGTGAGTATTTACTGTGTAAATTACTGAATATTTTCGGTGAAAGATTATGCTAGTTTAATGCTTAATCACAAGATAACTTGAGATGGCCGTCTCTCGTTCTTCACATTGCTCATAACAGCTCTTCATGTGGGCTCTGAGTGAGGCTTCCATTTTAGTGTTGAACTGGCAACTTTTAAAAAGTCTTCATACTGCTCACGGTCAGGGATGTTAGTGGCTGGGTTTGGAATATTAATGGGAAAGGTGGAAATGTTAAACGTGATACTGATGCCTTGTCCTAACCACTGTACGGCTGCACCTGCTGGCTCCTCAAAATGCTTAAATTAAATGGTAATATATCTCCGTGGTGAGCTCCATGCACCAATGTTCCTCCTGTACAATGTACTTTATATGGAGTCTGACCAGCACTTTTTATTTTAGCAAAAATGCAATTCTTTTTGATTCCACTTCATTTTTCTGCTAACCTGGTCCCACAGTTGACAAAATTTAACAGCATTTGTTGATAGTTGAATAGAATTTTTACTCTATGGGCCATAATTTGTTATCTGGTCAGAAAGCTGCACTGGTTTCACAATTAATGTTCAGTTTACTGACACAGGTGGCTCGCTTTTCTTTTTCTAGGTTCAAAATGGTGGGTAGAAATTATCTGCAATGTACAGCTGAGGGATGGGATGGCGAGGTTCCATCCTGTGAACGTAAGTTATATTTCCCTGTTTTGTGAAGTGACTGTCTTGCTCGTCTGTACCAAATGATTGAGCCACATTGAATGAATTGTCAGGTAGTGTTGGTTTACATCCAAGTTTTCTTCCCTGCAGTATTTTGACATCCTCGAGTGTGGAATTCTACTTTTTTTTGGAGTAAGCCAAAAAATTCTTCTTTGTTTTGATTCAGCATTACATATTTAAGGAACATAATGCGTGAAAAGAGAAATTACAATGCATCAAATCAACCCTGCTCCTTCCAGAGGAATTTAATCTTCTGCCCGTTGCAAATGGTAGTGATGGAGCATGTTTTGGTGGATAATGGAAATTAAAGAAGGTACTAATTATGGCGGAGTTGTGGCTGACAGGAAATAATAGTTTGAGCCATGGGAGATCAAGGACGTGGAAATGGAAGATAAAGGAAAGAAGCAATCGATGTTAATGATCCATTCTTAAATCATTCTCATGCTCCCTTCTGTTTCTCTTCTGTTTTATCTTCTAAGATCCAACTAGACCTGTGTCTACGCTACTGACTTAGTTGTGTTGATACAACCCTTAGAAAACTTGCATTAATTTTCTGATCAAGCTTGAGTGAAAGTAATAGATATTCATGAGGTGACAAGAACATGGTGGAAGATTTTAGTGCGGGTGGTGCTGAGGTTGGGCAGATAATGCCATAGAGGTGGAAATGGTCACTTTTGAGTTCCAGCACCCAGAAAATGTAGTGATGGAATTCCATCAACCCTTTTAATTATGGGCAGAATCATCCTTGAAATCGTCAAAGCCCAATATCGGGCAGGGGGAATTGGCGTCTGACCCGTCGACAGAAATGGCGGCTTTTTTCACCGTATCATGCACTACATTGTTTAAAAAATTGAGAGGCACAGGTTTTACATTGGATCACGGGTGGGACGGCCTCTGATACACCTCCCAGCCATGACCTTAGGCCTTCAGTAAACCGGACGCCATTTTTAAAGGCTGTCGCTGCACAGAGCTAGCACTCCTTAAGGGATAGGAAACTGCTGGCTGTGAAAGGGAGGAAACATGCTGTCCCCAAATTTAGTGACACCTCCCTCGAGCACCTACTGGACACAATAGAGGCCAGCCGCAATGTCCTCTACCCCCGCTCTGAGTGAAGAACCTCATCCAACAAATTCAGCATGGGAGGCGGTGGCAGCATTGGTCAGCGCCAACGTTCTCCAAAGGGTGACAGTCACCCAGTACCACAAGAGGATGAATGATCTCCTCCATTCCACCAGGGTGAGTCACTCTTCTCATCACTCAACTCACATGCACACAAACCCAACGCACATCCACAGGGATCTCACTCACTGCCAGCTCAAGGGACATCACCATTCACTTTCCCTTCATCTGCCCTGCAGATCGTGTCCACATCCCATCCATGGCACCACTCAGCACCCACACATGTCAGACATCCTTCTCATCTGGCCTGGCAGGTGTCCTACTTATACTCTCTCCATCCGTCTTCATGCAGATCAAGCTGGCACACAGTAAAAGGGAGAGGTCACAGACTAGTGGAGGAATGCCTGAAATCAAGGTCCTCACAGACTTTGAAAATAAGCCATCTAGCTGGTTGGCAACGATCTGGACCAGTCCTCTGCTGACGGTGAGGTCGGCGGTGTTCTACCAAGTGAGGATCCAGCAGTGGAACATCCATCAGAAAACCATGCTGAGTGAGTTCCCCTGTTCTGCAGTCATCTGCCATGGACTAATTATCCCTCCTTGCTTTCTCAGGCACATCTGAAAAGCAGCTGAGGGGGTCTAGGAGCCAGGTCCTTGACTGCAGCCTGAAGGACATCAATGGTTGAAGAATCTGCCACACCAAAATGAAGATCCATCACAGTGCTCAACCATACCCTCGACCAGCGCAGAGACACACACCTTGGTGGGACCTAGTTCTAGGGTAGCCTCGGAGTTACAATTATGTGAGTATGTCGCACTGTCTGATCCACGGCAGGCAGAGGCAGGGACTTCCCAGGTTTCCTGCACTCTGAGGACTGCTGGAGGCCAGAAACCCGCTGAGTCCAAGTCAGATGATGAGTCTCTGGACTCGGTCATGCCTCATTGCTGGACCTGCAAAGGTAAGCTCGGGAACATCAGGAAGGGATGTCCGCTGCACTCCTCAGGTTTCAAGGCGTGATGGAGGAGTCCATTCACCTTCAGTCTGAGGTGATAGCACCAGCATGCCAGCGCACCAAGGTCAACACTGGTAGGGTGGCGGTTGCCATGGAGACCATGGTCCAGGACATTGTCTTGCACTGCTGCAGGAGCTGCACTCCGTTGCTGAGGCAGTTGCAGGCATCCATCACCGAGGTCTCTCCAGCCCTCCCCCTTTCAAGGAGTTAGTTAGGGGCACTCGGGCAGCGATAGGGAGGAGGATCAGCAGGTGCACTCCTCGGAGCCATCCACCCAGCTGACTCCTGGAGTGTGTATCCCATCCGAATCTCCTCTTCCTGTGACCCCAGCAGCTCCAGCTCCGCAGCTGAGGAGGGTGCCACTGCCACACAGCAGGACCCCTAAAGTAGGCCAGGGCCCTACAGGTCTCAGCCCTCCAGAATTGCTCGCCAAGGTCACCAGAGACAACAGGGAGAAGCAGTCAGCAGGTCACGTCCATCTCCGCTGTGGATGTCGGGAGAGCACCAAGATGTAGTGGCAGGGTTAAGAAGGTCAAGAAGCTGTATTTGCACAACGTGGGCACAGGGTGTTAATCACTTGTACTTAATGTTGACCATTGTAAATGGATTCCCAAGAATGTCTCCTTGTCTATGGCCCCTTGTTATGATGAGCAGTGTTCATGTCAATGAGTAAAACCTTGCTTCTTGCTCAAAATGAAGACTCCTGTCACAGTCCTGTCCTCTCCTCTGTGCAGTGTGTAACCTTTTGAGCACTGTGATTGTCCAACTTCAAAGTCACGGTCCAGATTAGTGATGTGAGCACCTCCATGCGACTTGTGTTTGCTGCAAGAATCTCGTACCCAAGCATCACTGGGTTCTGTGATGTTCTCTATGTGTTCTCAGCACCTTAGAGATGGGGCTGCCACCCTGTCTCATCACCATTCCTGACAGGTGAAGGTGTGGTGCTGAAGGGAACAGGTGATGAAGCCTGCCAAAGGATCAAGTCATCTGAAAATCATGTACCTGCTGTATCTCAGCAGCGTCTCCATGGTTTGAGCCTGTTCACAGACCATATGTGCGCTGCCCTCAGCCAGACAGGTGTCAGATATTTCCAGAAGCAATGTGAAGATCTCAGTAGTGTTCTCACTGCATCTCATCATCATCCTCCTGGAATGTTGAGGCAAAGAGGGCCTCACGAGTATGCCTGCCTCATCTGGCCAGTGCAATGGCCTCATCGCCTGCACCCTCATCTTCCAGGACCTCATCACCCTCATCCTGTCCTACTTCATCCTCATCCGAGCAGACATGCAGTTCTTGCATCTCCTCATCATCCAGCTCCTCCCTCATTTGCATTGCCAGGTTGTGTAACATGCAGCAAGCCACTGTGATGCGTGACAATCTCTGGGAAGTGTACTGGAGCGCTCCACCAAATCTTTCCAGGCACCAGAACCTCATTTTCGGGATGCCAATAGTGTGCTTAATCAAACTCCGGGTTGTGACATGAGCCTCATTGTAACTTCTCTCACCAGGAGTCTGAGGCTGCCGCACAGGCATCATCAGCCAAGTCTTTTGTGGGTAGCCCTTGTCCCTGAAGAGCCAACCCTGCATCTTGTGTAGTCTCTTGGAAGGTGTCAGGGATCTGAGACCTGCTGAAGATGTATGAGCTGTGGACACTTCTGGGGTATCTTGCACATACCTGCATAGTCCGTTTGTTATGGTCACAGACCATCTGAACATTGAGACAGTGGAAGCCTTTCTGGTTCACATACTGGACTGCTTGTTGCCAGGGAGATTTAAGAGCCACATGTGGCTCTTAAGTCGATGGCACTCTGCACCTGTGGGAATCCAGAAATCTAACAAAATTCCAGAGCTCTTGCTTCCTGGCTCGCCTGATCCCTGTTGAAATTGACAAAGGTGTGTGCCTTGGCAAAAATGGTGTCTGTGACATCCCGGATACATTTGTGGGTGGAGGCTTGTGAGATCCTGCACAGATCCCCAGTGGAGCCCTGGAAGGAACCACTGCCGTAGCAATTGAGCACAGTGGTAACTTTAATTGCCACTGGCAGTAGATGCCCTCCAAGTCCCGGTGGTGCCAAATCCTACCGAAGGCGGCATATGTGCGTGATCAGTTCCCTTGACATGCACAGGCGTCAGCGACACTGGTTCATGCTCATCTTCAGGTAGCACATGTGCCATCTGTAGACCCTGAGTCCAGCAAAGTGCCTATGAGCAACGGCTCTGTGGGGTTCATCCTTTGCATGCAGAGGAGGCCCCTTGGTCTTCAGGGTTCTGCTCCTCCCTCTGGTGAGCCAGGCACCTCTGTTGCATTCTTCTCATTCTCTCTTGTCTATAGGCAATCAGGCAGATAGTGAAATAACCAGACTCCAGTTCCTGATGATCTCCTCACTGCAGTATCAAAGAGAGAGACACAATGGTCAGCAATTGTTTCCTCAGGACCACTCTCGTTCAAGTCATCACCTGTGGCTGTCTCTTAAGGCCCCTTTACACATGCCTAAGAGCCCAGACCACCACATGGATGCCAAGTGTTTAGTGCACACACCCAGCACCACCCCACACCACAGGACAGAGTGGCAACAGCTCCGGCCATTCAGCTGCATCTTGATCTCTCATCTCAGGCACATACATTGTCCTAACCTGGACTCCAAGGCTTTGTGGTTTGCTTCGACCATGAGGATGACATTTCAATGTCAAATGAAACATAATGCAAGGGTCTAGAAGCGCACCCCTCTGTCAGTGTTTGATGGCCACTTTTCCCAAGAGGATCCTCAAGCTTAGCCAGTCACCCAATGGTTCTGCAGCACTGTAGTACTCATTGGAGTTTGAAGTGTGCGTGCAAGTGGCTAGCAGTAGAGGAGCAATCTTTGCACTGAGGAATTAGTGCTGCTGAACTGGGCACAATTGCTTGACTAGCCTGACTCCAACATGTAATTGAGCTCAAATTAAATGCTCTCAGCTGCAGGGGAGTGCTCATCTTTGACATGTTTTGGCATTTGCCCCCCGCCCAACCCGGCCCGAACTTCAGTTTGTGCTGTCATGACATCCCCCCCCTCCCCCCAACTGTCCCTGCCCTTTGCACTGAAGCCCTTACCCCAGGTTCCCTTCTTCCCCTTCCCCCACTTGCACTGTCACCCTCACCCTGACACCACAAGCCAGCCATGAAGAAGGCATGTGGGGACTTGCCTGTGACACCCCCGTGAATCTGCATAGCCGCTTCTTTGCATTGAGTGGCAAAGAGTGAGTGGGGTGTGCCTTAGAAGCAGGCTGCAAGAAAAGATCCTCTCTTTCCCTCCCTCTATCCCATCTTTGTGTGTTAAACTTTCCTCAGAAACGTCTCATCAGGATAAATCATCTGTTTTATTTTGAAAGTTTTCACAAAGTTGTGATAAGTAAGAGTCATCAAGACAGTTCACCAAAAAAACCATCTGAGGGAAGTTCCAGATTTATTGTTACCAGAATTCTGTTAGATCAACAACATTGAGATCTCTTCAAATTTTATCCTTTTAAAAGATTCCGATACTCCAGCCTCTGCAGGGGACGGTGTTTGTTTTGTCCTGTTTTGTGTTTGTGTGTGAGTGTATGGGTGTTCGAATATCTTTTTTGAAAAAGGGGAAAATCGTTACACTTCTAAACTACAACTTATATATTAACCAGTTTATTAACTTGTTTTAAAAAGTAGTTTGTTTTATGGCAAAGCATTTTTTAATAAGTTTTTACTGAAAGAAGCCTGGCTAGAGTCTTTATGTGCTGGGAACGACAGTATCAAGGTAAACAATTGACCAGTTTTGGGGAGTGAATTAAACATTTAAACTATTGTTACGAGCTGTGGAGAAATGGGGCTAGAATTAACTCCATGCTCCTCCCATCATGGTCCATAACATTGGTGGGATGTGTCTTAGGCTTATTAATGATCCACTTGAGAACAATTATCCCTGAAACTAGCAGAATTTAGAAGTAGCTGATGCAATTAAAGGGAGTTGCATGGTTCTGTGCTTACCGTAGGCCTCCCAACAAATGCAGTTGGGTTTTC
The DNA here is from genome assembly GCF_017639515.1 of Carcharodon carcharias. NCBI lineage: Eukaryota > Metazoa > Chordata > Chondrichthyes > Lamniformes > Lamnidae > Carcharodon > Carcharodon carcharias. The sequence continues at coordinate 23,210,188 of NC_054475.1, forward strand.
CTGCTGTCCAGCTCTCAGCACCTGATCAAGGGACCCGGCATTGGGTAGAGGGCCAGCTGAAACCCACCCTTATCACTGACCTCTGTGCACTCCCTCTGTACCCCTTTCCCATGACCCGAATCCCCACCACAATTGTCTCTGTCCAGGAATCCAGAAGAGATCCTTGGGCTGGGCCTCGGCATTTAGCCAGGAGCAGCCTTGGTGGCATTGCTGGCAATGGAGACCTGCCAGCCTCTGGCCAGCAGGTGGTGAGGGGGCAAGATTTTGAGTCACCTGGAGCCTTGATATATGGAAGGATTGACCCTGGCCAATTAAGTATAGCACATTGAGCCTTCCTTGCGGAAGTGACACAGGGTTCCCACCAGTTCTCCAAACAGTGCAGGGATCAACCCCCATTGCAGGCACGAAATAATTCGAGCCATTATGTTTTTGGATAGCTTGTGAAGATGGATGTTGTTGATTACAGAGGTCAGTTTCATGCAGTCTGCCTGAGAGGGCATGATGACGGGGGTGGGATTTGGGGATAGACGAATGGGACAGAAGGACCAGTCAAGAAATCTATCCCCAATTAATCAGGGGGCAGGAAGGGCCTGCTACTGGCGGGATGTCTATTAGGTTCATTCATGAGCCACTTGAGAACAATTAGCCCTGAAACAACCAAAATTTAGAGGCGGCTCAGGGATTTAAGGAGAGCCGCATGGCTCTCCTGTGTACAGAAAACACTGTCTGGTTTTCCTCCTGTCCCACAGTAGTGGTCTCTTGTTGTCAAGCACTCAGTATCTGATTGAGGGACCCTGCATCGGGAAGGGGGCTGCTTGCCACCGACCTCCCCACCACCTCGTTGCAATCCCCATCTTGCCCCTATCATCGGTTTCCGCGGATCCAGCCGTGCTCCTCAGCCTGGGTCTCGGTGTATTACCAGAAGCAGAATCAGGTCTTGATGGCTTTGCCTGCAATGGATAGCTGCCAGTATCTGATTGGCCAGTACTATCACGGGCGGGATTTCCAGCCAGCTGGAAGCTTGATGTATGGCAGGCCCGACACTGGCCAGTTAAATGCCTGAGGGCACTTAAATCGCATTGAGCTTTCCCCAGGGAAGTGACGCAGGGTTCCCACCAGTTCTCCAGCATATGGAGGAAACACCCATTGCAGGCACTAAATCCCAGCTATTATGTTTTTGGATTGCTGGTGAAGATTAATGCTGTTCAATGCAGAGAGCAGTTGCTGGGAGGCATTTTAGATTTAGAGAAAATCCTGCATTTATAATGCTACAATCCTGAAAAATGAATTCCAGATTTAGGGTAATTTCATGTTGATGTTAAATATCTTTAATTGGCAATGAAAAAACGATTGTGAATTTTGGGTTCTTAAATTATTTCTACCTTTTCTTGTTTTATTTCCTGTTTAGCAATAACCTGTGGTAACCCTGGGGCAATCCTGAATGGATATTATAAGGCACCAAATTGGACAGTTGGAAATAAAGTTACCTTTTATTGTGACGCTGGGTGAGTAGTTGGTATATAAATGACTGAAAATTTTGGTGAGGGACTATATTATTCTAATGTTGCGATTAAGACAATTTCTGATGACCACACTCAGTCATCACATTTCTGATGAAAGCTCTGATGTGAGATCTGAGTGAGGCTTCCATTTTCATGTTCAACTGGCAATTTAAAACACAATCTTTATAGTGGTCAAGCTGAGGGATGTTTGTATTGAAATAGGAATATTATTGCAAAAATGGAAATGGTAAATGTGTCATTGATAACAAGCTCCATTTGCAAGATCAATACTGGGCATCCATGTCTGCTGGGTCTTTAAAATCATAAACTTATATTAAAAGTCAGCTCGAAAGTGACTTTTTGCACCAATACTCTGCCTGTTCTCAACACTTGATATGGGGCCTGACCTGTTTTTATTTTTAAGCAGCAATACAACAGTATTTGATTCCTATTTAATTGTTCTGCTAACCTAGTTTCATGTTTGTTTTTTTAACCACAGTTTGTCAATAGTTCAATAGATTTTTTCCTCCATGAATCTTAGAGTTCCTGTCTGGTCAGCAAACTGGAACACTTTTCCAATCAACCTTTGTGACTCTGATAACATGGCTTGTGTTTGTTTTTCTAGATACAACATTGTCGGCAGGGATTATCGGCAATGCACAGCTGAGGGTTGGGATGGCGAGGTTCCATCCTGTGAACGTAAGTTATGCGCTCATGTTTTGTACAGTGATTAACTTACTATTTGGTGCCAAATGATTGATCCACTTCCAGTGAATTGTTAATGATGTTGATTCACATCGAAGATTTCTTTATGACATCTTCTAGCTTGGATTTCCAACTTCTTGTATGGGAGGAAACAGTAATTCAATGCTTTGATTCAACGTTGCATGATAAAGATTTATAATACGTGAAAGAGAAATCAAATCAATCCTGCTCCCTCAAATAGATTTTAACTTCTACTCTAGCACCAACGGTGGTATTGGAGCAAGGAGCCGAGTTTTGGTGTGTAATGGGAAGTTTAGGAGGCACTCATTTTAAAGTAGTTTTAGCTGACAGGAAGTAGTTTGTTCCATGGGAGACCTAGGAGGTGTGAATGGTGTGGCAAGTAAAGGAAAAGTGCAATCAATATGAATGATCCATACTTAAATCATGCTCATACTATCTTTTGCTCCTCTTCTTTACTTGTTTAAATATCCTCCTGTGTCTGTGCTCCACTGAACCTGTTGTGTTAGTGCAGCCAATAGGGAACTGTTGCATTAAGTTACATTTGAATGAAGGTAATTGATATTGATGAGGTGACAAGAACATGGTGGAAGATTTTAGTGGTAGTGGTGCTGAGGTATAGCAGATAATGCCACGGAAGCAGCACTAAGTGCTCTTTGTGATGGAGAAGAGACTTTGAAGTCACTTGCTCACTTTTGAGTTCCAACACCCTTATTTAATTCATTATTTTAATTCTATTTTGCTCCTGCACATGGACACCTAAATATCATTGTTTGTCCATGGCTTCTGGTCTCTCACAATTTAGTGAGTAGGTGGATACCTATGATTTTGGATTGCTGGTGAAGATTGATGCAGGTCAGTGCATCGTGCTGATGAAGACAGTTGTGAAGTATTGTGGATTGAGAAAAAGTCTTGCATTTGTGTTGCCATAATATTGGAAAATCAAAACATATGATAACTTGATATTGTGGACAATGAGGTTGTGGCTATTCATCTTTGTGTTAAATATTGCAATAAAAAACTGTTGGAGATTTTGTTATTTTATTTTCGGTGCAGTGATTATCTGTGGTAACCCTGGAGAGATTCTTAATGGATCTTATACATCGCCAAATAAGACTGTTGGAAATAAAGTTACTTTTTATTGTGACATTGGGTGAGTATTTACTACATAAATTACTAAATAATTTTGGTGAAGGACTATATTATTTTAATGTTGTGATTAAGGTAATTTCAAATAGCCATCTCTTGTGCTTCGCGTTTCTGATAACAGCACTCCACGTGAGAGCTGAATGAGGCTTCCAATTTAGTATTGAACTGACAATTTTTTAAAAATCCTTTGTACTGATTAAGGTGAGAAATGTTAATGTTTGGATTGGAATATCAATGCAAAACTGGAAATGCCGAATGTGTTAATGAGCCCTAGACCCACAATCAGAGATCAACACTGATTGTCAGTGACTGCTGGTTCCTCAAAATGCTTAAACTGTATTGAAAATCAGCTCTAAGGTGAGCTGGATGAATCAATATTTCTCCAGAGCACTGTTGTTTTACAAGGTCTCAACAGCACGTTTTTTTTAAGCAACAACGCAGCTGTATTTGATACCTTCATTATTGTGCTAACCCAGTCCAATCTTTTCTATTTTTTTAAAGTTTATTGCTATTTTGATAGATTTATTTCTTTATGGACCTTTAGAATTCTAACCTGTTAAGCACACAAACACTTTTCCAATTAACTTTCATGTTGCTAATGCAGGTGGTTTGCTTCTCTTTTCTAGATACAAAATAGTGGGTAGGGATTATCGGCAATGTACAGCTGAAGGATGGGATGGCGAGGTTCCATCCTGTGAACGTAAGTTATATTTCCCTGTTTTGTAATGTGACCTACTTCTTGTTTTTGCCAAATGATTGAGCCACCAGCAATGAATTGCCGTGTAGAGTTGGTTCGCACCCAAGTTTTCTTCCCTATGGTATTTGGACATCTTCTAGTTTGGAACCCCAACTTCTTTGAACGGGAGTAAATAATTACTCAATTCAATGATTCAACATTGCATATTAAAGGAAAACAATGGCCTCGGTTTGTGTTCCCATTTCGGGAACTGATCCGAGCCCGACCTGGAAAAAAGTGGCCTAGAGTTGGAATTTGCATTCTGGGGGAAGCGGGGTGAAATAGGATGTGGGTCCCACTGCCCCCAGAACAAGTGTGGAAGCTTCCGGTTTGACAGGTGGTCTGGGTGAAAGTCCTACCTCTGTGCTCTGGCACTTAGTCAAAGTTTAAAAATGAAAATAAAACAAAAACATCCTTCCAGCCTTCACCATTCCACCCCTGCTCATACCCGAGACACTGTCCTTGTTCCATCCATGCTAACCTATGTCACATCGTGTCCTGTATCCACCCAACCCCATCTAGGCCAATATTTCAAAGGAGAAACATCCATCCATCAGATCAGTCCTGCTCCTTTCAGAAGACTTTAATCTTCTACCATATCACCAATGTAGTATTGGAAGGAGCCAAGTTTTGGTGGATGATGGGAAATTTGCAAGGTACCAGCTTTGGAGATCTTGAGTTGACAGGCAGCGATAGTCTGGTCCATGGGAGATCCAGAATGAGGAAGTGGAAAGTCAAGGAAAAGTGCAATCAATGTTAATGATCTATCTCCCTTCTCTTTTTATTCCATTCTCATATAAAGATCTGACTTTGGTTTGTGCCCCACTGAATACATTGGGTTAGTGCAGCCAATAGGAAACTGCTGTATTAATTTACACTTGAGTGAAAGTACTAGATATTGACGAGGTGACAAAAACATGGTGGAAGATTTTAGTGTCAGTGGTGCTGAAGTAAAGAAGATAGGGAAGTGTAAATAAATGATCTTTGAGATGAGTGCAGCTCCAACAACACTCAAGAATCTTGACACCATCCAGGACAAAGCACGCTGCTTGAATGGCACCCCTTCCACAATCATTCACTCCCTCCACCACCAAAGCACAGTGGCAGTAGCGTGTAGCATCTACAATATGAACTGCAGAAACTCACGAAAGCTCCTTAGGCAGCACCTTCCAAACCCACAACTGCTACCACCTAGAAGGACAAGGGCAGCAGATAGATGGGAACGCCACCACCTGGAAGTTCCCTTTCAAGACAACTTCCATCCTGACTTGGAAATATATCGCTGTTCCTTCACTGTCACTGGGTCAAAGTCCTGGAATTCCCTTTCTAACTGTGGGTATCCCTACACCACATGGACTGTGGTGGTTCTTGAAGGCAGCTCACCACCACCTACTCAAGGGCAATTAGGGATGGGCAATAAATGCTGCCCTAGCCAGCGATGCCCACGTCCTGTAAATTAATAAAAAAACACACACTTTGAACACACTTGCTCACTTTTGAATTCCAACATCCTTGAAATAATGTACAATATTGAAATAAGAATTTTGATTCTATTTTGTACCTTTGTACTAGGTTTCAGTGACTTGCGTACATGGAGACCTCCCTGTGCCCCTCCATAGCTCCTAGTCTCCCACCATTTACTAAGCTTGATGAAGGCCAATGCAAAGTGCAATTGAAGACAGAGAAGGAACTGTAGTTGTGAAGTATTACGGATTGAGAGAAAGTCTTGCGCTTGTATTGTCATAATTTTGAAAAATGAATTCCAAAGTTGGGCTAATGTGATGTTGTGGGCAATATGTTGTAGTGATTCATCTTCATGTTAAGTAATGTGAACTGCACTGAAAAAAACCTCTTGGAGAATTTGGGATTTTGTCACATTTATATCGCTTCTCTTTATATTTTCTGTGTAGCAATAACCTGTGGTAACCCTGGAGAGATTCTGAATGGATTTTATACCGCACCAAATAAAACAGTTGGAAATAAAGTTACTTTTTATTGTGACATTGGGTGAGTATTCATATTATTTTAATATTGTGTTTGCGACAATTTTTAACTGCCCATCTCTCATTCTTCATATTTATGAGAACAGCTCCCCATGTATATCCCTCTATATCAATAACCAGGGGGCATAGATTTAAGGGAAGGGGCAGGAGGTTTAGAGGGGATGTGAGGAAGAATTTTTTCACCCAGAGGGTGGTGGGAATCTGGAACTCACTGCCTGAAAGGGTGGTAGAGGCAGAAACCCTCATAACATTGAAGAAGCATTTGGATGTGCACTTGCAATGCCATGGCATACAAGGCTATGGGCCTAGTGCTGGAAAATAGGATTAGAATAATTAGGTACTTGTTTGACCATCACAGACTCGATGGGCTGAAGGGCCTTTTTCCGTACGGTAGAACCTCTATGGCTCTATGACTCTATGACTGTGAGCTCTAAGTGGCCCTGATTCCTTCATTGTTCTGCTAACTTAGTTTTGCAAAGGGATGTGGATATCTGAAGTGACTGGGAAAGAATTTGGCTGATGGAGTTTAATTTGGGAAACTGTTTGAGTTTTGATTGATTGTTTTATTTTTTAACCAAATGTTTTTGATAGTTGAATAAATTTTTCATCTATTTATCTTAGGATTCCTACCTTGTCTTCTCTAATTAACCTTCATGTGACCGATGATGGCTTGTTTTTCTTTTTCTAGATACAGAATGCTGGGCAGAGACTATCGGGAATGTACAGCTGAGGGATGGGATGGTGAGGTTCCATTCTGCGAACGTAAGTTAAATTTCCCTCTTTTCTAAAGTGACCAACCAACTTCTTTGTAAAATGATAGTGCCACTTTCAGTGTATTGTCCTGGAGTTTTGATTCACAACAAGTTTTCTTGGCTGCTGCATTTTGACACCCTCTAGCTTGGAGTTCCCTCGCCATGGAATGGGGGAGGAACCTGTTATTCAATGTTTTGATGCAACATTGCGTAGTTAAGGAAAATAACATGTGAAATAAGAAGACAAGAGCAAAATACTGCAGATGCTGAAGATCTGAAGCAAAAGCAGAAAATGTTGGAAAAACTCAGCAGGTCTAGCAGTATCTGTGGAGAGGGAAACAGAATTAACGTTTCAAGTCTGTATGACCCTTCTTCAGAGTGAAATATGAAAATGGTCATTCGTCAAATCAATCCTGTTTGTTAAACAAATTTTCAATCCTCTAATCTACAGCAATTGTTAGTGTTGAAGCAAGGAGCTGAGTTTTGATGTGATGCCCAGTTAAGGAGCTGTGAACTTTAGTGGAGTTTGAACTGACAAGAAATTGTAGTTTTGGCTATGGGAAATCTAGGAAGTGAGAGTGACAGATAACGGATAAATGCAAATGATATTAATGATCCATAATTAAATCATGCTCATACTCCCTTTTCTTCCTTTTCCATTCTCACTTTATGTTCCAGCAAGGGGTGGGATTTTCCACACCTGCCCACTGCCACCATCTTCCGGTCCCGCCGCAAGTCAATGGATTTCTGGCTGGGTCGCTGCCTCGCCCGCGGCGGGTCCCACCTGTGACGGAGCCAGAAATTCCCGACCAAGATCTGTATCTGTGTCCTAATGAATTAGCTGTTTTAGTGCAGCCCGTGTTGCAGGAAATTGCCTATCAAGCTTGAGTGAAAATAATAGCTTAGAGAAGGTGACACAAACATGGAGAAAGTTTTTATGGTTTGTTGTGCTTTGGAAGCAGAAATAAATGGCCTTTGTGATGATTAGGAGACTTGGAAGTCAATCCCGCACTTAGGCATTCTAAGACCTTCTTCTTAACCATCCCTCAGGATCAAGGGTGATTTACTCCCTCTCTGGTTCGATGGGTTCTGAGATGGCTGATAAGTCCAGTGCACAGTCTGCGGACTCTGCCACACATGGGGCAGGCGGTGCTTGGAGGGTCGGGTAAATGAGTTGTTGGGAGATTGTGCACTCTCTCTGACACCTGTTGGTGGGGGGGACAATGTGGCGAAAAGGCCAAAAATCAGTTTCACACTGGCATCAAAGCACATTGGAATCATCCGTTGGTGTCCACCATGGTGGAACACCAATCCCGTTGGAGGCCAGCATGAACCTGCTTTGCATCCCGCTAATGGGATGCAAGGTAAGGCACAACCGGAATCGTCCCCCACACCAAATTTACTGTTACGCCAGCTGGAAAACACCCCAGCCCAGAACACATCTGGACAAGTGTGATGTGCAGAAATTGGAACTTATTGTTAGGGCCTTGCTCAGCTCATGGACATCGAAAGAGCAGAAGATGCTGGAGCTCTACAGCTACCAGTCTTTGGACAGACATGTGCATCACATGCTGAGTGGGTTCTCATGGACTTGACTGTGCCAAGAAGCTGCTTACGGAAAGTGGGAGGTCTCCGTTTAAGTCTGTGATCTGCTTCAGAACATCACGTTCGTGGCCATGGGCTGCTACAGATGATTGTCGGAAGGAGGGGTGGTGGGCAAGAGGAAGATCCAGCTGTGAGTGGGAGAGGAAGGTGTAACGAGATTGGGGAGATGTGGCAGGATGGTCTAGGTTTAACTGCCAGAGGAAGGTGTACCAGTGGGGATGCGGCAGTGAAGTTAGTAAGGGGAGGAATGAAGATGTCAGGGGTAAGTGAGATTGGGAGCAGGTAAGGAGAGAATGCGTGAGAGCGGTAGGTGTTACGGGGGAGAATGCAGCAACTGGAGAGGTAAGTGTAAGGGGGGGAGGAAGGTGTAAGGGGAGGAGTTCGGCGGGTGTAAGGAGTTCGCGGGGGGAAGGACTTCGGAAGGAGGAAGAAGTCTGGCGGGACGAGAGACTTTAGAGGGGGGAAGGAGTTCAGCAGGATAAAAGTGTCCAGGGAAGGAAGGGAAGGGGAGGGAAGTAGTAAGGGTGGAGGAGGAGTAAGGGTGTGTGGGTGATTTCCAGTTGAGCATGCATGTGAGGGATCTATGGAGTCGATGGCTGCCTCCTAGGGATGAACTGAGGGTGGGCATGGTAGGAATTAATGGTAAGTATGAGAGGGGGCAGGGTGAGCCAGCAAGGCGGGAGAGTGAGTGTGCGACAGTAGTAGTAGGAGGGACAGCAAGGATAGGGAATTGGAGGCAGACACGGACCCTGGGTGTGGGAAGGAGGAGGTTGGAGATCTCAATGTGGATGGGGGCTGGGATTCTCTGGAAGGGAGGGAATGTGCACATTCACCTGGACACCATGGAAATAAAAGGGTTCTGGTTGGTAGCTAACAGTGGGGAGATGGAAGGTGATGCCGGGGGTTCAACAGTGATGGGGGAAAGGACATGGGTAACTGTGGGGGGAGAAAGGACGGGGAAACTTTGAGAAACTTGACTGCGACCATATTTTTCAAATCAAAAGTGAGCGGAGCCTCGTGTTGGATGGGCTGCATGGGAGTGTGATCAGTGGGTGGGCGGAGATGCAGGTCAGCTCAGATGGACAACTGAAAGCAAACCCCAGCAGGCAGCATTGAAAATGCTCGGGACTGTGAGATGAGTGTGATTGATGAAAGCTCTGCGTGCATGGGAGTATACTTACACGAGGCTCTGAAAGCCCCTGCCATGCACACATACACACACACACACACACACATACACACGCACGCACACACACACACGCACGCGCACACACACACACACACACACACACACACACACACACACACGCTTCTCCCTCCAGAATTACTTGTGGTCCAGCTGCCTGCGGTTGAACGGCTAGTGGGGAGCGGGTTGCAGGGGGCAGACTCCCAAAATCTGTAAATTAAGCTGAAGGACACCATTATACATTATTCAGTGAAAGTGAATATATTACCCGATTATAAAGTGCCAAAATGTATTCACTTATGCAACCACTTGTGATCAAAAATTCTTAACTTTTCTAGGCCTACCACTTCTTCTCGGTGCTACCCTGACATCCTCAGGAGGAATGGAGACAGCCTGTGCAACGATTGGCCCTGTTGCCAATGTTGACTTCGGCATGTGTTCTCTGGAGAGCCAAAACTTTAAGGGCCCGGCTTGCTTTGGCTGTCCTGATGTGGGCCAGCTGCTCCCTCTCTGGTGACAGAGGACAAGATTGAGGGGGGGTCACAAACAAAGGGAGTTTGGAGGGAGAGGACAGCCTCCAAGATTCCTGAGTGGATGACCCAGGGGTGTCCAGCTGCCGCTCCTCCTCCCTTCAGGTGCCCGAGGGCCCAGCCTGACTCCTTGAGGGGACCGAGCATATGGAGGGGCGTCAAGGTGCCCCATTTCCCTCTTGCATAGTGTTGGCTCCTGTGATGGAGTGCAGGTCTGAGAGCATCTCCACCTTTTGCTAGATCAGGGACTCCTTGGCATCCGCCATCTTTCTCATGGAGACCGTCATATGCGCACAGGTGGGCACCACTTAATCAGAGTGCAGGCAGACGCACTCCTCTCCCTTGTGTGCCACTCTGTTGAGGGATTTCAACAGATGGGCATGATGTTCCCCTGCCTTCTGCTGACTCTCCACGATGATTTGGAAGGCCGAGCCCAGAGGTTCACCATCTGACTCGGACCTCACAGATGCCTCTTCCCCAGCAGTCCTCCAAGTGCTGTGTTGCTTGGCTGAACTGGCCTCCTGCTGTGGACATGTGTCCATGCAGTGACCACCAAATTGTGAACCTGAGCCTGCTCTAGTTCTAGGTCCCAATGAGATGTGTGTCTCTGCACTGTTGGAGGGTGTGGGTAAGCGCTGTGATGGGTTTCCCATGCTGCTTATTTCCAGCTCTTCAATGGAGGAGGTATCCTCCTGGCTAGAGATGTAGACCTGGATGGAGCTAAGGGACTGGGTGAGGTTGTCGGTCACATGGTAGAACTCCCTGTGAACCAAAGTGGAGATAATTGGCGCATGGCAGCAGAGTAAAAAACAGGAGAGCGAGCACTCACACTTGCATTGAGAGAGGAATAACGAGTTGCAGGATCCTCATGTGGGTGTTCGCTGCCGAACTCACCGTCACCACATGCAGAGTCCACATCCTCACCAGTCAGCATGATGGCACACTCCTCAAAGTGAGTGAGGGGCCTAATGTGGGCCACTCCACCCCCCAGTCTGGGGCCTCTCACTGCTCATATGGGCCAGCTTCCCCTGCATGAAAACAGATGGAGTGAGTGTGAGCAGGACACATGGCACTGTGTGGAATGTTTGTGCGGTGAACGGAGCCATGAATGGGATGAGGACGACGGCTCCAGAGGATATGAGCCTGATGGAGGTGTGAGGGAGTGTGTAAGAGTTAGTGGTGCAGTCCCTTGCGGTGCAAGATCACTGTGGATGTGTGATGGGTTGTGAGTGTGAGTTGAGAGTGGCTAATCTACACTGGTGGAATGGGTAAGAGTAATCATCCCCTTCCTGCGATAATTGGCTGACCTCTTCTGTGCCTTGGTGATGCTGACTGCCGCTGCCACCACCTCCCAGGATTGGTGACCTGTTCATTGTGGACCAACATGCCACTGACGAGAAGTACAACTTTGAAATGCTGCAGCAACATACAGTTCTTCAAGGTCAAAAACTGAGAGTGCCCCAGAATCTTCATTTAACTTCAGTGAATGAAACTGTACTGGTGGAAAACCTGGACATTTTCAGAAAGAATGGTTTTGATTCTACAGCTGGGGTAGAGGACATTGTGGCAGCCTTTCACTGTGTCCAGCAAGTGCCCCATAGATGCATCATGAAATTTGGGGGCTGCCATCCTCTTTGCTTTCGGAGCCATTTGTCACGGAGCAGTCCTGGTCCGAATAAATGAAGTAGGCATACACTTTGGTACATTTTAAATATGGTGCCAGAGCAAGGAAGTGCAGAGGTCACAGCATGGTGGCCAAATCCAAGTCCTCCCACCAGCGACCTGGTGTTTTCCTGTGAATGCATAATTATTGAGGTGAAATGCGCCAGGAATGGGGCGATACAGCACGTTCTTTTTCTCACCCGCTACAGCACTGTGTGCAAATCTGGGACAATTCTGCCCAAAGACTCTCAATGTCTTCAGTGCTTTCCCGATTGAACATTCTCCATTTTAGTTGGTCACATGCCAGGGTCACGCATAAGTCGACAGGTGTGTTTGACTTCTTCAGGGATGCTTTGGGTCCATCCTTAAAGTGCCTCTGCATTCCTCTTTGGAGTGTCCTGCCACAACAGAGTTCCGAATAGAATAGTTGCTTCGGGACTATGGTATCAAGCATACAAAGGACATGTCCTGCCCGACCGAGTTGGTTTTGTGTGAGTAATGCCTTGAAGCTGGGCAAGTTCTAACTCCCTTGCAATAGAGGACTACATTCCATTAACCGTTTTGAAAATGTTGAAAATTGGATTACAAACTGAATGTAATTGACATTCTCTGTAATTGTGTCATACCTTATTATCTTCATGTTCAATTGCAATGAAAGAACCGTTGGAGATTACGGACTGATTTTAAACCTTTTCTCATTTTATTTTCTGTCTAGCAATAAACTGTGGTAATCCTGGGGAGATTCTGAATGGATATTATATCACACCAAATCAGACAGTTGGAAATAAAGTTACCTTTAACTGTGACATTGGGTGAGTATTCACTATGTAAATTACTGAATAATTTTGGTGAAAGGCTAAGAGTAGAATGGTCCCAGATTTGCACCAAGTGTAGTAGTGGACATGAAAAACGATGTTTTACCCATTGGCCGCAATGGCGGTTTTTTGCGCCGTATTGGCCACTTTCTGCCTCATTCATTATGCAGCCACAGGGAGCACACTGTTTGGCTGGCAGGCGGCCTCTGAATCGCACATCAAGCCCGTTACCTTACTGTTTTCTCACTCCAGGTGTGATATCTAAACTGCAGCCGCACAAACAGTTCTCAATGCCTTGCTTCATTTAATAGTGGGCCATATTATGGACCATAATTTGTTACCTGGTCAGCAAACTGCACTGGTTTCCCAATTAATGTTCAGTTTACTGATACACGTGGCTTGCTTCTCTTTTTATAGATTCAAAATGGTGGGTAGAGATTATCGGCAATGTACAGCTGAGGGATGGGATGGCGAGATTCCATCCTGTGAACGTAAGTTATGTTTCCCTGTTTTGTAAAGTGACTGTCATCCTTGTCTGTACCATATGATTGAGCCACATTCAATGAATTGTCAGGTAGTGTTGGCTCATATCTAAGTTTCCTTCGCTACAGAAATTTGACATCCTCGAGTGTGGAGTCCTGTTTTTTTTTGGAATGAGCCAAAAAGCTCTTCATCCAAGTTACATATTTAGAGAACATAACGTGTAAAATGAAAAAATCTATTCATCAAATCAATCATGCTCCTTCCAGAAGAATTTAATTTTCTGCTCATTGCAAATGGTAGTGTTGGAGCAAGGAGCTGAGATTTGGTGGATAATGGAAAGTTTAGGAGGATCTAATTTTGGTGGAGTTGTCGCTAACAGGAAGTAGTAATTTCAGCCATGGGAAATCAAGGAGGTAAAAAAAGCAATCAATGTTTAAAAATCCATATTTAAATCATGTTCATACTTCCTTCTGTTCCCTTTCCGTTTTTCTTCCAAGATCCAACTAGACCTATGTCTGTGCCCGACTGACTTAGTTTTGTTGATGCAGCCCATAGGAAACTGTTGCATTAATTTGCTCATCAAGTTTGTGTGAAAGTAGTAGATACTCATGACATGACAAAAATATGCTGGAAGATTTTAGTGGGGGTGGCGCTGAGGTAGAGCAGATAATGTCATGGAAGTGGAAATGGCCACTTCTTTACTTTTCAGTTCTTAAACCCTGAAAAATATAGGGACAGCATTCCATTAAACGTCTTGATTATGTTTCGGACCTGTGCACTATTTTCAGTACCATATATAAATTGCCATGACTCACTGGGGATAGTGCGCTGTAATATCAAGCCCCACTGTTCCCCGAGCTGCGACAAATGTGAAAGGTTTGATCAAACCACCAAATTGCCCCAATTCTACCTAATTATTTAATTTAATTTAGGGTAACAGAAAATGAGCACCAGGTTTGTAAACTTAATAAGTAAATAACTGTTTATTGAACAAATTGTTTTTAACTAGTGGCAAAAGAAAGAAATATGAACTGCTAACTTCTAACTCAATAACTTAATTTCTACCCCCTTCTTAAATCCCTATACACTCATACACACACGCACACATGCACACACACACACCCGCACACACACACACCCGCACACACACACACGCACACATGCACACACACACACACACACACGCACATACGACACACAATGGATTTGAAGGGTGGGATAAAACATTTCAATAGCACCAATCCAGAGTACAGGATTCGATGGGTTGATTTTGATCAAAGTCTTTCAAATTCCTTTCAGTTCTTGTTGATGACATGAGGTGGTCTTCCAGTATTTAGTTCACTGGTTGAGAACTTGCTTTTCAATGTCTCTAACAGTGGTTTTCCCCTTTTCCATTTTACAGAGGTTTCCTCAGAGACAGAACAGGTTATGGAGATATGAGGAAATTAGTTTATAGATGCTTTCTCTTTGCAAGCCAGGAACTTTCTGTTATGGAATCACTGGAATCTTCCACACACAGGAGAAAGAGTTTTTAGGTCTTGTTCCTTTCAGGCTAGGAGCTTTCTGCTGTACTCACACAAAATCTAGCCACCTGCTTAGGAGCCAATTAAAGTGCTGTTGTCAGGTAGCTCCCTAGGTCCAGGACTCCTTTCCGGCACCACCCTGTCTTTTATGGTACACTCTGTTCCAGGACTGCAACATTGTAAATATCTCTCATCCTGCTCCAGTGGACATGCCCCTCAAAATGCAGTCATTGTAATTTTTAAATCCACATTCCAACAGAAGACAACAAGATATGTTCTCCACAACAGTCCAACAGAAATAGAAAGATATTTTCCTTAAAACATGGATGCTTAAATACCTTTGCTCCTCCACAACTGCTACTCTCGCACCTTTCAGAAAGCAATTGGAGACCTGATACTAGCTGCTGTTTAATGGAGTCTGCTGGAGCCGGTGTGATGGCGGGGAAATAGGGGTTGGGGCTGAGTAAGAATGGAGCAGGCGGACCAGTGCCAGGAAAACTATCCCCAGTTAAGCGGGTGGCAGGAAGGGCCTGACGCCAGAATCCCACCTGTCTTTTAGCCTCATTAATGAGCCACTTGACAGCATTATCCTTGAACCAGCAGAGGGTTAGAGATGCCTTGGGCATTTAAGAGAAGTCCCATGGTTCTCCTGTGTCCAGGAAACACTGTTGAGTTTTCCTGCTTGTAGTGGGAGTCTCTTGTTGTCAGTCACTCAGTGCCAGATTGAGGGCCTCGACATTGGGAAGGGGGGCTGCTCAAACACACGCCTGCCTTTGCCACTGACCTCCCTGCACCCTCCATGGCGCCCCCACCCCGTGACCTGAACCTTGCCCAATCACCTGTGTCCAGGGATCTAGCAGAGATCCTCAGGCTGTGCCTCAGTGTATTACCAGCAGCAGTCACTGGTCTTGGTGGCATTACTGACAGTCTAGAACTGCCGGCCTCTGATTGGCCAGTAGCTGTCAGGGGAAGGAGGCTTTATGTATGGAAGACCCAATGCTAGCCAGTTAAGTAAAGCACATCGAATATCCCCCTGTGGAAGTGACATGGGGTTCCCATCAGTTCTCCATCCGATGTGGGGTTGGACTCCCATTGCTGAGACTAAATAATCCGAACATTATATTTTTGGATTACTGGTGAAGATTGATGCTGTTGAATACAGAGACCAATTGCTGTGAGGTATTGTAGATTTTCAGAAAATCCTTCATTTATAATGTCATAATTCTGAAAAATGAAATCCAAATTTAGGGTAACCTGATATTCTGGGCAATTTCATATTCGTGTTCAATATCTGTGATTGGCAATGAAAAACTGTTGGGGATTTTGGGTTCTTGTACCATTTCTACCTTTTCTTGTTTTATTTTCTGTTTAGCAATAACCTGTGGTAACCCTGGGGCAATCCTGAATGGATATTATAAGGCACCAAATTGGACAGTTGGAAATAAAGTTACCTTTTATTGTGACATTGGGTGAGTAGTCTGTATATAAATCACTGCATCATTTTGGTGAGGGACTATATTATTTTAATGTTGTGATTGAGACAATTTCAGATAACCACACCCAGCCATCACATTTCTGATGAAAGTTCTGACGTGAGATGAGTGAGGCTTCCATTTCTATGTTCAACTGGCAATTTAAAACACAATCTTTTTACTGATCAAGCTGAGGGATGTTCGTGCTGAAATAGGAACATTAATGGAAAGATGGAAATGCTAAATATGTTATTGATAACAAGGTCCATTTACTGGATCAACACTGGATCCGTGTCTGCTCGTTCTTTAGAATGCTAAAATTATATTAAAAGTCAGCTTGAAAGTGAACTTTATGGACCAATGTTCCGCCTGTGCTCTGTACTTTATATGGAGTCTAACCTGCACTTTTAATCTTCAGCAGCAATACAACAGTATTTGATTTATATTTCATTGTTCTGCTAACCTAGTTCCATGTTTGTAATTTTTTTTTACCACAGCGTGTTGATAGCTCATCAGTGCTTTGAACCTTAGAATTCTTACCTGGCCAGCAAACTGTAACACTTTTCCAATCAATCTTCATGATTTTGATAACAGGTGGCTTGTGTTTCTTTTTCTAGATACAACATTGTCGGCAGGGATTATCGGCAATGTACAGCTGAGGGTTGGGATGGCGAGGTTCCATCCTGTGAACGTAGGTTTATGTTTTCCTGTTTTGAAAACTTGCTTTTTATTGCCAAATGATTGATCAACTTCTAATAAATTGTTAGTAATGCTAATTCACATCCTAGATTTCTTCCTACGGCATTATGACATCTCCTAGCTTGGATTTCCAACTTCTTGGAGTGGGAAGAAGCATTAATTCAATGCTTTTATTCAACATTGCATGATAAAGATTTATAATGTGTAGAATAAGAATGGCCATCAAATCAACCCAGCTCCCTCCAAAAGATTTTCAACTTCTACCCTAGCGCCAATTGTGGTGTTGGAGCAAGGGAACCGAGACTTGGTGGGTGTTGAGAAGTTTAGGAGGTGCTACTTTTAGTGTAGTTTTAACTGAGAGCTAGTGGCAGTTTGGATTATGACAGATCTAAGAAGTGAGAGAGACATAAAAGAAAAGTGCAACCAATGTTAATGATCTATACTTAAAGCTTATACTACCTCTTTTTCCTCTTCTATTCTTCTTTAAAGACTCTACTATGTTTGTGCTGCAATGCATTGGTTCTGTTAGTGCAGCCAATAGGAAACCATTGTGTTAATTTACATTTGAGTGTAAATAATAGATATAAATGGGGTGACAAAAAACATGGTGGAAGATTTTAGTGACCGGGGTGCTTCTGGTCTCTCACCATTTAGTAAGTAGATGCATATCTGACATGATGATTTTGGATTGCTGGTGAAGATTGATGTAGGTCAATGCACGGTGCTGTTGAAGACAGTGTTGTGAGGCGTTGCAGGTTGAAAGAAAGCCTTGCGTTTGTGTTACTGTAATTCTAAAAAATTAATTCCAAACATTAATATTATGGACAATTTGGTTGTGCCTGTTCATCTTCATGTTAAATATTGCAATGAAAACGATTTTGTGACCATCCTATCTTTTCTCATTTCATTTTCTGTGTAGCAATAAACTGTGGTCACCCTGGGAAGATTCCGAATGGATATTATAGGTCTCCAAATGGGACAGTTGGAAATAAAGTTACTTTTTATTGTGACTTTGGGTGAGTATTCAGTATATAAATTATTAAATAATTCTGGTGAAAGACTATTATTTATTGTTGTGATTAAGACAATTTCAGATAACCATCCTTCATGCTTCACATTTCTGATGGCAGCACTACATGTAAGGCTTGAGTGAGGCTTCAAATTTGGTGCTGAAGTGACCATTTAAAAAAAAATCTTTATACTGATCAAGGCAAGCGATGTTAATGTTTGGATTGGATTATTAATGCAAAAATGGAAATGCCGAATGTGTTAATGATCTCTACTCCATAATCTGAGATCAACAGTGGTCATCTGTGTCTACTGATTCATCAAAATGCTTAAATTAGATTGAAAAGCAGTTTGAAGGTGAGCTGGATGTATCAATATTTCTCCTGTGCACTGTACTTTATACGCTGTCTCACGAGCATTATTTATTTAGCAACAACACAACTATATTTGATTCCTCATTCTTCTGCTAACCTAGTCCCATCTTTTCTATTTTTTAAAGTGTACAGCTATTTTGATAGATTTATTTCTCTATGGAGCTTTAGAACTCTAACTTTGGCAGCACACTAACACTTTTCCAATTAATGTTCGGGTTATTAATACAGGTGGTTTGCTTCTCTTTTTTTAGGTACAAAATGGTGGGTAGAGATTATTGGCAATGTACAGCTGAGGGATGGGATGGTGAGGTTCCATCGTGTGAACGTAAGTGATGTTTCCCTGTTTTGTAACGTGACTGTCATGCTTGTCTGTACCTAATAATTGAGCCACCTTCAATGAATTGTTGTGTAGTATTGGTTCAAACATTCAGGTTTTCTTCCCTACAGAGTTTTGACATCTTCAAGCCGTGGAGTTCTGCTTCTTTTTGGAATGGGTTGAAAAAAATGAATTGCTTTGATTCAACATTACATATTTAAGATATGTAACGTGTGTAAAAAGCAATGACCATTCATCAAATCAATCCAGCTAACTCCAGAAGAATTTAATTTTCTCCCCTAGTGCAAATGGTAGTGATGGACCAAGGAGCTTTGTTTTGGTGGATGGTGGAAAGTTTAGGAGGCACTTCAGATGATAAGCAGGACTCTGGACGATGAGAGACTGAGGAGGTGGATGTGAAAGTAAAAAAGAAATCAATGTTAATGATCCTTACTTAAATAATACACACACTCCTTTGTGTAAAGGCACCCCTAGGTAGCAGTGACCACAACATGATTGAATTTTCCATCCAGTTTGAAAGGGAGAAGAGTGGGTCTAAGACTAGTATCTTAAACTTAAATAAGGGCAAGTATATGGGATGAAAGCTGAGCTAGCTGAAGTGAACTGGGAAACTAGGCTAGAGGATAGATCAATAGAAAAGCAATGGCAGATATTTAAGGGGATATTTCAGAGTTTTCAGAATAAGTACATTCCTACTATAAATAAAAATTCTAAGGGGAGGACCCATGGTTAACTAGAGATGTTAAGGAAAGTATCAAACTTAAGGAAAAAGCATACAACCCCGCAAAGATGAATGGCAGGACAGATGATTGAACAGAATATAACGAATGGCAGAGAATGACCAAAGGGTTAGTCAGGAGAAATAAATTAGAGTATGCGAGGAAGCTAGCTAGAAATGCAAAATCAGATAGCAAAAGTTTCTACTGGTACTTAAAAAGGAAAAGAGTAAGTAAAGCGAGTGTTGGTCCTCCAGAGAGTGCCAGTGGGGAGTTAATAGTAGATAATAAGGAAATGGCCGAAGAAATGAACAAATATTTTGCTTCTGTGCTCACTATAGAGGATACAAAAAGATTCCAGTAATAGCAGCAAATCAGGTGAACAGGAGAAAGGAACTTGGTGAAATTAAAATCACTAGGGAAACGGTACTGAACAAATTGATGGAGCTGCAGGCTGGCAAGTCTCCGGGTCCTGATGGAATGCATCCTAGGGTCTTAAAAGAGGTGGCTAATGAGGTAGTTGATGTGCTGGTGATAATTTTCCAAAATTTGCAAGATTCTGGAAAGGTTCCATTGGATTGGAAAGTAGCAAATGTAACCCCAATATTCAAGAAGGGAGGGAAGCAGAAAATAGGGAACTATAGGCCAGTTAGTTTGAAGTCTGTCATGGGGATGTTATTAGAATTGATCATTAAGGAGGTTATAGTTGGGCACTTAGGAGAGTTCAAGACAATTAGGAAGAGTCAGCATCGTTTTGTGAAAGGAAAATCATGTTTAACCAATTTATTGGAGTTTATTGAAGGAGTAACATGTGCAGTGAATAGAGGGGAGCCTGTTGACGTATTGTACTTGGATTTCCAGAAGGCATTTGATTAGCTGCCATATCAAAGGTTATTATAGAAAATAAAAGCGCCTGGTTTAGTGGGTAACATATTAGCATGGATAGAAGATTGGCTGGCTGGCAGAAAGCAGAGAGTATGCATAAATGAGTCTTTTGCTGATTGGCAGGATATGACGAGAGGAGTCCCACAGGGATCTGTACTGGGGCCTCAACTTTTTACGATTTACATCAATGACTTAGATGAGGGGAGTGAAGACATGGAAGTTAAATTTGCAGATGACACAAATATAGGTAGGAATGTATGTTGTGAAGAGGACATGAAGAGGTTGCAGATGGATATAGTTAGGTTGAATGACTGGGAAAAGATCTGGTAAATGGAGTTTAATGTGGGAAAATGTGAAGTTGTTCTCTTTGGCAGGAAGAACAAAAAAGCAGGGTACTACTTAAATGGAGAACGGCTGCATAATTCTAAGGTGCAGAGAGATCTAGGTGTTCTAGTACATGAGTCACAAATTTAGTATGCATGTACAGCAAGTAATTAAGAAGGCTAATGGAATGCTATCCTTTATTATGAGAGGGATTGACCAAAGAAGTAAGGATGTTATGCTTCAGTTATACAGGGCATTGGTAAGACCGCATCTCGAATACTGTGTGCAGTTTTGGTCTCCTTATTTAAGGAAGGATGTAAATGCATTGGAGGTGGTTCAAAGGAGATTTACTAGATTGATACCTGGAATGAGTGGGTTGTCTTATGAGGAAAGATTGGACAGACTGGGCTTGTTTCCACTGGAGTTCGGAAGAGTGAGTGGTGATTTGATTGAAGTATACAATATCCTGAATGACTTTGACAAAGGGAACATCGGAAGGATGTTTCCTCTGATGGGTGAGGCAAGAACTAGGGGGCACTGTTTTAAAATTAGAGGTCGCCTTTCAGGACAGAGATGAGGAGAATTTTTTTTCTCTGAGGGTTGTGCAACTTTGGAACTCTGCTTCAGAAGATGGTGTAGGCAGAGTCATTGAATATTTTTAAGGCAGAGGTAGATAGATTCTTGTAAGGCAAGGGAATCAAAGTTATCGGGGTTAGATGGGGATGTGGAAATCGAAACACAAGATAATCAGCCATGACCTTATTGAATGGCTGATCAGGCTCGAGGGGCTGAGTGGTCTACCCCTTTTCCTATTTCTTATGTTCTGATGTTCTTCTGTTCCTCTTCCATTGTTGTTCTCAGATTCAACCAGACCTGTCTCTGCCCTACTGACTTAGTAGTGTTGATGCTGCCTCTTGGAAACTGTTGCATTAATTTGCTGATCAAGCTTGAGTGAAAGTAATAGATATACATGAAAAGACAAGAATATGATGGAAGATTTTAGTGGGGGTGGTGCTGAGGTAGAGCAGATAATGGAAGTGGAAATGGTCACTTCTTCACTTTTGAGTTCCAACACCCTAAAAATAAGGGACAGCATTCCATTAAATAGTTTGATTATGTTTTGGACGTGTGCATAATTTTTCAGTATCATTTTCACCATTTGGAAAGTAGGTGGATACATACATGGTTTAATGGAGTTTGCTGGAGCAAACATGATGACGGGAAAAGGGGAGGCATTGGTGACAGAAGAAAAGAACAGGACGACCAGAGTCAGGAAATCTAACCCCAAATAAGCTGGGGGCCAGGAAAGGCCTGATGCCGAAATCCCACCTTTCGGTGGTGTGATGTCTCGTAGGCTTGTTCGTCATCCATTTGTGAGCAATTATCCCTAAACCCAGCAGAATTTAGAGATGGCTGATGGATTTAAGATGAGTCGCATGGCTCTCCTGTGCCTCCCGAAGACATCCCAGCAAATGCTATCGGGTTTTCCTGCTGTCTTGTAGTGGGAGTCTCTTCTTGTCAGAGATTCAGTGCCTGATTGAGGGACCTGGCATTGGGAAAGGGGGATGCTGAAACCCATGCCCTGCCCTTGCCACTAACCTCGCTGCACTCCCCAGGTGTCCTTCCCCGTGACCTGAACCCCACGCCAATTGTCTGTGTCCATGGATCCAACAAAGATCCTTGGGCTGGACCTCACTGTATCACCAGCAGCAGCCACTGGTCTTGGTAGCCTTCCCAGCAATTGAGAAATGCCAACCTCTGATTGGCCGGCAGGTGACGGGGGTGGGATTTCCAGCCACCTGGAGGCTTGATCTATGGAAGGACCGATGCCGGCCAGTTAATTAAATCACATTGGGTCCTCCCCATGGAAATGAGGGGGGCTCCCACCTGTTTTCCAAAAGGTGCGGGTTGAAGCTGTTAGATAATCCCAGCCGTTATGTTTTTCGATTGCTTGTGAAGATTGATGCTCTTGAATACAGAGACCAGTTGCTGTGAGGTCTTGTAACTTTAGAGAAAATCTTTTTATAGCACCATAATTCTGAAAAATGAGTTCCAAATTTATATTAACCTGGTATACTGGGCAATTGTGTAGTAGTATTTCATGTTCGTGTTAAATATCTGTGATTGGCAATTAAAAACTATTAGGGATTTTGGGTTCTTGTACAATATCTACTTTCTCTTGTTTCATTTCCTGTTTAGCAATAACCTGTGGTAACCCTGGGGCAATCTTGAATGGATATTATAAGGCACCAAATTGGACAGTTGGAAATAAAGTTACTTTTTATTGTGACATTGGGTGAGTAGTCTGTATATAAATCACTGCATAATTTTGGTGATGGACTATACTATTTTAATGTTGTGATTAGGCAATTTCTGATGACCACACTCAGTCTTAACATTTCTGATGAAAGCACTGATGTGAGCTCTGAGCGGGGCTTCCATTTTTGTGTTTAACTGGCAATTTGAAACACAATCTTTATACTGATCAAGGTGAGAGTGTTCATGCTGAAATAGGAATATTAATAGAAATATGGAAATGTTAAATGTGTAATTGATAACATGGTCCATTTGCTTCTGGCTATGCGCCGTACTTAATATGGGATCTGACCTGCACTTGTATTTTTAAGTGGCAATACAACAGTATTTAATTCCTATTTAATTGTTCTGTTAACCTAGTTCCATGTTTGTTTCTTTTTACCTTAGTTTGTAGATAGTTCAATCGATTTTTCTTCTATGTATCTTAGAATTCCTACCTGGTCAGTAATTATAAGATTTTTCCAATCAACCTTCATGACCCTGATAACATGGCTTGTGTTTCTTTTTCTAGATACAACATTGTTGGCAGGGATTATCGACAATGTATAGCTGAGGGGTGGGATGGCGAGGTTCCATCCTGTGAACGTAGGTTTATGTTTCCCTGTTTTGTAAAATAACTAACTTGCTTTTTATTGCCAAATGATTGATCCACTTCTAATGAATTGTTAGTAATGTTGATACTCTTCTAAGATTTCTTCCTATGGTATTTTGACATCTTCTAGATTGGAAGTTCATCTTCCTGGTATGGGAAGAAGCAGAAATTCAGTGCTTTGAATCTACATTGCATATCAAAGATTTATTGGCTGTGATCTTCCACCCGCATTTGCAGCCGTCGTGTTCGATGGAGAGATCGGAGAATCTTGCGAGAAGGCCCTAATCACGTTTCCTGATGACATAAATCCAGGACGTGATTGTCCCCTTCCCCCCACCAATGACAGGCCGCGTTTCCTGCTGTTGAACGTTGGGAACTTAACTGTAATAAATTTGCATCTAATTGTTGTGGCCATACACAGGAATCTTCTCTCAGCATCAAATTTCAATCCCATGACGGTGTGATTTCATGACGGTGTAATTTACAACTGCCTTTAAAAGGCGTGAACCTGGCGATCTCAACTTCAAGGGGTACTCGGGGTGTATGTTCACAACTTTGCGCAGCTCTCATGATGATCCCAGTGGCTCGGCGGATTTGGGGGGGTGGGGTGGGGGCGGGGTGGGGGTGCACAGGCAAGTCTCCACAGAGGCCCCTTCGTGGCTGGCTTGCACGGGTGGCAGTGCAAAGGGGGAAGGATGAGAAGGCAACCTCAGGGCAAGGGCAACAGTGCGGGGGGAAGTCATGGCAGCACCGACTGAAGTTTGAGCACAAACACATAGGCGGGGGGGTTGGGAGAAAAAGAATGGTTGGGCTATTGGCAATATGAGTCAAAGATGAGCATTCCACCACAGCTGAGAGCGTTTAGCTTGCGCTCAAGTGACATGCTTGGAGTCAGCCTAGTCAAGCAATTGTGCCCACTCAAGGAGCACTAATTCCTCACTGTGTCAATCATTTCTTTTTTTCTCATTCATTCATGGGATGTGGACTTTGCTGGCTGGGCCAGCATTTATTGCCCATCCCTAGTAGCCCTTGAGAAGGTGGTGGTGAGCTGCCTTCTTGAACCGCTGCCGTCCATGTGGTGTAAGTACACCCACAGTGCTGTTAGGAAGGGAGTTCCAGGATTTTGACCCAGCAACAGTGAAGGATCGGTGATATATTTCCAAGTCAGGATGGTGAGTGTCTTGGAGGTGGTGATGTTCCCATCTATCTGCTGCCCTTGTCCTTCTAGATGGCAATGGTCGTGGGTTTGAAAGGTGCTGTCGAAAGAGACTTGGTGAACTCCTGCAGTGCATCTTGTAGATGGTACACACTGCTGCTACTGTCCGTCAGTGGTGGAGGGAGTGAATGCTTATGGATGTAGTGCCAATCAAGTGAGCTGCTTTGTCCTGGATGGTGTCAAGCTTCTTGAGTGTTGTGGGAGCTGCACTCATCCAGGCAAGTGGAGAATATTCCATCACACTTCT
This sequence comes from Carcharodon carcharias, assembly GCF_017639515.1. Lineage (NCBI taxonomy): Eukaryota > Metazoa > Chordata > Chondrichthyes > Lamniformes > Lamnidae > Carcharodon > Carcharodon carcharias. The sequence goes on from NC_054475.1 coordinate 23,235,043, forward strand.
GACTTGTGCCTTGTGGATGGTGGACAGGCTTTGGGGAGTCAGGAGGTGAATTACTCACCACAAGTTCCTAGCCTCTGACCTGCTCTTGTAGTCATAGTATTTATATGGCTAGTCCAGTTCAGTTTCTGGTCATGGTAACCCCCAGGATGTTGATAGTGTGGGATTCAGTGATGGTAATGCCATTGAACATCAAGGTTTCTCTCTTGTTGGAGATGGTCATTGCCTGACACTTGTGTAGCGTGAATGTTACTTGCCACTTGTCAGCCCAAGCCTGGATATTGTCCAGGTCTTGATGCATTTGGACATGGACTGCTTCAGTATCTGAGGAGCCGCAAATGGTGCTGAACATTGTGCAATCATCAGTGAACATCCCACTTCTGTCCTTATAATGGAAGGAAGGTCATTGATGAAACAGCTGAAGATGGCTGGGCCTAGGACACTACTCTGAGGAACTCCTGCAGTGCTGTCCTGGAGTTGAGATGACTGACCTCCAACAACCACAACCATCTTTCTTTCTGCTAAGTATGACTCCAACCAGTGGAAAGTTTTCCCCTGAGTTCCATTGACTCCGGTTTTGCTAGGGCTCCTTGCTACCACACTCAGTCAAATGCGGCCTTGATATCAAAGGCAGTCACTCTCACCTCACCTCAGGAGTTCGGCTCTTTTTGTCCATGTTTGAACTAAGGCTGTAATGAGGTCAGGAGCTGAGTGACCCTGGCAGAACCCAAGCTGAGCATCAGCAAGCAAGTTATTGCTCAGCAAGTGCCACCTGATAGCACCCTTCCATCACTTTATTGGTAGGATGATGGGGCTGTAATTGGCCAGGTTGGATTTGTCCTTCTTTTTGTGCACAGGACATACCTGGGCAATTTTCCATATAGCTGGGTAGATGCCAGTGTTGTAGCTGTAATGAAACAGCTTGGCTAAGGGCATGGCAAGTTCTGGAGCACAAGCCTTTAGCACTATTGCCAAAATATTGTCAGGTCCCATAGCCTTTGCAGTATCCAGTGCCTTCAGCCATTTCTTGGTATCACATGGAGTGAATCAAATTGGTTGAAGACTGACATCTGTAACGCTGGAGACCTCCGGAGGAGGCCGAGATGGATCATCCACTTGACACTTCTGGCTGAAGATTGTAGCAAATTCTTCAGCCTTATCTTTTGCAATGATGTGCTGGGCTGCTCCACCATTGAGGATGGGGATATTTGTGGAGCCGCCTCCTCCAGTGAGTTGTTTAATTGTCCACCACCATTCACGACTGGATGTGGCAGGACTGCAGAGTTTAGATCTGATCAGTCGATTGTGGTATCTGTACAATTAACCCCTTGCCCACACACTTCAAAGTTGAATGAGGGCTATGATGCTGCAGAACCAATGCGCGACTGGGCAAGCCTGAGGATCCTGTTTGGAAAGGTGGCCATCGAACACTGATGGAGGAGTGCGCTCTGAAGGCCTTGCATTATGTTTTAGTTGACACTGAAAAGTCACTGTCATGATACAAGTAAACTGCAAAGCCTTGGAGTCCAAGTTAGAAAAATGCCTGCACATGTAATGAGAGTTCAAGGTGCATTCAAGTGACGCAAGGCTGCTGCCACTCAGCCAAGTGGTGTGTGGCGGTGCTGGATGTGTGCGTGGTGAGCTTATCATGTGCACTAAACACTGGGCACCCAAGTGGTGACCTGGACTCTCCCGCATGCTTTAAGGGGCCTTGAGAAGTAGCCCCAGGTGATGACTTGACCAAGTGTGATCCTTAGGAGACAATTTCTGACCCTTGCGTCTCTCTCTCTGATGCTGCATGAGGAGACCATCAGGAACATGGAGTCTGGTGATCGCACTGTCTGCCTGATTGCTTATAGGCAGGAGGGAAGAAGGAGAAGAATGTGACAGAGGTGCCTGGCTCACAAACAGGAGCAGTAGAACCCTGAAGACCAAGGGGAGGCATGGCCTCCTACTAACGCAGAGGATGAACACCACAGAGCCATTGCTCATAGGAGCGTTGTGAGATGCAGGGTCTACAGACAGCGCATGTGCTACCTGAAGATGAGCATGAACCAGTGTTGCCGATGCCTGTGCATGTGTCAAGTGAATGGGTCACTTACATCTGCCACTTTCTGCAGGATTTGGTACCACGGGGACTCAGAGGGCATCCACTGCCATTGGCAGGTAAAGTTACCGCCGCACTCAATTTCTATGGCAGTGGTTCCTTCCAGAGCTCCACTGGGGACCTTCATGGGATCTTGCAAGCCTCCACCAGCAAATGTATCCAGGAAATCACGGATGCCCTTTTTGCCAAGGCACACACCTTTGTCAAATTCAACAGGGGTCAGGTAAACGAAGAAGCAAGAGTGCTGGGATTTGCTGAGATTCCCGGGCTTCCATAGGTGCAAGGTGCCATCACCTACACCCACTCTCTTAAATCGTCCTGGCAACAGGCAGTCCGGGATGTGAACCGCAAAGGCTTCCACTCCCTCAATGTTCAGCTGGCCTGCGACCATAACAAACGGTTTATGCAGGTATGTGCAGGATCCTCAGGAAGCGTCCACAATTCATACATCCTCAGATGCCTGTCTCAGATCCCTGATATCTTCCAGGGACCACACAGGATTATGGGTTGGCTCCTTGGGGACAAGGGCTGCCCACAAAGGATGACACCTGTGCAGCAGCCACAGAGTCCTGGTAAGAGAAGGTCCAACGAGGCTCATGCCACAAGCCGAAGTTTGGTTGAACATGGCATTGGCATCTTAAAAATGAGGTTCTGGTGCCTGAACAGATCTGGTGGAGTGCTGCAGTACCCTCCCCAGAGGATGTTACGCTTCATAGTGGCTTGCTGCGCTCTACGAAACCTGGAGATGCAAAGTGGGGGGAAAGGCCTGGATGATGAGGAGATGCAAGAGCTGCACGTCTCCTCTGATGAGGAGGAGGTCTAAGGAATGAGGGTGATGAGGTCCTGGAAGGTGAGGGTGCTGGCAATGAGGCTACCACACAGGCCAAATAAGGCAGGCGGACTCGTGAGGCCCTCATTACCTCAAGATTCCAGGAGGATGATGACGAGATGCAGTGAGGACACTGCTGAGATCTTCACAGTGCCCCTGGGAATGGTTGACTCCTGTCTGGCTAAGGGCAGCACACACACGCTCTGTGAAGAGACTCATATCATTGCTGCTGAGTAACAGTGGCCAAATGGATTTTGAGAAAACTTGATCCTTCTTCACCTGATCCCTTCACCACACCTTCACCTGTCAGTAATGGTGTCAAGATGGGAGAGGCAGCCCCACCTTTAAAGGTGCTGAGAGCACACAGAGAACATCACAGAACCCAGTGATGCTTGGATACGAGATTCTTGCAGCAAACACAAGGCATATGGAGATGCTCACATCACTAATCTGGACAGTGATCTTGAAGCCAGATAATCACTGCATACAAAAGATTACGCTCTGCACAAGGGAGAAGACTGGACTGCGACAATAGCCTTTGCTTTGTGTAGGAAATAAGGTTTTATATCTGATTGACACAGGCATGCTCAACATAACAAGGAGCCATTGGCAAGGACACATTCTTGAGAGCGTATTTTCAATGGTCAGCATTAAGTACAAGTGACTAACACCCATGCCCACTTTGTGCAACTAAATTTTCTTGACCTTCTTAACCCTGCCGCTGTCTTGGTGCCCCCTGACATCCACAGTGGAGGGAGAGGTGGCCTGCTGACTGCTAAGCCCTGTTGTCTGTGATGACCTTGGCAGGGTCCTCTGGAAGGCCGAGACCTGGAGGGCCCCGGCCTGCTTTTGGGGTACAGCCATATGACAGTGGCACCTTCCTCAGCCAGTGGAGCTGGTGCTGCTGGGGTCACAGGAAGAGGAGATTCAGATGGGCTAGAAATTCCTGAAGTCCTGTGTGGATATCACCAAGGTGTGCACCTGCTGATTCTCCTCCCTATGGGTACCCTGGCTGACTCCTTCAGAGGAAGAGACAGCTGGAATGGGTTCACATTGGCATTGATGGATGCCTGCAAGAGCCTCAGCAATGAAGAGCAGCTCCTGCAGCAGTGCAGGACCAATGTCCTGGAACAAGGTCTCCAAGGTGGCTACCCATCCTACCAGTGTTGAGCATGATGCATTGGCATGTTGGTGCTCACCTTAGGCTGAAGGCTGATGGACTCCAGCATTGTGCCTTGCAATCTGTGGAGTGCAGTGGACATCCCTTCCTGATGCTCCCAAGCTTGCCTTTGCATCTCCAGCAACTGAGGTATGACTAAGTCCAGAGTTGGACACAGAAGATTTCTGGCCTCCAGCAGTCCTCCAAGTGATGGCAACCAGGGAAATCCCTGCCTCCGCCTGCTGTGGATTGGACAGTGTGATGTGCTCACCAGATTGTAACCCAAAAGCAACTCTAGAACTAGGTCCCACCAAGGTGTGTATCTCTGCACTAGTGGAGGGTGTGGGTGAGCACTGTGACGGGTCTTCAAGAAGGGTTCCTCCTCCAAGGTTTCTTTGGGGCTTGAGTCGAGGACCTGACTCATGGACCCCTTTGGTTGCGTCCCAGATGTGCCTGTGAAAGCAAGGAGAGATAATTAGTGCATGGCAAAGGATTGTGGAACAGGGGACCTGACTCACAGCATGGTTGTCTGAAGGATGTTGCGCTGCTGGATCCTCACTTGGTTGAGTACCGCCAACCTCACTGTCAGCACAGGAACAGCCCAGAGCATCGCCGGCCAGCTGGATGGCTTATTTTCAGTCTGTGAGGACCCTGATGTTGGGCATTCCTCCATCAGTCTGCGACCTCTCCCTTTTGTTGTGTGCCAGCTTGTCCTGCATGAATACAGATGGAGAGAATGTAAGCAGGATGCCTGATATGTGTGGGTGGTGAGTGGCGTCATGTATGGGATGAGGACACGATCCGCAGGGCAGGTGAAGACATGTGTGTAAGTGTGAATGGTGATGTCCCTTGAACTGGCAGTGAATGAGATCCCTGTGGATGTCTGATGGGTTTGTGAGTGTGTGACTTGAGAGTAATGAGAAGAGTGACTGGCGGAACAGAAGAGATCATTCATCCTTTTTAGGCACTGGGTGGCTGTCCTCTGCAGGGTGTTGGCACTGACCACCGCCTCCCTTGCTGGATTGGTAACCTTGCTTACTGGTCTTCACCCAGAGCAGGGGTGGACGAATTTGCGGTGGGACACCACTGTGTCAAGTAGGCGTTCGAGGGTGGCTACGCTAAATTTGGGGGCAGCATATTTCCTCCCTTTGGCAGCCATGGCTTTCCAGCAGCTTTCGATCCCTTAGAGAGTGCTAGATCTGTGCATGGGCGCCCTTTAAATAGGGCACCCAGATTACTGAAGGCCTGAGGCCACTGCAGGGCGGGCAAATCAGAGGCCACCTCGCCAGCAATCCGCTATGAAACTCTGAATTTTTGAAACAAAGTGCTACCTGATACAGCGTAAAAAACCGCCATTATTCTTAGCTGGTCAAACGCCGATTTCCCCGCCCAATATCGGAATTTGACGATTTCTGGGATGATTCCATCCATCATGTGTGACTTGAGAAATGGCCATTCATCAAATCAACCCCGCTACCTCAAAATGATTTTAGCCATCTACCATAGCACCAACGGTAGTTTCAGAGCACTGAGCCAAGTTTTGGTGGTGATAAGGAAGTTTAGGAGGTGCTATTTTTAAAGTAGTTTTAGCTGACAAGAAGCAATTTGGGCCACGTGGGTGGTTTGGCAAGTAAAGGAAGAGTGCAATTACTGTGAGTGATCTGTAGCCAAACCCCATACTCTTACTACCTTTTGTTCCTCTTCTATTCTTGTTTAAAGACTCTACTGTGTTTGTGCCCCACTGAATTGGTTGGTGTTAGTGCAGCCAATAGGAAACTGCTGCATTAATTTATGCTTGAGTGAAGGTAACAGATATTGATGAGGTGACAAGAACATGGTGGCAGGTTTTTGTGGCCGTGATGCAGAGGTGTAGGGGATAATGCCATGTTGCAGAAATAAGTGATCTTTGTGATGGAGAATAGACTTTGAAGCCACTTCCTCAATTTTGAGTTAATTAACTATTTTAATCAGATTTTGTACCTGTACGTGGACACCTAAATATCTTTGCTCCTCCATGGTAACTTGATATTGTAGACAATTTGGTCATGGCTATTTATCGTCATGTTAAATATGGCAATAAAAAAACTATTGGAGATTTTGGAGTTTTGTATTAATCCTATCTTGTTTTATTTTATTTTCTGTGTAGCAATTAGCTGTGGTAACCCTGGGGAGATTCTGAATGGATTTTATACCGCACCAAATGAGACAGTTGGAAATAAAATTTATTTTCGTTGTGACATTGGGTGAGTATTCAGTATATAAATTACTAAATAATTTTGATGAAGGACAATTTAATTATAATGTTGTGATTAAGATAATTTCAGATAGCTATCTCTTGTGCTTCACATTTCTGATAACTGCACTCCATGTGAGCTCTGAATGAGGCTTTCAATTTAGTGTTGAACTGACAATTAAAAAAAAACCTTTGTACAGATCAAGGTGAGAAATGTTAGTGCTTGGACTTGAATATTAATGCAAAGCTGGAAATTCAGAACATGTTAATGATCCCTAGACCCACAATCAGAGATCAATACTGGTTGTCTGTGTCTGCTGGTTCTTCAAAATGCTTAAACTGTATTGAAAATCAGCTCTAAGGTGAGCTGGATGCACCAATATTTCTCCTACGCACTGTACTTTATATGGGGTCTCACCACGTTTTTTTTAGCAACAATGCAACTGTATTTGAATCCTTCATTTTTCTGCTAATCTAGTCCCATCTTTTCTCATTTTTAAAGTTTATTGCTATTTTGTTAGAATTCTAAAGCTTCCTAGAGAAATAAATCTAACCTGTTAAGCACAGAAACACTTTTCCCATTAACCTTCAGGTTACTAACAAAGGTGGTTTGCTTCTCTTTTCCTAGATACAAAATGGTGAGTAGAGACTATCGGCAATGTACAGCTGAAGGATGGGATGGCGAGGTTCCATCCTGTGAACGTAAGTTATATTTCCCTGTTTTGTAATGTGACCAACTTGCTTGCCTTTACCAAATGATTGAGCCACCAGCAATGAATTGTCGTGTAGTATTGGTTCACACCCAAGTTTTCTTCCCTACGGTATTTGGACATCTTCTAGTTTGGAATTCCAACTTCTTGGAATGGGAGTAAACAGTTACTCAATGCATTGATTCAACATTGCATAGTAAAGGAAAGCAATGGCCTTGGTTTGCGCTCCTGGGTTGGGAACTCAGAGTTGGGATAATTCACAGCTCCATGAAACTGACCTGGGGGAAAAAGTGGCCTATAAGTTGGAATTTTCATTCCAGGGGAAGCGGGTGAAATGAATTTGGGCCCGACGGCCCCTGAATGAGTGTGGAGGCTGCTGGGTGCAGAGGAGGGCAGGGTGAATGGCCTGCCTCTGTGCTCTGGTACTTTGTCAAATTTTGAAAAAGACAATAAAACAGAACATCCTTCCAGCCTTCATCACTACCCCCCCACCCATCCCTCCACACACTATCCTTGCCCCATCCATGCTAACCCATGTCACCTCATACCTTGTACCCACCCTACACCATCCAGGCCAATGTGTGAAATGAGAAATGGCCATTCATCAAATCAATCCTGCTACCTCCAGAAGACTTTGATCTTAATTAGCACCAATAGTAGTGTTGGAGCAAGGAGCCAAGTTTTGGTGGGTTACGAGAAGTTTGGGAGGTGCTAGTTTTAGGGAACTTGAGTTAATGGGCAGCAATAGTCTGGTCCATGGGAGATCCAGGAGGAAGAAGTGGGAAGTAAAGGATAAGTGCAATTGATTTTAAGGATTCATGCTCCCTTCACTTCCTCTTCCATTCTCTTCCTAGTTTGTTTGTGCCCCACTGAATACATTCATGCAGCCAATAGGAAACTGTTGCATTAATTTACACTTGAGTGAAAGTAATAGATATTGATGAGGCAACAAAAACATGGTGGAAAATTTTAATGGCAGCTGTGCTGAGGTAGAGCAGCTAACACTCTGGAAGCATAAATAAGCAATCTTCGAGATGAACAAGAAGCTTTGAAGATACTTGCTCATTTTGGAGTTCAGCCATTCTTGAAATAATGGACAATATTGATATCAGGACTTTGATTCTATTTTGCACTTTTGCATTAGTTTTTAGTGCCTTGCCAACATGGAAACCTAAATCCCTGTGCTCCTCCATGGCTCCGAGTATCTCGCCACTTAGTCAGTAGATGGAGATTGATGCACGCCAATACAGAGTGCAATTGAAGACAGAGAGGGAATTGTAGTTGTGAAGTTTTGTGGACTAAGAGAAAGTCTTGCATTTGTGTTGCCATAATTTTGAAAAATGAATTCCAAAGTTGGGCTAATGTGATAATTTGGGCAATTATGTTAAGTACTGTGAATTGCAATGATAAAAAGCTCTTGGAGAATTTGGGATTTTGTCACATTTCTATCTCTTCTCATTTTATTTCCTGTGTAGCAATAACCTGTGGTAACCCTGGAGTGATTCTGAATGGATTTTATACCGCACCAAATAAAACAGTTGGAAATAAAGTTACTTTTTATTGTGACATTGGGTGAGTTTTCAGTATATAAATTACTGAATAATTTTGATGAGGGACTACATTATATTAATGTTGCGCTTAAGACAATTTTAGATGACTGCCCATTTCTGAGTCTTCATATTTCTGATAACAGCTCTCCATGTGAGCTCTAGGTGATCCTGATTCCTTCATTGTTCTGCTAACTTAGTTTTGCAAAGGGATACAAATAGGTTACGTGATTGGGCAAAAATGTGGGAGATGGAGTTTAATTTGGGAAACTGATCTTTGATTGTTTTAATTTTTAATCATTTTTTTGATAGTTGAGTAGATTTTCCCTCCATGCACCTTAGAATTCTTATCTGGTCAACACACTGACTTCTCTAATTAACCCTCAGATGACTGATGGTGGCTTGTTTTTCTTTACCTAGATACAAAATGCTTGGTAGAGATTATCGGGAATGTACAGCTGAGGGTTGGGATGGCAAGGTTCCATCCTGCGAACGTAAGTTAAATTTCCCTCTTTTATAAAGTAATGAGCCTGCCTTCTTTGTAAACTGATATTGCCACTTTCAGAGTATTGTCCTGGAGTTTTGATTCATGCCAAGTTTCCTTCACTTCCTGCATTTTGGCATCCTCTGGCTTGGAGTTCTCTCTTCATGGAATGAGGGAGGAAAAGGTTATTCAATGCTTTGATTGAACATTGCATAATAAAGGAAAATAACAGTGTGAAAAATGAGAAACGGTCATTCATCAAATCAATCCTGTTCGTTAGAGAAGTTTTCAATCGTCTGCCCAACTGCAACTGTTAGTGTTGAAGCAAGGAGCTGAGTTTTGATGGGTGATGGACAGTTTAGGAGGTGCTAACTTCAGTGGTGTTCTAACTGACAGGAAATTGTAGTTTTGACCATGGGAAATCTAGGAAGTGAAAGTGACAGGTAAAGGAAAAGTGTGAGTGCTATTACTGACCCATAATAAATCATGCTCATACTCCCTTCTCTTCCTTTCCCATTCTTATTTTATGCTCCAACAAGATCTATTTCTGTGCACTACAGAATTAGCTGTGTTAGTACAGCACGTGTTGCAATAATTTGCTGATCAAGTTTGAGTGAAAATAATAGGTTTAGAGGAGGTGACAAAAACATGGAGAAAGATTTTATTGTTAGTGGTGCTGAGGTAGAGCAGATATTGCTTTGGAAGCAGAAATAAGTGGTCTTTGAGATAGATAGGAGACTTGAAAGTCACTCACTCACTTCTGTGTTCTAAGACCTTTTTAACCATTCCTCAGGATCGAGGATGACTTACTTCCTCCCTGGTTGATTGGATTCTGAGATGGCTGATAAGTCCAATGCACAGTCTGCCACATGTGGGGCAGGTGATGCTTGGAGGGTTGGGTAAAGGAGTTGCTGGGAGATTTGTGCACTCTCTCTGATGCCTCGATTTGGCCTCTGCATTGGCTTTGGGCGTCATGATGGGCAGGGGGCAAACCATATGGTGAATAGGCCAAAAATCTGTTTCACGCCAGCGTGAAATCACAGTGGGATCATCCGATGGTGTGCGCCATGGCAGAACGCCAATCCTGCTGGAAGCCAGCATGATCCCACTTGGATCACATTAATGGGATGCAAAGTAAGGCCCAACGGGAACTCCCACACCAGGTTTAGCTTTATGCTAGTATGAGAACACGCTAGCCTAGAACACGTCTGGACAAGTGTGATGTGCAGAAGTCAAGACTTACCATTAGGGCCTTGCTCAGATCGCGGACCTCCGAGGAGCAGGAAATGTGCCGACCTACAGCAACCAGACCCTATACAGAACACATGAATCGTATGCTGGGTGGATTCTCATGGCCATGGCACTGCCGCGAAGCAGCTTACAGATGGTGGGAGGTCTCCATGATGTCTGGGGTCTGCTTCGGAAGATCCTGGTCTTGGCCATGGTCTGCTACAGATGAGGTAGGGTGAGGAAGGTGTATCAGAGTGTGGGTGGAAGTGAAATGTTAAGGTGTGACTGGGAGAGGAAGGTGTACCAGAGTGGGTGTGAGGTTGGGAATGGAGGTGGATGAAGATGTTGGGGGGGTCCAGTGAGGTTGGTGGGGGTTGAAGGTATTAGCGGGGATGTGAGGTTAGGAGGGGGGAGCAGGCTCTACAGGGGGAGGAGGGTGTAATGGTGGAGAACGCGGCATCTGGGGAGGAAGGTGTAAGGGAAAAGAAGTTTGGAAGGGAGAATGAGTTTGGAGTGAACAAGGAGTTCGGAGGGGTGAAAGAGTCCAGGGGTTTGAAGGAGTCTGGTGGGGGGAAGGAGTTTGGCCGGGGGATGGAGAAAGGGTGGAGGAGGGAGTAAAGGAGGAATGTCCAGGTGAACGTGTAAGGGAGGGGTCTATGGAGTCGATGGCTGCCTCCTGGGGACCAAACTGAGGGCGGGCGTGGTAAGAGGGAATCGTGAGCATGAGAGGGGGTAGAGTGAGCTGGAAGGGTGGGTGGTTGAGTGTGTGATGGTAGCGATGGGAAGGAGGAGGTCGGGGAGGTCAATGTGAATGGGGGTGGGATTCTCAGGCAAGTAGGGAATGTGCACGTTCACCTGGACACCCTGGAAAGAAAGGGTTCTAGTTGGTGGGTGGAAGGTGATGCCAGGGATATCGACAGTGATGGGGGAAAGGACATGGGTGACTGGGGGAGGGAAAAGGATGGGGGAGCTTTCGAGAATCTTGACTACAAGCATAATTTCCAAATTGAAAGTGAGAGAAGCCTTGTGATGGATGGGAACAGGTGCTGCATGGGTGTGCGACCAGTGGGTGGGCGGAGATGCAGATCAGCTCAGATGGACAACAGAAAGAGAACCTCAGCAGGCAGCATTGAAAATACTTGGAACATTGAGGCGAGTGTAATGGAGAAAGGATCCGCATGCATGGGAGAGAGCTTGCATGAGGCACTGAAAGGCCCTGCCACACACACACACACACACACACACATACTTCTCCCTCCACAATCACTCGTGGTCCACTTGCGTGCAGCTGAACTGCTAGTTGGGGGAGATGCAGTGGGAGGATTTCCAAATCCTGTTACTGAAGCTGAAAGACACCATTTCACATTATTCAGTGAAAGTGAATTTATTTTCAGATTATAAAGTGACAAAATGTGTTCACCCGTGCAACCAACTGTGATCAGAAATTTTTAATTTTTCTACCCTACCATTTCTTCCCGGTGCTGCCCTGACATCTGCAGCAGGGGTGGAGACAGCCTGTGCAATGGTTGGCCCTATTTCCTCTGATGACTTTGATGTGTGTCCTCAGGAGACCCGAGGCCTTGAGGGCCCCGGCTTGCTTTGACTGTCTCCCTGTGGGCCAGCTGCTCCTTCTGTGGTGACAGAGGACGAGGTTGAGGGTATCACTGGCAAAGGGAACTCGGAGGGAGAGTACAGCCTCAGATTCCTGAGTGGATGACCCAGGCGTGTCCATCTGCTGCTGCCTCTCCCTTCAGGTGCCTGAGTGCCCCTGCCTGACTCATTGAGGTGAAGGAGCATCTGGAGGATGTCAAGATCCCCCATTTTCCTCTCGTGGTGCCTCTGCAGGAAGTCAGCCATGGCTACCGCAATGGAGTGCAGGTCTGCATGCATCTCCGTGTTCTGCTGGACCAGGGTCTCCATGGTGTCTGCCACCTTTCTCATGGAGACCTCCATGCATGCACATGTGGCAACACTTCATCAGAGAGCGGGCAGATGTACTCCTCCGACTTCTGTGCCACTCTGTAGAGGCCTCCCAACAGCTCTGCGTGATGTTCCTCTGCCTTCCACTGTCTCTGCACAATGAATTGGAAGGCTGAATCCAGAGGTTTGTCATCTGACTCAGACCTCACAGTTGCCTCTTCCCCAGCAATCCTCCAAGAGTCAGGGAGCTCATCTGAACCTGGCCTCTCCTGCTGCGGAAGCATGTTGGTGATATGACCACCAGATTGTGAAGCCGAGCCTGCTATAGATCTAGGTCCCACTGAGGTGTGTGTCTCTGTGCTGTTGGAGGGTGTGGGTGAGCGCTGTGACAGGCCTTCCAGGCTGCTCATTTCCAGCTCTTCAATGCAGGGAAGTGAACTCTTGGCTGGAGGTGAGGATCTGGATGGAGCTGAGGGACTGGCTGGCTGAGGGTGTTGGTCACTTTGCAGAGCTTCCTGTGAACCAAAGTAGTGATAGTGCATGACAGCAGAGTCAAAAGCAGGAGAGAGAGAGCACTCACAGTTACGTTGAGAGATGGATGATGTGGTGCAGGATCCTCACCTGGGTGTTCACCACCAGCGCCGCAGGCCCGGTCCACGTCCTCACCAGTCAGCATTATGGCACGCTCCTCAACTCAGTGAGTGAAAGGTCTAACGTCGGCCACTCCACCCTTGGCTTGGGATTTCTCCTGGCTGTTGTGAGCCAGTTTCTCGTGCATGGAAACAGATGGAGAGAGTGTGAGCAGGGACACATGGCACTGTGTGGAATGTTTGTGTGGTGAGAGGAGCCATGGACGGGATGAGGATGTCATCTCCAGAGGGTATGATCCTGATGGGGATGTGAGGGTGTGTGTGAGAGTTACTGATGTTGTCCTGTAAGGTGTGAGATCCCTGTGGATGTGTGATGGGTTTGTGAGTGTGCCATTTGAGAACGATGAGGTGGTTGGCTTACCCTAGCGAATGGATGACAGCATTCATCCTCTTTTTGCACTAAATGGCTGACGTCCTCTGCGCTCCGGTGGCACTGACCACGGCTGCCACCGCCTGGATTGGTGACTCTTCTGGACCTCCTGCAGCCATGAGGGCATAGAAGACATTACAACAGCCTTCCACTGTGCCCAGCATGCACTCCTGAGAGACATCACGAAATTTGGAGGCTGTTGTGTTCTTTCAGGGCCATCCATTGCCTAGTGTAGTCCTGGTCTGATGAAGTAGGCATGTGCTCTGATGCGCTTTAAATATGGGGGAGCAAGAAAGCGCTGAGATAACGGTGTGACGGGCAAATCTGAGCCTGCCCGCCAGTGATCCAGCATGTTGCCCATGAATGCATAATTAATGAGGTGGGACACAATGGGAATGGACGATACAGTGTGAAAAACCGTCATTTGCAGCCGGAGGCTAAAACACCACTTTTCCTGCCCACTAAACCTGGGACAATTCCACCCAAAGTCTCACAATGTCTTCAGTGCTTTCTGAATGTACTGTCTCCGTTTTCCTTGCTCACATGCCAGGGACTCCCATAAGTTGGCAGGTGTGTTTGACTTCTTCAGGGATGCTTTAAGTCCATCCCAATGTGTCTCTGTATTCCTCTTGGGAGTCTCCTGACATAACAGAGTTCTGAGTAGTGTAGTTGCTTTGAGAATATGGTATCAGGCGTACAAAGGACATGTCCTGCCTGGCAGAATTGGTTGTGTGCGATTAGCACCTCGATGCTGGGCAAGCTCTAACTCTCTCGCAATAGAGCATTGCATTAAACGTTTTGAAATTTTGAAAGTTAGATTCCAAACTGAACATGACTTGACGTTCTCTGCAATTGTGTTATACCTTTTTATCTTCATGTTCAATACCTGAATTACAATGAAAGAACTGTTGGAGATTTTGGAGTGATTTTGAACCTTTTCTTGTTTTATTTTCTGTGTAGCAATAAACTGTGGTGATGCTGGGGAGATTCTGAATGGATATTATATCACACCAAATCAGACAGTTGGAAATAAAGTTACCTTTAACTGTGACATTGGGTGAGTATTCACTATGTAAATTACTGAATAATTTTGGTGAAAGATTATGGACGGAATTGTCCAAAATTTACACTAAGTGCAGTAGCGGGTGTGGAAAACAGCATTTTACCTGCTGTATCATCCGTTTCCTGCCTCATAAATTATGCAGCCACAGTGGTGGCCTGCCTCTGAATCACAAACCACACCTTTACTGCACCATTTCCTCACTCCGGGTGCCACATTTAAACTGCAACCACAGTTCTCAATGCTTGCAGCCCAGGATTACTCCAGTGAAGACATGGCCTGAAAGACAGGAAGAATTCAGTGACCCATCCCTGGAATGCCTTTTATAGACCCGCTGTGGTGTCTTCCACCCCTGCTCTGGCCGCAGGGGGTCCAGCAATCTCACCATTCCAGTTTGGGAGGCAGTGGCAGTGGTGGTCAGTGCCAAACTGCACAGAAGAGGTTGGCCATCCTGTGCAGAGAGAGGAAGAATTATCTCATCTGGGCCGCCAGGGTAAAGCAACCATCTCATCACCCTAACCTCACATACTCACAAGGCAATCACACATTCATTTTCATCTCACTCACTGCCAGCTCAAGGGACATTGCCACTCACTCTCTCACACACACCCTCACACCTCCATCTGGCCTCACCTCCTCTGGAGACTGCATCCTTACACCTCAACATCTTGAGACCACTTGCATAGATCAACATGTGTCCCCACATATACCCTGGGATACCCTAATTCCCTAGTACGACCCTCATCCTGCAGCGCCTTCCCTTGCCTGAGTCCACTTCTCCCCCTTACCCAAGCAAGCCCTAGGTCTGCAGCTGTTAAAAAGCCACCCCTGCCTTACAGTTGGTCTAGCAGGTAGAGACCTGCCCTGAAACCCCTAAAAGTGATGTGGTGCTGCCTGCAAAGCCTGGCGCTGATGATTGCGAGTGCTGCCCGAAGCAAGGTGGGCAAACAAACCTCAAAGTCCCAAGCGAAGTGCAGCTCGCCAGGTGCACAGTTGCAGTTGAGGAAAAGGTTGGTGTGATTGCACGTCGACACGCCCGGATGATCCAGCACGGGGAGATGATTCCAACAAGCAGGGTTTATAATGAGATGCTAACATATTGAAATTAGGTTCCCGATGTGTGGTGGCAGGAAACCCGGCCCACCATTGACGGGTGGAGCAGACAATCGCAAACTGGTTTCACAACGGCGTGAAACCAATTTTTGGCCTTCTCACCATATCGCTCTCTCACGCCTGTAGTGACTCCTGCTGCCAACGGGACCGGACAATTCTGCCCTATGCTATGTTGATGATTAATCAGAGGTGGCCATCTCTTCTTCACATTTCTGAAAACATGTGGACTCTGACTGAGGCTTCCATTTTAGTGTTGAACTGGCAATTTTTGAAAAAGTCTTTATATTGATCACAGTCAGGGGTGTTCGTCCTGGGTTTGGAATATTAATGGAAAGGTAGAAATGTTAAATGTGGTAATGATGACTTGACCCATGTACAGAGATCAACACTGGATGGCCGCACCTGCTGGTTCCTCAAGATGCTTAAATTAAATTGGAATTGAGCTCCAAGGTGAGGTGGACACACTAATGTTCCTCTTGTACATTATACTTTATATGGAGTCAGACCAGCACATTTCTTTAGCAACAATACAATTCTGTTTGATTCCAATTTATTTTTATGATAACCTAGTCCCACGTGTGACTCTATTTCATTGTTTGTTGATAGTTGAGTAGATTTTTCCTCTGTGGACCATAATTTATTATTTGGTCAGCAAACTGCACTGGTTTCTCAATTAGCATTCAGTTTACTGATACAGGTGGCTCGCTTTTCTTTTCCTAGATACAAAATGGTGGGTAGAGATTATCTGCAATGCACAGCTGAGGGATGGGATGGCGAGGCTCCATCCTGTGAACGTAAGTTATATTTCCCTGTTTTATAAAGTGACTGTCTTGCTTGTCTGTACCAAATGATTGAGCCACATTCAATAAATTGCCACGAAGTGTTGGTTCACATATAAGTTCTCTTCCCTCCGGAATTTTAACATCTTCGAGTGTGGAGTTCTGCCCTTTTATTTTTGGAATGGGCCAAAAAATTCTTAATCAACATTCCATATTTAAAGAACATAATATGTGAAATGAGAAAATCTATTCACGAAATCAAGTGTGTACTTCCAGAAGAATTTAATTTTCTGCTCATTGCAAATGGTAGCATTGGAGCAAGGAGCCGAGTTTTGGTGGATAATGGAAAGCTTAGGATGATCCAATTTTGGTGGCGTTTAGCTGGCAGGAAGCAGTATTTTGGGCCATGAACAATCGAGGAGGTGGAACTGGAAAATAAAGGAATAAAGCAATCAATATTAATGATCTGTATCTAAATCATGCTCATACTCCCTTCTGTTCCCCTTTCATTTTTCTTCCAAGATGCAACTAGATATGTGTCTGTGCTCGGCTGACTTAATTGTGTTGATGGAAACTGTTCCATTAACTTGCTTAACAAGCTTGAGTGAAAGTAACAGATATTCATGAGGTGACAAAAACATGGTGGAAGATTTTAGCGGAGGTGGTGCTGACTTAGAGCAGATAATGTCATAGAAGTGGAAATGGTCACTTCTTTACTTTTGAGTTCCAACACTCCTTAAAAAAATATAGGGAAAGCATTCCATTAATCCTCTTGATTATGTTTTAGACCTGTGCACTATTTTTCAGTATGGACGTCATTGCTCATCCACAACCCCTATTCTGCACCTTTCATAAAGCACTTGGATACTTGACATTGGCCGCAGTTTAATGGAGTCTGCTGGAGTGGGCATGGTGGTGGAGAGAGAGGGGGTTGTGGACAGATGAATGAAATACAGTAACTACGTCAGGAAAACTCACCAATTAAACGGGTGGCAGGAAGGGCCTGATGACGGAATCTCACCTATCAGTGGAGGAATGTCTCTTAGACTCATTAATGAGCCCTTGACAGCATTATCCTGGACCCAGCAAAATTTAGAGATGGCTCAGGCATTTAAGGGGCATCTCATGGTTCTCCTGTGCCTCCCAGAAAACTTTGTCGGGTTTTTTTGCTGCCTCATAGTGGGAGTCACTTGTTGTCAGACACTCAGTGCCTGATTGAGGGACCCAGCATTGGAAAGGGGGGCCGCTCAAACGCAGGCCCTACCCTTGCCACTGAGCTCCCTGCATCCCCCCCCGCCCCGCCCCCGGTGCCCCTCCCTGTGCTCCAAACCCCACCCAACTATCTGTATCCAGGGATCCAGCCAGAGATCCTTAGGCTGGGCCTTGGCGTGTCACCAGCTGCAGTCACCAATCTTGTTGGTGTTGCTGACAGTAGAGATCTGCCAGCCTCTGATTGGTCAGCAGTTGTCAGTGGCAAGATTTCCAGCCACCCGGAGGCTCGATGGATGGAAGGCCTGATGCCAGCCAGTTATGTAAAGCCCTTCAAACCTTCCCTGTGTAAATGACACAGGGTTTCCACCAGTTCCCCAACCGATGCAAGGATCGACCCCCTTTACAGGCATTAAATAATCATAATCATTGTTTCTCGATTACTGGTGAAGATTGATGCTGTTGAATACAGGGACCAGTTGCTGTGGCATTTTGTAGATTTAGAGAAAACCCTGCATTCATAATGCCATAATTCTGAAAAATGAATTCCAAATTTAATGTAACCTGATATTCTGGGCAATTTCATATTCGTGTTCAATGTCTGTGATTGGAAATGAAAAACGGTTGGGGATTTTGGGTTCTTGTATCATTTCTACCTTTTGTTGTTTTATTTTCTGTTTAGCAATAACCTGTGGTAACCCTGGGGCAATCCTGAATGGATATTATAAGGCACCAAATTGGACAGTTGGAAATAAAGTTACCTTTTATTGTGACATTGGGTGAGTATATAAATCACTGCATCGTTTTGGAGAGGGATTATATTATTTTAATGTTGTGATGAAGCCAATTTCTGATGACCACACTCAGACATCACATTTCTGATGAAAGCTCTGAAGTGAGCTCTGAGCGAGGCTTCCATTTCTGTTATCAACTGGCAATTTAAAACACAATCTTTCTACTGATCAAGCTGAGGGATGTTCGTGCTGAAATCAGAATATTAATGCAAAGAAGAGAATGTTAAGTTGTTGATAACAAGGTCCATTTGTTGGATCAACACTGGATCTGTGTCTGCTCGTTCTTTAAAATGCTAAAATTATATTCAAAGTCAGCTTGAAAGTGAACTTTATTCCTCAATGCTCCACCTGTGCTCTGTACTTTATTATGGGGACTGACCTGTGTTTTTATTTTTAAGCAGAAATGCAACATTATTTGATTCCTGTTTAATTGTTCTGCTAACTTAGTTCCACATTTGTTATTTTTTAACAACAGATTGTTGATAGTTCAATAGATTTTTCCCCAATGAACCTAGGATTCCTACCTGGTCAGCAAACTGTAACACTTTTCCAATCAATCTTCCTGACTGATAACACGGCTTCTGTTTCTTTTTCTAGATACAACATTGTCGGCAGGGATTATCGGCAATGCACAGCTGAGGGTTGGGATGGCGAGGTTCCATCCTGTGAACGTAGGTTTTGAAAAGTGACCTTTTATTGCCAAATGATTGATCCACTTCTAATGAATTGTTAGTAACGTAGATTCACATCTAAGATTTCTTCCTACCGTATTTTGACATCTTCAATCTTGAATTTCCAACTTCTTGAAATGGAGGAAACATTCATTCTATGTTTTTATTCAACATTGCATATTAAAGATTTATAGTGTGTGAAATGAGAAATGGCCATTCATTAAATCAATCCTGCTCCCTCCAAAGGATTTTACCCTAGCACCAATGTTAGTGTTGGAGCAAAGGACCCGAGTCTTGCTGGGTGATGGGAAGTTTAGGAGGTGCCACTTTTAGCAAAATTTTAGCTGAGAGGAAGTGACAGTTTGGGCCAAGGGAGATTTAGGAGTTGATCATGAAGTAAAGGAAAAATGCAATCGATGTTTATGTCCCATGCTTAAATCATGCTCATACTACTTGTTGCTCTTCTATTCTTCTACAAAAATCCTTCCGTGTTTTTGCCGCGATGAATTGGTTGTTTTAGTGCAGCCAATAGGAAACAATTGTGTTAATTTATGCTTCAGTGAAAGTAATAGATATTAATGGGGTGAAAAAAACATGGTGGAAGATTTTAGTGGTGAGGTGCTTCTGGTCTCTCACCATTTAGTAAGTAGATGCATACCTAACAAGATGATTTTGGATTGCTGGTGAAAATTGATGCAGGTCAATGCGTAGTGCTCTTGAAGACAGTGTTGCGAGGCATTGCAGGTTGAGAGAAAGTCTTGCATTTATGATACCATAATTCAGAAAAATTAATTGCAAACATTGGGCATCTTGATATTGTGGACAATTTGGTTGTGGTTGTTCACCTTCATGTTAAATATGGCAATGAAAAACTGTTGGAGATTTTGAAACCACCCCATCTTTTCTCATTTTTTTTCTGTGTAGCAATAAACTGTGGTAACCCTGGGAAGATTCTGAATGGACATTATAGGTCTCCAAATGGGACAGTTAGAAATAAAGTTACTTTTTATTGTGACATTGGGTGAGTATTCACTATATAAATTACTAAATAATTCTGGTGAAAGACTATTATTTATTGTTCTGATTAAGATAATTTCAGCTAGCCATTTCTCATGCTTCACATTTCTGATTACAGCACTCCATGTGAGGCCTGAGTGAGGCTTCAACTTTAATTGTCGAAGTGACAATTTAAAACAAAAATCCTTGTACTGATCAAGGCAAGCGATGTTAATGCTTGGATTAAATTATTAATGCAAAGGTGGAAATGCTGAATGTGTTAATGATCTATAGACCCATAATCTGAGATCAACAATGGTCGTCAGTGTCCACTAATTCTTCAAAATGCTTAAAGTATATTGAAAAGCAGCTCAAAGGTGAGCTGGATGCATCAATATTTCTCCTGTGCACTGTACTTTATCTGTTGGTCTGCTGGTTATCTGCTGGTCTCACCAGCATTATTTGTTTTGCAACAACGCAACTGTATTTGATTCCTCATTATTCTGCTAACCTATTCCCATCTTTTCTATTTTTTAAAGTGTTTTACTATTTTGTTAGATTTGTTTCTCTATGGATCTTTAGAATTCTGGTCAGCACGCTAACACTTTTCCAATTAAAGTTCAGGTTACTTATACAGATGGCCTGCTTCTTTTTTCTAGATACAAAATGGTGGGTAGAGATTATCAGCAATGTACAGCTGAGGGATGGGATGGGGAGGTTCCATCCTGTGAACGTAAGTGATGCTTCCCTGTTTTGTAAAGTGACTGTCTTGCTTGCCTTTACCAAATAATTGAGCCACATTCAATGAATTGTCAGACTATGTTAGTTCAAACATCCCTTAAGTTTTCTTCGCTGCAGAATTTTGAGATCCTCAAGCATGGAGTTGTGCTTTTTTTTGGAATGGGCCAAACAAATTCATTGATTTGATTAAACATCACATGTTTAAAGAACATAATGTGCGAAATGTGAAATGACCATTCATCAAATCAATCGTGCTCCTTTCAGAAGAATTTAATTTTCTGCTCTAGTGCAAATGGTAGTGTAGGAGCAAGAAGCTGTGTTTTGGTGGATGGTGAAAAGTTTAGGAGGTGTTAATTTTAGCTGACGGGAAGTAGTACTTTGGGCCATGGGAGATTGAAGAGCTGGTTATGTAAAGCAAAGTAAAAAAGTAGTCGATGTTAATGATCCAGACTTACACCATACTCATTCTCCCTTCTGTTCCTCGCCTATTTTTCTTCTAAGATTGTGCCCCACTGACTTAATTCTGTTAATGCATCCTATAAGAAACGGTTGCATTAACCTGCTGGTCAAGCTTGAGTTGAAAGTAATAGATATTCATGAGATGACAAAAACATGGTGGAAGATTTTAGTGGGGGTGGTGCTGAGGTAGAGCAGATAATGCCATGGAAATGGTCACTTGTTCAGTTTTGAGTTTGAACACTCTAAAAATAATGGGCAGTGTTCCATTAACTATTTTGATTATGCTTTGGAGCTGTGCACTATTTTTCAGCATCTTATGCATGTGGGCATCTAAATAACTTTGCTTCCCCATGGCTCCTACTCACACACCATTCAGACCATAGGGAAGATACCTGACATTGGCCAGAATTTCATGCAGTCTGCCTGAGTGGGCATGATGACACATGGGGGTTGGGTGTTGGGGATAGATGAATGGCAGGAGAACCTGAGTCAGGAAAACAATTAAGTAGGAGGGCAGGAAGGGCCTGACGGGGGAAATCCTGCCTGCTGGTGTTGGGATGTCTATTAGGTTCTTTAAGGAGCCACTTAAGAAAAACTATCCCTGAACTAACCAGAATTCAGAGGTGGCTCAGGGATTTAAGGGGAGCCACATGGTTCTCCAGTGCCCAGCAAACACTGTTGAGTTTTCTTGCTGTATTGTAGTGGTGGTCTCTTGCTGTCAGGCACTCAGTGCCTGATCGAGAGACCCTGCATCAGGAAGGGTGGCTGCTGAAACCTAACACCCTGCCCTTGCCATTGACCTCCCACCTACCTCCATGCAACCCCCAGTGTGCTGCTACCATCTGTGTCTGGGGATCCTCGGGCTGGGCCTTCCTGCATTACCAGCATCAGCTACCGCTCTTGGTGGCTTTGCTGTCAATGGACACATGCTAGCCTCTGATTGGCCAGCAGCTGTTGGGGCTAAGATTTCAAGCCCGCTGGAAGCTTGATATTGGGAAGACCCAATATGGGCCAGTTAAGTGCCTGAGGGCACTTAAATCACATTGAGCCTTCCCAACAGACATGATACATGGTCACCAGTTTCCACCAGTTCTCCAACCAGTGCAGAGGGGGGACCCCCGATGTACACTAAATTCACCCACCATATTTTTGGATTGCTCATGAAGATTGATGCTGTTGAATACAGAGACCAGTTGCTGTGAGGTATTGTAGATTTAGAGAAGATGCTGCATTTATAATGCCATAATCCTGAAAAATGAAATCCAAATTTAGGGTAACCTGATATTCTGGGCAATTGTGTAGTTGTATTTCATATTCATGTTCAATATCTGTGATTGGCAATGAAATAACTATTGGAGATTTTGGGTTCTTGTACCATTTCTACTTTTTCTTGCCTTATTTTCTGTTTAGCAATAACCTGTGGTAACCCTGAGGCAATCCTGAATGGATATTATAAGGCACCAAATTGGACAGTTGGAAATAAAGTTACCTTTTATTGTGACATTGGGTGAGTAGTCTGTATATAAATCACTGAATAATTTTGGTGAGGGACTATATTATTTTAATGTTGTGATGAAGACAATTTCTGATAACCACACCCAGTCATCACATTTCTGATGAAAGCTCTCATGTGAGATCTGAGTGAAGTTTCCATTTTCATGTTTAACTGGCAATTTAAAACACAATCTTTCTACTGGTCAAGCTGAGAGATGTTTGTGCTGAAATAGAAATACAAAGATGGAAATATTAAGTAAATGTCAATATCAAGGTCCATTTGCTGAAACAATCCTGGATCCATGTGTGCTAGTTCTTTAAAATGCTAAAATTATATTACAAGTCAGCTTGAGAGTGAACTTTATGCACCAATGCTCCGCCTGTGCTCTGTACTTTATATGGGTTCTGACCTGCTTTTATTTTTAAGCAACAATAAACAATATTTGATTCCTATTTAATTGTTCTGCTAATCTAGTTCCACCTTTGTTACTTTTTAACCACAGTTTGTTGATAGTTCAATAGATTTTTCCTCTATGAACCCTAGGATTCCTACCTGGTCAGCAAACTGGAACACTTCTCCAATTAACCTTCCTGACTCTGATAACACAGCTTATGTTTCTTTTTCTAGATACAACATCGTCGGCAGGGATTATCGACAATGTACAGCTGAGGGTTGGGATGGCGAGGTTCCATCCTGTGAACGTAGGTTTATGTTTCTCTGTTGTGTCAAGTGACTGACTTGCTTTTTAGTGCCAAATCATTGGTCCATTTTCAATGATTTGTTCATAATGTTGATTCACATCCAAGATTTATTCCTATGGTATTTTGAAATTTTCTAGCTTGAAGTTCCAACTTCTTGAACCAGTATTTATTGCCCTTCCCTAGTTGCCATGGAGAAGATGGTGGTGAGCTGCCACCTTGAACTGCTGTAATCCCCATGGTGTAGGTACACTCATTGTTCTATTAGGGAGGGGGTTCCAGGATTTCTACTCAACGACAGTGAAGGAATGGCGATATATCTCCAAGTCAGGACATTTAAATATTTTTGCTCCTCCATGGCTTCTGGTCTCTCACCATTTAAAAGTCAGTGGATACCTGACATTTTGATTTTGGATTGCCGGTGAAGATTGCTGCCGATCAATGAATAGCCCTGTTGAAGACAAAGTTATGAGGTATACGGACTAAGAGAAAGTCTTGCATTTGTGTTCCCATAATAATGAAAAATGAATTCCAAACAGATCATAACTTATATTGTGGATAATTTGGCTGTACCTGTTCATCTTTGTGTTAAATATTGCAATAAAAAACCTGTTGGCCTTTTTGGGGTTTTGTAATAATCTAATCTCTTCTTATTTTATTTTCTGTGTAGCGTTTACCTGTGGTAACCCTGGGGAGATTCTGAATGGATATTATACCGCACCAAATAAGACAGTTGGAAATAAAGTTACTTTTTATTGTGACATTGGGTGAGTTTTTACTATAAATATTACAAAATAATTTTGGTGAAGGAATATATTATTTTGATGTTGTGATTCAGATAATTTCAGATAGCCATCTCCTGTGCTTCACATTTCTGAAAATAGAGCTACCTGTGAAGTCTGAGTGAGGCTTCCAATTTAGTGCTGAACTGACAATTTAGAAAAGAATCTTTGTACTGGCCAAGGTGAAAAATGTTAGTGTTTGGATTGGAATATTAATGCAAAGATAGAAATGCTGAATGTCTTAATGATCCCTAGACCAATGACCTGAGAACAGCACAGGTCAACTGTGTCTGCTGGGTCCTCGAAATGCTTAAATTGTATTGAAAATCAGCTCTAAGGTGAGCTGGACGCATCAGTATTTCTATTGCGCACTGTACTTTATATGGGGTGGAATTTTCCGAGCCCATTCACAGCGGGTGTGATAGGTGGCATGCGCGGAAAATATGGTGTGACCTGCTTCACGACGGCATGAAGGCAGGTCATGGTCATCTATTCAGCCTGCCAATGGCAGGCCGAGTTTCCTGCCATCAGTCGGCAGGGAGCTAATTGTACTACATCAGCATATAATTAAAAGGCCCTCCCTTGGAACACTGCCGTATCGCCTGTCCATGTCAGCAGGAAAGTATGCCAACATGTTTCACAATGCAGGCGGTGTGCACTTGGCCTTCACTTTGGGGGAACTAAGGTGAGTGAGCAGCAGTGTTCTCCACAGGTTGCCTGTTGTTTACAGGCCTCAGGGGCGCCGGAGAGGCAGCGGGAAGTGCTAGCCAGCCTCAGAGGTGACTGTTGTCGGTGCAGGGTTGGGGGTGGTCAAGTGCTTCCCTGGCGCTGCATCCTGCGCACAGGCAATCGAGGTGGTGGGAGTGCAGGGTAAGCGTGGGAAGTGGCCACACATTAGGGATACCTGTATAAACTGATCATGCCTCTGCAACTGAGGCAGATCAGGCGCAGCCACAGTGGTATGAATGTGGTTGGGCACCTAGCCTGCCCACCCATGCAAGCAGCGCAGTGGCACCAAAGGGCCACCAAGCACTTCATACCTTAACCCCACCCCCCATGGCACAGACTTCAAGTTCGCCACCACTTTATTAGACTGTGGAGCAGTTGGACTGCACACGTTGTCCAATCTCCTTGCCAACGTTGGCCATGTATCAGTCACTGCTGGAGGCGCTCACAGCCCTTTGCAATCTCAGCATCCCTGTTTGGACCAGTGTCCCCCATATTGCAGGTTGACAGGGCAGCCATGCAGCGCACTCATCTCTGGCCATCCGAGGGATGATCAGCACTCTCTGAGAAGCATTAAGGGGCGGTCACACAGGGTCAGGAAAGGTGCTAAGTACACACATAATAACCATGTCTCTCTCTCTTTCATGCTGCAGGAGGACCATGTCAGGATCATGGATCCTGGTGACCTAGCTGTCTGCCTCATGACCTACTGAGACCATAGAAGATGGAGGAGAGAGTGACTGAGGCTCCTGGCTGCGCAAAGGCAGGAGCAACAGCCTCATGAAGAAGGGGCAGCAGGGTCTCCCGTACACACTGTCCAGGAGTGACAGTGAGCCGTGGCTGGTCAGCGCCTAGCGACACCCAGGGTCTACAGACGCCACCAGCCGTTCCTGCTGATGACTGAGAACCAGTGTCACCGGCGACTGCGCATGTCGCAGGACCTGGTGACTCACATCTGCCACATACTTGGCACCAAGAGGACATGGAGAGCATCCACTGCCAGTGGCTGTGAAAGTGACAGTGGCACTCAATTTCTATGCCAGTGGCTCCTTTCAGAGCTCCACCGGTGATCTCTGTGGGATTTCACAATCTGCCACCAACAAATGCATCCATGAGGTCACAGGTGCCATCTTCTCCATGGCACACAACTTTGTGCATTTCGCCTGGGACTGGGACAGCCAGGATGCAAACGCCATTGGATTCTCCCTGATCTCGGGATTCCCACTGGTGCAGGGTGCGATTGACTGCACTCATGTGGCGCTCAGATCTCCATCGCTACACTCAGTGGACTTCATCAACTACAAGGGCTTCCACCCACTGAACGTGCAGGTCCTATGCGACCACCAGAAATGCATCCTGCAGGTGTGCCCATGGTTTCCAGGGAATGTGCACAATGCCTACATCCTGAGTCACTCGTAGATCCCTGCAGTCTTCCAGGTCCACAGAGGCTGCAGGGTTGGCTCCTTGGGGACAAGGGCTCCCCGCAGAGGCCGTGGCTGATGACACCCGTGCATCAGCCTCAGACTGCAGCAGAGTGACAGTATAATGAGGCTCATGCAGCAGCTCGCGCCTTGGTGGAGCAGACCATCAGGATGCTGAAGATGTGGTTCCAGTGCCTGGACCGGTCTGGTGGAGCCCTGCAATATAGTCCGCAGGGGGTGTCACGCATCATTGTCGTCTGCTGCGCCCTTTACAATTGGGCACTCCAAAGAGGAGGTGAGCTGGCTGAGGAGGAGATGGAGGAGCTGGAGGTCTCATTGGATGAGGAGGATGCCGACAGGGATGAGGGTGAGGGTGTCCTCAGTGGTGACGATGAAGGGGATGAGGTCCTCGCACTGGCTAGATGAGGCAGGCACGTTCAGGAGGCCCTCATAGCTGCCAGATTTGTGGAGGATGATGATGACATGCAGTGAAGTGACCCCATAGATCCTCACATCACATCTGTGAGTGCTTGACCCCAGTCTGGCTTATGGCAACGCCAGTACCCTCTGTGAGAATGCTCCTGTCATGGAGACGCAGTGGAAGCCCTAATAGTCGCTCGATCACAGGAGGATGATGATGACATGCATTGAGGATACTCCATAGATCTTCACATAGATTCTGAGAATGTTTGACTCCTGTCTGGCTGAGGACAGCTCACTTGCCCTCCATGATCAGTGCCATCTCAGAGACACAGCCATGAAACTTTAGATGCATCTGATGCTGTGTCCATCTTCAGCACCTCAGTCCTTCAGGAGTTGGTGCACAGCATCTATGGTCGCAGATGCTAGTGTGATGGGAGCCAGCCCCACCTTAAGGCTGCTGAGAGCACACAGAGAGAATAAGAGAACTCTGTGGCGCCTGCGCACTACATTCTGGCAGCAATGACCAGCACCGCCGAGGTGCAGGCATCAGTAATGTTTCCAGGGAGTGTCAGGCTGGACCATCACTGTGGTCTGAAGGCTGCACAGAGCACAGGGAAGAGTCCCTGGACTAAAACATCTGCCTTTTATATTGTGCAGAAAGGTTTCACATCTGGTGACAAGAACACTACTTATCAGAACAAGGAGCCACAAGCAGGGAGACATTCTAAGCAGTTCATTGACAATAGTGAGCAGTATGTACAAGTGATCAACGCCTGTGACCAGGCTGTGCAATTAATTTTACCTAACTTTCCTAACCCGCTGTGTTTTGGTGTTCCCCAGATGTCCACAGCAGAGGTGGAGGCAGCCTCCTGACTGTGACGCCCTGTCTGTGATGACTTTGGCGGGCGTCCTTTGGAGGGCCAAGACTTGGTAGGTACCCGTCTGCTTTCAGGGTCCTGCTGTGTGGCAGTGGCGCCCTCCTTGACCTGTGAAGCTGGAGCTGTGGAGGTCACAGAAAGAGGGGATTCAGATGGGCTGGTCACTCCCAGAGTCATCTGGGTGGATGATCCTGGAGTTTGCACCTGCTGATCCCCCTCCCTTTCGGTGTTCAAAGACCCCTAGCTAACTCCGTGAGTGGAAGGGGTAGCTGGACTGAGATCGAGGTGCCCAGCAACCACCTCGCATACACACTGTTGGAGGCCAACTATGGTATCAGTGATGGAATTAAGCCCACACAGCAGTGCAGGAGTGACATCCTGGCCAAGGTCTCCATGGCAGCTGCACCCTGCCAGTGTTGACCTTGGTGCATTGTAATGCCGGCACTATCACCTCAGCCTGACGACGGCCAACTCCTTCATCATGCCTTGCAATCTGAGGAGTGCAGCAGACATCCCTTCCTGTTGTTCCCTATCTTGCCTTTGCATCTCCAGCAACTGTGACATGACCGAGTCCGGAGGCTCATCATATGACTTGGACTCAGCAACGTTCTGGCCTCCAGCAGTCCTCCAAGTGCCGGGGACCTGGGAAGTTCCCGCCTCCGCCTGCTATGAATCTGAAAGTGCAATGTGCTCATCAGATTGTGATCCTGAGGCTACTCTAAAGCTACCTCCCATCGCGGTGTGTGTCTATGTGCAGATGGAGGGTGTGGCTGAGTGCTGTGATGGGGCTTCGGGGGGGGGGGTGGTGCCTTCAGATTCCTCTTCAGAGGTTTCTTCGGAGTTTGAGCGGAAGCCCTGGGTCATGGACTCTGTTGGCTGTTTGGCAGATGTGCCTGCAAAAGCAAGGGGAGATAATTAGTACATGGCAGTGGCCTGTGAAAGAGGACACATCACTCACAGCATGGTTGTCTGATGTATGCACTGCTGGATCCTCCCTTGGTATAGCAGCACCGACCTCCCCATCAGCACAGGAACAGTCCCAGTCATCGCCAGCCAACTAGATGGCCCTGTTTTCGAATCCTGTCAAAACTTTGATCTCTGGCATCCCTCCACCTGTATGCGACTTTTCCCTCCTGTTGTGTGCCTGTTTGTCCTGCATGAATAGAGATGGGGAGAGTGTATCAGGATACCTGCTGGGCCAAATGATAAGTATGTCTGGCCTGTGTGGGTGGTGAGTGGTCCCATGGACGGGATGAGGACAATGACGGTGTGCGTGAAAGAGTGAATGGTGATGTCCCTTGCACTGGCAGTGAGTGAAGGCCCTGTGGGTGTGTGATGGGTTTGAGTGTGTGAGTTGGGAGTGATGAAAAAAGTGACTTACCCTGGCAGAACGGAGGAGATCATTCAGCCTTTTGCGGCATGGGGTGACTGTCCTCCTCCACAGGGCATTCACGCTGACCATCGCTGCCACCACCTCCCAAGACAGGTTGGTGACTTTGCTGTCCATTCTGCAGCCAGAACAGGTGTAGAGCACATCCTGGCAGACCTCCACGGCATCCAGCAGTTGCTCGAGGGACCCGTCATTGAAGCGAGGGGGCTACAGCCCTTTTTCCTTTGCTGTCCATGTCTCCCAGGCAGTGGTGGTGAGCTGTTGGCGATGAGCACTTTGCTGGCAGCTGTCTTTTAAAGATGGCGACCAGTGTGATGCAACAGCAGGGTGATGGTGAGTGAGCAAATGAGAGCCCAATTGCCATGGAAACAGTGTTCGCAGGAGTGAATAAATAATGAAGCAGGCTCAGGGCGATAAGGTGTGAAAACCTGCCATTTTTGTCGGCAGGTAGGATTCCCTTTTACCTGCCTGCTACCATACTTAGTGCAATCCTGGGAAAATTCTGCCCATGGTGTCTCAGCAGCACTCTTTTTTTAAGCATCAACACAACTGTATTTGATTCCTTCATTATTCTGCTAACCTAGTCCCATCTTTCCTATTTTTTTAAAGTTTATTGCTATTTTGATAGATTTATTTCTTTACGGACCTTTAGAATTCTAACCTGTTAAGCACACAAATACTTTTCCAATTAACTTTCAGGTTACTAACACGGGTGGTTTGCTTCTCTTTTTCTAGATACAAAATAGTGGGTAGAGACTATCGGCAATGTACAGCTGAAGGATGGGATGGCGAGGTTCCATCCTGTGAACGTAAGTTATATTTCCCTGTTTTGTAATGTGACCGACTTGCTTGTCTATACCAAATGATTGAGCTACCAGCAATGAATTGTCATGTAGAGTTGGTTCACACCCAAGTTTTCTTCCCTACGATATTTGGACACCTTCTAGTTTGGAACCCCAACTTCTTCGAATTGGAGTAAACAGTTACTCAATGCAATAATTCAACATTGCATAGTAAAGGAACATAATGGCCTTGGTTTGTGCTCCTGGGTCGGGAACCCAGAGCCAGGACAATTCTCGGCTCCATGAACCCGTTCTGGGAAAATTTGGCCCGGAAGTTGGAATTTTCAGTCCAGGGGAAACGGGGTGAAATGAGATTCAGGCTGACTGTCCCTGAATGAGTGCGGAAGCTGCAGGTTAGGAGGGGGGCCTGCCTCCATACTCCGCCACTTTGTCAAATTTTGAAAAAGAAAATAAAATAGAAACATGCTCCTAGTCTCCACCACTCTTGCCCCACCCATCTTCCCATGTAGTATCCTTGCCCTATCCATGCCAATCTATCTCCTCATGTGCTGTGTCCATTATGCCATGGCAATTCATCAGATCAATCCTGCTCCTTCCAGAAGACTTTAATCTTCTACCTTAGCACCAATGGCAGTGTTGGCTCAAGGAGCCAGATATTGATGGGTGATGGGAAGTTTGGGAGGTGCTAGCTTTTGGAAACTTTAATTGACAGGCAGCAGTAGATCCAGGAGGAGGAAGTAGAAAGTAAAGGAAAAGTGCAGTCGATTTTAGTGATCCATCTCCCTTTGCTTCCTCTTCCATTCTCATATAACGATCCGACTTTGCTTGTGCCCCACTGAATACGTTGGGTTAGTGCAGCCAATAGGACACTGTTGCATTAATTTACACTTGAGTGAAAGTAATTGATATTGATGAGGTAACAAAAACATGGTGGAAGATTTTAGTGCTGGGGTGCTGAGGTAGAGCAGATACAGCTCTGGAAGCGTAGATAAGTGATTTTTGAGATGGACAAAAAACTTTGAAGGCATTTCCTCACTTTTGAGTTCTGCCATCCTTGAAATGGTGGACAATATTGATATAAGAATTTTGGTCCTACTTTGAACTTTCACACTATAGTTTTCAGTTACTTGCCTACATGGGAACCTAAATCCCTGTGCTTGTTCATGCCTCATAGCCTCTCATCATTTACTAAGTAGATGAAAATTGATGCAGACCAATGCAGAGTGCAGTCGAAGACAGAGGGGAACTGTAGCTGTGAAGTATTGCAGACTGAGAGAAAGTCTTGCATTTTTGTTGAATTGCAAAGTTAGGCGACTGTGATATTGTGAGCAATTATGTTGTGGCTATTCATCTTCATGTTAAATACTGTGAATTGCAATGAGAAAAAGCTCTTGGAAAATTTGGAATTTTGTCACATTTCTAACTCTTCTCATTTTATTTCCTGTGTAGCAATAACCTGTGGTAACCCTGGAGTGATTCTGAATGGATTTTATACCGCACCAAATAAAACAGTTGGAAATAAAGTTACTTTTTATTGTGACATTGGGTGAGTTTTCAGTATATAAATTACTGAATAATTTTGGTGAAAGACTAAATTATTTTAACATTGTGTTTGTGATGATTTTTGATAACTTCCCATCTCTCATTCTTCATATTTCTGATAACAGCTCTCCACGTGAGCTCTAAGTGACCCTGATTCCTTCATTGTTCTGCTAACTTAGTTTTGCAAAGGGATATGGAAGGCTGAAGTGACTGGGCATAAGTATGGCAGATGGAGTTTAATTTGTGAAACTGAGTTTTGATTGATTGTTTTATTTTATAACCAAATTTGTTTGATAGTTGAATAGATTTTTCCTCTGTACACCTTAGAATTCCTTTGAATTCCTACCTGGTCAACACACTGATCTCTCTGATTAGCCTTCAGATGACTGATGGTGGCTTGTTTTTTCTTTTTCTAGATACAGAATATTGGGTAGAGATTATCGGGAATGTACAGCTGAGGGATGGGATGGCGAGGTTCCATCCTGCGAGCGTAAGTTCGATTTCCCACTTTTGTAAAGGGACCAACATACCTTCCTTGCCAAATGATATTGTCACTTTCAGTATACTGTATTGGAGTTTTGATTCACATCAAGTTTCCTTTGCTGCTTCACTGCTTGGACTGCTGTCCTGATGGAATGAGGGAGGAAGCAGTTATGCAATGTTTTGATGCAACATTGCATAGTAAAGGGAAATAATTTGTGAAATATGAGAAATGGTTATCAACCCTGTTTGTTAGAGAAGTTTTCAATCTTCTGCCCAACTGCAGTTAATATGTTTGAAGCAAGGAGCTGAGTTTTGATGACAAATGGGCAGTTTAGGAGGTGCTAACTTCAGTGGAGGTCTAACTGACAGGAAATTGTAGATTTGGCTATGGGAAATCTAGGAAGTGAAAGTGACAGGTTAACAGAAAAGTGCTTGTGATATTAATGATTCATAATTAAATCATACTCATACTCCCTTCTCTTCCTTTTCCATTCTCATTTAATGCTCCAACAAGATCTGTATCTGTGCCCTACTGAATTAGCTGTGTTAGTGCAGCTCATGTTGCAGAAATTTGCTGATTAAACCTGAGTGAAAATAATAGTTTCAGTGGAGGTGACAAAAAGAAGAAGAAAGATTTTATTGTTAGCGGTGCTGAGGTAGAGCAGATAATGCTTTGGAAGCAGAACTAAGTGCTCTTTAAGATGGATAAGAGATTTGGAAGTCACTCACTCACTCCTGTGTTCTAACCCCTTCTTCTTACCCATCCCTCAGGATCGAGGATGACTTACTTCCTCTCTGGTTCCATGGATCCGAAATGGCTGATAAGTCCAATGCACAGTCGGCAGACTCTGCCACATGTAGGGCAGGAGGTGCTTGGAGAGTCGAGTAAATGAGTTGTTGGGAGATTTGTGCACTCTCCCTGACACCTTGACTTGGTCTTTGCATGTTCCAGATGAAGCCTCTCAGTGTCTTCAGTGCTTTCCTGAATAAACCTGCTCCATTTTGGTTGGGCACATGCCATCGACTCCCATAAATTGGAGGGCGTGTTTGGCTTCTTCAGGGATGCCTTGAGGCCATCCCTAAAGTGTTTCTGTAGTACTCCTGGGAGTCTCTTCCCATGACAGAGTTCCGAGTGGAGTAGTCGCTTCGACAGTCTCGTATCCAGCATACAAATGACATGACCGGCCCACAGAGTTGGTTTTATATGATTAACGCCTCAATTCCAGGCAGGTTCTAACTCCCTCGCAACTAAGGACCACATTCCATTAACTGTTTTGAAAATTTTGAACATTCAATTCCAAGGTTAATGTAATTTGATATTCTCGGCAATTGTGTAGTACCGTATTATCTACATTTTACAAATATGAATTGCAATGAAGAAATGTGGATCATTTGGAACTTTGTAGTATTTCTACATTTTCTCATTTTACTTTCTACGTAGTCATAAACTGTGGTAAACCTGGGGAGATTCTGAATGGATATCATACCGCACCAAATCAGACAGTTGGAATTAAAGTTATTTTTGTTTGTGACATTGGGTGAGTATTCTCTATGTAAATTAGTGAATAATTTTCATGAGAGACAATGGGTAGAATTTTCTCCACAGCGTGCAGGGGCAAGGACCTGCACACTGATGCTTAAAATGACGCGCGGTGACGTTGGACATGCATCCCGATGTCACTGCTCGTCAATTCCGATCTGTCCTTCAGCGGGCGCGCCAGACGCGGCTGCGCACCAACTGAACTGTCAAAGGCCTGTTAAGACCATTAACAAGCCAATTAACCAAATTGACAGAGCTGCCCATCCAACCTTAAGGTTGTCGGGCAGGCGAAGAGCCCAAGCGGCCTTCGCATTTTTCATGAAACCTCATCCATGGGCGGAATGAGGTTTCATGAAGGGTTTATTAAAATTAATAAATATTTTTTAAACATAACATAAACATGTCCCAGCTCACGTGACACTGTCACATGAGGGGGCATGTGTAAATGATTTTTAACTTTCTTTATTTTGAAGTTTCAAATTCAACTTAATCTCCCCGAGGCAGCTCCATGCCTTAGGGAGATTTCTGTGCTCTTTCGCGCACATGCGCAAAAGAACACAGGCCCCAATTCTCCCTCCTCCTCCTGTCCGCACAGGTAGCGCTGAGCATTACCGACCGTGCATTATGCTGAATAGGCCTTAATTGGCTTGCTCGTGTAAAATGGCTGCGCACAGCCAATCACGGGCAACGATCGCCTCCACTCCCGACTGGCAGAAGATTCTGCTCTCTGCTATTTTAATATTTAATCACAAGATAATTTGAGATGGCTGTCTTATTCTTCACATTGCTCATAATAGCTGTTCATGGGAGCTCTGAGTGAGGCTTCCATTTTGGTGTTGACATGGCACTTTTTTAAAAAGCCTTTCTACTGAGCACAGTCAGGGATGTTAGTGCTGGGTTTGGGATATTAATGGAAAGGTGTAAATGTTAAATGAGTTACTGATGCCTTGACCCATGTGCAGAGATCAACACTGCTTGGCTGCACCTGATGGTTCCTCAAAGTTCTTAAATTAAATTGTAATTGAGCTCCAAGGTGAGCTGGACGCACCAATATTCCTCCTGTACATTATACTTTATATGGAGTCAGACCAGCACATTTTTTTTCAGCAAAAATACAATTCTATTTGATTCTAACTCATTTTTATGACAACCTAGGTCCACGCTTGATTCATTTAACACTTTGTTGATAGTAGAGTAGATTTTTCCCCTGTGGACCATAATTTATTGCCTGGTCAGCAAACTGCATGGTTTCTCAATTAGCATTCAGTTACTAACACAGGTGGTTTGCTTTACTTTTCCTAGATACAAAATGGTGGGTAGAAATTATCTGCAATGTACATCTGAGGGATGGGATGGAGAGGTTCCATCCTGTGAACGTAAGTTATATTTCCCTGTTTTGTGAAGTGACTGTCTTGCTTGTCTGTACCAAATGATTGAGCCACATTCAATGAATTGCCTTGTAGTGTTGGTTCACATCCAAGCTTTGTTCCCTATAGTAATTTGACATCCTCGAGTGTGGAGTTCTGCTTTTTATGGAATGTGCCAAAAAATTCTTCATCGTTTTGATTCAACATTACATACTTAAAGAACATGACACATGAAATGACAAAATCCATTCACCAAATCAATCATGCTCCTTCCAGAAGAACTTAATTTCCTGCCAATTGCAAATGGTAGTGTAGGAGCAAGGAACCGAGTTTTGGTGGATAATGGAAAGTTTAGGAGGACCTAATTTTGGTGGAGTTTTAGCTGACAGGAAGTAGTAGTTTGAGCCATGGGAGATCGAC
Organism: Carcharodon carcharias; assembly: GCF_017639515.1. Taxonomy (NCBI): domain Eukaryota; kingdom Metazoa; phylum Chordata; class Chondrichthyes; order Lamniformes; family Lamnidae; genus Carcharodon; species Carcharodon carcharias. The sequence goes on from NC_054475.1 coordinate 23,270,069, forward strand.
AAGGTGGGAGTGGAAGATAAAGGATAAAAGCAATCGATGCTAATGATCTATTCTTAAATCATACTCATGCTCCCTTATATTCCTCTTCCATTTTTGTTCTAAATTCAACTAGACCTGTGTGGTCTGTGCCGGACTGACTTAGTTGGGTTGATTCAGCCCCTTGGAAAGTGTTGCATTGATTTGTTGCTGAAGCTTGTGTGAAAGTAATAGATATTCATGAAGTGACAAAAACATGGTGGGGGTGGTGCTGAGATAGAGCAGATACTGCTATGCAAGTGGAAATGGTCACTTCTCTTTTGAGTTTCAACACCCTAATAAATATAGGGACAGCAATCCATTAACCCTTTTGATTATGTTTTGGACCTTTGCAGTATTTTTCAGTATCATATGCACATTGACATCTAAATACCTTTGCTTGTCAATGGCTCCTACTCTCACACCATTTGGAAAATAGGGGGATACCTGCCACTGGCTGCTGTTTAATGGAATCTGCTGGAGAGGGCATGATGGTAGGGAAATAGGGGTTTGTTGAGGACAGAAGAATGGAACAGGAGGACCCGAGTCAGGAAAACTAACCCCAATTAAGTAGGGGGCAGGAAGGGCCTGACACCAGGATCCCACCTTTCGGTGGTGGGAAGTTTCTTACATCTGTTAGTGAGCCACTTGAGAGCAATTATACTTGAACCAACAGAATTTAGAGGTGGCTGATGGAATTAAGGGGAGTTGCATGGTCTCCTGTGCCTCCTGAAGGCCTCCCAGCCAAATGGTGTCAAGTTTACCAGCTATTTCATAGTGGGGGTCTCTTTCTGTCAAACACTCAGTGCCTGATCAAGGGACCCAGCATTGGGAAGGGGGTTGCTGAAACCCATGCCTTGCCCTTGCCACTGATCTCCCCGCACTCCCTAAGTGCCCCCTCCCTGTGACCCGAACCCCATACCAATTGTCTGTGCCCAAGGATCCAGCAGATATCCTTGGGCTGGACCTCACTATATCACCAGCAGCAGCAGCCACCGGTCTTGGTGGCCTTCCTGGCAATGGAGGACTGCTGGCCTCTGATTGGCCAGCAGGTGGGGGAGGCAGGATTTCCTGCCACCTGGAGGCTTGATGTATGGAAGGCCCAATGCTAGCCAGCTGAGTAAATCACATCCGGCTTCCCTGTGGATGTGATGCAGGGGTTCCCACCAGTTCTCCAACAGGTCCACGAATCAACCCCATTGCAGTCATGAAATAATCCCAGCCATTATATTTTTGGATTACTGGTGAAGATTGATGCAGTTGAATACAGATAGCAGTTGCTGTGAGGTATTGTGGATTTAGAGAAAATCCTGCATTTATAATGATTAATTCTAAAAACTGAATGCCAAATTTAGGGTAGCCTGATATTCTGGATAATTCTGTAGTCATATTTCATATTCCTGTTAAATATCTGTGATTGGCAATGAAAAACTATTGTGAATTTTTGCTTCTTGTACTATTTCTACCTTCTCTTGTTTTATTTTCTGTTTAGCAATAACCTGTGGTAACCCTGGGGCAATCCTGAATGGATATTATAAGGCACCAAATTGGACAGTTGGAAATAAGGTTACCTTTTATTGTGACATTGGGTGAGTAGTCTGTATATAAATCACTGAATAATTTTGGAGAGGGACTATATTATTTTAATGTTGTGATTGAGACAATTTTCAGGTGGCCACACTAGTCATCATATTTCTGATGAAAGCTCTGATGTGAGCTCTGTGTGAGGCTTCCATTTGTTACGACCCACCCCCAGGTGAGGTTTCCCACAGTTGTTGATCGAGGCAAGTCCCCGCAATTTGTCACTGTCTGGCTGGGACACCCCAAAATTGTTATGCCCCAGGTGAGGAGGGGTAAACTGGCTCCTTGTCTTTATTCAGCACCGCCTCCTCCTGTTGGTCGTACAAGATTTAATCTAAAAAGGACCCCTTTCGCGGAGACCTTTTTCCCAGACCCAATCATTCTGGTTTTGAAGGAGCCAATTTGATCAGATTTTCTTGAGTTAAAGGTAAGAGTAAGTTTATTAACTACTATAAGACAAGAAAGGATAAAACACGTGCCTATACGGTCATACAGATTAAAAGTAAGAATTTAGCTTGAAGTAAGTGAATATATATAATATATAAAAAGGCATATGGAACAGTTCTTGATTCGTGGGGAGTGGGTGGTTGCATTGTGGCTGTTGTGATTTGGGATTCCAGTAGAATTGATGCCAATAGATGAATAGTCGGTTCAAAGTTCTAGTAGAATTGACTCTGTTAGATGAATAGTCAGTTCCAAGGTTCCAGCAGTGTTGAATTCAGGAGAGAGAGAGATCGGGATACCTGAAAATTGGCAATTTGCAGGCGTACTGTGTGTGGCTGTTACTTCTGAGTCAAACTTCCAGCACTTGCCCTCTCTCAGAACACGCACCAACAAACAGACACAGGGACAGCTTTCCAGCTCACTTTTAACTCCTTCTTTGTATATTCCAAGTGGGAAGTCTTGCTCACAGGATTTCTTGATGAGATATTGCTTATCTCCCATTATATTCCATTGTCTCTACCAGAGGAAGCAATTAGTTTCTGGATGTCTTTAGAAGTACCTTGTCTGACAACAGGGTGGGGTTCCATTACCTCTTAGGGAGTCACCCTGCAGCATTTGAGCCAGTGGTTTGAGAGCATTTTTTAAAAACTCAGGTCTTATTTTTGAAGTCCAATATTTCCAACACAATTTGGTGATTTTCCTTCATTATCTTGACACATTTTAGTGTTCAACTGGCAATTTTAACAAAATCTTTATGCTAATCAAGGTGAGGGATCGTTATGCTGAAATAGGAATATTAATGGAAGATGGAAATGTTTAATATGTTATTGATAAGAAGCTGCATTTGCTGGAAAACACTTGGCATCCATGTCGATTAGTTCTTTAGAATGCTTAAATTATATTAAAAGTCAGCTCGATAATGAACTTTATGCACCAATACTCTGCATTGTGCTCTTGTACTTGATTTAGGGTCAGACCTGCGCTTTTATATTTAAGCAATTATATTGATTGATTCCTATTTAATTGTTATGCTAACCTGGTTCCATGTTTGTTTGTTTTTTTAACTGCAGTTTTTTGATAGTTCAATAGATTTTTTTCTCTATGAATCCTGGAATTCCTACCTGGTCAGCAAACTGGAACACTTTTCCAATCAACCTTCCTGACTCTGATAACAGGTGGTTTGTGTTTCTTTTTCTAGATACAGCATTGTCAGCAGGGATTATCGGCAATGTACACCTGAGGGTTGGGATGGTGAGGTTCCATCCTGTGAACGTAAGTTTATGTTTCCCTGTTTTGTCAAGTAACTAAATGATTGATCCACTTCCAATGAATTATTAGTAATGTTGATTCATATCCAATATTTCTTGCTATGGCATTTTGACATTCCCTAGAGTGGATTTCTATCTTCATGGAATGGAAGGAGCAATAATTCAATGCTTTGATTCAACATTGCATATCAAAGATTTATTGGCTGGGATTTTCCAGCCCCTGTTGGTAGCAGGCGTGTTTGGTGGCGAGATCGGAGAATCTCACGAGAAGGCCTTTGTTGCGTTTCCCAACAACGTAAATCCAGGATGCAATTGTTGCTCCTTTCCCCCCCGACCCACCCCCACCCCACCTCCCTTCCCTTGCCAGTGGCAGGCCACGTATCCCGCTGTTAAACTCAGGAACTTAATTATAATAAATTTGCATCTACTTACTGTGGCCACACACTGGAATTGTGCCCCCACTTCGAATTTAAATCCCATGAGGGATGATTTTGCGATGCGTGGCACACAACTTCCTTTAAAAGGCGTGAACCTGGTAACCTCACTTTGAGAGCATTCGGAGGTGAGTGCACACAACCATCTTCCTTTGTGCTAGGTATAACTCCAACCAGTGCAGAATTTTCCCTCTGATTCCCATTGACTCCAGTTTTGCTAGGGCTCCTTGATGCCACACTCAGTCAAATGCTGCCTTGATGTCAAGGACAGTCACTTCCAACTCACCTCTGGAGTTCAGCTTTTTTGTCCATGTTTGAATCAAGGCTGTAATGAGGTCAGGAGCTGAGTGGCCCTCAAACATTGAATAAAGATGATTAAAATTATTGACATGTTCCCTCATGTGACACTGTCACATGAGCTGGGACATGTCAATTTCTTTTATTTAGACATTTCATACAAATTTTAATACCCTCATGAAACCTCATCCCACCCGTGAATGCTTTTCTGAAGGCTGCGTGGGCTCTTCGTCTGCCCGCTAGCATTAAGGTTGGACGGGTAGGTCCATTAATCAGTTTAATTACTTTTTTAATGGCCTTAATAGGCCTTTGACAGTTTGGCAGGTGCACAGCCGAATTGGCTGTGCGCCTGCCGAACTGACAACCTAAATGATGCGAGGTGACATCAGGACGCACGCCGCGTCATTTTACATGGCGAGCGGGCCCCACCACTGCTCACCAACCGGAAGATGCAGCCCCAGGTTTCCAGCATCTGCAGTATTTTGCATTTACCTCAGATGACAGGGATGCCTCTTATGTGTGGGTGGTGAGTGGTGCCATAGATGGGATGAGGACTTGATCCACAGGACAGATGAAGGTGTGCATGAGAGAGTGAATGGTCATGTCCCTTGACCTGGCAGCAAGTGAAATCCCAGTGGATGTTTGTGAGTGTGATTGAGAGTGATGAGAAGAGTGACTTAGCCTGGCAGAATGGAGAAGATCATTTTTCCTCTTTTGGCACTGGGCCTCTGTCCTCTTTGGAGGCTGTTTGTGCTGACCAGCGGTGCCACCATCCCCCATCCTGGATTGGTAGCCTTGCTCGTTGGTCTTCGCCCAGAGCAGGGGTGGGGGACTTCACAGTGGGCCTCCACTGTGTCCAGTGGGCGTTCATGGGAGGTGATGTGAAATTTGGGGGCAGCTTGTTTCCTCCCTTTGAAGTCACTTCCTCACTTTTTGAGTTAATTAGCTATTTTAATCAGATTTTGTACCTGTACGTGGACACCTAAATATCTTTGCTCCACTATGGTAACTTCATATTGTGGACAGTTTGGTTGTGGCTATTCATATTGCAATAAAAAACCTGTTGGAGATTTTGCACTTTTGAATTAATCCTATCTCTTTATTTTTTATTTTCTGTGTAGCAATTAGCTGTGGTAACCCTGGGAACATTCTGAATGGATATTATACCTCACCAAATAGGACAGTTGGAAATAAAGTTAATTTTCATTGTAACATTGGGTGAGTATCCAGTATATAAATTACTAAATAATTTTGGAATTTGGAATATCACCCTGGTCAGCACGCTAACACTTTTCCAATTAACATTCGGTTTCCTAATGCAGGTGGTTTGCTTCTATTTTTCTAGATACAAAATGGTGGGTAGAGACTATCGGCAATGTACAGCTGAGGGATGGGATGGCGAGGTTCCATCCTGTGAACGTAAGTTATATTTCCCTGTTTTGTAATGTGACCGACTTGCTTGTATTTACCAAATAATTGAGCCACCAGCAATGAATTGTCGTGTAGTGTTGGTTCACACCCAAGTTTTCTTCCCTACGGCATTTGGACACCTTCTAGCTTGGAATTGCAAATTCTTGGAATGGGAATAATCAGTGACTCAATGCATATTAACATTGCATATTAAAGGAACATGATGGCCCCAGTTTGTGCTCTGGGGTCAGGATCGCAGAGTGCGGACAATTCCTGGCTCCATGAACCTGACATGGCAAAAATTTGCCCAGAAGTTGGATTTTCATTCCGAGGGAAGCGGGGCGAAATGGAATTCAGGCCCTCCTTCCCTTGAGTGAGTGCGGAAGCTGCTGGGCACAGAGAGGGTTCAGGCAGAAGGCCTGACTCTGTGCTCTGGCACTTTGTCAAATTTTGAATAAGAGAATAAAACAAAAAACGTCCCTCTAGTTTTAAACACTCAACCCCTGCCCATCTACCCACACACTACCCTTGCCACATCCATGCTAAACCATGTCATCTTGTGCCCTGTACCCACCCCACCCCATCCAGGCCAATGTGTGAAATGAGAAATGGGCATTCGTCAAATCAATCCTGCTCCTTCCAAAAGACTGTCTTGTTCTACCTTAGCACCAATAATAGGCTTGGAGCAAGTTCCCAAGTATTGGTGGGTCAAGGGAAATTTGGGAGGTGCTAGTTTTGGGGAACTTGAGTTGACAGGCAGTAATAGTCTGGTGCCTGGCGAATCCAGGAGGAGAAAGTGGGAAGTAAAGGGAAAGTGCAATCAATGCTCCCTTCTCTTCCTCTTCCATTTTCATATACAGATCTGACTTTGTTTGTGCCCCACTGAATACATTGGGTTAGTGCAGCCAATAGGACACTGTTGCATTAATTTGCATGAGTGAAAGTAATAGATACTGACAAGGTGACAAAAACCTGGTGGAAGATTTTCGTGGCAGCGATGCTGATGTTTTGACACAGCAGTTGGTAAAAGCAGGGTTGTTTAAATCCCAGAGGGAAACTTGAACAACTGTCATAATCTATATTTCAATTGGTATGCTTGAGATACAGCTCTGAATTCAGGAATAAGACCACCGGGCCTTCAAAGGTTTTTTTATATAAAGTTAAATGAAACGTTTATTAATTTAACAGCAAATTAAACACATACACATATCTACAAATGACTAACATAATAACTTCTAAACAAATCTGCAAACTAATCACTCCCAGGTAAATCTTCACCAAGGCAACAATAACCCATTGACTTTAAACAGATACCAGGCAAAGCACATTTGACTTATGAATTCAAAATGAGTTTCCTTGCAGTTTGGTTCCTTTGCAGACACAGTTGTAGGTTTACAAGCTGGTTAGATCTTAAATGCCTCTGACTCACACACACAAGCACCTTTCTGTTTACACCTAGCTTCCCCTTTGAATGTAAATTTTCCATCGTATTACTGGGTTTTCAATTTTATCTCTCCTAACAATAATATCCTTTCATTTCACCAATTTTATTAATAATATAAGCACATTGCTTGGTGTCTCCCAGCTAGGCGCAAGATTTTACCCATTCTTCTGAACGGTTTATTCAACAAATAAACATTTACACTTTACCTTCTCCCCCTTACATTTATCTAATTAACATCTCAAAGCACCCAGACTAGCCAAATAAGTGATCTTTGAGATGGACAAGAAAATTTGAAGACATTTCCTCACTTTGGAATTCAACCATCATTGAAATAATGCATATCAAAATTTTGATTCTATTTTGCTATTTCCCACTAGTTTTCAGTGCCTTGCATATATGCAGACCTTAATCCCTGTGGTCCTCCATGGCTTCTAGTCTCTCACCATTTAGTCAGTAGGTGAAGATTGCTGCAGGCCAATACAGAGTGCAATTGAAGACAGAGAGGGAACTGTAGTTGTGAAGTATTGTGGACTGAGAGAAAGCCTTGCATTTGTGTTGTCATCATTTTGAAAAATGAATTCCAGAGTTGGACTAATGTGATATTGTGGGAAATTTTGCTGTAGCGATTCAATTTTGTTGTGGCGATTCAATTATGTTATGTGAATTGCAATGCAAAAAAAAAACTCTGAGGGCAGAGTTTTATGGCAGCGGAATTTTGTGTTCCCGCTGAAGTCAATGGAGTTTAGAATGGCTCACCACATTTTACAGCCCCATCCCTGCCACAATGGGGCCGTAAAATTCCAGCCTTGGAGAATTTGCGACTTTGTCACATTTCTATCTCTTCTCATTTTATTTTCTGTGTAGCAATAACTTGTGGAGACCCTGGAGAGATTCTGAATGGATATTATACTGCACCAAATAAAACTGCTGGAAGTAAAGCTACTTTTCATTGTGACATTGGGTGAGTTTTAAGTATATAAATTACTGAATAATTTTGTTGAAGGACTATCTTATTTTAATATTGTATTTAGGACAATATTTGATAACTACCCATCTCTCATTCTTCATTTTTAAAAATTAATTCAAGGGAAGTGGGCTTCACTGGGCTAGCCCAGCATTTATGCCCATCCCTAATTGCCCTTGAGAAAATGGTGCTGAACTGCCTTCTTAGTACACCCAAAGTGCTGTTGGGGAGGGAGTTCCAGGATATTCACCCAGTGACAGTGAAGCAACGGTGATATATTTCCAAGTCAGGATGATGAGTGGCTTGAAGGGGAGCTTCCAGGTGGTGGTGTTCCCATGTATCTGCTGCCCTTGTCCTTCTAGATGGTAGCGGGTGTGGGTTTGGAAGGTGCTGTATAAGGAGCATTAGTGAATTTATACAGTGCATCTTGCAGATGGTACACACTGCTCCTACTGTCAGCTCTTTGGTGGAGGGAGTGAATGTTTATGAATGGGGTGCCAATCAAGTGGGCTGCTTTGCCCTGGATGGTGTCAAGCTTCTTAAGTGTTGTAAGAGCTCCTATCGTCCAGTACTCCATGTGAGCTCTAAGTGAATCTGATTCCCTCATTGTTCCGCTAAATTAGTTTTGCAAAGGGATACAAACTGGTCAAAAACTTGGGAGATGGAGTTTAATTTGGGAAATTGTTTGAGTTTTAATTGATTGTTTTATTTTTAATCAATTTTTTTGATAGTTGAATAGATTTTTCCTCTATGCACCTTAGAATTCTTACATGGTCAACACACTGATTTTTCTAATTAACCTTCATGTGACTGATGGTGGCTTGTTTTTCTTTTTCTAGATACAGAATGCTGGGCAGAGACTATCGGGAATGTACAGCTGAGGGATGGGATGGTGAGGTTCCATTCTGCGAACGTAAGTTAAATTTCCCTCTTTTGTAAAGTGACCAGCCTACCTTCTTTGTAAAATGATAGTGCCACTTTCAGTGTATTGTCCTGGAGTTTTGATTCACGACAAGTTTCCTTCACTGCTGCATTTTGACATCCTCTAGCTTGGAGTTCCCTCTTCATGGAATGGGGGAGGAAAAGGTTATTCAATGCTTTGATTCAACATTGCATAACAAAGGATGATAATGTGAAAAATGAGAAATGGTCATTCATCAAATCAATTCTGTTCGTTAGAGGAGTTTTCAATCTTCTGCTCAATTGCAAATGTTAGTGTTGAAGCAAAGAGCTGAGTTTTGATGGGTGATGGACAGTTTAGGAGGCACTAACTTCAGTGGTGTTCTAACTGACAGGAAGTTGTAGTTTTGGCTAAGAGAAATCTAGGATGTGACAGTGACAGGTAATGGAAAAGTGCGAGTGATACTAATAATCCATAATTAAATCATGCTCATACCCCCTTCTCTTCTTTTTCCATTATCATTTTATGGTCCAACAATATCTGTGCCCTACTGAATTAGCTTTGTTAGTACAGCCCATGTTGCAGAAATTTGCTGATCAAACTTGAGTGAAAATAATAGATTTAGAGGAGGTGACAAAAGCAGGGAGAAAGATTTTATCGTTTGCGCTGAAAGAGAGCAGATAATGCTTTGGAAGCAGAAATAAATGGTCTTTGAGATGAAGAGGGGATTTGAAAGTCTCTCCCTCACTTCTGTGTTCTAACCCCTTCTTAACCATCCCTCAGGATCGTGGATGATTTACTTCCTCTCTGTTTCAATGGGTTCTGAGATGGCTGATAAGTCCAGTTGACAGTCTGCAGACTCTGCTACACGTGGGGCAGGAAGTTCTTTGAGGGTTGAGTAAATGAATTGTTGGGAGATTGTGGCACTCTTTCTGATGCTTCGATTTGGCCTTTGCATGTTCCCAATGGAGGCTGGAATTTTTCAGCCCCTTTGGCTCTGGGCGTCATGACGGGTGGGGCCGGACAATATGGTAAAAAGGCCAAAAATCAGTTTCTCACCGGCATGAAAGCACATCGGGATCATCCATTAGTGTCCACCATGGTGGAACACCAACCCCGCTCGAGGCCGGTGTGTGAACCCACATTGCATCCAGCTAATGATATGCAAAATAATGCCCGACTGGAATTGTCCCCCCACGCCAGATTTACCATTACACCGGCGGGAAAACACACCGGCCCAGAACACATCTGGACAAATGTGACGTGCAGCAGTTGGGACTTACCATTAGGGCCTTGCTCAGATTTCGGACCTCCGAGGAGAGAAAATGCTGGAGCGTTACTACTACTGGACCGTGGAGGAACACGTGCAGAGCATGCTGGGTGGATTCTCGTGGACATGGCTCTGCCGTGAAGCAGCTTACGGAAACTGGGAGGCAGGGCCTCAGTTGATATCTGCATTCTGCTTCAGGTCACCGTGGTCTTGGCCGTGGGCTGCTACGGATGATCAGCGAGGCAGGGAGAGAAAGCTCCAGCTATGAGTGGAAGGGAAATGTGTACTGGGGAGTTGGGGGGCAGTTGTGAGGGAAAGGTCTAGGTTTGTCAGGGAGAGGAGGGTATATTGGGGGTGGGGGAGTTGTGAGGTTAGGAAGAGGATGATGAAGATGTCAGGGATGGGTAAGGTTTAGAGTGGGGAAACAAGGTGCCAGGTAGGGAAAGTTGGGATGCTGGAGGAGGGAGTGCATGGCGTGGAGGGTGTAATGGGGAAGAATGCGGCAACTGGAGTGTTAGGTGTAAGGGGGAAGGAAGATGTAAGGGAAGGAGTTTGGAGAAGGGAAGGAGTTCGAAGGGGGGAAGGACTTCATGGGGAGGAAGGAGTCCAGAAGGAGGTAGGAATTTGGAGGAGGGTAAGAGTACAGGGGAAGGAAGGAGTCTGGGGGAGGAAGGAGTTTGAAAGGGAGAAGGAGTAAGGGTGGAGGAGGGAGTAAGGGCAGAGGAGGAAGTAAGGGCAGAGGAGGGGGTAAGCTGGGGGTGGGGAATTTCCAGATGAGCATGCAAGGGAAGGATAGTGGAGTCAATGACTGCCTCCTCGGGAGCGAATTGAGGACGGGCGTGGTAGGAGGGAATGGTGAGTATTAGAGGGGGGCATAGTGAGCTGGAAGGATGGGAGGGTGAGTGTGCGACAGTAATGATAGAAAGGACAGCGAGGGTAGTTGGTGGAACATCAGAGGCAGACACACACCCTGGGGCTGGGAAGGAGGAGGTCGGGGAGGTCAATGTGGATGGGGGTGGGATTCTTAGGAAGTAGGGAATGTGTACATTCACTTGGACATCCTGGAAAGAAAGGTTCGGGTTGGAAGGTGACAGTGGGGAAGTGGAAGGTGATGCCGAGGGGCAACAGCGATGGGGGCAGGGATATAGGTGACTTGGAGTGGGGGAAAGGACGGGAGAGTTTTAGAGAAACTTGATTATGATCATGTTTTTCAAATCGAAAGTGAGAGGAGCCTTGTACTGGATGGGCACAGTTTTTTTTTTTATTTGTTCATGGGATCTGGGCATCACTGCCTAAGACAGCATTTATTGTCCACCCTAATTGTCGTTGTTCGAGGGCATTTAAGAGTCAACCGCATTGCTGTGGGCCTAGAGTCAAGTGTAGGCCAGACCAGGTAAGGGCAGCAGATTTCCTTCCCTAAAGGACATTAGTGAAACAGATGGGTTTTTGCCACAATCAGCATTGGTTTCATGGTCATCATCAGACTTTTAATTCCAGATTTTTATTGGACTCAGATGTTACCATCTGCCGTGGTGGGATTCAATCCCAGGTCTCCAGAGCATTACTCTGGGTCTTTGGAATTCTAGTCCAGTGACAATACCACTATGCCACTGCATCCCTGTGAAGGGAGCTGCAAGGGAGTGTGATCAGTGGGTGGGTGGAGATGCAGGTCAGCTCAGATGGACAAATGAAAGGGAATACCAGCGGGCAGAATTGAAAATGCTCAGGACTTTGAGATGCGTGTGATGGAGGAAGGCTCCGTGTTCTTTGCATAAGCCTCCAAAAGGCCCTGCCCCACACAAATTTCCCCCACCAGAATCACTTGTGCTCTGGCTGCGTGCAGCTGAACTGCTAGTGGGGGTGGAATGAATGGATGGGGAAGGACATGCAAAGCCTGTAAATGAAGCTGAAAGAAACCATTACACATTATTCAGTGAAAGTGGATATATTTTTAGATTTTAAAGAGCCAAAATGCGTTCCCCCATGCAGCCACTGTGATCAGAAATTCTTAACTTTTCTAGGCCTACCACTTCTTCTAGGTGCTGCCCTGACATCTGCAGGAGGCCATGTCTGGAGCAGTCCTGGTCTCAATAATATGGTGCCCAGAGCAAGGAAGCACTGAGTTTATGGCCTGGCAGGCAAAACCAAGCCCACCTGCCAGCGATCTGGTGTTTTCCTGTGAATGCATAATTTTTGAGGTGGGACGCACCATGAAGGTGTCAATACGGTGCAAAAAGCCGCCATGGTGGCCTGTGGGTATAACATCCTTTTATCCAGCCCACTGGTCCATTTCTGGCCAAAGTCTCTTGATGCCTTCGGCACTTTGCCAAGATCAACCTTTTCCATTTTGGATGGTCACGTGCCAGAGACTCCCATAAGTCGGCGGGTGTGTTTGTCTTCCCCAGGGATACCTTAAGCCATCCCAAAGTGTCTCTGTATTCCTCATGGGAGTCTCCTGCCATGGCAGAGTTCCAAGTAGAGTAGTTGCTTCGAGAATATAGTATCAAGCGTACAAAGGACATGTCCTGCCCGGCTGAATTGATTGTGTGTGATTAACGCCTCAATGCTGGGCAAGTTCTAACTCCTTTGCAATAAAGGACTACATTCCATTAATTGTTTTGCAAATTGGATTCCAAACTGAACATAACTTAATGTTCTCTGTAATTGTGTCATGCTTATTATCTTCATGTTCAATACCTGAATTGCAATGAAAGAATTATTAGAGATTTTGGAGTGTTTTTGAACCTTTTCTCATTTTACTTTCTGTTTAGCAATAAACTGTGGTAATCCTGGGGAGATTCTGAATGGATATTATACCACATCAAATCAGACAGTTGGAAATAAAGTTACCTTTAATTGTGACATTGGGTGAGTATTCACAATGTAAATTACTGAATAATCTGGGTGAAAGATTATGGGCGGAATCGTCCCAGATTTGCACCAAGTGTGGTAGCGGACGTGAAAAGCGATGTTTTACCCACCGGCTGCTTCCTGCCCGATTAATTCTGCAGCCATAGGGAACACGCCATCTCCTGGTGGTCTGCCTCTGAATTGCCCATCATGCCGTTACCTCACCATTCCCTCACTCCGGGTGTGATATTTAAACTGCAGCTGCACAAACAATTCTCAATGCTTGCAGCCCCGGACTACTCCAGTGAAGACATGGCCCTGAAAGCCAACAAGAGTTCAGTGCCCCGTCACTGGAATGCCATTTGCAGACCTGCTGTGATGTCCTCTGGCCCTGCTCTGGCCACAGGAGGTCCAGCAATCTCACAACTCAGGCTTAGGAGGTAGTGGTCAGTGCCAACGCTGCACAGAAGAGGTTGGCCATCGAGTGCAGAACGAGGATGAATGATCTCATCCGTGCCACTAGGGTAAGGTGTCCATCTCATCACTCTAAACTCACACACTCAAGCCCATCACACATTCACTGGCATCTTACTCTGCCAACTCAAGGGACATTACTACTCACTCTCTCACACACACACCCTCACAACTCTATTTGGCCTCATCACCTCTGGAGACTGCCTCCTCACACCTCACCATCTTGAGGCCACTTGCACAGATCAACATATGCCTCCACACACACCTTCTCCAGTACATCCCTCACCCTGCAGACTCTTCCCTTGCCTGAGGCCAGTTCTTCCCCTTCCCCAAGCAAGCCGTAACCCTGCAGCCATTGAAAAGCCTCCCCTGTTTTAAGGCTGGTCTGGTTGGTAGAGGTCTGCCCGTGAGCCCATCTAAAAGTGATGTGCTGCCTGCAAAGCCTGGCGCCGATGACTGTGAATGCTGCCTGAAGCAAGTTAGACAAGCAACTCCCGAAGTCCCGAGCGAAGTACTGCTCGCCAGGTGCACGTCGCTTAAGTACTATTATGGAACATGTCGGCGTGCAATCATGCTGACATGTCTGGATGATCCCATGGGGGGAGATGATTCTGGCAAGCAGGACTTATAATAAGGTACTAATGCACTGAAATTAGGTTCCCGACATGGGGTGATGGGAAACTCAGCCTGCCATTATTGGGTGCAGCAGACAATCGCAAACTGGTTTCACGATGGCGTAAATCTGATTTTTAGCCTTCTCGCCATATTGTCTGCTCACGCCCACCATGACGCCTGCAATCATTGGGACCGGATGATTCTACCCCTTGCTATTTTAATGTTTAATCACAAGACAATTTGAGATAGCCATCCCTTTTTCTTCACATTTCAGATAACAGCTCCCCATGTGAGCTCCAAGTGAGGCTTCCAATTTAGTGTTGAATTGGCAATTTTTTAAAAAAGCCTTTTTGTTACTGATCACAGCCGGAGATGTTAGTGCTGGGTTTGGAATATTAATGGAAAGGTAGAAATGTTAAGTGTGTTACTGATGACTTGACCCATGTACAGAGATCAACACTGAATGGCTGCCACTGCTGGTTCCTCAAAATGCTTAAATTAAATTGGAATTGAGCTCCAAGGTGAGCTGGACACATCAATGTTCCTCCTGTACACTGTATTATATGTGTAGTCTGACCAGCACTTGTTTTTTTAGCAACACTACAGTTCTCTTTGATTCCAACTCATTTTTCTGCTAACCTAGTGCCTTGCTTTATTTAATAGTCTTTGTTGATAGTTGAGTAGATTTTTCCTCTATGGACCATAATTTGTTACCTGATCAGCAAATTGCACTGGTTTCCCAATTAATGTTCAGTTTACTGATACAGGCGGTTTGCTTTTCTTTTCCTAGATACAAAATGGTGGGTAGAGATTATCTGCAATGTACAGCTGAGGGATGGGATGGAGAGGTTCCATCTTGTGAACGTAAGTTATGTTTCCCTGTTTTGTAAAGTGACTGTCTTGCTTGTCTGTACCAAATGATTGAGCCACATTCAATAAGTTGTCAGGTAGTGTTGGTTCACATCCAAGTTTTCTTCCCTACAGTATTTTGACATCCTTGAGTGTGGAGTTCTGCTTTTTTTTTGGAATGGGCCAAAAAATTCTTCATCAACATTACATATTTGAAGAACATAATGTGTGAAATGAGAGAATCCATTCATCAAACCAATCATGCTCTTTCCAGAATAATTTAATTTTCAGCCTAGTGCAAATGGTAGTATTGGAGCAAGGAGCTGTGTTTTTGTGGATATAGGAAAGTTTAGGAGGACCTAATTTTGGTAGAATTGTAGCCAACAGGAAGTAGTAGTTTCGGCCATGGAGATTGTGGACTTGAAAAGGTAAGATAAAGGAAAAAAGCAATCAATGTTAATGGTCCATTCTTAAATTGTGCTCATATTCCCTCCAGTTCCTCTTCCATTTTTTCTTCTAAGATCCAACTACATTTGTGTCTGCCCAAAGGACTTAGTTGTGTTAACGCAGCCAATAGGAAACTGTTGCATTAATTTGCTGATCAAACTTGAGTGAAAGTAATAGATAGTCATGAGATGACAAAAACATGGTGGAAGATTATAATGGGGTGGTGCTGAGATAGAGCAGATAATGCTGTGGAAGTGGAAATGGTCACTTCTTCACTTTTGAGTTCCAACACCTCAAAAAATATAGGGACAGCAACCCATTAACCCTTTTGATTAGGTTTTGGACCTGTGTATTATGCTTCAGTATTATTTGTACATGGACATCTAAATAACTTTGCTCCTTCACAGCTCCTACTCTCACACTTTTCAGAAAGTAATTGCAGACCTGACACTGGCTGCTGTTTAATGGAGCCTGCTGGAGCAATGGGAAATAGGCAGTTATGAACAGAGTAAGAATGAAACAGGAGGAGCATCGTCAGGGAAACTATCCCCAATTAAGCGGGGTGCAGAAAGGGCCTGATGCCGGAATCCCACCTGTCGGTAGAGGGGTGCCTCGTGGACTTGTTAATGAGACACTTGAGAGCAATTATATCTGAACCCAGCAGAATTTAGAAGTGACTCAGGTATTTAAAGGGAGTCACATGTTTCTCCTGTGTTCAGCAAACACTGTTGGGTTTTCCTGCTGTCATGTAGTGGGGGCCTCTTGTTGTCCGACACTCGGTGCCTGATTGAGGGCCCCGGCATTGGGAAGGGGGGCTGCTCAAAGCCACACCCTGCCCTTGCCACTGACCTCCCTGCCCCCTCCCCACCACCCGAATCCCGCCCAATCATCTGTGTTCAGAGATCCAGCAGAGGTCCTCGGGCTGGGCCTCGGTGTATTACCAGCAGCAGTCACCACTCTTGGTTGCGTTGCTAGCAATGGAGAATTGCCATCCTCTGACTGGCCAGCAGCTGTCGGGCGGGATTTCCAGTCACCTGGCAGCCTGATGTATGGGAAGCCCAATGCTAGTCAGTTAAGTAAAGCAAATCGAACCTTCCCCGCCCAAGTGACACTGTGTTCCCACTAATTCTCCAACCGGTATGGGGATGGACCCCCTTTGTAGGCATTAAATCATCCGAGCCATTATATTTTTGGATTACTAGTGGAGATTGATGCTGTTGAATACAAAGACCAGTTGCTGTGAGGTATTGTAGATTTAGAAAAAATCCTGCACTCATAATGCCATAATTCTGAAAAACGAATTCCAAATTTAGGTTGACCTGATATTCTGGGCAATTGTGTAGTACCATTTCAATTCCTGTTAAATATCTATGATTGGCAATGAGACAACTATTGCGGATTTTTGCTTCTTGTACCATTTCTACCTTTTCTTGTTTTACTTTCTGTTCAGCAATAACCTGTGGTAACCCTGGGGCGATCCCGAATGGATATTATAAGGCACCAAATTGGACAGTTGGAAATAAAGTTACCTTTTATTGTGACATTGGGTGAGTAGTCAGTGCATAAATCATTGAATAATTTTGGTGAGGGATTATATTATTTTAATGTTGTGATTGAGTTAATTTCAGATGAACGCACCCAGTCATCTCACTTCTGATGAAAGCTCTGAGGTGAGATCTGAGTGAGTTTTCCATTTTCATTTTCAACTGGCAATTTAAAGCACAATCTTTCTACTGATCAAGGTGAAGGATGTTAATACTGAAATAGGAATTTTAATGCAAAGATGGAAATGTTAAATATGTTATTGATAACAAGGTCCATTTGCTGGATTAACATTAGGCGACCGTACCTGCTGGATCTTTAAAATGCTAAAATTATGTTAAAAGTCAGCTTGAAAGTGAACTTTATGTACCAATACTCCACCTGTACTCTGTACTTTATATGGGATCTGACCTGCGCTTTTATATTTCAGCAACACAACAGTATTTGATTTATATTTCTGCTAATATAGTCTCATGTTTGTTATTTTTAACCACTGATTGTTTATAGTTCAATAGATTTTTCCTCTATGAAGCTTGGAATTCCTACCTGGTCAGCGTACTGTAACACTTTTCCAATCAACCTTCATGACTCTGATAACAGGTGGCTTGTGTTTCTTTATCTAGATACAACATTGTCGGCAGGGATTATCGGCAATGTACAGCTGATGGTTGGGATGGCACGATTCCATCCTGTGAACGTAGGTTTATGTTTCCCTCTTTTGTCAAGTGACTAACTTGCTTTTTATTGCCAAATGATTGATCCATTTCCAATGAATTGTTAGTAATGTTAATTCATATCCAAGATTCCTTCCTATGGCATTGTGACATCTTCTAACTTGAATTTCCAACTTCTTGGAATGGGAAGAAACATTAATTCAATGCTTTTATTCAACATTGCATGATAAAGATTTCTAATGTGTGAAATAATAACAGCCATTTATCAAATCAACCCAACTCCCTCCAAAAGATTTTCAATTTCTACCCTAGCACCAACTGTAGTGTTGGAGCAAGGGAGCCGAGACTTGGTGGGTGTTGGGAAGTTTAGGAGATGCTATTTCTAGTGGAGTTTCAGCTGAGAGGTAGTGGCAGTTTGCGCCATGACAGATCTAGGAAGTAAGAATGGCATAAAGGAAAAGTGCAATCAATGTTAATGATCTAAACTTAAATCATGCTCATACCTCTTGTTCGTCTTGTATTCTTCTTTAAAGATCCTACTATGTGCTGCATTGAATTGGTTCAGTTAGTACAGCCAATAGGAAACCATTGTGTTAATTTACACTTGAATGAAAGTAATAGATATTAATGGGGTGACAAAAAACATGGTGGAAGATTTTAGTGGTGAGGTTGCTTCTGGTCTCTCTCCATTAAGTAAATAGATGGATACCTGACATTATGATCTTGGATTGCTGGTGAAGATTGATGCAGATCAATGCATAGTGCTGTTGAAGACAGTGTTGTGAGGCATTGCAGGTTGAGAGAAAGTATGGCAGTTGTGGTTACTGTAATTCTGAAAAATTAATTCCAAACATTAAAATTATGACAATTTGGTTGTGCCTGTTCATCTTCATGTTAAATATTGCAATGAAAAAGATTTTGTATCCATTCTATCTTTTCTCATTTCATTTTCTGTGTAGCGATAAACTGTGGTCACCCTGAGGCGATTCTGAATGGATATTATAAGTCTCCAAATGAGACAGTTGGAAATAAAGTTACATATTATTGTGACACTGGGTGAGTATTCAGTATAGAAATTACTAAATAATTTTTGCGAAAGACTATTATTTTTAATGTTGAGATTAAAATTATTTCAGATAGCCATCTCCCATGCTTCACATTTCTGATGACAGAGCAACGTGAGGTCTGAGTGAGGCTTCCAATATAGTGTTATTCTGACAATTTTTAAAAAATTCTTTATGCTAATCAAGGCAAGGGATGTTAAACGTTTGTTTACATTGGATTATTAATGCAAAAAGGGCAATGCTGAATGTGGTAATGATCTCTAGACCATAATCTGAGATCAACACTCATCGTCTGTGTCTGCTGATTCCTCAAAATGCTTAAAGTATATTGAAAAGCACTCTATGGTGAGCTGGATGCATCAATATTTCTCCTGTGCACTGTACTTCATACTGGGTCTCACCAGCATTATTTGTTTAGCAACAACACAACTATATTTGATTCCTTCATTATTCTGCTAACCTAGTCCCATTTTTAAAATTTTTTTTTAAGTTTATTACTATTTTGATAGATTTATTTCTCTATTGACCTTTAGAACTCCAACCTTGTCAGCACACTAACACTTTTCCAATTAACTTGCTGGTTACTAATACAGGTGGTTTGCTTCTCTTTGTCTAGATACAAAATGATGGGTAGAGATTATCTGCAATGTACAGCTGAGGGATGGGATGGTGAGGTTCCATCCTGTGAACGTAAGTTTATGTTTCACTGTTTTGTAAAGTGACTGACTTGCTTATCTGCACCAAATAATTGAGCCACGTTCAACATATTGTGTTGGTTCAAACATCCAAGCATCCAGTTTTCTTCACTACAGAATTTTGACATTCTCGAGCAGGAGTTCTGCTTTTTTGAAGTGGGCCAAAAAAAATTCTTTGCTTTGATTCAAGTTACATATTTAAGGAACATAATGTGTGAAATGAGAAATGACCATTATTCAAATCAATCTGCTAACTCCAGAAGAATTTAATTTTCTGCTCGAGTGCAAATGGTAGTGATGGAGCAAGGAGCCGTGTTTTGGTGGAAGGTGGAAAGTTTAGGAGGTGCTCACTTTATTAGAGTTTTAGCTGATAGGAAGTAATACTCTGGGCCATGGGAGATTGAGGAAGTGGATGTGGAAAGCAAAGTAAAAAAGCAATTGATGTTAATGATCCACATTTAAATCATACTCATACTCCCTTCTGTTCCTCTTCCATTTTTGTTCTAAGATTCAACTAGATCTATGTCGGTGTCCGACTGACTCACTTGTGTTCATGCAGCCCCAAGGAAATGGTTGCATTAATTTGCTGATCAAGCTTGAGTGAAAGTGATATTCATGGTGCAAGATTTTAGTGGGGGTGGTACTGAGGTAGAGCAGATAATGCCATGGAAGTGGAAATGGCCATTTCTTCACTTTTGAGTCATTATGTTTTGGATCTGTGCACTATTTTTCGGGATAGAAAAATGGTACCTGAGGACCAGCATCAAGAAATCTAACCCCAAGTAAGAGGGCAGGAGGGGGCTGGAAGGGCCTGACGGGGGAATCTTGCCTGCTGCTGGTTGGGGGGGGGGGGGGGGGGGGGGGGGGGGGGGGGGGGGGGGGGGGGGGGGTGCAATGTGTATTAGGTTCATTAATGAGCTATTTGCAAGCAATTATCCCTGAATCAACCAGAATTTAGAGGTTGCTCAGGGATTTAAGGGGAGTCACATGGTTCTCCTGTATCCAACAAACACTGTTGAGTTTTCTTGCTGTCTTGTAGTGGGGGTCTCTAGTTGTCAGGCACTCAACGCCTGATTGAGGGACCTGTCATTGGGAAGCACAGCCTCTGAAACCCAACGCCCTGCCCTTGCCACAGAACTCCCACCCACCTCCACACAACCCCCAATCTGCCCCTATCATCTGTGTCCAGGGATCCAGCCGAGATCCTTGGCTGGGCCTCAGTGAATTACCAGCCTCAGCCACCGCTCTTGGTGGCTTTGCCAGCAATGGACAGCTGCTAGCCACTGATTGGCCAGCAGCTGTCGGAACTGAGATTTCAAGCCAGCTGGAGGCTTGATATAGGGAAGACCCAACATGGGGCAATTAAGTGCCTGAGGGCACTTAAATCACATTGCGCCTTCCCCTGGAAATGACATGGGGTTCCCACCATTTCTCCAACCGGTACAGAGGAGGTTCCCCATTGCATGCATTAAATCCACCCATTGTGCTTTTGGATTGCTGGTGAAGATTGATGCTGTTGAATAGAGAAACCAGTTGCTGCAAGTTATTGTAGATTTGGAGAAAATCCTGTATTTATAATGAATAATCCTGAAAAATGAGTTCCAAATTTAGGGCAGCCTGATATTCTGGGCAATTGTGTAGTAGCATTTCATATTGATGTCAAATATCTTTGATTGTTAATGAAACAACTATTGTGGATTTTTGCTTCCTGTGACATTTCTTGTTTTATTTTCTGTTTAGCAATAACCTGTGGTAACCCTGGGGCAATTCTGAATGGATATTACAAGGCACCAAATTGGACAGTTGGAAATAAAGTTACCTTTTATTGTGACATTGGGTGAGTATAAATCACTGCATAATTTTGGTGAGGGACTATATTATTTTAATATTCTGATTGAGATAATTTCTGATTACCTCACCCAGTCATCACATTTCTGCTGAAAGCTCTGATGTGGGATGTGAGCGAGGCTTCCATTTTCATGTTCAACTGGCAATTTAAAAAACAATCTTTATACTGATCAAGCTGAGGGATGTTCGTGCTGAAATAGGAATATTAATGGAAGGATGGAAATGCTAAATATGTTATTGATAACAAAGTCCATTTGCTGGATCAACACTGGATCCATGTCCGCTCATCCTTTAGAATGCTAAAATTATTTTAAAAGTCAGCTCGAAAATAAATTTTTGCACCAATACTCCGCCTGTGCTCTGTACTTGATTTGGAGTCTGACCTGTTTTTATTTTTAAGCAGCAATACAACAGTATTTGATTCCTATTTAATTGTTCTGCTAACCTAGTCCCATGTTTGTTTCTTTTTACCACAGTTAGTTAGTAGTTCAATAGATATTTCCCCTATGAATCTTAGAATTCCTGCCTGGCCAGCAAACTGTAACACTTTTCCAATCAACCTTCCTGACTCTGATAACACGGCTTCTGTTTCTTTTTCTAGATACAACATTGTTGGCAGCGATTATCGGCAATGTACAGCTGAGGGTTGGGATGGCGAGGTTCCATCATGTGAACGTAAGTTTGTTTCCCTATTTTGTAAAATGACTAACTTGCTATTTAGTGCTAAATGATTCATTCACTTCCAGTGAATTGCTAATAATGTTGATTCACATCGAAGATTTCTTCCTGCGGCATTATGATATCTTCTAGCTTGGATTTCCAACCTCTTCTTGTATGGGAGGAAACAATAATTCAATGCTTTGATTCAACATTGCATGATAAAGATATATAATGTGTGAAATGAGAAATGGCCATTCATCAAATCAATCCTGCTCTCTCAAATAGATTTTAATCTTCTACCCTAGCACCAATGGTAGTGTTGGAGCAAGGAGCCGAGTTTTGGTGTGTAATGGAAAGTTCAGGAGGTGCTAATTTTAAAGTAGTTTTAGCTGACAGGAAGCAGTTTGTTCCATGGGTGACCTAGGAGGTGTGAGTGGTGTGGCAAGTAAAGGAAAAGTGCAATCGATATGAATGATCCATACCTACTACCTTTTGTTCCTCTTCTGTTCTTGCTTAAAGATACTATTGTGTTTGTGCCCCACTGAATTGATTGTGTTAGTGCAGCCAATAGGGAACTGTTGCATTAATTTACACTTGAATGAAGGTAATTGATATTGATGAGGTGACAAGAACATGGTGGAAGATTTTAGTGGTAGTGGTGCTGAGGTATAGCAGATAATGCCACGGAAGCAGCACTAAGTGCCCTTTGTGATGGAGGAGAGACTTTGAAGTCACTTCCTCACTTTTGATTTCAATGACTTTATTTAATTAAAAATTTTAATTCCATTTTGTACCTGTACATGGACACCTAAATATCTTTGCTCCTCCATACATGTAGGCCAGAGCAGATAAGGATGGCAGTCCTGCTCAGAGGTGCCAGCCAATCAGAGGGCTGGCAGCTCTCTGGTCTCACCATCGCCACCAAGAGTGGTGGCTACTGCTTTGACTGCAGTAGTCCTGTGGGAATCATGCAGCAATGGGTCCAAGACTTTACGATAAGTCCAGGGCTAGGCTGGCAGGCTGGAGCAAAAGTGTGGAGTTCATGAGGGAGGGAAAAACACAGGGGTAGGAAGTTCTTGGGAGGCCCCTCTAATGGGCACAAGGGGCCGTAAAGGTGGCAGCCACCCCCTTGGCTGGACACCAGCCCGACTATTGAGGCCTGCTGGGCTGCACATTTGGCTTGGGTCTCTTCCATCATAGGTAAAATCAGAGCAGCATTGGGAGGAGGCAGTTAAGTGACCCATCTTTCTCAGGATTCCATATCTGAATCCTGCTAATTCTACCCATGCCACAGTAACAAAACTGGTCTTATCAAAGTCATAAATAGCATTCTAGGTGACTGGGATAGAGGTAAACAATCCTTTGTTCTCAACCTGTCTGCGACCTTTGACATGGTTATCACACTATCCTCCTGCAACACTTATCCGCTATCTTGCAGCTTGATGGGACTGCTTTCACCTGGTTCCATTCTCTTCTTCCTAGTTATTTACAACAGCTTGTTCTCCTGGTCCCTTTTCATTACATTTGGTATCCCTCAAGGATCTATCATTGACTTCCTCCACCCCATTTCTCATTCACATGCTACTGCTCAGTGACATCCTGCAAAAAACAGAATGTGTTTTCATTAGTACGTTGATAACACCCAGCTCTACGTTACCCCTATCTTTTTTGAATTCTCCACTATTGCTAAATTATCAGACTCCTTGTTCAACATCCAGCACTAGATAATCAGAAATTTCCCTTAATCAAACTTTGGGAAGACCCAAGACATTGTGATAATTTCCCATTACAAACTGTTCCCAAGCTGCCCACTTCATCTCTCTCCCTGGCAACAGTCTAAGGCTGAAACAGACTGTTTGCACCCTTGGTGTCATGTTTAACCCTGAGGTGGGCTTCTGACCATATGGCTTCTGGTCCCTAACCATTTAGTAAGTAGGTGGAGCCCTGACATTTTGATTTTCGATTGCTGGTGAAGATTGATGCAGGTCAATGCATAGTGCTGTTGAAGACAGAGTTGTGAGGCATTGCGGACTGAGAGAAAGTCTTGCATCTGTGTTGCCATAATTTTGAAAAATAAACTCCAAACATACAGTAACTTGATATTGTGGACAATTTGGTTGTGGCTATTCATTTTCATGTTAAATATTGCAGTTAAAAACTTGTTGGAGATTTTGGAGTTTTGTAATAATCCTTTCTTTTCTTATTTTCTTTGCTGTGTAGCGATAACCTGTGGTAACCCTGGAGAGATTCTCAATGGATACTATACCGCACCAAATGAGACAGTTGGAAATAAAGTTACTTTTTATTGTGACATTAGGTGAGTGTTCAGTATATAAATCACTAAATAATTTTGGTGAAGGACTATATTATTTTAATGTTGATGATTAAGGTAATTTCAGATAGCCATCTCTTGTGCTTCACATTTTTGATAACAGCACTCCACGTGAGCTCTGAGTGAGGCTTCCAATTTAGTGCTGAACTGACAATTTGAAAAAAATCTTTGTACTGAAGGTGAGAAATGTTAATGTTTGGATTGGAATATTGATGCAGAGCTGGAAATGCTGAATGTGTTAATGATCCCTGGACCCACAATCTGAGATCAACAATGGTTAACTATGTCAGCCGGTTCCTCAAAATGCTTAAACTGTATTGAAACTGTATTAAAACTGTATTGGTCTCACCAGCACTATTGTTTTGTTTTTTAGCAACAACGCAACTGTATTTGATTCCTTTGTTATTCTGCTAACCTAGTCCCATCTTATCTATTTTTAAAATTTTATTGCTATTTTGATAGATTTATTTCTCTATGAACCTTTATATTTCTAACCTGTTAAGCACACAAGCACTTTTCCAATTCAGGTTACTAACACAGATGGTTTGCTTGCCTTTTCCTAGGTACAAAATGGTGGGTAGACACTATCGGCAATGTACAGCTGAGGGATGGGATGGCGAGGTTCCATCCTGTGAACGTAAGTTATATTTCCCTGTTTTGTAATGTGACCAACTTGCTTGTCTTTACCAAGTGATTGAGCCACCAGCAATGAATTGTCATGTAGAGTTGGTTCACACCCAAGTTTTCTTTCCTATGGTATTTGGACATTGTCTAGCTTAGAATTCCAACTTCTTGGAATGGGAGTAAACAGTTACTCAACACATTGATTCAACATTGCATATTAAAGGAACATAATGATCTTGGTTTGTACTCCTGGGCTGTGAATGCAGAGTGGGGACAATACCCGGCTCCATGAAACAGACCTGGGAAAAACCAGTCCAGAAGTTGGAATTGACCTCTTGGGGGAAGTGGGGTGAAATAAGATTCGGGCACCCCACCCCCAGAATGAGCGTGGTAGCTGCTACGTGCGGAGCAGGGCTTGGTGGAAGGCCTTCCTCTGTGCTGTGGCACTTTGTCACAATTTGAAAAAGACAATAAAATAAAACCATTCCTCAGGTTTTCACCACTCAACACCAACACCACCCCCTCACCTCCCCCCCTCTCCCCCCCCACCCCTCATCTCCCCACCTCATCTCCCCACACACTATCATTGCCCGATCCATGCTAACCCATGTCATGTCATGTGCTGTAGCCATCCCATCCCATCCAGGCCAATGTGTTAAATGAGAAATGGCCATTCAGCAAATCAATCCTGCTCCCTCCAGAAGACTTTAATATTCCGCCTTAGCACGAATGGTAAAGTTGGAACGTGGAGCTGAGTTTAGGTGGGTGATGGGAAGTTTGGGAGGTGCTAGTTTTGGGAAGCTTGAGTTGACAGGCAGGTAGTCTAGTCCATGGGAGATCCCAGAGGATGAAGTGGAAATGAAGGAAAAGTGCAATTGATATTAATGATCCCTACTCCCTTCACTTCCTCTTCCATTCTCATGTAAAGATCCTACTTTGTCTGTGCCCCACTGAATACATGTGTTAGTGCAGCCAGTAGGAAATGGTTGCATTAATTTACACTTGAGCGAAAGTAATGGTTATTGATGAGGTGACAAAAAATGGTGGAAGATTTTAGTGGTGAGAGTGCTGAGGTAGAACAGGGCTTTGGTAGCGTAAATAAATCATCTTTGAGATGGAACACAAACTTTGAAGACACTTGCTCATTTTTGAGTTCCAACATCCTTCAAATAATGGACAATATTGATATAAGAATTTTGATTATATTTTGTATTTTTGCGCTAGCGTTCAGTGACTTATACACATGGAAGCCTAAATCCTCTCTATGCCTGTCCATGCCTCCCAGTCTCTCACCATTTAGTAAGTAGGTGAAGATTAATGCAGGTCAATACGGAGTCCAATTGAAGACAGAGAGGAATCTGTTGTTGTGAGGTATTGCAAACTGAGAGAAAGTCTTGCATCTGTGTTGTCATAATTTTGAAAAATGAATTCCATAGTTGGGCTAATGTGATATTGTGAGCAATTATGTTGTGGCTATTCATCTTCACGTTAAATACTGTGAATTGCAATGATAAAAAGCTTTTGGAGAATTTGGAATTTTGTCACATTTCTATCTCTTCTCATTTTATTTCCTGTGTAGCAATAACCTGTGGTAACCCTGGAAAGATTCTGAATGGATTTTATACCGCACCAAATAAAACAGTTGGAAATAAAGTTACTTTTTATTGTGATGTTGGGTGAGTATTAATCATATAAATTACTGAATAATTTTGATGAGGGACTACATTATATTAATGTTGCGCTTAAGACAATTTTAGATGACTGCCCGTTTCTGATTCTTCATATTTCTGATAACAGCTCTCCATGTGAGCTCTAAGTGACCCTGATTCCTTCATTGTTCTGCTAACTTAGCTTTGCAAAGGGATATAGTTAGCTGAAGTGACTGGGAAAAAAATTGGCAAAGGAGTATAATTTGGGAAACTGAGTGATTGATTGTTATATTTTTTAACCAAATGTTTTGGGTAGTTGAATAGATTTTTCCTCTATGCATCTTACAATTCCTACCTTGTCAACACACTGACTTCTCTAATTACCTTCAGATGACTGATGGTGGTTTGTTTTTCTTTTTCTAGATACAGAATATTGGGTAGCGACTATCGGGAATGTACAGCTGAGGGATGGGATGGTGAGGTTCCATCCTGCGAGCGTAAGTTAAATTTCCCTCTTTTATAAAGTGACCAACTTACCTTCCTTGCCAAATGATAGTTCCTCTTTCAATGTATTGCCTTGGATTTTTGATTCACACCAAGTTTTCTTCCCTGTTGATATCCTCTAGTTTGGAATTCTGTCTTCATGGAATGGGGGAGGAAACAGCCATTCACTGCTTTGATTCAACTTTGCATAGTTAAGGAAAATAGCTTGTGAAATGAGAAATGGTCATTCATCAAATCAATCCTGTTTGTGAAAGAAGCCTTCAATCTTCAGCCCAACTGCAGCTGTTAGTGTTGAAGCAAGGAGGTGCAAATTTAATAGAATTCTCACTGATAGGAAATTGTAGATTTGGCCATGGAAAATCTAGGAAGAGAAAGTGACAAGTAATGGAAAAGTGCGAGTGATATTAATGATACATAATTAAATCATGCTCATACTTCCTTCTCTTCCTTTTCCATTCTCATTTTTTTTCAACAAGATCTGCATCTGTACCCTGATGAATTAGCTGTGTTAGTGCATGTTGCAATAATTTGTTGATCAAACTCGAGTGAAAATAATGACCTGAATTTTCAGCTCAGTGGGTGGGTGCAATCAGCAAACCCGGGAGCGGTCAGGTAATGGACTGTCATCCGCGATCAACCCCAATTAACGGCCTGCCAGCGTGAAATGTGCGCTGAAAAGCTCAGTAATGCTGGGGTGGGGGCAGGAGGATGGCGGTGATGATGATTCGTGGGTGCAGGCAAGTGCTGAGAGAAAGCTCCATGAAGGCAGAGAGCTCCCTCAGGGAGCTGTAGACCCAAAAACCATGAAGTAAAGTTTTGAAAATCAGAAAGAAAATGTCCAACCACCACAATCAGGTACCTGAACATAGATGATAAAATGCTGTCCATAGATTTTTATTTTTATTTTAGTTAATAGTGGAAACCTCGTCCTACCCTTGGATGAGGTTTCATGAAAAATGCAAAGGCCGCCTGGCCGACTCGCCCATCTGCCAACTATAAGGTTGGCCAGCCACAAAAAATCAGAGACAGTTGCACTGTTAATAGGCTTAATTGCCCTCTTAATATTCGATGGGCATGCTTCTGACTTCTGCGCATGCCTGTCCAGCGAAGTATCGCACAATCGCGGGATGACGCCTGGACGCTTGCCCGACGTCTTCTCACACGATTTTACGCCCAATCAGGTCAGGCTTGTGCCTGCGGGATGTATATTTCCACCAAATAGTTTTCAAGGAGGTGACAAAAACATGGAGAAAGGTGGTGCTGAGGCGGAGCAGATAATGCTTTGGAAGCAAAAATAAGTGGTTATTGAGATGGAGAGGAGAATTGGAAGTCATTCCCTCACTTCTGCATTCTGACTCCTCCTCAGCAGTTTCTCAGTATCAAGGACAACTCACTTCCATTCTGGTTCCATGGTTCTGAGATGGCTGATAAGTCCAATGCACAGTCTGTAGAGTCTGCCACATGCGGGGCAGATGGTGCTTGGAGGGTCGGGTGAATGAGTTGTTGGGAGGTTCATGTGCTCTCTCTGATGCCTTCGTTTTACATCTGCGTGTTCCAGACAAAGTTTCCCATTGTCTTCAGTGCTTTCCCGAATTAACCTGCTCCATTTTGGTTGATCTCATGCCATGGATAAACCGGCGGGCGTGTTTGACTTCTTCACAGATGCTTTGAGGCCATCATTAGAGCGTTTCTGTGATCCACCTGGGAGTCTGCCATGACAGAGTTCTAAGTAGAGTAGTTGTTTCAACAATGTTATCAGGCATACAAATGACAAATGTCTGCCCAGTGGAGTTGGTTTTGTGTGATTAGCACCTCAATGCTGAGGACATTCTAACTCGCTCACAATAAAGGATTTTATTCTTTGAACTGTTTTGAAAATTTTGAAAATTGGATTCCAAACTGAACATGACTTGCCATTGTCTGCAATTGCGTTGTACCTTATTATCTTTATGTTCAATACCTGAATTGCAATGAAAGAACTGTTGGAGATTTTGGAGTGACTTTGAACCTTTTCTCATTGTATTTTCTGTGTAGCGATAAACTGTGGTGATCCTGGGGAGCTTCTGAATGGATATTCTACCGCATCAAATCAGACAGCTGGAAATAAAGTTACCTTTAATTGTGACATTGGGTGAGTATTCAATATGTAAATTACTGAATCATTTTGGTGAAAGACTGTGATATTTTAATGTCTAATCATAAGATGATTTGAGATGGCCATGTCTCATTCTTCAGTTGGTCATAACAGCTCTTCATGTGAGTTCTGAGTGAGGCTTCCATTTTAATTAACTGGCAAATTTTATAAAAGTCTTTATATTGATTACGGTCAGGGATGTTAGTGCTGGGTTTTGAATATTAATGGCAGGTGGAAATGTTAAATGTCACTGATATTTTGACCCATGTACAGAGATCAACACTTGCACCTGCTAGTTCCTCAAAATGCTTAAATTAAATCGTAATTCATCTCCAAGGTGAGCAACATGCACCAATGTTCTTCCTGTACATTGTACTTTATGCAGAGTCAGACCAACACTTTTCTTTTGGCAACAGTACAATTTTATTTGATTCCAACTTATTTTTCTGCTAACTTAGTCCCACACTTGGCTTTAGTTGAGTGGATTTTTCCTCGATGGACCATAATTTTTTACTTGGTCATCCAACTGCACTGGTTTCCCAATTAACGTTCAGGTTACTAATGCAGGTGGCTTTCTTGTCTTTGTCTAGATACAAAATGGTGGGTAGAGATTATCTGCAATGTACAGCTGAGGGATGGGATGGTGAGGTTCCATCCTGTGAACGTAAGTTATATTTCCCTGTTTTGTGATGTGACTGTCTCGCTTGTCTGTACCAAATGATTGAGCCACTAATTGCCATATAGTGTTGGATCGCATCCAAGATTTCTTCCCTACGGTATTTTGATATCCTCGAGCTTGGAATTCTAGTATTTTTGGAATGGGCCAAAAGAAATTCATTGCTTTGATTGAACATTACACACTTAATGAAAATAACATGTAAAATGAGAAATAACTATTCAAGAAATCAATCCTACTCCTTCCAAAAGAATTTAATTTTCTGTCCTCGTGCAAATAGTAGTGATGGAACAAGGAGCTGTGTTTTGGTGGATAATAGAAATTTTAGGAGGTACTCATTTTGATGGAGTTGTAGCTCACAGGAAGTGGTATTTTGGGCCAGGGAAATTGAGGAGGTGGATGTGGAAAATAAAGAAAAAAAAGGCAATCGATGTTAATTATCCATACTTAAATCATACTCATGCTCCCTTCTGTTCCTCTTACATTTTTGTTCTAAGATCCAACTAGATCTGTGTCTGTGCCTTACTGACTTAGTTGTGTTTATGCAGCCCCTTGGAAACAGTTGCATTAATTTGCTGACCAAGCTTGAATGAACGTTACAGATATTCATGAGATGACAAAAATATGGTGGAAGATTTTAGCAGGGTTGATGCTGACGCAGAGCAGATAATGTCATAGAAGTGGAAATGGTTACTTCACTTTTGAGTTCCAACACCCTAAGAAATATAGGGACAGCATTCCATTAGCCATTTTGATTATGTTTTGTAACTGTGTGCTCTTTTTCAGTATGTGCATAAACATCTAAGTAACATTGCTCCTCCATGGCTCTAACTCCCCCACCATTCAGAAAGGAGGTTTATTTGGTCGGGTCAGAGCAGGCATGATGACAGGCGGAATGGAACAATAGGATTAGTGTCAGGAAAGCAGGTTGGGGGGAACAGGAAGAGCCTGACGTGGGATCCGGCCAGCCAGTGGCAGGATGCCTATAAGGCTCAATAATGAGCAACTCAAGAGCAATTATCCCTGAATCAACCAGAATTTAGAGGTGGCTCAGAGATCTAAGGGAAGTCACATGGTTCCCCTGTGCATAGCAAACACTGTTGGATTTTCTTGTTGTCTAGTGGTGGGAGTCTCTTGTTGTTAGGCACTCAGTGCCTGATTGAGGCAACCGGCCTCAGGAAAGAGGGGCCGCTGAGACCCAACACCCTGCCCTTGCCTCTGATCTCCCGCCCCCTCCACTCGATCCCCAATCATCTGTGTCCTGGAACCCAGAAGGGATCCTCGGGCTGTGCCTCAGTGCACTACCAGCAGCGGCCACCGCTCTTGGTGACCTTGCCGGCAATGCAAATCTGCCAGCCTCTGATTAGCCAGCAGCTGTCTGGGGGATTTGCAGCCACCTGGAGGCTTAATGTATGGAAGAACCAACGCTGGCCAAATTTGCATCGGACCTCCTCCATGGAAGTGACGTGGGATTCCCACCAGTTCTCCAACCGGTGTGAAGTGTGACCCTGTTGCAGGCACTAAATAAGCCCAGCCATTATGTTTTGGATTATAGTGGAAATTGATGCTGTTGAATACAGCAACCAATTGCTGTGAGGTCTTGTAGATTTAGAGAAAATCCTGCATTTATAATACCATAATTGTGAAAAATTAATTCCAAATTTAGAGTAACCTGATATTCTGGGCAATTGTATAGTCATATTTCATATTCGTATTCAACATCTGTGATTGGCAATGAAAAACTATTGTGGATTTTGAGTCCTTATACCATTTCTACCTTTTCCTGTTTTATTTCCTGTTTAGCAATAACCTGTGGTAACCCTGGGGCAATCCCAAATGGATACTATAAGGCACCAAATTGGACAGTTGGAAATAAAGTTACCTTTCATTGTGACATTGGGTGAGTAGTCTGTATATAAATCACTGAATAATTTTGATGAGAGATTATACTTTTAATGTTGCAAGTAAGACAAATTCAGATGAACACACTCAGTCATCACCAGCAAAATCTTCCCCTTCCGCTATTGGCAGGAATTGTGGCAGGCGGTGGCTGAAGATGTGGCGGTAGTCCAAAAATCACTCCCCTGGTATTGGGAAATCAGATTGGAATTGTGTTCTCCCCACTGTAATGGCGCGTTAATGGTGGGTTGACTTTCCTGCTGAAGATCGTCAGGAACCCATTTTGCATCTCATGAATGCTTAGTACCAGACCAAGGGACCGGAATCTTGGGGACCCATCAAATCTTCCATCCCGCCATTTACACCATTTAGTTACCCAACTTAACGATCATGGCATGCACCCAGCGAGGGGGACTATAAGACTTACCAGCCAGCTGACATTGCCTACACCATTGTTGCAGATATTTGTGCTGAAATAGGAATATTAATGCAAAGTTGGATATGTTAAATATGTTATGAATAACAAGGTCCATTTGCTGGATCAGCATTGGGTGTCTGTGTCTGCTGGTTCTTTAAAATGATTAAATTGTATTAAATGTCAGCTCGAAAGTGAACTTTGTTATAATGCTCCGCTCGTACTCTGCACTTTATATGGGCTCTGACCTCCACTCTTATATTTAAGCAGCAGTATTTGACTCCTATTTAATTATTCTGCTAACCTAGTTCCATGTTTGTTATTTCTTTACCACATTGGTAGTTCAATAGATTTTTCCTCTAAGAACCTTAGAATTCCTACCTGGTCAGCAAACGTTAGCACTTTTCTAAACAACCTTCGTGACTCTGATAACACAGCTTGTGTTTATCTTTCTAGATACAACATTGTCGGCAGGGATTATCAGCTATGTACAGCTGAAGGTTGGGATAGCGAGGTTCCATCCTGTGAACGTAAGTTTACATTCTCCTGTTTTGTGAAGTGATTAACTTGCTTTTTAGTGCCAAACGATTGATCCACTTCCAATGAATTGTTAGTAATGTTGATCCACATCTAAGATTTCTTCCTATGGCATTTTGACATCGGCGTTGGGCATCGAAAGTAAAGGAAATGTGCAATCGATGTGAATGGTCCATACTTAAATCATGCTCACACTACCTTTTCACCCTCATCCATTCTTGTTTACAGATCCGACCGTGTCTGTGCCACACTGAATTGACTGTGTTGGTGCAGCCAATAGGAAACCATTCTTTTAATTTACGCTAGAGTGAAAGTAGATATTGATGAGGTGACAAGAACATAGTGGAAGATTTTAGTGCCGGGGTTGCTGAGATATAGCAGATAATACTATGGAAGTGTAAATCAATTATCTTTGTAATGGATAAGAGACTTTCCTCAATTTTGATTTCCAACAACCTTGAAATAATGGATTTTGGTCCGTAACTTCCAAGCTCCCCAGTGTTGGATTTGGGGGTACCCCAAAGATGCGCTGGGGAACCCCTCTCAGAACTTCAAAGGTAAGGGTTTGCTCAGAAATTGCCCAGAAGTGCAAATTTCCTCTGGGCAATTTCCCTGCTCTGTGAACCATCCAAAAATGTGATTTAACTCGCAAACTTCGGATGGGTGCTGGTGTGTCACACAAATAGTTACTCAGGAAATATTAGAAGAACTAAAGCCTCTTCTAACTTCTAGGTAACTTTTGTAAAGATGCTTTCTACGCACCCACAAACACGGTATTCCCAACCCCCAACCCCTATTCCCCATGGGGCTACCTTGACCCAACCCGACTCGATCCCTTCCCATCTCCCCCCTCCGCCCCACTCCACTGCCGACCTGACCCGACCCGACCCAGCCCAGTCTGTCAACCAGTGCTGTCCCAACCCCCCTGCCCGAACTGATGGGACATCCACCCTGACCTCCAACATTCCCTCACCCCCGCCCCCATTGAAAGCCCGAGCTCCAACCCCACCCCATCCCACCGATGTCTGACCACCCGCACCCCCCCCCCCAAACACACACACTCCACCCTGATGTCCAACACCCCCCAACTCCCTCCGATATCGGCACCACCACAACTACCCCCTGATGTCCAACCCCCTTCGCCACCCCTCTGATGTCTGACCACCTCCATCCCCAATCCCCACCTGGTGTCCGTAACCCTCCCCCCCACCTTCCCCCTCGATACTGGCACCTCCACACTCCCCACCCTGATGTCCAAAATCTCCCCACAATGTCCGGGCTTTTAAACTTAGCTGGTTTACAGCAGCTAATGCCGTAAAAAAAAAAAGGGGACGTGTCTTTGTTCAATCCAACTCTGCAGGACTGCTTCACCGTGCTTTGGAGACAGCTGTGCTACCTGGATCTCACTTGGTCTGAGTTGGAAGGTCGGGCGTGATAGGCACGGAGGTGGTGATCCAATGCTGATTGCCGCTCCAAGGAAGTTATATTTAATTAACCATTTTAATTATATTTTGTACACCTAAATGTCTTTGCTCTTCCATGGCTTCTGGTCTGTCACCATTTAATAAGCAAGTGGATAACTGACATTATAGCCAGGATTTTCCGTGCCCACAAGTGTCGGGGGTGTTCGGTGGTGTGAGCAGACAATATGGTGTAACCGGTTTCACAATGGTGTGAAACCAGTTCGTTATCGTCCGCTCAGCCCGCCAATGGTAGGCCACGTTCTCCGCCATCGGACATAGAGAACCTCATTGTAATACATCAGCATGCCATTATTAGGCCTGCCAGAATCGTTTCCACACCCCCCCCCCCCCCCCCACCACCACCCCTCCTCCCCCCCCCCCCCCCCCCCCCCCCCCCCCCCCCCCCCCCCCACCAATGCAGCGAGTTTCGGATGATATGGCGTGAAAACCCACTATTGCAGCTAACGTTTTACTCACCTGCTCCCCCACTCAGCGCAAATTTGGAATGATTCCGCCATATGATTTTGGATGGCTGGTGAAGATTGATGCAGGTCAATGCATAATCCTGTTGAAGACAGCATTGTGAAGTATTGCAGATTAAGAGAAAGTCTCATTTTTGTTTTGCCATAATTCTGAAAAACTTGATATCGTAGACGACTTGGTTGTGGCTATTAATCTTTACGTGAAATATTGCAATGAAGAAACTGTTGGAGATTTTGGAGTTTTGTAATAATGCTATTTTTTTACTTTTTATTTTCTGTGTAGCGATTACCTGTGGTAACCTTGGGGAGATTCTGAATGGATATTATACTGCACCAAATAATACAGTTGGAAATAAAGTTACTTTTTATTGTAACATTGGGTGAGTATCCAGTATATAAATCACTAAATAATTTTGGAGAAGGATTATATTATTTTAATGTTGATGATTAAGGTAATTTCAGATAGCCATCTCCTGTGCTTCACATTCTTGACAACAGCACTCCACATGAGAGCTGAATGAGGCTTCCAATTTAGTATTGAACTGACGATTTTAAAAAAATCTTTGTTCTCATCAAGGTGAGAAATGTTAGTACTTACCTTGGAATATTGATGCAAAGCTGGAAATGCTGAATGTGTTAATGATACCTAGACCCACAATCAGAGACCAACACTGATTGTCAGTAACTGCTGGTTCCTCAAAATGCTTAAACTGTATTGAAAATCAGCTCTAAGGTGGGCTGGATGGATCAATATTTCTCCAGAGCACTGTACTTTATAAAGGGTCTTACCAGGATTTGCAAAAACGCAGCTGTATTTGATTGCTAGCCTCCTAACCTCGTCCGATCTTTTCTATTTTTCAAAGTTCATTGTTATTTTGACAGATTTATTTCTCTATGGATTTTTATAATTCTAATCAGGTCAGCACACAAACACTTTACCAATTAATGTTCAGGTTACTAATACAGGTGGTTTGCTTCTCTTTGTCTAGACACAAACTGGTGGGTAGAGATTATCGACAATGTACAACTGAGGGATGGGATGGCGAGGTTCCGTCCTGTGAACGTAAGTTATACTTCCCAGGGTTGTAATGTAACCAACTTGTCTCTATCAAATGATTGAGCCACCAGCAATGAATTGTCGCGTAGTGTTGGCTCACACCCAAGTTTTCTTCCCTGTGGTATTTGAACATCTCCTAGCTTGGAATTCCAAATTCTTGGAATGGGAGTAAACAATTACTCAATGTTTTGATTCAGCATTCTATATGAAACAAAAATGATAGCTTGGCTCTGTGCTCATGGGTCGAGAATGCAGAGACGGGACAATGGCAGCCTCTGCCAAGCCAACCTGGGAAAACACGGCCCAGAAGTTGGAATTTTCATTCCAGGGGAAGCGGGGTGAAATGGGGTTCAGGCTCACCGCACCCTGAACAATTGCAGAAGCTGGCAGGTACAGGAGCGGGCTGGGCTGGGCGGATCACCTGTGCTCTGTGGCACTTTGTTCAAGTTTGAAAAAAACAATTACACTAAGGACATCCCTCCAGCCCTCACCACTCAGCCCCCTTTTCCCTCCACACACTACCCTTGTCCTGTCCATGCCACCTCATGACCTGTACCCACACACCCCCTACCCATCTCATCCAGGCCACTGTGTGAAATGAGAAATAGCCATTCATCAAATCAATCCTGCTCCCTTCAGAAGACTTTAACCTACTACCTTAGTACAAATAGTAGAGTTGGAGCAAGGAGCTAAGTTTTGATGGATGATGAGAAGTTTGAGAGGTGTTAGTTTTGGGGAGTTGGAGCAGACAGTCAGCAATTGTTTGCTACCATGGGAGATTGAGGAGGAGTAAGTGGAAAGCGACGGAAAGTGCAATCCAAGTTAATGATCCATAATCCCTTCTCTTCCTCTTCCATTCTTGTATAAAGATACGACTTTGCCTGTGTTTCACTGAATTCATTGTGTTAGTGCAGCGAATAATTTAGTTAAAATTAGTTTAAATTTCACTTGAGTGAAAGTAATAGATATTGATGAGGTGACAAAAACATGATGCAAGATTTTAGTAGTGGGGGTGCTGAGGTAGAGTCGATATGGGAGGGAAGCATAAATACATGGTTTTCGAGATGGATCAGAATTATTGATAACGGGCAATACTTATATAAGCATTTTGATTGTATTTGGTACTTTTGCACTAGTTTTCAATGACTTGCTTACATGGAAACCCAAATCCCCCGCTCCCCCATGCCTCCTAGTCTCTCACCATTTACTAAGTAGTTGAAGATTGCTGCAGGCCAATACAGAGTGCATTTGAAGACAGAAGGAACTGTAGATGTGAAGTATTGTGGACTGAGAGAAAGTCTTGCATTTGTGTTGTCATAATTTTGAAAAATGAATTCCAAAGTTGGGTTAATGTGATATTGTGGGAAATTATGTTGTGGCAATTCATCTTCATGTTAAGTAATGTAAATTGCAATCCAAAAAAATTCTTGGAGAATTTGGAATTTGTCACATTTCTATCTCTTCTCATTTTATTTCCTGTACAGCAATAACCTGTGGTAACCCTGGAGTGATTCTGAATGGATATTATACCGCACCAAATAAAACAGTTGGAAATAAAGTTACTTTCTATTGTGATATTGGGTGAGTATTCAGTATATAAATTACTGAAGACTTTTTGTGAAGGACTAGATTATTTTAATGTTGTGATTAAGACAATTTTAGATGACTGCGCATTTCTCATTCTTCATATTTCTGATAACAGCTCCCCATGTGAGCTCTAAGTGACCCTGATTCCTTCATTGTTCTGCTAACTTAGTTTTGCAAAGGGATATAGATAGCTGAAGTGACTGGGAAAGAATTCGGCAGGTGGAGTATAATTTGGGAAACTTTAATTTTTGATTGATTGTTTTATTTTTTAATCAAACATTTTGGATAGTTGAATAGCTTTTTCCTCTATGCATCTTAGAAGTCTCACCTGGTCAACCACACTGACTTCTCTGATTAGCCTTCATTGACTGGTGGCTTGTTTTTCTTTTTCTAGATACAGAATGCTGGGTAGAGAGTATCGGGAATGTACAGCTGAGGGATGGGATGGCGAGGTTCCATCCTGTGAACGTAAGTTAAATTTCCCTCTTTTGTAAAATGACCGACCAACTTCTTTGTAAAATGACAGTGCCACTTTCAGTGTATTGTCCTAGAGATTTGATTCGGATTCATTTTCCTCTGTGCAGCATTTCGACATCCTCTTGCTTGGAGTTCTGTCTTTATGGAATGGGGGTTGAAACAGTTATTCAATGCTTTGATTCAACTTTGCATAGTTAAGGAAAATAATTTGTGAAATGAGAAATTGTCATCCATCAAATCAACCCTGTTCATTAGGGAAAACTTCAATCTTCAGCCGAACTGTAAATGTTAGTGTTGAAACAAGGAGTTGAGTTTTGGTGAGTGGTGGGCGGTTTAGGAGGTGCTAACTTCAGTGGAGTTCCAACTGACAGGAAACTGTAGGTTTGGCCACGGGAAATCTATGATGTGAAAGTGACGGGCAACTGAAAATTGTTTGTGGTATTAATGATCCATAATTAAATCATACTCATACTCCCTTCTCTTCCTTTTTGCATTCTCATTTAATGCTCCAACAACATCTGTAACTGTGTCCTGCTAAATTAGTTGTGTTAGTGCAGCCCATGTTGCAGAAATTTGCTGATCAAGTTTGAGGGAAAATAATAGGTTTAGAGGAAGTGACAAAAACATGGAGAAAGATTTTATTGTTAGAGGTTCTGAGTTAGAGCAGATAATGCTTTGGAAGCAGAAATAAGTGGTCTTTAGATGGATAGGAGATTTGGAAGTCACTCACTCACTTCTGTGTTCTAAGACCTTTTTCTTAACCATCCCTCAGCATCGAGGATGACTTACTTCCTCCCTGGTTCAATGGGTTCTAAGATGGCTGAAAAGTCCAATGCACAGTCTGTAGACTCTGCCACACGAGGGGCAGGTAGTGCTTGAAGGGTCGGGTAAATGAGTTGTTGCAAGTTTTGTGTACTCCCCCTGATGCCTCAACTTGGCTTCTGCATGTTCCAGATGAAGTTTTTCAATTGCCTGCAGTGTCTTCCTGAATGAACCTGCTCCATTTTGGTTGATTACATGCCAGGGACTCCCATAAATTGGAGGGCGTGTTTGACTTCTTCAGGGATGCTTTGAGGCCATGCCTAAAGTGTTTCTACAGTCACCCTGGGAATCTTCTGCCACGACAGAGTTCCAAGTAGAATAGTTGCTTCAAGAGTCTGGGATCAGACTTACAAAGGGCATGTCCTGCCCAACGGAGTTGTTTTATGTGATCAGCACCTCAATACTGGGCAAATTCTAACTCCCTAGCAGTACAGGACTACATTCCATTAACCATTTTGGAAATTTTGAAAATGGGATTCCAAAGTTACATTACTTGATATTCTCTGCAATTGTCTGGTAGCTTATTTTCTTCTTGTTAAATAGCTGTATTGCAATGAAAGAACTCTTGGAGATTTTGAAGTTTTGTAACATTTTTATCTTGTCCTATTTTATTTTCTGTGTAGTAATAAACTGTGGTAATCCTGGGGAGATTCTAAATGGATATTATACTGCACCAAATCAGACAGTTGGAAATAAAGTTACCTTTTCATGTGTTGTTGGGTGAGTATTCACCGTGTAAATTATTGAATAATTTTGGTGAAAGAATATGCAATTTCAATGTTTAATCACAAGACAATTTGAGATGGCCGTGTCTCGTTCTTCACATTGCTCATAACGGCTCTTCATGGGAGCTCTGAGTGAGGCTTCCATTTGTTTTTGAATTGGCAACTTTTCTAAAATTCTTTATACTGATCATGGTCAGGGATGTTGGTGCTGGGTTTGGAATATTAATGGAAAGATGGAAATGTTAAATGTGGTACTGATGCCTTGTCTCATGTACAGAGGTCAACCCTGGCCAGCTGGTCATGTTGGTTCTTTGAAATAGTTGTTATATTGTAGTTTATCTCCAAGGTGAGCTGGGCCCACCAATGTTCCTCCATGTACATTGGACTTTATATGGGCCTGAATGTTTCGTTTGTCGGGCACGTGTGATCAGCAGGCCCGGAAGCGGACGCGAAATGCACTTGCGCCTGCGATCAGCCCCTGGCCCTGATTTCACACTGGCTGGCCAATTAATGGCAAGCCAGCAAGAAACACACCCAGAGAAGGGCTCAGCACTGCCTTTGGAGGCGGGAAGAGGGCGGGTACCAACGTCACCATGGGTATGGGTGAGCGCTTCCAGTGAGCTCCCTGAAGGCAGACAAATGCCCCAGGGAGCTGCAAACCTCCAAATAATAAAAGGACGCACAAAAATGCTGCAAAAAAAATGTCCACAGTCAAGCACTTGAAAGCAGACCTCATTAAAAAAAAACAGTCCCCAAGCATTTCTTTTTATTTTAAATCATTACAGAGTTTTCATCCTGCCCTTGGATGAGGTTTCATCAAAAATGTAAAGCCCGCCTGGACGATTGGCCCATCTGCCAACCATAAGGTTGGATGGGCCACAAAAAATCTCTTTCAATTGGGCCATTAATGAGTTTAATTGCCTGTTTAATTGTCATCTTCCGACTTTTACATGCAACCGCCAAGCAAAATATCATTTGCCCGTATTCATCTCACGCGATTTTATAACTGTTCGGGTCAGGCCGGTGCTGCCCATGCAATGTAAATTTCTAGCCATGGAGCCTGACCAGCAATTTTTTTTGTTGGCAACACTATAATACTATTTTGATTCCAACTCATTTTTCTGCTAAGCGAGTCCCACGATTGACTATATTTAACAGTTTTTGTTGATAGTTTAGTAGATTTTTCATCTATGGACTATAATTTGTTCCTGGTCAGCCAGCTATAGTTGTTTCCCAATTAACGTTCAGTTTACTGATAGAGGTGGCTTGATTTTCTTTTCCTAGATACAAAATGGTAGGCAGAGATTATCTGCAATGTACAGCTGAGGGATGGGATGGTGAAGTTCCATCCTGTGAACGTAAGTGATGTTTCCCTGTTTTGTAAGTTGACTGTCTTGCTCTTCCATACCAAATGATTGAGCCACTTTGAATCAATCGTCAAGTAGTGTTGGTTCACAATAAAGTTTCCCTCCCTACATTATTTTGATATCCTCGAATGTGGAGTTCTGTTTTTTATGGGCCAAAAAAATCCTCATTGCTTTGTTTCAACACTCTATATTTAAGGAACATAATGTGCGAAATGAGAAATGACCATTCACAAATCAACTCTGTTCCTTCCAGAAGAATTCAATTTTCTGCCCTAGTGCAAATGGTAGTGTTGGAGCAAGGAGCCGTATTTTGGTGGATAATGGAAAGTCTAGGTGGCGCTAATTTTGGTGGAGTTGTCGCTGGTAGCAAGTGGTATCTTGGGCCATGGGAGATCAAACAGATGGATGTGGAAAGTAAAGGAAATAAAACATCAAGGTTAATGATCTACACTTAAATCATGCTCATACTTCCTTCTCTTCCATTTTTATTTTAAGATCCAACTTTTTTAAAAATTCATTCATGGGATGTGGGCTTCGCTGGCTGGGCCAACATTTATTGCCCATCCCTAGTTGCCCTTGAGAAGGTGGTGGTGAGCTGCCTTCTTGAACTGCTGCAGTCCATGTGGTGTAGGTACATCACCGTGCTGCTAGAAAGGGATTTCCAAGATTTAGACCCAGCGACACTGAAGGAATGGTGATATATTTCCAAGGCAGGATGGTGAGTGACTTGGAGGAGAGCTTCCAAGTGATGGTGTTCCCATCTATCTGCTGCCTTTGTCCTTCTAAGTGATAGTGATCGTGTGTTGGGAAGGTGCTATCAAAGGAGCCTTGGTGAATTCCTGCAGTGCATCTTGTAGATGGCACACACTGCTGCTACTGTGTGTCGGTGCTGGAGGGAGTGAATGTGGTGCCAATCAAGTGGGCTGCTTTGTCCTGGATGGTGTCAACCTTCTTGAGTGTTGTGGGAGTTGTACTCATCCAGGCAAGTGGAGAGTATTCCATCACACTCCTGACTTGTGCCTTGTAGATGATGGACAGGCTTTGGGGAGTCAGGAGGTGAGTTAATCGTCACATGATCCATAGCGTCTGACCTGCTCTTGTAGCCACAGTATTTATGTGGTTAGTCCAGTTCAGTTTCTGGTCAATGGTAACCGCAAGGATAGTGGGGGAATCAGTGATGGTAATGCCATTGAACATCAAGGGGCGATGATTAGATTCTCTCTTGTTGGTGATGGTCATTGCCTAGCACTTGATTGGCGTGAATGTTACTTGCCACTTATCAGCCCAAGCCTGGATATTGTCCAGGTCTTCCTGAATTTGGATGTGGACTGCTTCAGTATCTGAGGAGTTGCAAATGGTGCTGAACATTGTGCAATCATCAGCGAACATCCTCACTTCTGACACGATGAAAGGAAGGTCATTGACGAAGTAGTTGAAGATGGTTGGGCTGAGGACACTACCCTGCGGTGATGTCCTGCAGCTGGGATGACTGACCTCCAACAACCACAACCATCTTCCCTTGTGCTAAGTATGACAACAAATAGTGGAGATCTGTACCCCTGATTTCCATTGACCCCAGTTTTGCTAGGGTTCCTTCATGCCTCACTTGGTCAAATGCTGCCTTGATGTCAAGGACTGTCACTCTCACCTCACCTCTGGAGTTCAACTCTTTTGTCCACGTTTGAACCAAGGCTGTAATGAGGTCAGAAGCTGAATGGCCCTGGCGGAACCCAAACTGGGCATCAGTGAGCAGGTTATTGCTAAGCAAGTGCTACTTGATAGCATGGATGATGACCCTTTCCATTACTTTACTGATGAACAAGAGTAGACGGATGGCCAGGTTGGATTTGTCCTGCATTTTTGTGCACAGGACATGCCTGGGCAATTTTCCATATAGGCAGGTAGATGCCAGTGTTGTAGCTGTACTGGAACAGCTTGGCTAGGGGTGTGGCAAGTTCTGGAGCAAAAGATTTAGTACTATTGCTGGAATATTGTCAGCGTCCATAGCCTTTTCAGTATCCAGTGCCTTCAGCCATTTCTTGACATCGAATAAGCTGACAACTAGCAGCTGTGATGCTAGGGACCTCCGGAGGAGGCCAAGATGGATTATTAACTCAACACCTCTGGCTGAAGATTGTTGTGAATGCTTCAGCTTTATCTTTTGCATTGATGCGCTGGGCTCCTCCATCATTAAGGATGGGGATATTTGTGGAGCCTCCTCCTCCAGTGAGTTGTTTTTTAATTGTCCACCACCATTCACGACTGGATGTGATAGGACTGCAGAGCTTAGGTCTGATCTGTTGGTTGTGGGATCGCTTAGCTCTATCACTCGCTGCTTATGCTGTTTGGCACACAAGTAGTCCTGTATTATAGCTTCACAAGGTTGACAACTCATTCTTAGGTATGCCTGGTGCTGCTCCCGGCCTGCCCTCCTGCACTTTTCATTGAACCTGGGTCGATACCCTGGCTTGATGGTAATGGCAGTGTGGAGGATATGCTGGGCCACGCGGCTACAGATTGTGCTCGAATACAATTCTGCTGCTGCTGATGGCCCACAGTGCCTCTTGGATGCCCAGTCTTGAGTTGCTAGATCTGTTCCAAATCTATCCCATTTATCACGGTGGTAGTGTCACGTAACGCGATGGAGGGTATCCTCAATGTTAAAGCGAGACTTCAGTTCCACAACGACTGTCTGGTGGTCACTCCTACTGATACTGTCATGGACAGATGCATTTGCAGCTGGCAGGGTGGTGAGGATGAGGTCAAATATGTTTTTCCCTCTTGTTGGTTCCCTCACCACCTGCCGCAGACCCAGTGTAGCAGCTACGTCCTTTAGGACTCGGTCAGCTCGGTCAGAAGTAGTGCTACCGAGCCACTCTTGGTGACGCATATTGAAGTCCCCACCCAGAGTACATTCACTAGGTCTGTGTTTGTGCCCAAGTGACTTAGTTGTGATGATGCAGCCCCTTGGAAATCACTCCATTAATTTGCTGACCAAGCTTGAGTGAAAGTAATAGATACTTATGAGGTGAGGAAAACATAGTGGAAAATTTTAGTGGGGTTGGTGTTGAAGTCGAGCAGATAATGTCATAGAAGTGGAAACAGCCATATCCCCAGTTAAGCAAGAGGCAGGAAGCTCCTGACACTGGAATCCCACCTGTTGGTGGAGAGATGTCTCATAGGTTCATTAACGATCCACTTGAGAGCAATCATCCCTGAACCCAGCAGAATTTAGAGGCGGCTCATGGATTTAAGGGGTGTTGTCTGTTTCTCCTGTGCTTCCTGAAGTCCTTCCAGTGAACACTGGTTTTCCTGCTGTCTCTTGTTGTCCAGCACTCTGACTGATCGGGGGACCCAGCATTGGTTAGGGGGCTGCTGAAACCCTGCCCTTTCCACCAACCTCTCTGCACTCCCCTCCCTACACCTTCCCCATGACTCGAATCTCGCCCCAGTTGCCTGTGTCGAGGGATTCAGAAGAGA
Organism: Carcharodon carcharias; assembly: GCF_017639515.1. Lineage (NCBI taxonomy): Eukaryota > Metazoa > Chordata > Chondrichthyes > Lamniformes > Lamnidae > Carcharodon > Carcharodon carcharias. The sequence continues at coordinate 23,314,045 of NC_054475.1, forward strand.
TCCTCGGGCTAGGCCTCAGTGTATTACCAGCAACAGGTAGAGGATTTATTGGCTGGCCAGCATTGGAGAGCTGCCAGCCTCTGATGGCTGGCAGATGTCAGGCAGGATTTCTAGCCCCTGGACACTTGTTATATGGAAGGCCCGACGCTGACCAGTTAAGTAAAGCACATCAGGCCTTCCTCGCAGGAATGATGTGAGGTTCACAATGGTTCTCCAACCGGTGCGGGGTGGGGGATTTCTCCCGTAGCAGGCCCTAAACAATCCCGCCAATATATTTTGATTGCTGGTGAAGATTGATGCTATTAAATACAGAGATCAGCTGCTATGAGGTATTGTGGATTTAGAGAAAACTCTGCATTTATAATGCCATAGTTCTGAAAAATGAATTCCAAATTTAGGGTAACCTGATATTCTGGGCAATTGCATAGTAGCATTTCATATCCTTGTTCAACATCTGTGATTGGCAATGAAACAACTGTTGGAGATTTTGGGTTCTTGTATCATTTCTACCTTTTCTTGTTTTATTTTCTGTTTAGCAATAATCTGTGGTAACCCTGGGGCAATCCTGAATGGATATTATAAGACACCAAATTGGACAGTTGGAAATAAAGTTACCTTTTATTGTGACATTGGGTGAGTAGTCTGTATATAAATCATTGAATAATTTTGGTGAGGGACTAATGTTGTGAGGAAGACAATTTCAGATAACCACACCCAGTCATCACATTTCTGATGAAAGCACTGAGGTGAGATTTGAGTGTGTTTCCATTTTCATGTTTAACTGGCAATTTAAAACACAATCTTTCTACTGGTCAAGGTGAGGGATGTTAATACTGAAATAAGAATATTAATGTAAAGATGATAATGTTAAATATGTTGTCAATAACCAGGTCCATTTGCTGAATCAACACTGGACGTCCATATCTGCTGGTTCTTTACACTGCTTAAATTATATTAAAAGTCAGCTCGAAAGTGAACTTTATGCACCAATACTCCGCTGTTGAGCCTCTGCTCTGTATTTTATATGGGGTCTGACCCGCACTTTTATATCTAAGCAGCAATGAACAGTATTTGATTCTTAGTTCATTGTTCTGCTAACCTAGTTCCATGATTATTACTTTTTAACCACAGTTTTTGATAGTTCAATAGAGTTTTCCTCTACGAACCTTGGAATTCCTACCTGGTCAGCAAACTGGAACACTTTTCCAATCAACCTTCCTGACTCTGATAACAGGTGGCTTGTGTTTCTTTTTCTAGATACTACATTGTCGGCAGGGATTATCAGCTATGTACAACTGAGGGTTGGGATGGTGACGTTCCATCCTGTGAACGTAAGTTTTTGATTCCCTGTTTTGTAAAGTGATTAACTTGATGTATGAATGAAAAATGATTACGAACAATTCAATGGAAGTGGATCAATGTTGATCCAATCCAAGATTTCTTCCTACAGCATTTTGACATTGGCGTTGGGCATGGAAAGTAAAGGAAAAGTGCAAACTATGTTAATGGTCCATACTTAAATCATGCTCATACTACTTTTCCTTCCTCTTCCTTTCTTGTTTACAGATCCTACTGTGTCTGTGCCGCACTGAATTGGATGTGCTAGTGCAGCCAATAGGAAATCACTGTTTTAATTTACACTTGAGTGAAAGTAAATATTAATGAGGTGACAAGAGCATGGTGGAAAATTTTAATGACGGGGCGTTGAGGTCAAATGATGCTATGGAAGCAAAAATAAATGATCTTTGTGATGGTTGAGACTTTGAGGTCACTTCCTCGTTTTGAGTTCCAACATGCTTGAAATGATGGACTATATTTAAGTAACCATTTTAATTACGTTTTGTATCTCTACATGGACACCTAGGCCAGAATTTTCTCGTCGGCATGCGGGAGCAGGCCCCCGCATGCCTACGCATAAAATGACGTGCTGACGTCAGGCAAGCGTCCCGATGTCACCACCCACTATTGTGATATTTCAGTGGGCAGACGCGAGATGATGTCCGATACGTGCCCACCATTAATTAATGGGCCACTTAAGGCCCTTGAGGCAGCAATTGACACCGATTTTTCGGGAGCCCGTGCGATCTTCAGGTAGTTGCTCGGGCGCAACGGGCAAGTAGGCAGGCCACATTTGTATAAACCTCATCCATGGGCGGGATAAGAGGGGTGAGTGGGGTCGCGAGTGCTATTTGTCAGACATTTAATGCTTAAAGTTACTGATACTTGCCTGTGTGAGCAGGAATGCTTCAAAACTCTTGGATAGGAGTAAAAGCCTTCAGGTCAGGTCATTTCTGGGGCCTTGTTGGTTTCAGGGAGCCTTCCCTTAGCCTGGGAATGGGAGTTGTGCTTCCACTGGAGGCACCTCCTCTGAGGAGGAAGAGAGGGCCAGAAGAGGGAGGAGGCCAGGAGTCCACATTCAGCCTCCAGGGGAGCTGCCTTTGTGAGGAGAGGCGCAGGCACAAGGGGTGCAGGGCCAACAGCAAGTCCAAGGTGGAAGGGGCCGCTGAAGATGCCACTATCCTGTTGCCAGGGCATACAGATGGCGAAGCAGGTACCTCGATATGTCTGAGGTGCAGTGCCGAAGGAGACTCCGTCTCTCAAGGGAGACAGTGACCTCAATTTGTCAGAAGATAGGCCCTGAGATCTGTGCCAACTGTGTGGATAAGCACCCCATGCCAGTGGCGTGAAGGCACGGCTGCCCTCAACTTCTGTGCCTCTGGCTCTTTCCAGGGGTCGGTGGGTGATCTTTGCAGAATCTCCCAATCACCTTTCCACACTTGTGTCAAGCAGGTGACAGATGCTCTGTTCAGGCATGCATTGACCTTCATCCACTACTGCTGGGACGAGGCCAGCCAGACAGAGTGAGCCAGAGGCTTCGCAGCGATTGCTGGCTTCCCCCGGGTCCAGGGTGCAATCGACTGCACACATGTAGCCATCGGTCCCAGCGGGTGAACCCTCAACAGGAAGGGCTTCCACTCCATGAACGTGCAGATAGTGTGTGATCACAGGATGCAGATTCTACAAGTCTGTGCAAGGTACCCAGGCAGCTCCCATGACACTTACATCCTCAGATACTTCCAGGTGCCGAGGTTCTTCAGTGCTCCAGCCCAGCTTGATGAACGGCTGCTGGGTGACAAGGGCTATCCTCTCAAAAGGTGGCTCATGATGCCCCTCCGCCATCCAAGAACAGAGGCTGAGCAGCGCTACAATAGGAGCCATGGGTCCACAGGGTGGTGGTAGAGAGATCCATTGGTCTTCTCAAGATGCGCTTCTGATGCCTGGACCGTTCGGGAACGCACTCCAATGCCCCCCAGATCGTGTGTTGCTGATAGTGGTTGAATGCTGCGCCCTCTACAATCTGGAAAGGGGTGCACAGTGGAGGAAGAAGGTGTAGACACAGTTGCTCCGAATGCACACGACAAGTCAAGTAGTGAGTCCGAGGATGAGCACGCAGAGCAGAATGCTGAGGGGGTAGACGCTGACCCAGGCATCCTCCAGGGAGGCAGGGACACCAGGGAGGTTTTAATCCAACTAACCTTCAGCTAACCCACCACAGATGGATCACCAACACAAGCCGGGGCTGCAGGCTCCATACTCAATACCTGAGTGCAAAATCTGCCTGCGTAGGAACATTAACTAAGGGCCTTGTCAATAAAGTTCAATGTCAAACAAGTCACTCATAACATCATGGCTTCCCGTCCACCTGTAGAAGTAAGGAATTGCCCTGAGTCATGCTCACATATCAAAACTTAATGATTTAACAAAATGAAGCACCAAAAAAAAAATGCAAAGGTGTTACGCATCACACCGAGTGGTCATCAACTAATAGCGGGGCAACATAAAACCACCAGAGAGAAGCCCGTGGTGTGCCTAAGGTGCCTTAAGTTTATGTTTCCAGGTGCTCCATTTAGGTGTTCCCCCCTCACTGGCACTGGCATCTGAGACAGCCTGCTCACTGTGCTGTCCTGTTGGCCTCGATGACCTTGGTGGGCGCCCTCTGGCCCGTGGAACCTACGTTGGCCCTGCCTGGGAGGGAGTGGCCAGTTCCACAGCTGGCTTCTCCCCAGTCACCGCAGCCTCATCAGATCCCACGGTCACTGGCCGAGGGGCGGAAGAGCTGCTGCTCTCATCCGGAGGGCCCCGAGAGGAGCCCACAGAGATGACAGGCAGCTCCTGTGCCGACATGAGGTTGCTTTGGACCTCCCTGCTCACCATTTATGGATGGGCACTGAGCTGGGATATTTGGTGCCCAAACCATCTCCCACAATAGCACTGACCAGCTGAGGTCAATGCCATTGTGAGGGCTTGCAGGTCCGAGCACAACCCCAGCAGGCCTAGGTTGTTCTCCTAGAGGAACCTCTCTACGAGAGTCGCCACTCTCTCCATGGAGGAAGCATGGCGCTTGGCCTTGAGGCTTGGTGATGCTCCGCCTGGACCCCTCGAGCACAGGCACCATGCTACGCATTGCCTCATGTATCCCCACCAGACCCTCCCGCATACCCTGCTGCACTTTCAGTGCCTGCTGCCTCACAGACGACTCCAAAGGCGCATCATCAGCTACCAACTGAGCATGTGCCCGTTCCGCAGCAGTCCTCCAGCTGCCGGCGCCATAGGCACTTCCTGTCTCCGCCTGCATATCAAGTGAGTGTGAAGTGCCCTCACCGCTGTGCCCCAGGACACTAGCCAATGATTTAATTCCCACCAAGGTGCTAATATCTGCGCTGGTGCCTGTCTGGCAGAGTTGGTGTAAAACTGGTGAGTCCAATTGTTCAGGGCCCTCAGGTGCCAGAGGTGGCCCCTCTGCCTCCTCCACCTGGCCCTCCTCCGGTGATACTGAAAGGAAAAACAAGGACATTTGATTAGTTAAATTGGAGGCAATACCAATGTGCATGCCTGTCCCCTGGATCAGAATATGCTCATCCTTCCATAAGGATCAACCCATGTTGCAAGCTTCAGTCACTGAACATTCAGCAGTGCCATGGCTGCTGGGGCACACATTATGACCTCCGGCAATCTTACCTCCCTGTGGCACCCCAGCTTCACCGCTACTGGTGGACCTAGGCGCATGGCACCTCTCCAGATCCATCGCCTCCTGCTCGTATCTGGTGACAATGGCCATCTGGGCCTGGCCACTGCCAGTGCCTATCCGCTCGGCAGCATTATGTGCAGTCTTCTCCTGAAAAGGAGAGAGGAGCATTGATTAGTCCATCCTGTACCTGGATTCCCTTCGCATCCCTGCTACCCCAACCTGAGTGGGACATTGCAGGGCTCCAGCGATTCATCACCCCACAGCTGCTGCACACTCACACAAAGAAGCCAGGGCTGACCCCCCTTGCCCACATGCTGCCTCCATCACATTTGGCACCACGTGGTCTAACCTTGCAAAGCAAGGAGGCGCAAGCATGTAGAACGCCAAGGGCAGCAGATGGGTTGGTGCCCCGCCACCTGGAAGCTCCCCTCCCAGCATGTCAGCACCCTGATTTTGACATTTTCGCAGTTCCAGCACTGTGCCTAGGTGCAGATCCTTGAAGTTGCCCCCAAAACAGTACTCTGGATGACAGTGTCACACCTTCTGCAGGTACAGAACCCATCTCAGCACTGCCCTCTCAGGGAGAACTAGGCATGGGCATTATCTGCTGGCCCACCCAGCAAGGGAAATATGCCGTGAAGGTTTCAATGCTGTAACTGCACTCAGAGTTGGGGGTGGGTGGTGCTGGAGGGAAAGCCTACCTGCTGTGTTAAGTGACCTCTGCCAACATGGTAGTTACCCTTCCTGAGCTCAAGTAGTTATTGAATCGCTTGCGACACTGGACCCACGTGCGTTGCACCACATCATGGGAGCTGACTATGTCTGCCACCTCCTCCCAGGCAAGTTTGATCAAGTGCAGGGGGCCTCCTGCCCCTCGGAACGAAGAACTCCCACCGTACTGCCACCGCCTCCAAAAGGGCAGCTAGGCACTCATCAGAAAACTGAGGGGCACCCTGCCCCACTACCCTAGCTTCCCGCCTGACCTGCTCTCCAGCAGCGCTCTGGGGAGCCCTTCTGCTGGCCATGATGAACAGCCTTTGCATGGCTGCCAACACTCAATTTGAACAGGCCACCGGTCGCCATTGAACCCGGCGGTCATTGCACTCCCGCCGCTGCCCGCCCTCTCCCGCTCTCCTCAGGAGCCGCGCTTCACGCTGGGCCTTAATCGGCCCGCCCACGTAAAATGGCCCGCCCGCGCCTGCTCCCGAACAGCCTGCCCAACGGGGAGAAAATTCTTCCCCTAAATATCTTTGCTCCCCCATGTCTTTTGGTCTCTCACCATTTAGTAAGTAGATGGATACCTGACATTATGATTTTGGTGAAGATTGATGCAGGTCAATGCATAGCCCTGTTGAAGACAGAGGGCGGGATTTCCTAGCCCTGCCCACTGCCAGGGTCGTCTGGTCCCGTTGAAAGTCGATGGATTTTTGGATGGGCTGCTGAAACTCCTGCAGCGGGTTCCACCACGACAGGGCCAAAAATCCCAGCCAGACATGTGAGCTGTTGAGGATTGAGAGAAAGTCTTGTATTTGTGTTGCCATGGTTTTGAAGAATGAACTCCAAACGTATGGTAACTTGATATTGTTTACACTTTGGTTGTGGCTATTCATCATCATATTGCAATTAAGAAACTGTTGGAGATTTTGGAGTTTTGTAACAATCCTATCTTTTCTTATTTTATTTTCTGTGCAGCAATTACCTGTGATAACCCTGGGGAGTTTTTGAATGGATATTATACTGCACCAAATAATACAGTTGGAAATAAAGTTACTTTTTATTGTGACATTGGGTGAGTATTTACTATATAAATTACTAAATAATTTTCGTGGAGGTCTATATTGTTTTAATATTGATGATTAAGGTAATTTCAGATAGCTATCTCTTGTGCTTCACATTTCTGATAATAGCACTTCACGTGAGATCTGAATGAGGCTTCCAATTTAGCGTTCAACTGACAATTTAAAAAAAAAACCCTTGTGCTAATTTAGGTGAGATATGCTAACGCTTAAGTTGAAATATTAATGCAAAGATGGAAATGCTAAATGTGTCAATGATCCCTAGACACGCAATCTGAGATCAACACTGGTCATCTCTGTCTGCTGGTTCCTCAAAATGCATAAACTGTATTGGAAATCAGCTCGAGAGTGAGCTGGATGCATCAATATTTCTCCTGCGCATTATACTTATATACACGGTCTCACCAGGATTTTTTTTACAACAATGCAATTCTATTTAATTCCTTCATTCTTCTGCTAACCTAGTCCCATCTTTTCTATTTTTTAAAGTTTATTGCTATTTTGATAAATTTATTTCTCTGTGGACCTTCAGAACTATAACCTTCTCAACACACTAACACTTTTCCAATTAACTTTAATGTTACTGATACAGGTTGTTTGCTTCTCTTTTCTTAGATACAAAATGGTGGGTAGAGATTATCAGCAATGTACAGCTGAGGGATGGGATGGTGAGGTTCCATCCTGTGAATGTAAGTTTTATTTCTCTGTTTTGTAATGTCACTGACTTGTCTTTACCAAACGATTGAGCCACCAGCAATGAATTGTTGTATATTGTTGGTTTTCACCCATGTTTTCCTCCCTTCTATACTTTGACATCTTCGGACTTGCAATTCTGACTTTTGGAATGGGAGTAAACAATTACTCAATGTTTTGATTTCAACATCGCATGTCACTGGGTTTCGCTCTGGGGTTGGGAACACAGAGTCGGGATAATTCCTGCATCCCTGAACACGATCTGGGAAAAAGTGGCCCGGACATTGGAATTTTCATTCTGGGGGGAGTGGGGTGAAATGGGATCTAGGCCTGCTGCCTTCAAATTGAGTGCGGAGGCTGCCAAGTTCTCAGGCAAGCTGGATGGTAGGCCTGCCTCTGTGCTCTGCCATTTGTCAATTTTTGCAAAAAAAAACAATAAAACATCCCTCCAGCCCTCAGCACCCACTCCTCTCCATCCCTCCACACACTACCCCTGACCCATCCCACCCCATCCAGGCCAATGTGTGAAATGAGATATGGCCATTCATCAATTCAATCCTGCTCCCTCCAGAAGACTTTAATCTTCTACCTTGGCACCAATGTAGTGTTTGAGCAAGGAGCCGAGTTTAGATTGCTGATGGAAAGTTTTAGAGGTGCTAGTTTTGGGGAACTTAAGTTGACAGGCAGCGGTAATCTGGTCCATGGGAGATCCAGGAGGCGGAAGTGGAAAGTAAAGGAAAAGTGCAATCGATGTTAATGATCCATACTCCCTATTCTTCCTATTCCATTCTCATATAAAGATCCTACTTTGTCTGTGCCTCACTGAATTCCTTGTGTTAGTGTAGCCAATAGGAAATGGTTGCATTAATTTAGACTTGAGTGAAAGTAATAGATATTGACGAGGCGAGAAAACCATGGTGGAAGATTTCAGTGAGGGTGGTGCTGAGGTAAAGCAGATTATGCTATGGAAGCCAAAATAAATGAGCTTTGAAATGGATAAGAGATTTCAAAGTAACCTCATTAGTTTTGATTTTCAACACCCTTGAAATAATAGACATTATTGCACTAACCAATGGCGCTGCCTGTACTGAAGAGCTGACGGCCTCTGATTAGCTGGCAGCTCTCGGAGGGGAAGATTCCCCCAAGGATGACGCAGATCCCGATTCCAACCAGCCAAGTGCCTGAATGGCGTTAATTGGGTCAGTGGGGTACTATATGGCTGCCTCTAATCTGTAGACAAGCCCACCTCTGTGAGCAATAAATTGCACCCATGCGTTTGGATTGCTGGCAAAGATTGATGCCAATAAATGCATCATGCTGCTGATGACAGAGAGAGACCTGTTGTTTTGAGGTATTGCAGATTTAGAGAAAGTCTTGCATTTGTGTTGCCATAATTTTGAAAGATGAATTCCAAAGTTATGATAACTTGACATCATGGGCAAGTTTTGTTGTGGCTATTCACCTTCATGTTAAATATCTGTGAATAGCAACGCACAAAACTGTTGGTGATTTTGGGATTTTTTTAACTTTTCTGGCTTATTTAATTTTCTGTGTAGCCATAACCTGTGGTAACCCTGGAGAGATTCTGAATGGATATCATACCGCACCAAATAAGACAGTTGGAAATAATGTTACTTTTTATTGTGACATTGGGTGAGTATTCAATATATAAATGAATAATATTGGTGAAGGACTATATAATTTTAATGTTTTCTTTTATTCTTTCATGGGATGTTAGCGTCATTAGTAAGGCCAGGTGGTGGGGTTCCCATGCATCTGCTGCCCTTGTCCTTCTAGGTGGGAGAAGTCGCAAGATGGGAAGGTGCTATCATAGGAGGCTTGACAGTGCATTTTGTATTTGGTGCATAATGCTGCACTGAGCATTGGTGGTGGAAGGACTGAATGTTTAAGTTGGTGCATTGGATGCGAATCAAGCAGGTTGTTTTGTCCTGGATTCTGTCAAGCTCCTTGTGTATTTTTGGAATTGCACTCATCCAATCAAGTGGAGAGTATGGAATCACACTCTTGACTTGTGCCTTGTAGATGGTGGACAAAGATCGGGGAAATGAGTTGCTCAACACAGAATTCCCAACCTCTGACCTGCTCTTGTAGCCACAGTTTTTAGATGGCTGGTCCAGTTCAGTTTCTGGTCAATGATAATGGATAACTCCCAGCATGTTGATAGTGGGGGCTAAGTGATGGCAATGCCATTGAATGTCAAGGGGAGCTGGTTAGATTCTCTCTGGTAGGAAATGGTATTGCCTGGCAACTTGTGTGGCAAACTGTTATTTGCCACTTATGAGACCAAACCTGTGTTGCTCTATATGGATATGGACTGCTTCAGTTTCTGAGGAGTTGCGAATGATATTGAACATTGCGTAATCATTAGTGAACATCCCCACTTATTGCCGGAATACCTATGGGTCTCATTCACCCAGAATTCCTGCAACTTCGGGAAAAGGAGGAAAGAATGCGGCAAAGGTGGGGTCTTGCCAATCAACAACAGAGACTGCAATGCCAGCAGCATGCAGCACAAGAAGGGGAGGCTGGTCAGGATGCAGCCATCTAGGGGAGAATCATTGGCCTTTGGCATCAAAGTTTGGGTGTGATGCAGAGCCTCCCTTTATGTCCAGGAGGCTCTTTCATAGCTCCCCACTAATTGCAGCATTGTCAGCTGTTTTACCAATGGAAAGCTAACCCCACTGTAGAATCACATGTGTTTCTCATGCACACCGCTGGCACTTTGATTTTTATTTAGAATCACCTGGGAGATGGGAAAAGGTGAGAGAGCGGAAGTGATATACAGTGCCAGTTACACTGTCGGGTACAGCACACCCCAGTTTAAAATTCCACCCATTGCATCATGGTTCGTTCATGATTCTGCTAACTTAGTTTTGGAAAGGGACAAAGACTTTTGCATGGGATATAGATAGGTTAAGAGAGTGGGCACATGGAGTATAATTTGGGTAAACGTTTGATTATTGGTTGTTTGATTTTCTTTAATACAGTTTGTTGAGAGTTTAATAGATTTTCTCTCTCTGGACTTTAGAATTCTTACCTGATCAGCAAACTGTCACAGCTTTCCAATTAACCTTTAGTTCACTGATAACAAGCAGTTTTTTTTTCTAGATACAAAATGGTGGGTAGAGATTATCTGCAATGTACATCTGAGGGATGGGATGGTGAAGTTCCATCCTGTGAACGTAAGTGCTCTTTCCCTGTTTTGTAAAGTGACTGTCTTGCTTGTCTAAACCAAATGATTGAACCTTTTTCAAAGAATTGTCATGTAGTCTTGGTATACATGCAAGTTTTATTCGCTACAGTATTTTAACATCTTTGAGCTTAGAGTTCTGTCTTTTTTGAAAGGGAGGAAATAGTTGTTCAATGGTTTGATTCACCATTGCATATTAAAGGAATGTAGGGTGAAATTTTTTGTTCTGAAGACTAGGCGCGGGGAGGGTGGAAAAGTCGGCATGATTCTCGCTTTTCAGCACATTAATTATGTATGCCCGAGGATCTGAGCAAATTTCGTGGTTGGACAGGCAGAAAGTTGCCTGCCCTGCCATTACCTCATGGGTCAAAGATGCTGCTGCCATTTTTAAAGGGCACCTGGACACACATTCATTCATTGCAGAACAGGAGCTCTGCTCTACACCTCCAGTGTCCTTGCAGTTCGTATTGGAGAAGCTCGCAGATGTGAGCAATCACATCCTGGGTCATAGAAGGGCATTTATTGCCTATCCCTAGTTGCCCCAGAAGGTGGTGGTGAGCTTTTTGAACAGCTGCAGTCCATGTAGTGTTAGGGAGGGAGTTCCAGGACTTTGACCCTGTGACAGTGAAGGAACGGTGATATATTTCCAAGTCAGGATGATGAGTGACTTGGAGGGGAACTTCCAGGTGCTCCTATATATCTGTTGTCCTTGCCCTTCTAGATGGTAGTGGTCATGGGTTTGGAAGTTGCTGTCTAAAGAGCCTTGGTGAATTCCTGCAGTGCATCTTGTAAATGGTACACATTGTTGCTACTGTGCACCATTGGTGGAGGGAGTGAATGTTTGTGGATGTGATGCCAATCAAGCAGGTTGCTTTGTCCTGAACAGTGTCAAGCTTCATCAGTGTTGTGGGAGCTGCACTCTTACAGGCAAGTGGGGTGTATTCCATCACACTCTTGACTTGTAGATGGTGGACAGGCTTTGAAGAGCTAGGAGGTGAGTTACTCATTGCAGGATTCCTAGCCTCTGACCTGCTCTTGTAACCACTATTTACATGGTTAGTCCATTTCAGTTTCTGGTCAATGTTAGCCCCCAAGATGTTGATAGTGGAGAAATCAGATGGTAATGCCAATGAATGTCAAGGGCCGATGGTTAGATTCTCTCTTGTTAAAGATGATCATTGCCTGGCACTTCTGTGATGCAAATGTTACTTGCTACTTGTCAGCCCAAGCCTGGATATTGTCCAGGTCTTGCTGCATTTGGACATGGATTCCTTCAGTATCTGAGGAGTTGTGAATGGTGCTGAACATTGTGCAATAATAAGCGAACATCCTTACTTCTGACCTTCTGATGGAAGGAAGTTCATTGACGAAGCAGTTGAAGATGGTTGGGCTGAAGATGCTACCCTGAGGAACTCCTGCAGTGATGTCCTGGAGCTGAGTTGACTGACCACCGACAACTGCAACCATCTTCATTTGTGCTAGGTATGGCTCCAACCACTGGAGAGTTTTCCCCCTGATTCCATTGACTCCAGTTTTGCTGGGGCTCCTTGATGCCACACTCGGTCAAATGCTACCTTGATGTCAAGGGCAGTCACTCTCACCTCACCCATGTTTGACCCAAGGCTGTAATGAGGTCAGGAGCTGAGTAGTCCTGGTGGAACCCAAACTAGACATCAGTGAGCAGGTTATTGCTAAGCAAGTGCCGCCTAATAGCATTGTTGTTGATCCTTTCCATTACTTTACTGATGATCAACGGTAATTGGCCAGGTTGGATTTGCCCTGTTTTTTGTGTACAGACCATACCTGGGCAATTTTCCACATGGCTGGTAGATGCCAGTGTTGTAGCTGTACTGGAACAGCGTGGCTAGGGGCGCGGCAAGTTCTGAAGCACAAGTCTTCAGCACTATGTCCTTTTGAAGTTTAACACCACCTCTCAGTTCACAATGCTTCCAAGTTTCGTGTCATTTGCAAATTTTGAAATTGTGCCTTGTACATCAAAGCCAAGGTCACTAATATATATCAGGAAGAGCAGGGGTCCTAAGCACAACCCCTGGAGAATGCCACTATAAACCTTGCTTCAATCCAAAAAACAACCATTCACCATTACTCTCTTTTCTGTCACTTAGCCAATTTTTTATCCATGTATGCACTGTCCCTTTTATTTCATGAGCTCTAATTTTGCTCACAAGTCTGTTGTGCAGCACTTCATCAAATGCTTTTTGGAAGTATCTATCCACCACATCAACCATATTGCCCTCATCTACGCTCTTTGTGACTCATCAAACATGCCCTTAACAAATCCATGCTGGCTTTCCTTAATTAACCTACATTTGTTCAAGTGACTATTAATTTTGTTCCAAATTATTATTTCTAAAATCTTCACCACCACCAAGGTTAAACTGACTGGCATGTAGTTGCTGGGCTTATCCTTACACCCTTTTATGAACAAGGGTTTAAAATTTACAATTCTTCAGTGCTCTGGCACCACGCCATATCTAAGGAGGACTGGAAAATTACAGCCAGTGCCTCTGCAATTTCCACCATTGCTTCTTTTAGTATCCTTGGCTGTATCTCATCTGGTTCTGTTTACCAGGATAACCTGCAGCCCCAGCACAACCAGCAGCCTCAATGATGGCTACCATGGGAGTCTGAATGACTCCCACACACTGTGCCCAACACTGCTGGCTCTCAGTGGACAGGAAACCTGTCTCTATATTAAATAGGGGCTTCCCCATGCCAAAACCTGAATTTTAATCAGTTTTTCACAAAAGTGGGTTCCTGATCCAAAAACACACCCGACTCCTGTTTCCTGCTTTAGTGGCGAATATCCATCCCCATATCTGTGCAGCACAAAATAAACTGTTGCATTAATTTGCTTACAGAATGTAATAAACATTGAAGAGGTGACAAAAACATGGGGAAAGATGTTGGTGGTGGTGCTGAGGTAGAGCAGGTAATGCAATGGATAGGAAACTTTGAAGACACTTCCTCACTTTTGAGGTTGAACACTCTTGAAATAAAGCACATCATTCCATTAACCATTTTGGTTATATTTTATACCTGTGCATGAGTTTTCAGTGACTTGGGATACATGGACACCTAAATACCTTTGATTGTTCACGGCTCCTGGTCCCTTGCCATTTAATGAATAGATGGATACCTGACGTTACGATTTTGATTTGCTGGTGAAGACTGATGCAGGTCAATGCACAGTGCTGATGAAGACAGACACCTGTTGCTGTGAGGTATTGCAGTTGAGAGGAAATCTTGCATTTGAGTTGCCATAATTTTGAAAAATGAATTCCAAATTTAGAGTAACTTGATATTCCGGGCAATTGTGTAGTATCATATCATCTTTATGTTAAATATCTGTGGATGGCAATGTAAAATCTCTTGGAGTTTTGTAAAGTTTCTAACTTCTCTCATATTTTATTTTCTGTGTAGCAATAAATTGTGGCCACCCTGGGGAGATTCTGAATGGACATTACAAGGCATCAGATCCAAAAGTTGTAAATAAAGTCACTTTTTATTGTAATATTGGGTGAGTATTCAATGCATAAGTTACTGAATACTTTTGGTACAACATAGTGTGATTAGGACAACCTCGGATGACCATCTCTCATGCTTCAGATTTCTGATAACAGATCTCCATGTGAGCTCTGAGTGAAGCTTCCAGTTTTGTGTTGAACTGGCAAATTTTAAAACACACCTTTAGTATGATCAAGATGAGGGATGTTTATACTGTGATGGGAATATTAATGCAAAGATCGAAACGTTGATCGGGATTTTCTGCTCCCATTCGTGGCAGGCATCATGACTGGCAGGAATGGAAAATATCCCAAAAACTCAGTTTTACATCATCGTAAAAGCAGGTCCCGATTGTGTGCTCCAGCTGTCAACGGTGAACCACATTTCATGCCAAGGCATGTCAGAACGCCATTTCAATATATTTGCATCTTATTATAAGGACTCCTCACTGGAATCATTACCCCACGCTGGATCATTAGGCCATGTTGGCGTGCAATTAGAACAACGTAAGCGATGTGCACCTGGCGACCTGCGCTTGGCTTGTGACTTCGAGATTTGTCCGCCTACCTTGCACCACGCAGCAGTCATGGTTGTCAGCGCCAGCCTTCGCAGGCAGCACTGCATCGCTTTTAGGGGAGTGTCACAGGCGATTCTCTACCTACCAGACCAGTGATAAGGCAGAGGTGACTTTTAGTGGGCTGCAGTGTTGGGGCAGTGCACAAGGGAAGGTGGGTAACTGGCCTCAGGCAGGGGAAGGGGCTGCAGGGCTAGGGTTGCACTGGGGGGGTATGCGTGGGGAAGTTTGCACTCAGACACATGGCTGGGGGAGGGTGTGGTGGTTATCGTCTTCAGTGCCAGAATGGAGAGAGGGAATGTTACAGATTGACATAAGCCACTTGGGGCTAGAATGGGAGGAGCGCTGAATGAAGAAGTGCTTTAGTTTACAGTGTTGAGCTTGTATGGATGTCCTTGTCCCAGTCCGGGAGGCAGGGGATGGGGGGGGTGCAGGGAAGGCATGTCAGTCCAGCCTGAGTCATGCCCAGCATGTTGTGCACAGGGCATTGTCATAACATCACGTGCCTCGGTCCTTGGGGTTTCTGGGATCATATTGGGCCGCAAATGGCGCACTCAGTCAGGGGAGGCACCTGCAGCCTACAGAAGGGGAAAAGGCATTGTGGGGGTATCCGAGGGTGTGTGGTGGGGTGGGGGGGGGCGGCGGTGGCATATGTTTGACTGTGCAAGTGGCCCCAAGATGGGGAGGGGTGAGGACCAGAGGCACATCCACCTCAAAATGCTTAGGGGTTAACAAACAGATATCCGCAACAAACACAATGGGATCAAGGAACACAGAGGGAGGATGGAGAAATCTATAAGGGAGGGAAACCTGAACATTAAGATTCTCTGGGACGATGGGAGGGGTGTCCATACTCACACAGAGAGGATCCAGGGTGGTCTGGCAGTAAGAGCTCAGCACCACCATCTTCCAACTTGCAGCAATGGTGGAGTACGAAATTAAAATGAGGAGAAACTCTGCTGGTGAGGGCTGTGAGGGCCGATTGGAAAACTGGTGCATTCTCTGGGGGAGGCCGATTAAAGGAGCATCTAACTGAACTGTGCATTCCCAAATGTGGAGAGAGGCACAGCTGAGACATGTTAGAAGCCTTTCAATGACAATGCACGGAATCAGGAAAGTGAAGCAATGATGCACATTCGTGCGAGATTAATCCTGCAAAGTGGCACTAATCGATCTCCTTGTTTTAACCCCTTGTTCACAGTGTGGAAATTTCCCAGAGTGATAACACACTCCAGAGCAATTGGGTGACTGGACAAGCTTCAGAAGCGTGTTAGAAGCATGGCGGTAGACGGTTCACAGAAGAGAAGCCTCAGGCTCCTCTCAAATAATCTCATTTCCTGACTAAAAGTTGACCCTCATGTTTATTCCAAAGAGTGTAGTATTAGAGTGCATTGGATGAGGATCCCAGTGCCTGGGCTGAAGGAAATACCTACAAGTGCTTAGCTAAAGCAATATCATAGCAGTTGGTCGTATAAAGGGGTGGGGGGAGAACCTTGAAATGCACCACTCGCTGGCCATCATTTCAGGGATGAATAGTTGCTGACGCAGAAACAAAGCCCTTGAACCCCATTCACTGATGTGTCACTGATAGAAAGAGGACCTTTGGTGAATAATGCTGACTCTTGTCTGTTTTTCATTGAAACTGCTGAGAGGAGACCATCAGGAAGATAGTGCCTGGATTTGTTGCTGCCCCATAATCACATACATTCAGAAGAGAAAAAGGAGAAGATTGCGACAGAGGCGCCTAGCTCACCAAAAGGAGGAGCCAAACCCTCAAGTCCAAGGGTCAGCAGGGCTCCCTCCGGATGCAGATGATGATGCTCACAGAAATGTCATGCATAGGCAGCTCTCAAAACTGAGGGTGGACAGAACTTGTATTTCTTATCTGCAGATGAGCAAGAACCAGTGTCTTTTTTTTTTCAATTGTTCATGGGAGGTGGGTGTCGCTGATTAGGCCAGCATTTATTGACCATCCCTGATTGCCCTTGTTCAGAGGGCATTTAGAAATTAACTACATTGCTGTGGGTCTGGAGTCACATGTAGGCCAGACCAGGTAGAGATGGCAGATTTCCTTCCATAAAGGACATCAGTGAACCAGATGGGTTTAAACGACATTTAGCGATGGCTTCGTGGTCGCCGGTAGACTTTTAATTCCAGATTTTTATTGGATTCAAATTTCACCATCTGCCATAGATTCGGATCCAGGTGCCCCGAGTATTACCTGGGTCTCTGATATCACTATGCCACTGCCACCCTGCCACACATACCCCCCCACCCCTCCCTTACCCCATTGCCGACGCCTCTGCACAACCAGGGACATGTTGACTCTCATTTGTCACATTCTCCAAGGATTGATACCATGGGGACTGGCAGGGCATCCATTGCCAGTGACTCTTAAAGTCACTGCCACTCTTAACTTCTACGCCAGTGGCTTCTTCCAGGGCTCCACTGGAGACCTTGGCAGCATCATGACTCACTGGGGATAGTGCGCTGCAATATCAAGCCCCACTGTTCCCCGAGCCACCACCAGATTGCCCCAGTTCTACCTAACTGTTTAATTTAGGTTAACAGAATGAAGCAGTAAATGACTGTTTATTGAATAAACTGTCATAAGCCAGTGGCAAAAGAAAGAAATATGAACTCCTAGCTTCTAACACTATAACTTAAACATTACCTCCTTCTTAAATCCCTATATATACATACACACACACACACACACACACACACACACAAGACACATAAGACACACAAATCATGGATTTTAAGGGTGAGATAAAACAGTTCAATAACACCAATTCCAGAGTGCAGTGTTTGATAGGTTGATTTTGACTGAAGTCTTCCAAAGTCCTTTCAGGTTGAGAAGTGCTCAAGGTTGTAGGTTTGAGCACCAGGGCAATAATTGGCTAAGAGGGGCAAAGCTTCAGCACCTTGAGGTGGCAAGTCCTCTCACTTATTGGTAAGCTTAGCAGATGTACACTTTGAAAGTCAGAAACACGGTTGGCAGACAGCAGCACACATGAGTTCTGAGTATGAGATCCTAGCATGAAAACCCTCCCGGAAGACAGAGAGCACGTGGAGTTGCATGATATACGACCCTTCTCCATGTGTGAACACACATTTCCTTGTGCACAACACTTTCACATTTCAAGAATACAGGTGAGATTGGAGAACACCTCTGCCTCAATCTTACACAGCCAAGGATAAACATGACATGACCCTGCAAAACATTTGAATGGGGCTCGTTCCACAAGCACACTTAACATTAAGGTTGAGGCATCACTGATGCCGACAATGATCTGGAAAGGAGCCTCATTCTGTGGTAATATGGAAGCACACTACATGGATGAGAAGCCCGTGATGGCAACATTTGCGATAAGTGGTGGCGGGTAGGGGGAACCATGGTCTCACATCACAACTAATCACAAACATAAGGCATTCACAAAAGAAATGTGAAATGACTGTGATTCTATTTACACTTGTGAACATTATATAAATATTGTGAACACCCATTGTGCTCCTAAAGCTTTTTAACTTTCCTAACCCACCACTACGTCTTGGTGCTTCCCCAACACTCACAGTGGGCGTGGGGGCAGCCTGCTGACTGCTATGTCCTGTTGTCTGTGAAGCCCTTGGTGGGCGTCCTCTTGAGGGCTGAGACCCCAAGGGCCCCGGCCTGCTTTGGGTGTTGTGGGGCAGATGCACCCTTCTCAGCCCGTGGAGCTGGAGGTAATGGGGGGGTCACAGGAAAAGGGAATTGGGATCAGCCGGACATTCCCGGGGTCACTGGATGACTCCAGGGTAACCAGCTACTGCTCCTCTTCTCTATGGGTGCCTGAAGGCCCCTGGCTGACTCCTTGAGCAGAAGGAACAGCTGGAGTGAGATCTAGGTGCCCCACCTCACTTTCTTGTATCCACTGATAGATACCACCAAGGACTATAGCAATGGAGTGCTGCTCCTGCAGCAGTGCAGATATCCTGGACCCAGGTCTCCATGGCAGCTGCCATCCTACCAGTGTTGCATTGGCATGCTGGCACTATCACTTCAGACTGAACGCAGACAGACTCCTCCATCATCTGTTGCAATCTGAAGAATGCGACTGACATTCATTCCATTGCCATGATACAACAGTATTTGATTCTTACTTTATTGTTCTGCTAAGCTAGTTCCATATTTGATTTTTTTAACATAGTTTGTTGATAGTTTAATAGACATTTCTTCTATGAATATCCTGTTTCTTATCTGGTCATCAAACTATAACACTTTACTAATTAACCATCATGTCTCTGATAGCAGGTGGTTTGCTTCCCTTTTTCTAGATACGCAATGGTGGGTAGAGATTATCGGCAATGTACAGCTGAGGGTTGGGATGGTGAGGTTCCATCCTGTGAACGTAAGTTATCTTGCCTGTTTTTTTTTTACTTGCTTAACTATACCAAATGATTGAGCCACTTTCAATGAGTTGTCATGCAATGAGTTGTCATGTAGTATTGGTTCAGCTCCAAATTTTCTTCCCTACAGAATTTTGGCATCCTCAAGCTTGGAGTTCTGACTTTGTGGAATGGGAGGGAAACAGTTAGTCAATGTTTTGATTCAACGTTGCACATGAAAGATTTATAATGTGTGAAATGAGAAATGACCATTCAACAAATCAATCCTGCTCCTTTCAAGAGATGTTAATCTTCTGCCCTGGTGTAAATGGTAGTGTTGGAGTGTTGGTGGGTGATGCATAGTGTAGGAGGGGCTAGTTCTTGTGGAGTTTTAGCTGACAGCAAGTGGTAGTTTGGGCCATGGGAATCTAAATAGTGGAAGCGGCAGGTAAAGAAAAAGTGCAAAAGCCAGTAAGTGGAAGAGTGGTGGTATGGAGCGTTTTGGGGATACCAGATGAACACAAAGTATTAAGGGAGGAATAAGGTAGAAAAGGACTAGCATCAAAAAAGGCAGGAGAAACAGGCTGGGAAAAGAAGAATCAGAATTTGGTGATGTTGTATGGCCTGAGAATTGGTGCAAGGCACAACAGGTAACCCAGAGGAGGGGAACAATGAAACACCATGAGAGTCAATGGATGGCCATGAGAGGCCATGAAAAGAATTCAGCCAGAGGCTTCTAAGATACAGAGATGAGCCTCATTGTTGACTTCATTATTTTTGCCAATTTCCCAACCATAGTAAATTGTCATATATTTTATTTTTCTTTCTACCCACCTTTACCACTCTGCTCATCTGTTCTTTATTGTCCCTGTCCCCCATCTTCTCTGCCCCTTACTGCATATTCCTAATATCTTTCCCCTTTTATACCACCTCAGACTTCCTCACCATCATCCACACTGAACTTTAATTTTTTTTTAAATATTCTTTATGTGACAGGTTGCATCACTTAAGTTTCACTGGCAAGTCACCGAAACACATAAGGAGATGTTAAGATAGGTGACCAAAAGCTTAGTCAGATATGTAAGTGTTAATAGGTGATTTAAAGGAGGATAGCAAGGAACAGAGGCAGAGAAGTTTAGGGAGGGAACTGCAGAGTTGCGGAACAAGTCGCAGAAACCACAACTTCCAATAGATGTGGCGAAGGAAGCAGAGGTGCAAAGAGACTAGAATTGGAAGAAAGCTGAATTCTCATAGCATTGATTCTTGTTTTTGCCTACTAAAGGACTTTAGGGCTGAAGGACATTATAGGACTTGAGAGTAGGGCAGGGCCAAAGAGGGATGTGAACACAATGATAAGTTTTAAAGTTGTGGCATTGCTGGGTCAGGAAGCATAGTAGGTCAGCAAAAATAGTGGGGATGGACGAATGGGACAGTGTGAGTCAGGATTCAGGCAGCAAAACTATGGATTAGGTGAAGCTTATGAGGGGTAGAAAATGGAGGCTGGCCATGAGAATATTGGAATAGTCCATTCTAGAGATGATAAAAACTTGGATGAAGTTTCCAACAGCTGATGGGCTGAAGCAGACACAGTGTTGGTATTATCTCATGACAACATTTTAAGGGTCAGGAGGGAGGAAGGCAATGAAGTTGAGCAAGGGACTTAGAGAGCTAATGAATCACAGGGAGATAGAATAGCACAGTTAGCAGAGGGGCTATCTTAAATGAAGGAAGTTGAAATAGACAGTGTCAGTGATGGAGAGGATATGGCATTGGAAGCACAGCTCAAAGTTAAATAGAACATCATTGTTGTGAAAAGTCTGGTTCAGCCTCAGACACAGAATTGGATTATGATGATGTAGTTTTTATGGAATAATAAAAGGTCAACAATTAATCTTAACTATTTACTCCACCGATTCTCGACAGAAAATGTAGTGTGCAGCTGTTAAGAACAAGAACCAGTGCCCCATTGTTGATTTAAATGAATGATGCCGGTGCTGAAATGCTTTATTTTAATTGGCTGTAATCCTTATCCTTTTCGTTCATGACCCTCGACTATTTGGGCTTTTTCAGCTCTGTCCCACTGGCCGGGATTTTCCGGCCCCGCCATGGCGGGACTCGCTGCAGGGGTATGGCAACCCAGCCAAATGTCCATTGACTTTCCGTGGGACTGGATGATCCTGGCGCTGGGCAGGGCTGGAAAATCCCACCCACTATCTCCGACTCCCTGTGCTGCCTTGGTGCTCTAAGTCCCGCACTTATTCTCTTCACTGCCTTCCTCCCACTGTCCCATGCAGTGCCTGCATGTGATCATGTGGAAAGTAGAGACAAGAGTGCTGCAGAGCCAGATAGGAGTGAGACAAAATAAATAAAATTTAAGAGAAGAGAGTGAAGTGGAAATGAATGAGAGGGAGGAGTTTAGAGAATAAGCAAATAAGTTGGAACAGTGTAAGGACACGGACCTGGAAGTGAAAGGATGATCAAGAGAGAAACAGGAGAAAAGAAAACAGAGACATTTTTATTTACTCACAGATTTCCATTAGTCCTATGTGGTGGGGTGTGGAATCTATGAAATCAACTTCTATAATGACATGAAAATATGTGAAAACCATTGCCCTAGGCACTAAACTACTTTTTAACTTTTGATTGAGATCCTTGGTTGGGTCTAGTTACATTCAGCAGGAACAGTCAGTGGGCAGAGACTAAGCTGATGTACAATATCCCCACTGCTACAGTTACTTTACTTTTGTTGCTAAGAAAACTGGGAGGGGACAGGGGGGAATGGCCCCATTTTCTCATTGGTATTGGTAGTCTGGGCTGATTTTTAACAACTGCTGCATGTGGAATGATGTTTATTTAACCCCTCACTAATTCAGGCTCGCACAATGAAAGGCAGCATGGAATCTTTTAGACTTTAGGACAGAGGTTTGAAAGCTATGAATTTGTGTTATTAACTTGGTTTCTTTTAAAATCCTATAGCACCAAGTGGACTTGTACAAAATGTTGTTGGTAAGTAGGAAATCAATAAGGTAACACAAATTTTGCGAACTACATCAAAGTACATTTTTTAGCATTTGCCAACTGTTGGAAATCAAAGTTGTATATTTAAAAATTACTGACTGAATTGGTGTCCCAAATATTCAAAGTGGTAATTTTAGTCAGAATGATTATTAATGAAGTTTTGGTACTTTAACAATATTTAAGGGTAAATTCTTCAAGGCTCTGCTGGTGTTCCTAGTCAGTGAGGCTCCAAGCTAAATGTTGTATTGCAGGTACCTTGCATACCTAATGAACAGCACAGTATAAGATTTGTTATATCTGTTGAAAATTATTAGTAATTCCCATGCTGGATTTTGTATTCTACTTACCTGTTCTTCCTCTGTCGTTCAACCTACTTAAAACTGGTGCATGAGTGTTTGGCTGGCTTGGCCAATAGAAATAGATTTCATAAAGTTGTAATTTTTAACTCTGTTTTTGAGGCTCTTTTTACCTAATGAGCTAGGTTCATCCAACTTCACATATACAGTCGTGAAATGGAAGTGCTGTCCCTGTTGCCTCGTAGGCAAATGTTGCCCTCCCTGGGCCCACTAAAACTTCGCCCTCTCCCAGCCTGCCAAAACTTTGTCCTTCCTGAGCTCTAACCCTGCAGCACCTTGCCTCACCGGGCAGGAGGTGGTGCCCTATATGTGCATGTGTGTGTGTGTCAGAGTGAGTGAGTGTGTGTGTGATGGAGAGAGTGAGTGAATGTGTGTGGGAGTGAGAGTGACGGAGTGAGAGAGTGAGAGACTGAAAAATCCAGGTCTGAAGTACTAAGTTTGCCCATCTTTCCATTTGCTTTTCGCTTACTATGATCCTCCTCAAAACAATTTTCCCACCAACTTTACCCTTGTAATCTCATCATTATTAGTTACGTTTTTTGCCTCTTGTGGTATGTAGCTGTGCCTTGAGTTTCATGCGTACCTTTTCTCCCTCAGTTATTGTGCAGTGTTCTCTAGCTTCTTGCCAAACGGACACATGACTACCTACTTCAACTATTTACAATCCATATCAATGATTTGGATGAAGGGAGCAAATGTATGGTTGCTAAATTTGCTAATGAAACAAAGATAGAGAGGATAGTGAGTTGTGAAGAGGACATAAGGAGTTTGCAAAGGGATCTTGGTGAGTTAAGTGAGTGGACAAATATTTGGCAGATGGAATATAATGTGGGAAAATGTGAAATTGTCCACTTTGGCAGGAAGGATGGAAAAGCAGCATATTGTTAAAATGGAGGAGATTGCAGAACTTTACAGTACAAAGGGATCTGGGTGTCCTGGCATGTGAATCACAAAGTTAGTATGCAGTTATAGCAAGTGATTAGGGAGGCAAATGGAATGTCGTCATTTATTGCAAGGGGAATGGAATGTAAAAGTAGGGGAGTTTTGCTACAGTTGTACAGGGTGTTCGTGAGACCACATCTGGAGTACTCTGTACAGTTTTGATCTCCTTACTTAAGAAAGGTTATAATTGCATTGAAAGCAGTGCAGAGAAGGTTCACTAGATTGATTCCTGGGATAAAGAGGTTGTCTTCTGAGAAAGTGTTGGACAGGTTGGGCCTATAAAAGAGATGATCTTATTGAAACAAGTAAGATCCTGAGGGGACTTAATAGGGTGGTTGTTGAAAGGAAGATTTCCTTTGTTGGGGAGCCTAGATCTAGGGACATGGTTTAAAAATATGGGGTCTCCCATTTAAATTGGGGAGGAGAAGTTTGTTTTTCCTCTTAAGGGTTGTTAATCTTTAGAACTCCCTTCCCACAGTGCAGTGGAGGCAGGGTTGTTGAATATTTTTAAGGCTGAGTTAGATAGATTCTTGACTGATAAGAGAATCAAAGGGTACAGGGCTAGACAGGAAAGTAGAGGCCACAGTCAAATCAGCCATGATCTTATCAAATAGTAGATTAGGCTTGAGGGGCCGAATGGCCTACTCCTACTCCTAATTCTTATGTTCTTATGACTATATATATATATATATATATATAGAAAGGAAAGGAATATAAAGTGAGGAATTTTTTTTACCTTTTTTGAGATACATCCTTTAGCTTTGAACACTTTGGCGTAATTTTTATTTTAGCAGAAAACAAACACCTGTTGAAGTCAATTGAAAGGAAAATTAGGTGGGGTGTATAACAGGCAGCCAATCTGCTACCACTCCCACCAAAAACAAAAAAATACAAAATATTGCAGTGCAAGAAAAAAATCACATGTACTATCTTTGTATTTCTCAAGAATAAAGGGAGGAACTTTCCATTTTGGAAACTAAGTGTGGTTGAAGGTCCTGGGGCCATATTTAAACAGCACCCACGCAAACATTCACTTATTGCAGGCCTAGTGTTGTGTCATTCAGTTTCTCAATGGTGCCTAAAAGACCCAAACCATCTACTCCACAGTTCAGCGAGGCCTCTCTAGGGAGTCTCCTCCAGTCTATCCAGGAAGGGCAGGAGATCCTCTTTCCTCGGGATGGGACCAGGAGGTCCATCAACCTAACCAGGCCAGCCTCGGAGGAGGTTGCAGGGAAGGTCAGCACCCATGGGAAACAAAAAAGGACTGACCTGCAGTGCAGGAGAGGGATGAATGATCTGATATGCTCCAACAGAGTGATTGAAACTTCTACTCACTCCAAACTCAAACTCTCATAAGGGCATCAGGTAGACTAAGGGTTTTAGAGTCCACAGGAATGTCACACATGACCAGCAGTTGGGACATCAACACTGAATGTCTGCCAGCACTAAAACACAACACCTCGTGTAAGACCCTTCACAAATGGCATCTTAAACATTTACTGGGAGAGGCTCAGCAAACACCACAGGCATGCATGCTTCTGAACTTCTCTTTCAGCGTTGTGCAACTTTGGAACTCTCTGCCTCAGAAGACGGTGGGAGTGGGGTCATTGAATATTTTTAAGGCCGAGGTAGATAGTTTCTTGTAAGGCATGGGAATCAAAAATTACCAGATAGATGGGAATGTGGAATTCGAAACACAGACAGGTCAGCCATGACTTTATTGAATGGGAGAGCAGGCTCGAGGGGCCGAATGGCCTATTTCTGCATTTATTTCGTCTGATCATAGTCTGTCCATCAGTCTTCATGCAGGACAAGATTGCCCACAACAAAAGGGAGAGAGTGCAAAGACCATACGGGGGACTCCAGAGTTGAGAACACTCTCCACCCATGAGGAACAGGCTGCAGAACTGGCTGAAGAGGATAGGGATCATTCCTGCATGGAAGTTGAGATCAGCCTCCCCTTACAAGTCAGTGAGGGAGCATCCAGTATACATCGGTCACACGTGGACAATGACTGTGAGTGACCTATAATGTAGGTATTCAAGCCGTTCACTAATTCCCTCTTCTCTCTATTCTAGGTACCAGCAAGAAAAAGTGAAGGATGTCTTCCAGCACACACCTCAGCCCCAACCCTGAAACCAACTCAGATGAGGATGCAAAACAATCATCTGATGAAGACCCGTCTCTGTGTTCACCTGCACCCTCCACCAACACAGATACATGCACCTCGGTGGGATGTAGTTCTAGAATAGGTTCCAGTGATCACCTCACAGACACGGGTCCACAGCAGACAGAGGCAGTGACAGCAGAGGTCTGCGACACTCTGTGGACTGCTGGAGACCAGGCACCTACTGCGTCCGAGTCTGATGATGAGCCTCTGGAATCGACCCCAAGAGAAATGTTGGAGATGCAGAGACAAGCAGGGGAACAAACAACAGAGTTGTCAGAGGACATCAGCAGACTGGAACAAAGGAATTTGTCCATGTTCTGTCTGATGTTGTGCCTCTGGCATGTGAGCATCAAAGTCTCCATGTGAAGGATTGCAACCTTAGAGATGCAGGTCCAGCAGTTTCTGCTGGATTTGCACTCGGACCTGCATACCATCACTCTAGCCATGGGCCCATTCCAGCAGTGGCTATGTGAGAGGGGGACAAGGCACCTCGGCCTCCTGCCAGGTGCCCCTTCTCCTCTCGGAGTCAGGGAGGGGACCATCGGGCACCAAAAGGGAGGAGGAGCGTCAGCCAGACATCCCAAGGGCATCCACCCAGGACACTCCAAGGGTGTCCTACCAATTTAAATCCCCTCTGCCTGTGGCCCCATCAACTTTAGCAAGTCAGGCTGAGCAGGAGACCTTTAGCAGGCTGTGGCCCTCCAGACCTTGGGCCATCAGAGGACCCTGCCAAAGTCATCTCATACAATAGGGCACAGCAGTCAGCAGGCTGCTTCCACCTCTGCTGCAGATGTTGGGGCTGGACCTAGATGTAACAGTAAGGCAAGAAAAATTAAGAAGTTTTGAATGCACAATGGTGGCACGGGTATTCAATCAATGTGATGCAAGGTATCACATTCATTCAAGGGTCAAGAATGTAACCCCCCCCAATGAGCCCCCAACTGGAACTTCAGTTGCATTCAGTCTCGCACAATCTGATCACAGTGATTAGGCTTTATTTCCAAATCTGCAAATTAACAAAGGCACTTCATAAGTGACAGTGATGACTGGACAATAAACCTCTGACCCTTAGATCTCAGGCAGACATTATTTGTCCTCAGGAGAATTGATCTTCAAGGTTAGTGATTATCCTGATGTTGTCACACTGAAATCTGTAGTTTGTGGATGGCAAAAGTATTTGTCATGACAAACATTAGAATTATTTCTTTAAAGTATACATTGCAATGGCGTTTATTTTATGATGGTGAGTTTTTGGGAATACTGGTATTCATCAACGAGTACCATAGCCTTTCATATCTCCCTACTGCATAATACTGTCTCCACATTTAAGGCTGAGCGTTATTCATTCCTTAGTTCCCACTCTCCTCATGCATGCCGCTGAATGATGGAAGTTCGTTTCACTCAGTGACATTAGAAATATCTGTAAGAGGGAAATGAGTGTGTGATGTCAGAGGCGTGTGTTCATCCTAATGATCCTGTCTAATTACCTGTGAGGATTTTACTTTGCTCCAGAAGGCTGCCTAGCCGTGCTTTACAGGATTCTTCTGTAAAGGCACAGTACGCAATTCAATGTGGAATTCATTGCACAACATTGCACTCATTGACTAAGTAGTATATAGAAAGAATTGGCCTTTGTGAATTGGACAATGTCAAGCCCGGTAATGCTACGAAAGTGATGCCTAGGGACATTTCCTGAGTCATAGCAGGACCTATGAAGGGAAGAAGTTGTCATTAACTGCTGTGTCAATACTGACTGGGCCACGTTTCTCCCAAATGCCAAGGTAATGCAGAACATAAACTTGGCAGGCTTTTGACGAATACAAGGTCATGTGTTTATAACTAATCAAACCATGGTCCTGCCAAGCCACTCTCTGTGAGGACATTACAAACATAACTTGCAGCTTTGGGTGCATGACGTAGAGCAACAGGTCATTGTGTCCTGATTTCCAAAAGCATATTGGGGTTCAGCAGCAGGTTGAGGTCTCTGCATTATTCATCCATGACAGCTGGCGTTTGGAGAGATGGTGCAGTCTGGATGCTGCTCCCTCTTGAGATGGTCGAGCGCTAACCATTGACTGTTTTTCTTGTTAGTGCTGCCTTGCTAAGCTGCTGTCATACTGGCATGAGTGCATCCATTTGTGCAATGGTGTTTCAGCCACTTGAAACTTGCTATGCCCACTGACTTGTTGATGCTATGATTGAAGGGGTTGCACTATGTGCAGTTGCTTAAGAAGGTGTACTAATAGAGTGCTGATCATAGTCTCCAGCTGCCACAATTTCCCAAGGCTCCTGTATCTTCCAAGGATGACCCCATCATTGGGACAGATATGACTTACACTGCTTCTGTGATCATTGTGAGATTGATGACCTTTCCTGATATGTTAACACTGAGAATGAAGGTTTTGTTGTGTCCCCTGCATCGAAGTCAGAAGATAACTGATTGTGAACACTTGTCTTCACCTTATTCCTCTTGAAATCTTGAAGCTATGAGGTCGTCACGGGCACCTCTGCTGAGCAATGCTCTCCATGAATTGAACAAGAAATTTATAGGGTGCCCCTTCAATTGGCCCAAAATTGTTTGACTGAGCTCCTCCCACACTCCCTGAGACCTCTCCCTTCTCGTGTTTCCCCCACTCCCCCCCGTCCTGCCTCCATCTCATCCCTCCTCACTGCTCTTGTTTCTCATGCCCAGCCTTAGTGCAGCTTGTGTTACAGACACATGGTTTTTTTTGCAGCTACGGTCTTAAAGGTAGGCAAAAGCAGTGTCTGCTGACCTCCTAGTCATGGATGAACTGAAGGTCACCAGCTGTGTGTCACTTATATACAGCCATGAAACAGACCTCTCTGATTAACTTAAATTGGAGGGGGAATGTAATTCCAGCAAGTTTGGCCTTTTAATAAGCATTCTTGAGATGCAAATTAATGCAAATATGGTTTCCGACAAAAATCAGTGCAAAACTTGACCTGCCTTTTAAGCAGCCATCAAAGTTGGGAGAACAAAATTCCAAATTAATTTCCCACTGGTGGGAAACAGACTTTTCCAATCACGCCAAATTCCGTGCCTCCTCCCACCATGATTCCTGCCACTGGTGGGAGCAGAAAATTCCATCCAAAGGCTTCCTGTTAGCTGATTGTAGTAATAGGGGATGGAAAGGGAGGAGCTTCTCCACTTCATATTCCAACCAACTTTTTTTTTATTAACGTCTAACAGAGAAAAACATAACCAATGATTGCTTAATTTTATAATCCAGATATGTTTAGTTATATAACACAATTTATAAGGATGTGAAACATTTTTTTATGTTTATCATTCAGTTTTACAGTTTTTGGTAATGTTCATTTTATTAAAACCAACTGAATGAAGGCAGTTCACTACAAAAAAACTAAAATTTTTTAAGTGAGTTCAAGATAGCAGCATTTAGAAGTTGAAATGTTTTCAATTTAGGAAAATGTTGCTTATTCTATTTATTGTGCTAGAAGAATCTGTACTTTTATGCACCCAAAGATGTTTTTTTTCCCTGTTTTAATAATTATGTACCTTATGGATGTATTTTTTAAGGAATTAACGTGGGTATTGTTGCTGTCCTTGGTGTAATTTTTTGTGCCGTGTGCTATTGTCGAAAACAGTTATCGAATAAAGGGTAAGACAGTTTTATATTCCCCTGAATTGTTTTGTATCTTCAAAAAAGCCATAAAGTCTTCTTCATGCATTTTAAACTTTGTTCCACTCCTCTTCCAACCTCCCCCCATCCTTGCAACACAATGAGCTTTACTTGACATAATGAAATTTCAAAAACAAATCAGTTAAGCGACAGGTTTTAATGCCATGACAGTTGGCCATGGTTTTCTTTACTTAAGCAGGGGCACTGGTTGGTAGTACTCTATTTATAAACTAGCCAGTGGATTTTAGTTTGATTTGTAAATATAAATCAAACATTTAATCCTATACAATTCACACTTATCTCCATACTCCCCACAGCTGGAAATAATTTGGTTTCATACACAACTTCCACTTGAATGTAAAACAAAAACAGAATTACCTGGAAAAACTCAGCAGGTCTGGCAGCATCGGCGGAGAAGAAAAGAGTTGACGTTTCGAGTCCTCATGACCCTTCAACAGAACTGTTCTGTTGAAGGGTCATGAGGACTCGAAACGTCAACTCTTTTCTTCTCCGCCGATGCTGCCAGACCTGCTGAGTTTTTCCAGGTAATTCTGTTTTTGTTTTGTGGTTTCCAGCATCCGCAGTTTTTTGTTTTTATTTCCACTTGAATGTGACTGATCCTGAGCTCCCAGCAAACAATCAGTTTATTGTGTAAATATTTACCAGTAATAGTTGCTTTGAGGAATGTGAAGAATTTTAATTAACTTAACCTACTTAAACTGAGTGCTGCATTTTGCTTTGTGCTTGGGATTTGTAGTCTTTTATCAAAATATCATCACCTATACATAAACATTATATTCTGCTATTATCATTAAATTTTAATCTATGCTTATCACACATTTCCTTTGCAGAGAATATTACCTTGCCAACGGTATCCCCATGAGCCCTCAAACTAATGATTCAGTGTGATCTTTAATTGAGGACTTTAAAATAAAAAAGGTAACCCTTTATGTAATTCTGGGGCAGAAATTTTTAGTCAACATGCAGGGTGGGCCCGACATGCCGATGCATAAAATGGTGCGTGATGATGTCGGGCATGTGTCCCATTGCCATCGCGCGGTCCCACGATATTTCATTTGGCAGGCGTGCACCAGAGTCGGCTGCGTATCTGCCAATATGTATATGGCCTATTAAGGCCATTAAGAAAGCAACTCTTGTAATTAGTAACGCTGCCCATCCAACCTTAAGGTTGGCGGGCAGGTGAAAAGCTCAAGCGGCCTTCACGTTTTTTTAGGAAACCTCATCCACAAGCAGGATGAGTCTTCCTAAAGCTTTTATTAAATAAATAAGTTTCCATAAAAATAAAAACATGTCCTATCTCATGTGACACAGTGACATGAAGGGACATGTTTAAATACATTTTTAAATCATTTAATTATTTTAATATGCATTCGACATTCGATCTCCGAGGCAGCTCCGTGCCTCAGGGAATTTGTTGCGCTCTTCCACGCACATGCACGAAAGAGCACTGGCCCCTATTCTCCCTCCTCTCTCCACCCCCCCACCCCATCCCCTGCCTGCACAGGTAGCGCTGAGCTGCCGGTCATGTGTTACACTGGGCAGGGCCTTAATTGGTGGGCGATCAGCTCCATGCCCGCTCCCACCCAGCCTGCCCACCATATGAAAGATTCTGCCCCTGGTTCGCAAGTTGTATTATATTTTCAGTGGTCTTCGGTACAGTGTTAAATATATGCTTATATTTAAGTATAAGCATATATGGGAATGTTCAAATTGTACTGATCTGTGTGTCTCTTATTTTCCATTCCTATATTGCTAAAAATTATTTATCAATTAATGTCGGGCATAAGAAAGATTTCTTAATTGATGAATAAGATTGGTGTGGGGTGGGGGGGGGGGGGGGCCATGTATACCATCCCAACTTGAACTTATAACTACAATTTTGAGAAAGAAAACACTAAATTGCTAAGGACACATAGTTGTCACTAATTCAACACACCTTGAGCGATGCACTCCAGTGTTGGTTCCACCAGAGTATGTAGAGTCAATGAGAAGGCACCTCAGTTCAATGGAACTAATGCAAAATTATGCGGTAATTTCAGGTGCTTGCCAACTCCATTCAGTTTTTCTCATTTGGAAGCATTGCATATCCCTTCCGCTTTATTGTAAGGAGGCTGATGCAATTTTAAAAAAATAACTATCCTGATATCCAGACTGCTTCTCAAGCCTTGACCCTCCCCCAGTGGGGCCCATTTTCACGGTGTGGGCCTCCTTAAATTTTTTTAGGTGACGAGAGGTCTGTCCCTAGCCAAGGTCACTGGAAACATCTATTCATTTTAGCCCATATTTTTTAAAGTTTTGTGCTTTTTATATTTGAAGCCATATCATTGAATTAGTATTGGGCAAGGATAGAGGCAGGAGATTTCTCAGAGTTTAAAATAGGCAGTCTTAATATCGGATGTATTTTTAAATCTAACCAAGGTTTAAATAGGAAACTGAGGTTGCATTTCATGGACTCGGTTTGAGCAAATGGCCAGAGACTGAGATGGACATTGATGTTTTGGCAGAAACTAAATAGGATGGCTTTGTTCTTCCCGACAAGTTGAGGAAAGATTTGGTGTTACTATTGAGTTTTATCAATTTAAAAGTCAATTAAATACCGGTCACACAAATAAAGAGTTCAGCAAAGTATTTCAAGCTGTTACTAACTATTGCTGGTACATGCTATTTCCAAATCTAAGCTCAATCACTTAACACCTTTTTCTATTTTTCTCCCAACGATCAGGAGCCTGAACAGCTCTTTATTCAAGATATAGCTTCTGGGTAGCTTCTCCAAAATAATTCAAAAGAAATATTTTCAGTCTCCATTTGTTGTAAAGCAAGCTAAAATTAGGGTTTTCTTTTCAGATTTTCTATCACTTTATTTACATTTAACAACAATATTTTAATAAGAATTAAAAACTGATTTATAACTATATTAATTTTCGAAACCAATGGAGTAGCTGCTACTCTGCAAAATTGATATTAAGATGTTAATTTGGATTCTTAAAATTGTTTAAAAAATAATACTTTGTAAAATGTTACATTTATTTTAATATATCTGCAGCACTTGGTCACAGTATTGTTTCCAAAAATGTGAAGAGGACCAAACTTAAGTTGGTTGATATCCTGTGGAAAAATATCTGGATTTTTGACTAACTTCCAACTGCCTTAGAAAACAACAAATATTATATTTGGCTGGGATATGGAGTGAGGGATGACAATCTTTGCCGTATCTGAGCTCAGATGTAAAACAGCATCTCTGTATTTGACATTAGCTTATAGCAGCTTATGATGTTCTTTAAAAATAGGTGGATATGGATATATTTTCAAAAAAGTATCTTGAGGAAATAGTAAATGTCATGCCTTGTAAATGTCATGCCTGTTTTTAAAATAAACTGTTGTTAAAATTGTTTTACTTATGTACTTTAAACATTTTCTGTTGATTCAGACTGTTTCTATTTTGTTTTAGTGTATTGTTTTTCATATTTTTAACATCTGCTTGATCTGAGCAGTCTTTGAATGTATTTTGTGTGTTAGAAAGCTGAAGGTGACCCACTGTTAAAATGTTTGTTTTTGTGTATGAAATGTTTTTCAACAGTAAATATGATGGAAGTATTTACATATCCTTTCCACTTATCCGGCTCATTTCACAAAAACTTAGAAGTCATATCATGGTTCCACTATCAAAATGCATCAAAACTAATACTGCTATGTTTGATAAATGAATTTTTTTAAAAACAGTATCTTCACTGTACCAAGTATAGAGTATACCTTATTAGGAAAAACAAGCCAGTATTAATATTTTTGTACTTTGCGATGAGAAGCTTAAATGAGGTCATTGTCATTGCAATCCTGAAAGGTAATGTTAAACAATAAGGATTTGCCAGTGTTTATTTTTATACTTTCAAGGGATGTTGGCATTACTGGCAAGACCAGCATTTGTTGCCCATCCCTAATTGCCCTTGAGGCTAATGCAATTTCTGTCAACTCAACATGCTTTCCATACTATGAAACCCCAAGCTGCACACAATACTCTACTCTAGGTGTGGCTCTAATTTAGATTTATTATTACATCTTAACTTTTATACTGTATCCCTCTTGCGTTAAACTCCCAAAATGTATTAGCGTTGTTATTATGATCTTACTCATTTGAAGTGGTGCTTTTAATGTGTTCTGCACCTGAAGTCACAAATCTCTGCTTTTCCATGTCATCAAACCTTTCATTGTTCATGGCATAAGGCAATCCTGAAAATGTTATAGTGTGTGTCCTAAGTTTCTGCTTTAATTTTTATAATTTAGGCTTTGACTCTTAAAATCATAAAGAGAGCACATAGCTTCCGGCTTTTCAAGATGTGGAATATATTTTTAAGTTGCTTAAGTTGTAAATTTGAGTGTATTTCATTAGTAACAGACGTTGGATTACCAGGTTACATTTCGTTTTTGCCATATTTTATTTGCATTCCATTTCAACATGTTTTGCTGTCAAAGTAATAGGATTTGCAAACTAATAGACTTATCTAGGCTATATAGGTATTGGACTTTTATGTTTGTGCTCAAATATTGAAATAAAACATGTGTGATGCATCCAGTTTTTTTAGTTTTATTCAGCAACTCTCTGGACAAAAATTTCTGCAAATCCCTCCTTGTAAAATATTTAAATTTGTGACATCTCATTTATTTCCCAACAGAAATAGTCTTTTGGTAGATTTCAGCTGAAGCCCCTCTTTGTTTTCTATGTACCAAATGTGTAATTGTCATTCCTAATAAGAAACACACTGGCTCAGATTTTGGTGCAGCAAGGCATCCTGTTAGTTATAAATTTTCCCTCATCCTTCAGCTCAAATTTTCTGCCCTGCAAGTTGCAAGAGGTGCGAGTTGATCATTACCTGGCAAGGGCAATGGTGCATGTGGAACCTTATGAACGAAGGGACCAACCTCTTTCTTCTTAACAAATGAGATTTATTAAGCAACTTCTCATCCCTGTTGATTTCAACCTCTGTCTCATTGTGCCCCCTCTCCTGTGTTCACTGGCAACCTGTCCTCCCTTAACCTCTTATACCACATAAACCTGCCTGTACATATTCATGGTCACTCCCTTGCCTTTGCCATCTCATATGGCTGTTTTATTCCAATCGTGTCCATCTCAGATTCTCTGGTCACTTTTCTGTATCCCTCTTCACTCACAATTCCATTACCCCTCCAAACTCCCACTTTTTTCTCTATCGCCCCGTTTAAAAAAAAGCTCTCCCTCAAGTCATTTGCAACTTCACTCTCTCAAATTCTGAACTTTGGCCTTTGGCCTTCCATCCACCACAACATTTCTTCAGCTTAGTCACATTTTGACCTACATCATTGATGCCCTTGTCCCCAATAAAACCCTTACTCTCTCACCCTCATTCTCCTGGTATATCCCCCTTTCCTGCTTCATTAATTCTAAGGCTGGCAGACTTGAATGTTTCTAGCAGGCAACTCTGGCTGGACCACAAAAAGTCTTGGGTTTTATTCTCCTTTGCCAAACAATGCACTATTCCAGAATCATCCTGCAATACAGGGATAACCCCCAATATCTCTTCTCCATTATAAACAGTTGCCTTAAACCCTTTCCCCTGCCCCCTCCACCCTATCTCCCATCTAGTGCAAGGAATTGATGGACTTTTTGTCATTAAAGTTAAGATCTTCTGTTCAGCTATCTCTGCTGCTTTCTTCCCTTCCCTTAGCCTACCAAGCCAAACTTCTCCCAAGATCGGGGAAGGCAGTAAAGTATTGGTATTGTCACTGGACCGGTAATCTAGAGACCCAGGTTAATGCTCTTTTGCACTGATGTGCTGGGCTCCTCCATCATTGAGGATGGGGATATTTGTGGAGCCTCCTCCTCCATTGAGTTGTTTAATTGTTTGAAGCCCACCACGGCAGATGGTGGAATTTGAATTCAGTAAAAGTCTGGAATTAAAAGTCTAATGATGACTGTGAAACCATTGTTGATTGTTGTAAAAACCCACCTGACTCCCTAATGTTCTTTAGGGAAGGAAATCTGTCGTCCTTACCTGGACTTGCCTACATGTTACTCCAGATCCATAGTAATGTGATTGACTCTTAAATGCCCTCTGAAATGGCCTAGTAAACCACTCAGTTGTATCCAACCTAAAAAGTTGATAACAAGGAATTAAACCAGACAGATGACCTGGCTTCGACCTAGGCACCAGAAATGACAATGGCAAACGCAGCTCTGTCGGCCCTGCAAAGTCCTCCTCAATAACATCTGGGGGCTTGTGCCTAAATTGGGAGAGCTGTCTCACAGACAAGTCAAGAAACAGCCTGACATAATCATGCTCACAGAATCACAGATTACAGATCATGTCCCAGACACCACCATCAGCATCCCTGGGTCCCACCAACAGGACAGACCCATCAGAAGTGGCAGCACTGTGGTATACAGTTAGGAGGGAATGGTGCAGGGAGTCCTCAACATCAGATCTGGCCCCCATGAAGTCTCATGGCATTAGGTGAAACATGGGCAAGGAAACCTCCTGCTGATTACCATGTATTGCCATCCACTCCAGCATCAGCTGATGAATCAGTACTCCTCCATGTTGAACACCACTTGGAGGAAGCACCAAAGGCGGCAAGGGCACAGAATGTACTCTGGGTGGGGGAAGCACCACCACCACAGACCGAGCTGGCCAAATCCTAAAGGACATAGCTGCTAGATTGGGTCTGTGGCAAGTGGGCAGGGAACCAACAAGATGGAAAAACATATTTGACCTCATCCTCACTAACCTGCCGACTGCTGATGCATTTGTCCATGACTGTATGGATGAGTCCTGTGTTCACATTAAGAATTCCCTCCATCGTGGCACTACCACTGTGCTAAACGGGATAGATTTCAAACCGATCTAGCAGCTCTAGACTGGGCATCCATGAGGCGCTGTGGGCCATCAGCAGCAGCAGAATTGTACTCAATCACAATCTATAACCTCATGGCCTGGCATATCCCCCTCCCTACCTTACCACCAAGCTAGGGGATCAACCCTGGTTCAATGAAGAGTGCAGGAGGTCATGTCAGGAGCAGCACCAGGCATACCTAACAATTAAGTGTCAACCTAGTGAAGCTACAAAACTGGACTACTTGCGTGCCAAACAGCATAAGCAGCAAATGATAGACAGATCTAAATGATTCCACAACCAATGAATCAGATCTAAGTTCTGCAGACCTGCACATCCAGTCACGAATGGTGGTGGACAATTCAACAACTCACTGGAGGAGGAGGCTCCACAAA
Organism: Carcharodon carcharias; assembly: GCF_017639515.1. Lineage (NCBI taxonomy): Eukaryota > Metazoa > Chordata > Chondrichthyes > Lamniformes > Lamnidae > Carcharodon > Carcharodon carcharias. The sequence continues at coordinate 23,350,669 of NC_054475.1, forward strand.
TATCGCCATCCTCAATGATTGGGGAGCCCAGCACATCAGTGCAAAAGATAAGGCTGAAGCAATTGCTACAATCTTCAGCCAGGAGGTCCCCAGCATCACAGATGCGTCTTCAGCCAAATGATTCACTCCATAAGACATCAAGAAACGGCTACAAGCTCTGGATACTGCAAAGGCTATGGGCCCGGACAATATTCCAGCAATAGTACTGAAGACTTATGCTCCAGAACTTGCCATATCCCTGGCCAAGTTGTTCCGGTGCAGCTACAACATTGGCATCTACCCGACAATGTGGAAAATTGTCCAGGTATGTCCTGTACACACAAAGCAGGACAAATCCAAGCTGGCCAATTACCCCCCCCCCCCCCACCCCCCATCAGTTTATTCTTCATCATCAGTAAAGTGATGGAAAGGGTCATCATCAATGCTATGAAGCAGCACTTGCTTAGCAACGACCTGCTCACTGACGTTCAGTTTGGATTCTGCCAGGGCCACGCAGCTCCAGACCTCATTATAGCCTTGGCTCAAACATGGACAAAAGAGCTGAACTCCAGATGTGAGGTGAGGGTGACTGCACTTGACATGAAGGCAGCATTTGATAGAGTGTGTCATTAAGGAGCCCTAGCAAAACTAGAGTCAATAGGGATCGGGGGAAAACTCTCCACTGGTTGCAGTCATAAGTAGCACAAAGGAAAAGGGTTGTGGTTGTTGGAGGTCAATCATCCCAGTTCCAGGACATCACTGTAGGAGTTCCTCAGGGTAGTGTCCAAGGCCCAACCATCTTCAGCTGCTTCTAAATGACCTTCCTTCCATCAGAAGGTCAGAAGTGGGGATGTTCGCTGATGATTGAACAATGTCCAGCACCATTCATGACTCCTCAGATATTGAAGCAGTCCATGTCCAAATGCAACAAGACCTGGACAATATCCAGGTTTGGCTGACAAGTGGCAATTTACATTCATGCCACAAAGGTGCAATGTAATGTCCATCTCCAACAACCGAGAACCTAACCATCATCCCTTGACATTCAACGGCACTACCATTGCTGAACGTCCCCACTATCAACATCATGGGGGTTACCTTTGATCAGAAACTGAACTGAGCTAGCCATAGAAATACTGTGACTACAAGAGCAGGTCAGAGGCTAGGAATCCTGTGGCAAGTAACTCACCTCCAGACTCCCCAAAGCCTGTCTAATATCTACAAGGCACAAGTCAAGAGTGTAATGGAATGCTCTCCACTTGTCTGGATGAGTGCAACTCCAACAACATTCAAGAAGCTTGACACCATCCAGGACAAAGCAGCCTGCTTGATTGGCACCCCTTCCACAGACATTCATTTCCACCACCACTCAAGAGCAGTGGCAGCAGTGTGTACCATCTACAAGATGCACTGCAGGAATTCACCAAAGCTCCTCAGGCAGCACCTTCCAAACTTACGACCACTACCATCTAGAAGGACAAGGACAGCAGATACAATGGAACACCATCAGCTGTAAGTTCCCCTCCAAACCACACATCACCCTGACTTGGAAATATGTTGCCATCCCTTCACTGTCGCTGGGTCAAAATCCTGGAACTCCCTCCCTAACAGCACTGTGGGTGTTCCTACAACAGAGTGACTGCAGTGGTTTAAGAAGGCAGCTCACCACCACCTTCTCAAGTGCATTAGGTTTATTCTTTTATATACTAGAGGCTGCTGAGGTGAATCAGGCGCTTCGACTTTTCCTCACAAGACACAAGAAAACATGGCGCCCGACTCACAAGTGCGAGGCAAACGCGCGGGGGTGGGGGGGAGGGGCTCAAGTGCTTTAGGGATGGACAATAAATGCTGGCCTAGCCAGCGAAGCCCACGTCCCATAAATGAATAAAAGAAATAAAATTACTCACCCCTCTCCTTAAGTTTATGTCTGTAGAACTCAATTGAGGAAACGTATTGTAATAAAAGTAAAAACAGCTTTTATTTGTACTATTTGCCAAATGGTTTCCCTATTTTCTGGTTATGGTTAAGGTTTCACCATCAGTCCAGAGCACTTTTTTTAAAGTTAAACAATAATTTCCAGTTTATTTTGACATCCTCATCAATCACAGCACTAAACAATTTATTTCAAACTGTCTGGAATTATGGGGCCACTGTAAACAGCACAGTGAGTGCATGCTGCCAAGCAAAATGGGAGGGCCTGGTTGCAGGTGTGTCGGGACGCGCATGCGCAGATAAGGGCGCTCCATCTAGCTGTGACGGGACGCGCATGCGTGGAGGAGGGTGAATCGTGTGTTTCGGGATGCGCGTGCGCATGGACGGAGTTGAGCGGTCGCAGGGAAAGTTGGCGAATTAACGGAAACTGGGCGCGGAGTTAAAATAAGGGGCTGGAGAGCTTGGGACTGAAATATCGGCAATTAAAACGAACTCGGGAAAAGCAGAAATAAATCGGGTTAGAGTCTGACGGTTCTCGGGAGGGAGCATTCTAGAGCTTTCTTCAAATTTCTGACCCCGGCGGAAAGAAAATTTCCCCGAATATTAAAGGTCGAGAGAACTGGGAAATGGCGGAGAGACTGATCCTCGCTCTAATGGCCATCTGGGTGGCCCGGGTGACGGGTAAGCAGCGCTCTGGCTCCTTACTGCTGTTTCAGGAGGGTTTATAGATCAAGCAAAAAGAGTGAACTCCACCCTTGAAGGGCGGAAAGGTCATAGCCACTTAAATTGATTTTTTTAAAGTTTATTTTTATTCCGTCCACTTTTTCAAATCGTTAATAACTTTTAAAAAAGTGATCAAACTAATAGCATTACGTTTCACATTACATTTTATGTGGCTCAGCGAGGAGCACTCTCACCACTTAACTCACAAGGTTTTGGCTTCAAGTCCCACTGCAGGATTTGAGTACAACCCAGTCCAGTTCTGAGGGGGTGCTGTTTTGTCCGAGGTCCCGTTTTTCGGGTGAGAGGTTAAATCAAGATGTTGCTCTCCCGGATGGATGCAAAAGATCTCATAACACTATTTTGAATAGGAACAAGGGAGAATCCTGAGCTCCTGACCAATATTTATCCTGCAATCAATATCATAACATTATGTGGTCATGGTTCTTTTTGGGAGCTTACTGTGCTCAAGTTGGCAACTATGTTTCCCACATTCTAAGAGTGCCTACACTTCAAAAGCATTTAACTGAATGTAAAATGCTTTGGGACGACCTGAGCATGTGAAAGGCGCTACAACGAAAACTTCAACTCTTGACAGACTTTGGAGCTTTTGTGTACGCACAGACCCCGGGAGCAGGCTGCTTGTGCACAGTTTTGTAACTCTTTGGGCTGAGGATGGGCCTGTGCATAAAGAGAAAAAATAAAAAATAGGTGTGAAAACTGAGACTGGGAGCAGAGCACCCATGGAAGACTATTGTTTCAGGCAGGGGACAGTGAGAAGGGACAGGAACGGTCCCTTAAGAGGAGTTCCACTGAGGGAGCAGGGACAGGACAGCCAGAGATCTGAAGTTGTGCTGGTGAGTTAGTGCTTGGGTGCATTCTCAGGAGTCCAGAGGAACGAAATCTTGGGAGGCGAGATTGAAATTCTGCGAGATGGGCCATTGTTGATCCCGTCCGGTCGGGTAATTGAAGTGAATCTGAGGCTCAAGAGAAACCCTGACGATCCGAGAAGGTAGCTGAAGGGTGGTGACTCTGTGCTGTGGGCCACTGGGACAAAGCTACCCCTTTGGAGCAGTGGTGTTCTTCTTGGCATGGCTGAAGAGCTGAGCTGGTGCTTGGGTGCATACTCGAGAATTCATGAGAACAAAATTTTGTGAGATAAGACTAAAACCCTGCAAGGTGGGCCAATGTTGATTCCATATGGGGAGGTGGTGGCATAGTGGTATTGTCACTGGACTAGTACTCTAGCAACCCTGGATAATGCTATCGGGAGCCAGGTTCAAATCCCACCATAGCAGATGGTGAAATTTGAATTCAATAAAAATCTGGAATTAAAAGTCCAATGATGACTGTGAAACCATTGCTGATTGTCGTTAAAAACCCATCTGGTTCACCTGGAAATCTGCAGTCCTTACCTGGTCCGGCCTACATGTGACTCGATGCCCTCTGAACAAGGGCAATTAGGGGTGATCAATAAATACGGGCCGGCACCCACATCCCATGAACGAATATATTAAAAAAAATCCGAGTTGGAGAGAATTCCTAGGTTAGATCTTCGAAGGTGAAGGCAGGAATTCCTCGTGTGAGAGACAGAGTTTCATTGAGGAATGTCTGTCTGCAAGCAAGACCCAGACCTTCCTGTTGCTTGCCATTTCAAAATGCCATCCTGTTCTCATTATCACATGTCCATCCTTGGCCTGCTGCAATGTTCCAATGAAGCCCAATGCAAACTGGAGGAACCTCATCTTCCAAGTAGGCACTTTACAGCTTTAACATTGTGGGACATACAGGACACTGAGTTCAACAGCTTCAGACCATGAACTCTCTCCTTTGTCCTCATGCCTTTTAAAGCCCTTTTTTTCTACATTTATTTTTATTTTTTATCCACTTCATTTTTTCATTTATTCATTGTTTTATCACCTTTTTTATCCCACCTTCTATCCCATTTTTTCCCCACCAAAGCCCCCACCTCATCCCCAAAAGGGCCATCTGTTACATGTTCCATGTTGTTCTTTCATACAATGCTTACCCTTGTTCTGCTATTATCACATGCTGCTTTCTTACCTTTATGCCACTATTAGCATTTTTTTTTAGCCCTTACCACTACCCTTAACACTCCCTTTGTCCTTTTCATGACATCTTTGTCAATCTCTCCTTTGTCTCCACCTATTGCTGACCTTCTATCCAGCACCTGCTCCATCCCCCTTAAACAGTATAAATTTCATCACATTGCCACTTCTCTTTAGCTCTGAAGAAGGGTCACATGGACTCAAAAACGTTAACTCTGTTTCTCTCTCCACAGATGCTACTAGACCTGCTGAGCTTTTCCAGCATTTTCTGTTTTTGTTTGTGTTAGAGTTTCATTGAGATTGGTTGACTCACAGCGTTACTGGCACCCGGGTAGGTGTTGAGAAATTCTTGGACTCTGTCTTGGTCACATCTGCCATTTTATTATTTTTTTGTTTGTCTAAAACCTGTGGAATCTTGTGGCTTTATTCACTAAACAAGTGTCTTGAATCTTAAACTTTGTCTGCTTTAAACAAAACATTATTGGTCCCTAACTGGATCTTACCAAAACCATGGGGTTTGGTTTAGGATCATAACACACCCCACTCAATAACTTTTCCATCCAATTCCCAAATTGTGAAGTAGCCTTTCTTGCCTTCTGCCACTTTAGCTAGGTTAGCAAGATCTATCATCACAAAGTTTGATCTGAGGTATCAAAAGGGCAGTGGCCTGTTGCGTAATTTGAATATAATAAATAAGAATAAAATATTCAGTTTCCTGTGTGGTGCCATGTTTTGTTCCTGGGGATTTTTTACCCTATTGGAAATGTACCAGTAAAAGAATGAGGATTTCTTTTAAAAGTGGCTCCAATCATTGTTAAGACTGATGATGCTAGCCACACCTACTGGAAACTGGAAATGTTTGTTTTGCTGGAGTGTAAAGTTACTGTAGACACAATGCTACTGGGCTTGGGGTGCTTGGGTCCCTTTGTGAAGCTGTTTTAATCGCACCTACTGTCTAACCCTTCACTTGAGACTATGGAGTCAGGACTGAGAGGAGAGTTTGGATAGAGGTGGGGGATCGCTGTGGAGCTCGGGGAAATTATGCCCTGTGTTATCCCCAGAGGGAGAGTGGACAGATTGGGAGTTGGAATGAGAGCAAGGGTTCCATTCCAGAAGAAGGTAAAGCCTCACCTCTTACTGCAAGCACCACTAATCCTAGCACAGAATGAACAAAGTGTAAATCTAATAATCCAAAAGCTCTTTTCAGAGCCAACCACAGGATCTGTGAAGCTACTGGTTACTGTCAGAGGGAGTCGGTGTCCAACAAGTCCAACTAGTGGGGCCCATTCTAGCAAAACCTGAACCTCTATCTCTAGGTAATCTGATCAGAATCTAGTATTTTTATAATACAATTTAACATAACCTGTTAAAATTCTCAAACATTTAAACAATAATTGTGCTCCAAACATAGTGGAGATCGATAACTTTTTAAAAAAGAGAATAATTTCCCATAGACTAATGGAAATCATTGAAAGGCAAGATTTCATGGTTTAAGACTTTTCAAGCGTGTTAAATCACTTCGTATATACTAATTGGGGATAAGTAGGCACTGAAGTGGCACGACAAGCCAAGGGCAAATATCTTTAGTGGAAGGTTCCATACTAGACGGAAATTGAATTAGATCAGCATTTGAGAATGAATAATAGTCAAGTATATAGGAATAAGAACGGGGAAATGGGGTTAGACCAGACAGCTCCAATTGGAGGGTGAGCACTACCTCAGTGGCCCAATGGTCTGTTTCTCTGTTATCATTTCTGCCTCTTTCCCAAATCTGAAATTTTGGATTTGGAGAAGCACTTTAAAGAGCAGTTCCTATCCAATTTACTGGATACTGTGCTGTATCAGATTTGTTCAGCTCACACATGCAAGTGACTGTCTGTATGTATGTGTTTATATATATTTATTTTACATACACTCAGTACAAAAAGAAACAGATCATCTAAAATCTGAAGGGGATGTTGCTAATGATGTGGATCAAATTTAACTTACTTTGTATATCATTAGTGATATTGTGCATAAGGTCACAAACTGATGGATTCTTGGTGAATCAGTTCAAAGTTTTGCCAGACTTGTAATTCATAGATCAGTGGTAGCAGCCTCTGGTAGCTTGTCTTTGTGACACTTTGGCTGTGCACAAATGACCCTGCAATCCAGAAGTTGCTATTTATGATATTAGCAAACAAATACCTAACATCATGTAATGTTACTCCCTCTGCTATCTGAATGTTATTTTAAATATTTATACCACCATACTTTCTATGTTTATGCCACTACTTTCTGTGATTGGGCACTGTTGGATGTGTTGCGCAAACCATCTGCATTTTCATGATTCACACTTTGTTTTTACATGCTTGCATTACTTTTTAAGTAGTCTGTAAAGAAACCAAAGTTGGGACTATCTTTGTGCTAATACAAGGAAGGGCAAGACCAAAAGAAGTACCTGGATATCAGGAAATCAAAGTAACATTAAGAGGCCTGATACTTGGATGGAAAGAAAGATACCTTTTTAGAGGAAGAGATCTTGGAGTTAAATATTGGTCTTTGAGCTATTGGGAAGGTATATTCTGCTGAAACAATGAGCTTAAGGGTTTTTTTTATTTTAAAGGTGACTGTAGCAAACCTCCACATTTGGAAAATGGCTCCCCAACTAAAAAATTTACTCCCGAAACCTTGTTTGGTGTGGGTACCAAGGTTACTTATAAGTGTGATTTGGGTTACATATTCAAGAAGGGGCTGTTAAAGGATTCAAGATCTGTTACCTGCAATGAAGATTCAACATGGACACCATTACAGGCCATTTGTGAACGTAAGTAATAAGTAGTTTTATTCCTATATTCTTTCTCCTGACCCATTAATTTACATAGAAAGCAATGACTCCTGAAACAAGTACAGTTTCATGAATTGTTAGTAACTCTCCCGTGCTTAGTTATGAAGTGCTATGTAAAAAGAAGTTAATTTGTTCTTTACCTATGGAATACATGTCTTACCTTGGTCTGTTAGGTGAGCCCAAAACTGTAAGCAGCCGATGTATCAAAAGTGCCTCAGCCTTAAAACTCCTTGAAGTGCAGTTTCTCCAATGAAAAGTCATCCTACAAAGCAAGGCATTTTACTTAACAAAAACAGAATTACGTGGAAAAATTCAGCAGGTCTGGCAGCATCGGCAGAGAAGAAAAGAGTTGACGTTTCGAGTCCTCATGACCCTTCAACAGAACAGTTCTATTGAAGGGTCATGAGGACTCGAAACATCAACTCTTTTCTTCTCCGCCGATGCTGCCAGACCTGCTGAGTTTTTCCAGGTAATTCTGTTTTTGTTTTGGATTTCCAGCATCCGCAGTTTTTTGTTTTTATCAAGGCATTTTACTTGCTCATTGTCAAGCATGTGTGTTATTTTCACATTGTCCAGTTGCAGAAACTGTTTGATGTTGCATACTGATAAAAATTGTGCTTTTAAAAAGGGGAACCTATGAATTATTCAAAAATAATCTATTTTCTTCAGTATTCACCAAATCTTTATTATTGCTGATAATTTGTAAATTAAGCCATCAAGCTGATGCTTAATGATTCCTGGTTAAATCAGGTTCTCCGTCCTCCTCCTCCCTGTTACTCTTTCTTTTATCCTTTAAACTTCAACGTGTCTGTCATGTGTCCCCGACTGGATCACTGCTGTTAGTGCAGCCATACTGGAATTTTGTGCTCATTTGTTGATCAAGAAAAGCCAAGTGATGAGGATTCTTAGTTGTAATTTCTCAAACTGGGTCAATTGTTTAGTGTCAGGAATTAGTTCCATTCTTAAATCTAGGGATTGGGATTGGAGTATTAAGGAAGTTTATTACTATGCATGTTTGATATCTTATAAATCTATGCTCTATATAATTAAAAACATTGGATATGCCCCTTCCTGACTTTTTTTTCACCAAACACATTAAACCACACCAATAGGAATGAAGGATTTATATCAAATAGAAAGGAAAGTGTTTTAAAAATCATTGATTGATCTTAACATGGAATAACTATGGTTTTTACCTAAGGCATCTATTGTAGTTGCATTGAAAGATTCTCCATGTATGACCTCTGACCTAGTGGTTTGGTATTCAGGATTTGGCTATGTTTTCCTGTGACTTTAAGAGTCACTGTTTTTCATCAGAAGGCAGTTTACACAATAAACAGTTCTTTGCTTGCTTGTGATTCTGGCCTTGCTATTTGGTTTAAAGGGGATACATAGCAGTCAATTTGAGCATTATTTACTGCACAACTAGAGATATAAAAATAACCTGTTTTTTTTTTAAATTTCTCTTCATTTGCTGTGCTTTAAAAAAAATCCCTTCTTTCTATGTATCAGTTTCCCCATTCATGCCAGAATTCAGCAGTATAAATTAGATGGTTAATTTTAATTCCTAAACATTAGTTTAAGCTCTGCTGCCACCCCACACTACCACCGCCCCCCCCCCCCCCCCCCCCCCCCCCCCCAACCAAACCTCAAAGAACATTTAAATAGGTTTGTCTTGGGGAGTGATTGCAGTCCCATTGTTTATTGGAATGTTTAATTAAGACCCCAATTTGCTTTTGTTGCCTGTTACCTAGTGATATATAGATCTGATGTAAAGTTTGCTGACCTTCTGTGTTTTTATCCTTATCTGTCTGTCAGAAAATACTTAAATTTAAAAGAGCAACAAAAACTGAATATTTACCATTGTGTTTTGGGATTGCTGGTAAAGATTGCTTTGACATGTAAATAGGGAGTTTGAAGACTGAGCCTTGCTCCTGTATGGTATGGCACAGTTGGAATGAATTTAGTATTTGCCTTGCCAAAATTTGGATTGCTAATAGGTAGAAAATCAAGCCCTAAATCCCAGAATTGAGGGAAGCCAGATCTTGGAAAATATTATAGTAGTTTTACAATAAAGTCAATGAACTTTCTTTAAAAAAAAAAGTGCTATTTGAGATCTTGATGTCTTACTGTACTTTCTCCATTTCCCTTTTTCTATGTAGCAAGGAACTGTGGTAATCCAGGAAAGATACTGAATGGATATTACAAAGTACCATATGCTACTTTTGGTAGTATCGTTACTTTTTATTGTGACACAGGGTAAGTATTTGGTTTACTAATTGTTGAATGAGGCTGAAATAATTTTGGTTAAAGGTTAAGCTCTTTACTTTTTAGTTACTTGGTTACATTAATATTTTGGGCAGGAGAGCAATATTGATCTTTCCAGTCTCTCTCTCTCCAAATGTTTACAGTAATTTAAGAACTAGTAGTCTTATATTACTCTTTTCCCAATTGAAAGTCGCCATGATCTTTTCTAAAAAAATTACCTGGAAATTATGCCTAAACTTTGCCCTCTTAACTGTCAAATTAGAAAAAGTTTTGTAGGAGTCTACCAGAATTGGCGATTGGTCTGCTGAGTGTTGCTTTTCGCAACTCCTTGTATGCGTGGCATGTGCATGCACAGTATCCTATAGGCTGTTGTGGCTGGAAACTGAAGTCACATTGACTGAAATAAAAACAGAAAATGCTGAAAATACGCAGCAGGTCTGGCAGCACCTGTGGAGAGAGAAACAAAGTTAATATTTCAGGTCTGTGACCTTTATCATCGCAATGACTGAACCCTGTTGGGCCGTGCCCCGTTTTTGGAACTCGCTGCTTCATTGCTGATTGTGAGGCTGACTGCATCGGGGCCAACTAGAATTGCCTGGAAACTGAGTCCTGAGAGAGCAACTGGGATAGGAAGGGAGAGCAAAAGGTACAGGGAGAGGCAGGGTGAGTTCACGTCAGCATGAGATAGGCACAGTTGTATAAATGTGTTTTTTTACAGTGGTCAAGGGGCTTTGGTGCTTCCTCTTGAGGACTAAGCCTCACTCACCACTGTAATTTTGTCTTCAGCAGTGAGGCATGGGAGGTTGGATATTGAATTAGTTTGGGCCTGCTTTCCTTTTTTTTCTTTGTAATTTGCTGTACATTGTAAAAGTCATTACACTACTAAAACTTTAGTTACAATTACTTAGAGCCATAATTTCATTGAATCAGTGGAAGTTGTTTGGTGTAAAATGCTAAGAATGCTGGAAATCTGAAATAAAAACAGCAAATTCTGGAAATATTCATGTAATTCAACATCAGTAGAGAATGAAAGTATGGTAATGTTTCCATTCAATGACCTTTCATCAAAACTCAAAAGTTAGGTGTGTAACAGTTTCACACCAAGTACAGAGGTAAGGAAATGACAAAAAAGATAATGACACAAGACAATAGGGGATGAGAATGCGACAAGAGACAAACGATGGGGCGAGAGGAGGTGTAAATGGCGATAACAGAATCATTACCGGCAGCTAGCTGTAGGTCCAAAAGCATGGGAGCAGAATACATCAAATCAAAGTTGATAGCTCTATTTCAAATGTGTCCCTTATTCCTCAAATCTTTTCCTAGACAGAAGTTTGCTGGACTCAGTTCTCAAACCTAAAGATGACTCTCAAATCCCCCTCACCTTTCCTTTCTCTTGGGAGTGAAGTTATTGGGTGAACAGTTTCTTCACAACTGGGCCTGAAGTTTCTGTGTTAGCCTCAGCAATTTTTTTCTAGACACCCTTCAATGTGTTCTGCTTCTTTCCTACAGCACTGGAACAAAAATTAAACACCGTTTTCCAGTTGTGACCAAACCAAGGCTAGCTACAATGTTATCATATAGACATTTATTTCACACCCTCTGCTATATGTTGCAATGCTTTTTGCTTTCTTCACAGTGATCACTGAATGATGTATTTTTAACAACCATGTAGCTCTCCTTCCTGCTGCATCTCAAGTACATTACCATTTAATATGTAACCTGCTTTCTTGCTTATGTCTAATCTCATTTCCTTTACACTTATCTATATTGAATTCCATTCATCATTCTCTAGCTGTTGACCTCAACTATAAGGTTAGCTTTGGATTATCACAGATTCATTCATGCCATTGGCATGGAACTTGATTTTGCGTTATGAACAGACATGATCGCTTGAAATATATTGTTCTTTTTCAGCAGTTCAAAAAAGTTATTTTTGGAAAAAAGCACTGGCAATCTGTTTCCTCTCTTCAACCTTCTTTGCACCACCACTCTCTTCTTTTGTTATCTTTTTAGCTTCGCACTTTTTCTACCGTATAGGCATGATGAATCATACTTAAGTGGAAGGGCATCAGAGTCATAAACCAAGTAGGTAACATCCACTGCCTCAATCTTATGCACTAGATCTGTAAACTTTTAACAAAAACCCAGATGATTGCTTCTCTTAGCATCAACTGTAGGCAGTTGTGTGGCTTCTGTCCCCAAATTTAACTAGCCAATCATTGTTAAATATGGACCATTTTTGTTGTGAAATTTTGGGTTGAAGTTACGCAAACCCCTACCTCCAGTTGGATTTGCTGGCAATATCACAAAATGGAGCTACTTAATTGTAGTTGATGCCTGAATTGATAATATTCATAAAAATGCTTCATTTAAGCTATGAGGCTGCATGATGTGCCAAGTTTTGCACCAATATCCTTATTGATATTTTTTAGATGATCAGAACAGTAGACTGTACCCATTAGGGATTGTCTTTGGAACAATCCAACTTGCTTTGAATCATAAAAATGCTTCATTTAAGCTGAATCAGCATGATGAGCCAAGTTTGCATCATTATCCTTACTGGCCCTTATCAGATGAGCAGAACAATAGACTACCCATTAAGGATCACGCTAGGAACAATCCAACTTGCTTTGATTTGTACTCAGTTTCTCTGCCGCTATATTATTTCATTTTATTTTCTGTACAGTTGTATTAATTTCAGTTATTGTATCCAGTAAAACCATTATTTTTTTCGGATCAGGTTGTATCACTGTTGCATTTAGCTGCAAGCTCATTGCCTATTAATTGTTTTTTTCTGTACTAAATTGTTTTCCTTTATCTAGGTACCAGATGGTGGGTAGAAGCTTTCGAATGTGTAAAGCTGATGGTTGGGATGGCCAAGTACCAACATGTGAAGGTAAATTAAGTTCCATTTTCCTTGGATAGCTGATTTGCATTTCAACAAAGCACATCATGTTTGGCCTTTTGAGGAATCCTGCCTATGATCAGTATAAATGTTTGTGCCTGGTGAGACCAACTTCTGATCACGTCTTGGAGATTTTTAAAACTTTAAAGTTGCTTTCTTTGCAAAGGGCCTGGGGACATGAAAGAGTTAATTTCATCTAGAGTCTATCACCTTTCAACCCTACGATTCTTAATTGAGCCTTTGCCACTTCAGCATGGCGCTGGGAGAGATGGGTTTGTTTGGCATAAGCGAGTGCTCATGTTGTAGAAGCTGGAGACACTTGCTTAATCTGCTGAAGACTTGGAGCTCACTGGACCTCCCTGATGTACAAATATTGATGGGGTCAGTGGCAGATGGCAAGAGTAGTTTCTCAGGGCCCATGATAACAACACCCACACCTCCATTATTCTGCCCTGAGCATCTACTTTCTTGCATAATTTACCACGTCCTAGTAGCACAGGAGTTCTTGATCTTCATGAATTATTGTCTCTGCTTAGTCATGCAAACAGCTCAATTTGAAGTTAATTCACATATGATAACACATTTGCTGAAGGTCTAGTACATATTTCCATTGTTCTGCAGGGTGAAGAATTTTTTTAACCTCCAATCTTGTACCTTTATTATACTTCAGGACCAAAAATAACCTGAATGATTATGCAATTTAGCTTTTGAATGTCATGTAATAGTAATAGTACAGGAGGAGGCCATTGAACCCATTTTGTATTTGTCTGGTCTTTGAAAAGACAGCTCAGCTAGTCCCACATGCCTCCCTTTTCCTTGTCATCCTGCAATTTTTTTCTCTTCAGTTGATTATCCAGCTTTGAAAAGCATGATTGAATTCACCTTCACCACACTCAGGCAGCGCATTCCAGATCCTAATCACTTACTGCATTTAAAAGAACAGTTTTTCCTCATGTTATCTTTAGTTCTTTTGTGCTTCAACTGAAATCAATGTCTCTGGTTCTTGACCCTTCTACCAATGGGAACATTTTCTGTCCAGAAACCTCATGATTTTGTATCATGGGGAATAAGAGTCATCGATTTGAATATTAACTGTTTGTTTCTTCACAGATACTGTTAGCTCTGCTGAGTTTTTCCATCACTTCCTGTTTTTATTTCAGATTTCCAGAATCCACAGCATTTTACTTATATTGTATTACATGTCATGGGGAAAGTCAGCACATTTGGGTTGTTGGTATCACGTGCAAGGTTTTCACAAACATTTGATAAGGTGTAGTAACTGAGCAAGAACATCCATTATTAAGATACGAACTCTGCCAAACAGAAAAAAAGGGTCACCTGAAACATTAACTGTATTCTTCTCCACGAATGCTGCCTGACCTGACTGTTTCCAGCATTTTCTATTAAATTCAGATTTCCAGCATCTGCGCTATTTTGCTTTTGTAAAAGAAAAAGTTGCCAAGATAACTTTGATAGCTCACAGTATAGAAAGATAATTGATCACAGATTCAGTGATTCATATTATTAGGAATTTATATGTGTCTTACATCTTTAAACAAGAGGTTTTCACAGATACTGATTATCCTAGATTTTCCTGCTGCTATGATGTTCTTAAGCCTTGCCACACTAGCATCTTCTGAGAACATCACCCACCAGTTCATTGTAAAACCGCTAGTGGATTGCCAACTTGATTGGTTTGAGTATCGGATTGCCACAGAGAGCTTACATGGTTCCAAGCTTGCATCATGTGTTAATTTGGAGTTGCAATCCTGAGATAGTTTACAAGAATGGTTCCAGGGATGAGAAACTTCAGTTAAGCAGATAGATTGGAGGGGTTGAGACTGTTCTCCTTGGTGATAAGAAGGCTAAGAGGAGATTTGTCAGAGATGTTCAAAATCATGAGGGGGCTGGACAGAGTAGATAGGGAGAAGCTGTTCGTAAAAGGATCAAGAACAAGAGGGCATAGATTTAAAGTGATTTGCAAAAGAAGCAAATGTGACATGAGAAAAAACCTTTTCATATAACGTGTGGTTTGGGCCTGAAATGCACCACCTGGAAGTGTGGTGGAGGCATTCAAGAGGGCATTAGATGATTATTTGAATATAAATAATGGGTATGGGGGAAAAGGCAGGGAAATGGCACTAGGTCGTAGTACTCATTTGGAGAGCCGGTGCAGATACAATGAGCCAGATGGCCTCCTTCTGTGCCATTAAAATTTTGTGTTATGTGCTATACCCCAAGAGGCAGGCAGCTAACTTGATGTCAGTGAAATTTGAGCCTCGCTCTTTTGTAGCTATTTTCTTAGGAACTAGCTAATTAGGCAATCTGGATAATTCCTCCCTGAGGTAAATTGTGATCCATTATATAATGTATTCCTCTATTAAAACCCCATGGCCCAGCATCAGACCCCAACATGCTTGTTCAATGAATTCGAATATACAGGTACCCAAGGAGTGGTTGGATTAATTCACACTTCCTATCAATTTTAATGCAGGTTAGAAATACATTATATTCTTGAGTCTAATGCATGTGCAAACCTTCTGTCCAAAATATTTAATTGCATACAACCTGGCTGATCATAAAGTCCAAGTTCCTGCATGTTTTGTAGGGATAGTTAACATGAGCTTTTAAAAAGATGTGTGAACCAATTTTAAGCCTGCCTGACTGGGTGGAGCTAGTTCTAAGCTGCCGTTGTGTGGTGTGTCACTTGGAGTTGTTTTTCTGGGATATTTGCTGTACTTCAAGAGGCAGGCAGTTAACTCAATGTTGGTCAAGGTTGAGCTTCACTTCTGTGTTTCTATTTTTTATATCAGTGTTTTAATTTTAATTCTGGCATCCCTAATGTAGCTGTTGTCATTTACACCATTAAGGACAGCTGGCTTGTTCAGAGGTAGGTTCATGGACCTAAATAAATAAAAACTAGGTCTACCAATTTCTTGCATTGCAAATATCAGGAGCCAATTCATGGACGGTTTTCTGATAATCCAATTGTCACTATTCCAATATGAAAGAAATTGTATTCCCTTCTCCTACTTCCCTAGAAAATGTCCAGTTGGGATCAGGGTGACGAGGTGGGGTTGGTCCACGCTGCATTGTTGATTCAGCAGTCTGTTGTACCTCTGAACTGGAAAAAAAACTGAAAGTAAAGTTTTAATTTGACTGGTTATTCAAAGCATTAATTATATTTCTTTCCCCACCCCCCCAGCCATTACATGTGGTGATCTTCTACCTATTATGAATGGGACAACTCCATCACCACGCTATGGAGATCACTGGGAATATGGAATGATTGCTACGTATTCTTGTAGTAATGGCAATTCATTGATTGGTGCAGAAAAACTTATTTGTACAGAGACTGGAGAATGGGATAATGACCCACCTACATGCAAAGGTATAGAACTTTTTGTCTCCTGTACATTGATTTGTGTCTTAAGATTTAGATGTACAGCTTCAGGTAGTGATTCTGTAAGTGTTGCCACTTAATCCTGTGCTTGAAAATGACTCAATAGGCTTGATGAAGAAATAGTTATTGAGATCTAACTGAAAAGTTAAGGGTGTTCAAAAGTAAGTGCATTTTCAAGCATTTTTCTTTGTACAACACCTTGCATGTCCCCAATTATTTTCAGTTTGATTCTATTCTGCAGCCAGCATGCTGCAGTTTTACCTAGCACCAGTTAGGTTGGACTTGCTCTAGAACAGTTCCTAACAAATAATTTATTTTAGAAATGTATGGATACATTATACTTTATTACTGTAATACTCACATTTGACATCAAGGGAATGAATAGTAAAGCTGGAGGTTAGGATATTTTTGTATTCAGTTTCTGAATCAGCCATGCTCATTTGAGGTAGCAGAACAGCACAAGCTATTAATGAGGCATTTCATTTGTTCAGCACTTCAACTCCCAAGCGCAAACAAAAAAACTGTCATCCAGATGGATTTGGAAGATATTATTCTTTTTAAGACATGATGTTCTGCAAAGCCGTATAATCAGATAGGGAAGGTTGAAATGGCAATAATAGTTTTGCTTAGTCATCTTTTTACTTTGTACTGGCTGGAGTAATTATATATGCAGATAAAAACAACATTCTTTTCACAAATGTGAGCCTTTGTAAAATCATTCAGGTGGAAAAGCTTGATGCTTTTTATTTTTTGAAACTTCATCAGAATTGTGGTGAAAATTCACAAGTTTGACATTTATTCTGTCTTCAGATAAGAGAATTGGTGCTGTTGACCCCATGGTTCAGTAGGAGCAGTTCTTTTGATATATTGCAGCAATGTGTGACAGGCCCAATCTCACTAGTTTGCTGTAAACCTATTTTGTCAACATAAGGGTCAAACCTGCCACCTATGACCAATGAACTTCACAATTTGTTAATGAATGCTATTTATTAAGCTGTGTAATATTGGATTCAGTTGGATTATAGTAGTAAAATTAATTACTCAAAGAATTTTGAAGGTGGAGTTGGAAGTATTTGATAACTTGAATGAATGAAAATCGAACATATCCTCTAAGTTGAATAGATATATACTAAGGAGAAGTTTTGTGGAGCACTGGCTTGATCTCTGAAAAATTAGTTTTGTACTGGCAAGGTTCTCTAAAATTGAAAGCCAGTAAAAATAGCACATGTATCAAATGGGATAAATCTGATCCAGACAATATCAAATCCATTAACCCAACATTAGTCATAGGTAAAATGATTTCAAGAATGCTAAGAAGTAGACTGGAGGAGAAGCTGATCTAAATGAAAAGTGAATCCTAGATTTCAGCAAGCACAAAAAGAATTGGGGATTTGTTAAGCCATCTAGTAGTCAAACTCACTCACTTTATTTTGATTGGTATTTAATGCCAAGGCTTTGAAAAACACAAAATATTTTTTATCAAAGGTTTCCACACGCCCATTTTTTAGCATCGATACAGTGCTCAGTTGTGATACAGATAACATTTTTGGCAGTATTATAAGAGCAGTCGGTTACTAGTCGAGCCTAATGCATTACCTTTTTTGGCAGTCGTTGAATGTCAACGTCCTGAACTGCCTGCATACGGCAAAATAGAGGAAGGATTTGGACCTACATACAAATATCGGGAGACGATCAGCTACATTTGTAATGAAGGTTTTGAAATGGTTGGCAAGAGTGTGATTGAATGTAAAGAAAACAATATGTTTGTACCAGCACCACCTACCTGCAAACGTGAGTAACCATTTCTTGAAATTTCTTGAATTCAGGATAAAATCAAAAGAAGTGAAGTTGTGGGGTGAACATTCCCTCAAGTTTGTCGCAGTTATAAATATGAAGTGGATTTTTCATGGTTGAGATTGATATGCTGCTTTTTTGCTCCTCTTCAGTCCTGTAGAGTTTTTAATAAGTGAAATTTAGTGCTTCTATGTTTATTTAAAGTACTGGAGAATCGGTAAAGAATATTCCATAAATTTTCACAATGTGGAAAACAGAGCATCTTGCAAATAGAGAGTTATAATTACTTCTGTAGGAAAAAGGTTTGAAAAGTAAAGCCCTTTGTTTTCTGTGGAAAGGTATTTTTCTGTCTTCAGATAAGAGAATTGATGCTATTGACCCCATGGTTCAGAAGGAGCAGTTATTTTGATAATATTGCAGCAATGTGTGACAGGTCCAGCCTCACTAGTTTGCTGTAAACCTATTCTGTCAACATAAGGGTCAAATCTGCCACCTATCACCAATGAACTTCACAATTTAATAATGAATGAAGACACTGGAGATTCATTATTAACTTGGGAACATAGAAATAACTGTACCAAAAAAAAACGAAGTGCATCAAGTTCATCTATCCTGATAGGCTCGTGATACAATTATATTTGTTGACTAATCATAGCAATCAGTCTTTATCAATTACAATATAACACAATGAAAACGCCAGTGGTGGCAAGCTTTAGAAACCGTAGATAAAAATGTATCTTTTTCCTCCCAAGCATGCTGCATTTACCACATTGTGTCTCCATTATTCACTGAATCTCAAAGTGATATTTTCTCTAAAAGGAGTTTATCTAACTTGCATTTGAATGAATCAATGTTAACTGCTTAAGAAGCAGACTGGAGGTAATGCTGATTGGAATGAAAATTGAATCCTGAATTCCAACAGCCACACACAAAAAAATAGGAACTAGAAATAACTATCATGTACTCCAACCCAGTCACTGCATTGTGATTGGTCTTTATGTTTTTTTAAAGATCTTGCTAGTGTGTATTTTATCTTCTAATTTCCACTATCCAGAATCCATTTTATATGATGGGATCTGTACTCAATTGTGGGGCAGATAAATTTTCTGGTAGTATCAGAAGAAGAGTTGAAACTAATGCATTTTTTTTTGGTAGCTGTTGAATGTCATCGCCCTGAAATGCCTGCAAATGGCAGAATTGAGGCAGGATTTGGACCTAGATATGGATATCAGGAGACAATCAGCTATGTTTGTAATGAAGGTTTTGAAATAGTTGGCAAGAGTGTGATTGAATGTAAAGAAGGCAATATGTTTATACCAGGACCACCTACTTGCAAACGTGAGTAATCGTTTCTGGAGTATGCTGCACTTGTCACATGTCTCAAATTACTCAAGTCTTGAAATGTTGTTTTCTGGAAAAGAACTAGTATCTAATTTACATTTAAATATTAACTGCTTAAGAAATAGACTGGAAATACTAATCTAAATGAAAAATGAATCCTGAGTTCCAACACACACTAGAAACTAGGGACTAAAGTCCATCTTGTACTTCAATTCATTTACTGAATTTTCATTGGCCTTTTAACAATGCCTTAAAAAGCACAGTCTAATTTCCAAAAACCCTCGTTTTATACAATGAAGCCAGTACTTAGTTATGGAGCAGATACATTTTCTGGCAGTATCATAAAAGTGCTTACATTGAAGGTAGAAATAAAATAAGTTGTGTGAACTTAACCTCAAGTCTGTTATAAATATCTGAGGTGGATTTTTTGATGTAGTGGACGTTCATGTGCTTTTTACTCTTCACTCCGATAGAAAGTTTTAAAAAGTGAACTGTAGAATTTTTCGGTTTGTTTAATGTTATATGATGATCAAATGTAAAACATTGGCTTGTAACAATTCTTAGGTTTGCAATGACTCCCTCTTCTGCTCCCATTCAGAATCAGATGACAAATTGCTGTGCGTAGATTTTCCTCATACTGCACATGTAGATAAAATTTTCTTGAAATTTTATGCTACAGATGAACCTAAACTATCTGAAACAAAGGAGAATGCAAGAGGAGGATCATAAGACCATAAGACATAGGAGCAGAAATTAGGCCATTCGGCCCATCCAGTCTGCTCCGCCATTCAATCATGGCTGATAAGTTTCTCAGCCCCAATCTCCCACCTTCGCCCCGTAACCTTTGATCCCCTTACCAATCAAGAACCTATCTATCTCGGTCTTAAATACGCTCAATGACCTGGCCTCCACATCCTTCTGTGGCAATGAATTCCATAGATTCACCACTCTCTGGCTAAAGAAGTTTTTCCTCATCTCTGTTCTAAAAGGTCTTCCCTTTACTCTGAGGCTGTGCCCTCGGGTCCTAGTCTCTCCTACTAATGGAAACATCTTCCCCACGTCCACTCCATCAGGCCTTTCAGTATTCTGTAAGTTTCAACTGGATTCCCCCCTCATCCTTCTAAACTCAGTCGAGTATAGACCCAGAGTCCTTAAACGTTCCTCATATGTTAAGCCTTTCATTCCTGGGATCGTTCTCGTGAACCTCCTCTGAACCCTCTCCAGAGCATCCTTCCTGAGGTACGGGGCCCAAAATTGCTCACAATATTCTAAATGTGATCTGACCAGAGCCTTATAAAGCCTCAGCAGCACGTCCCTGCTTTTATATTCTAGTTCTCTCGAAATAAATGCCAACATTGCATTTGCCTTCCTAACTACCGATCCTGGGACAGGCAGTCAGCGGCACCTAGAGGATCTAGTCTAGAGGATCTAGCATCTAGTCTTCACTCAAGTAGGAGTAAGGGTAAAATAAAAGCAAAGATCCATATTCTATTTAGTTAAAATATGTCTGGGGAGCTCAGTCTCATGATTTGCACATCTTGCGCTATGTGGGAAATCCTAGACGCTCCTGGCGATCTCGATGACCGTGTGCAGGAGGTGCCTCCGACTGGAGCGACTCAAGCTCCAGGTTTTGGAGCTTGAGCAATAGCTAAGGTCGCTACGGTGCTTTCAGAGACTGAGAAGTTCATGGATAGCATGTTTCAGGACATGATCACCCTGCAGCTGAAGGAAGTGCAAGCAGAGAGGGAATAGGTAACTGCCAGACAGAAGAAGGGGACCAGGCAGGTAGTGAGGGAATCCCCCGAGTGCATCTTGCTCACAAACCATTTCTCAGCCTTGGAAAACGGTGAGAGTGACAGTTCCTCTGTGGAGGCTAATCAGAGCCAAGGCCATGACACTGTGGATGCTCCAGTTTTTCAGTGGGAGGAGGAAGAAGTGTGGAAGGGCAATCGTGGTTGAGGATTCATTAGTGAAGGGAGTAGACAGATGCTTCTGCGACCGTAGACTTGACTCCAGGATGGTATGTTGCCTTCCGAGTGTCAGGGTCAAGAATGTCACAGAATGGCCGCAGGGCATTCTGAAGGGGGAGGGTGAACAGCCAGAGGTCGTGGTCCATGTTGGGACCAATGACAAAGGAAGAAAGAGAAATGAGGTCCTGCCAGCAGGCTTTAAGGAGTTAGGTAGGAAATTGAAAAGCAGGATTTCAAAGATAGTAATCTCTGGATTACTCCCAGTGCCATGCAGTAGTGAGTATAGGAACAGAAAGATAGAGCAGATGAATGCGTGGCTGGAGAGATGGTGCAGGAGGGAGGGCTTTAGATTCCTGGGGCATTGGGACCGTTTCTGGGGGAGGTGGGACCTGTACAAGTTGGATGGGTTACATCTGAACAGCAATGTGACCAACATCCTCACAGGGAGGTTTGCTAATGCTGCTGGGGCAGATTTAAACTAAATTGGCTAGGAGATGGGATCCTGAAAAGTAGTTCAGTGGGGAGAGAAGCTGAGATGGAATTAGAAGTTAAAACTCAAGTGAGTCTGGAAGGCAGAAGAAACATAGGCGGTGGGGAAGTTACAAGAAGGAATCCTGAGGGACAGGATATATCTGCACTTGGGAGAAACATGGATGATTAAGTGATAGTCGGCATAGATTTGTTAAGGGAAGTTCGTGTTTGACAAATTTGATTGAATTTTTTGAGGAGGTAACCAAGAGTCTTGATCAGGGTAATGCCTTTGAAGTGGTCTACATGGACTTTAGCAAGGCTTTTGAGAAGGCCCCTCATGGCAGACTGGTGAAGAAAGTAAGAGCCCATGGGACCCAAGGCAAAGTGGCACATTGGATCCAAAATTGGCTAAGCAGCAGAAAGCAGAAGATGATGGTAGAGGGATGTTTCTGTGACTAGAAGTCTGTTTCCAATGGGGTTCTGCAGGGCTCGGTGCTGGGGCCTTGCTGCCTGTGATGTACATAAATGATTTGGACTTAAATGTAGGGGATATGATCAAGAAGTTTGTGGATGACACGAAAATTGATAGGGTAGTAAGTAGTGAGGACAGCCATAAACTGCAGGAGGATATCAATGGACTGGTCAAGTAGGTGGAGCAGTGGCAAATGGAATTTAATCCAGAAAAGTATGAGGTCATGCACTTGGGGAGGGCTAACAAGGCAAGGGATTACATTATGTATGGTAGGACCCTGGAAAGTACTGAAAATCAGAGAGACTTTGGTGTGCCTATCCACAGACGCCTGAAGATAGCAAGGCAGGTAAATTAGGTGGTTAAGAAGGCATATGGGATACTTGCCTTTATTAGCCAAGGCGTAGAATACAAGAGCAGGGAGGTTATGCTGGAACTGCATAAAACGCTGGTTAGGCCACAACTGGAGTACTACATGCAGTTCTGGTCACCGCATTATAGGTAGGATGTGATTGCACTGGAGAGAGTGCAGAGGAGATTTACCAGGATGCTGAGGGTCTGAGCTATGAGGAAAGATTGGATAGGCTGGGATTGTTTTCCTTGGAGCAGCGAAAGTTGAGAGGGGACCTGATAGAGGTGCAGAAGATTATGAGGGACATAGAGTGGATAAGAAGGAACTTTTTCCATTAATAGACAGGTCAATAATTGGGGGGGGCATAGATTTAAGGTAAGAGGTAGAAGGCTAAGAAGGGAGTTGAGGAGAGAACTTTTCACCCAGAGGGTGGTGGGGGTCTGGAACTCATTGCCGGAAAGAGTGGTTGTGTCAGAAACTCTGGAACATTTAAACATTTAGATATTCACTTGCGTTGCCATAGCCTCCAGGGCTACGGGCCAAGTGCTGGAAAATGGGATTACTGTAGTCAGACGTTTGTTAACTGGCGCAGACACGATGGGCCGAATGGCCTACTTCTGTGCTGTAAACATCTATGAATCAATTCAGCATGAAACAAGGCACCAAAGCAGCATGAATTTCAAGTACTATTGTAGGTACCAGAGTAGAGACCGAAACATCCGTGCCTACATATGATCCTCCACTAACACTACATCAGTACTTTCTAATAATTCTACTGGTTGTAGGATTGAAAGGTCAGTAGTATGTTGCAAGCATCATGTGACTATCCAATCAGCAAAGGAACATGTGAACATTGAGATCAGTGACCCTGCCTTCAGAATGAGAAGATTAGAACAGCACCAACATAGTTTGGTGTTCTGGGTTGAAACACTAAATAACTGTTATTGTCCTGCTGAGGGAGAAATAGAATTTGACATGATAACTAATGAAACATAGGCAAGAAAACTTAGTTTTGCTTATCACTTATTGCCATCACTTAGTTGATGGATCCATCCATTACAGTATTGCTAGGGGTGACTACCACAGTCTGTGGGGCAACAAAGCCCTACTTCCACACTGAGAATAATCTCCATTGCGTTGTGTGCCACTACCATTGCTCTAAATGGGATAGATTCAGAACAGACCTGGCAGCTTAAAGCGTTGGGTGTGCACCTGACCTGCTCGAGCGTAAAATGACATGAGTTGACGTTGGGCGAGCTTCCCGACATCAATGCACAGTTGCACGATATCTCAGTCGGCAGCACACCTGCCGACAATTAAGAGGCCTACTAAGGCCATTAGCAAGGTATTTGAAATAAATTTTTCGCTGCCTGTCCAACCTTACGATTGGTGGGCAGGCAAAAAGGCCAAGGAGCCTTTGCATTATTTTGGAAACCTCATCCACGGGAAGGATGAGGTTTCTAACATCAGATAAAAATAAAATTTTTTAAATTTCATTTATAACATGTCCCTACTCATGTGGCATTGCTTGGCATGCGTTATCAACCAGCTGCAGGCCATCTTGTCAACTCTGTGCACATGGTCCTGATGTTCCAGCTTGCCAATTGAGGAGTTGGCATCTCCTTTCTTTTCATTTGTTACTTTCTTTTACCTGGTGTAATGGATTCTGTCCACTTGTTGAGCAGAGACTTTAAGCTCCAAGCACCCATAGAAGTAGATGTACCGTAGCAGGTCAGCACCTTGCTAGTCAGGGCATGCCCAACTTGAGATAGGCATTAGCTGACCAGTGGGACATGATGGCCTCTACCACTGCTGGAGACAGCCTGTAACACCCCTACACCAGTCAACATAGGTTTATCACTTGTAACTGCTGTCTCCTGTGTTGTCCCAGTGCTTTGCATTGAAGGTGAAGTGTCTTCTACAGGGCATAAGCCTGGACAAAATTTATAGAAACCCTGGGCTGCCCAAGTCAGTGTGGCTCTCTCAACCACCCAGTTGAGTTCAGAGAAATGGAAAGCACTATGTTTGGCACCAGCATGATTGCAGGGGTTGCCAGAAAGAATTAGACATCTGTGTGCCTTTGGGCTCCACTCCAGATTTTTCAGCAGGATTTACTCCCCTAGCCTTCAACTTTCCTGAGGTATCCACAATGCAGTGGAGCTATCCGCCCATAGCTGGGAGTTTGGTTTTAGGGTCCAGAGGTGTCCACATGCCTGTGGGCCTGCAGACTGCATGTGTGGGGGCCAGGCCTCCTCTGAGATCCTCTTTAAGCTTTAGCCTATGGCCATGAGGGGTTCAGTTTCCCTGTGTCGCCATGAGGAGGCATAGCTAAGAACTTGCCAATGGAGAGGCTATGTACTGACAGGGAGAGACTTGCACATTTAGCTCTATTTTTTGCATTGCAAGCAAAGTAGCACATAAAAGTGAAAAGCATGCTAACGCTCCTCACACCACATAAACCTGTTGGACTTGGACACACATTGTCTATTGGAATGCTTAATTAAGCCACCAGCTTGCTTTCATTACACGTTGCCTAATGATGCTTAAAATCTGATCAGAAATTTGCTGAGCCTGATCAGTCTGTTAGAAAATTCTAGAATGTTTAATGGAGTAGTAAAGCTAGATCTTTACTGTTATGTTTAGGGACTGCTGGTAATGATTACTTTTGAACATGAATAGATAGATTAAAGCCTAAGCAATACCACTGCAAGGTATTGCACAGTTAGAGAAAATTTAATATATGCCTTGCCATCATTTTTGCCTTAACCAAAATCTTGTCTTGTGAATGAGGGACAGCTAAAATTGAGAGGATCCAATGTTGAAAAATTTTGGGTGGGATTTTCTGCACCTGCCCACCACTGGGATCTTCCAGTCCCACCACAAGTCAATGGACTTCTGTCTAGGGCACCGCCTCACCCACGGTGGGTCCCGCCCACGATGGGGCCGAAAAATCCCGGCCTTTATATAAGTTCTGTTGGAGATCTTGTTTTTTTGCAATACCCTTACCATTTTCCATTTTTTTCTCTATGTAGCAAGAAATTGTGATAATCCAGGAGAGATATTGAATGGATATTATGAGGCACCAAATACTACTTTTGAAACTAAAGCTACTTTTTATTGTAACACAGGGTGAGTGAAAATGAGGTAAAACTGATTTTGGTGAAGCTCTTTGAGGACATTATCAAGTAATCAGAAAACTAATGACTCAACTTGCTGGAGTGGGACATCCCACAGTGCCCTGTTAGTTAGATTTCTTTTCTCCTCACCTTTCAGCTCAAATTTTTTGCACTGCAAGTTGCTGGAAGTGCATGCTGATAATGGCATGGCAGGAGAAAAGGGCATCTTTGACTTTGAACGTTGAGACCAACAATCCATCCCCTTAAATAATGAGATTAAAGGATTAAGATGGAATCAGAAAAATGACTGAGAAGGAAATAAGATGGATTAGAGTTAAATCAGATAGTGAAAGAGAACTAAAGAGGGAAAAAATATTAGATTTGGACAGAAAAATATGGAAAAAAGGTAAAATAAGAAAAAATAAAATCACAATCAACAATTTACTACCTGTAGGATGGACTCCACCACTTTTGTTCCCTTTCTGAGACAGGTGTTTACTGTCATTCACAGAATCACAGTGCAGAAGAGGCCCTTAGGCCCATCGAGTCTGCACCGACATGTGAGAAACACCTGACCTACCTATCTAATTCCATTTACCAGCACTTGGCCCATAGCCTTGAATGTACTTTTTAAATGATGTGAGGCAACTCGCCTCCACCACCCTCTCAGGCAGTGCATTCCAGACCGTCGTCACCCTCTGGGGTAAAAATATTTTTCCTCACATCCCCCCCCTAAATCTCCTGCCCCTCACCTTGAACTTATGTCCCCTTGTGACTGACCCTTCAACTAAGGGGAACAGCTGCTCCCCATCCACCCTGTTCATGCCCCTCAAAATCTTGTACACCTCAATCAGGTTGCTCCTCAATCTTCTCTGCTCCAAAGAAAACAACCCAAGTCTATCTAACCTCTCTTCATAACTTAAATGTTTCATCCCAGGCAACATCCTGGTGAATCTCCTCTGCAGCCCCTCCAGTGCATTCACATCCTTCCTATAATGTGGTAACCAGAACTGCACACAGTACTCCAGCTGTGGCCTCACCAAGGCTCTATACAACTCCAACATGACCTCCCTATTTTTGTAATCTATGCCTCGATTGATAGAAGCATGTGTCCCATTTGCCTTTTTCACCACCCCACTAACACGTCCCTCCGCCTTCAGAGATTTATGTGCACACATTCCAAGGTCTCTTTGTTCCTCAAAACTTCCTAGTGTCATGCCATTCATTGAATACTTCCTTGTCAAATTACTCCTTCCAAAGTGTATCACCTCAGACTTTTCAGGGTTAAATTCCATCTGCCACATACCTGCCCATTTGACCATCCCGACTATATCTTCCTGTAGCCCTAGACACTCAACCTCACTGTTAACCACCCGGCCAATCTTTGTGTCATCCGCAAATTTACTAATCCTACCCCCCACATAGTCATCTATGCCGTTTATATAAATGACAAATGATAGGGGACCGAGCACAGATCCCTGTGGTACGCCACTGGACAGTGGCTTCCAGTCACTAAAGCATCCTTCTGTCATCACTCCCTGTCTCCTACAACTAAGCCAATTTTGAATCCACCTTATCAAATTACTCTGTATCCCATGTGCATTTGCTTTCTTTATAAGTCTCCCATGTTGGACCTTGTCAAAGACTTTGCTGAAATCCATATAAACTACATCAACTGCACTACCCTCATCTACACTCCTGGTCACCTCCTCAAAAATTCAATCAAGTTTGTTAGGCATGACCTCCCTCTGACGAAGCCCTGCTACAATCCCTGATCAAACCTTGCCTCTCCAAGTGGAGATAGATTCTCCCCTTCAGAATTTTCTCCAATAGTTTCCTACCACTGACGTGAGACTCACTGGCTTATCTCTACGACCCTTCTTAAATAGCGGAACCACATTAGCTGTTCTCCAGTCCTCTGGCACCTCCCCCGCAGACAGAGAGGAATTAAAAATTTGGGTCAGAGCCCCTGCAATCTCCGCCCTTGCCTCCCTCAGCAGTCTGGGACACAAATCATCCGGACCTGGAGATCTGTCCACTTTTAAGCCTGCCAACACCTCCAATACCTTGTCACTCCCTATATCAATTTGCTCAAGAACCTCGCAGTCTCTCTCCCCGAGTTCGATACCTTCATCCTCATTCTCTTGGGTGAAGACGGATGTGAAGTATTCATTCAACACTCTAGCGATGTCATCTGGCTCCACCTATAGATTGCCCCCTTGGTCCCTCATGGGCCCTACTCTTTCCCTGGTTCTTCCCATTGATATACTTATAGAATATCTTGGGATTTTCCCTACTTTTACCAGCCAGATCTTTCTCATATCCCCTCTTTGCTCTCCTAATTGCTTTCTTAAGCTCCACCCTGCACTTTCTGTACTTCACTAATGCCTCCACTGATTTGCTTCCCTTCTACCTGCTAAAAGCCTCTATTTTCCTTCTCATCGTAACCTGAATATCTCTGGTCATCCATGGTTTTCTGGGCTTGTTACTCCTTCATATCACCCTAGAGAGAACATGTTGAGCCTATACCCTCCCCATTTCCTTTTGAATGCCCCCCACTGCTCCTCTGTAGATTTCCCCACAAGTAGCTGTTCCCAGTATACCTTGGCCAGATCCTGCCTTATTTTACTAAAATCCACTCTTCCCCCAATCCAAAATATTTTTTTGCAACTTGTCCATTTCTTTATCCATAACAAACTTAAACTGTACCTTGTTGTAGTCACTGTCACTAAAATGCTCCCCTAACACCACTTCAGCCACCTGTCCGGCTTCATTCCCCAGAATTAGTCCAGCACTGCGCCGTCCCTTGTTGGACTAAAAAGTTCTCCGGTACACAGTTCAAGAAATCCACTCCATCCAAGCCCGTAACGCTATGTCTATCTATCCCATTAATGTTGGGAAAGTTGAAATCACCTAATATAATTACCCTATTATTACTGTTTTTACACACCTGCACAAACTGTGCACATATTTGCTCCTGAATTTCCCGCTGACTATCTGGGGGTCTATAATAAACACCTAACAATGTGGCTGCCCCTTTTTTATTCCTAAGCTCTGCCCACAAAGCTTCATTTGATGCCCCCTCCAAGATATCATCTCTCCTTACTGCAGTAACCAACTCCTTTACTAATAATGCAATTGCATTGTAGAAACATAAATTTCATCCTTAGGTACTTGAATTGTTAAGTACCAGCCTTAACTTCCTGTGCCAAGTTTAATTGACAATTAATGTGAAAATGCAGTCTTTTTTTTAATCTAATGGAGGTTGGGGGTGCGAGCTCTTGTTTTGGTGAGACTAATGGCAAAACGAAGCAAATTGTCAGCAACTTGTGATCTGCAATTCCTGGGGTGTCCCCTTTTTGCCACAAGTTGGGTGATTTACACTTTTTTGTGTGTGTGTGCATGCATGCCTGCACATTAAACTCTGCTATTTTGGCAACAAATTCTGGCCCAATATTTTAGACAGGTGAAGTTATTGCTTCATCCAGTCTACCTTTCCAAAACACTTACAATTCATTTTTATATTCCTGGATAAGAACAAGTTTATTAAAAAAGTGGCTAAAGTAAGCATTGGTCCCTTAGAGGCAGAGACATGATAAATTTTCATAAGGAATGAAGAAATGGCATAGTCATTGAAGAAATATTGTTTCTGTTTTCAGTGTAGAAGACACAAATTACATACCAGAAATAGATGGTAACCAAAGGACTAATAAGTGAGGAATTTAAGGAAATTAATAGCAGAGGAAAAGTATTAGAGAAACTTATGGGACCAAAAGCTGACAAACTCAGGACCTTCTGACCTGCATCCTAAGGTTCTAAATAGTTACAGAGATAACTGTTGTACTGAGCATAATTTTCCAAAATTCCTTAATTTTAAGAACGGTTCCTAGTGCATTCGAAGTTAGCAAATGTAACACAGTTATTCAAGAAAGGAGGGGAAGAGAAAACTGAGAATTACAGCTCAGTCAGCCTGACATCAATTGTCTAGAAAGCTAAAATAAATTATGAAGGAAACAGATTGCACTTGAATGAAAATCATTGTATGATCAGAAAGAATGAGCATGATTTTTACAAATGGGAAATCGTGCTTGACAGTTTTGTTGGAGTTGTATAAGGATGGAACAAGTAGGTATAGTATACTTGGATTTCCAAAAGGCATTTGATAACAGGTTAATAAACAAGGTAAGGGCTTATGGGAGTTGGTGATAATAATATTAGCATGGTTGGTGGTTTGGCTAACAGACAGGAACCAGCAATTAGCATTAAATGGCATTGCCCATTTGTTGCTAATTGTGGAAAGTTTGAGTTGTGAAGATGCATTGTAACTGTTTAAATACCTGCCAGTTGGATTTCTTGACACAATTTCGAAGTGGAGACATTTAATGTGTAGCTGCCGAAATCTGAACAGTATTAGAAGTTTATTGATGATTCACCAAAATGCTTTATTTAAACTGAGTCAGCATATTGAGCCAAGTTACATAATATCCCTCCTATGACCAACTGAGCAGAACAGCACACTGTACCCCATAATAGATCTCACAAGGAACAATCCAACTTGCTTTGATTTGTATTCTGCTCCTCGGATAATATGTTGTTTGCTTTTATTGTTTACAATTATTAGTTTCGGGACTTGGGACTTACTAAAACCATTAGATTTCTTCCCTGATCAGGGTGCTGTATCACTTTTGCACTAACTTGCATTCACAGCCTAATACTGCAATTGGTAATTGTTGCTTTGGTTTTTCCAAACTAAACTGTTTTCTTTTATCTAGATACCGGATGGTGGGTAGCAACTACCGGTTGTGTAAAGCTAATGGTTGGGATGGCCAGGTCCCAACATGTAAAGGTACATTAGGGCCCATATACGTTGGGTAACTGACTTGCATTTCTATGCTAACTGACAGAGGCAATTAACCAGAAAATCTGGATTGTTGGCTTCATGTGTCAGGTTTTACTTATCATATTTTGACGTTTGTTAGAGGGCTGAATTTTTGTTCTGGCAGGAAAAACAGATTTGTTGCATTGTAAATATCAGAAGTCAAATCATGGGCACAGTTTTCCCGCAATCTGAATTATCACAGCTGGGATCAGTACTGGAGTTGTTCTGCACTGCATTACGTTAGGTCACCAATCTGCTGTGTCTGAAATGAAAGATTTTAATCACTGAAGCTAAAGTTTTCATTTGTCAGTCTGTTCAGGGCATCCACTTTTTCCAGCTTTCACATGTGACCTTCCATCTATTAATAATGGGATAGCTTCATTACTAGCTTTTGGAGATCATTGGAACCAGGAATGTTAGCAAACTATTCTTGTAACAGCAGCTATTTGTTGATCAGTGTAGAAAGACTGATTTGTACAGCAGCTGGAGAGTGGGACAACAATCCACCAATGTGCAAAAGTGTAGAACTGTAGGATAGAATTTGTTTAACCTGATGCTTAGACGCTAGAATCATTGGGCAACGTTTTCCCCCTGTTGGGGGAGGGGGAATGTGGGAGCGGGCATGGGCGGGTGGCCCTCTGATCGGTGCCATTTTTCATGGGCGGACCAATTAAGGCCCACCCAGCGTGACGTCCACACAAGCGCTGTGCACTCCCTGTGCGGGCGGGGGGGAATGGCAAATGTGGAAGTCCGCTCCTTCGCACATGTGCACAAAGGAGCGCTCCAATCTCCCTGAGACTAAGTGCTGCCTCAGGGAGATTGGTTCCCAAAGTGAAAAAGTTATTCTTTTGAAAATTTCATTTACCAACCATGTCCCCTGATGTGACAATGTCACATGAATTGGGACATGGACATAACTTTAAGTAAAAGTGAATCTTAAATTTTTAATTCAGTCATGAAACCTCATCCTGCCCGTGGATGAGATTTCATGCTTTTTCAGGTGGCCACCAGCGCTCCCTACCTGCCTGCCAACCCTAAGGTTGGACAGGCATGTCCACTAGTTGATTTAATTGTTTTTTGAATGGCCTCAATAGGCTGTTGACAGGTCAGCGGGCACACAGCTGACTCGGCTGTGCCCCTGCCGACCTGAAAATGCAAATGATTGGGATGACATCGGGAGCTTTGCCCAATGTCATTCCGCGTCTTTTTACATCTCAGCAAGTGGGCCCTGCCCCCGCTCACCAATGGGAAAATTCTTGCCATAGTTGAGACATTTGTAAATACTTGTGTCACAATCTGGTTTTTGACAGTCCTATTGACAATCACTGATAATAATCATCTACAGATTTTGCAAATCAGAAATGAAGCTAGGAAATTTTAACTTTTATTTGTTCATGGGATGTGAGTGTTGCTGGAAAAACCAACATTTATCACCAATCCCTAAGTGCTGTTGAGAAGGTGGTGCTGAGCCACCCTCATGAGCCAGTGCTGTCCATGTGTAGGAATGCCCACAGTGGCGTTAAGTAGGGAGTTCCAAGTTTTTGCCCCAATAACAATGAAAGGAATATTTCCAAGCTGGGATAGAGTTTAATATGGAGGGGAGCTTGCAGATGTTGGTTTTCCCATGTCTGCTGCTCTTGTTTCTCTTGGTGTTAGAGGTTGTAGATTTGAAAGGTGCTGTTGAAAAAGCCTTGGTGAGTTGCCTTAGAGCATCTTCTATATGATACGCACTGCAGCGGTGGTGCTCTGGTCTGTTTAGTCAAATTTTGCATCCTGTATATTGGTCTGTATTCTAAGGTTTTGCACAAAAATTGCCTCCAATTAACAATTGTATAAATCATGTCACTTAATCCTGTGCTTGGCAGCAGATTTGAACAGACTTCAGGAGTAGCGTTTCTTAAGTTGTAAAATGACTTACTTAGCCCCATTAACGGAGTGCTAGGCATTCAAAAGTAAGTCTAATTTCAAGAATGCTTCTTCTATCCCCCAACAAACACAGTAAAATAATTCAAGAACTGGAAATGGTCAATTGGTTTCCAAAATGCAATTTGATTAATAGGCTAAAGAATTTTTTTAAGCTAATTTCTATAAATCTGTTTTTTAGGATGGAAACAGTACATTATTTGCATTTATGGTGCAAATAAGCTTTCTATTAGTGTCATATGGACAGTCAGTTACCTGGTAGAGACTAATATATTGCTTTTTTATTAGTTGTTGAATGTCATCTTCCTGAACTGCCTGCCAATGGCCGAATAGAATCAAGATTCAGATCTACATACAAATATCAGGAGAACATCAGCTACATCTGTGATGAAGGTTTTGAAATGGTTGGCAAGAGTGTGATTGAATGTAAAGAAAACAATACATTTATACCAGCGCCACCTACCTGTAGAAGTGAGTAACTATTTCTTGAATTGAGGATAGCATCAAAAAACATAGAATGAACTTTCTCTTATGTCTGTTGTAATTATGATTGAGTTGGATTTTTCTTGGTTGACATTAATAGCCTCTTCTTCCCTCCTATTGAGAGATTTTAAAGTGAAATTGAATGCTTTTCTGTTTACTTAAAGTACTGTAGGATTGGTAAAGGATCTTTCCTAATTGGTCAAAATGCAAAAGTTAGAGAGCATCCTGCAAATAGAAAATTGGAATTACGAGTATGGGAATACTACTATTGTTCTTTGTGGAAAGGTATTTTTCTGCCTGCAGATAAGAGAACTGGACTGTTACTCATCTGTTTCAGAGGTAACAGTTCTTGACATATTGCAGCAATTTGTAACAAGTCAAGTTTCACTTTTTAGCAGAAGCTCCGTTTTGTTAACCAAGGTCAAATATTCCACCTATTGCCAATCAACTTGTCTTTTAAGGCTTGATTAGCATGAGGAGGCATTAGAGCAGCTATCCTGTACAGTATACATCATAATTAACATAGTAATACTGGAATAACTTGGCAAGAAGTACCAAGGTCCACCTAGTTTGCCTTCTACCATCCTGATTGGTACATGATATAATGATAATAGTGATGTTGAGTAATCACAGCAACCAGTTTCTATCAATTACAACAGATCCAGAAATGACATGAGGAAAACCTCACTCATGGAAAACTTGGAATAATACGTTTTGGAAACCATATGTTAAAAGACATCTTTTTCTCCCAAGTATCCTCCATTTACTGTATGTTATATCTTAAATGCCTCACCGAATCCCAAAGTGCTATTTCCTAAAAGAAATGCATCTAATTTGCATTTGAATAAAACAATACTAACCGCTTAAGGATCTTTTTTACTATTGATACAGAAATTTGATTGTGGTACGTTTTATCAAAAGCAGGAGAAAATTGGATGGGGGGAATTAGAGCGCAAATGTCAGAGTTTAATCAGTAAAATTCTAGGTTCTATTTGTGTCATCACTAAACAACAAACATTTTGGAGAGATGGTGGCATAGTGGTATTATCACTGGACTAGCAATGCAGAGCTCCAGGCTAATGTTCTGGGGCCACGCATTCATATCCCACCATGGCAGCTGGATTTTAAATTCAACTAATATCAAGAAAATCAGGAAGTAAAAGCTAGTCTTAGTAATGTTGGCCGTGAAATTATCATCAATTGTCATAAGTACCCATCTGGTTCACTAATGTCCTTTAGGGACAGAAATCTTTACCTGGTCTGGGTTGTATGTGACTCCAAACCCATAGCATATGGTTGATTCATGACTTTCCTCTGAAGTGGCCTAGCAAGCCCTCAGTTCAAGAGCAATTAGGGATGGTCAACAAATGCTGGCCTTGCCAGCAGCTCCCACATTCCGTGAAAGAATAAAAAACAAGCAGGAGACTCAACCAGTTGCAATTGAGCTAGTTCATATGAACAGCAACATTGACAATTTGCATTCATATAATGCCTTTAACAGTAAAAAAAAAAGGTCCTAGGTACATAACGGAAGCAGAATCAGGCAAAACATTGACACAAAGGCATGGGAGGATATCTTAATAGTGATAATAAAATTTGGTCAGAGAGGTGGGTTTTAAAGATGACCTATAAAGGATGAGGGCAGTGGATGTCAGAGGTTTAGGAAGGGAATTTCAGGGCATAGGGCCGAGATGACTGAAGGCATGGGGGAATACACAAGAAGCTGAGATTATTGAAGAGTACTTGGAACATTATAGGATTGGAGAAAATTAGATATAATGAGCACCAAGGCCAAGCTGTGATTTAAACAAGAAGATGAAAATTTTAAATTAAGTACAAGGGTGAAGGGTGTACTTCTGCAGAATAAACCAGTCCTTGTAGGGGCCAATTATATCAACAGACCATATAAATTCTATTGTCAAAAAATAAACTGATACCAGACATTATCAGTGAGGTGGGAGGCAAGGCAAGTGATGTTATAACTTCTGTGCCATTACCTTTACCACTTTCACTCACTAGAAGCCATAGTCTAACGACATTAGAACCTTCTTGACCTGTAATCAATCGCAATTAGTCGAATGGAAATTTGACTATTGGAAGAAAAAAGGATTTGCAGTATTCTCTTTTATACTGAGAAGTGGAATTGATCAAGTACTAAGAGAACTTGATTCACGATAACATCCCCCTAGAATTTGATGTTAAAAGTTAGATGCTGGGATGTGTAGCAAGCTCTGAAAACCATGATAAAAGCAAAAAACTGCAGATGCTGGAATCCAAAGCAAAAATAAAAATACCTGGAAAAACTCAGCAGGTCTGAAAGCATCTGCGGAGAGAAACACAGTTAACGTTTCGAGTCCGTATGACTCTTCAACAGAACTAAGGAAAAATAGAAGAGAGGTGAAATATAAGCTGGTTTAAGGAAGGGTGGGTCAAGTAGAGCTGATAGAGGGCCAGTGATAGGTGGAGATTGCCAAAAGATGTCATAGACAAAAGGACAAAGAGGTGTTGGCGGTGGTGATATTAACTAAAAAATGTGCTAATAGGTGATATTTAGGGTAGAAAGCAGGACGAGCAAGGTACAGATAGCCCTGGTGGGGTAGGGGGAAGGGATCAAAATAGGCTAAAAGGTAGAGATAAAACAATGGATGGAAATACATTTAAAAATAATGGAAATGGGTGGGAAAAGAAATATCTATATAAATTATTGGGCAAAAGGGGGATCGGAAAGTGGTTGGGGATGGAGGAGAGAGTTCATGATCTAAAATTGTTGAACTCAATATTCAGTCCAGAAGGTTGTAAATTCTATTGTCAGAAGATGAGGTGCTGTTCCTCCAATTTGCGTTGAGCTTCACTGGAACGTTGCAGCAGGCCAAGGACGGACATATGGGCATGAGAGCAGGGTGGAGTATTGAAATGGCAAGCGACAGGGAGGTCTGGGTCATGCTTGCGGACAGACCAAAGGTGTTCTGCAAAGCGGTCACCCAGTCTGCGTTTGGTCTCTCCAATGTAGAGGAAACCGCATTGGTAGCAGTGAATGCAGCAGACTAAATTGAGGGAAGTGCAAGTGAAATGCTGCTTCACTTGAAAGGAGTGTTTGGGCCCTTGGATGGTGAGGAGAAGGGAAGTAAAGGGGCAGGTGTTGCACCTTCTGTGGTTGCATGGGAAGGTGCCATGGGAGGGGGTTGAGGTGTTGGGGGCAATGGAGGAGTGGACCAGGATGTCCCGGAGGGAACGATCCCTGTGGAATGCCGCCAGGAGGGGTGAAGGGAAGATGTGTTTGGTGGTGACATTGTGCTGGAGTTGGCAGAAATGGCAGAGAATGATCCCTTGAATGCGGAGGCTGGTGTGGTGATAAGTAAGGACAAGGGGGGCCCTATCATGGTTCTGGGAGGGAGAGGATGGTGTGAGGGCAGATGCTTGGGAGATGGGCCGGACACGGTTGAGGGCCCTGTCAACCACCATGGGTGGAAAACCTCGGTTAAGAAAGAAGGAAGACATGTCAGAGGAACTGTTTTTGAAAGTGGCATCATCAGAACAGATGCGACGGAGGCGAAGGAACTGAGAGAATGGGATGGAGTCCTTACAGGAAGCGGGGTGTGAGGAGCTGTAGTCAAGGTAGCTGTGGGAGTCGGTAGGCTTGTAATGAATATTGGTGGATAGTCTATCACCAGAAATTGAGACAGAGAGGTCAAGGAAGGGAAGTGTCAGAGATGGACCATGTGAAAATGATGGAGGGGTGGAAATTGGAAGCAAAATAAATAAATTTTTCCAGGTCCAGACGAAAGCATGAAGCAGCACCGAAGCAGTTATCGATGCACTGGAGAAAGAGTTGGGGGGGCTGCTGGAGTAGGACTGGAACAAGGAATGTTCCACATATCCCATAAAGAGACAGGCATAACTGGGGCCCATGTGGGTACCCATAGCCACACCTTTTATTTGGAGGAAGTGAGGGGAGTTTAAGGAGAAATTGTTCAGTGAGAGGGGATTGTTCGGCTCTCTGTTCGAGGAAAAAGTGGAGAGCCCTCAGACAATCCCGGTGGCGGATGCAGGCGTAGAGGGATTGGACGTCCATGGTGAAGAGGAGACGGTTGAGGCCAGGGAACTGGAAATTGTTGATATGATGTAGGGTGTCAGAGGAATCATGGATGTAAACCAGGATGAAAACGATGAGTTCAGCCTTCCCTATGCTTAGCAAGAACTTATAGTTGATTGAAGGCTTTATGTTGGACAGGCAGCCTGACAGCAAAGAAGTGATTCAGGAATCAAAATAAGAGGGAGTGGGCAAGCTGGTATCATGGGCAGAATTTTGCCCTCGTCAGATGGGCAGGCCCAGGAGCGGCTAGGAAACCAACCGCCAGCTGCGATCACCCCCTGACCGCGAATTCACGCTGGCTGGCCAATTAACAGCCAGCCAGCATGAAATGCAGTGCAGCATTGCTGGGGTGGGGGTGGGAGGAGCGCAAGCGCTGAAGTTTGTACACGCATTTGAGTGCATGCAGTAAAAACTCCCTGAAGCACAGAGCTGCCTCAGGGAGGTGAAGATTTTTATCAATAAAAATAAATCTTTTCAAATAATGAAAACGCGTCCCCTCATGTGATTCTGTCACATGAGCAGGGACGTGTTAATATGAGTGTAAAAAGTTTTTTTTAATCACTGGTCGAAACCTCATCCCTCCCGTGGATGAGGTTTCGCCAAAAATTCAAAGGCTGTTTGGCCTTTTCGCCAGCCTGCCAAACGAGCAGTTGGACAGACAGCGAAAAATTCCAATCAATTAGTTGATTAAGGGCCTTAATAGGCTGCTTAATTGTTGTCGGACGTGCTGCTGACTCTCGCGCATGCCCGCTGTCCGAAATATCGCATGAGTGCGTGATGACATTGGGGCACTCGCCCGACGTCATCGCACGTCATTTTATGCTAGAATGTGTTGGGCGCATGCTGAGTGAATCCTGGCCGTAGAATCGATATGGCCTGTGAATTTAAATTAAATCTTATTCTTGACTTTCTATTGCACTGGTGAAATGTGTCTTAAAACCTTGTAGACAAATTGCAAACTTCCAATCTATTACAGGAAGTAAGATTGTAAATTTTGTTATATAATGGTATGCTTAAGGTTGATATTTACAGGATCAGAATGTATATATTGTGCCTGCTGTATCATTCTTGAAATTATGTTTCTGCCCTTAGAAAAAAAAAAGCCTCTGATTCGTAAAATTGAAGAGATCAAGCAGGAACCCCCTCCAACCAATGGTATTGTGAAATAGTTAATAATTTGTCATTTGATAAATGTCCTAACTTCCCCACACCACCACTGCCCCCACCTGATACTTCTGATCAGCCAAAACAGAGCTCTAATTAGCCTTTACTGTAGTTAAATATTGCCACATCTTTACCTTCTCTACCATTTGGACTAGGAAGGAAAGTTTTGCTATGCAGTTAATAGCAGGCTTACATGTCCAATTCACTGATTCACTATTGGGTGCCTCTCTCTGGGAAGTGGTTGTGGCTCTGCAATACTGATGAAATTGTCAGTATATTTTGATAATCTGAGTCATCTCAAAAATCAAACAAAATGACAGTTAAAAACTGCTTAAAAGTAGGATTTGTTTGTCACTTTTTTCCCTGCTGTGACAGTAGGGCAACATAAGAAGCTTATACTGAGAAAAGGTAGTTTGTGCAATTGGGTCTTTTCCTTCCATAGTACATGCATGACTCCCTCAAACTTCAGTGCTCACACAGTTTCTATGTTGACCAGGAATAACATTTGTGCTTGCCATCTGGAATGTAAAAATTCTACCATTTAACATCATGGTTATCAAATATAGTGCCTAGTAATGATGTCCCTATAGATATGGGAATGTTGCATTAGACATCCTCTGTGCATAACCAAATTTACCAAGCAATCTATCATCACCTCAGGGGGAAATAAAATACCTTTATTACATTAGTTAATGTTTACTACTGTTGTTTTATCTGTAAGTGGACACCTATGAGGAAATTTGTTAGTGTATAACAAGCCTTTAATGCCATTACTACCTTTGTTCTACTACCACTTAAAACGTTAAAATCGGCTCCTGTTCCTTTTTAAAAAATGTTATTGAAAGCTTTTAATTGCAATGGACTTTTGCATACAGCTACCATTAACTGGAAATTTTGTGCAACTGGTTACTAGTCAATATATTTCAAGCATCCATCTTATTTTTTGCCTGGTTCATCTCAAGAATGCTATCAGAGCACAAGAAAATCTGTCTGAAACAATTAGCATCTTGGCAACTATTTACTGGGTGTTGATTTTGGTGAACAGTTAGCAGATTTAGGTCTGCAGCATTTAACATTACTTTGGAAGGTGGCAGATTGAATAGTGTCCTGTGATTGTGCACATCAACGCCAGTGTTTGCATGTATTTTTTTTAAGTGAGGAGAAAGTATTGGGGTCATCCTACTAGTTGCTTGTCATTTATTGAATCACAGGTGCTGTTTTTATCATTATCAAAGGTAATGAATAGGGAAATAGAAAGCACATAGAGCAACAACACTCTCCACCAATGGTTGTGTGTAGAAGTTCTTTTTTGTACAATTCAAATAGTGTAATTAATTCTGTTCTAAATTTCTTATTTAAATTTGTAGTTTATCTTCAGCATTGTTAAATGTTACCTCACTTCTCCACTCTACCTGATAGAGGAGGCAAAAAGCTTATCTCAGTGATAATAGGAGACTTGCCATATAAACATTGTATGCATGAGATGGCAATGTATTTGCGCATGGTTGATTTAATTTTTGTTTTAATTAATTCTACAGATGACGGAGATGGCCTTGGTAAGGAGAATTGGATGATACAAGTTTTCCTTTATAGCTACAGCATTGTACTTTTTAAGCATTCATTGATGTTTTAAAAGCTATGGATCACAATTGTTTATTAAATTGTAGATTTTAAATGCTGTTCCAAGAAATCAACATAATCATATAAATCTTCAAAGAAATTAGTTATTTTGTCAATTTGAATTAAGCAATGATTGGTTGTCTGATCATGGGGACAGAAGCAGGTTAGTGTGGGAGTGTGCTCGGGGTTAGCACTTCCACTGATCCTGGTCTATAAGCAGTACTGGAAAAGCACTTGCCTTCTTCCATGCAGCAGTCCTTGTCTCCCTTTTGGATGTCAAGTTTCCTGAGACCTGGGGAAACTAACCAGCCAGTGTTAAAGCTAGAAAAAAGAGAAAATTTGAGCCCCACAGTTTTGTTAAAATGAGCCTCCCAGGAAGCGAGTTGATTGCCAGATCTCTGTTTTGACTGTTAAGACTGTGGGAGTTTTGGATTGTGTTTGGATTTCTTCAACTTTTTAAAATGTTTAGCATTCCAGTTGTTTTGTTGGGGGGGGGGAGGGGGTTAAAACTCCCCCCCACCTGCCCCCCATCCTTTAAAAATGAGATGCTTCTAGGGCATTTCCCCCATTTTGTCAATAGTTAAAGATATCTCCTTAATTTAGGAATGTTACAAAGTTTATTTTGCATTTGTTGCATAGTGAGAAATCCTTACATTTTTTTTAATATTGAAAATTTAAAACTTCAGCTCTGAAACTCAAATCTTACCCTTTTTGGAGAAATTAAGTTTTGCAGTTCGAAGTAAGTTGGCTGCAGCAAAATCTGCCAAATGATTACCTTAGTTATACTAACTGCCATGAAGCACTCTATAGAGCTGATACCTAAATCTGGCAATCACATAGAGCCTATATTTCATAAAGTATTATCTGCAAGTCCTATATGATACTTTGGGCACCAGATTATACAATCACCTCTAATGTCACTGTTTAGTAACTTAAAGTTTATTACAAGCATCTCTTTCATAGATTTGCATTTACTTGTAATAAGCCACCATCTTTCAAATAATGTTCAGGACTGTAACAGAAGTTGAGAAAACACTACTGATCAGTGTAAAAATTACAGTGCAAACTTCTGCATGCTCCACATTTTTTGTTTCAATCATTGGCTAACTTTGTATATTCTTTAAGGAACTACAGGTATTGTCATCAGTTGTATTATTGGCATTTGTGTTGGTATTGGCGGGGCTGCTGGATTGTCCTTTTATAATAAGAAAAGGTAAGATACTTCTTTATACATGTCTACTTGCATCTCCGGAAAGCTATAAACAAGCCCTGCTTTGCTTTTTACCCCCCCCCCCTCCCACACTATTCAATAGTTTGCTTTTTGTTCATTAGACCTACTTGATTTATTGAGGCAACACTGGCTTTAAGAAACTTCCTATATAAATCTACTTTTTCATAGAAACCTTAAATTTAATTGGTTTTGCATGTGTTGCGACTCCAACTGATATTAATACTGGACAAGTCAGGTCCCAGAGTGAAACCTGACTTGATGGATCCTAATTTCTTTTTTTGAAACCATGGAGGAAAGTTACCAACTAATTTACAGGTGTTTGCTGATGAACTTTTAACACACAGAATAGAACATTTATTAAACAAGAAAAAATGAACTATATTACACCCAACAGAAAGGTTGTAAAGATCTCACTACGAACAAAGAAAATTGTTCAGATATTCACTATTCCTTCACCCCAGCAATATCTCTAGAGACGCATACAAATTCAGAAAGGTAACACAATTTACAATATATACCATGTACCTCATACTTACCTGAATATTAGAGTATATGTGAATTAACAGATGCTCTGTGGTCCGACCATCACACTCCAGAGTAAATGGCAGATGCAACCAAAGCAGATTCCATGGATTTTTCAACAACCCACCTAGATGTCTGTCACATTGTGAGCCAATCAACCTCACTGAAACGTTTTTTCCCATGAGACATTCCAATTTGAAGAATTCACTTTGGAATTCTCTCCAAATGTTGCTCCCACTTGGACGGTTTCATCAAGGGCCCACCTTCAGGGTTGCATATGAACCTTTGCATTAGGAGCAAGAGTAAGTAACTTAGCCCCTCAAGCCTGCTCCACCATTGAATAAGATCATGGCTGATCTGATTGTAACCTCCTGTCTGCATCTGATAACCTTGTTTATCAGGAATCTCTCTACCTCTGACTTAAAAATATTTAAAGGCTCTGCTTCCACTGCCTTTTGCGGAAGGGAGTTCCAAAGACTCATTATCCTGTGAGACAAAGAATTTCTCCTTATCTCTGTCTTAAATGGGCAACCCCTTATTTTTAAACAGTAATCCCTAGTTCTGGGTTCTTCCACAAGGGGAAACATCCTTTCCACATTCACCCTGTCAAGACCCTTCAGGATCTTAAAGTTTTCAATCAAGTCACCTCTTACTCTTCTAAACTCCTAACCTGTCCAGCCTTTTCTATAAGTCAACCTTCCCATTCCAGGTATTAGTCTAGTAAACCTCTGAACTGATCCTAATGCATTTACATCCTTCCTTAAATAAGAAGACCAATACTGTACACAATACTCCAGACATGGTCTCACCAGTGTCCTGTACAACTGTAGCATTAATTCCCTAATTTTATATTCAATTCCCCTTGCAATAAGTGATAACATTCTTTTAGCTTTCCACATTACTTGCTGTACCTGCATACTAGCCTTTTATGATTCATGCACGAGGACTACCAGATCCCCCTGAATCTCAGGGCTGTCAATCTCTCACCATTTAGATAATATGCTGCTTTTTTATTCTTCTTGCCAAATTTCACATTTTCCCATATTATATTCCATTTGCCAGATCTTTGTCCACTCACTTAACCTATCTATGTTCCTTTGTAGTTTCCTTATGTCCTCTTCACGACTTACTTTCCTACCTATCTTTGTGTCATCAGCAAATTTAGCAACCATACCTTTGGTCCCTTCATTCAAGTCATTTATATAAATTGTAAAAAGTTGAAGCCGAGCCCTTATCCCTGTGGCACACCACTCATTACATCCTGCCAACCAGAAGAAGACCCATTTATGCCTACTCTCTGTGGAGAATTTTCTCCCTGTCGGGGGGTGGGGGGGGCTGCGATCGGCTAAGCTTTGTTTCAAGTTTGCTCCTTCCAGCTCTCTCTTTAATTGGGACCTGTTTCTCTGCTCTTTACTTCTAACTTTACTTAATTGTACTTTCTTTTGACCCCTGTCTCTGTCCCTTATCTGGGACTTCTTTCTGGGGCTTCTCCCTGTCTTTGTTCCTGTCTGGGACTTTCTTCTGAGACTGCTTTCTGATCTCTGTCTTTTTCCCTGCCTGGAACTTTCTTCTGGGACCCCTCCCTGCCCTGCTCCCTGGGACACACTCAGCACAATGGTGCTCCATTTGAGGTCACCTGAGCTGCAGTTTCACGCCATTTCACTTTTTGCTTCTTTTTCTTCTGCGCAGGCGCGCAGGGCTGGTTCCTGGCCTAGACCCGAGTTCCCAACCCCAACTGCCGATTTAAGGTAAGTATTTGCGTTTGTTAACACGTGTTAACAATTGAACATAGGTTTTCATCCTGATGAGTTCTAAGCAACTGTCTTAACTCCTGCACCCACAAAAATGTAAAGGAATTATTTCTCTAATCTTGCATCAACGGCATTTGTTTTCTGTGGCTCCCCTTAACAAGACTTAAATACTTCAAGTAACTTAAACCATTTGGGCCTCATTCATAAATGCCAATATGAAACTGTCAGTCACCTTGCATGTGTTGTCATTCTGATGTTTCAAAGTTTAGTTATTTATTTATTATCTCAAGCCTTTGGAAGGTCTGTCACTGAGCATATCTGGACCAGTTATCATTAAATATCTTCCACTCAAGTTATGCTTACGACTAATTTTGCTCAACTGTTCCATTTCTGATCTTGTAATTGATTTATCCGTAGCTCTATTTTGATGTACTCTGATTCCCAAGGCCTCTGTTCTCCCTTAAATGATCATTGTCCTGTCTTGAATACTACTTGGGTATATAGGGAAGTTCTAATATCTTTCTCTTCTCAACAGGAGTTCCATTAATCTGTGAATCATCTTTTGATTTCCTCCTCCCCATCCCTTTTCTCTACATTTAATCTTTACTGCAATCAAAGCTGTCTTAGAAGAAACACAATTAATTAACTTATTTCTTGAATAAAGTGATATTATCTTTGTGTTGTATATAGGATGCTGTACTAATATTTTACAAATTTAATTAACAATATGCTCTGCTTTATACTGGATTTTCACTTATGTCTGTCACCTTTTGCTTTCCCAGGCAGCGTAACATCTGTAAGAAGGTTCACATTAACCCTCAACCCAATGAAAACCAATCGGAGGTCAATTTGAATGAGTACCATGATCACCCAGTATGATCTTTAATGAAGTCAAACTTAATATTATAAAAGGTAAACCTGTTAATACAGATTCTAGGTTTCAAACTGCTTTAAATGCTTTCAGTTTTGGCCTGGTACAGTGTTAAGTATTTATCCTGGCCAATGTTTGTCCCTTTAATAACAATACTAAAACAGACTACCTGGCCAATATCTCATTGTTGTTTGTGGGATATTTCTGTGAACAAATTGGCTCTGGTTCCCTACATTAATATCCTGACCACGCTTCAAAAAAGTACTCCATTGGCCGAGAAGCACTCTGTCACGTGCCAAGATCAGGGAAGACACTATCTAATTAATTAT
The DNA here is from genome assembly GCF_017639515.1 of Carcharodon carcharias. Classification (NCBI taxonomy): domain Eukaryota; kingdom Metazoa; phylum Chordata; class Chondrichthyes; order Lamniformes; family Lamnidae; genus Carcharodon; species Carcharodon carcharias. Next base: position 23,395,154 of record NC_054475.1, read on the forward strand.
CTTTCTAGTCATAACACCACATTACACACTGCGTTTACCTGCTGCAGAGTTTGTGACCAAGCCAGTTATGCACCAGCTACGCTACAATTGGTAGCCCTCAGACATACGGCAGGATCTTCCAGTCGGCAAATAGGAGCGGGGCCCGCTCGCCGATGTGTAAAATGACGTAGGATGATGTCGGGTGGAACTCCCGACATCATTCCGCATCATTTCCATTTTCAGGTCGGCAGGGGCACGGCTGAGTCAGCTGCGCATCCGCCGACCTATTGAGGCCATTGAGACACAAGAATCATTAATGGACCTGCCCGTCCAACCTTAAAGTCGGCGGGCAGGCCGGGAGCCCTGACAGGCTTCAGAAAAAGCATGAAACCACATGCGCGGGCGGGATGAGGTTTCATGAGAGTATCTAAATTTTTATTGAAAGTTTCAGTTAAAGTTATGGACATGTCCCAACTCGTGACAGTATCACATGAGTGGGGACATGTCAGGGAAATTTTCCTATTGTTTTTACTGCAAATTTTAATTCAGAGCCGATCTCCCTGAGGCAGCACTTAGCCTCAGGGAGATCAGTGCCCTCTTTAGCACACATGCGCGGAAAAGCACACTCCTGGCTGAGAGAATTCCCCCCCCTACCCACACAGGGAAGGCATAGCCCTTCCCGACGGACATCACGCTGGGCGGGCCTTGATTGGCCTGCCCACGTAAAATGGCGATGCACCCACCCCCCCCCGATTGGGGGCACCGATCGGAGACGCTCCCAGACCTTCCTTCCCCCACCCAAACGGGGGGAAAATTTTTCCCATAGTGTGGTAACATTTTCACCTAGGGACTGTCAGGACTGGGAGATGATGGTGTTGAAAGCTGAAGCCAAGGAGGTAGAATTTCCAGAGGGAAATGAGATATTAAGATCCAAGTTATGAATAAAAAGGACTGACTCACTGAGGATTCTAAAGAAAGAGAAGGAACCTTCCCTGGATGAATTATATTTGGGGATGTTTAAACATTTAATTAATAAAATAGCTTTTCTAACATTCTGATGGCTTACTGGGTTACTGTTTTTCAGACATTGCCTTCAATGGGTTCTTTTAATATCATTCAGATTTTCCCTGCAGCTGATAAACACATGCAATCAGTGGTTTAAAAGTATGACACCTGGCCCTTTATTTGAAATAATTTTTTAATTGAAAGCCAAGATGCAGGATTAAAACACATAGTGACTCATTGATGTCAACAACACAGGGGACCGCCATTTGGTTCACCGTGTACACGCTGGTCAACAAAGATCTGACTGCACTAATCCCATTTTCCAGTGCTTGGCCTATAGTCCTGGAGGCTATGGCAATACAAGCGAATATCTAAATACTTCTTAAATGTTCTGAGAGTTTCTGACTCAACCGCCTTTCAGGCAGTGAGCTCCAGGCTCCCATCACCCTCTGAAAATATTTCTTCTCACCTCCCCTCTTAGCCTTCTACCTCTTACCTTAAATCTATACCCTTTGGTTATTGACCCCTCTACTAATGGAAAAAGTGCCTTCCTATCCACCCCACTATCCTCCTCATATTCTTATATACCCCCCTCCGGTCCCCTCTCAAGCTTCGTTGCTCCAAGGAAAGCAACCCCAGCCTGTCCAATCTTTCCTCATAGCTCAGACTCTCCAGCCCAGCAGTATTCTGGCAAATCTCCTCTGCACCCTCTCCAGTGAAATCACATCCTTCCTATAGTGTGGTGACCAGAACTACACACAATTTTCCTGTTGTGGCCTAACCAGTGTGTTTTATACAGTTCCAGTATAACCTCCCTGCTCTTGTATTCTGTGCCTCGACTAACAAAGGCAAGTATCCCATATGCCTTCTTAACCACCTTATCTACCCTGCTACCTTCAGGGATCTGTGGATACGCACAACAAGGTCCGTCTGATTTTCAGTACTTTCCAGGGTCCTACCATCCATGATGTCACCCCTTGCCTAGTTAGCCCTCCCCAAGTGCATGACCTCACAGTTTTCCAGGTTGAATTCCATTTGCCACCGCTCTGCTCACTTGACCAGTCCATTGATATCCTCCTGCAATTTATGGCTATCTATCTCACTATTTACCACCCTACCAATTTTCATGTCATCCGCAAGCTTATTGATCATACACCCTACCTTTAAGTCCAAATCATTTAAGTACACCACAAACAACAAGGCCCCAGCACCGAGCCCTGCAGAACCTTATTCGAAACAGACTTCCAGTCACAGAGACATCCCTCTACCATCACCCTTTGCTTCCTGCCTCTCAGCCAATTTTGGATCCAACATGCCAATTTTGGATCCAACATGCCACTTTGCCTTGGATCCCATGGGCTCTTACCTTCTTGACCTGTCTGCCATGAGGGACCTTCTCAAAATCCGTGCTAAATTCCATGTAGACCACATCAATAGCATTAACCTCATCAACACTCCTGGTTACCTCCTCAAAAAATTCGATCAAATTTGTCAAACACAACCTTCCCTTAACAAATCCATGCTGACTATCGCTGATTAATCTGTGTGTCTTCAAGTGCAGATATATTCTGTCCCTTGGAATTCTTGAATTCTTTCTTATAACTTTCCCATCACCGAGGCTAGACTGACTGGCCTGTAATTTCCTGGTCTATTCCTTCCTCCTTTTTTTAATAATGGAACAACGTTTGCAGTCCTGTAGTCCTCTGGCACCTCACCTGTGGCCAGAGAGGATTTGAAAATTACTGCCAGGGCCCCTGATATCTATTCCCTTGCCTCCCTCCAAATATTAATTTTTAAAGAATCTAATCTATTTCATAATCATAGTGATTAATTTATTCACTTAAAATCAAAAAAAAATCGCTAACTCAACATACCTCTGGATAGAATCATAAAAATAATAATACAGCGCAGCAGGAGACCATGCAACCCATTCATTCTACCGTATTTCTTTCAGGGAGCAATCCAATTAGTCCCATACCCTGCTCTTTCCCCATATCTCATTTTTTTTTCCACTAGTGAAAGCTGCTACTTTGCCTCTCCTTTTAAGACGCTCCTCAAAACCTACTTCTTTGACCAAGCTTTCTACCATTTCCGCTAATCTCACATTTTGATTTGGTGTCCAATTTTGCTTCATAATGCTCCATTCTAGAACCTTGTGATGCTTCACTTTGTTAAAGGTGGCATTTGTCAAGTTATTTTTGTAGAATTGACCTCGGTACTTACAAAAGTGAGATTAAAATGCTAAATGTTGCTGCTGTTTTATTTCATAATGATTAAATGCTAGTCATGCAACGGAGAAGTTGCTTAAATAAAAGCAGAATGCTGGAAGCACTCAGCAGTCTGACAGCATGTTTGAAGATAGAAATGGATAACGTTTCTGGGCTCTAACCACATTTAGGTCAATGCAGCTATTATCTCACCATCTTCCTTGTGTGTAATTTTGATTAATTTTAATTCTTTTCTAATTCTCTATATTTTACCCCCCACAGGTCAAAATTCTGAACAGTCTTTATTCTAGATGTAAACAGCTGGCAATGTTGTATTTCAGTTAAGCCCATATCAGAGCAAATGAACTGAAGCATCTACCTTTTCTGTTTTATTGCAAAGCAAACTTGATGCAGCTCTCACTATTTCAAACAGAAAATGCTAGAAATATTTAGCAGCTTTGGCAACATCTGTGAGAAAGAAACAGACGTAGCATTTGCCATTGACCTGAAACATTAACTCTGTTACTCTCTCTGCAGATGCTGCCAGATCCACTGAATGTTTCCAGTAATTTCTTGTTTTATTTCAGATTTCTAGCATCTTCAGAGTTTGCTTTTGTTTCACTAATTTCGTTTATCAAGGATTAGTTTTCTTTTCATATTTTCTATCATTTTAGGCAATTGCACTTTATGTTAATTTAGTTTTCTTTTTTGATGCCAGTGCAGTCAGTGTTGTTCTATAAAAATGTCCACCGTGAGCTGTGATTTAGATTTGAACACTTTGTTTTTTAAAAAAATCACAATGATTCTGATTGTTTATTCAAATTTATTTGTTTAAATGTATTTGTATCACATTGCTGGGAGTTGCATTTTCGGCATTGTGATTAATCCACAAGTGAGTTACTGTCACCTTTATTTAGACTTTTGTGTGAATTACTGATTGGTGTGTTGAGAGATTTATTTTTAGTAACTTACCGTTAACTCCTTAAACAGCAAAGTAAGATATTTGATTAAACTAAGCTTGATATTGACTTTTCTTCAAATTTCTATTAGAATATGGTACCTGTGGAGCTTCTTGAAAACAAGCATTGATACCTTAATTGAATACAGAGGAAAGGACTTTCCTCAAGTTTTAAAATAAATTCTTAATTTTTTGTCACTTTATATGTAATGTGTAATCTAAAGGGAAATTGCTTTCTTTGCCATATTTTTTTTATTCATTCATGGGTTGTGGGTGTCGTTGGCTAGGCCAGCGTTTATTGTCCATCCCTAATTGCTGTTGATGTTTCAATGCCTCCTGCCCCTCCCCATTGAAGCATACTTTTAAAATTAGATGCATGGGTGTATTTTCCAATGAATAATTTGAGGATAAGATTACTCATTATAAAAAGAATTGTTTGTTTTGTTGAAAAGTTAATTGTGCATTAATATGTACTTTTAAACATCAGATTTTAAGCTGAATCAAACTGTTTTTACCCTGTAGTGTTCTTTTGGTGGTCTTGAGTCACTGTTCAAGTCTTGATCAGATCAGTCTTTGTACATTATTTTGTTATGTTAGAAATTTGAAGATGATCCGTTCATTTAAATGCCTGTTCTTGTGTCTGAAATATTTTCTGACCATAAATATGGTGGAATTTTTTAATCTTGCATCCTGAACCAGTTATATATCACAAAATTTAGAGCAATATTCTATTTCCATTCCAATATCAAAGATATAATACAAAGCTATCAAAAGTAACAGTATTGCATTCGATAATAGTACATTGTCTTTTTAAAATTGTTAAAATTGTGCCTTCACTATACCCTGCACGCCAAATCTATTTTGCAGCAACTCAATATGTACAGTTAAAGGCAAATTATCAGAAATAAATGCAATGGCAAAATGTGCAATTGAATTCAATAAATCTGCTAATTCATACCCTAACGTTAGAATATGACCATGAAAGCTGCTATATTGTTCATTTAAAAAAAACAATTGGCCTACTAATGTCATTCAAGAAGGGGAATCTGCCGCCTTACTTGGACTATCTTATACATAAATCCAATACGATTCTTAATGCCTTCTGAAGTGGACTCTCAGACTATTCAGTTGTGATACAGTTTGCTTCAAGTTGGCAGTTCACCATTACTTTCACAGAGTTACTAAGCATAAGTAAGAAATACCATATTGTCACTGTTGTCCACGTGTCAAGAACAAACAGTTTTTAAAACACTTAAGGTCAACATTGCTTAGTTGTAAAGAAATAAATTAGTCTTGGTGTAACCGAGTGTGACTATTACATCAGTGAATGGAACCAGTTTCAAAATGGCTAACTTGAAAGAGGGAAATAAAAGAATATCAATTTTAACAATGCCGACACTTAATTTTATTTTTACCTAAAATACCCAAAAATCCTGCATAAAATAATTCTAAAAATGTTTGTGATGTGTGTCTTTGATTGAACTCATTTATGCTTTAGTCCTGAAGACGCAAAGTGCATGTGATTTTTTGCTATTACAGATGCCAATCTGATTTTGGTTTCTAGTTTTTGAATCTATTCAAAATGCATATACTTTATTAATAGCAGAGGTCATATGTTTATTTGATTTTTCCATTTTATATTTATGCCATTTTAGTTTACAACCATTATTGCCACTGATGGGATCTAGTTAATTATGTGCTTTTATCTGTGTATATAATAGATTTTGTTTATGCTTAAATACCGAACTTGAAGAGCTTTGGAACATTTTATTATGTTAAAGATGCTATATAAGTGCAAGTTGTTATGATGGTATCTGTTTTTTTATTCAGCTTTTTGGCACATCAGTCTTTATGTCTGCAATCCCAAACCAAATCCAAATTGCTGCATTGTGTACACAGCAAGATGATGTCACTTACTTTGATGTTTACACTGTAAAGATTATCCTATTATATACATATCTAACATTTAAGATGTTAACCTACCAAAGTGGTTATGAAACCATCAAGTCGTAACTGTTCTTTGAGAAGATTGGAATACGTGTATTCTTAAAGACATTATGAATGCACTTTTTTAACCAGATTTACTATTCTGGATATTGAATGGCTGTAGATAGTCATTCTCACCTCTGTCCATGACCCCTCTGTCCGTTATCCTATTTAATAACTGTTGAACAAAAGTGGTAGAGCCCAAGGCTCACTATCACATGCTAGAATGTGAAAATAGGATCAGTGAGTTTTAGTGATTTTTTTTGATGACGTTCTATATAAGAACTATCCTAGGGTGCACAGTATACAGATTCATGTTACTTTAGCAGTTTCCAGAATTTAAAATATTGCTTGAAAAAGAGACATGTCTAAGCTTTGCGTCTTGCACTCATCAGGATACTCACAAGAATACCAGTATAAGGGGGAAAACAACAATTTGCACTATGTGAAGAGAGTGCTGACTGGTTGGCAAAACATGTCGCCATGGAGAATGCACTACTGATGGTGACTGACAGTTAACTGCCAAGCATTGTTTGAAATTTAAAATATACACTCCCAAATTTAAAACGGCACAGCTCACTTTTAATGTACTTAAATCTTTTCAAAAACCCTATGGCAGATAACTAAAAAGCCTTCTCGGCCTGGAGGATTTATATATGTCAGAAAAATGTCTGTTGTATTATTAAACAGTGGGTAGATGGAGGGGAAATGATTAAGGCCTACTTTAGGCATGAGATTGGCGATATGTTTAATTTGCAGACAAAACTGGAAGCCTCAGGTCTCAGCTCCAGAATGGCACCAGTTTACAAATACCAATCAGATAACCAGAGGGAACTTGCTCCAAACCGCTTTGAACTGATTGCCACGCTGACAGCATCCCCCAGGTAGGTCCTGGGAAGTGCAGAAGCGGCCAGTAGGGGTGGTATGATGCCTTGCTTTTCAGGGTTCCTGTAATGTAAGTTTAAAAAGAAAAAAATCTTAACCTCTTTTAACTGCTGCTGGTTAAGCCACAGAATAATCTGGACAAATTGAGAGTAATGTATCTGGCACATACTTTGTCCAGTTCTGGCCAACTTAGTAGGTAGATTATAAAATGTCATTAGCAAGCAAGAGACCTAATGCCTGTCGCAGCACCTGCCAAGGACTCTTCAATATGGTGTTAAGCATGCTTTCAGCACAGTTAAGGTGAGTATCATGGTGTCAGAAGAGTGTTTGGATTTTCCCTACTTTGCACCTGAACAGCAAGTGTGATGAGATCCAATTTTACCCCCAGATTTTCAAAGCCATGTTTGTAACCTTTTCAGCCTGTCATCTTTATTTCTTAATCAGCTTGGAAAGTTTCTTGCCTCTGCTTAACATTTTACTTTATACTGCTACTTTCTTTATCCTGCTCAGTGCTGCTGACACTTCCATCATTTCCTGGTTTCTACTGTTCTGATATAGTATTATCACTGCCCTTTGTGCAGCAGTACAAACAAAGTCCAAGTGATATTGGAAATGTAGTAGGGGATGAGGTTTGGCAGCAGGCTTCAATATAGAAATCCGTACACCAGTCTACTGCAGTTCAGCTTGAAATGGTATTGAGCATATAGCGTGTGGGTAAAGCTCCCATAAGTATCAGTGATTCAGACAATCTGTCCAATTTGAGACACTTCTTTCCTCGTGCTATTATAAATTATTATAATTATTAATTTTGTTTTCTAAAGACAAGCTGAACCATGAACTTTGAAACATATTTCAAGTTAAGTTTTCAGAGAATTATTTTTGAGTGCTCCTTATTATTTGAGAGAAAAGCCAGCAAAAGTCATGATTGAACTGGATTTGACTTAATTCACTTGCCGTACATTATAAACCTTATTTTTAATATGTTGCCTGTTAGACAGCATGACACCCCTGTTATTACAAAACACCAAAACAAGCTCAAGCTCACTATCAGCATTGCAAGAATATTATAATTTAAATGTCACTTTATTACAGATTATTGGATCTAGTCACTAGTTTGGTTGAAATTACGGACTCGGGATGCACGCTTGTTTCAGGATAGCCGAGTTGGTACCATAGACAGAGGAGATCAGCAGACAATTCTTAGGTAGAACACATTCTATTTATTTACAAAGGAACTCAGCAGCTACACTTGTGTGCTTTCAACTCAAACCTTGTCTCTACATCACCAATTCCAACTATTGACTACTGACGTAGCCCACACTACCGTGCTATTGGATACTAAGATCATGTGACCTTCCATTATAGCATTCAATCAGATTATCACACCCCTCCCCCTTTGCTCAAATACATTTTACAGTTACAATTACAACTTTTCTCAAAATATCAAATTATTTCTTCAGGTAAGTAATATAAAAATTCAGACTTTCTTGGAGTTTCCTTATGCATGTCAAACATCAGCTCTATAGTGTTGGATGCTTTGTCAGGAACCTCCTTTCCTGAAGTCTGAACAACAGGTTCTTCAGCGGGTACCTGCAAATCTGTTTCCTCAACTCTTGCAGGTATGGTCAACCTTTCAAACACACCTGTACTCTTGAGTTCTTTCAACAGGAGACGTTGACTCAGTCGTGAACACTGGTCCTATCATTTCTTGGTACTTTGCTTCTCTCTTCCTGATATGATCCACATGTATCTGTATAACTCGGTCTTCCACTTTAACGTGGTAAGAAAGAGGTCCAGTCACCACTTATTTCATCTGATAACCACTTGGGTCCATCTCCAAAATTCTTCACACATACTGTCTCTCCTACGGTAAACTTCCTGTCACAGCTATGCAAGTGATGTCCAGTTTTCTGACTTCCCTGGCTCCTTTCCCCCCCACCCCGGTAAATTTGGCATTATTAAGCTCAATCTCATCCTGACACAGTGTTTAATTAACAATTCTGCAGGTGTGACACCTGTTGTTATGTGAGGGGTGGTCCTTTAATCCTATAATGAAAAGGAAAATGTGCTAACTTGTTCGCTTTGGAATCTCCAGTTAATTTCTTCATGCCAGCCTTGAGCGTTTAAACCGCACTCTCAGCCAGTCCATTTGAGGAAAGGTGGTATGGTGAAGTTTTTACGTGAGTGATTTACCATTGAGGCTGATAAACCGTTGAAACTCGGCACTCGTATATGCCATACCATTATCTGATACGACCGCTTCTGGTAGTCTATTTGATGGCAAAACTTTGATGTAGCTTGTCAATTGTAGCAGATGATGTTGGTGACTTCACCTCATATATGTCCATCCATTTTGAGTGTGCATCAACAATAAGCAAAAACATTGTTCCCATAAAAGGTCCCATATAGTCAATGTGTAATCGCACCCATGGCCTTCCTTGCCACTCCTGAGGGTGCAGAACTGTTGGAGGTAACTTTTGCACTTGCTGTCACTGCATACAACCCCTCACTAAGCTCTCTATTTCTCCATCCATCCCAGACCACCATAGATAGCTGTGTGCTATTGTCTTCACTTGGGAAATTCTTGGATGTGCACTATGTCAGCAATGACTTTCGTCCTTTTGAAGGAACAGTCCCTTCAAAATATGATGCAATTTGGAAGAATTGATCCTTTCGATCCAGCCATGGATGATTGGTCTCATTGTATTGAACGCCTCACGTTCTTTTTCCAAGAAAACAACTTTGCAGGGGAAGAGAAGAGGCAAGCAATTCTCTTATCCATGTGTGGGAGTAAGACCTATGGATTGATTTGAAGTTTGACGGCACCCAGTTTCCCATAATCTAAAAGTTTTGGTGAATTAGTGAACCTCATAAAGAGTCATTACCAGCCATAGCCCTCAGTAACGATGCAACAGTTCAAATTTAACTCAAGAAATAGAGCCCCGGGGGAGACAGTTGCTTGTTTTGTGGCAAGTCTGAAACAGTTAACAGAACATTGTGAGTTTGGTACATCTTAAATGATATGCTTAGAGATTATTTGGTGTGTTGTGTAAATGAAGATATGATTCAGAAGAGATTACTGTCTGAAACATTTAGATTTTAAGAAGGCAGTAGAGATAGCACTGGCCATGGAAAGCGCAGTAAGGGATTCAAAAACCATTCAGGGAGTGCAAAATGGTACCGTCCTCCATGTTGGGTGGGAAGCCCCAGCCAAAAAGGGCGTGAGAATGCAAGGCTCTGCTGAGAAGCAGGAAGCAGCCACTGCTAGCAGATAAATAAAAATAAATGACTTAGCAGCAAAAACATGGAATAATGGCAACAGAGGTGGAAGCAAACAGCCTTATAACGAATGGAACTTTAAAAAAATCAAATGTTTTTACTGTCATCGAAATGGACACCCCATGACCATTACTGAGATTCACTTTTAAATCCAGACCTTTCACTGCACGTTTCCAGTGAGTGGGGGATTAATTGCTATTGTTCAACCATCTTAGGGGAGTGGTCATATTTCTCCTAGCACATCATTTTATCAGTACACATAGTTTATAACAATTGTTTTCCATCCTCAGGCCCTGTCAGGAATTACATAAAATTCTTGAGTTGAGACAAAATTACATTCCCTTTTATATTTGGTCAAAGTTAGAAATTTGCCATTACTGGATCTGTTACACCTCTCAGATACTCAAATGCTGAATTTGTATTGTTTACTCCTCCAATTAGTTGGAAATCATGATCCTTACCTTCCTTTTGGCCCCCTCATCCACTTGAAGTACTTTAGGGCCGGGCTTACAGAATCTCAGAATTGTTACAGCATGGAAGGTGGCCATTCAGCCTGTCGTATCGGTGCAGGCTCTCCAAATGAGCAATTCACCTAGTGCCATTTTGTTACCACCTCCCAGTAGCCTTGCACATTCTTCCTTGAATCCTCCCCCATTCAGCATCCCTGAAGAGGTTAAATATCCCCACTGACTTGTAGGAGACCCAGGCTTGTGACCAACCAGCGGGAGTGCACAAAGCTCCACCCAACCTATCTTTTTATTCTTTCATGGGATGTGGGCATTGGTGGCAATGCCAGCATTTGTTGCCCATCCTTAATTGCCCTTGAACTGAATAGCTTGCTAGGCCACTTCAGAGGCAGTTAAGAGTCAACCACATTGCTGTGGATCTGGAGTTACATGTAGGCCAGACCAGGGATGCGTGGTAGATTTCCTTTCCTAAAGGGTATTAGTGAACTAGGAAGGCTTTTATAACAATGATAGTTTCATGATCACTGTTACTGAGATTATCTTTATATTCCTAATTAATTAATTAGATTTAAATTCCAACAGCTGCCATGGTTGGATTTGAACCCATGTGCCCAAAGCATTAGTGCACTAGTACCCAACCCTTCAAACACCACCTGCCCCACTTGTGGCAAAATCTGCAGATCCTACATTGGAATTGGCTATCTAAGAATCCATCAAACCAGAGAGGAAGCAAGTCATTCTCAATCCCAAGGGACTGTCTGCACTGTACCCGCAGCTACGCGACAGTTGCATTCCTAACCCTGGCTCATTTCTTGGGATCAAGGGCATTATTATTAGTGGGCACAAGTGGCATTAGCAATCGTGCCTCAAAATGGCACTCAGCAGAACTGCAATAAGATTAAAACAAATTCTCAACCACTGAATGGTTCTTACATATTCTGAGAAATGAAGGCACTGTATGTTCTCAGGCTGCATAATGTGGATTTGGCAAAGCATACCCTGGGTAAAATTATCAAATCCAAGTCTAGATTTTGAGAGGGACTATAGTATGGAAAATCAAGGACAATCAGTGAATTGAATCATTTTATTGTGAAGACTTTTAATTTTTTTAAACTTTTTGGATGTTAGAGATTTCAATTGCTGCAGTAAGCAGTGAAGAATTTTCAGAAAGAATTTTGTAGGTGAGGGACAAAACAGTGCCATCGTGTGGTTGGTGCCTATAATTATGCAATGATGAGTAACATTGTGAATGTGGACATAGAAATTTGTAATTGAGAAATAAATGCAAATGCGTGACAACTGGAGATGAAGTTTTGTGAACCTGCAAGATACTTATGCCAAGTAATTGGCTTTTAAAGCAGATGATCTTTTCACACTGTAAAGATGACACCCAATTTCAAGGAGGAAAGAGAAAATGTTTTAAGGACACTCTGAAAGCCTCGTTTAAAAGGGGACAAATTGACCTCAATGCATGGGAAGAGCTTACCTCAAACTGTACGTGTGTCAGTGCCTCATCCCACAAGCTGCAACATATCCTCTACCCAATGATCTGTAGTTCCAGGGTTGGCCAGTTGAATTACTTGACACACAAATCATGAAGCCTGGCAGATGTCATCCTTGTTTTGAAGGACTTTTGATAACACTTTTAATGTTTTAATTTTTAACCAATTTTAACATTTTTAATTTGTGGCTTTGCTGCCTGAGCAGTTATCTGAGAGCAGATCGTCCACCTGATATGAAACTCTATTGATTTCAATGAAATCAAAATTGGACAATCCATTTCACCAGATTGCCACATAGGCGATAAAGATGAACATCTGTCCTATTCCTCTGTCCCAATTCTCTTAATTTTAATTTTAAGTTTCAGCAGAACACAGTCTGTCCTCCTTTAACTGTATTTTCTAAAAAAAAAAAATTAAGTTTTACTTTTTGACTATTGGGCTATTCTGCTGCACTACTGATGCCACCTGTTACTTGCCTGGTCACATCTTAATATCCACAGTCACTATTGCCATCCCATACCTCTTTCTTTTGGCATTATAGACTTCTCTGAAAACCTTGATGAATGACCTATGTTGCATTTGACCTGGCCCTAGTGCATGTTTCATTTTTCCTACAGGGGACACTGCACCACTTCCTCTCCACCGCTCCCTATGCACACACACCAACCTGCTCTGCAACTACACCAATTCCAACCCTAATCTGATCTGCAGTTTTGACTCTGTCTGACCTATAAGGTGTTCACTCTAATTGCAGTGTGGTGTCTCCCACTGTGCTGACTAAATTAAATGTGTTGCATCAATGGATTTCTTGGAATCGGAGAAAGAGCAACTACTATATTCCTGAAGCTTCTTTCTAGAAAAAAATATTGTTTTTAATAGCCTCAGCTTTGAATATTAAGGTTGCTTCAATTCTGACAGATTATTGCAGGCTTGCTCGGCATTTGTGACTGTGACTAATCATGAGTGCTTCCAATAAAGTCAATTTTAGAAAGCCATATTGATACCTGATCATCTGATTTTCAAGAGCCAAAAACGATACTAGATTTTACACAATAATCTGACAGCACAGAGACATCGGAAGGCTCTTGGGAAGTAGATAAAAACAAAAAACTGCGGATGCTGGAAATCCAAAACAAAAACAGAATTACCTGGAAAAACTCAGCAGGTCTGGCAGCATCGGCGGAGAAGAGTTGGTTATTATTAAAGCACATGGAAGATTACCTTGACACTCAGTTAGCCCAGTGGCAACATTCTTGCCAATAACACCTACATTCTGTTAATGAATTTAAAGAGAAATGTGTATTAAATTGAAATGGCAAAAAGGGGGAGCAATTGCAGATGAAGAGGATCCTCAGAACTATTCCATACTTTTACTGGGCCGTCAGCCTCATGATAGGCACACCTACCATACACAATGCCTTAAATGAAGCATTTGTGGTTGTGTAAGCCTACTTGGGGTTGGAGGTCTGAACTATTGAGATGGCTGACGTGGTACAAATGGGTTGATTAGGTCTTTCCATCAACTTGAAAGCAATTGCTCGCTGTATGGGCTAATGAAACTTTTCAGCTTAGGATGGCTGCTGGCTGCTTGGAGGCTGGGTCTGAGAACACGAGATCACATATAAATGGTTCAATAACTATTTTGGTCACAGAGAGGCCAGCAACTGCTGCCGAAACTCTGCTTGAAAATGATAGAACCACTATTCAACACAAAACAGTGCATGTCCACTTTATGGTCAGAACAATGCTAAGTTGTAACTCATTGTCAGTTACGAGGAATTCCTCGGGTGGAATTTTAAGATGGCGGGATTTTACGGTTCCACTGAAGTCAAAGGACCTATGAACAGCTGGCCACATTTTATGGCCCCTCCCCTGCTGAAATGGGGCAATATTTAGTACCTGCAGGAATGGCATACAATGTTGAGCCTAGTCATCAACTATTAGGAAAAATTTACTGAAGTACCAAATGGGGAAAATATTCCTGTATCCAATTCATGCAGCCGTTCCAACAGCCATCATACAGGAAGTTGGGCTTTGCACACCCACAAAAATGTGCTCTACTCCAGCCCAATTAACATTCATTTAATTTGGCCTGCTGAATAGACTTTCTACATGTCTGTTAGTCTTGTTTTCTGTACAAAAGCAATGCTGTGAAACCAGACGTGAATAATTATTAAAATGCCTTTGCTGCTGATGAGATTTGTTCTCGGAACTTGGCATAATAGCCTAAACTTAGTGTGGAATGGAAGTTTTTCCACTGTTGCTTTGTGGTCACTTGTTTGTGAATACAGCCAAACACAGTAATAATTTGCGTAAGACCAAATTTTGTATCTGAAATTAAATTATGTCTGTAAAGTTTAGAAACTTTTTCAAAGCTTTATTAGTAAACAAGCAAAAATATTTCCATGTGCATTCTGCATTTTTATTAAATTCGTCCCAACTATTCTACTCAGCTCATATAGAGAAATCCAAATATTTTGAATTACAGCAATCCTAACGTAGCACTGTAATCAATTTTGAACAGGTTAAATTCATGAACTTTCAATTGGATTTTCTTTACAGTGATTAAGATGTTGATACACACAATGTTGTTAAGTTATTTATTGAAACTGATATTAGTTAAATTTAATTTGTAGTTATGAAAAGTAACTTGAAGGACTTCTAAAGATTATTCGTTTTCATCAGCATACTGCTCTGCTTTTTCAATCAGATTTTCCTTCAATCTAAGGATTTCACGTTCACTTTCAAGAAGCTGGTATTTTGCCTTGATCACATTTTCTTCCTTGACAGTGATTTGATGTCCAATCGCAATTATTTCTTTAAAAAAATTGACTGGAGGAAATGCTTCTGCATAAAGGATTAAAAATGATTATTTATAGTTTCTATTCGAGAATACACTTCCTAACTTGTCCATTTTCTCTGATGCTCTCTTGCTTACGTCATTTAACTCAACATATTTCTTATCCATCAATCCTGGTGTAATTTAGTCATTTTAGTCTTCTGTTCACCTGGATTATCTATACCACTGTTGGTGGCCCAAACTCTGTTCTTACACTTTTTCATTTACAGAATCAATTGGAAGGATTTTGCTCTTAGAGTGTAGTCATGGATTTTCCCCAATGACTATTCTGCCTCCGCATTGGTAACTATATTTTTCACTATTCATGGTAACGTGCGGATTAAAATAATCAACTAATCACTTGACAATGTGGTAATAAAGAGAGCCATTTGTAGTGAACAAAATCTTTCTTAACATTGTTCCAACTCTACATATGACTGCAACATAAGGGTACAATTTCCACTACTGTGCTTTTGGCACAAGCCAGGAGCATTAAGGAAAATGCTACCCTAGCTGTGATTTTCTATCCAATAATTTTAAGGGGCAGAAATGGAAAATTTATCATCTGGTTCAGGTGGGAATAGGTCTTCAGGTTTAAAAGGATAGAAGGGACTTTAGTTTTTCAAAACAAAAGGCTGGTGATAAGGCCACCCCCACTTACATCCCACTGAATTGTCCTCACAAATAGTGAGGCCTTTCAGCGTCTTGTGTAATTGGCCAGTTCTCATGTGTGAATGTTGACAGTGAGCATAAAATAGCTATTTGATGACTTGGAACTTTATAGTCAAGCCTGATCTTATTTTGTACAGATTGGTTCAGTTCATGGACTTATATTTTTGTCATTGCATTGAAGAACTCAGTGAATGTTATTGTCTGTATTGATGTAAAACGTTTATTTAAGGGCATTTGGTTTTTTTTGTCATCAGCATGTGTTTCAAACGTACCTATCGGAGATTAGACATTGTGTTATTATTTTTATCTTCCAATTGATTCTATAAATGAAAAAAGTATAAGAACAGAATTTGGGCCATTAACAGTTCTATGGACACTCCAGGTGAACAGAAGACTAAAATGACTAAATTACACCAGGATTGACAGATAAGAAATATTTTGAGTTAAATGATGTGAGCAAGAGACCATCAGGGAAAATGGACAAGTTAGGATTCCTTGCCAAATAAAAGTTTTACATAAAATTGCATACACTATAAGAAATAACGTGAGTGTATGACATAGTAACCATTATTGAGACATGATTGAGAGTTAAATGTTCCAGGTTATAAAATCGTTAGGAAGGATTGGGAAACTGGAACAAGAGAAGGGGTAGCCTTATTGATTAAAGAGACTATTAACATATTTGTAAAAGGGGTTACAGGGAGACTCAGAATAGTACAGCACAGAAGGGGGCCATTTGGCCCATGGAGTCTTCGTCAATTCCTTCGAAGAGCAATCCAGTAGGTCTCATTCCCCTCCTCTTATCCCATACCCCTGAATTTTTTCTGTAAGTATTCATCCAATTCCTCTTCAAAGGCTACGATGGAATCTGTATCCACCAACCTATTCCAAAACCTAACCACTTTTGTAAAAAAACGTTTTTCTCTTGTCACCTTTGGTTCGTTTGCCAATCAACTTATGTGTCCTATCAAGCCTTCAGCCATTGGAAACAGTTTCTTTTTAATTACTTTATCTAAACTCATCATGATTTCACCTTTATCGAATCTCCTCCTCCCTTTTCTGCTCTAAGGAGGATGATCCCAGATTCTCCAGTCTATGTAACTATAATTCGTTATCCTGGAACCATTCTAGTACATCTTTTCTGTACCTTCTCTAAAGCCTCCTTGTCCTTGAATGGTACCCAGAAATGGACAGAATTCTTCAGGTAGGGCAGAATAAGTGTTTAATACAGGTTTGCATAATTTCTTAGTTTTTGTACATTAAATATTTATTTAATTCCATATACTTCACTAACTGCTTTGTTTCCATCTTCAAAAGACTGGCAAATCCCTAAAACCTGATGGTTTCCACCCCAGGGAAGTTTTTTTTTATTTGTTTTTAGGATGTGGGCATCGCTGGCAACATTATTGCCCATCCCTAATTGCCCTTGTTCAGAGGGCATTTTTAAGAGTCAACATTGGTGTGGGTCTGGAGTTACATGTAGGCTAGACTAGGTGAGGACAGCAGATATCCTTCCCTAAAGCATGAGTGAACTAGATGAGCTTTTATGACAATCAACAATGGTTTCATGATCATTATTTATTTTACTTTTTTATATTTATACTTTTACTTGCAGATATATATTGAATTCAAATTCCACCGTCTGCTGTGGTGGGATTCGAACCAAAAGTAACGGCACTGCTCGGAATCTCTGGATTACCTGTCCAGTGACAATACCACTACCACACCACCTCTCCTTAAGTAGTGAGGAAATTGCTGATGCTTCAGCCATAATACTCCAAAGCTCTCTTGATTCAGGAATTGTCTTTTTTCAATTAGAAAATTGCAAATTTAGCTCCAATATTTAAGGAAGATGAAAGAAACCAGTAAGTGACCTATTACTTTAATACAAGTTGTAGGAAGTGATTGGAATCTATAATTATCGCTGAAGATACTAAACACCTGGAGAAATTTGAACTAATTAGTGAGCCAATTCAATCTTTTGAGCAAGGAACTAATGTAGTGGACAGGGGAATGCCAATAGATGTAGTTTATATGGATGTGTAGAAGGCACTTGATAAGGTTTCACATAAGATACTATTAGCCAAAATTAAAGCTCAATGGATTTGAAGGCAAATTATTGACCTGGTTTGCAGATTGTTTACATGGTACAAGATAGAGAGAAAGGATATTGAGTATATGATTCAATTGGAAGGAAATTCTGGAATTCCCTCCTAAATCTCTCCATCTCTGAACTTCTCTTCCTTTAGAATGCTCTTTTAAACCTACCTCTTTGACAAAGTTTTTGATCATCTGCCCCGACAGCTTCTTTTGCAGTTGAGGTGTTCTAGAAGGTAACTATGGAGTATCAAGTGTTCTAGAAGGTAACTATGGAGTATCAATCAGACATTTGTGCTATCCAGATGGGCAGGAGAGTTGATAGCTGATCTATCACACATTGTTGTGGCCTAGTTAGCCTTGCAAAACTTTTCCATGTAAAAAGCTATGGATGTCGACATGTGCATTTTGAAGGCGGAAAACATGGAGAGAAGCAATACCAGAACCTGCAGTCAGCACTCCATAGAACCTGGGTACATGGCAGTGGACATTTTCAATCTTCTTTGTTTTTAACACTATCTTCTTATCTCCTTCCACACCATTGCTACTTTCAAATAAAATGTCAGTTGCCCAATCCAGTGTCCATCCTAGAATAACCCTCTTGTCCCCTTTATGCCATGCCAATGATCAACACCCAATTGCAGCAGTGTAGCTCCAATTATTGGCCAGAGGTGCTCACATCCCAAGAACAAATAATAAATTCTGTCTACCTAATAATGCCCTTAATTATTGCCTTTGCAACAGTGTCAGAAACCCATTGCTGCCAGCATTAGCCAGGAACTGTTTCACTGTCTGACCCAACATTACTGACACCCAACAACATGATCCCATGGGTTTTCAACTAAAACATTTTAAGGGACCAGGAATATATGTCTTCAAACATTGTTTTGTTTTAAATTCCATTGACAATTTAATAAGAACATAGGAAGGAGAGTAGATCATTCATGCCATCAAGCCTGTTCTGCCATTTAATTATAATCTTGGTTGTTCTGTACCTCAACTTTATCCACCTATGAAATATTAACACTTGAAGCCAACACTTCAGATATTTAAATACAATAATTTATTAAATAAGGAAAATTAAGTCACCCGCTTTACCAAACCTGCAACCGTAAACTTACTTTTATATGTTGGGACCACACCACTCCAACCGGTGTATGTGCATATCTGGTAGTCACTACCAACCAGTTTGTACCTAGAAATGAAAAAAAAAGCCATTGTAGAAAACCAAAAGAGAAATCACTTATTGTCAGATAAGTAAGCTGAAAATTACATGTGAAATTAGTGCAGCATGCTAATCAGGAAATTAATCTAATGGTTAAACTGGTTTCAACTAGGAAACAATATATAATATAACAAAACCATTATTAACCCAGGGTGGGGCTTGCTATGCAGGGAGCATGACAAAAAACACCCTGGCGTGTTTGTTTATAGGCTCCCAGGAAGGGTCCCTCATTCAATGGTGCTCAGTGCCTGTTTGAGGTACCCAGCATTGGGAAGGTGTGCCCTCTGAAATTCACCTCCTGTCCTTGCTGCCAACCCCCATTCTGCCACCCCCTTCCTGCCATCAGTCACCTGTGGCCTCCAGGTGGGTGTAGTACTGGTGGCAGACACCGTCTTCCCAATGGTGCTGCTGATTACAGAAGAGCACCTCTGGCCAACAGCTCGCAATGAGTGGGACTTCCACCTCCCAGGGTCCTTGATCTCAGGTGAAGTCCCACCACTGGCCTGTTAAGTGCCTGAGTGGCACAAGATGTGGCAGGCTTTCTCAAAAAAGAGGTGACCCGGGTTCATGCCAGCTCTCCAGCTGACAACTAAGACCCCTCTTGCCTCCACCAGATTCTGCACAATGATCTCATTGTCTAGATCTGGTGCTATTCCGATTGTATAGCCTTTAAAGGTGTCCATAGTGAAGGTGGTGTATGCTGCACATGGATACATTCAGGGGAGTGAAGTCACCGTGTAACAATACAAAAGGCATGGCAGGCAGAGCCAGAAGAAGAAGACAACGAGGAAGATGCCAGATGAGCTACCAGCTCCACTGAACTGCAGCAAGAACGACAATCTGTCATTTACGGGGGAACTGTTTCCCTCAACTTTTGAAGCTCCCCATTTCATATTTCTAATGAAACAATGCTGTAGCCAAGCAGAATGGGAAACTAAAGATCACAACCCTCCCAATCTTCAATATAACAGACAGGATTTCTCTGTAAAAACAAAGCATTTCCCCTTCCTACTTGAGCTATTGTTAAAAGCAATTTGGAAATACTGCATAAGGAGATATTGTGACATCATCCCAACATCAAAAACATAACCCTTCAGCAAAATCATTCCAAAATTTGTGCAACTGAATGCTCACCCTTCATCACAATGAAATGTAACTTTATTTCCCAAAGTAGTATCTGATGTTTCATATCCATTCATAATCTCTCCTGGGTTGCCACAACCCCTCGCTAGACAGAAACAAAATGTTATAAACACTAAGATCGCCAAAGGATTTTTCAATGTAATTCATAGAAATGTAAAGGTTAAAGGTGATTAAACAGCTGCACAATGTTCCAGAATGCCTGCTAGCCTAACTGTTGGAATTATTTTCAAAATTTTAGCAAACAGGTACGCAATACAGTCCAATGATCCAAAACCCCATGATAGCAGGACTCTGACTTCAGCATAAATCTTAAAAAAACACAATCAACTTTTGCATGTGTGTGGGTTATATTTTCATCAGGCATCAGAAAATCACTGGTGTGAAGCCAAGGGCAAAGTATCTGTAGTGATGGCCCTGGATTGTGACGTTGGCTGGGACAACTACAAACAGTGTCAGTTACTATTCTAGTCACTGGTGGCTTCTCCCTTTGACTCCCATTGATCTCAGTTTTATAAGGGATCTTTTGTATCTTACTTAAATAATGCTTTGATGTTGAGAGCAACGACTGTCACCTTTCAAGGCCCATTGCACTGATTTTCCTTGTTTCACCTCCATTTTCTTCTTTGTCCTCTTCAGCTCCTGCTGCAGTTAGGCTCACTCCTTATCCCACTGCATGTTTATGCCTTTCTGTGCTCCAGTTATGCAGCAGACCATGGTTATTTAGGATACATTTACTGGGCTATAGAAGATCAACTTGCTGGGGTAATCCAAGCATTATTACATATTGTAGGATCCATGTATCTTTGGATAATTAGATTTAATCAATAACTGCACAAGATCTTGTTTATGGGTAACCACGTGGTTAAAAGCTAAGCAGCAAAGCATGAAGGTTAACATTGTTCACAAAATACTAAGATATAGTTGTAACATTGCTCCTCATATAGCATGAGTACTCAATAGTGTAGAAGAAGTGAGATGAGGCTGCTAAACTAGAAGCTCCCTAACATAGATTGTATGTGAGACAAACATCCAGAGAAATCCGTTGTGACATTGCAATAGTCCAGCGGTTCAAGAAGGCAGCTCACCATCACCTTCTCAAGTGCAATTAAGGATGGGCAATAAATGCTGGCCTAACCAGCAACGCCCACATCCCAAGAATAATATAAAAAATTACAGAAAGTGGTTGATGTCGGCCGACATGTGAGCTTTGAATTGTCTGCAAAAAGGGGGAAAATGGGTAATTCTCGTTCAATCATGCTAACCAGCGACAACTATAGCCTAATATGACATGCGAAGGGTCTCTCAACAGGATAATAGAAGGACACTTCGAGACATCATTGGCATATATCAAGAGAAGACAATTCCACGGTCAACAGAACATAAGCCAGAAGACAATGCTCAGTGACTTTGGAGAACAAGGACCAGAGGTTGCTGATTACACAACTGTCATTGTTAAGTAGCAATTTTGTGTATGCTAATTGAACTTAATAAGTTTGTGCTACCAATTGACACATTCAGTGACTTTTCTATTGGGTCAAGGAGTGGTTAAGATCCTAATATTTACCTCATATCCCTACAATATGCTTTAACTTAAAACCGCTGTGCCCTATGTTAATTATGGTTGAGGTACATACCTCAATTGTAGCTGCATTTTGCTGCTTTTCAATGCTTTCTTAATGAGGTCATCAGCAATATCCTCCTGTGACAGTCAATCTGATCTTTTAAGTAGCACAGGCACCATGGACAATGAAGACATTTTGATTGCTTCCTTGAAAACATGCATTTACTTTCATTACCTTTCTGCGCACAAACTAACTGAACTTTCATTGAACGGAAGCTCTTTCTGTTCCTATTGAAACACTGCTGATGGTTGTACAAGCACCATCAGTGATGATCTAAACTCTTGCCAACACCAGTGAAAATGTTATAAAACAAAAACAGAATTACCTGGAAAAACTCAGCAGGTCTGGCAGCATCGGCGGAGAAGAAAAGAGTTGACGTTTCGAGTCCTCATGACCCTTCGACAGAACTAGGAAAATGTTATAGTGCTTTGAGCTGATGCCATCTTTCATACCTAATACACAGAGTACTTAGGGAACTTCAGAGAAATTACCACCCTCAGCACTTTCACACTTCCAATTCTTCGGGAGATATCAAAAAAGCCTCTGGAAAAAGTAAAAAACATCTCTGAGGTCAAAGTTTATGTTAAAGCAGGCCAATATTTACAAATTAGTGAAGATTATTGTATGCACAACAAAGTTCAATTGCAGCAGCAAACAGTGAAGCTGGGGCAAAGTACTGGAAAATGCAACACCCTCCACAGCAATAGAAACTGACAGTCAAAATAGAATGAAACTAATGTGTCATCCATTGTTCAATGGTAACTTCCTTGTCTTTGAATCTGAAGTAATTAATTGTCAGCTACTTTGCTAGCTGAGCCAAAGATAACACATCTTCCATGCTGCTTCAACATGCCTCAATCCCCAAGGGGAGGAATAGAGTCTGAGCATGAAGTGGTTCTTTCTTAAAACAACACAGATATTGAAACACTTATTTTCTAATGCCTGATTCTAATTATCTTCACCTAGCCCACCACTGCTCCAATCTGCAGTCCCCAATCTGATTTTATTTGATGAAAGTAACTCTTTTCCGTGACATTCTCTCCAGAAAGTGTATGATGATATCCTAGAGCAGCCTAACCCAAACTATTCCTCAAGCAGAGAGAGAAAAGAAAGAAGTATCTAAATAATGTATTTACAACTTTATTAAGCACACAATCAATGGGCAGTAAATTGTCATCACACATACAGAGTCAAAACTATTCCATTTTCAGCCTTTACCAGATATTTATCTTTCACTCAGCACCAAAGGACAGTTCTGCAAGGAAGCCCTTGCTCCCTATAAACTGCAATGACATTATGTGTGAAATATATGGCAATGTAGCATTGCCTGATGCTGAACAGAAATACTAGTTACTAAATTTAGGATATTGAATCAGCCCTTTCACTTCTCGGATTATCAAACCATTGCTGAGGCTAAAAACTACAGAACGAGTTTATTAAAAGCAACAGATAAACAGTAGCAACTAAGTGAGGTAACAGATTGCAATATCTATTCTGACTTGAAGTTAATAAATAATAAACATACATTAATCTTCACTCATTTGTAAATATTGTCCTGCATTAACACTAACTTTGACCTCAGAGTTGTTTTCTCTTTTTCCAGAAGCTTTTTTGATATCCCCAGAAGAACTGGAAGTGTGGACGCTGATTCCCTTTGAAGATTGACCAGAAAGATGAATCAAATATAATTGTCAATCATAAATAACCTTAAAGACACAAAAAAAGTTTGCAGCTCCAAGGGTGACACACTGAAGTCATTAATTACAAAACCCATTTTGACTTAGCTAACAATTTGTTGGAACAATGTAAGCAATTACAAAAGGTTGCAATAAAACCATTACTGTATTAAGAGACCCCTGATTCATCTAACAGAAATTTACCAGGCCATTTCCCAACCCATTGCTTTGGGGGCGGGGCTATAAAATACAGCGAGCCATTCAAATGTCCATTGACTTTCGCGGGACTGGAAAATCACACCGGTGGTCGGGGCCGTAAAATTCCAATCTTAGACTTTGTGGTCGCAAACTTGCTGATGGTGCAGTGGACTGGAACCAATGTCTGTCCTCAATCAAAGCAAGAGATTTTGTTTCAAAGCCAGAGAACAGAGTTATTTGCATGGCAATGGCATTGTGCCTACGAGTTCCATTAGGAACACCATGATTGAACCAACAGTTGGAATCTTGGAGAAGTGCCACATTCAGGCTGCAGAAATGTGGCCCAGCGAAGTCCTGAAGAACATTGCTTTCTTTGAGTCTTCAGCACCCAATGGAGCAAGTGGCCCTCTTTAGGAAAATAATCAATTGACTTTAGGTTGAACACCCTTTTGCCAGTATGGTCCAAAGGGCCTCAGAGGGGCACCACGATTGCCTATTTGCAATAAGCAAATCTTAAAAGGGATGAAACCATGTAGATCGGGAGAAACTGTTTCCACTGGCAGGAGGTTCGGCACCTGAAGGATAAGAGATTTAACTTATTGCCAAAAAATCCAGCGTACATAAGAACAGAGTAGGCCGTTCAGCCATTGAGACATTCAACTGGATCATGACTGATCTGTTCATATGTATCTTAACTTCATCTACCTGCCTTGGTTCTGTAATTCTTCATACCCTTGCCTAACAAAAACCTATCTATCTCAGTTTTGAAATTTTCAATTGACTTATCTCTACCATTTTTGGGAGAATCCCAGATATCCACTAACCTTTGTGTGAACAAATGCTTTGTGACATCTCCACTGAATTTTATGGGTCTACCTTCAAGGTTATGCACCCTTATTCTCAAAATGTTTTTCTCTATCTAGTCTATCAAACCCTTTATTTATTTTTTACTTGTTTATGATCTGGAATGCAATGCCTGAAGGGGGAGTGGAAACAGATTCAATAGCAACTTGAAAAAGCTGCTCTGCAGTAAGTGAACATTGATGAACTCAAACCATCCTTACTTGTTTCAATCACATTCTTAACTGTTTTGACACTATTCATGGACAAGTCACCCACATGTTGTTTTCCTACCCCAAAGTTTCCATTTTTTCATATTAAATTCCATCTGCCATTGCTGCAGGCCCACTTCAACTTGTTGGCCCACTTGCTTTGCAGTACTCCAACTTATTCTTCAGATTCACTGCCCTTGGCTTGATCTATGAACTTAACCAGTTTGTATTAGCATCTGAATCAAACTACTTAATATTCATCTTCATAACTTTCTCTACATTCTTGCAGCTTTTTTCCATTGTTATATCTTTGTTTCTCCTTTATTCAGAGTTGTGACATTTTGTAAATAACAGACACATTTTTCAAACTGAAATTCTTCAATAATCCAGGAAGACTTAACATCCCTAGTGCGAGTGAGTAAAACAGAGCTTGCTTCCATTGCTGATCACTATCCAGTAATCCCTACAGGGAAGTTTTTTTGTGTATACTGAGTGATAAAATAAGCATGGCTCAGTGTGATGCCAGCATAGTCGAATTGCTTGCCATCATTTACTGTTCGGATTTGCTCATAAGGACAGTCTTTTGGGTGAAAAACTGGATAATTGCTTGAACCCATGGAACCTCATTCCAGCCAAGTCATTCCTTTCAATAAAGTAAGAATATGAGGAGGAAAGAAGAAAATTACTCTGATCACTTACGTTCACAAGTGGCCTGCAATGGTGTCCAAGTTAAATTTTTTTCACACAGGTAGTAATCATTGAACTCCCTTCCTGGAAAACATAACCTGTGTAGCATTTGTAAACAACCCTAGCACCCTCAGGAAATGAAGTTGAAGATAGGAATTGTTCATTTGGTGTTCCATTTTCTAATAGTGGAGGTTTGCCACAGTTACCTTGAGAAAAAAAAAATCCACAAAGTTTAGGTTCATTGTTCGAAAATCCACTAACAATTTGTCTTCCAGTTGCGTTAAGTTCACACCCAAACTTTCTCTCTTTTCATTCAAACAAGCGTTGACCATTCCATTCCACTAACTTAAAAAGCATTTTTCCAAATTCCTAAACCATTTCCAATCCTCTGGTCCTTTTCTTTTGCCCAACTCTTCCTTATAATATTACACTATGGAATGTTAACATGCAGATACAGCAAGCAATTAGGAAGGCAAATAGTATTGCAAGGGGATTGGGCTATTAAGGTAAGGAAGTTTTGTTGCAGTTATACAGGGCTTTGGTGAGACCACATTTGGAATAATGTATACAGTTTTGTTCTCCTTAACTAAAGGAGAACACACTTGGCTTAAAGGAGATGCCACTAGATTCATCCTTGGGATGAACAGGCTGTCCTTTGAGGAGAGATTGAGTAGAATGGTCTTATGTATCTGGAGTTCAGAAGAAGGAGGTGATCATAGAAATATAGAAATTTACAGCATGAAAACAGGCCATTCAGCCCTTTATGTCCATGATGAGTAGCATCCAGCTTATTCCCACTTTCCAACTCTATTGATTATGGCACTTCAAATGAACATCCAAGTACTTTTTAAATATTCTGAGGGTTTCTGCCTCTCCCAGCCCTTCAGGCAGTAGGTTCCAGATCCTTACCAACATCATCTTTGTCGGCTGCGTCTCGATTCGAGGATGACGCCGACTTTAGGGTTGCGAGTTTCTGCCATGTTTCTTCATGTGGCTGAACAGGCCGATTCTTGACCTGCAGATCTTTGGACACATGGGCAGGATGTCCCATGGGGCATCCCATGCAGGACTTGTTCCCTTTTCTTTTCGCCCAGCTCTGCCTCATCATTAAGACGTTTGGACTCAAAAGCCTGATGCAGCTTGATGGACGAGCTGTCCCCATTTTGAATGACTGGCAGCAAGCTACCTCCACCCCCCTCCCCCCATCCACCCCCTCAGGCATTAATGTCAAGGGCAGCGGCCCGCCCGCCTCAGCGTTAAATTGCAGGGAGGGCAGGAAGCCAGCGGGTAGCCCATCTGAGGAATTTTGAGCCCCTCCATCCAAACCCGTAAAATTCTGCCCCGGGTAATGTAAATAATAAACTACAATCGCAAATCTTGACCAGCAGAGGTAGCAATATTCATGGGTCAAATGAGGGCACGCATAGACCGAACTGCATGCAGGGTTTGGCCTTTCGTCGAATAAAGATGTCCTGATCTAAGATCATTGCCTCATTGAGCTTCGGGTACATCGGATTAGTTCAGGGTCTTGACTAGTGAATCTGAGGATCAGTAAAGATTTAAACTGTACTCTGAAAGTGCTTCTCAGGTAACATGTCACCATGGCAGTGCAATGCCTGCTGAAATAATGCCAGGTACCTCAGGTAATATAATACTGTCGGATGGACACTGGCACATTGTGCGCAAGTATAATTTCTGACATCGCCGCATTTACACTTATACCGAAAATCTATATAACCCCAACCGTGATAGATCCTCCCTCTCAGTTAAAAACTTGAGAGATACGCGACACAATTTTAGAAGCCAGATTTTGTTCAAACAATAAATGTTGCTGTAAACTGGCCCCATCACTGATCTAAAACCCCCTCCTGAAACAGCAGTAAGGAGCCGGAGCCGGATCGCTGCTTACCCGTCACTCGGGCCACCCAGATGGCCATTAAGAGCGAGGATCAGTCTCTCTGCCATTCCCCGGCAGCTCCCAAGCGGATTGGACATTGGAGAGAGACATTCCCGAGTTAAATCGGACGGGACACCGACAGCGCATGTACAAGCCTTAACTGAAAGTGCAGATGGTAAAACGGCATCACCGAACCTTCCCGTCCAATCCCATATATGTACTGACTGAAATTATCTCTGTGCAACATGTCCCGCAAAGTCAAAACGGTCTGTGCGTGCATCAGAGGAAAAAGTCGTCCATCGCTTCGACTCGGATAAAGGTCAAGGGGATGTTTCTTTAATTTGTGCTACTTAAAACCCCAAATTAAATAGAAAACCTTCAATCCTATCACTCGGTATCACTAGCTTTTCATGCGGTGTAGAAATGGATCTGTTGGAGTTGACACAGCAGCTCTGCCCACGTGTAATTAACTAGACCCACATTAGTGACTGCCCAGCGTTACTTGCAAGATGCCAAAGTTTATACTTGGTGGAGTATTAAATCCCCGACCCGGAATATATTTTTATCTAATAATAGCATTGGATCCCAGTGCCAAACACTGTAAAATGATGCTCTGTATCCAGGGTACCTACGCAATTCCATGATAAAATCCTGTAAGTCTGTAAATGTTCTGAAATGTGCTGCTTAATGAGTGTCACACTAATGGGAGGGAGGCAAGGGAGGAGATTGCTGGGGCCTTGACAAATCTTTGCATCCTCACTGGCTACGGGTGAGGTCCCAGAGGAGAATGGCCAATGTTGTTCCATTGTTTAAGAAGGGTAGCAGGGATAATCCAGGAAATTACAGGCCGGTGAGCCTTACGTCAGTGGTAGGGAAATTATTGCAGAAGATTCTTCGTGACAGGATTTACTACCATTTGGAAGCAAATGGGCATATTAGTGAGAAGCAGCATGGTTTTGTGAAGGGGAGGTTGTGTCTCACTAACTTGATTGAGTTTTTCGAGGAAGTGACAAAGATGATCGACGATGGAAGGGCAGTGGATGTTATATACGTGGATTTCAGTAAGGCCTTTGACAAAGTCCCTCATGGCAGACTGGTACAGAAGGTAAAATCGCACGGGATCAGAGGTGAGCTGGCAAGATGGATACAAAATTGGCTTGGTCATAGAAGACAGAGGATAGCAGTGGAAGGGTGCTTTTCTGAATGGAGAGCTGTGACTAGTGGAGTTCCGCAGTGATCAGTGCTGGGACCTTTGCTGTTTGTAATATACATAAATGATTTAGAGGTAAATGTAACTGGGTTAATTAGTAAGTTTGCAGATGACACTAAGGTTGGAGGAGTTGCAAATAGTGAAGAGGATTGTCAAAGGACACAATGGGATATAGATCAGTTGGAGACTTGGGCAGAGAAATGGCAGATGGAGTTTAATCCGGACAAATGCGAGGTAATGCATTTTGGAAGATCTAATACAGGCAGGAATTATACAGTAAATGGCAGAACCCTTAAGTGCATTGACGGGCAGAGGGATCTGGGTGTACAGGTCCACAGGTCACTGAAAGTGGCAATGCAGGTGGATAAGGTAGTCAGGAAGGCATATGGCATGCTTGCCTTCATTGGCAGGGATATTGAGTATAAAAGCTGGGAAGTCATGCTGCAGCTGTATAGAACCTTGGTTAGGTCACACTTGGAATATTGCGAGCAATTCTGGTTGCCACATTACCAAAAGGATATGGAGGCATTGCAGATGGTGCAGAGGAGGTTTACCAGGATGCTGCCTGATCTGGAGGTTATTAGCTATGAGGAGAGATTGGAGAAACTCGGATTGTTCTCACTAGAGCGACGGAGATTGAGGGGCGACTTGATAGAAGTTTACAAAATTATGAGTGGCATGGACAGAGTAGATAGTCAGGGTAGAAGAGTCATTTACCAGGGGACATAGATTTAAGATGAGAGGAGAAAACTATAGAGGAGATGTGCGGGGCAAGTTTTTTACGCAGAGGGCAGTGAGTGTCTGGAATTCGCTGCCAGAGGAGGTGGTGGAAGCAGGTACAATAGTGGTGTTTAAGAGGCAGCTTGACAAATACATGAATAGGATGGGAATAGAGGCATATGGACCCAGGAAGTGCAAAATGTTTTAGTTGACGGGCAATATGATCAGTGCAGGCTTGGAGGGCTGAAGGGCCTGTTCCTGTTCTGTACTTTTCTTTGTTCTTTGTTCTTTGTTCTTCTTTGTTCTAATGGAAACCATTCTGTCAGTTTGACACACACTTAAATTACTCAGGTCATGGTGGAGGATGGTTTGACTGAGCTGAATTTTTCTTTACAACACAGAGATAAAAACAAAAAACTGCAGATGCTGGAAATCCAAAACAAGAACAGAATTACCTGGAAAAACTCAGCAGGTCTGGCAGCATTGGCGGAGAAGAAAAGAGTTGACGTTTCGAGTCCTCATGACCCTTCAACAGAACTGAGTGAATAGTGGGAGAGGGGTGAAATATAAGCTGGTTTAAGGTGGGGGGGGCGGGTGGTGGGGGAAGAGAAGTGGTGGGGGGGGGGTGTGTGGTTGTAGGGACAAGCAAGCAGTGATAGGAGCAGATCATCAAAAGATGTCACAGACAAAGGAACAAAGAGGTGTTGAAGGTGGTGATATTATCTAAACGAATGTGCTAATTAAGAATGGATGGCAGTGAGGAGAGAGGAAGAGAAGGGGCAGGTGTTGCATCTTTTGCGTGGACATGGGGAGGTGCCATAGGTAGGGGTTGAGGAGTAGGGGGGTGATGGAGGAGTGGACCAGGGTGTCCCGGAGGGAACGAACCCTACGGAATGCCGCCGGGGGTGAAGGGAAGATGTGTTTGGTGGTGGCATCATGCTGGAGTTAGCGGAAATGGCGGAGGATGATCCTTTGAATGCGGAGGCTGGTGGGGTGGTAAGTGAGGACAAGAGGGACCCTATCATGTTTCTGGGAGAGAGGAGAAGGCGTGAGGACGGATGCGTGGGAGATGGGCTGGACACGGTTGAGGGCCCTGTGAACCACCGTGGGTGGAAAACCTCAGTTAAGGAAGAAGGAGGACATGTCAGAGGAACTGTTTTTGAAGGTAGCATCATCAGAACAGATGCGACGGAGGTGAAGGAACTGAGAGAATGGGATGGAGTCCTTACAGGAAGTGGAGTATGAGGAGCTGTAGTCGAGGTAGCTGTGGGAGTTGGTAGGCTTGTAATGGATATTGGTGGACAGTTTATCACCAGAAATTGAGACAGAGAGGTCAAGGAAGGGAAGGGAAGTGTCAGAGATGGACCATGTGACAAGTTCAGCCAGACGGAGGAGAGTAGTGGTGGATGGGGATTGTTCGGGCCTCTGTTCGAGGAAGAAGCTAAGAGCCCTCAGACCATCCTGGTGGGGGATAGAGGTTTAGAGGGATTGGACGTTCATGGTGAAGAGGAAGCAGTTGGGGCCAGGGAACTGGAAATTGTTGATGTGACGTAAGGTGTCAGAGGAATCATGGATGTAGGTGGGAAGGGACCGGACAAGGGGAGAGAGAAGGGAGTCAAGATAACGAGAAATGAGTTCCGTGTGGCAGGAACAGGTTGGAAGCTGTGGGAGGAAGATCTCCAGAGGAGATGAGGTCAGTGACAGTCCTGGAAACAATGGCTTGATGTTCAGTGGTGGGGTCATGGTCCAGGGAGAGGTAGGAGGAAGTGTCTGCGAGTTGACGCTCAGCCTCTGCGAGGTAGAGGTCAGTGCACCAGACAACAACAGCACCACCCTTGTCAGCGGATTTGATGTCACGTCGTCTCAATTTCTCTGCACCTCTCACCCATTCTAATCTGTCACCCATTCTAAACTGGGCAACCGCTTTGCAGAACCCCTGCGGTCTGTCCGCAAGAATGACCCAAACCTCCTTGTCGCTTGCCATTTTAACACTCCACCCTGCTCTCTTGCCCACATGTCTGTCCTTGGCTTGCTGCATTGTTCTAGCGAAGCCCAACGCACACTGGAGGAACAACACCTCATCTTCCGACTAGGCACTTTACAGCCTTCCAGACTGAATATTAAATTCAAAAACTTTAGGTCTTGAGCTCCCTCCTCCATCCCCACTCCCTTTCTGTTTCCCCCTTCCTTTTGTTTTTTTCCAATAAATTATATAGATTTTTCTTTTCCCACCTATTTCCATTATTTTTAAATATTTTTAAATCTTTTATGCTCCCCCCACCCCCACTAGAGCTATACCTTGAGTGCCCTACCATCCATTCTTAATTAGCACATTCGTTTAGATAGTATCACCAACTTTAACACTAATGTGTTCTTTTGTTCTGTTGTTTGTGACATCTTTTGATGATCTGCTTCTATTACTGCTTGTTTGTCCCTACAACCACACCAACCCCCTCCACTTCTCTCTCTCTCCCCCCACCCAAACTCCCCCCCCAACACACACACCTTAAACCAGCTTATATTTCACCCCTTTCTTGGACTCACTCAAGTTCTGTTGAAGGGTCATGAGGACTCGAAACGTCAACTCTTTTCTTCTCCGCCGATGCTGCCAGACCTGCTGAGTTTTTCCAGGTAATTCTGTTTTTGTTTTGGATTTCCAGCATCCGCAGTTTTTTTGTTTTTATCTAATCTGTCTCTCTCTGAACTTACTGCACTCCGTTCTCTCAGGTCCAACCCCAACATAGTTGTCCAACCTCGGACGGCCCGCTTCTACCTCCTACCCAAAATCCACAAACAGAACTGTCCCGGCAGACCGATCGTGTCAGCTTCTTCTTCACCATGGACGTCCAATCCCTCTACACCTCCATCCCCCACCAGGATGGTCTGAGGGCCTTAACAATCCCCATCCACCACTACTCTCCTCCATCTGGCTGAACTTGTTCTCACACTGAACAATTTCTCCTTTAACTCCTCTCACTTCCTCCAAATAAAAGGTGTGGCTATGGGTACCCGCATGGGCCCCAGCTATGCCTGTCTCTTTATGGGATATGTGGAACATTCCATGTTCCAGTCCTACTCCGGCCCCCTCCCGCAACTCTTTCTCCGGTACATCGATGATTACTTTGGTGCTGCTTCATACTCTCATTGGGACTTGGAAAAATGTATTAATTTTGCTTCCAATCTCCACCCCTCCATCATTTTCACATGGTCCATCTCTGACACTTCCCTTCCCTTCCTTGACCTCTTTGTCTCAATTTCTGGTGATAGACTGTCCACCAATATCCATTACAAGCCTACCAACTCCCACAGCTACCTCGACTACAGCTCCTCATACTCCGCTTCCTGTAAGGACTCCATCCCATTCTCTCAGTTCCTTTGCCTGCATCGAATCTGTTCTGATGATGCTACCTTCAAAAACAGTTCCTCTGACATGTCCTCCTTCTTCCTTAACCGAGGTTTTCCACCCACGGTCATTGACAGGGCCGTCAACCGTGTCCGGCCCATTTCCCGCGCATCCACCCTCATGCCTTCTCCTCCCTCCCAGAAACATGATAGGGTCCCCCTTGTCCTCACTTACCACCCCACCAGCCTCCGCATTCAAAGGATCATCCTCCGCCAGTTCCAGCATGATGCCACCACCAAACACGTCTTCTCTTCACCGCCCCCAACCCCCCCGGCAGCATTCCGTAGGGATCGTTCCCTCCGGGACACCCTGGTCCACTCCTCCAACGCCCCCCTACTCCTCAACCCCTACCTATGGCACCTCCCCATGCCCACGCAAAAGATGCAACACCTGCCCATTCACTTCCTCTCTCCTCACCGTACAAGGGCCCAAACACTCCTTTCAAGTGAAGCAGCATTTCACTTGCATTTCCCCCAACTTAGTCTACTGCATTCGTTGCTCCCAATGCGGTCTCCTCTACATTGGAGAGACCAAACGTAAACTGGGCGACTGCTTTGCAGAACACCTGCGGTCTCTCCGCAAGAAATACCCAAACCTCCCTGTCGCTTGCCATTTTAACACTCCACCCTGCTCTCTTGCCCACATGTCTGTCCTTCGCTTGCTGCATTGTTCCAGTGAAGCCCAACACAAACTGGAGGAACAACACCTTATCTTCCGACTAGGCACTTTACAGCCTTCCGGACTGAATATTGAATTCAACAACTTTAGATCTTGAACTCCCTCCTCCATCTCCAACCCCTTTCCGTTTCTTCCCCCTTTCTTTTGGTTTTTCCAATAATTTATATAGATTTTTCTTTTCCCACCTATTTCCATTATTTTAAATCTTTTATGCCCTGCTAGTCTTTCCACCCCACCCCCACTAGAGCTGTGCCTTGAGTGCCCTGCCATCCATTCTTAATTAGCACATTCGTTTAGATAATATCACCACCTTCAACACCTCTTTGTTCCTTTGTCTGTGACTTCTTTTTATTATCTGCTCCTATCACTGCTTGCTTGTTCCTACAACCACACCCCCCCAACACTTCTCTCCCCCTACCCCTCCCCCCTCACCTTAAACCAGCTTATATTTCACCCCTCTCCTAATATTCACTCAGTTCTGTTAAAGGGTCATGAGGGCTCGAAACGTCAACTCTTTTCTTCACCGCCGATGCTGCCAGACCTGCTGAGTTTTTCCAGGTAATTCTGTTTTTGTTTTGAATTTTTTTTAATTCATTCACAGGATTTGGGTATCGCTGGCCAGGCTAGCATTTATTGCCCATCCCTAATTGCCCTTGAGAAGGTGGTGGTGAACTGCCTTCTTGAACCGCTGCAGTGCATATAGTATAGATACACCCACAGTGTTAGGGAATTCCAGGATTTTGACCTGGCGACAGTGAAGGAATGGTGATATATTTCCAAGTCAGGGTGGTGTGCGTGACCAGGGCGAGAAATCATGGGCCCCCATGCTTTTCCTCTTTCCGGGCCCCTTATTCCTCCCCCCACCCTGCCTTCCCCATTTTCTCCCTTCAAGATTCACCAATTAATTCATCAAACAATCAAAGAAAGATCCTAGTAAAATGATAAAGGCCATTGTTGGCATCTGGTTACAAATATCATCCAATATATATACAGCATGGGTCATTAATATTAAGAACGTCAATGATATAATGCAGTGTTAGTTTGTGTGCACCCTATAAATGTTCCCACCATGACTATTAAACAAACTAGATAGTATAAATTTTACTTTGACAGCATCATGCAATATTGTTAATTTGACAGGAAAATATCCCATTAGTTATTATAAGACTGTGCAGGTGATAACTGACTTTGGTGACTGCCTCAGCCCTCATTAACATGTACTGCACATTGCACCATATGGACACTGATAATAAATTCATATTTTGGGAAAAGTTTCAATACTTGCAACCCAGATAAACTGCACAAGATCTTCTCCATGCTGTAGGAATAGAAGAAGACTTTCTTCTGCCTGGGTGCATGATATTATTTAATATAATT
Source organism: Carcharodon carcharias (assembly GCF_017639515.1). NCBI lineage: Eukaryota > Metazoa > Chordata > Chondrichthyes > Lamniformes > Lamnidae > Carcharodon > Carcharodon carcharias. The sequence continues at coordinate 23,429,918 of NC_054475.1, forward strand.
ATTTCATACAAGAGCTGTAATTGGATTCTATTTTATCAGTAATCGCACAGGGTAGTAAGATCAAATGACTCCTGAGCAACAAAGTGGAATGATTGAATAACATAGGTCTTTACTGTCAGTGAAAAGCGTTGGAGCCATCAGTGTCTCTGTGTGACGCAACTTTTAAGAGGCCAGAGGAAAAAGACTGAATGGTTCACAATTATATATGTTTTCCTAATCAACAAGTCTGAAGACTCAGCTGATGGCTGCTTCTCACTACATTATATTTTCAATATCTGCTATGTAACGCAGCTTTATCATGATAATTCAAAACTTCAAAGAACTCATAAAAAAGCATCAAGATAGAGTGGGATAATGGGTAAGTAGACAAAAGGACAAGATTGAAGTCAATGGAAAAGACCCTTGAGAATCATGTGCAGTGTAAAACAGGTTACTGATTCACTATGAGCCCTTTTTTAAAATTCATTTTATGGGATGTGGGCGTCGCTGACTAGGCCAGCATTTATTACCCATCCCTAATTGCTCTTGAAGAAGTGGTGGTGAGCTGCCTCCTTGGACCACTGCAGCTCATGTGGTGTAGATACACCCACAGTGCTGTTAGGGAGGGAATTCCAGGATTTTGACCCAGTGACAGTGAAGGATTGCCGATGTATTTCCAAGTCAGGATGGTGAGCAGCTTGGAGGGGAACTTCCAGATGGTGGTGTTCTCATGTGTCTGCTGCCCTTGTCCTTCTAGATGGTAGTGGTCATGGGTTTGGAAGGTGCTGTCTAAGGAGCTTTGGTGAGTTCCTGCAGTGCATCTTGTAGATGGTACCCTCTGCTGTTACTGCGCATTGATGGTGGAGCGAGTGAATGTTTGTGGATCAGGTGCCAATCAAGCGGGTTGCTTTGTCCTGGATGGTGTCAAGCTTCTTGAGTGTTGTTGGAGCATCCAATCAAGTGGAGAGTTTTCCATCACAGTCCTGACCTGTGTCTTGTAGATGGTGGACAGGCTTTGGGGGTTCAGGAGGTGGGTTACTCACTACATGATTCCTAGCCTCTGACCTGCAGTATTTATATGGCTGGTCCAGTTCAGTTTCTGGTCAATGGTAACCCCCAGAATATTGATAATGGGGGATTCAGTGATGGTAATGCAATTGAATGTCAACGACATTAAGCACACCTGTCCTGGCAATCTCACCCCACAAAGGCCACTCACAGTAAACTTAGCAGCAAATGAACAATCCTTCGGCCATGATTCCACCCTCTTCTCAAGATAACTATGAATGATAAGGGCCATCTAGCTCAATTCATCTCATCCATTCCAGAATGACACACAAACATACGTATTAGGAGCAGGAGCCTGCTTCATCATTTGATGACATTGCCTTCATTATACCAGTGACTATAACTCAAAAGTACATAATTGGTTGTAAAGTGATCTGAGACATTGTGAAAAGTGTTCTGTAAATGTAAGCTTTGTCTTTCTTTCATTACACCTGCAAGCAGTAGGCAGAGTGACTGTAGCAATGGTGAAATTGGAGGCCCAATGCTGATTCTCTAAGGATAATTAATTACTGATATTAGGAAAGTGGCTACAAATAAATCACTACATTTACAAAACAATTCAGCTCTGTAGCCAACCTCTCCCAACCACTCTTCTAAGCTCCCTGCAGCACCCCTCCCCTCCAACATCCCCCCAGGATGCCCTCTTCAATACCTAACCTCCCCTCTTCCAAACCCCTCTATCCTACCCCAACCCTCCTCTAACCTCCCAGAAACTATCTCTAACATACCACCAAACCCCAAACTTCCTCTAACCTCCTCACCCCCTCTTCTAACCACCTTCCAAACTTCCTCTAACATCCTCCCAACCCCCTCTAACCTTCCCCCAAAACACCCTCCAACCTCCTTCTAAACCCCTTCTAACCTCCCTAGAAACCCCCCTCTAACCTCTCCAAAACCCCCCGCTAACCTCCCCAAAACCCCCTCTATCCTCCCCTCCAAACCCTCTTCTAACCTCCACCCCAAACTCTCCTCTAATATCCTGCAGCAACCCCCACTCCCACCAACAGACAAAAAAATCCAATTGGTTCCAAAATTGCAGAGATTTGACTTACCATTTTTCAACCAAGAACTCTCTCAGTTGCTATTACTGCTGCTGCTAACCTTCGAACAGTTTTGTGGTTTTCTTACAGGCTTTTCAAAAAACACTGGAATTACAAAGCTTCTGGAAGGTTGGAAGCAGTGCAGCAGCTCAGTGAAATTGATCTGACACTGACAGACCGACTTTAAACAAATCAGAACTCTTGGCCTGACAGATCCTTTCTTTTAAGCCACTCTGTCAGGTCTGCAGCTCCAACTGCTCAGTGTGGGCAAGGAGAAACTCTGTTTACAGTACCAAGCCCATGTGCCGCACCCCCCCCCCCCCCCCCCCCCCCCCACCCCGGCCATCCACGCCCCCACCTCCTCCCCAGCCCCCAGACCGCAGTGTTTGGCACCATCTGCATCCCCCTCTCCCGGACCCTGAGACCCTGATGGTGTGTGGCTTGGAGGGAAATTTGCACATTGTGGTGTTCCCATGCATCTGCTGTCTTCAGCGATGGCAATGCCATTGAATGCCACAGAGTGATGGTTAGATTCTCTCTTGTTAGAGATGTCCTTTGCAGTGTGATTGTTGTCACTTATCAGCCCAAGCCCAATATGATGTACTCTCAGCTTTTGAGGATGTTATGAATCCATTCTTTCTTCCCTAAACCCCTCTGCCTTTCCACCTCTCTCTGTACCTTTAAAGCCCGCTTTAAAACATATGACGTAACTGCGCCACCTTCTTTGACTCAACCTTTGCCTCTGTTAACATAAGAACAGGAAGAGACCATTCAGCCCATTGTTCCATCATTCAGTTAAATCACAGCTGGTCTGTATCCCAACTCCCAGCATTTGGAGCTTTTTGGGAATGAGTTCTAAAAACAAAATGGGAAGTCCCATCAACCTGGAATTAAAAAGTCTAATGATGACCATGAAACCATTGTCAACTATTGTAAAAACCCATCTAGTTCACTGATGCTCTTTAGGGAAGGAGATCTGCTGTCCTTACCTGTTCTGGCCTACATGTGACTCCACAGCAATGTGGTTGACTCTTAAATGCCCTCTGAACAAGGGCAATTAGAGATGGGCAATAAATGCTGGACTGGCCAGCGACGCCCACATCCCATGAATAAATTAAAAAACACACTTCAGCACACCCCTGAGTGCTTCTTTGTGAATGGCTGTTACTGTTACTAGGCAGGCAAACACAGAAATCAATCTGTATACAGGAATGACTCCACAAGTAGCAACAGAACGAACTAGTGACTCTCCCATGTAAAAGCAAAAAACTGCGGATGCTGGAAATCCAAAACAAAAACAAAAATACCTGGAAAAACTCAGCAGGTCTGACAGCATCTGCGGAGCGGAATACAGTTAACGTTAACGACTCGAAACATTAACTTCCTCTCCCCAGATGCTGTCAGACCTGCTGAGTTTTTCCAGGTATTTTTCTTTTTGTTTTTGTAGTGACTCTCTCCTGGTGGTGTCGAGAATGGGATAATTGTTGCTCAGAATTATTTCATACCGTTCGGATCTTTTACATCCAGGCGAAGAGGCAGACAGGACGTCGCTTTAACGTCACGTTGACTGCAGCACTCCCTTAGTATCACACTGACCTGTTTGTTTAGATTAGTCAAGTTAAATTCTTGCTGCATGATCTGTTGGTTAATCTCAGAGGGTCGGGTTATGGGTGTGTTCCGATTATCTCAACAGTCCTAGACTGACAGCTACAATTCCTGTTTGCCATCTCGAACATTCGACGTGCAGATGTGTCGGATGTGACTGTGGAATTATATCCAGCCTAGTGAAGTAGCTTTCAAAACTTTCTTTCTGGGTTTATACACAACTCATGATCAGCTGGCAAGGTACTGGAACGCTGCCAATCCCTGTGGAACACTGAGTTAGGAGATGGGCGGACCAGAGAAAATCTCCATATTTACGCCAGAATATTGTGCTGCTCTCTACTTTCGACTGAAAAGAGGTGACCAACTGGTCAGATTAAGACAGCAGGGCAATAGTCCGGTTCATTCCCAGCGTTTTGTGTACATTTAGGCGGCGTTAATTTAGTGGCAGACAGAAAGAGAAACAGCTTGTAAATGCCAGAAATCTGATGCGAAAACAAGGCTGTAAATACACAGCAGGGCGGAGAACAATGAATTTCCAGCTGTGCATTTCCAATATTTTCCGTCTTTATTTAATGACACATTGTGTTAGCTATTTGCATTACATTGAAGGAGGACGGGCGAAGGTTACGGAGCATTTTGTGACAAATACAACTAAATAATGACTTCATAGCGCTGCTGGGTTGAAACGACCTGGTTTGACTGTCAGTCAAAGGAAAGTGGTAAAATAAATGTTTCTAAAAAAGGTTAACGGATGGAAGAATAACGCAAAGAAACCCCATGCATGGCTAACTCCAAAAGGTGGTTTCGACTGGCTTGGTGTATTGGAGCAATTTCAGTGGATGATGACACTGGCATAACTGCATCATGAGTCACTGTCCATGCATTGCCCAGTCAGTGTATCATTTTATTTAAAACAAAAACAGAAAAAACAGGTAATTCTGTTTTTGTTTTGGATTTCCAGCATCCGCAGTTTTTTTGTTTTTATCCTTTTATTTATCCTTTCGTGGGATCTGGATGTCACTGGCAAGGCCAGCATTTGTGGCCAATTCCTAATTGCCCTAGAACTGAGTGGCTTGCTAGACATTTCAGAGGGCAGTTAAGAGTCAAGCACATTACTGTGGATCTGGAATCACATGTAGGCCAGGCCAGGTAAGGAAGACAGATTTCCTTCGTTAAAGGATATTAGTGAAGCAGATGGGACTTTTCAACAATGGTCACCATCACTAAGACTAGCTTTCAACTCCAGACTTTTTTCTATTCATTGAATTCAAATTCCACCAGCTGCCAAGGTATTGTAGTATTAAAGATCAGTAGGCAGTGTATTATTTTTTACAGATCTGTAGGTAATGTATTGTAGAGTTACAGATCTGTAGGTAATTTATTGCATTATTACATATCTGTAGGTTAAATATTGCAGCATTACAAATCTGTAGGTAATATATTGCAATATTGCAGATCTGATGGTACTATATTGCAGCATTACAGATTTGTAGGATGTGTATTGTGGCATTACTGATCTGTAGGTAATATATTGCAGCATTTCAGTTCTGTAGGTGATATAGTGTTGTGTTACAGATCTGTAGGTAATATATTGTGGCATTATAGATCTGTAGCTAATATATTGCAGCATTACAAATCTGTTGGTAACATATTGCAGCATTGCAGATCTGTAGGTTGTGTTTTGTAGCATTTCAGGTCTGTAGATGATATATTGTTGCATTACAAATCTGTAGGTAATATATTGCAGCATTACAGATCTGTAGGTTGTACATTGCAGCATTGCAGATTTGTTGGTTGTGTATTGCATTATTACAGATCAGTAGGTAATATATTGCAGCATTGCAGACCTGTAGGTTGGGTATTGTAGTATTACATATCTGTAGGTAATATATTGCAGCATTGCAGACCTGTAGGTTGTGTATTGTAGTATTACACATCTGTCGATAATATATTGCAGCATTGCAGAACTGTAGGTTGTGTATTGTAGTATTACATATCTGTAGGTAATATATTACATCATTACAGGTCTGTAGGTAATATGTTGCAGCAATACAGATCTGTAGATACTGCATCGCACGAAATCCAAATTTTGCCAAAGTCAAAATTAAACTGACACGTGAACCAAGAGGCTTGGCTTCAGCTGTGGACTCATCAACTGCAGATTATTTTCCAAGTGTGTCACTTTTCTTAATTTATCTCTCCTTTCAGGAACCAATGAGCTCTGGTGTGCGAGGTAAACATGCATTCAGTTTTATCTTTGGCAGAATGTAGGAAAGGAAATCAGGAGAGTTTTCAGGGGAAATAAATACAACCAATATCCTGTTAATGCAATCAGCTTGCCGACAGCGAAGAGCAACGAGCGCTGGAAAAATACATCCAGATAGGAGCAAACTGCAAAGAAACACAACCCTAAAATACACTCTACACCACAATGGAATTGAAGCGTTCGATAAGGGAATACTTCCGACATTAGTCTTACCAGCAGTACAAAGAGGAGGAACACGCCTTAAAACCCCAGCGCTTTATTGATCCAGGCGGCACTTTCTGACACAGGACGGGATTGGTAACTCTATACGACTCTCCAGGTTAACGAGGGCGAACATGTGGCAGAAAATTGCGCTCATAGTTGCTGTCTTTCTTACCCCATGCGCCAGTAATAATTCAGGTAAGGGACAGAATTTGGCCAGCTCTCAATGTCGCTGTGCGGGTTTTAGCAAGAGTGTGTAATTGGACTTTAAGAAGTTAAAACGTTCGCATTACCTTTACCACCATTTTAATTTTCTCCAAGTGTCCCCGTAATTAGGAATTTCAACCCGGGGCCAAACCAAAAGTTAAACTCTTAAGTAGCGCCTATCCCTGTGCACAATCCGACAATTTACACTTAAATTTCCTGCGAATTTCAGGAGATTTACCCCCACCCCCGAATGTAAAATGGGTAGAAATCAACACGAACAATCTAACCCACACCTAAATATTCCTCTTTAAGTATGAACATTACAGTTTCACATCATTCATACACATTAAGTGTTTTGTTGTCATATTGGAGTTGCTTCTCAATTTTAAGGCCACTTACTTAATGCCATAAAAGCCCATTCAAATAACGGCAAAATGTAATGCACCTACTCCAGGATAAATGTATAAACAATATCCAAAAATGCTGAAAAAATAACACCAGGAATAGATTTTGTTTCCTGCTATGCCTGAAAATCTGGTCATAATTTGGAGGGAACCTCCAGAGCCGGCGCTGGGCAGGGATTCATTCGGCCAGAACCATTGTAAAAGATCGAGGCAGTGTGAGCATGTTGTGCTTACACAAGGAACTCAAGCTCCCAGATCTCCCCGATCTTTTACGCTGCCGAGTTCATCTGCAACCCCATCCCGAGTCCTGCACAAGCCCAGGTGCGAATATGGAGGAAATGTATTTCTTTTATTCATTTCAGGGATGTGGCTAGCCAGAACTGTTGGGGGTGATGGGAAGTGGGGGGGTGGGGGAGGTGAACACTTTCGAGGAGGGTTTGGAGGGGATGAACACTGTCGAGGAGGGTTTGGGGGGGGGCGGTGAACACTGTCGAGGAGGGTTTGGGGGGGGGGTGAACACTGTCGAGGAGGGTTTGGAGGGGATGAACACTGTCGAAGAGGGTTTCGGGGGAGTGTACACTGTCGAGGAGGGTTTGGGGGGGGTGAACACTGTCGAAGAGGGTTTCGGGGGAGTGTACACTGTCGAGGAGGGTTTGGGGGGGGTGAACACTGTCGAGGGGGGTTTGGGGGGAGTGAACACTGTCGAGGAGGGTTTGGGGGGGGTGAACACTGTCGAGGAGGGTTTGGGGGGGGTGAACACTGTCGAGGAGGGTTTGGAGGGGATGAACACTGTCGAAGAGGGTTTCGGGGGAGTGTACACTGTCGAGGAGGGTTTGGGGGGGGTGAACACTGTCGAAGAGGGTTTCGGGGGAGTGTACACTGTCGAGGAGGGTTTGGGGGGGGTGAACACTGTCGAGGGGGGTTTGGGGGGAGTGAACACTGTCGAGGGGGGTTTGGGGGAGTGAACACTGTCGAAGAGGGTTTCGGGGGAGTGTACACTGTCGAGGGGGGTTTGGGGGGAGTGAACACTGTCGAGGGGGGTTTGGGGGGAGTGAACACTGTCGAGGGGGGTTTGTGGGGAGTGAACACTGTCGAGGGGGGTTTGGGGGGAGTGAACACTGTCGAGGGGGGTTTGTGGGGAGTGAACACTGTCGAGGGGGGTTTGGGGGGAGTGAACACTGTCGAGGGGGTTGTGAACACTGTCGGGGGGTTGTGGGGGGCGTGAATACTGTCGGAAGGAGTTGGGAGTGGGTGAACACTGTTGGAGGCGGTTGGGGGAGTGAACACTGTCGGGGGTTGGGGGGGTGAACACTCGGGGGATTGGTGGGTGATCAATGTCGGGGGAGTTTGGTGCGGGGGTGAAGACTTGGGGGGTGAACTCTGTCAGGAGGATTTCGGGGGGTGAACACTGTTGGAGGGGTGCGTGACATGTCTTACCCCAACAATCCTGCCCTACCAGGAAACAGTTAGATTTGAGCTACACTCCGTATTCCTGAAGAAGACAGGATTGGAAGTCCGGGTCAGAAATGCAGAGCTTGGATGTGGCGCAAAAAGAGTAGGACCAGAGTGGCAATCTGACGGTGATTATATAGAGTAGAAAAAGCAGGAAGGTATGTTAAAGAAATAATTGTAGGGGAAACATTGTATCAACATCTACTAACAGATATAAGCTTGGCCTAAAGAGCCAAGTGGTTATGGTACTGGGTTTGTAACCCCAAGATCAAGAGTTCAAATCTCACAATGGCAAACTATGAAACAATGTAACTTCGTCTGAATAGGAATAGATGGAAATGTGTTTGTACTCGAAAGAGTTACAGCTTGGCCTAAATGGCCAAATGGTTATGGTACTGGGTTTGTAACCCCAAGATCAAAAGTTCAAATCTCACAATGGCAAACTATGAAACAATGTAACTTCATCTGAATAGGAACAGATGGAAATGTGTTTGTACTCGAAAGAGTTACTAACAGATATATTAAAAGCCTAAAAGTACCACCGCACCTGTCTAAGAACAGTAAAAGGGACTGCTTAATCCATGGACATTCTAAAAGATTTTGTAGCCCCATTAAGCTTTTGTGCCAACCACTAAACTCAACAATTGACAGGACTGTAAAGCTCTAGGGGTAGGAATTCAATTCAGTGCAATACTTTATATTCCACTCTTATGTTATTCTCAGATCTTAATGTCATTGCAGCAACATTAATTAATTAATTGTTTGGAGGGGGTGAACACTGTCGGGGGGGGGGTGGGGGGAGGCCTGTGGCATGTCTTATCCCAACAATCCTGCCCTACCAGGAAACAGTTAGATTTGAGCTACACTCCGTATTCCTGAAGAAGACAGGATTGGAAGTCCTGTTCAGAAATGCAGAGCTTGGATGTGGCGCAAAAAGAGTAGGACCAGAGTGGCAATCTGACGGTGATTATATAGAGTAGAAAAAGCAGGAAGTTATGTTAAACCTACTGAAAATACTGGTTTGACCCAAGATGGAGTATTGTGCCCAATTCTGGGCATCCACTGTTCCGAGTTGTTCTCAAACTACGGAACAATTTGTGTAAATTTTTTGACAAAATTCTGGTGGTTTCCTCGGTCCCCATCATAAACTCCAATCCCGAGCCACTGACTTCTTGTCTCTCACCGGCAGCTGTTTGAGGTTAAACCAGACTGTTCGCAAATTCAGTGTCATATTTCATTTCAAGATGAGCTTCCAAACATCACCAAGGCCACATATTCCCATCTTTGTAACTTCACCTGACTCTGCCCATGCTTCAGCTCATCTGCTGCTCACACTCTCATCCAGGCCTTTGTTACCTCTAGACTTGACTATTCAAACCCACCCCTGGCTAGCCTCCCGTGTTCTACCCTCCGTAAACTTGTGGTCATCCAAAACACTGCTGTTCATGTCCAAACTTGCACCCAGTCCCGATCACTGTGCTCACTGGCCTCCGCTGGCTCCTGTTAAGCAACCCCTCAATTCAAAACTTCTCATCCTTGTTTTCAAATCCTTCCTCACCCTTCCTGATCCCTGTAATTTCCTCCAGCCCCACAACCCTCTGAGATATCTGCACTGCTCTAATTCTGATCTCTTGTGCATCCCTAGTTTCAGTTGCTCCACCATTGGTGCCTGTGCTGCTGAACGCCTTGACTCTAAGATCTGGAATCTCTTGCCTAAACCTCTGTGCTTTATCTCCACCTAGCTACTTTCAGTCACTCCTTAAAACCTGCCTCTTTGACCAAGCTTTTGGTCACCTGCACTAATAACTTCTTTTGTGGCTCAGTGTCATGTTTTGTTCTATAATGCTCCCGTGAGGTGTCTTGGGACATTTTATTATGTTAAAGAGGCTTTATTAATACAAGTTATTGTTGCACCAACGCACCTATTAGATTTTAAATGTAAATTTTCAACGTTGTTATTATTCACTAGGAGGAATGCTCATTCTCAGTGTACATTCATTTGTTGAAATTATTAGAAAACTTGATTTCAGAGAAAAATTAAATGTTATGCAGCCTTGGTTCAAACATGAACAAAAGAGCTGAACTCCAGAAGTGAGATGAGAGTGACTGCACTTGACATCAAGGCTGCATTTGACCGAGTGTGGCATCAAGGAGCCCTAGCAAAACTGGAGTCAATGGCAATCAGGGGCAAAACTCTCCACTGGTTGGAGTCATATTTTGCACAAAGGAAGTTGGTTGTGGTTGTTGGAGGTCAATCATCGCAGCTGCAGGACACCACTGCAGGAGTTCCCTAGGGTAGTGTCCTCGGCCCAACCACCTTCAGCTCCTTCATCAATGACCTTCCTTCAATCACACGGTCTGAAGTGGGGATGTTCGCTGATGATTGCATAATGCTCAGCACCATTCACCACTCCTCAGATGCTGAAGCAATCCATGTCCAAATGCAGCAAGACCTGGACAATATCCAGGCTTAGGCTGACAAGTGGCAAGTAACATTCACGCCACACAAGTGCCAGACAACGATCATCTTCAACAAGAGAGAATCTAGCCATTAGCCCTTGACATTTTATGGCATTACCATGGCTGAATCCCTCACTATCCACATCCTGTGGTAACCATTGACCAGAAACTGAACTGGACTAGCCATATAAATACTGTGGCAACAAGAGCAGGTCAGAGGCTAGGAATCCTGCAATGAGTAACTCACCTCCTGACTCCCCAAAGCCTGTCCACCATCTATAAGGCACAAGCCAGGAGTGTGATGGAATACGCTCTACTTCCCACTTGCCTGAATGAGTGCAGCTCCATCAACACTCAAGATGTTTGAGACCATCCAGAGCAAAGCAGTCCATTTGATTGGTGCCCATTTGATTGGCACCCCTTTCACAAACATTCACTCCCTCCACTACTGATGAACTGTGGCAGCAGTGTGTACTGTCTACAAGATACACTGCAGAAACTCAGCAAGACTCCTTAGGCAGCACCTTCCAAACCCACGATTGCTACCATCTAGAAGGACAAGGGCAGCAGATACATGGGAACACCACCACCTGAAAGTTCCCCTCCAAGCCACTCACCATCTTGACTTGGAAATATATTGCTGTTCCTTCACTATTGCTGGGTCAAGATCCTGAAACTCCCTCCCTGACAGTACTGTGGGTATACCTACACCGCAGGGACTGCAACGGTTCAAGAAGGCAGCTCACCACCACCTTCTCAAGAGCAATGAGGGAAGAGCAATAAATCAAGAGGTCAGGGCTCAAGCCCTATTCTGCGGGTGTTATTTTAAGGCAATGATATTTTATGTTTCCACCCAAGTCAATGCAGTTTAGAATGAAGTTTACGGTCCCGTTCCCACCACAACAGGCTCGTAAAATTCCAGCCCGTGACTTTGATAGCAGCAGACACTTCGGTGTGGTACCAGAAGAGTGCTGGATTGTCAAACGTGCTGTCTTTGTTTGGACATTACTCAGGTGGATATAAAAGATCCTAAGGCATTACTTGAAGAAGAAAATGAGAGTTGTCCTCTTGTCTTGGCCAGCATTTACCCTTTCACCAAAATATTTTAACTGGTTAGGCCATTTATCTCTGCTTTTTAGGGTCTGTACCATGCACATATTAAAAAGCCACATTTACTTACATAATAGAATTAATTTATTGGTTGTGAACCACTTTGGGATATCCCAAGGACAAGTGCTATATAAATGTAAGTTTTTCTTTTGGGTTGGGAATTTGCTTATGTATTTGTTAACGACTTGGAACCAGAACAAAATTGTTGACCAGGATCTTCTGTAGATTTACTAAAACTGTATCATTAAGTGATATATGATGTGATATTTGTAAAAGGTATAAAGCTATAGCATGTTGTAATGTGCCATAGATGCTGACATTTTTTAAATTTGGCAAGAACATCATTATTAATTGTGTATTAATTGGGTGTTTAATTGTTTGCACGTGTTGTCATTGACTGGGGATATTGAAACTGGTAGTTGGGTTAAAAGGTACATGTTTATAATATATATCCCTGCAAATAAAAGCTCCTATAAGTATGTAAAGATTAGGCTCCAGTTCTTTCCTTCACTCTGGCTTTCTGGAGTAGATGAATGATGAACATAGTTTGGTGATGAAGAAGTTTTCCACTATTGCTGAAAATGTTATTCATTATGCGGTAAAAGGTATTTCACTTCCACAGCTGCTAAAAGATAATCTCACTGGTATTACAATGAATGAAGGTCAGGGGAAGTAGAAAACTGAGAACTTACGTGTTTCTCCTTTGCAATCCCTGTTTATTTCATTATGCATGTCAGTTTAGTTAGAGGCAAAATATAAAGCACTGCTCATCTTCCTTCTCAAGTGGTATTTTTATGCTTGCAATTAAGATTATTCTCTCAAATTATCTCTGTTCTACCCAGACTTCTTCCTGTTCTGTCTTTAATGCAAAAACAATATTGAATTATGAGGAGTTGGCTGTAAAACAAAAATACAAAGTAGGAGAGTCTAATACAATGGGTCAAATTTTACACTCTCCCTCCTGGTGAGTTTGGTGGTGGTGGGGGCTTTAATTGGGTAGGATGGTGGCAGTTGGAGACCCCGCCACCTTCCTGCGCCACCCTGATTAAATCCATGGTGAGAAGGCTGCAGACGGCCTAGTTGCCCCATCACCAACTGAGGACCTTAAGGGCCAATTTATACCCAATTAAGGGCCTCTACTTGCCTTTGCTGGTATTAACACCACAGCAGGGCATCTGTCACCACGCGGGGAGCATGATATGCAGACTTGTGCAGAATTCATTGCTCTCGGTGGGGGCGGGGGAAAGCCCCTCATTCAAAGGCACTTGGTGAGAGATTCTGCATCGGGAAGGGGGGACCTGCTGAGAGTCACATCCTTGCCCTTGCTGCCGAACTCTGCTTCCCCAACCCCCTCCTGCGAAACTCACCTCAAAACTCTCACTATCACTCATGGTGGGCGGGACCTCTGGGGTTATGATCTCAGGGAAGGCCCGCCAGCGGCCTGTTAATTGCCTGGTTAATTGGCTCGTAGTTTGGCAGGCTTTCCCCAAATGAGGCGACCCAGATCTCTCGCCTCCCTCTGGCGGCTGAGACTCCCCTCGCATCCATAAGATTCTCTCAATATTTCAGTTCAGTTCACTGAATACAATTCAGTGTTAAAAGTAAAATGTTCATTTGAATGAAATAATTATGAATTCAGAATTGACTGTCTATGAGTGGTTACTAAAATCATTTTTTTTTAAAAAGTTACGTATTTTTACTATTGATAGCATGATGTCAAAGTGTGGTGTTCAGAGATTCATGTCATGGATGTGAAAATACAGGCTGGCATCTGCTAATCATGGTACAAAGTATCCCGATTTCAACAAGACCATCAGTAGAGGAAGTGGCATTAGCTCATCTGTCACAAGTGAAGGGGAAGAAGTCATTCTGTATTACTTTTTGTACCTTCTCATTTGACTGGCTTAGAATTAACGTTGACAGAAGCCTGAAAGCAGATTGGATACCCATCTCCTTAGGTGTGCTAAAAAGGGGGAGAAAATGATATACATTGAAATTAAGAATGAGACAGAGACCTCTGCGTATAGTATATGAATCTAAATGTAATATATTAACATGAGGGATATGTTTCATGACAACAGGATATATGAACATACAAAATAATGGCAGAAGTAGGCCATTTGGACCCTCAAGCCCGCTCCACCATTCAGTAGGATCGAAGCTGATCTGTTTGTGTTATGAGTTTCACATTCCCATCTACCCCTGATAGCCTTAGATTCTTGTTAGGCAATCGACCTCTGCCTTAAAAATATTCAATGACCTCACATCCACTGTCTTCTGAGGCAGAAAGTTCCAAAGTTGCACAACCCTCTAGGGGAGATTTTTTTTTTCTTATTTCTGTTCTGGAAAGGTGACCCCTAATTTTAAAACAGTGCCCCTTAGTCCTGGGCTCACCCACAAGAGAAAAAATCCTTTCACATCCGCCTTATCAAGACCAAGCAGAATCTTATATACTTCAATCAAGTCACCCCTCACATTCAGTAGTTTCATCATTGCCATTACAAATACTAGTTTTTATTCCAAACATATTTAATTCCCTGAATTTAAATTCCCCAACTGGCATGATAGAATTTGAACTTGTGTTTCTGGATTATTAGTCCAGATCTCTGCATAACCACTGTGCTACTGTACACATTTACATATACAGGTTTCATTCCTTATAGTTGACATATATTTGTTGTGAGTGAAAGATAAAGGTGGTTAACCATTTGATGTACATAATTATTTTACATTTTTTATTATTCTCTTTACAGATCAGTGCCCCATTCCTCCGAGTGTGACATCTGCTCAAATAAAGAATGAGTTCGGCATTCTGCAAAAGTTTTCTGTGGGTCGACGTATTCACTACCAATGTTTGCCAGGTTATATTCAGAATGAAAGCACAACTGATTTTATCATTTGTCAAAGTAATTTAACTTGGTCAGAGCCATTGATAAGTTGTATACGTAAGTATTTATAAATCAATATCATTTCTTATTGTTTCTCTTTTAAGTTTTCTTATTTAAAAGAGAAAAAGACTTGCATTTATATACTTCTCAAGCTCACCAGGCGCCCCAAAGTGCTTCACAGACAATGATGTACTTTTGAAGTGTGGTCACTGTTGTAATGTTGGAATAGTGACAATAGTCTAGATTTTCCATACCTCCATCTCAGATTTTGATGCTGGTGTTAGATGCCTAAACACAGAACGTGGCTGGAAGGCCACTTCCATTACACACCAGTGGTGCACACATTTGTTACAAATTCAAGTCTAGTTACTTAGACCTTGGAATATATATATATCAGCCCTGGGATCAGTTGCGTCTCAAAAGTTCTTAACTCTGAATCCGAAGGTCTAGGATTCAAGCTCCACTCAGAGAATTGGGCACATAACATAACCTGATGTTTCGGTTTAGTACTGTGGGAGTGCTGCACTGTCTTTAATAAGAGGGTAATTGGAGCCTGGGTTTAACATCTGTCAGGTGGAAGTAAAATATATGAAGGGGCTATTTGAAGCTGAGAGTTTCCCTGGTGTCTTGACCAACATTTATCCCTCAACCAATATCACCAGAGAAGTCCGATTTATCTGTTTGCTGTTTGTGCAAATTTGTTGCTCTACATTGGAACAGCAAGGCCAGAATTTTACGTCCGGGGGTGGGGTGTGTGCTCGACCCGACCGAGCATAAAATATTGCCAAGTAACGTTGGGTGTGCTTCCCGATGTCATCTTGCATGTGCTCGCTTTCACCATCAGCGACTGCATACGTAAATCTGATCCTGGCCCGCCGATATTTAAAGGGCCAATTAAGGCCACTAAGAAGCCAATAGATAGCGATTTTCCATTGCACGTGCAATTTTTAGCTGGTTGCATAGGCAATACGAGTGGGTGGAAATCGCGTTTTAATCATTTCCTCATCCAGGGGTGGGATCAAAGGCCCCTGGAGCAGCAGCACTTTGTTATTTCCAGCTCATTGCTGTGTGAGTACAGGGTTATCCCAGAGCTTCTTTGCATCTTGTTTGATTGTGAAACCTGCCTTTCAACATCCTCTTCTTCCCTGGAAGGCTCCCCTGAGTATTGCAGCAGAGTGCTCCTTCATTTTCAAGGTACTGCTCCTCCACATTGCATCTAATGGAGATACTTTTTTCCACTGGTGGAACCTCCTCTGAAGAGGAAGCAGGGAGGGGAGGTCAGGTGAGCATCGCAGGGAGGCAGGGGCTCAGTTGGTGTACGGCCAGCAGGGAGACCAAGGCAGGAGGGCATGCCAAAAGCACCACGACCCAGTGGCTAGAGTGTACAGACAGTGCTCCAACTATCTCCAGATGTCCGAGGTCCAGTGCCGCAGGATGCTTCGCCTCTCTAGGGACACAGTGACAGCAACATGACACATGACAGGTCCAGAAATCACCTCTAATTGCGTGAGCAGACACCCCATGCCGGTGGTTTTGCAGGTCACAGAGGCCCTCAACTTTTATGCCTCTGGTTCTTTTCAGGGCTCAGTGGATGATCTCTGTGGCATTTCTCAATCACCTGCACACTGTTGTGTCGAGCTTGTGACTTGGCTGTGATGGCTGGGTTCCCCCGCCTCCAGGGTGTAATAGGCTGCACTCATGTGGCCATCAAGACACCAGCAGGTGAGCCTGGAACTTTCGTAAACAGAAAGGGGTTCGACTCAATGAATGTTCAGATCATCTGGGACCACAGGACACAATTTCTCCAAGTTTTGCCCGTTAACATGGGAGCTCACACGATGCTTGCATCTTGTGGCACTCGAAGGTACTAAGGCTGTTCGTGGCTCCTGCACAAGTGCATGGATGGCTCCTGAGTGGTAAGAGGTATCCCTTGAAGAAGTGGCTGATGACCCCACTCCGTCATCCAAGAACTGAGGCCCAGGACAGAGACAACAGGAGTCTTACCTCCGCTAGGGCAGTGGTGGAGGGGACCATCTGGCTGCTGAAGATGCGCTTCACATGCCTGGACCGGTCAGGGGGAGCATTGCAGTATCCTCCAGAGAGTGTCTCCCTCATAGTCATCGCATGCTGCGCCCTGCACAACCTGACTCTGACAAGGGGGGTACCCACTGGAGGCTGAGGAAAGCGAGGCAGCTCCACAGGCCTGGGAGGATGACTTAAGTGATGGTTCAGCAGAAGAGCTTGTGGAGGTGCAGGGTGCGGACCTCGAGGCAGAGGACAGGAACATTCATGGAGTCGTGGTCACCTGGGATGCTTTGATGCAACGAACCTTCTGCTGGGCATCCAAGACATCGATGTCTCATCAGGCCAATGGCACCGTCTCCTTTGCTAACAATGAATAAATGAGAACCCAACCCAGTACGTCAGCATCACACAACACCATACATTTACAAGCCTGTACTGCTCCTGGCACCTATTCAAACCATCCAGCCAACTCAGCCCATTTAAGTCAAATACATGTTTATGTTACTTCACACGAACAAAGAAAGAGCAAACAAAGTGTCCATCCCTAACACAAGCATCAAAAAAATTAAAGCAAATAATGCCACCTGTGACACACAGACATTGTGCTCAAGGTGCCTTCAACTTACATCTGTTGTACTATGTCTTGGTGCCTCCACCTTGTTGTCAGTGCCATTGCTGTCCTGGTGACCTTCATGACCCTGGTGGTCACCCGGTGGCCGTTGGAGCCTGATCAGGCTCTGCTTGGGAGGGTGCATCCAGCTCCATGGCTGGGCACTCCTCATTCATCGTGGCATAATCAGATGTGGTTGCCACTGGCAGAGGGGGGGAGGCGCTGGTCCCCTTATCCAGAGGAGCGCACAGGTGTGACAGGTAGCCCACCTGCCAGCGTGTGGTGCGTTTGCACCTCCCTGCTCACCAGCAGAGAGGCTAGGTGCCTCATCCATCTCTCACACTGGCAGTGACCTCTTTAGATCACTGCCTGTGTGAGGGCTTGCAGGTCTGAGTACAACCCCAGGAACCCCTGAGTCTGCTCCAGAAGCTGAGGGTCGTCACTGTTGTAGTGCCTTCTAAGAATCGACCACAGGATTCTTAGAGACACGTTAGCGATCATTTTATTTAAGCGAATGCAGGGAAAGTCTGCCTTAGACTAGCTAAAACATAACTCTACCGATTACAGGAAAGCCATCTTTTTTATTCACAACTAGTCATGTACACATTGCATTATTCAAATTCGAATCTTGTCAGTACATAATCATGTAATTCGCAAGTGGCTCCAGTACCTGGCACTGTTTGTCTTTACCTTTATCTGCTTATCCTCATTTCCAACTGCCCCCCTCCGCCCCCCCCACCACTTCTGTCGCCTAATCAGTTAATCCCTTATGATCCCACGGTCTTTCTGCAGTATTCTGCTGATATCGGTATTTTTGGTGTACAAGGTTCGCCTGGAAAATTCTGCTAACATTTAGCTTTACCAAAACATAGAAATTCCTCTTTAACTGTTATGTCACTCTTTCCATGGGGGAGGGGGTATGGTTGGTGCTAAGGTCAACGCAGAACCCTTGCTCCGCATGGACACCTCCATGACGGAGGCCATGGGGAGAATTTTCTGCCTGTTAGACGGGCCAGTGGGAAGTGAGCGTGGGTGGGCGCTGAACTGAGCTACATGCTGCCATTTTACATGGGCAGGCCAATTAACGCCTGCCCAGTGTGATGCGTGCCCTGTAGCTCTCAATACTACCTGTCCAGGCGCGGGGAGGAGATAGAATCGGAGCCTGCCCTCTTTCATGCATGTGCGCCAGAGAGCGTAGAAATCTCCCTAAGGCATGGAGCTGCCTCAGGGAGATCAAGTTCAGTTTTAAAGTTTGAAATAAAGTTAAAAATCATTTACACATGTCCCCTCATGTGACAGCGTAACATGAGCTGGGACATGTTTATGAAATGTACATAAAATATTTATTAACTTAATAAACTCTTCATGAAACCTCATCCTGCTGGTGGATCAGATTTCATGAAAAATGCGAAGGCCGCCTGGGCTCTTCGCCTGTCCTCCAACCTTCAGCCCTGTGATATTGGTTAATTGTTTTAATAATGGCCTTAACTGGCCTTTGACAGGTCGGTGAGCGCCCACCAAATGAAAGATCGGAATGACGCGCGGTGACATCAGGACGCACGCCCGACATCACCGTGTGTCATTTTACACATCGGCGTGAGGGCCCGCATCCACACGCTAAACAGAAGATTCTGCCCCATGGCAGACAGACCCTCGTGGTCTCCACCAGATCTCCCTGTGCATCCCGCGGGACATCCAGCATATTGCCAACTGTTGGTCTACCCCAGAGGCTCATCATCTGCCTCAGACGCAGCAGGGTCCTGACCTCCAGCTGTGCTCCCACTGTCAGCTCCCTGAGGCCTTTCTGCCTCTGCCAGCTCCTCATGTAGGTGTAATGTGCCCTCAGCATTGTTGATTACCTGCGGAGCCGAAGAACTAATGTCCACCGACATGCGAGTATCTGCGCTGGTGCCCGTCTCAGAGAGACGGTGTGATGCTGGTGCAGGTGTTGTCCTCGGAGCTCAATGGGGGATCCTCAGGGCCGCTGCTGGCTCCTGTGAATGGTGCATCTGTGGGAGAATGGCAAGCGATCAGTACATTTAATCATCATCGTCACTATGCATATTAGGCAGGCTGAAGAGACAGTGGAGACCTACTGCATGGTGCCATCTGCATTGGAGCTTCAGTGGGCTCTCTGGCTCTGACGGTTCAGTTGCTGATGAGAGGAGCCCGTTATGTTTCCAATACCCACCACACACGCATCTGTCACCTGCACTCTCACCTTCGTCAGAGTGCCCCACCTCACCATGACCGGAGGAGTGAGCTGGCCAGTGGCATTCCAGCTCCAGTGCATCACTTTTGTGTATCATGAGGTTTAGTTGAAAGCAAATGCTGCTGATGCTGGAAATCTGAAACAAAAACAGAGAATGCTGGAAAAACTGAGCAGGTCTAACAGCATCTGTGAAGAGAGAAACAGAGTTGACGTTTCAAATCTGTGTGACTCTTCTTCAAAGCTAAGCTGAGTTTTTCCAGCATTTTCTGTTTTTGCACAGATTTAGTACTCCTTCACACATTCCCCAGTGCTCATCAGCGTTATGAATGCTCTTCCCCTGACAGAGACAATAGAAAGCCTCCTTATTGCTCCGTTTCTCTGAAGGTCCTTTCCTTGTTCCCATACTGTCACTGTGGCACATCTCACCCTGCAATGCACTGAGGCCAGTCGTGCTGACATCCCAGCCTTGACAGGGCAGGCTTCAGTGCCAGTTGACATACTCACTCTTACACCCTGAATGTTCTGAGGAACAGGTACCTCAGTAAAGTTCTCTGCATAGGTCCATTTTTTTTTTTTGAAAAATATACTTTATTGATAAAATATCAGGAAGAACATTCCAAAATCACAATCACAAAAGTACAATCAGATTCAACTTTTACACATGGATCATGAGGTGCATCAATACAGTCAGTGAATATTACAATCATTTCAATCTGGTCAATGCAGACAATCAGACAATGGTATTGGAGTTATCAACATACATCATGTTGCACTCTGAGGTGCTTCAATACATTTATAATACAATTCGTATTCACTGCATACATTCATTTTGAGCTGTACAACCCGCGGAGCTCTCAACAGTTCCCAGTCCCTCTGTGCACTGTGGCAGAAAGGTCTTAGACAGCAACCTTTCCCCATTGCACCTTTGTGGCAGCTGCCCCAAGCTTTAGTGCGTCCCTCAGCACGTAGTCCTGGACTATGGAATGTGCCAGTCTGCAATACTCGTTTGGGGACAACTCTTTGCTCTGGAAGACCAACAAGTTTCGGGCAGACCAAAGAGCGTCTTTCACCGAGTTGATGATCCTCCAACTGCAGTTGATGTTTGTCTCGGTGTGTGTCCCTGGGAAGAGCCCATAGAGCACAGAGTCCTGTGTCACAGAACTGCTCGGGATGAACCTGGACAGAAACCACTGCATCTCTCTCCAGACCTTCTTTGCAAAGGCACAATCCACAAGGAGGTGAACAACGGTCTCATCCCCACCACAGCCACCTCGAGGGCAAAGTGCAGAGCGGGTGAGACTCCTGGCGTGTTGGAAGGATCTGACTAGGAGGGCCTTTCTCACCACCAGCCAAGCTACATCTTGGCGCTTGCTGGATAGTTCTGGCAATGAGGCATTCTGCCAAATGACTTTTACAGTCATCCCACAAGATCCACCCTCTCCTTTTCCTGCAGGGCCTCTAAGATGTTATGTGCTGACCACTGCCTGATGGATTTGTGGTCAAAGGTGTTCCTCTGCATAAACCTTTCAACGGTCCAACTACTTGGAGCGTTCCGCGGCAGCGTGGCCAGACCCATCCTTCACAACACCGGGGACAGGTAGAACCTCAGCACGTAGTGACACTTGGTGTTTGCGTACTGAGGGTCTATGCACAGCTTGAGGCAGCCGCACACAAAGGTCGCCATCAGTATGAGGGTGACCACATCTTGCCCACTGACCTGGGCGGCGACCTCTGTCCAGGCCTTCTTGGTCAGGTGGGGTGCCCATCTCTTGCCATCCTTGGGCATTAAGATATGTTACCTGGCAATTACCTCCTCGACCAGCACTCCCAGGCAGTCATCTGAGAAACGGGGCGGGGGGGGGCAGAGCATGCCTGACTTGCCCTTCAACCTTCCGTGGCCACCAGGTGCTGAGGCCATGACTGTACACCAGGATACTTCTGGGATAGCTTCAAAACAGCTCCCACAGGCTCCCTTTCCACTCCTAGCAGCCTCTTTCATTTTTGAACACCCCATTGGGTTCCCATGAACCCGGCACCCAATGCATTCCCACCCCCTGCACACGGGAAAACCAACTGGCAGTCGTGTTTCATACTGGACAAGCCTTAATTGGCTACCCAGCGTAACATTGCATTCACAGCGTGATCTCAGCTGGGAGTGGGGTTTACATCCTTTTCCAGCCAAGGAAGCGCACCCTGAGGGTAGAATTCAGGCCCAAGTATACTTCATAATATTTCATTAGATTTGAAGCATTTCTATGCATCCTGAGGTCCTGTAAGCTGCTATATAAATGCAAGCTTTTTCTTCCTGAAGGACAGTGCGGATTAACATGGACATGTACAAAATTCAGCACAAACTCTAATTCAGTAAATACATGTAAAATTCATTCAACTTAAGACATGACATTTAATTATTGAGTCCAGCTTAATTTTAGTAGCTTCTTTTTATATTATAAATTAACATTTCAAGTTAGAACCATAGAACCATGGAAAGGTTACGGTGCAGAAAGAGGCCATTCAGCCCATCGTGTCTGCACCGGCTGTAAAAAATGAACAAAGAAGCTAGCCATCCATTTTTAATCCTATTTTCCAGCACCTGGTCCATTATCTTGCAGGTTACAGCACTTCAGATACAGATCCAGGTACCTTTTAAATGAGTTGTGTTTCAGCCTCAAACACCAACTTAGGTAGTGAATTCCTGATGCCCACCACCCTCTGGGTGAAAAAGTTTTTCCTCATGTTCTCTCTAATCCTTCTACCAATCTTCTTAAATCTATGCCCCCAGCAATTGACCTCTCAGCTAGGAGAAACAGGTCTTTCCTGTCTACCTTATCGAGGCCCCTCATAATTTTGTACATCTCAATTAGGTCACCCCTCAGCCTCCTCTGTTCGAAGGATTAGAACCCTAGCCTATCAGATGTTTCTTCATAGTTGCAATTTTCAAGCCCTGGCAAAATTCTTGTAAATCTCCTCTGTATTGTCTCCAGAGTAATTATGTCCTTCCTGTAATGTGACGACCAGAACTGTAGACACAATTCCAGCTGTGGCCTAACCAGCCTTTTATACAGGTCCAGCATTACATCCCGCTTTTGTATTCAATACCACATGCAATAAAGGAAAGCACTCCATATGCTTTCTTTACCACCTTATCTGCTTGTCCTGTGGACATCCGCTCCAAAGTCTCTCACTTCCTCAACCTCTCTCAATATCCTCCCATTTATTGAGTGTTGCCTTGCTTTGTTTGCCTTTCCCAAATGCATTACCTCACACTTCTCTGGATTGAATTCAATCTGCCATGTTAATGCCCACTCAACCAAACCATTGGTGTCATTCTGGAGACAGCAGCTTTCCTCTTCACTATCAACTATGCAGCCAATTTTTGTGCCATCTGCAAATTTCCCAATCATGCCTCCCACATTTAAGTCCTATTCATTAATGTATACGAGAAATAGCAAGGGCCCCAAAACTGAGCTCTGTGGAACACCAATGGAAACCATTTTCCATTCGCAAAATCATCCATCAGCCATTACCATTTGTTTCCTCTCACTAAGCTAATTTATCCAACTCGCCTCCTTTCCCTATATCCCATGAGACCTCACTTTTCTGACCTTGTTAAATGCCTTACTGAAATCCATGTAGACAACTCTAACTGCACCACCCTCATCAATCCTCCTTGTTATATCCTCAAGAAATTCTATTAAATAGTAAGACATGATCTTCCTTCAAACAAAACCATGTTGACTATCCCTGATCAAACCTTTCTAAGTGACGGTTTATCCTAACTCTCAGAATTGATTATAATAATTTGCCCACCACCCACGTCCGACTGACCAGCCTATAATTTTCCGGCCTATCCCTCCCTTTTTAAATATTGATACAACGTTCATTGACCTCCTGTCCTCTGGGACATCATCTGTATCTAGTGAGGATTGGAAATTGATCCTCAGAGCATCTGCTATTTCCTCCCTGGCTTCCTTTAACAACCTGGGATACAATCCATCCGGCCCTGGTGTTTTATCTACCTTCAAGGATGCCAGTCCGTCCAGTACTTGCTCTCTCATTATGCTTATTGTATTTAATATTTTGCACTCTTCCTCTTTAACTAGAATGACTGCATCATCCCTCTCTTATGAAGACAGAGACAAAGTAAGCATCGAGAACTCTGCCCATATCTTCTGCATTAGTGCACAAATTACCAAGGCCCTACCCTTTCCTTAGTTATCCTCTTGCCCTTAGGTTCTGTCAGAATATATTAGTTTAATGGTTTGAGCCCTGCTGAAAGGTAACTCATAACATTGGGATTAGTGTAAACATTGAAATCATGTTTAAAAGATCTCTTTGTCTACATTTTATACAGCTATAGATTGTGGTGATCCAAAAGATATAAAGAATGGCTACCACCAAGCTACAGGTCGAACGTATGGGAGTACAGCAACTTACAACTGCAATAAAGGGTAAGTATTAATTTGCAGCATCACAGGTTCATGGAAGCGATCAGAGATGGCCACATTGTAATTGACACATTGGGATTACTGAGATTACATGAGATGGCAAGCTCAAGGCATTGGAAGTGAATACGGGTTGGTATGTTTATGACAGAATATAGCACAACATATGTGCCATGGGGATAGAGTGGGGGGAATAAGACTGATTAGGTTATTCTACACAGAGCTGGTGGAGCTCAGTGGGTCGAATGGCCTCCTGTGCCTTAATGATCCTGGGATTGGGATGTTGCCAGCTGATGGGGTGTCGCCCACTGGTCAGAGAACCGATTGGCAACTCCCATCAGTTCCCTGGTGGAGGCCCAATGGAATCAAGTGCCCTTCAGGCACTTAAGTGGCCCTTGGGCAGACCTTCCCCACTGTTGAGGTACCTGGCAGCGGTAATCCCACCTGCCAAGAGCTGCCAGCCAACCAGAGACTGGCAACGCCTCATGCTGCCAGTGCAAGGGACTCTCGATCGTAGGTGAGTGAGGGCAGGGTGGGGTTTGTAGGATGGGGGTCATGGGGAAGGGCTTTCAGCAGCCCAACCCCCTGTCTGATGCCTAGTCCCTGACTATAAGGCACCCCCTTAGACACCTGGAAGGCCACTGGTGAACCTGCATTTCTGGGCAGTCTTCCAAGGGCCTGGGAAAGCCATGCTGCCCCCATTTAATTCCTCAGCAACCACTAAACTGTGGTGGGTTCAGGGATAATGGATGTCAAGTGGATCATTAATGAGCCTGATTGACATCCTGCTGCTGATTGCCAGGGATCATGTGTCAACTCTTCTCCCCATCCAACTCAATTGGGAGAGGCTTTGCCGCCACTGGGAGACTGCCACGAGGCCTCTTCCATGATTAAGTGGAGCCGGCCGCCATGTTTTCCACCATGATAGGCTGCATTAAATTCTGCCCATTGACTGTAAAAGAAGATCATTAACCCACCCAGCCTATGATTTCTCCCCAATTATGGGTAGTGTTATATATTTAATGGCTAAAGATCAGTATCTGAGAAAACATCCCCATAAAAGAATTACATTCTTAATAACAAAAACAAAAATAAAAATACCTGGAAAAACTCAGCAGGTCTGACAGCATCTGTGGAGAGTCACACAGTTAACGTTTCGAGACGCTTCAACAAGTCATACGGACTCAAAACATTAACCGTGTTCCTCTCCACCAATGCTGTCAGACCTGCTGAGTTTTTCCAGGTATTTTTATTTTTATTATTGTTTTTGTTTTGTATTTCCAGCATCTGCAGTTTTTTGCTTTTACATTAATAACAATCCTTTCAGCTGCCTAATAAAAACTGTGAAATGTAACAGTGGTGCATAACCTCCCACATAGTCCAGCTGGGCACAATGAGCTGTTTCAGTGCTGTAGACTCGACATACCATCCCACTGTCACAATGAGTTAAGGTCTCCTCCAGGTAAACCAGACAATGTAAAGGCCTGATTTACCCTAGGCAACAGATAGGTCAAGGATGATGAGGAGAGATAGCTTCCCACAGTCACAGTCACATAGGATGTCATTTGTGATTTTGATAGGAGCCATTTTGGTATTGCAGCAGGAGCAGAAAACTAATTGGTGAGGTTCAAACCTGGAGTTTCAGCAAAGATGACATGAATTTGGGAGGAGATTGCGTGTTCAAGGATTTTGGAGGAGAAATGGAGGCTTGAGATGGGACAGTAGTTTGCAAGGATGGAGGAGTCAAAGGTTGGTTCTTTGAGGCAAGGGGTGATAACAGCAAATTTGAATGAGAGTGGGGACAGTAGCTGAGGAGAGAGAACAATTAACATCTAACATGGGAACCAAGAAGCAACATGGGAAACAAGATGGGAAGATGGGCGGTCAGCACATTAGATGCTCACCTGATGTCATCGCGTATTATTTTACATTCGGGTGTGTCGGATGCACCCTTGCACACTGAGCAAGAAATCCCACCCCCAATCCCTCATATCCCAACCAGATTGCTGAATATATTATAAATCACATTCTACATCAATCTTTTCTAACAATTCAGAGATTTTTCATTTACTGAATGTTTTTCTTGTTCTAGCTATCAACTGATTGGTAAAGGAACTATAGTGTGCACTATTGATGGATGGAATAAAAACATTCCGTTCTGTGACAGTAAGTAATTGATCTAATTGGTTGTAAAGAGTCAGATAAGATTCAAGGATTTATCTTTTGAATGCTCTTAGTATAAAGTACTGGAAGAAATTATTTTTCACTTACAGTCCCATCTATATTCTCACTTCCTGTTTTAATTACATTTAAGATTAGCATATAGTGCCTATTTGTAAAATGAAGGTAAAAGATGTTGGAAGTGGAAGTATCTGTTGTGATTTCCTAGAGGGTTGAGGATGTGCAGTTAACTCCATTGAGTTAACTGAATAATACAGACTAGCAAATACCTGGTCTTGTGGTGCAGTGGTAGTGTCCCTACCTTTGGGCCAGAGGCTCTGGGTTCAAGTCCCATTTCAGAAGGCAAGAGCAAACCACTTCAGTACTTTACCCAGTGTAATCATGGACCAATCTTGTGGAAGTCTGTGGTCACTAACACCCTCTTATGGCATGGTACCTCCAGGAGGAGGCAGAGGGAAAAATGTTAGCAGATCTGTGCTGGGGCAGCAATGCAGTTTGTCTGAATACTGCCCCATTCAGGAGGGAGAAATTGGCCAGGGTTATGACAAATCCTAACTGGTGTTCCATATTTGAACTTACTTAAGGTTCTTTGCAATCCATGAAAAGAGAACAACTGCCAAATGTTAAAACCCTCTGTCCAATAGCAATTCAGTCTCCAGTAACAAATTCACATCTTCAGTTCTTTAACTGGAGCAGTGTGTCTGAATGGAGTTATTTTATTGATACATTGCCAAATACAATTTGCTATCTGACTAAGTTGAGTGACAGTTCAGTGTTTGTAGTTCACTGTTAAGATGGTGCTGTAATTGTATCACAAATAGTAAACTCAAACAGGAATGAAACATTGACTCTTCATGAAGTAAAGGAACACATCTATAATGACATTGTACAGTACACATAGATGTTTAAGTTGGCTATTTTGCTGCAAACAAGTAATCTGTTGACATTCACTATTAGGGCTTCTGTCATTAGAACAACACGAATTGACAATATGATAGAAATTATTAAAACTATGAAGAGATTGACAAAGTAAATAATAGCAGGTCCCTACTGAGGAGTCTAGAACAAGAGACCTCAGAAGCAAGATTGAATGTAAAAGATTCAGAACAGAGGCAAGAGAATTTTCTTTGCACTGAACATTGTGAGAATGTAAGCTCCAGCTCCAGTATTAAAGACCGAGTCAGAAGCCATGGGCTGAATTTTTCCGTTTGGGGCGGGGCTCATTTGCCGACACAAAAATGACGGGGGCAACGCACAAAAGAGCGCACCTTTGCATTTGTGGAATCTCACCCTGCCCACACCGGAAGTGCATAGCGCATCCTGCCGAGCGTCACACTGGGTGGGCCTTAATTGGACCGACCACTTAAAATGACGGCGGGGCCCGCTTCTCTGGCGGGGATCAGCTCCCCTCCCGCTGGAGATTGGTTCGGGCCTGCCGGCCTGACAAGCAAAAATTGCAGCCCGATGTTAACATTCATAATTAGATTGGATAAGTGGGTGAAAAGAAAACAAGGTTGAATGGATATGAGAACAAAATGTGTAAATGTGATTAGAAATATTCGTGTGGAGGGTAAACATTGACATGAACCGGTTGAGCTGAATGGTCTGTTTCCGTCTTGTAACTTGCGTGTATATGGGTAATGGTCACTTTGGTAAGATGCCGGGTACGTGTGGAAAATACCTTATAAGGAAGCGGCATCTTCTGAGAAGGAAAAATTTGATGTTAATTCGTTGTTAATAAGATTTTGGAAAAAGGACAAGTGCAACTTTCAAAGAATTTATGAATTTCTAGCTGGTGCTACAGTTGTGTCACTGAATGGGCTTTGTATAGTTCTATCTGTATATTGAATCAGATACACAGCAACTTTATACATGTGGGAAAATCTCATTGTTGCTGTTGGGCTGCAGTCTAACTGTTACCTCCCTAAAAAAAACATGAAAGTAAAAGCACTTCAACATTATAAAATAACCTTCAAAATAATTCCTTATCTGTAAGCGATTTACTGTAATACAACTTTACATTTAATTTTATTATTTGCACAAAATTAATTTTGTTTAAAGAAAGTTATAGGTTTCCTGCCCTTGCATGTTAGAACATTGTAGGTTGATTCTGTGATTGAGCACTCCTAGTGATAGCAGAGTGTCCTTTCCAGGAAATCACAGACCTTCAGTGTCTAATTTTTCATCCATTTAATTGGATAGGGAGAAAATCTCACACAGTGAGCTCCATGCCTGCAGACCCTGGAGTGCCATTGTACACTGCAAACCCCAACCACATCATTGGCCCTTGGATTTCTTTATATAGCCATTTCACATCAGTAAAATTTAAATATAATCAGCTTTGATATTTTTGTTCAATTTATGCATAACTGACTCCAGTTATAAGTCCGATAGGTATGTGTGTAATGAAAAAATCACTGAAGCTTGTTAATGACTTTCACTCGGCTGAGTATCGGCATCAAGTAATGATGCTCTGCTTTAAACTTACCATATATTAGAATCTTGTTGACTGGCTCCTTTTAATGGTTACACCTTATGGCACCATTGAGATAAAGTTTTCCTCAACTCCTTGCCCTAAAAATCAAGTTCCCAGTTAATTTTGGCCTGTTCCTCAATCTTTTTTCATGATTTTGTTTGAATTCTAGTTCCTTGAATCTTTTGACTCCTTCAGTGAATCCATCCTTAATTATCCTCTTGGACTTTTTTTTAAGACCTAAAACATTTGAACAGTGAATTAAGCCCTTCCATCAGTGCTAATACTTGTATCAAAAAAGGGCACTCTTATATTGAGAGAGTTTTAGGTATCTCAGTGGACTGGAATTGTGGAGGGGATGCTGGGGGCTGTACCCATTTCCACATGACAGGAGTACTAGGTCATTAGGGGGACCATATGATTTGGCTTTGAACCCTGAATGGTCCACTCAGCCTTTTGATGTGGATAGACTGAGTATCACTTCTCGGGATATGGATAGTGTGGTCAACATTATTCTATTCATAAAAAAAAACTGCGGATGCTGGAAATCCAAAACAAAAACAGAATTACCTGGAAAAACTCAGCAGGTCTGGCAGCATCGCCGGAGAAGAAAAGAGTTGACGTTTCGAGTCCTCATGACCCTTCGACAGAACTTGAGTTCGAGTCCAAGAAAGAGTTGAAATATAAGCTGGTTTAAGGTGTGTGTGTAGGGGGCGGAGAGATAGAGAGAGAGAGAAAGGTGGGGGGGGGTGTGGTTGTAGGGACAAACAAGCAGTGATAGAAGCAGATCATCAAAAGATGTCAACGACAATAGTACAATAGAACACATAGGTGTTAAAGTTAAAGTTGGTGATATTATCTAAACGAATGTGCTAATTAAGAATGGATGGTAGGGCACTCAAGGTATAGCTCTAGTGGGTTTTTTTTTTATATAATGGAAATAGGTGGGAAAAGGAAAATCTTTATAATTTATTGGAAAAAAAAAGGGAAGGGGGAAAACAGAAAGGGGGTGGGGATGGGGGAGGGAGCTCACGACCTAAAGTTGTTGAATTCAATATTCAGTCCGGAAGGCTGTAAAGTCCCTAGTCGGAAGCTGAGGTGTTGTTCCTCCAGTTTACGTTGGGCTTCACTGGAACAATGCAGCAAGCCAAGGACAGACATGTGGGCAAGAGAGCAGGGTGGAGTGTTAAAATGGCAAGCGACAGGGAGGTTTGGGTCATTCTTGCGGACAGACCACAGGTGTTCTGCAAAGCGGTCGCCCAGTTTACGTTTGGTCTCTCCAATGTAGAGGATACCACATTGGGAGCAACGAATGCAGTAGACTAAGTTGGGGGAAATGCAAGTGAAATGCTGCTTCACTTGAAAGGAGTGTTTGGGCCCTTGGACGGTGAGGAGAGAGGAAGTGAAGGGGCAGGTGTTGCATCTTTTGCGTGGGTATGGGGTGGTGCCATAGGAGGGGGTTGAGGAGTAGGGGGTGATGGAGGAGTGGACCAGGGTGTCCCCGAGGGAGCGATCCCTACGGAATGCCGATAAGGGGGGGTGAAGGGAAGATGTGTTTGGTGGTGGCATCATGCTGGAGTTGGCGGAAATGGCGGAGGATGATCCTTTGAATGCGGAGGCTGGTGGGGTGATAAGTGAGGACAAGGGGACCCTATCATGTTTCTGGGAGGGAGGAGAAGGCGTGAGGGCGGAGTAGGACTGCAACAAGGAATGTTCCACATACCCCATAAAGAGACAGGCATAGCTGGGGCCCATGCGGGTACCCATAGCCACACCTTTTATTTTGTTTCCAGGACTGTCATTGACCTCATCTCCTCTGGGGATCTCCCTCCCACAGCTTCCAACCTGATAGTCGCCCAACCTCGGATGGCCCGCTTCTATCTCCTACCCAAAATCCACAAACAGAACTGCCCCGGTAGACCGATCGTCTCAGCTTGCTCCTGCCCCACAGAACTCATTTCTCGTTATCTTGACTCCCTTCTCTCTCCCCTTGTCCAGTCCCTTCCCACCTACATCCGTGATTCCTCTGACACCTTACGTCACATCAACAATTTCCAGTTCCCTGACCCCAACCGCTTCCTCTTCACCATGGACGTCCAATCCCTCTACACCTCCATCCCCCACCAGGATGGTCTGAGGGCTCTTAGCTTCTTCCTCGAACAGAGGCCCGAACAATCCCCATCCACCACTACTCTCCTCCGTCTGGCTGAACTTGTTCTCACACTGAACAATTTCTCCTTCAACTCCTCTCACTTCCTCCAAATAAAAGGTGTGGCTATGGGTACCCGCATGGGCCCCAGCTATGCCTGTCTCTTTATGGTGTATGTGGAACATTCCTTGTTGCAGTCCTACTCCGGCCCCCTTCCACAACTCTTTCTCCGGTACATCGATGATTACTTCGGTGCCGCTTCATGCTCTCGTCGGGACTTGGAAAAATTTATTAATTTTGCTTCCAATCTCCACCCCTCCATCATTTTCACGTGGTCCATCTCTGACACTTCCCTTCCCTTCCTTGACCTCTCTGTCTCAATCTCTGGTGATAGATTGTCCACCAATATCCATTACAAACCCACCGACTCCCACAGCTATCTCGACTACAGCTCCTCACACCCCACTTCCTGTAAGGACTCCATCCCATTCTCTCAGTTCCTTCACCTCCGTCGCATCTGTTCCGATGATGCTACATTCAAAAACAGTTCCTCTGACATGTCCTCCTTCTTCCTTAACCGAGGTTTTCCACCCACGGTCGTTGACAGGGCCCTCAACCGTGTCCGGCCCATCTCCCGCGCATCCGCCCTCACGCCTTCTCCTCCCTCCCAGAAACATGATAGGGTCCCCCTTGTCCTCACTTATCACCCCACCAGCCTCCGCATTCAAAGGATCATCCTCTGCCATTTCCGCCAACTCCAGCATGATGCCACCACCAAACACATCTTCCCTTCACCCCCCCTTATCAGCATTCCGTAGGGATCGCTCCCTCCGGGACACCCTGGTCCACTCCTCCATCACCCCCTACTCCTCAACCCCCTCCTATGGCACCACCCCATGCCCACGCAAAAGATGCAACACCTGCCCTTCACTTCCTCTCTCCTCACCGTACAAGGGCCCAAACGCTCCTTTCAAGTGAAGCAGCATTTCACTTGCATTTCCCCCAACTTAGTCTACTGCATTCGTTGCTCCCAATGTGGTCTCCTCTACATTGGAGAGACCAAACGTAAACTGGGCGACCGCTTTGCAGAACACCTGCGGTCTGTCCGCAAGAATGACCCAAACCTCCCTGTCGCTTGCCATTTTAACACTCCACCCTGCTCTCTTGCCCACATGTCTGTCCTTGGCTTGCTGCATTGTTCCAGTGAAGCCCAACATAAACTGGAGGAACAACACCTCATCTTCCGACTAGGGACTTTACAGCCTTCCGGACTGAATATTGAATTCAACAACTTAGGTCGTGAGCTCCCTCCCCCATCCCCACCCCCTTTCTGTTTTCCCCCTTCCCTTTTTTTTCCAATAAATTATGAAGATTTTCCTTTTCCCACCTATTTCCATTATATAAAAAAAACCCCCACTAGAGCTATACCTTGAGTGCCCTACCATCCATTCTTAATTAGCACATTCGTTTAGATAATATCACCAACTTTAACTTTAACACCTATGTGTTCTATTGTACTATTGTCATTGACATCTATTGATGATCTGCTTCTATCACTGCTTGTTTGTCCCTACAACCACACCACCCCCCACCTCTCTCTCTCTCTCTCTCTATCTCTCCGCCCCCCACACACACACCTTAAACCAGCTTATGTTTCAACTCTTTCTTGGACTCGAACTCAAGTTCTGTCGAAGGGTCATGAGGACTCGAAACGTCAACTCTTTTCTTCTCCGCCGATGCTGCCAGACCTGCTGAGTTTTTCCAGGTAATTCTGTTTTTGTTTATTATTCTATTCATTCTGTGTACTGCTTACTGTACTGAAACAAGTACTACATTTTTAATCATTGAATGTTCAAAGCTCTGCTTTTCTTGAGCAGAGAGCAAAATGGAGTTGACAATATATTTCAGTGTTGCTAAATCTAAAATGTTCTTATCTGGTGCTTGCAGTACAGCTGTCCCTGTAGTATTTGAATGCTGTTGGTACGCATGGAAATAACTGTCACAACTAAACGGAGGCAATAACCCTCATAGGTGATGTGAGCTTTCAGGACTAGTGTGTTTTGGGACATTTCTGTTTGAAACAAGTACCATCTCCTGAATAAACATGTAACGGATCATGTACAGGGTCAAACTATTTTTTTATGTAGCAAATTAAACCATCGCACAGGTTTTTATGACAAAAATATGACAAATGGCTGAGTTCTAAATGGAAAGCCCTATCAAAATGCCACCTTTACACATCACAAGCAATGACAAATGTGACTAGATTCAATTTGAAAGTGCCTTGAGAACTATGTCCTACTTGGTCCTTTTGATAATAACATTATAAAAGTGTCCACTGTTATTTGCAACTTTTGTTACCTTTGTAGATGCTGCAGTAGCATTTCTTTTTAAAAACAATGTTGATACCCATATTCTTTTGACCACTCTGTGCCCTGTTCTTGGGCTGCTTTCTCTCTGTTAATCACCACCAAGGGCTCTGAATACAGACAGGAAAGTAGTTACCGTCAGCAAGTGTGGTTTTTCTTCAATCCATTGGTAATGTTCAGACAGATTTACATGGGTCACAGTCATAATGAAAACACCTGCTGTGTCATCTACTAAATAAATGTGCAATAATTCCAGCTTAGTCTTTTTCTCTTACAGTTATTTTATGCGATCCTCCGAACCCTATTAGCAATGGAGATGCGACTGAAAGAGATAGCTGGGACATTGGAACAGATGCAAAATATTCATGCCATGCTGGTTATACTCTGATTGGTCAACATACCATTAATTGTACAGACACTGGGGACTGGAGCCATGACCCTCCTATTTGTAAAGGTAATGTACCATGACATAAGAAGATAAATCACATTGTACTGGTTATTAGCATGTTTTTGTAGAACATTCAAAAGTTCTCATTACTTTAAAACGATGGGGGAATTTTGGTATTTAAAAATATCTCTCAGCTTTGTTCTGTTCTGTTGACACAGTATAAAGACAGGAAGTTGCCAGCTGGAGCATTTCAGGCCAGGATTGAAGTGTATTACCATTGTCTCAAAGAATATCATTGAGCTGATTGTGTTACATTTTTCATAAATCCTATGGGCATTTGCTTTTCAAGCTTCATCCAACAACAATTTATTCATCATTGTCAACTAAGAGTAAATGAAGTGCAGTTTAAAAAATGTAAATTTCTGTTGCATT
Organism: Carcharodon carcharias; assembly: GCF_017639515.1. Classification (NCBI taxonomy): domain Eukaryota; kingdom Metazoa; phylum Chordata; class Chondrichthyes; order Lamniformes; family Lamnidae; genus Carcharodon; species Carcharodon carcharias. Next base: position 23,463,882 of record NC_054475.1, read on the forward strand.
TTATTGCCATACTTCTTCAATCTGCATGGCTTTCACTTGTGCCAATGATCCCTTTGACTAGCTTTTAGGTGGCTGAAGCTATTGACTGGGCAGCACAAGCTCATCCTGTTTTTTTCATTCTGGCTGTTGTGATGTGTTACAGGATAGTGTTAGGAACAATGTATAGCTTTAAGTTTAATTTATATTTTGTACTTTTTAAAACTCCTTGATGGGATGTGAGCATCGCTGGCAAGGCCAGCATTTATTGCCCATCCCTAATTGCCCTTGTTCAGAGGGCATTTTTTTTTAAGAGCCAACCACATTGCTATGGGCCTGGAGTCACATGTAGGCCAGACCAGATAAAGATGGCAGATTTCCTTCCATAAAGGACATTAGTGGATCAGATGGATTTTTATGACAATCGGCAATGTTTTCATGGTCATCATCAGACTTTTAATTCCAGTTTTTTATAGAATTCAAATTTCACCATCTGCCATGATGTGATTCAAACCCACATCCCCAGAGCATTACCCTGGGTCTCTGGAATGCTTGTCCAGTGATAATACCACTATGCCACCATTTAAAGGTGTTTGTGAGCTAGGTGCTGGAAAGTCTGAGGCCATGTTTGTATACATGCATTTTTGATGAGGTTTTACAACTCGTGAAGTGAAGAGATGTGTTACCAAGGGGTTAGTAGTTTAGTGAAGGTAAAAATAAGTACAAAAAAATATGCTGTTACTTAGCAACAGGGGTCCTGAGAAACACCAGAGATCGGGAAAAACAGAAGGGTGGTCAGTTAATGTGCGTATACCAGAGAGTGCAGGCAGAAGGTCTAATCTGTTGAATAAGAAACCCTGCAAGCCTTCCTTCTGGGGAATTGAGTTTAGGGGACCCATGTGTTTGCTCTGAAGTTGAAGTAACAGTTTGTTTAGATTGCAGTTTTTGGGTATCTCAAAGAGAGATACCAGCTGGAGAAAAGCATCCAATGAATGCTCAGCAGTCCGCTGGAAGAATACTGAAACTAAGCTAACCCAAACAAGAGGCCTTGGTGTTGGGACAGTGGTGAATCATTACTGTCTGTCAGGGTTGCTGGGATAAAAGGAATAGAGTGAGCTTGAATCATTTTCTGGTATCTATTGAAATCTTTCCAACCATTTTGTCTAGTGTAATTTAGCTCATTTTTTCTTGTTTTATTCTTTGTGTTAACAGTACACTGGCAGACTCTTGTGAATGTGTTCAGTAACTGACCACCACAGTTTCTTTAAAGAAAAGTTAGGACCCACCAATCCAGGTTTCAATCTGGGATCTGACTTGTCCAGTGCTAACATCAGCTGGGATCATTTGAATAGTCAGGTGTGGGGTTATACTTTCAGTATTGTACTCAATCAAGGCTGACACTCCAATGCAGTACTCAGGGAGTGCTGCACTATCAGAGGTGTAATTTTTTGGATGTGATGTTAAACAAAGGCTCTGTCTGCTCTCTCTCTGACATAAAAGATCCCATTGCACTATTTTGAAGAGCAGGGTACTCTCCCTGACATTCTGGCCAATAGTTATCCCTCAATTTATGTCACAAAAACAGATTATTTAGTCATCACGTTGCTGTTTGTGGGAGCTGCTATATGCAAGTTGGCTGCTGTGTTTCCTACATTATAACAGTGACTAAACTTCAAAAAGTACTTTTGGCTAAAGCATTTTTTGGATATCTATGTTTGGAAAGGATTGTTTATGAATGCAAGTCTTAATCGGAGGCCGGGAATTCTGCAGCGAGTAACTCACCTGATTTCCCAAAGCCATGATGCAAGTCAGGAGTGTGATGGAATAATCTCCACTTATCTGAGTGAGTGAAGATCCAACATTCAAGAAGCTTGACACCATTCAGGACAAAGCACCTCACTTGATTGGTGCCCCATCCTCCACCTTAAACATTCACTCCCTCCACCTCCTGTGAACAGTGGCAGCAGTGTGTATAATATACAAGATGCACTGCAGTGACTTGCCAAGCTAGCTTTGACAGCACCTTCCAAACCCAAACTTCCACCACCTAGAACATCGGTGTTCAGCATGTGGCCCAAGAGCCACTTGTGGTCTGCATTTGTCTTTCCTGCGGCCTGCTCACCAAACCCTGTCCACTCACCACCTCACTCCCACTCACTGATTCTTATGCTTGCCGCCTGTCCTGTACACCGCTTACCTGCCCGACCATCCCACTCGCAGACCTTCTTGCCCCTTCCTTGCTTCCTCCCTCTCACCCCACAAGGCCTCTCACACCCCAAAAGTTAAGCTCTGGCAGTTCCATGCACATTGGTTCTATACAGTGTATAGTGGGTCAGTGAGCCCTATAGTGACAGAAGGATATGTATTAAAAAAAAGCTTCAAAGAAGGAATTCGTTCATAACTTCCTACTATGTTAAGAAGTAACTTCACTAGATGACAATACAAGTGTCAATCATCCAGATCCTTTTAAAGTATCAATGACAGGAATTGCAAGCCCTTGAAACCAAGGTTAGTGTAAGTAACATTGTGAAATTGACCGCAGAGATCAGAGCATCTGAGCTGTTAATCAAACAGCATTTTCCTTTGGGTGCAGGTGTTTCAACAGGAATAATGGATGTCTGGGCTCTCAGCATGGAGGGCATGCTGGCCCATGGAGGAGTTGGTGGGGAGGCAAAACTTGGCATAGGGATCTTTTACTTTTTTTAAGGTCACTTCATACAGACTAAGGTTCATGACTCCTTTGAGGGGCTGTGGACCATCACTCTTTTTAAAAACCTGGCCCGACCCCAGAAAAATTGTGGAGTAGTAGGAGGATGCCTATCTCTGTAATTGAGCAGGCAATGCCTGGAGTGCCAGATGTTGGCTTCAGACAGGAACCAGTCTGCATCCTTTAAAGGTACCCTGAAAAATCAGACAGCCCAGGAATGGGGCCTGGAGTCCCAGAATCGTGATCTGCCCGGTGTGCTGAATTTTCATGGAGTTGGGGAGACTCTGTGGATGGATGAAAATCATGGCTGGAACTTGATTTCGGGATCCCCAACTCCGTTCTCGGGGTTTCTGGTTAAGAGTGCAGGCTGTTCGGGTCACAGGCCTGCACGCTGCATTCATGACCTGTCTGGCCCCATTGCAGAGATAAGCAGGCCTACTCCTCTGCAATTTTCATGGAGTTGGGACAGCTCTTAAAGGATTCATGGCTCATGGCACCTCAGAGGTGTCATGAACCATAGTCTGAATGAGGGAACTTTTTGAAAGATAAATTCAGAAGGTCTTTCCCATGCATTCAGTCCAAACTAAGCCCCTCCACTCATCTCCATGCTCTCCATGGCAAGCCCCATAGCCCACACCCATACTCAATCACTAACTGTACACTCTGCATAGACCAATGAACCCTATAGTGACAATAGGAAGTGTTAAAAAAATCTTTTAAAAACATCATAATTCATTATTTTTCACTTGAAAAAATCCTTTCACTGCAGCCCAATTTTTTTCTCATTCATTCATGGGATGTGGGTTTCGCTGGCTGGGCCAGCATTTATTGCCCATCCCTGGTTGCCCTTGAGAAGGTGGTTGTTAAGCTCTGGCAGTTCCATGCACATTGGTTCTATACAGTGTATAGTGAGTCCATGTAGTGTAGGTACACCCACAGTGTTAAAGTACCAATAACAGAAACTGCAAGCACTTGTAACACCTTTCTCTTGTGTAACTAAACATTGTGCAATTGACAGGATTGATCAGACAGCCAATTGTCAATCAAGCAACATCTTCTCTGGGGTGCAGCATTCTGATGAATTTCTGGGCTCTTAAGAGATGTAGTGGCTTTAAGAAAGTGTAAAGCCCAGTGTTGTCTTCAACCAAAGTCCAGAGAGATAGAGGGAAATGAACAAAGAGTATAAATGTGCTACTTCTTCTGTTTGCTCAACCAGAGATCAATTAAACTGGTTGCCCCACTTCCTAAATACCCTTGAGCGAATATCTACATCTTTAAATTTGCTGGGCCTCACAATTAAAGGGAAATTATAAAATCACATAGGAGCAAATCTTTCTGTAGGTTTCACTGGTATCTGGTATATTTTCATCTTTGACAACCCCTGGCATTTGGAAAAGCATAGGTTTTCTACCAGGCAGCAAGAGAGGCCGATAATGTGGTTGAAATACTCTAGGCATGGCAACAAAAAAGATTACTTTTCTAAGGAAGTTTTTAAAATTGGTTCCACAAGCTGAATCTTTGGCTCGGTGAGCAGGGGTGGGGCCCGCTTGCCGAGGTGTAAAATGACGCAGGGTGATTTCGGGTGCGTGTCCTGACATCACAGTGTGTCATTCAGACTTTTAGTTCGGCGGGTGCGCATGCAAGTTGGCTGTGCGCCCGCCGCACTGTCAAAGGCCTATTAAGGCTATTTAACACTCAATTAAAATAACTAACGGAGCTGTCCATCCAACCTTAAGGTTGGCGAGCAGGCGAAGAGCCCAGGCGGCCTTTGCATTTTTCATGGAACCTCATCCATGGACGGGATGACGTTTCATGCAAGATCTTACATTTTGTCAAAAATTTTAATTGTAATGAATGCACATGTCCCAGCTCATGTGACAGGTTCACATGAGGGGACATGTCATAAAAATTTTCTTGGCACTTTATTAAACTTTTTGGACTTAAAACTAACCTCACCACTGTGCCTCCGGGAGATTCCTCTGCTCCTTCGCGCGCATGTGCGGAAGAACGCACTCCCGACTTGGGCAGCCCCCACCCCATCTGCACAGGGAGCGCACGGCGCTTCCGGGTGCTCGTCACACTGGGCGGGCCTTAATTGGCCCACCCACGTAAAATGGCGGCGCAGACCCGATTGGGGGTGCCAATCAGATCCGCTCCCGCTCCGCCCTCCCGACAGGCAGAAAGTTCTGCCCCACAAGAGCATATTAATCGGGCGGAATTTTCCGGCCCCGATTCTGGCATCGCCGTGGGCAGGATAGGAAAATTTGGAGAGCCATTGACTTAACGGCTCTCCAAATTTCCCCATCCCGCCTGCAAAGATGTCCGCTTGTGCTGGGGCCTGAAAGTCCTGTCCATAATAATTTGTCAGCATAAACCTATTTCTCTGCATTTGCCTTTTAAACACTATTTTGCAGAATAACACCCACAGGTTACGCTTGAACATCTCCCCAGCAGTGGTTCGAAACCTCAGTGTCAGAGTCCCATTTTCACCCAGACTGGTTTTCTCTGAATTGGCCAATTAGTGGCAAAAGGACCGGCTTGTCGTCCAATTAAGGACAACAGGCAGGTTCTTGAAGCTGGGAGGACAAACAGGAGGCCCTGCAGCATGAAAAGAGCTACAGGCTACCTTATCAGGTGAATGAGAGAGAGGGCACCTCAAGACGGAGGAGCCCTCTTGTCAACTTTTTAAACTTTAAAATAACAAATGCCCCTGGCAACTGGGCCACCAAAGCCCCTAGAGCCAGGCAAGTGGGGAGAGCCTCGCATCATTTCTGGAGTGCTGGCCTCCCAGTATGCTGCTGGGAGGTCACCTTCACACAGCTGGCCCAGTCCCTGATTTCTTCGAGGGTGGTGGAGTGGGGGGGGATTCTCAATGACTGACTGTCGGTCTCAGACAGTAGGACTTAATAGGCCTTTCAAGCCTTAATTGGCTACCCGCCACTCATGGGCAGCCACGAGCAATGAGCTAATGGCATGCCAGTTTGTGACATCAAATTCCATGCTCATCTGCCTCTATTGGGGCTTAAAAATCCAGCCTGGCACATCCACCAGTGCCCTGTGTCATGTTAACATGAAAAAAGACCTCTCAACGAGTTTAAGTTAAATTCTGTGAATTATATGTGGTGTTTATTGCACTAAAATGTCCTTACATGTTTCCAATAAGTGGAACTTATTTCTATTTCAAGAAAAATTACCCACAGATGTCTCAGGGAGTGTTCATTTTACCCTAACATGGCATTATTTCATTGTATGTGGTCTATGATAATTATTTTCCATCCTTAAAAGTACAGCCAGGATGCTATGACTGTATTTATATAAATTCCATATGCTAAAGCCCTTTCATGTATCGTCAAGGTTAGCAAGTTGTATGGTATTTAACTGCAAGAGCAATAGGAAGATAACCAATTTAGTCCCAGGTTTGCCGGCAGTGGTTAGGAGCTGTTGGATTTTTCCACCTTTTGTTCCACATTTTCCTTTCTGCTTAGTCGGGGGGGTTGACTGGAGACTCTTTTATCTTTTTCACCACTCCAAATGCTCAGTAGACTAGACTGAATGCATAATTTTCATTTTGGTAATTTTATTTTATGTTCAAAGTGGGTGATCCTTATTAACAATATACATTGTAAGTTGTTCAATATACCACATTTAGTTTCCATCCAGATTCAAGCTTGCTGGAATAGCAATCTCCTGAATTAGGTGAGGAAAATCACCGGGATTCCTTTATAAGTGTAGACTCCAGCCTGGCTGATCTTCTGATATTCCCTGTTCCCAGATGATCTAGTCCGCCTGGGCACAGACACAAGAAAATTTCCCTTTCTCAGTCCTTGGAACTATAAGGAGGTGATTCAGCCCCTTGAGCGTGTTTTGACATTCAATTAGACCATGGCTGATCTGAATCTTAAATCCATCTATCCATCTTGGTTCCATAACTTTTCATATGCTTACCTAACAAAAACAAAGCTATCAGTCTTAATTTAGAAATGTTCAGTTGACCTAGCCTCAACAGCTCTTTTGGGGACACAGTTCCAGATTTTCAATCCCTTTTTTTGTGAAGAAGTATTTTCTGACATTACCCCTGAACAGTTTGACTCTAATTTTAAGGATATGCTATCTTGTTCTAGACAGTGAAAATTGTCTCTGCTGAAGTATCGTAAAGGAAATTGGGCCAGTGGTTTAAGGAGATTCCTATTCCAGCAAGCTTGAATCTGGATGGAAACTAAATGTGGTATATTGAACAACTTACAATGTATATTGTTAATAAGTATCACCCACTTTGAACACAAAATAAAATTACCAAAATGAAAATTATGCATTCAGTCTAGTCTATTGAGCATTTAGAGTGGTGAAAAAGATAAAAGAGTCTCCAGTCAACCCCCCCGACTAAGCAGAAAGGAAAATGTGGAACAAAAGGTGTTGTCTTATGATAATCTGTTACCTTACATCAGATGGTGCTCCACTTCACTTGGCACCATCACTATTGCCTCCCTCCCATCACCCAAACTCCCCCCAAGGGGCCTACAACTTGCTGGTTTGATGCAGCTGGACTGTGAGAGCAATTTTGATCAGTCTTTGGGGGACATCTTCGCAATGTGTCACCCATTTAAATAAAGAAACTAGCACGAGTTAAGTTTCTTCCCCTAAATGTTTGCTCTGCACACACTGTGATTACAATCACTCATTGTGTGAATAGTCTAATCAGAGCAATTGTGTGACTTTGTGTTTCAGTCCTTCCTGACCATGAAGAACAGCTTTCACCTCCTTCCACCATCGCAGCTACAACAATACGTGAAACAACACCTGAGATAAACAATATTACCACAGATGGTGGAGTCAGGAACCATTTGCTTTCATCACTTCCTAACTGTGGGTATTGGATGTGAACCATTTGAATTTTTAGGGCAGTTTACACATGTTCCAGTCTCCCATTATTGTATTCACAGACCTATGTTGGCTCCCTGTCCAGCAACTACTCAAATGTCCTGGTGTTCAAATCCCTGCATGGTTTTGCCCTACTCTATCTCTGTAACCTCATCCTGTTTTGTAACCCTTTGAGAATTCTATGTTCCTCGAATTCTGGCTTCTTGTGCATCCCTGATTTCCTACATTCCACCATCTGTGGCTGTGCCTTCAGCTGTCCAGGCCCCAACCTCAAGAATTCATTCCCTAAATCTGTCCTCCTCACTGCCTCTCTCTTCTTCAAGATACTCGGAGAGCCTTTCTCCAAGCTGTCCCAGTATCTCCTGACATGGTGTCACGTTGTGTCTCATAATGCTTTTGGGAATCACCTTGGGATTTTTCAATATGTTAAAGGTGCAATATGCAAGTTATTATTGCAGTGGGGATAGAAGGGCACCAGGGTCTGTCTGAACAGGATTGACAGATGAAACATTCACCTTTTGAAATGAGAAGAATGGAAAGAGGAGTGCTGGTAATGGAAGAGGAGAGGAAAAGATTGTCAAGATGAACTGAAAAAGTAGGAGGGGAATATCGTGCCCTGTGAACAGAAAATTGTAAAGCACGCAGGACATGTGGGAATAATAGTTGTCAAGGAGAAGAGCCTCTTCCAAGGGTGGGGTGGGGGGAGGTGGGTGTGGTGGGCGCAGTGAGAGTTTTGGTTAAAAGGAGTGTTACTTTTGAGATAGTTGGAGGAAGTGATACTTTGGTTGGTTTTCTGAAAACCCAATGTCACTTAATTTATCATTGATAGTTTTTTAGTCCAAAATATTAGTCAAGGGTAAAAGTGTTCAAAATTGAATTCATTATAAATTTTAGGCTTGGGAAAAAAATGTAATGTTCCAGGAATAATGGCCTGACTTCCCTTAGTGTAGCACTAATTGGTGCAGAGGAGGGGCAGGAAAGGGAAGTAATACACGCCATATATACCACTGAAATCCATTATGTCCTGTCATCATTCTGTTCAAAAATCCTATGTCAATTTATATGTGAGTCTTTCAATGTTAGTTGTGTTTACACCTTGTCACACCCTAATATGCGATACTCAGTTCCAGGTCTTGCTCAGAAGGTGGCTCCGACAACCATGTAGTTTTTCCAGAGCAAAATTATCCTCATTTCTCTGAAGCCATTTTGATTTTTTAAAACCTATTATTTAATAACATTAATTTTTTGGAATATTTCCAACCTTCCTCATCATTACCTGTTCATTATTGTTCACAGGGAAGTCTGCATGAATGAATTAATATTTCATTAGCCACTGATCAGAGGGTTGGGTGTTTAATGAAACAAGTTGAGATTTACAGACCTGTTTTTTGGTTTGAGCCTTCAGGAAAATGAATCTGCCAAGACTACCTGGCCTGGCCTACCAGGTACTCTGTCCCATGCTACATGGTTGATTCTTAATCTCATCTGAAATACTTTAGCAAGGCACTCAGATTCAAGAAGACATTTAGGGATGGACAATAAATGTAGCACCCTAGAACAAATACAAAAGCACGTCGGATACCAGAGTATGTCTGGTTACAGTGAAGCTGAGTTTAACAATGAGTCAGTACCTTCTGGATGGGAGAGGAAGGGAAAGAAAAATGGAAGTTGATTATATTATTTCTTATCATTTTTATATGTGCTTTTACATTTCAGATACTGCTACAAATGAAGAAAGGCAAACAGATCTTTCTACAACCACAACTGTAAACACAATAATAAATAAAACAATACCTCCAAACAACTCCCCAATTCCTACAGATAGACTCGACAAAAGCTTAATGCTTTCGGGAGCTCCTCACTGTGAGTATCTAAGTCTTGTAAAATGAAACATAGCAAAGGAAGACTGTTAAGTAAAGATGTGAATTATTTTCAGCAATTCTGTATTTACCTATGAATTATTTGTCTTTCGCTTCTTTTGGTCCTCTACTCCAAAGTTCTGGTTAGGTGTCAGCTGCTATATTGTGCACATTTCTGGGTGCCACGTTTTAGGAAGAATGTCAAGGTGTTGGGGAGGGTGCAGAGGTGATGTATGAGAACAGTACCAGGGATGATGGACTTCAGTTATGCAGAGACCAGAAAAATTGGGATTCAGTTTCACTAATTGGAAATCATGGGTGAGGTTTTCCAGTCCTGCCCACTGTGGGAATTGTGGAACAGAAAATTTGATGGATCAGCAGAATGTCGGTTGACGTTGGGTGGGAATTTCTGCTGCAGGCCTGGAAAATCCCACCCCATGTTTGACTAATTTATTGGAGTTTGTTGAGGAAGTAACAAGAAACGTGCATAAAGGGGAACCTGTGGATGTGCTTTACGTAGATTTCCAAAAGGCATTGACAAGGTGACACATCAAAGGGCACTATGCAAAATAAGAGCATATGGGGTGGCACATTAGCATGGATAGTGGATAGGTTAGCTAACAGGAAACAGAAAGTAGTGACAAAAGAGTCATTTTTCAGAGTACCACAAGGATCAGTGGTGGAGCCTCAACTATTTACAATTTATATCAGTGACTTAGATGAAGAGACCAAATGTATGGTTGCTAAATTTGCTGATGATACAAACTTAGATAAGAAAGTAAGTTGTGAAGAGGACGTAAGGATATAGATAGGTTGAGTGAGTGGGCACAAATAAAGTATAATGTGGGAAAATGTAAACTTGTTCACCATGGCAGGAAGAATAGAAAAGCAGCATATTATTTAAATGGAGAGAGAGTGCAAAACTCTAAGGTACTGAAGGATATTGGTGTCCTGCTACATGAATCACCAGAAGTTAGTATGTATGTACAGCAAGTTACTCGGAAAGCAAATAGAATGTTATCATTTATTGTGAGGGGAAGGGAATGTAAAATAAGGATGTTTTTCTACAGTTCTACAGGGCATTAGTGAGACCACATCTGAAATACTGTGTACATATTTGGTTTCCTTCTTTAAGGAAAGGGTATAAATATGTTAGAAGTAGTTCAGAGAGGTTCACTTGACTGATATGTGGGGTGGGGGTTTATCTTATGAGGAATGATTGAACAGGCTGGGCCTGCATCCATTGGTGTTTAGAAGAATGAGAGGTGACCTTATTGAACCACGTAAGATCCTGAGGAGGCTTGACAGGGTGGAAGCAGAAAAGATGTTTCCCCTTGTGGGAGAGACCAGAAATAGGGGACATAGCTTAAAAATAAGGGGTTACCCGTTTTAGACAGAGATGCAATGATCTTTTTCTCCTGAAGGTCATGAATCTTTGGAATTCTCTCCCCCACAGCGTGGTGAAGGCAGGGTCAATGAATGATTTTAAGGTAGTGGTGGATCGATTCTTGACTAACAAGGGAGTCATAGGTTATTGAGGCTAAGTGGGAATGTGGAGTTGGGGCCATGATCAGATCAGTCATGATACTTATGAATGTTGGAGCAGGCTTGTGGGACCAAATGACTTAGCCCTGCTCCTAATTGTATGTTTGTATGATCCTTTGACTAGAGGGGGTTAAGATGAGTCTTACTAGAGCCATTCAAATTAATGAAGGGTTTTGATGGAGTAAGTAAGGAGAAACTACTTCCACTGGCCATAGGGCAGAGGAGACAGGTTTAAAGTAATTAGCAAAAGAACCAGAAATGAGATTTTATTTTATACAATAGGTTATTATGATCTGAAATGTACGGCTTGGATGGTTAGTGGAAGCAGATTCAATAGTAACTTTTAAAAGAGGATTGGATAAATGCTTGGAAAGCAAGAAAAATTGCAGGACTCTGGGGGAAGTACAGGGGACTACAACTAATTGTATAGCTCGTCAAAACGTTAGCACAGGCATGATGGGCTGAAAGGTTTCTATCTATGCCAAGAAATACTATGGGTGGAATTGCCCCAGGTTTGCACTAAGTGCAGTAGCAGGTGGGAAAAAGGATGTTTTACCCGCCAGCTGCAATGGCGGCTTTTCACATTGTGTTCTCCCAGTCCCTCCATGTTAATCATGCAATCCCGGGAAGCATGTCCCGCCGTGTTAATTATGCAATCCCGGGAAGCATGTCCCGCCACGTTAATCATGCAATCCCGGGAAGCATGTCCCGCCACGTTAATCATGCAATCCCGGGAAGCATGTCCCGCCACGTTAATCATGCAATCCCGGGAAGCATGTCCCGCCACGTTAATCATGCAATCCCGGGAAGCATGTCCCGCCACGTTAATCATGCAATCCCGGGAAGCATGTCCCGCCACGTTAATCATGCAATCCCGGGAAGCATGTCCCGCCACGTTAATCATGCAATCCCGGGAAGCATGTCCCGCCACGTTAATCATGCAATCCCGGGAAGCATGTCCCGCCACGTTAATCATGCAATCCCGGGAAGCATGTCCCGCCACGTTAATCATGCAATCCCGGGAAGCATGTCCCGCCACGTTAATCATGCAATCCCTGGAAGCACGTCCCGCCACATTAATCATGCAATCCCGGGAAGCACGTCCCACCACATTAATCATGCAATCCCGGGGAGCGTGTCCTGCCACATTAATCATGCAATCCCGGGGAGCATGTCCCACCACATTAATCATGCAATCCCGGGAAACATGCCATTTTGATGTTAGGCGGCCTCTGATTTGCCCGCCACAATGTCACCTCGCTGGTTCCTCACGCTGGGATGCCATATTTAAAGTGCAGCTGCGTGCACATCTCTCAGTGACTCCAGCCCAGGACTGCTGCACAGAAGACATGGCCCCAAAAGGCAAAAAGACTGCAGCCCCCTGATTCAGTGACGCGTCCCTCAAGCGACTTTTCAACACTGTGGAGGCCCGCTGTGAAGTCCTGCTTACCCTCCCTGGGTGAAGGCCAGCAAGCATGGCCACCAATGCAGCATGGGAGGCAGTGGTCAGCACCAATACCTTGCAAAAAAGGACAGTCACCAAGTGCCACAAGAGGATGAATTGCCTCATCCATTCCACCAGGGTAAATCACTCTTCTCATCACTCTCAACTCGCAAACCCATCATACATCCACAGGAATCTCACAACTCAAGTCTAACCCTCACACACACCCTCACATCTCCATCAGGTTCATATATTCTCGAGCTCGTGTCATCATCACATCCATGTCTCCGCTCACCACACAAACATTCTACACAGTGCCATGTGTCCTGCTCACACTCTCCACCTGGTTTCATGCAGGAGAAGCTGGCTCAAAGCAGCAGGGAGAGGTCCCAGACCGAGAATGGAGTGGCCCACATTAACCCCCTCACTCACTTTGAGAAGCGTGCCATTGTGCTGATTGGTGAGGATGTGGGCCATGCCTGGGCGATGGTGAGGTCAGCGGCGAACAAGCAGATGAGGATCCTGCACCACATCATCCCTCTCCCAACACAACTGCGAATGCTCCTTCTCCTGTTTTTGACTCTGCTTCCATGCACTAATTATCTCTACTTTGGTTCACGGGAAGCTCTGCCAAGTGACTGACACCCTCATGTAGCCAGTCCCTCAGCTCCATCCAGGTCCTCACCTCCAGCCAAGAGGACGCCTCCTCCTATCAAGTGCTGGAAATAAGTAGCCTGAATGGTCCATCTCAATGCTTACCCACACCCCCCACCAGCACAGAGACACACACCTCGGTGAGATCTTGACCTGGAGCAGGCTTGGCTTCACAATCTGGTGGTCACAGCACAGACATGTGTCTGCAGCAGGAGGAGGCAGGTTTAGTCGAGCTCCCCAGCACTCTGAGCACTGCTAGGGAAGAGGCATCTGAGAGGTCCAAGTCAGCTGACAAGCCTCTATATTCGGCCTTCCAACTTATCACGGAGAGTCAGCAGAAGGCAGGGGAACATCATGCAAAGCTGTTGAAAGCCCTCAACAGAGTGGCATGCGAGTTGGAGGATTAAGACAGCAAAAGCATTCTGGGGCCCTGAAGGCCTCGGCTCTCCAGAGGACCCTTGCCGAAGTCATCAGAGGAAACAGGGCCAACCATTACACAGGCTGACTGCACCCCTGCTGCGGATGTCAAGGCAGCACCTGGGAAGAAGTGGTAGGCCTAGAAAAGTTAAGAAATTCTGATCACAGTTGGTTGCATGGGTGAACACATTCTGTCACTTTATAATCTGAAAATATATTGACTTTTGCTGCATAATGTGTAATGGTGTCTTTCAGCTTCATTTACAGGCTTCACAAGTCCTCCCATTGCTCACTCCCCCCTCCCCCACTAGCAGTTCAGCTGCATGCAGCCCGACCACGAGTGATTGTGGAGGGAGAATTGTGTGTGTGACAGGGCCTTTTGAAGCTTCATGCAAGCACTCTCGCAAGCACACGGATCCTTTCCCCATCACACTCACCCCAATGTCCTGAGCATTTTCAGAGCTGCCTGCTGGGGTTCCCTTTCTGACCAGCATCTCGGCCCACCCACTGATCACACTCCCATGTAGCACCTGTTCCTGCCCACCTCGAGTCTCCTTTCACTTTGGGATTTACAGGCATGGCGTGTGTAACCTTCTTCTTTAGCTCTCCTGTCCTTGCCCCGCCTCCAGTCACCCATGACCTTTCCCCCAGCCCTGTCAAGCTTCCTGGCATCACCTTCCACCTCCCCAGCATCACCAACTGGCCACAACCCTTTTCTTTTGGGGATGTCCATGTGAACATGCACGTTACCTATCTTCTCGAAAGGCACGTCCCCATCCACATTGATCTCCCCGACCTCCTACTTTCCACCCCCAGGGTCCGTGTGCACCACCAAGTCACCACCACCTCTCTTGCCATTCCTTCCATCAATACTATTGCAACCTCACCCTCCCAACCTACCAATTCATTCTGCCCACACTCATTCTTGCCATTCCCTCCTGCCACACCCACCCTCATTTTGCTACTCAGGAGGCATTGACTGCCCAGACCCCTCCCTTGCACTTTCACCTGGGCATTCTCCCCACATTCTCTTTCCCCGCCACCGTACTCCTTGGCACCCCCCACCTTAATCATTGCGTCCCCGCCCCACCCTACTCCTTGGCAGCCCCCCTCCCTACTCTTTGGCCCCCCCCTTACTCTTTGGCCCCCCCCTTACTCTTTGCCCCCCCCCCTTACTCTTTGGCCCACCCCCTTACTCTTTGCCCCCCCCCCTTACTCTCTGGCCCCCCCCCCCTTACTCTCTGGCCCCCCCCCCTTACTCTTTGCCCCCCCCCCCCCTTACTCTTTGGCCCCCCCCCCTTACTCTTTGGCCACCCCCCCTTACTCTTTGGCCCCCCCCCCTTACTCTTTGGCCCCCCCCTTACTCTTTGGCCCCCCCCTTACTCTTTGGCCCCCCCCTTACTCTTTGGCCCCCCCCCCTTACTCTTTGCCCCCCCCCCCCCTTACTCTTTGCCCCCCCCCCCCCTTACTCTTTGGCCCCCCCCCTTACTCTTTGGCCCCCCCCCTTACTCTTTGGCCCCCCCCCTTACTCTTTGGCCCCCCCCCTACTCTTTGCCCCCCCCCTTACTCTTTGCCCCCCCCTTACTCTTTGCCCCCCCCTTACTCTTTGCCCCCCCCCTTACTCTTTGCCCCCCCCCTTACTCTTTGCCCCCCCCCTTACTCTTTGGCCCCCCCCCTTACTCTTTGGCCCCCCCCCTTACTCTTTGCCCCCCCCCCCCTTACTCTTTGGCCCCCCCCCTTACTCTTTGGCCCCCCCCCCTTACTCTTTGGCCCCCCCCCTTACTCTTTGCCCCCCCCCTTACTCTTTGCCCCCCCCCTTACTCTTTGGCCCCCCCCCCCTTACTCTTTGGCCCCCCCCCCTTACTCTTTGGCCCCCCCCCCTTACTCTTTGGCGCCCCCCCCCTTACTCTTTGGCGCCCCCCCCCCTTACTCTTTGGCGCCCCCCCCCTTACTCTTTGGCCCCCCCCCCCCTTACTCTTTGGCCCCCCCCCCCCCTTACTCTTTGGCCCCCCCCCCCCTTACTCTTTGGCCCCCCCCCCCTTACTCTTTGGCCCCCCCCCTTACTCTTTGGGCCCCCCCCTTACTCTTTGGGCCCCCCCCCTTACTCTTTGGGCCCCCCCCTTACTCTTTGGGCCCCCCCCTTACTCTTTGCCCCCCCCCCCCTTACTCTTTGCCCCCCCCCCCTTACTCTTTGGCCCCCCCCCTTACTCTTTGGCCCCCCCCCCTTACTCTTTGGCCCCCCCCCTTACTCTTTGGCCGCCCCCTTACTCTTTGGCCGCCTCCTTACTCCTTGGTTCCCCCCCCCCCCCCTTACTCCTTGGTTCCCCCCCCCTTATTCCATGGCCCACTCCTCATGACTCCTTCCTCCAGCCTTCGTTCTTTCTCCACCCTTACTTCCTTCTCCCCTTCCTTCCTCCCACGGGGACTCCTTCCCACCTCAGATTTTGGAAGAGCCTATACAAGTTCATGAAAAAAGACCTCCCCAAACTTGTAAAGAACATATTTTTATTTTTTCCTTGGACTGTAGCTTTAAAAACTACCCATGGCTGCATTTTAAAAGTGGTTCAATGGGGCAGAAAGAAGAAAATCTACAATGTTGCTATATTGGAACTGCGTGTGCCAGGTTGGACAGAATAGTGCTGGAACGGAGACCTGGTTTAAGAGGGAACTGCCTAGCGACAGTGTTTAGATTGGCTCCTGGTCCAGTGGCCAGGCTCTGTGTGAGGATAGTGCAGTATATCAGCTCCTAGCCTGAAAACGAAGACGACCTGAAACCTCTCTCACCTGTGTTTTGTAACACTCTAGTAATCCTGCCACAGGAGCTAGGTAGCTATTCCTCACATCGTTGTATGCTGCTCTCTTTGAAGGACCCCTGTCAGGGGAAAAGGGGAAAAAATCACCGGTAGAGATATTATAAGTTAATTTCAACCAGAAAACCACAGACTGCAAGTGCTGGCAGACCACCTCATGTCAGCCTACGAGAAATTTGGAGGAAAGCTATCAAAGTCAACCCATCGAATCCTGAACTCCGGATTGGTACTATTGAACTGTTTTATCTCACCCTTAGTCTCCATGTTTTGTGCGTCTTATGTATGTGTGTGTGTTTATGTATTGGGGTTT
This sequence comes from Carcharodon carcharias, assembly GCF_017639515.1. Taxonomy (NCBI): domain Eukaryota; kingdom Metazoa; phylum Chordata; class Chondrichthyes; order Lamniformes; family Lamnidae; genus Carcharodon; species Carcharodon carcharias. Next base: position 23,480,482 of record NC_054475.1, read on the forward strand.
AAGAAGGGGTAGAGTTTAAATTATAGAGATAAAAGATAGCACTTTATATTTCTTTCTTTTGCCACTGGTTACAGACAGTTTGTTTAATAAACAGTTATTTACTTGTTAAGTTTCCAAACCTGGTGCTCGTATTCTTTTAATCTAAATTAAACAGGTAGAATTGGGGCAATTTGGTGGTCCAATTAAATATCTCACATTTGTCATGGCTCGGGGAGCGGTGGGGCTTGATACATCAGCGCACTATCTCCAGTGAGTCGTGGGTTCCACATGGGTTCTTATTACAGGAAGTAAGGAGTTTTTAAACTCTTCAAGAGAATCTCTTTGAGAATTTCATAGGTAGTTTCAACTTCTAATGCTCGTATCTACCTGTCAAAACTGCTTTGTTTAAGCCTTTCAAATTCAATGTAAATTTGCCCAGGCTGTTCCCTTAAATTTCAAAACTTTTGTCTATATGCTTCAGGGACCAATCTATATGTGCTTAAAATGGCCTTTTTCACCGCATCATAATTCTCAGAAACCTCCTCTGACAGTGAGGCATAAGTTTCCTGTGCTCTACCTGTTAATTTGTTTTGCATAGACAATATCCAGTTTTCTTTTGGCCAGTTCACCTGTTTAGCTATCTTCTCAAATGAAATAAAGAATGCTTCAACATCTCTTTCTTCAAATTTTGGAAGAGCTTGTTTGAATTTAAACATCTCCCCACTGGATTCTGATCTGGATATATTCCCTGCCTCATCTCCTGGTGTCTCATTTATAACTGCCAGCATTCTGAGCTGGAACTCTGTCTCTCTCTTTTTCTCTTTCCTCCTTTTCTAACTTCTCTGGGCAATTGCTTTTCAAACTTCATCCAACAACAATTTATTCATCCTTGTCAACTAAGAGTAAATAAAGTACAGTTTAAGAAATGTAAATTTCTGTTGCATTTTATTGCCATCCTTCTTCAATCTGTATGGCTTTCACTTGTGCCAATGCTCCCTTTGATTGGCTTTTGGGTGGTTGAAGCTGTTTACTGGGCAGTACAAGCTCATCCTATTTTCTCATTCTGGCTGTTGTGATGTGTTACAGGATAGTGTTAGGAACAACGTATAGCTTTAAGTTGAATTTATATTTTTGTAAATTTAATTCATGGGATGTGAGCGTCGCTGGCTAGGCCAGCATTTATTCCCCATCCCTAATTGCTCTTGTTCAGAGGGCATTTTTTTCTCTAAAGCCAACCACATTGCTATGGGTCTGGAGTCACATGTAAGCCAGACCAGATAAGGACAGCAGATTTCCTTCCCTAAAGGATATTAGTGAACCAGATGGGTTTTTACAACAATCAGCATTGGTTTCATGATCATCAGCAGACTTTTTAATTCCAGATTTTTATTGAATTCAAAACTTCACCATCTGCTGTGGTGGAACTTAAACCCCGGGCCCCAGAGCATTACCCTGCGTTTCTGGAATACTTGTCCAGTGCCAGTACCACTATGCCAGTGCCTCTCCTCAATCTGGAATAAAGGGTTAATCTCAGTAATAATGACCATGAAACCACTGGAAAAGAACCATCACGTTTACAAATGTCCTTTAGGGAAGGAAATCTGCCATCTTCTCCTGTTCTGCTCTAATATGAGTCCTGACCCACAGCAATGTGGTTGCCTATTTAACTGCCCTTTGAAACAGTCTAACAGGTCACTCAGTTGTCCCCATGGAGTGTAGCAGTTGAAAAAAGCAGCTTGATACTACACTCCTGAGGGCGATTAGGGATGGACAACAGATGCTGGCCTCACCAGAGATGTGCCTCACCTACGGATGTGTTTAAGAAATAAATTATTTTTATGAAGCAGTGTGATCTCCCCGTCGGAGGGGGTTGGGTGGGAGCGGGTGTGGGCGGGCGCGCAGCCAGTTGCTGTCCGCGATCAGCTGGGCGCCGCCATTTTGCGTGGTCGAGTCAATTAACTCCCGCCTAGCGTCATGCGCACCCAGAAGCGTTGAGCAATCCCTGTGCGGGTGGGGGGAGTAGGCCAAGTCGGGGCCTGTGCTATTTTGTGCAGGCGCACGATAGAGTGCAGAAATCTCCCTGAGGCACAGAGTTGCCTCAGGGAGATTAATTTGATTTTTTAAATTTTTAATGAAGGAAAAAATAAATTTTAGACGTCCCCTCATGTGACAGTGTCACATGAGCTGGGACATGTCAATGAATTTTAATTATACACCCATCATGAAACCTCACACCCTTCATGAAAACTCTTCCCGCCCATCGATGAGGTTTCGTGATAAATGTGAAGGCCACCTGAGCTCTTTGCCTGCCCCCCCAACCTTAAAGTTGGACGGGCAGCTCAGTTAATGATCTTAATTGGAATCTAAGTGGCCTTAATAGGTCTTTGACAGTTCGGTGGGCGAGCAGCAGACTCTGCTGCGTGCCTACGAACTGAGGATCTGAATGACGCACGGTGACATCGGGATGCATGTCCAACGTGACTGCCCATCATTTTATGCGTCGGCGAGCCCCCAACGTCAGGGACCCGCCCCCACTTGCCGAACAGAAGGTTCTGGCCGCAGTCCTTGAAAGTTTTGGAGTTGGTGTGTCGCATTTGTGCAAATTGGGAGCCCTGAAATAGTCATTTCTTAAGGCAATTGTACTCCACCTTTTCGAATAGTAGTTGTTAATATTTGGCACTGATCAAGTTTTGAAAGAAATATTCAGGACATTTTTATGAAATTGTGGCCATGTGCTCGGGATCCAGAAATGGATAACAAAAACAGAATTACCTGGAAAAACTCAGCAGGTCTGGCAGCATCGGCGGAAAAGAAAAGAGTTGATTTTTCGAGTCCTCATGACCCTTCGACAGAACTAGGTGAATCCAAGAAAGGGGTGAAATATAAGCTGGTTTAAGGTGTGGGGGGTGGGTGGGTTGGGTGGGGGGAGAGAAGTGGAAGGAGGTGGTGTGGTTGTAGGGACAAACAAGCAGTGATAAAAGCAGATCATCAAAAGATGTCACAGACAACAGAACAAAAGAACACATAGGTGCTAAAGTTGGTGATATTATCTAAACGAATGTGCTAATTAAGAATGGATGGTAGGGCACTCAAGGTATAGCTCTAGTGGGAAAAAAACAAAAAAACTGCGGATGCTGGAAATCCAAAACGAAAACAGAATTACCTGGAAAAACTCAGCAAGTCTGGCAGCATTGGCGGAGAAGAAAAGAGTTGACGTTTCGAGTCCTCATGACCCTTCGACGGTCGAAGGGTCATGAGGACTCGAAACGTCAACTCTTTTCTTCTCCGCCAATGCTGCCAGACTTGCTGAGTTTTTCCAGGTAATTCTGTTTTTGTTTATAGCTCTAGTGGGGGGAGCATAAAAGATTTAAAAATATTTAAAAATAATGGAAATAGGTGGGAAAAAGAAAAATCTATATAATTTATTGGGAAAAAAAAACAAAAAGAAGGTTTTTTTTTCCAATAAATTTTATATAGATTTTTCTTTTTCCCACCCATTTCCATTATTTTTAAATATTTTTAAATCTTTTATGTTCCCCCCACCCCCACTAGAGCTATACCTTGAGGGCCCTACCATCCATTCTTAATTAGCACATTCGTTTAGATAATATCACCAACTTTAACACCTATGTGTTCTTTTGTTCTGTTGTCTGTGACATCTTTTGATGATCTGCTTCTATCACTGCTTGTTCGTCCCTACAACCACACCACCCCCCTCCACTTCTCTCCCCCCACCCTACCCACCCACCCCCCCACACCTTAAACCAGCTTATATTTCACCCCTTTCTTGGATTCACCTAGTTCTCGCGAAGGGTCATGAGGACTCGAAACGTCAACTCTTCTTCTCCGCCGATGCTGCCAGACCTGCTGAGTTTTTCCAGGTAATTCTGTTTTTGTTTTGGATTTCCAGCATCCACAGTTTTTTGTTTTTATCCAGAAATGGATATTAGATTTGTCATAAAGTTTTTTTTGCATTTCATAGAAAGTCCATGCATCAACATTTGTTCAATGCCCTGAGAAACTCCTGCAGATAATCTTGTTGAGGTTAATGATTAAATCTCCAAGCTGCATTTACATTCTTGTGGAGAAATCATGGACATCAGTGCAATAAATAGCCAAAATATGCACTTCTAATTCTCAATCTTTCACACTAAAATTAAATGTATTCAACAATAACCATGATAAGAGTGCAATTTTTCACTAGCAATTTGCCCTCTCTTTCCTCATTTCCAGGTGACGGATTTGTGAACAATGCAGCTTTTCCATTATTTAAATTGTATAATAGTCTATTTGGATTGTAAGGAGAAAAAGTAATTCAATAGGATAATTCCTCAAGTCTGTATTTTTTTCTTGGATATTTGCAGATTCCTCTAATGAGTACTGGAAAAAGGGGATATATTTTGGTAAGTATAATGATGGGAAACTACTCAAAGCATTACTTAAAAATAGTAATCAATTTTGCATATGATGTATCTAGTATATTATAATTTTGATAAAAACAGTTAAAGACATTGCATCCCATTAAGTCATTCTTACAAAAACCATCGTGCGTGACCCCTATGGCCCTGCCCTGTTCATTCTGCTGATATCTGTCATAATTAAGGTATTAGATTGCCTATGAACTTTTTCTCCCTTGCCTGCAGGGTAACCTCCAAAGTACCCCAGGATCATTCTTGGTCCTTTCCTTCTCACCATTAACATCCAACCTTTTTGCAACAACATCTGTTACTGACAACACAACACAATCTCTGTTTTCCCTACTAATCCTCTCTCCCTATCTGACATCAAGAGCCAATTCTGTCCAGATAATTGTCAGTAAAACTATCCCCATTAGCTCCATTCACTATCTCTGAGTTTTTGAACTGGATTAAATCAAGCTCCATGACTGCCACTTCAGATTGAGTCAAATTGTGGTGTGATGCTAAACTCAGATTCCTCCTTCTCATTTAATGCATTCTGAAAATCACTTCCTTGCACCTTTGCAGTATTGTCCACATTCACCTCTTCCTCCACAATGATGCATCTTCAACACTTCAAGGCTCTGATAATCACTTAGCAGGCCTACTCTACTAGTTTCAATGCTTCCAGAAAATTCCTGCCAACATACTCACCAATGTAAAAGTTGCACAGTCCTGTCCTAACTGTCTCTCCAAGTCCCCTGGCTCACTGAGCTTTGGTGGTGTTGACTTTAAAATTCTCATTCTCAAGTTTTAAATTCCTCCCTGATCTCACTCCTATAGTCATTTTCTTCTGCCTTACACTCCAATTTCTCTTAAAGCTGAGCTTCTCCATTCCTCCTGCTCCATTTGTGGTGGTTGCTTTTCAGTAAGTATACCTCTTTGGAACTCCCTCTAATTCCTACTTTTAAAGTCTGCTGAAAACCCTCTTTCAAAATATCTTTGAGCCTCCACTAGACCAATCTCAGCTTTCCCTTTTCCTCTCTTACTCAGTGTTCACTGTTTGTTTCCTGCTTGATGTGAACTATTTTAATATCTCTAATGTGTGAGGACTGTTAAATAAATGTAAGCTTATTATTTAAAAAAAGATTTTACAAGAAGTCCTTGGGCAGGATTTTTTGGATGGTGGGATTTCCTGACCCGCCACCTGAAGAGTCGACGGGTCAACACAACGCTGCTGACACTGGTTGCCCCACCGCCATTTAAACCTCAGTGGGATGTTAATTGGCTAACGGCGAGGCTTCCGCCCCCACGAGGGAGAGAAGGCTGCCTTAGAGAGCAGCCGGCTAAGCCAATTAGCTGATGGCTCTGTAGTCCCAGCAGCTCCAGGTCCCGGTCTGACTGTGGCCACTGCTGGGACTACGGGCAGTCCCTGAGGAAGAGGAGATAATGGAAGCAGACTTCAGGTCACCAGGTATTGACAGAATCTGGCTGGCAGGCACCAGGAAGTGGGGGAAGAGGGGGTGATGTTCTGGGGTTTGAGAGGCAGAGGGGAGGGGTAAAGAGGGGAAATGACCTTGTGCAGGTTGCCTTTTATGGCCAATGAAGAATCCCCCTTCTTGCCTCATCCAGTAAAAGCTGTGGGGCTACCCACCTGGCGTGGGTACACCCTGCCGGGTGTAAAATAGCAGTGGAAGAGGCATGGCATATTTAAATGGCCATAATTGCACACGTAAGGGACTCAATGGGCCCTAGGGTGGGCAGGTAGGCAATGGGCAGGCTACATGCTGCATTTTATGACCCCCGCGCCACCCCCCCCCCCCGGCAAAACCATTGTCGGGAACTGTAAAATTCCACCTCTTATTTTTTAGGTCAGTTTTTCAAAGACTGAGAACATATCATGTTCATTTCACTGTGAAATTAATATTAAAACCCTGATGTTAACCTAACTCACTTAGTGGGAATGGGGCAGATTCTGTTTGCACACCATCTGTTTTATACCCCATCTGTTGTTACCATCCTTTGACTTCAATTGTCTGTGGAACAGGGTGAGATGTAATGTGCAAGTCTGGCCCCAGGTCTCATCTTTCTTGTATTGATTTCAGGAGCCATCCCTGGTGCCATTGTTATAGTACTAATTATAATCAAGGTTATTTATGACAGAAGAAAATATGGGTGAGTGTAGAACTGCTTTTATTCTTATATTTCTCTGCATCATTTTTGTAAATTTGGATAATATAAATCCAGTGGAAACTTAAATATCCACCACAATTGAGGTGACATGGCCAGCAATAGAAACTGGAAAATAATTAAGCATTTCTGAATGACTGAACACGCATAAGCCTCCATGGCACTATTTTGAAGAACAGGCCAGTTCTCCATCCTGTCCTGGTCAATATTTAGCCCTCAATTAACATTATTGAAAAAACAGATTTTCTGGTTATTATCATGTTGCTGTTGTGGGAGCTTTCTGTGGCTGCCATTCTTTCCTACATTAGAACAGTACTTCAAAAGTACTTCAATGGCTGTGAGTGACTTGGGACGTCACAAGATTGTGAAAGGTGCAATATAAATGCATGTCTTTTTACCCCACATATTCCGTGGGAAAACACCATTGCACCTGCAATGAGATCAGGTGACATTGCAACAGCTGATTGTTTGCCTGATCTACAGCTCCCCTATCCACCCTCTCACACCTTCAGCCATTAGGATGAAGTAATTCTCTGGTTGTCAAGCAAAATCTGCAAGTGCAGAACCATAGCATCTTGCTCAACCCTGCGTTCAGCTTAATCCTCAACACTTGCTCCATTACCACTTGTGTCATCTCTGTCTACTGTTACCCCCTCCTCCTTATTGGAAATCATTCTGAGAAATTTTCTTGCCTATAAAAATTGTTACATAAGTGCAAATTGGAGTTATCTGAGAGAAATGCCCGTGATTCCATACTGATGGTTCGCTTGTGAAAGTTTAGTCCCAACAATTGGTTTATCATTGTCCCTGGATGTTCCACATAACTGATCTCACTATTTGCTGGACTCCTTCCTCTTATGGACTACAATGAGAAAATAATGTTTAGTTTTCAGTAATATATTTTTTCCGAAGTATCATGTTCTCTTGCATCATGAGAAATTGGCTGATGGAATGGAATGTTCCAACAGTTAAACTGCAGTTTATATATTTAGGTAGTCAGAGATACAGAGAAACTGCTTTCATATTGTTTAGGTCTTCAAGAGTAAGAATGACAGCAGCAACTGAAAGCTAAATGCTTTACACATTTCAAGACCTATGGCTCAGAACTCTTTCTCTTGAGTCTTCCTGACTGTCACTCAATCCGGTATTATTGTGATGTGCAACTGGGATTTTTCTGTGCTGTTGTCTTAATGCCACTTGTCCTTGATGTCATGGCACTGCTGCGTTGCACTTAAAGTGTCTGCTTGTCCGCGTGAGCGTTTTGCAACTGCCATACTGCGGGACTCCACACTGTTCAGATGTAACTATAGGAGAGTGATACACTCAAGTTGCTTTCCTGAGACCCTGCAATAAAAAATAGATAAAATGTCAAATGTACTGTCAGTATCAGTATTGTATTGGTACCTTTGTAATGTATTTACTCTTTATAGCTGTGCTCTTCACAGTTTTTAAAAAACTTTTACTAGAGCTAGTTGATCATATGCTGCCTCTCTGTTTGTTTTGCCACTTCTTCCTTTCCATCTAGATCCTATAAAACAGGGAGTCAATTCCTAGAATGTCACAAGGACACTGAACTAGCAACAATTCAACTTATTGGAAATTGAAACTGCAGCCGTTTTAGATGAATGGTCGTCAGTCTTGGGGAAAATAATATTCCAGTCCTTTCAGTTCAATGGATCAAATTCATAAAGATCTCCATGACAAGACAGAGGAATCAGAAAGCAGCATGATCTACGTGCTACTTCTAGAACTTTGGAGACTATATAAAAAATAAAAGGTTCAAATTTCTTTGCTCAGTATTATTTTTTGATGTGAATTATCTTAAATGTAAATGTTCTTCTGTACCATGGTGTAAATATAGCCCAGATTTTGCAATCTTGGCAAAAATTAGGTTGTACTGGCTCAATGGATGGGCATGTCTGTAGGCAAGGGGTGAGCCTCTCACTGCAGCTTGTGACATAAGACGTGCTCTCTATTTGACAGGCATTGAGAAAGTTTGCCTATAGTATATTCCCTGTGACAATCCAGGATCACTGGCGATTTGATCTGGCAGGGAATGTCCCTTTAAGGAGAAATGCAGCATCAGCCAAATTCCAAGAGCGGGACAAGTTCAGCTCTTCAAAAATCATAAAAATTATGTAAAGAAATGCAAACCCTAGAAAATGCTTCCAAAAACAATTGGGACAGAGATGGCAAATAAGCAGCCCTACTTTGTGTGTACAAAAAATATTCAAAATGATAGGACTGAAGAAAACTCCTCAGCCCATCTGGTCAGGCACAAAAATCTAGCCCCCTTAAATATCTCTACACTCTGTTTTCCTGGACAAACCACATGCTCTGTGCAACCTCACTCCTCTTAGCATCAGCTAATGTCCCTGATTTTATGTTGATTTGAAACACATTAATGTGGCTGAATTGATTTATTCCCTTAAGCACGTTGAATGGGGTCTGCCCTCAGTCTTCTCTTATTCAAAGTAAATAATCTCGACTGCTCCTCATAACTTATTGTTTTAAATTAGGTATCCAGTGGGATGTCTTTTTCTTCACTGTCTCCAATTTCTGAATACCCTCACTGGTGACAAGAGTTGCACACAGTGCACCAGGGTGTGGAAATGCCAGAACCTTGTAATAAACTCATTGTTGCTTTGAGAGATTTGTGCTTAACCACTCTGATCATACATTCCAAGGTCTGGTTAGCTTTGTTATTCTATCAGGACATTGCACTGTTAGTTTCAGTGAACTATCCACCAAAACCCATCACTTGTGTTGTGTACTGTGTTCAAAGCTATAAAGCTTATATTCCTATTATTTTTTTCCCTTTTTGTAATCTCGTTAGCTCATATTTCATGGTCTCTCTACACTGTGCCTTGGATGAAGGATCATACTTGTCAAGTTCTTGTGCTCAGAAAGAGAGAAAATAGTCGTCAAAACACCCTGTGCTCCTCTTACATGATCAGGCAACTCAAAGGTAACATTGGAACCAATCTTTATATTGGAGCAAGCGGGTGGCAGAAAGAACTTAAAGAATGAAGAAAAACAACATGTAGGGCATGTTACGACTGGTCCCCAGGTGAGGTCCCCCAATTTGTTATGATCCCAGACATGATACACCAAATTGTTAACTTTCCGAGCAGGACCCCCATTTTGTTATGCCCCTGGGCAAGGGGGAATGAGCTGGCTCCCCTTCTTTATTCAACCTTCTCAGTTGGTCGCAACAAGATTTAATTTAGGGATCCCTTCCCTGATGGATACGTTTTCTCACTCCAAATTATTTGTGTTTTAGAAGTAGCCAATTTAAGCAGGCTTTCTTAAGTCAAAGAAATATTAAATTTATTAATTACTAAAACCCAAGAAAAAAATAATAAAAACCCAACACACATACACAGAGATCAGAAATGAGAAGTTGAGTCCAAAATTAAAATATAAAAAGGGTATATGAATCAGTCTTTGGTGTGTCCGTGAGGAGCAGATGGAAAAATGCTGCGGCCGTTAAGTTGAGAGATTCTGGTAGGGGTGACTTTGGCAGTTGAGCTGTTGGTTTGGAGACACTTGGTTCTGCTGATTAGCTGAAGGAGTTGTCCCATTTCCTTTTTGACTGTGGCTTTGCTGACTTGCCCCCAGCCACAGAGAGAGAGAGGAGAGAAAGACTTTTTCCTGCAAGCTGCAGGGATTCCTATTTGCTGTTTTTCTGCTGTGACCTTCACAGCACACACTAGCATAGCTGAACTAGAACATAGCTCAGGTTTGCAGCTGGCTTTTTAACCTATTTTGTTGTGTATTCCTGGAAGGGAAAAGAACAAACACGTATTTCGCCCAGAAGCTTTCTTTCAATTCAGTTCATTTCCACATTCTGAGATACAACTCAATAGGAAATGGTTCCTGCTGAGATGTGGCAGTCTCTTTTGTCTCCTCAACCACAGGAAAGTCAAGTTCACTCTTTTGCATTGTATTTCTTCCTTTTAGGTGTCTGTCTAAAGTGGGCCTTGACACCTTAGGTGTCACATGTTCCCTCTGGACTAGTCAGTCCAGCATAATCCACATAGGAATTTCCCAGAAAGTGGGTTACTTTACATTTACTTTATAAGCCTTTGCTTGTAGGTAATTGTAAAAAAACATATCTTCCTTTAAAAAGTTCAGTCTATCTTAAGTAATTTGTGGCTGTGATTCCCCTGTCATGACACAGGACAAGTTATTACAAAATGCAGTTACTTCAATGAATGACTGAAATTTTCTGACTTTCTTGAATATAGAACACAGATGGCAATTTGCAATATTTCAGCAGGTTTAGGGATGTAAGATTGTATCATTGATAATATATATTGCCACAATTGTTAAGATGTCTGATCTGAGGTTGCCACTTGGAGATATCCTGTGTAATTTAATTCAATGTAATGCTGCTGTATTAATACCGATGAGTTTACTGGTGTAGTGTGTAGAACTATTTTGTATGGTTTCTCAGTTGCATATGATAAATGGCTACTTCAGTTATGAACTATGCAATAATATGTTTATTATATCTTGAAAGGTATATCTGAAGAGGTTTTTTTCTGACATTCTAGTTACATTTCAATATGAAAAACTTGCAAAGTAAAATGTCAGTTGCCCAATCCAGTGTCCATCCTAGAATAACCCTCTTGTCCCCTTTATGCCATGTCAATGATCAACACCCGATTGCAGCAGTGTAGCTCCAATTATTGGCCAGAGGTGCTCACATCCCAAGAACAAATAATAAAGTCTGTCTACCTAATAATGCCCTTAATTGTTGCCTTTGCAACAGTGCCAGAAACCCATTGCTGCCAGCATTAGCCAAGAACCATTTCACTGTCTGACCCAACATTACTGACACCCAGCAACATGATCCCATGGGTTTTCAACTAAAAGATTTTAAGGGACCAGGAATATATGTCATCAAACATTGTTTTGTTTTAAATTCCATTGACAATTTAATAAGAACATAGGAAGGGGAGTCGATCATTCATGCCATCAAGCCTGTTCTGCCATTTAATTATAATCATGGTTCTGTACCTCAACTTTATCCTCCTATGAACTATTAATACTTGAAGCCAACACTTCAGTTATTTAAATAGGATAATTTATTAAATAAGGAAAATCAAGTGGCCCGCTTTACCAAATCTGCAATCTAAACTTACTTTTACATGTTGGGACCACACCGCTCCAACCATCAGCTGTGCATATCCGGTAGTCACTACCAACCAGTTTGTACCTAGAAATGAAAAAAACAAGCCATTGTAGAAAACCAAAAGAGAAATCACTTATTGCCAGATAAGTGAGCTGAAAGTTACATGTGAAATTAGTGCAGCATGCTAATCAGGAAATGAATCTAATGGTTAAACTGGTTTCAACTATGAAACTATTAAATAACATCATAAAACCATTATTAACCCAGGGGGGCTTGCTATGCAGGGAGCATGACAAAAGAATCCTGGCATGTTTGCAGACTCCCAGGGAGGGTCCCTCATTCAAAAGTGCTCAGTGCCTGTTTGAGGTACCCAGCATTGTGAAGGTGTACCCCCTGTCCTTGCTGCCAACCCCCATCCTGCCACCCTCTTCCTGCCATCACTCACCTGTGGCCTCCAGACGGGTGTAGAACTGGCAGCAGACACCGTCTTCCCAGTGGTGCTGCTGAGTACAGAAGAGAACCTCTGATTGGCCGACAGCTCTCTATACGCGGGACTTCCACCCACAAGGTCTTTCATCTCAGGTGAAGGCCCACCACTGGCCTGTCAAGTGCCTGAGTGGCACAATATGTGGCAGACCTTCTCAAAAAAGAGGTGACGCGGTTCTTGCCAGCTTTTCAGTTGGCAACTGGGACCTCTCTTGCCTCCGCCAAATTCTGAACAATGATCTCATTGTCTGTCTAGATCTGGTGCTATTCTTATTGTATAGACTTTAAAGATGTCCATAGTGAAGGTGGTGTATGCTGCACATGGATACATTCGGGGAGTGAAGTCACCGTGCAGCAATACAAAAGGCATGGCAGGCAGAGCCAGAAGAAGAAGACAATGAGGAAGATTCAGATGAGTTGCCAGTTCCACTGAACTGCAGCAAGAACGACAATCTGTCATTTACTGGGGAACTGTTACCCTCAACTTTTGAAGCTTCCCATCACATGTTTCTAATGAAACAATGATGTAACCAAGCAGAATGGGAAACTAAAGATCACAATCCTCCCAATCTTCAATATAACATACAGGATTTGTCTATAAAAATAAAGCATTTCTCCTTCCTGCTTGAGCTATTAAAAGCAATTTGGAAATATTTCATAAGGAGATATTGTGACATCCCTCAACATCATCCCAACATCAAAAACATAACCCTTCAGCAAAATCATTCCAGAATTTGTGCAACTGAATGCTCACCCTTCATCACAATGAAATGTAACTTTATTTCCCAAAGTAGTATCGGATGCTTCATAATCTCTCCTGGATTGCCACAACCCCTCGGTAGACAGAAACAAAGTGTTATAAACACCAAGATCACCAAAGGATTTTTCAATGTAATTCATAGAAATATAAAGGTTAAAGGTGATTAAAGTGCTGCACATTGTTCCAGAATACCTGCTAGCCTAACTGTTGGAATTATTTGCAAAATTTTAGCAAACGGGAACACAATACAGTCCAATGATCCAAAACCCCATGATGTCAGGGCTCTGACTTCAGCATAAATTTTTAAAAAACACACAATCAACTTTTGCATGTGTGTGGGTTATATTTTTATCAGGCATCAGAAAATCACTGGTGTGAAACCAAGGGCAAAGTATCTGTAGTAATGGCCCTGGATTGTGACGTTGGCTGGGACAACTACAAACAGTGTCAGTTACTATTCTAGTCACTGGTGGCTTCTCCCTTTGACTCCCAGTGATCTCAGTTTTATAAGGGACCTTTTGTGTCTTACTGACTTAAATAATGCTTTGATGTTGAGAGCAGCGGCTGTCACCTTTCAAGGTCCATTGCACTGATTTTCCTTGTTTCACCTCCATTTCTTCTTTGTCCTCTTCAGCTCCTGCTGTAGTTAGGCTCACTCCTTATCCTGCTGCGTGTTTATGCCTTTCTGTGCTCCAGTTATGCAGCAGACCATGGTTATTTAGGATACATTTACTGGGCTATAGAAGATCAACTTGCTGGGGTAATCCAAGCATTAATACATATTGTAGGATCCATGTATCTATGGATAATTAGATTTAATCAATAACTGCACAAGATCTTGTTTATGGGTAACCACATGGTTAAAAGCTAACAGCAAAGCATGATGGTTAACATTGTTCACAAAATACTAAGATATAGTTGTAAAATTGCTCCTCTTATAGCACGAGTACTCAATAGTGTAGAAGAAGTGAGATGAGACTGCTAAGCTAGAAGCTCCCTAACATGGATTGTATGTGAGATAAATATCAAGCGAAATCCTGTGTGCAATAGTCCAGTGGTTCAAGAAGGCAGCTCACCACCACCTTCTCAAGGGCCTAACCAGCAATGCCCACATCCCAAGAATGAATTTAAAAAATTACAGAAAGTGGCTGATGTAGGCAGACATGTGAGCTTTGAATTGTCTGCAAAAAGCAGAAAAATTGGAAATTTTGGCTCAATCATGCTAACCAGCGACAACTATAGCCTAATATGACATGAGAAGGGTCTCTCAGCAGGATAATAGAAGGACCCTTCGAGACATCATTGGCATATCTCAAGAGAAGCGATACCACGGTCAACAGAACATAATCCAGAAGACAATGCTCGGTGACTTTGGAGAACAAGGACCAGAGGTCACTGATTACACAACTGCCATTGTTAAGTAGCAATTTTGTGTATGCTAATCGAACTTAATAGGCTCATGTTGCTAATTGACACATTCAGTGTCTTTTCTATTGGGTCAAGGAGTGATTAAAATCCTAATATTTACCTCATATCCCTACAATATGTTTTAATTTAAAACCGCTGTGCCCTACATTAATTATGGTTGAGGTACATACCTCATTGTGGCTGCATTTTGCTGCTTTTCAATGCTTTCGAAATGAGGTCATCAGCAATATCCTCCTGTGACAGTCAATCTGATCTTTTAAGTAACACAGGCACCATGGACAATGAAGACATTTTGATTGCTTCCTTGAGAACATGCATTTACTTTCATTATCTTTCTGTGTACAAACTAACTGAATTTTCATTGAACGGAAGATCTTTCTGTTCATATGGAAACACTGCCAATGGTTGTATAAGTGCCATCAGTGATGACCTAAGCTCTTGCCAACACCAGTGAAAATGTTATGGTGCTTTGAGCTGATGCCATCTTTCCACACTTAATGCACAGAGTACTTAGGGAACTCCAGAGAAATTGCCACCCTCAGCACTTTCACACTTCCAGTTCTTCTGAAGATATCAAAAAAGCCTCTGGAAAAAGAGAAAACAACTCTGAGGTCAAAGTTAGTGTTAATGCAGGCCAATATTTACAAATTACTGAAGATTAATGTATGCACAGGAAGTTCAATTGCAGCAGCAAACAGTGAAGCTGGGGCAAAGTACTGGAAAATGCAACACCCTCCACAGCAATAGAAACTGACAGTCAAAATAGAATGAAACTAATGTGTTATCCATTGTTCAGTGGTAACTTTCTTGTCTCTGAATCTGAAGTAATTATTTTTTGGCTGCTTTGCTAGCTGAGCCAAACATAAAACATCTTCTATGCTGCTTCAACATGTCTCAACCCCCAAGGGGAGGAACAATAGAGTCTGAGCATGAAGTGGTAACAACACAGATATTGAAACACTTATTTTCTAATACCTGATTCTAATTACCTCCACCTAGCCCACCACTGTTCCAATCTGCAGTCCCCAATCTGATTTTACTTGATAAAGTAGCTCATTTCCTTGACATTCTCTCCAGAAAGTATATGATGATATCTTAGAGCAGCCTAACCCAAACTATTCCTCAAGCAGAGAGAGAAAAGGAAGAAGTATCTAAAGAATGTATTTACAACTTTATTAAGCACACAAATGAAGGGCAGTAAATAGTCATCACATGTACAGAGTCAAAACTATTCCATTTTCAGCCTTTATCCAGATATTTATATTTAACTCAGCACCAAAGGACAGTCCTGCAAGGAAGCCCTTGCTCCCTATAAGCAGCAATGACATTATGTGTGCAACATATGGTAACGTAGCATTGCCTGATGCTGAACAGAAATACTAGTTACTAAATTTAGAATATTGAATCAGCCCTTTCACTTCTCGGATTATCAAACCATTGCTGAGGCTAAAAACTACAGAACGAGTTTATTAAAAGCAACAGATAAACAGTAGCAACTAAGTGAGGTAACAGATTGCAATATCTATTCTGACTTGAAGTTAATAAATAATAAACATACATTAATCTTCACTCATTTGTAAATATTGTCCTGCATTAACACTAACTTTGACCTCAGAGTTGTTTTCTCTTTTTCCAGAAGCTTTTTTGATATCCCCAGAAGAACTGGAAGTGTGGACGCTGATTCCCTTTGAAGATTGACCAGAAAGATGAATCAAATATAATTGTCAATCATAAATAACCTTAAAGACACAAAAAAAGTTTGCAGCTCCAAGGGTGACACACTGAAGTCATTAATTACAAAACCCATTTTGACTTAGCTAACAATTTGTTGGAACAATGTAAGCAATTACAAAAGGTTGCAATAAAACCATTACTGTATTAAGAGACCCCTGATTCATCTAACAGAAATTTACCAGGCCATTTCCCAACCCATTGCTTTGGGGGCGGGGCTATAAAATACAGCGAGCCATTCAAATGTCCGTTGACTTTGGCGGGACTGGAAAATCACGCCAGCGGTCAGGGCTGTAGAATTCCACCCTTAGACTTTGTGTTCGCAAACTTGCTGATGGTGCAGTGGACTGGAACCAATGTCTGTCCTCAATCAAAGCAAGAGATTTTGTTTCAAAGCCAGAGAACAGAGTTATTTGCATGGCAATGGCATTGTGCCTACGAGTTCCATTAGGAACACCATGATTGAACCAGCAGTTGGAATCTTGGAGAAGTGCCACATTCAGGCTGCAGAAATGTGACTCAGCGAAGCCCTGAAGAACATTGCTTTCTTTGAGTCTGCAGCACCCAATGGAGCAAGTGGCCCTCTTTAGGAAAATAATCAATTGACTTTAGGATGTACACCCTTTCGCCAGTATGGTCCAAAGGGCCTCAGAGGGGCACCACAATTGCCTATTTGCAATAAGCAAATCTTAAAAGGGATGAAACCATGTAGATCGGGAGAAATTGTTTCCACTGGCAGGAGGATCGGTAACTGAAAGATGAGAGATTTAACATATTGCCAAAAAATCCAACATACATAAGAACAGAGTAGGCCATTCAGCCCCTTGAGGCATTCAACTGGATCATGGCTGATCTGTTCATACGTACCTTAACTTCATCTATCGGCCTTCGTTCTGTAACTCTTCATACCCTTGCCTAAGAAAAACCTATCAATATCAGTTTTGAAATTTTCAATTGACTTATCTCTACCGTTTTTGAGAGAATCCCAGATATCCACTACCCTTCGTATGAA
This sequence comes from Carcharodon carcharias, assembly GCF_017639515.1. Lineage (NCBI taxonomy): Eukaryota > Metazoa > Chordata > Chondrichthyes > Lamniformes > Lamnidae > Carcharodon > Carcharodon carcharias. Next base: position 23,497,605 of record NC_054475.1, read on the forward strand.
CAAATGCTTTGTGACATCTCCCCTGAATTGTGTAGGTCTACCTTCAAGGTTATGCACCCTTATTCTCAAAATGTTTTTCTCTTATCTAGTCTACCAAATTCTTTATTTTTTACTTGTTATGATCTGGAATGCAATGCCTGAAGGGGGAGTGGAAACAGATTCAATAGCAACTTGAAAAAGCTGCTCTGCAGTAAGTGAACATTGATGAACTCAAACCATCCTTACTTGTTTCAATCACATTCTTAACTGTTTTGACACTATTCATGGACAAGTCACCCACATGTTGTTTTCCTACCCCAAAGTTTCCATTTTTTCATATTAAATTCCATCTGCCATTGCTGCAGGCTCAACTTGTTGGCCCACTTGCTTTGCAGTACTCCAATTTATTCTTCAGATTCACTGCCCTTGGCTTGATCTATGAACTTAAACAGTTTGTATTAAGCTTCTGAATGAAATTAGTTAATATTCATCTTCATAACTTTCTCTACATTCTTGCAGCTTTTGTCCCCTTTACAATTCCCTTTGGAAATGCTACACACAACTTCCATTGTTATCATAATACTACAAAATGCTGGAAAAACTCACATTAGGCAGCATCTGTGGAGAGAGAAACAAAGTTAGCATTTCAGGTCTGTGACCTTTCATTTGTTTGAAAGGTCACAGACCTGAAACATTAATTCACTTTCTCTCTCCACAGATGCTGCCAGGCCAGCAGAGCTTTTCCTGCATTTTCTATTTTTATTTCAGGTTTCCAGCGTCTGTAGTGTTCTATTGTTCTGTTGTTACCATTTTTGTTTCTCCTTTATTCAGAGTTGTGACATTCTGTGAATAACAGACACATTTTTCAAACTGAAATTCTTCAATAATCCAGGAAGACTTAACAACCCAGTGTGAGTGAGTAAAACAGAACTTGCTTCATTGCTGATCGCTATCCAGTAATCCCTACAGGGAAGTTTTTTTGTGCATACTGAGCCATAAAATAAGCATAGCACAGTGTGATGCAGTCATAGTTGAATTGCTTGCCATCACTTACTGTTCAGGTTTGCTCATAAGGACAGTCTTTTGGGTAAAAAAACTGGATAATTGCTTGAACCCATGGAACCTCATTGCAGCCAAGTAATTTCTTTCAATAAAGAAAGAATATGAGGAGGAAAAAAGAATTTGATTCTAAAATTGCAGAGATTTGACTTACCATTTTTCAACCAAGAACCCTCTCAGTTGCTGCTGCTGCTAACCTTCGAACAGTTTTGTGGTTTTCTTACAGGCTTTTCAAAAAACACTGGAATTAGAAAGCTTCTGGAAGGTTGGAAGCAGTGCAGCAGCTCAGCGAAATGACCTGAAACTGACAGAACGACATTAAACAAATCGGAACTCTCGGCCTGACAAATCCTTTCTTTTAAGCCACTTTGTCAGGTCTGCAGCTCCGACTGCTCAGTGTGGACAAGGAGAAAAACTCTGTTTACATGACAAAGCCCAGGTGCACCCCCAACCCCCCCACCCCCCACCACCTTCTCCCCAGCCCCCAGACCGCAGTGTTTGGCACCATCTGCATCCCCCTCTCCTGGGCCCTGATGGTGTGTGGCTTGGAGGGAAATTTGCACATTGTGGTGTTCCCATGCATCTGCTGTCTTCAGCGATGGCAATGCCATTGAATGCCACAGAGTGATGGTTAGATTCTCTCTTGTTAGAGATGTCCTTTGCAGTGTGATTGTTGTCACTTATCAGCCCAAGCCCAATATGATGCACACTCAGCTTTTGAGGATGTTATGAATCCATTCTTTCTTCCCTAAACCCCTCTGCCTTTCCACCTCTCTCTGTACCTTTAAAGCCCGCTTTAAAACATATGACGTAACTGCGCCACCTTCTTTGACTCAACCTTTGCCTCTGTTAACATAAGAACAGGAAGAGACCATTCAGCCCATTGTTCCATCATTCAGTTAAATCACAGCTGGTCTGTATCCCAACTCCCAGCATTTGGAGCTTTTTGGGAATGAGTTCTAAAAACAAAATGGGAAGTCCCATCAACCTGGAATTAAAAAGTCTAATGATGACCATGAAACCATTGTCAACTATTGTAAAAACCCATCTAGTTCACTGATGCTCTTTAGGGAAGGAGATCTGCTATCCTTACCTGTTCTGGCCTACATGTGACTCCACAGCAATGTGGTTGACTCTTAAATGCCCTCTGAACAAGGGCAATTAGAGATGGGCAATAAATGCTGGACTAGCCAGCGATGCCCACATCCCATGAATAAATTAAAAACACACTTCAGCACACCCCTGAGTGCTTCTTTGTGAATGGCTGTTACTGTTACTAGGCAGGCAAACACAGAAATCAATCTGTATACAGGAATGACTCCACAAGCAGCAACTGAACGAACTAGTGACTCTCCCATGTAAAAGCAAAAAACTGCGGATGCTGGAAATCCAAAACAAAAACAAAAATACCTGGAAAAACTCAGCAGGTCTGACAGCATCTGCGGAGCGGAATACAGTTAACGTTAACGACTCGAAACATTAACTTCCTCTCCGCAGATGCTGTCAGACCTGCTGAGTTTTTCCAGGTATTTTTGTTTTTGTTTTTGTAGTGACTCTCTCCTGGTGGTGTCGAGAATGGGATAATTGTTGCTCAGAATTATTTCATACCGTTCGGATCTTTTACATCCAGGCGAAGAGGCAGACAGGGCGTCGCTTTAACATCACATTGACTGCAGCACTCCCTTAGTATCACACTGACCTGTTTGTTTAGATTAGTCAAGTTAAATTCTTGCTGCATGATCTGTTGGTTAATCTCAGAGGGTCGGGTTATGGGTGTGTTCCGATTACCTCAACAGCCCTGGACTGACAGCTACAATTCCTGTTTGCAATCTGGACCCTACTCAAACAATCGGCGTGCAGATGTGTCGGATGTGACTGTGGAATTATACCCAGCCTAGTGAAGTAGCTTTCAAAACTTTCTTTCTGGGTTTACACACAATTCATGATCAGCTGGCAAGGTACTGGAACGCTGCCAATCCCTGTGGAACACTGAGTTAGGAGATGGGCGGACCAGAGAAAATCTCCATACTTACGCCAGAATATTGTGCTGCTCTCTACTTTCGACTGAAAAAAGGTGACCAACTGGTCAGATTAAGACAGCAGGGCAATAGTCCGGTACATTCCCAGCGTTTTGTGTACATTTAGGCGGTGTTAATTTAGTGGCAGACAGAAGGAGAAACAGCTTGTAAACGCCAGAAATCTGATGCGAAAACAAGGCTGTAAATACACAGCAGGGCGGAGAACAATGAATTTCCAGCTGTGCATTTCCAATATTTTCCGTCTTTATTTAATGACACATTGTGTTAGCTATTTGCACTACATTGAAGGAGGACGGGCGAAGGTTACGGAGCATTTTGTGACAAACACAACTAAATAATGACTTCATAGCGCTGCTGGGTTGAAACGATCTGGTTTGACTGTCAGTCAAAGGAAAGTGGTAAAATAAATGTTTCTAAAGAAGGTTAAAGGGTGGAAGAATAACACAAAGAAACCCCAATGCATGGCTAACTCCAAAAGGTGGTTTCGACTGGCTTGGTGTATTCGAGCAATTTCAAAGGATGATGACACTGGCATAACTGCATCATGAGTCACTGTCCATTGCATTGCCCAGTCAGTGTATCCTTTTATTGAAAACAAAAACCGAATTACCTGGAAAAACTCAGCAGGTCTGGCAGCATCGGCGGAGAAGAAAAGAGTTGACGTTTCGAGTCCTCATGACAGAACTGAATGAATCTCAGGAAAGGGGTGAAATATAAGATGGTTTAAGGTGGTAGTGGGGTTGGGGGGGTGGGGAGAAGTGGGGGGGGGGGTGGTGTGGTTGTAGGGACAAGCAAGCAGTGATAGGAGCAGATAATCAAAAGATGTCACAGACAAAAGAACAAAAGAACACAGAGGTGTTGAAGGTAGTGATATTATCTAAATGATAATATCACCACCTCTGTGTTCTTTTGTTCTTTTGTCTGTGACATCTTTTGATTATCTGCTCCTATCACTGCTTGCTTGTCCCTACAACCACACCCCCCCAACCACTTCTCTCCCCCCACCCCCCACCCCACCTTAAACCAGTTTATATTTCACCCCTTTCCTAAGATTCACTCAGTTCTGTTGAAGGGTCATGAGGACTCGAAACGTCAACTGTTTTCTTCTCCGCCGATGCTGCCAGACCTGCTGAGTTTTTCCAGGTAATTCGGTTTTTGTTTTGGATTTCCAGCATCCGCAGTTTTTTTGTTTTTATCCTTTTATTTAACCATTCATGGGATCTGGATGTCGCTGGCAAGGCCAGCATTTGTGGCCAATTCCTAATTGCCCTAGAACTGAGTGGCTTGCTAGACATTTCAGAGGGCAGTTAAGAGTCAAGCACATTACTGTGGATCTGGAATCACATGTAGGCCAGGCCAGGTAAGGAAGACAGATTTCCTTCGTTAAAGGATATTAGTGAAGCAGATGGGACTTTACAACAATGGTCACCATCACTAAGACTAGCTTTCAACTCCAGACTTTTTTCTATTCATTGAATTCAAATTCCACCAGCTGCCAAGGTATTGTAGTATTAAAGATCAGTAGGCAGTGTATTGTTTTATTACAGATCTGTAGATAATGTATTGCAGCATCACAGATCTGTAGGTTATGTATTGTAGCATTACAGATCTGTGGGTGATACATTGTTGTATTACAAATCTGTAGGGAATGTTTTGCAGCATTGCAGGTCTGTAGGTTGTATATTGTAGCATTACAGATCTGTAGATAATATATTGCAGCATTACAGATCTGTAGGTGATAAATTGTTGCATTACATATCTGTAGCTAATATATTGCAACATTACACACCTGTAACTAATATATTGCAACATTACAAATCTGTAGGTAATATATTGCAGCATTGCAGATCTGTAGGTTGTGTATTGTAGCATTACAGATCTGTAGGTAATATATTGCAGCATTGCAGATCTCTAGGTTGTGTATTGTAGCATTACAGATCTGTAGGTAATATATTGCAGCAATACAGATCTGTAGGTTGTGAATTGCAGTATTACATATCTGTAGGTAATATATTGTAGCATTACAGATCTGTAGATAATATATTGCAGAATTACAGATCTGTAGGTTATATATTGCAGCATTACAGATGTGTAGGTTGTGTATTGTGGCATTACAGGTCTGTAGGTTGTGTATTGTAGCATTACTGATCTGTAGGTAATATATTGGCATTACAGATCTGCAGGTTATATATTGCAGCAATGCAGATCTGTAGCTAGTGCATCGCACAAAACCCAAATTTTGCCATAGTAGAGAAAGTCAAAATTAAATTGACACGTGAACCAAGAGAAAAAACAAAAACAAAAATACCTGGAAAAACTCAGCAGGTCTGACAGCATCTGCGGAGAGGAACAGTTAACGTTTCGAGTCCGTATGACCCTTCAACTCTGTTCTGTTGAAGAGTCATACGGAATCGAAACGTTAACTGTGTTCCTCTCCGCAGATACTGTCAGACCTGCTGAGTTTTTCCAGGTATTTTTGTTTTTGTTTTGGATTTCCAGCATCCGCAGTTTTTTTCTTTTTATCCACGTGAACCAAGAGGCTTGGCTTTAGCTGTGAACTCATCAACTGCAGATTATTTTCCAACTGTGTCACTTTTCTTAATTTATATCTCCTTTCAGGAACCAATGAGCTCTGGTGTGCGAGATAAACACGCATTCAGTTTTATCTTTGGCAGAATGTATTGGAAAAGAACCAGGAGAGTTTTCAGGGGGAATAAATACACCAAATATCCTGTTAATGCAATCAGCTTGCCGACAGCGAAGAGCAACGAGCGCTGGAAAAATACATCCAGATAGGAGCAAACTGCAAAGAAACACAACCCTAAAATACACTCTACACTACAATGGAATTGAAGCGTTCGATAAGGGAATACTTCCGACATTAGTCTTACCAGCAGTACAAAGAGGAGGAACACGTCTTAACGTCCCATCGCTTTATTGATTCAGGCGGCACTTTCTGACACAGGACGGGATTGGTAACTCTATACGATTCTCCAGGTTAACGAGGGCGAAAATGTGGCAGAAAATTGCGCTTATGGTTGCTGTCTTTCTTACCCCATGCGCCAGTAACAAACCAGGTAAGGGACAGAATTTGGCCAGCTCTCAATGTCGCTGTGCGGGTTTTAGCAAGAGTGTATGATTGGACTTTAAGAAGTTAAAACGTTCGCATTACCTTTACCACGATTTTAATTTTCTCCAAGTGTCCCCGTAATTAAGAATTTCAACCCGGGGCCAAACCAAAAGTTAAACTCTAAGTAGCGCCTATCCCTGTGCACAATCCGACAATTTACACTTAAATTTCCTGCGAATTTCAGGAGAATTACCCCACCCCCGAATGTAAAATGGGTAGAAATCAACATGAACAATCTAACCCACACCTAAATATTCCTCTTTAAGTATGAACATTACAGTTTCACATCATTCATACACATTAAGTGTTTTGTTGTCATATTGGAGTTGCTTCTCAATTTTAAGGCCACTTACTTAATGCCATAAAAGCCCATTCAAATAACGGCAAAATGTAATGCACCTACTCCAGGATAAATGTATAAACAATATCCAAAAATGCTGAAAAAATAACACCAGGAATAGATTTTGTTTCCTGCTATGCCTGAAAATCTGGTCATAATTTGGAGGGAACCTCCAGAGCCGGCGCTGGGCAGGGATTCATTCGGCCAGAACCATTGTAAAAGATCGAGGCAGTGTGAGCATGTTGTGCTTACACAAGGAACTCAAGCTCCCAGATCTCCCCGATCTTTTACGCTGCCGAGTTCATCTGCAACCCCCACCCCGAGTCCTGCACAAACCCAGGTGCGAATATGGAGGAAATGTATTTCTTTTATTCCTCTCAGGGATGTGGCTCGGCCAGAACTGTCGGGGGTGAGGGGGTGGGGGGGGGCGGTGGGGTTGTGGCGGGGGAGGTGAACACTGTTGGGGTTGGGGGGTGAACACCTTCGGGGGGGTTTGGAGGGGGTGAACACTGTCGGGGAGGGTTGGTTTGGGAGGGGGGGGGGGGTGAACACTGTCGGGGAGGGGGTGGCGGGGGTGTGGCATGTCTTATCCCAACAATCCTGCCCTACCAGGAAACAGTTAGATTTGAGCCACACTCCGTATTCCTGAAGAAGACAGGATTGGAAGTCCGGGTCAGAAATGCAGAGCTTGGATGTGGCGCAAAAAGAGTAGGACCAGAGTGGCAATCTGACGGTGATTATATAGAGTAGAAAAAGCAGGAAGTTATGTTAAACCTACAGAAAATACTGGTTGACCCAAGATGGAGTATTGTGCCCAATTCTGGGCATCCACTGTTCTGAGTTGTTCTCAAACTACGGAACAATTTGTGTAAATTTTTTGACAAAATTCTGGTGGTTTCCTCGGTCCCCATCATAAACTCCAATCCCGAGCCACTGACTTCTTGTCTCTCACTGGCAGCTGTTTGAGGTTAAACCAGACTGTTCGCAAATTCAGTGTCATATTTCATTTCAAGATGAGCTTCCAAACATCACCAAGGCTACATATTCCCATCTTTGTAACTTCACCTGACTCTGCCCATGCCTCAGCTCACTTGCTGCTCACACTCTCATCCAGGCCTTTGTTACCTCTAGACTTGACTATTCAAACCCACCTCTGGCTAGCCTCCCGTGTTCTACCCTCCGTAAATTTGTGGTCATCCAAAACGCTGCTGTTCATGTCCAAACTTGCACCCAGTCCCGATCACTGTGCTCACTGGCCTCTGCTGGCTCCTGTTAAGCAACCCCTCAATTCAAAACTTCTCATCCTTGTTTTCAAATCCTTCCTCACCCTTCCTGATCCCTGTAATTTTCTCCAGCCCCACAACCCTCAGATATATGCACTCCTCTAATTCTGATCTCTTGTGCATCCCCAGTACCAGTTGCTCCACCATTGGTGCCTGTGCTGCTGAACGCCTTGACTCTAAGATCTGGAATCTCTTGCCTAAACCTCTGCGCTTTATCTCCACCTAGCTACTTTCAGTCACTTCTTAAAACCTACCTCTTTGACCAAGCTTTTGGTCACCTGCACTAATAACTTCTTTTGTGGCTCAGTGTCATGTTTTGTTCCATAATGCTCCCGTGAGGTGTCTTGGGACATTTTATTATGTTAAAGAGGCTTTATTAATACAAGTTATTGTTGCACCACCGCACCTGTTAGATTTTAATTGTAAATTTTCAACGTTATTACTTCACTAGGAGGAATGCTCATTCTCAGTGTACATCTGTTTGTTGAAATTATTAGAAAACTTGATTTCAGAGAAAAATTAAATGTTATGCAGCCTTGGTTCAAACATGAACAAAAGAGCTGAACTCCAGAAGTGAGATGAGAGTAACTTCCCTTGACATCAAGGCTGCATTTGACCGAGTGTGGCATCAAGGAGCCCTAGCAAAACTGGAGTCAATGGCAATCAGGGGCAAAACTCTCCATCAGTTGGAATCATATCTAGCACAAAAGAAGATGGTTGTGGTTGCTGGAGATCAATCATCACAGCTCCAGGTCATCACTGCAGGAGTTCCCCAGGGTAGTGTCCTCGGCCCAACCACCTTCAGCTCCTTCATCAATGACCTTCCTTCAATCGCAAGGTCAGAAGTGGGGATGATCACTGATGATTGCACAATGCTCAGCACCATTCACCACTCCTCAGATGCTGAAGCAGCCCATGTCCAAGTGCAGCAAGACCTGGACAACATCGAGACTTAGGCTGACAAGTGGCAAGTAACATTCGCGTCACACAAGTGCCAGGCAATGATCATCTTCAACAAGAGAGAATCTAACCATCAGCCCTTGAAATTTAATGGCATTACCATGGCTGAATCCCCCACTACCAACATCCTGGGGTAACCAGTGACCAGAAACTGAACTGGACTAGCCATATAAATACTGTAGCAATAAGAGCAGGTCAGAGGCTAGGAATCCAGCAACAAGTAACTTATCTCCTGACTCCCCAAAGCATGTCCAGCATCTACAAGGCACAAGCCAGGAGTGTGATGGAATACTCTCTGCTTTCCTGGATGAGCGCAACTCCCACAACGGTTAAGCTTGAGACCATCGAGGACAAAGCAGCCCATTTGATTGGCATCCTTTCCACAAACATTCACTCCCTCCACTACCGATGAACTGTGGCAGCAATGTGTACTGTCTACAAGATGCACTACAGAAACTCAGCAAGCCTCCTTAGGAAGCACCTTCCAAACCCATGACTGCTACTATCTGGAAGGACAATTGGCTGATACAAGGGAACACCACCACCTGGAAGTTCCCCTCCAAGCCATTCACTACCCTGATTTGGAAATATATCGCCATTCCTTCACTGTCGCTGGGTCAAAATCTTGGACCTCCCTCCCTGACAGTACTGTGGGTGTACCTACACCACAGGGACTGCAACGGTTCAAGAAGGCAGCTCACCACCACTTTCTCAAGGGCAAGTAGGGAAGGGCAATAAATCAGGAGGTCAGAGCTCAAGTCCTAGTCCATAGGCTTAATTTTAAGGCAACGGGATTTTATGTTTCCGCCGAAGTCAATGCAGTTTAGAATGAAGTTTACAGCACCGTTCCCAGCACACCGGTTCGTAAATTTCCAGCCCGTGACTTTGATAGCAGCAGACACTTTGGTGTGGTACCGAAAGAGTGCTGGAGTGTCGAAGGTGCTGTGTTTGTTTGGACATTACTCAGGTGGATATAAAAGATCCTAAGGCATTACTTGAAGAAGAACATGAGAGTTGTCCTGTTGTCTTGGCCAGCATTTACCCTTTCACCAAAATATTTTAACTGGTTAGGCCATTTACCTCTGCTTTTTAGGGTCTGTACCATGCACATATTAAAAAGCCACATTTACCTACATAATAGAATTAATTTATTGGTTGTCTACCACTTTGGAATATCCCAAGGACAAGTGCTAAATAAATATAAGTTTTTCTTTTGGGTTGGGAATTTGCTTATGTATTTGTTAACGACTTGGAACCAGAACAAAATTGTTGACCAGGATCTTCCGTAGATTTACTAAAACTGTATCATTATGCGATACATGATGTGATATTTGTAAAGGTCTAAACCTATAATATGTTGTAATGTGCCATAGATGCTGACATTTTTTTAATTTGGCAAGAACATCATTATTGTGTATTAACTGGGTGTTTAATTGTTTTGCATTTGGTGTCATTGACTGGGGATACTGAAACTGGTAGTTGGGTTAAAAGGTACATGTTTATAATATATATCCCTGCAATAAAAGCTCCTATAAGTATGTAAAGATTAGGCTCCAGTTCTTTCCTTCATTATCTGGCTTTCTGGAGTAGACCAATGATGAACATAGTTTCGTGATGAAGAAGTTTTCAACTATTGCTGAAAATGTTATTCATTGTGCGGTAAAAGGTATTTCACTGCCACAGCTGCTAAAAGGTAATCTCACTGGTATTACAACGAATGAAGGTCAGGGGAAGTAGAAAACTGAGAACCTACGTGTTTCTCCTTTGCAATCCCTGTTTATTTCATTATGCATGTCAGTTTAGTTAGAGGCAAAATATAAAGCACTGCTCATATTCCTTCTCAAGTGGTATTTTTATGCTTGCAATTAAGATTATCCTCTCAAATTATCTCTGTTCTACCCAGACTTCTTCCTGTTCTGTCTTTAATGCAAAAAACAATATTGAATTATGAGGAGTTGGCTGTAAAACAAAAATGCAAAGTAGGAGAGTCTAATACAATGGGTCAAATTTTACACTCTCCCTCCTGCTGAGTTTGGTGATGGTGAGGGGCTTTAATTGGGCAGGATGGTGGCAGTTGGAGATCCCGCCACCTTCCTGCACCACCCTGATTAAATCCATGGTGAGAAGGCTGCGGACGGCCTAGTTGCCCCATCACCAACTGAGGATCTTAAGGGCCAATTTATACCCAATTAAGGGCCTCTACTTGCCTTTGCTGGTATTAACACAGCAGCAGGGCATCTGTCACCACGCGGGGAGCATGATATGCAGACTTGTGTAGAATTCTTTGGTCTCCGGGGGGGGAAAGCCCCTCATTCAAAGGCACTCGATGAGGGATTCTGCATCGGGAAGGGGGGACCTGCTGAGAGTCACATCCTTGCCCTTGCTGTCAAACTCTGCTTCCCCAACCCCATCCTGCGAAACCCACCTCAAAACTCTCACTATCACTCATGGTGGGTGGGACTTCTGGGGTTGTGATCTCGGGGAAGGCCCACCAGTTAATTGCCTGGTTAATTGGCTCGTAGTTTGGCAGGCTTTCCCCAAATGAGGCGACCCAGATCTCTCGCCTCCCTCTGGCAGCTGAGACTCCCCTCGCATCCATAAGATTCTCTCAATATTTCAGTTCAGTTCACTGAATACAATTCAGTGCTAAAAGTAAAATGTTTATTTGAATGAAACAATTATGAATTCAGAATTGACTGTCTATGAGTGGTTACTAAAATCATTTTAAAAAAAAGTTACTTACATATTTTTACTATTGATAGCATGATGTCAAAGTGTGGTGTTCAGGGGTTCATGTCATGGAGGTGAAAATACAGGCTGGCATCTGCTAATCATGGTACAAAGTATCCCGATTTCAACAAGACCATCAGGAGAGGAAGTGGCATTAGCTCATCTGTCACAAGTGAAGGGGAACAAGTCATTCTGTATTACTTCTTGTACCTTCTCATTTGACTGGCTTAGAACTAGCATTGACAGAAGCCTGAAAGCAGATTGGATACCCATCTCCTTAGGTGTGCTAAAAAGGGGGAGAGAATAATATACATTGAAATTAAGAATGAGACAGAGACCTCTGTGTATAGTGTATGCATCTAAATGTAATATATTAACATGAGGGATAAGTTTCATGACAACAGGATATACGAACATATGAAATAATAGCAGAAGTAGGCCATTTGGCCCCTCAAGCCCACTCTGCCATTCAATAGGATTGAAGCTGATCTGTTTGTGTTTCGAGTTCCACGTTCCTATCTACCTCTGATAACCTTAGATTCCCTAGCTTAACAAGAATCTATCGACCTCTGCCTTAAAAATATTCAATGACCTCACATCCACTGTCTTCTGAGGCAGAAAGTTCCAAAGTTGCACAACCCTCTGAGAGAATTTTTTTTCCCTTATTTCTGTTCTAGAAAGGTGACCTCTAATTTTAAAACAGTGCCCCCTAGTTCTGGGCTGACCCACAAGAGGAAAAATCTTTTCCACGGCCACCTTATCAAGACCAAGCAGGATCTTATATACTTCAATCAAGTCACCCCTCACCCTTCTAAGCTCCAGTGGAAACAAGCCCAGCCTGTTCTACCTATTCTCATAACACAATTCACTTATTCTAGGCATCAGTCTAGTAAACCTCTCCTGAACCACCTCCCACGCCTTTACATCCTTCTTTAAATAAGGAGACCAAATCTGCACACACTATTCGAAATGCAGTCTCACTAATGCCCTCTACAACTGAAACATAACATCCTTATGTTTTAAAAGCAAAAAGCAAAAAACTGCAGATGCTGGAAATCCAAAACAAAAATAAAAATCAAAATACCTGGAAAAACTCAGCAGGTCTGGCAGCATCTTCGGAGCGGAACACAGTTAATGTTTCGAGTCCGTATGACTCTTCAACAGAAGTAAGGAAAGATAGAAGAGAGGTGAAATATAAACTGGTTTTGGGTGGGGGGTGGGTGGGACAAGTAGAGCTGGATAGAGGGCCAGTAATAGGTGGAGATAGCCAGAAGATGTCATAGACAAAAGGACAAAGAGGTGTTGAAGGTGGTGATATTATCTAAGGAATGTGCTAATTAAGGGTAGAAAGCAGGACAAGCAAGGCACAGATAGCCCTAGTGGGGGTGGGGTGAAGGAATCAAAATAGGATAAAAGGTAGAGATAAAACAATGGATGGAAATACATTTAAAAATAATGGAAATAGATGGGAAAAGAAAAATCTATATAAATTATTGGAAAAAAGGGGGGGATCGGAAAGGGTGTGGGGATGGAAGAGAGAGTTCATGATCTAAAATTGTTGAACTCAATATTCAGTCTGGAAGGCTGTAAAGTGCCTAGTTGGAAGATGAGGTGCTGTTCCTCCAGTTTGCATTGAGTTTCACTGGAGCAATGCCAAGGACAGACATGTGGGCATGAGAGCAGGGTGGAGTGTTGAAATAGCAAGCGACAGGGAGGTCTGGGTCATGCTTGCAGACAGACCGAAGGTTTTGTACAAAGCGGTCACCCAGTCTGTGTTTGGTCTCTCCAATGTAGAGGAAACCTCATTGGGAGCAACGAATGCAGTAGACTAAATTGAGGGAAGTACAAGTGAAATGCTGCTTCACTTGAAAGGAGTGTTTGGGCCCTTGGATGGTGAGGAGAGGTGAAGCAAAGGAGCAGGTGTTGTACCTTCTGCGGTTGCATGGGAAGGTGCCGTGGGAGGGGGTTGAGATGTAGGGGGTGATGGAGGAGTGGACCAGGGTGTCCCGAAGGGAACGATCCGTGCGGAATGCCACAGTGGGGGTGAAGGGAAGATGTGTTTGGTGGTGGCACCATGCTGGAGTTGGCGGAAATGGTGGAGGATGATCCTTTGAATGCGGAGACTGGTGGGGTGATAAGTGAGGACAAGGGCGACCCTATCATGTTTCTGGGAGGGAGAGGAAGGTGTGAGGGCGGGATGCGAGGGAGATGGGCCAGACACGCTTGAGGGCCCTGTCAACCACTGTGAGTGGAAAACCTCATTTAAGGTAGAAGGAAGACATTTCAGAGGAACTGTTTTTGAAAGTGGCATCATTAGAACAGATGGGATGGAGGCGAAGGAACTGAGGGAATGGGATGGAGTCCTTACAGGAAGCAGGGTGTGTCGAGGTAGCTGTGGGAGTCGGTAGGCTTGTAATGAATATTGGTGGACAGTCTATCACCAGAAATTGAGACAGAGAGGTCAAGGAAGGGAAGGGAAGTGTCAGAGATGGACCATGTGAAAATGATGGAGGGGTGGAAATTGGAAGCAAAATTAATAAAATTTTTCCAGGTCCAGACGAGAGCATGAAGCAGCACCGAAGCAATCATCGATGTACTGGAGAAAGAGTTGTGGAAGGGGGCCGGAGTAGGACTGGAACAAGGAATGTTCCACATACCCCATAAAGAGACAGGCATAGCTGGGGCCCCATAGCCACACCTTTTATTTGGAGGAAGTGAGAGGAGTTTAAGGAGAAATTGTTCAGTGTGAGAACAAGTTCAGCCAGACGGAGGAGAGTAGTGGTGGATGGGGATTGTTCGGGCCTCTGTTCGAGGAAGAAGCAGAGAGCCATCAGACCATCCCGGTGGGGGATGGTGGTGTAGAGGAATTGGACGTCCATGGTGAAGAGGAGGCGGTTGGGGTCAGGGAACTGGAAATTGTTGATATGATGTAGGGTGTCAGAGGAATCACGGATGTAGGTGGGAAGGGACTGGACAAGGGGAGAGAGAATGGAGTCAAGATAGCAAGAAATGAGTTCCATGGGGCAGGAACAGGCTGACATGCTCGGTCTGCCGGGACAGTCCTGTTTGTGGATTTTGGGTAGGAGGTAGAAGCGGGCCGTCCGATGTTGGGAGACTATCAGGTTGGAAGCTGTGGAAGGAAGAACTCCAGAGGAGTTGAGGTCAGTAACAGTCCTGGAAACAGTGGCTTGATGTTCAGTGGTGGGGTCATGGTCCAGGGGGAGGTAGGAGGAAATGTCTGAGTTGATGCTCAGCCTCTGTGAGGTAGAGATCAGTTTGCCAGACAACAACAGCACCACCCTTGTCAGCGGGTTTGATGACAATGTCAGGGTTGGACCTGAGAGAGCGGAGAGCAGCAAGTTCAGAGAGAGACAGATTAGAATGGGTGAGGGGAGCAGAGAAATTGAGATGACTAATGTCACGCCGACAGTTCTCAATGAAAAGATCAAGAGAAGGTAAGACTCCAGAGGGAGGGGTCCAGGTGGAGGGAGAATATTGGATGTGGGTAAAAGGATCCGTTGAACGGGGAGAGGACTCCTGCCCAAAGAAGTGAGCACGGACATGAAGGCGACGGAAGAAGAGTTCAGCATCGTGCCGAGCCCAAAATTCATTGAGATGAGTCCGTAAGGGTATGAAACAAAGTCCTTTGCTGAGCACTGAACGTTCAGCCTCGGAGAGGGGAAGGTCATGGGGTATGGTGAATACATGGCTGGGGCTGGGATTGGAAGACGGGATAGGGACAGAGGGACAGGCAGGGGTGGAGGGTCATAGATGGGTGTTGCTGTCGATGATTTGTTGGAGCTTGCGTTGCATATGTTTTAGTTGAATTTCTCTCATTATAAAGGATAAAATCCAATTAGCTGCTATTGATTATCTGCTGTAATGCTTTATTACTCAGGAACGCAAGCGCCTGGATCCCTCTGAACCTCGGAATTCTACAGCTGTTCTCCATTTAAGTAATGCTCTGCTTTTTTATTCTTCCTGCTTAAGTGAACAACTTCACATTTTCCCACATTATACTCCATCTGCCAGATTTCTGCCCACTCATTCGACTTATCTATATCCATCTGTAAACTTCTTATGTCTTTTTCACAATATACTTTTCTTCCTATCTTTGTGTCATCTGCAAATTTAGCTACCATGCCTTTGCTCCCCTCATCTAAGTCATTGCTGTAAATTATAAATCATTTATGCCCCAGCATAAACTTCTGTGGGACTCCACTTGTCACGTCCTGCCAATCAAGCAAAGACCCACTTATGCATACTCTCTGTTTTCTGCCAGGCAGCCAATCTTCTATCCATGTTAATGTGTTACCCCCTATACCATGAGCTTTTATTTTCCACAATGACCTTTCATATGGCACCTTATCAAATGCCTTCTGGAAATCCAAGTACAGTACATCTACAGGCTCTCCTTTATCCACAGCACATATTACTCCTTCAAAAAACTCTAATAAATTGGTTAAAGATGATTTCCCTTTCACAAAACCATGCTGACTCTTCCCAGTTACCTTTAGTTTTTCTAAGTGCACAGCTATGACTTTTTTAATGATCAATTCTAACACCTGTCCCATGACAGACGTCAAGCTAAATGGCCTATAGTTTCCTGTTTTCTGCCTCCCTCCCTTCTTAAATAGAGGGATTTTTTTGCTACTTTCCAGTCTGATGGAACCATTCCAGAATCTGGAGAATTTTGAAAATTAACAGCAATACATCTACAACATTATTAGCCACCTTTTTAAAGCTGCTAGGATGCAGTCCATCTGGACCCAGAGCCTTGTCAGCCTGCACCTCCATCAGTTTGCTCAGTACTGCTTCCATAGTAATTGTAATTTCACCAGGTTCCTCTCTCCTTTCCACATCCTCATTTACAGTTATTACTGGAATGTTTTTTGTATCCTCCATAGTGAAGACAGGTATTCATGGCTTGTGTTTAAAATAAATTGGCCACATTTGTTCATTTAATAATTAGCTCTCCAAAGTTGGTATTCTACATTAACACTTTAATGGTTAGTTTTCTCCTAAATATGACCAGCATTAAATTATATAGTATTTATTCTCAGTAAAATAAATAGATGCCCAAATGTTTATACCAAATATTCTTTTAGACCTGTGCCATAAAAATTTATATTTTGTTAATTATTTGTTAGTTTCTTCAATCTGTTGTCGTTATTGCTTCATGTTGCCCCTCTTTTTTTAAATGTATTTATGGGATGTGAACATTACTGGCAAAGCCAGCACTGATTGCCCTTGAGAAGGTGGAGGTGACAACCAAGTGGCTTGTTAGATAAAAACAAAAAACTGCGGATGCTGGAAATCCAAAACAAAAACAGAATTACCTGGAAAAACTCAGCAGGTCTGGCAGCATCCTAGTTCTGTTGAAGGGTCATGAGGACTCGAAACGTCAACTCTTTTCTTCTCCGCCGATACTGCCAGACCTGCTGAGTTTTTCCAAGTGGCTTGTTAGGCCATTTAAGGGACAGTTAAGAGCCAAGCTCAATGTTATGGCCTGAAGTCACATGTAGGCCAGATCAGGATCTTAGTGAACTAATCTGATTTTTCCTGACATTCAGTAGTTTCATCATTGCCATTACAGTTACTAGTTTTTATTCCAAACATAGTTAATTCACTGAATTTAAATTCCCCAACTGGCATGATAGAATTTCAACTTGTGTTTCTGGATTATTAGTCCAGATTTTTGCATAACCACTGTGCTACTGTACTCATTTACATATACAGGTTTCATTCCTTATAGTTGACATATATTTGTTGTGCAGTGAAAGATAAAGGTGGTTAACTATTTGTTGTACATAATTATTTTACATTTTTTATTATTCTCTTTACAGATCAGTGCCCCATTCCTCCGAGTGTGACATCTGCTCAAATAAAGAATGAGTTCAGCATTCTGCAAAATTTCTTTGTGGGTCAACGTACTCACTACGAATGTTTGCCAGGTTATATTCAGAATGAAAACACAACTGATTTTATCATTTGTCAAAGTAATTTAACTTGGTCAGAGCCATTGATAAGTTGTATACGTAAGTATTTATAAATCAGTATCATTTCTTATTGTTTCTCTTTTAAGTTTTCTTATTCAAAAGAGAAAAAGACTTGCATCTATATACTTCTCAAGCTCACCAGGCGCCCCAAAGTGCTTCACAGACAATGAGGTACTTTTGAAGTGTGGTCACTGTTGTAATGTTGAATAATGACAATAGTCTAGATTTTCCATACCTCAATCTCAGATTTTGAAGCAGGTGTTAGATGCCTGAACACAGAACGTGGCTGGAAAGCCACTTCCACTACACACCAGTGGCGAATTTGTTACAAATTCAAGTCTTGTTACTTAAACCCTGGAAGATATACATATCAGCCCTGGGATCAGTTGCGTCTCAAAGTTCTTAACTCTGAATCTGAAGGTCGAGGATTCAAGCTGCACTCAGAGAATTGGGCACATAACATAACCTGATGTTTCAGTTTAGTACTGTGGGAGTGTTGCACTGTCTTTAATAAGTGATGTTAAACCCAGGCTCCAATTACCCTATCAGGTGGAAGTAAAATACATGAAGGGGCTATTTGAAGCTGAGAGTTTCCCTGGTGTCTTGACCAACATTTATCCCTCAACCAATATCACCAGAGAAGTCCGACTGATCTGTTTGCTGTTTGTGCAAATTTGTTGCTCTACATTGGAACAGCAAGGCCAGAATTTTACGTTCGGGGGTCGGGCGTGTCCTCGACCCGACCGAGCATAAGATATCGCCAAGTAACGTTGGGTGTGCTTCCCTATGTCATCGCGCATGTGCTCGCTTTCACCATCAATGGGTGCATGCGTAAATCTGATCCTGGCCCGCCGATATTTAAAGAGCCAATTAAGGCCATTAAGAAGCCAATAGACAGTGATTTTCTGTTGCTCGTGCAATTTTTAGCTGGTCGCACAGGCAATGGAAATCGCGTTTTAATCATTTCCTCATCCAGGGGTGGGATCAAAGGCCCCTGGAGCAGCAGCACTTTGTTATTTCCAGCTCATTGCAGTGTGAGTACAGGGTTATCCCAGAGCTTCTTTGCATCTTGTTTGATTGTGAAATCTGCCTTTCAACGTCCTCTTCTTCCCTGGAAGGCTCCCCTGAGTATTGCAGCAGAGTGCTCCTTCATTTTCAAGGTACTGCTCCTCCACATCGCATCTAATGGAGATACTTTGTCCACTGGTGGAACCTCCTCTGAAGAGGAAGGAGGGAGGGGAGGTCAGGTGAGCATCGCAGGGTCAGACCTTTAAGAACGGAGGAAGGAGCTCAGTTGGTGTAGGGCCAACAGGGAGACCAAGGCAGGAGGGCATGCCAAAGGCACCACTACCCAGTGGCTAGAGTGTACAGACAGTGCTCCAACTACCTCCAGGTGGCCGAGGTCCAGTGCCGCAGGAGGCTTCGCCTCTGCAGGGACACAGTGACAGCAACATGACACATGACAGGTCCAGAAATCACCTCTAACTGCGTGAGCAGACACCCCATGCCGGTGGTTTTGTAGGTCACAGAGGCCCTCAAATTCTATGCCTCTGGTTCTTTTCAGGGCTCAGTGGATGATCTCTGTGGCATTTCTCAATCACCTGCACACTGTTGTTTCGAACTTGTGACTTGGCTGTGATGGCTGGGTTCCCCCACCTCCAGGGTGTAATAGGCTGCACTCATATGGCCATCAAGACACCAGCAGGTGAGCCTGGAGCTTTTGTAAACAGAAAGGGGTTCGACTCAATGAATGTTCAGATCATCTGGGACAACAGGACACAATTTCTCCAAGTTTGTGCCTGTTAACATGGGAGCTCACACGATGCTTGCATCTTGCGGCACTCGAAGGTACTAAGGCTGTTCGTGGCTCCTGCACAAGTGCATGGATGGCTCCTGAGTGGTAAGAGGTATCCCTTGAAGAAGTGGCTGATGACCCCACTCCGTCATCCAAGAACTGAGGCCCAGGACAGAGACAACAGGAGTCTTACCTCCGCTAGGGCAGTGGTGGAGGGGACCATCTGGCTGCTGAAGATGCGCTTCACATGCCTGGACCGGTCAGGGGGAGCATTGCAGTATCCTCCAGAGAGTGTCTCCCTCATAGTCATCGCATGCTGCGCCCTGCACAACCTGACTCTGGCAAGGGGGGTACCCACTGGAGGCTGAGGAAAGCGAGGCAGCTCCACAGGCCTGGGAGGATGACTCAAGTGATGGTTCAGCGGAAGAGCTTGGGGAGGTGCAGGGTGCGGACCTCGAGGCAGAGGACAGGAATCTTCATGGAGGCGTGGTCACCTGGGATGCTGTGATGCAGCGAACCTTCTGCTGGGCATCCAAGACATCGATGTCTCATCAGGCCAATGGTACCGTCTCCTTTGCTAACAATAAATGAGAACCCAACCCAGTACGTCAGCATCACACAACACCATACATTTACAAGCCTGTGCTGCTCCTGGCACCTATTCAAACCATCCAGCCAACACAGACCATTTAAGTCAAATACATGTTTATGTTACTTCACACGAACAAAGAAAAAGCAAACGGTGTCCATCCCTAACACAAGCATCAAAAAAATTAAAGCAAATAATGCCACCTGTGACACCCCCCCCCCCCCCCCGTTGTGCTCAAGGTGCCTTCAACTTACATCTGCTGTGCTATGTCTTGGTGCCTCTACCTCATTTTCAGTGCCATTGGAGGCACCTTGCTGACACTGCTGTCCGGATGACCTTCATGACCCTGGTGGTTGCCCGGTGGCCGTTGGAGCCTGATCAGGCTCTGCCTGGGAGGGTGCATCCAGCTCCATGGCTGGGCATCCTCATTCATCGTGGCATAATCAGATGTAGCGGCCACTGGCAGATGGGGGGAGGCGCTGGTCCCCTTATCCAGAAGAGCGCACAGATGCGACAGGTAGACCACCTGCCAGCGTGTGGCACGTTTGCAACTCGCTGCTCACCAGCAGAGAGGCTAGGTGCCTCATCCATCTCTCACACTGGCAGTGACCTCTTGAGGTCACTGCCTGTGTGAAGGCTTGTAGGTCTGAGTACAACTCTTGGAGCCCCTGAGTCTGCTCCTGAAGCTGCTTCTCCATGAGGGTCGTCACTGTGGTGGTGCCTTCTTAGAATCAAACACAGGAGACTCGGAAACAAGTTAATGATTGTTTTATTTAAATGAATGCAGGGAGACTCTGCCTTAGACTAGCTAAAACATAACTCTAGCGATTACAGGAAAACCATCGTTTTTATTCACAACTAGTCATGTACACATTGCATTATTCAAATTCATATCTTGTCAGTACATAATCAGATGATTCGCAGGTGGCTCCAGTACCTGCAAGTGTTTGTCTTTACCCCTATCTGTTTATCCTCATTTCCCCCCCGCCCCCCACCACTTCTGTTGCCTAATCAGTTAATCCCTCATGATCCCCACGGTCTTTCTGGAGTATCCTGCTGATATTGGTACTTATGGTGTACAAGGTTCGCCTGGAAAATTCTGCTAACATTTGGTTTTACTAAAACATGGAAATTCCTGTTTAACTGTTATGTCACTCTTTCCATGGAGGAGGCGGTACGCTCAATGCTAAGGGTCAACGCAGAACCCATGCTCCGCCACCATGATGGAGACCATGGGGAGAATTTTCTCCCCATCGGGCAGGCCAGCCGGAAGTGAGTGCAGGCGGGCGTTGAACTGATTGCCGCCCATGGTAGGCTGCACGCCGCCATTTTACATGGGCGAGCCAATTAACGCCCGCCCAGTGTGATGCGCACCTTGTAGCGCTCAGTACTACCTGTCCAGGCGCTGGGAGGAGAGAGAATCGGAGCCTGCCCTCTTTCATGCATGCGCGCCAGAGAGCGCAGAAATCTCCCTAAGGCATAGAGCTGCCTCAGGGAGATCAAGTTCTGTTTTAAAGTTTGAAATAAGTTAAAAATCATTTACACATGTCCCCTCATGTGACAGCGTAACATGAGCTGGGACATGTTTATGAAATGTACATAAAATATTTATTAACTTAATAAACTCTTCGTGAAACCTCATCCTGCTGGTGGATCAGATTTCATGAAAAATTCGAAGGCCGCCTGGGCTCTTCGCCTGTCCTCCAACCTTCAGCCCTGTAATATTGGTTAATTGTTTTAATAATGGCCTTAACTGGCCTTCGACATGTCAGTGAGCGCCCACCAAATGAAAGATCGGAATGACGCGCGGTGACATCAGGACGCACGCCCGACATCACCGTGTGTCATTTTACACATCGGCGTGAGGGCCCGCATCCACACGCTAAACAGAAGATTCTGCCCCATGGCAGACAGACCCTCGTGGACTCCACCAGATCTCCCTGTGCATCCCGCGGGACATCCAGCATATTGCCAACTGTTGGTCTACCCCAGAGGCTCATCATCTGCCTCAGACACAGCAGGGTCCTGACCTCCAGCTGTGCTCCCACTGTCAGCCCCCTGAGGCCTTTCTGCCTCTGCCAGCTCCTCATGTAGGTGTAATGTGCCCTCACCATTGTTGATTACCTGCGGAGCCGAAGAACTAATGTCCACAGACATGCGAGTATCTGCGCTGGTGCATGGCTCAGAGAGACGGTGTGATGCTGGTGCAGGTGTTGTCCTCGGAGCTCAATGGGGGATCCTCAGGGCCGCTGCTGGCTCCTGTGAATGGTGCATCTGTGGGAGAATGGCAAGCGATCAGTACGTTTAATCATCATCGTCACTATGCATATTAGGCAGGCTGAGGAGACAGTGGAGACCTACTGCATGGTGCCATCTGCATTGGAGCTTCAGTGGGCTCTCTGGCTCTGACGGTTCAGTTGCTGATGAGGGGAGCCCGTTATGTTTCCAATACCCACCACACACGCATCTGTCACCTGCACTCTCACCTTCGTCAGAGTGCCCCACCTCACCATGACCGGAGGAGTGAGCTGGCCAGTGGCATTCCAGCTCCAGTGCATCACTTTTGTGTATCATGAGGTTTAGTTGAAAGCAAATGCTGCTGATGCTGGAAATCTGAAACAAAAACAGAGAATGCTGGAAAAACTGAGCAGGTCTAACAGCATCTGTGAAGAGAGAAACAGAGTTGACGTTTCAAATCTGTGTGACTCTTCTTCAAAGCTAAGCTGAGTTTTTCCAGCATTTTCTGTTTTTGCACAGATTTAGTACTCCTTCACACATTCCCCAGTGCTCATCAGCGTTATGAATGCTCTTCCCCTGAGAGGGGCAGTGGAAAGCCTCATTATTGCTCCGTTTCTCTGAAGGTCCTTTCCTGGTTCCCATACTGTCACTGTGGCACATCTCACCCTGCAATGCACTGAGGCCAGTCGTGCTGCCATCCCAGCCTTGACAGGACAGGCTTCAGTGCCAGTTGACATACTCACTCTTATACCCCTGAATGTTCTGAGGAACAGGTACCTCAGTAAAGTTCTCTGCACAGGTCCATGCCATCCCTGCACTTACCCTTGCTGCCCGCAGAGGATCATTAAACCTTTTACGGCATTGAAGCCACGTGCGGCACACCACATCCCTGGTGGTGACTTCTGTCCAGCTCTTCTTGGTCAGGTGGGGTAGCCTTCCCTTGCCATCCCTGGGCATTAAGATATGCCACCTGATACTCACCTCCTCGACCAGCATCCCAGGCACTCATCTGAGAAATGGTGGGGGGGAGCAGAGTACACACCCGACTTGCCCTCCCACCTTCCATGGCCACCAGGTGCTGAGGCCATGACTGCACACCAGGATACTTCTGGGATGGCTTCAAAATAGCTCCCTCAGGCTCCCTTTCCACTCCTAGCAGCCGTCAGGGAGCTGCCTCTTTCGTTTTTGAACACCCTACTGGGTTCCCATTGAACCCGGCACCCAATGCATTCCCACCCCCTGCACATGGGAAAACCAACCGGCAGTCGTGTTTCATACTGGACAAGCCTTAATTGGCTACCCAGCGTAACATTGCATTCACAGCGCGATCTCAGCTGGGAGCGGGGTTTACATCCTCTTCTAGCCAAGGAAGCACATCCTGAGGGTAGAATTCAGGCCCAAGTATACTTCATAATATTTCATTAGATTTGAAGCATTTCTATGCATCCTGAGGTCATGTAAGCTGCTATATAAATGCAAGCTTTTTCTTCCTGAAGGACAGTGTGGATTAACATGGACATGTACAAAATTCAGCACAAACTCTAATTCAGTAAATACATGTAAAATTCATTCAACTTAAGACATGACATTTAATTATTGAGTCCAGCTTAATTTTAGTAGCTTCTTTTTATATTATAAATTAACATTTCAAGTTAGAACCAAAGAACCATGGAAAGGTTACGGTGCAGAAAGAGGCCATTCAGCCCATTGTGTCTGCGCCGGCTGTAAAAAATGAACAAAGAAGCTAGCCACCCATTTTTAATCCTATTTTCCAGCACCTGGTCCATTATCTTGCAGGTTACAGCACTTCAGATACAGATCCAGGTATCTTTTAAATGAGTTGAGTGTTTCAGCCTCAAACACCAACTTAGGTAGTGAATTCCTGATGCCCACCACCCTCTGGGTGAAAAAGTGTTTCCTCATGTTCTCTCTAATCCTTCTACCAATCTTCTTAAATCTATGCCCCCAGCAATTGACCTCTCAACTGGGGGGAACAGGTCTTTCCTGTCTACCTTATCGAGGCCCCTCATAATTTTGTACATCTCAATTAGGTCACCCCTCAGCCTCCTCTGTTCGAAGGATTAGAACCCTAGCCTATCAGATGTTTCTTCATAGTTGCAATTTTCAAGCCCTGGCAAAATTCTTGTAAATCTCCTCTGTATTGTCTCCAGAGCAATTATGTCCAGAACTGTAGACACAATTCCAGCTGTGGCCTAACCAGCATCTTATACAGGTCCAGCATTACATCCTGCTTTTGTATTCAATACCCTGTGCAATAAAGGAAAGCACTCCATATGCTTTCTTTACCACCCTTTCTGCTTGTCCTGCCACCTTCAGGAACCTGTGGACATCTGCTCCAAAGTCTCTCACTTCCTCAACCTCTCTCAATATCCTCCCATTTATTGAGTATTGCCTTGCTTTGTTTGCCTTCCCCAAATGCATTACCTCACACTTCTCTGAATTGAATTCAATCTGCCATGTCAATGCCCACTCAACCAAACCATTGGTGTCATTCTGGAGACAGCAGCTTTCCTCTTCACTATCAACTATGCAGCCAATTTTTGTGCCATCTGCAAATTTTCCAATCATGCCTCCCACATTTAAGTCCTAATCATTAATGTATACGAGAAATAGCAAGGGCCCCAAAACTGAGCTCCGTGGAACACCAATGGAAACCATTTTCCATTCGCAAAATCATCCATCAACCATTACCATTTGTTTCCTCTCACTAAGCTAATTTATCCAACTCGCCTCCTTTCCCTATATCCCATGGGACCTCAATTTTCTGACCTTGTTGAATGTCTTACTGAAATCCATGTAGACAACTCTAACTGCACCAGCCTCATCAATCCTCCTTGTTATATCCTCAAAAAATTTTATTAAGTTAGTAAGACATGATCTTCCCTGAAACAAAACCATGCTGACTATCCCTGATCAAACCTTTCTAAGTGACGGTTTATCCTAACTCTCAGAATTGATTACAATAATTTGCCCACCACCAAGGTCAGACTGACCAGCCTATAATTTTCCGGCCTATCCCTTCCTTTTTAAATATTGCTACAGCATTCACTGACCTCCTGTCCTATGAGACCTCGCCTGTATCTAGTGAGGATTGGAAATTGATCCTCAGAGCATCTGCTATTTCCTCCCTGGCTTCCTTTAACAACCTGGGATACAATCCATCTGGCCCTGGTGATTTATCTACCTTCAAGGATGCCAGTCCCTCCAGTACTTGCTCTCTCATTATGTTTATTGTATCTAATAATTTGCACTCTTCCTCTTTAACTAGAATGACTGCATCATCCCTCTCTTAGTGAAGACAGAGACAAAGTATGCATTGAGAACCCTGCCCACATCTTCTGCATCAATGCACAAGTTACCAAGACCCTACCCTTTCCTTATTTATTCTCTTGCCCTTAGGTTCTGTCAGAATATATTAGTTTAATGGGTTTGAGTGCTGCTGAAAGGTAACTCATAACATTGGGATTAGTGTAAACATTGAAATCATGTTTAAAAGATCTCTTTGTCTATGTTTTATACAGCTATAGATTGTGGTGATCCAAAAGATATAAAGAATGGCTACCACACATCTACAGATCGAACGTATGGGAGTACAGCAACTTACGACTGCAATAAAGGGTAAGTATTAATTTGCAGCATCACAGGTTCATGGAAGCAATCAGAGATGGCCACATTGTAATTAACATATTGGGATTACTGAGATTACATGAGATGGCAAGCTCAAGGCAATGGAAGTGAATACAGGTTGGTATGTTTATGAAAATATAGCACAACATATGTGCCTTGGGGATAGAGTGGGGGGAATAAGACTGATTAGATTATTCTACACAGAGCTGATGGAGCTCAGTGGGTCAAATGGCCTCCATCTGTGCCTTAATGATCCTGGGATTGGGATGTTGCCAGACTGATGGGGTGTCGCCCACTGGTCAGAGAACCGATCGGCAACTCCCATCAGTTCCCTGGGGGAGGCCCAATGGAATCAAGTGCCCTTCAGGCACTTAAGTGGCCGTTGGGCAGACCTTCCCCACTGTTGAGGTACCTGGCAGCAGTAATCCCACCTGCCAAAAGCTGCCGGCTAACCAGAGACTGGCAACGCCTCATGCTGCCAGTGCAAGGGACTCTCGATCGTAGGTGATTGAGGGCGGGATGGAGTCATGGGGAAGGGCTTTCAGCAGCCCAACCCCCTGTCTGATGCCTAGTCCCTGACTATAAGGCACCCCTTTAGACACCTGGAAGGCCACTGGTGAACCTGGTTTTCTGGATGGTCTTCCAAGGGCCTGGGAAAGCCATGCTGCCACCATTTAATTCCTCAGCAACCACTAAATTGTGGTGGGTTCAGGGATAATGGGTGTCAAGTGGATCATTAATGAGCTTGATTGACATCCCGCTGCTGGTGGCTGGGGATCCAGTGTCAACTCTTCTCCCCATCTAACTTAATCAGGAGAGGCTTTGCCGCCACTGGGAGACTTCCACAAGGCCTCTTCCATGATTAAGTGGAGCCGGCCACCATGTTTTCCACCATGATAGGCTGCATTAAATTCTGCCCATTGACTGTAAAAGAAGATCATTAACCCACCCAGCCTATGATTTCTCCCCATTCAGTCGGCTGTGAAATGTAACAGTGGTGCATAACCTCCCACATAGTCCAGCTGGGCACAATGAGCTGTTTCAGTGCTGTAGACTCGACATACCATCCCACTGTCACAATGAGTTAAGGTTTCCTCCAGGTAAACCAGACAATGTAAAGGCCTGATTTACCCTAGGCAACAGATAGGTCAAGGATGATAAGGAGAGATAGCTTCCCACAGTCACAGTCACATAGGATGTCATTTGTGATTTTGATAGGAGCCATTTTGGTATTGCAGCAGGAGCAGAAAACTAATTGGTGAGGTTCAAACCTGGAGTTCCAGCAAAGATGACATGAATTTGGGAGGAGATTGCGTGTTCAAGGATTTTGGAGGAGAAATAGAGGCTTGAGATGGGACAGTAGTTTGCAAGGATGGAGGAGTCAAAGGTTGGTTCTTTGAGGCAAGGGGTGATAACAGCAAATTTGAATGAGAGTGGGGACAGTAGCTGAGGAGAGAGAACAGTTAACATCTAACATGGGAACCAAGAAGCAACATGGGAAACAAGATGGGAAGATGGGCGGTCAGCACATTAGATGCTCGCCTGATGTCTTTGTGTATTATTTTACATTCGGGTGTGTCGGATGCACCCCTGCACACTGAGCAAGAAATCCTGCCCCCAATCCTTCATATCCCAACCAGATTGCTGAATATATTATAAATCACATTCTACATCAATCTTTTCTAACAATTCAGAGATTTTTCATTTACTGAATGTTTTTCTTGTTCTAGCTATCAACTGATTGGTAAAGGAACAATAGTGTGCACTATTGATGGATGGAATAAAAACATTCCGTTCTGTGACAGTAAGTAATTGATCTAATTGGTTGTAAAGATTCAGATCAGATTCAAGTAGTTATCTTTTGAATGCTCTTAGTATAAAGTACTGGAAGAAATTATTTTTCACTTACAGTTCCATCTATGTTTCACTTCCTGTTCTAATTTCATTCAGGATTAGTATATAGTGCCTATTTGTATACTGAAGGTAAAAGATGTTGGAAGTGGAAGTATCTGTTGTGATTTCCTAGAGGGTTGAGGATATGCAGTTAACTCCACTGAGTTAACTGAATAGTACAGACTAGCAAATGCCTGGTCTTGTGGTGCAGTGGTAGTGTCCCTACCTTTGGGCTGGACGCTCTGGGTTCAAGTCCTATTTCAGAAGGCAACAGCAAACGACTCCAGTACTTTACCCAGTGTAATCATGGACCAATCTTGTGGAAGTCTGTGGCCACTAATACCCTCTTATGGCATGGTACCTCCAGGAGGAGGCAGAGGGGAAAATGTTAGCTGATCTGTGCTGGGGCAGCAATGCAGTTTGTCTGAGTACTGCCCCATTCAGGAGGGAGAAATTCCTAACTGGTGTTCCATATTTAAACTTGCTTTAGGTTCTTTGCAATCCATGAAAAGAGAACACCTGCCAAATGTTAAAACACTCCATCCAATAGCAATTCAGTCTCCAGTAACAAATTCACATCTTCAGTTCTCTAACTGGAGCAGTGTGTCTGAATGGAGTTATCTAACTGATACATTGCCAAATACAGTTTGTTATCTGACTAAGGTGAATGACAGTTCAGTGTTTGTGGTTCACTGCTAAGATGGTGCACATGCGCAAAAGAGCGCACCTTTGCATTTGTGGAATCCCACCCCGCCCGCACAGGAAGCGCATAGCACTTCCCACCGGGCATCACACTGGGTGGGCCTTAATTGGTTCACCCACTTAAAATGGCGGCAGGGCCCGCTTCTCTGGCGGGGATCAGCTCCCCGCCTGCTGGAAATTGGTTCGGGCTTGCCACCTGACAGGCAAAAAATGCAGCCCCATGTTAACATTCATAATTAGATTGGATAAGTGGGTGAAGAGAAAACAAGGTTGAATGGATATGAGAACAAGGTGGGTAAATGTGATTAGAAATATTTGCGTGGAGGGTAAACATTGACATGAACTGGTTGGGCTGACTGGTCTGTTTCCAGGTTGTAACTTACGTGTATATGGGTAATGGTCACTTTGGTAAGATGCCGGTATATGTGGAAAATACCTTAAAAGGAAGCGGCATCTTCCGAGAAGAAAAAATTTGATGAGAGAAAAACAATTTAATGTTAATAAGATTTTGGAAAAAGGACAACTACAACTTTCAAAGAATTTATGAATTTCTAGCTGGCGCTATAGTTGTGTCACTGAATGGGCTTTGTATAGTTCTATCTGCATATTGAATCAGATACACAGCAACTTTATACATGTGGGGAAATCTCATTGTCGCTGTCAGGCTGAAGTCTAACTGTTAACTCCTTAAAAAAATGAAAGTAAAAGCACTTCAACATTAAATGATAACCTTCAAAATAATTCCTTATCTGTAAACGCATATGATTTACTGCAATACAACTTTACACTTAAATTTATTGTTTGCACAAAATTAATTTTATTAGAAGAAAGTTATAGGTTTCCTGCCCTTACATTTTAGAACACTGTAGGTTGATTCTGTGATTGAGCACTCCTGGTGATTGCAGAGAGTCCTATCCAGGAAATCATAGATTTTCAGTGTCTAATTTTTCATCCATTTAATTGGATAGGGAGAAAATTTGACACCGTGAGCTCCATGCCTGCGGACCCTGGAGTGCCAATGTACACTGCAAACCCCAACCACAACATTGGCCCTTGATTTTCTTTATATAGCCATTTCACGTCAGTAAAATTTAAATATAATCAGTTTTGATATTTTTGTTCAATTTGTACATAACTGACTCCAGTTATAAATCTGATAAGTATGGTGTGTAATGAAAAAAATCACTGAAGCTTGTTAATGACTTTCACTCAGCTGAGTATTGGCATCAAGTAATGATGCTCTGCTTTAAACTTACCATATATTAGAATCTTGTTGACTGGCTCCTTTTAATGGTTACACCTTATGGCACCATTGAGATAAAGTTTTCCTCAACTCCTTGCCCTAAAAATCAAGTTCCCAATTAATTTTGGCCTGTTCCTCAATCTTTTTTCGTGATTTTATTTGAATTCTAGTTCCTTGAATGTTTTGACTCCTTCAGTGAATCCATCCTTAATTATCCTCTTGGACTTTTTTTTAAAGACCCTAAAGCACAGGGAAAGCATTTGAACAGTGAATTAAGCCCTTCCATCAGTGCTAATACTTGTATCAAAAAAGCTCATTCTTATATTGGGAGAGAGTTAGGTATCTCAGTGGACTGGAATTGTGGAGGGGAGGGTGGGGGCTGTACCCATTTCCACATGACAGGAGTACTAGGTAATTAGGGGGACCATATGATTTGGCTTTGAACCCTGAATGGTCCACTCAGCCTTTTGATGTGGATAGACTGAGTATCATTTCTCGGGATATGGATAGTGTGGTCAACATTATTCTATTCATTCTGTGTACTGCTTACTGCACTGAAACAAGTACTACCTTTTTAATCATTGAATGTTCAAAGCTCTGCTCTTCTTAAGCAGAGAGCAAAATAGAGCTGACAATATATTTCAGTGTTTCTAAATCTAAAATGCTCCTGTCTGGTGCTTGCAGTGCGACTGCCCCTTTAGTATTTGAATGCTGTTGGTATGCATGGAAATAACTGTCACAACTAAATGGAGGCAATAACCCTCATAGGTGATGTGAGCTTTCAGGACTAGTGTGTTTTGGGGCATTTCCTTTTGAAACAAGTACCATCTCCTGAATAAACATGTAACGGATTTTGAGCAGGCTCAAACTACATTTTTTTATGTAGCAAATTAAACCATCGCACAGGTTTTTATGACAAAAATATGACAAGGGGTTGAATTCTAAATGGAAAGCCCTATCAAAATGCCACCTTTACACAAAACAAGCAATTACAAGTGTGACAAGATTCCATTTGAAAGTGCTTTGAGAACTATGTCCTACTTGGTCCTTTTGATAATAACATTATAAAAGTGTCCACTGTTATTTGCAACTTTTGTTAACTTTGTAGATACTGCAGAAGCATTTCTTTTTAAAAACAATGTTGATACCTATATTCTTTTGACCACTCTGTGCCCTGTTCTTGGGCTGCTTTCTCCCTGTTAATCACCACCAAGGGCTCTGAATACAGACAGGAAAGTAGTTACCGTCAGCAAGTGTGGTTTTTCTTCAATCCATTGGTAATGTTCAGACAGATTTACATGGGTCACAGTCATAATGAAAACAACTGCTGTGTCATCTACTAAATAAATGTGCAATAATTCCAGTTTAGCCTTTTTCTCTTACAGCTATTTTATGCGATCCTCCGAACCCTATTAGCAATGGAGATGTGACTGAAAGAGATAGCTGGGACATTGGAACAGATGCAAAATATTCATGCCATGCTGGCTATATTCTGATTGGTCAACGTATCATTAATTGTACAGACACTGGGGACTGGAGCCATGACCCTCCTATTTGTAAAGGTAATGTACCATGACAGAAGAAGAGAAATCACATTGTACTGGTTATTAGCATGTTTTTGTAGACTTTCAAAAGTTCTCATTACTTTAAAAACGATGGGGGAATTTTGGTATTTGAAAACATCTCTCAGCTTTGTTCTGTTCTGTTGACACAGTATAAAGACAGGAAGTTGCCAGCTGGATCATTTCAGGCCAGAGTTGAAGTGTTATAGCATTGTCTCAAAGAATACCATTGAGCTGATTGAGTTACATTTTTAATAAATTCTCTGGGCAATTGTTTTTCAAACTTCATCCAACAACAATTTATTCATCATTGTCAACTAAGAGTAAATAAAGTGCAGTTTAAAAAATGTAAATTTCTGTTGCATTTTATTGCCATACTTCTTCAATCTGCATGGCTTTCACTTGTGCCAATGATCCCTTTGACTAGCTTTTAGGTGGCTGAAGCTATTGACTGGGCAGGACAAGCTCATTCTATTTTCTCATTCTGGCTGCTGTGATGTGTTACAGGATAGTGTTAGGAACAACATATAGCTTTAAGTTTGACTTATATTTTGAATTTTTAAAAATTCATTGATGGGATGTGAGCATCGCTGGCTAGGCCAGCATTTATTGCTCATCCCTAATTGCCCTTTTTCAGAGGGCATTTTTTTTAAGAGCCAACCACATTGCTTTGGGCCTGGAGTCACATGTAGGCCAGACCAGATAAAGATGGCAGGTTTCCTTCCATAAAGGACAGTGGATCAGATGGATTTTTATGATAATTGGTAATGATTTCATGGTCATCATCAGACTTTTAAATTCAGATTTTTATTGAATTCAGCTTTCACCATCTGCCATGATGTGATTCAAACCCACATCCCCAGAGCATTACCCTGGGTCTCTGGAATGCTTGTCCAGTGATAATACCACTATGCCACCATTTAAAGGTGTTTGTGAGCTGGGTGCTAGAAAGTCTGAGGCCCTGTTTGTATACATGCATTTTTAACGAGGTCTTACAAGTCATGAAGTGAAGAGATGTGTTACCAAGGGGTTAGTAGTTTAGTGAAGGTAAAAAAAAGTAGAAAAATGTGCAGTTACTTAGCGACAGGGGTCCTGAGAAACACAGAGTCCAGGAAACACAGAAGGGTGGTCAGTTAATGTGTGTATACCAGAGAGTGCAGGCAGAAGGTCTAATCTGTCGAATAAGAAATCCTGCAAGCCTTCCTTCTGGGGAACTGAGTTTAGGGGACCCATGTGTTTGCTCTGAAGTTGAAGTAACAGTGTGTTTAGATTGCAGTTTTTGGGTGTCTCAAAGAGAGATACCAGCTGGAGAAAAGCATCTAATGAATGCTCAGCAGTCCGCTGGAAGAAAACTGTTTGAAACTGCGTTAACCCAAGCAAGAGGCCTTGG
This sequence comes from Carcharodon carcharias, assembly GCF_017639515.1. Lineage (NCBI taxonomy): Eukaryota > Metazoa > Chordata > Chondrichthyes > Lamniformes > Lamnidae > Carcharodon > Carcharodon carcharias. Next base: position 23,530,184 of record NC_054475.1, read on the forward strand.
TGTTGGGGCAGTGGTAAATCTTTACTGATGTTTTATGTCTGTAAGGGTTGCTGGGATAAAAGGAATAGGGTGAGCTTGAATCATTTTCTGGTATCTGTATTGAAATCTTTCCAACTATTTTGTCTAGTGTAATATAGCTCATTTTTTCTTGTTTAATAATAGTTTTATTCTTTGTGTTAACAGTATACTGGCAGGCTCTTGTGAATGTGTTCAGTAACTGACCACCACAGTTTCTTTAAAGAAAAGTTAGGACCCACCAATCCAGGTTTCCCTCTGGGATCTGACTTGTTCAGTGCGAACATCAGCTGGGATCATATGAATAGTAAGGTGTGGGGTTATACTTTCAGTATAATACTCAATCAAGGCTGACATTCCAATGCAGCAGTGAGGGACTGCTGCACTATTAGAGGTGTAATTTTTTGGATGTGATGTTATACCAAAGCCGTGTCTGCTCGCTCTCTGATATAAAAGATCCCATCGCACTATTTTGAAGAAGAGCAGGGTATTCTCCCTGACATCCTGACCAATATTTATCCTTCAATCTATGCCACAAAAACAAATTATCCGTCATTATCTTACTGCTGTTTGTGGGAGCTTGCTATACACAAATTGGCTGCAGTGTTTCCTACATTACAACAGTGACTACACTTCAAAAAGTACTTTATTGGCTAAAGCAATTTTGGGATATCCTATGTTTGCAAAGGATTGTTCATGAATGCAAGTCTTAATCAGAGGCCGGGAATTCTGCAGCGAGTAACTCATCTGATTCCCCAAAGCCATGATGCAAGTCAGGAGTGTGATGGAATAATCTCCACTTATCTGAGTGAGTGGAGATCCAACATTCAAGAAGCTTGACACCATTCAGGACAAAGCACCTCACTTGTTTGGCACCCCATCCTCCATCTTAAACATTCACTCCCTCCACCTCCTGTGAACAGTGGCAGCAGTGTGTAACATATACAAGATGCACTGCAGTGACTTGCCAAGCTAGCTTTGACAGCACCTTACAAACCCAAACTTCCACCACCTCGAACATCGGTGTTCAGCAAGTGGCCCAAGAGCCATTTGTGGTCTGCATTTGTCTTTCCTGCGGCCTGCTCACCAAACCCTGTCCACTCACCACCTCACTCCCACTCACTGATTCTTATGCTTGCCGCCTGTCCTGTACACCGCTTACCTGCCCGACCGTCCCACTCGCAGCCCTTCTTGCCCCTTCCTTGCTTCCTCCCTCTCACCCCGCAAGGCCCCTCATGCCCCAAAAGTTAAGCTATGACAATACCATGCACATTGGTTGAATACAGCGTTTAGTGTTCAGTGAGCCCTATAGTGACAGAAGAATATGTTTAAAAAAAACTTTTAAAGGATTCATGGCTCATGGCACCTCAGATGTGTCAAGAACCATAGTCTGAATGAAGGAACTTTTTGAAAGGTAAATTCAGAAGGTCTTTCCCATGCATTCAATAGAAACTACGCCCCTCCACTCATCTCCATGCTCTCCATGCCAAGATCCCTAGCCCACACCCATACTCAATCACTAACTGTACACTCTGCATAGACCAATGAACCCTATAGTGACAATAGGAAGTGTTAAAAAAACTTTTAAAAACATCATAATTCATTATTTTTCACTTGAAAAAAATCCTTTCACTGCAGCCCAATTTTTTTTTATTCATTCACGGGATTTGGGCTTCACTGGCTGGGCCAGCATTTATTGCCCTTCCCTAGTTGTCCTTCAGAGGTGGTTGTGAGCTGCCTTCTTGATCCGCTGCGGGTTCCTATTGTGTAGGGACACCCACAGTGTACCTATACCACATGCAGACCCGTTAAAGTACCAATAACAGAAACTGCAAGCACTTGTAACATCTTTCTCTTGTGTAAATAAACTTTGTGCAATTGACAGGATTGATCAGACAGCCAATTGTCAATCAAGCAACATCTTCTCTGGGGTGCAGCTGTTTCAGCATTCTGATGAATTTCTGGGCTCGAAAGAGATGTAGTGGCTTTAGGAAAGTGTAAAGCCCAGTGTTGTCTTCAACCAAAGTCCAGAGAGATAGAGGGAAATGAACAAAGAGTATAAATGTGCTACTTTTTTCTGTTTGCTCAACTAGAGATCAATTAAACTGACTGCCCCACTTCCTAAATACCCTTGAGCGAATATCTACATGTTTAAATTTGCTGGACCTCACAATTAAAGGGAAATTATAAAATCACATAGGAGCAAATCTTTCTGTAGGTGTCACTGATTTCACTGGTATCTGGTATGTTTTCATCTTTGACAACCCCTGGCATTTGGAAAAGCATAGGTTTTCTACCAGGCAGCAGCAGAGGCCGGTAATGTGATTGAAGTGCTCTAGGCATGGTAACATGTTAACAAGGTTACTTTTCTAGGGAAGTTTTTTAAACTGGTGCCACAAGCTGAATCTTTGGCTCGGTGAGCGGGGGCAGGGCCCTTCAATCAGACTTTCAGTTCAGCGGGCAAGCGACAAAGTCGGCTGCGCGCCCACCGTACTGTCAAAAGCCATTTAACTCTAAATTCAAACAATTAACGGAGCTGCCCATCCAATCTTAAGGTTGCTGGGCAGGCAAAGAGCAAAGGCGGCCTTCCCTTTTTTTCATGGAACCTCATCCATGGGCGGGATGAGGTTTCATGAATGATTTTAAATTTTGACAAAAATTTTGATTGAAGTTAATGCACGTGGCTCAGCTCATGTGACACATAAGGGAACATATCATAACAATTTCCTCACCACTTCATTAAACTTTTTGGACTTAAAACTAATCTCGCCTCTGTGCCTCAGGGAAATCTCTATGCTCTTTCGCGCGCACATATGGAAAAGCGTCCTCCCGACTCAGGCAACCTCCAACCCATCTGCAAAGGGAGTGCATAACGCTCCCAGGTGCGAGTCACACTGGGTGAGCCTCAATTGGCTCACCCAGGTAAAACAGCGGCACAGACCCGGTTGGGGGTGCCGATCAGGCCCGTGCCCATTCCCACTCTGCTAGCCCGACAGGCAGAAAATTCTGCCCCACGAGAGCATATTAATGGGGCGGGATTTTCTGGCCCCGATACTGGCATCGCCGTGGGCAGGATAGGAAATTTTGGAGAGCCATTGACCATTAATGGCACTCCAAATTTCCCCATCCCGCCTGCAAAGATGTCCGCTTGTCCTGGGGCCTGAAAATTCTGCCCATAATAATTTGTCAGGGGGGAATCTCAGTGACTGACTGCAAACTGACTGTCGGTCTCAGACATTAGGACTTTATAGGCCTTTCAAGCCTTAATTGGCTACCCGCCACTCGTGGGTAGCCTCGAGCTAATGGCATGCCAGCTTGTGACATCAAATTCCATGCTCGTTTGCCTCTATTGAGGCTTAAAAATCCAGCCTGGCACATCCACCAGTGCCCTGTGTCATGTTAACATGAAGAAAGACCTCTCAATGAGTTTAAGTTAAATTCTGTGAATTATATTTGGTGTTTATTGCACTAAAAATGTCCTTACATGTTTCCAACAAGTGGAACTTATTTCTATTTCAAGAAAAATTACCCACATATGTCTCAGGGAGTGTTCATTTTACCCGAAAATGGCATTATTTCATTGTATGTGGTCTATGATAATTATTTTCCATCCTTAAAAGTATAGCTAGGACGCTATGACTGTATTTATATAAATTCCATATGCTAAAGCCCTTTCATGTATCGTCAAGGTTAGCAAGTTGTAAGGTATTTAACTGCAAGAGCAATAGGAAAATAGCCAATTTAGTCCCAGGTTTGCCAGCAGTGGTTAGGAGCTGTTTGATTTTTCCACCTTTGTTCCACATTTTCCTTTCTGCTTAGTCGGGGGGGTTGACTGGAGACTCTTTTATCTTTTTCACCACTCCAAATGCTCAGTAGACTAGACTGAATGCATAATTTTCATTTTGGTAATTTTATTTTATGTTCAAAGTGGGTGATCCTTATTAACAATATACATTGTAAGTTGTTCAATATACCACATTTAGTTTCCATCCAGATTCAAGCTTGCTGGAATAGCAATCTCCTGAATTAGGTGAGGAAAATCACCGGGATTCCTTTATAAGTGTAGACTCCAGCCTGGCTGATCTTCTGATATTCCTTGTTGCCAGATGATCTAGTCCGCCTGGGCACGGACACAAGAAAATTTCCCTTTCTCAGTCCTTGGAACTATAAGGAGGCCATTCAGCCCCTTGAGCCTGTTTGACATTCAATTAGACCATGGCTGATCTGAATCTTAAATCCATCTATCCATCTTGGTTCCATAACTTTTCATATGCTTACCTAACAAAAAAAAAGTTATCAGTCTTAATTTAGAAATGACCTAGCCTCAACAGCTTTTTTGGGGAGACAGTTTCAGATTTCCAATCCCTTTTTTGTGAAGAAGTGCTTTCTGACATTACTCCTGAACAGCTTGACTCTAATTTTAAGGATATGCCATCTTGTTTTAGACAGTGAAAATTGTCTCTGCTGAGGTATCGTAAAGGAAATTGGGTCAGTGGTTTAAGGCATGTATGTTGTCTTATGTTAATCTGGTACCTTACATCAGATGGTGCCCCACTTCACTTGGCACCATCACTAAAGCCTCCCTCCCATCGCCCAAACTCCCCCAAGGGGCCTACAGCTTGCTGGTTTGATGCAGCTGAAGTGTGAGAGCAATTTTGATCAGTCTTTGGGGGGACATCTTCACATTGTGTCACCCATTTAAATAAAGAAACTAACACAAGTTAAATTTCTTCCCCTAAATGTTTGCTCTGCACAGACTGTCATTATTCTCACTCATTGTATGAATAGCCTAATCAGAGCAATTGTGTGACTTTGTGTTTCAGCCCTTCCTGACCATGAAGAACAGCTTTCACCTCCTTCTACCATCGCAGCTACAACAATACGTGAAACAACACCTGAGATAAACAATATTACCACAGATGGTGGAGACAGGAACCATTTGCTTTCAGCACTTCCTAATTTGGGTATTAGATGTCAACTATTTGAATGTATAGGGCAGTTTACGCATGTTCCGGTCTCCCTTTCTTGTATTAGCTGATTTACAGGCACAGATGAAGCATGAATTGGAGAGTTGTATGGCCCCAGCCTTTATTATTACATGTGCTGAGATGCTTGGTGTATTTATTGCTTCATAAATTTGCTTAATAATTTCCACCCAGAAGAAGATTGAATGCAATGTCTTACTGTGCAGAGATCCTTTGGTTTAAATATAATTGATAGATTGACAGAATGTTACCGAGCTTTACACAGATAGTAATAGTGTTGAAAATACCTTTGAAGACACTTGTGAATTGAGACACTCCAATGAAAATGATCTAAAATATGAAAGCTTACAATCAGAGTAGAAAAGGGTTAGAGAGGACATTTACTTGCAGCAACAACAGATGAATGGTCAGGTTGTAGCCACCAACAGGGACTCAAGAAAGTAAAATAAATGGTCAGTAATATTCCTATCTTCCTATTCTCTTATCTATCTCATTATTGGTGTAATGTTATACCTTCTGCAGGTGTGTGAACTTGAAAACTGACTGCATCACAATATTTTCATTTGCCAATTGCAAGTTCCTGTTATTTACACATATGCCAGTGTCCTTAAAGGGACCAGTGGAATTTGCACACAACAAGGTAGGAAATGTGTTTATAGTGTAATTTCTGTGGAGCCCAGAGGAGCAGGAATGTTTCCACAAAAATACTTTGGACCAGGACAGCAACACTTCACTTGGCACCATCACTATTGCCTCCTAACCATCACCCAAACTCCCCCATGGGGCCTACAGCTTGCTGGTTTGAGGAAGCTGAAGTGGTCTGATCAGGCTTTGGGGGGGACTTCTTCACATTGTGTCACCCATTTAAATGAAGAAACTAGCACAAGTTAAATTTTGTCTCCCAAATGTTTGCTCTGCACAGACTGTCATTATAATCACTCATTGTGTGAATAGCCTAATCAGAGCAATTGTGTGACTTTGTGTTTCAGCCCTTCCTGACCATGAAGAACAGCTTTCACCTCCTTCCACCATCGCAGCTACAACAATACGTGAAACAACACCTGAGATAAACGATATTACCACAGATGGTGGAGACAGGAACCATTTGCTTTCATCACTTCTTAGCTTGGGTATTAGATGTCAACTATTTGAATGTATAGGGCCGTTTACACATGTTCCGGTCTCCCATTGTTGTAATCATTGAACTACAGGCACAGTTGAAGCATGAATTGGAGAGTTGTATAACCCCAGCCTTTATTATTACACGTGCTGAGGTGCTTGGTGTATTTATTGCTTTATAAATTCGCTTAATAATTTCCAGCCAGAAAGAAGATTGAATGCAATGTTTTACTGTTTAGAGATCCTGTGGTTTAAAAATAATTGATAGATTAGCATTTTCTGTCACAGAATGTTACCAAGCATTACACAGATAGTAATCATGTTGAAAATACTTTTGAAGACACTTGTGAATTGAGACACTTCAATGAAAATGATCTAAAATATGAAAGCTTATAATCAGAGTAGAAAAGGGTTAGAGAGGACATTCACTTAGGGCAACAACAGATGAATGGTCAGGTTGTGGCCTCCAACAGGGACTCAAGAAAGTAAAATAAATGGTCAGTAACATTCCTGTCTTCCTATTCTCTTATCTATCTCATTATCGGTGTAATGTTATACCTTCTGCAGGTGAGTGAACTTGAAAACTGACTGCATCACAATATTTTCATTTACCAATAGCAAGTTCCTGTTATTTACACATATGCCAGTGTCCTTAAAGGGACCAGTGGAATTTGCTCTCAACAAAGTAGGAAATATGTTTATAGTATAATTTCTGTGGAGCCCAGAGGAGCAGAAATGTTTCCACAAAAATACTTTGGAGCAGGATTGCTCCACTTCACTTGGCACCATCACTATTGCCTCCCACCCATCACCCAAACTCCCCCATGGGGCCTACAGCTTGCTGTTTTGAGGAAGCTGAAGTGGTCTGTTCAGGCTTTGGGGGGGACATCTTCACATTGTGTCACCCATTTAAATGAAGAAACTAGCACAAGTTAAATTTTGTCTCCCAAATGTTTGCTCTGCACAGACTGTCATTATAATCACTCATTGTGTGAATAGCCTAATCAGAGCAATTGTGTGACTTTGTGTTTCAGCCCTTCCTGACCATGAAGAACAGCTTTCACCTCCTTCCACCATCGCAGCTACAACAATACGTGAAACAACACCTGAGATAAACGATATTACCACAGATGGTGGAGACAGGAACCATTTGCTTTCATCACTTCTTAGCTTGGGTATTAGATGTCAACTATTTGAATGTATAGGGCCGTTTACACATGTTCCGGTCCCCCATTGTTGTATTCGTTGAACTACAGGCACAGTTGAAGCATGAATTGGAGAGTTGTATAGCCCCAGCCTTTATTATTACATGTGCTGAGGTGCTTGGTGTATTTATTGCTTCATAAATTTGCTTAATAATTTCAATCCAGAAGAAGATTGAATGCAATGTTTTACTATGCAAACAGAGGTCCTGTGCTTTCAAATTAATTGATAGATTAACATTTTCTGTCACAAAATGTTACCGAGCATTACACAGATAGTAATTGTGTTGAAAATACTTTTGAAGACTCTGGTCAATTGAGACACTCCAATGAAAATGATCTAAATTATGAAAGCTTACAATCAGAGTAGAAAAGGGTTAGAGAGGACATTTACTTAGGGCAACAACAGACGAATGGTCAGGTTGTGGCCACCAACAGGGACTCAAGAAAGTAAAATAAATGGATTAAATGGTCTGTAATATTCCTATCTTTCTATTGTCTTATCTTTCTCATTATCGGTGTAATGTTATACCTTCTGCAGGTGAGTGAAATTGAGAACTGACTGCATCACAATGTGTTCATTTGCCAATAGCAAGTTGCTCTTATTCACATTGATGCCAGTATCCTTAAAGGGACCAGTGGAGATTGCTCACAGAAGGGTAGGAAATGTGTTTATAGTCTAACTTCTGTGGAGCCCAGAGGAGCCGGAATGTTTCCACAAAAATACTTTGGACCAGGACTGCACCACTTTACTTGGCACCATCACTATTGCCTCCCACTCATCGCCCAAACTCCCCCATGGGGTCTACAGCTTGCTGGTTTGAGGAAGCTGAAGTGGTCTGATCAGGCTTTGGGGGGACTTCTTCACATTGTGTCACCCATTTAAATGAAGAAACTAGCACAAGTTAAATTTTGTCTCCCAAATGTTTGCTCTGCACAGACTGTCATTATAATCACTCATTGTGTGAATAGCCTAATCAGAGCAATTGTGTGACTTTGTGTTTCAGCCCTTCCTGACCATGAAGAACAGCTTTCACCTCCTTCCACCATCGCAGCTACAACAATACGTGAAACAACACCTGAGATAAACGATATTACCACAGATGGTGGAGACAGGAACCATTTGCTTTCATCACTTCTTAGCTTGGGTATTAGATGTCAACTATTTGAATGTATAGGGCCGTTTACACATGTTCCGGTCCCCCATTGTTGTATTCGTTGAACTACAGGCACAGTTGAAGCATGAATTGGAGAGTTGTATAGCCCCAGCCTTTATTATTACATGTGCTGAGGTGCTTGGTGTATTTATTGCTTCATAAATTTGCTTAATAATTTCAATCCAGAAGAAGATTGAATGCAATGTTTTACTATGCAAACAGAGGTCCTGTGCTTTCAAATTAATTGATAGATTAACATTTTCTGTCACAAAATGTTACCGAGCATTACACAGATAGTAATTGTGTTGAAAATACTTTTGAAGACTCTGGTCAATTGAGACACTCCAATGAAAATGATCTAAATTATGAAAGCTTACAATCAGAGTAGAAAAGGGTTAGAGAGGACATTTACTTAGGGCAACAACAGACGAATGGTCAGGTTGTGGCCACCAACAGGGACTCAAGAAAGTAAAATAAATGGATTAAATGGTCTGTAATATTCCTATCTTTCTATTGTCTTATCTTTCTCATTATCGGTGTAATGTTATACCTTCTGCAGGTGAGTGAAATTGAGAACTGACTGCATCACAATGTGTTCATTTGCCAATAGCAAGTTGCTCTTATTCACATTGATGCCAGTATCCTTAAAGGGACCAGTGGAGATTGCTCACAGAAGGGTAGGAAATGTATTTATAGTCTAACTTCTGTGGAGCCCAGAGGAGCCGGAATGTTTCCACAAAAATACTTTGGACCAGGACTGCACCACTTTACTTGGCACCATCACTATTGCCTCCCACTCATCGCCCAAACTCCCCCATGGGGTCTACAGCTTGCTGGTTTGAGGAAGCTGAAGTGGTCTGATCAGGCTTTGGGGGGACTTCTTCACATTGTGTCACCCATTTAAATGAAGAAACTAGCACAAGTTAAATTTTGTCTCCCAAATGTCTGCTCTGCACAGACTGTCATTATAATCACTCATTGTGTGAATAGCCTAATCAGAGCAATTGTGTGACTTTGTGTTTCAGCCCTTCCTGACCATGAAGAACAGCTTTCACCTCCTTCCACCATCGCAGTTACAACAATACGTGAAACAACACCTGAGATAAACGATATTACCACAGATGGTGGAGACAGGAACCATTTGCTTTCATCACTTCTTAGCTTGGGTATTAGATGTCAACTATTTGAATGTATAGGGCCGTTTACACATGTTCCGGTCACCCATTGTTGTATTCGTAGAACTACAGGCACAGTTGAAGCATGAATTGGAGAGTTGTATAATCCCAGCCTTTATTATTACACGTGCTGAGATGCTTGGTGTATTTATTGCTTTATAAATTCGCTTAATAATTTCCAGCCAGAAAGAAGATTGAATGCAATGTTTTACTGTTTAGAGATCCTGTGGTTTAAAAATAATTGATAGATTAGCATTTTCTGTCACAGAATGTTACCAAGCATTACACAGATAGTAATCATGTTGAAAATACTTTTGAAGACACTTGTGAATTGAGACACTCCAATGAAAATGATCTAAAATATGAAAGCTTATAATCAGAGTAGAAAAGGGTTAGAGAGACATTTACTTAGGGCAACAACAGATGAATGGTCAGGTTGTGGCCTCCAACAGGGACTCAAGAAAGTAAAATAAATGGTCAGTAACATTCCTGTCTTCCTATTCTCTTATCTATCTCATTATCGGTGTAATGTTATACCTTCTGCAGGTGAGTGAACTTGAAAACTGACTGCATCACAATATTTTCATTTACCAATAGCAAGTTCCTGTTATTTACACATATGCCAGTGTCCTTAAAGGGACCAGTGGAATTTGCTCTCAACAAAGTAGGAAATATGTTTATAGTATAATTTCTGTGGAGCCCAGAAGAGCAGAAATGTTTCCACAAAAATTCTTTGGACCAGGATTGCTCCACTTCACTTGGCACCATCACTATTGCCTCCCACCCATCACCCAAACTCCCCCATGGGGCCTACAGCTTGCTGGTTTGAGGAAGCTGAAGTGGTCTGTTCAGGCTTTGGGGGGGACATCTTCACATTGTGTCACCCATTTAAATGAAGAAACTAGCACAAGTTAAATTTTGTCTCCCAAATGTTTGCTCTGCACAGACTGTCATTATAATCACTCATTGTGTGAATAGCCTAATCAGAGCAATTGTGTGACTTTGTGTTTCAGCCCTTCCTGACCATGAAGAACAGCTTTCACCTCCTTCCACCATCGCAGCTACAACAATACGTGAAACAACACCTGAGATAAACGATATTACCACAGATGGTGGAGACAGGAACCATTTGCTTTCATCACTTCTTAGCTTGGGTATTAGATGTCAACTATTTGAATGTATAGGGCTGTTTACACATGTTCCGGTCCCCCATTGTTGTATTCGTTGAACTACAGGCACAGTTGAAGCATGAATTGGAGAGTTGTATAGCCCCAGCCTTTATTATTACATGTGCTGAGGTGCTTGGTGTATTTATTGCTTCATAAATTTGCTTAATAATTTCAATCCAAGAAGAAGATTGAATGCAATGTTTTACTATGCAAACAGAGGTCCTGTGCTTTCAAATTAATTGATAGATTAACATTTTCTGTCACAAAATGTTACCGAGCATTACACAGATAGTAATTGTGTTGAAAATACTTTTGAAGACTCTGGTCAATTGAGACACTCCAATGAAAATGATCTAAATTATGAAAGCTTACAATCAGAGTAGAAAAGGGTTAGAGAGGACATTTACTTAGGGCAACAACAGACGAATGGTCAGGTTGTGGCCACCAACAGGGACTCAAGAAAGTAAAATAAATGGATTAAATGGTCTGTAATATTCCTATCTTTCTATTGTCTTATCTTTCTCATTATCGGTGTAATGTTATACCTTCTGCAGGTGAGTGAAATTGAGAACTGACTGCATCACAATGTGTTCATTTGCCAATAGCAAGTTGCTCTTATTCACATTGATGCCAGTATCCTTAAAGGGACCAGTGGAGATTGCTCACAGAAGGGTAGGAAATGTGTTTATAGTCTAACTTCTGTGGAGCCCAGAGGAGCCGGAATGTTTCCACAAAAATACTTTGGACCAGGACTGCACCACTTTACTTGGCACCATCACTATTGCCTCCCACTCATCGCCCAAACTCCCCCATGGGGTCTACAGCTTGCTGGTTTGAGGAAGCTGAAGTGGTCTGATCAGGCTTTGGGGGGACTTCTTCACATTGTGTCACCCATTTAAATGAAGAAACTAGCACAAGTTAAATTTTGTCTCCCAAATGTTTGCTCTGCACAGACTGTCATTATAATCACTCATTGTGTGAATAGCCTAATCAGAGCAATTGTGTGACTTTGTGTTTCAGCCCTTCCTGACCATGAAGAACAGCTTTCACCTCCTTCCACCATCGCAGCTACAACAATACGTGAAACAACACCTGAGATAAACGATATTACCACAGATGGTGGAGACAGGAACCATTTGCTTTCATCACTTCTTAGCTTGGGTATTAGATGTCAACTATTTGAATGTATAGGGCCGTTTACACATGTTCCGGTCCCCCATTGTTGTATTCGTTGAACTACAGGCACAGTTGAAGCATGAATTGGAGAGTTGTATAGCCCCAGCCTTTATTATTACATGTGCTGAGGTGCTTGGTGTATTTATTGCTTCATAAATTTGCTTAATAATTTCAATCCAGAAGAAGATTGAATGCAATGTTTTACTATGCAAACAGAGGTCCTGTGCTTTCAAATTAATTGATAGATTAACATTTTCTGTCACAAAATGTTACCGAGCATTACACAGATAGTAATTGTGTTGAAAATACTTTTGAAGACTCTGGTCAATTGAGACACTCCAATGAAAATGATCTAAATTATGAAAGCTTACAATCAGAGTAGAAAAGGGTTAGAGAGGACATTTACTTAGGGCAACAACATACGAATGGTCAGGTTGTGGCCACCAACAGGGACTCAAGAAAGTAAAATAAATGGATTAAATGGTCTGTAATATTCCTATCTTTCTATTGTCTTATCTTTCTCATTATCGGTGTAATGTTATACCTTCTGCAGGTGAGTGAAATTGAGAACTGACTGCATCACAATGTGTTCATTTGCCAATAGCAAGTTGCTCTTATTCACATTGATGCCAGTATCCTTAAAGGGACCAGTGGAGATTGCTCACAGAAGGGTAGGAAATGTATTTATAGTCTAACTTCTGTGGAGCCCAGAGGAGCCGGAATGTTTCCACAAAAATACTTTGGACCAGGACTGCACCACTTTACTTGGCACCATCACTATTGCCTCCCACTCATCGCCCAAACTCCCCCATGGGGTCTACAGCTTGCTGGTTTGAGGAAGCTGAAGTGGTCTGATCAGGCTTTGGGGGGACTTCTTCACATTGTGTCACCCATTTAAATGAAGAAACTAGCACAAGTTAAATTTTGTCTCCCAAATGTCTGCTCTGCACAGACTGTCATTATAATCACTCATTGTGTGAATAGCCTAATCAGAGCAATTGTGTGACTTTGTGTTTCAGCCCTTCCTGACCATGAAGAACAGCTTTCACCTCCTTCCACCATCGCAGTTACAACAATACGTGAAACAACACCTGAGATAAACGATATTACCACAGATGGTGGAGACAGGAACCATTTGCTTTCATCACTTCTTAGCTTGGGTATTAGATGTCAACTATTTGAATGTATAGGGCCGTTTACACATGTTCCGGTCACCCATTGTTGTATTCGTAGAACTACAGGCACAGTTGAAGCATGAATTGGAGAGTTGTATAATCCCAGCCTTTATTATTACACGTGCTGAGATGCTTGGTGTATTTATTGCTTTATAAATTCGCTTAATAATTTCCAGCCAGAAAGAAGATTGAATGCAATGTTTTACTGTTTAGAGATCCTGTGGTTTAAAAATAATTGATAGATTAGCATTTTCTGTCACAGAATGTTACCAAGCATTACACAGATAGTAATCATGTTGAAAATACTTTTGAAGACACTTGTGAATTGAGACACTCCAATGAAAATGATCTAAAATATGAAAGCTTATAATCAGAGTAGAAAAGGGTTAGAGAGACATTTACTTAGGGCAACAACAGATGAATGGTCAGGTTGTGGCCTCCAACAGGGACTCAAGAAAGTAAAATAAATGGTCAGTAACATTCCTGTCTTCCTATTCTCTTATCTATCTCATTATCGGTGTAATGTTATACCTTCTGCAGGTGAGTGAACTTGAAAACTGACTGCATCACAATATTTTCATTTACCAATAGCAAGTTCCTGTTATTTACACATATGCCAGTGTCCTTAAAGGGACCAGTGGAATTTGCTCTCAACAAAGTAGGAAATATGTTTATAGTATAATTTCTGTGGAGCCCAGAAGAGCAGAAATGTTTCCACAAAAATTCTTTGGACCAGGATTGCTCCACTTCACTTGGCACCATCACTATTGCCTCCCACCCATCACCCAAACTCCCCCATGGGGCCTACAGCTTGCTGGTTTGAGGAAGCTGAAGTGGTCTGTTCAGGCTTTGGGGGGGACATCTTCACATTGTGTCACCCATTTAAATGAAGAAACTAGCACAAGTTAAATTTTGTCTCCCAAATGTTTGCTCTGCACAGACTGTCATTATAATCACTCATTGTGTGAATAGCCTAATCAGAGCAATTGTGTGACTTTGTGTTTCAGCCCTTCCTGACCATGAAGAACAGCTTTCACCTCCTTCCACCATCGCAGCTACAACAATACGTGAAACAACACCTGAGATAAACGATATTACCACAGATGGTGGAGACAGGAACCATTTGCTTTCATCACTTCTTAGCTTGGGTATTAGATGTCAACTATTTGAATGTATAGGGCCGTTTACACATGTTCCGGTCCCCCATTGTTGTATTCGTTGAACTACAGGCACAGTTGAAGCATGAATTGGAGAGTTGTATAGCCCCAGCCTTTATTATTACATGTGCTGAGGTGCTTGGTGTATTTATTGCTTCATAAATTTGCTTAATAATTTCAATCCAGAAGAAGATTGAATGCAATGTTTTACTATGCAAACAGAGGTCCTGTGCTTTCAAATTAATTGATAGATTAACATTTTCTGTCACAAAATGTTACCGAGCATTACACAGATAGTAATTGTGTTGAAAATACTTTTGAAGACTCTGGTCAATTGAGACACTCCAATGAAAATGATCTAAATTATGAAAGCTTACAATCAGAGTAGAAAAGGGTTAGAGAGGACATTTACTTAGGGCAACAACAGACGAATGGTCAGGTTGTGGCCACCAACAGGGACTCAAGAAAGTAAAATAAATGGATTAAATGGTCTGTAATATTCCTATCTTTCTATTGTCTTATCTTTCTCATTATCGGTGTAATGTTATACCTTCTGCAGGTGAGTGAAATTGAGAACTGACTGCATCACAATGTGTTCATTTGCCAATAGCAAGTTGCTCTTATTCACATTGATGCCAGTATCCTTAAAGGGACCAGTGGAGATTGCTCACAGAAGGGTAGGAAATGTGTTTATAGTCTAACTTCTGTGGAGCCCAGAGGAGCCGGAATGTTTCCACAAAAATACTTTGGACCAGGACTGCACCACTTTACTTGGCACCATCACTATTGCCTCCCACTCATCGCCCAAACTCCCCCATGGGGTCTACAGCTTGCTGGTTTGAGGAAGCTGAAGTGGTCTGATCAGGCTTTGGGGGGACTTCTTCACATTGTGTCACCCATTTAAATGAAGAAACTAGCACAAGTTAAATTTTGTCTCCCAAATGTTTGCTCTGCACAGACTGTCATTATAATCACTCATTGTGTGAATAGCCTAATCAGAGCAATTGTGTGACTTTGTGTTTCAGCCCTTCCTGACCATGAAGAACAGCTTTCACCTCCTTCCACCATCGCAGCTACAACAATACGTGAAACAACACCTGAGATAAACGATATTACCACAGATGGTGGAGACAGGAACCATTTGCTTTCATCACTTCTTAGCTTGGGTATTAGATGTCAACTATTTGAATGTATAGGGCCGTTTACACATGTTCCGGTCCCCCATTGTTGTATTCGTTGAACTACAGGCACAGTTGAAGCATGAATTGGAGAGTTGTATAGCCCCAGCCTTTATTATTACATGTGCTGAGGTGCTTGGTGTATTTATTGCTTCATAAATTTGCTTAATAATTTCAATCCAGAAGAAGATTGAATGCAATGTTTTACTATGCAAACAGAGGTCCTGTGCTTTCAAATTAATTGATAGATTAACATTTTCTGTCACAAAATGTTACCGAGCATTACACAGATAGTAATTGTGTTGAAAATACTTTTGAAGACTCTGGTCAATTGAGACACTCCAATGAAAATGATCTAAATTATGAAAGCTTACAATCAGAGTAGAAAAGGGTTAGAGAGGACATTTACTTAGGGCAACAACAGACGAATGGTCAGGTTGTGGCCACCAACAGGGACTCAAGAAAGTAAAATAAATGGATTAAATGGTCTGTAATATTCCTATCTTTCTATTGTCTTATCTTTCTCATTATCGGTGTAATGTTATACCTTCTGCAGGTGAGTGAAATTGAGAACTGACTGCATCACAATGTGTTCATTTGCCAATAGCAAGTTGCTCTTATTCACATTGATGCCAGTATCCTTAAAGGGACCAGTGGAGATTGCTCACAGAAGGGTAGGAAATGTATTTATAGTCTAACTTCTGTGGAGCCCAGAGGAGCCGGAATGTTTCCACAAAAATACTTTGGACCAGGACTGCACCACTTTACTTGGCACCATCACTATTGCCTCCCACTCATCGCCCAAACTCCCCCATGGGGTCTACAGCTTGCTGGTTTGAGGAAGCTGAAGTGGTCTGATCAGGCTTTGGGGGGACTTCTTCACATTGTGTCACCCATTTAAATGAAGAAACTAGCACAAGTTAAATTTTGTCTCCCAAATGTCTGCTCTGCACAGACTGTCATTATAATCACTCATTGTGTGAATAGCCTAATCAGAGCAATTGTGTGACTTTGTGTTTCAGCCCTTCCTGACCATGAAGAACAGCTTTCACCTCCTTCCACCATCGCAGTTACAACAATACGTGAAACAACACCTGAGATAAACGATATTACCACAGATGGTGGAGACAGGAACCATTTGCTTTCATCACTTCTTAGCTTGGGTATTAGATGTCAACTATTTGAATGTATAGGGCCGTTTACACATGTTCCGGTCACCCATTGTTGTATTCGTAGAACTACAGGCACAGTTGAAGCATGAATTGGAGAGTTGTATAATCCCAGCCTTTATTATTACACGTGCTGAGATGCTTGGTGTATTTATTGCTTTATAAATTCGCTTAATAATTTCCAGCCAGAAAGAAGATTGAATGCAATGTTTTACTGTTTAGAGATCCTGTGGTTTAAAAATAATTGATAGATTAGCATTTTCTGTCACAGAATGTTACCAAGCATTACACAGATAGTAATCATGTTGAAAATACTTTTGAAGACACTTGTGAATTGAGACACTCCAATGAAAATGATCTAAAATATGAAAGCTTATAATCAGAGTAGAAAAAGGTTAGAGAGACATTTACTTAGGGCAACAACAGATGAATGGTCAGGTTGTGGCCTCCAACAGGGACTCAAGAAAGTAAAATAAATGGTCAGTAACATTCCTGTCTTCCTATTCTCTTATCTATCTCATTATTGGTGTAATGTTATACCTTCTGCAGGTGTGTGAACTTGAAAACTGACTGCATCACAATATTTTCATTTGCCAATAGCAAGTTCCTGTTATTTACACATATGCCAGTGTCCTTAAAGGGACCAGTGGAATTTGCTCTCAACAAGGTAGGAAATGTGTTTATAGTGTAATTTCTGTGGAGCCCAAAGGAGCAGAAATGTTTCCACAAAAATACTTTGGAACCAGAACTGCTCCACTTCACTTGGCACCATCACTATTGCCTCCCACCCATCACCCAAACTCCCCCATGGGGCCTACAGCTTGCTGGTTTGAGGAAGCTGAAGTGGTCTGATCAGGCTTTGGGGGGACAACTTCACATTGTGTCACCCATTTAAATGAAGAAACTAGCACAAGTTAAATTTTGTCTCCCAAATGTCTGCTCTGCACAGACTGTCATTATAATCACTCATTGTGTGAATAGCCTAATCAGAGCAATTGTGTGACTTTGTGTTTCAGCCCTTCCTGACCATGAAGAACAGCTTTCACCTCCTTCCACCATCGCAGCTACAATACGTGAAACAACACCTGAGATAAACGATATTACCTCAGATGGTGGAGACAGGAACCATTTGCTTTCATCACTTCCTAGCTTGGGTATTAGATGGCAACCATTTGAATGTATAGGGCCGTTTACGCATGTTCTGACATACCATTGTTGTATTCGCTGACCTATAGTGGCTCCCAGTCCAGCAACTACTCAAGTTTCCTTGTGTTCAAATGCGTGCTTAGTTTTGCCCTACTCTATCTCTGTTACCTCATCCTGCCTTTTAACTCTGAGAATTCTGTGTTCCTCGAATTCTGCCTTCTTTGTGCATCCATGATTTCCTACGTTCCACCATCTGTGGCTGTGCCTTCAGCCGTCCAGGCCCCAAACTCAAGAATTCATTCCCTAAATCTTGCACCCTCACTGCCTCTCTCCTTTTCTTCAAGATACTCCGAAAGCCTTTGACCAACCTATCCCATAGTGTCATGTTGTGTCTGAGAATCACCTTGGGATTTTTCAATATGTTAAAGGTGCAATATGCAAGTTACTATTGAGGTGGGGATAGATGGGCACCAGTGTCTGTCTGAACCGGATTGACAGATGAAACATTCACCTGTTTGAAATGAGAAGAATGGAAAGAGGAGTGCTGGCAATGGAAGAGGAGAGGAAAAGATTGTCAAAATGATCTGAAAAAGTAGGAGGGGAATATCGTGCCCTGTGAATAGAAAATTGTAAAGCATGTACGATATGTGGGAATAATAGTTGTCAAGGAGAAGAGCCTCTTTCAAGGGAGGAGTGGGGGAAGGTGGGTGTGGTGGGTGCCGTGCGAGCTTTGGTTAAAAGGAGTGTTACTTTTGAGATAGTTTGAGGAAGCGATACTTTGGTTGGTTTTCTGAAAACCCAATGTCACTTAATTTATCATTGATAGCTTTCCAGTTCAAAATACAAGTAAAGGGTAGAAGTGTTCAAAATTGAACAGATTGTACATTTTAAATTGGAAAAAAAATGAAAATGTTCCGGGGTAATGGCCTGACTTCCCTTAATGTAGCACTAATTGGTGCAGAGGAGGGGCAGGAAAGGGAAGTACTACACGCCATATATACCACTGAAATCCATTATGTCCTGTCATCATTCTGTTCAAAAACCCTATGTCAAAAGTATATGTGAGTCTTTCAATGTTAATTGTGTTTACACCTTGTCACACCCTAATATGCGATACTCAGTTCCAGGTCTTGCTCAGAAGGTGGCTCCGACAACCATGTAGTTTTCCAGAGCAAAATTATCCTCATTTCTCTGAAGCCATTTTGATTTTTTGAAACCTATTATTTAACAACATTAATTTTTTTAGAATATTTCCAACCTTCCTCAACATTACTTGTTCATATCGTTCACAGGGAAGTCTGCATGAATGAATTAATATTTCATTAGCCATTGATCAGAGGGTTGGGTGTTTAATGAAACAAGTTGAGATTTACAGACCTGTTTTTTGGTTTGAGCCTTCAGGAAAATGAATCTGCCAAGACTACCTGGCCTGGCCTACCAGGTACTCTGTCCCATGCTACGTGATTGATTCTTAATCTCATCTGAAATACTTTAGCAAGGCACTCAGATTCAAGAAGACATTTAGGGATGGACAATAAATGTAGCACCCTAGAACAAATACAAAAGCACGTCGGATACCAGAGTATGTCTGGTTACAGTGAAGCTGAGCTTAACAATGAGTCAGTACCCTCTGGAAGGGAGAGGAAGGGAAAGAAAAATGAAAGTTAATTATATTGTTTCTTATCATTTGTATATGTGGTTTTACATTTCAGATACTGCTACATATGAACAAAGGCAAACAGATCTTTCTACAACCACAACTGTAAACACAATAATCAATAAAACAATACCTCCAAACAACTCCCCAATTCCTACAGATAGACTCGACAAAAGCTTAATGCTTTCGGCAGCTCCTCACTGTGAGTATCTAGGTCTTGTAAAATGAAACATAGCAAAAGAAGAGTGATAAGTAAAGGTGTGAATTATTTTCAGCAATTCTGTATTTACCTATGAATTATTTGTCTTTCGCTTCTTTTGGACTTTGGTCCTCCAAAGTTCTGGTTAGGTGTCAGCTGCTATATTGTGCACATTTCTGGGTGCCACGTTTTAGGAAGAATGTCAAGGTGTTGGAGAGGGTGCAGAGGTGATGTATGAGAATGGTACCAGGGATGATGGACTTCAGTTATGCAGAGACCAGAAAAATTGGGATTCAGTTTCACTAATTGGAAATCATGGATGGGATTTTCGAGTCCTGCCCACTGTGGGAATTGTGGAACAGAAAATTTGATGGATCAGCAGAAGGTCTGTTGACTTTTGGTGGGAATTTCTGCTGCGGGACCGGAAAATCCCACCCCATGTTTGACTAATTTATTGGAGTTTGTTGAGGAAGTAACAAGCAACGTGGATAAAGGGGAGCCTGTGGATGTGCTGTATGTAGGTTTCCAAAAGGCATTGATAACATGATAACGTGCAAAGGGTACTACTCAAAATAAGAGCTCATGGCGTATGGGGTGGCACATTAGCATGGTTAGAGGATTGGTTAGCTAACAGGAAACAGAAAGTAGTGACAAATGAGACATTTTTCAGAGTACCACAAGGATCAGTGGTGGAGCCTCAACTATTTACAATTTATATCAGTGACTTAGATGAAGAGACCAAATGTATGGTTGCTAAATTTGCTGATGATACAAACTTAGATAAGAAAGTAAGTTGTGCAGAGGACATAAGGAGTCTGCAAAGGGATATAGATAGCTTAAATGAGTGGGCACAAATTTTGCAGATGAAGTATAATGTGGGAGAATGTGAACATGTTCACTATGGCAGGAAGAATAGAAAAGCAGCATATTATTTAAATGGAGAGAGATTGCAAAACTCTGAGGTACTGAAGGATATTGGTGTCCTGCTATATGAATCACAAAAAGTTAGTATGCACGTACAGCAGGTAATTCGGAAGGCAAATAAAATGTAGTCATTTGTTGTGAGGGGAATGGAATATAAAATAAGGATGTTTTTCTACAGTTGTACAGGGCATTAGTGAGACCACATCCAAAGTACTGTTTACAGTTTTTGTTTCCTTCTTTAAGAAAGGGTATAAATATGTTAGAAGCAGTTCAGAGAGGTTCACTTGACTGATATGTCGGTTGACGGTGTATCTTACAAGGAATGATTGGACAGGCTGGGCCTGTATCCATTGGTGTTTAGAAGAAACATATAAGATCCTGAGGAGGCTTGATAGGGTGGAAGCAGAAAGGATGTTTCCCGTTGTGGGAGAGGCCAGAAATAGAGGACATAGCTTAAACATAAGCGGTTACCCATTTAAGACAGAGATGAGATGAATTTTTTTCTCTGAAGGTTGTGAATCTTTGGAACTTTCTCCCCCAACGTGGTGGAGGCAGGGTCAATGAATGATCTTAAGGTAGTGGTAGATAGATCCTTGACTAACAAGTGAGTCATAGATTATTCGGGGTAAGTGGGAAGGTGGAGTTGGGGCTGTGATCAGATCAGTCATGATGTTATTGAATGACGGAGCAGGCTTGTGGGACCAAATGACCCACCCCTCCTCCTAATAATATGTTCCTTTGACTAGAGGGGGTTAAGGGGAGTCTTAATAGAGGCATTCAAATTAATGAAGGGTTTTGATGGAGTAAATAAGGAGAAACTACTTCCACTGGCCATAGGGCAGAGGAGACAGGTTAAAAGTAATTAGCAAAAGAACCAAAAATGAGATTTTACTTTATGCAATAGGTTATTATGATGTGAAATGTACTGCTTGGATGGAGAGTGGAAGCAGATTCAATAGTAACTTTTAAAAGAGAATTGGATAAACGCTTGGAAGGCAAGAAAAATTGCAGGACTCTGGGGGAAGTACAGGGGACTACAACTAATTGTATAGCTCGTCAAAATGTTCGCACAGGCATGATGGGCTGAAAGGTTTCTATCTATGCTATGAAATACCATGGGTGGAATTGCCCCAGGTTCACATTAAGTGCCGTAGCAGGTGGGAAAAAGGATGATTTACCCATCAGCTGCAATGGAGGCTTTTCACACTGTTTTGTCCCAGTCCCACCACGTTATTCATGCAATCCCGGGAAGCATGTCCTGCCACATTAATCATGCAATCCCGGGAAGCATGTCCCGCCACATTAATCACGCACTCCCGGGAAGCATGTCCCGTCACATTAATCATTCAATCCCGGGAAGCATATCCCGCCACATTAATCACGCAATCCCAGGAAGCATGTCCCGCCACATTAATCACGCAATCCTGGGAAGCATGTCCCTCCACATTAATCACGCAATCCCGGGAAGCATGTCCTGCCACATTGATCATGCAATCCCAGGAAGCATGTCCCGCCACATTGATCATGCAATCCCGGGAAGCATGTCCCGCCACATTGATCATGCAATCCCAGGAAGCATGTCCCGCCACATTAATCACGCAATCCCGGGAAGCATGTCCCGCCACATTAATCACACAATCCCGGGAAGCATGTCCCGCCACATTGATCATGCAATCCTGGGAAGCATGTCCCGCCACATTGATCATGCAATCCCGGGAAGCATGTCCCGTCACATTAATCACGCAATCCCGGGAAGCATGTCCCGTCACATTAATCACGCAATCCCGGGAAGCATGTCCCGTCACATTAATCACGCAATCCCGGGAAGCATGTCCTGCCACATTGATCACGCAATCCCGGGAAGCATGTCCCGCCACATTGATCACGCAATCCCGGGAAGCATGTCCCGCCACATTAATCACGCAATCCAGGGAAGCATGTCCCGCCACATTGATCATGCAATCCCAGCAAGCATGTCCCGCCACATTGATCATGCAATCCCAGGAAGCATGTCCCATCACATTGATCATGCAATCCCGGGAAGCATGTCCCGCCACATTGATCATGCAATCCCAGGAAGCATGTCCCGCCACATTGATCATGCAATCCCAGGAAGCATGTCCCGCCACATTGATCATGCAATCCCGGGAAACAAGCTGTTTTGATGGCAGGTGGACTCCGGTTTGCCCACCAGAACGTCACCCACCTCGCCGGTTCCTCATGCTGGAACGCCATATTTAAAGTGCAGCTGCGTGCACACCTCTCAGTGACTCCAGCCCAGGACTGCTGCACAGAAAACATGGCCCCAAAAGGCAAAAAGACTGCACTCCCCGATTCAGTGACCTGTCCCTCAAGCGACTTTTCAACACGGTGGAGGCCCGCTGTGAATCCCTGCACCCCCGGTCTGGGTGAAGGCCAGCAAGCATGGCCACCAATGCAGCATGGGAGGCAGTGGCAGCAGTGGTCAGCACCAATACCTTGCAAAAAAGGACAGTCACCAAGTGCCACAAGAGGATGAATGGCCTCATCCATTCCACCAGGGTAAATCACTCTTCTCATCACTCTCAACTCACACACTCACAAACCCATCATACATCCACAGGAATCTCACAACTCAAGACTAACCCTCACACACACCCTCACATCTCCATCAGGTTCATATATTCTCGAGCTCGTGTCGTCATCACATCCATGTCTCCACTCACCACACAAACACTGCAGACAGTGCCATGTGTCCTGCTCACACTCTCCACCTGGTTTCATGCAGGAGAAGCTGGCTCAAAGCAGCAGGGAGAGGTCCCAGACCGAGAATGGAGTGGCCCACATTAACCCCCTCACTCACTTTGAGAAGCGTGCCATTGTGCTGATTGGTGAGGATGTGGGCCATGCCTGGGCAATGGTGAGGTTGGCGGCATGAGGCACCACATCATCCCTCTCCCAATGCAACTGTGAGTGCTCTCTCTCATGTTTTTGACTCTGTTGCCGGGCACTAATTATCTCTACTTTGGTTCAAGGGAAGCTCTGCCAAGTGACTGACACCCTCATGTAGCCAGTCCCTCAGCTCCATCCAGGTCCTCACCTCCAACCGAGAGGACACCTCCAATCAAATGCTGGAAATAAGCAGCCTGGAAAGTCAGTCTCAGCGCTTACCCACACCCCCCATCAGCGCAGAGGCACACATCTTGGTGGGATCTAGATCTAGAGCAGGTTCGGGTTCACAATCTGGTAGTCACTGCACAGACATATGTCTGCAGCAAGAGGAAGCAGGTTCAGTTGAGCTCCCCAGCACTCTGAGTACTGCTGGGGAAGAGGCATCTGTGAGGTCTGAGCCAGATGACAAGTCCCTATATTCGGCCTTCAAACTGATCATGGAGAAGGCAGGGGAACATCATGCAAAGCTGTTGGGAGCCCTCAACAGAGTGGCACATGAGCTGGAGGAGTAAGTCTGCCTGCTCTCTGAGGAAGTGGTGCCCACATGCATGCATATGGACGCCTCCATGGGGAGGATGACGAACACTTGGTCCAGCAGAACATGGAGATACACACAGACCTGCTCTCCATCGTAATAGACATGGGTGAATTCCTGCAGTGGCAACACAAGAAGGAAACGGGGCACCTCGATGTCCCTCAAGGTGCTCCTTCCCCTCAAGGAGTCAGGCAAGGGTCCTCCGGTACCTAACGGGAGGAGAAGTGGCAGCTGGACATCCTGGGTCATCCACTCAGGAACCTCAGGGGCTGTCGTCTCCCTCTGTGCTCCCTTTGCCTGTGACCCCCACTCAATCTGGTCCTCAGTCACTGCAGAGGGAGCAGCTGGCTCACAGGAGGACAGCCTAAGCATTCCGGGGCCCTGAAGGCCTCGGCTCTCCAGAGGACCCTTGCCGAAGTCATCAGAGGAAACAGGGCCAACCATTGCACAGGCTGTCTGTACCCCTGCTGCGGATGTCAAGGCAGCACCTGGGAAGAAGTGGTAGGCCTAGAAAAGTTAAGAAATTCTGATCACAGTTGGTTGCATGGGTGAACACATTCTGTCACTTTATAATCTGAAAATATATTGACTTTTGCTGCATAATATGTAATGGTGTCTTTCAGCTTCATTTACAGGCTTCACAAGTCCTCCCACTGCTCACTCCCCCCTCCCCCACTAGCAGTTCAGCTGCATGCAGCCCGACCATGAGTGATTGTGGAGGGAGAAGTGTGTGTGTGGCAGGGCCTTTTGAAGCTTCATGCAAGCACTCTCGCAAGCAGACGGATCCTTTCCCCATCACACTCACCCCAATGTCCTGAGCATTTTCAGAGCTGCCTGCTGGGGTTTCCTTTCTGACCAGCATCTCGGCCCACCCACTGATCACACTCCCATGTAGCACCTGTTCCTGCCCATCTCGAGTTTCCTTTCACTTTGGGATTTACAGGCATGGCGTGTGTAACATTTTTCTTTAGCTCCTCTGTCCTTTCCCCTCCCCCAGTCACCCATGACCTTTCCCCCAGCCTTGTCAAGCTTCCTGGCATCACCTTCCACCTCCCCAGTGTCACCTACTGGCCACAACCCTTTTCTTTCGGGCATGTCCTGCTGAATGTGCACGTTCCCTATCTTCTCGAAAGGCACGTCCCCATCCATATTGACCTCCCTGACCTCCTACTTTCCACACCCAGGGCCCGTGTGCACCGCCAAGTCACCACCACCTCTCTTGCCATTCCTTCCATCAATACCGTTGCAACCTCACCCTCCCACCCTACAATTCACTCTGCCCACACTCATTCTTGCCATTCCATCATGCCACGCCCACCCTCATTTTGCTCCCCAGGAAGCAGCCATTGACTACCCTGACCCCTCCCTTTCATGATCACCAGGGCATTCACCCCCCCCCCCCCCACTTTCCTCCCCACCTTACTCCTTGGGCCCTCCCCCACCTTACTCCTTGGCACCCCCCCCCACCACCCACCCCCCCACCCCCCCCCCCCCCACCACCTTACTGCTTCACCCACCTCCCCCGACCTTACTCCTTGGCACCTCCCCTACTCCTCATCCCCTCTCTTACTCTTTGGCTCCCCTACATTTTTCCTTAGCTCCCCCCGCTTACTCCTTTCCCCTCCCTTATTCCTTGGCCCCCCCTTATTCCATGCCCCCCCCCCCCCCCACCGACTACTTCCTCCACCCTTACTTCTTCTGCCTCCTTACTCCTTCCTCCAGCCTTACTTCTTTCTCCACTCTTGCTTCTTTCACTCCTCTTGAATCCTCCACCCCCCCCCCCCCGCCCCCCCAACACACCCTGGGACTCCTTCCCACCTCAGATTTTGGAAGAGCCTGTACAAATTCATGAAAAAAGACCCCCCAAACTTGCAAAGAAGATATTTTTATCTTTCCCTTTGACTGTGGCTTTAAAAACTACCCATGGCTGCATTTCAAAAGTGGTTCAATGGGGCAGGAAGAAGAAAATCTACAACATTGCTATATTAGAACTGCGTGTGCCAGGTTGGACTGAATAGTGCTGGAACGGAGACCTGGTTTAAGAGGGAACTGCCTAGTGACAGTGACAGTGTTTAGATTGGCTCCTGATCCAGTGGCCAGGCTCTGTGTGAGGATAGTGCAGTATATCAGCTCCTAACCTGAAAAGGAAGACGACCTGAAACCTCTCTCTCCTATGTTTTGTAACACTCCAGTAATCCTGCCACACGAGTTAGCTAGCTATTCCTCACATCGTTGTATGCTGCTTTCTTTGAAGGACCCCTGTCAGGGGAAAAGGGGGAAAAAATCACCAGTAGAGACATTAAAAGTTAATTTCAACCTGAAAACCACAGACTGCAAGTGCTGGCAGACCACCTCATGTCAGCCTGCGAGAAATTTGGAGGAAAGCTATCAAAGTCAACCCATCGAATCCTGAACTCCGGATTGGTATTATTGAACTGTTTTATCTCATCCTTAATCTCCATGTTTGATGTGTCTTATGTATG
Source organism: Carcharodon carcharias (assembly GCF_017639515.1). NCBI lineage: Eukaryota > Metazoa > Chordata > Chondrichthyes > Lamniformes > Lamnidae > Carcharodon > Carcharodon carcharias. The sequence goes on from NC_054475.1 coordinate 23,556,736, forward strand.
TGTGTGTGTTTGTGTATTGGGGTTTAAGAAGGGGTAGAGTTTAAATTATAGAGATAAAAGATAGCACTTTATATTTCTTTCTTTTGCCACTGGTTACAGATAATTTGTTTAATAAACAGTTATTTACTTGTTGAGTTTCCAAACCTGGTGCTCGTAATCTTTTAATCTAAATTAAACAGTTAGGTAGAATTGGGACAGTTTGGTGGTCCAATTAAATATCTCACATTTGTCATGGCTCGGGGAGCGGTGGGGCTTGATACATCAGCGCACTATCTCCAGTGAGTCGTGGGTTCCACATGGGTTCTTATTACAGGAGGTAGGGAGTTTTTAAACTCTTCAAGAGAATCTCTCTGAGAATTTCATAGGTAGTTTCAACTTCTAATGCTTGTATCTAGCTGTCAAAACTGCTTTCAAATTCAATGTAAATTTGCCCAGGCTGTTCCCTTAAATTTCAAAACTTTTTTCTATATGCTTCAGGGACCAATTTATATGCGCGCAAAATGGCCTTTTTCACTCTGACACTGAGTCATAAGTTTCCTGTGCTCTACCTGTTAATTTGTTTTGCATAGACAATATCCAGTTTTCTTTTGGCCAGTTCACCTGTTTAGCTATCTTCTCAAATGAAATAAAGAACGCTTCAACGTCTCTTTCTTCAAATTTTGAAAGAGCTTGTATGAATTTAATCATCTCCTCACTGGATCCTGATCTGGATATATGTCCTGCCTCATCTCCTGGTGTCTCATTTATAATCGCCAGCATTCTGAGCTGGAATTCTCTGTCTCTCTCTTTTTCTCTTTCTTCCTTTTCTAACTTCTCTGGGCAATTGCTTTTCAAACTTCATCCAACAGCAATTTATTCATCATTGTCCACTAAGAATAAATAAAGTGCAGTTTAAAAAATGTAAATTTCTGTTGCATTTTATTGCTATATTTCTTCAATCTGCATGGCTTTCACTTGTGCCAATGCTCTCTTTGACTAACTTTTAGGTGGCTGAAGCTATTGACTGGGCAGGACAAGCTCATCCTATTTTCTCATTCTGGCTGCTGTGATGTGTTACAGGATAGTGTTAGGAACAGTGTATAGCTTTAAGTTTAATTTATATTTTTGTAAATTTCATTGATGGGATGTGAGCGTCGCTGGCTAGGCCATCATTTATTGCCCATCCCTAATTGCTCTTGTTCAGAGAGCATTTGTTTCTCTAAAGCCAACCTCATTGCTGTGGGTCTGGCGTCACATGTCGGCCAGACCAGGTAAGGACAGCAGATTTCCTTCTCTGAAGGATATTAGTGAACCAGATGGGTTTTTACAACAATCAGCATTGGTTTCATGGTCATCATCAGACTTCTTAATTCCAGATTTTTATTGAATTCAAACTTCACCATCTGCTGTGGTGGGATTCAAGCCAGGATCCACAGAGCATTACCCTGCATTTGTGGAATACTAGTCCAGTGACAATACCACTATGTCACTCCTTCTCCCCAGTCTGGAGTAAAAAGTTAATCTCAGTAATGATGACCATGAAATTACTGGAAGAAAAACTCATCTTGATCACAAATGTCCGTTAGGGAAGGAAATCTGCCATCTTCTCCTGTTCTGCCCTAATATGATTCCAGACCAATGGAAATGTGGTTGCCTATTTAACTGCCCTTTGAAACAGTCTAACAGGCCACTCAGTCCCCAAGGAGTGCAGCACTTGAAAACGGCAGCTTAGTACTACACTCTCGAGGGCAATTAAGGATGGACAACAAATGCTGGCCTCACCAGAGATGCTCCTAACCCATGAACGTGTTTTAAAAATATATCATTATTTTTATGAAGCGGTGGAATCTCCTCGTCAGAGGGTTTGGGTGCGAGCAGGTGTGGGCGGGCATGCAGCCCATTGCCATACACGATCAGCTGGGCGCCGCCATTTTGCATGGTCGGGCCAATGGAGGCCCGCCCAGCGTGATGCACACTTGGAAGTGCTGAGCACTCCCTGTGCGGACATGGGGAGGAGGTTGAGTCGGGGCCTGTGCTCTTTCACGCATGCATGCAATAGAGTGCAGAAATCTCCCTAAGGCACCGAGCTGCCTCAGGGAGATTAGTTTGATGTTTAAAAATTTTAATGAAGAAAAAAAAAATTAAGACATGTCACATGTCAATGAATTTTATTTTTAAAAATGATTTAATTTATAAACCCATCATGAAACCTCACACCCTTCATAAAACCTCATCCTGCCCATGGATGAGGTTTCATGATACATAGTGAGGAATGATATAGGCACAGGAGAGCAAGGCTTAGAGTTAGTCTGAGTAGAAATAAGACAAAGGACAGAAGTCCCTGGTGGGAGTAATCTATAGGTCCCCAAACAGTGGTTCAGCAGCAGGGCACAGTATAAACCAGGAAATACTGGGAGCGTGTAAGCAAGGCACAGCAATAATCATGGGTGATTTTAATATGCATATAGACTGGACTAATCAAATTGGCAAGGGTAGCCTTGAGGGAGAGTTCATAGAGTGTATTAGAGATAGTTTCTCGGAGCAATATGTTGTGGAACCAAGCAGGGAGCAGGCTATTCTGGATTTGGTTTTGTGTAATGAGATGGGATTAATTAATGATCTCATAGTAAAGGATCCTCTAGGGAAGAGTGTTCATAGCATGCTAGAATTTCAAGTTCAGTTTGAGAGTGATAAACTTGCGTCCCACACTAATGTTCTGGAGTTAAACAAAGGTAACTACATAGGCATGAGGGCAGATTTGGCCCTAGTGGACTGGGCAGGAAGACTACAAGGTAGGACAGTTGATGAACAGTGGCAGATATTTAAGGAGATATTCAATTCCTCCCAAGTAAAATATATTCTAAAGAGGAAGAAAGATGGTAAGAGGGAGGAAAAAGCATCCATGGCTAAGCAAGGAAGTTAAAGATAACATAAAGGCAAAAACTAAGGCATACCAAATTGTAAAGGTTAGTGGCAGGCTGGAAGACTGGGAAACTTTTAGAGATCAACAAAGGGTTACTAAAAAAATAATAAAAAGAGCAAAGGTAAACTATGAAAGAAAACTAGCACAAAATGTTAAAAACTGATAGCAAAAGCTTCTACAAGCGTATAAAAGGAAAGAGAGTAGCTAAAGTGAATGTTGGTCCCTTGGAGGATGAGACTGGGGAGTTAATAGTGGGGAATGCAGAAATGGCAGAGACGCTTAATCAATATTTTGCCTCAGTTTTCACAGTGGAGGGCATTAGTACCACCCCAATATTAACAGGTAGTGCAGAGGCTATAGAGAAGGAGGAACTTAGAACGATCTCCATCACTAGAGAAAAAGTACTGAACAAACTATTGGGATTAAAGGGTGACAAGTCCCCAGGACCTGATGGCCTACATCCCAGGGTCTTAAAGGAAGTGGCAATGGAGATAGTGGATGCATTGGGTATAATATTCCAAAATTGCCTGGATTCTAGAAAGGTTCCAGTGGATTGGAAAACTGCTAATATTACACCTTATTCAAAAAGGGGAGGGGAGGCAGAAAGTAAGAAACTGTAGACCAGTTATTTTAATGTCTGTCAATGGGAAATTGTTGGAATTCATTATTAAGGAAGTAGTAATGGGGCATTTGGAAAGTTAAAATGCAATCCATCAGAGCCAGCATGGTTTTATGAAGAGTAAGTCGTGTTTGACTAATTTGCTAGAGTTCTTTGAAGATGTGACAAGCAAAGTGGATAATGGGGATCCTGTAGATGCAGTATATCTGGATTTCCAGAAGGCCTTTGATAAGGTACCACACAAAAGATTAATACACAAGATAAGATTACATGGAGTTAGGGGTAATATATTAGCTTGGATAGAGGATTGGCTAACCAACAGAAAGTAGAGAGTCAGGATAAATAGGTCTTTTTCTGGATAGCAATCTGTAACTAGTGGGGTGCCGCAGGGTTCAGTCCTTGGGCCCCAACTATTTACAATCTATATTATTCACTTGGATTCAGGGATAGAAGCTACTATAGCTAAATTTGCAGATGACACCAAAATAGGTGAGAAAGTAAGTTGCAATGAAGAAATAAGAAATTTACAAATGGATATGGACAGGTTAGGTGAATGGGCCAAAATTTGGCAGATGGAGTTTATCGTGGATAAGTGTGAGCTTATCCATTTTGGTCAGAAGAATAAAAGGGTGACTTATTATTTAAATGGAGGGAAACTTCAGAATGCTTCAGTGCAGAGGGACCTGGGTGTACTCGTGCATGAATTGCTGAAAGCTAGTATGCAGGTACAGCAGGTAATAAGGAAGGCAAATGAAATTTTGGCATTTATTGCCAAAGAAGTGGAGTAAAAAAATGGGGAAGTGTTGTTGCAACTGTGCAAGGCATTGGTGAAACTGCTGCTGGAGAACTGTGCACAGTTTTGGTCCCCTTACTTGAGGAAGGATATAGTTGCATTGGAGGCGGTTCAGAGGAGATTCACTCGATTGATCCCAAAGATGTCGGACTTGTCTTATGAGGAGAGATTAGGCAGTAATGGCCTATACACACTAGAGTTTAGAAGGATGAGAGGAGATCTAATTGAGGTATATAAGATGCCAAAGGGGATAGACAAAGTAGACGTGGAGCAGATGTTTCCACTTGTGGGCCGTTCTAGAATGAGAGGCCATAGTTTTAGGCTAAGGGGTGGTAGATTTAAATCAGAAATAAGGAATTACTTTTCTCAAATCTGTGGAATTCACTACCTCAGGGTGCAGTGGATGCTTGGACGCTGAATAAATTTAAGGAGGAGATAGACAGATTTTTAATTAGTAATGGGTTGAAAAGTTATGGTGAGAGGGCGGGAAATTGGAGTTGAGGCCGAAATGAGATCAGCCATGATCGTAATGAATGGTGGGTTAGGCTTGAGGGACTGAATTGCCTCCTCCTGCTCCTAGTTCTTATGTTCTTATGTAAATGTGAAGGTCGCCTTGGCTCTTTGCCTGCCCCCCAACCTTAAAGTTGGACGGGCAGCTCAGTTAATGATCTTAATTAGAATGTAAGGGCCTTAATAGGCCTTTGACAGTTCGGCGGGTGAGCAGCAGACTCGGCTGCGTGCCCACGAACTGAGGATCTGAATGACGCACGGTGACGTCGGGATGCATGTCCAATGTGACTGCCCATCATTTTGTGCGTCAGCGATCCCCCAACGTCAGGGACCCGCCCCCACTTGCCGAACAGAATGTTCTGGCCACAGTCCTTGAAAGTTTTGGAGTTGGTGTGTCGCATTTGTGCAAATTGGGAGCCATGAAATAGTCATTTCTTAAGGCAATTGTACTCCACTTTTCGAATAGTAGTTGTTAATATTTGGCACTGATCAAGTTTTGAAAGAAATATTCAAGACATTTTTATGAAATTGTGGCCATGTGCTCGGGATCCAGAAATGGATATTAGATTTGTCATCAAGTTTTTTTTGCATTTTATAGAAAGTCCATGTGTCAACATTTGTTCAATGACCTGAGAAACTCCTGCAGATAATCTCGTTGAGGTTAATGATTAAATCTCCAAGCTACATTTACATTCTTGTGGAGAAATCATGGACATCAGTGCAATAAATAGCCAAAATATGCCCTTCTAATTCTCAATCTTTCACACTAAAATTAAATGTCTTCAACAATAACCATGATAAGAATGCAATTTTTCACTAGAATTTACCCTCTCTTTCCTCATTTCCAGGTGATGGATTTGTGAATAATGCAGCTTTTCCATTATTTAAATTGTATAATAGTCTATTTGGATTGTAAGGAGAAAAAGTAATTCAATAGGATAATTCCTCAAGTCTGTATTTTTTTTCTTGGATATTTGCAGATTCCTCTAATGAGTACTGGAAAAAGGGGATATTCTTTGGTAAGTATAATAATGGGAAACTACACAACGCATTACTTTAAAATAGTAATCAATTTTGCAAATGATGTATCTAGCGTATTATCATTTTGATAAAAACAGTTAAAAACATTGCATCCCATTAAGTCTTTCTTACAAAAACCATCGTGCGTGACCCATATGGCCCTGCCCTGTTCATTCTGCTGATATCTGTCTTAATTAAGGTATTAGATTGCCTATGAACTTTTTCTCCCTTGCCTGCAGGGTAACCTCCAATGTACCCCAGGATCATTCTTGGTCCTTTCCTTCTCACCATTAACATCCAACCTTTTGGCAACATTATCAGTTATTGACAACACAACTCAATCTCTGTTTTCTCTACTAAGCCTCTCTCCCTATCTGACATCAACAGCCAATTCTGTCCAGATAACTGTCAGTAAAACCATCCCCATTAGCTCCCTTCAGTACCTCTGAGTCTTTGAAATGGATTAAATCAAGCTCCATGACTGCCACTTCAGATTGAGTCAAATTGTGGTGTGATGCTAAACTCAGATTCCTCCTTCACATTTAATGAATTATGAACATCACTTCCTTGCACCTTTGCAGCATTGTCCACATTCACCTCGTCCTCCAAAATGATGCATCTTCAACACTTCAAGGCTCTGATGCTCACTTAGCAGACCTACTCTACTAGTTTCAATGCTTCCAAAAAATCCCTGCCAACATACTCACCAATGTAAAAGTTGCACAGTCCTGTCCTAACTGTCACTCCAAGTCCACTGGCTCACTGAGCTTTGGAGGTATTGACTTTAAAATTCCCATTCTCAAGTTTTAAATTCCTCCCTGATCTCACTCCTATGGTCATTTTCTTCTGCCTTACACTCCAATTTCTCTTAAAGCTGAGCTTCTCCATTCCTCCTGCTCCATTTGTGGTGGTTGCTTTTCAGTAAGTATACCTCTTTGGAACTCCCTCCAATTCCTACTTTTAAAGTCTGCTGAAAACCCTCTTTCAAAATATCTTTGAGCTCCACTAGACCAATCTCAGCTTTCCCTTTTCCTCTGTTGCTCAGTGTTCACTGTTTGTTTCCTGCTTAATGTGAACTAGTCTAATATGTCCTCTAATGTGTGAGGACTGTTAAATAAATGTAAGCTTATTACTTAAAAAAAGATTTTACAAGAAGTCCTTGGGCAGGATTTTTCGGATGGTGGGATTTCCTGACCCGCTACCTGAAGAATCGATGGGTCAACACAACGCTGCTGACACTGGCTGCCCCACCGCCATTTAATGCTCAGCGGGATGTTAATTGGCTAACAGCGAGGCTTCTGCCCCCACAAGGGAGGGAAGGCTGCCTTAGAGAGCAGCCGGCTAAGCCAATTAGCTGATGGCTCCGTAGTCCCAGCAGCTCCAGGTCATGTTCATTTCACTGTGAAACTAAGATTAAAACCCTGATATTAACCTAACTCACTTAGTGAGAATGGGGCAGATTCTGTTTGCACACCATCTGTTTTATACCCCGTCTGTTGTTACCATCAATTGACTTCAATCGTCTGTGGAACAGGGTGAGATGTAATGTGCAAGTCTGGCCCCAGGTCTCATCTTTCTTGTATTGATTTCAGGAGCCATCCCTGGTGCCATTGTTATAGTACTAATTATAATCAAGGTTATTTGTGACAGAAGAAAATATGGGTGAGTGTAGAACTACTTTTATTCTTATATTTCTCTGCATCATTTTTGTAAATTTGGATAACATAAATCCAGTGGAAACTCAAATATCCACCACAATTGAGGTGACATGGCCAGCAATAGAAAATGGAAAATAATTAAGCATTTCTGAATGACTGCACACATATAAGCCTCCATGGCACTATTTTGAAGAACAGGCCAGTTCTCCATCCTGTCCTGGTCAATATTTAGCCCTCAATTAACATTCTGAAAAAACAGATTTTCTGGTTATTATCATGTTGCTGTTGTGGGAGCTTTCTGTGGCTGCCATTCTTTCCTACATTAGAACAGTACTTCAAAAGTACTTCAATGGCTGTGAATGACTTGGGACGTCATAACATTATGAAAGGTGCAATACAAACGCATGTCTTTTTACCCCACATATTCAGTGGGAAAACACCATTGCACCTGCAACGAGATCAGCTGACATTGCAACAGCTGATTGTTTGCCTGATCTACAGCTCCCCTATCCACCCTCTCACACCTTCAGCCATTAGGATGAAGTCATTTTCTGGTTGTCAAGCAAAATCTGCAAGTGCAGAACCATAGCATCTTGCTCAACCCTGCGTGCAGCTTAATCCTCAACACTTGCACCATTACCACTTGTGTCATCTCTGTCTACTGTTACCCCCTCCTCCTTATTGGAAATCATTCTGAGAAATTTTCTTGCATATAAAAATTGTTACATAAGTGCAAATTGGAGTTATCTGAGAGAAATGCCCGTGATTCCATACTGATGGTTCGCTTGTGAAAGTTTAGTCCCAACAATTGATTTATCATTGCCCCTGGATGTTCCACATAAGTGATCTCCCTATCTGCTAGACTCCTTCCTCATATGGACTACAATGAGAAAATAATGTTTATTTTTCAGTAATACATTTTTTCCGAAGTATCATGTTCTCTTGCATCATGAGAAATTGGCTGATGGAATGGAATATTCCAACACCTAAACTGCAGTTTATATATTTAGGTAGTCAGAGATAAGAGAAATTGCTTTCATATTGTTTAGGTCTTCAAGAGTAAGAAAGACAGTAGCAACTGAAAGCTAAATGCTTTGCACATTTTAAGACCTATGGCTCAGAGCTCTTTCTCTTGAGTCTTCCTGAATGTCACTCAATCCAGTAATGCTGCAGTGTTATTGAGATGTGCAACTGGGATTTTTCTGTGCTGTTGTCTTAATGCCACTTGTTCTTGATGTCATGGCACTGCTACGCTGCACTTAAAGTGTCTCTGCTTGTCCGTGTGAGCGTTTTGCAGCTGCCAAAGTGCAGGGACTCCACACTGTTTGGATGTAACTATTGGAGAGTGATACACTCAAGTTGCTCTCCTGAGACCCTGTAATATAAAACAGGTAAAATGTCAAATGTACTGTCAGTATCAGTATTGGATTGGTACCTTTGTAATGTATTTACTGTGCTCTTCACAGTTTTTGAAACACTTTTACTAGAGTTAGTTGACCATATGCTGCCTCTCTGTTTGTTTTGCCACTTCTTCCTTTGCATCTAGATCCTATAATACAGGGAGTCAATTCCCAGAATATCACAAGGACACTGAAGTAGCAACAATTAACCTTATTGGGAATTGAAACTGCAGCCGTTTTAGATGAATGGTCGTCAATCTTGTGGGAAATAATATTCCAGTCCTTTCAGTTCAATGGATCAAATTCATAAAGGTCTCCATGACAAGAGAGAGGAATCAGAAAGCAGCATGATCTTCGTGCTACTTCTAGAAATTTGGAGTCTGTATATAAAAAATAAAAGATTCAAATTTCTTTGCTCAAAATTAATTTTTGATGTGAATTATCTTAAGAAATGTAAACGTTCTACTGTTCCATAGTGTTAACTTAGCTCCAATTTTGCAACCTTGGCAAAAATTAGGTTGTACTGGCTCAACGGATGTCTGTAGGCAAGTGGTGAGCCTCTCACTGCAGCCCTCTAATTGACAGGTATTGAGAAAGTTTGCCTATAGAGTATTCCCTGTGACAAACCTGACAGGAAAACCAGGATCACTGGCAATTTGGATCTGGCAGGGATCCCTTTAAGGAGAAATGCAGCATCAGCCAAATTCCAAGAGCGGGACAAGTTCAGCTCTTCAAATATCATAACAATTATGTGAAGAAATGTAAACCTTAGAAAATGCTTGCAAAAACAATTGGGACAAATATGGCAAATAAGCAGCCCTACTGTGCTTTGGGTGTACAAAAAAGATTCAAAATGATAGGACTGAAGAAAACTCCTCAGCCCATCTGGTCAGGCACAAAAATCTAGCACCCTTAAATATCTCTACACTCTACTTTCCTGGATAAAACACATGCTCTGTGCAACATCACTCCTCTTAGCTTCAGCTAATGCCCCTGATTTGGTCTGAAACATATTAATGAGGTTGAATTGATTTATTCCCTTAAGCACGTTGAATGGTGTCTGCCCTCAGTCTTTGCTTATTCAAAGTAAAATGCAACACACATATAGAGAGATCAGAAATGAGAAGTTGAGTCCAAAATTAAAAGTTAAAAAGGATATATGAATCAGTCTTTGGTGTGTCCGTGAGGAGTAGATGGCAAAATGCTGCGGCCATTAAGTTGATTGATTCTGGTAGAGCTGACTTTGGCAGTTGAACAGTTGGTTTGGAGGCACTTGGTTTTGCTGAGTAGCTGAAGGAGTTGTCCTGTTTCCTTTTTGACTGTGGCTTTGCTGACTTGCCTCCAGCGAGACAGAGAGAAAAGAGAGAGAGACTTTTTCTTGCAAGCTGCAGGGATGCATATTTGCTGTTTTTCTGCTGTGACCTTCACAGCACACACTAGCTTAGCTGAACTAGAACACAGCTCAGGTTTGCAGCTTGCTTTTTAACCCATTTCCTTGTGTATTCCTGGAAGAGAAAAAAACAAACATATATTTCGCCCAGAATCTTTCTTTCAATTCAGATCATTTCCACATTCTGAGATACAACTCAATAGGATATGGTTTCTGCTGAGATGTGGCAGTCTCCATTGTCTCCCCCACCACAGGAAATTCAAGTTCATTCTTTTGCATTGCATTTCTTACTTTTAGGTGTCTCTGTCTAAAGAGGGCCTTGACACCTTCTTAGTTGTGACATTCCATGGTCTCTCTGAACTAGTCAGTGGAGCATAATCCACATTGGAATTTCCCAGAAAGTGGTTACTTTATATTCTCAACCAGCTTTTGCTTGTAGGTCATTTAAAAAAACACATCTTAATTAAAAAGTTCAATCTACCTTAAGTAATTTGGGGCTGTGATCCCCTGTCATGACAAGGGACAAGTTATTAAAAAATGCAGTTACTTCAATGAATGAAATTTTCTGGATACTAGTTTTGCATGAATATAGAACACAGATGCAATTTGTAATGTTTCTGCAGGTTTAGAGATGTCAGATTGTATCATTGATAACATGTATTGCCACGATTGTTATGATGTGTGATCTGAGGTTGCCACCTGTGTAATTCAATTCAATGTAATGCAGCTGTATAAATACCGATGAGTTTTCTGGTGTAGTGTGTACAACTATTTTGTATGGTTTCTCAGTTGCATTTCATAAATGGCTACTTCAATTATGAACTATGCAATAATATGTTTATTATATCTTTAAAGGTATATCTGAAGAGGTTTTTTTCTGATATTCTAGTTACATTTCAATATGAAGAACTTACAAATCGTAATCCTTTTGCTGTTGTAAAAAGGGATCTTTAACTGTCAGAGTCGACTGTGGGCCTGGTGATGTTTCTCCTCCTCTTTTAAATGGCCAGGACCAGAAATATCCATCCCACACTTCCCGAGTCCCTGGCTGCCTTTGCTCCCAGCCACCTATGTATTTGTACTTGAAATGTGGGTAGCACCAACAGTTTACCTCTAGTAGTCCTTTCAGACAGCAGACAGTAGAGATGTGAAATTGGCCAATGCCAGCAGCACAAAACAGCCTTGCAGTGAATTCTCAGTCGAATTTTCACTGCACAGCCTTTATTTTTCCTTTGACTTGGGCCTGAACATTGCGTTCGTTGGGCACGTGCGATCAGCTGGCCGGGGAGCAGATGGGAAACCGTCCCCCAACCATGATTGGCCTCCGACCACGATTTCATGCAGGCTGGCCAATTAACGGCCAACAAGAGAGAAATGCGCCCAGAGAAAGGCTCAGCACTGCTGGTGGGGGCAAGAAGAGGGCAGGCGCTGACATCACCGGGTGTGCTGGTGAACGCTTTCACTAAGCTCCCTGAAGGCAGACAGCTGCCTCGGGGAGCTATGGACTTCCAAATAATAAAAGAAAGCACAAAAGTGCTGCAAAAATGTCCATGCAGCACAATGAAGCACCCGAAAGCATACCTCAAAAAAGTGCTCAGATATTTTGTTTTATTTTAAAGTCTAACGGATCTTTCATCCCACCCTTGGATGAGGTTTCATCAAAAATGTAAAGGCCGCCTGGATGATTGGCCCGTCCGCCAACCGTAAGGTTGGATGGGCCACGAAAAATCGCTTTCATTTGGGGCCAGTATTGAATTTAATTGTCGGTGGGCGCTCTTCCTGCTTTTGTGTGCACCTGTGGAGTGAAATATCGCACGAATGCGTGATGATGTTGGGACGCTCGCCCGATGTCATCTCACACGATTTTACACTCCCTTCGGATTGGGCACGATGTAAAATCCTGGCCTTGGAAAATAAAGCCAAGGCTTTTAAAAAAAATTTCAAACCAAGCAAAAGTGGCAGTGAGACAAGGAAACGAGTCTCCAAAAAGAGTCTGAACTATCATTCTGTGAGCTTCAATGGAGAGATAGGGTGTGATGAAAAATCTGCTACTGATTCACAACAAGCCTGTTCCACAGTGTGAGCATCGACCAACTTCACGCCTGCCAACACATAGTGTAAACCAGAGACATGTGCAGTTCAGACACGTGGAGTTAGCAGGTTCCCTTCCTCGAAGGGAATTAGTGAATTAGCTGGGTTTTTACTGGTACTAGACCACAAATTACGACTTATTGAATTCAGTCTCACAATTTGCCACGGGAGGACTTGAACACGTGTAGTCCATTACTGTACTACACGAGCATATGCTTGTCCCATCATTTTTTAGCTCCAACTATTTGGAAATAGTTTGGGAATCCCAGAAAAAAATACATGGCTTTGGCCATTTTAAGTCCATTCTGTGCATCTCGAGACACATTTGAAAATATTCTGGTGGCCAGCACAGTGCATGTGCACTATTTAACTAGAAACCAAGTACAATTGCAGAATGATGGAGTGAAGGAGCAGCCTAGCTCCAGGCAATAGGAGGAAATAGTTTTGGTCTCTCTCGCCCCCAAGTTCCCAGTCACATCTGTGTCACCGTGTGGGCTAAATTTCCATCTAAATTTCCAACTCAGAGCAAACCTGAGTCAGGGGGGTCATAGTGGAGGTGGTGGGGGGGGGTGGGGGTGCGCAAATTTGAATTTCCTTGTCAGTTCCCACCGACTACCATTTTTCCAGGGTCGGAAATTGTAGTGAATTAAGGCAATGTGTCATGGACCTTTGACAGGCAAATTTAAAAGATGTTGCCAATGCTTCCTCATATCTCCCATGCCCCCTTATATAACCCCATGTCCCCTCTCTGCCACCTCATATCTTCCAAATCCCCCATGTCCTTTTCATGCCCCCTCACACCCCCATCTGAGATGTCTGGCCATCAATTCTCATTGCTTCTGTTGGTACAGTTGGCAGATGGCCTCATTATGAATGGCTGGCTAAGCTCCAAAAATGGCTAATGCACTTGGCTCAATAAGCAAACCTTACACAGCTGCAGAGGGGATTGTAAGCTTTATTTGACATCTTCATTACTTTGTAATAAGTTAGTCATTCTTTATCGTGGTTTTTCAATGCCTGTGTGGTTATTTATACAAGATTAAAAGTCTGAAGTGGATGAAAGTGACTGACGTTAACACTCTGAATGGTGTAGTTAACAGGTTGTAAGCGGAGCAGTTTCTTTCAAAGCCTCTGCTTATATTGTAAGCTTCAGAATCCTTTCAAAGAGTTCCAATGGCTAACTGATTCCACACATAGTGAATACAGGCAGAGTGGATATGGAAGCTGCATGGTGGGGTGGGGACATGAAGGAGTATGGAATATGGAAGGGGAATTGGGCTGAGGGGGCATGAGGGTATCAAGGGGCATGAGGGATATGAGAGAACATGAAGGGGGCATGGCGTAGGTAGGGGAATGCGAAGGGTTCAGGGTTAGCAGCCTAACAGCCATCCAGAGAACTGGCACGATGTCCCACAGAGTCAAGGCAGACTTCCTAAGCAGGTTGTCTTGCCACCTCGATGCCTTGCTCACTGCCTTGGACCTGCCTATGCAGTCTGTAGACCCGATGCCTCAGTCACTGCCTTGGACCTGCCTATGCAGTCTGTAGACCCAATGCCTCAGTCACTGCCTTGGACCTGCCTATGCAGTCTGTAGACCCGATGCCTCAGTCACTGCCTTGGACCTGCCTATGCAGTCTGTAGACCCGATGCCTCAGTCACTGCCTTGGACCTGCCTATGCAGTCTGTAGACCCGATGCCTCAGTCACTGCCTTGGACCTGCCTATGCAGTCTGTAGACCCGATGCCTTGATCATTGCCTTGGACCTGCCTATGCAGTCTGTAGACCCGATGCCTTGATCACTGCCTTGGACCTGCCTATGCAGTCTGTAGACCCGATGCCTTGATCACTGCCTTGGACCTGCCTATGCAGTCTGTAGACCCGATGCCTTGATCACTGCCTTGGATCTGCCTATGCAGTCTGTAGACCCGATGCCTTGATCACTGCCTTGGACCTGCCTATGCAGTCTGTAGACCCGATGCCTTGATCACTGCCTTGGACCTGCCTATGCAGTCTGTAGACCCGATGCCTTGATCACTGCCTTGGACCTGCCTATGCAGTCTGTAGACCCGATGCCTTGATCACTGCCTTGGACCTGCCTATGCAGTCTGTAGACCCGATGCCTTGATCACTGCCTTGGATCTGCCTATGCAGTCTGTAGACCCGATGCCTCAGTCACTGCCTTGGACCTGCCAGGCAGTTGGTAGACCCGATGCTTCAGTCACTGCCTTGGACCTGCCAGGCAGTTGGTAGACCCAATCCTCGCCCACCCATGTCTCACAGAGAAGAAAATTCTATGGGAGAGGGAGGAGGTGACGACTTTGGGATCGCAAAGTCCAGAAACAGCCCGACTCGCATTTCCCGAAGTAGAGGGGCAGGCCCAACTTCAGTGGAACAGCTTCGCCACAAAGTAGTTTCAGGTCTTGCCTTAAATAAAGCACTGATAGTCACACTGGCAAGTGGTCTGTGCATCTTATAATTAGGGTGTGCTTATACTTCCCAAAATCTAATTGTACAAAGCAAAATGTGTGCAACAGTAGTAACCTCTTGTGATCTGAACTGGATATTTGTGCCATTCATGTTTGCTTTCTCAAGCTCTTCAAAGACAGACCAAACACTTGGTGAGAAGAGGTCAGGCATGAATTGTTAAACTACTTTAATTTGTAGGATGTGAACATACAGAGCAGTAGTTACGATCAGCTATCATTTATTTTTATATCATAATGCAAAATAATGAAATTACACTTTTTGGCAAAATGCATTTCAGTTACTCCCCTGCATTCTGAACTTCTGCAGACTTTGTTGGGCCTCACTGCCTTAACAGCATTCTGACTTTAGAGAACTGCCTTAGTGGCTTCCTCTATCTGAGCATCTGATTTACTTTCCCTAGCCGAAAGAAATAAAGGTTAAGAACACAATGGATGTGAGATGTTAATCAGTTACCAAGATGGGATAATGAATTGTGTACTACTTACATTTAAGCAACTTGCACTCATCAATCATTTTATGTCTGGTGGGTGATGTTAACCCTATGCTCTCCAGATAGAGAGGTGGTATAGGCAGTTAAAAAGTCCTGAGTTACTTACCAATATTAAAGCTGTCAGGATCCCACTATAACTGTAAATTGTTCTTATGAACAAGACACCTGACAATAGCTGGCTAAGCAGGCCCTTTCTTTACTTATGATGTTGGGTGTCGATGAACTTCCTCTGGATCTCACAAATATAGACACGCTGGACTCCCAAAACACAAGGTCACCACAAGGCACTGCAGAAGGCAAAGCTTTGGCTGTATAAATAGACAGCCTCTGGGCCATGTAATTTTCCACCAATTCCTACCAATTTCTCAAATGACCTCAGGATTTAAATAAGGTCCTGTCATTAAAATAGACCGAATGTCACTCCAATGCAGGTGGGTCAAAATCTAATCCATCTGAGAGGTACCTCACCAGAAATTCACAGAAAGTTAAAATCCAGGTCCAGATGGGATTTTTTTTCCTGATTCACTTCGTTTTAAAATCCAACATTATAAAATAGCGCCTTTCCCCCCAAAAATTCATTTATTCAGAAAAGGTGGTTAAATAATCTTAACATGCAAATTATACAGAGGGCTATTAAAAAAATAAAAGTTTGATTTACAAAACTGATGGTTTGGCATTTGTTAATAATTTGGAAATGTTCAGATTATAGAATATGAAAAGCAAGATTTACAAAATTTCCATTCCATTAAGAATTTCTTTGACTGTTTGCAGAATTTTTTCAAACTTTTGAAGACTTTCTTTTTCATGCTTGAGAAGATCTTCTTCATTTTTGATGCTGATCTCTTTCTTTTCAATGATTTGATCTCCCAATGAAATAATGTCTCTCAGCAATTCTCTTTGATTTCTTTTTGGAGCTGTATTAAAAATTAGAAAAGGTTGCTTACAATGTGAAAATTTTGTCTTGCCACTTTTGTGAAAAACATCATCCGTGTACAACGACGAGGGAAAAAATAATGCAGCATTGATCACAGAGCTGTAATGAAGCCCACCTTATTTTGTTTGATAATTAGTGCCGTGGAGACATGTTATTCACCATTATTGATGCAGGGTGTTGTAATATGCCTTCAAGGATAGCAGCATGCCATCACTTTAAGGGAAGTGTGTCATGTGATCCAGCCTCAGTTTCACTTCGGCCTGGCGCAGAACACAGACACAGTCCTGCAGCTCTGATGTCCTCTGTGTATTTCTGTTCACGTGCCTGTTCTTAATAAATGCACCCACAGCGTGTTTGCACAATCCCTTATGAGCAATTGGTGTCTTTATATCATTATAACATACACGACACAGCAGTAGATATCCTTGGTCTCCCAAGATCCACACCCTGAATAGATGGGTATCTACCAATAATGCAGGCAGAGTGGACAGGTTTAAAATTAATAAACACGCCTGCCAGGAAATCAGCTTGCACCTGCAGTATCCAGAGCAGATGTTGAACTTTAATGGAATAAAAATCCATGTGATTTATGTATAAAGTGTCATGCTGGAGCATGAAAGACCAAATAACCATGGTTACGGGCACCTTGATTTAGGGGAGTCCTATGCAAAACAATGGAGTATTGTATCTTGCTGCTCTGTTGTTCAAGGGGAAATTCAGGTTGGGCTGTGGCAATACAGCACAGTCACCTGTTTTATGCAGTAATGCAGACACTTTTGATGACCTCACTGGCCCTTTGGAATGAGCCCAGAGCTAGAAGGTTCAAGTGGCCTTTGCATTCACTGTTCTGAAGAAGTCATGTTGAACTTGAAATGTTAGCTCTGTTTCTCTCTCCACAGGTGCTAACAGACCTGCTGAGTTTTTCCAGCAATTACTGATCTCCAGCATCCACAACATTTTGTTTTTATTTTGCATTCAAATGCATTGTAATGGGCAATGTGGTGCTTGTGCGTGTGTTAAGCTGAAGGTCTTTCCCCACATATTGTGCAACTAGTAAACAACAGCTTCCAAAATAGTGTTCCTTTAAAGGCCCAATTAATTCCTTATCTATTCAATTGGCGAAGTAATGGCAGGCATGTGTACCCCTTCTGCAATCATGCTGCACTTTCTTGCTATCTAAAAGTTCTTCCTAATCCTTCTATAACTGGGAGTTCTATAGAACATGCACCAATGAGATACCTGAGAGCAGAGAAGTGTAAAACACCCCACCTCTGGATGACCTTTTGCCCATCACATCAACAAAACTTTCCAATTTGTTCTTTTAACTTCCAGAAGTCAATTTCTCCACCACAATCTGAGTTGGTGACTGTTCTTTTGAGCATCATTGGATTTCAGATCATCCTAGCAACTAAGAACACCTAATTTTTGAACACTTTTATCACCTGACATGAACAGCATTAGGGAAATAAATAGGCATGGGGGTTGGAAAAGGCCCCTTTTTGCACATTTAAACATTGTTTACATCTCATTGTATATTTCAGGCACAAGATATCTCTGTGTCTTCTAACTCTGCCTAACATCCTGGAGATATGAGCTGATGCTTGACTGCATACAACAAAATTCTGCTCCCACTATTAAATGCATTGTGTGATGAGTGTGAAATGTGCAACAATCAACGTCCATACTTTCAGATTATTGCCCCCAATTATCAAGACGACTATATCTGTCAAAAGGCAGCTTTTAGAGCAGCTTCTAGAGCTTAGTTTGATACTGAAGCTGTTTTGTTTATCTTCCCCAAGTGACCCTTTCATTCCATTGGGAGCAGATCTGAAATATATTTACTTTGGTTTTTTTTTCCCCACTCTGACATTCAGCTGATGGGGCCGGTGTTGCAGATGTGCTCATGCAGTCAGAAACAGCCTGATCCAGCCATGCAGGTCCCTCTGTCTCAGGATTTTAACTGGGAGATCTGCTCTGTCCTACTTGTGCCAGCCGAGCGGTCCCTCAGGAATTTCAGGTCTACGGCATGGAATCTTACTGTAATATTTTTGGTGGAGTGTTGGGACCGTTTTTGGGCTGTGAACCCAAATGGAGGAATAGCGGACATTCTGACTGGTCTTTTCAGAAGTCCACAAATTAATAGTCCATCTCTGGGTCCCCCCACAAAATTACGGACAGAGAGCTGGTGGGATAATATTGCCTTTTTTTTCAGTGTATGGATATCTGCTTAAAATGACCACAGCATGGTGCAGAGAAGCACAACAGAACTTGGAGATTTGAGGCTGTAGCATTCATGGGAATAGTGAGGAAGGTTAATCCCAGGTCTCATACTCATAGCTAGAGGATCAGCTGAGGGAGTTGAGGGGATGCAGTGAAGTGATCTCTCCCAATGATGGGAGGAAGAGGACAACCTTTGCAGGCAAGCAAATATGGATGGATGTGGCTGAGGATGTCAGCAGCTGGTGTTGCTCCCTCTAACCTGGACACAGTGCAGCAAGAGGGTCCAGGACTTCAGGAGGGTAGGAACAGTGAGTGATGTAACATTGTCAGGAGCCTAGTGTCCATACTGGTCCTTCCTGCATTCACCAGCATGCTTCAGGACAAGACACCTTTCAGCTCCAATCATTCTTCTCTCTGCAGGCACCTCCCATTCCCATCTGAGAAGTCAACACTTTTCCACCCATGCCTCCGAGTCATCCTCCACAAATGGTCAGCTTCACTCCCCTGCAAACACATCATCATGACCATTCACACCTATCTTACTTTACAATAAAAGAGCATGCAGTTTGGTGAGAAGCAGAGGTATGTGGCTTGGGAAGCATAATGAATGGTGGGGATAGTATCTGCATTGACAGACACCTTGTCTGCCATTGGCAACGCTTGCCCACTTGTTCCACTTAGAAGGCGATCTAGCATCATGAAGGTGAAGATGTTAACAGCAAACTGCTGTGACAGCCTGAGCATCTTGAGGCACTGGTAATCACACATATCAGGATAGCTGGTCCGCTGCCTGAAGGCGCTGTGCTGAGGCTTCTTCCTCTTTACAACAGTATCTCAGTGGCCATTCACTCTTCCCTCTGGAGGGGCACGTGGATGAGGAGTAGACAGCTGGTACTGCAGCTGGTGTTCCTCCAGCTGCAGCTAGAGATGTTGCCGTGCTTTAGCCCCCTGCAGTGGACCCTCAGCATAGGGGCAATGGTGGAGCTGCATAAGCTGCCTGCATTGTGCTCTGTCCTCTCCAGCCTGTGGATTAGACACCAAGTGGGACTGCCCATCTGCTGGAAAGATGGAATCCATTTGCAAATTCCCTCTTAATTGCCTTCCAACCTCATTTGCGGGTTCACTCCTCACCCACCCCTTGAGGTCAAAAAACTCCCTCCCCAACAGTACTCTGGATGTACCTACACCACAGGGACTGCAGTGGTTCCAGTAGGCAGCTCACCACCACTTTCTTAAAGGCAATTAGAGATGGGCAATAAGTGCTGGCCAAGCCAGAGACGCCCACATCCCATGAATGAATTTAAAAAACCTGAGAAAGAGGAAAGGAGGTGGGGGCACTTTGGGAAGCTGACCACACAACATCTTTTGAATTTTTCCCAGCACACCGCCTCCACCACCCCCATGTGATATAAAATTGTTACTGCTTTTTGTATTTATTTGTATTTGTATTTATTCTGCCATTAGGTTTTCATGTGGTTCCTTACCTTGTTTGCAGGTGGGTATAGGTGGATGAAAGCCATGTTCGTTGCATGTACTGATGACTTCATCAAGTGGTTCGAAACCGGAATTACATCTGAAACTGATACGTTCTCCATATGTGTACTGAGGTTTATGCGGTGTTATTTTGCCATTCTCAACACTCCAGGGTGCAGGACAAGTAACTGTAAGAGAGGAATGTAATAGTCGTCACTAAATAACTGGTTGTAGTTAGGAATGATATTGGGATAGAAAATTATTTCTGTTCATTATTTTCTGAGTTGATATGACTTGCTTTTGAAGAATTTGCATTGCCATCAAATTGAATGAGTTTACCCTGGTTTTAAGTTCCAACACCTTCCTCCCCTCGTTTTGTTAGAATACCTTTTCAATGGTGATCTGGATTTATGATATATGGATTAACTTTGACAGGCAGCAGAATACAGATAATATTCACTAGCAAATGTCAGTAATGCGAGAGTACATCGCCAAAGCATTGGGAACATCAGAACAGGAGGTCGCCATTCAGCCCCTCAAGCCATTCAATTGGATCAGGCCGACTTGCACCTTAATTCCACCCACTTTAAGGCCAATATATTCTTCCTGAGGTGTAGTACCCATGACTGAAAGCTATACTTCAGATAGGGTCTGACCACAACCCAGTATAACTAATGCATAACTTTCTCCGCTTTGTCAGAAACAACTCCTGCACTTAGCAAGCACCCCCCTCCCCCTCTGCCCCACAACCCTGTTGTCATGGCCTGAATGACCCTGGCAAACAGGACTCCACTTACCTTGGTCTGGTCGCAGGTTCCAGTGCTGGCTGTGGTCCCAGTAGACAGTTGGTACTGCTGCTGGTGTTCCTCCAGCTATAGCTGGAGATGTTGCCATGATATAGACCCCGCAGTAGACCCTCAGCAGAGGGGCAATAGTGGAGCTGCATATGCTGCCCGCATGTTATTCTATAGGCTGGCTGCAGGGAAGTTCAGCTAAAGGAGGGTGAGGTGCTAGTCAGGTGAAGTGTCTTACAAACATCTGGCAATCGCCTGTCACACAGTACTAGCACTCTCTGACAGAAGGAGTGCTTTGCAAAGCAGCCTCTCACTTGACCATGTCTGCAGCTCTTCAGTGTAAGTGATCAAACCACTCAGTTTGTCAATTTCATTGAGGAAGTCCCTCCCATTGTGCTCTGTCCTCTCTAGCCTGTGGATTAGACACCAAGTGGGACTGCCCATCTGCTGGAAAGATGGAATCCATTTGCAAATTCCCTCTTAATTGCCTTCCAGCCTCATTTGTGGGTTCACTCCTCACCCACCCCTTGAGGTCAAAAAACTCCTTCCCCAACAGTACTCTGGATGTACCTACACCACAGGGACTGCAGTGGTTCCAGAAGGCAGCTCACCACCACTTTCTCAAAGGCAATTAGGGATGGGCAATAAGTGCTGGCCAAGCCAGAGACGCCCACATCCCATGAATGAATTTAAAAAACCTGAGAAAGAGGAAAGGAGGTGGGGGCACTTTGGGAAACTGACCACACAACATCTTTTGAATTTTTCCCAGCACACCGCCTCCACCACCCCCTTGTGATATAAAATTGTTATTGCTTTTTGTATTTATTCTGCCATTAAGTTGTTATGTAATTCCTTACCTCGTTGGCAGATGGGTATAGATGGATAAAAGAAGCCTCGGCTGCTGCATGCACTGATGACTTCATCAAGTGGTTTGAAACCAGAATTACATCTGAAACTGATACGTTCTCCATATGTGTACTCAGGTTTATGCGGTGTTATTTTGCCATTCTCAACACTCCAGGGTGCAGGACAAGTAACTGTAAGAGAGGAATGTAATAGTCGTCACTAAATAACTGGTTGTAGTTAGGAATGATATTGTTACATTGGGATAGAAAATTATTTCTGTTCATTATTTTCTGAGTTGATATGACTTGCTTTTGAAGAATTTGCATTGCCATCAAATTGAATGAGTTTACCCTGGTTTTAAGTTCCAACACCTTCCTCCCCTCATTTTGTTAGAATACTTTTCAATGGTGATCTGGATTTATGATATATGGATTAAATTTGACAGGCAGCAGAATACAGATAATATTCACTAGCAAATGTCAGTAATGCGAGAGTACATCGCTAAAGCATTGGGAACATCAGAACAGGCGGTCGTCATTCAGCCCCTCAAGCCATTGAATTAGACCAGGCTGACTTGCACCTTAATTCCACCCACTTTAAGGCCAATATATTCTTCCTGAGGTGTAGTTCCCACGACTGAAAGCTATACTTCAGATAGGGTCTGACCACAACCCAGTATAACTAATGCATAACTTTCTCCGCTTTGTATTCCTTAAACCGCTGCACTCTACCATTGGCAGGGGGCCCTCTGCCATGTAGGAAGCCCACCCAGTAAACCCTGGCTGCCCTCTGCAGGCTTGGAGGGGGCTTCTACATTGGCATTTTGTCCCACGGAAGGGCCGGCCCACAGAAACAACTCCTGCACTTACCAAGCACCCCCCCCACCCAACCCTGGCAAACAGGACTCCACTTACTTTGATCTGATCACAGGTTCCAGGGCTGGCTGCAGTCCCACCAGTGGCCATTGTTGGCCCTCCAATTGGCCAGCAGCTCCTGAAGATGAGATATCGTCCCTCAAAAGGATAGGATCCCTGGCACCAGGCAGTTAATTGCCTGGTGCCCTGGTTCCTCCAAAATGGCTGAGGCGGGATTGTCCCCAGCCTTCTGGCCTGCAGTCGTTGTCACTGCTGCTATGACAGAATTCAGTCCAAATTGTTCCACAAGTGAATTGCAGCAAAATTCCTTTGTAGCTGATCTATTTATTGGCAGAGTGACGGCAGGCATGTGTACAGCTTCTGCAATTATGCTGCACTTCCTTGCCCTCTAAAAATTCTTCCTGGTATTTCTACATCTGGTGCACATTGTATAAGACTCGCAGTGTGATACCTATTATACTAAGGGGAATAGTGGGATCAGAACATTGTAAACAAGTCATCACCTCCTGGATGACCTTTTGCCCTGTCACACCAGTAAACATTTCCAATTTGTTCTCTTAATTCAGAAATCAATTTCTCCGCCACAACCTGAGTTGATGACTGTCTTTTTAAGCATAATTGGATTGCAGATTAGTCTAGCAACTAAGATCACCCAATTTTTGAACACTTATCACCTGACACATGGACAGCATTAGGAAAAGAAAATAGACATGGAGATTAAAAAGAGCCCTTTTTTTTACACTACTAAAAATCATTTACATTCTAGCGCATATTTCAGGCACAAGATGTCTCTGTGCCATTTACTTTGACCTAACTTCCTGGAATTACATGAGTTGAGGGCAACTAAATTCTGGTCCCACTATTAAATTAATTGTACAATGAATGTGAAATGTGCAACACTCACCCTCCCTCCCTTACTGTCAGGTTATTGCCATTAATGATTAACACTACTATATCAGGCACAAGGCAGCTTGCTAGAGGCTGCTTTTTAAAAAAATTATTCTTTTCATGGTATGTGGGTGTCACTGGCAAGGCCAGCATTTGTTGCCCATTCCTAACTGCCCTTGAACTGGGTGGCTTGCTAGGCCATTTCAGTGAGCAGTTAAGAGCCAACCATATTACAGTCGATCTAGGGTCACACCTAGGCCAGAGATGGCAGATTTTCTTCCCTAAAGGAAATCACAAACATATGAAATAGGAGAAGTAGGCCATTCGGCCCTTCGAGCCTGCTCTGCCATTCAATAAGATCATGGCTCATCTGGTTCTGTTTTGAGTTCCACATTCCCATCTACCCCAATAACCTTTGATTCCCTTGCCTAACAAGACTCTATCTACCTCTATCTTAAAAATATTTAGTGACCCCTGCCACCACCGCCTTCTAAGGCAGAGAGTTCCAAAGTCGCACAACCCTCAGAAAAAATTTCTCCTCGTCTTTGTCCTATAAGGGCAACCCCATATTTTAAAACAGGGCCTCCTAGTTCTGGACTCACCCACAACAGGAAACATCCTTACCACGATCACCTTGTCAAGACCATTCAGGATTTTATATACATCAATCAAGTCACCCCTCACTCTTCTAAACTCCAGTGGAAACAAGCCCAGCCTGTTCAACTTATCCTCATAAGACAATCCGCTCATTCCAGGTATCAGTCAAGTAAACCTCTTCTGAACTGCCTCCAAAGCATTAAAAACCTTCCTTAAAAAAGGAGACCAAAACTGCACACAATACTTCAGATGTAGTCTCACCACTGCTCTATATACCTGAAGCATAACATCCTTACTTTTATGTTCAATTCCTCTCATAATAAAGGATAGCATTCCATTAGTCTTCTGGATTACATGCTGTACCTGCATACTGACTTTTTGTGACTCATGCACAAGAACATCCAGTTCTCTCTGCACCTCAGAATTCTCCGTTTAAGTAATACTCTGCTTTTTTATTCTTCCTGCCAAAGTGAACAACTTCACATTTTCCCACATTATATTCCATCTGCCAGATTTTTGGCCACTCACTCAGCCTATCTATATTCGTCTGCAACCTCCTTATGTCTTCTTCACAACGTATATTCCTACATTTCTTCTTGTTGTCTGCAAATTTAGCCACCATGCCTTCGCTCCCCTCATCTAAGTCACTGATGTAAATTGTAAAAAGCTGAGGCCCCAGCGCAGACCCCTGTGGGACTCCACTTGTCACATCCTGCCAATCAGACAAAGGCCCATTTATGCATACTCTTATCTGCCAGCCAGCCATTCAATTCAGTTACCCTCTACACCATGAGCTTTTATCTCACAATGGCAAACTATGAAACTATGTAAAGCTTGGCCTAAGTGGCCAAGTGGTTATGGTACTGGGTTTGTAACCCCAAGATCAAGAGTTTAAACCTCACAATGGCAAATTATGAAACAATGTAACTTCATCTGAAAAAACAGATGGAAACGGGTTTGTACTCAAAAGAGTTACATGCTCCCCTCTATTCACAGCACATGTTACTCCTTCAAAGAACTCTAATAAATTGATTAAATATAATTTCCCTTTTGCAAAACCATGCTGACTATTCCCGATTGCCTTAAGCTTTTCTAAGTGCCCAGCTATAAGCTCTTTAATGATCGATTCTAACACCTTCCCCATCACAGACATTGAGCTAACTGGCCTATAGTTTCCTGTTTTCTGCCTCCCTCCATTCTTGAATAGAGGGGTTATATTTGCTACTTTACAGTTTGATGGAATCTTTCCAGAATCTAGGGAATTTTGGAAAATTAACACCAACGCATTTACTACCTCATTAGCCACCTCTTTTAAGACCCTAGGACGAAGTCCATCTGGACCCAACGACTTGTCAGCCCGCAGCTTCATCAGCTTGCTCAGTGCTGCTTCCCTGGTTAACGTAATTTCATAAAGTTCCTCTCTCCCCTCCACCTCCTGATTTATGGCTATTACTGGAATGTTTTTTGTATCCTCTATTACGAAGACAGAAGCAAAATATTTGTTCATTTCATCTGCCATTTCCTTACTATATACTATTAACTCACCATTCTCATTCTCAAGAGGATCAACACTCACTTTACCTACTCTTTTCCTGTTTAGTACCTGTAGAAACCATTGTTATCCGTTTTTACATTTCTAGCTAGCTTCTTCTCGTACTCTAATTTCTTTCTCTCGATTAACCTTTTAGTCATTCTCTGCTGTTCTTTATATTCTGACCAATTATCTGACCTGCCACTTATCTTTGCACAGTTATATGCTTTTTCCTTAACTTTGATGTTTTCCATAACTTCTTTTGTTAACCATGGATGGTGGCTCCTCCCTTTAGAATTTTTCTTTATAGTAGGAATATACTTATTCTTGGTATTCTGAAATATCCCTTAAACGTCTGCCATGGCTTCTCTATTGATTTATCCCCTTGCCTAGTATTCCAGTTCACTTCAGCTAGCCCAGCTTTCATGCCTACATAGTTGCCCTTAGTTAAGTTTTAAAAACTAGTCTTAGACCCACTCTTCTCCCTTTAAAACTGGATGTAAAATTCAATCATATTGTGGTCGCTGCTACCTAGGGGTGCCTTTACTTTGAGATCATTAATTAATCCTGTCACATTACACAATGCCAAGTCTAATATAACCTGCTCTCTGGTTGGTTCCACAACGTGCTGCTGTAAGAAATCATCTATCTCAAAAGCATTCTATGAACTCCTTATCCAGGCTACTACTGCCAATCTGATTTTTCCAGTTTACATTTAGATTAAAGTCATCCATAATTATTGCCATCGCTTTATCATGAGCACCCAATATTTCTTCTTGTATACTTTGTCCTACATTGTGGTTACTGTATAAGGGCCTGTAGACCACTGCCACTGGTGACTTCTGTCCCCTCCTATTCTCCTATTCCTCATCTCCACCCAAACCAATTCTACATCCTAATCTCCAGAAACAAGGTCATCTCTAACTATTGCACAAATGCCATCCTTGATTAACAGTAGTATCCCTCCACCTTTACTTAGCTTCCTCTTCTTGAATGTCATATACCACTCAATATTCAGGACTAATCCTCATCATCCTGCAGCTAGTTCTCTAATAGCTACCAGGTTATATTTATTTACTTTAATGTGTAATTCAATTCGCTATCAATTTGCTTACTTAGTTATGAATGCCGTGCACACTCAGATATAGAGCCTTTAATTTAGTCTTTGTGTTATCTTTGTGACATCTAGCCTTGATTCTTTGTGCATTCTTAGCTTGTTTCTTTCTGTCCCTTCCTGCCACTTTCTGACCCTCATTTCCCATATTACTATTTTCCTCTCTTACCTTGTCACTACTCTTTGATATACCACATCTTTCCACATTTGATCCCTTGCCTCCGCTATTTAATATAAAAGCCCCTCTGATTTCCTATTTATGTGGTTCGCAAGTTGTGGCCCCAGCCAGATTCAGGTGTAGACCGTCTCAAATGTACAGCCCCCATTTTCCCCAGTTCTGGTGCTAGTGTCCCACAAATTGGAACCCACTTCTCCTACACCAGTCTTTGAGCCTCACATTAGAGTGTGAGAGAAAGCTAGCTAGAAATGTAAAAATGGATAGCAAGAGTATTAAACAGGAAAAAAGTAGGTAAAGTGAGTGTTGGTCCTCTAGAGAGTGAGAATGGGGGGTTAATAGTATATAGTAAGGAAATGGCAGGTGAAATGATCAAATTTTAAGTATCCTATGCCGATTTGTATGCAGCTCAGGTAATAATCCAGAGATTATAACCTCTGAGGTTCTGCTTTTCAATTTAGTGCCTGGTTTCTCATACTCTCTATGCAGAACCTCTTCCTTAGTTCTACCTATGTCATTGGTACCTATGTGGACCATGAGAACTGGTTCCTCCCCCGCCCGCAGCAAGTTCCTCTCCAGCCCTTAGCAGATGTCCAGATCCCTGGCACCGGCAGGTAACACAGCTGTCTGGACTCTCACTCTTGCTACAGGGAACAGTGTCAATCCCCCTTACTATACTGTCTCCTACTACCACTATGTTCCTTTTTGCTCCCCTGACTTGAATGACTTCCTGTACCACGGTGTCATGGTCAGTTTGCTCATCCACACTGCAGTCCCCACTCTCATCTAAACAGGTTGAGAGAAGCTCAAACCTATTAGACAACTGCAGAGGGTCAGACTCCTGCACTCCTGCCCTCTGGATCCTGTTACCTGCCTCACTCGCAGTCACAAACCCTGTCCCTGACCACTGACCACTGACCAAATCAGAAAACCCTATCCTAAGTGATGTGACTGCCCCCTGGTACAAAGCATCCACGTAATTTTCCCCTTCCCTGATGTATTGCAGAATCTGCAGCTCAGCCTCCAGCTCAATGACTCTGAGCCAAAGTTCCTCGAGACTCAAACACTTACTGCAGACGTGTTTTCCCTGGACAAAAACAGAATTACCTGGAAAAACTCAGCAGGTCTGGCAGCTTCGGCGGAGAAGAAAAGAGTTGACGTTTCGAGTCCTCATGACCCTTCAACAGATGAGGACTCGAAACGTCAACTCTTTTCTTCTCCACCGACGCTGCCAGACCTGCTGAGTTTTTCCAGGTAATTCTGTTTTTGTTTTGGATCTCCAGCATCCGCGGTTTTTTTGTTTTTATCTCTGTGTTTTCCCCAGATCACAGTGTTATTCAGGAGTTCCCACATCCTGCAGCCTTGATATATCACATGTCCTGACATCTTTACTGGGTTTTAAATAAGTACTTAATGATATTAATCACTTATTTATGTTGCTTTTTTATATATTTTACTAACTTTACCACCAATTTGTGTACAATTTTAAAACTTAGGGATAGAATACAACCTGCTCACTTACCAGATAGTCACCAAACAGATAGCTCCTTTCCTAGTAGTAGAGCAAGAACCAATTCCTACAGGGTGAGAAAGATAGAAAAAGGAAACAAACACCTCCACCCCCACCTTCACCAAATTCCAAGCCTTCACTCAATTACTTCAGCTGCACTCCAATTGCCTTGGCTGCACTACAGTTAGTGAACTAGATGGGTTTTATGACAATCAATGATACTTTCAATTCCAGATTTTAGTTTATTTTATTCCAGCTACTGTGGTGGGATTTGAACACATAT
The DNA here is from genome assembly GCF_017639515.1 of Carcharodon carcharias. Classification (NCBI taxonomy): domain Eukaryota; kingdom Metazoa; phylum Chordata; class Chondrichthyes; order Lamniformes; family Lamnidae; genus Carcharodon; species Carcharodon carcharias. Next base: position 23,585,335 of record NC_054475.1, read on the forward strand.
CTCCAGTGCATTAGCCTGGGTCTCTGGATTACTAGTCCGGTGCCAGTGACATTACCAGTAAGCCACCATCTCCTCATGATCTTGAAGGAGATTGTTTATCTTCCCCCAAGTGACTGTTTTGTTTCACTGGGGAAAGGAATACTTTTATTCCTGGCTTCCTCTGCACTCTGACATTCAGCTGATGGGTGGAGTGAGCATTGCAGATGTGCTTATGCAGACAGAGGCAGCTTAATCCAGCCATGCAGATCCCTCTGTCCCTGGGTTTGAGGTGGGAGAACTGCTTTGTCCCACTTGTGCCAGCAAAGTGGATCCCCAGGAATTTCAGGTCTACATACTGGAACCTTACCATAATAAATTTTGGTTGAGGGCTGGGAATATTTTCGTGTTGGGAACCTGAATGTAGAGATAGCAAAGCTTCTGATTTCTCCTTGCGTGTAAGGCCACCAACCAATAGCCCGCCTCTGGGTTTCCTGACCGATTAGGGAAGGAGGGTGGGCAGGGTGACAAGGCCATTTTGTCAGTGTAAGGATTTCTGCTTAAAGGGACCACAGCATTTTGGAGAGAAGCTCAACAGCACTTAGAGTTTTAAGGCTGCAGCACTTATAGGAACGATGGTCAGAACTGGGAAGGTTGCCTGTAGGTTCAGCTGAGTGTGTTCAGGGACTGCAGTAAGATCATCTCTCCCAAGGATGGGAGGAAGAGGACTGCCTCTCCATGCAAGAAGCCGCAGACAGAAGTGGCTAAGGAAGTCGTCAGCAGGTGTGTGCCCCCTCTAACCTGGAAACAGTGCATCAAGAGGATCCAGGACCTCAGGAGGGTAGGAAAAGCGAGTGACATAACAGAGAGGCGCCAAGTCCCACACTCTGCCATTCTCAGCATTCTTCTACACAACATGCCTCAGGACAGGATGCCCATCAGCTCCACTCATTCCTCTCTCTGCAGGTACTTCACATCCCCGCCTGATGGGTAAACAGGTTTGTGCCCATGCCTCAAGAGTCACCTTCCACAAACAGTTGCCTTCACTCCTCTGCACACACACCATCATGGCTACTTACACCTCTCCTGCTTTCTCCCCTTGTAGGACAGAGGATTAGGACTAGAACTAGGGGTCACTGTTTAAAAATAAAGCGTCGCCCATTTAAAATAGAGATGAGGCAAAATTTGTCCCTCAGAGGGTCGTGAGTCTTTGGAACTCTGTTCCTGAAAAGCTGTTGGAAGCAAAGTCTTTGAATATTTTCAAGGCAGATGTGGATAGATTCTTGGTAAGCAAGGGTTGATAGGTTATTGGGGTAGGTGGGATGTAGACTTCAGGTTACTATCAAGTCAGCCATGATCTTATTAAATGGCGGAACAGGCTCGAATGGCTGAATGGCCTACTCCTGCTCCTTGTTCATATGTTCGTAAAAGACCACGCAATTTGGTGAGAGGAAGAGGAACATGATTGGGGAAATGGGTAGCAGAGGGGTGGGGTGCCTCCATTGACAGGTGCCTTGTCTGCCATTGGCAATGCTTGCCCACCTGTTCCACTTAGAAGACAATCTAGCATCATGAAGATGAAAGTTCAAACAGCGAACTGCCGTGACAGCCTGAGCATCTTGAGGCTTTGGTACTTACACATATCAGGATAGCTGGTCCGCTGCCTGGAGACCCTGTGCTGGGGTTTCTTCCTCTTTACAATGGTATCTCAGTGGCCATTCACTCTTCCCTCTGGAGGGGCACGTGGATGAGGAGTAGAGAGCTGGTACTGCTGATGGTGTTCCTCCAGCTGCAGCTGGAGATGTTGCCGTGCTTTAGCCCCCTACAGTAGACCCTCAGCAGAGGGGCAATAGTGGAGCTGCATAAGCTGCCCACATGTTACTCTGAAGATAGGCCACAGGGAAGTTCAGCTGAAGGAGGGTGAGGTGCTGGTCAGGTGAAGTGTCTTACAAACATCTGGCAATCGCCTGTCACACAGTGCTAGCACTCTCTGACAGAAGGAGGGCTTTGCAAAGCAGCCTCTCACTTGGCCATGTCTGCAGCTCTTTAGTGTAAGTGATCAAACCCCTCACAGTTTGTCAGTTTCACTGAGTAAGTCCCTCCCATTGTGCTCTGTCCTCTCCAGCCTGTGGATTAGATATCAAGTGGGACTGCCCATCTGCTGTAAGGATGGAATCCATTTGCAAATTCCCTCTTAATTGCCTGATTAATAACAATAATTGCCTTCCAAGCTTATCTGTGGGTTCACTCCTACTGCACGCCTGAGAAAGAGGAAAGGAGGTGAGGACGCTTTGGGAACCTGACCCCACAACATTGTTTGAATTTTTCCCAGCCTCCTCCAGCCTGGGGAAAATCCCCCTCATATTATAAAATTGTTATTGCTTTTTTAATTTATTCTGTCATTACGTTTCCATGTGGTTTCTTACCTTTTTGGCAGTGGGGTACAGGCTGAAATAAGCCACCTTCCTTGCACGTACTTTCTTGAGAATGTGATTCGAAACCAATATTGCAAATGTAATGGATGCTCTCTCCATATCTGTACTTACGACTATATCTATATCGTGATGTTATTTTACCATCCTGAATAGCCAAGGGTACATCACAAGTAACTGCAAGAGAGGAATGTATTAGTCTTCATGGATAACTGGCTGTAGTTAGGAATGATATCGTTACATTGGGTTAGAAAGTTATTTCTGTTCATGACTATTTCTGAGTTGATGTGATTAGCTTTAGAAGAATTTGCATTGCCATTAAATTGAATGAATTGCCCTGCTTTTAAGTTCCAACATTTTTACTCATTCACAGGATGCGGGAGTTGCTGGCTAGACCAGCATTGATTGCCCATCCCTAATTGCCCTTGAAAAAGTGATGGTGAGCTGCCTTCTTGAACCACTGCAGCCCATGTGGTGTAGCTACACCCACAGTGCTGTTAGGCAGGGAGTTCCAGGATTTTGACCCAGTGACAGTGAAGGAACAGTGATATATTTCCAAATCAGGATTGTGAGTGGCTCGGAGGGGAACTTCCAGGTGGTGCGGTTCCCATGTGTCTGCTGCCCTTGTCCTTCTAGTTGGTAGTAGCCCTGGGTTTGTAAGGTACTGCCTAAGGAGCCTTGGTGAGTTTCTGCAGTGTATCTTGTAGATGGTACACACTTCTGCTACTGTGCATTGGTGGTGGAGGGAGTGAATGTTTGTGGATCAGGTGTCAATCAAGCGGGCTGCTTTGTCCTGGATGGTGTCAAGCTTCTTGAGTGTTGTTGGATCTGCACCCATTCAGGCAAGTGTTCCATCACACTCCTGACTTGTGTCTTGATGATGATGGACATGCTGTTTGCCACCGAAGTAGTTCAGTGTTACAGCTTCACCAGGCGGACACCTCATTTTTAGGTATGCCTGGTACTGCACCTGACCGCCCTCCTGCACTCTTCTTTGAACCAGGGTTGGTCCCCTGGCTTGGTGGTAATGGTAGCATGGGGGATATGCTGGGCCAGAAGATTACAGATTGTGATTGAGTACAGTTCCGCTGCTGCTGATGGCCCACAGCGCCTCATGGTTCCCCAGTCTTGGGTTGCTAGATCTGTTTGAAATCTATCCCATTTAGCATGGTGGCTTCATTTTTTCAGAATACCTTTTCAGCAGTGATCTTGATTTATGATTTATAGATTTAATTTGGCAACCAGCAGAATATAGATAATATGCACTAACAAATGTCAGTAATTCCAGAGTACATTGCTAAATCTTGGGGAAAATTGGAACAGGAGGTAGCCATTCAGCTCAGGATATTTAACTTGATCAGGGCTGATCTGCACCATAACTCCACTCACTTTAACGCCAATAAATTCTTACTGAGGGGCAATGCAAATGACTGAAAGCAATTCTTCAGATGGGGTCTGACCACTGATGCATAACTTACTACCCTTTGTATTCCTTTCCTCTCAAGAGGCACTTGAGTACTGTATGCACCATCATTGGCTTTCTACCAGTGGAGCGGTGGCCCTCTACCACATAGGATGACCATCCAATAATACCTGTGTTCTACCTGTGGGCTTGGGAAGAGGAACATTCCAAGAGGTCATCATGTTTCCCCAGGGAAGGCCCTGTCCAACAGCAAGGGCTGTCCCCACAGAACCATCCCCTTGCCCTCGCCAACCACACTCCCAACCCTATTTCTAGACCTGCCTGACTGACCCCAGGAACCCCAACCCCAATTACCTTAGCCTGATGGTAGTGTCCAGGCTGCTTCATGGGCTGGGTGCAGTTCCAGGAGTAACTACTGCTCCCGGTGATACTGCTGGGGCTGAAGAGCTGCTAGCCCTCTGATACCATTCCTTAAAGGGATGGGAGCCCAGGCAGCAGGCAATTAATTGTCTAATTGCCACAGAATCGGGTCTGGGTTCCTCTGCAATAGGTGAGGTGGGGTTGCCCCCAGCTTTCCAGTCTGCCCCCAGGGCCAACACCACCCTGATAAAACTCAGCCCATATTGTGCTACTAGTGAGATACAGCCTCCAAAACCGATGTTCTTTCAAAGGCCCAATTAAACCCTTTAAGGCTTATCCATTCAGTTGGCAGAGTAATGGCAAGCATGTGTGCAACTTCTGTAATCATGCTGCCCTTCCTTGACATATAAAAGTTCTTTCACGTACTCCTGCAACTGGTGCATGTTCTATCGAACTCCGTAGGATACCTCTACACTAAGGGGAATACTGAGAGCAGAGAACTGTAAGTAATTTACTAGCTCTCCTAAAAAGCTCATCAACGGTACTGAAGAGCTCTATTGCACCAGTAAATCTTTAAATTTGCTGTCCGAACCAGAATGCAATCTGTGACAATCTGAGTTGGCGACTGTCTTTTTACATCGTTACTGGATTTGAGATTAGCAACTAAGAACACCCAATTTTTTGAGCACTTTTATCACATGACCTGCGAATAGCATTGGGAAAATAAATAGATGTGAAGTAAAAGTGCATTTCTTGCACTTTTAAACATCATTTACATCCTTGTATATATTTCAGGTACAAGATGTCTTTGTGCCTTCAACCTCTACCTAACATCCTGGAAATATGAGCTGATACTTGGTTGCAGACAACAAAATTCTGCTCCCACTACTAAATTCAAGCACACTGAGTGTGAAATCTGCAACACTCAACTTCTATCTCTTACTGTCAGATTATTGTCCCCAGTGATTAACACAACTATATCAGTCACAATCGCTGGATCTCATGCCGCAGGTGAGTGATGGTAGGAGGGTGGTCACAGAGTGGGGTTGAGGGTGGTGTTCAGCAGCAATGTAGGATAGTGGCCTTCAATGGTGCCCTCCCCCATCCCTTTTCAATGTCCAGTCCCTCGATTAGGCACCGAGTGCTTTTGAACAAGGGACCCCACAGGAGACCATGCTCGTTATGCTCCCTCCATAGCCTCCTGCTTGCTGCTGTGTTAACGCTAGGAGAATGGCAGCATGAGGCCTCAAGTGGGCATTAATTGCCCACGTATTAATGTCCATTTAAGGGCTTCAATTGGTGGCAGGGTGGGAAGGGAAAATATACATTGCCATCAAATTGAATAAAATTATGGTTTTCAGTTTTCAAAATCTCGCTCTCCCTATTCTGCTATAATGTCTTCTCAACAGTGATCTAAATTTATTCAGTTGACATGTTGGATTCCATAAGCAGCAGGATACACGGAAGACTCATTGGGAAAAGTCAGTAGTTTTGGATTTGGATGCTAAACTGTTAGGAACAGGAGTCAGTCACTCAGCCCCTCTAGCTGTTCAATTACCTGATGGCTGATCTGCACCTAAACTCAATTTAAGATGCACTTGTTCAATATTCCATTCCAAGGCCAATATGTCCTTCCTGAGGTCAGTGGCCAAAACTGAGTGCAGTGCTTCAGATGGGGTCTGACCACAGCTATGTATGCATAAATACATTTAGACATGCAACTTTCTCCCCTTTGTATTCCAACCCCTTGAGTTGAAGAGCATCATTCCATTAGTCTTTTTAAAATTGCTTACTATACATGCCCATCGGCTTTCAATGATTTTTGTCCTTGGACTTCCAAGTCTCTTTGCTCTCCTACAGTTCATAGTTTCTCCTCATTTAGAGCCTCTACCTGCAAAGATCTGCAACAAATGGAGTGTAGTTGGTAGGGTGCTGGAGATTCCACGGGCCTCAGTGGTTGGGGGCTCTCTGAAATGGGGCAAATGGCCTGTCAAATGGAGTCTGATCTCTGAAATGGCCAGGGGGTTGGTGTAATCTCTGAAATGGGCGGGGGTGGTGGGGGTGCTGGGAGAGATGATCTCCGAGATATGGATGGTTTTATAAATTGTGGTGCTCTGAAATTGGCATGCTGAAAGGGTCTCTGCAATGCGGATGATACATGAAATGCGGGACTTCCTCAGCTCCTCCTGTCCATGCCCTAGGTTTCCCCTCGGTCTACTGATGGGCAGCTGTACTGGTTTTTGGGATTTGTTGCACGAAACGGTTAATGCAGTAACACTGAGGCCATCTAAAACTCTATTGCCCATGTCCCTACTCACACCAGCTCCAGTCCACCCCTCACCCCTATATTTGCTGGCCTACATTGGATCCCTGTCCAACAATGCCTCAATAAGTTCCCATTCTCTGTCCATGGCCTCGCTCCTCCATATCTGTAATCCCCTTCAGCACCCTCTGAAATACAAGCGTTTATTTAATTCCAGCCTCTTGAGATTCCTGATTTTAATTGCTCCACCACTGGTTCAACTGCCTAGGTCTTAAGCTGTAGAATTCTCCCTCAAACCTCTCTTTTTTCTTCCAAGATGCACCTTAAAATGCACCTCTTGTCCAAGTTTTTAGCCAACTTGCCTTGATGTCTAATTTTGCTTTATAACATTCCTACAAAATGCCATAGGATATTACTTTAAAGACACTATATAAATACAGATCATTGTTGTTATAAATCCCAAGCTTCCCAACTGTTTATGCTAATTTTTACTGTTTTGCCATACACAATTGCAATTGTTAGGAAATATCAGCATGAATTGCTGTGTAAAAAACAGATATATATTTTGGTATAATGTGTGGCTGAGGAAATTCTGGACCATCTTCTTCCAAAAGGAAAATGTTTTGAAACATGGCACAGAAATACTTTTGAACTAATAACAGTTACCTACTTAGTTTACAGATAGGCGGAGGTGGCACAAACGTGTTATTCTCCTGGCATTGAATGACACTGGAGCCAATCAGTTCATAGTCTTTGAAACACTGGTAGGTGACTTCTTCATTCAAGGCATATATTATTTTCTCATTTATTCTTCTTCCATGATCAATTCTCTTAGGTTGCAGGCATCCAGCTACCAAGACGGAAATGAATTAGTCTCAAACGGGTAAAATAAGGAATAATCAATTAGCCGATTCCATCATGCAGCAGGACCTGGACAACATACAAGCTTGGGCTAACAAGCGGTAGGCAACAAATAGTAAAAAAGTACCAGGTAAAAATCTTCTCATCCAGGAAAACATATTGCATATTCAACAGCGCAGCCATCAACATTCTGGAACCACTGAATAACAGTTTAATTGGACCAGTCATATCAGCAACATGGCTACAAGAGCGGGGTTGATGCCACAAGCTCCGAGATGTATGGCTCACCTTATGATCCTTTAAAGCCTTCTCATTAGAAGGCCCGAGGCAAGAATGTGTTAGAATACTCACCATTCACCTGGACTGGGGTAGATGCCACTTGCATTGTGGGAGCCTGATTTAAATATGTTAATAAAGTTTTGTGCCTGTCTGAGGTGGGACATACACAGCTTGAAATGCACAACCAAAGAAAATGGCAATGGACGTTTGTGGTGGTTTGATGATTAACTCTTTGGGCTGTACCTTCCGAGCTCAAGGGCAGTTTAACTGGGGGGTACTCCAAAAATGCATTGGGGAAACCGCCACCCCCCCATCCCCAGAGGTTTCCAAGTAAGGATTGTATGGCAATGGACCGGGAGTGCAAACTTCCAATGAGCAATTGCCCTGCACTGGGAACAATCTGAAAATGTGATTTAAACTTCAAACTTCAAAAGGTTCTGACTGTGTTACATCAACAGTTACCCAGAAACAGTTAGAAGAATTAAAACCACTTCTAGCTTTTGGGTAACTATTGTACAGATCCACAATTACCCTCCCCCTCCCCCAAAAGACACCCCCCCAAATCCTCAGAAGACTCCCCCTACACCACCCCCCCAACTACCCCCAGGTGACTCCTCCCCACACCACGTCTACTCCACCAAGGGACATTCACTGCCCCCACTCCCCAAAGGGGCACCCCCAACCCCCGAGGGCTCCCTCCACCACCCCGAATATTACACCAGCCCCGGCTTTCCCTTCCAGGCCCAAACCGACCCTTCCCCTCTTCTCCTCCTCCCCCCAAGCTGACTGCACAAATTTCCCCCACGGCCGACTGAATGACCCTCCCCTCTGTGCCCCCAACACAGCTGTCTGACCTCCACCCTCAACTGTGTGCCCTCTGCGACAGTCACACCCCCTTTACTGTCGGCATCCTTCCCCCGACTGTTGACCACTTTTCGACTGCCCAACTTTCTAACTTACCTGACAAAGCTACCTTCTCCCCAGCTTGAAAGTGGCGGCACCTTTAAATTTACCTGATTTACGGCAGCCAGTATCATTTAGAAAGGGGGTGGGGCCTCCATCCATGTGATTCAGCAGCGCTCAACCGAATGCCTAAGGAGCGCATTGCCCTGCACAGTTCTCTCCCGGCCTGAGTTGGAAGGTCGGACGAGACAGAATTGAGAAGATTTTCGGGTAACAAAGTAAGAGCAGAGTGGCAATCCGACTCTGATCTTCACCCTAAGGATGTTTAGCTACTTTTTAGGATTTATAAACAACACTCCAACCTCCTCAAGCCCATTGGCTTGGGGGAGGGGGCCAGAGAGGTGGGGGAGGGTGGAAAACGACTGCAGATAGTTAATATCAAAGACATTGCTTCCTTGTCCAAAGTCTGCAAAGTAAAAACCTTTCCAAAAAAAATGCTCATTTGATTCTGACTTTAAGTTTAATAAACGGTCACTCACATAATTTGCAGATAGGTGGGGGTGGCAGAAATTCATTGTTCTCGGTACATTCGATGACATTGCTGCCGACTATTTTAAAACCATAATTGCATCTGTAGGTTATTGTTTCAAGATATTTGTATGTGGGTCCAAATCCTGCTGCTATCTGGCCATTTTCAGGCAAGTCTGGACGATGACATTGGACATCTGCCAAGAAAGCAACACATTAGTCCAAACTGAGCATCTACAATGATAGACCTTTCCGATTTCTGATTATTTTTGATGGAGGTAACTATTTTTTTAAGAAAATGACTGCAATTTCATCAACTCAAATAATGTTCACTTAAAAATATTCATTTACCAAGTTGCATATGCAAATAATTTGCACTTTAAGCCACATATTATCCTCCTTCCATTTAATAGCAATTGAAATATTCTGTAGTGCTTTGAAATCTATGTGGTGGATGCAGCCAAAGTTACTCATACAGGTGATATGCAGCCTACATTCTTTGTGCACTGTCTAGAGAAGCAAACCTATGATTTTTCCTTAGATAGTTATGGTACAGCTAACAATGATCTGTCAATGTTAATGCTTGGAGGAGATTAATGCAAGAGTAATTGTTCAACAGGTGTGATCACAGCACTGCAATGAACAAAACAGCAGGTCAGGTGACAAGAAACTTTCACCAGGGCAAACACTGGTGCAAATTCTACAATTGGTGGGAGGCAACAAAAATAAAGTCTAATCTTCTTAATGAATTTTTGTGTAACTGTACTAAATTACAGTTCAGTGCAAGTACCTATGAAGTGGGTGAAGGAAGGACCTGCAGCTTCAATGAAAGGATCAGAATTTAGCTGGGGAAGCTGCATCATCATTTCCACTTCAAGAACATACACGCTCCTTTATGTACAGCAACTTACAGATGGAGAGGGCTGATAAGATGCATCACAGAGCATGTGAGTTGATGAAAGGATAAATGAGGTGGGATCCCATGAACAGACAGAAAGTACATCTTACTAATATGTTTTGGCCTTACGTAGTCACCCCTCCCAATATCTCTTGCTTTGGTTTGTTGCCAATTACTGTCCAATTGGTTGCACTTTAGGGTGTTTTACTACATTGATGGCATTATATAAGTGCAAGTTGTTGCTGTAGTTGTTAATTTTCCTGCTTTTTAATAGTAGAAACTATGGTACCTCAACTGTGTTGAAAGGTCTGAACGGCAATAGGACAATAATTGGGTCAGTGCAATGGGCATCACGGTATTATGGAACATGGAGACAGTGGCTGATCACAAAGACGAGCCTTAAGAAGGGGTTTGATGTGCTGTTCTTCGCTCACACAAGATTGGTGGTTGACCAGAAATGTGATCCTCCAGGTTGCAGCATCTGTGCATTAGACATCCTAACACTATATCCACAGGGAAGTGGCAGAAGTGTTTGAGGAGAGTGGAACATTGGTGAAGCTGTTCCCAAGGAATATTCCAATGCACTTGATTCAAAATATATCTGGGGGCCAATCAGTAAAAAATCTAGGCAGTAAGGTTAACATTTGATGCTCCCAGTTTTACATGGAAAGAGCAAATCATATTAATTCTCATCCCATAGTTTATTAGCTTTGCTCTAGGAGAGAGAGAGAGAGCAAGAGCGAGAGAGAGGACACGTGGTGAGTTCAGTGATGGAGAAGAGGAAGGCCCAAGACCAGATGAAAAGATGCAGTGACAAGAGATTTAAACACAGCAGGAATGGAAGAGGAATGTGTGACTGACAGGAGGAGATGGAGATGGGTGATCAACCAGCATTGTGGTGGCCCCATGTGAAATAGGAGAAGCTGGAAGTAGTAGTAGTTTGGTACCTTTGCACGTTGGTGGATTCTTGTCCCACTTTCCAGTCCCTGTGCAAACAAGCTCTTCTGCACCAATCAATGAATAGTCACCAAAGCATGAAAATTTTGCTACCATTCCATTTTCCCAGACACCTTCATTGGGTGGAATTGGATTTCTCCCATGACTGATAGGTTCAAGCTGATTACATGTGACAACTGGAAATAAATGAAATTTAGTTAATGTTCTGAGCAGACTGTTAGATCAAGATTTTATCTTGAAATTCCTAGGCTGGGGATGGGAAGGGCAAAGTAATGTAAGTCAAGTGAGGATGGTGGGTGTGGGGGTGGAACTAGTTTCTGCCCCTTTTTTGAAAACATTATGAAGATCTGATCCATGGGGAACCAGCACTTCTTGCACCCTCTGTTCCATACTGATGTCATAGAGAGGCGAGACTGGCAGAATGGCATTCCCGAATTGAAAATATCCTGCTGGTTCTGCCTTTTTTCTGGCCAACTAAAAGACACACTGGCAGCACTAATGTGAAAATGAGGGCCTAATGTCAGTATCTAAATTGCATTCGAGTGAGTAATTGACTAATGCTAGGGAAGTGGCAAGATGGCATATTATAAGCAGCCTCTTAATAGAAAAATAATCTTCAGCCCCACTGCCCAGAGCAAGGTGTTGTTCTTTGGCCCTGGTTAGCTGGTAATTGCCAGGAAGTATTGTAGCTGCCATAATCCTTTTATACTATTACTCTGGGACAGGATCAAGGCTTGGTTAGACTGCCTGCTAAAGTCCTCTTCTACTGAACTTTGGATAACAGATCGAATCAATGTTCGAGGAATGTTAACCCTTTTTGCCTTCACAGATTAAGATCCCAAGCAACTCAGAGCAACATAGGGTAACTCATATAATTCCCTCTTCCTTATTCCCCATGTAAGTTCCTGATCTCCAGTGGACCAATTTTCCAGGCCATTAGATGTTGAAGGATCCAGCCTATTATCAATAAAGGAAAGAGCCAAATGTGTGATCACTGTGGGTAAAAGCTTCATGAACAGTTTATGAAGCTGATAATGTATTATTTGGTGCCAGTCGTACTGCTGCATATTGAGCACTGCTGCCCTGCACTATTATCAACCAAGATCAACTTGTCTGTTGTGCTCTATAATGTGATCTGGAAGCTCCTGTGTTGTTGAATACCTGCACACCTGTTGGGCAATAGAATCATTTAGAACCCTGACTGAAGTTGCCGGGGAGATTATACCCACATCATGGGGGGCAAAGCACCTGAACAAGGTTTCAGGCATTCAACTATAATAGAAAATGGGCACTGCATAGGTTGAATGATGCCATATTGCAGTTATTTACATAAAGCAATCTTGTGATCTCATCTGTTTGCACTTGTTCCTTGAAGTTACTTTGTTTGTTTAAACCAAATTAAACATTTCTGTTCAGCTGCATTTCCAAAAGTGTAACTTCTTAAAGCTGCTTATCCCATCAGTTGCTGATACCCATTTCCTCAGAAAGCCATAACCGTGCACGGTCTATATCGGAGTTATCATCATTGTTCTGAGCATCCTTCCTATGTGTGTATTCTCAAGAAGGAAAATGAGATGAAGAATGTAATCCCATATTCAATTATGGGGTGTCAGCATTGCTGGCATGGGCAGCATTAACTGTTCATTCCTAAGACCTTGACAAGGTTAGCGTGTAACATCATTATGTTGCCACTGACATACAGGACAAGGAAAATTGTACCTGGATGTACTCAAACATGAAAATTCTGCAGACAGAGAATGTGATTCCCAAAATAGCCATGACAGAAGTCTGCAGTGTCGTACAGCAGCATGGGCTATGCAGTCATGCAGCAGTATGACTGGCACCACACAATATATTATCAGCTTCATAGTCTGTTCATGATGCTTTTATTCATAGTAGTCACACATTTAGCTCTTTGCATTACTGATAATGGGATTGTTCCATCAACATTTAATGGTCTGGAAAATTGGTCCAGGTTTGGTTAATTTTACATTAACTTTTTGTAACAAAGTTACACGTTTTATTTTCCTTTATTTTCCTGGAAATATAACTTTAAATCTCTAGAAGGTATAATTTTAGAGGATGTTGATGACTAAAGCTGAATGAAATCTTTAAACACTGGAGCCCCATTTTATTCCGTTATGCCTCCCTACAATTCTTCAAGTTAATAACTAAAAATTAAAAATTTAAATAGTGAACTTTGAATTGTTTATGAAAGATTGACAAAGTCTTTTTTTACAATAAGTATCACTTAATGGAAGACCCTCAACTTTTGGATACCCTAAATAAGCTTTAATTGTTCGAACCATCATAAAATGTTGCATCAGATGATTGTTGACAATTTATTTCACCGTCCATACACTTAAGGCTGGGATTTTTCCAGCCCCACCCACTGCCAGGATATTCTGGTCGCACCAAAAGTCAATAGATATTTGGCTGGCCCACTGCGTTCACCGCAGTGGGTCCTACCATACCGGGGCTGGGAAAGTGTCTTAACATTAAAGGAGCTTGAATAAATAAAACAATACAGTTCAGGGCATTCCCATATAATTGCAAAAACAGTAATCCATATATTAATAACTTAATAAAAAGGTTTATTACTTTCACACAGGAAAGCAAATCCTTTGATTATCTCCAAGAAACAAGAAACCAAACTTACCTTCACACATTGGAATTTGACCGCTCCAACCATGAGCTTCACACAGGCGTTTGCTTCTACCAATCATTCGATACCTAAATAGGAAACAAACCACTAAAGAGGGAGCAAAATAAAAATGACCCTTTCTCAGATACCAAGTCAACTGTTAAACAGAACACTTGGCACAGTGTGTTGATCGGGGTAGAGAAGTAGGCACTGGAATTTCTGTGGACTTTTGTGACAAACACATGCTTTTAGGTCAGGTGGGAATTTTACTGAAGGCCAATGAGCTGGGTCAGAACCTGGAAACATCGATTCTTGGCGTGTGCTCCTAGATTGGGATGACCCTCTTGGTTTTCTAAACAAGAGCCTCTACATTCTAGGGAATGTGGCTAGGGAGGAGGGATTCCTAGGTTAGAGGTTTCCATGTCCAAGCTTGGAGTCCATTCACTAGCCTGGGGAGGAGGAGGCCTATTGACCTGGTGACTGATAGAATTAAAACCCACTTGAGATTTGGCCTAAGCCCCTGAAATGTTCCAATAATCTTTCCTCAGCCTCCCTTCAAATGAATTCTTGTGCCAGGGGCATGAACACCCCCAAAAGTAATTTTCTAGAGCTGCAAAATCCATGCCTTGCATGGTGGCAGGCACCCAAGATGCACCCATCATGTTGCAGGTGTCCATCAGAAATACTGAAATTGCAGGTCCTCTCACTAGCCCCACACACACTGGCAAGGACAGCTGTAGCGTTTCCCAGGAGAAGCCTCTCGACTCTCATTCAAGGCATAGAATCTCCAGTTCAGATCACCTAAGGCCCTTGACTTCTGAGGGACAAAACTATTTTAGATACGGTGAAGTCGCTGCTGCCCCTTTCTTCAAGTGCCCTTCTCCTGTAAGCAGATAGAAAGGAGATATTGTTAAAATGAGGGATGTAAGTGTTACAATCATTCAGTTGAGGCAGGTATGACAGATGTTGCCCACCTTGATCTGAACTTGCAAGGGCAGCTCACAAATCACACCCCCAGCAGTCAAGCAAAAGGGCAATCCAATTTCTAGCCTATTATATCATGCAATATTTAATTCTCAGTACTGTTATGTGTATTAAGCCTTGTTTCATTCTTCCCTATTGTAATATAATAGTCTGGCACATAGATGGTTAATGAGGGACTGAGTTTAGCACTGCCCACACAGTGATGTAAGAGAACACATGGCCCACACCTAGGGGTCAGTGAGGTGTTGGATAGAGCTGTGTCCAGACCCAAGCATGGAGACAGCTCCTAGCTTGTACCCTTTACTGAAAATAGTTCTAAGAGTCACGAAAGACTTACAGTTAACCTGTTAAAAAGTATGAATACGTCATCAAACCTACCAAGATGTAACCAACACCCAACAACACCTATTACTTCTGGCTGCGAATTATTGCCTCCAGCTCTCTTATTTTGTTCAGATGCTTTGCACATTGCTGTACAGGCAATTTAGTTTGTTTTTATGAATTATTCCACTCATTTTATTTTAAGTCATTTTATATTTTTGCTGTCTAACTGAACCTGTTCCCTGACCATTTATGTTGACTTTGATCTTACCTTTTGAACTCTCACTCCAGGATTTGATGGCACAGAAGGTGTGTTCATAACAGGCCCAAGCAGGTTGATTATCAACCTGTAAATCTTTCCATTACACCTACGGCAGGCAATAAGGGCGGTAAAGTTTCTGGTCAGCCAGGCTTGATGTGGAGTGGTGCCCCTCAAGCTATAGCCACTGGTGACAGGCTAACAAGCTGTTCCAGGGAAAACTAGCCATGGAAACATACGTCGGAATGTGCTTTGTCTGCCTCATGTGTCACAAGGCATGGGAAATAACCAAGTAAGGAATCTTTACCTTAGTCTGAAATTTATTCTTGTCTCCCACTTTGTTTAATTCTAGAAATCGGGGAGCCTGAAATTTTGGGAGTTGGAGATTGCTGGTCAGCAGAAGAGGGGTGCAGCAGTTGAGGGTCCTTTAATGTTGCTCAATAGGAGCATTCCTGTTCCCCACAGGTCATGTAGAGTGGTAAGTAACTTACATTTTTTCTTGCTGATGTCCTGAACAGTTGTATTCCATAAGTACAGTCGTGATCCCTAGCATTTATATATAACCTTTATTTGCATATTCAAAAAAGTATCAGGTGCCTGTTACTTGTCCTTACCCCGTCGGGCCTTGCATTTCCTGCTTGCCAATTTTGGGACTTTGATGTTCTTGTAAAATCTGAAATGCAAGCCAGGTGCCCAATTTCTAGGCATGTGTCTACAGATTTGGAAGTAAATTTGAGAATTTGTTTAATAACAAATTCAGTGAAATGCTCACAAACTATGTGGAGAAAAATGTATGCAATGGTACCAATTTAAACTTAAGAAGCTTTGAGTTTCAGAACTATAAGCATGTTCTAGTAGGCTTCTGATGCAATTCCAGCAGGAAAACAGTGGAAACCCCAGAAAATCGACATTTATGCCAAATCCTTAGGATCCCACCGGTCTCCTGGAATTATGGTGAGGGAGCTGTAGAGTCCCTTCAGAATTTCTGGGCTTTAACCAAATGATTACGCAAATTGTCTAAATGTATCACTGCTTTTAATAATTGACAAATAAATACCTCCGATTTCTATCCATTATGTGAGATAAGGAACACTCAGTCCTAAATATATACAAACATTAAGCATAAACACTACTGTTTTGCAAAGTTATAATCTTAAACTGTGTAGAACAAGATTTTGCTCCAAGAATCCCATAGAAGAACTTTCAGAGAAGCTGTGAGAGCTCTAAACAGCTGAATTGCAAAGCACCAAGACAGCAGATTACTGGCACCTAACATGAGGATGATAGCCTCAGGATCAGACTTAGAGAATATGGTGCAGCTGTTATTAAAGCCTGAAAACAGGATGATTATTATGGAGGGCATACAGGTAAGTGGCGTTAAGATCACAACCAGATCAGCCATGATCTTATTGAATGACGGAGTAGGCACAAAGGGCTGAATGGCCTTCTCCTGCTCCTAAATTCTATGTTCCTAAATAGCACTTTTATTTAAAACAATTTAAATTCATCCATGCACTGCATAATTACCCAGTGTTACAGAAAAATGTAGCTATGCTTCCAAGTTCATCACTTGGCGCCTCATAATATCCATTCAAAATCTCCCCTGGATTGCCACAAGTTCTTGCTATATAGAGAAAGAAAATGTGAATGTTGAGAGATTACAAATACCAATTCAACTTACAAAACAATTCATAATGGATAAAAATCAATGCTACATATTCTGATGAACAAAAATACTACAAAATTTTAAATGGTAACAGATTATGATGTCAATCCACAACTGTATCAAATCTATGCTTCTGTTTTCTACATCAGTTGTTCTAGAGTTTTGAGTTAATCTTACAAGTTAGTGTGATTTGTGTTGAATTATACGCAGATTTATACTGCAGGATTGAGATTGCTAAAAGCACTGAAGACACGTACAGACAATTGAAGCACCAGCTAGAATTAAATGTTGGTTTCAAAGGTCAAAGAACAATTTTCTAATCTACTATAATATCCACTTCAAATTAAACTTTTCATTAATGAGCTATAAATGTTCAATTCAATTTTAAAGCAATTTAAATATCAGTCATAGTATGAATCAAGTAATGTTGTATATGATGTTGCCTACATCACTGTTGTGCTATAGCTTTTTTTTTTAAGTGGACTATAAGATTTTACACTAGGGTTGAAATCTGGCAGATGAAGTTGTTCGATCATCTCAAAATGTTAGTATTCTTACCTTCTTGATATCTGAATAAATATAACAGAACAAGATGAGCCTAAAACTATAGCAAGTCGGTCAACTATTCTAACAATGTAACTGTGACTTACGTTCACATTTTGGGGCCTTTCCCTCCCAGCCCGTAATGAGACATGACCGATACTGTTTGCCAACTAAATGGTACCTACAGAAACAAAACAAAGCCACTTAAGGGAAACTAATACAGAGATGTTTTTTGGTCAAAAAGCAATTAAAAGTTCCTATAATGGTGGATGCAAGACTGGAGAGTGCAAGAAGAGAAATGTGCATTCAATTCAATTGTACATTGAAAAAATGCTTAAATATCCAGGAAGCTGATTATCCATTAAGGGACTGCAGCCTCTTATCCAAAGGGCCTATTTCTCTTCCACAGTCAACAGAAGTGTTTCTTCCTCAGTGTAAATTTCATGAAAAGTCTAAGCCATTCCATCCTAGCTGAATCCCCATTTATAACATGTTTGTCAATCTAGTGGTGTTATGCTTTTCTGTTGTTGCAATGATGTTTAGAGGGCATTGAAAGCGAGTCTACCAGTGGATTTATGATTGTTTTATACTGCAAATTGCCTTCTCTTTGATAATGGCCATTTGATCCATAGTTTGTACAGTTAACATACTTTATAGAACATTAGGGAATATAATACAAAAGCAAATTATTGTGGGTGCTAGAAATCTGAAATAAAAACAGAATGCTGGAAATACTCAACAGGTCAGGCAGGCAACATTTGTGGAGAGAGAAACAGAGTTAACATTTCAGGTTGATGACCTTTCATCAGAACTGAAGAAAGATAGAAGCACAATAGGTTTTAAGCTTGTGGAAGTGGGGAGGGGGCAGGAAAAACAAGTGAAAGTCTGTGATGGGGTGGAGTTTGAGCAGGAGAGATTAAATGACAAAAGATTTCATGGTACAAAAGCCAAAGAGAGTGGCAATGGGTATAGAAAAGAAATAAAAGACGTGTACAGATGAGGCGTAATTGACTACATAGCAGCCATCTGAATGCAACTTGAAGGGATAAACAAAGAAATGAAAAAAGACTGAACCAGCAAAATACTTAGAACAGGTTGGAGACAAGAGGCTATGATCTGAAATTGTTGAACCTAGTGTTGAGACCAGAAGCTGTAGAGTGCCAAGTTGAAAAATGAGGTGCTGTTTCTCATTGGAACACTGTAGCAGGCCATGGACAGAAAGGTCTGAGTGGGAATAAGGTGGAGAATTAGAATGATAAGCAACAGCAAGCTCAGGGTCATGCTTGAGGACTGAACAGAGGTGTGGCAATATAATGCCAGTTCTAATTTTAACAATTCAGTAATGAGCAAGAAAACAGAGTAATTGTAATTTCAAAGTAATTTCAATGATAAAAACAAAGTGTGGCCCATTTTCTAGTGATGTACAGTATGATGGAATTTCCCCATGGTCTGATTCTGTTCAGATCCCAGAAATACTACTTTGTGTTATCATGTTATTGGTAAATGTGACTAATTAACTCAATCCTACTCTTAGACTAACCTTAATGCATACAGAAGGGTTGGAATAGTTTTAGGGTAGATTGGCAAAATTCACAAATCAATAATTCTGTAATCCAGTGCTCCAGCCATTAATTTTAATGGATGTAAAATCACAGGCTCTGCACCCTCAATTTCCCTAGGTAGACTCCCTATGAACTCTTTTGTCCACTGGATATGTTACATCCTGGAATCAGCTTTGACATTCCAGTGTGCATTAAAGTAGCTGAGTTATTATTTACGTAAAAAGTAGAGCACCCAGGAATGTAGCAGCTGCAGACTAAGGAGGAATTTTAACCCCCAAAATCAGTTTGGTTGGGGGCAGGTGAAAAGATAAAAATTATATAATTCTCAAAGCAAATCCCAACCCGCCTCTAATCGCCCACTCCCCGTAACAACAAAGACGGATAGGGGAACAGGCAATAAGCCTCTTTTGCGGAGGCAGATGGATCACTAAAATCTTTTAAGGAGAGTCTAAGCCCCCATTTTAACTGGAGTTTATTTATAACAAATGGAGGGAGTGATTACCACCCTTGTGAATCCCAGCAGGTGAAAGGAGTCAAGAAAGGTTGGATTCATAAGGTAAGTGCCAGGAGGTGCAGTAAAATTTCCCTCAGGCTCCGCAAGCTAAATTTCACATGATTGGAACCCTGCAAATGGCTGCCTGTCAAACCCCCTCACAATGGGTCAATATCCCCTGCCTCAATGTCCAACATACCCCATGCATTCCTGCAATGTTCCGTGATATCCGACACCCTCACTATCAGACTTACTTGACACCTGCTCCATCTGCTTCCTCATCTGACAAGCAGACAGCTCACTGACCTAGCTGGCAATCAGGAAAGAGACCCACTGAAATCATTTGAAAAGACGTTGTATGACTACTTTCTGCAGGACGTGGAGGAACGTCATACTTCTGGGTTTGCCATTTGAAAATCTTACCTCTCCCCAACTCCACCTGACAGCCACCATTCACTTTCTGTCCCCCGGTAAATATTAGGGCCTAAACATTCATATATGAAATTCTGCAATTACAAATGTTATCCTTTGTGGGTTTTATAAAGTCTGTTGTGCATTGAATACTTACCCTGGGTGACAAGAATATTTAAGCCTCCTTAAGGAACCAGGAGCTTCCAAATCATCAACAAATCCAAATTCTATTTTGTCTGGATTATTACACTCTGTTGCTACAAAAGAAAAAAAAATAGGACAAGTGTGAATACAAAAGTCTCCAATTTGAGCTTGTAGTGTGATCAGAGAAATGTCTTGCCTGTAGTTTGAAAGGTGTTACATAATTAGAAGTATGAACATTATTACACCATATATTCCCTTTAATAAAATGTTTGAGATTTCTTTTCACTTTGCTCATCCGAAGGAAAAACAATATTATGAAATGGAATACTGCTGCACATCTAGAATCTAATGTCACTGTGAAGAATTCAAGTTGAGAAGAGCTCAGTTCAGATGCAATGCACATCCCTATTTGTGCTGCCTGAGCAATGCACTTTGGCTCAGAAATTTGACATGGCTGAAAACAGGCAGCAGGGGCTGGGGTGCAACCTGCATTCACCAACACATATGGGCGAAGTTATCTTGAGAAATGTGTGCTGGGACCTTATTATTGAATGACAGGCGTGCGTGCGGTCAGTGCTATCTGTTTCGAGGCTGGGTGAGGGTGGTAGACCAGCTCTCTCTATTCCTGCACCCACTTGAAAATTGTATCTTTTAGTTCATATTGCCTCCCCTCATTCTTTCTACCAAAATGTAACATTTCACACTTCTCTGTTTTAAATATCATCTGCCATGAGTCTACATACTTCACTAGTTTATGGCCTCCTAACGTTTCGCTCCTCTTCATTGTTTTTTACATTTCTGAGTTTTGTACCATCTGCAAATTTTGAAATTATCTCCTGTGCATCCAAGGCTGGGTCACTGATATATATGAAGAGCAGTGGTCCTAATACTGACACCTGAGAAACAACACTGTATACTCCCTTTCAGTCTGACAAACAGCCCTTCACCAATACTCCCTGTTTTCTCTCTTGGCCAACATCATTATCATACTGCTACTGTCATTTTAATTTCAAGGGCTTTAATTTTGCTAACAAGGCTATTATGTGGCACTTTGTCAAATGTCTTTTAAAAGTCCATATACACATCAACTTTATTATCCTCAGCAATCAGCAATTTGATTATTACTCAATCAAATAACTCAATCAAATTAGCCAGACACAATTTCCTTTGAACAAATCTGTACTGGCTTTCATTTATTAGTCCATATATTCACATATGCAGTGACTTTTGTCCTGGATAATGTCCCTACAGGTTTTCCTACCACTACATGAAGCTTACTGGCTGATAATTGCTTGGTTTAACCCCTTTCCCTTTTTTAAACAGGGGAGCAACATTTGGAATCTTCCTGTCCTTTGGCACCATCCCCATATCTAAGGAGGATTAGAATATTGTAGCCAGAGCCTCTGCAATTTGCACCCTTACTTCCCTCAGTAACCTAGGATATATTCCATGTGGATTAGGTGATTTTTTTTCTACTTTGAAAATTGCCTCCTCTTCAGCTTCCTTCAAAACTATGTCTGACAACCTGGGCACCCTTGCAGATTCTCCTGCACCTACCATTGTCCATAATCCTCTGTAACAGATGCCCGCAGACAAAGTGCCACAGCTCCATTGAAAGGTACAGACTGCCTTTCAATCACATCAGGAACATGCAAAATTGACACCCTCTATCAAGCGAGTTGCCAATCAACAGCACACGGAGAGCTGGAAGCCTGTCTATTTCAGTTTAATCAGTTCCACAGGTATGGGGTCTACGAAAGCACATTCAAAGCAATTTCCAGCCCAGTGTGTGGATGATTTATTTGAGAAAGGGGAGAGATTTGTTTCATTAAAAAAAGTTAGAAAGTACAAATAAGGTGGTAAGAGATTGGAAAATAACATGTGTTCTGAAAAGAGAATCTAGCTGTAACCTGTCTCAATTAAACTCCAGTTGTACAAAATGGAAATTAAGTGAGACATTTAGGGGTGTGTGTGTGTGTGTATAACTGAATTCCTTCCCATATCACAATTGTTTTTCAAACTATTTCCATTATGCTAGTATTCACTTGTATTATTTTGTTGGTTATGTTAACAACTTAAATAGCACATTTAACTTATACAATCAACCCCAATTCATTTGAAAAATGTTTTAATCTTAAGGTTACCAAATTCTTTGCTTAAATGTAATTAAAGACAAATTGTTAACATTTAAAAATTTTTGAGGTATTTACAATTATTCTTCTTGGTTCTTAAAAGCGTTAACATACCTCAAAACATTTCTACCCAGTATGTTTGTCTGGAAGCTGTACATAAGGATAATTTTTTTCCACAAAAATATACTTTATTCATAAAATATCTTCAAGAACATTCCAAACCATTTCAAAATCACCATCACAAAAATACAATCAGGTTCAACTTTTACAACATGTATCACGAGGTGCATCAATACAATCAATGAATATTACAATCATTTGCAGACATTCATTTTGAACTGTACAGCCCTGGGGGGCTCTAAACAGTTCCCAATCCCCCCCCCACCGCCATTTTAAAGCATTTATTCTCTTACCAAAACTGTTGTCTCTGAGAGTGGTTCTTTATCCCTGTGACATTCTTCACATTCGCTGCATTGTATTCGTTAATAAATATTTTTATACAAAGCTTCAAGCAAACCACAATTCAGTCAATAAATTTAAATATTGCTGTATTTGTCTTTAGCCGTTAACTTGCATTAGTAAAATCACTCACATTTCTTGCAGTCCTTCATAGACAATGCTCAAATGAATCAAAAAAAAAATCACCAATAAAAACATAGATTTCACCCCTTACCAAGTTCAACGTTGATATGCACAATGCAAATGAATGTTATTGTTAATGTGATTCTCTGAAACATTTTGTATTTTTCTCTTTCCAACTTGATTTTTAGTGATGCACTTCTCTATCTCTGAGACGCTGAGTTATTTCAAATGACCTGTTTAGAAGTTCACATTTGGATTCTATTGATTTTGAAGGGGGTCTCCGGGGATGGGGGCGGGAGGGTGTTGTTTATAAACAGGGCTGTGTCCACAATAATCTAATTGACATTTCTGGGAAATTGCATATAAGAACAGAAAAAAAAACACTTTTAAAAAGCAATGGGTGAACTAGTTCAGGGACACAATTTCACAATCAGCATACTCTCTTATGAAATAATTGAAGTAAAATGGTTTATGGGAAGTGCTGTCACAGATTCCAATAGAGTGCCTCCCTGCTCACCTTTGATATTTCTTTCACTCTTTTCAAAAATCATTGAAGTTCAAGTCAAAGGGATATTTGCACTTTAGAGAGACATGAAATAATTTTTAGTCTTTCATTCAAAAATATTGGCCAAAACTAAGGTTTATTATAATTTCCAAACTGAATTATTACACTCCTGTTTGCTCGGGTAGAAAAAAAGATTTGCAAAATCAATCAATTTAGTAAATTATTAGAAGATCTAGTCTGATCAGAAGTCTATGTAATCATTCACAGCAACTAAAATATTCAACTTGTATAATATAGTCTTATCTAACAGAGTTTAATCACAGCAACTGTGTACAGGGTCAGAGGAACCTGGTGGGTACATGTGGTTTGAAGATAGTAGGACATAGGGAGAGCAGTTAGCAAAACATATCGGATCTTGGGCTTCATAAATAGAGATATTGAGTACAATAACAAAGATGCTGAACCTTCATAAAGCCCTGTGGTTCTGGTCACCACATTTTATGATGTGAGAGCCCTTGAGAATGCGCAGAGGAGATTTACCAGAATGGTTCCAGGGATGAAGGATTTTAGCTACAAGATTGCATTCGAGAAGCTGGGATTGTTCCCCTTGGAGCAAAAGAACTTGAGGGGAGATTTAATAGAAGTGTTATTTTTTATTCTTTAATGGATTGCGAGCATCACTGGTAAGGTCAACATTTGTTGCCCATCCCTAATTGCCCTTGAGAAGGTGGTGGTAAACCACCTTCTTGAACCACTGCAGTCCATGTGGTGTAGGTACACCCACAGTGCTGTTAGGAAGGGAGTTCCGGGATTTTGGCCCAATGACAGTGAAACAATATAGTTCCAAGTCAGGATGGTGTGTGGCCTGGAGGGGAACTTGCAGATGGTGATGTTCCCATGTATCTGCTGCCCTTGTCCTTCCTGATGCTAGAGGTTGTGCTGTCGAAAGAGTGGTGAGTTTCTGCAGTGCAGCACAACCTGGTACCACTGTCGGTGGTGGAGGGAGTGAATGTTTAAGGTGACGGATGGGGTGCTAATCAAGTGGGCTTCTGGATTCTGTAGAGCTTCTTGAAGAATTCTCAGCCTCTGATCTGCACTTACAGCCACAGTACATGGCTAGTCCTGTTAATGTTGATGGTGGGGAATTCAGCAATGGTAATACCATTGTCAAGCGATTAGATTCTCTCTTGTTGGAGATGGTCATTTCCTGGCACTTTTGTGCTGTGAATGTTACTTGCCACTTATCAGCCCAAGCCTGAATGTTATCCAGATCTTTTTGCATACAGACATGGACTGCTTCAGTATTTGAGGAGTTATGAATGGTGCTGAGCATTACGCAATCATCAATGAACACCCCCCACATCTGCTCTTATGATGGAAGGATGATGAAGCAGTTGAAGCTGATTGGGCCCAGGACACTACCCTGAGGAATTCCTGCAGTGATGTCCTGGGCTTGAGATGATTGAACTGCAACAGCCACAACCATCTTCCTTTGTGCTAGGTATAACGTCAACCAGCAGAGAGTTTCCCCCCAACGATTCCCATCGACTTTAATTTTGCTACAGCTCCTTGATGCCTTGCTGTCAAGGGAAGTTGCCCTCACCTTAACTCTTTAGTTCAACAAAGTTAATCTTGTACAAGTTTATGACAGGTTTAGATAAGACTAGACAAAGTAAAGTTGCTCCCATTAGCTAACAGGGGGCTCAGATTTAATGTTTTGGATAGGAGATGCAGGATGTGAGGAATAACTTTTTTTTAAACACAGCGAGGGGTAGTAAACAGGCACACTCTGCCTATGGGGGTGGTGGAAGTGGAGATGATGAATGATTTCAGAAGGAAACTGGAAGGGTGCTTGAGGGAAATAAACCTACAGGGCAACAGGGATGGAGCAGAAGAACAAGACTGGCTGGATTGCTCTACAGCGAGCCGACATGGACTTGATGGGCCAAATGGCTTTCTTCTGCACCATAGCATGCAGGTACAGCAAATGATTAGGAAGACAAATAGACTGTTGTTTATTGCAAGTGGAATTGAGTATAAAAGTAGGAAAGTGTTGCTACAGCTGCACAGGGCCTTAGTGAGACCAAATCTGGAGGACTGTGTACAGCTTTGATCTCCTTACTTAAGGAATGATATAATTACATTCGAAGCAGTTCAGAGAAGGGTCATTCAACTGATTTCTGGAATGAAGGGATTATTTTATGAGGAAAGGTTGAGCAAGTTTGGCCAATGCCCACTGGAGTTTAGAAGAATGAGAGGCAATCTTATTTTAACATATAAGATCCTGAAGGGACTTGACAAGGTGGATGCTGAGAGGATGTTTCCCCTTGTGGGGGAATCTAGAACTAGGGGACAGAGTTTAGAAATTAGGGGTCTCCCATTTAAGATATGAGATGAAGAGAAATATTTTCTCTGAAAGTGGTTCAGACTTTGGAATTCTCTTCCCCAGACAGCAGTGGAGGTAGGGTCATTGAATATACTCAAGGCGGAGTCAAATTTTTGATCAACAAGAGAGTCAAGGGTTATGGGGGTAGACAGGAAAGTGGAGTTGAGGCCACAATCAGACCAGCCATGATCTTATCGAATGGCAGAGCTAGCGCGGGGGACTGAATGGCCTACTCTTAATTCTTGTGTACTGATTCTATGGACAGAATCGTCCCAGATTTGCACTATGTGCGGTAACAGGTGTGTAAAAAGACGTTTAACCCGCCAGCCGCAATGGCGGACTTGTGTGCCGTACCATCCCCTTCCCACACATCCCGCCTCATTAATAATGTATTCACAAGAAACACGCCGGATTGCTGGTGGGCAGGCTCGGATTTGCCCACCTCGTCGTGACCTCAGCGCTTCCTCGCTATGGGCGCCATATTTAAAGCACACAAGAGCAAAGCTTACTTCATGTTGACAGACCAGGACTGATCCAGGCAACAGATGGCCCCAAAACCAAAGGTGACAGCAGCCCCCAAATTTGGAGTGTCTGCTGGACGCAGTGGAAGGCTACCGTGATGTCCTCTATCCCCCCCCATTCTGGCCACAGGAAGTCCACCAGAGTCACCAGTCCGGCCTGGGAGCAGGTGGCAGCTGCAGTCAACACCATGGGAACACAGAAGAGGTCAGCCATCCAGTGCAGGAAGAGGATGAATGTTGTCATCCATTCCACCAGATAAGTCAACCATCACATCACTCTCAATATGCAAACCCAAACCCATCACACATCTACAGGGACCTCACACCTCAAAGGACAACAGCACTAACTCTCACACACTCCCTCACATCTCCATCAGGTCCATATCCTCTGGAGCCGGCCTACTCATCCTGTCCATGGCTTCGCTTAGCACACAAACATTCCACACAGTGCTGTGTCCTGCTCACACACTCTCCATCTGTTTTCATGCAGGAGAAGATGGCTCATAACATGGCAGGCAGGGGGTTGTTTGGTGGAGTGGCCGACATTAGGCCCCTCACTCACTTTGAGGAGGGTGCCATCACATTGACTGGTGAGGACGTGGACCATGCGTGCGACTGCGAGGTCAATAACAAACACCCACATGAGGATCCTGCAACAGATCATCCCTCTCTCAATGTAATTGTGAGTGTTCTCTCACTCTGCTGTTTTTGACTCTGCTGCCATGCACTAATTATCTCTACTTTAGTTCACAGGGAGCTGTGCCAAGTGACCAGCCACTCCTTCAAGCTCCATCCATGTCTTCACTTCCAAGCCCCTCTGTTGAAGAGCTGGAAATAAGCTGCCTGGAAGACCCATCAGTCAGCACAGAGACACACCCTCCACCAGCACAGAGACACACATCTCAGTGGGACTTAGACATATAGAAGGCTTGGGTTCACAATGTGGTGAGGTGAGCAGGTGGAGGCAGGTTCAGCCGAGCTCCCTGGCACTTGGAGGACTGATGGGGAAAAGACATCTGTGAGGTCCGAAAAGGATGACAATTGTCTGGTTTCGGCCTTCCAACTCATTGTGGAGAGTCAGAAGATGGCAGAGGAACATCACGCAGAGCTGTTGGAAGCCCTCAACAGAGTAGCACGAGTAGGAAGAGTGCATCCGCCTGCTCTCTGATGAAGTAGTGCCCACACGGGAAGGGTGTCAGATGCCATGGAGACCCTGGTCCAGCAGAACGTGGAGTTGCGCGCAGATCTGCGCTCCATTGTGGTAGACATGGCTTGAGTTCTTGCAGTGGTAATGCAAGAGGGAAACGGGGCACCTCAATGTCCCTCTAGGTGCTCCTTCCCCGCCAGCAGTCAAGCTGGTGCTCCTGGGAAGGAGTGGTGGTTGGACACTCTGGGTCATCCACTCAGGAATCTCAGAGGCTCTCTCCGAGCCCCCTCTGCCTGTGACCCCCTCAACCTCACCCTCTGTCACAGTAGAGGGAGCTCACAGGAGAACAGCCAAAGCAAGGCCTCAGCTCTTCAGAGGATGCATGCCAAAGTCATCAGAGGTAACAGGACCAAACATTGCACAGGCTGTCTCCTGCTGGGGTTCACTTCCAGTTGTCTCCACCCCTGTTGCGGATGTCAGGGCAGCACCTAGAAGAAGTGGTAGGCCTAGAAAAGTTAAGAAATTCAGATCCCAAGTGGTTGCACAGTTGAACACATTTTTTCATTTCGTATTCTGAAAAATATATCCACTTTCACTGAGTAATGTATAATGTAGTCTTCCAGCTTTATCAACAGGCTTCATGAGTCCTCCCACTGCATCTACCCCCACTCCCCCCCAAATAGCAGTTCAGCTGCATGCAACTGACCACAAGTAATTCTGGAGGGAGAAGTGCTATGCATGTGGAGCTTTCATTCATCACACTTATCTGTCTCCCAAGCATTTTCAGTGCTGCCTGCTGGGGTTCGCTTTCAGTTGTCTATCTGAGCTGAGCTGCATCTCTGCCCACCCACTGATCACACTCCCATGCAGCACCTCTGCCCATCCAACAAGAAGCTCCACTCGCTTTCGATTTGTGAAAGATGGTCATAGTCAAGTTCTTGGTCAGCTACCTCCATCCTTTCTCCTTCCCCAGTCACCCCTGTCCTTTCCCCCATCACTGTTGACCCCTCTGGCATGACCTTCCACCTCCCCATTGTGACCTTCCAATCCGAATCCTTGTCTTTCCAGGATGTCCAAGTGAATGTGCATGTTCCCTACCTTCCTGAGAATCCCACCTCCCACTCCCCCGTCCACATTGACCTCCCTGACCTCCCCCTTCATACTCCAGGGTCCGTGTTTGTCTCCGTGTCCCCATCAACCACCCTTGCTGCCACTTCTACTGTTACCAATGCACCCTCACCCTCCCACCCTAATGGCTCCCCCTGCCCCCTCTCACACTCATCATTCCCCCCACCATGCCCATCTGAGCTCACTCCACAGGAGGCAGTCATTGACTCCACAGACCCCTCCCTTACGTATTCACCTGGACATTACTACCCTGCCACCACCACCCCCCCCACCTTATTCCCTCCTCCCCCTTATTTCCTGCTCCACCTGGACACCTGCCTCCCTCAGGACACTCCCGACCCCCCCTTCGAACTCCCTCCCTTACACATATCTCCCCACTTGCAGCATTCTCCTCAATTATACCTTCCTCCTGCCTGTGCTCCCTCCTTCCCCCAGATGCCCTCCTTCCCTCCAACCAAACTCACCTACAACACCTTTGTCCCCCCCCTCCAATTTCACCTCTTGATACCTTTGTCCCCTGTCTCAACCTCACCGCCCCCCACCGATACCTTCGTTTCCACCCCTGTCTAACCTCACCCACCCCTCAGTACACCTCCCTCTCCCACTCACATCTAGATCTTTCTCTGCCCCCCCTTTCGCCGATCAGCCGTACCAGCCCATGGTAAAGAATGTGATGTTCTGAAGCAAATTCGAAGCATCAACGAAGACCATGGAAGATGGTGCGAGCCCGTGAAGGTCTGAATCCTCATGCAAAGTTGAAGCTGCTGCGTGGAGACCTCCCACCTTCCGAGAGCTGCTTCACAGTGGAGCCATGTGCACGAGGATCCACTCAGCATGTGATGTACATGTTCCTCCAGGGTCCGGTAGCTCTAGGGCTCCAGCATCATCTTCTCCAAGGACATCTGCAGTCTGAACAAGACCCTAAAAGGTAAGAAGTCATGACTTATGCATGTCATGCTGGTCCAGACATGTTATGGGTTGGCGTGTTTTCCCTCCGGCATAACAGTAATTCAGTTGTGGGGGTTGTGGAGGGGTGGGGTGGGGGGGGGGAGACACGATTCCAGTCAACGTCCAGCAGGATTTATGATCCACCAGGGCAGACACCATTGGATGCTCCCATTGTGATCTCACACCAGTGTGAAACTTGTTTCTGCCCCTCATGCCAAATTCTGCCCTTCTGCCCACCATGATGCCTACCGCCAATGGGAGCAGACGATTCCGCCCTATGACTGGCAACTGTTTCATGCTGGGAGTTGTAAGCAAGTTAGGTCTGAGTGGTTCGGGAAAGCAACGTCAAATTTAAGCACTTGAGAATATTCAAGAGTGCACAGCAATACCGCACATTATATCTGATGCATAGACCAACCAGTATAAAGCTTCACAGTTCATACTGTGGCCTTCCATGCCACATTCACATAAAATCAAATCTTGGTTAATAGAAAATGTTGCTTGCCTGCTGAAGTTGGCAGTAGAGAGAATGAGTCGTACTGTCACAAAAATGTAACCATCTTTTCGAATGGCTGCTCATGGTTTTAGATTTCAGGCTTGCATTTGAGGATGTTCTTTCAGAGTTGTTATTATTTAAGGATCAGGTTGAAGAGATGCAGCAGGATTTTAGGAGCATGAAAAATCTGAAAGCTGTTCCAAAATATCCTCCAAGAAGCCTTACTGGAAATTCCCCAGACACTCTTTAACACTATAGGCTGAAATTCTGTGTTGGGGAAGGGTAATGTGAGCTCGTAGGATTTCCTGGTCACAAACCTGTCTGTGGAGAAGTTGGGGTGGGATGGGGGTGGGTGTGGATAATCTCCTCCGGAGGTCCCCAGCATCACAGATGCCAGTCTCCAGCCATTTTGATTCATTCCATGTGATGTCAAGAAACAGCTGGAGGCACTGGATACTGCAAAGGCTATGGGTCTTGGCAATATTCTGGCAATAGTACTGAAGACTTGCGCTCCAGAACTTGCCACGCCCTTAGCCAAGCCATTCCAGTACAGCTATAACACTGGTATCTATCCGACTATGTGCAAAATTGCCCAGCTATGTCCTGTACACAAAAAACATGACAAATCCAACCCGGCCAATTACCGCCCAATCAGTCTACTCTTGATCACCAGTAAAGTAATGGAAGGGGTCATCAATAGTGCTATCAAGCAGCACTTGCTTAGCAATAACCTTCCCATTGACGCCTAGTTTGGGTTCCACCAGGGCCATTGACCTCAATACAGCCTTGGTTCAAACATGCTGAACTCCAGAGGTGAGGTAAGAGTGAATGCCCTTCAGTGAGTGAAGGGCACATTTGAGTGAGTGTGGCATCAAGGAGCCCTAGAAAAACTGGAGTTAATGGGAATTAGGGGGAAAACTCTCTGCTGGTTGGAGTCATACCTAGCACAAATGAAGATGGTTGTAGCTGTTGGAGGTCAGTCATCTCAGCTCCAGGGCATCACTGCAGGAGTTCCTCAGGATAGTGTCAGAAGTCCAACCATCTTCAGCTGCTTCATCGATGACCTTCCTTCCATAAGGTCAGAATTGCGGATGATTGCACAATGTTCAGCACCATGCTTGATTCCTCAGATACTGAAGCCGTCCATGTCCAAATGCAGCAAGACCTGGACAAGATTGGACAATATCTAGGCTTGGGCTGACAAGTGGCAAGTAACATTCATGCCACACAAATGTCAAGCAATGACCATCTCCAACAAGAGAGAATCTAACCTTCACCCCTTGACATTCAATGGCATTACCATCACTGAATCCCCCACTATCAACATCCTGTGGGTTACCATTAACCAGAAACTGAAATGGACTAGCCATTTAAGTACTATGGCTACAAGAGCAGGTCAAGGAATCCTGCAACGAGTAACTCACCTCCTGTCTCCCCAAAGCCTGTCCACCATCTACAAGGCACAAGTCAGGAGTCTGATGGAATACTCCCCATTTGTCTAGATGAGTGCAGCTCCTACAGCACTCCAGAAGCTTGACACCATCCAGGACAATGCAACCCGCTTGATTGGCGCCACAACCACAAACACTCACTCCCTCTACCACTGATGCACAGTAGCAGCAGTGTGTACCACCTACAAGATGCACTGCAAGAATTCATCAAGGCTCCTTTGACAGCACCTTCTAAACCCATGACCACTACCATCTGGAAGGGCAAGGGCAGCAGATAGATGGGAACACCACCACCTGGAAGTTCCCCTTCAAATCACTCACCATCCTGACTTGGAAATATATTGCAATTCCTTCACTGTTGCTGGGTCAAAATCCTGGAACTCCCTTCCTAACAACACCGTGGGTGTACCTACACCACATGGACTGCAGCAGTTCAAGAAGGCAGCCCACCGCCACCTTCTCAAGGGAAAACTAGGGATGGGCAATTAAATGCTGGCCCAGCCAGCGAAGCCCACATCCCGTGAATGAATAAAACAAAAAATTATTCCTTCATGGGTCGTGGGTGTCACTGACAAGACCAGCATTTGTTTCTTATCCCCAGTTACCCTTGAACTGAATGGCCTGCTGGGCCGTTTCAGAGGCTGTGAATCTGGAGTCACATGTAGGCCAGACCAGGTGAGGATGGCAGATTTCCTTCCCTAAAGTACATTAGTGAACCAGGTGGGTTTTTACAACAATTGATGATAGTTGTCATGGTCACCATGCCTGGGACTAGTTTTATATCCCTGATTTATTGAATGGAAATAATACACAACATTCACAGGTGCGCCCCTTTAATTCAAGTGAAAGGAGGGGTGTAGTTGTGGGTCAGCGTGCTGCCTCTCATCATTACCCTGTGCTTCCTCATCCTTTGAACCACTGCTGGATTCATCATGTGCAGCTGCAGCCACTGCGTCGATGTCTTCATCGTCCACTGTGTCCCCCCTTTCCAGCACAATATTGTGCAGAGCGCAGCATGCAATCACTATCACAGAGACGCCATCTGGGGGGTACTGGAGTGCGCCCCCTGAGCGGTCCAGGCATTGGAAGTGCATCTTGAGAAGACCAATGGCTCTCTCCACCACAGCCCTTGTGGAGGTATGTCTCCTATTGTAGCCCTCCTCAGCTTCTGCTCTTGGATAGCGGAGAGGTGTCATGAGCACCTTCTGAGGGGAGAGCCCTTGTCACCCACCAGTCAACCATCCAGCCGAGCCAGAGCACTGAAGAGCCCTGGCACCTGGGAGTATCTGAGGATGTAGGTGTCATGGAAGCTGCCTGAGTACCTTACACAAACTTGCAGAATCGGCATCCTGTGATGACACGCTATCTGTACGTTCATGGAATGGCACCGGGCTCACCTGCTGGCGCCTTGATGGCCACATGTGTGCAATCTATAGCACCCTGGACACAGGGGAAACCAGCAATGGCCGCAAAGCCTCTGGCTCGCTGTGCCTGACTTACCTGGTCGCAGGGGAAGTGGATGAAGGTCAATGCACGTCTGAACAGAGCGTCTGTAAGATGCTTCTTGAATGTTGGATCTCCACTCACTCAGATAAGTGGAGATTATTCCATCACACTCCTGACTTGCATCATGGCTTTGGGGAATCAGGTGAGTTTCTTGCTGCAGAATTTCCAGCCTCCGATTAAGACTTGCATTCATAAACAATTCTTTGCAAACATAGGATATCCCAAAAAAGCTTTAGCCAGTAAAGTACTTTTTGAAGTGTAGTCACTGTTGTAATGTAAGAAACACTGCAGCCAATTTGCATATAGCAAGCTCCCACAAACAGCAATGTGATAATGACTAGATAATCTGTTTTTGTGGCATAGATTGAGGGATAAATATTGGCCAGGATGTCAGGGAGAATACCCTGCTCTTCTTCAAAATAGTGCAATGGGATCTTTTATGTCAGAGAGCGAGCAGACACGGCCTTGGTATAACAGCTCATCCAAAAAATTATACCTCTAATAGTGCAGCACTCCCTCACTGCTGCATTGGAGTGTCAGCCTTGATTGGGTACGATACTGAAAGTAAAGCCTAACACCTTACTGTTCATATGATCCCAGCTGATGTTAGCACTGGACAAGTCAGATCCCAGAGTGAAACCTGGATTGGTGGGTCCTAACTTTTTTTTAAAGAAACTGTGGTGGTCAGTTACTGAACACATTCACAAGAGCCTGCCAGTACACTGTTAACACAAAGAATAAACTATTATTAAACAAGAAAAAATGAGCTAAATTACACTAGACAAAATGGTTGGAAAGATTTCAATAGATACCAGAAAATGATTCAAGCTCACACTATTCCTTTTATCCCAGCAACCCTTACAGACATAAAACATCAGTAAAGATTTACCACTGCCCCAACACCAAGGCCTCTTGCTTGGGTTAACGCAGTTTCAAACAGTTTTCTTCCAGCGGACTGCTGAGCATTCACTAGATGCTTTTCTCCAGCTGGTATCTCTCTTTGAGACACCCAAAAACTGCAATCTAAACACACTGTTACTTCAACTTCAGAGCAAATATATGGGTCCCCTAAACTCAGTTCCCCAGAAGGAAGGCTTGCAGGATTTCTTATTCGACAGATTAGACCTTCTGCCTGCACTCTCTGGTATACACACATTAACTGACCACCCTTCTGTGTTTCCTGGTCTCTGTTTCTCAGGACCCCTGTTGCTAAGTAACTACACATTTTTTCTACTTTTTTTTTACCTTCACTAAACTACTAACCCCTTGGTAACACATCTCTTCACTTCACGACTTGTAAAACCTTGTTAAAAATGCATGTATATAAACATGGCCTCAGATTTCCAGCACCCAGCTCACAAACACCTTTAAATGGTGGCAATAGTGGTATTATCACTGGACAAGCAATCCAGAGACCCAGGGTAGTGCTCTGGGGATGTTGGTTTGAATCCCACCATGGCAGATGGTGAAATCTGAATTCAATAAAAATCTGAATTTAAAAGTCTGATGATGACCATGAAAACATTGCCGATTGTCATAAAAATCCATCTGATCCACTAATGTCCTTTAGGGAAGGAAATCTGCCATCCTTATCTGGTCTGGCCTACATGTGACTTCAGGCCCATAGCAATGTGGTTGGCTCTTAAAAAAAAAACAGCCCTCTGAACAAGGGTAATTAGGGATGGGCAATAAATGCTGGCCTAGCCAGCGATGGTCACATCCCAATGAATTTTTAAAAATTTAAATTAAACTTAAAGCTATACATTGTTCCTAACACTATCCTGTAACACATCACAGCAGCCAGAATGAGAAAATAGGATGAGCTTGTCCTGCCCAGTCAATAGCTTCAGCCACCTAAAAGCTAGTCAAAGGGATCATTGGCACAAGTGAAAGCCATGCAGATTGAAGAAGTATGGCAATAAAGTGCAACAGAAATTTATATTTTTAAACTGCACTTTACTTACTCTTAGTTGACAACGATGAATAAATTTTTGTTGGATGAAGTTTGAAAAGCAATTGCCCATAGGATTTATTAAAAATGTAACTCAATCAGCTCAATGGTGTTCTATGAGACAATGGTATAACACTTCAACTCTGGCCTGAAATGCTCCAGCTGGCAACTTCCTGTCTTTATACTGTGTCAACAGAACAGAACAAAGCTGAGAGATATTTTTAAATACCAAAATTCCACATAGTATTTAAAGTAATGAGAACATTTGAAAGTTCTACAAAGACATGCTAATAACCAGTACAATGTGATTTCTCTTCTTATGTCATGGTACATGACTTTTACACAGAGGAGGGTCATGGCTCCAGTCCCCAGTGTCTGTACAATTAATGGTACGTTGACCAATCAGAATATAGCCAGCATGGCATGAATATTTTGCATCTGTTCCAATGTCCCAGCTATCTCTTTCAGTCACATCTCCATTGCTAATAGGGTTCAGAGGATCGCATAAAATAGCTGTAAGAGAAAAAGGCAAAGATGGAATTATTGCACATTTATTTAGTAGATGACACAGCAGGTGTTTTCATTATGACTGTGACCCATGTAGATCTGTCTGAATATTACCAATGGATTGAAGAAAAACCACACTTGCTGACGGTAACTACTTTCCTGTCTGTATTCAGAGCCCTTGGTGGTGATTAACAGGGAGAAAGCAGCCCAAGAACAGGGCACAGAGTGGCCAAAAGAATATAGGTGTCAACATTGTTTTTAAAAAGAAATGCTTCTGCAGCATCTACCAAAGGTAACAAAAGTTGCAAATAATAGTGGACACTTTTATAATGTTATTATCAAAAGGACCAAGTAGGACATAGTTTTTAAAGCACTTTCAAATGGAATCTTGTCACACTTGTCATTGCTTGTGATGTGTAAAGATGGCATTTTGATAGGGCATTCCATTTAGAACTCAGCCCTTTGTCATATTTTTGTCATAAAAACCTGTGCGATAGTTTAATTTGCTACATTAAAAAAGTAGTTTGAGCCTGCTCATGATCTGTTACATGTTTATTCAGGAGTTGGTACATGTTTCAAAAGGAAATGCCCCAAAACACACTAGTCCTGAAAGCTCACATCACCTATGAGGGTTATTGCCTCCATTTAGTCGTAAAGGTTATTTCCATGCGTACCAACAGCATTCAAATACTACAGGGGCAGTCGTACTGCAAGCACCAGGTAGGAACATTTTAGATTTAGCAACACTGAAATATATTGTCAGCTCTATTTTGCTCTCTGCTTAAGAAGAGCAGAGCTTTAAACATTCAATGATTAAAAAGGTAGTACTTGTTTCAGTGCAGTAAGCAGTACACAGAATGAATAGAATAATGTTGACCACACTATCCATATCCCGAGAAATGATACTCAGTCTATCCACATCAAAAGGCTGAGTGGACCATTCAGGGTTCAAAGCCAAATCATATGGTCCCCCTAATTACCTAGTACTCCTGTCATGTGGAAATGGGTACAGCCCCCACCCTCCCCTCCACAATTCCAGTCCACTGAGATACCTAACACTCTCCCAATATAAGAATGAGCTTTTTTGATACAAGTATTAGCACTGATGGAAGGGCTTAATTCACTGTTCAAATGCTTTCCCTGTGTTTTAGGGTCTTAAAAAAAAAGTCCAAGAGGATAATTAAGGATGGATTCACCGAAGGAGAGTCAAAAGATTCAAGGAACTAGAATTCAAACAAAATCATGAAAAAAGACTGAAGAACAGGCCAAAATTAATTGAGAACTTGATTTTTAGGGCAAGGAGTTGAGGAAAACTTTATCTCAATGGTGCCATGAGGTGTAACCATTAAAAGAAGCCAGTCAACAAGATTCTAATATATGGTAAGTTTAAAGCAGAGCATCATTACTTGATGCCAATACTCATCCGAGTGAAAGTCATTAAAAAGCTTCAGTGATTTTTTTCGTTACAAACCATACTTATTGGATTTATAACTAGAGTCAGTTATGTATAAATTGAACAAAAATATCAAAGCTGATTACATTTAAATTTTACTGACGTGAAATGGCTATATAAAGAAATTCAAGGGCCAATGTTGTGGTTGGGGTTTGCAGTGTACATTGGCACTCCAGGGTCCGCAGGCATGGAGCTCACTGTGTGAGACTTTCTCCCTATCCAATTAAATGGATGAAAACTTAGACACTGAAGGTCTGTGATTTCCTGGCTAGGACTCTCTGCAACCACCAGGAGTGCTCAATCACAGAATCAACCTACAGTGTTCTAACATGCAAGGGCAGGAAACCTATAACTTTCTTCAAACAAAATTAATTTGGTGCAAACAACAAATTTAAGTGTAAAGTTGTATTACAGTAAATCATATGCGTTTACAGATAAGGAATTATTTTGAAGGTTACTTTTTAATGTTGAAGTACTTGTTCTTTCTTTTTTTTTTAGGGAGGTAACAGTTAGACTTCAGCCTGACAGCAACAATGAGATTTCCCCACATGTATAAAGTTGCTGTGTATCTGATTCAATATGCAGATAGAACTATACAAAGCCCATTCAGTGACACAACTGTAGCACCAGCTAGAAATTCATAAATTCTTTGAAAGTTGCACTTGTCCTTTTTCCAAAATCTTATTAACAATGAATTGCTTTTCTTTCATCAAATTTTTTCTTCTCGGAAGATGCCGCTTCCTTATAAGGTATTTTCCACACGTACCCGACATCTTACCAAAGTGACAATTACCCATATACACATAAGTTACAACATGGAAACAGACCATTCAGCTCAACCAGTTCATGTCAATGTTTACCCTCCACGCGAATATTTCTAATCACACTTACCTACCTTGTTCTCATACCCCTTCAACCTTGTTTTCTCTTCACCCACTTATCCAATCTAATTATGAATGTTAACATGGGGCTGCATTTTTTGCCTGTTGTGTAGGTGGGCCTGAACCAATCTCCGGCAGGCTGGGAGCCAATCCCTGCCAGAGAAGCGGGCCCTGCCGCCATTTTAAGTGGATGGGCCAATTAAGGCCCACCCAGTGTGACGCCTGACGGGAAGCGCTATGCGCTTCCTGTGCACGCAGAGTCGGATTCACCAAATGCGAGAGTGCGCTCTTTCAAAAGTGCGCACATCTCCCTGAGGCTACGTGCTGCCTCAGGGAGATCGCTGAAAGGTTTTCAAACTCTACAAATAGAAAAATAAAAAAATCATTAACATGTCCCCCTCATGTGACAATGTCACACGAGGTGGGACATGTTAATAGATTTCACAAAAACTTTTCTAAACTTTTTTAAAAACTAAATGAAACCTCATCCCGCTGGAGGATGAGGTTTCATGTTTTTTCAGAAGCCCGCCGGGACTCCTGGCCTGCCCACCAACCTTAAGGTTGGATGGGCAGGTCCTTTAATTGTTTTAGTTATCCAGTCAATGGCCTCATTTGGCCATTGACAGGTCGGCGGGCAGACAGTTGATTGCGCTTTGCCCCCACCTTCCTGAAGATTTAAATGGGGTGCGATGGATGTCAGGGGTTGCCCCTCATGTCATCCTGGGTCGTGTCGGCGAGCAGGTCTCGCACCCAACTCGCCGACGGAAAAATTCAGCCCATGGTTTCTGACTCGGTCGTTAATACTGGTGCTGGAGTTTACATTCTCACAATGTTCTGTGCAAAGAAAATTCTCTTGCCTCTGTTCTGAATCTTTTACATTCAATCTTGCTTCCGAAGTCTCTCGTTCTAGACTCCTCAGTAGGGACCTATTATTTACTTTGTCAATCCCTTCATAATTTTAATAATTTCTATCATGTTGTCAATTCGTGTTGTTCTAATGACAGAAGCCCTAATAGTGAATGTCAACAGATTACTTGACCACAGCAAAATAGCCAGCTTAAACATCTATGTGTACTGTACAATGTCATTATAGATGTGTTCCTTTACTTCATGAAGAGTCAATGTTTCATTCCTGTTTGAGTTTACTATTTGTGATACAATTACAGCACCATCTTAACAGTGAACTACAAACGCTGAACTGTCACTCAACTTAGTCAGATAGCAAATTGTATTTGGCAATGTATCAATTAGATAACGCGTTTCAGACACACTGCTCCAGTTAGAGAACTGAAGATGTGAATTTGTTACTGGAGACTGAATTGCTGTTGGATGGAGTGTTTTAACATTTGGCCGTTGTTCTCTTTTCATGGATTGCAAAGAACCTTAAGTAAGTTCAAATATGGAATACCAGTTAGGAATTGCCATAACCCTAACCAATTTCTCCCTCCCAAATGGGGCAGTACTCAGACAAACTGCATTGCTGCCCCGGCACAGATCAGCTAACATTTTCCCTGCCTCCTCCTGGAGGTACCATGCCCTAAGAGGGTGTTAGCAACCACAGACTTCCACAAGATTGGTCCATGATTATGCTTGGTAAAGTACTGGAGTGGTTTGCTGTTGACTTTTGAACCCAGAGCTTCTGGCCCAAAGGTAGGGACACTACCACTGCACCACAAGACCAGGTATTTGCTAGTCTGTATTATTCAGTTAACTCAATGGAGTTAACTGCACATCCTCAACCCTCTAGGAAATCACAACAGATACTTCCACTTCCAACATCTTTTACCTTCAGTATACAAATAGGCACTGTATGCTAATCTTAAATGAAATTAGAACAGGAAGTGAGAACATAGATGGAACTGTAAGTGAAAAATAATTTCTTCCAGTACTTTATACTAAGAGCATTCAAAAGATGAATCTGAAGTGAATCTTTACAACCAATTAGATCAATTACTTACTGTCACAGAACGGAATGTTTTTATTCCATCCATCAATAGTGCACACTATAGTTCCTTTACCAATCAGTTGATAGCTAGAACAAGAAGAACATTCAGTAAATGAATAATCTCTGAATTGTTAGAAAAGATTGATGTAGAATGTGATTTATAATATATTCAGCAATCTGGTTGGGATATGAGGGATTGGGGGCAGGATTTCTTGCTCAGTGTGCAAGGGTGCATCCGACACACCCGAATGTAAAATAATACACAAAGACATCAGGCGAGCATCTAATGTGCTGACCGCCCATCTTCCCATCTTGTTTCCCATGTTGCTTCTTGGTTCCCATGTTAGATGTTAATTGTTCTCTCTCCTCAGCTACTGTCCCCACTCTCATTCAAATTTGCTGTTATCACCCCTTGCCTCAAAGAACCAACCTTGACTCATCCATCCTTGCAAACTACTGTCCCATCTCAAACATTCCCTTTCTCTTCCAAAATCCTTGAACATGCAATCTCCTCCCAAATCCATGTCATCTTTGCTAGACTTCCAGGTTTGAACCTCACCAATTAGTTTTCTGCCCCGGTTGCAATACCAAAATGGCTCATTTCAAAATCACAAATGACATCCTTTGTGACTGCGACTGTGGGAAGCTATCTCTCCTCATCATCCTTGACCTATCTGTCGCCTAGGGTAAATCAGGCCTTTACATTGTCTGGTTTACCTGGAGGAAACCTTAACTCATTGTGACAGTGGGATGGTATGTTGAGTCTACAGCACTGAAACAGCTCATTGTGCCCAGCTGGACTATGTGGGAGGTTATGCACCACTGTTACATTTCACAGTTTTTATTAGGCAGCTGAAAGGATTATTACTAATCTAATTCTTTTATGGGGATATTTTCTCAGATACTGATCTTTAGCCATTAAATATATAACACTATTTGCTGAATGGGGAGATATCATAGGCTGGGTGGGTTAATGATCTTCTTTTACAGTCAATGGGCAGAATTTAATGCAGTCTATCATGGTGGAAAACATGGTGGCCGGGTCCACTTAATCATGGAAGAGGCCTCGTGGCAGTCTCCCAGTGGCAGCAAAGCCTCTCCCGATTAAGTTAGATGGTGAGAATGGTTGACACGGGTTCCCCGGCAATCAGCAGCGGGATGTCAATCAAATGAGCCACTTGATACCCATTATCCCTGAACCCAGCACAATTTCGTGGTTGCTGAGGAATTAAATGGGGGCAGCATGGCTTTCCCAGGCCCTTGGAAGACCGCCCAGCAAACCAAGTTCACCAGTGGCCTTCCAGGTGTCTAAGGGGGTGCCTTATAGTCAGGGACAAGGCATCAGACAGGGGCTTGGGCTGCTGAAAGCCCTTCCCCATGACCCCTGTCTCACAACCCCCATCCTGCCCTCACTCACCTACGGTCGAGAGTCCCTTGCACTGGCAGCATGAGGCGTTGCCAGCCTCTGGTTGGCCGGCAGCTCTCGGCAGGTGGGATTACCGCTGCCAGGTACCTCAACAGTGGGGAAGGTCTGCCAAATGGCCACTTAAGTGCCTGAAGGGCACTTGATTCCATTGGGCCTCCCTCAGGGAACTGATGGGAGTTGCCGATCGGTTCTCTGACCAGTGGGCGACACCCCATCAGCTTGGCAACATCCCAATCCCAGAATCATTAAGGCACAGAAGGAGGCCATTCGACTCACTGAGCTTCACCAGCTCTGTGTAGAATAATCTAATCAGTCTTATTACCCCCATTCTATCCCCATGGCACATATGTTGTGCTATATTTTCATAAACATACCAACCCGTATTCACTTCCATTGCCTTGAGCTTGCCATGTCATGTAATCTCAGTAATCCCAATGTGTCAATTACAATGTGGCCATCTCTGATCGCTTCCATGAACCTGTGATGCTGCAAATTAATACTTACCCTTTATTGCAGTCGTAAGTTGCTGTACTCCCATACGTTCAACCTGTAGATGTGTGGTAGCCATTCTTTATATCTTTTGGATCACCACAATCTATAGCTGTATAAAACGCAGACAAAGAGATCTTTTAAACATGATTTCAATGTTTACACTAATCCCAATGTTATGAGTTACCTTTCAGCAGCACTCAAACCCATTAAACTAATATATTCTGACAGAACCTAAGAGCAAGAGGATAACTAAGGAAAGGGTAGGGCCTTGGTAACTTGTGCATTGATGCAGAAGATGTGGGCAAGGTTCTCAATGCGTACTTTGTCTCTGTCTTCGCTATGGGAAAGGGATGATGCAGTCATTCTAGTTAAAGAGGAAGAGTGCAAAATATTAGATACAATAAACATAATGAGAGAGCAAGTACTGGAGAGACTGGCATCCTTGAAGGTAGATAAATCACCAGGGCCAGATGGATTGTATCCCAGGTTGATAAAGGAAGCCAGGGAGGAAATAGCAGATGCTCTGAGGATCAATTTCCAATCCTCACTAGATACAGGCGAGGTCTCACAGGACTGGAGGTCAGTGAATGTTGTGGCAATATTTAAAAAGGGATGGATAGGCCAGAAAATTATAGGCTGTTCAGTCTGACTTTGGTGGTAGGCAAATTATTGTACTCAATTCTGAGAGTTAGGATAAACCGTCACTTAGAAAGTTTTGATCAGGGATAGTCAGCATGGTTTTGTTTCAGGGAAGATCAGGTCTTACTAACTTAATAGAATTTTTTGAGGATATAACAAGGAGGATTGATGAGGGTGGTGCAGTGGAAGTTGTCTACATGGATTTCAGTAAGGCATTTAACAAGATCAGAAAAGTGAGATCCCATGGGATAGGGGGGGATGGTGGCGAGTTGGATAAATTAGCTTAGTGAAAGGAAACAAATGGTAATGGTTGATGGATGATTTTGCGAATGGAAAATGGTTTCCATTGGTGTTCTACAGAGCTCAGTTTTGGGGCCTTGCTATTTCTCGTATACATTAATGATTTGGACTTAAATGTGGGAGGCATGATTGGAAAATTTGCAGACAGCACAAAAATTGGCTGCATAGTTGATAGTGAAGAGGAATGCTGCTGTTTCCAGAATGACACCAATGGTTTGGTTCAGTGGGAATTAACATGGCAGATTGAATTCAATTCAGAAAAGTGTGAGGTAATGCATTTGGGGAGGGCAAACAAAGCAAGGCAACACTCAATAAATGGGAGGATATTGAGAAAGGTTGAGGAAGTGAGAGACTTTGAAGCAGATGTCCACAGGTTCCTGAAGGTGGCAGGACAAGCAGATAGGGTGGTAAAGAAAGCATATGGAGTGCTTTCCTTTATTGCACAGGGTATTGAATACAAAAGCAGGATGTAATGCTGGACCTGTATAAAATGCTGGTTAGGCCACAGCTGGAATTGTGTCTACAGTTCTGGTCGTCACATTACAGGAAGAACATAATTGCTCTGGAGACAATACAGAGGAGATTTACAAGAATTTTGCCATGGCTTGAAAATTGCAACTATGAAGAAACATCTGATAGGCTAGGGTTCTAATCCTTAGAACAGAGGAGGCTGAGGGGTGACCTAATTGAGATGTACAAAATTATGAGGGGCCTCAATAGGGTAGACAGGAAAGACCTGTTTCCCCTAGCTGAGAGGTCAATTGCTAGGGGCATAAATTTAAGAAGATTGGTAGAAGGATTAGAGAGCACATGGGGAAATACTTTTTCACCCAGAGGGTGGTGGGCATCAGGAATTCACTGCCTAAGTTGGTGTTTGAGGCTGAAACGCTCAACTCATTTAAAAGGTACCTGGATCTGTATCTGAAGTGCTGTAACCTGCAAGGCTACAGACCAGGTGCTGGAAAATAGGATTAAAAATGGGTGGCTAGCTTCTTTGTTCATTTTTTACAGCCGGCGCAGACACAGTGGGCTGAATGGCCTCTTTATGCACAGTAACCTTTTCATGGTTCTATGGTTGTAACTTGAAATGTTAATTTATAATATAAAAAGCTACTAAAATTAATAATTAAATAATTAAATGTGATGTCTTAAGTTGAATGAATTTTACATGTATTTACTGAATTAGAGTTTGTGCTGAATTTTGTACATGTCCATGTTAATCCACACTGTCCTTCAGGAAGAAAAAGCTTGCATTTATATAGCAGCTTACATGACCTCAGGATGTATAGAAATGCTTCAAATCTAATGAAATATTATGAAGTATACTTGGGCCTGAATTCTACCCTCAGGGTGTGCCTCCTTGGCTGGAAGCGGATGTAAACCCTGCTCCCAGCTGAGATTGCGCTGTGAATGCAATGTTACGCTGGGTAGCCAATTAAGGCTTGTCCAGTATGAAACACGACTGCCGGTTGGTTTTCCCATGTGCAGGGGGTGGGAATGCAATGGGTGCCGGGTTCAATGGGAACCCAGTAGGGTGTTCAAAAATGAAAGAGGCAGCTCCCTGAAGGCTGCTAGGAGTGGAAAGGGAGCCTGAGGGAGCTGTTTTGAAGCTACCCCAGAAGTATCCTGGTGTACAGTCATGGTCTCAGCACCTGGTGGCCACGGAAGGTGGGAGGGCAAGTCGGGTGCGTACTCTGCTCCCCCTCACCATTTCTCAGATGAAAGCCAGGGAGTGCTGGTCAAGGAGGTGAGTACCAGGTGGAATATCTTAATGCCCAGGGATGGCAAGAGAAGGCCACTCCACCTGACCAAGACGACCTGGACAGAGGTCACCACCAGGGTCAGTAGGCAAGATGTGGTGTGCCACACGTGGCTTCAATGCTGTAAAAGGTTTAATGATCCTCTGCGGGCAGCAAGGTTAAGTGCAGCGATGGCATGGACCTGTGCAGAGAACTTTACTCAGGTACCTGTTCCTCAGAACATTCAGGGGTATAAGAGTGAGTATGTCAACTGGCACTGAAGCCTGCCCTGTCAAGGCTGGGATGGCAGCACGACTGGCCTCAGTGCATTGCAGGGTGAGATGTGCCACAGTGACAGTATGGGAACAAGGAAAGGACCTTCAGAGAAACGGAGCAATAATGAGGCTTTCTATTGTCTCTGTCAGGGGAAGAGCATTCATAACGCTGAGGAGCACCGAGGGATGCGTGAAGGAGTACTAAATCTGTGCAAAAA
This sequence comes from Carcharodon carcharias, assembly GCF_017639515.1. Lineage (NCBI taxonomy): Eukaryota > Metazoa > Chordata > Chondrichthyes > Lamniformes > Lamnidae > Carcharodon > Carcharodon carcharias. The sequence continues at coordinate 23,629,870 of NC_054475.1, forward strand.
CGGAAAATGCTGGAAAAACTCAGCTTAGCTCTGAAGAGTCACACGGATTCGAAATGTCAACTCTGTTTCTCTCTCCACAGATGCTGTTAGACCTGCTCAGTTTTTCCAGCATTCTCTGTTTTTGTTTCAGATTTCCAGCATCAGCAGCATTTGCTTTCAACTAAATCTCATGATACACAAAAGTGATGTACTGGAGCTGGAATGCCACTGGCCAGCTCACTCCTCCGGTCATGGTGAGGTGGGGCACTCTGACGAAGGTGAGAGTGCAGGTGACAGATGCGTGTGTGGTGGGTATTGGAAACATAACGGGCTCCTCTCATCAGCAACTGAACCGTCAGAGCCAGAGAGCCCACTGAAGCTCCAATGCAGATGGCACCATGCAGTAGGTCTCCACTGTCTCTTCAGCCTGCCTAATATGCATAGTGACGATGATGATTAAATGTACTGATCTCTTGCCATCCTCCCACAATGCACCATTCACAGGAGCCAGCAGCGGCCCTGAGGATCCCCCATTGAGCTCCGAGGACAACACCTGCACCAGCATCACACCGTCTCTCTGAGCCATGCACCAGCGCAGATACTCGCATGTCGGTGGACATTAGTTCTTCGGCTCCGCAGGTAATCAACAATGGTGAGGGCACATTACACCTACATGAGGAGCTGGCAGAGGCAGAAAGGCCTCAGGGAGCTGACAGTGGGAGCACAGCTGGAGATCAGGACCCTGCTGTGTCTAAGGCTGATGATGAGCCTCTGGGGTAGACCAACAGTTGGCAATATGCTGCATGTCCCGCGGGATGCACGGGGAGATCTGATGGAGTCCACGAGGGTCTGTCTGCCATGGGGCAGAATCTTCTGTTTAGCGTGTGGATGCGGGCCCTCACGCCGATGTGTAAAATCACACACGGTGATGTCGGGCGTGATGTCACCTGATGTCACCGCGCGTCATTCCGATCTTTCATTTGGTGGGCGCTCACTGACATGTCGAAGGCCAGTTAAGGCTATTATTAAAACAATGAACCAATATTACAGGGCTGAAGGTTGGAGGACAGGCGAAGAGCCCAGGCGGCCTTTGCATTTTTCATGAAATCTGATCCACCAGCGGGATGAGGTTTCGTGAAGAGTTTATTAAGTTAATAAATATTTTATGTACATTTCATAAACATGTCCCAGCTCATGTTACGCTGTCACATGAGGGGACATGTGTAAATGATTTTTAACTTTATTTCAAACTTTAAAACTGAACTTAATCTCCCTGAGGCAGCTCCGTGCCTTAAGGAGATTTCTGAGCTCTGTGGCGCGCATGCATGAAAGAGGGCAGGCTCCGATTCTCTCTCCTCCCCGCGCCTGGAAAGGTAGTACTGAGCGCTACCGGGTACGCATCACACTGGGCGGGCGTTAATTTGCCCACCCAGTGCAGCATGGGTTCTGCGGTGACCCTTAGCACCGAGCGTACTGCCTCCTCCATGGAAAGATTGATACAGTTACACAGGAATTTCTATGTTTTAGTAAAACCAAATGTTAGCAGAATTTTCCAGGCAAACCTTGTACACCATAAGTGCTGATATCAGCAGAATGCACCAGAAAGACCATGGGGATCATAAGGGATTAACTGATTAGGCGACAGAAGTGGTGGGGGGTGGGGGGCGGGGGGAAATGAGGATAAACAGATTAGGGGTAAAGACAAACAGTGCCAGGTACTGGAGCCACTGCAAATCATATGATTCTGTACTGAAAAGATTCGAATTTGAATAATGCAATGTGTACATGACTAGTTGTGTATAAAAAAGATGGTTTGCCTGTAATCGGTGGAGTTATGTTTTACTTAGTCTAAGGCAGAGTCTCCCTGCATTCATTTAAATAAAACGATTGTTAACCTGTCTCTGAGTCTCCTGTGTTCAATTCTTAGAAGGCACCACAACAGTGACGAACCTCATGGAGAAGCAGCTTCAGGAGCAGACTCAGGGTATCCTGAGGTTGTACTCAGACCTGCAAGACCTCACACACGCAGTGACCTCAGGAGGTCGCTGCCAGTGTAAGAGATGGATGAGGCACCTAGCCTCTCTGCTGGTGAGCAGGGATGTACAAACGCACCACACGCTGGCAGGTGGGCTACCTGTCACATCTGTGCGCTCTTCTGGATAAGGGGACCAGCGCCTCCCCTCCCTCTGCCATTAGCCACTACGTCTGATTATGCCACGATGAATGAGGAGTGCCCAACCATGGAGCTGGATGCACCCTCCCAGGCGGAGCCTGTTCAGACTCCAGCAGCCAAGCGGCCACCGGGCGACCACCAGGGTCATGAAGGTCACCAGGACAGCAGTGTCAGCAAGGTGCCTCCAATGGCACTGACAACAAGGTGGAGGCACCAAGACATAGCACCGCAGATGTAAGTTAAAGGCACCTTGAGCACAACAGGGGTGTGTCACAGGTGGTATTATTTGCTTTAATTTTTTTGATGCTTGTGTTAGGGATGGACACAATGTTTGCTCTTTCTTTGTTCATGTGAAGTTACATAAACATGTATTTGACTTAAATGGGCTGAGTTGGCTGGATGGTTTGAATAGGTGCCAGGAGCAGCACAGGCTTGTAAATGTATGGTGTTGTGTGATGCTGACGTACTGGGTTGGGTTCTCATTTATTCATTGTTAGCAAAGGAGACGGTGCCATTGGCCTGATGAGGCATCGATGCCTTGGATGCCCAGCAGAAGGTTCGCTGCATCAAAGCATCCCAGGTGACCACGCCTCCATGAAAGTTCCTGTCCTCTGCCCCGAGGTCCTCACCCTGCACCTCCCCAAGCTCTTCCGCTGAACCATCACTTGAGTCATCCTCCCAGGCCTGTGGAGCTGCCTCGCTTTCCTCAGCCTCCAGTGGGTACCCCCCTTGCCAGAGTCAGGTTGTGCAGGGCGCAGCATGCGATGACTATGAGGGAGACACTCTCTGGAGGATACTGCAATACTCCCCCTGACCGGTCCAGATATATGAAGCGCATCTTCAGCAGCCAGATGGTCCCCTCCACCATTGCCCTAGCGAAGGTAAGACTCCTGTTGTCTCTGTCCTGGGCCTCAGTTCTTGGATGACGGAGTGGGGTCATCAGCCACTTCTTCAAGGGATACCTCTTACCACCCAGGAGCCATCCATGCACTTGTGCAGGAGCCACGAACAGTCTTGGTACCTGCAGGTGTCACAAGATGCAAGCACCGTCTGAGCTCCCATGTTAACAGGCACCAACTTGGAGAAATTGTGTCTTGTGGTCCCAGATGATCTGAACATTCATTGAGTCGAACCCCTTTCTGTTTACGAAAGTTCCAGGCTCACCTGCTGGTGTCTTGATGGCCACGTGAGTACAGCCTATTACACCCTGGATATGGGGGAAACCAGTCAGCGCAGTGAAGTCTCTTGCTCTCTCCACCTGGCCCGCCTGGAAGTAGGTGAACACGCGGATGTGTCTAAGGATAGCATCATTCACAAGTTCGACACAACTGTGTGCAGGTGATTGAGAAATGCCACAGAGATCATCCACTGAGCCCTGATAAGAACCAGAGGCATAGAGGTTGAGGGCCACTGTGACCTACAAAGTCACCGGCATGGGGTGTCTGCTCACGCATTTAGAGGTGATTTCCGGACCTGTCATATGACATTTTGCTGTCGCTGTGTCCCTGGAGAGGCGGAGCCTCCTGCAGCACTGGATCTCGGACATCTGGAGGTAGTTGGAGCGCTGCCTGTACGCTCTAGCCACTGGGTAGTGGTGCCTTCGGCGTGCCCTCCTGCCTTGGTCTCCCTGCTGGCCCTACACCAACTGAGCTCCTTCCTCCGTTCTTAAAGGTCTGACCCTGCGATGCTCACCTGACCTCCCCTCCCTGCTTCCTCTTCAGAGGAGGTTCCACCAGTGGACAAAGTATCTCCATTAGATGCGATGTGGAGGAGCAGTACCTTGAAAATGAAGGAGCACTCTGCTGCAATACTCAGGGGAGCCTTCCAGGGAAGAAGAGGATGTTGGAAGACAGGCTTCACAATCAAACAAGATGCAAAGCAACTCTGGGATATTGGTTGAGCGATAAATGTTGGTTAAGACATCAGGGAACCTCTCAGCTTCAAATAGCCCCTTCATATATTTTATTTCCACCTGATAGGATAATTGGAGCCTGGGTTTAACATCTATTAAAGACAGTGCAGCACTCCCACAGTACTAAACTGCAACATCAGGTTATGTTATGTGCCCAATTCTCTGAGTGCAGCTTGAATTCTCGACCTTCAGATTCAGAGTTAAGAACTTTGAGACGCAACTGATCCCAGGGCTGATATATATATATTCCAAGGTTTAAGTAACAAGACTTGAATTTGTAACAAATTTGTGCACCACTGGTGTGTAGTGGAAGTGGCTTTCCAGCCACATTCTGTGTTCAGGCATCTAACACCTGCTTCAAAATCTGAGATTGAGGTATGGAAAATCTAGACTATTGTCATTATTCCAACATTACAACAGTGACCATACTTCAAAAGTACATCATTGTCTGTGAAGCACTTTGGGGCGCCTGGTGAGCTTGAGAAGTATATAAATGCAAGTCTTTTTCTCTTTTGAATAAAACTTAAAAGAGAAACAATAAGAAATGATACTGATTTATAAATACTTACGTATACAACTTATCAATGGCTCTGACCAAGTTAAATTACTTTGACAAATGATAAAATCAGTTGTGTTTTCATTCTGAATATAACCAGGCAAACATTCGTAGTGAATACGTTGACCCACAAAGAAATTTTGCAGAATGCTGAACTCATTCTTTATTTGAGCAGATGTCACACTCGGAGGAATGGGGCACTGATCTGTAAAGAGAATAATAAAAAAATGTAAAATAATTATGTACAACAAATAGTTAACCATCTTTATCTTTCACTGCACAACAAATATATGTCAACTATAAGGAATGAAACCTGTATATGTAAATGAGTACAGTAGCACAGTGATTATGCAGAGATCTGGATTAATAATCCAGAAACACAAGTTGAAATTCTATCATGCCAGTTGGGGAATTTAAATTCAGTGAATTAAATATGTTTGGAATAAAAACTAGTATCTGCAATGGCAATGATGAAACTACTGAATGTCAGGAAAAATCAGATTAGTTCACTAAGGTCCTTTACGGGGGGAAACCTGCCATCCTGATCTGGCCTACATGTGACTTCAGGCCATAACATTGTGCTTGGCTCTTAACTGTCCCTTAAATGGCCTAACAAGCCACTTGGTTGTCACCTCCACCTTCTCAAGTGCAATCAGGGATGGGCAGTAAGTGCTGGCTTTGCCAGTAATGTTCACATCCCATAAATACATTTTTAAAAAAAAGGGGCAACATGAAGCAATAATGACAACAGATTGAAGAAACTAACAAATAATTAACAAAATATAAATTTTCATGGCACAGGTCTAAAAGAATATTTGGTCTAAACAATTGGGCATCTATTTATTTTAGTGAGAATAAATATTGTATAATTTAATGCTGATCATATTTAGGAGAAAACTAACCATTAAAATATTAATGTAGAATACAAACTTTGGAGAGCTAATCATTGAATGAATAAATATGGCCAATTTATTTTAAACACAAGCCACGAATACCTGTCTTCACTATGGAGGAGACAAAAAAACATTCCAGTAATAACTGTAAATGAGGATGTGGAAAGGAGAGAGGAACCTGGTGAAATTACAATTACTATGGATGGAGTACTGAGCAAACTGATGGAGGTGCAGGCTGACAAGGCTCTGGGTCCAGATGGACTGCATCCTAGCAGCTTTAAGAAGATGGCTAATAATGTAGTAGATGTATTGCTGTTAATTTTCAAAATTCTCCAGATTCTGGAATGGTTCCATCAGACTGGAAAGTAGCAAAAAAATCCCTCTATTCAAGAAGGGAGGGAGGCAGAAAACAAGAAACTATAGGCAATTTAGCTTGACGCCTGTCATGGGATAGGTGTTGGAATTGATCATTAAAAAGTTTATAGCTGTGCACTTAGAAAAACTAAAGGTAATTGGTTTTGTGAAAGGGAAGTCATATTTAACCAATTTATTAGTTTTTTTTTGAAGGAGTAACATGTGCTGTGGATAAAGGAGAGCCAGTAGATGTACTGTACTTGGATTTCCAGAAGGCATTTGATAAGGTGTCACATCAAAGGTCATTGTGGAAAGTAAAAGCTCATGGTATAGGGGGTAACACATTAACATGGATAGAAGATTGGCTGCCTGGCAGAAAACAGAGAGTATGCATAAATGGGTCTTTGCTTGATTGGCAGGACATGATGAGTGGAGTCTCACAGAAGTTTGTGCTGGGGCATAAATGATTTATAATTTACAGCAATGACTTAGCTGAGGGGAGCAAAGGCATGGTAGCTAAATTTGCAGATGACACAAAGATACGCAGGAAAGACTTAAGTTTGCAGATGGGTATAGATAAGTTGAGTGAGTGGGCAAAAATCTGGCAGATGGAGCATAATGTGCGAAAATGTGAAGTTGTTCACTTGAGCAGGAAGAATAAAAAAGCAAAGCATTACTTAAACGGAGAACGGCTGCAGAATTCCGAGGTGCAGAGGGATCCAGGCACTCACGTTCCTGAGTAATAAAAAATTACAGCAGATAATCAATAGCAGTTAATTGAATGTTATCCTTTATAAAGAGAGAAATTGAACTAAAACCTAAGAATATTATGCTTCAGTTATAGAGGACATTAATGAGAACGCATCTCAAATAATGTGTGCAGTTTTGGTCTCCTTATTTAAAGAAGGATGTAAATGCATGGGAGGTGGTTCAGAAGAGGTTTACTAGACTGATACCGAGAATAAGTGAGTTGTGTTATGAGAATAGGTAGAACAGGCTGGGCTTGTTTCCACTGAAGCTTAGAAGGATGAGGGGTGACTTGATTGAAGTAAATAAGATCCTGCTTGATCTTGACAAGGTGGACGTGGAAAAGATTTTTCCTCTTGTGGGTCAGCCCAGAACTAGGGGGCACTGTTTTAAAATTAGAGGTCACCTTTCTAGAACAGAAATAAGGAAAAAAAAATTCTCTCAGAGGATTGTGCAACTTTGGAACTTTCTGCCTCAGAAGACAGTGGATGCAAGGTTATTGAATATTTTTAAGGCAGAGGTTGATAGATTCTTGTTAGGCTAGGGAATCAGAAGTAGATAGGAATGTGGAACTCGAAACACAAACAGATCAGCTTCGATCCTATTGAATGGCGGAGTGGGCTTGAGGGGCCAAATGGCCTACTTCTGCCATTATTTCACATGTTCATATACCCTGTTGTCATGAAACCTATCCCTCATGTTAATATATTACATTTAGATTCATACACTATACCCAGAGGTCTCTGTCTCATTCTTAATTTCAATGTATATTATTCTCTCCCCCTTTTTAGCACACCTAAGGAGATGGGTATCCAATCTGCTTTCAGGCTTCTATCAATGCTAATTCTAAGCCAGTCAAATGAGAAGGTACAAGAAGTAATACAGAATGACTTCTTCCCCTTCACTTGTGACAGATGAGCTAATGCCGCTTCCTCTCCTGATGGTCATGTTGAACTCGGGATACTTTGTACCATGATTAGCAGATGCCAGCCTGTATTTTCACATCCATGACATGAACCCCTGAACACCACACTTTGACATCATGCTATCAATAGTAAAAATACGTAACTGTTTAAAAAAACGATTTTAGTAACCAGTCAATTCTGAATTCATAATTGTTTCATTCAAATGAACATTTTACTTTTAGCACAGAAGTGTATTCAGTGAACTGACCTGAAATATTGAGAGAATCTTAAGGAGATGAGGGGAGTCTCAGCTGCCAGAGGGAGGCGAGAGATCTGGGTCGCCTCATTTGGGGAAAGCCTGCCAAACTTCAAGCCAATTAACCAGGCAATTAACAGGCCACCGGCAGGCCTTTCCAGAGATTATGACCCCAGATGTCCTGCCCCCATGAGTGATGGTGAGAGTTTTGAGGTGGGTTTCGCAGGAGGGGGTTGGGGAAGCAGAGTTCGGCAACAAGGGCAAGGATGTCACTCTCAGCAGGTCCCCCCTTCCCGATGCAGAATCCCTCATCGAGTGCCTTGGAATGAAGGGCTTCCCCCCCCCCAGAGACCAAAGAATTCTACACAAGTCTGCATGTCATGCTCCTCGCGTGGTGACAGACGCCCTGTTGCTGTGTTAATACCAGCAAAGGCAAGTAGAGGCCCTTAATTGGGTATAAATTGGCCCTTAAGATCCTCAGTTAGCGATGGGGCAACTAGGCCGTCCGCAGCCTTCTCACCATGGATTTAATCAGGGTGGCGCAGGAAGGTGGCGGGGTCTCCAACTGCCACCATCCTGCCCAATTAAAGCCCCCCACCACCACAAAACTCACCAGGAGGGAGAGTGTAAAATTTGACCCATTGTATTAGACTCTCCTACTTTGCATTTTTGTTTTGCAGCCAACTCCTCATAATTCAATATCGTTTTTTGCATTAAAGACAGAACAGGAAGAACTCTAGGTAGAACAGGGATAATTTGAGAGAATAATCTTAATTGCAAGCATAAAAATACCACTTGAGAAGAAAGACGAGCAGTGCTTTATATTTTGTCTCTAACTAAACTAACATGCATAATGAAATAAACAGGGATTGCAAAGGAGAAACACGTAGGTTCTCAGTTTTCTACTTCCCCTGACCTTCATTCGTTGTAATACCAGTGAGATTATCTTTTAGCAGCTGTGGCAGTGAAATACCTTTTACCACACAGTGAATAACATTTTCAGCAATGGTGGAAAACTTGTTTATTACCAAACTACGTTCATCATTGGTCTACTCCAGAAAGCCAGACAGTGAAGAATTGGAGCCAAATCTTTGCATACTTTTAGGAGCTTTTATTTGCAGGGATACATATTATAAACATGTATCTTTTAACCCAACTACCAGTTTCAGTATCCTCAGTCAATGACACCACGTGAAAACAATTAAACACCCAATTAATATACAATAAATAATGAAGTTCTTGCCAAATCAAAAAAACGTCAGTATCTATGGCACATTACAACATATTACAGGTTTAGACCTTTACAAATATCACATCATATATCACAAAATGATACAATTTTAGTAAATCTACAGAAGATCCTGGTCAGCAATCTTCTTCTGGTTCCAAGTCGTTAACAAACTAATAGGCAAATTCCCAACCCAAAAGAAAAACTTACATTTATATAGCACTTGTCCTTGGGATATCCCAAAGTGGTTCACAACCAATAAATTAATTCTATTATGTAGGTAAATGTGGCTTTTTAATATGTGCATGGTACAGACCCTAAAAAGCAGAGGTAAATGGCCTAACCAGTTAAAATATTTTGGTGAAAGGGTAAATGCTGGCCAAGACAACAGGACAACTCTCATGTTCTTCTTCAAGTAAAGCCTTGGGATCTTTTATATCCACCTGAGTAATGCCCAAACAAACACAGCACCTTCGACACTCCAGCACTCTTTCGGTACTACACCAAAGTGTCTGCTGCTATCAAAGTCACGGGCTGGAAATTTACGAACCGGTGTGCTGGGAACGGTGCTGTAAACTTCATTCTAAACTGCATTGACTTCGGCGGAAACATAAAATCCCGTTGCCTTAAAATTAAGCCTATGGACTAGGACTTGAGCTCTGACCTCCTGATTTATTGCCCTTCCCTACTTGCCTTTGACAAGGTGGTGGTGAGCTGCCTTCTTGAACCGTTGCAGTCGCTGTGGTATAGGTACACCCACAGTGCTGTTAGGGAGGGAGGTTCAAGATTTTGACCCAGCGACAGTGAAGGAATGGTGATATATTTCCAAGTCAGGGTAGTGAGTGGCTTGGAGGGGAACTTCCAGATGGCGGTGTTCCCATGTATCTGCTGCCCTTGTCCTTCTAGATGGTAGCAGTCATGGGTTTGGAAGGTGCTTCCTAAGGAGGCTTGCTGAGTTTCTGCAGGGCCTCTTTTAGACGGTACACACTGCTGCCACAGTTCATTGGTAGTGGAGGGAGTGAAAGTTTGTGGAAGGAGTGCCAATCAAATGGGCTGCTTTGTCCTCGATGGTCTCAAGCTTCTTGAATGTTGTGGGAGCTGCACTCATCCAGGAAAGCAGAGAGTATTCCATCACACTCCTGGCTTGTGCCTTGTAGATGGTGGACAGGCTTTGGGGAGTCAGGAGGTAAGTTACTTGTTGCAGGATTCCTAGCCTCTGACCTGCTCTTGTTGCCACAATATTTATATGGCTAGTCCAGTTCAGTTTCTGGTCATTGGTTACCCCAGGATGTTGGTAGTGGAGTATTCAGCCATGGTAATGCCATTAAATGTCAAGGGCTGGTGGTTAGATTCTCTCTTATTGAAGATGATCATTGTCTGGCACTTGTGTGATGCGAATGTTACTTGCCACTTGTCAGCCTAAGTCCTGGTGTTGTCCAGGTCTTGCTGCATTTGGACATGAACTGCTTCAGCATCTGAGGAGTGGTGAATGGCGCTGAGCATTGTGCAATCATCAGTAAACATCCCCACTTCTGACCTTGCGATTGAAGGAAGGTCATTGATGAAGCAGTTGACGGTGGTTGGGTCGAGGACACTACCCTGGGGAACTCCTGCAGTGATGACCTGGAGCTGTGATGATTGATCTTCAATAACCACAACAATCTTCCTTTGTGCAAGATATGACTCCAACCAGTGGAGAGTTTTGCCCGATTGCCATTGACTCCAGTTTTGCTAGGGCTCCTTGATGCCACACTCGGTCAAATGCGGCCTTGATGTCAAGTGCGGTCACTCTCATCTCACTTCTGGAGTTCAGCTCTTTCGTTCATCTTTGAACCAAGGCTGTGTAACATTTAAGTTTTCTCTGCAATCAAGTTTTCTAATAATTTCTACAAACAAATGTACACTGAGAATGAGCATTCCTCCTAGTGAATAATAACAACGTTGAAAATTTACATTTAAAATCTAACAGGTGCGGTGGTGCAACAATAACTTGTATTAATAAAGCCTCTTTAACATAATAAAATGTCCCAAGACACCTCACGGGAGCATTATAGAACAAAACATGACACTGAGCCACAAAAGAAGTTATTAGTGCAGGTGGCCAAAAGCTTGGTCATAGAGGTAGGTTTTAAGGAGTGACTGAAAGTAGCTAGGTGGAGATAAAGCACAGAGGTTTAGGCAAGAGATTCCAGATCTTAGAGTCAAGGCGTTCAGCAGCACAGGCACCAATGGTGGAGCAACTGAAACTGGGGATGCACAAGAGATCAGAATTAGAGGAGTGCATATATCTCAGAGGGTTGTGGGGCTGGAGGAAATTACAGGATCAGGAAGGATGAGGAAGGATTTGAAAACAAGGATGAGAATTTTTGAATTGAGGGGTTGCTTAACAGGAGCCAGCAGAGGCCAGTGAGCACAGTGATCGGGACTGGGTGCAAGTTTGGACATGAACAGCAGCGTTTTGGATGACCACAAGTTTACGGAGGGTAGAACACGGGAGGCTAGCCAGGGGTGGGTTTGAATAGTCAAGTCTAGAGGTAACAAAGGTCTGGATGAGAGTGAGCAGCAGATGAGCTGAAGCATGGGCAGAGTCAGGTGAAGTTACAAAGATGGGAATATGTGGCCTTGGTGATGTTTGGAAGCTCATCTTGAAATGAAATATGACACTGAATTTGCGAACAGTCTGGTTTAACCTCAAACAGCTGCCAGTGAGAGACAAGAAGTCGGTGGCTCGGGATTGGAGTTTATGATGGGGACCGAGGAAACCACCAGAATTTTGTCAAAAAATTTACACAAATTGTTCCGTAGTTTGAGAACAACTCGGAACAGTGGATGCCCAGAATTGGGCACAATACTCCATCTTGGGTCAAACCAGTATTTTCTGTAGGTTTAACATAACTTCCTGCTTTTTCTACTCTATATAATCACCGTCAGATTGCCACTCTGGTCCTACTCTTTTTGCGCCACATCCAAGCTCTGCATTTCTGACCCGGACTTCCAATCCTGTCTTCTTCAGGAATACGGAGTGTAGCTCAAATCTAACTGTTTCCTGGTAGGGCAGGATTGTTGGGATAAGACATGCCACAGGCGTCCCGACCAGCCCCCCCACCCCCGACAGCGTTCACCCCCTCCAAACAACCCGACAGTGTTCGTCCCCCACCCCCCTTCCGACACGGTTCGACCCCCCCAAACCACCACTCCCCCTTCCCACACGGTTCGACTACGCCCCGAAACCACCCCCCTTCCCACACGGTTCGACCCCCCCCCCCGAAACCACCCCCCTTCCCACGCGGTTCGACCCCCCACCCCCCCCGAAACCATCCCCCTTCCGACACGGTTCGACCCTCCCGAAAACACCCCACACGGTTCGACCCCCCCCCCCCCCACTCCGCCCCCTTCCCACACTGTTCGACCCCCCTCAACCCTCTTCCGACAGTGTTAACCCCCCAACCCCCCTCCCCGACAGTGTTAACCCCCCCTCCCGACAGTGCTAACCCCCCGAACCCCCACTCCCCGACAGTGCTGACCCCCCGAACCCCCCCTCCCCGACAGTGCTAACCCCCCCGAACCCCCCCTCCCCGACAGTGCTAACCCCCCCCGAACCCCCCCTCCCCGACAGTGCTAACCCCCCCGAACCCCCCCTCCCCGACAGTGTTAACCCCCCCGAACCCCCACTCCCCGACAGTGTTAACCCCCCCGAACCCCCACTCCCCGACAGTGTTAATCCCCCCAACTCCCCTTCCAGTGTTAACCCCCCACTCAACCCCCTTCCCAGTGTTAACCCCCCTTCCCAGTGTTAACCCCCCCCCCCCCCCCCCCCCCCCTCCGACTTAACGCCCCCCCAACCCTCTTCCGACAGTGTTAACCCCCCCTCCCGACAGTGTTCACCCCACCCCCGACAGTTCTGGCCAGCCACATCCCTGAAATGAATAAAAGAAATACATTTCCTCCATATTCGCACCTGGGCTTGTGCAGGACTCGGGATGGGCTTGCAGATGAACTCGGCAGCGTAAAAGATCGGGGAGATCTGGGAGCTTGAGTTCCTTGTGTAAGCACAACATGCTCACACTGCCTCGATCTTTTACAATGGTTCTGGCCGAATGAATCCCTGCCCAGCGCCGGCTCTGGAGGTTCCCTCCAAATTATGACCAGATTTTCAGGCATAGCAGGAAACAAAATCTATTCCTGGTGTTATTTTTTCAGCATTTTTTGGATATTGTTTATACATTTATCCTGGAGTAGGTGCATTACATTTTGCCGTTATTTGAATTTTTATGGCATTAAGTAAGTGGCCTTAAAATTGAGAAGCAACTCCAATATGACAACAAAACACTTAATGTGTATGGATGATGTGAAACTGTAATGTTCATACTTACAGAGGAATATTTAGGTGTGGGTTAGATTGTTCGTGTTGATTTCTACCCATTTTACATTCGGGGGTGGGGGTAAATCTCCTGAAATTCGCAGGAAATTTAAGTGTAAATTGTCGGATTGTGCACAGGGATAGGCGCCACTTAGAGTTTAACTTTTGGTTTGGCCCCGGGTTGAAATTCTTAACTGCGGGGACACTTGGAGAAAATTAAAATGGTGGTAAAGGTAATGCGAACGTTTTAATTTCTTAAAGTCCAATCATACACTCTTGCTAAAACCCGCACAGCGACATTGAGAGCTGGCCAAATTCTGTCCCTTACCTGGTTTGTTACTGGCGCATGGGGTAAGAAAGACAGCAACCATGAGCGCAATTTTCTGCCACATTTTCGCCCTCGTTAACCTGGAGAGTCGTATAGAGTTACCAATCCCGTCCTGTGTCAGAAAGTGCCGCCTGGATCAATAAAGCGCTGGGGCTTTAAGGCGTGTTCCTCCTCTTTGTACTGCTGGTAAGACTAATGTCGGAAGTATTCCATTATCGAACGCTTCAATTCCATTGTAGTGTAGAGTGTATTTTAGGGTTGTGTTTCTTCGCAGTCTGCTCCTATCTGGATCTATTTTTCCAGCGTTCGTTACTCTTCGCTGTCGGCAAGCTGATTGCATTAACAGGATATTTGGTGTATTTATTCCCCCTGAAAACTCTCCTGGTTCCTTTCCGAGACATTCTGCCAAAAATAAAACTGAGTGCATGTTTATCTCGCACACCAGAGCTCATTGGTTCCTGAAAGGAGAAATAAATTAAGAAAAGTGACACAGTTGGAAAATAATCTGCAGTTGATGCCTCTTGGTTCACGTGGATAAAAAGAAAAAAACTGCGAATGCTGGAAATCCAAAACAAAAACAAAAATACCTGGAAAAACTCAGCAGGTCTGACAGTATCTGCGGAGAGGAACACAGTTAACGTTTCGAGTGTATATGACTCTTCAACAGAACAGAGTTGAAGTGTTATACGACTCGAAACGTTAACTGTTCCTCTCCGCAGATGCTGTCAGACCTGTTGAGTTTTTCCAGGTATTTTTGTTTTTGTTTTTTCTCTTGGTTCACGTGTCAGTTTAATTTTGACTTTCTCTACTATGGCAAAAATTTGGGTTTTGTGCGATGCACTAGCTACAGATCTGTATTGCTGCAATATATAACCTGCAGATCTGTAATGCTACAATACACAACCTACAGACCTGTAATGCCACAATACATAATCTACAGATCTGCAATGCTGTAATATATAACCTACACATCTGTAATTCTGCAATTTTTATCTACAGATCAGTAATGCTACAATATATTACCTACATTTATGTAATGCTACAGTACACAACCTACAGATCTACAATGCTGCTATCTATTCCCTACAGATCTGTAATGCTACAATACACAACCTACAGATCTGTAATAAATGCAAAAAACTGTGGATGCTGGAAATCCAAAGCAAAATCAAAAATAAAAATACATGGAAAAACTCAGCAGGTCTGACAGCATCTGCAGAGAGGAACACAGTTAATGTTTCGAGTGTATATGACTCTTCAACAGAACTAAGGAAAAATAGAAGAGAGGTGAAATATAAGCTGGTTTAAGTGAGGGTGGGACAAATAGAGTTGGAGAGAGGGCCAGTGATAGGTAGAGACTGCCAAAAGATGTCATAGACAAAAGGACAAAGAGGTGATGACAATGGTGATATTAGCTAAGAAATGTGCTAATAGATGACATTAAGGGTAGAAAACAGGATGAGCAAAGTACAGATAGCCCTAGTGAGGTTGGGGTAGGGGGAAGGGATCGAAAAAGGCTAAAAGGTAGAGATAAAACAAAGGATGGAAATACATTTTAAAATAATGGAAATAGGTGGGAAAAGAAACATCTATATAAATTATTGGAAAAAAGGGGGATTGGAAAAGGGGTGGGGATGGAGGAGAGAGTTCATGATCTAAAATTGTTGAACTCAATATTCAGTCCAGAAGGCTCTAAAGTGCCTAGTCAGAAGATGAGTGCTGTTCCTCCAGTTTGCATTGAGCTTCACTGGAACACTGCAGCAGGCCAAGGATGGACATGTAGGCATGAGAGCAGGGTGGAGTGTTGAAATGGCAAGCGACAGAGAGGTCTGGGTCATGCTTGTGGACAGATGGAAGGTGTTCTGCAAAGTGGTCACCCAGTCTGCTTTCGGTCTCTCCAATGTAGAGGAAACCATATTGGGAGCAGGGAATGCAGTAGACTAAATTGAGGGATGTGCAAGTGAAATGCTGCTTCACTTGAAAGGAGTGTTTGGGGCCCTTGGACTGTGAGGAGAGGGGAAGTAAAGGGGCAGGTGTTACACCTTCTGTGGTTGCATGGGAAGGTCTGTGGGAGGGGTTTGAGGTGTAGGGGGTGATGGAGGAGTGCACAAGGGTGTCCCGGAGGGAATGATCCCTGCGGAATGCTGCCAGGGGGGCTGAAGGGAAAATGTGTTTGGTGGTGGCATCATGCTGGAGTTGGCGGAAATGGCAGAGGATGATCCTTTGAATGTGGAAGCTAGTGGGGTGATAAGTGGGGACAAGGGAGACCCCATCATGGTTCTGGGTGGGAGAGGAAGGTGTGAGGGCAGATGCACAGGAGATGGGCTGGACACGGCTGAGGGCCCTGTCAACAACCGTGGGTGGAAAACCTCAGTTAAGGAAGAAGGAAGACATGTCAGAGGAACTGTTTTTGAAAGTGGCATCATCAGAACAGATGTGACAGAGGCGAAGGAATTGAGAGAATGGGATGGAGTCCTTACAAGAAGCGGGGTGTGAGGAGCTGTAGTCGAGGTAGCTGTGGGAGTCGGTAGGCTTGTAATGAATATTGGTGGATAGTCTATCACCAGAAATTGAGACAGAGGGGTCAAGGAAGGGAAGGGAAGCTTTCATCTGGACCTGGAAATATTTATTAATTTTGTTTCCAATTTCCACCCCTCCATCATTTTCACATGGTCCATCTCTGACACTTCCCTTCCCTTCCTTAACCTCTCTGTCTCAATTTCGGGTGATAGACTGCCTACTAATCTTTAATACTACAATACCATGGCAGCTGGTGGAAAAGCTAGTCTTAGTGATGGTGACCATTGTTGTAAAGTCCCATCTGCTTCAATAGTATCCTATAAGGAAGGAAATCTGTCTTCCTTACCTGGCCTGGCCTACATGTAGCTCCAGATCCACAGTAATGTGCTTCACTCTTAACCGCCCTCTGAAATGTCTAGCAAGATATGCAGTTCTAGGGCAATTAGGAATTGGCCACAAATGCTGGCCTTGCCAGCGACACCCACATCCCACGAAACTGACTGGGCAATGCAGTGGACAGTGACTCATGATGCAGTTATGCCAGTGTCATCATCCCCTGCAATTGCTCAATTTGTAAATATTGGCCTGCACTAACTTTGACCTCAGAGTTTTCTCTTTCCAGAGGCTTTCTTGATATCTCCAGAAGAATTGGAAGTGTGAAAGTGCTGAGGGTGGTAATTTCCCTGGTGTTCCCCAAGTACTCTGTGCATTAGGTGTGGAAAGATGGCATCAGTTTAAAGCACCATAACATTTTCACTGGTGTTGGCAAGAGTCTAGATCATCACTGATGGCACTTATACAACCATTGGCAGTGTTTCCATAGGAACAGAAAGAGCTTCCATTCAGTGAAAGTTCAGTTAGTTTGTGCGCAGAAAGGTAACGAAAGTAAATGCATGTTCTAAAGGAAGCAATCAAAATGTCTTCATTGTCCATGGTGCCTGTGCTACTTAAAAGATCAGATTGACTGTCACAGAAGGATATTGCTGATGACCTCATTAAGAAAGCATTGAAAAGCAGCAAAATACAGCTACAATGAGCTATGAACCTCAACCATAATTAATGTAGGGCACAGCGATTTTTTAGTTAAAGCATATTGTAGGGATATAAGGTAAATATTAGGATCTTAACCACTCCTTGACCCAATAGAAAAGACACTGAATGTGTCAATTGGCAACACGAGCTTATTAAGTTCAGTTAGCATACACAAAATTGCTACTTAACAATGGCAGTTGTGTAATCAGCGACCTCTGGTCCTTGTTCTCCAAAGTCACTGAGCATTGTCTTCTGAATTATGTTCTGTTGACCATGATATTGTCTTCTCTTGAGAAATGCCAATGATGTCTCAAAGTGTCCTTCTATTATCCTGTTGAGAGACCCTTCTTGTGTCATATTAGGCTATAGTTGTCGCTAGTTAGCATGACTGAGCCAAAATTACCCATTTTTCCCCTTTTTGCAGACAATTCAAAGCTCACATGTCTGCTGGCATCAACCACTTTCTGTAATTTTTAAAATTCATTCTTAAGATGTGGGCATTGCTGGTTAGGCCCTTGAGAAGGTGGTGGTGGGCTGTCTTCTTGAACCACTGGACTATTGCAATGTCACATAGGGTTTCACTTGATGTTTGTCTCACATACAATCCATGCTAAGGAGCTTCTAGCTTAGCAGTCTCATCTCACTTCTACGCTGTTGAGTACTCTTGCTATATGAGGAGCAATGTTACAACTTTATCTTAGCATTTTGTGAACAATCTTAATCATCATGCTTTGCTGCTTAGCTTTTAACCATGTGATTACCCATAAACAAGATCTTGCGCAGTTATTGATTAAACCTAATTATCCATAGATACATGGATCCTACAATATGTATTAATGCTTGGATTACCCCAGCAAGTTGATCTTCTATAGCCCAGTAAATGTATTCTAAATAACCATGGTCTGCTGCACAACTGGAGCACGGAAAGGCATAAACATGCAGCAGGATAAGGAGTGAGCCTAACTGCAGCAGGAGCTGAAGAGGACAAAGAAGAAATGGGGTGAAACAAGGAAAATCGGTGCAATGGGCCTTGAAAGGTGACAGTCGCTGCTCTCAACATCAAAGCATTATTTAATTGAGTAAGACACAAAAGATCCCTTATAAAACTGAGATCAATGGGAGTCAAAGGGAGAAGCCGCCAGTGACTAGAATAGTAACTGACACTGTTTGTAGTTGTCCCAGCCAACGTCACAGTCCAGGACCATCACTGCAGATGCTTTGCCCTTGTCTTCACACCACTGAGTTTCTGATGCCTGATGAAAAGTTGATTGTGTGTTTTTTTAAAATTTAGGCTGAAGTCAGAGCCCTGCTATCATGGGGTTTTGGATCATTTGACTGTATTGCGTACCTGTTTGCTAAAATTTTGAAAATAATTCCAACAGTTAGGCTAGCAGGCATTCTGGAACAATGTCCAGCAGTTTAATCACTTTTAACCTGTACATTTCTATGAGTTACATTGAAAAATTCTTTGGCAATCTTGCTGTTTATAACCTTTTGTCTCTGTCTAGTGAGGGATTGTGGCAATCCAGGAGAGATTATGAATGGATATTATGAAGCATCAGAAACTACTTTGGGAAATAAAGTTACATTTCATTGTGATGAAGGGTGAGCATTCAGTTGCACAAATTCTGGAATGATTTTGCTGAAGGGTTATGTTTTTAATGTTGGGATGATGTTGAAGGATGTCACAATATCTCCTTATGCAGTATTTCCAAATTGCTTTTAATAGCTCAAGCAGGAAGGAGAAATGCTTTATTTTTACAGACAAATCCTGTATGTTATACTGAAGATTGGGAGGGTTGTGATCTTTAGTTTCTCATTCTGCTTGATTACAGCATTGTTTCATTAGAAACATGAGATGGGAAGGTTCAAAAGTTGAGGGAAACAGTTCCCCAGTAAATGACAGATTGTCATTCTTGCTGCAGTTCAGTGGAGCTGGCAACTCATCTGAATCTTCCTCGTTGTCTTCTTCTTCTGGCTCTTCCTGCCATGCCTTTTGTATTTGCTGCACGGTGACTTCGCTCCCATGTGCAGCATACACCACCATCACCATGGACATATTTAAAGCAATAGGACTAGACAGACAATGAGATCATTGGGCAGAATCTGGTGGAGGCAAGAGGGATCTCAGTTGCCAGCTGGAAAGCTGGCGGGAATCATGTCACCTCTTTTTTGAGAAGGTCTGCCACATCAGGCACTTAACAGGCCATTGGTGGCCTTCACCTGAGATCAAGGACCCTGGGGGTGGAAGTCCCGCCCATTGAGAGCTGTTGGTCAATCAGAGGTGCTTTTCTATGCTCAGCAGCACTACTGGGAAGACGGTGTCTGCTGCCAGTTCTGCATCCGCCAGGAGGCCACAGATGAGGGATAGCAGGAAGGGGGTAGCAGGATGGGGGTTGGCAGCAAGGACAGGAGGTGAATTTCAGAGGGCACACCTTCCCAATGCTTGGTAACTCAAACAGGCACTGAGCACCTTTGAACAAGGGACCCTCCCTGGGAGCCTGCAAACAAACACGCCAGGATTTTTTTGTCATGTTCCCTGCATAGCAAGCGCCCCGCCCCTCCCCCAGGTTAATAATGGTTTTATTATGTTATATAATAGTTTCATAGTTGAAACCAGTTTAACCATTAGGTTCATTTCCTGATTAGCATGCTGCACTAATTTCACATGTAATTTTCAGTTTACTTATCTGACAATAAGTGATTTCTCTTTTGGTTTTCTACATTGGCTTGTTTTTTTCATTTCTAGGTACAAACTGGTTGGTAGTGACTACTGGATATGCAAAGCTGATGGTTGGAGTGGTGAGATCCCAACATATAAAAGTAAGTTTACGGTTGCAGATTTGGTAAAACGGGTGACTCGATTTTCCTTATTTAATAAATTATCCTATTTAAATATCTGAAGTGTTGGCTTCAAGTATTAATATTTCATAGGAGGATAAAGTTGAGGTACAGAACAACCATGATTATAACTAAATGGTAGAACAGGCTTGATGGCATGAATGATCTACTCCCCTTCCAATGTTCTTATTAAATTGTCAATGGAATTTAAAACAAAACAATATTTGAAGACATATATTCCTGGTCCCTTAAAATCTTTTAGTTGAAAACCCATGGGATCATGTTGCTGGGTGTCAGTAATGTTGGATCACACAGTGAAATGATTCCTGGCTAATGCTGGCAGCAATGGGTTTCTGATACTGTTGCAAAGGCAACAATTAAGGGCATTTTTAGGTAGACAGACTTTATTATTTGTTCTTGGGATGTGAGCAGCTCTGGCAAATAATTGGAGCTACACTGCTGCAATCGGGTGTTGATCATTGACATGGCATAAAGGGGGCAAGAGGGTTATTCTAGGATGGACACTGGATTGGGCAACTGACATTTTACTTTATAAGTTTTTCATAGTGAAATGTAACTAGAATGTCAGAAAAAAATCCAGCTGCAAACCTGAGCTGTGTTCTAGTTCAGCTGTGCTAGTGTGTGCTGTGAAGGTCACAGCAGAAAAACAGCAAATAGGAATCCCTGCAGCTTGCAGGAAAAAGTCTTTCTCTCCTCTCCCTCTGTGTCTGGGGGCAAGTCAACAAAGCCACAGTCAAACAGCAAACAGGAAAACTCATTCAGCTAATCAGCAGAACCAAGTGTCTCCAAAACAACAGCTCAACTGCCAAAGTCAGCTCTACCAGAATCACTCAACTTAATGCCGCAACATTTTTCCATCTGCTCCTCACAGACACATCAAAGACTGATTCATATATCCTTTTTAACTTTTAATTTTGGACTCAACTTCTCATTTCTGATCTCTGTGTATGTGTGTTGTGTTTTTATTATTTTTTTCTTGGGTTTTAGTAATTAATAAATTTAATCTTTCTTTGACTTAAGAGAGCCTGCTTAATTTGGCTACTTCTAAAACATAAAAAATTTGGACTGGGAAAACGTATCCATCAGGGAAGGGATCCCTAAATTAAACCTTGTTGCGACCAACTGAGAAGGTTGAATAAAGAAGGGGAGCCAGCTCATTCCCCCTTGCCCAGGGGCATAACAAAATGGGGGTCCTGCTTGGAAAGTTAACAATTTGGAGTATCTTGTCCGGGCTCATAACAAATTGGGGGACCTCACCCGGGGACCAGTTGTAACATGCCCTACATGTTGTTTTTCTTCTTTCTTTAAATTCTTTCTGCCACCCGCTTGCTCCAGTATAAAGATTGGTTCCAATGTTATCTTTGAGGTGCCTGATCATGTAAAAGGAGCACAGGGCGTTTTGACAACTATTTTCTCTCTCTCTACGCACAAGAACTTGACAAGTATGATCCTTCATCCAAGGCACAGTGTAGAGAGACCACGAAATATGAGGTAACAAGATTACAAAAAGGAAAAAAAGAAAAATAGGAATATAAGCTTTATAGCTTTGAACACAGTACACAACACAAGTGATGGGTTTTGGTGGATAGTTCACTGAAACTAACAGTGCAATGTCCTGATAGAATAAGAAAGCTAACCAGACCTTGGAATGTATGATCAGAGTGGTTAAGCACAAATCTCTGGAAGCAACAATGAGTTTATTACAAGGCTCTGGCATTTCCACACCCTGGTGCACTGTGTTCAATTCTTGTCACCAGTGAGGGTATTCAGAAATTGGAGACAGTGAAGAAAAAGACAGCCAACTTGATACCTAATTTAAAACAATGAGTTATGAGGAGCAGTCGAAGAGATTATTTACTTTGAATAAGAGAAGACTGAGGGCAGACCCCATTCAATGTGCTTAAGAGAATAAATCAATTGAGCCTCATTAATATGTTTCAGATCAACACGCTCTGTTGAAGGCTCATGAGGACTTGAAACGTCAACTCTCTTCTTCTCTACCGATGCTGCCAGACCTGCTGAGTTTTTCCAGGTAATTCTGTTTTTGTATAAAATCAGGGACATTAGCTGAAGCTAAGAGGAGTGAGGTTGCACAGAGCATGTGGTTTGTCCAAGAAAGCAGAGTGTAGAGATATTTAAGGGGGCTAAATTTTTGTGCCTGACCAGATGGGCTGAGGAGTTTTCTTTAGTCCTATCATTTTGAATCTGTTTTTGTACACACAAAGTAGGGCTGCTTATTTGCCATATTTGTCCCAATTGTTTTTGGAAGCATTTTCTAAGGTTTGCATTTCTTTACATAATTTTTATGATTTTTGAAGAGCTGAACTTGTCCCACTCTTGGAATTTGGCTGATGCTGCATTTCTCCTTAAAGGGAGATTCCCTGCCAGATCGCCAGTGATCCTGGTTTGTCACAGGGAATATACTATAGGCAAACTTTCTCAATGCCTGTCAAATAGAGGGCATGTCTTATGTCACAAGCTGCAGTGAGAGGCTCACCCCTTGCCTACAGACATGCCCATCCATTGAGCCAGTACAACCTAATTTTTGCCAAGATTGCAAAATCAGGGCTATGTTTACACCACAGTACAGTAGAACATTTATATTTCTTAAGATAATTCACATCAAAAATTAATTTTGAGCAAAGAAATTTCAACCTTTCATTTTTTATATACAGACTCCAAATTTCTAGAAGTAGTACGAAGATCATGCTGCTTTCTGATTCCTCTCTCTTGTCATGGAGATCTTTATGAATTTGATCCATTGAACTGAAAGGACTGGAATATTATTTCCCCCAAGATTGACGACCATTCATCTAAAACGGCTGCAGTTTCAATTTCCAGTAAGGTTAATTGTTACTAGTTCAGTGTCCTTGTGACATTCTAGGAATTGACTCCCTGTTTTATAGGATCTAGATGGAAAGGAAGAAGTGGCAAAACAAACAGGGAGACAGCATATGGTCAACTAGCTCTAGTAAAAGTGTTTCAAAAACTGTGAAGAGCACAGTAAATACATTACAAAGGTACCAATACAATACTGATACTGACAGTACATTTGACATTTTACCTATTTTTTATTGCAGGGTCTCAGGAGAGCAACTTGAGTGTAGCACTCTCCTATAGTTACATCCAAACAGTGTGGCAGTCCCTGCAGTATGGCAGCTGCAAAACGCTCACGCGGACAAGCAGAGACACTTTAAGTGCAACATAGCAGTGCCATGACATCAAGAACAAGTGGCATTAAGACAACAGCACAGAAAAATCGCAGATGCACATCACAATAACTGTGCAGCATTACTGGATCGGGTGACAGTCAGGAAGACTCAAGGGAAAGAGTTCTGAGCCATAGGTCTTGAAATGTGCAAAGCATTTAGCTTTCAGTTGCTACTGTCTTTCTTACTCCTGAAGACCTAAACAATATGAAAGCAGTTTCTCTGCATCTCTGACTACCTAAATATATAAACTGCGGTTAAAGTGTTGGAACATTCCATTCCAACAGCCAATTTCTCGTGATGCAAGAGAACATAATACTTTGGAAAAAATGTATCACTGAAAAATAAACATTATTTTCTCATTGTAGTCCATAAGAGGAAGGAGTCCAGCAAATAGTGAGATCAGTTATGTGGAACATCCAGGGGCAATGATAAATCAATTGTTGGGACTAAACTTTCACAAGCGAACCATCAGTATGGAATCACGGGCATTTCTCTCAGATAACTCCAATTTGCACTTATGTAACAATTTTTATATGCAAGAAAATTTCTCAGAATGATTTCCAATAAGGAGGAGGGGGTAACAGTAGACAGAGATGACACAAGTGGTAATGGTGCAAGTGTTGAGGATTAAGCTGCACGCAGGGTTGAGCAAGATGCTATGGTTCTGCACTTGCAGATTTTGCTTGACAACCAGAAAATGACTTCATCCTAATGGCTGAAGGTGTGAGAGGGTGGATAGGGGAGCTGTAGATCAGGCAAACAATCAGCTGTTGCAATGTCAGCTAATCTCGTTGCAGGTGCAATGGTGTTTTCCCACGGAATATGTGGGGTAAAAAGACATGCGTTTATATTGCACCTTTCATAATCTTATGACGTCCCAAGTCATTCACAGCCATTGAAGTACTTTTGAAGTACTGTTCTAATGTAGGAAAGAATGGCAGCCACAGAAAGCTCCCACAACAGCAACGTGATAACCAGAAATCTGTTTTTTCAATAATGCTAATTGAGGGCTAAATATTGACCAGGACAGGATGCAGAACTGGCCTGTTCTTCAAAATAGTGCCATGGAGGCTTATATGTATGCAGTCATTCAGAAATGCTCAATTATTTTCCAGTTTCTATTGCTGGCCATGTCATCTCAATTGTGGTGGATATTTGAGTTTCCACTGGATTTATAATATCCAAATTTACAAAAATGATGCAGAGAAATATAAGAATAAAAGTAGTTCTACACTCACCCATATTTTCTTCTGTCACAAATAACCTTGATTATAATTAGTACTATAACAATGGCACCAGGGATGGCTCTTGAAATTAATACAACAAAGATGAGACCTGGGCCAGACTCGCACATTACATCTCACCCTGTCCCACAGACGATTGAAGTCAATTGATGGTAACAACAGTCGGGGTATAAAACAGATGGTGTGCAAATAGAATCTGCCCCATTCCCACTAAGTGAGTTAGGTTAATATTTTAATATTAAGGTTTTAATATTAGTTTCACAGTGAAATGAATATATGTTCTCAGTCTTTGAAAAACTGACCTAAAAAATAAGAGGTGGAATTTTACAGTTCCCCAACAATGGTTTTGAATGCGGAAGGTGGGGGGTGGTGGTCATAAAATGCAGCGTGTAGCCTGTCCACCTGCCCACCCTTGAGCCCATTGAGTCCCTTAAGTGTCCAATTATGGCCATTTAACTATGCCTCTGCTGCTATTTTACACCCGGCAGCTTTTACTGGATGAGGTGGTGTCAGGCAAGAGAGGGGATTCTTCCTTGGCCATAAGAGGCAATCTCCACAAGGTCATTCCCCCTCTTTACCCCTCCCCCAGCCTCTCAAACCCCAAACCCATACCCCCTCTTCCCCCTCTTCCTGGCGCCTGCCAGCCAGATTCTGCCAATACCTGGTGACCTGAAGTCTGCTTCCATTATCTCCTCTTCCTCAGGGACTGCCCGTAGTCCCAGCAGTGGCCACAGCTCAGACCGGGACCTGGAGCTGCTGGGACTACAGAGCCATCAGCTGATTGGCTTAGCCGGCTGCTCTCTAAGGCAGCCTTCCCTCCCTTGTGGGGGCAGAAGCCTCGCCGTTAGCCAATTAACATCCCGCTGAGGTTTAAATGGCGGTGGGGCAGCCAGTGTCAGCAGCGTTGTGTTGACCCGTCGACTCTTCAGGTGGCGGGTCAGGAAATCCCACCATCCGAAAAATCCTGCCCAAGGACTTCTTGTAAAATCTTTTTTTAAATAATAAGCTTACATTTATTTAACAGTCCTCACACATTAGAGGACATATTAGACTAGCTCACGTTAAGCAGGAAACAAACAGTGAACACTGAGTAAGAGAGGAAAAGGGAAAGCTGAGATTGGTCTAGTGGAGGCTCAAAGATATTTTGAAAGAGGGTTTTCAGCAGACTTTAAAAGTAGGAATTGGAGGGAGTTCCAAAGAGGTATACTTACTGAAAAGCTACCACCACAAATGGAGCAGGGGACATGGAGAAGCTCAGCTTTAAGAGAAATTGGAGTGTAAGGCAGAAGAAAATGACCATAGGAGTGAGATCAGGGAGGAATTTAAAACTTGAGAATGGGAATTTTAAAGTCAACACCTCCAAAGCTCAGTGAGCCAGGGGACTTGGAGTGACAGTTAGGACAGGACTGTGCAACTTTTGTGTTGGTGAGTATGTTGGCAGGGATTTTTTGGAAGCATTAAAACTAGTAGAGTAGGCCTGCTAAGTGAGCATCAGAGCCTTGAACTGTTGAAGATGTATCATTGTGGAGGAAGAGGTGAATGTGGACAATACTGCAAAGGTGCAAGGAAGTGATTTTCAGAATGGATTAAATGCGAAGGAGGAATCTGAGTTTAGCATCACATCACAGTTTGACTCAATCTGAAGTGGCAGTCATGGAGCTTAGTTTAATCCAGGTCAAAGACTCAGAGATAGTGAAGGGAGCTAATGGGGATGGTTTTGCTGACAGTAAGATGGGCAGAATTGGCTGTTGATGTCAGATAGGGAGAGAGGATTAGTAGAGAAAACAGAGATTGAGTTGTGTTGTCAGTAACTGATGATGTTACCAAAAGGTTGGATGTTAATGGTGAGATGGAATGGACCAAGAATGATCCTGGGATACATTGGAGGTTACCCTGCAGGCAAGGGAGAAAAAGTTCATAGGCAATCTAATACCTTAATTAAGACAGATATCAGCAGAATGAACAGGGCAGGGCCATATGGGTCACGCACGATGGTTTTTGTAAGAATGACTTAATGGGATGCAATGTCTTTAACTGTTTTTATCAAAATTATAAAATACTAGATACATCATTTGCAAAATTGATGACTATTTTAAAGTAATGCTTTGAGTAGTTTCCCATCATTATACTTACCAAAATATATCCCCTTTTTCCAGTACTCATTAGAGGAATCTGCAAATATCCAAGAAAAAAAATACAGACTTGAGGAATTATCCTATTGAATTACTTTTTCTCCTTACAATCCAAATAGACTATTATACAATTTAAAGAATGGAAAAGCTGCATTAATCACAAATCCATCACCTGAAAATGAGGAAAGAGAGGGCAAATTGCTAGTGAAAAATTGCATTCTTCTCATGGTTATTGTTGAATACATTTAGTTTTAGTGTGAAAGATTGAGAATTAGAAGGGCATATTTTGGCTATTTATTGCACTGATGCCCGTGATTTCTCCACAAGAATGTAAATGTAGCTTGGAGATTTAATCATTAACCTGAACAAGATTATCTGCAGGAGTTTCTCAGGTCATTGAACAAATGTTGACACATGGACTTTCTATAAAATGCAAAAAAAAACTTCATGACAAATCTAATATCCATTTCTGGATCCCGAGCACATGGCCACAATTTCATAAAAATGTCTTGAATATTTCTTTCAAAACTTGATCAGTGCAAAATATTAACCACGATTCAAAAGGTGGAGTACAATTGCCTTAAGAAATGACTATTTCATGGCTCCCAATTTGCACAAATGCGACACACCAACTCCAAAACTTTCAAGGACTGTGGCCAGAATCATCTGTTCGGCGACGTTGGGGGCGGGTCCCCAACGTTGGGGGCTCGCCAACGCATAAAATGATGGGCAGTCATGTTGGACATGCATTCCGACGTCACCACGCGTCATTCAGATCCTCAGTTCGTGGGCACGCAGCAGAGTCGGCTGCACGCCCGCCGAACTGTCAAAGGCCTATTAAGGCCACTTAGATTCCAATTAAGATCATTAACTGAGCTGCCCGTCCAACTTTAAGGTTGGGGGCCAGGCAAAGAACCCAGGCGACCTTCCCATTTATATAAGAACATAAGAACTAGGAGCATGAGGAGGCAATTCAGCCCCTTGAGCCTGCCCTGCCATTCTTTATGATCGTGGCTGATCTCATTTCGGTCTCAACTCCAATTGCTCTCCCTCTCCTCAAAACCTTTCAACCCGTTACTAATGAAAAACCTATCTATCTCCTCCTTAAATTTATTCAGCATCCCAGCATCACTGCACTCTGAGGTAGTGAATTCCCCAGATTCATGACCCTTTCAGAAAAGTAGTTCCAATGCAACTACATCCTTCC
The DNA here is from genome assembly GCF_017639515.1 of Carcharodon carcharias. Taxonomy (NCBI): domain Eukaryota; kingdom Metazoa; phylum Chordata; class Chondrichthyes; order Lamniformes; family Lamnidae; genus Carcharodon; species Carcharodon carcharias. The sequence continues at coordinate 23,657,770 of NC_054475.1, forward strand.
TCAAGTAAGGGGACCAGAACTGTGCGCAGTGCTCCAGGTGCAGTCTCACTATTGCCTTGTACAGTTGCAACAACACTTCCCCATTTTTTTACTCTACTCCTTTGGCAATAAATACCAAAATTCCATTTGCCTTCCTTATTACCTGCTGTACCTGCATACTAGCTTTCAGCAATTCATGCACAAGGTCACCCAGGTCCCTCTGAACTGAAGCATTCTGAAGTTTCTCTCCATTTAAATAATAAGTCGCCTTTTTATTCTTCTGACCAAAATGGATAACCATCTGCCAAATTTTGGCCCATTCACCTAACCTGTCCATATCCATTTTTAAATTTCTTATTTCTTCATTGAAACTTACTTTCCCACCTATTTTGGTGTCATCTGCAAATTTAGCTATAGTACCTTCTATCCCTGTATCCAAGTCATTGATATAGATTGTAAATAGTTGGGGCCTAAGGACCCAATCCTGTGGCACCCCACTAGTTACAGCTTGCCATCTAGAAAATTTATCCTGACTCTCTGCTTTCTGTTGGTTAGCCAATCCTCTATCCAAGCTAATATATTACCCCTAACTCCGTGTGATCTTATCTTGTGTATTAATCTTTTTTGTGGTGCCTTATCAAAGGCCTTCTGGAAGTCCAGATATACTACATCTACAGGATCCCCATTATCCACTTTGCTTGTCACATCTTCAAAGAACGCTAGCAAATTAGTCAAACACGATTTACTTTGCATAAAACCATGCTGACTCTGATGGATGGCATTTTAACTTTCCAAATGCCCCATTACTACTTCCTTTATAATGAATTCCAACAATTTCCCAATGACAGACATTAAAATAACTGATCTATAGTTTCTTACTTTCTGCCTCCTCTGCCCTTTTTGAATAAGGGTGTTATATTAGCATTTTTCCAATTCACTGGAACCTTTCCAGAATCCAGGAATTTTGGAATGTTATAGCCAATGCATCCACTGTCTCTGCTGCCACTTCTTTTAAGACCCTGGGATATAGGCCATCAGGTCCTGGGGACTTGTCACCCTTTAATCCCAATAGTTTGATCAGTACTTTTTCTCTAGTGATGGAGATTGTTCTAAGTTCTTCCTTCTCTATACCCTTTGTACTACCTGTTACTATTGGGGTGGTACTAGTGCCCTCCACTGTGAAAACTGAGGCAAAATATTGATTAAGCGTCTCTGCCATTTCTGCGTTCCCCACTATTAACTCCCCAGTCTCGTCCTCCAAGGGACCAACATTCACTTTAGCTACTCTCTTTCCTTTTGTATGCTTGTAGAAGCTTTTGCTATTAGTTTTTACATTTTGCGCTAGTTTTCTTTCATAGTTTACCTTTGCTCTTTTTATTATTTTTTTAGTAACCCTTTGTTGATCTTTAAAAGTTTCCCAATCTTCCAGCCTGCCACTGACCTTTGTAATTTAGTATGCCTTAGTTTTTGCTTTATGCTATCTTTAACTTCCTTGCTTAGCCATGGATGCTTTTCCCCCCTCCTTCCATCTTTCTTCCTCTTTGGAATATATTTTACTTGGGAGGAATTGAATATCTCCTTCAATATCTGCCACTGTTCATCAACTGTCCTACCTTGTAGTCTTCCTACCCAGTCCACTAGGGCCAAATCTGCCCTCATGCCTATGTAGTTACCTTTAACTCCAGAACACTAGTGTGGGGCTCAAATTTCTCACTCACAAACTGAACTTGAAATTCTAGCATGCTATGATCACTCTTCCCTAGAGGATCCTTTACTATGAGATCATTAATTAATCCTACCTCATTACACAAAACCAAATCCAGAATAGCCTGCTCCTTGCTTGGTTCCACAACATATTTCTACAAGAAACAATCTCTAATACACTCTCTAAACTCCCTCGGGGCTACCCTTGCCAATTTGATTAGTCCAGTCTATATGCATATTAAAATTATCCATGATTATTGCTAAGCCTTTCTTACATGCTCCCAGTATTTCCTGGTTTATATTGTGCACTGCTGCTTAACTATTGTTTGTGGACCTATAGATTACTCCCACCAGGGACTTCTGTCCTTTGCTATTTCTTACTTCTACCCAGACTAACTCTACGCCTTGCTCTCCTGGGCCTATATCATTCCTCACTATGTATCATGAAACCTCATCCATGGGCAGGATGAGGTTTCATGAAGGGTGTGAGATTTCATGATGGGTTTATAAATTAAATAATTTTAAAAATTAAAATACATTGACATGTGACATGTCTTAATTTTTTTTTTCTTCATTAAAATTTTTAAAAATTGAACTAATCTCCCTGAGGCAGCTCGGTGCCTTAGGGAGATTTCTGCACTCTATTGCGTGCATGTGTGAAAGAGCACAGGCCCCGACTCAACCTTTTCCTCCCACCCATGCAAAATGGCAGCACCCAGCTGATCGTGGATGGCAATGGGCTGCACGCCCGCCCACACCCGCTCCCACCCAAACCCTCTGACGAGGAGATTCCACCGGTTCATAAAAATAATTATATATCTTTTAAACACATTAATGGGTTAGAAGCATCTCTGGTGAGGCCAGCATTTGTTGGCCATCCTTAATCGCCCTCGAGAGTGTAGTACTAAGCTGCCGTTTTCAAGTGCTACACTCCATGGGGACAACTGAGTGGCCTGTTAGACTGTTTCAAAGGGCTGTTAAATAGGCAACCACATTTCCATTGGTCTGGAATCATATTAAGGCAGGCCAGGAGAAGATGGCAGATTTCCTTCCCTAATGGACATTTGTGAACGAGATGGGTTTTTTTTCCAGTAATTTCATGGTCATCATTACTGAGATTAACGTTTTACTCCAGATTGGGGAGAAGCAGTGACATAGTGGTATTGTCACTGGACTAGTATTCCACAAATGCAGGGTAATGCTCTGGGGACCCAGCTTGAATCCCACCACAGCAGATGGTGAAGTTTGAATTCAATAAAAATCTGGATTTAAAAGTCTGATGATGACCATGAAACCAATGCTGATCGTTGTAAAAACACATCTGGTTCCCTAATATCCTTCAGGGAAGGAAATCTGCTGGTCTGGCCTACATGTGACTCCAGGCCCATAGCAATGTGGTTGACTTGAGAAAAAAAATGCCCTCTGAACAAGAGCAATTAGGAATGGGGAATAAATGCTAGCCTAGCCAGCAACATCCCATCAATGAAATTTACAAAAATATAAATTAAACTTAAAGCTATACATTGTTCCTAACACATCACAACAGCCAGAATGAGAAAACAGGATGAGCTTGTCCTGTCCAGTCAATAGCTTCAGCCACCTAAAAGCTAGTCAAAGGGAGCATTGGCACAAGTGAAAGCCATGCAGATTGAAGAAGTATGGCAATAAAATGCAACAGAAATTTACATTTTTTAAACTGCACTTTATTTACTCTTAGTTGACAATGATGAATAAATTGTTGTTGGATGAAGTTTGAAAAGCAATTGCCCAGAGAAGTTAGAAAGGAGGAAAGAGAAAAAGAGAGAGACAGAGAATTCCAGCTCAGAATGCTGGCAGTTATAAATGAGACACCAGGAGATGAGGCAGGGAAATATATCCAGATCAGAATCCAGTGGGGGGATGATTAAATTCATACAAGCTCTTCCAAAATTTGGAGAAAGAGATGTTGAAGCGTTCTTTATTTCATTTGAGAAGATAGCTAAACAGGTGAACTGGCCAAAGGAAAACTGGATATTGTCTACGCAAAACAAATTAACAGGTAGAAACAGCTATGAAATTCTCAGAGAGAGAGAGGTTTCAGGTCGTCTTCCTTTTCAGGTTAGGAGCTGATATACTGCACTATCCTCACACAGAGCCTGGCCACTGGAACAGGAGCCAATCTAAACACTGTCGCTAGGCAGTTCCCTCTTAAACCAGGTCTCCGTTCCAGCACTATTCTGTCCAACCTGGCACACGCAGTTCCAATATAGCAATGTTGTAGATTTTCTTCTTCCTGCCCCATTGAAACACTTTTGAAATGCAGCCATGGGTAGTTTTTAAAGCCACAGTCAAAGGGAAAAATAAAAGTACCTTCTTTACAGATTTGGGTGGGGGGGGGGGGGTCTTTTGTCATGGATTTTACAGGCTCTTCCAAAATTTGAGGTCGGAAGGAGTCCCCGAGGGAGTTGGGGGGTGAGGGGGGGTTGTGGGGGGAAGGTGGGGGTGGGTGGAAGGAGTCAAGAGGGGTAAAGGAAGCAAGTGTGGCGAAGGTAGTAAGGCTGGAGGAAGGAGTAAGGAGGCAGGAGAAGTAAATGTTGAGCAAGTAGTCAGGTGGAGCATGCAGTAAGGGGGGCCAAGGAGTAAGGGAGGGGAAAGGAGTAAGTGGGGGGAGCCAAGGAATAATGGAGGGGGGCCAAGGAGTAAGGGAGGTGCCAAGGAGTAAGGAGGTCCAAGGAGTAAGATGGGGGGACAAGGAGTAAGGTGGGTGGGGGGCCAAGGAGTAAGGGGGGGGGAAAGAGTATGTGGGGGGGAATGCCCAGGTGAACTTGCAAGGGAGGGGTCTGGGCAGTCAATGGCTGCCTCCTGTGGAGCAAAAAGAGGCAGGAGGGAATGGCAAGAATGAGTGTGGGCAGAGTGAATTGGTAGGGTGGGAGGGTTAGGGTGCAACAGTATTGATGGAAGGAATGGCAAGAGAAGTGGTGGCAACTCGGTGGTGCACACGGACTCTGGGGGTTGGAAGTAGGAGGTCGGGGAGGTCAAAATGGATGGGGACGTGCCTTTTGAGAAGATAGGGAACGTGCACGTTCACCAGGACATCCCTGAAAGAAAAGGGTTGTTGCCAGTAGGTGACGCTGGGGAGGTGGAAGGTGATGCCAGGAAGCTTGACAGGGCTGGGGGAAAGGTCATGGGTGACTGGGGGAGGGGAAAGGACAGGGGAGCTAAAGAAGAAGGTTACACACGCCATTCCTGTAAATCCCAAAGTGAAAGGAGACTCGAGTTGGGCAGGAACAGGTGCTTCATGGGAGAGTGATCAGTGGGTGGGCAGAGATGCTGGTCAGAAAGGGAACCCCAGCAGGCAGCTCTGAAAATGCTCAGGACATTGGGGTGAGTGTGATGGGGAAAGGATCCGTGTGCTTGGGAGAGTGCTTGCATGAGGCTTCAAAAGGCCCTGCCACACACACACTTCTCCCTCCACAATCACTCGTGGTCGGGCTGCATGCAGCTGAACTGCTAGTGGGGGAGGGGGGAGTGAGCAGTGGGAGGACTTGTGAAGCCTGTAAATGAAGCTGAAAGACACCATTACACATTATGTAGCAAAAGTGAATATATTTTCAGATTATAAAGTGACAGAATGTGTTCACCCATGCAACCAACTGTGATCAGAATTTCTTAACTTTTCTAGGCCTACCACTTCTTCCCAGATGCTGCCTTGACATCCGCAGCAGGGGTGCAGTCAGCCTGTGCAATGGTTGGCCCTGTTTCCTCTGATGACTTCGGCAAGGGTCCTCTGGAGAGCCGAGGCCTTCAGGGCCCCAGAATGCTTAGGCTGTCCTCCTGTGAGCCAGCTGCTCCCTCTGCAGTGACTGAGGACCAGATTGAGTGGGGGTCACAGGCAAAGGGAGCACAGAGGGAGACGACAGCCCCTGAGGTTCCTGAGTGGATGACCCAGGATGTCCAGCTGCCACTTCTCCTCCCGTTGGGTACCTGAGGACCCTGGCCTGACTCCTTGAGGGGAAAGAGCACCTTGAGGGACATCGAGGTGCCCCGTTTCCTTCTTGTGTTGCCACTGCAGGAATTCACCCATGTCTATTACGATGGAGAGCAGGTCTGTGTGCATCTCTATGTTCTGCTGGACCAGGTGTTTGTCATCCTCCCCATGGAGGCGTCCATGTGCATGCATGTGGGCACCACTTCCTCAGAGAGGAGGCAGATTTACTCCTCCAACTTGCATGCCACTCTGTTAAGGGCTCCCAACAGCTTTGTATAATGTTCCCCTGCCTTCTGCTGACTCTCCGTGATGAGTTTGAAGGCCGAATATAGGGATTTGTCATCTGGCTCGGACCTTACAGATTCCTCTTCCCCAGCAATACTCAGAGTGCTGGGGAGCTCAACTGAACCTGCTTCCTCTTGCTGCAGACATGTGTCTGTGCAGTGACTACCAGATTGTGAACCCGAACCTGCTCTAGATCTAGATCCCACCAAGATGTGTGTCTCTGCGCTGATGGGGGGTGTGGGTAAGTGCTGAGACTGACTTTCCAGGCTGCATATTTCCAGCATTTGATTGGAGGTGTCCTCTCGGTTGGAGGTGAGGACCCTGGATGGAGCTGAGGGACTGGCTACATGAGGGTGTCAGTCACTTGGCAGACCTTCCCATGAACCACAGTAGAGATAATTAGTGCACGGCAGCAGAGTCAAAAACATGAGAGAGAGCACTCACAGTTGCATTGGGAGAGGGATGATGTGGTGCCTCATGCCGCCAACCTCACCATCGCCGCAGGCATGGCCCACATCCTCACCAATCAGCACAATGGCACGCTTCTCAAAGTGAGTGAGGGGGTTAATGTGGGCCACTCCATTCTCGGTCTGGGACCTCTCCCTGCTGCTTTGAGCCAGCTTCTCCTGCATGAAACCAGGTGGAGAGTGTGAGCAGGACACATGGTACTGTCTGCAGTGTTTGTGTGGTGAGTGGAGACATGGATGTGATGACGACACGAGCTCGAGAATATATGAACCTGATGGAGATGTGAGGGTGTGTGTGAGGGTTAGTCTTGAGTTGTGAGATTCCTGTGGATGTATGATGGGTTTGTGAATGTGTGAGTTGAGAGTGATGAGAAGAGTGATTTACCCTGGTGGAATGGATGAGGCTATTCATCCTCTTGTGGCACTTGGTGACTGTCATTTTTTGCAAGGTATTGGTGCTGACCACTGCCTCCCATGCTGCATTGGTGACCATGCTTGCTGGCCTTCACCCAGAGCGGGGGTACAGGGCTTCACAGCGGGCCTCCACAGTGTTGAAAAGTCGCTTGAGGGACAGGTCACTGAATCAGGGGGCTGCAGTCTTTTTGCCTTTTGGGGCCATGTTTTCTGTACAGCAGTCCTGGGCTGGAGTCACTGAGAGGTGTGCACGAGGCTGCACTTTAAATATGGCGTTCCAGCATGAGGAACCAACAAAGTGACGTTCTGGTGGGCAAACCGGAGGCCACCTGCCATCAAAACGGCTTGTTTCCCGGGATTGCATGATCAATGTGGTGGGACATGCTTCCTGGGATTGCATGATCAATGTGGTGGGACATGCTTCCTGGGATTGCATGATCAATGTGGCGGGACATGTTTCCTGGGATTGCGTGATTAATATGGCGGGATAGGTTTCCCGGGATTGCATGATTAATGTGGCGGGATATGCTTCCTGGGATTGCATGATCAATGTGGCGGGACATGCTTCTTGGGATTGCATGATCAATGTGGCGGGACATGCTTCCCGGGATTGCGTGATTAATATGGCGGGATATGTTTCCCGGGATTGCGTGATTAATATGGCGGGATATGCTTCCCGGGATTGCATGATTAATGTGGCGGGATATGCTTCCTGGGATTGCATGATCAATGTGGCGGGACATGCTTCCCGGGATTGCGTGATTAATGTGGCGGGATATGCTTCCTGGGATTGCATGATCAACGTGGTGGGCCATGCTTCCCTGGATTGCATGATTAATGTGGCGGGACACGCTGCCCGGGATTGCATGATTAACGTGGAGGGACTGGGAGACCACAGTGTGAAAAGCCGCCATTGCAGCTGGCGGGTAAAACGTCCTTTTTCCCATCTGTTACGGCACTTAGTGCGAATCTAGGGCAATTTCACCCATAGTATTTCATAGCATAGATAGAAACCTTTCAGCCCATCATGCCTGTGCCAACATTTTGATGAGCTATACAACTAGTTGTAGTCCCCTGTACTTTCTCCAGAGTCCTGCAATTTTTCTTGCCTTCCAAGCATGATTAATTCTCTTTTAAAAGTTACTATTGAATCTGCTTCCACTATCCATCCAAGCAGTACATTTCAGATCATAATAACCTATTGTATAAAATAAGATCTCATTTCTGGTTCTTTTGCTAATTACTTTAAACCTGTCTCCTCTGCCCTATGGCCAGTGGAAGTAGTTTCTCCTTATTTACTCCATCAAAACCCTTCATTAATTTGAATGCCTCTATTAAGACTCCTCTTAACCCCCTCTAGTCAAAGGAACATACAAACATACTATTAGGAGGAGGGTTGGGTCATTTGGTCCCACAAGCCTGCTCCGTCATTCAATAACATCATGACTGATCTGATCACAGCCCCAACTCCACCTTCCCACTTACCCCCAATAACCCATGACTCACTTGTTAGTCAAGAATCTATCTACACTACCTTAAAATCATTCATTGACCCTGCCTCCACCACGTTGGGGGAGAAAGTTCCAAAGATTCACGAACTTCAGGGAAAAAAATTCATCTCATCTCTGTCTTAAATGGGTAACCCCTTATGTTTAAGCTATGTCCTCTATTTCTGGCCTCTCCCACAACGGGAAACATCCGTTCTGCTTCCACCCTGTCAAGCCTCCTCAGGATCTTATATGTTTCTTCTAAACACCAATGGATTCAGGCCCAGCCTGTCCAATCATTCCTTGTAAGATACACCGTCAACCGACATATCAGTCAAGTGAACCTCTCTGAACTGCTTCTAACATATTTATACCCTTTCTTAAAGAAGGAAACAAAAACTGTAAACAGTACTTTGGATGTGGTCTCACTAATGCCTTGTACAACTGTAGAAAAACATCCTTATTTTATATTCCATTCCCCTCACAACAAATGACTACATTTTATTTGCCTTCCGAATTACCTGCTGTATGTGCATACTAACTTTTTGTGATTCATATAGCAGGACACCAATATCCTTCAGTACCTCAGAGTTCTGCAATCTCTCTCCATTTAAATAATATGCTGCTTTTCTATTCTTCCTGCCATAGTGAACATGTTCACATTCTCCCACATTATACTTCATCTGCAAAATTTGTGCCCACTCATTTAAGCTATCTATATCCCTTTGTACACTCCTTATGTCCTCTTCACAACTTACTTTCTTATCTAAGTTTGTATCATCAGCAAATTTAGCAACCATACATTTGGTCTCTTCATCTAAGTCACTGATATAAATTTAAATAGTTGAGGCTGTACCACTGGTCCTTGTGGTACTATGAAAAATGACTCATTTGTCACTACTTTCTGTTTCCTTTTAGCTAACCAATCCTCTAACCATGCTAATATGCCACCCCATATGCCATGAGCTCTTATTTTGCATAGTACACTTTGATGTAGCACATTATCAATGCCTTTTGGAAACCTACATACAGCACATCCACAGGTTCCCCTTTATCCACGTTGCTTGTTACTTCCTCAACAAACTCCAATAAATTATTCAAACATGGGGTGGGATTTTCCGGTCCCGCAGCAGAAATTCCCACCAAAAGTCAACAGACCTTCTGCTGATCCATCAAATTTTCTGTTCCACAATTCTCACAGTGGGCAAGACTCAAAAATCCCATCCATGATTTCCAATTAATGAAACTGAATCCCAATTTTTCTGGTCTCTGCATAACTGAAGTCCATCATCCCTGGTACTGTTCTCATACATCACCTCTGCACCCTTTCCAATGCCTCGACATTCTTCCTAAAACGTGGTGCCCAGAAATGTGCACAATATAGCAGCTGACACCTAACCAGAACTTTGGAGTAGAGGACCAAAAGAAGCGAAAGACAAATAATTCATAGGTAAATACAGAATTGCTGAAAATAATTCACACCTTTACTTATCACTCTTCCTTTGCTATGTTTCATTTTACAAGACCTAGATACTCACAGTGAGGAGCTGCCGAAAGCGTTAAGCTTTTGTCGAGTCTATTTGTAGGAATTGGGGAGTTGTTCGGAGGTATTGTTTTATTGATTATTGTGTTTACAGTTGTGGTTGTAGAAAGATCTGTTTGCCTTTGTTCATATGTAGCGGATCTGAAATGTAAAACCACATATACAAAGGATAAGAAATAATATAATCAACTTCCATTTTTCTTTCCCTTCCCCTCCCTTCCAGAAGATGCTGACTCATTGTCAAGCTCAGCTTCACTGTAACCAGACATGCTCTGGTATCTGACATGCTTTTGTATTTGTTCTAGGGTGCTACATTTATTGTCCATCCCTAAATGTCTTCTTGAATCTGAGTGCCTTGCTAAAGTATTTCAGATGAGATTAAGAATCAACCACGTAGCATGGGACAGAGTAACTGGTAGGCCAGGCCAGGTAGTCTTGGCAGATTCATTTTCCTGAAGGCTCAAACCAAAAAAACAGGTCTGTAAATCTCAACTTGTTTCATTAAACACCCAACCCTCTGGTCAGTGGCTAATGAAATATTAATTCATTCATGCAGACTTCCCTGTGAACGATATGAACAAGTAATGTTGAGGAATGTTGGAAATATTCCAAAAAAATTAATATTATTAAATAATAGGTTTCAAAAAATCAAAATGGCTTCAGAGAAATGAGGATAATTTTGCTCTGGAAAAACTACATGGTTGTCGGAGCCACCTTCTGAGCAAGACCTGGAACTGAGTATCGCATATTAGGGTGTGACAAGGTGTAAACACAATTAACATTGAAAGACTCACATATACTTTTGACATAGGGTTTTTGAACAGAATGATGACAGGACATAATGGATTTCAGTGGTATATATGGCATGTATTACTTCCCTTTCCTGCATCTCCTCTGCACCAATTAGTGCTACACTAAGGGAAGTCAGGCCATTAGCCCGGAACATTTTCATTTTTTTTCCAATTTAAAATGTACAATCTGTTCAATTTTGAACACTTTTACCCTTTACTTGTATTTTGAACTGGAAAGCTATCAATGATAAATTAAGTGACATTGGGTTTTCAGAAAACCAACCAAAGTATCGCTTCCTCAAACTATCTCAAAAGTAACACTTATTTTAACCAAAGCTCTCACTGCGCCCACCACACCCACCTTCCCCCACTCCTCCCTTGGAAGAGATTCTTCTCCTTGACAACTATTATTCCCACATATCGTACATGCTTTACAATTTTCTATTCACACGGCACAATATTCCCCTCCTACTTTTTCAGATCATTTTGACAATCTTTTCCTCTCCTCTTCCATTGCCAGCACTCCTCTTTCCATTCTTCTCATTTCAAACAGGTGATTGTTTCATCTGTCAATCCTGTTCAGACAGACACTGGTGCCCTTCTATCTCCACCGCAATAATAACTTGCATATTGCACCTTTAACATAATGAAAAATCCCAAGGTGATTCGCAGACACAACATGACACTATGGGACAGGTTGGTCTAAGGCTCTCGGAGTATCTTGAAGAAAAGGAGAGAGGCAGTGAGGGGGCAAGATTTAGGGAATGAATTCTTGAGTTTGGGGCCTAGACGGCTGAAAGCACAGCCACAAATGGTGGAACGTAGGAAATCAGGGATGCACAAGAAGCCAGAATTCGAGGAACACAGAATTCTCAGAGTTAGAAGGCAGGATGAGGTTACAGAGATAGAATAGGGCAAAACCAAGCAGGGACTTGAACACAAGGAAACTTGAGTATTTGTTGGACTGGGAGTCAATATAGTTCAGTGAATACAACAATGGGAGGTCGTAAACTGCCCTATACGTTCAAATGGTTGACATCCAATACCCAAACTAGGAAGTGATGAAAGCAAATGGTTCCTGTCTCCACCATCTGTGGTAATATCGTTTATCTCAGGTGTTGTTTCACGTATTGTTGTAGCTGCGATGGTGGAAGGAGGTGAAAGCTGTTCTTCATGGTCAGGAAGGGCTGAAACACAAAGTCACACAATCGCTGATTAGGCTATTCACACAATGAATGATTATAATGACAGTCTGTGCAGAGCAAACATTTAGGGGAAGAAATTTAACTCATGCTAGTTCCTTCATTTAAATGGGTGACACAATGTGAAGATGTCCTCCCAAAGCCTGATCAAAACTGGATCTCACACTTCAGCTGCATCAAACCAGCAAGCTGTAGGCCCCAGGGGGGATTTTGGGCGATAGGTAGGAGGCAATAGTGATGGTGCCAAGTGAAGTGGAGCAGTCCTGGTCCACAGTATTTTTGTGGAAACATTCCTGCTCCTCTGGGCTCCACAGAAATTACACTATAAACACATTTCCTACCTTGTTGTGAGCAATCTCCACTGGTCCCTTTAAGGACACTGGCATATGTGTAAATAACAGGAACTTGCTATTGGCAAATGAAAATATTGTGATGCAGTCAGTTTTCAATTTCACTCACCTGCAGAAAGAATAATATTACACTGATAATGAGTTAGATAACAGAATAGGAAGAGAGGAATGTTATGGACCATTTAATCCATTTATTTTACAGTCTTGAGGCCCTGTTGCTGGTCCCAATCTGACCATTCATCTGTTCTTGCCCTAAGTAAATTTCCTCTCTAACCCTTTTCTACTCCAATTGTAAGCTTTCATAGTTTAGATCATTTTCATTACTGTCTCTCAACTCTCCAGTGCCTTGAATACTATTTTCACCAGTCTTACTATTTGTGTAATGCTCGGTAACTTTTGTGACAGAAAGTCCTAATCTACCAATTATTTTCAAAACACGGGATCTCTGTACACATAGCAAAAGATTGCATTCAATCTTCTTCTGGATTGAAATTATTTTGCAAATTTATGGAGCAAGCACCTTAGCACGTGTAATAATAAAGGCTGAGGCTATAGAACTCTCCAATTCATGCTTCAACTGTGCCTGTAGGTCAGCGAATACAACAATGGGGGACCGGAACATGCGTAAACTGCCCTATACATTCAAATGGTTGACATCTAATACCCAAGCTAGGAAGTGATGAAAGCAAATGGTTCCTGTCTCCACCATCTGTGGTAATATCATTTATCTCAGGTGTTGTTTCACGTATTGTTGTAGCTGCGATGGTGGAAGGAGGTGAAAGCTGTTCTTCATGGTCAGGCAGGGCTGAAACACAAAGTCACACAATCGCTCTGATTAGGCTATTCACACAATGAGTGATTATAATGACAGTCTGTGCAGAGCAGACATTTAGGGGAAGAAATTTAACTCGTGCTACTTTCTTTATTTAAATGGGTGACACAATGTGAAGATGTCCCCCAAAGCCTGATCAAAATTGGGTCTCACACTTCAGCTGCATCAAACCAAAAGCTGTAGGCCCCATGGCAGAGTTTGGGTGATGGATGGGAGGAAATGGTGATGGTGCCAAGTGAAGTGGAGCAATCCTGGAACACAGTACTTCTGTGGAAACATTCTTGCTCCTCTGAGCTCCACAGAAATTGCACTATAAACACATTTTCTACCTTTCTGTGAGCAATCTCCATTGGTCCCTTTAAGTACACTGGCATTTGTGTGAATAAGACTGACTTGCTATTGGCAAATGAACACATTGTGATGCAGTCAGTTCTCAATTTCACTCACCTGCAGAAGGTATAACATTACACCAATAATGAGATAAATAAGACAATAGGAAAATTTGAATATTACAGACCATTTAATCCATTTAGTTTACAGTCTTGAGTCCTTGTTGCTGGTCCCAACCTGATCATTCATCTTTTCTTGCCCTAAATAAATGTCCTCTCTAACCCTTTTCTACGCTGATTGTAAGCTTTCATATATTAGATCATTTTCATTGGTGTGCCTCAATTCACCAGAGTCTTCAAAGCTATTTTCAACAGTCTTACTATCTGTGTAATGCTCAGTAACATTTTGAGACAGAAAATGCTAATCCATCAATTATTTTTAAGCCACAGGATCTGTTTGCATAGTAAAACATTGCATTCAATCTTCTTCTGGATTGAAATTATTAAGCAAATTTATGAAGCAATAAATACACCAAGCACCTCAGCACATGTAATAATAAAGGCTGGGGCAATACAGCTCTCCAATTCATGCTTCAACTGTGCCTGTAGGTCAGCGAATACAACAATGTGAGACCGGAGCATGTGTAAACTGCCCTATACATTCAAATAGTTGACATCTAATACCCAAGCTAGGAAGTGATGAAAGCAAATGGTTCCTGTCTCCACCACCTGTGGTAATATTGTTTATCTCAGGTGTTGTTTCACGTATTGTTGTAGCTGCGATGGTAGAAGGAGGAGAAAGCTGTTCTTCATGGTCGGGAAGGGCTGAGACACAAAGTCACACAATTGCTCTGATTAGGCTATTCATACAATGAGTGATTATAATGACAGAACAAAAACAGAATTACCTGGAAAAACTCAGCAGGTCTGGCAGCATCAGCGGAGAAGAACAGAGTTGACGTTTCGAGTCCTCATGACCCTTCGACAGAACTCATGTCAGTCTGTGCAGAGCAGACATTTAGGGGAAGAAATTTAACTCGTGTTAGTTTCTTTATTTAAATGGGTGACACAATGTGAAGATGTCCTCCCAAAGCCTGATCAAAATTGCTCTTACACTTCAGCTACATCAAACCAGCTAGCTGTAGGCCCCTTGGGGGAGTTTGGGCGATGGGAGGGAGGCAATAATGATGGTGCCAAGTGAAGTGGGGCACCATCTGGTGTAAGGTACCAGATTAACATAAGGCAACAAACATGCCTTAAATTACTGGCCCACATTTCTTTACAATACTTCAGCAGAGACAATTTTCACTGTCTAGAACAAGATGGCATATCCTTAAAATTAGAGTCAGGCTGTTCAGGGGTAATGTTAGAAAGTACTTCACAAAGAAGGGATTGGAAATCTGGAACTGTCTCTCCCAAAAAGCTGTTGAGGCTAGGTCAATTAAACATTTCTAAATTAAGACTGATAGCTTTTTTTTGTTAGATAAGCATATGAAAAGTTATGGAACCAAGATGGATAGGTGGAGTTAAGATTCGAATCAGCTATGGTCTAATTAAATGTCAAAACAGGCTCAAGAGGCTGTATGGCCTCCTTAGTTTGGATTGACTGCATGGGAAAGACCTTCTGAATTTACCTTTCAAAAAGTTCCCTCATTCAGACTATGGTTCTTGACACCTCTGAGGTGCCATGAGCCATGAATACTTTAAAAACTTTTTTTATATATATTCTTCTGTCACTATAGGGCTCATTGACCCAATATACACTGTATAGAACCAATGTGCATGGAACTGCTATAGCTTAACTTTTGGGGTATGAGGGGCCTTGAGGAGTGAGAGGGAGGAAGCAACGAACGAGCAAGAGGGGCTGCAAGTGGGACGGTTGGGCAAGTAAGTGTTACAGGACAGGCGGCAAGCATAAGAATCAGTGTGTGGGAGTGAGGTGGTGAGTGGACAGGGTTTGGTGAGCAGGCCGCAGGAAAGACAAATGCAGACCGCAAGTGGCTCTTGGGCCACATGCTGAACACCGATGTTCTAGGTGGTGGAAGTTTGGGTTTGGAAGGTGCTGTCAAAGGTAGCTTGGCAAGTCACTGCAGTGCATCTTGTATATGTTACACACTGCTGCCACTGTGCACAGGTGGTGGAGGGAGTGAATGTTTGAGGTGGAGGATGGGGCGCCAATCAATTGAGGTGCTTTGTCCTGAATGGTGTCAAACTTCCTGAATGTTGGATCTTCACTCATTCAGGTAAGTGGAGATTATTCCATCACACTCCTGACTTGCATCATGGCTTTGGGGAGTCAGGTGAGTTACTCGCTCAGAATTTCCGGCCTCTGATTAAGACTTGCATTCATAAAGAATCCTTTGCAAACATAGGATATCCAAAAAATGCTTTAGCCAGTAAAGTACTTTTTGAAAACGAAAACAAAAATACATGAAAAAACTCAGCAGGTCTGGCAGCATCTGTGGAAGGGAGCACAGTTAACGTTTAGAGTCCACATGACTCTTCAACAGAACTAAAGAAAAATAGAAAAGGGGTGAAATATAAGCTGGTTTAAAGGGATGGGGGGGGGTGTTGGGACAATAGATCTGGATAGAGGGCCAGTGATAGGTGGAGATAACCAAAAGATGTCACAGACAAAAGAACAAAGAGGTGTTGAAGGTGGTGATATTATCTAAAGGAATGTGCTAAGGGTAGAAAGCAGGACAAGCAAGGTACGGATAGCGCTAGTGGGGATGGGGTGGGGTGAAGGAATCAAAAAAGGCGAAAAGGCAGAGATAAAGCAATGGATGGAAATACATTTAAAAATAATGGAAATAGGTGGGAAAAGAAAATTCTATATAAATTATTGGAAAAAAACAAAAAGGAGGGGGAAAAATCAGAAAGGGGGTGGGGATGGAGGAGAGAGTTCATGATCTAAAATTTTTGAACTCAATATTCAGTCTGGAAGGCTGTAAAGTGCCAAGTCGGAAGATGAGGTGCTGTTCCTCCAGTTTGCGTTGAGCTTCACTGGAACAATGCAGCAAGCCAAGGACGGACATGTGGGCATGAGAGCAGGGTGGAGTGTTGAAATGGCAAGCAACAGAGAGGTCTGGGTAATGCTTGCGGACAGAACAAAGGTGTTCTGCAAAGCGGTCACCCAATCTGCGTTTGGTCTCTCCGATGTAGAGGAAACTGCATTGGGAGCAACGAATGCAGTAGACTAAGTTGAGAGAAGTACAAGTGAAATGCTGCTTCACTTGAAATGAGTGTTTGGGCCCTTGGACGGTGAGGAGAGGGGAGGTAAAGGGGCAGGTGTTGCATCTTCTACGGTTGCATGGGAAGGTGCTGTGGGAGAGGGTTGAGGTGTAGGGGGTGATGGAGGAGTGGACCAGGGTGTCCCGGAGAGAACAATCTTTTTGAAGTGTAGTCACTGTTATAATGTAGGAAACACAGCAGCCAATTTGCATATAGCAAACTCCCACAAACAGCCACGTGTTAATGACTAAATAATCTGTTTTTGTGGCATAGATTGAGAGATAAATATTGGCCAGAATGTCAGGGAGAGTACCCTGCTCTTCTTCAAAATATTGCAATGGGGTCTTTTATGTCAGAGACCGAGCAGACACGGCCTTGGTATAACATCACATCCAAAAAATTGCACCTCTGATAGTGCAGCACTCCCTCAGTGTTGCATTGGAGTGTTGGCCTTGATTGATTACGCTACTGAAAGTATAACCCCACACCTTACTATTCATATCTGCCACCATGGCAGATGGTGACATGTGAATTCAATAAAAATCTGGAATTACAAGTCTGATGATGACCATGAAACCATTGCCGATTGTCATAAAGACCCATCTGATCCACTAACGTCCTCTAGGGAAGGAAATCTGCTGTCCTTACCTGGTCTGGCCTACATGTAACTCCAGGCACATAGCAATGTGGTTGACTCTTAACAATAAATGCCCTCTGAACAAGGGCAATTAGGGATGGGCAATAAATGCTGGCCTAGCCAGCGACACTCACATCCCATCAATTAATTTTAAAAAGTACACAATATATGGCCCGCTCAATTACAGAGAAGGGCATCCTCCTACTCCTCCGTAATTTTTCTGGGGTTGGGCCAGATTTTTAAAGCATCATGGTTCACAGCCCCCCAAAGGAGCCATGAACCTTTGTCTGTGTAAGGGGACCTTATAAAAAGTAAAAGTCCTCCTCATGACCCCTATGCCAAGTTATGCCTCCCCACCAACTCCCCCATGGGCCCGCACGCTCTCCATGCTAAGAGCCCAGACATCCATTATTCCTGTTGAAACACCTGCACCCAAAGGAAAACGCTGCTTGATTAACAGCTCATTTGCTTTGATCTCTGCGATCAATATCACAATGTTGCTTACACTAACCTTGGTTTCAAAGGCTTGCAATTCCTGTTATTGATACTTTAAAGGATCTGGATGATTGACACTTCTATTGTCTCCTAGTGAAGTTACTTCTTAACATAGTAGAAAGTTATGAATGAATTCCTTCTTTGAAGCTTTTTTTTATATATATCCTTCTGTCACTATAGGGCTCACTGACCCACTATACACTGTATAGAACCAATGTGCACGGAACTGCCACAGCTTAACTCTTGGGGTATGAGGGGCCTTGAGGGGTGTGAGGGAGGAAGCAAGAAAGGGGCCAATGTGCCCCTTGCTTCTCTGATGAGGAGGTGGCAGCACAGCGAGAGGTCCTGTTTCCCCAGGATGGGAGGAGGAGGGCCCCCCACGTTACAAAGCGGGCCTGACGGAGGTGGTCAGCTCCATGGATGCTGTGCGGCAATCGTGGACCCAGTGCCTAAACCCTTCAATGATTTTCTGCGCTCTGGAAGGGTGAGGACCATGTCAGTCTTGGCCATTTTATCCAGCAGGTAGCCTTAGCCTTTGAGGCTCCCCCCATCCCCCACGTCTTAGTGTCGTTACTGCATTGGGCATTTGGTGCACGCTGGGTGGGCAAACAGATAGTGATCATGCTTACATCAGCCTGAGTGGTTGAGGAGAAGATGGGTTCTTCCCGCAGCATATGTTGGTGTTTGTCACATTTGAATAGTCTGGGGGCAACCTGCAGGAGAGGCAGCTAGACACATACGTAGAACGCCAACACATGTCTTATTGACGGTAATGAGATGGTGGAAGGGGAGCCTCAAGGTGTCATAGCCAAGAGCCATCTGGTGGCCTCGGCGCTGCACTGTTGTGCCTCCTTACCATGGGCGCTAAGACCCATGTGTTATTGAAAGTGATGGATGCCGAATGTGTCCAAGGTGGCCGTTGGGGGAGGGAGCTGGGAGCAGCCGTACTATTTTTTGGTGACTGATCACCAGGAGTGTGGACAGGAGCCGCTGGAGGCCTCAGATGGGCCACTGTGGTTGGGGTGCGGTGTGCACATGCAGAGCACATGGGTGATCAGCCCCAATTAATGGTGTTCTCTGTTCTGCAGGCGAAAACTGCGCACAACACCCAAGAGCATTTGAGGACTGGTGGTGGCCAGGCCATGCTGCACACAATGACCCAATTCGAAGAACAGGCCGTAGAGCTGGAAAGGAGCCAAGCGGCCAGGTCGGCGGGTGTCGGCGAGGCTGGGGTGGAGCGGCCAGTTTTTGAGGCCCACAGTCCCATCTACTCTGTCTTTCCGCCATCCAAAGCACTGATGATTGCTACAATCGTTAATGCAGCAATACTGCTCATTCACAGACTGATACAGTCAGACTTGTGGGTCATACACAAAGGTCCCTCGGCCCCTTGAGGATGCACGTCTCTAGCACCTTCCAAAGTCGCCTTATCCCATTTCTGACCACTATCCCCATGGCCTAACATGCCATGGCATCACTGCTGCACATCCAAATACATGTTGCATCTTAGGAGGGTTTGTACCTCCACCACCCTTTCAGCCAGTGCGTCCCACGTTACTCTGTCCAAAAGGTCCTCAGCACCTCACCTGTCAACCTCATGGCACTCAACTTAAATAAATGCTACATTAGTCATCCTTGCGCCAAGGGGAAATATTGCCTTCTGTCCACCTTGCCTATGCCCCTCATAACGTAATGAAGGTCAATAATATGACCTGTCAATCTCCTGTGCTCCATGGCAAATGTCACAAGTGTTCACGATGTTTCCTTATAACTCCAACTCTCCAGGCCAGCATACATCCTGGTCAGGAACCTCTGCACTCTCCCCACTCCAATGCCATCCCTCCCATGAAGTGCAGGTCACAACTGAACACAGAAGTGTAGCTGTGGCCTCGACAGCGTTTTCTGCACTTGCAACATGACCTCCCATTTCCTACGTTCTATTCCTCGGCTAATAAAGGCAATTCTGGCTTTTACTTTGTTAAACGCCTTATGTTCCTGTTCTGCTACCTTAACGGGCCTGCCCAGCAAGGTCACTGTAATCGTCCTTACTTTCCACGGTCCCACCATTACTCATGTTTGTCTTGTTTGTTTGTCTTGCCCAAGTGCATAACCTCACACTTATCCACATAACATTCCATGTGGCATTCCTTAGGCCATCTGATCAGCCTGTCTGTATGCGCATGTAATGTTTGGGCCTCCTCTTGACTATTTACCACCCCACCAATGTTTGTCTCCTTAGGTTTTTGAAGGTTGAGCGCATTAGGAGCCTGGGGGGAAAGGGATGAAAGGTGTTACTGGCTGAACACTAACTGATGCACTCTCCTTGTTGTTAATTTCAGCATCACTGCCAGGAGGATGTCCAGAGTCCCTCTTCCACACCTGAAGGGCATCAATTGGCATGAGCGTCACATCATTTCAGTGAGCCACGCACCAGCGCAGCGACTACCACATCGGTGGGGAATATGACGTCGGCTGGTGTCCCGGGGCACAGTGGAGAGGGCACTTCACAATCGCTGGAGGAGCTGGCACGGACAGAGAGTGCCAATAGCACGAGTAGCCGGAGGACTGCAGGGGACCAGGCACATGCTGAGTCGGGCAGTGATGACGTGCCTCTGGAGATGTCCGCCATGCAGCAGCTGCAGGAAAAGCGGCAGGGTGCGCGGGAGCATCTGGCAGGGTTGCATGAGGGTATGCTTGACTTGGTCTCTGTGGTGGAGGAATCCAGGCAGAGTGTCAGTGATGACATGAACCTCGTGTCAGGCTTCCTCCATTGAGAGGTTGGCGACTCTCATGGAGAGGGGCTTCCAACAGATTGAGAAACATCTGACTGGGTTACGCTCGGACCTGCAAGCCCTCACAGAGCTAATGGCCACAGGTGATCATTGGCAATGTGGGAGATGTTCTGGGCACCAAGTGTCCCAGCTCGGTGCCCATCCATCTGCGGTGAGCAGAGAGGTCCAAAGTGACCTCACGTCAGCGCGGCAGCTGCCTGTCGTCTCTGCGAGCTCCTGTCAGGGCGCTCTGGATGAGGGCAACAGCTCCTCTGCCCCTCTGCCAGTGACCGTTGCAACTGTTGAGCCTGCGACAACGGGGGAGTTGCCAGTTCTAGAGGACGGCCGCCAATGTCATTGAGGCCAACAGGACACTAGAGTCAGCAGGCTGTCTCACAAGCCATTCCGAGCGATGGGGCGGCACCCAAGACGAAGCACCCGCAAACATAAGCATAAGGCATGTTAGGCACTCCACGGGTTTCTCACTGGTGCTTTTCTGTTGCCCCTAGATTAGGGAATGTATATTTGTCAATGTCAGAGCAACGTTTTGTTCTGTTTTTTGTGGCACCATCTGATGGATGGGAATAAAGTCCATATTTGTTACCATGACTGAGAGTGTCTCCTTTGTGCTGCATTTGTATGTTTCACAGACATATCATGAGTGTTTGAGTGGACATTGATGTTTATATACGAAGCCCTTAGTTGCAGCTGATGAAGGGGAAGATGTAGCACTTACGTGCCGCATATGGACGCGCCAGGCAATGCTGGTCCTGCAGATCCATGTGTGTGGAGCTAGCTGAAGGTTTGTTGGATTAGAGTCTCCCAGATGTCCCTGCCTCCCGAGGAGGGGCTTCTGAAGTGTGGGCATGATTTAAACAGACCACAGCAGAAATTACAGTGGTTGCTATCTAATTCAATCTCGTCATTTCCAAGACATCACGGGAGAGCCAGAGCTCAGGGTACAGCTTCCTCTAGGTTATCAAATGCAGACCTTGAGGCAATGTTGGGGGCCAAAAAGGGAGAGGAGGGAGGCTGACTTCCTGGATGGTGGGAGGAGGAGGTGGTCACCTGCACAAATGAAGCAGGCCTGGCATGATATGGCAGTGACTGTGAGCACAGCAGGAGAGGAACACCTAGAATCTGGATCCAGCGCTGGAAACAGTCCAAACTCCTCCGATGCTTTTGAAAAAATGAGTGGCACCACCACACTCAGAACAGGTCCCTCCAGCAGACACACCAGTTGAGTTATCAAAATCCTGGAACACCCTTCCTAACAGCACTGTAGGTGTATCTACAAAACATGGCCTGCAGCGGTTGAAGGGCAGCTCACCACCACCTTCGCAAGGGCAATTAGAGGTGGACAATTAATGTTGGGCCAGCCAGCAATGCCCATATCCAGTGAATTAAAAAAAAGTCTGAGGGCCCATGTTGCTCCTGAGCATGGAAGGAGTTTGTGTCCAGGGAACTTACAGATCCCAACCCCAGTGAGCACAGTTCCCTCTGTAGTGCTGAATCCATTGAAGGTGATGATATCCTCGTATCTAATCTTCTTTCTCACATCCTACTACCTCCCCCTCATCCCATAATTTCTTCTGACATACAAGCTGCAGATGATGTAAGCATGCAACTCCTACTTTTCCCCCCTCCCTTGTATATTTTCCCCCTCAGGTACAGGGGAATTGCAACTTGGTCAGACCATGGAGGCAGACCATGAAGAGACTGGTGATGAATGCCCTCTGGCACTCGATTTCACATTTACAGCCGCCAGTTCAGATATTGACACTGCTTCTACATTAGAGAATGGATTAGATGCGGAATCAGCACACAGTGAAATAACCAGGTGAGGAGGAGTGAATTGGCTCCCCTCTATTCAGACTCATGTGTTATTCACAACAACGCTTTTTAAAATTTCTTTTCCCCATGGATCCGTTTTCCAAAACCAAATGTGTTTTTTTACTGTCTACGCAGCGAACAATAAGGAGCCAATCACAGGGTTTTCCTAAGTCAAAGAAAGTGCAAGTTTAATAGCTACTAAACCTGAGTGAAGAAAGTAATAAAAGACGCATCGTTACACACAGGCACACACACTAGCAATCTAGCAATTCCCCATTGTCTTAATAGGATTACAGTTGATTAAAGTCCAGCACTTTGCATTTTTAATACCTTCCTTAGTCTTGATGTCTGTAGATTACCCGAAATGTGTCTCTCTTTACACTTCCTTAGGGGGAAGGGGTGGGAGGGATCTTGTTTGCTTTTCCCACCTTCAGCTTAGAAGGTGAATTCACCTTTTAAAGCAGTTTTTGCTGTCTCATTTCAAATTAAAAAAAAACCTTCAACAGAAATTCTGCAAAAATTATTTTTCAAAGAATAAAGAGCTGTGACTTCATGATACTCCCGCCCCTCAAGGAATGAAATAAGATTCACTCTCATTTTGCTACAAGGTGTATGAAAGAGAGAGCAGAACAATCACGGACAAAAGGCAGGATGCAAATACTGCAGAAGAAACCATACAAAGGAAAAGCAGGGGATTGTCTACCATGGGGAAGCAATGTTTTAACCGCAAGAAGCCGCATTATTTCGCACACAAGTGCTTGCCTAGAAAAAAGCAAGACAAGCCTACACAGATGGCCATGGAGATACATCAACAGAAGAGTCTGATGAAGTACTATACACCATTCAACATGTTGGCCAGAATTTTCCTGTCGGCGATTTGGGGGCGGGGCCTGCTCACCGACAGGAAAATTATGCGGGATGACGTCAGGAGGAATCCCCAATGTCATCCCGGTCCCTTTAAATTTCTAGAAAGACGGGCGGACAGTGAAATCAGCTGTTCGCCCGCTGACCTATCAATGGCCAATTGAGGCCATTGACAGAGTAATTAAGATAATTAAAGAACTGCTCATCCAACCTTAAGGCTGGCGGGCAGGCCAGGAGCCCCATCGGGCTTCTGATAATACATGAAACCTCATCCACTGGTGGGATGAGGTTTCATGTCCGTTTTTAAACATTTTAATAAATTTTATGTGATATTTATTAACATGTCCCATCTCATGTGATATTGTCACATAAAGAGGACATGTTAATAATTTTCTAATTTTTCTATTTTTAAAAGTTCTTTAGACTTTTAGTAATCTCCCTGAGACTGAACTTAGTCTCAGGGAGCAGTGTGCTCTTTCGCGAGCATGCACGAAAGAGCGCACTTTGACATTTGGGGAATCCCTCCCCCTCTGCACAGGAAGCGCATAGCACTTCCTGTTGGGCAGGCCACTGGGCGGGCCTTAATTGGCCCGCCCACTCAAAATGGCGGCGGGTCCCGTTTCAGCCGCGGAGTTCGGCTACCCGCCCACCGCCGAGCCGGTAGGGCCCGCCTGCCAACCGAGGGCAAAATTCTGCCCGTTGGTTCTGTCAAGTCTATAGGTGTTGAATAGTTTGTGATCATTACAATGATGACTGTATTAGGAGAGTATCAAGTAAATAAGTGTCAAATGGACACTGGTGCATCTTGCAACATTATGATCTTCACAGACCTGTGCGAAATGGCTCAACATGGCGATCCAAAAATGAAGTCTTTGTAAGTAAGATTGAGGCTATATGATGGAATGATACTCATACTGAGAGGAAAATTAGTCTGAGAGCCCAATGCAATGGCAAGAATGAGGATCTGGAGCTCCAGCTCATAGATGGGACACAACAGTCTAAGGCTTGGACTGGTAACCCTAAATGTGTCAGAGATTTACAACTTGCCTCAGCACACACAACCATTAACTACCAAACTAGTAGAGTACAAGATGTGTTTACAGGGTTGGGAAGTCTACCAGGAGAATATCATCTAGACAGTAGATGAGAGCGTAAGAGCAATTCAGCACCTGCCAAGAAGAGTCTACCAGGAGAATATCATCTAGACAGTAGATGAGAGCGTAAGAGCAATTCAGCACCTGCCAAGAAGAGTTCCAGCTGCCCTCAAGTCCAGCCTAAAAAACAAGATAGAAGAGCTGGAAAAGAAGGGAGGAATCAAGAAAGTGACAACTCCTACAGACTGGATTAGCAGCATGGTCGCAGTAAAACAACCTGGAAAGCTGCGAGTTTGCTTAGACCCAATGTATCTAAATATAGCGCTAAAGAGGTCTCTCTACCCCATGTCACTCTTCGAAGGAATTTTGCTGCAACTTGCCAAGGCAAAGATCTTTAATACCCTAGATGCAAAGGATGGTTACTGGCAAGTGAAGCTGGATGAAAGCAGCAGCTTTCTAACTACATTCTGGATGCCATTCGGGAGATACAGATGGTTGTGCATGCAGTTTGCCATTTCCATGGCTCCATGAGAGTTTCAATGCAAACAACATGAGATCGTCAGTGATCTTCCCAGGTGGAAGCCATAGTGGATGATCTACTAGTCTATGGATGTGGAGACAGTGAAGACACCATGGTGGACCATGGTCAGAATTTAATACGACTGCTACCGAGAGCTTGCCAGATGAATCTGAAGCTGAACAAGAAAAATACTTCAATTGAAGATGCCTGAAGTCAAGTACATAGGTCACATATTGATGGCAAAAGGACTTCGTCCAAACCCTGACAAGGTGAGAGCTGTGGCATCAACGCAACGACCAATAGGTGTGAAAGCAGTACATCGGTTTGTTGGATTCATGAACTATTTAGCAAAATGTTTGCCTAATTTGTCATCGGCAGTGTGAACCATTACTCAAGATCACTGCCAAGGATGTGCAATGGTATTGGGGCACAGAACAAGAAGCAACATTCACTAAAATCAAACGACTAGTGACAACAATGCCATGTGCTGAAGTACCTTGCAGTGTGACATCAGCGAGACGGGTTTTAGAGCAACCCTAGTGCAGCAAGGACAACCAGTTGCATTTGCATCCAGCGATCTAATGCAAACCAAATGGAACAATGCTACACTAAGATCGAGAAAGAGTGCCTGGCTATTGTTTTTTCTCGTGAGCATTTTCATCAATGCTTGACAAGGTAACAGTGGAGTCCAACCACAAGTCACTTCAAAGTATCTTCCCGAAACTGCTATAATCTGCTCCAAAGCATCTGAAAAGAATGGTACTTCATTTACAGAGGTACCACCTGGACATGACATAAAAACAAGGGAAACAGATGTACATTGTAGACATGTTGTCCCCATGAAGAAAGTTGAGGATGCTACAACAGAATGTGAAATCTTTCAAGTTCAATGTGCATCAGCAGCTCAACGTGCTCTGGAAGTCGTCAACCCAGGAGACAGTGAATCTGACAGACAAGCACCTCGCTCAAATCAAGCAAACTACCCAATAAGATGCAACTCTCCAAGTGCAGCAAGAAGTAGTGATGGAAGGATGGCCCGAGATCATTAAGGACACACCTGTGGCCACAAGAGCATATTGGGCATACTGAGGTGAATTGTCAGTCCAAGAAGGCATCTTGTAGAAAGGAAACAATGTCTTCATCCCTAAAGAGATGAGGAGAGATGCTGAAGTGCATTCATTCAAGCCACCAAGGAATTGACTCGAATCTGAGGAAATCAAGAGAAGTGCTCTAATGGCCAAACATGAGCAATGAAATTAAAGACCACACTGGCCAGTGTGATGCACATAATGAGTACCAAGCTAAACAAGCTAGAGAGCTGCTGATGATGCATGACTTCCCACACAGACCGTGGGTGAAGCTGGGAGTAGACCTCTTCAGTAGAGCAGGAACTGATTGTCTTGTCACTGTAGACTTTTATTCTGACTACTGGGAGGTAGACCAGCTGACTTCAATGTCAACAGGAAAAATAGTAGAATGCCTGAAAGCACATTTCAGTCGTGTAAGAGTTTTGGATTGGGGGCCACAGATACCTAAGGTAGGCAGTCGACAATTCATAAATAATTTAAAGATAGTTTATTAAGAAGTAACAGTTTAGAAACGATGTATTAATTAATTAGACAGAAAAAATAAACGACCTGTGACAGGTGAGTGGTTTACTGATCCCAGAGGACAAATGGACAGTTGGCACAGAGTGTCTTGATTTCAGTAGCTTGTGATTAGCAGCATTCTGCTCTCTAGTGGAACTGTCAGGGAACTCTTCCCTCAGTCATCCTCCTCTTTTTTGTGAAGAAAAGGACTGCCTGATGAGCACTGCCACCTTACCAGCACCTGCCTCCTGACCCCAAGCACTTGTTGATATACTCTTTTTTTCTGGGGGCTGATAGCTTACCCAGTGTCAATCACCTATTCACATCTTCTGACTAATGGATACAGGACAGGTACCCAAAATGTTAGGATGGTTACCTCCTCCTCTATTCGTCACCTGTTTGAGGTCAGCTTTTAGTTTACATCATGCTGAGGGTCATTTCCTGGCCCTTTCCAAACACTTGCATAGAAAAGGGGATACACAAGATGCCATCCTACCAATTTAGGAATGTCAACATGGCAGCCTGAACCAAGTGACCTTGCCATTTCCAGGGACTGTTTAGAAGTTGGAGTGATTGCTTTTCAAGAGAGAAAATCAATGCTATTTAGCTAATCTCATTAAAGTTCTATACTATGCACAAAATACCAGTTTATTAAAGGCCCCAAATTCTTACAGTCAGTACGGTATTCCAGAGATTTTAATGATTGACAGTGGCCCTCAGTTCACGAGTGAAGAATTCAGCTGCTTCACAAAGGATTGGGCAATTCAACATTACACATCATCTCCACACTATCCCTAGTTGAATGGAAAGGCTGAGGTGGCAGTGAAAATTGCCGAAGCAATCATCAAGAAATGGAGCAGATCTGTATACAAGGCAATCCTCAAGTGAAGAAATACATTGACTGAAGACATGGAAAGTGGTCCAGTGCAAAGACTAATGTCACGCTGCACACAAACTACTCTGCCAATAGCAAAAAAGCTACTGAATCCAGAATAATAACAGGTGTGAGTGGAAAAAATCAAGGTGAAATGGCAAAAAACTAAATTTCATTTTGATAAGACTGCCAAACCCTTGCCAGAGTTGAGCATTGGAGAGCCAGTCAGGGTACAAACCTTCAATGCTCTCAACAGGAGTCTGCCCACCTGGCAACCTGAGACATGCATAGAGAAGATGTCAGCTCAATCGTATGTGGTGGAAGTGAATGACCACATATACTGGTGCAAATGCAGGCATATCTGCTCAACCAGAGAAGCTGTTCCTTCACTGCCGTCAGCAGGTCAGGAAGATGGAATCTCACCAGCTGTACTGAGTACAGAACTACCATCGATCCTAGGGCTCCACAAGTCCCCAATAACAGCAATGGAACAACAAATTACCATGGCAACTAGTGCCACGGGAACGACACTCTCCAGACAAGGACATCACCTAGACAAGAACATCACCCAGACAAATAGCCAATGACAATGCACACACGTAACATTAAGAGGTCTGCTTGGTTTAAAGAATATGTGCAATGAAGGTGCAAACACTGACTAGTAGAACAAACAGTCGCTGATGCATGAGAACTGTGAGTGTATAGTGGGTAACCTGGGTAACTCACAGTTACAAATGATCATGTATGTAAATTTGTCCTTTGGTCATTAGGAAAAAGGGTATGTTTGTGTCTTTTGTTCATTATGAAAGGGGGGGCGGGGGGAGATATGTGGGTTTTAAAATGCAACGAGGCTACATGTCCTCTCTGGCTTTCTGCATTATGTGACCTCTGCCATGAAGGACTATCTCTGGAAGCTGCCATTTTAGTTCAGTTCAATAAAGACCACGCACTAAGAAAGTGTAGGTTTGGAATCCCCTTCAACTGGGAAATTTATGGTATAAAAAATTCCAGGTCCACGGACATTTAGGCCTCATGTTTGGTATTATAAAATACAAAAGCCCAGTTGCAGCCAAGACACAGGCTGGGCAGAAAGGGATTAATTCAGACATTCAGTAAAAAACAGTGGCTCATGTAAGGATTTGGACATTGACTAATTCCTTTCAGAGTGATTATAGTACCAGGGAAATGGCATTACCTGCCACTGACTCATGTAATTAAGAGTCTGATTATTCAATACAATGGCACAAGGAACAGGTCATCAATGCAATATGCTCAAGAAATAATAATGCCCCTAAGCTCTCCAGCACAAACAATAGTACTGGAATCTGGCATTGCAACTATGATTGGTTCCTCTCAAGGAGGGAGTTAGGCAGTAGACTAAAAAGCAAGACCTCTCGGGTTGTAATCTCTCGATTACTCCCAGTGCGATGTGCTAGCGAGCTCAGAAAAAGGAGAAAGGCACAGATGAATACGTGGCTTAAAAGTTGGTCAAGGAGGGAGGGTTTTAGATTCCTGGATCACAGGTACTGTTTCTGGACAAGGTGGGACCTGTACAAGCAGGACGGTCTACATCTGAACCAGAGCGGGACTAACATCCTTGCGGGCGGTTTGCTAGTGCTGCTGGGAGGAGTTTAAATAATTTGGCAGGGAGAGGGGACACAGAATGTTAGCAGAATAGGGACACATCATGATACAGTAAAACAATCAAGTCAGAGGGAGTACAGCTGCATTAAGTTTCAAGGGACCAAGGCAAGGCTGGATGGCCTCTACTTTAATGCTGTGAGTATTATAGGTAAAACAGATGAGTTAAGGGTGAGGATTGACATGTGGAATTGTGATATAATAGCCATCACTGAGATGTGGTTGAGGGAGGGGCAGGATTGGTAGCTCAACATTCCGGGATATAGAATCTTCAGGCAAGAGAGGGGAGGGGGTAAAGGAGGAGGAGGCATTGCATTACTAGTTAAGGAGTCAGTCACTGCAGTAAGGAGAGATGATATCTTGGAGGGGCATCAAATGAAGGTTTGTGGATAGAGTTTAGGAATAAAAAAGGGGCAGCCACATTTTTAGGTGTTTATTATAGACCCCCAGATAGTCATCGGGAAATTAAGGAGCAAATATGTGCACAATTTGCGGAGGCGTGTAAAAACAATAACAATAGGGTAATTATATTAGATGATTTCAACTTTCCCAACATTAATTGGGATAGACATAGTGTTAAGGGCTTGGGTGGAGTGGATTCCTTGAAATGTGTACAGGAGAACTTTTTAGGTCAATATGTAGAGGGTCCAACAAGGGATGGCGCAGTGCTGGACCTAATTCTGGGGAATGAAGCCGGACAGGTGGCTGAGGTGGTGGTGAGCAAGCATTTTAGTGATAGCGACCACAACATGGTACAGTTTAAGTTTGTTATGGACAAAGAAATAGATAAGTTGCAAAAAAATGTTTTGGATTGGCGGAGAGTGGATTTTAGTAAAATAAGGCAGGATCTGGCCAAGGTAGACTGGGAACAGCTACTTGTGGGGAAGTTTACAGAGGAGCAGTGGGGGGCATTCAAAAAGGAAATGGGGAGGGAACAGGTTCAACATGTTCCCTCTAGGTTGATAGGAAGGAGTAACAAGCCCAGAGAACCATGGACGACCAGAGATATTCAGGTTATGATGAGAAGGAAAAGAGAGGCTTTTCGCAGGTAGAAGGGAAACAAATCAGCGGATGCATTAGTGGGGTACAGAAGGTGCAGGGTGGAGCTTAAGAAAGCAATTAGGAGAGCAAAGAGGGGATATGAGAAAGCTCTGGCTGGTAAAAGTAGGGAAAATCCCAAGATATTCTATAAGTATATCGATGGGAAGAGGATAACCAGGGAAAGAGTAGGGCCCATAAAGGACCAAGGGGGCAATCTATGGGTGGACATCGCTAGAGTGTTGAATGAATACTTCACATCCGTCTTCACCCAAGAAAATGAGGATGAAGATATCGAACTCGGGGAGAGAGACTGCGAGGTTCTTAAGCAAATTGATATAGGGAGTGACGTGTTGGAGGTGTTAGCAGGCTTAAAAGTGGAAAAATCTCCAGGTCCGGATGATTTGTGTCTCAGACTGCTGAGGGGGGCAAGGGAGAAGATCACAGGAGCTCTGACCCAAGTTTTTAATTCCTCTCTGGCCACAGGGGAGGTGCCAGAGGACTGGAGAACAGCTAATCTGGTTCCGCTATATAATAAGGGTTGTAGAGATAAGCCAGGGAACTACAGGCCAGTGAATCTCACGTCAGTGGTAGGGAAACTATTAGAGAAAATTCTGAAGGAGAGAATCTATCTCCACTTAGAGAGGTAAGGTTTGATCAGGGATAGTCAGCATGGCTTTTTCAGAGGGATGTCATGCCTAAAAAATTTGATTGAATTTCTTGAGGTGACCAGGTGTGTAGATGAGGGTAGTGCAGTTGATGTAGTCTATATGGATTTCAGCAAAGCCTTTGACAAGGTCCCACATGGGATACTTATAAAGAAGGCAAATGCACATGGGATACAGGGTAATTTGATAAGGTGGATTCAAAATTGGCTTAGTTGCAGGAGACAGAGGGTGATGACAGAAGGATGCTTTAGTGGCTGGAAGCCAGTATCTGGTGACATTCCACAGGAATTTATGCTGGGTCCCCTATTATTTGTCATTTATATAAACAACATAGATGGTGACTATGTCGGGGGTAGGATTAGTAAGTTTGCAGATGACACAAAGATTGGCTGGGTGGTTAATAGTGAGGTTGAGTGTCTTGGGCTACAGGAAGATATAGACAGGATGGTCAAATGGGCAGATAAGTGGCAGATGGAATTTAACCCTGAAAAGTGTGAGGTGATACACTTTGGAAGGAGTAATTTGACAAGGAAGTATTCAATGAACGGCATGACACTAGGAAGTTCTGAGGAACAAAGGGACCTTGGCTTGTGTGTCCATAGATCTCTGAAGGCAGAGGGGCATGTTAGTGGGGTAGTGAAAAAGACATATGGGACACTTGCCTTTATCAATTGAGGCATAGATTACAAAAGTAGCATGGTCATGTTGGAGTTGTATAGCATCTTGGTGAGGCCACAGCTAGAGTAGTGTGTGCAGTTCTGGTTGCCACATTATAGGGAGGATGTGATTGCACTGGAGGGGGTGCAGAGGAGATTCACCAGGGTGTTGCCTGGGATGAAAAATTTAAGTTATGATGAGAGGTTGGATAGACTTGGGTTGTTTTCGTTGGAGCAGAGAAGACTGAGGGGTAATCTGATCGACAAGATTGAGGGGCATGGATGGGGTGGATAGGGAGCAGCTGTTCCCCTTAGTTGAAAGATCAGTCATGAGGGGACAGAAGTTCAAGGTGAGGGGCAAGAGGTTTAGGGGGGATGTGAGGAAAAACTTTTTTACCCAGAGGGTGGTGACAGTCTGGAATGCATGCCTGGGAGGGTGGTGGAGGCGGGTTGCCTCATATCCTTTAAAAAGTACCTGGATGGGTACTTGGCACGTCATAACATTAAAGGCCAAGGGCCAAGTGCTGGTAAATGGGATTAGGTAGGTAGGTCAGGTGTTTCTCGCATGTCGGTGCAGACTCGATGGATTGAAGGGTCGCTTCTGCACTATGATTCTGTGAATAGGGTCATTCAAAACTTCAACCCTGGAGCCAGGTGCTATTACTGTGCCACCTCAAGCAGCAGGAGAATTGTTCACACAGTGAGAACTGATACTATTCATCTTGGATATATCTCCCATGGAAAAAACCCTGTAGTGTTTCAACCAGCATGATTTGATCACATTTGTCGGGACTAATGTGTAGAATAAATTAAGAGTGCTAACTTCTGGACATTGGAACAGCAGGAACTATGTTTGATATATCGGAGCTGAATTATTACAAAAAGAGCATTACAGAGTTTTTTTCTCACTGCAGTCGGAAGGAGGATCAGGACCTACAATCAACACTGGATGGACCAGTTGTGTTGGGGATTGTAAGTAGTTTCAGCCATATCGTAGTGATATTGGTCTGAGGGTTTCGAAACATTTTGGGACAAGAAATAGAGTTTTGCCTGTATTTTGTAAGTTTTAAACTTGAGTTGTTGTGACGTCGCGGTGGGTTAGCTATGAATTGGGGTGTTGATTTCAGCCAGCCACAGGAGGTTTTATACTGAGGGCAGGATGCTTTAATTTCAGGGTTCTCCTGACGTATCTGTATTAGGGACATCAGTGAGTTGAGCTGAATACCGTGTCTGTGTAATTTTGGTGTTTATAAATCTTAAAGTCCAAGAACCACTTAAAGGGGGGCAACGGGAACCCTGACAAAGACACTAAGAAACACTGCTGTCTTTAAACTCCAAACAGCATCTGCCATCACATTTGATTTCCTTGCAATGTAGATGGTTTTTTTTTATAGGTGAAATGATTACATTCACAACCTATCTTTATTGGAAAAGATAATTCTGACCCCTGGGGCAGGAGCGTCAGGCAGAAGCGAAGATTTTGGTTTCAGAACACAGTGCCTGCTCCCTTCTTCAAATCCTGATTAGGTATTGTCCAAGGGGTCTTAGTTTCTTACATTGCTGTTACCACCCATATTGTTAACAGTCAACTGCTCTCGGTTACCTGTATGGGCATTCCGCACTTCTCGCTATGTAAATTAAAATTCCTTTGGCTGTAGGGCTGAACTGCTCATGTCAGGCTCAACTCTTTTCCCATCCACCTCTCCAACCTGTGCATTTATTTGCTCACTCCCAGGAACTTTTACAAATCTTATTGCTGAGAGGTTAGTGGGCTGCAATTTGGTTTTTGCCTCCTGTAGTTATTCTGGTTTAGTTTCTGGCTTGGGTAAAAGAACAACTGGGAAGCTTCAGCTACTGCTGCTTGGCTCCATTAGCTGGTGCTCCAGTGTGTAGTTAAACTCTTCCCAAACTTGGGCTAGCTCTTCCAGACCTAGATGATAGGGATGTTGCCTTAGAGAGCGGCCTCTCCCACATCCACATCATGTACAGCTAAAGTGGTGCAGCCCGCCTTGTCTCAACAGAGACTTTAATATTCAGTGAGCAGCTGTCAGGTCTCCTCACTTCTGCATTTAGGAGGGTGAATAGAATGTCCAATTTCACTAGAATTTTTGTCTTTGTTAGCCAGATAGTATGTGGCTCAATGTGGGCCTCACCCACATCTCCCTCCAATTCATCCTCACGGTTCCTCTCATCTTTTTTGGGAATGAGTTTGGTTTTCCTCTAAACTGCCTCATGTCCTCTGGAACACTTCTGCCCTCAGGTGGATGTTCAATTCCTGCTGTACTCCATGTTGCACTCCATCTAAAGTAGGACATCACAGTTTTCCTGGTCGATTTGGTGAATTCCCTGGTCTCCACTTAAATCTGCCATGAAGCTATCTGCTAAACAGATCATTGGTTCATCAGCTCCCTTCTTTGTCTTGGGAATAGGTATTCCTCTAACCTGTTCCAGGTCCCGTGAACACCACTGCCCCCAAGTGAATGTTCAGCTCCTACTGTACTCCTTGTGGCTTTTCAGCTGGGTGAGGCCTCTCCCCCACTACCCGCTTGTCTGTTTGGGAACTCATCACCTTGTAAATCTGAAAGAAGGTTTCCATGAGCCATACTTCAGGCAAATCTTCAACCTTTACCTTCTATATTTTGAATGATTTGACTTCCCTCAGGCCCTTCAACCAAGCAAGTCATCTCCCTCGCAGTGTTTACCTGCTTTGGAACTCTCCTGATCATTAACTCTGATAAGAACATATCTGTCAATCCAATTTCTGGCTCATTCTCATTGTCTGTTTTGAATTCCACTGGTCCTTCCCTGACCTCCTTGGACTCTTACGCTGGCCTAACCTTGGCCTTTTTAAACTCAAGCAGCTTTTCCTTAGCTACTCCAATCCTCATAGGTTCTATTGCCTCCTTTAGGGCCTCTGTTCTGTTTCTGGCCTCTTTAAATGCAAGCAGCCCTTCCCTCGCTACTGCAAACCTTACAGGTTTCATCACCCTCTGCAAAACCTCTGAATCATTCACAGTTCCCTGTACTCCCACAGATTCCTGCTTGCTTCCTCCAGCCTCATTGAACTGTCCCTGACTTTTTGGGAGTACTATTCTCCAGCCTGCCTCGGTCTCCCTTTCCATTTCCCGTAGTCTTCTTTTGAAAGCTTCCTCCCCTTTCTCTTTCCTCTCTCTCTAATGCTTGGAGTTCTAACTTTTTAGTCTCTGTTCTAGCTGTATTTTTTCCAATTATTTTTCTGTACTCTTGTTTTAGGTTTGCAACCTAATTCTTTGACCATGCATTTTACTATTGTACACGTGACAGCTTTCCAGCGAAATTCTAATTCTAAGTGCCTAGCCATCGCCGTTAACTCTTCGAGCCATAGAACTTTTAAATCCTCAAAAGTAACTTCTCCCTGTTCTAAGGCGGCACTGGCATCAAATGTGGATATTTTAGTGCTTTAGTATTATAGACCCAAGAAAACCTTTTGCAGTTTTGAAATTGTTTTTGAAAGAACAGTTTACCTCCCCTGCTGTAATTTGTTT
This sequence comes from Carcharodon carcharias, assembly GCF_017639515.1. Classification (NCBI taxonomy): domain Eukaryota; kingdom Metazoa; phylum Chordata; class Chondrichthyes; order Lamniformes; family Lamnidae; genus Carcharodon; species Carcharodon carcharias. Next base: position 23,692,558 of record NC_054475.1, read on the forward strand.
GCTGGTTTGTGGGAACAAATCTCAGATACAAGCCCCCAGTTAAATTACAACCAGGTGGAGGGAGAGTGAACTGGCTATGCCTCTATTCAGCCTCCTCGGCTGATCACCACAAATGTATATTTTTTTTTAAAAATTGCTTTTCCCCACAGATACCTTTTCCAATCCAAATGTATTTTTAAAAAAAAAAACATATTTACAGTGAGCAATAAAGGGCCCAATCAGGAGGTTTTGAGTCGAAGAAAGAGAAAATTTATTAGCTACTAAACCAGAGGAAAATAAATAATAAGATGCAACGCGTCTCACACATACAACCCCCCGTTGCTTCTTTTTTACATCAAAATCTTTTCCGTGGTTCTGGCCTGACCTGACCTTCCAACTCAGGCTGGAAGAGAACTGCACAGGGCATCGCATTCCCAGGACCTCTTGTAAAGAGCTTCAGCGTCAGATGCAAGGAGGCCATGTAATTGCAGTCAAGTTCCCTTTTAAAAAAATCTGTAATCTGTTTTCCAGAATTCGATGAGTTTCTTCTGAGGTCCTTTCCGAGAGAGAGATAGAGAGAGACGGAGAGAAATAGAGAGTAACAGAGACAAAGAGCATGAGAGAGAGAGAGAGAGAGAGAGAGAGAGAGAGAGAGAGAGAGAGAGAGAGAGAGAGAGAGCGCGAGCTTCCTTACTGCTCCATTAGCAGCTTTTCCAGGCTCCTCTGCTTCTGCTTGGCTAAAAAGTTCTTAAAAAGTGCTGCTTGCTGTATATTCCTAAGGAATTTGATTACCATGTCTGCTGTAGTCATTGTTGGAGAACACATAATCACCATTTTGATGTTTCAACTCAGAAATTTTGACATTTCATGATAGTAGAAACTGTTTTTTCATCCTCCACAGGGGTTTGAGTGTCTGTTAGTTGAATATCCTGGCTGGTTAGAAGTTCCCCATTGTCTTAATAGGATTACAGTTGACTAAATTTCAGCAGTTTGCAGTTTTAAATAATCTTGCCTAGTGTTGGGTTTCGACGTCTGTAGATTACCTGAAATGTGTCTCTCTCTTCACACTTCCTGCAGGGGAATGGCCTTGTTTGCTTTTCTTACCTTCACCTCAAAAGGTGACCTCACATTTTAAAGCAGTTTGTGATGTCTCATTTCAAATTACAGGGCTTCAGCTGAAGGATTTTAAAAAAAAAAACATTTTTCAAAAAATAAAGGAGCTGTGACTTCACGACAATGGTGAGACGTCCGGTATGTGTGGGCTGCACAGGGGATAAGGAGACAAGGATAACTAGGTGCAAGCATGCTAGAGGATGGTTGGGCATGAGTTATATTGCCCAGGGTTTAGCTGAGCGCTCCAATGAGCCAGGGTATAGGAGAACTCTGATGGGTTTGTCCACAAAATGGTGCACTGGGAAGCCTGCCAGGAAACCTGATGACACTGTCAATGTGCATAGAGACGCCCAGCAGTCACTTGGCACCGGGCTTTGCACAGAGGTTGGAGCACATCCTTTCCACTAAAATGTTCAATCGCTGTAACGGAAATTCAGATTGCTATCTTGCAAGCTCAGATTGCTGCTATCGTGGGTATGGATATCCGTGTTTGGAAGGGTGAGCAGGGTGTCACAGAACTCCAAGGGAGTGGCAGTGACTTCAGGAAGAAGAAACCCATTCTGCTCTCTCAGGAAGACTGCACCACTACCACTCCATCAATGCCTTTGCTTTTACTTGGCCGCCGGCCAGTCTGCTGCCACCCATGCGGAGATGGGGCAGTCTGAAGCTAGGCCTTCTGTGCCCACAGCCGCTGGAGATCATCCTCCAAGAATATCTGCAGCCTCACCTACTGCCGGTCAACAGCCTGTCTGCAATCATTGGGTTAGCACTGCTTAAGAGCAGCAGGACAGGCAAAGGCACATTGTGATCTCTTTAGGCTTGTTTGGCATGATTTCATTTATAAATTTGGATTGGAATGTGCAATTTGCATTGGCTTTTATTTCTGCATTCTGGCCAAGAGGATGTGATGGTCAGTGACAGAGTGAAGGTCGGTGGTACTGATGGTGAGTGGGGAATTAGGGTTAAGGTTACTGATATGCCACTCAGATGAGTTCCTCACATACAACCTGGTAGAAAGGGAATGTTTAGAGTATCCTCCCCTTGCTCCTGCTCAGAGGCAGGGGAAAGGACTGTCTGCTCATGGAGACAAGGTTGTGCGCACCACTCAAAATCTTGAGATCTGCTCAACCAAGTACCTCAGGGATCCTCCAAAAAATGTAAATGAACATCAACTTGTATCTATACATGTCTAGATATTCATAAAAGTACAATCAGACAGGAGTTGGCACTGAGCCAAAATGGGAAGTATAAGGAGGGGATTTAAAGCTTGATCACCGAATTTGGTTCGAAGAAAAGTCTTATAAGGAGTTGAGAAAGGCAGAGAGATTTAGGCAGGGCATTCCAGAGCTGAGGGCCCAGATAGCTGAAGGCAAAGCTAGCAATAGGGGCTGGAGGGGTGGGGGTGCAGGGGAAGAGGCCAGTGTTGGTTAAACACAGGGTTCACAGAAGGTTACCAGTGTAGGACGGGGGCGACCCATTAGTAGATTTAAACCTGACTATGAGAATTTTAAATTGGACACACTGCACTACCAGGAGCTGTCGGTCAGAAAGCTCAGGGACGATAGAGAAGTGGGACTTAGCACAGAATAAAATGATGCAACGTCTTATCTTGAGGAAGGTACCATCATCCACAACAATGACACATTGCTGATCTCTGTGGGTTCTGGTGCAAGTGTTTGAATCCAGTGCTGACTACATCTAGGGACTGCTTCTGTAAAGGAAAACAACATCAAACTATAGGACTTTCTATTTAAATCCTATATATTCTGTCTTATTTGTATTGTTATGTGCCTGTAATGCAATATATATTTCTTTCATTTCTCAAGTACTAATCACTCCCTGGAATGTATGGACACAGAACAATCCTTTTCTTAGATTGGTCTTGAATAAAACAATCTTGTGCCCATGAGAAAAATAAATACTTCTGTCTGAAATAAAAGGCTGCTAAAGGTTCCCTGAGCCAAGACCAGATTCAAATCAACTTATGTCGAGTGTCTATGAGGGATCCAGGTTTGAAAAAAAGAATAAAGGAGTCACAAAAAAAGAATTAAGAACAGTAGAAATTCACAAAAGGCACAGCTATAATAATAGCTTTCTAGAAAAAAGCATTAAAAGGTGCAGGACCCCCAAACAGGCTGAATGCTGTGAGGCTGGAAGCCGTGAACTTTAGCAAATTTGGCAGATCCTGATGGTGCATGCGCCGTGAGAGTAGGAAATCCTGTGGATTACAATCCTCAAAGCCAAGTCAAATGTATCCAATGTTGTGAATGAGAAAGAAATAGTAAGTGTTTGTAAATATGTGATTCCCATGCAAATCAGTGCAAAATAAAAGTGGTACTTCAATATAGTGAAATGTAAAGTCCAATTGTACAACATTAGTTTATTTTGTAGTTCTATATAGTTCAAGATGTGGAATATTGTTTTGAATTGAGAAGAGTCGAAAATTCTACGTAAAGTATGAACAATTGGTTGGATTTTACCAGGTTGGGGAGTGGTGTTGGGCAGGGGGGAGGGGGGGGCGGTGGGAGGAGGGAGGAAGATGGTGGTGGAAGGCATCGAGAGGGGAGTGTAACAGCTTCCCACCACTGGAAAAAAGACTTGCGTTTTATATAGCGCTTTTCATGACCATCGGACGTCACAAAGTGCTTTATAGCCAACAGAGTGCTTTTGAGGTGTAGTTACTGATGTAGGAACAGCCTTTTACCAAATGTTGGGAACCTCAGTAGCATAGCCAACTGCCAGACAGCCAATTGGGCACCGAAGTGCCACAATTAAGGATCACATTCTGCCCCCCACCCACCACCCCAGCATTTTATGGGTGGACACTCAGTGGGTTCCAGGAGGTGGTAAGCCTCCTTTTTGATTGCACCATGGCTCATGGTGGGGCTCCCCCAAAGCTACAATGACACTGCTGCTTGAAGATATCAGCACCATCAGCCCTGGCTTTTTAAAAGAAACTCTCCTTAAGGCAGACTACTGTCCTCAATTGAATAGCAGTTCTGGTCGCTGCTGCTTATTTGGCTCCCAGGGTCCTGTCGCTTGTTGGCACAGATTCAGATCCCACTTTCAGGTCCTGTGGCAGAACTTGTTCTCTGCTGATAAGAATCAGAAATACGCAAAATATCAACATGACACAAAGTGTGATGAGATGGCACCACCTTGTGGTAAATATCTGCCATGGTGCAAAACATTTTTAACCAGTTTAACATTTTTAACTTTATACATACATTTTTTTTGCAGCTAGTTATTCATACTCCCTCCTTTTAAGTAATTTCCATTCTCCCCTTATGCCAGATTCCAACTGTCGCCATGGTACAACTCGGCTGGTAACCTGATGAAATCTTTTCAAAATCAAGGTCCAGATTTTCACTCTTGCGTCAGGTGAGCAGAGCTGGGAGAATTCCCAACTCAACAAACTTAAGCTTTAAAAAAAAAAAATGGATGCCCGCAGTGCCAATTTTCATTTTAGGCGGGGTGGGGGGGTGTCGGGCTGGATTAGATGTTGGCTCTGCTGTCCCCAGGACAGGTGTGCAAGGCTGCCAGGTGTGGGGGCAAGCTAGGAAGAAGGGCTGACTCTGTGCTTCGGCACTTCATTGAATTTAATTTTTAAAAATGATTAAAACAAAAGAATCATTCCTCTAACCCTCACTACTACCTTGCACCCCCCCCGCCCCAGAAATTCCCCATGCTCCATCTATGCCAACCCATGCCCCTCTACCCACCCTCAGTGGCCCCTCATATCCCCAAGCCAACCCATGCCCCCACTCATCCCCATGACCTTTTATAGCCAACATAGTGCCAACTCATGCTAACCCATGCCTCCCACAATGCCCTTAGACCCTCCAAGCCAACTCACCTAGTATCCACCATGGGCAAACTTCAGGAGCAATACTGACATAAAATAAAGTTGTGTATCTATTGATAACAGCACTATTTAGAACACTTTTATTGTTATTAAAAATTCAATACATTGAAATTCCATCAACTAATGTGTTACGAAAACTACCATTTCTATTCTACAATCACTCGGAGCTGTCAAGTTGATCACTTAAAAGGCACCCCACTTTGATAATGTTAGGTTGCAAAATCAGTCAATCAGCACAAATCCTATAATGGTAACCTTCAGGTTTAATGTCAACAGACAGAGTCACCTTTAAAGCAGTGTTTTTTTTTTTAAACACTTTTTAAAAAAAATTTAAAGCTCAGACAGCTTTGACAGTTCCAATGCGTTTTACGCTTTTTACACAATATCATGTCTAATTTTAACAATCCCAAAGGGTGCCTTACCTCACCTAAAGATGTCCAGGGACCATGTCCAAAGGGGTATCTTGCTTTCCAAAGGGGGTATCCAAACAAAACCACCAAGTTCAGACCAGCTCTTACCTGGTCCAATCTGCACGTCAGCTTTCCACATTCCGGGCCTACCAAAATCCCGCTTCAGTGCAGGCAGCTAATGATTTAAGTGGCCACTAACTGCACATGGGCAAACCCCAGCCTGGCTCCATTCTCTGCACCTACCCCCCCGCCCCCCCAGTGAAAGTAAGAAATACCATGTTTGGGGCAGGGACTTAAGATTTCTGGGCTTGTCCGCCATGACAATGAGGTTCCCCAGAGCGGTAAAGCAGCGTTGTCTTGATCTGTATCTTTCACTGTGCACGTTTGTTTGTGGAAACCGTAGGAGGAACTGGAGAATACCAGTAACAAGAATCTGTAATCATAAAGCATCTTATCTTCAGGGCATTGTATATTACTTCAGTTACATTATGATGGTAAGTGTAGCCTTTAATTAGCACACAGCAATATTTCACAAACCATGAAAATGTAATTTTTTTGTTTATTCTTTCATGAACTATGAGCATCTCTGGCAAGGACAGCACTTACTGCCCATCCCAAATTGCTCCCGACCAGATAACCTTTTTGTTTTGTTGATCAAGAGATAAACGTTGGTCATGACACCAAGAGAATTCCCCACTCTCTCTGAATAGTGCGATGGGATAGTTTGCATGCACTTGAACAGGCAGACAGGTGTGGCTAACAATGCGGAAATCCATCAATGCAACAATGAAGAATCAGCCTACAAGTTTGTACCAGGGTCCTGAATTCACAACCTTCTGACAAGATGAGATCGTTACTAATCGAGCCACACTGACATTATTCGATCTAAACCTAGTGTTTTTTTCTGTTGGATTTTATTGGATTTATTACTTTTGAGGGGGGAGGGGGGGGGGGAGAGAGAAGGAGAATGACTTGCATTTATATAGTGCCGTTCATAAAAACCAGGCATCCCAAACTGCTTTACAGTCAACGGGGGTACTTTTGAAGTTAGTCATTGCTATTATGTAGGAAACATGGCAACAAATTTCCACAGAGCAAGCTCCCACAAAGAGCAATGTGACCATGACCCAGATAAACTGTTTTAGTGATGTTGATGGAGGGAGGAATATTGGCCAAGAAAACAGGAATAATTCCCCCGCTCTTCTTTGAATAGTGTTACGGGATCTTTTGCATCCACCTGAGATCCACCTTGGTTTAGTGTTTCATCCAAAAGACAGCACCTGCTACAGTGCAACACTGCCTCAGTTTTGATTTGTGTAGCCAAGTGTTGGGGTGAGACCCACAATCTTGTTGCTCAAAGGCAAGAGAGTGTTAGCAACTGAACCACAGCTGACACGCTTCAACCTGCTGTACCATGGAACTCTTCACACTTCATTTCTCACACATGGTGAATTTGACGAGCATGCCCTCCAGTGGAGGAGGCAAAGTAACTGTAGAACAAGCTAGTCCTCTAAACCTAGCAAGTGTGTGTGACCTGAGACAACCATAAAAAGGTAGGAGGAAAATAAAACATTAAATTTAGACAAAATATACATCACTATAATATTATTTGGACAATATAAGAAAGAGTGAAGTAAGTACATATGTGAGGAAGTGGTTAAGAAAATGTAACATTTATGATTAGTTAGCATAGTTAAAAGAATTATTTCATTCTGTACACCATTTTATTTGAATTATTTAAATCATTACTCACCAACAATGCAGCATCAGTAAATGGTCGATTTCCATGCAGTACAAGGCTAGACTGGAAAATTCATTTTTCAGCTTTTTAAATGGATCATTAGAATAATTCACCTCAAGCAGCAGTGATAATGGTGTTGATATATAGTCTCGCTAAAAATAACCTAATGGTGGAGACATTGCTTCAATTGATGCCATTATTCAAGCAATGAAAAGATTAAGGTTTCACTGTGATGGCGCATCCCCCAAATATCAATCTAAAGTGCATCTCTGTGGTCACACTATCTAGTCCAGTCCTGGGTGTGTTTTTTTTTTGCTGATGGTACTGCACTACTACTATCGGTGTCTTCCCCTCTGCATTGTAACCGATTTCAAATGGTGCTAGAAATTAACCATGACTCTGAGCACCAGGAGAAATCAGTCACCCTGGGTAGAGGGTCACAAGTTATTGGAAATTAATTTATATAAATGATGCTCAACAGTTTCAATGAATCCAAACACTAACAACATTGGCTTACAATACTGTTAAATTATATACCACTGCTCAATAGACAATGCCTATATCAAACGAACAAGCTAGCTCCTCTAACATTAAAAAACATTACAAGGTGCCTCACCAAAGTAGGACCAGACAAAAACCGTTGAGCCAAAGGAGACATTAGGAGGGGTGACGAAGAGTGGTCAGAGAGATGGCTTTTAAAAGGAGCATCTTAAAAGGATGAAAAGAGAATTTCAGGGAGGGAATTCCAGAGCTTAGGGATCAGATGGCTGACTACATTCCTGCCAGTGATGGAGCAAAGGGAGAAGGGGATGTAGGAGAGGCCAGAGTACAAGGAACAGAAATAAAAACAAAAAAACTGCGGATGCTGGAAATCCAAAACAAAAACAGAATTACCTGGAAAAACTCAGCAGGTCTGGCAGCATCGGCGGAGAAGAAAAGAGTTGACGTTTCGAGTCCTCATGACCCTTCGACAGAACTAGTTCTGTCGAAGGGTCATGAGGACTCGAAACGTCAACTCTTTTCTTCTCCGCCGATGCTGCCAGACCTGCTGAGTTTTTCCAGGTAATTCTGTTTTTGTACAAGGAACAGAAAACTCTTGATGGGTAAGGAGAGGATTAGAGATAGGAAGGGATGAATAATGAATAGATTTAAATGTGAAGGTAAGAATTTTACATTTGAGACACTGGCTTTTGGTGCTCCAACACAAGCACAGGGATGAAGAACCAGCAGGACAGATACAGGCAGCAGAGTTGAGATGAGCTGGAAGATGGGATAGCAGCCAGGAAAGCACTGAAGTAGTCCAGTCTAAAAGTGATGAAGGATTTCAGCAGCAGATGGGCTGGGTTACAGCAATGGGACGAAGTGGCCTTTGTAAAGGAGAGATGGCATTGGAAATACAGCTTGGTGTCAAGCAGGATATTGAAGGTGCTGACAGGCTGGTTCAAGCTGAAACAAATGGCTGGGAAGGGGGACTGGAACTGACAGGGTATGAAAGTTTTGGCAGAGGACAAAGATAATTGCTTTGATTTTCCATAGTTTAACTGGAGCAAATTTCTGGCTCATCCAGGACTTGATGTTGTTCAAGCATGAAGCAGTAGAAGGGTTAAGAGAGGTGATTGAAATGTACAGTTAGGTGTCTATAGCGAACATGTGCACCTGATCCCATGGTTTTGGATGATATGGTCAGGAGGGAGCAATTGGACAAGCCGGACAAGGATGTATCCATGGAGGACTGCAGATGTAACTTAATGGGAGCAGGAAGATAAGCCATCGTCGGAGATGCTCTTGCTCTGATGGAAAATGTAAGAGGGAGGGAAGTCCCAGTTAGTTGATCAATGGAGGAAAGGTGCTGGAGGAAGTTAGTGTGGTCAACTACATCAACAATGGAGAGAAGGATGAGGATCAGTGCAATGTATCACACTGAGGGTGTCATTTGTGACTATGATCAGTGTTGTAGCACGGGTGAAAACTTTGAGGGATTCAAACATGAAATTGCTGGAAGGATGGGCATGGATTTGGGAGCTGCGGAAGTAGAGGAGGCCAGGATGAGAAGTCATCAGGAAAATTAGGTCAAGGGAGCAGGGGTTGGGTCTCATTGGACAAGATGAGCTCGGATGGTGCATTAGAGGAGATAAAAGAGAAACCAGAGAAAGATGCAGTCCCATGAATAGGGAAAAGGAAAATTATAGGGAAAGGCATCCTGGTGGACAAGGGGCAGGACAGAGGTTGTTAGATAATCCAATTTGCTGCTATTCTTCCTCCTAGAACACTGATTTCAAATGGTGCTAGAATCAGCACTGACACAATCTAAGACACCATATGAAACCAGCTTCCAAGAGAAAATGTATCCATCATCCATGTAGATTCCGGGATAACCTCCAGTTCCTCTTCAAGAAAAAGCAAACAATGCTGAGAGTTTGGCAGATTCATTCTGAATAAAAAAAAAAAATTCCCTTTGCCTAGTTTTGTCAATTGGCAGCAAAAGAATGGTGCAGAAGGGCATTCAGCCCCTCAAGCCTGCCAGGATACTCATAAGATTAGGGTTGACCTTGGGATTAGGGTTGACCTTGGGCCTCAACCCTGCTTAACCCCGATATCTCGTTTCCCCATCGGGTCTGTGAGACATGTTACCCAATTGTGCTGTGTATGGTCAACATTTCCTTGCCAAAAAAAAAAAAAAATCAAAACAAATTAAATCATCCATTTCTTGTTAAGTAATTTAGGGAAAAAAAGTCCTGAAAATTTTACTTTGGTGTTCGTTGAATATGACTTTTCTGTTGAATTGATTTTTTTTTATTAACTTGAGTCATATTAACTAATGATCCTGTTTGACATAGGGTATTCATGGACTTGGTTTAATGATATCAAAAGCATTTTAAAAATGCAAAACAAACACAGATATTTGAGCAGGCCGGCTCCCTCGTTAGGAAACAGAATTCCATCGCAATCTTCTCTAAAGGGAAACTGCACAACAAAGGAACGAGGCAAGAAAGCTGAAGCAGACTGGTCACAAGTACCCATGGTATCAGTGTACGAATGGAATGGACACTACTGCACATAATACTATGTTATGTCAACTTCAGCTTCCTCCACATTTTTCTCAGGTATCATGTGAGCTCCAAATCTTGCTGTGACATTGCAACAACCAGGATCTGGCCCAGGGAAGTGATAGGCTGGACGGATGGTTCCTCGTGGATTCCAGCTTCAGTCTTGGGTGATAACAACAATCGCCATGACGACCAATTATGAAATACCAAATGAGGCCCATACTAAAACCAGTTTGTTCACAGAGCAACATTTTAGTCTGAGCGCTCCAATTCCAACACACTTGTTACTCCAGGGACACCTTGAAAACGTACCCAAGAAAAGGAACCCAGAAGCGATGCGATTATTGAACAGACAACATAGCACACAATGCGGGAAGCATTAGCACCGCAAGTGGGCAACAAACAGAATGAAAGGTAACTTGGGGCTGATGTGAATAAAGGGAACTGCCAGAAAGCCACTGCCACAACCTTCAGCAGAATTGCAACACTGATTGTTTAAATGTCAGGGGAAAATACTGATTGTTTATGCTCACCTGCAGCTTGAAGGAAAGGTCAAGGTTGTCAGACATCCAAAAATTGACGGTAACATTCTTATGGCGTGATAATGATTCTGATGTCTCCTAGTTACTTGTCTGTGCAGGTCAGCACGTGTCTGTCAACCACAGAGTCACCATATAATGCATCATAAACTGTAACAATAAGAAAAATAAAGGTGCCAACAGTGGTGAGGTGAGAGAATCCCAAGTGTTTATGGTCCAACATTTTTAATGTGAAGGATTAACCTGTGTGCTCATCCTTATGGATGTTCATCCAGTCATATATCTCATCCTTCCAACTACGTCTAAGGGGAACTGCTCCAAGTAGATAGAGGAGGCCTGGTCACTACCAGCAAGCAGCACCACAGAGGCATTGTCGCCAACTGTCTCGTGAACACAAGAGGAAAAATAGGCTGGGGCATACATAAAAAAGGACTTTATTTAGTGCCTTTCAACTTCAGTGGCAGCACTCTTGCCTCAGAGACAAGAGTCCTACCACTGTGCCAAGAGTGACTTGGTGCAGTATTCTTGCTGCAATACAGCTGTAGAAGACAGGCCTTCAGACTTTCAAAGACCGGGCAGATCAAAGCTCTGATTTTCTGAGACCAGCAAAAATCACAGCTGCGTTTGTCTATGATACAGGAATAGAGAAGGCTTGCCTTGCCAAATTTTGGTACACAGGCCCCTAACCCTTCATTAGAACAGGCTACAGATGTGAAAAAAAAACAGGTACAGGGAGTCAGGCCAGCAGCACTATTGGCCGAGAGTCATAAAATCTGGGCACTCAGCAGATCTTAGACAGCTGCTGCTGACTCTGCAAACACACCATTATCTGTGTGAGGATACTAGGTCACGCGGAGCACTGTGAGCAAAACTATGCCCTTCAGTGAGGGCACCTTGAAAGTATTGCTATACAACACGCGACAACAGACGATGGATTGTTCTGGGGCAGCTGACCATTCTCTGTGGTGACAGACTAAGTGAATGCAGTCTCACAGGTCGCTCATATCTGGGGAAAATAATGTTTCATCTCATTTGGTGAAGTGCCAAAAATGAAGTTAAGGCCTTGCTGGTAAAGGTTTGTCTTCTGTGAGCTCAGAGCATGCGAGAACCATTTTTCTCTTTTTGTTGCACTAACATACATCATACAATCATTGAATCATACAGCACAGAAGGAAGGCCAGTTGGTCCATGGTGCCTCCGATAGTGCAATTCAATTAATCCTACTCCCCTGCTCTTTCCCCCATAGCCCTGTAATTTCTCTTCCTCTTCCAGGTATTTATCCAATTGTCTTTTGGGTGTTATTAATGAACCTCCTTCCACCACTCTTCCAAGCAGCGCATTGCCTGATATATTTTTTGCAAGCAAGTTGGTGTATGTTTCCTCACGTATTGCACACCTCTTTTAGTTATTTTGCCAGTAAATCACCTTCAATCTGTGTCCCTTGGTTACCAGTTCTTCTACCTGTGGAAACAATTTCTCCATATTTACTCTTTCTACTCATTATTTTGAACATCTATCAAATCTCCTTTCGGCCTCAAAAGAAAGCAGCCCCAGCCTCTATCTATAAGTGAAGTCCGTCATTTCAGGTTTCATTCTTGTTAATCACTTCACTCCCCCCTTGTGGCCTCTCCAAGATCTTGAAATCCTTCCTAAAGCGTGGTGCACCAGAACACAATACTTCCGCTAAGGCCTATAACAGTGTTTAGCATAAGTTCCTTGCTTTTGTACAGTACTCTATTCACCTATTACTGAAGCCAAGAATGTCACATGCCTTTTTAAACAGGCTTCTCAACTTGTCCTGCCACTTTCAAGCATTTGTGTACATACACTCCAAGGTCCTTCAGCACTCCCACCCCTTTAAAATTGTACCTTTTAGTTCAAACTGACTCCCTACCAAAATGTATCATGTCACACTTCCCTCATGTCATCTATCATATGTCTACCCATTTCATCAGCCTAAGTCCTTCTGAAGTCTACAAACGAATTAGGAGCAGGAGTGGACCACTTGGCCCTTCAAGCCTGACTCACCATTCAATATGGTCGTGGCTAATCTGACTGCAACCTCAAATCCACATTCCTGCCTATCCCCAGCCACCTTTCACCCCCTTGCTTATCAAGAATCTATCTACCTCCACCTTAAAAATATTTAAAGATGCTGCTTCCACTGCCTTTTGAGGAAAAGAGTTTCAAAAACATTCAGCCCCAAGAGAAAACATTTCTCCTCATCTCTATCCTAAATGAGTGACCCCTTACAGTGGCCCCTAGTACTAGATTCTCCCACAAGAGGAAACATCCTCTCTACAATGACCCGGTCTAGACCCCTCACGGTTGTATGGACTAAAGTTTTAGGATGATGGGGGCTGAGCCCCCACCATGTGAAGTGTCTGTGGGGAACACACCCCGCCGATTCAGAGCCTCGCTGCCATTTTAGACTCTAACAAGCGTTGATTGGCGTAAGGCAATGGTAAGTCCTGGAAACCGAAGGACCAGGTAAGTGTCAGGAGTCCCAGGGCAGGGAGAATGGGAAGGCTTTGGGGGAGGTGGAGGTCGCAAGGGGAGCAAAAGGGTCTTGGGGGATAGGCCAGGGATTGTTTGACGGAGTGGGGGAGGGGGTCTGGAGGTCACTGGGCCTTAAGGGGAGAGGGCAACCCCAGTCAGAAGGGGTCTCTTGATAGGGGCCCTTCAACCCTTCCTGCCCGAGATCGACTTTTCTTCATGTCCAGCTTCCCCTCAGAGAGGTCATCCACCTGCCAGCCTAAAAATTGGGGCTGGGTGGGAACAGCCCTTTATTGACCACGTAAGGGCCTCAATGGGCAAAGGTGGGCTTTCCATCCGAGGCCCTGCCCACCCCAGCATAAAATCGCCATGAGGTCGGAACTGGAGGGAATCCCATCTGTACAATTTCACGCTTCCCCCTACTCCCACCTCATAACCCCCCCCAGGAGTTTAAGGGGGCCGGGGTTGGGGGAGGGGGGGGGGGGAGTGTAAAATTTTGGCCTATGTTTCAATCAAGTTGTCTCTTACTTGAAATTCCAGCTGATACTAGCCTAGCAAGTCCAACCTTTCCTCATAAGACAACCTCCCCAATCCAGGTATTAGTTTAATAAATCTTCTCTGAACTGCTTCCAATGTATTTACATCCTTCTTTAAATAAGGAGACCAATACTGTACACAGTACTTCAGATGTGGTCTCACCACGCCCTGTACAACTGAAGCATAACCTACCTACTTTTGAATTCAATTCCCATCGCAATACATAATAACATTCTATTAGCTCTCCTAATTACTGTACCTGCATACTAGTCTTTTGTCATTCCTGCACTAGGACCCCTAGATCTCCTTGCAACTCAGAGCTCTGCACTCTCTGCAAGTCTGTTACTATCCTCTTCATTGTTTAATATCTATACAAATTTTGTATAGAACCATAGAAAAGTTACAGCACAGAAAGAGGCCATTCAGCCCATCATGTCTGCACCAGCCGAGAAAGAAAAAAAATTAAAAAAGCTAGCCACCCATTTTAATCCCACCTTCCAGCACCTGGTCCGTAGCCTTGCAGGTTACAGCATTTCAGGTGCAGATCCAGGTACCTTTCAAATGAGTTAAGGATTTCTGCCTCCACCAACAAACCAAGCAATGAAATCCAAAACAATAAAAATACCTGGAAAAACTCAGCAGGTCTGACAACATCTGCGGAGAGGAACACAATTAGTGTTCGAGTCCGTATGACTCTTCAACAGAAGGAAAAATAGAAAAGAGGTGAAATATAAGCTGGTTTAAGGTTTGGGGGGGGAGAGAAAGAGGGTGGGACAGGTAGAGCTGGATAGAGAACCAGTGATAGGTGGAGACAACCAAAAGATATCATAGACAAAAGGACAAAGAGGTATTGAAGCTGGAAATCCAAACACCCACCACCCTCTTGTTGAAGAAGTTGTTCCTCACCCCTGTAATCCTTCTGCCAATCACCTTAAATCTGTGCCTCGTGGTAATTGACCCCTCTGTTCAGGGAAACAGGGCATCCCCGTTGTCTACTCTACCTAGGCCTCTCAATCTTGTACACCTCAATCAGGTCACCCCTCAGCCTCCTCAGTTCCAAGGGAAACAACCCCAGCCTATCCAATCTTTCCTCCTAGCTGCAATTTTCAAGCCCTGGAACATTATTGAAAATCTCCTCCACAGTAATTATGTCCTTCCTGACATGTTGCGATCAGAACTGCACACAAAATTCCAGCTGTGGCCTAACCAGCGTTTTATCCAGCTCCATCATACTTTGTATTCTATAACTCATCCAATAAAGGAGAACATTCCATATGCCTTCTTTACCACCTTATCCACCTGTCCTGCTGCCTTTAGGGACCAGTAGACATGCACACAAAGGTCTCTCACTTCCTCTACCCCTCTCAATATCCTCCCATTTATTGTGCATTCCCTTGCTTTGTTTGCCCTCCCCAAATGCACTACCTCACACTTCTCTGAATTGAATTCCATCTGCCACTTTTCCACCCACTCAACCAAACCACTGATATCATTCTGGAGACAACAGCTATCTTTTTCACTAACAACTAGATGGCTAATTTTGCTGTCATCTACAAATTTCCCAACCATGCCACCCACATTTAAGTCCAAATCGTTAATATATACAACAAACAGCAAGGGGCCCAACACTGAGCCCTGTGGAACACCACTGAAAACCATTTCCCCCTCACAAAAACATCCATCAACCAATGCCCTTTATTTCCTGTCACTGAGCCAATTTTGAATTCAACAACCACATTCCCCTGTATCCCAAGGGCTTTTACTTTTCTCACCTGCCTGCCATGTGGGACCTTATCAAATGCCTTACTAAAATCTATATAGACAACATCCACTGCACTACCCCCAATCCTCCTTGTTACTTCAGCAAAAAAAAAAAAAATCGATTAAATTCGTAAGACATGATCTTTCCCTACTGAAAACTTTGAAATTATACCCTGTATACCCAAGCCTGGGTCATTAACTTAAAAAAAAAAGGCAGTGGGCCTAGTACCTTGAGGAATACCCTGTATTCTTCTCTCCCATCTGAAAAAAAAATAAGTGGGCACAAATGCAGCAACCCTTGCAAGTAGCAGTCCTGCTTGCACAAGGTGTTACATACAGAAATGCCATAACCCATCACTGACACCAGTGTTCTGCCTACGAGACCAAACAAAGCTACAGACGAGCACAGAAAAGAGACTAGGAACAACGAGGAAGCAACCATCACAAACATACCATGAGGAAAGAGCCCTGGCAGGAAGTGGTGGAAAAACTTGATAATGCAGTCACAACCTGCAAGGTCCGAAAACAGTCATGTAAGATGCAATATTAAAAAAGCGAAGGTAAGCTACTTTAAAGTTTCACTTGCCAGGCAAGTAATCATGCATGTCACAATGTTTCAAGGCAACTTTACTGCTGGCCCATGCCAAGTTTCACATATCTTTATAGACCTTCTACTATTTACTATCCATAACCAGAGGGTACATTACAGCTTGACACACATATACCTGAGAAGGGCCTCACACACAAAAGCAAATGTAACAGAATCCAGCTTTAATGACGCCAATGATGGACAGCAACCTCAGCATAATTCAGCCACTGCACATGCTCCTTCAGCATGTCATGATGCCAGTTAATACAAAGAAGTCACCCTGAGGTTCAGCATGAAACCATCCCCTTGGCGAGGGAAGGTGGAGAAGGGCTCAGAAATTACTCACCTTTAAAACTCCTTTGAAGCAGACCATGGTGGACAACCCTGACTAGAAAGAATATTAAGGCAGTAAGAGAATTCAAGTTCAAGTCTGTCACTAGCAAGCATCATCTCATCGATAAGTACTAATACTACCTCCCCTCATAACAATGTAGCCGCCATAATCTCTCCTATTCCTGTCCTCCACAGGTGTTTGTGACCACAGTAACTTTTAGTACAAAGTGCCTAACAGACCCTGCATAAAACAAAACACCATGGCACACCTGGGATATGCCAGTGGCCATTAATTATTCACAGTATTACTAGCACCAACCTGAGAAGTTGAGGAATTAGTCCCTGATTTACAAACTGGATACCCAGCTGCAGTCAAGTCTGTTGCTTAATTAGTATTTTAATGACTGTATGCTTGTGTTCTACTTGTAATTAATTCAATAAGCAAAATTAGCACTTGCTTCAGTTACACAAACTATAGTGTCTTAGGATAACTGTTGATCCATAAGTGCTAAATAGGTGATGTTACTGCACACGTCTTGTACTTCTGGTTGTATGTGATATACTCAAAGACAAATTCCAATTGCGCATTTAGTCGGCTCAACAGGGTCTCAACCATGGGTTGGGGACCCAGTGGAGAATCCTGTTAATACCATCAGGCTTCACCCGTAGAACTAAGTGTCTGTGGCCACTGTTGGGTCTTCTTTGGGATTCAGCACCCTAGGAGCGGAACTCCAATCCGCCAAGAGCTGCTGGCCAGAGACTGACAGTTCTCCATCGTCTGTCAATGCCACTGGGAGGAGGAGTGGTGGCAGTGGCCAGCAATGCACCTAGCAGAATTCCAGGATTACCGAGAGACCGTAGGTCAAAGGTGAGTAAGTGAGGTTGGGTTGGGGGATCATGGGGCGGGGGTTGATTGGAAGCAAGGGCAGGTGATGGTTTCCGTGGTCACTCCGCCTTCCTGATGCCAGGACCCTCGATCAGGCACCGAGTGCCTCATTATGAGGGGCCCCACCACCCTGGGAGGCCACCGGGCAGGCTTTGACATGTGCGGGAAAGCCTGGCAGTTCTGGTGGGCTCAGGGGTAATGAGTGTCAACTGGCTCATTAAATTAGTCTAATTGACATCCTGCTGCCTGTGGCTGGGAATCCTACATCAGTCCCTTGCACCTTAAAAATCGGGTGGGGGTGGGGGTCAGTGTTTGCTGCCATTGGAAAGACTGAGCTAGGGCCTCCACTGCAATTAATGGGCCCAGCTGCCATGGTTCTGGCTACAACAAACCTACATCAAATCCAGCCTTATGTGAAAGTTGCAATTCATGACTATTTTCTGGTTGCTGAGGCTTCCTGAGCAGTGAGGAGAGTTCAAAAGGACAGTAAGAAAAGACATCGCACCTTTGGGAGACACAAGTAATACGATACGAGGAAACTGGTTTCAATGGGAGTGGCGTATCTGGAAGCACTGACGAAAATCATGTCTCTTGGAAGGTCTCAAGATAACTTGGTTTATCTGACCAGATTGAAGTTGGGGCAACAATGGCACAATAAATTAAATAGCTATTTTTAGGAATTACAAATGAAATTTCTCATGGAAATTCAAATAGTTGGATCACAAAGTGACAGAACTATTATTTTTCAAATTAAAGACGCTTTCCAGTAGCCAGTTAACATCTGGAAGTTGACTTTAACAGCATCAACATGGGGTTAGCAAGGTAGTAATAATGATAGAAAAACAGAAAATGCTGGAAAAACTCAGCAGCTCTAACAGCATCTGCGGAGAGAAAGACAGTTAACGTTTCATGTCCCTATGACTTCTTCAGAGCTAAAGAGAAGTAAAAATGTGATGAAATTTATACTAAGGAGGTGTTGAGCAGGTGAAGCTGGATGGAAGGCCAGCGGTAGGTGGTAAATAGCTCTGAAGAGAGTCATAGGGAAGCGAAACGCTAACTCTGTCTTCCTCTCCACAGCTGCTGCCAGACCTGCTGAGTTTCTCCAGCATTTCCTGTTTTTAGTTTCAGGTTTCCAGCATCCACAGTATTTTGCTTTTATCTTATTTTAATAATATCTGGTCACTTACTGCCAATTTGGATAGGGTCCTTATAATGGCTGCTGGATCGCTCACCCATTCAAATGGAATGCTACTTTTTAATATACAAATTGGAATCCTATGACATTAATAGGACTCTGGTTGCAATTGAGGAATAAATGGGTAAAGTGTACATATTCCACCATCGAGCATCTTAACCAGCTGTCCGTATAGACCAAAAAAGACCCCAAAATGTTTAAACATTTATTTTTGTGCAACCAAGGGGAGTGGGTTGCAGAACTTGCTTTAACTGTTTCATGTGTAGCTGACTGGTCCAATGACTGATGACAAGAGTCTCCCATGCACACGTCTATTTTATGTTTGTGCTCCTTGGATTTGGATTAGTATAATGGAGGCCAAGATCTCAATTAAGGTTAAATGTGCATTAAGCAAAGGTATTCTTTCATTCCTGATCAAAGGCCATTACTTAAGACATTTGTTGCAATAACCTACACATTGCTTCAATAGGGGAAATGTAAAAATTTAAAATGGGGATCTTTTGCTGGAAGCAGTCAATGGCTGGACTTCCTCAGCAAGAAAAAGGCTCAATCCAACTAATGCAACACTTACTAATGCAAATTTTTCCTTTTTTAGAAAAATCCCTACAATGAAAAATTGGTGCTTAACTGAAAACTTTGCAAAAAGTATATTAAACAAAACAAAAAAAGCTGTTAACAGAGCAATTTTGGTGGGGAAGAAGAAAAAGCTTTTGAAATATTTGGAGACGATAGCAGAGGAATGTCTTTTTGTGGTTAGACGATAAGGAGAAACTGCCAGCAATGTTCCTGTGAACGAGTACTCAATGAGTCCTAACATACAGAGAGGAAGGCGCACAGGTTATGAAGTAACTGCTATGGAGTTAGAACAAGGGAATATTGTTAGAAGTTATGATCCTCCCCACAGGGGCCCAATTCCTTTGCAAATGGAGGATAAACAAACTAAGTGCTATCAGATAAATCATGAAACTGAAGACAATTTGCAAATTGCTTCTTTAATGGCCTCCCCTTTTCCTGCAAACTTTACATCATTTCCCCAAACTAATCTGATATTGTTAGAACACGTTTATTTTTCTGGATAAATATTTTCCACAGCTAGTTCACAAATTGCTTTTGGTCATCTTGATTTTTTCAATAAAGGAAAATCTAAAGCATATAGTAAATTAAGATAATCATATACACACCTGGACATAGACGGCCACCTAATGTAGTTACTGCAAATGGTAAAAACAATGTTAACAATAGAAGTTAATCAAATCTGCAGCCGAGTTAAAACAAATATAAGCCTGGTGATGATCACATTTCAAAACAATTCCAAGTAAGGCACATGAGATTTAATACCTAAATTTGTGAACTACCTACCTTTGGCCTAATTAATTTCCAAAGAGGATCATTTGTTTTGTGTTTCATTGCAGTTTTATTTTCCAGTAAGTGGCGAACTGACAATAAACTAAAGCTCTCAGTTTGATTAGTTCCATACACCAAGTTGTTTTACCAAAGCAGAAATTCCTCTTACAAAGTTAGGTACTGGCAAGATTATTTCTAATGCACTTGTGATCATGTTTCCACTTGATTTGAAGCCACTTACTGAGTCTTCAGCTGAAATTATCCTGACCTGGGGACATTATTGTAATGAGTACGAAGCCATATTCTGTATCGCTGGTTCACAACAAGGCTACAGCTGAACTGTTGAAACAATTCAAACAACAATATTATGGAAGAATTCCATACTCTAGATTGCTCGGTTTAGACATGCTAGAATAATTAGATATTGGTTCTTCACTACACAGCAAGCTCCTCATCTCAGCTAAATGTGACACCAGGTATTTCCAATGGTGGTGAAGGACACACTTGATGAAGAGGGGATGGCAAAACCTGTGCCTTTTAAGTTCAAATCACTTTTTTTGAACCTTTGTAGAAAGAGGCCAACCTATCTACCCAGTCAATCAGGAAACTGCATACATGCTGGAGAGAAGTAGTCAAGGGCAGGAGGGAGATAGAAAATTAGTCACACTGATAAAAGGTGTCGGAAATTAAATGCAGAATGTAAAAGTCTATATCCAGCTGGACCACTTTCTAATCCTCGAGATGAACATCCTGAGATTGTGATGGGTGTAGATTTGTCTCAAAGTCATTTGCTTTTGACATTTGGGCTTTTCAAACACCATTTGTTGCTATTGCATTATGTTGATCTGATGGAGTAATGGCTGTAAGGTACACCAATACAGTCAATACTCCAGGTGATCCTACTATGCAAACTTCAGTTGAGATTCTAGAACCTTTCTGCACAGGAGGCCAATCAGTCAATCCTCCCTCTGGCCTCTTACCTCCTCTTGATCTTTTCATTGAGAACTGACATTGGCCATCTCAATTTCTCTGCTCCTCTCACCCACTCTAATCCATCTCCTTCTGAACTCACCGCACTCCGTTCTCTCAGGCCCAACCCTGACTTTGTTACCAAACCTGCTGACAAGGATGGTGCTGTTGTTGTCTGGTATCCTGATCTCTACCTCGCAGAGGCTGAGCACCAACTCTCAGACATGTCCTCCTACTTCCCCCTGGACCATGACCCCACCACTGAACATCAAGCCATTGTTTCCAGGACTGTCACTGACCTCATCTCCTCTGGAGATCTTCCTTCCACAGCTTCCAACCTCAGTCTCCCAACCTCAGACAGCCCGCTTCTACCTCCTTCCCAAAATCCACAAACAGGACTGTCCCGGTAGACCGATTATGTCAGTCGGTTCCTGCCCCACGGAACCCATTTCTTCCTATCTTGACACCGTTCTCTCTCCCCTTGTCCAGTCTCTTCCCACCTACATCCACAAGTCCTTTGATGCCCTACATCATATCAACAATTTCCAGTTCCCCAGCCCTAACCGCCTCCTCTTCACCATGGACGTCCAAACCCTCCACACCTCCATCCACCACCAAGATGCTTCTTCCTTGAACAGAGGCCTGAACAATCCCCATCCACCACCACTCTCCTCCATTTGGCTGAGCATGTTCTCTCATTGAACAATTTCTCCTTGAACTTGTCTTTCTTCCTCCAAATAAAAGATGTGGCTATGGATACCTGCATGGGCTCCAGTTATGCCTGTCTCTTTCTGGGGTGTGTGAAACATTCCTTGTTCCAGTCCTAATCAGGCCCCCTCCCACAACTTTTTTTGGTACATCAATGACTGTTTTGGTGTCGCTTCATGGTCTCGTCTGGACCTGGAAAAAATGAATAATTTTGCTTCCAATTTCCAATCCCTCCATCACCTTCACATGGTCCATCTCTGACACTTCCTTTCCCGTCCTTGACCTCTCTGTCTCAATTTCTGGTGATAGACTGTCCACCAATATTCACTACAAGCCCACCGATTCCCACAGCTACCTCGACTACAGCTCCTCACACCCCGCTTCCTGAAAGGACTCCATCTCAGGCTTCTGACATGTCTTCCTTCTTCTTTCACGGAGGTTTCCAACCGTGGTTGACAGGGCCCTCAACAGTGTCTGGCCCATCTCCTGCGCCTGTGCCCTCACACCTTCATCTCCCTCCCAGAAACATGATAGGGTCCCGCTTGTCCTCACTTTTCACCCTACCAGCCTCTGCATTCAAAGGATCATCCTCTGCCATTTCCACCAACTCCAGCATGATGCCACCACCAAACCCCCGCAGCCCCCCCACCCATCAGCACGCCATAGGGACTGTACCCTCCAGGACAGCCTGGTCCACTCCTCCATCACCCCCAACACCTCATCTCCCTCTCATGGCACCTTCCCATGCAAACGCAAAAGGTGCAACATCTGCCCCTTTACCTTCTCCCTCCTCACTGTCCAAGGGCCTAAACACTCCTTTCAGGTGAAGCAGCGCTTCACTTGCGTGTCATTCAATTTAGTCTCCTGCATTCATTGCTCCCAATGCAGTCTCCTCTACACTGGAGACACCCAAACGCAGACTGAGTCACCGCTTTGCGGAACACATTCGGTCTGTCCGCAAGCATGACTCTGACCTTCCTGTTGCTTGCCATTTCAATACCCCACCCTGCTCTCATGCCCACACGTCCATCCTTGGCCTGCTGCAACGTTTCCGTGAAGCTCAACGCAAGCTGGAGGAACAGCACCTCATCTTCTGACTAGGTACTTTACAGAATTTAACACTGAGTTCAACAACTTCAGATCACGAACTCTCTCCTCCATCCTGACCCCTTTTTCTATCTCCTTTCAACATTCATTCTCACTTCTTAATTTTTATTTTTCCATCTTTTACTTTTTATTTTTTATCTACTTTTTTTCCATTTTTATTTTTTATCCCCACCTTTTAGCCTTTCAATCTTTTTTCCCACCACCATCCCCTCCCCCACCCCACCCCCACAAGGACCACTTGTTCATGTTGTTCTTTCCAGAGTGCTTACCCTTGTCCTGCTATTATCAAATTCTGCTTTCTGACCTTAATGCCACCATCAGCACTTCCTTTAGCCAGTATCATCATCATTAACACCCCTTTGCCAGAGATATCATGGACAAAAGGAGCATCTCCCCTTTGCCTGGCCTTCTATCGAGCTTCACCTGATCCACCCCCCCTTAAACAGTATAAATTTCATTACATTTTTACTTCTCTTTAGCTCTGAAGAGTCATACAGGCTTGAAACATTAACTGCTTTTTTTACATCTCTCCACAGATGCTGTTGGACCTGCTGAGTTTTTCTAGCATTTTCTGTTTTTGAGTCAATCCTCTACACTTGACCTTTGCAAAGGCAATCCAAAATTAATCAAAATTCCCTGTGCTATCTTACCTGTTCGAAACATACTCAATTTTCCATTATACTTGGATTTTGACTTGGTTCCTCCAGTCTCTGCAGAAAAACAGGCAGCAGACTCCACCACTGGACCCAATCCATTGCAGTCCCTTTTGCTCCAGCCTGAATGGTGTCCCATTCTTGAAGGTGCTCCTTAAATGTACTTCACCAGGTCTTCTTTTGCTGGCCCCATCTTCTTTTGCCTGGTGGTGTCCATTCTACTCTGATACTCTGGCAGCGCATATGTCCAGAAAGGTGAAATGTGTGTCCTGCCAGCCTCAGTCACCCTTCTGTCACAATGATCCATAAACAGCTCTGACCAGTCCTCTGTAATGCTTCTTCATTGGTGATGCTGTCTCTCCATGTGATGCCCAGGATGTGAGGTAGGCAGCGCTGGCAGATGATGTTCAGCTTTGCTGTTCTGTGTCTTGCTGGCATAGATTGTGGTTGGTACAACAGACATGTAGAATTCCAGCTTCATGGTGGTGTTGGATGCCCAGCCACTGGAAAACAATGTTGCTTTGCCAATTCTTGTGTGGACATCAATCTCTACATTGCCCACCCTGGAGATATTGCTTCCCAGCTATGGGAAGTGGTCGACGTCCTCATGTTCTGTTGCCTGATAGCGATGGGAGGGCCATGGTGCTGTCCAGTTGTCGCTATCTTGGTGCTCTGACAGCTGATGCTTAGGCCAACCTTGGTGCTGCTACTCTCAGGGGTGTTGGCCATGTCATGGGACCCATGTGATTCTTCAGCTAGCAAGGTGATGTCATCTGTGAAATCCAGGTCCGTCAACCAGTGGTGCTGCCACAGGATGCCAAAGTCTGCACCCACATCGCCTTCCTCATGAGGAAATCAATAAACCAATGGGACAAGTAATGGGGAGAGTATTCAGCCTTGCTGCATTCCCGTGATAATGTTGAAGGAATTTTTTTGTGCCCGTGCTGGTCTTGGCGCAGCAGCTGGAGTTCTGATGTAAGGCTTTGAAGATGTTAATATACCGCATCGGACAGGATATCGTACCTTCTTGCAATGTACTGAATTGACTGCTGATAGATGCTATCGGAAGCCTTTTTGAAATCAAATGAAGTTGAGAACAAGTGTCTTCTGGTACTCTAGGCTCTGCTCTATGATGTTGCTGAGCAAGAGGATCTGCTCGCAGCATGATCTGCCACCTTGAAAACCTGCCTGTTCATCATGATGGGTACTGTCTACCTCTGCTTTTAAGCAGTTGAGGAACATCATATTGAAGGCTTTGCCAATTATTGAAAGCAGTCTTCTGCCCCTCCAGTTATTGCAGTCACTGAGGTTCCCTTTCTTTGGCAGCTTGACAATTACTCCTCAACTCCAATCATGTGGGACGTCCTCCGCAGTCCAAATCTTATTAGAAATTGCGTGAGGCTCTGTGATAGTGTTATCATCATGTTTCAGTAGCTCTGCAGGTATCTCACCTGAAGAACAAGATACCTAGAATTGACACTTGATGGCTGCTTGGACCTCCGATGTGGCAATTTCCCCCAGGTTGAAGTTCAGCTGCCGAAGGGTGATGCTGTTATCGAACCCGAACTCCGAGCTGGGGTTGGGCTGCTTGAGGATCTCCTGAGTGTTTCATCCCTTGCCTCCTGCTCCTTTTCCATCAGTAGATACCTGCCAACCTTGCCCTTGATTGGTACAGTGGTTGTTCCTTATACCAATCAGCTCCTGTATAATCTTGTACAGTGCCTAGAGTTGTTACAATTTGTTTTTATACCTCCCTGCTTTTAAAGACTAACCTTTTCTAGTTTGTTTCTCTTGCAGCTCTAATTCATCACTTCATCCAGCCTTCTGAACTTCTGTCTTCTCATCTTTGTTCAATATTCTTTTCCTGGTTCCTCTTGCTCTTCTTTCATCAATCAACTTCCATGATAGGTCAGTGATCCATTGTTCCTGGCTGGTTCCTCTTCATATAAATGGTGACTTCTGCACTCGCCTTAATCCCTCTTTTGAAGATGTCCCACTGTTCTTTGATGTTGCCCAACCTCAGTAGTACTTCAAATCTGGAGAGGACCAGCGAGAAACTATCCTTATCATGTCCTTGTCCTTCAGTTGCTCTGTTGCAAATGGCTGTTATAACTTTGTAGTTATTGCCTGCCTCAGCTTCAGGTGGATCTTGCCAAGAGATCAGAACCTCTTGGCTTAACATCTTAGTCATCAACAAGATACAGTGGGCAGGCCAAGAGCAAATCAGCGGTGAGGACACAACAATCCTATTCTCTGGGCAAGAAGAGCATCACACCCATCGAGTTGGCCTCATACTCGAACAGATGCTCAGCAGACGTTAGCTGGATCATCTTTACCGCCAGATTCCACGCAGGACACCCGAAAGTCACTGGTGTGCAAGTTTAAGCATATGAGAGAGAGAGAGCGCGAGAGAGAGCGAGAAGCATAGAGGTGGAGAAAGATAAATTCTACCACCAATTGCAGGACATACTGGACATGACATTTAGCTCTGACATCAAGCTACTGATCAGTGACCCAAATGTCACCCAGACGGCAACTGGTGAAGACTGAGCTATGCGATCAGGCGCCATGGATCAGCAAGTTTGCTCAACGGAAACGGTGAATGTCTACTGGTCTTGATCTCAGCACTGGGAATACGTTCTTCAAAACGCAAGGCCATCCACAAAAAGACTCCAGGTGGTAACACCCTGATCAAGACTGACTACACATACATCAGCAGCAGATGGAGGGCATCCCTATAGGATGTCTGGACATGTTGCTTAAGAGTGCAAGAGCCACATGGAAGAACTAGAGATCTGATTGAGGTTTTGGACTGGTCAGGGTGCTGATGTATGATTGGGCCACCACCACCACCACCTTTTCCATTATAAAAGGTATAAATTCAATAATTTGCTGATAGGAGCTGACTTAAAGTAAAGAACAGCAGGGAATGCTACTTTTTTGTGCCACAGGAGAGCACATTTTAGTGTTAAATGCATCTGCGTGGCAGGAGGAATGATAAATTGTGCTTTATAAAGATGGGAAAAAAAGAGACCACCTGAAATTGTTGCAGATCAAATGAAAGTAATTTAATTCAGGAAGGAATCAAATAAATAAAATGGAAACAATGAGAAATGGAAATATATTTGTTGAGCATTCCAGCAGATTCTTCTGGAATGACTGACCATATCATACACACGTAGCTCTACTGCACCAATAAATGCAGCTGAGAGTCAACTTATAATTACAACTGATAGCAGTCACAATTCAATTCTCCAGCTGATCCCCACCACTAAGACACAAAGGTCTCTACCATCTTAAAAGAACAGAAATATGGTACCAAAATGAGAGATTTCATTCACTTTGCCTTCCCAGCCATGTGCCAGGAGCACTGAAGCGCAAAATACTCTCCTTAAATTTGATGTTGATAAAACAAAAATCCAATCCCTCATTACACAAAGAAACAACCAGCTGTTGAGGAGAATCTCTCTCAATTCTATCCACAACTCCTGATTTGAGAGTAAATTTCCTGTGCTAAATTACTAGCTAATCACAATATCATGCCTGCAACCTTTGTCATTAAACTTTTTCCCCCCAATTTCACACATGCTAATCAGTCTTGGTTTCTTCACTCTTCTCCCACAATGCCTCTTTAGTCATGCACTTCAATCAGTGGCCACTCCCTTGATTGCAGAGTTATATATATAGGTTATATAAAAAAAAACCTCCAGCAGATCTCTAGTTCTTTCATGCTGTCCTTGTACTTCTAAGCGTCCAAATTTGATTGTCCACATACCTCAAAGCACTTCATTCACTTTAGGATTTCTGGCATTCTGAGAAATACATTGTTCACTGTCAATCAGAGATCGGAGTGAAAAAAGAGCAACTTCACGCTTTCTGAACGTGCACAAAAGGATCTTATTTCTCTTCTCCCCAGACACAAAAATGCGATTGCCTCTAATGGATTTATGTTTGAATTTTATGTGGCTGCTCGTTATCTGTTTGAATTGCACTGCGACACTGTAGAGTGTGTAGGCAGCTAACTGGATTGTAGCCAGGTTTTACAAAAAACTTTAATTAGTGTTTTGTTAGGACCTTCAGATGACAGGGAGTTAACAGAGATTGTTAGAAAACTCGTCCTGTATAGTGACCTTCACGAGGTTAATAAAAATATTGTTTGTCAGTCATGAAACAGAGGAAAAAAGTAATAAAATACCAATTTTTCAATTGTAAAAAGTAGAGGTCTTCACTTTTGCTGCAGTATCAGTGTGCTCCACAAAATGGAGTGCTTTTAGCTGCAATAAAGATTGAAGTACAGGAAACTAATGACATTTAATAAACAGGTCATTTTGCAGCAAAATATCTTCAGCTTTATGGCAAAAAGGAACCAGTATTAATCATCTTATATCCAATAAGTCACTGGTACAGATACACCGTTTGGTTGTAATAATGTTGGGCATATATTCAGTACTATTGAATGGATTATAGGATGCATTTGTTGGTCTTGATAAGTTATGCAAATGCTCTCCCCTCCATTAAAAAACCCAATGCAAAATTCTCTGGCATGCATTTTGAGGCCATTTATTTGGGTCAGGATCACTCTCCTCCTGGGCAGCAGCTTTTATGATTTCAGACATTGAGAAGTTTTGAGTAGAGGGGGTGGGAGGAAGGGAAGAAGCTCTTCTCATATCCATGCCCTCCTGCATTGGTAGAAAAAGTGAAGCCCCGCATCTTTTGTCCTTATTACTAGAATTCTGCCAGAATAAATGGGGCAAGAGAGTCATCCAGAATGTTGGTTTAATTTTGACAGCTGATTAGAGTCAATGCTTCAGATTGATACTTATGTGCAAATATCATCCAGCAAGTTTTTAAACAAATGACCGACCCATGGAACAGAGGTGTTGTTCTGAAATTTCCAAGTTACTCGCAGGGATACTCGGGGAACATCTTAAGAGGGCCATACCCCACAGCAGCCAACCTCAATCCCAAATCTATGTTCAGGCAGATTTGCAGCCATAATTCCTGCTCTAACGCACTTCCATCAGTGGAGGGGGGTCTGCACGACTTCCACATTTAAAGGTCTTCCAACATTTTGAAGATGTCCATTCTATACACACTAATAAGGTAATGCCATAATTCCAGAGGACAGTAAATTTTAAGTCCTCCCCTGTAGCGAGTCTGGTGACCATGTTTGGGTGGGGGGGGGGGGGGGGGGGGGGGGGGGGAATTTAATCAGACGGGAGGTTGGCAGGCGAGGACTCCACAGCCTTTCCTCTCTATCCTGATTAATTAAGCAATTAATGCCCAATTAAGAATGTTGCTGTTATTAATCCAGCACAGGTTAGGTTAGCCCGTTACAGGTGGGGGGTGGTGGGGAGGGGAGAGCATGAATGACATGCAAGCCCATGCTGGATTGCTTGCAGGCTCCCAGATGTGGTCCCTCATTCAAAGACACTCAGTGCCTGATTGAGGGACCTGGTATGGAGGGGGTGGGGGAAGAAGAGTCCCACTGAGAGCCATCTAGTTCCCTTCTCCTACCTTCTGCCATGAGTCACTTGTGGCCTAGGGTCCAGCAATGATACCAGGCCTTTAGATGTGTAGTACCAGCAGCAGCCACTACCTCTGGTGGTGCTGCTGTTCAATAACGCTGCCCCCTTCTGATGGGTTCTTGGCAGGTGAGACTTCTGCCCTCTGGGTCTTTGATCCTGGGAAAGGCTCGCTTCTATCCAGTTGTGTTTGAGTGGCACTTGATATGGCAGGCCTTCCCTAAAAGAAGCAACACAGGACTATTGCCAGCTCCCCAGCCTCCATTAAATTTTGCCCATAAGCACTGCCTTCATAATCATACTTTGAAAGGGCAGATATACCTGCGTTCTGCTTTACATAAAGGATGAGTCCAGGATGTCTCTCTTTACCCTGACAAAGTAACAAGGATACCCCAGTTAACAGCAAGAGCACTGAAACACAATAAAATACAAAAGCTGCAAATTTCTCTACGTCAAATGAGAAAATAATACTATGTTGAAAGCAAAACTTAATAATAAAAACATTCCTCCCTTGTTGTTCAACCTTCAAGTGCCAATAGAAAAGAATATTTACACAGCAGAAAAATTCCCAGTGGGATTCTGAAGAACTAAATCTTAAGGCCAGCTTGCTGGATAGGAGTGCTAAAGTACTCATCATGGTGAGCTAGCTAAAGAACAGCTCTTCACAAGCAACGTATGTTATTTTGGCCCAATGACTTGCAACTGGTCCTGGTGAAGAGAACTTGGCCCAATGGATCCCATCATGTTAAGTAACAACAGATCACAGCACATGCAAAGCACATCTGAAAATGGGTACACAGGGAGCTGGGTGTTGGCATTGACTTGAACAGCACATATATACTGAAGAAGGTGGAGGTAGGGACAGAGCTGAGCAATATAAAAGTGGAAGCGTGTGTTTTTTTTTTGTTTACATTATAGAGGATATGTGAGGTTGGCAAACTCTGGATTAAATAGACATCAGGGATGTGAGCAATTAAGTTCAGCCTGAGGCAACAGCTGGGGAAAGAGGATGGAGCTGGGGATCCTCCCGACATTTAGGGCTTGAAACTGTAGCTCATCCAAAACTGAATATCAGAGAAGCAGAGGCACTGCACTGTTATGTTTGATTCTGGCTCAGCTCACATCAACATTTAGGAAGAAGCTGACCCCCAACTCTGCAGAAGACATCACCAATTGGGAGTATGGAGATGATGAGAAGGTAAGGGCCAGAATCAGCAAACTGGAGGCCAGTGTGCTGGTCTTTACTTGAGATGTATGGCTACAATTGCATAATTAAAAAGCAGGACCAAGTGAGAGCAGTCCCACTGAGAAGGGCAGTGGAGCTCAGGCAGGCTGGCGCAACCAGCTTTTGAAAGCTGCAGAGGTTAAAGTGCCAAGCCAGAGAGCAGCTCTCCTCCAGAAGTACCATTTGGAAATCATTCTACAGCTCCTTTGTGCAGGCCTTTGCCAGTCTTGCCCCAAATGATCACACAATGTTCCTACTCCAAAACCAGTTTCATTCGGCGCTTATTTATCTGTGCCATTTCAATCCTGGTGTCTTTGTTCTACAAGAGGAGTGAGGTGATTAACTAAATGATTTTTTTTTTTTAAGCTGAAATTGAGGTGGTGCTTCCTATTTTTTGGCTGCCAGTCTAAACAAAGTAGATCTAGGAAAGGCTAGGTACTGACAAAGATACCCATTATACAATTTTCCACTGCTTCTATAAGTGTTCAGCTATGAGTGAAGGAACACTTGCAGAATAAGGAAAGGGCTATGACAGATATTGTGTTACCCCCTGTACATAGGTGATTAGACGGCGTTTGACACCATTAATGTGAGGTGGCTACAACTGGCAAGTATGCTTATGGAAGTGCAGTGTTACAAGGTGCTAGTGCCTGTGGCTATGCTGCAGGTCACAATATCAACTCCAGTGAACAACTTCTGGTATTGAGTAGCCAATCAAGATTTCACTGGAGGTGACACTCATTGCCAAGGTCACCTCCTTCCACAGGTGTGTGGTGGGCCTTCTTCACTTGAGGCCTAAAAGCTGGATTCTCAATTGATGGGTTACAGGGAGGTGGTGGCATAGTGGTATCGTCACTGACTAGAATTCCAGAAGACCCGGGGTAATGCTCTGGGGGCCTGGGTTCAGAAGACCCGGGGTAATGCTCTGGGGGCCTGGGTTCAAAATCCCACCACGGCAGATGGTGGAATTTGAATTCAATAAAAATCTAGAATTCAAAATCTGATGACAACCATGAAACCATTATCAATTGTTGTAAAACCCATCTGGTTCACAAATGCCCTTTAGGGAAGGAAATCTGCCATCCTTATCTGGCCTGGCCTACATGTGACTCCAGACCCACAGCAATGTGGTTGACTCTTAAATGCCCTTTGAACAAGGGCAATGAGGAGTGGGCAGCGATGCCCACATCCCATGAACGAATGAAAAAAGACAGAATTACATTGCGGCTGTTTGGTGGGCTTGCTGCCCTGTAGACACAACATTGTTACAGACACAAAATGGCTGCATTGATTCTTTCAGATGGTCCAAAATCATTGACTTTTTCTCCTCTGCTGCAGAAGACTGTCTACATGGCTAATGATTCCAGAAGTCTGTCGTGGATGAACAGAGAAAAACTGGACTGTTTCTAGGTGCAGTTATAATGATGGGTTTGTGTTAGGTTACAGGCAGTTCTCATGGTAAACCAGTAAGGAATATCTAGCCCCAGAATCAAACTTATCGAAAGAAAATAGCTGATTATAATAGGAAATAATATTCTTCCAGCATTCATATTTAATGGTAGCTAAACACTACTGAAGGTAATATACTGTCTTTCAAGGCTCATTACCTCAGCAATATTTTCAGAAGGAAGAAAAATCTGTAAACGTAAACCAGTGCAACATTACTGACCGTTTAAGCTATTACTTAATTTCTCCATTTTCGAAAAAAAAAGGCTCTCAATATGTTCGGAAACAAATTTGGCGGAATTTCTTAACATGTTCTTTGGGGTATTTTGGTAACAGATCCACTTTTAAATTGAAAAATTCCTGAACTAATGGAATAAACGATGACAGGAGCTCAGCTTGTAACATTTGAAAGCTTCATTCAAGTAGAATGCCCACGTAAACACAAACTGAATTTATTTATTTTTTTTTGCTGTTTACAGCTGGCAGCTCAGGTATTTCAGAAGCAGAATTTCCTGCAGGCTTGCTTCAGCATTCAATAAAAATCACAATTACATTTATGACGACAACCCAAACCAACTGCAGATCTCTCAGCGAGTTTGGCCTGAGCACCAATGCCACCTCGAACACCAAAAGCGATTCAAGTCTTTATTAAGTAAAATTTAAAGCAAGAGAACTCCAATCATACAACCACAAAATATTCCTTACTGAAATGAATCCAGTGTTCCAGCGTTGAAAAATATTGAGCTCTCCACAGTGAGAATGACGCAGGTTGAATACTAGGGCGTTAACAGGTAGCAATCAGCTATTGTACATGGAAGGAGCTGGCATTATTCACATTACCCAGAATTCCCCATTTCTTGGCAAGTAGATGCCCCAGTTGTTTTCAAAGTTTAACTGTGTTGTTTGTTGTGCAAGGAGATTGAAATTAAACAGCCACTAGTTCTGCCAAGGGAGATTAAATGTAATTTTCTTGCATTGCTATTCACTCTGAGGGAGGTAGAAAGAAAGACCGTGCCCTTTTCTTTCACTGATTGACTGAAATCCTTAAATGAAAAAGGCCCAAAAAATCTTAGCTATTTTGCTGTTGAAACAATTCACAATTGTATAATTAACTTGGTAATAAAGAATCTGAAATTCAAAGAAATTCTTAATCTTGACTTGTTTAATTAAAATCAGAGCAGTTGCGGTATAGTTGAGGCTTGATGTTCTGAATCACTGAAAGCACCATAGTACTCGTAAAAAAACTTCTCTAATGCTGAAGTACAGAGGGAAAAAAACCTAAACATAGCATTAAATATTTATCAATTTCTGAATGTCCCCTAGCAAGCTTTAATGAAAGCACACATTAGATGCTAAACATACACATCAGTCATTTTCTTAGATGGTGCGGGTAACAGTAAAAATTGTTCTCATGATAAGAGAACATAGAATGAGAAACCTTAAATAGATCACGAAAAGCAAAATACTGAGGATGCTGGAAATCTGAAATAAAAAACAGAAAATACTGTAAAAACACAGCAGGTCTGGCAGCATCTGTCGAAAGAAATACAGAGTCAATGTTTTGAAATGTTAGCTCTGTTTCTCTCTCCAGAGATGCTGTTAGATTTGCTGAGTTTTTCCAGCATTTTCTGTTTTTATTTAAAATACATCAGGCTACCAGCCCAGCTTATATCTGCCCAAGGATCCTTAAATGGGACAGGTGCCATGCAAATTCTTTGCCTGTACCTTTGGTAGCTCAATGCAGTCAGCAGCTTGGGAGCTGTTTCTTCAGGTTAGAAGGGTGCCATCAAAGAAGCTCCGATTTTTATAAAGGGTGATTTGGCAGAGCTGGGTATAGGTTCAATAGCATGACCTCAGTAGTAGATGAGATGCTCAAAGGGTATCATTAGAGATGCTCTACATGACCACCTTGACAAGGAAGGCCTGATCAGGGATGCTCAGCATGGCTTCCAGAAAAGGTTGAAAAATGGTCACTAGTGGAGTCCTGCAGGAATTAACATTAGGACCATTGCAATTTACTATTTCCATTAAAAACTCAGATGTAGGATTTGGAGATCATAATTTTTCTGGCTGGTTTGTGCCAGTAGATAACACTTGACTATATACAGTGCGGATCTTGATCAGTTGGGAGAAAGGGGTAAAGCATTGGCAATTAACAGGTAAATTAAAAAGCGTAATGTTATGCACATAAGCAGGTCCAATGCTGAATACACATACACCCTACAGGGAAACAAGGTGAAAAATTGCACAGGAATGTTGTATCCACAAAAAGCAGGACAAATGTAATCCAGCCATTTAGCACCTCATCAGTCTGCTATCAATCATTAAAATAATCTGTTTTCGCTAAAAGTACCATCAAACAGCACTCTCTTACAAATAATCTGTTTATGTTCTGCTTGGACCATTTAACTTTAGAACACAAGAATAGCCTTGGTCCAAACATGAACAAAGGAGCTGAAATCAAGATGGGAGGTGCGAGTGAGTGCCCTTGACATTATGACAATGTTTAATTGATTTTGGCATCCAGGACCCCAAGTAAAATTGAAGTCAATGGGAATCAGAAAGAAAACTCACCACTGGTTGGAGTCATGCCTAGCATAAAGGAAGACAGTTGTTGGAGGTCAATCGTCTCAGTCCCAGGACAATGCTGAAGGAGTTCATCAGGGTAGTGGCCAAGGGCCAACCATCTTCAGTTGCTTCATCAATAACCTTCCCCCCAACATAAGGTCAGAAGTGGGAATATTCACTGAGGATTGTAGGGTATTCAGCTTCATTTCCAATTCCTCAGAAGCATGCAGCAACACCTGGACAACATTCAGGCTTGAGCTGGTGAGTGGTAGGTAACATTCTTCACTAGCACCTTCCAAATCCATGACCTCTACTGGCTAGAAGTAGAAGAGTAGCAGGCACATAGGAACACCACAGCAATATGTTTCCAGTCCAATGACAAAAGAGGCACTGCTGGACCTGGTTCTTGGGAATGAGATGGACCATGTGGTTCAAGTGACAGTAGGACAACATTTAAAAAGGACAGTGATCGTTGTACCATAAAGGTATAGGCTGACTATGAAAAGGACAAAGAACAATCCAGAGTAAGAATAATTAATTGGAGGTAAACCAGCTTCAATGGGGTAAGACTAACAATTTATTTGCCCCAGGTCCAAAGGTTGGCAGGAAAAAGAGTAACTGAACAATGGGCTGACCTCAAAGAAAATATAATTCAGGCACAGTCAAGGTATATTCCCTCAAAAGGGAAAGGCAGGGTAAACAAAGCAAAAACTCCCTGGATGGCAAAAAATATAGAAATTAAGATAAAGAAAAAAAAGTGTGCTGATGACAGCTTTCGGGTAGAAAATACAATTGAAAACCAGGCTGAATATACAAGGTTCAAAGGGGAGGTGAAGAATCAAATAAGGGAAGCAACAATGGAGTATGAAAAGAGATTGGCAGCTAACATAAAAGTGAATCCTAGGCCAGGATTATTCATTGGTTGGGTGGGCTCGGCAGGAGCGGTCGTGGAGCTGCCCGCGATCAGCTCCACACCACGACTTCACGTGGGATGGGCTAATTAAGGCCCACCCAGCATGGAACGTGAGTAGTACTGAGCGCTACCTGTGCCAGCAGGGGGGTGGGGAAGAGGAGGAAGGAGAGTCGGGTCCAGCGTTCTTTCCTGCACGTGCATGCAAGAGCACTTCAACCTCCGAGGCACGGAGGCTGCCTCACGGAGATTGAAGTGATGGTTGAAAAAAATAAATACAGTAAAAATTGAAATTTTGTCCCCTCATGTGAATGTCAAATGAGATGGGACATTTTTTCATTTTTCAAAGAAAGTTTTTATTTAAGTTGTTAAAAACTTTAGGAAACCTCAATAAATGCCACTTGGCCTTTTTGCCTGCCCGCCAACCGTGTCATTTTACGTTCCGGCGTGTCGGTCCCGCCCCCACATGTCAAATGTAAAATTCTGCCCCCAAAGTCTTCTAAGCATAGAAACAGTAAGAGGATGGTAAAAGGAAAAGTAGGGTCTAGGAACCAAAAAGGGGATTTACACATGGAGGCTAAGGGCATAGCTGAGATATTAAATGAATACTTTACATCTATCTTTTCCAAGGAAAAATATGCTACCCAGGCCATGGTGAAAGAGGAGGTAATTCATAGAAGGGTTTAAAAATTGATAAGGTGGTGATATTGGATAGGCTATCTGTACTTAAGGGTGATTAGGCACCATGACTGGATGAGATGCATCCAAGAATACTGAGGGAAGCAAGAGTGGAAACTGAGGAGGCACTGGTCATAATTTTTCAGTCTTCCTTAGACTCAGGGGTGGTGCTAAAGGACTGGAGAATTGTAAACTTTACATCTTGTTATACCCAGCAACTACAGGCCAATTAGTTTAACTCTGGTGGTAGGCAAACTTTTAGAAACAATAATCCAGGACAAGATCAACAGTCACATGGAGAACGTGGGTTAACTAAGAAAAGCCAGCAAGGGTTTAAGGGACAATGTTTAACTATTTGCTGGAGTTTTTGAAGAGCTAACAGAGGGGCTTGTGAGGGCAATGTTGATGTATTAACAAGGACTTCCAAAAGGCATTTGATACAGTGCCATACAGACTTGTAAGCAAAGTTGTGGCTCATGGAATAAAAAGGGACAGTAGCAACATGGATGCAAAATTGGCTGAGTGACAGGAGACAGAGTAATGGTTAATGGATTTATATCATTTTGGCTATTTCAGGCTGAAGGAAGGTTTGCAGTGGAGTTCCCCAGGGGTCAGTGTTGGGAACTTTACTTTTCCTGATTACATATTAAATGACCTAGTCTGTGGCATACGGGGTGCAATTTCAAAGTTTGTAGATGATACATAACTTGAAAGCATTATGAACTTCAAGGAGGATAGTGTAGAACTTCAAAGAGGCATAGACAAGTTGGTGGAATGGGAAGACAGGTGGCAGATAAAGTTCAATGCCAAGAAATGTGAAGTGATTCATTTTGGTAGGAAGAATATAGAGATACAGTATAAAATAACGTGTACAACTCTAAAAGGGGGTACAGGAGCAGAGGGACCTGGATGTATGTTTAAGTCATTGATGGTGGCAGGAAAGGTTGAGAGTGTGGGTAATACAGTATCCTAGGCTTTATTAATAGGGCATAGAGTACAAGAGCAAGGAAATTATGTTGAACTTGTATAAGGCACTAGTTCAGCTTCAGCTAGAGTATTGTATCCAATTCTGTGCACCACATTTTAGGCAGGATGTGAAGAGCGTACAGAAAAAATTCATGAGAATGGTTCCAAGGATGAGGAACTTCAGTTATTAAGATAAATTGGAAAAGTTAGGACTGTTTTAAATGGAGAAAAGAAGGCTGAGAGGAAATCATGAGGGAGCTGGGCAGAGAAAATAGAGAGAAACTAATTCCACTCGTGAAAGGATTGAGAATGAGAAAGCACAATTTAAAGTAAT
This sequence comes from Carcharodon carcharias, assembly GCF_017639515.1. Lineage (NCBI taxonomy): Eukaryota > Metazoa > Chordata > Chondrichthyes > Lamniformes > Lamnidae > Carcharodon > Carcharodon carcharias. The sequence goes on from NC_054475.1 coordinate 23,729,482, forward strand.
TATTAAAAGAAGCAAAAGCAATAGGAGAAAAGCTTTTTCACACAGCAAGTAGTTAAGGTCTGGAATGTACTGCTTGAGCGTGGTGGAGTCAGCTTCAATCAAAACAGTCTGACTCCCTTTTGAATGCTGAACAAAATGGAAAAATGTGCAGGGTTACGGGTAGAAGGTGGGAGAATGGCACTAAGGGAATTGCTCATTTAGAGAGCCGGTGCAGACACAATGAGCTAAATGGCACCCTTCTGCGCTGTAACGATTCTGTAGCGGTCAATTAATGGCACGTGGCGAGACCACTAAGGGCTACAAGCTGGGGTGGGGGCCTTCTGTTCAGGCACCTTCTGCCCAATGGAGGTCAGCCGGAAAAGGTGTTTGTTACAACCTCCTCTTTGCTGTGAGGCCTTCCTTATTGACCTTAGAAGACCAAACATCCCTCATAAGCTGGCCTGCTCGGTGGCTTTGTCAGGGACTGACTGCAGTCCCAGCAATGGCCACTACACCTGGCACCGCCACTGGGACTGGACAGCTGCTGGTCATCTGATCAGTTGGCAGCTGTTGGAAGCAAAACATCCTCTCGGATAAGGGCAAAAGACAAGACCTCAGGCAGTGAATTGCCTGGCAACCATAATATGTGGCTGTCGCTTCCCAGCCAGGCAGAGGCAGGCTCACTTCTGGAGCCTGAAGACAATCTATCAACACTTAAAACGTGTGGGATTCTCAGTATCAAAAGATGAATCCTCAGTCCAATTACGAGATGAAATTCTGAAAGGAAAGAAAATAGCCACAGGCAAACAAAACAGAATCAATTCTCATTTTAGCAATAGCCTTGCTTCAATTACTGAAGAAGATACTTTATTGGTGTCCATGAGAATTGCACACAATTCTAGTAATTTTAAAATTGGGTAGATGCAGTCACAAACAAAAGCTGTGACTACATGGTTGCAGCAGTGGATCAAGTCAAATAGTTGGCAGCCAACTGGTCATATTAGAACCTGATGTCACTCAAAAACTATGGATTTAAATCATGTTAATCTCGCTCCTCCTAGAAAACAGGAAGCTTTCAGGGCCTAATCAGCTATTTCTTTCCTGCCGAAATGATATAAACAAAAACCAAACAGCTTCACGAAGAATAGTAATCTTTCCTTTTGAAATAGCATTGAACCTATGGTGTAGAAAAAGTAAATCTAGAACTTCAAGAAAAGCCATGGACAGTCAGACAAGGGGCTACAGATTCAGACTGATGAAAGGCAGGTTCGGGACAACGGTCTGGAGGAACTGCTTCATAAAAAAAGCTAAAATGTAGGCTACTTTCACATCAAGCAGCTACTGGGCGTGTATTAAATGCAAAAGTTGCAATATATAATATGATAATATCCTAACAGAGAGTAGACATTGATTATAGAATGTTTTCTCCCTACACGTTCATGAAAGTTTTTTTCCTCTCAGCACTTTTGATTGGTTAGTAGGTTGGTTTGAAGAGGGAGCCTGGAGCAGATGGGGCAGACAAAGACTGGAGAGCACGAGGCACGTATCGTTTTAGCGCAAGGATCTTGGAGAGCAGGTAAATTCAGACAGATGTCACCAGACAGCTCCGTTATTACATTTTTATTTGTTTGAATAACTTTACTGTATTTTTTTTGGCTGGCTGAACGCTGCCGCTGAAAGACGAGACAGGCCTCAAAACCTGGCTCCCTAGCCAAAGCCTCTGTAGCCAGGAAAGACCAGAGCCCACCTGGTGTGACTTTCCCCATCTGATTTTCACCCTCCCCCTGCCCCCTTCCACCCCTGCAGATGGGGGAGATGTCAAGTTTGTCCGATGAAGGAGGGCAAAAGTTCACTAAGTGAGAGGAGCAAGGCTGGAAGCCGTGTCAGTTCACATGTGCTCTTTAACAGCACCACCCCCACCCCTCAAAAAACTTGCTTTCCGTGAGCTTCGGTGGTTGCTGCTGTGGTATCAGCTGGAGCATGCAGCTGCCATTGTTATAGCAGTGGGGGGGGGGGGGGTGTGGTGGATGGCATGGGTGAGAACCATCCGAAGTAAGGAATGGATGAGATTGGTTGATTTGAGAGGCATGAAAGGAATGGGATGGATATGGTTTGAGAAGGATAGCACTGGAAGGACAGAATGGCATAGGAGTGGATTTAAAGCACCAATCGCATTCAGGATACTAATCTCTTCGCACGTGTTGCGGGTCTCTGCTAATGTATATATTTCCCATGCATTCACACAAGTTACTTTGAATTTTAAAAGAGTTTAAATTATTTCGATCTGCCAGCAACATTTTTGTGCCACTAAAGTCTATATTTATCTTTATTTTAGCTTCTATCTTAACAGTCATACATCTATTTCTCTCTGAAAGTTTAAATTAAAAGTGAAGGGTCTTTAAGTATTTTTTAACTTCCTGGTTTGCTGTATGTGGATACTTCAATCTGATTGGTTGTGTACCTGCTTGCCAAAATCACTGCACCTGCACACAAACATTCCACTCGCTTGGTGCCACATTTAAAGTGTTTTCAGAAAAGGGGAAGTTCCCATCAGAAATTGCTAGAGCTCAGTGGACAGCTTTCCTCAAGGCCAGTAGCAAGTGCCTTACTTTGGCATGGGTTGCAAAATCCAGGCTAAATGTCATTGTGAGGCAAATGGAAGTTCGCTATCATGCAAAAAAAATTTCATTCCTTCAAATCATACAAATTAATGGAAAGCAGTGAATAATAGAAAAAGTGAGATAGAGTAAGGATAAAAGTTGAGTGGGACATCAGTTTTCATTTGTCACAGAAACACAGTTGATGTTCCAAGCAAGACAAAATGCAGCAGCATCTAGAAAAAGCGTGGAAGAAGAAAGTTAATTTCAACTTCACTCTGATCACACAGCTTACATATTATACCACATCTTAAACTCTGCCCTACTTAATCTCATGAAGGTTCCAATCGTACATGTTTTTCTTGAGCACAAAAATAACATAGGAACGTTGCAATGTATTTATCACTATTGCTGCATTATTCCACCTTAGCATTTTGTATGGCAAAAGAATCCCTCAATGCAATTTATCTGATGCAAACACACCCCTGCCAAAATTCTCCTCACACAATTTGTGCTTCCAGCACCTTCAAAGTGAACTCATTAAAATATGGTAATGGTTCCATCATGCCAGACTATACCATAATCATCAGTTACTGCTGAATTATAAGACCATCAAGGTGGCAGAAATGTTGCAAGCTCAGGGGGAAATTCAGCAATCCCACAGTCCCAGCTACATTTCCCAGGAGTGGGGGATCAGGAGATGCACTGCAATACTTGCACTCTGCCTTCCAACTGAGAGCATGGGACTGCAGAATGAATCCTGTTATTCCAAATCAATTTTGTGCTCCAAATCGCAGCAATCTCAAAATGGCCTGCAATTTTATTACACAAAGCATACAGATTCAAGGTCACACAGGGATATAAGTGCAGGAGTTCAGCCCCTCAAGCCTGTTCTGCCATTTCGGACAGATCATGGCTGATCTGTATCTTAACGCCATTTATCCTTGCTGGTTCCACATTCCTTAATACGCTGCCTAACAAAAATCTATCAAGTTTTGAAATTTTCAATTGATCTGGCTTCAACAGCCCTTTGGGGAGAGGGTTCTCGCCGTTTAGTGCCATTTGAAAAATGCATGCTTATTTGATAATTGATGGTTATAAAAGTTAATAGAAATCCAACAAAACAGATAGCCTTTTAAACCTATGCCACTGTTATCCCAAAAGCTGTTATCAGATGTGTCAGGTCTGAATGTATGCTTCTGAAGTTAATGAAATTTAGTCATAATTCAAGATTTAATGGGACAACATTGTTGCCAATATCTGGGGCCAAGTTACCAAACATTGCGATCCATCAGGTACATAGATTTTAAATGAATAATTAAGCTTCCCTACAGGAAGGCAGTTGACGTTAACAAGAGAAAAAACAAAATCAATAATTATTAAATATAATTACAGAAGACACTTCTAATGAGCCAATTCTTCATTCAAATAAAACATCTGGACTCCAGCCTTGCCTCACCTACCATAGTTTTCTGTTAATTGCGCTTTGTGATTATCTTTTGTGCTTGTTTGCGTTATTAAGCTCAAAATAATATTTTTTTTATTCCAAGCAATCCCATAGGTTTACAGTCAAAGTCTGGTCTGGTAACACTGCATCAACTGGGTGTAGCATTTAGCAGTGATGAGGCTAGGATGAAATTGGGATTAGAAAGAACAGATCAAAATCAGTGTTCTCTGTTTAGCAGTAGCCCACACTGCCAATGCTGCAGTGTGTCCTTTTCAAAGCTTGCTTCAGAGTTAAAAGAAAATAGCTTTCATCATATGAGTTTTAAGCTTGCATTCATATAGAACATTTCATGTAGTAAAGCATCCCAATGTGCTTCACAGGAGCATTAAAAATAATTGACAGAGAGTAAGATATTGGGCCACTCTGCTCCTAGTTACTTACCCTGAAACGCAGCCTCAGCTTTCTCATCTGACCTTCCAACTCCAGGCCAGGTGAGCGAGGTGCAGTGCAGCAGGTTCCCAAGACCTTGTGTCAAGGGCACCCGAGTTGAAGGTAAGGAAGACGTGCTCCCTGTATCACAGCACAGCTGCTGTAAAGCAGGTAGGCTAAATGGTCCAGCCACTTTGAGAGGCCAGGGAGAAGGAAACGTATAAGGTAAGTGAGAAGGACGGGGGTTTGGGTGATCAGTGGGAGGGAGATATTCAGTTGTTTGGGGGGAGGGGGGGCACGAGGGGGCAGCGTCGGCTGGCCAGTACTATAATTACCCAGCGGTAACAAGTGGTTTTAATTCTTCCAACTTTTTCCTGGGTAACTGTTGCTGTAACTATTCGGAACCATCTGAAGCTTACGCTTTAAATCAGAGTTTTGGATGGTTGCCAGTGCAAGGCAATTAATCAATGGAAAGTTTGAACTTTACAGGCAATTGCCATGTAATCTGTATGTGGGGAGTGTGGGAGCGGGGGTCCCCAGTGCATCCTTGGGGTACCTATGGTGCCCCAGAGATCGGAAGTTATCGGCCAGGTCAGGAGGCCAAAAACTTGTCAAAAAGTTTTCAGGTGTCTCTCAAAAGGAGGACAATGGGATAGAGAGGGAAAGATGAAGTGCTCAAGAGTACCAGATGTCAGATAAGCAGTGTGATAGTTTAGCACCAGTGGAGGAGTCGAGAGAACTGGTGGGGAGGTAGAGTTGGGTGTTGGCAGTGTACATGTGAATACCTTGCTTTTGGATGTCACTGAGGGGAACATGTAGATGAGGAATTAGGAGTGATCCCTTGGGGATTCCAGAGGTAAAAGTGTGGAGCAGGATGAAAAGCCATTGCAAGTGATTCACTGATTCCAGTTAGATAATTAAGTATGGAACCAGGTGATAGCAGTCTCACCACAGTGGAGAGATGTTAGAGGAGGATGGCGTGGTCAACCATGTCAAAGACTGCAGACAGGTCAAGAAGGACAAGGAGGGCAAGTTTATCTTTGTTACAGTCACACAGGATGTCATGTGACATTGATAGCTGTTGTGTTAGTATTGTGGCACGAGCAAATACTTAATGATTGGATGGATTTAAATTTGAAGTTCCAGGAATGGATTTGAAAGGTGACATACCCAAATATTCAAGAGAAAAGGAAGATTGGAGATGGGATAGTAGCTTGCAAAGATGATGGGGTCAAGTATGGGTGATGGCAAATTTAAAAAAAGGAGACACACACACAAACAACACTTGGAGAAAGAACCATTAATATCAGCTAATGGAGGAGCAGGAGGGCAAGTATAGTGGTCAGCAACTTAGTGAAAATAGGATCGAGAAAGCTAGTAGTGGGTCTCATGGATAGGATGAGCTCAGAGAGGGGAGATAGGAGCAAAACTAGAAAAAGATGAAGATTCTCAACTTAACTGAAAGAGTATATGAAATAGGGGGAGGTGGTGGCAGTGGTATTGTCACTGGACCAGTATTCCAGGGACCCAGGATAATCCTCTGGAGACCCAGGTTCGAATCCAACAGCAGATGGTGAAATTTCAATCCAACAAAAATCTGGAATTAAAAGTCTGATGATGACCATGAAACACATCTCATAAAAACCCATCTGGTTCACTAATGTCCTTTAGAGAAGGAAATCTGCTGTCCTTACCTGGTCTGGCCTACATGTAACTCCAGACCCACAGCAATGTGGTTGACTCTTAAATGCCCCCTGAACAAGGGCAATTAGGGATGGGCAATAATTGCTGGCCTAGCCAGTGGCACCCACATCCCATGAACGAATGGAAAAAAAATCTGAATATAATACCCAAGATTGATTTCGCAAAGATTTTCTCAGTCTCCCAAAATCACCCATAGTTTCCCTCTCCATTCCTCTTTTCTGCTCATTAGTTTGACTAGCTTGAGCTCATCTTTGAATTGGTTCAAGCCCCACTACAGAACTTGGGCACACAGCCCAGGCTGGCACTTCAATATTACTGAAAGAAAATGATCATTAATCCAAGTTCCTTTTGTAGGACCCACCCACAAATTAATTGTCACATTTGCATACAACAGTGACTGGACCTAAAAAGGCGATTCATTGGACATGAAGTACTTGGCGAGTTGCTGAGGAAGTAATAAACTGCTACAGTAATTACAAGTTCTTAATATCTTTAGCTTCTTTATAACCTGGTCTATTTGAAATGTCGGTTTCAGAATGTACATAAAGCCTGGAATAAATTGAAATTAAGTCAGACATTAAAATACAAAACACTTTGCATTATTGAATTTCAGCAATAAATGTTTGACGATGTATATGTTCAGTAGACATTCTTGCATTTATATAGCACCTTTCACAACCTTAGGATGTCCCCACACATTTTTAAACCAATTACATACTTTTTAGTGTAATCTGAAGTATAATGAAGAGAAATAACTGAGAAACATGGCTTATAAAAAATGTTAAGAAAAAATAACAATACAGGTGCATGAAAAGGCATATCAGGATGCATCATGGATTTACCCAGGCTTGGCCATGTTGTGGATAAACGTTTTAAAACGTTCTTGCAGTTTAAAAAAAACTAGAATGAATATGACCTTTTGGCCAGGCCTGGAAGTTATTGACTAGCCTACGGGTCAGTCCGTGATAAAGCTAAAGGAATGTGACCTTTGGATCAGGATGAAATAAGTTGATGAATGGACCATGAGTTATGTTGTAATAGACTGATGGCTTGACCTCAGGGTCAAGATATGCAAATTACTAGGCACAGTAGCAAAATGCCAGGATACACAAGCAAAGTTTGTGTTTGGAATGAACCGTGAGCATCTTTCGTGCTAAAGGTCAGGTCATTCTGAGATTGTTTTACAAATTCCTCTGGAGCTACAGAGGTGATGAACAAATCATTCTGTGTTTATGTTGTAAACTCATTTGTAATTAAGGACACTTAGACATACAAGATAAGAACATTGAGAGTTAATAATGAGTTCTCTCAAAGACAGTATATATAACCGACAGAATCTGTGTAACTTCAAATTGCCTTTTATAGCATTCTGAAAGAGCATTTCCCATGTGTGCACACTTGTACTAAATAAAGAACTGCTGCTGAATCTACCTATAGTCAACTGTGTCGAGCGTCTTTTAGATACTCCACAACAGTGCATTAGTTATAAAACTATTAAAAATATATTACATTTGCCAAAGTCTCTTATTTTGTTTCTCCCATTTAAGTTTGAAAGTTCCTTTGCTGGGGGAAGAAAATGCAAAGTATTCAAAATAAAGTTCAGGAAATCTAAGGGCTTTGGGCTGCATGTTACCAGCAGTACCTTTTTTTACATTTGGAAGTCTAATTTTTTCCTCTAGCCTGGAATTTATGGAGAGACTCTTGGCATCAATTGTGACCGTGAAGATGATAATGTTACTCAAAGAAAACAAAACATAAGAGATTATGCATCTTACATAACTGGTAACAGTGGAGACTAAATTCAATAGTCTAAATCACACAAGAAACAAGTGTTACAACTAAACCACTGGAAAATTATCTAATCCATTGCATATGATCTTAGCTGAAATGTCTGTTATCAACAGCTGAAATAACTGCATTAATAATTGGCTTTCAAGAATGAGTTCCTGTCAAATTTTCCCCTAATAAACATGATTCAGAGTCTTGCAGTCAAAACTTAAATTTACAAACTTTGTGATTTGAGATGTAGAAAAAATGTTTCACGACCGCAGGTAATAAGTATATAGGTTAAAGGCAAAATACTGTGGATGCTGGAAATCTAAAACAAGAACAGAAAATGCTGGAAAAATTCAGGTCTAACAGCATCTGCGTAGAAAAAAAAGTTAGCGGTTCAAGTCTGCATGAGTTAAAGAGAAGTAAAATGTAATGAAATTTATACGGTTTGTTTGCGGCGGCTGCGGGGTGGGGGGGGGGGCGGGGGGAGGAGGAGGAGAGAATGGGTGAGGCTGGATAGAGGGCCAGTGATAGGTGGAGGCAAAGGAGAGATTGCCAGAGATGTCATGGACAAAAGGACAAAGGGGTATTAATGATAGCGGTACTGGCTAAAGAAGGTGCTGATGGTGGCATTAAAGGTCATAAAGCAGAATGTGATAATGGCAGGATCTGCACAACAGACATACCGTTTTGGATATTGTTTTTGGGGGGGCCTCTCATGGGAAAGCAGCAACAGCCAAACTCGTTGCACCACGGTTGGTTCTGTTGCATAGGGGAGGAGTAAAAAGTGTGGGAATGCAATAGTTATAGGGGATTCAATTGTAAGGGGAGTAGATAGGTGTTTATGTGGCCGCAAACGAGACTCCAGGATGGTATGTTGCCTTCCTGATGCTAGGGTCAAGGATGTCTCAGAGCGGCTACAGGATATTCTGAAGGGGGAGGGTGAACAGCCAGTGGTCATGGTACACATTGGTACAAACAACATAGGTAAAAAAGGGATGAGGTCCTAAAAGCAGAATATAGGGAGTTAGGAAGTAAGTTGAAAAGTAGGACCTCAAACGGTAGTGATCTCAGGATTACTACCAGTACCATGGTATAGCAGGATATAAATCAGATGAATAAGTGACTGAAGAGGTGGTGTGAGGGGGAGGGTTTCAGATTCCTGGGACATTGGGACCGGTTCTGAGGGAGGTGGGACCAGTACAAACTGGACCGGTTACACCTGGGCAGGACCAGGACTGATGTCCCAGGGGGAACATTTGCTAGAGTGGTTGGGGAGGGTTTAAACTAAAATGGCAGAGGGATGGAAACCTATACAAGGAGTCAGAGGAAGGGGAATCAAAGACAAGAACACAAAAGACAGAAAGTGGAATGAGAAAAGTGATAGGCAGAGAAATCAAGGGCAAGAATCAAACAGGGCCTCAGTGAAAAATAGTGGGAACAGGACAAGTAATGTTAAAAAGACAAACCTTAAGGCTTCGTACCTTAACGTGAGGAGCATTTGTAATGAAGTGGATGAATTAACCACGCAAATAGATGTAAACAGGTATGATATAATCGGGATTACTGAGACATGGGGCTGCATGGTGACCAGGGATGGGAACTGAACATCCAGGGGTATTCAGTATTTAGGAAGGACAGACAAAAAGGAAAAGTAAAAGGCGGTGGAGTTGCATTGCTGGTTAAAGAGGAAATTAACGCAATAGTGAGGAAAGATATTAGCTCCGACAATGTGGAATCTGTATGGGTAGAGCTGAGAAACACTATGGGGCAAAAAACGTTAGTGGGGGTTGTGTATAGGCCCCCAAACTGTAGTGGTGATGTTGGGAATCGCATTAAACAGGAAATCAGAGACGCATGTAATATAGGAACATCTGTAATTATGGGCGACTTTAATATGCATATAGATTGGGCAAATCAAATTAGTAACAATACGTAGAGGAGGAATTCCTGGAGTGTATATGGGATGGTTTTCTGGACCACATTGAGGAACCAACGAGAGAACAGGCCATCCTAGGCTGGGTATTGTGTAATGAGTAAGGAACAATTGGCAATCTAGTTGTGCGAGGCTCCTTGGGGATGAGCGACCATAATAGGATAGAATTCTTCATCAAGATGGAGAGTGACGTAGTTGATTCTGAGACTTGGGTCCTGAATCTTAATAAAGGAAACTACGATGGTATGAGGCATGAGTTGGCTATGATGGATTGGGAAATATTTCTTATAGGGATGACGGTGGATAGACAATGGCAAACATTCAAAGAGTGCATGGGTGAACTGCAACAATTGTTTATTCCTGTCTGGCGCAAAAGTAAAACAGGAAAAGGTGGCCAAACCATGGCTTACAAGGGAAATTAGAGATAGTATTAGATCCAAGGAACAGGCATACAAATTGGCCAGAAAAAACAACAGACCTAAGAATTGGGAGCAGTTTAGAATTGAGCAAAGGAGGACCAAGGGATTGATTGAGAAGGGGAAAATAGAGTACGAGAGTAAGCTTGTAGGGAACATAAAAACTGACTGTATAAGTTTCTATAGGTATGAGAAGAGAAAAAGAATGGTATAGACAAATGTAGGTCCCTTACAGTCTGAAACAGGGGAATTTATAATGGGGAACAAAGAAATAGCTGACCAACTAAATACATACTTTGGTTCTGTCTTCACAAAGGGGGACACTAATAACATACCAGAAATGTTGGGGAATACAGGGTTTACTGAGAGGGAGGAACTGAAAGAAATCAGTATTAGTAGGGAAATGGTGTTGGGGAAATTGATGGGATTGAAAGCTGATAAATCCCCAGGGCCTGATAATCTACATCCCAGAGTACTTAAGGAAGTGGCCCTAGAAATAGTGGATGCATTGGTGGTCATCTTCCAAGATGCGATAGACTCTGGAACAGTTCCCACAGATTGGAGGGAAGCTAAGGTATCCCCACTATTTAAAAAAGGGAGGCGGAGAGTAAACAGGGAATTATAGACCTACCAGCCTGACGTCAGTAGTGGGGAAAATTCTAGAGTCCATTATAAATGATTTAATAGCTGAGCACATGGAAAACAGTGGCTGAATCAGACAGTCAGCATGGATTTAGGAAAGGGAAATCGTGCTTGACAAATCTACTGGAATTTGTTGAGGACGTAACTAGTAGAGTTGACGAGGGGGAGCCAGTGGATATGGTTTATTTGGGCTTTCAGAAGGCTTTCGACAAAGTCCCACATAAGAGATTGGCATGTAAAATTAAAGCGCGTGGGATTGGGAGTAGCGTATTGAGATGGATAGAAAACTGGTTGGCAGACAGGAAACAAAGAGTAGGGATAAACAGGTCTTTTTCTGAATGGCAGGCAGCGCTAGTGGGGTACCGCAGGGATCAGTACTGGGACTCCAGTTATTCACAATATATATATTAATGATTTAGATGAGGGAATTAAATGTAATATCTCAATTTTTGCAGATGACACAAAGCTGGGTGGGAGGATGAGCTGTGAGGAGGATGCAGAGATGCTTCAGTGTGATTTGGACAAACTGAGTGAGTGGGCAAATGCATGGCAGATGCAGTATAATGTAGATAAGTGCGAGATTATCCATTTTGGTAGCAAAAACAGGAATGCAGATTATTATCTGAAAGGCTATAAATTGAGAGAGGGGAATGTGCAACGAGACCTGGGTGTCCTTGTACACCAGTTGCTGAAGGTAAGCATGCAGGTGCAGCAGGCAGTAAAGAAGGCAAATGGTATGTTGGCCTTCATAGCCAGAGGATTCGAGTACAGGAGCAGGGATGTCTTGCTGCAATGTACAGGGCCTTGGTGAGATCACACCTGGAATATTGTGTGCAGTTTTGGTCTCCTCATCTGAGGAAGGATGTTCTTGCTATAGAGGGAGTGCAGCGAAGGTTTATCCGGCTGATTCCTGGGATGGCAGGACTGACATATGAGGAGAGATTGATTCGATTAGGATTATATTCGCTGGAGTTCAGAAGAATGAGGGGGGGGGGGGCGGGGATCTCATAGAAACCTATAAAATTCTAACAGGACTAGACAGGGTAGATGCAGGAAGGATGTTCCCAATGGTGGGGGAGTCCAGGACCAGGGGCCACAGTCTGAGGATATGGGACAGACCATTTAGGACTGAGATAAGGAGAAATTTCTTCACCCAGAGAGTGGTGAGCCTGTGGAATTCATTATCACAGAAAGTAGTTGAGACTAAAACATTGTATGCTTTCGAGAAGGAGTTAGGTATAACTCTTGGGGCGAAAGGGATCAAAGGTTATGGGGAGAAAGTGGGAGCAGGCTATTGAGTTGGATGATCAGTCATGATCATAATGAATGGTGGAGCAGGCTCAAAGGGGTGAATGGCCTACTCCTACTGCTAGTTTCTATGTAGGACACAGGTAAGCACTCTGGGAAAAATAAAACATGAACAAGTGATAGATGGCCCTAGTGGGGGTGAGGTGGGGAGAGGGGACGGAGGTGGGAAAAAAAGATTGAAAATAGGATAAAACAATGAATAAAAATGAATTTAAATAAAAATGGAAAAAAATAGGTGGATAAAAAATAAAAATTAAAGATAAAAATTAAGAAATAAGAATTAATATGGAAACAGGGGATATAAAAAAAAGGGGGTGAAGATGGAGGAGGGAGTGTTTCTGGTCTGAAGTTATTGAACTCAATGTTAAGTCCGGAAGGCTATAAAGTGCCTAGTCGGAAGATGAGGTGCTGTTCCTCCAGTTTGCGTTGAGCTTCATTGGAACATTGCAGCAGGCCAAGGACGGACACGTGGGCATGAGAGCAGGGTGGTGTTGAAATGGCAAGCGACAGGGAGGTCTGGGCCATGCTTGTGGACAGACGGAAGGTGTTCCGCAAAGCGGTCACCCAGTCTGCGTTTGGTCTCCCTAATTTAGAGGAGACCACATTGGGAGCAGTGAATGCAGTAGTGTAGTAGGCCAAATTGAAGGAGGTGCAAGTGAAGCACTGCTTCACCTGAAAGGAGCGTTTGGGCCCTTGGACGACGGAGAGGAAAGTGAAGGGACAGTCATTGCACCTTCGACAGTTGCATGGGAAGGTGCCGTGGGAGGGAGATGAGGTGTTGGGGGTAATGGAGGAGTGGACCAGGCTGCCCTGGAGGGAATGGTCCCTATGGAATGCCAAGGTGGTGGGGAGGGGATGGGGTGGGGGGAGCAGGGGGAGGTGAAGGGAAGATGCGTTTGGTGGTGACATCATGCTGGAGTTGGCAGAAATGGCAGAGGATGATCCTTTGAATGCAGAGGCTGGTGGGGTGAAAAAAGTGAGGATCTATCATGGTTCTGGGAGGGAGAGGCGGGTGTGCGGATAGAGGATGGGTCAGCCACGGTTGAGGACCCTGTCAACCACAGTGGGTGAGAAACCTCGGTTAAAGGAAGGAGGAAGACATGTCAGAAGCGCTGTTTTGGAAAGCGGCATCATCAGAACAGAGGCAACAGAGGCAAAGGGACTGATAGAATGGGATGGATGTGTACTAACTATATTAGGTATTTGTGCCCAATTAAAAACCTTTTATGGACACCTACTTTTTGCTTTTGTTGCCATACGTAACTTAAGTCTTTTGTTCCCAATTCCTACACTGCTTTTGATTCATCCTTTAAAATCTTAACTTATATGGTAGCATTATGTATAAGCAAATTAATATCGACTAGCCTCCAGGCAGGACATCCCTGTAATAAAACCCCGATATCCTGCCTAGCTTTACTCCTCAGTTGATCTTCCTCCAGTCACTTAAGCATATAGGGCCCGGTTGTGGAAGCATACCTCAGTTCTTTTAAGTGGGGCTGAGCAAGCAAGTTAATCATGCACAAAGAATTGTCCAAATCTGCACTAAGCTAGATACAGACACATGGGCAGGTTATATACAGAGTTTTGCTCATTAAGAATTTTTTAAATCTTAGCTCTATACCACAACAATTTCCCTTGTCAATACACATTTATGTTTTTGACTCTGCTTGTTTCTTGTGAATAGTACTGGGCATTGAAAATCCATCCACTGATGCAGTTCAACTGTCTTGATGCCTAGGGCAGAATATCCATTACCTTTTGTTCTGAAAACACTTGATAAGATTTAATCATGGGTAAACCCATTTCAAGATGAATTGGGTTGTCTCTAGATAAGAGTTAACTCATCTAGTTGCATTCAGCCACTTCAGTGCATCCACTCTTGACAATCTAAAGAAAGACCTGCATTTATATGGCGTCTTTCACTTCCCAGCGACGTTCCAAAGCACTTTACAGACAATGTCCATCACGGGTAAGATCCTGGCCTGTATCCTCCTGAACCACCTTCGTCCGGTCGCTGAGGAGATCCTGAAAACCCAGTGTGGCTTCCGACCATCCCAGGGTACTGTGGGCATGGTCTTTGTGGCTATTCAGATCCAGGAAAAACGTCGAGAGCAAAATCAAGAATTGTTCCTTGCCTTCAAAATCGACCTGACCAAGGCATTTGATTCTTTAAAAATCGAAGCTCTATGGATCGTCCTCCAACACTTTGGCATCCCCAGCATCCTGAGACTCCTGCAGGACAACATGGCCACCACTGGAGGATCCGAAACTGATACCTTTCACATCCGGGCCGTGGCCAAACAAGTTGTGTAATTGCCCCCAACTTGTTCACCATTTACTGATCGTCATCGTCCACCTCAGAGAAAACTACCAGCTGGTGTCAACATTCTGTATTGTTTGGACGGGAAACTCTTCAACCTTGTTTGCTTCTGGACAAAAATAAAACTCACCACCATGAACATCCACGGCCTTCAGTTTGCGATGACTCACTCTGTACAGGACATGCAAAGGGCAAAGGACACCTGACCTCTTCACCTTGTGTAAGAGGCTTGGACGATCCTTAAACATTGCCAAGACGAAGGTTCTTTACCAACCTTCCCCGGGCCAGTTGAGCATCTCCCGCGCCATTCACAGATAGGGCGGCTCTGGAGTGTGCAGAACTTCCCTGATCTCAGCAGCCACCCCTCCCAAGGGACAACCATTGATGAAGAAGTCCAACAAATCAACTGTGCCCGCGCTGCCTTCAAGCTGCGCCAACATGTTTTTGACAACAGGGACCATTGGAAGTCAATGAAAGTTCTCATTTATAAGGCCGTTGTGTTGACCACCCTCCTCTGCAGCGAAACATGGACATGGTGTCCGCCGACACCACATTACTTCCATCAGCGGTGCTTGCGTTGAATCTTGGGGATCAAATGGGAGGATCGCCAGAACCGCAAGTGTCCATCAGCACTGAAGCCCTGCTCTTGCAGAGTCAACACTGATGAACGGGCCATTGCCGCCTGATCCATCAAGGCACAAGCGACTCGACAGCGAGGCAGAACGGCAGCAGCAGAGGAAGGAGAAGGAAGCAACACCGGGGCGGCGATTTCCACTCCTTTGCGCAACATGCCCCCTCTGCGAAAGAAATATGGATCCAGAATTGGACTGCTCAGTCACTGAAGTCTCACGAAGCCTGACAGGCGTCATCCTCAATTCCGAGGGACCACTGCCACCAACAGCCAATGAGTCACTTTTGACATGTAGCCACTTCTGGTGATGTAGGATTCCACACCTCTGAACTCTGCAGCACAAATGGATGGCATGTTATACATCAACCACCGTCACAGCCACAAGGTGTGTCACAGGAAACAAGCAGCAATTCCCTCTATATTTTTTTTTATGTATACCTCAGGGTCTTATCAATTTATTATGATTGTGATCCTTAGAAGTTAGAGATAATCATACCCCTCAAAGCTTGGCGTATTAATGCCACATATGGTTAGATCAACATTGACCTCTGTATTGTTTGCTGCAAAATAAGCATTATTCACCATGCAACTGTCAGAGTTTATGTCCAAAATTCACTCAGCATATAGTATTTGTCTCGACAACAACTTAAGGCAATTGTTGCCTGTTTATTGGTCTGAACTTGAATGTCTCTGCAAGAAAGCCAAGTGGTAATTCTCTCAAAGGAATGCTCATCTAACACCAAAACGTCTGTTGGTATCAACCAGCGCCTGCACAAACATTTTTGCTAGAATTTTACACATATCGAGAGCACCTATGGTCCATATTCTAGAAGGTCCGGTGACAGTTGGAGCGTGCTCCCAAGCTGTCTGTTAATGTGCCCATAAGGGAAAAATCTTATTCTGGCCGTCTCGTCATTATTTGATTAACGAGCAAAGTAAATTTTACTTTTATTATTAAAGAAAAGTATTCAGAAAAAACCCATCACTACTTGTCCCATCAGAAAAAAGGCCAAATTTTAATTTGGTGCTTTTTAAGACACAAATAATCTATTTGAATAGATGCAGTGGAACTTCTTAAAAATTATCCTCAATATAACAATTTCACCAAGATATTCTCTATCACCAAACTCCTTTCTGAAGAGGACTCAAATAGGCTGCCTGCACACCTCGTTATTCACATCGGTCAAGTTATCAACAGGAGCAAACTGGGCTTATTAAAACATTTTAAGGGTGTGATAGTCTCCAAATGTATCTTCTCATCTTCACAAAATTTCTAGACCATTACAATTATGAAAAACTGAAGCAACTTAATTAATAAAACCATTTCCTTCAAATATTAAAGCTTCTGTACAATTTATGTTTTATTATATTTAAGTGTTATGTTGTAATCACGATATCCCAACTATTCTCCTACTGTCTAGTTTAAAATGCAGCAAGTAACCAAACACATTGGTGAGAGAACCAGTCATGGCTGTATTCTTAAAAAAATGTTCACCACTTTGACCACCTATTATATTCATTCCAATCTATCTTTGTATGGTTAAAATCGCCCAATATTACTGCAATGTTTGTTCTTTCATATCTTTATCCCTATCTCAGCTTCAGTGGTCTGCAACACACCATCAACAATTGTACCTTTTCCCTTCCTACTTCTTATCTCCACCCATTTGGATCTCTTCTACCACAACCCTCAGAACATTATTACATTCCAGCACGGCGTAGAATCCTAACACTGACACCCTTCCCATAACTCCTAGAAAAGTTATAACTGGGGATATCTGGTTCTTAAGTTTTGTTCAAACTTCAGCCATCTCTCTGTTACAGCTACTTTCTCACATTCTTCTATAACGCTTTCCAAACTGTAACTTTGTTCTGAATGGTTTGTGCATTTTGATAGATACCACTTAGCTCTGGAATTGTGTTGGATCCCTTCATGGCTTCCTCATTTATTTTTTTGATATTCCTTTTCTGTTCTCCAGCAGCTACCTCACATTTTCCTTCTCTTCCTCCTCTAATATTTTCACTTTGTTTACCCTTGTTACATAACAAGCATATGCTTTCTGCTTCTAAGCTGCTGCTTTCCCTCTCTGGAGCAGGCTAGTCAGATATCATGACAGAAGGAGCAAAGCTCTATCTTAAACGTGATTGAAACAACCAGCGAGGCTTGAACAGAGACGCAGCGGGGCATGGGCAGAGGAGGAAGGGAACATAGGTCAGCCAAAGGCCCAAATGGTAGAATAGAAACACAGGAGGGGATAACAGCTTTGTTAATATCCATTTGGTAGCTGGGGAAGCTTTCCACTTGAGAACTCAGTGGCCAGAGAATGCTGGCAGGACAAATTTAACAGGGAGAACTCCAATTTGGGGGCACATCGATGATTTTTCTATTCTGCTGTTTCTCTGCTCCAATTCAAAAGGCTGGAGCAGCATTTTGAATTAGCATATTTGTTGCTATAGAAGCTGAACAATAGTAATTACCTGCTTCAAATGTGGCCTCCCAGTCTGTAATAGCACTCCATTACACTTCAGCAATCTGGAGAGTGGGATTTGGGAAACGTGAAGTGCAGGTGTAGCCCTGGAGCAGCACAGGCACAGCAGCACTGGGCTGGGGCAGAGGTGGGGACAGAAGTCACACAGATCGGGCAAAATGTGTTAGTCGAAGATTAACAACAGAAAAGATGGGACTGCTGGTGGTTGGGGGTTGGGGGGGGGGGGGGGTCAGACAGCAGGGAAGAGGAGGAGAGGAGATTAGAGAATCAGGGAAGTATCACCATGGCTCAAAATGAGTTGTAAACTCCCACAGTCTGATTGGCTGTTGTCTCAGAAATAAAAACAAAAAACTGCGGATGCTGGAAATCCAAAACAATCGGCGGAGAAGAAAAGAGTTGACGTTTTGAGTCCTCGTGACCCTTCAACAGAACTAGGTGAGTGCTGCCCCCCCCAACCTTAAACCAGCTTATATTTCACCCTTCTCCTTGGATTCACCTAGTTCTGTTGAAGGGTCACGAGGACTCGAAACGTCAACTCTTTTCTTCTCCGCCGATGCTGCCAGACCTGCTGAGTTTTTCCAGGTAATTCTGTTTTTGTTTTGGCTGTTGTCTCACATGGTTATAGCTCACTGTTACATTGGACACAATGGCCCTGATCTTTGTCAGGGATGAAAACAACAATATTCAAGAAGCTTAACACCATCCAGGACAAAGCAGCCTGCTTGATTGGCACCCCATCCACAAACATTCACTCTCTCCACCACCAACGCACTGTGGCAGCAGTGTGTACCATCTACAAGATGCACTGCAGGAATTCTCCAAGGCTCCTTAGGCACCACCTTCCAAATCCACAACTAACCACTACCATCTAGAAGGACAAGGGCAGCAGACACATGGGAACACTACCACCTGGAAGTTCCCCTCCATGCCACTCACCGTCTTGACTTGTAAATATATCACCGTTCCTTCACTGTCGCTGAGTCAAAACCCTAGAACTCCCTCCCTAACAGCACTGTGGGTGTACCTACACCCAGGGACTGCAGTTCAAGGCGGGTGCTCACTACCACCTTCATAAGGGCAACTAGGGATGGGAAATAAAATGCTAGCCTGGTCAGTGATGCCCACACCCCATACATGGATAAGAGAAAAAGAAACAGATTGAAGCTGTATCTTAGTGTGTAGCAGCAAGCATGGGTGCAGCGTGGTGCAGGACCCAATTTCCATGCAAAGAATTAAGGCCCCGTCTACCTGCATTAGGTCGGGACTTTCCCAGAATTAAAAGCAGGGCAATCAATAGAGGGTTCTAGGATGAATTCATCAAGCGGAAAACTAAGTGCGCTTTTAGCCAAGGGAAATAAAAACTTGATCTTCTTGTGAAGGGAATTTCAAATTTTACAAAGAAAATTCTGCAAGACCAGTTAGCTATGCAGACAAGGACCTGGCCAGAAGCATATTTCCCTCAGCCAACCCACCCCACCCAAATCTGGCGGGAGCCCCAGCAGCACTGGCGTGGATGATGGTGCCCACCAAAATTATCCGAATTTCCGAATCCTGGAAAATATGAAAAAGGGAAAGATCATACTGGCAGCCAGGTCACCTGGGAGGTTGGATCTTTTGCTTAGACACTTACTGTGGCAGAATGAAACTGCAATGTTCTCAATGCCAAAATTTTAATAAGACAATCTAATAAACCACTCATGAAAAACTATTATTTACATGGATTTGTATCTTCAAGGTACTTTACCTTTCCATGTCTTCCCACCACATATGCCAGATCTCACGCAGTTAAAACATTTAATACATATAAAATCCACTGCTGTCACTGAACTGCACTATACAGCTAGGAAAATCCCAGGTTTGGGACAGCTTGGTGTTGATTTCACCTGCGGCAGCTACAGGAGTGCCAGTACTGACCTCAGTCTCCTTGGGTTGGGAGAAAAGGGTTTCTTCAAAATAAGCAAATAAATCAGCAAAGGCTCCAGCTTCAGATGATCGTCTTGTGCCTCCAGCTGGAGAAAGTGAGAAAACATCAGGTTAGTCTCGGATCCTGCTGAGCCATTATCGAATACTTGCGCAGCGCACGAGCTCAAGGATTGTTGCGTAGTTTTAAATGTAATCAGGGGCGGGGGTGCAGATAAAATTTGATCCTTTCCCAACTTCTATGCCCTTTATATGGCAGTAACACTCGTCAACGTGGCAGAGATTATAGGTGTAGTCCACGGCGCTGATGCACCATAATATTAACACTGCAGTATCTACAAGTGACGCAATTACTGTACGCTCATTAGAAAACAAATCATTTACAGTTGCTGAATAATCTATGGCCTCTTTACTTCTTCAATAATCACAATTTTTAAAAAGAAATCAGATGTGTGTCTCTTTGCTCACAAAGCAAATTAATTATAACCTGCTAGGTTGGGAGGAAGCTTGAATGTCAAAATGTATGGACTTCTGGTAAAAGGTTTCAATTGAACAAATTTAAAAGTAAACACAGAAAACTCTACAGAATTCGCTGTAGCTCAGGATCTGTCTTTTGCAGGTTTGGCTTTGATTACATTTAATTGGAAATAATAAAAAATGTACTTTTATTGACTGCAAGCCAAGGCAAAGTGATGCAGGATCTTTAAGCATTAAACTCTTTCATTCAATCCATTACACCACCCCACCCCCACAAAAAAAATACAATGAAGAAGTTATACAAAAAAATTGATACTGCTATAGTAAGAAAACTATGATTTTCAACTGTAGCATGATAAAATGAAAAAATAAAAGCAAGTCATAATTCATGTTCAGCCAGGCAGAGCTAATTTTACCAGGTAATTCAGCCACTTGGCCAATAATAGAAAAGTTAAAATACCTAAGCCAATCAAAGTGAACTTTTCAGCAGGAATATCTGCCTCAGCTAATCAGGTAAAGCTCCATACAAATAATTTGCTTCTGAGCCAGTCACAAGACAGCTCCTGCAGACAGCTTTGTTGCAGCCAATAGCATGGGAGCACAGGCATATACATGATGATGCAGCACAACAAGGAAGTCTATCACAAGTGAGCTGGCTGATTGCCAAGATTGAGACACAGAGAACAAGGTAAACAACTTTCTAACACCAGGCTCTGACATTTACTCTACTGGTATATTGAAACAGCAGAGCTCTCTGGTCATCAATAGCCTTTAATCACCCTTCATTCAAGACTGTGCCACCATCAACCTACATTCTTCGCACATTACCTCGCAATGCGACAGAAACGAGCGCAGCGCTATCATATTCTAACATCCTCGACAACCAATGAAGCAGGCCCTAGAGCTGAAGATTACAATGATCCTTTTTAAAATTGAAAATTATAGGTTAAGCAGAAATCACACTATTAACTTACAGCTGACAGGGATTTCCACTGGAAGACAATTCCCGATTTGGAGCTACGTGGGGCAAGAACTAAATTTTGGAACGTGATTCTGTTGCCAATTGCTGCTGCGCAATGCCGGCTTCCTTTACGTAGGATCTGCTTTTCTGGCCGAATCGTCCTGCATGGAATATTCCAGAAATCATCCAAATTAACCCTTTCAGTGTATTCTTCTTTTCCTTGCCTCCGGGAGAAATCACAGTCCGTTCTCATCTTGCTTTACATAATCACTGTATACTACAACAATCTACCCACATTTTTAGAAATTCAGGTGCGCTTTCATCAGTATACAGCATCCTTTTCCTAGAGTCAATCATGTAAACACTTTTCTTTCCAGCACTTTCGTCTCCTTTTCCATCTATCTATCTATCGGTGTCTCTGCCTATCCTCTTGATGCAGCAGTGCTGCCTCTTGCAGACCTATCGGCACTGCTCTGTGACGCAGCAAGAATTTCTCTAGCCTGCTCCCTGTGTCAAGCTGTGGAACTTCAATGTTTCCAACCCCTACCAGTTGCCAGGAGAGTCCAGGCCATTTGGACGTTAGCACGTGCACTCTGCGCATCGCTTATTCTCTGTCCTTGTGAGATATCTACTTGAAGCAATTCCCAAAACTATACTGCAATACACCATTAACTCTTTGAATGCCGGTCTTGTCTTTTTGTACACATCCAAAAAGAGAACATTACTTTAGTTAGATTTAAAAAGCAAGCAAATAACTTTTAAATAAACATTTTCTGTTCACTTACCCTTCCAAAAATTAGTGGTCATATATTATTGCATATTAGATTTCAAACAACACTTGTAAGTTGTACAGCCAATAAACAATTTCACTAAACATAATTCCCCCACCCCATCCCTAGGGTCTGTGTGCAGCTTCTCCTGTGCAATGAAACTGGGCAGCAAGCAATGTTTTCTAATTTAACATTTTCATGTAAAATGTATTATTCTCTGTTCTGCATTTGTTAAATGTTTATCACCTTGCAAAGTCAAAATCTGAATTACTATTCCAAATAAAACACAGGAATTTCTCACTCGTCTCTGAAGACTGTAGTATCAAGAATGTTGTGTGCATTTCATCCTTGATCTTATAACCCATCCTCCTACATTTTAGTGTTTTTATACTACAGTATGGAATATGGAGAATGGATCATTTTTTGATGTGCTCTAAAAGCAGCACTGTAGCTAACCTAGAAGTTTACAATGTGTTGTAAGTGACACAATGGCCTTCCTCCACATCAGCTCCAAAACGCTCTCCCAGTATATAATTTCTGTTCTCCATGCTGAATCAAGTGAACTAGTTTCAGCCTTTCATAGATCTTTTTCTCTGAGCAACTGTGCAAAATTTAAGGGACCCAGGCATGGGCAATTCCACCTTGTAAAAGAAACCCAGCTCATGTTTTATCCATCATTTTGCTTGCCGGTGACCTTTGTGCCAAAAAAATTGTACCATGAGCTAGGGACTCATTGCTACCTATACCGATGATTGGTGCAGAGCCTACCATGGCTTGCTGAGCAGCTTTGCTGTGCATACATTGAATTATGTACAAACCTGCAAACATTGGTAAATAGTAACTTTCAAAGTAATTTTCCAAGACATCCAAGCTTATTTTGTCATCTACAGTTGCCCCCCTCGTTATAATGATGCGTATAGTGAACAAATTAGGTACTATGATATTTCATTTTCAAATTTTCCTTGGTACCTTCTGGAAAATACAGAATGTCTCCAACGATAAACTTTATATGTATCTATTAAAGAACACTACTGGCAAGTTAGCAGGAAACGGTTGCATCATACGCCACACACTTTACATGTCATCTGCTCTCACCAATTAGAAATCCTTTACTGTTACACATCAGAAATTAGCTCTGTGCATAAAACATAGGATTGACCCTCAATCAAGGCATCACATAGTAACTGAATCTTCATGCAAGCACCATCTTTGGAGTTCTGAGCGTAGAACGTGGGAGGGTAGCCAGGAGGAGTACAGTGGAATAGTCAGATGTAAAAGGTAACAAAGGCAAGGTTATGGGTTTTGGAAATAAATGAGCTGAGGCAAGAGCGAAGTCAGGTGATGTTACTGAAGTGGAAATAGTTGGTCTTCATAATGGCATGGATGTGTGTTAGGAAGCTCATCTCAGGGTCAAATATGATACCAAGATCGTGAACATTGTGGTTGAGCCTCGGACAATTGCCAGAAAGAAGAATGAAGTAAGCTCATAGGTAACAGGGTTTGTTTTAGAGATGAATGACAATGGCTTTGCTCTTCCCAATGTCTAATTGGAGGAAATTCCTGCTCTGGTAAGGCATTCTGACAACTTAAAGACAGTCTAGAGGTTGAGGGAGGTGGGGGTGGGGTCGAGCTGCGTGCCATCAATGCACCTGTGGAAACTGAAACTGTTTGGGTGATGTCACTTAGGGGCAGCACAGATGAGAAACAGGAGGGGGCCAAGGAGAGATCCCTGGGAGACACCCAAAGTAATTATGCAGAAGAGGAAAGAGAAGCCACTGAATGTGACTGTCTGGCTATGATTGGACAGATAAGAGTGGACTGAGGCAAATACGTCACAGTCAGCTGGCCAATGATGGAAAGGCATTGGAGAAGGATGGTGTGGTCAACTGCATCAAAGGGTGTAGACAGGTTTAGAATCTTAGTTAGACCATACTTGGAGTACTGTGATCAGTTCTGTCTTCCACAGAATATAAAAGGACAGACATTGGAGAGAAGTGCAAAATAAAAAAGATTTACTGGAATGATGCCAGGACTGAGAGGTTATACCTATCAAAGATTTGTCTCAGGCTCCTTTCTCTAGAAAAAAGACTGTGCTGGTGACCTGATTTCAAGATTATAAAAAGGGTTTGATAGGGTAGATGAAAAGAGCATGTTTCCACTTGTGGGGAAGATCAGAGCTGGGTGTCACAAGATAGTCATCAATAAATCCAATAGGGAATTAAAGCAAAACTGTTATCCAGAGAGTGGTTAGAGGTGAATAGCATAGATGAATTCAGGGGAAGCTAGATAAACACATGAAGGAGAAATGATGAAAAGGATACACTGCTGGAGTTAGATGGGTGGGAGGAGGCTGTGTGGAGTATAAATACTGGCATGGACCTGCTTGGCCAGATGGTCCATTTCAGTGCTGTAGTCACATATGCCAGTAAATTTACCACAGTAGCCCACATCTTTAGCTATAATCTGATGCAATTACAACCATGTAATTAGGAGGCGACACATGGTACAAATTGCTGCTCTGGTGTACATCTTTGATTCAAACGCATCAATCCTAGACATTTCACATCTACCGCATTCCAAAAGGTTTGTGGTCAGAAATGACCTGATTAGAGGTACCATAGATGCGACAAAGTCATGGTTATCAGCCTCAGCAGTCAGATTAGTGAGAAGCAAGAATCATTCTGAAGTCAGATGGAAATGAAGTTAGAATAACTCATGATTATTGGGAGTGGGGCTGAAAAGGTACTTCTGAGAGAAGGTACATCTGGGAGCACCAATTACAAAAAAAAAAATCACCTATTATCCAATTAAGTGGTTTGCTTGGATATTCCTTGAAATCATGTCCAGGATATAAGGTTATTTGTGAACACCATTGTAAATATATGTTCATTGCAAACATCCCATTCTTTCTCACTTTCACACCAGAAGCTGGTCAGCCTACCTCCTATTCCTATGCTCTATTCATTAACTTAACTCAGCACTGACAACAGTAACCAAGTTAAAAACAACAAGAGAAAGCAAGGGGAGAAAAATAGGAGGCCCAATCCAGTCGATTTTGTGCAAATGAAAAGGCTCCTATATAAAAAGGTTCTTTGATGATAGCTGTTCTTCACCCCCACTGCCACCCCCACAAGATGTGAACATCTCTGGCTAGGCCAGTATTTATTGCCCTTGAGGTGGTGGTGAGCCACCTTCTTGAACCACTGCAGTCCACGTGGTGTAGGTACATCTACAATGCTGTTAGAAAGGGAGTTCCAGGGATTTTGACCCAATAACAGTGCAGTAAAGATGTTCCAAATGTACTCATCTGCCTGGATTGGTCCTGTGTGTGTAATTCTGTAACCAGGGTTACCAAGCCAGGACCAGTAACCAAGAAGAGCCTTGGCAGAACAAAACATTTTGGGAGACTGATGGGCCTGCACAGAGCTGGAGGTGGAAAAAAGTTCGACACATGAAACATATGGAAAAATATATATATATATAGTCCCATAGGGTGGGACAATATAGCATGGAGGGTGCCTTTCATAATCATAGCTGAATTTGCCACCCACATTGAAGGATGCATTTTCACTATGGGGACAGAAAGTAGGAGTGGAGACGTTTCCAGAATCTAAACCCACACCAGGGGCAGAAACAGTCACTCTACGATTTTGACCAGAGAACCTCCATAATCGGTGTGGAGAAGAGTTCCCTGTCCAATCAAGAGCAGAAAGCAGGCTCTCAAGGCTGGAGGGCCAATCAGGGATCTTTCATCTTGAGAGGAACAGCAGCCTACAAAAAGGGTAAGTACTGAAAGGGTGCTTCAACGTGAAGGCTTATTTTTTTTAAAAAATTAAACATAAAACAGAAAAAGCAGCCAGGCCATCACTGTGGGGGATAGAAGAATCCCTATGCATCGCTCCCAACCAGGCAGGGAGGGCCTGTGGGCCTACTTGAAATGCTGGCATTTGGTCTGACATTGGGTGCCCACCTCCAGGCAGTGGGGGCAGATAGGTTCACCTGCTTTGGCAAAAATGGGTGGCTCCGTGAAAGGGGTCAGGAAACCAGCACAATGGCTGGTACCGGTATGTTTGGGCCCTCTCCACCTCAGTTTTCAGACCTGCCCCACATCTCTTCTCTAGCACGGGATCTGCTAAGTTTAAAAAATCTAGCTCCTAAATTATCTAATAGTTGACAGGTTTTATGTTTTTAAGTAAATATCATTAAAATCAAGAACAAACTACTGAACTACTATTATGCAGATTATGGTCCCAGTCTCCTTTCTATTTTAATCAGACTGCAGCATCAATGTCAATTCATGGTCTGACACAGATCCAAGCGCTCCATGTTCTTATTCAAGACGTTATTGTTTAAATCAGTGTAAAACCTGATGTAAGGTACTAATAAAACTTGCAGAATGGGTCTTTAATGGCATTGAGGTGGTGTATTTTGGTAGGAAGAACAAGGAGGTCACATATGAGGTCATAAGAATCCAAATGGATTAGGAGTAGCAAAAGGATCTAGGAGTAGGAATATAAATCACTATAAGTAGCAATACAGGTTAATAAGGCCATAATTTAAAAAACAAATCAAGCACTACGGTTCATTAGGGACAGAATTGTAAAGCAAGCAAGTATATATAAAAGCATCTCGGTTAGACCACACTTGGGAGTACTGCTACGAGTTTTGGCCTGCAAAATTTGCTTGTGTGGCACCCATATTTTCAGAGCTACAGGTGGAATTATAGGTCTAAAACCATAGCTGTGCCTTGTGTGCACACTTCTGGTGCTGGCCACACAGAATACCTTTTTGGAGCATGCAGAGCAGAGAGATCCTGATGTCAGTTAGTGTGTAATATTGATTTGACTCAGTGCCATTTTCAACCTCAACCCTCATGCTAGTACCCTCTCTGAACCCCCGACAGCTGGACACATTCAGCGGCAAAAAATACTAGTGACTGCAACCCCAATTCAACAATAATTCCACATCTTCCCTCTCCCTCTGTCATTGACCAGAGTGTATTGCATTGGTCACAATGCAAAAATAAAAACGTAATAACAACATATCTATATAGCACCTTTAACTTAATAAAACATTTTAAGGCACATCATCAAACAAGACAGGGCACTGAGCCACATTAGGAGGACATTTTATTAGGGCAGCCAAGCTTAAAAGCTTGGTCAAAGAGGTAGGTTTTAAGGAGAGTCTTAAAGGAGGAAAGTGATGTATAGAGAGATTTGGGGAGGGAATTCCAGAGTTTAGGGTTGAGGCAGCTGAATGAATAACCACCAATGGTGAAGTGTTTACAATTACAGAAGCTCCCTCCCTAACAGCACTGTGGGTGTACATGGACTGCAGTGGGTCAAGAAGGCAGCTCACCACTACCTTCAAGAGCAATCAAGGCTGGGAAATAAACATTAGCTTAGCCAGCAACACCCAAATTCAGCAAAATAATTTTTTTAAAAAGGGTCAGCGTTAGAGGTGCCACCAAAAAGTAAACATCCCCAACCAATCATGCCATATTGTGCACCAAAGTTGATAATCTCCCTGTACCTTGCCTTAGTACTTGTGTTCCATGTGCCTTTGCCCATCATATGGGGATTATATAGATTGGCCTTTTTTTCTGCACTTGTATATCCATTCAGCCCAACCAGTCCATGCCAGCGTTTATGCCCCACTTGAGCTTCCTCCCATCTTTCCTCATCTAAACCTACCATTAGAACCCTTCCCTTCTCCCTCATGCGCTTGTCTAGCTGTCTCTTAAGTGCACCCATGCTACTTACTTCAACCACTCTGTGGTAATGTGTTCCAAATTCTCACCATTCTTTGGGTAAAGAAGGTTCTTCTGAATTTCCTATTAGATATCTTGGTGACTAGCTTATATTAATGACTTCTAGTTATGTTATTCTACAAGAGAAATCATTCTCTCTGTATCCACTCTAAGAAAACATTTTACAATTTTAAGACTTCAATTACGTCACTCCTCAGCCTTTTTTCAAGGCAGCAGAGACCTAGCCTGTCAATCCTTTCCTGCTTTGTAGGATCATAAGGCCATAAGACATAGGAGCAGAAGTAGGCCACTCAGCCCATCGTGCGCTCCACCATTCAATGAGATCATGGCTGATCTGATAATCGTCAATTTTTTTTTGCCTTTTCCCCATAACCCTCTATTCCCTTACTTATTAAAAATCGGTCTATCTCAGCTTTGAATATACTTAATTGCCCAGCCTCTACAGTAAAGAATTTCACAGGTTCACTAGCCTCAGAAGAAATTTCTCCTCATCTGTCTTAAATTAGTGACCCCTTACTCTGAGATTATGCCATCTGGTCCAAGACTCTCCCACAAGTGGAGGCATTCTCTCAGCATCTACCCTGTCAACCCCCCACCCAAGAATCTCACGTTTCAATAAGGTCACCTCTCATTCTTCTAAACTCCAATGAGTACAGGCCCTACTCAACCCCTCCTCATAAGAAAATCCCTCCATACCTGGGATCAACCTAGTGAACCCTCTCTGGACTGCCTCCAATGCCAATATATCTTTCCTTAGGTAAGGGGACCAAAATTGTTCACAGTATTCTGAGCATGGTCTAACTAGTGCCTTGTATAATTTTAAACAAGGCTTCCCTATTTTTGTACTCCATTCCCTTTGAAATAAAGGCCAACATTCAATTTGCCTTCCCTATTACCTGCTGAACTTGTATGCTAGTTTATGATTCATGCATGAGGACCCCCAAAGCCCTCTGTGCTGCAGCTTTCTGCAGTCTTCCCCCATTTAAATAATATTCAGCTCCTCTATTCTTCCTGCTAAAGTGCATAACCTCACAGTTTCCCATATATTCCATCTGCCAAGTTTTTGCCCACTCACTTAATCTGTCTATATCTCTCTGTAGACTCTGCTATACTCACCACTTGCCTTCACTTATTTATGTGTCATCCGCAAACTTGGTGATAGTACGTTCACTTGCCTCATCCAAGTCATTAATATATATTGTAAATAATTGTGGCCACAGCACTGATCCCTGTGACACTCCACTGGTTACAGGTTGCGATCCTGAAAATACAATCCTTATCCCAATTCTGTCTATTAGTTAGCCAGTCCTCTATCCATGCTAATACACTACCCCTAACACCATGGGCTCTTACCTTCTTAAGTAGCCTTATGTGCAGTTCCTTATTGAACGCCTTTTGGAAATCCAAACATGTTACAACTTCTGGTTCCCCTTTATCTATCCTGCTTGTAACCTCCTCAAAGAATTTTAATAAATTTGTCAGGCATGATTTCCCCTTCATGAAGCCATGCTGTATTTCTATATGCACTGCTATTACATCCTTTATAATAAGTTGCAACATTTTCCCAATGACAGATGTTAAGCTAACTGGCCTATTTTTTTGTCTCCCTCCCTTTTTGAATAAGGGCATTACATTGGCAGTTTTCCAATCCTCTGGGACTTTTCCAGAATCTAAGGATTCTTGGCAGATTACTACCAGTGCATCTGCTATCTCTGTAGCTACTTCCTTTAATATCCTAGGGTGCAACCCATCAGGTCCAGGGGACTTAACAGCCTCTAGCCCCAGTAGTTTCCATAGTAATTTTTCTCTAGTAATAGTAATTGTATTTATTTCCTCCCCCCACCCAACCGTTTGCCCCTAGATTATTCAGTATTTTTGGAATGCTATTAGTATCTTCTACCGTGAAGACTGAAGCAAAGTATCTATTCAACTCCTCTGCCATTTCCTGGTTCCCCATTATTATTTCCCCAGCCTCATTCTCTAAGGGACCTATGTTCACGTTGGCCTCTCATCATTTTGATATATTTAAAGAAGCTCTTACTGTCTGTTTTTACATTACTTGCTAGCTTACCCTCAAAGTTTATTTTCTCCCCCTGTTTTTTTTTTGGTCACCTTTTGCTGGTTTTTAGAACTCTCTCAATCCTCTGGCTTAACACTAAGCTTTGCCACATTGAAAAAACATACAATTTGATACTATCCTTACCTTCTTTAGTTAACCATGGTGGGTTTATCCTTTTCCTAGAATCCTTCTTCCTCACTAGAGATATCTCTTTATTGTGAATCATTAACTATTTTCTTAAATGTCTGCCATTGTTCATCAAGTGCCTTTTCTGCTAAACTCCATTCCCAGTCCACTCCAGCCAACTCTGCCCTCATTCCTTTGTAATTACTCCGATTTAAGTTTTGCACAGTTGTTTCCAACCCAAGTTTCTCACTCTCAAACTGAATGCTAAATTATGGTCACTGTTTCCTAGGGGATCTTTCATTTTGAACTCATTTATTAAACCTGCCTCATTATGTATTACCAGATCCAAAATAGCCTTCTCCCTGATTGGATTCACAACATAGGTAACTGTCCTAAATACGCTCTATGAATTCTTGTTCGTGGCTACCTCTGCCAATTTGATTTTCCCAATCTTAATGTACTGCCATTTTTTTTTTTTAAAACATGCCCTCATTATCTCCTGATTTATTCTCAGTCTGACAGCATAGTTACTGTTAGGGGGCCTACAGATTACTCCCAGTGTTTTCTTCCCCTTGTTATTTTTCACCTCAACCCATATGGATTCTACATCTTATGATCCAAGATCATTTCTTGCTATCATACTTATTCCATCTCGTACCAACAAAGCTACCTCACCACCCTTTCCTTCCTGCCTGTCCTTTCAAAAAGTCACACACCCCTGAATATTTAGTTTCCAGCTTTAATCTTCTTGTAACTATGTCTCCATAATGGCTATAAGATCAGGTCCATTAACCTCTTTGTACCATTAATTCATTTATTTTGTTCCAAATCCAATTGCATTTAAGTAAGGAGCCATTAATTTTGCCTTTTTGTTTTATCATTTCCCCCCCCCCCCACTTTGACCCTATTTGCTGCTTTTTTTTTTAAAAAAATGTTTGTACACGCTGTCCCTTCCTGTCACACTCTGGGTATCATTACATAAATAGCTGCCCTGCAATTCTGCCATATCCTTTTGCTTTGTAAGCCTACTAATCCCCTCACCAGAACCCTCCCTCCCTCTATTTAGTTTAAAGCCCCTTCTACAGCCCTAGTTATGCCATTCACCAGGACACTGGTCCCAGTGCGGTTCAAGTGAAGCCTCTCCCACCGGAACAGCTCCCTTCTACCCCAGTACTGATGCCAGTGCCCCATGAACTGAAACCCATTTCTTCCACACCAATCTTTGAGCCATGCATTTAACTCCTTGACTTTATTTACCCTATGCCAGTTTGCCTGTGGTTCAAGTAGTAATCCTGAGATTATTACCATGGAGGTTCTGCTTTTTAATTTAGCTCCTAGCCGTTCAAATTCTTTCAGCAGTACCTCCTTCCTAATCCTATCAATGTCGTTGGTACCAACGTGGATGACAACAACT
The DNA here is from genome assembly GCF_017639515.1 of Carcharodon carcharias. NCBI lineage: Eukaryota > Metazoa > Chordata > Chondrichthyes > Lamniformes > Lamnidae > Carcharodon > Carcharodon carcharias. The sequence continues at coordinate 23,760,650 of NC_054475.1, forward strand.
GGATCCCTCCTCTCCCACTCCAAGTTGCTCTCCAGCCCAGATGAGATGTCCTTAACCCTGGCACCGGGCAGGCAACACAGCCTTCGGGACACACGTTCACGCTGCAGAGAACAGTTTCTATCCCCCTAATTAAACTGTCCCCTACCACTACGACATTCCTAATTCCTCCCCCCCCCCCAACTTGAATAGCTCCCTGTAGCACGGTGCAGTGGTCAGTTCGCTCATCCTCCCTGCACAGCCACATGTATCATCCTTGGAAATCTTATCAGCACCTTCTCCATGGCCCCAATATTCTTTTCATAATGTGGTGACCAGAATGCTCGTAATACTCTTAAGTGTAGCCCAGTGCAGTACTACACAGTGGCTGTAGCACGGTTGGTCAGAGGCTGCTGACTCCATGGAGGATACTGCAGTCGGCTTTGAAAGTTGACCTTAAGCAACTCTGGGCCTAGAAGACCCAGCTGCCGATTGTACCATCTTGGCATGGGTGGCAGCAGTTTGGGTTGGCTGGCTGAAAGGCAACAGCAATGACACCAGAGTGGCAGAGATGGAAGGACAAATACTATTCAACCTGGAATTCAGCAAGTTTGTGTTCCAAGGAGTCATTGCCACTCCCTGGATGGTGCCTTATCAACCTTAATAATCTATTTCAGAAACTGCTACGACACTCTTTGCATGCTGTAATCCACAGCCACGATGGCAGCAAGCTGACATTGCATAACAGCAGTCTGAGCTTTCACTAAAGCACTCAGACATTGGGTGGATGTTGTTTGTGCTGCAACAGAAGCTGCAACATTGGCTTCAGACACTGCATCATGGTTGGATCTACAGGTATGTGAATGGAGCTCGATACCTCTTAAGATATTGGAGAAGACGGCTTCCAAACTTTGCGCAAAGCTCTGTGCCAAGTTGACGCTGGACTCTTGAGCTCCTCGACATCGACTACAAAGCTTTCTGGCAAGCTTCCCAATGCACCAAGCATTTTGATGCGAATATCAATCAGCGTTCTTTTGCAGGCTGCCCCTCAAAGTACTCATTTGTGCTCTCTGCAGTGACACCATTGTGTGACTCTAACCTTCAGCGAGCTGGCACCTGTATTATCTTTGCCCCCTGCACTGGCTGCAGCCTCATGCCCAGTGTCTCACCATGTGCAGATCCCACCTCTAATCTAGCCTCACAGTGATGTGCAGTATCAGTATCTGAGCTGGTGGCTGAGTGTGTGAAATTGTGTGTCAATGTGCAATCAATCTCTTCATGGTCTTCCTCCACTGCCTGACTATATTGCACTTCCTTGGTATTTGAAAGGAAAAAAGCACAGGAGTAAGGTTGTGGTGTGGGGAGTGGTGGGGGCAGTGGAGAAAGAGATGGACAATTAATACTGCCTGCAGCTTGTAAATTAGAAGAGCGTAGGATGAGGGAAAAGTTAAATGTAAGAAGGAGGATTAGGTGCCTAATAATGACCAGCACCATTTCTTGATGGGGGTTAGGAAATGCAGGCTTACCTGTTCCCTTCTGAAGCTTTTGCTATCTCTTATCCTACGCCACCTTGTCCTACAAGAGAAAGGAAATGTGCCATTGGGCTTTGTGCAGTTTGTTTGGCTGATGTGGCTGTCATCGTTGAATAACCGGTAGTGTGTGCAGGCTGAGAGATTTGGGTGAGGCTTCCAGCAGTGCAGAGTTTGTGAGGATGGGGTGGAGAATGAATGTTAGTTATGAGATCTGATTGATAGATTATTGGTGGGTCAGTGATAGGGGTATGTTGATTTGAGCAGTGTAAGTTAGTGATGCAATGTGGTATTTGAAGATGCATTTGCTGACCTTGACCACTCGTGAGGACACTGAACTTCTTGCTGCACTGCATCCAGGTCCTTGGAATTTGGCTCCTGGCACTGATCTCCATGGCTCCCACTTCCTTCTGAGCTTATCTCTGGGGGGAATCCTGGCACCCTGCAAGTACAGGACATTTCTACTACATTCCACCTCTGCCAGCAAGGCCTCTGCTGAAGCATCAAACACTGTGGAGGCCAATCTCTCAGTGCTCTCCAACGGATGTTGTGCCTCTTTTTATTGTTTCCCAGGTCAGATTCACCTCCTGCACGACTGCCAGCACCTGCTCTGGTTACAATACGCCTCCCCAAAGTGCACAGGTTAACTTTAAATGCTGCTAGGAATATTCTGGTCCCGGCCGATGCTTACAACCAATGAACAGCACAGTTACCGCTGTCAGCAGGCAACAATCATTCAAATGAGCAGCCAGCATGAAGTTGCTTGCATTACATTGAAGGGGTGCAGGTTATTCATGCATAGGTGATTCCCCAGCCCACTTTAAGATTTAGCCCCTGATGTAACTTAGTAAGGCTCAGTAAAGTTGAAGTAATGTGTAACAAGAGAGAGGGCATAAAGGGGAATTCATTCGGGCACAGTTTGGTATGAGGAACTAGGAGTACAAAGAAAGACTTGAAAAGAGGGGATGATTTGATAGACGTGTTTAAAATTCAAGAGATGGGGCATATTAGATAGGAACAGGGATGTAGAAGATTAACTGTTAAATATAGGATAGAGAACAGGAAAATGTAAAAAAAGGTTTGTGAGGGTAAGGAATGCACTACTGAATTTATTGAGTGAAGCAGAGACTTTGCCAACTATTAAGAACTGATCAGAAAGGTAATTGAAGGAAAGGAGAACAGGATATGTAAATAGGGCAGGCACATGGGATGAGAATAAACACTAGTATGGCCAACCGGTTACAGAGTTGTAATTTCTATTTATTAATTTAAAATGTAAGCTCTCTGCAGTCAGCATGCAACAATCATTCAAATGAACAGGCAACATGAAGTTGCTTGCATTACATTGAAGGGGTGCAGGTTAATCATGCATAGGTGATTCCCCAGCCCACTTTCAGATTTAGCCCCTGATGTAACTTAGTTAGGCCACCATTGAAATAATGTGCAATTTTGGACCCTGTATCATGAGGCAATAGAGAGGGCAAATAGGGAGATTCGCCAGGGCATGGTCTGGTATGAGGAACTAGAAATACAAAGAAAGACTTGAAAATTTGGGTACTGTTTTTGATTAAACAGAGGGGAGGGGACGATTTGATAGATGGTATCAAGAAACAGCTGAAGGCACTGGATACTGCAAAGGCTATGGGCCCTGACAACATTCCAGCATTAGTACTGAAGACTTATGCTCTAGAACTTACCACGCTCCTAGCCAAGCTGCTCCAATGCAGCTACAACACCAGCATTTGCCAGCAATGTGGAAAATTGACCAGGTATGTTCTGTACACAAAAAGCAGGACAAATCCAAGGACAAATCCAATCCAGCCAATTACCACTCCATCAGTCTACCCTTCATCATCAGTAAAGTGGTGGAAGAGATCATCAACAGTGCTATCAAGTGGCACTTGCTTAGCAATAACCTGCTCACTGACACACTGCCAGGGCCACTCGGTTCCTGACCTTATTACAGCCTTAGTTCAAACGTGGACAAAGGAGCTCAGCTCCAGAGGTGAGAGTGAATTCCCTTGGCATCAAAGCGGCATTTGACCGAGTGTGGCATCAAGGAGCCCTAGCAAAACTGGAGTCAGTGGGAATCAGGAGGAAAACTCCTCCACCAGATGGAGGAGTCATACCACACTCCAACAACACTCAAGAAGCTTGACTCCATCCAGGACAAAGCAGTCTGCTTGATTCACAACTCATCCACAAACATTCACTCCCCCCACCACCAATGCACAGTGGCAGCACTGAGTACCATCTACAAGAACACTGCAGGAACTCACCAAAGCTCCTTAGACAGCACCTTCCAAACCCATGACCACTACCGTTCAGAAGAACAAGGGCAGCAAACACAGGGGAACACCACCACCAAGTTCCCCTCCAAGTCACTCATCCATCCTGACTTGGTGATATATTGCCGTTCCTTCACTGTCACTGGTTCACTGTCACTGGTTCAAAATCCTGGAGCAGCACTGTAGGTGTACCTACACCGCAGGGACTGCAGCGGTTCAAGGAGGAAGCTCATCACAAACTTCAAGGGCAATTAGGGGTGGGCAATAAATGCTGGCCGAGCCAGCGACACCCACATCCCATGAATGAATAAACAAAGTGTGAAAAATCAAAAACTGTACTAAATAATAATTACAAGGACTTACTATTCAACACAATCTAATAGAACACAAACCTTCACATTCCTCTTGTTGCTCAAGGAGCAACCAAAATTCACCACAATAATAGTTACACAATTTGCAACATTACCTAGACCTTGATTGCAAAACTTGGCTGTCCTCAAAATATGACATCTTCGAAATCAAACTGGATACAATTTACTGATGGCAGTACTTCACCTGGACCATGGCCTTTAGCAAAGCCCGCTGATGCCCTCAGCAATGCTGGATTCCAGGAATTCGATTGCATCCCTTATGCCTATTGCTAAGGGAATAAATGACATTTCCTGCATTTTCATGTGCTTGCCCATGAAGGGTTACCATGTGCTCAAGCCACAAATGGCCAGGAAATGCTGACTAGTGAAAAAGGCAACAATCTGGCATAATCAAGTCCTGTTCCAATTCCAACCTTGGGAGCCCTATTCCTTCACCATCAAATCCAACTCTGTAAACAGAGAATTTTCCTTTTTGCAAATGGCGTGCATGACTCCCCAAGGAATCAAGTAAGGCACTGATTTTTCCCACTCTATATCTCCTCTTTGCTGTGAAATGCCCCATTGCCAGCCCAATGAGTAGGCTGCATGATTTCAGGGCTTGGTACAACAATAGGGACCCCAGTACTTTTGTACTTTCAAAATATACATGCTACCTCCTTCCTTCTATATACCCGCTGTACACTCCTGGATCTGTTGTTAGTCAAACTCTGACAGTTTGGAACCCACAGCTTGACAATCACTTTTACGTTTCCTGACATTGATGGGAACTACACAATTGCCATGTACTTAACTTTATTAGTCATAAATAGTGCAAGTATGACAATTCAAGCTTAGTAGCAAATATCCATAAAAACCAATGAATAGGTTACACAAATTATGAGTTGTAATATGCATTTACTGGAAACAGGGTCCTGTGTCTCTAAAGTCCTATTCATAGTCGCCCTTTAACATATCAAGTAATTTAGCTCCTGCCCTGATGTGAGATTGTGGATTTGCATTTTGTGCCAAATATTCAGTAGTTGTATTAAAGTAAACCCATCATGCGTCACTATCAATTGTCTCAAGTTACCCTGGCAAAAAAACAACTATGGGTAAAGACATGTAGAACTGTCGCTGGATAGTACAGAACTTAAATATTGTTGGAAAGAGAGGCATGTTGCCGAAGCTGATAATCTTGCACTGATCAGGACAAATGCAAGAATGCCAAATTTCAAACTATCACAACAGCTTTATACTAAACCTACAGGAGAAAAAGGATGCTGACTGGTTAGTCGACTCAGATTAGCCAAGACCCTGCCATGGAAAAAGGAAAGGGGACTTAACCATTGTCCACATTTCAGTGCCAGTGCAATGCCAGGTCTGTAGGCTGTATGTCCTAGCAATTAACTGATCAAATCAAGCAGCATGCACCCTTCGTTACCTATTATGAACACAGCACAGACTGTACACAGTACGTGCTTGCAAAACCCAACAAAACATCTAATGTTAGATGTGATTCCATGATTGGGCAGCACTGAACAATCCTGAGTGAGCTAATAGCTACACTAATAACAATTTAAGATAATCAGTTGAGCTCGTAACGTGGCTCATTTACACTTAGTCGAAGCGACGTACATTCATATGCAGGGATCTGTTCTCTGCAAACAAATGAATATGATCAAGCTTTGTGCCTTTTTTGAATTACCCAGGAGCCGCTGATGAATGCAAAATGAAATACGCATCTCTTTTCAACAATATACATGTAAGCTCTTGGAACAAAAGCAAAATATTGTAGATGCTGAAAATCTGAAATTAAAAAAAAGTGCTGGAAATATTCAACAGGTCAAACCATCCTATTTTTACCCATCACTTTTCTACTTTTCTTCAGAGCTGAAGAAGAGTCATATTCGACTGGAAACATTAACTCTGCTTCTCCAAAGATCATGCCAGGATGTGCTGATTATTTCCAGCAATTTCCATTAGAACTGTTGGAATATTGACCTCAAAATTGGCATGTGGTTCACTGGATAGATGTGGACTGGGTAGAAGCAGAGTCCATACACATCAAATTGCGCCTTAAGCTAATTTAAATGACATGAGCTTTACCAAGCAACTCATCAACAATCTCCCTATGAACCATCGCTATCATACTTTGCAGGTCTCTCTTTGTTCTGTTTTAATCTCCCCAATTCTGTTTTCCTCTCTACGTATTTGTGTTTCTTTTCCTTCATTCCTTTCAGGGTACAGATGATCAATTCGAAAGCAGCCACAAATACCTGCAGGATGAATTTTCCAATAAGGGTTGTGGGGAAACATGGTACCCAACCATTCACCCGCCCCACCCCCAAACACTTCAGCATCCCCAATATCATTTCACCCAACCCATACCTAATGCCCCTCCTATTATTGCTATCTAATACCAACACTGCTATCTATACTCACATCTACCTTTAAAGCTTGGAATTAAATGCTCCATCCCTGTACCCTCCTCACACAGCTGTCACTTAGCCCACCCTTAACCCTCCATCAACACTCCCTTCAATCCCCCACCTGCTCCTCCAAGGCACATTGCTAGAAGCTGTTCTCCTCATCCTTATCTGTCTGACCTTTCAGGAGAACTTGAGTGCTTTCAAAATTCAAATCATAAAAGTAAAGCATAATGCTGAAAAATACTACCTTTCTCAGCTTAACACGTTGATACAGCAACACCAGGGCCACAACAGGTACATAATCAGTGCACAGTTTTCCTCAAACACATGGATCACTGTGAGCAGGAGGATTTGCTGTTTTATAACAGGAGCACTATGTCATATCATACACAACATATTACCAGGAACTCTGATTAACACTGAATAAGGTTTTCTTTTACTGCTTTGGAGAAAGAATTGAGCAAATCTGTCCTTTATTTTATAAAATTATAAGTGGGGGGCCTTGATTATGATTATGCATTCTTTCGAAAATCTATTTAATTAACCGGACTGGAGAAAGGTAATTGATGTTTTGTAGCATGGGGTGGGTGGGGAGTGATCCTGGGTTCTGGTAACACTACTTTAGATGACCCTGGGTTTGGTAGAACTGGGGTGGAGTTCCTACAGGTTTGGAGCCCCTCAAGTTGGATGTTTTAGGGTCATTGTGTGAGGAAGGCAAGGTCCAATGGTTTGACAGTAAATTGAGAAAGAGACCAGGAGATGTGACAGTATTGAAAAGGGGAGGAAGAAAGTGACGGCATGGGTCAGGCAATATTTTGGAAAATGAGGACAACCCTTGATCTAGCAGCACTGGTTTGTAAATTATGCAGATGTCCAGAGTCCATGAATTATGTATTTTGCAATTGGTTCTAGAACAAATAAATAAATACAATTTTTCTGAAAGAGATGCTGTCTAAGCTTATCACTTTACACTCATCAGGACAGATCATAAGGTTACCTACCAATAGTAAAGGGAACAACAATTTCTATTGCGTATGAGTGCTGATTGATTGTAGAGTAGAGGTGTTGCCATGGAGAATGCAGCAGGGAACAGTTAACTGCCAAACCTTTGTTTGAAAAAGCTCAGTAGTTAGCTGTTCCTTGCTGCATTCTCCATGGCAATGTCCCAGAATCCACCTGCCAACCAATCAGCATTCTTTTCATGCAGCGTAAATTGTTGTTCCCTTAACTATTGGTAATCTTGCAATCTGTCCTAATGAACTGTCCTGATGAGTGCAAGATTAAAAACTTAGGCAGCGTATCTTTTTTTCAGCAATACTCAAGTTCTGTACTACTAAACGACTATTTAAATATAATTTTCCTTAGAAAAATACAGACCAGATCTGCACAAGTAAATGCAAAGAGTCGACTTAATTAGCTGCCGGAACACTAAATCACATGTGGAAACTTTAACATTTATTTTCACTTACAACCAGTAAACTTAAGCAAGCAATTTTTGTATCACTTAGAAAATGGACAGATTGGCTGTGAGTCAGTCATGCTGTCAATCAAACACTAAGAAATATCTTTAAAACCATTATTTAACTTGGCTTCTTTTAAAAAATAAGATTGACATCATCAGGTTATTATAAAAAAAATACCTGAATTATAATGCATTATATTGCTCCCTATATTTACAGCTTCAAGCTTCATTCAACCATTACAGCAAGACAAACAGATCTTGTAAAAGCATTGATTTGTTTTCCAGGACAGTGACCTGGATTTTCCTCCTCCTGCTGTAAATGGGTCGGAGTGGGTCTTCCATTCACCAGGCTGACCCATTTTCCGGGTTGGGTCAATTACACATGCAAGTTGGGCTCCCAGTAACACACAGGGGACCCACCGCTGACAGGGAAGGTCCTGTGCTGTTGTAATGCTGCACTAGCTGTAGGCCCTGAAAGGGGCAGAGCTATTATTAATGATGACAGAAGCCAGCACCTAAATGTTGCTACTTAGAATTAAGAAGGAGCTTTGAATAAGATCAACCTCAAGTGATGAATCCCTTGGGTGGTCCAAGAAGCAGGGGTGCCCACTGCTCACTTGAAGGTTAGCCCTCCTGGTCTCACTGTCATTATCCCTCCTTGTCTCCATTCCTATGTCTAGCAGTGATGGAACAGGGCATGAAGCAAAGCAACATGGCTGAAATCCTGCCACTTACCAGTTGCAAGACAGGACAGACAGCTGACATTTGTATCAACTTGGGGATAGGGACAAAAGGACAGGCTAGCTACTTAAAATAATTAGCATAGTTAAGAAGCTCTAAATTTCTAAAACCAGCAAAATAAAGACTGTACTTGCTTGAAAACAGGATCTCATTCCTATGCCGAGAGGCAGCGAGCTGATTCTGCCTGCTGTCGAGAGGCTAGTCCTTCCTCCTCATTCTAATAGGCTCACAAAGGAAAGAAAATGCAGGATATCTGGTAGATGATGAGAATTCTGATCCTGCATTAGCTTTTAAAAGATCATACCTAGGCATGTCTAACAAACCCCAAACTTTCTCACCATCTTCTTTACGGTGATATGTTGAGGTGAACGCAACATACAGCAAAAATGAAAAAGAATGGCCAAGTTTTAGAGCCTCTATCTGCACGGTTGAGGGAACACAATGTGGACAGTCATCCAAGTTCCTAACACCTGGATGCAAATGGGGAAATTGTAATGGAATGTAGGAACTGGAGTAGGCCATTCAGCCCCTCGAACATGTTCTACCATTCAAATTAGATATTTAGCATCTTAATTCCATCTACCCACCTTTGATATGCCTGCATAACAAAAATCTGTTCATCACAGCTTTGAAAGTTTCACTTGAACTTGCCCACGGCCTTTTCAGGAGTTCCTGATTGCTACTACCCTTTATGTGAAAAAGTGCTTTCTGCTTTTACTCCTGGGTGCCTTGGCTCTAATTTTAAGGTTAAGCCCTCTCCTTTCATAATCAAAATGGCATGTGGCCAACAGGAAAATTCTAAAGAGACATGTGTTTGTGAATGTTATGCATAACACTTTCAACTGATCTAATCTCAATCCAATCCAATCCTATTCCTAACCATCAATGTTTGAAATCTGATCTTAAAACACTTTGTGCTTTCAAACAACCAGTCACCTAAAAGATTTATCAAAACAAACTTTGCTCAAGCAACATTCCATACAGAAGTTGATCTCTCCGGTCAATGCTGATAATCTCAGATACAGTAAAATAAATGGCCACAGCACAAGATGAATCTCTATCTTGTTGCTGCAGTGCTGTAAACTGGAACATTATTCACATCAATTGCGTTAACCAAGAAGTCCAAAAATAAACACTGCAATTTACTTGTAAATAATCAAGTTTCTAAGAGAACTCTGATTTAGTACATGATTTTAGATGCTCACTCCTATCCATCTTACATTTTCATACATAGATAACTAAACAAGAGGTTATAGATTACTAATTTAAATTAGCAATATGACAAATAAAGACGTGTGACACTGCTCCCAGCGTGTTGGCAACATGGTCATTTGAAACAGGGTCCATCAAATAGAAACAAAAAGATCCAAAATCCATTTTGGGTTACTCGTGTATTCTTGCATACTTTGTCAAGGTCTGTCTGGTCTGTGATGGTTCAGCCCACACATAGTGAGCTATGAGTCAGAGGTTTTGTTGCTTTGTAACAATAGAGGTGCTTATAAGTAAACGCATAACATCAGGGCCACTGGAAATGATTAAATGCTATTCTGTATTTTTTTTTCCTGGTGCTTTGAGGATTGAATTTCACAGCTTTTTCCTATTCATCTGTGAAAAAAAGTAAATAAGTGACACAGGTAAGGGAATAAATTGTGTAATTGATTTGTTTTATCCTATTCAATATTTGAAGTTGAGAACCATCCAAAATGCACAAACTGAGCCTAGATATCTGGTATTCAGCAGATTTTGGAGAGAAAATGATATTCAGCTGCACTTGGGGGATAGTCCTAGACTTTGGCAGCACTGAGAAATAGTTCTGGTGTTTGGCAGAATTAAGGCGAAGGCCCTGAAGTTTGATAGCATTCCAGACGGGCAGCTTATAAAGATTTTCTTTTCTGGCACTGTGGGTGCTTTACGAGGTTTGGTTCACAAGTGGATTGCAGATGTCTGTCAGAGAGGAGGGGTGGTGCACAGGGCAAGCAGGAATGTCCCATCTTTGACAGAATTGGTCTGAGACTTTCTAAGGGATCTCTGAATGCAGTGAACGTGTTTGTTGCGACTTGCGCCGGCACATCGGTCTCAGTCTCTGTTAGTCTGTCTTAGTACACAGAACATTTTGTTCTATCAACAAAATTCAAGCGATAATACAGCTCATTTCATCTCTGCTTAATGTGCTTTTAGTCTACAGAATACACAATTAAAGCTACAACAGACATGTAATCAGTGCACTGTAATTTTTCCACAATCTCAAACATATACAAATCTTGTTCCAAAAAAAAAAAATCAGTTTAAAATTATGCATATCGATTCAAAGCAATTTTTAAATATTTCTCCATGACATGTCCAGTGGTACAAATGTATTCTTTCATTTATTCATTCTTGGGATGTGAGCACTGGACAGGGCCAGCATATACTATTCATACCCAATTGCCCTTGAGAAGATGGCACTGAGCCTCCTTGAACTGCAGTCCATGTGGTGTAGGTACGCCCACAGACCTGTTAAGTAGGTGGTCCCAAGATTTTGAAGCAGCAACAGTGAAGGAATGGCAGTATACTTTCAAGCCAGGGTAGTAAGTGATGTGGAGGTGCTGGTGCTCCCATGTGCCTGCTGCCTTTGCTTGCCGTTTTAGGCGGTAGCAGTCATGGGTTTGGAAGGTATGGTCAAAGAAGCAGTGGCAAGTTGCTGCAGTAGATGGAACACATTGCTGTGACTTGTAATCAAAAGGTTCTGATCAAAAATAGACACATTTAACATGGGAAATTCTACTGGAAGATGTCTGCGTAGACCTTTTCAATATGACATACCAATACTAATAATCCACTAACTGACCTCCCATGGTGTTGCACACAGACATAGCCTGTATTAATTTCAGCTTATGATACTAGCTGGGCCAGGGCATGCAGAAGCAAATCAGTCATTGTTTGGATATTCTATTTGTATTTTTATGTTTTAGTTGATCTCCCATGACAGAACACACAGGAGAAAAGCCTAAATGTAGTCTTCAAAGACAAACAGGTTAGAGAATGAGGAATAATTGCCAGGCCCAATGTAGATACAATTTAGTCCCCATTTTAAAGTTGTATATTCTACCCTAAAAAGCAACTCCCAAGTCCACATTTATAAAGGGGCACTGCCCTTGCTGCAATTATACCCTCTCACTTATGGCAGCACTGCAGTGCTTTCAGTGACAGGAGAGTGTTTATTGCAGCATGAAAGTTCACACAGTCAGTTCTATTAGAAATGTGAACCTTGGAATTTCTAAATGATAAGTTGACAGGAGCATACAGAAGTACAATTTAATTCACTACCAGCAAGCTGATCAATGCATTATCTACAGTTAGTTGATTTTTTTTTAACCATATATAGAATAACATGAGCATTCCTTGTCACATTCCAGTATCAATCCCCACTCTACAGCAAGGTTACATGGCTATCTCAAGTTTAGAGTCCACTTTAAACTAGCTCTTAAATACAGCAGCGCTACTGTCTGCCATTAGCGCTCCAAACATCCTACATTCAGGAGTGAGACTGTGCCACAAAAGGTAACAAGACGACCTTCTTGTCATATGAACTTAAGACCGTTCCCTTCACTTCTCTGATCTTTCTGAGGACAGGCTTAAACATTTGACGAGGTGGATCCAGAGATAAATCACTTAAGCTGCTTTATTTTGAGAAGAGAGAAAGCAAAGACATAATTAACTGGATCAGCTATCCATGTGTGCATTGGTAGCCCTGCTGAACCCCATCCTGCCTCTGCAAAAATGGCCCAAGGATGAGACAGAGCCAGAGAATGAAACGTCAGGAGCACTATTTTTTGTGCCCACCTGCCTGTGCTCTCAGTGGTGGCTAAAAAATATCAAGGCCCAGACCTCTACTAATGAACTGAACCTGACAGGCTGAGCAAGGAAAGTCAATAAAAAAAATCAACAAAAGCTCACTAACGAGGATAGTGTAGCCTTTAAGATTTTTTTTTGCTCTCAGGGAAGTCAATATTATAAAAAACATTAACAGAATTTTCCATACCAGACAGATGAGGAAATCTGCATTATTGTTTTACTATGAATCAATGACCACGTGGCTAGATACCCATAGGTCTATTAGAGTCAGATGCATTTTAAGGGTTTAGTTAAATATCATGAATGATGGTTTCAACACAAACCCTCAGGCCAGGATTTTCCAGCCCTGCTGCATGCAGGATTCACCACAGGTGAGACGGTGCCCCAGCCATAAGTCCACTGACTTGTGGCGGACCAGAAGATCCTGGCGGCAGGCAAGTACAGAAAATCCCACCCTCAGTCACCAACAGCTATTCTTAGTTATCTTAATAACATAGGCATTAAGAAATGATTTGCAATTTTCAAGAAATAAACTGTACAATTTGGGAATTTATCCATCATGATTTATCCAAATCTCTGCTGCTTTATTCTTAATTTGCAGCAAGTCCCATTCCCCTATCACATCAGTGCTTGCTGACCTCTCAGTTACGCAACATTTTGATATTAAAAATTCTCATCCTCCTTTTCAAATCCCTCCATGCCTCTCGCTATCTCTGTAATCTCCTGCAACCACACAACCTTCTTTCTGCGCTCCTCTAATTCTGGCCTCTTGTGCATTCCCAACCATAATTGCTATACCATTAGTGGCTGTACCTGCAGTTGCCTAGGCCCCAAGCTCTGAAATTCCCTCCCTGCACCTCTCTTTCCTCCTTTAAAAAGGACACTTAAAACATATCTCCTTGATTCAAGCTTTTGATCATCCAACCTAATATCTCCTCATGTATCCAACCTAATATCTCCTTATGTGGCTCAATGTCACACTTTGCTTTACAGGTGCCTCTGAAGCACCTTGGGATGTCTCGTTACATTCAAGGCGCTAAATAAATACAAGTTGTTGTTGAATGTCAAATGTACTGCATTTCGTGTTGTGTGAAGGAATAGAACATTTCTTCATTAACAGTCATGTCTGGATCTTTAAATCGGGGCTCTGCACCCTGATATTTATATAAATCAAGGACAGTGAGTACTTGTGCAATTCCTATTAGGATGCAGAGTATTTGCTGCTTTGAGAACAGCAGGCATTTTTTTTTCCTTCATCTGAAACCAAAAGCTACTGTGTTCAGCACTTCTACAATGATGTAGAGAGAGAACAGCCTCGCCCCACAGCCTGGCTGGTATTAGAATCTGGTCAAGTGTTGTGCTCATTGGAGAGATGCCAATCGTAATTTTCACTTTATGACAAAGTAAAATCTTCAGGGTGCAAAGCTGCAGTTTAAAAGCAGCAATGATGGAGGAATTGTGGAGTTGTGCTTGTCTGTTAAAGTCAATACATTCTAGAGTTCTTTCAAAGAAAAAAAATTGTAATTAAGAGTCTACATTCTCTTGCATTACGTATCATGAAAATAGCATTATGATTGATGTAAATATTTGCATTTCTTAGATTAAAATCTTTGATATTAGCCACCCATTTTAATAAGCTCATTCGCTTTTCAACTCCTCGAGTAGGACTTGGCCTGTGGGGTTCTGAATCCCATCAAGTCCAAATATATGGGAAACATGCAGTCACTGTGACTTTTCCTGGGGCTGCCAATTAATAGTCAGAGGGCCGGTGTGCGTCCAATTAAGGTTAGTGCGCAGGCTCTCAAAGGGCCAGAGGCATTCCACTTGAAAGCAAAGAGTTGTCCTCGACGGAATGTGCCAGTCTGCAACACTCGAAGGTTCAGGACTTCATTCTGAGGGAAACACTAAAGCTTGGGGCAGCCACCGCAAAGGCGCAATGGGGAAGGGTCGCTGCCTAAGACCTTTCTGCCACAGGGCACCAAGGGGCTGGGAACTGTAAAGAGCCCCTCGGGCTGTACAGCCCAAAACGAATGTCTGCCAATGATTGTAATATTCATTGTTTGTACTGATACACCTTGTGATACACGTTGTAAAAGTTGAACCTGATTGTATTTGTGATGGTGATTTTGAAATGGTTTGAAATGTAGTTGAAGATTTATGAATAAAGTATATTTTTGCAAAAAAAAAAACAACTTGAAAGCAGCAGCAGATTGCAATGGAAGGCAAGTAGAGAAAGAGCGCTTCAAAATTGAGGCACTCTCTCACCAACCTTTTAAATCTAACGAAAATGGCTTTTGCAACCAGAACATCATAGTGGGGTGGGGCAGGAGACCTTCGGCAGGGTGGCCCATGGTTACTGCTGCACACCCAGGCAGACAGTACTGGAGGCTGAGGACCAAGGCTGACTGAATTAGTCTTAAGTGGCCAATAACAAATTGGACTGGCACACCCGTGTGCAGATGATTAGCCCTGCTGCCCCCTTCATCCTGCCTCTGCAAAATAGCCCAGGGTGCAATGGAGCCAGGGAACTGGCACAGACTCCAGCTGATATTTTTAGTGCTTGTCCACCCTCAATCCCAGCCACAATGGTGGTTTGGGGGGGGGGGCAATAAAAAAAAATTCAAGCCCTTCCAGTTCATTAAAAATGCGAAAGATAAGGCTGTGTCAATTACAACAATCTTCAGCCATAAGTGCCGAATGGATGATCCACCTTGGCCTCCTTCAGAGGTCCCCAGCATCAGAGATGCCAGGCCATGTGATAACAAGAAACGGCTGAATGGACTGGATACTGCAAAGGCTATGGGCCGTGACAATATTCCGACAGCAGTACCGAAGACTTGTGCTCCAGAACTTGCCATGCCCCTAACTAAGCTGTTCCAGTACAGCTACAACACAGGCATCGACCTGGCTATATGGAAAATTGCCCAGCTAAGTCCTGTACACAAAGCTGGACAAATCCAACCCAGCCAATTACTGCCCCAGTCTACTCTCAATCAGTAAAGTCATGGAAGGGGTCATCAACAGTACTATCAAGCTCACTGATGCTCAGTTTGGGTTCCGCCAGGGTCAATCAGATCCTGACCTCATTACAGTTATGGTTCAAACACAGACAAAAAAAAAAAAGAGACGAACTCCAGAGGTGAGGAGAGAGTGACTGCCTGAACACCAGACCACATTTGACTGAGTGTGGCACCAAGGAGCTCTACCAAAACTGGAGGCAATGGGAATCAAGGGAAAGAAACTCTGCTGGTTGGAGTCATACCTGGCACAAAAGAAGATGTTTGTGGTTGTTGGAGGTCAATCATCTCAGTTCCAGGATATTACTGCAGGAATTCCTCAGGGGAGTGTCCTAGGCCCAACCATCTTCAGCTGTTTCATTAGTGGAATGAATGTCATTGAAGGTCAGGAGTGGAGACATTCACTGATGATTATACAATGTCAGAATCATTCGTGACGCCTCAGATACTGAAGCAGTCTATGTCCAAATGCAGCAAGACCGGGACAATATCCAGGCTTGGACTGACAAGTGGCAAGTAACAGTCGCGCTACACTAGTGCCAGGCAGGCAATGACCAACTCCAACGAGAGAGAGTCTAACCATTGCCTCTTGACATTCAATGGCATTACCATGACTGAATCCCCCATTGTCAACATTCTAGGGGTTACCATTGACCAGAAACTGAACTGGACCTGCCATACACAAAAACAGAAAAAGCTGGAAAAACTCAGCAGGTCTGGCAGCATCTGTGGAGGGAGAAACAGAGTTAGCATTTTGAGTTCGTAACAGACTTCTGCAATTTTGCAGCCATATAAATACTGTGGCTACAAGAGCAGGTCAGAGGCTAGAATCCTGCTGTGAGTAACTCACCCCCTTGACTCCCCAAAGCCTCTCCACCATCTACAATGGTAGAAGTCAGGAGTGTGATGGAATATCCTTCACTTGCCTGGATGAATGCAGCACTCAAGAAGCTTGACACCATCCAGGATAATGCAACCTGCTTGATTGGCACTCCATCCACAAACATTCACTCTTTCCACCACTGATGCACAATGACAGCAGTGTGTACCACCTACAAAATGCAGTGCAGAAGCTCGCCAAGGCTCCTTGGATCTTCCAAACTCACAACTGCTACTGTCTAGAAGAACAAAGGGAAGCAGACTCATGGGAACACCACCACCTGGAAGTTTTCCTCCAAGCCACTCACCATCTTGACTTGGAAATATATGGCCATTTCTTCACTGTCGTTAGAAACATAGAAAATAAAAGGACCAGGAGTAGGTCATTCGGCCCTTTGAGCCTATTCCGCCACTCAGTATGATCATAGCTGATCCTGTATCTCAACGCCATACTCCTGTGCTCTCCCCATACCCCCTGACACCAATAGAGTCCATAAATCTATTTATTTATTAAATATATTCAGTGTCTTGGCTTCCACAGCCCTGTGTGGTAGAGAATTCCATAGGTTCACCATCCTCTAAGTGAAGACATTTCTCCTCATCTCAGTCCTAAATGGTCTACCCTGTACCTTGAGACTGTGACCCCTTGTTCTAGACTCTCTCTTCCCCCCCCACCCAGAGGAAATATCATCCCTCCAGAACTTTATATGTTTCAATGAGATCTCCTTCTATTCTTCTAAACTCCAATGGATACAGCCCAATCTCTGCCCATACGACAATCCTGCCGCCCCAGGGTCAAAATTCTGGAACTCCTTCCCTAATAGCGCTATGGGTGTACCTACAGTGCACGGGTGGCAACAGTTCAAGGCAGCTCACCACCACCTTCTCAAGCACAATTAGGGATGGGTAATAAATGCTGGCCTAGGCAGTGATGCTCACATCCCATAAATGAATTAAAAAAACTGAAAGAATTTTTGACTTTTACTTAAATTGCTCTTCAATAAAGAGGCAATAATTATTGTAGAGTGTTTGCAAAGCCCTTAGTTGTCAAGATTGTAAGCTTTAAGGTGAAATATGAATTCCTAAATTTATATCAATTATACTGTATGCACACAAAATTTAGCAAAATCTATGTTTGCATAGTACAGAAACTAAAATCTGGTTCCAGCTAAATATTGCAGTGTCATTTATTTTCACCACCTGCAGCGCTATACAAAAGGGAATTATTTGAAGTGTCAAAATGATATCATAACACTAGAAAGCAGGTTGGTGTCTGTAATCTCTAAATATTTGCCAACTTTCGGAGAGAAAACATCACAAGGGTGAAACGTGCTCCCTGCTTAAAACAAAACTCTGTTTCAAATAAGTATATATATCTGTTACATTATATTTTTGCAGATTTCCCATGAACTTTGCTCCCAGTGAGTCATAGGATATGTTGCTTTACAGCGAGAAATGTGCAAGACATTGTTGGACACTGACCCAAGAATTGTTTTTTTATTACAGGATGTTAGGGTTGGGCACAAATCAGGCACTTCAAACAAGTCCCTTTTGTACAGCGCTGTAGGTGGTGAAAATAAATGACACTGCAATATTTAGCTGGAACCAGATTTTGGTTTCTGTGCCATGCAAACCTAGATTTTGCTAAATCTTAAGTTTATATCAGTTATACTGTATGCACATAAGGTTTGCTTTTGGTCTTCTGCATGGCTGGTCCTCCGCCCACCGTTACCAGCAACATCGGGTTGAGGCCCTTAAGTGGACAGTAACTGCTGTCCACGAGCCTTCCAGCCACAGACTTAAAATCGGGGAAATGGCAGGAGGGCAGCAGAGACCTCACTCACCAACCTCCATCTGATTAATGCCCCCTGCCACCAAACTCGCCATTGGAAAGGGCTTTAAATTCTGCTTGATGTGTTATAAAAACGTTTGCTTAGCATTAAATATTTACACCGGTTTACACAACTTTAAATCGTTGAGTTTGAAATATGGAATAGATGTGCGTTACTAAAAATACAGGTTTCACCAACTCTTTCCCTATTATTTGTGCTTCACCCATATGTTTAGTAAACTAAGCAGTAGTCATGTAGTCTGGGAAATTGGGTACGCTGCTCAAACTGCAACACCTGTACTCAGCTGACAGAGTTCCTCCCCCAGATTTCCAGTCAGGTAAGCGGGCTGCCAGTCAGTCCTCACCAGCTGCTTGGCAACTATTCACTAATCGATATGAATGCAGCTTCAAAAGTGGTTTGGATCTCATACAGCTGGTATGGAGCAGGCAGTCCAAATCGCTCTGCCCACCTCATATGTGCACATATTACAAAACACCTCCATCAACTGGAGACTACTAGCCCTGCAAAACTATGACTTAGAACCTTCACCCTATATAGTCCAGTCTAAGGACAGACGACAGGAGCAGGACTAGGCCACACGGCCCATCAAGTCTGCTCCACCAGTCAATTAGATCATGGCTGATCTCTACCTCTGCTCCACTTTCCCACCCTATCCCCTGTCCCTCGATTCCCTTCATGCCCAAATGAATATATCCATCTCAATCTTGAATAAATTCACCTCACTGAGTATCTACAGCTCTCTGGAGTAAAGCATTCCAAATATTCAATTCTGAGTGAAGAAATTTCTCCTCATCTCAGTCTTTAATGTCTTATGTTAAATGGCTGACCCCTTATCCTGATACTGTGACCCCCTAGTCCTATACAATCTAGCCAAGGGGAATAGCCTCTCAACATCATCTTCTTGAGTTCTCTATTCAAAGGCAGGTCTGACCAACAGCACCACAACCTCCACCACGGGTAGGACAAGGATGCAGGTCCCAAATCCATCACAGCCAGAACAGAGATTGAACCCCATGCTGTTGGCACCAATCTGATCCACACTGGCCATCCAGCCCCCAAAAGGAGTCTGAGTTGCTGTGGCAACATACACTTATACATGCATATTATAGCCTGGAGCTATGGATAGTGATGGTAGAGGCTCCAATTTCTTTCCATCACATGCCACTTGTGTATATTAGAAGAATTGATCAGCTGATACTCAACCTGTTTGGCTGATATGAATACAGCTTCCTTAGCCATGAAGTCCTGGACTGGGACTGAACCCAGAGTTTCTGGCTCAGAGGCAGGGACGCTACCCTCTATGACATAAGACCTCTTTTTTGGCATCTACCCTTTCAGAATTTTATATGCTTCAATGAGATCAGCTCTCAATAGACCCATTCTACTCAAGCTATCCTTACAGGACAGCTCTCTCATCCCAGGAATCAATTAAGCAAACCTTCATTGTACCCCCTCTAAAGCACATATATCCTTCCTTTGGTTGGGAAACCAAAACTGCACAGTACTCCAAGTGTAGTCTCACCAAAGCCCTATTTAATTGCAGCAAGGTATCCCCACTCTTATACTCAACCCTCTAATCAACCCATTAAATACTAACATACCATTTGTTTCCTCTAATTGCTCTCTCGGTGTCTGCATGTCAACTTCGTAATCCATCCCAACTTTTACTAGTCTCTCACCTTTTAAAAATAATCTGCTATTCCATTCATACTACACACCCTTTTTCTCCTCCATTTCATAGGAGATACATAATGGAAGTTTCCTCATCTTAAGTGTGAATAAAGAGTGTTGGGAGTGATCCACCATGAACCGAGTCAGGGGAGAGGGTACAGTGGCATCATTGTGCAAAACAAATATCAACCTAGGGCTTTCTTATATGCACTGGAATCTCTGCAAGTGTTCTGAAGTTTCATTCCATTTCTACAGAAAAAGATAGAGTTTATACTCATCCTGAAAACATGCTTTATGAAAAATGATGATCCACTGGCTGGAAAAACAACTCTTCTTAAAGCAGACTAGAAGTGTAACTTGAGCTTGCAGCAAAGATGGCTACACGATTGGCATCACTATACTCACCACATTGCATTGAAGATGGAGACACCGCATTTGCAAAGAATCTTCAAGGGCAATGACCTCAGGAAAATACGACTGAGCAATATATCCTGTCTCCATTAGCAATCGCCTGGGGCATTCAACAGGGTTCACAGATATGAACTCATCAAACTACAATAGGAATATGCTAAACCCAATCATTTGAACAATGGGACATTGGCTGAGGGAGAGGATTCCCAGAGATGAACTGATTTAAGTTAAAGGGGGAAATACACTACTCATGACCATGTTTGAAATCACTGGGTGATGGTTGTGACAGGTCCACCCTGTGTTTAAATTTCTGCTTTCTCCACAGTTAGAAGATAAGCAGCTGAGATGCTAATGAGAAGAGTCGAGTAGGGTCCCTCCTTCCTCCTTCTCTCTCCAACCCACTTTGCAAGCTCCGAACCCTGTTTGCTGACCGTGAGCATCTAGAGACACTCATGCCACAGACAGAGACTTAAAAGAATTCAACTCAGCACTACCACCTCCTGAAGAACAGCCAAATCCATTGGTACATTTTTAAATCAGAAGCATTGAGACTAGCGAAAGACATTGCAAGACCACTCAATTCTGGCTGAAGACAGCCGAGCCACCAAACTACAGACTACTTAACCCTTTTATTTCATTTCTCTGGACTCTTAGATCAGTTTAAAGAGTAATGACATGAACCTTTTTTTGTTAAATTCAAGAAAACCTGTCTGATTTGTTCTTTTATGATCACAGCACGTGAACAGTTAAACGCTCATCGAATTGGCAATTCTTCTCAAAAACAAACAAATATCCATCTGTTGTGCCAAAACACGAAGAGGGAAAAGGAAGCCATTCAACCCCTCCTCACCTGGTCAAGACACTCCTGTTATTCACAATAAGCTTTGCTGATGAGCTTATTTAATAGTTCTGATGAGCCTCCTTTCAGGTTACCATTTACAGTTTTTACTCATTTCTAGATAAAAAGGAACAGACTAATTGCCATTCAAAAGGAAGTCTATGGCTCTCCAGCTCTCACTAATTAACAGACCTCTCAATATGGGCTTGGACCAGAAATATTTAAGCACTATTTGTAGACATTGACAGGCTTTGACTTCTTAGTCAAAGCTCAGGAAAGCTGAACAAGCACTTCCTACAACAATACACAGAACCAATTCAAAGCCTTAAAAAGTAAATATTCAGATTGTCACAATATATATAGGCCCTTCATCTGAACTATATGAAATATATCAGATTCCTTATCTGTTCACAGTCTACATTCTAGCCTGATAGGGCAGACAGGAGAACCTTAAAATAAACTATTCCTGGATGAAGATGACTACCACAAATGATATTTAATTATTACTTCCCACTCCCACACTCCAAAGTTGACACAAAAAAATCATCTATTCAGCAAATGCTACTAAAGAGTTAAGTTTTGCTGACGTGCATCCCCAACGCTGAATCCCAGCTTGCCTTCTGTAAATGCTGTGGTAAAAATATATTCAAAACATTTAATACAGGGGATCAAATCCTCACATTTTTGATCATTTCAATGTACAAATTTCAAGAAAGGAAAAGATGTTTTTTTTTTTAAATCCTATTAACAAGGCTCTGAAATCAATTTTAAAAATCAGCTTAAAAGAACAGCAGACGTCTTCCATTTAATATTGCTTCTGAAGCAATTTAATGATCCTACTATTTTAGATGCTTGGATCTGCAGTGCGTTTTCAGGCATCTAGTTTAAGTCTGGAATCTGAGAGCAAATTCCCAGCGTGCTTAGCAGACTTCCCTATCGTGTAAAATATTGTCTTTGACATTAAGGTTCCCCAAGAACATTTGTTTTAAATTTAAACAAAAGTGCTGTACCAGAATAATTTTAAATCATCCCCCTCCGAATATTTTACACAGTTTTAGTGATGAAATGTTGCCACAGCAACCCAATGTCAGGCAACGTTTGATCATATGATTGTTATGGGCCCCAATAATGCACACTGGGAATTGTAGTCTTATTTACATAGAGAATCAAGTTTTCAATTAGACCCAAAACTTCTAATGTAGGGGACATTGTAGCATAAAGATTTGGACAGGCCACCATCCGACAACTTCCAAAGATCATCTTAAATGTAAATATAAGTGAATTGGTTTGGATTATTCATGACACCATGGGTTTTAATAACAACCAGAGGAGTATTTGGAACTCCAAAGTAATTTGCAAAAATCACATTTATAACACAAAGTGCTTTTCCACCAGCAGCAGCATAGTGGCGTGTCAGTTTTGTGTAGCAAAGCTCCTATGCTCCACCCAACTCTGCTTCTCCATCAACCAACTACTGCTTTGCTAATTAACTACAATTAATCTAAAACTCTGGTATCATAATATGGACGAAATGCATCACTTTAAAATCACAACCTTATGATATTCCTGCAACCTAATTCCATTAATCCCAATACACCTGAAGGCTGCACATCTGGCCTTCAATTCCTGCATGCAACAACACAGGAAATCGAGCGATTTTTGATATAGTCCATGCCTTGAGCACCAAAGTCAAGGCTGACACTCAAGTGCAATATAGGGGAAGTACTGCACTGTCAGAGGTGCTGTATTTCGAATGAGTTAAACTGCCTGCTTTGGATGTAAAAGATCCCATGGCAGCATTTCAAAAGAAGAGCAGGGGAATTAATCCTGTGTTCTGGACAATATATACCCGTCAATAAACCTCACAAAAACAGATTACCTGGGCCATTATCACATTGCTCTTTGTGGGGAACTTGCTTTGTGTAAATTGGCTGCTGCGTTTCCTAATATTACAAAAGTGACTCCGCTGTAAAGCACTTTGAAATATTCAGTGATTGTGAAAAGCGCTATATAAATGCAAATCTTTCTTTCCTAAATCCAAAATGGTCACACAGACTACTGGCTGAAAGCACAATGCCATTATTTTCAGACGTCACAAAATGGCGATTTCTGTAGTAGTCTGGCAACAAGACAAGAAAAGTTGCCAATCCTGGGATCATGATGGGCAGGCAACATGCAAAATACAAAATTCCCACTATGATTCGTAAAATAGCAAATTATACATATGGGTTAATGAATCATTGCAACAGAGGTTTACCTTATGAGTGTGCAACAGGAGGAATAAAAGATCTTACTGTAAACAAAATTGGTCTTTTAACTGCAGATGTATTATTTCATGCCGCTAAAATGCGGCTTCATTTCCCTGCATAATTACTTCCACTGCAAAAGCGTCCAAGAAATGTTGAGCACATAAAACAATTGACATGGTGAATAAAAAACAAATAGACAAGTCTCTGTGGGAAACTTTCCAGTAATTCTGAATAGCTGATAAAAATGGCACCAGTGCAATGATGCTCTGGAAGAAATGCCCTAACAGCACAACATAGTGCTACATAGGCTCTTGTCCACCCCCGGCCCCAATCCCAATGTTATGCGCTAATTCCAAACTGGAGACAAAAAACAAACAACCCACTGCCAAGGCTCAGACAATGTCATTTCTAAGCCAGCTTTGGGTTGACATGCTATCAAAGTTCCTTCCTAGGAGGGTTTAAAAAAAATCCCTAAACTGCACAGGCCATTAAAAGGGCAGCATACAGAGAGTGACACTACTAATTCCCCTGTCAATAACTGGGTTGATTTTGTGCACATAATTTGTATGTAACTATCCTCCACTCGCTGCATTTTGGTAGACAGAGAATGACGCATTAATGCAATATGGCATTATGGACTGCATGCTGAGTAAACAGACTTTTGTTTGCTGAGAATCCCGCAAGACCCACCCCACCTCCCACTCACTGGCTGACAACAGTGGTGTCAATTGACACTTTGGACAGGATTTTACCTGCAGGCTTCTGAACTCCATTGTCAGGCTCAAACGTGGGTCAATACTGCGTACGAAACATTCATTCAATGTGATTTTCCCAAGGGCCAACTAAGGGTGGCAGAAACGCTCAAAGTTGGAGGGGCAGAGGACTTGCAGCTTGAAAGCAGCAGGAGGAAACCATGGTAGGTAAGTGAGAGATAGGGTGCTTCAAAACGGAGGCAACCTCTCTCCGACCTTTTCAAACTTTTAACTTTAAATTAAAAAATAGTTATTCAGAGCGCAGAAGGCAGGAAATGGCGTTCCACAGGGTTCAGTGCTGGGACCTGCTAATGTCCACAATTTACATTAACAATTTGGACTCTAATCAAAAACACAATTTTCTAAATTTGTGGATTGCATCAAATTGGGGGGAGGGGGGCGGATAGTCAACACTGAAGAGGACCAAATTACGAAGGACATTAACAGGCTTGTAGGCTAGGCGAATGAAGTTTACAAATAAATGAGATGGTACATTTTGGTAGGAAGAATAGGAATGCCACATTACTTGGAAGGTGCAAGTCTAGGTAGGGTGGAGGAACAAAGGAACCTCAAGGAGTACAAATGCATCAAATCACTACAAGTTGCACCACAGTTTAACAAGGGCATAAAAAAAGCAAACCAAGCGCTAGGCTGGTTTTCCCTCAAGGGGCAGGATTGAAAATTAAGCTGTTATACTAAACCTGTATTGTACTTAGGGGAGGCAGTGGCGTAGTAGTATTGTCACTAGATTGGTAATCCAGAGACCCTGGGCAATGTCTGGGGTCCCAGGTTCAAACGGCAGGTGGTAGAATTTGAATTCAATAAAAATCTGGAATTAAAAGTTTAGTGGTGACCATGAAATCATTGTTGATTGTTGTAAAAACCCATTCAGTTCACTAACGCCACTTAAGGAAGGAAATCTGCTGTCCTTACTTGCTCTGGCCCACGTGACTCCAGACCTACGCCAATGTGGTTGATTTAAAACATCCTCAAGGGCAATGGGATGGGCAAAAAAATGCCAGTGATGCCCACGTGCCAAGAACAGCAGACGTTTTACTATATTTTTCCTATATGATACCAGAAATGTGTGGGCATACATATCAGGAAAGGATGAACAGGGTGGGTCCTTTCTCTCTTGAAAAAAGTTTGAGGGGTCTTTATTAGAGGTCTTTAAAATTATGTAAGATTTTGATAGAGCGGGTATTGAAATAATGCTTCCTCTTGTGAGGAAGACCATAACTAGAGGCCATCGGTATAAGATAGTCAATAAGAAATCCAGAGGGGAATTCAGTGTTATGATATGGCAGGTGGTATTTGCCAGGCTGACCAAATCCCAAAGGGAAACTTGGCCATGCTGTCACAATGATTTTGCAATTTGTATTTATTACGCAAAAGTTTGTGCACTGAAGTTTGAAGTAGTAAGCCCACTATTAACTTTGGAGATTTTAAAAATTAAATTAAAACATTAATAAAAGAAAACTTAAACACACAAGACTACTGTTACACTTACATTTAGTTTTATAACAGTTCTCAAGATTTCTACTTAACTAGATTCCCAACTTCACACCACTTTCAGGCAACAGTCCAGATAGATTCTAAATCTATAAAAAATCCAGTAATATTACTAGAAGCACTCACTGTTGCTATAAGGGAGCTATTTTACAGCTTCTTGCTCCTTCTCACTCAACAATGGAACTCCAAAGGCTTTTAACACAACCTTGGTTACTGGAGCAGCAAACTTCTCCAGGGTGGAGAGAGGCTTTTTCTACAAGTCTGTTTCACACAGTGCACCTTCCAAGGTCTCAAACGGCCACACTACACACAGCTTTCCACCTTTCTTTAAATGTATTTTCTCCATTTTGATCTTTAAGTCCTATTGCTTCAACCTTTCTTTGGAAGTTACTTTTCCCAGAACACTAAAATCTTTCATTTTGTCATTATGGCCAGCACTTCGAGAAAAAATAAACTTAATAACTCTGCCTTATTTATCTTGCGAGTTGTAAACACCTTGTCATGTCCCTTTGAAAATCAAACAACCTCTCAACTTATCTAAAAAATGCAAATTCCTTTCACATTATCTGCTGAAATTTCACCCTAGCTTACCCATCTCCATTTCAAATGCCTAATTTACACCTAAACTCTTTTGATGATTGAAACCTTGCAGTCTGACTGCCTTCAGTTTAATTAAACCACACACAAGCACCCACCCCATAACCCTGCTGCAGTGTCCCACAATAATACCTTACCTAAACAGTGGTGCGAAGGTGGGACTTACCACGACGGAGTGGCGGAAATAGTACAGGTGCAATTAAGGGAATGCTCGACAAGCATTTGAAGGAGCAGAGAATAGATTTTTTATATATTTTTTCCATGTGAACATCTCTGGTAAAACATTTATTGCCCATCCCTAACTGCCCTCGTGAGGATGGCAGTGAACCACTTCTTGACCACTGCAATCCATCTGGCGTAGGTACTCCCTTGGTGCTGCCGGGAAGGGAGTTCCAAGGTTTTGACAGTGACAGTGAAAGAACAGCAATGCCAGGATGATGGTGTGTGGCTTGGAGGGGAACTTGCAGGTGGTGGTGTTCCCATGCATCAGCTGCCCTCGTCCTTCTAGGTGGTAGAGGTTGCAGGTTGGAAGTGCTGTTGAAGGAGCTTTAGCGAGTTGCTGCAGTGCATCATGCATATAGTACACACTGCTGCTACCATGATGGTGATAGAATGAGTGCATGTTTAAGTTGGGGGGTGGTCTGCTTTTTCCTGCATGGTGTCAAGCTTCTCAAGTATTGTTGGAGCTACACTCATCCAGGCAAGTGGGGAGTATTCCATCACACTCCTGACTTATGCCGTGTAGATGGTGGACAGGCTTTGGCAAGTCAGGAGGTGAGTTACTCACCACAGAACTCCCAGCCTTTGTCCTGCTCTTGTAGCCATAGTATTTATATGACTGGTCCAGTTCAGCTTCTGGTCAATGGTAACCCCCAGCATATTGATAGTGGGCAATTAGCAATGATAATGCCATTGAATGACAAAGGAAGGTAGTTAGATTCTCTTGTTGGAGATGGTCATTCTCTGGCATTTGTATGGCACAAACATTAGATGGTAGATTTAGATAAGGAAATATGGGAATAGGCCATAAGTACTGGCATGGACTAGTTGGGCCAAATGGTTGCCATGTATTCTTTTAAATCTTATGTAAATTAGTTGCTCTGTTTCCTACATTACAACAGTGACTACATTTCAAAGCACTTCTTTGGCTGTAAAGTGCTTTGTAACATCACGAAAAGCGCTATAAAAACGCAAGTATTTCTTTTCAGCTAGTCCCTCATTTATTTGTCCACTGCTAAAGATTTAACAAAGATTTTCAGGTGTATGATACTGATAAAAATATAAGCTATATCTTTATATTGTATTGTTGGATGGTGCTAGAACACTGTCACACCAATGTCAAAAATCTAGATATGGAGATACAATGCTATTTTTGCAAATTTCGTGCAACAGCATCCCGAATACCTTGGAATCTAACAACCCAGCAAGTTGGATTCAATGTTAGGTTGCTGTTCAAATTAATTAGGTATAATCTCACCTTAATTATTTTCAATTTTATTCCATGAAAGCGCACATCTTCCACTCACCAATTCAAAATATAGCCTCTTAACTTTAGAAAATAAAATACAGCTAAACATTTGGAAGATATAAACACAGTAGAAAATGCCTTAACCACACTGGGGAAGAAACTTTGCAGCAACAATTTGATGATTTTATGCCAAATGGAAAATCCTGTCATACTCACTAATTCTATCCAGACGCCCAGAATAACTTGTTCCTGGTTAAAAGCCATTTTATTATTTCCTAGCCGTCACCTTCAGGTCTAAATGACTTCACCGCCTACAAGGGTGGTCAAAGGGGAGATGGTGATTTCAAAAGGAAATTGAACTAGGCACTGTAGGGAAATAAACTTGAAGGGCTACAGAATCCAGCAGAGGGAATGGAGCTGACTGGATTCCTTTACAGAGAGGTGGAATGGACTCAATGGGCTGAATGGCATCCTCCTGTGTTGTAATAACTATGAATCAGTTCTAAATGAAGTATCGCCATGTTAAAGCTTTAATACAGAACAATGGGTTTTAAAAAAAAACAAAGTTTTGATCACAATTGTATACTTCTCAAATGGTGGCTTTTAATAATGAATTATTGAACAGATATTAAGTATGGTACACTTCTGCTTATTGTATATTCAGACCTTGTTTGAATCTCCTTCATGTTGCCAGGAATTGATTTTGGAATTCAAACTAGAATTCAGAACCACTACCTACCCTGCATTTAGCCCAGCACCACAGCAAACTATCTGCAGTTTTCTCATTCCAAATTTGCTGAGGAAGCAGATCTTGCTGCTGCAAAACACAAGAATAAATATTTCAGCAATCCCTGTAGCTTATAAATAACTTTGTATAGCACTGAGCCACGAAGATGAGAGATTCCACAATCCACTTCCAATCTGTCAAGAAAGCTGATCCCAAACAAGGTAGCAATACAAGATTAGGATTAGTGCTTCTGGTCTAGATGTTGGCGAGAAAATTTCAACCAGGGCTCGTGCTCTCGATTGCTGTTCAGTGACTTCTGGAAAAAACGCCCGATCATCAGAACAGGATTGAGCTTGGCTGATTGGTTTAATTGATAATAACATTCGACTTAAACCTGAAAAAAAAATTTGCAATCACATTGCTCTTTTGACATAGTAAAACATCCCAAGGAGCATCAAACAAAAATTATATGTTAAGCCAAATTAGGAGTTATTAGAGCAAATGACCAAATGCTTGGTCAAAGAGGGTAGTTTTCGAGCAGTGTCTTAAAAAGGAGTGCAGAGGGGAAAAGGAGAGAGGAATCGAGAGGGAAATAGAGGGCTCCGGGCCCCAGTAGCTGAAGGCACAACCACCAGAGAATCTTTACAGTGCAGAAGGAGGCCATTCAACCCATTGAGTCTGCACTGGCTCTCTGAGAGAGCATTCTACCTAGTCCCACTCCCCTGCCTATCCCCACAAACCTTTCACATTCTCTCTTTTCAGATAGCAAGCTATCCAATTCCCTTGTGAATACCTTAATAGAATCTGCCTCCAACACCCTCTCAGGAAGATCGTTCCAAACTCCAACCACCTTCTGGGTGAAAAAAAATCCTCATCACTATTACTCCTTTTGCCAATTATTTTGAATCTGTGCCCTCTAGATCTTGATGCTCTGAGTAGGAACAGTTTCTCACTATTTACCTTGTCCATTCTCCTCAGGAGTACCTCTATTAAGTCTCCTCTCAGCCTTCTTTTCTCCAAGGAAAACAGTCCCAACTTCTCCAATTTATCCTCATTGCAACAGTTCTTTATCCCTGGAATTATTCTTGTGAATCTCTAATCTCTCTAATGGCTTCACACAACCTTCAAATCTGGCACCCAAAACTGGATGCAGCACTTCAGATGCAGCTTAACTAGTGTTCAATGCTACCACCTTACTCTTGTACTTAATGCTCCTATTAGTAAAGCCTAAGATACTCAGGATCACAGAATTTTAACGGCACAGGAGGCAGCCATTCAGCTCATCGTGTCTGCACCGGCTCTCCAAATGAGCATCATGACCGAGTGCCATTGCCCTGCCTTTTCCCCGTACTTCTGCACATTATTTGAATAGAAACAATCATATAATGCCCTCGAGTGCCTCGATTGAACTTACCTCCACCACACTTCCAGGCAGTGCATCCCAGACCCAAACCACTCATTGTGTGAGAAAGTTCTCACGTCGCATTTGCTTCTTTTGCAAATCACTTTAAATCTGTGCCCTCTCGTTCTTGAGCCTTTATGAGTGAGAACAGCTTCTCCCTATCTACTCTGCCCAGCCCCCTCATGATTTTGAACATCTCTATCATATCTTCTCTTAACCTTCTTCTCAAGAACAGTCCTAACCTCTCCAATCTATCTTTTGACTTTATTAGCTACTCTCTTAACATGCCCTGCCATCTTCAATGACTTATGTAAATATGCATCGAGGTTCCTCTGTTCTTGCATCTTCTTTAGTTTATCCCTTTATTTTATCTTGTCTCGTCATATTCTTCCTGCCAAAATGAATCACCTCACTTCTCTGCATTGAAATTCATCTGCCACTTGTCTGCCCAATCCACCAACATGTCTGTCTTTTCGAGTTCAAGACTATCCTCAACACAGTTGACAGCATTTCCAATCTTCGTATCATCTGCAAACTTTGAAACCATGCCCTGAACACCAGAGTCTAGGTCATTGAAGAAGACCAAGGGTCCCAATACTGACCCCTGGGAATTTCCACTACAAACCTTCCTCCAATCTGAAAAACAATCATTTATCACTACTGTTTCCTGTCACTCAGCCAATTTCTTATCCAAGTGCTGACTTTCCCTTTTCTTCCATGACTAGAATTTTGCTCAAGTCTGCTGTGGCACCGTACCAAATGCCTTTTGAAAATCCATATTCACCACATCGCAGCATTGCTAGCAACCTTCTCTTTTAACCCCACAAATTCCAGCAAGTTAGTTAAACATGATTTTCCCTTAATGAATCCATGCTGGCTCACCTTATTTAAGTGACTACTGATTTGTCCCGAGCTTTTCCTGAAGTTTCCCTACCATTGAAGACAAACTGACTGGTCTGTAGATGCCAGCTTTGTTCCTTGCACCCCATTTTAAGCAAGGGTGTAACATTCACAAGTCCCCAGTCCTCATAACCACTCCAGTGTCTGAGGAATGCTGAAGATTATCACTAGTGCCTCTGCAATCTCCCCCCTCACTTCATTTGGATTCAGCTCATCCAGTCCAGGTACCTTATCTATTCAAAGCAAAGATAGCCTTTCTAACACCTCCTCCTTCTCAACTGTAAATTCTTCTAGTGTACCAGTTACCTCCTCCCTCACCTCGACCTGGGTAGCATCTTATTCTTTTGTAAAGACAGTTGCGAAGTACTCATTTAATACCTCTGCTATTTCCCCTGCCTCCATGTGCAAGTCCCCTTTTTTAATTCCTAATTGGCCCTACTCTTTCTTTTACCACCCTTTTGTTATTTATATGCTTATAGAAGACCTTGGGATTCCTTTATGTTAGCTGCCAGTTTCTATTCATGCTCTCTCCTTGCTTTTATTAGTTTTTCACTTCCTCCCTGGTCTTTCTGTATTCAGCCCAATTCTCCATTGTATTTTCTACATGACACCTGCTGTCCGCACACTCCTACCTTTTAATCTTCACCTTTATCTCTTGTCATCCAGGGCATTCTGAATTTATTTGTCCTACTTTTCCCCTTCAAGGCAATATACTTTGACATTGCCTGCAATACTGTTTCTTTGAAGGTGGCCCATTGTTCAGCCACCATCCTTTCTAACAACATTTGATACCAACTCATTCGACTGAGATGCATTCTCATCCCATTGAAGTTGGCTTTCTCCTAATTATCCCTGCTCTGGACTGTTCCTTGTCCTTTTCCATTGGCAACCTAAACCTTACAATTGTCACTGTCCCTCAAATATTCTCCCACTGATATCTGATCCACTTGGGACAACTAATTCCCCAGAACCAGGCCCAGTGCTTGCCTCATATTACTGCAGAAAATTATCTTGAACACGTTCCAGGAACTCTCGTCCCTCTGCACTATACCTATCCCAGTTTATATTTGGATAATTGAAGTCCCCCATTAAAATTACTCCCAATTCTTGCATCTGTGTAGTTTCTTTGCCAATTTGTTTCTCTGATTGTAGCACTGACAGTTAACTGCCAGTCACCAGTGCTGCATTCTCCACGACGCCACTTGCCAGCCAACCAGCTCACTCTTCACGTACAGTATGAACTGTTGTTTTCCCCTTACATAGGTATTCTTGTGAGCATCTTGAAGGGTGCAAGATGAAAAGCTCAGACATGGCTCTTTTTTCACCAATCCTTCTCTACTTCCTACAGCCAGTTTTTCTCCTCCGGTTCCCATCCCCCGCCAATCTAGTTTGAACACTCCCCAAGAGCACTAGCAAACCACCCCACAAGGACATTAGTCTCAGATCTATTAAGATGCAACACATCATTCTCGTACAGATCCCACCTGCCCCAGAACCGATCCCAATGCCTCAGAAATCTAAAGCCCTTCCTCCCACTCCATTTCTCCAGCCATGTATTGAACTGCTCAATCTTCCTATTCTTATGCGCACTAGCACATGGCACTGGGAGTAATCCTCAGATTACTGCTCAAGGTCTTGCTTTTTAATTCCCTTCCGAACTCCCTAAAATCTGCTTTCAGGACCTCATTCCTTTTCATACCAATATCACTGGTACCAACGTGGACCACAGCTTCTGGCTGTTCACCCTCCCCCAAAAGAATGTCCTGCAGCCGCTCTGTGAAATCCTTGAACCTGGCAGCAGGGAAGCAAAATACCATCCTGGAGTCATGTCTATGGCCACAGAAACGCCTGTCTGCTCCCCTATGGAATCCCTTACCACGAGAGCACTTCCACTCTTCCTCCTCCTCCCCTCGTGTTGCTGATCTACTCATGGTGCCACAAACTTGGCTCATGCTACAGTCCTCTGAGAAATCTTGATCTCCAGTACCCAAAATGGAAAAGCAGTTAGAGAGCAAGATAGCCTCAGAGAATTCCTGCACTACCTGTTTCTCTTAGGTACTCTAGCAGCCACCCATTCCCTCTCTGCCTGTGTACTTCTTAGCTGCAGCGTGACCAACTCTCTAAACATACCATCCACATAATCCTCAGCCTTGTGGATGCACCAGTGACTTCAGCTGCCCTTTGAGTTGCGCAACCCAGAGCTGATGTTTCTGCAGCTGGTGACACTTCCTGCGGGTGCAGTCATCAAGGGCACTTTGTGGCCTGCATGACTTCCCACATCCCGCAGGATGTGCATTCCACATGGCTGAGCTGCAATGACATACCTTATACTTTGTTTACTACACTATGGCTTATAATAACTCACCTGTCACTCACTAATCGTCATCTCTATGCCAAGTCCAGAAAGGCCTATGCTTACCAACCAATCAACTTACGGGAGTGCTATGAGGTCACTTCTAAATTTTATCTGTAAACTCCTTTCTATCTGCTGCTTTATGAGCTCCTATGACATTCAATCCGCTTCTTCCCCTGTAGCAAAGTAAGAGCCAGCTATTAGAGGTTGAGGAAAGGCAAAAAAAGGAGCACCGCCCTTCCTCTTCACTGAACTTCCTCAAACTCCAGCTTAATGCACCCAAAGCAGCACTCCAGTGCAGGCAAGGCAGTCAGAAGACCACAGAATGATATCATGAATTAGAAGCTGGCAAATGGGAAAGTCCAGAAACCTGCAGCACATCTGCACTTTGTAGTTGTATCCTGTACAATTAAAAATAGCAAACAATGCTGCACATTATTAATCCAACATCTTCAGGTCCTTCAACAAAAGCCCTTTCCGAACTGCATAACATTGCAGCCCTGCCAAATACAAACAACCATAAGTCTAAGAAACAGAACATCGGGATAATAAGGTGTTTATAAAGTACGAGTTTACCATCCTTAACACATTTTACATTGTAACAGATAAAATGTGATCATTTAAAGCAATAATACATCTAAGCTTATAAGATAATTCAGGGATGGACTGCACATTATTTTGTGTTATTAACAGATGTTATATTCACTCCCCTGACCATATTATTCCTGAAAATAAAAAAGATCAGCAATGAAAGGTCTGTGAATGCTGCATTTCCAAAACTGCATAATTAATAAAAATACCAGATGAGTTACCAGTGAAATTCAGTTAAGCAAAGTGAAACACCTCACACCAGATTTCTTCATGCTCACCGAGCTGCCATCATGAATGCTGTCACTAGTGCTGATTTCATAAATGTGCTCAAATGTACATTATTTTCAAAGCAGACTAAAAATGGACTACTGGACAACATGAACGACAGTTGTTTACCATCAGCATGATATAAAATGAACAAATCCCCAAACACAGATAGCCAGCATCACTGATACACAAACCTTCATAAATATACCTGAAACAGCTCTTCCCATGAACAATGTGCCTTTAAATTTAAAGAAAAACAACTTAAAAATCATACTCATGCTGCATCAAACTGGGGGAGGGCGATAGAAAACATTACGGCGCCATACAGGAAAAGAAAGAAACCCAAATGGGCTGAAACTTGTCCTTCCCTGGGTATTAAGGACAGAAGAGGTGGGGGGGGGGGGGGGTTTGGATGTAAACACTGACTCACGTTGTTGGAACATTAGTTACTGCGCTGCCACTTATTCCCCTCGTTCTCTTTCTGCCTCTGCATCATTTCTTCTCCCTAAAAAATGCAGAACATAAAACAGTGTTGAGAGAGACTGAAGGATTAAAAACGCACCTGAACAACTGCTATATTGACAAATAAATACCCCATCCCTTCCCGCCGCGCCTCCTTATTTACATTCTTAAATTTGTTACAAGCGCATCGGCACCGCCCCCGCCCTTGTGACGTCGCTGCGAAGAGTAAGGAGAGCTCCTATTGGTCCATGCCAGCTGTCCATCACATCCGTCTCGTGGCTGTGACGCACTTTAAAAACAAAAACACGGGGGGCATGTGACAACCTCAGCTGCCATGGAAACTTCTAGGGTTCGGAAACCAAATTACCGTAATGTATCCTGTAATCGCGCAACCTGTCATTGCAGTGAATAATAAAGCCTGTCTGTCTCATCCTGGTGGCAACTGAAAACTAATTGCGGCATGTTGTTGCGATTGCCGGAATTCACTTTATTTTTCTGCATTGATCTGTCCTTGCATTTAACAAGGACATCCAAGCACTGCAGAAGACGCAAATAACATTGACAAGCATGGTACCAGAACTGAGAGGCTATAACCATCAGGAAAGACTGAACAAGCTGGGCTAAGGTTTCAGTTTGACAATGCTGCTTAGTCTTTCCAGCATTTTCTGTTAGCAGAATGGAATTTTTTATTCCAGATTTCCAGCCTCAGCATCCACAGTATTTTGCTTGTGAACAAGCTGGGGCTCTTTTTCTTTAGAAAGAAAGCTAAGGGATGACCTTCAAAACCGTAAAGCGGATTGTGATAGGGAAGACGGCGAGAACAAATGTTTCCATTTGTGGCAGATCCAAAACTAGGGCTCAAAAATATAATGATCCAATAAGGAATTCAGGAGAAATTTCTTCACCCAGCAAGTGGTTAGAATTTGGAACTCACAACCACAAGGAGTTGATTAGAATAATGTACAGACATATTACAGGAAGCTAGAAAAAGTGCAGGAGAGAGAAAGGAATAGAAGGCTATGCTGATAAAGTGAGATGAAGTGATGTGGGAGGAGGAAGGCTCCTGTGGAGCATCAGCACCAGCACAGACCTGTTGGGCCGGATGGCCTATTTCTGTTCCCGAAGTCTTATGTAATTCTACATAATTTATCTGCATAAAAACTTCATGCCAATTCTTTAAACATTGAATTGGAATTGCTAGCTGGGACTCTGGGTAACATTTGTGAAGGTCATTCTCTACAGACAAAAAGATTGTAGCCAGGGGTTGTTTTACATAAGTGCTTTTTAAACAGATCCATGGATTTGGGAGGTTGGGCTAAGGCCAGAAAGCAGCAAAGTTGTCAGATCATCATTGGTTCTTGTCAGAGTAGCTGTAATTCCAAAGAAACAGCATTTTCCAGTGCTGTTTCTAGGAAACAATACTTCTCCTGGACATGGGCACTGTTAACCTTTGGGTCATTAACAACATTCTTTGAACTTCAGGACAAGAGGTGTGCAAAGACCTATGAAAGTTTGTAGGGGTTACCAGACACAGGAATGCTTGAAAACCAGTGAATTACAAAATTACAAAATAGAGGGTATCAATCTTTTTCAAACTGACCTACATGTAGAAAGCAATGCATATCTTGATAGATTAAATGTAATTCCTATGTATGAAACTTTTAGATTTTGCACAATGTAGTACACTATATTTTAAAAAATAATAGTTGCTTAATCCTATAGCAGCTGGTGATGCTGGGTAATGGATTTTCATGGTGGCTGCTAACACACTGATGTCCAAGGCTCATCTGTCCATTAAACGTGAGGGTCAAATCTAAAATTAGATCCTTTCACAGAGAAAGAGAAGGAAAATGAGAGGGGGAGTCAACTTGTATCATTGCTATGTGTCTCCGAGAGATCAGCTTAAGTGGTGCCCTCGCAAATATCTGTGGACTCTTTTCTCTCAATGTTTTCAGTTGCATTGATAAGATGGTCTAGTGAGGAAGCACAAATAATTTATAAAACAGGATGCAAATTGAATGATGAACAAACATTGACAATGCATTTTTTTTGTTTAGTCAAATGACGCTTGTGTTCTTCCTTCCTCCTCCACACCCTGCACCAAACAGATTGCTGTGGTAATGAGCAGGGTGGGTTCCAATAGCATTCTGGACAGAAAACCAGTCGAATCCTAATCTATTCCATCTTTTGGGTTGGTCCATTTAGCTCCCACTCAAACATTTCATCATTATTTTACACAAAGAAGAATTAACAATGAGGTATTTATAAAATCAGAAAAAGTGGTGTAAACCACAATTGTCAAATATTTATAGTTACATACGAACACGCGAAATGGGAGCAGAAGTAGGCCATTTGGCCCCTCAAGCCTGCTCCACCATTTATTAAGATCATGGCTGATCTGCTTGTGTTTCGAATTCCTCATTCCTATCTATCCCCAATAACCTTTATTTCCTTGCCTAACAAGAATCTATCTACCTCCGCCTTAAAAATAGTCAATGACCTCGCCTCCACCGCCTTCTCAGGCAGAGAGTTCCAAAGCCGCACAACTCTCTGCGAGAAAAGAATGTCTCCTCTTCTCTGTGCTAGAAGGCAACCCTTAATTTTATAATAGTGCCACCTAGTTCTGGACTCGATCACAAGAGAAAATATCCTTTCCATGTCCACCTTGTCAACGCCGTTCAGGATCTTGTATACTTCAATCAAGTCACCCCTCACTCTTCTAAACTCCATTGGAAACAAGATCAGCTTACTAACCTTTCCTCATAAGATGACCTGCTCATTTCAAGTATCAATCTAGTAAACCTCCTCTGAATCACCTGCAATGCATTTATATCCTTCCTTAAATAAGGAGACCAAGACTGCACACAGTATTTGAGATGTGATCGCACCAATGCTCTGTATAACTAAAGCATAACATTCTTACCTTTATGTACAATTCCTCTTGTAATAGACAATAGCATTCTATTACCTTCTTAATTACTTGCTGTACCTGTATACTAACTTTTTGTGACTCATGCACGAGAACACCTAGATCCCTCTGCACCTCGGAATTCGGCAGCCGTTCTCTGTTTAAGTAATACTCTGCTTTTTTATTCTTCCTGCCAAAGTGAACACCATTACATTTTCCCATATTATACTCCATCTGCCAAATTTTTGTCCATTCTCTCACCCCTTGCTTATCTTTCACTCACACTTATCTTGCATTCATTTTCAACATAGATGTACCCCAACTCAGGGCTGTCCAAATGCAAAGACTTGAAGAATATGACTGGGGCAAGCATTTGAATTGTATACAGGTGGCACTGTAGTCAGTCCCATAAACATCTTAAATGAAAGATTTAATTCTGTGTGAGTGATAACATAATCGTATTTTGGCACCTGACTCTGGGAATGGCATTATGTCCTCTCCTCTGTGATAGAATCTAAGAACAAGCTTTATCAAGTGGGATTGCAAGACTTTTCACTTATGATGATCCAAATTTATGGAATTACATAGAATATACAGCACAAAAATATTGTACCCAACTGTTATATGCCAGTGTACATGCTCAACTCAGCCTTCTCCCATGTTCCTTCATCTAACACTCTCAACGTATCAAAGTTCAAAGCTTATTTAGTTTTGGAGGGATTGAGAAGGGAAGAAAAAAAGTTAGAAATATTAGAATTATTCCATCCCTTATCTCTTCCTCTTTCAGCTACTCTCTCAACTCTATCTCTCTGTACGCCTCTCTCCTCCTCACTTCCTCTTCTCCTTTCCGCTGGAAGAGGATGTAATGGGCATCTTTCCATAGGCAGTTGCCATTGTAAATGTGATCAAAGGAGTTTATAATGGGAAATACAAAAATAAGGACTTTAAAATTGGGATAAAATTGCACATGCGATTTGATCAAATTATTCCCCCACCTTCTCACCACGCTTCACCTTAATAGTACTCATGAGGCTGGGTTTTTAGGCCCCATCTAGGGGCAGAATAGTTCCCTGGCTCCATCCTTCATCCAGGCCATTTTCCTAGAGCTGGGATGAAGGGGGGTTGCGGGTGCAGCAGGGCTACCTACCCACCATTTACGGGTAACCCATTCACCGAACTGATGGCAACTCATGGACAATTGTCAGAGGTGAACCGGGATTTTCCAGTCAGCTTCCAGCTCCCTGCAGGCAGCGGAAGACACCTGGAGGAGGCCACCCCTGGTGCAGCTCAGGAGCAGGATACCTTCCCTGCCTGGGTCCAGCTGCAGCCGGAAGATGCTCTGTAGAGGGGATTTTCTGCCCCCTATGCCCCCAACAATGGTGATCAGGCTGCTGAATCTATGATTCACTTTAAATTTCAAAAATTTGGAGAGAAGAAGCCTTCATTTTGGGTGCCCTCTGTCTCACATACCTGCCATTGTACATCCTGCTGCTGCTTTCAAACTGGAAGGCCATCTGGTGGCCCTCCAGCTTCGAGAGGCCACCCGCCAACCTTAATCGGACAGTAAGCCTGCCAGTTTGATATTAATTGGACAATTCAGGGAAATCACAGGTGAGTCACTTTTTATCACACCATAGGTGCCTATGACCCCCATTTGAGTCTGTATGAGGGATCCTGAAGCCTGCAGGGGAAATCTGGTCTATGGCCTTGATTGTTTGTGTAGTAAGCCACAAAAGGTCAGTTAGTGTAAATGAAAACATCAGTAAATAAAATGATCCAAATCCATTTTTGGCTACAAACTGAGAGGCACACATGCTGCACATACAAGAAGAATCTGACCCAAGAACCACCTGACGTTCATCCATCTTCATCTTTGTTTTAATATTCTGGAGGAGCTGCCAGCACCTGTCATCCTTCTAGAAGCAGCTCAGTCATGCCAAGTGATCCCATTTTGGACCATCTTGCTCTGCCGTCAGCAGCCATCAGGTAAGTGTGCAAGAAGGAAGGAGAACAGGGAGGGGTGATCATATCTATCTGTCCTATCCTTGGAGAAGATTGTGATTTGGGGGAATGCTTCTTACATTTTTATGATCTGAGAGAGTCTTCACATTTCGTTGGTAGCCAATGTTTCAATCAATGTTTATGAGTGAAACAGAGAAAACAGAAAGTGGATTGGAGGATGAAATCTCTGTAATGTGGCAAGAGCAGGGTCGACTGAGAAAGGAAGATTCAAAGCTGGTTGGAACTTGTAATTTAGAGAATAATGTGTATGTACTGTGGCTGCCAAACAGCCTGCAATATTCCATTGCTATTTCTTCAGTAAATACCACCAAGAATGTTGCAATATCCTCTAGAGAGACCAGCAATTAGACCAAAAGCAAAGTCATGCTTTATCGACAAATATCCCGTGACATTGATAACCCTGATAACCTGCTTCATTTTTGGAATAAATAGAATTTTCTCCCATAATCTTGGAAATGATCAAAAACATCTTTGCTTTGAAGTGTCTCCATAATGGCACTGTAGATGAAGCAAGCTTCAACAGCAAGAAAAATAATGTTCATAAAGAAGGGATTAACTGTAACACTGTGTTATTGAGACCAAAGACAATCCACATTAACGGGGTACTGCATTTGGTACTGAAGAACTTACTATGAGATTGTTAGTAAAATTACCTCAGTGTTTTTGGAGCTCAGCAAAAACAACAGATCTCAAATAAGCGTTTATCCATCTGACCTATACACCAGGTATAAGTCGGGAGGCAATATTAACTAAATGATAATAATAATGATTATTATTTTGCATCCGTGACACTGATACTGCATGATGGCAACTGGCTATTTTGGCAAAAAGAATGAACTTTCATTTATATAGTCCTTATTATTTGCACAGGATATGCAAAAATGCCTAAATCCAAGAATTAATCCCTGTTATTACTTAGGCAGATGCAGCCGCCAATTTGCACACGGAAAAGCCCACAGACGGGAAGTCAGATTTATGACCATTTAACCTGTGTTTTAGTTTTGTTTTGCGACAAAATGAATATATAGTGATCTAGGATGGCCAGCCTTATTCTAAGTTCAAGTTGTTGCTATAGTTTTGTAGTTCAGCTGGACTGAATTGTAATTCACTGTTCCTCACTGCAGGGAGCTGTATAATCTGTAACCAAGTCTAATTTTAAGTGTGCGCAACATGAGACAGACACGAGTTTGGATTAAAATTAGATTTTGAGTCTGGAATTACATGAACTTGCACATTGATTCTAACTGGGTTTTTTTTTGCAATTTTAAAACATTCAAAGCATTTTACAACAGCTTACACTTATACAGTATTATTAACACAGAAAAATATCCCAAGGTGTTTCACAGAAGTGTGATTAGGAAAACATTGAAATCGAGCTAAAGATGCAGATATTAGGAGGTTTACTAAAAGCTCGGTCAAAGAAATGGGCTTAAGGAAGGTCTTAAAGGCGATGGCAAAAAGTTTTAGGGCCTAGACAACTGAACTGAGTGGCTTGCTATGCCATTGCTGAGAGTAGTTAAGAGTCAACCACATTGATGTGGCTCTGGACTGGACCAGGTAAGGGCAGCAGATTGTCTTCCCTAAGAGCATTAGTGAAGTAGATAGGTTTTTACCCCAATTAATCAATGATAGCTATCATGGTCATCATCACTAAGAGTAGATTTCAACTGAATTTGATCAACTACCATGATAGGTTTTGAACCCATGTCCCTAGAGCATTGGCCAGGGCCTCTATTTACTAGTCCAGTGATATTACCATTATGCCACTATTGACCCTCTATTGTTGAAGCTGCATTCATCCAGACCAGTGGAGAATATTCCTCACACTCCTAACTTGTGCTCTGGTGGACAGACTTTGGGGAGTCAGGAGGTGAGTTACTCGCCACAGAATTCCCAGTCTCTGATCTGCTCTTGTAGTCACAGTATTTATATGGCTAGTCCAGTTCAGTTTCTGGTCAATGGTAACCCCAGGGTGTTGATAGTGGGGGATTCAGCGATGGCGATGCCATAAAATGTCAAGGGGAGATGGTTGAGTTCTTTCTTGTTGGAGATGGTCATTGCCTGGCACTTGTGTGGCATGAATGTAACTTGCCACTTATCAGACCAAGCCTGAATGTTGTCCAGGTCTTGCTGCATATGGACATGAACTGCTTCAACATGTGAGGAGTCACGAATGATGCTGAACATTGTGCAATCATCAGTGAACATCCCACTTCTGACCTTATGATGGAAAGAAGGTCATTGAAGAAGCAGCTGAAAATGGTTGGACCTAGGACATTATCCTGAGGAACTCCTGCAGTGATGTCCTGGGACTGGGATGATTGACCTCCAACAATCACAACCATCTTCCTCTGTGCAAAGTATGACCCCAACCACTTCTCCCCCTGATTTCCATTGACTCCAGTTTTGCTAGGGCTCCTTGATGTCACGCTCGGTCAAATGCTGCCTTGAGGTCAAGGGCAGTCATTCTCACCTCACCGCTGGAGTTCAGCTCTTTTGTCCATGTTTGGACTGAGGCTGCAATGAGGTCAGGAGCTGAGAGGCCCTGGTGGAACTCAAAATGAGCTTCATTGAGCAGGTTATTGCTGAGTAAGTGCCGCTTGATATCATTGTCAACAACTTCCATCAATTTGCTGATGAATGAGAGTAGACTGGTAAAGCGGTAATTAACCAGGTTGGATTTG
This sequence comes from Carcharodon carcharias, assembly GCF_017639515.1. Classification (NCBI taxonomy): domain Eukaryota; kingdom Metazoa; phylum Chordata; class Chondrichthyes; order Lamniformes; family Lamnidae; genus Carcharodon; species Carcharodon carcharias. The sequence continues at coordinate 23,802,822 of NC_054475.1, forward strand.
TCCTGCTTTTAGCGGGCAGGACATACTGATGTGCTGGGCTCCCCCGTCATTGAGGATAGGGATACTTGTGGACCTTCCTCCTCCACTTAGTTGTTCAATTGTCCACCACTATTCACTACTGGATGTGGCAGAGCTGCAGAGATTAGATCTGATCCATTGGTTGTGAGATCACTTAGCTCCGTCTATTGGATAATTTTCCACAATGGCAGGTAGATGCCAGTGTTGTAGCTGTACTGGAACAGCTTGACTAGGGATATAGCTACTTCCGTAGCACAAGTCTTCAATACTATTGCCAGAATGTTATCAGGGCCCATAGCCTTTGCAGTATCCAGTGCCTTCAACCATTTCTTGATATCACGTGGAGTAAATCGAATTTGCTAAAGATTGGCATCTGTGATGCTGGGGACTTCAGGAGGAGGCTGAGATAGATTATCCACTCAGGACTTCTGGCTGAAGATGTTGCAAATATTTCAGCCTTATCTTTTGCAATAATGTGCTGGGCTTCCCCATCATTGAAGTTGGGGATATTTGTGGACCCTCCTCCTCCTGTTAGTTGTTTAATTGTCCACTACTATTCATGACTGGATGTGGTGCGACTGCAGAGCTTAGACCTGATCTGTTGGTTGTGGGATTGGCTTATCTCTGTCTATTGCATGCTGCTTCTGTTGCTTGGCACACAAGTAGTCCTGTGTTATAGCTTCACTGCATGCAATAATGGGATATTATGACCTTACATCCTTACATTTTGGAAGAAAATAATTGCTAGGATGAGCATTGATGAGAAGACCCTAAAATGAAAACACATATAGAAAATTCTGAGGACAAATTTTTCCCATATTGGTGAATATTTTTGAAACTAACTAAGTGAGTAAAAATAAAATAACAAAAATGGAAAATGCTGGAAATACTTAGCACGTCAGGCAGCCTCTGTGGAGAAGAAGTTAATGTTTCAAGTCGATGATCCTTCATCAGTCACAAAGTAAGTTAGTGTCTGGTAGGTAGAACAGGGAATACTTTTTTTTAATAGGATTCAGTGTGGTCTCTTCAAAGTTACCTTTGTTTTGCTAAAGTAACAGTACCTCACATAGTCAAAGCAACGTTGACCCATCAGGTGGCTGAAGTTCAGATTGTCATGAAAACAATATCCTCTGGAACCAATCAACAATGATAGATCTCAACAGGTTTTTGTGTGAAGTTCAAAGCCAGATTTTCATTAGTTAATAGTGGTGATTTGAAAGAAGCTAGGTTATTTGACTCCCATGAATCTTATCGTGATATTTGATTTTATGAAAGAGAGCAAGAGTTTTCTCCTGTGCAATGACTATCAACCCAAAGCCTTTGCTATTCAAAGACTACAAAATGTTGGCAAAGGTGACCACAATAACACTTGAATCCCTGTTACAGGATTGATTACCGTATTTTCATGAAAGTCGTTTTTGGCTATTTAAGGGGCTAGTTGATAGAAGAGCTACATTTAGAACTTCTGTTTCTTTTCCCATGTATTTTCATGGTTAACGTGTAACACCATGCACAGCTGAAAATGGTAATGACTGGAGTCTGTATTCTTATAACTAAAGCATATCGCCAATAATCTCAAACTTCATCAAAACATTATTGTTTTTATTTGTTCATGGGATGTAGGCTTCGCTGGCTGGGCCAACGTTTATTGCCCATCCCTAGTTGCCCTTGAGAAGGTGGTGGTGAGCTGCCTTCTTGAACCCCTGCAGTCCATGTGGTCTAGGTACACTCTAGTGTTGTGGGGTAGGGAATTCCAGGATTTTGACCCAGCGACAATGAAGGAATGATGATATATTTCAAAGTCAAGCTGTTGAGTGCCTTGGAGGGGAACTTCCAGGTGGTGGTGTTCCCAATTATCTGCTACACTTGTCCTTCTAGATGGCAGTGGTTTTGGGTTTGGAAAGTACGGCCTGAGGAGCTTTGGTGAATTCCTGCAGTGCATCTTGTAGATGGTACACACTGCTGCTACTGTGCGTCGGTGGTGGAGAGAGTGAATGTTTGTGGAAGTGGTGCCAATCAAGCGGGCCGCTTTGTCCTGGACTGTGTCAAGCTTCTTGAGTATTGTTGAAGCTGCACTCATCTAGGCAATTGGGGAGTATTCCATCACAATCCTGACTTGTGCCTTGTAGATGGTGAACAGGCTTTGGGGAGTCAGGAGGTGAGTTACTTGGCACAGAATTCCTAGCCTCTAAACTGCTCTTGTAGCCACAGTATTTATATGGCTAGTCCAGTTCAGTTTCTGGTCAATGGCAACCCCCAGGATATTGATAGTGGGGAATTCAGTGATGGTAATGCCATTGAACATCAAGAGCGATGGTTAGATTCTTTTTTGTTGGAGATGGTCATTGCCTGGCACTTGTGTGATGTGAATGTTACTTGCCACTTGTCAGCCCAAGCTCGGATATTGTCCAGTTCTTGCTGCATTTGGACACGGACTGCTACAGTGTCTGAGGAGCCGTGAATGATGCTGAACATTGTGCAATCATCAGCGAACATCCCCACTCATGCGTTATGATGGAAGGAAGGTCATTGATTAAGCAGCTGAAGATGGTTGGGCCGAGGACACTCCCCTGAGGAATTCCTGCAGTGATATCCTGTAACTGAGATGACTGACATCCAACAACCATAACCATCTTCCTTTGTGCTAGGTATGACTCTAACCAGTGAAGAGTTTTCCCCTGATTCCCATTGACTCCAGTTTTGCTAGGGCTCCTTGATGCCACACTCGATCAAATGCGGCCTTGATGTCAAAGTCAGTCACTCTTCCCTCATATTTGCATCTGTCACACTGCTCCATGCAGCCAGGAGAATGGGACCCAGCTGCAATTGGGCCTGGCAATTAGCTGTAAAGTTACTTTGTAATTAATTAATTAATTATATAATGTGCGCTTCTTTCAATTTGACATGTTGTTGAAATTACCCTTTGAATATTCTTTCTACTTTAGCCAATACCAACTGCAGTATACCAGCCTGTTCAAATGTAACATAATTTTTGGATGCAACCCTCCTCATTCTTTTTTAAAGCTGCTGCTGCTGTATATTTGGCCTTCTGTATGCACACATTAAATTTACCTGCCTGCTTAGGCTATCCTCAGTTACATGTGCATATTATGAATCTGCTAAGTGGGAGTTGGCTTAATAAGAGAATATTGCTTTTATAGGCTGTGTTACAAAGCAAGTTTCAATCAGACCTTCCCTGCGGGAACTAAAACAACAGAAAAAGAATGTAAAATCCATACAGAAATAAGAAGCAGTTAGAGTAACATTTAAGCCTGGCAGCGTGTAAGAGCAGCATAGTTGGGCACTCTGAGCTATTTAACAAAACAATGAGAATTGGGTCTACAATATTCAACACGAGCATGTTATAAATTCAATAGCACAAATCAAACAAGCTACTTGAGAGAGCTGAAAGCCATGAGGTTAGGGCTATCTGTTAGGGGTCAGGCTATTGTCATCCATTGCTTGGGACCTCCATTGCAGTGAATCTGACAACATGCTATTAGTGGCTCTCAACTATTAGTGTGTTGACCTTGTGCATATTCTAGGGGTCAGGTTCATTTGTATTTTGTGGACAGTATGTCATTGGTAGCTCAGCCACAGGGGGCAGGAAATTGTAAAGGCCGGCTGGAATTTGCAAAAGCATTATTTGTTTCTGTTGGCAAAGGAGATCATAGAATATTGCAAAAAGGAATAGCTATATCCATAATTGTTGTTCCAGCGCCTTAATGCCCTGATACAGAAATGGCAACAGAAGTATTTTTGTAGAAGTGTGCCATGCGGGGGATTTTCTTTTCTTAGATGGTTGTTGGACAGAGTACCTGACAGGAGATGGTGACACATGTTAGTATAAGCTGCACTATTCTGCAAACCTGGCTGTATTACTGCTAAAAGTTCAATGACCGAACCAAGTGTTAATGTATGACACCCCAACATTACCTCACGTTAATCTCATCATGCTATAATAGGGTCTCTTAAAAGCAAAAGCTCCAGCTCTGAAGAAGAGTTATGCAGATTTGAAATGTTAACTCTGGGCAGAAGTTTGCCTTTGGTGGGCGTGCAGGCCCCACTGGCCTGGCAGCGAGCGGACAGCCGACCCCTGCCGCCGAAACAGAGCCCACCGCCATTTTGAGTGGGCTGGCCAATTAAGGCCCACCCAGCGGCCTTCCCGACGGGAAGCACTACACTCTTCCCATGCAGGGGGGGGTGGAAGGATTACCCATCTGTCAAAGTGCGATGTTTCGCGCATGTGCATGAAAGAGCGCATTGCCCCTTGAGGCAAAGTGCTGTCTCAGGGAGATTAGTGACAGTGCACAAAGGTTAAAAAAATAGAAAAATAAAAATATTATTAACATGTCCCCCTCATGTGACAATGTCACACGAGATGGGACATGTTAATAAAAATGACAAAAACTTTATTACACTTTTTAAAAACTGTCATGAAACCCCATCCCGCCGGTGGATGAGTATTCATGTATTATCAGAAGCCCACTGGGACTCCTGGTCTGCCCGCCAGCCTTAAGGTTGGACGGGCAGTTCTTTCGTGATCTTAATGAGCCTGTCAATGGCCTCAATTGGCCATTGAGAGGTTGGCGGGCAGACAGCTGATTTCACTGTCCGCCCGCCTTCCTAAAGATTTAAAGGGATTGGGATGACATCGGGGGTTCCTCCCGACATCATCTCGCGTCATTTTCTCGTCGGTGAGCGGGCCCCGCCCCCAAATCGCCGACGGAAAATTCTGGCCTCTGTCTTTCTAGAGCTGCTGTGTTTTTCCAACATTTTCTGTTTTTATATTATATGATAGGATCTGTTATCATGGCACACTTGGTGAAGACACTAAACTGTCAGTCAGGGTAGCTGAATCTTAAGCATGCATGGAAAGAGTGATTACTTCTCACTCATGCAGCCTCAGTGTACTTTGGATGTTCTCCGCGAATGCATATTAAGCAACAGGGTATCCTTTATAACAGAACGGTAAAAGCTGCAAATGCTGGAAATCGGAAATTAAAATAGAAAATGCTGGAAAATTCATCAGGTCAGGTAGCATCTTTGGAGGGAGAAACAAAGTTAATGGCTTTGGGCGTCATGGTGGGCATGAGCAGACACTATGGCAAGAAGACCAAAAATGAGTTTCATGACGTTGTGAAACCAGTTTGCCATCGCCCACTCCACCCATCAATGATGGGCTGCCTTTCCCACTGCCGGACATCAGGAACAGCATTCTAATGCATCTGCATATAATTATAAGCCTCGCTCGCCAAATCATCCCCCCACGCTGGATCATTCGGACATGTCAGCGGGAAAACACACTGGCCCAAAACACGGCTTGACAGGTGTGACGTGCAGAAGTCAGGACTTACCATTAGGGCCTTGTTGATATTGTGGACATCCAAGGAGCAGAAGATGCTGGAGTCCTACAGCTACCAGGCCCTGGAAGAAACACGTGCATCGCTGGGTGGATTCTCATGCAGCTCATGCAAGGTGAGTTGATGTCTGGGGTCTGTTCCAGGACACCAGGGTCTTGTTCATGGGCTGCTACGGATGATTGTTGTGGGGGTGGAGAGGAAGGTCTGGCTGTGAGTGGGAGAGGAAGGTGTACCAAGGTAGGAGGGGGGGTGGGGGGGTAACAAAGATGTCAGGAGAGGTGAGGTTGGGAAGAGGGGAATGATAGTGTCAGGAGGGATGAAGCTGGGAGGGGGAGGGGATATGGGGAGAGGAGGGTGTAATGGGGGAGAAGATGGCAACTGAGGAGGTTAGTGTAAGCCAGGAGGAAAGTGTAAGGGAAGGAGCTCAGAAGGGAGAAGGGGTCTGGGGGGAGGAAAGAGTTCAGAAGAGGTAGGAGTCCTGGGGGATGAAGGAGTCAAGGGGGAGGAGGGAGTAAGGATGGAGGATGGAGAAAGGGGGTGGGATATCCAGGTGAATGTGCAAGGGAGGAGTCTGTGGATTTGATAATTGCCTCCTGGGGAGCAAACTGAGGGTGGGTGTTGTAAGAGAGAATGGTGAGTATGGGAGAGGGCAGAGTGGGCCGATATGATGGGAGGGTGAGGGTGCATTGGTAGTGGTAGAAGGGATGGTGAGAATGGTTAGTGGGGACTCGGAGGCAGACATGGACCTTGGGGGTGGGAAGGAGGAGGTTGGGGAGGTCAATATTGATGGGGTGAGGTCCTCAGGAAGATAGGGAATGTGCATGTTCATCTGGACATCCTGGAAAGAAAAGGGTTCTGGTGGTGGGTGATGGTTGGGAGGTGGAAGGTGATGCCAGGGGGATCAACAGTGATGGGGGGAAGTACATGGGTGATTGGGGGAGGGAAAAGGAAGGGGGAGCTGAAAACAAACCTTACAACTACCATGCTTCTGAAATCGAAAGTGAGAAGAGCTTCTTGTTGGATGGGCACAGGTGCTGCATGGGAGTATGATCAGTGGGTGGGCAGAGATGCAGGTCAGTTCAGATGGACAACTGAAAGAGAACCCCAGCAGGGAGCATTGAAAATGCTCTGGACATTGAGATGAATGTGATGGAGGAAGGATGCTCATGCAATGGACATTGCTTGCACGAGGCTCTGAAAGGCCCTGCCACACACATGATTCTCCCTCCAGAAGCACTTCTGGTCTGGCTACATGCAGTGGAATGGGTGGGGAATGCAGGGGGATGATGCGTGAAGCCTGTAAATGAAGCTGAAAGACAACATTATACATTATTCAGTGAAAGTGGAATTATTTTCAGATTATAAAGTGACAAAATGTGTTCACTCATGCAACCACATGATCAGAATTTCTGAATGTTTCTAGGCCTACCACTTCTTCTATGTCCTGCCCGCATGAGGGGTGGAAACAGCCTATGCAATGATTAGCCCTGTTGCCGCTGATGACTCTGGCATGTGACCTCTAGAGATCCGAGGCCTTGAGGGCCCTGGCTTGCTTTAGCTGTCCTTCTGCGGGCCAGCTGCTCCTTCTGCAGTGACAAAGGCTGAAGTTGAGGGGGGTCACAGGCAGAGGGGACTGAGAGGGGAGAGGGTAGCCTCTGAGATTCCTGAGTAGATGTCCTAGGGGTGTCAAGCAGCTGCTCCTCCTCCCTTTGGGTGCCCTAGGGCCCTGGCCAGCCTCTCTGATGGGAAGGAGCACCTGGAGGGATGTCGAGGTGCCCTATTTCTCTTTTGCCACTGCAGGAACTCACCCATGGCTACCGCAATGGAGTGCAGGTCTGCGCAAATCTCCATGTTCAGCTGGACCAGGGTCTTCATGGCGTCTGCCATCCTCCCCATGGAGACCTCTGTACCCACACATGTGGGCACCATTTCATCAGGGAGCAGGTGGATGCACTCCTCTGACTTGCATGCCACTCTGTTGAGGACTTCCAACAGCTCTGCATGATGTTCCCCCACCTTCTGCTGACTCTCCATGATGAGTTGGAAGGCTGAATCCAGAGGCTTGTCATCTGACTCAGACCTCACAGATTCCTGTTCCCCAGCAGTCCTCCGAGTGCCAGAGAACTCGGCCGAACTTTCCTGCACCATGCTGTGGACCCATGTCCGTGCAGTGACTGTCAGGTTGTGAACCCAAGCTTGCTCTAGATCTAGGTCCCACTGAGGTGTATGTTTCTGCACTGTTGGAGGGTGTGGGTAAGCATTGTGAAAGGTCTTCCAGGCTACTTATTTCCAGCTCTTCAATGGAGGTGGTGTCCTCTTGGCTGGAGGTGAGGACGTGGGTGGAGCTGAGGGGCTGGCTGGCTGAGCACTCAGTTGCGTTGAGAAAGGGATGATCTGGGGCAGGATCCTCATGTGGGTGTCGCCGCTGATTGCACCATCACCGCAGGCATGGTCCACGACTTCACCTGTCAGCGCAATGGCACGACCTTCAAAGTGACTGAGGGACTTAATGTGGGCCATTCCACCCCTGGTCTGGGACCTCCCCCTGCTGCTGTGATCCAGCCTCTCCTGCATGAAAACAGATGGAGGGGGTGTGAGCAGGATACATGACACTGCGTGGAATGTTTATGTGGTGAGTGGAGCCATGGACAAGATGAGGACGTGAGCTCAAGAAGATATGAGTCTGATGGAGATGTGGGGGTGTGTGAGAGAGTTAGTGGTGTTGTCCCTTGAGGTGTGCGATCCTATGGATGTGTGATGGGTTTGGGAGTGGAGGAATTGAGAGTGATGAGGTGGTCGACTCACCTTGGAGGAACAGATGAGGGCTCTCATCCTCTTCCTGCGCTGGATTCCTGTTCCCTTTTGCAGGTTGTTGCCACTGATTACCACTGCTACCACCTCCCATGCTGGATTGATGACCTTGCTTGCTGGTCTTTGTCCAGAGCAGGGGTAGAGGACTTTGTGGCAGGCCTCCACCATGTCCAGTAGGCACTTGAGGGAGGTGTCGCTAAATTTGGGGCAGCATATTTCCTCCCTTTGGCAGCCATCAGTTCCCAGCAGCTTCCTATCCCTCGAAGAGTGCTAGCTCTTTACATATGGCGCCATGTGTAATGAACGCCTGAGGTGGTGGTGGGGCCGTTGAATCAGAGGCTGCCCCACGAGCAACCCAGTGTGTTTCCCGGGAATGAATTATTAATGAGGCAGGAATGGGGCGATATGGAGTGCAAAGCCTCCATTGCGCCCTTTTTCCTGCCCGCAATCGCACTTAATGCAAATCTGGGATGATTGCGGGTCGATGGCTTTTCCTCAGAACTTGAAAATGTCGGGAGACAGGTAAAGTGAGAGGGGGAGGAAAGAACAAAATGGAAGACTTGTGATAGGGTGGAAAGCAGAGATTAAATGACAGAAACAACACCACTAACTCTCTCACACACCACCACATCTCCATCAGACTCATATCTTCTTGAGCTCATGTCCTCATCTTGTCCATGGCTCCACTCACCACATAAACATTCCACGCAGTGTCATGTATCCTGCTCACACCCCCTCCATCTGTTTTCATGCAGGAGAAGCTGGTGCAGGGCAAATGGGACAAGTAAAGAAACAAAAAATTGGTCTGAAGGAGGTGTAAATGCGAATAGCAGAATCACAATGTTATGACCAGATGAGAAGGAGCGAACTGGCTCCCCTCTATTCAGCCTCCTCAGTTGGTCACCACCAAGGTTTTTAAATCTCTTTTCCCCGTGGATGCCTTTTCCAAATCCAAAAGTATCTTTTACTATCTATGCAGTGAACAATAAGGAGCCAATCACAAGGTTTTCTTGAGGCAAAGAAAGAGTAAGTTATTAGCCACTAAACCCGAGTAAAAGATAATAAAAGATGTGATGTCACACTTGCACAGGTATCAGAAGTAAGGAAAGTTAGTGTCCAAAGAGAAGTTAGAAGAATAAACGGTTAGAACCCCTTTGCTTGTCTTTAAGGGGTAGGTTGTTAAACATTGCATCCATTTGAAGTTATCTGGTTCCTTATGGCAGGTAGATGTAGAAGATATTGCAATCCTTTGGAGACCTCGGTTCGTCAGTAGATCTTGGGTACACTGATTTTTTTTGAACCAGGTGCTGCACTTATTCCCATGGAGAAAGATAGGGAAAGAGAGAGAGAGAGAGAGAGAGATTCCTTACTGCTCCATTAGCAGTTTCTTCAGATTCCTCTGCTTCTGCTTGACAAACCCAGTTCTTAAAGTCCTGCTTGTTGTATATTCCAAAGGAATTAAGTTACCATGTCACTGTTGTAGAACAAGTAATTAATTTTGTGTTTCATCTCAGAAACTTCAGACACATTTCAAGATAAAAGAATCCAACAGGAGATGGAGTTCTTTCATCCTCCACAGGGGGTTTGAGTATCTGTTGATTGTATTTTCTGGCTTGCTAGCAGTTTCCCAGTGTCTTGATGGACTCTCAGTCTCTGCTGGAGAGGTAAGCTCATAAAGATGCAAATGGTATGTCCATTCCTTTTGATAGTCCTTTTTGAAGTGGTCCTTGACACCCCCAAGTGTGAAATTCCAGAGCACCATGTCAGGGCAGTTCTGTAGTGCAATCCATCTTGTAATTTTCCAGAAAAGGTCAGTTTACAATTCCAGAAATCAAGTGACTTATCGCAACCATCTTTGGTCAGTGTTTTCTTTCTTTTAAAGAAGATCTTTTTTAAACAGTCCAGCATGCATTTGGTTAGTTGCTGAAATTATAGGCGGATATGACTCAATCACAATTTCCCATTGTTGTGAAAATGACCAACAGATGCTTCTTGTGGAGGCAGAGGGTATTGCTGAGGTATTAAATACTTTGTATTTGTCTTCACTAAAGAAGGGGATGTGACCAGTGTCATAGTAAAGGTGAAGGTAGTAAAGAAATTGGATAAGATAAAATTAGATAAAGAGAGATACCAAAAATTGTTGGCAGGGCTCAAATGTTCAGATGGGATGCACCCAAGGTTATTGAGAGAAGTAAGGGTGGAAATTATGGATGGTCTGGCCACAATCTTCCGATCCTCTTTCGATATAGGGATGTTGCTAGAGGACTGGTGGGTTGCAAATGTTACACAGCTGTTTAAAAAAGGGGAAAGGAATAAACATAACAACCACGGGACAGTGGGAAAATTTTAACAGACAATAATCCTGAACAAAAGGAATTACTTTTTGAAAAAATATGGTTTCATAGATGAAAGCCAGCACAAATTTATTAAAGACAAATCTGGCAGGATTTCCCAGTCCCACCTGCCGTGGGACTGGAAATTCCCACCCTAAATCAATGGGCCTTTTGCTGGTTCGTTAAATTTTTCATTCCGCCCGCGATGATTCCTGCAGTGGGCAGGACTGGAAAATTTAGACCATCATATCTGGCTAATTTGATGGAATTTTTGATGGAGTAACAGAGAGGGTTGCTGAGGGCAGTGCAACTGATGTTGCGCATATGGACTTTGAAAGACATTCGATAAATTATCACATCATAAATTTTATTGCAAAAGAGTAGCCCAAAGGAATAAAGGGACAGTGACAATGTGAATACAAAATTAACCAAGGAACAGAGAAAATCGTAATGGTTGTTTTTCAGTCTGGAGGGAAGTGTATAGTGGTGTCCACCAGGGGTCAGTATTAGGACCACTGCTCTTTTTGATATATATTAATGACATAGACTTGGGTATAGGGGGGATAATTTCAAAGTTTACAGATGGCATGGAACTCAAAATATAGTGAACTGTGATGAATAACAGATTTCAGGAGGACATAGACTGACTGGTGGAAGACATATGTCACATGGAAATTAATGCAGGGAGGTGAGAATGATTAATTTTGGTAGGAAGAACGAGGAGAGGCAATAAAAGCTAAATGACACAATTTTAAATTAAGTGCAGGAACAGCAAGATGTGGAGGTGTATGTGCACAAATGTTTGAAGTGGCAGGAAGATGTTCAGGAATCTGTTAAAAAAGGCATATGGTATGCTTGACTTTATAAATAAAGGCATGAACACAAAAACAAGGACATCATGCTAAAACATTATAAAATGCTGGTTGAGCCCCAGTTGGAGTATTTTGGTCAATTCTGGGGACCGCACTGATGTTGGGGAGAGTGCAGAGGAAATTTACTAGGATGATCCCAAGGATAAGGGACTTGAGGATTGCTGAAAAAAAAGACATGTCTAAGCTTTCCATCTTGCGCTCATCAGGACAGCTTGCAAGAAACCAATGTAAAGGGAAAACACAATTTATACTGTATGTGAAGAGTGCTGATTGGTTGGCAAGTGGCGTTGCCATGGAGAATGCACCTGACTGACAGTTAACTGCCAAGCATTGTTTGACATTTTGAATCAGGCAGCTTGATCTTGATTGATTAAGGCAACTGGTCAGGGTCAAGCTGTTTGGTTTAAATTTCAAACAAGGCTTGGCAGTTAATTGTCAGTCACTTAATTTGGTTTAACGGCTACATCTTCTTTTCATAATTCAGCCTCCCTGGGCTGGGCTTTATCAATTTCCATCAGTTTCAAGGCCCACAATTACGTCTGTGAAGTCAGGTGTTAGTGGTGGTGGTGGGGGGGGGGGGGGGGGGGGGGGGGGGGGGGGGGGGGGGTGCGCGGTGGGGTTGCAGATGTGATCAGAGGTTAGGGGAGGGGAGCTTTATTAAAAATTCTTTCATGGGGTGTGGCCATCGCTGGCTAAGCCAGTATTGCCCTTGAGAAGGTGACGATGAGCTGCCTTCTTGAACTGCTGTAGTTCATGCAGTGTAGGAACACTCACAGTGCTGTAAGGGAGGGACTTGCAACATTTTGACCCAGCAACAGTGAAGGAACAATGTTATATTTCCAAGTCAAGGTGATGTGTGGGGCTTGGAGGGAAACATGCAGGTGGCGGTGTTCCCATGTATCTGCTGCGCTTGTCCTTCTAGATGGTAGCGGCCGCGAAGTTGCAAGGTACTGTCCAAGGGACCTTGGTGAGTTTCTGCAGTGCATCTTGTAGATGGTACACACTGCAGCCACTATCTTCTTCTCCTTCTTAGGCTGTCCCTCATAGTCGAGGATGACATTCTTCAACACTAAAAATGAGTTCTCAGTTGACTGGAGAGTCCAATGCGTGACCTACAGTCTCTGTCACAGGTGGGGCAGGAGATGGTAGAGGGAACGGGTGGGTGGAGTGCCCGGGTTGCCATGCGCTCCTTTCGATGTGAAAAACTGGCTTCAGCTAGCCCTTGGTGATGAGACGCAAGGTGTTCAGCTCCTTCTTGATTGCTTTCCCCCCACTTCGGACAGTCTTGGGACAGGGATTCCCAGATGTCAGTGGGGATGCACTTTTTCAATGAGGCTTTGAGGGTGTCCTTGTAATGTTCCTTCTGCCCTCCTGGGGCTCATGTGCCATGTCTAAGCTCTGAGTAAAGCGCTTGTTTCAGGAGTCTCGTGTCAGGCATGCAGACGATGTGGCCCACCCAGCAGAGCTGATCGAGCGTGCTCAATACTTCGATACTGGAGATGTTGGCCCGAGTGAGAACACCGATGTTGGTGCGCCTATCCTGCCAATGGATTTGCAGGATCTTGTGGAGATGCTGCTGGTACTTCTCCAGAGTTTTAAGGTGCCTGCTGTATAAAGTCCACATCTCTCAGCCATTTAGGAGGGCGGATATCACTACTGCTCTGTAGACCGTGAGCTTGATGCCGGGCTTGAGGTCCTCAAACACTCCCTCCCTCAGGTGGCCAAAGGCTGCGCTGGCACACTGAAGGTGGTGTTGAACCTCGTCTATGATATTTGCCCCTGCTGATAGTCGGCTCTCAAGGTATGGAAAATGGTCCACGTTATCCAGGGCCTCGTCGTAGATTTTGATATCACAGAGGGTGTGGAGGGGGAAAGTTGGTAGAGGACCTTTGTCTTATGGATGTTTGGTGTAAAGCCCATGCTCTTGTATGCCTCAGTGATGGTGTGGTGTTGATGATGGATTGAAGCTCCACCTCTGGGCGTGCACAGATGCAAGCATTGTCTACATAACTGTAGTTCAATGACAAAGGTTGGGACAACCTTAGATCTGGCCTGCAGGCAGTGGAGGTTGAACAGTTTCCCGCTTGTTCTGTAGTTTAGCTCCACTTCAGCAGGGAGCTTGCTGAGGGTGAGATGGAGCATTGCGGCAAGGAAGATCGAGAAGAGCGTCAGTGCATTGATACAGCCTTGCTTGACCCCAGTCCAAATGTGGATTGGGCCTGTGGTGGATCCATTGGTCAGGATCATAGCTTGCATGTATTCATGGGGCGGAGGATAGTGACAAACCTTTGGGGGCAGACGAAAGGGAGGAGGATGCTCCATAACCCTTTGCGGTTGACAGTGTTGAAGGCTTTTGTGAGGTCAAAGGCGGCTGTAAACAAAGGTTGGTGTGTTCCCTGCATTTCTCTTGCAGTTGCTGCGCGGTGAAGATCATGTCCATTGTGCCCCTTAGTGGGTGGAATCCGCAATGCGACTTTGGGAGGAGCTTTTCAGCCACGGGGAGAAAGCGATTGAGGAAGATTCTTGCAATGACCTTCCCTGTGGCCGACAGCAGGGAGATTCCTCTATGGTTACCGCAGTCAGACTTGTCACCTTTCTTGAAGATGGTCATGATTACGGTATCCCTGAGATCTCCTGGCCTGCTCTCCTCCTTCCAGTTAAGAGAGCTGAGGCCACGTATTCGCACCAATAGTGCTTCTCCGCCATGCTTTAGTGCTTCAGCAGGGATTCCATCTACTCCTGATGCCTTGTTGCCCTTTAGCTGTCAAATGGCCTTTTCTACTTTGTGCTGGGTTGGGGTTGTGCTGAGATGGTGGTGGGTGCCATGCTGCAGGATGGAGTTGAGGACACTCATGTTGAACACAGAAGCCCTGTTAAGAAGATCTTCAAAGCGTTCCTTCCAGTGGGTGCTGACTGCCTCTCTGCCCTTGATAAGCACCTTGCCTTTCTTGGCCAGCAATGGAGTGGGGCCTTGGGTGCTTGGGCTGTAGGTGGTCTTGACTGCGCTAATGAAACCTTGCACGTCATGGTTGTTGGCTAACAGTTGGATCTCCTGCGTTTTCTCTACCTGCCATTTAGGTTGCAGTCTTTTTGCTGAACCTCAGCCTTCAGCCATCTGTAGAGCTGCTTTCTTGTTCTCGAATTAAGTTGCTGTTTCAGCTTCAGAAGTGCCTTGTGCTTGCAGCTTATCAGCTCCTGGATCTCCTGGTCATTCTCATTGAACCGGTCTTGGTGTTTCCTGGTCAAGTGACCAAGCGTCTCTTCACAGGTGCTGCTTATGGAGGCCTTGAGGGCAGACCAGGTGCTGTGAATGCCCTGCCTCTCTGGGTCACTGGGAGTTGCCAAGTTGACAGTGAAGCACTGGCTGAATAGGGCTCTCTTATCAGGATCCTTGAGTGCCTCAGTGCTGCTTTTCCTGTGGCATTGTTTCTGTTGCCATCGCTGCTTTGGGGCTACATTGATGTTGATGACAGAGCAAATTGGGTGGTGGTCCGTCCAGCAGTCATTGGCTCCTATCATGGCGCAGGTGATATACACGTCCATATGGTCCCTCACTTGGACAATGATGTAGTTGAGCAGGTGCCAGTGCTTGGAACGAGGCTGCAGCCATGAGGCCTTGTACTTGTCTCTCTAATGGAACAAGGAGTTGGTTATGACAAAGCCGTGTTCTAGACATTTTGTCAGGAGAAGAGTACCATTGGCGTTGGATTTCCCTGCCATCTCCATGGAGGTCTATGTCATTCCCAACTCTGGCATTGAAATCGCCAAGGAGGATCAGCTTATTGCCTCCTGGGACTCAGGGTAGGGATTGTTTGAGCCTGGAGTACAATTCCTCTTTGGAGTTGTCTGTGGCACCCAGTGTTGGGTCGTACATGCTGAGGAATGTAGCGTATTGGTTCCGGGCTAGGGTGAGCCAAAGGGTCATGGGGCACCCATTTATTCTGCAAGGGGTATCTTTGAGATGGCTATCTAGTTCATTTTTAATGGCAAAGCCAACCCCGTAGATGTGGCGATCTTCTACTGGTTTACCTTTCCAGAAGAAGGTGTAACTGCCACTTTGTTCCTTGATCTGGACTTCCCCTGCCCGCCAGGTCTCGCTTAGGGCAGTGATGTCAATGTCAAAACATCTGAGCTTCCAGCAATAATAGCAGTATGCAATTCCGGTCTGTCACTGTTGGAGTTGCCCGTGAGAGTCCTTACGTTCCAAATCCCAAAAATCATTTTAAGGGGGTGGAAAATGCTTGTGTATGAGTTTAGATCCAATCCTTTGGTGCAGGATTGCCTAGCTCTGTCTGTTGCCTGCTACTTTCACTGTTTGATGTACAAGTAGCCCTACAACTTCACCAGGTTGACACCTCATTTTTAGGTATGCCTGGTGCTGCTCCTGGTGTGCACTCCTGCATTCTTCATTGAACCAGGGTTAATCCCCCAGCTGTTGAGATCACTGTCAATGCCAGGTGGTCCACCCAGTTCTTTTATTGGGCTTCCTAGTGGTTTGATACAACTGAGTGACTTGCTAGGGCATTTCAGAGAATATTTAAGAGTCAACCTCATTGCAGTGGGTCTGGAGTCACATTTTGTCCCCTAAAGGGCAATAGTGGACCAGATGGGTTTTTACAACAATCGGCAATGGTTTCATTGTCACCTCTAGATTAGCTTTTCACTTCAGATTTCTTAATTGAATTTAAATTCCACCATTTGCCACGGTGGGATTTGAACCCCTGTCTCCTGAGCATTAGCCTTGGTCGATGAATGGCCAGTCCAGTGATATTACCACTATGCTACTGCTTCTCTTCACTCCTCCTTTGCATCCCCTCACTATGCCACTGCCTTCCATCAAGGATGTGAGGGCATGCTGCCAGGATGGGTGGGGGGATGGGGGGAGATGGGGGGCGCTGCAGTATTTCATCTTTTGGATGAGACATTAAACTGAGGCCCCAGCTGCTTGCTCAGATGGTGTGAATGGTCCCATGGCACTATTTCAAAGAAGAGCAGGGTGGCCTGGCCAATAGTTATCCCTCAATCAACATCACAAAGAATAGGTTATAGGTGTGGGACCCTGTATCCGGGAAGCTCAGGACCGGACGTGTGATGGATTTGGGGATTTTACAGATTTTGGGTCCTGTATTTCCAATACATAAAGTAAAGTAAAATAAAGCATGAAGGATAAAGTTACAAACAACAGTCTCCTCCTGTTGTGCTCTCACCTCATTTGGTGAGCCACTGAAGATCTGCGGGACCCGTGCATTTCCTACAACATTCAAATCGCTGCACAAAATCTCAGTTAATGATCCCCATAACAGCCTGAATTGGATACCTGCCACTGACCTGAAGGGTCCTGTTCCTGGTCCCCAGCTGCCCGTGGGAATTTTTGACCAGTGCTGGGAAGAAGTCAGGGAGCCATCCAGACGCATTCTCCCAGTATTTTCGTAGCATCCCCGATACAACCGGCATCGCCGATTGTAACAGAAGTGACACTCCAAGACTTCTTTGATAAGGTCACCTGTCAGCTACGCTTCTTAAGTAGAAGCTGGAAGAAGAGATACATTAGAGCCTTTCCTGATGCCAAGTTAACAAAATATCACTGAATGAGGAGAATCTAATGAAGAATAAAAGGGCTTGCGCACCAATTTCAAATTGCCGGATTTTGGGTCCTTCCGGATTCTGGAATGCTGGATAAGGGGTCTGGAACCTATATCTGGTCACTATCTCATTTCTGCTTGTGAGAATTTGCCGAGTGCAAATTAGCTGCCATGTTTCCTGATTCATGACAGTGACTACACTTCAAGAAATACTTCATTGGCTGTAAAGCACTTTGGGATGTCTGGTGGTCGTGAAAAGCATTATATAAATAGAAGACTTTCTTTCTTTGTCTTGCGGAATCAGGAGAAGGCACTGCTCCCCCTTCTGACTCCAAAAAGACAAAGATTTTCAAGTTTTGGGCCTTTTATCAGAATGGTGTCCAGTAGTCCCTAGGACCACTGATTAGACAGCTCAGTATCTATAAATGGGGCAAGGGCCTCATTGCAGAATTGCAAAGGAAGCTGGCACTTATTTCCGACACCTACTAAATGCAACTAAAAAATGGTTCAGACCAAGTTATCAGTGCCAGTTTCAGGGTTTTGACCTAGTGACGATGAAGGAAGGGTGATACATTTCCAAGTCAGGTTGGTCTGTAGCTTGAAGGGTTACTTGCAGGTGGTAGTGCTCCTATGTGTCTACTATCCCTGTTCTTCTAGGTGGTAGCTGTCATGGGTTTAGGAGGTGGTGTCAAAGAAGCTTGGGGGTTCCAACAGTGCATCATGTGCACGGGTGGTGGACGGAGTGAGTGTTTAAGATTATGGATGGGTTGCTGATCAAGTGGGCTGTTTTGTCATGGATGGTGTAGAAGTTCCTGAGCATCGTTGTAGCGACACTCATCCAGGCAAGTGGAGAGTTTTCCATCACATTCCCAACTTGTGGCTTGTAGATGATAGAAAGGATTTGTGGAGTCAGGAGGTGAGTCACTCACCATGGAATAACTAATCTCTGACCTGCTGTTGTAGCCACAGTATTTATGTGGCTGGTCCAGTTAAAGATTTTGGTCTTTTATGTCCACTTGAGAGGGTAAAAGGCACCTTTGTTTCACACCTCATCTGAAAAGCTCTGAACAGTGAAGTGCGCCCTCAATGTTGCAGTGGACAAAATAGCTAAATGGAAAGAACAGTAGTGAACAAAGATTATTACGGACAAATGTAAAATACTACATATTGGCAGGCTAAGTGTATGATTGGTGTTGAAATAGCCAAAGATGGAATTGAAATAAATTCAGAAAATGCCATAAATACTTAGCATGTCTGGCAGCATCTGTGGAGAGAGTTAATGTTTCAGGTTGTGACCTTTCGTCAGAATTGCTTTTGGAAAGATGGGATTGATGCCTTAGCAGAGGCAGTGCTTAAAATGTCCAACCAATACAGAGAAACAATCAACAAAGCCAACAGAAAGTTGAACTACATTGTCAAAACAGTAGAAAACAAGTCAGGGTAAATCATGATCAAGCCATTCAGGGATCTAGGCCTCCAGTACTCATATGCCTCACTGACCAGAACAGGATACAATATTAAGATGCAGATAAAAGCTATGAGTCTGATTCCCAATCTTATAGGTTTCAGCTATGAAGAAAGTCTATAGAAGCTTTGGTTCTGAAAGGAAACACCTGAGAGATGAACTTAAAGACTTATAAAGATTGTATATATGGAAATTTAAATTAAACTGTGAGGGTCGGGCAACATGCTCATAGGTTTAAGTGAATAAAAGGGAAATTGGAGACTGATATCAGGAAGTTCTTCTACACACAAAGAGCTGAATAACACATGGAATGAATTCCCTACAAGAATAATGTATGTCACGCAATGAGAATATTTTAGGGTCTTTCAGGATCAATGGGCTGAATGGCCTCCATCATCCATGAGGCAGTTATAAACATCGGAAGAAACAAGAGTGGCACATTCTCCCAGTTTGTGCAGTAAATTGCTGTTCTCAAATGAGTCCTTTTAATTCCTTTTGATCTTTGTCCACTTTATTATAGAGGGAGAATAAGCGGGGTTGATTTTATTTGTTTTCTCTAGCTTGTTTTCCAGTGGGTTTCTCTTTTTTCTCCCTCTCCGCCCCTGGAGCACGGTTCGATGGGAGACAATATCTTGCTGCCTCCTTCTACACCATTCACACCAGCCCTGAATTGTCTTATCACCTGTGCACTAACACAACCCCAAACCTTGTTTTCAATCAAAACACTTCCCTTCACTGACAAGCAGTGGCCAAAGCAGCAATCCTGGCTGATTTTCTCCCCATTAAACTAGGGACATGGAGGTTAATTGTGACATTGTCCATTCTGATACCACAAGACAGATTCTTGGTCAGCTTATTCTATCTTGTTTCACCCCCTGGATTCCAGAATATTTAGCTCTACTTCAAAGCAAGATTTTTATTTAAAGTCTATAAAGTTTCATGCATTTGCTAGACATAAAAATCATGAAGGTGACAGTCTGTCCACTTAGGCCCATGGTGAAGAGCCGGGAGTCACAGGATTCCTCCGACATGTGCTTCTGCTGTTTATAAACAGACTACAACAGCATGCTGGGATGCAGAGGGTTAAAATGGAATCCCTTAGCAATAACATGTACCAACTTTACAAGCCTAAATATATACTTTAACTTTTGCTGCCAAATTCAGCGCCTTCTCATATTATACTCTATCAAATTAATTGCTCCAAGGGGTACCTTACGAGGTAGTCAGTTGAGCAGTTACTTCCAGGAACATATTAATAGCAACACTATGATAACATATTTGTATGCATGAGCAGAGAACCATGCAATTATTACTTCAGCAAAAAAAACTACTAATTATAAATTGTGTTGTTGCAGAAATGAATTTGTTATATCTCGGCTCTTCTGACATAAATTCCAACAGGGGGCAGCATAGAACTATTGTGAAAACTGTAATGGATGTATTGTTCATATAAAATCCCATGCGAACACAGCATAAACCATTTTTATTGCAGACAGACCTACTGTCTGAAAATATGTATCATTTTTGCTGCAAAATATGTATGTCTGAGAGAGTGGAAGTACCCAGTCGTCTATGTCAGGACTCAGGGTGGGGACACTAATATTTCCGATTTAAATGAATAACCTGGATTCAGAAATGCAAGCCAAAGTGATCAAATTTATAGGTAATATCTAACTGGGAAGTGGCAGCTGAATTTAGGCGGCAGCTGGGAAATGGCAGAATGAGTTGGACAAAAGCTATAAGTGGGCAGAAAAATGACGGATGAAATATAATGCAAGTTGTAGACTGTTGTAGACTGCTTCACCAAAGAAGAAAAAATAAGCAAACATGTACTTAGAGAATGATAACTAGTTGTCCCAATAGACTCAGTGCATAGTATGTCCAATCAATGCAGAGCAATTTATGTGTACACCCTAAAGCCGAGTGCATTTAGCAGGTCAGACAGCATCTGTGGACAGAGAAACAGTTAACGATGCAGGTCGATGACCTTTCATCAAAACATTCATCTCTGTCATTGACTCTGTAGATTGCTCCAATGTAACTCAACACCTGCTTCGAGAACAATGAGGTGAATTTTACAGGGTGAATGGTGGTGGTGGGCATATTGCTTGACCCACCCCCCCCCCCCCCGTAGAAAGTCGTTCGGCGCCTTGTCATCTTTAAAAAGGGCTGCTCTGCAGCGATAATGCGCAAGGACGACAAGGCAGTCCGGAGGAGAAGATCCATGGATACTGGACTTCAAGGTGAGTCCGGGGGTTTTTGTCAAGGAAGGATTGGGGACCCTAGTGAGGTGGGGGGTGGTTGGATGAGGAGGCACAAAGGGTGAGTACCATCTTGGTTGGAAGGCTGTCATTGCTGGGTATGGGGGACCCTCCTATTGGAGGTACCTCTCTTCCTTCCCACCTTTTGCTCCATGTTGGGCCAGCCAGTTTCCTTCTGACGTCCCCCATCCCCTGTATTATGGCCACGGAGGCAGAAATAGGTCCTTAAGTGACCTATAGTTGGCTATTTAAAGGGCCTCAATAGGCAAAAGGGCAGGTGGGCTGGCTGACACCTTACCTGCCCACTGTAATATGGGGACAGCTCAGGTGTGATGAGAAGGTGATGGGCTAGACACCCATTTCACTCTACATGCCTCTAGCCTTCAGAAACGCCAGTTCAGGGCCGTAAAACTGCCCCCAATATCTATCTTTCTTCTAAGCACTCTTTAAGCATCAACCTGAAAACTCTGGGCGGAATTTTCCTTGCCCGCTGGTGTTGGGTGTTGTGGCAGGCGTGAGTGGACAATATGGCAAGAAGGCCAAAAATCGGTTTCATGACATCGT
The DNA here is from genome assembly GCF_017639515.1 of Carcharodon carcharias. Lineage (NCBI taxonomy): Eukaryota > Metazoa > Chordata > Chondrichthyes > Lamniformes > Lamnidae > Carcharodon > Carcharodon carcharias. The sequence goes on from NC_054475.1 coordinate 23,824,091, forward strand.
GAAACCAGTTTGCAATTGTCTGCTCCACCTGTCAATGGCGGGCTGTGTTCCCCACCGCCACACTTTGGGAACTACATTGTAACACATCAGCATATCAATATAAGCCCAGCTCGTCGGAATCACCCTCCCCCCCAATCTGGATCATCTGAGCACGCCAGTGTGATTGTACGTCAACGCGTTTCATAACAGCATATATAAGGCATGCACCTGGCGAGCTGCACTTCGAGGGGAATTTGGAGGTGAGTGCACAGTAACGTTGCACAGAGCTCACGATAATCGCCTGTTGGACCTCAACATTGAGGTGCCGCACATTCAGGTGAGGGCACAGGAAAGTCACTTTTCCCTGGCTGGTTGACAGTGTGGCCCTAGGGCAAGGGCTGCACTGTGGTTAAAGCGAGTTGGGGGGGAACAAGGGCTGCACTGTGGTTAAAGCGAGTTGGGGGGGAACAAGGGCTGCACTGAGGTTAAGGTGAGTTGCCGAGGGGGGCGGGAACAAGGACTGCACTGAGGTTGAGATGAATTGGGGGGGGGGGGGGGGGGCGCAAGGGTTGCACTGTGGTTGAAGGTAGTGCACAGGCACTTGTGGGGGGTGAGGTGGGGAGGGAAGTGGCCACTCATTAGGGAAACCTTGTATAAAGTGACCATCCCTCTGCAGCTGAGACAGTTCAGGCGCAACCACATTGACAAGCTTGGAGTTGGGCCTCTGGCTTATCTACCCACTCAAGCAACACAGAGGCATGAAAGTGCCACCAAATGCTCCAGAGATTTTAACCTCTTGGGCACAGACTGCACAGCCATGTAATGCATTAAACTCTGGCTATCCAAGCGGTGGCCAGCACCCTCTGGGATGCATTAAGGGGCATTCAGACTTAACCAAGAGAGGTTCTTAGTACATCCAAGCTAACCCACACATCTCTCTTTTTCATCCTGTAGGAGGAGTGAGGAGTACATCAGGAGCATGGAGCTTGGTGATCTAGCTTTATGCTTCATGGCTTACAGAGAGCAGAGATGAAGGAGAAGAGAGGGACGGAGACGCCTGGCTGGGCAGAGGGAGGAGCAGCATCTTCAGGAAGAAGGGGCAGCTGGGGCTCCTGTGCATGCTGCTGAAGAGCCACAGTGAGTCATCAATGGTCAGCACCGAGCTAGACCCAGGGTCTGTTAACGGCACTTGTCATTCCTGCAGATGACCGAGAACCAGTGTCGCTGAAGACTGCAAATGTCCAGGGAACAGGTTGGTCACATCTGCCACCTGCTGCAGGACTTGGCGCCATCGGGACATGGAGGGCATCCACTGGCAGTGGCCTTGAAATTGACCATGGCATTCAATTTTTACTCCAGTGGCTCCTTTCAGGGCTCCACAGGTGACCTCTGTGGGATATCGCAAGCCTCCGCCCACAAATGCATCCATGAGGTCACGGATACCATTTTTGCAAAGGCACTCAACTTTGTGCATTTTGCCTGGGATCAGGAAAGCCAGGAAGCAAGAGTGCTGGGATTAGCCCAGATCTCAGATTTTCCACTGGTGCAGGGTGCCATCAACTGCACTCATGTGGCAATCAGATCTCCGTGGCAACAAGCAGTTAGCTACATCAACAACAAAGGCTCCACTCACTGAATGTTCAACTGGCGTGCAACCACTACAAATGCATCCTGCAGGTTTGCGCACGGTTCCCAGGGAGTGTCCATGACTCCTACATTCTCAGTAGGTCTCAAACACCTGATGTCTTCCAGGATACACAAAGGCTGCAGGGTTGGCTTCTCAGGGATAAGGGCTACCCGCAGGGGACATGGCTGATGACTCCTGTCCAGCAGTCTCAGACTGCAGCAGAGATAAGTTACAACGAGGCTCATGCTGCAGCTCACAACTTGGTGGAGCAAACCATCAGGATGTTGAAAAGGAGGTTCCGGTGCCTGGACTGGTCTGGCAGAGCGCTGCAAAACAATCCACAGAGAGTATCACGTGTTGCCTGCTGCGCCTTTTACAACCTGGCACTGCAACAGGGAGAGGAGCTCGTTGAGGAGGAGGTGGAAGAGCTACACACCTCTTCCAATGAGGAGGACATCGACGGGGATGAGGGTGAGGAGGTCCTCGATGGCAAGGATGACAGTGATGAGGCCTACTCTAACGTTTGGTCCCACCGAGTGCGTGCCTCTGTGTGGGTGGAGAGTGTGGCTGAGCACTGTGATGGGTCCTCAGTTAGGGTTTCAAAAGATTCCTCTTCTGAGGTGTCTTCAGGCTTTGAGCTGAGGACCTCGGCAGTTTCCCAGATGTGCCTGCGAAAGCAAGGGGAGATAATTAGTGCATGGCAGTGGCCTGTGAAGCAGGACACATCACTCACATCATGGTTGTCTGATGGAAGTTGCACTGCTGGATCCTCACTTTGTTGAGCACCGCCAACCTCACCATCAGCACTGGAATGGTCCAGATCTTTGCCAGCTAGTTGTGTGACTCTATTTTCAAAGTCAGTGAGGACCTTGATGTCGGGCATTCCTCCACCATTCTGCAACCTCTCCCTCTTGTTGAGTGCCAGCATGTCTTGCATGAAGACAGATGGAGACAGTGTAAGCAGGACACCTGCCAGATGAGATAAGTATGCCTGGCATGTGTGGGTGGTCCCATAGATGGGATGAGGACAATAACGGTGTGTGTGAGAGAGGGAATGATGATGTCACTTGAACCAGCAGTGAGTGAGGGCCCTGTGGATGTGTGATGGGTTTGTGATTGTGAGTTGAGAGTGATGAGAAGAGTGACTTACCCTGGCAGAACAGAAAAGATCGTTCATGCTCTTTTGGCACTGGGTTGCGGTCCTCCTTTGAAGGGCATTGGCACTGACCACAGCTGTAACAGCATCCCGAGCTGCATTGATGCTGTTGCTGCCCCTCCTGCAGCCAGAGTAGGGGTAGAGGGCATCACTGTGGGCCTCCACAGCATCCAAAAGGTGCTCGAGCGCCCCGTCACTGAATCGGGTGGGGGGTGGTGGCGGGCGGGGGTGGGGGGGGTGGTGTGTGGTGGGGCAGCTGCAGTCTTCCTGCCTTTTAGAGCAAGAAGATAATTAGTGCAGGGCAGGGGCCTGTGAAAGAGGACACATCACTCACAGCATGGTGGTCTGATGGATGTTGCACTGCTGGATGCTCACTTGGTTGAGCACCGACAACCTCACCGTCAGCACAGGACCAGTCCAGATCTTTGCCGACAAGCTGGATGACTCTATTTTCAAAGTCTGTACTGCAGTCCTGGGCTGGATGCACTGAGAGGTGTGCGTGCGGCTGCACTTTAAATACACCGTCTGGCATGAGGAAGCGGTGAAGTGATGGCGTGGGGGGCATGAATGAGAGGCCACCTGCCAGCAACCTGACATGTTTCCCGGGAATGCATGATTAATGAGGCGGGATTTGGACAATACGGAGTGAGAAGCCACCTTTGCGGCTGGCAGGTAAAATGTTCTTTTTCCTGCCCGCTACTATACTTAGTGCAAATCTGGGATGGTTCCGCACTCTCTTTCTCTCTCCACGGAAGCTACCTGACCCACTGAGTATTTCCAACGTTTTCTGCTTTTATTTCGATCTCCAGCATCCTCAGTTTTTGTTTTTGTTATCAAACCAGTTTTAGTTTCTGACCCCTAGGCTTACCACATTTTCCATCTTTCCTGTGAGCATTTGCCCAGGATTCCCACATCCTTAGGCTTGAGGGACTGAATGGCCGATTCCTGCTCCTAATTTGCATGTTTATATGTTCATATGTTAACTATTTTTGCTCCCCTTTTTTTCTTAAATATCTCAATACTTCTGACCATTACTTGACTGAAATGAGCTTCACATTATTCTACTCATGATTCCTCTCTGGGTTTGTCGCTGTTATATATTTCTTCCCTTCCCCTTCTTCCTGGTTGTATTCACTGCCTACTGAACCCTTATGTTTCAGTTCTGAAGATGGAATGGAAACTTGCCTATTATCTCGACAGATGTCGACTGACCCACTGTTTGTTTCCAACATTTTCTCTTTTTGTATAATACTTGCATTTGAAAGCAGTCCATAGTGCCAAGTTTAATGGAATCACCAAAAAGAATATGTGCTTGGCTTTTTGGAGAACAAGGCTGCCCTTTTGGGCGTTGACTCATGCCACCCCTGTGGGACATTGTGCAAAGCAGCTACAACTAGGTGTGCAACCATTTAGATCATTACTGAATGCACAGTAAGAAACATTCAAGATATCGGGACAAATGTTATGCTATCCTACAATACAGCCCCATTTAAGATCTTCAGAATCATTGACTAGGATTTAATAATGCGATGGGGCTCTTGCCTATCGCTTGGAGTACCGATTGGAGACCCGTGTTGTTTTTCTCCGGGAAGCCCGACATGAGTTAATTCCAATCAGGCACTTACCTGGTCAGTATTGGGCCTCCCATCTGATTAAGCCCACAGTAGGGTGAAAATCCCACTCCTGAGACCTGCTGGCCAATCAGAGGTCAGCAGCTCTCCAGTGCGGTCAGCATCACCAGGAGAGGTGGCCACTGTTGGTACTACAGTGTGGTCTGCCAGAGGAATCGGTGATGGATCCTGAGATAAAGGTGAACTGTGGAGTGGGCCACCGGGTAAAGAGGGGTTGGGAGTTAGAAGCAAGAGAAGGGGCTGCTGCACCTTCCCGATGTTGGGTCCCTCAATTGCACAGAGTGTCCATGAGCGAGAGACCCCCCGCCCCCCACCCCCCGCCCCCCGCAAGGTGGAATGCTGTGCTGTGTGTCAGAGTCTGGTGGATGGCCTCTCTGGATGACAAGTTGCCCACCTACTGCTGACTGAATAATAACAAGTGTGGGATGCAGCCCTTTTATGGCCATTTAAGGGACTCAACTGGCCTCTGGGTGGAGAGGCCGCCCTGAAGCCTTCCCATTCCAGACTTAATCAGAGGGAAATGGAAAGGAGCTGGGGCTTCCACCCTGAACCCTTCAACCAGATCACACGGTACCTACCCCCTGTCTCGGAGGCATCGAATTCTGCCCACTGTGTGCTGCATGTTGCGCCCATTTTGAGATGTAGCAATGCAGGAGGAGGAGATATTTGATGCTACTTTTAGCTGGGGCCTTGCAACATTTGAAGGTCTCAACCATTAGACCAAGTGCCTCATCTGTCCAATCCATTAACAGTCATCATCACATCTGCATCATGTCGTGTCCAACTATAACTTCACCAAAATTGGCAGCTGCGCCAGTTCATTTATCATGGTTCCTGTTCCTTCATCTGCTAAAGGCGTACCCTGCACTAGGGGAAGAAAACTGTCTAGACACAATTGAAATAAATTGCAACCAAATGTAATTCCTGAAATGTGAGTAAATTTGTAGCTGGTGTTTTTCACTCTGGTGCTTCCTTTTGGTGACAGTCCATAATTTAAGTGTTTTGGAGAGAAACATAGGGTACCTTCTCAGTTCTCCACCGGTGATAGGAGTGAATAAGGAAGCTGGCTGCTGCATCTCAGCGCAAGTCACTTTGTTTTGTTATAGCTCTCTGACTCCTTGGACAGAATTTTATCCTAACGGACCAGCACACAGCGGGAAGGACGCTAGCAGGCTGGGATTGCGTCTGACTCAGAAGCGGGCTTTGCCATGGCTCTTTAACTCAGCCAAGGTATCAGTATCTCATTTCTGTGTTCCCCGACCAATCAGAGAAGGTGGGTGGAATGATGTGCCAAACCTGGCAAAGAAAGGATTACTAGTTAAAGGGACCTGCCAGGGGTCACATTGGCTGAACTGCACGTTGATTCCTGAGGCTTCAACAACTATAGGATGCTCCCACCAACCACTCCCACCTCTCCACCACCCCCCTCAATCACCCCCCACCACCCCCCCCTCCACCCACCACTTTTACTTGGAGGCCCTGATCCAGGATCTGAAGGACTGGGACATGATGTTTCCCAGGCACAGGAGGAAGGTGCCGACCTGTCAAAGAGGCAGGCATGGATGGAAGTGATCACGGAAGTGAACAGCAAGAGTGAGGTCCCTCAAACTTGGAGATGGATTCTGTCTTAAAAACTTTGGCGAGGTCGGTAAAGGGGGTGGGGGTGTGGGTGGAAGGTCAGTGGCAAGTCCCACACTCTGGGCTGGATTTTCTGCACCTGCCCACCGCCGGGATCTTCCGGTCCCACCGCAAGTCAATGGACTCCTGGCTAAGGCGCCGCCTCGACCGCGGTGGGTCCCACCCGCAATGGGGCCGGAAAATCTCAGCCTCTGACTTTCCTAGCATTCTCCTGCACAACACCCCTCAGACCAACATACCCTGCAGCTCCAAGAATCTCCTCACATCCCGGTCTGAACAGGCAATACTCACACATGCACTCATCTTTGTGCCATCTTGTCCCTCTGCCTTACAGTTAGTCTCCACAATTGTTGTCCTTCCCGCCTCTCCACACAATCCATTTCTTGCATTTAAAACTCTCTGCTTTCTGTCCTTGCAGGAGAAGAGAGCGCACAATTCCAGGCAGGGGCATAGAACTGGTGGAGGTGGGGTTGTGGTTTGGGGGTGGGGTTGGGGCAGGATGCTTCCAGTAATTGCCACCTTGTCAGCCTTTGGCAATGTGTGCCATGCTGGTCCACTGGGAAGGAGTTCTTAGTCCAGCAGGCTGCAGGTGTCAGCAATGAAAGGCTGAGCCTCCTGAGAAATTGGCATTCACACATGTCAAGAAAGCTGATTCTTTGCCTGTAGGCACTATGTTAGGGATCTCACCTCCTTGGAGTTGTGTCTTTACCCTCTGTCCTGTGGGGTGGCATATGGGTGAGGAGAAGGAAGCTGAGGCTGCTGTTGGTATTTCCCCTGCTCCTCCCGATGCTATTGGTGTTGCTGCTCCTTGTTCCTCGTCAGAGGTGCAAGGTAGAACTGCATATCCTTCTCCAATGCAGTGGTGAAAGCTGACAGCACTTTTTAGGTTTTTAAACCCTTGCCCACACCCAAGCCCAAACCTCGCATGCACGCAAACAGACCCCCATCCCCTCCATCCCACTCCACCCTCCATCGCAGTTAAAATTCTGTCCCTTATGTGAATGAGATGGCTCTACAATTGTTAGTGCAGTGTCTGTTGCAATGGCTGCTTTCCCTGCTCACCTGTTGGCAGATCTGTAGTAATTTAAGTGTGAAGGATAGATGAGTCTGGAGATTATCTAAGGACAACATGGTAAACACCTGCTGATTAATGAGTGCAGATTAGTTTGCAGTCCCTGTTTGTTGAATACATTTAAAGCTGGGAAAGCCAGATCTTTCACCTCAGGGAATTAAGGGATATGGGGAACGGGCAGGAAAATGGAGTTGAAGCCCAAGATCAGCCATGATCATATTGAATGGCGGAGCAGGCTCGACAGGCCAGATGGTCTACTCCTGCTCCTATTTCTTATGTTCTTGCATAAGATACAAATCCTGCATAAGCTGTTTTTTTTCCTATCCTACTTCTTCCTTCTGCTGGTTCCACCTCCTCTTGCCCCTAGTCACTGGTGCTCATTGCTTTACCAGGTATTATCCGCCGATGCTGCCAAACCTGCTGAGTTTTTCCAGGTAATTCTGTTTTTGTTTTGGATTTCCAGCATCTGCAGTTTTTTTGTTTTTATCTCTGTGTTTAATTGACTGCCACTGCTCTTCAAGAAATGCCTACCTCCTTGAAGAAGTTCTGTTCTTATATTTCAGCTCTTTCCTGGACTCGAACTCAAGTTCTGTCGAAGGGTCATGAGGACTCGAAACGTCAACTCTTTTCCGCCGATGCTGCCAGACCTGCTGAGTTTTTTCAGGTAATTCTGTTTTTGTATTACATCCTGACCTTCCCATCTAAATTCCAGACAGTGGATTATTTGGGCTGCTGCACATGAGATCTGGAATATTTGATGGGTGCTGAGGTTGTCCCTATTCCCTGCTACCAGCACCTCACCCTGGGAGATCCCTACAGCAGAAGAAAAGGAACATGTGTTAGCATTGTATCTGGTCCCAGTGGTTTTGGACACTGTACACTACCTTGCAGCAGAGGGATAGACGTGGCTATTAATTTTACAGCAATAAAGCTGCTCCAGCATCAGGACCACTTATCATTACTAACCCTAAACTATCAAAACCAAGCAGCAGAAGCAGTTGCCACATGACAAATAATCTCAGCATTTTACCTATAATTGCCTTGTAAGAATAACAGGTTTTCTTCACTAAAAGGAATGAGTGATCCCAGTTGGGTAATGTGAGAGCTTCACGGTCACTTTTACTGATACTGGTTTCATTTCCATTTAAAAAAAAACTGAATTTGAATTTTAAACTACCATAGTGGGATTTGAACTGGTATTATCTGTATTCTCGATCCAGCATTGTGTCTATGAAAGGGAACCCACCATTTTGGAAGCAAGTTGTAGAGGCAGTTTCAGATATTTAGGAACTGGGCAGATATGGTGTCATATTTTGAGCTGACTGCTTGGAGCCTGCAATGTTTGAGCAACTTCATGTGTTTGGTGGGGACCCATTAGCCTTTCTTACCTTGGTAATTGTCCTCAGTCTAGAAGAGATTCTTTTCAATTTTCTCCTATTAGAAATGCATTGAGGAGATAATACCTACACAGTTGACCTCCTCCTGTCATTTTCACTGATACACTATGTCTATTTGTAAGATTCTCGAGCCTCTGTCATGGAATCTTGGTGAGTCAGATATATTTTGGCCAGATAAAGGACAGATCTTTTCTGTTAATTCGAAAAGAGAGTGGAGGTCACTTCCCTTTGAATTCCCAGGGTGTCTTATTCTCTTGCTGGTTGTTGGAGCTTCGAATCTTCTTTAGCAAGGACTCTCACCTCACCCTAAATTTCTATGGCTATTTTCATTTCCAATTTCTCCTTTTCTCCAGAAGTAGGTTCTTCAGGAACTTTATCCAAATGGTGGTTCTTCACATGTGAACCAAGGAACAAGTATCAGGAGGTTACTGGGCACTAGCAGCATTACAAATGAAACTGATTCTATTCTCACACTGATTGCATTTGCACACTTTTTAACAGGGAACAGTGGAAAACAATCAGGAAAGGGACTTTGAGTTATACTTAGATTTAGAAGGCTTCCTGCATCTAGGTATGCATGAGGCAGACAAACTATATGCTTACGCCTGTTTAGGAAAGGGAACCCTAGCTGATTTTTCTGCTCCTTAATTTTTTCTATTCATTCAAGGGATGTGGGCATCACTGACTAGGCCAACATTTATTGGCCATCCCTAATTGCCCTTGAGAAGGTGATGTGAGCTGCCTTCTGGAACTGTTGCAGTCCAGGTGACGGAGAATCATCCACAGTGATGTTGGAGAGGGAGTTCCAGGATTTTAACCCAGCAACAGTGAAGGAACAACGATATATTTCCAAGCCAGGATGTTGAGTGGCTTGGAGGGGAACTTCCAGGTGGTGGTGCTTCCATCTGTCTGCTAGGTTTGGAAGGTGCTGTCTATGGAGCCTTGGTGAGTTGCTGCAGTGCATCTTGTAGATGGTATACACTGCTGCCACCTGTGCTTCGGTGGAGGGAGTGAATGTTTATGGATGGGGTGCCAGTCAAGTGGGCTGCTTTGTCCTGGATGGTGTTGAGAATCTTGAGTGTTTTTGGAGCTGTAAGCAAGTGGAAAGTATTCTATCACACTCCTGTCTTGTGCCTCGTAGATTGGGAGTCAGGAGGTGAGTTACACACCACAGGATTCCTAGCCCCTGACCTGCTCTTGTAGTCACAGTAATTATATGCCTTTTCCAGTTCAGTTTCTGATAAATGGTAACCCCCAGAATGTTGATAGTGAGGGATTCCATGATGGTAATGCCATTGAATGTCAAGGGGCGATGGTTAGATTCTCTCTTGTTGGAGATGGTCATACCTGGCACTTGTGTGGTGCAAATGTTACTTGTCACTTGTCAGCCCAAGCCTGGATGTTGTCCTGGTCTTGCTATATTTGGACATGGGCTGCTTCAGTATCTGAGAAGTCGCAAATTGTGCTGAAAATTGTGCAATTACCAGTGAACATCCCCACTCCTAACCTTATGATGGAAGGAAGGTCATTGAAGCAGCTGAAGATAGTTGGGCCTAGGACACCACTCTGAGGAATTCCTGCAGTGATGTCCTGGAACTGAGATGATTGACCTCCAGCAACCACAATCATCTTCCTCTGTGCTAGATATGAATCCAATCAGCAGAGAGTTTTTCCCCTGATTCCCATTTACTCCAGTTTTGCTGGGGCGCCTTGATGACACACTTGGTCAAATGCTGCCTTGATGTCAAGGGCAGTCACTCTCACCTCGCCTCGCCTGAATGTATTGAGCCAACTGTGGTGCTTCAACGGTTGCCCCATTTGGGGACCAGTTAGCCATTCAGAACAGGAACATTCTATTCTTTATAGATAGTATTACATTGTTTGGTGTCTTTAATCACTGAGCCATTATGAGATTTCTATGTATTTCATCTTCTTTTCAATTTGTTCTCAGGATGTGGTTGATGCTGGAAACATCCACATCTATTGCACAACCCTAATTGCCCTGAGAAGATAATGGTGGGTCTCCTCTATGAACTCCTGTAGTCTTAGCGGAAATGGCTTTTCCCCAGTGGTGTTAGAGAGGGGATTCTGAGATGTTAACCCAGTGTTAATGGACAGTGGTGATACCTGTCTAAGGAAGGGTGGCATATAATTTGGAGGAGATGCCTTTCTCATGCTTTTGCCCTTCTCATTGGTGGAGCTCAAGGGGTGGGATGTGTGGTCAAACTAATCTTGATGTGTTGCTGCAATGCATCCTGACAGGCGTGATTATGGAGCCATGTTCTCTCTAAGCAGCGCAGCACACATGCAGTGTCCAACAAGGCCTAACACAAGTCAGCCCCTTTAAATTACACTGCGTTTGCAGCCACACAAGAAGATTTAAAGGACCCATGCGCTTCAATGAATAGGCAGACCCCAACAAAAGAAATCAAAAGCAGACATTGTGATACAGATTGCAGTAGCTTCATGCATGTTTTTTTTATATTGGCAAATAGTTCTGGGTTTTTAGCTGCAGCATGCCAAATATTACTTCAGTTATCTTTTATTTTGCCCATTGTGTCTCATTATGCCTGTACTGTTCTGGTGATTTGAGATGATGGAGGGTCGTCACAGGACCTTTATCAGACTATAATTATGGACCTAAGGAACTGTCTATTCATTTGAGCTCCTTGTTCAAAGTGCTTGGAAGTGTTGATTGGCAGCACGAAGGCGTTGTGAGTTGAACACAAGAGTTTGCAGTCACTTGCAAGCATTCTTACTTTGCATATGGATCCTTTTTGTGATTGATGCATGTGGTGGAATTGTGTCTTGGGAAAACAACAATTGCATAGAGGCGCCAACCCTTCTAATGAAGTGGTGTACCTCAATTTCCACATCAAAACCCCCCATCACCTCATTAAAACAATTAGTTATTATCAACTGTGCAATTCCAGTAAATACCACTATCATCAAATGTTCCATAAAACATTTAATATATTTTAAATGCCAAGTAACACATTACATCAAGTGACTCTAATCTCCACACAATCTCGCCTAGCTAAGAACAATATATTTTTGTGGAGTGAATAGGAATGGAGAAGATTTTCCTTACCTGAGAGTCAGAACTATCACTGGAGCAGTGGATTTGATCTCACAGGGTTGGATAAGATGACAAAACTTATCCAACAGAAGCAAGTAAACTCAACGGACTCAAATTTATGGACCCCTGGTTTAGATTCAGAATCTATTCTTATTGAACTTTTGGGCAGCAATCAAATTCATAATTATTAATAATGCTTGTAATTGGATAAATAATGCCAAAGCCTGCCATAGCAGGCTTTAACAATGAGACAAATCATTTCTACAGAGATTAATTTTGCAGCATCAAGCGTGACACTTGGACCATTAAAATTACACAGTAGATATTTCTAGTTTCATTTAGCATTAATGATATTTCAAAAGCCAAACTTTAATATGAAATCAGGTTTGGAATAAAAAAACTGATACAAGAAACTGTGGGGCAGAATTTTCTCCCTGTCCGAGAGTGGGGGGTTGCTGAGCGGGAGCAGGTGCATGTGGGTGTGCAGCACGATTGGCTGCGTGCCACCATTTTTATGTGGGCGGGCCTTAATTGGCCCGCCCAGTGTGACACACACCCGGAAGCGCTGAGCGCTCCCTTTGTGCCGGGGGGAGTAGGCTGAGTTGGGGGCCTGTACTCTTTCATACGTGCGTGCATAAGAGCACAGAAATCTCCTTGAGGCACAGAGCTATCTCAGGGAGATTAGTTTGAGTTTGAAAAATTTAAAAAAAGAAAATAAAAATTTTAAGACTATTAAAGGACAGTGTCACATGAGCTGGGACACGTCAATGAATTTTACTAAAAATTTTTATTAAACTTTAAAAACTTTCACGAAACCTCATCCTGCCCGTCGATGAGGTTTCATTGTAAAAGTGAAGGCTGCCTGGGCTCTTCGCCTGCCCACCGACCTTAAGGTTGGAAGGGCAGCTCAGTTAATTAGTTTAATCGATATTTAAATGGCCTTGATAGGCCTTAACAGGCCTTTGACAGTTCGTCGGACGTGCAGCCGACGCCGATGCGCCCCCGCCGAACTGAAGATCTGAATGACGCGCGATGATGTCGGAACGCAAGCCCGATGTCACCGCGCGTCATTTTACGCATCGGCAAGTGGAGTCCGCCCCTGCATGCTGACCCGAAGATTCTGGCCATGAAATCCATCAGCAATATAATGTCAGCCCCAGTGTGACTTTGTATCTACCTTTCGCTAATTGATGATTAAGAATGAGTCTACATATAAAATCCAAAGTGACATGGTGTGAACACCATATGTTTCAACAGAATATTCATAATAATACCACTTTTTCCAGTTATCAACAGTTTATCATTAGTGTATTCAGCATTACAGTTTGACAAAATGGACCAAGTTTTTCATATCTTGCAATCAAATTATATTTGTGCTCTAACAAAATTATATATCCCACCTCCTCAATGTGTTTGCTAGAGTTTTTATGATATGCTAATCTGATGACCACATAGAAGCAGGTTGCTTGGTTTCTGCAGGCTAACCACGTTGCAGTGAAAGCAACTTTAGTTTTTCTGATCTATTGTTTGCCTTTGGTTTCAATGCAATCTGTGGCCTGTTGGGGGCAGTTTTCCTCAGTTACTTTAAGTGTTAGGGAGCCTCCAAGGTGGGCAAACTGGGGTTTTAAACTGAAACACTGGCTTAGCCCATGTTTAGGGCAAGACGTCAACTTGGGAAAGGAGTTGAAGCCAGCGCTGGGACTGGATGTCCCACTGACCATCTTAAATTGTCGGCTTGCACTCACTAAGGAGACTGCACAGTATTCTAATGGATAGTGCTTGATCTAACACCATCTAACAGCAGCCAGATGGTTTGAAAATAAACAAATCATTGAAGAGGTTTATGAGTGCTATTTAAGGGCAAATAAGAACATACTTTTCACTTGCTACAGGATGTCCCACTTCCTCTGGACCTCCTCCACCAGGACCACCAGTGATGTGTCTGAAAACCTGTGCACCCACTCATCTGGTCCCCAATCCACCTTAAAACCTGCTGCTGTCAACCAGAATACTGCGCACCTTCAGTGACATGGGTGTGTGGATCCTGCTCCACGAAAATTGTGTCTATTCGGTGCTTCAGCGGGTGTCTGTTTTAGCATCTTCAAGCAAGTTCAAATGATGAGAATCAGCAAAATTTTGTGCTAAAACGAGGTATCTTATTAGCACAGCACACAGAGTTCCTATTTTTCACCTTTCGCCAAAATAAATTCATTTGTTTGAAGAAGTTATCGGATCTAACATAAAGAAGGTGACTTTACTTCTCCCTCTTCTCCATCCACTTGGCTACCATAATGCAACGTGGAAAGCTGAAAGTGCCTTAAGTAGAGGAAATAACGTATTCACTATGATAAATAATTAATGTATAACTGCAGACTCCTGGGGTTGAATTTTGACCCCCGTTGGGGTTGGGGGTGGTGGGGGGGGGGGGGGGGGGGGGGGGGGGGGGGGGTGGGGTGGGGTTGTGCAGGGGCGGGCGTGAACCCAGTCGGTGCCCATGATTGGGTGCACACCGCCATTTTATGTGGGCAGGCCAATTAAGGCCCGCCCAGTGTGACGTTTGCCTGGAAGTGCTGAGTGTTCCCTATGTGGGTGGGGGGGGAGGGTGGTGGGGGGGAATTCCCTGAGTCGGGAGTGCGCTCTTTCATGCGTGCGCATGTAAGAGTGCAGAAATCTCCCTGAGGCACGGAGGTGTTTGAGTTTAAAATTTCTAAATAAAGTATTTGAAAACTTTTAAAACACGTCCCCTCATACGACAGTGTCACCTGAGCTGGGACATATCAATGATATTTAAAAAATTTAATTGAATTTTTAAACCCTTCGTGAAACCTCATCCCGCCTGTGGATGAGGTTCCACGAAAAATGCGAAGGCCGCCTGGGCTCTTCGCCTGCCCACCAACCTTAAGGCTGCGCGCCTGTCGAACTGAAAATCTAAATGACGTGCGGTGACGTTGGGATGCCCGTTTGACATCACCACGCGTCATTTTACGCATCAGCGAGTGAGACCCGTCCCATGGGATGACATTTATAGCCATTGTGCTTGAGACTAACTGAAGCATCAAAGATCTTGAGTAATTAAGATCAAGCTTCAAAGGCTTAATTACGCTTGCACTGATAAACATGCAGTATATACATTGGCACAGCAGCAACAAAATGTTAATGTTTCCATACTTTATTGAAACATTTTAATTTATGATAGTGCACAGAAAGCTTTGTAAACCTGCACATCAAATCTTAGGCACAGACCTGCACAGGATCCGGGAGTTCTGACACAAACCTTTGGCAACACAAATTGGCTGCATTGTTGACTGAACTGTTAACTTAAACAAAGGATGGGTCAGTAATGAAGATGCTGTGCTACACAGTTCTTCATGACTGGAGAAGTTGTAAGTCAAGAAGGTCATTCATTTAAGTGGAAGTATGTCTGGAGCTCACAATCACCTGTAACACATCAGTCCCACACAGTCTTTAGTCCCTTTGCCTACATATCAGAAGTAAAACTATATCATTTTTAAACATTTTAATACAAGATGAGCTAGTCGCTTGGTAGTACAGAACTTGTGTATTGCTGTAAAAAGAAACATGCTGTTGAATCTTTTTGTCTTGCAGTCATCAGGATAGACACAAGAATACCAAATTTCAAAAGGAACAACAATTTATACTGCATGAGAAAAGGGTGCTGATTGGTTGGCAAGTGGATTCTGATTGGTTAAGGCAGTGCCATTGAGAATGCACAAGTGAACTGTTATGTCCCAAGCTTTTGTTTAAATTCAAAAAGGCAAGTTGACTCTGATTGGTCAAGGTATTTCGATCGGAAATGCATGAGGAAAAGGTTGTCTCCCATGCTTTTGCTTCATTGCAAAGGCACAATGCCCGGACATGTTCCTTCTGTTTGCAGAAGACAGGCCCCTATATATGAATGCATATAGCTTCTAGCAAGTGTAAATGAGCCAAATTGCGAGCCCTGACTGTACTTAACCAGCCCATGCTTGCAAAACTCAGAATATAGTGTCCAACATTAGATGTGATACCATGATTGGACAGCACTTATTGATCAATCCTGAGCGTGCTAGGAATTTCACAAACAATTTAAGCTTATCAGTCAGGCTCGTCAACTGGCTCACATATACTTGTTAGAAGCTACATGTGTTCAAATGCAGGATCCTGTCCTTTGCAAACATAAAGAACATGTCCAGGCATTGTGCCTTTTCAAGTAAACAAATGCATGGGAGGCAACTTTTCCCTGGTACATTCTCCATGACAATGCCTCAACCAATCAGAGTTGACTTGCCTTTCCTGTATTCAAGCAAAAGTTGAGGTGTAATTTTTTTCTGGTACATTCTCCATGTCAATGTCTCGACCAATCAGAGTCCACCTGCTAACCAATCAGCACCCTTTTCTCATGCAGCATAAATTGTTGCTCGCTTTGAAATTTGGTATTCTTGAGTCTACCCTGATGAGTGCAAGATAAAAATCTTCAACAGCTTGACTCTTTTTTTCAGCAATACACAAGATGAATTGTATTTTTAGCACTTTGAGGAGCTTTTGAAGAGCCAACTCATGGGATATTAAAAAAAACATTCTGACTGAATTAAAACCAATGATAGAAAAGTGTACAATTCAGAAAGTGTACTTTAAAGTCAAGGAGAAAAAATATTTTTCTATGCGACCTATTCCATTGGATATTCAGAGGTGAATCATTACTCCATAGGAGGAAGGCTGAGATTGAAACCATGGAGTCAATAGTCCACCAAAACAGGGGCCTACAAACATCCGGCAACTACATTAAACATATATTTTCAGGGTTTTTAACCTGTCAACAGTCCTACTTTAATAAGCTTTCCATCATTTGTCATGCTTAAAATGCTATCATTGGTAACTGATTTGGAGATTTCTTTTAACTATGCCTTAACAACAACTCACATTTATGTAGCAACTTTAACATTACAATGTGCTTCTCAGGAGTGATTATCAAACAAAATTTGACCCCAAGCCACATAAGCAAATATTCAGAGAGGTGACCAAGTGCTTGGTCAAAGAGATTGGTTTGAAGGAACATCTTAAAAGTAGAAAGAGAAGTAGAGAAGTGGAGAGATTTAGGGAGGGAATTCCAGAACTTAGGGTCTAGGCAGCCTGCAAATGTGGAGTGAATAAAATTGGGGATGCACTAGAGGCCATAATTGGAGCAATGCAGAGATCTCGGATGTTTGTTGGGCTGGAGGAGATTGCAGAGTTGGGAGAGGTGACACCATGGAGTGATTATAAAACCAAGCACAAGAATTTTAAATAATTACTGTGCAAAACGATCATTCCATAGGCACCAATTGTCATTTTCATTTTAGACCTGTCACCAAATTTCCTGTAGACTACTGTTTAGTTTCATTCACCAACATTTGGTGAATATTCATTTATAGCATTGCATTTAAAGCTATTGCAAGAAGATGTTTTCCATGTGTAACTCAGACATTGCGATTGCAGAATTACAGTCCAACCTAAACCTGTCCTTATCCAACATGAGTATTTACCTTCTATCAAGTGTCACAAGATAACACATGTGATAAGGCATCTTGGATGATGTTTGTTTCTCGTGTAAATAGTGATCCCTATGATGCTCCGACAAAGATCAGCTACCTCAACACAAGCCACAAATTGATCTGGGATTTTCATGATGTGTATGGGGATTGAGCAGGAAAGTAAGTTGAAATCAAAGAACAACCACGATCTTATTGGAAGGCAGAGCAGGCTTGAGGGGCCTGAAAAGTGGCCTAATCCTACTCCTATTTTGTATGTTCTTATGGCAATGACAACAGAGCTGATACATTTAATCTCTGTGTTTTATGGGAAGTTTATCTCTCTGTCTATTGAATGCTCTACTGAAGCTGAATTTTATATTGTGGGCCATAGAAAATTGGAATTGGACAAACTTGTTTGACTAAGGACACTTAATAACCATAACTCAGTTCAGTCTGTTGATAGTTTTGGATTAAGGTTAAAGTTGCAATGCCCCTCAGTTATCAAAATATTAGGTGAATGTTTATAATGCACAATTTTAAATGAGACCCAGAAAGATCCTAAATATCATTAATGATCATTTCAGGCTTTTAAATAAGTAACCAATGCAATGGCTACAGAGCCATTTCTATTAACAATTCCACGTGCTGGCCGTTAGTTCTCTGAAATTAGCCTTGTTATCAAGGCAGCTGGGATTGTGAGCACCGGAAGCAATAGTGAAGTAATTGGGCACCCACAATTGTTTATTTCATTTTGGTGGTTGTTGGCTCTGCCCAATGACAGGGAAAATCCATACAGGCTAGCAATGTAAACTATCACAATGTTCTGTGTTTCCATGTATGACATACATCACTGCTTGTTTGTCCCTACAACCACACACCCCCCCCACCTCTCTCTCTCTCTATCTCTCCGCCCCCCACACACACACCTTAAACCAGCTTATATTTCAACTCTTTCTTGGACTCGAACTCAAGTTCTGTCGAAGGGTCATGAGGACTCGAAACGTCAACTCTTTTCTTCTCCGCCGATGCTGCCAGACCTGCTGAGTTTTTCCAGGTAATTCTGTTTTTGTTTTTGATGCTGATACAATGGTGTGTAGGAACAAAGAAGATATGCAGCTGCAAGGCCCCTGTGCTCCTGTGAATTAACGGTGATGTGCTGGTATAGCGAACTAATGTTTAATTAAGTATTTTAATAAACAGTGATGAAAAATAAAAGCAAAATACTGCGGATGCTGGAAATCAGAAATAAATAAAACAGAAATAAAAATAGCTGGAAAAACTCAGCAGGTCTGACAGCATCTGCGGAGAGAAATACAGTTAACGTTTCGAGTCCGTATGAAGAGTCATACGGAATCGAAACGTTAACTGTATTTCTCTCTGCAGATGCTGTCAGACCAGCTGAGTTTTCCCAGTGATGAAAAATAATTGAGTTGCATGCACTGAATAGAATAGATGTTTTATCTCATGGTGAACCTATTCATTGCTACCATGTTTCTCTGCAATCAATGAGTTCTATGCAAAATCAAAAACTTCCATTGTTTTAACTATCTTTATTATTTTTGCTTAAAAGTATAAATCATATTTATCAGACAAATGTTAAAACATTTTTGACACCTTACCACAGTGAGCCATATGTTAGTAATCTTAACACTGCAATCCTAGAAAAGCTGTAAGCTGAGGCAAAACATATTAGGGTTATTTTACACACAATATTTTTATTTAAAAATGTTTTGTCAGTTTAATCAAAAACATGCACTTAACTTTTTTTTAAAAAGCATCCACAACAAATTGAACCACTTCCCACAATGTATTTCATATTTTCAAATATTCTAAAATCTGGTCTGAAGATCAAACTTTAGATGCATATATTAAGACACATTGTGGAAAAATCTGAGGTCCACAGGTGTCAGTAGCAAGGTGTCAAAGTACCAACACGTGTTACCGTATATCGACAATGAAAAACACTTTAAACTTTGCTAAAAGCAAAATACTGCGGATGTTGGAAATCTGAAACAGAAACAAAAATAGCTGGAAAAGCTCAGCAGGTCTGACAGCATCTGTGGAGAGTTAACGTTTCGAATCCGTGACTCTTCATCAGAACTAAAAGAGAAATAGAAATGTGGTGAAATATAAGCTGTTTAAGGGGGGTGTGGGGGGCGGTGGTGGGGGTGGGACAGGTAGAGCTGGATAGAGGGTCAGTGATAGGTGGAGGCAAAGGAGAGATTGCCAAAGATGTCATAGACAAAAGGACAAAGGGGTGTTAACTGTGGTGATATTAGTTAAAGGAGGTACTAATGGTGACATTAAGAGTGGAAATCAGGATGAGCAAGTGACGGATAGCCCTAGTGGGGGTGGGCTGGGGGGAAGGGATAGAAACAGGCTAAAAGGTGGAGATAAAACAATGGATGGAAATAAATTTTAAAAATAATAATCAAAATAGGTGGGAAAAGAAAACTATATATATAAAAAAATAATAATTATTAGAAAAAAGGGGATCACAAAGGGAGTGAGGATGGCAGAGAGAGTTCATGATCTAAAGTTGTTGAACTCAATATTCAGTCCGTAAGGCTGTAAAGTGCCTAGTCAGAAGATGAGGTGCTGTTCCTCCAGTTTGCGTTGAGCTTCACTGGAACATTGCAGCAAGCCAAGGAATGGCTTGTGAACATGTGAACATGAGAGCAGGGTGGAGTGTTGAAATGGCAAGCAACAGGGAGGTCTGGGCCATGCTTGCGGACAGACCGAAGGTGTTCTGCAAAGCGGTCACCCAGTCTGCGTTTGGTCTCTCCAATGTAGAGGAAACCACACTGGGAGCAATGAATGCAATAGACTAAATTGAGGGAAGAGCAAATGAAATTCTGCTTCACTTGAAGGGAGTGTTTGGGGCCTTGGATGGTGAGGAGGGGGGAAGTAAAGGGGCAGGTATTGCACCTTCTGCGGTTGCATGGGAAAGGGCAGTGGGAAGGGGTTGAGGGTAGGGGGTGATGGAGGAGTGGGCCCAGGGTGTCCCGGAGGGAATGGTCCCCACGGAATGCCGACAGGGGTGTGAAGGGAAGATGTGTTTGGTGGTGGCATCATGCTGGAGTTGGTGGAAATGGCGGAGGATGATCCTTTGAATGCGGAGGCTGGTGGGGTGATAAGTGAGGACAAGGGGGACCCTATCATGTTTCTGGGAGGGAGGAGAAGGTGTGAGGGCAGATGCACGGGAGATGGACCCGACACGGTTTGGGGCCCTGTCAACCACCATAGGTGGAAAACCTCGGTTAGCAAAGAAGGAAGGCATGTCAGAGGAACTATTTTGGAAAGAAGCATCATTGGAACAGGTGTGACAGAGACAAAAGAATTGAGAGAATGGGATGGAGTCTTTACAGGAAGCGGAGTGTGAGGAGCTGTAGTCGAGGTAGCTGTGGGAGTCGGTGGGCTTGACTCTGCCTTTCACTGGCCCTCTATCCAGCTCCACCTGTCCCCCCCCCCGCCCCCCTTAAACAGCTTATATTTCACCATATTTCTATTTCTCTTTAGATCTGATGAAGAGTCATATGGACACAAAACGTTAACTCTGTCTTCCTCTCCACAGATGCTGTCAGACCTGCTGAGTTTAAACATTGCAACCATTTTTCAGTTTTTAAGGGATCCTGAAAATCTTGCAAAATGAGTCGATAGATTAGGACATTAATTCCTCTTCAAATCTCCTCAGGCAAATGTAAATTTACCATTTTAAAAGATAGTTCATTGATGCAGGCAGCATCTGTTTTATCTATTCAAGGTGGACCACATTGGATGCTGCCATTTATGGTTTTGTGATCACATTATGCAGTATTAGACTGGCAAAGAAAAATATATTGTGATCATTAAGTTACCTTGTATGCTATATCTATAACATTCTAAAGTGATAGTTAGAAACTAACTTTACAGTATGCTATAACATGTGTTTATGGTTCCCAGATGAAATGTTGTATGTAGAATGTACTGCAGTTCCAATCTGCAGTATCGTCACAAAATCTGGTACTATAGTTTGGCTCTCAGAACAAGGTGAATTTTTGGTAAAACAATTTATTCAAAAGGAAATTGAACAAGTCTTTCTATCTCTGTATTCGTGTTGGCAGCAGTGGGGTGCTTGTGTCAAAGGTCCCAGAAGCAAGGGCCTCCCACAATTGGTGGCAGCCTTAATGTCAACCATTTGGAGCCACTGAAACCTGCATCTATGGAACCCCAACAAAAAAGCACAAACCTCCCCCGATACTAATGCAGGAAAAAAAAAATTGGTGGAACGCAATGTAGTAACTGGAGTGAACCCTTCCTATGTTTCTGAAGCTGCCAGCACTTTGAATCAGTGTCGACAATTTCCTTTGTTCACTGGGTTAGTGAGTTATTGTAGACACAGCAGGAAGATCCCCTACAAATTGTCAGCGCTACAGAATTGAAGACACACTCGAAAAGAATATTTGCAGTGAACTCGGTGAAAAGGAATAGTTAATTTAAGATTGTTGGGGACTAAGTTACTTTGGAGGGTAACTTTTCTTTCAGTGCTCTTAATGTATGGTACACAATAACGTGGGTCGCCTAATAATGTCACTTAGGATGTATCTAGTTGACTGTTGTGAATTCTTTACTAAGCTACTTCATTTCCATGTGTCAGCCAGCCGGCACTTCATTCATTTTCATCACTCACCGCCTTTGCTTCTAATAACTAATATTCGCCTGTCAGGTGGAAGTAGCTGATGGTTATATATATGTCTTCCCAGATTTTTGTGGATCACTATGTAATTCCCTTGCACCCATGTGAAGAGCAGACTCATTATTCAAGGGCTTTAAAGAGCAGAACATAAAGCCATTGAGTCATTACAGCACAGAAGGAGGCCATTTGGCCCGTTGAATCCATGTAACGAAGATAATTGCATTACTCCAGTGCCTATATTCCCATACAACATGAGTTTTCTGTTTAGTAATGCTGCTGCATTTGGCTATTGAGAGCAAGTCAGACATTTCCCGACAGGAATGGTGGCATGGGGGTTGTGGGGAGGGGTTGTGGTGCTGGTGGGCAAACTATAACTATAATAACTGTAACTATAGAAGGCCTCTTAATACCTGCATCTATTTTGATTGTACAAAGTAACATTTTTCTTCCACTTTTCCCTTGTCGTTTCAGCAACTTCAGTATTTGGATCGTCTTCCAAATCTGTTTGTACGACAAGGAAACTTAGCTATTTGAATGAGTGGCATATCTGATTAACTTATGTTTGCATCAAAATGAATGTAATGTGATGTGACATGCCATTTTCCCATCTGGAAACATACTCATCAAATTGAGGCATAGCAGTGATGGGGAACAGAATATTTTACTATCTTACATCAAGTGCTGGCATTAAGCACTGATTCAATGTAGAAGTTCACCTTGTATATTACCCTAATTAATTATAAACTGCCTCTTACTATCCACTGCACCAGCAGTATACATTCATTTCATATGCATTCAATCATCTTGCTGATTTTTTTTGTTCAAACTGATTTAAACTGGAAGGTTTACCACCTGTCACAGAAAAAGCAGCTTTCACACCTTACTTATGTACAATGAATTGTAAACCAGGTTAATAGCTAAAGGACAGACTTGTCATTTTTTGTGTGAGCAACTGTTTTAATTTCATTTTAAAATCAAATGATTATTCTTCGGTTCTGTAAGCCAAGCATATAGTACCAGGCATAGAGTCATAAATTAGAGAATCAGACAATGAGACCTTGATTTCTTTCCATTGTGAGTTACAGTTCTGTGTCCGCTTCCTCTGCTTTCTTCCTCTGGTGGCCATTTCCTGTTGCTGCTCCTGCCCCAGCTCTTTGGTTCTCCCCATTCTCCTGTGCTTCCCCATTCAGTTTTGGCTTCTCATGTGCATCTGATTGGTCCTCTGAAGTGGGAGAAAACATTGTGCTATCATGATCCTGTGCATCAGGCTCTTCATCCTTAAAAGAGAAAGGATAAGCTGAATTTTTTGCCAGCGCACTGCTTCTGAACTGAGGATAGGCATAACTGGTTGTTCTGTTTTGCTAAAACTGCTGATGACATTGAGCTATTGGATTTTGCTTGACCAGTGATTTTCTAAAGAGTGTTTTTTTGAGTTTGGTAGACTGTTACACCTTGAGGGAGTGCTGGCTTTTGGCAAAACAGGAACTGAATGGGGGAGCAGAATAGGGCTTGCTGGACCAGATCACAGCCTTAGCTTTCTTTTCTTAACTAACCATGTAAATTCATTTTACACCTTAATAACTAATGACCTCCATGAAACAAAATCTAGTCATTTTTTTACATAGAATCTTGGTCCTCAATTTATACAAATTTATGGATAAGTCAACTTGAAAATTGTACAGACCAGTTCCTAACCATACAGTAACAGTTGCTTATATGATTGTCATTGATTCTGATCTGTAGGTACAGTGGAGGCCACCAGAGGGCTCTCACTGCCTGTGTAACTGACCTACCCTTCCTCAGAATTTGAACTAGAGAGCAGGACTAATTTACACAAATTCATTTTGGAAGAAAGGCAAAACACTGACATCTACATTAGTTCTTGAGTTTACTAAGTCAGCAACAGAACATGAACATGGCAAATTAACTGGACAAAGCTTTTGTCTGTTTCATTAGTGACAGCCTAAACACTAATCAGGCGCCCATACACAGTATTGTACCTCCTTTCGATTTCTGATGTATTTCACGTTAAGTTAATAACAATGAGGGAAACTCAATGGAGCTTCGCAGTAAGACAAAAAACTGAAATAACAAACATGGTGAGTGATGGTGGCTTGGCTTTTCTAGAAATGCTACTAATCATTAATTCCTTTATCATTTCACAGGATCTGGGTGTTACTGACAAGCCAGCATTTATTGCCCATCCCTAACTGCCCTTAAGCTGAGTGGCCCTTGGCTTACTAGGCCATTTCAGAGGGCAGCTAGGAGGCAGCAACATTGCTGTGGGTCTGGAGTCACATGTAGGCCAGACTGGGTAAGGATGGCAGATTCCCTTCCCTGAAGGGCAATACTGAACCAGTTGGGCCTTTCTCTTTACAACAATCAGTGATAGCTGTCATGATCATCATCACAGAGACAAGCTTTATATTACTGAGTTATTACTCGGATTTATGTCAGTTGAACTCATGACCTCAGAACATTAGCCTAGGCCTCTGGATTACGAGTCCAGTGACGCTATCAGTGTGCCACCATCTTGCCCAAATGGTGGTCAGGTAGAGTCAATGTCAGGATGGTGCTCACACACACAGTAATGCTCTTTAACCCATGTGGGCAGAATAGAAGGTGGAAGGATGGGTTTACCAGCCTCTCTTGACCCTACAACATTCAGGAACGATAATGACAAATATGTGATCAGTTTTCCACAAACATGTCATTTTTCGAGATTTCATTCTTCCCTCCCCTTGAATGTAATTAGTGCACAGTATTCCAGCCAACGGTGGACAAGGAATTTATAAACAATAGTTTAATAAGAAAATTTTTTAACTGTCTTTCACAAGCTCAAACTGAACTTCTGGGATGGAAGCTCGTCCTTTGCCTTTCCACTACCAGAGAGTAAAATGACCGATGGGTGAGGTGAGTGCATAAGTGGGTAGGTAGTTGAGGTGGTAGGGCAGCAGGCGGGTAGGATGGCAGGTGGGTGAGGTGGTAGGTGGGTAGGGAATAAGGGGGCAGGTGGGTAAGAGGGTAGGGTGGCAGGTGGGTCACAGGATAGCGGGTCAGGTTGGGAGGGGTTGTGAGGTCTAGAGCTAGTTAAGTTAGGTCGGGGGTGTAATCGGATGGTGGGGGCCAGTCAGGCCAGGTCAGGGGTAGTTGGGTCCACAATGTCTGAAGAGTCAAGGGCTAGTCAAGGGATTCGAGGTTGGGGAGAGTCAATGTGAGTTGGTTGTTGGAGGGGGGGGGGGGGGTGGTGGTGGGGGGGGGGTGGTGCAGTTGTATTGTTACCCAGGAGTTAGACTAGGATTTTTCTGTCTGAAGTTTCCTGGGTAACTATCCAGAGAAGTACATCAGAATGGTCCGACATCTCCAGCTCTGGGAGCAGGAGAATTGCCCATCAGAAGTTTAAAGTTCCCAGGCAATTCCCACAGAGTCAGCGTGTCAGGACTTTCACAGGATCCCACCTCACATCTTGGGTCATACTTCAGGTCTCACAATCCAGAACATCTGGGCCATTAATTTCTTATGTGGCTCAGTGTCAAGTTTTGTTAGATAATTGCCTTATTATGCACTTTGGAATGATATACTACAGTTAAAGGGGTTATATCAATGCAAGTTGTTGTTATGTCAGGGAAAGAGTGTGTCCCTTGCACCAGAGATAGAACGTATTCTCTGTGTCACAGGTAGAGTGTATTCTCTGTGTCACAGAGCATGTTCTGTGTCTCAGATAGAACATGTTCTCTGTGTCACAGATGGAGCATGTTTGGTGTGTCACAGATAGAGCATGTTCTCTGTGTCACAGATGGACTGTGTTCTCTGTGTCACAGAGCATGTTCTCTGTGTCTCAGATGGAGCATGTTCTCTGTGTCACAGATGGAGCGTGTTCTCTGTGTCACAGATGGACCATGTTTTCTATATCGCAGATGGAGTGTGTTCTCTGTCTCACATATGGAGCGTGTTCTCTGTGTCACAGATGGAACGTGTTCTGTCTGTCACAAGTAGAGCGTGTTGTGTCACAGATGGAGTGTGTTCTGTGTGTCACAGATGGAGCATGTTCTCTGTGTCACAGATGGAGCATGTTCTCTGTGTCACAGATAGAGTATGTTCTCTGTGTCACAGATGGAGCGTGTTCTGTCTGCCACAGATGGAGCGTGTTCTGTGTGTCACAGATACAGCATGTTCTCTGTGTCACAGATGGAGCGTGTTCTGTGTGTCACAGATGGAGCGTGTTCTGTGTGTCACAGATATAGCATGTTCTCTGTGTCACAGATGGAGCGTGTTCTCTGTGTCACAGATGGAGCGTGTTCTGTGTGTCACAGATAGAGCATGTTCTCTGTGTCACAGATGGAGTGTGTTCTGTGTGTCACAGATGGAGCATGTTCTCTGTGTCACAGATAGAGCGTGTTCTCCCTGTCATAGATAGAGCGTGTTCTCTGTCTCACAGATGGAGCGTGTTCTCTGTGTCACAGATGGAGTGTGTTCTCTGTGTCACAGATGGAGCATGTTCTCTGTGTCACTGATAGAGTATGTTCTCTGTGTCACAGATGGAGCGTGTTCTGTGTGTCACAGATACAGCATGTTCTCTGTGTCACAGATGGAGCGTGTTCTCTGTGTCACAGATGGAGCGTGTTCTGTGTGTCACAGATAGAGCATGTTGTCTGTGTCACAGATAGAGCAGGTTTTCTATGTCATAGATAGAGCGTGTTCTCTGTCTCACAGATGGAGTGTGTTCTCTGTGTCACAGATGGAGTGTGTTCTGTGTGTCACAGATAGAGCATGTTCTCTGTGTCACAGATAGAGCGTGTTCTCTGTATCGCAGATGGAGCGTGTTCTCTGTCTCACATATGGAGCGCATTCTCTGTGTCATAGATGGAACATGTTCTGTATGTCACAGGTAGAGCGCCTTCTGTGTCACAGATGGAGTGTGTTCTGTGTGTCATAGATGGAGCATGTTCTCTGTGTCACAGATAGAGTGTGTTCTCTATGTCACAGATGGAGTATGTTCTCTGTGTCACAGATAGAGCATGTTCTCTGTGTCACAGATGGAGCATGTTCTCTGTGTCACAGATGGAGTATGTTCTCTGTGTCACAGATAGAGCATGTTGTCTGTGTCACAGATGAAGCGTGTTCTCTGTGTCACAGATGGAGCGTGTTCTGTGTGTCACAGATAGAGCATGTTCTCTGTGTCACAGATGGAGTGTGTTCTGTGTGTCACAGATGGAGCATGTTCTCTGTGTCACAGATAGAGCGTGTTCTCCCTGTCATAGATAGAGCGTGTTCTGTGTCACAGATGGAGCGTGTTCTGTGTGTCACAGATAGAGTGTGTTCTCTGTGTCACATATGGAGCTCGTTCTCTGTGTCAGAGATGGAGCATGTTCTGTGTGTCACAGATAGAGCGTGTTCTGTGTGTCACAGATGGAGTGTGTTCTGTGTGTCACAGATAGAGCGTGTTCTCTGTGTCACTGATAGAGCGTCTTCTCTGTGTCACAGATGGAGCATGTTCTGTGTGTCACAGATGGACCACGTTCTCTATATCGCAGATGGAGTGTGTTCTCTGTCTCACATATGGAGCGTGTTCTCTGTGTCACGGATGGAACATGTTCTGTGTGTCACAGGTAAAGCGTGTTCTGTGTCACAGATGGTGTGTGTTCTCTGTGTCACAGATGGAGCGTGTTCTGTGTGTCACAGATGGAGCATGTTCTCTGTGTCACAGATAGAGCGTGTTCTCTGTGTCACAGGTTGGAGTTTGCTATGTGTGTCAGGGTCTCTCAGACGCTCCGGTATTCTTTGGCGTCAGAAAGGTGATGAGGGCACGCGTTTGCTGATTGGGGTCCGATTGCGCACATTTGGCTCTTTACCATTCTCCCACCCTGACTCTCTCCTATCCATTGATGGGAGGGATGGGGGAGATGATCAGGATGGGAGAGAACTGAATATCAAGCCCAATAATTTTTTATTTATTCCAGAAATTAAGTTCAAATCTTTATATATGTTTTCCAATCCTACCTTATGTTTACTATTAAAAATGATCAAAGGTTGATTTCTGTAGACGTAAAAAAGGCTTCTGTAATTAGAAAGAAGTGAAGAAAACTCAAATATTTATTCTGCCCCCTTCCCTTTCCTGTCTGTATGAAATGTCCACCAGGTGGCTGTACATAGCATGCAATAAGCAATTTAAAGTGCAAAGATTTTTAGTTGAACATTGTTCACTCTTTGGGGACAGTGTCTGATACTATTAGTAGGCATCCAATTGATAGATAGTCTTTTAACAGGAACATTTATTTTGGCACCAATTTGACCCCTCACATATTCGGCAAGTTTTCATGTTAGCTTGCGCTGAGCAATTGATTGATTTACAGCTGTGTTTATATTGATAGGTTTCTAAGTTACAAGCATAGGCACTAAATTTACCACAACATAATGTGAAACTTCGAGTGACGCTGGTGTTCAGCAGATGAATTTCCCCGGGTGCCCTGACAACAGTTCAGGAAATTATGAACTTTACGCAAACTGTCCTCAGCCTACACATACCACACACAGCTTACTCTGCCCGTGTACACTCTCATCAGCAGCAAGACATCCTGGCATCAAAAGATACAATCTACTATAATGCTTCCCATTTTGTTTTTATCACTGCTACTAAATGTCAATAAATCTTTAGACAATTACCAGTCTCTTGGTCTGTGGGCTCCAAGTCCGCTTGTTCATCCAATAGTGCACAGCCAGAATTATTGCAGCAAGACACAAACCACATACAAGCAATGCGATTAACACCTTAGGTGGGCCTGTTTTGGAATATACCTTACCATCCTGGAAAGAAAGAAACATAATCTCAGTGTGACAGTATTTATTTCAATAGCCTACAAAGAGTTGGATATCAAACATTTAAAATTTCTAAATGCAAATGAGGTGATGTGTCGGCATTAAGGGGCCTTACACATCTATTTAGCAGTAAGTACATTCATTCAGCATTGAGCATTTCATGCCACAAATTTAGTGAAACACTGTCTTAATTTACGGCCGTCATCAAAATAGGACACGGGCTAAATTTCACCAGCCCTTCCAAGACAGACCAGGAGGTGAGAGGGTTGGTAAAGTGGTAGAAAAAGGTGTTGGGAGGGAATTGATGTATTCCTGGCACCAAGGGAAATTTTCAGAAGCAGGAATTATAACAGATTGGCCACTTGCCTACCAGGGGCAGGCAGCCATTTAATCCATTTTTTTGGCCTCTTCACTGCCTCCAGGATTCTACGAAACTTGTAACCACCCCTCACCCCCCCCGCCCCACTTCCCTCCCCCACAACTGTGCGGTGTATCTGCCAGCTGGAACAGAGCATCATCAGTGGCTTTCCAGAGGTTTCATGGCCCTAGGAGGACCCCCATGACGACGATACCCACCGTTGCAGCTCTGATGCTGCCTCCGGAGGGTTCACCCCTCCAGTCGCTGGACCCTGTCTGCGCAGGCTCTGGAAGATACATCTGGTCCTGACATTAAGACCTTTGGTATGTCGGTAAAATTCTGGCCATACCATCAGAAGTCAGCTGTTTTCAAATCCATCATCTCAGCAAATGGAAACAAGATACATTATGATAACAACTTATATTTACATCGGGCCTTTAATGTAATAAAATGTCCAAAGGCGCTTCGTAGCAGCCATTATAAAACAAAATTAGACACTGAGCAACATAAGGTGACATTAGGGCAGATGGCCAAAAGCTTGGTCAAAGAGACAGGTTTTAAAGAGTGTCTTAAATGAAGAGATAGAGAGGTGGAGAGATTTAGGGAGGGAATTCCAAACGTTTAGCGGCACAGACAGCTGAAGGCCGCCAATCGTGGAGCAATTAAAATTGGAGATGCTTAAGGTGCCAGAATTAGATGAATACATGTACCTCGGAGAATTGTCAGTCTGGAGGAGATCAATAGAGCTAGGGAGAGATGAGACCATAGATGGATTTGAAAACAAGGATGAGAATTTTAAAATTGATGTATTGTTTGACTGGGAGCCAGCGTAGGTTGGTGAGCACAGGAGCGATGGGTGATGGGTCTTGGTGTGAGCAAGGACTCGGGCAGCAGAGTTTTGGATGATCTGAAGTTTACGGAGGGTTCAATGTGAGACATTGGGTAAGGAGTGCTCTGGAATAGTCAAGCCTGGGGGTCACAAAAGCATGAATGGATCATTAAATATCCTAATATATACAAACCGATACAAATAAAAAAAGGGGTGGGAAAAGCAAATTGAAAATCAATCGCTGCTACTTTAGATTCCCCCTGTTAAATATGTAGATACTTTCTTTGCAATAAAAGTCGCTCCAGACTCCAAGGGCAGGATTTTACGTGTCTGCGAGCAGGGGGCAGGGCCCGATCGCTGATGCGTGCGGTGACATTGGGGGGATCTCCGGACATCACCACACCCCATTTAAATTTTCAGGAAGGCGGGGACACAGCGAAATCAGCTGTGCTCCTGCCGACCTGTCAATGGCCAATTGAGGCCATTGACAGAGGCAGTTAAGTAATTCAAGGTTGACGGGCAGGCCAGGAGCTCCGGTACGAATTAGAAAAAGCATGAAGCCTCATCCACAGGCGGGATGAGGTTTCATGTAGGTTTGAAAAAATTTTAATAAAGTTTTTTTGTGAAAATTATGGACATGTCCCAACTCATGTGCCACTGTCACATGAGGGGACATGCTAGGAAAATTTTATTTTTCTATTTTTAGCTTTTTTACATCTAGAGCCAATCTCCCTGAGGCTAACTTAGCATGTGCATGAAAGAGCACTCTCTCGATTTTGGGATACCCCCCCCACCGCCCGCACAGGGAACGCATAGCACTTCTGTGCAGATGTCACGAGGGATGGGCCTTAATTGGCCTGCGCACACCCGCCCTTCAACTTCGCCCCTGACGGGTGGAATTTTATGGGCTTTTGAATGGCTTATGGCATGTTATGGCCCCGCCTCCCCCACCATGATGGGCTGTAAAATTCCACCCCAAATGTTGACTTTGAAAAATCTGAAATGACTTGCACTGATATAAGTTACAGATGGACTGCAGGTGATTCACCACCACCTTCTCAAAGGCAATTAGGGATTGGCAACAATTGTTGATCTTGTCATTGATGATCACATCCCAAGGAAGAACAAAATAAAAACGTGTTTCGTGCTCTCAGAATGCCACAATACTTTTGAAATGTAGTCAAAATTTAAACACAGGAAACCATGGCAGCAAATTTGTGAACACCAAATTCTGACAAACAGTGATGAGATACATAACCAGGTAACCTATTCTAGTGATGTTGGTTGTGGGTTATTTATTAAGTATTGCCCTGGAGAACAGTCTTGCTTTTCTTTGAATAGTTCTATAAGTTTTTTTTTCACAGCCTCCTGAGAGGGCCTTTTCTGTTGGTTTAACATCTCAACCAAAAGACAGCAAATCTGACAGTGCGTCACTCCCTCAGTGCTGCACTGTAGCGTCAGCTTGGATTACGTGCTCAAGTTTTCTGTTGCGGAGTTTGAAACCACAGCCTTCTGACTCAGAGGTGAAAATGTTACTGCTGAGCCAAGGCTGACACCTAATACAACAAATACTGCAGGTTTACTGGCAAAGGACAAAATCTGAAATGGGAGGCTGCTCAAAAACAGGATTAGAATAAGAAATGGCCGTAAATATGCCAGGAGAGCCCTGAGATGCCTAACAATACATCCGTGCCTGCAGCACATGTTGGCCAAGCATTTTCAATGAACACACAGCAGAGAGATTAGATCCCCGAAGTCTCAACAGCTTGGCAAGCTTAAAAAATGGTTTCCTTTGGAAAATTTAATACACACAGCAGGTTTGTTTTGAAATACCATTCATTATTGCTGCTTGAATTAGTTTGCTAATGTCAGTTTGTTTAATCAGGAGCGCAGACATATTTTAACAGCATAGGTTATTCTCAGACTCTCTGGCATGTCAAGTTGGCGGGATTTTACGCGTCAACAAGCAGGGGGCGGGGCCGACTCGCCAATGCGTAAAATGACCCGGGATGACATCGGGGGTGGGGGGGGGGGGACTCCCGCGTCACCCTGCCCCATTTAAACTTTCAGGAAGGCAGAAGCGCAGCAAAATCAGCTGCATGTCCGCCAACCTGTCAATGGCCAATTGAGGCCATTGACAGAGACAGTTAAGCAATTAAAGGACCTGCCCACCTAACCTTAAGGTTGGCGAGCAGGCCAAGAGCCCCTGCACGAATTTGATAAAGATCAATGTTTAATAAAGTTGTTGTGAAAATTATGGACATGCCCCAACTCAGGTGACAGTGTCACATGAGGGGACATGTTAGGGAAATTTTACTTTTCTATTTTTAGGTTTTTTAACATTTAGAACCGATCACCCTGAGGCAGCACTTAGCCTCAGTGAGATGAGTGCACAAGCGCAAAAGAGCATGTTATTTTGGGATCCACCCCCCCCACCCCCACCCCCCTACGCGCCCACACAGGGAGCGCATAGTGCTGCTGTGCGGCTGTCAAGCTGGGTGGGCCTTAACTGGCCCGCCCACGTAAAATGGCAGCACGCCCCCAATTAGGGTCGCCGATCAGAAGCACGTCTGTGCATGCCCGCCATTCAACTCCACGCCCCCCCCTCCACCCCCAACAGGGGGAAAATTCAGCCCAAGTGTTTTAATCAGTTTCTCTTGTCCCCTGAGTTTCAATCCAGACCAGCTCCGCTGTATTCATTCCTGAGGGCATAACTATTTCAGAGTAAGAGATGAGACACAGGGATGGGCAATATATGCTGCCCCAGCCAGTGAAGCCCACACCCTTTGAATGAATAAAAAAAAACACAGGACCGCAAAGAATCCTCAATAGTCATTTATTATTTGCTATCCAATCAGGAGAATCTACACGTGTCAGTCAAGCCTCAAGATTTTTATTGAATTCAAATTTTGCCATCTGCCGTGGTGCAATTCAAACCCGAGTTCCCCCAGACCATTACCCTTGGGTCTCTCTCTGGAATATAGTCAAGTGAGAATATCACTGAGTCACCGCCTCCACTGCAGGATCAAAGAGAGTGACACATGTGTTAGCATATGTGCCCTAAGAACATCTCTTGGTTAAGTCTAAAGGCCTCTTCAGGAGAGCGCTGGCCACCACTTGGATGGCCAGTGCATAGTGCACTTCATGACTGTCTGAAACCCCACCCATCTCTGCCCCATTCCACTTGACCAATTGGCAGCAGCTTTGCCCACTGGACACTCAGCTCAGGCACAGGCATTCTCCTAACCCGCACTGCAAGGCTG
The DNA here is from genome assembly GCF_017639515.1 of Carcharodon carcharias. Taxonomy (NCBI): domain Eukaryota; kingdom Metazoa; phylum Chordata; class Chondrichthyes; order Lamniformes; family Lamnidae; genus Carcharodon; species Carcharodon carcharias. Next base: position 23,857,121 of record NC_054475.1, read on the forward strand.
CGCTCTTAGCTTAAATCATGAGGGATACTGGTCCAAACCTTAATAAAGACATTGCAAGGGGCTGTGAGCGCCTCCACCAGTGTTGTTGAAGAAAAAATGTTGCACAGGTAAATATGATGATTTTGTTGCAACTTGTGCAATTTGTGTTTTCTCTGTTCAAAACTTTACTTTTAATGTCCTTTTTTTATACATTCATGGGATCTAGGCATCATTATTATTGGCCAGCATTTATTGCCCATCCCTAACTGCTCTTGAGAAGGTGGTGGTGAGCTGTCTTCTTGAACTGTTGCAGTCCATGTGGTGTAGGTACTCTCATAGTGCAGTTAAGGACCGAGTTCCAGGATTTGACCCAGTGACAGTGAAGGAACAGCAATGTAGTTCCAAGGTAGAATAGTGAGTGGTTTGGAGGGAACTTCCAGGTGGTGGTGTTCCCATCTGTCTTCTGCCCTTGTCCTTCTAGTGATCGTGGTTTTGGAAAGAACTAATCAAGGAGCGTTGGTCAGTCCCTGCATTTCATCTTGTGGATGGTACACGCTGCTGCCACTGTGCGTCGGCGATGGAGGAAGTGAATGTTTGTGGAAGTGGTGCCAATCAAGTGGGTTGCTTTGTTCTGGATGGTGTCAAGCTTCTTGAGTGTTGTTGGAGCTGCACTCATCCAGGCAAGTGGAATGTATTCAATCACGCTCCTGATTTGTGCCTTGTAGTTTGTGGACAGGCTTTGGGGAGTCAGGAGGTGAATCGCTTGCCGCAGGATTCCTAGCCTTTGACCTGCTCTTGTAGCCACAGTATTTATATGGCTAGCCCAGTTCTGTTTCTGGTCAATGGTAACACTATGATGTTGATAGCAGGGGATTCAGCAATGATAATGCCATTGAATATCAAAGGATGCTGGTTAGATTGTTTTGAAATGAAATCGGTTAGCTCTGTCTGTCGCTTGCTGCTTATGCTGTTTGGCATGCAAGTAGTCCTGTGTTGTAGCTTCACCAGGTTGACCCTCAAGTTTAGGTATGCCTGGTGTTGCTCCTGGCATGGACTAATAATCCAAAGAACCAGGGTAATGTTCTGGGGTTTGAGGTTCAATTCCCACCACAGCAGATGGTGAAATTTGAATACAATCAGTGAAAGCCTGGAGTTGAAAATCTAATGATGTCTTGCACTCTTCATTGAGCCAGGGTTGATCCCCTGGTTTGGCAGTGATGGTAGAATTGGGGATATGCCAGGCTGTGAGGTTACAGACTGTGGTTGAGTACAATTCTGCTGCTGCTGATGGCCCACAGTGTCTCATGGATACCCAGTCTTGAGTTGCTAGTTCTGTTCAAAATCAATCCCATTTAGCATGGTGGTAATGCCACACAACACAATGGACGGTATCCCCGGTGTGAAGATGGGACTTAGTCTCTACAAGCTCTGAATGGTGGTCACTCCTACTGACAGTGTCATGGACAGATGCACCTGCAGCAGGCAGGTTGGTGAGGATGAGGTCAAGTATGTTTTTCCCTCTTGTTGGTTCCCTCACCACCTGCCGCAGACCCAGTCTCGTAGCTATGTCCTTTAGGACTCGGACAGCTTGGTCTGTGGTGGTTCACTGAGACACTCTTGGTGATGCACATTGCTTCCTCCAAGTGGTGTTCAACATGGGGGAGTATTGATTCATCAGCTGAGGGAGGGCAGCATGTGATTATCAGCAGGAGGTTTCCTTGCCCATATTTGACCCGATACGATGAGAGTTCATGGGGTCTGGAGTCGACGTTGAGGACTCTCAGGGAAACTCTCTCCTGACAATACACCACTGTGCAGCCACCTCTGCTGGGTCTGTCCTGTCAATGGGGCAGGACAGACCCAGAGATGCTGTTGGTGGTATCTGGGAGATTACCTGTAAGGTATGATTCCGTGAATATGACAATGTCAGGCTGTTGCTTGACTAGTCTGTGAGACAGCTCTCCCAATGTAGGCACAAGCCCCCAGATGTTAGTCAGGAGGACTTTACAGTGTCGACAGAGCTGATTTTGCCTTTGTCATTTCCGGTGCCTAGGTTGACACTGGGTGATCTAGCAGCTTGATACAGCTGAGTGACTTGCTAGGTCATTTCAGAGACAACCACATTGCTGTAGATCTGGAGTCACATGTGGACAGATTTCCTTCCCTAAAGGACATTAGTGAACCAGATGGGTCTTTACAACAATCGACAATGGTTTCATGGTGATCATTAGACTTTTAGTTACAAATTTTTATTGATTGAATTGGGATTGGTGGGATTTGGACCCCCCCAGAGTATTATCTTGGGTTTCTGGATTATTAGTCCAGTGACAATATCGCTTTTCCACCACTCCCCGAGCAATTCCTATTTCTAGGTCACTGACAAAACAAAAATGGGAGCCAAAAAAGAGAAGTACGTTAAGGTCCAACGTTCAATATTAGCCCACAGCCATCATTGCCTCTGTAACTCTGCTTTTTTGCTATTCCACAAGATATAATTGCCCATGAATTTGGCTTGCCATCAGCAAATGATCAGGGTATTGCTGGGAAATACTTGAATTGCTTGAAGCGCAAATTATTTTTTTTGGACCTGCCATCCATCCAACATGCCTGTATTTGTTTTCTGTTGATGCATCTTTGTTAAGCAGCCCTGGTACCTCCTGATCTTGCTCCTTTAGCAAGGGTAAGATTCCAGGAATGCTATCAGGAGGTAAAACTTCCCCCAGTGTCCATTGCAGAATATAACTAATTATTGTGATTTCTAGGCTGGTGTCTGAGTGGGGCAGAGACGAAAAGAACCTAAGATATTGGAATGTGGGGACCTATCCTATCTCTTACATTAAATCCAGTGGTGATGCAGAAAGCATATGTTAAGTGGGGTTTTCAATAAACATTTCCAATTCATTTGTTGCACTCTTCCCCAAACCTAACTTGCTGTGAACAAATGTTCAAGGCAGAGGCCTTTTTCAGCATAATATGTGGAGTAAATGAGTTGGTTCAGTAATTTCTTCACTTCACCCCTCTACTAACTATGATATCCCTTTTGTCAGTAAGTCGCTGGAATAAGTTTTGAATAAGCCTAGCTTTTATAGCCAGGTAAAAGTTAGTCAGAAATAATACAGAGAATGCAGCTGTCAAGAGAAAATTCTTGGCATTGAGAATTAATGAAAATCAGAAATCTATTTCATTACTGGACCAAAAATGTTGAAATGTGAATGGGAAAACTACAAGAAATAATAACCAATCATATCTCAAACTGCAAATGGAAAATAAACTCTTTCATGGGGAATAATGAGAAGTCCAGCAAACAGGAATCTGAATAGATTAACCCACATAAATATTTTTACACAGTGGAAACTCTTGTCATCCAGAGTATTTCTTTTACATGTATACAGTATTTGAAGCGTGACAAACTTCTGACTCGGTTGCCAAGAAGTTTTATGTCTAGGTCAGGATTAATTATCTTTGGATGATTATTGCTGCAGAACAGTTGGCTAATTCACAATAGTTGTACCTCAGCTTATTTAAAGTGTTCCTTCAGGCTGAATTAACGCTCAGATTGCCTTCCCGTAACAAGAATAAATAAAAACGATCTTTTGTAGCTGGGATTAAAGTCTGCAATTCTTACATTCAGCATGGCATTCACACAGAAACATTAGGAGCACAATATTTATTCAGCAGAAGTCAGCAAGATGTGTTTCTTCAAATGCAGTCAAACATTGCTCTTCAAATGTTTACATTAGTTTTGTTGTTTTCCATAAAAAAAATGTCATTGCAATTAAAAGTGATAAATGTTAAAATGTTAAAAGTGAAAATGAAAGCTCCATCCCCACTGGCAAGATACTCCGGTTAGACTGAAGAGCTATTTCAAACGTAGGGTGATAGAGAACAAGTACTGCAGAGTTGCTAATCAATTTGTTTGATGTTTAAAAGGTGGCTCTCAAAATACAGACTTATTTCATTGGTAACCATTCAATAATATTTGTGTTACAATTATTTGTAGTCCAGTATTATTTGTAATGCACAATGCTTGTACCATTTCTCCCGGTAGTGCTCATGATGAGTTGGAGATATGGGACAGATAAATTTATCAGGGCCAATGATTTGCAGTGATTGCAATAACATGTGACTTCTTTCATATAATGTAAAATTGTCAATGACACTTTCAGGCTCAATTTGTATGATCATGTGTAATTTACATACAAACCATAAATCAATTACCATGATTTCTATTAGCTAATTTTATCTTTTACCTTTTCTTAAAGCTATGGAATGCAGGGATGGGTGGTAGAGAAGATGTCCCTATGTTGCAGTTAGGAACTATGTACACCAATACAGGGGATTTGGAGAGCCATGCGAATTAGTATTATTAAGGGGGTGGTACTGGGGTTTGGAAGCAATATAAGCATGGGTCATGGGATGTGAGAAAACAGGGAATGGGGCTGTGGGCACATTAGAATGGGCAGTGCCACTGCTTGGCAGCATTGGGAAGGGGATTTGAGGATCCAGTTAGGAGTCAAGAGGGGTGTCAGTGTATGGAATGCAGGGGAAGTCCTAGGGTGTGGGAAGAGTAGGATAGAACACCATTTGAGAGTAACGGAATGAGGATATCAGCTCTGGTAGAAATGGGAATAGCGTGATGGGAATTGGGAATAGGGGGTGGGAAAGTCCTTGTATGCTTTGTACAGATTCCCAAAGATGCAGGCCCACTGGGAGTGGATGCAGAGGTTGGCAATGGTGGTAGGGTGGAGTTCGGGTGAGTCAAGGCTGCAATGGCTGTGGTGGCATGGCAGCACTCAGAGGCTTCCCTTTGTGTGTGACTGTGAGGAGTAGGATGGAGATTGCAACAGTAGGAGAGGGATTGTGGAATGCCATTGGCAAAAGCATGCCAACTGTGTTTCCTGATGGTAGGTAAGGAAGAGGTCTGGTGGTAGCATGAGAGTGAGGAGAACCAACAGGGGAATGTGGGGAGGGGGAAGAAATTATAGCTCATTGTGGGAGGAGTCAGAGGCCATGCTGAATGGTGAATAAGGGGAAAATACCAAGGTACCTTGACAGGGCAGTGATGGGTGTATTGATACAGAAGGTGGAGTTGGATGAAGTAGAATAAGAAGTTATCACTTCCTAGGGTTTGGTTTATCCGGCACTGACCTGGGGAATCTGATGCAATTTAAAATAAATATTGCTGAGCATCTGTTTGAAATATTAAATACTAATGAAGCAGTGAAATAGCAATTATTTAAAATAGATATTTATAGCACTGAGGGGGAAAGGAGAAATTGCAGTAATGAGAGAAGGCAAAAGGGAGGGACAAGTGTGCTTTTGTTGGGTTGTCTCAGACTACATTGGACGTAAGAGATCTGACTGGAGGCAAAGGTCATTCCTTCAAAGTACATTTATTTACATAACTAACTTTATACAAGGTAACAGTATATTGGGAAAAAGCTATTGCTTCTCTCTTCGAATTCTCTCCCTCTTCTCTCTCTTAAAGTGACATCATTATGTCAGAGCTCCTTATGCACATAGAGTAGGATCAGAACTAACCCTTAACTTTACATCTCCCCCTAAGTCTTTATCCCTACATTATTATATACACATCCTCCTACACCTCCCCACAAAGTCCCTGATGTTTAAAGGGGTAGTCTCCTCGGTAGTTTCACCAATCTCCCTGAATGTGTGCAGAATTCTTTTTGAGGTTATTGAGGATCTATTTGCTCTGACCACTTTCGTTGAGGGTTGTCGCTCCTTGTTTCCCTTGTTAGTGGTTCAGTAGGCTTAATGCATCAGGATATGCAGTCCATCCTGCTAATGGTTTTCTGTTCATTGAAATCAAAGCACTCTTGTTTCTTCAGGTGATGCCTGTTTCTGTCTGAACCAGATACTATCTCGGCTGTTGTAAATCTTCCATTTCGGCACTTTCTCACATGCAGGTCTCTAATCTACACCATCTCTCCCTTTGGAGACTGGGAAGGTCATGAATCCTGTGTCATTGGTTGAAAGTGCATGCTTGACATACTCTGTAACTTTCTTCCCTTTGCCTGGCACGACCATGGTCTTCTACTGTGACATTTGATATCAACGTGTGGAGAAAGAAAGGAAGTTAGCTTCTTGGCCTGCAGCGTGGGACGAAACCTGCAATTGTGGAGACCAATAGCATAGCTGGGCTAACTCAAAGTCTTCATATTTTCTGAGTAGATATTTTATAGTACAAACCCCTCTCTCAGCCTTTCCATTGGCCTGAGGTTACTTTGGTGAACTTGTGACGTGGACAAATCCACATGATGCTGCAAAGGATTGGAAACACTCATTGGTGAATTGTGGCCCCTTGTTAGAGATGAAGATATCCGGAATGCTGTGTGTGGAAACATGCTGTTCAGATAAGTTATAATCACAGCACTGGCTAGGCCATCATTTATTGCCCATTCCTAGTTGCCCTTGAGAAGGTGGTGGTGAGCTGCCTTCTTGAACCGCTGCAGTCCATGTGGCGTAGGTACAACCACAGTGCTGTTTGGAAGGGAGTTCCAGGGTTTTGACCTAGCGACAGTAAAGGAACGGTGATATATTTCCAAGGCAGGATGATAAGTGGCTTAGAGGGAAACTTCCAGACAATGGGTGTTCCCATCTATCTTCTGCCCTTGTCCTTCTAGATGGTAGCAGTCATGGGTTTGGAAGGTGCTGTCTTAGGAGCCTTGGTGAGTTCCTGCAGTGCATCTTGTGGATAGTACATACTGCTTGTTGGTGGTGGAGGGAGTGAATGTTTGTGGATGGGTTGCCAATCAAGTGGGCTGGATGGTGTCAAGCTTCTTGAGTGTTGTTGGATCTGCACTCATCTAGGGAATTATAGAGTTTTCCATTACACTCCTGACTTGTGCATTGTAGATGGTGGACAGGCTTTGGGGAGTCAGGAGGTGAGTTACTCACTGCAGGATTCCTAGCCTCTGACCTGCTCTTGTAACTACAGTATTTATATGGCTCGTCCAGTTCAATTCCTGGTCAATGGTAACCCTCCCCACCCCCACCCGCCGAATGTTGAATGGCGCAGATGACGCTGTTGAAGACCATGAGCAGAATCATCCCAGATTTGCGCTGAGTGCGATAGCGGGCGGGAAATAGAACATTTTACCCACTGGCCACAATGGTGGCTTTTCACGCCATATCATCCCAATCCCACCTCATTAATCATGCATTCCCGGGCTCTCATTCGCCCTTCATGCCATCACCTCGCCCCTTCCTCATGCTAGGCACCATATTTAAGGTATAGCCACATGCATATCTCTCTTATATCCAGCCCAGGACTGCTACACAGAAGACATGGCTCTGAAAGGCAAGAAGACTGCATACCTACCTCCACTGATTCAGTGACGCATCCCTCGCGTGCCTTTTGGATGCCGTGAAGGCCCGCTGTGATGTGTTCTACCCCTACTTGGGGCAAAGGCCAGCAAGCAAAGTCACCAATCCAGCATGGGAGATGGTGGTAGTGTTGTCAGTGCCAATGCCATGCAAAAGAGGACAGCCACCCAGTGCCACAAGAGGATGAATGGCCTCATCTGTTCCACAAGGGTAAGTCACTCTTTTCATCACTCTCAACTCGCACACTCCCAAACATATCACACATCCACATGGATCTCACACCCCATGGGACAACATCCCTAACTCTCACACACACCTTCACATCTCAATCAGGCTCATATCCTCTTGAGCTCGCATCCTCATCCTGTCCATGGCTCCGTTCACCACACAAACATTCAACGCAGTGCCATGTGTCCTGCTCACACTCTTTCCATCTGTTTCCATGCAGGAGAAGCTGACTCACAGCAGCAGGGAGAAGTCCCAGATCTGGGGTGTAGTGGCCCACATTAAGCCCCTCACTTACTTTGAAGGTCATGCCATCGCGGCAACTGGTGAGGACACTGACCGTGCCTGCGCCAATGGTAAGGTGGGTGGCAAACACCCTTGTGAGGATCCTGCACCACATCATCCCTCTCTCAATGCAACTGAGTGCTCTCTCTCCTGCTTTTGACTGTGCTACCATGCACTAATTACCTCTAACACAAAAATAGAATTACCTGGAAAAACTCAGCAGGTCTGGCAGCATCGGCAGAGAAGAAAAGAGTTGACGTTTCGAGTCCTCATGACCCTTCAAAAGCATTAAGTGAATCCAAGGAAGGGGTGAAATATAAGCTGGTTTAAGGTGTGTGTGTGTGTGTGTGTGTGCGTATGTGGGGTGGGGGGGCGGTGGTGGTGGTGTGGTTGTAGGGACAAGCAAGCAGGGATAGAAGCAGATCATCAAAAGATGTCACAGACAAAAGAACAAAAGAACACATAGGTGTTGAAGTTGGTGATATATATCTAAATGAATGTGCTAATTAAGAATGGATGGTAGGACACTCAAGGTATAGCTCCAGTGGGGGTGGGGGGAGCAGAAAAGATTTAAAAATATTTAAAAATAATGGAAATAGGTGGGAAAAGAAAAATCTATATAATTTATTGGAAAAAACAAAAGGAAGGGGGAAGAAACAGAAAGGGGGTGGGGATGGAGGGCGTTCCTTAGCACTTGAGAGAAAGAGAAAAAGTTTCTTGTTGAGGCGTTGGATGAGACGAAGAATAAAATGAAACTGGGGGCACGCGCAGCTATAAGTTCACCCCTTCCTTGGATTCACCTAAAATGAGGCTAATGTGGCAACGTTGTTCAAAGTAGTGCCTCAAGGGAGGGTTACTAAGAAAGTACTGTGGCCATCCATTCTTCATCTCGCCTTTGAGCATCTCATATTTCTTGCAACTTCCACTCTGTTGCTAGCAAGTATTGAGTAGTTAAAGTCATGAAGGCCTTGACTTCTTCAATGAAAGTTTCATCTTCTCATTCTGGGTAGTTGGTGTGTATCCATGACAGGGCGTCAGCTGTAGTTTGGTATTTACTCTGCATAGTCCATAGTAGTGTCACATCGCACCAGCCTCAACCTGAGTCTCGGGATTTGGGCTGGCATCTTTGCAATTTCTTTTATGTTCAACAAAATTACCAGGGGTTTGTGATCAGTTTCAATCTTGGACTGTTGGCCCAAAATGTTACCAGAAAATTTTTCCATGCCCAAGACTCTGTGAGGGCTTCTTTCTTTATGACAGCACAGTGATGTTTAATCTTGTTTAAGGACCTTGATGCATAATAGACAGGTCTTCTGATTCCATCACTCTAGACCTGGAATAACACTGCTTGCAGTCCTGTTGCTGACGCATCCACCGCCACAATAGTTGGAAGCTCGGTATCATAGTGAGCTAGGATCTCCGAAGATATCAACATCATTTGGATTTGTTCTAATGATTGCTGCTGATGTTCAGTCCAGCATCATGCCTGCTCCAGTCGTAACAATTGTCTTAGAGGTTCATTTACTTAAGATAGGCGAAGTAGGAACTTTCCCAGTTGGTTCACCATACCCATAAACCTTTGCAGTTCAGTGATATTCCTGGGCAGCAGGAATTCTTCTATGGCTTTTGTCTTCTGTTATTCTGCAATGATTCTTGTTGCCTGCATAATGTGGCCTGGGAATTTTATTGGGTGTTTGGAAAACTCACACATCTCATTGAGCGCTAAGCCAGCGTCTTGCAGTGTTCTTAATACTTCTGTTACTCTTTTGTCATAGAAGCATAGAAACTAGGAGTAGGAGTAGGCCATTTGGCCCTTTGAGCCTGCTCCGCCATTCATTATGATCATGGCTGATCATCCAACTCAATAGCCTTCTCCTGCTTTCTCCCCATACCCTTTGATCCCTTTCGCCCCAAGAGCTATATCTAATTCCTTCTTGAAAACATACAATGTTTTGATCTCAATTACTTTCTGTGGTAACGAATTCCACAGGCTCACCACTCTCTGGGTGAAGAAATTTCTCCTCATCTCAGTACCTTTCTTCTACCTAAAGAAGAAGAGTTTCTGAAGAAGAGTCACATGGACGCAAACATTAACTTTGTTTCTCTCTCCAAAGATGCTGCCAGACCTGCTGAGTTTTTCCAGCATTTTCTGTTCTTATTTCAGATTTCCAGCATCTGCAGTATTTTGCTTTTACTTTCCTACCTATCTTGTCATGTTCTTCCTTTGTTGATTCATGGATTAAAACATTGTCCATGTGGCATATGACACATTCCATGCCTTCTAGTATGTTGGACATTGTCCTTTGGAAAATTTCAGGTGTGGACGTGATGCCAAAAGGCAGACAGTGAAAACAGTAACATTAAAAAGGTTACGAAGGTGGTTAGAAGTTTTAACTCCTGATCTAGTGGTAACTGCCAGAATCTACTGTTTGTATCAAGCTTGGTGAAGGTTGTACTCTTCGCATGTTTGGCTAGGTTCTTGTCTAGCTATGACATTGGATGTATTTCTTGTTCCACCACCTTGTTCCATTGCATCAGGTCAATGCAGATACAGATGGAGCCATTTGATTTTGGAACTGGTACCATACCAAAGCACCACCTGGTTGGTTAATGACTGGCAAAATACCTCTTGTTGAAGCACTGCCTCTACATCATTCCTTACCCATTTCAGAAGTGGGTGTGGGATCTTCCTGGGTGTTAACAGACAAATAGATTTTGCATCTATCTTGAGTGTGATGTGGTACACAGTTTTCAATTTTCCTAAGCCTCTGAAGAGTTTTGAAAATTCTGTTCTAAATTCGTTGTCATTGATTTCACCAATTTTAAGGATTAGGTTCAGACCTATACAGAGTTTGCTGCTCAACAAAGAGCATTCCTGGTTCTATAGACATATAGTCCCTCAGATATTTTCTTACCTTTGTACTTTAGTGTCGCATCAAGCTGACCTTTAACATTTAGCTTGATTTCTCCCGGATCTTGGAGTTGGTTGATGAAGGTTGCAGAGTGATTTTTTGCAGCCAGTGAATTCTATCAGATCAAACTGAGATTCTAGCTCCTGTACACAATTTAAATTCTGTATGATGTCCAATTACTTCAATGTTAGCGGTCCAGTATTGATGTGTTGATGTGTTTTCTGTTTTATTTCCCCTAGGAAGGTGATTTCCTGGTTGTTTGGTTCCTGTATTTCTTGTATAGAGCTTCCTATAAAATATTTCTCTTTATCCTTTGCAAGCACAGAATGTTTTGAACAACATATTGTTTTAAAATGACCAACCTGGTCACACCTATGGCTCTGTGTGGTTTGGGCAGGGCATTCTTCCCACCTTATGGGCCTTCTTCCCTCCTGAGTGAAAACTTTGGAAAATGGCAGATGGCGCCCTTTCAGTGCACTTCCCTGGTTGCTGCCGTGATATACTTTCAGTTTTGCATCCCATAAAGTGAATGGCCTCATCGGGCTGTTCCTGCAGGATTTCTCTCACCCCTCATGAGCACTCAATCTTGCCTTCACTCTTTGGCCTGCCTAGCCAGTTGTCCAGCTTGTAGAAAGTCAGACAGGATTTCTTCTAAAACAACAACCACTATTCTATCACTTATCAATTTGTCTTTTAATGTTCCGTACTCACAATTGTCAGGCAAACAGTGGAGATCATTCATGAATGAATTGATTCCTTCACCTGGTTTTTGAATTTGTCAGTTGACTTTTGCCCTGTATGACAATGTTTTGATGGAGACTGAAGTATGAGTCAAAAGCTCCTAAGACATTGTCCTTGTTCACCCCTTGCCTGGCCAATGCATCATCTGTGCTGATACCAATTGCATATAACAAAGTGCTAACTTGGTCCTTGTCATTTTTCCTCGCAAGACCCGAAGCACTGTGATACCAAATGCAGCGCTTTCACCAGTTTTGCCATTGCTCAACATGTCTGGGGTCTCCTACATTCCAGAACAACTCTGGGAGAGGTAGGGTAGATGTCATAGCTCACCCTCATCTGAGATTCCCATTTATTGCACTGCTTTCCTTGCTAGCTACCGGGCTGTCCTCACGTTTTCCTTCTCTGGTCTAATTACTGGGTTGGCCTCGAAGACCTTCAACCGCTGTCTCTGCTGCTGCTGGGCTTCTCTTCAGACTGCTTCCTGCATTTTGTTTAGTCCTTCCCTGTGGGTATAGTCATTGCTGCCACCACCTGTTATTGTTGGGTTGTCTTGGGAGACATTAGGTGTCTAACTCTGTTAAGAGATCTGGCTGGAGGCAAATATCTTCCCTTCAAAATAAATTTATGTACATAACTAACTATATACAAGATCACAGTACATTGCGATGGAGCTACTGGCACTTTCATCTCTATCAGACTGACATCATTATGATGTAGCTCCTTACACACATGCTCAGTAGCTATTATTAAATTGTGTTAGAGTTAACCCTTTACTCTACAGCAGGTAGTATTGGTCCAGAGATTTTATCAGCTCAAATGTACTGTGGACAACAGCATCATCTAACTTGGAGATTAATCTTGGAGGTCTCACTTGAGGAGGTTAGTGAAATGAATGGCTTTCATAAAGGAAATTGAGACACAGGCAAAACAGACAAGCAGGAAGGGAATAGCATGTTGAAAAATAATACAACAGGAAAGTGTGATGAGAATTGAATATTACAGGTACAAGAAAGTGTACCTCATAAAGAAGACTTTTAATTTATTATGCTCATTGATAGTATTTTTAAAATGCTATACATCGTAATATTCCAGAAACATGATACAAGAAGAATTGGTATTTTCAAGATTGTGTACATTGCATTGATTGTGGATTTCTGCTTAAACGTAAAGAGCATCAAAACACATGATTAGTGATTTAAAATTTCATTGCATCAGCATTATCAGGTTATTTTGGGTAGTTAAATACACTGAAATCAACTCTGCACTATACATGGCGCACCAATGCTGGTTGTGCACAGTCACTCTGCTGCAATAACATCAGGCTGTTAAACAATGTGCTCCATTTTAAATTGGCAGCACACCAACTGGGGCACAAATTCCCTCTGCCAAGCTTATAACAAGAAACCTTTGTAACAATTAAGCCAAAGAAAAAAAATCAGTGTATTTCAACAGAATGCTACTGTCCTGGATGAGGTACAATTATATTGCAAAGTTCTCGATGATCTCTAAACTCACTCATGAGAACAAAGCAGTGATTTACAATAGTGTAATATAAATTATATGCCTCATTCATAATTCTCTCTGGTTATATCTCATTTTAATTTCCACAGAGCAACATTATATACTACATTCTCAGGGAAGATCTCAAGCATGAATCCTTGTTTGTGTTCTGTTTCTGGTGCTTGTAACCTATTCAGGTCAATTTCATGGTCAACATGCATATGTTATTCAGCAGTCCATGCAAGGGATGTATTGGTAATTTAGAAAGGATCTCATACCAGCCTGTAAAAGCTCTCCATCAATACTCAAAGCTGAAACCTCTAGAAATATAAAACTGACACCACAACAACATCCCCCCCACTGCCCCCCACCTTCCCCCAGCCCAATCACCCAGTCTTTAGCTTGAAGCTGATAACATCCTACAGATATTGTTAATGTTACAGACCCAGTTCTACCAAGAAAGAATGATGCTGTGGAGAAACAGAGCCGGCCATGTGACGTTTTCCCGCATAGGTACTATGCTGTCAGCTACTTGTCAACGTGGTTCTCTGTGCTGGTGGAACTAACCGCACCAACTCAATCACCTAATAGTGCTGTTGTTGAAGTTGTTAGTGGCATTGGGATCTGTCCTATTAACACAGCACAGAAGACAAAGGCAAGAAGAGGAAATGTTTACAGTGTTTTGGATGAACCGATGGCTCCTGGAATTACGTGATGAAGGATACCCATTTTGTTTCAAAATGTGTTTTAAGAGCAAATCAACAACACCAGGAAACACTGTTTCTCTGTTGAGACTGGATGTTAATAGTTTACTTCTTGCAAGACGACAGTGGATGTGAATGTTCCATAAATCTATTATAGTATGTGGGAAGTGAGGAAATAGTGGGAGAAGCATGTTTCCTATTTTTGAAACACATATATTGAAATCTGAAGTTCATAGCAGAATGTTTGATCCAAAACTTGGTTTGGCAAGAATAAGAATGTGATCCTTTAGATTGCAAGCCTTTAGAAATTTGGATTTATTCAGAAGATAGGCACTTGTTGCCTTCACTCATTTTCTCACTTCTTGTTCTGTTCAATTCTGACGTTAACATGTGTATCTTTTAATGCAAATGACTCCTTAAATCACAAATGCAAAATGAAAACCAAATTTTGTGCATCACTATTACGGTTGCATTAATCTACTGCAGGATGATGCTTGTGGTTTTGCTGAAACAAGAGACATTCTGACAAAACTTTTCATGTTGCACTCATCAGGACAGATGCAAAATACCAAATTTCAAAGGGAACAGCAATTTATACTGCATGAGAAAAGGGTGTTGATTGGTTGACAAGTTGACTTAGATTAGTCAAGTCATCAACACTGACAATGCACCAGGAAACTATTGTCCCCCACGCTTTAGTTTAATTCAAAAAAGGCTCAATGACTCTACATGGTCCTTTTGCTGCAGAGGATAGGTCCCTGAATATGAATGCATGTAGCTTCTAGCAAGAATAAGTGAGCTACATTATGAACCCAACTGATAATCTTAAAGTGGCTATTTGTGTAATTCTTAGTGTACAGGATTGTTCAGCAGACACTGTCCAATTGCAGAACCTCATCTAATATTAAACATCATGTTCTGAGTTTTGCAAGCATGGGCTGGTTGAGTACGATCTGTACTCTGTCTATTGTGAATGGTTAAAGTGATGTGCTGTTTGATATGATCCACCAGTCATCAGGACGTATGGCCTATGTACCTGACATCGCACCAGAACTGAAATTCATATACCACACCCCTCCAGATTGCAGCATATCCCTTTGGCCATTCACAATAGGTAGAGCACTGACTATAGCCAACCAACCCATGCTTGCAAAACTTGGAACATAACGGGCGGGATCTTCTGTTCCTGTCAGCAGTGGGTATCGTGGCAGGCAGGGGAACTTAAATTTGGAAGAAGGCCAAAAATCTGTTTCCTGACGGCGGGATGAAGTGTTGGAATTTAGTTCTTGGGACTTTAAAGGCAGGTTAATGGCGGGTCAAGCAAACAAGCAATGTCAGGAATCCCTTTTGCATGCATTAGCATGTCATGCATGCTCAATAAAAGGCCATCCCATCAGAGTTGAGATCCTCCTCCAAATTAGGTTCCCTGCCAGCGAGAAGTTAGAAAGTTCAGTTTTACAACTGTGCCTAAGTGACGTGCATTTGGCGAGCTTCATTTCTTCCATGACTTTGAGTCAGTAGATGCTGCTTTCGCTGTTTTGAGGACTGCTCATAGCCTCACTCATATTGGGTGCCAGTTGCAAAAGCTGTGCCAAGGCTAGGCATGGGAGGCAGGGCCCATGGGGCAGGGGGGAAGGATGGAGAGAAGGAAGGATCAGTGGGTGGAGGACCTGTGGAGAAGGGTGGAGTGAAGACAGGACAGGTGAGGCAGGACCAACAGGGGAGGGTAGAGCAAAGGAAGGACCCAGGAGAGGGAGGACCAATGGGGATGGGTAGGAGATTGTCCAAGGTATCCTAGAAGGGTAAGCATATCACAAATGTCTTGGTCCCATTGTGGAGTGCTCAAAGGTCTCTCTGAGCAGTGAGCATCATGGAGAGATGTGTCTAAAGGGTGTGGTCCATGAATTCCTGAATTTTGTCCTAGGGGTTTGAAGGAGGGTACTGAGATTCAGAGGCTACAGTCACAATCAGAGGATGGAGTTGGTTCTGGTAGGGGAGAAGTGCAAGGGGGTGTGGATGTTCTCATGGCGAGGGTCTTGGAAAGTCAGGGCACAACTGGCCTCAAGAATGGGAGGGGTCAGGATCAAGAAGGGCATGTCATGTCGACAGTGAAGGGAATGGGGGGAAAGCAGGAATGCCACAAAACTATAATTGGGTCAAAGGAGAGACTGAATGGTTAAAGAAGGGAGAGAAATTATCAGGCGGTGATTGTGGATCAGGATGGTGGGGGAGCTTGGTGAGTAACTGAGGGAGGGTAGAATGTGTTGAAAGTGCTGCCAAACCCCACATGCACCATCTTCAATTCCTAAAAGTTGTTGCGCAGTTACTTGAGGGAGAGACGGAGGCATAATGATAACGTCATTGGACTAATAATCCAGAGGCCCAGGCTAATGCTCTGGGGACACAGGTTCAAATCTCACCTGGTCTAGACTACATGTGACTCCAGACCTGGAGCAATGTGGCTGACCCTTAACTGCCCTCTGAAATGGCCTAGCAAGCCACTCAGTTCAAGGGCAATTAGGCATGGGCAACAAATGTTAGCCTCGTTAGTAATGCCAACATCCCATGAAAGAATAAAGTGAAAAAAACTAAAACTTTGCAGCATTCGATATGGGACAGGGTCTCAGAATGGGTGGGAGGAGTTAAATACTCATCTTTTTGAGCAGAGTGAAGGGGCACCCTATTAACTGAGTACAGCTCTTGAGATTCCAATGCCCAATAAGGCAGTATTGTTCCATGACTAATGAGTTGCATTCCAGAGGAAACGAATCAAGGTCTCGAGCTGCTGTACCCTCTGTGCTGATTGGCATCTGCTGCTGTCGGATGAAAGGATGAAGGGAGGGAGGGAGGTGGATACCTCCAAGGTGCATGAGTAGTGGATGGCAGCAAAATCCCAACTCCAAGCCTCCTTACCCCCCAGTAAATGGTTCTGGCTCCTCCTCCCTATGGGTGCCTGATGGCACCTCTCTAACTCCTTGAGGAGAAGGGGCATCTAGAGGGAGGTCAATGTGCCCTGTCCCCGTCTCGCCTAGCCGCTGCTGCACTGCATCAATGCCTAGAGTGATGCAGTGCAGGTCCGAGCACATATCTGGCAGCCACTGTGTCTCCTGCTGGACCTGGGTTTCCAAGGCGGCTTTCCACAGAGGCAGTCGAGTGCTTGCATGCTGGAGCTATGACAGCAGACAGAACAGACAGACTCCTCCAGCCTTCGGTCCAGTTTGCGCATGGCCTCTGGCAACACTGCATGATGTTTCCATGCTTGTCTCTGCATCTCCAACAGGTGTCTTAAGGCTGAGTCCAGAGGCTTGTCATTCTCTTCGGGCTCAGCAGAGGCCTGGTCTCCAGCAGTCCCCCAAGTGTCAGAGACTTGGCTGTCACTGCCTCCACCAGCTGTGGACCCGTGTCAGTGATGTGCTCACCAGATTGTGATCACCAGATTGTGATCCCGAGCCTAACGTAAAACTTGGACCTGCCAAGGTGAGTGTATCAGCACTGGTGGAGGGCAGGAGAATGCATTGACAGTGCATCCTCTGAGATTTCTGAGGTATCCTCCTCAGGAGGTGATTTTGGAGCTGGGCTGTGGAGTGTCTGGGTGGCAGGCTTCCCCTGTTTCTTACCCATACCTGGAAAAGAAAAAAGAAGGATTTTGTGATTGACCACACAGGCTTGTAAATTAGAGACATCGCACAGTCAGTGCATGTAACTGAAATCTGCAGATTGGATGCATCCTCACTGTCTTCCTGGGAAAGCCCTATCTCGCCTTCAGCACCGGCATGGCCCTGCTCCTCCTTGGCTGTGTTGGCCTCCTGCATCTCATAAGGTGTAAGGACTGGGATGTCTGCCAATCCCCTCCAGTCTTGGCCTGCTCCTGCTGGTTGTGGTCATTCTTCCACTGCAGGAAGACAGAAGAATTGGTTGTGATTCCAATGGTTGCATGAGCAGTTCAGGAGCATGCATGCCTTTGGCTGCTGCTAAGCCCTCCCCAGTAAGTGATTAAGAAACCATTTCTACTGCAACTATGAGATTGAGAACATAAAGTGGCTGGCACACATTCGTTGCTGATGTCCCATCTGCTGGCTGTGTGTGGTGTCCCTATGGACTCCAACCCTTAGGCTGCCTGATGCCCTTATGAGTTATGAGAGTGTCACTTTAGGGTGAGTGGATGGTGCACTTACCCTGGCGGAGCATAGCAGATCATTCAACCTTTCCTACACTGCTGGCTGGTTCCTTTTTGGGTCCCATGGGTGCTAATCACCTCCTGACCTCCTCCCAGGCCACTGTGATCAGACGGGAGGGTCTCCTGCTGCCATATCTGGGAAACAGCACTTCCTGTGTTTCCTGGACGGCCTAGAAGTGAATCTCCAAAGAGGCATCGCTGAACCGTGGGGTTGAAGGTTGTTTTCTTCTCTGTGAGATTCTTGTTCAATGTAGAATGACAGCCAGACTGAAGTTCCTGGCTTACAGTGAGTGAATGGCTGTCTGGGTGCCTTTCAAATATGGCACCCGGCCTTTGACACCATTAGGTGATGGCAGGGATGGTGGCTTCCTGTCCACTCCCACCACAAGATGAACTGTGCTCCACACGGATGAATATGTAATGAGCTGAGCAGTGCAAGATTGCATGTGTTCAGCCATCCTGCCCCGCCCCCAATGGGAATCACTTCCGTGCCCGCCACTGGACTTAGACTTCAGAATGGAAGATTCTGCCCAATGTCTAACATTAGATGTTGTTCCATGATTGGACATCACTTGCTGAACAATCCTGAGTAGGTTAAGAATTATATCAACAATCAGTTTAAGATTATCAGTCAGGCTCACAATGTAGCTCACTTACGCTTGCTAGAAGCAACATATATTCATACCCATGCATCTGTCCTCTACAGGCAAATGGAACATATACAGACATTGTGCATTTTTGAATTCAACTAAAGTATGGGGAGCAATAGTTCCCTGGTGTATTCTCCAAGACAATAACTCGACTAATCAGAGTTGATTTGCTAACAATTCAGCTCCCTTTTCTCATGCAATATAAATTATTGCTTATTTTGAAATTTGGCATTCTTGCAACTGACCTGATGAGTACAAGATGAAAACCTTCAACAGTCTGTCTCTTTTCTCAGCAACACTCATGTTCTGAACTGCCAAGTGACTATTATAGTATTATTTACAACACAGCAAATTTTTACATGAATAGAATACATAAAGCTATAAATAATCTATTTACCTGCATTTCTGACTTTGGTTCATCTGCCCCATTTACTTTTGCAGGAAGTAGAGTAGTTTCAAGGTGACTGATCTCACTTTCAGAATGTATCCTGCCAGAAGTGGCACTGATCAAATTATCTGTTCTTGATTGGATAGTTAAATTTTCAGCAAGAGTACTTAAGTCTTCAGAATTATTCAGTGTACTTTTGATTGTAGAAGGAACACCTGTGAGCATACAAATAGATTGAATCATTGAAAGATTTGCGTTGAGTACATGGCTGGTGCCAGTATTCACAGGCTATGAATGTTGTAAGAAATCTGGCTGAGCTTTAACACTAAATGTCAGGGAGTTGGACAAATCTCAGTTTTGATATGTCGTATTGTATTAATTAACTAAGAAATTAATACTTTTCACCACTCTTCTTCCCATTTAACCCTTCTACTAACAGGCCTCTGTTGCATGTCTGTGTATGGGCAGTGAGTGTTGGCAGGCAGATTGACATAGATGATATTGCGGCAGAGCTGAAATTCTCACCCAAAGTTTACACATATACTCTCGTAATCATTGAGACCAGTAAGTATATGTCAGTGTGTGTGTGTATGTAGTGTTAGGAAAAAGAGGTAGTTTAAGTAAGCTATATTTGTACCTGTGGGTGTTAGGAATGAGTTTTAGCTTTAAAGCTTAAGTTTGATTTGTATTTCTGCATCTGTGTGTTAAGAGAAATTGAGTTTTAGTTTCACTTTAAAAGATGAGAGTTTTACGACTGTTGCAGCTGAGTTAAAGAAACCAGAGCAGAGAAACTGAGGTCCAGAGAGGCAGGTCGTTCCCACAGACACACACAGAATAAACTAGAAACAGCAGTTTGATTTGGAAGCTGTTTGAGTTCAGTTGGTTTTGAAGACAGCTGCCAGGAGAGACTGGAGCAAATGAGGAGAGTGTGAGAGGAGGGCCCTGGGACAGACAGTCAGCAGCACCTGAGGAGAGTGCGAGAGGAGGACCCTGGGATAGGCAGTCAGCAGCACCTAGAGAATCTAGTCTATCTAGAGGATTTAGCATCCAGTCTATACTCAAGTAGGAGTAAGGATAAAATAAAAGCAAGGGTCCACATTCTATTTAGTTAAGATATATCTGGGGAGCTCAGTGCCATGATTTGCACATCCTGCTCTATGTGGGAAATCCTAAACGCTCCAAGTGGTCGGGATGACCGTGTGCAGGAGGTGCCTCCGAATGGAGCGACTCGAGCTCCAGGTTTGGAGATTGATCGGCAGCTGGGGGCACTACGGTGCATTCACGAGACTGAGAGGTTCGTGGATAGCAGGTTTCAGGACATGGTCACCCCGCAGCCTAAGGAAATACAAGCAGAGAGGAATGGGTGACCGCCAAACAGAAGAAGGGGACCAGGCAGGTAGAGACCAACCAGAGCCAAGGCCATGACACTGTGGGTGCTCCAGCTGCTCGGGGTGGGTGGGGGGTGAGGGGGGGAGGAAGAAGTGTGGAAGGGCAATTGTGGTAGGGGATTCGTTAGTGAGGGGAGTAGACAGGTGCTTCTGCGGCCGTAGACGTTGCCTCCCGGGTGCCAGGATCAAGGAGGTCATGGAATGGCTGCAGGGCATTCTGAAGGGGGAGGGTGAACAGCCACAGGTCGTGGTCATGTTGGGACCGATGACTTAGGGAGAAAGTAAAATGAGGTCCTGCAAGCAGACTTTAGGGAGTTAGGTAGGAAATTGAAAAGCAGGACTTCAAAGGGAGTAATCTTCGGGGAAGGGGGAGGTTGCAATATTGATCAAGAAATCAACTATAGGAGTGAGGAGGGAAGATATCTTGGAAGGATCATCAAATGAGGCCGTATGGGTGGAAGTAAAAAACACAAAAGGAGCAAACACGCTGTTGGGTGTGTACTATAGGCCCCCAAAAAGTCAGGGAGTGATGGAGAATCAAATATGTAATCAAATTTCAGAGAAGTGTAAGAATAATAAGGTAGTAATAGTAGGAAAATTTAACTATCCAAGTATTAACTGGGATAGTTTACATGTACAAGGGAGGGAGGGAGCAAAATTCTTAAGTTGCATCCAGGAGAATATTTTTAGCCAGTACGTAGAAAACCCCACAAGGGAGGGGGCAGTTCTGGACCTAATATTCGGAAATGAGCCTGGGCAGGTAGAAGGTGTATCAGTAGGGGAGCATTTTGGAGTTAGTGGTGATAACTCAGTTAGATTTAGGATAGTTATGGGAAAGGATAAGGTTGATCAAGAATAAAAGTTCTAAACTGGGGAAAGGTTAATTTTACTAAGGTGAGATACGATTTGGCCCAAGTGGACTGGGAGCAGCTACTTGCAGATAAAACTGTGTCAGAGCAGTGGGAGGCATTCAAGGAGGAAATAGCGAGAGTAGAGGGCAAATACGTTCCCGTAAAGACAAAATGGGGGATCAAGTCTGGAGAACCCTGGATGTCAAGGGACAAAAAGGTTAGGATTAAGAAAAAAAAGAGAAGCTTATGGCAGATACTGAGGATACAATACGACAGAGTCCTTAGAGGGTTATAAAAAGTGCAGGGGGGGAATCTTAAAAAAGAAAAAGGAAAGCTAAGAGAGTGCATGAGGAAGCATTGGTGGATAGAATAAGGGAAATCCAAAGGGGTTTTTTAAAATATATAAAGAGCAAGAGGATAACTAGGGAAAGAATAGGGCCAATTAGGGACCATGGAGGTAATCTGTGTTTGGACCTGGAAGACATGGGTACAGTCCTCAATGAATATTTTTTGAGTCGGTCTTCACAATGGAAAAGGATGATGCAGGTATGACATCAGAGTGGAGGATTGTGAAATATTAGAGGAAATTAACATGAAGAGAGAGGAGGTACTAACGGGTTTAGGGGCCTTAAAAGTGGATAAATCTGCAGGTCCGGATGAGGTGTATCCCAGGCTGTTGAGGGAGACAAGGGAAGAGATATCAGGAGCCTTGGCAATAATTTTCAAATCCTCTCTGGCCACAGATGAGGTGCCAGAGGACTGGAGGACTGCTAACACTGTCCCTTTATTAAAAAAGAGTGGAAGGGATAGACCAGGAAATTACAGGTCAATCAGACTAACCTCGGTGGTGGGGAAGTTGCTAGAAAGAATTCTGAGGGACAGGATATATCTGCACTTAGAGAGACATGGGTTAATCAGAGATAGTCAGCATGGATTTGTTAAGGGAAGGTCGTTTTTGACAAATTTTTTGAGGAGATAATCAGGAATGTTGATGAGGGTAATGCATTTAATGTGCTCCTCATGGAGTTTAACTAGGCTTTTGTAAGGTCCCTCATGGCAGGCTGGTCAAGAAAGTAAGAGCCCATGCGATCCAAGGCAAAGTGTCACATTGGATCCAAAATTTGCTGAGAGGCAGGGAGCAGAGGGTGATGGTAGAGGGATGTTCCTGTGACCGGAAGTCCATTTCTAGTGAGGTTCTGCAGGGCTCAGTGCTGGGGCCCTTGTTGTTTGTTGTGTATATAAATGATTTGGACTTCAATGTAGGGGGCATGATCAAGATGTTCGTGGATGACATGAAAATTGGTCGGGTGGTAAGTAGTGAGGAGGACAGCCACAAACTGCAGGAGGATATCAATGGACTGGTCAGATGGGCAGAGCAATGGCAAATGGAATTCAACCCAGAAAAGTATGAGGTGATGCACTTGGGGAGGGGTAACAAGGCAAGACACTATGAATGGTCGGACCCTGGAAAGTACTGAAGATCAGAGGGACCTTGGTGTGCATATCCTTGGTGTGACTGTGTTTCTCGCGTGTCGGTGCAGACTCGATGGGCTGAAGAGCCTCTTCTGCACTGTGTAATTTTGTGATTCTGTGATATCCACAGATCCCTGAAGGTAGCAGGGCAGGTAGATAAGGTGGCTAAGAAGGCATATGGGATACTTGCCTTTATTAGCCGAGGCATAGAATACAAGAGTAGGGAGGTTATGCTGGAACTGTATAAAATTCTGGTTAGGCCACAACTGGAGTACTGTGTGCAATTCTAGTCATCACATTATAGGAAGGATGCGATTACGCTGGAGAGGGTGCAGGGGAGAATGACCAGGATGCTACTTGGCCTGGAAGGTCTGAGCTATAAGGAAAGATTGGATAGGCTGGGGTTGTTTTCCGTGGAGCAACGAAGGTTGAGAGGGGACCTGATACAGCTGTATAAGATTATGAGTGGCATAGATAGGGTGGATAGGAAGGCACTTTTTCCATCAGTAGAGGGGCCAATAATCAGAGGGAATAGAGCTAAGGTAAGAGGTAGAAGGCTAAGAGGAGAGTTGAGAAGACATTTTTTTCACCCAGAGGGTGGTGGGAGTCTGGAACTCACTGCTTGAAAGGGTCGTTGCGTCAGAAACTCTCGTAACGTTTAAGAAGCATTTAGATATTCACTTGCATTGCCATAGCCTCCAGGGCTATGGGCCAAGTGCTAGAAAATGGGATTAGTGTAGTCAGATCTTTGTTGACCAGCGCGGATATGATGGGCCGAATGGCCTCCTTCTGTGCTGTAAATGTTTATGAGTCTATGGGAAGAATGTTCCAGTTGGTGGGCGGGGGTAAGGGCGGGGCCCGCTCGCCAACGTGTAAAATGATGTGTGGTGACGTCAGGTGGGCGTTCCGATGCCACCGTGCGTCATTTAGATTGTTAGTTTGGTGGGCGGGCAGCCAACGCGGCTGTGCGCCCGCCGAACTGTCAAAGGCCTATTAAGGCCATTAAGAAGGTAATTAAAGTTGTTAAGAATGCTGCCCATCCAACCTTAAGGTTGGCGGGCAGGCGAAGAGCCCAGGCGGCCTTCGCATTTTTCATGAATCCTCATCCACGGGTGGGAAGAGGTTTCATGAAGGGTTTATTAATTGAATAAAACTTTTTGAAAAAATGAATAGACATGCCCCAGCTCATGTGACAGTTTCACATGAGAGGGCAAGTCCTTGAAATATTTTCTTTTCTTTATTAAATTTTTCAGAACTTAAGCTAATCTCCCTGAGGCACATCCGTGCCTCATGCATGAAAGAGCGCAGATCCCGACTCGGGGAATCCCTCTGTTGCCCGCACAGGGAGCGCATAGTGCTTCCAGGTGTGCATCATGCTGGGTGGACCTTAATTGGCCCGCCCACATAAAATGGCAGCGTGCGCCCGGTCGGGGGTGTCGATTGGGTTCATGCTCACTCCCCCTCCCCCGCACAACCCCCCACTGATGGGGGGAGAATTCAGCGCTGAGTCCATGAGTCAAATAAGACAGATAGCTAGTCCTAAACTAAAGAAAATACCCCAAAGTCCCGGGGAATGGAACAGGAGAAGGTCCTAAGAAGATCTTCTAGTCAAAGGGAAGGATAGAAGCCTGGGAAAGGTCCTGTTAAGTAAAGTTAAAAGTGAAGATAAGCAAAGACAAAAACAGTATGTTATGGCACAGTGGATGAAAATGCTGAGCTGCTCAAATCCCAGAGGGAAAATTGAAACATCTGCCACAACTGTTTTGCAATTTGTATTTTATTTTTGAGTTGTCTGCCCTGAATTCAGAAGTAATAAGACTACCATGGCTTCAGAGGTTTTAGAAAACTAAATTAAACATTTACTAATAAAAGATTTTAAGTACACACATGGGTCTACAAATTACTACTCCAATAACTCCTAAAAACCCCTAATTAACCTGGCTCCCAGTTACACCTCTGTTAAGGCAACAGTAAATACAAATAGATTTAAACAGACCCAGGCAACACAACATGATAACCTGGACAATGATAATCAAAGTGAGTTTTCTCAGCTCCGGTTCCTATAGACAACAACTTGATGCACAGAGGCTGGAGGCTTTTCACACTTGTGGTACCTTAGGATTCCTTCTCCCCTTACACATAACCTCATCTCCTTTATCTACGTTTCTCCCTTTTAGTACAAATTCCATTGTTCCCATATGTTTTTGCAACTTTACTTTTCTCATAATGTAAATCTTTTCATAGTACTAATTTTATCAGTAACCTTTGGGAAAATAAACACGGTGTTTGGCTTAGCTTCTTCTGGATAGATGTAACATCTTATCATCTCCTTGAAATTCAAACTACTCTGTTTTATTTAAAAATGCAAATTTTCCTCATACCTCATATTCTAAAACTTCAGCCATGTTTACATATTTAGCATTTCAAACCTAGCTTCTTTTTGACACATCAAAGCCCCCGGGCCAGTTGTCTCCAATTCAATTAAATCCTATTGATTCACAATACACAGACACTATCCAAACCCCGCTATTAACCCACTTTTACAATAAATCACAATAATATGATGAGAATTATTATATTTTCATTACACTGCAGAAAGCAGATTTAAAGTGAGAACAGCTTGCAAGAGGCAAGAAGGTCCAAGGAGGTGGCTGAAGATCTGTAACTCTTTGCTATGGGCATGTGAAGCAGTGGTGTACTGTTGATGGCTGAGTCAGTGAGAGAGAATGTGTGGAAGACAACTTGAATGCATGTGGTGGCCCAAGGGAGAGGAACATCAAAAGGAGAGTTTGAAACCCTGGAGGTGAATCTTTGCAGAAGGCATCTGAAAGAAAACATCGGTTTGGGAGAAGATTCCAAGGTGAGTTCTTGGAGGGTTGAGATTGGAACCCTCGGTGAAAGATGGATTGCAACGAGACTGGTTGTCTCACGGTGTGACAAGCGTCTGGGGGGTTAGCTGAGGAGAGATCCATAGCATTTATGTGGGGTGGCATCTGTCACCTTATTTCAGAGTATGGTGTGCCTGACCAGATGTCTCCATACGTTTACATGGACTGTGTACTTACTTTAAACCTTAAAGTATAAGATTGCTTTTGTGACTTGTGTCATCCTTACAAATCTGTATATATCTGTAAAGGTGTATTTATGGGTGAAGGAGTATTTTAGTATATTTAATCTTTTCTTGTGTAATAAATGTTTTATTCCTTTGTTAAATGTTCATTAGCTGACTCTGATGACTCTGGTCAGTAGCCACTCTCAATGTATCTAAACAAACAAATAAAAGTTAGGATCTATCAAGCTGGATTCCACTCTGGGACCTGGCTTGTCCATTGGTAACGTGTGTGTGTGTGCGCACAAATGTGTACGTGTTTTTTCGTGAGTGTGTGTGTGTTTCTTCGTGTGTGTGTGTGTGTTTGTTATTATGAGCCCTGAAAACCAAAATAACCAAATGACCCTGTTCCTATGACTCCCATGTGAAGAAATTACCAACAAAATTTCACTTTCTGTAACTTTTATTTTAGCATGAATTAGAACCAATGCAAATTATCAGGTAAATGCATTTGTTTAGCTGAAAAGAGTGCAATGCATGGACATAATCCTTCTGTCTGCAAAAGATAGGGCCCTGTGTGTGAATATATGTGGCTTCTAGCATGCATAACTGAGCTATGCTGTGAATTCAGCTGATAATCTTAAATTGGTTTTCAGTGTAATTCTTAGCACAATCAGGATTGCATAGCAAGTGTAGTCCAATTGCAGAATCACATCTAATATTGGACTCTATGCTTTGAGTTTTGCAGACATGGACTGGTTGGATCTGAAGGCAAGTGCTTTTGATATTGTCATGACTAGCAAGTCATAGCCCTGTATTACTAATGGACATATTGAACTTTTAAGTAAGTCATGTATTTTTTAAAAAAGGACATACAAGCAAAAGCTAACTGAGATTGTTAAGTAACCACTTGCAGGAAAATTCCTATGTGGACCAACCAGTCCAGAGAATGGAATGTCACTCCTAAAAAGTGTCAAGGCCTACTTCAGACAGAGACATTTCAACGGAAAAAATGCAATGCAAAAACTGAACTGTAATTTTCTGTGGTTGTGGAGGTAATGAAGTCTGATTAACATCTCAGCAGAAACCATCTGCTGTGAGTTATATCCCAGGCTGTGGACATGGTGTGAGTTGAAAAGAAAGCAGATCTGGGCGAAAGATCTGTTTGTTTTTCCCCCTCCAGGAATACACAAGGAAAGGGGTTTTTAAAAAAGACAACTATAACCCTAGTTCGGTGTGCTAGTTTTGATGTTCCAGGCCTGGTGTGTGAGAGTGTGCTGTGAACGTCACAGCTGCAGAACATCAACTAGGCATCCCTGCACTTGCAGGTAAAAAAGTCATCTTTCTCTGATTGTGGAAGCAAGCCACAAGTCACCAAAGCCTACAGTCGTAAAGGAAACAAAACAACTCCTTTCAGCTAACCTGCAGAATCAAGAATCTCCAAACCCTCTGCTCAACTGCTGGAGTCAGCCCTACCAGAATCACCCAACTTAGCACCGCAATGTTTCATCATCTACCCTCACGGACAAGGCAAAAGACTGATTCGTATGTATCTTTTTTAACTTTTACTTTTGGACACATTTCTCATTTCCAATCTGTGTGTATGTGTGTTGCATTTTTACTATTTTTCTTGTGTTTTAGTAACTAATAAACTTACTCACTCTTTAACTCAAGGAAGCCCGGTTAAATTGGCTCCTTTTAAAACATAAATACATTTGGATTGGGAAAAGGTATCCACGAGGGAAGGAATCCTTTTAAGTTAACCTTGTTGCAACCAACCTAGGGGGTTGAATAAAGAAGGGGAGCCAGTTCATCCCTCCTCACCTGGGAGCATAACAATTTGGGGCAGCTTGTCCAAGATCATAACAAATTGGGGGAACCTTGCCCGGGGACTGGTCGTAACAATATGATTTGCCAGTTGTTGGGACATTTGGTTCTGAAATTCATATACCACATTACTCATTTGTGTGATAAGCAGAGCATCTTTTTGGCTTGATGGCAGCATCCTGTTGTCTCTTTATTCAGCAACACTCAAGCTCTGTCCTACCAAACGACTATAAAATTACAACTGATCCCTTTACAATTGATATAAACTCTTAAAAATCTTTTTAAACAATTACAGATTCCACTGACATTTTTAAAGAAATTACAAATTTTCCTTGCTTTACTCCTTCTGGGTCAAAGGTGTGTCTACATTTGTATGTGTTTGTCAAGATGTGCATGATGGATGTGTGTGTGTGTATGTGTCTGCATGTGTGTACATGTGTGAGGGAGAGACTCAACCTGTTGAAGTACTTAATACAAATGAAGTTAATTTTACAACTCATAAAGCAGTCATTGTTCTGTCTCATAATAGATAAATGGTACAAATATAGCAACAGATACTTTAGCATATGGTACTCAATTGATGCTGTAAATATATTGTAGTGAATTTTCATGTATTACAACCTACTATTATTTCTGATATCAGAATGGAATCAGAGTAATTTCCGCAGAGGATTGAGGAGATGAAATGAATTTCTAGTGTTTTGCCAACAACCTGATTTTTAAAAATCCTAATACAATAATTTATTAGATAGTGGCTGCAGGTTTCTTTATGACCGAAACAAGATGGGGGTAAAGATACTTTAAAAAGTGGGCCTCCTGGTAATGCAATTTAACAAAGTCTTGGTGGAATCACAAGCATCATCAAAATACAAACCATTTGCTTTGCATTTTCACTCATCATTTTAACAATTGCAATAGAGTTTATAAGAGTGGAGGATCTTTGAAACTCATGTCATTCTATTTAGCATCAAGCTTTAATCAGGAATAATTAATTCTGATGTTTAAAAATCCTTTAGGAGCAATTATTAATAATCAAGATTAAGACTTTGGCCATTTCATCTTACCTGTAACATCAGGTGTTGTTGCCTCCTCTCTCCGGAGCACATTAAAACCCATTATATACACAGACATCTTTCAAAACATGTAAACTAGTTTCCACCAAGCTACTTGCATGTTAACACAAGCAGGCAGGTGAGAGATGAAACCAAATGACAAAATCACAGTCCAATTTATTACCAACAGTATATGCAGGGGTTAGAGTTAGGCAGATACAAAATTAAAATAGTTTATTCATTTCAGAAAAATGTTTAACTTCTGAGGCTAGTTGGCAACATTGAGAGACAAGTGAGCAAGTAGTTTACATCAGAGAATACATCTGAAGACCTTCGAGCAGATTTACAACTTAGCGCCTGGGCTATAGACAGTGTTGAAATCAGTAGAAAGACAAAGAAGGACAGTTCCTATAATATGCAACTGACAAGTTGAAAATCTATCCAATTATTCTCCCGATGACAAAATTATTCTCTACATATTTAGCATAAATTTGAGTCTTTAATGGCCTTTGACATTTGTAATTTGATTTAATTATGCTCAAAATACTAATACATTAAATATAAATAATGAAGCTGATAGTCTACCAATGATAGTTAAACTCACCTGATAGTGTATTGTTGTTCTTTGCTGCAGCAACGGTTGGAGTTGTGTCAATGGCTTGTGCTGAACTGTGACAACTCCATTGGACTACATTGAAAAAGAATCAGAAGGTGGTTAACAAGGTGACATCATTTGCATCATTGAACGAGCGAATGGCTGTAGGCAGAAAGAACAAGAACACACATTGCACTTGTTGCAGGTAAACAAAACAAGTGACAGCCATTCGTTGGTTCATTCCACAGGGCAATGTCTTGACCAATCAGAGTCAAGATGCCTGGTTTAAATTTCAAAGAATGCTTAGCAGTTAACTGTCAGTCACATCAACTGGTGCATTCCACATGGCAATGCCTCCACCAAGTAGAGACCATTTGCAAACCAATCAGCACTCTTTTCTCATACAGTATAAATTTGTTGTTTCCCCTGACATTGGCATTTTCTTGCGAATTATCTTGATGTGTGCAAGATGAAAAGCTTTAACAAAAAAAGTCACTTTTTTCACCAATACTCAAATTTTGCACTACCAAATGAATATTATTGTGGAAGAGATTAATCTGGAAATCTACTTTAAATTACATGAAGAGTATTGGACATTTGGAGGCACTGGTTTAAATTAGTAAAAGGCAAATTTTGGGTTGATATTTCAGAAGGTTTTCTTTGCATAAAGATTACATTTCAGAGACAATTTATTGTAATGAGTTTTCTGATGTAAAGTTGTTCAGCTGCTATATCTTGTATGGGCTTCTTCATCTACCAAAAACAAAAAAATCCACACACACACACTATCCTATCCTACAGTTGAAAACTTCCATCTTGTATGGAAGCTAGATTGCTTGAATGTTGTCATCCTTGGCGGCTGTCCTTCAATTTTAAGCTGGCTTTACTCAGGGTCGCGAGTTTCTGCCATGGATCTTCATGTTACTGAACAGGCCAATTCTCCACCTGCAGATTTTTGGGCATGTGGGTCAGGATAGCTCATGAGGTATTGGGATCCAGAGTACAGGATTTGCTTCCTTTTCTTTTTTTCTCTGCCACTGTTCTGCTTCATCATTAAGACTCAGAGCGTGATGCAGCTTGATGGGCAAATTGTCGCCATTTTGAATGATTGGGGCAAGCTCCTCCCAGTCATTAATGTCAATGCTGCCACACTTCAAGGAGAGCTTCAGGGTGTCTTTGAAGCAGTTTCTTTGTGTCCCAAGAAAGCTGAGTTGAGAAAACAGGACCTGGCAGGGTAGATGCTTTTAGACCATCTGGACAGTGTCCAATCCATCAAAGTTGATTTTGCAGGAGTTTTGCCTGAATGCTTGAGGAGCTGGCTTCAAGAAGGGCACTAGCATTTGTTTGACGGCCCTCCCATTTAACCTGGAGGATGTGACGGAGGCATTGTTGATGGAATTTCTCTTGCACTCTTATGTGTCACTGATATACTGTCCAGGTCTCACTACAGTACAGGAGTGTGGTGATGACAACTAATCTATACAATAGGACTTTTGCTGACTTGCTCTTTCCTGCTCTCCTGCTTGGCAGTAATCCCTTGAGAAGCCTTTTCATGGGGATTTGAGCTCCACTTCCTCTTTTTAGAACAAGTAAGAAATTAGCATCCCAAGGGATAGAGTATCAGGTTCCTGTCAGAAAGGTCAGATCCTTTAGAACTCTACTGCAAGGCATTCTCATAGAAGCTTGATTTACATGCATAATTAACAATTATGCTGGAATTTTGTTTGCTTATTGTTTTTTCAATAATAAAATTTCAAAATTCCTTATCGCTTGTTGACTAGATTTCTATTTTATACCTGCACAAATTAACTCTTTCACAAACCAAAAACTTCAGTTAGAGAGAAGTAATTGTAGAAAAACAATGAAGCACGCTTCAAACCTTGATGCCAAAGTTTGTTATTGCAGTATTTGTGTGAGTAACAGAAAACAGGGCAGCAAGAAATTCGAGAAAGGACTGGAGATGTTGGCACAAACATATGGTATTTTTATAACGCTATTACCTCTGTTCCTTATATATGAACAGCAGAGCATGCTGCAAGTTTAAACACCAGAAGTTATTTCCCTTCTCCTGCGCAATACAGTAATTCGGACATCGACAAGCAAATATTCCCTTAACAGTTCCATAATCATCGAATAGGAGGCCTAAACTAACCAATTAAAGTGGTCCCTGGAGTTATAGTTTTAATAATGTGAAGCCAACAATTTGCAGCTTTGAAGATTATGACTTCCACAATACCAGTACATGCTGTTAAGATGTGGCGAATCCCCTTCACTTTTATTGTTTTTTCTAACTGATCATTGAAATCTGCAAGAAGCATTTATTCTTTTTTATGCCCATGGCAGACACCTTCACACTGTGTAAGTTATTGGGTATGATCTTATTCAATAGGAATCCCAACATCACAAAGTATTTGCAACAACAATGTTCATAAAAGATATCCATGCCTGTGTTTATTTTTCCACCAGTTTGTATGTGTAGATTTATTTTTCAGCCCTGTTTTCAGTACTGCCTTATTCAGTGAGGACTATATTAAGCAAGCATATGGTTAATTGGAGAAGTGATGAGAATATTAAGCACCCTAAAGGCTAATGTATTTTCTTCAACAATCTTGGATAATCATGTATAATAATTGTTACCATTGTGAGAAAAATTTTAAATCTTGATTAGAGTTATAAAAGTGAACCGCATCACACAACTGTTTCTTTTCATGCAGCATGTTATTTTTATCTGCATTGTACTTGCCTGAAAGGGTGGGGGAGTCAGGTTCAAAAGTAACTTTCAAAAGGGAATTGGATCAATACTTGCAGGGAACAAATTTACAAGTCCATGTGCAAAGAGCAGGAGGTGAAACTCTTGTAATTGGACAGCTCTTTCAAAGACATGACACAGGCATGAGGGGCTGAATGGCCTCCTTCAGTGCTATATCATTCCATAACTTTCTGATTGAGAAGAAAGGATTAGTGGTAGTGTGCTGATAGTAATGGGTCTAAATATAAAAAAGTCATTGTGCCTCAGCAGTTTGCTGCTAAGTGGTTTGGGCTAATTTCCCAACTGAGAAAATTCATGGCATAAACTGTTCCTTTTGCATTACTGCATTGGATTAATTCAGCAATCTTGTTGAGAAAAATATTGAAAATATGGGCAAGTAAATATCACACTGCTGAAGTAGCTTGAGGTCAGTTTCAGTGTATCAACAGAAATTGTACATAAATTCTATTAACATTGTCATTAGGAGCACCTGATGAATGATACTGGGTGCAAGCTTCCAAATATTGTTATTCTTCATTCTGATCATCCCATATCTGCACCAATAATAAAGGAACATCCAACAAGACAGTTCTAATTCTTATAAATGCAAGCATTTTTCAATAATCCTTTTTTGCAATTTTGTATATAAAAGGTATAACTTAACAGGAATATTTTTTTCAGATAATGTAAAAGCAGTTCTGCAGTATAGACAAATGACCTAGCACCATGTGAAGTCCAGCTAAGCCTATTAAACCGAGGGACTCCCCAACATAATGGACCGTGTCTTGTTGAATCAGGGCATCTCATGGTCCACGATGTTAGTTAGGCTTTTTCCTGCACCTTTCAATTTGAAATGCTATTGCACTTAACTCACTGGGAGTGCAAGCCGATAATGTCTCAATGAGGGAACAAGGCATCTGAAACCTCAGTGTATGGCAGGACCAATTGTGTATCTCGCTAACAAATGCAGTTTAAGGATTGAGAAAGAAACAGAGGAACAATGGACAAGGAGGGTGAAGTAGAGTTAAATCAGGACCAGAAAGAGAAATAAAGAAAATGATAGATTAATTTAGGAGAGAAAGAAACAAAGATAGAAAGAAAAAGTAAGAAAGATATTTAATAATTCAAAAGATGACATTGATAAAATCTCTAATAACAATTGACTACATGCAAAAATGAGATTGAACAATTTAAATTGTTCTCTTTCTGGGCCAGAGAGGTTGATTGGTATCGCATCAGTAAATATCATGTCTATAATTATCAGACTTAACTTTCCATGGCAAGTCTAATGGCTAATAAATGTTCAATTCCAGTAATTTCTTAAAAATAATGGTGAGGTTAAGGTGAGATGTTATTTGTGTGAAGACAAAGGCAGTACAGTGTAAATTGGACAGCAATTCTGGAGATTCGCAACTCATGAAAATCTCTTAATCCCCTGAATTTCCTGGCTGATTTTCACCTTAATAACACCATGGGTGGAATTTTATGCTGGCTGGATTTTATGGTCCCACCAAAGTCAATAGATGTTCAAATGGCTTGCCACATTTTTTGGTCATGCCCCTGCTGCGATGGGACTGTAAACTCTGCCCCATATGTCGTTAACATGCCATGTCTGTGCGTCATGACTTCCACAGGGTCCCAACATACATCTCAGTCATATGTCCAGTCTCTAATGATCCGGAGACCAGTAGATTTGGACCATTAATTTCTTTCCAGCTCAGAAATAACATCAAATTGGTTTCAGATGCAGCTCAGGGTTCTTTCTTATGATAATAGCAAAACTGCAGAAATATTGGAACACATCCCAGTCTGAAATAAGGAAATCAACATAGGTCACAGTGTATAGCTAAAATGAACTGGCTTGATCAGCCAAGTAATTTTTACTAATTCATGGTCCTGATTTCAATTGGGTAAGGGCAGAGAATGGAGTACGTGAGTCCTGAAGAATGCCTGGATGGAACTGAGAGGTTAAGCCAGGCTCAATTTTAATTGCTGAGCCTCATTTCTGTAAATTTTCTCGGACTTCCGTTCGAACCCTCCCAGTTCCACTACCTGACTGGCAAGGGTAACTGGAATTCGGCAGGAAGAGGTTGCAGCCAGGGGCCTGTGAGAACTATTCCTGGCAGTCAGCAGGAGGTGGAGAAGCACTTGATATGATCAGTGAGGGAGAAGGGAGAGTGAGGTCAGGGACCCCACGGCAAAGGAAGCCCAACTCATCCTTGTGAAGCCTGGAACAAGCTGTCTTGTTCCTCCTGGTCCACAAGGAATCTAAAATAAAATCTAATAACTTACCTTTCTGGGCCTCCTCTGACTCATGATCCACCTCCTAGTTAGTCAGGCCATATGGAGAAGCTGTCTGCTCCCCCACTCAGGCCCCCAACTAAAACTGCCTGGGTGTGCCCTGATGATGCCAATCTACATTTTTAAAGAGGACCCCTCTGCCTTCCTGCTTGTGACCTGCTCTCCTGCTACGGAATCAGAGGTGATAGGTCCCTGTCCTCGTTTTAACTGCCACTTCCCCAACCCAGTTTCTGCTGTACACTGGGCATTAAAATCGTGGCCCATATATTTTTTGGCTCACCAATGGAATCCTTCACCTTGATAAAAATAATTACAAGTAAACAATACGTCAAATATCTCGATGAATTCAGTTGTTAGTACATGGCAACAATTTTCATTTCAGCCATTGCTTTGACGAACCAATATAGCAAAACACTTGGCTGCCAACCCACAAATTAAGGAACAGTAAGGGCCATCAGTATTCAATTTAAAACATCCTGGTTTCTTTTAAACAATGTGTAACTGTCAACAAACTCCACACAGGGTTAATACGTTGAAACTGGATTGAAGAAGCCTCTAAAGAGTGGTTTGACTGGGTTATGTTTTCCAGCTGTACTCTGGAAAATCTTACCTAATTGTACTGATGTAATGCCTTCATCATGTTTCACAAATCCTACTTAGCAAATAGTTGGCAAATTTGAATCCATTGATGAGCTATAATAAAGTTACAGATGTCCTTGGAATAGATTGTATATTTCTGCAAGAAATAGGACAAAATCTAGAGAGAAAATCAATATTTCCAATTTATCATTTCAGGTTGATCAGCTTTTGAATGTTCAAATGCTGAATCTTGTTTTAAAAAAAATCATTGTTATAAAGCAACATTTTGCACAGCAAATACCAAACATTGCCAAAGACAAATGTTTCACTTTGAAGATTTTTAGCTAGTGGTTGAGAGATAACACGTAGAACATTCCTGTCTCCTAATTAATCTTTCAGATGATTATCCCCTGGAAGGCATCAACATGAAGTGTGCTTACTACAAGAACTAATTTGACAAATGTTATTGTGTATTGACCAAAGTTTAAGAGCTTTTATAAGATTTAAGCATATTTACACTAGCTATGGCCTGAACTACAGAGGAACAGTTAACAGATTAGAATTTGCAATTGCAATATGGAGCAAAGCGTTCCCCGAATTAAAGACATTTTCTTTCTTAGTATACCTCAGACAAGATGTTCCCATGAAAGCTCGACAATGTGATGCTTTAAAAAAAAATACTCTTATCATGAAAACCAGCAGAATTTACACTAAGCTTATGGGAGAAACCAAAGTAATGGGTAATTAATCTTCCCAGGGGAACACTGACCCAGGTAGGTTCCTGCTTACACCACAGTGACTGAGAATTTCTTTACCTTGGGAAGAATCTTGGAGCTTTAAATTACTAGTAAAAATGGCCAGATAATTTCAGACAAAACCATTAGTTTTCATTTACCAGCATCCATGCTGTGATTTCAGGGTTTTGTTTTAAAGTTTTACCTAAGCAGTGGGTCAATTTTCTTCTTCATCACCTAGCAGTAGCCTAGCAGAGTTGATTCTCACCCATCCATTGATTACATGGAAGAAAAATTGGGCAGGCTCCATATTGGGTGGGCAATTTGCGCTGCACCATTACTGTAGCAAATGCCATTTTTCATTTCCCACGCCAGATAACCTTTGACCTCCCAAAGCGATGTGCCAAATTTGTTGTTATTAAGGACAGCTCTGTGGAAACACCGCCCATGTCCCCTAGGAACTGGTTGGAGAACAGTCAATATAAATCATGCAAAATTCTTACAAGCAACAGACAGAGAAGATTTTCATCCCATTGAGCCATTGGGCACTGAATTTGAAATCAAATGCCAGAGTTGAAACCCCAGTATCTAGTTCACTGCACTTTTCAGGCCCCAAATAAGAGAGCTTTGTGTTCTGCCTGACAGATTTTCGGCTGTGGTCAAAATGAGTGCAGACTTGAAAAGAATACAAATAAGGAGAATTTTTATTCTTGGGGGAGAATCTGGCAGGATGAATGGGCCTGCATTACCCTGCATCCTGCTGGCCAGCTGAAACATGTGTCCTGAAGCAGCTTGCTGGATCCACACTGATGAAGATTGCTTGACAGGTGGGCAGGGGTTTTGGGAAGTTACACTTTGGAAGTGGTGTGTTTGTGGCAAGTGGCCCAGTCAGTAGGCAGTTAAAATAACATTGGGGTCCTTTCTAGGTAATATGACCCCCCATTTGCACCTAAAAGCTTGATCATAAAACAGCAGTGTTAAAATAGCTGAATTGGTGGAAATGAATGGTAAGTGTACCCCTTGTTTGGTCAGAGGGAATTGAAATCATGCCATGTAGTGTGAAAGTACGACCAGACTAAGGGCGGAATTTTCTGAGTCCGCTGGTGGCGGGAGTGATAGGTGGCATGCGCGGAAAATATGGCGGGACCCACTTCATGATGGCTGGCTCTTGGAACGCCGCCATATAGTCCGTCCACGCCGGCGGGAAAGCATGCCAACGTGTTTCACAACAGCAAACAGGTGACGTGCACTTGGAGGCCTTCACTTTGGGGGGGAACTGGGATGATTGAGCAGTAGCGTTCTCCACAGCTTGCCCGTTCTTTACAGGCCTTAGGAGCGCAAGGGGAAGTGGGGGAAACTGACGCCCGGCCCCGCAAGTGACTGCTGAGGGGTGAGGGGGTGTCTCTGGACAAGTGCTGGCCAGCCTCGGAGGCGACTTCTGACTGGGGGGGTGGGGGGTGATGTCTGGGGGCAAGTGTTGGACAGCCTCAGAGGCGACTGTTGTGGGGGGGGTGGTGGGGTGGGTGTCTGGGGGCGGATGTCGGGAGGCAGGTGCTGGCCAACCTCGGAGGTGACTGCTGGGGTTGGGGGTGTCTGATGACAAATTCTGGCCAGCATCGGAGGCCACTGCTGAGGG
The DNA here is from genome assembly GCF_017639515.1 of Carcharodon carcharias. NCBI lineage: Eukaryota > Metazoa > Chordata > Chondrichthyes > Lamniformes > Lamnidae > Carcharodon > Carcharodon carcharias. Next base: position 23,894,263 of record NC_054475.1, read on the forward strand.
GGGTGGGGGTCAACTGCTGCCCTGGTGCTGCATCCTGCACACAGGCAATAAGGGTGGGGGACAGGGTAAGTGAGGGAAATGGCCATGCATTAGGGACACCTTCACAAACTGACCATGCCTCTGCAATTAAGATGGATCAGGCGCAGCCACAGTGATATGATTGGGGTCGGGCTGGTAGCCTGCCTACCCATGCAAGTATCGCGGAGGCATCAAAGGGCCACCAAGGGCTTTATATCTGGCCATGCAAAGGCAGAAGCAGCAACCTCAGGAAGAAAGGGCAGCAGGGGCTCCCACACACGCTGCCCAGGAGCGGCAGTGAGCCGAGGCTGGTCGGCACCTAGCGACATCCAGGGTCTATAGACACCACCTGCCATTCCTACAGATGACTGAGAACCAGTGTCTCTGACAGCTGCAGATGTCTAGGGACCTGATGGCTCACATCTGCCACTTACTGCAGGATTTGGCACCGAGGGGACATGGAGGGCATCCACTGCCAGTGGCTGTGAAAGTGACCGTGGCGCTCAATTTCTATGCCAGTGGCTGCTTTCAGGGCTCCACAGGTGACCTTTGTGGGATTTCACAATCTGCCACCCACAAATGCATCCATGAGGTCACGGATGCCATCTTCTCCATGGCACACAACTTTGTGCATTTTGCCCGGGACCAGGACAGCCGGGATGCAAGGGCCATTGGATTTGCCCTGATCCCAGGATTTGCACAGGTGCAGGGTGTGATTGACTGCACTCATGTGGTGCTCAGGTCTCCATCACTACACTCAGTGGACTTCATCAACTGCAAGGGCTTCCACTCACTGAACGTGGAGCTCCTATGTGACCACCAGAAATGGATCCTGCAGATGTGCGCACGGTTTCCAGGGAGTGTGCACGATGCCTAATCCTGAGTCACTCACAGATCCCTGCAGTCTTCCAGGGTCCACAGAGGCTGCAAGGGTGGCTCCTTGGGGACAAGGGCTACCCACAGAGGCCATGGCTGATGACACCCGTGCGGTGGCCTCAGACTGCAGCAGAGCGACGCTATAATGAGGCTCACGCAGCAGCTCGCAACTTGGTGGAGCAGACCATCGGGATGCTGAAGATACGGTTCCAGTACCTGGACCGATCTGGTGGAGCCCTGCAATACAGTCCGCAGAGGGTATCATGTATCATCGTCATCTGCTGCGCCCTTTACAACCTGGCGGTGCAACGTGGAGAGGATCTGGCTGAGGAGGAGATGGAGGAGCTGCACATCTCCTCCGACGAGGATGAGGGTGAGGGTGCCCTCCATGGTGACGATAATGGGAATGAGGCTCTTGCACTGGCGAAACAGGGCAGACATGTGCAGGAGGCCCTCATAGTTGCCCGATTTGTGGAGGATGATGACGACCTGCAGTGAGGTGTCCCCATAGATCGTCACATCGCAGTTGTGAACGTTTGACTGTGAGAATGTTCCTGTCATGCAGATGCAGGGGAGGCCCTAATAGTCGCTTGATCGCAGGATCATGACAACATGCAGTGAGGACACTCCATAGATCTTCACATAGACACTGAGAATGTCTGACTCCTGTCTGGTTGAGGGCAGCTTGCTTGTGCTCTGTGATCAGGGCCATTTCAGAGATGCAGCCATGAAACTTTAGACGCATCTGATGCTGTGTCCGCTTTCAGCACCTCAGCCCTTCAGGAGCTGGTGCACAGCATCACTGGTCACAGATGCTGGTGTGATGGGGGCCAGCCCCACTTTAAATGTGCTGAGAGCACACAGAGAGAATGAGAGAACTCTGTGGCACCTGCCCACTACTTTCTGGCAGCAATGACCAGCACCGCCATCACTGGACCATCACTGTGCTCTGAAGGCCACTCAGAGCACAGGGAAGAGGCCCTGGACTGAGACACCTGCCTGTTATCTTCTGCAGAAAGGTTTCACATCTGAGTGACAAGAACACTGCTCATCAGAACAAGGAACCATAGGCAGGGAGACATTCTACGCAGTTCATTGACAATAGTGAACAGTATGTACAAGTGATCAACACCTGTGCCCAGGCTGTGCAATGACTTTTGCCTAACTTTCCTAACCCTGCCGCTATGTCTTGGTGCTCCCCGGACATCCACAGCAGAGATGAAGGCAGCCTGCTGACTGTGATGCCTTGTCTATGATGACTTTGGCTGGTGTCCTCTGGAGGGCCGAAACTTGGAGGGCCTTGGTCTGCTTTCGGGGTCCTGCAGTGTGGTAGTTGCACCCTCCTTGGCCTGTGAAGCTGGATCTGCGGAGGTCACAAGAAGAGGGGATTCAGATGGGCTGATCACTCCCAGAGTCACCTGACTGGGTGGCCCCAGAGCGTGCACCCGCTGATCCTCCTCCCTATGGATATCTGAGGGCCCCTGGCTGACTCCAAGAGTGGAAGGGTTAGCTGGAGTGAGATCAAGCTGCTCAGCATCCCTCTCACATATGCACAGTTGGAGGCCAACTATGGCATCAGTGATGGAGTTAAGCCCGTGCAGCAGTGCAGGAGCAACGTCCTGGACCAAGGCCTCCATGGTGGATGCCATCCTGTCAGTGTTGGTCCGAAGGCGGACGGACTCCTCCATCGAGCCTTGCAATCTGAGGATTGCAGCGAACATCCCTTTCTGATGTTCCTGAGCTTGCCTTTGCATCTCCAGCAACTGTGACATGACCAAGTCCAGAGGCTTGTCATCTGACTTGGACTCAGCAATATTCTGGCCTCCAGCACTCCTCTGAGTTCCGGGAACCTGGGAATTCCCTGCTGCTGCCTACTGTGCTCACCAGATTGTGATCCCAAGGCTACTCTAAAGCCACCGAGATGTGTGTCTGCACTGGTTGAGGGTGAGGGGGCGCTCTGTGACGGGACTTCAGGGAGGGTGCCTTCGGATTCCTCTTCAGAGGTTTCTTCAGAGCTTGATTGGAGGCCATGGGTCATGGACTCTGTCGGTTGTTCGGCAGGTGTGCCTGCGAAAGCAAGGGGAGATAATTAGTGTATGGCAGTGGCCTGTGAAAGAGGACACATCACTCACAACATGGTTATCTGATGGGTGTTGCACTACTGGATCCTCACTTGGTAGAACAGTGCTGGACTCACCGCCAGCACAGTACCGGTCCCAGTCATCGCTAGCCAGCTGGATGGCCCTGTTTTCGAATTCTGTCAGAACTTTGATCTCCAGCATCCCTCCACCTGTCTGTGATTTTTCCCTCCTGTTGTGAGCCAGTTTGTCCTGCATGGATAGAGATGGGGAGATTGTATCAAGACACATGCCAGGCCAGATGTTAAGTATACCTGGCCTGTGTGCCTGGTCCCATGGATGGGGTGAGGGCAATGATGGTGTGTGTGAAAGAGTGAATGGTGATGTTCCTTGCACTGGCAGTGAGTGAGGGCCCTGTGGGTGTGTGATGGGTTTGTGAGTGTGTGAGTTGGGAGTGATGAGAAGAGTGACTTACCCTGGTGGAATGGAGGAGATCATTCATCCTTTTGCGGTACTGGGTGGCAGTCCTCCTCTGCAGAGCGTTCGCGCTGACCACCACTGCCACTGCCTCTCAAGCCATGTTGGTGACACTGCTGCCCATCCTGTGGCCAGGGCTGGGATACAACACATCCTGGCGGGCCTCCATGGCACCAGCAGTCGCTCGAGGGACCCGTTGTTGAAGCAGGAGGGCTGCAGTCTTTTTGCCTTTGCTGGTCATGTCTCCCAGGCTGCGGTGGTGAGCTGGTGGCAATGAGCACTTTGCTGGAGGCTGCCTTTTAAAGATGGTAGCCGGCATGATTCAACTGCAGGGTGATGATGAGCGGGCGAATGAGAACCCGCCTGCCATGGAAATGGCATGTTTCTCAGGAGTAATATATAATGAGGCAGACTGGGGAAGATAAGGCGTGAAAACCCACCATTTTTATCGGCGGGTAGGACTCCATTTTACCTGCCTGCTACCGCACTCTGTGCAATTCAGAGAAAGTTCCACCCTCAGCCTTCTTAGCAGTTACTGCTCACCACCAGCATGAGACACTGGGAAATCTGAAGCCAATGAAATGAAATCTGTTGATAATCCAACATAAAATAATATCCAGATGTCAGTCTTCATTAAATATGATTGAGAAGTTTTAGAAGTAGGCAGTCTGACAGATAAGTCTTGTTTCAAATCATGAAGGATTCTATACTTGTAACATTTCTTTGTAGGATTTCAGCATTACTATTATCTGTCTCTTGTGCCGATACCAGAGCAATGGCAGACTCACCTTTGTCTAAATGAACTGTTTAAGCCGCATTGAATATGAAGCTTGTCCAGGTGTTAAAAAATAGTTATATTGATCACTTATATGCACAGCCTTTACAAACACCCTAACATGGAGTCACTGTCTGTGCCTTTAAAATGTGGAAATGGCCAAGCCAGTCAGCCTCCAAAAGTCAAGATTGAATCCATTTGTTTCCTGCGTACACCTTGAAAATATATAAGATCATTGCCCAATGATTGCTTTGTATGCAACATTTCAGCTCATAGGAAGCAAGGACTTGCCTTTGTATGCAATCTTTTGTGTTGCTCATGTGAAATAGTATCTGGAGAGTATCCAAATCATGACAGTGATACGAAGACTTACTATTCAATACGCACATGTGAATGTACCTCATTGACACACAGTGGAACCGAACACTGAAAGTTAATTTTCTATTTACCCAAAAGATTTCTGTAGATTTGATCATTACGGATTTTCTTGCATTGCTAATTGTTTAAATAAACAATGGTTATCCCAATGTGTAATGCAAATAGAATCTGAATAAGAATTTTACACTGTGTAGATTATAGGTTAAAAATAACAAAATGTTCTGCACAAACTCTTTTACAGCAGGCTTGACATTCATTTTTTTCAAGAGATAACCTAGATCTTAAGTTCCTTTCAAAGGTGATGTTCTTTAATTTCTAATGATCTCTGGTAAATAAATATTCAAAACTGCAAAATAATTAGAGCTTTGCACTATTCCATCTGAAACTTTTTGTAAAACTAACAGATCTCACAAGGCATTCCTCATGATTTTTGTTTTAATAAAAATGAAAAATGGAACATAGAAATAAATAAATGCATATACACTCACTGCACTTGGATAAATAAATATTTCTTACATGAACAACACTAACAAAATTCAATGTGTGCCTCTCAGCTGTGGCTGCACCTTGTTATAAAATCATTACAAATGAGTAGCTGACCATCATAAACATAGAGAATATACAATATAGGGTACAATGAATAAATATCAGTGTAAAAGAAAAAATTAATCACATTTTCCAATTCCATATGATAGTAAATAAATTCAAGTATATAATTTAAAATTATTCACATTGTTACATATAAATATATTTGATTATAAAGTAAAATATCAGATTGTAAATAGATGCATTTCATAGAATGGTTACATCACAGCAAGAGGCCATTCTGCCCACTTTGTCCTTGCCAGTTCTCTGCAAGAGCAGTTCACCTAGTCCTACGCCCCTGCCCTTTCTCTTTACCCATGCAAATTGTCTCTCTTCAGGTGTTTATCTACTTCCCTTTTGAAAGACATGATTGAATCTACCTCCACCATACTGTCAGCAAGTGCAGTTCAGATCCTAAAACCACTTGCTGCTTGAAACTGTTTTTTCCCATGTTGCCATTGGTTCTTTTGCTCACTACTTTAAATCAATGTCCTGTGGGTTCTCGATATTTCCAACAATGGTAACAGTTTCTATCCGCTTTGTCCAGAGCCTTCATGATTTTGAACACTTTTATCAAATCTCCTCTCAACCTTCTCTTCTCTAACGAGAGCAGTCCCAACTTCTCCAATCTATCCATGTAACTGAAGTCCCTCATCTGTGGAACCACTCTCATAAATCTTTTCTGCACCCTTTCTAATGCCATCACATCCTTCCTAAAGTGTGCTGCTCATTATTGGACACCATATACCAGTTGATCATAACCTTCGTGTTTTTGTACTTTATTTATAAAGCCTAGGATCCAGTATGCCTTTCTAACCACTTTCTTAAAGTGCCCTGCCATCTTCAATGATGTATTGTTGGGAACAATGGGCCATAACCTTCGAGCTCCCCAGTGTTGGATTTGCGGGGGCTGATATCGCAAAGATGTGCTGGGGAATGCCTCTCGGAAGACCCAGGTAAACGTTTGCATGGCCATTACCCAGAAGTGCACACTTTCTCTGGACAACTACCCAGTGCTGGGAACCAACTGAAAATGCGGTTTAAATTGCATACTTCGGATGGTTCCGCCAGGGTTACAATATTTACTCAGAGAAAGTTAGAAGAATTAAAACCTCTTCTAAATTTTAGGTAGCTATTGCAAAGACCCAGACTGACCCATGGGTTTTCCCCCACACCCCTGGCCCCCTCATGGGACAACCCCCACAATTGAACACCCCCCCAACTCTCCAGCACCCTCCCACCTCACCGGACCCCATCCCCCCACCCCACCCGGACCCCTCCACCCCCCAAATCCTATCCACTTACCTTAGACATTTACCTTCTCCCTGGCCTGTCAATTTCCCTGGCCCTTTAAACTTACCTGTTTTACCGCAGCGAGAGCTGTAAAAGGGGGGTGGGGGGGGGGTAGCCTCCTTGACTCCACCAGAGCTACACTTCGCTGGGGCTTGCGAGGAATCTTTCGATGCAAGCCCCAAGCAGCTCTGGTGAAAGGAAGGGCCAGCATCATTTTCAAGACCAGGTAAATGTGCCTTTATTTCTTCTAATTCCTGTGGGCCAGCACTTCCCAAAGCTAGTTGGAAGTTATGGCCCTATGTATAATTTTTAAGTTGAATATATATATATATATTTTTGTGTTAAGTAAGGGAGAAAGGGTTCCAGTTTCATTTAGGTTGTGTTTGTGAGCCTTAGTGCTGGAAAGTCTGGATGGACTCTTGACTAAAAGGTGAGGCCTTTTGGGTTTGTTTGTGTACGTACATTTTTAATAAGGTTTTACAAATCCTGAAGTTAAAAAATAATGGTTTGAAAGGAGTAGGAGTTTAGTGATTTTGGGAAAAGCACAAAGTAGAAAAAATTGTGCTGTTACCTAGCAGCAGTGGTCAAGTGACAAAGGGACACGGAGAGGGATCAGTGTCTGTCAGAGAGAGAGAGAAAAAAGGATTTTAAGCTCTCTGAAAAGTAAAGCCAGAAGGCTATTGGGATGGTAGTTAACTGAAACATCAGCCATAGAACTCAATAAAGTGATGAGTTTGTTGACAAGCCCATTATGTGGCACATTATTATACAGCTTTTGCAAGTCCATGTAAGCCACATCAACAGCATGACCCTCATCAATCCTCTCTGGTACCTAATCAAAAAGCTCAATAAGGTTAGTTAAAATAGATTTTCCTTTAACAAATCCATGCTGGCTTTTCTTAAGTAATTCAAACTTGTTGCAAGAGACTGTTAATTTTATCTTGGATTATCTTTTCTATCACCAAGGTTAAACTGACTGACCTGTAATTTCTGGGTTTATCCTTACTCCCTTTTAGGACAAGGGTGTAACATTCAAAATCCTCCAGTCTTCTGGCGCCAGTCCTATATCTAAGGAGGACTGGAAGATTATGGCCAATACTGCCACAATTTCCATTTTTACTTCCCTCAGCATCCTCACATGCATCCCATCTAACCCTGGTGACTTAGCAGTTTTAAATACATCCAGCCCATCCAATACCTCATCTTTAAGAATTTTGCACTCATCCAGTATCTCAACTATCTCATCTTTCACTATGAAAATGTAAATATACCTACTCAGTGTCCGTAAAAGTGGAAGTAAGTGAGGATGCTATTGTTTTGATAAAAGGAGAAGATTTAGATGGAGCTGAATTCAGTCATTGCTTGTCTGATTGGCATGATCCTCAATTTTCATCACTTCACCATCAGTTGCCTCAACCCTAAACACTGGAATTCCTTCACTAAACTCTCCATCTCTCAACATTATTTATGATACATCCTAAATTTCATTTTTTGACCAAAGGTTTGATTATCGCTCGAATATCTCCTTACATGGCTCGGTGTCAAATTAAAGATGCTATATAAATGCAAATTGTTGTTGTATGTCAATAGATGCAGACCTCACTTATCAAATACAACCTGCTACCAAGCAAATAAGTCTTGCAGATCTTTCAGCCCATGTATTTGAATGCAATTCAGTTGTTTTCACAAGTTTTTCTGGATTTTGTTTTCCACACAGTGTTTGCTTATCTGTAAGGAGTAGCTCTGAGTTGGAGGGTTGAACATGTAAATATGGTTGGTTTCCAGGTTACAGAACGCCATGGCTGACAGCAGGCAAAATGGTTAGATCAAGGCAATGGGAGGTTCTGTAAAATTACCTGGGGATTATGAGGCAGTTCAGAGCCAAGGTTGTAGATAGGACCAAGGTTCAGGATGAGATTAGGGACTGGATTAAGATATGGTACCATGGGGCAGGAAACAGAAAGGCTCCACTGGGAATTATGCTAATGGGATGGAGCAAGCTAACTGCAGAGTTGGAAGGAATAGGCATCAGGAGGCTGATTACAGGGCCAGGCTGAGAGTAGGAAAACTGGTGTGGAATCTAACAAGGCCAGTTTGCTTATTATAGCTGTTACATCAGATTGTTCAATGGTGAACTATGACTGATAATTTTATATGGTTCGAACAAAAGGACAGAGAACCAAACTGTGTTATTTTAATAATAGAGGGGCATCGATTAGAAACAAAGCACGTTTAAATTCTTGAGATTAAAAGCTTTCTGGTAATATCAGTAAACTGGTTAATTCAAGTTCCACAAGCACTTTCTTATTAAAACACTGGAGATGGAGAATAGATATGGAGCTTTAAACAATGTCCTTTAACCATTGGGCCATTAGCGATGTGATCTAAATATCAAGAATCCAAACAGATTGCGGGAGATATCATTTGAGTTGCATTTGATACTTTCACCTGAAATATGGACTAAATGTTACAGACTCAAAGATCTACCTTGGGCATTGTGCTCCTATAAATGGCAAGTGTAATTCTTTCTGCACATAGAAATACTGGAGATGCTTTTAAAAGTCATGATGAACAGGTGGCTTATTTCAAACTAACATTTTCATTTGTGTGCACAAGTATGTGAAAGTAATTTGGGACACGTAAACAATGTGTCTTGGAAAATGTTATAAAGCTGGTATGTTTATGTATTAAATCTGTTTTCTGAATTAAAGATGTTACCAATTATCTAAAAAAAAAGACTGCAATTTAGAGGTTTGGGTAATTGTCATATTATTGTGCAGCAATCCATCTCTCATCTGTGTTTGACATTAGTTTGTTTCACATGAACCTTTTTTGTACATTGCATCCACAACAATGGCTCCACAGTTAGTAGGATAGCAACTCTAGAAAATGGTTGAGCACGGCATGAGAGTATGAAATAGCCACCAGCCTTGCATCAAACTGCTACTGCTGACCCTCATGTTATCAGATATTTTTCCTGATCCAAAATACACTGCAATGATTAAATGAGTTCATTAAAAACTCTGGGAATAATCATCCCAGATTTTCACTAAATGTGGTAACAGGCGGGAAAAAGGACGTTTTACCCGCCCACTGCAATGGCGGATTTTCGCGCTAAATCCTCCTGTTCCCACCTCATTAATTATGCATTCCCAGGAAACTTGCCAGGCTGCTGGTGGGCCGGCCTCTGATTTGCAGGCTGCGCTGTCACCTCAGGCTTTCAGTAAACCGGGCGCCATATTTAAAGGCCGCCCCTGCACAGAGCTAGCATTCTTCAAGGGATAGGATGCTGCTGGGAACTGATGGCTGCCAAAGGGAGGAAACATGCTGCCTCCATATGTAGCGACACCTCCCTTGAGTGCCTACTGGATGCAGTGGAGGCCCACCGCAAAGGCCTCTACCCCCGCTCTGGGTGAAGGCCAGCAAGCATGGTCACCAACCCAGCATGGGAGGCGGTCATTGCCAATGCCATTCAAAAGAGGACAGTCACCCAGTGCAGGAAGAGGATAAATGCTCTCATCTGTTACAGCGGGGCAAGTAACTTTTCTCATCACTCTCAATTCACACACTCACAAATCCATCACACATTCAAGTAGATGCAGATGTATTAAAATGACATTCCCAACGTGTGGTGGCAGGAAAGGTGGCCAGACATTGACGGAAGGAGCAGACAATAGCAAACTGGTTTCACGATGTCATGAAGCTGATTTTTGGCCTTCCTGCCTTAATGTCTGCTCACGCCTGCCATAACGCCCGACTCCAATGCAGATGGAAAATTCCGCCCTCTGATTCTAGCAGGTAACTTTTTTCTGAAAAATCTTCACCTTTTAGTTTGTTTTCACAATTCAAGCCAAAGAGGTAAAATATTATTTAATCTCCGTGTTTGAAAACAGTGTTCTTACTGGCTGGACAATGCACATTCCAACTTGCATGAGGAAGATACGGCCACAGAAGATATTTTATTCTGGGGTGGGGGGGTTAACGAGGGGGACGATGGGGGCTGGGGAGCCTGGGCAGACAGGCCAGGAGGAGGCGAAAACGAAGGAAGGGTGCCCCCTGTTGGGCCCAGCAGGCCCATTAAGGAGACACCTCCTTGCCCTCCAAGTGAAAGCTGCCAGTCTGAATGGTTGACCTAGGCCTCTCCTGCTGCTGGTTAAATCCCAGCAGTGGCAGGAGGAGTGTCTCAATTGGCCCTTGGGTGGGCGCAAGCCTCCTGACATCCCTCTCACCATTGGTGAAACAAATGCTGCTTGCTGTAAATTGTTGTTAGGGAAAATGTCAAATGTCAAATTTTAACAATTTTACTTTGTTTCTTTTTTCTTTCTCAATCTAATCCTCTTTGGCTCTCTTTATTTGTCTTCCACTATTTGTTCTGACTCTAATTCACACTCCTTTGTTCCTCTTTCTAAATCATCACATCTTTTTTGTTGATGGTGTATACTTCCAGCAAGTTATGGTGAAACTTTCTTTCGAGCAGAATGGTGCAGAAAAGGTCTAATTAATGCCGTATGGCATGAGATGTCCCATTTCAGCAAGATCCAGCTCAATATTTTCAAAAGGAAGAATGAATTACGTTGACAATGCAACCTTTGTTTTAACCAGGAAGTATGAAAGGTGAGACGTTATAGCCTCTATTAGTGCCAAATGCATACATGCGAAGGGACAGAAACAGGGCTCTCTGCTGGCCTCTTAAAATGCAAAGTTCCTCTAAAAAACAAACGGTCTGCATTGTTTGAGTGAAAAAGAAATCACTTTGATCGTTATTTATAGCAGAGGTGACAGGATGCACTTTAAAATCTGGCTGAACTGTGTTTTTACCATAAATATGTCATCGAACCAATGATTAATAAGACTAAGAAATAATTACAGCAGTTACATAATGATGTTTATTCAGATGCAGCCTGTGGCTTGACCTTTAAACCCACATAGGACGAGATTGTTCAGGCCATTTAACCATTCTCACAAGGCACCGACACACATTTGGCGTAATTAAAGGAAAATAAGATCAAAGTTAAAAACTTAACTCTTTAGACATTTTCTGGCCCTGATCTTCTTCCCCACAGGGTTGGCTTGGTGGGAAACTCGATCATTGCTGCTGTCTAATCAGGCCATCTAGTGAAAATAGAATCTGGCCTCAAGTCACCATCGGGACTTAACATGCAAATATTAAAAAGGATGCTACCAGATTTGGACAGGTGTCCTTGCCAAATGCTTAGGAGAATGGGTGAAATTCAGGATCAGGTAGCTCTCAATGGCTTCAGGGTGCTTAAGTACTTTGGGCAATTTTAACTGCCTACCTATTCGGGTACAGCAAGACAGGTAGAGCTAACGTCACCCTGAATGGGTCTGCACTTTTTTCTCTTCTAATTTCTCTCTTTCCCATTAGCACTGATTCATGGGCACTGATCTATATCTGTTGCCTCAACGAAATAGCGATGTTGTTGTTTGTGAGCCTGCCTGGTGAACGTTGGTCTAATGAGGATCATCATAACTGAGCCCAGTTCTGCTCTCACTTGATATACACCAATGTGCATTTTCAGCAGGAGTCACTGCGGTCAAAAGAGGGAACACTGGATGATATTCAAAGCCTCTGCACCCGGAAATACTGAGGTCAATTGTGAGACCACAAATGCTGCTCCAGCTGCGTGCAACTAACTCACAGGGAGCAGAAGTCGTCTGCACGGCCCAATTCCACACGTGATCATGCTGGCTCAGGCATTGATTAAGCCTGCACAAATTGTGAACCTTTTGTGCTGTTGCATCATGCTTGGGCTTGAGAGAGCACAGGCCCATTTCATGCAGGTCTTCCTGTATTTATTACTGCAGAAAGAGGAGGCTCTATGAATCTGAGCTGGATTCAAACTCTGCCCCCAGAGAGACAAGTGTTTTAACTCATTGAACCATCTAGTTCCCTCTTTAGCTTAACTGCCTTGTTTGTACATTGCCGCTAAATTCTAAAAATCTCTTCCTAACAGTTATCTGATGTCTCAGAAAATTGTCCCTTTGATGTCAATAATATAAAAAATAAGGGAACTAAAGTGCATGTGTTTTGACAAATACAGGTAGTATTAAAAGTGATAGTTTAAAATAATGAGGTCCAGTGACAAATTTCTCTGCTTCAAAATTATCACATTGGATACTCTGGTGAAGATTACATCTTAAAACAGAACATAGTAATCTCCAAACATTCTGCATTGTCTCACATTTGGACAGAACTCACTGTGTAACCAAATTAACGCTGTTTCAAAATACCTGTATGTTTGCAAAATCTGACCTGCTCACAGGATCCCATGTGGGTGAGGACACACACTGACCCAAACATTTGTGTTAATTTTCATGTAGAAAATGGGTGTGAAACTTTTAAACACAAGTCACTGAGGAGACAAGGCTACACTGGGTAAAGGAAACTGCGTTGTCTAAGTTACAGTATTGATCCAGTAAACTTTGGAATGATGTCCTTCCTTTAGCTGCATGAGCTACTGACAGATGGAAAAGCACCAGGCAAGTAATGTAACAAATTTTCACCACTGAAATTTAGCAGCTGCTACACTGATCACTAGTCCTCAGGCCACCAAGAGCAATTCAAAGGTGCACAATTCCCTAAAGCATCTGTAAATGGCTTCCAGCAGTCATGAAGGCTTCACTTAATTATGAAATCATAGAATCATACAGCACAGAGGGAGGTAATTCGGCCCACTGGGCTTGCATCAGCTCTTTGAAAGAGCTATCCTATTTGTCTCACTCTCTGTCTTTTTCTGGTAACACTGCAAATGTTTCCTTTTCAAAGTTACTATAGAATCTGATTTCAGATAGTGCACTCCAGATCATAACAAATCACTGCATAGCATAAATTCCTTTCATCTTCCCCACTGATTCTTTCACCAATTATTGCAAAGTATTCTTAACTTTATATTATTTGAATGTACTTTGCTACAAAAGTACAAAAGGAATTTAATTACTTATTTGGGTTTGAACTTTCACTGCACAGAGAACAGGTACCAGGAACAAAAACAGAAAATGCTTGAAAAACTCAGCAGGCCTAGAATCATCTGTGGAGAGAGAAATAGAGTTGACGTTTCGAGTCCATATGACCCTTCTTCCGAGCTGAAGAGAAGTGGAAATGTGATGAAATTTATACTGTTTGTGGGGGTGGGGGGGGGGGGGGGGGGGGGAAGGGGTTGGGGGGGGGTTGCAGGTGGAGTTGGATAGAAGGCCAGCGATAGGTGAGGACAAAGGAGGGACTGACAAAGATGTCATAAACTGAAGGACAAAGGGAGTGTTGGTGTAGTGGTTAGTGCGAAAAAAGGTGCTAATTGTGGCATAAAGGTAAGAAAGCAGAATGTGATTACATCAGAACAAGGGTGGCATTGTGTGAAAGAATAAAATGGAACAAGTAACAGATGGCCCTGTGAGGGATGGTGGTGGGGGAAAGAAAGGATAGAAACTTGGACATAAAAGGGAATAAAATCACGGGTAAATGAATAAAAATAAGTGGACAAAAAATATAAATGAATGTAGAAAAATGGGGATTAAAAAAGGGGGTGAAGATGAAGGAGAGAGTTCATGGTCTGAATTTGTTGAACTCAACGTTAAGTCCGGAAGGCTGTAAAGTGCCTAATTGGAAGATGAGGTGCTGTTCCTCCAGTTTGCGTTGGGCTTCACTGGAACATTGCAGCAAGCCAAGGATGGACATGTGGGCATGAGAGCAGAATGGTTTGTTGAAATGGTAAGCGACAGGGAGGTCTGGGTCATACTTGCGGACAGACAGAAGGTGTTCCGCAAAGCGCTCACCCAGTCTGTATTTGGTCTCTCCAATGTAGAGGAGATCGCATTGGGAGCAGCGAATGCAGTAGACTAAATTGAAGGAGGTGCAAGAGAAGCGCTGCCTCACCTGAAAGGAGTGTTTGGATCCTTGGACAGTGAGGAGGGGGGAGGTAAAGGGGCAAGTATTGCACCTTCTGTAGTTGCATAGGAGGGTGCCGTGGGAAGGGGGCGAGGTGTTGGGGGTGATGGAGGAGTGGACCAGGATGTCCTCAAGGGAATGGAATGCTGACAGAGGGGTTGAAGGGAAGTTGTGTTTTGTGATGGCATCATGCTGGAGTTGGTGGAAATGGCAGAGGAACAGGTTCCAGGAACTTCCTATGAAGGGCCTAGCAACAGCACTGCTTGTCAGCAACTAAATCAGCAATTTTATAGATTTAACTTGGGAACTTAAGGGACAGAAAATCACAAATTGCAAGTTGGGAATGGTAGATTACTGAATCACCCTTACTGGTTTGAGGAACTCCTCATAAATGGTATGGGCAACAGCACAACTGATCATAAAGTGTGTGAATGCATTGCTATTATCCTCCTGTGCTTAACATAAATGCACCCATGATGACCCAATCACTGTTAGAGCAATGCATTCTCTATGAAGTGAATTTGTGGCAAGAGTGAGAAGCAGTTGCAGGAATGGAGAGTGCTGACTTACACTAACCTTTCACAGGTACATAACTCTTCACTAAGGCCCTTCACACATGGGGCTTGATTTTCGGGTCGTTGGGCGGCTAGGCCTGGGAAATGGCCTGCCACCTGCGATCGGCCTCCGACTGCGATTTCACGCTGGCTTGCCCAATGTCATCACGCGCTAATTTACACCCGATCAGGTCGGGTGCGCACCCACGTAAAATTCTGCCCATGGATCTGGATTATACAACTGGTGATGACTAAGCCTGGCACACTGTGTTAAACTTGGGCATCCAGTACATCACATTGTAAACTATCTTCTTTAGGTTCTTTCACTACATTGATGGCAAATGTCTAATGAACAGGTGATAAAAAAACTGACGGTGGCTAGTAACTATTGTCATCTTCCTGGATAGACATATATCACACTCCATTTTCTCCACAAGGAAATTCTAGGACTTGGGACAACAGATGCTGGAAGGCATTACCTGAAGGTGGTTATGAGAATATCTAATCTTATATCTGTGGAGCTGGTTAGCTCAGTTGGCTAGTGTATGGTTCAGAATAATGCCAACAGCATGGGATTCAATCCCCATTCCAGCTGAGGTAGATGTGGGGCCTGCCACATCGCCCTGCTCTGTGGTAAAACCAATGCATAAGCCATGGTTTAGCAATTTTCAGGTAATCGAGCTACCCAGAGAAGAAGAATCTTATATCCAGGTACAGTGCCCACAATGAATGGCTTGAGAAGTAGCCAGTGCTCTAAATTTCTAAAGTGATGTTCCTAATTCTGCTCATAAGGAGCTCCTGGTACCTACTGTCTGCCTAGTGAAGGCTCAAACCAGTGCTCATAGTTGGCTAATGGCCAACAAATGATTAACTACCTGATTGAGGTCCCTTTGGGTTTTAGATGGATCCAAGGGTATACGCCCATGGATGTTCAGAACCAACTTCTGAACAGATGTTGGAATCTAATACTGGAAGCAGTATTCCAGGACACATCCGATGATTCACCAGCACCAGCCAGCCTGCTCATTTCACTAATGGAATCTGGAAGGTGGGGTGGGGTGGGGGTGGGGGTGGGGGAGGAGTGTGCAGGCAACCTATTACTGTACACAGGGATGCTTTGCATTCAGTTCCAAAACTGTACCAAAGTGGGTACAGTAGTGTAGTTCTTGCTGCAGAAATAACAGTAAGTCTACCTGTGCTTTGTCTGGCATGATGTGCCATTTTAGCTGGTTAAACTAGCTAAGTTAAAGAGAAGTAAAAATGTAATTGAATTTATACTGTTTAAGGGGGGTGAAGCAGGTGAAGCTGGATAGAAGGCCAGTGATAAGTGGAGGTAAAGGAGAGGTTGCCAGAGATGTCATGGACAAAAGGACAAAGGGGTGTTAATGATGATGATACTGGCTAATGGAGGTGCTGATGGTGGCATTAAGGTAAGAAAGAAGAATGTGATAATAGCAGGACAAGGAAAGAACTCAAGCACTCTGGAAAGAAAAACATGAACAAATGATAGATGGTCCTTGTGGGGGTGGGGGGAGGGGATGGTGGTGGGAAAAAAGATTGAAAATAGGATAAAAGGTGGGGATTAAACAATGAATAGAAATGAAAATAAATAAATAAAAGTGGATAAAAAATACAAATTAAACAATTAAAATGAATATTGAAAAAAGGGATAAAAAAAGGAGTGAGGATGGGGAGACAGTTCATGGTCTGAAGTTGTTGAACTCAACGTTAAGTCCGAAAAGCTGTAAAATGCTTAATCAGAAGATGAGGTGCTGTTCCTCCAGTTTGCGTTGGGCTTCACTGGAACAATGCAGCAAGCCAAGGATGGACATGTGGGCCAGAGAGCAGGATGGGGTGTTGAAATAGCAAGCAACAGGAACGTCTGGGTCATGCTTGCTGACAGACCGAAGGTGTTCTGCAAGCAGTCACCCAGTCTGCGTTTAGTCTATCCAAAGTAGAGGAGGCCGCATTGGGAACAGCGAATGCAGTAGACCAAATTGAAGGAGGTGCAAGTGAAGCACTGCTTCTCCTGAAAGGAGTGTTTGGGTCCTTGGACAGTGAGGTGGGAGTAGGTAAAGGGACAGGTGTTGCACCTTCTGCGATTGCACGGGAAGGTGACGTGGGGGTGATTGAGGGTGTCCTAGAGAGAACGTTATCGCCTGTCATTTTACATGTCGGCATGTCAGGCCTGCCCCCGCATGCCAACAGCAATATTCTGCCCTCTTTTTTCTCTCTCCACAGATGCTGTTAGACCGCTGAGTATTTCCAGCATTTTCTGTTTTTGCTTTTAAATTAGCTAAGATTTGGCTCCGCCAATCTGAGTTTGAGCTCTCAGTAACTGGAGTGTGACACTGCAGGGAGAGCTTCTGCACTCCAAATTGGACAAACAGAAACTCTGCTCTGTTTGGATTTCTCAGTTGGTTAGTTTGGAGACCCTTATACTTGATGACGTGCCTAAGTGATTTAAAACAATCAATCAGCTAAGAATCAGACAATAATAAATGAGAAGTCATAAATGTATCAACGCTCATGGATTATTTTGGCCTACAGGAGTCCAAATATTAAGTAGAAATCTCCTTACACCCTACTCTTGACCAATTGGAACCCTATCATAAATCCAAGTCTAAAGCCCAGCAAAATATGCCGATGTTTGGCTTCTCTTGTCCAGGGTGGAGCTGAGGGAATAACAGGATTTTGCTTAATCTCCATTCAGTTTCAAACAGCACCCTTAATTGCTTGCACATGCGAACTGAAATAATGATTCCACTGACATTTTTCTAAGTATCACACTTTCAATTATTCATTCATTCACTCTTCAGTTTTTTACTCTATTTATCCCTACCTACCGTCTCCTAGATCACAAAACATTTATTTTTCCATGCATAATGACTTTTTTTAAGACATTCACTAGTATCTAAATCACATGAATTAATTTCCTTGTCTTTTGTACATTCTCCTGAACAGTATCAAGATAATGTGATCAAGAACATACTTGATTGTAATGATTTAATCTATGATTTCTTTGAAATTAATTTTGTCACTTTGTTGCAGAACTTGCTAGAAATTTATTAAAGTTGTAATAGCCTGCACAATTTTGTTTGCTTGGTATGTTTTTAAAACAATGGAGTATTTGTCAGAATTATGAGAAATATATAAACTTTTCACATAATCTCAAGTAAGCACCTTTTTGAAAATGGTAGAGAATTATAAAATGTGTTTGAATCTTTAAATGAAAAGCGTTACAGCTGTATTAATTAATCATTGATATGTTGGAGTTTTGCTCAGACTAATGTTACCATATGAGGTGAACAAAAGTTTAAGGTCAGAATTCTTATCAACAACTCAATGCTATAATTTTCCTTCTGAAAATTGATAATTTCCATTGCTTTAATTCTCTACATTGTTGCATACATTTTAACAAAATTAACAGTATGATACTCAATAGACTTTCTTTTAAGACAACTCTCTGCATTTGAAAAATCTAGCATTAACCTTGTTCCCTGTTTATGAATAAATACTTATATTTAGGAGAAAGGAAATATTTAACAAATATACTAAAGAAAAATTATATTCCTTGTCGTATTTGGAAATTAATATAATATATTTTTCATTTTATCAGAAGCAACTTGCTGGCAATTATTTCCATGCTTTTACTTACCAATCAAACACAATGCACACAGCATTAGGGAGAACTGATGTCCTTTTGAAATGTTCACTAAACTCCACATGATAGACAATGATGTTTAAAAGCTAAATTCGTGCTGCAGTTTCTTGTTGGTTACTCTGTAAAGTCGGTGCCCAGCATTACACACAGTGTGCTTTGGAGTGGTCTCGCTGAGACTGGATGTTTTATACTGATAGCCCCCTCCCATTCTCTCCACCTCCTTTAATGACAAATACATTCAGGAACAGGGATATCAAAAAGCAGACCTCCATGTCTGGAGCTCCCTAAGTAAGGGGAAATGTTGATAATTGCTAAGTGGATAGCTGCTGCAGCATCAGGAAACAGTAAAAAATACAAAGAACTATTAGGTCACAAAAGCTTTCTCTACGTTATACACCCCTTCATGAAACATATTTTCCCCAGGACTCTGTTCTAGTTCATTTCCTTTGGGATTTGACTAGTGGAGCGCGCGTCAATTAAGTGTGTCACTTTTAACCCTATCCTGCTAAGTCAGCCACACCCTTAAACTTTTGGAACAAATGTGCAAAGTGCCTTAATATATTTGGAATGTAGTTAACAAGTTCAACTTTATGGCATGCACTGTTTTGAATTTTAAAAAACCTTACATTTACATAAGGCTTTTCTCGGGATGCCCCAAAACTCTTTACATCCAATAAAATACACTTTAAGTCTAGCAACTGTTGTACTATAAGAAATGCAGCAGCCAATTTTCACACAGCAAGCTCCCACAAACAGCAATGTGATAATGACCTGATAGTCTGTTTTAGTGTTGCCTGAGCTTTAAGTCTTTGTTAAGACACCAGGAGAAATTCCCTGCTATTCTTTGAAAAAGTGCCATGGGATCTGCATTGTCCATCTGAGAGTGTAGATGGGACCTTGCGAGTCGGATTGGAAGTCAGAGCCACCACTCCTGGAACGAGTGCAGAGGCTGCTGGGTCCGGAGGCAGGCTGGGCGGAAGGTCTGCCTTTGTGCTCTGTTATTTTGTTGAAATTATTTTTAAAAACATTACAACAAAAACAGCCCTTAGCCCCTCACCCCCACCTATGCCACCTCTTGCCCCCAACAACCCCATGGTCCCTCATATCCCCATGTGCCTCTACACACCCCCATGGTCCTTCATACCTCCTATGTCTCCCACATTCCTATGGCCCTTTATAGCTTCTATGCCAACAGTGCCAACTCATGCCAACCCATGACCCACACTGACCACCTTACTCACCTTACCCCCTCCATACCAACTCACTGAGTATACTTTGGCAGTTTCACAGTTCTTTGATAGCTTGAAAACACCTTGACAGCTTCGACCATTCCAATGAGTTTATGCAAACAATTGGAGGTGCTGGCTTTACCCACAATAATGCTCACTTATAACAATCCCAAAAGATGCCTTACCTCTCCCAAAAGCGTCCAGGGACCATATCCAAAGGGGTACCTTACCTCTCAAAGGGATACCCTAGCTATCCAAAAGAATCGACCAAGTTCAGACCTCCTCTTATCTGGTCGAATCTGCACAGTCTGGCGTTCACACTCTTGGGCCACCAAAACCCCACATCAATGGAGACAGCTGGTGATTTAACTGGCCAACTGCCTTTGTGAACTGTGCATGCGTGAGCACTGACACGCCTCTCTCCCAGCCCTGTGAAAATTGGATGTGCCGTGTTTGGGGTCGGGACTTAGAATTCCATGGCATCTCCTGAATTTTCGCCCCAATGGAGTGAAAATCTGGGTCTGTGTTCTCAAGTCCCTGGAGCGGGACTTGAACCTGCAACCTTCTGAAGAATGGCCTTTCGGGAAGGAAATCTGCTGTCCTCATCTGGTCTGGCCTACATGTGACTCCAGATTCACAGCAATGTGGTTGACTCTTACATGCCCTCTGAAATGGAACCAGAGGGACCACCTGGCATTGACTACCTGAAAATGACAATGGCAAACTCAATCCTGTCGACCCAGCAAAGTCCCCATACTAACATCTGGGGGCTTGTGCCTAAATTGGGAGAGGTGTCTCACAGACTAGTCAAGCAACAGCCTGACATAGTCATCCTCATGGAATCATACCTTGCAGATAATGTTCCAGACACACCATCATCATCCTTGGGAATGTCCTGCCCCACCAACAGGATAGACCCAGCAGAGGTGGCGGCACAGTGGTATATAATCGGGATGAAGTTGCCCTGGGAGTCATCAACATCGGCTCAGGATCCCATGAAGTCCATGGCATCAGGTCAAACATGGGCAAAGAAACCTCCTGCTTATTACTATAATCGGCCCTCCCTCAGCTCATGAATCAGTGCTCCCCCATGTTGAATATCACTTGGAGGAAGCACCGAGAGTGGCAAGGGTGCAGAATATACTTTGGACGGGGACTCCAATGCCCATCACCGAAAGTGGCTCAGTAGCACCACTACTGACAGAGTTGGCCAAGTCATAAAGGACCTAACTGCTAAACTGGGTCTGCGGCAAGGTGGTGAGGGAGCCAACAAGAGGGAAAAACATACTTGACCTCATCCTCACCAACCTGCCTGCCGCAGATGCATCTGTCCATGACAGTATCAGTAGGAGTGTGGAGTTGAAGTCCTGCCTTCACATTGAGGATACCTGCCTTTGTGTTGTGTGGCACTATCACCGTGTTAAATGGGAGAGATTTCGAACAGATCTTGCAACTCAGGACTGGGCATCCATGAGGCACTGTGGGCCATCAGCAGCAGCAGAATTGCATTCAAACACAATCTGGAAACTCATGGCCTGGCATATCCTCTACTTTACCCTTAACATCAAGACAGGGGAATAACCCTGGTTCAATGAAGAGTGCAGGAGCAGCTCCAGGCATACCTAAAGATGAGGTGTCAAGCTGGTGAGGCTATAACAGACTACTTGAGTGCCAAACAGCATAAGCAGCAAGTGAAAGACAGGGCTAAGCGATCCCACAACCAACTGACCAGATCTAAGCTCTGCCAAATCCAGCCACGAATGGTGGTGGACAATTAAACAACTCACTGGAGGAGGAGGCTCCACAAATATCCCCAGCCTCAATGATGGGGGAGCCCAGAACATTAGTGCAAAAGATAAGGCTGAAGCAGTTGCTACAATCTTCAGCCAGAATTGCCGAGTGGATGATCCACCTTGGCCTCTTCTGGAGGTCCCCAGCATCACTGATGCCAGTCTTCAGCCAATTGGATTCACTTTTGGTGATTTCAAGAAACAGCTGAAAGAACTGGATACTGCAAAGGTTATGGAGCCTGACAACACTCTGGCGTTAGTACTGAAGACTTGTGCTCCAGAGCTTGCCGTGCCCCGAGCCAAACTGTTCCAGTACAGCTACAACACTGGCATGTACCCAGCTATGTGGAAAATTGCCCAGGCATGTCCTGTGCACAAAAAAGCAGGACAAATCCAACCCGGCCATCTGTCTACTCTTGATCATCAGTAAAGTAATGGAAAGGATCATCACCTGTGCTATCAAGCGGCACTTGCTCAGCAATAATCTGCTCACTGACGCCCAGTTTGGGTTCAGCCAGGGCCATTCAGCTCCTGACCTCATTACAGCCTTGATTCAAACACGGACAAAAGAGCTGAACTCCAGAGGTGAGATGAGAGTGACAATCCTTGACATCAAGGCTGCTTTTGTCCAAATGAGGCATGAAGGAGCCCTAGCAAAACTGGGGTCACTGGGAATCAGGGGTAAAGATCTCCACTAGTTGGAGTCATACCTAGCACAAAGGAAGATGGTTGTGGTTGTTGGAGGTCAGTCATCTCAGTTCCAGGTCATCACTGCAGGAATTCCTCAGGGCAGTGTCTTCAGCCCAACCATCTTCAGCTGCTTCATCAATGACCTTCCCTCCATCATAAGGGTAGAAGTGGGGATGTTAGCTGATGATTGCACAACGTTCAGCACCATTTGCGACTCCTCAGAAACTGAAGCAGTCCATGTCCAAATGCAGAAAGACCTATACAATATCCAGGCTTGGGCTGACAAGTGGCAAGTAACATTCACACCACACTGGTGCCCGGCAACGATCATCTCCAACAACAGAGAATCTAAACCCTTTGTTGTTCAATTAACAGCGCAGCGCATTTCCTACCCTATGCGCTCACCGGTGTTTAAGAGTTCCTTAACAAGTCCTCCAGTTCCTTGGGTCTTTTGAGTCTGGTTGGTAGCTACCCTTTTTCAAGCACTTCCCCTTTCAGCTAGGATGCTTTTCGTCCCCCTTTCACCTCTCCAAATTAAGAGGCCACCTCTCCAACTTAAGAGGTAGCTGGGACGCTATTTAACCGCACTCCCCCTTTCAGCTAGGATGCAGTTCGTACTCTCCCCAACTTGGGAGAGTAGTCCCTCCCTGTTTCCGCGAGGGTTCTTTTTTTTAGAGATCCGACAGCCCAGAATTTCTTTTCGTCCCCCTTTCACCTCTCCAACTTAAGAGGCCACCTCTCCAACTGAAGAGGTAGCTGAGACGTTAATTATCACCTCTCCAACTTAAGAGGCTGCTGGACTTCAGTCGGATTCCATCCTTGTCGCCAATTTGTGGCAGAAAACGGAGTGAACACTCAGACCCAGGAGGTTTGTCTCAGAAGCCTTTATTGAATTGTGATATCATGGAGAGCCCAGCAGCATACAACGGAGCTAGCCGGCATTCTGAGGAAGCATCAGAGTACACACACAGTTATAGTAAAAGTGTGCGTAACAGAGGTCATGCAAATTACAAAGTTGCTTGACCTTTAGTAATTAATAACATTGAAATTTTATCTTTGGCATGCATACAATTGTTCTAACTTAGCTTATAATTACACAGAACCTTGAGTAGTTACGCAAAACCTTGAGTAGCTCATCTGGCGACTAGTCATCTGGACAGACAACAGACAGCATGACTAGGCCCTGCCTCATGTGCTGATAACAGACATCCTAACTTTGTTTCAAGGACTCTTGGTAGTTTGTTTATGATACTTGTTTTTTCTTCCTTCACAATAGCTGACAGCGCAGATTTGTCTGCTACTGGTGCAAGGAAACTGCGTTGTAGTATTCCACTACCGTTTAACCACTTAACCCTTTGTTATCCTGTAGATGTATTTTATTCTCCCACACTAGTGTTGGACTAATGCATAAACTGTAGCATTCCTGTAAGGAATATAGAGAGATGGTTTGTTCATAGATAATTTAAAGTGATCACACTAATAACTGTCTCATCAACCAAAGGAAATAATTCTCAATAAAGCTTTCATAATTTAAAAAAAAACACTATTAAATCTCAGCCCTTTCCCTACTTTGGAAATAGTCTGAGTATTTCAATTCTCACTTTGTAACTAAAAGGAAATAAAAGGAGGAAAGAAATTGTATTTATGTAGAACCTCTCACAACCTTGCAACGTCCCAGAACGCTTTGCAGTCAATGAATCTGCTTTGCAATGTAGTCACTGTTGTAATGTAAGAAATGTGGCAGCGAATTTGTACACTGCAAGCTCCCAGAAAGAACAATGATGGAAACGAGCGGGCATTCTTTTTTTTGTCAGTGATACTGAATGAGGGGTAAGAACTGCGCAGGACACTGGCAGGGACGATCTCTTCTCCAAGTTATGTCATGGGATATCTTACGTCCACCTGAGAGACAACAGTTATGCACATCTAGCATGATCTGTTTGTGGATCATAGCCTAAAGATTCATGAAGTACCATTACTGGCACTACTGGAGCAACCTCCTCACCTGCTTAGTGAGTTTTGCAGAGTGGTGGCTTGTTGTTTCATGGGTGGACAGGGAAGGACAGATCAGCATAACCATAGATCCAATGGCCCACATCTTCATTGCTGCTGTCCTCTCACTGGTAGGCCAAATGTTCAAATAGGAGTTCATCTCTCCAGGATTGATTTCCATTTGAATACAGCACTCTGGGACTCAATTACAGACTGAACGGCAGGTATGTCTGGCTCATGTAGATGCACTTAACATTGGCCGCATGGTAGGTGCAACTGGTCAAATTTCTGAGGGAACTTGGAATCCTTACGCACATATTGCCAAATGGAATGGCATTCCCTTATCCCCCATTCTTTGAAATGTGTTTGTGGAGCAGGTAGGGAGTGAAAACCCAGTGGAAATGAGATACGCTGCAATTTTCCTCCTCTTTGCCCCAAGTTTACTAGAACTTTGCTTTGTAAAGAGTGAATTTTCACTGCTTATATGTCTTTTTATCGATATATAGGTGCTTACAGTAAAACTGCTAGGGCAGCATTTATTACCCATCCCTAATTGTCCTTGAGAAGGTAGTGGTGAACTGCTTTCTTAAACCACTGCAGTGCGTGTGGTGACAGTACTCCTGCAGTCCTATTACGTTGGGAATTCTGGGATTGTGGCTCAGCTTTAATGAAGGAACAGTGTGTGACTTGGATTGGGATAGGGGGGAAGATGGGAGTGAACTTAAAAGTGGTTGTGTTCCCTGTGCCTGCTGCCCTTGTTTTTCTAGATGTTAGACACTATGAGTTTGGGAGATGCTATTGAAAAAGCCTTGATGAGTTACTGTAGTGCATCTTGTAAACTGCTCCCACTATGCACCAGTGGTGGAAAGAATGAATATTTAAGGTGGTGACAGGGTGTCAGTCAAGCAGGTTGCTTTGTATTGAATGGTGTTGAGTGTTTTTGGAGCTGTACTCATCCAGAAAAGTGGAGAGTATTCCATCACACTTGTGTCTTGTGCCTTGTAGGTAGTGGAACACTCTGGGGAGTCAGGAGATGAGTTACTTGGCGCCTAATTCCCGGCATCTGACCTGCTCTTGTAGGTACAGTATTTATGTGGCTGGTCCTGTTAGGTTTTTTTCAATGTTGACCTCCAGCATCCAAATAGTAGTAATTTGATGATGGTAATGCCATTGAACATCAAGAGTAAGTGGTAATCAGCGGGTGATTTCCATGCCCAGCTTTGACCTGCTGTCATGAGACTTCACGGGGTCTGGGTTCAATAATAAGGTCTCTGGAGGCACTCGCTTCCAATTGTATACCGCTAGTGCAGATTTCTAAAAAGATACAGTACTTAAAAATCATTGGGACAGTACCTCTGATGGACCTATCCTGCAGGTGGAATGGTGAAGTCTGGGACCTTGGTTGATTGATGTGATTCTGTAACTATGGCTTGGTTAGCCTGTGGGACAGCTCCCCCAATTTTGCCATGTGTCCTCAGATGTTAGTGAGCAAGAATTTGCATGGCTAACTGAGCAGGGCCTGTCTTTGTCATGGCCAAATCTGATGTTGAGGCGGATACCAGGTGGTCGGTCTAGTTTTGTTATTGTATGTTTTATAGCAGTCTGAGTGGTTTGCTAGACTATTTTGGAGACCAGTTAAGAGTAAAACCACTCTGCAACAGACCTGGAGTCATGTCTAGTCCAGACTAAGTACGGACGACATGTTTCCTTCCCTAAAGAATACTAGTGAAGCAGTTGGGCTTTTACAACAATCCAAAAGCTTCCTGATCTCCATTTCAATTTTATTAAATTAACCGAATTCAAATTCACAAACTGCCCCGGTGGGATTCAAGCCCACTTCCCTGGATTGCTTGAATTTGTCTTTTCACTTTGGGTCTAAATTTGGGTCTAAACAGAGGGATGGGCTAATGCTCCGTCTTGGGGCAAAACAGGGGCAATGATATTGTCTGTGATGATGGTGCATTTTTTTCTGTGCTTTTCTTCAGAGCTTTCACACAATTGGTCATGCTATTCTTTTCGAATTACACTTTCAAAAAAACATCACAGCAAATATAAATTAACCATTAGAAACGTGACTTTCTCAATTTGAATATCGGTGGAATATTGATCTGTGGAACTGAAGGTTAGCGAAATAATTGTGCTTTCTGCCTCTCTGATAATGTTAATGTGGGTGGTGGTATGAAATGCATTTGAAACGCTTTGCAAGTTATTTGCGATTTTGTTTGAACAATTCACAGCAAAGCCTGTATATTCTGTGTTATTGGCCTCAATTTTACCTCTGGAGGGCGTGCGCAATTGGCGGGCTTGGGAGCAGTCAGGAAATGAGCCCCCAGCTGCGATCAGCCCCCCGGCCACAATTTCACGCTGGCTGGCCAATTAACGGCTAGTCTGCGTGAAACGCACGCTGAAAAGCTCAGTGCTACCAGGGTGAAGGCAGGAAGAGGGTGAGCGATGACATTTCCACGTGCATGGGTGGGGCGCTGCGAGAAGGCAGGCAGCAGCATCAGGGAGCTACGGACCTGAAAATGCTAAAATAAAAGCATAAAAAGCTTCAAATATCCCAGCATCATAATCAATCACCTGAAAGTATAACTGATAAAAATGCTGTCCACAAATATTTATTTTTATTATATTTCATAACGGAAATTTCATCCTCCCTTGGATGAGGTTTGATGAAAAATGCAAACACTGACTGGCCAATTAGCCCGTCCGTCAACCGTAAGGTTGGATGGACCACAAGAAAAATGGGAGACAGTGGCATTGTTACTGGGCTTAATTGCCCTCTTTATTGTCGGTGGGTGTGCTTCCAACTTCTGCGCATGCCCACTGAGCAAAATATCGCACGAGTGCGTGATAACGTAAGGATGCTCGCCCAATGTCTCCTCACACGATTTTATGTCCGATCAGGTTGTGCGCGCGCCTGCCTGTGGCACATAAAATTCAGCCCAATTCAGAGCTGAAAGTGCCCTTCAATTTATACCGATCTTTTATGTGTGCTTCCCTCTCCAGTTTCAACTGGTCATTTGCTATAATCTCAGGGAACATTTTTGAAAACGCAGTGGGAAGAAATTGATTAGTCCCATTTTTTGGGCCCCAAATGGTCACGATACCACCCTCCAGAATGAGATTGGCCTGAGGCTTGATGCACAAGCCTCATCTAATTCCAGTGAATAGCAGGCGCCTTCTCAAGTCCCCTGAGGACCTATGCTGGCTCCCTCTGGATCAACTTGGGACAGCTGCAACATTGACAGCAACTCCCAGTTAGATTCTTTTAGGAATGGTTTTGGAGGCTAATGAGAGGGTGTTAGCATGATTCAACAATGGCTTGTAATCACCCTGTGGAGCATGCCTCCATTTGCGTTGAAAAGAAAGACAAACCTGACCTTACTGTTGGCCGCCATCAGCAGTCCCATTTAGAATCTCTGGTTAGGATGCAGAAGGAACAGGAAAAATTGAATGGATGTCTGAATGTACATATTTCAGGTGTCATTCGGTCCTGGGGCATAAATCCCGTAATTGACCTTTTGAACCTCAATTTGTAAAAATGCACAAAACAAGGTGCAATTTCTGCCATGTTAATAGTGCCAAAATGGTTTACCTCCAAGGAAAATTATTTGTGTTTGGTTATAATCAGGACAATTTCATGTTACTCTTTTCATGCAATGGGATATAGATAGGTTAAGTGAGTGGGCAAAAACTTAGCAGGTGGAGTGCAATGTGGGCAAATGTAAACTTGTCTACTTTAGCAGCAAGAATAGAAAAGTAGTATACCATTTAAATGAAGAGAGATTACAGAACTATGTGGTACAGAGGGATCTGTATGTCCGGGTACATGAATCATAAAATGTTGGTATGTAGGTACTGCAAGTGATTAGGAGGGAATCTTGGCATTTATTGCAAGTGGAATGCAATATCAAAGTAGGGAAGTTTCACTGCAGATGTGCAGGGCCTTGGTAAGGCCATGTTTTGTACAACTTTGGTCTCTTTATTTGAAAAAGGATATAATTGTGTTGGAAGCAGTTCAGAGAAGGTTCACTCGCTGGAAGAAGAGTTTTTCTTATGAAGAAAGGTTGAACAGATTGGGCCTGTACTCATTGGAGTTTAGATGATGATCTTATTGAAACACTTAAGATCCTGATGGAACTTGATAGGCTGGTTACCAGGATGATGTTCCCTCTTGCAGACGAGACTAGAGCCAGGGGACACAATAAGAGGTCTCCCTTTTAAGACGGACATGAGGAGAATTTTTTTCTCTCAGAGGGTCATTAGGAATTCCCTTCCCCAGAAAGCAGTGGAGGCTGGCTCATTGAATTTATTCAGCACTGAGTTAGATAGATTTTTGATAGACAAGTCAGTTAAGGATTATGAGGTTCAGGCAGGAAAGTGGAATTGAGACTACAACCAGATCAGCCTTGATCATATTGAATGGCAGACAGGCTCGAAGAGCCAAATGGCCTATTCCTGCTAAGTCCTAAGTTCCTAATTCCCTTTTAAATCAGGAATTCTTCAGATGTGCTCATTAAGTCTGCAATCATTCCACCTATTGTTAGTCCACAAATTAACAGATGTTGTGTACATAGTACTCCTTAGGTTATGTTTAGCTCAAGGTAATTATATACCCTGGTTCTATCTATTTTTGTAGAAAATAAAATTTACTTATTGGATGAAACTCAAATACTTACCTTTGGAGTTTGGGAATTCCAGTTCCAGCGAGTATTGGGCCTTACACACGCGCGCCGGCCGGGAAATGGCTGCACACACACAGTTCGTGTCTTTTACGTTCTTTAGGCTGGAACCGGCCCTGCATGCCTGTGCAGAGGAAAATAAGTAGAATGGTGTGAAAAGCAAGTCAGGTGACCTGATAATGGAGCACCATTGTGCTGGGTGTGTGCCAGGGAGCAGAACATGGGAGGGAGACAGAAAGAGGTCCCAGGAGATTGCAGACATGGACAAAGACAGGGATCAGAAAGAAGTCCCAGGAGCCAAGTTAAAAGAAAGGAGCAGAGCAATAGGCTCTGAGTTAAAGAGAAAGCTGCAAGGAGCAGACTTGAAGCGAAGTAGGCTTAAGAGAAGCCCTGAAGATCCGAGGAGGTTGCCTAAGCTTGGTGACTCTTTACTGTGGGCTTTTTGGAGCAGTGGTGTTCTGCTTGGCATGGCAGAGGATTTGAAATTGCACCTGGAAGGTGAAATTTGAGTGTACTTGGGGATCCAGGGGAAAGGAACCTCAGAAGGCGAGATTGAAATCCTGTGAGGTGGACCACTGTTGCAGCAGTCTGGGTAGGAATGATGTTCGGAGAGAATTCCAAGGCGAGCTCTTCAAATATGGAATTTGGAAACCCTCGTGAGAAAGATGAAGTTTCAGTGAGACTGGTTGGCTCACAAAGTGACAAATATCTGGGTGGGCTACTGAGAAATCCATGGAATCTACTTTGGTTGCATCTGTCATTTACTTTGGAATGTGGTGTGTCTGACCACAGTTCACCTGTTAATTCATATGTAACTCATACTTACCCTGAAATTAGCATATAGGATACATATTTGAAATTGTTTTATCTTTCTGAATTTGTGTGTGTCTGTAAAGACTTTGCTGGAGTAAAGGAATAGTGAATACCTGAATCATCTTCTTGTGTTTGTATTGAGATTTTTCCAACCTCTTTGCATGGTATAATATAATTCACTTTTTCTTGTTTAATAAGTGTTTTATTCTTTGTGTTAAAAGATCATCAGCAGACTCCTGTTAATTTGTTCAATAATTTCCTCCACCACTTCTGAAAAAAAGTTAGGATCTGGCTTGACCAGTACTAACATCAGCTGGGATCGTAACACTTAACTCATTGATTCCCTCATGATCATGCCTTCTTCTGTGGACAGGGACTAGATTTAACCTCAGAACTCAGACATAGCTCATTTGACAAAGTCATTTAAGGGGCTTTAAGTGGCTTTCAATCAAGTCAGAATGGCTGCAAAGATTCTAACTGACAAGGGTGCCTGAATACGTGGAGAAGTTTTGCCTCTACTCACTCCTGATGATCTCCCAACATCATGACAGGATGTGGCATTGCCTCTTCTTAAAGTTGCAATGCTGGAACTGAAGAGACAGTGGGTGGAATTTTCCAAGCCTGCCTGGAGCAGGAAGAAAGACGGGATGGGGAATTGAATTGTGCAGGAGGCCGAAATTTGCATTGCCGATGGCTGGTTAAACTTTTGGTTTTAAGATAGAAGGAGGTTTCAGGTGGGTTAACCTTCCCAACTCTGATGGTCGGGAAGCTCTTTTTTGCATTCATAAGCAAGAAATGCATACTCGTTAAATTCTCCAACCTGCCGCTATTATGTTCACAGTTGCAATCTTGTAAGTAATGAGCAAGAAAAACGTGCCTTCAGAAACACAACCATATATGAGAGGCTGCACCTGGCGAGGTAGACTTCTTCTTGCGCTTTGGAGTGAGTAGCTTCAAACCTGCTGTCTTTCAGGAACATTCCTCTAGGGCAGGCTTTGATTGAATTTGGGTGTCGGTTGTCCAAGGTGCACGGAGGGTGATCAAGGGAGGCAGGATGCAGTTGACTGAGCGAGGGTCAAGGAAGCTGCACAGGGGAGGCACGGGCAGTGGGGAAGAGTAGAACTGGGCCTGGGCAAAGGGTCAAGAGTCAGCAAGGCAGAGTGGGAGGGTGTCCGGGGAAGGAAGGCAGACTGTCTGGGGCAGGGAGGGAGGCAGTGAGGGAATGCGAGGGTGCAGGGATATGGGAGGTAGGGAATGGCCCAACTTGTTGGGTGTGGGGTCCTATGGTCAGGTGGAGGAGGGGGTTTCCTGGCAGGGATGGTGGGAGAGAGTCGGATCTAAAGGATGGGGTCCTGGGTGTTGAACTGAGGGAACTGGACAGTGGATGGAGCAATCACAGTGAAAGTGGGGAGTGGGGTGGAGTGAGGGGGGGGTGGTGGGTGGTGGTTGGGTTGGGGGGAGGGGGGGTGCAGGTCCAGGGTAATGGTTGTGTAGCTGATGGTCCCATGGGGCAGGGGTCATGGAAATGAAGAAAGCAGGTGGTTTGGAAAATACTAGGGGTTAGGATCAGGATGGGCATGGGACACTAACAGATGTAGGCTCAGAGAGGAGAGAAGGCATGTGGAGGGTGATGGTTATATGTTCAAGGCTAACAGGGGGAGGTTCAAAGGTGACAGAGGGGAGAGGAATATTGGGTGAGTCAAGGGTGATGGGGAGAAGTTAGTGGATGACGGGGGAGTGTGGAAAGTGGTGGATCTAGTTTTGAAAGTGATTCGCAACATTTCTTGAAGCTGGTACTGAGAATGCAGTAGCTCCAGAAGTTTGATTCCTTGGAGCGGGAGAAGGGTCTTCTCAGGTGGGTAGTGTTGATGGTCAGCATTATTGGCCAACTAAAGAGATTCTAGTAATCATGAGTCAAGTGGATGAGAACCATGCTCAGCTGTGTTCTCCTCTCTGTGGAGAGCACAACAGCAGATTTGCTCCCTGACTCACGGGTCGCAAAACATTGAGATCCTGGCAAGTTCGGGAGCTGCGGCTGTCTCAGCTCATGGGATAATCTCCCAGTCCCTGGAATAAGCCTGGTGAACCTTGGTTGCAATCCCTTAATCTGAGACCAGTCCTTCCCTAGTAAGGACACAAACAGGACAGACAATACTCCAGGTGTGATTTCACCAAGGCTACAGTCAACTGCTCCAGAACTCTTTAATCCTACACTCAACCCCTCTTGCAATCAAGGCCAATTTGCCAATTATCTCCTTACTTGCTGGCTACACCTGTATGTGAGGTTACAATTACTTTTGGACTAGGACAATGAGGTCAGTTTGGCTGCCTCCACTTCTCATTATCTCACCATCTTGGAAAAGCTCTCGGTTGCTATTCCTCAGACCACAATGGAGACCCTCATGCTTTTGACCTTCATAATCCATCTGCCATGTTTCTAGCCACTCGCTTAGACTGTCTGACTCCCCTTGAGGCCTCTTTATACCTCCTCATTTCTCACATCAGGACACCAGCAAGATATGCAATGATTTGACTAAGAGGGCTCAAAACTGGGTAAAACCAGCTGGGTTACCTGATGAATGCCAAGAACATGCCTAGGCATAAAATTCCTGGAAGTCACAATCAAGGCCTTCTGTACATGCATGCCCCATTTTTTGTCAACCTCGCCAACTTTAGCCAACTCTGCAAAGCACCGGGCAATTCTACAAATTCAAACCGAGCCAGTAGAGATTAATTAGCAACAAGTTCTTAATGATCCCTTTAAACAGTACTGTGTGGAGGCCTTCCTGCTGCTGAGTGCATGCGTGAGATTAATATCCACTGGAGTAACAAGTTTAAAAGGGCAATGGTAGAGTTAAATCAGTGCCATAGGCTGATTGATGTTACAATCTGCCCACTCTGCATGCTTTCAGCACAGAGTTCGAACGTCAGCACTCATGCCCTCATCAGGATTGTATTTGTCACTGTGTGGCGGCACCAGATGGGCGCATGTGTGGCGCGGGCACCATTTCAGTACCTAAACGGTGTTGAAATTATGGATGCCACAGAGCCCAATTTCCAGTCTATATCTTTTACTTCTGATGGCAATCAACCTTTTTTTTCACTTTAAATCACACCAGTGAAATAGTGATTATTACAAAACATATGGCAAAAATTAAGATTCAAGCGAATGAAATTAACCTCAAAGTAGGTCGTAGGGGCCATTAATTGAAATTTTTGAAGAGGAAGAATGAAGTTCCTGTTTGTTCCACCCTGGAAGATCATATTGATTGAAGAAGTATGTTTTTCTGGTCCTTTCCAAACAGACTCTTCCTCACTTGGTTCAGGATTTTATTAATGAGGATGTTAATTTCCTCTCAGGAAAGATTGCCACTATTATTTCCACAAATGTTTTCTGAAACATTTGCTGGCACAGTCCGCTCTTGAAGTGTGTACTTGCAGCCCAATTCTCTTTCCAATTGTGCTGCTGTCTGCAACAACCCTTTAGCACAGCAGCAGCCACATTTCCCCTCAGTCCAGCCTCAGAACTAGGCAGCTGCCATCACGGACATATGGAGAAGGGAAGCCTGTACATGGGATGGACCATTTCCGACCTGTTTCTTGGTAAGATGACACTGGAGTAGGGATGAAACATTTGATCATGAGTGCAACATTAAAACTGCCAGAAATGTCCCATAGCACTATTTGAAAAAGAACAGGGTACTTCTCTTCTTTCCTCTGTTCTTTCAACATTAGATGTATTTGTACCATCACAGCAGAAAATATTACCTATGGTGAAATTGGAATTGTGAGACAGGCACAGTTAATGGAAAACACTGGACAGGTTTTTTTCTTAAAAACAACATCAATCATGTCAGGTCTGTACTTTGCTTTTCTTGCAGTCATCCTAGTCTAAAAGCCGCATGAGAGACATTTAGTAGCAGTGACGACTTACAATCTAATGGTTAACTTGTGACTGACTCTGATCCCAATGGCGGTCAAAAGTAATGGGGGTGGAAATTCATTCCAATATATTTTGGGGCCAGGAATGGGCAGCAAGAGCACAAGAAATAGGAGCAGGAGTATACCATATGACCTGTCAAGACTGCTCCGCCATTCAATACGATCATGGCTGAACTTTGGCTTCAACTCCATCTTCCCGTCTGCTCTCCAATATCCCTTGATTCCCTGACCAAAAATCTGTCTATCTGAACCTTAAATATGTCCAATGATGGAGCATCCACACCCGTCTGAGGTAGAGAATTCCAAAGGTTCACAGCCCTTTAAGTGAAGAAATTTCTACACGCCTCAGTCCTGAATGATTGACCCCTTACCCTGTGAGTGGGCCTGTGCTCTAGATTCTCCAACCTCTCAGTGCCTACCCTGTCAATTTCCTTCAGAACCATATATGTTTCAATGAGGTCACCCGTCACTCTTCTGAACTCCAGGATGTACAGACCCAATTTACTCACCCTCTCATCAAAGGACAACCCTCCCATCCCAGGAAGCAGGTGAACTTTCACTGTACTAACTCTAAGACAAGTATATCATTCCTTAATTATGGAGACCAAAAATATTCCAGGTATGGTTTCACCAAGCCCTTTACAACTGTAGGAAGACTTTCTTAATCTTGTACTCCAATCCCCTTGCACTAGAGGTCAACATGCCTTTTGCCTTCCTAATTGCTTGCTGCAGCTGCATGCTAACTAATGCACTGTAACTCCTGCGGCAGCTGGCGTGCATGTGCAACAGTTCCTGATGCCTTTCCAGTTGGCAGTAGGATGGAACTTTTGCCTAAATCCTGGGTAATTACAATGATTTTTAGACAGTTTTGATTTTGCGACCAGCAGTAAAACCCTGGGAAGTGAACTGACACTTCATGCCTCACACCCATTCTGCCCTGGGTTTAAAAAGTTGCTCAAGGGCTTTGAAGAAAAATGACTGGAACTACAGAAGGGTTAACCCACGCCCCCACCGCACCCCCCTCCAACACCTTACAGAACACCAATTAACTTGCCACAATTCATAATAAATCAAACAATGAAAATAAAACAAATAAATGAGTTTATTTTAAATTCTATTTCTCCCCACAGCATGTTAAAGCTTTGTGCAGGAGCATCAATGCAGCCCAGGTAGATCAGTTGGTAGATAATGGGACTCTTAATCCCAGGGTCATAGTTTCGACGCCTACATGAGGAAAAATTTTAAAAATATTTTATTCAAAATACTTTTTTTATTCATTCTTACCAAAAAATGTTACAGTCAATTCTCTATGGTCTCTGAATTTATTAGAAGTTGGGAATCTAATTCACTGAAATTTCCTGATTATATATCTTTATCATTTCCTGGACTGCCAGAAGCATGTTTCACAAAGGGAACAGTTGATAAATTATAGGCAAACTAGAATAAGGACTGCATAGACCTAAAAATAGGTAGCTTGGATTTTATTGTTAGTCTGTGTTAAGACAACTTGCTCATTTCAGTGCAGCAGCTGACACTGTGCACATGCAGGAAGTGTGCCTCCTAATGTTGCAGTACAAATAAACATGGCTTTACCATTGTGGCCAGGGTGCATTTCTAATGTGTCATGTGGATGCAAAAGCCACATGCAATATTGGATGTTTAAACATCCATTTTACATCAATAGAACAGACACAACATCAGTAAATTTCTAGGCCATAATTTCCTCTATGTCAACTGTGGATCAGTTGGTACAGCAGTCGCGCCCCTGAGCCAGATGTTTGGGGATTCAAGACCCAGTCCAGGATCTCTAAAGGAAGATCGAAGTTGACACTGTCAATGATTCAGCCTTTCAGATGAGACCTTAAACCAAGGTCTGCCCTCTCACATTGACACAAAAGACCCCACAGAACTATTTTTAAAAAGAGCAGGGCAGTTATCCTTGGAGTCTTAGATCAGAAGTCATAAGAAATGGGAGAGTGGGCCATTTGGCCCATCAAACCTGCTCCACCATTCAATAAGATCATGGCTGATCTGACTGTGGTCTTGAGTCCACTTTTCTACCTGTCCCCCGTAACCCTTGGCTCCCTTATATATCAACAATCTGTCTAACTTAATCTTGAATATATTCAATGACCCAGCCTCCATTGCTCTCTGTGGAAGAAAAGTCCAAAGACTAACAACTTTCTGGGAGAAAAAAATTCCTCCTCACTTTCATCTTAAATGGGAGACTCCTTATTTTTAAAATGTGTACCCCCTGTCCAGATTTCTATACAAAGGGAAACATCCTCTCAGCATCTACTCTGTCAAACCTCCTCAGAATCTGATGTGTTTCAATAGTACCACCTCTCACTCTACTAAACTTCAATGGCGATGGGCCCAACTTACTCAACCTATCCTCGTAAGACAAGCCCTTCATCATGGAATCAGCCAAGTGAACATTCCCTGAAACTGACCAATATTTATTGCTCAAGCGAAACCGCAAAAATAGATTGCCAGGGCATTATCACATTGCTGTTTGTGGGAGCCTGCTTTGCGCAGATTGGGTGCTACGTATCCTACTTTAGAACAGTGATCATATTTTAAAAGAGCTTCATTGGTTGTAAATCACTTTAGGATGTCCTGTGGTTGGAAAAGGCAATATACAAATGCAAGTCTTCCTTTCTTGCTCGCAGGGAAACCTATTTATGTGAGTACATCACATAAAAGCATTTTTCTCCACACTCTTCATTTATTTCTGTCTTTGTCATTACTGAACCTGACAGTGTGACAGCTGATTTAACATTGGTTAAGATGCAGTCAGTGACTTGCAAGTGTTTCAGCTTCAACTGTGCATGTTAATGCACATGCCACTCTTTCGTTCCCCTGGTAATGTCATCAGCACTCATTGTGTAAATGAAATACATTATTTAAATGTCATCAGCAGTTGCTTAAATGATGGCAATTCTTTAAAAAAACAATCAATTGAACAAACAGGGAATAAATGTTTCTTTCATTACATGAATTTCTAAAGGGTAATAATGACAGTGCCTCTCAGTTGTGTCAGAATGAACAACCTTTTGCCATAAAGGACCGGAACCTGGCGAGATAAGACCTGCTCTTGCACTAACAGTTAAATAGAAGTTGTATACCTGAATACATTATTGAAATACATTGAAATCAGGACTTGATTTCAGCAGAGCTGCGCTTGTGAGCTATATTTTACCAGCAGAGACATGTTTTGAGCGACTGGTTGCAGTACACAAGCTAAGCTTAGTAGTGTTAATAATTATTGACATATGTAACAAGAAATTGGCGCTCCAATTACAAGTTGAAGAAAAAGACTTGTTGACAACTCTCTCAAGATTTGATAGAATGGAATAGCTCTCAGCATCTCTGTAGTCGTGGCACTTTTGTTCCGTTTTTTTCTAACTAACATGATTTCTACATGGTGTTTGCCTCCACAATCTGTGGTCTGGAGCAGATGAGATTGGCAACCACTACATGAGAACATTGCTCAAACTTGGGTCTATTTCTTTTCCAAACAGTACTCTGATGCCTGGGCTGCCACCATTTCTGTATAGAAGTACCAGATTAGGAATAGGCTTTCTGGAAATTTCTGTTGTGTGAACTAGATATTTGCCACATATATCCACCAATCTCTTCTGCCATGTTCCAAGAGGTCACCTGACCTCTTCTGTGATCTTTTATGGTCTTCCCCCGAATCTCTTCTGTGATGTTCTACGATGACTTGCTTCACCATTTAGTAAGATCATGGCCGATCTGATTGTGACCTTAAGTACAATTTTCTGACTGCTCGACATAACCCTTGACTCCCAAGTAAATCAAAAATCTATCTTCTTCGAAATACTGCCATGGGATCTTTCAAATTCACCTGGGAGGCAAGATGAGGCCTCGATTTAACACATCCAAAAAATAGCACTTCCAACAACGCTAACTCCCTCAATACCTCACTGGAGTGTCTAGCTTGATTTTAAGCACTTTAAGGTATGTTTCTATATTAATGGCACTATATAAATGCAAGTTGCTGTTGTTACTCACCCTTTCAGCGTGATCACAAGGTGCCCATGGTCTTATAAAACAGCTGGATCTACAGAAAGGAGCATGGTCAAAAACTGCATACGCTCTAAGGATGGACGTGAGATGCTAGTTCAACCATTGCTCACTAATGTTATGTTAAAAACTTTGATTCAGGTTCATAGGAACAAGACTTCCTGGATCCAAACCTGTAGTATAGATTATACTAACTCTTGTTTGCAGTAACAGGGTTAATTGCTGGACAAGCTTAAGATTCTACCAAAAGCTGCATACCTGCAGGAGAGACTGACTGTTTCATCAGGAATAATTACATCCCGATAAACTATCATTTGTAAAAGAGTCTAGAATGAAGGACTGTAATTTTGGGGGGAAAAAATTCTCCTAATCTGTACCACCACTGCTGAGATAGCATCTCCTCATATTTTTTAACATACGTTGTCCCCTGTGAAATTCAGATTGTGATTTGCAATAGCAGAGTAATTATGATTAACATCAAAGAGGTTGACTCAAAGATTTGATTCTAATCTACTGTTGGGGTTCTTTATATCCACTACTATATCCATTGTGCTGATTACATCAGATTGTAACTGAACTCGCTCCATTAACTCCTGCACCATATTCACTGCAATTTCTGCATTATCAGATCCATCAAGTTGCCCTTTTTGAGTGGCAGTTTGTGTGCCCACCCATGGCTACCCACATGATTATAGCACTATTTCTGACTACTGGCAAGAAGCTGTCGCCTGTGTTTTTACTTACTTCCACTTTTCAGTCATTTCCTCTGATTCTTTCCTCCTAATGCTGGATGTTAAACTGACTTTGCTTTTGCCCTCTTAAGGCAATTTCCTTTTTATGACCAATTTAGGGCTTGGCTATGTAACAATGGGAGCCCCCAACCCAACATCCTGGATTACAAAACCTTCTACAATTCTACTTCCTGCTTTTTAAAATATTTTACTCCTTTTTTTAAATGACTGGGATTAGAAGTGTAGTGTGCAGCTACAATCTTGTGAATGTCGTTTCCTGGCAGAATCAGACTAAAATGAATATGTTGGAACAGAAACATTTAATTAGCATAAAGAAAATCACGTTTTACTAAAAAATCATGGGGAGAAGCTTTCTCTGTGCATGAGATGTAGCAAAAGCATAAATGCATTTATACATGATAGTGATTATATGTTGGCTGTAGCCGACGTCCAAAGGAAACCTTCTCTTCACTGGCTAAGTATTGAGTTTATTTCATAGAAAGAATATTGACTGTCAAAGAAATCATGTGACTGATTTAACTAAGGGATTCTGAGGGTGCCACAAACCACAAGAACAAAGGTTAGGCCCCAGTGTTGGTGCAACAAGACTGAGTTATCATAGAATCACAGCCCATTGAGTCTGCACCGACATGTGAGAAACGCCTGACCTACCAACCTAATCCCATTTACCAGCACTTGGCCCATACCCTTGAATGTTATGACATGCCAAGTGCTCATCCAGGTACTTTTTAAAGGATATGAGGCCACCCATCTCCACCACCCTCCCAGGCAGCGCATTCCAGGCCATCACCACACTCTGGGTAAAAAAGTTTTTCCTCACATCCCTCCTAAACCTCCTGCCCCTCACGTTGAACTTATGTCCCCTCGTGACTGACCATTCAACTAAGGGGAACAACTGCTCCCCATCCTGTCCATGCCCATCATAATCTTGTACACCTCGATCAGGTCGCCCCTCAGTCTTCTCTGCTCCAACAAAAACAACCCAAGTCTATCCAACCTCTCTTCATAACTTAAATGTTTCATCCCAGGCAACATCCTGGTGAATCACCTCTGCACCCCCTCCAGTGCAATCACATCCTTCCTATAATGTGGTGACCAGAACTGCACACAGTACTCCAGCTGTGGCCTCACCAAGGTTCTATACAGCTCCAACATGACCTTCATACTTTTGTAACCTAAAGCCTTGATTGATAAAGGCAAGTGTCCCATATGTCTTTTTCACTACCCCACTAACATGCCCCTCCGAGTTCAGAGATCTCTGGACACACACGCCAAGGTCCCTTTGTTCCTCAGAACTTCCTAGTGTCATGCCATTCATTGAATACTTCCTTGTCAAATTACTCCTTCCAAAGTGTATCACCTCACACTTTTCAGGGTTAAATTCCATCTGCCACTTATCTGCCAATTTGACCATCCTGTCTATATCTTCCTGTAGCCCAAGACACTCAACCTCACTGCTAACCACCCGGCCAATCTTTGTGTCATTCATAAACTTACTAATCCTACCCCCCACAGTGTCATCTATGTTGTTTATATAAATAATGAATAATAGGGGACACAGCACAGATCCCTGTGGTACGCCGCTGGACACTGGCTTCTAGTCACTAAAGCATCATTCTGTCATCACCCTCTGTCTCCCACAACTAAGCCAATTTTGAATCCACCTCATTAAATTACCTTGTATCCCTTGTGCATTTGCCTTCTTTATAAGTCTTCCATGTGGGACCTTGTCAAAGGCTTTGCTGAAATCCATATAAACTACATCAACTGCACTACCCTCATCTACTCACCTGGTCACTTCCTCAAAAAATTCAATCAAATTTGTTAGGCATGACATCCATCTATCCCATGCTGACTTGCCTCTCCAAGTAGAGATAGATTCTCTCCTTCAGAATTTTCTCCAATAGTTTCCCGACCACTGACGTGAGACTCATTGGCCCATAGTTCCCTTGCTTCTCTCTACAACCCTTATTAAATAGCGGAAACACATTAGCTGTTCTCTATTCCTCTGGCACCTACCCCGTGGCCAGACAGGAATTAAACATTTGGGTCAGAGCCCCTGCGATCTCCTCCCTTGCCTCCCTTAGCAGTCTGGGACACAAATCATCTGGACCGGGAGATTTGTCCACTTTTTAAGCCTCCACTACTTTGTCACTCCCTATACCAATTTGCTCAAGAACCTCACAGTCTCTCTCCCCAAGTTCCCTAATGGGCCATACTCTTTCCCTGGTTATCCTCTTCCCATTGATATACTTACAGAATATCTTGGGATTTTCCCTACTTTTACCCAGCCAGAGTTTTCTCATATCCCCTCTTTGCTCACCTAATTGCTTTCTTAAGCTCCACCCTGCACTTTCTGTACTCCACTAATGCCTCCGCTGATTTGCTCCCCTTGTACCTGCTAAAAGCCTCTCTTTTCCTTCTCATCGTATCCTGAATATCTCTGGTCATCCATGTTCTGGTTCTCTGGGCTTGTTACTCCTTCCTGTCACCCTCGAGGGAACATGTTGAGACTGTACCTTCCCCATTTCCTTTTTGAATGCTTCCAACTGCTCCTCTGTAGATTTCCCCACAAGTAGCTGTTCCTAGTTTACCTTGGCCAGATCCTGCCTTATTTTACTAAAATCCACTCTCCCCAATCCAAAACATTTTTTTTTGCAACTTGTCTATTTCTTTGTCCATAAACTGTACCATGTTGTGGTCGCTATCACTAAAATGCTCCCCCACCACCACCTCAGCCACTTGCCCGGCTTCATTCCCCAGAATTAGGTCCAGCACTGCGCCGTCCCTTGTTGGACCCTTTACATATTGACCTAAAAAGTTCTCTTGTGCCCATTTCAAAAAATCCACTCCATCCTAGCCCTTAACACTATGTCTATCCCAAGTAATGTTGGGAAAGTTGAAATCACCTAATATAATTAACCTATTGTAACTGTTTTTACACACTTCTGCAAATTGTGCACATATTTGCTCCTCAATTTCCCGCTGACTATCTGGGGGTCTATAATAAACACTTAACAATATGGTTACCCCTTTTTTATTCCTAAACTCTACCCACAAAGATTCATTTGATGCCCCCTCCAAGATATCATCTCTCCTTACTGTAGTAACTGACTCCTTAACTAATAATGCAATGCCTCCTCCTCTTTTACCCCCTCCCCTGTCTCGTCTGAAGATTCTATATCCTGGAATGTTGAGCTACCAATCCTGCACTTCCCTCAACCACGTCTCAGTGATGACTACTATATCACATTTCCACGTGTCAATCCTCACACTTAACTCATCCATTTTGCCTGTAATGCTCCTATCATTAAAGTAGAGGCCATCCAGCCTTGCCTTACTCCCTTGAAACTTAACGCAGCTGTACTCCCTCTGACTTGATTGTTTTACTGTATTATGATGTGTCCTTATTCTGCTAACATTCTGTGTCCCCTCCCCCTGCTGAATTAGATTAAACTCCTCCCAGTGTGAGTCTGCTTTACACCCAGTCTCAGGTTTCTCACTCACTGTCACCCCCACACACCAACACATGCACTAGCAAACCTGCCCGCAAGGATGTTAATCCCGCTCTGGTTCAGATGTAGACTGTCCCGCTTGTACAGGTCCCACCTTCCCCAGAAATGATCCCAGTGATTCAGGAACCTAAAACTCTCCCTCGTGCACCAACTCTTAAGCCATGTATTCATCTGTGCTTTTCTCCTATTTCTGAGCTTGCTAGCACATGGCACTGGGAGTAATCCAAAGATTACAACCCAAGAGGTCTTGCTTTTTAGTCTACTGCTTAACTCCCTGAATTCTTGATGCAAGACCTCTTTCTAGCTATGTCATTGGTAC
The DNA here is from genome assembly GCF_017639515.1 of Carcharodon carcharias. Lineage (NCBI taxonomy): Eukaryota > Metazoa > Chordata > Chondrichthyes > Lamniformes > Lamnidae > Carcharodon > Carcharodon carcharias. The sequence continues at coordinate 23,936,641 of NC_054475.1, forward strand.
CAACATAACCTCTGCCTTATCGCCCTCCCCCTTCAGGATGCCCTGCAGCCATTCAGTGACATCCCAAACCCTGGCACCAGGGAGGCAACACACCATCCTGGAGTCACACTGACGGCCACAGCAGTGCCTATCTGTTCCCCTGACTATAGAATCCCCTATTACTATTGCTCTTCTGTACAGACAGGCTGCTTATGGTGCCAGGAGCCTGGCTCTGTCTGCACTCCCTGGAGGAACCAGCCTCCAAAATGGAATACCGATTTGCGGGCAGGACCCCAGGGGACTCCTGAACTACCTGCCTGTTTCTCTTGGGCTGCCTGGTGGTCACCCAACCCCTTCCTTCCTCAAGTCCCTTCATCTGTGGTGTGACCACCTCTCTAAATGTGCTATCCATGATGCTCTCAGGCTCGCGGATGCTCCACAATGTCCCCAGCCGCTGTTCCAGCTGTGAAACCCAAGCTACCAGGAGCTGCAGCTGGACACACTTCCTGCACACATGCTGGTCCCAGGCACTAGAAACGTTCCCAGCTTCCCACATGGAGTACAAGGAGCACACTATGGCTTTGAGCTCTTCTGTCATGACTTATCCCTTTAAATTAAACATTTTAAATCAATTACTGTAGGGCCCTTCTTTCCTGATCCCTGTTACCTCAGAATATACAAACTATAAACCACAAAAAGACCTTAAGCTTTAAACGATGGAAGTAGTAAATACTTACCCGACCTTACCTACTGGTAGCCTCTATTGCTGCAACAGGGCAAGACTACTCTCTGAAGATTTAAGAAGTTGGATAGCAAAGAAAAAAATGCAAAGAGTACCTTTTCCCCTATGCACCAAATTCTCACTGTGCACCAAATTGCTAATACCCACACTCACTCTGGCTGTGTCTCACTCAGGATGAGCTCTCTCCCTTGTTTGTGTGCAAGCACACTGTAGTGTGCTTCTAAATAGACCCTTTCTTAAACAGAGCTGAGATATTCACACTAGCTAAGCTTCAAATAGTAATTAACACCCTAAACTATCAATCACCTGAAGCCTGATAACTGCCACACAGTCAGCTGAGTCAGCTGTCTTACCAGCCTTTTAACTAGACTGCCGAACTTACAAAAGTTAAAGAGAAATTAAAGAAAAGAGAAAGACTTACCAATTCAATTCCCATTGTGCACCAAGTTGCTAATACCCACACTCACTCTGGCTGTGTCTCACTCAGAATGAGCTCTCTCCCCTGTTCATGTGCAAGCACACTGTACTATGCTTTTAAACAGACCCTTTCCTAAACACAGCTGAGATGACTTACACTAGTTAAGCTTCAAATAGTAATCAATGCCCTAATCAGGCTTCAGGTGATTGACAGTTACTGTTTGTGTGCTAGCACACTGTAGTGTGCTTCTATGGTTGTTAACGGTTGTCAAGTTTTATTTCAACATAATACAGAACATGGGTTGAATTAATATTTCTAAACTATGATATAGGGAGTGCAAAGCTCTGGATTAAAAACAAAAAATGCTGGCAAAGCTCAGCAGGTCTGGCAGTATCTGTGGAGAGAGAAACAGAATTAATGCTTCGAGTCCATATGACGCTTCTTCAGTCATACGGACTCAAAGCGTTGACTGTTTCTCCCCCTGTGGATGCTGCCAGACCTGCTGAGCTTTTCCAGCATTTTTTGTTTTTATTTCTGATTTCCAGCATCCTCATTATTTTGCTTTCAGCAAAGCTCTGGATGCTTTATTTTCCTGATGAGATATGATATTTAGGGTAGATTTCATTTATTTTCTTTCTTCCTTGTTGGTGTGGGCTTCGGTTGGACAATTGTTCGATACCAGGAATTTTACCGTTCCTCCCTTAAAAGTGAACCTTGATGGGGAGTGTCATCAGGTATTTGCGTTTAGTGGGGGTATCACAGTGAAACTCAATCTTGGCCTCGCCTAGTATCTATATTTTGGCTTGGAAACTGGTTCACACCTGAATCAAGCCTGCTGGTGACAGGCAAACTGGTCGCCAGCCTCATTATTTATTGGCAAGTATTAGGTGTCAGTCACGGCTGCATAGGCTCCAATAATTGCTGATGTTGGAGTTCAAAAGTCCAGGGAGGAATATGTGCTGGGCCCAAAGCAACTGAGATGGGGAGCAAGCAATGGCCAGCCCACAACATTAATGTGGTCAGGAAGCAGCAGTCCTCTTCTTCTTCCTGACTCCACAGTAATTTGAGTAAAAGTATAATAACTTGTCTTTCCTGTGGCACCCTCCAGTGGTTCCTTTAAGGACTGCTGGCTGAGCTACCAAGTGCCTCAGGATACTCTCCACAGAATGAGCAGTACAAGCCGAGGTCGGACACAAACAAAATTTGGAAAGGGGACCTCAAACGGGCATTAAACGCCTGAGGCTAGTACCTGCCTTGGAGGTCAGTACAGGGTTGTTTATGAACACAGTGGGCAATGCACTTTGGGCATGGAATGACTGCAGCTTATGTGCCCATTTTAAGACTATAAAGGAGAGCACCATTGAATTTCCCTTGGAAGTTCAAGAGTGCTGAGGCATTGATTGGAAGCCTGGCTCAGATCAACTCAGAAGAAGAACAACAACAACCTGCATTTATATAGCACCTTCAATGTAGTAAAATGTCTCCCAACATACCTCACCCGAGCAAAACAAAATTTAACACCAAATCACATAAGGAGATATTAGGACAGATGGTCAAAAGCTTGATAAATCTGGTAGGCTTTGAGAAGCATCTTAAAGGAAGAGATTGAGTTGAAGGTTTGTAGAGATTTAGGGAGAGAATTCCAGAGCTTATGGCCCAGGAAATTGAAGGCACAACCATCAATGTTGGAGCAATTAAAATCAGGGAATCACAAAAGTTCAGACAGCAAAGACAATGGATACTGCCAACATTCAGTTATAGTGATGAAGACTTATCCTCAGAACTAGCCATGCCTCTTGCCAAGCTCTCCCAGCACAACTACAAGATTGGCTTAAAGCCAAAAATGTGGAAAATTTCTCAGGTATGTCTTACCAACAAAGAGCAGCACAGATCCATTCTGGCCAATTGCCACGCCATCAGTCTAATCTCAATTATCAGCAAAATGATGGAAGGTGTCATCAATGGTGCTATGAAGTGGCACTTACTCACCAATAACCTCATCATTGCTCAGTTTAGATTTTGGCAGAAGCACTCAACTTTGACCAGAAACTTAAATGAACCTGCCACGTAACTACTGTGGCTACAAGAGCAGGTCAGAGATTGACTATTTGGTGAAGAGTAACTCATCTATCAACATCCTGGGGTTTACCATTGACCAGAAACTGAACTGGACTAGCCATATAAATACTGTGGCTACAAGAACAAGTCAGAGGCTAGGAATCCTGCAGCAAGTAACTCACCTCCTAACTCCCCAAAGCCTGCCTACCATCTACAAGGCACAAGTCAGAAGTGTGATGAAGTATTCTCCATTTGCCTGGATGAGTGCAGCTCCAACAACGTTCAAGAAGCTTAACACCATCCAGGACAAAGTAGCCCGCTTGATTGGCATCCCATTGACAAAAATTCTCTCCCTCCACCACCGATGCATTGTGGCAGCAGTGTGTGCCATCTATAAGATGCACTGCAGAAATGCATGAAGGCTCCTTGGACAGCACCTCCCAAACTCATGACCAGTACCATCTGAAAGGGCAAGGGCAGCACATACGGGGAACACCACCACCTGGAAGTTCACCTCTAAGCCACTCACCATCCTGACTTGGAAATATATTGCCATTCCTTCACTGTCGCTGGGTCAAAATCCTGGAACTCCCTCCCTACCAGAACTGTGGGTGTACCTACACCACATGGACTGCAGCGGTTCAAGAAGGCAGCTCACCATCACCTTCTCAAGGGCGATTAGGGATGGGCAATAAATGCTGGTCTAGTCAATGAAGCCCACAATCCCTGAATGAATAAAAAAAAACCTCCTTCACCCAAGGCATGTCCACCATCTACAAGGTACAAGTCAGGATCATGCAGGAAAACTCTATACTTGCTTGGTTGAGTGCAACTTGACACCATCCAGGGCAAAGTAGCCCACTTGAATGGCACACATCTACTGGCTTAAACATTCAATCACTCCACGACTGGTGTACTGTGGATGCAGTGTGTACCATCTACATGATGCACTGCAGAAATTCCTCAAGGCATCATTGACAACACTTTCCAAATTTTCAATCTCTACCGCCTAGAAGAACAAGGGCAGCAGGCAGATGGGACAGCCACCAACTGCAAATTCCCCTCCAAATCACACATCATTCTGACTTGGAAGTATATCATTGTTCCTTCATTGTCACTGGATCAAAATCACGGAACTCCCACTGTAACAGCACTGTAGGTGCACCTACGCCACACAAATTGCTGTCGTTCAAGAAGGTGGTTCACCACCACCTTCTCAAGGGCAATTAGGGTTGGCAATAAATTCTGGCCTTGTCAGCAATGCCCAATTCACAAGAGTGAAGAAAACCAAATTTGCTTTGATATAGGAATTCTAACGTCAACTGAGATTGCAAAAAGAATAGGAACACAGGGAACAGGAGGAGTAAGCCATTTGGACCCTCGAGCCTGCTCCGTTATTCAACTAGATCATGGCTGATCTTCTAGTTCAACACTATTTTCCCACACTCTCCTCATATCCCTTGATATCCTTAATATCTAGAAAGCTATCAATATCTGCTTTGGATATACACAATGACTGGACCTCCACAGCCCTCTGGGGTAAAAAATTCCAAAGATTCACCCCTCTCTGAGTGAAGAAATTCTTCCTCATCTCTGTTCTAAATGGCCTGCCCTTTATTCTGAGACTGTGTCCCTTGGTTCTAGAGCCCCTGAGCTAGGGAAAACATTTTTCCTGCATCTACCTGTTGAACCCTGTCAGCATTTTGTATGTTTCAATGAGATCACCACTTATTCTTCTAAACTCTAGAGAATATAAGCCCAGTCTCCTCTATCTCTCCTCACAGGACAATCCTGCCATGCCAGGCCTGGTGAACCTTTGTTGCACTCCCTCTGTGGCAAGTAATTCCTTTTTTAGGTAAGGAGACCAAAATTGTACACAGTACTCCAAGTGCAGTCTAACCAAGGCTCTATATAATTGCAGCAAGATTTCTTTACTGCTGTACTCAAATCCTCTTGCAATAAAGGCCAACATACCATACTGTAGCTAAAGTGACATAATTGCAAAATCATTACTGCTGCAGGATTTGAAAGAGGGTATAATATAAATACATTATACTTTGAAAAAGTGGGATAGCTTTATTTTTCAGAGCTTCCAAGTATCAATCAATCATAGTTCCTTGTTTTAGTTACCTCCTCCTGAAGCTGGCAGGAGGTAATGTCTTCACCCTTTAGTTTGCTTGTCTGTAAATGATATACCTGTACCTCAAAAAAAAAGGAAGGATTTCAATGAAACTTGGGACACAAATAGAGAATGGGCCACGGAAGAACTGACCAGATTTTGGGGAAGATGCAGATCCGGATTCGATCCTGGAATTTTTTTTTAAGAATCTGTTAACATTGGGACTTAGGGAAAATTGACTTTTTTTATTTAGAATGTTGTGGGTCATTTTATTTAGGATGTTACAGATTGTTTTACAATGTTGTGAACTATCTTAGTCTGTGGTGGAATTTGTCAGAGCTGTCAAAATGTGAGCAGAGTTTTCAGAGTAGGTTGGTAGATGTGAATTGGCCTGAAGCCTCCTCAGTGAGATGGAAGCTCTTAATAAAAATATTTCTTTTTTCAGCTTTGAAGTTATAGAACATCAAATAGGTAGGGGAAAGCATCAAGGAAGATCTATGTAAGTTTAATAACATTGAATTAAAGGAGTGCGGCAAAGATCTGTGTTCTGCACCTGTTTAAAAAATGTAACCTTGATGGATGAAGGTCATTTGAAAAAATTAACTAAAGCTCACATTTTTAAAAATGTAGTCTGTGTTAAACTGCCGATTATAGTCGTGCTACTAACATTTCCTTCTTGTTCACAGTTTTGATTGTTATATTTCTAATTTTCAACTATTCCACTTTGACCCTAAGCTCTTGCAGTTGGGAAGGCAATTTAATTAGTTTAATTATGATATGCTGAGCTTTTGTCTTTTTGCTGGGTGAATAGGAAAACTGCACATAATGACCCAACTGAGAACTGAGTTATTGAAAATAATTAGGTGGTTAACTCAGCACAAGCAGTACCAGCTGGGAATACATTTTAATCTGGACCAGAAATGTGAGCTTATCCTAGCTTGGCTGGTTGACTGGGCTCGGCCAAAACAAAGCTCAACTTGGACATGAACAGCAGTTTTTTTTTTCAAAGTCAGTTTGTGCACATTTCCAGCTGCAAGTCGCAATTGGAAAACAAGCCTAAACAAGATCATTGGGGAGTTGTGTTTCAGACAGATGGGGAACTTTGTGATGAGTAAAACCACATGCAATCAGGAAATTAGTCATTTTGAGCTGGGATTTGAAAAGGTGGTTCCAAGTGGCAAGCTGAAGCATCCTTAATAAACAATCTTTTTGAAACAGTTTAAAACACTGATTTTTAAGTTCGAGTCTAAGAAAAAATACAGTTCTCACTTTGGAAAAAAATGTAAACAAGCTTGTTATCCTAACTAATGTGTGGTTATAGGAGAAATATTCATCTTTACCACTTAGACCGTAAACTGGCAGAGTGAATTATCTGCCTATTAAAGAACATGCACAATTTTAGTTTTCAGTGGGTGTCTGATTCACTCTGCCAGGTTACTTCTCGACAAATGGAGGAGAAGATTTCCCCATTTGAATCTTACTATTTGATCACTAAAGTACAATCGTTGTACTTTTTTCTTTCCGAGTCTTACTGACCAGAGGACAAGCTTTAAATTCTTGCATAAAATTCATTGTGTGTCAAGATAATTTTTCTTCCCCATTTAATTCAGGCTGCTTATTTCTTCTGCTGGATGTAACTGATAAAGACTTTCATTCTAGTAGAAAACTCACACTTTGTAAAGGAGAAACAAATAAAACCGAATACTCATAAACACATGATAACTTTAACTCAATTTGATATCAATATACATAATTTTCAAATTACAATGAAATCAGGAATGTAGGTGATTTGCGTTAAGATATAAGTAAGAAACTTACAGAAATAACATGAGTGGGGAAAACAAAGAATGAAATGCTAACAAATTGAGATGGAAAGGAATATTTGGCCAGGAAGAAGTTATGACTCATAAACAGAGGCATTTATTTTCCTTCAATTAAAGATATTGAGCAGTGCACCAGTCAGAAATCATTAACCAGCATAAAAACAGCCAAAAACAACATATATTTTCCAGGTTCTTTGAATTGCCATATTGGTTCCTCAACAACAACATCAAACAACATATATTTTCCAGGTTCTTTGAATTACCATATTGGTTCCTCAACAACAACATCACACATTTGTATAATGCCTTTAACATTGGAAAATGTCCCAGGACATTTCACAGAAATTGGACAAAAATTGATACTGAGTCAAGGGATGAAATATTAAGAGGTGGCTAAAAGTTTGATCAAATGGGTCTTCCAGAGGGAGGGAGTGATGGACAGGGATAGGTTAAGGAAGAAAATTCGAGAGTTGGTAGCCCATAGGACTGAAGTCAGTGCTGGGGAGTATGGAACAGGGGATGCATCAGACCTGGATACATGAAGTTTCCTTGGAGTAGTGTAGGGCTGGAGGAGATTATGGGGATAGAAAGCGGCAAGGCTACAAAGGATTTCAGCATAAAGGTGAGAATTTTAAATTGGAAGCTTGAGGTTGAGGGTAGATTGCAGTGATTGGATTGCTAATTTGGGTCCACAACCACAAAGGTAGTAGTTTTGGCTGAGCTGAAGTTTATGAAGATTGAAGGATGGAAGGTCAGCCAAGAGAGCATTGGAATGATTGAGTATAGAGGTGGCAAGGATTATGGTTTCAGGTGGTAGATGGTCTGTGGCAGCAGCATAGACATAGACTTTATCGAGGTAGTATTAGTGATAAAGAAGATATTGAGTCAGATAAGTAGTCGGAGTCAGATAGGATACCGTGGTTGCAAACAAATGGCTTCAACCTAAGACAATAACAATAACAAATAGGTGTTTGCAGAGGCAGGTGTTTGGATTTTGAAATGCAATCATTACTACATGGCCTATCTGGCGTGCTGTGGTCATGTGACCTCTGCCACAAGGCACTCCCTAATGGCAGCCATCTTACATTCAGTTCAATAAAGACACTACACTAGAAAGACTGTAGTCTTTGAGCTCATAACATGGTGTTATGAAGTGGAGCTGAGATTGAGATTTGAAAAGCTGTAAGAGAAGCCATAGCTTCTGAAAGAGGAACACTGAAATGTTCTAACCTGCTAAAAGCCACTAAAAAAACACAGACACGCAAAAGCCAGCACAAGCTGAAGGCTGCAAGTAAAATGCTGATTGAGACAAAAATGGATGTAAATTTTCCACTCCCAGCTCCTGAAAGGAGCTTAATGACAGAACTGACAATTTTTCCACTTGCAATGGCAAAACCATGAGATTGCAACAGATTTAATTAATAAGCCAGAGCTGATACGAGTAGCAACACTTTTAACACTGCTGGGGAGGAACAGCTACAAATTGTATTCCATCCTAAATCTATCCAAGGAACAGAAAAAACAGACTGTAGAAATTTTGAAAGCCTTGAAGGCATACTGTGAACCCCAAGTGAATGTAACACATGAAGGGTATGTGTTCAACATTAGGGCTCAAGGTGAAAAAGAGTTCATTGATCAATACGTGACTGCAGTAACACAGCTCAGAGAATCATGTGAATTTGAACAACTAAAAGATGATGTCATTATAGATAGAATTTTCATAGGCTTAAGAGATCTGACAGCGACAGCAAGTCTACTGAGAGAGGAGAAACTTACTCTCAAGGAAGCAATAGATGTGTGCATAAACACGGAGGTTATAAAACATCAGCAAGAGCGTATGTATGGCAGAACAGACCAGAAGATACATTATGCTGAAAGACATTCCAGGCTGAAAGGGCAGAACAATCACGGACAAAGGGCAGGATGCAAAAACTGCGGAAGAAATCATACAAAGGAAAAGCAGAATAGTCTAGCATGGGGGAAGCAATATTTTAACTGCAAGAAGCCAAATCATTTTGGACACAAGTGTTTAGGTAGAAAGAAGGAAAACAAAACTATACAGATAGTCCCTGGAGAGATATCAGCAGAAGAATTTGATTAAGCATTATACACCATTCAACATGTTGGTTCTGTCAAGTCTCTAGGTGATAAATGTTTTGTGACTGTTAGAATAATGACTGCAGAAGGAATCGAGTGAACAAGAAGTGTCACTCTGGTGCGTCATGCAAACATCATGATCTTCACAGACCTGTGCGAAGTGGCTCAACATGGCGATCTAAGACTGAAGCCCTCGAAAGTAAGGTCGAGGCTTTTTGATGGCATCATACTCATACTGAGAGGACAAATTAGTCTGAGAGCCCAATGCAATGGCAAGAATGAAGATCTGGAGTTCCAGATCATAGACAGTATGCAAGAACCACTCACCTCAGCTAGAGCAAGTCTAAAGCTTGGACAGATAACCCTAAACTTGCCAACAGAGATTTACAACATGTCGCACCACACAAAACCATTGACTGCTGAACAGATCCCAGAGGAGTACAGGATACGTTTCCAGGGTTGGGATTTCTACCAGGTGAATATCATCTAAGTAGTAGATGAGAGTGTGGACCAATTCAGCGTCTGCCAAGAAGAGTTCCAGCTGCCCTCAAGTACAGCCTAAAAAACAAGATAGAAGAGCTGGAAAAGAAGGGAGTAGTCAAAAAAGTGACAACTCCTACAGACTGGATTAGCAGCCTGGTAGCAGTGAAACAACCTGAAAAGCTGAGAGTTTGCTTAGACCCAATGTATCTAAATATAGCTCTGAAGAAGTCTCTCTACCCCATGTCAACCTTCGAAGGAATTTTGCTGCAACTTGCCAAGGCAAAGATCTTTAATACCCTAGATGTGAAGCATGGTTTCTGGCAAGTGAAGCTGGATGAAAGCAGCAGCTTTCTAACTACATTCTGGATGTCGTTCAGGAGATACAGATGGTTGCGCATGCCATTTGGCATTGTCAAGGCTTCAGGAGAGTGTCAACATAGACAGCATGAGATAGTCAGTGATCCTCACTGAGCAGAAGTCATAATGGATGATCTACTAGTCTATGGATATGGAGACATAATGGAAGAAGCCATAGCGGACCATGGTTAGAATTTAGTACGATTGCTAGAGAGAGGTCACCAGATGGACCTGAAGTTGAATAAGAAAATATTACAATTGAAGATGTCTGAACTCAAGCACATATGTCATGTACTGACAGCAAAATGTCTTCGCCAAGATCCTGACAGGGTGAGAGCTATAGCAGTAATGCAGTGTCCAACAGATGTGAAAGCAATGCAATGATTTGTTGGATTTGTGAACTATTTAGCAAAGATTTTTGCCTAATTTGTCATCGGGAGTGTGAACCAGTACACAAACTCACTGCTAAGGATGTGCAGTGATATTGGGACTCAGAACACGAAATAGCGTTCACTTAGCTAAGTCAACTAATGAAGACAATGCCAGTGCTGAAGTACTATGTCATCAATGATGAAGTCACTTTGCAGTGTGACTCCAGCGAGACAGGTCTTGGAGCAACCCTAATGCAGCAATGACAACCAGTCGCATTTACATTCAGGGGATTAATGCAAAACGAATGACGCTACACTCAGATCGAAAAAGAGTGCCTGGCTATTGTTTTTGCTTGTGAGTATTTTCATCAATACTTGCTTGGGAGAGACAAAATAATGGTGGAGTCTGACCACAAACTGCTTCAGAACACTTTTTTCAAACCATTGCTATCTGCACCAAAGCATCTTTAAAGAATGTTATTTCATTTACAGATACATCATCTGGATATAACATACAAACAAGGGAAACAGATGTACATCATTGACATGCTGTTGAGAGCAACACTCCCCATGAAGAAAATTGAGGATGCTCCAACAGAATGTGAAATCTTCCATATTCAATGTGAAGCAACAGCTTGACATGATCTGGAAGTCATCAACCCAACAGAAACATTGAATCTGATAGACAAGCACGTTGCTCAAATCAAGCAAACTACCCAAAAAGATGCAACTCTCCAAGTGCTGCAAGAAGTAAGGATAGAAGGATGGCTTGAGAGCACAAGAACACATCTGTGGTCACAAGAGCATATTTGGCAAATTGAGATGAACTGACAGCCCAAGATGGCATCTTGTACAAAGGAAATAGAGTCATCATCCTTAATGAGATTAAAGGAGAGATGCTGAATGGCATCCATGCAAGCACATCAAGAAATTGAATCGAATCTGAGGAAGGCAAGAGGAATGCTCTACTGGCCAAACACGAACAATGAAATTAAAGACCACATAGGTCAGTGCATTGTTTGTAATGAGTACAGAGCTAGACAAGCTGGAAAGCCGTTGATGACATATGATATCACAGACAGAATATGGATCAAGCTGGGAGTAGACCTCTTCACTATAGCAGGAACTGATTATCTTGTCATTGTAGACTATTATTCTGACTACTGGGGTGGTGGTGGGGGGGTGGGGGGGGGTAGACTAGCTGACTTCAGTGATGACAGGACAGATAGTAGAATGCTTGAAAGCACTCTTCAGTCATTACAGAATTCCAGACATTGTGGTGAGTGACAATGGCCCTCAGTTTACGAGTGAAGAAATCATCTGCTTCACAAAAAATTGAGAAATTCAACATTTCACATCTTCTTTGCACTATCCCCAGTCGAAGGGAAAGGCTGAGGTGGCAGTAAACGTTGCCAAAGGAATCAAGAAATTGAGCATATCTAGTACAGATGTATACAAGACAATGCTGGAGTGGAGAAACATACCAGTTGAAGGCATGGAAAGTAATCCAGTCCAAAGACTAATGTCATGCTGTACTCAAACTACTCTTCCAATGGCAAAAAACCTACAGAATCCAGAAGTAGTAACAGACATGAGTGAAAAAATCAATGTGAAATGGCAGAAAGCCATTTCATTTTGACAAGACCTCCAAACCATTGTAAGAGTTGACCATTGGGGAGGCAGCCAGGATGCAAACCTTCAACGCTCTCAACAGGAGTCAGTCCAACTGGCAACTTGGGACATGCTTAGAGCAGTTGTCATCTTGATCGTATGCAGTTGAAGTGAATCACCAAAGATTCTGGCATAACCACAGATATATATGAACAACTAGAGAAGCTGTTCCTTCACTGCAGGTGGCTGATCAGGAAGATGGGATCTCAGCAGCTGCATACAGAATGACCATCAGTCGCAGAGGTCCACCAATCCCCAACAATGGAAATAGAACAACAGCAACAATTACCACGGCAACAACAAGTGCCACAGGAACAACCCTCCCAGAGAGAGAACATCACTCAGACGAACAGCAAATGCGAAGCGCATGGGTACCATTATGAGACCTGTACAATTTAATGACTATGTATGCAATGCATGTGCAGTGACCGATGAGAATAATGAATAGTGTGTTAATGCATGAGAACATTGTTGTATCGTGGGTAACTTGAGTAACTCACAGTTACGCGTGATAGTGCATGCAAATTTGTCTTTTGTTCATTAGGAAAAGAGGGATGTTTGGGTTTTGAAATGCAGTCATTACTACTTGTCTGATCTGGCTGGCTATAGTCATAGTCTACCATGAGGAAATCTCTGCAGGCAACAATTGTACATTCAGTTCAATAAAGACACTACAATAGAAAGGTTATAGCCTTTGAGCTCGTAACAATTGGTCTTCCCAATGTTTAACTGGAGAAAATTATGGTTTCTCTAGTACTGGCAGTTAGACAAGTAGTTTGGGAACACTGAGGGTGTGGTGGGGATGCGAGAGGTGTGGAGAGCTGGAAGTTGGTGTGAAAAAAAAAGTAGGAATAGGAGTTGGCCATTCAGCCCTTGAGCTTGTTCTGCCTTCTAGTTAGATCATTACTGATCTGTAGCTTGACTCCATCCACACACCTTGGTTTTGTAACCCTCAATAGCCTTGCCTAATATTATGATCCCTGCTGTGTTAATACTGGATAAGTCAGATCCCAGAGTGAACCTTGGCTTGATAGATCCTAACTTTGTTATTTTTAGAAACAGTGGAAGAAAGTTACTGAACAAATTCACAGGAGTCTGCTAATGAACTTTTAACACAAAGAATAAAACATATTAAACAGCAAAAAGTGAACTATATTACACCAGGGAAAGAGGTTGGAAAAATCTCAATACAAACACAAGAAAAAGATTCAAATATTCACTACTCCTTCACCCCAGCTATATCTTTATGGACACACACAAATTAGGAAAACTAAAACAATTTACCATATGTATATTATACTCTAATATTCAGGGTAAGTATGTGGTACATGTGAATTGACTGGCAAACTGTGGACAGACACACCACACTCCAAAGTAAATGACAGGTGTGACCAAAGCACAGTCCATGAATTTCTCAACAACCCATCCAAGTGCTTGTCACACCATGAGCCAATCGGTCTCACTGAAAATTCATCTTTCTCATGAGGGCTTCCAATCTCCATATTTGAAGAACTCGCCTTGGAATTCTCTCCAAACATCACTCCCACTCGGATGGCTTCAACAAGGATCCACCTCCAGGGTTCCAATCTTACCTTCGGAGACTCCTTTCCCCTGGATCTCTGAATACACTCAGGCTTCACCTCCCAAGCACATTCCTAAATTTTTGGTTGTGTCAAGCAGAACAGCACTGCTCCAAAGGGACAGCTTTGCCCTTACTACCCACAGCACAGAGTCACCAACCTTAGGCTGCCCTCTCAGATCTTCTGGGCTTCTCTTGAGCCCACTTTACTTCAAGTCTGCTCACTGCAGCTCTGTCTTAAATTTTGAGCCTATTTCTCTGCTCCTTACTTTTAACTTTACTTAAGGGATCTCTTTCTAATCCCTATCTTTGCCTTTTACCTGGGACTTCCTTCGAGGACTTGATTCTGTCCCATTCCCTGGTTTGGGACTTTCTCCCTGTCCCCCTCCCCGTGTCCTGTTCCCTGGGACAACTTCCTCTAGAATAGTAGTCCTGTTCAGGTCACCTGACTTGCTTTCTCATGCCATTTCACTTCTTTTTCTCTTTTTCTTCTGCACAGGTATACAAGGCCAGTTCCTAGCCTGAAAAATACACTAATGCACATGTGCGGCCATTTCCCACCAGCGCAAATATGAAAGGTCTGAATTACGTTTAAAAACCCGAAATGCTGATGAAAAATCAAGATAAGTGTTTGCGTTTCATCACATTAACAAAATCTACCAATGCCAGCTAGCTTTGAAATTTTCAATTGAATTCGCCCGAACAGCCTCTGGCAGAAATTATTCCAGATTCCAATTACCCATTGTGATTTATGTGAAGAACTGAGTTCTGACTTCACCACTGAACAGCCTAAAGCACATTTTAAGGTTGTGCCCCTATTCCTGAACTCTCCCATCAAAAAAAATGGTTTTCCTCTATTTACCCTGTCAAATCCTTTAATCATCTAAAATACATCAGTTAGATCAATGCTTAATCTTCTATATTAAAGGGAAAGCAGCCTCATAATTTACCACTTTTAACCCTGGTATCACAGTAAAATATTGAAATTGTTAACTCTCCTCCTGGGAGTGGTTTGACTACCTATTGTTCAAAGCAACCCCACCACCCACCCACCCCCCCCCACCCCCCACCCCCACCCCCCACACTCTCATGGGATTGATGGGAACACCACCGCCTGGAAGTTCCCCTCCAAACCACTCACCATCCTGACTTGGAACTATATCGCCGTTCCTTCGCTGTTACTGGGCCAAAATCCAGAACTCTCTCCCTAACAGCACTGTGGGTGTACCTACAAGAAGGCAGCTCACCACCGCCAAGGGCAATTAGGGGTGGGCAATAAATGCTGGCCTAGACAGCAACACCTACATTCCGTCAATTAATTAAAAAAAACTCCACCCCAACCCTCTGCATCTATAAGACCATAAGACCACAAGATGTAAGAGCAGAAGTAGGCCATTCGGCCCATCAAGTCTGCTCTGCTATTTAATGAGATCATGGCTGATCTGATAATCCTCAACTCCACTTTCCTGCCTTTTCCCCATAACCCTTGATTCCCTTACTGATTAAAAATCTGTCTGTCTCAGCCTTGGATATACTTAGCGGCTCAGCCTCTACAGCCCTCTGCAGTAAAGAATTCCACAGATTAACTGCACTCTGAGAGAAGAAATTCCTCCTCATTGCTGTTTTAACCAGGCACCCCCTTACTCTGAGATTATGCCCTCTGGTCCTAGACTCTCCCACAAGGGGAAACAACCTCTCAGCATCTACCCTGTCAAGTCCCCTAAGAATCTTACATGTTTCAATAAGGTTGCCTCTCATTCTTCTAAACTCCAATGAGTACAGGTCCAGCAGCTAATCCTACATCTGTTACAGTTAAATATGGGTGGGTTGCAGATAGCTTGGGTCATGTTGGGATTGGTCAATTTTTTACTATCTTATCCTATCCCAATCCATCTGGTTTCGGATATTAAAATTACCCCAAACGTGTTTGGATGGTGTCACCAACAGCTGCATGTAGATGATGAAGAGGAAGGGGCCAAGAATACACCCTTAGGGGACACCAGATGTAACAGTGCAGCGATGATATAGAAGTCATTGCTCTATCTACAATTGTATAGGTGAGAGTGGAACTAAGTGAGATCAGGCACACTTAGCTGGACCATGGAGGACAGCAATTGGACTAAGATGTTATGGTCAACTGTGCCAAATGTTGTGGAAAGGTTGAGACATGAGGAGTGATATTGCACCATGGTTACAGTCACAGACAGCATTCCTCTACCATCTTACTCTCCTGCTTCTATCCCAGGTTTGAATCCCCCTTGATTAACCTACACCAAGTGCGGGATCTTGTGGAAGTGACAGTGGTTTTGCCCATCATCATTTCACTCAATTAAATGCCTCCCACGCTACCGAACCTGCAATGGAGAATGTACAAAATTCAGCCCTAAGTATCTGTGCCTCTTTCAGCATTCTCCAAAGGGTTCACGAAGGCACACATACCTACCTCCAAACGCTCACTGACCCCAATTGATTCAACATTGTCTCTTGCTGATCTTCCTGCTATGTGTGCCCCTGCTAGAAGTTAATCTCACCAATCTCCATACCCATTAAGCCCATCTACAGCTCCCACCTCAGACTCCACCCGCAGAGCATGAGTCACTGCCCCTTTCCTCATTTCCCCCTAGAATACCAGCTCACTCACAAACCATACCTTTGCCATCCATGACCTTATTGGGGATAGTTGCAATGACATTATGGCTTTGAGGAAGGTCACAAGCATTGATACAGTAACCCTAATATCCCTGCCTGCTATACTTTCCATCATCTGCTCCATCCAAATCCCTGCCACGGTGATGTGGTCCTTATTATAATCCCATATTAACCTCTGTCCCTACAGAAAACCTTTCTTCCTTGAAGCACTCTACCTTGCTTCACCTGCTCACCTCCAATTTAAAGTACTTGCTCCCTACTGTCACACAAGCTCCACCCTGAATTTTTCACTAGGATAATTTCACTTTTTCCATTCCTCAGCCTCTGCACTGAACAACTCATTATCCACAGTGATTTCAATCTCCATCTCAATTTACCTTGCCTTCTTTTCCCTGATTTCACTGTCCCCCTCCCTTCCTTAGTGTCACCCTCTATAGGAAGATGCTTGTCCATATTTAAAGCCACCCCTTCAACTTCTCCATCTCAGGTGGCCTCTCTACTCCCATCATTGGAATCACAGACAAGCTCATGTCTGATTGCAGTCTGTCTTCCTCACCATTCACATACCCCAATCCCAATTACAAACTCACTTCTTTCAGCATCTGTCCTCAGAAAAACTCACCAAAATCACTTACTTTTAAAAAATTTGTTCATGGGATATGAATGTTGTTGACAAAGCTGGCATTTATTGCCATCCCTAATTGCTCTTGAGAAGGTGATGATGAGCCGCCTTCGTGAACCACAGCAGACTGTGTGGTGCAGGCACACCCACAATGCTCTGCATCTCTACTTGCAAACTCCCCTAGGTCTAACCTTTGGCTTGCTGCTCATCACGCCACTTCGGCAACTGTAGGTCTGCTCAATTGTTGCCTCCCATCAGGATTTGGTTCCCTTGTCCCCAGTAAGTTGGTCAATATATCCCAGCATGCTTTGTTGAGCATTATTTACCTCTGTGGCGAATGTATAACCAAAGACAGTTTGGAGCTTAGAAAGAGAATGATAAACACCAAGGTCAAAAATAAGCCCATCCTGATAAGACTAGCCACCAAGACATCATATGCTCCAGTCAAAGATATAAAGATAGGCCTGTACACTTAGAGTACAGTAAACACTTACCAGCCACGGAAAAGAGATTGCAAGAGATTAAAGAAGCACAACAGCAGGATAACAAATGTATCAAAATAAAAGAGTATTGCCAAAACGGATGGCCAGATTATGCTCTTAACAATCCAATACTTCGACAGTTCTTTGAACAGAGAAAACATCTCACAATCATTGATAATTTCTTAGGATGGAATCATCCACTCCAGGCCTAGGTTCCATGGAGAGCAGGAAGCGAGAATGTTTACTGCCATGGAGTCCAGCAGGAAATCAAGCCATATTGGGCTTATTAATTGTGCAGCTGGGGCTTTCCCAACATTTCTCATGGTGGGCGGGCAGAATGTTGTGGGCCTCACTGTCATATCCAGGCACCATATTTAAAAGGCGCCTGGACCAGCCACTGTTGTCTCGCTCTTCACAATGGACCAGGACATGGAATGCTGAAGCCAAAGATCACAGGTCCCCATCTTCAGCGATGCATCACTGGAAGTACTGCTGAATGTAGTGGAGGAAAGGAAGGACATCCTTCACTTGAGAGATGGGAGGAGCAGACCCACCTGTCTCACTGCCCTGGCATGGGAGGAGGTCGCCAGGGTAGTGAGAGATAACTCCACGCACAGGAGGACCACCCTGCAGTGCAGGAAAAGGATGAATGACCTCATCTGCTCCACCAGGTAAATGAACCCTCTACTACCCATACTCACCTCACTGAATGGGAACTGACATTGGCCTCAGTGGCAAGGCCAACGTTTGCACTGCCATGCATAAAGGCGAGCCTCAGCATGCTGCAGTGATGCCTTAGCGCCCCACTGCTGTCAATGTAGTCTTCAAGTAGGGAGGAGACTGTGGGTCTCTGACCCTGCCGCACTGAGAGCTCAAATTTGGGGGTCGGGGGGGTGGGGTGTTGGCATAAAGGGCTGCAGCATTCACTGCTGATGCCATGCCTCTGTTGACCTTGTCCTTCAAGCTGCAGGAGCTCGCTACTCTGGAGGGTGCTGCCGAGGAACACTTATCGATTAGCTGCGGTGTAACTTTCACATGGCATGTATTTGCCAGTGGGTTGGTGGTGAGGATTGGTAGCATGCATTCATCACCTGCATCTCAATTGCTCTCAAAGCATCTTGTCACCTTGAGCAGGACAAGTTAATGAGCAACAGGTATGAGAGAGAGAAGACAGGAAGGGGCATGGCCAATTTCTTCCCCCTCACGCCATTCGAAGAGCGAGTTTCCCAGCAGGCATGAGAGGATTGAGACCATGAATGTAGAGTTGGCGAGGCTGGCCACCCCCAGCCATCCAGTGAGGAACCATGCTTGATGTCTTCTCATAAAAACCTAAGGGTCATGCTCGGTGCTATGTTGAAGGAAACCCCAAACCCCAGTCTAGCTCCAGCTCCAGCCCATAGAGGAGCGAGGAGGATGATAGTGCACCTGTTGAGCTTTCACAGCAAACACTTGCACCCTCCACCAACCCAGAGACGCACACCTCAGTGGGTACTAGAACTAGTTCAGGCAGGGCCTCAAATTCTGGTGGTCATCTGACTGACACATGTCTGCAGCAGGAGGAGGCAGGGACAGCCAAGGTCACCGGTACTCGGAGGACTGCTGGGAAACAGACCCCTGCGAAGCCTGAGTCAAATGATGAGCCTCAGAAAGCAGTCCTAGAAAAGACGCTGGAGATGCAGTGAGAGGTGGAACATAAGGCAGAAGTGTTGAAGGCCCCCAAGAGAGTGGCACATAAGTTGTAGGAGTCCACCCCCCTTGCTGGCTGATGAAGTGGTGCTGACATATGCACACATTGAGGTCTCCATGGGAAGGATGACAGATGCCATGGATATCCTGGTCTAGCAGAACGCCCAGTTTCTGCCGGAGATGCGCGTAAACTTGCACTCCATCACTTTAGCCATGGGCAAATTTTTTCAGTGGCTATGGGAGAGGGGGGGTGGGGCACTTCAATTTCCCTCCAGGTGCCCCATATCCTCAAGGAGGGGCCTTCAGGCACCCAATGGGAGGAGGAGTTTCAGGTGAACACCCCTGGGACCTCCACTCATTACTCTGAGGGTGTCGGGCCTTTCCGAATCCCCTTTCTCCATGACCGCATCAGCTGCGGCCACTAGGACCACAGAGGTGCACCTGCCCCAAAGCAGGACACCCAAAGTAAGCCAGGGCCCTACAGGCCTTGAGGATCTAGAGAATGCCCGCCAAAGTCACCAAAGGCAGCAAGGCATAGTGATCAGCAAGCTGCCTTTAACCCTTCTGTAGATGCCAGGGAAGCACCTAGATGCAGTGACAGGCAACAGAAAATTAAGAAGTTCTGATTTCACAATGGTAACACAGATGCACTCTCATTGTTTATTGTTGGTGCACAGTTGTTAGTATATGCCCACTTGCACTTTAAGGGGGTCTAATGTGCTTTTATTGTGTCTGTTAGTTTGAAAGCCTGTGTGCACTCACTATATTCAAGGGCACTACCCAGGCTGGGTCTATGCCCTCCAGAATCATTAATGTGCAGGGGGGGCATCGATCCTTGCCAAGGCCCTTACAAGCCATGTGCGAGAAGCCTCCCGCATATGCTGGCCCTTTGCCCTTCACACCCTCTTCGAATCAAATGTCTTTGCATAGTCAGATCTACATGCTGGGGTTCCCCTTCAGTTGTCCAGTTGAGTTGACCTGCATCTTCGCCCATCTGATGACCCAACTCCCATCTAGGATTTCGATATCTGGACTTTGAGGCACTGGGTAGGTTCGCAGCGGCCATGGTGCACGTGTCCTTTGAGACTAGCTCCAATACCTTCTATCTTCCACCCCATCACCATTGACCCTCTCCGACCCTGTATCACAGTCAACCTCCCCATGGCCACTCTTGAACCCACACTCCCCATTACTCTTCGGCCCATCACAGTCACTGTCCACGTCGCCTCCCTCCCTGCACAGCTTATCCCAAGAACTCTCACACTTCCCACTCCAAAGATCCACATTTCATTACATGTCCCCTCCAACAACCCTAATTGCCCCTTCACCCATCATCGTAAGACCCTCAACCCCCCACCCTACCGCATAACAGTACCCCCTACACAGTCATAATTCCACCTACAAGCAATTCCGCCGCTTTGCACCCCCCTCGCCCCCTGAGGTTTCAGCAATCGATTCCATAGACACCTGCGTCTGAACTCTACCATCCACTCTCGGACCCCTTCTCAACCTGCACCTCCCCACTCATGGACCCCTTCTCCAACTGCATTCTCCGCCCTCACTCAGTCCCCTTCTGAACCTGCCACCCAATCACAGTGCCCTTCTCCAGCCTTACCCCACCCCCCACTCACGGCCCCCTTCTCCACCTGCATTGCCCCTCCCCCCCCCAACTCATAGTCCCCATCTCCACCTGCCACCCCCATTCATGCTCCCCTTCTCCACCTCCTCCAACGCCCCCCAACTCTCAGTCCACTCCTTCACCTGTGCACCCCACCCCCTCTCTCTCACAGTCCCCTCCTTCGCTCATGGCCTTTGCCATGGTTCCACTCCAATCCCCCATCGTACAGATCCAAGACCGCACAAGACTTCAATCTCTACCCCCACATATTTTGGCCTCCACACCTGCACCACCACTTTGTGCCTCTCCTCCCCATCTTCCACCCCCACCTCACCCACTAACACAATGATCATCGACGCACTCCATTATCTGCTGCAGCCTTATACCTGCTCCTCAATTGTCCAGGTGCTCGGTAATTCACCTGCTCGATTTTCTATGTGCTACTCCAGGGTCCACCATCGCGAGAATCCGCCACCTGCTTCAGGGTCCACAAGCTGCTCCAGGCCTCCATCTAGGTAAGTCCTGACATGTGCATGCCATGTTGATCCAGATGTGTTCTGGACCAGCATGCGATCCCAATGGCGTGGCAGATGATTGGACGGGATGGGGGACAACCCTGGTTGAGCGCTCATTTGAATCTTAACAATGAGATGCAAAATGGCTTCCTGATGACCTCTGGTGGGAATGGCAGCCCGCCACTATTCTGCCATGACAGTCGGGACAGCAAGTTCCCGCCATCATTTCCCACCATCGGAAAACCAAGTTTCAGCTCCTGCTGTATTGTCCGTCACTTCCTGCCACAAGCCCCACCACTGGCAGAATGGGATGATTCCACCCTTAGTTTTTAATGACAGACTAGTTATCCCTAAAAGTTTTGACTTGACATTCTCCAGAAAATCCATCAAGCTCATTGGGGATAATGAAATGCAGAGTAAGAGCCTAGCAGTCAGTGTGGTGGCCTGGCATCAGTCAATCCATTGAAGTGTTAATAATACATTGCCTTAAGTATGCAGTGAATAGCCAACACCAGAGTGAACCGCTGGCACCATTCACTTTTCCTTTGAGTTCATGGCAGTGCCTGGGAATGGATTTATTTGAGTTTAAAGGCAAAGCTTTGATTATCATCATTGATTACTATTCCATATGGTTCGAAGTGAGTAGACTGCACAGCACCATGTTGGAGTCGGTCATTACATCGCCACAAAGAAGCTTTGCAATATGTGGGCTGGGATTTTCTGGCACTGTCGCGGGCGGGACCCATGGGAGGCGAGGTGGTGCCCAGCCAGAGGTCCATTGCCTTGTGGTGGGGCTGGAAGATCATGGGGGCAGGTGGGTGCGGAAAATCCTGCAGGTGGTGTCAGACCGTGGCCCTCTGTTAACAAGCTGTTCTACAGTTTTGCACAGGAATTTGGTTTCATGCATGTGACTAGTTCATCCAGATATCCTCAGTCGAATGGAGAAGCAGAAAGAGGAGCTCAAACAATCAAGGAATTGATGAAAAAGAATGAACATGTTAACATTGCCTTTCTTAAATACAGAACTTCACTGCTTAAAAAAAATGGGTTCTCATCATCAGAGTTATTGTTGGTAAGATGGCTTCAAACATAACTTCCAGCTCTACAACAAACTATAACCTAACATTACCGTATATGATCGAGAGAGTCAGGAAGTGTGAGGAGCAAAAAGAGACAGTCAAGCTCATGATTTCAACTTCAGGCACAGAGCAAGTGACTTACAATTGTTACATCCTGGGGAGAGTGTGTGGATATGAGACTAACAGAAAAAAGGCACTGTAACACAAGGAGCTCAACAACCAAGATCTTACAGAATTGAGATGGACCAAGGAAATATCAGAAGGAACTGAAGAGCCTTGATATCAATGGGCAGGAAATCTATGGAATTTTAGACTTATTATCCAGATCCAGTTGGAGACAAGGATCCAGAAACGATTAGAAACTCTACAACCACCCAGGTGGTAGACAGTCCTATTGAACAACAGAGATCATAGTTTGTCCTCAACTTCAAAATGACGTCAGGGCCACATCAGGGAGATTGGTCAAGGCACTACAGAGACTAACCCTATGAAGTCTGACACTTTGGGGGGAGATGTAGGTGGAGGTATATAATTGAGGTAAAGAATTTGGGGGGGGATGTAGAATAAAGGCTTAAAGTCAGGAGCACCTGTTGCTGTTGTACTGTTGTAAATATAATGCAATGTCACATGGTTAAGTAACTGAGATCTGGAGAAAAGCAGAAGTACAATCTTGTGTAGAGTACTGAGCTATATATAGACCTGTAAATAATCAAGAATGGTTTGTACGAATAAAAGTCTATGGTAGCATTTGGGTAACAGGCAACCCTAAAGACACCCCATCTGGACCCCGAATTTGAGTTGAAACACCCTGCAGTTCATTCTCAGCCACAGAGTGGCACAAACAGTGTGGAACTGGTCACCAGACCACAGCAACAGGGCTGTGTTGATCTCTTGGGAGTCAGAGCACTCTCATAGGTAGTCAAAAACTCATAGCCACACAGGCAGCCTGGCCAGCTAAAAGTGATCACTCCAGGCCTGTGCACTAGTGTGTATTATTTGCATGTAATCTTGTAATTCAATATACTGACATAGAATATTTATATAAAACCTAATATTGTACTGTTATTCATCAATATAAATAAAGCTGGTTGTTTAAAAACCACCGGGGCTAGAATCTGAGTGGTGTTATTGTCACTGTGCTAAGAATCCTTGTCAGTTTCCATGAGGAAATCCACTATCATCACTTTTTTCAATCTTTTCTCATTCTTCGAGCTCCTCTTGTTTATTAGATCCACCTCCTTCTCTCCCAAATCCATTTCCACTGAATTGCAGGTAATCCATTAAAAGGTCTATTATATACAATTAAAAACTTCAATTTCTAACATAGCAAACACTCAAAAACAAGTAACTTACAAAAAAAAGCTTTGAGCTTACTCGTAAAAGTGCCCACATACTGTTGGAAATCCACCCGTTAGATTTTGTTCACAGCATAAATGTTTTCCTTTCCTGAAATATGTTTTGTACGGGGCTTTCCTCATGATATTTCCTAGATCACTACCTGTATGTGACTTTACCCCTGGGTATCTCCCCACCATTCTACCTGGTATGTAAATAAAATATCGCACTGGGATGAAGAGAACAAAACAAATGCCTTGTCAACCACAACAGAAATAATGAAAGTTCACATAGCAACTAACGAAACATAGTAACAAATAATGCAAATGAGGCAGCCCATGGATCATTGCTGATGTTGTCATATGCAGAGAGTTGGCTCAAGACACCATGTTTGAGTTCTTTCACCAAATGAAGCTGGAGACCCTGAGGGAAATTTTTGATTTGCATCCAAATTGGGTGGGTAGTGGGCAGGGCATCTACTCTGACCATCCAATGGACCATTTTCACCATCGGACCTCATTACAATAACACCAGCAAATCAATGGGCAGCTCGGTGATTGGGGGTGGACGAGAAATCTGGCAGTGCCTCCTTAGAACTGAGCTGGAAGTCAAGCATTCACTAGGGGGAGGAGTAGGTGCGTTAGTCCGAAGGGGACAGAGATACCTTGAAGTGCAGTCGTCATTGTTGTAATGTGGGAAATATGGCAGCCAATTTGCACACTTTAAGTCCCACAAACAGCAATGTGATAGTGACAAGATCATCTGTTTCTAGGCGTTAGCTGAGGGATAAATGTTGGCCAGAACACTCACTCCGGAGAATTCCCTTGCTCTTCTTGTGCCATTGTATTTTTTTTTACATCCACTTGAGAGATGGGGCCTCAATTCAACGCCTCATCCAAAAGGCAGTACTTCCGATAGTACAGAACTGGACTGTCAGCTTAGATTATGCACTCAGTTCCCTGGAGTAGGACTCGATCCAATGACCTTCTGATTCAGGGGCGAGAATCCTACCATAAGCCATACTCACATGGCAAACAGTTCCATTGTATAAAAAAAACCCAGCAAATCTTTAAGATGTTCTGTACAGCCCAAAGTGGCCCCTTTAAGGACCATGCATACCACCGGTTAAAAAAAAGGCAGAGAAAGAGAGAAGGAATAGGTGAAGTGATTTCTGTTCAGCAGCTGTTATGTTTCAAAAAGTGTTGGGCCACTTTCTATAAGTGAAACTGTTCTTAAATCCCTTTGTACCAGATAGAAAGAAGCCAATAAGGTGATCCATCATAGAGAAAAGCATTTCATTTTTGTCATAGTTAGTTGTTGGACCTTTCATTCCCTGGTTTTACCCCGAGCGACAAATCGAAGTAAAGTAAGTAAAATGCTCTGGGAGGGAATAAAGTCCACAGTAATATGGGGGAAAATGGAATATTGACTGGAATATGCACAATATGGAAAGTATTGTAGTGAGCATGAATTTATTGAAGTGATTTCTTTCAGAAAATAATGTTTTAGGATATGAGTAATTTGAGACTTGAGGTGTGGTAGATGAAGAACTTTTGAGAGGAATAGGTGGCTTTGGACCGATAGTTGCCAAAGCTCTCCACCACTGGATGCTTATTTGTCTCATATTTGGATTTGTTGGAGACTGCAAGATAGAGACTGACTGCTATAAGTAGTAAATGTCTCCATTATCAGTATATAATGTAACTACCAGGATGGTAGAAGATGAACTAGATGGACTTTGGACTTTATAAAGTGGTAGTTGTAGGGGATTCTATAATTAGGGGAACTGATAGCTTCCTTTGTAAGCAGGATCGAGAGTCCGCACGGTATGTTGCCTGACCGGTGCCAGGGTGAGAGACATCTCTGACCAGCTTGAAAGGAAATTGGAGAGGGAGGGGGAGGATCCAGTTGTTGTGGTCCACGTCAGGACAAATAACATAGATAAGACTAGGAAAGAGGACCTCTTTGGGGATTATCAGGAACTAGGAACTAAATTAAAGAACAGGTCCTCAAGGGTTATAATCTCCGGATTATTACCCGAGCCACGTGCAAATTGGCATAGGAATGCGAGAATAAGGGAAGTAAGCACGTGGCTAAAGGAGTGGTGCGGGAAAGAGGGGTTCCATTTCATGGGGCACTGGCATCATCATTGGAACAGGAGGGATCTGTACCGTTCAGACGGTCTCCATCTGGGACCAATGTTCTAGCGAAAAGGGTAAATAGGGTGGTCAACAGGACTTTAAACTAGAAAGTGGGGGGGAGGGAAAGGTAAAATTCCAAGAAGTATGACTATTGGGAAACAAAGCAGCAGGTTAGAATGTGGGGGGGCGGGGGGGGTGGTGGGGGTTGGTGGATTCAACTTCATGGAAAATTATGAAAAAGCTGAAAAGAAAAGGAGTGCCCCGGAGAAGCTATTACAGTCTCCAGAACACAAAATAGGACAGAGTGTTTGGAAAGGGCTAGGAATCTAACTTCAAGCACATCAGATAAAGGGACGACAATGAGAAAGGGGATGGGAAATACAGGACTGAAGGTTTTGTATCTGAATGCACGCAGCATACGAAATAAGGTAAATGAGTTTGTGGTGCATATTGAAATTGGCAGGTATGATGTAGTAGGCATCACGGAGACATGGCTGCAAGGGGATCAGGACTGGGAGCTAAATATCCAAGGATATACATCCTATCGAAAAGATAGGTAGGTTGGCAGAGGGAGGGGGTTGCTTTGTTAGTAAGAAATGAAATTAAATCAATAGCAAGAAATGATGTAGGGTCAGATGATGTAGAATCTGTGTGGGTAGAGTTGAGGAACCGCAAAGGTAAAAAAAGATAATGGGAGTTATGTACAGGCCTCCGAACAGTAGTCAGAATGTGGGGCACAAGATACACCAGGAGATAGAAAAGGTGTGTAAGAAAGGCAAGGTTACAGTGATTATGGGGGATTTTAATATGCAGGTAGACTAGGAAAATCAGGTTGGTAGTGGATCCCACGAAAAGGAATTTGTGGAATGTCTACGAGATGGCTTTTTGGAGCAGCTTGTGGTGGAGCCCACTAGGGAACAGACAATTCTAGATTTAGTGATGTGTAATGAGGCAGATTTGATAAGGGAGTTTAAGGTGAAGGAACCCTTAGGAGGAAGTGACCATAATATGATAGAATTTACCCTGCAATTTGAGAGGAAAAAGCTGGAATCAGATGTAACAGTATTACAGTTGAATAAAGGCAACTACAGAGGCATGAGGGAGGAGCTGGCCAGAATTGACTGGGAGATGAGCCTAGCAGGAAAGACAGTGGAACAGCAATGGCAGGAGTTTCTGGGAGTAATTTGGGAGACACAGCAAAAATTCATCCCTAGGAAGAAGAAGCATACTAAAGGGAGGACGAGGCAACCATGGCTGACAAGGGAAGTCAGGGACAGCATAAAAGATTAAGAGAAAGCATACAATGCGGCAAAGAGCAGTGGGAAACCAGGGGATTGGGAAGCCTACAAAGTCCAATAGAGGACAACTAAAAAAGAAATAAGGAGGGAGAAGATTAAACATGAGGGTAGACTAGCCAGTAATATAAAAGAAGATTGCAAGAGTTTTGTTAGATATATAAAGTGTAAGAGAGAGGCAAAAGTGGACATTGGGCCGCTGGAAAATGATGCTGGAGAAGCAGTAGTGGGGAACAAAGAAATGGCGGAGGAACTGAATAGGTACTTTGCGTCAGTCTTCACAGTAGAAGACACGAGTGATATCCCCAAAGTTCAAGAGAGTCGGGGGGCAAAGGTGAGTATGGTGGCCTTACCAAGAAGAAGGTGCTAGGAAAACTGAAAGGTCTGAAGGTGGATAAATCATCTGGACCAGATGGATTACACACCAGAGTTCTGAAGGACATAGCTAGTAACTAGTGGAGTTCCGCAGGGGTCAGTGTTGGGACCACAACTTTTCACTTTATACATTAATGATCTAGATGAAGGAACTGAGGGCATTCTGGCTAAGTTTGTAGATGATACAAAGATAGGTGGAGGGACAGGTAGTATTGAGGAGGTGGGGAGGCTGCAGAAGGATTTGGACAGGTTAGGAGAATGGGCAAAGAAGCGGCAGATGGAATACAACGTGGGCAAGTGTGAGGTTATGCACTTTGGTAGGAAGAATAGAGGCATAGACTATTTTCTAAATGGGGAGAGAATTCAGAAATCTGGAGTGCAAAGGGACTTGGGAGTCCTAGTCCAGGATTCTCTTAAGGTTAACTTGCAGAATGAGTTGGTAGTTAGGAAGGCAAATGCAATGTTGGCATTTATTTCGAGAGGACTAGAATATAAAAGCAGGGATGTGCTCCTGAGGCTTTATAAGGCTCTGGTCAGACCACATTTAGAATATTGTGAGCAATTTTGGGCCCCGTATCTCAGGAAGGATTTGCTGACCCTGGACAGGGTCCAGAGGAGGTTCATGAGAACAATCCCAGGAATGAAAGGCTTAACACATGAGGAAAGTTTGAGGACTCTGGGTCTATACTCGATGGAGTTTAGAAAGATGAGGGGGGATCTGATTGAAACTTACAGAATACTGATAGGCCTGGATAGAGTGAATGTGGGGAAGATGTTTCCATTAATAGGGCACAGCCTCAGAATAAAGGGAAGTCCTTTTAGAACAGAGATGAGGAGAAACTTCTTTAGCCAGAGAGTGGTGAATCTATGGAATTCATTGCCACAAAAGGCTGTGGAGGCCAGGCAATTGAGTGTATTTAAGACCGAGATAGATAGGTTCTTGATTGGTATGGGGATCAAAGGTTACGGGGAGAAGGCGGGAGAATGGGGTTGAGAAAGTTATCAGCCATGATTGAATGGCAGAGCAGACTTGATGGGCCAAATGGCCTAATTTCTGCTCCTATGTCTTATGGTCTTATGGTCTTATTAATCAGTGTTGCTGTGCAGAACTTGATTCTAAACTCCATGCAAGTTAACTGGCAAGGGGCAATAGTAGAACACTAGATTCAATGTGACCTAAAAAAGAGGAGGCAATAAATTAAGTGGTAGTGAAGGAAAGTCTGGGCCAAGTGATCATAATATTGACACTTTTAAGGGAAAACAGAGATGGAAAACAGCAGTGAGTCTATAAAGGTCACTTTTAGGCGAGCCAACATTATAGGAAACACATGAAGGAAATGAAATGGAACAAACAGCAAAGGTAAAGGATGTGGCAAAAATATGAGGATGTTTTAAAGTAATCATTATTAAAGTTGAGAGGAATTTATCCCTGAAATTAGGTGAAGGTCAGATAGACGAGAATTCTATGGAGGGTCTGGGAGAGTTGAAGAAGGCATTAAGATCAAAGTAGTAAAATTCACAGTGTTCAAGAAGTCAAATAATAAAGAAGGTAAAGCTGCCCCCAGTCTTAATATGGAGTCCAGGCCGGGAAAACGTTTTTCACTTACTTTTTTTTGGCGACATCCTTCAACAGAGGAATCTGGGTGTCTTAGTGCATGAATGCATTGGAAGTAGTCCAGAGAAGATTTACCAGACTAATACCTCGAATGGGCAGGTTGTCTTGTGAGGAATTGTTGGACAGACTAGGCTTGTATCCGCTGGAGTTCAGAAGAATAAGAGGCGACTTGACTGAAACATATAACATCCTGAGGGTTCTTGATGGGGTGGAAGTCGAGAGGATATTTCATCTTGTGGAACTCTAGAACTAGGGGTCACGGTTTAAAAATAAAGGGTCATCCATTCAAAACGGAGATGAGGTGAAATTTTTTCACTCAGAGGGTCGTGAGTCTTTGGAACTCTCTTCCTGAAAAGGTGGTGGAAGCAGCATCTTTGAATATTTTTAAGGCAGAGGTGGATAGATTCTCAGTAAGCAAGAGAGTGATAGGTTATCGGGGGTAGGCATGATGCAGATTTCAGGTTACAATCAGATCAGCTATGATCTTATTAAATGGTGGAGTAGTCTCAAGGAGCTGAATGGCCTACTCCTGCTCCTTGTTCATATGTCATCTTGTCCCTCTAAGGGCCACTGGAAAAGGGCCTGCAATAGGCGGTAGGCCCCTGATTTGCAAAGACAATGAGCCTAACGCCTGGTTCAGACAGGCAGTATTTTGGTTCTGTTTCTGGGTAGGACAGAATTTTTATTGAATTCAGAGACCAATTTCCCATGGGTTGCTAGTCCAGTGCCATAAACTCTAGGCTACCATACACAAACATTACAATACCTTCCACAATATCTGTTACAAAATGGAAATTTTGCAGTTGGTTTCCTTTCATTTTTTTTTAAAAATATGCTGTTCCAAATTCAGAAAAGTGAAATAAACACCATGCTGAAGTTAACTGCTTGTAGCTGGGAGAGAGAATGAGAGAGAGAAAGATGTAGGCAGAGGTCCAACTGTTGATCCTGGTGTGAATTGACAGAAATAGGTGAGGAAAGCATGTTGCCGTGAGAAATGCAAGATAAAATGGCTGCCATTCTGCCCCATACTGCTTGCAAGAACATGGGAAAGTATTTATGCTAGAAGAGCACATTGGCGTTACATGAAATTTTGTGAATGTTTGATTCTATTAGATGTGAACAACATTGCATCATGCTTAAAACAGCTGTTTCTTATTCACACAATGGGGTCCCATTTGGGGACATGATCTCAGACTGAAGCAGAATAATGCAAATGTTAAACACATATGTATTGAACCCTGCAGCATAGCAACAGAGACTGAATTAACTATACAAGTTACAGAGTCAGAGAATCACAGCATTTGCAAAATCCAAACAGACTCTCAACCACAGGCAGCATACTGAACTGATCATCACAAAGAAATAACTTGCATTTCTAAAGTACCTTTGATATCTTCAGGATATCGCAAAGCACTTTACAGCTAATGAATTATTTTATGTTGTGTTGATTGAGGGACAAATATTAGCCAGGACATTGTGAGAACTCCCCTGCTCTTTGAATCGTGCCATGGGACTATTGTTTTATTCATTCATGGGATATGGATGTCACTGGCTAGGCCAGCATTTATTGCCCATCCCTATTTGCCCATGTTCAGAGTGCATTTAACAGTCAACCACATTGCTGTGGGTCTGGAGCCACATGCAGGCCAGACCACATAAGGACAACAGATTTCCTTCCCCGAAGGACATTAGCGAGCCAGATAGGTTTTTACAACAATCGACAATGGTTTCATTTGTACTGAATTCAAATTTCACCATCTGCTATGGTGGGATTCAAACCCAGGTCCCCAGGGCATTACCCAGGATCTCTAAAATACTAGTCCGGTGAAAATAGCACTGTACCACCACCCTTCCTACAACTTATTTTGGTGGGTAGTAGGCCTTTAGATTAATAGGCAGCATCATAACGATACCACAAATTTTGCAGTCTAGTATCCCGCAATAGGGGACATTGCAGGAGTCAGCACACCCAAAGTGCAATGGTCTAGCCTTGTCCTAGGAATACCACTTTCATGATCATGGTCTCTCCCCTGCCAGGTAAGCATAGTGGGCATAAGGATGCGCAATGAATCCAGTTAATCTTGAGAGTTAGTGGAGCTAACAATGTTAAACTGCCCATTATTCAGGCACTTTGTTTTTTCTAAAGATCTTTAGCTGCTGATACTAGCAGCCCAGGTCTCCTGCAGCTGGCAGGCAGGCGAATATAAAACTAATGGTCTTTTTTGTAGATCAGTGGCAAGGAAGATCCATGTGCTTTTTGGTATTTGTTCCCAACTTAAGTGCTACACTGGTTGAAGCACAAGGTTCCTTGAGTTTAAGCATTGCTTGGAGTCACTTGTCCACTGGTAGACACAGGGCCCAATGTGCAACATGGAAGTACTTTGGGTAAGTGGCATTCTTAGGCCATGTTCCCCACAGATAGCATTTAAGGTCCTTAAAAATATTTAATTGCTTGTGGTTGGTATACGGTCACATGAAGGTGATTGATTTTCTCATGCTGTACTCCAAATGAGACAGCATTTTTTTGTCCTGGCTTTCCATGGAGGAAGATTAGTAACAGAGCAGAACACTTATATTTTGCCACCAGCAAAAACTGCAGACGAGCCTTAAGATAGATTGTAAAGGTTGCTGATATGGGAGGCCTGACCCACAAGGCACTTTCTATGCAAATTAAATCCTGGATGAAGCCTTTCTAGATCCAGGATACAGGACATCGATTCCTGAATAATTACAAAGAATCAAAGATGGTTGGCAACTCCCAATATAATGGCTAAACAGAATTTTCAAAGGAAATGAAATAATCTGTAAAATTTGGGCCATTAATGGAATCAAAGGAGTTGCTGGTAGAGCAGGAAAGTGGAGCTGATGTAGAAGTTGTTCTGTCGTGGTCTTATTTAATGGTTTTATAGGCCTTATGGCCTCTTTGTGCTTTTTTTTTGTGTTCTTAAATTCCAGTCATGTGTTGAAGCCAACAAGAGTTTCCAAAATGTCCAAGCCATTTCATTCCAATTTAACCACTGCGAATGTGGCACTTTTACAAACATACTATTGGTTGTATAAAGAGAGAAATGTTTTTTAAAACTATTCACAACACCAGATGTTAGAAGTAAATGATGTCTCTTGACACGTTTGCGAGGCGAGTTCATATATCTTTCACAATCTGACTGTTTGGAGATTGAAGTTCTAAACGCTTAGGCAACATTGGATGACACATCCAATGAGCCACCCATGTTTCCTGCCGAAGTGCAGCTCCTTTAAGATCAATTTTCACTTGCTGGAGAAGAGGCAATTGTTAAATACGAATTTATCATGGGAAGGGGTCACTGGGTTTTGCTGCATTAATCAAAATGAAATAGAAGTGATGCAAGTACGTCTGCAAGTTATAAACGAGGTCATCTGGGACAGACATTTCTTCCTGCTGCATTGTTTGATAAGTAAGAAGGATCATTATTGTGAGGGGGAGTGTGTATTTTTGAGTTCATGCGGTGTGTTTTCTGGGCAGAGGACTACAGCTCCTGGCATGCCCAGGCTCCAGTGCAAGCTCAGAGAGTGACAGGGACACAGGCCATTCATGCTTGGAAATGGTGCAAAAACATAACCAGGAGATCTGGTGTGCAGTGTGAAAGTGCGACCATGGGACGATGTGCATGGAGCAAAGAGAGGATTTGGCATGATAGGATTCGGCAGAAGAAGGCTGGAAGCAGTAGATATAGCTCTGTGCTGCTGGGAACCTGGGGCTTAAAGAAGCCTGGAAACTGTCAGTTCAGTGAAGGTGAAGAGGTCTTTGCACCATGAGGCTGGGAGTTGGGGCAAAGAAAGTCCATAAGCAGTGGTGTTTTGCTCAGTGCAGCTAGAGAGCTGTGATTGTGCTGTTGATTAAAAGCTGGGATGCAGCCTTGTAAACCCAGTGAAATGCAGTCACGGGAGAAGAGATAAGAAGTATAAGGTAGATAGTATTGACTGTTTGCTTTGTTGGCTCTTATATAGCAAAATTCTCCTGTTTGTTTAAAAACCGTGGAATCTTGTGGCTTTGTTCTCTTCACCTGCCTTACAACAATAGTTACTGGCCCTGAACTGGATAGTAACATTTTTCAAGATCATTTTCAATGGGGATCTTGGTTATCACACCGAGCTTTTAGTAAATAACCCAATCAGTGATGACGCAACATCTTGGAGGTTTTCCAAAGTCCAGTGTGAGCTTAAAGGTGACAAAGTGTTAAATAACCTTCCAACACTCACTGTGGGAGATTTTTTATCTCCTATAGTCATTACTTTTAATGGATGGAAAATCAGACAATTTCTGGGGGGGGAGGTAGGAGTGTCTGGGGCAAGTGCTGGCCAGCCTCAGAGGCGGTGTGGTGGGGAAGTCAAGTGCTGCCCTGGCGCTGCATCCCGTGCACAGGCAATTGAGGTGGGGGGCAGGGTAAGCATGGGAAGTGGCCACACATTAGGGACACCTGTATAAACTGATCATGCCTCTGCAACTGAGGCAGATCAGTTGTAGCCACAGTGATATGACTGGGGTCGGGCTCCTAGCCTGCCCACCCATGCACGCATTGTGAAGGCACCAAAGGGCCACCAAGCGCTCCATACCTTAACCCCAACCCACCCTGCCGCCTCCTCCCCCATCCCCTGGCACAGACTTTGGGTCTGCCACCACTTTATTGGATCACGGAGCAGTTGGACTGCACACGTTGTACAATCTCCTCACCAACGTTGGCCATGTAGCAGTCACTGCTGGAGGTTCTCACAGCCCCTTGCAATCTCAGCATCCCGGTTTGGACCAGTGTTCCCCATATCGCAGATTGACAGGGCAGCCATGCAGCGCACTCATCTCTGGCCAACCGAGGGGTGACCAGCACTCTCCAGGAAGCATTAAGGGGCAGTCACACAGGGCCAGGAAAGGTGCTAAGTGCAGCCACGTCTCTCTCTCTTTCATGCTGCAGGAGGACACGTCAGGATCATGGATCCTGGTGACCTAGCTGTATACCTGATGACCTACAGAGACCGTAGAAGATGGAGGAGAGTGACTGAGGCTCCTGGCTGTTCAAAGGCAGGAGCAGCAACCTCAGGAAGAAGGGGCAGCAGAGGCTCCCACACACGCTGCCTAGGAGCGGCAGTGAGCCATGGCTGGTCGGCACCTAGCGACACCCAGGGTCTATAGATACCACCTGCCATTCCTGCAGATGACTGAGAACCAGTGTCACTGACAACTGCCCCTGTCTAGGGACTTAGTGGCTCACATCTGCCACTTACTTGGCAGATGTCAGCCACCAAGGGACTTCGCACCAAAGGGACATGCAGGGCAACCACTGCCAGTGGCTGTGAAAGTGACCGTGGTGCTCAATTTCTATGCCAGTGGCTGCTTTCAGGGCTCCACAGGTGACCTCTGTAGGATTTCACAATCTGCCACCTGCAAATGCATCCATGAGGTCAAGGATGCCATCTTCTCCATGGCACACAGCTTTGTGCATTTTGCCCGAGACTGGGACAGCCAGGATGCAAGGGCCATTGGATTTGCCCTGATCTCGGGATTCCCACTGGTGCAGGGTGTGATTGACTGCACTCATGTGGTGCTCTGGTCTCCATCGCTACACTCAGTGGACTTCATCAACCATAAGCTGTTATGCTACCACCAGAAACGCATCCTGCAGGTGTGCGCACAGTTTCCAGGGAGTGTGTACGATGCTTACATCCTGAGTCACTCGTAGATCCCTGCAGTCTTCCAGGGTCCACAGAGGCTGCAGGAGTGGCTCCTTGGGGACAAGGCTACCCACAGAGGCCGTGGCTGATGACACCCATGTGGTGGCCTCTGACTGCAGCAGAGCGACACTATTATGAGGTTCCTGCAGCAGCTCACAACTTGGTGGAGCAGGCCATCGGAGTGCTGAAGATGCAGTTCAGGTGCCTGGACCGGTCTGGTGGAGCCCTGCAATATAGTCCACAGAGGGTGTCACGCATTGTCATCGTCTGCTGCACCCTTTACAACCTGGCACTGCAACAAGGAGAGGAGCTGGCTAAGGAGGAGATGGAGGAGCTGCACATCTTCTCCGATGAGGAGGATGCCAACGGGGGTGAGGGGGTGAAGGGGTCCTCGGTGGTGATGATGACAGGGATGAGGCTCTCGCACTGGCTAGACGAGCTAGATGCACTCAGAAGGTCCTGATAGCTGCCAGATTTGTGGAGGATGATGATGACATGCAGTAAGGTGTCCCGTGGATCCTTAGATCGCAGTTGTGAACGTTTAACTCCAGTCTGGCTTACGGCAGTGCCAATACCCTCAGTAAGAATGGTCCTGTCATGGAGATGCAGTGGAGGCCCTAATAATCATTCGATCACAGGAGGATGATGACAACATGCAGTGAGGACAGTCGATAGATCTTCACATAGCCTCTGAGAATGTCTGACTCCTGTCTGGCTGAGGGCAGCTCGCTTGCGCTCCATGATCAGAGCCATCTCAGAGACGCAGCCATGAAACTTTAGACGCATCTGATGCTGTGTCCGCCTTCAGCACCTCAGCCCTTCAGGAGCTGGTGCACAGCATCACTGGTGACAGATGCTGGTGTGATGGGGGCCAGCCCCACCTTAAAGGTGCTGAGAGCACACAGAGAGAATGAGAGAACTCTGTGGCACCTGCCCACTACATTCTGGTAGCAATGACCAGCACTGCCGAGGTGCAGGCATCAGTAATGTTTCCAGGGAGTGTTAGGCTGGACCATCACTGTGGTCTAAAGGATGCACAGAGCACAGGGGAGAGGTCCTGGACTGAGACACCTGCCTTTTATCTTGTGCAGAAAGACATGAACACTGCTCATCAGAACAAGGAGCAACAGGCAGGGAGACGTTCTTAGGAGTTTATTAACAATAGTGAACATTATGTACAATTGATTAACACCCGTGCCCGGGCTGTGCAACTACTTTTACCTAACTTTCCTAACCCTGCCTTGGTGCTCCCTAGACATACACAGCAGAGGTGGAGCCAGCCTGCTGACTGTGATGCCCTGTCTGTTATGACTTTGGCGGGCGTCCTCTGGAGGGCTGAGACTTGGAGGACCCCAGCCTGCTTTTGGGGTCCTGCTGTGTGGCAGTGGCACCTTCCTCGGCCTGTGGAACTGGAGCTGCGGAGGTCACAGGAAGATGGGATTCGGATGGGCTGGTCACTCCCTGAGTCACCTGGGTGGATGGGCCCGGAGTGTGCACCTGCTGATCCTCCTCCCTATGGGTGCCCAAGGGCCCTGGCTGACTCCACCAGTGGAAGGGGTAGCTGGAGTGAGGGCGAGCTGCCCAGCACCCCTCTTGAGTACACAATGTTGGAGGCCAGCTATGGCATCAGCAATGGAGTTAAGCCGGCGCAACAGTGCAGGAGTGATGTTCTGGACAACAGTCTCCATGGCTGCCGCCATCCTACCAGTTTTGACCTCGGTGCATTGCAATGCTGGCATCATCACCTCAGCCTGAAGATGGATGGACTCCTCCAACAAGCCTTGCAATATGAGGAGTGCAGCAGACATCCCTTCCTGATGTTCCCTAACTTGCCTTTGCATCTCCAGCAACTGTGACATGACCGAGTCCAGAGGCTCGTCATGCGACTCAGACGCAGCAGCATTCTGGCCTCCAGCAGTCCTCCGAGTGCTGTGGACCTGAGAAGTCTCTGCCTCCACCTGCTGTGGATCAGAAGATGCAATGTGCTCACCAGATTGCAATCCTGGGGCTACTCTAAAGCTGGGTCCCACTGAGATTTGTGTCTCTGTGCAGGTGGAGGGTGTGGGTGAGCGCTGTGATGGGACTTCAGGGAAGGTACCTCCGGATTCCTCTTCAGAGGTTTCTTCAGGGCTTGATTGGCGGTCCTGGGTCATGGACTCTGGCAGATGTGCTTGCGAAAGCAGGGGGAGATCACTAGTGCAGAGCAGTGGCCTGTGAAAGAGGACACATCACTCACAGTATGGTTATCTGATGGATGTTGCACTGCTGGATCCTCACTTGGTAGAGCAGCACCAACTTCACCATCAGCACAGGACCGGTCCTGGTCATCGCCGGCCAGCTGGATGGCTCTGTTTTCGAATTCTGTTGGTAATTTGATCTCCAGCATCTCTCCACCTGTCTGTGACCTTTCCCTCCTGTTATGAGTCAGTTTGTCCTGCATGAATAGAGATGGGGAGAGTGTATGAGGATGCCTGCCAGGACAGATGATAAGTATGCCTGGCCTGTATGGGTGGTGAGTGGTCCCATGGATGGGATGAGGACAATGACGGTGTGTGTGAAAGAGTGAATGGTGATATCCCTTGCACTGGCAGTGAGTGAGGGCCCTTTGGATGTGTGATGGGTTTGAGTGTGTGAGTTGGGAGTGATGAGAAGAGTGACTTACCCTAGCAGAACAGAAGAGATCATTCATCCTTTTGCAGCACTGGGCGGCTCTCCTCCTCTACAGGATGTTCGCTCTGACCACCGCTGCCTCCGCCTCTCAAGCCGGGTTGGTGACTTTGCTGCCCATCCCGTGGCCAGAGTGGGTGTAGAGCACATCCCGGTGGGCGTCCACACCATCCAGCAGTTCCTCGAGGGACCTGTCATTGAAGCGGGGGGCGGTGGGTGGGGCTGCAGTCTTTTTTCCTTTGCTGGCCGTATCTCCCGGGCAGTGGTGGTGAGTTGGTGGCGAGTTGGTGGGCTTCGCTGGCGGCTGCTTTTTAAAGATGGTGGCCGGCGCGATGCAACTGCAGGGTGATGGTGAAGCAGGCGAATGAGAGCCCGCTCGCCATGGAAACTGTGTGTTTCCCAGGAATTAATGAATAATGAGGCGGACTCGGGAAGATACAATGTGAAAACCCACCATTTTTGTTGGCGGGTGGGGCTCCATTTTACCCGCCCGCTACCGCACTTAGTGAAATTCTGGGCAAATTCCACCCATTGTGTTTGTTGTGGGTGCTGAGATCGTTGGGAATGTGTGCTGTGCAAGAATCCACAATGGCAGGCACTTGGAGAGTGCGGTCACCCAGGTTTTCAGATGCTGGAGGTCTTGGTTGAGGAGAGGAAGTGGGGGTGAGATGTATTCTATCCTGAGAGTATCAGGCAGCCCTCTAGGCACTTGCTCAGAAGGCTGTAGCGAGAGATAGCCTTAGGTGTCGATCACAGGAAAACTCCAAGAACATGAATGCAGTGCAGGAAGAAATTTAATGATCTCATCATTAAATTTGATGATTGTATAATGATGATTGTATGATCAGGTCATACAGTGATCAGGTCATTGAGTGCAGCTTCAAATACCATTTACTACAAACTGCACCATGTCTCCCACACTGCTCAATTCATCACACTGCCACCACTCACCTATCAACAATCGCTATCAATCAGGTCGTGTACTTAAAATTCATATGCTTCACTCATCCTCACACACACTTAGTACTGTCGTAAACCTTGCACCCATATCTCACAGCTTGCACACACTGACAGCTATTCAACCATGATAGCCACATCACCAAATCATATTATATAGCACCCACTGACACACTTACCACTGTCTCTTGTATGACAAGGTGGCGCATGTCCAGAGGCAACAGGAACTAACCAGAGTGAGGGACACATCTGCATGTTTTCACCACCCCCTCTCCCCCCCAACCCTCCCCCATAGAGGAGTCAGTACTGGTAATTATGGGAAGGGCCAATGCTGAGGCTGTGTCAACTAGTGGGGCTGAAGCCATTGAAGATGAGGGTATCCACGTACCAATTATCCAAGAATTTCAACCTGCCCAGGTAGTGCAGGAATAGCAAGAAGAGAGTGAAGGTGAAGACACACAGTGCAAATCTGGGATGATTCTGCCCAAAGTGCGGCAGCAGGCGTGAAAAAAGACATTTTTTTTACCAGCCGCAATAGCGGACTTTCATGCCATGTCATCTGCTTCCCACCTCATTAATTATGCAACCCCAGGAAACACGCTGTCTCATTGGCAGGCGGCCTGTGAATTGCCCATTGTGCTGTTACCTCACTGTTACCTCACTCCGGGTGCCGTGATGCCCCCCTCCTACCACAGCTCTGGCCACAGGAGGTTCAGCAATCTCACCACTCTGGCTTGGGTGGCAGTGGCAGACAGTGCCAATGCTGCCCACAAGAGATTGGCCATCCAATGCAGAAAGAGGATGAATGATCTCATCTGTGCCACAATAATAAGGCAACCATCTCATCACTCTAAGCTCACACACTCACAAACCTATTACATTTTCACTGGCATCTCACTCACTGTCAGCTGAAGGGGCATCACCACCCACTCTCTCGCACACACCCTCGCGTCTCCATCTGGCCTGATCTCCTCTGGAGACTGCCTCCTCTTACCTCACCATCTTCAGGCCACTTGCACACATCAACATGTGCCCTCACACACACCCCTGGGTTACCCTCCTTCCCCAGTACAGCTCTCGTCCTGCAGCCTCTTCCCTTGCCTGAGGCCACTTCTCCCCCCTTCCTGAGGCAAGGCCTAGCTCTGCAGCCATTGAAAAGCCACCCCCGCCCTTATGGCTGGTCTGGTAGGTAGAGACCTGCCCGCGAGCCCCCCCCTAAAAGTGCTGTGGTGCTGCCTGTGAATCCTGGCGCTGATGTCTGCATGTGCTGCTCGAAGCAAGATGGGCAAACAAACCTCAAAATCCCGAGTGAAGTGCAGCTCACTAGGTGCATGTCGCTTATGTACAGTTGTGAAACACTTGTGTGCAATCATACCGACGTGTCCGTCTGATCCAGCGTGGGGGGGGTAATTCTGGTGAGCAGAGTTTCCAATGAGGTGTTAAAGTATTGAAATTAGGTTTGCAACGTGCAGCAGCAGGACACACTGCCCACGATTAACAGGCAGAGCGGACGATTGCAAACTGCTTTCACAAAGGCATAAAATCCGATTTTTGGCCCTTTCACCATATTGTCTGATCAGGCCCACTACGAGGCCCCCCTCCCCGTGAGTCCCCCCTGTGAGTCCGGCCGTAAGTCCCCCCAATAGTGCCCCGGTGAGTACCCCCGTGAGTCCAGCCATGAGTCCCCCTGTGGGTCTGGCCATGAGTCCCCCCATGAATCTGGCCTTGAGTCCCCTCGTGAGTCCCCCCGTGAGTCCGGCCGTGGGTCCCCCCCGTGAGTCCGGCCGTGTGTCCCCTTGTGAGTCCGGCCATGAGTCCCCTCGTGAGTCCGGCCATGAGTCCCCCCGTGTATCTCCCTGTGAGTTCCCCTCCCCCGTGTGGCCCCTGTGAGTGCCCCCAGTGAGACCCCCATGAATCTCCCCGTGGGTACCCCCCCCACCCCCCCCACCATGAGTCCCCCCCCCCCAACCATGAGTCCCCTCGTGAGTTCGGCCATAAGTCCCCCCGTGAGTCTCCCTGTGAGCCCCCCACCCCCGTGAGTCCCCCAGTGTCCCTCCGTGAGTCCCCCTGTGAGACCCCCGTGGGTTTCCCCATGAGTCTCCCCGTGTGTCCCCCCGTGAGTCCGGCCGTGAGTCCCCCCATGAGTCCCCCCGTGAGTCCAGCCATGAGTCCCCCCTTGAGTCACCCCGTGAATCCCCCCTTGAGTCTCCCCCGTGAGTCCTCCCCGTGAGTTTCCCTGTGAGTCCCCCCGTGAGTCCCCCCGTGAGTACCCCCATGATGAGTCCGCCCGTGTGTTCCCCCATGAGTCCTCCCATGAGTCTCCCCGGGAGTCCCCCCTTGAGTCTCCCCTTGAGTCCCTCCATGAGTTCCCCCGTGAGTCCCCCATGTGTCCCCCTCCTGTGAGTCCCCCCATGAGTCCCCCTGTGAGTCCCCCCGTGAGTCCAGCCGTGAGTCCCCTCATGAGTCCGGCCTTGAGTCCCCTCATGAGTCCCACCCTGAGTCCGGCCGTGAGTCCCCTCATGAGTCCCCCCGAGGGTCCGGCCGTGAGTCCCCTCATGAGTCCCCCCGAGAGTCCGACCGTGAGTCCGGCCGTGATTCCCCTCATAAGTCCGGCCGTGAGTCCCCTCGTGAGTCCCCCACTGAGTCCCCTCGTGAGTCCCCCCCCATGAGTCCCACCACCAACAGGAGCAGAAAATTCTGGCCATTGTCTCTCAATTTCACAAGCTCAGCCACAAGCTCATTAAAGGATAGTAAAGGGGCAGGATCTGCACATGGTGAACACAGGTTCATTGCAGCCAACACAAATGGAAATGATAGCAGTGGTGCCAGCTCGCCAGAGTGATTTTGCACACTAATCCTGCTGCAGAGAATTCAGATTCAGACTTCAATGAGCCAGGCTACAGAAGAAGGCAGATGACTGTACAAACCTAAATGTTTAGGGCTCTGGAAGGCCTGCCAGAAAGCCTCTGTCTATGGTCAGGAAGCATGGAGGCATCTGACACCAAGTTGGCAGAGGGTTTTGTACAGAACTTGGAGTCAGCTGTGGAAGCAACAATGATGCAATGTGTGATGGCAGATATTTCAGCTTCCATTGCAGCACAAGCAGGATCCAGCCAATGTCTGAGTGCCACAGTGGAAGCTCAAGCTGGTATCATATTATTGCAGCTTGCTACCATCATTTTTCTGGAAGCTGCTGTTCAAAGAGCTTGGTGGGCATTGCAACACGCAAGTAATCTGCTCTCCAACAGAGTACCAGGATTATTGGGTGATTGGCAGAGACTCCGGAGAGTATTCTTTCACTCTCAGATGACAGCATTTGTGCTTCTAGCCCTGCAACTCCAAGAGTGCTGTTACTGTTGCCTGTCAGCCAGCTGAGATGGTGCAGTTTGCAGCCAGGTCTGCTAGAGCTGTTTGATGTTTTCCCCCCCAAAGTTATCTAGACTCTTCTCCACTTAAAGTCAGCAGCCTTCCACCACCCATTCC
Source organism: Carcharodon carcharias (assembly GCF_017639515.1). Lineage (NCBI taxonomy): Eukaryota > Metazoa > Chordata > Chondrichthyes > Lamniformes > Lamnidae > Carcharodon > Carcharodon carcharias. The sequence continues at coordinate 23,978,560 of NC_054475.1, forward strand.
ATTGGTTGAAGTACCAATAAGGAGCACTAGGACAGATATATGGAGACGAGCCACTAAGGGAATGCACAAGGGTGCTTAGTTTGTTTTTGTATCCACTATGGCATGCTTTATTTTATAAATTTGAACTGGAATGTGTATCTTATGTTGGCTTTCATTTATGCATTGTGACCATATACAGGTTGCACACTGAGGGAGTGGAATCCATTTTGGTTCAGATGCATGGCGGTGTACAATGCGCACACAACAACAGCTTTTTTGTGTAGTCAATGGCGCCCTAGGGACGTCTGTAATCCTTGCAAATCATCCTGCTTAGTCCACCTGCTTCTCTCTGGCCAGAGGAAATGAGATGTCTCTGTGTATACAGTACAATACCTCAGTGACCTCCCTTATGCAGCAGGGCACTGCAAACTGAGAGGTGTCGGTTATGTCTGGCAGCAGCTTAGAAGGAGGCAGATACATAGAAGTTCAGAGTCAGGCACCTTGACAGCTATAGGCAATGTGATCCTTGCCCTGCTCTGAACTTGGAGCAGTGGCTGCAGCGAGTGGCAGATCTTAGTCATGACTTCTTCTGTGAAGTGCAGACGTTTGAAGCATTGGTCACCGATGAAGTTGAGGCTGGAGAATTGGTCTCTAAACGTCCCTTGTAGATATGGATTTCCATGTAGAATTGCAGGAACAATCAGAAGAAATAAACAAGCAACACAGTGCTAGTCTGGCTGCAGAATCTTTTCTCTAACTTAAATTTTAAAAGGTTGGGGAGAGGCACTTGCAATTTGGGTTGGCCTCTCCCTCGCTTACCTGGCAGGGTATTGTGCTGCTGCTTTCTGGTAGGCCTCTAGTTGACCCTGAAAGCATTAATTGGCCACTCCAAGGAAAATCCACAATGAGTGAGTGTTTCCCACAGAATGTGGACTTCTGACCCCCAACTGACCCTGATAGCTGGGTTCAGAAGCCCACAGAGAAAATCCTGAGTCAACAGGTTATTGGATTTCCACTAACATTGAAAAGATTCAATTTTTATGAATATAAAGATGTTATTGCTTCATAATAATGGGATCCCTTTTAAATTAACACCAATGAACCGGGGGAAATATACATCTTAAAATGAAGCTGAAAAAGTTCCAAACTGTTCTATTACACTGCCAGCAAATGCTTTAAACTTTGTTTTGCACTGGAATGCAGTTATACTGGATCTAAGATGAAGCCATATGGTGTGAAGCTACCTCTTATCTAATTACATTTTGAGTAACTTAAGCCTAAACCACACTGTCGCCTGTGTGAATATAAAACCAAACTGGTTCGCATGAACATGAAATGTCCAGTGTAACCTGCCCGCTAGCCTGTTAAAAAGTTTGAAAAACAAACACAAGGCAAACTTCTGTTGGTTGAAAATTATGTGGTATGCTTCTCATTAAAGTGGAGGCAGAAGGACGTGAACTACATTTAAGGAAGCCCCACTGGATCTAACATCTGTGGTGGAAACCAGCAAGAGAGCCAATATGGCAGCTCTGTGCATGACCTTCCAGGGAAGTGTGCTCCTGTGGATTGAGCCACTGTTACAATTCCCCGAAATGGTAACACCACTCTTCATCTGTTGCAGCTGCTGCTGTAGTGAGCAACATTGTTTTCTTCAAAAACATGCTCTGGGTAAGTGCTATTCTTCAAGATTCGAATCAGACACAACAATCACTTCTAGAGTTAACGAACATGCCAGTTTCTAAATACAGTTCGATACCAAAAAAGTTAATCTACGTTGTTTCACTTCAGTAATATGTGCCAGTAGCAAAACACTTGTTTTGGCTGTTTTTTTTTATTGTAGCCCACTGCTGTTATTGTTCTTCCTATAATTCAGATCAAGAATATTTGTCTAGTTGTACCCTGGAATCATCAGTATATTGACTCCTAGGCCGAAATTTTCTGCTCCCATTGGCATCGGGCATCATGGCAGGGGGACAATATAGTGAGAAGGCCAAAAATCAGTTTTATGCCGTCGCGAAACCAGTTTGCGATTGTCCCCTTGTGGGGGGGGGCGTCCTCTGGAGAGCCTAGACCTGGAGGGCCCTGGCCTGTTCTCGGGGTCCTGTTGTGTGGCAGTGGCACCCTCCTCGGCCTGTGGAGCTGGAGCTACTGGGGTCATAAGAAAATTTGGGCTGGACAATCCTGGAGTCACCTGGGTGGATGGCCCCGGGCTGTGCACCTGCTGATCCTCCTCATTATGGGTGCCCAATTGCCCTGGCTGACTCCTTGAGAAGGGGAAGCTGGAGTGAGATCGAGCTGCTTTGCACCCCTCTTGCGCTGACACTGTTTGAGATTAACTATGGTGTCAGTGATGGACTCTGGCCCATGCAGCAGTGCAGGTCCAACGTCCTGGACCATGTTCTCCATTGCAGCCACCATCCTACCAGTGTTTATCTCGGTGTGTTGGCATGCCAGTACTATTACCTCAGACTGAAGACAGATGGATTCCTCCGCTGTGCCTTGCAATCTGAAGAGTGCAGAGGACATCCCTTCCTGATGTTCCTGAGCTTGCCTTTGCAGCTCCAGAAACTGAGGTATGAACGAGTCCAGAGGCTCCTCATCTAAGTCAGACTCAGCAGATTTCTGGCCTCCAGCAGTCCTCCAAGTGCTGCAAACCTGGGAAGTCCCTGCTGCCACCTGCTCTGGAACAGACAGTGCAATGTGTTCAACAGATTGTGACCCCGAGGCTACTCTAGAGCTAGGTCCCACTGAAGTGTGTGTCTCAGCACTGGTGGAGGGTGTGGGTGAGCTCTGTGTTGGGTCTTCAATTAGGGTGTCATCAGATTCTTCTTCTGGGGCGTCAGGGAGACTATAACGTTATTGGAATTTATTGTAAGAGTGTGTGTGTGTGTGTGTGTGTGTGTGTGTGTGTGTGTGTGTGTGTCTTAACTGGATTAAAGACAGCTGGTCCAAGTCAAAGGCAGCTTTGAACTGGCTCAGTTCATCTGCCATCTCCTTATTTTCCATCATTAATTCCCCAGACCCACTTTCTATAGGAACAACGCTCACTTTGTTAACTCTTTTCTTTTTAAACTATCAATAGAAACTCTTACAATCTATCTATATTTCTAGCTAGCTTTCTCATGTACTCTAATTTTTCCTTCCTTATCAATCTTTTGGTCATTCTTCATTGTTTAGATGCCCAATCTTCTGACCTGTCACCCATCTTTGCGCAACTATATACTTTTTCTTTAAGCTTAAAACTATCTTTAACCTTTCTAGTTAACCACTGATGGCAGGCCCACCCCTTGGAATTTTTCTTTCTTGTTGAAATGTTTCTATTCTGTGTATCCTGAAATATCCCCTTAAATGTTCACCATTGCATCTCTATTGACCTATCTCTTAACCTAATTCACTAGTTCACTTTAGCTAGCTGTGCTTTCATGCCCTCATAATTGCCTTTATTTAAGTTTAAAATACTAATTTTGGACCCACTCTTCTCTCCCTCAAACTGAATGTAAAATTCAATCAGTTTATGATCACTGCTACGTAAAGGCACCTTCACTATGAGGTCATTAATTAATTCTATTGCTTTGCGCAATACCAGGTCTCGAATTGCCTGCCCTCTGGTTGGTAGTGGAATGTGCTGTTCTAAGAAACTAAACCACAAACATTCCATGAATTTCTCATCTAGGCTACCTTTGCTCATCTGATTTTCTCAGTCTAAATGCAGATTAGAATCCCCCATGATTATTGCTGTACCTTTCTTACAAGCTCCATTATTTCTTCTTTTATACTCTGTCCTACCATATGGTTACTGTTAGGGGTCCTGTACACCACTTCCATAAGTGACTTCTTGCCTTTATCATTTCTCATCTCTACCCAAACCATTTCTACATCCTGGCTTCCTGAACTTAGATCATCCCTCTCTAATGCTCTAATTAACAGACCCCTCCAACCTTTCCTAGCTTCCTGTCCTTTCTAAATGGCCTTAACCCTCAATATTCAGGTCCCAATCTATGCCACCCTGCAATCATGTCTCAATAATGTCCACCAGATTGTACTTATTTATTTCTATTTGCGTCATTAGTTCATCTGTTTTGTTTCGAATGCTTTGTGCATTCAGATACAGAGTCTTTAGTTTTTTCTTTTTATTATTTTTGTAACCTCTAGCCTTACTTGCTGGTTTACTCTTAAATTTGTACTCCCTGCCACTTCCTGTCATAGTCTGTTTATCATTTCCCACATTAATACCTTTTGTTTCTTGCCTTTTCCCTACCCTTTGATTTATTACATCTTCCCAAATTTGACTGAACTTGATTTTTTTAATTTTTTAAAGAAAATCATGCTTTGCTTTCTGATAATTCTAAGTTGTGCATGATCTAGAATGAACATCAAGCTGCCTGTTAGTAAAAAAGGACAGCTGATCATTTACGACATACTACTATTTAGTTTAAAACTCTGTCTACTTTCCTAGTTATGTGGCTCATTAGAAGACCAGTCCCAGCAATGTTCAGGTGTAGACCATCCCATCAGTACAGCCCCTGCTTTCCCCAGCACTGATGCCAGTGCCCCATGAACAGGAACGCACACCAGTCTTTGAGTTACGTATTCATCTCTTTTAACCTCTGAAGAAAAGTCATATGGACTCGAAACATTAACTATGTTTCTTTCTCCACAGATGCTGGAGTTTTTCCAGTGTTTTTTGTCTTTATTTCAGGTTTCTAACATCTGTGGTATTATGCTTTCATGTCCTTAATTTTATGTACCCTATGCCAATTTGTATGTGGCTCAGATAATAATAGAAATTATTACCTTTGAGGTTCTGCTTTTTAATTTAGTCCCTAGCTCTCTATGCAGGACCTCTTTCCTAATTCTACCTCTGTCATTGGCACCTACATGGACCACAACAACTGGATCCTCCCCCTCCCACTGCAAGTTCCTCTCCAACCCTGAGCAGATGTCCCCAACCGTGGAACCAGGCAGGCTCCTTGCTGCAGAGAACAGTGTCAACCCTCTCACTATACTGTCGCCTTCTGCCATTACATTCCTGATTGCTCCCCCAACTTGAATGGCTTCCTGTAGCACCATGCCATGGTCAGTTTACTCATTCATCCTGTAATCCCCACTTTCATCCAAACAAGCTGAGAGAACCTCAAACCTATTAGACAATTGCAAAGGCTGAGGCTCCAACACTCTCGCCCTCTGGGTTGCCTTATCTGCCTCATTCGCAGTCACACACTCCTGTTCCTGACCACTGAGAAAAATCAGAAGACCCTATTGTAAGGGATATGGATCCTTCTAGAATAAAGTATCCAGGTAACTTTCCCCCTCCTTGATGTGTTGCAGTGTCTGCAGCTCAGCCACTATCTCAAAGACTCTGAGCCAAAGTTCCTTGAGCATCAAACATTTACTGTCGATGTGTTTGTCCTGGATCACTCTGGCATTCAGGAGCTCCCACATACCTTGACATACCACCTGTCCTGCCACTCTTAATGCATTTTAATTAAGTAGTTAATCATATTATTCACTTATTTATTTTCCTTTCTAATGTATTTGATTAACTTTACCACCAGCTTGTATACAACTTTAAAGCTTAGAACTGGAATAGATGTTAACCGCTTACCAGTTACTCATCAAACAGCTAGCTCCTTTCCCTGTGACAGAGTAAGAACCAATTCCTACAAGGTGAAAAAGTTAGAAAAAGCAAAAAGATAAGAAAGACCTCCTTCCCCTCCTCACCATACTCTCCCCTCATCAAACTCCCAAGTATGTGCTCAATTCCAAAGCTGCACACATTTCCCTGAGCTGAATTAAAGAATCCTGAATTTATAGTAAACTGAACTGGAGCTAGAGAAACCAGTTTCAACCATTTAGCTAATTAACTACTCTCAGCAGTTTCTGTTTACCCTGTCTAAGGCTAGAAGAAAGAAACTTAGCCTACTTACACAGTACTTTCCTAATACTACACTAGATTTTTCAAGAACAAGATTAACACATTAAACTCCCTCACTCACCAAACTCCCAAGTGTGCACTCAGTTCCAAAGCTGCACTCAACTGCCATAGTGTTACGATCCCAGCTGAGATTACCCTCTGACAAGCCCAATTCCAGGGTGGAACCCACCTTGTTTGATCCTAACTTTTATTTGTTTGTTTAAATACGTGGAGAGTAGTTACTGAACAGAGCCACAGGAGTCAGCTGATGAACTTTTAAGAAAAGAATTAAATATTTATTAAACAAGAAAAGATGAACAATATTACAATATTCCTTCACCAGCAGCTAAACCTTTACAGATATATACAGATTTGTAAGGATAACACAAGTTACAAAAGCTATCTTATACTTTAATATTCACAGTAAATACACAATCCATAGGCAAAAATTTTAGCTCGAGCGTGAAATAATGCACGTTAACGTCAGCCTAGTGTCCTGACATCAACACACAGTTACGCAATAGTTCGGTCGGTGGGCGCATGCCGGAATTGGCCGCCGGCAATTAAAAGGCCTGTTAAGGCCATTGAAGTATCAATTAAGTTAAATTTTTCGCTGCCCCTCCAACCTTACGACCTTTGCATTTTTTTGGAAACCTCATCCATGGGTGGAATGAGGTTTCTAAAAGCAAATAAAAATAAAATAAGTTTGAACATTTAGTTAATAACATGTCCCTGCTCATGTGACAAAGTGACATGAGGACACATGTTTCATTATATTTTTCACATCTTTATTTTTTTTTTTAAATGCTTCATCTCCCTGAGGCAGCTCTGTGCCTTAGTAAGATTTTGAAGGGCTCACTGGCGCGCATGCACAAAATTTGTGCTCACTCTGCTCGCCCTCCTCCCCCACCCGCACAGGTAGCGCTGAGCACGGTTGCTCGCATTTCACACTAGGTGGGCCTTAATTGGCCCGCCAGCGTGAAATCGCCTTCTGGCTTTGATTGCAGGTGGTGGTCGGTTTCCCAACCACCCCCGCCTGCCCCTGCCAAGCTTGCCCGACATGGGCTAAATTCTGCCCCATGTAAACCAATAGGCACCCTGTTGTCAGACACATCACACTTGAAAGCAAGTGACAGATGCCACTTCAACCAGATGCTGTCGATCTCTCCTCAACTCCCCCAGTCACTTGTCACACTGTGAGCCAACCAGTCTCACTGAATTCCGTCTTTCACATGAGGGTTTCCAACCTCCATGCTTGAAGAACTCACTTTGGAATCTTCTTCCAAACTTCTCCAACGCCTTCCGCAAGGGTTCACCTCCAGAGTTTCATTCTCTCCTTCCAATGCTCCCTGGGTCACCACATTCATTCACGCACTCTCTCTCACCAGCTCGGCTGTCAACTGTTTCACATGCCTAAGGCAAAGAGTTACAGACCTTCAGTTGTCTCTTTGGATCTTCTTGTCTCTTGCAAGTTGTTCTTGCTTTAAATCTGCTTTCTGCAGCTTTTGTCTCTTTAAATTTGAAGTGTCGAGCTTTACTCTCTGCCCCTCACCCTTAATTTCACTTAATAGGACCTTTTCTGATTTCTGTCCTTCCTTCGGCTAGAAGGTTTCTTGGGACTTTCCCCTGTTCCCTTCTCACTCCTTTGGCCTTGGGACCTTTTGGTTCATTTGGGAAATCTGGAAAAGTCCAGTCTCTCTGGGGTCCTGGCTTCAAACTGAACTTGAAACTGAGGTGTCTTTAGTTTTTGTGTGTGTGTGTCTGTGGGAGGGACCTGCCTCTCTGGACCTCTGCTGCCAGGCAACAACACTGCTTTTTCTACTTTTGTGTTTGTTTAACTTCTTAAGTTGTAAACTGTCATTAGAAATGCAAGCACCTTTTTAAAGTGAAACTAAAACTCCATTTGACATTTCTTAACACACAGATGCAAAAATACAAATCAAACTTAAACTTTAAAGCTAAAACTCATTCCTAACACCCACAAATACCGATTTAACTTACTTATCTATCTCTATTTCCTAACACATAGTTATAGCTTACCTATAAACATAACCAGCTTGTGATATTCAGTAAAAGAAATTCCTCCTGATGTTCTTGGGTCTTTTCTAGAATTCAGCTCAGACTTACCCATGTGGTTTCCAATTGAGGTTCCACCCTTCATGTTTCGAATCCTCCCAGGGTTACACATATCTCCGAGACATACAATGTTCCTTGGACCGCTGTTCTCGCTGCATTCTGAGATCCACACTCAGTGTCTTGCACCACCATATGTACACACTTCATAATAAGACCATAAGACATAGGAGCATAAGTAGGCCATTCGACCCATTGAGTCTGCTCCGCCATTCAGTGAGATCATGGCTGATGTGATACTCCTCAATTCCACTTTCCTGCCTTTTCCCTATAACTGTTGATTCCCTCACTGGTTAAAAATCTGCCTATCTCAGCCTTGAATATACTTAACAACCCAGCCTTTACAGCCCTCTGCAGTAAAGAATACCACAGGTTCACTACCCTCTGAGAGAAGAAATTTCTCCTCACCTCTGTCTTAAGTGGGAGACCCCTTACTCTGAGATTATGCCCTCTGGTCCTAGACTCTCCCATAGGGGAAACAACCTCTCAGCGGGTAGCCTGTCAAGCCCCCTAAGAATCTTATATGTTTTAATAAGATTGCCTCTCATTCTTCTAAACTCCAATGAGTACAGGCCCAACCTACTGAACCTCTCCTCAGAAGAAAATCCCTCCATACCTGAGGTCAACCTGGTGAACCTTCTCTGGACTGCCTCCAATGCAAGTATATCTTTCCTTCAATAAGGGGACCAAAACTTTTCACAGTATTCTATGTGTGGTCTAAATAGTGCCTTGTTTAGTTTTCGCAAGGCTTCCCTATTTTTGTATTCCATTCCCTTTGAAATAAAGGCCAACATTCCAGTTGCCTTCCCTATTACCTGCTGAACTTGTATGCTAGCTTTTTGTGATTCATGCACGAGGACCCCAAATCCCTCTGTGCTGCAGCTTTCTGCAGCCTTTCTCTATTTGAATAATGTTCAGCTCCTCTATTCTTCCTGCCAAAGTGCATAACCTCACATTTTCCAATATTATATTCCGTCTGCCAAGTTTTTGCCCACTCACTTAACCTGTCTATACTCTTCTATAGATTCTTTGTGACATCCTCACCGCTTGCCCTCCCATCCATTTTTGTGTCATTCTCAAACTTGACGATAGTACATTCATTTCCCTCATCCAAGTCATTAACATATATTGGAAATAATTGAGGCCCTAGCACTGATCCCTGTGGCACTCCACTAGTTACAGGTTGCCATACTGAAAGTCCCCCCATCCCTTATCCCAACTCTCTGTCTTCTATTAGTTAACCAATCCTCTTTTCCATGCTAATATACTACCCCCAATATCATGAGGCCTTATGTACGGGGCCTTATTGAAAGCCTTTTGGAAATCAAAATATCTACTTCTTCCCCTTCATCTATCCCTCTTGTTACCTCCTCAAAGAATTCTAATAAATTTGTCAGGTGTGGTTTCCCCTTCATGAAGCCATGCTCAGTCTGCTTGATTATATTATGCATTTCTAAATGCTCTGTTTTTACATCCTTTATAATAGACTTTAATCCCAATGAAGGATTTTAAGCTAACCAGTTTTCTATCCATCTCAGTACACTACCCCCAATCCCATGTGCTTTAATTTTACACTCTAACCTCTTATGTGGGACTTTGTCGAAAGCCTTCTGAAAGTCCAAATAAACCACATCCACTGGCTCCCCCTCATCAACTCTACTAGTAACATCCCCGAAAAATTCCATAGATTTGTCAAACATGATTTCCCTTTCGTAAATCCTTGCTGACTCTGTCCGATTCTGCTACTGTTTCCAAGTGCTCAGTTATTAAATCTTTTATAATAGACTCTACAATTTTCCCCACTACTGATGTCAGGCTGACTGGTCTATAATTCCCTGTTTTCTCTCTACCTCCCTTTTTAAATAGTGGGGTTACATTAGCTACCCTTGAATCTGTAGGAACTGTTCCAGAGCCTATAGAATCACGGAAGATGACCACCATTGCATCCACTATTTCTAGGGCCACTTCCTTTAGTACTCTGGGATGTAGATTATCAGGCCCTGGGGATTTATCAGCCTTCAATCCCATCAATTTCTCCAACACTATTTCCCTACTAATACTGATTTCTTTCAGTTCCACCCCTCACTAAACCCTGTGTTCCCCAACATTTCTGGTATGTTATTTGGGTCCTCCTTTGTGAAGACAGAACCAAAGTATGTACTTAGTTGGTCAGCCATTTCTTTGTTCCTCATTATAAATTCCCTTGTTTCTGACTGTAAAGGAACTACATTTTTCTTCACCAATCTTTTTCTCTTCACATACCTATAGAAACTTATACAGTCAGTTTTTATGTTACCTGCAAGTTTACTCTCGTACTCTATTTTCCCCTTCTTAATCAATCCCTTGGTCCTCCTTTGCTGAATTCTAAACTGCTCCCAATCCTCAGATCTGTTGTTTTTTCTGGCCAATTTGTATGGCTTTTCCTTGAATGTAACACTATCTCTAATTTCCCTTGTAAGCCATGGTTTGGCCGCCTTTCCTATTTTACTTCTGTGCCAAAAAGAAATAAACAATTGTTGCAGTTCACCCATGTGTTTTTTGAACATTTGCCATTGCCTATCCACCATCATCCCTTTAAGTAATGTTTCCCAATCCATCATAGCCAACTCACGTCTCATACCATCGTAGTTTCCTTTATTAAGATTCAGGACCCTAGTCTCAGAATCAACTACATCACCCTCCATCTCAATGAAGAATTGTATCATATTATTGTCGCTCATCCCCAAGGGGCCTCACACACTAGATTGCCAATTATTCCTTTCTCGTTACACAATACCCAATCTAGGATGGCCTGTTCTCTCTTTGGTACCTCAATGTATTGGTCCAGAAAACCATCCCATATACACTCCAGGAAATCCACCTCTATGGTATTGTTCCTAATTTGATTTGTCCAACCCATATGCAGGTTAAAGTCACCCATAATCACAGATGTTCCTTTATTGCATGTGTCTCTAATTTCCTGTTTAATGCCATTCCCGACATCACCAATACAGTTTGGGGGTCTATATAGAACCCCCACTAAGTTTTTTGCTCCTTGGTGTTTCTCAGCTCTACCCATACAGATTCCACATCGTCAGAGCTAATATCTTTCCTCAATTTTGCGTTAATTTTCTTTTTAACCAGCAATGCAACTCCACCGCCTTTTCCTTTTTGTCTGTCCTTCCTAAATACTGAATACCCCTGGATGTTCAGTTTCCGTCCCTGGTCACCCTGCAGCCATGTCTCCATAATCTCGACTATATATTACCTGTTTATATCTATTTGCGTGGTTAATTCATCCACTTTATTGTGAATGCTCCTCGTGTTAAGGCAAAAAGCCTTAAAGCTTCTTTTTTACATTACGTGTTCCGTTCCCACTATTTTTCACTGAGGCCCTGTTTGATTCTTGCCCTTGATTTCTCTGACTATCACTTTTCTTATTCCCCTTTCTGTCTTTTGTTCTTGTCCTTGATTCCCCCTCCTCTGACTCCTTGCATAGGTTCCCATCCCCCTGCAATTTATTTTAAACTCTCCCCAACCACTCTAGCAAATATTCCCCTTGGGACATCAGTCCTGGTCCTGCCCAGGTGTAACCGGTCCAGTTTGTACTGGTCCCACCTCCCTCAGAACCGGTCCCAATGTCTCAGGAATCTGAAACCCTCCCCCTCACACCATCTCTTCAGCCACATATTCATCCGATATATCCTGCTATTTCTACTCTGACTAGCATGTGGCACTGATAGTAATCCTGAGATCACTACCTTTGAGGTCCTACTTTTCAACTTACTTCCTAACTCCCTATATTCTACTTTTAGGACCTCATCCCTTTTTTTACCTATGTTGTTTGTACCAATGTGTACCATGACCACTGGCTGTTCACCCTTCCCCTTCAGAATATCCTGCAGCCACCCTGAGACATCCTTGACCCATCAGGGAGGCAACATATCATCCTGGAGTCTCGTTTGCGGCCATAGAAACGCCTATCTACTCCCCTTACAATTGAATCCCCTATAACTATTGCATTTCCACACATTTTACTCCTCCCCTGTGCAGCAGAGCCAATTGGGGAATTAGGTGTAAGGGAGGAGGAAGGGAAGGAGGTAAGGGAAGGAGCTCAGGGTGATGGGGGGGTGGGTGGGGGGCGGGGGGTGGGGGGGGGGAGGGGGAGAGAAGGAGTCCAAGGTGAGGAAGGAGGAAGGGGGGGTATGTCCAGGTAAACATGCAGGGGAGGTGTCTGTGGAGTCAATGACGACCTCTTGGGGAGCAAAATTATGGTGGGCTTGGTAAGACAGAATGGTGCGAATGAGCAAGGGCAGAGTGAGCAGGTAGGGTGGGAAGGTGAGGGTGTGATGGTATTAATAGATGGGATGGCATGGGTGGTTGGTGTGAACTCGGATGCAGACACGGGGTCTGAGGGTAGGAAGGAGGAGGTCAGGCAGGTCAAGGTGGATGGGGGTGGGTTTCTTGGGAAGGGAGGGAACATGCATTTTCACCTGGACATCACCGAAAGCAAAGGGCTCTGGCTGGTAGGTGACTGTAGGGAGGTAGAAGTTGATGCCAGGGATGTCGACAGTGATGGGGGAAAAGATATGGGTGACTGGGGGAAGGGAAAGGATGGGGGAGCTAAAAACAAATGTTACATCCATCATGCATCTAAATCCGACAGTGAAAGGAGACTCATGGTGGGCAGGAACAGGCGCAGCATGGGAGATTGATCAGTGGGTGGTCAGCTCAGATGGGCAACTTAAAGAGAATCACTGCAGGCAGCATTAAAATGTTCACAACATTGCAATGTGTGTGATGGAGGAAGGATCTGCGTGCGTGGGAGAGTGCTTGCACGAGGCTCCGAAGGGCCCTGCTACACACATACTTCTCCTTGCAGAATCTCTTGCGGGCTGGCTGTGTGCAGCTGGGGGAGGGGGGAGGGGGGGGGGGGGGGAGCGGAATGGTGGGATGCAGTGGGAGGTCTTGCAAAGCCTGTCAATCAAATTGAAATACAACATTACATATTATTCAGTGAAAGAGAATATATTTTCAGATCATAAAGTAACAAAATATGTTCGAGAGCCCCAGCCTGATATCTTGAGGGGAAGGAGCACCTGGAGGTTGAGGTGCCCCCTTTCCCTCTCGCGTTGCCAGTGCAGGAACTTACCCATGGCCACTGTGATGGAATACAGGTCTGTGTACATCTCCACGTTCTACTGGGCCAGGGTCTCCATGGCATCCGCCATCCTCTCCATGGAGACCTCCATGCGCGCACATGTGGGCATCACCTCATCAGAGAGCAGGTGGACGCACTCCTGCAACTTGTGTGCCACTCTGTTGAGGGCTTCCAGCAGCTCTGCATGATGTTCTCCCACCTTCTGTTGACTCTCCAAGATGAGTTGGAAGGTCGACTCCAGGGGCTCATCATTCTGACTCGGACCTCACAGATGCCTCTATCCCAGCAGTCCTCCAAGGGCCGGGGAGCTCGGCTGAACCTTCCTCCTCTTGCTGTGGACACACATCCGTGTGGTGACCTGTAGACTGTGACACTGAGCCTGCTCTAGATCTAGGTCCCTCCGAGTGTGTTTTTCTGCACTGGTGAAGGGTGCGACAGGGCTGGAAAATCCTGGCCTAACTATTATGACACAGCCAATGGTGAAGGCTGAGTTGTTCAAGTCCCAAAGGGAAACTTGAAACAACTATCATAACCCATTTTTGTAATTTGTATGTTTCGAGATGCAGGCTTTGAATTCAGTAATAATAAGACCACCGAGTCTCAAGAGGTCTTTTTATAAAACTAAATTAAACATTTATTAATACAAGAAAGATTGTAAGCACATATGTATATCTACAATATTACTACCATAGTAACTACAAAAATCCCTTAATTAATCTGACTCTCAATTAGACCCCTGTTAAGGCCACAGTAAAATTCATAGATTTAAACAGACACCTGGCAAAGCACACCCTGGACAGTCACATTCAAAATGAGTTTCTTTCAGCTCTGGGTTCTTGCAGACAGACTTGAGGCTTACAGGCTGGAGGATTTAGACCTTAGAATCCCTCTTCATTTTACCAACAGCCTTCTTTTCCTTTATATATGTTTTCCTCTTTGAATGCAAATTTTCATTGTCACTAGGTTTTTTAAAAACTTTAAATCTTCTAATAATAAAACCCTTTCATAATACCCATTTTAGTAGTAAGCTTTTAAAAAATAAACACATTGTTTCTGAGCTTCACCTGGTTAAGTGTAATATTTCACCTGCTCTTTTGAATGGCCTATCTAAAAATGCAAATTGTCCCCTTGACACCTCACCTTCTATTTCCCTATGTTTATCTAATTATCATTTCAAACCTTCTTCTCTTCTATACATCAAAACCTCTAGGCCAGCTGGCTTTAATCCAATTAAGACACACACACATAGGCACCACTAAACTCTATTTTAAAATAATTTCCAATAACATTATAGACATTGTTATATCTTCTTGACACTGAGTGCAAACAAAAAGCCACAAATGCAACAAAAAATTATACTAATATGAGATGGGTGTGGTTATCTTATGAAGAAAGTTTGAACAGGCTGAGCCTGTATCCATTAGAGTTTACAGAATGACAAGTGATCTTATTAAGACGGAGAAGATCTTGAGATCCTGCCAAAAGAATGTTTTCCCTTGTGGAAGGGGCTGGAACTAAGGGACATTTAAAAATAAGGGGTCTCCCATTCAACACGGAGAGGGGAAGAATTTTTTTTCTCTCAGAGCGTCATTAGTCTTTGGAACTCTCTTTCCCAGAGAGCAATGGAGGCTGATCATTGAATATTTTTTCAAGGCAGAGATAGTTAGATTTTTGACTAACAAGGACATCAAAGGGTATTGTGAGTAGTTAGGAATGTGGAGTTGAGGCCACAATCAGATCAGCCATGACCTTATTGAATGGTGAAGCAGGCTCAAGGGGCCAAATGGCCTACTCCTACTTCGTAAGTTTGTTTGTTCGCAAGCAACATTTAAAACAGAATCAAACTTACTGTTAAGAAGAAAGGTAAATCTGCTCATATTTTTATGAACATTTCTTTACAAGATACTGCTCTACCACATTCAGCTACAATAGTTACAACCATCCTATTTTTAGAAAAACAACCAGTGAATATGATCCACTACTCAATGTAATGCTCTATATTGTACATTTCACTTAAGCTGTGGCAACAATGTGACACAAGATGATTTACCTGTTGCACCTACACAATCACCTCATAGTACGGCATATGTTATCCATAAAATATATCTATAAATTAAAATGTCAAGGTTTGTGCTCGGGATTTTCCTGTTGCAACGAGTGAGATTAACCGAGTCGCAATAAATGTAAGGAAAGTGCCTTGGTAATAAGCATCCCCTTTCTTAGTTATCAGTTACTTCTCATCCATCTCATATCAAAAAATGATATTTATCCTCCAGTGTCCCAACAAATGAGCACATCAAGAGATGCAGACTTGGTGGCAGAGGGAAAGGTGAAAGTAATAAGGCAAGGAAAATCACAAGGTTCAGATCGTGCTCGTTTCTTGACACCTACAACCAATTCTTGAAAAACTGCTGGATTTATTTTTTCAAATCACTGAAGTTCTGAAAATTAAATATTCTTGTCTCTCAGTAATCACCCTTGTGGTTAGCAGTACATGTGCTTGCTGTATTTAATGTGCATTTTTTCATTGATATTGATACCCACTTCCACTGGAATCCACTTCTGACAAATGAAGAATTAATTTAGAGAAAAATAAAAATATGCATGAAATTCCAGCAGGGTAATCTATTGTAGTTTTGATTAAACTGAACCAGAAAGATGTTTAATTAGAGATTATGGTAGAAGGGATTCACCTTATCAAATAATACAATAACCCAATTACAACTTTCAACATCAAAATGCTCCAGTTTCTTGAGACGGATTTGTCACACCGTTATTCAAAGAGCCATCCAGGAAAAGATTTATGGAAACCTTTCATGAATTAAGCAAATTCCTGCGCAAATCTCTGAGCCGAGTGAGTTTTTAAATAAGATTAAGTTTAAGCAAAATGAGTGATTTATTTGCAGAGGCCCGACTATTGCTTCAGTTAAGGTCTACCCGCCACTGACAGAATAACGTATGATTATTAGATTCTTAATGGAAGGAAAATTTAGCCTATTAGCTCTGTTCCTCTCTCCACAGATGTTGCCAGAGCTGCTGAGTATTTCCAGCATTTTCTGTTTTAACTACAAGATGAGTTCATGTTTGAGGTGACACTTATGAATTCAGTCAAGTTGTCAGGAGACTTGCTGGATAAAGGTGAGATACTTGTCTACTGGATCAAAGTTTTACTCTTTCACTACAGATCTTCCTCACATTTCTTTTAAACTTACTTTACACTCAGTTCTATTTACATATTCTGGTCTTATTTACTTGCCTAGGTTTGAATTAACAATCCAGCCACAAAAAGAATATGTTATCAATGGGTGTTACATGGACAAGAACAACAGGACTGATCCAAAGCATAAAGGGGATAAACTGTCAGAACTGGACATTTTATATTCTTGTCAATTTGGTCTTCTTTCTTTCTCTGCAATCATCAATCTTCACCTCAAGAAGAACCTTGACTGCTTCCATTCTTGCAAAGTACTATTCCATCTCCAACCTTCCTTCCCTCTCTAAAGTTCTGAAAGATTTTGCCCCCTCCCAAATCTGTTCCCATCTTTCCTGGAATTTCATGTTTGAATCCCTCCAATCAGGTTTCTGCCCCTATCACAGTACCCAAACAGCGCTTATCAAAGTCACAAACGATATAGTACGTGACAGTACAAAGGTAGATGTTCTGTCCTTGTCTGCTCGACCTGTCTGCAGCCTTGGAACAGTTGACCACATCATCTTCCTCCAAAGCCTCTCTATTTTCATCCAGTTGGGTGGGACTGCATTTGACCTGATTCCATTCTCATCTATCTAATTGTAGC
Source organism: Carcharodon carcharias (assembly GCF_017639515.1). Lineage (NCBI taxonomy): Eukaryota > Metazoa > Chordata > Chondrichthyes > Lamniformes > Lamnidae > Carcharodon > Carcharodon carcharias. Next base: position 23,995,523 of record NC_054475.1, read on the forward strand.
CAGCTTATCATGTGCAATAACTCCCCTTCCTACTCCTGCATTACCTCTGGTGTCCTGATATTTGCTCCCTCCTATTTTTCAAATACGTGCTGCCCTTGGGTAACATCATCCTAAAATACACCATGGCAGGGATTTTCCAGTCCCACCCACCGCCGGGATCATCCGGTCCTGCCGAAAGTCAATGGGCTTTTGGCTGGGCTATCCAACCCCCCACAGTGGGTCCTGCCACAAAGGGGCTGGAAAATCCTGGCCTATTAGTTTCTACATGTACACTGATGAAACCCAGCACTCTCTCACCATCACCTCTCTCAACCCCTTCACTATGTCTAAATTTTCAGACTGCTTGTGCAACATGAACAGAAATTTTCTCCAACTAAATAAAAGCTTCAGTCCCTGCTATAAACTCCATTCACTAGCCACCAACTCCATCCATCTCTCTGGCAAATGTCTGAGGCTGAATCAAACTGTTCACAACCTTAGTGCCATATTTGAACCCAAGTAAAGCTATCTATGTCGTCACTAAGACCGCCTATTTTCACCCCTGTTATATTGCCCAGCATTGCCTTGCCTCAGGCCATCTGCTGCAGAAACCTTCATCTATGCCTTTGTTACCTCCAGATTTGATTTTCCAACAAACTCCTGTCTGGCTACTGAATTCCACCCTCCATAAAATGATCTAAAACACTGCTGCCTAACAAACTCGAATCAAATCCTAAACAAAAACAGAATTACCTGGAAAAACTCAGCAGGTCTGGCAGCATCAGCGGAGAAGAAAAGAGTTGACTTTTCGAGTCCTCATGACCCTTCGACAGAACTGAATCAAATCCTGGCCACCCATCACCTCCTGTGCTTGCTGACTGACCTTCATTGGCTCTTGCTTAAACAAAGCTTGATTTTAAAATTATCATCTATGTTTTCAAATCGTCTCTATGACCTCTCCCTTCTTTATCTCTGAATCTCCTCCAGCCCCACAATGCTCCAAGGCATCTGTGCTCATTTAATTCTAGTCTCCTGAGCTTTTCCAATTTTAAACACTCCACTATTGGTGGCCCTGCCTTCAGTTGCTAAGGCTGCAAGCTCTGGAATTCCCACCCTAAATATGTCCAACTTTCTATTTCAATTTCTTCATTTAAGATGCTCCTTAAAATCTACTGGGCAACATTTTCACCACCTGAGGAGGGGGAAGTACGTGAGCGGGCGCAGGTGTGCGGGCTTCCGATTGGCTCCCTCAGTTGGGGGTGCGCCGCCATTTTAGGTGGGCGGGCCAATTAAGGCTCGCCCAGTGTGACATCCGCCAGGAAGTGCTATGCACTCCCTGTGCGGGTGTAGGGGGGAGATTCCCTAAGACGGGAGCACGCCCTTTCAAGCGATTTGGCTGTGCGCCCACCAAACTGAGAATCTAAATGATGCGGACAAGGGGGACTTCCTTCTTCCTTAACCAAGGTTTTCCACCCACGATGGTTGACAAGGCCCTCAACCGTGTCTGGCTCATCTCCCGCGCATCCACCCTCACGCCTTCTCCTCCCTCTCAGAACCATGATAGGGTCCCCCTTGTCTTCACTTATCACCCCACCAGCCTCCGCATTCAAAGGATCATCCTCCGCCATTTCCACCAACTCCAGCATGATGCCACCAACAAACACATCTTCCCTTCAGCCCCCCCTGGCGGCATTCCGCAGGGATCGTTCCCTCCGGGACACCCTGGTCTACTCCTCCATCACCCCCTACTCCTCAACACCCTCCCACGGCACCTTCCAGTGCAACTGCAGAAGGTGCAACACCTGCCCCTTTACTTCCCCTCTCCTCACTGTCCAAGAGCCTAAACACTCCTTTCAAGTGAAGCTGCATTTCACTTGCACATCATTCAATTTAGTCTACTGCATTCACTGCTCCCAATGCGGTTTCCCCTACATTGGAGAGACCAAACACAGACTGGGTGACGGCTTTGCGAAAAACCTTTGGACTGTCCGCAAGCATGACCCAGACCTCCCTGTCGCTTGCCATTTCAACACTCCACCCTGCTCTCATGCTCACACATCCATCCTTGGCCTGCTGCATTGTTCCAGTGAAACTCAACGCAAACTGGAGGAACAGCACCTCATCTTCCAACTAGACATTTTACAGCCTTTCGGACTTAACATTGAGTTCAACAAATTCAGACCATGAACTCTTTCCTCCATCCCCACCCCCTTTCCGATCCCCCTTTTTTCCAATAATTTATATTTTTTAATATATTTTTCTTTTCCCACCTATTTCCATTATTTTTAAATGGATTTCCATCCATTGTTTCTTCTCCACCTTTTAGCCCATTTCGATCCCATCCCCCCCACCCCAGCCCCACTAGGGCTATCTGTCCCTTACTCGTCCTGCTTTCTACCCTTAATGTCACCATTAGCTCATTCCTTAGATAATATCACCACCGTCAACACCCACTTTGTCCTTTTGTCTATGACATCTTTGGCAATCTTTTCTTTGCCTCCACCTATCACTGGCCCTCTATCCAGCTCTACCTGTCCCACCCCTCTCAGCCAGCTTAGATTTCACCTCTTTTCTATTTTTCCTTAGTTCTGATGAAGAGTCACACAGACTCGAAACATTAACTGTGTTCCTCTCCGCAGGTACTGTCAGACCTGCTGAGTTTTTCCAGCTATTTCAATTTTTATTTCATTTTTTGATCGGTGTCTTTTCTTGTGTTTTTTTTTAAAAGGTCTTCTTTAAATATTTCAATATGTCTGTGGTTAGCTGGTGAAGTTTAGATATCCCTCACTCAGTCATAGTTTCCTGCCATCATGGCACTACCTTTTTTGACCAAGCCTTGACCTTTTTTGGCTTGGTCATTTGATCTATAGCCAGGGTTTTATGACCTCATCCCACCCGGCAAGATATTACGGTCCTGGCGAACTGAATGGAGACTTGAACGGCTCACCGCATCTGCCAGCGGGAGATATGCTGTGCCGGGGCCGTGAAATCTTGGCCTATATTTCCTTATGTGTTTTGGTGTCACACTTTGTTTCATAATGCTCCTCTGAAGCACCTTGGGATGTTTTACTGTATTAAAGTTTTATATAAATGTAAGTTGCTGTTTTTGAAGGCTTTGACTGAATGGCCAGCCAGTGAGCTGTCTTGCCATTTTAACTAGCTTGCCCCCTAGCCCCTGGCCATATATCTCTTTTTGCCTGATTGGGGCAGGCAGCTGGCTGACAGGATTTAGTGAAGTCCTGCAGCCTCAAACTGCTGACGTCAGCGTGTTTGGCACTCACTCCACTGAAAGCCACTTAAAATCCTCCCCCACCCTCACCAAGTTTCATCTCAACAAAATATAGATTACTGACTCCAACATATAAACATGTGCAAGAAGCTTGGAAAAACAATTTAAAAAATAAATAAATTTTAGGGCACTGACCCTCCTGCTACCAGTAGCACCTCCACTATTTCCACTAATTCAGTGAGGGACATCCATTGCTGATTTGATATGGCAGATGTTTACTTGAAAAAATGCTGTCTCTTTGAGGAGCCAATATTTAATCAGGCTTTTATCCAAGGAAACTGAAACTTGTGTTTGATGGCTTGACCTTTGCAGTTGACTATACAACATACTCCTGGTGCCCTAGGTCAGTGTGTGTAATGTAACCGAGTCCAGTTCAGACTCACAAGACCAGAGCTGAATTGTTGACACAGAAACTGAGTGCGTTTTCAAATTAAGTGAAAATGGCGGAAGACATGGGAATACCTCAGCGACATGACAGCTTTATGGCTGATGTGCACACTTTCAGAGCACTGTAAATCAGATGGTGATTTAAATGTATGATGTTCATTTCTGTATTGTTTACTGACCTGGTTAGGTTCAGCAAATGCACTGAGCCAAATTAAAATGAGTCACGATTTCATCAAAATCAACCAGACTCAACACTGCCAATCAATTAATAAACAGGAAAATAAAGCCTTTTACTTGATATCACTGATTGCACATGATATTTTTAATTAAAATATTAATCTGCAACATTAAAGCTTCAAGTTTCAGAAAGTCTCATTTGGACACGGATTTGAAATAACCATCAAGCTCCAATCTGAATAATTTGCATTTCTTAAAACAATCTCCTTTTCTTCTGATTAATAGGTTATCGGGCTAATTTCCAGACATTTAACACTTGAGCATCAACTCAAGAACCTAGGAAAGTGGCCTTCTGTGCTGCCAATATGGCAGGCAAAATGCGCAAGCTCATTAAGAGCCAGAAACATGCCACCCACTAAATTGGCAAAGGTCAAAATGTCAGCGGGCACTGACCACGCCTGATTCAGGTGTTAGGGCTTTGCACGTGCCAGCTTAACGTGTCCACTGCAGGACTCGTTTGCTCTGAGGCAGTGGTTCCCAATTTCATCTGCAGGACACTTAGGTGGTGCAAAACACCCCACGGACCATCTACTAATCCTACCTACCTCTGGTTTTCGCTTGGCACTGCAAAAAAAAAACTCATCAGAATTGATGGGGAGAATAGCACTGCACTTGATGAGGCACCAAGGAGGCAATGTCAGGCTTCAAACTGGAGAGCTTCAGTCAAACGTTGGGTCCACGTTCAGCCGGTTCCTCTTCTGTTTCCAGCTCCACAAGTGTTGAAAATCTGATCTCGCAGTGGCATGTTGCTGGGAATAGCAGCGGGTACTTCAGAGCTGCATTGGTGAGTCCAGGATACTTGAAATGAACGTGGAGCCAAAAGTCTGTCTGTCAAATCTTTCTCATTGTATCCTAGCATCGGTGACCTGAATTTTGCAGCAGTCCACAGACCACATGGAAGACCCTTACAGACCACACTTTGCCAACCATTGCTCAGACACAGTCAGAGCTTTAGCACAGGCTGCACTCAGGAAGATCAAGCCTACACGTGGCTTAACAGGTTACAACCAACAAAGCCACCAATCCCACATTCACAGAATGCTGCTGTTGCACTGATAGCCTCCCCAATTCCCATTGCCACTGCATCTCGCCATCCTCAGTCACCATTACCTCTTGATCCAACAAATCTTCCAACCTGCTCACTCCCTTTCCCCACTTCCAATCTGGTAATCCCCCTTCCTCGCATACTTTAAGCCAACAGTTGGCAATGCAGCAGACTGATTTTCAACCCCTCTTTGCTGGCAAGCTGCCTGTTAACTGCTTTGTTACATGGAAATAAGGCCTGAGGCACTGTGTCAGGGTTACCTCAAACCTCACCATTCAGTTGCTGTAATGGCTTGATGGACAGGGCAGGTTTCAACAAAAAACAGATAAACTTTATTACAGAGAGCTTTTTAGACACTACATACTCGATCAGGACACTCTTGTCAGGAAGCCCCACCACCGGATTGCCTGTGCTTAGGGTTCATTGATCGGAGCCTCCATGAACACCATGTGACCCCTGATAGAGTAGTAGGAGAGGCTATACATTCACTTACTAGAGTTCCTCCCCCTTTAGTTTTTTTTTACAGTTTCTGTTTACAGAGAACATTTGAATATCTAACAACATATACATATATACAACTTCAAGTGATTAAAGATTTAAGTCTCTGAGGTGCTTTCCTTATTTGGTTAAAGTAGTGTAGCTCTACCAGCTGAGGCTCGTCCACAGGATCAACATGATCAGGAACTGCAGTATGTGATACGTCATTAGAAAGTGGCAGGCCTGGGTTAGGCAACTCATACATAGGGTATGTCTATTCTAGGTTGATCTGTCACCTCAGGGATTGATGATTCAACATTAATAACAGACGGAATAATTGGTTGTTGGAATGTCTCTTGATCACTAATATGGTCCACGTGTTTTTGAACGATTCAGTCTTCCACTTCCACTTGGAAAGGTAAGGGACCAGTCTCTGAGAGAATGGTTCCAGGAACCCAACAAGGTCCACTTCTGAAATTCCACACGAATACTGTGTCTTCTACAGTGAGTGTGTGAGTTTTGCTATAAATATTGTGATTCACTTTTCGATTACTCTGATTCCTCTCTACCTTCCCCTCTAAGTTTGGAAACAGCGGACTTAACCTTGTATGTAGGTGGCATTTCACCAATAATTCAGACGGTGTTGAACCCGTAGTTGAATGTGGCCTTGTACAATAATTGAGAAGAAAGTGGGAAAGTCGAGTTTCTAGAGAACCTTCTGATAACCTCTTCATTCCAGATTTGAAAGTTTGCACAGCTGTCTCAGCTAAACCATTTGATAAAAGATGGTATGGGGCTGTTTTAATATGTCTGATTCCATTTAAACTTATGAATCTCTGAAACTCTGTACTGATAAAGACTGTACCGTTATTAGAAATGATGACTTCCAGTAGGCCATGTTTGCTAAAACACAGCTTCTTGATAGTTGCTCTGGATGTTGGTGATCTTACTTCATACACATCCATTTAGAACATGCACTTACAATCAACAAAAACATGGTACCTCAGAATGGTCCTATATAATCAATATGTAGCCTAACTGAGGGTCGACCAGGCTACTCCCACTGATGCATTGGAGCTGAAACAGGCAACTTCTGTTGCTGCTGACAATGGAGACAGTGCTTGACCATGCTTTCAATGTCACTGTCAATGCCTGGCCACCAGACATAGCTTCATGCAAGTATTTTCATCGTTGATATGCCTGGATGTGCACTGTGAAGCTCTGTCAAGAGTGGTTCTCTTCCTTGCGAAGGGATGGCAACTCTTGATCCCCACAACAAAATCCATCTTGATGACTTAACTCTGTTTCTCGGCCATGGAATGGTCTCATCTCTTCAGACACTGGTGAATTTGACCACCCTTGCAAAACAAGGTCTCTAACTTTCGACAAAATTGGATCTCTGTTCATCCACTTTCTAATTTGCTTCACACACACAGGCAAAGAATCCAAGAAATTCAGTAATAGCACAACTCCTTTTAACACTGGAGCATGGACAATGCTGTCTGGTAACTTGAGACGGCTGAGTGTGTCCACATTTGCAATATGTAAGCCAGGACAGTACGTAAAGGTGTACTCATATGCAGATAATATCAAAGCCTTATAGCTGATGCTATTGGCGGCATGGTCTTATCCTCACTGAATAAACAAACATGGTATGTTTGCAGCATCCAATTCTCTTCATTCTAGCTCCTTGAGCTCTAGTGTCGGGTTAGCCTTTCCAAATCTGATTTCTGACTTTTCTTTTTCTGTTTGCCGCAGAGATTTGTCTTGTTCTTCATTTAGATTTCACAGTCAGCCAAATTTCTCTCTGGTGTAATCTTAACTTGATTCAGTTCTGTAGTTGAGCTGCCCACAGCTTCATTATCCACTCGCATCTTGGAAAGATCCACAACCCTTCCTTCTAGTATCTCCTTTGTTTCATTCAGCTGATTCTTCAGCTCTTCAGTCTCTTTCTTGTAACTCTTGCCTTCCCCCTGGAATATTGAACATTGTTGAGTCTTCTCTGCCAAATGTTTCTTCAGTTTGTTCAGAATGGCACTAAATTCATTTTGTTTTCCTTCATGATTTTCCAGAGGAATCAACTCTGATCTGAGGGATCCTTGCATCATGTGCAGGTCCTTCAATTCTCCTAACTCAACCTGAAATACTCTGTTGTCCTTCCTTAGCAGTTCAGGAACACCTCCAGTTCTCCAGTGAAATATTTCAGACCAGTCAAGCTTGATTTTCTGTGACCAGTCTTGGCCCAGAAGACTAGGTCCTTCTCCTGTCACTATTATCACTGGAAGCTGATCTGCCTGTTACCTATAAGACACTGATACTGTGGCAATGCCCTTTACCCTGTATAGATTTTGTATGTCTTCAATTTAGCAGTTGTTTACTTCAGATTCAGTGGCTGGGTACCTTAATTTAGGTATTGAAATGTGTGCTTTCCCACCACTCTGGCCAAGGTTCCCGTATCTACCTCCATTATTAGTGGCTTCCCATTCACTTGGATTGTGACAGGGACAGGTTCGGTTTTTACAGTGGTTATGTTATACAGGGGAAAGATGTTGGTATCAGCAGCTTCAGGTTCTGCTGTATTTTTCAACTCAATCATGTTGGTTTGCTGCTTTACGAGCTGTTTCACCTTTGCCCTGCATTGCCTTACTATGTGACCTTTCTTAAGGCAGTAATGGCATTCTGCCTCCTTGAATGTGCAGGTGTCCGGTCCGTGGTTACCCCCACATCTATAACAATTAACCTTGGAGTCGCTGCTGAAGTGTCTCTACTAGGCCTTTTCATGTCTCTAACAGCGGACATTGCCTCTCATTTCGATGCTGCGTCTCTAGTTTTTGTGCCACACCGGGCGGTAGGTTCCTGCCCCACATGAAGAACAGCGCCATGTTGTATGTGTTGCAAAGCCTGCGAGTCTCTCGCAGCACTTCCCATGGCGAGGGATATTTCCAGGGCACACTTCAAATCAATGTCGACCTCTGCGAGTAAACAGTGCTGAACGGCATCATCCTGAACTCCACAATCTAATCAGTCCCGCAGCATATCATTTAGTGTGTCCCTGAAGTTACAGTGTTCTGTCAACAACTCCAGCTTCGCTACATAGGCTGCAATGGACTCTCCTGGGTCCCCAGCTCTGGAAGTAAACTTAAACCTCTGCATTATTACGGGGAGCTTCGGCTGGAAATGCGTTTTCATGAGGTCGACTAATTCATTAAAAGAGCTTAGAATTGGGCGCATTCGGGCCTGTCACACGGGGGGTGAGATTGTATTCCTTGCTACCACATACACTCAACAGGATGGCTTTCTGCTTTTCCTCTGCGGTAATTTTGTTCACTACGAAATATAAACCAAGGCACGACACATACTGGCTCCAATCTTCCTTCGTCACATCGTAAGTATCAATTCTGCTGATGAGTGGCATGACTGGTGAGTAGTCTGTTCTTTTTTTAAGATTCAATGTACGCATGTTAACAAGGTGAGGTGCAGGGTCAGAGCGATTTTACCCTCATCGCCAACTGTAATGACTTGACGGACCGGACAGATTTCAACAAGAAACAGATAAACTTTATCACGGAGAGCTTTTTGGATGCTCAATCAGGATTCTCGTCAGGAAGCCCCACCACACCCCCCTCCATACGCCTATTGAGACCATTGAAAAAAATCATTAAGGTCGTTAATGGACCTGCCTGTCCAACCTTAAGGCCTTGGGCGGGATGAGGTTTCATGAGGGTATTTAAATCTTTAAGAAAGGTTTCAATAAAACAGTGTCGCATGATGGGATATGGCAGGGAAAATTTTTAAACATGTTTAATGAAAGTTTTAAATTGGAGCTGATCTCCTTGATGCAGCACTTAGCCTCAGGGAGATCTGTGCACTCTTTCACGCGCATGTGTTAAAGAGCACACTCCCGGCTAAGGGAATCCTTCTCTGTCCGCACAGGAAGTGCATGCTGGCGGATGTCACGCTGGGCAGGCCTTAATTGGCCTGCCCATCTAAAATAGCTGCGCAACCCCAAATGGGGGCGCTGATCGGAGGTGGACCCGCCCACACCCACCCGTGCCCACCTGCACCCGCACTTCCCCCCAGTGGGGGAAAATTTTTTCCCTATGTCTCAGCTAATAAAGTAAAGTACCCAGTCTGGCTTCTTAACCATCCTTTCTACCTCTCTCACTCTCCCCCGGATTGCCTGCACATAGGGCTCATTGGTCGATGCCTCCAAGAACATCATGTGACCCCTGATAGACAGCAGGAGGGGCCATACCTTCAGCTACTACAGGTGCACAAATTTCTAAGCCAATGACCCTTCTCTACAGAGCGGTCTCATGTTATGATTTGTATCTAAATTAATGAAAAAGTGAATCTGATGCGATTTTTTTTCTATTGCATAAAAATGTATTTAAAAAAGCTAATAATGGGCTAAAATGTTCCTATCGTATTTCCCTGTGGGTAAATAAATCAACCTGCACCAGAAATATTAACTTGTTCCTTTTTCTTCACCAGACATCGATGTATTTCTATTGATTTCCTTTTACTTTTATATTTATTTACCAGGTAATTACAGGCCAGTGAGCCTGACGTCAGTAGTAGGTAAATTATTGGAAGGTGTTCTGAGAGATCGGATATATAATTATTTGGACAGCCAAGGGCTGATTAAGGATAGTCAGCATGGCTTTGTGCATGGTAGGTCATGTTTAACGAGCCTTGTAGAGTTTTTCGAGGAGGTTACCAAGAAAGTAGATGAAGGAAAGGCTGTGGATGTTGTCTACATGGACTTTAGTAAGGCCTTTGACAAGGTCCCACATGGGAGGTTAGTTCAGAAAGTTCAGACACTTGGTATCCATGGAAAGGTTCTAAACTGAATTCGAAATTGGCTGTGTGGGAGAAGACAGAGAGTGGTAGTGGATGATTGCTTCTCAGACTGGAGGTCTGTGACTAGTGGTGTGCCTCAGGGATCTGTGCTGGGACCATCGTTGTTTGTTGTCTATATCAATGATTTGGATGATAATGTGGTGAATTGGATCAGCAAGTTTGCTGATGACACTAAGATTGGAGGCGTTGTGGACAGCGAGGAAGGCTGTCAAAGCTTGCAGAGAGATCTGGACCAACAGGAAAAATGGGCCAGAAAATGGCAGATGGAATTTAATGCAGAAAAGTGTGAGGTGTTACATTTTGGAAGGTCAAACCAAGGTAGGACATACACAGTAAATGGTAGGGCACTGAGGAGTGCAGAGGAACAAAGGGATCTGGGAGTTCAGATAAATAGTTCCCTGAAAGTGGCGTCACAGGTAGACAAGGTTGCAAAGAAAGCTTTTGGCATACTGGCCTTCATAAATCAAAGTATTGAGTATAGGAGTTGGGATGTTATGGTGAGGTTGTATAAGACATTGGTGAGGCCAACTTTGGAGTATTGTGTGCAGTTCTGGTCGCCTAACTACAGGAAGGATATCAACAAGATTGAGAGAGTGCAGAGAAGATTTACTAGGATGTTGCCGGGTCTTAAGTAGTTGAGTTACAGAGAAAGATTAAACAGGTTAGGACTTTATTCCTTGGAGCGTAGAAGAATGTTATGATAGAAGTTTACAAAATTATGAGGGGTATAGACAGAGTAAATGCGAGTAGGCTCTTTTCACTTAGATTAGGAGAAATAAACATGAGAGGACATGGCTTTAGGGTGAAAGGGGAAAGGTTTAGGGAGAACATTAGGGGGAACTTCTTCACTCAGTGAGTGGTGAGAGTGTGGAACAAGATACCATCTGACATGGTAAATGCGGGCTCATTCTTAAGTTTTAAGAATAAATTAGATAGATACATGGATGGGAGAGGTCTGGAGGATTATGGACTAGGTGCAGGTCAATGGGACTAGCGGAATAATATTTCAGCACAGACTAGAAGGGCCGAATGGCCTGTTTTCTGTGCTGTAGTGTTCTATGGTTTTATGGTTCGATGCATAGGTGGCAGAGAGCATGGATTTAGATATGGTACTTGGAAGTATCTGAACTCTGATTTATGCAAGAGCTTATTGAATACATGTTTCTTTCCTCCAATTCTCACAGAATTTTATATTTGACATTCAAAAAAATTTGGTTAGAGGCAAAACACTTTAGCTAGCTTGAGTTCTTACGTGCCAGGGGCTGTGCATTCACTGTAAACAGAGTATTGATTTCAGTACAGGATTCAACTTCCTTTGAGATTAGGACACAACCATGGTGTCGGAGACTGATCTCTACCCACCATGTGCAATAGCTAAAATGTGAAAAAGATTTTCCCTTGAACTTCAGTAACATTTACTGGTGCACCACCACCCCCTTGTGGTAGTATAAAGTATACCCATCCATTTTGAAAAAGGCAACTCTTTCTTTAATGAAACTGGAATTCCAACAATGGAATTTTCTACTTAACGACTACCAAGGGAACACTAATGTCCAAAGGTCTGCAACAGCTCAAGGAAGCCCTCACCAACCAGCTTCCTATGGAATAGGCTATTAAAGCTGTTTTGCCAGCATCATGCACATTCCAGGGTCAAATATGTTAAAAAAATTAGGCCAAATTATTTGATTTGCAATCTGTTTGCTCAGACACTGGAGCAGTCCATGTTCAAATGCAGCAAGACCTGGACAATATCCAGGCTTGGGCTGATAAGTGACAAGTAACATTTGCACCACACAAGTGCCAGGCAATGACCATCTCCAACAAAGGAGAATCTAACCATCACCCCTTGACATTCAGTGGTATTGCCCATCACTGAATCCCCCACTATCAGCATCCTGGGGATTACCATTGACCAGAAACTGAACTGGACTAGCCATAGAAATACTGTGGCTACAAGAGCAGGTCATAGGCTGGGAATTTTGCAGCGAATAACTCTACACCTCTACAAGCACTGTCCATCAGCTACAAGGCACAAGTCAGGAATGTGACGGAATACTTTCCCCTTGCCTGGATGAGTGCAGCTCCAACAACACTCAAGAAGCTTGACACCGTCTAGGAGAAAGCAGCCCGCTTGACTGGCACCCTATTCACCACCTTAAATATTCACTCCTTTTACCATCAATGCACAGCGGCAGCAGTGTGTACCACCTACAAGAAGCACTGCAGAAACTCACCAAGCTCCTTGCAAACTCGCAGCCTTTATTACCACCTAGATGGACAAGGACAATGGATGCATGGGAGCACCACCATTTAAACCTACGTGCATGATTGCACATTGATGTGTTTCACAACTGTACATAAGTGATATGTGTTTCACAAGCTGCACTTCACTCAGGACTTCAAGGTTTGTTTCCCTGCCTTGCTTTGAGCAGCACCCGCGGTCATCAGCACCAGGCTTCGCAGACAGCACCACATCACTTTTATGGAGGCTCACAGGCAGGTCTCTACCTACCAGACCAGCTGTAAGGTGGGGGTGGCTTTTCAACGGCTGCAGGGCTAGGGCTTGTTTGGTTAAGGGGGAGAAGTGGCCTCAGGCAAAGGAAGAAACTGCAGGGTGAGGGCTGTACTGAGGAAGGGGAGTAACCGAGGGTGTTTGTGGGGGCACATGTCGATCTGTGCAATTCACCTCAAGATGGTGAGGGCTGAGGAGGCAGTCTCCAGAGGAGATGAAGCCAAATGGAGATGTGAGGGTGTGTGTGTGAGAGAGAGAGTGGTGATGCACCTTGAGCTGGCAGTTAGTGAGATGCCAGTGAATGTGTGATGGCCTTGCGAGTGTGTGAATTTAGAGTGATGAGATGGTTGCCTTACCCTGGTGGCACAGATGAGGTCATTCACCCATTTTCTTCACTGGATGGACAACCTTGTGTGCAGCATTGGCGCTGACCACCACTGCCACCACCTCCCAAACCGGATTGGTGAGACTGATGGGCCTCCTGCAGCCAAAGCGGGGGTAGAGGGTATCACAATGGCTTCCACGGCATCCAGAAGGTGTCCCAGGGATGTGTCACTGAATCATGGGGCCTGCACTCTTCTTGGCTTTTGGGGCTATGTCTTCACCAGTGCAGTCCTGGACTGTAAGTGTTGAGAAGTGTGTACGTGGCTACCATTTAAATATGGCCCCCTGCATGAGGAAACAACAAGGTAACGGCATGGCAGGCAACTTGGAGGCCGCCTGACAACGAGCCAGCATGTTTCCTGTGGCAGCATAATTAATGGGGCGAGAATGGGACGATGTGGTGCGAAAACCCGCCATTGCAGCCAGTGAGTAAAGTGACCTTTTTCTCACCCGTTACCACACCTTGTGCAAATCTGGGATTATTCTACGCTTAGAAATGGAGATAGCTCCTTGCCTGTCCCTTTAACTGTATATATGTATATAACTACAAGTAGTTAATGAAGAGTAGCTGTTAATATACTGAAGACTACAAAGACTTCCTTAACAGACACATTCTGTAGTCAACACCATTACAACATAAATGAACACCGAGCAGTGGTGGAAGAATTGGTGGTAGGGGTTGTGGGTGTGGTGGGTGTGGCAGAGAGTGGAGAGGCTGGGGGACCAAAAGTGAAAGTGGTAGAGTTTAGGAGGGCTTTTGAAGGAGGGGGGAGAGTTAATAACATAAGGAACACGGGCAGAAGTTCATACAGCCTCTCGAACCTGCTCTGTCATTCAATATGGTCATTTTGAATCTTCGGTTTCAACCCACTTCCCAAATCTCTTGATTCCTTGAGAGCCCAAAAATCTGTTCATATACTCAATGATGGAATATCCATAATCGTCTGAGGTAGAGAATTCTAAAGATCTACAACCCTTTTGAATGAAGACGTTTCTCCTCATCTCAGTCCTAAATGATGGACCCCTTATCCTGAGCCTGTGTCCTCAGGTTCCAGATTCCCCAGCCAGGGGAAACAATCTTTCAGTGCCTTTCCCATCAAGCCCCTTCAGAATTTTCAGTTTCAACTCTAAACCTCCTAACCTCCAGAGAATATGGACCCAATTTACTCAGATTCTCAGCATAGGACAATAATACTGAAGACTTGTGCTGCTCTCCTAGCCAAGCTGTTGCAGTACAGCTACAACACTGGCAATGTGGAAAATTCCCCAGGGATGTCCTGTACACAAAAAGCAGGACAAATCCAACCCGGTCAATTGTTACCCCATCAGTCTACTCTCCATCATCATAAAGTGATGGAAGGGGTCATCAACAGCGCAATCAAGCAATAATTGCTCAGTTTGTGTTCCATCAGGATCACTCAGCTCCTGACCTCATTACAGCCTTGGATCAAACATGGACAAAAGAGCTGATCCCCAGAGGTGAGATGAGAGTGATTGCCCTTAACATCAAGGCAGCATTTGACCGAGTGTGGCATCAAGGAGCCCCAGCAAAACTGGAGTCAATGGGAATCGGGGGAAAACTCTCCCCTAGTTGGAGTCATACCTAGCACAAAGGAAGATGGATGTGGTTGTTGGAGGTCAGTCATCTCAGCTCCAGGACATCAGTGCAGGAGTTCTTCAGGGTAGTGTCCTCAGTTCAACCATCTTCAGCTGCTTCATCAATGAGCTTCCTTCCATCATAACGTCAGAAATGGGGATGTTTGCTGATGATTGCACAATGTTCAGCACCACTCTTCAGATACTGAAGCAGCCCGTGTCCAAATGCAGCAAGACCTGGATAATATCCAGGCTTGGGCTGACAAGTGGCAAGTAACATTCACGCCACACAAGTGCCAAGCAATGACCATCTCCAACATGAGAAAATCTAACCATCACTCTTTGACAGTGAATGGCATTATTATTGCTGAATCCCCCACTATCAACATCCTGGGGGTTACCATTGACCAGAAACTGAACTGGAGTAGCCACATAAATACTGTGGCAACAAGAGCAGGTCAAAGGCTAGGAATCCTGCAATGAGTAACTCACCTCCTGACTCCCCAAAGTCTGTCCGCTATCTACAAGGCACAAGCCAAGAGTGTGATGGAATACTCTCCGCTTGCCTGGATGAGTGCAAGTCCAACACTCAATAAGCTTGACTCCATCCAAGACAAAGCAGTCTGCTTGATTGGCACCCCATCCATAAACACTCATTCCCCCCAATACCAATGCACAGAGGAAGCAGTATGTAAAATCTACAAGATGCACTGCAGAAACTTGCCAAGGCTCCTCAGACAGCATTTTCTAAACCCACAAATACTACCATCTAGAAAGACAAGGGCAGCAGGCACATGGGAACACCACCACCTGGAAGTTCCCCTCCAAGGCACTCACCACATTTCCTTGGAAATATATTGCCGTTCCTTCACCGTCGCTGGGTCAAAATCCTGAAACTCCATCCCTAGCAGCACAGTGAGAGTACCTACACCACATAGACTGCAGTGGTTCAAGAAGGCAGCTCACCACCACCCTCTCAAGGGCTACTAGAGATGGGTAATAAATGCTGGCCTAGCCAGCAATGCCCATATCCAATGAATGAATAAAAAACACCCCAATGACCAATCTTGTGAAACACCTCCACTGCAAGTATATCGTATGGCACATAATCAAACGCAAGTATTTAGACTTTGGGATTTAAGAGGGCTTTCCAGAGTAAGGATCTAAGAGGAATGAAGGCTCTGGGTCCAGGAGTAGAGTGCCGGTGGCAGTGCAGGGGAGGGAAGGGTGACTAAAGTTGGAAGAGTAATGCAGCAGAGTTTCACATAACCCTAGAAAGGTAGAGTCAGGGAATGATGGAGGGAGATAGGCAAGGATGAGTATTTTGATGCACTGAAGGATGGAAAGCCAGTTAAAGTTAGTGGTGGGGAAACAGGAATGAATGTTGGCTAAGATGTGGGTGGCAGAGGGATGAAAGATTCATGCAGGGTAGAGCTTGGGAGGTTGGTGAGAGGGGCTTGAAGTGACGGAACCTAGAAGTGATGCAAGAATGGATGATCATTACAATGTGTTATGTCTTCTTGTTCACAGAATTAGAAATAATCACTCCTTTAAACTTTAAATTTTGGAACTTCACCAAGTACATTTCTTACAGCTCTCCGTGTGGTTGGTGGACCGATACATTGTTGTTCAGCACCTGATTTTTTGTGGCACCCTGGATGTACATTCTCATAACAATTAGTTCCTAACTTCTTAGGAATAATATTTCAATATAACATCCCTATTTCTCTCTAAAAAAAATATAAAATGCCATTATATCAACATAACAGTTGAAACCATAACTTTTTTGTAATATATCTAACTAAAGAAGATTAACTTTCTGAATTAGCTCTCTTTCCTTTTTCTGTCAAAGGCTTTTCATGTCTTTCAATATTGGCTTTGAGAATTTCAATATTTGACTGCAACCCATTCAATTGCCTTTTATAAATAAACTGAACACCTTAAATGTCTTTTGTATCTTGCTTATTACTCAAAAAACATTATTCGAGGCATCACTTAGGTGGTAAAATGCTGCGTGTCATCTGAGCTAACGCAAGACACTTCAGTCAATCTTTGATCTGGCCTTACTTCTCCCCTAGTTCTGCATTATGATACTGCAGTTTATTTTTCTCTTCCAGCCACTCTATGTGCTGTCCTCCACTCGTTTCTGAGCTCCCTGCTGTACCTGCTCTGCTTGGCTTCTTGCATTTCATATTTCCTCTTTTAAACTCACCAGCATTCCTCGCAGTTTGTTAATGGTATCTAGTAAATCATTCTCTGACTGTGATATAGTGTTAAGCTGCATCTGCAGTTCACTAATTTGCTGTCTGAACTCAACACTATCATTCATTTCTTTTTCAAGCTTTTCTATTTGAATAACATGCTGTTGAAGTTTTGATCTAGTGTTCAGGATCTCCCTCTTGGATGCCTCCTCTGCTAAATGCAGTTTCTCTTCCTTATGCTCATTTTCAGTTGGCCACACGATGTCCTGCTTAGCCTTCAGTCTTTCCAGGTCAGCGATTTCACTCTCTACTTCTAACCTTTCATCCTGGAACCCTATAAGTTTCTGGAAATCTTTAGCTGCCTGAACTTTCCGAATCAGCTCTTTTTCCTTTATCTCGCACGAGCTCTTCATGCCTTATAATGTTGATGTTGAGAATTTCAAATCTGACTGCAAGCCATTCAATTGATTTTACATGCTGTCTTTGTCACAAGGCAATGTGCCTTTACTTCTGAAAATATGATCCTTCAACTTTCAACTGACTGGAAATTTTGCAATTAGAAATGAGACAGAACAAACTACTTAAAAATGCAAGGCCACCTTCCAAGGTGAAGGTGAAAACAAACAAATCACCGTTCGGATAATGTGAAGAGAGAGGTATTTCCTATAAGTCAAAGACCCATCAGCACTCATCATTGTCTAAGGAAGATTCATTGAAATGCAAAGTGCTGGATACTGAAACAATGGCTGCCACAGATAGACCAATGCAAATACACAGTAACTGAAGTATTTCAGGGCAAGACTGCCAGCCAGTGCAGGGATTACAAATTTTCAGCAGAGGAAACAAGCTGAAAGTTGGTCTCTCTCTCTCTTTCTCTGTCTTTGAACAAATGTATTATCTGGTTCAGGAACAACTTTATTAGGAATCTACCAGCAAACCAAGATCTTGTAATAATTGCAACATCTTCTACATCTGACCACATGCATAAAATCAGCTAATTCAAATCAGCCACAACATTTAAAATCCACACCTTAAGGGCAATCACAGGACATGTAACTATCTTTCAACTTATTTTTATTGGGCTCTAACTTCCCTTATCGGGGGGTGTGTGTGTGTGTATGTGTGTATGTGTGTGTGTGTGCGTCCTCAAGCAACAGAGGTTAATGTTTCCCAATCTCAAACCCAGAGGGAAACAGTCACTGACCTGGGATTTTCATGGACGCAGCCCCTTAACTGACATAGGGAGAGACTCCCTGTCCTATTCAGGTAGATGAGCAGGCTCTCAAAGTTGGAGGGCAAATCAGAGCACCCCCCCCCCACCCCAGCTTGAGAGGAGCAGCAGGCTGGAATAGGGTTTAACAACACAGAGGGAGCCTCAATAGGTGCCCTCTCACCAAGGCTTTTTTAAAATTTAAATAAAAACCAGAAAAAGCCACCAGGCCACTTCTGTGGGGATGGAATCCCTCCGCTGAGTGGTCTTTGGCTGCCCTCCCATACAGGGAGAGCCTGTAGGTCTGCCTAGGGCACTGCCCCACTTTCCTGAACTGGGTGCCACCTCCAGGTAATTAAACTGTCCGCTGGTGAATCAGGAAACTGGAGACTGACTGGAAAAATCTCAGTCAGCAGTCTCTTGTCAGTGCTCTTATCGAGCCTAACTAGCTACCTGCCTCATGGATGTGGACAGCTCTGCTAGGCCCTGAACATGCCTCCCCTAAAATGGCCAGCACCGTTTCCAACCTGGGCTGAACCCAAAAGCTTTGCCCCACTTCTTACCAGGACCAGGATTCCAGATTTAGTCTGTAATTTTAGTATCACAATGAAGTTAAGATTAAAGTTGCAGTATAAACGCCCCATACTTTTATAATAACATAAAAACTCACTGTTCTGTATTGCATTTTTTCCTCAGTCTTTTTTGCTACTTGTAAAGTGTGCCACTGTAGAGTGGATCTTGCTGTTGTCCATGTGTTCCCTTCATGTTATTTTACTTTTGCTATATTGCTGCAACAAAGAGCTGCCTGTAGCTCCTTCCCTGCGGCTGGACTCGTGAATTTATCATTCTGAGCTCTTCTTCGATCCTCTTATTAAATTCCAGGAGGGACTGAAAACCAACTATCAAACAAAAACAGGAACCATATCACTCTGACACATGTGTATGGTTGAATTCCAACCCATCTCTTGTTTGCTTCCATTCCTCCTTGCATCCAATTATTCTGCAATTCTCAGACCAGCTCACTCCATCCATGTTGCATATCATGCACTGATTTGACACTAATGGGGGCAGGGGTTGGGAGGTGGGGGTGTGGTGTTGTGAAACATACCCAATTTTCCTTATTTTACGAGAAATTCTCTTTAATTATCTTCATTGTAAATGATGCCGGGGTTGGCAAACTATAGTTACTAGGAGAGGTTGGAGATACTAAGGTTATTTGCACTGGATGGCTGAGAGATTGAATTGGAATTTTTAAAACCAGCAGAAATTTGACAATTGAGATGATGTCAATTTAAAATGTTGGTTAAGAGTGATAATTCTAATAATTGTAAGTTGAGGAAGAATGATTCTGAAGCTAGCCTGAACCTTAAAATAGGTTTCATTTCAAAACCAGCAAACCAAAGTCACAGTCCCTCCCAGGCACTCAGAGTGAACTGCTTTATATACTCTTGCAATGATTCCCTAATCCTTCCCCAACTGGGGGCGGCTGTGCTTAATTACCAATTTCAAGCTTGCATTTCATTGCAACACAAATCCAACAGTAACAAGGAGAGTGGCAAATGGAGTTAGGTGGAATTTCTTGACTTCTTGGATCATAAAATGCTCCAAGTGAAGTGAAGACCATTGCATCTATTAATCATTCTACCATTGGTGGCCGTACCTTTAGCTGTCCAGACGTGAAGCTCTGGAATCTCTTCTCCTCCTCTCTCCTCCTCCTTTAAGGCGTTCCTCTCTGACTAAGCTTATGTGGTTTGGTGTTACATTTTGATTCATGGCTATGTTAAATGCTACGTTAAATGTTAAATGTTAAATAACTATGTTAAAGTGCAACATGTTAAGTATTGTTATTGTTGACATTTGGCTAAATATCCAAAGCAGAGGAAGTTACATAGCTTTGGGGAAAGAACAAGACAATGGGAATAGTCCTGGATTGCTCCAGTTAATGAGCTGGCACAGACGAGACAGACTGAATGGCCTCTTTATGTGCAGTAACATTGTATAGCTCTGCGGTAATACAGAAAATTCAAAATGGGCCAAATAGAAAAGATAAAAACAAAAAAACTGCGGATGCTGGAAATCCAAAACAAAAACAGAATTACCTGGAAAAATTCAGCAGGTCTGGCAGCATCGGCGGAGAAGAAAAGAGTTGACGTTTCGAGTCCTCGTGACTCTTCGACAGAACTATCTTCGACAGTTCTGTCGAAGGGTCATGACGACTCGAAACGTCAACTCTTTTCTTCTCCGCCGATGCTGCCAGACCTGCTGAGTTTTTCCGAATAGAAAAGATGTTGGATTCACATGCCTGTCACTAGTTGATTAGCTGACAGTTCAGGTACACATACCACAATCCCCTTCAAAATCAAACAAAAGACCAGAACCTATTATGGGGTATGCGTGTATCCACTTAATAAATTAAACCTAAAACTGAAAAAGGTGCCAGAGGACCAATTCACTCTGACAGAAAGTTAAACCTTCCCAAGAGCTTACTGAATACATCAGTCCAACAGCGTAAGTTTGGATTGTAACTCAGTAATGCTTTCTCCGTGTCTTTTCTCATTATGTTGCATGAATTTCTTCCCTTTTATCTGCATGGCTGGATTGTCCCACTCTTTTGTTAGATATATTCCAGAACATTCTGAATTGAAATTTGTGATATTGCAACCTGCAAAGATCTAATAAAAAAATAGCTTAAGGAAGTTGTGCAAATGAATATTTCATGATTGTGTTGCTGGAAATGAATCTTTCTAACATGGGAGACATTTACGGTTCAGTGTTTTACGGACAACGAAATGAAAAGCAAAATTGTTTTCCTCATTTAACAGGCAAATCATTTTCGAAACTCATACAAACCCATTCTGGAATGTAAAATATAAAATGATTTTAATCATCATTTTGGGAATCAATTCAAATCACAAAGCTCTACAAAATTCAGAATATGCAGGCCACACGAAAGACAGTGGAAGGTGGTACTAGCTTTGTCTATATCTTGGGGACAATGTGAATTATATGCAGCTTTTATCTCCAAAAGGTAAAACCCTGTTCAAGTAACTCTTACAAATTTTAACCCTAAACTCAAAGTGCACCCAACACTACAATGGAGCGCAGGGCTGATGATAACTGGTACTTTGAAGAACAAATGCTTTTTCCTCTAGCCTGTAGGTGTTGCTCTCACCAAGTATATATGGGGATTTACGGAGCTGCTTTCTCATAACAACTTCACAAGGGATCTTTTTCAGCTCATTCCGTTTGTTAAAATTGTCTCTGAGTATATCGCATTAAGCTCTGATAGCTTAGAGTAGTTTTGAAATAAGTGTGAATCAAACAGCAGAGAATTGAAAGTTGTTTGAAAATTTCAACATGAGGCCCAGGAGAAGAGCCACTGTGATCCAATGATAATACTTTTTGAAGTTGAAAGTATTGTCTTTAATCTGGCTTGGCCTATCTGATGAAAGTGCAAGTAATGATTTCATATTTTTTCTAAACTTTCCTGATCTTGCATTCAGTATCTTCTTCTTCTAGATGTTGACCTTGTTTGTGTCTTAAGCACCCTATACACTATCTGTTAAAGTTTCTGAAGATTCCACCTGTCATTGGCAATTGTAGGATAAAGCCCATCAGGGATGAAATTGGTTCTAGTGCAGTGGCAAAAAATGGGTGGGATGAATCTGAGCCCTGTTTTACTTCTTATTGATCTTCTGTGGCTGATTGCCAATTTTCTCCCTTTCGTTTTGTCCAAGTCGAGGGCCAATCTCTCACTCAGCACTTTGCCTTTATCTTATAGGCTGAATTTCCAAATGTCCCTGCACCAAGAAAATCCCAGCCACAGATGCTGCCTGACCTGCTGAGTATCTCCAGCATTATCTCTTTTTATTTCTGATTTCCAGCATCCATAGCACTTTGCTGTTAAATTGATTTGAAGCCTGTCACTTTAAGTCTTCGTACAGACCAGCAACATACACCAGGAATTTTTTTTTTGGTAACTTGTTTAAAAACATATTTCAAACTATATCTTGGGATAGAGCACACTCACCATTGTGGAACAGTATTACCCATTTGCTGGCACAATGAACATGGAATTGTATATTAATATTGTAGGTTATTATTGTAGATATTGCAGATTATTGATTACACAACACAGGAATTGAAACCCCTATTTGATGTGGGCAGATGAAATCACAAAACATGTTTCCAATTTTCCTACCCCATGTACAATTAATAAGAATGAGCAAAACTTTACCCTAATGTGTCCAAATCATTGCCAGAAAACTGTATGTGATCTGTAGGAAACCCAAAGTGCGTATTAGAATAATGATGCCATATCGGGGATTTTTTGGTTGGTGCATTCTTGGGATATGGACAACATCAGCAAGGCTGTAGTTACCTCCCGTTCCTAGTTACCCTATGAGGATGAACCGCATTCTTGAACCCCATGTGGGGCACAAATCTGTCATGATCCCGCTTTGTAAATTGTGGACTTGGCATGTGTGCTGCTCCTCTGACAATCAAGGTATGAGTCAATGCATCTGCAGCCTGAGCTCATCCTCATCAGCTCTCTTCCTCCTCCAAAAGGCGCAAGTGAAGGAGAATTACAACATGGAAACTCATTGTGCTGTGATTCCAATATAAATTGGAAGTTCCACAACAGTTAACACAAAGTGTTCTGACTCGGTGTATGATGTTGCCAAGGATATATGTGAATGAGGAAGAGGAGGGGTTAAGAATACACACAAAATGAAAACAGGGAATAGAAATACAAGAAAAAAAACCAGAGAAATAGCCTTCAAGGCCTTAATCCCATTTTCATTTGGTACTCTTTAAATCTAGTAGTGACACTGCCAAATAATTGAAATGTTTCTCTTTTGGCTTTTGTTTTTCTGTTGCCACTGAGGTCTTTGAAGAACCTGTGGCTATTGCTCTTTTTTTAGCTTCTGTTACCATGGTGACATAATAAATTTCTGATGTGACTGTCCTTTTAAGCCTTGCTTTTTTGGAAGGAACAAAGGAGGCCCAACAGAGGGATGTTGTGCAGGTCAACCTGAGGTACCCTGCAGCCAACCACCCTGTTATGTTTTAACTATGGGTCGTTTTGCTCGCAGATCGGTTGCATGCTTATCTGTCGGCAGGCGAGTCAATTACAATATTAGGCAGACACAGAAACCACATGAAGCGTATACTGTTTATTTACACAAACAACTGAGCATCAACATGATGTGTGCTTCTCCAGCCAGACCCTGCTCTAGAATAACATTTACATGGTAGCCCACGCTACACAGCTATTGGGTCTTGCAGTCATATGGTCAATCTGCTCACAGTCTCTCAAAGGTGTATTACACCTCACATTACAACATCCCTCCCCTTTACTTGAAAGCACGTTTACAATATATTAACTATTTACAAATTTAGTCTGTCAGGAAGCTTTTTCAAATATGTCAACTGTCGTAGTTCTACAACTTTGGATGGTTTATCTGCGGTCTCCCTCTCAGGAGTTATCTGTCCACTAGCCTCTCCAGTAGGAACCTGCAAATTTATCTCTTCAACTCTTTCAGGCTCAGCAGGTTCTCCCGGTACTTCCAAAGCAAGGGGTGTTCCTTCTACCTGTGGTGTAGACTCCAAAGGGAATTCTTGGTGCACCTTTTCTTGTGGATTGGTTTCCTGTTTCCTGAGGTGATCCATATGCCTCCTGATTATCCCACCTTCAATTGATATGTGGTAGGACAGGGATCCTGTCATTGCACTGACTTCACCTGATTGCCATTTGGATCCATCTCCAAAGTTCTTTGTGGAAACAGCTACAGTCTTTCATGTCTGTGGTAATCATGTTCATTTGTCTGGGCCTCCTGACTTCTCTCTACCCTCCACCTTAAATTTGACCTTATGAGGCTTAACCATGTCCTGAGACATCTCTTCATTAATAACTCGCTGGGGGCAATACCGGTGGTCATATGTGGCATGATTCTGTAGATGAGCAGGAAGCATACTAACTTAGTTGCTAAAGAGACCCCCTCTAGTTTTTTCATTCTGGTCTTGAAGAGCTGGACTGCCCTATTGGCCAACTCATTGGATGCAGGGTGGTATGGCAAGGTCTTGACATGTGTTCTGCCGTTGAGAATTGTAAATCTTTGGAACTCCCTGCTAGTGAATGCTGTTCCATTGTCTGACACTATTACCTCCGGTGAACTGTACATCGCGAAACTCTGTCTATGGTGGAGGCAGATGTGGGTGATCACACCTCGGATAGATACATCCGTTTGGAGTGGGAGTCAATAAGTAAGAATAACATTGTGCCCAAAAAAGGTCCCACATAGTCATCATGGAGGTGGACCATGGCCTTTCTGGCCATTCCCAAAGATGCAGTGGAGCAGGGGGAGGCAATTTCTGCACCTGTTGGCACTGCACGCAGCTCTTGACCATGTCTTCGATCTCAGTGTCCATCCCTGGCCACCATAAGTAGCTGTGCGCCTATGTTTTCATTCTGGAAATGTCAAGATGAGTGCTATGCAATTCTGTCAATAATGGTTGTCCTCCTCTGGCAGGCACAATGACTCTCGCACCCCACAGTAAGATGCCATCCTGGCAGGTGAGCTCATATCTTCTGTTAAAATAGGGCTTCATTTCATCCGACTTCGACTCATTAGAACATCCCTGCAAGATTAATTCCTTGACGTGAGACAAAACTAGATCGCGGTCTGTCCATGCTCTGATCTGTTTGGCATTCACTGGTGATGAATCCAGTAAATTTAATAACAAGACAGTTCTGGAGGGATGGGGATGTTCACACTGCTGTCCTTCAGGGGTAATTGGCTCAGTGCATCAGCATTGGCAATCTGACTTCCCGGCCTGTGGATAAAAGTATATTCATAAGAGCTAGAATTAGCTTTGGATGTGTGCCGAGGTGATTGGGGGCATTGTCTTATCTTACCCAAAGATGCCTAGTAGTGACTTGTGATTGGAAACAATGGTGAAATAGCGATCATGGATGTAGTGGTGGAATTTCTTAACGCCAAATACGATGGATAAGGCTTCTTTTTCTATTTGTGAGTATCTTCGTTCTGCCTCACTGGGTGTTCTTGAAATGTAGCCAATGGGCTGTTCGGAGCCATCCACCATCCAGTGGGAGAATACTACCCCTACTCTGCAAGGGGATGCATCGCAGGATAAAATCAATTCTTTCTTTGGGTTGAAATGTACCAACAGGGCTGATGAATGTAGCAACTGCTTTACTGCTGTAAAAGCCTGTTGTTTTGGGGCTTGCCAAATCCACCTATGGTTTTTCTTGAGTAACCCGCATAATAGAGCCAGTACTGTCGACAAATTTGGGAGAAAACGACCATAGTAGTTAACCATTCCCAAGAAGGACCTGAGTTCTGTGGCGTTTCCAGGGCTGACGCCTCACAAATAGCTCCCACCTTGTCTTCTACCGGGTGAAGGCCGTGCCAGTTGACCCTATGACCTAGGTAATCACTTCTTTTGCTTGGAAGATACATTTTTCCCTTTTCAAGCATGCCCTGGCTTGTGAGAAACACTTCAATACCTCTTCCAAGTTAGCCAGGTGTTCTTCATCAGTCAGTCCTTTTGCTAGGACATCTTCGAGATAAACCACCACATGGGGTAGAACGTGGAGCAAATGTTCCATAGTCCGTTGGAAAATGGTACAAGCCAATGAGACTCTGGAGGGTAATCTGGTATATTGGTATAACCCCCTAGTGATCATGGATGTAGTGGTGGAATTTCTAGAGGCCTTTTCTAGCTCAACTTACTGGTAAGCGTGGCTCATGTCGAGTTTCGGATATGCAGTTCCCCCTACCAGCCTGGAGTACAATTCATCAATATTTGGTATAGGGTCCCTATACCAGACTACTTTGTTAGCGGTCAACTTGTAGTCCCCGCATATTTGCACAATTTGGTCAGGCTTTAGAAATGGAACCAAATGTGCTGCCCATTCAGAAAATTGTACAGGTTGTAAGACTCCGAACCTTTCCAGCCAGTCTAATTCAATATCTAGCTTTTCTCATAATTCATAGGGGACTGGCCTTGCCTTCAAATATTTGGGTGTTGCTCCGCGATCCACGTGGGATTTGGCTTGCGGTCCCAGAATCTTCCTGAGCTCTTCCCTGAATACAGGGGCATATTTCTGTAATAGTTCTTGTAGGTGTCTCATTCTGAGTTGGAAAATCTCAGTCCACTCCAATTTTATTTCCTTAAGCCAGTTCCGATTAAGTAGAGTTGGACAGTCCCCTGCTACCACTATTAAGGATAGGTTAGTAGACTGGCCTCCATATTGCACTGGAACCTTGCATATACCTTTTACTTGTATGTTTTCACCAGTATATGTCTTTAGTTTGGCATCTGAGTTTTCCAGCTTTAGTGAGTGGTCTCCTCCGTTCAGACACTTAAATGTGTGTTCCCCTATGACAGTCGTGGATGCGCCTGTATCCACGTCCAGTCGAAGAGGTTTTCTGTTGACTTCTACCGTCATGTAGATTGGCTCTGTTTTACACATTTTTAAATTGTGGAGGGAGTAAATATCTGACTCTGTTTCTTCTGGCTTCTCCATTATATAAATTTCACGACTTCTGCCTTTTTGTTTGAACTTTGGCCTCAATCTTTCTTTACAAGTCACATAATGTACCCATCGCCCAGTAGAAGCACTCGGTTCTTTTAAATTGTCTTTCATTTGTAGGCTGTCTGGTTCCAATTATGCTATTATGAATGTGGTTTTTATCCATTGCTTTTTGCTGGTCAGTTTATGGCGGTTGTTTTCCACCTTTCCGCGGAATCCTGTGCTTCCGTGCCGTTTCTAGCCGATGCCTCTCTCCCAATGTGAAGAACGGCGCCACTTTGTCAACAAGACGATCGCCCGCCTCTTCTCCTCCCCCGATATATCATTGGCCAAAAAGAAAAACACAAAGCACTCAATATAACGTGACCAGCCATTGGTGGTCTGATCAAACGGTTCGATGTGGCTGATTTGTGGGATATTGGAGGGCAATGGCTTTGACGACTATGGTGAGGGTTTATAATTGTACTGTACTTACAACCGGCCTGCAGGCACAGTTACTTCAGTACGGTTGAGTTTTCACGGCCTCTCTTGGTGTCGTCGACTGGTTGTGTTCTGCCTCATCGCCAGTTGTTATGTTTTAACTATGTGTCACTCTACTTGTGAACCGGTTGCACGCTTACAACATACAGCAGACGCAGAGACCAATATGAAATGAAGCACTTACTACTTATTTACACAAACAACAGAGCACTAATATAATGTGTGCTTCTCCAGCCAGACTCAGACTAACATTAACTTGCACTACACAGTTATTGGGTCTTGCAGTCACGTGGTCAATCTGCTCACAGTCTCTTAAAGGCGTATTACACCTCAGATTACCACACACCCATACCCCACTTTAAAGTATATACACAGTGGCACGCATGTATGTACTTGTGCAGGGAGCAGTAAGAAACTCTGATTTGTCGGAGAATGTATGGAGTTATGCCACATGCTGCAAGCAGGTCCTCAGCCAAACTCTAGCACAGGCCCAGACCGGCCCAGCCTGACCAGTGCTTGTGTAAGTCGCAACTGCTCCACAAACAAAAGAGGATCTCTGTAATTTTATAGAATGGCAGGGTTCCCAAGATGCAGGGGGTTACAGACTTTGTCCAATTGCCCCTGGGTGCTCCCTTATACAATGCCACACTCTACATGAATCAGATCTCTGTTCAGCTTATTTGCAACCAACATTAAAACATAACTATATTTTGATAGTAATTTATTGGCTGTTAAGTGCTTTGGGTTGTCCTGAGGCCATGAAAGGTGCAACATAAATGCACATCTTCTTTCTGATCTCTCATTGGCACTGTCCTAAGCAAGTAAAGACTCAGTTCTCAGGCAACTATCTTAGTTCCTTAATTTTAAGGCAATCCACAGCGCCAACAATATTTGACAGAGAAAAGCAAGTTTAAGATTCAGAGAAGACCAAAGCTGCTTCTGTAGCAAAGATTATACTGCCGGTATACTTTAAATTGGGGTATAGGTGGTTGGGGGCAGAGTACCTCAGTTTGACCTGCACAACATCCCTCTGTTCGGCCTCCTTTGTTCCTTTCAAAAAAGCAAGGCTTATAAGGACAGTCACATCAGAAATCTATTATGTCACCATGGCAACAGTCCTATGGTAATACACCAGCTAAACACAGAAATAATGGATGAAATCTTCTCCATCTAGTGCCGGCCAAAATGGTGGGACATAAGGTCAAGAACCTAATGGGCAGTTTTTGCCAAGGCTCTTCCCTGGAGCAACAGCGTTAGTATCCCACCTACGGGCTCCCTAACCAATTAGAGAGGGCGGAGCATGGCATGCCATTCTGTCAAAGGAAGGATTTCTAACTAAAACTTCCATGCCATGGGTTATGGCTCTCTAACACTTGGGTTTTTGAGGCTGCAGCAGCTACAGGAATGGAGAGGCAACCTGAGAAGACTGCCTTCCCCTGAGTCTCTCACTCTTAACTGGATCTGAGGTGTCCACAGGATCCGAGGGACTGCAGTGAGGTGAGCTACCCCAATGATGGGAGGAAGAGAACATCTCTGCAATCAAGCAGGCATGGAAGAAAGTGGCCAAGGAAATCAGCAACAGAAATTGTCCCTCCAACCTGGAGATAGAGCACCAAGTGGATCCAAGACTCAGGAGGGCACATCAGTTCAGTGCCAGCACACATTCAGGTGCCAAGCCTCACACTCTGACTCCCCTGAACAGCTCTCCACAGGACAACATACCTTCAGCTCTAATCATTCCACTGGCTGCAGGCACTTCTACATCTGAGCAACCAATGCTCACAATTGCCTTCATCCTATTTCCCCCTTGCATCCATACCTCACAGGCACCCACCACAAATTGTGTTCTTCCTTTTTCTCCACACAAGCCATCACCAGTACATATGCCTCTCTACTTCCTGTCCTTGCACCTGGGGGGGAGTGGCCTACAGCGCGTCAACTTGTCAACCATTGACAATATGTGCCCACCTGCTCCAGGAGGCTGCAGATATCAGCAACGACCTGCCATGAAAGCCTGAGTCTCTTGAGGCACTGGCGCTCAGTTATGTTGAGGGAACTGATCTTTGCTTCCTTCCTGAACTGCGTCCGTCCCCTCTGTCCTGTAGAATGGCCAGTAGCTTAGGAAAAGAAAGCTGGTGCTGCTGTTGCTCCTGCCACTGCTGGAGCTGTTGGCAGTGGTGCGGCCTCTGTTCCTAGCTTTCAGCAGAGGTGCAAGATAGAGCTATGTAAGATGCGCCCATGCTATATTGTAGGCTGGCAGCAGGGAAATGCAACTGAAGACGAGTGAAGTGCAAGACTGATGAGGTGCCTTCCAAGAAGTATGGTCTGTCAAATGATGATAGCATTCTGAGAGAAGAGGAGCTTTAAACAGCAGTACCTCCATGACCATAGCTGGAGATTTTCAATGTAACTGACTGAAGCCTTTCCAGCTTATCAGTTTTGCTCAAGAGCTTCTTTTCGAGGTGCCATGGGGGAGGTGCCAGAGGACTGGAGAACAGCTAATATGGTTCTGCTATTTATGAAGGGTTGTAGAGATAGCCAGGGAACTACAGGCCAGTGAATCTCACATCAGTGGTAGGGAAACTATTGGAGAAAATTCTGAAGGAGATAATCTATCTCCACTTGGAAAGGCAAGGTTTGGTCAGGGATAGGCAGCATGGCTTTGTCAGAGGGAGGTCATGCATAACAAATTTGAATGATTTTTTTGAGGAGGTGACCAGGTGTGTAGATGAGGGTAGTGCAGTTGATGTAGTTTACATGGATTTCAGCAAAGCCTTTGACAAGGTCCCACATGGGAGACTTATAAAGAAGGCAAATACACATGGGATACAGAGTAATTTGATAAGGTGGATTCAAAATTAGCTTAGTTGTAAGAGACAGAGGGTGATGACAGAATGATGCTTTAGTGACTGGAAGCCAGTGTCCAGTGGCGTACCACAGGGATCTGTGCTGGGTCCCCTATTATTTGTCATTTATATAAATGACATAGATGACTATATGGAGGGTAGGATTAGTAAATTTGCGGATGACACAAAGATTGGCCGAGTGGTTAACAGTGAGGTTGAGTATCTTGGGCTACAGGAAGATAAAGATGAAGGAGAGAATCTATCTCCACTTGGAAAGGCAAGGATGGTCAAATGGGCAGATGGAATTTGACCCTGAAAAGTGTGAGGTGATACACTTTAGAAGGAGTAATTTGACAATGAACGGCATGACACTAGGAAGTTCTGAGGAACAAATGGACCTTGGCGTGTGTGTCCATAGATCTCTGAAGGCGGAGGAGCATGTTAGTGGGGTGGTGAGAAAGGCATATGGGACACTTGCAAACGAGGCATAGATTACAAAAGTAGGGAGATCATGTTGGAGTTGTGTAGAGCCTTGGTGAGGCCACAGCTGGAGTACTGTGTGCAGTTCTGGTCACCACATTATAGGAAGGATGTGATTGCACTGGAGGGGATGCAGAGGAGATTCACCAGGATGTTTCCTGGGATGAAACATTTAAGTTATGAAGAGAGGTTGGATAGAGTTGGGTTGTTTTTGTTGGAGCAGAGAAGACTGAGGGGCGAACTGATCGAGGGGTACAAAATTATGAGGGGCATGGACAGGGTGGATAGGGAGCAGCTGTTCCCCTTAGTTGAAGGGTCAGTCACAAGGGGACATAAGTTCAAGGTGAGGGGCAGGAGGTTTAGGGGGGATGTGAGGAAAAACTTTTTTTACCCAGAGAGTGGTGACAGTCTGGGAGAGTGATGGATGCGGGTTGCCTCACATCCTTTAAAAAGTACCTGGATGAGCACTTGGCACGTCATAACATTTAAGGCTGTGGGCCAAGTGCTAGTAAATGGGATTAGGCAGGTAGGTCAGGTGTTTCTCACGTGTCGGTGCAGACTTGATGGGTCAAAGGGCCTCTTCTGCACTGTTTGATTCTGTGATTCGGAGGCTGTGCACCAGCCTCGGTGATGCTATAGAGGTGCAGATGCAGCCTGGAGACCACGTGCTGTTGGGTAAGGAAGCTCTTCTTTGTCTTTATAATCTCCTTATTTGCTTTCCTGCCAGACCAATGGGGGTTCCCCACAGAACTTGGAACCTGCCCTGGGGAATGCAGGTAGAGGACAGGATAACATCGGGATCCTGACCCAATGTCATTTTCAGAGACTTGCTGAAACTTTCTGCTTCTGAACCCACCTCCAGCAGGTAGGGAAAATTCTGCTCAATAAGTGCAATGCCTCCACCAGAATAGGAATCCAGAACACGAATGGCATATTATAAGTATTTACAGCTCAGAATCAGGCCATTCAGCCCAACAGATCAGTGCCAGTATTTATGCTTCATGTGAGCCTCCTTCCACCCTTCACCCACCAGCACATCCTTCAGTTCCTTTCTCACTTAGCTGCTTATATAGTTTCCCCTTAAGTTGACCTATGCTATTGCCGTCAATGACCCCAAATGCAAGCATCACCTCTCAGTCTGTTCTTTTCTAGAGAAAAGAGGCCCAAGGCTGTTCAATCTTTCCTGGCAGGTGTAACCACTCAGCTATCATCCAGGGAAATCTTTTTTCTGCATTTTCTCCCGTACCTCTTTGTGATATGGAGGCCATGTTCGCAGTACTCTTAGCATGGGGCTGGCCAAAGTTGTCTACAAGCTTTTCGATTCTATCTATCATAAAAACAAGAGTTCAGGTGTCTGCATTGATTTGTGAATACCCTGTAATACTGCTCAGTCAGAGCATCTAGGACCATCTTTTGGTGTTGGGAAGCATAGTTAGAAAAAGAGGCATTGGCATGGATTCCTGAGAGGTCCAGTAAGGTGACCACCAAGAGAAGCTGGAACAGCAGGTAGAGTGCAAGTGAAATGTTCTCACCTCTTTTTACGGACAATCTTCTCTTGCAGACTGCACTAACAGTCATAGTTACATCCTCTCCACGCCCTCCATACACACATCTTCACAGACAGTGCTTCCCCTTTCTTATCACAACTCTCAAATTTGCAATTCAAGTCACATAAGCTGCTACGCAAACTGCTGCAAGCAGCCATATTTTTGTTATCTGAACACCGTGTGTGCTGATTGTTCCTCACCATGGTACTCGTGCTTCATGAGAACGTGTGAAAAATATCCTCTTAACCCTAATCTGTTGTTTCAGCTAAGTGCTACCGAGTGAAAGGAGTTGAGGTCACCAGTTATCATGCATCAATGAGAGATTTTTGGCGTTGGGCTGGTCCTTGCCTCAATGTAGCTGAAGCCTCTGATAGAGCTGCTGCATTCTAGACCAGCTTGACTACTGCACTTGTAGCCTGGGAAAGTTTTTTTATGACACGTGTGTGGGCGTCAGAGGGAGCTCAGTGCAAGTAATGTTGGCATACTGGGAGGCAGCATCACCTGTCTCCAAGAATGTCATGTCCCTTTGACTGGCCACCATCTCAGCATGACCACTGATCAGCATAATAGTCCTAATGGCACCAATGTGAAGTCCTCGCTCAAGGATTTCTATAAAATTACTAATTTGGCTGTCAGGCATTGGAGGAGCTGGAAAGAAATAACTCATTTCATTCTGGAAGCAGGCGCTTCTGTTAGAGAAGTCCTGATGTCCACAAGCCTCTGTTATGCAGAAATGTCCTGCAGATGTCTCTGGAATTGCCAATGCTTCTTGGTTGACTCCAATTTTACCAAATAATTTACACAGTACTGCACATGTGGATAGAGAACATCAGTCCAGATATCTGCAGCACACTGTTTAGTCTGGGGTTCCATGCCTGCACTAAATGCTTGATGCTCAGAGAGCATCTTAACTTCCAAAACAGGCCCATGAGATCCCCAGGTTCATCAACTGAGATGTAACATGATCAGGCAGTGGATTCCTCTTCCTCCTGTGTCATCACTGATCACGGGTGTTGTGATTGATTGAATGTGCTGCTTTTCAGCTCACAATCTAAATCCCCGCGATGGATATGTCCAAGCTGGTGCGTGTAGAGGGAAGAGAGTGAGTTACATTTTATTAAAATTCAGTTCAATCAGAAACTTAGGGGCGGAATTTTTCATATGGCGGGTGGGCTAGGTGGGAGCAGGCGGGGTCGGCGCGGAGTCAATCGCTGCCTGCAATCAGATCCGCACCGCCATTTTACTCAGGCGAGCCAATTATGGCCCATCCAGCATAAGATGGGACCAACCGGTAGGGCTCAGCACTACCTGTGCGGGCGGAGGGAGGAGGGAGAGTCAGGGCCAGTGCTCTTTTGCGCATGCACACGAAAGACCGCTTCAATCTCCCTGAGGCACGGAGCTGCCTTGGAGATTGAATCGATACTGAAATAATTAAATAAATGATTTTAAATGTTATTTAAATATGTCCCCTCATGTCACGTGAGAAGGGACATGTTTTTATTTATATGAGAAATGCTTTATTTATTTAATAAAAGCTTTAGGAAACCTCATTCCGCTCGTGGATGAGGTTTACTAAAAAACGCAAAGGCTTGACCTTTTTGTCTGCCCACCAACCCTAAGGTTAGATGGGCTGCGTTACTAATTACATGGATTACTTTCTTCCTTAATAGGCCACTTACATATCGGCGGGTGCGCAGCCGACTCCAGCACCCACCCGCCGAACAAAATATTGTGGGACTGCGCGATGATGTCAGGATGCACGCCTGATGTCATCGCGCATCATTTTCATGTCATCCCACCTCCGCACGCCAACTCAAAAATTCTGCCCCTAGGGTCAGTATACAACGGGTGAGGGAACACACCAACCATAGGGAAAGACGTGAAACAAAATGTGTCTTGATAAATACTGTTATACTTTCACTACACATTGGACACAAAGCCTTACCCTCAAATCCTACAATTTCATCATTCAATACTTTAGTGCTTGCTGCATGTCTTAAATAGTTAACGCATGAACAAAACATTCACTCAAAGAGGACAGAAGGAAAACAGAATGGAAAAATGGAGTGTAACAATTGAGATCCATCACAGCAAATGATTTGCAATTGTTAAAATATTTAGAGTTCTCAATATATGTTCCTAATCTCGGTAGTGGAGATTTTTTTTCAGCTTATTTGTACACTGAACATGGGACCAATGCATATAAATGATTTATGACCTGCTTTGCTACACAGCCCCATCATAACTGCATCAGGAGCACTAACCTTAGCCAGCTGGGGCTTTAACACTGAAATTTTTCATTTTTACTGGTTTCCAAATAGAAATGTCTTTTCTGTTCATGATGCCTGCAAAAATATTATATTATATTGTTGAAATTCAAAAATAAGTGAAGTAACCATTGTCTTTAAAGATACCAGTGGATCTCCTGTGGAATTGTTTGTTATGAGACAGATACACTCCTTGTAAAGTGGGTACACAAAGCTTACACAGAAACTGTCCCTTCAAATCACTCCCTTTCTAACTAACAGCATTTTACTCCCTTGGTTGTCTTGCCCATTAAAGAGGGTACCTGTCATCTCCTTTCCCCTCAAAAATTCACTCTCTCTGTCTGCCTGACAGTGAATGAAGGGAACAGAAACTATTCAGAGTGAGCTGCTCAGAGGCAAGGATCCAATATGGAGATCTTCCTCTCCTGTAAGGGAAACACTAAACAAGAGGGGAAATCAGTTACTCAGTCCAACATGCCAAGTGATAAAAAATGTAAAGTATTTAATTTAAGTTTGTTATGACTACAGCAGATGTTAATTGCGGCGCAAACCAAACCCCAGAGGGAAGCTTGGCTTATGGCCCATACTCTTTTTATTTGCATTATAAAAACGAGAAGAAAGCCTATTGATCTTAGCAGCAAGAAGTCCAGTAACACTTTTGGAATTTTAAAAATCAAAAGCATTAGTTTTATTAACAAGTAGAAAAGAAAACTTAAGCACACAAGATTACAGTTACACCGTTAAAATTAGTCTTACAAAACCTTCCCCCCAAAAGACTCCCTACTTGGTCAGAACCAAAAGTAAACACCTTCCGGACAACACTCGCTTATAGATGTTTAACTTCAAAAATCCATAATATTACCCAAGCCAAACTGCTGTAGCTTTAATAAAGGTATACCACATGACCTCTTAAACTCTCTCCCACTCTGCTGTAGAAATCCAAGACTTCAGAATCAGACTGCTTTGCAGCCCAAGACCTTTCTGGCTTAGCTGTATACCTAATTCAAACGGCATTTTCTCCTATCTTAGAATTTTTTCCATAAGATGCTCTTCACACAGCTAATAGCACACAGCTACAGCTAACAGCCAAAAGCTACAGCTACCAACTCCCTTAAGCTTTCTACAGTAACTCTAAATGCTCCCCCCCAATACCACCAACCCCCCCCCACCCCCCCCAACCGCCCCACTTTTCCTAGGTTCAATTGTTCTCACACCTCTTTGAAACTCAAATTGTTCCAAACATAAAATGTTTCATTTTTCTAGTTTGTCTCTGCTTTTGGGTCAGTAAAATGTAATGTACCCTTTTCTGTTTACCTATGGAACCCCTGCAAGATGCAAACATGTTTCTTGGCACCTCTGACTTTCCTTTGATCATCAAATGAACTCTCAACTTATCTAAAAATGGAAATATTAAATCAAACCTATTCATTTCTACTCAGACCCTCATAATACCTTATTATGAATGCACAAACCTAATGCCTCTATCTTTTCATGTTTTAAACCCCCCAGACAATTGGTCTTCCAGAAACCTTACCCTAGCTTAATTAAATAATTCACACACATGCGCGCACACACATCCACAAACACACATTCTCTCTCTCTCTTAACAGAATAACACTATATTTTCCAAAAATATTCAAAAAAAAAACATTGATTCTCACAAATTTACAATTTTTAACTTAGCTATTGTGAGGACTGCTGTAAGCATGGAGGGCATTTTAGCACTTCCCAAATATTGTGACAGCTGGGCAGCTATAATATTGGATTGGACCTTGCCGGAAACATATTGGTGTTCATGATGCATGTCATTATAAATGTGCAAGCCAGCTAGCAAGTCAGGTAATGAAGAGATATCACATGATTTGGGAATTGTCAGAACTTGCTGATCGACTTAAGCTGCTCAACCCATTTACTTCCCACTGCCCTCGATTCTTAGTATTTTTCAAAAGTTGTTGAATTTTCACATTAACTTTTGTTTCAGTTTGCTGTAGAAAGTGTAAGTACCCTTTCTAACAATGTAAGTATTCAGACAACCAATCTCTCTGGCCCAGAAGCTGAACAATTTAAACTGTGGAGCCTCATTCCTTCAGATGGCAAATTGTTGTTGAAAGAACATAAAATTTTAAGGACGCCAAATATTAAACTTTACATTTTCTTACTTTTCCTTTCTGTCTGTTTTAATCCAATCCTTCTTTCCCTACTTTCCTTCTCTTTCTGTACCTGAACTGACATTAAACTCCCTCTCTCCTCTCTGGCATTCCCATTTATTTCTCAATCCTTGAATCTCGTTGGTTAAGGACTAAGGTTAAGGACTGTTGGGTCTGCCATTCACTGAGGTCTCAGATGCCCTGTTGCCCTCTTTTTTTCCGTTCAGCTCATGCTTTCAGCAAGTTTCAGCATGAACACGGTTTTGGCTGAAGAGTGCAGAAAGAGGTTTAAAAGTAAGTGCCACACGATGCCTTACTGCAAAGACCCAACCCATTGCATCCAACTCAGGAAGGACAAGAGGAATTTCTACGGGAGAGAGAGAGAGAGAGATGTAGTTTCAACTCCAACGGCTCCACAGTTTGAGATTATGGACAGCGTAGTGATACTTTCCCCAGAGGCTGCAGAAAGCTTTGGTAATCAGCCTGAGCCATTCAGCTCCCAGACCATTGACCGTTGGAAAAAAACCATGGCCAGGATTTTCCAGTCGTCGGGCAGGCTAGCGGGGACGAGCGGGAGCAGGAGCGGCCGGGAATCGGACCACCGCCAGCAATTGGGCCTCGACTGCCATTTCATGCTGGCTGGCCATTAATCGGCCAGCCAGTGTGAATCACGCGCTACAGCGCCCAGCGCTGCCTGTGGGGGGAAATGGGGGGGGGAGGGTGGAGGAGGAGGAGGAGCATGAGAGTTTGTGCATATGCGCGTGCGCACAGTAAAAGCTCCCTGAGGCACAGAGCTGCCTCAAGCAGACGAAGCTTTTTGAACATAAAAAAAAACAAAGAATTTAAAAATGTTTATAATATGTGCCTGCTCATGTGACTCTGTTACATGAGCAGGGGGCATATTACAAATTAGGTTGAAATTTTAAAAAAAAAATCATTGATTGAAACCTCATCCTGCCCGTGGATGAAGTTTTGCAAAAAAATCCAAAGGCCGTTTGGCCTTTTTGCCAGCCCGCCAACCGTAAGGTTGGACAGGCAGCAAAAAATTTAATTCAGTTATTACTTTAATGGCCTTTTTATAGGCCTGTTAATTGTCGGCAGGCGCGCTGCCCACTCCCGTGTGTGCCCGCCAACCGAAATATCGCGCGAGTGCGCAATGACACCGGGACGCTCGCCCAAAGTCATCGCGCGTCATGTTACGCTCACTGGGGTCGGGCGTCCACCCACCCGACGAGCGCAATATTCTGTCCCATGTTTGTTAACAACAAAAACTTGGATTTATATAGTGTCTTTAATGTAACGTCCCCAGATGCTTCACAAGGGAATTAAAATTCGACACTGAGAAATGGCTGACCGCACTGGATACAGCAAAGGCAATGGGCTCCAACAACATCCTGGGCCTGTACTTACTCCAATTGCATACTCACTGGCATCACCTGGGAAAGCTACAGAAATATTCCAGGCCAGCATGAAGAGTGGTGGGGGAAGGGGTTTAGTGGCAGAGGGTGGCTAGAATGAAGGAGACCTGACTAACTCATCTCCATCCTGTTTTACTGAGTGCCTGGGGAATGCTGAAAATCTACCTTCGCCAAATCAACCATCTGAGACATACCTTAGAGGCAGCACTGCCTGCTTTTTACTAAGGGTCTGACAGCAGACCATGAAAAAAACAATACAACCTTCTACACCAGCAATATATCTTCCTTTCTCCTCAACTGACAGTGCCCTCAACCATGGCCATCCCATTTTCCACACTTCTGCTCTCACCTCTTCCCCTCCTTCTAGAATGATGATAAGGTTCCCCTTGTTCTCTCCTTTCACCCCACCAGCCTCCCGATCTGTCACCTCTAGCATGAGGCCACCATCATTAATCATATCTTCCCCTCCCCTTTCAGCATTCCAAAGGGACCATTCCCTCAGCAGCACCATGGTCCACTCCTCAATCATCCCAACGTCCTGTTACCTTCCCATGGCACCTTCCAATGCAACCACACGAAATGTAACACCTACCCTTTTACCTCCTCTCTCCTCATCATTCAAGCCCCAAATGCTCCTTCCAGGTGAATCAGTGATGTGTGTACTTCTTTTGTACTATTTTGTACAGTGTATCCGCTGCTCACAATGTGGTCCACAAGCACAACCACGAGATTTTGGTTAGCCGTCATTTTAATTCTCCACCTTGCTTTCACACTGACATCTCAGTCCTTGGCCTCCTGAAGTGTTCCAGTGAAGCTCAATGTAAACTCGGGGAACAGCACCTCATCTTTCAATTAGACACTTTGCAACTTTCCAAACCTAACGCTGAGTTCAACAATTTCAGACTATAATTTCTGTCCCCATTTTGTTACCTTTAGTTTCCCTGTATCGATCTTAACCTTGTTTTACTCTTGGTTTGGCTTTCGGACAGCAGCTGTTCATTATTCTGCCTTTCCCACCTCCCTGGACCCACCTTTCTTCCTTTACTTGTCCCATTACCACCCACTTTGACTCTTTTGACATTTAAAGTCTCCCATTTTCAACCCTATCACAGGCCCTCCCTTTGTTTTTTTTCCCGTGCTCCCCCATTTCACCTGCTTAAAACCTATTACATTCCTAACTTTTCCCAGTTCTGGTGAAAGGTTATGGACCTGAAACATTGGCCTGAATTTTCCCGTCGGCGATTTGGGGGTGGGGCCTGCTCGCCGACTGGAAATTGACGCGGGATGATGTTGGGAGGAATCCCAATTGAGGCCATTGACAGGATAATTAAGATAATTAAAGGCCCTGCCCGTCCAACCTTAAGGCTGGCGGGCAGACTAGGAGCCCCAGTGGGCTTCTGATAATACATGAAACCTCATCCACTGGTGGGATGGGGTTTCATGACAGTTTTTAAAAACTTTAATAAATTTTATGTGATATTTATAGCATGTCCCATCTCATGTGACATTGTCACATGAGGGGGACATGTTAATAATTTTTTAATTTTTATATTTTTAAAGTTTTTTAGACTTTTAGTAATCTCCCTGAGACAGCTAAGTCTCTCAGAGCGCACTTTGACAGATGGGGAATCCCTCCACCCCCCCCACACAGGAAGTGCATAGCGCTTCCTGTTGGGCAGGTCGCTGGGTGGGGCTTAATTGGCCCGCCCACTCAAAATGGCGGCGGGCCCCGTTCCGGTGGCTGTCCGCCCACCCGCCGAACCGGTGGGGCCCGCACGCCTACCAAGGGCAAAATTCTGCCCTCTGTTTCTCTCTCCATAGATGCTGCCAGAAATGCAGCATTTTTCCAGTATTGTCTGTTTTTATTTCAGAATTGCAGCATCTGCAGCATTTTGCCTTTATTTTCCATTCAAGAGTTTTCCACTTCCACTAAACTGGACAACTTAAAATTAATGGTGATAATCAAAATGCGGATTTTTTGAGGGCAAGGTAGAATTAGCAATTATAGTGATGATCCAATACACTCAGTGCTGAGACGCGATTAGTTGGCACAAGATAGAATGTAGGTATATCCATGCAG
Source organism: Carcharodon carcharias (assembly GCF_017639515.1). Taxonomy (NCBI): domain Eukaryota; kingdom Metazoa; phylum Chordata; class Chondrichthyes; order Lamniformes; family Lamnidae; genus Carcharodon; species Carcharodon carcharias. The sequence goes on from NC_054475.1 coordinate 24,035,528, forward strand.
TCTGAAGTTGCTGATCTCAGCTGTGCCACCAGGGGGAGGTACAGGTCAACAATGAGATACTCACTGGTCATGATTTTGAGTTCGGCGTGCGGGCATGGCCGGTGGGCCCAGGTGTGGCCAAGAAACAGGCTGCCCTACCGCAATTGGTCCCCGACCGGCGATTTAATGCTGGCTGGCCGATGAACGGCCAACCAAGGTGCGCTTAAATGCTCAGCGCTGCCAGGGTGGGGGTGGGAGGAGGGCGAGCGCTGAAGCCAGCATGGGCACAGGGGAGGGCGCACAGAAAGCTCCCTGAAGGCAGAGAGGTGCCTCAGGGAGCTGTAGAATTCAAAAGCCATAAATAAAGATTTTCAAATGCTGAAAAAATATCCATGCATCAGGAACAGTCACCTGAGCATCCCACCTTTGGATGACCTTTCCTGAAAAAGGCAAAGGCCGTCTGGCCGATATGCCCTCCCACTAACCGTCATGTTGGACAGGCAAAAAAATCAGCATAGATTACTGCGTTAGTGGCCTTAATAGGCCTCTTAATTGTCGGCGGGTGCGCTGCCAACTCTCATATGCACCCGCCAACCGAATTATGGCACGGGTACGCGATGACACTGGGATGCTCGCCCACTGCCATCATGCGCTTTTTCACCCTCGAGCAGGTAGGGCATGATCCTGCACGCCAAGCGAAAATCTCTGCCCACTGAGAGTAAAGAGAAGACAGAGAAGGGAGGCATTCTGGGCCATTATAAAGGCAGCCACCGCTGGCTGATTCTGGAGTGGCATTGACAGAAAGGGCAGGAGAGATACAAACAGGTTGCTTTTCCACCATCTCGACTAAGGAATATTGCACTGTAGACAAAGCTCAAAGGAAGGAGAGAGAAAAAATAAAACATGAATGCCCTGAATTTCCAAGGGATTCTTCCAATCCTCTGCTGTAATTCAACTGGGATCAGCAGAAACCCTGGATACTGGCTTTAAAAATTGGTCAGTTTTAGCCTTTAATTTGCACCATCTCTCCAGGGGCTCCAACCATCTCACACCAAGAAAACCTTCCACCATTCCAGACACAAATTGTGAAGAAAACATAATAAAATAAATGAATGAATGAATGATATTTCTGATTACCAAACAAACTGCAACAACTGCTGAGTTTTTCCATATTCTTACAACTAATTTCACACATTGAGAATTATTTTCCCAGATCTAGCAGAATTTCTATTCTATTCAACATAGCTCATGAACTAATTGTGCAGTGAGAATGGGCCATTCATTTTGCGGTCGATGTTTTCGTTCAAAGTATGAAAAACAACTTATTGTAGACAGCTATTAATAAAATGCTGACAAAGTTGCAGGAACACGTGGCATTTAAGTACAATTTGTAAGGTGAACAAATGAATATATATCAATGTACACCTGCAATAATGATCATTTTTTAACTTCTGAAACAGAAGCAATTTATTTAAAGAACAGATGTGTTATTAAAAGGGCACATGCACACACTGCATGGAAAAATTTATGACTCCCAAGAAACAATGGCATGATATAAACACATTAACTGCAATTGCCCACCATGCCCAGATATTTGGCTGCACAGTGGACTGTTTGCTAGAGTAATGTGCACCTCCTACATCTTCTCTGCTGTTGGGCTGCTCTATCCTTTGTCAGACAATTCTGAATATCATAGAATCATACAGCACTAAAGGAGGCCATTTGGCCCATTGTGTCCATGTCTGCTCCTTGAAAAAGCTTCTTTGAACACTACTAAACCCTGCAAACAAGAATTATTAGTGCAAAGCTGGGGAAAAGAAGACAAATTTAGTTTTAAATAGCTAACCTATTTGTCCTACTATCCTAATATAAAAGCAAAATAATGCGGATGCTGGAAATCTGAAACAAAAACAGAAAATGCTGGAAAAACTCAGCAGCTCTAATAGCATCTGTGGAGAGAAAAACAGAGTTAACATCTCGAGTCCATATGACTCTTCTCCTACTACCCTGTTCTTTCTCTATTGCCCCACAATGGGCAACATATTTTGATGGTATAGGAAAAAGAACTTCTAGTCCATCATTCCAAATCCACATCATTTGGACACAGTGCAGATTCATACACCATTTACCCAGCCCAATTTCTAAAACCAGACCTCAAATTGCTGCTCCACCAAGCTCTTGGGTTGAAAACCCCTCTGTACTATTTATTTATATTAATACTTCAACAGTCTCCTGTTCTTTTAGATTAGTGATATGAGGTCTGAGTCCGTTTTTTTTTATATAACCTCCAGAAGCCAAGCAACTTAGCATAAGTTCAGTCCTCAGGTCTGGTCACTGACAAGTTAAATTGGCCTTCTTTTCCCCAACTTTGCACTAATAATTCCTATATGTAGGGTTTATTAATGTTCAAAGAAGCAATAAATTAGAAAGATCCTTCCCCTGGCTTTTTCTCTCAACATTGCACCACTATTTATTTACATCCACTTTTTCATTACATTTATTGACCAGAAAATGTCAGGCCCTTTGTGAGTCAGCAGCAAACACAACATGAGCAAATCTCAAGTCAAGTCATTATCAAACCAACCAGGACATAGGACAATGCTGCACAAAGAAGGGGCACTTTAGGGGAGGTACAATGCCCATGATCTGAAAGTATGGTCGTTTGTAGAGAGAGAACTTTGCAAGAAACAAAGAACACCTTTTAACTTGGTTTTAAGATTTACTCAACAATCCCCAGCATCAAATAATGGGAGAAAATCATAGCATTTTTTGAAAAGACACAATTTTTCAGCCAGGAAAATGAATTATACTGAAACTAAACTATTAAGGAATTCAGTACGCCAACTCTTGAATATAATTCAATCTTAGCATTGTAACATCTGTATCTGATGAGCATTGAATTCCCTCCACTTTTCAAAATATATTCATTCCCTGCCACACATCAGTAAAAATGATTTTCTGCATAATTTCTAATCTAAAGTGTTCAAATAAAGTACAACACTAGGAGACACAAAGGCAGAAAAGGTCGCTCCAACTTTAAAAACAAGACATTCCATCAATTTTTTAACCTTTAGAAATTTTCAAGCATCGCATTAAAAACTACATGCCTGTTCAGTCCAAAACTGCACAGATGACAATCTTATGTTTTCAAAGCCCTCCCGCCCCCATTTACATCAAGAAACAGGTTCTGAAATGAAAAAAAAGTATTTTCATGTCAGACACGATCATTTGCAATAGACTGGAAAAGGGGAAAAGCCTATTGCGCCTTGCTACTCTTGAATTATTGTAGTTTATCCAGTATTGTTCAACGTTACTAGCTACAGGACACTTCATTTGATTTATGTATGTCAAATTGTGAGCTATGCAAAACAGCTGTAGAGACACAGAGATTCATTGTGTTTGGATGGCTTTGTACCTGAAACCCCCTGTTGTCAGACCACACCCCTGCTGCCCCCACCACCACCACCACCATCCCACCCTAAACTTCCCCATCTCTGCTGTTTATGAACAGGAAACAATGAACAGAAACTAAGCACTTCCCTGTAATGAAGCAGAAAGGGAAGATTGCCAAGCTTGTTACCACAAGCTGGTTGCAGACTCAGAAGTACGTTGACACAAGCTCGGAAACAGGTTTTATGAACAATGAATATACATCAAGGATGCAGGAGAAAGGAAATAAACACATACTTTCCTTCCTCTATTTAAATAGAAGTGTAAAATCATTTGCACCCTCCTGATACAGGCTGGTGCATGATTCTGTACAGCCCTTCAATACCTCCTCTAAAGGAGCCATCTTCATTGTGAGTCTATGCAGTGAGCAAGCAGTTCATCTATGGAAGGCAAGGTGTTAACAATGAAACCCAGAATCACAGAATGGCCACAGCACAGAAGGAGGTCGTTTGGTCCATTTTGTCAGTTCTGACTCTCTGGAGGAGCAATTCTGGACCTTTCCCCCACCTTGTCCTCATAGCCCTGCACATTCTTCCCTTTTGGATAATAATCCAGTTCCCGTTTTTCCAGGTATTTTTGTTTTTGTTCCCTCTTTAATGCCTTGACTAAACCTGCCTCCACCACATTCTCAGACAATGCATTTCAGATAATTATTCACTGTGTAAAAACGTTTTTTCTCATGTGACCATTGCTTCTTTCGCCTACTACCTTAAATCTGTGACCTCTGATTCTCAAGCCACCACCCATGGGTACAGTTTCTCCCTCTCTACTCAGTCCAAGCACTTTCTATCTTCACCTGGTATCTGTACATGTGCATGAAAGCCTGGCCATTGGATAGTGATCATAATGGGAATTTGAGCTGATCTTGCACCACTGGGCCTCCTCTGTAACACCCCCACAACTCCCTCCAGCTCCCCTCCCCCTCTCCAGCCCCCAATCCCTGGCTCCTACTTCCACCCTTTCCTTTTTTCAGGAGTAAATCTGAGACTTTCTAGTCTGGTCTCAACATCACATATTCAATGCATTTTGCCTGACTAAGCAACCAGAATTCAGAAAAATATGGCAAAAAATGGTGGAAGCTAATAGAGAAAAGGTAGAACGGCTTTAGAGTTTGAATCCTACGCTGACAACTTAGATGGAGCACCTTCCAGTCACAGAGTTCAGCTCTGTGGGGAGAGGAGAGGGGGTGGGAGGGGAGGAAAAGCTAGCAGTATCTATCCCTCTCTACAGAAGCACAGATCACAGAGTAGCATTGGCAATGTGACATAGCTGCCTCCCAAGGCACCATCCTGACTTATAAGGTAGCAAAACAGGAGAATAAAGGAATTTATTTATATCAATTCATAAAATTAGTTCTTTTTCTTAAAATAAAATATTAACACTTAAAACGTATTACTTTATTATTGATACTAATATATTTTTTTAAAAAAGAGCCAGTCTGCAATCCTAAATGGAAGGCACAACTTCTAAAGGAAGTCCAGGTTATTTCTTGTCTTCCACAACTGAATTACAGAGAAGACTATAATTGGTTTTTATCTCTACAATCTAGAAAGAGATTGATTTTCATTCACTCTCCCTGACCTATCACTTGCTCATGTAGTTCAACAACACCAGTCCCCTTAAAATTTACCATACTTCCCCCACCCTCCCATTTCCTGTCCTCTGGTAATTATTTTGGAATTTAAGGAGTAATCTATCACTAATCCCTTCTGAAGGAATTGAACTGCAGATTTATAAAACACCCCTGTAAAACCAGCTGGTGGTTTACTACTCTAAATCTCTTCAGTAGATTACAAGGCATACATTTAAATGTATGTGAAAGGGAGCATTCTCTGAAATTAAAGTGAGCATTTGCTTTGTTGCTGCTCTACAAGTGATGAGATTCCCATTTTCTGTTTGTTCACAGGATCTCTTTCAGCCCCTGAGCACTGGAGGAGCGTGTCTCCAGCTACTATACATGACAAAGCTCAGTAGCTTACAGCAAAAGAAAAATGCCATTAGCCTTCTAACTCCACCAAAGTTTCACATTTTTGGCATCCACATTTCAATGGCAACAGGTCAAGTGTTTGGAAATGATTGATGAGAAATTATTTACCCGTGCACAGTATTAAGCTCCAGATGCTGAAATAGAACTTTCTAAAAGTAAATTTGATTAAATGAGTTTCTTACAAATGTAAGTCGGACACAAACTCCTCAGAGGAGAGCAACCAAATGAATCGCTGCACTCCATCAAACACTACCATTAATGCTGTATAATGATGGATAGATTGCCATTAAATCTATAAATAAAAGTGGGTACAGGTCAATTCAGACTGAGTATTCGGAGTCAGCCCCAAAGGGTGGAACACTTCAGTCCTTCATTTTAAAACCCTAATCCATTCGTCAAAATGGCACAGACTCAAATCTGCATTCCTTTGTGCGGATGAAACTCACCCTCAGTAATTTTACTTCTGATTATGAACATAGGTTAACAATTTGCGACTCTTGATTTGTGTAAACTTCTTACCATGAGTATTAAGAAACCAATTTTTTAATATTCACAGATTATAAGGGGGCTTCAATAGGATCAGTTAGTAAATTCTCAATATAAAGCTTAATTCTCAGCAGATTATAGCAGATGGAGAGATGCATATAACCATCACAAGCTCTCAAACCTAATTCCTCTATAGACTGGATCTTGCATTGTGGCCTTCACTATTGTCCTCATCTGGTTGTTCACTGGTGACAGGTTCTCACAATAAATGTGCGTGTTTTATTATCTGTGCAAATTCATGCAATTAAGAAAGGCCAACACTTGGAGCTCCTGTTTTTTTCATCCAGCACTAAGCTAACCCATTTAAAATAGGGGTTAAATGGCAGCATGGCTAACATCTGTCAAGAAGGATTCCTTTAAAGCTTACACTGTTAGCTTAATATTGGAAGCCACTGGATTAATGAGTACTCCCTCTCTGATAGGATTTCAATTAAGAGGATGAAGAAAGACAGAGAGGTATTCCAGGGAAATCAGATGAGCCCAGAGGCAAACTGTACCCCCTCCATAATGCCACCCAAAGCAACTAGAGGCACAACTGTCCAATAATGATGCAGAGAAATGGCATTCTCTGACAGAGGCAGCAGGGACCCAGTTACAGAACTGTGCCATCTGTTGAAATTAACCTTGCAGTCAACTGCACTATAGACACTGCACTGCCAATCAAGCCCAGCAGTACATTAAACTTTACACCTCTGGCTGTATCCAGGTTACCACAGAGAACATCTGCAGTATTAGACAACTTGCTGTATCAAACAGGAAACCGGTGCCATGTTCAGTGAGACCAATATTTTCATTCTGTTATGATGTGGCAGATGATGTGCGCCAGGCAGACCAAATCCATGAGGGAAACCTGATAGCACTATCACAATGATTTAGCAATTGGTATTTATTACAAGGTGTGTGCACTGAATTCAAAAGTTGAGTCCACCAAGACTTTTGGAGGTTTTAAAAATTAAATTAAAATATTTATTAACAAAATAAAAGATTTCAAACTTAAGACTACAGTTACTTACTACTAGAACAAATCCTAAAATTCCTAATTGACCTGACTCCCCTTTAAGGCAACAGTCCAAAATAGATATTAGATTTTAAAACCAAACCAGCAAGTTAACAGTGGAATTCCAAATAGTTTTCCCCAACTTCAGTTTCATTATATATCAGACTTATGCACAAATGGCTGAAGGCTTCATTAAGGCAATTTCACACACTCTTGTTAGATCTTAAATGACCTTCTTCCACATAGCCTTTCATTCTCCTTTATTTATGTTTCTCTCTTTTCAATATGTAAATTCTATTGTTCTATATGTCTTTGAAACTGTATCATCCTCATAATATAAAAAACTTTCATGTTGCCAATATTGTCAGTAACCTTTGAGGAAAATAAACGCACTCCTTAGCCCTGCTTGTATGGCTAGTTGTAAACAGACTAAGATCCCTTAGAAATCCAAATCTCTTCATTTATCTAAAAATGCAAATTCCCTTCACACCTGACATGCTACACCAGCATCCATGTTTAATCATTAGCATGGCAAGCACATAGCTTCTTTTGATAATCTAAAGCTTGTAGTCTACTTGGCTCCAAATGTAATTAAATCACACCTACATACCTAACTATACTTATCCCCATAAACCTACTTCACAATAAACAAGAAAAATATTATGAAAATTTTTATAATTGCGTCATAACTCCTGTTCCTAATATGAGCTGGCTGACCAATTTTTCCCACTGCAAAGAAAAAGGGCTCGTTAATGGTGTCATATGGCCACCCCGACCTCTAGCACAATGCAACAGCTTAAATAAATACTAATGGGCTTTGACTCCATGACTGGCAATATGGTATTGACATCAGTTTTCCAGGCAACAGAGACCATTCTCATTTCAAGACAACCAACAGTGCCAGGCCTACTTGAAGGGAAAAGGAAATTGTGAGGATGACTTGTCGGAGACCTAGACTACTTTCTTCAGCCATGATAAAGATACAATCAACGTCAGAACAGAAGAGGATCACAATAATGAAAACTAACCCAAGAGATATTCAGCCGAGTACCTGAGCCCCTTCTTTAAGGAGTCGTGGCTTCCACATAGCACTTGGGTAGACTCCCAAACACCTTCTGAAGTATGGCCTCTGTACTTTGTCAGCTAATATCAATGCTCAGTATTTGCTCTACCTCTATTCTATTCTCCACAATCAGAAAGAAACCATGTTCACAACTTTCAAATAGAGTGCAAACAATTTTTTTCTCCCACTTTGTGTCTGTCTTCCTTTCTAATTATGCTTTTCCCATGGTATCTCACCTTAGTGCTGGTGTATTAAATCCAACTTCTAACCTGTGATTTATTCCATGCGATTTCCCAGTGGAAGAATTAACTGTGCCCTCTGCCTCCAGCATTTCAGTTGTCCCAGAAGTCAGAATTCCATAGTGGAATGTAGAGAAAAGCCACAGAACGGCCCAGATATTAGCCAGAAGCCTTAGAGGACAAATCAACAACTCACTTGTATGGAGTGGCTGACGACCTTTAAATAACAGTCCTGCAGGTTCTTTGCTGCTTGTTATAGTGCCATGATTTGCAGGGTGAGTTTACCACATAGGCACTGGCATAGACCAATTTCACAGGAGGGTCCTTTCAGTAGCGTATTTTAGTGTAATTTTAAATATTTTAATGAGGCTTTTAAATGTTTCTGGCATGCACCCTGGATGTTGACTGAGTAGGCAAAGCCAATATGGTTGCTGCCTTATCTCTTGGGCGGCATGTGCATCACCACCATATTGAACCTTTAGGCTTCTGTTTTAAATCTGCAAAACAAGTGCAGGATGATTGAACTTCTAGACTTCTGTTTTTCAAATGAGATGTTAAATTGTGACACGCCTGCCTGTCCAGGTGAAAGTAAAAGAGCAGGAGCCACAGATTAACTGGTCATTCACCTCACTGCTGTTTGTGTAACTGCTGTCTGCAGCTCGGCAGCCTTATACTTGACTCAAAGTGACAGTACATTAAAAATAATCCAACGGCAATGAATTTCTTAAAATATCAGGTACTATGCCATGCAAGCATGTTCCCTAGGAGAGAATTGTCCTCAGTTGGGGGGTTGTGTGGGGGCAGGGGTATAAAAGAGCACAGAAATCTCCTTGAGGCACAGGGGTGCCCCATGGAGATAAGTTTTAAGTTTTAAAAATTTTAATAAAGAAGAAGAAAATTTAAGGCATGTCCCCTCATGTGACAGTGTCACATGAGCTGGGACATGTCAATGAACTTTAATGGAAATATTTATTTAATTTATAAACCCTTCATGAAACCTCATATCGCCTGTGGATGAGGTTCCATGAAAAATGCGAAGGTCGCGTGGGCTCTTCGCCTGCCCACCAACCTTAAGGCTGGATGATCAGCTTTCTCAATAGGGTTAACTAGTTAATTAATGGCCTGAACAGGCCTTTTACAGTTCAGCGAGCGCGCAACCAACTTGGCTGCCCGCCCACCGAACTGAAAATCTAAATGACATGCGGCGATGTCAGGACGCACGTCCGACATCACCCCGTGTTGTTTTAGGCCTTGGCGAGTGGGTCCCGCCCCCGCTCACCGAGCCGGAAGTTCTCCCCCTGATATTGTTAATCAACTCAGGTTGGATTTTCAGTTGCCTGTAGGGGCAAGAGCAGGTGCTCTTTGGAAATAGTACACTCCAGTCGAGTCAGTCTTCCAATATCACCGTGATGCACTGCAATTTCCAACAGATGTAGGGCAGTGTGAAGCCAGCAATCCACACACTTCAGTGAAGATCATTCACAAGCTTATTAAGGGCTAGAGAGGGCCGGTATCAAATTTTCAAAGGAAAGAATGGGAACAGCAAAAGCTCTGGGGCATGTTAGTACACGATTGTTGGCAGCAGAGTGGGGACCCATTATTGACTGTGACTGCTGTTTTAAAATCAATAAAATTATAGTCAAACTGAGGTGCTCATTCAGTGGTGCCAAAGTTGCCTCCAATTGAGCAGAGCAGATTAATTACCTTAATTAGCTCTGAAGAAGAGTCAAATTGGGCTCGAAACGTTAACTCTGTTTCTCTCTGCACAGATGCTGCCAGCCCTGCTGAGTTTTTCCAGCACTTTGTTTTTATTTCAGATTAGTGACCTAATGACTTTTGATGAGTATTTGGGCACTTGTTTGGATCATGAGGCTGCTGGTCTTCTACCCTTGGCAGCTTCATTCATGTCTGGTATCTACTTTTCAAAATCGCTGCTCTGAGATAGTTCCCAGCAGGCAGCTCCTGGTGCCATTAATTGAACGTGAACCCACTGCCAGCCCAATTAGGGCATTCGCACACTAAAAATCAAGTCGAGCCACTGGCACTGATGCGGTACGGGGTCAGGACCTGGATATGATCCAGGTATTGGGTTCCTGACCCCAAATTGAAAATCCAGCTCTACAAGTCCGTAAATGTTTGCTGCAGCCCTTTAAGTAGCTGCAGTAATGTTTAGAAACTCCATTCATGTACCAATGGGAGCTGGTCAGGAATTGAAAAAATATGCAAATAGCAAATTCCAGGTATGGAACAAGTGAACAGAATTACATGCATCACATCATTTAGAGACAAGTTGCACCTAAACATTCAATCAACAGGAAAACAAATTAAAGGAACAAGGCATGTATCCTCCCTGCACAACTTAGAACCAGACACATTCCATCAACAGCTTTTCATACAGGATTAAAAACTAGTTTTTTTTTAACCAATTAAAACAAATTAGAAAAAAAACCTTTATTTATTTTGTCATTGTGGCTTCAGCACAGATGTCAAGCACTTGCCTGCCTGCCACTATGACAGAGGGAGACGGTTAGCAGGAACACAAAAATAGCAATGTTCAGACACAGGGGACAACTTGTCCTTCCAAGTGCACATGGTGAGATTTTATAAATGAACAAACTAATCCGAAGTGTTTGAGTTGGGTCAAATTTAGCAAATTAATCAAAGCTACGTGAATTCCAGTCATTTGATTTGGCATTTTGTCAGCGCTCATCTTGACTTTGATACCGTGGGTGGAATCTTGTGTTTTTGTTGGCAGTGAGCTTGGAGGCGGGAAGAGCATGTGACTAGGCAGGATAGTGGTGTACCAGGACCCTGACGCGCCTACCCCCCCCACCCCCCCCAACTCTACCAGAATCAAGTTCTGGGTGGGAGGCCCATGGTCAACATTCCTGCCTGGCCACCAGTTGAGGCCCCTAAGTGGCCAATTAATGACCATTTAAGGGATTTGTCCCACTGGTGTTAACCTAGCACGGGTGGGCATGTCGACATGTGGCATGCATGACAGGTTAAATTAAATGGCCAGCTTGGTCACCTCCTGGGGGGAGCGGTTAGGGGATTGCCCTCGATCAAAGGTACTTACTGCCTGATCGAGGGACCAGGGTGTTCCACTGAAAGCCACCCCCTGCCCTTGCTGCTGACCGCTTTGCACCACTGCCCCTATGACCCCCGTGGCCTCCCCAGTGGCACTGCTCAACACAACGGCTGCCGCTCCTGATTGGCCGGTAGCTTTTGGTAGGTGAGATCTCTGTCCCTTGGGTCTTGATTCCAGGGTAAGGCCCGCCACTGGCCTCACCACTGCTTGGTTGACTTGTGGTTCGACGGTCCTTCTCAAAAAGAGGCAGCGCTGGTCGCTCACCAGCTCTCCAGCCAGCAGGCGAGACCCCTGACGACTCAACGAGATGTGCCTCAGCCACCAATGGGCCAGTTTGCCTGCAGCACGTCCAAGGTTTTTTGAGGAAATGTTGACAATCCATATTCTGCCAGACACTCCCTGTCTCGCCAGGCAAAAGTCGAAGAGCTGAGCCAAGTTTTTACTCTGATTTGGATCCAGTTCCAAAATTGATGGGCTTGATGAGTTCACAATGAGCTGTGTTATATATCTGAATTGAAACCAAATCGTTCACCCCTGCGGCAAGCTGAACATTGCAACTTCTTCACAAAATCCTTCTGCCTCTCTGAGCACTGAGGGAACATTTGCTGCTCAGTCAATAAGCATGAGAAGTGCACAGCCCCCAAACAATTGCCGGGTCAGTTCTACAGGTCAACGAATAGAAGGTTAACAAGTCATTGAGGCTGGTTCAAGGCACCTGTGAGTCTTGTCGTCATGGGCAACACTTGAAAGGAGGCCCAAGGCTGAGCTGCTCTGATTTATCCTTTCAAACTTACTAAGTTGTTAGTTGTGCACTGAGCAGCTGTTGATGTACTTGGGGGAGTGAAGCTGCAACTTATAGAATGGACTGATTACTTCATCATGAGCCTGAGAAACAGAGGGCAACTTAAACAGTGGCTAGATCAACTGCTCTGGAGATTAGGGAACGGAGGAGGAACTCCCACAGTGCGCTGACCAGCTGTTCAATGACCTAGGGACTGGGGGAGCACAAATGTCTTAAACATGCAGTTTGAGTACTAACTGAGGTTTGAAGTTAAGAGAAGTTGCTGGAAATCAATGGAGGAACAAGATGCATTGGGGGAAATCTGGATATCACTGAGGTAAAAGACAAGACACCAGAGTCACACAAAGAACAATCCAGAAAAAATTGAAGAACAGTGATCGACAGAAAGGGAACAGACTGTCAGTTAAAAGCGAGCAAGCTGTGCCTTAGCTTACTGGATACTGTCATTCTCTTCCAAAGTCCAAATTTAGCCCTTTCAGTGACAATCTGAGGAAACTCAGTTTTGTACATTCTCATGAGCTTCCGTTAGCCAGGGGCAAAAAAACAAGCTCAGTAAAGTTTTCCTGGATGTTGCGAGGTGCAAAGATATTGCAGAGGCTATGTCTTCAACTTTTAAGCAGCATGAGTGACTTAAATTCAACAAGTTGGGACTTCATTTCCCTCAAACTGGAAGATTCCTGAACTGTGGCAAGAACATGCTGGAACAGGCAGTAAGTAAATCATGAGCACCAGCATTCCCCCTGGGGAAAACAAGAAAGAAAACAAGCAACCTTTGCACCTACTTGTAGCTCTTGCTCTGGTTGCGTGACGTGTGTTGGGGAAAAGTTTTAGGATATTGGAATCTTATTTTTCTGTGTCGGCCTGACTGCACGCCAAATCGGACTAGCACTTTTCCCTGTTACTTCAAACATTTAGTTTTCTTTAAGGTTTTTGCTTGCTCCCATTAGTCAAGCTGCTGCTATTTCCATCTGTGGAATCCCTGCCAGTCACAGAATTTCCCTCTGTAAAGTCCCTGTTGCCCATGCTGCTGTCAATAATCCCCCACTGGACCAGAAGAATCTAAGCTCTGTCATAACAACTCTGAAAGAAAGGGATTAAGGAATTAAAAATTGAGCATGTGAATGGAATAGATATATTAATGGGAGGTTACTTAGGCTTGAGAAATGGTTTAACAACAATCACACAAATGTACACAAACCTATTACATTTGAAGAAAAAATAATAACTATTGGGTGAGAATGACCAAGGGCCGAATTTTCTGCCTGCCGGGCAGGCAGAGCAGGAGCAGGCACAGACCCGATCGGCACCCCCAACCGGGTCCGCGCCACCATTTTACATGGGCGGGCCAATTAAGGCCCATCCAGCGTGACGCGCACCCGGAAGCGCTGTGCACTCCCTGTGCGGGCAGGGTGGGGGATTCCCTGAGTCGGGAGTGCGCTCTTTCACACACAATCTCCCTGAGGCACAGAGGTGTTAAGTCCAAAAGGTTTAATAAAGTGGCAAGAAAATTTTTATGAAAGCTTCGATTGAATCTGCCTCCACCACAGTCTCAGGCAATGCATTCTAGATCCTAACCATTCTAGATCCTAACCATTCGCTGTGTGAAAAGCTTTTCTTCATATTGCTTTTCTTCTTTTGCCAATCACCTTAATTTGCTGCCCTCTGGTACTGGATTCTTCTGCCAATGGAAACATTTTCTCCCCGTCTACTCTGTCCAGACCTCATGATTTTGAACATCTCCATCAAACCTCCTCTTAATCTTCTCTTCACCAAGGAGAACTACCCCCAACTTTTCCAATCTATCCATGTCGCTGACGTTCCGCATCCTTGGAAGTTTTCTTGTGGGACTTTTCCGCAGCCTCTCTACTGCCTTCGCATCATCCTAAAGTGTGGTGCCCAGAACTGGATGCAATACTCCAGTTGAAGCTGAACCAGTGGCCAAACTATGTCCCTATTGATAAAGCCCAGGATCCCATATGATTTATTAACCGCTCTGTCAGTCTGCCCTGCCACCTCCAATGATTTGTGTATGTGTACCCCCCAGGTCCCTTTGCTCCTGCACCCCTTTAGAATTTTACCCTTTATTTTATATTGCCTCTCCCTGTTCTTCCTACACAAATGAATCACTTTGTGATTTTCTGCACTAAGTTTCATCTTTTACTTATTCCACCAGCCTGCCTATGTCCTTTTGAAGTTTAACACTATTCGCCTCACAGTTCACTATACTCCTAAGTTTTGTGTTGTCTGTAAATTTTGAAATTGCGCCCTGTACACCCAAGGTCAGGCCATTAATATAGACCAAGAAAACCATGGGTCTGAACACTAAGGAACCCCACTATAAACCTTCCTGCAGTCTGAAAAATAACCATACTCTGTTTTTTGTCACAGCCAATTTTGTATACACGCTACTATTGTTCCTTCATTCCATGAGCTCTAAGTTAGCTGACAAGCCTGTTATGCTGCAATTTATCAAATGTCTTTTGGAAGTCCATGAACACTACATCAACAGCAATATCTTCATCAGCCACTTTATCAAAAAACTTGATCAAGTTAGTTAAACATCATTTGTCCTGAACAACCTCATGCTGGCTTTCCTTAATTCATCTGTATTTGTCCAAGTGGCTGTAAATTTTGTCCCAAATTAATGTTTCTAAAAGCTTCCCCACCACCAAGGTTAGACTGACTGGCCTGTAGTTGCTAGTCTTATTTTACACTCATTTTTGAACAAGGGTATAACATTTGCAATTCTCCAGTCCTCTGGCACCACCCTTGTATCTAAGAAGAATTAGAAGATTATGGACATTGCCTCCGCAATTTCCATCTTTACTTCTCTCTGTATCCTCAGATGCATCTCATCCAGTCCTGGTGACTTATCAACTTTAAATATGGCCAGCCAATCTATTACCTTCTCTTTATCAATTTTTAGCCCATCCAATGACTCAACTACCTCCTCTTTCACCATGGCTTTGACAGCATCTTCTTCCTTGGTAAAGACAGATGCAAAGTATTCATTTAGCACTTCAGCCATGCCCCCTGCCTCCATGCATAAATTCCTTTATAGGTCCATAATAGGCCCAATCCTCCATTACCACCTTTTTAATATTTATATGTCTATCAAAGACTTTAAAGGCAGCCATTATTCTGTTACAGTTTAGCCTGATAATTTTTAATTTCAATTTTCCTTGGCTAGATCCATTCTCACCCCATCGAAGATGTCCCTCCCCTATTAATTATTTTTGCTCTGGATTGTTCCTAGTTTTTTTCCATAGCCAAACTAAACCTTATGATACACACCCAGATGTGTGGCGGGGCCCAAGGGGGAGAATATACAGCAGACCTGGGAATGTGGAGAAAGCACGGCATGCTCGGGGAGAGGGAGAGCTGGGGGGCCTGTGGGAAGAGGAGCTGTGGTGGGTGTGTGTGAGTATGAGAGAAGGAGACTGTGTGCGAGAGAGGGAGAGAGTGTGTGAGAGAGGAAGAGTATGTATGTGTGTGAGGGAGGGAGAGTGTGTGAATGTGTATGTGGGGTGGGGGAGGCACAGAGGGCGTATATGTGTGTGTGTGTGTGTGTGTGTGTGTGTGCGCAAGAGATGAGGGATTAAGTGTGAGTGTGTGAGAGATGGAGAGAGTGTGCGAGTTTGCGTGTGAGAGAGGGAGGGAGGGTGTGAGCGTGTGTGAAGGAGAGGGGTAGTATGTGTGGGGGAGGGAAAGGGAGTGTTTGTGTGTGTGTGTATGTATGGGGAGGTGGTTGGCGAGGAAAGGGAGAGAGTGTATGTGTATGTGTGAGAGAGGGAGAGAATGAATTGGGGTGTGTGTGTGAGGGAGAGAGACTGTGTGAATATGTATGTGGGGCAAAGAGGGAGAGTGTGTGAGAGAGAGAGTTTGGCCAGGATTTTCCATGCCCGCCAGTGTCGAGCGTGTTCGGTAGCATGAGCGGACATTATGGCCTGATCAGTTTCACAACGGCGTGAAACCAGTTCACGATCATCCACTCAACCCGCTGATAGTGGACCACTTTCTCCGCCATCGGACGTCAGGAACCTCATTGTAATACATCAGCATATCATTATAGGGCCAGCCCGCCTGACATGAGTTGGATCGTCTGCCCACATCAGCGGGAAAACACACCAATGTGTTTCACAACAGCATATAATCGATGTGCACCTGGCGGGCTGCACTTCGCTCGGGACTTCAAGGTTTGTTTGCCTACCTTGCTTCGGTCAACACTCGCAGTCATCAACGCCAGGCTTCACAGACAGCAGCACATCACTTTTAGGGGGGCTTATGGCAGGTCTCTACCATATTGACCTACCAGATCAACCATTTGCGGGTGGCTCTTCAACAGCTGCAGGGTTAGGTCTTGCTTGGCGAGGGGGCAGAAGTGGCCTCAGGCAAGGGAAAAGGCTGCATGACAAGGGCAGTACTGAGGAAGGAGGGTATCTCAGGGTGTGTGGTGGCACATGTTAATCTGTGCAAGTGGCCTCAAGATGGTGAGGGCTGAAGAGGCAGGTTCCAGAGCAATTGAGACCAGGTGGACATGTGAGGGTGTGTGTGAGAATGGATGGTGATGTCCCTTGAGTTGGCAGTGAGTAAGATGCCAGTGAATGTGTGATGGGCTTGAGTGTGTGAGTTTAGAGTGTTGAAATAGTTGCTGTACCCTGGCTGCATGGATGAGATCGTTCATCCTCTATCTGCATTGGATGGCCAACCTCTTCAGTGCAGCATTGGCACTGATCACCACTGCCACTGCCTCCCAAGCCTGGTTGGTCACACCGCTGCCCATCCTGAGGCCAGAGCGGGTTTAGAGGACATCATGGCAGGCCTCCACTGCATTGAAAAGGTGATCCAATGATACGTCACTAAACCTGGGGACTGCAGTCACTTTGCCTTTCATGGACATCTTCCCTGCAGTAGTCATGGGCTGGAAGTGCTGAGATTTGTACGTGCAGCTGGACTTTAAATATGGCGCCCAGATTGATGAAACGGCAAGGTGATGGTATGACGGGCGAATGACAGCCCGCCCCCTGTCCAAATGACGTGTTTCCTGGGAATGCATAATCAATGCGGTGGGTTTGGGACGATACAGCATCAAAATCCACCATTGCAGCCGGCGGGTATAACGTTGTTTTACCGCCCGCTACCGCACTTAGTGCGAATCTGAGACGATTCCATCTTTTGTGTGTGCATGAGAGAACAGGAGAAAGGGTGTGTAGGGAAGAAGAAGAGAGGGTGTGTGTGTGTGAGAGAGGGTGCGTGCGTGTGGTGGAAGGAAGAGGGAGAGAATTTGTGAGTGTGTATGGGGAGAGAGGGAGACGATGTGTGTGTTGGGGGGAGAGGGTATGTGGGGGGCGAGGGACAGAGGATGTGTGTGTGTTGGGGAGAGGGAGCGGTTGTGTGTTGGGGGTAGAGGTAGAGGATGTGTGTGTGGGGGGGACAGGGAGCGGGTGTGTGTTGGGGTAGAGGTAGAGGATGTGTGTGTGGGGGGGACAGGGAGCGGGTGTGTGTTGGGGTAGAGGGAGAGGATGTGTGTGTGTGGGGGAGAGGGAGAGGGTATGTGGGGGGCGAGGGACAGAGGATGTGAGTGTGTGGGGGTGTGTATGTGTGGGAGAGGGAGAGGGTGTGTAAGGTTTATGTGTAAGTGTGGGAGTAAGTGAAGGAGTGAGTAGGTGAGTGAATGTGTTTGTATGTATGTACGTGTATGTGCCTGGCTCACTCCTAGGGTGGAATTTTCCATGCCCGTTGGCGCTGGGCGTGATAGGTGGTGTGAGTGAACAATATGGCGTGATCAGTTTCACGATGGCGGAAAGGCAGGTCCCGATTGTCCGCTCAGCCCGCCGACGTTACATGTTTCTCACCATCGGTCGTTGGGAGCCTCACTGTAATACATCAGCATATCATTATCAGGTAATACTTGCCAGGGTCTAGCACCCCCGTTGGATCATTTGTCCATGTCGGAGGGAAAGCACGTCGACGTGTTTAACAATGTGCACTTGGTGAGCTGGACTTTGGGAGAACTGGAGGTGAGGGCACAGCAACGTTCTGCAGAGCTCACCAGGGTCGCCTGTTGCTTTGCAGGCTTCAGGAGCGCTGGGGGGGTGGGGGGGGGGTGCCAGGTTTAAGTGCCGCCCTGCCTCGGAGGCAACTTTTGAGGGCGAGGGGGAGATGGGGGCAAGTGCAGCCTTGCAGTTGAGGCAACTTGTGAGGAGGGGAAAGTGCAACCTTGCTGTTGAGGCAACTGCTGGTGGAGGAGGTGGGATGGTGGTTAAGGGCAGCCCTGTCCCTGAGGTGATTGGTGGCTGGGGTTGGGGGGGTGCTGCGGCAAGGTCAGCTCTGCCATTGAATATAGCGCACAAGCATTCGGGGTCATGGGGTAGGGTGGACGAGGGAAGTGGCCACACATTAGGGACACCTTGTATAAAGTGACCATTCCTCTGCAAGCTAACAGGGCAGCCATGCAGCGCACTAATCTCTGGCCATCCAAGTGGTGGCCAGCACTCTCTGGGGACCTTTAAGGAGCCGTCACTCTTAATCAGGGCAGGTTCTTAGTACACCCATGCCAACCATATGTCTCTCTCTTTCATCCTGCAGGAGGACACATCAGGATCATGGATCCTGGTGAACTAGCTGTATGCCTGATGGCCTACAGGGCATGAAGACGATGGTGGAGAAAGCGACTGAGGGTCCTGGCTGCGCAGAGGCAGGAGCAGCAATGTTAGGAAGAAGGGGCGGCTGGGGCTCCTGCACACACCACTCAAGAGCCAAAGTGAGCTGTCACAGGCCGGCGCCTAGTGACACCCAGGGCTTATAGACGCTGTCTTTCATTCCTGCTGATGACCAAGAACCAGCATCGCCAAAGACTGCAAATGTTTAGGGAACTGGCCGCTCACATCTCCCAGTTACTGCAGGATTTGGCACCATGGGGACATGGAGAGCATCCACTGCCAGTGGCTGTGAATGTGACCGCGGTGCTCAATTTCTATGCCAGTGGCTCCTTTCAGGGCTCCACAGGTGACCTCTGTGGGATCTCTCAAGCCTTCAGCCACAAATGCCTCCATGAGGTCACGGATGCCATCTTTGTGAGGGCACACAACTTTGTGCATTTCGCCAGGACCAGGAGAGCCAGGATGCAAGAGCGATTGGATTTGCCCAGATCTCGTGTTTCCCACAGGTGCAGGATGAGATTGACTGCACTCATGTGGCGCTCAGATCTCTGTTGCACAGTGGACTATATCAACAGCAAGGGCTTCCATTCACTGAATGTGCAGCTGGTATGCGACCACCAGAAATGCATCCTGCAGATGTGCGCACTGTTTCTAGGGAATGTGCACAACTCCTACATCCTTAGGCACTTGCTGACCCCTGGAGTCTTCCAGGGTTGACAGAAGCTGCAGCGTTGGCTCCTCAGGGACAAGGGCTACCCGCAGAGGCCGTGGCTGATGACACCTGTGCAGTGGCCTCAGACTGCAGCAGAGTGACGGTATAATGAGGCTCATGCCTTGATGGAGCAGAGCATCAGGATGCTGAAGATGGGGTTCCAGTGCCTGGATTGGTCTGGTGGAGCCCTACAATACAGTCTGCAGAGGGTGTCATGCTTCGTTGTCGTCTGCTGCGCTGTTTACAACCTGGTTTTCCAATGGGGAGACGAGCTAGCTGAGGAGGAGATGGAGGAGCTGCACCTCTCCTCGGATGAGGAGGATGCTGACAGGGATGAGGCTGAGGAGGGTCCTTGGAGGCAACAATGACGGGGATGAGGCCCTCGCACTGGCTAGAAGAGCCAGGCATGCTCGGGAGGCCCTCCTAGCTGCTAGATTTGTGGAGGGTGATGACGACATGCAGTGAGGTGACCCCATACTTCTTCACATCGCATTTGTGAATGTTTGGCTCCTGCCTAGCTTATGGCAGCGTGAATACCGTCTGTGAGAATGCTCCTGTCATAGAGACGCGGTGGAGGTCCTAATTATCACTCGATTGCAGGAGGATGATTGCTAGAGTTCATTATTAAGGAAGAAATAGCAGGATATTTAGAAAAGATTAACACAATCAAACAGAATCAACATAGTTTTGTGAAAGGGATGTCATGTTTGACAAATTTGCTGGAGGTCTTTGAGGATATAACAAACAGAGTTGATAAAGGGGAACTGGTAGATGTAGTGTATTTGGATTTCTAGAGGGCATTCAATAAGGTGCCACATAAAAGATTATTACTCAAAAAGGAGCTCATGGTATTGAGAGTAATGTATTAGCATGGATTGAGGATTGGCTGATACACAGAAGATAGAGTTAGAATTAATGGATCTTTTTCAGGTTGGAAAGACCTAACTAGTGGAGTGCCACAAGAGTCTGTCCTAGGGCTTCAATTATTTGCTATCTATATTAATGACTTGGAGGAAGGGGCCCCTTAGGTAATGTATCCAAATTTACTGATGATACAAAAATAGGTGGGAGGGCATGTTGTGATGAGGACACAGGGAATCTGCAAGGGGATATAGACAGATTGAATGAGTGGGCAAAACTTGGCAGATGGAGGTTAATGTAGGAAAGTGTGAGGTCATGCACCTTGGCAGGAAAAATCAAAAGGCAGGCTATTATTTAAATAGAGAGAGATTCCAAAAAGGTGCAGCACAGACGGATCTGGGTGTTCTTGTGCATGCAGGTGCAGCAAGTAATTAAGAAAGCAAATGGAATTTTGGCCTGTATTGCTAGGGGCTTGGAGTTTAAAAATAGGGAAGTCTTGTTACAACTGTACAGGGTGTTGGTGAGGCCGTACCTGGAGTACTGTGTACAGTTTTTGTCTCCATATTTAAGACAGGATGTACTGGCACTGGAGGTAGTTCAAAAGAGATTCACTAGGCTGATTCTTGGGATGAAGAGATTGACTTATCAAGAACGGCTAAACAGGTTAGGCCTTTATTCATTGGAGTTTAGAAGAATGAGGGATGATCTTATTGAAACGTACTAGATTCTGGGGGGTGCTTGACAGGGTAGGTGTTGAAAAGATGTTTCCATTAGTGAGGGATTCTCGAACTAGGGGAAATAGCTGCAGAACAAGGGGACACTCATTTAAAACTGAGCTGTGAAGGAATTTCTTCTCTCAGAGGGTAGTGAATGTCTGGAATTCTCTACCCCAGAGAGTTGTGGAGGCTAGATCACTGAGAATATTTCAAGAGGAGGTAGATAGATTTTTGAAATATCAGGGAGTTGAGGGCTATGAGGAGCTGGCACGAAAGAGGAGATGAGGCCTGGGTCAGACCAGCTATGAGCTTATTGAATGGCGGGGCAAGCTTGAGGGAATGAATGGCCTACTCCTGCTCATTTTTCTTATGTTGTTATGATGACATGCTGTGAGGACACTCCATAAATCTTCACACAGCCTCTGAGAATGTCTGACTCCTATCTGGCCGAGGGCAACTCAATTGCACTCCGTGATCAGGGTCATATCATAGAGATGCAGCCATGACACTTTAGAAGCACCTGATGCTGTGTCCACCTTCAGCACCTGAGCCCTTCAGGATCTGGAGCACAGCAACAGTGGTCACAGATGCTGAAGAGATGGGGGGTAGCCCTTCCATAAAGGTGCTAAGAGTACATCGAGAGAATGAGAGAACTCCATGGTGCCTGCCCATTATACATTCTGGCAGCAATGACAAGCACTGTTGAGGTGCAGGCATCAGTAATATCTCCAGGAGTGTGAGGCCAGACCATGACTTTGGTCTGAAGGCTGCACAGAGCACAGGGAAGAGGCCCTGGACTGAGCCACCTGCCTTTATCTTGTGCAGAGAGGTTTCACATTTGAGTGACAAGAACACAGCAGAGTAAACCAGGAGGGTTTTTAAAATAATCGATGATCAGTTGTCATGGTCACCATTACTGAGACTAGCTTTATATGCCATATTTTTTATTAATTGAATTTAAGTTCCACCAGCTGCCATGGTGAACCCATGTTCCTGGGGCATTGGCCTGGGTCTCTGGATTACCAATCCAGTGACATTACCATCGTTACTTTAAGAATCACTTGTTGGTCTATCTGTAAACCTAGGTTTGGCTGAATGTTTAGTCTGCTGCCCCAGGGCAAACTAATATTTCAGTGGAGGCCTCAAAGAGGCCCCTTATTTGCATTTACAAAAGTGCTAACACCTGTTTCAGGCACGGGCTCTGCACACCAATTCTTTTGTCTGTAATAATATAGCTTGTAATGAGCATATACTCTCTACCCATTATATTGGAGAATTAGGAGGCCATTTTGGCACAGGAGAAAGAGGCATGGCCCAGCCAAATTTCTAGGATCTACTGTTTCTAAACAGTTTAATATCAGACATCAATTACAGCAACATTAAATTACCCAGGTTCAAATCCTGACTTGTGCTTAGTCAGCTGGTCTCGCTCTTGGAAGTGAAATCAGACCATGGGCTACAGCTCAAGCTGGGTTTCTGGTCCTGTTTGGTCACTTCTACTAGAAAAGGAGCACAGACACTTGCTGAGCAATTGGATACTGGAAGGCTGATTCTGGGATTGTATCCCAATAACTGGCATTGAAATGTAGGTAAGAAGGGAAGCGGTGTTACACTGAAAAGAACATTTATTCATTCACTAAGTAGAAAATCTGCAGTCTGACAATATATTTCTGAAGTATGTATCAGTGTTATTTTTACAGTTCCAGTCACTGTTCTTTCACACCAGTAAAATGAAAAAAGCCAATTCACACCTGATAAGTGAAACTCTCAGTTCCTGCCATACACTATAATCTGATCATGTGGAGTATTCCCCAAACACACTTACTGATCAACAACAAAGCACATCACAGAATCACAGAATTTTAACGCCACAGGAGGCAGCCATTCGGCCCATGGTGTCTGCATCGGTTCTTCAAATGAGCATTATGACCTTGTGCCATTGCCCTGTCTTTTCCCTGTACCCCTGCACATTGTTTTTATTCAAACAATCATCTAATGCCTCGATTGAACCTGCCTCCACTGCACTTCCAGACAGAGCATTCCAGACCCGAACCACTCGTTCTGTGACAAAGATTTTTCTCATGTCACATTTGGTTCTTTTGCAAATCACTTTAAATCTGTGCCTCTCATTCTTGATCCTCTTATGCGTGAGAACAGCTTCTCCCTATCTACCCTAACCAGCCCTCTCATGATTTTGAACCTTTCCATCAAACCTCCTCTTAGCCTTTTCTCCAAGGAGATCAGTCCCAAACTCTCCAATCTATCTTCGTAACCGAAGTTTTTCATCCCTGGAACCATTCTTGTAAACCTCTTCTGCAATCTCTTCAATGTGTTCACATCCTTCCTATAATGTGGCACCCAGAACTGAACACCACATCCACAAACATTCACTCTCTCTACCACCACAGTACACTAGCAGCAGTGTGTAACATCAACAAGGTGCACTGCAGGAATTCACCAAGGCTTCTTGGATAACACCTTCCAAACCCATGACCACTACCACCTAGGTCAAGGGCAGCAGATAGATGGGAACACCACCACCTGGAAGTTCCCCTCCAAGTCACTCGCCATCCTGACTTGGAAATATTTTGCCGTTCCTTCACTGTCACTGGGTCAAAATCCTGGAACTCCTTTCCTAACAGCACTGTGGGTGTACCTACACCACATGGACTGCAGCAGTTCAAGAAGGCAGCTTACTACCACCTTCTCAAGGGCAAGGAGGGATGGGCAATAAAGGCTGGCCAACCAGGGAAGCCCACATCCGTGAATGAATATTTTAAAAATCTAGATCATTAATATGTATCAGGAAAAGCAAGGGCCCCAAGACTGACCTCTGGGGAACTCCACTACAAATTTTCCTCCAACCCAAAAAGTATTTCCAGCATCCGCAGTTTTTCTGTTTTTATCCATTGACCATTAATCCCTGTTTCCTATTTTTCAGCTAATTTTGTATCCATGTTGCCACTGTCCATTTTGTTCCATGAGCAATAATTTTTGTCACAAGTCTATTGTCTGGCACTGTGTCAAATGCCTTTTGAAAGTCTATGTAATCCACATCAACAGCATTACCCTCATCTACCCTCTCTGTTACCTCTTCAAAAAACTCCAGTAAGTTAGTTAAACATGGGGCAGGATATTGAGGTCGGCAAATGGTGGGGTGGGGCACGGGGCCTGCTCACCGACGTGTAAAATGAAGCAGGATGACATCAGGCAGAACTCCCAATGTCACCCCGCCCCATTTAAATTTTTAGATCGGTGGGGGCACAGCAAATTGAGGCCATTTAAAAAGTAATTGCACTAGTTAAAGGACCTGCCCATCCAACCTTAAGGTTGGCGGGCAGACCGGGAGCTCTGACAGGCTTCAGAGAAAGCGTGAAACCTCATTCAAGGGCGGGATGAGCTTTCATGTAGGTTTTAAAAAATTTAATAAAAGTTTAATTAAAAGTGATGGTCATGTCCAAACTCATGTGACAGTGTCACATGAGGGGACATGTGAGGGAAATTTTATTTTGCTATATTTAACATTTTTGAATTTGGCGCCGATCTCCCTGAGGCAGCACTTAGCCTCAGGGAGATGAATGCGCTCTTTTGTGCACATGCGTGAAAGAGCGCACTCTCGGGTTTAGGGATTCCCCCCACCCCGCACAGGGAGCGCAATGTGCTTCCTGGTGGACGTCACGCTGGGCAGGCTTTAATTGGCCCGCCCGTGTAAAATGGAGGTGCTCCCCGGATCCAGGACGCCGATCAGAGGCACGACTGCAAGCACCCGCTCCTGAACTTCCCCCCAACAGGGGAAATATTCTGCCCATGATTTCCCCATTAGAAATCCATGCTGGCTCTTCCTTATCAACCCATATTTTTCCATGTGACTATTAATTCTATCCTGAATATCTGGGTGCCTATGTCACTCCTGGAGCTGTCCATATTAATGGACAAGTTGGAAAAAAATATTAACATTTAAAGCTTTGAAAAACAGTTTCTGACCATCCTTCCCTGCTCTCTCCCTTTCGAGTGCAAATATTTCTGTACTTTATATACATTACTGCAGTGGGAATGCTGAATGTCTCTCAAGAGAAAGGTACTTGCTTCTGTGGTATTTGCAAATTATGAATTTTTCACATTCCTGAGGTAAACCCAATACAGGAATGGATCAATCATCTAAAATGTTACAAGGACGTGCAAATTTTATTGCAATTAGGCCGAGTAATAGTGCTAGCAATTTTGTGGTATTGATAGTTTTTACAGCTGGGACAAAATTTCTCTTACCTCACGGGCAGTTCTGAGGTTCAAAACTGAGGAAATTGGACAGGGAGGTCTTCTGAAAATAGTTGTACTTGTTTTCCTCCTGCTCCTTTGTGAACGCATTGTGCCCATCCCATATGATAACCATAGTGAGTAAGTGGAACTAATGGCTCGGGTAGATTCTCTCTCTCTCTTTCGCTGCCTCTACTCTGAGAAGGCTCACAAGGAAGAGGCATTAGGTTTCTGTCCTGGATGGATTCCTAAAACAGGCTTATGCTACTTTAAATATGCTAATTAGGGGTCTAACAACTCTTGAAGGACCTCTTGAAGAAATTAGTCCCTGATGAGTTGGGTAGGCCTCAGGCTTGTTCCACTTAGGATCCTTCAGTGGATCCCACATTGCCAATAAAACATTCTTTTTTAAATGACCTTCTTGGAATGATGAAGAGCACGATTGCTTGCCCAAAACCACAGGCATCATGATCACATCCTGCCTCTCACCCCCCATCATAGCCATTGCAACCTCTCTCCCAGGATTTACTCAAGGGATAGAAAGGCATGTGAACCTAAAATTGGAGATCCCCACTGGGTGACCTTCCTGTGGAAGTGTGATTGGTGCCAACAACCTGAGTAAGTACATAAGGCCCCCAAATCCATTTTTATTGATTCTTGCCTTAATCATGCAAGGCAAACCATAGCACACTAATCACGTATACTGACAAAATTGTATTATATTTTGACAGAAGGTCATTCACTGAAATGTTAACTCTGTTTCTCTCTCCACAGATGTTGCCTGACCTGTTGATTATTTCCAGCATTTTCTGTGTTTATTCAAGTGTCCAGCATCCACAGTGCTTTGAATTGTAATTATAAGTATATTGATACATACCATGGCGTAAATCTTCTTGTCAGCGTTGGAGAGGGTGCATCTGATGCTGACTCCGATTTAATGTGCCCACTTACCGTTTTACGTTGGAGCCTTTGTACCTTCTGATGCCGGCTCCAGGAGGGATGCAGGGGCAAACAGAATCGGGCGGCCAATTGTCAGAGGTAATTTTAGCACAGGCACCCTCCCTTTTCTCATCATGAACTGAAGCCACACCCCTTAAGGTCTGTCTTCAGTTCACTGACTTACACTGTTTTAAATGGAGCCAACAACCTCTGAAACTGCATAGCTTTACCCCACTCACACTGCCAAGCCCCTCTCATCCCACAACAGTGTTCACCTCGCTTTCTCACCTCCAACAGTATTCACCCTTTCATCACATGAAAATGCTCAACCACGCACTCTCCGACAATGCTGACTCTTCTGACATTGGCCAGACAGGAGCCAGGAATTCTGGAAGGTGAATCAGGAGAGGGGTTGTGGGAGGGGGTGAGAACCAGGGGGCAGGAGGGGGTAAACATTGTCAGGAGGGAGATGCAGAACATGCATGGGTGGCTGAATCACTCAACCACCCACTGCACTGTTTCCTGGCTCTATGTGACTCTGCCACCCCACTTATCTCATGTCCTGAAATGCATCAGTGGACATATAGTGAGGATCTCTCTTATTATACCCCACATGTGACCTGACCCATACAGCGACTTTGCAGGGGATTTGGGCAATACTTTCTCAGACCTGCAGGGGCATAGTGTTGCTTGAGTGCACTGGAGCGCCACTCTGACATCTCCAACCAGGGCCCAGGGAGCAGAGTGCTGGGGAGCAGAGTATCAGGCGAGCATCCAGGTGTCATCTCGCACACGAACAATCTTCAAGTTATCAGAATCAGGTTTGGGTGGCCTCTGCCTGTCTTAGTTCTATCTTTAGTGTTATGGCTCCTCTTCTCCTGAAAGGACAGAGGAGCATTGCTTAGTCCACTCTCTACCTGCAGCGCCACTGCAGCCTGGCAAACCCCACCACCCACCCCGCCCCCTCCCCCCGGACATCTTGCAGGACACATCTGAGTCGTGGACCTCGACCCGCAAGGCACTTAGGTCAAACAGCCAGGGCTCATCCTCTTAGTCAGCTCTGGTGTCAGTGACAGTTGGCACCCAGACTCTAACACCCCTGAGCTCCATGGGGAGATGACCAGCCCTTAATATTTCTTCACACTGATCTATGCCAACTCACTACTCACCCTTGCCAAGGGCAGCAGATTGTTGAACCTTTTGCAGTGCTGTACCCATGTGTGCCACACAACATTGTAGCCGTTGACCTCGGCTACCACCCACTCCCAGGCTTTTTTGGTCAGGTCCGGTGGCCTCTTCCTATCATCCCTGGGGACTGGAGTGTCCCGCCTGACACCGACCTCCTCCGCAAGGACTGAGAGGCACTCGTCCGAGAAACGGGAGGCCGCGGGCTTATCCGACTTGTCCTCCCACCTGACGTCTCCAGCCACTGGTAAGGCCATTGTTCAAATGAAATGATTTCCTGGACAAAATCCAAAGATTCTCCCCTGGCAGCCTTCAGGGAGCTGCCTTTGCCAGTTTTAATGCATCCGCCAGGTCGCCATTTCAGCCACTGCCCGATAGCCTCCTGCCCTGCCCGGCCCTTCCCGACCAGTCAGGAGAAACAGTTCACACTGGACAGACATTAATTGGCCATCCAGTGTGAAATCGCGTTTGCAATGCGAGCGTGGCCGTGAGTGGATTCCACATCCGCTTCCATTCCCGCTGACTTGGTGCACCAGCAAAGTATGAAAATTCAGGCGTGTGTGTGAGATTGAGAGAGTGAGTGTGCATGAGTGAGAGTGAGTGTGCATGTGAATGAGAGAGTGAGTGTGCATGTGTGTAAGAGTGAGTGTGCATGAGTGAGAGTGAGTGTGTATGTGACTAAGAGAGTGAGTGTGCATGTGAATGAGAGAGTGAGTGTGCATGGGAATGAGAGAGTGAGAGTGAGTGAGAGAGTGAGTGTGCATGGGAATGAGAGAGTGAGTGTGCATGTGAGTAAGAGAGTGAGTGTGCATGGGAATGAGAGAGTGAGTGTGCATGTGAGTAAGAGAGTGAGTGTGCATGTGAGTGAGAGAGTGAGTGTGAGTGAGAGAGTGAGTGTGCATGGGAATGAGAGAGTGAGTGTGCATGTGAGTAAGAGAGTGAGTGTGCATGTGAGTGAGAGAGTGAGTGTGAGTGAGAGAGTGAGTGTGCATGTGATTAAGAGAGAGAATGTGCATGTGAGTAAGAGAGTGAGTGTGCATGGGAATGAGAGAGTGAGTGTGCATGTGAGTAAGAGAGTGAGTGTGCATGTGAATGAGAGAGTGAGTGTGAATGTGTGTAAGAGTGAGTGTGCATGGGAATGAGAGAGTGAGTGTGTATGTGAGTAAGAGAGTGAGCGTGCATGTGAGAGAGTGAGTGTGCATGTGTGTAAGAGTGAGTGTGCATGTGAATGGGAGAGTGAGTGTGAGTGAGAGAGTGAGTGTGCATGGGAATGAGAGAGTGAGTGTGAGTGAAAGAGTGAGTGTGCATGGGAATGAGAGAGTGAGTGTGCATGTGAGTAAGAGAGTGAGTGTGCATGGGAATGAGAGAGTGAGTGTGCATGTGAGTAAGAGAATTAGTGTGCATGTGAGTGAGAGAGTGAGTGTGAGTGTGCATGGGAATGAGAGAGTGAGTGTGCATGTGAGTAAGAGAGTGAGTGTGCATGTGAGTGAGAGAGTGAGTGTGAGTGAGAGAGTGAGTGTGCATGGGAATGAGAGAGTGAGTGTGCATGTGAGTAAGAGAGTGAGTGTGCATGGGAATGAGAGAGTGAGTGTGCATGTGAGTAAGAGAATTAGTGTGCATGTGAGTGAGAGAGTGAGTGTGAGTGTGCATGGGAATGAGAGAGTGAGTGTGCATGTGAGTAAGAGAGTGAGTGTGCATGTGAGTGAGAGAGTGAGTGTGAGTGAGAGAGTGAGTGTGCATGTGATTAAGAGAGAAAATGTGCATGTGAGTGAGAGTGAATGTGCATGTGAGTGAGAGTGAATGTGCATGTGAGTGAGAGTGAGTGTGTGTATGAATTAAATGGTGAGAGTGAGTGTGAATGAGAGTGTGTGTGCATGTGAGTAAGCATGAATGTGCATGTGAGTGAGTGTGCATGTAAGAGAGTGAGTGTGAGTAAGAGAGTGAGTGTGCATGTGCGTGTGTGTGAGTGTGATTGCATATGAGTGAGAGAGTGTGTGTGTGTGTGTGTGTGTGTGCACAGCTGCAGCAACAGCGGTAACCCTCTATACAAAAAATACAGACCTTACAACTCCCTGCACACAGTTTTCTCGTAAACAGGCATTTTAGGGTCTTTGAAGTTCAAGGTTTCTGGGATCTAAAGCAGCATCAATATCCCCAAACACCCTGCTGTGTTTGCCAACTGAATATTAATTCCTTGGCTGTGTGTGAATGAGAGAGTGAATGAGTGTGTGTGTGTGGGACTGACAGAGAGTGAGAGTGTAATTGTCTGCCCTACTCCCAGTCTCAGGTTTCTCACTTACCCTCACATTACACACCAACACATACATAAACCCACTCACATTGAGCGAGTGAGCACATGGAGACCGGGAGTGATCCTGGCACACACACACACACTCACACTCTGACCCTCTCACACTCTGGTCGTTTTTATTAATTAATCTTTTCTAACTTAACAACTTATTGCTGTGACATTGCTTCATTTTTGTTCAGCAATTGTTTCTTTTCTGAATACCTCAACTTTTTTAAAAAAAATTCAGTTTCAAGTTTTGCCAAACCGTATCTTTCCAAAATTTGCTGATCTCAGTGGAATCCACTCCATTAATTGTCTGATTGGATTTTCAGTCTGCAAGATTGGTGTTGATTTTAATCCTCACTGCCTCCAATATTGAAGCTGCTGGTTTCCGTGAGTAACACACGCAGGGGGATTTGGCTCATTGATGGCAACAATTGGAACTGGAGGGAAATCCTCTCGCAACCACCTGGGGCTGTGAGTCTTGTGACATAGACCTGCCGGCGCGGGGGCCATGAGTGAATTCTACCTGCGGTATTATGTAGGGCAGATGGGCAAGTTTGGCCACAAGTTCCTGGAGTTTGATTTGAGGACAGACAGTAAGGGTTGGCCAGAATATCTGGAGCTTGCAGTGTGACTGTGAATCTGGAGCCTGGGGAGGTGAAGAGATGGCAGAGGGAAGGCCAGGCCTAAGGTCCCGAGCCTCACACTGTGGCTGCTGAATATCTCTGAGTAAATGCGCAGCAGCAGCAATAGCTGTAACCCTCCCGTACAGCTCCCTACTGTAAAAAAATACAGACCTCACAACTCCCTGCACACAGCTTAAACGGGGACTTTAGGGTCTTTGAAGCTCAAGGTTCCTGGGATCTAAAGCAGCATCAATATCCCCAAACACCTTGCTGCACTTTGCCTACCCTACTGAACATTAATTCCTTGGCTGTGATGGCCTGAGGATGTGAAATGCAGTATAGTGTTTATATTCCTGGCTGGCAGCTTTACATGGAATTTACAGCACAGAAACAGGCCACTTGGCCCACCCCATCTATGTTGGTGTTTATGTTCCACACAAGCCTCCTCCCTTCCTTCTTGATCACACTATCAGGGTAACATTCAGATTCTTTCTTCCTCATATGTTCATCAAGTTTTTTTTAATTCATTTACGGAATTTGGGCGTTGTGGCTAGGCCTGTACTTTTGTCCATGCCTAGTTGCCCTTGAGAAGATGGTGGTAAGCTGACATTTGAACTGCTGCAATCCCTGTGGTACAGGTGCACTCACAGTGCTGTTAGGGAGGGAATTCCAGGATTTTGACCCTGCCACAGTGGCAGCAGTGTGTACCATCTATAAGATACACTGCAGAAACTCACGAAGGTTCCTTAAACAGCACATTCCAAACCCATGATCACTACCATCTAGAAGGACAAGGGAGCAGGTACATGGAAAATCACCACCTGGAAGTTCCCTTCCATGACACTCAGCATTCCTGACTTGGAAATATACCACCATTCCTTCACTGTGGCAGGGTCAAAATCCTGGAATTCCCTCCCTAACAGCATTGTGAGTGCACCTGCACTTGCTAAGCAAGTGCTGCTTGAAAGCACTGTTGATGACCCCTTCCATCACTTTACTAATGATGGAGAGTAGACTGATGGGGCGGTAGTTGGCCGGCTTGGATTTATCCTGATTTTTATGTACAGGACATACCTGGGCAATTTTCCACCTCGCCTGGTCACTGCCAGTATTGTAGCTGCACTGGAACAGCTTGGCTAGGGGCACGGCAAGTTCTGGAGTGCAAGTCTTCAGTACTATTGCCGGAATATTGTCAGGGCTCATAGCCTTTGCAGTATCCAGTGCCTTCAGCTGTTTCTTGATATCACATGGAGTGATTCGAATTGGCTGAAGACTGGCAACTGTGACGCTGAGGACTGCTGGAGGCTGAAATGGATCATCCTCTCGGCACTTCTGGCTGAAGATTGTTGCAAATGCTTCAGCTTTATCATTTGCACTGATGCATCATTGAGGATGGGGATATTTGTGCAGCCTCCTCCCCCAGTGAATTGTTTATTGTCCACCACCATTCATGACTGGATGTGGCAGGACTGCAGAGCTTAGATCTGATCCGTTGATTGTGGAATTGCTTAGCTCTGTCTATCACTTGCTACTTATGCTGTTTGGCATGCAAATAGTCCTGTGCTGTAGCTTCACCAGGTTAACGCCTCATTTTCAGGTATGCCTGGTTCCGCACTTGGCATGCCCTCCTGTAATCTTCATTGAACCAGGGTTGAACCCCTGGGCTTAGTGATAATGTTAGAGTCGGGGATATGCCCACTAAACTAGTATCACTACTGAAAACATAGAATGGTTACAGCACAGAAGGTGGCCATTCAGCACATTGTCTTTGTGTTTGTACTCTGCAACAGCAACTCAGCTAGACCCACTCCTCTACCTTTTCCCTGTAGCCCTGTAAAATCTTTTCTCTTCAGATAATTATCCAGTTCCCTGTTGAAAACTGCAATTGAATCTGACAGGCAGGCAGGCAGTGCATTCCAAATCCAAAACACTTGTTGCGTAAAGAAGTTTTTCCTCATGTCACCTCTGGTTCTTTTGGTAATCACCTTAGGGTTCTGGACCTTCTGCCAATGGGTACAGTTTCTCCCCATTTACCCTATCCAGGCCCCTCATGATTTTGAACACATCTAACAAATCTCCTCTCAACCTTCTCTTGTCCAAGGAGAATAGCCCCAAATTCGCCAAGCTATCTGTATAACTGAAGTTTCTCATCCACACAACCATTCTCATCAATCTTTTCTGCATCTAAAGCCTTCACATCCCTCTTGTTGAGGCTAAACTAGTGTTTTATGAAGGTTCATAACTTACTTGCTTTTGTACTCTGTGCCCCTATTTATAAAACCCAGGATTCAGTATAATTTATTTACTGCTTTCTCAGCCTTCTCTACCACCTTCAATGATTTATACACATGTACACCCAGGTCCCTCTGTTCCTACATTTCCTTTAGAATTTTAACCTTTATTTTATGTCAGCTCTCTTCATTCTTCTGACCTACTTGCATCACTTCACACTTTTCTACATTAAATGTCATCTGCTACATATCTGCCCATTTCAACAGCTTGTCTGTATTGTCTCACTATCTTCCTCACAATACTTCCAAGTCTTGCATCTTCTTCAAATTTTGAAACTGTGCCTTGTACACCTAGGTCTAGGTTATTAATATAAATCAAGAAAAGCAGTTGTCCCTCTATATACCATCCCCCAATCCGAGGTAAGTAAAGTTTTCTGTCGTCCATGTTTTTAATAGGCTTGAATTAAATAATTAAACTGTTGCTTAATGAAATTCGAGCAATTTTAAAGACTAATGATTCAAAATACCACATGGTTTGAAATGAAATGCCTACCAACACTACTAATATTTTCACTTAAACAGCATAATTTTACTGACATTTGGGAATTCAAATAACATAGGAAAACAACGTAACAGTGGATTTAGAAATGATATGGCCAGCACAGTTTCTTAGAACTCCTGCACCTCAAAATTTGGCACTATATCCCTGACAAGCACCCAGTTAAGCTTTGTTCGCTGACCCTCTGAAAGCTGTGCACATCGACTGAGGCTGAAGCAAAGTTAAAAACACAATCATTCCTTCCTTTTTCCATATACGTTCAAACACCCTGTGACACCTTGTGTTGGGTCAGGGGGGTTGCATCCACATTGCCGAGAGGGAGGTGAACATTGCCAGGATGGTTGGTGGGAAGCGAACATAGCTGGGATGGGGGGGATGAACGTTGCCAGGATTGTGGTGGGGGGGCAGCGGTAAACATTGCCAGGATGGGGTGTGGCTGGATTGAACATTGCTGTGAGTTCTGGAGTGCTTTGATATTCCAGGTGGCTTACTTAGAGTTATGCTGGTTTTATATCTGCTATGAAAAGATCTAAGTAAATCCATTTAAAAGCCAGGGTAATTATAGAGCAAACAGCCGAAGTCTCTGGGCAGAATTCTCCAGTCGGTGAGCAGGGGTGGGGTCCACTCACCAACGCATAAAATGACATGTGGTGACGTCGAGTGGGCACATGCTCGAAAGGGCACAGGAAACAACTAAGGGAATCCCCCCTCTGCTTGCACAGGGAGCACACAGCACTTCCGGGCGAGTGTCACGATGGGCGAACCTTAATTGGCCCACCCACATCAAATGGTAGCGCGGCCCCAATCGAGGGCACCAACCAGATTCATGCCTGCCCCCGCACAATCCCCCGACGGGGGTACGTTTCTGCCCTCTGTGTTTCTGGTTATCTGATCGCACGGTCGTTGGAATCAGAGAAGGGCAGAACTGGAAATCAGGACTTCAAACTTTCCACATAAATACTAGGATGTGTGTACGTCAAGACTTCCTCAAGGCTCCTATTCCATCAGTGACACAAGTAGAGTCAGAAGCTGTTTCCCATATCAGAAGATTTGGGCCCATGTTTTTATTCCATTATAAATTAAATGTCTTCTTTCATTTGAATGGGACGAGCCAAGAATATCCTAACAATGGGCTGAATTTTCCCCCGTCTGTTTGGGGGGGGAATGTTGAATGGCTGGCATGCACAGGCGTGCTTCTGATTGGCGCCCCCAATTGGGGGCACGGCGCCATTTTATGTGGGCAGGCCAACTAAGACCCACCCAGCATGACGTCCGCACAGAAACGCTATGCGCTTCCTGTGCGGGTGGGAGGGGAATCCCAAAATCAGGAGTGCGCTCTGTCGCGCATGTGCATGAAAGAGCGCACTCATCTCCCTGAGGCTAAGTGCAGCCTCAGGGAGATCAGCTGTAAATGTCAAAAACCTAAAAATAGAAAAATAAACTTTCCCTAATATGTCCCCTCATGTGACACTGTCACATGAGTTGGGACATGTCCATAATTTTCACATGCTTTTTCTAATTCACACTGAGGCCTCTGGCCTGCCTGCCAACTTTAAGGTTGGACAGGCAGGTCCTTTAATTGCTTAATTGGCCATTGATAGGTCAGCGGGTGAGCAGATGATTTCGCTGCGCCCCCACCTTCCTGAAAATTTAAATGGGGCGCGTTGACGTCAGGAGCTCCCCCTGATGTCACTGTGCGTCATTTTACGCGTTAGCGAGCGAGCCCCGCCCCATTTGCTGACGTGTAAAATCCTGCCCAATGAGCTAGATTAATTCTTGATTGACAAGGGAGTCAAATGGTATAGGGAGTAAACAGGAAAGGAGAGCTGAGACCGCAATCAGATCAGCCATGATTTTGTCAAATAGCAGAGCAGGCCTGAGAGGCCGAATGGCCTACTCCTCCTCCTAATCGTATGTAAAATTGAATGAAAGTGCAATGCAAATGGTTTGGAAAATTTAAATAACATTTAAATTTGGACTTATGTAATGTCAGTACTCCTAATTTTTGTGAATGCATAGATAGGTTATAATCTACTTAAAGGAGATCATAGCTTTGTGAAACAAAGTGCTTCCAAAACAAAACATCTCCCCTTGTTCCCAAATGAAGGTTTTAAAAATGCTTTTTAACTGCAAGGAGAAATGTTTTAGTTTCAGGCTAACACTGCATTCTTGCGGAGAACTGACAGT
Source organism: Carcharodon carcharias (assembly GCF_017639515.1). Taxonomy (NCBI): domain Eukaryota; kingdom Metazoa; phylum Chordata; class Chondrichthyes; order Lamniformes; family Lamnidae; genus Carcharodon; species Carcharodon carcharias. Next base: position 24,070,907 of record NC_054475.1, read on the forward strand.
TCTTGCCGGAGTGACACATTCACCCTCAGTTGGCAATAGCAATGGGTTGAGTAGGCCGGTGGCTGGTTTTAAAGAATGGAGATCAGCTTCCTTTTCCTTCCTGGATGTCGATCCATCGAAGAAATTAATTCCTTGGAGAGCATTGCTGTGTGCTCAGGCAGGACCGCATTACATGGAGTAGATGACTCTGCTAATCACTGATGACAGCTTAGCAGGATTCACTGACTCCTGACACACTACAGAGAATCTGAATGGGTGTCTGGCATTGGGCTAGCATGGAACATTTCTCTTAGTCAGGGGAAAGTACTTTGCTTTGAAAGCTTTTACCTCCCCCTTCTGCCGGCATACCCTTTTAACAACATAAGCTGCAGCTCAAAACATGCAAAGTCACCTTTAGAATTACCGACAGCTTCACTCTTAGTTTTATTGATAGCCAAGGTCAATTTTAATTACATAAGAATGAATGAAGGTAACCGGTGATGTGTACCTGTTTGTGTTGTGTAACTATACCAGTGTAAATCATGGATGCATTTAACTGATGATCTTCTAAATTATCTTTTTACCTGAATAGCCACCAATTTTCTCAGGATTGACAAGAGTGAGTTAGATGGTTTTGAGTGTATGCATTGCAGCCAAAAATGATAGAATAACAATACAAATGCTGCTAGTGTCAACATTGATATATTTTCGGTCCAAGAATTGGAGAGGAAGGTTTGCTGAACCTCCAGACTCTCATGGTAGCTATGTGGAGCAGGTGAACCGGTGAGAGGCAAGCTTAGCTAGTTTACTGCTCAATTCTCATAATCTTTTAGTCCATTTATATATCTATTCATCATACTGGCTGGCACCTTTTTGCTATTTGTTCATGGGATGTGGCTGTCACTGACAAGGCCAAAATTTATTGCCTGTAGTCATTGTAGCTTTAAGACTTATTGTGTTGTATATTGTCACGTGACAGTGTGAATGAATCAGTTCTAAGCGTAGGGAATCTTAGAGTGGGAGTTCTTCTTCTAGTTGTGGAGCTTGATGGAAGCATGTAACTGCTGCTGCAGCCTGTAAATAAAGTTCAATGTTTCTAATGAGAAACCTGTCTGGAAAATCAAGTCCATAACACTGCCCAACCCTAACTGACCTTGAGAAGGTGGTCTTGTTAAACCATTGCCGTCGTTGTCATGAAGGTATTCTCACAGTGCAGTTAGGGGGGGATTTTCTGGATTTTGATCCAACTGCAATATATTTCTAAGTAAAGCTGGTGTGGAAGGGAACTTGCAGGTGGTGAAGTTTCTGTGCATCTGCTGCCCTTGTCCTTCTAGATGGTAGAAGTCAGAGAATTTTGAAGATAAATTTGAAGGAGCCTTGGCGAGTTGCTGCAGTGCATCCTGTAGATTATACACATAGCAGTCATGGTGAACCGGTGGTTGGGGGAGTGAATGTCTAAGGTGGTGGCTGAGATGCCAATCAAGTGGATTGCTTTGTCCTGGATAGTGTAGATCTTCTTGAGTATTATGAAGCTGCACTCATCCAGGCAAGTGGAGAGTATTCCATCACACTCCTGACTGGTGACTTGTTGGAAAGGCTTTGGGGAACCAGGAGGTGAGTTACATGAGTTACAGCCTCTGACCTGCTCTTGTAGTCACAGTATTTATGAGGCTGGTTCAGTTAAGTTGTGTGGCACTTGTGTGATGCAAATGTTACTTGCCACTTATCAGTAGCCCAAATCTGAATGTTAACCAGGTCTTGCCGTACGTGAGCACAGGCTGCTTCATTATGGAGTTGTGAATGGAACTGAACACTGTATAATCATCAGCAAACATCCTCACTTCTGACCTTATGATGGAGGGAAGATGAAGCAACTGAAGATAGCTAGGCCTAGGACTCTGCCCTGAGGAACTTGATATCCTGCTGAGATATTGCCTCCAACAATAGGTGTTGCTGCAGAGTAAAGGCTGAAATATTTGACATGAAAATAATTAGAACATGAGGAATTTGTATAAATGTATGAGGCTCCTCCAGCATCTCTCTTCTGCTGCATAGTGTTACGAGGCTCTATATTTTAAAAAATATAATTTTTCAACTTTCAACTGACTGGAAATTTTGTAATTTGAACTGAGACAGAGCAAACTGTTTAAAAATTAGAGGCCACATTCCAAAGTGAAGGTGAGAAATCAACAAATCACCCTCAGCGGAGTGTGAAGAGAAACACCTTTCCTATAATACAGACACCCATTGAAACTCATAATTGTCTAAGGAAAAGACATGAAAAATGCAAAGTGCTGGATATGGAAACAATGACCGCCATAGACAAACACACCCAAAATCTCTTAAAATACACAATGGGTGAAATATTTCAAGGCAAGGCTGCCAGCCATTAGAGAAAGATTGCAAGTGACACAGACAGTGTCCAGAAAGTCTTCAACAGAGGAAACAAGCTGAGGGCTGCTCTCTCCCTCTCTCTATCTTTTGGAAGAAGAGTGCCACCTGGTTCAAGAAGCCAACTCTACCAGAAATCTACCAGCAAACCGAGGTCTCAGAATAATTGCAACATCTTCTACATCTGACCGCATCCAAAAAACCAGCTAACCCAACTCGGCCACAATGTTTAAAATCTACACCTCAAGGACAATCAAAGGACACCTAACTGTGTATTTTTTTACCTTTTTTATTGGACTCTAACTCCCCTTATTTCTGATACGTGTATGTGTGTGTGTGTGTGTGTGTTGAATGAATGCACAAGGACCAAATCTTGACATCACGTTTTTATTATTTATCTTGGGTTTAGTGATTAATAAATCATTTCTTTCTTTGACTCTAGAGAACCTTGCTTGATTGGATCTTTACTGCTTAAATATATTCTGATTTTGGAAAAGGCATATCCTTGTGGAAAAGAGACTTAAACCTTAGTTGTGACCAACTGAGGAGGTTGAATAGAGGGGAGCCAGTTCACCCCTTCTCACTTGGTCATAACAATAGATACTGTGCATCCACAATATTGGATCGGGACATTATTGAGCGTAGGTTGCGTTATTTCTCAGCACTTTGTGTCTGAGCTGCTGAAGGTTTTTGCTCTATTCACTTTAGTTTCAGTTAGCCAGGCTATGGGAAACCTTCATTTTTTACTCTAATTGACAGTGCTTTTTGGGTGGTTTGCTTAACAAATAATTGATAATCTGTAAATGGCTGCTAATCTGAGGTGTTCCATAGGTTACATAGAATGTACAGCAGAGAAACAGGCCATTCGGCCCAAGCAGTCAATGGCAGTATTTACACTAGACTCAAGCATCCTCCCACCTTTTCTCATCTAAATCTACCACCATAACCATATATTCCATTTTCTCTTTTATGCTTGATGCATTTATTTATTATCTTTTGTTTTTATATAGTTTAAAGAAGATTTGATTGCATTTGTATGGGAAGCCTTTTTAAACAAGTAGCTCAGTGAAAGCGCTCTCACCTCTGAGTCCAAAGCTCGTGGGTTTCAAATGCCATTTCAGCTATTTAAGCACGTAGTCTAGGCTGACAATTGTGTGCCATTCTGTGAAAGTGCTGTTCTGGTGACGATGCCATCTTTTGGATGTGATGTTAAGCCGAGGCTCCTTTAATTTGCTCGCTCAGGGGTGTGGGAAGGATTCCCATGGCACCAATTGAAGAAGAGCAGGGGAGTTCCCATTGTGTCCTGCCCAATGTTTATCCCTCAAGCAATAGGACTAAGAAAAACAAATTATATAGTTATTTACCTCATTGATGTCAATCTACAAATTGGCTGCTGTGTTTCGGTGTATGACAACAGTGACTATACACAGTAAATACCAACATCCAAAAGGCTCCTGGAGAAAGTGACAACTGCAATGGCATCTAAAACTTTCAGGAATGATGAGGCTAGTCAGTCACCTTAATGTGAGGACATTAAATAAAGGAGTCACTGGACTTGGAACCATCTGGAAAGCTCAATATTGACTTGTTTGCAAAGTATGCAGGGCAACATCTCAGAGGCACCAGAGGATGATTGCTTGACTCTCTACCAGGGAATTAAAGATCTTTCTGATTCTGTGAGGTCTGTTCTCCCACTGATTGATAATCCCAATACCAGTAGACTAACTGAAATTGTACCCCTCATGGGAGAAGCACAGAGGAGCAATCAGAAAATTGGCTGATAAGTCAAAAGCCTCCATTAGCTCCATAAAATGAGCCTGTGGCATCAAAGGTCAGAATTTTGCATGCTGTGTTCACAGATCTAGCTGTAGCAATGAATAGAGCGCCTCTAAAGATTCAAGCCTCAAGTGCAGTGTCCTAGGGACAGAAATCCTGAGATATGTCTTGAAAAATGCACCTGAGGGCATGCATCTTGCTAGATAGGAAGTGCTATTGGGAATATTTCCTACTGGGAAGACCATTGTGCAGCCCTCAGATTCAAACTTAGTATTTGCGTTGAGGTACATGCTTTCTGAGGATAATGCAGGATGCAGAGAAAGTCATCCTGAGATTGATAGTGAAACTAACAGTTTTATTCCCTGCTTTAAGTTCCAATTTATGGCTGAAAGTTCCTACAAAGCAATTTTTGTTGAGCAGCATCCCTTTAATCAAATGCCATGGCCTTGATGAATGGATCCTATCAAACTATGCCTTTAAATAATGATACGCAGTGTCAAGGGTGGATTGGATGACAGAAATGTCAGAATTTATGAGGAGTGATGTCCTCTTGTTGTATCTCCATCATTTTAATGTCTGTGACACTGGGAAGCAGATGCTTCAGGATGCTCTAAAACTGATGAGAATTTATTCCAATGTGTGCATTGGCTCAGTCAGATATTTCTGGCCCTGTCACTTATTGCCATTGTCAACTTCCAGCCTCCTCTACCCAGGACTTTGGGGCCAAAGTTAACAGAGAAAATGAGTGTCATCTTTTTTATTTCATGATTCAGAAAGGTTAGTTTGACTGAGCTTTTATCTTTACTGTTTATTTACTATTAGCGGTAGATGAAGGCTTAGTGACAATCTCAATGGGTTAGTAATCAAGAGGCCCAGCTAATGCTTTGGGGACATGGGTTCGCATCCCACCATGGCAGCTGGTGGAATTTAAATTCAATAAATAAACCTGGAATATTATATTCATGGTGACCAACTATCATCAATTGTTGTAAACACCCATCTGTTCTAATGTCCTTTAGGGAAAGAATCTGCCTTCCTTACCCAGTCTGACCTACACGTGACTCCAGATCTACCCTCTTTAATGGCATAGGAATGTAGGAACATAGGACTTAGGAGCAGGAGGGGGCCATTCAGCCCTTTGAGCCTGCTCCACAATTCAATAACAGCATGGCTGATATGGTTGTGGTCTCAACTCCACTTTGCTGTCTGACCTCTATAACCCTTGACTCACTTGTCTATCAAAAATCTGTCTAACTCTTCCTTGAATAAATTCAATGACCCAGCCTCCACAGTTTTCCGTGGAAGAGGATTCCACATGTTAAATGACCCTTGAGAGAAAAAAATTCCACTCATCTCCATCTTAAACAGTAGATTTTTTATTCTTAAACTGTGTCCGCTGGTTCTAGTGTCTCCCACAAGTGGAAACGTCCTCACAGTATCTACCCTACCAAAGCCTCTCAGGATCTTATATGTTTCAATAAGATCGCCTCTCATTCTTCTAAATTCCAGTAGGCATAGGCCCAACCTGTTCAACTTTCCTTCATAAGATAAGCCTTTTCATCCCAGGAACGGGTTGAATGGACTTTCTCTGTACTTCTTTTAATGCAATAATATCTTTCTTTCAAATAAGGAGATCAAAACTTGACACCATATTCCAGATGTGGTCTCAACAAGGCCCTGTACAGCTGCAGTAGAATTGCCCTACTTTTATATTCCATTCCCCTTGTAATAAATGCCAACATTCCATTTGTCTTCCTAATCACTTGCTGTACCCGCATACTAGCCTTTTGAAATTCATGTACCAGGTCGCCCAAATCCCTCTGTACCATTGAGTTCTGCAATCTCTCTCTATTTAAATAGCATACTGCTTTTCTATTCTTAGAATTCTGATGGCAAGCTATTCAGTTCAAGAGCAATTAGGGATGGGCAATAAACTCTGGCCTCGCCAGTGACGCCCTTCATCCCATGAAAGAATAAAAATAATTGAAGGAAGGTGGTTCAAAGATGTATATCATCACCTTTGGAGGGATAACATGGTGGTATATGACACATCCAGGTAGCTAGTATATAGAGTTGTGGCTCTGTGTTATGATTCGTGGGTTTTGTTATTCTTTGTCTAGAATCTAAATGGAGAAAAGTAACCGAGGGATCTAGGGTACAGATACACAGATCACTGAAAGTAGTAATGCAGATAAATAAAACCATAAAAAAGCAAGCAAGGCGCAGGGGTTCCTTTCTTAAATTTGTATAGCACCTAGGTTAGACCACACTTGGACTGCTGAACAGTTCTACTCCATGTTATAAGAAGCACATAAAGGTGCTGGAGAAAGTGCAAAATATAATACCAGAACTGAGGAGTTATACTTGTTAGGAAAGATTGAATAAGAGACTCTTTTCTCAATGAAACAGAAGTTAGGGGTGACTTGATAAAGATTTTCAAAATTATACAAGAATTTGATATGGTAGATGCACAGAAGATGTTTCCACTTATGGGAAGACCCGGAACTAGGGGCCATAAATATAAGATAGTCACGAATAATTCCAGTGGGGAATTTGGGACTTCATTATCTGGAGAGTGGTTGGACTGTGGAAGTCACTGCCACAGGGAGTTGTTGAGGCAAATAGCCTAGATGCATTCAAGGGGAAGCTAGATGAACACACAAGGGAGAAAGGAATAGAAGGATATGTTGATGGGGTTGGGTGAAGAGAGTGAAAGGAAGTTCATGTGGAGTGCAAACTCTGGCATGGACCTACTAGGACAAGTGGCCTCATTTTCTGCTGAAACACTTTGTGATATTCTGTATTAGGAAACTAATTATTAGCGCATCGGATCAGATATATTCACAACATCCTGTCAGTATGGTATAACACACAAAAAAGGTCAGAGTTAAAATGTCATAAGATATAAAGGTAAATTGTATTAAGCAGTTTGCTTTACTGCCTGTTGCAAGAGCTAAAGGCCAAAGCTCCCTTATTCGAATAATAAGACCTGTCTTCAAGCTGCAGTTTTATAACTAAATAAAATGCTGCAGTTTCAAGAGACTTTAATGGCTTTTATTACTTTGGTGATGCTGTTACCTCTCAAATGGAGCCTCAAGGAATCATTGTTTTGAATTAAAACTTTTCATCTTATCCTATCATGCACATCAAAATCCATCAGCAGCTAAGCTTGCAGCCAATCAGACTCTTTGCAGGTTTGTGTCAGCACTGGGGTCAAGTTCAGCTCCAGGGTTTTTCTTCTGCTTCTTGACAGGCTTTTATTTTGCCCTGACACTGCCCTTGGCAAGTGTAAAACTTTCTGAGGTTTACACTATTTTATTTCAGTAGCATATCCGATTTAGATTTATAGCACTCTTTAATCATCCAGCTACAAAGCTGCAGAAAGTGAAGCAGCTTGTTCAATTTCTAGTGCATTTGGACAGCTATCCGACTGATAGACCACCTCATTACTGAAGCCTAAGGCTCCGAATAGGAACTCTATGATGAGGATAAGCTACCACAGGATGCTGAGTAATTGTGGTAATTTACCTGAACAGTTACAAGATATTCTCTTCGCAAATGACATCCAACTTGACTACTGGAATACAATCATGTCTTTTACAGCTTCAGCAGATCAAACCCTAGCCAGAATACTGAAGCTACCATGAATTCAGAAGTTAATTCTACTATGTTGCTTTTCTTTTAACATGTCCAACCTGAAATTTTACCTACCGTTTATAATTGTGCTACTGTCGGTCTTACTGAACAAAAATATTAGTAGCATCATTAACTGGATATTACCAATTTTTATAGGGACGTGTATAAAGACTGCCTGTATAAAGACAGTCTAATCTCATCGCATCTACAAATGGTAATCATTCATTGGCAACATTCCTTAGTTAGATCCTTCCAAAGTGACATTTTATTTAACACTTGTTTTTCATTAAGGTTATCAACAGGAACATTTCACCTGCTTTACACTAGGGTTATACTGTGCTACTGATCCAAAATTGAAAGCTGCAGAAATGATCTGCAGTAATATTTGTGTTGATTAGTTGAAATCATATGCTTATTTACATGAACAGAGCTCTAATCCTGACCTGTAAATTCTGAATCTTTTGAAACGTAACTTCCTCAAAACATTTTTGTTAAATTTGAAGATTACCAAATGCCCACTGTATTATAAGGGTCTGGCATAGAAAGGGTTAATGTGGGACTGGGTACAGTGCTGCCCTTATGAACACATGATTCAATTCTATAGAGCAGTCTTGTATTAGACAGAGGCATGCGTAGAGGCAAGCATGGAGATAGCTCCTAGCTTAGACTTTATACAGTGTATATGTATATAGATAAAAGTAGTTAATAGACACTTACTGTTAAAGTATACGAGACTCAGAGCCTCTTCATGAGACCTACCAAACGACACACAACATCTTACAACATTACAACAACCATCAGGCCTATTACACTTCCTGAATACTATCCAAACCTAGCTTATCACACTAGAATTAAACTCCCAAGAAATGCCAAACCCGAATGGCATGTTACGACCAGGTGGGGAGAGATGGAACGGTTCGCCTCTTTCCGACTCCTCAGTTGGTTATAACAGAGCTTTGAATTTAAAAAGGGTCCAAAATTGCCAATTCAATATGTACTTGACTCTTTGCAGTTTTGTAAGAAATAAGCCAGACATGTTTTCTTGAGTAAACATGAATGGAGTTAGTTGAATTGCTAAAACCCACTCAGGTAAAAGTATTAAAAAATGTTCAACATGTGCAAATACGCCTTCCTTTCGATAATGCCCACGAACACACACTCAAACTCTCAAGCATGCAGAAATACAAATTACAGAATTAAGGAGGATGGTATAAGATTTAAAGTCCATAGAAAAAAATAAATATATGGTCAGTAGTTGAGTGGCACTGCTGGTCAGACACTTCCTTGGTGATCCCTGATGTTTTGCTGTAGGGATGTGGCCATATAATTCAATTGATCCCTTGCGGAGAGTGGTTTTGTGTTGAAATCTTCCTTTAAAATTCTCTGTTTGCAACAGGTAGGCTTCTGGTTGGTTTCTAGCAGTAAACAGGGCTCAAAGCTTTCTTGGGAGGCAAGGGGGGTGGTTTCAAAGAGAGAGAGAAGGGGCAAGGCAGTCGCTCCTGCTGTAGCCAGCCTCAATCTGCCTGTTCAAGTACAAATCCAGCATTCTATCTCTCTCACACACACACACACACACACACACACACACACACTACAGGTTCACATGATCTTGCTGTCTGGTTTGATCACAGCAGCTCACAGAAACCAGTTGTGAGGTACTGTTTAGCCCACATCTGGAGCTTATCTTTAGCCATTGTCAATTTCTAATGTTCCAGCCATTAACTCCTGCATGATCCATCCTCCACCTTGATGAGATAGGAAGGAGCTGCTCATACCTGTGCACAGATGTCATTGTCCGTTTGAGGTCTTCACAAGCCTGTCTCTATGAAGTGGAATGTGGCTTCACAGGTACAAATTAGCAGCTTCAGGGATATGTCCTTTTTTTAAGAAAAGGGGTACAATATGTGAAAATCAGCCAATGAGATATCAAGTTAATGTTCCATAAAGCACATCCTCACAACAGGTGTGAGATGTCTCCTTGGGTCCCACACTGACTTTGGAATTGCAACATTACATAAAATTGGCAGAATATCACGTGGAAACTTGGGTGGCCCCGGTACTTGATTTTCTATTGACTTAAATGGCTGGATAATCATATAAACATGGGCCCAAATTTCTAATACGTGCTAATAGTTTGCAAGGCACCCTGCCAAAAGCATGAAATCAGACAGTTAATCTATCAATGTTCACTTGCAAAGTTCCCATTATTTTACTGCTTTAATATGGTCAGTTACAACCACTCATATATACCACCCCCAACCCCAACAGTGGTTGTAACTAGCTAGAGGCCATCAAGATTATTTTCATATTAATTTCACTGGATTTTGACTCTGATCATTCAAACAAAAAGATAGATAGGCACCTGAGACCAAGATCAAACAATCACCTCTTCCTGAAGCACAGTAGTACTGTTTCTTACTGACTGTTGTTTGATCTTGAAAAGACACATTAAGGCATACTGGAACTTGATGTCAACTTTTCACATTTGTTACTGCCAAGTAGCGTGTGTTCATAAAAGACTTGATGCTGAGTTTGTAGAGACACTCCAGACAGCTCGAGAGATCATTAATAGCAGCAGTTAGATGACACCTAACCATGTTGACTCTAACATTAAAGTAAGATGAGGTGATGAGCCCTGCTTGTTATCTGTATGTTACTTGACTTTTTTTTTAACATATAAATGACCTGAACTTGGATATAAAGAGCACTGTGTCAAAGTTTGAGGAGGATATAAAACTTAGCAACACAATAAAAAGTGAGGATAGACTTCAGGAGAACATAGGAGGCTGCTGAAATAAACAAACACATGGCAGAAATAAATTTAATGCAGAAAAGTGTCAAGCAATGCGCTATGGGAGGAACAGAACAACATAGAGAAGCTGTACAGGTACATTGTCTCAAAACCGGCAACTTCAGGATCAATTTCAGACCTTGTCGGGTTTCAGTCGAGCAGTTGGCACCATGGGCGGTTCAGGTCAAATGGGTTGGGTGGGGTCAAGGGTCGCTCGGAGTGTGGGAATAGATGGGCGAGCAAGTGGCAAAGGGGATAACTAGTCATGAGCCACACTGTGCCAGTAGCACCTAGCCAAATTTTCCAAGTACTTTTTTTATTTTACTTAATCAAAATTGATGCACGACACATTCTAAAAATGTTTGGTTTTCAGACCACTACGATTTTTGGACTGCGCATTTGAGACACTGTACTGTTTAATCTAAATTATATTATTTTGAAGGGTTGCAAAAAATATTTATGAATATTCAGAAATTTTGGAAGATGACAGGGCAAGTTGATAAGGTGGTTAAGAAAATGTATGGGATACCTCACTTTGTAAATAATGGTATTGAAAGCAGAAGTATGGAAGTCATGCTAAACCTTTACAAATTATCAGGCCTCGGCTGAAGTATTGTGTACAATTCTGGACCCCACACTTTAGGGAGGATATTAGGGCATTGTAGAGGAGGCAGAGAAGGTTTTCCAGAATGATACCATAGATGGGGGCCTTAGGTGGAGCAATTGGAGAAGCTGGAATTGTTCTCTTTTGAGCCAAGATATTATGAGGAGTTCTGATAGAGAGAATAGAAAAGAAGAAAGATTTGAATTTATATAGCACTTTATATGACCACTGGACATCTAAAAGTCTGTACAGCCGATTAAGTACTTTTGAGTTATAGTCACTGTTGTAATGTAGGAGATGCAGCAGCCAATTTGTGCACAGCGAGCTCCCACAAATAACAAAATGATAATGACCAGATAATCTGACCTGGTGATGTTGATTGAAGGGTAATTATTGGCCAGGACACCAAGGATAACTCCCTTACTCTTCTTTGAAATATTGCCATGGGATCTTTTTCATACACCTGAGAGGGCAGATGGGACCTCGGTTTAACATCTCATCCAAATGCACCTCCAGCAGTGAAATACTGGAGTGTTAGCTTCGATCTTTGTTCTAAAATCTTCCACTGGGTCTTGCATTTGGAATCGTCTGCTTCAGAGGTGAGACTGCTACCAACTGAGCCACGGCTGATACTGGTAAACAGGGAGAAACTGTTTCCTCTGGGCAGTGGGCCAGTCACCAAATGTCACTAAATTTAAGACATTTGATAGAAGAACTAGAGGGGAAATAAATAAGGTGAAACTTTACACACAGACCACTGTTAAGATCTGGAATACACTACCAAAATGTCGGTGGGATTAGATTCCATAGGAATGTTCAAAAAAACAATTGGACATATGTACTTGAAGATAGTTAATTTGCAGGGTTACAGGACAAAAGGTAGGTAATGGAACTGAATTGGACCACTCTTTCAAAGAGCTGGCACAGGCACAAGGGCCAAATGTCCTTTCTCTGTACTATAAGATTGCATGAACTAGATAAAAAGGCCAATACTCTTAGATTTACAAGACTAACTGTAATCGTCCGGACAATATTAGACCCAAGAATATTTCTTCTACTGGGGCCTCAGACCAACTTAAAACTGGCTTAGGTACATGGTGTAATTGTTATTAGATTAGGTATTCACCATAGACCATGCATGCAACTTATTTTCACTTCCTAATCAGCTTTGACTGTAATGACCGCTAATCATTACCGACTATGCCCATTGTTAAATTTGTGACAGCCGGTTGGGGCAGGAGGGGACCAGGAGTCAATCTTCACTCAGCTTCAGATTTATTCACAAAGTGAAACATTACAACTGTATGCTCCAACTCTACAACTCACCATCTGTGTCAATAAATGTTTCTTTATGCTTTTTTTTGAAAAGCAAATAAACAAATCATCAACCCCTTAAAGGGGCACTTTCATGTTATTTTAAAGAAAAAAAACTTCAATAGAAACTTATTAAATTAAAACGTCAGTGCCAGGGGTGATGATGCACTCCAGCCCGTGTGGTGCCCATCAGTCATGGAAGGCCTCAAGTACACCAGTAGACCCCATGTGCTCCCTCTCCTGGGATGGAAGCTAGGTAGGCAGTCAGGCAAAAATGACCCCCTCAACTGCTCGCAGTCTGGAGCTGTTAATGGCAATTTTGGCCAGGACCAAGAACAGACTAACTGCCCCCACCCCCCCACCCCCTGCATTGGGATCAAAGATCAGGAGCTTGGGGCCGACTGTCTCTCTAGACTCTTTTGAGTATAAAGTAGTAGGGTTCCCCCTGCCACCTACACCACCGCCCCCCCCACCACCCCCCCTCAACCCAACCAGGCTGCAGGCCTGGTTTACCTGGTGGATGTCCACATGGCATGGTCCCTGCCAGCCACTAGTTGAATACCAACAGCAGCGGGTTTAAGTGGCCATTAAATGGTCACTTAAGATTTTTGATTGGCTTCAGCTTGGGAAGACCATCCTTGAGCCTTCCCACCCCAGACTTAATTGGGTGAAGGGGTTGGGGGAAATCAGGAAGGCAATGGGATATCCACCCCGCACATTTCTACAGCCCCCTCCAATTCCCATCCCACCTCCAGGAGAGCATTAAATTCCACACTCTGCTTTATCAAAAATTGCTCATGGGCTCTGCTCTGCTTTGATCTTCCTAGCACAACCCAGCTTCCGGTCCATCTTCGACCTTTCCAACCTTGCTTGCAGACCAACTTTAATCCAACCTCCATCACAGTGCACAGTGATAAAGTGCCACATAAAAGCTCAAGATATGGGGGTAACATATTGGCACGGATAGAAGATTGGCTGGCTAACAGGAAGCAGAGAGTTGACATAAATGGGTCTTTTTCTGATTGGCAGGATGTGACAAGTGGTGTGCCAGAGAGATCATTGCTGGGTCCTCAACTCTTTACTAGTTATATAAATGACTTGGATAAAGGGACCGAAGGAATGGTTGCAAAATTTGCTGACAGCACAAAGATAGGTAGGAATGTAAATTGTGAAACAGACAAAAGGGGTAGAATTTTTCCGCGGCGAGCTGGGGGGCGGTGCCCACTCGCCGACGTGAAAATGATGCGGAATGACATCAGTGGGAACCCCCAGCATCATCCCGCCCTATTTAAATATTCAGGAAGGTGGGGGGACAGCGCAATCAGCTGTCTGCCTGCCGACCTGTCAATGGCCAATTGAGGCCATTGACAGGATAATGAAAACAATTAAAGGACCTGCCCGTCCAACCTTAAGGTTGGTGGGTAGGCCAGGAGCCCCAGCGGGCTTCTGAAAAAACATGAAACCTCATCCACCGGCTAAATGAGGACTCATGTCAGTTTTAAAAAACTTTAATAAAGTTTTTGTGAAATTTATTAAGATGTCCCATCTCGTGTGACATTGTCACATGAGGGGAACAAGTTAATAATTTTTTATTTATCTATTTTTAAACTTTCAAATACTTTCAGCGATCTCCGCGAGGCAGCACTTAGTCTCAGGGAGATGTGCGCTCTTTCACGTGCATGTGTGAAAGAGCGCACTCTACCACTTCCTGTCGGGCGACCTGCTGGGCAGGCCTCAATTGGCCCGCCCACTTAAAATGGTGGCAGTGCCCATTTCGGCAGCAGTGATTGGCTGTCCGCCCGCCCGCCATCAAGGGCAAAATTCTGCCCAAGGAGTCTACAAAGGGACATTGTTAACATAGGTTAAGTGAGTGGGCAAAGACCTGGCAAATGGCGTATAATGTGGGCAAATGTGAAATCGTCCATTTTGGCAGGAGGAATAAAAAAGAAGTGTATTATCTAAATGGTGAGAGATTGCAGAGCTCTGAAATTCAGAGGAATCTGGGCGTCCTGGTGCATGAATCACAAAAGGTTAGTCTGCAGGTAAAGCAGGTAATTAGGAAAGCTGATAGAATGTTAGCATTTATTATGAGGTGAATTGATTACAAAAGTATGGAGATTATGCTTCAGTTGTACAGGGCACTGATGAGACCACAGCTGGAGTATTGTGTACAATCTCCTTGTTTAAGGAAGGATGTAAATGTGTTAGAAGCATTTCAGGGAAGGTTTGCTAGACAGGAATGGGTGTGTTGTCTTATGAAGAAAGGCTGGACAGGTCAGGCTTGTATCCACGAGTTTAGAAGAGTAAGAGGCGGCTTGATTGAAACCTTTAAGATCTTGAGGGGTTTTGACAGGGTGGATGTGGAGAGGATGTTTCCTCTTTTGGGAGAATCTAGAACTAGGGGACACTGTTTAAAAATGGGGGGGTCACTCATTTAAGACAGAGATGAGGAGAAATTTTTTCTCTCAGAGGGTAATGAATCTTTGGAGCTCTCTTCCGGAAGAGGTGGCGGAAGCAGAGTCTTTGAATATTTTTAAGGCAGAGCTAGATAGATTTTTGATTAACAAGGGGATGAAAGGTTATCAGGGGCAGGTAGAAATGCAGGGTTGAGGTTACAATCAGATCAGCCATGATCTTATTGAATGACGGAGCAGGCTTGAGGGGCCGAGTGGCCTACTCCTGCTCCTAATTTGTATGTTCATATGACCCTTGTCTTCCCCCAGAGACTCATGAATTATCCATGCTCCCTTTTGAAGCTGCAACAGAAGCAGCATGGGTCTCATCTTTCAAGTCATTTTTCAGACTCTCAGCACAAAATCCTACCTCAGCTCTCTCCCTACGTTTCAGGCAACTTTTCCCTCAAAAGAGCCTTAGTCACCTTGGCCCTACTTAGAATTCTTCCCAATCTATTTCTGACTCCCAAAACACAACTCTTTGACCAAACTTTTCCCAAGTATAGACTTGGTACCCATTTCTTTTCTCCTCATTGGTCTACTCTTGGGATGTTTTCTTTTCTACATTACTAACATTATAAATGCGAGTTGCTGTTGTATAAAACATTCTTAGAGTTTCTTTGAAAGGGTTCTTCTAATTTATACAGAATTCTTGGTAGTTTTGTCTAGACCCACTAGCAGCTAATCTAGGATTGCCCAAATGACCTAGGGAATGATCTTAAAATAAAAGCAAAATACTGCTGATGCTGGAAATCTGAAACAAAAACAAAAATAGCTGGATAGGTGGAGGCAAAGAAGAGAGAGATTTCTTTGCCTCCACCTATCACAGGCCCTCTATCCAGCTCTACCTGTCCCACCCCCCTCAACCAACTTATATTTCACCTCATTTTTATGTTTCCTTAGTTCTGATGAAGAGTCATACGGACTCAAAATGTTAACCGTATTCTTCTCCGCAGATGCTTTGTCAGACCTGCTGAGTTTTTCCAGCTATTTTTGTTTGTGTTAGGGAATGGTCTTCCCTCCTTTCAGTCCTGTTCTTGCTTTGCCTTTGTTGAATTAGTCCTCGAAACTGTGCACATGCATGCACTATTTGAGGGCTGGATCAAAGTCAGCTACGATGTTCATCATGGTCCAATATTTGCTGACACCCATAGCCTGTGTTCCAGTAATAAAAATATGCACTAAAAAGAGAGTAGCTAGCAACCCACGGAACTGCTCTCTGGTATGGGTTCACATGTTCAGAAGGTGGGAGAGAACTGGAGAGAAATGGAAAACAAAATTGCATGAAATAGGCCTGCTGATTATAAAGCAATTTATATGAACAAGCAAAGGGTTTAAATTCAGTTATGAGAGCAGCACGGTTACCACTAAGTCATCCTTTAGCTTCACACCACATGAATCCCAAACAGAACTTTTCAAGAACAACATGAATACAGAAAAGCCATCAACCTGAAGATTGGTGTGGAAAATGTTAATAAGGAATGGTGTGTGCGTTTTGTGCTTTGTTCACACTCGCCTGTGAATTACTCAATGCTCTCGTCCCTGTCACCACTTTGCTTGGCAGGTGTGAAATATTAATTGCATCACTGGAGAGTAGCTGGCTCTGTCATGTCTGACCACAGTCATACTCCTTGGTAAATATAATTATACGGGTCCTGTTCTTTAATCAGCACTCACGAGCTGATTAATTAGAAACAGAGGGTTCCTCTTTGCAAAGGTATTTTGCTAATTGCAGGAGAAAAAGGAATGAATTCATCATGTTTTTTGTTTTCGTTCCACCCCATCTCTTGCAGACATACAATCGCATCATGATGCATGTCCCAGCTGACAGCAGCAGATGCTCATAAAAGGGAGATGGAGTGATTCACTGAGGCTTCAAATGCAAAGTTTCAGCAACTTTTGAAGTCTGGCATTTTTAAGTTTTAATGGAATTATTAACAGTTTTCTTTTATTTGATTAATTCTAATTTTATTTCAATATTCCTTATTCTCCCACCCTCACCATGCTTCTATGTTAACACTTTCTCAATAATTCAGTTAAATTTCATTTGCTCGCTAAATAAAGAAAAGATGATGCTACATATTTTTAGAGCACTCTATTTGCTAGGAACTTAACCCAATAGCTGTGCACATTATTTAAAGATACCAGCCTATTCAAAGTAATTAATTTTACATTCATATAATGGTAAAATTGGAAGCAACAGCCCTGTTACCTTTCTTTCTCTAAAAGGTTATAACTCCCAATGCTTCACTGACTGGTGGTTTTTCAAATTGTTTAAAAAAAATCAAAGAATTTACAGGATGAGAGCAAGAGAAGCTGAAGTGGCCACAAGTTAGGCATAGGCATAAATGACATATCAGAGAATCATAGACCCCGATTTAAATTCCATGGCGGACTGGGAGTAGGGTAACGCTTGTTGAGTTAAAACAAATAAACTAAATTAACAAAATTAGGATAAATCAGGCACAGCCCCTAATTCAGGTCAGCTGTAAAACCAAGAACAAAGTTTAAAGGAAACTTACAAACTTTAAACCAAAATGTGATTAAAGGGGTCAATAAAGCACCCCAGTCCCCGCGGTGCCCACCGAGCACGGAAGGCCTCAAGTGTGCCGGCAGACACCTGGGAGTAGGGTAGCGGGACCAAATAGCATGAGATGTTAATAGGATCCAAGCCAGTTGCTGAAGCCAAAACCAAGGCACAGAGCTTTTCTTTATTGAGAGAGTTCATTGGCTTGTTCGGTCTCATTGGTTTCCTCTCACTCAACCCAGTGTCCTAGCTATCCCCTATTTATATGTGCTCCAAAGACAATTAATACCAATCACCTGTTTCTCTTAACCTTAACAATGTAATTGACAAGACATTAATGAACCTTAACAATGTAATTGACAAGACATTAATATGGGGAACTTGGAGGTTCATCTGTCGGTAGCTTTTTAACTATAATTTTACTTGCCTTCCAATCAGTAGCAGCAGGTATGACGTGGACCTGCAAGTCACAATCGCAACAGCAGTGTTTAAAGGGGTCACTCCATACTTACAATTTGAAGGAGTTTGGAGTTGGGAAACACAAGAGCAGGAGGTGTCAGAATAAAGTCCAAATGGGGCAAAAACTGTGCCTTGTTTCAGTGATACCTCCTTGGGGTGTGCTGCGGGCGGCTGTGAGAAATCAATGAGAGATACCATTCCTTTGCATTGGGAGGAAGATGCGTGCAGCTGAGGCCAAGAGGGCATGGTTGGAAGTGGCAGAGGAGCTCAGCAGCAGGAATATGGTGTCATGCTCCTGGATACAGTGTAGAAAGTGCTTAATGACCTAACCAGATCAGGAAAGGTCAGGTGAATATAGTGGTACATTCCTTTTCAGCCTGCTGTGTGCATGAAGCTACCCCCTCACTCTGCATTGTCGAGCCTACTCCAGCACAGCTTACCTCACACTCATTTAACTTGCAGGTACACCCCTCCTTCTCTTCCTCACATCCCCATCTATTCACCCACTGCTCCCAGTCTCTTATCCTTATGCAAAACCATGCCTCTCCCTCATAGCCACCCTCGACAAATGCTTTCCATCCATTGGATGAAGAAGTGCTATTACACTCAGTCATACATCTCTTCTTCCTCTTCTTGCAGAGTAAGAGAGCTGGAGAGGGCCCTCCAGATGTCTGACAAGTGAAGAAGAGATGGCACTTGAGATCAATTGAGTTTCTGCACCCTTGGCAGTTGAAGATGCGTACCTCCAGCTACCTGGAGAAACACTTAAGTAGAAGCCACCCACAAGTCACATGGCACTCAGTCATGTTGACTTGGTCTTGGCAGTGAGCCCCTGGTTCAATTGCCAATATCACCTTTAACCTGTGTTGGGAATTACTTCAGGAATCACCTTGATTGGCCACTTTAACCTTGACAAAAGCCCGAACATGGGCATAAAAGGTCTCATGGCACTATTTGGAAGAGGTTCAGGGGAATTATCCATGGCCAATATTTATCCCTTAACCAGCATCATTAAAAGTCAGGTTGTCTGGTCATTATCACATTTCTGCTTGTGGGATCTTGCTCTGTGCAAACTGACAGCCGCATTTCTTATATCACAATAATGACTATGCTTGAAAAATCTTTTATTTTGGCCTTGGGATGCCCGGTGCCATAAAAGGCGCTATGTAAGTGCAAGGCTTTCTTTTGTTGGTCCATTTATTGTAATTCTCTCATGTGTTATGGACCGTGATGCATGCCAACTGATGAAGTTTTCATGGTGGCCATTTCGGCATACTTTTACACATTCTGTACTCCTACCCATCACCTGAAAAAAACTAATTAAGCAAAAGCCTGTTAACCTATAGAAAAATATGATAACTATCATGACAATAAATTGTTGGAAATGCAAAGCAAGTATGTTAGCATCTGGTACCGAATGAAAACCTGTCTTTTTATCCCCGATGTTGATTGACCTGCTTTGTGTTGCCAGTATTTTCTATTTTTCTTTCTGATTTACAGATGATATATGTCTAGAGAATGAAGAAACATCGCTTAAGGAAGTGACAGCCCATCAGTTTCCTCAGTTGACAGTGGATGGTTTTGATGTAATAATGACGGACATAAAGGGAGAGCCTTTCAGCATGGATTAATTGCTTGATGTGCACAACAGTCTTCACTGGGCTACAAAACTACGAAGGGTAATAAAAAATAAAATCCAAATACAGACCATTTTAATCATTTCTCAATGCTCCTTCAATGCGCCTGTGGAATCATCTTTAAAGTTATGTAAAAAAGTGAACTATATGAAAACCCTTTTTCCATTACATGGAATAATCCAACTGAGGTCTTAAATCAAAATAATATTTTTCATTGATAAAATAAATTCCAAACTGAGCCTTTGTAAAATTTATCCAATTTGGTTGTCACCATAAATGACAGACAAACCCCCATGTATATATTTCAGGTTGTGATATTTTTGAAAGGCAGGTTTTTGTTTCTTTCATTGCTTGCAATAAGGTTGCACCCAGGTAGGCTCTATCAAGTGATGACTTTTCTGAGGAATGCAATATTTTCAACATATCTAGGGTAGATTTTGGACTGCTAATATAAACTCAAATTGATCTTCAGGATTTTTGAAAATAACTCTTCATATATTATTGTATTATCATAATACTTGCTGATAGCATTAACTCCCTGCTATATGGAAGTTTAGATGTACCTTGTGCCTGTGAGCAGTGGACTGAACTTATGTTGTATACTGTGGATGCTGTTTATTCATATGCTAATAAATTCTGATAATCTTGGGAAAGTAAGCCACACAAGCACAATTATAGTCCATCTGCCCATCACAAGTTCATATCCTACAAAAGTAATCCTCATGAACTCAAGATCTCTTGCTGTCACCAGTCTCACCTTATAGTTACCAGTGCAAGTTAGTCATTTGGCATGAAACAAGCAATTACCTTCAGGTAAGCAGTGGGGTAATTTCCTACATCTGGTGCAATAGGAGTTGCTTCGCTGAGTTTTGAATTAAGGCATGTCATTGGGATGGTGCAAAATTGGTCCTGGTAGCATCTGAAGAAATCAACCTGCAACTAAGCTGTCAGTATTTAACAATCCCTTTAAATGGCATTAGTATGGGGTCTTCCCCATTGCCAAATATGTGTTCAGCTAGGCAAGGTTAAGAGATGATGTTAAGTAAAACATTGAGCTCAAAAATGACATTGCTGGCATCAAGTCCATGGTGCACGCTGATTCATGTCATGATCTACCTATTCTGCTACTCTGTCCGTGCAGTGAAGCTCTTGCCAAGACAGCATCCAATGTGCTTCAATCCACAAATTTGTTCAGGAGCTCTTAGGGCAGTTGTAACACCCCTAAAGTGGATACTAATAAACCAATTTCTCGCTCCTCTATGTGTTCAAATGGAAGTTATCCAGAATTATTACAGATACAGTGATGGATAGATCAACAGAACCAGAAAAGTAATGAGTACTCCCAGTTTTACTTAAAAATAGAGATTGAGAGATTTATATTACCCAGATTGGACAGTGCCAAAAACTGGAGGCATATCAGAGCTGGTTGTCACTGTACTCAGATAATCGAAAAAAAATCTTAATATACAATGGTTGTTCCAAAGTTGAAAATATCTCTTCTTCCCTCCTTATTTTAAATTTCTGCTTCATACCAAACTAACAAAAGAGGGAGACATACAACATGTTTATTGATTACACTATTTTTCTACTGCAAGACATGTCCGATGTATGTCTGCACATTCATAACCCCTGAATCCTCTGGATTTCAGCTCAGTATAAAAACTGAGAAGTAAGTAAATAATACATATGAAGTTTGTCATAAAATGTTATAATGTCAAGAAAATCAGTGTGACATTTTGACATCGCTAGCGAATAGTTCCATCTGAAATAATAAGTATTAATAAAAGACATGTCAAAGCCCTGATACATGGTTGAAACTGAGTATTATGATTCAAAACCTATTTAACAGGACCTTTCTCTCTTAAAAAAATGTAAAGGTTATTTCTTCTTTTTATTTTCATGTGTGTTTTTATCTCCTTTTCTTTCTCAGTCAGGGCCTGATGCCTGTATCTGAGATACCAAGTGCATTACTCGCTCAGAGATGCGGGCAATGCTATCAGGCATGAGGAACTGTGTGTGTGGCTCTCCTTCTAATTCCCTAATTAACACTCCACATCACTGTTGGATTTCTTTAAAATAAATATTTTTTTTATTCATTTACAGGATGTGGGCGTTACTGGCTAGGCCAGCATTTATTACCCATCCCTAATTGTCATTGAGATGGCAGTGGTGAGCTGCCCTCTTGAACTGTTGCAGTCCATGTGGTGTAGGTACACCCTCAGTGCAATTAGGAAGGGAGTTCCAGAATCTTGACCCAGCAACAGTGAAGGAACCGTGATGTATTTCCAAGTCAGGATGGTGAGCGGCTTGGAGGGGAGCTTCCAGGTGGTGATGTTCCCAAATATTTGCTGCCTTTGTCCTTCTAGATGGTAGCGGTTGTGGGTTTGGAAGGTGCTATCTAAGGAGCTTTGGTGAGTTTCTGCAGTGCATCTTATAGATGGTACACACTGCTGCCACTGAGAATCAGTGGTGGAGGGAGTGAGTGTTTGCGGAAGGGAAGCCAATCAAACGGGCTGATTTGTCCTGGATGGTGTCAACCTTCTTGAGTGTTGTTGGAGCTGCACTCATCCAGGCAAGCAGAGAGTATTCCATCACACTCCTGACTTGAGCTTTGTAGATGGTGGACAGGCTTTCAGGAGGTGTGTTATTCGCTGCAGGATCCCTAGCCTCTGACCTGCTCTTGTAGCCACAATATTTATATGGCTAGTCCAGTTCAGTTTCTGGTCAATGGTAACCCCCAAGATGTTGATAGTGGGGGATTCAGCGATGGTAATGCCATTGAACATCAAGGAGTGATGGTTAGATTCTCTCCTGTTGGATATGGTCATTGCCTGGCACTTGTGTGGCGCAAATGTTTCTTGCCACTTGTCAACCCAAGCCTGGATATTGTCCAGGTTTTGCTGCTTTTGGGCATGGACTGCTTCAGTATCTGAGAAGTTGTGATTGGTGCTGAACATTGTGCAATAATCAGCGAACATTCTCACTTCTGACATTATGATGGAAGGAAGGTCATTGATGAAGCAGCTGAAGATGGTTGGGCCTAGGACACTACCCTGAGGAACTCCTGCAGCGATGCCCTGGAGCTGAGAAGTTTGACCTCCAACAAACACAACCATCTTCCATTGTGTTAGTTATGACTCCATCCAGTAGAGAGTTTTCCCCCCGATTCCCATTGACTCCATTTTACCTAGAGCTCCATCAATGTCACACCTGGTCAAATATGGCCTTGATGTCAAGGGCAGTCACTCTCACCTTACCTCTGGACTTCAGCCCTTTTGCCTATGTTTGAACCAAGGCTGTAATGAGGTCAGGAACTGAGTGGCCCTAGCAGAACCCAAATTGCGTGTCAGTGAGCAGGTTATAGCTAAGCAAGTGCCTCGTGACAGCACTGTTGATGACCCTTTCCATCACTTAACTGATAATGGAGAGTAATTGGCCAGATTGGATTTGTCCTGCTTTTTGTGTAGAGAACATACCTGGCAATTTTCCATATTGCCGGGTAGATGCTTATGTTGTAGCTGTACTGGGATTTGATTTTCAGTTGGACCGCTTTCAATTTTAAGAGCATGTATTCCTTTCTTTCATCAGGCTTTTTTAATACATCCTGGTTCTTCATGAATGAGCAACTGACTCCAGAGCTGTGGTGGATCTTTTTGATGGTCTTGGGCAGCAAGCCTAATGCATCTATGAAACAAATCACTTAGATATACTGCAGTATATCCACTGGTTGAAGACACTAATACTTGGGGACATAGCCTAAAAATTAGAGCCAGATCTTTCAAGGGTGAAGTTAGGAACACATCCACATTGCAAAGGGTGGCAGATGTTTGGAACTCTCTTCTTCAACCAACAGCTGATGCCTAAATCAATTGTTAAATTTAAACCTGGGATTGATAGATTTTTATTAACCAAAGGCTCTAAGGGATATGAGGCAGAGGCAGGTATATGGAGTTAAGTCACATATCAACCATGATCTTGTTGAATGGCAGAACAGGCAAGAGGGGCTAAATGGCCTAGTCCAGTTTCTATGTTGCAATTGTTTTGGACTGAGAATTTTTTTACTTTCATTCCCAGAAATTTCAAAAGATAATCCAAGTAATTGTGTCGCATTTACATTTTTTTAGACCATATTAACTATTGATTAGCTTGGCAATGAATGAGAGAGAAAGTTTAAAGTAAAATGAATCTCCTTAATATTTTGGTTTAGTAAAGGTAGTTCATTGAATCAAATCCAATGTCTCACTTATCATTTTTGAATCTCTTAAATTCTATAAGCCTATGAGAAACCCATAGTAGCTATTGGTACCTTTAATAAGCTTTGAGCAATCATTCTCACTTATGACCACTCTTTGTCATAACACTACATAGCAGCACATACAGAATACAAAGCTAGCAGGGACCTATATACAGTCTGGTCACATAAAGGCAGATAATGTACACATCAAGAGGGGCTCCAATCTGAATTGAGGAGAATCAGTTTTTTTTTCCTTATTATTTATTTATTTTTTTATCTGGGGTTCAAATTCAGGCAAAGATAAAAGCAAAATACTGTGGATGCTGGAAATCTGAAACAAAAACAAAAATTGCTGGAAAAACTCAGCAGGTCTGACAGCATCTGTGAAGAGAAAGACAGAGTTAACATTTTGAGTCCATATGACTCTTCCTGGACTCTTCCTTAACTCTGTCTTTCTCTCCACAAATGCTGTCAGACCTGCTGAGTTTTTCCAGCAATTTTTGTTCAAATTCAGGCAAACAGTTATAATTTTCATGGGCCTGAAAGGAGAAACATTGTAACTCATCCAAAATGAGAACTTCCAATGCAGCTTTTCAGATGAACTGCTTATATATTGAAAAAGAGAGAGAATTTATTCCAATGTAGAAACGCACAAATGAGTGGAAGCAAAATGCATTAGAGTCATGCTGATCGGTTATTACTGGGGCAAGTGATTATTAATGTTCAGATCCTTAGGAGCTTATGCAAACACGAGGAATTCAGGCGGCAAACAGGACTATGCATGAAAAGTGTAGAAAGTCAGAGGATATATCAGAGGACGGATCATCCCAGTAAATCACCTGTCTTGCTAATGTTCATAATTACATGTACCTGCTTCTGGCTTTGCTCAGTAATCTTTAAACTGATTAGAATTTGCAGTTTTCTCATTAATACTGAGCACAGGATTCAATAAATTTCAGCTTCAAAATAGAAATATGACATTCTGTATGGGTCAAAACAAAATGCAATTTCTGTTGACAAGAGATCTGACGATATATTGAGACGGGAACTGCAGATTTTTTTTTCATTTTCATCAAGAAAGTTCAGTAACAAATGAAGATTTCCCCAGCCTCCCTGAAAATACAATTTAATATGATGTTCCATATTCACCTGGTTCAGTAAAGCTTTTTGAACCAAATTCACTTTTTTTTTAAATAGCCTCCAGTTACTGCAGCACATTCAAAGTTATCAATTCCTATTTTCCATGTCTTTGACTGTTTATATTGCTTTTTTTTATAAGGATTTTACCACCAAAAGCATGACGATGTATATTACGGGATTGCCAACTAAATGGAACAGTAATAACATACTGTATAATACTTGACATCAGGGATTATGACACATTTACAGACATAGCAGAGGAGTTATTGTCATTGCAAGGCCATGCACATGGGCTGCAAAGGATAGAAGGTGTTTAGGTGGAGTACTTAAATATTTGTTCTGATATGTGATGTTTGAGCATATTGAAGGGCCAATATCACAGTGGAAGCCTTAGGAAAGGCAGTGCAAGTTATCTGGGGGCCATATTTCAATGGGAGTTGATAAACCCTTAAGGATGATAGCAGAAAAAAGGAGTGGAGGGGGAAGTTTTTCATCTTAAACTAAACGGTACGTTTCTTAACGAATTATAAGGCCTCGAAATTTGGATGCACATTGTTTGTTCATTGGGCACAAAATGGCCTTTTAAAACTCCAATAGGAAGTGCACACTCCTTATAAGCTGTAAGTGCATTGTCTGCTATGTTGGTTCTAGACAAAAGAATAGACATTCAAGTCTCATGCCTAAAACAAGTGTTTGTCTTGACTAACTCCAGACTTCCCAAAGCCTGTCCACCATCGACAAGGCACAAGTCAGGAGATGATGGAATACTCTCCACTTGCCTGGCTGAGTGCAGCTCCAACAACACTCAAGAAGCTCAACACCATCCAGGACAAAGCAGCCCACTTGACTGGCACCCCATCCTCCACCTTAAACATTCAGTCCCTCCACCATTGATGTACACTGGCAGCAGTGTGTACCATCTTCAAGATACATGGCAGCAACTTACCAAGGCTTTTTCAACAGCACCTTCCAAACCCATGACATCTACCAGTTAGAAGGACAAGGGCAGTAGATACATGGGAACACCACCACCTACAAGCTCCCTTCCAAATCACATACCATCCTGAATTGGAACCATATCTTCATTCCTTCAAAATATTGGAACTCCTTCTCTAACAGCACTGTGGGTGTACCTACACCACATGGACTGCAGTGGTTCAAGATGGCAACTCACCACCACCTTCTCAAGGGCAATTATGGATGGGCAATAAATGCTGGTCTAGTCAGTTAAGTCCATATCCCGTGAGCAAATAAATTTTAAAAAGTTTTCTTGTTTATGCAAATTAGGGACCTAATTCAGTTGTTGCTCAGTTTTTACCACCGACTTCATTCGGAAAGCCAGTATACATGGACCTAATGGGTGGTCTTAAAGGGACCACAATTCAGACCACATAAGGCAACATTTTAATATATACATTCAAGAATGCTCCTCACAACCCCATATTCAATGCTTGCATGTCATTGCCAGCCAACACGCAGACCCCCCAGATCATGGCTTTTACCAAGACTCTGTCTCCACTTCTCTAACCCAACCTCTGATTTCTCCAATTAACCAGTCCTCTTATATTTGATCCCATTTGCTCGAACAAACCATCTTCGGTACCGTATTGACTCAGTGCTGTACACATGGGACAGAATCTTCTGCCTGTTGGGTTGGCTGGTCGGGAGCGGGCATGGAGCTGATTGCCGCCTGCGATTGGCTGCGCACCGCCATTTTACGTGGGCAGGCCAATTAAGGCCCGCCCAGCGTGACGCGCACCCGATAGCGTTCAGCGCTCCCTGTGCGGACAGGGGGAGAAGGGAAAGTTGGGGCCTGCGCTCTTTCACACATGTGTGTGAAAGAGCGCAGAAATCTCCCTGAGGCATGGAGCTGCCACAGGGAAATTAAGTTCACTTTTAAAGTTTGAAAAAAAACAATAAAATTATTCAGACATGTCCCCTGATATGGCAATGTCACACGAGCTGGGACATGTTTGTGAATTGTCAAAATTTTAAAAATTTATTTAATAAAACCTGCATGAAACCTCATTCCGCCTGTGGATGAGGTTTCATGCAAAACTCAAAGGCCACTTGGGCTCTTCGCCTGCTCGCCAACCCTTAAGGTTGGACGGGCAGCCCTGTCAATTGCCTAAATTGGTTCATTAATGGCCTTAACAGGCATTTGACAGTTCGGCGGGTGAGCAGCTGACTCTGGCGTGCACCCGCCAAGTGAAAGCTCAGAACAACGCTTGTTGACGTCGGGATGCACGCCCAATGTCACCGTGTGTCATTTTACAAAGAGAAAATTCTGCCCAAGGTGGATTTTTGGGCTCCCATTTTCAAAGGTTCAGCCTTTTTCCCATGAACAGCATCAGTGCTCTCATCCAAGATTGGCCCTGCTAATTTTTAAATTGTTTTAAATAATCAGCATAACCAAGACCAGGCCTTTTAGTACGGTTTATATTCCATCCTAAATTGTGGTGATGTTTATTCCTAGAAACCATCACTACCCTGCACATCCAAATTATGAGCTATTGGCTGAGGGGTTCAGGGAGGGAATTGCAGAGCCGAGGGTCTAGACAGCTGATGGAGCAAACGAAAGTGGGGATGCACAAAATGCCAGAGTTGGAGAGCATAGAGATTTCGGAGGGTTGTGGAGTTGGAGGAGGCTACAGGGATATTGAAGAGTAAGGCCCTGGAGGGATTTGAAAACAAGGGTGAGAGGTTTTGCCAGACTTTGAGTCAATGTAGTTCAGCGAGCACAGGGCAGATGGCTGGACAGGACTTGGTGAGAGTTAGGATACAGACGACAGAATTTTGGATGAACTCAAGTTTACGAAGGGTGCAAAGTGGGAGGTTGGCCAAGTGAGCATTGGAATAGTTAAGTCTAGATAACATACCCTGAAGTTAAATAAAATTAAAACATTCACTCAAACCAAATATGTGAGAGAATGCCCAGTAACAGTAACTTAAAATAAAGGGAAACATTTTAAAATAATTATTTTATTTAATATTTTCTGTCTGAAAGCATGAACTGATTTTGAAATGAGGGTATTTTAATTAATGTTTTTAACTATTTCATAGATTCAGGATTACTTACAATGGGTATGTTGGCCAGAATTGTGATGAGTCCTGATAGAAACAGGTCAGCCTCCATTTACGGTGTTTCTTTATTTAATAAAGACACCTATTTGAGAAAGTACTGCTTTCGGAAAAATAGACTTTCTTTTCATACAGACAGAATAAAGACATGCTTTTCTATAGGGCTTTTCAGAACCATCATATCTCAAAGCACTTTACAGCCAATAAAGTACTTTCAAAATGTCATCGCTGTTGTAATGTAGGAAACACAACAGCCAATATGTGCACAGCAAGTTCCCACAAACAGCAATGTTATAATGACCAGATAATCTGTTTCTGCAATGTTGATTGAGGAATAAATATTGGCCAGAACATTTGGGAAAACGCCGGTGTTCTTCTTCAAAATAGAGTCATGGGATCTTTTGCATCCACACAAGCAAGAAGAATGGGGGTCTTAGTTTAATAACTCAACTGAAAGACAGTACTTCAAATAATGCAGCACTCCATCAGTACTGCAGTGGAGTGACAGCCTTGACTTTTGTTCTTAAGCCCTGGAGTGGGACTTGAACCCAGAATGTCATAACTCAGAGGCAAAAGTACTACCAGGTGAGCCACAGTCAACAATTTTCTTACTCAGTAGGGACTGGCCACTATTTCCTGGCCAGAGGAGACCGAATTCCTAAAAGAGAAACTTCAATTGTTAACCTGAGACTATTGTCTGAGGCCTGGATTTTCACTTCAGTGTGCAGAGACAGGACATTTCCTGGCTTTGCGAACCTAACTTGGGAAAAAGAAGAACAGAAGATTGGATTTTCATTCTGAGGGGTGATGGGCTGGATTAGAAGTCAGACCCACCACCCCCAGAATGAATGTGGAGGCTGCTGGGTGTGGAGGCAGGTTGGGCAGACCCTGTGCTCCGGCACTTTGTTGAAATTATTTTAAAAATGATTAAAGTAAAAATAGCCCTCCAGACCTCACCCCGCACACGCCCACACATTCCCCATGACCTCTCATACTCCCAATTCCACCCTATGCCCCTTAACCCATCCCCATAGCCCCTCATACACTCATGCCAACCCATGCCTCCTACTCATCCCAAAGGTCTTTTATAGCCCCATGCCAACTTAGTGTCAACTAATGCCAATCCATGCCCTCTGCCCACCACCCTTAGCTATTACTCCCTTCATACCAACTTACCTAGTTTCCACCATGTGCAATCCTCAGCAGCCACGCTAATATTAAATAAACTTGGGTCTATTAATGACATCACTATTTACAAAAAATACTGTCCTTGATAAAAAATACAATATATGAAAGTCCCTTCAACTGATCACTTATGAAAACAAATATTTCACTTAAGAACTTAATCACTTTTAAAAACAAACATTTCCATTTTCTAAATAACTGGAGCTTAACAGGCACCCCACTGTGATAATGTTAGGTTGTAAAATCAGCCATGCAGCAGAAATCCTATAATGATAACGCTCAGGCTTATGTCAACAGACAGAGTGAAATAGCAGGCAATGATTTCTTTTAAACTCCACACATTTTTTTAAATTTAATGCCCAGCAGAGTTAAATCAACTTTGACAGTTCTAATGAGCTGTGACTGTTCCAATGAAAGTTGACAGTCCTTTGATAGCTTCACAGTTCTTCGCCAGTGTTGACTGTTCTTTGCAGCTTGACAATTCCAATGAGTTTATGCACTTTTTACACGCAATTGTGTTTACTTTTAACAATCTCAAAGGGTGCCTTACCTCTCCAGAAGGGTGCCTTATCTTTTCCAAAGCTTTCCCAGGACCTTATCAACAAGGGTCCTTTACCTCTCCAAACCTGTCTCTCCAGACAAATCCACAAAATTCAGATCTGTTCCTACCATGTCTAATCTGCACACTTTGGATTTCAAATGCGTACCTCACAAAAGTCACACAAGTGGAGGCAGCTTCTGATTTATATAGGCAGCTGTCTCCATTAACCATGGATGTGCAATTATTAACACGGCCCCATGACATTCCCCCCACCCCCGCCTTTGAAAATGGCAGAAGGTTCGGGGGTGGGACTTTGGGATTGGGGCCTCTGTCAGAATTTTCACACAGATGGAGAGGCTCTTAGTTTGCACAAAAATTCAAGCCAGACTGTTGCTTCCCAAAAATTAGTGGACTGGGGTCATAACAGAGGTTAAAATGCAAAAACAAATCTACGTCAGAGACTCAACCCATTTCAAACCCAACCACTTCCACTTTCGAAGAGCTGGGATACGAGATGGGTGACTAATCCACTCATGGAAAGTGTGTTGGCTATTTAACTATTATAATGAGGCTACTTGCTTTCATTTTGACAGTCATTGGTTCATTTGATAAATAAAAAGCACCTTTTCATTGATGGTCTTGTGTCAAATGCAAATTACCATATGGATACATTTGTTGAGCGAAGATAAAAATAAATTATGGCAACCAATTTTGATCTCAGAAATGGTACTACCACTAAACACATTAAAGAGACAGTGCTGCTATCAGGAATATTCCTACAAATAAAGAGTTACAATGAATTATTGTAACTTTAGCATCCGCTCCATTCTTGAATAAACTTAGATGAATTTGACAATAATTGGCTGCTAAATTAAATTGCATTGGGAAGCCCCCCCAAACCCCATTGCTTCCTTCCAGCCCATAATTAGGACGCACCCACTACGATCAGTAACTCATCCCCACACAATTCCTCTCACTCCCTCACCACACATACCTCTGTGTATTGTGTTTGAGTTGTCATATTGTTAATTCATGTGCATACCTCGTTTCTTGCACTATTGGTGCTACTAAATGCTAAGTAAATCATACTTTTAAAACATTCTACATTCTAGTCATTAATTTGTTACGTTCATTCTCATCTTTTTGCGTTAGTGGACAAAGAGAGAAGACTGTGCACGTCAGAATAATGGAACAATTATAAATATTCATAGCACTCTATTAGTAAGCTGTTAAATATTTATAGTTTAATACATCAAGGGTCATGAAATCTATCCATGCACTGTGTCTTGGCACAGTCTGTACCTGCCACAACTGCTTCAGTTCATTTTTATGAGTTTGTTATAATAAGTAACATGCTGAAAATAATTCCTTTACAATGCATATTGGAATGATCTAACTTGCAATAATTTTTAATAAAACATTCTCTTCCTGTCAGCTGAAACTATTATTAAAGTTCCTGGAATATTATTTTATTGCACTTGTTTCCAGGCTTCTTCCCTCCTTTTCTGAAGGTACTGCCTTCCTTGAGAATGCAGTCCTTCAGGCTGTGGCAGCCCTCCAGAATCATGTCCCAGTTGCCACCATTCATAGGAAAGCATTATCCTCAAACGATGTCCACATGCTTGAATTGTTACAGCACGGTTCACTGGAAAGTGATCAGGAAGAGGAGACATTAATGATTTTTCCCTTTCTAAGTCCAAGGTCAGTGACACCTATTGTTGCCGACTCAATGTCATTCCGACCAAGTTGCCAGCATAAACCAGGGATTAAACCTGGCTCTGTATAGCTAAAGGTTACAACAGACAGTGCACTTAATCTTATTTTCTTTTAAAGGAAAAGCTTTTCCTGTGATAAGATGCAACACAGCAAGGCGTAGCTGGGTTGATCCATGTGCTCTCAAACCCTAGCCTCATTTCAGCTATACTTGATTGCCTTGAGGGCACTGACCTTTCCCTTGGGAACCTTGAGCCATGAGCTTCATTCTCCCAATATCCGTGCCACTCCCTATCACCTCAAGTACTGCAGCTTTTGCAGCATCTTTGTTCTCCTAGTCTTTTGGCCTCATCTTCTCCCCCTGAATCTGGACCCTTCTCTGCTCTGTTGCTTCAATGCACTCCATTTGTCACACTAAATGGGCAACAGAGGGTAAATATTTCAGTGTGATGCCTACAATACGGTGAGAGAACTTAATGAATTATATGTAGAATAACAGTCAGTCTAAGGCAATACAAAGCACTGATTTTGAACATTTGAGGTGAACATCAAGAGATAACTTAAACAAATTAATAGTGATCAGCTTTTCAACATTTTTGCAACCCCACTCCTCTTGCTCTGGATTTCAGAGATTGAGTGACAACTGGCATTACTGAGGTGCTTCCGTGAGGCTGAGATCCATGTGGACAACAAGCTTTGAGAGTTGGTCACCTCGCAGCTTAAGGGTATGCAGGTTAAAGAGAATGGATGACCACCAACAGTCAATGAGGATCAGGCAGGCATTGCAGGAGTTTCAAGTATTCTGGGGAATGCAAACAAGGCCAATACCACTGCACCACGGGTGACTCAGCTGTCCAAGGGGAAAGGGGAAAGATTAGGAAAGTAACAGTGATAGGGGATTCTCTAGTTAGTGAAACCAACAGGTGTTTCTGCAGCCACAATATAGCCACAATGCTATATTGATTGCCTCCCTGGTGTCAGGTTGAAGAATGTCACTGACCAGCAGCAGAGAACTTTGTGAGGAAGAGTTAACAGCCAGGCACTGTGGTTCGTATCAGTACCAACAGCAAAAGTAGAAAGAGAGATGAGGTCCTGCTAGCAGATTTTAGGGATTGTAGGAATGAAACTAGCAAGCAGGACCTCAGAGGTAGTAACCTCTGAATTACTTTTTGTGACATATCTGGCAAGTACAGAAATGGAAGGACAAAGCAGATGAAAGCATGACTGGAAAGAAGGTGCAAGTGGGAGGGCTTTAGATTCCTGGAACATTGGGATCAGTCCTGGTGGGACCCACACAGGCCGGACTGGTTGTAACTGAATAGAACTGGGATCAATGTCCTGTGGAGCGGTTTGCTGGTGTTATTGGGGAGATGTAAACTTTATTCATGGGGGAATGGGAACCAAGATGGAGCATTCAAAAGGACAAATAAGGTGCACAAAGAATTAGAAGAGACACATGGCACTGGAATAAGAAATGGTGAGGAATTAGTTGGGGTCAGAGTAAGAGGGGATGCAATAAGGTCTAACTTAGATTTACAGTGCATATATGTAAATGCACAAAGAGTGGTGAATAAGGATGGTGAGCTGAAGGTGCACATAGCTATATGGAAAAATGATGCAGTGGAAATAACGGAGACTTGGCTCATTAAAGGGCAGGTCTGAATACTAAATATTCCTGGATACAAAACAAAAACAGAATTACCTGGAAAAACTCAGCAGGTCTGGCAGCATTGGAGGAGAAGAAAAGAGTTGATGTTTCGAGTCCTCATGACCCTTCCACAGGATACAAGGTGTTCAGGAAAGATAGAAAAGGAAAGAAAGGAGGTAGGGTGGCAGTATTGATAAAGGAGAAGGTTACAGTGCTGAAGAGAGAAGGAGAACCAAAAGAGGCACCATTACACTACTGATTCTATCCTATAGCCCACCAATTGGCGGGAAAGATATAATCGAGGGGCAAATTTACAGGGAAATTACAGAGTGGTGCAAAAAACATTAGAGTAGTGATTATGGAGGACTTTAATTGTCATAATAAAGACTGGGGTATAACATTGTGAAAGGCAGAGAGGGAGGAGAGCTTTTGAGGAGTTTTCAGGCTAATTTTCTTGATCAGTATTGTTCTGGCCCAACGAGCAAGGGGGTATTGCTAGATCTGGTTCAGGGAATGTGGTGGAGTTAAGTGGACCAAGTGTCATCCGGGGAACATCCGAGGGCAGTCATCATAGAATCATAACTTTTATGTTAGCTGCGGAAAAGAACAAAGGAGAAATCCAAAGTAACAATATCTTATTGGAGGAGAGCCAATTTCTGTGGGGTGGGAATAACGGATCTGACCCAAGTAAATTTGAATCCAAAATCGACTGGCATTACCCAACCTAACAGCACCCAAAATGATTTCTTTCCATTTTTGTTTAAGTTGCTGGTATATTCTGCTGTGATCCAACGACATGTCTTAATCAGTATGGATGTTGAGATTTTTATTCCTAAGACAAAAGGAACATCATAGTTTCTGTATACGATAAGGTCAGCTTTTGTACTCACAAGTGCACTCAGGAGCTTTGAACAGATGATTTCCATCAGCCAATCTCGGGGAAACTTGAAAAAGATCACCATGCATTGGAGATAACGACAGTTTTAAAACACACCTGCTTGGGTGTGCAAACATTTACTAGCAGAACAGCTGGAAATTGAGTAAAAATCTGTAATACCAAAAAACATATTGTAATTATTTAAATCACAGAGCAGCAGAAGCTGCAAATCAGCAGGATGTGCTGCTTGGTTATCTGGGTGCAATGCAGCCACTATGCAAAATGAGTATTTGCCCCATTGCTGTGTTACAGCACCACTCTATAACACAATGCATTACATTGTGACCTGTACATGCCTGACAAAATATTACGAGCAGTGGGAGTTGTGGGATGTGGGGATGGTATGGGGTGAGGGATAGTGGTTAGAGCAGACATAAAGGAAACACAAAAGCATTGACTGTTCAAAAACTCTACAGTGTGTCCACTTATAATCCACCAAGAGAAACTGAGGATTGTTATCGTATTCATTTAGTTGTAAATCCTTTGTTACATG
This sequence comes from Carcharodon carcharias, assembly GCF_017639515.1. NCBI lineage: Eukaryota > Metazoa > Chordata > Chondrichthyes > Lamniformes > Lamnidae > Carcharodon > Carcharodon carcharias. The sequence continues at coordinate 24,105,446 of NC_054475.1, forward strand.
ACCCTGTTCACACCTATTAGGCTACTTGTGATGACACTAATACAAGTGCTCCCAAGTACAATTCCATTCCTAATGCAGTCAGAACCCTTTCCAGATTCTGGACACGTAAAAATGGAGTGTTAGAGACTTCAATGCCTGCCAATTTAAGGGCTTCAGGCATTTCAGCTCTGCCAGTGAAATTAAGCTAGATTGTCTCCAAGTATTGGCTACACAAGCAGTCTTTGTTTACATGTAAAAAATAGCTTCCCAATATTGTAAAGTCTGTTGCATACAGCCAAATTGCAGTCAAATACAACTCCGACATTCAAAATATGAGTACAAAATGTCTGCAACTGAAAACTTTTCCCTTCATATAAAACAGGCCATGCTTAAGATCCCAGAAGCAAATGTGATGAGGGTATCCATTCTTTTTTATTTCAGGTCAGAATACAACAGGATTTGCTGAAAGGAATGTCAAAAGAATTCACAAAGCAACTGCATGAATCAATCAAAATTGTCATGTAATTGCTTTTCTTTCACAAGATTGCTGAAGGCACCAATCTATAATCAAGACATCAAAGACATTATAAAGAAAGATATAAACTAAATTGTTTTATGGGCGCACTTTCCTGAGGAACATAAGGAGAGTGACAAGAGATAGCTCTTTCAGTTGATATTACAATTATGCCCCATCATTTGGATTTATGTGGACCAGATAATATTAATGCAATTGATCATCTCAATCAAATTCACAAGTTGTGTTGTTGTAATCATCTATCAGTTCTGTCTGGGTGAAGGCTTTGTAACAACCTTTAGGTTCCTTAGCCACCAGTTTATGAAGGAACCAAGCTGTGTAAACAGACAAGGCTTTTGAATGTCTTGTTGGAATGAAGGTCCACTATTGTTCTGCTTACGGAAGAGTATGTTCTGAAGGCCAGAACTTTATTGGGGAGAAATTTAACACTGTTTCTCCTGCTTTTGGGGGGATGAAAAATGAAAAGGGATTACATTTTGGCCTGTGACCAAACTTTAATCCAGTGATTTTTAGGTGTTCAAGGTGCCCACCTGAATCGGGTGTCAGTTGCATATGCAAATCAGGATCATATTACCAGTTGTAGGTTCTGATTGAAATTTGTCTACAAATTCCAAAGAGGAGTGGAGTTGTCAGTCTTTTCCTTAGGGCAGGGAAGGTTAGGGGGGGATTTAACAGTGGTGTTCAAAATGATGACCAGGATTTTCCAGTCCCGCCGTGGCAGGACCTGCCGCAGAAGATTTTGCGGCCCAGCCAAAGGTCCATTGACCAGCAACAGGCAGAGAGGGTTTTGATAGAGTAGCTAATGAGAAACTGTTGGCAATGGTAGGAGGGCCAGTAACCCTAAGACACAAACTTAAGGTATTTGGTGAAAGAACCTAAGTGAAGATAGGAGAATATTTTGAAACTGCTAGTGCTTATGACTCAGTATGAAAACAAGAAAGAAAAGCTTGCATTTATATAGTGCTTTTCATGATCACTGGACTTCTCAAGACACTTCACAACCAATAAAGTACTTTTTGAAGTGTAATCATTATTGCAATATATAAAATGTGAAGCTAATTCACTAAACTCCCAAAAACAGCAATGTGATAATGACATGTTAATCTGTTTTTGTGATGTTAATTGAGTGATAAATATAGGCCAGGTCTATGGGGATGACTCCTTTCCTCTTCTTCAAACTGGTGCCATAGGATCTCTTGGATTATCTGAAAGCCAGCCCTTCCAACAATGCTCCCTCAGAGTTGTGCTAGTGTAACAGCCTTGATTTTTGTGCTTAAGCCCTCTAGTGGAACTTGAACCTGGAAACTTGTGATTCGGAGCTGATTGTGACACCAGCTGAGCCATGGTTACCTGAAACAGTGAAGGAAGCAGATTTAATAGTGACCATCCAAAGGGAATTGGATAAATACTTGAAAAGGAAAAATATTGCAGAGTTTTAAAGAAAGAGCAGGTGTGTCGGACTAATTGCATAGCTTTTTCAAAGAGCTGGGTTCTCAAGGGCAGTTAGGGGTGGGCAACACCCACATACTATGACAGAACATTTAAAAAATGGTCCGAGTGGTCTCCTTCTTTGCATGTATTTAAAGATTTACCTTTATCTCTATTTTAGGCTATTTCATATGATGCTATTACATATTATGCTGGAGAATGTCCCTAGAAGATAGATCCTGCTAAAGCTGATGAAAACAGGTTGTGTTTTTGAATTAATTGCGATGCAGCTTTTTCTCAGTAAGTCCAGCAAGCCAGGACTGATCATTAGATTCTCTACAAATGTACAGGCTATTCCTTAACCAGTGAATTATAAATATCTTCACAAATGAGAGCGACTTGACAACCCATCAGTAATGGTGATTACCATCCTCACAAATAGAGATAGTTATCAGAATTCACAGAGATAAAAACAAAAAAACTGCGGATGCTGGAAATCCAAAACAAAAACAAAATTACCTGGAAAAACTCAGCAGGTCTGGCAGCATCGGCGAAGAAGAAAAGAGTTGACGTTTCGAGTCCTCATGACCCTTCGACAGAACTTGAGTTCGAGTCCAAGAAAGAGTTGAAATATAAGCTGGTTTAAGGTGTGTGTGTGGGGGGCGGAGAGAGAGAGAGAGAGAGAGAGAGGTGGAGTGGGGGTGTGGCTGTAGGGACAAACAAGCAGTGATAGAAGCAGATCATAAAAAGATGTCAACAAGATGTCAAGAGATCATCAAAATTCACTGCTAGCCATGTCATCATGTATTTCTAACATTTGTAGTATGTTACCAAGTGAAAAACGAACATACATTTAATGCATTTCCTTAGCTGAGCCCATGAACAAGAATATTTCTGGTGATGTTAGTTCATCGTGCTCATCTTAGGATAAGTTTTATTTCTCCTGGAATTTCTATGTATCAACCTATTTATATTCATAAACTACCTTTATATTATGAAAAAAAAGCTTCACTTTTATTTTTTGTGTTTTCCACAATACTGAAGTACTTGAAGATACAATTAGGTACAGAGCAAAGGTCCCTCAGCCCCAACAATGTGTTGACCTACTCCAACCTCACAAATGAAACATCTCACCAATCTCACTGCTTCTATGCTGACAGCACTGGCCAGGCATTAACCAGTACAAAAACAGTTAAAGAGTGAGGCAGGTTACTTCGTGACGAGTCTATATATATATTCGGCTAATGCCACTGATCTATGTAAAAGCCATCAGACTCCAAAGATAATGCGTTGTGTGAAGTGCTTTGAGACATTTCGATGAAGTGATAAAGCAATACATAAATGTAAATACTTTCTGTGTGTGTCTGATAGCCTCTATCTCATATAAAAAGACAAGTCTTCTTTATTTTTCTCCATTACACGTGAAAAATTCGGTTGCTGCTTATATGGATACATTAATTCACCCACTGATTAAGGTTTTGCATTTGCTAAATAGATAATACTCGGTTGGGAAGTCACTGAATGTGGAATTTAATCTCACAACTGAACTGTGTGATGCCAGTCATGATAAATGTACCATTCAATGGCTTACCATTAAATCTTTAGATAATATCACAACTGTAACATAGAATGCAATGTAAATATGTTCTTTTATTACGGTACTGTGTTAACTGTACTTGGATCTGGAGTTATAAAAAGGCAAGAGTTACTTTAATACCTTTAATCTTTTTATGCAAAGTGGCTTTTGGCTCTTTCCAGAAGATTTCCACACATTTCTTGAAAATCCTCTTAACAAGGATTATTGTTTGAAATTATGGGCAGGTATGACAACTTTTTATTTAATTAACTTGTCAGAAGGCTGGTTTAGATATCTGGTTTTCTGGATCTTTTGGAGACTTTAAATATTAGCATGTATATAAATCTAATGAGTACCAGCTTTACTTCTCATTGCCAGAAACAGCCTGTTCTTCTTTACACTTTGCCAAGTTGTGTAATTTAAAAACAAAATTAAATTTAGACTTAGAAATCGAGATTAGTTCCATGAAAAACTTATTAAATGACAGTTTCAAACATTAACTGAGGGAATTTTTGAACTAAGTAGAAAATTAGTTTCAGTTCAATGGACAACAAAAATGTACTCAACATTCTCCACATGATTGGAACTATTAGTGTTACATTGGGTCAAATACAAACATAGCAAGACATGGTTGGTGGTTGTGATTGTTGAAATGTGAGTAATAGGCCAAACCGCGAAATAGATCTATAATCAAGCTGATGAAACATTTTTACCTGATCTATGGCTGCGATCATCCTAGATTTTCATACACACAGCAATCATTTAACTGAGTTCTTGCTGCATCCCTTGACAGTTCCAGTGCAATTTATACTTATATTTTGGAACCTATGTGTAAAATGTTCAGGCAAGTTTTGAATCTGGACTAGTCAAGCACTGCCATAAATCTTCATGTGGTTCTTTACCACTGTGATTCTGGCTTAATCTTATAACAAATTTACAAGAAAGCAGGGGACCTCATAGCACAGCAGTGCCACCAGCTGTGGCTGTTACTGCTATCATTTGTTCTCTAGCTCATCTTTAACATTATGTATTGTTTTTAAATTCAATCTCAGCTTCTTTTCCTTTGAACTGAATCCTACTGTCCAAAAATCTGAAAACCTATCTCAAACCTGTGTGAGGTTTACTCCTAATTAGGGTGTTTTTTAAAAGTTCTTTTGATTTCCCCTTTGGCTCTCTGACTGAAAGGGAGCAAGTGTATGATTCACGCTTTGGGCTTTGCCAATATTGATCTGAAACGAGTTGTTAGAAGGCATGTGAAAGCAAGCCAGGCTGATTCATTTTTCCCCTCTGTGGCAAGCTTAATGCTCACTACAATCCAACTGAGATCAGACTCTCACCATGTAGGAAATTGCAGTTGTGAATAGGCATCCCCCAAGAGGTGTAATAGGTTAGAGCAATTCACTGTCCCCCTGCTCATCTTACCCAATTCATTTTTAGAAGCCATAAAAATACACATCAGATCCAAATCAGTGCAATGGTCCTTGTGAGGTCATCATAAATCAAGGGATGATCTTATAATGTTTTGCCACAAAAGAAATGAAGGGCAGGATTTTCCAGCCCTGCTTGCCGCCAGCAGACCTGTCGTAAGGCAATGGACTTTTGGCTGGGCCACTGCATCCCCAACAGCGGCTCCTGCCACAGCAGGACTGGAAAATCCCGGCCGAAATCTTGGACTTTAACTATGATTCGTAATTAGAATTTTAAAAAATTCATTCATGGGATGTGGGCTTGGCTGGCTAGGCCACCACTTATTGCCCATGCCTAATTGTCATTGAGAAGGTGGTGTTGAGCTGCTTTCTTGAACAGTTGCAGTCCCTTTGGTGTAGGTACACCCACAGTGCTATTAGGGAGGGAGTCCCAGGATTTTTGACCCAGTGAAAGTGAAGGAACAGCGATATATTTCTAAGTCAGGAAGGTGAGTGGCTTGGAAGGGAACTTCCAGGGGGTGGTGTTCCCATCTACCCGCTGCCCTTGTCCTTCAAGATGGTAGTGGTCGTGGGTTTGGAAGGTGCTGTCTAAGGAGGCTTGGTGAGTTCCTGCAGTGCATCTTTCCACATGGTACACACTGCTGCCACGATGTGTTGGTGGTGGAGGGAGTGAATGTTTGTGGATGGGTTGCCAACCAAGTGGACTGCTTGAATCAGAATTAATTTATACAATGTTCCCTTTATGGATTGTATTAATTCTTATGATTGAGGGTTATAAAGTAATTTTTGGAGATGTGTTTTGGAGAGCATGTTCAGGAAAATTGGTCATTACATTATTCAGCTGGCAGTTTGAATTGCCAGTTAACAAAATTAAACTGTGATAATTGTAACTATTTAATGCAGATTTTAGTCATACAATCTGTCCTAACAGTGCAAAATTTCATCAGTTTCTAATCAACTGCTTATGTCAAGGTCTTTCACGATTATCTATTTCTCTAAAATGGACCAATTGATTTCAATTACAGAAATTTACTATCTTTTGAAATACAGGTTCCCACCTTGAAGTGGCGATTGTAATGAAGAAATTCAACCAAAAGGCAGGGAGATGGGATCTAAAATTTCAGAGTTAAATGCCAAAATAATGATGGACTTGTATTTTGGGAGAGTGGAAGTGTTTTTCTCACAGCTCCCTATTTAAATCTCTCCGATATGATATATTTTCAGGTCTAAACACCTGGAATAGCCCCAGTCAAAGTCACAAATGGCATTTTCTCTGACTATGATTGTGGCACATTATCCCTCTTCATTCTCCTTGACCTCAATACAGCTTTTGACATGGTATATACCACTATCTCTACTTGAATGCTACTCCTCCATTGCCCATTTTGGTGAGACTACCTTTCACTGTCTAACCAATCATAGCCAGACTAGCTCCAAAGATACTTCTTTCTGTTCCTGCGCTATTAAAACTGGTACATCAAAAAACACACTCCAGATCCTGGATAACCCTTGAGAAACACAGTAGAGATCTACTAGTACTGATGCAAAACTTGCTGCCGCTTTATGTATAAATATTATTGTTAATGAATAAATTCTTTGCTCATATGTTGGTTTCATAATGATTTTGTATCTGTTTGCTAAAATGAAATAAAAGGAAATAAAGCAATATATGGATGAGAAATTTTAAAGAGGAATTACCATTCAGTTGACCAACCAATATAAGTATCATTGAACTAAAGTATGAAAAATGCATGTATCATGGTTTGAAGCTTGGGTATAAAATGCAATATATATGTAAAATACTCTGAGCAAAAACATCAGCACTTTAGGTTTATTTTTACCTTCTATTGGAAAATGTGAAGGAAAATTCAATAGGAAGTAGATCCTTATTCAAATTTTCTCCAATTAAAATGTTTTGTGATGATAAGTGTACAACACCAAACTCCTTGGTTTAAACATTATTGAAAAATCAATGAAGGCATTCATCATTTATTGGTAATCGGCATAACTCTGATACAGATTCCAGGCTGTATAATGCATGCTGAAAAGGTGCATAATTACACTCATATTTAGATGGATGAATCACTCATATCAGAGACCAATCCTTATCTGTCCAATACCATCCAAGTTTGAAATTCCCTGTTAGCAAAAGAGAAGATATTTAAGCCACTGAAGGATTGAATCAAATAAAAATAGAATTGGAATCTTTAGAAGTAGAATATTGTAGTTTGGTTGGATAACTCCAGCGTTGTGACACAGCAGTTGGTAAAGCTGAGTTATTTAAAAATCCCAGGGGGAAACTTTACACAACTGTCATAACCTATATTTTCATTTGGTATGTTTGAGATGCAACTCTAAATTCAGGCGTACAACCACCAGTTCTCAAGAGGTTTTTATATCAAACTGCATGAGATATTTATTCATTTACACAAGTTAACTATATACACATGGCTACAATTTACTACTATCATAACTTTTAACAAATTCCCAAACTAATCTCTACTAAGCCAACAGCAATGCATAGACTTTAAGCACACACCAGGCAAAGTATTTTCACCTTACAAATTCAAAATGAGGTTCCTTTCATTTTGATTCCTGTGCAGACAGTTATAGGCTTACAGCTGCTTTGATGTTACATGCCTCTGCTCTGCACACACAAAACTGTTGTCTGTTATACTTAGCACATCTCTTTGAATGTAAATCCTCATTGTATCACCAGCCCCTTTGAGCCTCACCTCTTCTAATAATAAAACCCCTTTCATAGTACCAATTTTATTTGTAATATAAACATTGCTTGGTCTCTGCTAGCTAGGTGCCAGGTATCACTCCCCTTCTTGAATGTTTTATTCAGCAAAATGCAAATGCTCCCTACCTCTCTTATATCTCAAAACTAGTATAGATCAAAGTACCCAGATGAGTTGGCTTTAATCCAATTAAGACACACCCATTGACTAGACCTCTATTTAAAAAAAAATAATTTCCAACACATTCCATGAGTGAATATTAAAAAATTATATACTTTAATAGCTTCATGACATTCCCCCTCCCTATCGAAAAATGAACCATCATAAATCTAATAGACGGCTTCATTTTTAATAGTCCATCTCACACTATCTCCTGTACTATTACATTACCAGACGCATGTGTTAACAGGACAATTTATATACACAAGCCTTTGGTAATGACAGAAATCACTCCAGTTCAGTGTCCAAGGTTCAAAAAAAATGTTCAATTTTCCTTTAAGCTTCAAAGTCTTGATAACACATCTGTGAACAGATTTTCCCTTCCAGCGATATGTATAATCCATAGATTAAATGGCTGTAATAATAGCCTCCATCTGAAAAGCCTTGCACTTTGGTATCAAAATTAGTCTGGAAACTTTATAAAGTATAAACAATTGTTTTAGATGAGTGCTTTGCAACATAAATTTCAAAATGCTGTAATGCTAACACCATACTCTAAAGTCTCTTTTTCTATCGTCAATTAGCTTCCGTGAAAAATAACCTATCGGTTTTTCGATTCCAGTGTCACCTTCTCGTAACAGTACAGCCCCAATGCCTATATCACTTGCGTCAACAGCCAACTTGAATTACTTGGCATAATTGGGTACTGCCAAAACTGGTGTCATAGTTAATACAGTTTTTAAACTATCGAATGACTTCTGACACTCCAGTGTCCATTGAAACTGCTTGTTCTTTTTTAATAGTTCAGTCAGTGGAGCAACCATTTGTCTAAAATTTGGTATAAATTTTTGGTAAAACCCACTGATGCCCATAAATTTCAAAACTTCTTGTTTTGTTGTAGGCACTGGGAAATCAACAAAAGCTTTGAATTTCACATCTCTCAGAGCCACATTAACATGCCCAATGGTATGGCCTAGATTCGTAACTTGCTCTTTTGCCAAGTCACATTTGGCCAAGTTCATCACCAAATTAGCTTCTTGTCGTCGAGTAAATAATTCTTCCAGATGCTGTAAATGCTTCTCCCACGTCTGACAGAAAACGATTAGATCACCAATATAAACAGCACAATTGTTTAGACCTGTAATTACTTTGTCAGTCGTTGAAATTGTCACAGGTGCATTCTACATACCAAATCGCATGACTTTAAACTGATATAGTCCACTTGGCATTATAAAAGCTGATATCTCCTTTGCTCTCTCCGACAATGGTACCTGCCAATATCCTTTTAGCAAGTCTGCCTTTGTGATAAATTTTGATCGTCCCAGTTTCTCAATGCAATCTTCCAAACTTGGTATAGGATATGAATCCTTTTTGTAACCTTTCATTCACTTTTCGATAGTCCACACACAGGCTGTGTGTTCCATTTGGTTTCAGTACCAGTACAATAGGTGAATCCCAGTCACTGCAACTAGACTCAATGATATCATTTTGAAGCATTAAATCAATTTCTTTTTGTATTTGTGATAACTTTGCCAGATTTAATCTATAAGGATGTTGCCTTATTGAAGATGAAACTTCTATGCATACATCATGTATAGCTAAATGTGTCTTTCCCAACTTATTTCCACAAATAGGTTGGTGTGACTACAATAGCTTTTCCAAATCACTTTGACACTTGCTTGGAAGGTAACTCGATCTTTCATTTAAATTTGCAAGCACCCCCTCATTATTCAATTTGATTAGTGGAAAATCAATTGCAGAGTCCTGCACTTCTGCCTCTTTCTCTTTTTGTTCCTCTTTCCTGTCAAAGTGCTTTTTAAGAGTATTTACATGGCACAACCTCTGTTTCTCTCTTCTATCTGAAGTATTTATTAATTAATTTAATTCACTCAATTTCTTTTCAATCCTGTATGGCCCACTAAACCTTTCATTTAATGAATCAACTAGTACTCATAACAAAACTAATACTTTCTCTCCAGAAACAAAACTGAGAGTTTTAGCTTTCTTATCTGCCTTCACTTTCATCACTTGCTGTGATATCTTTCAATGTTCCCTAGCCAACTCTCATGCTCTGTTCAATCTTTCCCTGAAATTTGATACATTATCCAGGAGAATATGTCTTGACTTTTGACCCACCAATTTCTCATGAATCAATTTCAGTAGTCCCCTTACCTCATGACCACAAACTAGTTCAAAAAGGCTAAAACTGGTCAATGCATCAGGAGCATCCTTAATAGCAAATAACAAAAATGGAATTCCTGTATCCCAATCCTGTGTATAATCCTAACAGATTTTAAAGTTTGATGCCATTTTTCCAAAGCTCCTTGTGACTGCATATGATAAGCTGTTGACTTGAACTGTTTTATCCCAAACTGTTCATTATCTCCTTAAACAGCTGCAACATGAAATTTGACCCCTGACCTGATTAGGTAAACCGAGGGGAGAATTTTCTATCCAACGGGCGGGCCAATCGGGAGTGGGCATGGAGCTGATCCCACAGACTAAATAATACTTTCCAACAATATTATGTACATTAATAGCTTCATGATACCAATTAACATGCAGAATAAAAATAATATAGCACTGTGACTGATGCCTGCTGCACCTAGAATATGAGATAATTGTTTATTGTTCCTTTGATGGTTTAATCATGGGTAACTGCCCTGCCCTGCGTACAACCGAACAACATGGGTCAGGAAGGCCTAAAGCTTAAGCTATGCTCTATTACCCAATGTAATTTTTTCTTTACTGTATTTGTCCACTAAAGTTGGCAAGTACAACATTTAACCTGAAGACTAAGCACAGTAAATGGAGCCCTCGCCATGGTTTCACAAGTACATCTACAGGACTAGGTCTTTTATATTCAAGAAATGGCAATAGAATAATCTTTCCCTCATCATAACATCTGAAAGTTCAACTTCATAATAAGTGGGTAGTAAATAGGGAAACTCAGCCAAAGGCATCCCAGAAACAATCCCAAAAACAGGTCCAGGAGCTGATATGATTCAAGCTAACACAAATACAACTAAAGAATATGGTTTGAGTTGATGTCTGATTGTGTACTTGAGTTCATTTTGAAGCTAAATTATTCTAGTTTTCAACATGTGTTCTTCCTTCTCCAGCCACAAATGTGTAGAAGTATTGGCTATCTTGACTCTTGGTAAAAGCTATGAACAAATGCTGTGCTGCATCTTATAAAACGTTGCTTTGCAAAGTAGCTTGGCATGGTGCAGGCAGGAGAAGATGGGCAGCAGCAATCAGAGAAAGAAGACATTCCTGAGCATGAGAAAAAAGTCTGACCTGAAGAAGGAACCAATCACTCAGCAAGAGTCAGAGTGGTCAACAACCATCAATACATTTCTTTATCAAATCAAGAAGTGCCTTCATAGGCTTCAGTCATACAGCAGAACTGTGAATAGCAGAAATACTTTAATCTGCCTCATGCCAAGCAAATGGGTAGATTACAATAGGACTAATCCCAACTTTTATTAGTTTTTTTTACAGAGAGTGGTATAGATTTATTCAGTGATGAGCTTCTCTTTAGTGAAATTATCTGCTTGTGCCCTCTACATCCTAACTGTTGGTTCCTTCTAAGAGTTTTCCCAATTGGAGCATGAAGCAGGCAGGGGCTTGTGCAGGAGTCAATTGCTGTGAAGCCACAGATTTTTTTGGAGTTGTGCGTTATCTGATTTCTCAATGTAGTGGATTCAGGGAAGAAGATTACTGGAGATTGGAGCTCAAGGTCTCTGGAGTCCCAGTTATAGCATTTATTAAAGAAGCAATGGTTGAGATGACCCTGAGCCGTCAGAATATACTGCAAAGGTCCCTGGAGTGGCCATGCTCTCTGTAGTATTATACAGGTGCAGGCTGTGGAGAATTCCATGGATATCCCTATAAATTGGCTGTGTGGTTGACGGTGAAGAGAAAAGCTTTAAACTGCAGGAAAGATCTCAGTAGACTGACTGGGTGGGTAGAAAACTGGCCAATGGAATTCAATCCAGAGAAGTGTGAGGTAATGCATTTGGTGAAGGCAAACAAGGCAAGGAAATACACAATAAATGATAAGATACTGAGAAGTGTAGAGGAACAGAGGGACTTTGGAGTGCATATCCACCGATCTCTGAAGATAACAGGGCAGGTAGATGAGGTGGTCAAGAAGGCACATAGGATATTTTGTTTTATTAGCCAAGGCATATAAGCGCAGAGAGGTTAGGCTAGAACTGTATAAAACAAGTTAAGCCACTGTGGGATACTGCTTATAGTTTTGGTCACTGCATTACAAGAATGATATAATTGCACTAGAGAGACAGGAAAGCTTGGAGAGGATGTTGCCAGTACTGGAGAGTTTTAGCTTGGAGGAAGGGGTTGGGTTTGTTATTTTTTGGAACATAAGGAGGCTGAGGGGAGTTTTAATTGAGGTGCATAAAATTATGAAGGGTCTGGGTAGAGTGGATAGGAAGGATATATTTCCATTAGGAGAGAGGTCAATACTTAGGTGGGGAAGACATAGATTTATAGTAATTGGTAGATGGATTGGGGGGAATTTGAGGAGAAATTATCTCAGCAAGAGGGTGGTGGGGATCTGAAACCCACTGCATGAAAAGTGATAGAGGATGTTCACTTGAACTGCTAAGATCTATAGGGCTGCAGACCAAGAGCAGGAAAGTGGGATTAGGCTATTTCACTCTTTTTTAACTGTCACAGGCATGTTGGATTAAATGATCTCCTCTGTGTGCAAATTTTTATGATTCTAACATACATAATGCTTAGTACGCTCTTAAATGGTTATGTGAACTGCTGATGCCAAGCTTTTTTAATTGCATTTGTAGGCAGACCACATCTCTGGGCTCAGCAACACTGGGAGCTCTCAAGCTGACCCTCTGGCCAGATTGTGCTTTATCCAATCTCATCTGTACTTATTCTCCTCATACATGTTCTGTGTTCCCTCCCAAAACCACCAATGAACCCCCAGGGAGTGTGTATCTGTAAACAATGCAAATTGATGTGAGGAGCTTGGCTGACTGAGGCTGTACACTAGCTCTGCCACATTCTTCTCTTACCCAAAGGAGCAGAAGAGCAACATATTTTGAAATGTTAGGTGCAAAATAACACTTGAAAAAAGAGTGCATGCAACGAGTGTTTCATTGTGCGGTTGGGATCTAGATGGGGGTTTTTGGGGATTGTCTATTCTTCCAAAGTATGCTGCTTGAATTGGCTGTTTCTCAAAACCATTACTCTTTATTTACAGCAAGTATTTACACATTTGGCTCTCTACACTAGGTTGGAACTTCTCCTTCCAGGTCTCTCTCACTTTTCAGTCATCTGAGCTGACATTATAACTACATCAGCATCATGTACTTCTGATGTTAATCCTTTATTCTACATCTCCCCCCCAAGTCTTTTTCCCTGTCATATTTGCATCCTCCTCCATCCCCACCCAAAGTCTCAGGCTTCACAGGGTTAGAGTTTGAGGTGCCTTGACCAATCTCCCTGATCTCATTTTGATCTCTTTCTGACGTTGAGAATATTCCGTACTCTCTCTTCTGTCAGTGTGAATGTTCTTCTCCCGGATGGCTGTAGAGTTTGTAATAAATCTTTCTTCTTCTTCATCAGGACCTGAGTAGCAAGTCCAAGTTTCTATTGGCTTTCTCTCCAAGGATATTACGGCACCGCGGTTTCTCCTTATGATACCCTGGTTTGTCTCAATCCTGTACAGTCTTGGTTGTGGAGTTTTTTCAATGATTGTACCTTCCTTCTGTTGGTCGCAGACCCGTACTGTCTCCCCGGGCTTCAGCACTGGTAACTTCCGTGCTTTATGCCTGGATTAAAGTTCTGAGCCTGGTTGCTTCCCAATTATTGCTTATGCTCTTTACCCTCTCGTGATCATTATTGCTGATATTGGATTTGAGCTTCTGTTCTAGAGATGGATGCTGTGTTCTCAAACTTCTACCCATTAGTAACTCTGATGTTGAGAAACCATTTTGTAGAGTAAGGTTCAATATTCAGAAGAGCTAGATTAAGGACTTTGTTCTTGTTCAGTAAATCGTTGATAGTTTGTATCCCTCTCTCAGTTTCTCCATTCACTTGAGAATAGTGAGGTGAACTGATTACATGAATGAAGCCATATTTTTTTGAATTTATGGAATAGCTCATTAGCAAATTGTGGCCCATTATCGGACTTTTCGCAATGTCCAGGATGCAACGTCAGGAGAGAGGAGTCGGGAGTAAAAAGAGCATGAGAAAGGGCAAGACCAAGAGCAGGGTCAGAGAGTTAAAAGAGCGCGAGAAGGAGCAAGACTGAGAGTGGAGTGGAGAGTTAAAAGACTGTGAGAAGGGATGAGACAGAGAGTGGAGCCAGAGAGTTAAAAAAGTGTGAGAAGGGGTGAGACTTAGATAAACACAGTAAATTGTAATATACATAGGAATTATTATAAATTAAGATAATAATTAAAATAAATTAGTAAATACTGTAGTAAATGCTTGAAATAAAGTATAAGATATGTCAGTGCAGCTCGGCCATGTGGTATGTGCATCTTACGGGATGTGGGAAGTCATGCAAGCACAAAGTGACCTCGATGACTACATCTGCAGGAAGTGTCACCAGCTGCAGAAACCTGATCTCTGAAATGCAGAGCTTGAGCAGCAGCTCGAGTCACTGTGGTGCATCCACAAGGCTGAGGACTGTGTGGATAGCATGTTTAGAGAGGTAGTCACACCACAGCTAAGAAGTACACAGGTAAGAGGGAATGGGTGACTGCCAGAGTATCCAAGAGAAACAGGCAGGTAATGCAGGAATCCCCTGAGGCTATCTCGCTCTCTAACCGCTTTTCCATTTTAGATACTGGTGAGCAAGATGGCTCCTCAGAGGATTGTAGCAGGAGCCAAATCCGTGGCACCACAGGTGGCTCAGGTGCACAGGAGGGGAGGAGGAAGAGTGGAAGTGCTATACTAGTAGGGAATTCTATAGTTCAGGGAGCAGACAGGTGTTTCTGTGGCCATAGACGTGACTCCAGGATGGTATGTTGCCTCTCTGGTGTCAGGGTCAAGGATGTAACAGAGCAGCTGCAGGCCTTTTTTCTAGGGAAGGGTGAACAGCCAGAGGTTATGGCTTACTTTGGGATCAATGACATAGATAGGAAAAGCAGATTTTAGGGAGTTCAGAAGGGAACTAAAAAGCAGGACCTCAAGATCAGTAATCTCAGGATTACTCCCAGTGTCACTTTCCAGTGAACATAAGAATAGGAAGATTGAGCAGTTCAATACATGGTTGGAGAAATGGAGGAGGAGGGAGGGCTTTAGATTTCTAAGGCATTGGAATCGGTTCTGGGGCAGGTGGGATCTGTACAAGAAGGACGGGTTACACCTCAACAGGACTGGGAATAGTGTCCTCATGGGGAGGTTTGCTAGTGCTGTTCAGGAGGGTTTAAACTAGATTGGCGGAGGGAAATCCTGGGGGGAAATTCAGAGTGCAGAGGAGAAAAACTAGCAGTGTGAAGTAACAATTGATAATAAGAACATATCAGAGAGTTGCATCAAGGTAGAAAGAATACTTGGAGAGTTTGATAGAGATAGAGTAGACAACAATGAGTGATTAGATGGGGTCAGAATAAGCGGGAAAGCAAAAAAGCCTAAATCAGGGCTACTGTGCATGTATGTGAGTGCACGGAGTGTGATTAATACGACTGGTGAACTGCAGGCATAGGTTGACAACTGGAATTATGATATTATTGCTATAACAGAGACCTGGCTCAAAGAAGGGCAGGGTTGGGCGCTAAATATTCCTGGGTACAAGATGTTTAGGAGAGACAGGAAAGTAAGAAAAGAGGGAGGGGAGACAAAATTGGTTAAAGTTGGCATTACAATTCTGGAGAGAGAGGGTGTTCCAGAGGGGTCAAGGACAGAATCTCTCTGGCTAGAGGTAGGGAATGGAAAAGGTGCAATAACATTGATTACTGTAGTATATAGACCACCAACTAGGGGAAGGGATGTGGAGAAACAAATTTGTAAAGAAGTCACAGAGGTGCAAGAATTATAGAGTAATAATGTTGGGGGACTTCAATTATCTAAATATAGACTGGGATAGGAATAGTACAAAAGGACATGAGGGGCAAGAATCCCTGGAATGTGTTCAAGGTAATTTTCTACAGCAGTATGTTTGCAGTCCAAGAAGAGGATATACACTTTTGGACCTAGTTCTGGGGAATGAGTCGGCCCAAGTGGATCAAATATCAATGGGAGAGCCTCTAGGGGACAGTGACCAATGTATCATAAGGTTTAGGTTAATCATGGAAAAGGACAGAGAACAATCCAGAGTAGGGATAATAAATTGGGGGATGAGAATGCATCTGAGTTGAGTGAGTTGGAATCAAATGTTGGTAGATAGCGCAAAGGCTGTAGACCCTGACAATATTCCAGAAATAGTGCTGAAGACTTGTGCTCTAGAACTTTCTACGCCTCTAGCCAAGCTGTCCAGTACAGCTACAACACTGGCATCTACTAAGTAATGTGGAAAATTGCCCAGGTATGTCCTGTACACAGAAAGCAGGACAAATCCAGTCTGGTCAATTACTGCCCCATCAATCTACTCTTGATCATCAGTAAAGTAATGGATGGGGTCACCGACAGAGCTATCAAGCAGCACTTGCTTAGCAATAACCTACTTCCTGAAGCCCAGTTTGGGTTCCGCTAGGGCCACTCAGCTCCTGACCTCTTTACAGCCATGGTTCAAACATGGACAAAAAAGCTGAACTGTCGAGGTGAGGTGAGAGTGACTGCCCTTGACATCGAGGCCTCATTTGACCATGTGTGGTATCAAGGATCCCTAGCAAAACTGGAGTCAATTGGAATCAAGGGGAAAACTCTCCACTGGTGGGAGTCATACCTAGCACCAAGGATGGTCAATTGTGGTTGTTGGTAGTCAGTTATCTCAGCACCAGAACATCACTGCAGGAGTTCCACCGGGTAGTATCCTCAGCCCAACCATCTTCAGCTGCTTCATCAATGACCTTCCTTCCATTATAATGTCAGAAGTAGGGATGTTTGCTGATGATTGCACAATGTTCAGCACCATTCACCACTCCTCAGATACTGAAGCAGTTCATGTCCAAATGCAGTAAGACCTGGACAATATCCAGATTTCGGCTGACAAATGGCAAGTAGCACCACACAAGTGCCTGGCAATGGCCATCTCCAACAAGATAGAACCTAACCATTGTCCCTTGATGTTCATTGGCATTACCATCACAGAGTCCCCCATTATCAACATCCTTGGGGGTGACCATTGACCAGAACTGAACTAGGCTAGCCATATAAATACTGTGGCTACAAGAGAAGGTCAGAGGGTAAGAATCTTATGACAAGTAACTTACCTCCTGACTCCTCAAAGCCTGTCTACCATCTACAAGGTACAAGTCAGGAGTGTGATGGAATACTCCCCACTTGCCCAGATGAGTGTAGCTCCAATAACACTCAAGAAGCTTGACACCATCCAGGACAAAGCAGACCACTTGATTGGCACCCCTTTCACAAACAGTCACTCCCTCCCCCACTGATGCACAATAGTAGCAGTGTGTACCATCTACGAGATGCACTGCAGGAATTCACCAGTGCTCCTTAGGCAGCACATTCCAAACCCATGACCATGACCATCTAGAAGGACAAAGGCAGCAGATAGATGGGAATATCACCACATGGAAGTTCCCCTCCAAGTCACTCACTACCCTTATTTGGAAATATATCATCGTTCCTTCATTGTCACTGGGTCAAAATCCTGGAACTCCCTTCTTAACAGCACTGTGGGTATACCTACGCCACATGGACTGCAGCATTTCAAGAAGGCAGCTCACCACCACCTTCTCAAGGGCAACGACAGATGGGCAATAAATGCTGGCCTGGCCAGCGAAGCCCACATCGTGTGAATGAGTACAAAAAAAGAGAAGACAGTGACTGAACAATGGGCCATCTTCAAAGAAACAGTATTGTGGGCAATGTCAAGGTATATTCCCTTGAAGGGAAAAGGTGGGACAAATAAATTCCTAGTGCACTGGATGACGAGAGAGATAGAGGTAAAGCTGAAAAGGAAGAAATGCACATACGCAGGTGTCAGGCAGAAAATACAATGGAGAATCATGCTGAATATAGAAGGACCAGAGGGGAAGTGAAGCAACTAATAAGAAAAGCAAGGAGAGAGCATGAAAAGAGGCTGGCAACAAACATAAAAGGGAATCCCAAGGTCTTCTATAAGAATGTAAATAATAAAACGGTGGTAAAAGAAAGAGTAGGGCTGATTAGGGACAAAAAGGGGGACTTGCATGTGGAGGCTGGAGAAATAGCAGTGGTGTTGGATGAGTTCTTTGCATCTGTCTTTACAAAGGAAGAACTTGCTACCCAGGCCAAGGTGAGAGAGGAGGTAACTGGTACACTAGAAGAACTTACAATCAAGAGGAAGGAAGTGTTGGAAAGGTGTTCTGGCACAGCGGATAGTAAATGCTGAGCTGCTCAAATCCCAGAGGGAAACTTGAAACAGTTGCCACAACTGTTTTTGCAATTTGTATTTTTATTTCAAGATGTGTGCCTTGAATTCAATAGTAAAAAGCCTACAGAGTCTTAGAGTTTTTTTTACAAAACTAAATTAATCATTTATTAATAAAATAAATTACTTTAAGCACATACATAGGTCATCAAATTATAACTATGATAACTCTTAAATCCCCTAATTAATCTAGCTCCCAGTTACACCTCCATTAAGGCAACAGTAAGACAACATAGATTTCAGTAGACCCAGGCACAGCACACAATACCCTGGACAGCGGTATTTAAAATTAATTCTCTTAGCTTTGGTTCTTGGAGATAGATGCTTGGTACATAGAGGCTGGAGACTTTCCATACTTGTTAGATATTAGAATTCCTTCTTTCCTTACACATAACCTCACCTCCTTTATACATGTTTCTCCCTTTTTAATAGAAATCCCATTGTTCTAATAGGCCTTTGCAACTTTACTTTTTCCAAAATATAAATCTTCCATCACACTCATGTTATCAGTAATCTTTGGGAAAAATAAACACACTGTTTGGCATAGCCTCTTATGGCTAGGTGTAACACCTTACCGTCTCTTTGAAATTCACTACTCTGGTTTATCTAAAAATGCAAATGGTCTTCACACTTCACATTCTAAAGCTTCAGCCATGTTTAGATATTTAGCATTTCAAACCTAGTTTCCCTTATGATACATCAAAGCACCCAGACAAGCTGTCTGTAATTCAATTAAGTCCCCCCCCCACCCCCACACATACCTACACAAAGAAACTAATCCAAATCCCATTATTAACCTACCATTACAATAAGTTACAATAAGATTATGAAAATTGTTACATTTTTATGGCAAGGCTATCTTTACTTAAAATAGATATGGTACCAGGACTGGGGAATGAGATACATCCAAGTATACTGAGGGAAGTGAGAGTGGAAATTGCAGAGGCACTAGTGATAATCTTCCAGTCTCTCATAGACACAGGACAGGTGCCAGAGGACTGGAGAACTGCAAATGTTATACCCTTGTTCAAAAAGGAATGCAAGGATAAAACTGGCAACTACAGACCAGTCAGTTTGGACTCAGGGAAACTTCTGGAAACTATAGTACAGGACAAAATCAATAATCACTTCAACAAGTGCAGGATAATTAAGGAAAACCAGCATGGATTCATCAAGGGAAAATCCTTTTTAACTAACTTGCTGGAGTTTTTTTGAGGAAGTAACAGACAAGTGATAAAGGAAATGCTGTTGATGTAGTGTATATGGATTTTCAAAAGGCATTTGATACAGTGCCACACAGCAGACTTGTGAGCAAAATTCTAGGTCATGCAATAAAAGGGAAAGGAGGCATTTAGATAAGAAATTGGCTGAGTGACAGGAAACAGAGAGTAGTGAGAGTAGTTGTTTTTCAGATTGGAGGAAAGTTTGTAATGGAGTTCCTCAGGAGTCAGTGTTGGGAACCTTGCTCTTCCTGAAATATATTAATGACCTAGACTGTGGAGTGCAGGGCATGATTTCAAAATTTGCAAATGATACAAGGATTGGAAATGTTGTCAATTGTGATGGGGTAGTCTTGAACTTCGAAAGGACATAGACATGTTGGTGGATTGGGCAGACAAGTGACAGATGAAGTTCAGTGCAGAGAAGTGTGAGGTGATTCATTTTGGCAGGAAAGGTATGGTGAGACAATATAAAATAAAGAGACAACCTCTAAAGGAGGCACAGGGTATCCTTGGTATATACATACATAGGTCATTGAAAATGGCAGGACATGCTGAGAGTGCAGTTAATTAACCATGTAGTATCTTTATTAATTCCAGCATTAAGTACAAGATTAAGAAAGTCATTTTGAACTTGTATAACACACGAGTTAGGCCTCATCTGAAGTACTGCACCCAGTTCTGGGAACCATACTTGAGGAACGATGTGAAGGCATTGGAGAGAGTATATAGGAGATTCACAAGAATGATTCCCAGGATGAAGAACTGTGGCCACGAGGATAAATTGGAGAGAGTGGGACTGTTTTCCTTGGAGAAAAGAAAGCTGAGAGGAGATTTGATAGAGGTATTCAAGATCCTGGGTGGTATGGACATGGTAAACAGTGAGAAACTGTTCCCACTCAAGAGAACATCAAGAACTAAATAAATCAAAATAATTGTCAAAAGGAGTAAATGTGATGTGAGGAAAACATTTTCACTCAGAGGGTGGTTTGGAGTCTGGAACAAACTTCCTGGAAGGGTGATGGGGGCAGGTTCACTCAAGCTATTCAAAAGGCGAATTGGATTGGTACCTGAAAAGAGAGAATATGCAAAGTTATGGAGATAAGGCAGGGGAGTGGGACTAGGTGGAATGCTCGTTCAGAAAGCCATTGAGCTGAATGGCCTTCTTCTGCACTGTAAAGATATTGTGATACTGTGTTACATAAATTCTATTGAGGGATAGGATGACTGCTTCTGCTGTAAGGTTATGCAACCTGTTTACTTCAATCCACAGTGAGTAGTAATCAATAACAATAAGGAAGGTTTTCCCCTTTAATTCAAAATAAGTCCATTCCCAGACATTCCTACAGCCTTGATGGAAAAGTAGGAGATAATAGTGATTCTTTTTGTTCTTGGCTGTTTATGGTTCAAGTAAGACAATTAGAAATCTTTTCTTCTATAGATTGAGCAATGCCTGGCCAGCAGACTGATTGCTGTACTCTCACAACATTTTGCTATTCCTAGATGACATTGGTGAAGTCTTTGAAGAATACCAAACTAAATATTCTCAATATGACCATTCTCTCGTTGAAGGCTATTAAGGTGTCAATGACAGTGAGGTGCTTGCAAAGTACTGCCATATTATCAGATTAGTGGGGATATAGTCTGGCCATCCTTCCAGATAATATTCTCGGATTTGGAGTCATCTTTCATCTCATTGCTGGGCTTGCATTATTTATTGCAACTTTATTGCAGTAGATGGCAAGTCTTGAGTGATTAAGGGTGTATATGCTTCAATCTCCTTGATGGTGTAAATCCACTATTTGGTTCCGTCAGATAGTATTTGTGACAGTGTGTGCTGTGTTCGACATTTCCCTTGCACATACTGTCTGATGGAGTCATATCTCATCAAACTTAGTCTGAACTACTGGATTTTGGGTGGCAACTTCACAATTTCTTTCATGTTCAGAAGGATGGATAGTGGCTTATGGTTTGGTGTAATTTTGAAATGAAATCCCTTAACATAGTCTGAAAATTTTTTTGCACGTCCACTTTGCTACCAATGTTTCTTTTCTTATTGTGGCTTATCATTGTTATGTTTCTGTCAGTGACCTGGAGGCATATGTTTGCCATATCTCTTTGCACCTGAAATAAAACTGGCCCCAGACCTGTAGAGGATGCAAAACAAAAACAGAATTACCTGGAAAAACTCAGCAGGTCTGGCAGCATCGGCGGAGAAGAACAAAGTTGACGTTTCGAGTCCTCATGACCCTTCAACAGAATTAAGTCCCAACAACACCCCCTTCTTCCCCCCCCCCCACCCCCAACACCACCACCGCCCCCCCCCCCCCCCCCACCCCCCCTTAAACCAGCCTATATTTCACCTCTCTCCAATTTTTACTTAATTCTGTTGAAGGGTCATGAGGACTCGAAACATCAACTTTGTTCTTCTCTGCCGATGCTGCCAGACCTGCTGAGTTTTTCCAGGTATTTCTGTTGTTGTTTTGGATTCCCAGCATCTGCAGTTTTTTGTTTTTATCTCTGTAGAGGATGCAACTCCCGCTACTATGGTCAGTAATTTATGGAGAGATTGAAAGTTGCTTAATCCTTTCAAAAGTATTTTTTGGTCCATATCCCAGCACCACTGCTGACCCTGTCTCAAGGGCTCCTTGACCTCTACTAAATTTGGTAGGAACTTGCCATCTTGGTTGGCCACCCCAAGGAATTTCTGAAGCTCAGTTATGTTCCTGGGCTGGGGAAATTCTCTGATTCTTTCCTTTTTTGTGGATCAACTGTGATGCCAATGGCTTGTAATTTGTGGCTTGGATACTTGATCACATGTTTGGTTAACTCACATTCAAAATTCCTGGACTCTCAGGACAGCTCTGACCCTGCGATCATGCTCTTCTCTCGTGGGGCCAAGTATGTCATCCATGTGGCATATTACTCCTTCCATGCCTTCAAGAGGGTGAGGCATTGTTCTCTGGAAAAAATTTAGGAGCAAACACATTCCAAAGAGTGATCTATTGAAACAATAATGACCAAATAGACTTATAAACATGGTCAGCAATCTGCATTCTTTGTCCAGCAGCAACTTCCAAAATGTGCTTTTCGCATAAATTTGGTAAGTAAAGTACTCTTGGCTAGTTTGACAAGGCTCGCATCGACTGAGACCATCAGGTGGATCTCATGTTCCACTGATCTGTTTAAATGAGTTAAATCAATACAGATTCTTACAGAGCCATTTGGCTTTGGGATGGAACCATTCCTGAACATCATTTTGTTGGCATGGTGACCGGTTATTGGAATTTCTTATAAAATAGAGTAATAGTGGGTTCTGAGTCTATGGGTGTGTTCTGTGTGTGTGTGTGTGTGTGTGTGTGAGCTCCCTCAGGGAGAATGAATGGATTATAAAACTTTCTAACAAATAAAGTGAAAATTTATTTAAACAAGTCCCCTCATGTGACAGTGTCACACGAGCTGGGACATGTTTGTGATGTTTGGAAAATTTATTTAATTATTTTAAAGAAGCTTCAGGAAACCTCATCCTGCCCGTGGATGAGGTTTCCTGAAAAACGTGAAGGCCGCTTGAGGCTCTTCGCCTGCCCGCCAACCTTAAGGTTGGATAGGCAGTGTTCTAATCAGGTTTAATTACTTTTTTAATGGCCTTAATAGGCCGTTGACAGTTCGGCGGGTGCACAGCCACCTCCGGTCCGTGCCTGCTGAAGGAGAAATTGAAATGACGCACAATGATGTCGGGACGGGCGCCCAACGTCATCACACACCATTTTACATGTCGGTGAGTTGGGCCCACCCCCACACGCCGACAGCAATATTCTGTCCTATGTGTCTTACTGTTGTCTGAACGAAAGTGTAACTGGGAGTTGGACTAACTAGGGGATTTAAAAGTTATCATAGTAGTAATTTGTAGGTCGCTGTGTGTACTTAAAATAATTTCTTCTATTAATAAAGGTTAGTTTAGTTTTGTAAGAAACCTATAAGCCTCAGTGGTCTTATTACTACTGAATTCTAGGCACACATTTTGAAATTTATACAAATTGCAGAACAGTTGTGGCAGTTATTTCAAGTTTCCTCTTGGTTTTTGAACAACTCAGCATTTATCATCAGCTGTGCCATATCAAATTTTGCAAAATAATATCAAAACGCTCTGAAGTTGTTCTAATCAACAACTTCATCCTCTTCATGGGCGGAACTTTCCCAGAATTGCACTAAGTGCAGTAACGGTTATCGTAGTAGTAATTTGTAGATCTGTGTGTGTACTTAAAATTATTTCTTCTATTAATAACAGTTATTTCAGTTTCGTAAGAAATCTATAAGCCTTGGGCAGTAGCCCTATCCACTGACTGCCATCTTTAAAAGGCAGCCGGCAGCAAAGCACTCATCGCCACAAGTGCACCTCTGCTACACTAGAGACATGGCCAGCAAAGGAAACAAAAACTGCAGCTCCCCCCCGCTTCAATGATGAGTTACTCAAACGACTGCTGGATGCCATGGAGGCCCACAGGGATGTGCTGTACCCCAGCTTTGGCCACAGGATGGGCAGCAAAGTCACCAACCCAGCTTGAGAGGCGGTGGCAGTGGTGGTCAGCGCAAATGCCCTGCAGAGGAGGACAGCCACCCAGTGCTGCAAAAGGATGAATGATCTCCTCCGTTCCACCAGGGTAAGTCACTCTTATCGTCACTCCCAACACACACACTCACAAACCCATCACACATCCATAGGGCCCTCATTCACTGTCAGTGCAAGGGATATCACCATTCTCTCTTTCACACGCACCATCATTGTCCTCATCCCATCCATGGGACCACTCACCACCCACGCAGGTCAGGCATATTCATCATCTGGCCCAGCAGGCACCCTGATACACTCTCCTCATCTCTATCCATACAGGACAAACTGGCTCACAACAGGAGGGAAAGGTCGCAGACAGGTGGAGGGATGTCGGAGATCAAAGTTCTGACAGAATTCGAAAATAACCATCCAGCTGGCTGGCAATAACTGGGACCAGTCCTGTGCTGGCAGTGAGGTTGGCGCTGCTCTACAATTTCAGGATCCAGCAATGCTATGTCCATCAGACAACCATGCTGAGAGTGATGTGTCTTCTTTCACAGGCTACTGCCATGCACTAATTATCTCTTCTTGCTTTCACAGGCACATCTGCCAAACAGCAAACAGTCCATAACCCAGGGCTTCCAATCAAGATCCGAAGAAATCTCTGAAAAGGAATCTGAAGGCACCATCCCTGAAGTTCTGTCACAGCGCTCACCCACACCCTCCACCTGCATAGAGACACACACCTCAGTGGGACCTAGCTTTAGAGTAGCCTCAGGATCATAATCTGGTGAGCACATCGCACTTTCTGATCCACAGCAGGTGGAGGCAGGGACTTCCCAGCTCCCTGAAACTCGGAGGACTGCTGGAGGGCAGAACGTTGCTGAGTCTAAGTCAGATGACGAGCCCCTGAACTCGGTCATGTCACAGTTGCTGGAGCTGCAAAGGCAAGCTAGGGAACATCAGATTGCAAGGCATGATGGAGGAGTCTGTTCATCTTCAGGCTGAGGTGAAAGCGCCAATTGCAATGCACCGAGGTCAACACTGGCAGCACGGCGGCCACCATGGAGACTTTGGTCCAGGACGTCACTACTGCACTGCTGCACAGACTTAACTCCATCACTGATGCCATAGTTGTCCCCCAACAGCGTGTATGCGAGAGGGATGCTGGGCAGCTCAATCTCACTTCAGCTACCTCTTCTGCTCACAGAGTCAGCCAGGTGCCCTCTGGCACCATATGGAGGAGGATCAGCAGGTGCACGCTCCAGGGCGACCTACCCAGGTGACTCTGGAAGTGACTGCCCCATCCGAATTCCATCGTCCTGTGACCTCCGCAGATCCAGCTTCACAGGCTGAGGAGGGTGCCACTGCCACACAGCTGGGCCCCAAAAGCCGGCTAAGGCCCTCCAAGTCTTGGCCCTCCAGAGGACGCCCAGCAAAGTCATCACAGGCAGGGGGCCACAGTCAGCAGGCTGCCCCCACCTCTGCTGTGGATGTCCGGGGAGCACCAAGACATAGCAGCAGGGTTAGGAAAGTTAGGTAAAAGTAGTTGCACAGCCTGGGCATGGGTGTTGATCACTTGTACATATGTTCACTTTGTCAATAAACTCTTAAGAGTGTCACCCTACTGTGGTTCCTTGTTCTGATGAGCAGTGTTCTTGTCACTTAGATGTGAAACCCTCCTGCAAAAGATATAAGGCGGGTGTCTCAGTCCAGGGTCTTATCTCTGTGCAGCCTTCAGGCCACAGTGATGGTCCAGCCTCACACTTCCTGGAAACATTATTGATGCCTGAACCTCGGCAGTGCTGGTCATTGCTGCCAGAATGTAGTGGGCAGGTGCCACAGAGTTCTCTCTGTGTGCTCTCAGCACCTTTAAGGTGGGGCTGGCCCCTATCACACCAGCATCTGCGACCAGTGATGCTGTGTACCAGCTCCTGAAGGGCTGAGGTGCTCAACGCAGATACAGCATCAGATGCATTTAAAGTTTCATGGCTGCATCTCTAAGATGGCCCTGATCATGGAGCGCAAGTGATCTGCCCTCAGCCAGACAGGACTCAGACATTAGACATTCTCAGCGGCTATGTGAAGATCTATGGAGTGTCCTCTCTGCATGTTGCCATTATCCTCCTGCGATCAAATGGCTATTAGGGCCTCCACTGCATCTCCATGACAGGACCAGTCTTACTGAGGGTATTGACACTGCCATAAGCTAGATTGGAGTCAAATGTTCGCAACTGCAATGGGAGGATCTACGGGGACACCTCACTGCATGTCGTCATCATCTTCCACAAATCTGGCAGCTATGACAATGCATCTGCCATGTCTAGCCAGTGCAAGAGCCTCATCCCCATCATCGTCACCACCGAGGGCCCCCTCACCCTCATCCCCGTTGCCATCCTCCTCATCGGAGGAGATGTGCAGTTCCTCCATCTCCTCCTCAGCCAGCTTGTATCCCTGTTGAAGCGCCAGGTTGTAAAGGGCACAGCAGATGGCGATGATGCGTGACACCCCCTGCAGACTGTATTGCAGGGCTCCACCAGACCAGTCCAGATACCAGAACCACATCTTCAGCATCCTGATTGTCTGCTCCACCAAGTTGCGAGCTGCTGCATGAGCCTCATTATAGCATCGCTCTGCTGCAGTCTGAGGCCACTGCACAGGTGTCATCCAGCCACGGTCTCTGCAGGTAGCCCTTGTCCCCAAGGAGCCACCCCTACAGCCTCTGTGGACCCTGGAAGGCTGCAGGGATCTGCGAGTGACTCAGGATGTAGTCATCGTGCACACTCCCTGGAAACCGTGCGCACACCTGCAGGATGTGTTTCTGGTGGTC
This sequence comes from Carcharodon carcharias, assembly GCF_017639515.1. Lineage (NCBI taxonomy): Eukaryota > Metazoa > Chordata > Chondrichthyes > Lamniformes > Lamnidae > Carcharodon > Carcharodon carcharias. The sequence continues at coordinate 24,132,427 of NC_054475.1, forward strand.
GCATAGCAGTTGCATGTTCAGTGAGTGGAAGCCCTTGCGGTTGATGAAGTCCACTGAGTGTAGCGGTGGAGACCTGAGCACCACGAGTGCAGTCAGTCAGTCGCACCCTGCACCTGTGGGAATCCCAAGATCAGGGCGAATCCAATGGCCCTTTCATCCTGGCTGTCCCGGTCCCAGACAAAATGCACAAAGTTGTGTACTATGGAGAAGATGGCATCCGTGACCTCATGGATGCATTTGTGGGTGGTGGATTGTGAAATCCCACAGAGGTCACCTGTGGAGCCCTGAAAGGAGTCAGTGGCATAGAAATTGAGCGCCACAGTCACTTTCACAGCCAATGGAAGTGGATGCCCTCCATGCCCCTTGGTACCAAGTCCTGCAGTAAGTGGCAGATGTGAGCCACCAGATCCCTACACATGTGCAGCTGTCGGCGACACTGGTTCTCAGTCATCAGCAGGAATGGCAGGCAGCGTCTATAGACCCTGGGTGTTGCTAGAAGCTGACCAGCCACGGCTCACTGTCACTCCTGGGCAGTGTGTGTGGGAGCCTCTGCTGCCCCTTCTTCCTGAGGTTACTGCTCCTGCCTTTGCGCAGCCAGGAGCCTCAGTCGCTCTCTCCTCTGTCTTCTACGGTCTCTGTAGGTCATCAGGCAGACAGCTAGGTCACCAGGATCCTTGATCCTGACATGGTCCTTCTGCAGCATGAAAGAGAGAGAGATGTGGTTATCATGGGTGTACTTAGCGCCTTTCCTGGCCCTGTGTGACCACCCCTTAATGCTTCTCGGAGAGTGCTGGTCATCCCTCGGATGGTCAGAGATGAGTGGGCTGCATGGCTGCCCTGTCAACCAGCAACATGGGGGACACTGGTCCAAACCGGGATGCTGAGATTGCAAGGGGCTGTGAGCACCTCCAGCAGTGACTGCTCCATGGCCAGCGTTGGTGAGGAGATTGTACAACATGTGCAGTCCAATTGCTCCACGGTTCGATAAAGTGGTGATGGACTCGAAGTCTGTGCCGGGAGGGGTGGGGTTATGCGATTGGTGGCCCTTTGGTGCCTCCGTGTTGCTTGCATGGGTGGGCAGGCTAGGAGCCCGACCCCAATCATATCACTGTGGCTGCGCCTGATCTGTCTCAGTTGCAGAGGCATGGTCAGATTATACAGGTGACCACTTCCCTCGCTTATCCTGACCCCATCTTGATTGCCTATGTGTGGGACACAGCGCCAGGGCAGCACTTGACAACCTCCCCCTCCCCCCAAGCCACCGACAATGGTTGCCTCCAAGGCTGGCCAGCACTTGCCCCCCCCCCACTGCGCTTCTGAGGCCTGTAAACAATTGGCGAGCTGGGGAGAACGCTGCTGCTCATTCACCTCAGTTCCTGCAAAGTGAAGGCTGCCAAGTGCACGTCACCTGCGTGCTGTTGTGAAACATTGGCGGGAAAGCACGCCGACGTGGATGGACGATACGGCGGGGTTCCAAGAGCCTGGAGGGACAGCCTTTTAATCATATGCTGATGAAGTACAATTAGCTCCCCGCCGATCGACACGGGAAACGCAGTGCGCCATTGGTGGGCTGAGCAGATAATCGCGACCTGCCTCCATGCTTTCGTGAAGCAGATTACACTATATTTTCCACGCACACCACCTATCATGCCCGCTACCAGCAGATTGGAAAATTCCACTCTATAAGTTCATTTCAATTTTAGGAAGTCCCTTCTGCTTAATAGAGAGCACTCTTGATTTTGAATGGCATAGAGAGGTCTGAAGATTTCTCAATCATCATGTTTCAGCTTTGCCATGAGCAGACCTTTCAATTTTAACGTTGTCCCACCAAGATGTTGTAATTTGATAGATGAGGGTTGCAATGTAATCTGTTTCAGCCATTTGACTTCCCCTGCTCCTGTGGTGTGTTCATCACCTTGAGTTTAATGTTCCAATACTTGTTCAGTGTCATTTACCTCCCTCAGGAAGGTTAGTCCCTTTGCTTGTGGTTTTTTCATTACATGTAAGTGGCTCTGTTTTAAAATGTTCATCCTTATTTTTACAGATTGTCAATGTTTTTGACTGACAAGTAGTTTTGAAGTGGCCAAGTTTTTCACAGTTGTGGCACTCTACCCCCCACCGGCTAGACATTGTTTTTGCTTGTGCACTTGTTCCTGGCACACCAAAGATATTTCAAAATGGCGATTGATGCGTTTTTCCCCATTTTGGTGGATTTAGGCTTTGGCGCACACTCTTTCTTATGGCCTGAAAACTGAATGGTCTCCCTTGATCTTCTCCACAGGATCTCTCCTTCACTATGAACACACGCTCAATTTGGTTTCCTGAATTCTGTTTGCCTCGCAACCTGCTGTGCTTTCACAAGTGTTAAATCTTTTCTTGTTTATCAGAGATCTGATAATGCTTCATCCAAGATGCCGACTACTATACTGTCGCAAATCAGCTCATCCTTTAAAGTTTCATAACCGCAGTTCCCTGCCAGCCTATAGAGATCGTTGATGAACAAATCCATGCTTTAAGCTGATCTTTGCCTTCTTTTATTAAATTTAGCCCTCTCTATTTTTAAATTCCAATGGATGCTGAAATAAGAGTCAAATGCTTGCTGGACTTCTTCACAAGAAGTTGAAGTCTCAATAACCTCTTCCTTGCTATCACATTATCAGTGATGGATCCTAAAGCATAGTGTACTGAACCTGGTCTTTTTGATAAAAACAAAAAACTGCAGATGCTGGAAATCCAAAACAAAAACAGAATTACCTGGAAAAACTCAGCAGGTCTGGCAGCATCGGCGGAGAAGAAAAGATTTGATGTTTCGAGTCCTCATGACAACTTCAGCAGAACTGAGTTCTCTTTCTCTCGCCAACCCTGTATCTTCTTTTTAAGGTGTGCCAGGTCTTTTATTTGATGCCACCATGTTTTGCTGTGTGGTCGGGGTCTCCGCCGATGTGGTCTAGACAGATTTTATGGGAATTCTCAAAACTATTGTTCTTTACGTACAGCAAGTATTTACACATTTGGACACCTACATGTGCCCAGTGTTTCTCCTCCTTCCAGATCTCCCTTACTTTTCTGTCATGTGATCTGACATCATTATTACATCAGTATCATATATGTTTCTGATGTTAACTCTTTCCTCTACAGATATTCCAACGTGTTTCATTACAATGTATGTCTATGTGTGACAGAGTGATCGATTAAGGAGGCAAAGAATGAAAGGCAAAGGATGATACTAACTATGACCTGGGAAAGGCCTTTGAACTGATGGGGGACAGGTTCTCAGGCAGCAGGGTATTTAGAAAGCCTGCATCTAATGTTCCTTTTGGTAGTTTGAACCTGTGCACATCCAGATTGAGAATTCTTTTAGACCTGGATATCAAGAATTCTCAGGGCCCTTCAAATCCTTCTGCACAACCATCCCAGCCCACACCAGCTCCAATTCATAAAAACACAAAAGGCATAGTAAAGTGCATTATAATAAAGCAATTCATATTGTAATAAATGAAAATGTTCCAAAAATTGTGTATGTTTTTTCTCTGTTATGGTGGTGATTTTGGGTGACACCAACCCTATGGGTTCCTGTATGCTTATACCTTAATCCACCATGAGTTTGAGTTCCCTTGTCCTTTTGTCACTGTTTATCTTTAATTAACGGATTTACTTTTTGTAGGCGGGAATCAACTCTCAGTCACCTTCTTGCAAGGCTGAAAAGCCCAGATTTCTCAAGCCTTTCCTCATAGAGGTAAACAGGGCTGGGAGGAAATTCCATTCTGAAATACTCATTTGTGGTCTCTCAAGAAGGGGCTTGATGGGTAAATAGACTGTCCTCATCAGGGATTTTCTTATCATTCAGTCTCTTGATGCTGAGGATCAGTCATATGGTTGTTCCTGGCATCTGAATCAATTTAAGCACAAAGAAATTACCACTAACTGCTGAATAAATTAAGTAGGATAAAATCACAGTTTTGTTTTAAAAGGAGTAGAACAAAGCCATACATCAACAAGGATTCTGACTTTTCTCTAGTCTGACGATATTTTTTGCAAATTGCAATAAAATGTTGCTTTCTTTCTTAAAGGGCTTCATAAAGTTTGCCTAAAAATGGTCCCAAAAATATGCACACATTAGAAGACTGGGAAGATGAATATAAAAATCTATTTGCAAGTCTGAATTTGTACAATATCACACCACCTTACGAGTATAAATGTTTATTCCTGGTCTATTACAAGCCCAGCATGAGAGCATTTATAATCCAATACTGTATTTGCAACTATAAGATACCTATAAAACCATACTAATACTTATTGATATACAATGAAACTATATTTAGGTTTTAACAAAATGCCTCCAGGACATAATTAACCTTTGTTTAAGACTGCAGTACTATATTCCTCTGTACGTGAAATCAATACTAATTTCTTATTGTGCACTCATCTGTGACTGCAGAGCACACGAGGATGATAAATACTTTGACAAAGCTATCTTTTGTATATAAATAACTCTTTTAGTAAATGAAATTGTGATTCAAATTAAACCTCGTGATAGTCCAGCCCTCAGTGTCAAACGAAAACTTTTTTCAGGGAACTCAGTGGCTTAGGTTTAGAGGCTGAGCACATTATAAGCACAGAATACTGAAGCATCACTTGTTCAACATATTCAATATGTGCTATCCCAATTTTCTAACTTGTCCTCCTTGAAAGCAGTTACTTATGCTAGGGTACTGTTCACAAATGCAGCAGACTTTTGGTACATCACCTAAGTGAGGCTTGACAGTAATTACTGGTTGCTCAGCATGGGATCCATTAAATTGCACAGACTAAAGACTGAACCTAGGATTTCCCTATATGAATCAGTATTCCACAGAGAAGTGCATTCACCCACTAAGCCTTGTGCAGGAAACCCCTCTCTATGCAAATCAAAACAAAATATGGAAATCTAAACAATACCTTGTCAATTAAAGGTTCGCTTGTTTACACATTTTTATCCATTTTTCTTTTTGTTGATCTTACAAAACATTACAAAGTATTTACAGTACAGAAATTGGCCATTTGGCCCAACAGGCCCACACCGGGGCTCTTGCTCCACAAGCTCCTCCCACTATCTTCATCTAACCTTGTCAACATGTTCTTCTAGTGCTTGCTCCCTCAAGTGTTTATCTAGCATTCCCTTGAATGCATGTACGCTGTTGGTCTCAACTACTCCCTGTGCTAGTGAGTTCCACAGTCCAACCACTCTACGTAAAGATGTTTCTCCTGAATTCCCTATTGGATCTTGCTTTCAGGACTCAAAGGAAAACTGCCATTTTTGTTTAAAGAGCATAATAATTGTAATTTCTGAAAAGCTCTACTTTAAGATTAGAAATCATTTCAGAGAGTGGAATGCCAATTATCAGCACAGTCTATTATCTTGAAATCACAAGGGGTTTCTTCCTATAATAGGGCATTCTGTAACTGAGTATATAATGTAGATTGAAGATACCTCACATATGATGGTGAATTACAGCAGTCTTCATAACCATGAAAGACTCATAACTCACAGCAGTGTAGAGATCAGCAAATTATGGCTTTCTTCCACACAAGTGAAAGAAATGTCTGGACTGCATTGTTACTGATGAGCCCGCTCTGTTTCTTCCACAGGAACATGGCTCCCAGTCAAATCAGTAATGACCCTAGCCATAAATTCTGGAAATTGTACTTGATGCTGACCATTAAGCATAATTTCAGGCGTGTAAATTGTAATTTTATTTCCACACATGTGAGATATCAAACCTGTGGACACTGAAATTGCAAGTCACAGCACAGAAAAAGAGGAAGCCACTGAGCCAGATCAAATGTCTTAGAATAGTGTGAAGAAAATTGCATTTTTGAAATATTTGTTTACAGACGGACAGAACTATTAATACAGCCCTGGTATAGTAAATTTTATCTACCTTAAAATAATGTACAATGCATATTTCATTAATATATTTACCATATTTAATATTATCAAGGTAGAGTAAAATTGCATTTTTTGAGGCACATCATAACTGAATGTTAAACCTGCTTACATATCTTACAAAATAAGCACAATCTCTGCATCATGTGAAATCCTCGCTCCATAAGAACTGTCTAATGGACAAAGATGTCCAGAAACACAAAACAAAATAAATAATTAAACATTATTTATCTAAAGATAACAATTAATTGGATCCTACTTAATTATTTGAAGGTACTTGGATTTGTCATTGGGAAACCACAATCTACAAGTCCCCAGTGAATTGACTTGGCGGGTTGTTATCAGGATTACCTGTTATCCAAGGAAACACATTGTCTGAGCTCATTAACAGTGAGACAGATATATGCACAAACAAATGGCTACAGGCAGTGACATAACTGAAAACTCAGGGTGACGTCAAAAGCAACCATTTAAAATTTGATTTGTGTAACTGGCTCAGATACAAAAATGATCTGTCACTCACTTACTTCATGAACTCTTGTGTCATCTGGTCGTCATCCAGGCTAATGGACAAAATATCACCATGTGCAAAATATTTGAAAATTCTATGCTTCAGAATTTTCCCTTCTTGTTTATATATGTAGAAGTTTGTCACAATATATTGTTTCATTTCTTATGCTGTTTGAAAAATATTCCAATACAGAATATTCACTTAAATGACAATGTCATAACCTTGCTGTGCCATTCATGAAGCGGATGGAAGAAATTACCATTTCAAGTCGGTAAAAGCAAAAAACGCACACTTGGAGATTTCAATCTGTATGGACATACCGCTGTCTGTGGCTGAACCAGGCTATTTGCAGCCTTGGCCTCCTATTTGACCCTGAGCTGAACTTTTGACTCCATATCCCCACCCATCATAAAGACTGTCAATTCTCACCTCTGTAGTCGTCCATCTCCACCCCGGCTCAGCTCATTTAAAAACATTTTAAGTGGTGCGAGGATCACTGGCAAGGGCAGCTTTTGTCGCTCATCCCCAACTTCCCTCGAGAAGGTGGGGATTCCCACTGAAAACCTCATCCATGCCTTTGTTACCTCTAGACTCGACAATTCCAGTACTCTAATAACCAGCTTTATACCTTGCACTTTCTCTGTAAACTTAAGCTCATCCAATACTCCACCGCCCATGTCCTAACTCACAATAAGTCCCATCATTCCTTTGCTCGCTGACTAATTGGCTCCTGAACCAGCAACACCTTGGGTTTAACATGATCAACCTTGTTTCCAAATCCCTCCATGGCCTCCCCAATCCCTATATCTGTAGCCTCTTCCAGGCCTACAAACCTCCAATTTACCTGCACTCTTCAAATTCTGGACACTTGCACATCCCTGATTTTCATCACTCCACCATTGGCCACTGTGCTTTGTTCCTAAGCTCTGGAACTCCATCCCTAAATCTCTCTGCCTCATTCTCTCCTCCTTAAAGAAACCCCTTAAAACCTTAGACCATGTTTTTGGTCACCTGCCTTCTTATCTCCTTATTTGCTCTGTGAAGCACTTTTGTGTTGCTTTGCTATTTTAAAGGTGCTGTATAAATACATGCTGTTGTTGTACAGTTATCAAATGTTTCATTACTGGTGAACACTATCAAAATACAGTCAATATATTTACCAATAATATTCATTAATATTTCTCCTATTTAATTATTCTGGGCCTGAAGTCCATTGGCCTGGGAGGTGGCTACCAGAGGAATACATTGAATAGAGTCCTGGGATTTGGGATGGATCCAATTGAACAGGTTTCCACTGGTTTCTATTATGCCTGATTAACAATTCCACTGGATGAGGCGGACTGCTTCCTGTGTCCCTACTGCAGCCTCCACCCAGCACCCCACTTAACATTAGAAAAAAAATGCTGATTAAAAATACTGACATGAGAAAAATGTGAATGATACAGGCTGGTAACTCAACTCTTGACACCCCTAAGCTTGTCCATCATCTTCAAGATACAAGTCAGGAGTGTGATGGAATAATCTCCTCTTGCCTGGATGAGCGCAGCTCCAAAAACAGAAGAAGCTTGACAGCATCCAGCACAAAGCAGTCTGCTTGATTGGCACCCCATCTGGCATCTTAAACATGCACAGTGGCAGCAGGGTGCACTATATACAAAATGCAGTGCAGCAACCTGTCAAGCTTTCCTCAACAGAACCTAACCTCTACGACTTAGAAGGACAAGGGCAGCAGACACATGAGCACACCACCACCTGCAAGTTCCCCTCCAAGCGACACACCAAACTGACTTGGAACCAAATCCCCGTTCCTTCCTTGGCTAGGTCAAAACCATGGAACTCCCTTCCTAACAGCACTGTGGGTGCACCTACACCACACCCAGTGCAACGGTTCAAGAAGACAGCTCTGCATTCATTACCTTCCCAAGGGATGGACAACAAGTGTTGGCCTTGCCAGTCATGCTCACATCCAAACAACAAATAAAAAGTTTATTATCCTAGTATTGCTAGGATTTCTTTCTGCAGTGGGGCCAACTGAATCAGGTTCCAGATAGAAATACTGTTAATAAAGCTGCAAAAAGGATGCATTGTTTTGAGAAAATCTCTGATCTTCGCTGGAGTGGTCTTCAATCCTGATGGAGATTTCAGGTCTGCTGCAGAGCAGGCACCCAGGGAACATCCGGAGTGGGATTTGTACCCGCAAACGTCTGATTCAGGGGTAAGAACGTAGCTGCCAACTGATCCACTGCTGACATACTAAAGGAGAGATCCAAAAAAGCAGTCTTAGCCTGGCCGCAATTATTCTGTGTTTCCTCCCAGTTTGGGGATTTATGTTGATGGAAACGATACTGAAACCTAATTGTAAATTAGTTTCAGCGATTGTATGGCTTGGCCATATCAGTATGAAAGGAGTAGCCAACACTGACACAAGTTAAAGGCTGGAGGAGGTAAAGTTTTCAGCCCAGGAATGCAGAGGGACTGAGGGAAAGGCACACAGAATACATCCTTCCATTGCCACAGGGTGCATGTATTTTTGTAGTCAGTTATCCGAAGCTCTTAGAGGAGCCAAGGAGGGTAGCCGTTAGTGACTTATGTAACCTCTAAGAACAGGAACTGCTGACACACTCAACTATTAGGACTGCTGTTCTCCCCTGAGAGCTAAAGTACTGACAGTGCTGAACTATTATCTGACAGAGTCTTTACAGTTCCAGGCGATATCTCTGGCTCAAGCAATCAGGGGGCGGGGGGGGGTGGGGGGGTGGGGGGGGCGGTGACAGACTTTTTTTTTCACAAGTAAACACTTACACAGAATTCCCAGTACAGACGCAGCCAGGCAGGGCAATGGTAGGTTTCATTTTTGTTCAATCGCCTTTTTCCCAAGGCACAAGGTGTAATTGACAGGACCTACATTCCCCATGCATCTGTGGACATGTTGTGAATAGAAAGTTTTTATCTGTGAATTTTTAAATGATGCACATCAAATGAAGATCATGCACCTGAATGAAAAGATCTGCAAATTCACATAACTCACTTGTTCTGAGGTAATTATGCCTCCTAAGAATTTTTAAAGAGGGCAAAGATTGGAAAGAGCTGGGGCAGTTCTGTGCACCTGTTCTAACGCAGGCTATTCATAGCCATTTCCCACCCATCCCCAGGATCCAATCTGAACCAGCTACAATGAGGTATGTACGCGGACAAAGGAGGATCTTGAGGAAATGTTTGGGGTTTCCAAACAAAGTTTTGATGCTTATATTGATCTGGGGATGCCTCACAGTACGCTCTCACCAGAGCTGGCAAAATAACTGTGATCTGTTCACAAAATATCCCTAGGTACCGACATCACACTGGCTTCTTTTATGAGGGAAGCACCACTAAACAGATGAAGTGCAGGATATGCATGATCAGTCAGTAACTGAACAGTTACTGCTGCAGCTGGAACTTGTGTGTTAGGCCCTCCTTGATGGCTTTCTCGTTGCAGAGCAGCAGGAGCCTCTCCAACAGGCCAGTATTGCAATTACTGGAATTTGGCAATTAACTTGTCTTGACTGGCTGGGCATCTCCCAGTGTCGATGAATATTCCCCTGTATGGTTGTTGACACTGAACATATAAACAGAAAATGAAACACACTCTGCAAGGGTTCAGAGAAGTAATTAGTGTCCATTGTATGAGTGTCTCTAATATGTAATGTGTTGTACCTCTATGAGGTTAATTTTTGCAGCAGACGGATGACATGCATATTTTCTATGCCAAAAGTTACCTCTGAATACACATATAATAGAAGAGGTAAAAGTGAGGTGATCTGTGCATGACTTTGGGATTCTGGCGTGACATGACCTCTATCTGAATCTGGAGCTAAATGCCCAGCACACATGCTGGAATATTCTGTGTTGCTCGTACAGGGACAATACCTGCTTTCAGGAACACCTTCTGACAAAGTGACTGGACAAGGCCGAGTGAGATGGCCATTTCTGTTCTGCTACTAATGATGCTGATTGAGTCCACAGCCCTGCGTTAACTGGTATCCTATGAAACCATGGTACAGTGCACTATAGCACAGGATCAGAATCCTTGCGTTAAAACTGTCTACAACCTGCCCTCAAGCTCACTAAACACTGCTGCTGCAGTGTCCTATATTTTGTCCCTCAGCACCTTGAAAGCAGCAAGTACACCATCCATGAGAGATGCATTTCTGCTCTATTTATCCACATAGGAAAGGTATCACCTGCAGGCAGCCAATGTGACAGACTGCAGCCACCTTATGAAGGTTTGAACTGAATCATTTGTGACAGCTCAGATCTGAACTGAGGAAGTAAAATACAAAATTTTCCAAAACTCTTAGAAAATGGGTGCTGTGCCAAAAGATTGGAGGGAAATAAAGATTGCACTGCTGTACAAGAAAGGAGAAACAGATAAACCAGAAACTGGAAGATTAGTCAGTTTTACCAGTTTGATCAGTTTTAAATGTCTAAGGGCTGAGTTCATGAATGTGCACTGGGGTAGGGGGAGGGTGGGGGGAGGCAGGGGCACCCCAAGCTCACAGTTCAGGGACCAGTAAAAGGGTGTATTGTTTATGTTGCTGCAGGGACAGACTGGCCCTGGTTACTTTCAGCTACTAAGGGGCTAGTGGGATGATTGAGAGGCAGTGTTAGCATAGGATGGGAGGTCTTGTGACATAGTTGGTGGCATCCTTACGATTGAGCCAGAAGCTCCGGATTTGAGGCCCACTCCAGGAAGGTGTGCTCATAACTTGGCCAAACAGGTTGATTATTAAACCCTACCAACACGCCTATGGCAGGCGGTAAGAGAGGGAGAGTCTACTCTTTTATTCATTCACGGGATGTGGGCTTCGCTGGCTGGGCCAGCATTTGTTGCCCATCCCTAGTTGCCCTCAAGGTGGTGGTGGTGAGCTGCCTTCTTGAACCGTTGCATTCCATGTGGTGTAGGTACACCAGCAGTGCTGTTAGGGAGGGGATTCCAGGATTTTGACCCAGCGATAGTGAAGGATCAGATCTAAACTAAACACCGACACTAAGTATTCATTTAGAATACTACCTCGGTCTTCTGGCTCCACACACTAATTACCACTACAACCCTTAATGGGCCATACCCTTTCCCTAGTTATCTTCTTACTCTTAATGCACTTATAAAATAACTTTGGATTTTCCTTTATTTTACCTGCCAATGTTTTTTCATGCCCCCTCTTTGCTCTCCTAATTTCCTTTTTAAGTTCCCCCCTACACATTCTATATTCTTCTAGGGCTTCCATTGTTTTGAGCCCTCAGTAGCTGCCATAAGCCTCCCTTTTTCTTTTTATCCAATCCCATATATCCCTTGACATCCAGGGTTCCCTGGATTTGTTGGTCCCACCCTTTATCTTTACTGGAATATGTTGGCCCTGTTCTCTCCCTATTTCCTTCTTGATGAGTCCCACTGGTCTGATGCAGATTTACCTAAAAGTAGCTGCTCCCAATCCACTCTGGCCAAATCATATCTTATCTTATTAAAATCGGCCTTCCCCCAATTTAGAACTCTAATTTCTGGCTTTAAAAACTATGATGAGAGCATACTGTCAGGATTATCCTCAGGATTGGGATACAGGAATTCCATTTTTGTTATTTGCTGTTAGAAATGCTCCTAATGATTCACCTGGTTTTAGCCCTTTTGAACTAGTTTACAGTCATGAGGTAAGGGGACCACTGAAATTGATTCATGAGAAATTGGTGGGTCAAAATTCAGAAAGTATCCTCCTGGATTACATATTTAATTTCAGGGAAAGATTGAACAGAGCATGTGAGTTGGCTAGGGAACCTTTAAAGACATCACAGCAAGTGTTGAAAGTGAAAGCAGATAAGAAAGCTAAAACTCACAGCTTTGTTTCTGGAAAGTATTAGTTTTGTTACCAGTACTAGGTGATCCATTAAATGCAAGGTTTAGTGGGACTTACAGGATTGAAAAGAAATTGAGTGAAGTAAATTATTTAATAAATACTCCAAATTGAAGAAAGAAGCAGAGAGTGTGTCTTGTAAATATGCTTAAAAAGTGCTTTGATAGGGAAGAGGAACAAAAAGAGATATTAGTGATGGTGGATGATGAGAAACAGGCAGAAGTGCCGGACTCTGAAATTGATTTTCCTCTAATCAAATTGGATAATAAGGGATGCTTGAAAATTTAAATGAAACATTGAGTTACCTTCCAAGCAAGAGTCAAAGTGATTTGGAAAAGCTATTGCAGTCACGCAAACCTATTTGTGGAAATAAGTTGGGAAAGACACATTTAGCTATACACAACGTCTTGGTACAAGTTTTATCTTCAATAAGGCAACATCCTCATAGATTAAATCTGGCAAAGTTATCACAAATACAAAAAGAAATTGATTTCATGCTTCAAAATCATATAATTGAGTCTAGTTGCAGTAACTGGAGTTTGCCTATTGCACTGGTACCGAAACCAGATGGAATGCAAAGACTGTGTGTGGACTATTGAAAGGTGAATGTGGTGACAAAAGTGGATTCATATCCTTGACGATGGTTGGATGATTGCACTGAGAAAGTGGGACAATCGAAATTTATCACAAAGATTGACTTGCTGAAAGGATATTGGCAGGTACCTTTGCCAGAGGGAGCGAAGGAGGTATCAGCTTTTGTAACATCAAGTTGACTATGATCAGTTTAAGGTTATGCCATTTGGTACGTAGAATGCTCCTGCGACATTTCAAAGACTGACAAACAAAGTAATTGCAAGTCTAAGCAATTGTGCTGTTTATGTTGATGATCTAATCATTTTCAGTCAGACGTGGGAGGAGCATTTACAGCATCTGGAAGAATTATTTACTTGACTACAATAAGCTAATTTGGTGATGAATTTGGCTAAACGTGAATTTGCAAAAGCACAAATTATGTATCTAGGCCATACCATTGGACATTGTAAGGTGGCTCCAAGAGATGTGAAAGTTGAGGCTATCGTGGATTTCCCTTTGCTTACAACAAAACGAGAAGTCTTGAGATTTCTGGACATGAGTGGGTTTAACCGAAAATTTGCACCAAACTTTAGCCGAGTAGTTGCTCCGCTGACTAAACTATTAAAAAAGAACAAGAAGTTTCAATGGACACTGGAGTGTCAGAAGTCATTTGATAGTTTGAAAACTGTATTAACTATGACACCAATTTTGGCAGTACCCAATTATGCCAAGCAATTCAAGTTGGCCTTGACGCATGCGATATAGGAATTGGGGCTGTACTGTTACAAGATGATGACATTGGAATTGAAAAACCAACAGGCTATCTTTTATGGAAGTTGACTGTACAACACAGAAGATATTCAACGATTGAAAAGGAGACTTTGGGTTTGGTGTTAGCATTACAGCATTTTGAAATTTATGTTGCAAACAATTCATCAGAAACAATTGTTTATATAGACCATAATCCTTTGAAGTTTTTGGACAAATTTTGAGGCAAAAGTGCAAGGCTTTTCAGTTGGATTCTATTATTACAACCATTTAATCTACAGATTATACATTTTGATGGAAGAGAGAATCTGTGTGCAGATATGTTATCAAGAGTTTGAAGCTTAAAGGAGAATTGGACATTTAAAAAAAAATCCTGGGCGCAGAACTGGAGTGATTTCTGTTGATACCAAGGACTTGTGTATATATATATTATGTTAATGCATGAATCTGTTAATGTAATAGTATGATAAGTATAGGAGATAGTGTGAGATGCATTAAAAAAATGAAACTGTCGTAGAATTATGATGGTTCATTTTTCGAAAGGAAGGGGGGTATCAAGAAGAGATATTAATTTATATGTTATTGGAATTTATTTTTTAATGGAGGTTTAGTCTGTGTGTGTTAAATGTAGTAAAGCCAGCTAGTCTGGGTGTTTTGATGTTAGTAGTTTTGAGATGTAGGTAGAGGGTATATTTGCATTTTGTTGAATAGATCTTTCAAGAGTGGGAGTGAAATCTTGCACCTAGCTAGAAAACACCAAGTAATCTTTATATTACTAATAAAATAGGTGCAATGGTTTAAAGGGCCTGGTGATACAATGAAAATTTACATTCAAAAGGGAAGGCTGGGTATAACATGAGAGGAGTTTGTGTGTGCAGGTCAGAGGCATGTAAGACTTAAGCCTGTAAACCTGCAAATGAACCAAATTGAAAGGAACTTCATTTGAATTTGTAAGGTGAAAATGCTTTGCCTGGTGTCTGATTAAGTCTATTGGTTATTGTTGCCTTAATGGAGATTAATTTGGGAATTTGTTAAAAGTTATGCTAAAGTAATTTGCAGCCATGTGTATGTGTTTAATTTGTTGTAAATTAATAAAAGTTTCATTTAGTTTGATATAAAAACCTTTTGAAAACTGGTGGTCTTATTCCTAAATTTAGAGCTGCAACTCAAAACATACCAATTAAAAATGTAGGTTATGACAGTTGTTTAAAGTTTCCCTCTGTGATTTTAAATAACTCAGCCTTTACAAGCTGCTGTGCCATAACACTTCCCTAAAGAACATTAATGAAGCAGATAAGTTTCCGCAACAATGGCTCCATGGTCATCATTAGACTTTTCATTCCAGATTTTTATTGAATTCAAATTCCACCATTTGCTATGGCAGGATTCTACCCCGGGTCCCCAGAGCATTACCCTGGATCTCTGGATTACTAGTCCAGTGACAATACCACTACGTCATCACCTCCCCATCACCCAGGCTTAATGTGGAGTGGCACCCTCAAGCTATAGGCTCTGCTGACAGACTAGCAACATGTTCCATGAAAAACTCACTATTTAAACAGACAGATGCATATGCTTTGCCTGCCTCCTGCATCACTAGATGCGGGAAAGTCTCAACGTCTAAGGCTATTATCATAGGAGCAAATACGTTCATGTTACTAGTGCTGGATCTGAGGTCCAGTTAGTCAAAGTAATGAGCAGCTGTAATGCAATCTAATAGCACCAATCAGCTTGGTGAAACCCTGATCTGTAATTCAGTGCTGCTCATGAAGTCCCACATGAAGAGATAGTCCTCTCCATTCTATGGCACCAGTTGTAGCTTCTATTCCATGTCCATTAATTCCTTTGTTGTTGGTGCAGGGTGGGTGATAGGGATAGGGTAGCAAGCGAGAGAAGCCTGTGCAGAGGGTTATTCAATACTTGCCCTGCTCTCTAAAGTTGGAAAGCCATATTTTCTAAATCAAATCGGGGGAAACACAGCCCGACAGTCACTCTCATTATCTGAGGCTGTGGATCACATTCCGATCTGGTTCCTGCAACATCCACATGATCTGACGCCAGCTGCCACTCATTAATCCTGTTACGATGGCCCGCATTACTTGGACATTTTGGTTCTGGAATGGTTTTCTCTTCAAACTAATTTCACAGAAAACTGGATCCAAGGATTTGGTCAGTGAAGGGTTTAGGGATGGCATGTGGAGCACTTTCACTTCAGCCACAAAGCGCAACCTGTGCATAAATTAAAACCTCTCTGAGTCCACTGTTATGACACATCAGTTGGTAAAGCCCGAGTTATTTAAAATTCCAGAGGGAAACTTTAAACAACTGTCATTACCTATATTTTCAATTGGTATATTGTTCAATTGGTATGTTTGAGATGCAGCTCTGAATTCAGAAATGAAACCACCAAGCCTCCAGAGGTTTTTTTATATAAATTAAATTGAACATTTAACAAGGAATTAAACACATACACGTCTACAAATTATTACCATAACAACTTTTAAACAAATCCCCAAATTAATCACTCCCAGGTAATCTTCCCCAAGGCAACATTAACTCATAGACTTTAAGCAGGCACCAGGCAAAGCACATTTAACTGTACAAATTCAAAATGAGGTCCCTTGCAATTTGTTCCCTTTGCAGACAGTTGTTGGGCTACAGACAGCTTAGATATCACCTGCCTCTGACTTACACACAAAACTCTTTTCTGTGTACATCTAGCCTTCCCTTTGAATGTAAATTCTCATTGTATCACCAGGCCCTTTGAACTCACCCCCGCCCCCCACCATCTAACAATAAAACCTCTTTCATAGTACCAGTTTTATTAGTAAATAAACATATTGCTTGGTGTCTCCTAGCTAGGTGCAAGAGTTCACCTCATCTTTAAATGATTTATTCAACAAAACGCAAATGTACCCTCTATCTTTTATTTAACATCTCAAAACTACTATACATCAAAGTACTCAGACTAGCTGGCTTTAATCTTAAGGTACACACACTCAAATCCACAGAAATAGATCACAAGTCCAATTTAAAATAATTTCCAATCACATTTTGCACATTAATATCTTCATAACACTGCCCTTTCTACTGGTTGAAACCAGGAGATTACTATCCCTTCCACCAATTGGAACCTGCCTTGTCTCACAGCCTGCTAAATTTGCTAACAACCACACAACTTGGGGTCACAGCACTCCTAATTTATTCACACATGGCCATTAATGGTTAGGCTATTCATGCAGGTAAAACTTTTATGAACTAGGATCTCTTCCAGGACATCGATTGCTGGGGGACACAATACCTCATCTGGGTTCTGGCCTCTGAAAACAGGGACATATGGTCACTCTACTCTAAAGGTCGTGGCATTGTTGAACATACATTGCAGTTGTGCGTCGTGGACTGCTCTATCTATGCCATCAGCTCCATATGTATGCTTCATCTTCTGCAGAAATTCTTCTAAATCCATGTACTTGAGATCTGGATCACCAGAGCCTCCATAGGGACAAAGGAACATATAAACCATTTAGTATCTTTGACCTCTTCTGTCATTCAATGAATCATGCCTGATCTGCGACCTGACTCCATATACTCATCTTTGCCCCATATACTTTCATATCTTTAGTTAACAAAAATCTATCAATCTCAAAATTAATTTTCGATGCCAGTATGCGGAAGAGCGTTCTAAGGAGAGTCACATTGGACTCAAAATGTTACCTCTGTTTCTCTCTGCATGGATGCTGCCAGGCCTGCTGAGTTTTTCCAGCATTTTGGTTTTTTTTTAAAAACATGGAGGACTCTCTTGCAGGCTGTCATTGAGACCTTGCTGTCTGCTGTTACTATGGTAGCCTAACCTGTGAACACTGCAGCAGTGCTGGTTGCCCAGTTCCCTAGAGGTGAACTCTTAATAGTGGTAGGTAATCCTTAATGATTAAAATGAGTCTGTGAAGGAAGTAAGATGGGGATCACAAGAGCAAGTGGAAGTACCAGAATCACGTACTTCCAGCAGATTCCCACCAAATCTACATCTTAATGACGAATTCCGCAATCAGAACAAGTGACCCAATATTAAAAGATGTTGGAGCAAAAATGGTGGGAGGTCACTTTTGTCTAAACAAATTACAGATCATTTCTGCTAGGACGGAGAAAGGGATTTTCACAGCCTAACTCTCTGATAAAATAATTGAAAGACGATTAAACCGTATTCTCTTTGAATCTGACACTTCTTAGCCACTGCTCAAGTAAATACTTTGACCGAAGCCCTTGCCCTGTTAATTTTTCAGGCTTTTAATTTGATTGGTTCATGGGATCCACAATTACTTGCCCTGTTTTCACAGATCCCAGATACTGCTTCTCTCGCTGCAATGTTTTCAGTTCACACTTTCAGCAAACTGCCACACACAAAATTAAAAACCTGAATGTTCAAGGTCAATTCTCACTGAAAGCAAATGCTGTTAGGCACACAGCACAAGCAAAATATGTCCCGGCACCTATTTTTAGATTTCAGGAGAATATATTTTCTCCCATCGTTTCTCTAAAAGTTTATATCTCAGTCTGATTACATTATTTAGAAGTATGAAAATGCTTTCCATTTGATTTTTGTACAAATAATCTTTATTTTTTTGTCTATTTTCTTTTAGTCAAGAACACTTCCCCATGTTATACCTAACCTGAACTGAGCGTGGAAATACACCTCACCCTTCACAAGGCATGAATTATGGAGATATAATTAATAATTAGATGCACGTAACAATTTCCAGACTACTTTAATCCAGAGTTGTCCTAAATTGTTGTCATTGTGGGCCACAGATGCAAACCATGGAGCCTTATAAAGTTTCAACCCACGTTTCTCTTGATGGCCTAATTTAGTATTTATTCATAAGTTCCAACAGGAATAACTGATGAATAAGAAATATAATTGCATGAAGGACTGAAATGTTTGATCTGTGATGACCAAGTTACAGGGGGTTGTGGGGAGGGGTGGGGATGGTGGTGGTGCAGTCCCATATTCCCATATATACCACCGGTCCAAGTCCTGACACCTCGATTCAATCCTTGACAACTGACTTTGCAAGTCTTTTATACCCACCTGTCTCACTTTATTTTAATTGCTTTAGCTCACCTACCTATCTTCTCATTCCATGGTAGTTCTGTTTCAAAGCCTCTTTTTAAAAAAAATATACTTTAATATTGGAGTAATGACAGAAGACAGACTTGCATTTATATTTTCACGATCACTGGATGCCCCCAAAGCACTTTACAGTCAATGAAGTGCAGTCACTGTTGGAATATAGGAAACACTGCAAATAATATGCGTATAGCAAACTCCTACAACAGCAATGATAATGACCGGATAATCTGTTTTATTATTTTTATTTTGGCCAGGACACCAAAAAGAAAGATTGCATTAATATTGCGCCTTTCAAAGCCACAGGGCATCTCACAACAGTTTACAGCTAATTAAGTACATTGGGGATAACTCCAATGCTCTTCTTTGAAATAGTGCCTTCTACATTCACCCAAGGTGGCAGATGGGGCTTTGGTTTAATGTCACAATTGAAAGACTGTACCCCCAACAATGCTTCAGTCTCCTTCAGTGACCTTGATTTTTATGTTCAAGTACTGGAGTGGGACTTGAACCCAGAACCTGGTTCCAGCTGCCTCCAGATTTATCTGGAGAGGAATAAAGCAGGAATTGAAGTCGTAAACACCAGCCAGATCTAACAGTTTGTGTGTGCGTAAAGGGGAGAATTTTCTCCCCATTGGGGGTTTGGGCAGGAGTGGGTGCGGGGGTGCACACAGCTGATTGAAACACCAGTGTGCTAAAAAATGCAGGAATCCCCCTGAGGCACAGAGCTGCCTCAGGGCAGTTGGTTTAAGTTCAAAAATATTTAATAAAGGGAATTTTTTTTAAGACATGTCCTCTCATGCGAGTTGGGACATGTCTATTAATTTTATTAAAAATTTTTACAAGACTTTAAAAACCTTCATGAAACATTATCCTGCCCATGGATGAGGTTTCATGATAAAATGCGAGGGCCGTCTCAGCTCTTCGCCTTCCCGCCAACCTTAAGGTTGGACGGGCAGCTCAGTTAATTGTTTCAATTGATGGTTAACGGGCCTTAATAGACCTTTGACAGCTCGGCGGGCACACAGCCAACTCGGATGCGCGCCCGCCAAACTGAAAATCTGAATGGTGCGCGGTGATGTCGGGACACACGCCTGACATCACCATGTGTCATTTTATGCCTCAGCGAGGGGGCCCCGCCCCCTCTCGCCGAAGATTCAGCCCAAAGTGACAAAAAAGAAACTAATGCTATCAGAATCTGGTTTTGATTCAGTTGCCTGAAAGAGCGTGTGAATCATTTGAGCAGTTCATTCATCCTTCCATATTGCTATCAAAGTTGGCCAGTTCATTTAATGTGACAATAAAAAGATGCTCCACTGCATTTCTTAAAAATACATGGATTAAGTGGAACTGAGTGCCAAGTATGGTACAAGGAATTTGATTTGTATGGCTTACTTTTGGATATAGTGAGAAATGATACTTAAGATTTGAGAGGGCACCATTTATTGAAGCTGCATGGGACCATGATTTTTTATCACAACTATTAGCAGTTATCAAAGCCCACATTTGAAAAATATCACAGTATCAAAAAGTCCAATTTGTGATGTGCTTGTTGCATTGATACATTGTAACCTAACTATTCCTGTTGTTCCAACTTCCAAGGGGAATGCATCATGCTAGTACAAGCCAAGTCATTATGATTGCTAATAGTCTCCCTAGATGTCAGATTCTGAAATGAATTTAGAAACTGTTAAAATAAAACAGGGAACATGAATGGGGAAGGCTGTTTCATAATTCTAAAATTTGCTTTTGTTAAAAATGGTACAAATTAAAAAGCTCGTTCTTTGCAGGCTTTGTACCTGCAGTATAATAAAGCAACTTCAACAACCTTTTGGGTCCTTAATAGTTACCAATGTGGAAACACACATATGGCTGCTGTATTAGCTGGAGCATGTACACTTATAGCCCAGAATGAGCCAGTCACCTTCAGGCCAACAGAAAATCAAAGAGAGAATAAAATAATATATTCAGTGATGTTTTATCAAGTTACCTTTATTTATCTACAACAACAGTACAAAGTGATTCTGGCTTGCAAAATAGTAGTGATTCATATTTACATTAGATACACAATATAACAAATAGGACCAAGTTTTAAATAGTTTGTTTTTCTCTCATATCTTTTTGTTTAAACTGACAAACCAGGAACTCTCTCCTTTTTGAATATAGAACTCCAGTGTTGCATTACGAGATAGGCAGAGGGTCAGAAATGGAGGTCAGAGATTAAAGGTGAGGGATACTCTGAATACACAGATGCTAGAGATAACTCAAGAGATAAATCATTGATGAAACCAGTGGAAATCTATTGATGCCAGCTCTGTACAGCACTATGTTAGTTTTTTGTCTCTATTTTGGGATAATAAAGCTTGTCTGAAGTTGCCTTAGTTGTACTAATAAGGAGACAAAGGGATACAAATTGGTATGCTTTGCACCCATTTTTCAGTGTAAACCTGCATTTAATCACTCCAAGGTGACATCACGATACTCTAGTTTTGCCTTGTCAATCTTTTTGAAAAATGCTGGCTGGAATCGTCCTGTGTGAATTTGTTTTAGGTTTTTCTTTATGTTACTTTTTAGAAACATTTTCAATATTGTGTGTTCTGGTTATCTAACCATGTCTGACTATCGGTAAGATAGAGAGACATCATAGTTATTTGTATTGTATTCATGTTAACATTGCAGAATCCCTTTTCAAATTATCTGAATGTCAATTTCACATTAATTTCTGACACACTGAACCAACAAACTTGGAATATTTGTGTATTTGAACAAAATTTCTTCACTGAGCATCCTAAGAATTTCAAATATTGTCTTAAAAGTCCCTCTGGATATTTAAAATAATGTCAATAACCAATTTGTGATGAAGGATTCTAGAATAAATGTGGATAAGGTATTATTGAATGGTAATAAGGGATGCATCGTAGCTCAGTAGGTGGTAACAGAGAAGCAGCTTGACTGATTGCTCTTAATTGCAAGCTACTGTATCCCTGCTTCTCCATTATTGCTTAAATGAGGGCTATGATTAAACATTTCAGAATTTAACCAGAAACCAGTGTACAGTTGAGTGCACCTACTCAACATGCTAATGCGATACGGTCCAATTTGTGACAAGGTCTTGACATTCACAGATTGTTATCAAGCTCCAAATTTCTAACTAAGCAATGATATTGCCGTCCTGTTATTTGCAATGATATTGCCGTCCTGTTATTTGCAATGATATTGCCGTCCTGTTATTTGCAATGATATTGCCGTCCTGTTATTTGCAATGATATTGCCGTCCTGTTATTTGCAATGATATTGCCGTCCTGTTATTTGCAATGATATTGCCGTCCTGTTATTTGCAATGATATTGCCGTCCTGTTATTTGCAATGATATTGCCGTCCTGTTATTTGCAATGATATTGCCGTCCTGTTATTTGCAATGATATTGCCGTCCTGTTATTTGCAATGATATTGCCGTCCTGTTATTTGCAATGATATTGCCGTCCTGTTATTTGCAATGATATTGCCGTCCTGTTATTTGCAATGATATTGCCGTCCTGTTATTTGCAATGATATTGCCGTCCTGTTATTTGCAATGATATTGCCGTCCTGTTATTTGCAATGATATTGCCGTCCTGTTATTTGCAATGATATTGCCGTCCTGTTATTTGCAATGATATTGCCGTCCTGTTATTTGCAATGATATTGCCGTCCTGTTATTTGCAATGATATTGCCGTCCTGTTATTTGCAATGATATTGCCGTCCTGTTATTTGCAATGATATTGCCGTCCTGTTATTTGCAATGATATTGCCGTCCTGTTATTTGCAATGATATTGCCGTCCTGTTATTTGCAATGATATTGCCGTCCTGTTATTTGCAATGATATTGCCGTCCTGTTATTTGCAATGATATTGCCGTCCTGTTATTTGCAATGATATTGCCGTCCTGTTATTTGCAATGATATTGCCGTCCTGTTATTTGCAATGATATTGCCGTCCTGTTATTTGCAATGATATTGCCGTCCTGTTATTTGCAATGATATTGCCGTCCTGTTATTTGCAATGATATTGCCGTCCTGTTATTTGCAATGATATTGCCGTCCTGTTATTTGCAATGATATTGCCGTCCTGTTATTTGCAATGATATTGCCGTCCTGTTATTTGCAATGATATTGCCGTCCTGTTATTTGCAATGATATTGCCGTCCTGTTATTTGCAATGATATTGCCGTCCTGTTATTTGCAATGATATTGCCGTCCTGTTATTTGCAATGATATTGCCGTCCTGTTATTTGCAATGATATTGCCGTCCTGTTATTTGCAATGATATTGCCGTCCTGTTATTTGCAATGATATTGCCGTCCTGTTATTTGCAATGATATTGCCGTCCTGTTATTTGCAATGATATTGCCGTCCTGTTATTTGCAATGATATTGCCGTCCTGTTATTTGCAATGATATTGCCGTCCTGTTATTTGCAAATCTGATTCTATTTGCTTCTCTTACCCAACCAACCAACTGCACGGTATGGGATTCTGCTGCACTTTTTATTTTGTTACAGATTTCAGCACAGGTTTTGTCAATGCCTCACTTGGTAAACACACCAGCTGGTGTGCTGTTGAACAACTACACCAGGAAGGTCCGCTGTTCAGTCCCTAGCCTATCCTGAATCAGTTAAACTGATGGTATGTTATTAAGACTGGTATTAGTTTCCATAGATTAGGGCTCCATTCTTGGGTCACTATCTGGTGATCATTGTTCGAAAGTTGGACGCTGGTTAAGAGTGGGATGGCCCCACAATCAACAGGCTATCCAAAATCAGAATCTATCGTTCCACGTGAAGAATGGCCACTGCAGCGAGGAACCAGAAGACTACCACAGCAGCTGAGAATCTGCATGTCTGCACTGAGCAGCACCTTTAACAGTGAAGTGGTGAAGGGAGAAAAATATTTTATGAAAGAAAGACAATGAGAGAATATCGGGTGAAGAGTCACGAGTTCTGCAGCTATGGGACCATTATTATGCTACTGAATTCAACTAGTAACATATTCTAGTTTTAGCAGAAGAGGAAAATAATTCCCTATTAATACTTTCAGGAGAGGCAAGTTGATTTCTTACTTCTGTTGCTGTAACACTTTAATTGTGTAAGTGAGTAGGTTTTGAATGAGTTAAGATCCTGCCAGTAGTATTCAGTTGAATCTCTATCAGCAAGGTTCACTTTAAATTTTGTTTTATTATGTTATAGAATAAAAGGTAGCAGGGATGAAGCTAAGGTTGAAAGGTTGGGTGTGTGGAGGGGAAGGTGAAATCCAGGTTTAGCTGTCTTGGCACAGCACAGCAGAGTCACAATGATGCCCTCAATGCCGATTCGTTTTCATATCAGACTCAAAATGGCAACGTGGTCACAACAGAGAATTTAAAAGTGAAATGAGCAAATTATGTGCCGTTTTGACCACGGCCTGATATACAAAATTGGCTGATCTTAAAATAGCTGTTGGGGCTTTGGGAGAGATCATAACCAATATCCCCTGTAAGCTTTCTGACTGTCAGTCAACCCAGAATTCCCTGCTCAGGCTGTACACAAGACAACCCCTTCAACTTTGCGTGCATGGCTGCATGAAAGATTTTAAGGAGCCGCACACTTAAATTACATACACACTACAAAACAGGGGGTTGGTCATGAACCCGCCCCGGTTCTGCCATTGAAAGACAAACTAATCAGTGAAGATGCAGTGTCCTTTATTCTTTGAATGAAGATCTCAACCTCATAATATGAACCACATCCTGAAGTGCGGAATGACACAAAAGAATAACATTTGTGTGTCCATTTAATTTTATGACATGGCTCCTCAGCCTAACTTCTGTCATCTCTCCCCCCAAAGTGCTGTATTATGTTGGGTTACGACTAATAGCACAAAGAAGAACAAAAGAAGAGTACAATTTTCCAAATGGAATTGTTACATACTATATGGTACCAAGTGCCATCTATCCTCAAGACACTGACGCTCAAATTTTTTTGTTTTTGTTACTGATCCACGCTTTAGAAACATCAGGTTGAACCATGTCAAAACACCATAAACATCTTCTCACAAATGTGCAAATAACACTATCCACTTCTTTGTATAAGAATTGAATTACTAGAGAACCAAGCACAACAGCAATAAAAAGCAGTTCTGGGTTTTTGATCCCACAGCGAGGTATGATCAATTTTTACAACGTTTACACACTTTGTGGCACTAGGACATGCACTTTTAAAACCTTTGGTTTATTCAATGCAAAATGGAAAAAGAAAACTGGTTTGGAAGGATTTTTACACAAACTGTAGATACTTGCTGTCAAGAGACTGTACCCATTTTGCAGATTCATATTTAAAAGTATTTAAAATAAAATCTTTGGTAGCAAAGCATTCATGATGCTTGCTTCGCACCACGTGTTGAAAGCCTAAGCCTTTCCTCTGAATAATAAGTGGCCTGCGCTAGAACATTTAGCTGGATAAGTTTCCACTATACTCAGTCATATTTAAATGGGAAGCAAAGCATCTCATATCTGAGCTACAAGCCAGTACTTCCTGTTTTGCTTCTCAACTGGAATCTTCTGCTAGGCTGACCAATAAGTGGTATTCATACTGAGCGTACCGAGAAGCCCAGGCATGTTTGTCCATGTTTCCAAAGAAATAGTGAGATAAAGGAAGTAAGATGGGGAGGAAAGACGACAATAGAAAAATAGCTAAAAGGTTCATTGTATTCCCTTTGAAGGCTTACATTGTCACACCAATCATGTGAGGAGAATCAGAGCCTCTACAAACCCC
The DNA here is from genome assembly GCF_017639515.1 of Carcharodon carcharias. Lineage (NCBI taxonomy): Eukaryota > Metazoa > Chordata > Chondrichthyes > Lamniformes > Lamnidae > Carcharodon > Carcharodon carcharias. The sequence continues at coordinate 24,157,998 of NC_054475.1, forward strand.
AAGCATAATTATGTTGAGCGACAGCTTCCAAATGTCAACATTAGTGCCACAAATCCACCAGCGTACATATGTGGAAGCCAGCACAACAACACTGATACTCAGCAACAGTATTGCTGTCTTTCAAACAGGCTTGAAACAATCAAGCTGTGGCTAAGAGTCAGCAAAGCTTAGTATTATGATGCTATCACTGAAGGCTACCAGGCTGCTCACATGGATTGTCAACTGTTTCATTTTCACTTCTTTATTCAGTGCCGCCACTTGATTTTACTGATGCAGATTTCTACAACTGACCAATGTCAGGTGGAGGATATTGCCTCTTGAGCTGGCGTTTGACCAATACCTTTGCTCTGTTAACTCCTTCTTTGTGATTTGATTTGATGAAAGGACAAAAAAAAGTGAATCTTCAGCTAAGGTGAGAAATTTCTTCAATTTCCTTTCCTTTATTTCACACCACAGTTTGGTAGAAAACTCATTAAACATGTAATACCTTGTAAAGGTGAAATTATGCACTGTGGCAGGGATCACCAAATGATATGATTGTGATTTACAGGATTATTGAACAACGTGCGAAGATGATAGATTTTTCCAGTACAATTTCTTTGCGTCTCCTGCTGAGCCACAGTATTACATTCAGGAAGTTAGAATAAAGGAGAAAGCCCTGTACGAACCTCACATTGACCCTTACTGACTGTTGTTACAAGATGGGCTAAATAGCAGCACTGATGGAACTTTGATTTTTAAAACAAAAGCAGAAAACCGCGCTTAAAAAAAAGACCATTGGGGTGATTGTTTGTCCCTCATATGTGCATTTATGGTTTCTATCAGCATTGTAAAGTTCATTAATGTCCTTAATATATTATAATACAGGGGTGGCACTGATTTAAGAAAGGCAAAATTCTGGAGCCCAGAGGATACATTTTAATTTGTGAAGCTTGCTGCTCTTTCCTTTCTAGGTTGTACTTGAAACAACTTGCTGCCTCTAACCAATCCCATCTTGTCAGATGAGGTTTTGGTCTTTCAACTGTGCGTGTTGTTGCTGTGGTTGAAATTTACTCCTTTCATGGGGTTAGGTAGAATTCTGTTGCGCAGTGCTGATTTCACATGTCCTTTCTTGCTCATGGCCACATAAATTGCCTGCGTTGCTCATTCACATCAGGTCCTGTTCAAATTATCAGTAAACTCACCACAAATATAGCTGGAGCTCCCAAAGGTTGTCCTTTGTAAACATAAACCATTGTACTCAAGGTTATCGCAGCCCTAGTTGCAAGTCAACTAAAGGTAGTATTCTGAACACAGCTGTACTCACAGAAAAACAAATGAAGAGGTATCCAACACCTTTCAAACAAAAATGGCCATGCCAGCCAATTGATATTGTGCAACTTTGGACGTAGCATTTAACCACATGATCCATGCTTTGCTCTCCCCCTTCTATGGCTTCTCTTTCTCCAATGAGTTCATTGTTCAGCCTCTTGTTCCTGAAAATATAGGTCTCAACTCTCTAGCGACATGGCGACAATCAGTTGCTCTACTTTATATGCCAGGCGTTGCTTCCGTGCTTGCTCATCTTGCTCCAAAGCAGCGGTTATCTAATAATAGGAAAAGTGAGACTGCAATATAATCAAAACAGCATCTATATAAAAAGATACCACATCAGCAGTAAACTTAAAAAATTGACAGTTCAGCTCAAATTAGCATTGCAGAGACTGCTAACGTGATTTGAGTGCATATCGTTTTTAACATTTTTTTCCAAAGATGAGTGGCTACGGTTCAATCCAAGGAGAATTTTGGGCCAGTTCTCTTGGACCTGTTGTGGTTTCCGGCAGCTGGCATTTGGACAGGTGCACGTAGGAACTGAGACTCAGGTTTGCTGATGGACCACTCATGCAGTCTGGTGTTGCTGCTCGAGGTAGAAGCTTCAGGAATGATGAGCCGGGTGAGTGGGGAAAAGCAAAGCAACAGAATTTCAGGAATTCTATTAATTCCTCTTCATTATCCTTCAAGGACATTCCTGAATTATGGCAGATACATACAATTCCATTCCTCAACATTTCTCAATTCATGAAAATGTCATTCAAATTTATAGAAATACACATACGTTACTACACAGAAACAGGCCGTTCAACCCGATCGATCCACGTTAGCATTTATCCTCAATGCAAATGAATACACCTAATCACATTTACACGACCTGCTCCATATGCCTTCATTCCCCATAAAAAGATACAAATGATGGAAATTCCAAATTAAAAATAGAAAGTACTAGACATACACCTTATCCTGAAATGACAAAAAAAAAGCTGACAACTCACCACATGTTGACAGTCTGCAAGAATTATATTCTGACAGTGTGTCTTTATCTCATGATAGAATTTTAAAGCACTAGAGATTAGTTGGCTCATCAAACCTGTGCTGGTTCTCTGACATGAGCTAGTTACTTAGTCCCATCCCCATGCTTTTTTCTCCACACTCTTTGAAATGTTTCAAATGCTGATCCTTTTCCCTTGTAAACTATCATGGATTTTGCTTCCACCTGTGTTTTTGATAGGGCATGTAATGCCTTAACAGTTTCTGGGTGAAACAAATATCTTTCTATTGTTCTTTTGATGATACGTTTATATCCTTTATAAACTTACTTATTGATTTTGGAAATCGTTTTACCCTTCATCAACACCATCTCTCATTATTTTGAATACCTCCATCAGATCTTCCCTTAAATTTCTCTTGTGATCTAGTGTCTCCTCAAAATTAAAAAGTCCCATATCGCTAGTTTCATCTGAGTGAATTTCCTCTGTATCCACTCCATGGGCATCACATCCTTCCTAAAGTTAGGTCCCCAAATTAATGTCTCACATGAAAGGAGCATTTGGGGTCCTGACATGATGGAAGAAGTGAGGGATGAATGTGGTGTTTCTCTGTGGCAGCATGGAAAACACTAAGCGAAGGGAAGCAAAAGATATGCTTGGCTGTGGGGGTCACATTGTACATGCCTGAAATAATAAAATGTGCTCAGGTGACCATGGAAGTTAAAAGTGAGAGGACAAGGGAATTCTGTCATTGAGAAGGTTGGTTGGGTTGGGGTGGGGGAGTCAAACCCACCTCTGAAAAAAGCTTCAGTTCAAGGAGAGGAGTACGTTTCTGAGACTCTGGTGTGGAAAGTAATCATTATGCAGTACATTGATCATTAATATGTCCTGTACAGGTGCAGAAAATAATCTAAAAGGCTAATGGAATGCTGGCCTTTACTCCTAGAGGACTAGAATACAAGGGGGTAGAAGTGTGCTTCAACTGTACAAAGCCCTGGTCAGGCTACACCTCGAGTATTCCAAGCAGTTCTGGGGACTAAACCTTAGGAAGGATGCATTGGCCTTGCAGGAGAGATTTAACAAGCGAGAGCTGTTTTTCCTGGAATTTCTAAGATTAAGGGGTGATTTAATCAAAGTTTTCAAAATATCAAGGAGAACAGATAGGTACAAGAAATTTCTGCCCAGCAAACTTATAACATCTTAAGGAATGCATTGAATATTTTAGAAATCTTATGAAAAAGCTTCCATAGCTACTAGCTATCTGAAAAACACAGGGCAGGCCTGTTACCTCTGCCAAGGACATGTCTCCAGCACATACATTCCTAATAAGGTCGGATTTCATGACTGATACGTAAACCAATTGTCTAAGTAAAAGGTTAAAAACGGGCTCTGAAGAAGAAAAAAATGTTACTTTGGAGAGGAAAGAGTTTTATTTTGAAATGATCCATGCTGGCTGCAGTCGTCATTGGCAGAAGCAGCCTGGGAAAGACTTCCTAATCGCCGCCACCACCACTGCTCCCTCACCTACAACTCAAAAGGACAAGAGAACTAAAGAAAAGACAGCTGCCAACAACAGAACAGGTAAGAGGCTGCCACCAAAACAACTCTCACCCGTCCCAGATTGTATACTTTTCCTGCCTATTTAACTCATACATAAGTTTAAAATGTTGCTTCTTAATAATCTACTTAATAAACTATTCTAAAATTATTTATAAACTCGACCCCCTTTTCTGGGTAATCTGTGACTCTCAAACCTACAGAAGGTGGATAAAGAAAAATTATTTTTGCTGGTTGGCGAGCTGAGGATCATAAAGGGCATAGTTTAAAATTAGAGCCAGACTTCGCAGAATGAAATTAGGAAATACTTCTTCATGCAAAAAATGGCAGAGGTTTAGGCATATGGAAATTGATGTTAGATCAGTTGCTAATTTTAAAACTGAAATTGATAGGTTTTTGTTTGCTAAAGGTATAAAAGGCTGTGGGTGAAAAGTGGGCAAATGCAGTTAGGTCACAGATCAGCCATTACTTTACTGAATGGTGGGGTTCAAGGGCTAAATGGCCTACTCCTACTCCGATGTCCCTAGGTAAATCAACACTTGATGTGGTCTTCCAAGAGTAGAGACAAAAATCTTGAGACTCATTCTAAAATTAGCTCAGAAATATGATGGCAATATTCATTTGTTTATATGGGTGGATGCACTAAGATAATTTGAATGGTTACCCTCACTCATATCTATCATACTATTTTTGAGCTTGAAACAAAATTACTGTAAATACAAAAAGACAACTCTAGGTCAAATAAATTATTTCCAGCTAGTTGGTTTCATCTTTGAAATAAATCCCTACTGTTAGCTCAGTTGTAACATTAGCCGGCTACAATTTCAATTTCAGGCTATTATTGCAACACACTCACATTTTGCCCCCATACAATGCTATATGCTACATGTATCTCCCGCACTGATGTTCTGTAGGTTGGAGGTTCAGGAGCACAAAGTAAGTGTAGGCGGGGGTGAATGTTCCCAGAGCCTTGATTGGAATATCACCTTCAGAAGCAAGTCAGGAAATTTGCCCAGAGTAATATATTCACAGAGACAATGATGGTCTGAACATTCTTATGAATATTATCCATCAGATTACAAAGCACGTATTGCTGGTCTTTATGTACAGCAGTCTCCAGATGAAATAAAATATAATTTTGCTTTATTCTGGTGCAAATGATACTCAAATGCTTAATATGCCACTAAAGAATAGCTAATGCAAAACTAACACTCCAGATAACGAGCATAAAATGTTGAGATCTGTGGTAATTTGTAATAATGAGATTTTTCTATATTACTACCTGTTTATGTGGTGAAATTACAGTTTGAGCCAGCAGATAGCATATTAAAGGATGTTGATTAACACTGCTAATGAAGTACCATAAGGACAATCATTTATTTGTGCAGAGAAATGATTTTATCTTTCTGTTGGTTTCTTCATCAGTGCAAATTTAAGGCCCAATGAAGCTCCCATGAGAACTACTTCAGAAATGATTCAGAGGCCAGATACTCTAATCCCTCCTCTAGTTGACAAGATTGTTGCATTTAAATTATTTGCAGCAGAAAATCACATCCACAAAATAATGCCTGCATTATCAAATACATTTTATATCGTGTTCAGTAATCATGAAGAGTCTGGTAAATAATGACTCCCAAAGTTCAATCCAGCTCTTATAGTACAGCACTCAGTGTGATAATGTCAGAGACATTCCAACTAGGTCCTAAGGTGCTTTATGATGGTAAGTAAAGATGACATGGCATGATAATTTTGGAAGCTAAAAACTAACTTAAGAATGAACTGAATGAGTTATAATGCAGCCTTTTAAGTTGAAAAAGGCCAACTATAGTAACATTTCCATGGAGTGAATCAGATTTTCAATTGTTAAGCGGGAACCATACAGTTAGAAATTCACTTTAAGTGCATTTTAAAATTCAAAGATGTTTATGTGACAAAGTGTGCAAAAGCATTCAAAACTCAATGGATTAATATTTGGGGTAGGGGGGTGGGGGGCATGACAGGGCCGATAACACAATTACTAGCATCAATGTATACTGACATTTGGGAGAACCATTAAACTTACACTAGGCAACATTTCCTCAAGTCAGTAGGCTGGCCAGAATATTTTAGAAATATTTTGTGCACTAACCTCTTCACTGTATTTGGTAACATAAGAGTAGATTTCATTCAATGCACTCAGCATGTTAAACTCATTGACGTGCAAACGGGACTGCTCCGCCAGGTAAGCATTCATATCTTGGTCACTAATTGCAGACATCTTAGCAATATCAGCGTAGTACCTTTAAAACAAAAGATATGCTTCACACACAATATAAGCAATGACAGACAGAATTAACTATTTGTCCCCCAATGTATATTCCCCACATGGAAGTGCAGCAGGTAAATGAGCCAAAAGAATTGTATGAAAATCAACTTTATTTTGGTGCAGGGACACAGATCTATCTGCTAATCACATGCCGATAATGGAGTTTGAAGCCAAATCTAACTATGCGAATAGCAGCATTTAACTCATTCTACTTGTAGGGCAGAGTGAAAAAGAAAAGTTGGAAGTGCCTATACAGGTTGTGAAATGTTGCACTCCTAACCAAAGTCAATAGGAGATCTATTGCTGCACTGGAAAAGTCTTATTATATACAAACGTGACCTCACACAGATAATACCTGGACTGTCAACAGCTTAGAGTCAAAAGATCAGTTGTGGGCAAACAGACCACTGACATAAACCCCATTAGAATTATGTTTTATGGCATGTACACTGACAAATAGGGAAAAGAGAAACCAGGCAGATACTGTCTGTGACCACATTTGCAAACGAATGGGAAAAAAAAATAATATTGTGCAGCCACAGAATACAACTGTGATTAATGACAACAATGAAAACTGCCCCCAGACATCTGGAATGCCCTGTGCTGTACTGGCGAAATCACACTGTCAGCAGCTTTCAGAGCTCTGCCTTCCAGTTATTTGAATGGGGAATACAGGGCTACTTTCATTCATTAATTAATCCCCATTTCTGAATCTTATACGTCCCTTATTCAGTTTGAAATGCGGATTAATTGATCACAGGCGACCCACAGCTTATGAAGCTAATGTTCATGTACGTGATGAACAGGTGAGACACATTTATGGCAAACCAAGATGAATGAGGAAGCAATTCTTTCTTGAGGCAAAAAGCCCACCTACATGCACTTTCCCAGGGAGTAAGGAAGCGGTTTTCAGCCTTCTCATATATATCATTGATGTGATTTACATTGTTGAAAATTTTGATTAAAACAAACAATAACCAGCCCAATTCTACAGAAGTGGTAGTTCTGTGGTACTTTTACCACAATCTGTTTAGTCATTCATGTGGACTGCAATAGACTAAAAATAAACTTTTGCCAAATATGCTCTTTTCCAGAAAGTTATTCGACCTCCAGAAATGAATGAGTAACAATGCCCAGCATATTGAGCAATGAAAATATAAATAAATAATTAATTTTATGCTTGGTCCAGTAAACATTTAAACGCTAATTAAAAGCAGGAAGTGCTGGAATAGTCAGCAGAAGAGGAGACGACATATTCGACTCAAAACGTTAATTCTGTTTTTCTTTCTCCACAGGTGCTGTCAGGCCTGCTGAGTATTCCCAGCACTTTCTATTTTTATTTCAGATTGCCAGCATCCGCAGTATTTTGCTTTTACATTGTAGCACTGTTGCCCAAAGATTGAATTCTATAAAATGGAACTGAATCAGGAGTGATTCAGATTACAATGGAACACAATGCTGTGAAGAAGTTTGGATTTTCACACTATTGCTGAATGGGATATTCACAATGAGATGTTAGAATTCCCATTATATTAAATGGTAGTACATTGGTGCACAAACGCATTGGACCTCAGGACACTATACCCACAAAGTGATGTGCAAAATAATAGTTTTGCTGTATACATTGACCTGAAGTCAACTTAATTTGAACAGTTAGCTCTGGTTACTACAAACTCCCAGAGACTGTCAAAGCACTTTGTTCAAAAAACAATTTAATTAGTGCTTCATCACAATGACTTCTGAAACCGTTCTAATAAATATAATGGAACTTCAATAGGGATCAGTCAAAACCATTTTGCTCTAGTGGAAAGCTTGCAGCAACAGAGTTTAATGGCAGAGCTCCATTTCCTGCTGCAGTGAACAAAAATGTCAGTTTCAATCTGTTAATGGCACCAGCTAACGAACATTTTCCATTAAGCAGCTCTCAATCCACGAGTTATCAGTTATATCTCATGCCATGTTCTCTATTCATAAGTGAAGTCTGATAAATGCTGACCCAGGATTGATGCCAGTATACACTAACCTCTCAACCCAGCTCTTATAGTTGGGGATATCCTTGGCATATAGCAATTTATTAGATGGTGAGTCCTTGCCGAGTCGATGCTCAGATGTTGAACAAGAGTCCATGAACGTCTGTGCCACCACAGATAGACATGCATCTGTAATACTACTCTTGTGAATGTCAAACACAAATTGCGGGTTCTTAATCACGTTGACCCAAAATCGTAATGGTAAACTGCAAAAGAAAAAGGAACACCTGGATTTGAATGCAATCGCAGGATAATTACATAATTGAAACTGGGTCATATGGCGATGTATCAACGGTCAACATTCAAAGAGAGCAGCTGAATTCTGATCATATATTTTGTAATGCTGGTTGATATTCTATAATGTTGCACACGGGGAGTTAAAGGTAAGTACATTATTTAGGCAAAGCTGTGCATATAATTGGACCTGGGCACAGCAACAGGTTAAGGGAGGAGAAAGAGGAATAGAGGACCACAGGGGAATTAGGGATAAGCAGCAAAGGCAGGAAACTATCTGATTGGTTGGGGGGTAGGGGAGGGCTCAGGAAAGAGAATCTCCTCTGCAGGGGCCAGAACATGTTCTCAGTGAGAGTGGGCTTCAGTTCTCTCCATTAGCCCTTCCCTCTTCCAGAATATGATCTACAGCTGGGACCACAGTGAGGGGGGGGGGGTTGTAGTACCAATGACTGGCTTCAAATTTAAACAAATTCAAGTGTTTGCTTATTAAATTCCACATTCAGTTTCTACAATAGCTCTAACCTCCTTATATCAGCATTTAGCAAAAAAGGCTGCATGTGAACATCCACTTGCATTGATATAGTGATTCTAACATTTGAAAAATTGGTGAATGAAACACCAAGCTGGAAGAGAGAGAATAACCAGAATAAAATGGTGCAGGGATTTGGGAATGGAGCTCAAGGGGAAAAGGGCATGATAGCTGGAAGGGCAGCTGCAAATAACAGTGGAAAAAGCAGTGGGTTTGTGTGTGGGTGGTGATGAAAACTGGCAAAAATACAAGTGCATTGGGAAACTGGCTCCAGTTTAGCCAACTTCTATGCTTAATTCGAGCCAACAGGCTGGCTGCACACAAGCCCTCTGGGAGAGGCAGGCTGCCTATTAGCATATAGTTATTGCTCAATTGGAACCCTACTTTGACACAGTTTCAAGTTTAATGCAGCATCTGCACATCTTTTGTACCAGGTCGGTCACTAAAGCGTTTCCTGCATTGAATCCAGCAGCGTGACACAATGCTCCTCCTGCTGATTGCCTAGTCCACCTCAAGCCATGCAACAGCAAAAGGAAAGAGTATCTCTCTCTGGCTCCTCAGCAGCATCCAGCAGTATCCCAAGAAATGCCTCACCTAAGCTGGGCACAACTTGTGTACGTATGGAATCCGTTGCCATACCTCATCTCTTGTTTCCACCTCCAAATTACATTTTTGGATTGGCCTTGGAGTTGAGATTGAATCACACAGGTCCTTGTCAGGCCACTGCCATGCAATTGATGCCAAATGTGGCAGGAAAATGATAAAGCAGCGCTTGTGTTGAAATTCCACTGACAAGACGCACTGAACTTACATTTCTATTTCCCACATGATATCGGAGCCCTCTGAGTTACTATCAGGACCAAAGTATTCAACAATCAATTGGAACTACAGATTTACCCTCCTAATCTGCAATAACACAAACATTGCAGAAACTATAGGAAGGGAGTAATTAGAAAAATAGAAAAAAACATAGCTTTAATTAGTTTTATTATCAGTTTCCTCCACATTTATCAGGAGAGAATAAGATCAATATTAGGGCTAACCACTGGATTTGATTAAAATAGTCATGGATTGTCAAGCCAACCAGCCAATCATAACACAGATTTGAGAAGGAAGCTGTCAGGATTTAGTGTTACAATAAGAGATGCTAATGTTCATAAACCCAATACCGCCACAAGAATTTAGTTTTTAATATTGTGATAACTTGTAACAATTCAGGACAACAAGCACTGTATTAGACACAACATGCATTTTGGAAAAAAAAGAGTATTGCTATTAGGGTTAAAGCTACTTGAGGTTACAGGGGAAGAATTGTCATGGGCAACAACTTTTTAAAGTACTCCCCATTTTAAATGAATAAATAATAGATTCAGGAGAATTCTGATTGAACTTTTAAGTAAATATTCATTTTTTTCTTAGACCAGCAGAAAGCATCCCTCTTTGCTGGGCTGCTTTAATGACATCACTGATGTGAAGTATCCATCTCCTCAAATCTAAACAGTTTAGGCTGCAACCCCACCCAGAGCCTGTCCACCATCTACAAGGCACAGGTCAGGAGTGTGATGGAATACTCTCTGCTTGCCTGGGTGAGTGCAGCTCCAACAACATTCAAGAAGCTCAACACCATTCATAACAAAGCAGCCACTTATTGGCACCCCATCCATCACCTTCAACATTCACTTCCTCCACCACCAACTCACGGTGGCAGCAGCAGGTACCATCTACGAGATGCACTGCAGCAACTTACCAAGACTCATTCGACGGCACCTTCAAAACCCATGACCTCTACAACCTAAAAGGACAAGGGCAGCAGACACATGGGAACAGCAGCACTTGCAAGTTCCCCTCCAAGCTACACGCCATGCTGACCTGGAAATATATCGCTGTTCCTTCACTGCCACTGGGTCAAAATCCTGGAAACCCCTCCTAAATGTGGGTGCACCTAAACCACATGGACTGCAGCAGTTCAAGGTGGCAGCTCACCACCACCTACTCAAGGATAACTAGGGAAGGGCAATAAATGCTGGCCTAGCCAGTGACCATCGTGAAAGCAGAAATAAGATTTAAATTTGAGTTTACTCTGCAGCCACAGAAAGACTAGAAGATCCAAGTTACTGACTGAGAAATTTATTCCCCCCAACGCCACCCACAACCACCATTCTTATGCAGAAATTTTCCTTGCCACCTCCAATCCCCCCAAAAAGTCATGGGCTCCTAGTTGCAAATACGTTTTAAGTACCACTATCTCATGCATTAGCCATTGTTCAGACGACAACCCTGATGAGGAGTGCTGGCAAAATTTTAGCTCAAGGCAAGGTGAGTGCACATAAGGCACACACTGAATCGCATTCTCATCTGACATCACAATCCATGATGTGTTGCTGGACAGCCATCAAGTGTGGCAATCCTGGCTGACTTTTCGTTCACTCACACAAGAACGCTAAGGCCAATTGTAATATCCTGAGTGGAGATTCAGTAACTGCGCAGATTGGGAATTGAATCTGTGAATCACTGAATGAACTTGCTGTGCCATGGAGGGAGACTGGCATTTATATTTGTTCCAACATTTTCTCTTGTCACATCGGATTAACAGAATAAATTAGAATCAGTGTTCTTCCAATAGGGAAACAATGTAGTAGCATTGCTAGATGGTCACATCCTTAATACATTTCCTTCTGAAAAATTAAATTATTGCCTACAATATTTGGGGAGAATATATTAGGCAGTGGAAAGGAATGCAGGCAGCAGCAGCTTTGGCTGGGATTTTCCGAACCCGTATGGCAGAGCCCACAATGGCCAGCCAACAAGTCCATTGACTTTTGGTGGGACCGGGAGATCCGGGCGATGGGCAGGACCAGAAATCCTGGCTTATGTCTATGCTTTAACACCTCTTTCTTGCAGGCCACCATCCTATAAATAGCCTCCTCCATGCTCATCTCCAAACTATGCAAACCTCAACCACCCGTAACCCATCCTTCTCTAATTCCTACTCACCCGTCATCCCAAACCCTGCTGATGTACATAGGTTTCCTGTTCCCTAATGCACTGAATCATATAGCCTGGTTTTCAAAGCCCTTATACCTCACCTTCTCCTGCCTAATGCCTCTTCCAGTCCTCATCCTCTCCTGTTTTTGCTCCCAATTTCTGGACACCTCTCCCTAAACATTGTTGTGTTTCCACAGGCCAAATCTTCAACTTTCCAAATCGTCGCAGACCAGGCATATTACTGAAGATGCACATCAGGACCCTGTGGAGGTTCTGTTGCATGGAACTTCAAGGGAATTGCCCAGGAAGTTTAAACTTCCGGAGGACAATTCCCTTGCTCCCCAGACCCTCCGCGAATGTCTCCAACTCTGAGCTAGAGTCGGAGGCTCCAGTCAGTTCTACATTGACCTACATCAACAGTTACTCAGGAAATGTTAGGCAGATTAAAGTCTAGTCTAACATAGGGTAACTTCACAACTGACCCCTCCCCAAATCACCCCCCCACCGTGACCGCCTCAACTACCCCACTGACTCGATCCGACCACCCCCCCCAACTCAACCCAACTATCATCTCACCCAACTACTCATTTTTTCATCTCACCCACCTTCCCATTCGCTCACTCATCCCGATGGATGCTACGCTGCATGTTCCTGTGAAAGCCAGGATCGGAAGACCCTGGAAGAAACGCATAGCAACGAGTCAGGGGAAGTTATGAGAGCAGTGGCAATTCACTTGTCATTGCTGCTTGGAAGATCTAGGCCCACATCTTCTTCTGCCTTTGCAAACTTCCTCAAAACCCAACAGCGGAATTTTACAACGACAGGATTTTATGGTCCCGCCAAAGTTAATGGACTGGCTTGCCGCATTTTAAGGCCCCCCCAGCACCATCACAACGGGGCCGTAAAATTCCGCCCCAAGTCTCTGAACATCTCTCCCAACATGCCATCTCTTCCTTTATTTATTTTACTTATGTTCTCTCTTTCCTTCACTTCCCAAAAATGTTTTGGGATGTTTCCTCCATTAATGCTGCTGTTCTGCAAGGTGCTATATAAATACAAGTTGCTGTTGTTGTGATAAGGACAAGCAACTCATTAAATGGAGTAGTTCCTCCTAGCAGCTAAAAGCGAAAGGAAAACTCAAGAGGTTTTAGCAAGTCAAGGTCTTCCCTACTGCCTGCTCCAGAATGCTCCGAGAGCACTGGTTTAACAAGTGGTGGAACTCTCGTCCATGAATGACTTCACACAAAGAACAAGGGTCCTAGGTGATGATGAGGAGAGAATTCCACAAGCAGAGGCAATGTACAATTTTTTTTGCTGCTGGTATTCCATGGAGACCTCTCAGACCAATTGAGGTACAGTCAATTGACGATCACTTAATGTCTTAATGCGGTAAAAGTCTGATAAGATCAGACTGTTAGGAAAGGATGGGACTTAATTAAAGCAATAAGTGACCTTATCAATTCTTATCTCCTTACTGCATAAATAGAATGCCAATCAATTGGGATTGAAAATTTATCTTTGAAAGCAATTTCTTTTGTTAACAAATGTGATCTTATCAGAGTATATTGGTTGTGTTATAAAAAAACTAAATAAAACATTGCAAGAGCCCACAAAAACTTCTGCTTCTCTAAAGCCAAAAATATTTGGCTCATCACAGAGGAAACGAGGCCAAATTTCTGCCCAGTTCATTTCCTCCCTCATAACAGATTCCTCCCTTTTTGAAAAAAAACACAAAACATTTCCCAGTCTGGCTTTTGCCTTCAGACAACCTCTTTCCGTGATTCAGTTGGATGAATCATATCATAAGCACGACTGGTGAAGCGATGCTAGGCAGCACCTGGGTTCAAATCTCCAGCCACACTGACTACAAGATTAGCTAGCCTTGTAACAAAATAAGCAGAATGGGCGCCAATACATTATCCTTTTATTTCAAATGTCTCCGCAATCTCTAGGCACACCTGTCTTGAGATAAAAGTGCTACTTCCTGAGGACAGCTCACAGGAAAGTACATTTCTGATCACCTTGATGTCCTTGTCGTGTCATAATTCTCAAGATTACACTCTTATCTTCAGAAGAAAGATGCTCAATGCTCATTAGCATTTAAAGCAGGTGTGAATTACTCCTCCACTCTACCTAGCTGTCAAATTCACCGAATAAAGTAAAATTTATCTCTACCCATACAATAGCAACAATCATTTCCAGAACTAAGCAGGCTTTCAGTATTTTTCTTTTAATTCCAATGATATTTTTCCACTACCAATATTGGTAACCTCTCTTTCCCACCTCCTCCACCCTTGCCTGCAGCTAATATTGCATGGAGCTCATGGACATATTTATTGCAAAGATTGAGACCATCCATTCAGTTGCCTCTTCGCATTCCCCACTTCTGATTGCCCACCAAGGCCAATCCAAAGTCACCCCCAGCCCTAGCCCTGAACTCACCTATTTCTCTACTATCTCCCTTCATGCCCTAAGTTCATCTTGTCCACGAGATCCATCTCCTGCTCTCCCAATCCTATTCACACTGAACTACTGATCATAACTTCTCTTCCCAGCCTTCATGCTAGCTGTCAGTGTCCCACCCTGAGGTACAGTTTCCCACTCTTTCAAGGCTGCTGCCATCAGCCTCCTCTCCTCGAAAAAAAACAGTCTTTGCAAATTACTGTCCATCTCCAACTCCCTTTATTCTCCAAATTCTTTCAACGCGTGGCCCATCTTTTCCATAACTCCATGTCTGAACCTCTCCAATCAGCTTCCCACCCCTGACCTAACACAAACAACCCTAATCAAAGTCAGAGATGACACCTTGTGAGACTGTGACTGTGGCGCACTATCCCTCCTCATCCTTCTTGACCTGGCTGCAGCCATTGACACAGTTGAAGATACCAACCTCTAGCAGGTCTGCCCCCGCCCGGTTCCACTGTTAACTATCCAGCCACAACCAGAGAAACTCCTGCAGTGGCTTTGCTTCCTGCTTTGGCACTGCTTGAATTCCTCAAGGGTCTATGGACACCCCCTCCTATTTCTCATCCACATGCTGTCTCTTGTTGATGTTACCCAAAAATAGGGCATCTGGTTCCAAATTTACGTTGCTGACACCAAGCTTTACCTCATCGCCGTCTTTCTAAGCCCCTCCACTGAGTCTGTGTTGTCAGACTGCTTGCTTTACATCCTGTCTTGGATGAGACAAAATTTCCTTCACTCAAATATTGGGAAGACCAAAGCCACCGTCTTTGGTCCCCACCACAGATTTTCTTCCCTGGCTATTGATTCTGCCCTGCCTCCACACGGCCATTGTCTCAAGCTTAACCCAACCATTCACAACACTGCCAGCCTAGATGACCCTGATCTGAAAGCCTGACTCCATATCTGTTTCATCACAAAGAATGCATTTTTTATCCTGTGTAGTATGAAGGTCCGGCACATAAAGGGTTAACGTGGGACTGAGTCCAGTCCCGCCCACACAGTGATGTAAGAAGGCACATGATCCAGAGCCAGGGGTCAGTGTGATGTTGAGCAGAGACATGTAACGACCTAATCATGGCGATAGCTCCTAACCTGTACGATTTCCTATACATGTGTAAATAGTTCTACTTGTTAATAAAGACTTACTATTAACCAATTGAACACACTGTTCTGGAACCAACACCCTCACAACACTACAACATGGCCTGTCTCTGCTCTGATTCAACCCATCTAAAATCTTTATCCATTTGTTACCTCCAGCCTTGACTATAACAATGCTCTCCTGGGCAAGTCCCTTTTCCAACCTTCTTAAATATTTTACTTTGTTAAAGCCGCTATATAAATGCATTCACTTGTTGCTGTATCCGGAATAACTATTTGCAGTGTATTTATTATCATCATTCATTCATTCTTCAAACCATTCAGATGGTTTTATTTAGAAGTAAATCTTATAGTGGTAGTGGATGAATAAAAGGGTTTGCGATTCTATTTGTGCCTTGCTTAGCTTGAAGGCAAAAGGGGAAGTTCAAAATCTTGAACAATGAGAAAACTGATACTGGAGTTTTATGTTAGAGTCTTTCATGTTTTTTAAAAACAATTTCTACTTAAAACACAATCAGGAACAACAGAAATTAGTTTGCAAATCAAGGCATAAAATCAGGACATGGTTCAAACACCATCCGCATGAACTGAGTGAACAAACTAAAGGTTGTGGTGTTGCTAAGGGAAGCACTGAGAATATGCAACATGCTCAGAATTCCCAAATAAATGACCTCCATTAACACAGATTTACAATAGAACTGTTAATCTTCACATTTAACTCCAGCATGATTACAAAATTACATCTGAAAACACACTCATTTTTAAAGCTGAATTCATTATACAATGTAGTTTAAAGAACAAAGACCTGTTTTGGATATAGTTGTGGCATTTTAAGCTTCTGATTTACATATGCTTCAGCCTCCTCATCTGCCACACAAACATCTTCAGCTTGAATGGCAGGGAAAATAGCTGAGGTCAATATTGCATGCTCCGGTAAAAAATAAGGGAACCTTGTGAATGTCGTGATGGATGAAGTTAAAATCTAAGCTGTTCTATTTCTGTAAATTTTTTCATCTTTAAACCTGAGCGATAATTGAGGTATGACAGCACAGATATTGAGATTAGGATGAAAGTCGGAGGAAGTAGCCTTAATCTGTCCCTCTCCCTGCAATATAAGCTATAGCTTTTAAAATACAAGTCTGCTTTTATACATGTATGTGAATGTGTATGTGTGAATGCATTAACTATAATAATAATTTTACTATTCCCATTCATTAAAAATCACAACTACATAGCACTATAATTGTGGTAAAGTGTCCCAAGGTGCTTCAAACAGACTGACACTGAGCCAAAGAATGAGATATTAGTACAGATGACTAAAAGCTTAGCTAAAGTGCTTGGTTTTAAGGAGTGTCTTAAAGGACGAGAGAGAGGTAGAAGAAATGGAGTGGTTTGGAACAAGAATTCCAGAGCTTGGGGCTAAACAGCTAAAGACATGGCCACCAATCCTGGGGTGAAGGGGAGTGGAGATGCATTAGAGACCAGAGCTTGTTGAATGCAGAGGTCTTGGAAGGTTTAACAATGCAGGAGGTTACAGAGATGGGGAGGGGCAAGGCCATGAAGGGATCTGACAAAATAAGCATAGTATAAGAGTTAATGTGGAACTGAGTACAGTACCTCCCACACAGAGATATAAAAGAATACATGACCTGCACCTAGGGATCCGTGTAGCATTGGACAGAGCTGTGTGTAGAAGCAAGCATGGAGATCTGGCTTGGACCTTTACTGTATCAATGTATAGCATTTCTAGTAGCTAATCCTTACTGTTGAACTACCCAAGACTACAATTACCTTAATAAGACCTACTGAACTTCACCCAACACCTTACAACATGGTGGCAACAAATGGAACAACTCAAAACCTCACAGAGACTGCAGAAGAAAATTAAAATCCTGGAGGAAAAATCAAAGCAGCATTCTGGCCTGAAGAAAAGCTCAAGGAGCGAAGGCGCAGAAGGAAATCACCAGAGAAGAACTCTAAAGAAAAGACTTGGAAGCTGAAGACAAAAAATAAACCTCTCAATGCAGCAGAAGATTCCACTGAAACCTGCAGAAATCCAGCTTCAAAACCCAGTGTGCGCAAAGTTTGCAGACATAGCAGGGGTAAGCTAAAAACCTAAAATTCCTGGACAACGCAAGTCAATTTAAACATTGAGATCACGAATGCCATTACTGCAAGAACCTGTCAAAACCAGCAAACAAGTGCATGGCTGCGCCATCTTGGATTTTCAGAAATCTCAAAGCCAAACCTGCAATTTAAAAATTTTAACCATGGATCAGAAATCCACTCTTGCAGATCAATTTGGACTTATCCAAGGCCCAGATCCAATAACAAAATTGAGGAATTTGGAAAAAGAGATTCCTTAGGTACATGATTGCTTCAGGCCTGAAAGGACAGAAGCTAAACAAGTTAACAGAATGCTTGGTTCGGTAGGCTCGATAGCCAACAATATAATAGCTAAACGAGAAATCAACAAATCATCTGCAAAACTCGATGAAGTTTTAAAATCAATCAACACTTACTTTAACCTCAGAAATAACAAAATCCTTGAAAGGGCTAAATTTAATAAACGCGCCCAGCAGCTAGGAGAACCAGTCTACTCCTTCATTAATTTATGGGGAGGCCATGGTGTAGTGGTATTATTGCTAGACTAATGATCCAGAGACCCAGGGTAGAGGCCTGGGTTCAAATCCTGCGATGGCAGATAGCTGAATTTGAATTAGTTAAAAAACCTGCAATTAAAAAAATTTAATGATGACCATGAGACCGTTGTCAATTGTTGTAAAAACCCAACTGGTTAACTAATGCCCTTTAGGGAAGGAAATCTACTGTCCTTACCTCACCTGGCCCTACATGTGACTCCAGTCCCACAGCAATGTGGTTGACTCTTACGTGCCCTCTGAACAAGGGCAATAAATGCTGGCCTAGCCAGCGACGCCCACGTCCCATGAAGGAATTAAAAAAAAATGAGCTTTACAGAATGGCTGAAGTTTGTGATTACAGTGACCTGAAATCTGAGCTGATCAGGGAGAGAATAGCTGTAGGAGTGGTGGACGACATACTCTCAGGCATGCTTCAAGCAAAGGAAGATCTAACCCTTAAGAAGGCCATCCAGATTGTCAGGCATTTTGAAATCCATTTGCAGGACTGATCCATATTAAGGGGAGAAAGTAAACTGTGGTACAAAGTAAACCTCACTGTCCAGCTAGTGAAATAGCCTAGACACAGGGGCACTCCAGCCAAGGGAAACAACACTCTAACCGACCAGTAAAGCGACCATGCCAGTGCAAAGCACCCCCACAGGCATGATCAATGTCCAGCAATTTCAGCCCAATATTTTCAATGCAACCAAATTGGACACTTTGGGAAGCTGTACGAAGCCATAACATCAAAACGCATCGATGATCCCAAGAGGATTCAAGAGGTCGAGACAGCACACCAAGAGGGAACACAACCATGCTTCTTGGGTGAGGTGAAAGGGCCTGGATTTTTATTCTGGAATGTGGACATCTCAGTTAATGGCTATCTCAGTTAACAGCTATGGAGCCAGTGTTACAGTCCCATCTACAAAAGTGGCTGAGCGACCTCTGGCTACAAACAACAGACATACCACTCCATGGTCTGGAGGAATCCGACTTCTGGTCGGCATGATTCTGGAACTATTAAGGAATGGCGGCAAACAAATCCTTCGGCTGCTGTAGTTATCCGTAGCAAGTCTTTTTCTCTCTTCAGCAGAGATGCCTTGTAGCCTTGGATCTCCCCAAAGTGGCAGACGTCAAGACAAACACGGCCGTAAGTTATACAGAACTGCAAGTTCCCGACAGCTCCAGCAAGAAAGATTCTCACAACTGGGACTTCAGCCCTGTATTTGCTTCACTCTTTGCAGAGCAAGTTTGTCCATTTTTGTTACCGGTTCTGGAAGCACTTAATTGGTCAGACCAGCCAACCATTCAGATGGTTACCGTGACACCTTGACTAGATGGCAGTCAAGAGATGAACCAGCCATGAGAAGAGCCTCAACTTCCGGCTCCAATGCCAGTTGGAGAGATAAACCCCGAGATCACAGAGTAGGCACTACAATCTCCAGCCAGCATGACAGTGCCACAAACTATGTTGGAACTGAGTAGCAGCCATCGGCTGATGACAGCGCACACCACATGGCCAAATGTAAAGGTGAGCTTACTACAAACTCTCACCCACACAGCAGAGCCATCTTCCATCCCAGTGTCCATTACAGTGAGCCACACGAAGGTAGAGAAAAAAAAAACACTACAGAGATGAGCCCAGTTTCGTCCACCCCCTAAAGAGAGAGATAAACCAACCACCATCTATCACTTCAAGTAGGGAATTGACAAAGAGAAACTCAATGTCAAAGAATGGAAAAGGAGGATATAAAGATACCTAGATGCCAAAACAACCTCCAATTCAACAAAGTTTACCTGCAGTGACAGAGCTTACCACTCCTCTGATAGTAGTGAGAACAAGATACAAATTAGGAGCAGTAGGCCACTCAGCCCCTTGAGCATGGAAAGTTTATAAAGCTTCCAGGTCACCTGAACCTATGAACTCAGAGAACTGAGTAGGGAGATGGAGTAGTGGTAATGATGTAAATTCATGGGATAACTTGTAAATACGTTGGGTAAAGATTTGGGGGGTGGTCAAGTATAAGGGTCTGGCACATAAAGGGTTAATGTGGGACTAAATACAGTATTGCCCACAGAGTGGTGTAAGAGAACACATGACCCCCACCAAGGGGTCAGTATAGTCTTGGGCAGAGCTGTGTGTAGAAACAAACATGGAGACAGCTCCTAGCTTGGACCTTTACTGTACCAATGAATATAGTTTCTAGTAGTTAATAAATACTTACTGTTGACCTACCTAAAAAAGCAAATACCTTAAAAAGACCTGCCAAACTGCCCCCAACACCATACAGAGAACTTTTAATCTGAGGTGTTGCTGAATCAAGAATCGATGAGCATAGTGGTAATGCGTGAACGGGGTCAGGTGTGAATCACTGTGCAGAAGAGGCCCTTCGGCCCATCGGGTCTGCACTGACATGTGAGAAACACCTGACCTACTTACCCAATCCCATTTACCAGCGCTTAGCCCATAGCCTTGAATGTTATGACGCGCCAAGTGCTCATCCAGGTACTTTTTAAAGGATGTAAGGCAACCCACCTCCACCACCCTCCCAGGCAGCACATTCCAGACTGTCACCACCCTCTGGGGTAAAAACATTTTTCCTCACATCCCCCCTAAACCTCCTGCCCCTCACCTTGAACTTATGCCCCCTTGTGACTGACCCTTCAACTAAGGGGAACAGCTGCTCCCTATCCACCCTGTCCGTGCCCCTCATAATCTTGCACACCTCGATCAGGTCGGCCCTAAGTCTTCTCTGCTCCAACGAAAACAACCCAACTCTATCCAACCTCTCTTCATAACTTAAATGTTTCATCCCAGGCAACATCCTGGTGAATCTCCTCTGCACCCCCTCCAGTGCAATCACATCCTTCCTATAATGTGGCGACCAGAACTGCACACAGTACTCCAGCTGTGGCCTCACCAAGGTTCCACACAACTCCAACATGACCTCCCTACTTTTGTAATCTATGCCTCGATTGATAAAGGCAAGTGTCCTCTATGCCTTTTTCACCACCCCACTAACATGTCCTTCTGCCTTCAGAGATCTATGGACACACATGCCAAGGTCCCTTTGTATAAGTATATAGGCAGCAGAATTTTAAAGAGCTCATTTTTACAGAGGGTGCATGATGGGAGGTAATGTGGAAAAATAAAGCTTGTCAATATTTTTAATGATTTTTTTTTGGAGGACTGGGCAGGGCATGCAGCAAAAATTCTGTTGATGAGGAAGTTTAAACTCTAGGACTCCAAATCTCCTGTGTCTTCCTATTCAAATTGGCTGAGTTTTGCCCCCTTTTCAGTTAGACTGTGAGAAATCAGTTCTCCCTTTTACTGTTTATTGCCGTGGGAAACAAACCATTTCTGGCTCAATTTACTTATAAGCTAAATCACTGAAATACTCCAAAGCTTGACCACACAGAAACCAGTCTCGTCTTTCCTTTCTGGCTACAAGATGCAAAGGAGTAGACACCAGGCAAGTAAAATTGAGACACACTAATTTCCGTGGGGGTTATTCTGATTGTCTACTATGACTTCGGTACAAGGTCTGCAGAAGTCCCGGGAAACAGCTTAAAAATTGTGTTACTGGACGTATTGCACTGCGGTTGTGGTGGATGATCAGGACTTCCACTCTCTGTTAAAATTCTACAATTCATATGCAATACGTTTTAATCAGTGGCAAATTCTCAGGCGACGACCAAGTTCGCAGCTGCGTTTTTGTGGAAGAGGAAATTGATAACTTGCTCTCCACCTCCTGTATGAAATATGGAGAGAAGACAAAACCGGGCAAACGTTTGAAAAAGATACGGGGATGATAATATGATTACGGGCAACCTGTACCGCAGAGGCCCAAGGTCAACAATAAGCGCAGTGTGGCCTAATACAGCCTGCCAGCATAAATTGAGCCATTTTATAAATTGTGCTCGCCTCATTAGGGTTGCAAAAATATTTACATTACGGAACATCCCCATAACACACCTTAGGTGCTTGAGCAGCATTTCAGCCACTGTGCGCTCAATCATAAGAACATTTGTAGGGTGGTGCCTAGTCTTCCCTAAAGGTCCACCCAATCTGACATCCTGAAATCACATTGGCCCCAAAAGGTCAAAGTGCATCACTGCCATTGTTGTCCTCCCACTTCCCATCATGATTAAAAACTGATTCACGAACAGCTGGCTCCTGACACACAACCCTAAGTCCCATTCCGTCACCCCTCTCCCCAGTGCATCATGTACAATTTAAATAGGATAAACTCAGCTCATTCAGCTTGAAGAGTGCTGCTGCTGCCGCCCGGGGCCTGCTTTACTGGTCCCAGTGAGTGTTTCCACGGTTAGATGAAGCAGCCAATTACATCACTTACCAGTTACTCTTCCAAGTGTGCCTAACATCTGTATCATGGATGACATGTCTGTCAGCCTGCTCATCCAGGAAGTCAAACATGTACTTAATGGCAAGTGGTAAGGCACTGCCACGGTGTACGGTGCTGAACAGTGTCTCAAACAGGTCATCTACAAACTTCTGCAGTGTGCCCTGTAAAGAAAAGAGGAGTGAAGAAGTGTGCACTTAATTGTCAAGTATTTCGCTTAGAGCAATCTGATATATTAATATATAATTACCAAAACTTAATTTATATAGCGCCATTAGTACAGTAAAACTTCCCAAGGTACGTCACAGGAGAGTCAACAAACAGAGTTTAACACTGAACCATGTAAGAATATGATGGGATAGGTGACAAAAAGCTTGGTCAAATGGTTGTTTTTAAAAGGAGAATCTTAAAGGAAAAGAGGGAGGTGGAGAGAGAATTTTAGGAAGGAAAATTGTGGTGGAATTTTACACTGGTGGGACTTTATGGTCCTGCCAAAGTCAATGGAATTTTGAACAGCTTGTGCATTTGACAGCCCCGCCCTGACACAACAAGGCTGAAAAATTCTGCCCCAGGCAGCTGAAGGAACAGCCACCATAACTGATGTTTTTCTATAATAAGACTTAGGAAAATGATGTTTATTGTATATTAGTTTACAAAGCGGCTAAAAGGACCTTAAAGCTGAACTGAAACTATACTCTTCCATCTTAAACTTGGTAGTTTTGAGTTTCTGGATTGATAAACTTGCAGGCACCATCATAGTAATAACCTGACAGTATCGAAACTGAAATCTAACTGAACAGTAAATATCTGAAGATGCAGTGAGAATAATATAGATATGTAATTGACCATTTTAAATCTAAATCAATTCATTACTGTTTCTTAGTCTGTAAGATTAAGATGTAAAGAGCATCTAAATTTTAAATGCTAATGTCTTAATATGCTTATTTTGTCCCAGTTGAGTTTGGGATATGTGCGTATCTGATGCATAATTTTGAACCTCTTCCCCAACTATCTCCCCAAGTATGCCCATGAGAACTGTCATCAAACCATGCATTTCTAGTACCTTTGTTGCTAACAGCCTTGTCAGGTAGATTTCAGATACCATCTTACTGCCACGATCACCCTCCTTCTGGTCTCCATGATCATGGTTCTTTACCAGATGCCACACTTTAACACCACTCTCTAAATCTGGGGTAATCATTGGAGCCCGAGAGCGCAGGCTGTCAGGACTTCCAGTGTACCGTAAAGTGGAGTCTACAATGAAAGGAAGACAAAAATCATTCAATTTGAACCAAACTAACCATTATAAAACTATAAACACATAGCAATAAACTTCAAAGCTGAAAGACCAGTTACATCCTACCACTTCATAACTGTGTGAAGTTAGAAACCAATCAGAACTATGTGGGAACATATTGTCCCCCACAAACTCAACTTGAGTTTACTTACTGCACAACACAAAGCTATACAGTTTTCTTATCCGAGCACAGAAGTCATAATTTACTCTCCAATTATCTGCTCCTGCGTTCTAAAGGTATTGAATGGTTCAAGTCTTTTTGATAGCTGTAGAGGTAACCATCACACAGGTACATCCTTGCTTTCTGTACTGAACAGTACATGATTCTGTAGCTTGAAACACAATTATTCTTTTTCTTGTTCCAGCCCTTGAAAAAAAGCCTGTTACTGTTTATATTTCCAGATAATCAAGATTTTATTATAATGGGGATACACAGGAAGAGCTGGAACAATTGATGACCTTATATCAATCATATTTCTGTATTTGAGGATGAGGGGCATGCGAAGGGCTTAAATTCAGCAGGTGTCAAAGAGT
Source organism: Carcharodon carcharias (assembly GCF_017639515.1). NCBI lineage: Eukaryota > Metazoa > Chordata > Chondrichthyes > Lamniformes > Lamnidae > Carcharodon > Carcharodon carcharias. The sequence goes on from NC_054475.1 coordinate 24,182,345, forward strand.
TTAAATTACAAATTCATGGTTATTCTCTTCAATTTGTTATCCAATCTCATGAGTGGGAAGTTATGTTGGTAACTGGTGGATTGCCCATAGAGCCACAATCTCAAGTGAAATCAATAAAAGCATTGTGCTGCCACAGGAAACAATAGGTTCTGTTGCAGTCAGTCACTGGGGAGAGTGGCTGTAATGGGAGTCAGTAGGGTTAGTCAGTCTTTTGGATTTAGTAACTAGAACGAATTATAGATCATTCCAGCACCTCCATAACAAACAAATATAATTTGGCAGACTCAATTTTGTTACAAGAAGCTTACAAGCATGCTAGGATCTTAACTTACCATAGCGACTAATGGATGTTCTACACATACTGGTCGTGGTTGGAACATTGTAAGAAGAAGTCTGTTTAGGAACCAGAGCAACAACGGAACGATCAGACACCTGCAGAGGGATTTAAATACTGTATTTACCAGCTGAAAATTAAACAGAATGGTCTCAGTGTCCACAAAATTTGCCTCCTCAACAGTCAAATGCATGTTCTCCTTCCACCACCTGAGCATTGGAGTAGTGGAGCTTTTAATCCATAATTTACCCTGTCATGACATGTAGGACTAATTCTACATCATCGCTACAAAAACGCATTTCACTTTATTTTCTTAACTCTCAGCATATACACCCAAATGACCCAAATCAAACAACTGTGCATTAATTGACCTAACTGAATATGCTAAAAAGCATTCAAGTGACAGACAAAATCATAAAATGCACTCCAAGCAATGTGAAATCAAATACAAGGGCCATCTATTTCTAAATGTCATGTCCATCTCATGTTTACATACAAACATACTACAATTTTTCTTTTTTGCTTTGCTTTCACTAAAGGTTTTCATTTGGACGCAAGAATAAATATAACTGAGCCAGCGGGTCTAGCTGGAAGTGCAGGTCTTTCCATTTCTAGGATGTGGGGTAGTGGCAATACATTCAAAGTGATGGCTGATAATCTCAAATTGATGGTTGATAATCTTATTTGTTTGCCAACTGAGAGCCAAAAATTTGGGTAAACTCAAAATTGGATTTGGGCAAGTCACACACTATCCATAACCAAAAATGGCTGATGTAGAAAATGGTAAATATCCCACTACCACAGCAGAGAAAGGTCAAATGGGAGGCATTTTCAGCTTATTCTAAGTATTTAGTGTACATTTTAAAGTATTTATGGAGTTTTGTCATCAATATGACTTATGCTCTATCCAATCTAGGAGTGCCAAATGTAAATAAAGATTGGGAAAATTGGAATAAAATTGAGAACAGAATTGAGTAACAGAACAATAGATAGGAAAACAGCAGACCGCTAGATGCCCATACATTGTTAAGTCCCACTTGTGAAGATTACAGGTCAAGTGTAAACTGACATGGATCTTTTGATAAACATACAGCAGTAATGCTTTAATGAAAATGCATTTGAACGAACAGTTTTGTTTGGGCAAGCAAAGAAGCCAGAATGAGCTCTGCATAATTTTTGTCAGAACAATATCATGCAAACACTATATTTCAATATGATTAATTCTATTAGATTTTGTTCTTGTGTGCAAAAAAAATGACTGCAAAACTGTTTTGCAAGATAAAGGTGGCCTTTTAAAAATAAATGTGATTTCAAGTTTACTGAGCTTTGTAATTAATAGGATGAAGAATATGTGGGGATTGGAGCTGGCTGGCAGTAGGGTGTCTGCAATGGAAGGAAATCCCATTGAAATATCCATCAGCTCATTAAAGGAACATTCTTTCCTGCTGTGCTAACTCACTAAAAAGTGGAAAATACTAGGCAATAATCAGCGAAACAAAATCTGAACCAATTTTATAAATGTCAAAAATTACATATTAAGGATAACACAAGTAAAGGAGTTCATTCATCAATATTTGTCACTCTTGCATTACATGCATTTCGCACTGACACAAACCAGAAGTGGCTGAAAGAGAATCTAGTAAAGATTCTGACTTTTGATATATACATAATACCAGAATCCTCATAGATCAAGCTAGAGTTTAATTTGTCCCAGTAAAAATTTAAACCATATCGCATGTTTGAATTAATAAAATAATAATGACATTCCACATTTTACAAGACTTTAACAATAGTTAATTTACTATCGGAAGGTGAGCATCACTGGCAAGGCGGATACACACCATCATAGAAGGAGATGGTGGGCTTTCTTTTACAGCAGTTTTAATGTAACCAAGTTACTTGCCAGGCCACTTCAGAGGCTCAGCACAGGGCTGGTGTCACATATATGTCAGACCAGGTAAGGAGAGCAAGTTTCCTTCTCTAAGGGACATGAAGAAACCAATTAGGTCCCTTATGAAAATGTTCCTGTTTCATAGTCACTTCTACCAGTTTTTTATTCAACTGAATTGAAATTTTTAAACTGCCATGGTGAAGTTTGAACTCACGTTCTCTGGATTACTAGTTTAACACAGTAAAATGTTTCAATGTAGAAGCTGACAATCATGCTCTTGGATGACATTTCTGGGGGGCTAAGAACAGAACCTTGGAGAACTCCAGGGGTTGCACTGAAGGAGTGGGATGAGAAGCCATTGCAGGAGATTAATATAGCTTCTATTAATCCACAAGTTAGCATGAACAAATTAATATTCACATTCCATCCCCCTCAGTGTTGACTGCAGGCTGATGAGGTGAGACTGGGAGAAATAGGATTGAAGGGGTGAAGAATGCAGTGACAGACAAAGGTCAAGGGAAGAGACCTATGTGCAGGAAGGTAGGTGGAAGATGCTAGTGTGATACTAGTATGGAAGCAGCAAGCAGTTCTGTGGACATTTAGTAAGGAACATGTCAGCAGGCATTACAAAGGCACGTTATTTCTTACTTCTTCATTTTTTTTTTATTTGAGTGATGGTTATGCTAGGGTGGAAAGTCTAATAGTGACAGAAAGGAAGCTGACCAAAAATTCTAAGTACCAACTGATCTGTAATTTGCAGAATGGAGCACATTTATGACATCTAGTTACTAACCTTCTCTGTCCTTTTAAGGTCACTGTTGAGGTGCTCCCTAAAGAGAGATGGTCTAAAATAAATGGATCTTGAGATCAATTAGAGGCTAATTACTGTTGCTATTAGAAGGTTTTCTAGATTGGCAGCTGCCTGGCTTCACTCCCTAGGGAGGGGCCAGGTTATTGCTTTTCACAGCAGAAACAGTAATCCAGTCAGAAAACTTGCACGAGAGCCTGCACTGTGCCAATCAGAAATTTTGTGCATCAGACTCCTGGCAAAAAAAATATGCACACAGATAAGATAATGTTCAATTAGGTCTCACTTTACACAGCAACGCAATTTCACTGACCCTTGAGAGGGAAGTTGCACCACATGCTGCACTCACTTGAGGTGCTGCCCTCTTCCCACTTGCAGAGGCAGAACTCTAAAACTTTAAATTGCCAGAATAGATCAAAAGTTAGGAGAAAACATTAGCAAATCTCTCTCTTCATTTGTTAATAACATTTTTTTAAATGGCAAAGGAACAGCTGGCAGTGAAACAGCAGTGACAGCAGTGTTGACTGAAATCCAAGGATTGATTCAACATGTATTAAATGGATTTGATTTGCGGACTGCGGTATTAATGCAAGTTAGCAGCATGTTAAGGAGTGTGTGTAGCCCCACATGTTTACTTTGTAGAAGTATACTTCATGTTTATTTATTTGAGAAGTTGTGGAAACATAAAATTAAATCAATAATTTTAAGGTCAAGTTGTGTCTTTTGCAATGCACACTGTAGGAGTTGATATGTGCTAAGTATTTAACACAGGATGGGTAAAACAACTGAATGAAAAGCAAAAATGAACTAACCCTGCCATGAGTTAACAGAATTCAGCTGGGGCCAAGGGAGCACTTGGAGCACCTCAGCTGGGCTTAGGATCTCTGTCTAGTGACTTAAAAAATCAGCTAGGGTTGATCCCAGTGGGAAAACATAGGTGTGAATATTAAGCAAAGACAGAATTAAATTGGTTGCAATGCCACATGCAGGTAACATGCAAACATTTGCTGTAGAGGTTCTAGACATTTTGTGTCAGGTGCCATAAGGATACCTGTTGAACTATACCCCTTCATGAGTCAGCTACTTTCAAGATGCAGCAGCCTTGAGGGCGGGGGGTAGGAGGGTGTTCGGGGGCAGTCAGGAGACTCAGGGGTAGGTGGAAGAGGGGCCCAGGAAATTTGGGCTCACATTGTACTTCACTGTGCCGTTGTGGCTTGATACGACTATCAACCAAACACTTTCCCATAGGCAAGGAGGGAATATTAAAAAGTGAAAATTGCCCTTTGGCCTGTTTGGTGTGAAGTAGCTGGCTTCAGAGTTCCACGAATGGGTGCAAGGCCACACCTTATTTTCTCAATATTTAATACAATTTGTAACAATTTTCCATACATAATATGATAATAAATATGTGGTCAGCATTTAACAGACAATGGGAGAAACAGCTATACCCCCTTTGTGGTCAATTATGACACGTAGATCATGTTTTATTTTCTAAATGGTTAATGCAGTTTGTAACAATTTTCCAGTTGTAATATGATAATAAATATGGATTATTTCAGAAGTTAAAACTTTTCCCAGTTTTCAAAAAATCAAGGAAACACAAACTGGATTAAAAAATGAGGGTAAATGGAATTGCAGTGCACTTTCCATTATTGAAGCAACAAACCAATAAAAAGCCTCTTCAACATAACTAAACTTCCAGCTATTGGTGAGCTGCTCAAACAAATCTTAGACACCTCAGTGATTTGCACCATTAATATGTAATTTACTTTAAATGTATACTTTTCTGCCTTACATCCTTATAATTTTATATTTATCTCTGTCACTTGATTGAAAAAAGTATTTTCCTTACCAATTTTAGTTTTTAGCAGAATAAACTATTAGCTTTGACATAATAAATGTAAAATGTTCCATGTGAAATATTCTGATTGACTATTATAATGAATAATGTGTACAAAGAAGCCAGCACATCTATTATTTCTTTATTAATCCTGTTCTCTGAGGAAATAGAAAATGCTAATCCCATTCTATTCACTGACATGATTTGGGGCTGCTGCTGTCAAAGGCAAAAGGTTTAATTTTCTGTCAGTCCCCGTCAGCTTTTCGCTAATTTGAATTTGCTTCAAATCTCCTCTTCATTATCTGCCACCATTCAAAGCACATAATGACTGACAACTCATCAGCTCCTTGTTTGATGTTAACCTTTTCAGTACCAATTCTCTTTTGCATTACACCACATGTGCCTATTGCTCTGTCTCTCTCTCTCACATATACTTACAATGTTACAGTGGGGATTCAACAACTATTACATGTAGATGCAGACAAAGCCTGTATGTGAAATAGTGAACATTGGATAATGGTTTTCAACTCTTCATTGCATTACACAAAATTGCATTTCAGACTCCACATGCGTAACAATTTGACAATTGTCTGTTCTACAAGATTAACACACTAGATTCTTTAGTTAACCCACATTCCTTAAGGTTTCATAATAATTTGGTAAAATATAGTTCCTGAAACTAAGTAATTGCTCTATGACTGGCTCAGTGGCTAAGTTCACCGTATTGAACTGGAAAGCATCTCATATTGGGCCCTACCATTCAAACTCAAGAGTTGTTCCCTACTCTCCCCACAAGCCCAAGTATTTCTCGGCTATAAACTCCCTTATGCATCTACTGCATGTATGCTTAGCCAGGTTGACTACCATGTGTTAATGCAGAACTGCAATATCATTTATCTTCTTTCCATCAAGCCAATGAGCTGTGCACAGTAGCAAGCAGCTCTTCTACAAAGCAGCATTGAAAACTGGGCTGCTGCAAAGCTAGTAGCGACTCTCTGGTAGGTGATGAAAGGGGCAATTGGGAAAGTAGGGTGCAGGAGAGGCAATCAGGTCAACGAAGAAAAGCAGAGGTGGCTAAGGGAAAGGAAAACATAGCTTGGGGATGGTAACATTGGGCAGGATGTGGCAGTGGTGATCGAGGGCGTTGGGCTTGTAGTAGCAGTGATGGTTTGGGTTATGGTGGCCAGCAGCTGCCTTGATTCTTTGAATGCAAAGTATGGAGTACTCCTCAGGTAAGATGTGAGCACATTTGAGTCCGTCTAACACTGTCTCTGGATGAATTGCTCCAGCCACTCTCTACGCATGTTTCAACATTTCAGTAATTGCCTCATCACAAACAGGAAGAAACTGTAATGATTAATTTTGGAGGCAAAGGTTTAAAAGTCCTATTAAAAGTCGATTGTGCAAAATCTATTTTGTTTGCTTTAAGTTTTGGTAGGGATGAGGAGAGATTTGAGTTCAAAACTTTCTGCTTGTGTTTCCTCTGATGCAGTACGGCTCAGTAGTATGATTGCTGTGTCTGCATTACCTGATAGTGCACCAACGTGTTCAAACGCTTCCAGTCATTTTCAATCTTTGTGGTGATGTCTTCATCTTGTAGAACCACACGAGCCATTCGTCCCTGACGCCACTCTGCAGAGATATACTGCAGATTAGAACCCTCCCACCATCATCTCTACTATAAAAATACCAGCGGGTTCTTTTTCCAAATTCTGATTTAAATAAAATGCAATGCAAAAAGTGACTTTTTTCACTTTAAAAGGTGACAGTGGAATTCATGAAACAACAGATAATAAAGACTCAATTTATAAATCCTATTGCCAGCACCCACGTACTGTTGCACAAAAGCCCATAAACTGCAGGAATAGTGGTGTTTTTTGTTTGAAAATAAAAATCATTGAAACAAAATTCTGATTCATCAACTCAGTAATCAACTCAGACAAGCAAGCAAGATGAGGATTGAAGAACATTTAGGGGCCAGTGATCATAATTTAATTAACTGTAAACATTGAATGAAGAAAGAAATACATTAAGCCCAAAATAAAGCTGTTGAACTGGAAAAGAGCAAATTTTGAAAAAGATATTTATCTTAAATTAACTGCAAGGAAAAGTAGGTAGATCAAAAGCAGACCAGAAATAGAAAATATTTAAGTGCAAGATGTATAGGGTGAAAAGTTGCATTAGTGATTTGAATGTTCTCAGGACACTATCTCTCACTTTGCAACCGATTACTTTCAAAGTGTAGCCATTGCCGTTATGCTAACATAGCAGTTTGTACACAACATGGCCCCACAACAATAATGAGAAGAATGGTCAGTTACACCCATTTTGATAGAGTCAGTTGAGGAACGAAGAATCCCCCTGCTCCCCTTTGAAAAAGTGCCACGAGATCTTTTATGTCTAGCTGAAGAGGCAGACAAGGCCATAGCTGAATGTTGCAACTGAAAGACAGCATGCCCAATGGTGCAGCTCTTTCTCAAAACTCAAGTGTCAGTGTGAATTACATGCTCAGGTCCTGGAGTCGGGCTTGAAGCCAGAACCGTTTGGCGAGGGTACTACCACAGAGCCTAGCGGACACTTGATAAGATTAAGAGTGAAAACATTCTGTAAAGGAGTTAAGGGGCTGCATTAATCCAATGTTGTTTGGGTCAGGAAGGAGATTGCTGGACTAAGGAGATTGGGCCAACCAAAAAGAAAACACACCAAGGAGGAGGCATAGAAATAAAACAGGAGCAATAGCAAAAATAGGGAAGCAAAGCGAAAAGGAAATTGTGGGGCTTAGGAAGAGTATGAAAAAGAGTGACAATCAAAGAAATGATCATCGTTAAGGACAAAGACACTACACTGGCAGTAGAAAATAAAAATATTGCAGAGATCCTGAACAAATATTTCACCTCTAAACTAAGGGCGAAGGAAGGAAGGAGTACCAGAGTGCCAAAAGAAAATCTGGAAGAATAAATAATAGATCCATTTATAAATAAAAGAAATGTTACTGGAAGGGCTAATAGGACTTAAAGCTAATAATTCAACAAGCCTGGATAACTTTCCCCCAAGTGATGAGTGTGGTTCTTTGGAAAATAGGAGAGCACAAACCCTAATGTTTTTGCAAACAAGCATTATGCAACACAGGAAAAGGATAAGCCACATAACTGTATCTAAGTAGGACAACCTCTAAGGACTATCATTACATAGAACATACAACACAGAAACAGACTATTTAGGCTAATTGCTATTCATATATTTATGAAATATTAAAGTTCTCCATTATGGTAAAAATTCCTACATATTTTCAAAAATCTTTTTTTTTAAAGTTTGCTTATTTTCACTTTATCTTAAACCAACCATGATCATCTATTTTGCTGCTTGATTCAATGCTTTCAGCTTCCTGGTCTGCTGTCTGTGAGAACACTTCACTGTGATTGGCTGCTTAGCCTACTTGTTGACATTACTGCTGTAGGCTGCCTGGAGATCCCTTAACTTGTCAGATTTAAATGATCACTGGAAAAGGGGAAACCCACATCACAGAGGTAGCTAAATCTTTGTGGGCAGCAGTGAGCAGTGTTGTTTCATTGCAGACTGCAAAACCTATCCCAATGCACACTGACATTGAGAGAGTAAATAGTGAGTATTATTTGCATTGTTTTGTGAATTGGTAACAAGGGGCATGGATTCAGATATGTACTAGAAGTGTGGAAAAGGGAGGTATGAACAAATTTTTCCAAGCAAAGGGTTATTGGAACACAGAGTACATTATAAATAGCTATTAAAAGTGATTTTGGGCTAGATAAATAATGAAAATATTTAAAAACATCAAAGGAAGAACAGGAACTAGCTCTCGTCTGGATCTAGCACTGGCACAGGTTTGATGGGTTTAGTAGCCTTGTACAGAGCTTAAAATGATAAGATTCAACGTATTACATACCCAGGTCCATATCAACTGCGCGTGGGCGCTGGGAATAGGGTACGTTTTTATAGCTGGAGTCCAGGATTTTTTCTTTAACTTGGGTGATTGTATCACAATTCAGCACCTTCACTGGAATCTCGGGACTGTTCTCATTCTCTGGATTCACACAGTTCAGAATCTGTATATATATATAAAAAAAACCACAACTATGTTTAAGATAAAAATGAGCTTGATTTATCCAACCCAAAAGACTAAACAGGTGCATGGATCCAAGGACAGAGTCTACACTGTCCAGGCCCCTCTCAATTTTGAGCACTTCTATCCAATTTCCTCTCAACCTACTCTTTTTTGAGGACACCTTCAGCTTCTCCAACCTTTCCAGGTAAATGAATTCACTCATCCCTGGAGCCATTCTTGTAAAACTTTTCTGCACCCTCTCTGAAACCTTCACATCCTTCCTAAAGTGTGGTGCACAGAATTGGACACAATACTCCAGCTAAGGCTGAACCAGTGTTTTATTAAGGTTCATCATAACCTCCTTGCTTTTGTACTCCATGCCTCAATCTATAAAGTCCAAGATCTTGAATGCCCTTTTTGACCACTTTGTCTGCCCTGTGACCTTCAACAATTTGTGCACCTTTGTCCCCAGGTTGCTCTGTTCCTGTACCCTCTTTAGAACTGTTCCTATACTCTCTCCTCATTCTTCCTAACAAAAAGCATCACTTCACATTTTGTTGCATTAAATTTCATCTGCCACTTGTCTGCCCATTCCACCAGCCTGTTTACATCCTCTTGAAGACTATCACCCATCCTCCTCACAGTTCACAAGTCTTCTAAGTTTGTAAATTTTTGAAATTGTGCCCACACACCCAAGTGAAACCCCGCTGTGTTCCTTCCTCCACTGGGCTAGGCTGGGCTGGGGTGGGAAGTCAGTTAGCTCAGTTGGCTGTGATGCAGAGTGACACCAACAGCGTGGGTTCAATTCCCGCACTGGCTGAGGTCGTCCATGAAGGCCCTGCCTTCTCAACCTCACTCCTCGCCTGAGGTGTGGTGACCCTTTGGTTAAACTCACCACCATCATCTCTCTCTGATGAGAGAGCAGCCTATGATCCTCTGGGACTATGCCAACTTTGATTTTTCATTTCCTTTCTCCAGTATGAAAAACCATCATTTAACACAACACACTGTTTCCTGCCACTCAGCCAACTTTATATCCATTTGCTGCCTCTGTCCATTTTAGTCCATGGGCTTCAACTTTGTCAGCAAGCCTATTGTGTGGCAATTTATCAAACACCCCTCAGAAGTCCATGTATACCACATCAACAATATTACCCTTATCACCCCTCTCTGATACCTCATCCAAAACCTCTAAGTTAAACCAATTTACCATTAATAAATCCATGTTGGCTTTCTTTAATTAATCCACACTTGTGTAAGCAAGTAGCTGTCAATTTTGTCTGAGGTTATTGCTTCTAAAAGCTTTCCCATCACTGAGGTTAAATTGATGGCCTGCAATTTCTGCGTTTATCCGTATACTCTTTTTTTTTGTGCAAGTGTGTAATTTTTACAATTTTCCTGTCCTCTGGCACCACTCTCCTGTCCGAGGAGAATTGAAAAACGTGGCCACTACAGCTACAATTTCCATCCTTATTTCCTTCAGCATCTGAAGATGCATCCCATCTGGTCCTGGTGACTTAACAAGTTTAAGTATAACCAGCCTTATTAGCTCCTCCTTTGTACCAATTTTCAGCCCATCCAGTGTCTCAACTATCTCTATGGCTTTGGATGCCTCTTCTTCCTTGGTAAAGACAGATGCAAAGTACTCATTTTGTACCTCAAGCATGCAATCTGCCTCCATGTGTAGATCTGCTTTATTGTCCTTGATCAGCTCCAGCCTTCCTCTTACAAGTCTTTTTTCTATGCCAGCCAGGCAGTTAACTGGGCAGCTGTGGGCCTTCCCCGGGATCAAAGATACCTGGGGGAGGTGGAGGCCCCGCCTGCTGAGAGCTGCCAGACAATCAGAGGCTTAGGATCACTCAAGCGCAGATGAGTGATGGCAAAACGAGGATCGCAGGGGTTGGCAATAGCAGAGGCTGCTCTCAGCAGCCACACGCACCCCACCCCCGCCCAACCAATGCTGGCTTCCTCAATCAGGCACTGAGTGCCTTTGAACAAGGAATCCTACCCCCCCCCCCCCCCCCCCTCCCCCCCCCCCCCCCCCCCCCCCCACCACCATCCCCCAATCCTGGGAACCTGCAAGCAATGCCGACAGGGTTTAATTGTCAGGCTCCATAGGCGGTGGGTCCCTGGCCACTGCTGGTTGAATACCAATGGTGGCAGGATGAAGCCCTTAAGTGGGCACTAACTGCCCACTTTAGGGCCTCAATTAGCAGTGAGGCAGGATGGCCCAGATGACCTTCCTGCCACAGACGGGATCCTCACTGCCACCTCCCTACCTGATTAAATGCCCCTAGCTTCCAAACTCACCATGGCGAAGGGATTGAATTCCACCCCAGGTCTGTCGTTGCCACTACATTATATTCCCACCTCACTATCTGTGTCTACAGCTCACCAAACCTACTTACCCAGCTTTGTGCATTTAGATACTTGCACTATTAATCTAATTCAGATCTTATCACATTCCGTTTTAGTCTGATCCCATGTAATGACTTATTATTTCTTACTTCAGGCTAGCTCTCTTGCCCGATCCTTTGTGCACCACTTCTCCTTCCTAATGTTACATCTTGGTTTCCATGCTTCCTGCCAAGTTAGGTTAAACCCTCCCTAACAGCACAAGCAAACATCTGTGATACCCACTAAATATGCCAGAGAAAGTGAGAGCTTGTCCACTCTGATGAGAATGGACTTTGAGGCTTATCACACTGTTAAATTACTTGCAACCTCTCTTGCACTAAAAATTAACTTTTACAAGCAGAGTCTCATTTTTTCAGATTTTAAATATGGCTCAAGTTTTAACATTTTCTGCTTCATCCATCTCTCTCTCTTTCTGATCTTAATTTCTTTCTCTATTTTTATTTCACTTTTTGTACATTATTTGGCACTAAATTATCTATTCTAACACCTCCCGGTTCAGACTCTATGTGCCTCAGTAAAAATTCTCCAATGTGACTCGTTAAGTACATACACTTTTGCAATCCCCATTTGCATAAATCCCAGATTCAATGTACAGGGCACTGCGCTGAAATGGAATGCCAACCATTGCAAGTTCCAGTGTTAAAGCCCACATAAAGTCTGTGAGCAAGTGCCAGTAAAATGAATTGTAGGCGGCGTTTGTTAAGTGTTGACAGCAAAATTGGGGCCTTGATTTCCGTCAAATGTGATTCATCAAAATGTCTTTATATTTGAGTGTAAGTGAACATTTTATTTCAAACACCAGTTTCCTAGTACACACATGCAATTTTGGTGCTCAACTGGAGCTTGACAGCTGAACTCACTAGAGTCTTGTATTCAGTTTGTTGTCGGATCAATTTATCCTCACTCAAGGAGTAGCGTGCTTCGCCTGTGATTGCATCAATTGGTCCCTTCTCCATCTGTTGTTTAATGGCGCAATACAACATGAAGAGAGGCTCTCCTGCACACTCCTGAAAAATTGAACAGAGCAATTTACTTTGGATTAGTCTTATACTGCAAAGATTTAGCTCTCTAAATGATCTATTACAAATCTACAGGTGATTCAAAATGGCAGAAATGGCAATAGTCTTCTTTGTCTCTGGGACACACAAAGAATTTAATGGCACTTGATGGCATAGTAGATGGATAACTTTGACACAAGAGTGTTGCCTGCTATTGAAATATCACAGGTTTGGGAGTGACAAACTGATCTGTTCTCGACTGACAAAGTAAGTCCCCAGCACTATCAGAACATGATAGAGGAGGCTTTCACTGTGTGGTAAGGAACTACTTGACATCTGCCATCTTGAACTTCATTGTGTGTGTTTCCTTTCGGTTAAGATGGAATCAATGTCAAAGGTGCCTAATGGAGGCAACAGCCCACAGAGCAAAGAAAATTGATGAAAAACATGTGAAAAAACTAGATAAACAAACACACAAGGGGAATTATGACCTGTGCAAAAAGATGAAAAGGTGATCAGTCAATAGAATTCTAACATGACTCTCACCTACGGATTTGCTACTGTTTCTTTCTGATATTTATAATTTTAAATTGATGCATTCATGTGGATCACTATTACAAAGTATTTCTTTTCAAACAAAGCATTAACTGCGCAAATTTACAACATAAAAAAAATCATGGAGGTAAAGGGAAAATTCATTCTGCATTGCCTCAATTTCATTAGTGACTCTCGATAAGACCAATGATTTTAAAGCATTCTCCACGGGAAGTACATTTTTGTTAGGTTTTCAAATGAAAAATTTAGTTAAATATATCTTAGTGATATTTTGACAAGAATTGTGTGACAACAGTGCTTTAAATATTGACAAGTTTCCTTAGGGATCATCAGGACTTACCTTCAGAAATTTATGGAGGAGGAATGCGAACCAATTTGTCAACATTTTCTCAGCCACAGATTCAGTCCTGAGAACAGAAAGATAATTGGAATGTCCAGAGGTTTTACAACACGATTGCTTTTACTGACTTCATGTTAAGTTAATAAATTCTAATAAAGCCCCATTGATCAATTCTAATAAACACTATTAAATGCAACATCTTAAACTGTTGATTTGACAAAACAGATAAAATATCGCAAATTACAGGAGAAACAAATGAGCAAAAAAATCTGATGAATATTCTCATGAGGAAATCTCCTTAAGTTCATCAGTCCGATTCTTACTATACTGTCTGCACCAAGATACATGCTGTTCATTGTTACGAACATACAAACAAGGAGGGGTAGGCCATTCAGCCCCTCGAGCCTGCTCCACCACTTAATAAGATCATAGCTGATCCGATAGTAACCTGAAATCTGAATCCTGCCTACCCCCAATAACCTATCACCCCCTTGCTTATCAAGAATCTTCCACCTTTGCCTTAAAAATAGTCAAATATTCTGCTTCCACTGTCTTTTCAGGAAGAGAGTTCCAAAGGCTCATGGCCCTCAGAGAAAAATTTTTTGCCTCACCTCAGTTTTAAATGGGCGACCCTTTATTTTTAAACAGTGACCCCTAGGCCTAGATTCTCCCACATGAGGAAATATCCTCTCCACATCTACCCAGTCAAGACCCCTCAGGATCTTGTATGATTCAATCAAATCGCCTCTTACTCTTCTAAACTTACTCGCCTCTTACTCTTCTAAACTCCAGGTATTAGTCTGGTAAACCTTCTTAGAACTGCTTCCAATGCATTTACACCCTTCCTTAAATAAAGTGACCAATACTGTACACAGTACTCCAGATGTGGCTTCACTAGTGCTCTGTATGATTGAAGCACAACCTCCCTTTTAAAAACTCATTTTTTAAACATTAGCCTTGTCTTTTTTGTAAACAGCAAAAAATAAACATGGTCTGACCATAGGAAATGACTATGAATAAATACGAAACCACGAAAGAATAAAGAACCCAGAGAAATACAACCACTGAAAAACAGGAAACAAATATAAAACGCAGAAAACCAGAATTGGCTGTGATTTGTGTGTTGATATTCATATGGATATTCTGTGCTGTGCAGAGCTTCAAACTAGCTACTTCAGTTTAATGGAAATATCTTCTTTGATCCACTTGCAGCAGACAGAAATGTCCAAAATATGACTGAAATCAAAATGTGAAACTGTTGTAAAATCAGTGGTTGTGAAGAGGCAATACAGGAGTGAGTTACATGGTTGGGGTAGTGAGGGTGCACATTACAGTCCATGTAATTTTAGTCTGATCTAAGTGGAGTAGCTTTCAAACCATCATATCATGAATTTGGAAAGAGAACCAATTTAGCGCCAGTTACTTCAAAAAGGACAGAGACAAATGCTGTCATCACACCATATAGTAATATCCATTCTTCTGCTGAAAGACAAGTGTGTTGGAAGCAAAGAAAAACTCAATGCTTCCATGTTCCAATGTTGGAAAACTACAGGATTGGCCTCTCCCTCTCCTGAAAGCCATCAATTTCTTTAACAGCAGCAGTTGCACTTCACCGATTCTCTCAAGTAGCCATTCTTCATGTGTATGAACCATGACAGTTCAGTTCACGGCAGGCTGTTCAGGCACAGGAGCCATCACAGTTGAGCCTAATATTCTCCTAACCTAATGACCATACGTACACATCTCACAGAATCCCTGAATTGTGACCAACAATGTGCAACTTGGTTCATTTCCCCTCAAGGTCAACAATACTGCCGCTACTGCCAACAGAGACCAGCTAAATTAACGCAGATTGGGGATTGAACCTGGGGCATTCATGGTCTGTGTGGTCGTTGTCTACTCACTATCATTGTATTATGAACAGGGGACTCTATAAGGTGGTTATGTTTTAAACTGGCTCCTTTAATTCAAGGTAAAATGGAGTGGCTTGGAGAGGGGAATGTAGCCTTCTAGGAGATCAGCCTGGAGAAAAGCCCATGTGACCTCATTCTAAATCTGTCTGGAGACAAACCCATGTGACTTGCTTGTTATGAAGACAAAAACTCAAATTGAAACTTAGAAAAAGTCAGGTGCAAGTTTTAACCCCTTGACATAGAGAAGGCAGCTGGCCTACCTGCTGCCCAGACTCTCAGGGAGGAATCAACCCAGATTTGCAGAAAGTGCGGGAGTGGGGACGAAAAAGGGCATTTAACCCGCCAGGCGCAATGGTGGTATCGTCCCATTCCCGACGCACCCGCCTTATTAATAACGCACATCTGGGAACCACGCTGGGTCGCTGATGGAACAGTCTCTGACTCGCCCGCCCTGCCGTCACCTCAGGCCTTCAGTAATCCAGGCGCCATATTTAAAGGGAGCCCCTGCACAGAGCTAACTCTATCTAAGGCATCGGAAGCTGCTGAAAATTCATGGCTGCCAAAGGGAGGAAAGATGCTGCCCCCAATTTTAGCTATGTCTCCCTTGGGCGCCTACTGGATGCAATGGAGGCCCATTGTAAAAGTTCTCTAAGCCCGCCTCTGGACGGAGACCTGCAAGCAAGAAGACAAATTCAGCATGGGAGGTGGCACATCTGGAAAATAGTCGAAGGGGTCCGTGACTCAAGCCTCAAAGACATCTCAGAAGGAGAATATGATGACACGCTAATTAAAGTCCCGCCGCAGCGCTCGCTCACACCCTCTACCAGTGCAGAGGCACATACCTCAGTGGGATTTAGTTCCAGGGCAGCCTCAGGGTCACAATCTGGTGAGCACATCGTACTGGCCGATCCACAGTAGGCTGCAGCAGGGACTTCCCAGGTTTTCAGCACTCGGAGGACCGCTGGAGGCCAGAAATCTTCTGAGTCCGAGTCAGATGAGGAGCCTCTGGACTTGGTCATGTCACAGTTGCTGGAGCTGCAAAGGCAAGCTCGGGAACATCAGGAAGGGATGTCCACTGCACTCCTCAGATTGCAAGGCAGGATGGAAGAGTCCATCCACCTTCAGTTTGAGGTGGTAGCACCGACATGTCAACACACCGAGGTCAACACTGGCAGGATGGTGGCTGCCACGGAGACCTTGGTCCAGGACAATTGGTCCTGTACTGCTGTGTGGGCTCAAGTCCATTGCTGATGCCATAGTTGGCCTCCAACAATGTCAATGTGAGAGGGGTCCGGGGCAGCTCGATCTCATCCCAGCTTCCCCTTCACCTCAAGGAATCAACCAGGAGCCCCTGGGCATCCAGAGGGAGGAGGATCAGCAGGTGCAAACCACGGGGCCATCCACCCAGGTGACTCCAGGAGTGTCCGGCACATCCGAATCCCCTTTTCCTGTGACACCAGCAGCTCCAGCTCCACAGGCCGAGGAGGGTGCCACTGCCACACAGGTCCCCAAAAGTAGGCAGGGGCCCTCCAGTGGACCCCTGCCAAGGTCATCACAGACAGGGTGTAGCAGTCAGAAGGCTGCTTCCACCTCCGCTATGGAGGTCCGGAGAGCACCAAGACATAGCGGCAGGGTTACGAAGGTTAAGATGATGCAGTTGCACAGCCTTGGCTTGAGTGTTAATCACTTGGACAGAATGTTGACTATTGTAAATAAACTCCCAAGAATGTCTCCTTGTCTATGGCTCCTTGTTATGATGAGCAGTGTTCGTGTCCGTCTGGAGTGAAAGCTTGGTTCCTGCACAAGATAAAGGCAGATGTCTCAGTCCAGGGCCTCCTCCCTGTGCTTTATGCTACCTTCCCAGCACATTGATGGTACACCTTCACAGTCACTGGTCACATCAGTCATTCCTGAACCTCGAAGAGGCTTATCATTGTTCCCAGAATGTCCTGAGCCGGCAGCACAGAGTTCTGTCATTCTCTCTGTGCTCTCAGCACCTTTGAGCCACCCCCCAATCTCATCAGCGTCTGTGTCCAGTGACAGGATCAGGAGTTAAACTTTTCCCTACTGCGTCTCTATATGATATGATCCTGTTCACAGAGTACAAGTGAGGTGCCATCAGCCAGACAGGAGTCAGACATTCACATAAGCAATGTGAGGATCTATGGAGTGTCATCCCAGCATGTCATCATTATCCTTCGTGAATCTTGCAGCAATGAAGGCCTCCCAAGCATGCCTACCTTGTCTGGACAACGCGATGGCCGCATCACCATCATCCTCGCCTTCGAGGACCTCATCACCCTCATCGTTCTCCTCCTCGCTGGAGAAGATGTGCAGCTCCTTCATCTCCTTCTCAGGCAGTTCCTCCCCCTGTTGCAGTGCCAGGTTGTGTAGGATGCAGCAGGCAATGACGGTGCATGACACCCTCTGTGGACTCCGTAACAGGGCTCCACCAGACCGGTCCAGACACCAGAACGTCATTTTCAACATCTCAATGGTTTACTCCACCAAAGTGAGAGTTGCAGCATGAGCCTCATTGTACCGTCTCCCTGAGGCCACTGCACGGGCATCAATAACCACGTCCTCTGCGGGTAGCTCTTGTCCCCAAGGAGCCAACCCTGCAGCCTCTATGGACCCTGGATGGCATCAGGGATCCCAGGCCGACTGAGAATGTAGGAGTTGTGGACACTCCCTGGGAATTGTGCGCAGACCAGCTGTACATTCAGTGAGCGGAAGCCCTTGCGGGTCACATACTGCACTGCTGGTTACGATGGAGATC
Source organism: Carcharodon carcharias (assembly GCF_017639515.1). Classification (NCBI taxonomy): domain Eukaryota; kingdom Metazoa; phylum Chordata; class Chondrichthyes; order Lamniformes; family Lamnidae; genus Carcharodon; species Carcharodon carcharias. Next base: position 24,200,302 of record NC_054475.1, read on the forward strand.
TAAGCACCAAGTGAGTGCAGTCTTTGGCGCCCTGCGAAAACCAGAGATCTGGGCAAATCCCAGCACTCTTGCTTCCTGGCTTGCCCGATCCCGGTTGAAATGCATAAAGTTGAGTGCCTTTGCAAATAAGGCATCTGTGACCTCCCTGGATGCACTTGTGTGTGAAGGCTTGTGAGATCCCACAGAGGTCACCTGTGGAGACCTGGAAGAAGTTACTGGCGTAAATATTGGAGCGCCATGGTCACTTTCACAGCCACTGGCAGTGGATGCCCTCCATGTCCATGTGGCGCCAAGTCCTGCAGCAGGTGGCAGATGTGACCGAACAGTTCCCTGGACATTTGCAGTCTTCAGCAACATTGGTTCACTGTCATCTACATGAATGACAAGTGGCGTCTATAGACCTTGGGTCCAGCTAGGCGCCAACCAGTGACTGCTCAATGTGGCCCTTCAGTGGCATGTGCAGGATCCTCAGCTACCCCTTCTTCTTGTCGGTGCTGGTCTTCCCTCTGCCCAGCCAGGCATCTCTGTCACTCTCTTCTCCTCTGTCTCCACTCCCTGTAAGCCATGAGGTATATGGCTAAGTTACCAAGCTCCATGCTCGTGATGTACTCTTCCTGCAGGATGAAAGAGAGACACACATGGGTTAGCACTGGTCTCCTAGGAACATCTCATGGTTATGTGCATGGCTCTGGCTCCATCTCAAGGCCCCTTAACGCATCCCAGAGAGTGCTGGCCACCACATGGATGGCCAGAGATTCATGCGCTGCATGGTTCACCAAAGTCCATGCACCTCAGCCCCACTCTACCTTTCTGATTGGTGGCAGATTCACCCACTGGACTGCATGCTGTGCTCTCAGCTCAGGCACAGGCACTCTCCTAACCCACACTGCAAGGCTGCACTGTTAGCTTGAACCATGGAGGAGACAGGCCCAAAGCTGTATGAAGACATTGCAAGGGGCTGTGAGTGCCTCCAATTCACCCTGGTGGGGCAGGGAGAATAGATCCTGCAAAAGATGGGAGGAGCTTGGAACTTTAAACACAAGACTACATTTTCACTGCGAGCACAGTGTGATGTATAAACATGGTGCAAGGTTTTTAGTTGTGTTAAGAAGGGAATACCTTTTCTGTAGTTTAGTGTATTAGTTTCCTATTAACTATTGTTTAGTCTATGTTGATTTTGGTGTATTGATTACCATAAAGTCTTAAAAGTGAATTCTTGTTGTGTGATCCTTTGAGTTGCTCACTAGGAAATCCATATCTCTTTTTACAAGTTATCGGCCTCTCCAGAGAGTGTAACAATTATGGCACCCAAAGTGAACTCAATCACTTTTTTCTATCTATTGATTTGCGACAAACATCCTATGTATTTAGGTTACTATAGTATGTTGTAACCCATTCCACACCAGTGGCGGCATCTGCATTACATTTTAATGCCATAAAATGCATAGTCCATTTCAATGCACAACCAACATGGTGAGCTTTGGTGTCAGGCCTAGCTGAGTTGGTAAGCACTCTGGTTTCTGAATCAGGAGCAGTTGAATTCCCACTCTCGGGGCAGAATGTTCCTGTTGGCGTGCAGGGGGAGGGACCTGCACGCCGATGCATAAAATGACGTGGGGTGACGTTGGGTGGAACTTAATGGTCTATTAAGGCCAGTAAGAAACCAATTCAGCTTATTAATGGACCAGCCCGTCCAACCTTAAGGTTGGCAGGCAGGCCGGGAGCCCACGTGGGCTTGTGGGAAAACATGAAACCTCATCCGCTGGCGGGATGAGGCTTCATGAGGTTTTTTTAAATTTTAATGAAAGGTTGCAATAAAATTATGGACATGTCCCAACTCACGTGACAGTGTCACATGAGGAGACATGGCAATGAAATTTTTTAAACTCCTTTATTAAAAGTTTCAAAACGGAGCAGATCTCCCTGAGACAGCACTTAGCCTCAGGGAGATTTGTGTGCTCTTCTGTGTGCATGCGCGAAAGCGCGCACTCCCGACTGAGGGAATCCCCGCACCCCGCCTGCAGAGGGAGCGTATAGCGTCACACTGGGCGGACCTTAATTGGCCCGTCCACGTAAAATGGCGGCAGGGCCCTGACCGGGGCCGTCAATCGCACCCACTCTTCCCCGCCTCCCCCCAAAGGGGCGAAATTTTTCCCTAGAGACCAAAGAACAAAAATCTAGGCTGATAATCCAGTCCAGTACTGAGGGAGTGCTACAGTGTTAGAGGTGCTATCCTTTGGGCATTAAATTTAGGTCTCATCTGCTCTTACAGTTTGACAAAATATCCCACAGGACGAGCAGGGGAGTTATTTCCAGTGTCCCAGCCAATATTTATCCTTCAATCACATCTTTAAAACAATCAATATAATCTTGTCATTACCACATTGCTATTTTTAGAAGCTTGCTGTGCACAAATTGCTGTCATGTTTCCTATTTTACTACAGTTATTACATTTCAAAAGAACTTCATGTGCTGTAAAATGCTTTGGGGTATCCTTAGGTTGTGAAAGGCACAACATAAATGCAAGTTTTTTATAGCTGAAATCCCATGGTTATTACCTATTGAACCTGGTTTGGATACAGTTTTAATTAATTCTTTTAGGGTCTACTACATGCATTAGCAAGGGTAGTAATGAGTCTCGAAAGCGCTTGATTCCATAGATATTGAAGGGGTAAGCAGGTGAGGTAACAAGAGGAAAGTTATTAATTGAAACAAATCCATGTTCCAGACAGTATCACAAGTAACAATGACAATAGTTACATTATCTCAACTTTTCAAGCACTGTACCAGGTCCCATCTCAAAAACATTGTCTTTACAGTATAGTGTGAAATAAAAAATACTCCATAGTGCTGTAGGTTACAATTATTCGATTGTCACAGATTGTCGCACATAGCTCAAAGCCGAGACAGCAGGCATTCAGTGCTCAGAGGATTAAATGCTTTGCACATGTTTTGCCAGTCCCTTGCTGTAGTTTAATACCATTCTCACTCCTTTGTGGAAAATATTATACAAAAAACAGGATCTGTGGCCTCAAGTGATAGATGGCAGAAGTGATGAAATAGTATTGCAAGTGGTAGGGGCTAGTAATGGAGCCCCTTGACCTGAATATATACAATATGTGTGGAGATAATGATGCATAGTGTTAAAATTGTCACCTCTGGTTATTAACATCTGCTGGAAATTCTGCAGACTGAAACTCCATTAAGATGTTAATCTATGAAAACATCATTCTATTTCTGTGCGGAAGGTGCGAGTTCTTCCCTTTTTAGAATTTCAAACATGCAAATGATACATCCACGGGAAAAGATAGAATACGAGCAATATAAGGCTGTCACTTCATCACTTGACCTTATGGCAATGTAGTCTGTAGATGCAGGTGTAGAAAATTACACTATAATGCTTTAAATTTAACTTGGAGCTGAAACAGCCACTTACAATCAGGGAAAGCAAAATGCTGATTGAGAAAAAAATTACAGTTCCTCCAAGTTGTCTGCTCAAATATACATTTAAATTAATTTTTATTCTCCAATTAAAAAGTTTACCAGTTGCAAATCATTTCAACCAACTTCTTTCTAAGGAACATTAGCAATGAAGACAAATCTACTTAAAAGTCATAATCTTAATCATCCTCTAGCAAGTATGTCTAGTTTCTTTTTTTAGCCTAACAGTCAAGATCGGCTTTGTCCATGGTTAACACTAAAGGAAGAGCAGAAATTTTTGATCCGCCATTTGTGGCCATTTAGTTAGCTATAAACATACACAGATATTGTGGGGAAAAAGCCCTCTTATGATGGATACAAAAAACTATCTGATGGACAGGTCTTAAAATGTTATACTTGTAAGAAACTCATTTCAGATTTGACTTATTATAACATTTTCTTTTCTGGACAGGACCAGTTTAGCCCATGATAGTAAACCATCTTGCAGCAGATGGTTTTAAGTTCAAGCCACAAACTAGAACTTGAGCACATGTATTGCTCTTACACTTCTGCATAGTACAGAAGGAGTGCTGCATTGTCGAATCTTTGCCTGATCAGGTGGATATAAAAGATCCTCCAAGAAGCACTTTCCAGATGGCTTCGCCAATGACTGTCCCTAAATGAATATAACTAAAAAAGCAGCTCAAGTGGCCATTTATCTCAGTGCATTTGCGGGATCTTGTGTGCCAATTGGCTATTGTGTTTACACGCAGAAGAACACTAACTGCTTTTCAAAAGCATTTAATTGACTGAGAAGAATATGAAAGATGCTCAGGATAGGATTTGGCACTATGGAAATGCAAATTCTCACTTCCTTTTTCCCCCTTGCAGATATCACATGGCCAGTTTAAGGAGGCAGGGCCAGTAATGATCCTAGGTTTTATTTTCACAAACACAGTCAAGGTCACTCCCTGGCTGAACATAGTGCTGGGAGCTGCATTTCATCACTTTTGCTCTAAGTAGCTGTGATTTCCGTCCAGCATGCTATAATTACTTGTAAAGTACAACTCAGAATGACACGATAGAAACTAGAAATCTTTATCATATTGCCAGTGGCACAATGCGAAGCATGTGAAGATTTTACTTTGGTTTCTCCTCTCCAAGTAAGGAGTTATTTTCAATTGGGATGGCAAAACAAAAAAACACTTCACTAATCTAATCAGGATGACAATTAAACCATCTTTTACCTTCTTGTAAGATATACACATTTTTAATGCTCTTTCCAAGGTACAGATTTGTTGGCATTCTCAGAATGGAGCCTCTCAACAGATGTTAGTTACAGTACTCACCAAAGGCCAATTCGAGAGGAATGAATATTGCATTCATTTCTGGTAATTCAGGAGCATCTACATTACGATGTTCATTGCTGGTCAAGCATTCAGATGAGCTGTGTTTCCTAGCTTACATTGGTATTCAGGTTGGGAGAGAATGGTGTGATTTTATCTGGGGAAAACCTGAAACAGAGCTTACTAGCACATGGCTACAGAGTACACCCTTGGGGGTTTGAAGGAAAATCCAGGGGCTGCCAGGGGATAGTGTGCTGGCTAAGGTGCAAGAAAGGACAAGATAAGGAGAAGAAAGGGATTGCAAGCCATGAAAGGAGAGAAACCCTATTTATGAAACACAAAATATAGAATCCTTAAAGTCATATCACTTTTCCAGTTGGGTGGGTGGGCGGCTTACCTGACTAGCACAAGCCAGGTGGGCCCATCCTGCCTCTGCCAGCTCTTTAATCAGCCTCAATCCCTTATAACCAACACCACTGCTCTTTCGTTATAGACCTGCAAATATTTCCTTCGCAAGTATATACTCAATTCCCTTTTACAAGTTAATGATGGCAGACTGGGACTTATGCACAAGTTAGGAATTAAATACCCAGGTATTTGAAATATGGGGCTGCTAAAATAATACAAATGCTTTAATAAGAAAAATTAAAAGATAATGGGTTAATATAACATTAAATTTGAAATAACAAATACAAATTTTTCTCAAGCGATACTATAATTACTGTGAATACACCAGCCTTTTTATTGTGTATGGCATAGGGGCTTATGTTACTTTGAAAGAATGTGACCTACACATACAGTAGATTTTATGCTGACATTACAGTATCTGCAGCAGTTTTCTTTGTATCCTTCTGTTTTTGTTCAACTGGAGTCAAAACTTATTAGTAGAACTAAACTGTCCATTGTTATTTTAGTCAACCCCTCATTTTTGAAAATAAAATGTCTCCCTCAGGCCACAGACAATCTTTTCCAGATGCTTCAAAAATATTTTAAAAGCCAATTCACACACAAATGTCACTGCGTCTGCATGAGGCCATCTTCCTCAGTTACTTGGAATTAGATTTTCAGATGTTCTCTATTTAATTTCTGGATACGATTTCCTCCTTTACATCCCAACAGGGAGCAAATGATATTTTTCTCTGACTATAGTTAAGATCCAAGAAACCCAAAACCCAACAACTAGGAAACTTCCTTTTCATAAAATACAAACAATGGTTAAAACTTAACCTTAAATTATTGAGAAGCGACCATATCTTAGTTGCAAAGAGGCCAAGGTTTCTGGAAAGGTAGTATAATATCCATTCTACGCTGGGCAGAAAGGAGGGGGGGGGGGGAATTTATAGATGTGTCCACTGCGTGTACCGTTTGAAGAAAAACTGCTGTTGTACTGTTGTAATCACTGAGCAACATTGGGTCTGTAGGTTCGAAAGGTGGAATCTGATATGTGCTCTCTCTCCTGTTAACAATTCCCAACATTGTTGGTGGTTATCAGCACTACCTAATGCAGTAGCTCTTTATTAGATCACATCAGTGCCCAAGGATAGCCTGCAGCTTAACACTACGGTTAGGGAGGATTTAATGGCAGTGTAGTTACCTTAGATTTGATCTGCAATGCTAGATGTAGCTCTTCGTTCTGCCGTTTATTGTCAAAATGAAGGATTTGGTGCATGCACATGAAAACTTGTGCATTTTCAGGCTGAAAGTGCTTTTGAGAATAAAGTCACATTCTGGATATTAGCTGGTCCATCAGTGGGGTTGGGGGAGGGGCTGGTGTGACCAGGGAAAGGGGAAGTGGAACTAATGGGTGTAACACTACCCTCCATAGCTGACTTGAAAGCAAACAAATTCCTAAACTTTGATTGCTATCTGATGGCTCCTGCTGGAAAGTGCCTGTACATAGATATATAAAGACAGTCTCATATGTAAAATGCCCACTTGGGTGAGAGCAATCGCCGCCTATGAATCTCAATTTTAACTTGTCGTGGGAAACTGTGGGTCTAGAAAGGGACTGAGTGGAGACTATTTGACACCTCCCAGAGCATGAAGCCTTGGAGATGTTAACTCCCACACCTCACTCGAATATCTTGACACTGACTTCCACTTACAGGGTCATAACTGCACTGACATGCAGGAGAAGAAATTAACAGAGGATCAGGCCACTCTCAGAGACTGACAGTAACGGTGACGGAAGGGATAAAAATAGCTGGGGCAAGGATGCTGCCTGTCTCTAGCTTTAGTTGGCAGGTCCCAGGCTGTGCAGTCCTCAGTTGGCCCAGGTAAAAACAACATTCCCTGTCCCGGTGACGTCACTGGGTGCAACTTTGTTTTAAATAAGCCCCCTGGCTCTTCATGGGTGGGCTGCCTTTTGATGCCCGGGTTCTGGTAATTCGTTTTCGGGGTTGGGGATGTAAAGGAACACATTGGGAACATAGCAGGGCGCCCCAGCTAGCACTAGCTGGTTGTGTGTGTGTGGGGGGCGGGGGGGGGGGGGTGATGATGATGGTGCATGCAGAGGTGGTGGCCGCGGTGGTAGGGGACAGGGGTGCTGTTTTGGTTGTTAAAATACCTCCCATGGAACAGGCAATGTCCCAAGAAAGAGAACTAAAAAAGCTATATTTTGAATAAGTCAAAAGAAGATCAGAGACCAGCTTGTGCACTTCCTAACTGTTGTCTCACAAACTAAAACGGGTAACAACTTCAGGGATTGCTGCTTGACCAGTCTCTGGTTTGCAAAATGCTGTATATCTTAAGGTTCATTCACTCATAAAACACTTGGGCTTGGCTCTTCTCTCTCTGCTATTAAATTAACTGACATAAGTCATATGTCATCCTTGTTCAAATCTAGCCCGTGTTACATATAGGATAACATAAATCCCTTAAATTCCTCACATGGACTGTTCAAATTAATGGAAAAGGGTTGCATCTAGTTTTATCACAAACTTGGCAACTTCAAAAGCCGGAAAAGCAGCCAGGATTGTGACAAAAGGATTTTTTTTTCCTGGGCAAATTATTCCTCCAAAAAGAAAAACAACTGCAGCGAAACCGCCAAGTTCCCATTAGTTTCAGATCAACAACAAGCCAAATTTTCACGAAAACTTAAAAAACTCACCTTCTAAATGGCCAGGCACTCTGACAGCAGCTGATAAGTTAAGGTTCCTTAAACATAAAACTTGACCAAATTGAGTGCGTATCAAATGGGACAAACGAAATGTGTTGGGCACGAGCATATCATAAATCTTACAACATTTAGAAAGAAAAGCTTCATGTTTATGGTTCATGATATCACCTGAGCTCTTTGATCTTACTGTAGCTTCGTGGCACTTTAATAGCGTCTAACATTACACACTTGCCCTGTGGTAAACAACACAACAGTTGGCTTAAAAATTAGCCTCACCACAATGAGAGGAATGACAAAGAAATCAGAATTTTCAATCATAAATCTATTTTTCCAAGACACAGCTTGAGTCAACACAGTTTTAAAATAAACAGATACCTGTTCCCCATCAATTCTAACCATCAATCTAACCATAACCATTTTGAAAATATGAAATTCAGGCAGTACCAGGAACAAAGTATGAAAAAACATGACATGCGTTCTTAAATTAGTCTGAGCTCATAAGAATATATCCCACGTAAGAATATAAGACATTTTTTTTTTAAAATCCACCCATGCAAACAGACAATGAAAAATCTTGGTGGATTCAGCATCAGACTTTCATCAGTATCTGACATTTATGTGTTCTTACAAAGCAATTGGCCTTGTGCTTCAGAAATTAGATTATGGTTCAGGCTCACACTGTATCCCCACCCCCTCCAAAGGCCACAGACAAGTTAAATGACATAAGCTCATCTGAATCATGCCAATCTGCGCAGCCTAATGTTAGCCCATTATAACTGAAAGTCTGTCTGCTGATCTGAATCTGTTAGAACAAACAGTGCTCAAATCAAAACCTACATGTGCATGTGATAGACCAATTGTAACTGCGCTGATTCCAAATTAAAACTGATCGCTTTACTCTCTCTGATGGCTGAAACTGCCCCACAGTTGGCCTCAATTAAAGGGAATAATCCAAGCTGCTCCATGAGAAATTAGGTTTGACTTGATGATATGCAGTAAAATATGGGATTACTGCAAGAGGCTGCGTCAATTGGAACAGACAGAAAAGCAATCTCCAATTGTAGCCTTGCTCTTGCATGGCCAACTTAAGAATGCTTACATTGGCAAGATAAAACCAATGATGGTGAATACTGCATCTAGGTCAGTAGTTGAGAAAGGTTTTTTATAGACTCAGATGTTCACAGCATACAAGGAGGCCATTCAGTCCATCGTGTCCTTGCTGGTCAACAAAGATCTGACTACGCTAATCCTATTTTCCAGTGTTTGGCCCATAGCCCTGGAGGCTATGGCAATGCAAGTGAATATCTAAATACTTCTTAAATGTTATGAGAATTTCTTACTCAACCACCCTTTCAGGCAGTGAGCTCCAGGCTCCCACCAACCTCTGGGTGAAACAATTTCTCCTCGACTCCTCTCTTAGCCTTCTACCTCTTACCTTATATCTGTGCCATCTGGTTATTGAACCCTCTACTAATGGAAAAAAGTGCCTTCCTATCCACCTTACTTATGCCCATCAATCTTATATACCTCTATCAGGTCCCCTCTCACTCTTTGTTGCTCCAAGGAAAACAACCCCAGCCTATCCAGTCTTTCCTCATAGCTCAGACCCTCCAGCCCAGGCAGCATCTTGGTAAATCTCCTCTGTACCCTCTCCAGTGCAATCACATCCTTCCTATAATGTGGCGGCCAGAACTGCACACAGTACTCCAGTTGTGGCCTAACCAACATTTTATACAGTTCCAGCATAACCTTCCTGCTCTTGCGGTCTATGCCTCAGCTAATGAAGGCAAGTAGCCCATATGCCTTAGATCCCTGAAGGTAGCAGGGCAGGTAGATGTGGATATGTACACCAAGGTCCCCCTGATCTTCAGTACTTTTCAGCGATTGTTTGAGATTACAACATATTCTTAAAAAAAATAATGTGGGCCCTCTCAACACCTCAGGAACATGACACCCAAGTAGGAAAGGCCCAGGTGCAATCACAGCTATAGCAGCTAAGAGGGAATTGCATCAATGCAACTGGGTTTTGAAGGAAAGAGAATACCTTGGCGGCTTTTGTCTGATTGCTATGCAATGGAAACCATGCCTAGCAGATGCTGGAGTGGCTACAAGGAACTATCAAATATTGCTCCTGTTTAAATATGGGGAAAGTACACTTGGCCAAGGTACTGGAGGAGTTACCATCATCAGGAGAGGGGAGGAATTTGGGAAAAGAATAGCCAAGAAAATTGTCTAATTTGGTATTGCTGGAAAGTATTTTACTTTGCGTTTTATGAAAAGAATCTGTTGTATTCCCTCTGGCCTGTACAAAACAGACAAGGTGAAGTGAATCGGAATTGAATGTTGCAGCAACTCAGTAACAAATATATTAAATACTAGTAACATCCTAAATTGCTACCTACAAGTGTTCGCAAGTGGCATACTAATTCCCGTTTTATTCATCTAGATCACCACTGTTCCCTTGGTAACACAAAAATGTCTGATAACATCCTACATTATTTTCACTTTTATCAGTGATTTATATGTCAAACTAAGGATCAAATGGGGTTTAGGAAGTCTCTATCCCATGTTGAACTTTATTCTACCTTGGATCAATCTAGGATTGAGTTCAACACTACTGATGATAATATTTGATGCCCCTCAGCTATGAATTTGGTTTGAACTGAGTCAGCTGGTCAGCTGAGTCAGCCCTAGGAGTGTAGCTCCTAATGCTCATTGAATGTTCCCCCTTTTGGGGCGACCTGTTGTTGAGCTATTGAATGGAGTGCTCAATGTTGGATGGGAGCTGATATTAAGACCTATCCAACTCCACTGAAAGCAAGCAATTTCTTGGTCCAAGTCATCTACGTCTTACTGTGGAACCATGTTCCTCAGTTCAGGGAATTTGCATATTAAAAAAACAAGTCAACAAATCATGAATAAACTGCAAGCTGCAAGTTTCGGCAACTTGGCAACTGCTTTTCAGGTGAGACATTAAACAAAGGCTCCAGCTGCCAGCTCAGATGAACATAAAAGACCCCAGGGCACCAACGAAAGAACATCCTATGATCCTGGCCAGCAGTAATATTGGGGATATTACAGAGAAAAAATTCAGACATGCACAAAGATTATTAATACTAATAAAAACTAGAACAGGAAACATGTGTGTTAACATTGACAACACAAGCATTTTATAACCCTCATGCAAGAAATCAACATGAAGCACAGCATTAAAAAAAAAACCTATACACTGTGAATAGGCTACACGTCTGGCTCTTCACATTTCAAATCTTTTTATCCAGTTTCCCGCAGTGTAGGATCCTAATATAAAACTTTCCTCCTTGTATTGTTAACCGAGATTCTCAATTGGCAGCGAGCTAGGATTCGCATGCACAGGAAGGACGTCCATTTATGCGACATCTTTCATGATCTCAGGACATCCCAAAGCACTTTACAGTCAATAAAAGGCTTTTGAAGCATAGTCACTGTTGTAATGTTGGAAAGCTAGCAGCCAATTTAAGCACAGCAACATCCCATAAACAACAATGAAAAAGTGACTTGGCCTTCTGTTTAGCTGTCAGTTAAGGGATAAATGTTGGCCAGAACAACAGGAGAACTCCTCCACTCTTCTACGAATAATGCCGTGGGATCTTTTACGTCTACCCAGGGCAGATAGAGCCTCAAGATTAATGCTATTTGAAGGGAACCACCTAGGGTACAGTACTCCCTTAGCCCTGTACAGGTACCGACTTGGATTGTGAACTCCAGTCTCTGGAGTGGGACTTGAATCCATGACCTCTGACTCAGAGGTGAGAGTATTATCAAACCACTGAGCCAAGGCTAACATAATGGCCTGTAACTTCCGCGCTCCCCAGTGTCAGATTTGGGGAGTACCCCGAAGATGTGCTGGGGAGTCCCTCTGGCAAGTTTCCAGGTAAGGGTTTGCATGGCAATTGCCCAGAAGTGTACACTCCCTGTGGACAATTGCGCTGCACTAGGAACCATCTGAAAATGTGATTTAAATCGCAAACTTCGATGGTTCCGCCGGGGTTATACCAATAGTTACCCAGAAAAAGTTAGAACAATTAAAACTTCTTCTAGCTTCTGGGTAACTATTGTAGAGATCCAGACCGACCCCTCAGGACTCCCCCCATCCCCACCTCCCCCCGATATCGGACTCCCACCCCCCAACCTCGGACCCCTTCCCCTCGATCTCGGAACCCCCCCACCCCCCGCCCGATCTCGAACCACCCCCACCCTCTGGCCTCTGGACACCCCCCAATCCCCAAATCCTATCCACTTACCTTAGACACTTACCTTTCCCTGGCCTGTCAAATTCCCTGGCCCTTTAAACTTATCTGCTTTACAGCAACAAGTGCCATAAAAAAAGGGGTGCGGCCTCCTTGAATACACTGGATTTAGGCTTTGCTGGGGCCTGTGAGGATTCTTTCAATGCAGGCCCCAAGCAGCTCTGGTGGACGGAAGTGGTAACGCAATTTAAGGCCAGGTAAGTAAGCATCTATTTCTTCTAATTTCTGCGGGCCAGTGCTTTCTGACGCTAGTCAGAAGTTATGGCCCAATATGTATTTATTTTTGCAGTGTCTTTCAACAACATTGTATTTTTCTTCTTCTATTTGTCAAGGAATACCAAAGAAAATTCCTAATTTGTACGTAGGTTTTATACAAGGCTTTGAGATCATTCCCATTCTATCTGCCATCTTTACTATCACTTGTGGTGAGAGACTGGCATCCAATACCTTGGACAGTACATTTCCAGAGATTCTGAGACCACACTCAAAGATTAAACTTGCTTCCAAAAGCCTTCACATTACTGTTCAGTTGGTCACCCTGTCACAGCTTTTGTCTGTAATCTGCCAACCACTCCTTTCCCATCTCATACCACTACGCCATATAGCTTTAATTCTCAGTAGTAATTTTATGTAACTTTCAATGAAACATTGCCAAATTTAATCCAGAGGCCAAGTATACCAATGTGCTCAATATTCACTCATATAGAACACCCAGTCAAGTCTATTGCTCGAATACATTTCCTAATTTAAACCTTAAAGGTTTAACTATTCATGCTGCTCAATTCCAGGAAAGCAGAATCTTGTCATCATAGTTTCATTTTAGTTAAACCTTCAGAAACTGCATTTCTAATGCAGCTCTCACAATCAATCAATGATGCCTTTCATATAACTTCTAGCAAAATAATTTCCTGTTACGGTCTAGTGCCAACTATTAAACAGCAAAATTAGAGAATAGTAAAGAACTACAGAATATTTCTTCACATACAACATTCTTATATTGATCTCAAAGGTTCTACTTCAAAGAAACTTGCTCAATTTCCAACAAATAAAAACAATGAAGTGGGGGTGATTAAACGGACAGTCTAAGTTTTTTCCAACAGCCACTTATTAAGCTACATGTATCTGTGAAGATGCTTAAACTCCTCAGTAATAATTCAAGAGTCAAATGCAATCTTACTTAATTTGACTTTGCTGATGTACCATATTCCTGCTATATAGTAAGCACAGCACGTTGCCTTTCGGGCTTGTAAGAACAAGAATAATAAATATGTTTCTGCAATTGAAGCACCAAATGTGACACAGCTTAAATGATATTCAGACAACGTCACTGGACACAGTTAGATCATAGCATGTTTGAAATCATCAACTGCAGTTAATACACAAACGTTAGTACAGAATGTAAATCCTTAGCTTGATCTACTAAGTACTATTGCTTACATTCAGAAGTGTGCCACACTGTGTAATATGTCAAATATGGCTACACTACCAAATAAGGAAAGGATGATTGTAATGTTTATGGGTCTATTGTGTGAGTAGAATACTCACACAGCACATCTTCATTTATTTCAATTTGATTTACCAACTGACCATACAAGTGACAATCATCTTCACTTTAATTGGCTAGCGAAGTCCTTTATGGTGTACAGCACAGATAATGTACAGTTGAAGGATAATCAAAGAATACATGACATAACATTATTTGTTGTAGGAGTCAATGGATTTGTATAATGTATTGTGGATGCAGGAAATTATTATTTACCCCCATAAAGCACATACAAGTTTGATAATCACAGAGATAAAATAGCAGACATCATGAATCAAGCTGACATTTTCCCTTGCCTCTACGTAGATTAATGTAGCATGTCTGAGAATTGGCAAATTCACTACTGTCTCCAGATTTTAATGACATCTATCTTTGAGTCTATGATGCTAAAAGGCACATTGCCCTTTTGCAATGAAGTTGTACAGTAATTTCTTGTTGCCTAGCTTTTTTATTTTAATGACTAATGCTGATTATGGAGTACAATGGTACATTGTACTTTATTCTCTTGTCAAATCATGAAAACCAGTTCTTGATCTAAATAACATATCTTGCTTATGGCAGATATTAGTGGTTTGGTTTTCTGAACTCACATGCTTCAAATTGAGAAATTTAGGAATTTGTCAATATTCTGATATTTATTTACAAGTCGTATGAAGAAAATATTGAAATTTCAAATTAATTTTTCTTTTACATTAATTGTTTCTCTATTTTTATCTTTTTTACAGCCTTAGAATCAATCCCATAATCTGCTTGAGCCACAGTGAAGCTTTAAGTAAGTCAATCTGTTTTTATCCTTTCAACACAGGATGACTAATGTTTGGTGGCAAAGACAAGGACTGATTCCAATCCTATCTACCCCAGTGAACTGTATGACAAGTGGCCCTTGCAAGTTGGAAAGCAAACATGTGCCTACTCCTCAACCCCCTCCTATAGCACCACCCCATGCCCACACAAAAGATGCAACACCTGCCCCTTCACTTCCTCTCTCCTCACCGTCCAAGGACCCAAACACTCCTTTCAAGTGAAGCAGCATTTCACTTGCATTTCCCCCAACTTAGTCTACTGCATTCGTTGCTCCCGATGTGGTCTCCTCTACATTGGAGAGACCAAACGTAAACTGGGCGACCGCTTTGCAGAACACCTGCGGTCTGTCCGCAAGAATGACCCAAACCTCCCTGTCGCTTGCCATTTTAACACTCCACCCTGCTCTCTTGCCCACATGTCTGTCCTTGGCTTGCTGCATTGTTCCAGTGAAGCCCAACGCAAACTGGAGGAACAACACCTCACCTTCCAACTAGGCACTTTACAGCCTTCCAGACTGAATATTGAATTCAACAACTTTAGGTCTTGAGCTCCCTCCTCCATTACCACCCCCTTTCAGTTTCCCCCTTCCTTTTGTTTTTTTTTCCAATAAATTATATAGATTTTTCTTTTCCCACCTATTTCCATTATTTTTAAATATTTTAAATCTTTTATGCTCCCCCCACCCCCACTAGAGCTATACCTTGAGTGCCCTACCATCCATTCTTAATTAGCACATTCGTTTAGATAATATCACCAACTTTAACTTTAACACCTATGTGTTCTATTGTACTATTGTCGTTGACATCTTTTGATGATCTGCTTCTATCACTGCTTGTTTGTCCCTACAACTACACCCCCCCCCACCTCTCTCTCTCTCTCTCTCTATCTCTCCGCCCCTCCACACACACACCTTAAACCAGCTTATATTTCAACTCTTTCTTGGACTCACTCAAGTTCTGTCGAAGGGTCATGAAGACTCGAAACGTCAACTCTTTTCTTCTCCGCCGATGCTGCCAGACCTGCTGAGTTTTTCCAGGTAGTTCTGTTTTTGTTATGTGCTTTAGTTATCCAACTTGCAGTTGGGATTTTTTAAAATGTAAATATTGATTATACGAGGATTTGGTTATTGGTGTAAAATATTTCCATTTTCATTGAGTTTTATCTTGCTTTTTTTTTTAAAAACAGTCTAATCCATTTTTCCAGGTTGTCAGGTAAGCAAGCTATACATGTCTCACATACTTAAAATTGCTTCTGTTTAAAGGTTAATCAAGAGCACTGTGTGTCATTAGATATTTGCAATGTGTCAAAGTGCTTCTTACCTTCAAGCGGAGACACTGGTCGTCCAATTAATAGCTGTAAGAACTCATTTTGGGTCATGTAGCTTTTGAATTCGAGCTTAGAGACAGTGAAATGAGCGCCTTTACCATTATGTTAGCAGGCATAATAATATCATTTATTTAACAACCTAACCATGGGAATTTTTTCTCACCTGCGAAGCAACAGTTTGGGATGGTTCTTGCTCTCAAGGTTTTTCTCAATAAGATCAGAGAGCAGCCGCTTGAGAACATCAGTGGCATATTCTAGCTTGCCTTGCAGTGCAGTCATGATCAAGGATGCCACATTTCCACGGTCCCTCATTGAAAAGCTCCGCTGTAATTCCAGTGTCCGGATGAAAGTCAACAAGAAAACCTTGTTGTTAATGAGCTGTCCAAAGAGTTTCAGTGCTTTCTCCACATTCTGTTGCCCATTTCCTGGAACCTGAGACATAGTGGTCAAAGGTGAGATACAGTAGGACTATTAGTCCCTTTTCAGTCAATAAAATTTCATTGTTAAACCCAATCGCCTACCATCCTTTTCTAAAAACATTAACAATGCATTGTGTACATAAGATCATTTTCAGTTTTTACTCAAATCTTTAAATGTCCAAATTTATTTTGTTCCAATTGTAGAAGCAATGAGGAAAGTCTTATTTCCAGATGGACAGTGGTCATTCGAGGTCCAGTATATTTTGAGGGCCATATTACTATGATATTGATTAAATGTACACCCAGATTGGACATCCTGCTGCTACATTTAGGACACCACAACTTTAGGGTCAACCACAGCAGGCAGGCAGGCAGGTGGCACCATGGGTGGGGTGGTCAATCATGTGGTGAATAACCTGCTCATCCTGCTCCACAAATAATAATCAGCTGTGCTCAGTCATCCCTGTGAATTGTAACATTAAAGAACCTTGATGTGCACAGATTATTGAGTCCACTGCCTGACTTAGGCAGGCATCTGGGCTGCCCAGAGAAAGACCTCAGTAAATCTGGTCACTGAGCAGAACAATAAGCAGTGCACAAGGGTATTTAACTCCAGTGCCATCCTGTTTCTGCTGGCAGGGCTGGGATATCATCAGCCATAACATTTTTGAAATTTGGCCATACCTCTAGCTCCCGTAGAACTGGATGATCCTCAATTCCAGGAAACAAAACTCGCATTGCATATGTCCTGTAGTCAAGATATGGAATTCCAGCTCGATCCAAGTCACTGGTTAACTCATTAATATCTGTCTGAAGTTCTGCAAAAGCTATCAAACAAAACAGAGTGATAGTTTACACTATTTGTTCACTATTGCTTCAATGGGAATAGCTACTGAAAAAGTCAGGAACAGTTATGGAAAATTTCCAATTTAGAAAATTTTCAATGAAGCAAAATCTCTACTTCGCTTGAGAGAATACACATTTAGTGTGTGTGAACTGCAATTAACGTGTTTTTGCTTTTTGATAAATTGTTCACATTGCAAGCTGCCCACCATTTCTCTCCATCGGGTCAAGGGAGTGTTCCAGTGAGAGGTGCAAGAAGCAGTGGAATCCACTCTGCTGAGGTGAATGAATCTCAATTACAGGCAGCCCAAAGTACAAGCTCTTGGTATTTGGGATAGAAATCCACAAAACAGCCACTGAAGTAACTGGTTGGCTCCAAAATACAATAATAAAATTTAACAAATGGATATAAATGGCAACTTCATAATATTTTGGACTTGGACACAAAATTCCAGGGTATTGCTCTTGATTAATTGATAGTATCTCAACATTATAGTTCCAATTTAATGAAGCTCCGCTGACATTGTGGAGTCTTACTAGCAGTGATTGTCCAAAATAATGCTTATCGCTGTATGATAAGAAGCCAAATCTTTCGATATTCCTATGATTAGGGTGAGCCTCACTACAGCTGCAAACATTATTTAAGTAAATCTAGGATCAGATTTAGTATGTTTCTTTCTTATCACTCACTAGTTTATAGTACTGCTTGACTAGATAAAGCAGGCATCTTCCTAGTTGGAGAGCTAGATTTTTTTTTTGTGGCTTATCTACATGTTCATTGGTGCATTAATTTTTTTATGGTGATTTCATCTAATTCCTTTGCACTGCAAAGCTTTTATTTTCAACTCCGTTTTATATAATCCTCTTGCTTCAAGCATCGATTTCACGGAGTTGAATGATAATTCCTTTTGGGAGTTCCAGCAGCTCTCCCAGGTTTGGGGGAAAGTTACCAGTCCTCGGAAAAGGACAGAAAAAGCTGACCTAATTACAGGTCACGTGTACATACGCGCCATAGGGTGAGTGCTCTCAATTCTGGGGTCTGGATAACTTTCCTGCTCGCAAGGTCAGTATTTATTGGCTATGCCTAGTTTCCCGTCTTGCATCAAACCACTATAAAGGACACTCCACAAACTTCAATAAAAGAAGGGAACTCACCACCACTTTCTTTGGGCAACTAGGGATGGCCAATAAATGCTGTTATCCTCAGTGAAACCAAGACTGAATTAAAAAGAAGTTTCAAATTCCAGTGCGTGCAACACATAAAATACTGATGTTTCTGAGGACAACTGAGGGCTTGTGATTGATCAGCAAGAACACTAAAGTCCCAATCTAAAACTAAATCTGGATTATTTTGTGAAGTAACTGCCTCTGTATCATATTTTCACATATTGAGCAACAGCAGCGTACCAAAGTTGCTAATTCTCTTAACATAAGGACATTAGTGTTTATTTGTAATTTTTACATAGGGCCTAGTCTTTTTCTACATCCTATTTTCAGTAAGTAATTTCCCTTTGGAACAAATTACCTTTACAGTGATAGGTATTAAACTAATAATGCATCATTCACAGTCCCACAGCTTTCTCATATTGGAATCGGAGTTGAACAGCTGCTACACAGTACACTCTTGCCCACAAATAACAAATCAACATTAAACTACCAGCCTATTAATTGTTGGTATCAGATGTGTGCAACTTTAGCTATCCCCTCTAACGTCTGAAAATGCATCTTTTTCCAAGAGTGAAACTTCTTGAAATTCATGGTGCATTGCATATGTTGAACTCTGCCCCCTTCGAATGTTTTCAAAATTTTCCACAAATATCAACAGCGTGCAACTCTACTACCGAATATCTGATCCTCTGATTGTCTACACAAAAAAAAACACTTATAGTAAAAAAAACTTTCACGTTATTGGGTGCTTGGGGTACTATCGAGAAAATCTGCTGGCCCTGTGCTGGATGGAAGCACAGATTGGAGAACTGGTGATAAATTATTGTAGTTCCATCCCCTTGACTGTCACTTCCTGCAAGAACGTGGCAAAATTTACCCTTAGAATTACGTAATTGGCAGATACGTATGAGTGTCAGTTCAAGCAGAGAATTCAACATCAAGTTCTCCGAAAGGGAATCCTAAACTCCACCCTGTCTAGATATTAGTCCAAATCGATTTAGTAAAATATTATTTGTTTCAAGACGATCTTAGCCTGGTTCTTACCTTCTTTGCATTCCAAAGCGACACGCGATTCAAGGTTATCCATCTGCATCTGCAGTCGTTTCAGGGTCAAATCATTCTCCCTTGATTTCCGTTTGTAGGCAATCAGAACAATGATTACTATGACAAGCAGAAGACCACCACCTGCCGCGATGCTGATGATGGCTGGGAGGGTAAGCAGGCTGTCAGATATGACATGGACCATACCAGGGGAGAACTGCAGTCCACCCACCTGGACCTGTTTGACAATACACAACATACAAACAAACAAATCAGGGGTAATTTTTAACTGAAGTTTACGGAAAAGAAAATTCATCAGAGTGTAAAAATGGGTGATGAATTCAGTAATCTCTATCACAGAAATGCACCCAGTTAAGGAGTTATTTTTCAAGCAAGTGATTTCTGCGAAGGGCTAAGGAACAATCTCCCACTTTGGTATTCAATGACAGCATCAAACAGCTCCTGTACAAATAATGGTCAGGGGGCAAAGTACAACTCCCTCTACTCTGTTCCAACAATGTATGCTAACGTTAGCTTCAGAAAAGCAGGAGTGCAAACAGTGCAATTTATTTCTCCCCTTTCCATGAGTTAAGTTTATTTTAAAAAATTGAGGACCCATAGCAATTAGAGAATGATGCAAGATCCTCAGAACCAGAGAAAAGGGACTTTGATGTGTTAATTCTATTTTAAGAGAAAATTAGGTCTCCCAATATTTCCAAACTTTGAATTTCCCCTTCAAATGATAGAAATTGCTTATGTAGTTTCTGAAGATGTATTAAACATCATTTGCCAATTCTTTCTGACTTATTATTTCAACTGGCCATGGACTTTGATTATCAAATTGGAAATTGACAGGTTTTTCTGCCATGTACAGAATAGTCCAAAATTGGGCAGATTTGCGATAATAAAACAAAAATAACTAAGTAAGCAAATTGAAATTAGTTAACAAAAGGCTGCATAAAATGTGATGCAAATTACCAATGTAGGGAGTCAAGGAGGAAACTTTTAAGGATTTCAAAAAGAGAATGTACAAATTCTTGACATTTGAAATCATTTCTAGCTTTTAAACTGAATAAACAATACAGAAAGATCTCATAGGAAAGAAAGGGGATGATTGGACAGATAAGCTGGCTGGATTGAGGTGTTGTCACCTGCCCAGAAGACATGCTATACTTGGCCATTGTAAGTTAGGGGCCTAGATTTTTGCCAAGATGAACTCATCCTTTCAAAGTTCCACCCCAAACCCAGTATGGGGGAGTCAGGTCGGGGTTGGCACGAGTGATTCATGGAAGCAGCTGCAATTAAATCACCAGCTGCCTCCACTGAAGTGGGGTTTTGGTAGGTCAGGAGTGTGAAACCCACAGTGTGCAGATTAGACAAAGTAAGAGTAGGTGTGAACTTGATGGATTCATTTGGATAACCAGGGTACCCCTTTGGGAGAGGCAAGGAGCCCTTTGGGATTGCTAAAAGTGAACATTAATATGCACTTTTTACACAAAAACTCATTGGAACTGTCCAGCTGCCAAAAAACTGTCCAGCTGTCAAAGAAGTGTCAAACCTGTCAGAGCAGCCAAGGAAGCATCCAAGGATACTAGGTGAGTTGGCATGCAAGCGGTAAGGGCAAAGGATGGTGGGTGGGAGGGCATGAGTTGGTACTAAGTTGGCATACAGGCTATGAAGGGCCCTGGGGATTGATATAGGTTATGGATGGATGGGGCATAGGGAGTGTGTTGGTGAGGGCTGGAGGGCTGTTTTTTGTTTTATTCTTTTTTTCTTTAAGTACAGTGCCAGAGAACAGAGGCAGACCTTCTGCCAAGCCGGCCTCTGCAGCCGACAGCCTCTACACTCATCCTGGGGTCACCTGTCCCAACTCCTATTTCAGCCTGCCACCCGCCACCTCATCCCAACAGAAAATCCGACCCGCGGGCAGACATTTTTAACAATTGGGTTTGCTGATCGGGATATCACCTGACTCTGCACACCCGACCAGGGGACAAAAATCTAGGCCAAGTGTCCAACATATGGCCCTCATGCCATGTCAGTGTGAAGCCTGGCAATGCAATCTACAATGTTCAGGCAACTCACTGTAGAATCCAAGCTCTGCTAACTAATTCTACAGTTGGAAATAAGCACAACAACAAGTATGCAATCCAAATTCAGGCATTCTGGCCTGTATATAACATTTCTTGGCTAGAGTTTACTTCAACAAAGTGAAAACCAGGAACAAAAATAAAAAGAGAGTTAATTATGCTTTTCAGCACATGTTTAGACAGGGTACAGAATTAGGTAGGAAACCAAGAAACCATTACTGCGTGTGACCGCAAATTACTCACCAGAACTCTAAGCTGTCCACTTAAATTTGGAGGCTCACAGAGTAACTGTGTCTCGGAAACAGTGACAGCACACGGTGTGTCGCCAATCAATACAGTATAGTTCAGCTTTGCACCACCAGCAGCAGGAGGCAACAGGTTCCGGCCCTGTCAACAGGCAAACCAAAGCTTGATATGATGTCTTAGAACAAAAAAAGACTTACAATCAAATCTAATTTAAATCAGAATATTTACAAGCATTTTATCAGAAGTGTTAGCAGATTACTGACAATATAAATAGTCTTTAGGGTGAAGTTATATTCTCAAGTGCAGTCACTAAGAATTTCAAGGGTAGCATATGTTAATTATTTTGAAAGGCTTTTAAATAAGTCCAATTTTATTCAGAATATAATTTTCTTCCCTTATTTAAAAAACTATAGTGATCAAATGCTTTTAAACTCTTGAATATGGGACTAAAATTACGGTTCCAAATCATAAAATATAACTAGATATGGCAAAACATTTCTTTCTGAAAGATAAATCAACTCTTTTGTAACTAAGATTTCATTTTCCAGAAACTAATTGTTCAAATACAATAATTTGGCAGCTTATAGGACAACATTCACATAATTACTTCTATTGTAACTCTGTATTACATTTTAATCAACATTAATTTCTCTGCCCTGTCGTCTGTGGGTAGATTCCAGTTAATTGCCATCATCTCTATGGCTTAATCATAATTGGGCCAATGATCAACTATAACATTAATGCTGTTGCTACAATTCAGTTATTGGTACAAAAGTAGAGAAGAAGGATATTTTAATATGCCTGCATCAAAAAGGTCAGAAATATGATTTTAAAATGAGATTGCTGCTTTATTCTGCAGTCCTGTTTGACCTAGTTCAGGAGGCCAGTTGTAAGCTCTCTGTGAGCACTGTTCTGAGAATCTGCTGCTGCCCTATCCATGAGCACAGATCCTTGCTCGGACAGGGACAAGGATTACTTTTCGTTTTATCCAACAGCTATAAGTTTACTGAATGAAATTATGCAAAATTTCATAAAAATTAGGACGTTAAAAAAAACATTTATAACAACTACTTTTCAACAATAATCATTCTGTAATATTGAAGAAATTTTATTTCATTACTTAGATAGCATTTAAATATCGTGCAGTGCGTTTTATACCACAAAACGTTATGTTGTCACATTGCTATGCACCTCGTCAGTTCAGAATATGAAGACGCCTTAAAAATCCAATCACTTCAATCTTAAGCTCTACAAAGGCTTAAATGTGTGCAACAATTTAAATAAAATGTCTTTCCAGTACTCCAATTAGTTAAGTGGGTACATGCGGTAGGTGGGCAGTTATGAGATTGTGAAACCAGAAAGGCCCGGACTTAAATCTTTGGCTGCGCCAGGGAATTTGATCTCATTTTTAAGTTAAGAAAGCAATAATATTAGGAAGCACCTGTAAAATGACATAAAAATCAAAGACATTGTACAAATATATTGCTGCACACTGTTCCTGAATGTGTTTTTTCTCCAGATGCCCAAGCCAACCTCAGTGATTTTGGGGAGGGGGCACTGTGAGTCGGAAAAGGGTTGATAAGGGCAATTAGTTTTCACTATTAAGTTTGGTTGGTATAACTATCAACTTTTCCAATTTTTCTTTCCCCAGACCTTTTAACACTGCTCCATTGTTCAATAATTGTTGCTCAGTTATTAGCAAGGGACTGAGGAGAATTGGAACCAAAATTTACTGTCAGCATCATGAAACTGGACAAGGTTAAATAGCATAGATTATAAGGTTAGATTAATCATCGAGTTTTATTAGATTATTTTGCTGATTTAAGGTGAAAATTCAGAGAGCTATGCCTTCTTGAAAGTTTGACCTGTCATTATTCACCTCCCTCAGAAGATTAATTAAATTGGGCAGTGTTACTAATATACGCGATTAATTTAAGAATCCTGCAATATGAGGAGTTCTTTTTAAATGCTCGATACTTGTGCAGAAAACTCAATCATCTACTAGCTATGCTTAAATTTGCTGCGTGAACAACGAGCATGATAAAAAGTACCGTTAATCATGAGTGAAGTATGATGTTCCCAATGCTGCTCAAAACAGTGCAAAGAACAGAGTATATTGGAAAGTTCAGCATCAGTTTGAAATGTACTTTTCTTGTTCTACATTTTCTTTTGTGCTTTAAATCTACCAAAAGGTGATGCAACAAATTCAACGACCCTATGGGCTTTGGGCTTGGAGAAAGGACCACAAAATTTTCTGACCTGCATTCCTTATGAGTGACGCTGCATGTTGGGAGTATGGATCATTGAATTTGTCCATCTATATTTGCTCATGTATTACATAATATGGTAACAAGGCAGTGGTTACAATTTCACCTCAGGGTTTGAGATGGTTATGAACTGCCTTTGTTTTATAATACCATATGAATTCTGAGTTTTTTTTTTATTCGTTCATGGAATGTGGCGTCACTGGCTAGGTCAGTATTTGCTGCCCATCCTTAACTGCCCTTGAGAAGGTGGTGAGCTACCTTCTTGAACCACCCACAGTGAGGTTAGGGAGGGACTTCTAGGATTTTGACCCAGCAACAGTGAAGGAACGGCGATATATTTCCAAGTCAGGATGCTGAGAGGCTTGGAGGGGAACTTCCAGGTGGTGGTGCACATGTTGACACACATACAGCCCAATCTGAAGATTGGCCACAGTCATAACTCAAGCTGATTTTTTTTTTGATTTAAAGGTGCTGCAGTCTATAGGTCAATTAATATGGCATGCTTAAGTCGGTGAAAAGTTAAAAATTAAAATTAATTGCTCACACGGCATTTTCCATATGCTCTAAATTCATAGGTAAAGTGTAAATTTATACCTTTGAACTACATCTAAGTATAGATTATTTTCAAGGGTAACCAGCCAATGGATCAAAAGGGCAAAAAGGCAGTTATCATAATGTAATAAAACTTTGAAGACATGACATGACTATCTGACAAAGGTGTCAGACTCAGCTCAGTTGGCATCCCCTTCTACAAACATTCACTCTCTCCTCCACCAACGAGCAGCGTGTACCATCTACAAGATGTGTTGCAGAAACTCACCACGGCTCCTTAGGC
The DNA here is from genome assembly GCF_017639515.1 of Carcharodon carcharias. Lineage (NCBI taxonomy): Eukaryota > Metazoa > Chordata > Chondrichthyes > Lamniformes > Lamnidae > Carcharodon > Carcharodon carcharias. The sequence goes on from NC_054475.1 coordinate 24,225,056, forward strand.
AGGACCTTCCAAACCCATGATCGCTACCATCTAGAAGGACAAGGGCAGCAGATAGATGGGAACACCACCACCACCTGGAAGCTCCCCTCCAAGCCATTCACCATCCTGACTTAGAAATATACCGCCATTCCTTCACTGTGGCTGGGTCAAAATCCTGGAACCCCCTCCTAAATGGCACTGTGGGTGTACCTAAACCACAAGGACTGCAGCGGTTTAAGAAGGCAGCTCACCGCCAACTTCTCAAGGGAAATTAGAGATGGGCAATACATGCTGGCCTAGCCAGCGACACCCATATTCCATAAATGAATTTTAAAAACTCATTTCTTTGCATTCAAGCTGCACTCCTAGTATTTGAGCATGCAGCCTAGGCTGACACTTCAGTATAGCACTGAGGGAATGCTGCACTGTCGAAGGTGCCAGCTTTCGGATGGGCCTTTAAACTGAGGCTCCATCTGTCTTCTCAAGTGGACGTAAAAGATTCCAGCTGCACTTTGTGAAGAGCAGGGGATCTCTTCCCATCGAAATTTATCCCTCAGCCAAGATACTGAAACCTTTTGCAGACAGGTAAAATGGAATATAAAGAGGCATTTGCTTCACAGTTGAATGAAAAATACTATTTTGGAATTCATTATAATTATAATGCAAGTTATATTTATATCACACCTTTAATGTAATAAAACATCCCAATGTGCTTCACAGCAGCATTAGAAAATGAAATTACACCAAGCTATATAAGGAGATATTGGTTCTTGACCAAAGTAGTAGGTTTTAAGGAGAGTCTTAAAGGAGGAAAGCTAGTTAAAGAGAGGTGGAAAGATGTAGGAAGGGAATTCCAGAACTTAGGACCTAGGCAACTGAAGGCATGGCCACCATTGGTGGAGCGATTAAAATCGGGGACTCTCAAAAGGGTAGAATTAGAGGAGCACAGGTATCTCAGAGGATTGAAGGGCTGGAGGAAATTATAGAGAAAGGGAGGGATGAGGTCTTGGAGGGATTTGAAAACAAAGATGAGAAGTTTAAAATCGAGATTTTTTTTGAACAGGAGCCAATGTAGGTCAGGCAGTACAGGGGATGATAATAGATTATTCAAAGCACGGAGAACAATTTAATATGCCTAGCTCTCATCCTTATAATGTTCCAAAAAAAGCTAGTTACCATGCTGCAAATCTCTTTAAGAATGAAATGTTAAATTATTAAATCTCTCCAAATATTACTTTTATGAGTGAGTTACAGATTTATTAGGATCACTTGGCTCTGAATCTCCTGAGAAAACAAAAACAGAGAAATAAATGTTGGAAAATTTGCCTCTGGCCACAAAAAAAAATCTGCTCAATGGATCATGGGTATAGTATTGTTTTGAACTACTTGAGCACAGTTTAAACAGCAGAAATTGTGTGTTTAGTCATGATATTATCGGTCTGCCACATGATAACATCCATTTATCTCAGTTAATTTATCTTAACGCCAACTGTAAAAATAAATTCAGCACTAGAACCTTCAACCATCAATTACTGCTGGAAAATATCACTGTTGGAGGTGAAGAGGTTGTCACTTCCACAAGTGTTTTTAATAAACAAACCCTTAGCTTTTTAAAATCATAATTTTTAAATTAGTGTTCTGTTCCTTTTTGCAAAAGGGTCGGAGTTAGTTTTTTCCACGACTCATGAAAATTAAATGTTTTGAAAATAGCCTGCAGTGCAGGACAGAAGGAGTCCCATTCAGTCCTTCACTCTTGTGCCAGTGCTGTCATTTCAACTGGAGCAATCTACTTTAATCCTATTTCCCTGCCTTATTCGTTCTACACATATTAATCCAAATCCCCTTTACATAATGTTATGATCTGTTTCTCAAATAGATGCCAGTGGTAAAGCACTGCATGCTCTAATAACCTGGGTTTAAAAAAAATCCCCCCCCCCGGCATTCCATGATAATCCTGAATTTATTCCCTTTTTTCAATTTGCCAAAAAAATAGAAGCAATTTTTCACTAGTTATACACTCTTCTGCTCTTTTGAACCAATTAATCAGGGTTAGGTCCTCTTTCAGTGCATACAAATTAGATCATTTCCATTCCAACATTTTTATTTTTGATTTTTTTTTACAATCTTTATCTATTTTCAAAGATTTATGGTCATCTCCTTCCCAAAATTCCTCCTACCTTTGGGATTCAAAAATTGTAGAGATCTACCCACCTCAGCCATTTGATGTCCATTTTCCATAAGCTAGTTTGATAAATACTGTACAATTTATCAAAAAGAAAAATCGACTGTACATGTGATGGGAAAGAAAAGCTCCACAATACAAGGGAACATTATTCAAATTTTGGCTTCTGATATTTTGGATAAAGTGGTCTGAACACTTTGTAGTTTTGTATCTATTATCAGGTAGAGTAGCATTGTTATGTTATTGGACTAGTAATTCAGAGGCCAAGATGAACAATCCAGAAAGCCTGAACTTAAATCCCTTATGGCTGTTTTTAAATTCAGTTTTTAAAAAGAAAACAAATTGGCAATAGAAATCAAGAAGAGTGATCATAAAACTATATCAGATTGTATAAACACTCTTCAGCAAAGGGAACCCTGCTGTCCTTACCCAGCCCAGCCTATAAGCGGCTTGAGTTTCATATATTCATGGTGACCCTTAACTGCACTTTGAAGTTGTCCAGCAAACCAGTTTGTATAAAGCTGCTAGAGGCAGTTCAAGGTGACCTACCACCTTCTCAGGGCAACTAGGGATGAATAATAAACATTGAGAATGGAAAAAAAAATCCCAGGTCAACCTGGTGTTATCATTCAAGGACTTTTATTTGACCACTGAAGCACCAGTGAAAATTGTTATTTAAGAGTGTCAGTGGAGGGGTTAAGGGTATAGTACTGCACTCCAACTTACGGATCTTAGCACATACTTTCAGTATAATGGGGGAGCCTGGCTTCTGTTCCAGCATGCCTGTTGTACTCAGAGGTTCAAAGGTCGGGTTGGGGTAGAAGATGAAATTTGTATTATTGTAGATAAGCAGCGCCTGCACGTTGTCAAAGATAAAACCAAACTCATCTGGCCGTTCCACAGTGTCTATTCCAGGTCTGTACTCATGCGTAAGGGCTGGAGCACGGCATGTCATGGTCGTTGAATTCAGCACTTCACACACCTGGTGTAGAAAGAAAATATAAAGTTCAACTTTTAAAATGCTGTAAATGCTTTCAAAATCCGGATTATCCTATTTTACAACCTGAACTTTCGTAAATGTGCAAGTCTGAGTGTTACGAGAAAGGCACTGAAATGCTGAGGTAAATACTTACACTTATTACATTGGGAATCATTTTCAGAACTATTTGAAAACTTCTAGAGCTTAGAAGTCATCAATATTTTAAAAGGGCCATAGAGTTGCACGAATTTTATTCAGAGAGAATGTAATATTAAAAATGTATTTCAAGTAGCATTTAATAATTAACAGTACAGCAACAATTACAGAGTCTGACTAACAAATACACTGGCTACAAACTAGAGGGTCATATATCTTGGGGATTGACTCTACAGCACCACCAACATCTCCTGCAAGTTTTCTTATGGTGCAAGGTTACTAATGGTCACATTCAGCAATGAGATATGTTTACAGAGAAGATGCAACCCAAACAAACAGAGTTGGGGCAGGATCTTCAGCCTCCACTGTGGCCAGGATCAGAAGTGGGTGGGTGCTAAAAATAGCACCATCAGCCAATATGTTGGTTTCCTAGCTCCATCCTGCTTCGGGCCATTTTTCCAGAGGGGGAGATAGGGGTGGTATGTATTTGGTTAAGCTAGTTAATGGCCACTTAAGGCCAATTGAAGGAAACCCACTCGGATTTTCCAGTCGGTCTTCAGGTTACTGAAGGCAGTGTGTGCCAGTTTTGCTGCCTAGAGGCAGTCACCCGGCAGTAGACCAGTGACTCGCATTCTGGGCAGGCTTAGAGCCCCCTCTCCCCCCACCCCTGCACAGTGGTAGCCACTTTGCAGTGATATTTTGAAAAAATTGGAGAGGGGGCTCCTCCATTTTGAAGTTCCCTCACCCTCATTTACCTCCCATGGGATTTTGCTGCAGCTTCCTAGCTGGAAGGCCTCTGATTGGCCCTTCAGCTCCAACAGCCCACCCACCATGTTTAATAAGATAGTGAACAGCCCTCTGGTCAGTAATTGGCTGTTCCAGGGAAAATCACATCAAGTGACTGTTTCCCATACAGTGAGAGCTTCTGAACCCCGTTTGGCCCTGACAGTGGGGTTCAAAAGGCCCGCAAGGGAAATTATTTCCCTGGTTTCCAAATGTTGACCAATAGAGCTTTTAAAGAAATATGCTGTGTACAATTAATTGATTTTTAAAAAAATTCATTTGTGGAATGTTGGCATTGTTGGCTAGGCCAAAATTTATTGCCCATCCCTAACTACCCTTGAGATGACAGTGAACTGCCTTCCCTGTAGTACACCCACAGTGCTGTTAGGAAGGGAATTCCAGGATTTTGACCCAGCGACAGTGAAGGAACAGCGATGTATTTCCAAGTCAAGATGATGAGTGGCTTGGAGGGGAACTTCTAGGTGGTGGTGTTCCCATGTGTCTGCTGCCCTTGTCCTTCTAGATAGTACTGATCGTGAGTTTAGAAGGTGCTATTGAAGGCACGTTGGTGAGTTCTTCCAGTGCATCATGTAGATGGTACAGACTGCTGCCACTGTGCATCGATGGTGGAGGGAGTTTGTGGATGGGATACCAATCAAGCAGGCTGCTTTGTCCTAGACCGTGTCGAGCTTCTTGAGTGCTGTTGGAGCTGCACTCATCCAGGCAAGCGGGGAGCATTCCATCACACTCCTGACTTGTGCCTTGTGAGTTAATCACTGCAGGTTCCTAGCCTCTGACCTGCTCTTGTAGCTAAAGTAATTATATGGCCAGTAATTACCAGTTTAGTTTCTGGTCAATGATAACCCTCAGGATGTTGATCATGGGGAATTTAGCGATGGTAATGCCATTGAATGTCAAGGGGCAATGGTTAGGTTCTTTCTTGTTGGAGATGGTCATTGCCTGGCACTTGTATGGCATGAATGTTACTTGCCACTTGTCAGCCCAAGCCTGGATATTGTCCAAGTCTTGCTGCATCTGGACATGGACTGTTTCATGTGTTAAAGGGAGTTTCAGGGTGGAATCTTGTGGAGGTGATAGGAGTCTCAGCGGTCAGCTGGAGAGCTGGCGAGACGCTGTGTTGCTTCTTTTCAGGGTGGCCAGCCAAATCTTGTGCCACGCAGGTACTTGGTGCCCCAGCGGCAGGCTTTAACCCAGGATCAAGGAAGTCCCACCTGCCAAGATTGCTAGCCAATCAAAGGCCTTGAATCAAGGAGGGCCTCAGGCTATGATGAGTGTTGGCGGGAAGAGGTTCACTGGAAGGTGTTGGGGTTGAGGGCGTGGATTGGCAGCATGGGCAGGGGAGGTGGCTCTCGTCAGATCACCACCACCCCCACTCCACCCTCTTTCTCCTGCCGGGTTCCTCAACCAGGCACTCAAGGCCTTTGAACGAGGTCCACCCTCCCCCACAGGAGTTTGCAAGCAAAGATACTAGGATTTGCTTGTCATGCTGCCTCGTGGCGAGTCCTCCACCCGCCACTGAACTAATGTCCGTGGAAGTGGGATGAGGCCTTTAAGTCAGCATAACTTCCAAACTTAATTGGTAGCGTGGATGGGAAGCCTGTCCATGGGCTTTCCCACCCCAGACTTAATTGGGGTGGAGGGAGGCACACCCCTACCTGATTAAATGCCCCTCTGCCACGAAACTTGCCACAGGGGAGGGTAGAAGATTCCAACTATAAATTCGGAAAATTGCGTTTCTTGTATTGATTGTGTTTTATTATTAGACCATAGGAACTAAACTCTCCTGCAAATTATGCAAACATAAGGACAAACTCTAGGACAACTGATGTTCCCTCTGGTCTTCAAAACACTGCAGTGATACCTTTCTTTTTTATATTAAAGAAAATCAGAGCTCTTCCAGACCACAAGGATGTACCAAAATATAGTTTGATGTAGAATAAGCTTTATTTTTCATTTCATTTTTTCTCTAGGGAAAGTTAATTTGAACTAAATTTCCTAGCATGAATGCACTCCGCAAATGAAATCCTGTGAGCTGAAGCTAAACTGAACATTCCAGATATTGAATTGAAATTCCATACGGTCAATTCACCCGAGTCAAGCAAACTCCCAAGAGTTTTTTCCAGTGAGGAAATAGCTAATTTACTTAATTAAAGAATGACCACAGATAAAATACAAAATTAAATCTATATAGATTTCTCTTTCTCTCATTCCCCTTGTTTCATTTCTCTTTATGCTGACAAAGGCTCTTTTGTCTAAAGTTAATCTTCCATTAAACACCATTAAGGAGATTCAGAAATTCCATTAACCCTCTCTGTGTGACTTTAAAAGCTGAGGATTTTGCGCAAAATGCATTAACACATGTCTGCACTGCATCATCCTCAAAGTGCAGCACGTTGTTTTTTTTACTGGATTTAAAGATTATTGTGGAATAAAATATTTAAAATGCCATTTCTTAATCCTTCTCTACATTTGCATTATTCATGAAGATAAACAATAAGTGATAACTTCATAAATCCATAACGCCTTATAATAAACTTATTGGATTAGGCAAAACGTTTTATATATATATGTATGTATATATATATATATATATATATATATATATATATATACACACACACACTTTTTTTTATACAGTATATAGTATATACAAATGCTTTCTGGTTGTTTGGACAAAAACATGCTAGAGTGAGTTTAAAATCTTGTATATTTTGTAGAATATTGTACTTCTTCACAATTGCCTAATTCTGATTATCGCTACCATCCCCAAATAGGTGACATCTTTCTTTCATCCCTGTTTATCAGAGAAGAAAATTAGCAGGGTTAGAGTGTTCTCCATATTTGCTTCTTGACACTGTATCTGAATGCACAGAGCATTCGCAATAATGTAGACAAATTAACCACGCAATTAGATGTAAACAGGTACAACATGATTGCGATTACGGGGATTATGGCTGTAGGACGACTAAGGCTGGGAAGTGAATAGCCAAGGGTACTCAATATTCAGGAAGGACAGGCATAAAGGGAAAGGAGGTGGGGTGGCATTATTAGTTAAAGATAAAATCAGTGCAATAGAGAGAGGACATTAGCTCAGAAAATTTAGATATAGAATCAGTCTGGGTGGAGCTAGGAAGCAACAAGGGGCAGAAAACATGAGTGGGAGTTGTCTATAGGCTTCCAAACAGCAGCGTAAGGTAGGGGATGGCATTAACCAGGAAATTAGAGATGCATGAAACATCTGTGCCACAGTAATCATGGGTGATTTCAATCTACATGTAGACTGGGCAAACCAAATTTGCAGTAATACTGTGGTGGATGAATTCCTGGAATGTGTACGAGATTTTTTTTTAGACCAGTATGTCGAGGGACCAACTAGAAAACAGGCTATCCTAGATTTGGTACTATGCATTGAGAAGGGGTTAATTAATAATCTTGTTGTGCGGGTGCTTTAGAGAACAGTGACCATAACATGATAGAATTCTTCATTAGGATGAAAAATGAAGTAGTCTGACTTCAAACTAGGGTCCTAAATTTAAACAAAGGAAACAACAAAGGCACGAGGCATGAGTTGGCTAAGACAGATTGGGGAACTTCATTAAAAGGCATGACGGTTGATAGGTAATGGCTAATATTTAGGGAATGAATGTATGCATTGCAACAATTATACGTTCCTTTCTGGCGCAACACAACAGGGAAAGTGGCCCAACCATGGCTCACAAAAGAAACTGAGGATAGTATTAGATTCAAAGAGGAGTCATATAAAGTTGCTAGAAAAAGCAGCAAGCCTGAGGATTGGGAGCAGTTTAGAATTCAGCAAGAAGGACCAGGAGATTGATTATGAGGAGAAAAATAAGAGTATGAGAATAAACTTGTAAGGAACATAAAAGCAGACTATCAAAGCTTCTACAAGTATGTAAAAAGAAAAAAGACTACTGAAGACAAACATAGGTCCCTTACAGTCCAAAACAAGAGAATTTATAATAGAGAACAAGGAAATGGCAGAGCAATTAAACTACTACTTTAGTTCTGTTTTCACAGAGGAAGACACAAACAACTTTCCAGAAATGTTAGGGAACCAAGGGTCTAGTGAGGAGGCATTGAAGGAAATTAGTATTACTAAAAAAAAGTACTGGAGAAATTAATGGGACTGAAAGCCGTTAAACCCCCAGGGCCTGATAATCTACATCCTAGGGTACTAAAGGAAGTGGCCATGGAAAGAATGGATGTGTTGGTTGTCATCTTCCAAAATTCTGTAGATCCTGGAACAGTTCCAGCAGATTGGAGGGTGGCAAATGTAACCCCACTATTTAAAAAAGGAGAGGGGGAGAGAACAGGGAAGTACAGACCAGTCAGCCTAACATCAATAGTAGGGAAAATGCTTAAAGTTACCTTTATGAAGGATGTGATAACAGGACACTTAGAAAATATCAACTGGATTAGACAAAGTAAACGTGGATTTATGAAAGGGAAATCACGTTTAACAAACCTGCTGGAGTTTTTTTGAGGACATAACTAGCAGAAAGATAAGGGAGAACCAGTGAATGTGGTATATTTGGATTTTCAGAAAGATTTTGATAAAGTCCCACATAAGTGTTGAGTGTGCAAAATTAAAGCACATGGGATTGGGAGTAATATTTTGGCATGGATTGAGAACTGGTTGACAGGATACAGACAGTAGGAATATATAGGTCCTTTTCCCAGAGTGGCAGGCAGTGACTCTTGGGGTGCCGCAGGGATCAGTGCTTGGGCCCCTGTTATTCGCAATATATATCAAAGATCTGAATGAGGGTACAAAATGTGATATTTCCAAGTTTGCTGATGGCACAAAACTAGTTGGGAATGTAAGTGGTGAGGAGGATGTTAAGAGGCTTCAAGGTGACTCAGGCAAGTTAAGTGAGTAGACGCAGTATACATGCATATGTGTTAAGTTACCCACTTCGATATGAGAAACAGAATAGCAGAGTATTATTTAAATGGTGTTAGATTGGGAAATGTTGATGCACGAACAGACCTGGGCGTCCATGAACACCAGTCACTGAAAACAAGCGTGCAGGTGCAGCAAGCAGTTAGGAAGGAAGGTAAATGGTATGTTGGCCTTTATTACGAAAGGACTTGAGTACAGGAACAAGGATGTCTTACTGCAGCTGTAACTGGGCCAGGATTTAACAGCTCCTCCGCCCAGCGGGATATTATCCTCCCGCCAAACTGAATGGAGATTTAAATGGCTCTCCTCATCTGCCAGGGGTGGACACACCATGGTGGAGCCATAAAATCCTGACCCTGGAGCAGTGTGTGCAGTTTTGATCTTCTTACCTAAGAAAGGATATACTTGCCGTAGAGGGAGAGCAGCGAAGGTTCACCAGTCTAATTCCAGGGATGGCAGGGTTGTTGTCTGAGGAGAGATTGGGTAGACTAGGCCTGTTTTCACCAGAGTTTAGAAGAATGAGAGGAAATCTCACTAAAAAGTGTAAAGTTCTGACAGGGCTGGATGGACTGGATGCAGGGATGATGTTTCACCTGGCTGAGGGGGGGGTTCTACAACAAAGTGTCACAGTCTCAAGATACGAGGTAGGCCATTTAGGACTGAGATGAGGAGAAATTTCTTCATTCAGAGGGTGGTGAACCTGTGGGGAAGAATTTTCTCCCTGTCGGGGGGGGCGGTTTGGGTATGAGCGGGCACGCAACTGATCACTGCCTGTGATCGGCTGAACGCCGCCATTTTACATGGTCGGGCCAATTAAGGCTTGCCCAGCGTGACGCACGCCCGGAAGCGCTGAGCATTACCTGTGCGGGCGGTGGGGGGGGTGCCTGAATCAGGGAGTGTGCTCTTTTGCGCATGCGCTTGAAGGAGGGCAGAAATCTCTTTAAGGCACAGGGCTGCCTCAGGGAGATTAGTTTAAGTTCTGAAAATTTTAATAGGGAAAAAAAAAATTTAAGACATGTCCCCTCATGTGAAAGTGTCACATGAGCTGGGACATGTCTATGAATGTTATTAAAACATTTAATAAAACTTTAAACACCTTCATGAAACCTCATCCCACCCGTGGACGAGGTTCCATGAAAAATACAAAGGCCGCCTGGGCTCTTCACCTGCCCGCCTGCCAAGCTTAAGGTTGGACGGGCAGCTCAGTTTATTGTTTTAATTGATAGTTAAATGGCCTCCATAGGCCTTTGACAGTTTGGCGGGTTGTGCGCCCGCCGAGCTGAAAACCTGAATGACGCGCGGTGATGTCGGGATGCACACCCTGCGTCACCACGTGCCAGTTCACGTGTTGGCGAGCGGGCCCCGCCCCCCACCCCAAAAATTCTGGAGGCTGTGGAATTCTCTAGCGCAGAGGGCTGTGGAGGACAAGTCACTGAATATATTTAAAAAGGAAATAGGTTTCTGGACTCTAAAGGCGTCAAGACATAAGGGGAGAGTGCTGGAAAATGGCGTTGAGACAGAGGATCAGCCATGGCCACATGAATGGCACAGTTGGCTCGGAAAGCTTAATGACCTACTCCTGCTCCTACTTTCTATATTTCCATGTTTGATGGTGGGAAGCTAGTTTATTTTTTTAACTATTAATATTTTAATCATGGTCTATGAAACAGGATAACTGATAGGAAAATCAGCCTGAGAACTACCTTGTGACACATCAAAACACAAAATGCACAGCATTCACGAAAAGAAAATCCGCAAGTGAAATATGAAACTCCGCCATGTCCTTGCTCCTCTAAATCTCTCTAGCCTCCGCCAGCCCGATAACGCTCCTAGATCACTGTGCTCCTCCAATTCTGGCCTCCTATTTTAATGACCCCACCAGCTTTCTGCTGCCTAGGCCCTAAGCTCTGGGATTTCTAGCCTGCATCCTTGTCTCTCTACCTTTCCTCCTTTATGATTCTCCTTTAGCCCGCCTCTTTGACCAAGCTTTTGGTCACCTGACCTAACATGCCCTTATGTAGCTGTGGGCCCAATTTTGTTTGAGAACATGCCTGTGAAGCATCTGGGGCATTTTACTACTTTAAAGGCATTATATAGATACACACTGTTGTTGCTGCTGTCCATATTTTAAAATCACTGTTTGTAACATCTTCAATTGTTTGGTGCTGCACAAATTAAGTGCAAGTATGAAATTCAATGTCTAAGTATTGAACCTTACCAAGGTGAAAATGGGAAGCTGCTGGAGAAACAGGGGTTGCTTTTCATGCTGCACAAATGCCAGGCATTTACCCACCCAAAGACATTGCAGGTCAGGCCTCATTTTGATACCAGCATACATATGAATTAGGAGCTGGAGTAGGCCCCTCAAGCCTGCTCCGCCATTTAATAAGATCATTCTAATCTGATTGTGGCCACAATTCCACCTAACCCCGACAACCTTCGACTCCCTTGTTAATTAAGAGATACCCATGATGAGTTGCCAGTGTTATTTGCATAACCAATAGGTAGCACCTACGTTGGTTTATGTCAACTCCTGAAGGGCAGGGCTGCTACAGTTCAATGCCTGCACCACCTGAAAAGAAGGTGCCCTTGCTTGTATGGAAAACATTGCAGTTGTTTTTCTAACTTAATGAAGAACATGACTATAGCCAGAACTCCCAGACTGTTAGATGGAGATACTTCTTGAGCAGGTATAACCTGGAAGGAGTTCTCTTTCCATGTGCTGGCACCAGATTCCCAGGCAATTAGCACATTGGCTAGCGTTTCTCTCTGTGTCCAATGTCAAGGCAAGCGGCATTCCTCTCAGGTCCTGGCAATGATCTTACCACAGCTGCAATGGTAAGACCCGCATTCATATCCCTCTCAATATCTCCTCAGATCCTCAACATCTTACTCCTTCTCCAGCACAACCAATTGTTCTCTCCCCTCCATCTCAATACTTCCAATCACAATATTGCACTTTACAACACATGCTTCAGGTCCTATTTGCACACAAACCTGCTACTCAGCAGCTTCCTCATCTTTGTCCATCTCCATCTCTGAGACAAACAGTCAACGACCTGAAATGGTCATTCTTGTTTCTTTCTCTGTAACTGCTATCTGACTTGCTGAGTAGTTCCAGCGTTTCCTGTTTTTATTTCAGATTTCCAGAATCTGCAGTAATTTGCTTTTGTTCCCATCTCCATCTTTTTACGCTCAGTGTGCACATTACACTCTGTTGCCTCACACGTCTCCACAGCCGTGCAAAAGGGCACACTAAACCAAGCTCATTTTTTCAGGACAAGTTGGCACATTAACAGAAGGGAGGTGGCAAAATCTGAAGGAGGCCCGGCATCAGTGCAAGTACTCATGCCAACAGAGGTGGTCACCAGCAACATCATTGGCAAAGGGAGTACGGCATACAGCCTGGCAGGTGGCAGGGCCTCAAGGTTCAACTTCACCTCCTCCCCAGACAACCCCATTCCCACCATCCTCAGGCCCTGCGCCACTGGAGACAATGTTCCAAACGCAAAACCGAGGTCATTATTTACATAGCGAAGAAAGTTCTTTTCCTAAACTGTCAGCAGCATACAATTAAGAATTTAGTTGAAAACTTTCCTTTATTTGCTCCAGTAGGGTCTCACTCACATGGGAGAGAAGCAATACAATTATCATAAAACGTTAGCATAGAAATAAAAATACTGTGGATGCTGGAGATCGGGAATAAAAACAAATATCAGCAGGTCTGGCAGCATCTACGGAGAGAGAAACAGAGTTAATGTTTTGAGCCTAATATGACTCTTCTTTGGGGCTGACTCGGAACGTTAACTCTGTTTTCTCTCTCCACAGATGTTGCCAGATCCTGCTGAGTTTTTACAAACATTTCCTGTTTTTATATCACAATGGTCCCGAACTTCTGATTTCCAGGGGAATGTACTTGGGAGGTACTCAAGGTGTGCTGGGGGACCCTTGGAGGTCCCCAGGCAAGGACTGCATGGGAATTGCTCGGGAAGTTCAAACATTCAATGGGCAATTGCCCTGCACTAGGAAATATCTGATACTCTGATTTAAATCGGAGACTTCGGATGGTTCTGACTCTCTTAGCAGGATAGTTACCCAGCAAAAGATAGAAGGATTACAACCACTTCTAACTCCTGATTAACTACAGTACTGAACCCTGCACCCCCTAACTCCCCTACCGGACCCCCTGACTGCTCTCTCCAACCCCCCACCCCCAGACTACCACCCCACCACTCCGACTAGCCCCCACCTCCCCAAACTATCCTCTCAAGCACCCCAGCCACCCTCTCCTGCTGACTACTCTCCTAACACCCTCCCATTCTCCCCAACTGATCACCTGACCCTGCACCAACCTATCCTACCCCACTGACCCATCCTACCCCTCCATCCAACCATACCCCCCACCCCCCCCTCCACCTTACACAGAACTGCAGAATCTTTGCAGTGCAGGAGGCCATTCGGCCTACCGGGTCTGCACTAGCTCTCTAAAAGAGCATTCTGCCTAGTCCCATCCCCTGCCTTATCTCCGTAACCTTGCACATTCTCTTTTTTCAGATAGCAATCTAATTCCCTTTTGAATGCCTCGATCAAACCTGCCTCCACCATCCACTCAGGAAGTTTGTTCCCGACTCCAACCATCGTCTGAGTGAAAATAAAGAATTTTCCCTCACGTCATTATTCCTCCTCTGACAATTATTTTGCATCTGTGTCCTCTTAATACTTGATGCTACTGCTTTTCTTGACACATAACTTTCTCCTTGGCTTCTCAAAGTGGCTGGGATCTTTAAATTTACCTGCCTTGTGGCAGCTAGTACTGTAAAAATCTCAGCTTCCCCTAACGTGCTGCACTGCGCTGAAGAGTCCCAGGAGCCAATACTTTTCTCACCAGGCTTGAGTCAGATGATCAGGTGAGAAATATGCAGCTCCCGACTAAGATAATTAAAAGAAGCGGAGTGGCAATCCAACTGTAACTGCCACTTCTTGGAACTCCTGGGTAAAACGTTATTGTTATACCATGGAACACGCAGATGTGTACTCCATGCAATAGAAGATCAACAATTTACATCAATGCATGACTTACATTAAGAGATTCTCGGCTGTTGTGTTTCACACGAATCCTGGGCTCCTGGATTATATCCAAGTTTGTTCCAAACACAGTTAGAGAAGTATTGCCACTGAGATAAAACAAAGAACAAGAGTTTTGTTCTCATAAGTACTGAATGTATTTGACTGTTAATAAATATAATTTTCAATAAGTAATTTACAGTTCTCATCGTGTCAAAATAAAACAGGAATGTTTATCTGTTGTCTTCAAAGAGGCACTGCTTTCGTAAAAAGGTAATTTGTCACTTTACAAAGATGGGATGGAAATCTTATCAAAGGGCATCACTCTGCCACTTGCACGGGACTCATCTGTAACATAAATAACAAAAGCTATTCTGGCTCTTCATACAGGTTTGGCTAACACGTCAATCGGAAGATAGTTGCTCCACCTAAAAGACTAAGATCTTTAAAATTATTTGTTTTGCTCCTTGGAATAATCCATGTTGTCAACACTCGAAGTTCAACAATTTATTCCACTGTTAATATTTTGAGATCTGCCTTAGATATACTGTCAGCTACAGCGATCCTGGCCACCCTTGAAGTAGTTCAAGTGCCTTACATTCAGCACTGCGCCTGCACTGCCCAAATCTTAATTATACAATAGCAAAACCCAGACTTATAACAAAAGGGTCCTCTTGTGATTTGACATTGTCTCTTATGCACACCCTCACATATACTTCACCAAGCTTTCTGAAGGTGGCTGAAACAAGATAGTGAGTCAAAGCCAGAGATGAATCGTTAAGGTGTCCAACTTTACAGGAGACAATGAACCAAATGTAATCGTGAGCAGAATTTTTATCCCATGTTCAGAGGTGGGTGAGCACGTCATATCTCACCATGGGACAGAATGCCAGTACCATCCCGCCATCGAGGTATTTTCTAGAGATGGGATTGGGGACGGAAGGGCTATCCAACCCCATGTGGCAGGTAGCCAATTAAAATTAGTTAAGGTCAATTATCACAGGGCGACTGCAATTTTCCAAGCAACCTGCTGCCAACTGTCTCCCTGCAGTGAGGCAGTCTTCCACAATGGTGGCCTTATAGCTGCGGCCATTTTTAATTTCCAATATTTTTAAAATGCTGAGATGGCAGATTAAGATGGAGACACACTCTCTCTCTCTCTCTCTCTCAGCCCTGCAATGGCAGTTCGCAGCTCCTTCTGTGCCTATTGGCTCTCCAGCTTAGACAGTCCACCCGCCAACGTTAAATGGACAGCGAGTGTGCCCTCTTGCGACTAAACGGCCAATTCGGGGGAGAAAAAAAATCATGCCAGGTGATTGTTCTCCATGCAAGGCGGGGGAGGAGCGGGGGGGGGGTGGTCAGGACGTTCATTTGGCTCCAACATCAGGGACGAAACCCAAAACAAACAACTCTGTCCCAAATTTCACTTGAATTAAACTAATTGGAGAGCCCTCTAAGAGAACTAAACAATGTAAATTGTTCCTCACCAGCCTTCTGATTCTGCAAGTTACTCTTCATTTTTTTTTTAAAAAGTTTTCTGCCAGCCACAAGTGTTGACCAGGGAAAATTTCATTGCTTAAAATGCATTAGCTATGTAACAAAGTTTTCAGCGTAAATTGAAAGTGCTATTGGTATAACAGAGTTTTCTGCCCATATATATGATAAATTATTAAACAGTCTGAAGCACAAATATTACAAAAGCGCAGCCTAATGAAATCCTTCTCCAAATAATATAATGCTGATTGCAGCAAAATTCTTTTCTTGGCAGAGTGTTCATTATTTATTAGGAACCACCTGCTCTGTCAGGATGTTAATTAGATGCAAAGAGCTGAATTTCTCACATTATGGACCATGAGAATCTAAGAACATACCCATGGAGTTTAAGGATGGTAATGAAGAAACAGCTGCAGATTTAAGGGAAAGCTTGCTCCTCCAAAAATCGGCACCTCAGCAATTTCTTACAAACTATTCTGCAAATCAAACATCCCTCAGAATATCTGTCAAATGTCTTTGTTTTATGCTGTGCATTGAACAGCTCTAAAATCATAATCACAGCAGTTTTTAAAATAAAACACATTTTTAATGTGGTATTGCTAAATAAGTGCCTACAATCGTTTGAGAGAGGTGCTTACAATTTGCACCACATCGAGTTTTGACTGTAACGGGGAATGTTACATTGGTAATGGAGCACTGCTGGTTTTATGCTTCAGCATCTGTTCTGCTATTTGGAGTGCTTCCTCCTTGTGTTGTTTCGCACAGAGCAATTACAATTTCTTCAGATAGATATGGAGTACTGAGCAATTTCAGCATGTGGCAGGGCCAGTGAGTGATATTTTCACATGTGTAATATTTTCTTTTTCAATGTCATGAAATATCACCGGTAGAAACTGTGAAAATACCATTAACAGATGTTTAATAAAGAGTTTAATTTAGATGTATCAAGATACAAGCTGCAAGACTACACAAATCTAAGCTGAAATTCAAAACAGAAGCATTCAAGTGCAACATTTTCAAAGCAAACTTATTGATGGAAATTTAACTGTACAGCATAATGCATTACATGCCTCAATAAATCCGAGCATATAAATAATGCTATTATCACAAAATACGCAAAAAGGTCTGGCAGGTCAAGAAGTAAAGTCAACTTTAGCACCTTGCCACTATGACCCAGGTTAGTAGTCACATTATAGCCTTAACTTAGGATAGTCACATATTCCCACTGTTATTTCTCCCCCACACAAAAACAGAAAATGCTGGAAAAACTCAGCAGGTCTAACAGCATATGTGGAGGGAAAAAAGAGTTAACGTTTCGAGTCCGTATGACTCTTCTTCAGAGCTAAAGAGAAGTAAAAAGGTGATGAAATTTATACTGTTGGAGCAGGTGAAGCTGGACAGAAGGCCAGAAATGGGTGGAGGCAAAGAGAGATTGACAAAGATGTCATGAACAAAAAGATAAAAGGGTGTTAATGATAATGATACTGGCTAAAGAAGGTGCTGATTGTGGCTTTAAGGTCAGAAAGCAGAATGTGATAATAGGAAGACAAGTGTAAGCACTCTGGAAAGAACAACATGAACAAGTGACAGATGGTCTTTGTGGGAGTGGGGTGGGGGAGCTGACAGCAGTGGGAAAAAGATTGAAAATAGGATAAAAGGTGGGGATAAAACAATGAATAAAAATGAAAATAAATAAAAACAAGTGGATAAAAAAATAAAAATTAAAAAATGAAAACGAATATTGAAAAAAGGGGTGAAGATGTCGAACTCAATGTTAAGTCCGGATGACTCTAAAGCACCTAATCAGAAGATGAGATGCTGTTCCTCCAGTTTGCATTGGGCTTCACTGGAACATTGCAGCAGGCCAAGGATGGACATGTGGACATGAGAGCAAGATGGGGTGTTGAAATGGCAAGCGACGGGAAGGTCTGGGTTACGCTTGCAGACAGACTGAAGGTGTTCTGCAAAGTGGTCACCCAGTCTGCATTTGGTCTCTCCAATGTAGAGAAGACCACACTGGGAGCAGTGAACGCAGCGACCAAATTGGAGGAGGTGCAAGTGAAGTGCTGGGAGGGGGATAAGGTGTTTGTGGTGATGGAATCATATGCCCCATCTAGCTTATCTCAAGTGGCATGTTCCCAGCATAATATACTGGAACCGAGAATATGTTGCAGTGGTGTCATTGTCACTTTCAAGTACTGCCCTCCATGCAACATTCTCAAACACTGATGTGCAAGTCCACCGATATGCATCATCTCCAGGATGCACCCGAATTATTTGTGGCAACATCAACATCTTTATTTTCCGGAGCAAAGGGGCTCAGGGGCCTGACATGCCGACGTGTAAAATGACATCGATGATGTCAGGTGTGCGTCCCGACATCATTGCACGTCAATTCAATATTTCGTTCGGCGGGCACGCGCCAGAGGAGGCTGTGCACCCGCCAAACTGTCAATGGCCTATTAAGGCCATTATAAAAGTAATTAAACTAGTTAACAACGCTACCTGTCCAACCTTAAGAGCTCAAGCGGCCTTCGCGTTTTTCAGGAAACCTCATCCACCTGTGAGATGAGGCTTCCTGAAGCTTTTATAAAATAAATAAATACATTTTCTTAACTTCACAAACATGTCCCAGCTCATGTGACACTGTTACATGAGGGGGCATGTTTAAATAAATTTTTACTTTATTTATTAATAAGTTTTGTCACCCATTTAAGCTCAGAGGCAGCTCTGTGCCTCAGAGAAATTGCTGTGTTCTTTCGCGTGCATGTGCGAAAGAGCACAGGCCCCGACTCTCCCTCCTCACCACCACCCCCCCCCAGCCCGCACAGGTAGCGTTGAGCGCTACTGGCCGCGTGTTATGCTGGGTGGGCCTTAATTGGCCCGTTTGCATAAAATGGCAGCGTGCAGCCGATCGCGTGCGGCGATCAGACCCGTGCCCACCCCTCCCATAGGAAAAATCTTCCCCCAGGTTTGCCTCACAATGGGTCAAGTCTTCCATTCTGTTGGGGGTAACAAATTAGTAGTTGCAAAATCTCCACACTTCCAGGACCAAAGGCCTATTGACAGAACCATCTTGATAAAACTCCCCTAAATCCTGACGACAATTCAGGCATCCAGTAAGACATCATTCTCACTTGGAAGATAGCAATTGCCTTTATGCATGGGCAGATCTCACAGCACTGACGGCTGTAATAAGTAGATAGCACAGAGGCAGCAATTGAGAGCGATTTTCCCTTTTAGGATTTGTCTGGCATGCCCTTGACTCTCTTAAACCCAAACATAAAATCTCTTCCACTCAAGCAAGGTGGGTGCCTGATTGTCCACTGAACAGGTCAAGCCTTGGAAATGGAAATGAAAATGAAGGGGAAATGGTGGCATAGTGGTAATGTCACTGGATTAGTGATCCAGAGGCCCAGGACAAGGCTCTGAAAACATGGGTTCAAATCCCACAGTGGGTGGAATTTAAGTTCAATTAATAAAACATGAAATAAAAAGCTAGACTCAGTAATGGTCACTATGAAAGCATTGGTTGATTGTCGTAAAAACTCATCTGGTTCACTAATGTCCTTCAGGGAAGGAAATCTGCCACCCTTACCTGGTCTGGCCTACATGTGACTCCAGACACATAGCAATATGGTTGACTCTTAAATGACTCCCTCAGAAATGGCCTAATAAGCCACTCAAGTTCAAGAGCAATTAGGGATGGGTAAATGCTGGCACTGTCAGTGATGCCCACATACCACAAAAGAATAAATAAAAACAAATAGCGCTTTGCAGATAATTGCTCAGGCACTTCCTCTTGAAATTTTTGGTATCACTTCCACCTACCCTAAAAAGTATTACTCCAGAACAGAATTCATAAAAACTTTGCTATTCAGTAAGGACCAAAACTCTCACCCATGTGGGCTTATAAAGTAAAATTCTGAGAACTGTAGACCATAACCCTAAATCAAGGGCTTCACTTGCAGACCGCTGCAGGGACTTTGCATTTAGTACAACTGTTAGCAACATTATTCTCAATGACATTAGCAACTTTACCAGCTGTTGCACTCCAGTACTTGTGTAGAGACAAAATTAGTTCAAGGAATTGGTAAATACCTTCTTCTCTTCCCAAGTACCAAATCTTTGGGCTATTATTTTTGGAGTATTCATTTTTTTCTGTACAGGTGATTAGCCAGGTTTTACTAGGGTATAAGTTGCAAGCGAGAAAAACAAAATATGTTGTATAAATGGCTTCATCTTTGACAGAAGGACTCTGTACAGTTTGTCAGGCCTGTTAAGTACTGGGATAAGCTGACCAACTGTTTTGCCCTTGGAGGTGGAAAAGGTAATCTGTAAAAACTAAGGCAAGTTCATAAATCCAAAAGATTTACTGCACAACTCTTGCTTGAGACAAGAAAACTGCGGATGCTGGAAATCCAAAACAAAAACAGAATTACCTGGTAAAACTCAGCAGGTCTGGCAGCATCGGCGGAGAAGAAAAGAGTTGACGTTTCGAGTCCTCATGACCCTTCGACAGAACTTGCGTTCGAGTCCAAGATTGACTGCCACTGCTCTTCAAGAAATGCCTACCTCCTTGAAGAAGTTCTGTTCCACTCTGCGACAAGATTTCCGTATCTCTCTGTTGTCTTGCTCACCTTCTTTGCTTTCCATTTCCCTCCTAGTGTTTGACAAGGTGTTTACTAAAACCCGCTTTCACAGCCATATCTCCTTTCTCAGTGACTGTCTCCGTCTCCGACTTACCCCACGTGGATTTCAACTGAAATTCCACCCCTCATGTTTCGAACCCACCCAGGGTTACAGGTATCTCCGGGACATAAAACGTTTCTCAGACTGCTGTTCCCGTCACATTCTGAAATCCACACTCAGTGCCATGCGCCGCCATATGAACACACTCGACCTCTCCCTCCAGCAGCACCGCCGTACCCTTTCTCAAAGCTGCGCGTGCCCCCAGTTTCATTTTATCCTTCGGCTCATCCGACGCCTCAACAAGAAACTTTTTCTCTTTCTCTCAAGTGCTAAGGAACGCAAGCTACAACAACTCATCGACACCAACACCGATCTAGGACCCCCCACCCCTGCCTGTTCCTCCGTCCCCACCCTTTCTTCCAATCCCAACCCCAGCCGTGTATTCACTATACCCCCTGACCTTCCCCTCTCCGATGCTGAACGTTCAGTGCTCAGCAAAGGACTTAGTTTCACACCCTTATGCCCTCACCTCAATGAATTTCGGGCTCGGCATGATACTGAACTCTTCTTCCGCCGTCTTCGTCTCCGGGCTCACTCCTTTGGGCACGAGTCCTCTCCCAGTTCAACAGATCCTTTTACCCATCTCCAATATTCTCCCTCCACCTGGACCCCTCCCTCTGGATTCTTACCTTCTCTCGATCTTTTCATTGAGAACTGTCGGCGCGACATTAGTCGTCTCAATTTCTCTGGTCCTCTCACCCATTCTAACCTGTCTCTCTCTCAACCTACTGCACACCATTCTCTCAGGTCCAACCCTGACATTGTCATCAAACCCGCTGACAAGGGTGGTGCTGTTGTTGTCTGGCGCACTGACCTCTACCTCGCGGAGGCTGAGCGTCAACTCGCAGACACTTCCTCCTACCTCTCCCTGGACCATGACCCCACCACTGAACATCAAGCCATTGTTTCCAGGACTGTCACTGACCTCATCTCCTCTGGGGATCTCCCTCCCACAGCTTCCAACCTGATAGTCGCCCAACCTCGGACGGCCCGCTTCTATCTCCTACCCAAAATCCACAAACAGAACTGCCCCGGTAGACCGATCGTCTCAGCTTGCTCCTGCCCCACAGAACTCATTTCTCGTTATCTTGACTCCCTTCTCTCTCCCCTTGTCCAGTCCCTTCCCACCTACATCCGTGATTCCTCTGACACCTTACGTCACATCAACAATTTCCAGTTCCCTGGCCCCAACCGCTTACTCTTCACCATGGACGTCCAATCCCTCTACACCTCCATCCCCCACCAGGATGGTCTGAGGGCCCTTAGCTTCTTCCACGAACAGAGGCCCGAACAATCCCCATCCACCACTACTCTCCTCCGTCTGGCTGAACTTGTTCTCACACTGAACAATTTCTCCTTCAACTCCTCTCACTTCCTCCAAATAAAAGGTGTGGCTATGGGTACCCGCATGGGCCCCAGCTATGCCTGTCTCTTTATGGGGTATGTGGAACATTCCTTGTTGCAGTCCTACTCCGGCCCCCTTCCACAACTCTTTCTCCGGTACATCGATGATTACTTCAGTGCCGCTTCATGCTCTCGTCAGGACTTGGAAAAATTTATTAATTTTGCTTCCAATCTCCACCCCTCCATCATTTTCACGTGGTCCATCTCTGACACTTCCCTTCCCTTCCTTGACCTCTCTGTCTCAATCTCTGGTGATAGACTGTCCACCAATATCCATTACAAACCCACCGACTCCCACAGCTATCTCGACTACAGCTCCTCACACCCTGCTTCCTGTAAGGACTCCATCCCATTCTCTCAATTCCTTCGCCTCCGTCGTATCTGTTCCGATGATGCTACATTCAAAAACAGTTCCTCTGACATGTCCTCCTTCTTCCTTAACTGAGGTTTTCCACCCACGGTCGTTGACAGGGCCCTCAACCGTGTCCGGCCCATCCCCCGCGCATCCGCCCTCACGCCTTCTCCTCCCTCCCAGAAACATGATAGGGTCCCCCTTGTCCTCACTTATCACCCCACCAGCCTCCGCATTCAAAGGATCATCCTCCGCCATTTCCGCCAACTCCAGCATGATGCCACCACCAAACACATCTTCCCTTCACCCACCTTATCGGCATTCCGTAGGGATCGCTCCCTCCGGGACACCCTGGTCCACTCCTCCATCACCCCCTACTCCTCAACCCCCTCCTATGGCACCACCCCATGCCCATGCAAAAAATGCAATACCTGCCCCTTCACTTCCTCCCTCCTCACCGTCCAAGGACCCAAACACTCCTTTCAAGTGAAGCAACATTTCACTTGCATTTCCCCCAACTTAGTCTACTGCATCCGTTGCTCCCAATGTGGTCTCCTCTACATTGGAGAGACCAAACGTAAACTGGGCGACCGCTTTGCAGAACACCTGCGGTCTGTCCGCAAGAATGACCCAAACCTCCCTGTCGCTTGCCATTTCAACACTCCACCCTGCTCTCTTGCCCACATGTCTGTCCTTGGCTTGCTGCATTGTTCCAGTCAAGCCCAACGCAAACTGGAGGAACAACACCTCATCTTCCGACTAGGGACTTTACAGCCTTCTGGACTGAATATTGAATTCAACAACTTTAGGTGGTAAGCTCTCTCCCCCATCCCCACCCCCTTTCTGTTTCCCCCTTCCCTTTTTTTTCCAATAAATTATAAAGATTTTCCTTTTCCCACCTATTTCCATTATATATTAAAAAAAAAACCCACTAGAGCTATACCTTGAGTGCCCTACCATCCATTCTTAATTAGCACATTCGTTTAGATAATATCACCAACTTTAATTTTAACACCTATGTGTTCTATTGTACTATTGTCGTTGACATCTTTTGATGATCTGCTTCTATCGCTGCTTGTTTGTCCCTACAACCACACACCCCCACACCCCCCTCCACCTCTTTGTCTCTCTATCTCTCCGCCCCCCACACACACACCTTAAACCAGCTTATATTTCAACTCTTTCTTGGACTCGAACGCAAGTTCTGTCGAAGGGTCATGAGGACTCGAAACGTCAACTCTTTTCTTCTCCGCCGATGCTGCCAGACCTGCTGAGTTTTTCCAGGTAATTCTGTTTTTGTCTTGCTTGAGACAGCCTTCTCTAGAACAGTGTAATTATAGCCATGAGTTTACTTTTATTCTCTCTTCTGGTACAGCTACTTCCTTTCTGAAAATGTCATTTCTCTCAATTCCATCACAATTTTATTTATCATTTGCTTTGGTTGACTCCTTAAAACAAGCACCTCCAGTTTCTGCTTGTGCTGGTATTGTAGGCCATGAGGTAATATTGATTATAAGCATTGATGATGGCGTTTTACAGATGCTGTCTGTCCCATGAGCATGTTTACTCTTGCGACAGAAGAGACAAGATCTCTCCAACTTTGAGAGGGTGTCAAAGCTCTCTTTGAAGACTTTTCAAAGAGGTAGGTCCATAATTGATGTCTTTTGCTAGTATCTGTAGGTATCAAAGGTATGATTCAGGCATTGGTGAAGAGTAAAGGGTCTGCAAATTCCGCCTCAGGGACATTAAGTGCAGATTCTATTTGCCTGTGTCAAACAAATTGCAGTGTCACTGGCTGCAGTTTGTTCTGTTTTATTTGTTTGGTGATTTTTTAATGGTCCAGTGTTTTTTTTCCGACACTGGAATAATTAATCTCTTTACTTACATATGAAGGCTGAACAAATGAGGAAGATTCCTTCAGATGGAGCAGAGAATTTAAAAAGCTGTTTTGACTACAATGAGATATTAGCACAATGATATTCTGCTTTAATAAAGGGATCAGCAAAGTTTTTCTTATTGCCCATGGATTACTTCCTATTTAATGTAAATATAACTTTGGTCCAGATTTTGCAGTCAGCGGCAAAGCAATGGAATGAACTGTCGACCTTGAAGAAAGCTGCCCACAAAGGTCTGCCGATCTCTGTGGCAAGGTTTTCCCCTTTCCAGATGGTAGTTTAATTCTAGCACCAAGTCAAGAGGTTCTACAGGCATGTAACAGCAGTGATGTCAGCAAGTAGGGTAGCAGCCAACTGCACTCTCTCAGACAGAAAACCAGGGAATTAAAAACTCTGAATCCTTCTACTTTAAAATTTCAGAGAGCAAATTATTTTCGTTTTTAATCTTAATCCAAAGAAAAAAAACTTTAAAAAATACACTACTTTAAAATTGTGTGCGCTTTTTTTTTATCATAATGGAGAAATCTGGCATTGCACAAATATGAAATTAGCTTCTCAAGGCCAGTGGGTGACTAACAATTATTAAGTTGGCATGGCATTAAAAACCTCATTCAACAAGGTGTAACCTTTTCAAGGGTTTTTGCAGTGAGACTAACAGAACAGAAGTGGTCATTCTTGTCAGTTCAAGATTTTCCATTGGTTGTAGTCAGGGGTGCCTCAATGGTACACCTTCTGGAGAAGCACAGAATCGCTACATCTTCTGGAATTCCATGGTATTCTGCACATGATAATGAACATTGACAGTTTTGCTGTTTTTAATATTGTAAAATCTGGGCTTAGAGATTTTTTGAAAGTCTACAAGTCTTTTAAGGTCCCAAAAGATTGTTGAACAAATAGGCCATGAAATGTACATATTGCCTGTATATCTGGTGTGTGCCATACATCGGTATATCCTAGTCATAAGCATCTCCGCTACAACTTTTGGGATTCACAGGCTTCCTGCTGCTTAATAAAGCCAGTTATATGAAGTGTTTGTCACCCTGTGAAGGATCAGTGCTTTAAATAGGCAATGCAATCAAAATCTTGATAAACTTGCAGTGACAGGATGTGCGAAAAGGTGAAATATTGCATAGCAATTCTCATAGTTGTACTTTGTGATTCTCAGGCATTTTCCCAGAGGTGGAAGTGAAAATCGTATCACAGAAAAGTCTTGCTGCTGCCATTTCCTAATGCTTAGTCATGTTTTTGTTTGGCAAATTGAAGAAAACAAAAATAGCTTGACTGCATTTTGGTAAAGTGCACTAAACAGTAATTACCAACATAATAGTATTATATCTAAAGCACATTCACTAGATAGAACAATCACCATAGATAGATTAGTCAGACCAACCCTAACAATTACCTCAGAAATTGCAAGCCACTTATAATCAGTAGAAGGGCATTCCGCAATCTTAGCGTTGAGTATTATCACTTTTTTTATTCACATGGGATGTGGGCATCATTGATTAGGACATGACTTATTGCCTATCTCTAATTGCCCCTGAGAAGGTGGTGAAGCGCCTTTTTGAACTGCTGTAGTCCATATGTTTTTATATACACCCACAGTGCTGTTAGGGAGGGAGTTACTGGATTTTATCCCAGTGACGGTGAAGGGACTGTGATATATTTCCAAGTCAGGGTGGTGTGTGGCTTGGAGGGGAACTTCCAGGTTGTGATGTTCCCATGTGTCTGCTGCCCTTGTCCTCCTAGATGGTAGCAGTCATGAGTTTGGAAGATCCTGTCTAAGGAGCCTTAGTGAGTTCTTGCAGTGCATCTTGTAGATGGTACACACTGCTGCCACTGCGTGTTGGTGGTGGAGGGAGTGAATATTTGTGAATGGGGTGCCGGTCAAGTGGGTTGCTTTGCCCTGGATTGTGACAAGCTTCTTGAGTCTTGTTGGCGTTGCACTCAACCAGGCAAGTGGAGAGTAATCCATTACAGTCCTGACTTGTACCTTATAGGTGATGGGCAGGCTTTGGGGCGTCAGGAGGTGAGTAACTCACAACAGGATTCCTAACCTCTGGCTTGCCTTTAGCCACAGTATTTATAATGCTGGTTTCTGGTCAATGGTAACCCCCAGGATGTTGATAGTGGGGGATTCAGCGATGCCATTAAATGTCATGGGGCAATGAATTTTACTTAGATAAATATACAAACTTAGCATATAAGAAGAGAACAGCTGCATGAAGTTAAATATATATCAGCTTAAATGACATACCTCATGTTTTCAAAGTGTGCATTTACATTTCTAGTTTAACTTTGATGAAAAATGGTTCTAGCTTCACTTTGACACTAAACTTGTGCAAGCTCAAACCAGATGTAAGGCTCAAGCTGACTCTGGGGAGAAATGGAATGAGATTCCCTCCTCTGGAAATCTCATTCTGCTTCACCCTGAGGTCATCAGACTGACTTCAGATTCAGGCTGCATTTACGCTGTAACTATAATGTTGATACAAAGCAAAAGTATTTTATATTGATGCTACAGGTATCTAAATTCACCACAATTTTTTTGCTCTAGTATAATTTTTAGTGCATGGTAGAGTTTGAGCACCAATGTAGAATGAAGTTTGGGTGTTATAAATACCTGGCAATACTCCATTCTGGTTCAATCCGTAGGACAGTGGGATCGTCAATAAATTCAAACTGCAGGCTGTCCTCCATCTGAGCACGATCGACACTCACGGAAACACGCACAATTCCAGTACCATGAAGAGATGGGGCAGAAACGCAAACAACCTCAGACACAGATCTCCTTTGAAGAAAAACATGGAAAATAGTTTATTAAAGAATGCAGTGTAGTGTGTCTCTAGCAGTAGCCAACATTGCAGTTCTGCAAGAAATGCAGGCATGTTTCTTAATATGAAAAAGTACGGGATCAGTTCCTCACATCAGGCAGTGTATCTATGCCAAGTAACACAGTGATTATTAGGTACAGGTTTTCATGTACTATTGATAACCTGCAAATTCTAACAGCTGCCATCACTGTAATATTCCTATGCTTTTAAGAGCTGAGAGTGGTGTTTTTGCTGTTATTTTAGGACTCGGATTTGTACTTTAGATTAGCACATTGAGAAAAAATTTTAAGCACATTCATCAATGTGATGCATATTTTTTGCATTGCTGAATTAATACTTCCTGCCTAAATCAGTACATGTCCACAAATTATTTGCAACTAAAACAGTTACATATCAGGCTAACTTAATTAAAAAGGTAGCATTTGCAGCATTATTGCATTGGTTCGGAAATATAGAACACTGAAGACGAGATCTGTCTGCATGATTTCATCATTCTTAGCAACTTCAAATGCTGGAAGGAGTTCTTATGTAGCTCATTACCTCCGCCACGGAGGGTGGGTGAAGGTCAAGTTTTAACCCATTTGTTAGTCTGTTAACAGTATATCTCAAAAACTAATGGACCGATTTCAATGAAACCTAATACACAGATAGGATATGTCCCAAGGAAGAGCTAGTTAGCTTTTGGAGAAATATGAATCTGGATCCTGTTCTTTTTAAAGGATCCATTAACATTGAAAGATAGGAACTTAGGTTGAGTAGGCCAGTCAGCCCTTCAAGCCTGCTCCACCATTCAACTAGCTCATGGCTGATCATCTACATCAATGTCATTTTCCCAAGCTATCCCCATATCCCTTGATGTCATTAACATCTAGAAATCTATCAATCTTTGTCTTGAACATGCTCAATGATTGAGCTTCCATAGCTCTCTGGGGTAGAGAATTCCAAAGATTCACTACCATCTGAGTGAAGAAATTCCTCCTAATCCCAATTCTAAATGGTTTGCCCCTTATTCTGAGACTGTGTCCCCTGGTTCTACAGCCCCCCAGCCAAGGGGAACATCCTTTCCGCATCTATCATATCTAGCCCCTTAAAGATTTTGTAAGTTTCAATGAGATCACCTCTCATTCTTCTAAACTCTAGAGAATACAGGCCACACTTCTTCACTATCTCCTCATAGGGCAGTCCCACCATCCCAGGAATTAGTCTGGTGCACTCTCTCTATGGCAAGTATATCCTTCCTTAGATAAGGGGGCCAAAACTGTACACAATACTCCAGGTACAGTCTAACCAAGCTTCCATACAATTGAAGCAAGGCATCTTTACTCCTGTACTCAAATCCTCTTGCGATAAAGGCCAACATACCATTGCCTTTCTGATTGCCTGCTGCACTGGCATGTTAGCTTTCAGTGACTTATGAACAAAGGCACCCAGGTCCCTTTGGGCATCAACACTTCGCAATCACTAATCATTTGAGAAATATTCTGCACCTCTGTTCCTCCTACCAAAGTGGATAACCTCACACTTATCCACATTATATTCCATCTGCCATGTTCTTGCCCACTCACAGTCCAAATCCCCTTGAAGCTTCTTTGCACCCTCCGCACAACTCTTATTCCCACCTAGTTTTGTGTCATCTGCAAACTTGGAAATATTACATTTAGTCCCCACAACAAAATAATTGATATGGCCGCCAATGCTGGCAGCCAATGTGTGCACTGCAAGATCACAGTCACAGAATTTTAACGGTACAGAAGGAGGCCATTTGGCCCATCATGTCTGCACTGACTCTCCAAATGAGAATTTATGACCTAGTGCTATTGCCCTGCCTTTTCCTCATACTTCTGCACATTGTTTCTATTCAAATAATTATCTGATGTCCTCTTGAATGCCTCGATTAAACCTGCCTCCACCATATTTTCAGGCACTGCATTCCAGAGCTGAACCACTCGTTGAGAGAAAAAGTTTTTCTCATGTCAAATTTGCTCCTTTTGCAAATCACTTTAAATCGGTGCCCTCTGGTTCTCGATCCTTTTACGAGCAGGAACACCTTCTCCCTATCTACTCTGTCCAGCCCTTCATGATTATGAACATCCACATCAGATCTTCTCTTAGTCGCCTTCTCTCCAAGGAGGACAGTCCCAATCTCTCCAATCTATCCTCATAGCTGAAGTTTCTCATTCTTGGAACCATTCTTGTAAATCTCTTCTGCACTCTCTCCAATGTATTCCCAACCTTCCTATAATGTGGCATCCAGAACTGTACACAATACTCCAGCTGAGGTCTAACAAGTGTCTTACATAAATTCAGCATAACCCCCTGCTCTTGTACTCTATGCTCCTATCAATAAAGCCTAGAATACAATACGCTCTCTCCACCTTCAATGATCTGTGCACATATACACCCAGGTCTTTCTGCTCCTGCACCCCCTTCAAAATTTCACCTCTTATTTTATATTGTCTGTTCATGTTCTTCCTACTAAAATGTATCACCTCACACTTCTCTGCATTGAACTTCATCTGTCACCTATCTGCCCACTCCACCAACATGTCTATGTCCTCTTGAAGTTCCACGCTGTCCTCCTCGCAGTTTACAACACTCCCAGGCTTCGTATCATCTGCAAACTTTGAAATTATCCCCTGCACACCAAGATCTAGATCATTAATATATATCAGAAAAAGCAAGGGTCCCAATACCAACCCCTGGGAAACTCCACTACAAACCTTCCTCCAGCCCAAAAAATATCCATTGACCATTACTCTCTGCTTCCTATTTTTCAGCCAATTTTGTATCCACATTGCTGCTGTCCCTTTTATTCCATGAGCAAAAACTTTTCTCACAAGCCTTTTGTGTGGCACTGTATCAAATGTCTTTTGAAAATCCATGTACACCACATCAACAGCATCACCCTCATCGACCTTTTCTGTTACCTCTTCAAAAAACTCCAGCAAGTTACTTAAACACGACTTCCCCTTTAGAAATCCATGCTGGCTCTTCCTTATCAACCCATATTTTCCACGTGACTACTAACTCAATCCCGAATAATTGCATCTAGAATCTCGCCCACCACTGAAGTTGAAGTGACTAGTCTGTAATTTCTGGACTTATCCTTACAACCTTTTTTGACCAAGGGGGTAATGTTTGCAATTCTCCAGTCCTCTGGCACCACCCGAGTCTAGGGAAGACTGAAAGTTCATGGCCAATGCTCCTGCAATTTCTACTCACTTCCTTCAATATCCTTGGGTGCATCTCATCCAGTCCTGGTGCCTTATCAACTTTAAACACCGACAGTCTAATCAACATTTTCTCCTTATCAATTTTGAGCAGCTGGGGCCCAAGTACTAATCCTTGCAGTACCCCACTAGTCACAGCCTGCCAACTTGAGAATGACTCATTTATTCCTACTCTCTGCTTTCTGTCCCTTAACTAATGCTCAAACTATGCCAGGGATTATTACCCCCATCCCATGTGTCTAATTGCGTTTACTAACCTCCCGTGTGGAATTTTATCGAAAACCTCTGAAAATCCAAATACACCACATCCACCCGTTCCCCTATCTATTTGGCCTGTAATATCCTCAAAAATCTCCAACAGGTCAAACATGATTTCCATTTCATTAATACATGTTGACTCTGCCCAATCAGATAACGATTTTCTAAGTGTCCACACTTTATAATAGATTCTCACATTTTCTCTACTACTGACATCAGGCTAACAGGTCTGAGGTTCCCTGATTTCTCTCTCTCTTTCTTAAACAGTGGGGTTACATTTGCTACCTTCCAATCTGTGGCACCATTCCAGAAATATAGAATTTTGAAAGATGACCACCAATGCATCTACTATCTCTATAGCCACCTCTTTCAACACTCTAGCATGTATATCATCAAGTCCCAGCGGTTTATCAACTCATCCCAATTAATTTCTCCAATACTACTGTTTTTAGTAATACTAATTTCCTTCAGTTCCATGTACTCACTAGTATCTTGGTTCGCTATTATTTCTGGGATATTTCTTGTATTTTCCTACACGAAGACAGACATAAGGTAATAATTTGGCTTCTCTGCCATTTCACTTTTCTCCATTATAAGTTCCCCTGTCTCTGCCTGTAATGGACCCACATTTGTCCTTGCTAATCTTTCTCTTTTTACATAGCAATAGAAGCTTTTATAGTCCATTTTTATGTGTCTTGCTAGTTTACATTTATATTCTATTCGCCCTTTATCAGTTTCCTGGTCCTCCTTGGCTGAATTCTAAAATGTTCCCAATCCTCATGCTTACTACTTTTTTTGGCAACTTTATGAGCCTCTTCCTTTGATCTAATAGAATCTTTAACTTCCTTTGTTAGCCACCGTTGACTCACTTTTCCTGTTGGTTTTTTGTGCCTTAAAGGAATGTATATTCTATTAATTCCATGTATTATAGTATTAGTTCTTTAAATACTAGCCATTGCTTGTCTATGGTCATACATTTTAATGTGTTTTTCTAATTCACTACAGTCAACTTGTTCCTCATAACTTCATTGTTTCCTTTGTTTAGATTTAAGACCCTAGTTTCGGATTGAAGTACATCATTTTCAAATGTAATAGAAAATTTCTATATATAATGGCCACTTTTCCCCAAGGGTTCTCTTACAAAAAAATTATTAATTAGCCCTCTCTCATTGTATCATACTAGATCTAAAATAGCCCGTTCTTTAGATCAACATACTGGTCTAGAAAACCATCATCTCATACACATTCCAGGAAGTTGTCCTCCACAGCATTAGTGCTCATTAGATTTACCTTGTCTATATATAGATTGAAGTCTCCCATGATTACTATATTCCCTTGTTACATGCACATGTAATTTCCTGATTTATCCGATGGGTGAATTGATTTTTAAAAAAGTATTTTGTCGTTAGTTTCATTTGGAATGTTAATTGTTTTAGAATTTTTCAAATAATCTCAGCTGCTGTGGTGGAATTTGTCACAGCTGTCAAAATGTGAACAGAGTTTTCAGAGCAGGTTGCTGGATGTGGATTGGCTTGAAACCTTCTCAGTGAGATGGAAGTTCTTATTAAAAGATTTCTTTTTTCATCTTTGTAGTCACAGAGCATCAACAAGGCAGGGAAAAGCCTTAAGGAAGGGTTGCATAATTGTAATAATGTTGAGTTAACTCAGCGTGGTGAGGTGTGCACTCTACTGAGTTGTTGTGATCTGGAATATTTTGCGGTAAAATGGTACTTTTCACAACTAGGTAAATCTCAGGCATCTAGATTGCATTATGAATCTAATAAAGATTTAGAAATACCATTCTGGCTCACTGATGCAGTTGATTATATATATATATATATATATATATATATTTCCCTTCTCACATATTTACCCTAATTCTTAAGATAGCGTCTAGTTTTCTATTCGCACTTAGTTATGTTATCTTATGTTGCATACTTGGATCTCCCCTGGGATTGCTCATGGTGTTTGGAGATTCAGTGGGTATATGATGTTTCATTGCCACCTTGGCTTGTCCCTTTAATGATACTGTTCAAGTTATCTCTGGGGGATTTCAAATAATTATGGCAGCTTGTAAGTTGCCAAAGTCAATTTCATGTCAATAAATCGCTTGAAACTTTCAAGCTGCAGGTAATAAGAACCCAGGATGAAATATTGACATTCTCCCTCTCTTTTAACGTAAATAAAAAAAAATTCCCACAGCTTATAAATTGGACATTCGCTTACATACTCTTAAGCACCAATGAATGAGATCAATAGTGCATACTGATTGATGAGAACTGCAATTAATACATTCAACAAAAGCAGACTACAGTTATAAGCTTTGCAAAGGGAATCATTAATGTAATGCAGCATCACAGTGATAGTTCTATTATGTTCCAAGGCTATTACTGTAGTGCTGAGGTTTTCCACTGTAGTATATGATAAAGAACATTTGTAAATTTGGAATGCACACACTTCAGTAGAAGAGCTAGGGTATCCAGCAAGCCTCAGGCGACCCATATGCAGCATTACGGTCGGATGGGTTATATAATAAAGACTGTATTTTGTGCTACTACCACCCGTCTGAGCTACTCCGAATTCTTCAGTAATTAGCTATTCAGATTATTATTAGCCTGTCAGGACTATTTTCATGTAATTCTATTCTGTTCAAGTCTGTTCATCAGAGGAGATTGAAAATAGAAAGCTGTAATTAGTGTGGATCTCATTAAACTCTTCCAGCCTGTGGCGCTCAGCCAGAAATCAAACCACATTATTTCTAATGGAATACAGATCGGCTCTATATTAAGAGTTTATTGACTAACATACTGTTCTGTGCCTGTGTACAGACTGAATCTTTCCTTAATATGTTGCGATGGTCAATAGCTTCATATTGTACACATGGCATTTCTTGCTCTGAATCAGCACTGGCCAAGGCATTTTGCAAACAAATAAAAATTCCCTTGCTTTCTCTCTCCCACATTTAAGCTGCTTCTTTAATTACTAAGCAATAAACACATCAAAGAATATCCTTGTTAGTCAATAAAATCTACGCAAATTTCTCAGCAGTTACCACTGCAAAATCATTTTTTGCAATTTCCCATTGCTTGAAGTACAGAGTGAGAACTTTTTAAGACTACTTTCTCTTTTATTTTTGTAATTGTGCTCCAATATATCCTATATGTAGAATTCCTGCAGCCTAAAAATTTTACTGTAAAATTGTAGAAACAATGTAAAAACTGAGGCCACGATCAGATCAGCCATGATCTTATCGAATGGCAGAGCAGGCTTGAGTGGCCAAATGGCCTACTCCTGCTCTTAATTCTTGTGTTTAGCCGTCATCGAGCACTGCACCAATATTGGAACTCTTCCAAAGCAGCAAGCTTTCAATCCTAAGCACAAGCATAGTATAACCCTTAACTTGGAATCAGTTAAAGGTTGTAACCAAATCACAGGGTTTAAATAACATTATGATCAACAGAAGCTCTACTCTCATGATTTTTGATATCACCAGAATAACGTGATTTGGTTACAGCCTCGTGAAACACTTCCACTTAACTCTCAAGTACCCATTCTCAGTCTTTTTTTTCGTTGCTGAAACAAAGCTGCATCACTGAGAGCTGGCAAATCCAATATCTGAAAGCAATTTATGTTTTAACACAATTAACAATAACGTGTCCAAACACAGCAAGGATTTTACTTCACAGCAGTGTCAGAAATTTTCTCACAATCCTATGGCCATTGACATACCTGCTGACACTGCCATTCACAAAGCTTCAGCACAGGCATGTTGGCCACTGAGAGCATGTCCCCCACCCGTCTTGAGTTGAATAGTAATAGGAAGCTAAAATAAAAAGATACCGCACTGACAATGTCATTGGTCAGCTTCACCAAGACTGCCAAGTGGAACGCCTTCCACCTGCTCTTTAAGACACAGGACATAAGATCAATTCCCTATAGCCAGTGGGGATCTTTTGAACTTAGAACAAAGGAACAGCAGTTCCAAGGTCAAGCAGTGCTGCCGATTGTAAGAATTCATGTGAAGATGAGGTCCTCCATGCAAAATGGTGAAAATATGGTCCTTACTTGAAATGATAAAAGCTTCATTTTTATACTGAGCTAGGTGAGGACTGGCTGTGGTGGTGTGGGGGAAGGGGGGAAGATGGGATATAACAATTTGGGTCTTTGAAGCCAGCAATCAGATGCACTTCTGGACTCCCACTGGATTTTCTTCAAGGCAGTATACTTTATCTCAAATTTACAGGAAGATATACCAGCCATCAAATGGTCAACTTAGAATACAGTTGCTCAATTTGTTTCAATTTGTACTGACAGGAGACTGGATTGAAATCAGCCTAACTCGTTTTGTTTAGGATTCCGTTGGAGTGACTTTTGCAACTGTATGTGCTGGATCTGAACCGTGGACCCAGAAACAAATGGGCAGTGTTGAAATCCACTATATTTAAACTTAGAAATTAAGATAAATTTAACTTCACGCAAAGCTTGTGTTTTACTGAAATGCTTATAGTGCAGTTCTAAGCTCTGATTGACATGAAGTTGAACTGACTAAATATTTTTGACGAGTCTGTTCAAATCTTAATTCCACTGTATGTGCTTTATATGTTCTTTCACGTGAAAAGACAGATGAACCTGCTGCAACAACACAAAAGCAGCAGATTGTGGAGGCTAAGAATATAAAATATGAATAAAAAATGTTGGAAAACTCAGGGCAGGCAGCACCTTATGGAGAGGGAAACAGAGTTAATGTTTCATGTCGGGATAACCTTTCATCAGGTGAGATGTGCTGTTCTATCAAATGTTTAAAGGTGCATAAAAATAACGTCAGTCTAAGCACAGATTTAAACTGCTTCGAGGCAATTTGTTCAAACTTGCAGAAAGCACCAGTTTGAAGGTGCAAGAATTAAACAAAAACAGTGTGACAATCAAGATTACAAGACAAATATCAACCCCATTACCTACAAGCCATCCTCGTATTTTTATCTTCCTTTTTTCTTTGAGCCTCTTTTGAAAGACAACAATGACAGGACTTAGCCATTAAAAAATGATACTCCACCAAAAAAAAGTTTAAAATTGCAGTATTTATCAATCAGCTTCTTTTAATCTACAAGGCAGGAAATGTCAGCTATGTAAAATGTTTCACTGGGACCAAGGAAAGGGTTTTTATTTTAAATGTTGAAGTAATGAAATCAGAGGGGAATTGTCATTCAAATACAGTATAGACCAATGACTTAAATATAAAAGATTAGATTTGACTCATTGGAGCCCAGAAGAATTGACTGTCATAAGTAAACGGGAAGCATTAATGGCTTTGTTGTAGGTCTAATCTCTACTTATTGGGTGTAAGTGCAGATATCCTTGCTTGAAGTGACCAGCTGCAAAAAGGGAACACTGGACAGAATCTTGAGTGCGTTTAAAAAAAAATCATCAAGCTTTGGAATCATTTCCAGGCCCTGACCCTACATTTACTGTCAGGGCACACATCTGGAAGCTCATCCTGGAGGTGGCCAATTAAATGGCTGCCTTTGGGTCTGCTGTCCAATTATGGGTGTTGGGAGAGTTCCTGAGGCTTCAAGCTCTTGAAGTTCCTGCAGCCTTGGAAAGATGGTAGTCCCCCAGTAGGAATGGGCACTGCCCCTGCATGAGGGGAAGCATGAATCTACATTTGGAAAGGTATTCAGTTTAGGTAAAACAAACGATGGCCACAATTGCCAAGGGAAAAGGATAGCTGGCGGCCACTGTTGTGATCTGCTGATCGCTGTGCCTCTGGTGGGAGGTGGGGAAGAGGCTGCTGGGTGGGGTGGAAAAAGTGCGTCAGGAAGATGCTGCTGGGTGGGTAGCCTCCACGAGTGATGAACCCCCCCCCCTCCCCTGCCCCAAATGCCAGGAAAATGCTGCTGGGTGGGTAACTTCCACTAGTCATGACACACCCCTCTGGGAAGATGCTGCTGGGTGGGTAACCTCAACCAGTGATGAACCCCCCTGCCCTCTGGGAAGATGCTGCTGGGCGGGTAACCTTCACCAGGGAGGGATGAACTCTCCATCCTCCCCACCTCCCCTCTCCTCTGGGAAGATGCTGAGGGGCGGGTAACCTCTACTAGTGGCAACCTGCCTCTGGAAAGATTACCTGATGCTAATATTTCTGACTTTGCTCCCAGTCCTGCCTTTAAGCTTGCCCCTGTGGAACTGGGAAGATTCTGCCCATTGTTTTAACAGGAAAGAAAGTGGTTAAATTTTTACAATACATTTTGCTCTATCACCTTAAGCATATATTCTGGCTATACCTGAACAGTATGGGGCCACTGTGCATTGTTGCCTGATCGTACATAGGAACAGGAGTAGGCATTCAGCCACTTGAGCTTGCTTGTCATTCAATTAGATCATGCCTGATCTGTGCCTTAACCCCATTTACCTGTCTTTGTTCCATATTTCTCTATAACCTTACCTAATCAATCAATCTAACTCTTGAAAACTTCAATTAACCCACTAACCACAGACTTTTGATTTGTACTATCTTCTGTGTGATCAAGCATTTCCTGATTTCACTCCTGATTTTAAGATTATATCCTTTTAAGTTCCCTACATGAGGAAACAGCTTTCTTAATCGACCTTATCAAATACTTTTATTATTTTAAACATCTCAATTAGATTATCCATCAGTTTTTTTAAAACTGGAGGGAATACAAACAAAATTTATGCTCTATACAACTGAAGCATAGCTTCCTCTATCTCCAGAGGACTGGAATGAAAAGAAAGGCCAAATTCCATTAGCCTTTTTGATTGATTTTTAATCTGGCCACGAGCTTTTAAGTGATTTGTGTACATGGACACCCAAATATCTTTGTTCCCCCACAGATCCTAGTTTCTTACCATTTGGAAAATACTCTTAGTTGTCTTTCTTGAAACCAAATTGGGTGACCTCACAACTCTCCATATTGAATTCCATTTGCCATAGTTTATCGACCCACCTCCCTTTGTGACTTTCTGCTTGCATCTGTTAAACACAGGGTCTTCTTATCTGTCTTTGGACTGAATCCAATGCAGGCTTGAAAGGTTAATGCTTCCTTTATCTTTGCTAATTGCAAAGGTTTACATGATCAGTAGAGCTAGAATCAATCTGGAAGTACTGGCAACCCCATTTTCTTGGACCTTAAATTGATGAAAATTATTCAAAAACATCTGTTTGCTTGGATCAATGCTACTATTGGTTGTAATAACAGAGTGCTGGGCAAGTTTTGTTCCTTTTAGTTTATGATTGACATCTGAAATTGTTGCCTGTTCTATTTCCCTGCAATTGATTATAAATTATAGCATGAGATGCTTGCCCTAATCATATCACAATAATTAATATCTGCCTTAAGATATCACAATCATTAATATCTGCCTTAAGATATTTGAATGATAGAACCCATTCACTTTGGTTGATATCAACCATGTCAATTATTTTCAGCACAATACTGATCAAGTTTTCTCACCATTTCTGCATAGACATAATATTAAAATAATATTTAAAGGTAAAGCTCACATCTTAAAAGATAGTTAAACTTTGAAGTTTACTCTTAATTATTTTTTAATATCTGAT
Source organism: Carcharodon carcharias (assembly GCF_017639515.1). NCBI lineage: Eukaryota > Metazoa > Chordata > Chondrichthyes > Lamniformes > Lamnidae > Carcharodon > Carcharodon carcharias. The sequence goes on from NC_054475.1 coordinate 24,262,942, forward strand.
CCCGCCAATGAAAATAATTATTCTCAATGATTCATTAGTTCCAATCGATCTGTAAATTGGGGATTTCTGAGATTTGCAGAAATGGTGTTCAAGCAGGTTGCTCTCAGTCATGTAGAATATATTAGTTTGATTGCAATTCAGCTCACTCAATAAATTAAAAAAACACTTTCTTTCACTTGAACAGTTCCAACTCAGTGCTGAACAATCCTCAAGCTTCCGGAATGAAAATAATTCTGTTTCGCACTTGCTTTTTTCCCTCACCTGTAAAACTCACAGGTTTGATTCCCAAACAGCACATTGACATTGCTGCCAGCTCCAAGGTATTTTCCAGTAATTGTTACCATCGTTCCCCCAGACTCGGGACCTCGATTCGGGTTCAGGTTCTCCAGAGAAGGCTTCTGTCAAAAGGAGGCGAGAAAACAAAGACACACATTTAAATAGAAATAGACAAAGACTGATTAAAAGTAAAATTACTTCTCCAGTTTGTTCCAACTGATACTATTAAGGAATTTATTTGCAAGATGTATCGCTCTTATGATAACATAACCAAAGATCCTTGGCTTACATTTATTTAACTTCCCTTCTTCTCCCTTCCCAAGGGCCTTCAGCAGAATCTACATATCTCTGAAGGCTGTCACCTTTGAAGGTTTGAAAAGAATACCTTCAATGACTGCCCTCTTTTTCATTTATTTAACTTTTACCGCCAGCAGTATCAGCTTGAATTATACAGTTGGTTTTGCAATGTAGGATTTCAGAGGCCACCTGAAAGGCCTTTGGAGCTGTATGTATTATCTTTTGGGATAATAAAAGGCAAAAAAACAAATTACCATAAATGCCTTGGGCAGTGGAGCAAATTCTTCAAATGAGTGAGCTTAAGTTCCATTTTTTTCCCCTGTTAAATGGCTAACTAACAAAAATAAATAATAGCTTCTGATGTACATTGAGAAAAGGTGATTTAAAAGGAATCTATTCACTTTGCTCTCACTTGCTCAACATGGTTCCAGATCTGGCGTATACCACCAAAGGCAGTCTGAATAATTTTAGTTCAAACAGTGTCAGTCAAATTTGCTTCACTAGAATAGAATCAGCCCCTCATTGTAATGCTAATCAAAGAATCAGAATATTCTTTGATGGTTGGGGAAACACATTTAACATGGAGGAAATAGAGAAGTTGTGAAATGTTTGGAACACTGTTGGTAAAAGAAGGTGGGAAAATGTACTTCAGCCTGTTTTTGCAAAATGTTGCATTTTTAAAAAGTGAAAAATGCCAACAAATTAATCATTCACAGCAATAAAAATGGTAATGATGATCTTATCTAATAAAAAAATATATTTAGGTTGGACAATTTGGTTATTTAACTATTTTGTACAGTCCAAAAATGACAGATTTCAGCTTTCACAGTAATTCCTGAAGACAATATTCTGAAAAGAATGCCTTCAACGATCCTCGGGGAAATCAATATTTTGGTACATGAAGACATTGATGTATGTGCATACCCGTGTAGTGTGTTTATACATACCATACACCGTTTTATCTGCCAACAATGAACCTGCAGTATCTTATGAAGAACTTCAGCAAAACTTTCAGCTTTCAGACTAAATCATATAAATTTTGTGTGTTGCAGGTGCCCCTAATACACAAATTAAAGTTATCTGATTTTGAATGGATTATTTTCCATTAAGTTCTGTACGCAGGAGCTTTATTTGGGCAAAACATTCCCAACTCACTTGATCTACAAAATTCTCACATGTTCATGGCAACTTAATATTTCAAGATGCTCAGAGAATCTTTAGAGTCATTGTAATGAAATGTGGGTTGACTTTACTTGGAGTTGGGGTGGTGAGGGAACATGAGGCAAAGAAAAGTAAGTAATTAGTGAAGGGAAGGGAGTGTAAAGAAACAGCAGAAGAACAATGTGGACAATAACAGAGACACAGATTGACACACAGATAGGCAGAGATACTGGCACACAGAGACAAACCAGGGGGAGCATACCACAGAAATACAGAAGACAGAGGCAACAACAGTAAAGATAGAGTGGGAAAAAGAAACATAGGGTGACCAGACATCCTGGTTTTGCCTGGACAGTCCCGGTTTTTCATTAAATGTCCCGGTGTCCAGGCAATTTCCTACAAATCGTTCCGATGTCCTTTTCTCTTTTTGTCAAATATAAACCGGGCCAGGGGGAGAAAATCTGTGCAAAATTTCGTTCTCCTTTTTAGACTCGCATCTCATTGCACGCAGCAGGCCTGTATTCCTCTCCTCACCGCCCACTTGATGTCGCAAGTGGGTTGTGTCACTACCTTTTTGGTGCTAATGACTCTGTTGCTGATGATGACTTTTAAACAATCTAGAGAACAGGGTTGCCAGCTCTGGCTGGACATATTTCAGGAGATGGCATCACATGACCATCTACAACTGCCCCTCCCCTGGACTCCTACCATTGGTCACCTAATATGTCAATCATCACAGGGCCTCGCCTGCCATGGCTTTTCAATGGTTTTTGACTTTTGAAAAACTGATCACCCTAGAGAAACATAAAATCTATACATGCAGAAAAGTAGGAACAAAGGAACACTGCAAAACTAAACTGCAAATCATAAACATATAATTTGGACTTGAAAAAAATTCTGCTTATGAACAGTGAACACAAGTAGGAAAATAAAGTTTCATTACTCCCCCTTTTCACAAAAATAACTGCAAAAAGTACAATGTTCACTGACAGTCAGGTTAGGACACAGGAGTGCTACAATTAAATGATAGTGTCTTGCATATTGTGTAAAGTCAGAAATTAAAAACATCTTGAGTATATTAAATGCTGATGCCAGTTAGGAACATCACACAAAGTTGTTATCGTGTCTCTTTGTCAGTACTTTAGAGTTGACCGTGACAATGGGAGCAGAGTAACTGAAATAGAAAGGTAACATACATCTAAGAAACCTTGGTAAAGGATTAAAGCTAGTCTATAAAGGGAAATAAATGAGATAAATCAGGAAGTGCGTATTAGGTGATTATAAAGTAGAAGTAAATTCTAAAATACAGTAGATTGTACAAAATCTACAAAACTTAATTTCTCCTTTTCTGCCCTGGGATGGGCTTTGTGGAAGAATGACATTTCTCAGCTGGTCACTGAGCCGCTCATTCTCAGATTAACTCACCACAAAGGTATACTGCTGTGACGACTCTGTCATAAATTCAGGCTTACACTCCCCAACGCAGAGCTGCACGGGACCAGATTCTTTGTGAGGCCTCGCCTCCCCCATTTCACACACAATTCTGCCAAAGAAAGCATGAAAGTAAGAACACAGAATTAGAACATATGTCACCTTCCAGCACTTATACGCGCATCTGCCGTTAAATGGCTGCTTTCTAATTTTACGCTGACATTTTCCACTGAAATAAATGAATGTTCCTTGGCAGAGAGTGGGACAGATTAAGCTGCTGTCACACTCCTGCACAACTAACAAATTGTCCCCTACAGCAAGTAGCACATGGCGAATTTCAATTATGCGGAGTAAAAAGAAAACATGAAAATATAACACTAAGATTAACTCCGGAAGAAAGGCAGTATGGTACAAAGCAATTTATTACAATTAACCATCACTTTGTCTCTCATTTTGTAATATTCCATCATTGCACACAACAGAAAGTAATGGCAGACTAGGCGAGCAAACTGAACAACAGTAAAAGACAGTCCCATCTCTTTAACAAACCACTCTAAAAGCAATTTATGAGAACAAACCACAAATTGCACTGTGTACAGAATTTTTTAAAAACTCAGTATGATTCTAAGACAGTTTTCATGAAAATGTTACTGCCTGTTTTAAGGTAGCACAGTACTTCTGTGCTTAGCATTCAACCATAGGCAAAGTGTAATACATAGGAAAGAATAATATGCTTTAATAGCACACAATTTGTCAAAAATCCAATTGAGGTTTTTAGTTAATGAAGTAGAATTAATGATGTACAGACAGTTCTTAATTTCCTCACTTTACGGAAGAACTAGATGCTGATGAATGACATAATATTTGCATGAATCAATTTTAGCAATGATGTTTTACTGTCACTACAGCATTGCACCTTTCTTGTAAAATCCTACAAAACTCTTTTCAGGGGTGATGCACTGAATTGGAAATTGCCGTAAGCAGGCACCTCGTTAACATGGAAATGGAGAACTGCTGATGTGGTTTTGCACAAGCCATTTGTGCCATTCCTGCTACTACCAAGCAGCAAAATCAGATAGCAACCCCCCCCCCACCCCCTACTGCCCCATCCATTACAAAGCCAACCTTTGAAAAACGAAGAGGGTTTTAATCTCTCCAAGCAAGCACTCTGCTTACACTGGTACGAAATTAATCTTAAAAACAGAAAGCAGCCATTTAGCAACATCCCATTTGATATTTCTCAAAGCTTAAATCTATTACAAGTAAAATCGATAAAACTGCAAGTTGTTGGTACAGGGGGCCCTTTCTCTTGGGAAAACTAAATAGGCACATTAATGATCCCTTTCCTCGCGTAGGTAAGATGACCTTTCAGACCATCTGCACAAAAATGTCGATGGTTTTATAGAAAGTTTCAAAGATATGGACATACTCAGCAGACCCGGCGGCACCTGTGGAGAGAGAAACAGCGTTCATGTTTCAGGGCTGTGACCCCCCCCCATCAGAACTTGAACCAGAATCAGGATCAGTTCTGATGAAAGGTCGCCCGCCTGAAACGTCCGGTGGGATTTTACGGCCCTGGCGTCAGTGGATTTTTGAATGGCTTGCTGCGCTTTATGACCCCGCCCCCGCCATGACAGGGCCATAAAATTCCGCCCGTTAACTCTATTTCTCTTTCCATAGACGCTGTCCGGCCTGCTGAGTGTTTCCAGCATTTTCTATTTTTATTTCAGATTTCCAGCATCTGCAATATTTTACTTCCGTGCTACTGATATTGGAATAGATTTTCCAGCCATTCACAAGCCAATGTTGGGTTTAGGACTCTGTGGTGATATCCTTGCTTCTAGTATCTGAACAAGTATTCCAAAATTTTCCTCCTACATGTTTTCAAACCCTGGTTTTACTTCAGGCTCAATTCTGAAACATACCATTATTGGTATAATTTAACAGTTCATACATTCCCCTAAATCAATGTTCCCTTTCTGGCATTTCTTGCCTGTTCTATGCTTTGCTAATGTTATGTTTGAAGCCAACACATTAAATGTTTGCATGGACTTGATGGCGTGTTGTATCATAATGACTCTATGGGCTGGATTTCACAAGGTGCTGCTGTGCCTACTACCTGCACCCCACCCAGCCCCCTCACTGGTGGGGGGAAATCCACCCATAATCCCAATGCCTGCCCTGCAGTAATATAATGCTGGGAGTGCTGATAATTGTTTATAAGGCGACAGCTCCACTCCCTTCTCAGGAGGGGGTCCAGCCTTTCAGAGCTGCCAACCAATTGGATGGCCAGCAGCCCTGCCATCCCAGCAGCACAGCCAGAAGTGGTGGCCACAGCTGGTACAACAGGCAGTTCAACCACACCGAAAAGACCAGATAAGACCGGGGTCAAGAGTCCTGGTGCAGGTTGTGAGGGGGACGAGTTCAAGAGGCTAAGGGCAGAGAGTAAAATAGCAGGGGGAGAGAGTGGGGTAGGGGATTACCTGAAGGAGGAGAACTACCTACGATGAGGTCAGGGGCCCCTAAAGGAGGTTGCCCCACTTTCCTTAACACCAGCCCATGCAGCTAACGCTGCTGGACTTCCTGCATGGCATGAGCCTCCCTCCGCCAGCTGTAAGTTCATTTGGCAGTGGGAGATGAGACTCTTAAGTGGCCATTAATTGGCTACTTAAGGGCCTCATAAGGCTAAAAGTGGGCAGGGTGCTCAATGCCTCTCCTGCTCCCCCACCCATGTATAATTTCAGAGATGTCTGGGGAACGGATAGGTGTCAGGAAGGCCTTCAATTAGGTCCCCCCACCAACCACCCCTTCAAGCACGTCACACCATGAATCAGTTAACAACGGAGATGGTGACACTGTGAAGGATAACAGCATTATCCATAGACAGGCAGCTGCTGGACAGACACTACTAAATGAAGCCTTCTCTTCAGGTATTGCTATGTTGCCGAACCTGACCAGTTTGTCTTCAGCTATGGTTCTGCTTGTCCATCACAAAATTACTGTGTTACTTAAAATAGCAGTAGAACTAATGGTAAGCATGCATTAGTCACAGCAAATGTTACATTTATTTTATTTATCCAGTAGAATTTCTTCAGGAGGTATCAGGCTGTATATATTGCACCAAGTGTTGGCAGACCAATATGGTTCACTTCATTTATTACACAGCTTGAATGCTTCAGACAAAGGTCTGGCCAAGGACCAGCACACTTCTAAAGGTCAATGTGTAAATGCACCAATTGAGTGTTCAGTCTGGCTGCTCCGTGACAGCTTTAATTTTGAACAATGGATTCATAAATCTTAGAGGATAATTTACTTCAGCGCATGAAATATTGGGAGAAAATCTTGATAAAAGGTACAGAGAGTGAATTTATATTAATGCTATTGCTTTAATTGACATATACTTCCTAATTAAGGTGTTTCTGAGAACAGATTCTGAATAAACACAGGTAGACACAACACTGAACTTAAGACTGTAAAAAGATTTTCTGTGTGCATTGTTCAACAAAATCATAAACCTGTTTCTAAACAGTACAATTCCCATATCACCAAGATAACGCAGAGTTCAAATCATCGCCAATAATCCTGGAATTAATTGAAAAATTAATTATAAGGCTAGAAATTATACTGAAAAATGCTTAACATACATGTACAATCTTTTGTCCATTAATTTAACAAAGGATTTAATTTAACCTGTAGGTTAAAATAATGAGCAGGGGAATATCACACATTACTTTTAAATGTTTGTCTGACAACAGTAATTTCAAGCCTATAATGTTTATATTGATTTTGAAATCTTATCTCAGAATTCAAAGCGTTAATCACTGGTTTTCATGAATACAAATGTTCATTTGGTTAAAATTTATTGAGATTCATTTCAGTTCCCAAAGGACATATGCACAGCAGGAAACTAGTCTAAACATGAAGTCTAAATAAATCACTTTCCTCATATAGAAATTATTTTTTTATGAGGGAGTTAACTCTTACAAAACTTGATTTATTTTAACCGTGAAATTTTTGATTTTTGGCACATTTTAGTGTCTGTAAGATAGTTTATTAATATCTACATGGTTAACAGTCCAAAGCCAGAGAGAATTCACTGTAACAGGACAACAGAATGAAGTGCAAAATTACATATCTGTTTCACCCTCTCTACAAGTTAATCCCTTACATCTGTGCTATCCTAATCACCAGAAAAGTATAACGGTCCAAAGGGGAAAGCCAGGGCACCAGTGTCAGGCAAGATTCAAAACATTTTTTTTTAAATTGAAAATTGTCTCCACTTCCAAGTGGATTACAGTTTCACAGACAATGGTAGATTAGTTAGATGGTCTTTAGCCAGTATAGTTATTGGGTGCCAATAATATATTTGGTCAAGGCCAAACCCAATCTTGTCCTTGTCTACGATTGTGACATTTTTGTTGTTGCTCTGGCTGAAACTGGATCACTCATGAAGGATGATCTTGGGTCCTTCTTGGTTTGTATAATCCAACCAGTTAATGATTTCAATCAATCACAAACTTCCTTGAGCAGGTTTCATATAAATACTGACATGATTCCAAGACTGGATTCATAAATTAAATTAAAACAACACAATTTTCTGAATTATGCCAGTGACAAATAATCTCATTAAATGCTCCAACAATGAGGAATTCCTTAGCTAGTTTCAACATTACCAGTGGTATTAATATCACTGTTCTGTGTTCCAGGCACATTATATCAATTTTTTTTTTTAAGTATTGGGTTTAAAAGCTTTAGAGTTACATTGTAATTGTTGCCAAACATTAACATAGCATTAAAACGGTTCAGTTTTGCTCATTATTAGAATACTATTGATAAAGCACATGAAATATTATACATTAACTGGCAGAATCAATATTCTATTTAATTAATTCCTGATAGAGTCAGATAAAAGTAATACCTGGCAGATTTATATGTTTTGAAGTAAAACATTATACCTTTCTGCTTATCCTTCATACCAGCACCAATAGGTTAGAACAGATTGTAATTCTAACTTAACAGAGCTTTATAATGCATTCTCTTCTTTTGTAATGTCCAGGAACATAATCAGAAAAACAATGAGCCTCACACAATGTCAATGTAATCGTGCTGAAAGATCGAAAATCAGTAAAATATTTTTCACTTGTTTCCCTTTTCTTAAATTCACAGCAGGTGTGTTCATTTTCCAGTTTAAAATAGTTATGGAAAATTCTGGCATGAACCAACATGCTCTGATCTTACCCAAATGACATAATAGCTTCTCAATTAGTGCACAGATCTGGGTTTGATTTTAAAATGACTTATGAGTTACTGAATTCTGAAGCTAGAGCATTGTTGCAGAACCTGGCTGCTCATAGATCGAGTCAAAAGACACAGTGAGAGATCAGGATGGGAAAAATGCAAGAATGATAGAATGATAGGATCAGAACATTTTTTGTTAAATGTCATAATCGTTAAGATATAGGGGATCCTGGGCTTTTAAATATAGATAATAGAATATAAAAGCAAGCAAGTCATGACAAACCTTCATAAAACACCAGTTTGGAGTGTTGTGTCTAATTCTGGAAATCACACTTTAGGAAGGGAGTGAAGGCTTTAGAGTGGGTGCAGAAAAGATTTATGAGAATGTTTCAAGAGGTGAGTTACATAGATAGATTAGAAAAGCTGGGGCTGTTCTCTTGGAGGAGCTGGTTTGTTAGAAGTGTTCAAAATGAAGAAGGGTCTGGACAGAATAGGCAGAGACAAACTGTTCCTATTGGTGGAAAGTTGAAGAATCTTTTTATGTAGTGAGTGGTCAGGATCTGAAATGCACTGAGTGTGTGCAGGACACAGATTCAAATATGGCTCTCAATAAGGAATTGGATAATTATCTGAAAAGAATAAAAATTGCAGACTACACAGAAAAGGCAGGGAAGTGGCACTAGGTGAGTTGTTCCTGTAGAGACCATAGGCATGATGGGCTGAATGGCCTCCTTCTGTGCTGTAACCATTCTATGATTCTATGCGGCTTGGTGTGAATATTTTTTAGTAATATTCCTGTGAATCACTTTGTGATGTTTCATTTGTTAACGACACCATATAATGCAAGTTGTTGCATTGCCATTTAGATGCACAATAATTGCTGATGGCGATAATGAGAAATTAGAAATAAGGTGAAACGCTGAATCTTTGTTGAGGTATACAGTAAAAGAAATTTGTAGAGCAGTGTTTCTCTAAACCTGAACATTAGAGAATAGATATGCAAAAAAAACCCCACAGACAATGATAGCCTTTGACCTGTAAGAACCTTATTTCAGTGCTTGATTTAAAATCTCACATGTGGTTGGAGACATATTTACTGCACTGTACAATGCCATTGATTTGATGTGAGCAAGTTCAGTCATGCTGCTGCTAAGCCTCAGGCGTCACAGCAGTGGCTCACAGAATTGGAGAAGAAATTTAAACGTACCACTAAATCAAATTCCAGAAATCTACAGGCACAGAGCCACTATTCCCCAGGGCTAATGACAATTGTCAATAAGAATGCACGGTCCCAATTTCAAAGCTGCTCATCATAGGGGGAAATCAGAAAGTTCTGAATGTCTTCTGATAGACTCAGAATCAACTATAGGCACGCTGGTGGAGACTTTCATCCTCATCATCGGAGCAGTTATCTGGTCCATTATTTCTTATGGAATAAAAATTGGATGGCTTCTATAAAGGATGGGTGATTCACTCTACTGGATTACTGTCCAGATGAAAGCCTACTTTATTGTACAAAGAAGAGACACCACCCTTGCTTGTGGCCCAGTGACAGCTGAAGCTCTTGTGTCTGCATGAACCCCAGGTGAAATTAAAAATAACTATAACAGGAGTGGCTATTAAGACAGTTAAACAAATTTCAGTCCATACTCAGTTCAGTACTGAAGTCAGTGTTGTGCTGGACCCAGTTGTTTTCTAGTGACAATTTCAAGTGCTAAAACATTTGAAAACTTCCACAGGAACATGTGAGCTGACAATGTGTAGGTTGCTATTTGTGAATTGTTATCAATCACTTAAAGTGCAAGTATTTAAAATTATGTAATCTTATGTGCTGGCAGGTAACAAGGATAAAACTTCAACTTTGGTTTCGGAGTCTGCTTTCTAAATTCCTCTAAAGGTTAACAGAAAAAGCTGCCAGGCGGGACAACTGGTTAATGATAAAAGCAAAAAAACTGCAGATGCTGGAAATCCAAAACAAAAACAAAAATAGCTGGAAAAACTCAGCAGGTCTGAGAGCATCTGCGGAGAGGAACACAGAAACTCGAAACGTTAACTGTGTTCCTCTCCGCAGATGCTGTCAGACCTGCTGAGTTTTTCCAGCTATTTTTGTTTTTCCACTGGTTAATGAACCTGGGAAGATTATGACACTTAAAAAAGTCAAATCAGTAGGGAATAAAGCTTGTGAAACTAGTTAATTTCCAAATTGTAGATTGAACTTACTGTTCAGCAATTATATACCCATCTAATATTGGGATACATTGCACTCCTGCCACACGTACACTGTTAGCAATGTCCAGGAAATCCAGGCCCAGGTTGACTCCATGGATGGTTACCCGTGTCCCCCCTTCCTGTGGACCAGACACTGGAGTTACCTGAAAAGGGCAAATAAATAAATTCAGAATAATCAATACAAGTATTATTTACTTATTCTATCAACATCTTAAAAGCATTTGAATAGGATGCCTGATGTGTTCATGTTCAATGTAATTTAAAAAAAAATACGAAGATAAGCACACAGAAATGCAAGGGGAAGAAAAAATGCCCACAGGTATTTGCTGAGGGTGCACTTACAGACTAGTTTTATTGGAAAGCTTTACTGAAGAATCAAACAGTCCTGACAGTGCTGTGATAAATAGCGCGTAGATAACCTATTGTGCTTTAATTTGCTGCAAAGCCAGCATTCCGCTTATCCGCATTGTAGAACTAACAGTTGCCAAGCAACAATAACACACGCGCGTACAAAATTACAACAGAGATACCAGGGATCAGTGAATTAAAAATGCTGACAGTTAGTCCTCAGGATTACATAGAGCATTTCAGTAATTGGAAAGCTAAAAAACAAATGCTTTTGTTGTGGGGAAGGTGGTGAGGGGGGTAGGAAACAAGCCTTCTTCCAATATCAAAACAAAAGCAGCTTTTTAATAGAAACCTCAGTTTATTCAGATGCTGTCATTAAGGGACACAGGTAATAGAGAGTTATATAAGTTTAATTAAGTTTGTGGGAGAGCTGAAAAAGTTTTCAAAATGGGAATGCGTTTGTTTGCCTCAAACTGTACAGGCCATCCAGTTTGCTACATTTGTTTAGAGACAACCCAGTGGTCATCTTGACTTGTTTTATTCAACACTGCAATTGTACGCAAGAAATATTTTGACTACAAGCACATGGGGGGAACAGAAACTTCCTGTTGCAAACTCTCCCTGTGCATTGCTGGTTGGTAAAAGAGAAAGCTCGGATGGTAAATTTCTATTGAAAATTACAAAATCTCGTTTACCCAAAGAACAGCCATGTCATACAGAGCAGTTTGCTTGATAAGTGTCCAAGCCACTGGACTCAATATTCTCCCCCTCCATCACCAGTGCATTATAGCAGTTCAATGCTCAGCCTAGAGAGTGCAGAAGTATTCTTGCCAGCACCATCCAAATTCAGTGAATGACCAAAAACACAGGCTTCAAGTAAAATTGCACAGTGCAATATTCATGTTAGCATATTTGTCTGCCATTCTTGGAGGAATCGAGTTTTTTTACTCTTTCATAGGATGTGGGTGTGGCTGGCTAAGCCAACATTTGTTGCCCGTTGCTAATTGCCCGTGAGAAGGTGGTGGTGAGTTGCCTTCTTGAACCGCTGCAGTCCATGTGGTGCAGGCACAACCATAGTGCTGTTGCGAAGGGAATTTCAGGATTTTGACCCAGTGAAGGACGGTAATATATTTCCAAGTCAGGATGGTGAGTGGCTTGGGGGGAATTTGTAGGTGGTGGTGATGGTCCCATGCATCTGCTGCCCTTGTCCTTCTGGGTGGCAGAGGTCAGGGATTTGGAAGGTGCTGTCAAAGGAGCTTTGTGAGTTACTGCAGTGCATCTTGTAAATGGTACACACTGTTGCCACTGTGAGTCGGTGGTGGAGGGATTGAACATTTAAGGTGGTGCATGGGGTGCCAATCAAGTGGGCTGCTTTGGCTTGAATGGTGTCAAGCATCTTGAGTGTTGTTGGAGCTGCACTCATCCAGGCAAGTGGAGACCATTCCAACACACTCCTGACTTGTGCCTTGTCGATGGTGGACAGGTTTTAGGGAATCAGGAGGCGAGTTACTATCCACAGAATTCCCAGCCTGTTCCTGCAGCCACAGTATTTATATGGCTAGTCCAGTTCAGTATCTGGTCAATAGTAACCCCCAGGATGTTGATAACAGGGATTCAGTGATGGTAATGTCATTAAATGTCAAGGGGAAATTGTTAAGTTCACTCTTGTTGGAGATAGTCATTGCCTGATACTTGTGTGGCACAGATATGACTTGGCCACACATCAGCCAAAGCCTGAATGTTGAGCTAAACATGAGTTAACCTTTCATCAAAGTAACAGAACTTACAAAATTTTGCACAGTGCAATTTCAATGCATGCGAATTTTATCTGTCAAACTATACTTGCTTTAAGAGTTGCCTCCGTTGGATAGTTCTTTGATGGTGTATTATTTTTTCTGCATTTAACTTGACTTAATTTCAGCAGTTATAATACATTGCAACCTAAACTTTGTGAATTGTGCATTTTTGATTTACTATTCTTCCAGGTACATTGTTCAGAATTGTCTAGTATCAAAATTCTGGGTTATCATCTGATTAGAGGTCCATGATCTGATTTCTTACTAACGTGCTTCAAATTTTCAACAATTAGATGGATCCTTTTATTGGTAAAGCTGCCCTCTGCAAAATCAGCCAGTGCCTTGAAAATAGAACAGCATATTTAACAGTGTACTGAAAAGGAGAAAGGCCAAAAGATCTGGGATTAGAAAATACCAAAATGTGTGAAACCACGCTCTGGGGAATGGGACAAATGGCGCTTTCCCAGTGCACTGCTACTTGCTGGAATTCACAAGAACTCAGCAGTCCATGGGTCACAACACTGGGGAGGTGATTTCATTGGTAAGACATTGAAATTTACTCAAGTTCTTTGTTTTTAATTAGGATCATGCCCGACTTCTCCTTGAATCTTGAATTGTAATAATTTCTAGTAAGCCATTTCTTTTCAGTCTCTTCCAAATCCATGGGCTGTCAGAAAACAACTCCGAGACAGCAAGAGGAATATTCAGCTTGTCGGGCGAGCGCGATCGATCTGACTAGAGCAGATGTGAAATCCACTCCTGCCCATAGCTGCCACCGGAGCAATCATGCATCGGCTGGCCAGTTAACAGCTGGCGAGCATGAAACTCGCACTGAGGCCCAGCGCTGCCGGGTGGTGGGAGTTTAAAAGCAGCTGCTTGAAGGTTTGCATCCGTGCAAGGACTGTGGGAGAGAGGATTTTTGGCAACTTAAAAGTAACATTGAAAACTGAAGTCAGAAAGTGAGGAGGAAAGCATGCCCGGAACAGAGCAATGTACTCCCAAGCTGGAAGCCGTGGCAAGCAGAGTGGATATGGCTGAAGCCAAACGGACCCCGCTTCTCTGATGGCTGCCTGCGGATTCTGATGAATGCGATCAGTCATTGATGGGAAATATTGTTGCCACGAGACAGCAAGAGGAGGCCTCCACACTTAACAAAAAAGGATTGGTCAGAGCTGGCATCTGTAGCCAGCAGGCAGGGGGGCACACAAAGGGCCCAGATGCAGTGTCTGAAGAGGGTCAATGACCTCCCTCGCTCTGCCAAGGTGAGTATTAAGGCCCTCAAATAACCTTGAATTAATTTATGTGTGTGCGGGCTTGTACTTGCTGGAGTTCTCAGATGTAAAGCCAAGAGCTTAAGTTGGCACATCTCCATGTACCCTTAAAGACTGCATAGGACTAGACAGGATGGCAGGCGTATATGGCAGGGGCAAGTCCCACAATGTGCTGGGCACCTAAAATCAGCGATATTGGGGAGAAGGATGGAATGTTTGCATTTACAGAAGGGGAACTCTGGAAAGCACTATTGCCTTTACAGGAGGAGAGGAGTCACAATGCCCAGGAGCAAAGACGATCTGGTGGAGAAGTACCAAACCTGACAGTGCTAACTCCGGCAGATTCTGGAGTTGGCGTGTGAGCATGGAGGGAGATATACTGATCACGGTGAGGCAGGGGTTTTGGAGGAGGGTAAGGGTCCCATCGACACAGAGGAGCTTGGGGGAAGGTATGAGAACTGTAGGGCAATGGTTGTAAGACTGACAGGTGAAATCCAATAATTCCTTATGTTGGCCCATTCAGAAGTCGTTGTTTAGCCAGATTTCCAATTTCAGGAGCTAACAGAATGCACGTACTTTGAATTGTAAATGTTGACGGAGGCTTCCCTCAGATGGAACATCCTCCAGGTCAGAGGAAGCTGTCCAGCCAGATGCAGTGTTACATACTCTCTCTGCACCTTGCAGCGCCTCAGATACAGGCATTTTGGTGGGATTGAGCACTCTGGAGCAGATGGTAAAGCACGCTGGGGAAGGCACATCACACTTACTTGGCGAGCGGCTGAAGGCAGAGAGTCCCCAGGGATCTGGCAATCAGAGGATTGCTGGAGACCAGGGCAATGCTGGAGGCCCAGGCAAATGATGAGCGTCTGGAGTCATCTATTAGACGGCAAATCTGGATGTCCAGCGGGATGCATGTGGAGATCTGGCAGAGATCCCTGAAGATCCATGTGCCACTGTCTTTGTAACAGAGGAGTCTATGCGGAGCATGAGGACTGCATTGACCCTCAGCTCTGAACACACAGCATCTTCTATAGAGGGAGTGGCGACTCTCATGGAGAGGCAGCTCCAGCAACACAATGAAAGTGTACTGGGTTGTGTTCAGACCTGCAGGTCACTGCCAGTGTGAGAGATGGATGGGGCACCTACTGACTCTGCCAGCTGCCCATCCATTTATAGTGAGCAGGGAGGTTCAGGCAAACCTCATTTTGGCAGATGACTGCAACTCCTTGCATCTGGGGGCTCCTCTCAGGGTGCTCCTGATACTGGCAGCAGCTCCTCTGCCCCTTTGCCAGTGACCATCGCAGCTGAGGAGTCTGCGATGACTGAAGAGTGCCCAGCCATCGTGCTGGACTCTCCAGCGCAGTCGGGGCCTATACAGGCCCCATCTACCAGAGGACATCCACCCAAGTCATCAAGGCCGACGGGGCAGCAGAATCAGCAGCCAGCCTTCAATGCAGCAGCCTCATTGCTGGATCACCTTCATGACACTGCAACTGAGCAGGTTCTTCCTCAGAGTCCGTGCTCGATTCTTCCTCAGCGGCTCTGGAAGCGTGTTGCTTTCTTCACCCTCTATCTGCTTTCCCCTTGAGAGCGCCAGATTGTGAAGGGCACAGCACCCAAACACAAAGAGGGACACGCCTTCTGGAGGATACTGCAGAGCTCCTTTGAGTGGTCCAGAAATTGAAACCTCATTTTCAGGATGCCTAATGTACTCTCAATGATGGCCCTAGTGGAGACATGGCTCCAGGTGTACCTCTCCTCCATGGGCATCCTCGAATGCCTGATCGGTGTCCTTAGCCACCCTTTGAGAGGGTATCCTTTGTCCCCCAGCAGCCAGCCATCCAAGCAGGCAGGGGATATGAACAGCCTTGGCACCTGGGAGAGACGTCAAATATAAGAATCATGGCAGCTCGCAGGATATCTGGCACAAACCTGTAGAATCTTGTGTTGGTGATCGCAGACAAGCTGGGCGTTCAGAGAGTGGAACCCTTTTCAATTTACAAAGGCCCCCGGCTCTCCAGCAGATGCCTTGATATATGCAATCAGGGCTCCTTGAATCCTTAGAAAGCCTGCAATAGCTGTGAATCCTCTGGATCACTCCGCCTGGCTGTCCTTGCCTGTCTTGTAATGTGTAAAGAACAGTGCAAATGTCACAAGTTTTAAACAGCTGCACGCTGTGGATTGTGACACTCTGCAAAGATATCCCACAGATCCCTGGAATGAACCCGAGGCATAAAAATTAAGGGCAACCACAACCATTAGTGCCATTGGCATTGGGTGGCCACCTGCACAGGTTGAAGCTATATCAGGTCCTATCATGTCGCATGTTGAGGTTATCGTCTCCCTTGAGAGGCGAGCTTTCTTTGGCAATGGACCTCGGTCCTGTCAAGGTAGCTGGATCTCAGTCTGTAGACTCTTCCAGCAGGGTACTGGCGCCTTCTCATTCCCTCCTTTCCTTTGCAATGCTTGTTGGCCTTCGACCCCTTCAGGTTGTGCTCTCGGTCTTGAGGGCAGTCCCTATTACGCCATCTGCAGCCAACTGGCCTCCTCTCCATTCTTGCCCTCTCCTCCTCACCTGAGGAAGTGCCTCCAGCAGAATAAACAATGTCTACCTCAAACCTTCAGCTTGGCAGAATTTTGACGAGAATTATGATGAGGTCTGTCTGCTAAAAGCCTCTGCAATGATTTAAGCCTCCTGAACTAATGTCAATGAACAGGATGCTTCACTAATCAGTCATGCACAGACTCACAACTCAATTTTAAACTCCTACCTCTTCACCCTTCTATTCCTTCTGGCCGTTATAGCCCCCCACCAGATCCAGAAAGTTGAAAAAATACAATTCCCGCTGCCTGGGCCTCTCAAAATTGGAGACGGTTGGCTCTTTAATTGCCTCAATAGGCCCTTTAATTGACGGTGGGCACGCTTCCGACATTCGTGTGTGCCCACCTGGTGTAATCTCACGATGTGGCACGATGATATCGGGAACCCTCCTGATGTCATCGCACGCAACTGAACACCGAGTTGGGATCCTCAGGCACCCACACGGGTCACAAAAAGTGCTGGCCCGTGTCTAACATGCGACAACCAAGATGTTCCAATGGGCATTATCTTAGGGCTTCCGTTAACTCGTTTAAAGTGCAAGTTAATTACTGCATCATGATTTTTTATTACGTCAACCTTAAGAGCTCTAGATTATCCGAGCTCTTGACACTTTTAGCCAAGCTTCCTTCATGAGAATGTTCAGCAGCTGTAGAAAGGTTGCAGAACCATTATTAATGGAGCAATATTTTGCTTGAAATACTGGGCAGGGTTTTCCAGCCACGACACCGGCTGGCATGGTCACAGGCACGTCGGAAAAATTTGGAGCGCCGCTAAAAGTCAACAGCTCTCCAAATTTTCCCGGCCCGTCCACGACGATGTTGCTCAATCCTGTCGGGCTGGAAAATCCCAGCCACTGTGCTGGCACATGGAGGAAAACAAAGTGAAGAAGTAATCTTATTAGTCGAATGTAAAAGTTAACTGCTTTCACGTTTCAAAGATCTGATCAAGAAAGGTGTCTTTCCAGTTTGTTATGCAACTTTCTTCTCCCCCACTTCACATTTATGAGCAGGACACAAGCCTCATCAACATCACATAAGCTTGATGCACAATGTGCTTTAACAGCAGGATGTCTCACCGCCACCACCTTCCTTAACTCAAATCAGGGCGAGGGCTGCCAGAGCAAAATGTCCACCTAGAAATTGCATTGAGGCAAAAGAAATGGAAGCCAAAGGGCCCAACATGTTGCGTACCCACTCAATCCCTGCTCATCCTATTGGTCAGGGTGCCCTGTAGTCTCCTAGGGCACCTTCCCCACACTACACCTCCCACCCACCCCAAAACAAACATTAGCTCCACTGCCCACATAAGACCCCCTTCAGACACTGGATTGTGACTGATCTCAGCATTTGCCATATATGCTTTGGGCAATTTACTCAGGTGATCAGCAGTCAAACCAATGACCTTAAAAGGGATCATTAAAGGCTGTTACTAAAATAATTTGCAAAAAGAAATGATATACTCAATCATGGGGCCAGAGGGAATGTTCCTTCTGGCTCCACATGAAAACGGTGGGCCAAAGCTGGCCACCCTCCTGACTCCTCCCTCTCAGGCAAATGGGAACTCCAGTATCTGTGTCTGCAACGACTAATTCTCATCATCTTAGTGACCAGTCCCTGCTCCTTTGGTCATCAATTCTGGTGTGACCCATGTCCAAAACATACTTTGCAACAATCCTGAAATATCAGTCATCTCTAGACACTGAAAAGTTCAGAATTGAAGGGGAGTAGGAATCCAAAATTTTAAAAAATTTCCAAAGTGGCAAAATCTAGCACATTTCTGTCCTAATTTCCTGGCTTTAAATGTAGAGATATTTTGTGGAAAAATGAATAGCTTCAGCACTGTAGAGCCTGATATGCATTAAGTACTGTTTGAATGTTCTCCAAGTTTCACATTTTAGCTACCAGGGTACTATGGTGATACTGCAAGCAAACACTTAACATGCTCCACACAACAGTGCAGACAGGAGTCCAGGTTCATTAGCAAACATGAAGTTTGGGTGCCTGCTCCAAAGAATGGGGCTTGCACAAGATGGGCCTAGAATGATGGATTTGATACATTTCTTTCTAATTAAAAAAAAACAATGGATTAACAGATTAATTTGCTATTCCAGTTTAAAGAAACCTTTCCCTATAACATTTCTGCTTAGGCTGTCATTCAGTACAATGACAATTTATCCAAGCAAATTATTAAAATGGCTCTTCAGGGTAACATCACCAGAACCAAATAGCCACTTTGAGCGGCTCCTTCAAATTTTTAAAATGATGTGGACCCATTCACACAGAGAGATGAATTGCTTTGTGGTTTATCAAGTACCCATTTTGGAAAAAGCTTCAGCAATTTTACTTCCACATACCATGAAAGCCTGCATCCTGGTGTGAAAGAAGCAATAAAGACAACATTTTTCTCAACCCTCTGCATCCATGGGGACACTTGACAAGGTTGTGATTAGAAGCATTTTTCTTTGCTTGAAAGAGTCGTGGGGAACTTTCATAATAATGATGCCAAGCAGAAGGTATATGAAATAGCACATGGTATAGGTAAGGTAAACCCTAATTATGATTTCCAAGTTAAGGAGTGGAAATACATTGTCTGATCCTCCCTGAAGGAGGATCAAATGAGGATTAAATCCAGGACCGCTACCATCTAGAAAGACAAGGGCAGTAGTTGTATGAGAACACCACCACCTGGAAGTTCCCCTCCAAGCCACTCACCAGCCTATAACTTGAAAATATATCGCAGTTCCTTCACCGTCGCTGGGTCAAAATCCTGGAACTCCCTCCCTAACAGCACCATGGGGTACCTCCACCACATGGACAGCAGCAATTCAAAAGGCAGCTCACCACCACCTTCTCAAGGGCAACTAGGGATGGACAATAGATATTGGCCTCGCCAGCAATGCCCACATCCCAAGAATGAATAAAAATAAGGTCAGTCTGAGGTCAGGGCCACTCACCAACCAGCTTGGTCAAGATGAGGTGTGTGTTGGCTACAAAGTGTAGTGCAATCCACTGTATAATAGAGAAGTGACAAGGTTAATTCTGATGCAACAGTTTCAGCAATTAGAACTTTACTGTCTTAACTTATTTTTTGAGGGAAGGGAAAAACAGAAGAGAAAGAAAGAGAAATGTCAATTTAGTGTAAAATTTTAGCATTGGAACTAAACTTTTGAAATCCTATGAATTCATTAAGATGAATAATACTGCTGATCAAATCCACAGAAATAAATATGTATATAATATATTTGAACAATTTCTCTTTATTCCGGGTAATATTTAAAGACCCCTCCCACCAGGTGAGTGAAAATTTTAGGAAGGTAAAGGATAAGATGAAATTTGAGTCAGATCTGACGTGTATTTCTGCTTAGTAACTCAGGGCAGTATATCATTCTGACAGATTACTTTAATGAGCTGCAACGTTCAGTCAAATAAGCCAGAAGACTCTCCACAGGTTCATTTGTGCTTTTTAAAATATAACCCTCGGATGACATCGCTAACGGTTTAACGACACCAACGCTGAATTTATGCAGAGTTCTTTGAGTAACGAGTAAATTACTACTGAACTCAGCAGGAATGTCAGCAGCTCGTCGTACCACATACTGCCTCTCCCAGCTGTCAGCAAGTTTGCACTATATTTGTTATTGCTCAAGAAACAACAAAACTTGAATGTTAGCTGGCAGCTACAGTTATTTGTTTCTGAGCAAATATTTATAAGACATGTAAACCAATTGTTGCAAAAAAAATTCCAATATCTACTAGTCTGACTTTTCCCTTTGTAACTTAATTTTCATGGTTAAGTTATTCCTATTCGTCCACCCACCTGAAGTGACACTGTGGTCAACGAAGTAGATGGGCAGCCTCTGCAAATGCTCTCCCTGACTAGCTGCTAGGAAGTACGAGTTAGTGCGTAAATTGGACGATACTGCCCAACCTTCCTTCCCCAACCCCAGTCGGACTGGCGGCTTCCATTCTGCATCCCGCAGTTTGACACAGCTGGGATTTGCAACAGAACGGGATATTGAAGCTGCCTCACGCTCTCCATGGTAAATGGCACCAGTTCTCTAAGCTCTGTGCCACTCTGCTGACGTTTCTACATCTTAAAGGGGGAAATCCTAGGCATTGTGAGTAAAATCTCACAGTGAGGCTTGTCCACTTTTTTCAGTATCCAGATGGGCAGAAAGGTGATTATTTACCCTTCGTGCCTCCAGTACAACCAGCCAGGCTTTTAGTACTGATGTACTTTTCCTGTTTGAGTGATTTTTTTCTGGAAGCGTTTGTCTACTGTTTATAAATGGTTACTGCTCGGCTATTTTTCATGGAAGAGTTTAGGAACAGACCACAAGCAAAACCTTGGAGGAACAAGCAACTGAAGCTACACAACCTCCACACCCCTCATTCTTAGTGAATAAATAAGATGGAGGTTTAATTTAAAATATGTTTTTCTAGCTCTAGCTATCATTCTTAACAGTAAACATATTGCTCAGTGAGAAAGGTTAAAACCATTGGCTTGTTCCTGATCTACAGCCGAAGGATAGCACAGAGTAATTGAAGGTGGGGATTCTTTATTCCAAGTTCTGAAAACTGAATCAGGACTAGACAAGACATTGGCCTTTTATCACTTTGTTGCCACTGGAAAAAAAAGCCTCTTTCGAGCAAGGCAGGACACTCACCACGTGCTGCAGAATTCAAAGGACAATTGCAACAAAGAGATTTCACTTGGCATAGTGCAGAACCCCCTTAACTGAGCAGTCAGAATTTTCACTTTTTTTTTACTACTGTCTGTGCTCCAGTTAGGGGGTTAATCATCATGCGATCACTGCCAGTGATTACTTTCATCTGCCAGAAGTGCAAATGCATTAAGACCAAGTATACAGATTAACTGCAGGCAGTGATGTCTTAACATACACTGGCAGAAAAAGATCCAGTGGGAAGCTATGGACTTTGCACTGCTAAGGAAGGGACATTGATAAGTTTGTATTTCCTTCCGGTTATTAGTTCTTCCTGATGGCAAAAATATTTTCTATGTTCCAGTTCTTCACTGAATAGCTTTGATATGCCACAGTATCGGTACAGGCCTGATCTTTGGTAGATTTGAAGTATTTGTTCATGTAGAAATATTTGTTCTAACACAGGGATAGGCATGAATGTGACCAGTAAGGCTATAAAAGTGCAGTAAGTTTTACCTTTCATCAGAAGTCAGGAAATAACTCATTCTGAAAGCTGTAGGCAATGCCTGTTGTGCTCTTTTCAATATAAAGATTCTTATTTTCTGAGTGACTGGTGCTTTCTTCACTGGAGATCATCACTGACAAGTGTATCTGTGTGGAACTCTCCTGGAACATTCTTTATGTTGAGTTCCTTATTCCAAACCTCTTTCAACATTATCATTTTATTAAAATTATTCTTGTAGACGTTAGGTAATGAAAAAAAAAAGTTTGTGCTGTGCAAAGCACAGGCAAATTCACAACTCAGTTAAAAGTCTGATTCAGCAAGGAAGTGACAGGAACGTTCCTTTTATCTGTCAGTACATCAGCTTCCCTTCCTGCATTTTGTCACAAAGGGAAGACGTGATCGGCAATATCCACATTTGCACTGCTGGAATAATATTACCACCTGTCAACCCAAGATTGAGTGTCTGAGAGTATACAGTAAAAACAGAAAACTACTGAAAAATCTTAAAATAAGCAAAAATGGATATGTGTTTGCAGCCTGCTGCCAAACACAGGAAGGATTAGACAACTGAAGGATGATGTGTGAGACCAAGTCTCTCACCCTTCCAACCTAGGCTCAATGTGACACTACCAAGCACATATATCACTGAGGGGGCTTTCAATTATCAATTTACTTTTCATTGTTTAGAAACTCCAGGCTCTGATCTTACTGTGGCATTTCGTCAAGGTTATTGTAAGCTCTTGCATTCCTCAAAATAAATAAAGCTTAAGAAAATAAATAAACTGGAAGCATCACCCCAATCAGACCACACAAAGATAGTCAGTCAAGCTACATGCTAATTATATCTCCTGCAATATTCTGGCATTAAAAAAATATTATCTTAATATTGAATAACAGAAGTAATAAAGCCTGTAAAAACAGACTATAGTAATTCCCACAGTCTCTCATAACAATAGTCATCTTGGTGCATTCGTGGATAGTTCAGCAATCTCCTGTTTCAGAGACTCTCAGACTTTTTATTTTTGGTCTTTTAACCTATTTCTATCAGCATGAGGGGGATTCAGCATTGAGGTTTGGCACCTTTTATATACTTTTTAATTACTCTTTCCAGTTTGATCTCAGACTTCACCTGCAAATGAAGTGCATCTTTTATATTCACAGCTGAAATATCCTTTTGTTGGCCAATATTTTGGCAGTCCCAAATCAATCGTGTGACAGTAAGTCCAAAACAAAATAAACCCTCTCTTTATTTTTGGTCAGTTAACTTTATATTCTAGAGCTTTAGTGTAAGTGATGTCAAGAAGCTCTCTTCTCATCTCAAAGGTAGGGAGAAAAAATAGTGCGAATTCTCAATGAAAGATGCACAATATATTACAAATGTGGTAGAAACATTATTTTAAAAGGCATTGCAACAGTTCACCTCACAGAACAGAAAACTTTGCCAAATGCTTCTGAAGTGAACGCTAACATTGCAACTCTTTACTTAGTATAGCATCTTGCCTCCTTTATTCTACTTTAATGCTGGTGGTCAGACTGCCCACTAATGAAAAAACAAAAACAGAATTACCTGGAAAAACTCAGCAGGTCTGGCAGCATCGGCGGAGAAGAAAAGAGTTGACGTTTCGAGTCCTCATGACCCTTCGACAGAACTTGCGTTCGAGTCCAAGAAAGAGTTGAAATATAAGCTGGTTTAAGGTGTGTGTGTGGGGGGCGGAGAGATAGAGAGACAAAGAGGTGGAAGGGGGGGGAGGGGGGGTGTGGTTGTAGGGACAAACAAGCAGTGATAGAAGCAGATCATCAAAAGATGTCAACGACAATAGTACAATAGAACACATAGGTGTTAAGATTAAAGTTGGTGATATTATCTAAACGAATGTGCTAATTAAGAATGGATGGTAGGGCACTCAAGGTATAGCTCTAGTGGGTTTTTTTTTATATAATGGAAATAGGTGGGAAAAGGAAAATCTTTATAATTTATTGGAAAAAAAAAGGGAAGGGGGAAACAGAAAGGGGGTGGGGATGGGGGAGGGAGCTTACGACCTAAAGTTGTTGAATTCAATATTCAGTCCAGAAGGCTGTAAAGTCCCTAGTCGGAAGATGAGGTGTTGTTCCTCCAGTTTGCGTTGGGCTTGACTGGAACAATGCAGCAAGCCAAGGACAGACATGTGGGCAAGAGAGCAGGGTGGAGTGTTGAAATGGCAAGCGACAGGGAGGTTTGGGTCATTCTTGCGGACAGACCGCAGGTGTTCTGCAAAGCGGTCGCCCAGTTTACGGTTGGTCTCTCCAATGTAGAGGAGACCACATTGGGAGCAACGGATGCAGTAGACTAAGTTGGGGGAAATGCAAGTGAAATGCTGCTTCACTTGAAAGGAGTGTTTGGGTCCTTGGACGGTGAGGAGAGAGGAAGTGAAGGGGCAGGTGTTGCATTTTTTGCGTGGGCATGGGGTGGTGCCATAGGAGGGGGTTGAGGAGTAGGGGGTGATGGAGGAGTGGACCAGGGTGTCTCCTACTCCTCAACCCCCTCCTATGGCACCACCCCATGCCCACGCAAAAAATGCAACACCTGCCCCTTCACTTCCTCTCTCCTCACCGTACAAGGGCCCAAACGCTCCTTTCAAGTGAAGCAGCATTTCACTTGCATTTCCCCCAACTTAGTCTACTGCATTCGTTGCTCCCAATGTGGTCTCCTCTACATTGGAGAGACCAAACGTAAACTGGGCGACCGCTTTGCAGAACACCTGCGGTCTGTCCGCAAGAATGACCCAAACCTCCCTGTCGCTTGCCATTTTAACACTCCACCCTGCTCTCTTGCCCACATGTCTGTCCTTGGCTTGCTGCATTGTTCCAGTGAAGCCCAACGTAAACTGGAGGAACAACACCTCATCTTCCGACTAGGGACTTTACAGCCTTCCGGACTGAATATTGAATTCAACAACTTTAGGTCGTAAGCTCCCTCCCCCATCCCCACCCCCTTTCTGTTTCCCCCTTCCCTTTTTTTTTCCAATAAATTATAAAGATTTTCCTTTTCCCACCTATTTCCATTATATAAAAAAAAACCCACTAGAGCTATACCTTGAGTGCCCTACCATCCATTCTTAATTAGCACATTCGTTTAGATAATATCACCAACTTTAATTTTAACACCTATGTGTTCTATTGTACTATTGTCGTTGACATCTTTTGATGATCTGCTTCTATCACTGCTTGTTTGTCCCTACAACCACACCCCCCCTCCCCCCAATCCACCTCTTTGTCTCTCTATCTCTCCGCCCCCCACACACACACCTTAAACCAGCTTATATTTCAACTCTTTCTTGGACTCGAACGCAAGTTCTGTCGAAGGGTCATGAGGACTCGAAACGTCAACTCTTTTCTTCTCCGCCGATGCTGCCAGACCTGCTGAGTTTTTCCAGGTAATTCTGTTTTTGTTTTGGATTTCCAGCATCCGCAGTTTTTCTGTTTTTATTTTTGCCCACTAATGAAAGCTGGGTAACTTTGCTATTCATAGCAACCGTTTAATTGTTGAATATTGTTATCACCAAGCACTCGAAATATTTCTGCCCCACCAACAACCTGTTTTAGTTGAAAATTTTGTTCTAAAAAGTGATTACACAAACAGCGAGAGGGCAGAGTATCATAAACAAATGTGAAGAAAAATAGGAGCTGGACAATGACAACATTTTTCCACAGGTTTTTTGCATTCCAGCTGCCTGCTGCAAAATTTGAATTGCAAGCAAATCACTAAAGTCAGGTGTTAAAAGGAATTTCCAAGGAACACTGGGAGTAAGCATGTTGTGAACAACATACAGTCAACTGGGTGTTTCTTAATGGGCCAGATCTTGTGCTTCCCATGGCAGCAAATGCTACTGAGGGCTGCAATGGTACTGGGAGCTGAACTTGTGGTGCGTTGTTTTGGGTTCAGGGCAGCCCAGGCTGATGGTCCCACTGGAGCCTGTCAGTGCAAAAACTTAGGCTGTTTTCTGTGTGCTTACCCTAGTTTTCATACTGACTTACTTAAGGCTGCTTCAAGCAGATGCAAAGCCTTTCCAGGAGTGCAGCCCTTTAAATCAAAAGGAGCATCAAAACGTACCCTCAATTCCAGCTCTGCTCACACCCAGCCGCCCTGCCAATGCTCTGCTCCCCCTCTTTCCTGACACTTCAGGCTCTGCTCACCTCCACCCCTCCGTCTCGCCCCTGGATTCTTAGTCTCACTGATTTCAGAGTGGTACCAGGGTGAGAATGGGGGTGCGGAGGAGAACTAGAATTAAAAATAAATACAATCTAAGATTAAAAACACTCATCTGTCATTGCGCTGAAGGCAGACCTTGAGAGACGTGGTTTCGCTGGAACCATTAGGCCTCCCCGCTCACCTTGCTGATGGACCCATGCTACAGCCGGAAGAGCAATAAAGGGAGCAACCTATTTTTAAATGCAGTCAGCAATGTAAACCACAGATTCGCCATTGCCAGGAAGATCCGGGCAATTAATCCTTTATGTTTCCAGTCGCTTTACTCTCCCTCGCTGGATGCTCACATAACCCAGTCAATGTAGTCAATCTGCTGAAAGATGATGCTGATTAACACTGCAGCACTCAAACACCATGTTCCCTCTATTCTAACCTGAATGTTACACTTGGCCCTTCATTATAATAATAGGATTATTAGTATAACTAGTCAACTGTGAGGGTAGCATAGCATCAGAATTAGATTTGATCAGAATACAGGACAAAGGACACCTCCTGAGCACTTCCCTGTCATTTAAGAGTGCTGCAACAGAATAAAAGTAAGGGTTTGCAAATAACTTGCAGCTCCTGATCTCTGCTTAACCAATAGGTTCCTGTTAAATATCATCATGATTGTCAATAAAGATACAAGATATTCCAGCCTTGGGGACAATCGTACTTTGCCTCTCATCAAAGCCTTCATTTTCTTTCAGGTAACCTTATTAACAACTGGCAGACTACCACAACCTAAAACAATGCCCTTGGTAACGTGGAATACTGATCCACACGTAATAACTAGGCAGATACCATAGTGGCAAACAGAGGAGTAAAAAGCACCAACTCAGCAAGTAAAGTGACAAAGGGAAACTACAGAAGATGGACTGTATGATGCTTTTTTTATATATAAGTCATAAACAATGTGACCTCAAGACTGCACAATATACACTTGCCAAGTCACTGGGCCATTTATTTTCACTTAATACCATACCCTGATCGTTGTCCTTTCATTTTGTTCTTCATTTGGTAACAAATGTCTTTTTTTGGCCTCGTTACGATTCTGATCGCACCTTATGATTTATAATAAATGTGCACAGGAGGAGTAAAAAATACAGCACCTTGCTCCTCCTTAAAACAAATTGCCAAAGGAACTTTCAGCACATGTGAAGAGCTTTGATACTCTTGCTCAACAGCCATAGTTGAAACTTAAACTGCTTTCTCCCCACCACAAAGATATGTTTAAATACAATTTTAATTTTGTTTAATAACATCTATCCATTTTCCCTCACTTAGCTATATGCAAACTTTCATTCACACACTAAGAGCTAGTAGTAAAAATGGATTGGTTTCTGGCGTTCTAAAGATCTGTTGGTTTATAATTTAAATAAATGTCAATAGCAGGATTACTCAGGTTTGTTAGACAACCACTACAAAGGGTTTTAGGGTATTTAGTTTATAGTTTGTGAGCAAATTCTGTCACTGAATGTTCAATGCAGTGAATACAAATCTTATTTGATTTACAATTATTCTTCAAGTGATCAAACAGCCAACAGATTTCTTGTAAATTGGTACTGAAAGACTGAGTAAACCTACTATTAATATATGGGGCTGAATTTAACGCCCCCCCCCATGGCAACTTTGGTGGCAAGGGGCATTTAATTGGGCAGGACAGGTCCCACCTGATTAAATGCTCTTCACTCACGTATTACAAATGTGGGGACCAGTTAGCTCAGTTGGCTACTTGATTAGCCTGCGGTTCAGAATAATGCCAACAGCACATGTTCAATTCTTATTCTGGTGAAGATAGACCTGCCACTACACCCTATCCTGGAGGGAAGGCAGGGCAAATCGCCCCTGACAACAACTGCCAAGAAAACAGCTCAGGATGAAACATCAGCAGACAATGAATCAAGGAACTGCCTTCAAGCAGAGTGCACATAACATGACATGATTGTAAATGTGTATGATAATCCATATTTTAATGGGTGTTTTATTGATGAAGATTGAAGTGTTCTAAATGCTTCTATCTTGGCTATTTTTCACCAATTATATATATGTTTATGTAGTATAATTATTTTATTGCAAATCCCAAATTATTAGAAAATGCTGACAGAGATAGACAGTCATAACTTAACACAGACTCCCTCAATTAATCAAATATATGTGATTAATTGATTTGGAGAGAGTGCCACACCATAGCAGTGAAATATTGTTGTTCTCCCTCAGGTATCAAAGACCCATAACTCAAGAGAGTGCAGGTTAAATTGAGTTATGGCCGCCTTTTGTATGAGTCAAAGAACAATCATACTTTACTGGTGAGCTAGCATAGCTTATTCTCCAGGAGAGAGCATTGTAAACATTAATTTTAATGAAAATAAAAATACCTGGAAAAACTCAGCAGGTCTGGCAGCATCTGTGGAGAGGAACACAGTTAATTTTTCAAGTCCGTATGACTCTTCCAGCCATATGGATCAAAACGTTAACTGTGTTCCTCTCCGCAGATGCTGCCAGACCTGCTGAGTTTTTCCAGGTATTTTTTATTTTTGTTTTGGATTTCCAGCATCCGCAGTTTTTTGCTTTTATCTTAATTTTAATAAGTTATGTTACAAGTCGATACATGTGTGCAATAGTGACAAGAATGCCAATCGCAATCACTGGCACATAAATAGATGGCAAGATGCCAAACAACCTATTTTCTCATGAGTGACAGGGTAAGGGTAAAGGGTACTCTTAATCCCAGGCAGATGTACAGTTTATAAATTCACTGAAACATGAAACACTGGGGATTTTATCTGCCTTCTCACCTTTAGTATCTTTGCATGATGAGTGTCAAAATTCTTAACTACAACTATGCTTAAGCAAAGTAGCAGCAAGGCTTCAAAACCTTGGATAAATTTTTGTACAGTTGAATTGCAAAGTACACTTGTATCACTCAATGATGTCACCTGGTTTGAAGTCACATTTGATTTGATTTGTAATCTGCATTAACTGCGCATGGGATTTCTCTTCAAAATTTATTGAAACAAATTTCCTGGTAAAAAGTCATTAGTGGAGGTCAACAACAGCTTGTAAAAAATCACTCCACAGTTATGAAAATTAAGTAATAAAAACAAAAAACTGTGGATGTTGGAAATCCAAAACAAAAACAGAATTACCTGGAAAAACTCAGCAGGTCTGGCAGCATCGGCGGAGAGGAGGAGTTGACGTTTCAAGTCCTCATGACCCTTCAACAGAACTGAGCGAATATAAGGAGAGGGGTGAAATATAAGCTGGTTTAAGGTTTTGGAGGGGGGGGGTGGGGGGAGAGAGAGAAGCTGGGGGGGTGTGGTGTGGTTGTAGGGACAAGCAAGCAGTGATAGGAGCAGATAATCAAAAGATGTCACAGACAGAAGAACAAAAGAACACAGAAGTGTTGAAGGTAGTGATATTATCTAAATGAACGTGCTAATTAAGAATGGATGGCAGGGCAGTCAAGGTACAGCTCTAGTGGGGGTGGGGTGGAAAGACTAGCGGGCCATAAAAGATTTAAAAATAATGGAAATAGGTGGGAAAAGAAAAATCTATATAAATTGGAAAAAAAAAGTAAGGGGGAAGAAACAGAAAGGGGGTGGGGATGGAGGAGGGAGTTCAAGATCTAAAGTTGTTGAATTCAATATTCAGTCCGGAAGGCTGTAAAGTGCCTAGTCGGAAGATGAGGGGCTGTTCCTCCAGTTTGCGTTGGGCTTCACTGGAACAATGCAGCAAGCCAAGGACAGACATGTGGGTAAGAGTGGAGTGTTAAAATGGCAAGCGACAGGGAGGTTTGGGTCATTCTTGCGGACAGACCGCATGTGTTCTGCAAAATGGTTGCCCGGTTTACGTTTGGTCTCTCCAATGTAGAGGAGACCGCATGAAAATTAAGTATTTCAATTGTCTTTTCACATTGCCCAATCATTCAAAATTCTTGTAGTTCTGCATTATCTATTGTTCTTCCTGCTTACCAGAGATAAGGAAAACACAAAGAAGGCTCGAGCCTGATTCCTGACTAATGAGAAACTTGAAAATTCAACTTCATTGTCAATGTCAGACCTGACCTGCCGCATGTACCCAGCAACTGCCTTTTACTCTATTCTGGGTTTATCTCACAAGCTGACACAAACCACTGCCCATTGTCATTACAGGTGTAAGTCTTTTCAATCAGTGAAATAGTGACAGTAACTGGCATGGGACAACACCCTAACCTTAAACTTGGGGGCAAAAAAATAGTTAAGAATATTTCCTGTTAGGCCCAGTACTTTAAACTTCAAAGCAATTTTTTTGAAAAGTGGACACCAATAGCTGTTTAAGAGGGCTGTAGCATATTATGTGGCATGACAGTATCCAGCTACAGACAGCCCTGAAGCTCAAGCAAATACCTAATTAAAATATAGACAATCACAACCACTTGTGAAATTTACACATCCCCTTGTTAAGGATGCACCATCATCAGTAAAGAGTATGACATAATATCTGGCTTGTCTTCTTGCTTCACCATGGACAATAGAAACATCGAAACTCAGTGGGTGTTAGACGAATATAAAATGGATTTCAATGACATTTCATTGCATTGTGATGGCTCCTTATTGCAAAGACCATGCCTACTTGAAACACTCAATGTGAAAAGCCACAATACAGAATATTTACCAGTTCAATGCACCACATTATTTGGAAAAGGCCTGTGCACTTGTAACAGGCCTCATGGGTAAGGCAGCCCTGTTTGTTACCTGCCTTGAAAATATAACAGCAGAAGCTGCTCAAAGACAAATGCGATCAGAAACACCATCTAAGCCATCAAACCAGCTGTAAAACTATTCAGCCAAGTGAAAGTGGGAGAAGGACTCTCCCCAACATGTTCAAACTTCAATTCTCCTGAGAGCAGATCTCCCAGCAATTCAACTATAAGAAGCCTCGCAGCTTACTGAGAATTCACTGCTTTTATAAGACCTCCACTCCAGCTCAAGCATCAATTTATCTAAGAAACTACAGGCCTGCTACAAAATAAACCAAAATAAATCTAATTGGAATCTTATTACCGACTCCATCTGTATCTAATCTTTTTTGTGCTCGACAGTGCTAGAGAGATGTCACAATCAAACCTCGGAGGAAGGTGTGTGATTTTAAATTATCTTTATTTTAAATTCACAAAGAATTGCTGCTGGAATCACTGAAATTGGGACAAAATTCTCATGGGCAAGAAAACTTACCAACACCACACATTAAAAAATGTTGATCATGGTCAACAATAAAACGCACAAATTCTGTCGGTGACATTCTGAACAATAACTTCAACATTTGGGTGGCATTTGGAAAGTGAAAGGCTCCAGCTAGTAGACAGATGACGCACTATTGCTATTTTGTGCAGCTAACAAGTAGTTATTTTCAACAACATGACAAAGTAACATTGAAAATACGTTCAAAGTTGTGGAATAAAGAAATTGTAGATGACAGAAAACTAATCACATTGTTGAACTGCCTCATTTGGTAAGACATGCCATCATACCTTCCCTTTATCTGTTCAATTGATCTCTGACATCTGTATTGGCTGGATGATGTAATAAGCAGTTACTCATTCTTTAACATTCTGGGACAGAAATTCATTGCAGGCATAAAATGGACAATATCAGATTGGTTGCAACAGAATCAAAGGTGCTGTGTATAATCGTCAGCCAATCAGATGTTGCCTGCTTTGCATCACAGCCCGAAACAAATTTCTACCCCTAACCTGTCTAGCACCTTTTGTTCTTGCTTTACTGCATTTGCGAAACTATAGTAGTAACACATCAGTGTAAACATGGAGGGAGCCTATGGCCACTTATCCTCTCTGGATGGAGAAAATTCGATCCATTATGAGCACACAACCTCAAAATCCCAGAGCTGAAGCCAACCTTACTGAATACTGCATTCAGTTCCTAACCTGACCAGCACATACAAGGGGATTAAACAGTATTACTCCTGTTACACTGGCTTGGCTACATGAAGTGGTATTGCTTTCTTCAAGCTTTGGAGAAGCAATTGCTGTGGATAAGTTTGTACACACTATCACGCACTGTGTACATATCTTCCCCTATGTAGTAGTATTGCTCCAAGTTCTAGTGGAATGCAGAGTAGCTAGTGTGTGGCATGTGTAACTGATAGCAGCCAAATATATCCAATACATCTCATGAGATAACTCTGGGATGCAGTATATGCTCAAGCTGTTTTGCACTTGAGCAACAGCACATTACTTCGCTGGACCAAAATGGACCACCATTTTGATGAGGTTTTGATGCCAAGAGAAATAAAATTCCTGCCTGGTTATTGGCACCAACAGAACAGTAGTTGACAATCTGGTGGTGAATGAGGCCTGCTCATAATCATTTATTGATCATATCATTGATGGAATGTATTCTATGATTAAAAATAATATGCAAACATGAAGGCAAATGGCAGAGGGAGGGATAACCAAAATAGATGCAGAATAATGTTATACACATTTAATAACTGCATACAGCTTTGATGGCAAGCAGTTACAAAGCTGATCTTCAGAGTGTCTTTGTTGTTCAAAGAAAATTGTAATATTTGTGCGCGAGTGTTCAATGATGCTTCAAACTGATTTCAATATTAAGGATACAGATTATGTAACACACCAACACAAGCAGTTATGTTACTTCAACAAGATTGTGAATGCATTTACAACAAAGCCTGGAAAGATTAGCGATTGTCTGGTAATCTCCTAAATTGAACAACTCTGGTTTATTGCAATAAAATTCTGAAAGTGTTAGTTTTGCAAGGACTAGCAGAAAGGGCTTTGACTCATTATCTGGCCTAAGGCTTAATTTATTCTCAATTTAGAGATCAAGGACAAATAAACACTGCCAATTTACAACCATAAGTCAGCCCGGAAGAATCATAATTTGTGAAGCTAACACAGCACACACACGTGCTGCAATGCTGAGGCCACAATATAACTTATTTTGTTGGCATTAACATTTCAGGTAGACAAATAAGCAAACTATAGATATGCTCAAAAAGTGTTTTAGTGATGGGTCGATTAAAATGGCTGACCTGCATGTGATAGCTCAGTCACCTTGTGTAAGGTTCCGAATGTTACATTTATATAATGAGCCAATCAATTTGGACTAATTAGATTTTCCACTTTGAACAGAGTTTAATTAGAGTTTGTGCACCAGATCAGAATATATGGGACCAATGAATGCAAGAGTTCACAATGGCTTATCAGACAAGGTTAGTGTTCATGCAAACCAATATGTGGCTAATACTGGTAGACAATATTTTGGTTGAACCTCTGCATTATCAGGTTATAAGTGAGTTAGAAGCAGTCAACAAGCTAACTATCCATTGCAACAGTCAGGTTTCTTGAATGACATGTGTCATATTTCTGATACTGTTACCCTGGTCTTATTTGAACCATGATAGCTTTATGAAACTAAATAGAGAAAAATAATAGGAAAGAAACTTGTATTGTATCACAGGCTTCATATCAAAATGCAGATTTGTCAAGAATGGACACTGAGGATACAGATTATGTAACACACCAACACAAGCAGTTATGTTACTTCAACAAGATTGTGAGTGCATTTACAACAAAGCCTGGAAAGATTAGCGATTGTCTGGTAATCTCCCAAATTGAACAACTCTGGTTTATTGCAATAAAATTCTTAAAGTGTTAGTTTTGCAAGGACTAGCAGAAAGGGCTTTGGCCTTTGTTCTTTGTGTATGTCACTCATCATCCACTCCAAGTTTTAAAAAAGAACACTATACATCAGACACTACAGGGCAGCATGGAGTAGGAGAAAATTATATTGTTCTTACTTTTGTAATACGCGGATTGGTGCACTTCACATTTTTGCTGGACAGGTCCAACCACTGAGAAGAAACGATAGGACAATGCTGCCTCAGGGTACATCTGCCTTCGCCACTACACCAGCCGCATTCA
Source organism: Carcharodon carcharias (assembly GCF_017639515.1). NCBI lineage: Eukaryota > Metazoa > Chordata > Chondrichthyes > Lamniformes > Lamnidae > Carcharodon > Carcharodon carcharias. The sequence continues at coordinate 24,296,932 of NC_054475.1, forward strand.
AACTTCTGGTCTGCTTTCAGACAAAGGCCACAACTCTCTCTCAGTGCATCACACTTGTACAGGTGAACTGGAACCAGATGAAATTGTATTTTCAAAATAGCAATATACAGTTTTAAAGGTAAATTTAAACTTCAGTGTTTAACATACAAACTATAATATATAAAAGCAAAATTATAATGTATAATGTGTTGATTAGAAATAAGAAATAAAGATTTTGAATGAGGTTAAATTGAACAAGGTGTAGTTTTTCAATATTATGTTTTGCACACTTGAAGAAAGTCTAATCAGAACTGGAACTAATGGATATCACTATGGTTCAAATAGACAGGGTTGCATTAAGAATAAAAACAAAAAACTGCGGATGCTGGAAATCCAAAACAAAAACAGAATTACCTGGAAAAACTCAGCAGGTCTGGCAGCATCAGAAGAAAAGAGCTGACGTTTCGAGTCCTCATGACCCTTCAACAGAACTGAGTGAATCTTAGGAAAGGGGTGAAATATGAATTCTTGGGGCCCTGGACATGAAGAGGCCTTTCCACACACCCCATCCTTCACAATCCATTAAACCATAAAGTGTAGAAAAATGCACAAAGAAGTAGGCTCATAGTACACACCAATTATGAAACAAATCGCATTGCAATTAAAAACATTTAAATTAAACGGAGGAGGGGAAGCAGTGGCATAGTGGTATTGTCACTGGACTGGTAATCCAGAGACCCAGGTCTGGGGACCCAGGTTCGAATAAATATCTGGAATTAAAAGCCTGATCAAAAGCATTGTTAATGGTCATAAAAACCCATCTGGTTCACTAATGTCCTTCAGGGAAGGAAATCTGCTGTCCTTACTTGGCCTACATGTGACTCCAGGCCCACAGCAATGTGGTTGACTCTTAAAAATGCCCTCTGAACAAGGGCAATTAGGGATGGGCAATAAATACTGGCCTAGTCAGCGACGCCCACATCCCACGGATGAATAAAAAAAAATCTAGAGGTTGCATGCAGTTTTTCTGCAGTAAGGCAAGTATTACCATGGTCCCATATTTGCACTGAATCCTGGGCACGGGATATATAGGCTCATATGTTAATCTACCTTGAATATAGGAGTTTGGATAAGTAAATCAGGCTAAATATTCGGGCAAGGGCTCACTTTATTTCAGTGTAGGATATGGATCAGTGACATGAAAAATCAACAATCAAGAAACGCTGGTGCAGGAACACTGTTCAGGTTGGGGGGCTGCCTTCATGCTGAGAAAGATGTTATGACATGGGAGAAGCATTATCAGAAAACTGCTAAGATCATTACTCTTCCTTACACATACCATCTGCTACTATAATTCGGAAGCTATATAAGCATTGCTAACTTTTAAGACCTACTTTAAAGCCTAACATTTTGTTCATTCTCATTAATTAAGAAAAGCTTTTATTCAATCTGCAAAATAATTATGTTTAGTTTTATGTCTCCTCAATAAACAAACACTGCAATGGAAATCTGAATTCATAAAGTTCAAGGCAGCATTCAGTGATGGGCTACAAACTTTGGTGGCAATGACTTGCATTTATATATTGACTCTAACACAAAAATATCAAGGTGCAACTAAAAGGCAAAAAAGGGAAAAAGGCAGCTATCAATCCAAAGGAGGAAAAAACTCATATGATCAGAATGAGGAGGCAGATTTTAGGAGGAGAAGGAGAATGATAAAGCTGGGTCAGGGGGTGGGGGGAGCAGGGAAAGGATAAATGGGGGGGGCAATTCCAGAGAACTGGAGCATCTAGGCCATTGAAGGCACGACCGCAAATCCTAGGGGCAGGAGGACATCGTGCAAGGTGCTGTGTTGAATGGAGAGTTTGTGGGAAAGTCGGGCGTTTCACTATAGCGCTGGAGGAGGTTTTAGAGATAGTGAGGGATGAAGTAAGGGAGGAAATTAGACATATCAGAGCAATATTGGGGTCAGCAAAGACAGGGCTGATTGATGAGTGGGACTCGATAGGGATATAACTTGGGCAGGACAATTTTGGATGCTCAAGCAGAAAGGAGGCTCTGAGGTCAGCCAGGAGGGCATTGGCAGAATTGAGTCTGGAAGTAACCAAGAAATGAACAAGGTGTTTAATAGGTACTAGGTTGAGATAAGAGTGGAGACAAGTGATGTTAGAGGTGGAAACAGGCACTCTTTGTATGAAGATGGTATGAGATCAGGGTCAAACAGGATACTGAGGTTGAAAGCAATCTGGTTAAGCCTTGTGGTGACCAGAGAGGGGGTATTGAGTCAAGTGTGAGGATACAAAGTTTGTGGTGGGGGTCAAACATGATGGCTTCTGTCCTCTTCATATTTAGCAGGAGAAAGTTACGTTTGTCCAAGATTGGATGTCACAGAAACCATGAAGGGGTCAAAGAAAAAAAATAGAGTGGTAGATATAGGTTTCATCAGGACACATGGAGAAACTAGCACTTATCCATGGAAGATGTTATGAAAGAAAAGGGTGGGAAACAGCAGCGACAGATAAACAGATGATCTATAAGCTCATCATACTTTTCACTCAAGGTGAGGCTGAAAAGTGCAGCGGCAAGAGGTTAAAGGAAGGGATTGTTAGCAGAGATAAACTACTAGCCCCAGGGTTATGAATGTCCTTCAATATGATTCAAGAGTAGTTGGTGGTTTTGGCTGAACAGAGTGGTAGCACTTGATGTGGTCAAATCAGATCTGGGTAGCTGACCAAGCAAATTATGTACAAGGCTATACCAGACATGGTATTGAGCAACGGGATAGGATTAATTGATAACCTCAGTGAAGGCACCCCTAGGTATCAGCAATCATAATATGATTGAATATTACATTTATTTTAAGGGTGAAAAGAGTGCATCCAAGACTCGTATTTTAAACCTAAATAAAGGCAACAATGAGGGCATAAAAGTGGAGCTAGCTAAAGTGAACTGGCAAATGAGGTTAAGGGAGGAATCAATAGCGGTTCCATGGCAGACATTTAAAGGAATATTTCAGAATACACAGAATATATACATTCCAATGAGAAAGAAAAATTACAAGGGGAGGGCCCATCATCCATGTTTAATTTAAAAAAGTTAAAGACAGTGTCAAACTTAAAGGAAAAGCATATAATTACGCAAAGACGGGTGGCAGGTTGGAAGATTGGAAAGAATGTAAAGAATAGCAAAGAATGACAAGAAGATTAATAAGGAGGGAAAAATTAGAGTATGAGAGAAAGCTAGCTAGTAATATAAAGACAGATAGTAAGAGTTTCTATGGATATTTAAAAAGAAAAGAGTTAACAAAGTGAACATTGGTCCTATAGAAAGTGCTTCTGGGGAACTGATAATGGAAAGTAGGGGATGGCCGATGAATTAGAAAGATATTTTGCTTCGGTCTTCACTATAGAGGACACAGGTAACATCCCAAAAGTAGCTGTAAATCAGGAAATGGAAGGGAGGAACTCAGGCAAATTACACTCACAAAGGAAGTGGTATTGAGCTGACAAATCCCCAGGTCCAGATGGACTTCACCCTAAAGTCTTGAAAGAAGTGGCTAGTGAGATAGTTGATACATAGGTTTTAATTTTCCAAAATTCTTTAGATTTGGGGAAGGTTCCATTAGATTGCAAAATAACAAATATAATTCCTTTATTCAGAAAGGGAGCGAGGGAGGCAGAAAGCAAGACACTACAGGTCAGTTAGCTTAACATCTGTTATAGGGAAAATGTTAGAAGCTATTATACAAGATGTTATAGCAGGGCACTTAGAAAAATTCAAGGCAATCAGACAGAGTCAACATGGTTTTGTAAAAGGGAAATCATGTTTAACCAATTTACTGGAGTTCTTTGAAAGAGTCACATGTGCTGTGGATAAAGGGTAACTAGTTGATGTACTGTACTTAGATTTCTACAAGAAATTTGATAAAGTTCCACATGAAAGGTTATTGTGGAAAATAAAAGTTCATGGTGTAGGGGGCGACATATTGGCATGGATAGAAGATTGGCTAGCTAACAGGAAGCAGAGTTGGCATAAATGGGTGGTCTTCTGGTTGGCAGGATGTGATGAGTAGTGTGTCACAGGGATCAGTGCTGGGACCTAACTTTTTATAATTTATATAAATGACTTGGGTGAAGGAATGGTTGCTAAATTTGCTGACAAAGCAAAGACAGGTAGGAATGTGAATTGTGAAGAGGATATAAGGATGCTACAAAGGGACATTGATAAGTTAAGTGAGTGGGCAAAGATCTGGCAAATGGAGTATAATGTGGGCAAATGTGAAATTGTCCATTTTGGCAGTAAGAATAAAAAAAACTTATTGTCTAAATGCTGAGGGATTGCAGAGCTCTGAGATTCAGAGGGGTCTGGGTGTCCAAATACATAAATCACAAAAGGCTAGTCTGCAGGTACAGCGGGTAATTAGGGAAGTTAATAGGATGTTATCGTTTATTGTGAGGGGAATTGATCACAAAAGTAGGGAGGTTATGCTTAAGTGGCACAGGGCACTGGTAAGATCACATCCGGAGTATTGTGTACAGTACTGGTCTCTTTAGTTAAGGAAAGATGTAAATGCATTAGAGGCAGTTCAGAGAAGGTTTACTAGACTAATACCAGGAATGGTCTTATGAGGAAAGGTTGGACAGGTTAGGCTTGTATCCACTGGAATTTCGACGGGTAAGAGGCAACTTGATTGAAACCTTTAAGGTCTTGAGGGGTTTTGACAGGGTGGATATGGAGAGGATGTTTCCTCTTGTGGTAGAATCTAGAACTAGTGGTCACTGTTTAAAAATAAGGGGTCACTCATTTAATACAGAGATAAGGAGAAATTTTTTTGTAGAGGGTAGTGAATCTTTGGAACTATGTTCCTCAAAAGGCAGTGGAAGCAGAGTCTTTGAATATTTTTAAGACAGAACTAGATAGATTCTTGATTAACAAGAGGGTGAAAGGTCATTAGGGGTAGGCAGGAATGTGGGGTTGAGGTTACAATCAGATCAGCCACGATCTTATTGCATTGCAAAGCTGGCTCGAGGGGCTGAATGGCCTACTCCTGCTCCTAATGCATATGTTCCTATAAATTTACATTTCTTGGACCTTCGAACAGCTAAGTTGCAGCCAAAATTAGGGGAACTGATATGGATGGCAGGCGGCTCATGGTTATTGAGGTAATATGACTGACTTTTTAGATCCCTCTCATTACCACCAGACAATCTAGATATTCGCAAGAAGCAGCAAATATTAGTCAGTTTGAAATATAGGGCATCCAGGTTTTCATCTCAATGTCTACGGGATGACCCTCACCATGAACAATCTCTTCCACAAAATCAGAAAGCCATGTTGTTCATCATTATGACGTTTGAACCAGCAAACCCTACCTTGGTGGTATCGCCCCCTTTTCCAAGTGACATCAATAGGTATTTAAATACTTGCTCACAGTGCTTATTTACAGATATTGCCATGAAGTAAAACTAATTACTGAAGTTGACATTATAAAGACTATTAGGGGACAGTGCCAGGACATTCAGAAGGAACATGTTTACACATTAATATGCACATTGATAAGAATTAGCGGGTTTACTTATAAATCATCTTGGCGACAATATGTAATTCTGTCTGAAAGAGGAACTATGTTCTTTGAAGATAAGAGTATATATAACTCTTCCAACCAATTGCACTAGTATAACAAAAACAATATTAATTTCATCTGACGTTTTAGAATAGATTCCGCAATTGTGAAGCAAAATGTTCCTTTCTTTAATATAAAAAATGGATACTCTGCTGTTACATTGTAAGATTAAAGCTTATCTGAGTACAGAGGGAAACCAGTTTAGTGGTATGTTAAAGTGAAAGATGAGCGTTATACAAAGTTATGGGGAAACAGCAGGATTCCGTTAGCGGAGCAGTGTGAGACTTGTTTAATAACTCAGTGAAATGTAAAACATCTGTAGAGACGTTATCAACCAAGATCTCAAAACTTCTCTTATCTAACAGAGGTCTTCATTTAAAATATGTTTTGTAAGTTAAACACAGAGGAAAGTTGGCATGGGCTTTTTTCCCCAGCTGGTATTGCTAATGCTCACACCTCACAGCGACAAAACAGGGAAACATTAAATAATAAGTTTTTTTCTCAGGCATTATCATGTTTTTATTTACAAAACTCACTTAGTCTACCTTCTATTTTTCTATTTATAGTGCTTGCACTCTAAAATATTGGGCTGAACTTGCTAGTAGTTGCAGGGTTGGATTTCCCCTCTGCTCCTAGTGTTTTTACCTTAATTTTTTTTTACATCTGTCGCACGACTTTCCAGCTCAGGCCGGGTGAGATCCGAGTCGTGCAGTGTGTCCCCGGGGTCTAATGTCATTCGAAGGGAAGGTGGCCACGTTTCCATTTTAGTGGCAATAGCTACTGTAAACCAGGTTAAGTTAAAGATCTTTTAAGTTAAAGAAGTTTAAAGGTCCTTGACAGGCCAGGGAGAAGGTGAGTGTCTCAGGTAAGTGGGTAGGATTTGGGGGGATGGGTGTGGAGGTCGTGGGGGTTTTGGAGGGGAGGGGGTCAGGCCGGGTCTCAGTGGGAGTTATCAGGCCTTAGAAGAGCAGGGATGGGGTATCGGATTGGGCCTTGTTGGAAGGAGTGCAGGTCAGGTTGGGCCTCAGGGGTGCCGGGCCTCGGGGTGGGTGGGGCAGAGGGCGGAGGTGAAAGTCAGGCCTGGCCCATGGGTGGGGGCGGGGGAGGAGAAAGGGTCCCTGCGGGGGTCAGGGAATCCAGTAGGTTGGGTGTTCCTGTCAGGGAGGGTGGGGGTTGTCCCGTTGGTTGGGGGGCTGGGGGAGCCTCATGGTGTGGGAATAGTTGGGGGTGTGGGGGAGTCCTGTGGGTCTATGCGATAGTCTCCTACAGTTAGAGTAGGTTTTAATTCTTCTAACTTTTTCTGGGTAACTATTGATATAACCCAGTCAGATCCATCTGAAGTTGCAATTTAAATCGCAGTTTTGGATGGTTCCAAGTGCAGGGCAATTGCCCAGCGGAAGTTTTCACTTCTGGGAAATTGCTGTGCAAACCTTACTGTGAACTTCCAAAGGGGATTTCCTGGTGCATCTTTGAGGTTACCCCCTCAACATGACACTGGGGAGCTTGGAACTCATGGCCCCATTGTGTACTCAAATATTGCATCAGGTTATATTGTCCTGAATCAAGTCAATTATTTTTAATAATTGGAAAATGGAATAAAGGTATAGAAGGCTCTTTAAGGAAGCAAAAGAAATTGTAGTCATAACTTGGCCAGAGCAAAGTAAGAACACTCATAGTTAGAGGTTGACTTTTCTACAGAATTCCTATAGAGTTTGTGGATAAGTATTATACTTCACACTAGATGCCACAACAACACAAACATCAGCATCAACTGAGGCCATAAATGCAGCATAATGATGGCATCAGAGTTAGTTATCCCTTAATAGCAGCAAGAGGCACTGCCCAAACACACAGAAGAATTTTACCAAAAAAGAGAAACAAAAATCTAAGAGCTAAGTTTGGCAGCAAGACAAACTGTAGCATTCCTACATGTCTCCCAGTGCCCAGTGTTGAGTTGCAATGTCAGAAGCTTTAGGACAAGTCATCAATCTGCCTCATCAGTTACACAATGCATCACGGTGCATGGGGAGGAAATTGAAGTTAAAGAAAGCTAGAGGAATATAATTAGAACTGACCGTCCAAGTTAGATAAGAGCTACTTTCATGAAATCTAAGATACTTGGGACCCATGTACTCCATAGCATGAATACTTTGTTGGAGGCAAGGGAAACAAAAGCCTTCGAATTGCAAGTTAGAGAGAGCACTTTATACTGAAAATGCTGCAGCAGAATAAATGTGCACCAGTCCACAACATAGTCAGCAACTCAAGGTATTTTTTTTTTAAAAACTGCCTTTTTTCACTATGAGGCAAATTTTAAAATGGATGGATTTAGGTGGGTGTTAAAAAATGGTAAATGTCCAAATCCCCACCCTAACCCCCTCCTTCCTACTGGGAAACCTGTGCATGATGTCACTCGCATGCACAATTTGTGATTAAAAGTCCACAGCCAGTGGGGGAAGCTCAATTGCTAGGTTTTTCCATGGCACCCTCCCACCCCAAAACCACCACAACATGCCAGCCCCAACACCACTGCTTCCAGTTGTTTAGTGAAAACTCACCTCTTAGATCTTTATACTCACCCTCCAAGCGTGAGTCAATTAGCATAGATGGCACCATGGCTCACAGCATTATGAATTGTAGGTTAAAGTGGATCTTGGATCCCAGAAATTTAACTGCACAGTTTGAACAAGCCTGTGCTAATACTGGTTGTACATTTACCTTTGATGTCTGCTGGGTTGTCAATGATGAAGTTACCATTCCACACGACTGAAAACTCAATGGGCAGGTCACTGATATCCATTGTGTCATAGTGGTACTGAAATAGGAGTTGAGAAAAACACACAGACCTATAAGTTAGATACTTGATTCACAGCCAATCAAAATCAAATATATTATTTCAAACATCCTAGATGTCATTTTAAACTAAGGTAGCTGTTGTGAAAGATGTCGGAGAGCACTGACATTACAGTGCGATGCCATTCTTGTTTCTAATATATCACTTTATGCTGCCCAAAGTATTTCCTCTGCAAAGAAATGACTACTTTTTTTCATTTCAATGACAATGTTAGAAAGGGAATCTTTTCATAGTAACTGAACTTATACTCAAGTCCTTACATTTAAAGTATTAAATATAATCCATCAAATGCTCTCAAGCAGAGCCAGTCTCTGCTTTAACAGTGACTTGGATTTAAACTAACTTGCCCTCTGGCGGTGAATTGGGACCAATTCTTGGCTAGAATTTAGCTGATGGCAAAGCGGTTGAACCCTACCAAGCCAATAAGCAACAGATGATGTATTAGCAATAGACCTTCGGGAAGAGTATTCGGAGAGGCAGACCTGCGGGAGATACACGGAGCAGGGAGAGAATAAATAAGCCTGGGGAACGTGGCCTACATCACTCACTTGCAGCAAGAGCAGTCAGAGAGGCGGACCTGTCAGCTGCTCAGAACCGTTCCACATTGAGTTCAAAAGGAGAGTGAAAAAACAAATTGTGACATCACAGGAAAGAAGCTAGCTATTTGGTGAGTATCTGGTGCGTATTTAGTAAGTGTTTAAGGTTTATTCTATTCCTAGGATTTAAAAGTTTAGGTGATTTAAAAGTTTAAGGTTAAGGCACGATAGGACACCTCAGCCAAGCAGAATGCCCACTCTGTGGCATGTGGGAAGTTGTGGACACTTCCCGTGACCCAGACAAGCCCATGTGCAGGAAGTGTCGCCGGCTGCACAAGCTTGAGCTCCGTATTTCAGAGCTTGAGCAGTGACTGGAGACACTGAGGTGCATCCGTGAGGCAGAGAACTATATGGTTAGCACGTTCAGAGAGGTGGTCATCCTGCAAGTTAGGGGCAAACTTGTAGATAGGGAATGGGTGACCTCTAGGCAGTCTAAGAGAAACAAACTGGTAATGCAGGAGTTCCCAGAGATCCCACTCACTGCCCGGCTTTCCATTCTGGATAACGGTGAGGGCGATGGGTCCTTGGAAAGGAGCAGCAAGAGCCAAGCCCGTGGCACCACAGGTGGCCCAACTGTACAGGAGGGGAGGAAGACGAGCGGAAGGGCGGTACTGATAGGGGATTCTTTAGTTAGGGGAGCGAACAGGAATTTCTGCGGCTGTCAACATGACTCTAGGATGGTTTGTTTCCTCCTTGATGCGAGGGTTAAGGATGTCACAGAATGGCTGCAGGGCATTCTTGCGGGAGGGGGCAAACAGCCAGGGATCGTGGTCCACATTGGTACTAACAGCATTGGTAGGAAGGGGGATGTGCATTCAGAATTTAGGGAATCAGGTAGAAAATTGGCAAGCAGGGCCTCTAAAGTTGTAATCTCCAGGTTACTCCCAGTGCCACATGCAAGTCAGTACAGAAATTGGAAGATAAGACAGATGAATGTGTGGCTGGAAAGATGGTGCAGGAGGGAGGGCTTTTGATTTGTGGGACGGGCTCTGATGGAGATAGCACCTGTACAAGCAAGACGGGTTGCATCTAAACAGAGCCGGGTCTGAGTTCATTGCGGGTCATTTTGCTAGTGCTGTTGGAGAGAGTTTAAACTAACTCAGCAGGGGTGTGGGAACCAGGAGAGAATATTAGAAAGTAATACCAGGGTGCACAGAATGCTGGGAGAGGCAGATAGCACTAAAATAGAGAATAGTAAGTTAATAGATGGAGTGGGAGCAAGGGAGCAAGTAATGAAGTCTAAATCAGGGTTACACTGCATGTATGTGAATGCACAGAGTATAGTTAATAAAATTGAGGAGTTACAGGCACAGGTTGCCAAGTGAGATTATGATGTTGTAGCGATAATGGAGTTAAGGAAGGGCAGGTCTGGGTGCATAATATTCTTGGTTACAAAGTTTTCAGAAAAGATGTTAAAGGCAAAAAAAGGAGTGGCATTTTTGGTTAAGGAGAGTATTACAGTACTGGAGAAAGAGGGTGTGTCAGAGGATTCAAGGAGATTGTCGATTTGGCTAGAGCTAAGGAATAAGAAGGGTGCAATTACATTGCTCGGTATAAAGTACAGACCACCAGCTAGTGGGAAGGATATAAAGGAAAAATCTGCAAGGAAATTAAGAGAGATGTAAACAACATGGAGTAGTTATAATGGGGGACTTTAATTACCCATATATAGACTGGGATAGTGGTAGTGTAAGGGGCAGAGAGTGTCAAGCGTTCCTAGATTGTGTTCAGGAGAATTTTCTACAGCAGTATGTGTCCAATCCAACAAGAAAGGAGGCACTGCTGCTAGACCTGGTTCTTGGGAATAAGGTGGGCCAAGTAGATCAAGTGATAGTAGGAGAATATTTAGGGGACTGTGATCATCGTATCATAAGGTTTAGGATTATGGTGGAAAAGGATATTGGTCAATCCAGAGTAAGAATAATCAACTGGCACGGGACGGACTTCAATGGGACAAGAACGGAGTTGGAATGGATAGACAGGAACCAAATGTTGGTGAGAAAAACAGTAGCTGAACAATGGGCTAACTTCAAGGTAGAGAAGGTTTGGGCACAGTCAAGGTATATTCCCTCAAAAGGGAAGGGTAGGACAAACAAATCCAGAGCTCACTGGTTGACAAAGGAGATAGAAATTAAGTTAGAGGAGAAAAAGTGCACTTACGACAGGTGTCAGGTAGCAAATACAATCGAGAACTAATTTGAATACAGAAGGTTCAGAAGGGATGTGAAAAAGCAAATATGAGAAGCAAAGAGGGATTATTAAAAAAAGACTGGCAGCTAACATAAAAGGAAATCCTAAAGCATTCTATAAGCACATCAATAGTAAAAGGGTGGTGAAAGGAGTAGGAAGACCGAATAGGGACATAAAAGAGAAATTACACAGAGGCAAGAGGCATTGCTGAGGTGTTAAATTAATATTTTACATCTGTCTTTAACTACGAGATAGATGCTATCCAGGCCATGTTGACAGAGGAAGAAACTCAGTCACTAGAAGGGTTTAAAATTGATAAGGAGGAGATAATGGATAAGTTGTTGGTACTTAAAGTTGATAAGGCACCGGGACCGGATGAGATGCATCCAAGGATACTGAAAGAAGTGCGTGTGGAAATTGCAGAGGCACCAGCAATAATTTTTCAATGTTCCCTTGATTCGGGAGAGGTGTCAGAGGACTGGAGAATTGCAAACATTACAACCTTGTTCAAAAAAGATTGTAAAGATCTGCCCGGCAATTAACTTCAGTGGTGGGGAAACTTCTAGAAACAATTATTTGGGATGGAATTAGCAGTCACATGGAAACATTGGGATTGATTTGGAAGAGTCGGCATGGATTTATTACAGGAAAATCGTGTTTAACTAATTTGCTGGAGTTTTTTGAAGAGGTAACAGAGATGGTTGACAAGGGCAAGGCTGTTGATGTGGTGTACATGGACTTCCAAAAGGCACTCAGTACAATGCCACACAACAGGCTTGTGAGGAAAGTTATAGGTCATGGAATAAAAGGGACAGTAGCAATGTGAATACAAAATTGGCTGAGGGATAGGAAACAGAGTAATGGTTATTGGGTATTTTTCAGGCTGGAAGGAGGTTTGTAGTGGAGTTCCCCAGGGGTCGGTATTGGGACCCTTGCTCTTCCTGATATATATATGCTCTACATCTTGGTGTGCAGGGGACAATTTCAAAGTTTGTAGACGACACAAAAATTGGGAGAAGTGTAAACTGTGAGGACAACAGTGTAGAACTTCAAAAGGACATTGACACATTGGTGGAGTGACTGATAGGTGGCAGATGAAGTTCAATGCAGAGAAGTGTGAGATGATACACTTTGGTAGAAGAACATGGAGACACATTATAAAATAAAGGATACTATTCCAAAGGGTTTATTTATTTATTTATTCATTCTTGGGATGTGGGCTAGTCCAGCATTTTTTGCCCATCTCATTGTCCTTGAGGGCATTTAAGAGTCAACCACATTGGTGTGAGTCTGGAGTCACATGTATGCCAGACCAGGTAAGAACAGCAGATTTCCTTCCCTAAAGGACATCAGTGAACCAGATGGGTTTTCACAGCAATTGACAATGGTTTCATGGTCATCACTAGACATTTAATTCCAGATTTTTATTGAATTCAAATTGTACCATCTGCTGTGATTCGAACCCGGTTCCCCAGGGTCTCTGGATTACCAATCTAGTGACAATACCACTATGCCACCACCTCCCCCTAAAGGGTGTGCAGGAGCAGAGAGATCTGGGTGTATATGTACATAAGTCATAAAGGTGGCAGGACAGGTAAAAAGAGCTGTTTCTAAAGTGTACAGTATTCTAAGTTTCATTAATAGGGGCATAGAGTACAAGAGCAAGGAGATGATGATGAACTTATATAGGACACTGTTAAGACCTCAGCTGGAGTATTGTGTAAAGTTGCGGGTGCCACAATATAGGAAGTGAACGCATTGGAGAGAGTGCAGAAGAGATTTATGAGAATGGTTCCAGGGATGAGCACTTGAGATATGAGGACAAATTGGAGAAGTTGGGACTGTTTTCCTTGGAGAGGAGAAGGCTAAGAGGAGACTTGATAAAAGTTTTCAAAATCATGAGGGGTCTGGACGGAGTAGATAGGGAGAAAAAGTCCCTGCTTGTATACGGATTGAGAACCAGAGGGTACAATTTTAAAGTGTTTTACAAAAGAAGCAAATGTAAGGTGAGAAAAAACTTTTTCACACAATGAGTAGTTAGGGTTTGGAATACACTGCTTGGAAGTGTGGTGGAGGCAGGTTGAACTGAGGCATTTGAGAGGGCATTGGATGATTATCTAAATAGAAACAACGAGCAGGGTTACGGGGAAAAGGCAGGAGATTTGCACTAAGTTAAAATGCTCAGTGAGCTAATGCAGACATGATGAGCTGAATGGCCTCCTTCTACCTCGTCACAATTCTGTGATTTGGTGAATAATCCCCACTTAATCAATCAGACATCAGCTTTATTGACAGTCCTGGTGATAAGTCTGCAGTCCAGTTTGTAGTTCTTTGCAGCTGACAAAAACAGCATGGTGGTATGAGCATTCTATTTGGGGTCATTTCTTTAATTATTCACAATATACAATACAGGTTTGATAATTCAAGAATTTGATCGTCAATAATAGCAATAAGTTGAGTATTCTCAGGGACTACCTGTTCTTCAAAACTCGGTTTCTTTTCACATTGGTACTTGCTGTCATCACTTTATTGTGTCAATCCATTTCTGCTACATTTGGCCCATCTATGGGTCTATGGGAGCTCGCTGTGAGCAATTCAGCTGGTCCCACTCCCCTGCTCAATTCCTATAGCCCTGCAAGTTTATTTCCTTCAATTGTCAATCCAGCTCCCTTTTGAAATCATGTTTTTTTCAGATGTTTACTCAATTCATTTGGAAGGAGTTTTTTTGTCCGAACCAGAAGTTACTATTGCCTTGAATTATATTGTCTATTTCAAGCATTCTGCAGAAATCTGGCAGGAACCTCTTTACAGTATCTTTATCATTTTCAACATGGTTACTTTCATGAAGCTATCAATGTGGCTTTATGTATATTATATATACTATAACATCATAAATTGTGCCCGTGGCACTAAATACTGACCCTGAATAGGAACTGTGACCAGTTCCTTCCCCTCCATAACTCATGAGCATAAATACAATAGCTGTACCTTTACTGACTCTGCACCTGAGACTTACTGACCTAGCACAAGCCAAAGATCAAGCCTGGGATCCTTCTGTCAGACACTCTCAGAGAATTATTGGGGAAACTTGCTGACTTCATCTTTAAAAGAATGCCACATCCAACAAAAAATAAAAATGCACAAGGGCGCTATTATTCACTTCTTATTTGTTTATGAAAGATTCATCCAATAATTTAATAATGTATGTCTTATTTGTGCACTAACTTATGGTTCATATTTAAATCAAGGTGGTAGCCTCAGAAGAATGATCCTAAACCAGGCCTTACTCAGTTTGTATTGAGTATGTGTGACTCATACTGAATTCAGTTCAGCTGCAAAGTCCTGAAAGCTGACAGCTGCTGATAACAGACTTTGGTTTCTCTTATTATTGCCTTCAGTGCCCCTGCCACCCTTTGAACGACACAGACAGATAGGGCACATCTAGTTAAATCCAAGATAAGGATTCTATTTCAGAAGCAGCCATGTCAGTGCCCCAATATAATTACACACCTCTCTGCCATTGTAATACCTGATGAAGTAGCCTTCTGTTCTTTGAAAGCCTGCTTTGTACAAGTGTAAAGCTTTAGACCTTGCAGCCCTGGACTTTTCAAAGGATACTGCTTTGTCAGTCCAGGCCACCAGCTACTTGTAGTACATGCAGGTCAAAGACTACTTAACAGACTATGAAGCTCGCACACACTGCCACTTACAATCAGTTATCTTTAAAAAAAATACACACAAATTTCTATTCTGAACACTAGCTTTCTTCGGACACTGGACATTTTTCAGGCTAATTTCGAGGTGCCTTACTATGTGTTTCTGAGTGTACAAAATGCTTTTATGATAAATGTTTTTTTAAAAAGTTTACAATAAATATATGATGATAGCCACTGCTGCATCACATCCCTCAATCTGGTCAGACCATCTGGCAGATATCTGTGGAGGAAATGTGGACACATTGATGGCTAGAAAATTAGGAAGAACAAAGTAGCGGATTTCTGCTCATTCCTTAAGCTCTTCTCCTTGCCACGCGTTATATCTCCTTTCACTACCATTCACTCAGGCTGGACCAAACCAGGTAAACTTTTAGCATTCTGATCCACTACCTTATATTCTAGTCATCATCCGGGTTATTCACTTTCACCTCTGGAACATTGCCTGCCTTTGCTCCCATCTCAGCCTCATTGCTGCTGAAATTCTTATCTACATTTCTAGATTCAAATTCTCTAAAGGAGCTAATTGCTGGCTTATGACCCACCTTGTTGAACTCCAAGTTGCTCACAAGTCAGCCTCCGATGCACTACCCCATACTCAGCCCTCTTCCCTCCTGCCTGTCATATATTTCCTCTGTCTCTTTAGTGCACTGAAATTAAAATCTTGTATTCATCTTCAAATTCCTCTATTGTCTTTCCTCATCCCATCTCTGCTTCCAACTTTGTCTTTGGAAACCCCCCCTCAGTATGTCCTCTGATTCCACTTTTCTCTGCACCCTCCCCTCCCTTCATCCCACCATTGTTTCAACACTACTTTGGAGCACTCCTCTTTGATTTTCTACCTTCCCCCAAGTCTCAGCCACCTCATTCAATTCTCCTACCAAGGTTTGCAAATTTTTTATAAAACTTGTTTTTTCTCCCCCTATAGATTATCTTGATAAATTTTCCATAAAGGTTGTATATAAATGAAAGCTATTGTTGGCTAATCAGTCAAAAGTACAGCATCTGTGATCAGAAGAGCACCGGAAATAGCAATCATATCTACTAATCTCATTGCTGAAAAGAAAATGTCTGGCAAAAACAAAACCTATGATAAAAAAATAGACTGTGTCTAATCTCACATAGAAAATGAAAAGCTTAACTGTCTCTCTGATATGTAAAACAGTCTTAACAGTGACTGACATGTTAAAGTGTGGTTGAATAGACTGTCAATCATGCATTTCAGTTTTGATTGATCACCAGCCACTGTCAATCACAGGACTCTCTAACAGCTCTGAATTAACCCAATCTGATCCAGGCAATGAATTACATTTGACCGAACCAAATCCTATTGTATAGATATACCTGAATCCAATACAAAACATTCCTCAACAATCTCTTTGATTTTCACACAAAATAGAGATGTACTCAGTCAAGAAGTAGCAATTAGTTAACAGTAAGAAATGAAAAAAACAGCTTGTGCAAAATAAACAAAAGACTTGGGTAGGCAAAGTGTTGCACTGTTTTGAGATCCTGCAAAATAATGCAACAGAGTAGGAGACTGTGTGATGAAAGTTGTTAAAAGGAAGGGTGGATGCAGGTGCTGAATAAAAGTTCAACAAACTCAAGATGCAACTATTTGCCACTTGGTTGGTTTTAGTTTATGGAGAGCATGGAAATCTTGATTTAAACATTAAGCTGTGAACAAAATAATTATTCTTTCATAGCATTCAATTATAACTGTAAAACTAACTGGCCAGACAGCAGCCTCCTGTGTCACCAGTCATAAATTGAAATCAAATAATTTAGGGAAAAAAAAGTTTAAAAGTTTTCTGAAAAATTAATGAACAATATCCTTATCCTGTAATCTAAGTCAAAGCAACATCTCATTCATGCGGTGGAAGGAGTTACAGATAGTATCATCTACCCAATAAAATGATGACATAGCTATCTTTATCTTACCAGTTTTTACTAAAATCTAGTACAGCAGTTTTTGCTTCTCTAATAGATTATGTTTAATAAATGGTTCCTGTACTTGATTACACTTTTCAATCTACACGATTAGCATTTAATCAACACAGCAGATTCTTTATTGCTTTCTACATGACAGACAACTGGAAGCTCTCATTTATTCAAACTTTGTGGTATCTTATTATAAATCTAATTTACAAAGTCATTTCAAATTTTAAAGGATTCCAAATCAGTTCATCTCCTGCAGATTGTAATGGAACATAACCATCCCTTCAGAATGATCAATTTTTAACATGGTATGGCGTAACAGTGTCTAGACTAAAACCTGACCTATACCTAACTTTTACATGATTACAAAGTGAATGCATCAAGAAGACAGAGACAAACTATCTACTTACCGAACTGTTCTGGCACTGAACACTAGAGCTGTTGAATCGGAGAGCTGGCACTCGTTGGGTTACTCCTTGTACATTAAGTACACACTCGTATCCCCGTTGCCCAGACTGTGGCTGTGGCAGGTTCCGTGCTTTTAGTGTGATTGGTTTCACCTCTCCAACTGGGATAAGAATCTCATCTGAGGGCACCAGCTGTGGACAATCCTAAATGGGAAAAGATTGAAACAGAAATCATAAAGTCAGCCTGATAAATAGTTTGGTACTCTTGACAAGGTACTCATAGGATCCAATCACCATGATTCCCATGACAAACTTATATGGACAAATGTCAGTCACTTAGCTCAGCTTGGTCCAGTTTGTAGCAGTTTTGCATCTGGCTCTCAGCGATTGCAGTTCAAGTCCTTCATGGACATGAGCACAACATCTAGTCTAACAGTTCAATACTAAAGATGTATTATTAGATGTGCCATCTTTCAGATGAGACAAAGCTTCACCTATTAGCTCAGATGGATATTGGATGATTAAATAGCACTACTGAATAAAAAAGCAATGAGTTCTTCCAATGTCCCTGCCAACATTCCTACATCAAGCAAAAAGCATTCATTCATTCTTTTGGCTGTTTGCACATTAGCTGCCATGATTGTCTATCTAATAAGTGACTGTACTTTAACACCAACCTTTGTTAATAAGCATTTTGTATGTCCCACAAATACAATAAAGTGTACTATAAGCTCTTTCCTAATGCACGAATCTGGCATATGGATACTTATTATTGAATAGCATTTTGCCAGAGACTGTAATCTCTTCAGTAAAGCACATCAAAGAAATTATTGCAAAACAAAATGTCTAGAAAGGGCTACATGTCAGTGTTACTGAATAATTGTGCTAGCATTCTGTGTAAGCCCTTTGCAAGCTCTGATATTTTTCAGTTCCTATTTTCTATTAGAATGAAGAAAGAGAGCATCAATCTGCATTCTAGACAACTTTGAAACAGAATTATCAAAATGGACATAAATCCTCTAAAGTACTTTTGACCGTAGCCTCTCAAAATTAAAAAAGTACATTACTACATCTGCTTTTGCAAAGAATTTAAGCAACTGAGAGGGTGGTATAACTTTCAATCAAAACATTCAAAACACGTGAAGAAATTTGAATCTATTTTGTGTTTCAGATCAAACTGCAGATAATAAAAAACTCAAATTAGATACTACATCTCTAAATCCTCATAACACAAGTCAACTAAATAATCCTTTCAAAGTGTGAACATGAGGTTATCATAGGTAACAAACAACTCCCCTGCAGTCTCTACCCCCCTTGGCGTTAAACATGCTCTATAATCTGTGATTGAAATGTCCAACCCCCTACATCACTTAATCTGTCTGAATTTAAGATAAGTGGATGGTGGAACCACTCACTCAAATTCAGCAACAGTGAAACGGAAATAAGAGATTTCATGCAAGAGTGAGGGCTGATAAATCTACAGATAGCAACAATTGTCAGTACACATACAGGATAAATGGTTTAATTATGTGGGTGCTTGTTGTACAGCCTAGAAAAATTGTATTAAAAAAGGACAGAGAAACAGTTCTGTGCACATTTGTTCAATATTACATGTTACATTTCCACCAAAAATGTGCTCAAATGCAAATGGTCTCGCATTTTTTCTTGCGGTTGGAGTTGGGGTAATTATCAATACTGCAGGCAATTCTGATGCTGCTACATGTTTACACAAAATAAAATCTCTGAATAAATTAGACATTTTAGGAGATTGGCAACACTTGTCCTTTTTGCAGGTGCTCTCATTTTTGAAATGGTTACTGTATGTACGGACAAGCATTTTCCTAACAATTTGTAGACCCAGCTGAAACTACAAGCAGCATCTAATCAACTACGACAAATGCTAAGAATCCTCCTTCCACACACCAGCACTCAACGCTTGTTCACTTAACAGTTTTGCAAGCTAATTTTTTGATTCTTTACCAACTGTTCCCACGTGGAGCAATGTGGAACTTCAGTAATGAACTGCCCTGCTCAACTCCACTTACCAGAATTACAGCAGTCACAAGACAGAAGAAAAATGAGGCAATGTGATGACAGATTGTGCTGTACAGCAAAGCTTCCAAAGACAATTCTTAGAATAGATTGAGAACATCTTGGAGGGAAAACACAACAGGTCACATTAAATGCAGGAGTAAAACTGCAGTTATCTGGTTGAGCGATGAGTTTGCAGGAACACTGATTGTTGGCTGGAATTCACAGACTGGCTCATCGCTTTGTAGACCAGGAGAGAGGCAGAAAGACATGGGATGGCCATCCACCTTCACTCCCCAAAGCCAAAGTTCCTCAAGGAAACAGGTCCACCATCAGAAGCCAAGGGAAAGATGATCATAGGGTCAGGAGGATAGGAGTTGCTGCAGACATGAATGGCCTCCTCCATTTTTTTCATGTACTTTCCTTAATTTGGGAGGCTGGTGAGGTCAGTGCATGTAGATTGGCACACGGTGGCAATGGATTTTGTGAAGTAAGTGCCTTCTGTCAAATGGGTGTTTTTTTTTAATATAAATTCAGCATTCACAGCAGCTCCAACCTTAGGATAGAGGCCTGGAAGCATTCAACCCCAGAATTAGAGCCGTTTCTCTGTCAGTTTAGAAGTTGGGGAAAGAGATTCCCATTGCAGAAAATCTCATTGCACCAGTCAGTGCAGGGCAGCATACTGACCTCATGAACGTGAAAGGCCCAAGAGAATTTGGCAGCAGAAAGGATGCAAGCTGAAAGGGGAAGTCATTGATTCTGACTCAGTGAACATTCTAGATATAGCAGCTTCGCAACAGGCTGTGAAAACTGTCTGTAGTTCGTAATTACAAACGTTCATGGTGTCTCTCATATATTTTAACAGGTAAGTTGTTTGGATCCATAAATGTGTCCGTCTTTGGGGAGTGTCCATTTACACAGGTTTCACTGTGATCTTTAGAACACAGTCAAGCTATCATCAGCTGGAATTCAGGGAAGAATGATAGGACAAGATGGTGTGAGCAAACATTCCTTGCCCAAAACCAAGAATTGCAAAAGTTATTTGAAAAAGAAATGCAACCCCAAAGCAGTCTGCAACTTTTATTCCCCGTCTGCTTCTGAAATAGCATTGTTGACTGTATTGGGCTGAGGCCCCCGTGCTCAAAATGTATTAAAATATCACCACTGCTGCAAGCTGAGCAAGGCTAATGATAATCTTTCCCCTCTGCTCTAGCCATAACAGTGCAGCGTGGGAATCCAGTTTCGGGTGGGTGGAACAGGGTAAGCAATTCAACTATGCAGTTATGTTTGTGCATTATGTTGAGCACCAACAATAAAATTGAATCCTATGTTTTTAATTTAACCAAGAGGAACATCTGTTTGTTGATAAAGTAACATTAATCTTTTGTGCCAAAGGTGTATTTCTGCATACAGCAACTAATTACAGCGAGATTAACAGTTTCCCAGTGAAATATGATTAATCCTCTGAATGGCAAGAAGACTTTCAGCGCTTAAGTTACCAAGTGTTGCAACTCATAAATCCAGCAACTTCTGGTTTTGATAATTTTTCTAAGTTTTGAAACAAGCAGTAATGAGATGCCATTGTTGTGGGATTTAACCCATCAGGAAATGGAGTACTGAAATAGATAAAGTGATAAATTAAGCCTGAAGGCAAACATTTTGGCGACAATATACCCTCCCCCTCAACCACAATCAGTGGGAAAGGATTTCAAGAAAGCCTTTGGCCTTCCTCTTGCCAATCATAGCCTCACTCTCACCCATGTCACAATTGGCGGCCTCCCCTCCTGATGGCCCCTCTTGCTCCACCCTACTGCAGCTGACAGTCGTCTAATTACAGGTTTAACAGGGCACATGTTAAAATGCCTTCCCTCCTATTCGCACCCCCCCATAGATGTTGCAGCCTAGTCGCAAATGCTATATGCGCTGAGGCAGAGCCAAACTCTGTTTACAGTAAACTAGAGCTTTGGCTGGGATTTTCCAGCCCCAACGCCAGCAGGCATCATTGTGGGTGGGACAGGAAAATTTGGAGAGCCGTTGACCTTTAACACCGGCAACCAGAAAATCCTACCCTTTATGTAGGACTATCCATGGCTACTTCCACATTACATCTCAAACCATGACAGTTTTCATTTGCATGTCATCCACTATAATTACCTTTAAGTTTGTTGTGTATATTTATGTAAAGAAATGGTCCTAGTTTGCACTGGTTTGGCCCACTAAAACTATTGCAAGGACAATGAGCATGCAATGCAACAGGAAACTGCATCATTTGCATTGCATTGCCAGGAGAGTTATCTTCATAAAATTTATTGAAAACTCATGTCAATGCCCAATGGTAAACACTGCCTAACAGCATTTCCTTGCCTGCATTTGCTGTAATCGGAGAAATGGAGAGGAAACAATGTAGAGTCTATTCAGTTAACATCCTACAGCTGCAGAGGCTATGAAAGGAAGCCCAGAGGTCCAGGGAGCAAAGACAATGCCAAAGGTCACAGGTGAAGGGGAGCCAGGCCACCACTGACCCCCTGGGGCTAAATCGCAAGTACTATGATTCTACACAGTCCTTCCAAAAGTGCATACACACTTACAATTCACAAGATTTTTTTCCATTGAAAGAAAGAAACGGTGATCAAATCTGCATTGATATAGGCAATTCTTCAAGGTTTGACAAATAAATATTCGTTAGCAGATTCAATATTCCATGTGGAATTTTCTCAAAAGTAAATGCTCGTGAGAGGTGAAGAAAGGCTGGTAACGATGACATTATTTTTGACAAAGCAGAATCCAATTTTAGCACAAATCTCCATAAATTATCATTCAAATATTTCTGACAAAGCCAACTAAACCTGTAATGGTTAGGTATTATTAACTTTGGCATGCATGCCAACACTCACTTTGCATTCAGTACTTTTTGCCCATATTTACATCTCCCATACACTTTTTCCACTTTCTAAAAAGCCTGAGATGATCAAGGGCTTAAGAAGCAATGTGCAAACACAGAAGATTCTCCTTAACAGAGCAATTCCCAAAGCCCTAGATTATCATGGAAACCTTAGCAATATAAGACTAGCAACAGAGAAAAAATATATAGTGAGTGATATCATAACTAAATGTTCATGCTTTCACCGCA
Organism: Carcharodon carcharias; assembly: GCF_017639515.1. Lineage (NCBI taxonomy): Eukaryota > Metazoa > Chordata > Chondrichthyes > Lamniformes > Lamnidae > Carcharodon > Carcharodon carcharias. Next base: position 24,319,393 of record NC_054475.1, read on the forward strand.
TAGGTTTCTTCAATTATTTTTAAAAGCCTCTCCTCCTCTTTAGAAGTTGCCACAGTATTTGCCTAGAGCCAACTGAAGAGGCAGGCTGGTGACCTTCTGAGACCTCTATCATTCCTGCTGTGTATAATACTGCAACCAAGTTCATGACAGTCGACTCACAATCTGAATATTACTTTCTTCCTGTGGAGGCTTTATCTAACCACTGGTCTGATGCCTAGGCTAAGGCATTTTTTTCTATTTGTAGAAGATCACTGGCTTGCATCAAAACACGCTAAGATGCAGCCTAACACATCATCAACAGATCTGTTATCTTTAAAATTGAGAGTTTCTATCTTCTGGACTGGCCCAGAATCAGCCAGACTTTGTCTATCACTTTGCAGACTGACACCAGCTTGCGCTGTATTCACGGATTACACACAGACACACACACACTTTAGCTTAATGTGCAGAACAAAAGTTTCAGGGTTTCCAGCATAAAATACTACGATAGAAGCTCCCAATCACTGATAATTCTACCATTATACATTCCTTAAAATATTTTTGAATGGGTAGCTATATTCAAGAGTCTTTAAAAAGCTCAATACATCAGTAGATAATAAAGGTGTTTCTAACAATATGAGGCAAGAGCTCATTACCTCTGAGGTGTTGACCCGTCCCTCCTGGAAAGAACAAATGCTCGGATCATGAGTGCAAAGGTTTCGATATTTACACCAATGACAGCGGAATGCACTAGTCACACAGGACAGACACCTGAGACAAAAAGACAAAAAAAAACCCAATGTAGAGCAGTAGGAGATACAGATTAGGAAGAAGCAAAATCCATCACAGCAATATAGGTGTTCTCTGGCCAAAAAACAGCACAGCAGTAAAATTTATTTTAAACCAAAGAATGAAAAACAAATCAGGGTGAGATTTCCTCCTTGTGCTATGAACAAATTGCAAACTAATTTATTAAAAACTGGTTTACAATTTCATTGCACATAGCACATATGACTGATGTATACATCACACAATTTCTGGACACAATTTCTCCAGATGCTTTCAGATACATATATTCATATTGTGGCCACCTGGAGATGGAACTAAATGTGATCTTAGATATTGATATTTTGACATTGGGACAATTACCATGTCAGCGTAACACTACTGCACAGTTTAAATCTCAATGCAGATAATTGCCACCAGGTCCTAGCAGCACACACCTGAGCACTCATGTGATTTCTGGCAGGGTTGGAAAAAGGCACATGAAGGCATATCCAGCACTGCAGTGTGCACTTACATAAAATACAAACTAATCAGCATGGAATATCTGTTCTATGCACTGCACAATGTCTGTTTAATTGAAAAAAAAACCTGTATTAAAATACAACTTGCAATGTTCCTTGCATCCATTTGGATACGCACTGTCAGGGACAATGGTGCAAGAAATCAAAAATAAAACCATCCCGTGTAGAGGTGGAAAATGCAATCAGCTTTTTATGATCCTTCCAGACGGCAATCACTCCAATCAAAACCATGAGCCACTTGGAAATGGGGATTCCTCCAAGAATGACTTGGAAACTGACGTAGGTCCTCACTGATGATCATCTTTGGAATAAGATGAGGTTTGCAATAACACTATTTTTGATATTTAGCTAATTTTGAACTCTGGAATGTGCGATTTTTGAAGTACAGTCTCTTAAAGGTCCTAAATGTTGGCAGAGCCTACACAAGTAAGGGGGGCTGAACGTTACCGGACTATCACACAAAATCAGGGGTTTCAGCTGGTGGTTTAGTCAAAATTAATAAAGAAAGCAAGGAACATTTATTATTAAATCCAGAACTGTACGTCTGAGGTACAACTCATGGACTGCTAAGTGACCTTTTGTCACAGTGTCTGACTTTTTCCTACTGCAAATTGTGCACTGATTTTTAAGAAGCAATTGATTTCCACTCAAGAGATCTAATTAACAGTTCCATCAAATTCAATATGAAGAGCTTAGGTGAATGAAGGAGCATTTTATATGATAAGCACAAAAGACAATAAGGCCTTATGTATATCTGCTCTACATTCTTGATGGAAGTATCTAAGAATTCTACGAGGCATTTTTTTTTAAAAGTTCAGTGTTGTATAAGAGATGATTATCTAATTTCACAAAACATTGCACTAATATCAGCAAGTCAGCAGATACATTGACATGAATACCTGAATTTGATAATACATAGTGTCCTCGTCCCATCACCTGTAGAGGGAGCTGTTGTTAACTCCCTGCCTGCCATTGACAAAGATATTTAAATAGCTCACTACACTAAACAGAACGTAATGACGTTTTAGTAAATCACCTCGCAAATGTTGTCATTGAGAATTTGGATGGAGATATGTAAAATTTTGCCACATGGATGGGGGGGAAATAGTTGAAAATCAAGTAGCTGTGAATGTTTGGAATACAGCAGTGTGAGCACCAGTATCTAGTTGTGTCATACAAGCAGCTATTAGAATGAACAGTAATAGGTGCTTTGCAGAAGGTGGAGAAAGGTGCAGAAAGCAGAGTGTCAATCTAATGGATAGAGTGATGTTGGAAGGGGAATTTAGTGGTGCAGACAGAAACCAGTTTTTTAGCTCTGGGATCTGGATTTAAATCCAGGCTAGACTGATGAGATGCAAGTCTCCTCATTCTGCTGGCTTCAAAAGTCCTAAGGAAATAAATTTGGGCAGTTTCAACCCAGCTCCTTGGTGGGCATGGTTCCCCCTGATAAACCTGCTCCTGATATCAGGTTAAAAAAGCAACAGGAGTAGGCCATTCAAGCCTTCGAGACTGATCCTCCAACATATATTGAATATGCTCAATAAGACCGTGGATGATCTTTTACCTTAACTTCACCTTCACACACTGCCCCATATTCATTAATTCCCTTAGTGCCCAAAAATCTCGGTTTTGAATATATTCAACAGCTGAGCATCCACATTTCTTGGCAGTAACTGGACATTCTCATGTGTAAGGTCAGAGCAGGGCTGTTCAGTGCTTCTGCACTGATCTAGCAAACATGGTTTAAACGCATTTTGGGCAACAAATCAGAGCTGCTGCTACAACATTCTTCCTGCTAACATCTTATTCTTAGTATTGCTCATCATAGTACTAATAATGGAGAGCACACGTCGGTGATGGTGGTGGTCGTGCTGGAGAGGTGGTGAAGGGATAAGCTATGCAAGATTTTTAATTTGTTCTGTAATTTCCTGTTTCGGATTGGGACAGCAGAGCAGATGAGAAGCGAGGCTTCTAATACGAGACACTCAGCAGGATGCTCTCAACGAAGGCTAACTTTAGCAGCAGGAATACAAAGTATGTATACTGAAAGTTTTCTCTAATTTTTGCTTTCAGGAAGGCAGTCACTTTGCAATATGTCCCAGGAGGTGGTGGCATAGTGATATTGTCACTGGATTAATAATGAGTATCTCAGGGTGATGTTCTGCAGACCAGGGTTCGAATCCCACCACAGCAGATGGTGAAATTTGGAAAGGCTCATTCCTCTGCACTTGTTTGTAATCAATAGGTAGATTTGGATGGTGCATTTCTGGCTCAAAAGATATTTGCGAATTACTGTTTACAAATGGAACTGGTTTGGCGTATTGCTATTTTATCAATATCACAACCAACTGGAAAACATGAGGATAATGTTGAGAACAGAGCTATTGATTTAAAGATAAAAGCAAAGAACTGCTGATGCTAGAAATCCAAAACAAAAACAAAAACAGAAATACCTGGAAAAACTCAGCAGGTCAGGCAGCATCGGTGAAGAAGAGCACAGTTGACGTTTCGAGTCCTCGTGACCCTTCAACAGGTCATGAGGACTCGAAACGTCAACTGTGCTCTTCTCCACAGGTGCTGCCAGACCTGCTGAGTTTTTCCAGGTATTTCTGTTTTTGTTTTGCTGTTGATTTAAACACTGTTTACAAATCACTGAAGATCCTAACGTTACCCACTTGTGCATCGGGCAGATAAATGAGACACTTTTTGAATAATTAGTTTGTGAGTTGCATAGACGGAGTCAGCATGGGTTGACAGTTTGAACCATGACAAGAATGTACATTCATAAACCATTTTTAAAACCATGATGGAAACTGATCTTACAGTTGATGAACGCTGCAGTTGAAGAACTTGAATTCAGTGCTTGCAAACATCTTTCCTGTCTCTCTGGATTTCAGCTGGAGGCTCACCCCAATCCAATCTAAAGAAGGAAGCACAACATTTAGTGAACACTTGTTCAAGAAAACATTACATTTTGGAGATTTTAGATGCTCAATTTGTTTTATTTATATTAACTGAACACAAATGGGTTATCAACTGGTTCGTGCTGATAAAAAATCATTAGCATCTATAGAAAGCACATGTAAACACTTTGATGAAAGGTCAGCAACCTGAACCATTGGCCCAAGCCTTCTGCAGAGTGGCAATCCCAGCGGGTGGCTGGGCGCGAGCGAGGGCGGGTGGCTGGGGTGAAGTGGGTGAGTGAACAGGTGAGTGAGCAAGAGGGTGGAGTGAGTGATCGAGTGGTTGGAGCGAATGAGTTTTTTAAAAATTCATTTACGGTATGTGGGCGTCATTAGCTAGGCCAGCATTTATTGCCCAGCCCCAATTACCCTTGAGAAGACGGTGGTGAGCTACCTTCTTGAACTGCCCGCAGTCCTTGCATGAGTGCATGAGTGAATGAATGGTTGGGTGAAATAGTGGGTGGGATGAGAGTGGGCGAGTGGTTGGAGTGAGTGAGCGAGCGAGCGGTTGGGGTGAGTGAGCGAGTGGCTTACTTAAACATACATAAACATTTATAGCTATCAGGAAAGGCTGGAGTGTTTGGGTCCGTTTTCTCTTGAAAAGAGAAGTGTGACCTCATAGAGGTCTTTAATGTTATGAAAGATTTTGATGGAGTAGACAGAGTGAATGTGTTTCCACTTGTGGAAAAATGCAAAACTAGAGGCCTTCAGTGGAAGATAATCACCAGGAGGTCTATCGGGAATTCAAAAGTGACTTATTTATCCAGAAAGTGGTAAGAAAGTGGAACTCACTATCACGGGGAGTAGGTGAGGGAAATAATATTGATGCATTTAAGGGACAGCTAGATAAGCATGTGAGGGAGGAAAGGAATAGAGGGTTATGCAAATAGTCAGATGAGGAAGCGTGCGAGGAGGTTTGAGTGAAACATATACACCAACATGAACTGCTTGGGCCAAATGGCCAACCCGTGTGCTGTATATTCTATGCAATTTGAAGTAAAGCTGTTTAGTGTACTTTGAATGCAGACTTCAGAAAAAAAAATCCAAAAACCTATAAGTCCTCTTATTTCTGTACAAATGAATGCTTTATGAACAACACAATGCACTGACTTTTCTGTAACATGATGCCCTAAGAGGGCATTTGTTGGAAGCTGATGATAGAAAATGCCAGACCCCACAAAGTGTTGACCTACCGCGCCCGGTACTCCCTCACCCAGCCACTCCCTCCTTCCCTCTCGAGACGCTCCCAAAATCCCCTCCTCGCCACTTAGCTAAACACCAGTGAGTGGCCTAGGCCCTACCACAATGCTTTGTCTGCTGGTACCTGCTCTAAGCGGGCTGGTGATATTTCACTCAGGCCCAGGAGTTAAAATTGCTGCGGGCCTGAGGCTTTGAATACATTTCACATTTGTTCCACTGCCTTACCTCCTTCAGACCCCAAAACTGGCTCCAATTTAAAATCGACTCCTCAGTTTTGATTTATTTAAAATCAGACTTGGACCATTTATCCCCCCCAGGAAATAACCTGGACTCGAAGCTCCTGATTTAACATTTTTTTGTTCCAAAACCACTAATTGTTTTCAGCTGTTGAATCTTCACTGCTTCCAAATTGTTGGGGAAAAGAGATGCAGTATCGAAAGAGTTAGATCACGTGACAATACTTCGTGGGAAGTATTAATCTGTCTTTTGCATTCAATGGTTCCCCAAGGAACAAGCATAATTCTTTTTAAAAAAATACACATTTATTTTAATATTTGATTATTCCTCTGTGTACTATATATAATATACTCAAGGGAGGACAATTAACTATCCAGTCTATTCTACTTGTGAGAAATCTTTTATAATGATAACTACATGTAAATCATCAGATTTTCTTCACTTGCAGAATAAGTGTGTATTCCCCTGTATGCTCTGTGCATTCTCTAAGACATTTGCTTTCAAAGGCCAAGAGGTTTGGCTGTAACATGAAATCCTGATTGTTAACCCATGAAAGAACACTGAATTACAGCCCAGTGCAAATCAATAAATGGGGATGTAACACAGTGATGATCAAAAACTGTTATCTAATTGGTTACAAATATTTTAAGATGTTCCCATATGCGTTCTTTCCCTTCCTAATTATCTGCTAGTGTGTTCCTGGTCTTAACAACACTGGTTTGGGAAAATACCAAGTGTAGAACAGTACAATTTCAACAGCACTCAATAAAACAATAGCTTTGGGGTTGGTAAATCATGAGTGCTGTCTGATTAATTAGAAACTACAGTAATTTGACTTGCATTTCCTTCAATGTGATTACATTAAATCCTCAGCTGCTGCTTCTCTTTAGTAATGGTTAATGATAGAGGGCTCGCAAATGTATTTTGTCAACTGAAAAACAAATAGTTGTGGCAATTTCTCATTTGTGGCACTCATCATTTATACTGTGGCTGTTGATGCAAAGGGATTGCGATGAAAAAGAACAGCACTATCGAGGAGAAAGCTGGAAACAGAAGAGATGGAAAAGGAGACTCAAGAAAAGAGAAGACTGAAAGATATGAAAGTCTAGAAAAAGAGAAGAAACAGATTGTGAGAATGAAAGGCAGGAGAGAGCAGGAGACAATGGGAAAGGAAAAGAGCAAAAGAGGCAGACTCTTAGAAAACAATATTGAAAGAGAAATGAAAACAAACTCGGATGTGGAGAGATCAAGAAAACTAAACTGCTGGGAACTGCTGAGATATTAACTGCTGGGAACATTGGTTATTTGTTTAGTTAGCACACCCAGTGCCAAGGTCAAGAATCGGTTTTCATGGCTTCCCAAACTACAGGGAATTTGAATTTTCAGATTTCATTATTTTGTTTGCTTTACATTTGAATACTTGCAGGGTTATGTATTTTGGTTGAAAGTTTGTGCAAAATAGGAATGTTCACCACAAATAACAATAGTATACTTTGCTTTTGGCAATTATTCAAGTCTTCTTGTATGTAGTTGAAATTTCTTTCAGGGGGGCATTTCTTGAAAATAAACTGCATTTTCTGCAATCAGTCTGGCCGCAGTAGCACTTTTCCACCTGACAACTTTAAGCCATTCAATCTTCAACTGTTTCAACATCATGTTGGCTAAGTTGTTAACATGCTCATGGAGTTAGAGGGCTGTGAGCTGGAGATCCATCACAGACCTAAGCACATTACCTAGGGCTTATACCTCAATGTAATACTCAGGGAGTGCTGCATTATCAGAGGTGCTTCCCTTCACACGAGATAAAAGCAGATGCTTAATCTCTTGGACATTAAAGATCCCGTGGCAATATCCAAAGGCAGGGAGTTGCCCTGGCCAACTAAACAATACTGCAAACAAGTGATGCATTCCCCAAATAACCACAAAGATGGCATGAAGTAATCCAATGATAAAGTGCTATATTAATCCAACAGACCAGGTATCTCCCTGCTGTTGGCTCTCAACTTCATTTAATTTTTGTGGAAAGAGGTAAATCTCCACTAAGTTAAAAAAGCACAAGTGCACTAGCAATGGAATGTTCAAGTAATCTTAGTCAACTTGGGCTGCTAGCTGCTTCAGAGAATTCCAGGCTACTTAACATGAGAACAACTTCCATTACAGTAACAAATGTTCTCATATGGCGTGGATTTTTTTTTTTTTGGAGCTATAGCATTGACTTCATATCCATTCCTCATTACTCATACACTTCCAAAATATTAAGTAGATTTCTGTTCCGTTTGGCTGTATTATTTCCTCAGTCTCCCCTTCTTTTTTCTTTACTCTTAAAGTTAAAATGCTTAATGTATCCATTCTCTGATCTTCCAGGGTTCACCAGTGGAATTACCTCTTCTGGTTGGGTGAATGCAGGTTCTAAACACTCGCCATCAGTTTGGATCTGTTAGTGACACTCGCGTCTGAGCCACAAAGTTGTGGATTCACTGCCCAATCTCTGAGACAACAATGAAGCTGACACTTCAGTGTAATGCTGAGGCAGCACAACATTACCGGAGGTTCTGTCTTCCAGATGATATATTAATTAGGAACCAAACAAGGCCTGGTTGAAGGCAACTAAGGAAGAAGGTTTAAAGAGCTTGGGATTGTTTACTCTGGAGAAGGGTCAGGGAAGATTCTTAAGGGAATAGCTGAATTCAACCCTGATACACTCCAGATTGTTTTAAACTGTAGAATAACAGGACACATACACTAGCTCAGAGGAGGAATGGTGCAAAGAGAGTTTAGCGTTAACTGCTTTATACACAGAATAATGATGTGAACAGACTGCTCAGGGAGACAGGGGAAATGAATGACTGAGCAATATTAATTGTTGAGACAGTCAGAGGACTGAGTGCCTTTTCTAGTCCTGTGTGTTCTTATATCTTACCAAGGCCCCAGTTACCTGGTGAACACAGAAGGTCTAATGAACTATTCACAGAAGAAAATTCTCCTGGTGACCTGGCCAACAGGTCTTCTTGTACTTACACTAACAAAAGATGATGAGCTGTTCATTTATCACATCTCCTGTTTGTAAGGCCTTGCCACATACAAATTGGTTTCAAAGAAACAGAAATAATTTTTAAAGTGATTCATTAACTGCAAAGTACATTGGGATGTCCTGAGGATGTGATAAGTTGCTGTATAAAGACAAGTTCTTTCTTCTCTCAGTCAAGACGGATATCCTTAAAACGCAGTCTAAGTGCTTCAGAACATAACACAAAAATGCTCAAAATAACAATAATGATTTAAATATGATTCCTTCATCAAGAATAACGAACAGAAGTCATGGTCTTCCTGGGTGAAGTCAATTCATTAAAAAGTATTCCTGTATTTACTCAAGTATTTTAGAATTTTAATAAAATATAATTTTTTGTGGTCCACAGAGAATATACACTTGGAAATGTATGAAACTCAGATTACAGAATCACATTCATTCATCCAAGTTGCTTCTTTCTTATGGCAACTTGAAAAGGATTTTCTAGGATTTGGAATTTACACTGATCATCCACTCAGTGGCCTCTGGCAATAGGATGTGAATAAAAGCTATTCTTCCAGGAACGGATCTTAGTGGACAATGGTTCACAAGATGCTCTATGTAGTGTGGAATTCCTCTCCAAAGTCAAACACTGGACTGCCCCTCATCTTCCATTGAGAAGGGAAACTTGGTAATGCTCCAACATGACAAATGCTCTCAGCAAGGTGAATGAACACCAACTGAGGGACTCCTGGTCCAAAAATCAATACTTGCCCTGAGCTATGTAATCTCCTCTCGTCCTGCAACCCTCTGAAATATCTGCACTCCTCTAATTCTTCAGTTACCTAGTCCCCCAGCTCTGAAATATCCTTCATACATCTCTCTACCACGCCTTCCTCCTTTAAGACACATAGGGAAGGATTTTTCCCTCGTTGGGTGGGAAGCCGACCACCGCCCGAGATTGGGGCTGGACCACGATTTCACACTTGGCGGGCCAAATAAGGCCCACCCAGTGTGCAACGCAAATGGCAGTGCTCAGTGTTGCTTGTGTGGGGGGGAGGGGGGGGGGGGGGGGGGGGGGAGAGTGAAAACGAACATCGGACATACAGGCGGGTATGCGCTGGAAAAGATGAAGATGTGAAAAATTAAAAAAAGATCTCTGGAATGTTTTTAAACATGTCTCCTCATGTGACTGTCACATGAGGGGCTGGGGGGCATGCTAATTAAATTTTAAAAGTTTTATTTTATTTTTATTTGCTGTTGGAAACCCCATTCCGCCCATGGATGAGGTTTCCTAAAAAATGCAAAGGCTGCTTTTGCCTTTTCACCTGCCCGCCAATTGTAAGATTGGATGGGCAGTGAAAAACTTCTTTCAATTACCTTTTCAATGGCCTTAATAGGCCTTTTAATTGTCGGCGGGCGCGCTGCCGACTCTGGTGCGCGCTCACCAACCGAACTATCGCACGAGTGCCCGATGACGTCAGGATGCTCACCGGAGATAAAAATTCTCCCCATAAAAACCTACTTCTGTGACCAAGCTTTTGGAATATCTCCTTGGTGCCATGTTTTGACTTATAATGCCCCTGTGAAGCACCTTAGGACATTTCATTGTGTTAAAGGCATTATATAAATATACGTTATTGTTGTTGTTATGTCTCTCAATTATATATCCCACGTGAAATACAGGTATGATGCTCGAATTCATTGTATTATTTAAAAAAAACCACAGTAACTTGATTGAAAAAATTAGTTGTTGTCACATAAAGACAAATATTTCATATTTGATTTGAAGTTACCTACAAAATAGTTAGCACCACTGCACCAGGGTAACAAAAAATAACTAGCAAATATAGAATATTACATCCTTATCGACAGAAAGATTAGACTTAATATAATGGTGGAAAGCACTGCTTTGGCTGATTTTTGTTACCTTGATCTGCAAGAATAGGAGGTATATCTTTAGCAGTTGGTGAAATGCACATAATCTTGTCATCAATCGCCTGACCATTCACCTCTGTCAATCCTCCAAAAGCACAGACAACACCAGCAGAAAGGTCTGGAACATCACTAACTTTCAGAATAAGCTGTAGAAAACAGAATGTGCAGAATTCAGGAACCTCAAAATGAGAGGTGACAGGATCGTAGGGAGAGAGAAAAAAATTATGTTGGTGTTTCCAATGACAGCAGCATTAAGCACTCACAGGTTTAATATTAAATATTATTGAGGGAGGCAGTGGCATAGTGGCATTGTTACTGAACTGGTATTCCAGAGGCCCAGTGTAAAGCTCTGGGGGAGCCTGGGTTCAAACCTGACCAAATGTGAAATTTGAATTCAACAAAAATCTGGTATTAAAAGTCTGATGATGACCATGAAACCATTGTCTGTTGTTGTCCTTTAGGGAAGAAAATCTGCCATCCTACATGTGACTCCAGACACACAGCAATGTGGTTGTGGTTGACTCTTAAAATGCCCTCTGAGCAATGGCAATCATGGATGGAAATAAATGCCACTTAGCCGTGAGTGAATAAATAAATAAAAATAGGCTTAAATGCAGGCTCTGTTGCCCCAACCAACATGCCCAAAGCAGACACTCCTGCTGCACTACAAAGGAGGATTTAATTTTTTTTTATTTCCAATATCCTCTTTTGGGTTTCAGAAGAAATATAATGTGAAGAGTCAGCAAGGACACAATGGGCTGAATGGCCTCCTTCAGTACTGTAACTGTTCTACGATTCTTGTGCCTGCACTGTCCCAGTGTCAACATGCACCGGATGTTTTCACATACACCAGTTTTTTTTAAGGTGAAAAAACAATTCCAAGAATATTGGAAGGGTAGGTGGGGGGGATAACTAGGGTGTTCTTTGAAAGAGTCAGTGCAGGCTCTAATGGCCAAATGGCTTCATTCTGCATTGTGCTATTCTATGATCTAGCATTCTAAACATTTACACATACTTAGCTACTAACTGTAGGAATAAAAGGAGTGCATAAACAAATTTTCAACTGTGCTGAGAGATTTCTCCCTCTGATGATTAACAGGGCAAAATTATTTAGTCCAATATAAACAACAAACTTGCTGACACATTTGCAAGTAATTCCTCTGCATATTATTTTAATGAAACAATTTAACATAATCCTTCATTAAAATCTCAATGTAATCTTACATTCATGCTTTAATCCATTCTTTACTAATATTGCACAACACAATTTCACTCCATTAATGGCTTGCAAGGAGATTAAAAGTACAAATTTGTTCCATCCCTGTCTTGGAAGCTAGCACGTGAGCTACCAATCTTTGAACTCTCAAATTAATTTATATACTACTTTCCATTAGTAACAAACTTAGTAAAGGAATCTCACTATCAGTGGCTTTAAAAAATACAATCAGCTAAAAGGAATTGCGATTAGTTTTTTGCTTGTAATGGTTTTTTGAATGCACAAATTGGGTACAAATTGAGGGGAATTACAACAAAATGGAATTAGAGCAAAACAAAAGTAGGACTTAAGGTAATTACAATTCTTTGTAATCATTTAATTTCTGAAAGGTGATGGGAAGGTTCCTTCAACACCATTAGCTTGTTTCACTCAATGTTTCACTCTGCAATGAAAAATCAACATTCTTTTCCTGTCTTCTATTAAATCAAAAATCATAATAGCACTGGTTTAGTGGCAAATACTGACCGGTACACTGTGCTCGGACACAGAGATACTGTTTGGCTGGATGCTGAGTTTTACGCACTGTTCGATACTAGCAGCAAATCGATGGGGTTCTACAGCTCGCTCACACTTGTCTCTCCTTGAGCACCTTAAAGAACAGAAAAGAATCAAATTAATCTGGAGATATGGAATAGTTCAAAAATACCTTGACATCCCCATACCTGATCAAGGGATGTTAGTGGAAAGTACCCCCAAATAGTAAAGCAGCATTACACTCAGTATAGTCAATAAACTCAATTTAGATCTTACCAACTCCAAAGTTGATCCGTTTCCCATTTTCAGAGGGACATCAGTAGTCAGGGGCTTTGAAGTCTCAATTATACTTCAACACAGTTGAGACCACATTCAGCCTCACACTGCTTGCAGTGCCCCTGGATTTGCAGTGTGCTTGTTGATGAGGCAGGAGTTATTAAATTATTTTACCTGGCTGACACATATGCTGACTTTGACTTAACTGTAGATTGGTGAGAGGTATTTTCAGTGGTCTGGTGTGAACTGCTTTGTTTGCGATGCTGGACAAGGCAAAAAGTGAACTTTTTTATTGTGGAGCTTTACTCATAGCTGTCCTGTGATTATATGCACCGCCACACAATTTTTTGTATTTAAATTCACCAATTATAACTTCACAGGATATACAGAATATCAACAAATTTGATGCTCAACTCCACCACCATGTGATACCCACTGGCATATACCAACTCACTAACCAAGCAGTTTACATCTTGCATATCAATGGAGAGACCAGTATTTTTTCCTCCATTTATAAATTTCCTTCTGATCTGAATTAGCGGTGACAAATCAAGACTCTGAATTTACAATTCTAATATCACCCAAGCCTTATTGAATATTCACCTAACCTGACTGGAGTACAGGAAATTTCTGTATTATTTAATATTTGCTAACCTCCAGGTACTTTACTCTGCTCAGAATTATACAGACAGGACCTCCCTTGAATAGTGATGAATTGATTTTTAATTCTGAAAGCTGATTTGGTATTCCCACATAAAGTATTTAGTGCTCTTTACCTGTTCAACCCTCATGAATATTTATCTGTCACCTTCAACTCCAACCGAGAAATAGGGAAGTACAGCCTGCAATATTTAGCTGATCTTTAACCTAAGCCGACGACAGAGTGAGAAGAGAAACACTGCGAGAAAATGGCAATAATGCTATAATGAACAAATTAGCCTTAGGTTGGCACACACTTTAGTTGCTCATTCTGCACTGGCCTCACTTGTAATGAATTCAAGACGCAATCAGCAGAATATCACATCCACAGTTCATAGTATTTTGTGAATCAAGCACACAGAGAACAAATGTAACTCAACAGAAAAAGCTACAATCATTAAAACAATACTGTTTGCTTTAGGAATTCTTGTAATTATAACCATCTGTTCAAGCATGATTTTGTCATACCATGATCTATTTACAAGATGAATCTGCCAACAGATACACACAAAATGAGACCAGTGCCATCAGTGGCTGAGTCCATCATACTGACTGAAAAATGCACATCTTTTAAATAATCTCATGGTCTCTACAGCATCTGCTAAAAGTAATTCACTAATGAGAAGAAATTGTGCTGTGCAATCATAGCATACAAATCTGTTAATTTGCCCAGAGGCAACTATCACACAACTTCGCCCAAATGTTTCTATGGTAAATATAAAGACAAATTAAAACAATGTATAGAGAACATTGTTCCTATGCAAATATTTTCCCTATACTCGTCACTTGGTGATTTTTCACTCTATAATGCTGCAGTAATGATCAAAATAGCTTCCACACTTCTGTGAGTGTCACGCCATGCTACAACCAAACTTCAGTTTCCCTAATGAACCTGGAGGGGGGGTGGGGGGAGAAAGAAAAGAGGAAAAAAATGGTGGATTTCTGGGATAATTAGTCTTAGCCATGGTCCATTACTAGGGTAGGGCATTGAAGCAAATAGTATAAATGAATTCAAGGCACAAGATGTCACTTCTGAATTGGGTTATTGTGAGAAGGAAGGATTGAACTCAATTAACAAGAAGCCTAGCCTGGTTGGACCAGTTTCTTCTCCAATTCTTAAAGCTTCCTGCGATATTTTATATTAGACTGAGATACATACAGACATCCTAAGCTTACAGAGGCAATTTTCTTCAAAATTCCATTTATGGATACTTACCTTGAAACTTAATGATCAATTTTATTGAGTAAACAAATGCTTCAGATACAGCCATTTGGTGGTGCAGAACTTGAGTATTGCTGAAAAGAGAGACATGCTGTCGAAGCGTTTCATCTTGTACTCATCAGGATAGCTCGCAAGAAGTTAGCAACAGTAACAGGAACAACAATTTATACTGCATGAGAAGAGAGGGCTGATTAGTTGGCAAATGGACAGACTGGCGGTGGATTACTGTTGGTGATTTCTAGCGAACTACCCTGATGAATGTAAGGCAAAAAGCTTTGATAACATGTCTCTTTTTTCAAGCAATACTCAAATGCTTTACACTTCTGTACAAAATTTATTTTCCACTGCTTGAGGTGCTAACCCATTTCAATGAATTATTTACTTTAAAATGGGACAGAACTGAAGAAAGAAATATGATACAAATGTGCAAATCCATTGTAAGCTAGTATCATAATGTAATTTCAAGGCCATTTAATTTGATATCAGCATTAATGCGTTTTATGTAATTAGAGGCTGTTACATATACGCTCCTTCCTTGAAGCCCATATGGAGACCATCTTTCCCCTCCGATGATAGCTTTTCAAGGCTGATTCAGAAAGGGAGGCAAAAGCCCAAAGTGCAATGACAGAAAAGCTTCATTCTTAGCTGCACTGGCCCCATACCCATAATATCTACACTCATATCAGTGTAAAATAGGTCTTGCAATTTTTCAAAAGTTGAACTGTACCACGACCCCATTTTGAATTCCTTTGATGGCTTTCACTTCATTATATTCTGATTTATTTAAACCCTATCATACAGAAATAATCCAGTCTATGACAGCCCCCATTACATATTTGCCTTCGAGGTGCAGAAAGGCTAGTGGTTGGTTGATATGGAATTTATAGAAGAGAGACGCAAATTTGACAAGCTGAACACTGGAAAAGGGAAACTGTGCCTCTAATTTATGAAATAGATCCAGTAACAAGCAGAACTGCTGAAAAGGCAAAATTGACTCCGCCATAACAGAATTCAGAAGAAAAAGGTTTCATAAGATCTAATTTTGTCCCTGGTGTACTGACAACTTTCCAGCGCACAGAAGCAGCCTCATTATGCCAGCAGTACCTATTTCATAGTAAGAAATCAATGGTGAACTTTCCACAGTATTACGACAATAATGAACTCAGAAGGGGATCTGTAATTAAGCAGTATTGATTGAGATGATATGCATAGCTTTATGTCCAATCTAATACCATGGTGCATTATTCACCATTATTTCATACTCACGGTTCAGAACGCTGTGCTGACTGCAGGAGCAGCAAACTGCTGTGGAGTGCTGCATGTCATTACACACATCTGCTTCACAATAATATGTTGCAAGTTACAATGGTTTAAAATCAGAATGGGAAAGAAAAAAATAGACGTGATGCTACTGGGTAAATCTGGTGTGGGGAGTTGGGTTTAAAATGAGTGTAAGGTGGTGAATTGATTCCAGGGGAGGAGCCCCATCACTGACCTGCGCTCCAATGAACACAGTATTGGTGGAATTTCTCATGCCTCAAAGTGGCAGCAGGTGGATTCCAATGCTTTCGATCTTTTGCCCAGGTGGATTTATTCCCTTTGTCTGATGAGATGACACATATGGGAATTGAGTGCTATTAGCAATTTTATGTATTAGTGCCAGCTCCTAGATTGTTCGCCTCCCCCATTAAATTTCTCAGACAACTTAATAGTTTCTACCCACATTAATGTAACAACTCACCAATAGAAATACACCCCAATAGTGTTTATAGTCGAGCAGTAACTGTAATTTTCACTGCTACATTACTCATTGTTAAAACCAGCTCTTGCACATATTTATTGACTTAACAGGCTGAGTTTTTAAACTTACCTGACCCTCCGAGAGCAGGGTTATCAAAGTCACAGGCCAACACTGCTCAGAAGCCTAATCGACAGGCTTGGCTTCCAGTCAGGCAGAGAATGGTCAGCGAAGGCCACAAGATCAAGTAAATCTGTAGCAGGTGGAGGTGCCGAGTCTTGAAGGTGGAGTGGGGGTAAAATTTCTGGTGTAGGGGCATGTCAATGTGTCAGTCAGGTGGGCTGCTGACCCTCGGGTTCTGTGGGATGAGTTTGGGGGGGGGGGGGGTGCAAAATGAGAGGCTTTTGCTGGTGCATTTGCATGGTTCATTCTTATCTATCAAATCTTAGCCAGAGCATCACATGCAATGGCTTCTCTTCCCACTTCCACACCATTACTTATGATGCCCCCTATCCAAATGTCTATCCTAGGCCCTCTCCTTTCTCTCATCTACATGCTGTCTCTTGGGGAAATCATCCAAAAGTACAGCCTTAGTTTTCAAGTGTATGCTGATGACAGCCAACTCTATCTCACGAGTGCCTCTCTCTCCCAGCTCCTCCTCCTTGCTAAATTATCAAACTGCATATTAGACATTTTCTCCAATTAAATATTGGAAAGTCTGAATCATTGTTTTCAGTTCCCGCCCCAAATCCACTTCCTAGCAACTGACTCCATCCTTCTCCCTGGTAACTGACACTAAGCGAGACTGCTTGCAAACTTGGCATCTGATTAGATCCCAAGATGACCCATCAACCACATATCTGCTACATCACTAAGATCGCCTATTTCCCCCTCTGTAACACTGCTCCTGCCTCAGCTCATCTGCTGTTGGAACCTTCATTCATGTCTTTAAGCCTCTAAACTTGATGATTCCAAAATGCTCCTGGCTGACTGCCCACATTATATCCTCTGTAAATTTGAGTCATCCAAAACTCTGCTGCCCATCTCTTTACTTGCACTGTCCTGTTCACCTACCACTCCCCACTGTTCGCTGACCTACACTGGCACCCAACTAAACAACATCTCGATTTTAAAATTCTCATCCTTGTTTTCAAATCTCTACAGGGCCTACCCCCTCCATATCTCTGTATTCTCCTCCAGCCCCACAATCCTCAAAGATATAAATGTTTATCTAATGCGGCCTCCTGAGCAGCCCCAATTTTAACAGCTCTATCATTGATGGCCATGCCTTCAACTGCCTAGGCCTGAAGCTCTGGAATTCACTCCCTAAACCTCTCTGTCCCTCTACCTCACTTTCTTCCTTTAGGACCTCCTTTAAACCTTTGACCAAGCATTTTGCCAGTTACCCATATGGCTCGGTATCCAATGCTGCTTTATAACAATCTTGTGAGGTGCTTTGGGACTTTAGATTATGTTAAGGGTGTCAGTGTTGGATACAGTTGCTGTCATGGTCGTTGCTGGAGGTATATGCTCTGAGATAGGCCAAGAATACTACACCAGCAAGTTTAGTTGCTTGATTGAGTGGGAGAGAGGCTGCTAGCTTCTTTAGTTCACAAAGTGAATCCTGACTTCTGCTGTGTGAGTGAAATTGTAAAATTTACTCCATTTTGCAGATAGAAAATTGTCTGCAGCATAAGTTGCCCAACTGCACCAGAAGGGACCCAATGACAATTGCAATATGTGGCTCACTATGGCATTGTGATGAAACAATAAAAAAAAACAAAAAAAACTTATCTTAAGTTTAAATCTGGAGTTCGGAATTCGGAAACTGCAGTTCCGAGTGGGCATGCACTGGCCTGAAAATGGCTGCACATGCACAGTTTGTTGATTTCATCGTCCTTAGTCTGGGGACCAGCCCTGTGCACATGTGCAGAAAATAAAGAAGAAAAGTGAAACAGCACGAAACTGCTGGTCGGGTGATCTGCAGAAGCACCATTGGAGAAAAGGTGTCCGAGGGAGCAGGACCATAGGGAGGAGGAGAGGGAGGAGGTCCCAAACAAACAGGACCAAACAAGGGAGTAGGGAAGAAACAAGTTCCAGAAGATGGTCCCAGGTAAAGGACAAGAGTAGAGGTCAGAAACAGGTCCTGTTAAATAAGGTTGAGAAAAAAGAGCAGAGCAATAGGTTCCAAATTAAATAAAGCTGTAGGGAGCAGGCTTGAAGCAAAGTGGGGTCGAGAGAAGCCCTGATGGTTCGAGAGGGCAGCTGAAGGATAGTGACTTTGTGCTGCGAGCTCTAAGGGTAAAGGTACCCTTATAGAACAGTGGTGTTTTGTTTGGCACTGCTAAAATCTGAAATTGTACTTGGAAGGTGAAGCTTGAGTGTACGTAATGATCCAGGTGAAAAGAATCTCAGAAGGCGAGGTTGAAACCTTGGAAGCAAATCCTACTTGAAGATGTCCAAGTGAGAGTGACATGTGGGAGAGAATTCCCAGGCGAGTTCTTCAAGTGTGGGGATTGGAAACCCTCATAAGAAAGGCAGAGTTTCAGTGAGACCCACTGGGTCACGTTGTAACAAGCATCTAGGTGGTTCATTAAGAAATCCATAGAATCTGCTTTGGTCACAACTGTCATTTACTTTGGAGTGTGGAGTGTTTGACCACAAGTTGCCAGTTGGTTCACATGTACTGTATACTTATCCTGAATTTTAGACTATAAGAGAGATATAGTAAATTGTATTATATTTCCAAATTTGTAAGTGTTTATAAAGATACAGCTGGATTGAAGGAATAGTAAATATTTGAATTAATTTCCTTTGTTTGAATTCAGGTCTTTTCAACCCGTCTTGTGAAATATGGTTCATTTAAAAAAAATGTTGTGTGTGTGTTAAAAGCTCATCAGCAGACTCCTGTGAATTTGTTCAGTAACTCACCTCCACCATTTCTTTAAAAAAAAGTTAGGACAGATCAAGCCAGGCTTCACTCTGGTATCTGACTTGTCGAGTTTCAGCTGGGATCATAACAAGTATGCTCCCATCAAAGAACCATGATGTGGACGTTGCCTCTCTTCCCAGATGACGCGATTTCAGATGAAATCCTTATGAACCTTGTAGAAGAGCTTCCATAGCCATGACAAATAACCAGAAGTTAGAATGAACACACTCAAGAGAAGATTAATGCCTTCCTAATGGCTATGGACATCATCTGAGGGCTGCAGAATGAAGTGAATATATTCCTAAACCACAGTGAAGATAATCCCAAAAGTTATTTATTTTTCATAGTTCTGATTTGCAGAATTAAAGGCCGCTTCATCCCTCTAAAAAAATTTGAACACAACCTATTGTCTTTTTTTTTAATTACCAATTTTAAAGACTTCTGTTCCATAATAAATCCCACTCAGGTAGGCACTATGGTACTGATGCTGGTCTCACAATAGTATGAAGAGATAAATAGTTGGCCAGCCTGAATTGCAATGATGGCTGCAACTTGCACTGCCTTGCATTACAATCAGCAACAAAATGAGCGTTGCACACCCCCGTGATTGGAAGCATTCACAGAGCTCTCCGTCTTGGGCTTCTCTTTGTTAATGTTAAGAAGAAATGGGGAGAAGGATTACTTCATCACATTAAAGAGTCCAACCTAGGTTCAAGTCGCACAAGTTAAAAAAGACACTGAAAATACTCAGCAGGTCCATCAACACCTGTAAAGAGAAATGTCAGTTCAACATGGCAGCTTTAACCCTTCATTGAAACATCAATTGTATTTTTCCTTTGTGGCTACCAACTGATTTTGTGTTTTTTCTTAGAATTTTCTGTTTTCAGTTTACATATAAAAGTTGCCCATGAAGTTTCAACTGAACACAAGGGCACCTTGCAAGATGAGTTTGCACTAGGCTGGCATTACACTGAACTCATTGTGAGGTCCAAATGGTGGGAGATGACCTGCTGCAAATAGTCTTGCAGTGTCAAGATTCGCTTCATTTAGGATTCAGGTCCGGTCCCGATTCCAGAGTTCCCTCCTGTGTCTATGTCCATGTACGTGTGAAACTACTTTGCATTGACAATGACAAGGGTGATTTCCACATTTCAATCAGTCATTTTTCAAATGAGAGTGACTTGATTAAGTATATTTTATGCGAATATTTTACATTAGGGCTCACTCCTACAGCTCCTCCTCACTGATCGAGAACTCCAAACCATTCAGAATTGAAAGGACCAACGGACGCCAGTAATAAAGCCATATGTCAAATTTTCCAACTTGTCAGAACTCTACTCTGCTGCAGTAATCCTTCACGCTGTAATGACCCTGCAGAGCAGAATGCTTTGTACTGAGGGAATATTTCTTTTGCAGAGGTAAGCAATTATATTGTCGCAAGAAGACATTATAATACCACAGTATTCATGAATTGTATTATATTAACTGACAAGTGCATCATGTTAGTCACATAACTAGGATTCTTTAGAAAATGACTTCTGATGTATTCCTGCTTACTAAATTGAGTGTGGAATTTTTATTTTCATTTCAAGAAATTATTAATGAGGGCTTCATCTTTTGAACCTAGTTTCCCTACCTAAGATTATAGTGTGTGCATTTAAAATCCATTATGAAAAAAAATTAAAAACAGGTACACACTCTGTATCTGAACCACCTTCTAAGGTTAGCGATCAATCAATTGAACTGTTTGCTTTGGCTGGTTAAGACATTTATGGCCATCAACTAGGTTACCATATCTTTAAGCCCTAAAGCAGTCTGACACTCCACTCTACCTGTTATGTGCTTAGTTTTCTTTTTAAATCAGCTCTCCTTCAGGCAATGCTTCCTTCTGTGATCAAGAAATATAAGCGGGATTTTCCACTAGATGGGTAATGTTGCTGTGGTGCCAGCTGGAAATTATTCAACAAACTAAGCTGATCATCACTTCCCCAAAGTTACCTTAATGGCTGCTTCCCCCCGCCAGCTCACTCCCCCTCACCCCAGCTCCTGCAAAGAGCCACTTCCTTCCCTCTTCACTATAGAGATGCTTCCCTTATGATTTCTCCCCTTCCCAGATCTCCCATTCTGACACGTTTCCTGTTGCTCGCTCCCGATCCAGCTGCTGTGCAATTGGATTCAATGTTGTGCGCTGCAGATGGAAATTCCTGTCTGGGCAAATGCTGTTCCGTATGCTGGGATTCAAGGTGCAGTGAATGGCACAAAAATCCATGCCCAGAGCCAAACAACAGTATCAAAGGCTTACTGGCAAGTTATCTTGGGGCAGTAAATTCCTTGTTGCAGCACAAGCTTTTATTGCAACAGCTGATCAGCCAAGAAAAAAATTGCTCATTCAAACAAAGCTCACACATCTGCCCGTGCCTGTGGTTTTGCTCTACTGAAAGAGGTATCAAATTTAATTTCCACACAAGGGGACTTTGTCTATCCAAAGGGAATTTTTTTTTTGAGAGTGTGCAGGTCACCCATGAGGTTTAAAAATATAAATTGCTTTCAATTTGACTTTAAAAGGTACTTAGTAACAAAGAATGGCAATCCAGAAAATTAACACAGCAAGCTGATTTATCTACCATGCTGCAGGGTAAAAGGTCAACTTTCACTGGTCTCATCATTCCAATTAACATTACCAGAGTAAGGGAAAAACAAAAGAAGTGGATTCTGATTATTATTATTACAAATCTGACATCTTCTGCAAGTTCTGCCAGCAGCTTTCTGAAGCCAGTGCTTGGAGACCAACGTAAACCAAATGTTGGAACTACTTCTTCCATATATCACTTTTGAACAAATTCCATCCTTTGAATCCAAAGCTTTAAGCTCCCCCTGATCATGGTGAAGCATACTGTCCAATCCAAGAAGGTTTTTAAGACATGGAAGAACAAAGTTTGAGGCACAAAGTGAAGCTTATTTTTTTTTAAAATCACAGCGGATTTAATATTCCTTCAAAGTTCATGAAGTCAAGTTGGATATGTACATGAGTTAGCAAGTAGTTTATAAAGGATTTTACATGGCTGCATTAGTGCAGACTATTAGTTGAACATGGCGACTTAAATATGAACCTGTTATCAGCGCTGCTAGTAGAAATTTAGTCAGTTTAATATTATATAAATATCCTGCCACTAGATGTCACCAGTATATTTTTCCGAACACCACACAAAACTTGATCTGACATCTTACCTGTAGAAAGTGCAACTGCACAAATCTGTTGGTGTAGTGGAATATGCTTTTATGACCAACTGTTTGCATGTCCATATTGGTAAATAAGATGGTCTTGACATATGCTTTGGAAAATATGGGTGATAACAATCCTCTGGGTGAAAAATGAATCGGAATGACAAATGCTTAAATTCTGAGGTGTGATTCTGTATTTGATATGCTAGCAGCATGGAATTCAGTGACCTAAATTTAACAATTGTTTGATTTATCAATCTTTTGAATGGCACAACAGCATCTTCGTACCACCTTCAATGAATAAATAAAAACCTATATTTTTGGGGTCCATCAGAAATAGAAAATACAATTCCATCTGTTCAATTGTTTATGCTTTATGTTTTATTATTGAATGTAATACGTGGCATTATGGTTTCACAAATCATCAAAGGAGGAAAAAGACATTCGATTTCCATAAAGCCCTTCACTCATGAAAAGGCCAAAACATATATATAAGCACATAAGAGAAAATGCCTTTAGAAAAATATTAAATATAATCCCAAAAATCTTCAAGTGTGCTGACTCGATTAACTTCAAAAATGCTTGATTTCCATTATGTTTTCATTCTCCAACTTGGGTGCATGCCTTATTCATCATTTCACCATTGCTATTTACTTGCAATGTTGCAGAATTTTTCAGGTTATTATGGAATGACCCTCAGGGCAGAACTATTCACTGCTACTCAATCCTGTCCAGCTATAAATGTCTGCATAAATTTAGGTATCCAGTCTATCTTGCAATAATCTGACATGCTCAACACTTAAAGGGTTTTAGTTTTGAGAAAGATTTTCGATATAAGATATATCACTCATCGCAAAGCAATTTTTTTTACGCTTTTAAATTGAGATTTTATTTTTCTACTTTTTCTTCCCTGTTCTTACCACATCTTCTTTCCACAACGAAGCAGCTCACATGGTTGCACACTCTCCAATATGGACGGATATATAAAATCGAAGGGCAGGCCAAAGGGTCAGCTGACCAATCAAGCCTGCCCCACACCATGATGGTGAGATCATCTGCAGCTTTTCATTTCCTCCCAATCTCATTATCAAAGAAAAGTGCAAGGCATTATTTACAATGTTAGGCAAAGTGACACTATTTTCCTTTACCTACAGATCCACTAACCGCTTGATTTTAAAGTTCACATCCTCATGTTCAAATTCCTCCACAGTCTCATCCCTCCCTATATCAGTAGCCTCGTTCAGTCTGATAACCCACCAAGAACTGTGCATTTGTCTAACTCTGGCATTTTGAATCCTGCACTCTCTTCGCCCCAGCCAAATGGGCTTTAGCTAAAAAGACCTTAAACTTCTTCCTCCCTATATGTCTCAGCCTTTATTTCTTATTTAAAGACCCTCCATAAAACCTACTTACCTTCTTAACTAAGCTTTTGGTCACCCAAGTATCCCATTGTTTGTCTGGATGTCAAGTTTTGCCTGATTGTGCTCCTGTGAAATTCCTTGGAAAACACACTATATAAATTGCTGTTGTTTCCTGCACTTTTATGTATCTCTCAAAAGGCTAACTTACAAAGCTGATTAGCAAAGTGACAGACAAAAAGCGTCACACATGTAGTTGGTTTCAGGTTCATTTACTGCTGGAATCAAGATCCATCAGGGATGCAGATAAACGAAGCCTGAAACGCTTAAGATCATCACACAAAGGGTTAACTAAACTTTACCTTCTACAGGTTGCCACTTCCTCTCCTCCTGCCATTCTAAGCCACCAAGGAGGTAATTTGTTCCCAGCCAGAAAGGAAGTTTTCAAATAGTTACAAGGAATCAGGTGAAGTTAATTGTTGAAGAACCGGGT
Source organism: Carcharodon carcharias (assembly GCF_017639515.1). Classification (NCBI taxonomy): domain Eukaryota; kingdom Metazoa; phylum Chordata; class Chondrichthyes; order Lamniformes; family Lamnidae; genus Carcharodon; species Carcharodon carcharias. Next base: position 24,343,714 of record NC_054475.1, read on the forward strand.
AAAAATAGCACTGAACAGAGAAGTCACTTCTGCACGTGATGTGCCACAGAGCTGCTAGAGCGTAATGTTCTAGTTTCTTCAATCGCAATCTGTGCATTTAATCTCTAATGAAAGCAAACCATGCCCCCATGGCATGGAATCATATTGACCAGAGATATTCCAGGTGGGATAACTGGTCTGTTTCAAGTTAGCTGTGCTCAGCAAGGGTAGCAAGAGGAGATGTGCCACAATTGGTCTCGTCAGTGGTGGTCCAGAGAAAACAAAAAACAACCAACGTTCTTGTCCAATTTCTTGTGATCCTTGCTGGAAAATTGTGCTCAACACTGACTGCCTCATGTTTTTGTAACCAGCCACCACTCAGTCCAAGTGCATAGATAAATATCAGCTCAAGCATTGTTAGAGGGCTGACGCTGATGGACTTGAATATGAGCCATGATCTTCAGTGGGTTGGAGGGGGGAGATAAAGGAACATGGTCAGGGAAAAAAGCTTTAAACCAAGAAAAGCAGGTTTCCATGGTTAATAAATAAATGCACCAATGAACAACTGTTTGATACCTACATGTTGTGAAGCACACACCAACCGCAGTGAGGGTCTCCAGAACTTAGACACTTGCTGCATGTCTCGTACTGTTCACATGATTCGACTGGCACCCTTGAGAGCTAAAAAAGAAAACCAAAATACAAAACATCAGGGTGAGGCATAAATAGAGTATATTAGTTTGAAACTCTGTTGTGATATGCTAGTAGCCAACTTATTAGAGCATAAGAATTGGAGCAAGAGTAGGCCATATGACACCTTAAGCCTGCTTCACCATTCGACAAGGTCATGGCTATTCATGCGTATCAATTCCACTTTCCACTCTCTCCCTATACCCCTTGGTGTCCAAGAATTCTTTGACCTCATTCTTAAATATACTCACTAAGCATCCACAACCCTCTGGAGTAGAAGAATCCAAAAATTCACAGCTCCCTGAGTGAAGAAATTTCTCCTTATCCCAGCCTAAATGGTCAAACCCTTATCCTGATGCCAAGACCCCTAGTTCTAGATTCCCAACCAGAGAGAGCAGCCTCTCAGCATCTTCCCAGTAAACTCCTTTGTTTCAAAGGCACTAACCCATTTATTTTAAACATTAATCGACTGGCATCTGGAGTCACATCCTAAACATGAGAAGGATACACTTTTAATTTGCTTTATTAATTGATGGCAATTGACCAGAAAGCCTAGGTGGATTTTCATTTAGACATTGGTGATCATTAGTGATATTTACCAGTGATAGTGTTATGGTTTAGTAACTTGAACATTACCCAAGGCATCTACACAATTTTGAAAGAAACTTCAAAAAAAGCAACTTAAAAGCCTTGGCCTTTTCTGTTTGCACAAATTATTATTCAATGAAAGAAGTTGTTTTGGCATGAATAGGATTATTTGAGGGCTCTTTCTTTTGCCTATTTGGTGAACCAGATACAAAATGATTCATCCTAAACAAGCTGATCAGGGATCTTGACTGAAAAATATTCAGCACCGAGATGTGCAGGCATTTATATTTCATATGCACATACACTTGTCATTTTTTAAAATGCATGAACAGAGCTCTCATTATTTCCCATTAGAGTTTTTCTTATTCAGACAGCAGATATTCAGGTTTTTAAATTAAGATTTTCGAGGAGCTCAACAGTAGAATCCCAAAGAAAAATATCGTGGAAGGAATTTTTTGAACAATGCTGGAACCTAAAGCTGAAAGTGGATCTAGCCTGCAAAAACGCTTCTTAAATCAGGGCTTAAAGAGGATAAGCAGCAAGATAATTCAGACGAGGAGGAGGACTGCAGTTTTAAGAACCCTTTTGGTTAAGCCGATCATATCAAAACAAGGAGGTTACTTATTTAGAAAACAGGCGCAATGCATATTAAAACATTTGGTGGCTTTTGACCTTTTCTACTACTTTATAACATTCAGCTTCAGACACTCACACCAAGTCATTTAGTTTGACGTTATCCAACACGAAGCATAACCAAACTGTCAATATAAAAGCTGTAAATAGCGAAGGTTAATCATCAGGCATTGTCACAAAATTATAAGCTACATATAAAATGTATATAAAGTGGAATATTATGTTGCTGACCTATAGGAGTCACTTCTAAAGAGGTAAAAATAATTTAGAGTGCAGTCTAACGATAAAAGTAGGTGGGGGGTGGGAGGGTGAAGAAGAGAGGAAGGGCTAGGATTTGGGCTGTTTTCTATATGTATCAGCAGAGCATCTTCAGAGTATTTGAGAAACAGTTTTTATATATTTGCTCATTGCTTGAAGGATTACATTGCAATATTTATATTAAGTTGCACTTCTAAAGTTCAGTAGCATTCTTAATTATGGAAACCTAACAGGGAGACACACAAAATAATTAATTCGTCAAAGAATTTTTCATGTCTAGCTGAATCTGTGAAGAGTGATGCTTCCACCTGTCCAAATAAAGAACAACTGCAGCCTACTCTCTTAGCACAGCTATTGAAACTCTAGATAAATCCAACAGCTGAGGCTGGCCAGACTCAATAGCACCAGTGTCCTTCCTCTACAATAGGAAATTTCACACTGTACAGCTAAAGAAGAGGCAGACATATGCTAAAGAACCATCACCCTGCTGGTGTGGAAAAGTAAGCAAGTGGCCACCACTGCTCGACACTTGGCTACTACATCTGTTTCTACACCCACTCATATCATTACACTGAGCTTTTGGAACAAAGAATGCTCTTGATGACTGCACTGCTGCCATGACTTTTAATAAATGAGAACTATGCAAACAATCTGGTTCAGCAATGTGTCATCTGGCTGTGAGAAGGATGTTTATTTTATACCAACAGCAAGCAACAGGTTATAATAATGTCAGAGGATATGACGGTGCACAGCATGATATTTAAAAAGTGGTAGGCTGCAAAACGAACACATCCTAAAAAGAATTCTTCCCTTTCTGTTTCCAATTTTGCCTTCCATATTAACTCCTGCAAATTGTGCCGACTACACTTCAGTGATTCATTCCCTTCTGTAACTCCTGTTACTTCTTTCCCAGTCAATGCCATTGCCAGTTTGCCACTGAGCTGTTAACAGTATATGGTATTTCCTTCCTTCCACCTTACCGTTCAAAATGAGGTTGTGTGACATTTTAAGAACTGCTAAGTCAGTAAGGTCATTTTTTCCACAATCCTATTATAAAAAGGTAATTACTAAACAAGCGCCACATTTCCATATTCTCCCCTTCTGCTACCCCCGATAATGTTAATGGGTCTTCTCTGGAGGAAATCTAGATGCATATATTAATGATCCCCTAATTATAACTGGCCCACATCTTCTAGTTAAGGGATTAAAGCACTGTGCTGCATTATCACCTATTCAACAGCTTCACAACTTTCTAAGTGGTGCAGAAACATTTGAAGCACCATTCCCCTGAATACTACCACTCTCTTGTACAGAGAGGGTTCTGCCAAGACTGATGAAATTTTCCCTCCAGGAGACATTTCCGCTAAAAGTTAATTGTTACTGCAGTTCAAACTTAGGTTCACTCATTGTGCGGCTCATACTTTCACACTGCAGCCACTTAGGGCACATCCATATGTCTTTCATTTCTCTATAAGGAGGACACTTCCCTTCTTTGTAAAGAACAAAAAGACTTACAAGAAGTGTCAACAGGAAACAAAAAGCAATCCTTTGAATTCTGAACATCTCTACTCATCCTCAAACCATTTCAAATCTGTCAAAAGACAGGTCTGAAGGACTACCGGAATACTTCCAAGAACATATTCTGATAGCACAGCACTCTCCATACGGAGAAGTCAACAAAGGAGACATTTCTGGAACTAGCTGTGTTATTAAAAATGGTGATTGAAAATAGGATTTTGCAGGATACAAAACATTTTTCCACCTACATCACAGGCCTAGCTGGACACACATCCATTGTATCAAACATAATATCTTGTCCAATGAAAACATTTTATACATTATTGTAAATTAAAACACAATGCTGGTATAGATGAATGGTAACACAAGAATAGCTAATGTCCTGTCACACCAGGATAGAAACCAAATATAAACATTGGCATGATATATGTTGCTTATTATTATTCCATACAAAATGCAGCACAGTATATTGATGCAAGTCTTCGCCTGCATTGGCTTATAGACTTGGGCATTTTCCATTTCAAAGAATAACACAAAAGTCTTCAAAGGCACAGTTTGACAGAGAAACTGAATCACTCAAGACAGTGGGAGCATTTTCAAAGATAACTCTATTAAAAGGAATTTTCTATCATTCAGAAGGTAATATTCAGCATTTCTGCAAAAAGGCACATTCAAACATTTCATTCCTTACTGGGAGGAACTGTGTGGAATTCAATAGTTGTAAAGGGAATTCAGTGCTCTGGGGATTAGACATGTAGAGTGTTATGTATTACAGTAATAGGTAGAATATAACATTACCAAATAAAACATAACCAACAACTGATACTTTAGAAGCCATACACTGAACAACAATAGGAAATACGTTTGCATTGTTTTTATCAATCATACACATGGCTGACAGTGTGTAGCTCTAAATAATTAATTCCAGTGGTTGATGTTTTCATTAGCAAAGGATTGAAATATTTCATTTTAATGTAACTTCTGGTGAAGTACATCAAGGCGACAGTAATCTGAAGAGACTGAAGGTCGAAATAATAAAGCAATGGTCCTGTTGTAGAGGAATGAGCAGGACTGCCCTCACAAAGAAGATAAAACCATTCAGGCCAACTCCCAGCTGAAGCAAGGGAGGAATGATTGCAATAAATTGGAAAGTACCAAGCAGAATCGTGTCCTTATTCCCTTGAAAAAAAAATCCTTTTTTTTTTTAAAATGACAAGGATTTTACAATGTAATTGCTTGCAATTGGCAGCACAATCCATCATATGGTTGCACTCTCTGAGTCGATTTAACTATCAATCTCTTACTGTACCTCCATCAGAATCACTGAAAGTGGATTTGACTATTTGAAATGGTTAGAAGTGGGAATGCTTCCCTGGTTAAATGAAAATTAGCAGTCCTGATTCTTTACATACGTACATACATGCATGCAAGTGGAAATGATTAGAAATCTCTCATCAAGTGACAGCGTAGCATATTAAAACTGTATGTGCCCGAGATTAATGGTTATAATCTCAACAAAATAAGATGCATTGTATTGTATCTCATGCATCTTGTATTACAAAATAAATAAACCAAGTTTTGGAGGTGGTAATGTGCATCACTGCAGGCTTTGACTGCAACTGAAATTCGTGACTAGGAAAATTATATTAGTTATAATCATCAATAAGATCATACAAGTCTTACAGAAACATATTTTCTGCCCAGGGCAAAATAGCAATTTTCATGTGTTTTTCTTAAGCACAGCTAGAATTTATTCGTAAAACAGAATGTTACATAAACACCCACAATCTGATAGGACTAAAATACTTCAGCAACTTTAACAGAACACCAATTATATCTAAGGTTACTAAAATAAAATCTCAATTTGAAACACTTTCAAACTGGTGGTTGCCGTGGCAACTGTTGAACTTTCACCACAGCAGCAATCTGCAGGGCAGCCCATAAAACAGCTAACTCCATTAGAAGTACTTAGTTCATACAGGTCAAACAACGAATGTGTTTCCAACACTTTTGGGTATCACGGAATTCAACTCATCTGCTTTTATAATTAAAGATATTAATCCCACTGATGATTTGAAGAGGAAAACAGAGTTTCCATTAAATATATTTCTGCGAATAGAGGCAGGGTGGATGGATAACAACCAGGCATTGACAATAAAAAAGATTGGGTACTATTAGTAGGATTATGGCTTTCAGGATCTGGAGAAGTTCAATCCAGATTGGCTAAATTCCATGGTAAATCTATTCGGAAATATATTATTATTGTCTATCCCTCTTTGCTAGCGAGGATGATCGTCTACCTGAGTCCGAAGATGACTGATGAGGCAGTTTCAGGATCAGCAGACTTTATGGCATGTAGGGAATTTCTTGTAATGAGGGTTATCTAGCTGTGTACTATCAGTTCAGGTCATGGCATTTTCTCTTCACCGCTCTCGCTTTTCCTCTTCATTTTGTCCTTGTTGGGTGTCAAAATGCTGGATCCTTCCCATAGCCATCTGGTTTGGTCCAAGGCGATGGTCTCCCAGGAGTTGATGTCAATGTAGCGTTTCTTTTTGTTGGTTTCAGCACGTCATTGAAGTGCTTTGGCTGCAAACCACACCCCCCCCCCCGCCCCACCCCGTTTCTGCCTTGATTGTCAGCCTTCTGTGAAAGATAACTTCCATGGCACTGGAAGTGTTCCACATTTTCCAGGCAGTCATCATGAATCCTGATCAATGGGACTGGGGTGTGTGCATTTGGAGCTTGCTGATGGAGGACTTTGGTCTTCTGAATAATGAGTGTAAGTCTCAGCTTCTCTTTTGCCTCAGTAAATAAGTCGACTATTCTCCAGAGATCCATTTCCAACACAGCACTTGCTGCAGCATCATCAGTGTATTGGAGCTCAATGACTGAGGTTGGGGTGGTCTTAATTTAATGTCCATTCAATAAATAAGCTGTACTCCAGCAGGGAGCTTGACTCCAGTGTTACGACCCACCCCCAGGTCAGGTTTCCCACAGTTGCTGCTCCAGGCGAGACCCTTCAATTTGTCACCATCTGGCCAGGACACCCCCAAATTGTTATGCCCCGGGTGAGAGAGATGAACTGGCTCCCTCTTTTTATTCAGCCTTTATCAACCCTTCCATTGGTCGCAACAAGATTTAAACTAAAAGCGATCCCTTTCACGGATACCTTTTTCCCAGACCCAATCATTCTGGTTTCGAAGGAGCCAATTTGATCAGAATTTCTTGAATTAAAGGGAAGAGTAAGTGAATGTATACGGAACAGTTCTTGACTCGTGGGGAGTAGGTGTTTGAGCATTGTGGCCATTGTGATTTGAGGTTTGAGTAGAGTTGACTCTGGTAGATGAATAGTCGGATTCGAGGTTCCAGTGGAAATGAATTGAGTAGAGAGGGATAGAGATCGGGATATCTGCAAAATGGCGATTTGCAGCGGTACTGCATGTGGCTGTTACTTCTGAGTCAAACTTCAAGCACTTGCCCTCTCTCTCTCTCTCAGGCCACCCACCCTCTCTCTCTCTCTCTCTCTCAGGCCACCCACCAACAGACACCGGCCAGCTTTCCAGCTCACTTTTAACCCCTTCCATGTACATTCCAAGTGGGGAGCAAATTCACAAATCTGCCTGGGCATTGCTCATAGGGTTTCTTGATGAGTTGATGCTTATCTCCCATTATGTCCCATTGTCTTTACCAGAGGGAGCAATTAGTTTCAGGGTGCCTTTAGAAGTACCTTATCTGGCAACAGGGTGGGGTTCCATTATCACTTAGGGAGTCACCCTGCAGCATTACAGTCAGTGGCTTGTGTGCATTTTTTAAAAACTCTGGTCTTATTTTTTAAAGTCCAATATTTCTGGATACAATTCGATGTTTTTCCTTCATTGTCATGACACTTGTCAGGCAGAGAATGGCAGCCAGGAAGATCGAGAAGGGAGCTGGAGCAATGACACAATCTTGTTTGGCTCCTGTCTTAGCCTCAAAAGGGTCTGTAATTGATCAGTTGTTAAGCATCACCACTCGCATCTCATCATGAAACAGGTAAAGAATGGTATAGAATTTTGGAGGATATCTATACTTCAGCGGAATCTTCCAGAGTCACGATTTACAGAGATGAAGGCCCTTGAGCACTTGGGCCATAAATGGACAGGCTTTGGGACCTTAGGAGGTGAGTTACTCACCAAATAAATCAATCAAGTGCTGGTGCTTGGACCGTGGGTGTTGCTATGTAATTTTGGATGTGTTCTTTTGGAACAGGGTATTGTGATGATAAGTCCAAGTTCTGTGGATTTGGTAAAGGGAAGAATTCTGTTGGAGTTGACATTTCCAATTCCTTCCTTGCCAATAGTTCCATTCTAGAGACTGGAATCTCTGCCAACTCTGGTGCTGAAGTCTCTGGAAAGAATAAGCCTGTCTCTCCTTCAGAACCCCTTTGTCAAGTTTGGCATAGAAATCTTCCTTGGTTTTGTCATCGGTATCCAGAGTTGGGACATATTCAGGCATGTTTCCAAGGTGTGCAAACGATGTAGAACTGGATTATCTACATTTTTCAGAAACCACAAATCCTATAATTTGTTGCATAAACTAAGTTTGCATTCCCTCGAATATAACGGATTAAGCAGTTGAGGTGTTTAAGATAATTAAAGGGCATGATACAGTAAACAGAGAGAAACTACTTCCTCTGGGAGTGAGTCTAGAACATAATTTTAAAATTAGAGCTGGGCCATTCAGAACCTTACATTTCAATAAAATCACCTCATTCTTCTAAACTTCAATGAGTATTAGCCCAACCTTTTCTCATAAGACAAACACTTCTACACAGGAATCAGTCTTGTGAACCTTCTCTGAACTGCTTCCAAAGCAAGTATATCCCTCCTTAAGTAAGGAGACTAAAGCTGTACACTGTACTCTTGATGTGGTCTCACCTGTACAGTTGGAGAAAGATTTCCCTACTTTCATACTCCATCCCCCTTGCAACAAAGACCACTGTACCATTTGCCTATTACTTGCTGTACCTGCAAGCTAAATTTTTGTGATTCATGTGTAAGGACACCCAATCCCTCTGTACTGCAGAATTCTTCAATCTCTCTCCATTTAAATAATATTTTGCTTCTCTATTCTTCCTGCCAAATTGGACAGTTCACAATTTCCCATATTATACTCCATCTGCCTAATTTTTGCCCACTTACTTATTTAACCTATGTCCATTTGTATCCTCCTCACAACTTGCTACCCTACCTATCTTTGTATCCTCAGTAAATTTGGAAACAATACAATCAGTCCCTTTATCCATGTCATTAATATGGATCGTAAATAATTGATGCCCCAGCACTGATCCCTGTGGCACTCCACTAGTTACAGTTGGCAGCCTGAAAATGATGTGTTTACCCTGGCTCTGTTTCCTATAGTCAGTCCTCTATCCACATTGATATATGACCCCCGGCACTCTGAGCTCTTATGTTGTGCAGTAACCTTTTATGTGGCACATTACCAAATGACTTTTGGAAATCCAAATACATTACATCCACTTGTTCCCTTTTATCCATGCTGTTTCTTACTTCCTCAAAGAATAAATTCAGCAAACACTATTTCCCTTTCACAAAACCATGTTGACTCTGCCTGATTGCATTATGATTTTCTAAATGCCCTGCTACCACTTCCTTAATATAGATTCCAGCATTTTCCCAATGACAGATGTTAGTCTAACTGACCTATAGTTTCCTGCTTTTTGTCTCACCTCTTTCCTGAAAAGGTGTACCTGTCATTAGTCCCATTAGCTTTCCTAGTACTTTTTCTCTAATGATCATGATGCTGCTCTTTTTTTCCCTTTTATATACATGTAGAAGTTTTACTATTAGTTTTTATATTTCTTGCATTTTTTTTTCTCAATATATCCCTTTTTCTTAGCTCATTGTTATTAGGGGGCATAAAATGGAGTTAAGAATCAATCACAAACTAAATGAATGGCTGAGCTGGCTCAAGGGTTTGAATGACCTGCTCTTGTTCACAGGCTCTGCAGCAGCATAGTTTTGGCAATTTATACAAAGTGGGAGTAGGAGTACTGTCTATCTGCAATATCATGATGGTACTTGCTAAGTTCTGGAAAAACCTATGCTGAGCAAGTGCGCAAGTATGGAATGAATAAGAATTGTATTGCTGCTGTCTCAAGCAGGTGGTAGCCTTGTAAGCATTAGCGTACCTTAAACAAAGGTTTATTTTCTGTGAAATGGTTGTGACCTCTTTCTTACTGGATATGTACTGCTACCAAATCCCTCAGCATCACCCACACCCAATCACCGAACCCACTCCCCACCCACTTTTTTCAAGGGATGCCTCCAGCACAGAACAATACTGTGCCAGTACAAAATTGCTTACAGTTCTTAATGTGTCTCACATTTCTCTGGTACTGGTTCATGCACATCATCTATATATAAGACACAAGACAAACAGTGGCATAATGGAGAAATGGGTCTGCACTCCAAACCAAAAATGTACTTGCTAAAGTGAATGGAAGAATTTTACTCTGCTTTCAGTTCCATTTTTTTCCCCTTCGGTGTGGGGTTTGAGTTAAACGTCAGTGCCAGGGATGGTCCAGGAGGCAGTGCATAAATTTGTGCTCAATAGTGAACAATTGCATCATAATCATTGCTCTGTGAAGGGATTATCCACAGCTGACTGTGAACCAATGGGGTACGTATAGATGAAAATTGGGTATTGTTTTTAAATAATGGATAGCTGATTCATAATGTCAGTTTTACACCCAGGTTGCAAGTTTAAAATCTACCCCAATATATTCTGTGCTACCATTTATAAAACCAAAATTGCCAATCAGCTAGTAATTATCCAAGGGCAGGACTTCCCCTATACTTTAAATCTTTTAATACATTTCCATGCACACTGAGATTTCATGAAAACTTGACAAATACAGAATAATCAAACTATCAAAATCCTACTGATGATCATTGCATTTTTAAGAACCAGTTAGTCAAAATTTTTACCTCTTTCACATGTGAAATAAAAACAGCATTAACTGGTGTGATAATCCAGGTGTGATAATCCAGGAAGCTAGATAACAGTCTGTGTTTAGCTTGACAATTAAGGGCTGTATTTGCACTGAGTTGGAATGACTAGGGAGTCCTTTAAAAATAGCACCTGGGAATTAATTCTGGGACTCCCAACCCCATTCACAGAATTTCTGATTTTTGGGAGTGTTTTTTAAGAGTGCAGACTGTTCCGGGTCATGAGCTCTCACCCTAAACTCGCGACCTGGCCGGTTCCATTGCAGGGATAGGCATGTCCTAGTCCTCTGCAATTTTCATGGAATCTGGCCAGCTTTTCAAAAGATCAGGTTCACAGCACCTCAGGGGTGTCGAGAACCACAGGTTAGATGAGGGGGCCTTCTGAAAAGTAAGTTGAAAAGGTCCTCTTCATGCCCCCCGCCCCCACCATGCCAAGTTATGACAACACCCCCAAACATTAACAACAGCCCTTCATGCCACCCAAGCATCCCCTATGGCCCCTTATGCCAAGCCATGGCACTTCTTTGCTCACTCACTATACATTGTTTAGAACCAATGAACCCTATAGTGACATTAGGATGTGTGAAAAAAAAATAAAAGTCATTCTTGGATATATTTCCACTTTCTTTTAATTAAAAAAAGGTCCTTTTTACTACAGCCCAATAAGCGTCAATCATCAAGAACATTTAAAGTATCAAAAGCTGAAACTGCAAGCACTTGAAACCTCTTTATTTTGTGTAAATAAATATTGTGAATTTGACAGAAGAGATCAGAGAGCCAGAGCTGTCAATCAAGCAAGTTCTCTCTGGGTTTGGGTGTTTCAGTACTCCATTGGATGCCTGGGTTCTCAGTCAAGAATACATAACGAGGCTTGGCTGAGAGCCCAGAAATCTATTAACCTTTTGAAAAAGATGAGCCCCAGAGAAAACATTGCTTGATTGACAGCTGTAGCTCTCTGTTATACGGTGTCAATCTCATGGTGCTTATTTACACATGTTAAGAGGTTTCAAGTGCTGGTGTCTGTTATTGATACTTTAAAGGGTCTGGATGATTGACACTTTTATTTGGCTGTAGCTTAAAGCAGTTTCTTTTAAACAAATTGGGAATTTATCATTGAATGACTTTTTTTTACACATTTTACTGTCAATGTTCATGACTTCTATACAGTGTACAGTGGGTGAAGATGAAAGTACCACAGATTGGCATGGAGGCCATGAGGGGGCATATGAATTGTTTGGAGGGGCATAGCTTGGCCTGGGGGACATGGGAAAACATGGGGGGTGGGTGGGGAGCACGAGGTGATACAGATGGGGCATGGGGAGGGGGGGGGGTGAGAATTTGAGGGTTGGAGGGCCTTTCTATTCTTATTTTAACTGGGACCAAGATCCACAGCACCAAGGCGGGCCTTTTAAACAGCCCACCCAGCAGCTCCTGTGGCTACCTCCAAGCTTTTTCTCAGGTCAGCTGGTCCAACGGCAGCCTGCACCTGCCCCCCACCAACAATAAAAATCCCATCCTTCTCCCAAGGTGGGCAGGCTGAGCCCGGAACTTTCCTGACTCCTGCTACCTGCCTCGAGGATGAAAATCCAGCCCTTTATGTCTGAAATATCATCAGCTGAGGCTTAAGTAGGTTTTTGCTTCTCTACCATAGTGCCATTTCTGGTAATTCAAGTATTCATGCAGTAACCTATAAATAAAAACATGAAAAGAAGTTTGTTAGTTTTAACAAATCAGCCAAACAAATGAATGGAAACAAACTTCAAAGACATCTCCACAGCAGCTCAAACTTGGTGCCACATAAAGAGCTTTACTGTGCGCGTTGAGAGCCAACTGAGTCCTTTGAAAGGCACATGAAAAAAAAAATCAGACAAAAGGCAGAATTTGAGAAGTAATACAATACATATTTTGCCGCAGCTGCATTCTGCAACGCTATAATTTTGCTGGCAATCTCCTCTGAGATAAATTGATTGAATTCAAAAGAATTTTCACTGACAGCAGTGTATCATTAAGTTATATTTGCATATGTGTTACTTAAATCAACGCAATGTAATGGGTGGTTCTGTACATCAATGTTGGGGAAATTAAAACCACAAGGTTTGAACATTGGGTTATCTGATCAGTTTCCCAACAAAACAATGTTCCAACACTTTGATCTCACAGATTTCAAGCTTTGATGCCAACGGATATTTCATTAAAGGAAACACATACTTAAGACAAAGCTCACTTCCTATGGATTTATGGAACACTCGAGGCCAGAGTTGCTGTTTCATGGGTAAGTTGCTTAAACATCACTGCTTGGTCAGACATTAGATTAGCAAATTCAAGTACCTTAAACAGCAACAATTGGGAGTTTCATTTGCACATAGGCAGCCTAAATCTTTGTAATAAGCACCAATTACATTTACTATAAGCAAATTTAGTTTAACAAGCACACTAGCCTGAGTAAATGCAGAGTAGAACTGTGTAGCCCAACTGCACAGAACCCAGCCAGCTGGTTTTATTTCCAGGTTATTAAATAAATTTGTTTTTAAAGCAGGATCTGTGACATTTGTTCTTGGATACTTAAAGAACATATTGCCAATCTGGATCAATGCAGCCGAAATAAAATCAGACATGAAAAAAAAACACAAGTTCACTAAATCTTACATCGACTCCAAAGTCACTTCTAATGCAGTGAATATTTGTTCATATAGTTTGACACAGCTGCACAAATATCATATTCCACCTCTAAGCATCTAGATAGTTATGTGGAAATGAAAACTAGAAGCTTCTCAACTGTCCATAAAGTTATGGCAAAATTGATGCTGTAGCTGCTAAGGTTGCCAACTGTGATTAGATGTATTCCTGGAGATTTCATCACATGACTTGTCCCCATGCTTTTGCCACCAGTCATGAAGTAATTCCTTAGCCAATGGGAAAGCCCAACTGAATGATGCTTGACTGTCAGCCAACCAGCCTCCCCCCCACCCCCATTTTCAATTTTTTTTTGGTAAAGAAAAATGATCAAAGGAAATGCCAAAAAAGAACAATCTATTAAAAGGTCCCTATATGATTTTTTTTTCCAGGTTTGCATAGAACAATATCCTGGAGATTGACCTTCAATTCCTGGAGAGTTGGCAACACTATCAGCTGCAAAACAAGAGTTCAACATTTATTTACCTATTCCAATATTAGCTAAATTATAAATGTGAAAAGTTACAACACAATGGTTCCACAGTCACATACATATCAATGAAAGTAATCCAACGGTTATTGATACCAGCTCCAAAGAGGGCATTGCATTTTAGGATTTTTTTGAACATTTTGCAATTAGGAATTACCAAATTGAAGTGCTTGAATTTGTCAGCCTATAAAAGGTTAAAGTCTAGGTTCCAACAGGCCATTTGTGTCATCAAACCAGGTAAGCCAAAACATGCATTTTACAATTCTTAATGTGGAAAACTTTGATTGGGGGAGGGAGGCAACATTGTTATCTTGTCTCAAAACTCCGAACAAATATCTAACCCTAACGTTGGGATGACCTGATTAATTTCAGCAGAGGTCTGCGTCTAATGAGAAACTGCTCTTCAAAAGTGGAATGGGCTTTTGGGGTGCGGGGGGGAAAGAGGAGGAAGGGGGGGCTGGGGGAATAATAGCCTTGACTGACAGCTCTACTGACCAACCAGACAGCTGGAAGGGTAAAGAAGAAAACCCCACATCCAGTGCTTAGAAGCAACAAGAGTCAGTCAAAGGTTACAAGGTTACGATCTTGCCTTTGGCTAGAAATTGAGATATGACTGATTGGTTCTTATTGCCGAGGGCTGAAAAAACTAAAAAAAAGTGAATGTGTTGTTACTGCATGGTGTGTTGTTTAGTCTGTCATGGGAGATATTATAGAAGTAGTACAAAACATCTGGAAATGTTATCCTGGTCAGTAATGTGTGTCCTGAGAACGGGAACATTGTTCAGATTTTGCACTGACCTCATCTTATCAGAGCGTTTATCAGTTCTGCCACCTACTGAAAGGTCAGGGAGTGCCCCTGTGGGCACATTCTCAAGAAGTGGTATCCAGTTTGTGTGATAAGGAGGTTACATTGGAACATCCTGGATTATTCAATTCTATCAGCTGAGATGATACTGAGTTAAGCACCAAATACAAAGACTTATACAGAGGTTTGCTTATAGGAGTGACTTCTTCTCTAGTTCTCTGCCTGAAGGCAGGTCCTTGGCATTTATTCAATTTTGATTTTGTTTTACTATGTGCAGGGCACAGAGATAGGCCACGAGTGTGTCTCAGCTGCAACAGAGATGGAGCCCTGTAATGTTGGCGTCCACCCTAGCCGTCTAGCCAACTGAGCTAACTGCCTCCCTCACCCCCCCCCCCCCCCCCCCCCCCCCCCCCCCCCCCCCCACCAGGACTGACTAATCCCGTTGAATATGAAAGGACCAGAAGATCTGAAATATGCAACAGAGGATCATCCCAAGCACAGAAGCAGCTATTTCCAGCCACCTTTCCTCCAACGTAAGGATGCAAACCTTTATGTATTTGATTGATGGATGTCACATGTGAATAGGAGTTAGCTATGCTGGTGTTGTCCAGATGGTCCATAAGGAGGGCAATGTGGTGTATTGCTAAACTGTTCGAAACGCATATGCACAGTGTGCACAGGTGCATATAGAAAATATAAAAGGCAATGTCTGGTTTTGTGGTCCTCTTAGGACTAATAAATGAACAGCAGGCAACTTTGTAACTTTTAAATTATCGCACGATGAATAGGGAGCACAAAATCTGCTTGAAGCAGGTAAAAAAGGTACCATCTGAGTTCCCTTTCTTCCCTCCCCAGGAACATGGCGCTGTGCTGCTGTCAGGTAACTTTTGTGCCCAGATACATGTCAGAAAGCTAACAAAATTACACGTGTGCCTGGCAGATCCTCAATGTCGAGCGATTTTGAAACTCAGTTTCACAACCCGAGAACTGTGAAGCAAGCCTGTTAAATTACCCTTTTTAATTAACTGTCGTGACAGTCAAAATGAGTTGCCGCAACCTCAAAGTATTTGTGCTGTCAGGGCAATGTTAGATGTATTTTTGTTAAAAGGGATCTCTATTTGAATTTCCTTTTTGAGTCCCAAATGAGAACCATAAATGGTTAATGGTGACTGTACTGTGACCTTATTCGGCACAGAGAGGGCTTGAATTACCTTTCTCATTTTAATAAGAGGCATTTCCAACAGCAATTGCCCTCCAATGCTGATTCATTCAATGTCCAGACTCCCACTAGACCAAAGAGATTTCTATAGAGCTATGTTTCCAATCCAGCTTTGGCTCCTTTTCCACTAATTCATTTTGCATGAACTGTCAAGGTTTACAGTGACAGCAGTTAAGGCTCAATCTTAACCCTTCAAAGTGTATTGTAACATTGTGCCTAAAAACAAATTATATTGTCACAGCTTATTTTTAAAAATAAAGTCTTCAATCAGATAACCTGAAACAAGGCATGTTTTGTTGCTTATGTATTTTTAATTCTTCAGGTCTTAAATTCAAAGGAACCTTGCACCAAATACGAGTTCAAAACTCAAGTGACCAACTCTAAACATAATTGCTTAAATCCAAAAGTTATTATTTTCGAAAGCTATTTAAATTTTACACTTGTAATCAATATATTGACAGCCCCACTTCAAAAGCCAAGCTGTGACTTGTGTACAAAATTAAAGTAGTTACTCTAATAAATGTATTCAAGCATAGCTGGGTATGAGAAAGTAAAAATCACATTGTTTTGATCCATGAACTGTTAAGAATGATTATTCATGTTAAAAAAACAGCAGGAACTTCTCCTAATGCATTTTCTCAACAGCTCTGAAGAGAAGCTGTGCTTCTGTGATGGATGACCACAGCATTTTACAACATTCAATTTTTACATTGTTACCCCAATTTTCTTTCTTCCAAAAGCATGACCAACTCTAAAATGCTGGGGTGGAGATGGGGGCAGGGTGCCTGGGCGGGAGGCAGATCATCGGTTGCAATGTTGGAATTGTAAGAGGGGAAGGGGTCCTGAAGGAGAATGCTAACAAAAAACATGACAGAAGCTGCATTCCCTAAGCTCTTTTGCACCCCCACCTCTACACACTGTTTGCGTCCACATTCCCTATTCTGGTTCCAACTGACTCTGAAGTACACTTCCAAGAGCATAGATGAACCTAAAAGTGAGTGTTCATAAGCTATTCAACTACACAGGCATTTTCTTCTCTTTTCATTGCATCAAGTTGAGCTATTACAACACTAAAGAAGAGATTGCTCTAAGTCATTTTAAAAAAATATAAAACAGCAGGTAACATAAAAGAAAGCTTGTAGGCACAGTTCTGAAAAAAAGACACAACAGAATAATCCCAAATCCCGAATGATTTAACCTCAATTTTAGAGACCACCAGCTCTGTTCTACTGAACTCACACATATTTATTGAAACAATAAGTGATCTTTTAGTACACTAAGCACCAGTTATTACCATGCGTTTGTAGAAGTTAGTGAAGAAATACTATCACTAGTTGCAACAAAGTAGTTTTTAAAGGCTAAGTTGTGTCTGGAAAGAACAAGGTTGTGCGTCAGCATGAGAAAACTTGGGTCTGGAATGGTTGATTCACGGCTCTGGCATTTATGCATCCAACTCAGTTCCTTTTGTCTCTTTGCCGAGTCTCGTAAACTCTCTTGCTGACAGATTAAAGATCCCAGGAGACTGAGCAGAACACACAGTAATGAAAGGAGTGGTATAATGAGGAATTAATGGGCTCTAGCGCCTATTCCCCCAAGACAGTGTAAAAGTAAATCTCAAATTAAAAACAAATGAATTATTTGAAAATCATAAAGAAGAAAGAGACAAAGGGTATTCATATTAAGCAATGCTTATTATAGGGGTACAGGAAAAGCACCAGCCTATTTTAAGTCCATTAATCTATTTGTATTAATTCAATGCATGCAGAATTAGCAAAAATGTTTTTTTTTCAATCTTTTGAGGAATAAAGGATTTCTGGACAGGCAGCTTACTTTGCATTACATTATTTATTTACAATCCTGAAAAGTGGTATTGTTCAACATGAATCTAATCAAGTGCAGAATACAAAGGACAGGTCGCTGTTTATAGCGCAGGGAGGGAGAAAAGGGATGCGCATTTTAGGATTGCAGTGTCCAAAGAGATATCAACTTTAGCAGTGAGCTGTGATTGTGGAGCCAAATGGAGGTAAGCACTTTTCGCTGCCGTTGACAACAGTCTCGGGAAAACAATCAGTTTCTGGAATCTGCTGAGGCATCTCCTTTAGATGATCAGGTGTTGTGGACAGTTAAGAGTGCCATTCTCCAGCATGCCAACAGCACAGAACTTCCTGTCCACTTTTTACATTATACATCTGGAATGGAAAACCTTGACAGGCTGTAATTACACCCTCCTGCCAATAGTAGCACTGCAGTCCCTTAGTTTTGGATCTCCCAACTCTTCAGTCTGTTCTATAATCAAAATCCGATGATACAACAAATTCTCTTCCATTCTTCCTAAGTTTCGATGCATTTTGATATTCAACTATAAATAATACATTCAATGCAGTATATTAAAAAATCAAGTTTAAATGTATTGACTTAAAATTATGACTATTCTATCTGCGTGCTCTGAGGAAACGATCCCTGTCCCTTTAACTTTGCTTCATCTGAAGACCACATCTGGTCTGGACTCCCAAATGGAATTTAAAGACCCCCTCCCCCACAGGTGAATTTGGAGCTGGGAGGCATTTAATTGGGCAAGAGGGTGCTGTGTTGGAGACCCTTCACTGATTTAAGTCTGGGACAAGAAGGCTTGTGACGGCCTTCCTGCCTGGACACCAATTGAGGCCAATAAGTGGACTATTAATGCCCACTTAAGGGCCTTAACATGCCGCTGTTGGTATTCAACCAGTGACGGGCAAGGGAGTCGTCACATAGGGAGCTGAAAAAGAAATGAGAGGGAGTCTCCTTGTTCAAAGGCACACAGTGCCTGATCAAAGAACACAGCATCAAGTTTTGGGGGACTGGGGGGGGAGGTGCTGAGAGTCATCACCATGCACTTTCTTCCTATCCCCAGCCAGCAACACTGGCCCCGTGATCCCCACCCACCCTCACTCACTCACCTGTGTGCTGAGATCACGCGTCAATCCTGGGCTTCCGGTGGATGCACTACCACCAGCTGCTATCTCTTCTGTTGGTGCCTCTGATTGGATGGCAGATCTGAGGGGGTGGGGTTTCCATCCCTGGGGTCCTCAATCCCAGGAAGCCCCAACGCTGGCCACTAAAATGCCTGATTACCAACAGCCTTCCCCTCACCTCACTGAGGTGACACAGGGCTCCCGCCAGTTCCACAGCCGGGCAGGCAAGAGCCTCAGAGAAAACATTAAATTCCAACCCCCATATGCAATCCCACTGGGAAACCGATACTGTTGAGAAAAAACTCGCAGCATTTTGTACTTAAAGAGCTGAGAATTTGGAGCAGCAAGAACTGAAACACACCGAGAACTTTGACGTGGGAATTACATGAAACCTGAAAATGTTTATTTCTTTGATGTGCAGAAGATAATTTTTTTTAAAGTACCAAAAAAATGTTATCCTGTTGCATTTTTTTGTAAATAGGAAATTCAAGGTTTGTTTACCTTAAATCTGTTTCATTTTCTGGCTGTGTTGTGCATAAGCAAACCTTAACCATGAACAGTCTGTTGATATGATCTTCCAAGATTTGTTAGAATTTTAACCCAGTGAGTCATGTTTTGGTCACTACATTTTTCAGAACTTTGATAATTCAATTAATTTCATATCCAGCACACTGGTTTACTTCTTCGTGAGCAATCATTTATATTATATACATTCTACTCCTAATAATTCAAAATTGCTCATCGTGCTAAAGAATTAGAATTATCTAGCAATTCAAAATAAGTAACATAAAATAAACACAGCAGGCCAATGCTCTAAAAATTAGATAATTTGAATTGTGACGGAATTAAGAATGGACTGGTATAACGTAATGCATAAAGCTTCGATGTTTATGTAATCATAAAAACTACAGGCAATTACGACCATTTTTATTCATTTTGTCCACTATCTCGGATTCTAAAACGAGAAAGTCTTCACATTATATCTTCTATGAACTGTATAAATTACTAATTTCTGTAAAAGACTATCCTACCAAGATTTCTTTTAAGTCTCAATTGGTTCAGCTAACTTTCAAACTGTAAGAACAATTCTTAACAAAACTCAATTTATAGAGCATAATCTGACATATGACCTCCATCAGGTGTTACTTCCAGCATTGCTCTTGCAAAGAGCTTTTAACGTGTAACTGGCATGAAGGACACTTTTCTGCACTTCCTTCTGGTGTCTTTAATGTGCTCATGCTCCATTGCAGGTTTGTTCCAGCAACCACCTGTTCAAACATCCTTTTTTATTTATCAGATTTCTGCATTTTTTGCATGCAACATATGCATAACATGAAGTTTAGTAAACATATTTTAAAACTGTGATTCTGGAAATACAATTTTCATCTGTTTACTCTTGGAAGCCAGCGCTGAAGGTCAACTCAAGTGGCCCGATAAAACAAAAAAAATGTTAACGGTGCATTTAAGAAAATAAATCTTGAAAATATGGGGCAGTGTCAAAACATTTCACTTAGCATTGCAAGGTTTGCTAATACAATGTCTGCTGTTTCAAACCTGCAAATATTAGGTCTGTTATGACAACAACAACAAACTGAATTTATACCATACCTTCACTATGAAATTATGTTCAAAGGGTGTTGAGTAAGACAAAATGAGAGATTTTAGGAGGGGTGGGTTTTAGAAGAGGCTTAAAGGAGTGCAGAGTGGTAGAGAGGCAGAGATTTACAGAGGGAATTTCTAAACTTGGAGCTATAGGTAGCTGCAGACATGGCTGCCAATGTTGGGGCAAAGTTGGAGGATGCACAAAAGGCAAAAGTCAGCAGAAAGGAGAGTTCAGAGAGGGGCAAGGTGAGTTTGGAGCAGGAGGCAATTACAGAGATAGGAAGGAGCAAGGCTATGATAGATCTAAACACAAGGACGAGAATTTTAAATTGAAATCGTTAGGACTGCAAACCAAATGCAAGTCAGTGAGGACAGGGTTGACAGATGGATGAATCCTGGTGTGGGATAACATACAAGCAGGAAAATGCTACACCAAAAGTCTGGACTGTCAGCTTAATTTCTCCACTTTTACAATTAGTAGTTTACAACAAGATCATTCATTCGCATATTGAAAAATCACCTATAGTGCATCAGAGTAGTTCAGCAAAGCTTAATCCTGTTTCAAAGCATAGTTCTATCTCCTTTGGGATCTTTATTCTCATGCAGCCAAGAAATAAAGTGAAAAATTTCACTCTGTATGATGGCTATTAAAGGTCAGGAGTGAAATAATTTCCAGTATTATTTGCCAATCCCAAGTGGGCTTGGATACACAACATTAACCAATCTAGAATTTAACACTTATTCTTCAGATTACATACACAACATTATTGCACAATGACAATTCCCATGTTAAAGACTAAATCAAAGTACATTTGCCACAAAGCTGGTTGAGGTTTTCACTGGTGCTGCCAACATAAGAAAAACACGAGTAAAATGACAGCCTTATCATTCAGCTCTGGTGACAAAAAGCAATCTCTACTCAGGATTTATATTCAGTGTCTTTATGTGACTCCTCAGTGGGCAAACTGGTCATGGCTGCAAATATTTAATGCCCAGGTTGGACTGAGAACACTGACTTTCATCATTTGTTGCCATAATTTTTATAACTGCCAAATTCAGCATGTTTTTTCCTATTCCTCACTGCTGATGGGGTGGAACAACAAAACCCTAGACAAAGATTCTATAAATGTTGGTGTTTACTCAAAATGAACTCATTCACAAATATACATTTTGCCATTTTTTTTAAACTAGCTTCTTAGTTCCTAGCTCATTAACAAGCGTTTTCCAATAAAGTACCACGTGCATAGATGTTCATCAAGTGGTAAATTCAATTTCCTAAATGCTGGGTTAAGTTGGGTTTTAAAGCTACAAAGTAAGGCACATTATTTCGTTTCCTGTAGCATATCTCTCAGGTAGCCTGAAGCAGATTTTTTTTGGTCAGCAAGGTATCCAACAACAACAGAAAACCATTGCTGTGCTCAACAGTTCCCAAAACATTCTTCTGACAAATCCACACAGTTCGATTACCTGTTTACTTAATAGAGTCCAAGCTCTCTCTTTGTAGAGCCTCTCACTACCTACCTCCATGACAGGTTAAACTGGCACCAGCCAAGACTTAGGAACTCCATGAGTGCATAACAGTGCTGAAGTTTCATCAGCTATGGTCATGTAACTCACTCGAGCTCCCCAAAGCTTATCCATCAGGCCACCCTACACTGTCTGGTTCGACTGAAGGGCCTGTTTCCTTGCTGTAACTTCGATGTCAAATTTCTGTGCACATGCTTTGCAGAATTATCTGGAACTGAGTGCAAAGAATCCCAGTCCCATTAATTAACCAAGTAACTGACCAATCATTAGCTGCTCCCTGGTGTCTGGCTCAGGTACCACATTACTGAATGTGCCACAGGAGTTAATCTGCTTTATTCACCAGATGTTTCATCTCAGAGCTAATTTGACTCTGAAGAGAAACTGTTTAGAAGCAGCCCGATCTCCAAGAAGGATTGTTGCTGGTTCATCATGAGAAAACAGACTGCCTGAAATTTTGGCCTTTCTAGGTAGGTATCAGGTACCAGGAGCTCCCCACAAACAAGATAGTGAGCAACGTGACTCATTTTAAAATGTACCATCCTTTCGGACACAGCATGAACAAACAACGTGCCACACTGAACAATGACTGTATCAGTTGGTAGAATGGAACTTCATTAGCATTTGCTTGGAGTGACACCCTGCCAGTGATAGTGGGTACCAAGAGTATGTGTACATGAGCATTATCTCATACGTGACCTCCAGATATTGCCATCCAACAGTTCTTATCCCAGGTCTTTTAGTTTCTTCATCAGCTATGTGATGAACATCTGCCTTCAGTACGCTAGAAAGGCAGCTCCAAGGTGAGTCAATGGTTCTCAACAGTGATCTTGCTTAAACAGTTGAGATATTTAGCTCCTCAGGTATCCTTAACAAGTTACTTTAAGGGCACTGTTCACCTGCTGTTGATAGAAAAATAGTCAAAATAAGCACACCTTAACATCAATTAGTGGCTGGGTGCAGTTGCTGAGGTGAGTTTTTGTCGATTACCTGGTGCCTGTAAATAACTTGCTCTATCCCTGGTTCACATTGTGAAGGGCACAAGAGACCTGTAGGGAGTGATGGCATTATTTTCCTCTTTCTAAATTTTTCTACCCCCAAGATATCGCAGAAGTGATATGTACTGATGTTTTCTGTCCATGGTAAAATGTGACACTAAAGGATGATACATACATGATACTAGGTGTAAGATTTTGGTCACTGCTTATTCTGATGGTTCTTCAATGGCACTTCCTGCAGTAAATTAGAGGTTTCATTATTTAATTCAATGTAATGTACAGTATATTAACTGGATCAATGATTCATGAAGATTGAATAAGTCAAATTGCATTTTAATACAGAGTATTGTGGGAGTGTTAATGGCATTTTCAGAACTGAACTACTTGATTACATGCACAAAATGTGCTTGATAAAAGAGATGGGGATTATAATGACACAAAGAGAATACATTGTGTTTTGGTAAATCTTAGGAAAGTTTGTTAAACATTATAGGAAAAACATACAGAATTTGGCTACTGAGGCAGTTGGCTCAAGTTGGGAAATTTCCAGACCTGCTGGACACTGTAAATAGTATCCAAAATGTTGATTTTCTTTTGTGAGGTTAGGGGATGGGGGAGATTGGAGGGGTGGAAGTGGGGGGGGGGGGGGGGTGGAGGGAGAGATGCACGCGGGGGTTGGTGCAGTTTTGGGATGGAGTTGGACACTCTGATCCAGAAAGCAGAGCATAGGAGGCAATGGGGATGGGCAAGTGCCGAGTCAGGCTTGTTAGAAGGCTTGCTTCGCTTCTCTGGGACTTCAGCAGAGTTGGTTTAGAAGTTGTTAGCTCCTCCAGCCCTCTCCCCTCACACCCCACCTCTTGGTCCCTCATATACTTCATGCCAACTCAATGCCAACTCATGCCCCCCAACCACTCTCCCATGGTCCCAGTTACCCTCCATGCCAACTCACTCAGTTTCAACTATGGGTAGACCTCAGAAGCCATGTGGAGACTTAAAAAAAAAACTTATGACAATCAAATACAGTTCTCGCTCCTAGAAAGCAATCAAACATAGCTCTCGCTCTGAGGTATTTGATAGTGAAAAAAGCTCCCATTCATAAAATCAATTCAAAGCTTTTAAATCTCAAGTGGCTAATCTCTTATAAAAGCAAACTTCTCTTCAGATTCCATATCAAAGACCTTAATGGCTGCTAAGTTGTCAACTGTGAATTCAGATCTCCTGCTGAGATAAGCTTTTGAAATTCAGCCAAGCATTCATAATTACATAATAATAGCTCTTGAGAAAATATCAACAAAGGACTTCATTGAAAGTGCACGAATGTCTACTCTATCAATTCATGACTCCCACACTGCAGGTTAAGGGCCGTGCGACAGCCAAAATGGAGTCTGTCTAAACTCAGCACTCGTTCAATTTGTGTTTCTGTCTTGCAAGTCATGCCATACCACCTTTTCTCTACCAGCAAAAATTGGATATTGGATCGGTTGGAAATGGGGGTGGGGGAGGGGGGGGGGGCACTTCCATTTCTGGGTCCCACCTGACATTTTTAAAAGTTTACAGAGTCAGGGAGACTCTGCGAAAATCTGGCCCTTAGTATTTACTGCTCGTTCCCACTAACAGCAGAAATCTATTTTTTTTAAAAAGCGGAATGAGATTCCTTATGTAGTCAATATGCCATATTTGCCCTCATCACCCACAACCCACTGTCCTGCCTGAAATGGCTCATGGACACCCAACTCCTGCCAGGATACCTTCACTGACCCTTCACAGCCCTAGCCCTGCTTCCATGCTGAAGTAAGGACCAGACTTTTGCTCATGATCTATGGAGCCTTTCCATGCCAAGATCCTATTTTGTTTAATTTTAGTAAAGTAGCCAAAATTTGGGCGCTTGTTACAGAATAATTCTTTTGTGGAGTCCAGTGTTTGTGGGTTCTGAAAAGGACAAACTCATGACAATCCATGTATAAACAACTGGAACATTTTATGGCCAAGTACAGAAATTTGACTGCAAGCCCACAGAGCATTGAACATTTCTGTGATTACGATTGTAGAAAGCCAAATGGTTAAGCAAAAGCTTAAACAATGTATTTAGCTCATGGCTTCACAACCAGCCTAGAAGCTCACTGGAGAAATAGTAAAAGTTAGCAGATCACCCATGGCATTGCTGATGGTAGATAGGGGCTTTATACCAACACAATATTATTCTGAAGCTTAATACAGCTGTGTCTAACATGTTGCGTCCAACCTTTAAGACTAAGGTGCAATCTCTGAGCCGCACTCAGTTTTGTGGAAGATGTGTAGCGTTGTAAGTTCTAGAATGAGATGTCTGATGCAATATAACACAAAATGGGATTCATTTTCACTCTTCCTCTAATTTGGCAAAGGAGGTCAGCATGAGATCAACTAGAAGAAAATTGGACAGCTCCATAGGACGTTCAGGATAACAGATTCCTGAGCAGGTAAGGAAATGAAAACTACCTTCACTATCTCACCATGCCCTGAAGAACTGGAAATGCGTTTTGATATAGGGTACTGCTAAACAGTATCTCTGAGCTTGAAATTTGGACGACAGTGTGCCTCTTGGCAATAAATTCCAGTCTTCCGCCAATGGCCATATCCTAAGATTTAAATAAATAATGAGAAACCGGTGTAAGGCCAGGAGATATAGGAGCGCAGGGGGTGGGAGAGGTCTGTTCTGTACAATCCCAGGGCTGGTGTTTAAGGGTCCACAAGTGGTGGACAAGAGGTGTCAACACATGGCAATGTTGGGAGGGTGATCCTGAGATCACAGAATAGTAGAATCATTACAGCACAGAAGGAGGCCATCCGGCCTGCCGTGTCTCCACTAGCTCTCTGAAGGAGTAATTCACCTAGCAACATTCCCTCACCCTTTCACCGTAGTCTTGCACATTCTTCCTTTTCAGAAAATAATCCAATTTCCTCTTGAATGTTTCGATTGAACCTGCATGCCTCCACCAAATCTCCAGGGAGTGCATTCTGGACCTAACCAATTGTTAAGTGAATAAGTTTTTTTTTCCCTCATTATTGCCTTTGCAAATTACTTTAAATCTGTGCCCTTTTGTTCTTGATACTTCCACTAATGGGAACAGTTTTTCCCTATCTACTCTGTCCCAATCCTTCATATGTTGAATAACTCAATCAGAATCTCCTCTCAACCTTCTATTCTCCAAGGAATGCAGTCCTAACTTCTCCAATCTATCTATGTCACTGAAGTTCTTTATCCCTGGAACCATTCTCGTGACTCCTTTCTGAACTCTCTCTAATGCCTTCACATCCTTCCGAAATGCGGTGCCCAAAACTGGATGCAATAGTTGAGGCCGAGCCAGCGCTTTATACAGATTTAATATAACTTCCTTGTTTTCATACTCCATGCCCCTATTAAAGCAGCTGAGGATAATATATGCTTTTATAACCACTCCCTCAAACTGTCCTCTCACCTTCAATGATTTATGCATGCATAACTCTCAGTTTCTCTCTGCTCCCTCATACCCTTTAGAATTATACTTTTTATTTATATTGCCGCTTTGTGTTCTTCCTACCAAAATGAATCACTTCACACTTCTCTACATTAAATTTCATCTGCCACTTATCCATCCATTCCACCAGCCAGTTTATGCCCTCTTGAACATATGAATTAGGAGTAGGCCATTCAGCCCCTTGAGCCTGCTCCGCCATTCAACAAGATCATCGCTGATCTGATTGAGGCCTCAACTCCACATTCCACCAACCCCGATAACATTCGACTCCCTTGTTAGTCAAGAATTTATCTCTGCCTTAAAAAATACTCATTGACTCTGCCTCCACCACTCGCTGGGGAAGAGAGTTCTAAAGATTCATAACCCTCTGAGAAAAAAATTATTTCTCATCTCCGTCTTAAATGGGAGACCCCTAATTTTTAAACTCTGTCCCCTAGTTCAAGTCTCTCCCACAAGGGGAACCATCCTTTCAGCATCCACCCTATCAAGCCCCTCAGGATCTCATATGTTTCAATAAGATCACCTCTCAATCTTCTAAAATCTAATTTGTACAGGCCCAACCTGTCCAACTGTTCCTCTTTTCAGTTGAGTGAACCTTTGCAACTGTTTCTAATACATTTATAGCCTTTCTTAAATAAGGAGACCAAAACAATATAAAGTACTCTAAATGTGACCTCACCAATGTCCTGTACCACTGTAGCAAAATATCCCTACTTTTATATTCCATTCCCCTTGCAATAAACAACAATATTCTAATTGCCTTTCTAATCACTTACTATACCTGCATACTAACATTTCCCGGTTCATGTACCAGAACACCCAGATCCCTCTGCACCTCAGAGTTCTGCTATCTCTTTCCATTTCAATACATGCAGCTTTTCTATTCTTCTTGCCAAAGTTGACAGGTTCACATTTTGCCACTTTATACTCCATCTGCCAAATTTTTGCCCACTCACTTAACTTATCTATGTCCCTGTGCAGACTCATATCCTCTTCACAACTTTTTATTGGAATATATCTTTAAGTTATAGCAGCATGACATCACGAGAAGGGAAGTGTGTCACATGATCCAGTTTTAGTTTCACTTTTGCCTGAGAACAGAACACAGCTCTGCTTTGATGCCATCAAACGTTCTACCTTTGTATAAATGTTCCTACCTATCTTTGTGTCATTAGCAAATTTAGCAACCATACATTCGATCCCTTCATCCAAATCATTGATATAAATTGTAAATAGTTGAGGCCCCAGCACTGATGCCTGTGGCACACAACTCATCATATCTTGTCAACCCAAAAATGACCAACTTATACCTTATCTGTTTCCTACTAGCTAACCAATCCTCTATCCATGCTAATACGTTACCCGTTGCACCTTGAGCTCGTAATTTGTATAGTAACCTTTGACATGACACCTTGTTAAATTCCTTGCGGAAATCTAGGTACAGCACATCCACAGGTTCACCTTTATCCATATTGCTTATTACTTGTTCAAAGAGCTCAAATAAATTAGTCAAACATGATTTCCCTTTCACAAAACCATGTTGACTCTGCCTGATTGCATTGAGATTTTCTAAGTACCCTGCTATAACCTCCTTAAAAACAGATTCCTGCTATTTCCCTACAACAGATGTTGAGCCAACTGGTCTGTAGTTTCCTGATTCCTGTCTCCATCCATTTGAATAGAGGAGTCACATTTGCTATTTTCCAATCTGATGGGACTATTCCAGAATCTAGGGAATTTTAGGAAATTAAAACCAATGCATCTACTATCTCAGCAGTCACCTCTTTTAAGATCCTAGAACGAAGTCCTTTAGGACCTGGGGATTTGTCAGCTTCTAGTTCTAATAATTTTCTCAGTACCCTTTCCCCTGGTGATTGTAATTGTTTCAAGTCCCACCCTCCCTTTCACCTCCATGGAAAGGATGTTTCCTCTTGTGGGTGAATCCAGGATTAGGGGACACTGTTATAAAATTAGGGGTCACCTATTTTAGAACTGAGATGAGGAGAGATTTTCTCTCTCAAAGGGTTATGTGACTTTGGAAATTTCTGCCTTAGAAGGCGGTGGAGGTGGGATCTTTGAATATTTTTAAGGCAGACGTAGATTGATTTCTTTACCTAACAAGAACCTAAGGTTATTGGGGGTAGATGGGAATGTGGAATTTGAAACACCAGATCAGCCATGATCTTATTGAATGGTCAGGCTCGAGGGGCTGAATGGTCTACTCCTGTTCCTATTTCTTTTGTTATGATTCACAATTATTCCTGGGATGTTATTTGTATCCTCTACACTGAAAACAGTTACAAAATATCTGTTCAATTCATCTGCCATTTCCTTATTTTCCATTATTAATTTCTCATTCTCACTCTCTAGAGGACTAATGCTTACTTTATTTACTCTTTTCCTTTTTAAATGCCTATACCTATTTTTATACTATCCTGTTTATTCTATCTGTTTTTATATTTACAGCTAGCTCTCTCTCATACTCTAATTTCTCCCTCATTAATCTTTTAGTCATTTTCTTTGCTGTTCTTTATATTCTGTTCAATCTTCTGACATCTTTGTGTAATTATAGGCTTTTTCTTTCAATTTGATACCATCTTTAACTTCTTTAGTTAACCATGAATGGTGCATCCTTCCCTTTCTTTCTGAAATGCATCTTTTCTGAGTATTCTAGAATATCTCCTTAAATGTCTGCCACTGCATTTCTAATGACCAATCTCTTAGCCTAATTTCCCAGTTCACTTTAGCCAGCTTGGTCCTCATGCCCTTATTTAAGTTTAAAACTTAAGTCTTAGATCCACTCCTCTTCCCCCTCAAACTGAATAGGAAATTCAATCATATTATGAGCACTGCTACCTAGGGCGCCTTCACTTTGAGGTCATTAGGTAATCCTGTCTCATTGCACATTATCAGGTCTAGTATAGCCTGCTCACTGGTTGGTGCTAAATCATGAAGCTCAAAGAAACTGTCCTGAAAACACTATGAACTCATCATCCTGGCTGCCTTGGCCAATCTGATTTGTCCAATCAATATGAAGATAAAAATTACCTATGATTATCGCTGTACTTTTTACACAAGCCTGCATTATTCCTTAAACAAAAATAAAAATACCTGGAAAAACTCAGCAGGTCTGGCAGCATCTGCAGAGAGGAACACAGTTAACCTTTCGAGTCCATATGACTCTTCAACAGAACTGTTCTGTTGAAGAGTCATATGGACTCGAAAGGTTAACTGTGTTCCTCTCTGCAGATGCTGCCAGACCTGCTGAGTTTTTCCAGGTATTTTTATTTTTGTTTTAGATTTCCTGCATCCGCAGTTTTTTGCTTTTATTTTAGTGCATTATTTCTTACTGTATACCCCATCCTACATTAAGACTACTGTTAGGGGGGCCTATAAACCACTCCCAAAAGTGGCTTCTTACCTTTAGTATTTCTCAACTCAACCCAGACTGATTCTACATCTTGTTCTCCAGAACCAAGGCCATCACTCCCTACTGTACCAGTGTCATCCTTAATTAACAGAGCTACCCCTCCACCTTTTCCCAATTTTCTGTCCTTCCTAAATGTCATGTTTCCTTGAATATTAATGTCACAGTCTTTGAAATCCTACACTATCCTCCTTACAGTTCACAATTCAAAGTTATGAGCACAGGATTGTGTACTGGGACCCAAGAGCTTTAGCTGGAGAGGCAAGAGAAATTGGAGGACTTGGAGAGGAATTCTGGATGCAATAGTGCATGGAGTCTAAAATGTATTGGAAGGGAGGATAGTGGGAGTTCGTTCGGCCTTGAGGAATAGGAATGGTGGCTGTGTGGTAGGAAAGAGCTGGAAGAGGTTGCTGAGTTATGGAAGCATGATGGATATCCTTTCCATCAGTAATTTGTAATTGCCGAGTACCAGATCAGGACAGGAATGGAATAGATAAATTCCCTGCTTCATTTTAATTACCCCTTAGCTTCTGCTGGGGCAAAATCAATCTTATGGTTTCTAATACATTGATAATAAGACTGCCATGCCATTAGTTATGGCGAGTTAGTTGATCTACTGATTTACATAGAGCATACTATACCATGAGATAAAGAATGGATTATTCTACTAGCAAGGTAAAACTGTCGCTTAAGGCCATAAAATCAATTTAATATTAAGATCTTAGGAATACTTTGGAAAATTCTATAATATTGATACAGGTACTCAGGGGTGAGGCATTTTGGCTCCCCTGTGAAATGACTGTTCCTGTTTCTTTACACTTATTTTGAAGTACAATATAGAAAGTTGAGTGTAACACTTGATGCGCAATTGATGTGCAATACATATTATAGCGAGGGAGAGATAGATCCATTTTTCTTAACGTGACTCGATCAATGATGACCTGTTTCTAATGTAGTGGCACCTGTCTATTAATTACAGTGGTTATCAACTTTTAATCTCTGGGTTCAAACTCCATCACAAGAGAAGTAACCTATTGGATCCTAATATGGCCTTACTTACGTGTCTTTTTTTAAGTTTAAAAAAAAGTCAATAACCCTAGGAGTCAGAATGCAACCGGCCATTGACACCAACATTTGTACTTATTTGTTACTATGTCAATAAAAATCAACACCAGCAGAGCAAGGACTCTCCTGAGAATGACAAACTAAAGACAAAGGATTACAATCTGCCTTTTAATGCCAACGGCTCTTACTGACTTGAAGATTAAGTAGAATTAAATTATTACTGTTCAATGTTAAGGATTTCTCTTTTGACTCCTTTTTTGCCAGAAAATTAAGTTAGTTGTTAAAATTGCAACAATATTGAAAACATCACAAAATAAAACTGACAAAGAAATAATTTTAATTTGGACTGCCCTTCCGTTTTTTTTGCATTTCTAATGCTCCATCTCTTCTACCGCCACCCATTAGATGCTCTGCTTTCCAACTGGCAGCAAGTTGGAAACCATCTACACATAGGCACTGGCAATGATGTTTCTTTATTGACCAGTCAGAAATCAAATTAAAGTGCTGTAGCATTGAAAGCAATGTCTTTCTTTTTCTTCCAGATTCAGCAACACTGCTGAGACAAGCAAACCTGCTCCTTAATGTATGGAGTGGCAAGGTAAGTGGTTGGAAAGCTGGCATAGCTAGAAAACAAGCGCAGGTCTCCTGAAAGGAAGCCTAAAACACATTAGACGCTGTAATTACTGGACGACACGAGGGCACTATCTTTAACGAGTTGAGCAGAATTTTGATTCAGGTAAAATGAGGTAATGCACAATATTTTTACTGCTAACTTGCATTCTGCAACAAGAGGCAGGTAGAAGGTTGGAGGTAAATCATGGTGGGATTTCTCACAATTTAACAGGTTGAAACCTAAATCAAGAAAGCTCATTTGAATAGGAGTCAAATTTAGTGTGACCACTGATTCACTTGGAAACTTAGAAATTGGTCTGAATCTAACAAGCTTGAACCTTCTAGGTTGCACCAAGCAAAACTCCAAATTCAGAATAAAATAGTTCACTGTACATAATAATCTCATCCTAACAACAAAAGGGTTTTGGCGATCTAACAGAAAAAAATTAAAATCCAATGAAACTGATATTACAGAATCACCAAGATATATTTTTCATGTAAGTGTGATTCTCTCTGGAAAAGAATGCTACACAATACATACATTAGCTTCTTATACAAAAAAGCAAAGGTGTTTATGACAGAAATTTTCTGGGGATGTATTTTTGCCACAATGGACAGAGAATTTGGCCATAGAGA
Source organism: Carcharodon carcharias (assembly GCF_017639515.1). Taxonomy (NCBI): domain Eukaryota; kingdom Metazoa; phylum Chordata; class Chondrichthyes; order Lamniformes; family Lamnidae; genus Carcharodon; species Carcharodon carcharias. The sequence goes on from NC_054475.1 coordinate 24,375,889, forward strand.
TGCTACAATGGAAAACAATCTTCTGTCATGACAGGATCTAATGAAGTCCTAATGAAATAATTTCCAATATGGAGATGCCATCGGCTAAAAATCGGTTATGGTCAGTTTTTGGGGCCAAGGGGGTCATGATCTGTGACTTGCCTAAGACCACTGTCAATGAGGTAGGAGGCATCATGCAAACTTGGTGTTGCCTCCAATGTAGTTGCTTGTAGCACTGGTCTGAGGAGAAGCTGTTGCCGTAACACTCAGCAAGAGGATGAACAAGATTTGAAGATAACTCATGGTACAGACAGCATGTTCCTCATAAAGGCAGTCTATGCCTCTTAAATGGAAGCTGCATTCAGTGAAAGGGAGCTGCTGCTGCTGGCTGTGTGCCATTGACTGACTGCATTTAGGAGTACCAGGGGGAAGAGAGAGTGCTCCTAGCTTCCCAGATGTAATCCTAGAGGTCTTAGTTATGGGGAAGGACAGGAGGAAATGAGGGGACCAGGAGACCCGTAAGGACCACCTTCCAAAAAGAATGAAAGTAGGTGGCCAAGGAGGCCAGTGCAAAGAATCTGGCTCCAAGGACCTGGCAGCAGTGCCACAGGAAGTTTAATGTCCTCACAAGGGTTATCAAGGTCAGTAATGCATCGTCACTTGGCATCTCCAACCCATAGCTGCATCAACCTCTCCCGCTGCTCAGTTCACCCCACCTGCATCACTCACCCATCAGCAGTCCTCGATATTCATGCCTAACATCCAGATGCTCCACCTCACCCTCACATACATTCTAATGACAGAAGAGGCCAGTCAAGCTGTGTGCCCCACTCTGAGGACCTCTGGTTTCTGTATCATTGACTTGAGCGGCATTACAGACTCAAATTTCATGCCCCATGAATTTTTTTTTAAGAAAGCCAGATGCTCACAATGCAAATAATGCTGGGTACAGTGTCAAACAAAAACAATCAATCACACCACATTATCAATTAGCCTAAGGTAGTGCGCTATGCCTAGAATAGATATATACAAGTTATTTAAGTTCAAGATTGGCAATGTCAATTTTATAGGCACACACCATGTTGCTTCTCAAAATATTGTGTCCTTTTCCCCAGGTACAGGAGGGTGATGACGTCAGAAGATATTTCATTCAACAGCCAAGTGTAATCTCTGGCTATGACAAAGGCTAGTGACATATATTTTTGAGTTGGAACCTATAGGGCTATGTAGGAGGAACATTTTTGTGTTTTAGCTGCAAAATTCTGTTTGTAATCCCATTCTAAAATTTGAAATTCACATTTTTTCTCATTTCTTCTTTTCGGATTTTGACCAATATGAATCTTTGTAGACTGTGTGCAAACATGTCCCTGTTGAGCTAGCTGACTGTGAACTGATTTGATTCACCAGTCACCACAATCATTAGTGCATCTAAAGTGCCTGAAATGGGTCCATATTAATGTTACATTAAAAATTTCACACATGAACACTTTTTGAAATTGGGAAATGCAAAATTCCTGTGCTGTAATTTATTTGCCGTGTGATCAGTTCTGAGTCTACAAGGATTAAGTGCCTTTAACCCTTGCTCCATCACAGCAATTTTGCTTTAGAGTAGCCAAAAGACATTATGGGTATTAGCATGTGCTACCATAGTGGGCAACTATTATCTACAAATATGTAATTACACTGCTCATTTTTTCTGATAGTTATTAACCAAGATAATCTTGGAAACCATAACTGTTTCACAGGCTTAACACTTGAAGAAACACAATAATTCTATAATTGACCTTCTAACTTCAACCCCAACATAGCTTTGCGAGCCTAAAAAGGTTTTCAATCAGATGATTTCAGTAATTCAAACGTACTTTTACAAGGGATTTGATTTATACTGTATATAATGGACTCAGTATCTGTGGTCTACTCCTGGACCTGACATTATATTCATCCAGTAACAACTTAGTCAGATAGTACTTGGGTTATTACCACTGAATCATTCAAATCAATGAAAGGTGAACAGATACAAGATGATTTGTTGCAGTGCTAAAGCTAAGCTCAAGATTACTTTCTTCCATTTGCCACTCTGAAGATCTCCACTCTGTGTTGCCTCAAGTTCTTTCTCGTTACATCTTTATACTTCCCAAATTCTTCTCCTGTAGTTTTTGACTTTTGCTCAACAACTTTTTCTCCCTTGCCCCAGAAAAAGGCTTTCAACAGCTCAACCACATGTAACAGCGACTTGCATTCATATAGCACTGCAATGTTGTAAAATCTTCCAAAGTGCTTCACAGGGGTGTTAACCAAGCAAAACATGACATCAAACCACATAAGGAGATATCAGCTTGATCAAAAAAGTAGGCTCTAAGAAGTGTCTTAAAGGATGAGAGCGAGATGGAGGGGTTTAGGGTGGGAATTCCAGAGCTTAGGGCCTTGACAGCTGAAGAGTCGGCGGCTAAAAGATGGTGCATTGAAAACAGGGGATGTGCAAGGTGTCAGAATTGGAGGAACACAGAAGTCTGAGAGATGCAGGGCTGGAGGAGGCTACAGAATGGAGCAAAACCACAGAGGGAACTGAGGGGAAGGATGGGAATTTTAAAATCAAGGCATTGCATGTGCCTACACGTATCCAAGCCACTTCCACACAAAACAAATTTACCATTAAAACAACTTTTTCTAAGCTGATCCATTGTGGTGCTGTCAAGAGCTGGAAGTGAGAAGGAGGCGTTGGGAGGGTCAGCTGTCACCTAGAAGTGTAGGACCTGGAAGGCTACCAACAGGTTGAGAGGTAGGGAAACATATTGGTCAGGGAATGAGTGAGAATGACAGAAAAATAACATTTAATGAAAGATTAGTTAACTCAGTGTTGTAAATAGTGAAACACTTTTATGATCTTGCAAAGTTAAACATAATTTAGAATCTTAGTCACCTGAAAGAGTTAGTGCTTTTTCCAAGTTGATCGACCTGGACCTTGACTGTCAGGATGTGAAAACGGTAGCAGCAGTATTGGTGAAAAGTTACTGAAGCATATTATTAGGCTGCTGGGAAGAGGGTGAAGCAAAAGTTCTGATAGATTTTCCACAGTGTCACTGAAGTGTGCTTATCCGAACTACTCTGCATCATCCCCATCACTGAAATGTTAGGTTTTCACAAATAAACATACCTCAAAGCCACCCCTTTCTGCCCTCCAACTGGTGTGATATAGTAAAGCCAGGACTGGCTGAGCAGTTGGGGGCCACAAAATGAGTGACAATCGTCTGAGAGGGTGCTGCAGCATCAGTGCAATGTTTCTAGAGTGTACCAGGAGCCATGCATTATTGATGCCAGCCTCAAAATTGTCAAAATCTGCACCGTGCAAAAACATGATCAAGAGTAGGGTAGGGCCTGAACTGGGAAGGAGCAGAGAGGCTGGGCTGGAATAACCTAAAGAAGCTAAGGCCTAGAACTATGGTTACCATCCCTCACTGGGTATATTCCTGGAGGATATATCACATGACCTTCTGCCAGGGAGGTGGTGGCGTAGTGGTATTGTCACTGGACTGGTATTCCAGGGACACAGGGTAATGCTCTGGACACCTGGGTTTGAATCCCACTATGGCAAATGGTGAAATTTGAATTAAATGTTAAAAATCTGGAATTAAAAGTCTGATGATGACCATGAAACCATTGTTAATGTTTTCTTCCTTGACCATTTTCCTTTACCTTTTCCTTCCTTTCTATCCTTACCTGGTCTGGCCTACATGTGGCTCCAGAAACTCAAAAAAAATGCGATAAATGCTGGCCTAGCCAACGATGCCCACATCCCATGAATGAATTAAAAAAAACTGCCACACACCTTCACTATTGGTTCACTTTCTCACTCCAATCAAAGAAAATAGGCTTCATCACCCAATTGCTGTCATTGCCCAATTTCAATTCCTGTCAGCCAACAGCCTATTTTTCTTCTCTGATATTTTTATAACTAATAAACAAAGAAAATAATTAAAAAGCAAATCTTTCAACATCTTTCTCTCCCTGGAGTCAGAGGGCAATCCTGGAGGGTTAGCAACCCCACCCAGAACTAAGGGTGAGAACTGGGCCAGGGGTGCAGGGACCATGTCTGTTTAACACGTGGCTCAGTGTATGAACAATCGCATGATTACTATGGAGCAACCAGGTCATCAAACATGGCCATTTGGACTATACAACAATCAGCCTTCAGACACTCAGTACTTGTTTTTGTTAACATGAGTGTCCTGACACTATGGGCTTCATAAAGGTACACAAGTTAGTCAGTTAGCAGAAAAACAATCATTGTGTTCGGCCTGCTACATATTAAATGACACTTGGTTGTTTCCTTTTGCATGCCTCCTGAGGCAATAGAATTATTCACATGAAAAACATCAATTACAGAAAAAATATTTTATTGACTAGAAGAATAGTTTAGTGGTTCCCCACTGATGATGTGGCTGAAGAATTGGTCATCAATAAAGTCCTGAATATGGTAGGGCTGATTTAGTGTTTGCAATTTCAATCATGTTTTGGGAAAATGGAAAATAAAGCATATTTCCTTTTTTTCTGATATTGATTCAGTCTCCTTCAGACAAGTAGCTCAGTGATTAAGCTGCATGTACTTTTAAGGCTGAATGCTCAGTTATACCCATCAGTGCGATAAACTGGGTCCTGCATGGTAAACCAACATGCTGCACGATGGAGTGGTAGAAATCAGGCTCATCCTCACAATTCCCCAAACTGTGGGTTCTTCATCTTATTTACACATCAGGGAAATCAGTGTATGGAGGGCAATAGCTTTCACACAGGGAGCCCGGAAGACAGGAGGGGAGGGAATTGAAATACAAATGCGTGTGTGCACTCGTGCAGCTATTGAAATGGTGATAGTGACAGAAGGCCCATGTGTGGCTTGCCAACCTTCCATAACAGCCTAGGGCAATAGGTGGAGATTGGAAAAAGGGAAGGAAAAATCTCGCAGAGAGGGGTAAATTACACCCACAATGCTACCAAAATTATTGTGAACAGGTCTGTAAAGCTGCACACCATGTCAAAAAAGGCAAAGCAAAATGTTTTATTCTTCAGAAAGAGCTGGAAACTATATTCTCATGTGCATGTACACATAAGTATCCTGGATGCCACATCACTTACTCCTGTACTCAAGTCTGGGTTTCAAACTAACAATGTATAATTCTGCAGCATATGGTATTCTCTGAGAAATACATTCAATTTCAGCTCCAGCATTTGTCGAAAAGCGTGATCATTTCAAACTACTGAGTTATAACAGGGAGGCAAAAAATTAATCACAAGCTTTAGCTACTAACAATGGTCACTTTTATTATGAAAGAGAGTTGACCAAAAGCTATGACCACAGCAAATTTACACAAAAAAATGAAAGTTAAAGCAAACAGGATTGTAATGATTTAAAATACCCAATATAATAGTATGAGAGTAAATAATTGTAAAACGGGAAGTGCTATTGTTGAGAATGGCATATCTTCACCCGGGACTACCAAGTAGGACACGTTGTATGATAGATTCTGCTTCAAAGCAGCAACAAGTAAATTAAAGGTGGTACAAGCCAGCACTTAGGAGGAAAGACAAGCCCTGGCCAGCATTGAAATCTCGAGGTTCACCAACTCCTCGAGCAACTGACTTAATTTACTATCAACTATTTACATGGCAACAGAGATCAATTACAGGTAACTTACATAACATTAATATCTGAACTTAAAATTATTTGTGCGGTGCTTTATTTTAAACCATATCAGAATCTGGTTAATAATTAAGGTGTGAAAACACCATTACCTTTTTAACAAATGTGACAGTTACTTCCTGTGGCACAAAAAGATTTCAGTGGTGTTGAAGCCCTAACTTATCACATGGCAAATTTCAGCTGAGTACAGTTGATGTATGTGAACTGTAAACAGCCCCATGACTCAATCCAGTAATATACTGCTGTGAAACAGCCATCTTAATGGTTGCACTACTGGGCCTGTCACCATTAACACCATCTTCAGCTTAAAAGCCAAAACTGACATGCTGATGCAGCTGAATGACATTCTAAAAGATGCAATGACATGAAACACCCATTACCAGAACATGTACACATGACAGATGTGATATAGTTTGTGTTACAAAGCTACATACATAGGCAACTAGGCTGAAACCATCCAAACACATATCACTTTGGAAAGCCATGAGAGAGAGAGAGAGAGAGAGAGAGAGAACCCGAGACCGAGAGAGAGCGCATGCGACCGAGAGAGAGAGAGAGCACACGACCGAGAGAGAGAGAGAGAGAGAGAGCACGCGACCGAGAGAGAGAGAGAGCACGCGACCGAGAGAGAGAGAGAGAGCACGCGACCGAGAGAGAGAGAGAGAGCACGCGACCGAGAGAGAGAGAGAGAGAGCACGCGACCGAGAGAGAGAGAGAGCACGCGACCGAGAGAGAGAGAGAGCACGCGACCGAGAGAGGGAGAGAGCACGCGACCGAGAGAGGGAGAGAGCATGCGATCGAGAGAGAGCGAGCACGCGACCGAGAGAGAGAGCGAGCACGCGACTGAGAGAGAGAGCGAGCACGCGACCGAGAGAGAGAAAGAGCGAGCACGCGACCGAGAGAGAGAGAGAGAGAGAGAGCATGCGACCGAGAGATAGAGAGAGAGAGAGCACGCGACCGAGAGAGAGAGAGAGAGCACACGACCGAGAGAGAAAGAGAGAGCACGTGACCGAGAGAGAAAGAGAGAGCACGTGACCGAGGGAGAGCACGCGACCGAGAGAGAGCACGCGACCGAGAGAGAGAGAGAGCATGCGACCGAGAGAGAGAGAGAGCACGCGACCGAGAGAGAGAGAGAGCACGCGACCGAGAGAGAGAGAGAGCACGCGACCGAGAGAGAGAGAGAGCACGCGACCGAGAGAGAGAGAGAGCACGCGACCGAGAGAGAGAGAGAGCACGCGACCGAGAGAGAGAGAGAGAGAGCACGCGACCGAGAGAGAGAGAGAGAGAGCACGCGACCGAGAGAGAGAGAGAGCACGCGACCGAGAGAGAGAGAGAGCACGCGACCGAGAGAGAGAGCACGCGACCGAGAGAGAGCACGCGACCGAGAGAGAGAGAGAGCACGCGACCGAGAGAGAGAGAGCACGCGACCGAGAGAGAGAGAGCACGCGACCGAGAGAGAGAGAGCACGCGACCGAGGGAGAGAGCGCGCAAGGCCGCGAGCGCGCGAGAGAGAGAGTACGAGACCAAGAGAGCGAGCATGAGGCCGAGAGAGAGCACACGAGGCCGAGAGAGTGCACGCACAAGACCGTCACAGAGAGAGAGAGTGCACGAGACCGACACAAAGAAAGACAGCGAGCGCAAGACCGAGAGCGAGCGCGCGAGACCGAGAGCGCGCGCGCGAGACCGAGAGCGCGCGCGCGAGACCGAGAGCGCGCGCGCGAGACCGAGAGCGCGCGCGCGAGACCGAGAGCGCGCGCGCGCGAGACCGAGAGCGCGCGCGCGCGAGACCGAGAGCGCGCGCGCGCGAGACCGAGAGCGCGCGCGCGCGAGACCGAGAGCGCGCGAGACCGAGAGAGAGAGAGAGAGAGAGCGTGCAAGAGACCAACAGAGAGAGAGACCGTGAGACCGACAGAGAGAGAGCGCGAGAGACCGACAGATGAGCGTGAGACCAAGAGAGCGAGCGAGAGAGAGAAAGAGCACGAGACCAAGAGAGAGAGAGAGCCCGCGCGAGACCGACAGCGAGAACGAAAGCGCGCACGAGAATGACACAGAGAGAGCGAGCGAGGGTATGAGACCAACAGAGAGAGTGAGAGAGAGCGCAAGCGAGTGAGAAGAGAGAGAGCGAGAGCGCGAGAGAGAGCGAGAGCGCGAGAGAGAGCGAGAGCGCGAGAGAGAGCGAGAGCGCGAGAGAGAGCGAGAGCGCGAGAGAGAGCGAGAGCGCGAGAGAGAGCGAGAGCACGAGAGAGAGCGAGAGCGCGAGAGAGAGCGAGAGCGCGAGAGAGAGCGAGAGCGCGAGAGAGAGCGAGAGCGCGAGAGAGAGCGAGAGCGCGAGAGAGAGCGAGAGAGCGAGAGAGAGCGAGAGAGCGAGAGAGAGCGAGAGAGAGCGAGAGAGAGCGAGGGAGAGCGAGAGAGAGCGAGAGAGAGCGAGCGCGGGAGAGAGCGCGGGAGAGCAAGAGCGCGAGGGAGAGCAAAAGCGCGAGGGAGAGCAAAAGCGCGAGGGAGAGCGCGAGAGAGAGCGCAAGAGAGCGCGAGCGCAAGAGAGAGAGAAAGAGCGCGCGAGAGAAAGAGCGCGCGAGAGAGAGAGAGCGCTAGAGAGAGAGAGCGCGAGAGAGAGCGCGAGAGAGAGAGCGCGCAAGAGAGAGAGCGCGCAAGAGGGAGAGCGCGCAAGAGGGAGAGCGCGCAAGAGGGAGAGCGCGCAAGAGGGAGAGCGCGCAAGAGGGAGAGCGCGCAAGAGGGAGAGCGCGCAAGAGGGAGAGCGCGCAAGAGGGAGAGCGCGCAAGAGAGAGAGAGAGCGAGACCGACAGAGAGAGCGAGACCGACAGAGAGAGCGAGACCGACAGAGAGAGCGAGACCGACAGAGAGAGCGAGACCGACAGAGAGAGCGAGACCGACAGAGAGAGCGAGACCGACAGAGAGAGAGAGAGAGCGAGAGAGACCGACAGAGAGAGAGAGAGAGCGAGAGAGACCGACAGAGAGAGAGAGAGCGAGAGAGACCGACAGAGAGAGAACGAGACCGACAGAGAGAGAACGAGACCGACAGAGAGAGAACGAGACCGACAGAGAGAGAACGAGAGAGACCGACAGAGAGAGAACGAGAGAGACCGACAGAGAGAGCGAGAGAGACCGACAGAGAGAGCGAGAGAGACCGACAGAGAGAGCGAGAGAGACCGACAGAGAGAGCGAGAGAGACCGACAGAGAGAGCGAGAGAGACCGACAGAGAGAGCGAGAGAGACCGACAGAGAGAGCGAGAGAGACCGACAGAGACCGACAGAGAGAGCGAGAGAGACCAACAGAGAGAGCGAGAGAGACCGACAGAGAGAGCGAGAGAGACCGACAGAGAGAGCGAGAGAGACTGACAGAGAGAGCCAGAGAGACCGACAGAGAGAGCCAGAGAGACCGACAGAGAGAGCCAGAGAGACCGACAGAGAGAGCCAGAGAGACCGACAGAGAGAGCCAGAGAGACCGACAGAGAGAGCCAGAGAGACCGACAGAGAGAGCCAGAGAGACCGACAGAGAGAGCCAGAGAGACCGACAGAGAGAGCCAGAGAGACCGACAGAGAGAGCCAGAGAGACCGACAGAGAGAGCATGAGACCGACAGAGAGAGCGCGAGACCGAGAGAAAGAGGGAGCAAGAGAGCGCGAGAGAGTGAGTGTGCGCGAGACCGACAGAGAGAGCGAGGGAGAGAGCGAACGAGATAAACAGAGGGAGTGAGAGAGAGCGCAAGGCAGACAGAGTGCAAGACAGAGAGAGGGAGCGCGAGACCGACAGAGACAGCGCGAGACCAACAGAGAGAGCGAGACAGAGAGAGAGAGAGACAGAGACCGACAGTGAGAGAGAGTGCGCGAGACCAATGGAGAGAGCGAGAGAGGAAGAGTGAGAGAGAGAGCGCAAGACCAACAGAGAGAGCAAGACAGAAAGAGTGAGAGAGACAGCGCGAGACCAACAGAGAGAGCCAGAGAGACCGACAGAGAGACCGACAGAGAGACCGACAGAGAGACCGACAGAGAGCGCGAGACCGACAGAGAGAGCGCGAGACCGACAGAGAGAGCGCGAGACCGACAGAGAGAGCGCGAGACCGACAGAGAGAGCGCGAGACCGACAGAGAGAGCGCGAGACCGACAGAGAGAGCGCGAGACCGACAGAGAGAGCGCGAGACCGACAGAGAGAGGGAGCAAGAGAGCGCGAGAGAGAGAGAGTGAGTGTGCGCGAGACCAACAGAGAGAGCAAGAGAGAGCGCGAACGAGATAAACAGAGAGAGCGTGAGACAGAGAGAGAGAGAGTGCGAGACAGAGTGCGAGACAGAGAGAGAGCGCGAGACCGACAGAGACAGCGCGAGACCGACAGAGAGAGAGAGCGAGAGAGAGAGACCGACAGTGAGAGAGAGAGCGCAAGACCAACAGAGAGAGCAAGACAGAGAGTGAGAGAGAGACTGCGAGACCAACAGAGAGAGCCCAGAGAGAGCGCGAGACAGACAGAGAGAGAGCGCAAGACCGACAGCTAGAGAGAGAGCGCAAGACAGAGAGAGAGCATGAGAACAACAGAGAGCGCGAGACTGACAGAGAGCGAGCGAGAAAGAGTGAGAGAGACCACGAGACTGACACAGAGAGCGCGAGAAAGAGTGAGAGAGAGAGAGCGCGAGACCGACAGAGAGAGAGTGCACGAGACGGACAGAGAGAGCGAGAGAGAAAGCGCATGAGACCAACAGAGAGAGCGAGAGAGTGCACGAGACCAATAGGAAATGAGATAGAGAGCGCGAGACTGATACAGAGAGAGCGAGAGACCGACAGGGAGAGCACACGAGACCAACACAGAAAGCGCATGAGACCGACACAAAGAGAGAGAGAGAGACAGCACTCGCGAGACCGACAGAGAGAGAGAGCAAAAGGGAGCAAGGCAGAAAGAGCAAGAGAGAACAAGACAGAGAGAGCAAGAGGGGGGGACAGAGACAGAGATAGAGACAGAGAGACTCACAGACGGAGAGGAAGAGAGACAGAGAGAGAAAATGATTTCTATCTCAGCATCTGATCCATCCATGGTCCCAAATTCAATTGCCCACTCTTTCCTTCCTAAGCCCAGCTCAGAATAACACACGGAAAACTTAAGCAACAAACATCTCTGCCGAGTTGAAGGCTTTTCTAAATTTACACAAGGTCACTGATTTGCTGAAGCTAACTCCACTTTAATTTTTAGGAAGTGAAGTTTTCTTCCAAAATACTATTGTATTGATAATAAAACCCACATCACACATACTTTATTCAAACTGATTACATTTTACCTATTACACTAGCTTTTCCCTCCTCAATTTTGCCAAAATCACCAACTCATATTGAAGTCAACCCTACAAAGGCTGGCTCGATTCCCATTGTTCTTCCAAGCGGCCAGTTTTCATGTGGCCTTAGAACGAGTGTTTGCAGGCTAAACAACCACAGGATCATCATAACAGAGCCTGGTACTCTCCACATAGGCACCTTCAATCAAAAGCCAAGAAGGAGCTGATTTTTTATTCTCTGCCATGGTTGGGCAAGCGACACTGAGCCCAAAGCCACTCCCTATACCACTGAGCTGGCTGCAATGAACTACTTGTTTTACATTAGGGTAACTTATGTTCTTTTTTCTCAACATGGATAGATAAACTTGGAAGCTCCTAGGAAAAATGATTAAATGAAGTGCAATACAATAGCAGCACAGAAATGTGCGGAGCAAGAAGACATGCTTTTGCACTTGTAATTCCCAAATGGAAATTCCACTGCTTCCTATTTTTAACTCACTGGTTCCCATATCTCTGTCTAATTCCCATGTTTTATATTTCTAACAAATTCAGCCACCCATTTAAAATAAACCATGCAAATGATTTTATAAACAGGTCACACATAAATATTGGCCACCAATGCATCAACTTATGAGTGAAAAATAGTTTACGGGGGATTGAAAACCCACGGTGGCTTTCTGATTTCAGGCCCGCCGTGACAGGCCATTGCCAAGTAGAGGGTCTGCTGCTTCCCTGCAGCAAAGCACGAAAACCCAGCGCATTTCTGTGAATCCGTGTGACCAATTGCAGTGTGGCATTGTAAAGGCCACATTCCCAGTCTGTCCCCTCAGCTGTGAAAATTGTAATAAAATGAAGAGAAAATAAAAAGCCACAAAGAAAACGATACACAAGTCAGTCAGCTCTTTTTGATTCAAGGTAATTATTGTTCTCTTATTGGTTAATTTGATTTTCCTTTCATCAAGGAGAGACCTGAATCTACAAGGTTTGAAGCACATTTATTATACTTTATTCTACTATAGACAATTGATAAAGATATTGAATTATCCATTCCTGTAAGTGAAAATACCGGTTGCTACAGTACTTGAGAATTAGCTCGTCGCTGGCACTGTCATCACTCAATTTTTTTTCAAACTTATAACATGATCTGGGTATGTAAACAGACTATTCTTAAAACCTGAAGCAATAGCAGAACATTTATTCTTCTGTTGTTCATTCTATGTGTCTGTGTTTATTCAATGCACCAGCAACCATCACTCAATGGAACTCAATAGGGAAGCAGCACCCTCTTGTTTGTAGCCCACACAAATTCACATTTGTTTTCCACTGCATCCATACATCAAATTGTAACCTTAAGTACATAACACATTCAGTCTAACATTTGCATGCAGTGCCTCATTTTCTTCCTCTCACAGATACTGAAGTTACAAAGGAAAACAATATTTTTGCACACGATTGGAAAATTAAAGAGGACGCATGGCAGTGCATTTATTTGTAAAACCTGGATTCATCCCCTGGAAAAACTAGAATAGTATTTCTGCATAAAGAGATATAAACAACATCTGGTCTGTCTTCATTTTAGAGAAGATAGTGAATGAAATGACAAATCCTATTGTTTACTATATTAGCTGAGGTCACATTGTTACTATTAATCAAACAAAAAAGTAGCATATTTTATTGTAGTAGAAAATGTACATATTATGAAAAGCGGTCAGGGTCGAATGTCAACACTGCTGATGTGAAAGCAATGGGTTCAGCTGTAATGAAGCTGGAGTTAGGGAAGTCCTGCCCTGACCCCCCTGTAATTAATTCAGCCCAATCTCTCATAGGTAGCAAAAGCATTAGAGAGAGATGACTGGGAGCAGGTTGCCTCCCAGCTCCTTGGATCAAGCAGTGATGTATTGAGTAATAAAATTTAAGGATGGACAGGAGCCAAATAATATGATTATTTTAACCTTCGATCTTCCTCCTTTATCCCTATTCACCTCTTATACTCTTCCAAATTTTATGTGCAATAAGCAATAATTTGGTTCTCTTAAAATCCAAGCCAGGTCTGACTTGTCAAAATATTATTCCTCCAGCTAGTGCAAAGAAGAAGAGATATCAAGTTGAAATTGAAAATATAATTGGAACTTGTTTGTTCCCTAACAAAGCAAAGCTTGTTTCTTGCAATGTGTCCCCAGGGTCAAATGAATTTTCAGCTATTGCATTTTAGGAGAAAGAAAACTTGCCTTTCATGACCTCAGGATGTCCCAAAGGACATCACTGTATTTTTGAAGTGTAGCTATTGCTGTAAGATAGGGAAATATGTCAACAAGATCTGACAAACAGCAATGAGATAAGTGACCGGATAATATGTTTTAATGGTGCTGGTTGAGGGATAAATATTTGCCAGGACACCAGAACAACATCCTTGCTGTTCTTCAAGTTCCATGGAATCATGTCCAAGGGCAAACAGGGTGGGACCGCATTTTAATGTCTCATTCAAAAGACAGCACTTAAGAATAGAGCAGCACTCTCTACTGCACTGAAATGTCAGCCTGGATTTTGTACTCAAGTCTCTGGAGTGGGGCTTGATCCTGACCTTTTGACTCGGAGACAAGGTTGCTGCTATTGTGCCAAGGCTGACGCACTGGATCAAAACAACTGGCATCCCTGTAGTAATTAAATGATATTTTATACTGTAGTGTCAACATCGAGAAGTCTGAGTATCCGGTTTTCCTGCCCTTCTTATTGAGAAATTAATATCCAGAGCTTTGGGCAACCTATTCCTAAACTCTTAGGCTAGATTTACTTAGGGTTGAAAAGGAGGAGTTGATCTATGAAATTCATCCCTTTTGGTTCTAAGCAATTACTTTTAAATGCCCTGTGCACTGGTGCTTCTAGCTTGGACAGAGAAACAGTCAATCTAGTAAATCAAAGACATTAAACATGTTAACCTTTCATAAAGACAGTCTTTCTTCCATTGCCCTTCTCAGCCTGAGATGGAGTTTCCACACTTCTCCCAACACCACAATGAAGTGCGAACACTGATTTAGGGCAATGCTTGCACAGAATGTTCTTCCATCCCTCCCAGAGCCAACTAGTCCACACTCACCAACAGCTTTTGACAACATGTGAATTCTCTGGGTGTTATGACATGAGCCGCTGGGAAAGGCTAAGTTGTTTAAATCCCAGAGGGAAACTTGAACAACTGTCATAACCTATATTTCCAATTGGTATGTTTGGGATGCAGCTCTGAATTCAGGGTAAGACCACCGAGCCTCAAGGGTTTTTTTTAAAACATTAGACTAAATTAGATATTTATTAATTTAACAAATTAAACACATACATGTCTACAAATTGTGACCATAGTAACTTTAAAACAAATCTCCAAATTAATCACTCTCAGGTAAATCGTCACCAAGGCCACGATAACCCATAGACTTTAAACAGACACCAGGCAAAGCACTTTTGACCTTATGAATTCAAAATGAGGTTCCTTGCAGTTTGGTTCCTTTGCAGATACAGTTGTAGGCTTACAGGCCGTTTAGATCTTAAATGCCTCTGACTCACACATACAAACTCCATTCTGTTTATATGTAGCGTTCCCTTTGAATGTAAATTTTCCATTGTATAACTAGATGTTTTAACATTTTACCTCTCCCAAAAATAATCCTTTCATTCCACTAATTTTATTAGTAATATGAACACATTGCTTGACATCTCCCAGCTAGGTGCAAGATTTTACCCATTCTTTTGAATGGTTTATTCAACAAATGCAAATTTACACCTTACCTTCTCCTCCTTATGCTTATCTAATTAACAAATCAAAACTACTATACATCAAAGCACTCGGAGTAGTTGACCTTAATCCAATTAAGCCACACCCAGACACGCACACGAACAGCACTAAAATTCCATTTTAAAAATAATTTCCAAAAACATTATAGACATTAATATCTCTTCATGACCCTGGGTCAACATTTTACTACTCCCTGGTTCTATCTGTAGTGGTTACAGCATATTGCGATCATGCCATTTCCATAGATACGGCTTTGTACTGCACAAATATCCATCTATCTTTAAATCTATAAATGCTCAATATATAGCAATGAACATTATAGCATTGTACAGAATGAGGAACATCTAATTCAGGGTAGGTACAGGCTTGCTAAACACTGCAATCAATATGCACAATCATACTAATTACCAGAAAGCAGAAGATGTCCTTCAAGTACATGAAGTCACAATAGATCATCACATTAAGGCCTTTGGTGACAGCAGTGAAAAATATCATAGTAACAATGGAACCACTGGTGGTCACCACATCATGACCTACACAAACTACAGAATTATTCAGTAAATTGTCAGACAAACAGCTTGATTGCTTCCAGGCATGAATAGCTTGATACAAATCCTTGTGAAAGAATCAGTGTGAAGAAATCCAGCCATAATAAGGAGTTATAAGGTGAGAAGAGTTATTTTCCTATAAATAAGAGCTTAATTTTTGTTTTAAAAAAAAGAGTTCAAAATGCAGATCACTGTGTATGAAGGGACTTGCCTCTTACAGCAAGAAGAGAAGCCCTGATGAGAGATACATACCCAAGTCACAGTGTAGCATTTTTGTTTTGCGAACAGTCACAATGCCCGCCACAGTGTAGTATTTGATATGGCTTTAAACTGATAGCCCTAAACCACAATCAACTGAGATTTTTACAAAGCTAGCCCAAGCCAAAAAACATTATAATTTTAAAACATAACCTTCCAAACCAGGAAATTGACCATCATGAGCTCTCGAAGTCTGGTTTTCTTAGAATTGATGAGAAACGAACCTTACCTGGAAATTAACAGTTACATAAACTTTCTTGGAAATCAAAGAGGGCCGGATCTACCTCGAAATTAACAGTGATACAAAACTTATGTGGGACATAAAAGAGGCTGAATCTAATTACAATTAAGATGCCACCATTATATGTAAGAAATTAGTTATGCAACCCCAAGAAACATTCATTGGATTTTTGATTTGCTGAATGCGCTACAGCATCTCTCATGGTAAAAATACAACTACTGGGACTTGATGATAATTCTCTCTCTAACTGGGAGAGAGTCGTCTTGCTAACTCTATTCTTCCCTCAGGGATTAAGGTAAATGCTTTGAAAATTGGTGGATATCTTAGTTAAAATAGGTTCTATTATTGTTACAGTAAATTATAAGATGGACTCTCTATGAGAAATCAGATTTAATTCTTTCTCTTTCCTGAAACCTTTTAACGTTGTGATTGACAGTTTTCGCTACACTGTGAATTGCAGGTTTGGTTCTTTAATAAACATCTATATCGCTTAGAATTTATATTATCTCACTTAGCCTTCCATAACACTAACTCATGAACCCAACCATATGCCCTCTTTGATGGCTGGGTGGGTGGGGGTGGGGCAGGCACATTACTGAGGTGTTAATCCCGGACACGAATAATGTTCAGGATATTAAAATCTGGCTGAAACTTGTTTAAATGGCTATGCAGAGGGTGGCAATACTCTCAGGGGGCTCCTTTCCTTTGGGGAGAGATGCATCAGGCCTACTTAACATCTTTAGAATCTATCTTTCTCAACCTAAAGTTGAAAGAAATCATGTGACAAATACACCTCATCTTGGATTGTCCCAAAAAAAGGGGCTAGGCTTATAATCCAACACATCCTACATTTGCCACATCAGTGCAGCATCTTTTTAAACAACTGTTTATATTCTATTCAGAGAACACTGTCCCCCACCAACAACACTAACAGCAGGTTTCACTAAATTAGTTTTACGATTAACAATTGCAATGTATATTAAGTAGAGAATAATGCATAGCTGACAGTAAGACAGTACTTCTAAGGGAAAAGTAGGAAGTAAAGAACTGAGCAGTTTATGACCATAATTTGAACCCAGAAATTAGATGACCTACTCATCACACTTTTTCTTATTAAATACATATTTAGTATACAGTAGAGTTGATGAGAGCAGGGCCTCTCTCTACCCCCCCACCCCCACCATATATTTCATTATCATCACAGCATTTGTTTTGATGGGCAACAACAGCCAGAACACTTTCACACTGATAGTATCCTTACAGAGGAACTAATGATTGAGATTTGGCCACGGTGTCTACTAAAATATACAATTTAACCACAAGGGCGATTAAACGTGAGCTGCGTGCTCATGGCTGGAGATATTAAAAATCTAAATTTAGATAGGTCCAGTTATCTAGAAGATATTCACAATAATACAAGATATAAGTGGTCATCCACATGTTATACAATTCATAAATATCTTTGGAAAAATAATTCCCTACATCAGCTGCATGTTAGTAAGTCCCAGAATGAAAGGAAGTCAAATATGTTGTGAGAACTTGAGACAGCTTCATTTCAACCAGAATTTCAAGTGAAGCTGTACATGCACCCAAAGGAAAAATACACAGACAGCACCGAGTTACAAACCAGCGGAAAACTGTGGTGGAAGAATGCAGTCTGAACTAAACAGAAAAAAAATCCACGAAAGGAACAATTAAAACTCAAAACTATGAAATAGCAGTAGGTGTAGATGACAGGAATCCAAGCGATTAAAATTAAGTTTCACTCATGTCTAAGAAATCAAACATCCACCCACCCCCAAATGAGCGAGTGCACAATTGCTCCAGCCCATGCTATTGTCACTTTCTGCAATGCCTGTAATTTGATAAGCATTCAGGCTGCGCTCACGTGCACTGATTACTTGTGGTTTTTTTAGTGCCATGGACATTCAACCACCTGCCTACCCTCCTCTCAGTGAGCTGGTCAGCGCCTTGAAATGGACTGCCAAAACCAAGAAAAGGAACAGAACATTAAAATACTCTCTCAACTACGTAGATTTCTAAATAAGACAACCACTACACAAGTGAGAGGGGCAAGTGACTAACGTAACACTGAGCAGCGCAATTAATAGAAATTGTGGAAAGGGGGTGAAAGTCCAAAATAACTGAAATTGTGGTGCTGAGAACTTTTTTGCATGAATGCTATTGCATTCATCGATTGTTTAATGTTGGGATTTTTCACAATGAAGTATGGTCTGTAATCATTAGAAATTGATGAAGCAATATTCTACTCATCCTGCGAAACTAAACAGACAAATTTGTTAATGAAGATCAGTATTCTGTACACCAGTGAATTTCCATGACTCTTTCACACATCTATGTCTGAAGTTTTGGCATAGCTGAAAAGTTTGCACAACAGTAACTAAAGATGCAGCCAAGTCCGGTCACATCACCAGTGTGAAATTTTAAAGAGAAACTCCACCCATTGCTTAGAGGAAATAGTGCCAAATGTTCACAACAGTGCACTGTTCTGAACTGTGAAGAAACCCTGCTCATTAACACCAGCTTCTCGCCACCAAGGGGATTCCAACCCTCCCTTTTCAACAGTATACACCAATGAGGATGACATCACTTTAATCTGCTCAATGCATTTCACAGAATTTTGCTTCACACCTTTCATGATGAAGGGTTCACAAGGAACAAATGTCACGCCTACTATGTGTAATTACAGCAACCCCATGCTGGCTTACTGAGAGAAAGGAGTACTTCACAGTTAGCCTGAATTTTTTGTGGCAACATAAAATCAGCATGGTCCCATTCCATAAGCGCTAGCAAATGGTTCTAAATGTGCATGGTACAACTTTCAATTTAAATTGCACTCTAAAGGTGTTGGATTCCGTCAAGATCCAGTGCTCATTTGCAAAGATGGCATACTTGCTCATTAAACCAACAAAATTTACCTACTTTGAGTTCCCCTTTCAAGTTGCTAACAATTGTGGAGACATTACAGGGTCAAGAAACAAATGAACAAGGTGTTATGTTACGAATTGATGTTAGGCTCTCTTTTATGTCATGTACAGATGATGATAATGGACCACATACTCATACGGTGGTGCCATATGACACACAAATGATGAATGCTACCATATGATATAAACGGAATAAGAACATATTTGAGAATAGGATAAGCTATGTCAGTATACAGGGAACACATATTCATTTACCCATCAACTCAAAGCTTGCTGTTGCTAATCCATAGTAAATTCTAATTCTTGCTGCTGAATCCACTTGTAGAGGATTGCTAAGCACACAGCCTCCAATAAAGCTTCTTAAAAATTTCAAGATACACATGTGTTGCAGCACAATTATATTATTCACATTGCTGTAGTGTAGGGTGCAAAATCAGTGAAATGAATCAGCTTCTAATACTGTATCTGGATTGATAATAAAGTACCGTATTGTAATGATTTCATTGACAACTTCAAAAATTTATACCATTTTCTGAACACTAGATTTCTGCACAAAAATTGAAGTGTGAACACCACATCAGACAGATATAGCAGTTTGATTAATGGTGTGTCCCTCCTGTACAAAGAGTACAATTTCCATAAGATGGACCAAAATGAAATGTGAACCAGCACTAGTTTTTGTAGAGGCATCCTGGATCAGAGTACAAAAGACTATTTATAAATTAAATGCCATTTCAAGGAATCATGTAAACAACTGCACCCAGAACGACCTCAAATTAACTTCAGAAGAAGCCAAACATAGCTATACAAAAAAGTTAATTCTAACTATAAACTGTGGAGTCCATTCTCATACTCTTCTGTCCCCACCACTCAATAGAGCAGGAGGCCTGCAATCCATCATGAATAATGGAAGCTAGGAGTCATGAGACTTTGTGGTGCAAGCTACCTTTCAGAACTGCACTGTTTCTGATGCAACACAGCTGTGGATTATCATTAACCTTTCCCCAGCCTGCAGTCACTAACATTATGTGGATTCCTATTGCAATACTCAAAGGACTGGCTTTCCTACTGCTTCAAGGAAAACTTCAAGTATTCTAGATTTTCAGGCAAAGCTTCAGCATTTTGTGCTTTCACTACAATATAATTATATATACTGCATGCAGACAGATTTAAGTAGAGGCCTTACTGCAAGGAAGTTATAATAGCAAGTTCCATCAAGTAACTATGAATATTTTATTTATAATATAAGTATTCGGAAATGTAACCATTTGTAATCTTTGGATTTATTCCAGTCAACTCAATACAGTGCAATTGACGTGTGCTGTATTTATATTGCACCAGAGTATTTTGCTCCTGAGTTTGTCTTAAATTTGGAATGCCTGTATGTACAGGCTCCACCAAACCTTAATCTTACTTCAGAGATACACCTTAAACCAGCTTATATTTCAACTCTTTCTTGGACTCAAACTCAAGTTCTGTCGAAGGGTCATGAGGACTCGAAACGTCAACTTTTTTCTTCTCCGCCGATGCTGCCAGACCTGCTGAGTTTTTCCAGGTAATTCTGTTTTTGTTCTTAATCTTACTTCCTTCATTTAAATCATTGTGTGGACTATTACTATGTCAGGCTTTGTGCATAAGGATCTTACAGAACATGTGACAGTTAATGTTCAAACCATTAAAAAGGCTTCCTAATTAAGTTCTATTCTGAACATCCAATTGTTAAAAAAATGTTTTAGCTTCCATTCTACCTGCCTCATACACCTGAGCTGTCGAAGACCACAAACATGGTGATCTTGGATCTGCAGCCTAGGGGTGTCAGTTTGGCAGCCTCAATCTCATTGTACACCAGCTTCTGTATTACAACGTGAGGTGCCATTCTGCAGTAATAATGCAGCTAGTGTGGGAATGCAACCTTACAAGTGAATTTAACTTCCATGAGCAATAATTCCTCTCAATTATCCACTTGCCTACCAAGTTATAGATTTTCTTTTGAGAAATTTACATTCCTCTTGCTTCAGAACTTGAATACTAACACGCTTTATTGTCAAGTGTTATGACTAAATTACATCCCTTTACACCTAGTGTTACTTGTATACCCCTTCAAACCCTGTGCAAAACCTGCCCTCATCTTCCAGTTGCACAAGTAATAAATTGAAGTCATGAAGAGAGCTTTTCATCACTTACCCATAACTCACGAGGAAAGAAATGGTCCCAGTTACTAAGACAAGTGACAAACAATCGTTGCCATTACCCTTTCAGAACCTTCTCCCCCGACCACCAATGTTTTTTCTCCACTGAAATTGTTGACTCCTTAATGATCTACTGTTCACAAGTCTAAGTTATTTAATTATGGAGGCATTGACGCCAACTACCATTCAATTCTAGCCTCAGATGTCTGCTCGTATTTACTCCCATATTGATAACTGAACAGTAATCAATGACAGAGAGCCTTGCTAACTCAAATGATTCTGGATTGAATGCAGGACCTTCCTGGCTCAGCTACTCACTGCTGAGCCATTGAAGTAGTCCCAGGTTAAGCTTTTCCAGTACTGTTCATTTACCTGCTAAGTAATGACAGCATTTTTCAGTACACATTGGTAATCCTTTGCAGTCTGGGAGCCTTGGGAATATGTTACTCATTATATTATGGCAATACATGGGCAGCATTTTGAAAGAGAAAATGATCAGTGCTTTTTAATTAAATTTGTAGCCAAGCTTTCTTTAACTGGTAAATTGAGATTCTGTAGCATCAGTATGGTACTCAGTTCCTTCAAATCTTTTGTTTTTAATAACTCCCAGAAAGGACAATATCTAATTGTTTTAGTTTTCTTGCATTTCATTCATAAGACATAAGTACATATTGCAGTACAAAACAATTAATGATGTTCTAAGTGGATTTTATTCAAATGGACTTCTTTTCAAGTTGAAATGTATTATAGTTCCTGATGAAGCAATTTTTCTTCTTACCCAGTCCAATTATGATTCTTCCTGTAACCAATATTATTTAAACTCTGCATCCTTTATGACCCGAAAATCAGGAAGTGTGATTTAATGGGATTCATAATGGATCAATATTTTTTGTACACTGCATTTTGAAAAACAAACTCACAAAACGAAAATTCACTAAAATCCCCTGATCCTTGTTGAATTGTTTTCTACGGGCATTCTTAGCTTTTGTAACATCAAAACTAGCAAATGCTTCAGTTGATTGGCGTTGCCAATTGATACATTGTGGAAACTCAGGGCATTAATGTCTTTACATTAATTTATGAAAACAAATCCCCCTCATCTTTCTGTCAGGCGATGTATCCATGGACTTTGACCCAAATACAAAACAAAGAGCAGCTTCAGATTTCTGGTTCTATGGGGATATACTTCAACTCTATTCAGAACATTCCTATAACGTAGGTGAAACAGGGACAGAAATACCTGGAAAAACTCAGCAGGTCCGGCAGCATCGGCGGAGAAGAACAAAGCCGACGTTTCGAGTCCTCATGACCCCTCAACAGAACTGTTCTTCTCCGCCAATGCTGCCGGACCTGCTGAGTTTTTCCAGGTAATTCTGTTTTTGTTTTGGGTTTCCAGCATCCGCAGTTTTTTTGTTTTTATCTAGGTGAAACAGGGTATTTGCCACGTGGAAAACTGACAGGGCCATTCTGTATTCCCTCTCATGCTAACACAGCATTCTTTTAAATGACTGTCTTTCAATACAGAAGTACTGTTCAATATTTTTCTGCAATAGGCAAATTCTTTTTTAAAGCGATCCCACAAAATTGATTCTCTACATAAATTCCTTTGACCACAGCAGAATTACACACTGGGTTGCATTTTACATGCTCCTGCCGGGTGTTTTTGGCCGTGGGGATGGGGCAGGTAAAATAGGGCGGGTGCCCACCCCAGCACTTTCCCACAAGCTCACATCCATAACACGGGATTGGGGCGGGGGTGGGGAACCAATTGACCCTGATAATACACTGTCCATGCCATAAAACAGTTGGCATGGACAGTGGGGTGGGACTGGGCAGCTGATTTTGAAAATCAGGGAGGGGAAGGGTTTACTATCTTTGGTAGCTGCCCTTTGTGGATCGGGGGAGGCCCTGCTAAGATAGAATTCCCCCCCCCACCCAAACCCCTCACCCACCTTTCTCCCTACCTGCCTGCTGCATTAGACACATCAACCCCTCCCCATTCCTGCCCTGCCCAAGACCTTGGACTTACCTGTCTCCAGGATCCATTGGGTCTTCTTCTTCTTCCTTATTGCAGTCCACAAAACATCCACTAATGCGCTCTTGGCACTGCCGAGACTGATCGGATTGGCCAGCAGCTCCCGGGGGCAGGACTTGCTCCCCAGTGAACATGCTAAACCTCATGACTTCTTCTTAATATTGGCTTTACGAATGTGGGCAATAAAGGGTAAAATTACCCTTTACTGGGGGCAGCAGATGGTGGCTTGCTGCTCATAATTCTTAGGGTCAGTTTTGGCTGATGCGGAGGTTGTACAGCAATGGATGCAAAAAGTCAAGGTCATCAAGCTCAAAAGAATGTTAGACCATCACAATGTACCCTGCAATCTGTCAACTCTTAAAATATTCAATGCCGGAAAAGCAAAATAAAAATCAAGAAACAATGGAAATGCATTGTCCAGTCAATATCTGAAAGATATTTTACTATTAGGACCCCTTCATCACAGTTGGCACGAGGTAAGACAACCCTTTATAGGACTTATCAAAAAAAAGGGTGATGTTTATGGTGGTAGTAGTGGGATTGCCAATTCTGGTAGAATTTTATTCCTATGGATTTCATTACATGACCCTCACCTCCAGTTGCCCCACCCCACTGGCACCCACCATTAGTTGCTCAATATGTCGATCCTCTCTATGTTTTGCCTTCCCATGTCAATTGGAAAGGGAGAAAAAACTTGTTACTCTGATAATTCTTAATTTCAAGCAGCCTGATTTTTTTTTAATAAATAAATTGAAATGCTCCAAGAAAACAAAAAGCACAATTTCTTTCTATCATCCTTCTGTGATTTTCCCCCAGGTTGCTTGCAGTAGTGCCCTGCAGAGTGACCTTCAATGCCTGGCAACTCCAAGCCAACCCTGGAAGGTTGGCTACCCTAAAGATGGTGATGGGGGGAGGGGGTAGGCAAGGACTTTAAATATGCTAACCACTTTCACAAAGCAGCACAGAATGGAACCATTGTAAAACGCAAACTTTACAGTGCTAAAACTTTTAGCCCTTGTGAATACCAATTTAACAGTAAAACACACAAACTTCTTTCATTTGAATTTTACCTGTGTATACAGAAAGAATATGCAGTGCAATAATATCCCAAGGGCTGAGATACCTTTAAATTGCGAGATCAAGGCATCATCTGAAGCAGAATGGCATTTATATCTATAAATTGCTAATGATTGTAACATGTGCAATTGCATACCATCCACTTTTACAAAACCTTTCAACTGAAATATTTTCATGTTGGAATTCAGTCATCACCATTATCAGCATAACCACACTGAAGGCTATTACTGGAAACTATTATACTGATTAGGAAACAATAAATTTGCTATAAAAAAGATAGCCATGCATTGTTAGTAGCAAGCTGTATTTCCACAATAGGTTTGGTGTAGCTTTTTTCCAGTAGACCAAAAGCACTAATTGGCCCAATTAATAGGAGGTGGAATCTTTGAGCTGAAGTAACGCAATGATTTTGGATGTTGTACATAGAAAGCCCAACATGGGAGGGGGCAGTTCTGGATCCAATATTCGGAATGAGCCCGGACAAGTGGAAGGCATATCAGTGGTGGAGCATTTTGGAGATAGTGACCATAACTCAGGCGGTTAAGGATAGTTATGGAAAAGGATAAGGTTGGGCCGTGAATAAAACTTCTAAACTGGGGAAAGACTAATTTTACTAAGATGAGGTACAATTTGGCCCAAGTGGACGAGGAGCAGCTACTTTCAAATAAAATTGTCTCAACGCAGTGGGAGGCATTCAAGGAGGAAACAGCGAGAGTACAGGGTAAATATGTTCCCATAAAGACAAATGGGAGAACCAAGTCTGGAGAACCTTGGATGTCAAGGGACATAAAGGTTAGGATTAAGAGAAAGAAAAAAGAGATTATGACAGATACTGAGGGCTCAATACAGCAAAGTCCCTAGAGGAGTATAAAAAGTGCAGGGATCACAGCAGTGGATGAATGATGCAGGATAGTATTTCTGAAAGATTCCCAAGACTTTACCACAGAATTACAATTCATGTACCAGTGGAGTTTTGTGTATTATACCACAAAGAATTTGTAGGTTATACCCTGATTTTAAAAATTTGCTTTTGGGGAAGGAGTCTCAACATCACATTTTTGTCTAAAGAATTGGGCTATAATAATGTCATGATTGATCAGGTGACATGATTTTTAAGATGGCCTCTGGTATTCAACCATATTTGTTTCTAAATGTTATGTCCTTTTCTCATGTGGTTTACTGAGCTTCAGTGTGTTTTATTGCATCTAACCATCTGATAGAACACTATATGCTTATAAATATCTGTTCAACTTTCCATTAATGCTAGTCTGTATTTTAATTCATTCCTGTGGTTTGGAAGAATTTATTTGAGCAGAAGAATAATTCTTTCCATTTTCAGAAAAGCAGAGTCAAGAGTTCAACTCAGCTAAATGTAACATGCAATCCTGGGATATCAACTTTTGGAACAAATTTAATTCACCATACAGTACAAACTTCTGCTAATATCTGGGTCAAGATCAGCTCAAGTTTCAAGGTTGAACATATTTAATAGAAAGGCATGCTATTTGTTAGTTGAATTATTATGATATAAACAGTATGCTCATTCCCATAATATGAAGTGCAATTAAATTCCAGCTCTGATAACATAGTTAAATAGAAATAAAAATATCTGGAAAAACTCAGCAGGTCTGGCAGCGTCTGCGGAAAGGAACTCAGTTAACGTTTCGAGTCTGTATGACTCTTTTGCTTTTAACATAGTTAAATAATACTGATTAGGAAACAATAAATTTGTTAATCTTCCAAATTGGTAATCTTCCAATTAGATTATGAAATTTTTTTTCTTTTGTTTATTACTGTTTTTCAAGGCACCTAAAACAGGGGGATAAACAAAACAAAAACTTGCTGAAAAGTGCATAAAACTACATCCTGCAAATTCCATTAAAACATGTTTCCTAGCATACAATACAGCCTGGAATGCATTTCAAAGGTACCGCGCATGGCAGGGCTGAGACAACAGTGAGGAAAGAAACAAAAGAACAAAGCTGCATTTACATAACACTAGTCATGTCCTCAGGGCAACTCAGTCTAATCTACTACTTCATTATTTTGAAGTGCATTCAGTGTTATGAAGACCAACACAACAGCCAATTTGCATAAAACAATGTCTCACAAACAGCAACAACAAAAATGAGCAGTTAGTCTGCTTTTGGTGGAATTGTTGAGAGATAAATGCTGTTCAGGGCACCAGGACATCTATTTTGCTCTTCTTCATATAATCCAAGGGATTTTTTAATCTACCTGAATAAACACACAGGGTCTCAGTTCAACATCTCATCTAAAAGATAGCACCTTGGACAATTGCAATGAACTGTCAGCTGAACCCATGCCCTAATGGTTCAAAAACGAGAGTTCTATTACTGAGCCTAGATGACACTTCAATCACTCAGTCATTCGCTAATATTGGGACCAGCCGGAATAAGTTCAAATATAAAGGCACCAAGTTTGGAGCTGTTTTTCCTAAATAGCAATTTTTTTTTTATTTCCTTCTGCGACAAGATTAGTGCAACCAAATCCTGATCGGGTAATTTAGATGGCAATCTGATATAGAAGACAATCAGTAATATAAGCAACTAATCAAACTGAAGCCAAATTTACAGATTTATCACTATTGTGAAAGTACTTTCAAAATTACACTGAAGACATAAACTACTGGAATATTCTAGCTTTGTTCTGCACTTTCCTCAAAAAATTGTATTTGAAGAGGCTTTCTACCCATTTTAACTTAGAGCGGAATTTTCCCCTCCTGCCAGTGGTGGAAATCATGGCAGGTGCTGACACTAAATTTGGTGGCATTGTAAAACTCAGTTTCCCGCCAGCGGAAAATTAGATTGGAATTTGGTCCTCCCCGACTTTGATGGCAGGTTAAAGGCGGGTTGAGTTTTTCTCTGATCTATGTTGGGAACTGCGTTTCCATTCATTTGCATCTCATGAATGCTCATTAAAAGGCCAGCCTGCCAGTATTATGTCCCCCCCCCACTCCAAATGAAGTATCCCTCCAGCGGATAATTAGAACAGTCTGTTTCACGACTGCATATAAGTGGTGCTCACCTGGCGATCTTCAGTTCATTCATAACTTGGAGCTCAGTGCTACTTTCACCTTCCTTGAAGGCCATAGCTTTGAAATATTGGGCACCTGTAACACAAGCGCCAAGGCTGGGCCATGGGAGGCAAGACCAGCAGGGAGGGGTGAGACACAGGCAGGACTGGGCAGAGGGGTGGAGTGAGATGGGGAAACACGAGAAGTGAGAAGGGTGAGGCAGAGGCAGGACTGGGGTGGGTGGGACAACAAGAGAGGGTCGGGGGGAGACAGGGGGAGGACTGGGAGGGGTTACACGAGAGGGGAGGGTGGAGATGGAGAAAGGACTAGCAGGGGTGGGGAACACGAGAGGGTTTGAAGGAGATGGAGACAGGACTTGGGGATGGTCAAGAAACATCCGGGGGGCAACAGTTATAAGACTGTCCATGGAAAAGTCAGAGGCTGTCCTGGGTCTGAGGCTACACTACTGGGGGCTTACTTATGAGACTGACCTGGGGCTGAGGCCACAATGTCAGGGATATATTGAAGAAGCTGCCCTGGGGCTGTGCGGTCTATGTTGGACAACTCTGCATGGCACGCATGTCTTGGTCCCAATCTTGGGCAGGGGAGAGCCACTCTGGGCTGTGACAGTCATGCACAGTATGGTATGCAGGGCATGGTCTGTCACCCAAGGCATTTGGGGGAGGGGGCGAGTTTTAAGTCATGGGGCACAATAACATTCGGTGGGGGGGGCATCTGGATCCTGTGTTGGTAGCTGAAAATGGGGCGGTATTGGATGTCTCACGAAGGCAGTCCTGAAATGTGTGTCAGATCGACAAATAGCAAGGGGTCATCAATATTGAAGGGTTCGGGGAGAAGAACAGGAATATCCACATGAACAATGATAGGGTCAAAGGTAACAGCAGGAGGCTGGATAGTTACATGGAGAATGGCAATTAAGAGGCAATGATGATGGGGAGTGTGGGTGGAACTTTGTGGGTGATGGGGGAGGTTGGGAGCTGGTCCCACTTACAAGAGTGAAGAGCACCACGTTCGCAATCACCAAAGAATGACACAGTTTGAAAAACAAGCTAGAGAAAAAAAATCAAAAAGGCAGAGGTCTCAGGGTGTGTGGGATGAGTTTGGCAAAACAATTTTGGGCTGATTGAAGGGGCACCCTATAACTTTCCTGCTCAAACCACGGACAGCATGGCTCAGTTGGACTCGATCGTCTAATGCACAATGAATGAGCTTGGCTCATTTACTAATTTTGCACATTTTGGCAAGAATCTATTAAGTGTAGATGCTACGGTGATTTTGGTCTGGCCCTTTCAGAGGTATGTGAGAATGGATGTAGGGGCAAACAATCATGGACCCTACAAACCTCCATGTTCCCAGTGTACTGGCCATTGCATTCAAGGCACAATGGTTGTAATCATGACATAGCTACATGGATTGGGTATCGATATTTGTCAAGACCACTGGAGGACAACTATCAGAAGCCTGACTATGGGTGATAAGACATGGGTCTTTCGACCCTCATCGTGAATGTGCATTCATGTCTGATGGGAATGCTCAGCCACCTGTAATCCTCCAGGATGATATCATTCTCCAAGGGGTGGCCTGGGGATGCTATGCACAGAATGAGGGCAGGTCAAGGGCTAGAGATTGGATTCCTGCCTTGTAATGTAGGGAGACCATTCAAGGGGAACTACCATTGATTGCTCAATTGTATCCAAAGATACAAGTAGCAGCAAATGGAGACTGCAGGCAACACTGCCATATTGATTGCCATGATTAGAATGAGGAGAAGAAGGGCTCCTTGCCGATTGGCACAGCTCAGGGAAGACCATTGCCTGGAGGATCATGATGCTGCCAAAGAGGGGACAACTTCACGAAGATGTTTTGTGTGACCAAGAGCCTACAAAAAATGGAGCTCATACATGGAGATGAGCAAAAGACAGTATTGCAGATGCCTTTGCTTACCTTGTGATGTGGTAACTCACATTTGCCACATTTTCCAAGACAAAAACATGTCGGGAGGACTTGGAGGGCATCCCATGCTTGTTCCTTTGAAGGTTACCGCCACACTAAATGTTTGTATTAGCGGGTCCTTCCAGGGTTCCATCGAGGACCTTTGCAGAATCTCACATTTGGCAACACACAAATGCAATAAGGGATGTGACAGATGGTCTTTTCAGTAATGTTCGCCATTACGGGCAGTTCCACATGGATGAAGCAAGCCAGGCTGCCACAGCTGTTGGATTCGCGGTGATCTCAAGTTTCCGGCACGATGCCATCGACTGCACACATGGCTCAAGAGCTCCAGGGCAGCGGCCTGAGAGACTCATGAATAGGAAAGGATTTCACTCTCTGAACATCCAGCTCCTTTGTGATGACAGAAAGCAGATCCCGCATGTTTGTGCTAGGCACGCTGGGAGCTCTCACAACTCTTACCTTTTGAGTCACTTGCAGGTGCCAGAACTATCTGGAGGACCTCCGAGCTGAGAGGGTTGGCTCCTCAGTGAAAAGGAGTACTCCCAGAAGACACAACTAAAGGCATCCATTTGTCGGCACAGTGTGTGTCTGGGGAGAGATTAAATGCTGTACTTTCTGCCACAACATCCTTAATTCCTTAATAGAGCATAGTATTGGCCTCATAACGATACATTTCCAATGTTTTGACAGGTCAGGTGGGGCTCTGCAACACCCACCAGAGTGTGTCCCGCATCATCGTTGTTTGCTGCGCCCTGCACAACCTTGGGCTGCAAATGGGGTTGTGTTGCCAGGGGGAGACATTAAAGAGCTAGACGTCTCCTTGGATGAGGAGGACTTGGAAGGGGATGATAATGAGGATGAGGAGGAGTCATGCTTGACACATGAGGATGGCACTGTGTGGCCTTAACAACCTCATAGCTACAAGATTTCAAGAGGAGTAAGGTGAAGACAAGTGTTCACAATCAAAGTTATCTTCAGGCTTTGATGCAGGGGACACAACAAAACCTTCATTCTCAGCGTTAACATATCAGGAAAGGTCATCAATCTCACAATGATCACAGAAGCAGCATTGGTCACTTCTGTCCCAATGATGGGGTCATCCTTGGAAGACACAGGAGCCTTGGGAACATGTGGCAGCTGGAGACCATGATCAGCACTCCATTAGCACACCTCCTTAGCAACTACACATAGTGCAACCCTTTCAACCATAGCATCAACAAGTCAGTGGGCATGGCAAGTTTCAAGTGGCTGAAACACTATTGCACAAATGGATGCACTCATGCCAGTATGACAGCAGCTTAGCAAGGCAGCACTAACAAGAAAAACATTAGTCAATGGTTAGCACTTGACTGTCTTAAGAGAGAGCAGCATCCGGACTGCACCATCTCTCCAAACGCCAGCTCTCATGGATGAATAATGCAGAGCCCCAATATGCCTTTGGACATCAGGACACAATGACCTATTGCTCTACGTCATGCACCCAAAGCTGCAGGTTATGTTCCCAATGTCCTCACAGAGAGTGGCTCTGCAGGACAAGGGTTTGATTAGTTATAAAGCCTCCCAAGTTCATGTCCTGCATTACCTTGGCATTTGGGAGAAACGTGGCCCAGTCAGTATTGACACAGCAGTTAATGACAACTTCTTCCCTTCATAGGTCCTGCTATGACTCAGGAGATGTGCCAAAGCATCACTTGCGTAGCATCACCGGGCTCGACATTGTCCAGCTCACAAAGGCCAATTCTTTTTGTATACTCTTAGTGAATGAGTGCAAGGTCGTGCAATGAATTCCACATTGAATTGCATACTGTGCCTTTACAGAAGAATCCTGTAAAGCACTGCTAGGCAGCCGTTCAAGAGCAAAGTAGAATCCTTACAGGTATGTAGACAGGATCTTGAGGATGAACACGTGCCTCTGACATCACACATTCATTTCCCTCTTGCAGACATTTCTAATGTCACTGAGTGAAACCAACTTCCATCATTCAGCGTCATGCACGAGGAGAGTGGGAACTAAGGAATGAATAACGCTCAGCCTTAAATGTGGAGACAGTAACATGCAGCAGGGAGATATGAAAGGCTATGGTACTCAATGATGAATACTGCTATTCTCAAAAAATCACTATCATAAAATAAACACCGTGGCAAAGTACACGTTACAGAAACAATTCTAATCTTTATCGCAACAAATTCTTCTGGCATCCACAAACTACAGACTTCATGTGACAGCATCAGGATAATCACTAACCTTGAAGAGCAGTTCTCCTGAGGACAAATAATATCTGCCTGAGATCTAAGGGTCACAGGTATATTGTCTAGTCATCATTGTCACATACAGTGTGAGGGAGCTGCCCTGGGAGTCCTCACTTTGACTCCAGATCCCATGTAGTCTCAGCATCAGGTCAAACATGGGCAAGGAAACCTCCTATATATTGCCATTCCTTCACTGTCGCTGAGCCAGAATCCTGGAACCCTTTTCCAAACAGCACTGTGGGCATACCTTCATCACATGGACTGCAGTGGTTCAAGAAGGCAGCTCACCACCACGTTCTCAAGGGCAACTAGGGATGGGCAAAAAATACTGGCCTAGCAAGCAAAGCCCATATATCCTGTGAATGAATAAAAAGGAATGAAGTGCCTTTGTTAATTCACAGATTTGGAAATAAAGGCTAAACGCTGAGATTATGAGAGACTTAATTCAACTGAGGAGCAGCTGGGGAGCTCATGTGGGGGGGTGGGGGGGAAATGGGGTGTTTGACCCTTGAATAAACATTGAACCTTGCATCACATTGATTCGGTATTGAATCCCTAAGACTTGGAGAGCAATAAGTGCGAAATATATTTAAATAGTGAAGAGTACATACAGTGATTGAACACTCATGCCACCATTATGCATTCAAAACTTCTCAATTTTTCCTGCTCTACCGCTACATCTATTTGCAGCCACAACATACGCAGCAGAGGTGGAGGCAGCTTGCTGACTGCTATGCCTTGCTGTCCAAGATGACTTTAGCGGATGTCCTCTGGTGGCCCAATGCTTGGAGGGCCCTGGCCTGCTAACGGTCTCCTGCTCTGGGGCAAGTGCATCCAAGACCTGCTGGAGTTGATGGGGTTACTGATAGCAGGGATTTGGAGTGGCAGGACACTCTTGGAATGTCCTGGGTGGATGCCTCCAGGGTGTCTGGCTGGTGCTCCTACTTCCTTTGGGCTCCTCCCTGATTCCTTGAGGAGGAGGGGCACCTCGAGACAGGTCAAGGTGCTCGGTCCCTCTCTCACCTTGCCATTGCTAGAATGCATCCATGGCGAGAGCAATAGTGTGCAGATATGATCACAAACCCAGCAGATGCTGGACCTGGGTCTCCAAGGCAGCCTCCAACCTTCCAATGGAGACTTTGATGCTCACATGCTGGAACTATGACATGAGTAAAAATGTGGGTGGACTCCTCCATCCTTCCTCCCAGTCTGCTGGTGCCCTCTGACAACTCTGCCTCATGCTCCCCAGCCTGTCTCTGCATCACCAACATTTCCCTCAGGGCTGATTCCAGAGGCTCACCATCAGACTCCGGCACAGGGGCCTGGTCTCCGGCAGTCCTCCAAATGTTGAAGACCTCAGCTGTCATTGCCTCTGCCTACTGTGGACCTGTGTCTGTGAGGTGATCACCAGATTGTGAACCCGAGCATACTCTACAACAAGGTCCCACCGAGGAGTGTGTATCTGCACTGGTGGAGAGTGCAGATGAACGCAGTGATGGGTCATCATCAGGTGGTTATTCTGCATTCTCATCTGAGCTGGCTTGGGGCTGGGGATGAGGCATTCACTGAAGATGTCCTTTGCCTTTTCTTGCTAGTACCTGAGAGAAAAGAGAGGGAATTAGTGATTGACTAGGCTCCTATATTATAGGTCACTTACAGTCATTGCCCACATGTAGCTGATGTACCCTGGATGTGCCTTAAGTGGCTTATTGGAGTGGGGGGTGGTGGGCTGGTGCAGTCTTGCCTTCATGCAGGAATGATCCTTATCTTCTTTAGCCAACTCTGCAGCCTGTTCCTCATGGGTGGAGAGTGACCTGAACCCTGGAGTCCCCCTTTGGTCTTCACACTCTCCCTTTTGCTGTGAGAGATTGTATCCTGCACAAAGACAGATGGATTGACTGCGATGCTATGGATGAAAGACAAGTTCAGAAGCAGGCATAACTGTTGTCTCTGCTGAGCCCTCCCCAGTTAAGGATTACGATGTCACTGGTGCGGGATCTTACATGGGATGTAGATCTTCAAGTGGCTGGCAAACATTCAGTGCTGATGTCCCATCTGCTGGTCAAGTGTGACATCCCTGTGGACACTAACCCTTCGGCCGCCTGATGCTCTTGTGAGAGTAGGAGTTTGGAATAACAAGTAGTTTCACTTACCCTGGCAGAGCACATCAGATCATTCTTCCTTTTCCTGCACTGCAGGCTAGTCCATTTTTGTTTCCCTCACTGGCGACCTCCCCTCGACTGGCTTGGTCATGCCAGAGGACCTCCTGCTCCTACCCGAAGGAAGAGGTCCTCTTGCCTAACCTGGACAGCCTGCATAAGAATCCCCAGGGAAGCCTTGCGGAAGCGTGGAGCTGAGGGTTTGAACCTTTTCGCAGCCGTGGGAGACCTGAACGACACAACACCTGGGCTGCAGTGAGCGAATGTGTCTCCGAATGCTGTTTAAATATTGCTCCATCAACCATGAAGTAACAGCAGGTGGACTGATCCCTGCCCACCCACCGTGGGATTTGCCGAGCTCCTTGCTGATGCATTATTAATGAGCTATAACGCATAAGATCTCATGGATTCATCCAAACTGCCACCCAGCAGGAATCATGCCAACTTACCTGCCCGCCGCCCCACTACATCTCCAGAATGGAAAATTCCACCCATTGAGTTTTGATAATTAAACACACCATGTAAATGGCAATGCTACATAGCCAGGTATCGCAGATTTCAAGTTATGACTGAGTAATAGGATGAAGTAGTGAAGGCAGAAATGCTTCTGTTGTATTTCAATTGTTTAATCAGCAAACTTACTGCAATTCATCTGTTCTAGCCCAGCATCGTAAATAGAATGTGATTTTTAACTCCTAAAACTTGCAGATGATATTCCTGGCTTTGAATAATTAAGGATGTACTTAATTATTCAGATTAATTAGGTTGGATTTATTGATTTAAAGATAGTTGTTTGTGCAAACATTTAACTTAACATTAACATACAATAGACTTCTTCTACATAGGCATTTTGGATAAAGTTTAATTTTTTTGACACTCAACTTGGGTGCATAAAGGGGAAAAGTATTCTGCCATATTGCGTATTTAAGTGTTGCAAAATGAAATGCTCATTCACTTTGGGGAAGTAGGGAACAGGCATTTCTATAGTTTGATAAAACATTTGATTTTAGAATAATAAAATGGAAATGGCAGAATGTGAACATCGATCTCAGTTTGTGATATCATTTGAATAGAAACTGATAACCAGCTCAGTGGGAGTTTTGAACAAAATGCTCATTCCCAGACTGACTAGCAATTTTACATCAATAATGACGGTGACCGTGAACAGTGGAGCAACACAATTAAGATTCAAGTACCCCATTTTACAAAGTTTACGGTTATGTAATGATTCAGCAGAATTCACTTCTTTTTAGAAGCAGAAAAGTACAACTGTCCATTATCAGAGCATTACTAATTTGTTTCACCATGAATGTTTCTCTTGTTAAATGGGCTACCATCAGCTGCAGGGGAACCTGAAAATGCTGTTTCATTCCATTACCAGGCAGTTTCCAAAATGTGTCATGCCATTTTGCTGGCAGGCAGCTGGCACACATCAAAGACACTGTCAGGACATGCCTGCTCATGCAGACCCAGTCCCATGGAGTCTTGTTCCAGGAAACCAAACAGCTTTGAAATGTGTATTTAAAAAAGTTTCTAGTATATTTCAGAAGAGGGTCAGAGGTTCCTTGGAATAATAGTTAAGAATTCGAAAACAACATTGTCCAACTTGGACTGTTGCACGTGAGGTTTTCACAATGACTGACAATGCACACGTCCACAAAATCATAGTAGTAACGTTAGGGCTTTGAACAGAGGTTGTTGAGAAGCAAATTTCAAACTCCATATCACTTCCTGTGTATATTGGACTGAATTTTTAAATAGTGCTCAACATAAAACTTGACGATTAAACATATGCTACATTATCTGTCATCTTAATATAAATTTTAAACATCGAGTCATAAAGCTGAATTCAGTGCCTTCCAGACAGCCGGTAAGTGAATATCTTATTAGGAAAAGGTCCAATCACCCCAGACTGATGATTGAGAAATTGAGTTCCAATTAAAATATGGAATGTTTTTTCAATTAACTTTTTCCCCGTGTTTTCCCCTGAAGATTTCAGTTTCCATAGATCCTGTTTCAGATTGAAAGGCAGACAAATGAGCCATGGGCGTCTCCATTACATTGACACCAAAGCAGTCTGCACTCAGCTAACAGCACACTTGCTGTGCATTGATGTTATGAAAGGAATTTAACTAACTGTAAATGTGACTCTCAAAACGCCGAGTCAGAGAACCTTGATAAAGTACTTCAGTAGATTAATTACAGAATTACGAGGCAAACATTGACAAGAACAGAAATGTAAATGAGCACCTACAGATCTGAAGAGTATGCATGTCATAAGATAGATCAAATGGCAGGATCCTGCCTTAGTGCCGGGATTATCTGGCCCCAAGCAACAGATGTGGTGAGCCATTCAAATCTCCGTCGACTTCGGTGGGACTGGAAGATCCCACTGGCGGAAGGGGCCATAAAACCCCACCCAGTATGTTTGTGTGCTAATGTGTTCAAATGCAAGTGTGTAGGATAGTAATCCTTCACATAGCAAGTCCCCACGTTGGTTATGCTGCCTCATCAAGAGGGACTTTAAAAATTAGCTGCACCATCTCCAGCTCTGCATCAGAAGGCACAAAGAAGCTAAGTAGAAAAAAATTAAATGTTAAATTTATGGCAAAAATGCAGCTGGCTGATCATGAGTGACAGCTGTAGAATGGAGGGCTAAAGATTCGCTTCAGCAATTCCACACAACACAAACTTGTGGTTAGCAATACGGAGGGGTTTTTGGCCTTCTCTCTGAAGTGAAGGTTTGGGGGCTCGCAGGAGGATGTGAAGGAAGCTGAGAATTGGCCAGTCTGACATTGGTATGTTCATGAAAAGAAAATGTGTGAGAAATACATGTGGTGGGCCACTAATTAACTCTGCTTCCATTAAGTTATGAGAATTTTCAGTGTTGGCAAAGGAACACTTGGAGTGGAGGTTGGCAAAACTCTTCTTGTTTCTGGGCACAGGTCTTCCTGCTGAAGAGATCAACGGGCACAAAAATGGCTAACTGGCCATGTCTCCGCTTCCTCCAGGTCCAGCTTCTTAGCTTGCCCCTACTTGAGGGAACTGGCCAAAATCAAACCTGCATAGCCAATGACAGCTCTTCAGAGGCCAGTGCTGAAGAGAAATCTCTAGCGCTCCTCTCTACAACAGTTGGTTGGAGACATGTACATGGAGAGCTGTGAGCCAAATCAGGTGATACATTAGGTGTGCAGAGCAATCATTGCTTACCAGCAAAAGCAGCAAGGATAATGCACCTGGAGAAGGGTATGATGGTAGTAATTTGAGGAATGGAGCAAACAGCAATGCACATTAACTTGATGACTCTATTGGCTGTTTTCTCATTTTAGCTGTAGTAAATAATAGGTTTCACTGTAACAAAATGTTAAGTAATGCAAAACTAAACTAAAAATGCTGATAGCTTCCACTTGAACTTTTCAGTAGGTTGAGGGATCCATGAGGTAGCAGGAAAATTCCTGGTTCAATGCCCCCACCTCCGGAGAAAGTGCCCCCCAAAGGCAGGATCTTCATTGCTAAGGAGCAGTGGCAGTCTGAAGTCAGGCCAACTGACCTGGGAAGAAGCTTAGAGGCAGCCAAAAGGGTGGTTGTGTGTGGTGGTGGGCTGTTTAAAAGGCACACCTCAGTGCTATGGGACATTGTCCCAGTTAAAATAAAAACACAAAGGCTCTTCCAGCCCTCATTCCCACACAAACACCCTCCAAAAATTCCCAATGTCCTGTCCAAGCCAACTCATGGCTCCAACCCACATCCCATTGCCCTTCATGCCCCCTATGCCAAGCTCTGCTCTTCATCCCACCCTCACGGCCTCAGATGCCAAGACATGGCATTTCCATGTTCATTGTTTCTAGACAGTGTACAGTGGGTCCATGAACTCTATAGTTATAGTGCAAAAAAACTTAGAAAAAAGTAATTCATTCATAACTTTCTCCAATGTTGAGGAAAAAAAGTCATTTCACTGCATAAAAGTGTCAATCGTCTGGGACCTTTAAAGTATCAAACAAAAACCACAAATCCTCAAAAACCACTTTAGTTGCATAAACAAACATAGGGAAGTTGAAAACAGAGATCAGAGAGCTTGAGCTGTCAATTGAACAATGTTTTCTCTGGGGTGCCAGTGTTTTAGTACTCTGATAGTTGTCTGGGCTTTCAGCATACAGGTTTGGCTGAGAGCTGAGACAGCCATTGGAGTATTAAAACACCTGCACCCCAGAAAACATTGTTTGATTGCCAACTCAGACTCTCTGCCCTGTGCTGTCAATTTCACAGTTCTTGTCTTCACAAGTTAAGTGGTTTCAAGGGTTGATGGTTTTTGCTATTGATACTTTTAAGGGTCTGGATGATTGATACTTTTATTAGCTTGTAGTGAAGTTACTTTTTTTCAACATGGGGGAAAGTTATGAATGAATTGCTATTTTTTCAAAGCCTTTATTTTACACATTCCGCTATACATTATAGGGTTCAGTGGCTCTAGACAGTGTAAGTTAGGTCGATGGGCATAGAATTACGATAGCTTGGTATAGGGGAGGTGGTGGTGGAGTGGTATTGCCACTGGACTGGTAATCCAGAGACCCAGGGTAATGCTTTGGTGACCTGGGTTTGAATCCCATCACAGCAGATGGTGGTGGAATTTGAATTCAGTAAAAAAAAAATCTGGAATTAAAAGTCTGATGATGACAATGAAACCACTGCGACTGTCATAAAAACCCATCTGGTTCACTAAGGTCCTTTAGGGAAGGAAATTTGCTGTCCTTACCTGGTCTGGCCTACACGTGATTCCAGACCCACAGCAATGTGGTTGATGTTGTTGCAATGGGATGGGCAATAAATGCTAGCCTAGTCAGCGATGTCCACATCCCAGGAATGAATTTTTAAAAAGGGGGTATGCGGGGCCATAGGAGGTGGTGGAAGCGCAGAGCACAGCTTAGGGGGCATGAGGAGGACCAGCTGAACTTAGCTTTTAAATGGTCCCCTCATGCAGACAGCACAACTCCTCTGAGGGGCTGTGAACCACAACTCTTTAAAAACCTGGCCCATCATCATGAAAATTGCAGTTTAGGAGGACAAGCCTATCTCCGTTATGGAGCCAGCCAGGTCGGGAGTGCCCAATGAGGGCTTCTGATAGGAACCCAGGCACTCCTGAAAATTAGTCAGCCCGGGAAAGGGATCAGGAACCGTGGAATGGGAACTGCTCATCACTTTTAAAGAGCTCCCAAGTTATCCCGATTCGGTGAAAATCCAGGACCTTATCCCTAGAAATGATTTTTTTTTGTCACAGGAATGCCCTGCAGTACACAGCCGCACATCCTTCGACTGAGAAATTTGGATGGAATCATAGGAAAGGCATCAGTTTGACATGATGTTAATGACAACTGAAGAAAAATGCACAGTTTAGGTGGGGTACAGTAATTCTGATGGAGACTTTCTGCAATACACTCATACTTAGAGCCTGAAGCTAGTTTGCAGACCTTTGTATGCAAGGGATTTACTCAAATTAGCACAGTAAATTCTACCTGGGGGAAACTGCTACTCAAGTCATATGGTTCCAATTCACTTCACAATAAAACCAAGTATAATATATTTAAATATATAAAAGATTCATTCTGATCAAACGGTTATCAGGAACATGTGGCTAATAGCATTAGGGGTTTATTTCAACAAGATTGAAGGTTCTGTACTTAGTGGTATTATCACTGGACTAGTATTCTAGAGACCCAGGGTAATGCTCTGGAGACCTGGGCTCAAATCTCGCCATGGCAGATGGTGAAATTTGAATTCAATAAAATCTGGAATTTAAAAGTCTGATGATGACCAAGAAACTGTTGCCGATTGTCAGGAAAAACCAATCTGGTTCACCAATGTCCTTTAGGGAAGGAAATCTGCTGTCCTTACCTGGTCTGACCTACATGTGACTCCAGACCCACAGCAATGTGGTCAACTCTTGAATGCCCTCTGAACAAGAGTAATTATGGATGGGTAATAAATGCTGGCCTAGCCAGCAGTGCCCAGATCCCATAAATGAATTAAAAAAAAGGAACGCAAGCTTTAGCAGAAAAATGGAAGTAAATATGAGTTGGTTTTAACAAAGATCTGTAGCTAATGGATAAATGTACCTGTTTAGTGCTAATTTATGCAAAGCAGAAGGCTACAGGTTCGATTCCCAGTCTGTAATGAATTAGATGATCTCACGCAAGTGGTGATTGAAGCACTGCAGATAACCTGAATGCATCCAAGGTAGGGTAGGGTGACACTCACCCAGGCTTCCAATTTTTAATCATACCCTGGCAGAATGTATACGCAGAGACATGCATAGAGAGAGAAGCTTGGCTGTGATGGCTTCTATAATCAAGTAGCCTGCTGGCACTTGTTATCCAGGCTGAAGCATGAATGTGATCACATGAGCAAAGCACAAGAAGGCTCTCAAATTGTCAGAGGAACAGTATTCCAACAAGCGTCAGCACCTTTAGCAGAAGAGTGCAAGAAAGGGGAGGAAATGAAGGGCAACATTTTACACCAGAAGGTCCTGCTGAAGTGACAACATAGATCTGAAATTGAGTCACCATGCTTAACGTAATACAGGTATGGGTATCGCTTGCATAATAAGGACCTGAAATAAGATTTTCAAACGTTACCACATGTGCACATGACTATACTTGTAATTCAGGAAAAAATACTTTAAAAAGAAGTTTCTCATTCTCCAGCAAACATGCAAACAGTTGAGGTGAAGCATTAAGACTAGGGCCACCCACCATGGTGAAAGGCTGCACTCGTAAAATTCTAAACCTGCACAACACAGTTCCACAACAGATCCAAGCATCTTTGCAAAAACCATAGCTGGTTTATATTACATCAATGCTATCAATGTTATATCAGCCAAGGCTCTTTATTGTAATGGATTTCACAATGGTATATCAAAAGCATTTACAGCAGATACTACTGACAATTACTCCACCCTTTAAAATTATTAACAGCTTTGTTCAATTTGACTAGAAACGGAATAGAAACCTAGCGAGAATATCTAATATGGTCTATGAGGGAAAGCATTTTTAAAACAAAGACAATAAATCATCACAATTTGTTTTACTTAAATGAAATAGTTGGCTCAATAACTGATAATTCTGAAAACACTAAGACAATCCATATATTTAACATACTTTTCTCTATTCCGAGTCTGATGGATCTGTGCATATTTTCAACCTTCTTCTATTTTTATTCCAAGAATTGGAGTTATTTTTTTAAACTCTATAGTGTCTGGCAACCCTAGATTAGGAGCTTAAGGAGAAAGGGTATTGTACTGGAATGTCATAATTCAAAATCCTGTTAAGGGAGATATCTGTGTTATTAATGGGCTCTCATTTTTCTAAGAAAAGAGAAATCTAGGTGAAAGGCTGAAGTCCATTGTGCAGAGCACCACCAAGATTGAAATAGGTGGGGTAGGAAAAAGATGAATCACACAGTGGCAATTCAGTGATGTCAAGTTTGAATTTAAAGCACCTGTAAACATTAAGGAGGAGGGGTGACAGGGCAGTATAGAATCGTACAGTTTTGACACAGCAACATGTATTATGAGAAACATAAGAAAGAGGTGCAGACATGGGTATTCAGCCTTTTGAGCCTGCTCCAGCATTCAGTATGATCATGACTGATCTTCTACCTCAATCTCACCTACCCACACCATCCCTCAATTCCCTTAGTATTCAAAAATCATCAATCTCAGTTTTGAATATGTCCGACAACTGAGCATCCACAGCCCTCTGGGGTAGAGAATTCCAAAGGTCCACTGTTAATTGTATAAGTTGAGGTTAAATACAAACTGATGGAGGGCATTGATTGGATGATTGCTTGAACACATATAAAGAGACATGCATTAACACTGGTGGAGGTGTAGAGTTAGGAGCTAGGCACTTATAACATCTCTCTGTGAATAAACCTAAACCTGAGTGAAAACTGGCTTCTGGTCTCTGACTGCACCAATTGGCTGTCAGAGGTTTGACATCCACAACCTTCCAAGTGGAGAAATTTCTTATCACCTCAGTCTGGAATTGCTGACACCCTATTTTGAGACTGTGACCCCCCTGTTCTAGACTCCCGATAAATCCCTTTAACAATTCAATGTGTTTCAATGAGATCATCTCTCATTCTTCCAAACTGCAGGGAATTCAGTCCTTCCTCAAAGGACCCTGGGAATCAGTCTACTGAACCTTCTGCACACTTCCTCTAAGGCAAATGTATCCTTCCATAAGCCCAGGCTAATGCTCCGGAGATATGGATTCAAATCCCACCATGGCAGCTGGTGGAATTTAAATTTAGTTCATAAAATTCGGAATTGAGAGCTTGTCTCAGCAATGGTGACCATGCAAAACCATCTGGTTTACTAATGTTCTTGAGGGAGGAAATTTGCCAGCTTTACAAGGCCTGGCCTAC
Organism: Carcharodon carcharias; assembly: GCF_017639515.1. NCBI lineage: Eukaryota > Metazoa > Chordata > Chondrichthyes > Lamniformes > Lamnidae > Carcharodon > Carcharodon carcharias. The sequence goes on from NC_054475.1 coordinate 24,417,755, forward strand.
ATGTGACTCCAGATCCACAGCAATATGGATTTCCTTCTGAAATTGCTGAGCAAGCCAGTCAGTTCAAGGGCAATTCGGATGGGCAATAAATGCGGGTCTTACAATCGATGCTCACATACCATAAAAGAACACATTAAAAAAAGGTAAGGAGATCAAAACATACAGTTATACTTTAACACTACTGCTTCACTTACAGGAGGTTTGGTTGTTAATTTTGATTTATGTAGAAAAGCAGATAAAGAAGAGTCTTTGATGTGCCTCCTATCTTGATCAGCTCCCGGTCTTTCATCATTTCATAAAATATCACAATATTAATTGCAGATGCATATTAAGTACAAGTCAAGTATGTATTGTGTAATGTACAAGTATGGAAAATTGTAGATTATACATAAGGTCTGAGGCTGTTAGAGAAAATATATCAACTGAACATTTTTAATTGGAACTAGGTTTCAGAAAGAATAATTTTTTACTGAACAGCAAAATAGATATTTATTCTCATCATTATGCATCTTAATCCAGTTTTATTTCTCTGCATATTTTTCTGTTGTCCTTCTCTTGAGTATTAAAACAAAAGCACATCTTGTTCTAGATTTTAGTGAGCAAATGAGAAAAACACATGCTGGTGCAGGCTGGATGGGCTAAATGCCTGTTTCTGTGCTGTAACATTGTATAATCCTATCCTTTTAAGAAACATTTCCTGGGGGTTTTGCAGTTTCCATTGTTGCTGATCATTTCACAGCACTTTGATAGTAATAACCACAAGGCCACAACAGGAAACTACCCAAGTGTGATCTATTAGAGGGTTTGGATGCTCATTTAAAACTGGGGATGGAATTCACCCACTGTAGTCAGATGATTATGGGCACTAACTCCAGCAAGGATGCCCAGTTTACACTTCACACTCAGCTGCAGTGGTGTGCAATGTCGAACAAATGCTGAGAGATGTGGCATATATCAAGCCGTGGAAAGACAGGTTCATGTAGGAAGAGTGTAACCAGTTCAGAGGTCAGGTACATTGTTTTGGCATGGAATCTACCAGAGGGTAGGCTCCTTCGTAATGGGCCAATTTAAGACGTGCAACATTTAAATCAAAGTATGCAGATGCATATATCATTCTTATTCAAACGCAGTGCAAAAGCACAAGATAAAGTATGTACAGCTGGTTAAAAGTGGAATATGTAAGAAGTGCTGAATCAGTGTCAGGCTGCTTGAAGTGCTTTGTTGCAACCCTGGTGCTGTACTCACATGGAACAGTTAGAGCAGTAAATATGTTGGAGTGATGCAAGGCAAGGGAAGTCTGGTTTACAGGATATAAGCAGATTAGTCCATTTCGTTGACACCAGTGGTTATAAAGCTGACACACAACACGAGAATCCCCATGCTCTATGTCACTCTATTCAAACAGTTTTTCTGAGAAGCTAGAGCACAATGCCAGAGCCCTGAATTTAGGATATTATAATAACCAGAGGAACATAAAGTAATTAGCTGACATTTATCCTTGAATAAATATGTACAATTTCTCTCAGGACAGGATCGTCCCACATTTGCACAAAGTGCAGTAACGGGAGAGAAAAAAGTTGTTTTACCCGCCGGCCGCAATGGCAGGTTTTCACACCATTTCGTTCCATTCCCACCTGATTAACTATGCAGCCACAGGAAACATGTTGTCTTGCTTGCGGCCGACTTCCAATTTGCTCGCCATGCCATTACCTCACCACTTCCTCATGCAGTGCGCCATATTTAAACTACAGCCGTGCGCACATTTCTCAATGCTTGCAGCACAGACTGCTCTGGTGAAGACATGGTCCCAAAAGCTAAGAATAATACAGCTCCCCCCACCCCGATTCATTGATGCATCCCTGGGACGACTTCTGGATGCCATAAAGGCCCGCTGTGATGTCCTCTACCCCTGCTCTGGCTGCAAAAGGCCTAGTCTCGCCACTCTGGCTTGTGAGGAGGTGAGAGAGGTGGTCAGTGCCAATGCTGCACACCATCCAGTGTAGAAAACAGATGAATGATTTCATCTGTGTCGCCTCAGCCCTCACCATCTTGAGGCCACTTGCACAGATCAACTTGTGCCCTCACATACACCCTGGGATACCCTCCTTCCCCAGTACAGCTCTCGTCCTGCAGCCTCTTCCCTTGCCTGAGGCCACTTCTCTCCCTTCCCCAAGCAAGCCCTAGCCCTGCAGGTGTTGAAAAGCCACCCCCACCTTATAGCTGGTCTGGTAGGTAGAGACCTGCCCATGAGCCCCCCAAAAAGTGATGTGGTGCTGCCTGCGAAGCCTGGCGCTGATGACTGCGGGTGCTGCCCAAAGCAAGGGAGGGAAACAAACCTCGAAGTTCTGAGCGAAGTGCATGTCGCTTATGTACAGTTGTGAAACACGTCAGCATGTCTGGATAGTCCAGTGTGGTGGGGGGACAATTCCAGTGAGCAGGGCTTATAATGAGATGCTAAAGTGTTGAAATTAGGTTCCCAATGTGGGGCGGTGGGAAATGCGGCCTGCCATTGATGGGTGGAGCGGACGATCGCAAACTGGTTTTATGGCGGTGTGAAGCAGATTTTTGGCCTTCTCACCATATTACGTGTCCTCCGCCCGCCATGACACCCGACGCCAATGGGACCGGAAAGTTTCAGCTTTAGTCTTATATTGAAGTTTTTCCTAGTTGGTACATGAGGCATAGATAGTTTTACTCACTACTCATTTCAGTCAAGAGCTTTAAACAGTCAACCATTATGCATAGTTGGTCAAAGTATTTCCATACAAATGTGAAATGGGTTCAGAACGGAAAGCTGAGTGAAAACAGACAACTGTACATAACAGAGGGAGGAACTCTTGACAAGATAAAAATATTAGAAGCTGTTCACAACCATTGAAGGACTGTTCTGCAGCAAGGGCAGAGTTGCAGAGAGACAAAGTCAACCACGATGGGGGAGAAATTGACTTCAGCCTGCAGTTGGTTGGAATTTCACCAGATCATGAGAGCGAGAGGAATGAGCAAAGTTGATGCATTGTGCCTCAGTTAATGAAAATGGGCAAGTTGCCAGAAAATTCCTGGCAGCTTGCTGAACTGAAAGGTGGGGAGATCGCATATCAGGAATCACTGACTCCATTTAAATGCAACCTTTACCTTTTAAAGAGGAACTACACTTTGCCTGCAGATAATTCTGTTGTGAACATTAGGAACAACTGGTGATGCAAGGGCCCCCAGATTCACATATTAGATGTCCTTGTGTCGAGGATCAGTAGAAGGGAAGTGCTGTTCCCCAGAGGACTACATAGCACCCCCAAGACAAGTAGAAACACAATTGAAAAAAGGTGACTGGATAAGTCAATTACTGCAGTGTTGCATTAAGTCTGAGCTGTAAACTCAGAAAAAGGTTAATGATCTGAGTAGGATTATTAAGGTAAGGCTCCTAACTCTTACAGCAGTTATGATCTTGCTGAGCCCTACTCCACCCCTAGCACCAGTGCTCTCACAAGCCTTTCCTCCCCTGCTACCCATCACTTCACTTCAATTACAATATTCACTTCACCGAATCTCCTTCTACTGGTAATGACAAAGACTGAAGCTGCTACTGTTCTCACAGTTACTGACCTCTTCTTCCCAAGTCTTTGGAATCTTTCACACAGCTTCCACACTGTTTTACTTTGATGTGAACATGCTTAAAACACCTCACAAAATTGCCGCTAACACATGCCCTTCTTTCCTGCAGGAAAGATTAGACCACAATACATGGGAGCAGACGTGAAAAATGGGACAATGAGTTTATATCCACATTCTGTATGCCACTGGAGGAGCCGGTGCTCAACACTATAGATGGGGGTGTGGCAACTGGTGAGGTTGGAGGATATATCCCACGGGGTTTCTCCACATCTTACCTCTTACACTTCCCCTTCTCACTATCATCTCACTCTACACAAGTATCATGGATAGATGCATTTGAGCAGCCATTCATCTGCCTTTGCTTAGCTTTGCCACTAACTCGCACACACTGCAGCAATAATTCTGTTCAATTTGATATTCAGGCTCGTCAGCCTTGTTCTGCAGGTTTCATTAGGCCATTCTCAATAATTCCTTCATAAGTGTCTCTAATGTTAGGTCCATTACCAGATATGCAATCAATAGCTGTCAGTCTCAATGATTATTGTGAGTAATTAGCAACTGCAAAAACCACAGTGAAATCTTTCTTGGATAATCTCTACAAAAGGGAATATCAGTCCACCATCACTTACTTGCCGCTCCGACATGACATATAGGTACTGCTGATCTGTAGAGAAGCCCATGTCCCTGAGAATCATTCTTCCATCCACCATGACATGGACTGTCTCATAGTGACCACCACCATCAGGTGGACCATCCACACGAATCTGTTTGAGAAGAAGCAAGAAAATGTAATCATGCGCATACATCCTCACAGCCAAGATATACATTGAGCAGGTTATGGAACCTATTCTTAACCAGAAAAATTTTCAAACTTATGGACCTATTTATACCTTCAAATGTATAACCCAACTTCCAACTTAGGGCATTTTCTTCTCTGTATATATTCTGCTTATTTTCAATTTCCTTCCTTCATTTCTCCTCCCCTGAGGTTATGAATCACTCTCAGAAATCATTAAAGATAACTAAACTAAAATAATTAAACCACAATAATTAGCCCAAATTGTCATTCCTCACTTATAAACCTTGGCCACGATTGTTGAAGGGTTATTTGATCAAGTGCAGCTTCACAGTCAGGTGTAGTCTTGTCAACGTTCATGGGCTCAAACAATAGTGCTACAGAGTGAGATTCCTAGTCATTTTTTCCTCTTCGATTTCAATTTGGCTGCACCCAAGGATTAATCATTGTTCAAATGCCCTGGCTCATTTGTGCAAGGAAGCTTGCGTGAGTGTGCGCAGGGAAGGTGAGAGCGAGAGAGAGAGCGTGACAAAAAGCGAGAGTGAGAGCGCGACAAAGAGCGAGAGAGAGAGCACGACAAAGAGCGAGAGAGCGCGACAAAGAGCGAGAGAGAGAGCGCGACAAAGAGCGAGAGAGAGAGCGCGACAAAGAGCGAGAGCGACAAAGAGCGAGAGAGAGCGCGCGACAAAGAGCGAGAGAGAGAGCGCGACAAAGAGCGAGAGAGAGAGAGCGCGACAAAGAGCGAGAGAGAGAGAGCGTGACAAAGAGCGAGAGAGAGAGCGCGACAAAGAGCGAGAGAGAGAGCGATAAAGAGCGAGGGAGAGAGCGATAAAGAGCGAGAGAAAAAGAGAGATAGCGCAACAATGCCAGGGGAGGGGGGGAGGGGGAGAAAGATGTCAAGATACAAGGAGAGAGCATGAGCCAGGGAGGGGGAAAGGGGGGAGGAGATCTCATTCTCACTACTCTGTACAATGCTTCTAAATTCTTTATTTTTTGGCTTTTAACTTGTGCCACTTTTTTTCTGGTTTAATTCACAAATAGAAACAGTATGCTCTCAAATGAATGATAACTGACCTAATATGGCCATTCTGTAGCACTCAATATCCTTCATTTTGATAATCACAAACAATACATGGAAGTAAAGCAATTATAAGCTAGATTTTAAAAGTAATCCTACCAATTAGAGAGTTATTTAATAGATTAATACTTGCAGTACCACAAAAAAAGTTTCACCGATTTTACAAATATCTGTAATTAAGTTTTATTTCAAGATGAGCAGAACTTTATTCCTTCTGCAATCCACATTAAATAGGATGCAGAATACAAGCAGGTTATAATCCTAGTGCAGCAAAAGAATAGGTTGGGTGCACTATAAAAATGAATGATACTTATGAGAGAACCTGTACATGGGCAAACCATATCACACATTACACAAGCAGAATTGTTTTTACCAAATGTGTAATGAGAAGTTAATTTGATGTATCCATTAAATAAGAATTTACAGCTAAAGAGGTAGAATTGCCTGGAATGAAAACAACGGGCAAGGTGAGCACAGTGTTTACCAAACTGTTTGATGTCTAATCACGCACTTGTATTTACTGAATAGGTGTCACAAAGACATGAATTGCTGTCTAACACAAAATTATGATTGAAGCTCTAAATATGTTTTCCTTGATTCTTCCAATGTTATGAACTTCCCGCATACTGAAATGTGTTGGTTTTATAGTTCTTAATAGCAAGAGGGAACTGAAATTTACTGAGTGTACAGAAAGAAAGATTGCATTCTGGAAAAGATACAGCATTGAATCCTAACCAGAGAAGTACTAACCAGTGTATTTGTACAGAATATGACAAACTCCAAACGCAGAGGATGTGGTAGCAACAATTGTGCCCTTTGCAAATAGCCCTCATTACTATAGAATTAATTCAATTACCTGAATAAACTATGTACAGCTTTTTGATAGGCAATAAATGAATTTATCTTGATGTGACTTAACATGTCTTCGTGTGAGAAGTTACATACATTATATATTAAGTATTAATGATGGCATTCATCAAATCAAACTGTATTTCTGTGGAAAATTTCTTCAAAGAGGTATGATCAATGGTAATAGCAAACCTCTGTGTGTACAGTGCTGGGGAATTGATCAGAAGATCGAATCAAAGGGCAAGGTGGCCTTCCTGCTATGTCACTTTTCAGCAAGGGAACATGGGGAATTAGTTATGTTTAAATATTTCAACATTAGTAAATTAATTTCCTCCTAGCCATTTCCACAATAAAAACTTGTTTTGACAGTGGATGCTACTGACCTGATACAGTTTTTGCAATATATTTGCAATAAAGGTTTGCAACATGTTCCAAGTAGAAAAGTCACCTAACAAATTGGTAGTATTTTGGAAAAAAAAAATCATTTTATGCTAAACTAATATTAATTACAATTTTCTTGCATACTAATTATAAAATCCAAATCAACAACTTCATCTCATCAAGTAATCACTTCTTAGCGTAGTGTGTGAACTTTAGTTGAACTGATGAATAATCCCCTAGAATCCGTGAATAATCACTGGCACTAAATGATTATACTCCTATTTTTAATCGAATTAGCTACAGAATTTTACCTTTCTTTTGTGAATATATTCTCCAGAGAATTCTAGCAATACGCATGAGTCTTACAATTCTACTGTGTAATAAGAGGCTTAAGAGTCTCACAAAAGCAAATTAAGGTCTTACGTCAACCTTTGGAAACAGTTCACATATAGATACTTCCTGAATAGGAAGAATTGCAATCACCTTTCTCAATGCAATATTGATTGAGGGATAAAATGTGAAGCAAATGTTTTATTTGCATCTTCTATTCACACCCACCCACAATAGATTTATCCAGCAGGCTGACAGGAAAATCAACTAAAAAGAAAGATATAGCCAAAGCTATTAATGGTGAGTTGCAAATGGAGTTTTTGGCACAAATAGTGTGTCTTAAGTTAAATTAGAAATTACCAATGCAAATATATTATTCAACAAATAAATTTCACAACTAAATGGTCAGGAGTGACAGGAGTAATTTCTAAATGGCTATTGTGGATTTAATTTTTTGAGGGTAATCAGACCTGGTGACAGCCAATAGTTTTTTTGAGGGCTGTGCTACTGTGGCAAGTAATTTCAGACACTCAGCAGAGAGAATAAAAGATAACAATGGCCATGTCTATCTATGATCATCATGGCTCAGTGTTAGTACTCTCATCTCAGAAGCAGAAGATCAAGAGAGTTAATGTCCCATCCCAGAGGCTTGAGCACAAGATTTCACTGGCACTACAGTGAAATATTGAGGGAGTGTTACATTGTCAGAGACGCTGTCATTTAGATGAGCTCTTAAACCGAGACCTTGTCTGATTATTTCAGGAGGATGCAAAGATACCATGGCACAACTTGAAGAAAAGCAAAAGAATTGCTCTTCAACTGCACTTCCTCACACCATGCTTCCTGTAAGGGCTCCATTCCACTCTCCCAGTTTCTCCGTCTCCGTCGCATCTGTTCTGATGGTGCAACCTACCACACCAGTGCTCCTGACACATCCTCTTTTCCTTAATCAAGGATTCCCACCCAGAGTAGTTGACAGGCCCCTTCAACATGCCCAATCCATTTTACACACCTCTGCTTTCATCCTTCCCAGAATCATGATAGGGTTACCCTTGTCCTCACTCACCACCCCACCAACCGCCATATTCAATGGATCATCCTCTGCCATTTCTGCCAGTTCCAGCGTGATACAACCAATTCCACTTTCTTCTGATGAAAGGTCTTCAACCTGAAACGTTAACTCTGCTTCTCTCCAGAAATGCTGCCAGACCGAACGGCAGAGTTTCTCCACCTTCTTCCTTATATTTCAGATTTCCAGCATCCGCAGTATTTGGCTTCTGTAAAGGAATTGCTCCAGTATCCTAGTTGATATCTATCCCTCAACCTGCACCACCAAAAACAGGTTATCTGGTCATTTATTTCACTGCTGTTTGTAGGACCTCCCTGTCTGCATTAGTTGTCACATTTTCCTCTATCAAAACTCTTCATGATTCTGAACATCTCAATCAAATCTCCCCTTAACCTTCTCTGCTCTATAGTGTCTCCACATAACTGATGTCCCAAATTTCTGTTATCATTCTAGCAAATCTCCTCGGTAGCCTTTGCAAGGCTCTGACATCCTTTCTAAAAAGTGTGGTGCCTGGAATTGGTCTCAATACCCTAGCTGGGGCCTAACCAGAGCTTTGCAAAAGTTTAGCATTGCTTTCTTATTTTTGAACTCTATGTAGCTATTTGTTAAGCAAAGGACCCCATTTGCTTTTTTAACACCCTTCTCAACTTGTCCTACCACCTTCAAAAATTTGTGTACATACACCCGCAGACCTCTGTTCCTGCACCTCCTTTACAACTACCATTTAGCACAATATTTAAAACAATCCAGCTATACACAAACTAGGGTACTTAGGGAGCTTTTAAAAAAGAACATAAAATATCTCCTTCAGCTGCCTAATCTTTCTCTGTAAACTACTACAACAGTGCCACACTAAACAGGACTGGGTTTAGTTTAATGGACCCCTTGCAAAGAATTGTGCGGGTCTTCTTCCAATTTTCCTTTACATGCACGACAATTGAATGTGTATTTTTCAGTACAAGCCACCATACACCTGGGAGTTCTACAAAGTGTAATCACCAGCCACATGCCCCTGTTCAATAAAAAGGACAGTAGCAACTTGGATACAAAATTGGCTGAAGGATAGGAATCAGAGAGTAATGGTTAATGGGTATTTTTTGAGCTGGATGGTTTGTAGTGGAGTTCCCCAAGGGTCAGTATTGGGAGTCTTACTTTTCCTGATATTTATAAATGATCTAGATCTTGGTGTGCAGGGGACAATTTCAAAGTTTGCAGACAACACAAAACTTGGGAGAATTGTACACTGTGAGGAGCACAGTGTAGAACTTCAAAAGGGCATTGGTGGAGTGGACAGATAGGTGGCAGGTGAAGTTCAATAAAGTGTGAAGTGATACACTTTGGTACAAAGAATTTGGAGAGACAGTATAAAATAAAGGATACTATTCTAAAGGGTGTGCAAGAGCAGAGAGACCTGGATCTATGTGTAAATAAGTCATTAAAAGGTAGCAGGACAGGTAGAGAGAGCTGATTCTAAAGCATACAGCATTCTAGCCTTCATTAATAGGGGTATAGAGTACAAGAGTAGGGAGGTTATGATGAGCTTATATAAGACACTGGTTAGACCTCAGCTGGAGTATTGTGTACAGTTCTGGGCGCCACACTATAGGATGTGAACGCATTGGAGAAAGTATGCAGAACAGGTTTACGAGAATGGTTCCAGCGTTGAGACACTTCAGTTATGAGGAAAGATTGGAGAAGTTTGGACTCTTTTCCTTGGAGAGGAGAAGGCTGAGAGGACACTTGATAGAAGTTTTCAAAATCATGAGGGGTCTGGATAGAGTAGATAGGGAGAAACTTTTCCCGCTCGTAAACGGATCAAGAACCAGAGGGCACAGTTTTAAAGTGTTTTGCAAAAGAAGCAAATGTGAGGTGAGAAAAAGCTTTTTCACACAGCGAGTAGTTAGGGTTTGGAATGTACTGCTTGGAAGTGTGCTGCAGGCAGGTTCAACTGGGGCACTCAAGAGGGCATTGGACGATTATTTAAATAGAATCAACGTGCAGGGTTACGGAGAGATGGCAGGAGATTGGCACTAAGTTAAAATATTCAACCGGTGCAGACATGATGGGCTGAATGCCTCCTTCTGCACCGTAACAATTCTGTGATTCTGTGATTTTGCAATTATGATCCCATTTCAGTTATTTTTCTGCCTTCTGGGATCTTCTTCACCCCCAAGGCTTTGCTGATCTGGAGTCTATACCAAGTCCTGACTTATTACAATTGCAGCCTATGCAAAGCTATATTATCAAAGTTCATCTAAGGTCAAGTACTCTCAATGTCTGCTAACCACATCCCATCATATGCAAAAACAAACAAAGCTGTTAAGTGCAATTTGGGAAGTAATGAACAGTAATATTAAATAACCAAAGTAAATGACCACATGCATTTTAATTCTTAAGCTGTGAGCATACAGTAAGATAGGAAAAAACTACAGATCCAGAGAGGAATGATTTCCCTGATTTGGGCAAAGGGTACTGCTTCCTATGAAAACTTGTTGAAGAATGACATTTTAAGTGCCAGCCTGACAGCAACATCAAACATTAGACCATTGCAAATAAGGGGCAAGTTTGCACCCAGTCTTGATATCTGCTGCCTTCCAAAGCAAGGCTCAGATTTAAACTTCACAACGCCTAGAAACCAATAACAATCCTTCTTTGGGGGACAGGAGGTCGGGTAAGAAAAGGGAGTGACAATAGAGTTTCCATATGATTAAGCTTGTCCAAGAGCATCTGCATTAGGAGATTGAGGCCAGGCTGATCCTATGGCGGCTCAGTAATCTAATATCTGAGCCAAGTAGGTCAATCATATTCCAGGACGCTGTCACTAACTGACCAGCCAGCCTGGCTCACTGATATGGTTCAGAGAGGTAGGCACATTGCTAAGACATTTTTTTCCCCCCCAACTCACATGATTCACCAACAGGGTGCTGCTGGGCAAGAAAGGGGAAAGATATCCATGCCAGTTTTAGTTTAAGTATCGTTCATGATTGACATCTGCAAGCGCCTTCCCTCAGAATGCTTGAGTTTAAAATTCGGTTTTAAAAACTTGGCATTTTTAAATGTTTAACACAAGTCTTATCTATATTAACCAATTAGGTAATCTATAGTGCTATAGGCAAACATTGGCTTACTGCTCTGCAGGTGAGGGGATACATGTTGCAGTGGAGATTACCATTACAGTTCCAAAAATAATCCTTTCCCGCACTTTAAAGAACACAAGTTGAGATAAATATTGAAGTGCTCCTAAAAAAGGACACTTGAATCTCAGTGTGACAGAACACTAACTACCTGACCTTGAGCTTCAGTTATCCGACATGAAAAATTACTCTGGTAACTGCATTTTACAGAATCACAGAATTTTAATGGCATAGGAAGCCATACGGCCCATCGTGTCTGCACCAGTTCTCCAAATGAGCATTATGACCTAGTGTCATCATCCTGCCTTTTCCCCATACTGCTGCACATTATTTGAATAGAAAGAATCATCTAATGCCCACCTGAATGCCTTGATTGAACCTGCCGCCACCACACTAAATATTAACTGAGGAATCCTAATATAATGGTTGTCGGCTCTGAATCTTAAACATTTTCCTGGCTATAACGTCTTTGTCCTGCAATATCAATCAGCTGCTTTGAGAAGCCTGCTGACTATAATGAAAATGTTCTGTTTCACCAGTTGGGCCCTGACATTACTGCAGCCAAGTACATCAACCACTTAGAGTTAAAAACAAACTAATCAATAATTCAACAGGAAAGATGCTGAAAACATAAAACTGGTCTGTACAGCGAAGCAATAAAGTTGGGTGAAGTTAATGCCAAGCAAAGAGGAAAATTCCATTACAAACAATGCAGAGGGCTGGAAGCTGTTCATCTGGCCTCTGCTGATGGTGGTAGATGTCTAAATAGTTCAGAGCACATTTTGTACCATATTACGGGCAGGCTGAATTCATCCATCACCTTCTTTAGCCAGCATGCTTCGTCTTCAATAACATGTTTGAATTTGTGTCATAGCCACCATCATCAATCTATATTAAAAAAAAAATCCTTCTGTCTATCACATTTCGTCGATTTGATTTATCCATTAGCTGAAACCAGCAATGATGCCCTGAAGTCAATCATGATTGCCCATTTTCTGTCATATGATTGTGTACTAGTCATATCCTTACAAAATGGTTCATAAATGCACCAGATGTTTGTTTTCAGTTAGGTCACAAAGACTAAAGCCTGCAGCTAATTAATTTTATCAACACAAAGATCCAAATTTTTTTTAACCAGTTTTTTTAAAACTATAATTTGCTCTCAAAATAAGTTTAATGTTTCTTTTTGACAGACCAAAAGACTTTTCAATCTTGTGAACATTAACACGTTGCATGACTGAAACATGAATCAAGTTTCCTAACAAGCCCCATGATAACAGACAAAAGATGACGCATCAGGGTGACCCCAATGGGTTTTTAATAATTTTATGCAGATAGAAAAAATTAATTGAAGTGCCCTCTATGTGCCAATTTGAGGTTGGTCCAGACAGCTAACAGCCAATTAGCATTGCTATTATGTTAGCAATTCGATGGAAAAAGCAAAGCAGTTTCAGCAGAAATCCAACAGAATAAGGGGTACAGGCTCTGCCAGGTCTGAACATTGTTATGTCAGCCTCAGTGGAGCTGGAGCTGACATTGTATCAAAGTCCTCTAACCAGTCAGAGTGCAATCATTCTCACACCATATCTGGGAGAAATGATGGCAGGGGACAGGTAGACTGGAGGTGTTATGGTTTAGGTTCACAGGGTCAGACAAAATGAGCTGCAGATAATTGAATGACTTCATCCAAGCTTGGTGATGATGCAGGAGGATTAATAGTCTTGATGTTTAACATGCGCAGTTACTGCAGAAGCCATCTATCTGCAAAATGAAAACAATGCTAAACAAGATGCAGCATGCCAAACTAAAATTCTAATGGAATAATACTTCGAGTTTCACTGACCAAACCAGTACTGAAAGCAGATATTCAAGATTTGAGAAAGGACCCTGAATTTGAGTACCACCATCTAATGCCTCAGCTAAGCAGGAAGACTGGAGAAATGTGGGCTTGTTACTTTTTAAAGAAAGGGACGAAAAAGCCCAAGGGGAAACCACATGAATATACTTATGGCAGTAGTTTGGTTGGAAATGATAAACTTGAAATATTACATCAACATTACGAAAGGTTGAGCTTGGTGGTAGGCAAATTTAGGATGGATGTCAAAAAGTTAAGATCCTCTAAGTGATCAATAAGCATTTGAGTAGGGAAGTGAACGCATAAGAGGAATTATTTAGCAGCTTGGTAGTGTACAAATACAAGCTTCTATTTGCTGATTCATTCCATTAATGTCAATTTGGCAGATATAAAAATTTGCCTTTACGAAAAAATATATTTGGAACACAAATGGCTTTAGAAGTCACGGGGGCAGGGGGGTGGGGGAGAGAGAAAGTGAAGTAAAAAGATAATCAGTGTAAACTGTAACTGCGGAGAACACGACTTCTTCACTCCATTAGGTTATATTTTCCTCCAACAGACACTTCAACACATACAACAGGCTTCACAAAATGACATACTTTGCCCTTAAGAGGTCCCTCTGGATGAGCAGTAATTTTTGTTGCAATATCAAATCCACAGAGACTCTGCCACTAGCTTATTTCACCTGTGACATGCAACAGCCTTTGGTGACAACTGCTCCCACCTGGGCTGCTTATGAACTTCAGTCTCCAGAGGAAACAGACCTTTTCCTCATCTACTCCCACTCTCGTCATTAAATCAGCTATTAGAAGCTTATCACCATGGCAACAATCTTTGAAGCACATCTATTAAACGTCTGGCTTTAATCTAATTAATCCTCCCAGGCCATGGTGGCATTTTGGCACAAAGTCGATTGATATGACAGACATTCTGTATTCTAGTGAGTCCACACAGTGCTATTAACAGACATGTTTGCAGTATATTTCTTCAATATTCATCCTTATAAATATATCTGTGGGAATAGCAAAGAAATTGTACTGTACATCAAAATCATCGTAAGTTAGGAAAACAGGTACATTATTTTTAAAGGTACAGTAAAGCATTTTGTTTGTGAAACCTGGTTCAGGAAAACGGGGGAAATATTTGGTGCCCTCTCACCCGAGATGGGATTGGTTTTTGGGGTCTCAGGGAATCAATGGATCTGGGGAGTGGGAAAGTAGAGTTGTAGCAGAATGTCAACCATGATCATATTAAATGGTGGAGTAGGTGGGAGTTGGTGGCGTAGTGGAAACGTCACTCGGCTAGTAATCCAGCAGCCCAGGCTAAAGCTCTGGGGACATGGGTTCAAATCCCATCAAACAACTGGTGTAAATTAATAAAATATGGAATTGAAAAGTAGTCTCAGTAAATATGGAATTGAAAGCTAGTCTCAGCAATGGTGGCCATGAAGCTATCATCGATCGTTATTAAAAACAAAACATTTGGTTCACTCATATCCTTTAGGGAAGGAAATCTGTCATCTTCACCTGGCCTGGTCCACATGTGACTCCAGACCCACAGCAATATGGTCAACTCTTAAATGCCTTCTGAGATGGCCTGGCAAGCCACTCAGTTCAACACGGGAGGTGGTAGCAGAGTGATAAAGTCACTGGGCTAATAATCCAGAGGCCCAGGCAAATTCTCTGGGAACATGGGTTCAAACCCTACCACGGCAACTGGTGGAATTTAAATCGAATGAATAAAATCAGGATTAAATGCTAACCTCAGTGATGGTGGCCATTGGTAGAATTTTACATTCGGCGTGCGGGCGCATGCCTGACATGCCACAACTTACTAAGATGCGCGATGGCATCAGGATGCATGCCCATCTCACCATATATCGTTCGGCGGGCGCGCACTGGAGTCACTGCGTGCCCGCCGATAATTGAAAGGCCTATTAAGGCCATTAATGAACCAATTAACTTCAAATTTACGTTGCCGTCTAACCTAACCGTTGGCGGGGGCGAAAAGGCCAAGCGGCCTTTACGTTTTTTAGGAAACCTCATCCACGAGTGGGATGAGGTTTCCTAAACCTATTACAAATTAAGTAAAAACTTCCTTTTGGCAGTAAAAAAAATGTCATCTCATGTGACACAATCACATGAGGGGTCATGTTTCATTAAATTTTTAATGTCTTTAATAATTTTTTTTAAAAAGCACTTCAATCTCCCTGAGGCAGCTCCCTGGAGCCGATCGCGGGCAATGGTTGGCTCCACAACCGCCCCCGCCAAATGGAAAATCCTGCCCCATGAAATTATCCTGCCCCAAATTATCAATTGTTATAAAAAACCCATCTGGTTCACTAATGCCCTTCAGGGAAGAAAATCTGCCATCTTTAACCGGTCTGGCCTACATGCGACTCCAGACCCACAACAATGTGGTTGACTCTTAACTGCTCTCTGAAATGGCAGAGCAAGCCAATCAGTTTAAGGGCAATTTGGGATGGCGCAACAAATGCTGGCCTTGCCAGAAACGCCCACATCCTATGAAAAAATAAAATTACTCCTGCTCCTACTTTGTGTTATGTGATGACAGAAATGGGGCTGTGGTGCTCCAAAACCAGTTGGGAATGACCTCCTCTCCCTCCACACGCCCACGCACCACCATTTATATCACTCTGGCCACTGCAATCTTCCCACATGTCTATGTTTGGGAGGCCAGGGACTGGTATCACCCAATTTAATGTGCAAATGGAGGTACTGCGACTGACGTACGATCTCAATTAGCATTGAGGGTAGTACTGGGTGGACTGTCTGCAATGCGTTGGAATCCAGCTAGGGACCCACCAGTTACTTTGCTGCATTTTTAGTGGGGCCATGAGGAACAGGGCAGTGGCTCACTGGGCTCCACAAAAAAAAACAGGGCATCTGTTATTTTTGCAGAAGTGAGTGGGTGGACGCAGAGGATCACTTCATATGATCATAAGAAATAGGAAGGGGCGGCCATTCAGCCCATCAAACCTGTTTGCCATTCAATAGATCATGGCTGATCTGATTTTGGCCTTAAATCCACTTTCCTGCCTGCCCCCTTAACCCTAGACTCCTTTGTAGATCAAATATCTGTTCAATTCAGCCTAGAATATATTCAATGACCCAGCCTCCATTGTTCCCTGGGGAAGAGAATTCCGAAGGCTAATGACCCACAGAGAAGAAATTCCTCATCGCCATCATAAATGGGAGACATCTTATTTTTACAATGTGCCCCCTAGTCCTAGATTCTCCCACAAGAGCAAACATCTTCTCAGCATCTACCCTGCCTACCGTATATATGTTATCTTACATGTTTCACTAAGATCACCTTCTAAATTCCAATGAGTATAGGCCCAACCTGCTCAACCTTTCCTCATAATACAAGCCCTTGATTCCAGGAATCAGCCTAGTGAACCTTCTCTGAACTGCTTCCAATGCAAGTGTGCCCTCCTTAAGTAAGGAGGCCAAACTGTGCACAGTATTCCAGGTACAGTCTCACTAATGCCCTGTACAGTTGTAACAAGATATCTCTACTTTTATAATCCATCCTCTTTGCACTAAAGGCCAACATTCCATTTGCCTTCCTAATTACTTGCTGTGCCTGCCTGCTAATTTTTTGTGATTCATGGAAAAGAACACCCTGATCCCTCTGTACTACAACATTCTGGAGCCTCTCTCTATTTAAATAATATTCTGCTTTGCTATTCTTCCTGTCCAAATGAACCACCTCAGATGAAGTATAATGTGGGAAATTCTAACAAATCTTTGCCCAGTGACTTAATTTATCTATATATGGGTAGATTATCCTTCACACAACTTGCTTTCCCACCTATCTTCATATCGTCAGCAAATTTGGCTACAATACAGTCGGTCCCTTCATCCAAGTCATTAAATAGATGGTAAATAGCTGAGGCCCCTGCACTGGTCCCTCTGGCAGTGCACTAGTTACAGACTGCCAACTTGAAAATAACTCCTTTATCCCAACTCTGTTTCCTATTAGTAAGCTAATATCCATCCTCTATCCATGTTAATGTATCACCCCCAACACGATGAGCTCATTATATAGCATTTTATTCCCCTTTAGAAATCCAAATCAATTACATTTACTGGTATCCCTTCATCCACCCTTGTTGTTACACCCTATAACTCTAACAAGTTTGTCAAACATGATTTCCCTTTCACAAAACCGTGTCTCTGCCTGATTGCATTATGATTTTCTAGATGTCCTGATACTACCTCCTTAATAATGGATTCTAGCATTTTCCAATTTTAGACTAACACCTGCAGTTTACAGCTTTCTGTTTCCCTTCTTTCTTGACCAGAGTTGTTACATTTATGGTTTTCCAATATGGTGGGACCTTTCTAGAATATAAGGAATTTTGGAAGATTACAACCAATGCATCCATTACCTTTTCAGCTACTTCCTTTAAGATCCTAGGATACAGGCCATTAGGTCCAGGATACTCATCAGCCTTTAATGCTATTAGTTTTCCCAGTACTTTTTCTCTCATGATCATGATCATTTTAAATTGCCTCCCCCCCCCCACCCCAAACCCCACACCTGCAAAATTTTGCCTCTTAATTTTCCACTATTCTTGGGATGCTTTTTGTGTCTTCTACAGTGAAGACAGAAACAAAATACTTGTTCAAAGTCTCTGCCATTTCCTTGTTTCCCATTATTAATTCTCAGTCTTACCCTCTAAGGGACCAACACTTACTTTAGCTACTTTCTTCCTTTTATGTACTTGTAGAAGCTTTTATTGTTTTTATATCTCTTGCTAGTTCTCGCTCATACTCTAATTTCTCTCCATTTTTTTAGTAACCCTTTGCCAGTTTCCAAAACGTTCCCAATCTTCTGACCTACCCCCCTAACCTTTGCAGTATTGTACATCTTTTCTTTCAATTTGATACCATCCTTAACTTCCTTAGTTAGCCACAGATGATGCATCCTTCTCATATTCTCTTTAGTTCTAAATGGAATATATCTTTGTTGAAGGTTATGAATTATCTCTAACTGCTTCTCTACCATCTTAGCTTTTAACCTATTACTTCAATCAACTTTAGCCAACTCTGTTTTTATACCCTTGTAACTGCCGTTATTAAGCTTGAACAATCCGGTGTCCGACAACCCCAACCACCCACTCACCTCAACCGTTCTACGTTCCACTGAACAAGAGACCAGTCAATATTGCAGCAGTCCAGGACAGCTGGTCTGCCTCATTTGTTTCCTGCTCACTGATGGAAGGCTTACAAGGCCCAGCCAGCAAAACGGAGTGGGCCTCTTGCTGGGAATATCAGTCAGCCAGTCAAAACACTTGGCTGGCTGACTGCTCGATATTCGCACTACTGGGGGAGGAGTGGGGGGGTGTTGGTGGTGCTGCGGGCAGGGTAAGAATCCACCCTGTCTCTATATCATCTTCGATCAGTTGAGCAGGTACCAAAAGCAAAATAAAAACTCCACAAAGTATAATAATCATCAGAAATAATCATCATCCTCCTCCGCCCCAAAACAAACTACCTTAACATGGTGGTAATCATGTTGTAATCAAAAAGAGATTAAAGAGACTGCATCTAACAGGCTTGATTCTAATTTAGTGAAAGGAGTGAGAATATGTCTTAAGCAAATGCAAGTTACTGTAATGGCAGGCTCAGAATTCTAATACATTGCACCATAACCACCTCGGAATTAATGGGCTTGTAGCACAATGAGGTAGTTATTTACAGTAATAGCCTACTTAACATTTTCAGCATTAACAGGCCATGTTTACAAGAAGAAGAAATTGTTCAATACTGTAAAATCTGCTGGGCTAAAAGGTTTTGACTTAATTAATTAGGATTTACACATATAGCCTAGCCCTCTATAAACAGGGGAGTGAGTTATGAGGAGAGAACTGTACAGTATCTGAGCAGGGCCAAGGTAAAGCTTCCCGATAGGTTATAAGAATCAAAGGTCTGATTGGCATAATCCACCTTTTTAGTGTAAACCTAAGGTACAGTATTTGAAGCTGCTCCTTGATCCAGATATACCGTTAGTATTTACTGTGCATCAACTACTGACAGCTGAACACATTGTAAGGTCAAACCTAAAGCACTAAGGAAATAATCTCCAACAGATTACAGATATTTCCTGTATGCAGGAGAGTGAACTTCTCATAGTCTCTATCATGGTAGGAAGCAACTGTGCTTAACTGTAGCAAAATAAGAATTATTGCTGTAACTGCCAAATGACCAAGAGTTTTGAAACCACATAAAATACTACAAATACATTCCCATGCAACTGCACAAAGAGAAATTTTGGACATAAGAAACAGGAGGAGTAAGCTTTAAGACCCCTCGAGCCTGCTCTGCCACTTAGTAAGACCATGGCTGAATTTCAACATCAACTCCACTTTCCTACCCTATCCCTTGATTCCTGCATTGCCCAAAAATCTATCAATCTCAGCTTTGAATGTGCTCAGCGACCGAGCATTCACAGCGCTCTGATGTAGAGAATTCCAAAGATTCACAACCCTCTGAATGAAGAAATCTCTCATCTCAGACTTAAATGGGAAGCTCCTTATCCTGAGGCTATGCCTAGTTCTAGACTTTCCAATCAAGGGAAATAGCCTTTTAGCTTCCACTGTCAGATTCAGTTGTGATGAAAGGTCATCCACCTGAAACATCAGCTCGGTTTCTCTCTTCATAGATGCTGCCAACCTACTAAGCATTTCAAGTATTTTCTGTTTTTATTGCAATCATCTGCTTTTAATCTAATGCTATCCATAACTTATTTAGATAGCCAGGATTGTGCCACTTTTCCAGTGGAATTTTTATTCTTCAAATTGGTAATTATAAATGATTTCTTAAATTGCTCACCATTGTTTACGTCTTTTAAATTAACTTCCTAATTTACCTCGGCCAACTCAACCATTGCACAATTATTATTGGCTTTGCTTAAGTTTAAGACCCGAATTTCGAACTAGCCACATCACTCTCAAACTTGAAATGAAATTCCGTATAATTATAACTATTCCCTAGAGGTTCCTTTATGATAAAGATTACTAATTAACACAATACAAAATACTGGGCCTAAAATAGGCTATTTCTTGGTTAGTTCTTCGAATATTGTTCTAGAAAATTGTCTCAAATGCGTTACACAAACTTGTCCTCCAAGCATCTTCTGTCCATTTGGCATGCCCAGTCGGCAAGATTAAATTCCTAGATAAAAGAAAAATACTGCAGGTGCTGGAATCTGAAATAAAAACAGAAAACACTGGAAAAACTCAACAGGTCTGGCACCATCTGTGGAGAGAGAAACAGAGTTAACGTTTCGAGTCTGTATGACTCTTCTTCAGAGCTAAAGAGAGGTAGGGTTAAACTCCTACTCTATTATTATGAAAGAAGAAAATTGATAATGTCTCTCCCTCCTATTCCATGCTTCTAAGCGATTTGTGCCAATGTGAACCAATTTAGTGGTATTGTGAACCAATTTAATGGTATAGTGAACCAATTTAATGGTATTTTTATTTTTCTTCCTCTCCATTTTCTCTCCTTCTGTAAGGCTTGTTTACTTCTTGCTGAGATTTAATGGACTCCCAACTCCTCCTCCTGATGCTTCACAAAAAATACCATTATTCACATGTACACCACCATAATGAATGTCACCTGACTGTTGCTGCACAGTGGTCAAGACTGGGAGGCCTGGCTGATCTTTCCTCTTCCAACCCGAGGTGCTGTAGTGAAATATAGTACCCCTGCTGTGGAAACAAGCTAATTCAGCACAGAAAGAGGAGAGATAATGGTGTCATTATGCTACATAACACTTTCAGAAGCTGTAGCCTGAAATGATAGATGCCTGCATTGCCGGTAGCAATAGTCAGGGGCCTGCAGTCACCACATTACTGCGCAGTTGCTGGACCCAAGGCTGCTATAATAGTGCCATTAAAGACTACTGTAGAATAAAATATCTGCTAAAATATATGCAACCCCCATTCCATTGTAATTCTAAAACAGCAGGGCTTCCTGCATAAGAGACCAAATACATTTTCTGTAATCAATTATAATTGGAGAAAAGCACAGAGTCTGAAAATACACACATTGCTGAACACTAACAATTTAATTTTGTTTCTAAAACGAAGCTGATGCCTCTAAGAAAATACATCATCTCAAGACTGAAAGTATTCATCATCAGCTTCACTTAGAACATAGATAATTGTCTAAAATACCCACATATTTTCAAAAGGTAGTAGTAGAACTTCTTCATTAGTCACAAGTCCCAATTACAGGTGTGCACTGCACAGCAACCTGTTACAATCCATACCACAGGAGTACTGGTTACTAAACAGAGGCAACTCATACTGATCCACTTACTGGACAATACAGCCATACTCTTAAAACAACTTAGGTGTTTAAAATAATACAATGTGAACATTTAAAAGAAAAATATTTTGCATTCATACAGCACCTTTCATATTCACAAGATGCCCAAAAATGCTTCACAGCCAATGAATACTTCATTTAAGTGCAGTCATTGCTTTTATGCACACCAAATACAGCAGCCAATTAAGTGCACAGCAAGATTCCACAAACAGCAATAAAA
Source organism: Carcharodon carcharias (assembly GCF_017639515.1). Lineage (NCBI taxonomy): Eukaryota > Metazoa > Chordata > Chondrichthyes > Lamniformes > Lamnidae > Carcharodon > Carcharodon carcharias. The sequence goes on from NC_054475.1 coordinate 24,439,442, forward strand.
TTAAAGATAGTTTTAGTGGGTTGGCTGAGAGATAAATATTGCCCAGTACATTAGGAAAACAACTCGGCTCTTTGAATAGTTCTATGGGATCTTTTTATTCCAACCCAAAAAGGCAGGCAATGCCCAAGTTTAACATCACATCTTAAAGATGCCAACTCTGCCAGTGCAGCACACACTTTCAGTATTACAATAAAGTACTACTCTAGGTTATATGCTCAAGTCTCAAGACTGGAGCTTTAATTCACAACCTTTGGTTGGAAGTTCATGGGGCCAATTAGCTCAGTTGGCTAGATGGCTAGCTTGTGGTTCAGAATAAAAAACGGATAAGGGGGTCCTTCTCAGGATGGCAGCCGGTGACTAGTGGAGTTCCGCAGGGGTCAGTGTTGGGACCACAACTTTTTACTTTATACATTAATGATCTAGATGAAGGAACTGAGGGCATCCTGGCTAGGTTTGCAGATGATACAAAGTTAGGTGGAGGGACAGGTAGTATTGAGGAGGTGGGGAGGCTGCAGAAGGATTTGGACAGGTTAGGAGAATGGGCAAAGAAGTGGCAGATGGAATACAATGTGGGGAAGTGTGAGGTCATGCATTTTGGTAGGAAGAAAAGAGGCATAGACTATTTTCTAAAGGGAGAGAGAATTCAGAAATCTGGAGTGCAAAGGAACTTGGGAGTCCTAGTGCAGGATTCTCTTAAGGTTAACTTGCAGGATGAGTCGGTAGTTAGGAAGGCAAATGCAATGTTGGCATTTATTTCGAGAGGACTAGAATATAAAAGCAGGGATGTGCTGCTGAGGCTTTACAAGGCTCTGGTCAGACCACATTTAGAATATTGTGAGCAATTTTGGGCCCCGTATCTCAGGAAGGATGTGCTGGCCCTGGAGAGGGTCCAGAGGAGGTTCACGAGAATGATCCCAGGAATGAAAGGCTTAACATATGAGGAACATTTGAGGACTCTGGGTCTATACTCGATGGAGTTTAGAAGGATGAGGGGGACCTGATTGAAACTTACAAGACATTGAAAAGCCTGGATAGAGTGGACGTGGGGAAAATGTTCCCATTATCAGGAGAGACTAGGACCTGAGGGCACACCCTCAGAGTAAAGGGAAGACCTTTTAGAACAGAGATGAGGAGAAACTTCTTTCGCCAGAGAGTGGGGAATCTATGGAATTCGTTGCCACAGAAGGCTGTGGAGGCCAGGTCATTGAGTGTATTAAAGACCGAGATAGATAGGTTTTTGATTGGTAAGGGGATCAAAGGTTACGGGGAGAAGGCGGGAGAATGGGGTTGAGAAACTTATCAGCCAAGATTGAATGGCGGAGCAGGCTCGATGGGCCGAAGGGCCTAATTTCTGCTCCTATGTCTTATGGTCTTAAAACCAACAGCACAGGTTTGACTCCTGTTCTGGCCAAGGTAGACTTAGGACGTGCCTCCTTGCCTTGCCCCCAGGAGTGGAAGGCAATGGCAAACTACCACTGACAAAAACTGCCAAGAAAACAGCGCAGGGTGAAGCATCAGCAGAAAATGAGCCAAGGACCTGCCATCGGGCAGAGCACACATGAATGAATGAAACAAGTAGCACTTTCACCTCTTAAACAATGAACCAAACTGACACAAAGAATCACAGAAAAAATGCCACCAAGTCTAAGCTGGTAATGTATATTTTTAAAAAAGCATCTTCTTGGAATGAAGAATTGTTCCAGCAGTTGCAGATTGGCAAGAACAGACAGACTGTAAATAACCTGAAAATAGAAGAATTATGATCATTTTGAACGTCGATTAAATCAAAGTGAACCCTCAACACTAACTCTGATTTTAATCTAGCCTGCTTGGTGGATTTGGATTGAATCTCTTTCAGACTCCATCCAATTTTACTCTCCAGTGAAATCAGTGGATATTAAATTCGAGTGGGATGGGATCCAGCCCTAACCCCTCCCATTTTCACCAGTCAGTATAGATTAAAATCTGGGCTTTAGTTAAACTGGTTGAAAAAAAAAATCACACTTCAATCAAAATCCATTCTCTTCATTTCTGCTGCATTCCTTGAAGTGAAATCAGTTTTTAAACTTTGCTTCGATCAAGTCCATCAAATTGATTGCATCTGACATTATTATTGGTCAGTCTTCAAAGTACTTTTTGTATTGGTATCTGCAGCAATTCTCTTATATAAGCACATTCATTTATTCCAGATTCTTATGAGGTTAGCATCATTGTAGCCTTCTTAATATAACAGAAGCAGCAGAGCAGTTCTGAAGCTTAGGAAAGCCAGAGGACAAATTTTGTGCTGTGACGTACATTTATGTCCTGTCACAAAGCATCACCATTACCTTACTGGCTTTTATGTTGCCAAGCAACAGCAAAAGGTTAGTGGGATGTCAACAGTATGCAGAGCAAAACTAGCACAAATCCTGTGCCTCTTCAGGTAAATGAATAAATAAATTCAACGCAAGCAAAGTTTTTTTCCACAAAATAATGTGAATTGTCCATTAATTAAGCCATTTAAATGCTGTAAAATAATAGAAGAGGATGGGAGTGCAGGGAGAAAAAAAATTAGCCAAACATCCAAACTGAGGCAACATCCAAGTCACAGGAGTGCACTGTGACCTCCACCTCGTGAGAGGTTATAAGTCAAACTCTACTTTTAGGTTTCATTTTACAACAGATTTATCTCAAGTGCATTTCAAACACTAACAAGGTCATTGTCTCAGCCCCAGGCTAAACAGTGTCAAAAAAAGAGACGATAGACTAACTGGCAGTGCTGCCAACTACAGACACAACTATTAGAATCAGGGTGCACAATTACAATTTGGTAGAATCAATTGCTGGCATCAATTATTCCACACAAATATCATGGGCAATCGTCCATTAACAAGTTCCACGTTGTATAGCTCAGCGCAGCCTAGCAGTGTATGAGATTGTCTTTTAGGAAAATATTGTACATTACAACAGTGACAACATTACAAAAGTGCTTCATTGGTTTTAAAGCACTTTGGAATGTTCTGAAAGACACCACATAATTGCAAATTATTTCTTAGCACTTCTGCAAAGACACGGAACGTGAGTTTTGAGACTCTTCTTGCCTACATGACTTGATTGAAACATTTGGGGAAGTGGGAGAAAAGAAAAGGAATTCAAAGCATATCTGCTATTTTACAGGTCTGCATTAAGGAACACTTGCTAGATGAAAGGTAGAGTTGGTCAAATGTGGATTCCTGCAAGAAATGATGAGTGGATGGATGGAATACTTTCAATTGTTCTTCCAGCCAACCATGTAACTGTAGCAAAAGAGACTGTTCCAAATCACCCGATGGTATGAATAGCAAGTGAGGCAAGGTGGGGGGGTGGGGTGGTGCTGGTTTAGCTGGGAATTCCCGAGCAGCACCATACTGGCTTGAGATAGAAAACGCCCAAACAATTTAATTGGGAAGTTATTGATATAAGTGCTAGTCTCTCCTCTTAGTGGTCAGAGTTTCTCCCATTGAGAGCCGTGCCCATATTTTTCAATTATTAACTGTAAGGTAATGGAACGCAACATGTAGCACTGCCTCATGATGATCTGAGCCAGATATTCATTTTTTTTAAAAACATGCAGTCCACATTTTTCCAAAGTTTTTGAAGGTGAACTGAGAAGACACTTGGTAAAAGAGGATTCATTAAGCTCCTAAACATACAGATTTACTTATTTCAATCAATATAACCTTTCTTGTGTAATGTAGCTTCCTGATACACCTACAATTATCAAGGGAAGACAAGGTTTCAATAGTGGGTCATTAGAACTGTATCAAAGCAAAGATAGTTCTCATTTCCCCATGTATTATTACATAGATATCTGGACGGAGGGGACGACAGAAGCATTTTATGGTAAAAACATTCCAACTACGGATGTTAGAATAGTTATCCAGGCTTACTTTTAGAAATTGAAGAGTCATGCACGGAGCAGGTGCCAAGGCAAATTGAGAGTATACATATTTCACTCTGGTGTCTTGTATTCTGGTTAAATGGGTTCTGTACTCAGTACTGGGATGAAGTGATTCAAACACAGACTGACAGCTTGGTGCAGAGTGCAGTAGAACAGCGAGTGCTGCTGCCTAGAATGATGTAATGCTCATATCTTGCAGGGGCAAAGATTAAATGCCAAATTAAATTAGAAATATTTCAAGTTTTGAACTCCGATTGTAGAACTATTGCATAGGCTCAAACACATATAATGGCAGAAAGATAAATTTTAAAATTATCCCTAAAGCCGGAAGAGTTATTTTAAAAATGTACGTGTTTATCTTATTGCAAATCTCTCAAAGTGACTCAAAAGATTTTACATTTAATTAAAATGATGCACGTTAAGTACTCAAGTCCTTTGAAGGCTGTGTTACTCCAGTGCTTCTTCATCCAAATCTAACTGCAGCAAGGTTTTACTGATCCCACCTTGTAAATGGTCTGTTCATTGGTACTGAGCATTTTTACATATTCAACACTCAAACCTATTGAAAAATGATTGCAGATGTTCTCAGAACATCTGCATAATTTGAAAGCTACAAAGGAAATTCAGAACCAAAAAGATTTAATGAGCAGTGAAGAAAAATGGTTTTCAATAGACCCTTTTGTCTTTGGTCTGTTTCAGAATGGGAGTCACAAAATTAAAGCTGCAACACCCATTTGTCAATTTCATAACCTACGATTTAACTAATCAGTGCTCTCTTTGTTCCGGGATAAAATTAGAAGTGGAACAATCAGTGGATAGATTGTTACAATCAAATTTATACTGAAGGGGAGAAAAAAAAATCACCAGGGTAGTCCAATTAGAGAAACTCAAAACAGATGCCTTAGTGTAAAAAAAGAAAGGATGGGGGTAGAAAGGTTATACAGTGTTACTGGTCTGAAACCAGTAGCTGCAGAGCACAGCTTGCACGCAGCAGAGAGCTCTGGCGTTGAATGTTTACTTGTATTCCCGGAGCTCCACACCCCTATGGTATTTTTTTTGCAATGTTTTGAGAGCATCCACATGCTGGCATAAAAAAATTATGCTGAGTACATATAATGAATGCCCACGAGATTCAACCACATCTGAAAGCTGGCTGCATAGCTTAAAGGAGTTATGCCCTTTTTGGTGTCAAGTTCAAGTTGTATTGAGTTGGCCTTTCCAGGAGGATTGCTGGCTGTTGTTTGTGTTGAAGTTCTACTTTTAACAGCTGCCCAGTTTTATTTTAAAACAATAAAAAGAGAAGTGGTGATGCTGTCAACAAACAAAGAACAAAGAAAAGTACAGCACAGGAACAGGCCCTTCGGCCCTCCAAGCCTGCGCCGATCATATTGCCCGTCAACTAAACCATTTTGCACTTCTGGGGTCCATATCCCTCTATTCCCATCCTATTCATGTATTTGTCAAGATGACTCTTAAACACCACTATCGTACCTGCTTCCACCACCTCCTCTGGCAGCGAATTCCAGACACTCACTACCCTCTGCGTAAAAAACTTGCCCCACACATCTCCTCTATAGTTTTCTCCTCTCACCTTAAATCTATGTCCCCAGTAATTGACTCTTCCACCCTGGGAAAAAGCTTCTGACTATCTACTCAGTCCATGCCACTCATAATTTTGTAAACTTCTATCAAGTCACCCCTCAATCTCCGTCGCTCTAGTGAGAACATCTGTTCTCATGAGAGATCATCTTGCAATTTTCAGTATGGCTCAGCTAAAAGAACTATAAGTTAAAAAGTCATAGTACTTTAAAGTCTAATCTAATTTTTCAAACCCCACTCAGGACAGTTACACTCTTACTAAAACAAAAATCAATAAATGAGGGGGGGGGGGGGGGGGGGGGATGACAGCCCCGGGTGGAGCACTGTAACAAAAATCAAAACATCAAAGGAACGTAACTAAACTAAAATACCATCCTCATGAGTGATGCTTAATACTCTCATTTAGGACTCCCATTAGTTGAGATGAACAGGTGATTGGTTAAGTTTGGTTGAGAGAAAACTCTGAATAATTTGTGAACAGTAGCATTAAAATTACTCTATAATATAACTCTGGATTTTTAATTACTTTACATTATACTTGCATACGGTCTCCGGCACTAAGTATGTGCATTATACTCTTGAGAGCGAACACACTGGCTAGAATCTATAGAGGTTATTAACCTGTCCTAGTGATCAGAAGCTGAGAGTAACTGAACGTGCATCATCTATTGTTAATGACTACTTGTATCCACCAAACAGACACAAGCAATGAATTGAGCGAAATTAATATTAACTTACCTGTATACTCTTCACATAATAGGCGACTTATCACCTCTTTGCTCAGTATCAGTTCTAAATTCCACTATCCAACAAATTTAACACCAGAACATGAAGTGGCTTGAAGCGGAAAGTGCAGTGTAAATGCTACAACGATCAACTTCAGTTGCACCAATTTGCACCCCCCTCCCCCCCAATCCCCAGCCTATACTGATGCATTAGACCCTGGAGCCGAACATTATCACAGATGCAACATCAACTTAGTTTCAATCTACAGCAATGGCCTTGTTGAAAAGTTACAAAACGACTGCTAAAATATTGGGCAATAATTTGCTATGGCAGGGCATCTAATAGCATCTGTTGTTAGTTAACAAGCATGTTTGTTTGTTTTTACACATTTTTGCACAGTAAGCTGATGAAAGTACGAGATGATAATCTAGTAGCAAGGGAAATCAAGCATCTGGGACCCAAGTGAACAGGGGAAGCAACTGTGTATCTCCTTAATCAATCCGATTGAAGGATTAAGAAATGAAACACACAAGGACTGAAAATGAAGTACTAATAAGGCTGATTGAATTCAACATCAAACCAGGCACAGAAAGAGAGTCTGAAAGAAAGATTAAGCTAGATTAGTGATAAACAACTAATAAGTTTACATTTTTAAAATCTCCAACAACAATTAATACCCGAAGGAATGACTCCACACTTGTAATAGTTAATTTTCAGTGCCAGGGAGGTTGGTTTTCAATAAGTAACACTTGCCAGGTTGTTAAGAAGGACAAGACTTACTTTCTGTGTTGAATTTACTTTGTATCTACTGTGGAAGTACAGTAAATTCATGGCCTTCAATTTCAATGGCAAGGCACACAGCGAGAGGCTGTTTTCATGAAGTTAAAGGCAGAGTGGTGCATCTGACACAGCAAGGTTTGGATTTCAGCATTTGAACTCACATCTGCCTCGCCCGAATTTGCTGTAACATTTGCACGTAAGTAATAACAAACGCCATTAGCATCATCCTTATTTTGCCAGAAAATTATGTCATTAAACTTATAATGCAGTTATCTATCACCCTTGCAATATATAAACTCCAGCCTCACAGTTAGGGAATGGTTCCACAGCAAAATAAAACCATTCTAAGTCTGCAGTATAATCTGTAAGATTTGTCTTTCATTCTACAGTTACCCCAGGCATTGGACGATAGGGGAAAAAATTTCTTCACACAAGTGGTTCAGTTCTGGAATGCACGGCCTGGAAGCGTGGTGGAGGCAGGTTCAATAGAGGCATTCAAGAGGGCATTATATGATTATTTGAATAGAAATGAGATGCAGAAGTATGGGGAAAAGATAGGGCAATGGCACTAGGTCATAATGCTCATTGGAGAGCTGGTGCAGACACAATGGACCAAATGGCCTCTTTCTGTGCTAAGATTCTATGATTAATATCAACCAGATGTCATGTTTACAATTCAGGTAATAAAACCTATCCAGCTTAGCCCCACACAGCACTGGAACTGCTCCAGCAGATAGGACATAGGCATTTGTTCTCTTAAAATATGCACCATTTTTAACTCGAGACTTGCGCTAAGCCTGAACTTAGCATTGCCGTTTAAATGTTATTTATGCCTGTTCTTCAGCAACAGGACAACAGAAAAGCCTGGACCATATTTCACCCTAGTTTATCCAAAACTTTTCAATAGATCTACTTTTGTAGGATGAAACCAATTTCAAATGATTTCTTTTGAGGGATAAGGCCAACAGAAACTAAGCTCAGGAGATTCATGTCTAATGAAATTGAACCCAGATCCAAACCACCATTACCCAGATATCAAACTTAAATGAAAAATTACTTGGTCCCAACTTTGAAAAAGTGTTACCATTATGAGGTTATAAGATTGCTCTGTTTTGAGACTGTTTCCTTAATTTTGGTAAAATGAAGGGGGTCATGTGACCTGCCTGAAATCAGCCTGACAGCAAGCCTGGCTGGTTTGATTGTTAACAATTAAAGGGGATGAAGATGCAAGAGATTTACAGTTAAAGATAATGGCAGCAGCCTGCATGCTAACAGTGGATTGACTGGGGGTCTCCAAGTCCTAGAAAAACATAAAGGATGTTGAGTTGTAAACAGTTGTGCTTTAAACTGTCCATTTACATCCAGGGTAAAAGGGGGTTGGGGTGTCAAGGACAGTTAATCAGCATTTCTACTTGGATACAAGGCCACTGTAATTCATACTGCCATGTGATGGGTTTTGAGATGGGAGAGGTCCAGAGGAAATCATTGTGATTTTAGGAAAACCTGTAACCCAATATCACTGAATATCATAGACAGGCTGGTTAGTCTGCCAGGATCCTGGAAAAGGAGAGAAGCTATTGGCAGCATGACGCTGGTTCACCACAACAGGAATGCAGATGCGAGCATGCACTCAAAGACCAAGTTTGTGAGGAGTTGAAATGAGGCTGGTAGATTTGCCTTGCTTTAGCTAGAGGGAGAAGCCTCCAGGAAAATTGCCACTACGAAAGACTGTTCTGGAGTTAAAAGTTCCCAGGATAGGAAAAGATCAGAAGAGTAAACTCTCAAGAGATGAGAATAATTTTGGACTGATTCTGGGAAAATTGAGTGCCGACTTAAAGGACAGTGTAACACATACCTGTTAAGTGTGTTTTTTGACTGTGCTGAAAGTAAAAGGGGAAAAGGTATGTTCTGTGATTTTAGGTAGCTACCTACAAAGACAGTGGGCAGAATTTTCTGCCTGTCGGGTGGGCGGGCCTGACCCAATCACGGGCGGGCATGGAGCCAATCGCCGCCAGCAATCGGGGCCGCACCGCCATTTTATGGGGGCAGGCCAATTAAGGCCCGCCCAGTGTGACATCCGCCGGGAAGCGCTAGGCACTCCCTGTGCGGGCGGGGAGAGGGAATCCCTAAAATCTAGAATGCGCTCTTTCACGCATGCGCACGAGGCTAAGTGCAGCCTCAGGGAGATCACCTCGACTTTTAAAACTATTAAAAACAGAGAAAAGAAAAATCTTTTACATGTCCCCTCATGTGACAATGTCACATGAGTTTGGACATGTTCATAATTTACAGAACAATTTTATTACAATTTTTAAAACCCTACATGAAATCACATCCCGCTGCTGGATGAGGTTTCATGTTTTCTCTATTCCCCGCCGGGGCTCCTGGCCGACCCAACAACCTTAAGGTTGGACGGGCAGGTCCTTTAATTGGTTAATTGATTCTGTCAATGGCCTCAAGTGGGCATTGACAGGTCGGCGGGCCCACAGCTGATTTTGCTGCATACCCGCCTTCCTGAAAATTTAAATGGGGCGGGGTGACGTTGGGGGCGTCATCCTGTGTCATTTTATGTGTTGGAGGGCGCCCCCCCAACCCCCCCCCCCCCCCCCCCCCCCAACCCCCCACCCACCACCCCCCCCCCCTCTCTCCCCCACCCCCCCCCCCCCCCACCACCACCACCACCACCACCACCACCCCGTGTTTAGTCAAGAATGCTTTTAGTCTGGTATTACAGTAAAAGTCTTAAAATGAGAAATATTTTCATGTTATCCTTTAAGCTATTAACTGGAAGTTCTAGTTTCTCTTTTTAAAATTATATCGGTCTCGGAACAAATGACAGAAATGTTCCATCTGCCAACAAATCAGAAATGAATTCAACATAACGAACCAGAGTTAAATTGGCTTGGAGCTCAGTTTGCACTTATCCACAGCTTATACATGCCAAATATTTGCATCGACAGACAGCACGCTTGCATAATCTGCCAAACATCAACATAGATCAGCTTTTCTCCTCCAGGTATTCATTCCACCTGAATTTGGGTGCTAGTGTACTGGATCAGATTGCTCTCTCTATTAGCCCTGATGGAAAACTAGGGAAAGAACTGCTAGGGTGCTGCATACTGTCGGTAAGAATTCTCTTGAGAAGAGGAAGCCCCATGAGAGTATTCAGAAGTTGCGTGGAGTGGGGGTGAGGGGAGGAGAAGACAGAACCTGGGTTTGAGGTGGATGATGGACAGTATTAGCAATAATGGGGAAGGGCCAAGAGGCAGTAGAAGAGTGGCAGTTTGAACTGGGAGGATACAACAAGAACATTGGCTTATTTGGGTTAGAGGAAAAACAGTACCATGTTGAATTGATGAGGGAAAGGAAAACTCTCCAGTACAAGTTTGAAATGCTGTGAAGTTGGATGGATACAGTAACTCTGAACTAGCTTTTGAGGAGTAGAGTGTCCCGGTGAACTGAGGCAATGTTGGGGCAGGGGTGAATGGTAGATATGGGAGTGTGATCATTAACTGTCGGGTTAAATGACAGTCTGTTGAAAACAAAATGCTCCTATGTCTTTCCTTTTTATTCATGAGTGCTGAAAATAAACTAGACTGCATTTTTAACATAAACCTTCCATATTTTACAGGGAAGCACAAGTCTAGTCTCTTTAGAAACTCCTTAGAAAATACACCATCAAATTTATGCCTTCAATATTTTGATTTTTCCTTCTGGACAATTTAGGTTAAATTACTTTTATTTCTATAGCTCTTCTGTCTTTGATTTCTGTGGCAATTGGTGTTTCTATTGCAGTTTAGAAATGTATACCCCTATTGTTCTATAATTTAACTCCGATTTTTTCTTCCACCTAAGTGTGTATATAATTGGAATGCAGCACATGATACTTAAATTCACTTAGTGTAGTTGCTGGAATCTACAGCCTATTCAATAAAGCCACAGGCACACAATAGCTGTATATTAATAATAAAAAAAAATAACTGTCCATTATTCATTAAAATGAACTTGGAAGATAATTCCATTACAATCTTTCAAAATCCTTTATAGATTTCAAATGGTTTCATTTCCCCTGCAAGGGATTAGAATATGAAGTCCAACAAGGTTTCCCCCAGTGCTATAAACCAGCTCTGGATAGTGGCAGGGCTGGGGTGAGAAGAGGGCGATGAGTGCTTTGAACTGCTATGAAAGCCCCTACAAGATGAGTGTACATCAAAATGAAACCGGCCCTTCTATTGAAATAAATGAACCTAACCTTCAAATCTGAAAAATTTAAGACATTGCTGTTGACAAATCTTTGCACTGCTAATGGAAAATTACACCCAACAATATGCTAGTGAAAGTCTGATTCCTGGTTTTTGCAAGTCAAGAAGCAAACAGCTAAAGAGAATGCAATAACAATAATGCATTGCATCATCTTAGCTTATTTTCAGCACCCTTACTTGCTGCAATACATGGGACTCTTGTTAACTTTAGTCCTCACCACTCACCCATTGCCTAACTTATTTGTGTACAATGAATTTTCTGCATTAAGTTCCTCTACTTGCTAAATAAAATTGATCAATATTAGGCTGTTACACAATTTGCCATTACATCCCCATCATCTTAATGGCAAAATGTTGCTCCCCAATTACACAATTAAAGGAATAGCCTAGCAAAACCTCAAAAACGTTATATTTCAATTTGATTTCCATCTTAGTTTCTTAGCAGATTCCAAGGGAAGACCTGTATTTTTAAAAACATAAAGACATAGGATATAGCAGCAGGTATAGCCATATGGCCCATCAAGCCTGCTTCCCCATTCAGATCTTAGTTGATTTTCTCTTTCAACTACATTTTCTTGACCCATCCCTATATTCCTTGGCCCCTGAGCTCCCCAAAAAATGATGAATCACATTCTTCAACACATTCAATGACTGAGCATTCACAGCTCTCACAGACATTTCTCCTCAACTCAGTCCTAAATAGCTGACCCCTTTATCCTGGGACTGTGACCCCTAGTTCTATACTCACCAGCCAAGGAAAGCAGCCTTTCAGTATCTACCCTGTCAAGCTTGCTAAATATTTTATACCCATCAATGAGATGACCTCCCTTTCTTCTAAACTCCAAAGAATATAGACCCATTCTACGTAATATCCCCTCATCATTCCCTGGAGTAACATAAGGCTGTGCAATTAAATAATCCCTCCCGAAATAAATGGGGGTGATGGTGGGAGTCACAGGAAATTAAAGAAGGAAAAAATGATATCAGTCTGATATGCTGTTATAACCAGTTCTTCGTAACATTTACAATGTTGGATTACAACTGCCAATGTTAAAGGATAAAAAACACAGATTGGTGATCTATATTTCTTTTATCACTACGTTTATTTCACAAAGCAACGTTTTGAGCTTTCTTTTCCGAGCGCTAGGTAACAATTGTAGCTGGTAGAAATATAACAGTTGATCCACACAAATAAGCATAGCAAATCGATTTGACAGCTCATGATTTATGCAAATGGGTAGCTTATGCATTTCATTATAATAAGCAGGATACATCTGTATTAAAAGTGGAGAGAATAAAATTAAGACTTTTGTATAATTAAATGGGAGGCACTGCATTTCAGCCCTTCACATCTATGCAAGGTATCCCATCTGACTGGGAAAGAGAAAATATATCGAATGAAAATAGAACTATTAAAAAGCTTGGGTAATCCCAGGAATGCAACGAAAAAAGACAAGTGTCAGAAACAGTTAATAAATGCTTGATAAGCCATTTTCAAATTACTTGGTTATATAAAATACTGAAATAATTTGGCAGAATCTTCATTTATGACTATATTAAAGGATGCATATTGTTATTTCTACCAGCTCTACAATGACATTGCTCAGAGTTAAGTCAGAGGATTTGTATTTTCAAAGGGCAGGGTTTTCATGTAGGGTAATAGCCATCCACAAACTTGCATTCCTGTGTCACACTTTTTCCTCTCACTTGTTTTAATATTAACATTTAAACTGGAAGCACCAATGTAAATGATTATAATAGGAAGCCTTATTAACAGATGGAAACAGTTGATGAAACAAATTATTGAAAATGTTCTTTGGCATAAAAGTACACAAAAATTACATCACAGAAACAGGCCACTTAGCTCGAATGGCATATGCTGGTGTTTATGTTCCTCACAAGTCTCTCCGTCCTTCTTCCTCCAATCCTATAAGTATAACCTATTTCCTTTTCCCTCATGAAATTTTCCAACTTCTTTAAATGCACCTATACTACTTGCCCCAATGCTCGCCATTTTCCCCTCAGTAACTAAGATGTCTAATATTCAAAATAAGACTTCAAATAAAATTAAAATAAAACTTATTTCATAATAACATGATGAAACTTACCTATTAAGTTTTTGTTTCAAAGTCTAAACATCTCAAAAACATGGGCTTCAACTGGATAACCTCACAACATTTGGAAAGTGCTTTGAGCTATTTTTCTGTTCCGGCCATTTGTACAATTTCCCAGCATGCACCTGCACCGATAGGAGTTGAAGCACAAATGGCTTTTATCCCTCACTTCTACTAACCAAAGGAGGCCCCAGACAAATAACGAATAGCAATATCTGATGAGCAACACCTTCAATTCTTGGTTAGGATTAGAAAAGAAATAAAGATTATTTGTTGAGTGCAATGTTCTGTCACTGGCCCATCTAATTCTGTTGAAAATTCAGCAGAGAAAAGATCTCTCTCCAACAAGTTGCTTTTATAAAGATCCCAAAGTGCTTTTCATAGGGCCCACCTCCACATTATAATCAGAGCCTGAGTATATTAGCTAAATCGGAGTGGTTGTTCTGGGGCTCGACAGGCTACCATGAAAGTGCTGGAGCTTCTCAGCAGTCCAAGAGTTTAGCAGCATTATTATGTCAACAAAAACAGACAATGCCAAGCAAGTGAAGGCTTATTAAAACAATGCCAATTCATACTGGTTTTATTATACATCCCGTGTTTCTTGCTTCAGACTAAACTTTCCCCAGATGTACATACATCTACTTTATTAGTGGTGTCAGTTTACAATCCTGGGGCAGGGTTGGGGTTAGACTGGTGCCAGTAATGAGATTCACCAGACTTCATTCCAGTGATGTTGGCTCCAGCTGTTATAATGGGGCCAACACAATATGAAAGTGCACTCAGTCTCTTGTCTTTGATAAGAAGTGAAATTAGGCTACTGATTGAAGAAGAATTTGCTTCACCACAAATCTGAGGGTGAATATAAAGCATGAATTTGGTGCCAAATTAATAGTGCGAATGCAGCAATAGTCACAGCACCTTGCTTTCAACATCCTTCTCAGCATCTATTTATAAAAAGTGCTCTCAAGATTAAAAATTCACTGTAAAACAATATTAAAAACTCACATTGCCAGCTAAGCAAGAAGTAGTTGAGTCAAAAACCAACTTTTTTAACAACATATATCAACAGCAGGTCCTGTCATTTTTCACCAAAACGTTGATGGTAAATTCAATAAGAATCCGGATTAAATCTGATGAGCCAAAAACATGTGGTTATCTTGGGTTCTAGGGCCACATAGCCTATTTGAACACTAGGTAAAATGTTGAAAACTATGACACAAACCACTTTTATCATTGGATACTTCCTGGAAGACATTTCAGACCTCCTCAGAACTGTGAGCCTGTCAAACTGCTCATATTATGCTGGCAGAGGAACCCATGTGATCCTAATTAAGATACAGAAAGGTACACCATTCCTATTAATTCTATTGGAGCATTGTAGCCCAGGCAGATTGTGATGGTGCCACTGCTTGGTTTACAAAGCAAACCAATATTAAATACAAAAACAAGTGTCACTGAGTAAAATTCAAATGTTTGAAGCAGCCAATGTTTCACAATGCTGTGATAACCGGAGTTGCTGTAGTTGCCATGAGTTGACCCTGTTCTGGGTACGCTGATAACCACTAAATCAAGACATGCATTTATTGCAATGTTTTAATACCAAAAGGTTCAACAAGTGAAGCACATTGAGCACTTAATAATCAGAAACACGCACAAAAAAAAATTCTGAGGCTAGTGCAGTCAATAATGCAAAATTTTACTTCCAATTCTTTGCCAGCTCTCTCTCATATCAATGATTACCAGAAAAATAACCATAACTTGTATAATAGAACCACAGAACACTACAGCACAGAAAACAGGTTATTCGGCCCTTCTAGTCTGTGCCGAAATATTATTCTGCTAGTCCCTTTGACCTGCATCTAGTCCATAAACCTCCAGGCCTCTCCCATAATCTACCATAATAGACATTATTTCATTTACAGTGACAAGTGACTTTGAGCTCACTGTTACTCTGCCTCAATTCCAAATTCACAAATAGGGTTATACACAAATAGGGTTACACTATTGCTGCAATTCAAATTAATAAATCGATTTGCTCTTCAGGAGGTTTAGTATTCTGTCATAGCTAATACTCCATATAGAGCAATGCTTTTTAAATGAATCCTAATTGAAGATCCATAGGAAATTAATTAAAGTACAAACTATAAATTGAAATAGTTAGTATTTCATAGAGTCGTCTATGTATCCTAACAGCTAATAGTTTTGATAGAAGGAAAAAATGAAAGTAACTTGCATTTACATGGCACCTTTCATAAACTCAGGATGTCCCAAAGCGAATTTTACAGCCAATAAAAAAACTTCTAAAGTGTAGCAGCCAATTTGTGCACAGCAAGAGTCTGCAAATAGTAATGAAATAATGACCTGTTTCAGCTGTCTGTTCAGGGATAAATATTGGCCATGACACTGGAAGAACACCCCTGCTGTTCTTTGAATAGTGCCATGGGATATTACTTACATCCATATAAACAGGCAGACAGGTCCTTGGTTTAACATCTCATCTGAAAATCGGTACCTCCAATAACGTAGCACTCCCTCTGTGTTGCACTGAAGTGCAGGCCTAGATGACAAGTTCAAGTCTCAAGAGCGGGGCTTAATTAAATCCATGATATTCTCCCTCAGGAGGCGAGGCTCCTACTACAGAGTCGAGGCTGACAGACTAAAAATAAATCTAATGCAAGAATTCCTTATCCACTCTTTCCTTTCCTTCAGTAGCTTGCACAGAGCAGTAGGTAAAGTACTTCATAACTCAAAATCCCACTACTTGCTTCATTAACAGAAGGATACTTGCTTCTGGGTTGGACCACTTGCAGTATGTCAGTGCACAGCAGGTACCTTTAGGGCTGTCATCATTCTTAGCAATAGCTAAGGTTGCATTTATGTGCAGCAGATCCATGAGTTTTCAGTTAACTAATTAAAAGCACTACCACCAGCCTTGTTGTGCACTTAAACTCAGCAGACAGCATGCAGTTTGAGTTTTGGTTACATTAAATCTAATTCATTGAACTACACTAAAAAGGTATATTCTTACCTCTAAATGTAAATCTACATTTACATTGCAAACCTGTTCCATGGCAACAATGAATCAGATATATTACAACTGCTCAAGAGATTCAGGGTCAAAATATAATTGTCCTATGGTGCAGCATGTCACAAAAACGTCTATAAAGTTATTGCCATAGCCGGACCAATTTTAGCTCTTTGCCAGTGGGTGTCGAGGGTAGTTGGAATCCCACCCATTGTTGCAAAAAAATCATAAATTTAACTCTCAGACCTCATTCAAATGCCACCAGCCGACATCCTGCCTGCACAGGCAGGGCTCACGTGCTCAGGCAGGTGGAACAGGGAATCTGGGGACATTGAGCTTTGCTTATGGAGCCTGCAGGGGCGCTCTCGCTACACCAGATCCCACAATAAAAAGTACAGATCATTGTCAGCTGCTCCGCGGGCTGGTCATCTACCAACCCGGGTTGCCCTGTTGTCAACAGAACCCAACATGCAAGAATCTCGGCAGCTTTGAGCTGTCGTCCTTCCTGAAATGTAGAATCCTTAAAATTGTTCACAGCTATACCATGCCCTTTCTCTGAAGCCTCCCACTTCCCTACAAGCTGCATTTCCAAGTAAATGCTGCTGGCGAGGCACTTTTCTGCCTGTCACTTTTCCTACATGCATTGATGGCAAGTCACCATCCTCAGCTCCAATGTGCATTTGCAAAATTTACTGCACTGTAAACTCTCCAATTCTGAAATCTATTGTTCGGAACACCAATTGTCCGTAAATTTTTGAGCAGACCCAAGCAACTCTTAGCATCGTTTTAGTGGGAGTAGAAACATGGAAGATACAATATTTGGATATGTAAAACAATTTTTACTAGTGCTTTAGAATCTTTCATCACTGTTTTGTGCTTCAGGTAAATATTTCTATCTACCGTGTTTCCCAGTTGGGCATTCTAATGTCATTCTATAATTCAGAAAATTGCAAAATCCAGAAATGACTTGGTCCCAAGTATTCCGGACAGGAGAGGTTACAGTGTATTAAGTTATTATTCAAACCTTGGTTTACTATGAATTCCAGGTTTTGTGGAACTTTGCTGTCATGCTGAATGAGGTTTAGGTTGTTAAGATTACTGTTGGAATGAAAACATGTTCATTCACAAATATATTGCAGAATTTGTTGTTACTTAAGTGTCAGTTTTACGAAGAACGGAATGCAAATATCAAATTACACATTCTGCTATGAAAAATGGTTCTGTTGACAGTTTGAGAATTAATGATACACATTATAAGCAATTTAAGCAGAACACTGTATTTAAACATAGAAATATACAAAGTATCACCAACAACTACAATTCAATTTTAAAGCTATTTTAGAAATCTAACTTCCTGATGGCAATACATATTATATTTAAGTATATATTGCACCAGTCAAAAATGACAAATGCAAAAATGTTTATTTATAACAATAAATGTGCAAATTTCAGCTAGAAGGTTAGTAATAATCTTGCATACAGCTCTCTGGGGATAAAGAGAAATTGTCTTTCATGGAGCTTTCCAAGAACTGATGGTTAAATATCTTTCATAATGTCTTCTGGGATAAATGGTAATTGCTGCCAATCCCATGCCCTCAGCACCACAAAAAAGCTCCTACTGCCATCAGCAAAAACATCACCTATTTCCACCCCACAGCAGTCCATCTGCCAATGAAACCCTCATTTCTGCCTTTGGCATTTCCATTCATTACTTCCAAACCCTGTTCTGGCTTATATCCCATCTTCCATCCTTGCTAATTAAGCTTCATTCAATACTCTGTTACCCATAACCTAGCCTGCACCAAGTTACGTTCACCCATATTTCTTGCCCTTGCTGACTTAAATTAGTTCCTGGCTCTTTACACTTATAAATTCTCATCTCTTCATGGCCTTACCCTTCCCAACCGCCACCAGTGCTGCAAAGCACTTTCCTAAACACTATTTTTCTGATGCCAACCTCTTATACATCTTCTAGTTTCTTCATACCACCATTAATAACTGTACGCCTAGCCACTTAGTTCCCACTCTGATTCTCCACCTGCTCCCCCATTTGATTCCTTCAATAACCTCCTGAAAATCCACTGCTCCTAATATCTCCTTCTTTAGCTTGGCCCCCACTGTTTCCTAAATCTTTACGAAGTACTTGGGACATTTTTCACATTAAAGGTGCTATATAATTTTCAGGATCTCTCCTGAGACGGATAATAACGTTCTTTGCAGTGGATAGCATCTGCCTTTTATGGTCTTCTGGAATCAATGATTTCACAGACCTCTCTTACAATGGACAATAAATATCTTTCATAGACCTCTGCCGGGTTGGATAATAAACATGAAAAAACACATCAAGAAGTTCAAACAACAGAATTCTTTCAAAATACAAGCACAGGTAGAGAAAGCAATTTAAAAAGTCAAAAGAATTTTAGTTCTATAAATTGGAGCATAGACCATTTGAGCAAGAAGGTAATGATGAATATGTACAAGGTCATAATTGGCATGCTTTGTGCAGTTTTGGGTGACACATTGTAGAAAGGGCTTTAACATCATAGGGAGAATCAAATGTATAATCAGAGAATCAGGATTATAACAGAGACATGGAATAATAGTTATAAAGAGAAATTTGAAATGTTGGGGTTATTATCACTGAAGCAAAATGGAGATTTTTAAAGCAGCTTTCAAAATTATGAAGGATAATCATAGATTAAACAGGGAAAGGCTCTGTCTCTGGTTGGGGAGTCAGTGACTGGGGATGAATAGTAAATGGTAAGGGCAGAACAAAGGCAATAGTGATGTGCTGCTCCAGCAAATACCTGGTAAAGGCTCAATGGACCAAATGGCCACCTTCTGTGTTGGAAACTTTTATGGTTCTCTCTCTTTTGGTTCAATACCAACTCTCTTTCCTGGATCTCTTATTGCTATGTTATCATATATAACAGATGTAGTAATTAGCAGAAACTAGTGCATACTAAAAATTTCTACAATGGTTACTTTTTTCCCCACATTGCAAGTGACCAAACTTAAAAATCTTTGAGGCATCTGAAGTCCTGAAAGGTGATATGTAGCTGCAAATCTTTGTTTACTTGCCAATTCATTCAATAGCACAGAAACACCAAGACAAGCATATATAAGTAGAATATAATTGTTGTAGGAAATGCCTATCTTCTATCTGACTGCAACCAAAATGGAAGACAACTTTTATGGGAGCATTATTATAATACTTTAAATTTCCTCCGTTATATGTGTCCTCCTCCCCAATTTTCTTTGGTTCATTGGTTTAATTTCAGTACAGAGGTGCATGTGAGCATAATGAGCAGCTTTTTGCTCCTTTTAGATGATGTTGGAAGATCCCATGGAAATAATGTTACTTGTAATTGATCAGTTGGAAATTGGCTAGGGACAACCGGAAGACTTTTCTCGCTTGTAATTTATGAGGAAGGAGGTGAGAATTTTATAATGCTGTGCTGTACTGTGGGGATTTGGAGGTTACTTATGGATAATGAATGATTATATTGTCTGAAGCCTCAGGTTACTTCCTCTAGCTAGTTCGCCAACAATTATCTGGTGAGTGATTCAAGAATACCCAAGTTGTATTCTCGCTGATCTTATTTTTAAAAAGACATATGTCGCATAAGTTGACAGAAGAGACAAAGCGCATCCCCAAGGAAATTATTTTAAAATTGAGCTTTTAAGCAATTCTCAATTGCTTAGCAAGAGGCAAGAAGTTTTGCTGACTTTATAAAGCTTACTGAACTGAAAAAGAAATTGAAACAAGGAACAGCCATTATTGAATTAACAAATACACAGCAAAGTTGTGATATCAGAGTGTTTTTTCTTGATGGGGGCGGGGGGCGGGGGGGGGCGGGGGGGGATGGGGGGGGGGTGGAAATCGAAGATGGTTGGTGGGAAAATATTTACTGCAGAAGAGTAAAATCAATTAATTTTACATTATCTGGGATTCAACTGAATTTCAGGACAGCCACAACGCAGCGCTTGCATTCTTTCGATATCTAAAGCGGTTAATGGCTGGCAACAAGATACATTGATGTTGTTCGGAAACACTGATCACCTCAGTTTCTGGTGCTTTTGTTTTACAATCTAAAATATATGGTTGAAAATAGACTTTTCATACATGAAAAAGGTCTATTCAGCCAAGTGAAACTTAACAATATCTAATCTGGAATTGTGAAATTCCATATTAAACAGTAATATGGCAAGACCAGTACAGACAGATTTATTGCAATATCTAAAACCCATAGTAATCATATTATTTGTCCTCTAGTACTATAAAAATTTAACTGGGTGCATCTGACAGATCAACATAAATTGGTTAAAAATCACAACACAAGAGGCCAAGTTTAAAAAAAATACCTACACTATTAACAAGCAACAAAATAAAAACTCACTGTCCTTTTTTTCCCATCTATTTTTTTCCTGAAGGTAGTGACTCACACAGCCACATGGGCACCAACAGATCTCTGAGACTTCAACCATGAAGCTATAAGTCTTCCATCATAACTGAACTAAGGACTTAGGCCCGGAGCTGTAAATCCCGGCCAAAGAGTGGCAGAAGGAGTGGAAGATATATGGCTGTCCCCTTCTGATACCACCATGACTAGTTTTGACCAATACTGCTATTGGTTCACTTTTTATAAATGAAACACTTGAAAATAAATCCTATACTCATACTGGAACGAAGAAAATTTGGCATAGAGAGTTGGGGGGGGTGGGTGGGTGGGGAACTTAAATTCTCTCTGGGACAGAAATCTCCCCAATATGCATCAAAATAAAGGGAAAAACTTTTAAGGTTTGAAAAAGAAACCTCATGGATATGAAATATCAGACTGATGGTCAATTTGCCAAAATCAAGCATAAGCCTAGATGTTCTTCCACTCATCTATATTCCACCATACAAACACCTAATAAAAGAACGAGAAGGTCCTTCCAGCCCACCCGCTCACTCACGTCAAGGGGTCCCAGAGCCCAGTGGGGGAAGGGGCGGGGGTGGGGGACAGTGTTCTGTCAGGCAGCAAGGAAAGATTTGACATGTTCCGGGGCTGGGGGGGTGCGTAGGAAGAGATGCCTCCAATGTGTGCAGGGCACCCTAATGAGGTGCGCCCCCTTTCCTTCCCACCTTTGTTCAACTCTAGCCTTTGAAATCAGCCTGCCCACGCCAATCATATTATGTCGTGGGCCGCATATTGTTCAGGTCAACTGGCTTCTTAACAAATTATCTAATGTATTATGGAGGTGAGCACAAGGATGGGTGGGAAGCTGGTGAGCGGGAAGATGGTGGGCTAGCCACCCGGCCTATCTTACATGACCCCGCCTCCTTCCCCACCCCCCTCCCACTGCCTAAAACACACCTGGTGGGGTGAGTAACATCCAGCCCAACATTTCAGGCCTCTGACCTTTTCTCAGTTCTGGTGAAGGCTCACTGACCTTTCATCAGAACCAAGCAAAAGTCAAAGACCTGAAATGTTAACTCTGTTTCTCTTCACAAATCCTGCCTGACCTGCTGCGTATTTCCAGCATTTTCCGTTTTTATTTGAGATATACAGCTTTGGCAGTATTTTGCTCTTGAATTGGTGAAATTCAATTTGGCTAATTTTGGTAAAGTGCGAAAACCTGAAACTGGCCAGTTTAATTCTTTGACATTTTTCTCCCCCAAAGACTAACTGCTTACTTCTCATCAAGTCACTATTCACTGGAGAGGCTATTAATATGCATCATTATGCAAATTTGGATGTAATTAATTAAGTATTGTTCTTCAGAGAATGCTTCTATTATAATCTAATTAGGTTCAGCCGGTATTCTTGGCATCTAATTTACACCGACACTTGCTATTTCCGAGTCAACATTCTGCACCATGTCCTCCAGCAGCCGTCAATTCATCATCAAGACTTCACAGTTCAGCACCTTGTCCCAAGTGCATTACCCTGATAGGAAACTTCAGAAACACCAAAACATGTACATTTTCTTCATTCACTATAAGGCCAATAAAACCAGGTTTAAATGACAGTTGGAAAAACTGTTAAATAAAATTAAATACTGCAAATCCAGTTGCACTCGAGTTATTCAAACTAAGCATTTATTTACTAAAAAATATTAATTGCAATAGAATGGCCTTCAAGAGAAGTGCAAGAAACAAGGCTGCTTTTGCCGGGAGTACTGACAGATACAAAGATGGATCATAATTTGGCACAGTTTAAGCATTTGATTTATGGCAGAGATACATGCCGAATGGCAGAAAAACTTAGTTTAGGCCTCTTGAAACTGATGCCACCCCCGCTACTGGCATAACTGCAGTGGGGACACGGAAGGGTGAGTAGGCTTTGGGCAGGTCGCCTGCACCTTCAAAACTGTCGGTGAGGGAGCATAAAAATAATTTAACCCAAACTGGCAAGTGAATATACTTTAAATACCTCAGACGTTAACCAACCTCTAATAATTTAAATGGGTATTTAAAGCATTTCCAACTAAGCATCATGGTATTCTGAAATTTTAAAAAAGGTTAATTTAAAATATACAATGGTTGTAAATTTTCCACATTGACAGAAGCATTTAGGTTCTTCATAAGCTAATGAATTATTAACACACATTTACCAGTATGGATCGCAATAATTGAGCTGGTTGACGACAATACAAGTAATAAGACTAAGTAAGTCTTATTAAGTAAGTAAGGCTATAATAACAGGCCGCTTGTCACCACCTTCTCAAGGGCAACTAGCGATAGGCAATAAATGCTGACTCAGTCAACGAAGCCCACAACCCGTGAATGAATAAAAAATATTAAATAACTTAAAAGGTGTTATGTCATTTATGTACCCTCTACATGAATGTATAGCTGCTAACCTTTTTTCATTAATTCACAGAACATGGGCTTCGCTGGCTAAGCCAGCATTTATTGCCCATCCCTAGTTGCCCTTGAGAAGGTGGTGGTGAGCTACCATCTTGAACCGCTGCAGTCCATGTGGTGTAGGTACACCCAGGGTGTTGTTAGAAAGGGAGTTCCAGGATTTTGACCCAGCAACAGTAATATATTTCCAAGTCAGGATGGTGAGTGACTTGGAGGGGAACTTCCAGGTGGTGGTGTTCCCATCCATCTGCTGCCCTTGTTTTTCTAGATAGTATTGGTTGTGGGTTTGGAAGACGCTGTCTAAGGAGTCTTTGTGAATTCCTGCTGTGCATCTTGTAGATGGTACACACTGCTGTTACTGTGTGTCAGTGGTGGAGGGAGTGAATGTTTGTGGGTGTGGTGCCAATCAAGCGGACTGCTTTGTCCTGGACAGTGACCAGCTTCTTCAGTGTTGTAGGGGTTGCACTCATCCAGGCGTGTGGGGAGTATTTCATCACATAGTAAAGTACAACAGGTCAGTGCCCATCTCTAATAGAGGTGTACAAAATTAAGAAGATTTCTTATAAGATAAATGGGAACAAAACTAATCAAACCATTCGGTAATGTCGAGTACAATCACTAAAAGAATGAAGAGAGCAAGTAATGCAACATAACAAGGCCCATTCTGCATCCATAAAACAAGTATCAGGTCCTGATATTTCATATTGCAATTTGGACTGGAAGCACATGAAAAACTGGATGCAAGTCACTTTTAAGTATTTGGCACTCCTGCCTGAAACAGGAGTTAAACTCTAACAATGCAAAATCAGGCTCCTACACAGATTATAGGATGCCAAATAAATAATCGGCTACAGTTAGATGCAGCTGGCAGCACGCTTACTCCACATGTTACTCCACATGGTCGTTTCAGGTTTTGGATGGGTTAAATGGCAGACCTTAAAGGGTTCACTGGAGGCTGTTCAAAATGACTCAGAGATCTTCTCTGTTTAGTTTGTGCTCCTCCTGGGCCCACAAAAGTACACCGACCTGCACTATTAATCAGGATGCAAGAGAGCATAATGCTGTGCAATCTTTAACAGGTGCTGGCAACATAACTTGGGTCGGTTGGCTCTGTATCTTTTTAAAGAAGCACTGGTACCAAATCAGTGCCTGCAGCATAAACATCTTGAACACTGCTCATGTTCAAGCTTCACAGACGTGCGTATTTAAATACAACACATCAAATAGTATATAGTATCCAAAACTGTCTAAATAACCAGCAGATCCCTAGAGCTCTCTGACAAGTCCATTGCACAATAAATAAGGAAATGCAGACTCATTGTTTGATGCTTCATCTTTCTGTGGCAACTCCTGACCATCGAAATACACAAAGAGGAAGAGAATGACCCACCTCCATGTACATCATATACAGTAAATACCTGTCTCAGTCATTATAAACTTCTGGAACATTTTACAAAGCAATTAAGTAGTTCACAGAGCTGACTAAAGCAAAACATAAAACCCAATTGGAGTCTTCAAATATTGGCAATGAGCCAATCAGAATATATTAAACATCTGCGACATTAAACATCACTAGAACCTGGCACATTTCACATGCCACTCCAAGCTCACTTATCACACATGCAGCTGGAGAGCATCACTCAGCAGCCTTTATGCAAGCAGCACACTCTCTGTAGCCTTGTTCCTTATGTGCACATCAAAGAGCCAAGAGAAGCCCAAGGTAACCAGACGGGCCATCCTCTGTGCCTTAAATCTTTCAGACACACCTACAATACATGGCATGTAAGTTTCAATACAGCAGCTGCTGGGAATCACATTTTGGCTCAAGTGGACCAGTCAGGAACCATCCATACCCTTCAATAATTCACATCTGATTACATTATCCAGCTTCATGGGATTAATTTTTATCATTTCATGGGCAGATGAGTAACAAACCAGCCAATTGCATTTTCATAATTGATTGCCAAAAGGGCTTTGTAACTTTTGTCTTAAAAGAAATAAAACTCTGAAAGGTATTTCAAAGGAGATGTTTTTGCCTTTCCTTCTAGTTTCACACCTTTCAAATGAGTTGCATCTTTTCTCTCCCCAAAATGGCAGTTCACAAAATCAAGCTGGAGAATGTACAATGGCATGAGAGAGAGAGAAAAAAAGGGCCTAAATTTAACATTTTGTGGGTACCATCCTCATCACAAATCAAGTCTGCACCAGAAATCTTTGAGTTCAGTGCCAGTGGTCACTTTTGTAAGCAGACACTGCATTCCCACTATCAGGAGTTTAGCTTTACTCCCACTATCAACTCTCTCAGTCTACTTTACTGAGTATTGTAATCTCATCCGCACACGAGACAGTGGCACCATGATTGCTCCAGTGAGATAATGCTAATTGCAAACTAACAAAGGAATTATTTTGCATTTAATCTGGGATTGAATAGGGTGAAACTCAAGGTGAATTTCAACCTATAATTCATAACAGTCCTCATAACACTGCAAATGAAACACAGGCTATTAGGTGGAATGCTAATCTCACTTTGCTGGTTATCAAATCTTTCAAATTCATCACTGTTAAACTCAAAGTGAATGTCAATTCCAAGTTACTGCAGACTGCGTGTTCCAAGTGAAACAGGAAGGCCAATCAACTTGAGCACTGATCTGACCCCTGCTCTCCAGGTTTTGGGACTGGCCAGTTGAACCGCCAGTCAAACTCAGAACCATTATCCTGGGTGAAGGCCTTACTTGCAGCTACCCACCGATGAGCTCACATTAATGAAGTCAGTCCATTATACTATATCCAACTTACTCCCAATAATGTTAATAAACTTCAAAATGTCAAGCTGGTGCTATGTAAGAAACACCATTTGTCTCCAATTCTCATTGCTAGAATGTGCATTCTGAGGACATAACCACATTAAGTTAAAAATAATTTAATTGCAACACCCTATAAACCATCAGAATATCCTCAGAGTCAAAAATCTCGAAATTCCTAACTTTTCATGATATGGCCTCTTGGTATCTCTTTCCAAATCTGGTAGCCCAGTATTTTTCAAAGGGATATAATAGATCCTGCTGTAAATAATAGCATAAATTGTGTTTTCCCATTTCCATTTTTGTTTTATTTCATTTGCAATGATGGCAGTGATCAAAAGCTACTCTACACATGGATACGTTAGGGGGTATTAATTCCATCGATACTGTGCCCTGATCAGCATCAAAATTCACCTTTTCACAAGTACACATGAACTACATTTTGATAGTGCAGACAGCACGCACTATTTATCACATTTATCAACTCCAGGTTCAATTCAACTCGATGTTCAGAAATTGGTGCAAAGAGGTGCAACCAAAGTTTTCAAGAATTCAATTTGAGAGGCTGAAGGCTTGAGCAAATGAATTCTCTTGGGTCAAAGAAAAATGCTAGGAACTCCTACAAAGCAGAAGAAACTGGTCAGGTTTACATTATAGGAATAGCATACGCACACCAGGGCAGAGGTTGTGATATAGATGCATTTAAGGGGTCACTAGGTAAGTATATGAGGGAGAAAGAAATAGCATATGTTGATAGGGCAGGATGTAATAGGGTGGGAGGAGGCTCACATGGGGCGTAAAAACACCAGCATAAGCCAGTTGGGCCAAATATAATATTTCTAAGTACTAAAATTAAGATGCACCCCACATGAACGGACTTTGGAGGTGACAAGAGTGTCAATAAACCTAGTAAAAACAAAGATATTTCAAACAATTTTTAAATATATTGATTTCCCTTACTAGTACTCACAAACAAAAATAAACCTAATTAAGTAGAACATAAAAAATAACATGCTTTCTCCTAGATGTGTCTGTCTGATCTCCACATCTTCTCTTCTAATCCTTACCTAAAGTGAATGGCCTTACAGTTTCTCACATGAAACTTCATCTTCCATAGCTTGCCCATTCACTTAAGCATGTCAGCTGCAAGCAGGGATATACAATTCTCTAAATGTTAATGAAGTGGATTAAGGAATAATCAGTGATGTAGTTATTAATGCTGCTTCTGCAGAATTAATCTTCAGCTACTGGAAAACATATAAACAATGCCCTAGAGTTCACTCTTCCTTCATTTCATTATTTTAGTGTTTTGCAAGTAAATGAAACTATGTGAATAAGTGTGTAGAGATCTACTATTCTCTGACCCACATAAGAACATTATTATTTTGCATGAGCTGAGCAACTAAACAAGAGAATGCACATGTAAATAGGACAATTTATTCACTCAACAGGTCACATTCCTCAGGCTGACAATGTCCGCTGATTAAGTCACATTTTACCTGTTTTATAATATCCTGTCATTTAAGAAAAAAAGTGCAATCACTGAAGAATGTGCAGTGATAGCACTGTCAAAATGATGTGAATTATTTATCTTTGATTTTTTTAATATATAGGTGCTACATATTCAGTGTCCATAATCACATGTGTGACATGTCAATGAAACTGAAGCTACTGCTTGATAACTGAAAAACCTTTAATTTTCAAGAACTGAATATAGGATTCTGGTTATAAAGGTTTTGTTCATAAATGCAAATAAGTCCATGACAATTTCATTGATGTGTAACATATATATATTCATGTGCAACATCTATATTAAAACTCTCACATCTGTGTGCACTTGTCAGATTTTGCCTTTATAAGTTTCTGTCAACAGTTACAACAGAACTTACCTGTGCAAACTTATCAAACTGTAATTACATTCCCTCTTCAGTGGATACCCCATATCTTGAGAGATCAGCTAGTTTAAATATAATTCCCAGAGGAGTGGGTTGCCACGTGGGTTTTACAGTGCTTCAATATCTATGTACCGATCATTTATCTTTGGAGTGTTATCATTTCTCCGTAAACCTGGAGAAAAGCTGTCACTAACATCTTTAATGCTTTTGTACAAAAGGTCAATTTTTTATGTTGTAAATTATTAAGTGCTAAGTACAAAAAAAAATCATCATTTTGTGTACTACACAATCTCTTGCATCAGACAATCAGTATCCACCTAGTTCTCATTTTTCCATTTGACAAGACAGCTGAGGTCAGGAATAAAAGCAGAAAATACTGAAAATGCTCAGCAGGTCAGGCAGCATACTTGGGGAGTAACAGAGTTAGCCTTTCAGGTCGATGATGATCCTTCACTATTGCAGCTGCCACCTTTCAGGTAAACTTAAAAGGTGTCCTGGCGCTATTCAAAAAAAAGAGGGAATTCTCCCCAGTGTTCTGGTAATATTTATTTTTCAACCAATATCACTTAAACAGGATACTTCGGACTTAACTTTATTGCTGCTGTGAGACTTTGTTGTGTGAAAGTTCCCTACAATGCCAACAGTGACTACACTCCAAAAAGTACTTAACTGGCTGTGAAACAATTGAGAACATCCTATGTTGTGAAATGTGCTATACAACTGCAAGAATTCCCTTTCTTTTCTGTGCATGCTTTTATATGATCTTGCAGCTCACTAGTTTTTTTTTAAATAGACTTGCAATTATACAGCTCTTCTCATGACCACTGGATATCCCAAAGTGCCTTGCAGCCAATGAAGTACTTTTGAAACAAAAACAAAAATACCTGGAAAAACTCAGCAGGTCTGACAGCAACTGCGGAGAGGAACACAGTTAACGTTTCGAGTCCTTATGACTCTTCATCAGAACTAAGGAAAAATAGCAAAGAGGTGAAATATAAGCTGGTTTGGGGGGGGTGGGTGGGTGGGTGTGTGTGTGTGTGTGTGTGTGTGTGTGGACACAGGTAGAGTTGGATAGAGGGCCAGTGATAGATGGAGGCAACGGAAAGATTGCCAAAAGATGTCATAGACAAAAGGACAAAAAGGTGTTGACGGTGGTAATATTAGCTAAGAAATGTGCTAATGGTGACATTAAGGGTAGAAAACAGGAGGAGCAAGGGACAGATAGCCCTAGTTGGGGGTGGGGTGGGATGGGGGGAAGGGATCAAAATAGGCTAAAAGGTAGAGATAAAACAATGGATGGAAATACATTTAAAAATAATGGAAATAGGTGGGAAACGAAAATATAAATTATTGGAAAAAGGGGGATCGGAAAGGGGGTGGGGATGGAGGAGAGAATTCATGATCTAAAGTTGTTGAACTCAATATTCAGTCTGGAAGGCTGTAAAGTGCCTAGTCGGAAGATGAGGTGCTGTTCCTCCAGTTTGCACTGAGCTTCACTGGAACATTGCAGCAGGCCAAGGACGGACATGTGGGCATGAGAGCAGGGTGGTGTGTTGAAATGGCAAGCGACAGGGAGGTCTGGGTATTTTTGAAGTTGCGTTTGAAGTAATGTAGGAAATGCAGTAGCCAATTAGCACACAGCAAAACCCACAAACAGGAATGTGATATTGACCAGATAATCTGTTTTTTGTAATGTTGGTTGAGGGAAATATATTGGCCAGGCCCACAGGGACAACTCCCATACTCTTCTTCAAAATTATGCCATGGGTTCTTCTACATCTACCCAAGCAGATGGGGTCTTTATTTAACTTCTCATCCGAAAGACAACACATCTGACAGTGTTGCACTCCATCAGCACTGCACTAGAGTGTCAACCTAAATTTAACTTAACCTAAAAATGGACTAGTACCAACATAGATACAAACTGAATTCATCTTGCTCTCCCATGTTAATGTTCTTTCTTTAAGACTGGTATTGCACTCACCAAGAAACCCCGCAGAAGCCTGTGAATTGGCAACTGGCAATAGGTAAGAAAAATAATTGAAAGATTCAACTTAATTCAGTAAAGGGTGTTCTTCTTGGACCAAGGCACTTTGCTAGAACATATTAAAGGAGGTTAATTCTATATTACATAATTGGGCTTTACCTGATGTCATAATGTCTTGTGCTACACAAATGCTCTCCACCCACATTTTTTTCCTTTCAAATATAGGAATCAATATTAGATGCACAAATTGGAAAGGAAAAATAGTGCTTAGGGTTAGATGGCTTAATAAAGTGAGTTGGCTTAATAAAGTGAGTTACAGTTAGCAGGTGAGTTACTTTAGTGAAAGATAATAAATGTTGAGCTGTGATCTCCTGCTTAACTGTAAGTGAACTTAAACCATTTCACTCATCCTTAAATTGAAGATTATACAAAGCAATAGCTGACTGGGATTAATATATTGGAGCTATGTGCATGACCATTCATCAAGTTTATTAATACAACCCCTGTTTATGTTTTCATTTTATTGCAATAAGTTAGCCATGCCACTTGGCAGAGAAACAATGTTGAATTTTACAGATTGAATTTCTTTTCTGGAGGCGAGGGGAGGGGCCATTGGGAGGGAGACAGGGTATGAATTTTTGTGGCAATCAAAATAGAGCTGACAAATAATAAAAGCAAAATACCACGGATGCTGCAAATCTGAAATAAAAATAGCAAGTGCTAGAAAAACTCAGCAGGTCTGGAAGCATCTGTGGAGAAAGAAATGAGTTCATGTTTCAAGTCCAACATGACTATTCTTTGGAACTAAAGAAGAGTCATAAACATATTCTCTCTCCACAGATGTTGGCAAACCTGAATTTTTTCAGCACTTTCTATTTTTATTTCATATCAGTGCCGACGCCACTTAAAATTTGTACACTTTCCCCTCCATGTCAGAATGCAACACTCTCAGGCCAAAGTTAACACAAGAGAGAAACTGATTTGACCTACTTTTAATCTGTTATACAAGTCTACCTTTAAGTCAGAAATGTATTTTCTAAGGCATTTGTATGGATCATTCCTTTGTCTCTTATATTAATTAGACTATTAGTGATGTTATAGATAACGTTGAGCTAAGAATTTATTCACAACAAGAAATAGAGGATACTGCACAAACTGGTTTAGAAACTTTTTTCCAGAAGGAGGCAAAGATTGTTCTGGTCTTTGTACTTTCTCTTCAAATTACAACACATACCAAAACAGGTGGTTTAAAAGTTATTTCCTTAAGGTTTAGTTTCTCCAACTACCATTAGCTGGGACAAATGAATTGACCACACCTGGGACGCCCCTCTTCCCCCAACCAAACTAGGGATAGACAATAAATGCTGGCCTTCCCAGTGACAGCTATGGTCAAAAAACAATTATCACATGTGTGAGGCCTATAAAAACATACAAGTAACCAGTATCAAATTAACAGCATTGTGAAAAAGCATCTCTCTCATATTTGATGGTCTCTGGGATTAAAATGGTTTGCTGCGGTTTCCCCATTTTCACTGGCAGCTTTACTTAAAGTAAATGTGGAACACCATAAAATTTACAGTTCTACTTATACTTAAATTCGTAATAATAAACTAGATCCTTCACAAATGCACCCTCAAACCTAGAGTTCAACATTATTCTACACCAGGGACAAACCCCACTGAGAGCCTTTCACCAGTGCAACTCTACAGTAGTTACCCTATAAGGCCTAATCTTGCTTAGAAATGACAGCTAGCTGAGCTGTACGGCATTTGTGCATCACGTAGAGAATGGTGCCCTTGTTATCTGTGCTGCCCCACTGTGACCACACTGCAAGAGCACAGCACAGACTCTTGCTTGAGTGGTACCTGGGGTGAACTGGACCGGAGTTTCTCCAATGACAAGTATAAAACCAGGATTGTGATCGTATATTTCAACAAAGAAATGAGCTGCTAAGCTACAGCTGATACACTGAGACAAAAAACATCATCCACTCAAAGAGCTGCCCTTTTCAAATCTCCTCCTGCCTCTTGTCTGCCTTTCAGTCGGCTCACTCATGCATGCTGACCCCATTCCAGATCCTGAAGCCACTCTAATTGTAGCTTTGACACATTGCCCTGTATCGGAGTGACAGATGATTTTTAGAATGTAGCATTCCTCCATAAAGTCCTCTGCAAAGTGCTCCAAAGACAAGAACAGCAGGGGGATTTTCACAGTGCGACTCCTGTATTATAACAGCACTCTGCTGAATAACCCATTAGAACCTTTAGTGTCAGTCCTTCATTTAGTCAGCAAGCAGGCTGCTCTAAAGACATGTAAAATGCAAACTATTCCCTTCAATAGATGTTGCATGTGCAATGTAGACTTGCTAATTCTGCTACATTCTTGTCTGCACATGCTGCTGATTTCACTCAAAGTGAGTGGCTTTGTGCCTGATACAATTATATAAAATGCTGCACAGGCCATCAAGGATGCAGCTTCATCATAGCTCACCATGAGTTTTCAAATCAAGGACCGAGCGATATGTGAATTTTAAACAAATAACTAACATCTTACTGCAGAAGGTAACGCAAAATGGAATGCTTCAGGAATAAAATGAAGTACAAAGGAGGTTAAACAGCTCGGCAACACAAATCTGCACTTACACTGTTTCTCTTTGCATGTGTACTTTCAGTTATGGTTCAAGAATAATGGGCCATGACAATAGAGTGTTTGGTAAGTGGAACAGATGTAATCCATAGTTTTAAATCCACAGCTTTAAAGCAATGTTACAATAAAGAAAGCCTCATTCAAAAAAAAAAATTGGCAGAACTTGTTTATTCCAAGTAATTCTACACAACCAACCATTTCCTACATTACAACAGTCACTGTTAAAAGTACTTCAGTGGTTTAAAAACTTTTTGGCACATGAAGTTGTGAAATATGTTAAATAAATGCAACTTTTTCCTTTCGTTCTTATCTGAACTCAAAATTGTTGTAACCTAGGAAGGCTACTAGAAGGTATATTTAATTCTAATTACAGGCTAGACCAACAGATCAATATGAAGTAAAAATAATTAGTATAATAACCATTCTTACTGTAACAACTTCTTTAAATTTAAAACATCCAGGAACTATCAAAGCTAAAAGAGCAACATCAGAAGGTTTTATTCTGATATACTGCCTGAGGAACAGCAATTTAAACGAGACAGATCAGAACAAGAGTATGCATTTACAGATAAGATTCTGGGGTCACACTGCAAACTCTGTGTGACCTTTGTATTCAAATCTGGGGCAATCATTCAGACCAAGAAAATCATTTGATTAACTGCATAGGATTGCACTGCGCAGAAAACACTTTTACTTTATTATTTGGAAGTTGCTCAGTGAACCTCCCTAACCAAAAGCTCTTGCAGAAAAAGACATTCTTGATATTGTTCATTTCAATGAGAATTGCGATGTAACATGCCTTAAAATTCTACTGCTCAATTTCAACTCATGCAATAACCCTTAAAATATGGAATTTGAAATGCCAATGAGTTAATGTGAACATCTGATTCAAAACTTCTGCTTAGAACTTTTTAATAATGCTTTGAGGCAAAGTGCATAGGGGTCTACAGAAAAATGTGAAATCCTGCATTTTCATCATTCTCACAGTGCCTTATTAGGATTCTATAAGGTTTCCCTCTTTGTTAACAAGGATTCTACACCAACCACCCCCTACTGACAGAGCCTTGATTTTCTCTTTGTGCTCTGCAACTCAATTCTGCGCACAAAGTCATGAGTAATGTTTCACATGTGCACAGCTGCTATTCTCCGCCCAGTGTGCAGTGTATTAAGAATACATTAAACAGATTTAAACAAGCATAGTGCACACTTGCCCCGGGTTGGTGTACATTTCATTGTCTGCACATGTGAGGAATGACTAGAGGGGAGCACAAATCAAATTAAATGACCTTTCTTCTGCTTTTTTGAATTGTACTAGTGACTGGCCTTCTGTTCCAGCATCAAAACAACACAATAATGTCTGTTGGATAAAATGCATTAATATGTATACGGATAATTGATCCAAAAACTGGTATGACATAGAATTGGGAAACAGGGGCTGATAGTAACCATGTTTCCTTTTACTTGCGCAAACAATCTAAAATTGACATTTCTTAAGCAATCAGGTTGCTCTTTTTAATTCAGTATGGATATCAATTTAATCACTCTAGCAAAATCACAAAGCAACAAAAAACAGAAACCAATTTGAATTTTAAGACATTATGCAAACAGTCTTCTAAGAACAACGTATTTCAGGCAAAGGGATCTTCTAGAAACTAATTTCTAAGCGCAGGGGGGTGGGTAGAGAAGGGAGGCAACTTCCATCTGCCCGAATAAAAACAATATTTTGGTGGCGAACAAGCATGAAGGTGTGAGTTAATTTGGAGACATTCTCAAGGTTCATCACACAAGTGCTGACCTGAAACATAAATCCTTAGTTTCCCACCTCATCCTGACCCTACTCAGTGACATCAAATCTATCACTTTGTGTGTGTTCATTCCTGTGTTTACATGAGGTCAAAACTATTGGGCTGAAGGGCATGACATAGCATTCCAGTGCTTCAAGTTGACAGTTAGACTATAAAAACAACAACACACATCACTGTGGGAACTCACACAGCAACCACATGTATTGAAAATGCTGAAGTTGAAATAATTTGGGAAAGTACTAAAATTATTGTGCCCTCTTTATCTTCATACCAATTTGCAGTTACTTACTTCAAATTTTTTGTGTAAATGTACAATCAATGAAATTTGCTCATTTAGCACCAGTAGAACCACAAGAACAAATACTACTCCAAGCATTTGAAAGTAGAGTAGACCCCACTAAGCATTCTGTTGGTAAAAGACAAACACTCTGGCATCCTAACAGCCCAATCTGTGATTCTCTCTCCATAAAAGCTCCCCCATCATTGATTTAATGGCTAACTCACTGATTGCAGAGAGCATCATCTTGCCATTGAGGATGCATTACCTTTTCACACTCTGTCCCTGACTTCCAACATCAACCCATTGTACTGCTTTCAACGTGTAACCTTCAAAATATTTCAAAGATAGTGGTTCTATTAGGAAGCCTGCAATGCAACATAAAATTTACCTCAGCAAACCCGAGCGAAAGATTTAAAAAATGCACCACAGGGGCCAGGAAGAATTGCTTTTTTTGTGAGGTGCCTCACCTGCACAATGCATTCCTGCCAATTACCAGTCTCACTAACCAGTTTACTCATCTACTCCTTTTCATCGACTTCAGTTTCAGACAAAACTAGAGCTCCTTGACATACCACAAAAGCTCATGTCTCAATGCACAATTGAAAAACCACATAAAACATTTTCTCTATGCAAATATTCCCGATTCACAGTTTTATTCCAAGAATTCAGTGCATCATTAATTAAGAGCACAGCTGCAAAACCCTTTTTTGTGGGTTTGGTAACACTGCCATTCAATCTAAAATTACTTCCAGGCCATGGACAATTGGCATCATTTTTCCAGAAGTATTAAGAGCAGATTTTTTCTTTATACAAAATTGATCAATTTTCCACTTTTTTGTGCTGTTTGCTTTTTTGGAAGGAAAAGAAAAACGAGTCCCCTTTGTACTCTTGTAGGGGGGAAAAACAATTATAGATGGCCACTTTCTGAAACAGGAAAAATCTCTCAATTACCAAGGCGCTAAAATAGGTTTTTAACTACCATTAGAAATACTGATGATAGTTAAAAGCCTATTTCACTGTTTTATTGAAGCATTTAGTGTACCTCATGTCACAATGAAATTGCCTGCTTCAAGCTGTTAGTCTACAAAGCTATGCATACAGTACACAAATCTTCATACAGGAACTATAAACCAGCCATTGTTTGCGTGTATGTATGGCTGTTTACATATATAAAAGACAAAAAGTAGCTTGAGCACCGCAGTTCATTGGTATTATAACTCATTGGAGCCACGTTTAACCTGCAAGAACTGGTAGGTTGGGTGCGGGCAAGAGGTGAAACATTTGTAAATCTCAATCCCGACCCTCAATCCACCCATTTAAGGCTGTAACAGAGGTGGATCAGGAGAGGGTAGTCAATCTGCTAACAGCGGGCCAGTCAGTCAGTAAAATCTTCAAAGACGGCCGCATACCTCCATTTTGTTTAAACCGGATTTTTAACTGTTTATCCATTTTCACAGGGTTTCTCAGGCTTGGTAAATATGGCTCATTAAAGGAGGCAGGAAGAGCAGGACCCAATGACCCCACTAAACATTCTTTGCTGTGCATGACCCATTTATTTCAATGTGTGGTACTTATAAATTTTAACAGCATTTGTCTTAAAGGAGACTGCTTGTGAGGCATGCACGGTGCCTTCATGATTGCCATGTGGCAGCTTAAAAGGAACACTGGTCGCATCCAGGGGGTAAACACCTTTATTGCACTGTTTTTGGGCCTGGAGCGTTTCCTCCAGACACAACAAACTACCCTGCTTCCCGCCCTGCAATCGGCCTTCCCCTCACCTCCATGACTTCTGAGTTCACCCTGACCCCCAATCTCTGCCTGACCTCCAGAGAAATATAGGGGCTATTGTGATAGAGTATTGCGATTCAATTTGTCCCTATTATGAGGGGGTACAGAGCAATGAATAGAAGCTTTTGCATAGGAGAAATGAAATGGGAGCGTTACCCCAGGGCACACATGTGCAGCTCAGACACCAGTTATAATGCAAAAGCCAGAGTTGGCATCAACCCACTTTCTAAGTTTTCTTCAGCTTGTTTTAAACTAGACTAGAGCTTGGATGACCTTTTCTGAAAGAAAAATCAAGTACTAGAAAAATCAGAATTTAAGCATTATTTCCACCATGTGCTGAGATTAGCCTCCATGAATCAGAAATGCTGTTTAAAAAAATGGAGGCATAGCCTCCTTATAAATCAGAGATGACTGTGCCACCTCCTGGCAGTAAATTGGTTACTGTCCCTCAAGCTGCCTTCATTAAAACCAGAAGTCAGTGGGTTGGAGTCAGGTTTAAGGCCTAGATTTCTTTTTCAGCTTCTCAGGTCTAAGATTATTACTGTATGGAAATATGCATGACATCATAAAGTGCTTTATTCAGTTATTTGAATCACCAGAGTATTTGTAACAGTTCCCATTGTTCTCCTCCCCCTCATCTCTCCTCACTTAAGCCTAGTTTTAGGGGATTTGTTATTTACAATTAACAATCAATTTTTCTTACCGGTGTTAATAACAATTATAGTTGATATTATTGACCCAGATAAATTGTTCATTGTAAAGGGAAAGGATTCAAATGCAAAGAATTAAAAATTAGGATGTCAAAAGTTAGGCAGAATTTTTTCTCATGAAGTGCAAGAGAGTTTTAGAATCAGTTATCAGAAAAGGAGATAGCATTCAAGGGTTTAAAAGCAATTAGGAATAATTATTAAATAACAAAGAACCAATAAATGTCATCAGAAGGCAGGCAAGATAGAGCTGATCCATTAAAAAGGCCCAGATCTCTTTGTCCTAATACTCTTTTCCAATACTTAAAAACTCTTAGATCATTAAACAGATAGCTAACCGGTAGCAATGTGAAGACCCAAAGAGGACTTGGATTATGTTGCTGCTGTTAGGTGCTTTGAAAATGAAAAATAGCCTCAATCTTGCCTATCATATCAAACCAAACACCTGATGGCTGAGCTTGTTCTTAAATTGAACAACTTCTTTGTTTTCACTTTCTTTCTCCAAGTAAGAGATGTTGCCATGGGAACCTGTATGCGTCCAAGCTACGTCTATTTTCTCATTCCAATCCTACTCAGGTCCGTTCCCTTACCCCCTCCCTGTACACTGATGACTGTTCTGGGGCTGTTTCCTGTTCTTGCACGATCTAGAAAATTTCATCAACTTCATTCCCAATTTTCACCCTTCCCTCACCTTTATATAGCCCACCTCAGGCTCCTGCCTTCCCTTCCTCAACTACTCTATCCCCATATATAGAGATAGACTTGTCAGCTTAAACTCCCCCCGATTCCCATAGCTACCTTGATTACACTTGCTCCTGCCCCCTTCCTGTAAGGACTCTATTCTAATCACCCAGTTTCTGTGCATCTGTTCTGATGATGCCAACTTAGATAGCAGTACTTATATATATCTTACTTTTTCCTCAACTGAAGATTCCCCTCTACAGTACTTGAAAGCACCTCAACAGTTCCCATCCCATTTCTCAGATTACTTCTCTCACCACTTCCCCTCCCTCCCAGAACCATGATAGGGTTCCGCCTTGTCCTCACCTTCCACCCCATCAGCCCCAAAATTCAATGGATCATCCTCTGCTATTTCTATTACCTTCAGCATGATGCCATCAACAAACACTCCTTCCCCTCCCTTTCAGCATTCCAAAGGGATGATTCTCTTCACCACACCTTGCTCCACTCTTTAGTCACTTCCGACACCCCTTCTGCTTTCCACGGAGCCTTCTTACGCATGCTCAGGAGATGCAACACTCTGATCTCGGCCACTCCCACCATCCAGAGCCCTAAATATATGTCCTCCAGATGAAACAGTGATTTACTTGTACTTATTTCAATTTAGTGTACTGTATTCTCAATATGATCTTCTTCACATTGGGAAGGTCCAACGGAGATCAGATGATCACTTTGCCAAATCCCTCCATTCAGCCTGCATATATATGACGCTCAGCTTCTGGTTACCTGTTACTTTAATTTTCCACCCCACTTCCACCCTGATCTCTCTGTCCTTGGCCTCCTTAACTATTCTAATGAAGTTCAATGGATGTTTGAAGAACAGCATCTCATCTTTTGATTCGGCATTTATAGCCTTCCAGACTCAATAGCAAGTCCAACAATTAATCACTGCTCCCTTTCTTTGGGCAGCAACATTGGTAATGATTCTACTATAGCCATTTATGCCTCCTCTAGATCATCCTACATTTCTTTAACTTGCCCTATTGCCATCCTATTTGATCTTGTGCAATCATCCCTTTTGCAACTTAATCTCTCCTACCCTCCACATCATCAGACTTACCCTCTACTTCCATTTACATTTGATTCCTAGCCTCTGCAGTATTTCACTCTTGTATCAAAATAAAAAATCTAATCAACTCCAACAGATCTGCCAATGCTAAATAGAGTAGCACTGAATGAAGAATTGGGGGGGCGGGGAACAAAAAAAGCCGCCCTTTCAGTTAGGGAAATATTGCAGGGCATGGCTGGAGGTTGGGAGAATCAGCAATATGAATGACAAAGGTACTAACCTGTGATGCCATACTGAAGTTAACATGTCACTTTGGACAGGACAGGCAGAAAGGTAAAGTCCTAAGTCCTCTTACTTTATCTTAACTATTGGAAACTTTAACAAATTATTGAATTCCCAGAATATATTTCACAATTAGAGCACCCGTTACAACTTTTCTGCTTCAAGAATATATTCTCCTCCATCAATTAAAACAGGAGCAGAATACAACCCTAGCTAAAAATTAAGAATTGAAGCAACATTCACTGATTCACAAAGTATGTTTTGATTTATGATAGTTGTAACAGACAGCTATGTTGGGGCAATCAAATGTGATAAAATAAATTTATTTTTAAATTAAGTGTATAATTTATTTACTGCTGTTGTGTTGAGCACCCTCAACACACACAGACAGGATTATAATTATGACTGAGTGCAGTCACTGCATCTAATGCTGTCAAAATGTAATAGCTACAAGTCTGATTTACACAAAAATCAATTGGTCTGATCATATATCAATCAATCTTCTTTTGTTCCCAAGGCAAAATGCAACAGTAAAATAACATTTCATAGGCCACATGAGCGAGGTAGAGAGAAGGGAAGAGAGAACGCGCATGACGAGAGAAATAAAGAGAGATAGAGAGAAAGAGAGAGAGATTAATAATTAGGGATAGATATCAAATGTGTGAGAGAGAAACAAAACAAGAAAGAAAATTGAAACCTTATTAGCCTCAGATTACTTGCTGGCACCATTTTCTGGTCGACTTTACTGAGCAGTAGCTTGCACAGCAAATACTGGCATAAAGTTGAAATAATCTCAGCTTCGATGTTGATTAATAATTTCAATAAAGGATACAGTGTACTCCAGTATAGAAATAAATGGCTGCCAAATCTTGTTCCACCACTGCTGAAATCCAGTCAAGGAATGATTCTGCAATTGGGATTGCTATATACCATTGTGAAGCTTTGTTATTTCAAAACCAAATTGGTACTCATTCAATAATTGAACAAAATATTTTAAAAATCACAATACAATACAGCTCATGCTCATAATTATTTAGATAGTTTTTTTTTGCTTTGGAGCATTTTTGTTATTGTGTGCTCAGTGAAGTATATCATTGCATGTGAATAGAATTTTTAAAACATTTTTGTATACCCATATCCACCTTGGTCAAGATTTATCCCTCAATCAACATCACAAAAACAGAGTTTCTGGTCATTATTATGCTATTGTTTGAGAGCTGTAATGTGCAAGTTCACTGCTGTGTCCCCAATACCACAACAGTGACAATGTTTCAAAAGTACTTCATTGGCTGTAAAGTGCTTTGGGACATCCTGAGGTCATGAAGGGTCCTATATAAATGTAAATCTTTCTTTCTTTCTCATATTAAAAAATCCTCTTTCCATTCTGTTCCAACAATAAATCTTCACTTGCAAGTTTAGAAAATTGCCCTTATCGGCACTTCTACACTTAGGGGAAGACACCATAAATGGAGGTTCACAATATGTACTTAAATATTAGTAGGAGCATCTTCATGAGAAAAAGTCAATGTTTAACCATTAAGAGAAGTAGAGCAGAAGCAGAACATACCATTGCTGAGAGAAAGTTCTCCACGTATTTGACTATGCTTTGTGTTCACGTCTAGTTAGATGTCTTTACTAGCAAAAAATTGAGAAAGCTATTGGTTTAAGAGGAAAAACTGAAATATGTTCTACAGCTCATCGATGAAAAAGTAACAAACATCCTGTTCATTGGAAGTAATGGAACTGAAGCGATTCCCATTGGTGTTGAATCTGCCCAGTTTATAATGCATAAAGATCTGACAATAGGGAAGGGGAAGAAAACTGCAGATCGGAGAGATCTGCACATGTGCTATCATGATCACACCGTTTGGCCATTGGGAAATTTTCATATAGGCCAGAAATGTTAAAAGCGCACCACTGGGTTTCAAATTGGATGAAGCCTGGTGGCTAGACCGAACAATGTAGATAACCTTAGCTATAACACAGGTAGGACTTTCAGTTGAAGCACCAGGTGAAATCCACAGCCAAGGAGGCCCTGAAACCTTCCGTGGGAAGAAAAAGCAGCAGGGCTTTCATATTACAAGGCTTCCTCTAACACTGCTTTCGGCATTGGAGGCAACATTTTAAAGTCGGTATCTCAACACACATCATCAGCAGTTCAGAAATCAGCTTTTTCCACTGAGATTAGGTGTTGCCAGCCATTCCGATTAACTGGAGACAGAACTGAAGGCTATTACCCTGAATAACCAAATCAGATAGGCTGATAACTTTCAATGGGCTAATGTTTCTCGTAAAATTATGGAGTGGGAAATGCCATATCATTTTGTTCATTGTTTGTCGCCTCAAACATACTAAGGTTTTCAAAATGAAAGAAAATTGAGATGCCGTGTAGGTTGATCTCCTTCTACCTAAAAGAGTAAAACAGGCAAGAGATTTATATTTGGGTGTGATCCTTCATCAGTATTAAATTCTAAGGTTTTGTCTGTCTTACCAATATACATCCTAAAGCTACTTTAAAGTAAACATTTGTCTAAAACAGTTAAGTGGCTGCATCATCAATCTCTATCTCCAACCTGCCTATGGGCCACCATGGGGTCTGGGATTAATAAAGATGTGAGTTGTAAAATGTTTCAGTTAACAAATTACGATGGCGTACTTGGACTTGAATTCCAAGTAATAGGACCTGGACCTTGCAGAGTTATACAATAAAGTCCCTGCAACAACTTTTATTTTTACCTTTAAAATATCAGTAATTTTTCAGGAAACAAATATTCTGAAGCTTCAAAATCACACCGTCAGCACTCACAACCCATTAGTCATATAATAGGATCATAGAATGGTAACAGCACTGGAGGAGTCCATTCAAAGCATCAAGTCAGCATCTAAATCCACCAATGAGGCAAACTGTACTTCTGTGTATCTTAGATTATTTACCCTGCGATTAATGTGATCAAATATTTGGGTGCATTTACAATTTAAGTTATGACAAGTTTGGTCTTAATCCATCTTCACTGCAACTCTTCATCTTCCATTTTGGAAGGTCTATATTCAGGATTCTTTGAGGAGTTAGCTTTTGGGGCTTTTTGAAGGTGTGAGTCAGCTTTTGCTGGTTTTCTAAATTGGCGTGTGTAATCTTTAACTGAACGGTTTCATATCACAAGCTATAAACCATGTGGTAAAATAGTGAATGTAAAAACATCCGTGCAAAAGGTACCATCTTGGGTCTTACTTGCCCCATAGAGTGAGCAATCTAAATGAAGCTACAAAAATCCAACTTGCTAACTCTATTGCCTTACATTTAGACTCCAAATGCCCTTTTGACTCTCTCAGGATATTTAATATACCAGGAATCCATCATATTTTCCATACTACATTCCCTAAAACATTGTAATCCATAAACTGCAATCTTGAAATGAGAGAAGTACACAGAATGCATCAAAACCTTTTCCTGACTGAATAGTAGTACTGGTAAAAATAGGAGTTATATTGCGATCCCAGAATGAACTTACAAGAATCTCACAATGATTCTCAAAAAGGCTCATCACAGCCTCTTTCAGCAAGATAATTTAATGAGTTTAAGCAGTACCAGCAGGTAAAGCCTTAGTGTGAAAAATTGCAAATCAAACAAGCATACAGGCAGACATGCAATTAGAAAGTGTTTCAAGTCTGTACGACTCTTCAACAGAACTAAGGAAAAATAGAAGAGAGGTGAAATATAAGATGGTTTAAGGGGGGACTGGGACAATTTGGATTTCCAGCATCCGCAGTTTTTTGCTTTTATGCAATTAGAAAGGCCTAGATGAAAGTGTTTAAGTCAACCTGTAAATGCAGTCAGTTGATGTCACCTTAGGGAAGAGCAAAAGACTCTGAATCCTACGGAGATGGCGTGAAGAAGAAAAAAAATCTAATCTGTTTCTCTTCCATGTTCTCTTGTTTAAATTGTTTTTTTTTTAAACATACAAATGGCTGGACTGATAAAATGACTGCTACTGACATGACTGTAGTTCTGCAAGTTTCTGAGCAATTTAAAAATGGACAAAAGCTAACGCATCAAACCCCTGGAATGTAACACTCCTTGCATTGTATAAGCCAAGCCGACACAAATAATAGTAGATTAGATGTCTGCACCAACCAGCTATGGACAAAGGCAGACCTATTTGTGACTCATCTCCAATGTGGTGCTAATAGTTCTACAGTTACCTCCTCAAAACACAATGGTTTTAACAAGGGGCTCTCGTTCACTAAACAGCTTGACCCTAAACCGTCCTGTCACATAACCGAAACTTGAGCTGTTGGAATTGCTTTAATTATACAGCTTTTGGATTTTATCTTTAGTCACTGTTTAACCTCAGAAGAGAACCAGGGCTCCAGGCTAACAGTCTGCCTCTGCCTGCCATTTACCACCTAACAGAGCAGCAATGGAACCAGGGCTCTGACCCGGTTTTAAATAACCTGGCCCTTGTCTACACTGTGTACTACTGGAACATCTGAACTTCTGTATCTGTGCCTAGAAGACTAATTCATCTCTGCCTACTTTCTTTCATCTTGGAAATCATCACTTCTGGAAAAGCAGATCACCCTGCAACAGTTTCAGTGTACTAGCCCCTGAAGGAATACACCATTGAACATTTTGATTTTGGACTCTAGGCTCACGTAAAACCATAATTTTTATGTTTATCATGGAATTTGCCCTGAAACCCTTTCTTCCCCTTATCTCTCTTCTATTGTATGTAAAATGGGGTGGATGTTGAGAAACCTCTTTCCGCATTTTGTGTGTATGTGCATATGTAAAATAAACTACCCCTTTTATTTTACCTCGCCTCGAGTTTGCTGCAGGGTTATTAATAGAGGATTGGATCGCTCCAAAACTGAAGGGTTGGGGAAAAGACGGCACCATTTATAAAGGGGGAAATCAAAAATCAAGAACACCTTTCTGTTTACAGAAGGGTAGTGAATGGTGAAATCGGCTGTTCTAAATTAAAGTTCCTCTTTTCTGTAACAAACGTAAGAACATAATCAGAGCAAGAGTTGGCCATATGGCCACTCGAGTCCGCTTTGC
Organism: Carcharodon carcharias; assembly: GCF_017639515.1. Classification (NCBI taxonomy): domain Eukaryota; kingdom Metazoa; phylum Chordata; class Chondrichthyes; order Lamniformes; family Lamnidae; genus Carcharodon; species Carcharodon carcharias. The sequence continues at coordinate 24,483,720 of NC_054475.1, forward strand.
CATATAACATGATCACAGCTGAACTTCTACATGAACTCCACTTTCCTGTTCGATCTTCACATTCCTCAAATCGCTTAGTGGCCACAAATGTATTGATCTCAGTCTTGAATATACTCATTGACTGAGTATCTACAGACCTCGAGTAGAGAACTCCAAAGAATCACAACATTGAGTGTGAAGAGATTTTCTCCTTATCTCAGTCCTAAATAGACAACTCTTCAATCTGAGACTATGAACCTTACTTCTAGAATTTCCAGCTAGTGGGAAACATCCTTTCAGCATGTACCCTCTTAGGCCCTTTAAGAATTTCATACCTTTCAACGAGATCACCTCTTATTCTTCCAAACAGTCCCATTCTACTCAATATCTCTTCAAAGAACAGCCCTCTCATCCCATGAATCAATCTAATAAACCCTCCTTGCACCCAAATGAAAGTATATCCTTACTTACCAATACTGTACACTGTATAACAGCTGTGGTCCACCAAAGTCCTGCATTACTGCAGCAATACTTCCTTACTCTGATATTTCAAGCCTCTTACAATAAAGGCTAACATATCATTTGCCTTCCTAATTGCTTGCTGTGTCTGCATGTTAACTTTCTGTGATCTGTGTACAAGGACTCCCAAATTCTTCTGAATACCGACATTTACAAATCTGTTGCCTTTAAAAAAAATTCTGCTTTTCCATTCTTCCTATCAAATCTTCACACTTCCCCACATTATACTCCATCTGTCATTTTGTGTATTCCCTTCTAACAGTGCTCTTTGAAGCATGCGACAATTCTGTTCAAATCTCCATGCCACATTCCAAATAGAATAAGGAGTCAGGAAGAATTCCTTCATTTTTGTTAATTTTATTAGGCAGTGCATATATGAATCCAGCACTGCTTCCTGTTTTGAAAAGAGCCAGGCCGTGTAATGTCCTATGACTCCACTTAAAAAGAACATTCAATCTCTGGCTATCTATCCACGGTTGAGATTTACAAGGTAACAAACATACAGGCCTGAATCTTCTGGTCAGCGTGCTGGGGTGGGCCCCACTCGCCGATGTGTAAAATGATGTCCAGTGATGTCAGGCGTGTGTCCCGACGTCACCACGCGACATTCAGGTCTTCAGTTCGGCAGGCACGCACTAGAGTCGGCTGCGTGCCTGCCGAACTGTCAAAGGTCTATTAAGGCCATTTAAAGAGCAATTTAAATAATTAGCATAGCTGCCTTAAGGTTGGCGGGCAGGCGAAGAACCCAGGCGGTCTTTGCTTTTTTCACAAAACCTCATCCATGGGCAGGATGAGTTTTCATGAAGGTTTTTAAACTTTAATAAAAAGTTTTCATAAAATTCATAGACATGTTCCAGCTGAGGGGATATGCCCGAATAATTTTTAAAAATCCTTTATTGATTTTTTGAGAATGAAATTGAACTCCCTGAGGCAGCTCTGTGCCTCAGAGTTTTCTGCGCTCTTTCACGCGCATGCATGGAAGAGTGCAGGTCCTAACTCAGCCTCCTCCCCCCACAGCACTTTCGAGTGCACGTCAGGCTGGGAGGGCCTTAATTGGCCCGCCCACATATAGGATGGGGCAGGTCCGGATCTTGCATTCAGAACATTGTCGAGGCTAATAGGGCTTGATGTTATTATGGAGAAAATTGGCCAGCAACTTCTGGTAACTAAGTAATAAGCTTTACTTTGAAATTATTAGCTGAATTGGTGCAACATAAACTGTGCAAACAAGAGTTAATTCCAAAGTAGAGTTTACTGTTCAGAATCATTCAATTTTTCAGGCAGATTTCCTCAATTTACTCTGATGAAATAGTACATGTAGGGAAGGAATGTTACAGCAGATATTCAGGAGCTGGCTGACAGCAATGGACCTCAAGGATTCACATGTAGTCTTAAAAACCTGCAAAGGCAACTGAAGTTTTTTTTTTTACTTATCTACAATATTTGTTGATTGGAGTTCATGACTTTGCTCACACCCATCCCCGTAGTTTCAATGGTCACACATCTACAGTTGAGCCCAGTAAAAGTTATTGACTTCTAGAAAACCTGGCTTGAGAATATTGACATACCTCACGAGTATCAGTAAATGGGAAAAATGTGCAGATTTAGAAACCGGATGCCAAAATCAGACAGAGTTCCAGACTTACTGAATGATAAAAAAGGAACCATTTTTTTTTCAGACTGGAAATTAATCTCTATGGCCTTACACAATTATAAGTTCAATCAAATTGTAAATGTAAGCAACAGAAATGAGTTTGTGTGTTAGCAATGACTCTAAAGTTTTCCTGGGCTACTGAGAATGTAATGAACCCTTGCTAATGATGGGGGAAGGAATAGTAAGGGAAGACCAAAGGTCAATATACAATCTGGCATACAGCAAACTCTTAAAAGGACAGCATCCGAGCCATTCCTCTGCTCACATTTGGATGCCTTCCCATTTATTTGTATGTGGAGGTTGAATAAAAGAATAATAGGGGCATGGTTAATGAAAAAGCTCCTTTAAACCAAAATACTGCCAGAAAAAAAACTGATACATACTGCCACAAGTCAATCCTGACATATTTCATGCAGATAATTTGACAAATAGGAGGATTTCCCTTTCATCATAGTGCCTCAATCTTAACCTAAAGTTCAGATTCCTGCTAGCTTCTCATTGCTGTATGATGAAGGACAATTGGCATTTGGATAAAGTGCAAATGAAAATTATTTTAAAATGCAGGAATGCAATTTAACTAATGCAACCACTGTAGGTCAACAGTAGAATGTTTCCAACAACAAGCCAATCCCATAATGCTGCAAGAGGTTTGCCACAATCAGAATTAGTTAAGTGAATAGGTTAAGCATATTAATTTTTGATTTGAGCAAACAGAATAATACCTGAAAATACTGACTGCACCAGCTAGATTTAAATAAATGGATCTGAAGTTAAACACAATACAGGTCAAGCATTCTATATCAATGAACCCGAAAGCCAAACTCGTCCAAAAACCGCACTATTTTTGAACTTCACCGACCTTTAGCACAGGAGATCCAGTTGTTTGTCTGCACTGTTTACCTTGTGATTTTTGCGATGAACATATGAAAAAGAAACGTATTACAGGCACCCTGTATTTATAATTCAGTGATACATCTTACTCTTCTAGCCATTTTATTTACTTTATTTACAAACAACTAGACTTCCCATGCTAAAGGTTCAAAAATAGTGCGGTTTTTGGACGAGTTTGGTTTTCGGATTTATGGATATAGAATGCTTGACCTGTATTGTGTTTAACTTCAGACCCATTTATTTAAATCTAACTGGTGCAATCAGTATTTTTATATATTATTCTGTTTGCTCAAATCAAAAATTAACATGCTTAACCTATTCACTTAATTAAGGCTATAGCTAGCCTAGGCTATTGTAATCTACGTTTATATGCTGTATCCCAAAATCAAAATTATCTGAAATGCAACCAGCACTAAGGGTTCCTCAATAAAGGATAGTCGGCCTGTAACTATTATAAAGATGAACTATTCCTTGTAATCTGTAAACAGGAAAATCTCAATCATGATCTCTTTTAACAATGGCAAATCGTTACAAAAGAATTATCCTCCACGTTAAAGTACTTCATTGCTACTTATTTTGATTAAGTTTGGAAAGAAATAAATGTTAAAACAGCACATTCTGTCAAGTGATCAGGGTACTGGGGCTTGATAAATTGAGACTGCAGGAACTAAATTAACACCATTCATTAACCTGAGGTGGTTCAGCTTCATTTGTGAAGGTGAATTCAACTCCCTCATCACGCTGACTCCTCAGAGCCAATTCTCCTGATAGGCGGATTAGTACTTACTGTTGAAAAGAGAATATTTAAACATCTTATCAGGGAAATTGATTTTTGTCAAGGTACCACTCAAGAGACTTGAAAATTAAGGCACACAGTATTAAAAGAAATATAAAAATGCTGTAGAAAGACATTTAACCATGAAACAGATAACAAAGTGTATAGGTAAATGATTTTTTTTCAGATTGGCAAGATATAGGTAGTGGTTTGTCCTAGGGATCAGTGCTATCATGTCATTTTTAAAAAATTATATCAATTATTTGGATATAGGCACAAGAAGAATGATAAAAAGTTTGCTGATAAAAAAAAAGATATAGAAAAATTTCAGACAGAATGCATAAGGATATAGACAGAAAGCAGAATGAGCAGAAAGGTGTCCGATGTAGTTCAATGTGAAGTAGTATACATTAGAAAAGTGAAAGTGTACCTAAATGGTAATGCATTTAACTGACTGAAGGAATAGGGGTGTCAAGATACTAATGTTTACAAAGTTGAAGTAAGGGTAAGTAGCCCATAAAGAATGAAATTGTGAAAGTTAAATGAATGTAAATGCCAGAAAATTGTATTAAATTTTCACGAGACAATTTGAAGTACTAAATGCATGTCTGAGTTCTCCACTATAGGTAGGAAATTTAAAGCATGGAAAAGATCCAGCACAGATTTGCTGGAATTACACCAGACACAAGTTTATAGCTTTAAAGAAAGGCTCAAATATCTTGGCTTTTGCATTAGAATAGGGAATATTAAATTGAGGGTGGCAGTGGTCTAATTGTGGTTTTCAAAAGAACAAATGGTTTTCAGAATAAACAGTGAAAGATTGAATCCATTGGTTGGCAAATGGATAAGTAGATTGAAGATCACTAGAAAACTGAAAAGAGACGAGGAAAAAATGTTTCAAAAAAGATTGTTTAGAACATGAGATGTGTTACCACAGGTGGTTATTAAGGCAGAGACTATATCATTTCGAGTTAATTGGATAAGTATTTGAAAAAGAAGAACATGAAAGGAATCAGAATTAGTGTCAGTGGCTCTAGATGGAGAGGCTGTGCCAGGATGGCAGGTTGAATATGCTACTGTGCTGAGATATTTATCACCCTTCTCCATTACCTCATCAAAAAAGAGACTCAATCAAGTTAGTTAAACACAATTTGCCTGTAACAAAATTCATGCTGGCAGTCCTTAATTAATCCACATCTGTCCAAGTGACTGTTAACTTTGTCCCAGATTCTAAAGTTTTCTAAAAGCTTCTCCACAACCAAAGATAAACTGATTGGCCTGTACCTTCTGAGTTTACCCTTGCACCCTTCTTTTGTGAGGGTGTAACATTTTCAGTTCTCCAGTTGTCTGGCACCAGCCCCGTATTCAAGGAGGATTGTAAGATTATGGACAGTACTTCCACAATTTCCACCCCTACTTCCCTCAGCATCCTCAGATGCATCCCATCCGATCCGGTGATTTATCAACTTCAAGTATAATCAAGTATTTCTAATACCTCCAGTTAGTCAATTTGTAGACCATTCAGTATCTCAACTAACTCAAAAAAAGCAAATTACTGCAGGTGCTAGAGATCCAAAATAAAAACAGAAACTGCTGGAGAAACTCTGGCAGCATCTGTGGAGAGAAAAAACAGAGATCACATTGAGTCAAATATGACTCTTAATTCCAAAGAAGCATTAACTCTGTTTCTCTTTCCACAGATGCTGCCAGACCTGCTGAGTTTTTCCAGAGCTTTGTTTTTATCTCATCCTCTTTTTTCACTATGACATTTGCAGGTAACTTCTTCCTTGGTAAAGACAGATGTAAAGTATTCATTTTGTATCTCAGCCATGCCCTCTGCCTCCAAGAATAAATCCCTTTTTTGGTCCCTCTTTTTGCTAACCTTTTATTATTTATATGCTTACAGAAGATTTGATTTCCTTTCATATTAGCTGTCAGTCTCTTTTCACACCCTCTCCTTGCTAATTGCTTCCATTTCTTTTTTCACTTCTCAGAATTCCCTATGTCCAGCCTGGTTCTCACTTGAATTATCAACCTGATATCTGTCATACACACTTTTTTTCGACTTCATTGTACTCTTTATCTCTTTCATCATCCAGGGAACTCCAGGTTTGGTTGTCCCACCTTTCCCTCGCATGGGAATATACTTCAAATGCACGCAAACCATCTCCTCTTTAAAAGTTCCCCATTGTTTGATTACAGTTTTCCCATCAATTTTAATTCCAATTCATCAGGGACAATTCATCTCACTGAAATTAGTCTTCGATCCTCCAATTGAGCATTTTCCTCTGGATTGCTCCTTGTCCTTTTCCAAATTTAAACTAAACCTTATGCTACTATGATTACCATTGTCTAAATGTTCCCTTGCCGACATTAACCTACTTGACTATCCTCATTCCCCAGAGCTAGATCCAGCAATGCATTTCTCCTCATTGGGCTGGAACCATACTAATCAAGAAAATTCTCTTGGACATATTTCAGAAACTTCCCCTTCTCTGCCCGTTACACCATTATTTCTCTCCCAGTCTGTCAGGTTAACTGAAGCTGCCGTTATTACTGCTCTACATTCTTGCAACTCTCCCTAACTTCCCTGCAAATTTCTTCCTCCATGTCTTTCCCACGAGTTGGCGGCCAATAGAATATGCTCAGTCGTGCTATGGCACCTCTATCATCTCTTGTTGAATTCAGTTCACCTTTCTTGTAAAGTTACCACTGTGCATCCAGGAGCCCTGAAAATCATCAAGGCTCCCAGCTACAAGTTGTAATTTCCTGAGAAGCCAAACCTACAGTTACAGCCATAACTCATCGTGTGAAATGTTTTCAGCATCTGCAACATTCTAAGGAGACTATGTAAAAGTATTTTTCTTTCTTCTTCCACCACCTATCTGTTCTTCTGCTACTTATTTTGTAGAACAGGTGAAATGGGTTCAAAAGACAAGAATAGGTTATTAGCTAAAAAAAAAGCCATGTCTTTATTTTCCTAAGCTGGGGGCAAAATCAAACCACTGCTTCGTTAAGATAAGCACAGTTCAGTTTTATGATTTAATTCTTTAACATGTGAGACTCCTTTTTAAACATAAAAGCAAATGCTTTATATTTCTGCTGTAAGTTTAATAACATAACTAAACAAGGAATGTAGAGAAAATTAAAGGCTCTGCCATGCAAGCAAATTTGCTTGAAGGGAAAATAAATCCCTTTTATGAACAATGGGTTGTGGCGAGCACCTTAAGACAGCTGCAGCAGTTAAATGTTAAAAGTGGATTGCATTCATCGAGAACCAACCTTCCCACCTGCAGCCTTTGAAGTAATACAATGTTATGGTACATTCCATCTATGGAGACATTGAGAAGACGATATGTGCACAAACATTTATAATGTTATAATTATCTATAGAAGCCATCCTTCCTAGATGCAGACCAATATAAATCAGGTCAATTATCAGACTAATTTTATATGCAAAAGAAATTAAGATGCACAGGCAGAATTAATGGCTCCCAGAGAAATAACACACACAATGATTGCAGACGTGAAGAGTAGATGAGTTCCATTTCATGTCTGGCTCATTGTTTGATAAAATAGCTACGTGAAGTCATTTACCTGATTTACAGTACATATTTAATTGGCAAGGTACCGTTTACGATTGGTTTATTAATTCCGATAATGAAAATGTTGCCATTCTAATTGACTCATTTTTAATGGAACTGGTTAGATGATGCAGCAATAAATCATTAGTTGTAGTGAAATGAACTGTAGTACTGCAATTTAGATACCCATTTCACATCTGGCTATTGCACAGTTCACTGGGAGAAAAAGCTTGATGGACTCTATTTGGGCACTTCACCTGAATACATTACCTTGGGTTGTTTTGTGGGAGTGCTGTGCTGCTCATCAGTTGCTAGGATTACAGATGACTCAAAGTTGTTCTACTTTGGTAGAGGGTAGGCCCACACAGGGACAGAGGTGGGAATCTGTGTGTGGAGCCAGAAGAAATGGGAGAGATACTAAATGAATACTTCTCATCAGTATTCACCAAAGAGAAGGACTTAGCGGTCAATTTGTCTAGGGAAGTGTGTAGATAGCCTGGATCATGTTGAGATCAAAAAGAGGAGGTGTTAGGCGTCTTGAAGAATATTAAGGTGGATAAGTTCCCAGGGCCAGATGGGATCTACCCCAGAGTACTGAGGGAGGCAAGGGAGGAAACTGCTGGGGCCTTGACAGAAATCTTTGTATCCTCACTGGCTACAGGTGAGGCCCCAGAGGACTGGGGAATAGCCAATGTTGTTCCATTGTTTAAGAAGGGTAGCAGGGATAATCCAGGAAATTACAGGCCAGTGAGCCTTACGTCAGTGGTAGAGAAATTATTGGAGAAGATTCTTCATGACAGGATTTAATATGCCCATTTGGAAGCAAATGGGCATATTACTGAGAGGCAGCATGGTTTTGTGAAGGGGAGGTCGTGTCTCACTAACTTGATTGAGTTTTTCGAGGAAGTGACAAAGATGATCGACGATGGAAGGGCAGTGGATGAAGGCCTTTGACAAAGTCCCTCATGGCAGACGGGTACAGAGGTAAAGTCGCACGGGATCAGAGGTGAGCTGGCAAGATGGATACAGAATTGGCTTGGTCATAGAAGACAGAGGGTAACAGTGGAAGGGTGCTTTTCTGAATGGAGAGCTGTGACTAGTGGAGTTCCGCAGGGATCAGTGCTGGGACCTTTGCTGTTTGTAATATACGTAAATGATTTGGAGGAAAATGTAACTGGGCTAATTAGTAAGTTTGCAGAAGACACTAAGGTTGGAGGAGTTGCGGATAGTGAAGAGGATTGTCAAAGGATACAAGGGGATATAGATCAGTTGGAGACTTGGGCGGAGAAATGGCAGATGGAGTTTAATCCGGACAAATGCGAAGTAATGCATTTTGGAAGGTCTAATACAGGCAGGAATTATACAGTAAATGGCAGAACCCTTAAGTGCACTGACGGGCTGAGGGATCTGGGTGTTCAGGTCCACAGGTCACTAAAAGTGGCAACGCAGGTGGATAAGGTAGTCAGGAAGGCATATGGCATGCTTGCCTTCATTGGCGGGGTATTGAGTATAAAAGCTGGGAAGTCATGCTGCAGCTGTATAGAACCTTGGTTAGGCCACACTTGGAATATTGCATGCAATTCTGGTTGCCACATTACCAGAAGGATATGAAGGCGTTGCAGATGGTGCAGAGGAGGTTTACCAGGATGCTGCCTGATCTGGAGGTTATTAGCTATGAGGAGAAGTTGGAGAAACTCAGATTGTTCTCATTAGTGCGACGGAGATTGAGGGGCGACTTGATAGAAGTTTACAAAATTATGAGTGGCATGGACTGAGTAGATAGTCAGAAGCTTTTTCTCAGGGTGGAAGAGTCAATTACTAGGGGACATAGATTTAAGGTGAGAGGAGAAAACTATAGAGGAGATGTGCGGGGCAAGTTTTTTTACGCAGAGGGTAGTGAGTGTCTTGGAATTCGCTGCCAGAGGTGGTGGTGGAAGCAGGTATGATAGTGGTGTTTAAGAGGCAGCTTGACAAATACATGAATAGATGAATAGGATGGGAATAGAGGGATACGGACCCCGGAAGTGCAAAATGTTTTAGTTGACGGGCAATATGATCGGCGCAGGCTTGGAGGGCCGAAGGGCCTGTTCCTGTTCTGTACTTTTCTTTGTTCTTTGTTGTTCTTTGTTTTAACGTTTATGCATATTTAATGTCAGAGACCCAATCTTAGAATTGCAAACATGCAAAGCCAGGCATGGATATTGCTCTCCCACAATCTGAATTCATAAAATTACATGGAATCTTACATAACAGCGACAGACCATTTGGCCCAACATTTTACTTTCTCATGTACTTACCTAGCTTCCCCTTAAATGCATCTAACTATGCAACTCAACCAATCTTGTAGCACGTTCCTTGTTGTTACCACTCTTCAGTTAAAGAAGTGTTGCAGGAATTCCATATTGGATTTATTGGTGACTATTCCATATATCTCTTTTCCTCATCTTTCTCTTTCTTTTTTTAAAACATAAGAATGCAACTGTCTTCCCCCTCTCATTTTAGGTGCCTTTGCAAGACTCTCAGCTCTGACCAGTCTTTTACCAAACTCTTCCCATGTAGTTTTAAACAATTTATTTTCTGTAAACAGTTTCTAAAAAGTATGTAAACATTGCAGCGATGGTGTCAATTGATTGAATAATGAAGATTATAATCAGATATCTAATGTTTATTCAGTTAGTTTATAAGCAAAACACCCCTCTGGGCCACAATGCCCCAATGCTCCCGGCTTATACTATTCCCATTTGGTTTGTGCAAAATGACTCAGCTTGCTTAATTGTTTTGCAAGTATGAATCCCTGTGATATTAGAGGCTTATACAAATGACAGATAGCATCCACAACCAATTGTAGTTGTTCCAGTACAGATACAGTGCTGGCATCGACCCTGCAATATGGAAAATTGCCCAGGTATGTCCTGTACACCAAAAGCAGGACAAATCCAACCCATCAGTCTAATCTTGACGAAAGGGGTCATCAACAGTGCTATCAAGCGGCACTTGTTTAGCAATAACCTGCTCACTGATGCTCAGTTTGGGTTCTGCCAGGGTCACTCAGCTCCTGACCTCATTACAGCCTTGGTTCAAACATGGACAAAAGAACTGAACTCCAGAGGTGAGGCGAGCGTGACTGCCCTTGACATCAAGGCAGCATTTGACCGAGTGTGGCATCAAGAAGCCCTCGCAAAACTGCAGCCAATGGGAATGAGGGGTAACTCTCTGCTGGTTGGAATTGTACCTAGCACAAAGGAAGATGGTTGCGGTTGTCAGAGGTCAATCATCTCAGTTCCAGGACATCACTGCAGGAGGTCCTCAGGGTAGTGCCCTCGGCCCAACCATCTTCAGCTGCTTCATTAATGACCTTTCTTCCATCATATGTTCAGAAGTGGGGATGTTCGCTGATGATTGCACAAAGTTCAGTACCATTTGTGACCCCTCAGATACTGAAGCTGCCCATTTCCAAATGCAGCAAGACCTGGACAATATCCGGCTTGAGCTGACAAATGGCAAGTAACATTCCCACTACACAAGTGTCAGGCAATAACCATGAGAAAGAATCTAACCATCACCCCTTGACATTCAATGGCATTACCATACTGAATCCCCCACCATCAACTTCCTGGGGGTTACTGATGACCAGAAACTGAACTGGATTAGCCATATAAATACTGTGGCTACAAGAGCAGGTCGGAGGCTAGGAATCCTGTGGCAAGTAACTCACCTCCTGACTCCCCAAAGCTTGTCCACCATCTACAAGGCACAGGACAGGAGTGTGATGGAATACTCCCCACTTGCCTGGATGAGTGAAGCTCCAACACTCAAGAGCTTTGACACCATCCAGGACAAAGCAGCAACCCACTTTATTGGCACCCCATCCACAAACATGCACTTCCTCCTAAACCAAAGCACAGTAGCAGCAGTGCGCACCATCTACAAGATGCACAGCAGGAGCTCATCAAGGCTCCTTAGACAGCTTATTCCACACCCACGATCGCTACCATCTAGAAGGACAAGAGCAACTGGCACGTGGGAACACCACCACCTGGAAGTTCCCCTCCAAGTCACTCACAATCCTGACTTGGAACTATATCACCATTCCTTCACTGTTGCTGGGTCAAAATTCTGGAACTCCCTCCCTGTGGGTGTACCTACACCACATGGACTGCAGCAGTTCAAGAAGGTACCTCACCATCATCTTCTCAAGGGCAATTGGGGATGGGCAATAAATACTGGCCCAGCCAGTGATGCACACATCCCATGAATGAATAAAAAATAACTTGTGTCTGGCTTTTTAATAGTTCTTTGAACTGCATGCAATTCCAATGATTGGAGTTTACCTATATTGTCCAAATTGGGCTTCTGAATTGATAACATTCAAGGTTTGGGTTGTAAGAGGATAGCTTGCAGGACCACATACATGACCTTTTCCTAACATTTGGCCATTGACTGATATTGAACAGAACGTTAATCAGTAAATAACGAAAAGGGAATGAAATCAGCATGAACAATCTCAAGCACTTGGAAGAAATTGGTCCCTTGTGACACCCAAGAGTCCAGGCAACATTTCATTCTGTTTGCATAGATTCTGGCTGCAACAGAAATTTGAGTGTTTTACATTCACATGTTAAAAGGAGAGGCATTTCAATCTGCATGGGCCTACCTTTAAATCTCTCAGAATTAAGGGGCTAGCTCTTTCTTTCTCCAAGATATCTTGAGCTACGTCCCAGCATCAGTTAAAAGTTATTTATTTTGCTTTAAATGTCTTGGACAAATAGATTCAGCGGTGCGGTCAGGTTAGATGCTCAAAGATTGAGGCCGGATATTTCCGCTCCTGTTGGTGGTGGGTATGATGAGGGTGTGAGCGGACAATATAGCGAGAACGCCAAAAATCAGTTTTACGCCGTTGTGAAACCAGTTTGTAATCGTCCGCTCCACCTGTCAATGGCTGGCCACGTTTCCTGTCCCTGCACTTCAGAAACTTAATTTCAATATTTTAACATCTCACTATAAGCCCTGCTTGTTGGAATCATCCCCTATGCTGGATCTTCCAGGCATGTTGGTGTATTTCACAGCTATACATGAGGGAAATGCACCTGACAAGCAAGTTGCTCGGGACTTCAAGGTTCGTTGCCTACCTTGCTCGCTGCACCTTCATGCTTACTTTCTGTATAAGGACACCCAGGTCCCTTTGTACATCAACATTTCCCAATCCATCACCATTTAAATAATACTCTGCCATTCTGTTTTTCCTACCAAAGCAGATAATCTCATACTTATCCACGATATACTGCATCTTCCATGTATTTGCCCATTCACTTAACCTGTCTAAATCACGTTTCTTTACATCCTCCTCACCACTCACATTCCCACCTAGTTTTGCATCTTCAGAAAACTTGGAAATATTACATTTGGTTCCCTCATCTAAATCATTGATATATACTGTGAACAGCTGGGGCCCAAGCACTAATCTCTGTGGTACCCCATTATTCGATACCTGCCGCTCCAAGACAGACCAGTTTATTGCTGCTACTCTGTTCCCTGCCTGCTAACTAAGTCTCAATCCATACAAAAATACTCCCCCCATCCCATGTGCTTTAATTTTACATACGTGGGACTCTATCAAAAGCTTGCTGAAAATCCAAATACACCACATACACTGGTTCTCCCTCATCAGTTCAACTAGTTACGTCCTCAAAAAACTAAAGTAGGTTTGTCAAACATGATTTCTCTTTCGTAGATCCATGTTGACTTTGTCTAATTCCATTGATATTTTCTAAGTGTCCCATTATCACATCCTTTGCAATAGACTCTATCATTTTCCCTACTGCTGATGTTTGGCTAACCGGTCTGTATTGTTTCCTCACTCCCTTTTTTAAATAGTGGGGTTACATTTGCCACCCTCCAATCTGCTGGGACTGTTCCAGAATCTATAGAATTTTAGAAGATGACAACCAACACATCCATTATTTCTATGGCCACCTCCTTTAGTACCCTGGGGGATTTATTAGTTTACAGTCCCATTAATTTCCCCAGCACTGTTTTTTTTAGTAATACTAATTTCCTTCAATTCCTCCTTCTTACTAGACCCTTGGTTCCTTAGTATTCCTGGGAAGTTATCTGAGTCCTCCTCTGTGAAGACAGAACTAAAGTAGTTGTTTAACTGCTCTGCCATTTCCCTGTTCTCCATTGTTTTCATTAATCTTTTTCTTTTTACATGCTTATAGAAGCTTGTACAGACTACTTTTATGTTCCTTACCAGTTTACACTCAATCTATTTTTCCCCTCTTAATCAACCTCTTTGTTCTCCTTTGCTGAATCCTAAACTGCTCCCAATCCTCGATCTTGCTACTTTTTCTAACAACTTTAATGACTCCTCTTTGGATCTAATACTATCCTTAATTTCTTTTGTTAGACATGGTTGGGCCACTTTTCCTGTTATGCTTTTGCACCAGAAAGGAATGAATAACTTGCAATTCCTGCATCCATTCCTTAAATTTTAGCCATTGTCATCTACCGTCATGCCTTTTAATGAAGTTTCCCAATCTATCCTAGCTGACTCGACCTTCATACCTTCGTAATTGCCTTAGTTTAGATTTAGGACCCTACTACTTAGGACACCAAATTTAGGACACTACTACTTAAACAGATTTTGAGAAAAGGTTCATTCTAGATCGTAATTCATGCAAAGTCTACTTACGGAGCGGCCAATCAAGCTGAAACCAATTGAATATCTAGAACATACTCTGAACATTTTACAGAAGTAAAATGCTGCAGATGCTGGAAATCTGAAATAAAAACAGAATACTATGGAAATACTCCGTTTCTCTGCACAGATGCTGCCTGACTGAATCTTGCCACAAACAATTTGTGATTCATGCACCAGGAATTCATCTGAACAAGGAGCTGGGACTGTGGTTTATTATGTAATCTGGAAAATGGCATTTATTTCTATTTTTATTTCTGCACACTGTAACATTGATCTAGGACTTTGGTTGAATGCTTCCTTCCTCTCTCCCTGTGTGGAGGCACCAGGTCTCTCCTTGGCATCTCCTCATAGCAACATAGCCAAGATCAAGCTTTACAGTATCAGTTTAGTTCAGTTGGTAGCAGTCCCACCACTGAGTCAAAGTGTAGGTTCAAAATCCACTCCAGAATTTGTACACATAATCTAGGCTGGAATAAATGCCATTTTCCAGATTACATAATAAACCACAGTCCCAGCTCCTTGTTCAGATGAATTCCTGGTGCATGAATCACAAATTGTTTGTGTGTGGGGTTACAGCAAGCAATTAGGAAGGCAAATTGAGTGTTGTAATTTGTGCGGGGAATGGGCTATAAAGTTGGGAAGCTTTTCGACAGTTGTACAGGACATTGGGATGGGACCATGTTTGGAGTACTGTGTACAGTTTTGGTCTCCTTATTTAAGAACATAATTGCATTAGAAACTGTGCAGAGAAGGTTCACTCAACTGGTTCCTGGGATGAAGGGATTATTTTGAGAAAAGGTTGAACAAGTTGGGCCTGTATCCATTGGAGCTTAGTAGAATAAGAGATGGTCTTACTGAAACATAATAAGATCCTGAGGAGGCATGACAGGATGGACATTGAAAGGATGTTTCCCCTTCTGGGAGAGTCTAGAACTAGGGGAAGATGAGAACTTTTTCCTTGGAGAGTCATTGATGCCTGTGGAATTCTCTGCCCCAGAGAGCAGTGGAGGCAGGGTCATTGAATATTTTTAAGGCTGAGTTATATTGATTCCCTTGTTAGTTCAGAATCTAAGAGTACATGGGAGAGACAGGGAAGTAGAATTGAGGCCACAATCAGATCAGCCATGAATCTTATCAAATGGCAGAGCAGGCTAGAGGATTGAATGGCCTACTTCTGCTCCTTGTTCATATGAGAAAAAAAAAAAGCAGCATACAAAAGTTAACAATATCAAGGAGCTCTTTCAGGATCTTGGGACAACATATTTCCTTCAACTACCAACAAGAGATTAATTTGTCTTCACTTCATCACTATTTGTGGGACTTTGCTTTGTGCATACGACTGTTGCCACTACTTATATTACAACAACATAATTCATTGGTTTCAAAGTGCAGAGGAATCTCCCAAGGATATGAATGGCACTACATAGATTGCTGTATGCAAGATCAAGTGTGAACAATATTCTCCCACTCTTGGGATGCAACGAGCTAAAAACACATTAACATTAAACTCTTTTGTAATTTGATAGAAACACCAGAGTCAGGACTAGGGCTTGGATAAGTGGGAAGAATGAAAGAAAACTTTACCCACATTACTGGGAATAGCAGAGGCAAGAATGATGAAAGGGAAGGCAGTTGACCAGATTGCAGATATTTTGATACTGCAGATGGGATCAAGACCTGGGATCACTGACCCAAATCCCTGTGACCCATAATCTACCTTGGATGTTGTCACTGTGAAATCAGGCAATCAGCCAGCCCACAGGCGACAACAGAGATAAAAGCAAAGAACTGCGGATGCTGGAAATCCAAAACAAAAACAGAAACAGGAACAGGCTACAACATTTTGCTTTCAATGTGGCATCCACCAGGGTGTCTTCGGAACAAAACAGGATCTGAAATAATTGAACTGACAGTGTATTTGGTCAGGTTGAAACAAATTTCATGTTCATTAACTAACGTGGCAAACTTGGTAATCCTAAGAATCAGTGTTACAGATATTAAATGAAATATTAGTGAAGAAGGTTGCTGATTATACAGCACAAATTGCCATTTACTACCAACATCTATGAAATTTGATGATTGAAATCAATTAGCAAAATATCAACTGGCAACACAAAATTTTGGCAGGGCTTTTTAAATGAACTTTTATGAGCAATATTTTGAAAACAGCCTAGACAATCAAGCCAGCCTCTTCCAGGCGGCCCAGCTGCTGTGTCAAGTGTCCAAATTCTCCAAAACTGAAGAAGTCAAAGTGCATTTTGCACTGATGCAGTGAAAGGACATCAGATGAGCAACATAACTACAGCATTACATCTCAGCCAGGGCTTCAGTTGGGATGCTGCATATATTCTTAGAGCTAAGAGAGAGTCAGAGAGAGAAAAAGATCTGGCTGCAGATTGCAATCTCGTGGGAAGTGCACATTGAGATTACTGATTCCTTCCGTGGAAAATAGCCTAATTTATTGGGCATGCATCTGAAGATTGATTACTTGGATACAACAGAGAGTTGTAGATATTCCTGGAACAATCCAACGGGAAGAGTCAGCCCCTCATCATGAGAGGAAGGGGTGGACGGGTGGGGGGGGGGGGGGGGGGGGGGGGGGGTGACAGACAGAGAGATAAATGGTGTTCAGCACTGTCCGGGGACAAGTTCTCTATCCCTCTTCAAAAAGGTGGGGGAAAAACAAAAAAAGTCGTGGGGAACATCGTGGTGGGTGAGATCAGGTGCTGCATGGGGAAAAACTGTTAATCAACTTAATAAAAAAGATACATGTCACACTGAAATTCAAACCAGACTGAGAATCAAAGGCAGTAATTTTAGAGTGTGGGTAATAATGTAAAAGTGGGTTTTTACAAATCAGCAACCTGTTTTACCCCTCAATTTTTATTCCCATTGAAGCCAATGAAAGTAAAAATGGAAAGAGATGTATAGCAATTTGCTGTCGTCATTTTACAAAGTCAAAATTACCCCCAATTCACACTAAAATCTTTTTTATTATAAGTAGGCTTCTCTAGGAGATCAACTTTAGCAGGCAAAGATGATTTGATTTTGTTATTTTATATTGTTAGGAGTGCTATCCTGATGGTGCACTATAGATTGCTTTGTTGCTGTTGTAATGATTGCACCTTTTCATGGCTCTTCTTGGATCAGCGAAAGCCAAAAAACTACGCAGCCAGGTTCAAACCCCATTGCCCAGGATCTCCTGTGCCTGCTGGCATTAGGTGTGCTCGGTGGTACGAGTGGACAATGTGGCGAGAAGCCCAAAAATCGGTTTCACGATATCATGATTGCAGTTTGCGACCAGCTGCTTAGCCCGCCGATGGTGGGCCGCATTCCCCACCATCGGACATTGGGGACCTCACTGTAATACGTCAGCATATTGTAAGGCCAGCTCGCCGGAATCATCTCCCCACGCTAGATCGTCCACCCGCATCAGCAGGAAAACACGCCAGTGCAGAACATGTCTGGACAAGTGTGACGTGCAGAAGTCTGGACTTGCCACCAGACCCTTGACTGCATGGCTGACATCCGAGGAGTAGAAGATGCTGGCGTCTGACAGAGAGGAAGCAGCTCACGGCAGCTGGAAAGCCACCGTTGACGTTCACAACGGATAAGGTCAAGGGGATGGGAGAGGAAGGTCTAGGAGCTAGGAGAGGAAGAGGTGTTGGGGGGGGCGGTGGAATGAAGGTTTCAAGGAGAGAAATGGTTGGGAAAGGGGCAATGAAGGTGTCGGGGGGGAGGGATTATGAGGAAGGGGAGGAGGGGGTAACAGGGGTAGGTGGCAGCAACTGGGGAGGTAGGTGGAAGGTATAAGAGAAGGAGTTCAAAGTGGGTAAGGAGGGCAGAGAAGGGAGATAGTAAGAAGTAATAAGAGTGTCTGAAGGAGTCAGGAAGGGGAAGGGACTAAGGGGGGAGGCCGGAGGAGTGGGAGGGCCGAGGGAGGGGAGAGGTTTCCGGGGTTGGTGGTGGGAGGGGCAGTTGTCCAGGTGAATGTGCAAGGGAGGGGTCTGATGGGTCCATGACTGCCGCTGGGGGAGCAAACAGAGGGGGGCATGGTATGAGGGAATGGTGAGAATGACCGAGGGCAGGATGAGGTGGTAGGGTGGGAGGGTGAGGGATCGGTTGTAGCGGTAAAAGGAATGGCGAGGGTGGTTGGTGGAGACCGGGAGGCAGGCATGGGCCCTGTGGGTGGGAAGTTGGTGGTAGGGGAGATGAACTTGGACGGGCGTGGGATTTTCAGAAAACTAGGGAACATGCATGTATGCCTGGACATTCCTAAAGGGGAAGGGTTGCGGCTGGTATGTCACAGAGGGGAGGTAGAAGGTGATGCCAGGGGGGTCAACTGTGTTGGGGGGGAAAGCAAATGGGTGACTGGGGGAGGGGAAAAGACAGGGGAGCTGATGAAAAAGTGAACCCAGACCATGCTGTCCAAATCGAAAGTGCAACAACAGTCATGGCGGGCAAGATCAGGCGCTGCATGGGAGTGTGACAGTGGGTGGGTGGCGATGCAGGTCAGCTCAGATGGACAACTGAAAGCAAATCTCAGCAGGCAGTATTCTCATTAAAAATGCTCAGGACACAGATGTGAGTATGATATGTGAAGGATCCGCGTGCGTGGGAGTGTTTGCACGAGGCTCCGAAATGCTCTGCCACACACACACTTCTCCGTCCAGAAACACTCATTGGCCAGCTTCTCCCTTTGCAGTGACAAAGTACAAGGTTGAGGGGTTCTCAGGCAAAGGGGACTTGGACGGAGAGGACAGCCTCTGGGGTTCCTGAGTGGATGTCCTGGGAGTGTCCGGCTGCCGCCCTTCCTCCCTTTGGGTGTCCACGGGCCCTAGCCTGACTCTTTGAGGGGAAGGAACACCTGGAGGGACATTGAGGTGCCCCGTTTCCCTCTCATGTTGCCACTGCACGAGCTCACTCATGTCTTCCGTGATGGATTGCAGGTTTGCACATATCTCTGCACTCTGCTGGGCCAGGGTCTCCCCGGGCCAGGGTCTTCCCATGGAGACCTCCATACTGGCAACATGTGGGCACCACTTCATCAGACAGTAGGCGGGCCCCACTCCTCCGACTCAAGTGCCACTCTGCTAAGGTGTTCCAACAGCTCTGCGTGACATTCACCTGCTTTCTGCTGACTTTCCAGGATAAGCTGGAAGGCCAAGTCTAGAGGCTTGTCATCTGACTTGGGCCTCACAGATGCCTCTTCTCCAGCAGTCCTCCGAGTGCCAGGGAGCTCAGCTAAACCTGCTACTGCGGACAGACGTCTGTGCAGTGACCACCAGATTGCGAACCCAAGCCTGCTCTAGATCTAGTTTGTACCGAGATGTGCGTCTCTGCTCTGACGCAGGGTGTGCGTAAGTGCTGTGACAGGTCTTCCAGGCTGCTTATTTCCAGCCCTTCAATGGAGGAGGGGGTCCTCTTGGCTGGAGGTGAGGATGTGGATGGAGCTGAGGGACTGACTGGCTGAGGGTGTCACTCGCTTGGCAGAGCTCCCTGTGAACCAAGTAGAGATGAGTAATGCATGGCAGCAGAGTCAAAAGCAGGAGAGAGAGCACTCACATTTGCATCGTGAGAGGGATGATGTGGTGCAGGATCCTTATGAGGGTGTTTGCCGCCGACATCCCCATCACCGCAGGGCACAGTCCATGTCCTCAGCAGTCAGTGCGATGGCACACTCCGCAAAGTGAGTGAGGAGCCTAATGTGGGCCACTCCACCCCAGCTCTGGGACCTCTTCCTGCTGATGTGAGCAGGCTTTTCCTGCATGAAAACAGATGGAGAGAATGTGAGCAGGACACATGGCACTGCATGGAATGTTTGTGTGGAGAGCAGAGCAATGAACTGGGTGAGGACACGAGCTCCAGAGGATATGAGCCTGATGGAGATGTGAGGGTGTGAGAGAGAGTTCGTGGTGTTGTCCCTTGAGGTGTGAGATCCCTGTGGATGTGTGCTGGGTTTGAGAGTTGAGAGTGATAAGAAGAGTGAATTACCTTGATGGAATGGAAGAGACCATTCATCCTATAGTGACACTGGGAGGTTGTCCTCTTTTGCAGGGCATTGGTGCTGACCACCATTGCCACCGCATCCCAAGCCAGATTAGTGAGGTTGCTGCCCACTCTGCAGACACAGCAGGGGTAGAGGACATCATGGCGAGCCTCTAGTGCATCCAAAAGATGCTTGAGGGACGCATAATTGAATCTGGGGGGGCTGCAGTCTTTTTCCCTTTCAGGGCCATGTCTTCTTTGCAACACTTGTGGGCTGGAAGCACTGGGATCTGTGTGCGAGGCTGGACTTTAAATTTGGTGTCCGGTGTGAAGCGGTGAGGTGATGGCAAGGCAGGTGAATGAGAGCCCGCCTGTCATGGAACCAGCTTGTTTCCCGGGAATGCATAATTAATGCAGAGGGTTTGGGACGATATGGCTTGAAAAGTCGCCATTGCGGCCGGTGGGTGAACCTGCCCACTGCTGCACTTAGTGCAAAGCTGGGATGATTCCGCCCTTAATTTTGAAAACAAGTTTACAAATTTCAAATGTTTCACACTCTTCTTCCCAGTTATCTGGCTTTACATGGATACAGTTCAAAACATTCTGTACAATATTAATATTGGACACATTTAATATCTTCATCAATACAAAAGCAAAATACTGCGAATGCTGAAAGGTCACAGACCTGAGACATTAACTCTGCTTTTTTGTTTCACAGAAGCAAATCACATGGTGATATTTCCAGCATTTTCAGTTTTTATTCCACAGCTTTATGGTCACTGAGATCTTCTCCTCAATGCATCTTACTCCATTTCTCCTAGTGATGCAGAATAAGAGCCTGCATTTCGACAGGAGGTTGATACCGGAACTGAAGCCCAGAGGCATTTATCTGATAGGCCATTAAGTTGCATATGGGTCAATTTACATAAATTTGCTTCCCAGGGCAAGCAGGTAAAATCCACACAGTGATACATTTGATCCACAATATGTTTCTGCAAATTTCCTTTGCAAAATCTGGTTTAAAAAGCATACACTGACATGTAAAGGACCTGGTTTCCTTTTGCTATCCTCTGGATAGGATCTCAAAAATATGCCAGAGAGAAAATTCAAACCTTTCAGTGCCCACACATTATAACTTTCTTAACCCAGTAATGGATTTAGTAAGCTTATCATGGTATTACATTTCTTTTCTATAATATAATATTCAAATTATTGAAAAGGTCTGTTGGTCTCATCTAGAGGACAACTATAAAGATTAATATGGATGCTTCATTCCAAATTACCTTAAAACGCTTAATAAATTAAGGTTATTAAAAACAGGAGAAATTTGAGGTGACACAGTGCTTTCGGCTCAAAAAAGAGCATATGTAAGATTATGGAAAACGAGAGTAAGATACTAGCACAGACAAAAGCCTTGCGATTCCAACTCCTTTTTATGAAGCCGGACACCAAGCAGTGCTTTATTGTGCATTTTCCATTTACATGAGAATGGTAATTTAAGGATTAACTCTAATAAAGGTAGGTTTGAGGTTCTGATCAAACAACCATGGCAAATAAAGCAAGGCTCTTGGGACTAATGCAATTGATGGCTGTTAAGTAATTGCCATGAGACTTTAAATTGAATCCATTCTACTTGAACTTAAATGTTTTTAACCAGACTTTCTGGACTCCCAAGACCCATTCAATACCGTCACTTCACTGAAAAGGCATTTTCTTTGATCTTTCAAACCATTTATGGAAGTTTCTAAGAGGAATTGTGCCAGACTTTAATCCTCTTTCTGGGGCAGTGAACCCCAGCATGCAAGAAAAACCTAACGCTTCAAAAACCCAAATTTTAACAAAATCCAAATCTTAAAAAAAAAGTATTAAAAATATTTTTGGAACCCAAAGACACAAGGCATATTAAAAAAAAACATTTGGTTTATACAGTTGATGAAATTTTTCGAAAGGAAATGCTTTCTTAGTTTCCATATTGAAGCAACAGAGTTGAACATTCCTCTGGGAACTGCTCATCTGAGTTAAGGACAGTTGAAGAATCAACAACCGAATGTTTAGAAAGTACTCTGCTTGACATCAAGGTTGGATCTCCATGCTCTTATACTGGGAGGATTATTGTAAATGAGACAAAATGGTCAGAGATCGGATTCCTGAGTTGGCTAGATCCAGTTTAAATAAGAACCCCAGCATCTATAAAGCTGGCAAAAGTTATACTGCATTGGCAATCCCCAGTACACCAATCTGCATTATTATGGAATGTACATCCTTACTCTGTATGACTTCATTCCTTTCCAGAGAAGTATTGTTTAATCAAACAGCACTATTTACTTCAATAATAAAAACAAAAACTAGTTCTGTTGAAGGGTCATGAGGACTCAAAACGTCAACTCTTTTCTTCTCCGCCGATGCTGCCAGACCTGCTGAGTTTTTCCAGGTAATTCTATTTACTTCAATGCTGGATTGTCCAACAAAAATCTGGGACTGGATTGAAACTTTGCCATTTTGAGAATTAGTGCTGGATAATAAAATTGCAGTCCTAGTATCAGACATTCCAGTGTTGGAAGTTGCCCTCTTAACAAAAAGGTAGAAATGAAAACAACAGTCTCCTTTATACCTACGAATTCCACCTTGTTCAGGGCAGCATTTAGGCAACTGTCACATTATAGAACTGCCACGTTATGAAATATGCGTTCACCCCATTGAACATGCAGCACACGACAGCTGAATACAATGTTCTATAGACTTGGTAACGTCCTTTTTGATTTGAATTTTTTTTGAAAAAACAGCCGCATTTTGAATGAATAGTGTACACCGAGTAAAGTTGTTTTTTGTAAGAGAAATGTCCCCTGCCAGGATTTGCAAAGGTTCCAAACTCAGTGCTAGACACATACTAGATCTCTGCGATTCTGATCAAACCCACAATATGATGTTCAGTTGAAGTTGAACAAGAACTGAGGAGCTTTTCTGCAAAAAAAAACACAAATTGCTGGAAATGCTCAGTAGGACTGACAGCATCTATGGAGATAGAAACAGAGTTAACATTTCAGGTCTGTGGCTTTGGTTCAGAACTCTTTTCTGCAGTATTGGTATAGAGGGCACAAAACTCCTGAGAGCAGCAACATACTAGTAATTATTCTCTAAACAAAATGACAGACCTATCTAAGGCATGCAGACAAGAAGGAATTTTTAAAAAAATAGTATTTCATTTTATTAACATGCAGTTTGTTTAAATTAAGGTCAATTGTCTGGCTGTTAGCATGAGCTCACAAAGGATTTCTGAGTCGTGACATTGCGCAGAAAGTAAACTCTCACATGTCAGGCATATTGTATCGTCTGCATGACTAGACTTCTAGCATATAGGTCATTTAATCGAGCAGACTTCACTGACACCCGCTTGGTTGTCGCAATAATGTAACATAAACAGATGCAGAAGAACAGATTATGTTTGGCATAAGCAAATGTTATTCAGGTAAACAAAAGCTTATTTGGAGCGAGTATTCAAATCAGCCAAAGAGCTCATTTCACACATCAGTGACCTAAACTGGGAGGCTCTCTGACTTCAATTCAACATTTTTTTATTCATTCACAGGCTGTGGTGTAACTAAAAGCCCATTCATACTTCAACTGCAGATGACAGAAGTTTGTAGTCTATTTGTATGAAATTATTCAGCGAAGAAATAAAATGCGCTGAAATTAACTGAAGTAAAAAGGGACATGAACGTACAATCGTTTGGAGACCAAACTGAGCTGGTTTACACTGAGCTCCAATCAATGTGGACTCCGTCAGCAATGGGATGAAATGAAACACCTTGACAAGTTTACTATGGAAAGGATGAATATCAGCATGACTTTGGAGCAGAAATTGTTCCGTGCTGAAAGAATGGAACTCACAGTAATTCAAGCAGAGTACAAAGAAGAAACAGCATTGGTACAATTTTAGTTGGAAATGACAGCATAAAAAAAGGAAACACCAACATTCAGTACGACAGGATCAGCAATGTTTTTAATTACACCATTAACGCTCAGACTTTAAAAAAAAAAATTATGCAGCCCATTGTGATCCAGCTTAGGCCTCAGCTGCAAGTACTAATGAAAGAATTAAAATGAACAAACTCAATCTGAACAGATGTCTTGCAACCATTCAAGTGAATACCTGAAGGGTGAATAGTGCATGCAAGCGATGACATTTCAATCTTTAAAACTTCTCTGTTTGATTTCCCCACGTTTTCCAGGTTATTCATGTTTAAGTGAACTGGATGGAATGTTTAGGTGATTTGAAATGTTGGTTCATTTCCTCAGTACATCTTTTTGTTCCCCATTCCCTGCTCTGAAGACTTGTTGACTTGTGCTGTATTTCAACAGAGCATATGGGTAGGACATTACAGCTGACCGATCAGCCGTTCAGTCAACCATTATGTAATGACCTTGAAAACTTCTGCACTGGTTCAAAGCGATGACTGCAACAGTTTAAAATAATCACATTTTGTTAACACTCTAGATTTCCTTTAAATCTTAATTTTCAAGCACTGGAACGTGGCAACGAAAAATGAGAAGAATGTTTAAGAGGATAAGCTGGTTAAGGCGATATGTTCTTTTGAAAAATGCTCTGTTCAGATGGGTTCTGCCTCCTGCCACAGACTTCTGTATACAGTATCAATGTCAGTGTAATCTGCTTTCATTATCATAAATTTCACCATGACAGCAGAAGCTGTGTCAATTTGTGAATTATTTAATAGTTTCTATGAGAACACATCTCCTTTACATACAGTACAACACAACACAGCATGGCCCCCCACACTTTAATATATGTTCCAAAATGTTTACAGGCAATGTAGTGTTTCTGGAACGAAAGTGGGTTTAATCTAATCCATTTTCTCAACATGAAACTAATTCCTGCTGCCATCCTTTTTCAATGTGAAAAGCATTATTTTGTTTAAAAGAGAGATAGAGGGGCAAGGTGTTTACCTCAAGCAGAGGTTGCCATTTTGTATTTTTTTTTAAATGCCTCTTTTGAAAGTGCTGAATGTATGACCAACATCTTTAAACAAATTTATCATTGCAAGTTAAACGGACAAATTCAATTTGTTTACATTTTGCTTATATTTGTCCAACTCCCCTAACTTTGCACCCGTTGTCTCACACTGTGATGCACGTCTGCATTTCTCCAGCAAATATCCATCAACACTCCCCAAGTTACAATCATTTTTTGCTTTAAGAGTGCACTTAACCAGGAAAGCCAGTTCTTAAACACACAATGTGGCACCTGTTCAGACAAGTTTACAGCTTTATTTGGTGTATTGCTATAAAAGCAATTCTGTACAAGCTACTAGGTAAATTATGGCTTTTGTACAGATGAAAAGGAAACGTGCTATTTCAGACCTACTTCATTCCCCCATTTAAGTGCATGTTACTTATTCTATTCATTCGCTCAAAGCTCTGCACCACACACTGAAGCTTTAAATATGGCAGCAATTCTGTTAATTTTATCATTCAGATTACACTGAACTCAAGTTTGCATTAATATTCAAAAATTTCAGTCACATTCACCGATGGAAATCGCAGAGTTTAAAATGTAAAAATGAAGCACTGGAGCATATGTTCTCCCCATTGAAGCTAAAAGTAAATACATGGTATTAAAAAAGTTGTGTTCCAAGTACAAATGCCTTAGCCACCTCTGCTTTTCCACCTTCCCAACAGCAATCAGGAATGGGGCAACAAAAGCCGGCCTTGCCAGTGACACTCTCATCCCACAAAGGAAAAAGTACCAGTAAGATAAGCCCTCAGGTCAATACTTATTTTCACTTCCTCCAAAGTTACCTTAACCAAGTCCAAAAAGGAAAATAAAACTCAAGAGCATCCACATCCAATCTTTTAACAAGCTACTAAAGCAAAAACTTTATTCTTCCTTTTCAGTGATTTTTTTTTTACATTTCCTGAATTTCTCTGCTCATCCTTCTGCTTGAGGTAGTGATTTATGTAGGGCACAGCTCCATGGGTGACAGCCTCCCAGAAGAACATCACATGAGTGAACAATCTTCATATTTTTACTTGAACAGAGGATCAATGGGTATTCAGCCATGGCAAGCATCTTCACAGCTAGTCCTGTCCTGCCCTCATCTAGCCTCAACACACATACTTCATGCAGCATCTATGTTCACTTTAAAGCAGAACATTATTTTCAACACCATGATCCTTTGGATGCTGCTGCTTTAGCAACATTCGAAAACATGGCACTTACATAAATGAATGAGTGCAGTTAACACCCAAGTAGCTCTTTCATTGCAGAGTTTCAGACAAACACTTGCTTCCTTTCATCCTGCAAAAGTGACTGCAGTCTCAATATGGGTGTTAATGACAAACTAATCACATACATTTGGAGATTATAGGTGCATAGGAAAAGCATTCACAGCCTTAAAATGTTCTCAAATAAAATATTTTTATTTAGAGACAGAAGTGCAATATACATCGTTGTGAGGTGCTTGCAGTACAATCCTCTGCAGTTTAACAGCACTCCTAATGCTCTGAACATGCCCAGCACTTTAAGATTGAGTATTGGGAAAAGTAATTATTTTTTTTAATCCTAGGTGAAAAGATGTTTAAACAGAATTATATGTAAGCAATCGCGTTACATCAAACCAACATAATCTCAGAGTAATGGATTGCAACTTTGTGGCTTTCAAAATGGGATTGCTCTTGGGAAAGTAGGGGAAGTTACACATGTTCAGCACACCTGCGTCTGACAAACAGTCCCAAGGCTCAGTCCTATTTATAGGATTGTATATTTATAATTGCACGGTTCTCCTACTAGGAGTTACAACTGCCCTCTCCTCCGCACTTTATTTTTGTTATGATGGGCCAGTAAATCTAAGAGTGGCAAACACCTTTCCCCATTGTGCTGACAAGTCACTTCATCTTTGCCCTCTGACATCACAAAGACAAAATCAGGGCTGTCACCCTTAATGGCAATAACAGATGCGCACTCCATCACTCACCAGACAATGCAATGCTGTGATCTGTATTTTATATACTCAGTGGGTGTCACAAGGATCTAGGGCTGCTATTATCACCAGCATGCCATTTTACACCAGGGACAGCTTTAAACGATGCCCAAGGGCACAATTTTCACCAAAGGTATACTGCCCCTAAAACAAACAATAAACAAAAAGAGTTCTGTACTGTTTCTCTTCCTCAATCTACCTCCTGATCAAAGCTGTTGAGCTGCATCACCCCAAAGTTAAATGTTATTAAAGGCACTCAAGCTCACCAATGTTGAATACATCAATAATATGAACGCTATTAACGACACAGGCCGACGTGTAAAATGACGCGCGGCGATGTCAGGCATGTGTCCTGACGTCACCGCGAAACATTCCAATCTTCCGTTCGGCAGGCGTGCACCAGAGTCGGCTGCGCGCCCGCGGAACTGTCAAAGCCCTGTTCAGGCCATTGATAAACCAATTAAACAAATTGACAGGGCTGCCCATCCAACCTTAAGGTTGGCAGGCAGGCGAAGAAGCCAAGCGGCCTTCACGTTTTGAATGAAACCTCATCCACAGGCGGGTTTAATAAAACCATGAATATTTTATTAGTTAAATAAAAATTTCTATGAAAATTCATAAACATGTCTCAGCTCATGTGACACTGTCACACGAGGGGACATATCTGAGTAATTTTATTTTTTCTTTTTTTCCCCAACTTGAAAACTGAACTTAATCTCCCCGAGGCCCGAAGCTGCCTCAGGGAGATTTCTGCACCCTTCTGTGCGCATGTACGCAAAAGCACAGGCCCCCGACTCTCCCTCCTCACATGAGCGCTACCGGGCACGTGTCACGCTGGGCAGGCCTTAACTGGCCCGCCCACGTAAAATGGCGGCACACAGCCTATCGCGGGCACCCGCCCACCCGACAGGCAGAAGATTCTACCCCTAAAGTCAGCGAAGAATGTGTTTTGTTATTTCATAATTTTAGCTAATAGTATGTTGGATAAGGGATATAAAAACTGAGCATACAGGTGCAGATCCTATCATTCCCAACCTTTTAAAAAATTTCCTAAACTTGCTTCACAATTCACATGATAGATAATCTTTTATGAATATTTTGGGGGAAAGGAAGTTCTTTCTTTTTAAAACAATGGGCCATAATATCCGAGCTCCAGGGTGTCATTTTAGGTGGGGGTGCCCCAAGATGCACCAGGGAACCACCCCGGATGAGCACAGGTAACGTTTCCATGGTAACTGCCTGGAAGTGCAAACTTCTCAACCCGACTGCCCTGCCCCCAAGGCTAGCCCCGATGCCACACCACCCCACATCCCCCCACCAACGCCCGATGCGAGGTCCGACCTGACCCCCACCCGCCCCCAAAGGCAAGGCCCGATCTGACAGCCCATCCCACCCCCTCCCTTGAGATGAGACCCAACACAACCACCCACCCTAACACCCCCACCGAGGCCTGACCCGACCCAACCCAACCCCACCCCACCACCCCCCATGGCCTGACTCCACTGTGCCCCTCAAGGCCCAAGCCTCCCCCCCTCCCCCACCCCCCCCCAACCCCCCCTAATGGCCCAACCCAACTGCCAACCAACCTGACTCAGTGTGGGCTGACCCACCACCACCTCCCCTCCTAGAGGCCTGACCCCCTTCCCCGTGACCCAAAACACACCCCCCACCCCTACCCACAGAGGCTCAAACCCCGTCTCCACACCAAAGCCCCCACAAGGCCCACCCTCAACACCGCACCTGTCCCCCCCACAAAATCCCCCAGCTACCCCACACCAAATCCTACCCACTTACCTTATGCATTTCCCTCTCCCTGGCCTGTCAAGGACCTTTAAACTTCTCTGGACCTTTAACTTACCTGGTTCATGGCAGCTAGTGCAGTAATAAAGGGAGCATGGTCTCCTTGCAACCGACAGAGCTGTGCTCGACACTAGGCCCCAGATATGCGCTGCACTGCCCGGATCTCGCCCAGCCTGAGTCGGAAAGTCAGGCAAGACAGGGCGGGGAAAAACATTCAGGTAAAAATCTAGGAGCGGGTCTGACTCAGATTGCCACTCACAGGAAGTTCAGGCCCAGTGTTAATTAAGACAGAGTTGCTACCATGGATGGCCAATCCATTGCACTAGTTTTATGGCTAGCTCATTAAGTTGAAAATCTACCCCTTTACGGTATATATTAATGCTTCTAACAGGGCATTGCATGTCCTCTGCTCAAGAAAATGATCTCCAATTCTTTCCCTTTGCTTTTTTGTAAAATGCATTTGTGTCACTCTCAACTCAAAATCAATCAAAACAGTTCTCCCTATTTACCTCATCAAAACTCCTTATCATTTTTAACCACCTTAAACAGATCTCCTTTTAACCTTGTTCTCATTAAGAATATTGCCAGCGCTTGCGAAACAGTACCTCAGCAAAAGAGTTAACATTGTTAGTAGAAGGGGAGGAAATTAATGATTTCTTGTTAAAATGTGTTAGGAAATACTGTTAGTTTAAATAAGTTATATTGGTGTTTGTAGGTATTAGGAATGAGGTTTAGCTTTAATGTTTATATTTGATTTGTATTTCTGTATTTGTGCATTAAGAAAAGGTCAAATGGAGTTTTGGTTTCACTTTAGAAAGGTGTTTACATTTCTAATGAGAGTTTATGACTTAAGAAGTTAAGCAAACACAAGGGTAGAAGAATTGGGCTGTTGCTTAGCAACAGGAGGCCAGAGAGAGATAGGTCCCTTCCACAGACATATACATAAAAGAAAATAAACTGCAGTTTGGTTTTGGAAGCTGTTTGAGTGCAGTTAGTTTTGAAAGTAGCTATCAGGAGAGACTGGAGCAAAGGGGCCAAATAGCCAGTCAAAAGCTAAACAAAAGACCCCAAAGTCCAGGGGAGTGGAACAGGAGGAAGTCCCAAGCAGACCTTCTGGTCAATGGAAGGACAGCAACCTGGAAAAGGTCCTATTAAGTGAAGTTAAGAGTGGGGGGGGGGGGGGGGGGGGGTGCAGAGAGAAGGGCTCCAAGTTTCAAGTTTAAAGATTCAAGCTGCAGAGAGCAGATTTAAAGCAAGAACAGCTTGTAAGAGGCAAGAAGCTCCAAAGTGACAACTGAAGGTCTGTAACTCCTTGCTACGGGCATGTGAAGCAGTGGTATTGTTGATGGCTGAGGTGATGAGAGGGAGTGTGTGGAAGACAGCTTAAATGCATGTGGTGACCCAGAGGAGGGGAACATCAGAAGGAGAGTTTGAAATCCTGGAGGTGAACACTTGCAAAAGGTGTATGAGAGAAAGCATCGGTTTGGGAGAAGATTCCAAGGCGAGTTCTTGAAAAGTGGAGATTGGAAACCCTCATGTGAAAGACGTAGTTGAATGACATTAGTTGGCTCACAGTGTGACAAGTGTCTGGGGGGAGTTGAGGAGGGATACATTCATAACATCTGGTTGAGTGGCATCTGTCACTTGATTTCAGAGTGTGGTGTGTCTGACCACAGGGTACCTACTGGTACATGGACTATGTACTTACTGTGGACATTACAGTATAAGATAGTGCTTGTAACTTGTATTATCCTTACAAATCTGTACATATCCATAAAAGTATAGTTGTGGATGAAGGAGTTTCGTAATTTGTTCATCTTTTCCTGTTGAATAAATGTTTTATTCTTTTGTTAAAAAATCATCAGTTGACTCCTATGACGGTTCAGTAGCTATGCTCCACATATCTAAACAAACAAATAAAAGTTAGGATCTATCAAGCTGGGTTGCACTCTGGGATCAGGTTTCTCAGCTGGCAATCATAACAAATGCTTGCATTTATATTGCATCTCCAATGTAAAAAATGATCAGTGATAATCAGAAAAGAAATAAATAGAAGTTAAGCCAAAGGAGGCGATACTAGTAGCAGTGACCAAGGGCTTGGTGAAAGGTGTTGGGTTTAAGGGAACACAAAGGAAGAAGGGAGGTGTAGGGGTTTAAGAATGAAATACCACTGAAAAGATGACTAAGGGAATGCCCACCACTAGTGGGGTTCGGAGAAAGGCCCAAGAAACCAGAATTGGAGCAGCAGAAAATTCAATTGGGGGCAAGATGTTAGTAGAGCTGGAGAAAGCTATAGAAATATGATGAGACCAGGCCAGGAAGAGTTTTAAGCACAAGTATGAGAATTTAAAATCTGAGACATTGGTGGACAAGGGGCCAACATAGGCCACGGAGGACAAGGGCAACGGGTGAGCATGATTAGTTGCAATAGCATTAAAGCAAGTTTTTAGATGGGCAGAAGTTTATTAAGATCATTCAGAAGAACAAAACTACAGGATCAGTTTGGTTTCATTGTGCCTAAAACTGATTAAATAGCTATTTTAATGTATAAAATGTTGACATAACCTCAGAACTGTAGCATGCAAACTGCAAAGAAGTTTTGTTAAATGAAGTTAGGAACGACACTCCTCAAAGTCCTACATGAATCAAGTTATGGTCCAAAATTGCTTACTGGCAGCACAGAACAAAGACCAGGATGAATGACTTTTAAGTACTTTACAATCTCAGAACAATATATAGTAATGAAATATTGAACCACTGCAATACAAAATAGTCAAAATAATAGTATAAACATTATAGGATGATCCATTTTTTTGCAAACACATTATTCTAATTGTTAGCAAATGGCTAAAAAGTTAAACTGCATGTTTCAACTAATCATTTTAATATGTACTATGTTCAATAACTAAAATGTTTCAGAGCAGTACTGTGTCAAAAATATGCAATCACCGCTAAATAGGTTTTGTTTCAGTTAGACTGCTCCACTGAATAACTAACCAATTAATGTTATTATATTGTAAAACATCCAAAAAGTAACTTAATGCAAGATTGGGAGCTTATGATTTTATTAAGAGAACAACTGACACTTCAGAATTTTATAGTATTGTTTCAGCCAGCTTAAAGTCACAGCAGAAAATGCTGGACCAATTCAACATTTTTGGAGAGAGGAGTGTAGGGCTGTATATCAACGTTAAGCTTTAGCCCTAACTTTCTCTCTCCGCAGATGCTGCCTGACCTGCTGAGTGATTCTAGCATTTTCTGTTTTTATTTGAGATGTGCTGCATCTGCAATATTTCGGTCATTTCTCATTCAGAACAGATGACTATAACAACCAGAAACATACCTGACCTCCTTCCTCCTTGTGAATTTTCACAACCGTTTCCACATTAGCTCCAGGTGTTTTGACATTATTTGTACTTTACAGAAATACGTTGCTCTTATTTTCACCGCCAAATGAACCTCAACTATATTGCCACTAGGATCTTGAATGGAGCAAATGACATTTTACACTAATTTGAGCTATGAGAAGAGACAGCATTTTGATCTCCAGAACACTGGGGAAAACACTGGTGGTTATAGGTCTTTAACTGACAGTGGAAGCTATTTGAGGTGATAAATTAAGTACATCCCACAAGAAATGTATTAAACATGAAAGCATTTTAACTAGAGTGCAATTTTGCTTATGGTGCACTTGTCCTGTTACACTTTACATACCTGAAGAGAGTACTGCAGCAATCACTGGCTGGGAGTTCTATTAAAACAATTCAAGTTGTAAGAATACTTAATTAGTTCCTAAATATATAGGCAGAGTGAAACATTTCCAGTTTCAGAAGCTCAGCTAAGTTGAAAACGGCAATCTCCCTCCTGAGGGTTCAGGTGCTTACCTGCTGTCATAAGTATTATCACAAACCATTTAAAAAACCTCTGCAGAGATCAACAGCAACTTGTGTGATCTCCCAAGAAATTATTTATCTCAGATTCCACAGACATCAACATCTTCGCCGAGTTTTGCCTCGTGTGTACTTTTTAATATGGGTTCAATTAAAATCTCACAGCTGTGCAGTGAGTCTCAGCCGTTTCCGGAGCTCAGTGTGGGCATCCCTCAATGGTATTGGGATGACACTAATTGTACTCACCTGGAATTGCAGTGATTGATTACATTAGCTGTGTAATATCCTGCCTCTCACACTCCCTCAAGACACCATTAGTCTTTGTACTTCCTGAATTTCCTCATCATTCCAAATCTCCATCCCGGCATGCAGTTTAGAGTTCAGACATCTTATTCTCTTTCCCTTTCTGTCTTCCTGTCAAGAATGCTTACTCCTCGTCAAGTCCAAACTAGAGTGCAGAATTTTCCCCCCTGCTCCTAAAACTCTACGAGGCTCACAATACCAGAAAGTGGTTCTCTGAGGCTATTCCAACAGAACACTCATCACAAGCCCCATTAACAAGCCAAAGCTCAGACTGTTATTGCAAATTCAGCAGTCTTTCCAGCTTGTCTGGATTTCCATGTGTAGGGGAAAAGATATATTCAGGTTTTCATTCAAGCCAGTCAAAGCAATACGATTTGCCACAAAACCCAATTGAAGTTTTGATCTATACAACAGGAAAAGCAACATGAATGTATACAGTCTAAAGCCAATTACTTTGAGTAGATTGAGAGAACTCTGCAAACATTAGTTTTTTTCTAATATTAATGCTCAATAACTAATAGTGCAAACAGGGCCATCAGAAATAAGCATGAAAAGCTTTCCACTTATGCAAAACTTCATACCAACATCTGCAGCTGAAAACAATGAGCATTCTGACACTATTCCCAGTATTCTGACAGAATGCACAGTCATTATCTGAAAATCAGAAACACAGGACTACATTTACTGTCCGAATTTCAGTTTAAATTTTTTAATCACAAGTACATCTCAATGGTCTGAGAGCTTTTGTCCAATATCTACAGCTTAGGGTTGGGGAAAGAAACCAATCTAATGCGTGCTAAACTTATTTTTTTCCTGTAGCTGTGCTATCACAGGTTCTCTACTGTGCGCACACGAACAAGCAAGCTTCCCTATTGTGAAATGAAGTAGTAATGGTGGAAACTGGATGTATCAAGTCGAAATTCAGCGTAAAGAGACTGTTATCCCACCAGGTAGACAGCATGGCCAGGGAAAATGTCAAAGTTATCACCTCACTAAGTCAATAGGAAGCAAAGCTAATTTAAGGACAGGCAACATGGCATTTTTCTGTCTAGCCACCAAGTGTGAGTGGAATGTTCCATCCGCATGAGGCATTTCATCAAGCAGAAAAATTACACCAAGCTTCAAACCCGCAACTACAGCAGAGCTAAGGGACACTTTGGACAGCATTTAGGTTGATCTGTTTTGGACTGGGGGTTATGGGGCTTCATATTGGTACGTTTACAGTTTCATGCGAAGGACTCCAGCAGTTCATTATAATCATAAATTTTTAAAAATCAAAAGCAAACTGGTTTTACTCCTTACCAAGTCACTTAATGCCAACAGAAAAAAAGTATTGCACTCAAAATTTTATACTTTTTTTCCTGATTGTACTTGGCAGAAACCATGGCAAAAGCTTATTTTAAGGTAGTGGATGACAAACATGTATCATGAAATTATTACAAGATGTCAACAATTATGATAATCCTTCGCTGGTGCAAGATACTAAACTAGGAGGGCATAAATCATGGGATTAAATTTTGATCCACACACCAAGCATCCTTTCTCAAACTGCAAAAGGATTAACAAACGTCTGATCAATGCAAACCTTCACTGTGCTTGAGGAATGTTACAACACAAGATCACAGAATCACAGAACAGAAGAGGCCCTTCGGCCCATCGAGTCTACACCAGCACGTGAGAAACACCTGACCTACCTACCTAATCCCATTTACCAGCACTTGGCCCTTAGCTTTGAATGTTATGATGTGCCAAGTACTCATCCAGGTACTTTTTTAAAGGATGTGAGGCAACCCACCTCCACCACCCTCCCAGGCAGTGCATTCCAGACCGTCACCACCCTCTGGGTAAAAAGGTTTTTCCTCACATCCCTCCTAAACCTCCTGCCCCTCACCTTGAATTTATGCTCCCTTGTGACTGACAATTCACCTAAGGGGAACAGCTGCTCCCTATCCACCCTGTCCATGCCCCTCACAATCTTGTACACCTCGATCAGGTCGGCCCTCAGTCTTCTCTGCTCCAACAAAAACAACCCAACTCTATCCAACCTCTCTTCATAACTTAAATGTTTCATCCCAAGCAACATCCTGGTGAATCTCCTCTGCACCCCCTCCAGTGCAATCACTTCCTTCCTATAATGTGGCCACCAGAACTGCACACACTACTCCAGCTGTGGCCTAAGGTTCTATACAACTCCAACATGACCTCAACAAAAACAGAATTACCTGGAAAAACTCCGCCGGTCTGGCAGCATCGGCGGAGAAGAAAAGAGTCGACGCTTCGAGTCCTCATGACCCTTCCACTTCCAGTTCTGTGGAAGGGTCATAAGGACTCGAAACGTCGACTCTTTTCTTCTCCGCCGATGCTGCCAGACCTGCTGAGTTTTTCCAGGTAATTCTGTTTTTGTTTTGGATTTCCAGCATCTGCAGATTTTTGCTTTTATCCAACATGACCTCCCTACTTTTGCAATCTATGCCTCGATTGATAAAGGCAAGTGTCCCATATACCTTTTTCACCACCCCACTAATGTGCCCCTCCACCTGCAGAGATCTATGGACACACACGCTAAGGTTCCTCTGAGCTTCCCAGCGCCATGCCTTTCATTGAATACTTCCTTGTCAAATTACTTCTTTCAAAGTGTATCACCTCACTCTTTTCAGGATTAAATTCCATCTGCCAGTTACCTGCCCATTTGACCATGCTGTCTATATCTTCCTGTAGCCCAAGACACTCAACCTCACTGTTAACCACCTGGCCAATCTTTGTGCCATCCGCAAACTTACTAATCCTACCCCCCCACATAGTCATCTATGTCGTTTATATAAATGACAAATAATAGGGGACCCAGCACAGATCCCTGTGGTACGCCACTGGACACTGGCTTCCA
Organism: Carcharodon carcharias; assembly: GCF_017639515.1. Classification (NCBI taxonomy): domain Eukaryota; kingdom Metazoa; phylum Chordata; class Chondrichthyes; order Lamniformes; family Lamnidae; genus Carcharodon; species Carcharodon carcharias. The sequence continues at coordinate 24,519,682 of NC_054475.1, forward strand.
GTCACTAAAGCATCCTTCTGTCATCACCCCCTCCCTCCTACAACTCAGCCAATTTTGAATCCACCTTATCAAATTACCCTGTATCCCATGTGCCTTTGCCTTCTTTATAAGTCTCCCATATGGGACCTTGTCAAAGGCTTTGCTGAAATCCATATAAACGACATCAGCTGCACTATCCTCATCTACACACCTGGTCACCTCCTCAAAAAATTCAATCAAATTTGTTAGGCATGACCTCCCTCTGACAAAGCCATGCTAACTATCCCTGATCAAACCTTGCCTCTCCAAGTGGAGATAGATTCTCTCCTTCAGAATTTTCTCCAATAGTTTCCCTACCACTGACGTGAGACTCACTGGCCTGTAGTTCCCTGGCTATCTCTACAACCCTTCTTAAATAGTGGAACCACATTAGCTGTTCTCCAGTCCTCTGGCACCTCCCCTGTGGCCAGAGAGGAATTAAGATGTATTTGTATCCCTCAACCTTTGGTTACCAGCAAAACAATTGTATAGTCCTGCACTAAACATGTCCTTAACTAGAAAGATGCAGCATTTAAGAAATGAATATGTTGAATTATTTGTACCGTTTGAACAATTGATCCCATTACTATTCAAGTCCTTTCACAGAATGACAGCAAATGCCAGAATATCTGCTCACAACTGCAGAAAGTGCCTCAAAACAGTTTATAAATCCTGCATCATTTTAGGATGCATTGCAGAAATACTAATGTAAATCTCCTGTTTCATAGGTGTACAGATTCCAAGTACCTGTTGCTAATTGAAGGCAAAAAAATCCAGCACCTGATGAATCAGGTGGGATAGAAGGGATTCAATAAGAGTATGAGGGCACACTGTGGGCCAGTTTTGGATATATCCTTTCTCTAAGAAAATGAGCTGCAGGTGCAAACATGGAAGAAATTGGTTTGGAACTAGGAGCAAGTTGCATAAATGCAGATCTTAAAATTTAAATTGCATTGTTAAGGTATCCACAAAACATATGACAAGCAAAGGCTTTGTAGGGCAGCCCTAACAAAGTCTGAATTTTAATAAATTGCATGGGGGACTATAGAAATATGTGAAAGATACATAAGCAAAGGTACTTGATGCTAGAGATAATAAAAGGGTTTTCTATGTTTTATGTTTAAAATAAAGGAAGGTAAAGCATGTTGGTCATGTTCACTTTACAAACAGGAAATATGGCTATGAGTCAATGTCCATTGAAACTGTCCTGAGTAACCCCTAAAGGCCCGTTAAATAAAAGACAGGAAGTGTGTTGACACTTGCAAACAATTAAACATAAAATAATGTCACATTAATTCAACAGGATATAATAGACTCAAAGGACCAGGCACACAATCTTAAAAACTTTCCTCAAAACACTACCCGCCATGGAATAATCAAAGCGTTAGAGGAAAGAGTTAAAACCGTGGAAATTATATAAGACCAGAGCAATGATCATGTAGTTCATGATGTGAATAATATTCTATACCAGGAACATACTCCATCCTCTGAAGTCAAAACTCCTGGAGTACTTTAATCACAATGAACTTGAACTCGACTAGAAAATGGTGGGCACAATGAAGTACAGCTTGGAACAACTTCATTATACACATAGCATATGTACACACACACACACAAACACACTATACACATATATGTACACAGTTATAAAAGTATTATCCATTTTCTAACACTTTTTCTGCTTTCATTTCAATAATTAGTACATCTTCAAAGTTCTGAAGGGGGATACAGCTCTGGTTTATCTTACATATACATTTCAGTATATCAATACCTAGTCAAGTCAAGATGAAATATTTCCTTTTTTTCTGATTAACAAAAGAACCCAAAAGAAGTCAGCAGAAAGGGTTCATTTGGAAAGGCTGCTATTTGCTTTTTGGATGATTAAAAGGGTTTGGGGTCAGCAGGAATGGTTAGTCAAAAATTTTTCTCAGTTTGGAAACCTGACACTTGGGGGTGGGGGCAGCAGGGAAATAGAATTTTCTATATTTTGGTGCAGATGTTATACTCCTGGACTGCATTCTGTTCAGCTGAATAAACCGAACGGTTATTCAGTTATACTGGTTAAATGGCTATTTAGGTACTCAAAATGAAAAAAAGAGCATTATTAATATTATTTACCCACAAGGCTCAGGTTCCCCAAAAACGTGCATTCTAGCAGGCAAAATTAGATTTTGCGAAGTTGCCTGTGGGAAAATTGCGCCCAACTGTCATTTTAATTGGGAGTCATTAAATTCTACAACACTAGGCTTATTACTTTTTTCTCTGATGGGCAGTAAAATATGACCTCAGTCACTATTCACACCGGAATTACTTTTCAAACAATTCAAACTCTTGATACCACCAAGCAAACAGCCAATAATGTAAAACACAGAGTTTAACTGTAACCAGACTGAATGAAACAGTGCCAGTGTTCAATATTCAAAGGTTCTAAATGAAAAGTTAAAGTGTGTACTAGGTTTTTAAGACAGGTGAATGGCAAAGATAAATTCAGAGTATTACACTAAATTTAAAAAAAAGAGGGTAGGTCAAATAGATATCGATGCAGGGGAGTACAAACTAGACTTTGGACTGATGTAACAAAATGCAAGTAGTTGTATTTATGCAGTGTCTTCAACATAGAAGCAAGTTCCAAAGTGCATCACTTAGAGGCACAATCAGGCAAAAAAAGTGATTGATCCATGGCTTAGATTTCCACAAAAAGTAATGGAGGGAATAACCTGAGGATGTTTTAAGAAACAATGGGATCTGGAAATTGGACAGGAAGTGGATTGCAATTGGGCCTTTCTCATCCTTAATCATCTTGTGATCTTTTGAATTGTTTTTCCCTTTCAATAGAGAGATGTCTATCTTTATGATCAGCATTTATTTTTAAGGCCACAGAAGCTGTAATTATTAAAGGGACGTTTAATAATATGGTTTTTAGCACTTTTCACCACTGTGACCTGGGTGTGAACTCAGACTGATGGGATGGAAGTCTTCTCCTTTTGCCTGTTTCCACCGAGCTGAATTTGAGCAGTGCTAATCCAGTTCCAGCTGGGTACAAACCATCAGAAAAAAAAAATCCTAAATCATTAGCAATTTGGTAGTCACATTGAGACAGATGATAAATAAGGAAACGTTTTTAAAATAGGCATTACAACTAGAACATGCTGTGGGTGCAGAGAGATTTACTCTGCATAAGAGTCTTGCCATACATTGGCATAAAGATGCTTAATATCAGCAGTGGGTGCAAAAAGTGTGAAAATGCTCCATTTCCTACCATTGACAAGTCCCCTTGGAAAGTATAATACTCATCAAATGCAAGCGAAAGAAAATAGAGTATTTTTTTCAATTCAAGGTTATATGTTAATATTAATGAGCCATGGCAGATTAACGTGTTCTTTGAACACGAATGAGCATTGTAAACCTCTGGAGTCCTTACTAAGTTTATATTCACAACTACAATCTCATTTTCTTTTTGCGTAATGCAATTCCGGGTGCAATTCACCGCTAATTTCCCACTCCAGATCTTTCTCGGATAGTTTGCATTTTTCTCTGCAAGCCTCCAATGTCTTCCAGTTTCCTCCTTATTTTCAACTGCTTTGGAAAATTCAAATCAGGAAAGTATTTAATTGCTATGGTTTTCTTTTCAACTGATTTTTATTTCCGTCAAAAGGATGAAAAAAGCTCTCTCAAGAATTATGAAAATATCTGAAATTTGCAATACTTTCAAACTGCAGTTTACCGTTATTTGCATATTGTCACGTCGGAGACAGGTGATGTTTGTGAACTTAGCTGGGCATCCATATCGCTATAACACCTTCCATAGGGCAATTCAATTTACTGAATCAAAGGCTTTTGTGAGACCAAAGTGAGCCATGTGCAAAATGGTGTTCTGCTCTTTGCACTTTTACGGAAGTTGGCAGTAATTCTTAAAAAAAAACTGTGGAAGGAAGGAAATCTAATAAAAACTATTCATGCCTGGTGGAAATCCTCTAGATTTTATTGTTTTCATGCACCATTGTTAAGCGGCACTCATTTATCTACCTCCCGAGAAATAGGAGTAGATGACCATGTGGCCCCTTGAAACTGCTCCGTCATTCAATGTGATCATAGCTGATCTTGGGCTTCACCTCCATTTTCCTGCCTTCTCCCCATATCCCTTAACGCCCTGAGACACCAAAAACCTCAGTCTCAAGTATATTTAGTAATGGAGTATCCACAACAATCTAGAGAATTCCAAGGGTTCACAATCTTTAACTAAATTAATTTCTCCTCAGCTCAGTCCTAAATGACATGGCCCCCAATCCTGAAACTGTGACCCAGTGTTTTAGATTCTCTGACCAGCAGAAACAATCTCTCAGCATCTACCCTATCAAGACCCTTCAGAATCTTATATGTTTCAATGAGATTGCCTCTCATTCTTCTAAACTCCAGAGGATATACACCTAATTTACTCAGCCTCACACTAGAGGACAACCCTCACCCGCAGGGACCAATCTAGTGAACCTTCGCTGTACCACTTACAATGCAATTTTTTCCTTCTTAAATATGGAGACCCAAACTGCCTCATCTCGGGGGGGATTTTATAGCCCCACCCCCAAACCCCCCCTAATTGGGTATATTTTTGATGGGGTGACACAAAATGTATCGAGAGGCTAGACCACCATCTTCCTGCCTATCCCCCGAGCTGAGCCTCAAAATACACTAGGTGGACAGGTGCTGAAATCGGCAGCCCGCCTGCTATATTTAAATTAATAATTAAAGGTCAACTAGGCTAGATAGCAAGCCCAGTGGTCAGAATAACCTGTTGCCAATGCCATAATACTGTTGGTTTGAGCATGCAGGTGGGAGCAGGCAGGCTGTTTTTTAAGGCCTCAATGAAAAATGTTGGGAAGGAAGGGGGAGCACGTCATTCAGGGGGGTGCCCTGTGCGCATCGATGGCACCCCTCCTTCCTTCCTCACCACCTACCCTCAAAAGCCCACCCATCCACACTCCCCTCTTCCCTCCCCCTGGGTTCTGGGATCCCTCCCTATCCTAAAAACCCAGGATTTACCTGCTATTTCTTGCAGTCCTGGCATCGCCCACTACTGAGCTTTGATGCTGCCAGGGTTGCTAGAGCTGAAGAGCAGAGGTCACATTTCCAGGTACCTTAACATATTATGGGTGAAAAGTGACCCTATTGCATCTAACTTATTTGTAGCCAAAACATCTTTGCTAATGGCTTCTCTTCCTACATCTGGGCCATCATTTTGCGAGTCTCCCAGAAGCTTTGAACATCTCTTCCTCACTTACATGTTGTACTTTAGCAACATCATCCATAAATAGGGGGTCAACTTCTACATCTTTGGTGATGACACCATACAGATGGAGAGCCTCTCTGCGTGAAAAGTCATGCCTGAAGCTGCAATTGGAAACCAAAACTTCTAGGGAGGCTGAACCTGGGCGAAAACATATAAAAAGGATGCTGATCAATCCAAGTTCAGTTATTGTTGATAGTGATTCCAGTGATGAAGTACAGGCAGGCTGAAGAAGGCAAAGGCAAAATCCAGAAGCTGAGAATAAGCAAGGATACAGTTGCTGCAGTTTTTCTGTTACTTAAGGATAACACTGGTGGGATCTACACCATCCAGACTGAGTTAAGGAGGTTCTGCAGCCATATACCATTTTTTGTAAAGACCATGTCCATGGAACTCAGGTTAGTTGTGCTCTGCTGATGACTGGGGATCAGGCCAACTCCTAGAAGAGGAGCTGAAATTCTTCATGAGGAAGACAGAGTTTTAAAGGACTATTGTAACTGAGAGGCTTATATGCCAAATGGATTGCTGAGCCAATTCTTAAAGTCTGTCTTGCTTGAATCTGCCATTCAATGTGTAATTTTAGTTTATAATCAACTGCCTTTTACCTGTTAATTTATGCTTAACATATATTGATTCTGGGTTTTAAAATATGAGTGTTCAGCTAAGATAATATTTAGTGTTTGCTTTGTTTGACCATTGTACAGTAAAAATTATTCTGTTTAAACAGTGGGATCTTGTGGCCTCATTCTTTTAATAAATAACTGGATTTTGAATTATGTTTTAAATTTGATTGGACTCTACCAAGATCATAACACATGTCAAAAGTACTTCAATGGCTGTGAAGCGCTTTGGGACATCTTACAGTCATTTAAGACACATAAATGCAAGGCTCTCTTATTCTTTTTAGGAGAAATGGTCCTTGAGCATATCCAACAATTATAATGAACATTACACTAGCTCATAGAACAGCAAACTTCCAGTCAACTCTTTTCTTCTCCGCCGATGCTGCCAGACCTGCTGAGTTTTGTTTTGAACTTCCAGACTTCCTGCTGCTCTCAGCTGGGTCTTTACTGTATGCAAGACATTAAGTGATGTCCATCTAAGTGCACCTGACAAAAATGTTATAGAGCAACATAAGGTTGGTGAGAGACACCACTTATTCACCCACTTAGCTGTTAGCAATAACTCTGTTGATTAAGAATATAGGTCAACAATGTGTGTTATTATTAGGGACAGTGTGCAAACAAAGTCTCATGACATAAAATGCAGTACTTTTGAATGACAGAAAGAGGCGCGAAAGGGAGTGTGATGGTAGGAAAAGTAATAGAAAGAAGTCACAGGTAAACCCAATTAAGTTTCATGAAAAGAGCTTAATTTAGTACTTGAAGGTAAATGAAATGCTGCAGTTTCACACCCAGAGAAGCTCCCGTGACTTCCACCTCCACAATTAATTCCTGCTGGATTCTTGTGATTTTGGGGCAAGTCAAGACAGCTTTAATCCACAATGAAAGAAACCAAATACCTTGCTGAAATCCACAACACTGTTCAACAGAGGAAACCAGACTTCGTGCCACTTAAAAACTTGCCAGTATACAATTATGGTCCATAGTTCTTTTTTACAAAAATAAAGCTGGCCATTAACAGTTCACTCGGAACCATCACGCTATGGGGTTGCATTCCATTGTGGTTATTAACATTTCCCCAAAGCCTAAAATCCCTAAGCTTCAAATAACAAGCCAAGCCTCTTCCAGCTTAATTGAAAATTGCTTCTCACCTTCCCCTTCTTCTCAGATGTAATAAAACTACATACAGTTGGGGGCCAGGATCCATTTTCCTGAAGCTAGCACTTTATCTACTAAACTGCAGGTGTGAGACAGAGGGCATCTGATCTTTTCTTGTGGTGCTTGGATGTAGCACTTTTGCTTCTGATCCACTGACTTGAGCTCACTTAGCAGGAAAGTTTCAGCTGCTTCCCCGCTCAGGTAAGAATTAAAACAGCGGTCAGGGCCCAATGGCAACATCAGAGCTGAACGGCACATTTAAAGAGACGGCTCAAATGGCAATAGGACATTTCCAAATGTAAAAATTATTGCAAATGAGCAAAAATCAATGCAAACAATTGATGCCAAGCAAAATACCAAATGCACACCATATATTCCTTCTTTCAGCATGACGATTGCAGTTTCAACTCATTTCGGCATCGTTCATACACATTAAGGCACCTGAAATTGGGGAAGCTTTTCAATTTTTAAATGTGACTGATGCCATAAAATGCATTTAAAAGAAATAGAAAATAAAGTGCAAGTCTCAGCGAGGATACATTGAAAAAAAAACGCTCAAAAATTACTAAGAAACACCAGAAAAATTACTTGCTTCCCGCTGCGCCTGAAAATACAATAGAAACTTTGAGGAGGGCCTCCCAGAAAATGCAATTACAGGAAACATGGCCGTAAGATTCTAACCTAAGGCAGGGCCATTATTATGGATGCAGCTGTGTTCGGACAGGGGGATTGATAGACAATCATAATTGAGAAGATTTGGGCACATTGTACCTCAATTACACTCAAAGCTCCATTGTGTATTTGTTTTGGCTCTTGGCTGTGTTTTTCTGGACGTGCCTCTGGGTGCAGGCATGAAGTTGCAGGCCTGCATATTTGCCATCACTTAAGCAAAATCAAGTACAAGTTGCACAGCACTAAATCTAAACTCCATGCATTAAAACAAAAGCCCTACTGATATGAGGAATAGCAAATTATACATTTTTATTTTTTCATCACCCTTTATGAAAACAGTTGTTTATTTGTAGCTATTTTCTATATAACATGTTACCACAGTAATGACCATGTTTGTGTGCCACCTGTCCATTAATAGCATTTTTGCTACAGCTGGAAATATTTTTTTTAAAAAGAGAAAAACATGGTTCGTTTACACTGCATAAATTTAATGAAAAATCAATAAACTGTTTGCATTTTGATCAAAGACAAGCTTCATTTCAGCACAAGTGTTTCGAAAATGCAGCCATCCTTAGATAGGCATAGATAGAGTCCATAGAAAGGTACTTTTTCCACTAGTTGAGGGGTCAATAACCAGGGGACATGGATTTAAGGTAAGCAGTAGAAGGTTAAGAGGGGAGTTGAGGAGAAATATTTTCACCCAGGGGGTGATGGGAGCCTGGAACTCACTGCCTGAAAGGGTGGTTGAGTCAGACACTCTTGTAGTATTTAAGTAGTATTTAGATATTCACTTGCATTGTCATAGCCTCCAGGGCTACAGGCCAAGCCCCGGAAAATGGGATTAGTGTAGTCAGACACGATAGGCCAAATGGTCTCCTTCTGTGCTGTAAACGTCTATGAGTCTACTCAGTTGCTGCAACAGGATTGCGGCTTTCACCTAGACCCTCAAATCTGGAGAGACCTGATAAGATAACGTATCCAACTGAAGAACATTGCAATAAAAACAAAAAACTGCAGATGCTGGAAATCCAAAACAAAAACAGAATTACCTGGAAAAACTCAGCAGGTCTGGCAGCATCAGTAGCCTATTTTAGAACACGATGTCTGGACAAGTTATTTGCTTTTGCTGCAATCAGAAACAGATCACAGCTGCATCAGGTTTTACAGAATACACAGAACAGCTGGAATGAAGAACTCTGCTTATTAGCTTCCTAAACAGCCTAATGTGTAAGGAATTTTTTCTTTTGGTCATAACCAATTGAAAAAAAATGGGGATACTGCAACCATTTGCTACTGGAATATTTTAAAATCCAGTCTTTCAAAACTTCAAGGGTTTCTCTCTCAAGTGATGAAACAATTATCAATCAAATGGAGAATCATTTACAACTGTCAGATGGTAACTTGATAGTCATTGAAGATAACCTAAAAAGATTTCAAAGCTGGTGCTGTATGTACTATTAAACATATCAATCCAAAGAAAAGGCTAGTTCAGTGTCATCTTAGAGCCCATCCCCACCAGGGAAATATGATCAATGCAAATCATTTTAACTCTGATACTCTGTCTCAGATACTGTTGGATCTTCAGACTTATTCTTCCCCTTATCCTGCCAACTGATTCCCCTGATCCATGAAGAACCTTTTCTGAGACTAGGTGTTTTTTTTTAAGTCAAGGCCCTGGTTATAATGATGGAACTGGGATGTGACTTTGCTGTTTAAATTGGGCACCCACTGCTCAGGGGCAGTGAGCTTCTAATGCCTGAAACCAAGCAAAGTAAAAATGGTGGTGGTGGATACAGAGAGCTGTGGCTTAGACGAACATAAGAAAAAGGAGCAGTAGGCCATTTGGCCCCTCAAGTCTGCCCCATTTGATATAATGGCTGATCTGCCCCAGGCCTCAACTCCTCTTTCATAGCTCCTCATAGCCCTCAACTTCACGATATTTCAAAAATCTACCTACCTCCTCTTTAAATGCTTTCAGTGATTTAGCCTCCACAACTCTCTGGGGTAGAGAATTCCAAACTTTCACTACCCTAAGACGAAATTCCTTTGCATCTCAGTTTTAAATGAGTGCGCCCTTATTCTGTAACTATCCCCTAGTTTGAGACTCCCCCCTAGTGGAAACATCTCCTCAACACCTATCTTGTCAAGCCCTCTCAGAATCTTGTACATTTCAATAACATCACCCCTCATTCTTCTAAACTCTAATGAATAAAGGTCTAACCTGTTTAGCCGTCCTTGGTAAGTCAGCCCCTTCATCCCAGGAATCGGGTCTAGTGAACCTCCTTTGAATGGTCTCCAATTCCAGTATATCATTTCTTAAATACAGAGACCAAAATTGTACACAGTACTCCAGGTGCAGCCTCATCAGTTGTAACAAGACTTCCCTATTTTTAAACTCCAACCCCCAGCAATACAGGCCAAAATTCCATTTGCCTTCTTAATTACTTGCTGTACCTGCATGCTAACACTGTCAAAACAAAAACAGAATTACCTGGAAAAACTCAGCAGGTCTGGCAGCATCGGCGGAGAAGAAGAGTTGTCGTTTCGAGTCCTCATGACCCTTGTGTGTTCTCCTCCTCCCCCACCATCTCAGTATATGCTCAGTCCTCACTATTCCTCCTGGGCAGGCAGGGGTTAAAATCAGCTCTCCTGAGTCCACTCCGAGTAGCTTTGCAATGCAGGGCAGCTTTAAACACAGCGTGTGTCATTCAATCAATCAAACAGCTATTCTAGAAGTTTGTATCAATGTGGTTTTGGTCTCCAAGCAATGAATGTTAGATATGCTTTTCATTCTTCAAATGTTCAGTCTCTGAATGCAGATCTATCCTTTGAAAACATGGCTAGCCACACTGCTCTGAATTAGAACCAATTTATTTGCCAAAACCCTCTGAATCCATGGCCCTCCATGCAGGCTCTGAATACCAACATGGTTTTTACAGGACAATTCTGCAAGCTTCTTTTATATCAACGATTTCAGCAGCTTCAAAGGCCAACAAGCAGAGCTTACACTTATTTTTTTAAGTAAATATAAAGGTCTGCTTTCCCACCCCACACCCCACAGAAACAGAAACCTAAGTGGGAAAGACACCAAAGTACTTTTATCGATGATTTCATATTTGTTGCCTTAAAACGGAAGCTTAAAATATACCTTGCGCTCTCAGACTGATACTTCAGTTATGGAACTGTCCCTGAAATGCAGGAAAACTTACTAGAAACAAGAATGAGTGCTGAATGGCTGAAATATATAAATTAACTAATTAAATTCAGGGGTGATGACGCTATGTTCCCAATACAACTAATAACATCCTGGGGTTACCGTTGACCAGAAACTGAACTGGACTAGTCATATAACTACTGTGGCTACAAGAGATCAGAGGCTAGGAACCTTGCAGCGAGTAACTCACCTCCTGTCTCCCCAAAGCCTGTCCACCATCTATAAGGCACAAGTCAGCAGTGTGATGGAATAATCTCCACTTACCTGGATGTGTGCAGCTCCAACAAACTAGAAGCTCGATACCATCCAGGCCAAAGCAGCCTGCATGATTGGCACCCCATCCACCACTTCCAACATTCAGTCCCTCCATCACCAATGCACAGTGGCAGCAATGTGTACCATCTACAAGATGCACCGCAGCACCTCACCAAGGCTTCTTCATAGCACTTCCCAAGCCCACGAGCTCTACCACCTAGAAGGAAAAGGGCAGCAGATGCATGCAACCACCACTACCTCCAAGTTCCCTTCCATGCCACACATGATCCTGACTTGGAAATATATCGCCATTCCTTTACTGTCACTGGGTCTAATCCTGGAACTCCCTTCTTAACAGCATTGCAGATGTTCCTATCCCACCTGTACTGCAGCAGTTCAAGAAGACAGCTCACCACCACCATCTCAAGGGCAATTAGGGATGGATACCCACATCCCATGAATGAATAAAAAAATACATTCCCATCAAATTAAGTCCACTATTGACTTCATTGGTAAGACATTGGTCTCGTAACACAACATGCAGGACAGTTGTCAAGAAATAAGCAGTAACCTTACACAATATAAGTACCTGGGGTAGAGAGAGGAAACAGGTACATTGAGATAAATAATATTGTAATACCCTAGTCCTTGTCGCACACAAGGGTATTTCACCTAATTTGCTTATATCACCATTTGATCCTGGACCTCTGAACACAGCAAATGAAAACAATCACCTGTACGTTTCACCAAGTGTTACAGAAATCTACAGTGCAAATTCTCACAGCATGGTCAAAGAAATGCCTTTTCAAATATCTCAAGAGAGTGACTGTGTACAACGGCCCAGATTTTGTGACAGCAGTGGCAGGAAAATGGTCCGTGTTTGCCATCATTACTCCTCTGAAACTGACAGTAATTTCTGGAGTCTGCATATGCCCAATTAAACATGGACATCCAGAAATTGTCAGTAATTCAATGCTTCCCCCGCATAGGGTGCACCTGTTGAAGTATCCCAGCCTGTAATCGATTAGAAATCACTGAACTGATGAAAACTTCAACTGTTACCCTATTAATTTTGCTGGAAAATTCCTTGAAAAAGTTGCATATGTTTGAATTAGGTACAACTGGGTTCTTTTTTAAACAATGCATCAAGTTCAAACTTGCTGCTAAACAGCCATACTGGCCTTGAAAGGCAAATTTTATATTGTTGGAATGTCTAATTTCTACAATGAAAAATACCATATTTTAAAAAATAAATGTTTCAAAAGTTTGTTCATAATACTTTTTAACCTCTCCCTTAATCCCATATGTATATCCCACTCATTCATTCCGCTATCTGTAAAACAAAATTAAAAGTGTAGGGATTCAGTGGTTTTTGCTTCCTGGTTTGCTCTTGAGAAATTCTTCAAAGCGATGAGTTGCTTAACCTGCTAGATGACATCAATGGATGCCTGAAGATGCCCTTCAACAGATTTAAACTGACAATGGGAAAGGGGACATCCACACCAGAGATTGCTAGATCCTTGTGGACAGCTTTCTTCCAGAGGAGCAGCAAACACTGTTTATTGCATCACTGGTGAGCACAAAATCTAGTCCATTATATTTAATAGAAACCTAAGTGTACTTAACAAGCTGTAACGCAATAGCAAGGTAAATTCGTTAAAAAGAAAAACACATTTTCAAGTTGCAGTTATCTGAACTTCTGACTGTTCTTCAAAACTATTTGCTACATTGTAACACTTTTCCAAATAAATAAGTTGCTAAAGTGGTGGCACTAACTCAAAATTGGAAGATTTCAGGTTCAAGCCACACCTCACAAAGACTTGGGCATCTAAACCAAGCTGATGGTTCAAAGCAGTGCTCAAGGGATGTTAGGGGTGCTATCATTCGAATGAGACATTGGTCTGCATTCTTAGGCGGATATAAAAGATACCATGATACTAACTGAAAAGCAGTAAGGAGAGTTTTTGCCATGCTCTGACCAACATCTATCTAGTTATTTTTTGCTTTACTCCTTGTGGGATCTTGCTGTGTGAAAATTGGCTGCTATAAGAAAAAAGACTTACACGATGCCAGGACATTCCAAAGACAATTAAGCACTTTTGAAGTGTTGTGCCATTGTTGTAATATTGGAAACTTGGCAGCCAATTTATGCACAGCAAGACCCCACAAACAGCAATGTGATATTGACCAGGTAATCTGCTTTTGTGATGTTGATTGGGTGATAAATATTAGCCAGGGCGAGGGAACTCCCATGTTATTTGAAACAGTGTCATGGGATTTTTTATGTCCACCTGAGACAGCAGACAGGGCCTTGGTTTAATGTCTCATCCAAAGGACAGCATTTCTAACAGTGCAGCATTCCCCTCAGTACTGATGGGAGTGTCAGCTTGATTTTTTTGTGTTCAAGACTTGCAGTGAGGATACCATGGCTAATGCACAATATATGTTTTATTTCCCTATATTACAACAGTAACAATGCTTCAAAGGTATCCTGGGAAGTGTTGAAATCGCCAAAATCACTATAAAAGTGAAAGTTCTTTCTTTTAAAGGATCAACGGATATGGAGAAAGAGGGTGGAACGAAAACTAAACGGAGACTAAACAAATGACAGTAAGGTCAATGGACCAAATGGCCAAGTCCTCTAGTTGCGTTCCTAGCTTAAAATAAGGATGGTGAGTACCATAGAGATGTCCAAAGCCTGGTCCAATTCAAAATGCCATCAAGGCATTATTGCACTAAGCACACAGTTAAATCAGAGATAAGCATTGGACCATATTATTTATACTGGCAGGGAGTTGTAATGCAGTTGTTAAAACAATAAAATGAAATACTAAATATACACCTTTGTGCAAATGCTATTTTCTTGCAATGATCTCAGTAGGTTTCTGATGAACAAAATGTCAATAACTGGGTCAAAGAACACTGCTGACCATTTTGTCTGGTGACATGATTCGTCACTTAGTATTTATAATTTGGCAATGTCCTGCTGTCCATTAAACATCAATGAAATGCAACAAGCCACCAGTTTGCTCTGCTACATCACTGTTCTACCAAGTTAATGCCTGGGTTGAAAATAGTTAACTATTAGCTTCTTCAAAAAATTGCATTTGCAGGATTAACATCCTAAGGCCAATTTTATAAAAAGCTTCATTAAGCGGCAGACAGCGGTATGAAAGATTTTATCCCTTTGGTATATCTTCTTTTTCACCACACCACAATATGGGCACAGAAACAACTTTGGACTCTCTCTACCCACTCCCATGCCTAGCAGGAATGAAGCAGAAACCTAGCTGACTGCAAACTGCCTGAAACTTCAAGCAATATCCAAAAGGAAAATGAGTCAGGCTTTACTGAACTTGGAAACTTAAAAGTCAGTTGAATAGGAAAGCAGACCGCCTATGGCTACTCATCTAAACTGTGCAATATTTGCTCCAGCAAATGTCAAAAACGTGAAGGAATTTGAAAATGATTTCTTCACTTTAGAAGATGGCTGCGCTGCATTACAAGAGACAAAGAACATGATCCTGAAACACAAAAGATTTTACAAGATAATAAAAAAAATTGCTGTCTGTGTTATGCTGCTTGTTATGCAGTGGTCAGGTCAGGCCAGTGAGCGCTTTGTTGCTGACCCATCTCCTCAAAGTCCAGCTCACAAATCCACAGGGACTCATTAAAAAAAGAAAACAAACATTAAATCTTCACAGTTACTCTGGGAATGAAGCCAAATTATAGGGCCAGATGATTGCCAAGCCCAAAGTGCCTTCCACTCAATTCACATCAGGCTTTCAGTTAAGTCTCGTTTGTTTCTTTGGTCTTTTAGTGCTCTCTCTTGTTCCCAAAGTAAGGGCTTTGGTGAACAGAGCTTTTAGATATTTTAAAAATAACATGACCACGGACTGGTCAATTCAATTCTAATATTCAATTATTTTGAAGGTCGTAGCAATATTTAAACATATTAATAAAAAATATGATTGCCTGTTTAATTATGTTAAACATGGGAAAGGGCCACTCGGTCCATGAATTTCTTTTTTTTAAAATGTGTGGAATTATTCGCATCACTCTTATCCTGAAAGGCAGCCTGAGTAAATTTGCATGGCTAAGCTTAATATACTTATCTAGCACTGCCCAACATCAAGGTTTAAATCAATGCAGAAGAGGAATTTCAGACTACAGGGAAAATAAGCAACTGGAGTCACTACTAACAGCACATTTCATTTGCCTGGTATCTTCTAACTTATCAGTAAGTCTATTAGAATGGAAGTTATTTCACATCAAGACAGAAATCCATTTCTAGCCTTTGTATGTAGGTTTGCCTTATGTTGCTGGAGGCTTTTGCAAACCAGATTTAGGAAGCACTAAAAGTTTTAAGTCTATCAAAGTCTTCACACTGACATAGCAATAATGCCTCACAAAAATAGCCTTCCAATTCTATTGGATGGACACATTCATTTGTCCAGCCTTATGCTTCTGGCTGAATAAAAAAAAAAACTTGGACCAAGAATGGCTCCTTGGAGTGATTCCATATGTTAGTACACACTATGCTTCTGACTGATGCTCTTTGCTGGCAAACAGAAAGCTTACCTTATTCACTATGTTGTGGCTTTCGTGCAGCCGACTCAGATGCCGTTTTTCTAATAAACAGATGACAATGGCATGAAGGAATGTGGCCCAAACACTTGGCCAGTTTGCAATTTCTCAGGGGATTGCTCCATCCATGAATTCTAAGGCTTTGAAAAGCGTGTGAACCTATTGGAGGAAGTCGTGGTTTGTTAAAAGAACATGCTTTCTGGATTCCACTGGGGGCACTTCTAAAGGGTCGCTGAGATAATATAAACTACCATAAAGACCAACTATTGCTTTAACCCTTTCATCTGCATCCCCTCCAAAGGAAACAAGTTTTGCCCTTACAAACAAGGTCATTCATTGAAAAAAAAGTTGAGCCTTTTAGTACCAAGTTTCCAAACTGGTTTGCAATTTCAAAGATAGGGAACAATTTTTTTTTGTTCATAAAATTAATTTATAAAAATCAGAATGGGTCAATGGGACTGTTCTATTCGTAATCACTAGACATCTATTGAAAGATGAATGGCTCCAACTATTAATCCTACTGACTGCTCATGTGGTGAGAGGCAGAGACTGACTTTTAAAACCTTGTTATTTATTGTTCCAACATAGGAAACATCTCATCCAGGTGATCTTTTTGAACTACTCGTTTTTTCAATATACGTTTTTCTTCAAGCTAGGCAGTGATCTTTCTAAAAAAAAAGTAGGATGCAACCTGAACTTTTAAAATATCAGTGTATGGTGTAATTAAAGAACTGTAGAATAGTTTTTTTATATCACAATTGAAGAGCAATTTACAAAACTTTGCAATATTTGTGCAATATTTTATAGTCATTTACACATTCATTCAGCAATGTAGAACTACCATCTGGATGCAAGATGGAGCTGAGATGCAAGGACAAAATGATGGATAAGAAGCTCATTTGTGTATAGAAAAGATACATTAAGAACCAGCATGAGATACGTAATGTCTCAGGGCCCAAAATACAAGAGCCTGGTAAGCACTGAAACATGGAGAGGGTACAGAAAGGAAGAAAAGAAATGTTGAAAGCCTTGACACAAATGGAGAAAGTGCAGATATATACAATCAAAAAGGAGAAACCTGCTGACTATAAACAAAGAGAGCAGAAGGTTAATAAGACTAAAGATACTTGAGCACATTATGGCTATCATGGAAGATAAATGCACTGAAAACCTAGTTAACTCAGATTTCACCTTTTTAGTACTCACTGCACAAACTTAGTTTCTATAGTTCAATCAAAAGCCAGCATGCAAGTCTTGCAAATCTTGATGCTTGGAAAATTGTTTTGACACTTCGTAAAAGGACATAGCTTTGAATTATGCACCCACTCACCTCTATATAGGGGATTAAGTGAGGTTTTTATGGGAAGAGAAACAGAAACTATGCTTCCATTAACCATACAGGAAAAGAAAAAGTGCCTCTGACAGGGAAATAATAGCTGACAACTTTTCACTGAGGTAAAAGATTAATGCCCTACCTAGTTTGAAATACAGTCATAAAAGAACAGAGCACTCTCTATTTGATACCCAACATATTTTTGACATTTCAGAGACCTAAATTGTCAGGCTTCAATGTAGTGGCTGTTCTATCACAAGAACCTTTCAGTACTTACCATTCTTCAATTAACCAGTGTGGCTTCTCTAGGTCTTGGCTATAAAGTATCTAAAGTAAAGTGATACTAAATTAAGGAGGAGGAGATGTCAGAAAATCAAGATGTGGCTAAATTTAAGAGCGAGAAATACAAAAAACAAAAAGCAAAAAAGTCAAGCTTGTGAAGCAGAAATATCAAGGTCATGAGCCTCCACATAATGGATTCGAATGACTTTTATATTTACAAAAGGTCCATGGATTTTCTTAAACTATCAAGATTACTAGTCTTTAGGGAATTTTGCTGCAAGTATATCAAACCCAGAAACTGAACACTCAGTATTTTTGGTCATTTCTCACTAGAAATCAGTCAAAGAATTGCTAGATATGGTACATTATACAATTCACAACATATACTCACCTATTTTTAAAATTTGGATTGGAGTTGTAACAAAACTTTTCCACGACATTAGAGATTTTCCCAAAGCAGTATCACTCATACAAAGTAGTAAGGTGCGGCAGAGGGGTGCGCTCAGGTGAGGGTTGGTGAGAGTTCTATTGGCAACGGTAGACACAACAGAATTTAACAGGGTGGATTTACCACTAAACACAAGATGTCAGCGAAGAGTTTAAGGTTCTGGTGTTGCCTGGGATTGGCTCGCACTATTACACAATTGGGAAATAATGCTGGAGGCCAACAGATTTGACTGTTTTACTAATTGGATACCAATCCATGTGGCTGGTGAGACTACAATCTTTTTCGAGCAGACAATAATATGATTCAAATCAGTTCCAGATGGCCAGAGAGTATTAAAAGATTGAAAATTTTCTAACAATGTTCATCTCTTTCTATTTAAAATACTCCTTTGCCAAAAAACTCTCGGCTAGATTTTCATCCTCAAGGCAGGTAGCGGGAGTCAGAAAAATTCCTGGCTCAGCCCACTCACCTCAGGTGAAGGTACCAGAAAAGACAGCATTTTCATTGTGCCGGGGGTGGGGGGGGGGGGGGTGGTGAAGAAGGAGACGTGGTGGTGGTGGGCTGTTGGCCATCCCATGCCATGCCTCAGGATAGGCAAGCTAAAGTAGTTGGGAATCGGGAGGGCAGCTACAGGATTGCAGCACAACCGCACACCCACCCCAGCACATACCACTCCCCATCGGGCAAGGGCGTGTGCAGAGTAGAGAACAACAAAAATATATTGGCTAACAAGCAAAGGACAACTGATATTTGTTTCAAGTCACACGTTACCCTATTCCTGTGACTTGGCTAACACTTCAGTGCGCTAACAAGAGAGTGCTGCATTGTCAGAGACACTGCCTTTCAGATCAGATGTTAAATTGAGGCCCATCTACCCTCGAGTAGATGGAAAAGATCCAAAGGTATTACCTGAAGAAAAGGTGCGCTGGATAATGTTTATTTTACAAACAACATCACCTACAGATTAGGCGGTCAATTATTTAATTGGGAGCTTGCCATGCTAGAATTGGCTATCATATTTCCCTACACTACATTTCCCACGTTACTATATTTCAAAAGTAGTTCTTTGGGTCTGAAGCATTTCGAGACATCCCGAGGGAAAGAAAGGCACAAGGGTGAGTTTTCTCTTGTTGAACCAGAACCCATTTACCACAATCAAAAATTTAGAACCAGAAAAACGGATCTAGCCATGGATGAACCTTGTTCTATTAGACAGTCTTGTATAATGGTGCCTGCTTTCAACTGGAAAAATATATTTTGTTCAGTGTTCTCCAAATAAAGGAATCACACTGTGTCTTAGGGTTCAGTTTTGCCACAGAAACACAGCTGCCTGGTTCTTAAAATGTTCTCCCCAGCATCAGACAGTGTGTATTGCATTAAAAAACCATTGCTGAATGAATGTGCGTGACTATGTTAATGCTATAAGATCATTCCTTTTAAAAAAAAATCCTGTATTGATGCCCATTATCCCCTCTCAAAATATGCTATTTTATGATTAAGTTATTTGAAGGATTCATTTGCATTCTTGGGTTGCAGCACTAAACATATTGGCAGTGCACATTCTGGTAGATTATTGTGGTACCTTCAAATCCATGCAGAAACATAAACTGGAGGCCCTATGTAACTATATAGTTGTAGACATATAATTATCATAACTATTCATCTCAATATTGAAGATATTAATTCACCCAGCTTGCACAGCCTTATGGAAGGGTGAGTTCCAGATTTTCACTACCCTTTGTATGGAAAAGTGAATACAGGAGCTGAATGCCAAAGGCAAGAGCCTTTAGCACCAAGAAAATAGCTCATCATTCTTGGCTCAACGCAATGAGGGATGTGTAATAATTATGCCGTTGTCAGCATTGCCTACATCACAGAATAGATTTAAAACTTATTGCAACTGATCATCACAATAGATGAGGTGTAAATAAAGTATGTCTTAGGGTAATGACATATTGCACCATATAAAACCATTTGAAAGTTACACAGTTAATCGATGGCCTAGATATAATGGTTATCTGAGAGGACAAAGTTCTACTAAACATTAATTACAAGAAGAAATTACATCCCAGTAATTTAGAAGATGGTTAAGGGGAGGTGACGATCAAACTTTTCAACATGTTAAGTGGAATTGACAGGGTAGATATCACATTATTTCCACTGGTTGGGGTATTAAGGATTAGGGGACGTAGCCTAAAAATTAGAGCCAAACCTTTGAGGAGCGAGGTTAGGAAACATTTTTAAATGCAAAGGGTGGTCCAAGTTTGGAATTATCCTCTGCCAAAGAATGTTGATGCTGGGTCAATTGTCAAGTTTGAATCAGCAATTGATGGTTTTTTATTTACCAAAGTTACATGGACGAAAGCGGGTATACGGAGTTAGGCTTCAGATCAGCCATGATCTCATTGAATGGTGGAACAGGCTCGAGGGGCTAAACCGCCTACTCCTGCAAAGACAAAGATTAGTGCACTTTTCTTTAAGTAGACACGTCTTCGGCTCTTAGCCATACTGTGAAACATTTCATGATGCATCTTATCCAGAGATTAATTTACTGCAAATGACCAAGAAAATCACTAATTAGCTGAATGTAGAATGACAGGAACATAGATAGAGGCAGTTCAACTCATCACACCTGTGCAGGTCCTTTGCCAGTGTAGTGCAAAACCTGTCCGAAGTCTCTACCCATTCCCCTGGATCTTCCTTGGCATCAAGTATTTAACCAACTTTCCCTTAAAAGGTGCAATGGCTTCTGCCACTGGCGCAAAGCATTCAAATGCTGGCCATACAAACCTCCTCATTATTTCATACACATAACAAACTTCATTCAAATTGTAGATCTTACACAGGTGATGGAAATATTTTTTTAAGCCTTTGAATTTCTTGCCAAATAACTGTTTACTGTAGACTGGCACAGTTTTATAGGCAGGGAGGGGGAGAAAAAGGAGAGGGGGTGATTACAAGATGGGATGAAGATCAAAGTGACCTGTAATTCAAAGTAAAAATGTTCGTCTTCATTCCAGTTGCAGCAGCTTCTAACTAATTACCAAAGCTTATCTGTTGCTCATATTGAGAAGCTAGCACAAAATGAGTGGAATTTACTGTTGGACAAATACAGATTTTATGCTTAGATTTTGCTCATTCTATAACTCTGGAATAAAACACAGCAACAAATATAAGGAGCACATGAATCCACACACTATATCCTCTGTGTGTTGCTTCATTGCAATCTGAAAAATTCCAAAGAAAGTTTCTGAACATCTTGCACAAGTTTAAGCCAGTTAAAAATAAAAAAAAGAGAAAGCAGAAGGTAACTATGCTGAAGCACTATTCATAATCGATAATAATCACATTTAAAAGCATTTTTGATCACAGAAGTGAGTTAAAGAGATTCACTCCATTGGGGAATATTTGTAGAATGATGTGGAGATTTATATAGGGACCCTTGTGGAGACACTGTAGATGTGAACATTTCACATTTAACACTTGTGTGAAAAATTGAGAGAAAAAAATAAATGTAATCTGCAAGGAAATATTTACTGACTCATTATGTCAAAATAAGTCAATGGTGATTGCACCAGGCTTTCTAAAGTGTATAATCCCACACAACAGGTCAGGTAGCATTTGCAAAGAGAATAGATTTTCGGTGTTGAATCTTTAATAAAAGTTATCTCATTTTTTTATTCTGAGCCATTTCTTTTCAGTTTTATCTAACTGACAGGGTCATCGATGTACACACTCCTCAGATAATCACTGTTAATTTATTATTGCGCTGTATTGATTGCTGGTTGAACTATCTTTAATTAAATAAAAACTTGCCTATGAATATCAAATCACATTTTGCTCATTATGAAACAAGAGAAGCTCCAGTATGATGAATTTTTGGCAGCTTGAGATAATCAACTTTTTTAAAAAACGCCTGCTATATTGAAGCACTCTTGACTTGTCCTGACCAGTGAGTAGCCTCACAGCATCTGAAAGTTGAGATTCTACTTTACCTTTTTAAGTCTCCCACTCTTAGTTCCTACGAAAACCACAGAGTGATCATTGTAGACATAGGATGCCACAGATGTCATTCGGTCCCTATCCTCTGTGAAAACTGTAATGCCTTCCACAAGCACAGATCCCCCAAGGGGTTGGTTTATATCCAAACCACAAAAGTCGTCGTCAATTGGGACTGGCTGTAAGTAAGAAAACAAAGTCTCAGATTGCAATAATTCATTCATGAGGCACCCACTAAATAGAATACACTGAAGATTTGCTCACAATTGATTTTCTGTGAAAAATTTAGAGGAAGATATCCTTTGAGAGGTCAGTGAAATGATATAGTACATTGATGTTACAATATGCTGTCTCATGAAATGACAGGACATAACTTCACATTTGAAGCACAGCAAGTACTCAATCTCAGCAACCATTCAATCTCAACAATGCTGGGGGTGCAACGAGCAAATTCCTCAAGAGAAGGAGCAAGTAACAGATGATCACAGGCCACGTTCACACCCAGCTTATCAAGTGATTTTGGAGACATAAGTAGAGGGCTAAAAGCACATTGTGATCAAGAACATTGCCAGGATTATTTTTTTTTTTGTTGATTGCATATTTAGAGGTAGCTGGCTCCTCAAATCATCACTATTGGTAAGCACTTGTTTTAAGTGTTGCCTGCTGGTGTAGAAGTACATGTTAGGATCTACAAATGAACAGCGATGTTTGATTTAGATCAATTTCCAGCAAAGGTCTAAATAGTGACAACTAATAGGGCTATGACTGTTTTTTATTTTGCCCAAAATGAGATAAAAGGGATAAATGTGTCTGAGTAACAATATTTTGGGCACGCACACACACAGAGCCATGCATACACAGTGATTTAACCTCTTCAACCACCAGAGAACGCAGCTAAGTAGGGACAGTGCAGCTAGCCACATTTAGGTAAACAAGGTTCAGGGATGAAACTAGTACAAAGTTTGCAGACAGAGCAATTAGGGATGGTGACAATTGTTGGCCACGCTCACATCCCATGAAAGAATAGGAAAAAGTTAAACTACCAAATTTTAAGCTGCTTCAGGGCTCAGAATACAAATATATTTACTGTGATTAAGTATTTTAATGTTCTAAAAGGACATCAGATTCAGTAAATGAACTTAGGGATTTGCTGGTGTAGTGGTTATGTCACTGGACTGGTAATTTAGATTCCTGGACTAATTATCCAGAGAACAAAAAGTTCAAATCTCACCAAGGCTGTTTAAGAATTTGAATTCCATTCCAAATATCTGGGGGGAAAAAAAACTGGTATCAACAAAAGTGTCTGTGGAGCTGCTGGATGGTCATAAACACTCAGCTGGTTCACTAATGTTTTTTGCTCTTACCCAATCTGGCCTGTGTGTGATTGCAGTCCAATATCAACATGGTTTACTCTTAACTGTCCTCTAAAATGGCCACACAATTGTACCAGGGCAACTGGGGATGGGCAATGCCAGCATTTCCAGCAATGCTCATGTCCAATACAAAAACTCATAGCACAGCATCATAGTTCTGTAACTGAAGTGTATAATGGAAGCTACATTAGACACTGATGGAACTAAGGGTTGCTAATTTGAAGCAAAATTACTTCCAGCTAAGTAAGCATAACTCATGTAGGATAAATATGAACTTCATATCTTAACCCAGTATTATCAGCTAGGATTTGCAGCACTGTTCCGTGTAGTTGAGTTGAAAGCATAAAATTGAACTATTAGCGACAGATTCAGGGGTGGGCCACCTGCTTAATTTTTTTGTTAAACCTGGTCCGTTACCGCAAACTGCTATTTATTGCTGGTGCAAAGAAGTGATGCAGGGATATACAGGCACAGTGTCTCCAAACCAGCAACCTCAGGGCTGAGTCCATGCCGGATTTCAGATCTTTCCGGTTTTCGCATTGGGCAGTTTGGGCAGATCCAGGTCAGGTGGGGTCAAGGGTTGCTCAGACCACTCAGCGGATGAAGCGACTGGTGCACAAAGCCAATTACTAGTCCACCACACCACCACGTCAGTGCAGCACCTAGCTGAACAAGCTAGTAAGTTATTTTACTCATTTAATAATTAAAATTCATGCATGACAGCTAAAAAAAGGTTTGGTTCTCAGACAGCTGGATTTGACACCCTGTATATAAATAAAACTTCCTTTTTGACCCTACTACACCCCCTCCTCACTCCAGATAAGCACATTCATGCCACCATTCCTTTGTTACAAAGGCAGGCAGATGACTTACTGTCAAACCTTTGCCAGCTCACTTTGCAATCAGCCACAGAGGTGAATGGAAGTCCTCTAATTTCCTACAAGGAAGCTCCCTAACCTCCATTTAACATAAACACCTCACCATGATATGTCCTTAATGAGATTGAGAAGTCACTGTGACACATGAGCACATATTTATATCCTACCATTCCATGCCACAGTGGAGTGACAAAGCAATCAAATGACACTCAATGAGGTAGAGGACAACAACATTAAAAATGTTTGCGCATGAACTTTTACTAATATATTCACTGAACTAATGAACAAAAGGTCCCTTTCCATGTTCAGTATAAGAATTATACAGATTGTTCAGCCCATCACACTTCTACTTACTTCTGAAAGAGTTGTCCACTTAGTTTCATTCCCTGCATTTTCCAAAATACATTTTCAATTTTGTTTTTAAAATATTTATCCATTTCTCTTTTAAAAGTTTATTATGGTTTCTGCTTAATACAGATTCCATCCCTCCTCTCCCAACTAGGGTGTTCCATGCCCTGGTAAACCCTTGTTAAAGCTTAAAAAGTATTTTAACCTCTTGCTTCATTTTTTTTTTTATGTCCTCCAGTTACCAACCCACCAACCAATGGGAATAGTTTCCTCTCATCAAACACGTCATAATTTAATCCCCAATATCACATTAGTGGACCTTTCATAGTCTTGACTTCCCTCAAGTATAGCAACCAACATATAATTTTTATGTAGGTGCAACAAAACAGTTTCAATCCATTTAATATTATACCTATGATACATTTTTAAAAAAAAAATCTACCCTAGATCAATATCATCTGCAGCCTATCTGGATTAGAAATACACTTTAGAACAAAATTTAGGCTAACACTGAGCACTAAGAAAGCTACATTGCTGAAGGCACCATCTTTTGGATGAGACATTAAACCTATAACCTCTTCATCCTTTTAGGTGGATGTAGAAGATCACATATGATTCAAAGTATATCAGGGGTGTCCCCTTGAGTGTCCTAGCCAATATTTATCCCTCAATCAACATCACAAAAACAGATTATTTAGTCATCATCATACTGCTGTTGTGGGACCTAACCGTGTGCAAATTAGCTGCCATGCTTCCTACTTTACAATGGTAACTACACTTCAAAAGTGATTTGTTTGCTATAATTGCTTTGGGACAAACTGAGATTGTGAAAGGTGTTGAACAAATGTTTGGATGAGCAAAGCAAACAGGTTTTCCATGACATTTAAACAAAGTTTGAGCTAGTAATAGAAATCTTTCAACGGAGGTAATAGGGAGACCTACCGCATGTGTACAGCGGACATCCTTTCCTAGTAACCAATTCAGTTCCAGATTCCCTTCACCACGGTAACATGACTGCAGTCTGTCCTTTATCTGCTGATTTATATATTTCACAACAAACACACATAGTGCCGACTCATCTGGTGGATGCTTATACTGCTTCTGACCTTTGGAGAATATGGTGAACAAAACATCATCATCTGTAGAAATGTTTAAAGATTTTGCCAAAACACTGCCAGGTTTAGACAAGTATGCAGCTTGCAAAAGACGATATTCAATTCCATTTTTTACACAACCAACAGGGAGTGAAACATAGGAATGAAATTTGGGATCTTCCTTGCATAATCGCACAATTCTGGAGGTGTAGAACTGATCATTTGTTGACCCAGTAACTCCTTCAGTTTCTGGCTGCACAGTTAAGAAATATACAAAATTTCCATTGCTAAAACCATATATGTAAAATATGTCAAAGTGAGACACCATTGCCAGGGTGTCTGAAGGAATTTTAATCAAGGAAGCAACAAAGTCACTGTGCAACACATAATCAAACATAGCAGAAGATTCAGGATCCTGTGGCAATTTCCGGCTGGAAATAGTTGGAAAATAGTCTTGTTTGCCATCCACTGCAGTTCCAATAAAGAGCTTGCTGTCCGATCCCTCCGATGAGACAATTACACCATACATTGTCCCTGTTTCATTAACACTAGATAAGTAGTGTTCCTTCTTATGTGAAGGTTCTACCAGTATAAATAGGTCATCCAATCGCAGGAGCTTGCAGACTCCCTGAAAGAGACTCCCACAGGCCAACAACCTGTTCTCAGAGTAATCAATAAGAAGCAATTTGTTTACATTGTTAGTCATTGTTAGGGGCTCATTACAAGGCTGAACAATCAGCGGAGGATAACAGGATTTGTTGTCCTCTTCTGGACCAGTTTTATGCTTCAATAACAATGTTAAATTGCTTGATAGTTTGTAAATCCAATTGACAGCTCCAACATAAACATTCCCCGTTATGCTATGAACGGCCAAGTGGTTGAGTGTCCATTCCCGATTTTGGATTGGAAAGTTGATGTATTCCTTGCTGCTCCATGAAGACCGTGTAAGGACAATGATGAGGATGGCGAGAAGAACCACACAGTTCGACATTTTGGGACACTCTTTCCTCGGCTTCATTGCAGGAAGTACTTGATTCCAATCTATACCAAAATTTAGACGTTTACATGACTCTGAAAGGCAAACCAGATGGTTAGTACATGTAAAAAATTCCATTAAAACATGTCAAGTATATTAAATCTAAACATGTTTTAGGGAATTAAAAGGTTAAGCTTGATTTTCCTTTGAGGCAGCATCACTAACTTATGTATGTCATGGACTTCCATCCCCCACCCACTCCCAGCCCATTTTTCCTGAGACAAGGCCAATTATCTTTACATGGAGAAAGTCCCCACCTCAGAACTGTAAAATCTTATGGTACTGCAGCAAGGCAATCACTGCAGTATGAGAAAGAAGGACAATGACAATTAGTGGAGCTTCATGGAGATTTACGTAAAAGGTAATTTAAGTGGCCCTGAACGAGCCTGCAGTCAACAATGGTAGGAAAGCAGAAGAGAGGTAGAGGTGGCCACCATCAGGCCTCATCCCTCTTTCACTAGATTTGGCACTCTATCTATGCCTGTAAACCTAGTACTGTGACCCCTATTTTAGTCTTGCTGTAGGTGGTAGTACTGTGATTTTCCCAATGCCACTCTTTGCAGTCAATAAAAAGAGCTAGTCAAAGTATCAGCAGTTGGAATTTCTTTTTCCAACATATTGAGGGGAAAATATCTCAAGCCCAATGTAGGGCAATTTGGTGTTAGCCCTCCCCAGTCCAATTTTCCTCTGCTTTAAATTTGATTAATATTTCTAACTACGGTCTTCGCTTAATGCTGTGAGATATTATACAATTATGAGTATTCATCTCTTACTACGTTAATAGACATAATAACTTGCTTAAAATAAATAGGTGAACATCCATTAAAATGGTAGAGCAAAGGCAGTCTTATGAAACACATATAAGAGCTAAGAATCTCTTGTAGAGGCAAGAGAGACTAAAAAGCTATAGGAAATTGCTTGCCAACAGCCCAAAGGTAATCAAGCAAGTTCCAAGAGACCACATCAACAGCTGGCATTTACCTTGTGTCTTTAATGTGGTAAAATGTTCCAAGACACTTAACAGGATCATTAACCAAAAACTGACATTGAGTCAGATAAGGAGTTATTAGGACAGGTGACCAAAAGCTTTGTAAAAGAGGTACATTTCAAGAAGTTTCTCAAAGGAGAGGAAGGTAGCAAGTGGAGAGGTTTATGGAGAGAACTCCAGAGATTTAAGCCCTAACCAGCTGAAGGCACAGTTAGCAATGATGAGCTGAAGAGACCAGTAACTTATATCACTAGACTCTACTAACCCAGCAACACTGGGCACAAACACATTCTCATTGTGTTCTTCAGCAACCAAGTCATCTTGTACAAGGAAAGGATTGTGCTTTTAGGTTTTTATTTAATTGACCATGCCACATTAGAAAGCCTCATTTGTTTTTGCAAGAGCTTGGCGACAATGGGAATGGATTTTCCTTGATTCGTGAACTATAATCCATGGTTCCTTCTTCCACTCAGCTGTAAGCATACATGGTTTATTTATGCTGTGAATAAGCCCTGACCAAATGCGCTGTGTTACACTGGTCTATACTGATAGGCACCTGGCAGACATGGTACCAAATCCTCCATTAAATTTAAATATGTCTAGAAACTATTTGTTTTTCATCCATCTGCCACACATTTTTGTCTTCTATAAACTTGCAAATTGATCCCAGAATCTGTCATCCAGGTTTTTAATAAAGATTGTGAAAATAGATCTTGTCAGATTCAATTAAGTTGGTAACAAACTGTTCCAGAAAATATGCTGCGATTCCTTAATAGTTCTTTCTCTTTGAAGATAAACATAGAGCACATCTCCAATCATCCCTTCTAACAATTTACACAAAGATAAACTAATAGGCCTGTAGTTTCCTGGATTGACCATTTTAAATACAGATGCACCATAGATCTCTCCTCCCAGTTGATGGCAACAATCCAAGACTGAAATAAGCTGCTTGAGTAAATGGGTAGTGGTTTATAGAACATGGCCCTTATTTCTTTTAACACCACGGATTGATACATTAAGGCCTACGGCCCAATTTGCTTTAGGAGCCCTGACTTTAAGTGAGTACTTTCTCGGCAGCTACTCCTACATGCTCAGTTTTAGCATCAAACCTATGCTGCCACCACATCGATAACTCAGCATCATTCTCAGTAGTGAAGACTGATGAAAGGTAATCAAATAACCTTTGGTCATATCTTAGCCGGCAGAATCCCTCACTAGCCCTATATGGTCATTAATGACCCTCTTACTGCTAACATTAGAGAGATGGTGGCATAGGGGTAATGTCACTAGTAATCCAGAGACCCAGGCTAATGCTCTGAGGATACAGATTCAAATCCCACCATGGCAGCTAGTGGAATTAAAGTTCAATTCATAAAATCTGGAATTGAAAAGCTAGTCTCAGTAATGGTGACCAGGAAACTATCAATTGCTGTAAAAACCCATCTGGTTCACTCATGCCCTTTAGAGCAGGAAATCTGCCGTCCTTACCTGGTCTGGCCTACATGTAACACCAGACCCACAGCATTGTGGTTGACTCTTAACTACCCTCTCAGTTCAAGGGCAATTAGGGATGGACAAGAAATGCTGGCCTTGCCAGTGATGCAAACATCTCATGATGGACTAAATTTTAAAAATACTGGAAAATACCTTCTATCACTACCTTAGCTATCCCCTTCTCCACTGCCCTCTCAGTCAATCTAATAAAATATGTTTTTTCTATAGTTTTGTCAGAAGCCTATTCCTAACCTCTTGCATTGTTAAAACGTTTGCTTGTTATTATCCTACAGTGCAATGTCCAGGTCCACATGAAACCTAACATCACATAATGCTCTAAATGTGGAAATAGAAATGATTCCAAATGATAAAATATCATTCTTCTGAGTTAAAATTGCATAGCTGATACACAAGAGTCAGATATTAAGTTTGAAGTCTCATCCAATGCGCTCGATAAAAATGACATTCATCAGGCAAAAATTGAATAGAGTGGCACAGGAAACATTTCTTGCAGATGTGGATCAGCCTCAGTTCCTTCACTGCCACATTTATTTTCATTAGGAAGGTCTTCTGAAGTGTTGATGTGCTGCCACTCTCCAGCCAACTAACAATGAAAGAAGCTCCCATCTGTTACAGTAGCCAGCTGCTCTTGCAGACTCAGTATGTGCCCAGCTCCATTCACTGGAGCATGGATTCCGACTCTGTTGTTAAACAGTACCATCATGCAGAGTGTGCGAAGACTGTAGAACTAGCTGGAAATTTCTTTCAATGGTAGCTGGGCAGCAGGAGAAAAAAAAGTGGCATTTTAAACATCCTCCTGGTTAAAATTGAATTGCTGGAGAGAGGTTTTGAGGTGAGAGAGAGGCTTCCAGCAGCGAAAAACCTTTCACCTGAAAAGTCAATATTTTCAGAAGCTCTACAAGCAGCTACATAAGAGCTTGAACAAACCAAAACATTTCACCTCAATTCTGGCTTAGAATTTTAATATGACAGCCACAGAGCAAGTTCAAAGTTATTCTTTGGATAGACAAGACACAGTTATTCTACTGGATAAAATGCCACATATACAGTATAAAATGTTGCCAACTCTCACTTCTAAATATAGTCAACTTCTTGCAAACTATTTCCCAGTCCTTAGAAGTTTCTTTGACTTGGATCTCATTTTAAACAGATCAACCTGTTCGACTTCAGATGAGGTTGACCTTGAGTCAGAGTCTAGGCTCAATCAGGGTTGATAGCTGATATAGTGCTGGGGGAGTGCTGCATTGTTGGAGGTGCCATCTTGGGATAAGATGGTATATACCTTTTCCCCTAACCAAGCCCAGAGGCATTAACATTGGTGCAATGGCCAATTGCTGAATTAGGAACTTAATGATTGTGGGCAGAATCTTCCATTCCAGGAGACAGGAAGGCCTGAAAATTGGCATTAGAGAATGGATGCCTGGTTGACAACATGTTCTGCATTTAGGCCATTTTGGTTCTGGGAGGAGCAGGTGGGGATGGTGGTGGTGTGGGGCAGTGGTGCTGTGTCACACCCACCTACAAGCAGAGGGTGGCCCATTAGGCCAATTATTTGCCCTATATTAAAGCTACTCAGCAGAAGTTGAGTATTCCAGTTGGTTTTTGGACTCTCCACTGAGGCCCAGCCGCAACATACACACACAGGTAGCTCCCGCCTCAGGCAATGAGGCTGCCAATGTGTCATTGCTAGAGGGCCTCCTATTCACCCTCTAGCCTCAGGAGCCTGCCCACCGTCCTTAATGGATGCGCTCATTGACTACTAATTGGTCAGCCCTACAGAATTCACGTCGAGCAAGATGGGGTCAGGATCCGGAAATTCATCTGGGGTCTCGACCATCACCATGGAGATCTGTGAACTTGAGTTCGATGAATTTAATTATATGTGAAATGGAACCAGGATAGAAAATAACCACGTATGCCGTCAGATTGTATTAAAAACCTCAAATAATTTTCGAGCATCCTTCAGGTATGGGAATCTTACACCCTTGCCTGGTCTGGCTTCTGTGTGACATGGAATGTTACAGCTTGGCCTAGCCCCTCTGCAATGGGGTGGCATGTTTGGGATTTTACACCTGGTTTAAGCCCACTGCAGTGGGTATTGGCATATCCTTTCTGCCTGACTAAAGACACAATTGTGATCTGTGTTTGTTGCTTGTGGTTTGTGGCTGAC
This sequence comes from Carcharodon carcharias, assembly GCF_017639515.1. Classification (NCBI taxonomy): domain Eukaryota; kingdom Metazoa; phylum Chordata; class Chondrichthyes; order Lamniformes; family Lamnidae; genus Carcharodon; species Carcharodon carcharias. The sequence continues at coordinate 24,550,954 of NC_054475.1, forward strand.
TCACCTGTTTACTGGTTGCAGTTCAGGTATACTGAACTTCAATAAGGAGGCCAGCTGGTATATACAGCACTTGCACCCCTCACCCTTTTAATACCAGTGTAATTGGTACATTGTACTAGTAAACATATCAGGACTAAAATAGAGATAGATAATTAGGTGAATACCGGACATATGTGGAATATAAACCACACAGTGTAGTTGGATTGAATAGCTTATTTCTGTGTTGTATATTTTTGAATAGAGAAACAAGTCTCGAGAGATTTATAATACAAATTGACATCTGGCGAATGTACATTGGAATTGTATGCGGATCAGATGCAATGTTTAAAAAAATACTTTCCATTCATTCACATCATGTAAAATTCTTGATCCAAGTATAAAATATGCTTATTAGACTATTTGACAAGGAATTTTAAGGTTAATTTTCAAATTTCATAGCTCCTGCATTTTGGTGCTTAATCAACAAGGCTCCGTTTTACAAATGCCAGGAAGGCGTAGTGGTATTGTCACTGGACTGGTATTCCAGAGATCCAGGGTACTGCTCTGGGGACCGATCTCGGTTTAAATCCCCCATGGCAGATGGTGGAATTTGAATTCAATAAAAAAATCTGGAATTAAAAGTTTAATGATGACCATGAAACCATTGTTGATTGTCGCAAAAACTAATCTGATTCGCTAATGTCCTTTAGGGAAGGAAATCTGCTGTCCTTACCTGGTCCAGCCTACATATATGACTCCAGACCCACAGTGATGCGGTTGACTCTTAAATGCCCTGTGAACAAGGGCAATTAGGAATGGGCAATAAGTGCTGGGCTAGCCAGCAACACCTCCATCCCCTGAACGAACAAAAAAAGCTTAGTTATATTAATACAAATCCTATGATTGTAACAAAGATTTAAAAAGTTCAACAAATTTTTAAAAATTGTCTTTCTTCTAACTGATTGCTTTTCTGTCATTCATTCTGCTTTATCACAATTTCGGTTTTCTATTTTAATAGGTCACAGCTTATGTTTACTGTCAGAATTTAGCACTTAGCTCTACTCGTGAGCGTCCAGGACAGCAACATCCTCAGGAGTTGGAACCCAGATCATTCAAAATTGGTTTCCAATTGACTGCAAACAAACTTCAAACCCTGGTTTCCCCATTAACCGAAGCTCATGAGTTGAGATATTGACCAGGTCCCCTCATGGAGGGGATCGGGTCAAATTCTCAATGTCGTCTTTACAAAGCAAGGTTATAGCATCATCAATCAGTAAATTATCTTGCCTGTGGCAAAAAAGTACCAAACGCAATATGTTGTCAGTGCTCAGAATTAAACTGAACATTTGTGCGAATACAACCATTTTGTTCTTAACCGATGCTCAGAGATATTTCAGTTTAAATTGTTTTCTGTCTTATGCTTTTACAAACACTGCTTAAATAAAACTCACGAAAAAATGATTAAATGAGTCGAGTACAACGATCTCCAATTGAATATTTCGACTGCAGTGCGTTTTTTTTAAATTGACTAGACATGGATTATTTCTTTACTTAACCGTCGAGCAGCCTGTTCAAATAAGGCTTGAAAGTAGGATTGCACATTTTTGACTGGATGAAATACTCACAGGGAACAATGCTTTTCAACTTCAGCAGGTCACGTGAATGATTTTTATCTTTCCATCATAATGATTGATTTTCCCTGGCGTCCTAAAGGTAAAAGAGAAAATAATTTCACATGGTTTTCTTTCCACCATGCATTTCACAATCTCAACTCACATAAATATCTAACACTCCGGTTAGAGAAGTCAGCTACAGTTAAATGTTTCAGTCAGTTCTACAAGTTTTATTTCTTTCCCATTCACCAGTTTGATCTGCTTATTAGTGCTGTGCTAAGAAGCTGCACAGCCACAATCCTTAGATGGATGTTTGCATCCCAATCAGAACAATGCCAAGTCAACTGTAATGCTGTTCAAATCTTCAATTATTATTCTGATTCTCTTTGGGTTGACAGGTTGTCTCTGACAAAGCATGACTTTTCTTCTGTGCAGCCATTGTAATAATCACCATTGGCAGTCATGCCCTCAACTATCTACACCCCAAGTTCTGGAATTCTCTCCCTAAGCCTCTGCATCTCTCTACTTCATTCCTTTTTTAAGATTCTCCTTAAAATCTACCCCTGCTACCAATTTTTTTGTTACCTATCCTAATCTCTCCTTTTGTGGCTCAGTCACATTCTGTTGAAACACAAGCACAAACAATGCTGGAAAAACTCAGCAGGTCGAGCAGCATCTTTGGAGAGAGAAACAGTGTTAACATTTCGAGTCCATGTGACCCTTTTTAAGAGCTGTTGAAACACTCCTGTGAAGTGCCCTGGAACATTCAACCACATTAAAGGCACAATAAAAATGCAAATTATAACTTTTGATTTTGCTATAGATCCTTGTTAAATGGGTCAGTAAGCTGGTCATTTTGCAATAGGAAACTAACTAAACGATTTCAACCTAAGGAGAAATTCATTTAAAGATTTTGATTTACATTATCTCTGGTCTCATGTGTAAATTGTTGTTTAGAGTTTAGATCATAAACATAAATAAAAGAATTGCAGCCATGTAACCATTTGACATACACAACAAACTATAAAGACCCATTCTGATTTTGGTCCCACTAAAGAATTTCGAAACCAGTTTGGTCCTCTGTCAACATTCAAATGTTCTATAATAGGCACTGTTCTAACTGAAGGCTGCAGTTGTAGGAGATCAGTTCGTATGTAGCATATAATAGGCACTGCTCTTGCTTTTAAAGTTAAAACAGCAACAATTTGCATTTAGAAAGCACCTTTAATATGGAAAATGATTTGACTGTGTTCCATAGCAGGAGCGATGAAACGCAAAGAGGTGCCAAGCTGTGGTAGAATAGTTGAGAGGAATAACTTAAAGCTTTGAAACGGTAGTCATTCAGGAAGCTAATGCAGAAAGAGAAGATGGTGAGGTTTAAGGGGGTATTACCAGAGAGGAGGACTGAGGTACTGAAAGCCTCGTCACCAAAAGACAGGATACACAGAGGGGAAAAGTTGAAGGATAGGGATGGAAGATTGGAGGAGACTTCAAAGGGAAGCTTGATTGATGCTGGGAAAAGATTTAAGCAGGAGGCCAAAAAGCCATGAGCTCAATCCATCAAGAGCAGGAAGGCATTGGGGGTGGTAGGAAGCTGAGCTTAGTGCAGAAGGACTACAGGCAACAGAATCTGAGAAATTGACATGAGTTCAAATGGTGAAGCAGCAGAAATGGGTGTTTTCAGCACTCGGCCACTAAGAGGCACCATGTAGATGAGAGGGTTAAAGCCTTTTGGGGAGCTCCAATTGTGGTTGCTCAGGTACAGGAAGAAGCTATTCTTGGAGATATACTTGCTGTTTTCAAACAGGTATCAGTGGAACAAGGGAACAGTCTAATGGAGCAAAGAGAAAAGGGTTAGGTCAGTGGGGAGGATGGTATAGTTGACCGTGTCGCATACTGCGGAGACGAGAAGCGGGCAAGGAGGGATAATAGCAATGATACTGGATATCATTTATGTGTATCAGCAAGTATAGGAGCTAAGAAAGGTAATTAAGTGGTTAGGGTTGGGGAGAAGAGGAAGCAAAGAAGCCAGAGGTGGGTTCCATAGTTTGGGGGTAGGGTTTTTTAAAAATCCCCAAGTCCAATAGGTGGTTCCAAGCAGTGCATGGGGCGCTGAAGAAGGTGACATGGTGCAGGGGAGAAGCAGAAGTGTTGCACAAATCAGATTAATCTTGCAGCTGAGGAAATCCGTCTATAATTATACTCGACGTTCGAGGTAATGGTTTGGATCATACATAGTGAACAGCATTTGTGGTTATCCTTTGTTTGGAACTTCAACTAATGGTTAGTGACTTTTGAAAGGTATTGAATGATGGGTGGGGTTGCTGGGGTTTATAGTAACACGGAATTGGTTTGCAGCAGCTAGTGGCAGCTTAAGGTCCATTTGGGTCGAGGTGATACTAACAACATTTCCCATGTGACAGTAATTGAGTCGGCAATGTTAGCACAAGCCAACCAGCATCTGACTTGAAGATGAGTTAGGACAATACACATTAGCACTGCAGTGCCACCTATCTTGAAGAACAATCCTGGAGGACTCAAACAAAAGCTAAAGAAAATCTAAGTGTACCCAAAGGTGGTGCAGCATGCTGTGTGCAAGGTAGAAACTGGACTTTGCATGTGCAAGAGCTCATAAGCCTATGTGCACTGTAATTTATTTAAACTCTATTTTACACATATTTGAAATCAACATAAATTTGATGCGGTGAATGTTTATAATTGTGCCTCCAACTTTTCTTCAATTAATTTTGTAAAACAGCTAGGTAGATTTTATCAGATATGACAGAAAGGCATTGTAAAATTTGCCTAGTTAAATACCACTGATCGCTCATGAGAAACTTGCACAATGCATGTACCCAACCCAATATACAAACATTATTGGCAAAAATATCAAATCCATGCAACATTTTCACTATGTTCAAAACCTTATGCAGCTGGAGGACAGGTGAAAAAAATGTTTCATGGGAACATTTTCAAAATGATTCACCTCTTTTCTAAGAAATTTGCATTCGGTCCATCATATTTGACACATTTGCACTGAGCCAATCAGATGGAAGAACTCTGATTTAAGGTAGGGCTAGTTTCAGAATTGGGCAATTACGTATAACCGTGACACAGCAATTTTATAAACAGCTGAAGTTGAAAACAATAGTGACCTAACTTTAAAATGATTCAGCTATGACCTGCCTCGGGATGTCCCAAGGGCCTGAAAGGTGCTATGTAAATAGGAGGTCTTTCTTTACTTTAATACTTGGATACAAAGTGTCAGGGAAAGAGCAATGGCTATAACCAGTCAAACCCCTTACCATGGGGTACCTAACACCATCCGAGTCATGGTGAAGGGCAGCGAGCAAGGAACAGGAATGGATAGGACCTTCTTCACAAAGAGGATCCTATTCAAGCTGTGTGGTTTTGAGGCTGCGGATATCTACTGTCTCCAGGATTTCCCCAGCGCTGGTTTCTTTGATGTGACCTTCAAGCATGTGGCAGCTTGTGTCAAACTCCTGAAGGTGTTTGAGGAAAAAAAGACCTGCCAGAAATGAAGATCCTGATGGCGGAGCCGCTCTTTGTTCTACCGTTGCATCGTGAACGGGTTGCGACGGTGCATCTGTACAACCCCTACGTCCCTGTCGCTGACGTGCTCACCTTCCTTACCAGGTACTTCGATAAGGTTGGGAGCTGCACTGAAGTTAAAGATAATTTGGGGATCTGGACATGTAAACGCCAGGTTAAGGTAACGCTCAAGACCGACGGTAAGGGAGCCGTTTTCCACCCCCCTTCCAGATTCGCTATCGGGGGAAGCCGTGGTTACCTTGTCTACGCTGGGCAACCCAAACTTTGTCGCTCATGCGGCAAGTCTGGTCATGTGGCGGCCAATTGCAGTGCTGTCCTCTGCAAGAACTGCAAAAAGGAAGGGCACCAGACAAAAGATTGTAAACAGGCTAAGTGCTGCAACCTGTGTGGTGAGGCAAGTCACCTCTACAAGACCTGCCCCAAACGTTGCCATTCTTATGCACAGGCAGCTAAAGCCAACGAGGGGGAAGCAGAAGAAATGCCTCGTGTCACACCAACCACCAAGGCCCCCAGGGAAAACATCAGGACAAAGGAGGACACAGAGAGAGACAAGGTGGAGGAAAAAATTGAGGCAGCAGACAGCCAATCAACAGCACTGCCCTCGGAACCACCCACTCCTCAGGAGAGCGAATCAACGGAGGAGGACGAGGCAGCAGGTGAAGAGAGCCAAAAGGAAGAAGGGGCTAAAAAGAAACCAAGCCACTTCCCAGACAAGAGTCAAGAGGCGTCTCCTATCCGACACGGATAACAAGAGCAGCAGCTCTTCGGATGAAGAAGTGCCAGGGCGGCACCAACAGAAGAAGCGGCAAAACGCTAGGGAGTCGGAGGACGAGTCACCCAAGCTCCAGAACATTGGAGACAATGAGGAGACCAGTGCACCCCAACTTGGCTCACAACCCAAAGAGGCCAGTGCACCACAACCCCAGGAATCTGGGAGCAGTGAGGCGCTCAGCGCACCCCAGCTCCGGGAAGCCGGGAGCAGCAACGCCCCAGAGGGGGAGAGGATTGGAGAAGCTTCTCCAACAGAGGACATTTCAAACCCCACTCTCTGCACGGACCCCCAGATGCCACCCGAGCAGAACATCTCCAATGGGGAGGTTCAGGACGCTTTCCTCAGCCCATCCAAAGTGAAGCAATTTGAGCACACCACGAGAAGGAACTCTCAGAGACAACAGGTTTGGTAAGCGACTAACTGCTTAAAGATGGGTGTAAAGATTGTATCCATAAATGTGCGTAGCATTAAGTCTACTACGCGATGTGTTGCGACCTTGGACTACCTTGCCAAGGTCAAAGCTGACCTGTCGTTTCTGCAGGAGTGTGCGATACCGCACCTCAGCTCCTACAGGCAATGGTCACGATGGTGGTCCCACGGGCCATCGATCTGGTCGGGAGGAAACGACTCTCGTTCCTCCGGCCTGGGGATTCTGCTGCGGGGAGGCAGCTTCACCATCTCCCAGGTTAAGGAGGTGGTGGGCTGGCGCCTCCTCGTAGCAGACGTAATGTATAAGAATGCTCCACTCCGTTTAATTAACGTCTACGCCCCGTCACAAGGGGCTGAGCGGCTGGAGGTTTTTCAGCAGCTCCCACTGCTGCTGGCAACCTCCAGGCCGGTCATTCTGGGCGGTGACTTCAACTGCATCATCGATGCGGCTGGACGATCCAGCAGGGCCGACAGCAGATTGGACGCTACATCCAGATCCCTGATGGAAACAGTAAAGGATGCCAAGCTGCACGACGTCTTCAGCAACCCTGCAGATGGAGCGCAGCGTGGATACACCTGGTCGTGGCCTGACGGGTCCGTCTGTTCCAGGATAGATTTCCTGTTTGTGTCCCGTGCATTTGCAGTCAGATCCACCGACGTCAAGCCGGTGTTCTTCTCTGACCACTGCCTCCTACTGGCTGACTGTCACTTAGAGAAGGACTAGAGGGTTGGCAGGGGGGCATGGAAGCTAAACGTGCAACTGCTGACCCCAGAGAACACTGAGGAGCTCAAGAGGGCTTACAAAGGTTGGAGAACCATGAAACCCCTCTTTGAGTCCCTGACACACTGTTGGGAAGCGATCAAGGGAAACATCAAGAGGTTTTTTGTCCTCAAAGGCACCCAGAAAGCTAGAAAGGAACAGAGGGAAATGTCCCGACTCCAGAAAAACATGCAGAATCTGCTCTGGCTGCAGTCGATGGGGGTCGATATCAAGGAGGAACTCCAAGAGGTGAAGAGCCAGCAAGCCTCGCTCTTTGCCTCGGAGGCCTCCAAGATCATCTTCCGTTCCAGAGTCCGCTCCGTGGAGCAGGATGAGACGTGCTCACGTTTCTTCTTCCAAAAGGTACACAGAGAGAGCTCTGTGATCAGCAGCCTGAAGGACGAAGACGGCTCAGTTAAGTCATTGCAATCTGACATTTTGAGGATCAGCAAATCCTTTTATGCCGGATTGTATGACGTGAAGCCCACAGACAGCACGGCCTCCCAGTCCTTCCTGTCCTCTATCACGGAGGTCTTAGATGACAGTACACGGGAGAGTCTGGACAAAGCGCTAACTCCTGACGAACTGACTGAGGCCCTTGAGTCCTTCGAGAAGAGTAAAACTCCCGGAAGCGACGGCTTGCCGGCGGAGTTGTATTCGGCTCTGTGGGACAGGATCGGCCCAGACCTGCTAGAAGTGTACGAGAGTATGCTCCTGGCCGGCAGTATGTCAGAATCCATGAGGAAAGGCATTATCACCCTCATCTACAAGCACAAGGGGGAAAGGGAAGAAATTAGAAATTGGCGACCCATTTCACTGTTGAATGTGGACTATAAAATTCTGTCCAAGGTCATTGCCAATCGGGTCAAAACCGCTCTGGAATTGGTGATCCACCCTGACCAGACCTGCACTGTGCCGGGCAGGAAGATCTCTGACAGCCTTGCGCTGCCCAGGGATACGATTGCCTATGTACAGGGCAAAGGTGTGGATACCTGCCTCATCAGCCTGGATCAGGAGAAGGCCTTTGACAGAATATCGCACACCTACATGGTGGATGTGCTCTCCAAAATGGGGTTTGGGGAGGGAATTCGCAATTGGATCCAACTGCTCTACACTAACATCAGTAGCACAGTCTCAATCAATGGGTGGGAATCAGATAGCTTTCCGATTAAATCTGGAGTCAGGCAGGGCTGCCCTCTCTCGCCTGTTCTTTTCGTGTGTTGCATAGAACCCTTTGCTGAGTCAATCAGGAAGGATCCGGGCATAAGAGGAGTGACGATCCCAGGTAGTGGAGGCACTCAGATCAAAGTCTCCCTTTACATGGACGATGTCACCATCTTCTGCTCTGATCCGCTGTCGGTGCACAGACTTATCCACATCTGCGACCAGTTCGAACTGGCATTGGGAGCCAAGGTAAATCATGGGAAGAGCGAGGCCATGTTCTTTGGGAACTGGGCTGACCGATCCTTTGTCCCCTTCACTGTCAGGGCTGATGGCCTGAAGGTGCTGGGAATATGGTTCGGAGGGACCAGGGCATGTGTTAGAAACTGGAAAGAGCGAGTGTCTATGGTGAAAAGGAAACTGGGCATGTGGGAGCGATGCTCCCTCTCCATTGCGGGTAAGAACCTGGTCATCAGGTGTGAGGCACTCTCGCTGTTCCTGTACGTGGCGCAGGTCTGGCCCATTCCACACTCCTGTGTGGTGGCGATCACCCGAGCCATCTTCCGCTTTATCTGGAGGTCGAAAATGGATCGTGTCCGCAGGGACACGATGTACAAGCCTCTAGATAAAGGCGAAAAAACGTGCCCAACATCGCCCTCATACTGATGGCCACCTTTGTGTGCGGCTGCATCAAGCGGTGCGTAGATCCTCAGTATGCAAACACCAAGTGTCACTACATGCTGAGGTTCTACCTGTCCCCGGTGTTGCGAAGGATGGGTCTGGCCACGATGCCGCGGAACGCTCCAAGTAGTTGTACTGTGCCGTACCACCTGTCCCTCGTGGGAAAATTTATGCAGAGAAACACCTTCGACCACAAGTCCGTCAGGCAGTGGTCGGCACGTAACATCTTAAAGGCCCTGAGGGAAAAGGAGAGGGTGGATCCTGTGGGATGGTTCCTTGAGCAGACTGACAAAGTAATTTGGCAGAATGCCTCATCACCAGAACTTTCCAACAAACACCAAGATGTAGCTTGGCTGGTGGTGAGAAAGGCCCTCCCTGTAAGATCCTTCCTACACGCCAGGAGTCTCACCCCCTCTGCACGTTGCCCTCGAGGTGGCTGTGGTGGGGAAGAGACCGTTGTTCACCTCCTTGTAGATTGTATCTTTGCAAAGAAGGTCTGGAGAGGGATGCAGTGGTTGCTGTCGAGGTTCATCCCGAGCAGTTCTGTGACAGAGGACTCTGTGCTCTACGGGCTGTTCCCAGGGACACACACCGAGACAAACATCAACTGCAGCTGGAGGATCATCAACTCGGTGAAAGACGCTTTTTGGTCTGTCCGAAACTTGTTGGTTTTCCAGCGCAAAGAGTTGTCCCCGACCGAGTGTAGCAGACTAGCACTTTCCAAGGTCCAGGACTACGTGCTGAGGGACACAGTTAAGCTTGGGGCAGCCGCCGCAAAGGCGCAATGGGGAAGGGTCGCTGCCTAAGACCTTTCTGCCACAGTGCACTGGGGGGCTGGGAACTGTAAAGAGCCCCTCAGGCTGTACAGCTTATAATGTACGTCTGCCAATGATTGAAATTTTCATTGTTTTTTCTGATAAACCTTGTGTTTTCAGTTTGTAAAAGTTGAACCTTTGTATTTTTGTAATGGTGATTTAAAAAGTTTCGAAATGTTTTTGAAGATTTATGAATAAAGTATATTTTTGCAAAAAAAAAACTTGGATACAAAGTGTTACAGTTAAGCCTCAGAAAACCATGTATAGTGACAAAAATATAGAATTACATGAAGTGATCATCAATTTCTTAATATTGACACCCACATTCCAAGTCACAGTTTTAGCTGGTCAAGTTGCACTTTCGCATTATAACAGTTTCAAAAGCTGCATTTTAATTGGCCAAATTGTAATCAGAATGGACAAGTACAAGATGCAGTGCTGTGTGATTATAATCCTTTTCACAAATCTGGCTTCAGTTTCTTCCTTATTTTGCTGAAGCCTACTTGGCCATCTAATAATCACATGTTTTCATTTAATCCAGAGAGTAAAGCGCACTTGCACATGGAGCAGTCAAGTGAATTGCATATAAACCTTTAAGGGGAAGCCAGATAAGCACCTGAGGCAGTAAGGAATAAAGGGATAGCTGAAAGGGTTAGATGAAAATAGATGGGAGGAATCTTGGTGTGGAGCAAAAACACCGGCTTCTACCAAGTGGAATGACCTGTTTGTGCACTGTAATTTCTATATAATTCTATGCAATTACAACCACCTCAGCAGGGAATCAGTGTGCATTTCTACCTGCCAAGGCTGAGAAAGTGAAAAATAATTATCCATTACTGCCATTCCCAAAAATGACTTGCTGTGAACTTTGGAATTCTTTGTCCTTTCATTGCTCGATATTGACCACACAGGTTCAATGTGACGTAGGCCATTCTACTCCTTCCCTGCGAGAAACACAGCCAATGGGAGTAATCAAAAGGGACAATCACATCATCTGATATTGAAGATCAACTTAGTTTCAGAGTGATCTGCCACTCTGAAATATCCTTCATCAATTGGTCAGCAAAGGGACCAAGTAAAATACCAGAAATCATCCAAGATGGGTCACAGTGTAGAGACACTAGAGAATAAGTCCCTATATCCTGGAGTAGTAACTGCTTTTTCATCTTAATTCTCTGCAGCTCTCCACTGAACAGCCTGTTCCCAGCAGGATTTTTATGCAGTCAAGTATTAAAAAAATAAAGGAGGCACAGATATGCAAAATATGAAATAGAAACTATACAGAAGTACTTTTAAAAATCAATGACAAAAGCAACAAGTTCTTCTGTTCAATTCTAAAAATATCTCTGTTCAGTGGAGAGTCCTGATGACCTAGGAGAGCAACTGAACCCCATAGGGTAAGGGAGCTGAATTAACATTCGCAGCTTGAACTAAAGCACCACAGCTTGCTGCTGCTGCTAATTCCACTCTCTCATACAGTCAGGTTCAGGGCAGCCAGTTTTTTTTCCAATGAGGCCATCAGTCCTCAAGATTTTTTTGAAAAATTTGAACATTAATCACACTTCTCCAAATAAAGGTGCCAATGGAGAATTGCTTTCAACATGGTGCTGGATTAAAGGAAGAAAAATAACTATACTACCACATTAAACAGTGTTCAAACGTAATGGAAATACTTTGTTCTGCTATGGCAAGAATATACTTAAATTCCAGAAATAACAAATGAAGACTCCAATAACTAAAATAGCTATTTGTTACTTCATGTTTTTAACATGGGGAGGATTCCAGAAATCTAGAAGTCAAAAACAACTATTTTAAATCTGGATTTATAACAGCTACTTGCATAATATATACCGCTTTCAATGGAGAAATAAACTTCCAAAGGCACAGGAATGTTATCAGACAGAATTGGACACTGGGCCATGCAGAGATATTAGTATTCATTGAATATTCATTGTGTTTAAATTGTATGTAGGGATGGGCATTTACTGGGGGTTCAGTCATGTCCCTATATATAGAGACTGAAACTGTGGTTGTTGGGTTAGGAGGTATATGCTTGCAATGTGTGACTCTGTAAATAAATGCTTATAAAAGTACATAAGGACTGGCTATACTTCTATCCTTCAACTACCTTTCAGGAAAAATCAGAACAGGTGATCAAATATTTGGCAAGAGATATAGAGCGGAATCGTCTCAGATTTACACTAAGTGTGGTAGCAGGTGGGACAAAATGGCGGCTTTTCACACCATATCGTCCCAACCTGACCTTGTTAATCATGCATTCCTGGGAAACACACTGTTTTGATGGCAGGTGGGCTCTCATTTGCCCGCCACGCCATCACCTCACCGCTTCCTCAAGCCAGGTGCCATATTTAAAGTGCAGCCATGTGCACACCTCTCACTGCTTCCAGTCCAGGACTGCTGCTTGGAAGATATGGCAGCAAAAGGCAAGAAGACTGCAGCCCCCTGATTCAGTGATGTGTACCTGGAACACCTTTTAGACACCTCTACCCTCGCTCTGGCTGCAGGAGGTCCAGTAAGCCTGCCACTCCGGCTTGGTAGGTGATGGCAGTGGTGATCAGTGCCAATGCTGCAGAGGAGAGTTTGTCCATCCAAACTCTGAAAAGTGATGTGGTACAGTCTGCGAAACCTGGCGGTGATGACCGTGAGTGCAAGGTTTGCAAACAAATCTCAAAGTCCCAAGCGAAGTGCAGCTCGCCAAGTGCACATTGCTCATGTACGGTGTGAAACCTGTTGGTGTGCAATCATGCCGATGTGCTCAGATGATCCAGCCTGGGGGGGGGGGATGATTCCAGCAAGCTGGGCTTATAATTATATGCAGATTTATTACAATGAAGTTCCTGATGCCCAGCGGCGGGAACCACGACCTGCCATTGACGGGCAGAGCAAATGATTGCAAACTGGTTTAACCAATTTTTGGCTTTCTTGCCATAATGTTCGCTCACACCGCCTCCAATGGGCATGGTAAATTCCACCCATAGAGTTTAAGGAGCAACTTAATGGAGAAGAGGGATGTGGAGACGGGTTGGCAGAGATGAGTGAGTGTGTGTGTGTGTGTGTGTGTGTGTGTGTGTGTGTGTGTGTGTGTGTGTGTATGTTTTGGTGGGTGGGGGCGGTGGGTGGTGGGTGGTGCGAAAGAGGCTTATGGGAATTCCAGAGCTTAGGTCTGGATCCCTAGTGGCTGGGTAAGGCAAGTGATACTGCTCCATGCAGGAAAGCTGAGTCAATCAGGCCAATGATAGCAATATTCCTTTTCTTTACCTGCAAAAATAGTAGAAACCACCTCCTTAAGCAGTTTGTAAAATCTCAAGAGGCAACAACACCTCAGTAATGGGACAAAATAGAGATTCAATCGATAGGGCCAGACTGCACATTGAAATACATCGCTGAAAGCTACAGACCAAAAATGGCCTACTGCGTCAGCCTTTTTTATAAGGTTGGCTGCGGACAGAAAGCTTTTTTTTTTACAATTTTAATAGGATTTTCTGTCCATAATTCATTCTGGTGATATTTATCAATCCATATTAAGGTCAGGAGTTAATTGGGAGATCCCCTTACCAAGAAAGTGTCCTCTGTTACCAATTGATTATCAATATATTCAAATCAGTATTAATAGCATTTGCTTATAGAAATAATCCAATAAACAATGCTTCATTGATCAACAGGCTTCAAATTTATTTAGATACATTGATGTGCTTGTGACCATTCATTAAAATGACATCAACAACAGGAACATGGGAACAAGAATAACTCCATATATCCATCTTTATCCCATATCACTTAATAGCTTTGGTTAACAAAACAAACTCTCAGATTTAAGACTAACAATTGACCCAGCATGAACTGTCACTTGCAGAAGAGAGTTTCAAACTTCTACTTATCATTGCATGTAAAAGTGTTTCCTAATGACACCCCCTGAAAGATCTGGCTCCAATTTTTATCCTGTGTTCCCTCCAGTTTCTCCCTAGCTACCCTACCCTTTATAGCTTGAGAACTTTGATTAAATCACCCGTTAACCTTTCTAAATTTACTTAGCACCTGCTCAAAGCTTACCCCTTGGAGTCCAGGTATCATTCTGGTAAATCTATGCTGCACTGTCTTCAAGGCCAATATATCATTCTGAAGATATAGTGCACAGTACCTCTGGTGTGGCCTAACTAGGGCTTTGAGAGACAACTTCTCCATCAACATTTCTGAGATCGTGAACTTTACTGGGGACCTTACAAACCTTCAAGGGACATTCCAACAGACAGGAAATACTTGGGAAAACTTCTAAAAGCAATGGTGAGCGACATATGGCCTCTAGGCCATTAATGAAGATAATAATCTATGATTGGCAGACAGAATAAATCTATGATTGGCAGACAGACAGAATAAAACGATTCTGCACTCTCGTGCATCAAAGAATAAAAACACGACAGAAGGCGAGAAGTGGTTGCCTTTTGAAAACCTCAACCCTTCAACATGATCATTTCTGTAATGAAAATCGTACAAGCTTCCAAAACCTCAGAGATCTTTTCTTTAGATGATAAACTAGTTAAGGGAAGAAACAGTCTTGACAGCTGCTTGATCACCACTTTATCACATGTAGAGAAGACCTTGGAGATTTTAAAATACCTGTCTGTTCTCAAAACTAGGTTAGTCGGATATTATGTTACTTTATACCACACGTAAACAGAATGCCAATGATTTATTTGTAGTGCTTTTCTAAAACAACTATTTTTTTTAACTTCTCTCAAAGATTCACACAACTCATACCCAATGATAATTTAAATCATTTTCCTTCGCCCTTTTCTACCAGTCAAATTAAGTATTTTTTCAAGACTGAAAATGTAGGAAAGATTAAATGCTTTTTTAAAAAATGCAAATATTAGAGAAGAGAACTTTGATATTCTAAATGCATTAAAGAGAAAATAAAACGATACCCTATTGCAGTACAACTGACCTTGGGGTAAGGAGGCAAAAAAATTCAGAAATTCTCATTAGTTTTTAGGTTTAAGGCTGGGTGAAATTTTTTGGGACCTGTATTTGCTCTTGTTGAAGGAGGTCAGAGTTGAGCTCAGCTATGATTCAACGACTAAACACAATATTTTGGGTTCACGTGTGGCTACTGGCCATGAAGTGATGGACTCCGCTACCATCTGTGAACTTAGATGCATTAAGTCACAACATCCAGGACAGATGGGGAGGAAAGAAGAACAATGAGCTGAAAAATCTTTTTGTGGTATAAATAATACCACTAGGATCCTGCATAGAATAAACCACTAATGCATAATTGCCTTGTAGGTTCAAATAAAGTACCAAATCCAGTAATGAAAGCTGCTGCATTTAAATTATCATTGTATTAAAAAAATCCTCTCCAAACATATTTTTTGCTTATTCACAAGTTTACATAGCCATTAAACTGTCCACTTGTATGTCACCTTTATTCATGATGAAGAAAATAGTTAACCTGGTGTGCATTTTATTAGGAAGGGCTACAGTAAACCTGAATGTTAATGAGGAAAATACAATTTTCCAGTGTTTTTGCCCAATCTATGCTACAGCTTTATAAAATTACAACTGCATATATTTTTTTAAATAAGAACTTCAAGAACAGCAAAAATTCCAGAAGATTGATAGAAAAAGTCATGGAAATCGCTTAGTGGTCAAGCCTATAATGTTTAGACGTATAGTCCAACTCACTGAATGCTATTAGCGTGATGCTTTCCACAAGTATTTCACAATGATATACAGTCATACAATGATGGATTGCACTACCCTTTTACGAGCCACCAGTGCTTTTTCCCTTACAACCAGAAAGACATTTCTTACTGGAATGCCTCAATAGGCACTTTCAAAATGTCGAGGTAAAACATGAAAAATGCTAGGGTTGTACAAAAGCCTTCTGTAATGACTGCCGATGACTTGACTAACAACTTCAGCAGCTGGATCAGAAAGCTTAAAGTAATGGGATCAAGCTTTGCAGGGGGGTGGAATGCTGAACAGGAACACCAGAAGTATAAAGAGCACTGGTGATGTCCAACAGGGGAAGAGAGGTAAAGAACAACATGAGATCAATTACAAAATTGTTCAGTGACTGATGTGCAATAAACTCAAAATCTGCAATAGGATACCCTGTTAAGGTACCCAGCTAATTAAGGACAATTAAGAAGTTTAATTAAAGTTAGGTTTTGCCTGCTTACTAGAGCAATAAATCTTTCTAGATCAACAGTACATTTCAAAATCTACCAAAGCCCCTTAAAAACAGACTTGCCCTCAAATGAATAGCACCTGCCATTAACAGCCATAGAACAGATAACTGCATTTTCTGCCTGCTTTAATTTCAAAGCAACACGTTTTACAACTGATCCAATAGGCATGTCACAACATCAATGTACAATACTTAAACCATGAAGCTTGTGGCAGCAGTAAAAAGCAAGGATCTGTAACAATCCACAAAATCAATTAAAAATATTCCTTAGCAAAGAAAAAGCTTCCTCTTAAAACCACATAAAAGTGAATGATAAAACACAAAAGGATAACTGTCGTTCTTTCCAGAACATTATGTAAAATAACTAAGGTGCACATGCACTGCACATATTGTGTTAGAGTCGTGCCAATCATTTTGCAATCAAAATACTATTGAAATGGTTCAATACACAGAGCTGTAACTCATTCTGCACAGTCAACATATTACTTGCAAGGCGATGAAAACACAGCTACCTAAAAATATGACTTGTTGGAGATTCCATTTGTCAGCCAATACATATTTCAATTGTCGAGCCAAGAATTTATTTCAGTCACTGCAGAAGAGTCAGTCTTCCACAGAATATAATCTGAAATAAAATAAGGCAATCAAACACCTTTTTTGCTTAATTAGGTTCAACTATAGTGATATCAGAAACAAAGCAAATTATATTCTCAAACTAGCATAGAGCAGTTGGGCTAAATGTCCTGCTTCTATGCTGTAAATTCTATGTAGCTCATCAAATCAAAAAGCTAGATTCTTTTAAAAATGCATTAGCAGAGAAACAAACAAAATTTGCATAATTTAGCAATCCAACTTCAGCAAAATCTAGACCAGAATTTCAAATAAGAAATCATGGACCACGTGCAGTTCCCAGATTTGCCTCCAGGCCATGCAAAACTACGGTAATCTGCATTCAGCAAGCTGCAGCTGGATGTCAAATTGGGGCGTGCGGATTTCTGGCAGTGTTTCTGTGGCTCAAAGTTGGCAGGGCCTCCCACCAGAGGGGTCAGGTGGCCAGCCGACCCACAAGCTTGATGGCCAGCCGCGCAATAGTTAAAATCACCTTGACTCTATTTTTAAAATGTCTCAGAGAAGTTCCCTCTCGTACATTTTCCCCTCTTAAGGGTCCAGGCCTTGAGTTCTATTACATTTCCAGAGTTTGCATTGTTACCTGAAATTTTCAAACTGGAAGTCAAAGCGTGCTTCATGGAGTCTTGCTGCACGCAAAAAGTTTGTTACACATGTAAGATTGATGAGATTATTAGGTTTTAGGATTATATCTTTTCGTTTATAATGGTTTAGAGCTGTAGCATTAAGTGTGGGTTAAATGAAAGGAGTCATGTGACCTATGCTGGAGTCTGACAGTAAACTTGGGCGGTTTAGTTGTTAGAGCCAGAGTCACATTGAAAGGGAGGTGCCAAATGGGGACAATGGTAGCTATTTCCAAGTCCATAATAAGACCAGCCTAAGTCTGATACCATTGACACCTTTTTGGTTTTAAGTTGTAAATAGCTGTGCTGGAAATGGTTTCTTTGTTTCTAAGGTAAAAAGCAGTGGTAATTAGACAAAGGTGATTAATAATTCTACTTGTACTTGGCTAGTGTGTTTCCTGTTGCCCTGAAGAGGGCGGCAGTGGAAGCTATTTTGAGATCAGGTTACAGGATTCCCTATTAACACAGAGATGCCACAGACAGGAGGGGGTTGCAGTTTGGTCATGAGTGATCTGCAGCTGACATGAGTTGGAGAGCAAAAAAAGATACACATTAGCCAGGCCTGCACATTAAGCAGAGAAACTATAGACTCTATTGTTCACCATGCGCAATGTGGGCTGGAGCTCGTGCTTAGTTTGAGAAGTTAAAGCTGAAGCTAGAGGAAGAATCCCCAGGGAAAACTCTCATTGCAGAAGATAGCATTGCGAAAGGAAAAATAACGGAAGTAAAACTCTTGGGAGTGGCACTTTGGATTGGTGACAGGATAAGTGAATGCCTATTTAAGAGAGCTTGTAACATGACAAAATTGGGGCTCTCAGTTGTCAGTAAAAGTGGGAATGGCCAAATGCTGCTTGGTTCTTTAAAGTATAAGTTTCCTACAAAAAGACAAAATAGTTTTAAATTAATTGGCCCAGAACTTCTGATCTCTGGTGCCCGGGGTGGGATGGATGGTGGATTGTACCCTGGAGGTACTCCAGATGATGTGCTGGGGCCCTCCTGGAAGTCCCTAACAAGGACTGCATGGGAATTGCCCAGGAAGTTTTAAACTTCCAATTATCAATTACCCTGCACTAAGAACCATTCGAAGCTCCGATTTAAATCAGACGCTTCGGATGGTTCAACTCTCTTAGCAGAATAGCTACCCAAATAAAGTTAGAAGGATTAAACCACTAACTCTTGGGTAACTATGGTACTGACATACACCAACCGACCCCCCATCTCAGTTCTCCATCAAACTCCGTTCCCACTCCCACCCCGACTACTCTCAAACCCAACTACCCTCCTAGCCCCTAACCTTGACACACCCTCAACTACCTTCCCGAGTCCCACCCAACACCCCCAGCCCCCCAGCCCCCCTCCCGACTCCCCTTCCAGTTATCCCCCAACTAACCCTCTTAACCGCCTGCCCGGCCGTCTGACCTATCCCTACTACCCATAGACCCATCCTACGTCCCCAGACCCTCAAATCCCCACCAACCCTCCCCTCAAATGACTCCCATCCTATTCACTTAGCTTATACACTTAAAGTTAAGCCGGGGAGAAGTTATCTTAGTAAGATTTAAGGTAGTTATGGAAAACGGCAAAGATGGACTGGAAATAAAGGTAGTGAATTGGGGGAAGGCCAATTTTAATATGTTAAGACAGGATCTGGCCAAAGTGGACTGGGAGCAGCTACTTGTAGGAAAATTTACAATCAGAGCAGTGGGAGTCATTCAAAAGGAAATAGTGAATGTGCAGGGACAACATATTCCCATAATGGTGAAGGGTGGAATCAACAAGTCCAGAGAATCCTGGATGTCGAATAATGTACAGGATTGGATAAGGGAAAAGAGGGAAGTTTATGGTAGATACAGAGGGCTCAAAACAGCAGAAGCCCTAGAGGAATATAGAAAATGCAAGGGATTACTTAAAGAAGAATTTGGGGGAGCAAAGAGGGGGCATTAAAAGCCACTGGCAGGTAAAATAAAGCTAAATCCAAAGGCGTTTTATAAGTATATCAGGGGCAAAAGGATGATCAGGGAAAGAGTACGGCCCATTAGGGACCAAAGTGGCAATCTATGTGACAAGCCGGAAGATGTAGGCGAGGTTTTAAATGAGTACTATGCATGTGTATTCACTAAAGGGAAGGATGGTGTAGGCATAGAAATCAGGGAGGGGGACTGTGATATACTTGAACAAATTAGCAGCGAGAGGGATGAGGTTTTAGTAGGCTTAAAAGTGGATACATCCACAGGCCCAGATGAGATGCATCCCAAGCTGCTGTAGGAGGCAAGGGAGGAGATTGCAGGGGCCCTGACATTAATCTTCAAATCCTCTCTGGCCACAGGAGAGGTGCCAGAGGACTGGAGGACAACTAATGTGGTACCATTATTCAAGAAGGGTGGTAGGGATAAACCAGAGAACTATAGGCCAGTGAGTCTACCATCAGTGGGAGGGAAACTTTTGGTGAAAATTCTGAGGGACAGAATTAATCTCCGCTTGGAGAGGCAAGGATTAGTCAAGGATAGTCAGCATGGCTTTGTTGGGGAGATCATGTCTAACAAATTTGATTGAATTTTTCGAGGGGGTGACTAGGCATGTAGATGAAAGTAGTGCAATTGATGTGGTCTGCAAGGACTTCAGTAAGGCTTTTGACAACATCTCGCATGGGAGACTGATCAAGGTGGTAAGAGCCCATGAGATCCAGGGCAATCTGGCAAATTGGATCCAAAATTGTCTTAGTCGCTGGGGGCAGAGTGATGGTTGAAGGTTGTTTTTCGGACTGGAGGGAAGCCTGTGGCGTACTGCAGGGTTCGGTGCTGGGTCCCTTGCTGTTTGTAGTATACATAAATGATTTAGATATGAATGTAGGAGGTATGATCAGTAAGTTCACAGATGACAAAAATTGGTGCTGTGGTAAAGAGAGAAGGAAAGCCTTAGTCTACGGGACGATATAGACGGGCTGGTCAGATGGGCAAAACCGTGGCAAATGGAACTTAATCCTGAAAAGTGAGAGATGATTCATTTTGGGAGGACTAATAAGACAGGGGAGTACATGATAAATGATAGGACCCTAGGAAGTACAGAAGATTAGAGGGACCTTGGTGCAAAAGTCCATAGATCCTTGAAGGCAGCAGGGCAGGTAGATAAGGTGGTTAAGAAAGCATTTGGGATACTTGCCTTTATTAGTTGAGGCATTGAATACAAGAGCAGTGAGGTTATGAGGGAGCTATATCATTAGTTTGACCACACCTGGATTCCTGCGTGCAGTTCTGGTTGCCACACTATAGGAAGGATGTGATTGCACGAGAGAGGGTATAGAGGAGGTTCACCAGGATGTTGCCTGAGCTGGAATGTTTCCGCTATGGAGCGAGGCTAGGTAGGCAGAGAAGGCTAAGGGGGGGACCTGATTGAGGTGTACAAAATTATGAGGGACATAGATAGGAAGAAAATTTTCCCTTTAGCGGAGGAGTCAATAACGGGGGGTATAGATTTAAAGTAAAGGGCAGGAGGTTTAGAGGAGATTTGAGAAATTTTTTTCACCCAGAGGGTGGGGGTTATCTGGAATTCAATGCTTGAAAGGGTGGTAGAGGTGGGAATCCTCACAACATTTAAGAAGTGTTTAGATGAATATTTGTAATGCCACAGCATACAAGGCTACGAGCCAAGTGCTGGAAAATGGAATTAGAGCAGATAGGGGCTTGATGACAGGCGCGGGCATGATGGGCCGAAGGGTCTCTTTCCGTACCGTAAATCTCTGGCTCTGTGGCTTCTCAAAGTGCATTTAAACACGGGGACCTTTAAACTTACCTGGTTTACGGCAGCTGGTGCCATAAAAAAGGGGCGTGGCTTCATTTTCCCCCAACTGCTGCCCTGCACCAAAGGCCTCGGGAACCAGGTACACACTTCTCACCATGCCCTTGTCAGAAGAGTGGACGGGAAACATGCAGCTCCTGCCTTGGGAAAGTGTAAAGGAGCAGAGTCCCAATCTGACGACGATTGCCACTCCTCAGAAATTCTGGCCGATAGTCTTGAGTCATTGATACGGTAAAATTCTTCTAAAACATGAAATCTTGATGTGTCCCCCTTTCAGCTAATAATGGGAAGTTCAATTGCCCTTTAAACCATTACCGGCCTCTATGGATATCATAAAAAGTTTCTGCTATTCTAATACATCCTAAATCTCTGACTGGGCAAATATTTTTCGTTCTCAGAAAGTTTTCAGATTAGAAACAGATTGGTTGGGATGGGGAGGGGAAATCCCTGGTCTTTGGGCACTACATGTATTCAGATTTATGTCGTATTGCTATGACAGTAGCAGTTTTCCTGAACACGGATTCACCATGACCATATCAAACTCAATATATATCACTACTGCATGCACAAAGTGGACAGGCTGATGATGCAATAAATAGCTGAAGTTTAATTTCCTGTGATAATACTTACAGGCGCACATCGTTACCCTAACCTCTATGTTTCTACTTGTCAGCTCAAAAAAGGTTAAATCTAACAATTCTGAAATAGCAGATTAACCAAATTCAAAAAAGGGTGCCAGAAATCTGTGCTCAAAGTACACAGGTACTTAGTTTAAAATTATGTAATCACTTTCTCCACAACTCTTCAAATCTTAAATCCCTTATCATGCTGCTTCTTTGATTAATCCCCCCAGGGGAATGCAGATTCTAGCACCCAGTTTACCATCGTTGACAGAGAGCATGAACTCAGCACCTGTGCCACATCTCCAGCAAGCCAGTAACTAGTGAATTACATTGAACTTACAACGCACAGAACAACTGTAGTTTGCAACCACACCCCACCCCTCTAATTCTCTTGCCTCCTTTCCGGGAGGCATCGATTCTTGCTGAATGCACAATTCAAATGGCAGTCAGCAATGCACAATGCTCACCACCTGGCTCGTTCCTCACGTATGACATTGCTTTCCCATTTCACAATGCCGCAATTATATAATTCTAATCCTAATGTTCAATTCCTTTCACACCTTATCTGGCCCTATGACCCTCGGAGACCTCTCGACTCTCTGAACAAGTCCACTTCTTTCACTCCACCAGTGGTGCTTGTACCTTCCGCCACCTCGGCTCAAGCTCTGGAATTCCTTTCCTCAACGTTCTTTGCCTCCATCTCTTCATTTAAGATGCTGTTTAATTCCTACTTTTTTGACCAAACATTGGGTCATTTTCATAATGCCTCCTATGGCTCAGTGCAAATTTTTGTCCAATTTTACACCTACATATGTACACACTTGTAAAGCACCTTGAAGCGCTTTACTATGTTGAAAATGTTACTTAAATGCAAGTTATCACTTAGTATTAGTGAGCTATTTTTTGTCCATACAGCATGGAGGGCAGAGGCATTGAAATATAGTCTGATTCCTATTTCACCCAAAGTCCACACTTTCTAGCAAGTGTCACTGTGTGGTAATCAGCAGTAGGAAGCCCAGCCTGATATCTGAGAGTGTGATGGAGGCAGATTCAACCATGGCCTTCAAAGGGGAATTGGAGCACTATCTGAAAAGCGAGAAATTGTAGGGCTATGGGGAAAAGGCTGGGAAGTGACACCAGCTGAATTACTTTTGGAGAGAGCCAGCATGGACACAGTGGGCTGAACGCCCTTCTTCTGTGTTGTAACTATCCTCTATGTTTGCCAACTAGTGCTAGGGTTGCTGCGACCAACTGCAGTAACTCAGATCATCAAATTAAGCAGTCTGGGAACTCCCAAGGCTTTCTGGTCTTATTATGACTTACAACCACACTCGGCCGTGCATTTACCTAGTAAGCAACTGGAGAGCTGCTAAACATTTATCATTTAAGGGGGAATGTAAAATATCAGCTAAGTTATAATGAAACTTTGCAGCACTTCATATTATTGTAAAATATTAACAAAAATATAGATAATCCCAATCCATGACACCTCAATTATATAATACTGATCCTAATGTCCAAATCCTATCACAGTTTTGTCCATTGTTATGACCCAGCAGTTGGTAAAGCTGAGTTATTTAAAAATCCCAGGGGGAAACTTAAAATGTAGGTTATGACAGTTGTTTAACTGTCTGAGATGTTTGAGATACAACTCTAAATTCAGGAATCAGACACCAGTTCTTGAGAAGTTTTATATTAAACTAAAGGAAACATTTTACTGATATACACAAGTTAAATATATACACATGGTTACAAATTACTACTATCATAACTTATAACAAATTACCAAACTAATCTCCATTAAGGCAACACCACCCATAGATCTAACCAGAAACCAGGCAAAGAATTTTCATCTTACAAATTCAAAATGAAGTTCTTTTCACTTTGGTTCCTGTGGAAGCATTTGCCTCGATCTTACATTGTCTCTGCTCTGCCCACATGAAAACTGCTATCGGTTATATCCAGCACATCTCACTGAATGTAAATTCTCATTGTATCACCAACCCCTTTGAACTCCACCTCTTCTAACAATAAAACCCCTTTCATAATACCAATTTTATTATTAACATAAACTTACTGCTTGGTCTCTGCTAGCTAGATGCCAGATTTCACCCCACTTCCTGAATGCTCTATTCAAAAAATGCAAATACACTCTACCTCTCTTACATCTCAAAACTAGTACACATCAAAGCAACCAGACTAGCTGGCTTTAATCCAATTAAGCCACAACCACAGACTAAACCTCTGTTTTAAAAGAAAAAAATTTTCCAATAATACATTAATAGCTTCATGACATCCATCACAATCTGGGCCTATAACCTTCAGGCCTCTTGACTTCCTGTCGAGCCCCCACTTCTTTCACTCCACCAGTGGCGCTTGTGCATTCCACCACCTCAACCATAAACTTTGAAATTCCCTTCCTCAAAGCAACTGAACCAGTTATCAAATGAGAAACTAATATTGCTAACATAGCTTATAATCAAATCAAATTAGGACAATGTTAAAAATATTGATATTTCTTGAGAGAAATGCTTTACAAGTTGACCTGTCTATATATTAACTCCAGCTGTCATTACAGATATTTACATATGAAATCAAACCTCTAATTTATTTTTGTCATTGTGCATATAATAATTTAATTTAAAATATTCCACCTTATTTCCAAGATAAAATCTTTAAAACATTGATAAGGTTACAGTGAGACCCTCAAAGCTATCATATTATGACATTTTCTAAATTAAAAGATTAACATGGAATTGCCATTACTCATTTGTTTATGTTATATATATTCACTTTAATTTTACTAAATTCAAATGATTAAAAGGGTAATTTTACTTATCAGAGTAATTTACATGAACAAAATGAAATGTAGCAAATACTTCTTGCAATTTACATGCAGACCGTGACTGAAGTCAAAACATCACAAACCTAGAATTCTGAAATGTTAGACGAAAGATCACAGGACAATGAAAAGGTAGTGGTGGATTTAAATTGATTTTAAAAGGACTAGTGTTTATTTTAAAGTAGTCAAAGTCTGGCTTTTCAAAAACAAAAGCAGCAATCTGGGAGCTGCTCTGCTGGCCTATGGGTTTAGTACAGCACTGAATCATGTAGATCAAGAGCTTCATTAGGTGACGTTGGAGGTGCTACATTTGATATGACTTTCATCCGTCTTAGATGGTCAAAAGAAAAGGCTTACCAATCCTAATTGCTATTAGTGGACATCAGACAATGACACAAATTAAGGCTGTGTAACCTGAGCTTTAGAAGGCTAAGGCATGGATTGATCCAAGTTTTCAAGATATTAAGGGGAACTGATAAGGTAGATACAGAGAAACTATTTTCACTGATTGGGGTATGCAGGGCATTGCCTAAATCAGACAGGGGCAAACTACTGCAGATGAGCCACATTTGGCCAACTGGCCTGGGGCTCTTCACTGGGGAAAGATTGCAAAGTGCGCCAATGAAAATAACGCAACGCGAGTGTGGTAAAGTGGAGTGCCATGTACCTTTAAGAGAATGTAGTTAATTGACCATGTGACTGTATTGACCAACCATTACACAGCATGGGCTATTTGGGTAGTTATAAATCTAGAGCTGGAGGTGATTGAAGAAGTACACTTCGTGTTAGTGTTCTGTTCTTAGTTCCAACAGACCACCAGTCTTTGTTCAGTGTCTCTGCCTAAATTGTTTCAAGCACCAATGTGTTAATATCAAGGGCGCAGCTAGCTTCTCCGGACAAAGCAAACTGGATAACTAAAAACATAAAACTAGCAATGGGGATAAACCGGATCAATTGACGGCAATCAAGAAAGCCACGGTAAGCCAGCGATGTTACTTTGTCACTACCTTGAAAGCCGTTTGCAAGCGCAGTCTCCCTTAGTCAAAGTATGCTGCAGTTTGGGCATCTTGAACCATTTGACCCCATTTCCAATGACTGGTCTCATTACGTTGAACGCCTAGTGTTCTTCTTTACCATTAACGACATCGTGGGGAGGACAAGAAGAGGGCGATTCTTTTGTCCAGATGTGGGAGCAAAACATATGGGCTGATCAGCAGCCTCACGTCACCTAACACCCCGGATACGAAGACTTTTGACGAGTTAGTAAATATTGTCAAAATCACCTGAAGCCAAAGCTTGCAGTCATTATGCAGCATTTTAAATTCAATTTGAGGAATAGGCTTCCAGGAGAGACAATTGCTGGCTATGTAGCTGCTTTAAAGGAATTAACAGAATGTTGAGAGTTCGGAACTTCAATTAATGACACGTTGAGAGACCAATTGTTATGCAGAATCGGGGACGATGCTATTCAAAAGCCATTGCTACCTGAAACTAATCTAGACTTCAGTAAGGCATTAGAAATGGCAACAGCCACGGAGAGCGCTTTTAGGGACTCAGAGCCAATAAAAGATACACAAAATGATGCTGTCCATCTTGTAGGGCGGGAAGGACTGGTAACAAAAGGTGCAAAAACGTCAGACTCCACAGAAATGCGGGGAACGCCCACTATGTACAGACCATTGAAGAACAACAGTACCATAGTGAAAACCCACGACATTAATGAGAGAAATGCATCCAGGCAGCCTGCAGGCAATCAACAGTTCAGAAATATCGAATGTTTTTTCTGCCACCGCATTGGTCACATAACGTGGCACTGTCAAGATCGGCTGGGATAGCATTTTAAATACAAAAGGTAGAAATCATGAAATTTGTCCCTTTGAAGAACCAGAAGCAGAATCTGACATGTGTTCATTATACAACCTGAAAGCAGGTAGAACTGAACCAATCCAGGTATTCATTAGAGTTAATGAACAACCCATCAAGGTGGAGGTTGATACTGGGGCATCAGTATACTTGAATAAAGGAGTCCATCCTTTAAGTTTGGAACAATTGCACACTAAATTAAAAACATATACGGGCGAAGAAATAAGAGTGAAAGGGATGTGTCAAGTCCTGGTGCCGTATGGGGATCAGTCTGCAAACTTTTACAGTAGTAGCTGGGAAGGGCTCCAGTTTAATTGGTCATAACTGGCTCAAAAAGATTAAATTGCAATGGGCCGAGATTTGAAAAATCTTGAAAAAGAACGAGAAACTTACAGGAATTGTTACAAAAGTAAGCTTCCATTTTCAGTGATTCGTGGGCTACAAGCCAAAATCCACGTGGGCCCTAATGTAACCCCCAATTTATCAGAGCCAGGTCAGTCCCTGGCACAAAGTTGAGACCGAGTTAAACAGCCTGGAAAAGTTGGGTATCTTACAACCGGTGCAATTTTCCTAGTGGGCGGCACCCGTAGTACCCATACTGAAGCCAGACCAAAGTGTTCGCTTACGTGGTGACTATAAGTTAACTGTAAACAGAGTGGCCAACTTGATAAACACCTGATACCGAAGATTGACAAATTATATTAGAAATTGGCAGGGGGCATCACATGTTCAAAACTCTGCTTCAAGGAGCCCCGTGTCCTTGTTTATCCGGATGAAGTCTTAGTCACTGGACGAACTGACGAAGAACACTTAGCTAATTTGGAGGAGGTGCTGAAACACCTCTCACAAGCGGGGGCAGGCTTGACGCGAGAAAAATATCTTTTCCCAGCCAAAAAGAGGCAGTTTACTTGGGTCATAAGGTCAACGCGCAGAGCCTGCATCCTGTAGAAGTAAAGGCCAAGGCTATTCGCGAGGCGCCTGCACTGAGAAACACGACAGAACTAAAGGCCTTCTTAGCCATGATAAACTACTATGGGCAATTTCTCCTAAATCTATCAACTGTATTGGCTCTGTTATACGCAATACTTAAGAAAAACCATAAATGGATTTGGCACGCTCTGCACTAGGAGGCGTACCCGAAGGTAAAGCAATTGTTAAGATCATCGGCCTTACAGGTCCACCTTGACCCAAAGAAAGAAGTGATTTTAACTTGCGACGCATCCCCTTATGGAGTGAGGGCCGTACTTTCACATCAGATGGCGGATGGCTCTGAACAACTGATTGGTTATTCTCAAATTGGGAAGGAGGGCTTGCCTGTTGTGTTTGGTGTTCGGAAATTCCATCAATACCTCCACGGTCGCCATTTTTACATTGTATCCAACCACAAGCCTCTGCCGGGATTATTTGGAGAGGATAAGGTGATGCCCCTGATCACATCTGCTCACATCCAGAGGTGGGCACAGATATTGGCTGCTTGTGATTACACTTTAATTTACCAATCGGGAAGCCAGATCACACATGCTGACGCGCTGAGCCGCCTGCCCCTGCCAGATAACAACGTGAAGCTTCCAATTCCCCAGGAACTGGTCTTAGTACTAAATTTTTTGGATTCCTCCCCTGTCCAGGCCAAATGAATCCATGAGCCGACAAGCCGAAATCCACTTTTAACTCGTGTCTGGGAGCAGGTCTTGAATGGATGGTCAGTCGAGCCAAAGTCTGATGACATGAAGCTCTATTTCAATCGCAGATTTGAGCTCACCTGCCAGGAAGGCATATTGCTCTGGGGAGCAAAGGTTATTGAGAGGGCGGAGGCCATTACTGGCTGAATTACACAATGCTCAGCCCAGCACTAGTAGGATGAAGATGCTCACGAACAGCTATCTGTGGGGGCCAGGGATGGACTTAAACATCGAAATCTTAGTCAATAGTTGTCTTCAATGCCAGCAGGTACAAAAGCTACCCCCCCCTCCCCCCAGGAACGGCCAGGGCCTCCATGTCGACTACGTGGGGGTCTTCTTGGGCATGATGTTCCTTTAACTAATAGATGACCACTCCATGTGGATGGATGTCTATGAAGTCCTGTTACCCACATCTGCTGCCACCATAGGCCATTTGTAACAGTTTTGCAGTGCACGGGTTACCAGATGTGCTCGTCAGACAACAGGACTGTATTTACCAGCAGGGAGTTCCACTGGTTTACAACCCTCAATCGAATTACTCATATCAAAACCTTGCCTAATCACCCCAACTCTAATGGTTTGGATGAACGGGCAGCCTTCGAGAAAGCTGGACGAGGATTCCATCAACACCAGAATGTCATGGTTCTTGTTTACATATCGGACGACGCCACACGTGACCACCAGTATTGCCCCGCTGAATTACTAATGAAGAGATGTCTCCACACTCGTTAACTTTTATCAGGCTGAATTTAGGAGGGAGGGTGGAGAGAAGCCAAGAGGCCCAGAAGTCTTGACAAGATGGCTATAATCATGAAAGAAATTTCACAGTGGGAGACACAGTTCTCGCAAAAACTTTGAAGATGGGCGCAATTGGCTATTAGGACCTCTCTCCTATAATATATCGGTAAACAGCCAAATCATTAGATGACACATGGATCATCTCCAGAGAAGAGAGACAGTCCCAAAAAGAGGAATGCCATCATCATTTGCATTTGAGTCTGCACCACACGTGGAAGAAACGTCACATAATTTGGAAGTACTGGTGGAGCCTGAGGGTCGAAGACACAAACTTACCCACTTCCACCAAAGAGTCTGGTGGACAATTGATCCAAGAAGGGGGTCTCAGAAAAACCAGCCGAGGCCATTGAGCTATGATGCTCGACATGTCCGAGGAAGCCTCCTGAGAGACTTAACTAGTAAATAGTTATTCATGTAAATAATTGGGTTGTTGTGAAGCTTGTCAATTGTACTGTCAGGTAAAGGGGGAGGGATGCGGTAAAGTGGAGTGCTATGTACCTTTAAGGGAATGTAGTTAATTGGTCAGTACAGTCACATGGTCAATCGCTACACAGCACGGGCTACTGGGTAAATGTAAGTCTAGAGCTGGAGGTGATTGAAGAAGCATACATGGTGTTAGTGCTCTGTTCTTAGTTCCAATAAACCACCAATGTTTGTTAAGTTAATTGATCTCTCTGCCTATATTGCTTCAAGCACCAACTAATGTATTAATATCAAGGGCGCAACTAGCGTTTACCGGACAAAGCAAACTGGATAACCAAAAACATAAAAGCGAGTGTTCATGCACAACTACTTCCGCCACCTTACTGATCAGTGTCAGGAGCTGAGAAATTAAAATGCACATCCTGGAGAGATCAAGGGAAATACTTCCAGATAAGTTGGCCAATAATCGGAGGGAGGCTTTTCTTAGCGAATGTGTGTGACTGCCAAGTTAAAGCAGATGAGGGCAGGAGTGGAGCATTGAAGGCAGCACAAGTTCATTTAACATTACCCATTAGATTACTGCAGTTTTGATTTGCTCTTTGGTTTTCCAAGTATGTACACTGTAATTTCAATACTTCAACTTAGTTTACACTTAGGTTTTAATACTCTTTTTGAAAAAGTCAAGTCAATCTTTGTTTGTAGTTTTGTTTCCCCACTTTTCACACTCCCTCACTGAAGGTGATGATTCTTGCCGAAATCTGGTGCCATGGGTACTGGCAGTCCAAAATTTGAACCTGGGACCTACAGATCTGTATTGGCTTAGCAACACACTGAAGGGTGCCTTCACCCACTAAAATGGTTATACATCTATATTCTATTAAAAATTCGTGCATGTGTGTATGTGGCCTGTCAACACTTTACATTTTAAATTCCTATAGCCACATTTGTAATTGTACCAGAGATGTGGAACTTCAGTTAAATGGGAGATGAGGAAAGCTGGGCTTGCTCTCCTTAGAGCAGAGGAAGAGTATATTTAATTGAAGTGTTCAAAACCATGAAGGGTATCGATTAGGTAAATTAGGCAAAGCTGTTTCTGGCGACAGAAGGGCTGGTAACCAGGGGACGTATATTTAAGATAACTGGCAAAAGGACCAGGGATAACAGATTTATAGACCCAGCAAAAAATTGATGTAGAATTCTGCCTGTGGAAAAGGGATAGTGTATCAAAACATAAATGCTGCTACCAGCAGCCAGTCCCCAATATATATATGACTGCAGATTTCCTCAAGCAATCTTGTTTTAACATTTTGAGATGGGCATCTGAGATTAGTTGTTACTACAATTCTGAAAATTACAGTTGAAATACATCTTCTGACCCTGGCAGAGGTGCAGCTAAGGCTTAGATTTTCAGAAGGATGATGATGATGTATGTTATAGAAAGTGAAGAGTGTTGGGTCTTAGATTAGGGTTTTGCGCTTTGAGGAAATTAACAATTGGAATGGGTTCCTTAACAGGTATGGAACAGATTATAGATGCACTTGATAGCACATCTTAAAATTTGCTGTGAGATTATTAAATCCTAGCTCTAGGAATGAAAGGTAAAGAGAGGAAACAGATCACTGCACGCCTCAAGGTGTGCTGACTGTCTCTGGGATGTCTTTCAGTCTCTCCACATTTTCTTTGTATTTTCCCTTGGTAGTTTTACAAAGAGCATAAAATGTAGGAAGTACTCAGCAGATCAAGCAGCAAACATGAAGAGAGAAAAAGTGTGACACTGGAATTTGATGCAATTGTAAAGGGAGGTGGCCAACTGCATGGTTCACATTAAGCCAAAGGGGCATGCAAATGGGAGGTATGTTTGCATTACATAATGAAATCATTGTTATGATGACATAATTCTCATAATAAAAACTTTTGCTTATTTGTATCAAAATTTATCTTAATTATAAATGTTCATTTCTTAAACAATTATAACTGCCCCCAGCTACCAACCCCCATCCAATTTACATATCTAAATGCAGCCTTTCCACCAAGAGGTTTGTCTACCCTTGGGCTAAATATTAAAACCAGGCCTTTCTGGAGTAAAGTTAGGAAACACTTCCATGTGCAAAGTGTGCTAGAAGTTTGGAAATCTCTTCCACAAATGGCAGTTGATGCAGATTGATTGTTAATTTAAAACTGAGATTGATAGATGTTTGTTAACCAAAGACATTGGTGAACCAGGTAGATTTTTACAACAATTTATGATAGCTTCATGGGCACAATTTCTGAGATTTTATTAATTTAATTCAAATTCCACCAGCTGCCATGGTGGGATTTGAACCTATACCCCCAGAGAATGAGCCTGGGCCTCTGGACTACCAGTGGCATTACCACTCCACCACCATCTCCCCTGTTAACGGAAAAGGTAGGTATATCGAGTTAAGTCATAGAGCAGCCATGATTTAATTGAAATGACACAGAACAGGCTTGAGAGGCTCAAAGGTCTACACCTATTCCTATGATCCTACGAAGATATTAGAATTAGCTGCAGTGCCCTTCCCCATGGTGAAACAGATGGCTTACCATCCAGGTTCACAGAATAAAAACAATGACCAATACCTACTATGAAGCGCAAACCACTGACGTCAAGAAGAGATAATGGGAAAATTTGGGGAACAGAGAAACAATATCAGTGAAGTACAAGCGGTCGGTAGCTAGGGTTTTTTTTATATAAGGAACCTTTAAAAACATTTAAAAAGCTCAATGCTTATATTAAGGGGGGTAACTCTCAAAACCAATAAGACTTTGTATTTTTAATTAGGCAGCTTTGTTAAAAGCAGCTGTTTGAAAATTGTGTGCGCGTGTAATGTGTGGGTGACATTCGAGATGGGTAGCATTCAGCTGAGGTGAACTGCCATAACATAAAAGACTGGAAGAGACAACTTGTGTCAATTCCGAGGCTCAAATTTGCAGGACTGCAAATGATATTGTCAACCACTTGTGCAATATTACTGAAAAATGTTGTTCAATAATTGTTTGTCTTCTTCCTTTCCCCACTATACACCCCAGCCACTGACTTACCAACTATTTTTGCTGCTACATTTACTACTCCAGACGAAATGTTAATTACAGATTTCACAATATTGAAGACATCCTTCTTTTTTAGCCACTTAGGAACAGAATTGCTAGTCCTAGCTAGCAATGTAGCTATGTAGAACTTCCCTTGAAATAAAATACAGTTCTGAGTATTTTGTTGCCATATGCACAGAACTTATAAACTTGTATTGATTTCAGATATCAAACATTTGCTATTCAGTTGACTGTTAAAGCCTCAAAAATGCATTCTCAAACACTGAATAAATGCATTCTGCAATGTATTACAATTCCAGAACTCGAGTACATCACTATGATTCATTGAAAAACGTCAGTAACTAGACACACACAGCATAAGCTCCGTAATCCCTCACATATGCTACAGTCTTCAAAGTACACATTATTGCTTAAAAGCCTTAGCAAATGGTCCTAGCAAGATACCTCATTCCAAAATCCTGTAGGAGAGAACAGGAATCCTACCACTTCGAAGAAAATCCTTTGGAATTCTGTTGCATTTTTCTCAGCAGGTTCTAACTGATTCATATTAAACAAAATGAATATTCAACAGGATTGTAGAAGAAGAAAAACATTCATACTACTAAAAATGGACCTAAATGCTGGGGGAAATTTGGCCTAGCCGAAAAGATTTCTGAAAGCTACAACCAAGTATCTTTGGTATATTTCAGGCTTTCTTCAGCTCATTTGTAATCATGGCAAAAAGTAATCTCCACAAGCAGACCCATTTCCTTTTTACAGCATTACAGACATAAATCCTGAAAGAAAGGAGTAGCTGTTTATAAAATCTTCAAGTTGAAAACCCCTTTGCTTGACTCCCCTCCACAAAATATTCCAAACCCCTACAAAGCAAAGCTTTAAAACTCATGTACACGCTTAAGAACTATCCCAAGTATGGTATAATATAGTATAGAGGTCATGTAGAAAGTGGTCTTCTACAAAGGGCAGTAGATACTACGAAACTGACCAAAACGTTCAAGCTAAAATAAATAGATTTTCCTACAGGTTGAATAACACAACGGTAAAAACAGCAACTTGCATTTATATAACATCTTTCTCTTAATATTATGTCCCAAGGCACTTCACAAGAACGTTAGAAAACAAAATTAGACATCAAGCTACCTCAAGGCAATAGATATTAAGGCAGATAGCCAAACGTTTGGTCAAAGAGGTAGGTTTTAATGATCATCTTATGGGATAAAGCCTAGGGTACAGAGTCGGAGAGGTTTAGGGAGGGAATTCTAGAACTTTGAGCCTGGGAAGCTGAAGGCACATCCACCAACGGTAGCACAATTAAAAGCGGAAATGCTGAGGAGGCCAGAATTAGATGCGTGCAGATATCTCAAAGCATTGTGGGGCTGGAGGCGAATACAGAGATAGGCACACAGTAAACTGCATTGTTGGGTCAATAAGAAGTTTGAACATCACTAGAATACACTTTTCAAACGGTTTAGATTAAACAATTTCTCACAATGTAATGTTATCGTTTACAGACCAATCCAAAGTTCACATCCCCAGTCAGAACTGAGACTAAGTAACAAAATTGTGCTTTACTGTCAGTGGAATCCTTTTCGTTTAAGTTATGCTTTTGAAGTCAGGTTTCATAACTTGAGGTGGGATTTGTGTCAATGGTTCAACTATTTTATTTGCCCATTCCACAGTCCATTAACCTACAAACATTAACATTTCAAACTACCAGCCATAACTAAGAAGCAGTTTTTGACTCAGTTAAACTCCTAAGCTGTGGTGCTTACAAAACCAAAAAAAAAATCCATCCAGGATAGACATCTAATCTCCACAGTCCATTGTGCAGCCATTTAAGTAAGTAATTATTGGTCATAATTATCACAAAACACAGACAGTTAGCTGATGCAACATGTTAAAAAAAACATGTTTTTATTCATTCATGGGATATGGGTGTCACTGGCTGGGCCAGCATTTATTGCCCATCCCTAAGTGCCTTGTGAGTAGGTGGTGGTGAGCCACCTTCTTGAAACACTGCAGTCCATGTGGTGTAGATATACCCACAGTGCTGATAGAGAGGGTTTTTGACCCAATGACAGTGAAGGAATGGCGATATAGTTCCAAGTCAGGATGGTGAGTGACTTGGAGGGGAACTTGCAGGTGGTGTTGTTCACATGCATCTGTTGCCCTTGTCCTTCTAGGTAGGTTTGGAAGATGGTGTCGAAGGAGCCTTGGTGATTTGCTGCAGTGCGTCTTATCGATGGAACACACTGCTGCCATTGTGTTGATCGTGGAGGGAGTGAATGTTTAACATGGTGGATGGGGTGCCAATCAAGTGGACTGCTTTGTCCTGGATGGCGTTGAGCTTCTTGAGTGTTGCTGAAGCTACACTCATCCAGGCAAGTGGAGAGTATCCCATCACACTCCTGCTTGTGCCTTGTAGATAGTGGACAAGCTTTGGGAGACAAGAGGTAAGTTACTCACTGTGGAATTCCCAGCCTCTGATCTGCTCTTGTAGCCATGGTATTTATATGGCTGGCCCAATTCAGTTTCTGGTCAATGGTAATCCCCAGGATGCTGATAGTGGTGGATTCAGTGACCATATCAAGGATCCTAAACTATAACACAAACATCCCGCCTTACAAATCATAGATACCTTTTCACACAACTGGCTATCAAGTACCAGAACTCTATGCTGCTAACTAGGGCAGCACATCACAGCATTAGTGGATACTCAAAGGTTGTGTGAAGAAACCACACAACACAATGCCACCTTTCTGAACTAAAAGAGCCATTTCTGATTATACAGGTGAATCTCCCTACTGGCTGATAGTTGCACAGAGAGGTCGGTTTGAACACCAGGCAGACATTGCTCGGTGCAATCATGCCAGCCACCCAATGTTCTTGGCGCGATGCCTGAGCTTCATTTCCATCTGATCAGTGAGCTGTGAGTGTTGAACCAATGTTCCAGGGCAGCTCAGTGATTGGGGTGGGCAAGAATCCAATGGCTTTTTACCAACTTGTGCTGGAGATTATCATCTTCCAGGTACTGCATGCACATTCTTGGCATCATTGGGCAGGGCACACATTGCAAACTCATTACATTAGTAACTCAAATTTGTGTTGAGGTTCAATGTATAAGAATCCTGATTAGCCTAATAGAATTAGATTTAGGCTCCAACTGAAACACACCAGCTCTGGCTTAGAGTCTTCACTCAAAGGCCCAGGAAAGCGGCAATGGCAGGACTGGGGCAGTAACTGTACCTCTGCCATTCTCAGGGCACTGCTTCCTCTAAATACCCTCTAGGCTGGAGGGGACACTTAAAATTGACCCTAGAAAGCCTAGAATTTGCTTCAGTTTTTCTACGGTACGAATAAATTTTACATTGAGGTAACTCCTTCTGATTTTTCTCCGGAGTGCCTTTCAAATGTGAATTTAGCCAACAACAGGCATGTCAGGATAACTGATACACAACAGCCAACAATAAATGCAGAGTATAAGTTATCTGCAGCCTACATGCCCCACAATCCTGTTTCAGGAAAGATGCAGTATTGTGAAACGTTCAGTAATACAAAAAATGTGAGGAAGGTGGAGCAGAGGGAAGAACCACCAAGAGGAAAGAATAAAATAGTAAACCAGAATATTTGATTACAAGCAGTTTCTCACCAGTGCACAGATTGGTAACCTCCTCCACACATATTGCAGTCTGGAAGTATGGAATGTGCCAGTGAGAGTATTCTGCAACAGCGCAGAACAGGAAACCAATTCCCTAGATATACTCTACAGTTAAAACCAGAAACTCTGAGTGCTCATGTCAATTATACGTAAAAATGATGGATTCAGTGGGTGTAGGTCGAAGCTGTTATGATTTCACACTGAGGGTGTGCTGCTCCAAAAATTTGTAAGTGGTAGAAGAGCCCAGAGATTGAGTTACAGTCATTATAACCAATGGCTGTATACAATATGATTTACCATTTTGAACTAAGATATTAAAACTGGCAACCTGTAGAGCAATATTAAAATTCCATTAAAGAAATGACAGCTGGGAGCAGTGATGATGCTTATCAAACAAGTTAAACAGCTAATAGTAATGCTGATAAAGTAAACCAGCACATGACCCACAGGAGAATACAAAAAGCCTTTTTATATGAACACTGGTTCACTCAAGCATTATTGTTAGAATATATTATGTAAAAAACACAAGGGAACTAGTTGATGAATACTGAGACCAAGGCTTAACCATCTTATAAACATTGTTTTATCAAGTTTGCATTGCAGTATGAACACATTTCCAGCCTTCTTCTTTAGTGCTGTGTAATATACCATCCTCATTTTTCTTTTGAGCTTATTACAGCTTTGACCTGGTTTCTGTATTTTCTGATTGAACCAGTATTTTTCTTACCATTTATAATGTATGCAATGATTTTCTGTCCGGCTGTGGTGGAAACAAGGATCTGTTCTGCCTCATTATAACATTTCTGTGTGATATCCTTTTATTCAAATAATAACTGTAAGACTGTATTTGGGATTTTTTAAACAATGGAAAGCATGGCTGCTGTTTCTCAATTTTTTTTTTCTTTAGCTTTCCAGCCTGTAGACAAAATGAAAATATTTCTCCGTTGGGGTGCATTACAGATTAATGACAAATTTAAACTCGTTTCCGTTGACTGCTTTCTGGAAGAGACTTTTCCAGCACATGCAATGCTCACTCAGAAGCTTTGCCTGGAGTTTTTAGGTGTTAACTTGACAGGACAGTTTACCTCTGTTTATATTAATTGCCTGCAGACAATCCTGATTAGGGCAAAACTGGTTTGCTTAATGCCTCAATGTATGCCATAAATTATCTGTAACAGCTACTCATCAGGGGGCATTCTGCCAGTAAAGCAGCGGAGATCGCAAAGCTAGCAATGATGACATAAAAGCCTTTTTTCAAAGGAAGGCCTTGAGATTGCTGCTCATCTCCAGTTTAGGTCAACTATATTTTCCAGTGACTATAATCAGTCTGAGCAACAACACAACAAAACTTGCATAAAAAGGATTTACACAAGGACTACAAACGTCTCAAGTTGTTTTGCAATGCTTGTCTCAGAGAATAAGTTGAAAGTAAAGATCAATATTGCTATTTTGCCAGCTGATTCACCTTGCTCCTGTCGATAAATATTTTTTGTTCCAATGGTCCCAGAGGAAGGAGATCAAAGCCAGAATTTTACCAGCAGGCTGTGGGTCTCGGCACCAGGACAAAATACAGGTCCTGAGCCCACACAGGCAAACAGCACGGCCACAATAAGGGCTTTACTCTAAGCAAGCCAATTAAGAGGCTACTGCCAGATTCTGCTGCTCAGCTTCTCGTGGCTGCTACTGATGCTTCAGGAAAGAGGAAGGGGCACTTCCATGTTGAGGTGCACTCGAAAGGCAGGTAAGAAATTTTTTTAAACGTGCCACGGTTAGGTAGGCAAACCATCGATTGGAGAGGTCAACTACTGCTGCTGTGGGAAGGGGTTGAGACCTCCAGGGGCATGAAGCCATCAGAAAGAAAGCCCCTGCTCCCTCCAGGAAGCTGCTGCAATATGCCCAGTGGTCTCCCAACATGGCAGAGGGCCGTTCCAACACTGGCACGATGTTGGGTGGGAGCATAAAATGGTCGATAATAGGGTCAGTTAATTGGCCATCCATCTCCAGTTCACAGGCCACTGTGCTGCTGCCATTCCTGTTTCTGGAGAGAAGAGTTTGGGCTTCCCTCCTGCTGTCATTTCATCGTCTCCGTCTCTGGAGGGCTGATAAAATCCTGACCCTAGAGTATACGTGGGAATTCTGGACTATTTTTGGTATAGCTCATGAAAAACGAGATCGCATGTAGTATTGAACCATATACATCAAGATGGACCCATTTTAATCTTAA
This sequence comes from Carcharodon carcharias, assembly GCF_017639515.1. NCBI lineage: Eukaryota > Metazoa > Chordata > Chondrichthyes > Lamniformes > Lamnidae > Carcharodon > Carcharodon carcharias. The sequence goes on from NC_054475.1 coordinate 24,589,175, forward strand.
TTTGTCTGGAGGTAGCCAATCTACAGGTGCCCTTGGTTATTCCAAGCTCGAGAAGGGAAAACCACCAAGATACCTGTCCCTAATTAGAGTGTTATCACCTCTGTAGCTAAAATCTTGTCAAGAGCAGGATTTAATTTGGATACAATGTTTACCATGGTTTAATAGTGCTATTTAAGCTTACACAGATGGTCAATGGCCCACTTAGCTTCAGCTGGTGGTCTCCTGGTACCTATGAAACTTTATTCCAATGTGTAAACACCATCAATAGAAAAGAAAGGGGAGGAATAAGGTAAAGGCAGAGTGGGGGGGAAATACATAAATCAAAATTTTGATAGCAGACAAAGGAGCAGAAAATAAAATGTTACAGTGTGACAGGATGAGAGTTTTATTGAAAAACAATAAACTCGCCTTCCTGTGTTACAATATACCTATATATAATGTGGCAGAACAATTGCAGTGGACCACTTGCAAGTACAATAATTCACAAGCTATACAGAACACAGATGTGTGAGATGAAGCATAATGACACACTAAAAATTGTGCAGCTCCAATGGTGACCAAACACAAAGCCTTTTCACTACAAATCTCAACTGAATGGAGACCCATGCAGAATTAATTTCAATTTGCCGGATTTCCTTCCTTATGGATCAAATAATCGACTATATGACCAGACAGCAAGTCAACTAGTCACTTCAATTATTTCTACTGTATTTGGTGGCTGCCCAGGAACAGAGTTCAGTGTGAAGACTGTCCAGTTGCCCCAGGCCAACAGAAGGCAACTGGGGAAGAAAGCTTTAAAAGCTACTGGGCAAGAGCGACAAGCTGAGCCGTTAGACCCTACAATCAATCTGGAAGAGTTAAAAGGATCAGACCAACCATCATGAATGCAATGCACATCTAAGGATTCCAGGCTGGTTCCTCAGTGTGTCCGTGACAGATTTGTTAGGGCTGTGAAATCTGTAAAATTGTGGTGACACTTTTGTAAAGAGCAAGGCTGGGGAAGCGTAGTCTACAGAATTAAAGGCTTTGACACTAAGCATGAAATTAAATGACCTTTGACCGCAAAGAGCTCAGAAGGGATACCATAAGTAATTTAAGAGTGCACATGTACTTCACTTGTGTAACAGTACACAAAAGGTAAATCAGTTTTGGATTTACAGGGTTTTAAAAATGGGATAAGCAAAATTTCTAATGTAATTGATCAAAGCTGAGTTACATAAATCGTTATAATAAAGTAATACATCTCTTAAGTAATCTTGATCAGAGTATGCATGGCTATGTCCTTAGAGAGCAGTGCACTGTGCAATACAGTTAATTCCTCAAGCACGCAGTGACTAGAAAATTAATCTTTTGACTGCTGAATTTCGTTTGAACTATGCAGCACAGGAGCATGCATTACAGTAATTTATTGTGAAAATCTGTTTTATAGCACTGCTGCGCTACCAAATGCCATGAGTGATCACTATTTATAATGAGTATTTTCACACTACATGGTGTCATAGATAATGGCGGCACATTATGTAAAATTGGTCAGTACCAAAGCTATTTTTTCAGTCCTGTAAATTGTATTCCTGAGACAGTGAGCATGCTGGTGAAAGACGATATACTTTTACTTTAGCGACATTATCAATCACACAATGATACTGAATTGCTGAACAGTACAGAGCACAGTGCCTTCCTCGGCTAGACTAAAGATGCACCCCTGCCTCAAAAACCATTATTTGCACAGATATGAGACACTTTCATTCACATGCTTGCTTTGACAAATGAGCGCTGGAGCATGATAAATCTAAAGGCAATTCTCTTTTATGGGTTGATGCCCATTGAGGATAGAAATCTACCCAAAGTTATTATACTGTGGAAACCTTAAAACATTTGGATAACACCTTTGATAACTTCCACAAGAGATATTGGACACTTTTAGCAAGCTCTGGAGGACTCACTATTCAACTTTTCTCTCTGTACTGCTGTCTCATGTATAAAACAACGTACATTACTTAATTAGCTTAAAAATACTTGTAGAACCTCAGTTGTTTCAAAGTTATTTCAAGGGTTAACCTTAATACTATGCATGATAGTTGGGCAATTAGTCGTGATGGGAACCACAGCAATAAAGGCGCTAATGGGATAGTGGAGTTTACACAAATGCATTTCGATTGGTGAGGTCAAATAATTTATTTTTATATATATCTCACGCACACCAACACTAGCAAAATAACGCACTTGGAGTTGGGAATTGCTGTACATTAAACGCGAGAAAAGGAGACCGATTGGACAAGCACAGAAAGTCAACTCCATTATGTGCAACTCTGATTCCACAATACTCAACCAACAACAACTTGCACTGATATAGCACTTTAACATAATAAATTATTCCAATACATTTCCCAGAAGTATTACAAAGCAAAATATGACATTGACCCCCCTAAGAGGGTATTAGGTCAGATAAACAAAGGTTTGGTCAAAGAGGTAAGTTTTAAGGAACATCTTAGAGGAGGAAAGTGAGGAAGAGAGAGGCAGAGATATGTAAGGAGCAAGTCTGATCACTGATATCAGTGCAACTTGCAGCATCAGTAACCTTTAGAAAACCAAAGCAAAGTATTGCAGATGCTAGAAATCTGAAATTAGAACAGATAAGGTTGGAAATAGTCAGCAAACAGGGCAGCATCTTTGGAGAGAGAAACAGATTTAATAGCTGAACTCCAGAGGTGAGGTGAGAATGACTGCTCTTGGCATCAAGGCAGCACTTGATCATGTGTGGCATCAAGGAGTCCTAGCAACCTGGAGTCAATGGGAATCAGGGAAAAACTCAGCAGGTTGAAGACATACGTAGCACAAAGGAAGATGGTTGTGGTTGTTGGAAGTCAATGATGCAAGCTCAAGGGTATCGCCACAGGAGTTCCTCAGGGAAGTGGTCTCGGCCCAACCATCTTTAGCTGCTTCATCAATGACCTTCCTTCCATCAAAAGGGAGGAAGTGGGGATGTTCGCTGATGACTGCACAATGTTCAACACCATTCACAACTCCTCAAATACTGAAACAGTCTATGTCCAAATTTAGCAAGGCTTGGGTTGACAAGTGGCAAGCAATGACCATCTCCAACAAGAGAGAATTTAACCAATGCCGAATCCCCTACTATCAACATCCTGGGGGGTTAACATTGACCAGAAACTGAACTAGACTAGCCATATAAATACTGTGGTTACAAGAGCAGATCAGAGGCTAGGAATGCTGTGATGAATAACTCACCTCCTGAATCTCCAAAGCCTGTCCACCATCTACAAGGCACAAGTCAGGAGTGTGATTGAATAATCTCCAATTGCCTGGATGAGTGCAGCTTCAACAACACTCAAGAAGCTTGAAACCATCCAGATCAATCAGGCCACTTGACTGGCACCGCATTCACAAACATTCACTCCCTCCATCACCGACGCATAGTAGCAGTACTGTGTATCATCTACAAGATACACTGCAGGAACTCACCATGGCTCCTTAGACAGCACCTTCCAAATTCACAATCACTACCATCTAGAAGGACAAGGGCAGCAGACACATGGAAATACCAGACACATGGGAACACCACCACATGCAAGTTCCCCTCCAAGTCATTCACCACCCTGACTTGGAAATATATCATCATTCTTTCATTGTCACTAGGTCAAAATCCTGGAAATCCCTCCCTAACAGCACTGTGGGTGTACTTACATGACATGGACTGCAGCAGTTCAAGGTGGTGGCTTGTCACCACTTTCTCAAGGGCAATGAAAGATGAGCAATAAATGCTGGCCCAGCTAGCGACACCCATATTCCATGGATGAACTAAAAAAAAGACTTCAGGTCTGTGACCCATTCATCAGAACTGGGAAAAGTTAGGAAAGTCACTGGTTTTCAACAAGTGAGAGGGGGAGGGTGGGAAAAAGAACAAAAGAGAAGGCCTGTAGTATGATGGAGTGCAACCGAGATTAAATGACAAAAGCATTCGTAACGTTCGGCCAAAGAAAGTGGTAATGAGACAAATAAAAAATGTCTAAAGGAGGACCATGAATAGCTGCCATCTGATAGCAAAGGAGAAAGAAAGAAAAAAAATAAACTAGCAAAGAAGAAGGAAACAAAATGGGGGCAGAGGTTACAATCTAAAATTATTGAACTCAATGCTGAGTCCAGAAGGCTGTGAAGTGCCTAACAGGAAGATGAGGTGCTGTTCCTTAAGCTTGCATTGAACTCAATTGGAACACTGCAGGAGGTAGAGGACAGAGAAGTCAGCACGAGAACAAGGCAGAGAATTAAAATGACAGGCGACTGAAAGCTTGGAGTCATGTTTGCAATCTAAACAGAGGTGTTCAGCAAAGCTGTCACTCAATCTTCATTTAGTCTCCCCAAAGTAGAGGAGACTTCATTGTGACCAGAAAATATACTATAGCAAATTGACCGAAGTACACGTAAATCCCCACTTCACCTGGAAGGAATGTCTAGGGCCTTGGACAATGAGAAGGGTGTAGATAAAAGGAAAGGCACTACTTCTCCCGTGCTTGCATGGAATGGCACTAATGGGAAGGAAAAGGGAGCATTGGCAATGTCTAGAAGTGGCCCAAGGTGTTGCATACAAAATGGTCCCTTCAGAATGCAAAAGGGGAGGGGCACGTATTGGTAGTATTGTGTTATTATGATGATATAAAACCTTGGGCTTATTTACCGTATAAGACACAAGGCACCAACCTCCCTTAAGGGATTGGGTAAGCATGTTGTGGGTTCACTTATTAAGACTAGGTACATGAGAACAGTTATACATAGGTATAAAGCTTGAAGACATTGGAGCTGCATGTGTGTGTTCTGTTCAAAGCAAAGGAGAAACTAAGACTGGGTCACATGACACATTTCCCTTCTAGTGATGTCATGCTGATATCCCTTAAGAGCATATTACAACTGTAACTATCTAAAATACCTTTCCCCCTTCCAATTAAGTATAACTATCTACAGTACGTGTTCATGTTTAGTTACCATTACGTAAATGTGTAGAACTGATGAATCTATGAGTCTCTAAAACGTAAAAGGTAATGTGCTGGTATGCCCAGATCTTGTGATGGTAGCACAGTCTGAAGGTTTCTTCAATCGCTCAGTGATCTGTGGGATTGTCATTTTTGGATGTTGTTCCTGGTTGTATTTGGGATCTTGTCCCAGATGCAATAGGACTGTACAGTGGTTGAGGAGCTGGAATGAATCAGATTTGTTCTCGATTATGCCTCACCATTGCGCCTTTGTGTGTAATGACTTCATAGGACCTTGGTTCTGAACAAATTAAGCTTGGCTTGTTGCCACCTTCTGTAGGATCCTGTATGCAAACCTGTTGTCCCAATTGTAAACTTGGCAACCCTGTATCTGCATTTTTATCATGCACATTGGTCATCTTTGCTTGTAGTTTTAAGAGTTGCTCTCCAGTTTCTGAGGGAACAGTATAGGTAAACATGACAAACATGAGCTCTGTCAGTGATGAAACAGTTGCACTGAAAAGGTGTTGCTCTCAGATGTAACATTACAATGTATACAGTCTTGTTTGATCTGTCTACATTCTAGAATTAAGGATTTCACCAAGTAAATCATTTGCTCAACTAGGTTGTTAGATCTAGGGTACTGAGAAAAAGTAGTGTGATCAATATTCTATTTCTTACATATCCTGTACTCCAAAATGGTTTACCAATAAATTGTGGATCGTTATCTGCAAAGGCCTCTCGAGACACACCAAATAAACCAAAAATAGCACTTAAGAGTACAGGGAACATTTAAGCTTGATGCACTGTATGATTGACAACTAATGGGGTACTTGGTAAAGTAGTCGACGATGATCAAGTCAGTGCCATGGATGTGAACACAGGTGGATGCAAATTTGGACCATTGATGGGTAGGAACTTCATGTGCTTTGTGCTGACTTTGCATATGCTCGTGACATGGCTTGCACTTCTCGACGATGACTTCAATGTCTCCCCGGGAGATGTCTAGCTTGTCCTGATAAGGTCAAAATGGTCTCAGGCCATCCTTCAATGCTGGTTTTCCACAGTTTCTGTAGTGTAGAATCTTTTGCTGTTTCTTCTTGTAGCTGCTGGCATTTGCATTGTATAAAATCTACCAGACCAATTTGCAGAACATCTTCAAATTCAATGTCAATGAATCAACTTGTTGATCTAAGGATATGCCTTCGAGTTTTCGCTAGGTTAGTCAATCTGCTAAATGTACCCAATGTGACCATCAAGTTACTTGATGTGAACCTCACCTAAGTTGTAACCTTGAACCTTTGTCAAGAGATGTTGCAATCTTGGCGGTGCATTGGTTAATAGTTTTCATCAAATCATCCCCGCGGCTTGTGGTTGGTCTATACCACAAATCCTTGGCCAAATGAGATAGATATGAAAATGCATGGCTCCAAACACTAAATCTAATGTTTCCCACTCGATGTTGGAGTAGTTGGATTGTGTTATGGACAGAGATTTTGAAGCAAACGCAATTGATTTGCCTTTCTGTAGTATGTATGCTCTCAGACCTTTCTGTGAGGCATTTAACTCCAGGGTAGCTGTTTCCTTAGGATCGTAAGATTGCAATGCTGATGTGATATTGACTGTTTCAGAGCTCCGAAGTGGTCTTCGTGCCACAGGAACGGCACATCCTTTCTCAACAATTCCCTTAGCAATGAAAATTTTTGAGCAAAATTGGGAATGTGGGGAGACAAAAAATTAAAAAGACCTAGACATCTTCAAAGATCATTCTCATCTTGAGGAGTTAGTATGGCCTTAATTTCCTTTATTTTGCTCGGATTAGCATACAAAAGCATTGGAATAAACAGAACTGAAAAAATTGACCACCTGCATGTTGATGTGGAAGTTCAGCCTGTTGAACATCAATCCTTCATTACATGCTACTTACATCAATAAGTGCAGATTGCGGTCATGTTCTTGCTTTGTTCTTCCCACAACAGCCATGTCATCTGCGATACAGATCATGCTGACACAGTACATGTAATGAGGCCTATGTAAGCTTGAATGAGATCCTAACTAATAGATAACCAGAAAGAAAGTTGTTGAAAACAGCATCATCTGAATGGGGTACGAAATGGGGTACTTCTCCATGAGATGTACTGACCAGTAACTATGCTTGACATCGAGCTTTGAGAATTTTGCGTTTGCAAATCTTGGACTTAACTCTTCTAATATGGGTACTTTGTAAGGACAATGTTTCAAAACTGGGTTTCAACATTGTGAATCGAGGCATGCTTTCAATGATCTGTCTCTCTTTATGATACAGATGATCACTGTGCACTCTTGTACTCTTCTAATGATTTTGTCTTTCTCCATTTTGTTGAGTTCGAGTTTAAATAGTCTTGTATGTGAATGCTGCACTTACATGGCGGATCAATTGACTGGCTTGCATTCTCCTGCAAGTATAACATTGCTGCTCCCTCAAAACTGCCAATTTCATCGAAACATGCTGGATATTTCAATGTTAGCTCATCAGCTGAGGTGACAGCAGTAGTTTGAGGTTGATCTGCCTTGTGATGTCTGACTAGTGTCATGGATTGTTACTAGTGTGAGGTCAAGACATGCCGGTAGACAAAGAATTACTGGGCCTTAAGTTTCCACAATGTAGAACATCTGTGACACCCAAGAGGATCGATTGTACTTGCACTCCAGGACTATAGAACTTTCATATGGAATTAGTGAGTTGTTGCATGCAAGTTTCACAGTAGTAGGTTCCGCCATGGCCTTCTACATCTGTGGATACATGTCTTTTAGAACTCGCAGAGGTAGCGCACTTGCCCATGTGTCAATCTTGGCCAATAACAAACACTTACCAACTTTCTTAGGGCAGATAACTCAAATCTTGGCAAACATTTCAGACAGTGTGATAGCATCTATGTTTTTCACGAGATTGACGGTGTATGTGTATAAAATATGTGTATAAAACACTTTAGCTCATTGTGCACATTATTGTCATTTTCTGATTTATCAATCACCCCATGTACATGTTTCTGATGGTACCCATTCTCTACAGCCTGCTTGGGTCATTGCATGGCTTTGTAGCTGCATCAGCCTTTGCTCTAGTGCACTGCCACTGCCAACGGCCCTTTCTGCCACATGCCTTGAAGAATCGATGGAAAGCTGAGCATTTATTTGGTACATATAGAAGACCACACCTTCCACATGTCTTGCTAGGTTTGGGTGTTCTGGTGAGTGCGTCAGTTAGTGCTGTGCTTAGACCCTGTAAGCTTTGTCGACCTGCGAGGATCGCTTCATATTTACATCCATCCTCAAGTAGCTTTTCGATGCTGTACGTTTTGGGCTCGCCTAGCAGATCTTTCCGGACTTCTTTCATGGGAGTGGATGTGATCACCAACTCAACAATTCTGTTTGCTAGTTCTGCATTTGAAAAATCACAGCATGTACCCATTTCTCTGCATCTGCTGACAAAACTGGTCTATGGCTTCTGTAGGCCGTTGTTGAGATGACATGAGCTCTGGCTGATGAATATGCAAGTTTAACCTGATTCTGAACCGGTCTTCCAATGTAGCTCATGTCTTCTGGGGATCCTTTAGCTCTTCTTCTGTTAATCCTGAGGTGTTCAGCCTGTGCAGACCTTCATTGCCAATTGCTAGGCAAATTTTTATGGCTTGCTTGTCTGGTTCAGACACATGTGAATCAAGAAACCATAGCTCTGTAGCTGTTTAAACATTTTGAATTTGGATAGTAGGTCAACTGCATCCCAATTCAAACTGGGGAATTTTGTGGACATCCTGACAATATCTTTTTGACCTTCCTTCTAGCGTAGTATCTAGGTGAGTGTCACTGTAGCTGCTTTTGCACATTTTTCTGAAGCTCTGTCCATGAAGATGAGTTGTCATGGGAACGCACTACAGTGTAACAGCATCTTTGTTTATTGTTCAAGTTACTCAGCAATTCCCAAAGGTACCCGTCATAATCACAACCGTCTCTGGCCTGATTTTTATGATTTAACAAAAAATAATCTCTCCCTTGCTTGCTATCAATCCAGCCCACACCCTACTCATTTGCTTTATCTCGACTGAACTATCCTGGTCGTCTCAATGTGCTGTCCCACGCATGGAGCTGATAGGCTATGTGCTGAAGCCTCGCCACAAGGGATTCTTCTACTTACCGGCTCTTTACTCGAGCACCAGCTCAGCACTGTCTCTCCAAAGTTTTTCTTCACAGTCACGACGCTGCATTTTCAACACTCCAATGCTGTGACTTTGTTGTGGTCTGATCAAAATGTCGGGGGTTGCCTCATGTCCATGTAGCACAATTTAAGGCTGTTCACCATGTTGTACCTGTATTTAATCTTGCTGCCACCTGTCTCACCACCGCTGATCATGTCATGTTATTATAATGATATACCTTGGGCTTATTTACTGTACAAGACAGGGCAGCAATCATTTATAAGGGGTTGGGTAAACCTGTTGTGGTTTCAGTTATTAAGACTAGGCACATGAGAACAGTTATACATGGGCATAAAACTTGAAGGCACCAGAGCTGTGTGCATGTGCTCTCTGCTCATAGCAAAAGTGAAGCGAACACTGGATCACATGACATTTCCCTCCTGGTGACATCATGCTTGTTGTAGGGTGACCGAGTTGTGCTATTAGTGAGAGGGTTGATCCGCAGATGCCTCTTGGGTGGAAACATTAAGTTTATTTACAATATGCTCAGCAGCAACTACACACGTGCTTTCAGTTCCGACTCCATCTCTACACTGCCTGATGAGGAAGCCCGCGCTACTCTCTTATTGGTTACTACAGATCATGTGATCTTCCTTAACAAGTATTATTGTTAAAGGTACATTATAACTAAACAAAACTATAACTGCTACAATGCTGATATCCCTTAAAGGCAAATTACAACAGGCGGCGGCATCACACTGTGGAAAAGGCAGAGGATTATCCGTTAAATACATAGGCTGACGGGGCGGAAGGAGAGAACAAGGAAAACTCTATCATGATTTTGGAGGGAGGGGAAGGAGTGAGAGAAAAAGTGTTTGAAATGGAAAGAAAACGGTCGAGGGCCCTGTCAACCACGGCGGAAGGAAATCCTTGGTTGAAGACATATCGACCACCCTAAAATGGAGAGTTGCATCATCAGAACAGATGTGACAGAGATGGAGAAGCTGGGGGAATAGAAGAGTCCTTACAGGACACATGGTGTGAGGGACCTTAGTCAAATTAGCTGTGCAAGTCTGTGGCTTACAGTGAATATTGGTTTCAATCCACAGAAATGGAGACAACAAAACCAAAGAAAGGAAGGAAAAAGCCATGGATGGAGCACATGAAGGGGAGGGAAGGGCAGAAATTGGATGTGCAGTTGATCAAATTTTTTCCAGTTTAGGGGTAAGAACAGTAAGTGGCACCAAAAAAAAAAATGAGGGGAGGGAGAGAGTCTGAGAAAAACTGGAACAAGGAATGTTCCACATATCCCACAGCTTGGAACTATGTGAGCACCAGTAACAGAAGCGGTTATTCAGAGGAAATGTGTTGAGTTAAAGCAGAAGTTGTGAGAACACGTTCAGCCATTTGGAGGAGGGTGGTGATGAATGGAGTTTGGATGGATCTCTGTTCAAGGAAGCAGTAGGGAATGGGGGATGGAGGTGTAGAGGGGTTTGATATCCATGGTGAAAAGCCAAACCTTTAATCTGCCAGTTATAGTATACCATTTTGTTGAGCTTTTGAAAATTTTAGCAAGGTTATTACCCCGCTCTGCTGAAATAGCTTCACTTTCAGCAAGCAGTGACTATTTTTTCTTGCTTCCATCATTGAAACTATTTCTTTTATTTCATTTTACTGACTCCTTCCTGACAGACACTTCAGTGATGGCAGGGTAACGCTAAACTCAACTTTGATTGGAAATGCAGGTTCTGCATGGCAGCTCCATCAATGAGGCTTTTTCACACAAAGAGATCATGATCCTCAATCCTGTTTTCTGATATTTGGCATATAATTTATTATTCCTGAATGTTATCCTGCACTTGCAAGCACTGTGTGAGCAAAGGCAGCTCAAAGGAAACATCAGCAATTGTCCAGGAAGCTTCACTACCAAGCAGTCCAAGATAAATCACCCTTTAAAGAAAATCAGATGGTGCAGAAGCTTCATAGTACATAAAATTATTTGAATGCAATTGGCATTGTCGAGCAGTGTAGAATCATAGAACTAGCTGCTCACCTATCTGACCAGGTAGCAGTCACTGCAGAAATTCAAAGAGCAATTAATAGGACACCTCCATATTCGCTCTCCAAGAATGGCAGGAAGGCAAGAGGCATGGGAGGGCCAATCAGAGCAGAAGGGAAGGCTGGCCAGTAGCTCCACTAAGAATGGCATGCACTGCTCAGACGAACAGAGATGGAAAGGGCGCACTACTAACGCTAGAACGGGCAGTCAAATCCGAATGCTCAGAGCAATCAGGTGGATCCGTCTGCAGGAGAAATGCTTTCACTTTAAACCATTTGCCTATGGACGTGCTGAGCGAAACCTATATGCCCATTTGAAGATATTACTGCAGAGTTATTTCATAGCCCTCCAATCTCCTGCTGTGCTCTCGTCTCTTGCGAAGAGATGAGCTACAGACAAAGCAGGGACCTATACACTTCTGGCCAAAACTACTATTGCCTTAGGAATATGCTGGCTAATGGGTATCAGAATGGCCTTATTTAACTTCTCGCCATTGCCAAGCGGGTTGCCTTCCTGGGTCAGCAGCTTGGTCGTGGGAAAAGCAGCCAGAGTTATGAAACTCGCACTCCTCAAATTTTCCTGACTCCCATTACACCGCCCGCCTCCAAGTGGCTGGGAAAATTCCCCCAAAACACCACAACAGAGTCTTCTATTTCTGGGTAAAAGGCCAAAAGGAAACACTGGGTAACTGTGAAAACATAATAGCCTTTGTCTTCCCTGAGCCAACACCAACATGCTGACTTTTGAAACATCAATTTGGTTGATCTCTTGCAGGTGAATATTCCTCATACAAGTTAATAAAATTTCAAAACAAGTTGCTTGCTTAACAGAAGTCGGGTACTTCATTGTGGTCACATCGCCTCAAGCTGATAAATAAACTACCTAACAGTGGTTTTTCCAAATAGAGAATTATTCCCTTGTTTTTAAACACTGTTGTTACTCTGTGCAAAGTTTAGTCATTGTTTATGTTCAAATAGGCCGGATACATTCACTCAGCACAAGCAGCTTTTTAAACAATCAGCTGCTCTCCCAAAGCAAACAAACCCGTATGTCTCATGGATCCAACTGAACCCAAGCACCCTCCCAGTTCTTCTCAAATAATGACATCCAGCGTTTGGAAAGTAGAGAAAGCAATTTAAGTAACTGTACATATACTGCCCTTTGGTTCACACACAATGCTCTAATAAAGTGAACAATGAAGTCCATCGTTCATTGACATGTTTGGTCAGAACAAAACAACATCAGCTTTCCCCAAAGTTGCTTTTCATCCATTTTGCCAAAATTATCTTAGGCTGCACAAAATGCAACATTTCCTGTCCAGACACTGTACTGAACTGTGAGCACTGAACAAAAACACCCAATAAATGCTGGACAGCGTTTTTTTTTTAAAATTAGATACTAGTTATACTTGTTAATACATCAACTTATCAGCAAATTCACTGAAAAAATGTACACTGGCAACATAACATTTAAGGAAAACATATTAAATGAAAATATATTCTAATCTGTTATTGTCATATATTAGACAATTATTTGAATAATACTAATGTGCCAGATAGAAAGCTTACTTCAGATGCAAAAGATTTAAAAAAAAGATTTGTGGAAATCTTACTCACTTGCACAGAATATTACTTTTCTCTTATCTTTATCAATAAAATCTAACCCTCATAACTCAATCTTTTTTCACACTCACTTCATAACATTATCAGGGAGGCGTTGGCGCAGTGGTATTGTCACTGGTCTGGTAATCCAGAGACCCAGAATAATGTTCTGGGGACTGGGGTTCAAATCCCACCACAGCAGATGGTAGAATTTCAATTCGATCAATAAAAATCTGGAATAAAAGTTTAATGATGATATGAAACCATTGTCGATTGTCATAAAAACCCATCTGGTTCATTAATGTCCTTTAGGTGAAAGAAATCTGCTGTCCTTACCTGACTTGCATGTGACTCCAGATCCACAGCAACACGGCTGACTCTTAACTGCTCTCTGAAAAGGCCTAGCAAGACACTCAGTTTTATCCAACCACTAGAAAGGAATGAAACCAGACAGACCGCCTGGCATGACCTGAAATGCCAATGGCAACCTCAGCCCTGCTGACCCTACAAAGGCCTCCTTAATAACATCTGGGAGCTTGTGCCAAAATTGGGAGAGCTGTCCCACAGGCCCATCAAGTAGCCTGACATAGTCATACTCACAGAATCATACCTCACAGATAATGTCCCAGACACCACCATCACCATCCCAGGGACAGGCCCAGCAGAAGTGGTGGCACAGTAGCAGACAGTCAGGAGGGAGTTGCCCTGGAAGCTCTCAACACTGACTCCAGGTCTCATGAAGTCATATGGCATCAGGTGAAACATGGGTAAGGAAACCTCCTGCTGATTACCAGGTAATCTCAGCTGATCGATCAGTCCTTCTCCATGTTGAACATCGCTTGGGGCAGGCACAGAGCGAGGCAAGAGTGCCAAATGTGCTCTAGGTGGGGGACTTCAATGTCCATCACCAAGAGTGGCTCGGTAGCACCAGTACAGACTGAGCTGACCCAATCCTAAAGGACATGGCTGGTAGACTGGGTTTGCGGTAGGTGGTGAGGGAACAAACAAGAGGGAAAAACATACTTGACCTCATCCTCACCAGCCTGCCTGCCGCAAATGTATGTATCTATGACAGTATCGGTAGGAGTGACCACCGCACAGTCGTTGTGGGGACGAAGTTCTGGCTTCACATTGAGAATACCCTCCATCGTGTTGTGCGGCACTACCACCCTGCTAAATGGGACAGGTTTCGAATAGATCTAGCAACTCAAGGCTGGGCATCCATGAGGCACTTGGGTCATCAGCAGCAGCAGAATTGAAATAGAACACAATCTGTAACCTCGTGGCCCGGCATATCCTCCGCTCTACCATTACCATCAAATCAGGGGATTAACCGTGGCTCAATGAGGAGGGCAGGAGGGTATACCAGGAGCAGCACCTGGCATACCTAAAAATAAGGTTTCTATCTGATGAAGCTACCACACAGGACTGCTTGCATGCCAAACAGCATTAAGCAGCAAGCAATAAACAGAGTTAAATGATCCACAACCAACCGATCTAAGCTCTACAGTCCTGCCACATCCATTCGTGAATGGTGGTGGACAATTAAACTCACTGGAGGAGCGCGGCTCCACAAATATCCCCATCCTCAATGATGGAGGAGTCCAGCACATCTGTGCAAAAGATAAGGCTGAAGCATTCAGGAAAATCTTCAGCCAGAAGTGCTGAGTGAATGATCCATCTCGGCCTTCTCTGGAGGCCCCCAGCATCACAGATGCTAGTCTTCAGCAAATTCGATTCACTCGAGATATCAAGAAATGGCTGAAAGCACTGAATACTGCAAAGGCTAGGGGCCCTAACAATATTCCGGCCATAATACTGAAGATTTGTGCTCCAGAATGTGCTGGGCCCCTAGCCAAGCTATTCCAGAACAACATTGGCATCTACCCAGCAATGTGAAAAATTGCCCAGCTATGTCCTATGCTCAAAAAGCAGGACAAATCCAACCCGGCCAATTACCGCCCCATCCGTTTACTCTCTATCATCCGTAAAGTAATGGAAGGGGTCATCAACAGAGCTAACAAGTGGCACTCACTTAGCAATAACCTGCTCACTGACGCTCAGTTTGGGTTCTGCCAGGGCCTCTCGGTTTCTGACCTCCTTACAGCCTTGGTTCAAACATGGACAACAGAGCTGAACTCCAGAGGTGAGGTGAGAGTGACTGCCCTTGATATCAAGGCAGCATTTGACCGGGTGTGGCATCAAGGAGCCCTAGCAAAACTGAAGTCAATGAGAATCACGGGGAGAAACACTCTGCTGGTTGGGGTCATATCGCGCACAAAGGAAGATGGTTGTGGCTGTTGGAGGTCAATCATCTCAGTTTCAAGACATCAATGCAGGAGTTCCTCAGGGTAGTGTCCTTGCCCAACCATCTTCAGCTGCTTCATCAATGATCTTCCTTCCATCATGAGGTCAGAAGTGGGGATATTCAGTACCATTTGCAACTCCTCAGATACTGAAGCAGTCCACGTCCAAATACAGCAAGACCTATGGTGAATAAATCACCTCCTGACTCCCCAAAGCCTGTCCACCATCTACAAGGCACAAGTCAGTATTGTGATGGAATACTCTCCACTTTCCTGGATGAGTACAGCTTTAACACAAGAAGCTTGACACCATCCAAGGCAAAGCAGCCCATTTGATAGGCACCCCTTCCACAAACATTCACTCCCTCCACCACCAACACACAGTAGCAGCAGTATGCACCATTTACAAGATGCACTGCAGGAACTCACCATGGATCCTTGGACAGCACCTTCCAAACTCACGACTGCTACCTTCTAGAAGGACAGCCAACACATGGGAACATCACCACCTGGAAGTTCTCCTCCAAGCCACTCATCATCCTGACTTGGAAATATATCACCGTCCCTTCAGTGCTGCTGGGTCAAAACCCTGGAACTCCATCCCTAAACAGCACTGTGGGTGTACCTACACCACATGGACTGCAACAATTCAAGGAGGCAGCTCACCATCACCTTCTCAAGGGAAATTAGAGATGGGCAATAAATGCTGGCCCTTCCCATTCAATGACTTAAATTATGCAAAGTTTATAATACAGAAAAGTTGGAATTCAGTGCTTCCAAAAATTGAATTAGTTAATTCAATGTAGTCTAATTCAAATTAAGAATAGAAAATAACTTTTAGGAAACTGATATCTTTTAATTATTTATATGAATTGACACACATTACACACTACTTATACCCATATTTTATTCCGAAAAGACAATGCAACACTCCCTTCACCTTCAGAAGAATGCATCCCGTATTTCACCTATTAATTACTTTCAGTTATCACATGCACACAATAGGTACCAGCTGAGCACTACAGTGCTAAAACCTGGATACCACTCCTTTTAATATGCCCCCTGCTCCTTCAATTGGAATTTAGCTCTGCCTGCACACAAAAGGTCATGGCAGTATTGACCTTTTATCTACCTTTGGCTCACCTGAAGATACCTGGAGGGGTGGTGAAGTAACTGAGCTAGGTGCCTTGATCATACTGCATGTTTTAAATGACTGATGTTCTCCTTGGTAGCACAAGGTCATTATTTTGCCTTCCTGTGGTCAAACCCAGCAGGAAGAGCATGCTAAACATGATCTGTGACAAACAGCAGACTTTCCTGATGCCTTGGGGCCTAATGCTTGAGAGCCACCTGACTACAATAAGGATGCTTCTTGGAAAACATTTCCATTCATCGAATACATGCAGTCTAGGGTGTCAAAAAGAAAAATCACTCCAACCTTACTAACTGGCAGAGTGTACCCTTTGCTCCTCCTAGGCAGGTGGTTTTCCCCCAGTGCTCCATAGCAATAATGTCTGGTACCCCCAACCTTTTCCTTCATATAACGATTCACCTCACATTGATGTTACAGGGGGCTCATGGTAGGCTACTTTACTTGGAAACAACATTAGGTGTTTGGTAAATGTCTTTACCAATTCCTTTGCTGTTTCTCATGCAATCAGATAAACCATTTGATATTGAATAATCACATCTTATAATGTCAATTAATAGTTATTTTTCCATATAAGGCTAATTTGAAAATTAATTTTATCGTCTTTCACTGTTTGGTCTCCTCATGTCATGCATCATTCCCCGGCCTAAGACAATTGGAACACTAGGTTCTAGCTGGTTAAAGATAGAGAAAAACTTAGGATTCCTTTCCCAATGATTTCCCTGTATAATAATTTTCCTGCACAGACGTGCTTGTCCTTTGATCAACAATTTCCCAGGATTAAGATAAGGGTTTACCATGGGAGAAGGCCTCCTCTAATTAGCGCTTGTGCAAAACAATAAATGCCCACATAGGGAATCTATTTATGATTTGGTTATGCAAATGAACGTTTGAGGAATTCTTGCTCCAACAGGCCTGATCTTCCACCTGTCAACAATGGGAATGTAGCACTTCTAGACCCATTTAAGAAATCACTGATATAAAACTGCATCTTACTAATGGCTTGATTTGTGCATCTCAACAAAACATTAAAATACTCTGCTGCCACTAAAACAAACTCAAACTTACATATACTATGCATGGGTCAAGTAAAGTCAGTGTCAGTAACTGGGCAACTGTGGTCTCCGAAATGGCACCTAGCATTATGTAATAGAAAACTGGAAGGTCATGGCCTGTCACTGTGGAGGCGTATCCTTTGTTTTTTTAATTTACCTTGCCAAAACCAGTTATTTAGTTAATGGCTTCAAGTTTATGTCAGAGAGAAGGCCCCAAGAAAACAAGTGATGCATACGGGACATATCCTGACCCAAATTATTCTGGAGCACAGCAAATGTTATGAATTTTTAGGAACTAAAGCAAGGCAAGCCAATTCAAATCATTTGATTCAATGTTATCACTTCATATTACTGATATTATTTATTACAGATATCCTAAAGATGTCACTGACAAGAGGAAAAATCTTCAAAAATGATTATTCTACAATCTCCAAGAGTATTAAGAAGGGTCTAAGGCAAATACTCAAACCAGTAACATTATACAGGGTAAGAGCCAGAATCCAAACTATTAACTTCTTAAAATGAAGATTTTGACTTTAGGAACCTTAACAAACAAGAACCCGCTCCCCATGTCTTAGCAAGTCTATCCAATAATTAATTGACCTACATGGGGAAGGAAGCTTAAAGGTTTAATCCTTCGGACGATGCTGAGTGAGCTGATCTCAGCTGGGACAGCAGCAGGAATCCACCAAATGGGTAGGGGAAGTGAAAATTGATCAGAGATTTTGCACTTGGTTGCTGTTGTTGGATCAAGAAAAAGATTGGTTGCAGTTGTGATGTCCTCCCCTCCACTTCTCTATTCCAATAACCTGTCATGCTCAATCACTGCTTGAGCTTACACATGAATAATGGACACCTAGGCAGATCCCAAAGAGCATTCAGCAAACCATACCCCATCAGGGAGTCCATGCTTTCAAAATAGAAAGGAAGAAAATGAAAAATTTGCAAAAAAACACCTTTTGCACCAATTTTATACTTTGTTATTTTTAAACTCTTGAGAACCATTTCATTTCTCGAGAAGGGAGATAGAAGCAGCAGGCTGAAAGTTTTTGCAAAGCACCAGTCATGCAACATTGCAGCAGCCTACTGTATCCCGTCTGAAGAACTCAGCAGTGGAAGCTCCATTATTTATCATGGCAGACGGTTTACTCTGATTGACAATGGAAATCGACAGCTAATCAAGTCCACAAATTCTGGTCTTACACAAGTAGCTGAAAAGGCCCTAGGGCAGGAGGATGAAGACAAGTATGATACAAATTATAAAGTGAACTTAATCTTTTGTGGTTTGATTCGAGTTAGAGAGGAAGCGACTGGCATTTGCAGTGAGGCAATCTTTCATTCAGAACGTGGACCCAAGAAAATGCTGGTGGATTATCAAAAAGTAAGATAATTGGAATAATGATAATGGAGATCATACCACACCAAGATCTAACTGCTATGAAGTCCTACTTGAACTTGATTTCTATTCATTTAAAATGCTAAAGTGAAACCCTGGCCCAGCAGTATCATTTTAATAATACAATTGTTACTGAATAATTTATTACAAACCAGAGTACAAGAGCTCAACACATGTTGATAAAATACCTTTCCTTTCCTCCTTCCAAATGAACCAGACTCATGCATTCTTCTCATATTCCGTTTAACTTATGAAGCCATCCAAAGAAAGCAACATAAATTTTGATGACATAGAGTACATAATTAAGGCTTCAAACATTACATCTTCAATGAATTTGCCACTTTTGCTATCGAGATTTATTGAATTCCATCTATTTTTCACATGTGGAATTCATTAGCATCTTTCCGTGCAGTACATGTAAAATTATGTCCGTACAAAACTAAGTAGGATAGCAGCAGTGAAGAGTATAATGATTTTGTTGCCTAGGGTTAAACAGTAGAGAACAGAAGGAGTAAGCCATTTGGCCCATTAAATGTGCTCTGCCATTTTGATAAGATCATGGCTGATCTGATTGTGGCCTTAAATTCACATTCCTGCCTGTCCCCCAAAACCCTTGACTCCTTTGTCGATCAAAATTCTGACTAACTCAGCCTGCACTCCTCTGAGGAAGAAAATTGCAAACATTAGCCACCCTCCGAGAAAAGAAATTCCTCACCCCAGCATTAATTGGGAGACCCCTTAATTTTAAGAACGGTCCCCTGGTTCTAGATTCCCCTACTGGAAGAAACATTCTCACAGGATCTATCCTGTCAAGCCTCTTCAGAATCATATATGTTTCAGTAAGATAACCTCTAATTATTCTAAACTGCAATGAATAGAGGCTCAACCTGCTCAACATTTCTTGATAGCACAACCCCTTCTCCCAGGAATCAGTCTAGTGGATATTCTCTAAACAGCTTCCGGTGCTAGTATATCCCTCCTTAAGTAAGGAGACCAATGCTGTACAGTGCTCCAGATGCAGTCTTACCAATGCTCTGTCCAGTTGTAGCAAGACATCTCTACTTTTATACTCCATTCCCCTTGCTATAAAGGCCGACATTCCACTTGCTTTCCTAATTACTTGCTGTACCTGCATGCTAATGCTTTGGGATTCATTTTCAAGCACAGCCAGATGCCTCTGTACTGCAGAATTCTGCAGTCTCTCTATTTAAATAATATTCTGTTTTTCTGTTGTTCCTGCCAAAGTGAGCCACTTCATTTTCCCACATCATACTCCATCTACTAGGTTTTTGCCCATTCACTTCCTCCTTCCAGACTCTGTATCCTCCTCACAATTTGCTTTCCTACCAATCTTTGTGCCATCAGCAAAGTTGGCTACAATACAGTCAACCCCTTCATCCAAGTAATTCATATAGATCACAAATAGTTGAGGTCCCAGCACTGATATTTGTGGCTCTCCACTAGCTACAGTTTGTCAACTTGAAAAATCTATCCATTTATCCTGACTCTGTTCCCTGTTCTCTAACCAATCCTCTGTCCAAGCTAACAACATCACGAGCTCATGTGCGGTAACCTTTTAAGTGGTACCTTATCGAATGCCTTTATACACTACATCTACTGGCTCACCTTTACCCATCCTGCTTGTAACATTCTCAAAGAACCCTAATAAATTTGTCATCCGTCATAACTAGCGCCAGTGCATGATTGATTTGCACCACACAAATCCTTGCTGTTACCTTTCAGGATTTTTTTTACCAACTTTTTTAGAAACACGATTGTTAATTAGGGCATCACTGATTGTGTTTGTGTACTACAAAGCATCGGTTCATTTAGAAAAGGATTATAGTGTTCTATAAGCAATTTTCTCTGTGCCTACCTTTAAATACATTTGGTCAGAATTTCCAATATCCATAGGCTTTAGCTTCGCAGTGGCTCAGCTAATTGATCTGGTGAGCCATATAGGCCAGGTTAATTGGTGCTCCATTCCTGGGTTTCCTGTTTTTTTTTGTCAAGACAACAGTTGGACACCGTACATGGCCTTAACACCCGAGTGACCAAGCAATCGCCAAAAATGAAGCAAAATCAAAAATATGCAAAAAGCCATATAATACAGCAATAAGCAGCTCTTGCATTTACAGCAGGGACCGCTTAACGTTCCCAAAGGTTAATTTTGAAGAAATTTAGCTTAAATATAGAATTACAAATTTTCTGTGCCAGCAAATGACTTGTACCTTGCTACTGGTTCTGTGTTTACGAGTATCACAGATAATTTGATTTTCCTGTTCATAATAAGCTTAGGTTTGATTTGTATCACTACAGGACCATAAGGTATAATACACATACTGGCAATTTTCACCTTTTTCATCAGCCACTCCTGAAAGCAGAAAAGCCAGAGATCCAGTTTAACACTTCATCTGATTCCATCAAACAGAGAGATCCATCAGCAGGTTAAAACAGTGAGACTTCAGGACAGAGAGGGAGTTCGGGTGATGAAACTGCAGGAGTGGAGAGACAGTTGAGAGGTTTAAAACAGTGTGAGTACAGAAACATAAATTTCTAAACAAGCAGAGGGAAACTAAGAATTTATAGGTACTGGAGAGGGTGCTGATCTATGAGTAAGTGTGAAGAATTCCTACTTTCTACTGATCTCAAGTTTATCATTAAAAGCACAAGAGTAAGGTTAAAGTAAGTCAAAGTAAGTATAAGTAACTAAAGTTTAAGTAAAAAAGTTATTTAAAAGTTTAAGGTTAAGGCATGGCAGGACAGCTCAGCCAAGCAGAATGCCCATCCTGTGGCATGTGGAAAGTCCTGGACACTTCTCGTGACCCAGATGAGCCCATGTGCAGGAAGTGTCACCGGCTGCACAAGCTTGAGCTTCACGTTTCAGAGCTTGAGTAGTGGCTGGAGTCACTAAGGTGACTTCCTATTCTGTACTCACGTGCATGTGGTACTAGGAGTAATCTGGAGATTATTACTTTAGAGGTTCTGCTTGCTAGTTTTCTACATAGCTCTCTAAATTCTGATTGCAGGACCGCATCCCCCTTCCTGCCTACGTCATTAGTACCTATGTGGACTATGACCTCGAGCTGTTTGCCCTCTCCCACAAGAATGTCCTGCTGCCATTCTGTGACATCCTTGACCCAAGCACTAGGGAGGCAACAAACTAACCTGGGCCACGTTGACAGCCGCAGTAACGCCTGGCTGCTCTCCTAACTGAGGTGCATCCGTGAGGCAGAGAACTATATGTTTAGCACAGTTCAGCGAGGTGGTCACACCGCAAGTTAGGGGCAAACAGGCAGATAGGGAATGGGTGACCACCAGGCAGTCCATGAGAAACAGGCAGGTAGTGCAGGAGTCCCCAGAGGTCCTGCTCACTAACCATTTTCCATTCTGGATATCGGGAGGGCAATGAGTCCTTGGAGGGGTGCAGCAAGAGGCAAACCCATGACACCACTGGTGGCCTAGCTGTACAGGAAGGGAGGAAGATGAGGGGAAGGGCAATATTGATAGGGGATTCTTTAGTTAGGGGAGCAGGCAGGCATTACTGCGGCTGTCAACATCACCCAGGTTCATTTGTTGTCTCCCTGGTGCTAGGGTCAAGGATGTCACAGAATGGCTGCAGGACATTCTCGTGGGAGGTGGCAAACGGCTAGAGGTCATGGTTCACATTGGTACTAACAACATAGGTAGGAAGGGGGATGTAGTCCTACAACTGGAATTTAGGGAGCTAGGTAGAAAATGAGCAAGCAGAACGTCTAAAGTAGTAATCTCCAGTGCCATGTGCAAGTGAGTACAGTTTAGGAAGATAAGGTAAATGAATGCGTGGCTGGAAAAATGGTGCAGGAAGGAGGGCTTTAGGTTCCTGGGACAGGCTCTATGGGGATGGCACCTGTACAAGCCGGACAGGTTGCATCTGAACAGAGCTGGGACTGAGTTCCTTGCGGGTTGTTTTGCTAGTGCTGTTGAGGAGGGTTTAAACTAACTCAGCAGGGGTGTGGGAACCAGGAGAGAATATTAGAAAGTAATACCAGGGTGCATGGAATGTTGGGAGAGGGAGATAGCACTAAAATAGAGAATAGTAAGTTAATAGATGGAGTCGGAGTAAGGGAGCAAGTAATGAAGTCTAAATCAGGGTTACACTGCATGTATGTGAATGCATGGAATATAGGAAATAAAATTGGGGAGTTAAAGGCAAAGATGAGCAAGTGGGATTAGGATGTTGTGGTGATGATAATGGAGGCCTGGCTTAAGGAAGGGCAGATCTGGGTGTTAAATATTCCGGGTTACAAGGTGTTCAGAAAAGATAGGAAAGGGAAAAAAGGAACAGGGGTAGCATTTTTGGTTAAGGAGAGTATTGCAGTACTGGAGAAAGAGATGTGTCAGAGGATTCAAGGGGAGAATCAATTTAGCTAGAGCTAAGGAATAAGAAGGGTGCAATTACATTGCTCGGTGTAACGTATAGACAACCAGCTAGTAGGAAGGATATAGAAGAACAAATCTGCAAGGAAATTACAGAGAGGTGTAAACATCATAGAGGAGTTATAATGGGGGACTTTAATTACCTGGATATAGACTGGATTAGTGGTAGTATAAGGGGCAGTGAGGGACAAGTGTTCCCAGATTATGTTCAGGAGAATTTCCTACAGCAGTATGCGCCCAGTCCAACAAGAAAAGAGGCACTGCTAGACCTGGTTCTTGGGAATGAGGTGGGCCAAGTAGATCAAGTGACATTTAGGGAGAACATTTAGGGGACTGTGATCATTATATCATAATTTTTAGGATTATGGTGGAAAATGACATTGGTTAATCCAGAGTAAGAATAATCAACTGGCAGTCAGCAGACTTCAATGGGGCAAGAATGGAGCTGGGCCGGATAGACTGGAACAAAAAGCTGGTGAAAAAAACAGTGGCTGAACAATGGGCTACCTTCAAAGAGGAGATGGTTTGGAAATAGTCACGGTATGTTCCCTCAAAAGGAAAGGTAGAACAAACAAATCCAGAGCTCCCTGGATGACAAAGAAGATAGAAATTAAGTTAAAGAAGGAAAAGTTTGCTTACGACAGGTGTCAAGTAGCAAATACAACTGCAAACCAAGCTGAATACAGAAGGTTCAGAAGGGATGTGAAAAAGCAAATATGAGAAGCAAAGAGGGATTATGAAAAAAGACTGACAGCTAACATAAAAGGAAATCCCAAAGTATTCTTTAAGCACATCAATAGTAAAAAGGTGGTAAGAGGAGGAGTAAGCAGATTAGGGACCAAAAATGGGATTTACACAAAGAGGCAAGAGACACGGCTGAGTTGTTAAATGAACACTTTGCATCTTTATCTACCTACGAGGCAGATGCTGCCCAGGCCATGATGACAGAGAAGGAAACTCCGTCACTAGAAGGGTTAAAGATTGATAAGGAGGAGGAATTAGATAAGCTGTTGGTACTTAAAGTTGATAAGGCATTGGGACTGGGTGAGATGCATCCAAGAAAATTGAAGGAAGTGAGCGTGGAAATTGCAGAGGCACTGACAATAATTTTTAAATGTTCCTTGGATTTGGGGGAGGTGCTGGAGGACTGGAGAATTGCATAAATTACACCATTGTTCAAAAAAGGTTGTAAAGATTTGCCCTGCAAGTACAGGCCAGTCAGTTTTACTTCAGTGATGGGGAAACTTCGGAAACAATTACTTGGGATAGAATTAATAATCACATGGAAAAATGTGGATTGATTCAGAAGAGTCAGCATGAATTTGTTAAAGGAAAATCATATCTAACTAACTCGTTGGAGTTTTTTGAAGAGGTAACAGAGATGGTCGATGAGGGCAAGGCTGTTGATGTGATGTACATGGACTTCCAAAAGGCATTCAATACAGTGCCACACAACAGACTTGAGGGAATTTATGGATTAAAAGGGACAGCAGCAATGTGGACACAGAATTGGCTGAGAAATGCGAAACAGAGTAATGGTTAATAGGTTTGGGCTGGAAGAAGGTTTGTAGTGGAGTTCCCCAGGGGTCAGTATTGGGAGTCTTGCTTTTCCTGATATATATAAATAATCTAGATCTTGGTGTGCAGGGGACAATTTCAAAGTTTGCATATGGCACACAACTTGGAAGAATTGTAAACTATGAGGAGGACAATGTAGAACTACAGAAGGACATTGACCCATTGGTGGTAGGTGGCAGATGAAGTTCAATGTGGAGAAGTGAGTGATGATACACTTTGGCCCAAAGAACACAGAGAGACAATATAAAATAAAGGATACTATCCTAAAGGGTGTGCAGGAGCAGAGAGACCTGGGGTACATGTACATAAGTCATTAAAGGTGGCAGGACAGTAGAGAGAGCTGTTTCTAAAGCACATAGTATTCTAGGCTTCATTAATAGGGGCATAGAGTACAAGAGCAGGGAGGTTTTGATGAATTTATATAAGACGCTGGTTAGAACTCAGCTGACATATTGTGTACAGTTCTGGGAGCCACACTATAGGAAGTATGTGAACGCATCGGAGAGAGTGCAGAAGAGATTTATGAGAATAGTTCCAGAGATGAGCACTTGAATTATGAGGAAAGATTGGAGAAGTTGGGATTGTTTTCCTCGGAGAGAAGGCAGCTAAGAGGAGACCGGATCGAAATCTTCAAAATCATGAGGGGTCTGGACAGAGTAGATAGGGAGAAACTGCTCCCATTCATAAACAGATCAAGACCCAGAGGGCAGAGTTTTAAGGTGTTTTGCAAAAGAAGCAAATGTGAGGTGAGAAAAAGCTTTTTCACACAGTGACTAGTTAGGGTTTGGAATGAACTGCCTGGAAGTGTAGTGGAGGCAGGTTCAACTGGGGCACTCAAGAGGGTACTGGATGGTTATTTAAACAGAAACAATGTTCAGGGTTACAGTGAAAAGGCAGGAAATTGGCAGTAAGTTAAAATGCTCAGAGAGCCAGTGCAGACATGATGGGTCAAATGGCCTCCTTTTACACCATAACAGTTCTGTGATTCTGTGATCTCTGTGCATGAGATATCGCAGCTGTTAGTGGCCTACAGGCACATTGACTCGGCAGGGTTATTGTACAGTAGTGGCAGGTCTTTTCAGGCCCTGCTAAGTAATTCAGAACATCTTTTCATGCAGAAAGTGGAAAAAGAGACTCAGTGCCCAGATGGTTAAGTTGCACTGAAGGGCTCTACACTGTCACAGGCTGCCTCTGAGGCACAGATACAAAGATTTTATTAATTAAAAGCAGAGTAAAAGCAGCTGTTGGGGAAACACCATTAAACAAAAACAACTTGCCCAGAAAACCTCCACTAATCTGCAGCTTTGCTCAAATCTGACATTTCTTTCAGTGTTAAACTAAAACAGACTTCTCTAATGATTTATATGGAACTAAGCAAGTAGCATAACCAGGGAAAGTTCGACACATCTTTCTTCAGAGATGGAGATAATTGCCAAACCTTCATGGTACTTTATTCAGGCGCACTGCTTCATTTTAGATGAAAGTTGATTTCCCACTAAAGAAATGTCCAATGTTCCACTTGTATAGCAGGTTCCAGTATCTACTTTTAGACCAGTCTGGACAAGCAGCACAGAGTTACACTAACAATTTACATTCTCTATCAGTAGAGGTTGGAGCACTGCTGATGACAGTTTGAAATTTCAAATATTAAAGGCCCAGCTACGCTATGTTTCTCTCTACCATTAAAAGTTAAAAGCCACCGGCTACCTGGATTCTTCTCTTTAAACTTTAATTACAGGTACTGGACCCTGTATCAGAGAAGATCAGAACTAGACATATGCCAGATTTGGGGAATTTACAGATTTTGTGTCCTAGGCCTAGCATGTAATTAGAATGCATATCATAAAGCATGAAAAATAAATAATGAAAGGATTTTATTCAAGTTGCTACTCAGGGTGCCAGCTTTGAACGTAGTCGGCTTTCGGGTCCCTCTGGATTTGGGGATGTTGGATAAGGGGTCCGGTACCTGTACACAGTTTGAAATTGCGGCTTTGTACAACTTCGAGTATAATTTTAACACAGTGCAAGGTAAGATTACAGTGAGGTGATCTCATGCCCAGCACCAAATCCTCATTGTTATTGCTATTTAGTTTGGCTGCTCAGTGCCAAAAGTTGTGGTGCGCCTACCCATGAGTTGGCATTTTAAAGAGAGCTTATAGAACGTGCTGTCTAACTGATCGATAAAATCAACATAATTGTATCACTGACCATTTGTCAATGCAAACTATTCTACTATTTTAAATATAACATCTAATAATTAGCTTTACTGCAGCAATCTGTCATACTGTCAGAGATACATCAGTGTTGGAGCATTTGGAAGTAGATCATTTCAGCGTCTCAGCCCACAGTTTTGGTACATTGAAGGTTCTCGAGGTTCTCTGGGGCAAGGGAATTGTCCTATGGTGAGAGGCTGAGTAAATTGGGCTTATATTCTCTGGAGTTTAAAAGAATGAGAGGTGACCTCATTGAAATATACAAGATTCTGAAGGGGCTTGATAGGGTAAACACAGATTGTTTCCGTTGGTCAGGGGGCATATCTCAAGATAAGGGGGCCAATCATTTAGGGCTGAGATGAGGAGAAAACTTCTTCACTCAAAGTGTTGCGAATCTTTGTAATTCTGGGTTCCAGAGGGTGTGGGTTGCTCTATTGTTGAATATATTGAGGCTGAGATAGGCAGATATTTATCCTCTCAGGGAATCGAGGGATATGGGGAGAGGAAAGTAGAGCTGGGCCTGAAGATCAGCGATGATTATATTCAATGACAAAAGCTCGAGGGGCCGTGTGGTCTACTCCTGTTCCTATTTGTGTTCTTATGAAAACTCCCCAGCATGGTGACACCACCCTTATAATGGTGGTCAGAGAGGGCACACTTATCTCTTTTAATAACCAAATTCACCTCCTTATTTAAAAAATAATAATTTTTCCTAATTTATTTAATGATCCTAAAAGTACCATAGTACATACAAAGCCCATTGGGGTAGAATATACTTGAACACAGTTTATTCTTATGCCAAGTTAAAAATGGCCTGGAGTGCTAAAAATATAATTAACATACACCATTATTCATTCTGATTTTGAGCTTGCACAGGTTCAGGTACATTGACAAAGTGGTGTTTAAGTTATTAATGTCCCATTCACATAACTATTTGTATCAAATGACTTCAGTGTAAATTTCTATATTAAATCCATAATAACAACCTCTGAAATCAATATTGTTTTATTCAACCAAGAAGCTACAAGAGCTCTGCAGGGACCAGCACAGCAAATGTACTGACTCTGTGAATAAGGGGACTTTTAAAGGAATGGGAAGGGTCCAAAGGGGGAAATTATATTCTTAAACTCATTCTTTGTCCACAAGAACAAACTTACATTTACATAGCAGCTATCACATCCTCTGAGTGTCCCAAAGGAAGTAAGGGTCAATTTGTTTCTTTTGAATCATAGTCACTATTGTTCTGTAGGCAAACATAACAGCTAAGTTGCATACAGCAAGATCATACAAACAGCAATAAATTAAACAGTTAACCTATTTCTGGCATTGGTTGAAGGATAAATACTGGCCTGGATGCTATAACATGTGCCCTGGGATACTTTATATACACCTGAGCAAACACACCTCAGTTTAACATCTCATCCAAAAAATGGCACCTCTGGCAATGCAATACTCCCTCAGTACTTCACTGAAGCGTCAGGACAGATTATGTGCTCAAGCCCTGCAGTGAGGTTGCACACCATAGCTAACTCAGCGGTGAGACTGCTAACAGTGAGGCAAGAATGAATCTTTTAAAAATACAACCCAATATGAAAGACAGATATGCTCATATAAACACATACATGTGTCATGTGTTCACACTTAATAAACCTATTTTACCAAGGTCATTGCATGTTTCTACTGAAAATTTTTTTTTAAATTTGAGCGCAGAGGCAATTACATCACCAAGAAACCCATCTTTTCCAGAGGCAGATAGTTGGGGTAAGAATGCTTAACGAGGAATTCCAAAACAGATGCTTTCTCAGGAATCCTTTTTCCAAAACCATATTTTCTATGGAATGAGATTCACAAACTCTCAGGGCCATCATAATTTTATCACCTACTTCAAAAGCATTGAAGTGCAGTTTTCTCTCCTCTTTTAAAAAAAAACACAGCTCTCCAAAGGCACCAAGTGAAAATGCCTACTCTGGCAAGCTTTACACATTCTTGAACAGGAGAACTAGAGAAGGTGGATATAAAGAGGCCATTGTCACCTGCAACTCCCACAGGCCTTCCTCATTTAACAAATGCAAAGACTGATTTTTAAAACATCCAATACTGTAATTCAAACTTACTTTATTCTCCTTCCTATATTAATCAGTTTAGCTTGATGCTTTTTACATTTTCCTCAATTATTGTACTTTGATTTGTTAATGTATCCCTATTTTTGCCCCATTGTACAGTTTTCGGCCTGCAAGAGTAGCGGCTCTAATTTGAGAAGCTGACAATCAAAAAAATCTCAACTTCTTCCAACAATGAAATCAGTGCAAAGTTCAATCCAACTCGAAACGTCAACTCTTTTCTTCTCCGCCGATGTTGCCAGACCTGCTGAGTTTTTCCAGGTAATTCTGTTTTTGTTTTAAAAACCTATTTCACTTGTTCCTTTCCACTTCCCCACCTCCCCCCCCAGTCGATGCCCCCCCGCCGCCCCCAAGTCGATGCATTACCTAGTGATTCACACATGATTACAAAATCACCATCACGGAAACTCAGGCATAAATGTGAACAAAATATAGAATTTGCAATCCATGTCCCTAATCAAGGCCAGCTCCAAACTCAGACCTCACAGCTCATGATGCGCATGCTCTGTTTAGACAGCATTCTTTCTTAACACGATTATGTGGTATGAATTACAATGTTGAGTGTGCTGAATCTTCTTTTTAGCTTATAAAACATGCACTCGTTTCTAGCATAACCACCAATAATCTAATGGAATCTGAACACAAGCTTCATTTAAGCTTCATTAAATAAGAGAATCACAGAATGTTTCCTCATTCACAACATCATTTAAAGAACAATGGTCGTTATGAGTTTTTATATCTTGCATTTGCGCTGGTGTGGAAGAGGATATGGTCTGAGGGCTCCCCCAATGGCTCAACTGGTTAGATTCTCTGCCTTGTGTACTAATATGGATCATGACCCCAGGGTTAGATTTGGGTCTTTGATTTCTCACAGAACAACAATTCCTTCCCTATATCTCTCCACCTTTTACTCCTCTTTCCTCATTTAAGTCGCCCCTTAAAACCTACCTCTATGATCATTTGGCCTAAGATCGCTATTTGGATCAGGGCTATGTTTTGTTCTATAATGTTCCTGTGAAGCTCCTTGGGATGTTTTATTACATTAAAGCTTCTATCTTAATGAAAGTTGTTGATGCTGTTGTAACAGGCCACTAGAATTGGCCCCAACACCCTAGGTTAGGAATGAGGAAAGTAAATCAGCCAGGGATTCCATTGATGGTCAAAGCTCTATGATCCCTGGTGGAAAGTTTATACATCTGGAACTTTTGAGTACAGACACAGTTGAGATTGGCTGTGACTGCCCCACAGCCAGGCAAATTTCTGGCTCTTACTGCCTGCTGACAAATGAAGCATAAAAACAAAAAAACTGCGGATGCTGGAAATCCAAAACAAAAACAGAATTACCTGGAAAAACTCAGCAGGTCTGGCAGCATCGGCGGAGAAGAAAAGAGTTGACGTTTCGAGTCCTCATGACCCTTCGACAGAACTTGAGTTCGAGTCCAGGAAAGAGCTGAAATATAAGCTGGTTTAAGGTGTGTGTGTGGGGGGGCGGAGAGATAGAGAGACAGAGAGGTGGAGGGGGTTGGTGTGGTTGTAGCGACAAACAAGCAGTGATAGAAGCAGATCATCAAAAGATGTCAACAACAATAGTACAATAGAACACATAGGTGTTAAAGTTAAAGTTGGTGATATTATCTAAACGAATGTGCTAATTAAGAATGGATGGTAGGGCACTCAAGGTATAGCTCTAGTGGGTTTTTTTTTTATTTTATATAATGGAAATAGGTGGGAAAAGGAAAATCTTTATAATTTATTGGGAAAAAAAAGAAGGGGGAAACAGAAAGGGGGTGGGGATGGGGGAGGGGACTCACGACCTAAAGTTGTTGAATTCAATATTCAGTCCGGAAGGCTGTAAAGTCCCTAGTCGGAAGATGAGGTGTTGTTCCTCCAGTTTGCGTTGGGCTTCACTGGAACAATGCAGCAAGCCAAGGACAGACATGTGGGCAAGAGAGCAGGGTGGAGTGTTAAAATGGCAAGCGACAGGGAGGTTTGGGTCATTCTTGCGGACAGACCGCAGGTGTTCTGCAAAGCGGTCGCCCAGTTTACGTTTGGTCTCTCCAATGTAGAGGAGACCACATTGGGAGCAACGAATGCAGTAGACTAAGTTGGGGGAAATGCAAGTGAAATGCTGCTTCACTTGAAAGGAGTGTTTGGGTCCTTGGACGGTGAGGAGAGAGGAAGTGAAGGGGCAGGTGTTGCATCTTTTGCGTGGGCAAGGGGTTGTGCCATAGGAGGGGGTTGAGGAGTAGGGGGTGATGGAGGAGTGGACCAGGGTGTCCCGGAGGGAGCATTCAAAAACAGTTCCTCTGACATGTCCTCCTTCTTCCTTAACCGAGGTTTTCCACCCACGGTCGTTGACAGGGCCCTCAACCGTGTCCGGCCCATCTCCCGCGCATCCGCCCTCACTCCTTCTCCTCCCTCCCAGAAACATGATAGGGTCCCCCTTGTCCTCACTTATCACCCCACCAGCCTCCGCATTCAAAGGATCATCCTCCGCCATTTCCGCCAACTCCAGCATGATGCCACTACCAAACACATCTTCCCTTCACCCCCCTTATCGGCATTCCGTAGGGATCGCTCCCTCCGGGACACCCTGGTCCACTCCTCCATCACCCCCTACTCCTCAACCCCCTCCTATGGCACAACCCCTTGCCCACGCAAAAGATGCAACACCTGCCCCTTCACTTCCTCTCTCCTCACCGTCCAAGGACCCAAACACTCCTTTCAAGTGAAGCAGCATTTCACTTGCATTTCCCCCAACTTAGTCTACTGCATTCGTTGCTCACAATGTGGTCTCCTCTACATTGGAGAGACCAAACGTAAACTGGGCGACCGCTTTGCAGAACACCTGCGGTCTGTCCGCAAGAATGACCCAAACCTCCCTGTCGCTTGCCATTTTAACACTCCACCCTGCTCTCTTGCCCACATGTCTGTCCTTGGCTTGCTGCATTGTTCCAGTGAAGCCCAACGCAAACTGGAGGAACAACACCTCATCTTCCGACTAGGGACTTTACAGCCTTCCGGACTGAATATTGAATTCAACAACTTTAGGTCGTGAGTCCCCTCCCCCATCCCCACCCCCTTTCTGTTTCCCCCTTCTTTTTTTTCCCAATAAATTATAAAGATTTTCCTTTTCCCACCTATTTCCATTATATAAAATAAAAAAAAAAACCCACTAGAGCTATACCTTGAGTGCCCTACCATCCATTCTTAATTAGCACATTCGTTTAGATAATATCACCAACTTTAACTTTAACACCTATGTGTTCTATTGTACTATTGTTGTTGACATCTTTTGATGATCTGCTTCTATCACTGCTTGTTTGTCGCTACAACCACACCAACCCCCTCCACCTCTCTGTCTCTCTATCTCTCCGCCCCCCCACACACACACCTTAAACCAGCTTATATTTCAGCTCTTTCCTGGACTCGAACTCAAGTTCTGTCGAAGGGTCATGAGGACTCGAAACGTCAACTCTTTTCTTCTCCGCCGATGCTGCCAGACCTGCTGAGTTTTTCCAGGTAATTCTGTTTTTGTTTTTGACAAATGAAGCATGTCCACCTAGATAAAGTGGAGGGGGTGGCACCCATGGGATTGTACAGTAGCGTGAAGTTCCTTCAGAAGATACGAAGTGATAATTGGATTGGGGAGAGTGAAGAAAGAGTAGTTTGCACCTACAGTACTGCTGTTTTAGGGGGATGTAGAGCTTTGCTCTCTTTACAGCATTGTACATTAATATTTCTACAAATTGAAATGTGATAGCATATATCTACAGATATTTAGTTTGCCAATATTTAATTGATTTGAAAAAATAGATGAGTTAATTCAACCATTTGAACAGCTATTTGTTAATTACAGATTTCACATCAGCATTCATTGTAGGGATGGTTAAACACACATCAAAAATACTAAAATCCTACTATAATCTTGAATGACAGTCATACAACTCCATGTGCAATTGTCATCCATTTGGACGTTCAAATGTACCTACTCTCCTTGGAACAGTTTATCTAGTGGAGCATTCGATCAAGCTGCAGCACACAGGTCACTGCAAAACAGTTTGGGGAGCTGCAAAATCAGTGACACTTCTTGAAACAAAGCCCCCAACTTATATGAAGACATGTACAGGGAGAATATATAACCTGCACCGCTGATCTTCCAACCCCGTAAATATAAAATCCAGGTGTGGAACACATCTATACAATCACAAATAAGACAACATTGATATTTTTCCCCCTTTTCTGATACAAGAAACCAGAACAAAAAAATCTAGACCGCAGCAAAGCTGACAGGTATTCTTTCAGGTAATCCTTAAGGAGGGGTTTCCCCCCACACCTCCCCTTCAAATTTAACATTTTAATGGCTATTGCCTCTATCTCTGCTTTTCAGTCATTTTTATGGCTCCTTTGTGCAGAAGATGACTGGATGCCAGAATTAAGCCATATAACTGATGATTATACTTCTGGATTTGTTCTAATATTTTCCTATCACATGCACAAACCAGAAGTTACATTGCCTGAAAAAGACATTACTAGCTGCCAATGATAATCATGTTATATATTTACCAATAGTCCTGTTCAAATGCAAAATGATATGCACAGCCTTTGTTTTTCCTTTTTAAAAAATACGTTGATTTTTCTTGCTTCCTTCTCTTCCTAAGCCCCATTTATCCCTTTTGTCTTCCAGGTCCTGCATATAAGTACCTCTGTGGACATGGTCAGTGATGATTCCTGAGCCACCAGGAGGCACATTTGAGCAGTGCAATTGTCCTCCACTTCCCCCTACTGCTAACAATTTCTTTCTTGGCAAAACAACCTGACCCCCAAAGAGATGCCCAAGGGTGAATGGCAGTTAAAGAAAAAAATAGTACAAGCCAAAATAAAAAGTCTGGAAAGATATCGCCAGGAATAGGTTCTAAAATTGCTTTTGGATAGATGATAATTCAGGTCATATGCAAGAAGAAATAATGCTGTGGGGCATTTTCCTATCCCAGCATATTCTGTCTTTTCCTTCTGAATTTGCTCTATAGCTGTAGCATATACAATGTAATTAAACAGATCCCTTTTGGCTATATCCATCAGTAGAGGAAACTAACAGAAACAGACATCTGTTACTGCTATGCATTGATCCAACATCCCCGATGTGCAGAGAACTGTACAACACTATTTTCTGCACACTATCAAATGATAAGTAAATGCACTGGATAAGAACTTCAATATATACAGGCTCCCCATTATTTTTTATTCATATAGATTTCCCCCATCTTAGTCAATATATATTTAAAGTGCGCCTTTCTCTCTCTCTCTCTCTAGCCAAACCTCGTTACTGACAGAACGCTTCCTCACTCTACCGTTTTCCTTGTTACTGTCTGTTTTCCCCTGCGCCCCTCTAATGTGGTTAACCCAATCTGACTCAAAACACCTTTACCTTGCCGCAGATCCCTATACGCCCATACTCCAATTGTCTCAGATTAACCTAAAGTGGATTTGGATTCGCACGAGGATTACACTTTTCTGAAACAGTTTATTTAAAAGCCAGAAGGTATCATATCCAACTGTAGTCAAAAATGTCAAACTGAAGCAATTCACTAATAATAAAACGGGCTTGTTAAAAAGCGATTGGTCAGCGCAGTCTACTGATGCATTTCAAAATGCTAAATTCGGCAATGTTGAAAAACTATTAGGAATAAATTGACAGATTTATTACAATTTCATTATAGTTGGAGCCTCCCATCTGCTTTTCTGTAATGTCCCCATCAGTCACTTGCGTTTCTCAGTGCCAGGCTCTCCATCCTCGGTTTGTAGTACAGTATGAGGAAAGAGCAACCCGACCAAGAACACAATTCCTAACCTGCCGAAAAGCTCTCATTCACTCGCGTCTTACAGCGCTGGTGATGCCAGCCCCTCCAGTTTGCAGGGCGAGCGAGTTAATAGTTTGTCATTTTGTTGAGGCTGCGGGTCCCTGTCCTCATGGTTTCTGGATCCCGGGACCATCTGTCTCACTCTTTGCATCTCAGCTCTACCTCCAAACAGAACTCCAGCGCCTCCTCCATCCTCACCTTTCTGTCAGCTGAGTCAGTGTGTCAACTTCTTTCCCCCACAATCTGCCTAAAATCTCTCTCCAGGTACATCCCACTCTGCCCCCTTTCCCCATCGCTACACCCCGACCAGAAATGTCCCACTCACACCAAGAACACTTGATTAAAAAAAAATCCCTCTGCATTTTCTCTTGTCTACTCCACTCTGCCCTCTCTCTCCATATTAATAATTGAAAACATTTCACTCACTGTCTGTGTCTTGTGTGTGTGTGTTTTTCTCTTTAAATTTCTTCTTGTCTTGCTGGCAATCCTAATGCTCCGCTTCTGGTTTGCTGCACTCCTACGTGAATGTGTTCCCGGCTTCCAGTTCTGAACTGACTCCGCTCTGCTTCTTCTTTTAAATGTTGTTCTTAACAGGAGCTCCGTCCTTCTCTCTCTCTCTGCTCCGTGCTCCCTCTCTCTCCCAGTCCCAGCGCAGACACAGCTCCGCCACTAGCTCATTAGCATACCGCGCATATTAGCATGCGCCTCATCAGCATATCACGCACTCATTAGCCTATTACGTTCATTAGCATAGTGCATGCTCATTAGCATACCCTTCCACCACCTCCACCAGACTCCCGCTGTCACCACAGCAGGAGAACCTGTCAATTCATTAACTCTTTCAACGTTTGAATTTGCTGAAAGGAAGTGTTTTTTTTCCCAACATGAATGAAATTGATGAACTATCGGCTATTGTTCCTCAGGGTTCACAGGGTTATCAACAGAAAAAACCATGGTTGCACAAATGTTGATGCTCATCAGCGAGGATGACCATATTTCATATGCACCAAGGCTTGAAATGTTAACTCTGTTTTCTTCTCCACAGAGGCTGCCAGACATGCTGAGTGTTTCCAGCATTTCTGTTCATATTATTAAACCATGGCCCTCTCTGTGTATGCAGGTTGACATGGAAGATTTGATTGCAGCAATTCAAAAACAGAGCACACCTTTTCAAGGGTGCACATCCTTTCCACTTCCGCCCACATCTCGAGAACCAATTGAAAGAAATGCAGAGATCTGTTAAATCTCACAAGAGGGCTAACTCTCCCCCTTAACCAACATTACCACAAACAGAATTATTCAGCTCATTTGCTGTTAATGAGACCGAACTACACACATTTGGTGTAACATTTGCATTCAACAATAAGTACAGAAAGGGCACAATATTGTTCATTATTTCAGTATGTACTGTTGTGGCATACCATAAAAGTCACTGATACTTGATTTAAAAATGAAATTGAACTACCTAAAAACACCAGAACATACATTATAAACTAGATAGGCTCCTGGGGGCTAATATCAACTTCTATGGTCAACTTATTATTTTGCACATCTCTTTTTCTAACTTTGTACAGTACAAAACAGGCATACACAATAAATCTGGATTGATATAGCTAAACTATCTTGTAACACATCTGGTTAGAGACATGTGCAAGCTAAAAATGAAACAAAACTGGGAATGAGTAACAGAAAAGTGCTTATTTTCCCCTAAAACATACATTTTGACCATTTACTGCAATTTCATCCAGATTAATTTTGGAGTGCAGTACCAAATTCCTTGGCAGCCCTTTGGCATCACATTTGAGTAGCTATTTTAATGTGTGAGATCTGTTACTTTTGGTAGGCTGTTACACTGCGTAAGGCCCTAGAGGTGAGCCTAATTCTATCTCATCCAATGTCCCTGTATAATCACCACGGCTATTTCTTCAATCCCTTGCCTAAAACCAGTTGCAGAACTCCCACTTACGCCTAATAAGGAACAAATTAACTCAATACAGAGCAATGACTGAACTTTGAATCTTCTTACTTGCAATGGCTGGGCATAATGCTGCACAGTGCATTCACCTATTGAGTGGCACAGAGTCCAATCTTTGGTTGATAACACTCCTCTGAAGCATCTTGCGATATGTTAATATGTTAAGGAGGCTATATAAATTCGAATTGTTGCATTGTTGAATTTATGAACAGCGCATATTTTTTATTCCGATCATTTAGGGCATTTATCAATCTCTGGAACATTCAATTCTGCATCCAGTACTGATGGGCAAAACTGGAGGGGCAATTGTCTTCACAAACAAGGCTCATATCTTCACTCAGAATCAAAGCTCTATCATTATATTAACCTATTAACCCTTTTAAAATGAACCAGATCCACACCCACAACCCCACACCTCCCTGTCTCAAAATTCATTTCTGTTCCTAAGGGCAGAATTTCACGCCAGCAGGATTTTACAGTCCTGCAGAAGTCAATGGACTTTTAATTGGCCGCCGCATTTTACGGCCCTGTCCCCGCCACAACGGAGCCGTAAAATTCCTCCCTAAGTCTTTGTAATGGTAAGACATTCGATCAGAAACTTAGGAGTGACTGCAAATATTGGCATACCAAGCAGAAGCAGTATTGTACACCACCACCTGACTCATTGGCTTTAAAAAGTGAAGGGTCATCATCAACTTGAAACATTAACTCCGTTTCTATCCACAGGTGTTGCCTCACCTGCTGAGTATGCAGCAATTGAGTTCTAGTATTCTGTTTTTTTATTTAAAAAGTCTTGGGTCTTTTACAAATATTTTTATGCCATGAAGTTCTTTTTCAACTCCTTTGCATCTCCCTAACATGCCTCCTGTAAGACTCCATATGGTAAGTCACAGAATATTCAGTTTTATAAAGACAAAAGCATTCTACCATAGGATTCGGTATGCATTATTTTGCTGCTAATGTGCAGCTGTGTGTAATTAGACCGTCACTTTAAGGCCACAGCATGTAATTGTTCTGCCTTCTTGAAGTATATTAGAGAATGTTAGTTTGCAGCAGATCCTCAGGTCAATCAGAGGTCAGACTGGCTTTCTCCTTTATATAATGATTTATTTTAATATAATGTATGACTCCTGACATCAATTAGTAGCTATTTTTTGTAGTTTGAAGTCTTTCACTGTGGATTGAAAATATTTGAATTCCTGTGTGCTGCAAATCTAAGGAATTGCAACAGACTGAATCTTCGCTCTGGGGACAGGAAACTGGAGTCAGGACTGTTTCCAGATCCCAAACTTTGCCCTCAGGGGTAACAATAAGGACCTGGGATTTTCATGGAGACACCCCTTTAATGGGCATGGAGTTAAGTTTCCTGCCCAATTAAGGGTGGCAGGTGGGCTCACAAAACTCAAGGGCCAATCCGGCTTGAGAGCAGCAGCAGGCTGCAACAAAGGGTAAGTAAGAGAGAGGGCGTTTCATTGTGGAAGTGCCCTCTCACCAATCTTTTGGAAATTTTAAACAAAAGCCTGAAAAAGCACCCAGGCCAACTCTGTGTGGTGAAATCCTTCTACATGGTGGCCTTTGACTGCACCCACAGCAAGGCAGGCAGGCAGGGAGGGATTGCCAGGACTGTCTGGACTACTGGCCCCCAACCTGCTGCTTGGTGCCACCCCCAGGCAGATACGCTGCCCCTGTCGTATCGGGAAAACTGGAGGTCGACTAGAAAATCCAGACTGGCTGCCTGTCAGCGCCCTTAACAAGGCTCTTAATGAACCTCACTGGCTGGCCACCTTGTGGGGTCAGGAAGCCTTGCTAGGCCCCAAACCTGCCTCCCCTATAATGAGTCAGGAACAATGTTGGGTGCCAATATTTTTGGGCCGTGTCCACCTTCAGTCCTGACTTTGGCAGGGCCAGCGAATACTACCCAATATCTCAAGTGTTATGAACATCTGCTAGATGCAAGAGTGTAAAGGGGAGATTTTCCTGAGTTTTCACTAGAGTCCATTGGGTCACCTGGGCACAACCCTATTCCTTTCCATTAATTTAAAAGAAGGAAAATCAAGTTGGCTCCTTTTCAGACATTCATTCCAAAATGCCCGATTATCTGAAGTTTACTCTGATCTTAGAAATACACCATGTATTTCTCCCAAATTTTATCTGAACACAGCTTTTTAAAATTCCTTCATGTTGTCTCTTAATGTTTTGATCAATTTACTATCATTTTGTTCAGACTTGGAAGTGCTTATGACAATAATAGCCAAGAATTAAAATCATTTACTGTCATTTGAACACATAATTATTGTCCAAATAAACTAGCCTCTATGCAGTTGGCCATTTGGGATACACATAGAATGGTAGAATGACACTGAATCCTCAGTGTGGGTGACAGAAGATCAGTTTGTCTAGCCTTGGGATTTTATTTTGCTTTTAAGGTCTGTGATTCACAAAAAAAGTTTACACTTTAAAAATTCCAATTCAGAAAGTTCTAATTTCATGACCAACTTCCTGTTCTATGTAATGCAAAAGGTGGATATTACACTTTTCATTTTACTCTGGACTCAAGGTGAATGTTATGGAATCAACCATTCCGCGTTAAAAAGAAGAGCCTGTGACTAGGACTGAACATGTTGTTACCTAGAGATATATTCTCCTCAGTTTGCTTTTTTGATTGAAGAACTTGATATGAATTTATAATGTGCCTTTCCGCTAAAAATACTAAAGGGAGGAAAATATTCCCCCAATTCCAAACACCAAAATGTATAATAGAGGTTTTCAAAAGGCATAATTGTACTTCAAACTGAAGGCTTTGCAGAGGAAACATGAAGAAGCACCAAGAAGTTTTAACAAAAACATGTAATCTATAATCCACTTTACACCTCCAATCCACCTTGCACTTTGCCATGGAAATTTGTCAGGCTAAGGCCAGGCACTTACAAATGTGAAATAAGAGAAAGAGCTATCTAGGAATGCTTTCATCCATATTGTTGGAGCAAATTAAAAATTTGTTGCTCTGCATCTATCATGGGAGCTAGCCGATGCTGATACTGGCTGAAAGCAAACAGTGGTGTATTTCTTCAGCATTGACTTTCCTCCTCTCATCTTTATGGATGTAAAAATTCCCCCACCCACCCCCCACCTCCGGCCACCACAACAAACAAGAAATTAAAGTTGAAACACAACAGCAAGGAATTGTTACAAAGAGTTTGGTCTTGCCTAGCATCACTGATGCCACATTGGAAGATCTTTACTTAAAGAAAATTGAAAATACATTAAATGGACTTCCAGTGACCTATCATCCCATAGAGTGCAGTAAATTTCTGGGTGCATGACAATGATTTCTCACGAGCTGTCAGTCTTACTCTGGTAGTCCATAGAGATTCCAAATGGTGAAGCAATACTTCCCCGCAAAGCAGTCAACTGAACTTCTATTTTGACAGCTTTAATTTTCATTTACCAGCACTGTTCAAATACTGGCAGTCTGCTAAATGCAATGAAGCTCGGAAACATAGATTTACTCTAACAGTGGCACACCGAGAGTTTTAATGCTTCAAAAAAAAATCAGGAAAATGCAAAGAATTAAATGTTACCTCAAGTCTATGCTACCAATCTTCCTTTCTCTATAACCTCCTCAGCCTGACAACCTTCTGAGGACTCTGCACTCCTCCAATACTGGCCTCCAATTTTCATCACTCCATCATTGGCAGCTGCCTAAGCCTTAAGGTCTGGATTTGCTTCCTTAAACCTCTCTGGCTCTCTATCTCTTTGGCCCTTAAAACTTAGTTGATCAAGCTTTTGGGTAACCTGCTTCAATATCTTTATGCTGCTCAGTGTCAAAGTCTGTGTGATAATGTTCCTATCTCCACAAGAACTTCACCATGGTACATTCCATGAAAGACACTGTATAAACACATGTTGTTGTTGAGTTTAAATTTGTTTTGCTAATTTCTCCATCAGGGTTAGATTGCAAAATGTCTAAAGTCAAGGTTTTATTTGTACTGTAAAATCTGGGGAGTTAAGGATGATATCAAATTGAAAGAAAAGATGTACAATGCTTTGGAGATTAGTGGTAGGCTAGAAGATTGGGACAATTTTAGAAACTAGCAAAAGATGGCTAAAAATATAATGAAGAGGGAAAAATTAGAACATGAGAGTAAACTGGCAAGAAATATAAAAACAGACAGTAGTAGTTTAACAAGTATATGAAAAGGAAAAGAGCAGCTAAGCATTGGTCCCTTAGAGGATGAGACTGAGGAATTAATAATGGAAACAAGGAAATGGCATAGACTTCAAAGACATAATTTGTATCTGTCTTCGCAGTGAAAGACACAAAAAGCATTTCAAGAATAGTAGATGATTAAGAAGCAAAAGGGAGGCAGGAACTTAAAACAATCATGTCCACTAGGGAAAAAATACTAGGAAAACTAGTGGGATTAAAGACTGACAGTCCACAGGACCTGATGGCTGGCATCCTAGGGACTTAAAAAAAGTGGCTGCAGAGATAGTGGATGTGTTAGTTGTAATTCAGATTCTAGAAAGGCTTCAGCAGATTGATAAACCACAAACGTAACACTTCTATTCAAGAAAAGAGGGAGACAGGAAACTATAAATTGGCCTAATATCTTTCAAAGCTATAATGCATTATTAAGGAAGAAGTGGGAGAATATTTAGAGAATCATAATAGCATCAGGCAGAGTCAAGATAGTTTTACAAAAGGAAAATCATATTTGAAAAATATTAGAGTTCTTTGAAGATGGTAAAAAGCAGAATGGATATAGTGGAACTGGTAGATGTATTGCATTTCAATTTCAAAAAGCATTTAATAAGGGGCCACATAAAATGTTACTGCATACATGGTGTTGGGGCAAGATATTGCATGGATAGGAGATTGGCTAACTAACAAGAAACAGAGAGTTGGGATGAACGTGTTATTTTCATGTTGGCAAACTACAGCTGTTGGAGGTCTACAGGGATCAGTGCTGGGGCCTCAAGTATTTACAATCTATATTAATGACTTGGATGAATGGACCGAGTGTATTGTAGCCAAATTTACTGATGATACGAAGATAGGCAGGAAAGTAAGTTGTGAAGAGGATACGAAGAGTCTGCAAAGTGAGATAGTTATGTTAAATGAATGGGCAAAAAATTGGCAGATGGACTATGATGCTGGAAAATATGAGCTTGTCTACTTTGGCAGGAAAAATAGAGAAAAAGAATATTATTTAATGGAGACAGTCTGCAGAATGCAGCAGCACTGAGAGATCTGGGATTCTTTGTACATGAATCACAAAAAGTTAGCATGAAGGTAAAGCAAGTAATTAGGAAGGCAGATGGAATATTAGTCTTTATTGCAAGGGAGATGGAGTGTAAAAGTAGAGAAGTTTTATTACAGCTGTACTGGGCATTGGTGAGACCACACATTGGGCAGGAGTTTACATGTCGCCGATGCATAAAATGACACACGGTGAGGTCGGGGGAATTTCCCGACATCACCGTGGCCCAGTGAAATTTTCAGGAAGACAGGGGGGCGCAGCAAAATCAGCTGTGCGCCAGCCGACCTGTCAATGGCCAATTGAGGCCATTGACAGAGGCAATTAAGTAATTAAAGGACCTGCCCGTCCAACCTTAAGGTTGGAGGGCAGGCCAGGAGCCCCGGGGCGAATTAGAAAAAGCGGGATGATGTTTCATGTAGGTTTGAAAAAATTTTCATAAAGTTTCTGTGAAAATTATGGACATGTCCCAACTCATGTGACATTGTCACATGAGGGGACATGTTAGGGAAATTTTATTTTTCTATTTGTAGGTTTTTTACATTTGCAGCCGATCTCCCTGAGGCAGCGCTTAGCCCGCACAGGGAGTGCATAGCGCTTCTGTGCAGACATCACGCTGGGCAGGCTTTAATTGGCCCACCCATGTAAAATGGCGCCACACCCCCGATCAGGGACGCCGATTGGAAGTGTGCCTGTGCGTGCCCGCCATTCAACTTTGCCCCCAACGGGGAGAAAATTCTGCCCATAGAGTACTGTGTACAGGTTTGGTCTCCTTACTTAAGGAGGGATATACTTGCATTGGAAGCAGTTCAGGGAAAGTTCACTAGGCTGATTCCTGGGATGAAGGTGTTGCCTTATCAGGAAAAGTTGTGAAGGTTGGGTCTATACTCATTGGAGTTTAGAAGAATAAGTGGTGATTTTATTGAAACATAT
The DNA here is from genome assembly GCF_017639515.1 of Carcharodon carcharias. NCBI lineage: Eukaryota > Metazoa > Chordata > Chondrichthyes > Lamniformes > Lamnidae > Carcharodon > Carcharodon carcharias. The sequence continues at coordinate 24,632,259 of NC_054475.1, forward strand.
AAGATTCTGAGGGGGCTTGAGAGGGTAGATACTGAGAAGATATTTCTCGTCCTCGGTGAATCTTTAACTAGGGGGCACAGTTTAAAAATAAGGGGTCTCTCATTTAAGGCAGAGATGAGGAGGAATTAATTCTCTCAGAGTGTCATTAGTCTTTGGAATTCTTTCCCAGAGAGAGCAGTGTATATTGGATTATTGGATTATTGAATATATCCCAGGCTGAATTAGGCAGACTTTTGATCTACAAGGGTTACGTGGGGCTGCCGGAGATGTGGAGTTAAGGCTACAATGAGACCAGCCAATTGTGGAACAGGCTTGAAGGGCCAAATGGCCTACTCCTGCTCGTATTTCTTATGAACTTACGAACATTCTCATTAAATTGGAAACGTGGTAAGGAAGATAGTAACAGATTGAAGGAGGGCATAGACAGGCTGGTGGAATAAGTGGACACATAGCAGATGAAATGAAAAAGTAAGAGGTAATACATTTTTGAAGATTAAGGAGAGACAACACAAGTTATGTGGTACGATTTTAAGCGGGTGAAAGCACAGAGAGACCTAGGCACAAATCTTTGATAATGGAAGAGTAGTTTAAAAAACAATTAGAAAAAATATGGGATCCTGAGTTTTATAAATAGAGGCATAGAATACAAAAGCCAGGAAGTTATGCTAAGTATATAAAGTTCAGCGCAGCTGGAGTATTGTGCCCAACTCTAGGCATCACATTTTAGGAAGGACTTTGAAAAGGTACAGAGGAGATTTACTAGAATGATTCCAAGGACGAGGGATTACAATTCTATGCATAGACTGGAGAATCTGGAATTGCTCTGCTTAGAGCAGATAAGGCTAAGGGAGATTTGATGAAGGTATTTAAAATCATAAAAGGTTTAGATGGAGTAAAAAAAAAATATTTCCAATGGTTGAAGTTCACTAAGTAGAGAGCACAGATTTAAAGTAGTTGGCAAAAGAACTAGAGAAACACGAGAGAAAACTTTATTACATAATGAATTAAGATTTTGAATATACTGCTTGATAGGGTGCTGGACACAGATGCAATAATAATTTTAAAATGGAATTTAGTAAATACTTGGAGAAAAAATTGCAGAGATATGGGGAAGGGTGAGGGAGTGGGACTAACTGGGTTGATCTTCAAAAGAACTGCTGGCTGGGCCAGCATTTTTATTGCCCATCTCTAGTTGCCCTTGAGAAGGTGATGGTGAGTTGCCTCTTGAACCACTGCAGTCCATGTGGTGTTGGTACACCCACAGTGCTGTTAGGGAGTCCCAGAATTTTCTGGTATACTGTTCAATGATTCTATAAAGAGATATCCTGTAAACTATGCAAGTTTCTATAAACCACAAATATAAAAGAACCTTCATTTTTGCTATAATCTCAAAAGTTTATTCAACTAAAGCAGATCATGCTTCTATTGTATGCATGAAACTGCAGTTATTTTGATAGTCACATTTGGTCTGGAAACACGATTTTCATAATGCTCAAAAAGAATGATATTAATCAATGTACAGAGAAGAGTTTGTACCCACTTCTAATACCTGTTAAGAATATTAGTGTCATGGTAATCCTCCACTGATGCAACGTTAGTTACATTAATAACTGTGGCTAAAGTGTGAATTGCTGTTTCATGGTACTGTCGATACAGAAGACAGCACCACCTACAGTACATTCAGTGCAAACAGTCTGAATTCAAATATAAATTATCTTGTTCTCATGCAGTTTGTCATCTATTTCTGTCAGTAAGTACCTCGGTTTGTTCGACTTATTTTTATTCACCAGATCCTCATTAATTTTGAAACTGTGATTTATTTATCATTCATTCTTGCTTGACTTCAATGTGTACACTTACGGCCAGAATTTGGTTACTAGGGCGGGTAGCTCGATTCAGGAAATTTCTCATCTCACCAGACCCATCTTTGTAAATAGTGTCCAAATCATGAGAATTTTACTCTGGGTTGAAGGGCGTGGGTGTGGGTGTGGGGCGAAGTTGGATCAACCGACCCCAGGAGCAGATACTAGGAGGAGACCGGGGTGGGAAAGTGCTGAGGTGGGCTGGTCAGAAGACCTGTCTTGGTTTTCTGGTCCCACTCATTTTAGAAGATTTTAGGCCCCTCTAGCCCTCACCTCTCAAACCCCACCTACCCACATGACTCTTCATACACCCCATACCAAATCAATACCAACTCAACTAGTATTCATCATGAGAAGATCTCAGTAGCCATGAGAAATAAAAAATTAAACTTCTAAGAACTTAATACAGTTCTCACTTATCTGACCCAATAGTGAAAAAACTCCAATTCATGAAAGCATCAAAGCTTTTAAATCTCCTCAAGTGGTTAATCTCTTATAAAATCAAACACTGTTCATATCCCTAATCCTTTAATAGCCTCTTTCAGCTTTCAAACCAACAATGAACTCAGAACCCATGCTGAGATAATTGTAGCTTTTGAAACACAGCCAAGCATTCATAATGAGTAACCCCCAGAGAAGTGTCACCAAATAACTCTGTTGAAACTGCTTAAACAGGTGCTGCACCAGTTAGTCTGTCAATAAAAGCAGTACAACAAAGGTTTTTTTTTTTAAAAAGATCAATGACAGCTGCAGTCAGTTTTTGTTACAGTTTAAAGAGCAGGGGATTTAAAATACTTCAGATCGTAATAGTAAAACACACCTAATTGATCTTGCAAGAGTGTTTACATCTACTCCATCAATCCATGACTCCCACTATGAATTAAGGCCCTTAGAACAGCCAAAATGAGGTCCGTTTGAACTCAGCACCAAGTTTCCTGCTGAGTTCAGGTTTCCCTCCTGTGTGATTCACACCCTTCCCTCTTTCCCCTCCCAGAAGAAAATGGGATACATTGGAACTGGGGTGAGGCTTCTGCATCTGGGTCCTGTCTGCCATTTTTAAAGCTTTGTGGAGTCTCCCCGACTCCATGAAAATCTGGTCCTGAGCACTTTTTTCCCAAGATGTGCAGCTGAGAAGAAAGGAATGTAAAAGCATTTTTATAGGTTATTTTTACAAATCAATTTTTTCTGGTTAATGTATGTTGCTAAGCACATTGTTCTAAAATTAAAGCCCTTCATCAAACAAGGTTTGGAAATCAAAGCAGTATCAACTAGATCAACAGAATACATAATCTACTCAGAGCAGGTTCCTCTGTATTTTTTCTGTCAGCTAATGTTTTTCTGTCTTTTAATAAACCAGTCTGTTTATATTTTGCTGTCCTTCAGTTTAATCAGCCAGTTAGCAAGGTTCATGCCTCACTGTGAATAGGCAAGTTAATCTAAATCCACACAAAATTGCTGTGTTTCACTGAATAAAGCATCTCAGTTACTTCACCCTGATTTAGTTGCAGTGCTTTATCTTCAATGTCAGCTAGGAAAAAAATCACACTAAAGTAAAACTCAATTGTTGTTTCTTTTCTGGAAAATGAACTAAAGGAGTGTCCAGAAAGGCTTCATTGAACTTTCAAGGTCTCCGAATGAGAATTGACAGGAGTCAATTACATTTCAAGGTATTCCAAAATATAAATAACCTTTGGAAATCTTTTGCAAGAGCCTAATAAAATCATAGGTATAAGAGAAAGAAAAAATGTTAAATATTTCTGAAAAAAATTATTCCACTTCATTAAATGTTGGCTGTGGGAATGATAATGGCCCATTTGTCAGCTGTGACTCAGAACAGTAGAATGTAAGAAGTTAAGATCAGGAAAAGGACATTCTGCATAGCTATAATAAAAGCAAAATACTGTGGATGCTGGAAATCTGAAATAAAAACAGAAAATGCTGGAAAAACTCAGCAGGTCTGGCAGCATTTGTGGAGAGAAAAACAGAGTTAACAATTTGTGACTGTATGCCTAGTCATCCAGGCTCGAAACATTAACTCTGTTTTTCTCTCCACAGACGTGCCAGACCTGCTGAGATTTTCCAGCATTTTCTGTTTTTATTTCAGCACAGCTACTTTTCTTGTGGTTTAGATCCACAGTCAAGACATAATTTTCTTCTCTCTCACACTTGACGGTAAACCCATATCTTGGTTGAGTCAGGAAGCCGTGCATTTATTTTTAAATTACTCATTCGAAACTAATTCATTAAGCTGTGAGATATTCTGTAATGCAACAGAATAAAGGTTGGTCTTTATTTCAAAGGGGATGGAATATAAAAATAGAGAAGTCTTTTTAAAACTATACAAGACCACACCTAGAATACGGTGAACAGTTTTGATCTCCTTATCTAAGAAATGATATCTGACATTGGAGACAGTCCAGAGAAGGTTCATTAGGTTGATCCTGGGTATGGAATTATTTTCTTATGAGGAGAGGTTGAGTAGATTGGGTCTGTACTCATTGGAGTTTAGAAGAATGAGAGGTGACTTTATTGAAACATATAAGATTCTTAGGGGGATTGATAGGGTAGATGCTGAGAAACTGTTTTCCCTGTTGGGAGAGTCTAGGACCAGAAGGCATAATCTCAGAGTAAGGGGTTACCCATTTAAGACAGAGATAAGGAGGAATTTCTTTCAGAGGGTAGTGAATCTGTTAAATTCTTTATTGCAGAGGGTTATGGAGGCTGGGTCATTAAGTATATTCAAGGCTGAGATAGACAGATTTTTAATCAGTAAGGGAATCAAGGGTTATGTTGAAAAGGCAGGAAAGTGGAGTTGAGGATTATCAGATTAGCCATGATCTCATTAAATGGTGGAGCAGACTGAATGGGCCGAATGGCCTACTTCTGCTTCCATGTCTTATGGTCGTATGGCCCAATATGGTCCTTGGAGGAAGCATTTCCGATTTTGTGCACTGTCGGCAACAAATGTCTAATGCAGATGGTGTGCTTTCTTTGGGATATAAAGAGGGGAGATGAATATACACAACTTCTAGCAGTTGATTCCAGAAAACCAACAGCAATGACCAATCAGCAATTAATCTTCACCTCGCGACAGGCAAGGAACAGTGCAAAAATACTTTTTAAAAGTTTTGCTTCAAAATGTGGCTGCAGAAATTCAAGTGCTTTTGTTTAACTCTCCACGATATACACACAGAGTGCATAATTTCATGCATTGACCCTATAATACACATACTAGAAAATAAAATATCTACTGTCATAGTGTTCCCTTACTACCCATGATCAAAATTATTTTTGTATGTGAGGTGTGTGTATTCTTACCTCAAGAGTGGTTGACCCAATTTAATTAATACCAGCAGAATGCCACTTTGTGAGTTTTACAATAAGGAAGATTATTTATTATCCCCCACTTACCCCAGAGATTTAAAACCGTGACATCTCACTCATTCAACTCATGCTCACTATTGCTCACACAAAAATTAGATACAGATGAAGAAAGAAACTGTACAATTACAATTTGGGATTATTTTAGCACCTTTAGTAGCAGAACTGTAATTTCTTGGATGAGTTGATGCTTTGGCTGGAGTGAAGGTCATGAAAAGCAGAGGATTCTCAGTAAGCTGTGAGGCTTCTCATGGTTACATTGGCAGGAGGTTCATTCTCAAGAGAACTTGAAGTTGGAACAGGTTAAAGAGAGCCCTTCTCCCACTTTCAAGGTATTGCTGTTTATTACCTTGGCTGGTTAATTGGTTGCAGTGGGCTTTCTGCTGGTCTCCCTGTAAGCTTCTGATGTTATTTTAAAAACAGGTAACAACCTGGCTGTCTTACCCACGTGACCTGTTACAAGTCCAAAGTCCTTTTCCAAATAAGGTGATGTGTTAGGCCAATAGGCATCCTGTGTTGTGGCTTTTCACATCTCGATAGTTTGAAAGAGCCAAGGTTTTGTATTTGGAATGGGATGGAGGGCAAGTGGTGTGGTTACAACACAATGAAAAGTCATTGGGTACTATTTCACATTTTCTAACACCCATTGAGTTTTGATGTCTCCTTTGTCCTTGGTGAAACATGGAGATGAGCTGTCTGCAAACCCCATTGTCTATAGGTTTTGGTCCATCCTTAAACAATGAGATGTGTGAATTTCACAAGTGGCTATGAGGTCCCTTCACTCAGGTCCATATTTAATCAGGTATTGGCCACAGACTCTATTGTCTACATTTCAAATGCCAAAAGTCACATGTTATGTTGCGGCCATCTTAACAGCTTTTGTGTTCACTTTTTAAAGTATAGGTTTAAAATTAGTAATATCTTCATGTTGGTACTGGGTACGACATATTTCTTGGCATATCCAGACCTCCATGGGCCTAGAATTACATAGAATTTACAGCGTAGAAACTGGACATTTGGCCTAGTTGGTCTTTCCTGGTGCCTATGCATGGAGCCTCTGAATCCTTCCTACTTCAGTTAACCTTATTGACATAGCAGTGGTGAAGGGACAACAATTAGCCTCTGTATCCATGGATGAGGGAAAAGCTTTGATGCCATTTTGTGCATTTTATAAATGTTCAATGCACACAGGTGGATTTTAGGGGCAGACAGAACAGACTTGACTGTAATGTCCCTATTGCTGAATAAGCTGCCAATGTTGCCTGTCTCAATATGAAGGATTGCCACGTGGGCAAAGTGTGAGGGAATTGTGGCGCTTATAATTGATCATCATCTTGAACAAAGAATCTAAGAAAGCTGGGGAGCAATTTGGAAAAATATATCATAGTCACTGACAAGTCAGTTTTCATTTCTCTGCAAACGTGTTACAATGACATATGTAAATCTCATTTAAATTAACAATTTGAACATGGCTGCATGTTTAAAATAGAAATAGCCCATAACTCATTTTCCTCTCTAAGCAACAAAAAAGCTTGACTTTCTCCTGAAATCAGTGCCCTTTTAAAACCTAAAGAGAGGTTGTCAACATCACATGTTTGTCAGATGCATGCCAGCTGCCTAAATTTGCAGTAAATAGCACATTTCTGGGCACACAATGTCAAGAAGATCATAAAAGTAGTGTCAACATTAAGAATTTGGAGGTACTCATTGTATGTTTGGTTAAGCATCCCTATCTGCAAAAAAAAAATCAAAAGAAATAGAGGAATGCTATTGTCAAATATAAAGTGAATGTTCAACAAGGAGAGTGCTAGGAAAGAGAAGGAAATTAGACAGAGAGTGAAGGAAAGAAAAGAGAGATTGAGATAGGGGTGAAAAAAATTATCAGATTTGAACCAAGTTCAATTTTTATTAAAAGTATTATTGTTGGCTATAGGGAAAACATTCATTCTGCCAAGTTCAGTTATTTCAAGAAAGTGGACATTTGCCTATCATGATAGCAAACGATTACATCGTAATAGTTATGGGGATATGAGTGATTCATTTTCTCTAAGGCAAGCAATTTACAGGCACCAAATTGTGTGCAAAAGACTCACTACTGAATCCAGTTTTCAACCAGGTTTACTCAGATCTTTGACAGAGATAACCTCTTTCTCCTACACACATAGACGTGATCTGTATTAATTTTAGTTGAATCTGTTAGACACTTGTCTGCATGGACAAAAACAAGATCAATGATATTAAATATATATGTGATGCGGGTTTATCAAAGGCATCCATGCTATGAGCAAGGGGTCAAGGTTTGCACATATAGTTTTGCAGGAACACAAAGTGAAACTGAGTGCACTGCAAAAATTGATTATTCTTTTTGAAAATTGAAAGCATTATTCATAACTGGTTCTTACCCCCATCATTAGGTCTAAAATCACTGACTAAGAAATAATGTATTATATTTCATGTTTTCAAATCAAATGTATAGAAGACAGACTGTTCCTATGTTGAGTACACAGCCAACCATGATGACAGATAAACAATACACAGGGAAATTTTAAAACTTCAAAGTGTGTTGTGGATTTGCTGCTAATGTGCTCCAATTTTACCATGGCAGCTTGAGAATTTGAAAAATCTGGAAGTAAAATACTGGTTACAAAAGAAGTGACTTTAAAGCTGTTGCATATAAACCCAACAGATTCACTAAGATTGTTGAGGGAAGGAAACCTGCCATCCTCACCTGGCCTGGCATATTTGTGACTGCAATCCCACGCTAAAGTTGTTGGTTTTTAACTCATCTGAAGTAGCCACTTCATTGTATCAAATCATTACAATGAAGAACATCAAACAAATCACTTAGCTGTGATCTAGATATTGAATCAGGATGTGATGAATGCTCACTCAGCCATGGGCACAGCATCACTTTCAAATTTCCACCAAGTCATGCCACTCTGTCTGGAACATACATGATTGTTGTTGGGATATAATCTTGGAACTTCCTGCCTGATGGAATTTTTGAAGCACCTTCACCATATGGACAGTTGTGGATCAAGGTAGACACCTAGTACCAGGCTCCCAGGAACCAGGAATGGGCAATATAAATGCTGGTCTTGCCAGCGATGCCAAAATCCAGAGAATGAGGTAAAAAAAAATCAAAGATCAACATATGCCCAAGAGTCTATCTTATCCATCTTAAATTAATGAGCCAACATTGTCTATTATTTTTCAATTATTTTCAATTAGTTCTAATGATTCTGCCAATGTCCTTTAAGCCATAATCTGTGCAGTTGAGCACCAAAATTGAACTGTGAAAATTTGTCTCTTTTAGCCATTCATGGGTACATGGAAGTTTGAACTCCGAAGGAGGCCTTTTGGCAAATTCTGCCTGTGTGATTGCTGGTTACACATTGGAGTTATTGATTTCTTTGATATATTTCTCCTTCAAGCATTTATCTAATTGTCTTTTAAAAGCTGTGCCTGTTTGTGCTTCAAATACTTGTGATGATGAGCATTTCATATCCCAATGACCTCTTAAGTGAAAAAACAATTCTCCTAACTTCAGCTTTAAGATTCTATTGCTAATCCTAAATATATGTCCTTTTGTTACTGATTCACCAACCATGAATATCCTCTCAAAGTCTTTCGACATTTCTAATAATCCCTCTTTAGCCTTCTTTGTTCCACGAAATACAGTTTTACCTTTTCAAACTCTCATTATAACTGTATCCTTTAATCCCTGACATCATCCTACAATATGGGTGGTTAACTCTGTAAAAACTATTCCAAATGTGGCTAAAAAATGCCATGTGCAGATTGAACATCACTTCCTTTCTTTAATATTCAATGCTTATGCTTTTGAACATCTGTATTTCTGCACTCCCAACACTGTCTAACCCTCTTTTACAAATATTTTACAGAACAGGAAATATTTCCATTTTCTGTTCTTTTAGCCAAAGCATTCTCCATATTCATTTATGTTGAATTACATCTGTCTAACATCTGTTCATTCTGCTAAGACATTGGGTGGTATCATCCATTCTGGAATATAAATTGGTTGGCGGGAGTGGAAACCAGGGTGATTTTCACTCAGGGGCAGGACAGCTGGTCACACGTGAACTTGTGCTGTTCGGCTTATTATATATGCATGCGTGAGGAGTACGGTGAATATCACTGTGGGGAAGGCAGAAAGTAATCCTTCCCGCTATTAACTCATGGGGTTGAAAGTCCTACTGCCATATTTAAAGGGCACCCAGACAGCCATTCACTTAGTGTAAGCCAGGAGTGTCAGTCTGGCTTTTCTTCTGGAGGGGGCGACCTACTGCAGGTAACAGAATGTAGCAGAGCAGACAATGTGTGGCCCCATGGTTAGCAAAGCCTCCCGCCAGATTCTCCTCCAGGCCATCCAGGAAAGGCGGGAGGTGCTGTTTCCCAGGGATGGCAGCAGGAGGCCCTCCCGTCCGACCACGGCGGCCTGGATGGAAGTCGCAGCGGAGGTTAGCACCCTTGGGGCCCACAGGAGAACTGCTCATCGGTGTTGAAAAAGGATAAATGATCTGCTGCACTCTACCAGGGTAAGGGGCACCATTTACTCAATGCAAAGTGACACTCATAAGGAAATCAGGCAGTGTATGTGTGCAAGTGCACAGGGATGTCAGACAGGAGTTTGGGTTGCAAGACTCAACAGTAGATGGGATATGTGTACTGAATGTGTGGCAGCCACTTCGTGCTGCCAACGTTCTATCAGTTGCAGGGCATTCTGCTTGTTAATCCCTTATTGGGGAGGACTCAGGAGCTGGCATAGACATGCATGCTCCTAAACTGCTCCTGCACTCTTTGTGATGACAATCAATCCTTTTGTCTTTCTGCAGGACAAAAATGCTCACAACGGGAGGGAGCAGGTGAAGACTGGTGTTGGCCTTTCAGATGTTAGAATCCTAAGCACCTTCGCAGAAATAGCCGGCGAAGAGTGGAACCATGTCCCCGAAGCCAAGATAGGATTCCCCCAGCAAGCAAGTGAGGATGCCCCCAGTTGTCAGATGTGCCGATAGAGTAAGACATAGATAAGGAAGTCTGCTTAGGCATCGACTAAATCTTTCTCTCCTCCATTCCAGGTACCAGCAAGAAAAGGGGGAGGCAAAGAAGGGAGACCACCCACAGCTCCAGCTCCAAATTCTGATACCTCAGAGTTTGTACCTTCATGGCATTCATTTCTCCCTCCCTCCACCAATACAGAGACATTCACCTTGGTGGGTTCAAGCTCCAGAGTAGGCTTGGGGTCACAATCTGGTGACCACCTCGCTGACACAAATCCACAGCTGGCGGAGGAATTGACAGCCGAGGTCTCTGACACTCGGAGAACTGCTGGAGACCAGGCCACTGCTGAGCCCCATGCTGACGACAAGCCTCTGGACTCAGCCATAAGAGACACGTTGAAGATACAGGGAAAGGCAGGGGAATATCAGGCAGAAATTGCACCCACAGGGAGGAGAGGTGTCAGCAATTCACCTTGGGGGCTTCATCCCAGGACACTCCAAGAGTTGCCTCACAGCTCCACCGCCCATCTTCCAGGGTCTCCATCACCTCCAGCAGATCAGGCCGAGAAGAGTACAACTGTATTTGTGCAGGAGACCTTTAGCACGCTAGGGGCCTCTAGGCCTTGAGCCACCAGATGACGCCTTCAAGTCATCACAGGCAACAGGGCATAGCAGTCAGCAGACTGTTTCCATCTCAGCTGTGGATGTTGGGGCTGCACCTAGACATAGTAATAAGAAAAGAAAGATAAACAAGTTTTGAAGACACACATGGCATAGGGTGTACAACAATTGCATATAGTTTTGGCACTTGTAAATATATGTTCACTTGCACTGTTTGGAAGTGTCCTGGTTTCTCATCTTGCTGCTAGTTGCTACAATGATCATGGACATTTAAGGGCGTGGGACTTGGTGTCCCATCAGAGCCCAATTAAGTCCTCCGATAGAGTCCCTTCTCTCGCGTTATCAACATTCTGATCACTGAATACCCTGACACGAGGATGCTTAAGCACTGGCCATCATTTATGAGTGTATGGCTTAGGAATTCATTGTTCCACCCATTACTTCAAGCTCATCAAATTCGGAACTCTGAGAATGCTGCCTATGCAGAGTGTGCAACGAAGTCATTACTGCTGCTGTTGCCCTGATATGTGCAAGTGAGTCTCAGTGAGTGTCAAGGAACACTGTAGATAGAGTTTGATGATTAAAAGACTGAAGCTCTCCACTGTGGTCTGAACATTAGTAAGCTGTAGGCTTCCTTAGATGTTAGGTGAATGATGGGGTGTGCATGTCCAATCGACCCTGGCTGCCCTTGTTCAATTGTCATTTTGAGCTAACATGCAGGAGGCTGCAAGGATGCACAGGGAAAGTTGTCTTTGACTGCAAGAGAGATTGAATGTAGGATTAAAGAGGCATGTGTGCAGCTGACTGCAGTCTTTGTGAGACCTCTCATGGAGAATTGTTTGGCCTGCTCGTCTCCTTATCAAGGGTAGGACTAGGCCTCGCAAAAGGGATTACAACCAAAGTGCATCGGTCATCATTGAAGGACTGGGTTATTATCCCAGCAGGTGAGCGTGGTTAGAATGGGCCTGTGTGCAGCACTCTGCAGAGGACTGTGAGGCTACCTATGTGAAGCATCAATAGTTCTTACAGGGTTCTGCAGGGACCATGCAGGAAACTTGTTTAACTTGAGTATTGGAGCACAGTCTCACAGTGATAGTAAGGCCATCTAGGACTGCAATTTGTAGGAGTCTCTACAGTTGGAGGCTCACGAGTTGTTGGTTATCAACACCTCATAGTGCAGGTGAGGCACTGTCATTGAGTGCACTTCAAAGGAGCCTCTAAACTTTTCAGAATGATAATGATGTTGTTAAGAAACACAAATACTTTCCTTAATTTAAATTAGCAATTGGAGATCGGGAACTTGGGGCTCCTGAGCCTGTGGTAGTGGGAATGGCCGTACATGCAGCGTTTGTGCCTTTTTACGGTCATTAGGCCGGGAACCGGCCTTGCGCACTGGCGCAAAAGGAAAAGAAGCAAAGAAGCGAAATGATGCAAAACTGCAGGTCAGGTGACCTGAAATGGAGCGCCATTTGAGGAGGTTGTCCCAGGGAACAAGAAACGGGGATGGGAACAGGGAGAAGTTCCAGAAGAAAGTTCCAGGCAGGGACAAAGACAGGGATCAGAAAGAGGTCTAGGATCGATTGGGAGAGGAAGAGGTGTCAGGATGGGGTGAGGTTGGGAAGGGGTGAATGAAGGTTTTGGGAGGGAGGTTGGGGGGGGGGTGGTTGGGAGTATGAGGGGAGGAAGGAGTGTGGAGAAAGGAGGGTGTAAGGCTGGAGGATGAAGTAGGGGTGGGGGAAGGATTGTGGAAGGGGTAAGGCTTGAGGAAGAAGTAAAGCTGGAGGAAGATGTCAGGGCATTTGAAGGAGTCAGGAAGGAGGAAGGACTAAGCAGGGCTGGAGTCTGCATGGGGAGGATTAAGGGCGGGGGGTGAAAGGTGTTCCAATAGGAGAAGGGGTTCTGAGGGGGAAGAGGTTCCAAGGCGGGATGGGGTCCATAGAGGGAGATGTCCAGGTGAAAATGCAAGGGAGGGCTCTGATGAGTCCATGACTGTCTCCTGGGGAGCAAATTGGGGGTGGGCTTGGAATGAGGGAATGGTGAGAATGACCAAGGGCAGAGTGAGGCGGTAGGGTGGGAGTGAGAGGGTTCGACGGTAGTGGTAGAAGGGACGGCGAGGGTGGTTGGTGGGGACTCGGAGGCAGACACAGATCCTGGGGTGGCAAAGCAGGAAGTAGGGGACGTTAATGTGGATGGGGGTGGGATTTTCAGGAAGGTAGGGAACATGCACTTTCACCTGAACATCCCGGAAGGAAAAGGGTTGTGGCTGATAGGTCACGGAAGGGAGGTGGAAGGTGATGCTGGGGGGGAGGGGGGGCGGCGGTGGTCAACAGTGATGGGGGAAAGGAAATGGGTGACTGGGGGAGCGCATGAAAAGCTGAATTACGACCATGCTGTTTAAATCAAAAGTGAAATGAGAGTCATGGTGGGCGAGATCAGGTGCTGCAAGGGAATGTGATCAGTGGGTGGGAGGAGGTGCAGGTCAGCTCAGATAGACAACTGAAAGCGAATCCCAGCAGGCAGCACTGAAAATGCTTAGGACAGTGAGATGAGTGTGATACAGGAAGGATCTGCGTGCGTGGGAGAATGCTCGCATGAGGCTCCGAAAGGCCCTGCCACACAAACACTGCTCCCTTCAGAATTACTGGCTGGCCAGCTGCTCCCTCTGTGGTGACAGGGGATGAGGGAGAGTACAGCCCCTGAGATTACTGAGCAATGGGGGGCGTCTAGCTGCCACTCCTCCTCCCTTTGGGTAACCTGGCCGGACCCCTTAAGTAAAGTAGCACCTGGAGGGACGTCAAGGTGCCCCTTTTCACTCCCACATTACCATTGCAGGAACTCATCCATGGCTTGCGCGATGGAGTGCAGGTCTGTACTCATCTCCCTGGTGTCAGCCATCATTCCCACAGAGACCTCCATAAGTCCACATGTGTGCACCACTTCATCAGAGCGCAGGCGGACAAACTCCTCCGACTTGTGTGCCACTGAAGGCTTCCAACAGTTCTGCGTGATGTTCCCCCACCTTCTGCTTACTCCAGGATGAGTTGGAAGGCCAAATCCAGAGGCTTGTCACCTGACTCGGGCCTCACAGATGCCTCTTCCTCAGCAGTCCTCCTAGTGCCAGGGAGCTCAGCCGAACCTGCCTCTTCCTACTGCAGTGACCACCAGATTGTGAACCCGAGCCTCCTCTAGATCCAGGTCCAACCGAGGTATGTGTCTATGCACTGGTGCAGGGTGTGGGTAAGTGCTGTGACTTCCAGGGTCTTCCAGACTGCTTATTTCCAGCTCTTCAATGGAGGAGGTGTCCTCTTGGCTGGAGGTGAGGGCCTGGATGGAGCTGAGGGACTGGCTGGCTGAGGGTGTCGGTCGCTTGGCAGAGCTCCCTGTGAACCAAAGTATAGATAATTAGTGCACGGCAGCACAGTCAAGAGCAGGGGACAGAGCACGCAGTTGCGTTGAGAGAGGGATGAAACGGTGCAGGATCCTCACAAGGGTGTTGCCGGCAACCTCACCGTCGCTGCAGGCACGGTCCATGTCCTCACCAGTCAGTGCGATGGCACATTCCTCAAAGTGAGTGAGGGGCTTAATGTGAGCCACTCCACTCCAGATCTGGGACCTCTTCCTGCTGATATGAGCCAGCTTCTCCTGCATGGAAACAGATGGCGAGAATGTGAGCAGGACACATGGCAGTGTTTGGAATGTTTGTGTGGAGAGATGAGCCATGGACAGGATGAGGATGTGAGTTCAAGAGGTTATGAGCTTGATGGAGATGTGAGGGTGTGTGTGAGAGTTATTGGTGTTGTCCCCTGAGGTGTGCGATTCCTTTTGATGTGAAAAAAAGATGGACCAGCTAGTTATGAACTTCAGGAAAAAGCCAGTTAGTAATATTGTTCCTGTGAAGATTCATGATGTGGACATTGAAATAGTTACTAACTCCAAGTGTCCAGGTGTCAAAGGACCATCGTCCATCTTGTTTTCATTCAGTTTAAGAGAATTGTTGTTGCACCATTTTACAAACTTCTCCACTGAGCTCCTGTAGTTTACTTTAATCAAGGATATCCAATACTGATTTGTAAAGGGGGAATCATGCTTGTTCAATTTGATGAGATTCCTGGGCAACAGAAAAACAGTGAATATGACAAAAAGTCACGAAATTAGGAGCCATGTCAAACTGAGAAAGAATGGCCAAAATCTTCCCCTCCCACTTGCAGCAGGAAACTTGATGGGCAGGGGAACATAATTTGTCAGGAGACCAAAAATCAGTTTCCCAACGGTGGGATGAACTTTTACAATTATGTTTTTTGGACTTTAAAGGAGTGTTGGAAAGCCTTTTTGCATGCATTAGCATGTTGAATTTGGAGGGAACAGTGTATAGATGTGGTGGCCGAGGGACACTTGCAATTAAACCACTTCAGAAAATTAAAACCCTTTCGAGTAGATCCCTCAATCATGGAAGTCTTCTATATGGCTGTGGTTGAGAGTGCTACCCTTTTTGGCTGTCTCTCCTGGTACTTCTGCCTTAGCAAGGTAGACATTTTAAGGGTGCAGAGATTATTGAACCAGCCAGGAATGGTCTTTGATGAGCAGATCTTCCTTGACGAAATCTGCTCTCAAAGAATTTTGATAAAAGTAAAAAGTGTCATGAGCAATGAGAGTCACACTTTGTCTTGTATTACTGCTGGGTGTGTTCAGGGAAAAGGTTACAGTGCCTCAGATGCAGGACAAAGCAGTTCTTGAGCTTGATTGTGCCCTTCTTCATAAGAACTCATAAGAAGAGTTTGATAAATGGATGAGGACACGCATTCATGATGGGACTCACTGACTGATTATTTTAATGCATTGGAACAGCTTTTAATACATATTAGGCCTCTGTGATAGGATAATTTTCCTTTTCTTTATTGTTACTATTCATTTATATGTAATTTTTAATGAAAAAGTTATGTACCCAAAATGAATTTCTGTATGGACAATAAATTAAAATTGAATTGAATTGAAATTGAATTGAATCAGCTTATAATTTTTGTTTACTAATTTAAAAAAAATCTTTTGTGGTGTCTGAGCGTTGTTGGCTAGGCCAGCATTTATTGCCCATCTCTAACTGCACTTGAGAAGGCGATGGTGAGCCAATGGTTTCTGTTTTTAAGGTCTCTTTTAGCTCTGAGTTTATAATTGATTAAAATTCTTACCTAGGTTGTACATTTAGTTTCTGTGTAATTACCTACTGTATGATTTGCAACATTAAAATTCCAGATTTAGTTATTATGATTCTTTGTCATGTCAGACTGTGGCAGTGTAATAGTTAATATGATCAATGACCTTTCACAGCTCCTTGTTGCACCACCATATGGAGCTATACCACCAGGTGAAGACCCTTCGCAAACCCAGCCACCAAGAACTCTGCCCTCTCCATTGAAGATCTCCAGCTACAGGTTTAATGACATTTAATAAACATTTAATTACATAGCTTAATTTAATTTACTTATAATAGATACACACCTGTGGTTTCCTGTTTACTGCTGGCCCTTTCCCAGAGTTTTTTTTGTGTCTGCTGCAGATATTGTTTCTGGCCGCATTCAAACCTGCTCCAATTCTTAGAAAGCACAAAGTGCTGGAAAAACTCATCAGGTCTGGCAGCATCTGTGGGGAGAGTTAATGTTTCATGTCCATCGAGAAGAAGAAGAGAAGAAGAGCCACACTGGGGGCAAAATGTTAACTCTGTTCCTCTCTCCGCAGATGCTGCCAGACCTGCTGAAATTTTCCAGCACTTTCTGTTTTTATTTCAGATCTCCATCATCTGCAGTATTTTGCTTTCATTTTTGTGCCCCGTCCTTAAACATTTTTTTCAGTCTGTTTCAGGCATTACCCGTCAGTCTTGCCCAGGTTTCCAGTTTCACTTATTGCAGCTTTTATTGCCACTGCCTCAAAAAATTTGTCCTGCCCCTGCTTCTCCTATTTGGCAGCTTTGCAGCACGGCTCCAGAGGATGGAAGCTTGGGTGGGTTGTGGGTTGGGTGGAACATCAGCTGAGGATATAAGAAATGGGAGAGTAAAGAAAACTGCAGTTGCAGTAATATGTTACGTTGAGGGGATAGAAAATGAGGGGGTAAGAGTAGGGGATATATGATGGGGAGGGGAGTGGAAGGCAGCAGATGTGGAATGGAGGAGGAGTCAAATTCATGTTTTGGTGCAAACGTAAAGGGCGAGTTAATGATCGGTGAGAGAAGGGAATGGAGAGATTAGGAGCCTATGAGGTGACAAAAGTGTGACAGGTTATGAGAAACACCACATGGGCAGGGCATGATTTGAAAGAAAAACAAGAAGAACAATGTGTTTATGTAATATCTTTTAGCATAATAAATTGTTCCAAGTTCTTCACAGGAGTGTTATGATGCAGAATTTGACATCAAGGTACATAATGTGATATTAGGGCAGATGGCCAAATTCTTGGTCACTATGTAGGTTTTAATGAGTGTCTTAAAGGAGGAAAGCAAGTAAAGGGGAGGGGGAAATTCCAGAGCTTAGGGCCTAGGTAGCTGAAGGCACATCCACCATTGATAGAGCAATTAAAATTGGGGATGGTCAAGAGACCAGAATTAGATGAACACAGATATCCAGAGGGTTGTGGGGCTAGAGGAGATTAGAAAAAAAGAGATGGGCAAAGCCATGGAGGGATTTCAAAACAAGGATGAGGGTTTAAGATGTCAAGAAAGTGGCCAGTCATGTCTGAAGGGGTGGAAGCTGAATCATTGGGGATTATCAAAACATTTTACTTCCTTGTAATATTAGCTAAAACCATATGAAAAAAATTGCTAACATGAAAAATTAAACAAACCACATAGCAGTTGTGCAAATATTATTCTGAGATTCAAAAATACAAGTCATGAGGAACATGATCCAGTTTGTTAAACTGTAGAAAGATATGGTTAACATAA
Source organism: Carcharodon carcharias (assembly GCF_017639515.1). Lineage (NCBI taxonomy): Eukaryota > Metazoa > Chordata > Chondrichthyes > Lamniformes > Lamnidae > Carcharodon > Carcharodon carcharias. Next base: position 24,650,072 of record NC_054475.1, read on the forward strand.
AACAAGGAATTCTGCAAGTTTCAAGTAGGACTTTTTCATCCATAGACTGAATAGATATGCTGCTAAGTAAGTTCATGCTATGTCAATTAAAACACTTTAAAATGTAATGAGACAAATATTCGGCAACAAATTGAATTGATGTGCATGCCTAATGTATGCACAGACAAATACCTAATTGAATAATACTGCAATGTCATCCATGGAAGGCATCTAGTCAAAATGGATTGATTTAGATTATAATAGATTGCTATCTTGGAGTTTATGCACAGTTACCTTCGTGGATCATGAAGAAGCATCAATTTCTTTTACTTCTTAAAAGTTTCACCTGTAGGTATTCACTGGCCTCAGGACATTGGGCTGAATTTTCCTCCTCCAGATGGGTAACAGGAGTGGGAAAAATTCCTGGCTTTGTGTGTGCCCGCCTCAGGAAAAAGTGTCTCTGGAGGCGTGATCTTAATTGCCATGTGGCAGATGCAAGCTGAAATTAGGCCAGCCAACCCTGGATATGCTTCGGAGGCAGAGGTGGGCCCAAATTAGGAGGCGGGCTTTTCATGACTCAGACCATGTAAAGGGTGATGTTACAAGTCATTCACTGTGACAGGAAGGAAGCTGTGAAGGGGTTGCAAGGTTGCAAGGGAGGAGACTTTATTACAGTTATCATGTGAGAATAACTGTTGGCCAACTGTTTATTATTACTGTAAGAGATAGCCCAGCCTTCCATAGGAAACTTTAGACACTGAAGTCTGCCTGTTACAAATGTGTAAGGCATGTCCACGTCAGCTGATATCCACTGTTTGCAAAGATCCACCACAGCCGGTCTCGTAGATGCCAGCATCGTTGCAGATACAGCATGTTACGATACTGTACAGCAAGCGAAATGGGCATGGCAACTCAGGGGCTGGTATCAGGACCCCTCATGCAGCTCCCTCATGTCCAGCCAAATGCCATTTCATTGGTCATATTTTCAAGTGCCTCGCCCATAAATGTGACATCAGCACACTGTTCTAACAGGTGTGTGTGACTCCAAAGGAGTATTCCAGCAGAGTCCCTATAAGCTCCAGGCCACATCATGACTTTCTGGGATGCTCTCACACAAGAACTGCACATCCAACCCTTAAACAGATCCCACCCCAACAACATAAGTCTGTGCACTACTCAAGAAGAAGGTCCAGCAGATGGTTTAAATGGCCTGGCTGGTTTGTAACTGCTGCATGTGCGCTTTGCACTCTGCTCCCTTTCACACAGCCAATGTCAGAAATTCTGAGAATGTGGGTGGATCTTTTGGATCCATGTTCAGACCTGTCAATTTGTACCCTCCATGGAGTTCCTCGACTATGTGAAAATCCAGCCCATTAAGTCCATTGTAGACCAAGTCTTGTTAGAAAAAATGAATTCAAGGGATTGAATGGATTTTTTCAATCCGTCCTTATCGCATATTATTGTCAACATAATACACAAAGGGAAACAATGAAATACTCCAGTTTATTTCACTGCAAAAGCTGACAGTTGGGAAGGCTGAAGTCACTGTTGTAAGCTCTTGCCAGAAGTTCAATTTTCTTACTGATAATTCCTTTCCCTTCCCAAGGCACTGATTAAGGCTGAACTAGATAACTCTAAAATTGGCAGATATAGAAACAAAAAAACTGCGGATGCTGGAAATCCAAAACAAAAACAGAATTACCTGGAAAAACTCAGCAGGTCTGGCAGCATCGGCGGAGAAGAAAAGAGTTGACGTTTCGAGTCCTCATGACCCTTTGGCAGAACAGAGTCAACTCTTTTCTTCTCCGCCGATGCTGCCAGACCTGCTGAGTTTTTCCAGGTAATTCTGTTTTTGTTCTAAAATTGGCATCCTGTTTGGCCCACAACTGATCTCCAAACCTCAAATGACATTTGATAAGGTTCTATTAAAAAGATTACTGGTGGAATTTTCCACTTCCGCCAGTGGCAGGAATCATGGCGGCGGGGTAGGGGGACTAAATTTGCCATGATTGGAAAAGTCTGTTTCCTGCCGACGGTAAATTAGTTTGGAATTTTGTTCCACCGACTTTGATGGCGGGTTGCATTTCCCATTGATCCATGTTGGGAACCAGATTTGCATTCATTTGCATCTCATTAATACTCATTAAAAGGCCAACGTGCCGGAATTATGTTCCCCCTCCAAATTAAGTCCGCTGCCAGTGGCTAATTAGACAGGTTTGTCTCACAACTGTATATAAGTGGCACATACCTGGCGAGCTGCACTTCATCAACAACTTGGAGGTCAGTAGATACTGCTTTCACCTTCCTTTAAGATCGTAACAGTGAAACATCAAGTACCAGTAGCACAAACTATACCAAGGCTAGACATGGGAGGCAAGACCAGTGGGGAGGGGTGAGGCAGAGGTAGGATTGTGGGGTGGTGGGGAGCACGAGAGGGGAGGGGTGAGACAAAGGCAGGGTTGGGGGTGGGTGAGGAACATGAGAGGGGAGGGATGAGACAGAGGCAGGATTGGGAAGGGGGAACACGAGAGGGGAAGGGTCTCACGGCATGTAGAAGCAGTTCAGCCAAACAACTTTGAGCCAATTGAACGGGTACCCTATAAGTGTCCTGGTCAAACTGTGGAGAGAATGGTTCAGCTGAGTGCTGGACTTAAGGATCTGATACACAATGAATGATTTTGGCTCCTTTACTAATGTTGCACATTTAGGCGAGATTCCATTAAGTCTAGATGCTGCAGTGCATTTGGCCTTAATTGGCGTCTAATCCTTACAGAGGCATGTGAGAGTGGATGTATGGTCAGGCGATCAAGGGCCACGGCTACTGTATAGAAGCAGCATGGCCCCTACAAGCCTCAATGTTCCCAGTGTGCTGGTCATGGCAGTCAAGGCACCATGCTTGCAGTCATGCATATGTACAAGGATTGGGTATCAATATTTATTGTCAAGGCCACTGGAGGACAGCTATCAGAAGCCTGACTGTGGGTTATATGATATCGGCCATTTGAGTCTAATTAAGACCCTCATTGTGAATGTGCATTCACGTCTGAGGGGAATGCTCAGCCATCTGTCGCCCCCAGGATGATATCATCCTGCAAGGAGTGGCCTGGGTATGTCATGTACAGTCTGAGGGCAGATCAAGGGCTAGAGACTGGATTCTTGCCTTGTATATAGAGGGAGACCATTCATAACACTGTCTTGTTGATTGCTATGATTAGAATGTGGAGCAGAAGGGCTCCCCGCTGATTGACACAGCTCAAGGAAGGCCATCACTCTGATGTTCAAAAGTCAGCGGGGTCCCAGGAAGAACCAGATGCCGATTAGGAGCAGCCAAATCTGAAAGGACATTTAGCGCAGCCAAGCGTTTACAGAGGTTGAGCTCATACTTAGATAACAGCGAAAGACGGTGCCACAAGTGCCTTCGCTTGTCTAGGGATGTGGTAGCTCATATTTGCCGCATTCTCCATGAGGAACATATGTCACAAGGATTGGGGGGCATCCAATGCCGGTTGCTCTGAAGGTTACCGCTGCACTGAACTTATTTGCCTACAGATCCTTCCGGGGCTCCACTGGGGACCTTTGCCGAATCTCACAATCTGTGACACACAAATGCACAAGGGAGGTGATGGATGCCCTTTTCAGTAAAGCTCACAATCACGGAAATTTCCACATTCATGAAGCAAGCCAGGCTGCCAGAGCTGTTGGATTCATAGCAATTTCAGTTTTCCTGCAATTCCAGGAGGTCATTGACTGCACACCTGTGGCCTTGAAAGCTCCATGGCAGCAGCCTGTGAGATTCATTAATAAAAAAGGATTTCGCTTTCTGAACGTCCAACTCATTTGTGATCACAGAAAGTAGATCCAGCCTGTTTGTGCTAGGGCCAAGGGAGTTCACAAGACGCTTTCATTTTGAATCACGCAAAGATGCCAGAGACACTTGAGGAACCTTGGCACTTAGAGGGTTGGCTCCTCTGTGATAAGGTGTCCCCAAAAACACATGACTAATGGTGCCCGTTTATTGGCCACAGAGTGCATTTGGGGAGAAATACAGTGCTGTATTTTTTTTTTATTCAGTCATGGGATGCGGGCAATGCTGGCTAGCCTAGCATTTATTACCCATTTCTAATTTCCACTGAGGAGTTGGTGGTGAGCTGCCTTCTTGAACCGCTGGAGTCCAAGTGGTGTAGGTGCACCCACAGTGCTATTAGGGATGGAGTTCCAGGATTTTGACTCAGCAACAGTGAAGGATTGGTGATTTATTTCCAAGTCAGGATGTTGAGTGGCTTGGAGGGGAACTTTCTGCTGGTGGTGTTCCCATGTATCTGCTGCCCTTGTCCTCCTAGATGGTCCTGGTCGTGGGTTTGGAAGGTGCTGTCTAAGGAGTGTTGGTGAGTTCCTGCAGTGCATCTTGTAGATGGTACACAATGCTGCTACTGTGCTTTGGTGGTGGAGGGAGTGAATGCCTGTGGATGAGGTGCCAATAAAGTGGGCTACATTGTCCTTGATGGTGTCAATCTTAAGTGTTGTTGGAGCTGCACTCATCCAGGCAAGTGGAGAGCATTCCATCATACACCTGACTTGTGCCTTGTAGATGATGGACAGGCTTTGGGGAGTCAGAAGGTGAGTTACTAGGTGCAGGATTCCTAGCCTCTGATCTACTCTTGTAGCCGCTGTATTTATATGGTCCAGTTCAGTTTCTGGTCAATGGTAACCCCCAGGATGTTGATAATTGAGGATTCAGTGATGGTAATGCCATTGAATGTCAAGGGGTGATGGTTAGATTCTCTCTTTTTGGAGATGGTCATTGTCTGGCACTTGTGTGGCGTGAATGTTACTTGCTACTTGTCAACCCAAACTTGGATATTGTCCAGGTCTTGCTGCATTTGAACTGACTGCTTCAGTATCTGAGAAGTCGCAAATGGTGCTGAACATTGTGCAATCATCAGTGAACATCCTCAATTCTGACCTTATGATGGAAGGAAGGTCATTGATGAAGCAGCTGAAGATGGTTGGGCCTAGGACACTAACCTGCAGAACTCCTGCAGTGATGTCCTGGAACTTAGATGATTGACCACAACAACCACAACCACTTTCCTTTGTGCTAGGTATGACTCCAACCAGCGGAGAGTTTTCCACCTGATTCCCACTGACTCCAGTTTTGCTGGGGCTACTTGATGCCACACTCTGTCAAATGCTGCCTTGAAGTCAAGGGCAGTCACTCTAAGCTCACCTCTGGAGTTCAGCTCTTTTGTCTATGTTTGAACCAAGGCTGTGATGAGGTCAGGAGCTGAGTGACCCTGGCGGAACCCAAACTGAACGTCAGTGAACATTCTGCCAGAAGGTCCTTAATAGAGCAAGCTATTGGCCTCTTAAAGATACTTTTCGATTATTTGGACAGGTCAGGCAGTGCACTCCAATACCCACCAAAGAGAAAGTCCCACATCATTGTTTTTAGCTGTACCCTGCAGAACTTTGTACTGCAAAGGGGGGATGTGTTACCAGATGGCGATATTAAGGAACTAGATGGCTTAGATGAGGATGACTTGGAAGGTGATTACACTAACGAGGGCAAGGATTCAGACGTGACACATGAGGTTGCCATTGTATGGGCATGACACGGCAGATGTACCCATGACAATCTCATCGCTACAAGATTTCAAGAGGAATAAGGCGAAGACAAGTGTTCACAATCAAAGTTATCTTCAAGCTTCGATGCAGCGGATACAGCAAAACCTTCATCTCAGCATTAACATATCAGGAAAGGTCATCAATCTCACAACAATCATGGAAGCAGCATAAGTCACCTTCTGCCTTAATGATGGAGTCATCCATGGAAGACACAGTAACAGTGAGAACATGTGGCAGCTGGAGACCATGATCAGCACTCCATTAGCACACCTCCTTAAGCAACTACACATAGTGCAGCGCTTTCAAACATGGCGTCAACAAGTCAGTGGACATGGCAGCTTTAAAGCGGCTGAAGCACCATTGCACAAATGGATGCACTCATGCCAGTATGACAGCAACTTAGCAAGGCAGCACTAATAGGAAAAATATTAGTCAATGGTTAGCGCTTGACTGTCTCAAGAGAGACCAGCATCCAGACTGCACCATCTCTCCAAATGCCAACTCTCATGGATGAATAATGCAGAGGCCTCTTCCTGCTACTGAGCCCCAATATGCCTTTGAACATCAGGACACAATGATTTGTTGCTCTACATCATGCACCCAAAGTTGCAAGTTATGTTTGCAATGTCCTCACAGAGAGTGGCTCTGCAGGATTTTTGCTTGATTAATTATAAACACATGACCCTGCATTTGCCGAAAGCCTGCCAAGTTCATGTCCTGCATTACCTTGGCATTTGGGAGAAACGTGGCCCAGTCAGTATTGACACAGCAGTTAATGACAACTTCTTCCCTTCATAGGTCCTGCTATGACTCAAGAGATGTGCCAAAGCATCACTTTCGTAGCATTACCGGGCTCGACATTGTCCAGCTCACAAAGGCCAATTCTTTTTGTATACTCTTAGTCAATGAGTGCAAAGTTGTGCAGTGAATTCCACATTGAATTGCATACTGTGCCTTTACAGAAGAATCCTGTAAAGCACGGCTCGGCAGCTGTTCAGGAGCAAAGTAAAATCCTTACAGGTAAGTGGATGGGATCATCAGGATGAACACATGTCTCTGACATCACAAACTCATTTCCCTCTTGCAGATGTTTCTAATGTCACCGAGTGAAACCAGCTTCCATCGTTCAACGTGAAGCATGAGGAGAGTGGGAACTAAGGTATGACAACACTCAGCCTTAAATGGGGAGACAGTAATACGCTGCAGGGAGGCAAGAAAGCCTATGGTATTCGACGATGAATACCACTATTCCCAAAAACTCACCATCATAAAATAAACGCAGTGGCAAAGTATACTTTAAAAAAACAATTCTAATGTTCATTGTGACAAATACTTTTGTCATCCACAAACTACAGATTTCAGTGTGACAGCATCAGGATAATCACTAACCTTGAAGAGCAATTCTCCTGAGGACAAATAATATCTGTCTGAGATCTAAGGGTCACAGGTTTATTGTCCAGTCATCACTGTCACTTATGAAGTGCCTTTGTTAATTTGCAGATTTGCAAATAAAGGCCAATCACTGCGATCAGATTGTGTGAGACTTAATGCAAATGAGGTTCCAGATGGGAGTTCATTGAGGGCAGGAGATGGGGGTTACATTTTTGAACCTTGAATGATCGCGAGGCCATGCATCACATTGATTAGCAATTGAATCCCTGAGACTTGGAGAGGGATAAATGTGAAATATATTTACAGTAGAGAAAAATACCTACAGTGATTAAACACCCGTGCCACCATTGCACATTCAAGGCTTCTTAAATTTTCTTACCCTACTGCTACGTTTAGATGCAGCAGATGTAGAGGCAGCCTGGTGGCTGCTATGTCCTGTTGTTTGAGATGACTTTGGTGGGCATCATCTGGAGGCCTGAGGCCTGGAGGGCCCTGGCCTACAAAGGGTCTGCTGCTCTGGAGCAGGTGTGCTCTCCTTGCTTGATCTGCTAGAGTTCTGGAGTTGGTGGGGTCACTAGCAGAGGTGAGATGGAGCAGAACGAGTTGGAGTGTCCTGGCTGGATGCCCCTCAGGTGTCTGGCTGGTGCTCCTACTCCCTTTGGGTGCACGATAGCCCTGCCCTGACTCCTTGCTGAGAAGGGGCACCTGGAAGGGGATCGAGGTCTCCTGCCCCTCTCTCGCCTAGCCACTGCTGGAATGCACCCACGTCTCTAGCAATGGTTCATAGTTCTGAGCGCAAATCTGGCAGAAACTGCTGGACTTGCATCTCCAAGATGGCTGCCACCCTTCCCATTGAGACTTCGATGTGCTCGAATGCCGGAGCCACAACATTGGCTGGAATGTGGACAGACTCCTCTATCCTTTTTTTTGCAGTCTGCTGATGGCCTCTGACAACTCTGTCTGTTGTTCCCCTGCCTCTCCAACATTTCTCTCAGGGCTGATTCCAGAGGCTCGTCATCAGACTCCGCCTCAGCAGGGGCCTGGTCTCCAGCAGTACTCTGAGTGTCGGAGACCTCGGCTGTCACTGCCCCTGCCTGCTGTGGACCTGTGTCTGTGAGGTGATCACCAGATTGTGAACCCGAGCCTATTCTAGAACTCGGACCCACTGAGGTGTGTGTATCTGCGCTGGTGGAGAGTGCAGGTGAACGCAGTGATGGGTCTTCAACAGATGGTTCTTCGGCATCCTCTCTGAGATGGTCTTGGGTCTGGGGCAGAGGCCCTAGCTGGTGACATCCTTCACCTTTTCTTTATGGTAGCTGAAACAGGGGGAAGAGAGAATTAATGATTGATTAGGTAGGCTCCTACATTATAAGTCACTCAGTCACTGTCCGCTTGTGACTGATATATTACTGGTTTGTTGAGGGAGGCCGATTTTGCCTTCTGCGCAGGAATGATCTCTATCCTCTCCAGCCAGCTCTGCTACCTATTCCTCATGAGTGAAGAGTGTCCTCAACTCTCTGCCCCCCCCCACCCCCCACCACCGGTCTTCGCACTCTCCCTTTTGTTGTAGGAGATCTTGTCTTGCATAAAGACAGATGGATTGCCTGTGAGTGCTATGGATGAAAAAGAAGTTCAGAAGCATGCATGCCTGCGGTGTCTGCTGAGCCCTCTCCAGTGAGGCATTAAGATGCTGTTTGTGCAAGAACGTACATGAGATGGCGAGCTTAAAGTGGCTGGCAGACATTCAGTGCTGATGTCCCATCTGATCGCTGTCTGTGACATCTCTGTGGACTCAGACCCTTAGACTACCTGATGCCCCTATGCGAGTGTGAGTTTGGAGTGAGTAGAAGTTTCACTTACCCTGACGGAGTGCATCAGATCATTCGTCCTTTTCCTGTATTGTTTGTTTCCCATGGGCGCTGACCTCCCCAGGCCGGCATGGTCAGGTAGGAGGACCTCCTGCTTCCATCCCGAGGAAGGAGGAACTCCCACCTTTCCTGGATGGCCTGGAGGACAATCGTCAGGGAGGCCTTGCCGAACTGTGGAGCAGAAGGTTTGGACCTTTTAGGTGCCACGGAGAACCTGAATGACACAACACCTGGCCTGCAGTGCCATTTAAATATGGCAGCAGGACCTTTAAGGCCCTGAGGTAACGGCATGGTGGACGAATCCTTGCCCACCCTACCACATGATTCTGTGAGCTACTTGCTGGTGCATAATTAATGAGCTGAAAAGCTAAAGATTGTGCAGGTCCTTCCGACCTGCCGCCCAGCAGGCATCACACCCACTTTCCCGCCTGCCACTGCACTTAGTCTCCAGAACAGAAAACTCCGTCCCACAAGTTAAACCCAAAGCTGTGGGGACTCCGGGCACAACTCTGATATGGATCAGAAATTGGCGGAAACTTAGGCAATGACAGTTATTGAAATACAGGCATAATGTCCAGGTGGGGGGGAGGGAACGAGCAGAACGCTCATTGTTGGGACCACTAACTTGCATACCACTAACTTGGACTCAGAAACTCAAAGCAGTAAAGTAGAAGTCAGAAGATGTCATGAACTGAGGCAATATTTGACAGGTGACAGTGGCACCCATACCCTCAAATGGTTTTTTTTTAGCATTTTGAGATGCTATATAAAAAATACACCTTTGAAACTGTCCCAAATTCTTTATTGTAAAATGATTGCATACTCACACATCCATTTTACTTCTTCAAACGCTTCAAATTCATATGACAAAAATGTCTTTATTTGAAAAATATTAATCTTCTTTGAAAGAAGGTGCTTTTTACCCCGCATGACAAGAATTCCCAACTACTTTGTCCCTGCAACGTTGCAGGGACCTATGAACAGAATCTCTTTGTGGCAGTAAGGGAATCGTGGTTTTCTTTCTCTTCAATTCTCATTCCTCCCTTGTTTCTGCCTCCTCCTTGTGACACGGTTAGATTAATTTTCTTCCCAGGAGCTCAGAAAAGGTTGCAATACTGAAGCAATTTTCAGTTGCTATGAAATGGCCAGCTTGCATTTCATTTATCACCACCCTGCTGCTGGAAACAATTCAGCCCACACTGAAATTTTGTTTTCTGTAACTGTAAGTTCAGGCAGGGAGCTGGGAGGTGGGGACAGAGGCTGCCTTAGGGGTTTTATAGTGAGCAAAGATGTGACTGTCACATTTAAGTCACAATGATAATTAGAAAGCTCCCTTAGATATAAACAGAAACGTTCAGTGGTCAAGTCCAATTTATGGAAAGAGAGTCCGCAATGAGAAAAATGTGTCACTTGACAAAAAAATGATGGATCGCACCATTCTCACCAGAATATTCCACGGGATAAATTAACCAATGCTTCCAAGATTTCTTTATGAAACAGCTGGTTCTCTTCTAATCGTTAATGAAGCACAAGAGATTTGCACAATAATTGTGCAATTACAATGGAAATGACAATAAAATTATGTTTCAAGGTGATGATTCATCCATCATTGATTTCATGAACAAATTGATGCTGTAATTCTTTGAATCCTTGAATTTTATTCGGCATTAATCATTCACAAAGAAACAAACAGCTACTTATGCCCATCAAATGTATCCTCTAGCGTACAGACAAACAAACAGAATCATTATTACATTGGTTATTGTTTCTAGCATTTTCTCACAGGGCACAGTAAGTACAATAAAGCAGCCAACTTCATAGACTCACTCACTGGGCCTACTATCTCTAAATTTTCTGTATCATTAGCATTCAAGCTTACTTTTCACCCTTTATCTCCCGAAGAAACTGAATCCTTGTTTTGGCAATGGAGCCAATATTGCCCGCCTCATTTCATTGCCAGTTTTCACTGTGAAGTGCTGATACCTGCGGAGAAGAAGCCAGGGTGGTGGAGGGACAGTTTAGCGCTTAGCAAACCCGGGAGTACAGGTATCCCTCGGGCCCCGGGCCAAGTTTTATGATTGAGAGGATGGCTGGTTGTCGGCTGGCAGCTCTGGGGCACCAGGCCACAGGCAGGAGCAGAGAGAAAGGACAGAGAAACAGTGGATTGTGGGGGTGGACACCATGGGGTCGCTCAGAGGCATCACAGACGAGGGAAAAGATTTAAAGATCAGCTTGGAAGGATGGGGGAGAATGCAGCAAAGGCAAAAATAATGCTGAACTCTTCTGTATAATAAAAAGAGCTGTTGACATTCTACAAAAATAGTGCAGAGGTAATATTCAGATAATTATTGTTACAGTTAGAAAGAAGATCATGGGTGCGAATGGTGTGGAGAAAATCACAGGTGGGGAAGATCACTTGCTGGAGAGAACATCAGGAGGGCACCGCATCACTGGGAAGGTTAAGAAGATAGCTTGTTGCCGTGGGAAGCACTCCTGTTCTTTCTAGCTCACAAGCTGTGCTGGAAATTACCTGTTCAACCAGCAGTGCTCGCCTCTCTTTGGCTCCCAGGTTTCCTGAGGCCTGTGGAGCCCAGCCAGCCAGTGTTAAAACTCTTGAGAAATAAAATCATCATTTAAATATTTAAATCAGGGATCTGCCTCCCATCCTGCCTCCATTGATACCGAAAGTGGGCGTGTATGAGACAGGTTAAAATTGGATATGCAGTTTATTTTACATTTTACCTTGCCACCCAAACCAAACCCACATGATTTCGGGGTTAAAATTATTCCCGGAGTGTCAGATTGCAATTCAATTCTTGACAATTTGATCAAAACCAACCCCGCGCTAACAAAATGTCCAGGCAAGCAAAATTTTCAACAATTTTTACTGGATCAAAAATTGAAACATTGGATGATTTCCTCTCTTTTGTTCAGAAGTGCTGAGGCCATTGTTATGCTTTAATTATTAATCATAGTTAGGATCAACACGTTGATGATGGATTGAAGAATGAAGCTGGCACCTTTCTGATTGCACGGTACATTTATGTAAATTGAGAAATGAAGGTGACATTTTCTTCATTCCTAGTTTGTGAACTTGGCTGGCAAGGCCAGCAGTGATTGTCCATCCCTCATTTCTCTTGAGAAACCAGCAGTGAGCTGCCTTCTTGAACCACTGCAGTTTGTCTGGTGTAGAAAAATAAACACAGACTGGTTAGGGAGGGAGTTTCAGGTTTTAACCAAGTGACAGTGAAGGATATAGTTCAAATTCAGGATGATGTGTGGCTTGGAGGGGAACTTGCTGATGGTGGTGTTTCCATGCCCTTGATCTTTGAGGGGGTAGAGGTCATGAGTTTGGAAGGTGTTTTTGAAGGACCCTCGGTGAGTTGCTGCAGCGCATCTTGTAGATGGTACACACTGCTGCCTTTGTGTGTCATTGGTTGAGGGAGTGAAGGTGTGTGGATGGGGAACCAACAAAGAGGGCCACTTTGTCCTGGATGGTGTCAAACTCCTTGAGTGTTGTTGGAGCTGTACTCATCCAGGCAAGTGGAGAGTATTCCATCACACTCCTGACTCATGCTTTGTAGATGGTGGACAGGCTTTGGGGAGTCCTCCACAGATTTCCCAGCCTCTGATCTGCTCTTTCAGCCACAGTATTTATATGGCAGCTGTTCCTGGTCAATTGTAACCCTTAGGATGTTGATAGTGGGGGATTCCGTGATGGTAATGCCATTGAATGTCAAGGGGAGGTGGAAAGAATCACTCCTGTTGGAAATAGTCATTGTCTGGCACTTGTGTGGGATGAATATTACTTGTCATTTATCAGCCCAAGCCTGAATGTTATCTAGGTCTTGCTGCATATGGACACGGACAGCTTCAGTATCTGAGGAGTTGTGGATTTTTTAAATATTTATTCATGAGATGTGAGAGTCACTGACGAGGTCAGCATTTATTGCTCATCCCTCATTGCCCTTGAGAAGATGGTGCTGAGCTGCCTTCTTGAACCGCTGCAGTGCATGTGGTGTAGGTACACCTACAGTGCTGTTAGGGAGGGAGTTCCAGGGTTTTGACCCAGTGACAGTGAAGTAACTGTGATATATTTCCAAGTCAGAATGACGAGTGCCTTGGAGGGGAAATTCCAGGTGGTGGTGTCTGCTGCCCTTATCTTTCTAGATGGTAGCAATCGTGGGTTTGGGAGGTTCTGTCTAAGGAACGTTGGTGAGTCCCTGTTGTGTATCTTTTAGCTGGTACACGCTGCTGCTACTGTGCATCAGTAATGGATGGAGTGAATGTTTGTGGCTGGGGTGCTGAACATTGTGCAATTATCAGCCAACATCCTCACTTATGATCTTCTGATGGGAGGGAGGTCATCGATGAAGCAACTGGACATGGTTGGGCTTAAGACATTATCCTGAAGAAGTCCTGTAGCATTGTGTTGGGACTGAGATGATTGGTGTCCAACGACAGTCAAACCCTTTGTGCTAAAAATGATTCCAACAAGTGAAAAATTTTACTTTTGCTTCTGATAGACTGGTCTTATGATCCTGGGGACTTCAGGAAGAGGTTGCAATGCATCATCTACTCTGCACTCCTGACAGAAGATGGTTCTAAATGCTGCAGCCTTGGTTTTTGCACCAATTTGCTGGGGTCACCCATATTGTGGTTGAGGATACCTTTGCAGTCCCATCCCCCTGTTAGTTGTTTAATTGTCCACCACAATTCACAACTGGATGTAACAGGACTGCAGAGCTTTGGATCGGATCCATTGGTTGTGGGATTGCTTATCTTTATGCACTGCATGCCGTTTTAGCTGTTTAATATGCATGTAGTCCTGTGTTGTCACTTCATCTGGTTGGCAGCTAATTTTTTTTTTTATGAATGCCTGGTTCTGCTCCAGGCATGTTCTCCTACACTCCTCATTGCACCAGGGTTGGCCCCTTGGCTTGATAGTAATGGTAGAGTGGGGGATAAGCCAGGCCATGAGCTTACAGATTATGGTTGAATACAACTGATGGTCCACAGCACCTCATGGGTGCCCAATTTGAGCTTTCCTGAATCTATCTCATTTAGTACAGCAGCAGTGATTGAGAATATCCTCAGTGTGAAGGTGGGACTTAAGATCCACAAGGACTGTGTGGTGATCATCTCGACTAACACTCTGACATGTAAATTAGTATGATCTATCTTAAACTATAAACCACTGCCCAAGTTTATTGATATAGTTTATCTGAGAAGTTAGTTAACTTGTCCTGACTTTGCCTCCATAAAATTGATTCATAACAAAGCCTTGGTGCCAAGACTGTTCCTGCCTTAAAAGGTTGCATGATCCATATAATCTTACAAATGGATAGATGTATCTGCAACAAGTAAATTTGTGAATATGAGGTCAAATATGTTTTTCCCTGTTGGTGGTGCTCTCACCACCTGCTGCAGGCACAGTGTGGCAGATATGCCCTTCAAGACTTGGCCAGCTCAATCAGTAGTGGTGTCACTGAGCCATTGTTAGGATTGGATATTGCAGTCGCCCCACCCTGGGTACACTCAGTGCTCTTGCTGCACTCAGTGCTTCTTCTAAGTGCTGTCAAAGTTTATACTGTAGACTACCAAAATTTAAAAAAGAGAAAAATTAAATCAGTTCTACACTATTTATCAATAGAGCCACCGGGTGAGACTTTCCACATGCTTTTCTGTAAGCCTTAACTCACCCCAAACTTGTGCTCACCCCAGCAACTTAAGACCAAAAGTATTCCTGCATGGGTTAAAATATATACATGACTGCAGAATAAAGAAAAACTACTGAAAATTCCATAAAAATTACTAAGTATACACAATGGATATATTGACTTCAATTTTATCTCAGTGCAGCTGGCAGAAACCAGGTAAATGGGCATTAAATTGGAATGAGGGATTTACTCTTTGCTTTCCTGGCTTGATCAGTTGGGAGCACTCTCATCTCTGAGTTATAATGTTGTGGATTCAATTCCCACTCCAGGACTTCAGCACAAAAAAACAAGGCCTGACATTCCCTTATTGAAGGAGAGCTGCACTGTGGGGAATGCAGTCTTTCAGATCGGATAAATCAAGGCCCCATCTGTTCTCTCAGGTCTACATGGAAGGTCCCATGATACTATTTCAAAAAAGAGCAGGGGCAATATCCCTGGTATCTGGCCAGTATTTATCTCTCAATCAACACCACACAAGAAAAGATGATCTGGTTATTACCCTGCTATTTTATAGGAATTCACCAAGGCTCCTTCGACAACACCTTCCAAATCCATGACCACTACCATCCAGAAGGACAAGGGAAGCAGATAGATGGGAACACAACCACCAGGAAGTTCCCTTCCAAGTCACTCACCATCTGACTTGGAAACATATCACTGTTCCTTCACTGTTGCTGGGTCAAAATCCTGGAATCCTAATAGGGTGTACCTACAACATATGGACTGCAGCTGTTCAAGAAGGCAGCTCACCACCACCTTCTCTAAGGCAACTAGGGATGGGCAATAAATGCTGGCTCAGTCAGTCAAAACCCTCATCCCAAGAATGAATAAAACATGGACCTTGCTGTGCTCAAACTGGCTGCTGCATTTCCTACATTGCAAGAATGACTACTCTTCGAATGTTCTTCACTCGCTATAAACACTTTGGGACACCTTGTGGCCATGAAAGGCAGTGTGTATAAATACAAGTCTTTCTTTTTTGGCCTTTCTTTTCTTTTGATCTGACTGCTCGAAAGCCAGTGCAGTCCTCTTTAAATATGAAGGTCGGCACTGATGGCCTCAATGCAGGTCACTGACTATATGTATCAGACCCAATCAATGCATTCAATGGGAAGGGAAGTGGTTCTTCAAAATGGCATCATCCAATGTGCTTGTTCGGAAGTTAGGTCTAAAATTGTTTGGTGATTGGAAAAGAGGAGGGATGGAGGGAGGGGTGGTGGG
This sequence comes from Carcharodon carcharias, assembly GCF_017639515.1. Classification (NCBI taxonomy): domain Eukaryota; kingdom Metazoa; phylum Chordata; class Chondrichthyes; order Lamniformes; family Lamnidae; genus Carcharodon; species Carcharodon carcharias. Next base: position 24,665,877 of record NC_054475.1, read on the forward strand.
TGTGGAAATCAAAATGCTTGAAATGTGACCCACTTCCATTGTTTGTTGCCTTGTAAATAAAACTTTGGCCAAATTGATTTGCAATTTTTTCTTGACAACTGTTAAGTCAATATGACTACAGCATTATAACTTTAAAAAGGAGAATAAATCTCACCTCTGACTATTAAAAACTGTTAACATGTGGATTGACAGACAGTGAAATTGACTATTCTAATCTCTGAATGCTGAGTTCTTGAGGGAAATATATGAAAGAAGTGGCAATATTAGCACATTACCTGACAGGGCGTCAGATCCGTGAAAGTCAACCATTGTTTGCTGGCTCCATCAAGAAATGCATCCCAAGGTATAAAGGAAAACCCTAGTTGCTCAACTTTAGTCAGGCAAGGGACCTGAATATAATGGAAAAAAGCAGATGTTTCTTCCATACACGTCTCTGTGCTCTATTAAGAATTGCTATTTCATCCCTGGGTCCCATTACATATTTGATTTTAAGAGATACTTCTGAAAACTAAGTTTACCTACTTCTTGTGTACTGGTTCTATTTTCATTTTTAAAATTACTGTACTGATATCTTGTCATGTTTTACTGCTTCTGTATATTTTTAAACCTGTAAATACATTTTACCTAATGGTTTAGCTTGTGAACATTGGTCTGAACTTGTGAGCAAGAATTCGGGAGGTTTATTTTAAACACTTTCTGATGGGATGTAGATATCATGGGCAAGGCCCATCCCTTATTTTCCTTGACCTGAGTGGCTTACTAAGCTATTTCACAGGGAAGTTAAGATATTTCTGTGGGTCTAGAGTCACGTATAGGTCAGACCAGGTAAGGACAGCAGATTTCCTTCCCTAAAGGGCGTTAGTTAACCAGATGGGTTATTGCAACAATCAATGATTGTTATTCAGACTAACTTTCAATTCGAGATTCATTTATTGAAATTAACTTCCACCAGCTGCCATGCTGGGATTTGAACCCATGTCCCCAGTGCATTACCCTGGACCTCCAGATTACTAGTCCAGTGAGATTGCCATCACCCCAGAGATGTTAAGCCATTGTTAAATCATTAATCCACACATGATACATATAAGGGTGCAGGTTTTGACTCACAGGAGTTTGAGGAGGAATTTTCCCAGATTTGCACTAAGTGCAGTAGTGAGTGGGTAAAACAATGTTTTATTCATCTGCCACAATGGTGGGTTTTCACACTGTATTGTCCCGAACCTGCCTCATTATTTATGAAGTCCCGGGAAACACGCCGTTTCCATGGCATTCGCCATCACTCCACCGCTCCATCACGCCAGCCGCCATGTTTAAAGTCGAGCTGCAAGCGCACATCTCAGTGCTTCCAGATCACCACTGCTGCACCGAAGACATGGCCTGAAACTGAAGAAGACTACAGCCTCCAGGTTCAGTGATGCATCCATGGAGCGACTTTTGGATGCTGTGGAAGCCCACCGGAATGTCCTCAACCCCCACTCTGGCTGCAGGATGGGCAGCAACAGCAATAACCTGGCATGGGAGGCTGTTGTAGCAGTGGTCAGTGCCGATGCTCTGCAAAAGAGGACAGCCACCCAGTGCCGCCATTCCGCCAGGATAAGTCACTCATCTCATCACTCAACTAATGCACTGTCAAACCCATCACACATCCACAGGGCCCTCACTCACTGCCAATTCAAGGGACATCAGCATTCACTGTCATTTTCCTCATAGCGTCCATGGTACCACTCAACACATACTCAGGCCAGGCATGCTTATCATTTGGCCTGGCAGGTGTCCTGATAACATTCTCCCCATCTCTATTCATGCAGCACAAGCTGGCACACAACAAGAGAGAGAGGTCACAGACTGGTGATGGAATGCTTGAAATCAAGGTCCACACAGACTTTGGAAACAAAGCCATCCAGCTGGCCGGTGAGGATCTGGACCTGTCCTGTGCTGACGGTGAGGTCGGCGCTGGTCTACCAAGTGAGGATCCAGCAGTGCAACATCCATCAGACAACAATGCCATGAGTGATGTGTCTGGTTTCACAGGTCACTGCCCTGCACTAATTATCTCCCCTTGCTTTCACAGACACATCTGCAAACAGCCGACAGAGTCCATGATCCAGGGCCTCCAGTCAAGCCCTGAAGAAACCACTGAAGAGGAATCTGGAGGCAGCTTCCTTGAAGTTCTGTTACAGGGCTCACCATGACAGGAGCATTCTCATGGAGGCTGTTCACGCTGCCAAAAGCCAGACTGGAGTCAAACATTTATAAATGCGATGTGAGGAACTATGGGGTTACCTCATTGAATGTCATCATTATTTTCCACAAATCTAGCTGCTGTGAGCACCTCCCGAACGCACCTGCCTCATCTAGCCAGTGTGAGGGCCTCATCCCCATCATCGTCACCTCCGAGGACCTCCTCACCTCATCCCTGTCAGTGTCCTCCTCATTGGAGAAGACATGTAGGTCCTCTACCTCTTCCTTAGCCAGCTCCTCTCCCTGTTGCAGCGCCAGGTTGTAAAGGGCACAGTGGACGATGATGATGCGTGACGCCCTCTGTGGATTGTATTGCAGGGCTTCACCAGACCGGTCCAGGCTCCGGAACCTCATCTTCAGCATCTTGGTGGTCTGCTCCCTCAAGTTGTGAGCTGCTGCATGAGCCTCATTATAGCGTGGCTCTGCTGCAGTCTGAGGCCGCTGCACAGGTGTCACCAGCCACGGCCTTTGCGGGTAGCCATTGCCACAAGTAGCCAACCCAGCAACTTCTGTGGACCCTGGAAGACTCCAGGGATCTGTGACCGACTGAAGATGTAGGCGTCATGCACACTCCTTGGGACTACTGCCACCAGTCACCTCACAGGCAGGGCTGCACTTGCCACCCCCTTCCCCTCACCCTCACAAGTCACCTCATAGGTAGGGCTGCATTTGTCCCCTGATCTCCCCCACCCCCACCAGTTGGGCAGAGTGGCACTCATCCCCGACCCCCCTGCTCCCCTGAAGCCTGCAAAGCAACAGATAACCTTGGCAGGCTCTGCAGAACATTGCTGTGTACTCATGTTTAGTTCACCCAAAGTGCAAGCTGCTAAGTGCAAGACACCTCTGTGCTGTTGTGAAACATGTCGACATGCTTTCCCACCAATGTGGACAGACGATCCAGCGGGGGTGCAAGAGCCTGGCAGGATGGCCTGATAATGATATGCTGATCTATTACAATGAGGTTGCTGAGAACCGATGGTGGGAAACGCAGCCCGCCATCAGTGGGCTGAGCGGGCAATCGTGCCCTGCCTTCTTGCTGTCGTGAAACCGATCACACCATATTGTCCACTCACACCATCTATTATGCCCGCCGCCAGCAGGCACGGAAAATTCTGCCCTTGGTCTCCTAATAGAACCCATCATTCAGCTATCAACATGAGACAAAATCATCAGGATTAACTACAAGCTGCAAAGTTTTTCTAAGTTACTGACTTCAAATTAAACAAATTCTATATACATATCTCATTATATATGTAAAACAATTTTAAGCTGCTGTATGTCATAAAATTTATGTAGCAAAACTCAAATGACAGTTTCAGCTGCTTGGAATAATATATTTTAAATGATTATATTTTTTCCAACCTACATCTTTTGAACATATTTTGTAGTTCTTTACATTTTCAATTTCATTTACAAAGCCAAATAAACTTAATCATCTGTGTCTGCAAAATATATTTAATGTTTGTATGGGTTGTTATATAATTTATGATTGCTTTCAGATTCTTTCACAATGTAATATGGTTACTGTATTAAACACCCCAACTGGGAGACATTGAAATACCTGGCTTCCAACCATTGGCTCTAGAGCTTTCAATGTTTAATTACTCAGATACATATTAAATTGCAATCCAGTGTAATCTAGTTGTAATAACCAACTCAGTTGGCAGTTCAAATGATTGCTTTACCTGATCATTATAGGCAGTTGACAATGTGTAATCCTGTTCAGATCAATGCTACAAATTAGTGTCATCATAGCGCTAGCCTATTAATGGTGGCTTTTAGGTGCGTGCATGCCCCATTACCAAGATGAGGTCCTGCAGCCTTCCTCCCAGAAGTGTGCGCACACCATGCTCTGAATTTTGAATCTTAATTGGCTATGTAGTGCCTAAAAGAAGGGCACTCAATTTAGCCCTCTGGGTCTCATTCAGTTTGGTCACAGAATGTCCAGAAATATGAAATTGACCCTAAATGATTTTGTCATTTTGATTAGATATTCATCCCTTGAAATATGAGCAGCCAATTTAGCCCTGATTTATTTTCAAAAGTAGTTCCTCTTAACACTTCTCACTTTTTTTTTACCCACTTCTCTCCTGTGAAGCTATATTTGCATCAATCCACTTATTTCCTCTAAGCTTTACCTCGCTTATGTTGTATTGTATAGATTGGAACACTTTCTTCCCCATTTCATTCATGCGTCCAGACAATTGGTCAACATACTTTATTTTTCAGCCAGGGTGGCAGAATGGTCCAGCACAGGGGCTTGCCACTCTACAACACACACATTTTTCACTGTCAAGTGCCCTGCTTTCATGATATGAGATAATACCCTTGTTAGTCCACTGTTGCTTCATCACCCTGAGATGAATTACTATTCCATCCTGAAGCATTCTATTTAGCTGTCTGGTTTACAAGCACTAAATCTTGCTCAGGGTAGGCTTGAAATGAGATGTCTGAAAGGCAATCCGAGATCTTAGTGTTGGAGATACAGCCCAAATCTGACCACCCCTTACATTGTTTATTGCTTTGATTCTTTTCTTTTAATTATTTCTGTTAACTTAAAATAACAGAATGTCAAATGCTTTCAGGCTGTCAGGATATATTAAAATTCTACTTAAACTTCTAGCAAAGTTACTTTGATTTTGCCACGACCCAGATTTATGCCCTCTGTAATTGGCCTACTAAACAATGCACTTAAGCAGTGAAGGGTTACTCTCTGGTCAACTTTTTTTCCCCATCCAAGCATCTGGCTATGATCAAAAAACTCTTCCCTTTAGAGAAACCTGGGTGAGTATTAAAATTGGCCATGGCTGAAATTCAAATTTGAATCTTTCATTTGAGTTTCGAGCACATTTCACCTAGCTGCAACTATGAAATTAAAGACAATTCTTTACTATTTTCCAATGCAACTGACTGATAATTTTACTTATTACTTGAACTTTATTCAAACAATACCGAAACTAATGCAATATCTGATTCTGAAAGACTGCAAGATTGTTACTCACCTTATTTCTTCTTCTTCCATTTAAGAATTGATGGTAAGCATTGCAACAACTCAAAAATCAAAACCTATAAAATATGTTATGGAGCCCAAGGGAATGAAAAGGTTCCAGGCAATTACAGTATCACAGTATCATTAATGTGCAGAAGGAGGCCATTTGGCTCATCAAGTCTGCACTGGCTTGCCGAAAGAGCATTCCACCTAGTCCCACTCCCCTGCCTTAACACTGTAACCTTGCACATTCTCTCTTTTCAGGTAGCAACCCAATTTCCTTTTGAGTACCTCGATCAAACCTGCCTCCACTGCCCTTTCAGGAAGTTTGTTCCAGACTCCATCCACAATCTGGGTGAAAAAAATTCCTCACATCACATTTATTCCTTTTGCCAATTATTTTGGTTCTACGTCCTCTAGTTCTTGGTGTTCTCTTGAGTGGGAACAATTTCTCACTATTGACCCAGACTGTACCCCTTAGGATCTTGAACACCTTCATCTAGTTTCCTCTCAGCCTTCTTTTATCCAAGGAAAACAGTCCCAAACTCTCCAATCTATCCTCATAGCTACAGTTCTTCATCCCGAGAATCAGTCTTGTGAATCTCCTATGCGCTCTCTCCAATGCCTTCACATCCTTCCTCAAGTATGGTGCCCAAAACTGGATGCAATATTCCAGATGAGGCCTAACTAGTATCTTGTACAAGTTCAACATGACCTCCTTACTCTTGTACTCAATACCCCTATTAATAAAGCCTAAAACACTATCTGGTTTATTAATTGGTCTCTCAACGTGCCCTGCCATCTTCAATGACCTATGTATGTATACACTCAGGCCCCCATGTTCCTGCATCTCCTTTGGAGGCTCTCCCTTTATTTTATACTGTCTCACCAAATCTTTCCTACCAAAACAAATCACCTCACACTTCTTTGCATTGAACTTCATCTGCCAATTGTCTGCCCAATCCACCAACATGTCTTCACCTTTTGAAGTTCAAGACTATCCCCATCCCAGTTGAAAAGATTTCCAACCTTCGTATCATCTGAAAATTTTGAAATCATGACCTGCACGCCAGAGTCTGGGCTGTTAATATATATTAGGAAGATCAAGGGTTCCAACACTGATCCCTGAGGAACTCCACTACAAAGCTTCCTCCAATCTGAAAAAACAGCCATTTATCACTACTCTCTGCTTCCTGTCACTCAGCCAATTTTTTATCCAAATGCCTACTTTCCCTTTTATTCCATGACCTAGAATTTTGCTCACAGATCTATTTTGTGGCACTTTATCAAATGCCTTTTGAAAATCCATATACACTACATCAACAGCATTTCCTTTATCAAACTTCTCTTTCACCTCCTCAAAAAACTCCAGCAAGTTAGTTAAACATGATTTCCCCTTGATGAATCCATGCAAGCTTTCCTTAATTATCCTGCACTTGCCTAAATGATTATTGATTTTATCCTGTACTATAGTTTCCAGAAGTTTCCCCACCACTGAGGTCAAACTGACTGGCCTGAAGTTAAAAACAAAAAAACTGCGGATGCTGGAAATCCAAAACAAAAACAGAATTTTTAGTTCTGGCCTGAAGTTGCCAGCTTTATCCTTGCACCCCTTTTTGAACAAGGATGTAACATTCACAGTTCTCCAGTCCTCTGGCATCTCCCCCGTGTCTAAGGAAGACTGGAAGATTATCACTAGTGCCTCTGTAATTTCCACTCTCACTTCCCTCAGTACCCTTGATGCATCTCATCCTGGTACCTTCTCTATTTTAAGTAAAGATAGCCTTTCCAACACCTCCTTCCTCTCAATTGTAAGTTCCTCTAGTGTACCAGTGACCTCCTCTCTCACCTCAACCTAGGTAGCAAGATCTTCCTTTGTAAAGACAGATGCAAAGTATTCATTCAACACTTCTGCTATTTCTCCAGCCTCCACATGCAAGTCCCCTGTTTTGCCCCTAAATGGCGCTACTCTTTCTTTTACCACCCTTTTATTGTTTACATGCTTATAGAAGATCTTGGGATTCCCTTTCATGTTCGCTGCCAGCCTCTTTTCATGCTACATCCTTGCTTTTCTTATTCATTTCTTCACTTCCCCTCTGGTCCTTCTATATTCAGCCTGATTCTTCATTGTATTTTCTATCTGACATCTATCATATGTGCAGTTCTTCCTTTTCATCTTCAGCTCTATCTCTCTTGTCATCCAGGGCGCTCTGGATTTATTTGTCCTACCTTTCTCCTTCTAGCGAATATACCTTGACATTGCCTGTAATACTTTTTCTTTGAAGGTGGCCCATTGTTCAGCCACCGTCTTTTCTGCCAACATTTGATTCCAGATGCATTCTCATCCCATCGAAGTTGGCTTTCCCCCAATTAATTATCCCTGCCCTGCATTGTTCTCTGTCCTTTTCCATGATTCACCTAAACCTTATGATACACCTTATGATTACAGGTCAATCAGTTTAATGTTGGTGATGGGAAGCTTTTAGGAACAACAATGTGGTAGAAAATTAGCATCCACTTGAACAAGCATAGATTAATAAATGAGAGATTAATAATGTGTTGAGAGCAAATCATGTTTGACTAACTGGATTGAGATTTTATTGAGGTAACAGAGAGGGTCGCTGAGGGCAATGCAGCTGATGTTGTACAAAGTATCATACATTGTTAGCAAAATTGAAGCCCATGCAATATAAGGAGCAATTACAACATTGTTACAATATTGACTATGGGATAGTCAACAGAGATAGTGGTGAATGACTTTTTTTCAGACTGGAAGGATGTGTACACTGGAGTTTCCAAGCCTCAGCATTAGGACCACTGCTGTTTTTGATAAACATTGATGATGGGAACTTGGGAGTACTGGATATGAAATTTGAAAGTGTAGTTAACACTGAGGAAGATAATAATAAACTTCAAGAGGACATGGATAGGCTAGTGGAATGGGCAAACACATGGCAGGTGGAATTCAATGCTGAAAAGTGAGTTGATCTGTTTTATTAGGAAGGATGAGTACAGACAATATCTCCTAAAATATACAAATTTAAAGAGGGTGCAGGTAGAGAAAGCCCTGGGGGTGTTTGGGCACAAATCTTTGAAGATGGCAGGGCATGTTCCCAAACCCAGTTAATAAAGTACATGGGATTCTGGCCCTTATAGAGATATCAAGCACAGAGACCAGGATGTTTAGCTGTATATAAAACACTAGTTCTGTCCCAACTAGAGTGCTGTATCTAATTCTGGGCAGGAGACTTTAGGAAGGATTCTCGGCTTTAATGAGGGTAAAGAAGAGATTTACCCATCTGACTCACTAATGTCCTTTAGGGAAGGAAACCTGCTGTCCTTACCTGATCTGGCCTACATAGGACTCCAGATCCACAGCAATGTGGTTGACTCTTAAATGCCCTCTGAACCATGACAACTAGGGATGGATAAAACATGTTGGCCTGGCCAGCGCCCACATCCTATCAATGAATAAAAATAAAGTACTGGAATGGTTCCAAGGATGAAGGATTATAGCTTTGTGAATAGACTGGAAAATTTGGGATTGTCCTCCTTAAAGCAGAGAAGGCTAAGAAAAAAATGATTAACGGTATTTAATTTATGAAGGGTTTGGATAGATTAAATAAAGAGAAACAATTTGTAATGGCAGAAGGCTGATATTCAAAAGCCATAGATTTAAGGCGATTGGTAAAAGAACTGGAGGCTACACCAGGAAAACTCTTGAATGCACTGAGTGGTTAGGTTTTGGAATGTACTGCCAGGTAGGATGGTGGATACAGATTCAAAAAAAGGAATTGGAAAAATACTTGATGGATAAAACGCTGCAGGAATATGAGGAAAGGATGTGGGAGAGGTGGTGGAACTAACTGGATAACCCTTCAAAACAGCCAGTGCCAGTAGGCTGTGTTTACTTTCAGATCAGCCCATATAGAGGATCACTATACCAACAGTGTTGAGATGGAAACAGCAAAACTTAATGCTGTGATGAAAACAACTGGACAAAGCCATGAAATAAGGTGGTTGCACCCACGAGGGGACCTGGGCTCTGAGCCACCAGAGGGCAATAACATATGGTGGCATGACCCTTTTTTCCTCTCTCTGACCTGCCATCATGTACCCATCTTGTGCTAACTCATGATGCCCCCCAGAAAACTGAGTGAATACATGTATACAGCTTCCTCGCAAATGCACTCACAAGTGAACACATGCGCTGAAAGAATGAAACATCATAAGCATGATAAACAAAAATGTCTTTGCAAAAGGTATTCCAAACACATGCATAGGAATCACAACAAATCCTATGCATACAAAGCACGCAAACAGATTTCACAGGGCTGAACTACCCTGTAGCCACTGGGGTTTATTCAGCACCCAAATACCAGCATAATCCAGAAGTACAAAATCTGCTGGATGGTCTGTGGGACATTTCTGATGAGTGGAGCATCTTAAAACAGGTATCGCGGGAACAGGACTAGCGGTGCATGTAAACAGCTGGCTAGGTGTGCCAAAAGTAGTGAGCTGGTCTCTCTGTATCCATGATTCTATAGCAGAAATGCCCTGAGAATGAAGATGTGAGTTGAGAAATGCAGTGGCGATAGACATGGTCAAAGGTGTGGCAGGGCCTCTATGCTGCTCTTGGTGTTGGAGCTCATCCTTCAGTGTCCGTACGGCCTTCTCTGCTACTGGGTTTTTGTTGGAGTTCTTTCACCTCCCGAATTCAATGACAATGTCGTGCTCCTGAAGCAGCTTGCCTCCTAACAGGGTGGAAAATCTAGGGGCAGGATCAGTCCATATGACAGCTTGGGGATCATCCAGTGGATGAAGCCCAATGCACAACTGAAGGAGAACAACCCTTAAGGCATCATGTTGTTCATTGGCAGTGATGCAAGAAGAAGTGTAAGAAGTGACACACCTTCATACAACCAAAGTGAGTCGTCACTTACGCTTGATAATGTCAGCAGCAAGTGAGATGCCAATCACCTCCGGAGGTTGACTTGAACACTGTGGGATGACAGTGTGCAGCTGATTCCAATGAAATGTCAACAGGTTCCTTCTTCCAAATGAGCCTTCACGATGCTATCATTTTCATCAAAATTAAAACATCTTAACGAGCTTTATCCACGTATTGGCAGTATTGTAAGATAAAAGCAAAATACTGCGAATGCTGGAAATCCGAAATAAAAACAGAAAATGCTGGAAAATGCTCTGAAAAAGAGTCACACAGACTCGAAAACTTAAACCTGTTTCTCTCCCCACAGATGCTGCCAGCCCTGCTGAGCTTTTCCAGCATTTTCTGTTTTTATTGGCAGTCTTGATCTGGTAGAAAAATACATTTGCTGAGACAATGCTTATCTAGTCAGCCTGCATGGTTACATAATGGGCATGGCAGCTGCCGTGTTTGTGAAGGAGGGGAGTTGCAGAGTCTGGTCTTGTTGGTTTAAGGTGGAATGGCCTGGCACTTCGGGAAGGAGGAAGCAGCAGAGGGAGAGCCTTGGCATCAGCACATGTGTGAACCTCATCTAACAGTGAATCCACGGCTTGGGAAGTCTCTGGCTTTACTGATGCCAGGGTGCATGACTTGAGCTGGCTCAATGACATACTCTGCTTCACTAGGCATGGTAGGCTAGAGTGAATGAGTTTAGCCAACATAGAACCACAATGTTCTCCAGTGAGGGTGACATTTTCTCAACCTCGTCAAAAGGTAGATCGGGATGACTGACTCCGCCTTTGTGTAAGAAGTTATGATCAAAAAACGCCATCATTGATACAGGTCCTCATGCCTTTAGTCTGACTGCAATCTGAAATCAGCCAGGTCTAAGAGGTGGGCACCTGTGGCCTGGAAAGCATAATGGAGGTGGATGGTCTGCCATATCAAAGTGAGTGACGTAGATGCTCTAACTATGGAGTTGTATGATGTGACAGGACAGTAATTCACTGCCTGCCCTAGCATTAGGTCCAATAAATTGACTTTTTTGTGGGGCAGTGAGACCTGGAGATGCTCCTTTGCTTTCTGTGGCCAGAATTTTGACGTCGGCATGCGGGGGCGGGTTCGACACGCTGACACGTAAAATGGCGCACGCCTTCGTGATATTTCGGTGGGCGGGTGCGCTATGAGCTCCATTGCCCGCCCACCATTAATTAATTGGCCACTTAAGGCCCGTGAGGCATTAATAGGCTGAGATTTTTCAGAGCCTGCGCAATGCACTGAAAATTGCACGGACGTAATGGGCAGGCGGGTAGGCCACATTTTTAAAAACCTCATCCACAGGCAGGATAAGAGGGCGAGTGGGCTCGCATGTGGTATTTGTTAGACATTTACTTTTTAAAATTACTGCTGCTTACTTTTGCGAACAGGAGAACTTCAAATCTCTTCAGAGCTGCTTGTACAGGAATAACAGGCTTCAGGTCAGGACTCTGGAGTAAATATCATACTTGGGGCCTTGCGGGTTTTAGGCAGCCTTCTCTTACCCTGCGAATGGGAGTTGTGCTCTCCACTGGAGGCACCACCTCTGAGGAGGAAGAGAGGCCCAGAAGGGGGAGGAGGCCAGGTGTCCACATTCAGCCTCCAGGGGAGCCACCTTTAGGACAGGCGCAGGCACAAGGGGCGCAGGGCCAAGATGAAATGCAAGGTGGAAGGGGCCGCAGAAGATGCCACTATTCTTCTGCCAGGGTTTACAGGCAGCAAAACAGCTACCTCAATATGTCTGAGGTGCAGTGCCGAAGGAGGCTCCGCCTCTCAAGGGAGACAGTGACCTCCATTTGTCCAATGATAGGCCCTGAGATCAGGGCTAACTGTGTAGGTTGGCACCCCATGCCAGTGGCATTGAAGGTCTTGGCTGTCCTCAACTTCTATGCCTCTGGCTCTTACCAGGGGTTGGTGGGTGATCTTTGCGGGGTCTCCCAGTCAGTTGTGTACAGTTATGTCAAATAGTGACAGACGCTCTGTCCAGGCGTGCATTGACTTTCATTCGCTACCGCTTGGATGAGGAAGCCAGGTGGAGTGAGTCAGAGGCTTTGCAGCCATTGCTGGCTTCCCCTGGGTCCAGGGTGCTATAGACTGCACACATGTGGCCATCAAGGTACCAACAGGTGAGCTCGGTGCCTTCGTCAACAGGAAGGGCTTCCACTCCATGAACATGCAGATAGTGTATGATCACAGGATGCAGATTCTACAAGTTTGTGCAAGGTACCCAGGTAGCTCCCATGACACATATATCCTCAGACACTCCCAGGTCCTGGGGTTCTTCAGTGCTCTGGCCCGGCTGGATGGATGGCTGCTGGGTGACCAGGGCTATCCCCTCAGAAGGTGGCTCATGACGCCTCTCTGCCATCCAAGAACAGAGGCTGAGCAGTGGTACAATAGGAGCCATTGGTCTTCTCAAGATGCGCTTCAGATGCTTGGACCATTCAGGGAGCGCACTCCAGTACCCCCTAGATCGTGTGTCGCTGATAGTGGTTGCATACTGCACTCTCCACAATCTGGCTCTGGAAAGGGGGGGATGCAGTGGAGGAAGATGATGTCAATGCAGATGTTCTGGCTGCACATGATGAGTCCGGTAGTGAGTCCAAGGATGAGCACGCTCAGGAGAACACTGAGGGGATAGATGCTGACCTGGGCAACCTCCAGGGAGGCAGGGACACCTGGGAGGCTTTGATCCTCCTGGATCAGCTGGCACACCACAGATAGACCTCCAACACAAGCCAGAGCTGCAGGCTCCATACTTGGTACCTGAGAGCAACATTTGCCTGGTTAGGAACATTAACTATGTGCCTTGTCAATAAAGCTCAATGACAAACAAGTCACTCATAACATCATGGGTTCCTGTACACCTGCAGAAGTAAGGAAACAGCCTGAGTCTTGTTCACAACTAAAGCATTTAATGTTTTCATAAAACAAAACAGAAAAGAAAGCTCATTCACTGGTGTTGAGCTGCACACTGACGAATAATCAACTCATACCGGGGCAACAGAAAACCACCAGTGAGAAGCCTGTGGTGTGTATAAGGTGCCTTACACTTACGTTTTCAGATGCTACGTCTAGGTGCCCCCCCCCCCCCCGCCCCCCCCCCCATCCCCCCACCACCACCACCACCTTACTGGACCTGGCATTGGAGAAAGCCTGCTCACTCTGCTGTCCTGTTAGCCTTGATGACCTTAGCATGCATCCTCTGGCCGGTGGAGTCTGTGATGGTCCTGACTGGGAGGGAGCGGCCTGTGCCACAGCTGGCATCTCCCCAGTCACCGCAGCCTCATCGGATCCACAGCCACTGGCAGAGGGGCGGAGCATGTTCCAGGTCTCCTGCAGTCCTCCGACTGCAAGTGCCATGGACACTCTCTGTCTCCGCCTGCACCCCAAGTGAGTGTGAAGTGCCCTCACCACTGTGCCCCAGGACACTAGCTGATGATCTAATCCCCACTGAGGTGCTAGTATCTGCGCTGGTGCCTGCCTGGCTGAGAAGGTGTGATGCCCTCTGCCTCCCCATTCCAAGCATGCTCTGGTGAAGCTGAAAGGAATAGCAAGGACATTTGATTTGTTGAAGTCGTGGCACTGTTAATGTGCATGCTTGATCCCCGGATCAGGTTGCACTCCTCCTTCCATAATCAATGGGAAAACCATGCTGGATGCTGAATTCACTAAACAGTCAACAGTGGAATGGTTGCAAGGACAGACATTGTGAACTCAGTGCACAACACTCTTACCTCCCACTGGCACCCCAATCTCACTGCTACCGGTGGACCTGGGCGCATGGCACCTCTCCAGTTAGAGAGCCTCCTGCTCGTATCTGGTGAGAATCACCAACTGTGCATGCCCTCCGCCAGTCCGCATCCACTCAGAGTTACTGTGTGCAGTCTTCTCCTGAAAAGGAGAGAGGAGCATTGATTCATCCACCCTGTACCTGGATTGCCATTGCAGCCCTGCCAACGCCACATGAGTGAAACATTAAAGGGCTCATGTGAATCGTGACCCTCGAGCTGCTGTACACACTCCAAGCAGCCAGGGTTGACCCCCTTGCCCAGATGCTGCCTCCATTACATTTGCCACCCACACTTTATTTCCTTCCAAAGCAAGGAAGCACTACCACGTAGAACTCCAAGGGCAGCAGATGGAAGTTCCCCTCTCAGGCAGTCAGCATTCTGATTTTGAAATGTTTTGGCAATCCAGCACTGTGCCTAGGCACAGACCTTTCAGGTTGCCCCGAAAACAGTCCTGTGGGTGTAAGTGCCCCACATGCAGCGGATACAGACCCAGCTCAGCACCACCCTCTCAGGGTCAGCTAGGCATAGGCAGTACATGCTGGCCCACCCAGTGAAGGCCACATGCCCTGAATGATTCCATGCAGTAACTACACTAAGAGTTGGGGGTGGAGGGGCTGGGGACAGGGGGGCCAACATACCTGCTGTGCTAAGTGACCCATATCAACATGGTGTTCACCCTCCCCAATCGCAACAAGTCATTGAAGTGCTTACGGCACTGAAACCAAGTGCGTCGCACCACATCGTGTGCACTGACCCTTTCTGCCACCTCATCCCAGGCAGTTTCGTCATGTGGGGGGGGGCCTCCTCCTGCTTGACACGAGGATTTCATGCCGTGCTGCCACGTCCTAGAGGAGGGCAGCAAGGCAATCATCCGACAATTGGGGGGCACAGTGCCTCGCTGACCTGCCCTCCTGCCTGGCCTGCTCTCCGAGAAAGCTCTTGGGAACCCTCCTGGACGCCATTGTTGCCAGCCTCTGGAAGGCTGCCTGTGCTGGTCTTTAAACAGGCTGCCAGGACGTGATTGGACTCGGCGGCCATTGCAGTCCTGCCGCCGCTCACCCCCTCACGCTGTCCTCGGGAACCACGATTCACGCTGGGTGGGCCTTAATTGGCTCGCATGCATAAAATGGCGGTGCAGAGCCGATCGTGGGCGGTGATTGGCTCCACATCCGCCCTCGACTGCTTCTGACTGGCCTACCTGATATGCAAAAAATTCTTCCCTGTGACTCTGAATACACGGAGAGAGTTATCTTTGCTTTATTTCCTCCCTGAAGAAACCGTCGGCGAGGAAGGGGGCAAAGTTACAATCAAGCATCAAAGAGTAACTGAGATTCTGATGCCAATGTTCAAATGAATTGACTATCTCGATCTCTCCTAAGCATCACTGCTTCAGTGCCAGATGCATGGCTGCCATCGATTCTGCTGTTACAATACTGTAATACTGTGGGCTAAATAGAGGGCAATATCCTGCTATAACTCACCGATTTACTTTGAACAGGGATGTGAAACTGTTCCAATGCTGCCACCCTGCCAGTAGGCTGTGATTTCTTTCAGATTGGCACGTACACGGGATCACAAAAACAACTGTGCTGAGGTGGCATCATGGAACATTAATGCTGCCATGAAGCATCAGTACAATGCAAAGAAACAAGGTGGATGCACCCATGAAAGAACCCAGACTCCTAGCCACCAGAGGGAGATAACATATAATGACACAATGGAGACTTGATGGGTCAAACTACCACCTTCTATGCTGTATTATTTTATATTTCTTGTTTGTACATACATAAGCAATGTAAGTCCTACAACTAACATGATAAAGATTTCATGCTCTACGTGAGGGAATGGAGATTGGAGAATTGGCACTGCTTTGTTGTAGTCCTATCTCCAACCTATGAGTCCCTTCAAGCACAGTTCCCTGCTGGGAGAACAGGCACGGTGAATTTACCTGAATGCCTGATCTGGAAAATGGAAGAGGCATATTTTCTGACAGGTTAATGAGTATATTGGAACATGATGAAAGAAAGCACACCTATATTTAAATTACCAATGCTTCAATGATATTCATTTCATTTATGTATCTATTTAAACGCTACAAAATGTCACAAATATTCTATACCGTGCTTTGTCTGGTTCCTATAAGTCAAGTAGTTCTGAAACTGAAGGCTTCTTCCCATGGGTGTCTATATCACATTTTACAGTGGTTCAAGTTGTTTTAAAGCTCTTTCAAAGCCAGTGCATTCATCTCAGATCATATTTATTAAATGGTTGCTTGTATTTCACTGAGCTATGAAATCCTAGTGATGAACTCTAGGGTTCATTATTTTGCCTTTAGAGTGGAACGTCTATTAAACCAGGATTAATAATAGTTTTTCAGCAAGCACCTTGGACAGGGTCAACAGCAGTTGTTTATTCCTCAATCAATGATTGAATCCAAAGCATTTACTTCGAACAGTTCCAGTTACTTTGCACTTTGTGCAGAATAATCAATGAAGATATCTAACATTGCACGGTCCAGCTGAGGAAACCAACATCAATTTAAACTACAGAAAGCCCATCTAGAATCAAAAGGTAAAAAACTAACATTTTATAATTGAAAGACCCATGCCACTTGGCAGCAAGAAGCAGAGATTCCGCCTGGCATGGATCGCCTGTAGATGCACAAGTGCTTTATCTTTGTAGCCTTACTTTTAGAATAAAGTTTTGTTCCAAGATTGATTCCAGATGACAATGTTTTCTTAAGGCAATGAGTTAATCAAATAGAAAGATTTGGATTGGTCAACATAGGACTAATAGAAATGAATAGATCTCAGCAACTTTTGTCAAAGAATCTGCACATAGTAACCAATAGCAGGTATGTTGCAGCGCAACTAGAAGAAGAACAGGATGATCCACAAGTGCAAAGAGCATTGAAGGTATACAGTGACTACTATCTCTGGGTAGTCACCACAGAATCAGTTCCTTGGTCATGGAAGAAGAGTACTGCATGAGGAAGGTCAGGTTCAGAATGGAGGCTCTGGAGAAACAACATTATGGTTAGGAGTTCCCTAATGACATTAATTTGCACCCAAGCTTGCTTTGACCTGTGAGATTTAGAGATTGAAATATGGGAGACATGTGGATGTTTATTGGCTGGGAATAATGCTAACTCATTTTCATCAAATAATGGGACATTATTCAAGCACTATCCCCTGCAGTCAAAGCACCCTTTAATTTTTGCTATATCACTCTTGCATCAACAGAGGTTCTTTGAAGAGAATTTCTCAAACCTAACTTTGCTTGGCTTTTAGGCAACTGGTACTTTATTTTCTGCACTATTAAACAATGACAGATTTCGAGATAAAGTGCAAGTGAATTCATTGTATTTTGTGTTTCAGTGTTTATGGTTAACGTATTGCTGGTTATTGATGCACCCTATTAATGGGTGTTGCCCTAATGGAGGCAGTGCCACTGGTGGTTGACTTTATTAATGAGCTACACTGGCTACAGATACATTGAATGCATCACTGTCAGGGACCTCATTTGTTGGTACAAGAGCAAAATACTACAGGTGCTGGAAATTTGAAATAAAAACAAAAAAAATGCTGGAAATACTCAGCAGGTCCGGCAGTGGGGAGAAACAGAGTTAACATTTCAGATCAATGGCCTTTCATCAGAATGAAGCAATTGGTTCTGATGATAGGTCATCAGCCTGAAACGCTTTGTGGAATCTTACCCTCTGTAGTCTAAGTTTGGTGGTGGGCGCGGAAGTTGCAGTGATTCCTGTGGGGGGAGGTGGGATAGCTGAACATGGGCAATCTTATGTTATTCTGCTCATTATTTATGCATCCATGCAGAGCACAGTGAATCTCGTGGCTTGGGTGGGCAGGAAATCAATGTCCCCACTGTTCCACAACTCCTCTGGTAATGGAAAGCCTATATTAATCTGTAGCAAGGCCTGGACAATGCCTGGCTGGACAAATGGCAGGTCTTTTCAAATCAATTCCTTACAAGGTTACAAGGCTAGCAAGTTACAGTGTAAAGTCACAGGGCCCACATTCCTTCCCCTTATGTTAGATATTAGTCTTGTGATTCTACATTACCTCCAGTGATTGAATACCTTCTTGTTTCAATGGCTAAAATTGGTCATAGTTTTCAGTTTATTTATTTTTCCCTACATACAATTTTACAAGTTTAATCTCTCTACTTTCATATCATCCTTCATCTTAGAAGGGTGATTATCTGGGCTTTAAATTCAAGGGAAAAAAAACTTGCAAGTTTATAAACAAATGAGAGTTTACCAAAAGTTATTTTTTCATAAGGGCAATTCACCTTTAAAAGATGGACAAGTTAGCAAAGTAGAAGTTCTCTTAAGCAAAATGTTTAGTTGAGATAAATAACAAATAGCTTTTTGAACAGCAGCATAAATGTCAGAGTTACTGATTTACTGAATTGAAAGTCAACCACTTAATTAAAGAATTAAGCTTCTCCTGTAAAAATCCCTCTTTAGTTTCAAACAAGTCGATGGAGGTGTGAAAATATGTGAGGGTGAAAATGGCAAATTGTGCTACAGGAACAGTTTAAGCAGCTGTGCACAAAAGAGGCATCATGATTCAGAATTTGTTTACTTCAAAGGAAGCAGAATTCACATAGCTGTTTCCGAGATCATCTTTGTAGAAGGTGCAACTTAACTATTTCACTATACAGGATAGCGCTGTTGATGTTAAAGCAAGCACATGTTCTCATTTTTATTCTTCAATGGTATGCATGTACCGTGTTGGAATTTGCCTGCAATTGGAAAAGATGTTTGGTTATCTGTCCTCTGCCTTCCTTACGGTCCTTGGGGCCCAACAGTCAGACAATAAGTTGGTATTCAGCATACCCAAGCAAGTTAGGCCTGATTTTGCCAAAATATTTATGGCAGTCCATTGCTGAGATATGTCTAATCTTCTTTTGCTTTTGAGTATTATTTTCAAAAAATTGGGTGAGGTTGGTAGAGCAGGGGCAGAAAGGGCAATTTGCAGATCTTCTGTGCATTCTTACAGCTCAATTTTTTAAAGTCATTTTGATTTAGAACCAAAATCTATGTACAATACTTTTCAAATACAAAGGAAGGATTAATAACATAGGGAATAATGCCTAGAGAACTCAAACATTCAAGTAAATCCATGAACTCTTCAAAAGGCATCACTCAATAATTTGTACAGTTGGCATTTGATGAATGTTGTTAAATTCCAACTTATGCACCATTTTCTGTTACATCTCGTGTCAATTCAGATAAAACACTGAAAGTCACAACAATTGAAAAAGTTGGAGTCATGGACAACTATTCCTGTTTGGACTTCCCAAAACTAAGCCAGTCTTCAGCTTTCAAAAGAGCAAGATTAGTAATCCATATGAAGGTTCAGGTAAGAATTGAGATAAGTGAAAAAAGTTAACTTGTAGAATACAGCACAAGAGGTGAGCATTTGGCCCATCTTGTTGACTCCAGTTCTTTGAAAGGAGTATCTAATTAGTCTCACTCCCCTGCTCTTTCCCTATGGCCCTGCAATATTTCCCCCTTCAGGTCGTTAGACAATTCTGTTGTGAAAGTTATTACTGAACCTGACTCCACCACCCATTCAGGTAATGCATTCCAGATCATAATAATAACAATAACAAAGTCTGTAGATGCCTACAAGATTCAAGTTTGAATAAATGTACTTTTCTCAACATTTACCTTTGAAAAATTTAGAAACAGTTATAATTAAACTCTTTGGTATTGGTAGATGGGGACATTTAGCAATGCATGAGTTGATCTCCCATTGCATTGTGCATGGGGAGTAAAGAAGAAAAGTGTTTTCAGGTGAACTGGGATTGGAAGATAAGGATAATTGGATTAGGGTATGCAAGACCTAACTAATTTAGTTGATGTTTAAAATCATATATTTTGTCTTTATTTTTAAATAATACTTTGATTATAAATGAGTTATAGTTAAATGACAATTTGGCAGACAACAATGTGGACTTAGTTGGAGCTGGGAGATATAGAACTGAGATGCTTCAATATTTCTGCTGGTATGATAATGTGATTACAGTGTGACAAATTTACACTGATTCTTTCCATTACAATGGAAGCTTAAAAGGGGGAAATGTTCATAGAAAAATATAACATGAAGCGTGAGTTTGTAGATAGAACGTGTGCATAAACAGAAGATTTTTAATATCTGCATTACTGTTTGATGTTATGCCACAAAAACAAACTTCCTACTTTCAATATTTAAAATGTTAAAAACCACATCACGTATCTGTTAACATTAGAAGTTGAAAGAAAGAGCATCACCTTCATGCTGCAGAAATAATGAAAACATTCAGATAAAATTTAATTTTAAATGCACATCTTTCACTTGAAAAAAGATTAGAATTTCTCTTTAGTGTTTGAACGAGCAAAGCAAAGAACTAAACGTGCTGTTTAGACACCAGAACAGAAAAGCAGCTACTGGACCGGTTGCCAACTGTGTTTTGGGACTGTTGAAAATTGATTGATCCTGGATGGAGGGCAGTTGACCCAGGTCAGTTGAAGACCAGTCGATTCTGGTTCATGGGATATTGGCTGTGGATGGCTGGAAATTGGTAGATCTCAGTCAGTGGGCAGTTGTCCTGGCTGGCTGGATACCGGTTGACCCCAGTTAGCCTTATAGCCCATAATATTAATGACTCCATGCTCCATGGCATCATTGCTGTGTGTGATTGTGAAAAAAAAAGACACTGGCTGAGGTTGGTTTCAAGCCTATTGGGGAAAGATTGAATAAGGTCAACATAAATGCTGTGCTGGACCTCCTAATCTCCCAGAAGACCCACCTCGAATGAAGTAAGCCTGTAGTGCACAGGAATGACCTGTGGAATTGTAACTAAACTGTTGATCAAGAAACTGAAAAAGACCGGAGCTGACTTCAAACTTTTATTGCAAAAACAGGAATTAAACAATGCAAAACTCAATTGAAAGCAACACGTTATCTACAAAATCAAATTAAAAGGAACACTATCTACAAAATGAAAATGTATTAAATGCTCATGGGACGTGGCTTCTTGTTTAGATCCTAAATTTTGACTGAAATATAATGATGCACCTTCCTCATTTCCTTTGCTACATTCTCCACACTTAAACCCTGGGTGAGGAGGTGGCGAATGAAGCATGTTGGTGGGCAGAGAAGACAAGGAATATAACCAAAGAAAGCCTTTATCAGAGCACAAAGGACATTTAGACAAGTGAGAGCAACAGGAGATCAAAGACTACAGAATAAAGGAGATGACAACAATTAACAGTCAGATGTACATTTGAGTGGTTACCTTTCACTGCATTCAGATTTATTGATAAAAATGCTGGCTTTGCAGTGCCCACACTGCTTGTGAACTGCAGGTAGAACGACTGGTTTTCTTGGAGGGGCATTGAAGCCATTCATGCGTTAGTTAGAATCAATGTGACACAGCCTTGGACAATAATTCTGTTGAAATCTTTAATACAATAATCCTTTTAAGCCAAATATCTTTTTGCAACAACATTAATTTTTTTTTTCTTAACAGAGGATCATCATTACACAAAGTCTAAAACAATTTTCAATCGGATTGAAAGACTGATGCTGCAATAAGTTAGCATTATTTCTCAATAGCAACTTGCTGTAGTTTGGCAGAAGGTTGATTCACATCAAATGAATAACAAGAATAAAGAAGATGATGGAAGCCATTTGACACACAATTCACTGTTCCATAGAAATCTATGATAGAACAAGCTCATGATCTTGCAGATGATCTCTATTAACATTGTGTTAATATAATAATTACCATCCAACCCTCTAGCAGCCTATTCTGCCTGATTATTGCACAGCACTCAATTTCAAACAAGCCCGACCGGCTGCTGGTTTCTATGGGTGGAAGCGTCCCAGATTTGCACTAAGGGCGGAATTGTCCGGTCCCATTGGCAATGGGCGTCATTGCAGGCGTGAGCGGACAATATTGGCGAGAAGGCCAAGAACCGGTTTCACCCTGTTGTGGAACCAGTTTGTGATCACCCGCTCCACCTGTCAATGGCGGGCTGTGTTTCCTGCCGCCCAATATCAGGAACTTCATTTTAAGGCATTTGCATCCCATTATTGTGCCCTCATGCTGGAATCATCCCGCCACGTCAAATTTACTGCCCATGTCTCGTGACTTCAGAATGGCATCCTTCACGACTGCTTTTAAAAGGCGTGCACTTGGCAAGCTGAACTTCAAGGGGAACACAGAAGTGGCGGCGTGCGGGGCGGAGGGGAGGGAAGTGGCCACATACTTGGAAAAGCTTGTCAAAAATCAGCATTCTTCCGCAGCTGATACCGTTCAGCAGCAGCTCCTTTGACATGCTTGGACTCGGGCCTCTGAAGCTTTTCTGCCCACTCAAGCAATGCAACAGCATGAATGTTCGACCAAATGCTCCAGAACTTTTGACCCCTCGGGTGCAGACTGCAAATTTTAGGGGGCAGTAGCACAATTGGCTGAATGGGCAAGTTGTAGAATCCCCTTGTGAAAGGTGCCGATGATGCAATCACTGGTGGAGGTGCTCACAGCCCCTTGCAGTATCTTTATTAAGGTTTGGACCAGTATCCTTCATGATTCAAGCTAACTGCGCAGCCTTGCAGTGTGAGTTAGGAGAATGCCTGCACCTGACCTGAGAGCACAGCATGCAGTCCAGTGGGCAAAACTGCCACCAATCGGTCAACTGGAGTGGGGCGGAGGTGGGTGGGGTTTCGAACAGCCATGAAGTGCATTACACACTGGTCACCCAAGTGATGGTCAGCACTCTCTTCAGACTTAACCAAGAGAGGTTCTTCGGACACACATGCTAACACACACGTCTCTCTCTTTGATCCTGCAAGAGGAGAACATTAGGATCATGGAGCCTGGTTATTTAGCGGTCATGCCTCATGGCTTATAGGGTGCAGAGAAGAAGGATTGTGGCAGAGGCACCTGGCTGGGCAGAGGGAGGAGCAACTCCCTCAAGATGAAGGGGTGGCAGGGCCTGCTGTGCATGTAGCTGAAGATCCACAGAGAGCTGTCGCTCGTAGGTGATGCATGGTCTATGGAAGGCACCTGACATTCCTGCAGATGACTGAGAACCAGGGTTGCTGAAGACTGCGCATGTCTAGGAAATGGTCGGCCACATATGCCACCTGCTGCAGGGTTTGGCGCCAGTGGCCGTGAAAGTGACCACGGTGCTCAATTTTTACGTCAGTGGCTCCTTTCAGGGCTCCACAGATGACCTTTGTGAGATCTCGCAAGCCTCCACCCACAAGTGTATCCATGAGGTCATGGATGCCATCTTCACAATGGCAGAGGACTTTTTTGCCCGGGATCAGGAAAGCCAGGAAGTAAGAGCACTGGGATTTGCGCAGGTCTCTAGTTTTCCATGGGTGCAGTGTGCCATCAACTGCACTCACATGGCACTTAGATCTCCAAGGCCACAAACAGTCAACTATATCAATTACAAGGGTTTCCACTCCCTGAATGTTCAGCTGGTCTGTGATCATTACAAACATATCTTACAGGTCTGTGCACAATTATCAGGGAGTGCCCATGACTCCTACATTCTGAGTCGGTCACAAATCCCTGATATCTTCCAGGGTTCAGAGAGAGAGGCTGTAGGGTTGGCTCCTTGGGAACAAGGGCTGTGTATAGAGGACATGGCTGATGACGCTTGTACGGCAGCCTCAGACTGCAGCAGAGTGATAGTATAATGAGGCCCAGCCGCGACCCGGACTTTGGTGGAGCAAATTATGGGCATCTTGAAAATAAGGTTCTGATGCCTCGACAGGTCTGATGGAGCACTCAATACAGTCCACCAAGGGGGTCGTGCATCACTGTAGTTTGCTGCACGCTACATAACCTGGTGCTGCAACGGGGTGAGGAGCTGGCTGGGGAGGAGATGGAAGAGCTGCATGCCTCCTCTGATGAGGAGAACATTGAAGGGATGATGGTGATGAGGTCCGTGAAGGCGAGGGTGCCGGTGGTGAGGCCATCACACTGACCTGATGAGGCAGGAGCGCTCAGGAGGCTCTCAGCTGCAAGCTTCACGGAGGATGATGATGTGATGTAGTGAGGACAGTCCTGACATCCTCACCTTGCATCTGTGAATGTTTGACTCCTGTGTGGCTGATGGCAGCACACATGCCCTCAGTGCTCATGTCGTGGATTTGCAGCGGAGACCCTAATAGTCGCTATAGTCCAGGAGGATGATGATGTCATGCAGTGAGGACACTCCATAGGTCTTCACATTGCCTCCGTGAATGTCTGACCCCAGTCTGGCTGAGGGCAGCTCACTTGCGCTCTGTGACCAGGGTCATAACATGGAGATGCAGCCGTGAAACTTTAAACGCACCTGATCCTTTCCCTGCCTTCAGCACCTGTCCCTTTCAGGAGCACAGTGTCAACGCTCACAGATGCTGAAGAGATGGGGGGCCAGCCCCACCTTCAAGATGCTGAGACCACACAGAGAGAATGATAGAACTCTGTGACGTCTGCCCACGCCATTCTGGCAGCAATGACAAGGCCACTGAGGTGCAGGCATCAGTAATGTGTCCAGTGAGTGTGAAGCTAGATGATCACTGTGCTCTGAAGGTTACACACTGCACAGGGAAGAGGCCCTGGACTGAGACACCTGCTTTTATCTTGTGCAGGAACCAAGGTTTCACCTCTGAGTGACATGAACACTGCTCATCATAACAAAAAGCCAAGGCAGGGAGTTGTTCTCAGGAGTTTATTAACAATAGTGAACATTATGTACAAGTGATTAACACCTGTGCCCAGGCTGACAACTATGGCCATACTAGTCTGAAAACGCCCGATCTCGTCTGATCTCAGAAGCTAAGCAGACTCAGGCCTGGTTAGTACTTGGATGGGAGACTGCCTGGGAATACCAGGTGCAGTAGGCTTAGCTTGGTCTAAATAGCCAAGTGGTTATGGTACTGGGCTTGCAACCCCAAGATCAAGAGTTCAAATCTCACAATGGCAAACTATGAAACAATGTTACTTCATCTGAATAGGAACAGATGGAAACGTGTTTGTACTCGAAAGAGTTACATCTTCTTAACCATCCTAACCCTGCTGCTACACTTTTGTCCTCCCCCGACATCCACAGGGGAGGTGGAGGCAGCCTGCTGACTGCAATGCCTTGTCTGTGATGACTTCAACATGCATCCTCTGGAGGGCTGAGACCTGGAGGACTCAGTTGAAGGGTCATGAGGACTCGAAACGTCAACTTCTTCTCTGCCGATGCTGCCAGACCTGCTGAGTTTTCCCAGGTAATTCTGTTTTTGTTTTGTCCTACACTCCTCTTGCATTGACACTGCTGGAAGCCAACTATGGTGTCAGCGATGGAGTTCAGCCCACGCAGTAGTGCAGGAACAAGATCACCATGGCGGACGCCATCATTCCAGTGTTGACAATAGTGCATCTGCATGTCAGCGCTATCACCTCGGACAGAAGATGGCTAGACTGCTCCATTGTGCCTTGCAATCTGAGGAGTGAACCAAACATCCTTTCATAATGTTCCCATGATTGTCTTTGCAGCTCCTACCAACTGATTGAGGACCGAGTCCAGAGGCTCGTCATCTGACTTGGACTCAGCAGGTTCCTTGCCTCCAGCAGCCCTTTGTGTGCCGGTGACCAAGGATGTCCCTTCCTCCACCTGCTGTGGGACAGATTGTGTACTGTGCTCACCAGGTTGTGAGACTGAGGCTACTCTACACTAGGGGTTGTGTCACTGCGCTGGTGGATGGTGTGGGTGAACGCCGTGATGGGTCTTCAATGATGCTGCCCTCAGGGTCTTCATCTGAGGTGCTCTCTTCGCTGGGGCCAGGGTCAAGGTTGCTTAAGGACGACATGTCGGACGTGCCTAGGACAGAAAGTGGAAATTATTAGTGCTTGGCAGCCGCATTGAACATGGAACAGTGGAGTCAGAGTAACGTTGAGAGAGGGATGATGTGGTGCAGGCTCCTCCCGTGGGTATTCATTGCCGACCTCACTGTCACCACAGAAATGGTTCATGTCTTGTCTGGCCAGATCCAACACATGTCTCTCGAATGGAATGAGAATCTTGATGTTCGGCACTCCACCCCTGGTCTGGGACCTCTCCTGGTGATTGTGTGTGATTTATCTTGCATGAAGACAGATAGAGAAAGCATGAGCAAGGCGCATGCCAGGCCAAACGAGAAGAATGCCAGGCGTGGGTGTGTGTTGAGTGCAGCCATGGACAGGATGAGGAGGTGATCTCCAGAGGAGGTGAGGCCAGAAGGAGATGTGAGGCTGCGTGTGAGAGAATGACTGTTGATGTCCCTTGAGCTGACAGTGAGTGAGATGCCAGTGAATGTGTGATGGGCTTCTGAGTGGGTGAGTTGAGATTGATGAAATGGTTGCTTTAGCGTGGTGGCAGGGATCAGATCATTCACCCGCTTTTCTGCACTGGATGGCCGACCTCTTGTGTGCAGCATTAGCACTGATCACCTCTGTCACGCCTCCCAAGCTGGAGCGGTGAGACTGATGGGCCTCCTGTTGCCAAAGCCGGGGTAGAGGACATTGCAGCGCGCCTCCATGACGTCCACAAGGCATCCCAGGGATGTGTCACTGAATCGGGGGGGCTGCACTCTTCTTGGCTTTCAGAGCCATGTCTTCACCCGAGCAGTCCTGGGCTGCAAGCATTGAGAACTGTGTGTGCGCGGCTGCAGGTTAAAGATGGTGCCCGGCGTGAGGAAGAGGCAAGGTAATGGCGTGGCAGGTCAATCGGAGGCTAGCCACCAGCAATCCGGCGTGATTCTGTGGCTGCATAATTTATGAGGCTGGAAGGGGACGATATGGCATGAAAATCCGCCATTGTGGCAGGCTGGTAAAATGTCTCTTTTTTGGTGCCCGCTACCACACTTAGTGTAAATCTGGGACATCCAATTATTCTGCAGCCCCCTAAAATGCACATTAATTTGCTGCCTGCGCCCGAGGGGGTGAAAAGTTCAGGTGGCACATTCATGCTTTTGCATTGCTTGAGTGGACAGAAATGCTTCAGAGTCCCGACTCCAAACATTTCAATGGAGCTGCTGCTGACCAATCTCAGCTGTGGAAGGACGGTCACTTTTGACAAGCTTTTCCAAGTGGCCACTTCCTGCCCTCAGCAGATGCTTGTGTACTTCCTTCGTCCTGTGCTGCCTTGCCCCTACACCCCTGGCCCCAGCGGCACTGGAGCCCTTGCCCCAGCACTGCATGAAAGCCAGCCGGGGTAAAAGTAAATTGCCTGTGCCCCCCCTATCCGCCCCCGGAATGCCTGGTGTCTCTTCCTTGATGTCCTACAGGCAAGCCTCACGAGTGCTGTGCAATGTTGTGTGCACTCACCTCTGTGTTCCCCTTGAAGTTCAGCTCGCCAGCTGCATAACTTTTAAAGGCAGTTGTAAATCACACCATCCTGAAGTCACTCTGGCGTGGGAGGTAAATTTGACATGGGAGCGATGATTCCGGCGGGCAGGAACAATGATGAGATCTTAATGCATTAAAATTAAGTTCCCCACGTTAGACGGTGAGAAACATGGCCCATCATTGTTGGACAAGTGCAAACTGAATTTTTGGCCTTCCCGCCATATTATCCGCTCACACCCACCATGAAGCTCGCTGCCAATGGGAGCGGAAAATTCCAGCCTTTGTCTCTGTGAATTACCTCTCATTGTGTACGGCCAGAGAGGGATCTCGGATATTCCAACAGAAAGACTTTGAAGTGGTAATTGATTACTGAGACAAGTTGCTCACTGTTTATTGCTTAAAGTACAAGCTTCTGTGAATGAATTGACCACCATCGGCCTGGATATTGAAAAAAAATTATAAAATACACCTTGTTTTCGAAAACTTACATTAAAAACATTATTTTTCAAATCCGCTCTTTGAAGAATTGGTCAAAACACACCGAAACATGACCTATCTCCCTCCCCCTGGATGAAACCATTGCTTTATGGTTTTCTCACAGAAATCATGTGCTGCTTACCAGATGTGCCATTGTTATTGCATCTCTCCCACCTCTGAAGCTCATGTTGTGTCGTAACCAGCCTTGGGGGCATGTAAGCCCTGTGCCTGATGTCTCTGACTGTTTGCACCAACTACAGTTGCACACATTGTATCGTGGTGTATACTTTCTTTGAGAATATATTTGGCTTTAAAAACCCATGGTTAAAAGTAAATGTATTTTTCAAAATGAGAGGGAAAATAGTCAAAGCATTCTAAAACATGAAAATGATCTTTCTCTTTATACTGTAACTCTGTTTACCTTTTCATTTATCATCATTGTCAGTGCAATGTTGAATTTTCCTTTTTTGTTACTCTTAAGTTACAAGTACATTGGCCCAGATTTCGTGGTCAGTTGCTAAGCAATGATGCTTGCCACTGGCCTCAAAGAAAGCTGCCCACAAAGATCTAATGGGTTAGACCTAATCAGTTTGAACCTGCTGCCGGTCAAAGGGATCTCTAGGCAGCCAGCAACTGTGTTAGTCAAACAGGTTAAGCAACCAGTCACACTGAATTAATCTCACAGACAGCAAACTTACGTGAACCACCTTTAAGTCTACCCGCAGGTCCAAAGAAGCCGGGGGCCTGGACTTTTGCAGGATGAAAGCGTTCATACCAGCCCCCAGGAATTTTGCACACTCTTGCAGAAATATCTTTCAGTGGGTTGCACTCCGGTTGTGCATTGATGGAGTGGAAGCTGTTGTCACAAACACTCTTGTTTGATCTGGGGGTGTGAAGATTGCCACATATGTTCAATCAATGCACCTGCGCTGGGCCAGACAAAGACGCAAACTCGGGCACTCACACATTCTGCCTGGTGCCAGGTGAAGTTGACATATTTTCCAACTCTGGCAAACAACCATCAGTCAGTCAGCTATCTTACTCATTTGTGGACCCCTGACTTGGAGACCCTGGATATGTCTTCACCTGAAACTTGTAAGGATCCAGAAGCCAAAATGTTGAGGTCATTTGGACAGCCACTGGCACTGCATGGTCAGCAGCCCCAGCTGAGAGCTGGTCCCCTTCTAGGAGGCTGCAGAAGGCTGACACCATCTGATATGAAAATTTCAGGCTCTAGAAGAACACACCAAGAAAACTCAGCTTCTTCCTGTGCATTGCAGGTAGCGCCTCCCATGAGCTGCACCCCACACTGCTCTCCAGCTGCTGGACTCTCTAAAGTAGGTTCCTGTTGCTCGTGCTAGTTATATCGCTACTCAACCGAAGTCCAACCTAAACCCTTTCCCACTAGTAGGCAAGAAATGAGCTGTGAGGGCTCAGTATTCATTGCAGTATTTCCATAATTTGTAATTAGCTGCCTCAGTTACAGTTGTGTTCTAGCATTGCTTTTAGTGGTGAATCTCAGAAAGCCCAGAAAATCCATGGACATGCACAACATCAAATTTAAAACTGGGCAGAAATATTGCTCCAATTGAGTGATTACCATATGTTCATTGGCAAGCCACCCAATTTTCCTTGAGTTATATATATGGACGATGGAGGGTTCCCAGCCTCCTCTTATTTTGCTGACTTTATCCCCCCCACCCAATTCCATGCACTCCTCCAGGATTTAACTCTCCCATCAACCTCGAAATGGCAGAGCAGTAACCAAGGGCAGCATTTTCCCCCCATTCTGGGGGCTGTGCGGGAGCAGGCGCAGGCAGGCAGGTTCCCGATCGGCGCCCCCAGTCGGGGCGCGCTGCCATTTTACGTGGACGGGCCAATTAAGGCGGGATCCCCTGAGCCGGGAGTGCACTCTTTCACGTGCAAGCACACAGATCTCCCTGAGGCAAAGTGCTGTCTCAGGGAGATCGGTTGAAGTTATAACATTTTTTTAAAGGTTAGAAAAAATTTCCCTGACATGTCCCCTCATGTGACACTGTCTCATGAGCTGGGACAAGTCCATTACTTTTATTTAAAAATATTCCGAAAATTTTAAATCCCTCATGAAACCTCATCCCACCTTAAGGTTGGACGGGCAGGTTCATTAAACATTTCAGTTACTTTTTTAATGGCCTTAATAGGCTGTTGACAGGTTGGCGGGCACACAGCCAACTTGGCTGCGCACCCGCCGAACTGAAAACCTAAATAACATGGGGAGACATCAGGACGCCTGCCCGACCTCACCCCACATTGGCGAGCGGGCCCCACCCCTGCTCGCCGACCAGAAAAGGCTGCCCCAAGTATTATTTACAACATTGCACAGGATTGCACCAGTTACTTAACAATTTTGCAACTGTTAATATGATCATACAATTTAACTATAGCTAGAATGAAAATGGTGTTCTTTTGACTCCCATATTTTTAAAGCCAATGTTGTATTTGATAGTTCATTATGTTGTTAGCATATTTTTTAAAAATTGAAACTGGCATTCTTCAAGGGTCCAGTGAAACATGCTTACTTATTCATTAGTTCAAGTTGTGAATTTATATACATAGGCTGAATTGGGGGAAGCAGTAGATTAAGTGGTGGAATGGTGGTATTATCACTTGCTACTTTTCTTGAGACTCAGGATGCTCTGGGGACCCTGGGTTCAAATCCTACAACAGCTGATAGTAAAATTTAAATTCAATAAAAATCTAGAATTAAAAGTCTGATAATAATTGTAAAACCATTGTTGTAATAAACCCATATGGTTCACTAATGTCCTTTAGGGAAAGAAGTCTACTGTCCTTACTTGCTCTGTCCTATGTGTGACTCCAAACTCACAGCAATGTTCTTAAATGCCTTCAGAACAAGGGCAATTAGGCAATAAATACTGGCCTAGCCAGCAATGCAAGCATCCCATGAGCAAATGAATAAGAAATTAGCTCTAGATGTATCAATATTTGAGAAAAATAGAATTTTATATAATCTAAAAATGTTTTTAATTATTTAGACTTATTTGATGAAAATTGCAGCAAAATGTGTGGTCTTCACATGCTGCCTATCCTTTTGGATTATCGATCCCTTGGATTCCTTTTTAAGGTCATTGTTTCATTTATAATTACAAACAATGCAGCATAAATACAAGGGAATATAGTCAGTCAATGCACATTGTTGGCTACTTAACAATGCTGTGAAACCCAATTTTTGCTTTGTTGCAAATTTTGCCATGACACTGAAACCTCAAAAAGTTAGAGTGAATCTCCAAAGAATAATACAACTCAATGTTTTTTGGATTCGGACTTGCTTTTAAAATGTACCCTTAAATCACTCTAACTTATCAGCCTTTCACAACCTCTGGTTCATTAAAATGGGCAGCTCCTTTAGTCTAAGGCACTTCTGAGGCTTAGAATGGACATTGGATGGCAGTCAATGTTTCATTGGTATAATATGTGACAACTGTATACCTTCACATACACACTGGCCCCATCTCTCCTCGGTTTGGAAGCTGCATTAGAATACATTCACAATTTCTTGTTAGATTCTTGTTAGGCAAGGGAACCAAAGGTTAGCGGAGTTAGATGGGAATGTAGAAATCGAAACACAAGAAGACCAGCCATGATCTTATTGAATGGCGAAGCAGGCTCGAGGGGCCGAATGGTCTACTCCTGTTCCAATTTATTATGTTCTTATTTATTCCTTTCCTACATCTGGCTTATGGATTTTGGAGCTTAGTTTCAAAAGTTAAGCTGCAGTGTTTCTCATTGTCTATCAGCAAATCAATGCTCTCTGACAGGGAACAATTCTTTTTCATGGTAGGCAGCGTTTGTAAAAGTCAAGTTGTGCCTAAAAGTCTTTTAGAATTCTTTCATTATAAAACTGAGTTGGTGAGTTACTATAAATAGAGAAATGGTCTGTAGGCTGAATTTAAGAAAGTGTTTGATAAAGTCCCTTATAGAACCCCTATGCCAAGTACAAAAGCTATGGGAGCCAACTTGTAAATTGAATTATTAGTAACTGATTCAGTAGTTGAAAGCATAGGCAATTATCAATGGTAATAACTTTGCTGGCAATATTACCCCAGCCATATTAGGTAATTCAAATTTGGTTTGTGATCAAAGACAGGAGGGTGTGGCTGTAGGTGAAGCAGGTTTGGGGACCCAGTGGGCAGGTTTGAGGAGCCTTGGCCCCTGCAACTGCCCAACAGTTACAATGTTCTTGCAAACTGTGTGGACGAGAGCAGTGACTGCAGGGAAGATGAGCGAACTGACCAGTGCACCATGGTACAGGGATCCATTCAAGTGGTGGGAGGAAATGAGAACGTGGTAGTAGTATTGGACGGTATAATTAGGGGGGCAGAGACTGTTCTCTGCAGCCGTGACCATGAGTCCCAAAGGCTGTGTTGCCTTCCCAGTGCCAGGGTTAAGGACATGTCCTCAGGGCTGGAGAGGAATTTAGAATGGGAGGGGAGGAATCCAGTTGTCCTCGTCCATGTTGGTAATAATGACATTGATTGGACTAGAAAGGTGGTAGTGCTGAAAGAATTTGAACAGTTAGGAGCTAAATTAAAAAGCAGAACCTCCAAGGTAATAATCTCAGGATTGCTACCTGAGCCACGGGCAAACTGGCATAGGGTAAATAAGGTCAAGGAGTTAAATGCGTGGCTCAGAGATTGGTGTGGGAGGAATGAGTTTCAGTTCATGGGGCACTGGCACCAGTATTAAGGTAGAAAGAAGCTGTTCCAGTGGGATGGCCTTCATTTGAACTGTGCTGGTACCAGTGTCCTGGCGAACTGAGTAACTAGGGCTGCAGAGAGGGGTTTAAACTAAATAGAAAGGGGAATGGTTCTGGCTTACAAAGCAAAAGCAAATGGCAGCCTTGCAGGGGAGCTATATTAGGTAATGATACTCAGAGTGTGACAGGAAGGGACAGAGTGTACAAACACAAAAAAAGGCAGCAAATAGGGTCAAAGGGGGAAAAATGGTTAAAAAGGCAAAATTAATAACCCGTTACTTAAATTCACATTCGGAACAAAATAACATGACGGAGACATGGTTATAAGGAGATCAAAACTGGGAACTAAATACTCAGGGATGTGTGACTTTTCAAAAGGGCAGACAGGAAGGAAAGGGTGGTGGGGTAGCTTTGTTAGCATGAGATGGAATAAGTAAGATAGCAAGAAAGGATCTTGGATTGGAAGATGTAGAATCTATATGGGTGGAGGTAAGAAATAACAAGGGGAAGAAGGCACTAGTGGGAGTAGTCTATAGGTCCATTGACAGTGGCTATACTGCAGGACAGAGAATAAATCAAGAGATAATGAGGGCATGTAAAAAAAGCAGTACATTAATCATGCATGACTTTAATCTTCATGTAGATTGGGAAAATCAAATTGGCAGAGGTAGCCACAAGCAAGAATTCATAGAGTGTATTCGGGACAGTTTCTTAGAATAATATGTTATGAATGCAACCAGGGATCAGGCTATTTTGGATCCGGTAATGTGTAATGAGGCAGGTTTAATAAATGATCTCAGAGTAAAGGATCCCCTGGGAAACAGTGACCATAATATGGTAGAATTTAGCATTCAGTTTGAGAGTGAGAAACCTGGGTCGAAAACAACTGTGCTAAACTTAAGTAAGGGTAATCACAATGAAATGAGGGCAGAGTTGGCCTGACTAGGCTGGGAAAGGGGTTTAGTAGAAAAGAAGGATGATGAACAATGGCAGACATTTAAGAAAATAGTTCATGACTCTCAACAAGATATATCCCAGTGAGGAAGAAGGATTCAAGGAAGGGGATAAGCCAACCATGGTTAACCAAGGAAGTTAAGTGCAATATCAAGTTGAAAGAAAAAACATACAATGTGACAAAGATTAATGAAAAACCAGTGGATTTGGGAAAGTTTTAAAAACCAACAAAAGATGACCAAAAAGAATAAAGAGGGAGAAAACAAACTTTGAGGTAAACAAGCAAGCAATTTTAAAATGGACAATAACAGCTTCTTTAAATATATAAAAAGGAACAGAGAGGCCAAAGTGAACATAGGCCCCTTAGAGAATGAGGCTGGGGAAATAATAATGATGGGGAACCAGGAAATGGTAGAAGAGTTGAATAAATGCTTTGCTTTAGTCATCAAGGTAGAAGATACAAATAGCATTCCAAAAATACTAAATAACCAAGGGGCAAAAGTCGGGGAGGAAATAAATACAATAACTATCACTGGAACAAAAGTACTAGGGGAACTAATGGGACTAAAGGCCAATAAATCCCCTGGACCTGATGGGTTGCATCCTAGGATATTAAAAGAAGTAGCTACAGAGATAGTCAATGCACTGGTAGTAATCTTCCAAGAATCCTTCGATTCTGGAAAAGTCCCAGAGGATTGGAGAATGGCCAATGTAACACACTTATTCAAAGAGGGAGGGAGATAAAAAACAGGTAACTATAGACCAGTTTGCTTCACATCTGTTATTGGGAAAATTTTGGAGTCTATTATAAAGGAGGTAATAGCAGAGCATTTAGAAATGCATAATCTAATCAAGCAGAGTCAGCATGGCTTTATGAAGGGGAAATCATGCCTGACAAATTTATTAGAACTCTTTGAGGAGGTAACAAGCAGGATAGATAAAGGGGAACCAGTAGATGTAATATATTTGGATTCTAAAAGGCATTTAATATGGTACCTCACATAAGGCTACTTAATAAGAGCCTATGGTGTTGGGGATGGTATATTAGCATGGATAGAGGATTAGCTAACTAATAGAAGACAGAGGGCAGAATGTTATGTTTGTCGGGCGGGCAGGCCCAACTCAATCGGTGGCAGGCGCAGAGCCGGTCACCGCCGGTGAAATGGGCCATGCTGCCATTTTGCGTGGACGTGCCAATTAAGGCCTGCCCAGTGCATTTCAGACTCCTGTGTACAGCGGGAAATTCAAATGTGCGGCAGGCGTGTACAGACTGCCAGTTGCAATGGGGAAACAGCAGGTTGTATTAGGAAAGGCCAGGCAGACTCCTTTAGGCTGTTAACCATGGCCAGTGACCAGGCTCCAGAGGACGTCAGGGCAGAGGAGCAGGAGAGTGGGGCAGGCTGCAGGATAGGCTAGCGGGGGGGCCAATGTGCCCCTCGGCAAGAAATTATGTAGGGTCAGATGATGTAGAATCTGTGTGGGTAGAGTTGAGGAACCGCAAAGGTAAAAAAAAAACCATAATGGGAGTTATGTACAGGCCTCTGAACAGTAGTCAGGATGTGGGGCACAAGATACACCAGGAGATAGAAAAGGCGTGTAAGAAAGGCAAGGTTACAGTGATCATGGGGGATTCCAACATGCAGGTAGACTGGGAAAATCAGGTTGGTGGTGGATCCCAAGAAAAGGAATTTGTGGAATGTCTACGAGATGGCTTTTTGGAGCAGCTTGTGGTGGAGCCCACTAGGGAACAGGCAATTCTAGATTTAGTGATGTGTAATGAGGCAGATTTGATAAGGGAGCTTAAGGTGAAGGAACCCTTAGGAGGAAGTGACCATAATATGATAGAATTTACCCTGCAATTTGAGAGGAAAAAGCTGGAATCAGATGTATTACTGTTAAATAAAGGCAACTACAGAGGCATGAGGGAGGAGCTGGCCAGAAATGACTGGGAGATGAGCCTAGCAGGAAAGACAGTGTAACAGCAATGGCAGGAGTTTCTGGGAGTAATTTGGGAGACACAACAAAAATTCATCCCTAGGAAGAAGAAGCATACTAAAGGGAGGACGAGGCAACCATGACTGACAAGGGAAGTCAGGGACAGCATAAAAGCTAAAGAGAAATCATACAATGTGGCGAAGAGCAGTGGGAAACCAAGGGATGGGGAAGCCTACAAAGACCAACAGAGGACAACTAAAAAAGAAATAAGGAGGGAGAAGATTAAATATGAGGGTAAACTAGCCAGTAATATAAAAGAAGATTGCAAGAGTTTTTTTTAGATATATAAAGGGTAAGAGAGAGGAAAAAGTGGACATTGGGCCACTAGAAAATGACGCTGGAGAAGTAGTAGAGGGGAACAAAGAAATGGCGGAGGAACTGAATAGGTACTTTGCCTCAGTCTTCACAGTGGAAGACATGAGTGACATCCCCAAAGTTCAAGAGAGTCGGGGGGCAGAGGTGAGTATGGTGGGCATTTCCAAGGAAAACTGAAAGGTCTAAAGGTGGATAAATCATTTGGACCAGATGGATTACACCCCAGAGTTCTGAAGGAGATAGCTGAAGAGATAGTGGAGGCGTTAGTGGTGATCTTTCAGGAATCACCCGAGTCAGGGACGGTCCCAGAGGACTGGAAAATCGCTAATGTAACCCCCCTGTTTAAGAAGGGAGTGAGGCAAAAGATGGGAAATTACAGGCCGATTAGCCTGACCTCAGTCGTTGGTAAGATTTTAGAGTCCATTATTAAGGATGAGATTTCAGAATACTTGGAAGTGCATGGTAAATCGGGCAAAGTCAGCATGGTTTCATCAAGCGGAGGTCATGCCTGACATATCTGTTAGAATTCTTTGAGGAGGTAACAAGTAGGTTAGACAAAGGAGAGCCAATGGATGTTATCTACTTGGACTTCCAGAAGGCCTTTGACAAGGTGCCGCACAGGAGACTGTTCAGTAAGATAAGAGCTCATGGTGTTAAAGGCAAGGTACTAGCATGGATAGAAGATTGGCTGTCTGGCAGGAGGCAGAGAGTGGGGATAAGGGGGTCCTTCTCAGGATGGCGGCTGGTGACCAGCGGAGATCCGCAGGGGTCAGTGTTGGGACCAAAACTTTTCACTTTATACATTACTGATCTAGATGAATGAACTGAGGGCATCCTGGCTATGTTTGCAGATGATACAAAGATAGGTGGAGGGACAGGTAATATTGAGGAGGCAGGGAGGTTGCAGAAGGATTTGGACAGGTTAGGAGAATGGGCAAAGAAGTGGCAGATGGAATACAACGTGGGCAAGTGTGAGGTCATGCACTTTGGTAGGAAGAATAGAGGCCTAGACTATTTTCTAAATGGGGAGAGAATTCAGAAATCTGGAGTGCAAAGGGACTTGGGAGTCCTAGTCCAGGATTCTCTTAAGATTAACTTGCAGGATGAGTCGGTAGTTAGGAAGGCAAATGCAATGTTGGCATTTATTTCGAGAGGACTAGAATATAAAAGCAGGGATGTGCTGCTCAGGCTTTATAAGGCTCTGGTCAGACCACATTTAGAATATCGTGAGCAATTTTGGGCCCTGTATCTCAGGAAGGATGTGCTGGCCCTGGAGAGGGTCCAGAGGAGGTTCACGAGAATGATCCCAGGAATGAAAGGCTTAACATATGAGGAACATTTGAGGACTCTGGGTCTATACTCGATGGAGCTTATAAGGATGAGGGGGGATTTGATTGAAACTTACAGAATACTGAAAGGCCTAGATAGAGTGGACGTGGGGAAGATGTTTCCATTAGTAGGAGATTCTAGGACCCGAGGGCACAGCCTCAGAGTAAAGGGAAGACCTTTTAGAACAGAGATGAGGAGAAACTTCTTTGGCCAGAGAGTGGTGAATCTATGGAATTCATTGCCACAGAAGGCTGTGGAGCCCCGGTCATTGTGTGTATTTAGGACGGAGATAGATAGGTTCTTGATTGATAAGGAGATTAAAATTTACGGGGAGAGGGTGGGAGAATGGGGTTAAGAAACTTATTAGCCATGATTGAATGGCGGAGCAGACTTGATGGGCTGAATGGCCTAATTTCTGCTCCTATGTCTTCTGGTCTTATGGTCTTATGGCCTGCATTGCTGCCCTCCTCGAAGAGGTGTCAAATTGTCGGGAGGTGTTGTTTCCCGAGGATGGGAGGAGGAAGCCCCCCACGTGACCAGGCAGGCGTGGCAGGAGGTGACGGAGGTATTAAGCTCTCAAGATGCTGTGCGATGCACAGGAACCCAGTGCCGCAAATGCTTCAATGATTTGTTGCGCTCTGGAAGGGTGAGTACCATGTCGACCTTGGCCATTTTACCCAGCAGGTAGCCTTAGCCTTTGAGGCCGCCCCCCCCAATGTCTTAGTGTTGTTACTGCATTGGGCATTTGGCGCACGCTGGGTGGGCAAACAGATAGTGACCATGCTTACATCAGCCTTAGTGGTTGAGCAGAAGATGGGTTCTCCCCGCAGCATATGTTGGTGTTTGTCACATTTGAGTAGTCTGGGGGCAACCTGCAGGGGAGGCAGCTAGACACATACTCAGAACTCCAACACATGTCTTATTGATGGTGATGAGATGGTGGAAGGGCAGCCTCAAGGTGTTGTGGCCAAGTGCCTTCTGCTGGCCTTGGCGCTTTACCTAGTTGTGTCTCCTTGCTTTGGGCGCTCAAGACCCGTGTGTTATTCAAAGTGATGGATGCCGAATATGTCCAAGGTGGCTGTTGGGGGAGGGAGTTGGGAGTTGGGAGCAGCTGTACTATCTTCTGATCACCAGGAGTGTGGACAGGAGCTGCCGGAGGCCTCAGATGGGCCACCGTGGTTGGGGTGCAGTGTGCACGTGCAGAGTACATGGGTGATCAGCCCCAATAAATGCTCTTCTCTGTTCTGCAGGTAAAAACAGAGCACAATAGCCGGGAGTGTTTGCGGACTGGTGGTGGGCACGCTGTGCTGCAGCACCTAACCACATACGAGGAGCAGGCCATGGAGCTGGGGAGGAGGCAAGCGGCCAGGTTGGCAAGTGTCGGTGAGGCTGGGGTGGAGCGACCAGGTATCTGAGGGCCACAGTCCCATCCATTCTATCTCCCCACCATCCAAAGCACTGATGATTGCTGCAATCGTTAATGCAGCAACACTGCTCATTCACAGACTGATACTGTCAGACTTGTGGGTCATACACAAAGGTCCATTGGCCCCTTGAGGATGCGCATTTCTAGCACCTTCCAAAGTTGCCTTATCCCATTTCTAACCACTATCCCCATGGCCTAGCATGCCATGGCATCGCTGCTGCACATCCAAAGACTTAATGCATCTTAGGAGGGTTTGTACTTCCACCACGCTTTCAGCCAGTGGGTCCCACATTACTCTGTCCAAAAGGTCTTCAGCACCTCACCTGTCAACATCATGGCACTCAACTTAAATAAATGCCACCATGTTAGTCATCCCTGCGCCAAGGGGAAATGTTGCCTTCTGTCCACCCGGTCTATGCCCCTCCTAACGGTATGAAGGTCAATAATGTGACCTGTCAATCTCCTGTGCTCCATGGCAAATGTCTCAAGTGTTTGCAATGTTTCCTCATAACTCCAACTCTCCAGGCCAGCATGCATCCTGGTCAGGAAGCTCCGCACTCTCCCCACTCCAATACCATCCCTCCCATGAAGCGCATGTCACAACTGAACGTAGAAATATAGCTGAGGTCTCGACAATGTTTTCTGCACTTGCAACATGACCTCCCATTTCCTACATTTTACTCCTCGGCTAACAAAGGCAAGTCTGGCTTTTACCTTGTTAAACGCCTTATGTTCCTGTTCTGCTCCCTTAACAGGTCTGCCCACTAATGTCCCTGTAATCGTCGTGACTTTCCACAGTCCTACCATTACTCATGTATTCCCGTACCTTGTTTGTCTTGCCCAAGTACTTAACCTCACACTTATCCACATAACATTCCATGTGGCATTTCTTAGGCCATCTGACCAGCCTGTCTGTATGTGCGTGTGTAATGTTTGGGCCTCTTCTTGACTATTTACCACCCCACCAATGTTCATCTCCTTAGGTTCTTGAAGGTTGAGCGCATTATGAGCCTGGGAGGGGAAAGGGATGAAAGGTGTTACTGACTGAACGCTAACTGATTCACTGTCCTTGTTGTTAATTTCAGCATCACCATCGCATGGCTGCCAGCAACAAGTCCAGAGCTCCCGCTCCACACCTGAGGGACATCACTAGCAACTTGCGTCACATCATTTCAGTGAACCAGGCACCAGCGCAGCGAACTCTACATCAGTGGAGATTATGACATCAGCTAGTGTCCCGGGGCACAGTGGAGAGGGCACTTCACAATCGCAGGAGGAGATGGCACGATCAGAGAGTGCCGATGGTGCCAGCAGCTGGAGGACTGCAGGGGACCAGGCACATGCTGAGTCGGGCAGTGATGATGTGTCTCTGGAGATGTCCGCCATGCAGCAGCTGCAGGACAAGTGACAGGGTGTGTGGCAGGGTTGCATGAGGGTGTGATTTACTTGGTTTCTGTGGCAGAGGAATCCAGGCAGCGTGTCAGTGATGGCATGAACCTCAGGACACAGCTTCAGGCTTCCTCCATTGAGGGATTGGCGACTTTCATAGAGAGGGGCTTCCAACAGATTGAGAAACATCTGATGGGGTTACGCTCAGACCTGCAAGCCCTCACAGCAGTAATGGCCACAGGTGGTCATTGGCAATGTGGGAGATGTCCTGGGCACCAAGTGTCCCAGCTCGGTGCCCATCCATCTGCGGTGAGCAGGGAGGTCCAAAGTGACCTCACGTTGGCGCAGCTGCTGCCTGTCGTTGCTGCGGGCTCCTCTCAGGGCGCTCCGGATAAGGGCAGCAGCTCCTCCGCCCCTCTGCCAGTGACAATTGCATCTGTTGAGGCTGTGACAACAGGGGAGGTGCCAGTTCTGGAACTGGCCATTCCCTCCCAGGCGGGGCCAGCACAGGCTCCACGGGCCAGAGGATGGCCGCCAAGGTCATCGAGGCCAACAGGACAGCAGAGTCAGCAGGCTGGCTCACAAGCCACTCCGAGCAATGGGGCGGCACCTGATTGTAGCACCCAAAAACATAAGCATAAGACACGTTAGGCACTCCACGGGTTTGTCACTGGTGATTTTGTGTTGGCCCTAGATTAGGGAATGTTTTATTATTTGCATCTGAGCGAGGTTTGTTGTTTATTTTGGTGGAAATAACGTCCACATTTCTGACCATGGCTGAGGGTGTTTCTTTTGTGCTGCATTTGTATGTTTCACAGATATATCACGAGTATTTGAGTGGACATTAATGTTTATGTACTAAGCCCTTAGTTGCAGCTGATGAGGTGGAAGATGTAGCACCTACGTGCAACCTGTGGAAGCGCCAGGTAATGCTGGTCCTGCAGATCCATGTGTGTTGAGCTAGCTGAAGGTTCGTTGGATTAAAGTGTCCCGGATGTCCCTGCCTCCTTGGTGTAGTAGCGAGTTGGCGAGCTACCCCTCATCATTATCCTGTGCTTCCTCATCCTCTGAGCCACTGCTGGATTCATCATGTGCAGCCTCATCCACTGCATCAAGGTCTTCATTGTCAACTGCATCCCCTCTTTCCAGCGCAAGATGGCGCAGAGCGCAGCATACTACCACAGTCAGAGAGACATGAACTAGGGGGCACTGGAGTGCGCCCCCTGACCGGTCCAGGCAATGGAAGCACATCTTGAGAAGACCAATGGCTCTCTCCACCACAGCCCTTGTGGTGCCTTGGCTCCTATTGTAGCGCTCCTCAGCTTCTGTTCTTGGATAGCGGAGAGGCATCATGAACCACCTTCTGAGGGGATAACCCTTGTCACCCACCAGCCAACCACCCAGCCGAGCTGGAGCACTGAAGAGCCCCGGCACCTGGGAGTGTCTGAGGATGTAGGCATCATGGGAGCTGCCTGGGTACCTTGCACAGACTTGTAGAATCAACATCTTGTGATCACACTCTATCTGCACGTTCATGGAGTGGAAGCCCTTCCTGTTGATGAAGGCACCAGGCTCACCTGCTGGCGTCAAGTTGGCCACATGTTGGATGGACACAGGGGAAGCCAGCAATGGCTGCAAAGCCTCTAGTTCACTGTGCCAGACTTGCCTGGTCGCAGGAGGAGTGGATGAAGGTCAATGTACGTCTGAACAGAGCGTCTGTGACCTGCTTGACACA
This sequence comes from Carcharodon carcharias, assembly GCF_017639515.1. Taxonomy (NCBI): domain Eukaryota; kingdom Metazoa; phylum Chordata; class Chondrichthyes; order Lamniformes; family Lamnidae; genus Carcharodon; species Carcharodon carcharias. The sequence goes on from NC_054475.1 coordinate 24,707,626, forward strand.
AGCGTGGACAGCTGATTGGGAGAAACCGCAAAGATCACCCACTGAGCCCTGGAAGGAGCCAGGTGCATAGAAGTGGGGGGCAACTGTGACCTTCAGAGCCACTGGCATGGGGTGTCCACCCACACAGTTAGGGGAGATCTCAGGGCCAATCATCTGACAGATATAGTTCACTGTCCCCCTTGAGAGTCGGAGCCTCCTTCAGCACTGCACCTCAGTCATATTGAGGTAGCTGCTTCGCCGCCTGTGTACCCTGGCAACAGGATAGTGGCGTCTTCTGTGGCCCCTTCCACCTTGGACTACCTCTTGGCCCTGCGCTCCTTGTGGCTGCTTCTGGCCTCCCAAAGGTGGCTCCCCTGGAGGCTGATTGTCCAGTCCTGGCCTCCTCCTTATTCTATCCCTCCCTTCCTCCTCAGAGGAGCTGCCTCCAGTGGAGATGTCAGAACCCATACCCAGGCTAAATGGAGGCCTCTGGAAAGCTGCAGGCCCGAGAAAGATTACTGTCTGCAGACTGCTGAGCTGAAGCTTCAAAGTACAGAGAAAGCTGTTGGAAATCAATCGGAACTGCTAACAATCACACAGGCAAGTTTAAGACACTTTCTGCAATAAATACTTCAGATAAAACATTAACAACCCCTCTGAGCCCACTTATCCCGCCCGTGGATGAGGTTTGTTAAAAAATCAGTTACCTGCCTGCCCATTGCGCCCGTGCGCCGAGCCGAAGATCAAATGGGCTCCTCAACATCGGCGTCGATTGCCGAGTTAAGGGCCTTAACAAGGCCATTAATTAATGGCGGGTGTGTGTCGTGCTCCATAGCGCGTCTGCCCAGCTAAATATCGCGATGGCACATGCTGACATCGGGATGCTTGCCCAACGTCAGCGTGCGACATTTTAAGCACTGACATGCCGGCTCCGCCACCTCCACGTCATCCATAAAATTCTGCCCAGAGAGTTAGGATAACGGGGGCATTTTCAAGATGGCAACCTGTAACTAGTGGAGTGCCACAGGGATCAGCGCTGGGGCCTCAATTATTTACAATATATATTAATGACTTAGATGAGGGAAGTGAATGTATTATCGCCGAGTTTGCAGATGACACAAAAATAGGAGGGAAGGCAAGTGGTGAGGATGACACAAAGAGTCTACAGAGGGATATAGACAGGTTAAGTGAATGGGCAAAAACTTGGCAGATGGAATCTAATGTGGGAAAATGTGAGGTTATGCACTTTGGCAAGAAGAATAGAGGAGCTGAGCATTAATGAAATGGAGAAAGACTGAAGAAGGCTGTACACAGAGGGGTTTGGGAGTCCCATGTAGATAACATACAAGTTCAACAGGTAATTGGGAAGGCAAATGGAACGTTGGCCTTCATTTCAAAGGGAATGGAGAATAAAAATAGGGAAGTCTTGCTAAAACTATACAAGGCACTAGTTGGATCACACCTAGAATACTATGAACAATTTTGGTCCCCTTATCTAAGGAAAATATACTAATATTGAAGTCAGTCCAAAGAAGATTCACTAAGTTGATCCTGGGTATGGAGGGATTTTCTAATGAGGAGAGGTTGAGGAGGTTGTGCCTGTACTCATTGGAGTTTAGAAGAATGAGAGGTGACCTTATTGAAATATATAAGATTCTAAGGGGGCTTGACAGGATAGGTGCTGAGAGGCTGTTTCCCCTTGTGGGAGAGTCTAGGACCAGACAGCATAATCTCAGAGTAAGGGGTCACCCATTTAAGACAGAGATGAGGAGGAATTTCTTCTCTCAAAGGGTAGTCAATCTATGGAATCCTTTACTGCAGAGGGCTATTGAGGCTGGGTCATTAAGTATATTCAAGGCTGAGATTGACAGGTTTATAATCAGTAAGGGAATCAAGGGTTATGGGAAAAGGCAGGAAAGTGGAGTTGAGGATTATCAGATCAGCCATCATCTCATTGAATGGCAGAGCAGACTCGATGGGCTGAATAGCCTACTTCAGCACCTACATGTTATGGTATTGTGGTCTTATAGCATCCAGCTTGAGAACCTGCTTGTAATATAAATTAATGGTTCTTATTTAATGTGTTAGGAAGTTTAAGTTTAGTTTATATTTGTTTATATTTTGTTATATTATATTAGTTTCATTTAGATGTTTCTGTGAGCTGGGTGCCAGGAAGTTTGGGGCCCTGTTTGTATACATGCAATTTTAATGAGGTTTTAAAACTCTTGAAGTGAAGAGATGGGTTAATAAGGGGTTAGTAGTTTAGAGAAGTTAAAACAAAGCATAGGGGAGAATTTTCTCCCTGTCGGGGGAGGAGGGCGGGAGAGGGAGCGGGCGCAGGCAAGCACGCAGCCAATCGCCACCCGTGATCTGCTGGGCGCCGCCATTTTGCGTGGGCGGGCCAATTAAGGCCCACCCAGTGTGACTTGCACCTGGAAGTGCTGAGCGCTCCCTGCGTGGGTGGGGGGAGTAGGCTCAGGGACATTAGTGTGATTTTTAAAAAATTCTAATAAAGAAAAAAAATTTTTTAAGACATGCCCTCTCATATGACAGTGAAGCATGAGCTGGGACATGTCAAAGAACTTTAATAAAAAAACGTATTTAATTCTTAAACCCTTCATGAAACCTCATCCCGCCCGTGGATGAGGTTTCATGATAAAAGCAAAGGCCGCCTGGGCTCTTCGCCTGCCCCACCGCCAACATTAAGGTTGGACGGGCAGTTCAATTAATTATTTTAATTAATTTTTAAATAGCTTTAATAGGCCTTTGACAGCTCGGCAAGCACACAGCCGACTCGGCTGCACGCCCGCCGACCTGAGGATCAGAATGACGCAGAGTGACGTCACTGCACATCAGTTTACATGTTGGTCAGAGGGATCCACCCCCGCTCGCTGACCCAAAGATTCTTCCCATAAAATAGGAAAAACTGCTGCTGCCTAGTAACAGGAGTCCAGGGACACAGGGAAACACAGTTAGTGTGTATACCAGAGAGTGCAGGCAGAAGGTCTAACCTCTCTAATAAGAAACCCTGTAAGCCTGCTGGGAAATTGAGTTTAAGGAACACATGGGCAGAATTTTCCCATTGGCGTGCTGGGGTGGGCCCAGCATGCACACGTGTAAAATAATGTGCGGTGATGTCACTGTGTGCCATCGCGATATTTCGTTGGGTGGAAGCACGATGACCTCCGATGTGAGCCCGCCATTAATTAATGGGCCACTTAAGGCCCATGAGGCGCCAATCGACGGTGATTTTTCGGCGTCCATGCAACCTTCGGGTCAGTGCACAGGCGCAATTGGCTGATGGGTGGGACACATTTGTATAAGCCTCATCCACGGGCGGGATAAGAGGGCTCACTGGGGTCACGAGTGTGCTCTCTCAAATATTGATTTTTCAAAGTTACTGATACTTGCCTGTGTGATCTGCAATACTTCAAAATGCATACCAGCTGCTTGGTCTGGACTCACAACCTTCAGGTCAGCACTCTGCAGTGAGGAATCTTTTTTGGGCCTGCAGGTTTCAGGAAGCTTTCCTTTAGCTTGGGAATGGGAGCTGAACTCTCCACTGGAGACACCTCCTCTGAGGAGGAAGGGAGGGCTAGAAGGGGGAGGAGGCCAGGAGTGCACATTCAGCCTCCAGGGGAGCCACCTTTGGGAAGTTGGTGCAGGCACAAGGGGCGCAGGGCCAAGAGGTAGTCCAAGGTGGAAGGGGCCGCAGAAGATGTCACTATCCTGCTGCCAGGGTATATAGGCGGCGAAGCAGCTACCTCAATATGACTGAGGTGCAGTGCCGAAGGAGGCTTCGTCTCTCAAGGGAGACAGTCAACTATATCTGTCAGATGATTGGCCCTGAGATCTCAGTGAACTGTGTGGGCGGACACCCCATGCCAGTGGCTCTAAAGATCACATCTGCCCTCAACTTCTATGCCTCTGGCTCCTTCCAGGCTCGGTGGGTGATCTTTGCGGTGTCTCCCAATCAGCTGTCTACACTTGTGCTAAGTAGGTTACAGGTGCTCTGTTGAGGCCTGCGTTGACCTTCATCCACTTCCGCTGGGACCAGGCAAGCCAGACACAGCGAGCCAGAGGTTTTGCGGCCATTGCTGGGTTCCCCCGTGTCCAGGGCGCTATAGACTGTACACATGTGGCCATCAAGGCACCAGCAGGTGAGCCCGGTGCCTTCGTCAACAGGAAGGGCTTCCACTCCATGAACGTGCAGATAGTGTGTGACCACAGGATGCAGATTCTACAAGTCTGTGCAAGGTACTCAGGCAGCTCCCATGACGCTTACATCCTCAGACACTCCCAGGTGCTCCAGCCCAGCTAGATGGGAGGCTGCTGGGTGCCAAGGGCTATCACCTCAGAAGGTGGCTCATGACACTTCTCCGCCATCTAAGAACAGAAGCTGAGCAGCGCTACAATAGGAGTCACGGCACCACAAGGGCTGTGGTGGAGAGAGTCATCAGTCTTTTCAAGATGCGCTTCCAATGCCTGGACCACTCAAGGGGCGCACTCCAGTAACCCCCAGATCGTGTCTCGGTGATAGTGGTTGCATGCTACGCTCTCCACAATCTTGCGCTGGAAAGTGGGGGACGCAGTGGATGATGAAGACGTCGACACAGTGGCTGCAGCTGCACAAAATGAGTCCAGCAGTGAGTCTGAGGATGAGCATGCACAGGGAAATGCTGAGGGAGTAGACGCTGACCTGGGCACACTGCAGGGAGGCGCAGACACCCAGGGGGCTTTAATCCAATGAACCTTCAGCTAGCACACCACAAATGGACCTCCAGGGCATGCCTGGGCTATAGGATCCATACTCCAAAATCTGCTTGGTTAGGAACATTAACTAAGGGCCTTGTTAATAAAGCTGAATGTCCCACAAAGCACTCATAACATTTTTTGAAACCATCCACCTGCAGAAGAAAATAGGCACCCTCAGTCATGGTCACATATTTGAATTTAACATCAGAAGCAAAGAAACTATAGGGAAAGAAAAATGACATTTGTATTCAAAATCAAAGCAAATCATAAAGACCTCATCTTTGGCCAACACAGAAACACCAGTGTTAAACCCGTGATGTGCCTAAGGTGCCTTATGTTTACGCTTCCAGGTGCTACGTCTTGGTGCTGCCCCATCGCTGGGAGTGGTATCTGAGACAGCCTGCTGACTCTGCTGTCCTGTTGGCATCGATGACCTTGGAGGTCATCCTCTGGCCCGTAGAACCTGTGGTGGCTCCGCTTGGGAGGGAGCTGCCATTTCCACAACTGGCATCTCCCCAGTCATTGCAGCCTCACCAGATGCAACAGCCACTGGCAAAGGGGCAGAGGAGCGGCCGCCCTCATCGGGAGTGCCCTGAGAGGAGCTCGCAGAGATGACAGGCAGCTGCTGCGCTGACATGAGGTCACTTCGGACCTCCCTGCTCACCATGGATGGATGGGCACAGAGCTGGGTAACTTGGTGCTCAGACCATGTCCCACACTGGCCCTGACCAGCTGAGGTCATTGCCGATGTGAGAGCTTGCTGGTCAGAGCGCATCCCCAGGAAGCCCTGATAGGTCTCCTGGAGGAGGCTTTCCATGAGAGTCGCCACTCATGGAGGACGCTTGGCGCTCGGACTTGTAGCTCATTGCTTTGGTGATCATCCATGTAGACTCCTCAACCACGGACACCAAGCCAAGCATAGCCTCATGTATCTTCCCCAGATGCTCCCGCAGACCTGGCTGCATTTCCTGCGCTTGCTCTGTCGCGGACGACTCCAGAGGCACATCATCAGGCAATGACTGAGCATGTGCCTGGTCCCTGCAGTCCTCCTACTGCTGGCACCATGGGCACTCTCTGTCTCTGCCAGCTCCTCCAGCGACTGTGAAGTGCCCTCACCCCTGCGCTCTGGGACACTAGCCGATGTTCTAATTCCCACCGAGGTTCTTGTAACTGCGCTGGTGCCTGCCTGGCAGAGATGATGTGACTCTGGTGAAACTTCAGGGCCCTCAGGTGTGAGAGGGGGGCCTCTGCTGCTCCTCCTCCTGGCCCTGCTCCACTGATGCTGAAAGGAAGAACAAGAACAACATTGGATCAGTTAACATGGAGACAATGACAATGTGCATCCCTGTCCCCCAGATCATTACGCGCTCATCCTTCCATAACCGATGGTCAAGCCATGTTGCAAACTTCAATCACTGAACATTCAGCACTGCTATGGCTGTTGGGAACGCAATGGTGACCTCACCGCTGGGCATACATACCTGGCCGTGGCACCCCAGCCTCACCGACATTAGTGGACCTGGGCGCATGGGGCCTCTCCAAATCCAGGGCCTCCTGCTCAAACCGTCTGAGAGTCGCTAACTGCGCCTGGCCGCTGCCAGTCCTCACCTGCTCTGCTGCATTATGTGCCCAGTTTAGGGTGCACACCCTTCTATTCTCCCTGTCTAATTATCTAGTTGTCTGATCTGTTTTTTTTTGATGTCAGGAATTTGAGAGTTCATAATGACTAGAAGTCTTCCCATAATAAAACATATCAACTCCAATCTAGAACTCATATCATCAAACCTGGAATTAAATTTGTGATGATGGATTGGGTGAAACTATGTAACCTGCTCCAATGTCTGTGCCTATAAAGAATTTTACTTTAAAGAGAATATTGCTTTGTTGCCTTTTACTGTTGCCATTCTATTTCCTTTCCCAGCTGTAATCTCCTTTAGGATAACTGCCCATTGAAAAGGAGAGAAGAACATTGATTAGTGCAAACTGTACATGGAGTCTCTTTGCGTATGGCCCACCCCAACCAGAGTGGGACATATCAGGGCTCCTCACCCTGCTGCTGCCGAATGTTCACACAAAGATACTGAGCCTGTTCCCCACCCCCTTAGCCAAATGCTGCCTACAACACATTAGGCACCACACAGTATAACCTATCATAGCAAGGAGGCACAAGCATGTGGAGCGCAGAGGGCAGCAGATGGTTCATTGCCACGCCACCTTGAAGCTCTCCCCCCAGCATTTCATCACCCTGACTTGGAGATGTCCTGGATTTCCAGCACTGTGCCTAGGTGCAGCTTCTCCAGATTGCCCCCAAAACAGTAATGTAGGTTTCAGTGTACCACATGCAAGAACACATCTCTTCACCACCCTCTCAGGGTGACCTCGGCATGGGCAATATCTGCCAACCCACCCAGCGAAGGACACAGCCCATCAATGATTCAATGCAGTCACTACACTCAGACTTGGGAGGGTGGGCAGCAGGGAAGAAAGTGATGAATGCTAACATGGTACTCACCCTCCCTGAGTGCAACAAGTCATTGAAGCGCTTGTGACACTGGATCCAGGTGCACTGCATCACATCACGGGAGCTCACTACTTCTGCCACCTTCTCTCAGGCATGTTTGGCTACGTGGGGGGTGCCTCCTCCTCCAGAACTGGGGTACCAGGAACTCCTCCACCGCCTCGAGGAGGGCAGCAAAGCAATCATCGGAAAAACAAGGTAGGCCCTGTCCTACCCTTCTGCTTGGCCTGTTCACCAGCAGCGCTCTGGGGATCCCTTTCACTGGCCATGATTCGGAGCCTTTGACAGGCTGCAGCAACTTTTTTGAAGAGGCCGCTGGGTCGCCATTAGACCCAGCAGTCATTGCAGCCAAGCTGTCGCTCACCCACTCCTGCTGTCCTCTGGAGCCGTGATTCATGCTGGGTGGGGCTTAATTGGCCCACCCACATAAAATAGTGGTGTGGACCCAGTCACGGGTGGCGATCAGGTATGCGCCCTCCCTCACCCCTTCCCCCTCCACCCTCTCCCCAGCCAGAAAATTCTGCCGCATGTATTTCTCTGAAGTTGAAGTAATAGTGTGGTTAGATTGCAGTTTTTGGGTGTTTCAGGGAGAGATAGCAGCTGAAGAAAAGCGCCTAGCGAATGCTGAGCAGTCTGCTGGAAGAAAACTGAAACTGAGCTGACCCAAGCAAGAAGCCTTGGCATTGGGACATTGGTAAATCTTCACTGGGGTTTTGGTCTGTAAGAGTTGCTGGGATAAAAGGATTAGTGTGAGTTTGAATTTTTTTTGGTATCTGTATTGAAATCTTTCCAAACTTTTTGTCAAGTGTAATACAGTTCATTTTTTTCTTGTTTAATAATAGTTTTATTCTTTATGTTAACAGTATACTGGCAGGCTCTTGTGAATGTGTTCAGTAACTGACCACCACAGTTTCTAAAACAAAAATTAGGATCTACCAATCCAGGTTTCACTCTGGGCTCTGATTTGTGCAGTGCTAACATCAGCTGGGATCATGACAAATGCAAATTCAGCTTATGTGATAAAACAGGATGTTCAAGGCTATCTATTGGCATTTATCAACTAGAAGATAAATGGCATTGTAATTTCAAGCTTAATGCTTAAAATAGCAAGCATAAAATTACACAATGAAACGGACATAGCTGAATGTGATAAAAGCAAAATACTGCAGATGCTGGAAACCTGAAACAAAAACAAAAATTGCTGGAGAAACTCAGCAGGTCCGACAGCATCTGTGGAGAGAAAGACAGAGTTAACATTTCGAGTCCATATGACTCTTCTTCAGAACTAAAGTGAGGTAGAAATGTGGTGAAATATGTACAGTTTAAGGGGGATGGGACAGGTGAAGCTGGATAGAAGGCCAGTGATAGGTGGAGGCAAAGGAGAGATTGCAAAAGATGTCATAAACAAAAGGTCGAAGGGGTGTTGATGGTGTTCGTACTGGCTAAAGGAGGTGCTAATGGTGACATTAAGAGTAGAAGCAGGATGAGCAAGTGACAGATGGCCCTAGTGGGGGTAGGCTGGGGGGAGGGGACGGTGTAGGAGAAAAGATCAAAATAGGCTAAAACAATGAATGGAAATAAATTTTAAAAATAATAATAATAGAAATAGGTGGGAAAAATATATATATAAAAATTAAAAAATAAATATTTGAAAAAATGGGATCAAAAAGGGGTGGGGATGGAGGAGAGAGTTCATGATCTGAAGTTGTTAAACTCAATATTCAATCCGGAAGGCTGTAAAGTGCCTAGTCGGAAGATGAGATGCTGTTCCTCCAGTTTGCTTTGAGCTTCACTGGAACACTGCAACAGGCCAAGGACGGACATGTGGGCATGAGATCAAGATGGTGTGTTGAAATGGCAAGCGACAGGAAGGTATGGGTCATAGTTGAATGTGAACCTTTGTTAGTGGGGCATCAATACAATCCCTTTTTGATTACAACACATCTTGCCGAAAACAATACAGCTAAATTTTTCCGAGAGGTTTTGGACTCATAGGCCAGAATTTTACTTCCCCCCCCGCCATCCACCCCCCAACACCCCGCAGCGGGGCTGCCGAGCCATTGAAAGCTCCGCTTACATCGGCGGGACCGGAAGAGCCTGCCAGCTTGAGGGGCTGGAAAATTCCAGCCTTAGATTGTAAAATAGGAATCAATAGCATGATTGCATTGCAACTGAGTAGCTTGGAGCATTATTACACTTGAGGTTGGTCTGCATATATCTAGATTTTTCTGTATTAACTATTGAGTTGAATTAAGTAGAATGGATATTGATAGTATTGACCTATAATTAACACCATACTGAATATGGAAATAAATATATGAAGCAAAGTTTTCTGACATTGAGAATTATGCGGTGTAGATGCATGCACTGAGGCATAGAGAGAGAGCGTTATTGTGCTTCACTGGTGACCCTTGCCTCCAGCTGTTAAGGATTTAAAAAAAATATCATCAAATGCAGTCACAGGGCAGAATGCTGCAAAGACTTCTGTATTAATAGTATTCTCTGAATAAACTGGAAAATGCTAACCCTGACATTAAATGTTGCAAATGAAGATGTGAGGCCTTTGGATCTCAGAGAGTAAAAGCCGTTTCACTGCCATTGTTGCCTGAGAACTCCGTGGTCATCCGGCTGTTGCATCTTATCAAAAACTCTAACCTGTAACAGAGAAAAAAATACCACTCAAATTGTTAAGAGAATTAAAAGAGCTTCACAGCTCCAGTTTTCAATATCTCTCTATGAGCGTCAGTACATTACTTTTGATGAGAAAAATATAACAATTAGCATACAAAGCCCAGGGGAATTTGAGGCACAATTTTGTCTTCATCTGTCGGTGTAGAATTTAAAAGCCTAATCTCCATTGGCTGAGGGCTGAATGTGGCTGGGAATACAATTTTTAAAATTTTACGATGGTAAATGAAATAAAAAGTTTAGGAGCTCTGTCACTGCTTCTTGAAGCGATGAAATGTGAGTATATATATTTCCAGTAGGAGAGGCTTTATACACTGAAATGAAACATGTTATATAACCCTTCAGTTTTGGTTGTCTTTTTGAGTTCAGAAGAGATGATATACTGTGTTAGAAACTGAAATGTGAGGTAGACTTACCAAAGCTTGGCTCCTTAACACAGGCTCTGCTGCAGCTTCCAAGTTTTACCTACTACGTATTCAGTTCAACCAACTCAAAAAGCTTTCTCAGCATGAGAGGCTATCAAAACCAGGTACTTCATAATAGTGTAATTACGTTTGTGCTCCTTTCTACTGAACTCTTGGTGCCAATGCCACACCGATATTTTCTGCTGATGGACCATGATATAGATGAAAATAAAAAATTGTTGCTTCACAGAATTATTCCCTTAATAAAAGTGCTTATCTCTGTTTCCTGTTGAAGCTTGCTGAAATATCTTGTGTCACAACCTGTCTTTGTTCATGTCTTATTTCTTATGAAATCTGCACATTATACAACTACAGATATATATCTCACACGCAAAATATAAATAAATTTATAATCACATCATATTCATTAAAGCTTATAACTCTTTATGGATACAGATCTTGTACCACTTTTGCCTGGTGTTACATACATGCACATACAATTAACAAAAAATGACATGCATTCCCGTATACTTCCATTAGTATAAATTCCTACAGCCAGGAATTTCCATGCCCACTGGTGTCAGGCGTGTTCGGTGGCGTAAGCAGACAATATGGCAAGAAGGCCAAAAATTGGCTTCACGAAGTTGTGAAACCAGTTTGTGATTATCTTCTCAGCCCATCAATGAAGGTTTGTGTTCCCTGCCATCGGACGTCAGGAACCTCATTGTAATACAGCAACATATCATTATAAGGCCAGCCCACAGGACTCATTTCACCCCCTCACTGGATTGCCAGCCTGCTGACACATTTCACAGCAGCATATATAAGGCGTGCACATGGCAGGCTGCACTTCCCTTGGGACTTCAAAGTTTGTTTGCACTTGCAGTCATCAGCGCCAGGCTTCGCAGACAACACCACGTCACTTTTAGGGGGGCTCATGGGTAGGTCTCTATCTACCAGATCAGTCATATATGGGTGGATTTTCAACGGCTGTAGGGCTAAGGCTTGCTTGGGAAAAGGGGAGAAGTGGCCTCCGGCAAGGGAAGAGGCTGCAGGACGAGGGGAAGGAGGCTATCCCAGGGTGTGTGTGGAGGCACATGTTGATCTGTGCAAGTGGCCTCAAGATGGTGATGCCTGAGGAGGCCGTCTGCAGAGGAGATGAGGATGGACACTTGAGGGTGTGTGTGAGAGAATGGGTGGTGATGTCCCTTGAGCTGGCAGTGAGTGAGATGCCAGTGAATGTGTGATAGGCGTGTGTGTGTGACTTTAGAGTGATGACATCGTTGCACGGGTGAGATCATTCATTCTCTATCTGCATTGGGTGGCCAGCCTCTTCAGTGTAAAAGCCGGAGTGGTAATGTTGCTGCCCTTCATGTGGCCAGAGCTGGGGGAGGGGACATCACAGTGGGCCTCCACGGTGTCCAAAAGGTGCTCGAGGGCTGCAGTCTTCTTGTCTTTCAGGGCCATGTCTTCTTTGCTGCGGTCCTGGGCTGGAAGCACTGAGCACAACTGCACTCAAAATGTGCTGCCTGGCGTGATGAAGTGGTGAGGTGACAGCCCACCCACCATTGAAACGGCGTGTATCCGGGGAGTGCACAATTAATGCAGCGGGTTTGGGATGATACAGCGTGAAACACTGCCATTCTGGCCATCAGGAAAAATGTAATTTGCAATTAGTGCAAGTCTGGGGCGATTCACCCTATGTCTACAATGATAAAGAAAACTACATGTCCAAATTTGTCATATTGCCACCATACACATTTTCCTCTCCTGTCTCCTTTTAGCATTCTGAAGGGACTGTGGTCTCATCCTGGTCCACTTTTCAGTCTCTCCCACAGCCCTTAATGTCCCCTTCTGTCCCCTTCCCATGCAAGTGGAGGTGATACACCATCTGCCAATTTTACCTCTTCCCTTCTCACTGTCCATGACGCCTAACACTCCTCCCAGGTGAAACAGTGATTTACTTGAAACGTCAACTGTATCCCTTTCCGCAGATGCTGTCAGACCTGCTGAGTTTTTCCAGGTATTTTTATTTTTACTTGTGCATCTTTCAGTTTAGTATTCACTGCTCACGACATGGTCTCCTTTACATTGAGGAGATCTCAGGTTGTAAGTTTGACCCTGAGCTTCTGATTGCTTGCTATTTTAATTCTCCATGCAACTCCCACTCTGACCTCCCTGTCCTTAGCCAGTACATTGTTCTAATAAAGCAGAATGGGAGCTCAAGGAATAGAAACTAACAACTTCAGCCTTTCTGACGTACTTATTTTTCTCATGGAACGCCACTATGCCCAGTTTTGGGTGCACACCCTTCTATTCACCCTGTCTAATTATCTAGTTGCCTGATCTGTTTTTTTGTGATGTCAAGAATTCGAGAGTTCAAAGTCTTCATAATGACAGGAGTCTTCCCATGGTAAAACATATCGACTCCAATCTAGAACTCATATCATCAAACCTGGAATTAAATTTGTGATGATGGATTGGGTGAAACTATGTTACCTGCTCCAATGTCTGTGCCTATAGAGAGTTTTACTTTAAAGATAATTTTGCTTTGTTGCCTTTTACTGTTGCCATTCTATTTCCTTTCCCAGCTGTAATCTCCTTTAGGATAACTGCTAAACAGTTAAGGTTATTTGATGTGTAAAAGATTATATTATGAAAAAAAATCTATTTCCAGAAAGGAGGGAAATTGGATTAATTACTTGGAGGGTGTGGGGTTGGGGTTGGGTAGAGGGTTGAAGTTTATGTTTAAGGCTTCTATGCAAGAGGAACTGTTCTCAAAAACTATACCCAATTTCAGACCATTGCAAACGCAAAAATGCTTTATGCACCAACATGGCTGTATTTTCCATTCTTGGTGCAAGAGCAGGCCAAGTACAATCTACCACTCACATTTACGTTTCTGAAAGTGGCAATATAGCTTCCATGTCTGAAAAATGCTCTTGCAGCATCTCTCATCATGGCAGGACACAAGAAAGAGCTTGGGCGAAATAATTTGTTTGCTTGGTGCTGCTTCAAGCAACAGTAACAAGGACTATGATCTGTGCAACCCTCATGTGACATTCTTCATTGATTTTACCTAGGGAGATTGTGACGTGATGGTAATGTTACTGGACTAGTAATCCACAGGTCCGGGCTAGTGCTTTGGAGGCTTGGGACAGGACCTTCCAGTTGGCAGGGGACAGGGCCCGCTCGCTGATGTGTAAAATGACGTGGGATGATGTCGGGCGTAACTCCCGATATCACCCCATGTCATTTCCATTTTCAGGTTGGCGGGGGCGCAGCCGAGTCAGATGTGCGCCCTCCGACCTGTCAATGGCCTATTGAGGCCATTGAGAAACGAATTAAAGTCATTAATGGACCTGCCCGTCCAACCTTAATGTTGGCGGGCAGGCTGGGAGCCTTGGTGGGCTTCAGAAAAAGAATGAAACCTCATCCATGAGTGGGATGAGGTTTCATGAGGTTTAATTGCCTTTGGACTGTGCAGCTAGTGGCCTGCACGCTGCTGCCCTCGGGGAATTAAGGTAGTCTTGTGTAGCACCTCTTAATGCAAGGCTATGCAAACAAATTCCTCCCCCAGTTATTAAATAAATAATCCCTTTCTCCCTCAAGTCCCAACCTTTCTTTTATCTTAAGTACTCCCAGTGTTCGCTTTGATTCACTGGTACCATTTTCACCTTTGAGTCGGAAGAGCAACCGTTCAGACTCCACTCCAGTGATTTGAACATTTAATCCAGCCTGACACTTCAGGGAGTGCTGCACTGATTTAAATTTAAATTTTTAATAAAAGTTTCAGTTAAAGTTATTGACATTTCCCAACTCATGTGACAATGTCACATGAGAGGACATGTCAGGGAAATTTTTCTATCATTTTTATTGCAAATTTTAATCTGGAGCCGATCTCCCTGAGGCAGCACTTAGCCCCAGGGAGATCACTGCGCTCTTTCATGCGCATGCGTGAAAAAGCGCACTCCCGGATGAGGGAATCCTCCCCGCCTGCACAGGAGCGCATAGCGCTTCCTGGCGGATGTCACGCTGGGCGGGCCTTAATTGGCTCGCCCACATAAAATGGGGGCGCGCCCCCAATCAGAGGCACACCCACCCATGCCCGCTCCCACACATCCCCCCCAGTGGGGGAAAAATTTTCCGATGAATTCAAATCCCAAACAGCAGCTGGTGGAATTTAAATTCAATTAATAAAATCTGGAAGTGAAAGCGAGTCTCAGTCATGGTAACCAGGAAACCATCATTAATTGTTGTAAAAACCCACCTGGTTCACTGATAGGCTTTAGGGAAGGAAATCTACCATCCTTAATTGGTCTGGCCTACATGTGACTCCAGACCCACAGCAATGAGGTTGAACTGACCTAGCAAGCCATTCAGTTCAAGAGCAATTAGGGATGGGCAATCAGTGCTAGCCTTGTCAGTGATGCCCATATCCCATGAAAGAATAAAAAATAAATTAATTGCTGTTGGATTGTGCAGCTAGTGGCCTGCACACTGCCTGCCCTCAGGGAATTAAGATAGTCTGTGTAGCACCTCTTAATGCAAGGCTATGCAAACAAATTCCTCCCCCCCAGTTATTAAATAAATAATCCTTTTCTCTCTCAAGTCCCAACCTTTCTTTTATCGTAAGTACTCCCAGTGTTCGCTTTGACTCACTGGTACCATTTTCATCTTAGAGTCTGAAGAGCAACCGTTCAGTCTCCACTCCAGTGATTTGAACATTTAATCCAGCCTGACACTTCAGGGAGTGCTGCACGGATCATTAACATCTGCCTTCTCAGGTGGACATAAAATATCCGATGGCATTATTCAAGGAAGAGCAGGGGAGTCCTCCTGCTGTCCTGGCCAATGTTTCTCCCTCAACCAACATCAGTAAAACAGATGATCTAATCCTGTGTCTCATTGCTGTCTGTGGGGCCTTGCTGTGCACATAATTGACAGCAGTATTTCCCTACATTATTACAGTGATTGCACTTGACAAGTACTTCATTGGCTGATAAGTGCCTTGGCCCTTCTGAAGTTTGAAAGACGCTCTACAAATATAGATCTGTTCCTTTCTATCCTTTTTATTTTTCACTCTTTTATTAACAGCACTCTGGTCTTCTGTCACAGCTTGCTGAGTTACCTCATTTTCTCCTTTACTCTTTTCCACTTTGTTGCCGCACTGCACTTGGAGCCTTGGCCTTCTGCTTTGGTTTGTCGATGAACAAAATGCTAGGATTTTCATTTTGTGATGAGCTAGGGTGGTCAGAGTGGTGTGTGCATCTCCTTTTTGTCACCTGCTGCAAACTGGTGTTGACGCAAATCAAAACCCCAAATGCCTGTTTTCAAAATACTTTCCTCTGCATTTTGACACAAAGCTCTACTCAAATGCTTTCAAGCTTTTCCTGGAATGAGAAAAAGTTTTGCAGATGTTCAGGTAATTATCTTTTTATGGCCGATGGTTCACCTTCACTTCAGTGCCAGCTCCAAATTAATTACCAGAATAGATCAGGGTCAAAGCCATGCAATTTAACACATTAAAAACTTCAGCTGACACTGCAAGAGAGACCAGCTTAATGTAACTGCCCTGCGCTAGCAGTAGTCCTCACATGTTTGGCAATTCAGGTCATTGCATGGATTCATGCATAGGAATAATTTTAGTCTTAACTTGGCTCATGTTAAGTCACAATAAGGATGACTAACAAAAACAGGCCTTCCAGATCTGTCTAGATAACTATGTATATAATTCTAGATAGACTGTATAATATCTGTAATGCATTAAAGTGCTTATGTGTACCATGAACACAGTGCATTTTTTTACTCTATGCTGAGTAGACAATATAAATACTTGCTGAGTAAAGATAACATGGATTGTATATTTAGGTGCAGCAAAGATATACTGACATGAAGAATTAGCTCTGTATCCTCTGCATGTTAGCTTAGTAATAGACTAAACAGCTACATTATTACCCTGTAGTGCCCCAGTAAGTAGATGTGAGCCAAACTTGTGTCAGGGGACCAGCTGGAAGCATTTCTATTGTTTGGATAAAACACATGAGAACACAGGGGATATTAATGACATAAAATTCTGTACGGTGCTTTAATAAGAAAAACCACAGGAGTAAGCGTTAGGAGACTTGTTAAAACTTCAAATTCAATTTACGAAACTCCTCTTGTCAGGGGAAGCAAGAATAAGACAAGAATGGTTCGGCGGCAATTTAATGGTGCTTGCCATTCATTAGACTTACCATGACTTGGGGTGAGTAGAAATCTGAATCAGTGTGATGTCCTATGCTGTGAACAGTGCAAGTAACAGTGTAGCTCCTCAATCAGACTGAAGAGTCCTTAATGTGGCATATGCTGTCTAAACCGAGGGCTTAATTTTTAGCCAGTGCTGTCACCAGAGGTGGGTGGAGATAAACATAGCATCATTGGCCTTTGTGCCTGGTTCTATTTTGCCCCTGGGCTATTTTTATGGAGGCAGCAGGTTAATTAATGTAATTAAAAGCCTGTTAAGGCCTATTAAGACTGAGATTTTTCAGTCAGCTTCCAGTTTCCCAGAGGCAGCATAGCCCAGTTCAACTGCCTGGAGGCTGCCTTCTGGTGCAAGATTGGGGGTGTCTGCGTCGTGGCAGGCCTAGATACCCTCCCTCCTTGCCTGTGTGGACTCTGGAAGCTGCTGTTCAATCTTCTCCCCAATAACAGTGATCAGTTATAGCCTCACTGTTATTCTTTTATCAAAAATCAGGACTGTTAATAGGAAATTTAAAAAAGTTCCTGATAAATCTTAGGTAGGTGCACAAAGTGTGTAAATAGATTACTGCAAGCAACAATGATATCAAGAAGGGGATTCAATTTAAACTGAATGAGGATTGCAGATGTGCTATGGCCAACTATGAAGTCTCCAATTATTTGCACTAGCAGAAAATAAAGAGCCATTGGAATGAGAGATAAGGAACAATCTGATTGGCATCCACTTCAGTTAGGGCAGTGACTAGTGAAGACGCTTCATAAGCTCTGTCAGCTATCAAATGTACATATAAACCTGTCATGTCATGCTCGCGTGCACAGGAACCAGGCTTATGCTTAATGATCACTGGATATAAAAGAAAGGCTTGCATTCATATACCACCTTTCACAACCTCAGGATATTCCAAAGCTTAACATCCAAGCAAGTAATTTTTAAAGCTGCGACACTTGCAAATGCAAAGTCCTGATTTTTGATATAATTCTACAATTAGTAATTATTTTATCCACTTTGTGCATGATAAATTAACTCCATGGTGCATCTTCTCTTTCTCCTTTTCTTATACCAGGAACTATTGCCATTATCTGTTGCTCAATGCCCTAACGTAGCCCTTTAAAATCAAATTATTGTTGCACGGGGAATGCATATATGCCCTTTGTAGTCTTCATATATGGTCTTCTCTGTCTTGCAGTTAATGGCAGTTTCTGGTTCGTTGGTTTTATCACATCATGCCAGTTGTTATAAGGGGTGGACCTGAGATTGATTCAGTTGCTGATGTCGTCTGAGCTCTTATGTTGCTGTGTAATATGGGTTGGTATATGCTTGAGCTGAATATTACTGCTTTGCTTTCATAACAATTGTACCTGAGTATCAATGGGGTTCTTTGTTGAACCGTCATACAGCAGTAATATCGCAACTTTCCAGATGTCCCAAAGTATTTTAGAGTGAATCAAGCCCCTCTTGAAGTGTGGTCATTCATATAACGGCCAATTAGATGCACAGAAAAGTCCCACAAACAGCGATGTGACAATGCCCAGATAATCTGTTTTAGTGATGTTGGTTCAGGTTTAAATACTGCCCAAGATACCAGGAGAACTCTGCTGCTATTTTTCAAATAGTGCTGTGGGATTTTTCACTTCCAGTGGAGAGGGCAGACAGGATCTTGGACAATGTTCTCTCTAAGCCGCATGGCTGCAAAACAAAAGTTCACATGTGGCCGCGGATAAGATGGCCCCTTTAAGTGACCGCACATGTACAACTGCGCAAAAAAAAATTAAAGGCCTGCACACTTAAATGCATTGGCCATGCACTACAGAAAAAAAAGTACGTTGTTTTTGGTTAACTTATCCAACAATGTAGCATTCCCTTAGCACTACTCTGGAGAGTTAGGCTGGTATAGGGCCTGAAAGCTTTGGAGTAGGTCTTGAACCCATTATCTTCTGCCTCAGCAGCAAGAGTATTATCAATTGAGCCATAGCTGACACCTTATAAAATGCATTTATAAGGAACAAATTTGATTTTACTGTACAGTATGCAAAGAGGAAATATTCCCTCTACATCTTAATTGGAGATTTTACATTTTTTAAAGGGGATGAAGAGGTTCATTTATTGCTTGCTAAGATGCCAAATTGAATCCCAGCTCTGCACTTATTAATTCATGAAATGCCAGGAACAGCATGTATTTGACAGGCTGCTCAAAAGAAATAGCAGTACTCACATGTGTCCATAATCGACTCATTATACCACAGGTCAGGTCTTGGGGATACAGCCTAAGAGCACTACTCTAAACTGCATGTCATGTTGCAGGTCTTCTTGTGAACTGGCAGGAGATGACTACATGGTCACAGAATGGCCATGATCATTTGGCCACTGCACAAGCAAATAGTAGCTTCAAATTTTGGCATATAATGGGTTGATTTTAACTTCGCGATACGTTGAGAGCAGTGGAATCTGACAGCATGCAAGACAAACAAAAATAAGGGCAGCACACCCGGCAGTGGCGTTTAACCCCACCGCTGTATTAACATAAAAAGGAGGATGGCAGGATGTAATGGCCCCTGCAAGAATGGGAAACATGGCGTGCAGGGTGACTGAATTAGGTGGGATGTGAAATTTTGATTTCCGGATGATGGGTTGAGATGCAGAGATAAAGTCAGTGGTGTGTTGGGCCTAATGCTGGCCTGTAATGGGTTCGTGCTTGTAATATATTTGCATACTAATAATGAATACTCATTAGCATAAAACATTTTAAAAATAAAATCCTACATTCTAGATAAAGTCAGCGACATATGAGAATCTCATTGTACCCGGTTCACGGCTGAAAGATGGCGTGCAGCAGTTAGCTTCTTGCAGTTGTTTCTGAGGCCAATGGTTTTCCTTGTTGAACATTGCAGTGCAAGGGAGGGGAGCAGGAGAATGGCAGCTTATATGGATGCTCGGGACCGGCAAGGATAAGTCAGTGATGGGGGGGTCGGGGGCATGGTGGAGTGGAAGAGGGAAGGCCCTGCCGTCCTTGGTGTGGTGGATGGGACAGTAAGTCAAGGTAAGGAAATGAGGGGCCTAAAGGGCAGTGTTAGTACAGTCCAAATGTGTGTCCATCTCAGGGTGATGGCTGGCAGAGTTCTTACGGGGTTTTGAGTTCACTTACATTTCAATTATCCCCGCTGAGAGTGACCTTGGGCAATGTCCTTTAGAATGCATAGAAGGTGTAGGCTGGGGGAGGTGGGGGGGCAGCGGTGTGGTTGTGGGGGATACACATGAGCCTGCGAGTTCAGCCATGTCCCACAGAGTTGTGAGTACAACACTGGACACTAACATGAACATTCAGTAAAGAGTGAATGCAAATGCACAGCATTGGTTCTTCCACAATAAAGGAAATCTCTCTTACTCTCCTGCAACAATGCGAGCCAACCTTTAGGCATGCTAATACATTTAGACCTCTGACGAAGCTAGACTCAACAATTAACGATGATAATCGTGGATAAAGTGAAACCAATGTAATGTGAATTATTTATAACTGAAATTTAAATATGAAAAACATCCTTTGTGCTCTCAATAAGTCTTATGTTAATGACAATTGAGTTGGACAGAAAAGTTTTGGCTGTGATGCGGAGCCTCCCTGTTTTATGCAACAAGACCTGGACAATATCCAGGCTTGGACTGATGAGCGGCAAGTAACATTCTCGCCACACAAGTGCCAGGCAGCGACCATCTCCAATAAGAGAGAATCTAACCAGCACCCTCTGACATTCAAAGTCATTACCATCACTGAAACCCCCACTATTAACATCCTGGGGGTTACCATTGACCTGAAACTGAACTGGACTAGCCATATAAATATCATGGCTACAACCGTAGGTCAGAGGCTAGGAATCCTGTAGCGAGTAACTCACCTCCTTACTCCACAAAGCTTGTCGACCATCTACAAAGCACAAGTCAGGAGTGTGATGGAATACTCTCCATTTGCCTGGATGAGTGCAGCTCCAACAACACTCAGGAAGCTGGACACCATCCAGGAAAAAGCAGCCCGCTTAATTGGCACCCCATCCACAAACATTCGCTCCCTCCACCATCTATGCTGTGGCAGCAGTGTGTACCATCTACAAAATGCACCACAAGAACACACCAAGGCTCCTTAGACAGCACCCTCCAAACACACGACCGCTACCATCTCGAAGGACCAGGGCAGCAGACACATGGGAACACCAGCACCTGAAAGCTCCAATCGCCATTACTTCACTGTCACTGGGGCAAAAGCCTGGAACTCCCTCCCGAACAGCACTGTGGGTGTACCTACACCACATGGACTGCAGCGGTTCAAGAAGGCAGCTCACCACCACCTTCTCAGGGGCAACCAGGGATGGCAATAAATGCTGGCCCAGCCAGCGAAGCCCACATCCTGTAAATGTGTAAAAAAAATGACCAGTAGGTTCTTTTATAGCCCACCCGTAGCTGCAGAATTATCAACTGACAGTGGGTTTGTCACTGAAAAGCGTGTGCCACCGCGGAATTGCATGTTTCCCATGCACGCTGCCGACACTTTAAATTTTAATTGAAATCAAATAGAAAGTGGGAAAAAATCACAGAAATAGAGCACACTTCCAGTTCTGCCATCGGGAACAGCACACCACTGACAAAAATTCCTCCTAGAATTTATGGGTTTCCTGGCCTATTAGTTTGAGAGGCCATGATGACAATCTGTAGGAGCTGATTTCAACTCCAGCATTTAAAAAGACATTGCAAACCTGATTTTCTGGAGTTGGGGGGCAGATCAGGAGGATGTGCCAGAATGAAACACACACACCACAAATTCTGCACCTCGCTTTACCAACATTTCCCTGGATGTGACACTGAGGGCCAGAAGGCCCTGCAGATACTGTTCCCTACTGATGGAAGGATGCAGCCTGCCAGTGAAATTAAGATGGCGTGGTTGAGGTCATGGGGCAGATTAACAGTGAGACAATGGTGCCATGCTCCTGGATTCAATGCAGAAAGCAAAGTAATGGCAGAACCAGGTCAGAAAAGGTGAGCACAGAGGCATAGTCAACTGCATTCTGATGTGTGTATCACTCCAACCCCCTCACTCTGCCTTCTCAAGCCCATCCCTGCACACCACTCCTCACTCCAACTTACCTTGGAGGCGCACCATCCCTTTCTGTCTGTGCACTTCCTCACATCCCCAGCTGTCCATCCATCACTGGCACTCCCCTTCATCATTATACAATGTCAGGCTCCTCCCTCATAGCCACCCTCAACAAATGGTCTCCACTCATCCATTCAACACAGTCCATTCGGCTCACTCATTGGTCTCTTCTTCCCTCCCTCACAGGAGGGGGGAGCACAGAACACAAGGAACAGACAGGGAACCAGAGGTTATCCTCAGAAATATCACAACTGACACCAGCTGAAGGTGAGACGTGCTGGACATCAGCAGTGCCTCAATGTGCCTGGTTTTCAGACATGGGGGCTCCCAGCCATCTGGTGCCAGAATTAAATATCACAAAACAACATGGCATACAACACTCTCTTATGTTGACTTGACTTTAGCAGTGAGTGATATATGATCAAGTGCATAATGATCACTTAAAACATTCTTATCTCAGCAATTCTAATTCCTGTCTTTAATCCCCCACATGGCCTTCAGCTATCCTATAGGAGGTGGTCCAGGAGGACTGTGAATACTCCTCAAAGGAAGTCACCCCCTCATCAGGGTGCAGAATCACTGGGCTCAAGCAGAATGTGCACCAGCTCAGATACTCATACTTGGATGGGACTGGAAGAGAAGATGGCTGGGTTTTCATCTGGTGACTCACACAGCACAAGGGAGCAAAAGCGGATGGTGGGGACAGGCACAGCAGTGGGGTCTGCATCAGAGGATGTAGTATGCTCCAAGCTCTGCTCAGCCGGATGCAGATGCTGTACTCTGGGGGCTATTGAAGAGAATACTTCTGGAGCAGCAGCAAGGAACATACACGTACTGGTAGGCATTCCAGCTGCACTGTGCACACTTGCAAAGAGATTGGAGGAAGTCACCTCAAGCATGAGAGTCATAATGTCACAGGCAACATACCGGCTATTTTTTTTTTGCATTGTATGGCTAACTCATTTAAGTGCGCAGGCCCCTGAGGTATTTTTGAATGACTATACAGACCCTTATCAATGGTCTACACACCATGAATGGCACCTTAAATTGGATTCATGAAACCCTTGCCTTGACCATTCATCACCCCACTGATCTGCAGCAAAGTCCTTTCCAACGCATTGCAAGCAATGAATTGCAGATGGCCCATGAAAGAGATGAGGATGAAAGGGGACATGGAAGTGGGGACTGAGCTCAAAGTAACTCTTCTCACTGTTGCCTCATGATAAATGATCCTTTGTCATTCTTCTCAATACTGTTAACCGGCGCCATCCTCCTCTAAGATCTCTCCTCCGTCATCAAGCTGTGTGGAACTCCTCTAGCTTGGGCCTCAGACTGCAGGTCACGTAAGTTCATGCACCCATTTTTTCTGAATGATTGTGTCTCTAGCTGGTGCACTGTCAACACTGATCTCTGCCTCTTAACACTGCTCTGCATACAACAGGAGGCCCCAAAAGCGTTGATTGCTGATCACATGATGCAGGAAGCTGGCTTTTTCTTAAAAGCACGCTGTCTCTTAAAGAGAAGCTGGATGAAAAGATTGCTGCAATGTAAATTCTTGGAATTGATTGTAAGGGCAGACCGAGGGATCCATAATGACCGATTCAGTGCTGGAGGCACTAGAGGTGCAGATGGTCATGAGGAGAGAGCATCCATGGTCACATGAGGGGAGCAGGCGACCCTCAAGAACCACTCTCAGCAGGGATTGGGAGATGACCAAGGAGGTCAACTCCAAACCTGGACTCGATGACAAGGGAGCAGTACCACAAGCAATCTAATGATGTCATCATAGGTACTCAAGATCAATGAATGCAAGTTCATATGACATCTCCTACCCACTTCTCACACTGCTCAAGGCACCACACTCCCATCACTCACACAGCAGCAGTCCCTGGCACTCAGGACTCACATCTAATATCAAGATATCCCCTCTCACCTTCACATACCTCCCAATGCTGCCAGCCTCTGACCCAGCTCTACATTCCTCTAGCTGTACAGCTGTGGCAGGCACCTCACCCAAAGATAGTGCAACACAATCAATGGCACCCTGCCCTCAATCATGCAGGACAAGGTGACACACAACTGAAGGGAGAAGGCCAGAGATGGTTCTCTGTGTCATGGTGCCATCTGCTATAGGGCCCATGGCATCCAGCAATGTAAGAACATTGAGGATGGCAACATGTTCCTGCCCTTCTCACCTCCCATCATACCCTCATCCTCCTATCAGGCTTGAGGAACAAGCTGGTGAGACCATGGACCTCTTGTTTCCCACCCCACCTCCCTCTTCCCTCACACCAACCAACTGTTCTCTCAGTTCCTGCTTTCAGACAGCCTGCCACCCATCCAAAAAATCTCCAGGGGGAGTAAAGACAGCAGCAACACAACACTAATGATGAGGCACTGCTACTCGATCTGACACTTGCAACCAGCAGCTCAGATCCTGGCACTGCATGTGCCCTTAAAGCTAGCATTGAGTTAGGATCAGCACATGGTGAGTCACCAAGCATGAGTGAGCCATAGCCAGGCCAGGATGAAAGGATGATTCCTTTGTCCACCCACTGGACGAAGAGGTAGACAAGCTCTGCTGCCGAGGACTGAGATGAGGACCTCAATGGGGCAGCATACAGGAGAGCACTGAATGGGCATGCATTTAGAGATGCTGGATGCATTGGATGATTCGTCAGACAGCCTCCTCTAACTGTTAAGGAGCCTAGAGGAGTTTGGCAGAAGGAACGGCATGGATGCCCACTTGGCAGCCTCTGCTCTATTGCCCTTTTGTGCTGCAGACCCTGTCACTGCTGCCCTTGTACCTGTTGAAACCTCTATATACATTTCTCCTACTGCTCTGCCATCATTAAGAAGGTGCAACACTTTTTGGCAAATGCATGAACACAGCAAAACAATTCCAAAATCACTCCAGATTACTTTCAGACATGTTGCTATAGAAAAAGTTCCGAAAATTTAACTTACCTGCAATCAGGGTGCTTGGCCTCTTAAATACCATTACCACAGGGCCCATCATAGCAGTTGGCGGTGCAGCCTGTCCCTGGATAAACCAGGGCCAGAATTCTATGCTCCCCCATCGGTGGGCTTTTAGGTGGCGGGGGTGGGGTAGAATTGTAATGGGGGTGTGGTGGGATTGGGATGGGGTTGTGGTGGGGGTGGGGTTAGAGTGTAATGGGGTGTGGTGGGAGTGTAGTGGAGGTGTGGTGGGGGTGGGGTGGGGCTGTAGTGGGGGTGGGGTGGGGGTGTGGTGGGGGTGGGGTGGAGATGGGGTGGGGTGAGCGTGATATTGAAGTCATGGGATTCCCTCCAGGTTCCTGCCCATCCTGACCACGCACCGATTTTACACTGGGGCGAGCAAGGCCTCAGACGGGAAGACTGTCCTTGCCCCAATTGAGACCTAAAGAGACTAATTATTGGTCACCTAAGGGCTATTTCCCACCCAGCCTCAATGTGGGAGGATTGAGCTGATGTGGGGGATGCCCAAAAATCAAAAGAATACATCTCAGGTGGAATGTGGAGGGTTGCCTCCATCAGAAGCTCCCTTCGTAAGGCCCAGTGGCCTCCAGCCCTCCCTCCTCACCTCCCCCCGGCCTCTACCTCAAGACCCCAATCATCCCCTTCGCACCCATCCAGGCCTACCCTACCCTCCCCACCCTGGGATTCCATTAACTTACCTGGGTCTCCAGTGCTGGGACTTCGGCTCCGATGTCCTCCTGCATTTCTCCTTTTGTCCATTGCAGCTCTTTCGCTGCAGGGACTGGAGAGCTGCCAGCCAATCAGATTACCTGGCAGCTGTCTAAAGCGGGACTTCCTCCTTAGTGGGGGTGGGGGGGGGGGGGGGGGGGGGGGGGGCGGCGGTGGGTGTATGCGGAATTCCCACCTGCAGCCACTTAACACTCACTCAAGCCTGAAATGGCTGCGGGGCGCTCGGAGTTTGCGGGCAAGTGTTCCCCGCTGACTCTTTGAATGGCGGGAAGCAAGACCCATGTTGGCCTCTGTAGCACCGCTTTGAATTTCACACCTTGTATTTCTCAGTGAGGATTCTCCAACCTGATTCAATTCTTCCATCTTGCCCTGCTCACAGATGTCACCAATCCCTTGTAGAGGGCACCACACTGGATCCAGCACCAGATTAGAGCAAATCTCACTCAAAAACTCAAGGAAACTTTGTGGAGAGCTGTCAGCAACATGAGTGATGTTCCTTCACCGCTGACTGCAAAGTCCACGCCTTTATCTTTGCCGTGCCTCATGTGTTACCTTATCAAATATTTTTAAAAATCCATAAAAAACAAAACCCCTATCATTCTTTTATGCATCAGTCCTGTAAATTGTTCAAATAACTCTCAATGTTAGATTAAACATTACACACCCATGCTCATTTTTTCAGAGTGTTTAGTAATTTCATCTAGTATTATAGACTCTGGGAGGAGATCATTGGCTCCATGGTAATATTCCTACCTCTGGGTCAGGTGGTCGATTCAGGGCGCACTCCAGACAACCCCAACAACCAGAGACCGGAGCACTGGCTTCGAATACTGGATTGATATCCAGTACTTGCAGGTGCGAACCCCCCATCCTCCATTGTAAAGATAGGTGAGGTTCTTTAGCCTTGGTTGTAGCTCACCAAAGTGGAGGTACTGCAATGATACACCCTGTGTAAAACTGATGGCCATTACAATGACAGCAACTAAGGATTAACAACTTGGATCAATGTAATCTTCTTTCTGAAGCAAGGAGTGACATTTATCACTCTACAGTTCTTTGGCATAATGTTTCTTGCCATTGACTTTTGGAAAATTATAGTCAGGGCCTTTACTATTTCTTCCCCAGATTCCCTCTGAATCTTTGGATGAAAAGCTTGTAATTTGTCCTGCATTAGGCTGGCTAACTTCTTTGGTACTATTTCTTTTTGAGTTCTAACCTCCATTAACTATTCTAACTATCCTTCTCTGATGAATCTACAACACCAATATCTCTTGTAAACAAAAGCAAAGTGTTTAATTAGTAGCTCTGGCATTACATCCAGCTCCCTTAAAAGCTCCCCTCTTTTACCTCTCCCCTCCCTTGGCTGTGCTTTTGCTATAAATGTACACGTCAAAAACTTGCTTTTTCACTTTTTATGCTTTTTGTTAGTTTTCTCTCACTTTGTTTTGTGTATCTTCACACTCATCTCTTTTTTGGGGACTGGTGTGGAGTGGTGTTGGAAGGAATTTACAGGCTGATTAACAACCTGCTTTGAGCCACATGAATGCTTCTTCTATGGCCAACAAGTCTTGGAGTGGGATTTTAACCTGGGGTCTTCTGGCTCAGAGGGCGGTTGTTACTATCTGACCCCCACAGGCTCCTGCCTCCCTGTAGTAACTTGCCTTTATATTAGGCACAGATGCCCTGACTTTTATTATCCACTCTTTCTACCATCTCATCATTGGACTCTAGCCTTCAATAAACATGAGAACATAATAGGAACAGGAGAAGACCATTCAGCCCCTCGAGCCTGCTCCGCCATTCATTACGGTCATGGCTGATCTTCTTGTGTGTCGATTTCCGCATTCCCATCTAACCCCGATAACCTTTGATTCCCTTGCCTAACAAGAAGCTATCTCCCTCTGCCTTAAAAACATTCAATGACTACCACCTCCACCACTTTCTGAGGCAGAAACACCATTCTTTTCCTTCTAGATATTACTTGATTTATTATGCCCACCTTATCCCCTATTTAAATATTTTTTGATCTATGCCCCTTTCAATTTTTTCTATTTAATATGGGTAACACCCTTTTTATCTCATTGCAATTTATTTTCCCCAGTCAAGTAAACCGTGTCTTGAATTTTCCTCTCCCTATTTTACTATTGTTCTGAACTTCATTAAATTGTGGCCACCATTTCCCAATGTTTTACTGCTTGTAGGTCAGCCACTTTTTCTGCTTCATTAACCAGAGCCTGACAAAGTGGTATTTTCTTTCTAGTTGGAACAGTAACATATTGACTGAGGAATCAATGTGAACATACCACCCTCACCTTTCTCAACACAAACATTTTCTCTATCCCAACCTCATCTGGAATAATCAAAATCCTCAACAGCTATAACTATTGTTAATATGTGCCTCTATAATTTGTCTCTATTTCCTTTCCTTTTGGCTACCATACGTTCATAGCATGATCAATGAATGCGACTCCTTAAATTGATCTTTTTAATTTAAATCTGTACAGTCTATCTCTATGATAGTCTCTAATTAATAATATTACCTGCCATTTCATTCTTCCTTTCATATTCCTCTTAAAAGGAGTGGGTGTATTTAATTGTCAATCTTCACTTAGCTGGAGACACATTTCAGCTTTTGATACTTATGGTTTGATTTTTTTCTATTTTAACCAATATCTCTAGTCCCCAATTTTCTGTTTTGGTTTACTTCTTTGTTATTTTACCTTTAGGCTTTGCAGTGTGTTCCAAGGAGCTGCCAACTGTATCATGCTGAAACTAACTCACCTGCTTTGCAAGTTTTCATTATGAAAAAGTTTAGGAGCAAATGTCTGAGTGCTAAAAGTAATTTAACTGAACTGTCAACCCCTGCGGTAAGTCCTGTGGTTGGTGGTCCAAAGTAAATGGGATGTCTTCCTGAAATGCCATTGGTGTTCTGCTTTGAACACAAACCTGAAGGAGTATACAAATCCAATTCAATTTTCTACATGAGAAACAGAAACCTAGATGAAGATGTGATTTATACTCTGGATTTTATAATTGAATCTCCTGGGCTTTGGTGTTCACAAATTTCGCATGTAATATTTTCACCCAGAGGATGACATATACTTTCTCTCAAAAACAGAATTACCTGGAAAAACTCAGCAGGTCTGGCAGCATCGGCGGAGAAGAAAAGAGTTGACGTTTCGAGTCCTCATGACCCTTCGACAGAACTGTTCTGTCGAAGGGTCATGAGGACTCGAAACGTCAACTCTTTTCTTCTCCGCCGATGCTGCCAGACCTGCTGAGTTTTTCCAGGTAATTCTGTTTTTGTTTTGGATTTCCAGCATCCGCAGTTTTTTTGTTTTTATACTTTCTCTCATTGTCTGCTGAGGATGATCGGAATCTTAACAGCACAAGTTAGACAAAAATCTTAAAGGCATTATTTTGTTGTGTAAAGTCGTGTTTAAATGTTTTTGAGTAGATTGAGAAGAATTTTGAAGATTAGAACCTTTAATGACCATTTCAAAGGTAATCCAGTTGCAACACAGTAGATGTCAATTTTAAACCTCATGTGCAAAAGTCAAACTCACCCAACTGCGTTCTCAGCCTGATACTGAAGCAAGTTCGCCAGGAAACAGGTTACTGCAGTGAATTTAAATTTAACTTGAAAAGAAAACAGCATTGATGAGGTTATTACAAAAGCCCTTTTAAATAGATTTAAAACAGACATAGAATATAGACATAGAAGAAAAAGAAATAGTCTTGTTTGATGGCAAGTTCTGTTTATGAGATTGTATAAGGCCATAAAAGCCAATCGTGCTCAACAAATGCTAAGGCTGCAGGCCAGAGCATCTGCAGAATACTGTCGCTCCTGTGCCAACTATATAACATAATATGTATGTATCAAATACATTATGAAAAACCTGAACTGAGAAAAATATTAAGGTCATTCCTTATGGAACTGCAATACAGTTTTTCAAGTAACTGATGTAGTTGCTCCAAAATCTTCTCAAAATTTGACCGATTTGGATCATTAGCAGTTTGCATCAGTGTCACTTTCAGACCACATGTACCAGCTGCTGAACAATGTACGGAATCAACTCATTGAAGGCAGATTTTTTTTTATTCTTTCATGGGATGTGGGCTTGCTGGCTGGGCCAGGATTTATTGCCCATCCCTTATTGCCCTTGAGAAGATGGCGGTCAGTTGCCTTCTTGAACCGCTGCAGTCCATGTGGTGTAGGTACACCCACAGTGCTGTTAGGGAGGGCATTCCAGGATTTTGACCCAGTGACAATGGAGGAATAGTAATATATTTCCAAGTCAGGATGGTGAGTGGCTTGGAGGGGAACCTGCAGGTGGTGGAGTCCCCATGCAATTGTCCTTCTAGGTGGTAAAGGTTGCAGGTTTTGAAGGTGCTGTCGAAGGACCCTTGGTGAGTTGTTCAATGCATCATGTGGATGGTACACACGGCTGCTACTGTGTGTTGGGTGGTGGAGAGTGTGAATGTTTAAGCTGGTGGATTAGGTGCAAATCAAACAGGCTCCTGTGTCCCGGATGGTGTTGAGCTCCTTGAGTGTTGTTGGAGTTTCACTCATCCTGGCAAGTGGAGAGAATTCCATCACACTCCTGACTTGAGTCTTGTAGATGGTGGAGAGGCTCTGGGGAGCCACGAAGTGAGTTACTTGCCGCAAACTTCTCAGCCTCTGACCTGCTCTTATAGCCACAGTAATTATATGGTTAATCCAGTTCAGTTTCTGGTCATTGGTAAACCCCAGGATGTTGATAATGGGGGATTTGGTGGTTGTAATGCCATTGAATGTCAAGGGAGATGGTTAGATTCTCATTTGTTGGAGATGGTCATTGCCTGACAATTGTGTGGCGTGAATATCTTATCAGCCCAAATCTGAATGTTGTCCAGGCTTTGCTACATGTGGACAAGGACTTCTTTAGTTGTGACTTAGAAACTAGGCCCCAAAAATGTGGTTGCTTTGTGACAATTTTTAAGATATAAAATCAATGTCTAAGGGTCCATTATGTCAGGCAGAATTGCATCACCTACCACTCACCCCATTGCTTGACGGAATGATCTCTATTACACAATCAACTACAAAGCCTGTTTGGATTCAGGATCTGAAAACATAGTTCTGAATCAACACTCCAAATCAAAACTATTCTCTTCTTAGGCCATCCCTCGGATTGAGGATGACTAGCTTCCACTCTGATTCAATTGGTTTTCAAATGGCTGATAAACCTAATGTGCGATCTGCAGACTCTACCACATGTGGTGCAGGTGGTGCTGGAAGGGTTGAGCAGATGGTTTCTTCCGAGGTTCATGTGCTCCCTCTGACACCTCGACTTCACCTCTGCACGTTCCCAATGAAACGTCTCGATGAGGTTGGTGTCTTTCCAAATGAGCCTTCTCCATTTTGGTCCCGGGTCTCCAATGAGTCGGCGGGGATGTTTGACCTCTTCGTGGGTATTCTGAAAATACCGGTTGGGTCCAACCAACAATCTCATCCCTGCTATAACTCACCTCTATGGAAGAAAGAGAAGAGTTTCGCAATGAAATATAAGCACTTTTTTGTTAAGAGCAATTATAATTCTTCATTATAAAAATCTATTTTAAACTTAAGCCGGAATTTTCCAGCCCCGTCGTGGGTGGGACCTGCTGCGGGAGAGGCGGCGCCCCTGCCAGAAGTCCATTGGCGGGACCAGAAAATCATGGCAGCGGGTGGGTGTGGAAAATCCCGCCCATCATTAATATCCTCTGTAAAGAAAGTACACGGTGCCCTTGGAAATTTTAATTCCCATTTCAACTATCCCTTTGCATTCATTTGGTCCTTTACATATAGGACAGAGTTCAATGCTGGTGGAGGGAGTGGGGTAAGAGATGGGCCTGGGCATTGAATATTGAAGTGAAGTTTGAAGCTGCTGACATCAGGGTGGATGTATCAATGTCCCTCAGCAGCTGGTTGGAAGTGGCACTACATGTGACGGGTAGGTACTTGTAATGGATTTGCAGGAAACAGCTACTCATTAAAACACAAGTTTTTATGATTAAATGTGACCTTTACAATTACATTGGAGGCGCAAGGAAAACAAGGGCCTTCACTTGGGGTTTCAGGATCAGGTGCCAGGGCAGTGGAGAGATATGCGAGGGAGACCCGTAAGTCTTTCATTCAGAACAGGTTTCAGCAAGCATGATGCCTTTGAAAACCAACCAATATCCCTTGACCATTACACATGTCACACTCATGCAATATGGATGCGTGGAATTCTGGAGGATACATTTGAAGTGAACACTTCATTTTTAAAACAAAATGAAGTTGAGACGACCTTTTTTTATTCATTCACGGGATGTGGGCTTTGCTGCCTGGGCCAGCATTTATTGCCCATCCTTAGTTGCCCTTGAGAAGGTGGTAGTGAGCTGCCTTGAACTGCTGCAGTCTATGTGGTGTAGGTACACCCACCGTGCTGTTAAGGAGGGAGTTCCAGGATTTTGATCCAGCGACAGTGAAGGAACTGTGACATATTTTGAAGCCAGGATGATGAGTTACTTGGAGGGGAATTTCCAGGTGGTGGTGTTTCCATCTATCTGCTGCCCTTGTCTTTCTAGATGGTGGTGGTTGTGGGTTTGGAAGGTGCTGTCTAAGGAGCTTTGGTGAATTCCTGCAGTGCACCTTTTGGATGGCACACACTGCTGCTACTGTGTGTCTGTGGTGGACGGAGTGAATGTTTGTGGATGTGGTGCCAATCAAGTGGGCTGCTTTGTCCTGGATGGTGTCAAGCTTCTTGAGTGTTGTTGGAGCTGCACTGTGCGTCATTCAGGCTTTCAGTCCAGTGGGCGTGCACCTGAGTCGGCTGCGTGTCCACTGAACCGTCAAAGGCCTGTTAAGGCCAGTTGACCATCAATTAAAACAATAAACTGAGCCCAGGTGGCCTTCGCATTTTTCATGGAACCTCATTCATGGGTGGGATGAGGTTTCATGAAGGTTTTTAAAGGTTTGAAAAAATTCTTAATAAAATTCATAGACATGTCCCAGCTCATGTGACAGTTTCACATGAGGGGACATGTCCTAAAATTTTTTTTTTCCCCTTTAGTAAAATTTTTTAGAGTTAAACTAATCTCCCTGAGGCAACTCTGATTTCTGCATTCTTTTGCAGGCAACCACCACCCTCCCCCACCCGCACGGGGAGTGGTAAGTGCTTCTGGGTGCGTGTCACACTGGGTGGGCCTTAATTGGTGGCACGCACGCCCGCTCCTGCACAAACTCCCCGACAGGGAGAAAATTCTCCCCATGGACTTGGCCCTGGATGCACTTTCCAGATGCACTATCATTTGCATCAATATTCAGAACTGAATACTGGTTGGTGAGTGGAATGCACTCAAGGGACTCCTGCATTACTTGCCTGTTTCTACTTGACTGCCTGGTGGTCACGCATTCCCTCGCTCCTGTACACTCTTAAGCTGCGGAGTGGCCACATCTATGACAGAGAGGAAGGCTGAGGTCAAGGTGATGTTCCTGAAGCTCCTATCAGCTGCTGCCACACCGATGCTGCTGACTTATATGTACTGGTTGCATGTCCGAGTGCAGTCTGATACCCAGACCTCTGACCCCATAAACTGATGGTGGGTTCAACGGCTTCCTGTCTGCCCCCACTGTGTATATGGCCAGGCCCCGCACCTGTACATACTTTATTGGCTGGCCAGCACATTATCATGGCCAACCAGCCGTTCCTGGCTCGAGAGTGCTGTCCACTTCCAGGTCTGCCATTGGGACCCATCCCAGCAGAATTAAATTCCACCCATAGTTACAAAGGATTACTAAACACTTTGTCCTACAACCCATGTATTTATTCAGCGATGGAAGTGCTATTTGTTCCTATGTATATTCTGGGATTCCTTTATTGGCTGATTGAGTTGCAATCATGATCAAATAGGACGTGCCCTATTAGTGATTCCACAGGAACAATATTGCAAAAATTGATATAGTCAATGGAAATTGACATTAATGAATATATTTTTAAAATAATATTTATGGAGGAAATTCTGTTTACTCATGAAATATTGCAATATAAAACTGATTTAGTGGATGAACAGTTTAGTGGTTGTATGGATATTAGTTTTACAGTCACATGTTCATGTTTATTATTAATAGATTATACTGAGTAAATGCATTAAATCTAAATTAAATGACCTCATTGTTGGGAAGTTCACAAAAATATAGCAAACAAAACAGAATGCCATAAATGGGTAAACATATGGAACACACTTAACAAATAATATAAAAAATTGATTTGCCCATGATTTTACTGGTTTTTAATATTTCTAAATAAAAGAAAAATTCTTAAAACGCATGCACACTTTGAGATAATGTTATGATAATTGGAATTGAGTGGCATAATTTAATACAGAAATGTTGCAGACTGACAACATTAGTTTGAACTTCAGGAAGTCTGCAATTTGCATTGAAGAATGACCTTGTATTGTACTGTGAAGCTGATGATAAACAATGCAATCCTCTAGATAAGCAAGGAGCAGAATTATTGAACCATTTGTACTGTTAAGTAAGAAGGCAGACTGAAAACACGAGAGGTCATCTCTAAATGTTTATTGGAGTCCTCAAACTTAGCAGAGGAAAGCAATTCTTTTAGCAATGCTTTTCCATTTCCAATCATATCCACTCGAGTGGAGCAAATGATCCTTAAATAGGTATATTTGTTCTAGATTACTACAAGTTTCCCTAAAATCTAATAACAGGAATTACTTCTACAAATCACCTATATTGCTAATGGTTTTAATTAGCTCATGAAGTTACTGTTGACATACAAGAGGAGAAAGGTCTTAAGCTTCAATAACATCTGGCTGGGTACAGCCACTGCACTGTTAAATATGACAGTGAGCTTCAAATACCTTATATCTCCGAACGTAAATGGGAAATTAATTAAAGCATTTAATCAGTGCTTAAATTTAAATCTAAAATGGATGCTTTTTTCTTTAGATAGCACCAGATTTTTTAAAATTGAGAAGCAGAAGCAAGGAGCCATGCTCATTCATGATATCAAGCTTAAGTTTTACTGTAAGAGGAAGGAAAGATCAAGAGACTACAGTTCCGTAGTTTTGAGGTTTATAGAGTAAGAAATAGTGTGATGCCGGGAGAAGGAAGCAGACGTGGAGAAGGAGTAAAACAGGAAAGTTCCAAGGATTGACCGTAGTGATATTGATAAAATAAATAAAAAAAGAAAGATAAGGAAAACGTTTATAAAGAAAGACAGACAAGGGAGAGTGGCGTATTTCTGCATTTTTCTTTGGTGCGTGAGAGGGGTGTTAGAAATCATCCTGCAAATACTGGGGCTGTCTTGGACAGAATTGGCCTTTCTGGGCAATTAAGGGTTGGTGAGGGAGAAAAGAAGCGTTTGACACTGAAGCTAAACTTGATCTTGAAGGCAGCTTTAGGAATTGACATGGAACAGTATTAAGATAAGGACCCTTTCATTGTACATCATTTATACAAATAG
Organism: Carcharodon carcharias; assembly: GCF_017639515.1. Taxonomy (NCBI): domain Eukaryota; kingdom Metazoa; phylum Chordata; class Chondrichthyes; order Lamniformes; family Lamnidae; genus Carcharodon; species Carcharodon carcharias. The sequence continues at coordinate 24,742,553 of NC_054475.1, forward strand.
GATTAAAAAGAAAAAAGCAAAAAACTGCAGATGCTGGAAATCCAAAACAAAAATACCTGGAAAAACTCAGCAGGTCTGACAGCATCTGCAGAGAGGAATACAGTTAACCTTTTGAGTCCGTATGACTCTTCAACAGAACTAAGGAAAAATAGAAAAGAGGTGAAATATAAGCTGGTTTAAGGGGGGGGGGGGGGGGTGGTGGGACAGGTAGAGCTGGATAGAGGGCCAGTGATAGGTGGAGGTAACCAAGAGATGTCATAGACAAAAGGACAAAGAGGTGTTGAAGCTGGTGACATTATCTAAGGAATATGTTAATAAAGGTACAGATAGCTCTAGTGGGGTGGGGTGGGGGGAAGGGATCGAAATAGGCTTGTGTAAGATTTTAGCTTTTAAGTCCATAGGTTACACCCCGAAACAAAATGTGTGTCTGCTATTTAAACCTGAGAGGAATTCTCAGTATCAGAATGGGATTTGGACGGAGAAGCTTTACAGAGCCTGATGGCTAGAAGTGGAGGTGGCCAGATGTTACAAAAGAAAGCAAAATGCTCTTGTTTCACTGAAAAACTGGAGGAAAGAGTACAGCAAAGCATTAATGATGCACTTATACCAGGCCTGTCACAGTTACAGAGGAACAAATAAATACAGGGCCAAGTTGTGAAAAAGTGGATAAGTTGATCTCAAGACAGCTTTAGTGAGGTATAAAAATGTTTGTCATTTTGTTTGGTTCATTCTTGACTGGAAGAATCCTAGGAAATCAAAGCAAAGACTAAATGATTATTACATTATTGTAAGTAACCATACTTGTTAGCAATCATAGGTATGCCAGAGGAAATATATTCTAATCTCAAGTGCTGTCAACCATCACCATAATGAGCATAAAAAGAGACCTTGATGCTGTGAAGTGCTACAGCCACAGTAGGACCCTGGATAATGATTTCTAATTCAGTGAGCTCCAGTTATTCACTCATTGCTTTTTCCAGTTTGCAGCTAAGTGCGTTCAGCCACTACCTTGAATATTAGCCCCGAATTTGTAATCCCTTCAGTTATACACCAGTCATCAATCAGGATTCATTTCACATTTCACTGACCCAAACATTTGTTTTCACCAATTACAGAGCCAGAGGAAGACGAGCGATTTACACACTGATTACAGTGATAAATTGGTGTTGCAGACACTGATTTGTGCCATCAGCATTTCAACAAAGGATCTGAGCATTCCAAAACATCTATCCATACTGTATGAATACAAAGAATCGGTATAACTAAATTATATCGTGTGCATGAGTTTGCAAAGAAACATTACTTTTTTTCAAATTTAGATTAATGGAATAATTTTATTTGGTGCAGTGTGTCTGTGATCCCAAGGATCTGATCTATTTCTCCAGCCATGATACCCAAAAGAAGGTGAACAATGGGAGGAATGTTCCCAGTCCCATGGAGGCAGGGTTGGAGGTGGGACCTGGAGTAAAATTTGAAGATAGAACAGCTTTGGGTCCTGTGTTTGGGCCTCTCACCTCAGGAACCCCACCACTATCCTAAATTGGTTGCCTCCTGGAAGATCACATGCCATGTGACCTGTTGACACCATTGGAGTTGGAACCCATTTTTGGTCCCAACGGCAGAAACATTTCAGAGGTGGGAAGATTCACCCCAGAGAGTCAGCAAAAAAGCCCAGAAAGCAAAAAAAAGCTCAGACAGTCAGCAAACAGCCCAGAGAGTCAGTGAGCAGGCCAGAGAGTCAGCAAACAGACCAGAGAGTCAGTGAGCAGGCCAGAGAGTCAGCAAACAGCCCAGAGAGTCAGCAAACAGCCCAGAGAGTCAGTGAGCAGGCCAGAGAGTCAGCAAACAGCCCAGAGAGTCAGTGAGCAGGCCAGAGAGTCAGTGAGCAGACCAGAGAGTCAGTGAGCAGGCCAGAGAGTCAGCAAACAGTCCAGAGAGTCAGTGAGCAGGCCAGAGAGTCAGTGAGCAGGCCAGAGAGTCAGAAAACAGCCCAGAGAGTCAGCAAACAGCCCAGAGAGTCAGTGAGCAGGTCAGAGAGTCAGTGAGCAGGCCAGAGAGTCAGCAAACAGCCCAGAGAGTCAGCAAACAGCCCAGAGAGTCAGCAAACAGCCCAGAGAGTCAGTGAGCAGGCCGGAGAGTCAGTGAGCAGGCCAGAGAGTCAGCAAACAGCCCAGAGAGTCAGTGAGCAGACCAGAGAGTCAGTGAGCAGACCAGAGAGTCAGTGAGCAGGCCAGAGAGTCAGCAAACAGCCCAGAGAGTCAGTGAGCAGGCCAGAGAGTCAGCAAACAGCCCAGAGAGTCAGCAAACAGCCCAGAGAGTCAGTGAGCAGGCCAGAGAGTCAGCAAACAGCCCAGAGAGTCAGTGAGCAGGCCAGAGAGTCAGTGAGCAGGCCAGAGAGTCAGCAAACAGCCCAGAGAGTCAGTAAATAGCCTAGAGAGTCAGCAAGCAGCTCATAAACCGGCAACATTATGACACATTAGACAAATATTATAAATTCACCATGATAGCTAGAGCATGATATGTATTCCAACCTAAGTAATCATTTGGATGTGGAAGATATTTGGAAGAGAAGGACAGTACTACTTGTAGTTAGGCAGTTTTGTGAAGTGGTATGTAAGTAGAATTGCTATTATATTTGTGAGGCCATTGAATTTGAGCACCAGAGAACTGTGTAATATATTTTCCTTTTATTATTCAACTAATATATTGCTTCAGTAAACTTGCAGGGTTACATTGACAGGTGAATATCTTTGGTCAATTTGAACTCTTCATGCACAATGGAAATCAGCCGCTTTGAGCCATTATCACAGGGAAATAGGTTACTGGCCCAGTCAAACCTGAGCCTTTCTGCCATTTACTATTTTTACCTGTAAGGTTCTGCCAGCAGCTGAGGTGCCCACCAAAATCAGAATTTATGCTAATAAGGTTAGTATCAAAAAAGCTGCCCAAAGGCTTGAGCAGGGAGGTTGCCATGGCTTTCTTGCTAGGCTGAAACAAGTCAGCAGCTGGTCTGCAGACAGAAAAGTGGGAGCCTCATGAATCCCCCCTCCTAGTAATCGCCCTGCTTGTAGTGAGCTTTTCCTTGGGGCTTGTCAGGAGCTGCTTGCTGCCTGAACATTCGCACCATTCTGTCAGCTGACTGACATGTTCCTGCTAAGGCAGGCTGGGTAGCTCAGTGGCAAAACATAGACAAGACCAGGGGGTTAAAATATCATGCCTCTTGAACTTGGGCCAATAAGAAGCTTCCACATTCGTCGCCCCCATGCCAACACCACCCCCAACCCCTGCCGCCCCACAACTAAAACATGCTTGGGGTTAAAATTAACCTCCTTATGTTTGGGTCATCTGGAAATGGCAGTAAAAGCCAGACTATCTGTGAGCAATGGGGAATCTACTCATCATTAAAAAGAGATACAAGTATCTTCAAACATCCAGGAATTTGCACTTTAGACAATATTGTGTTTGAAGGCATTTTTTCTGTATTATTACTAAAGAAACAAAGAAATATGTATATAAAAACTTGTTAGGGCTACAAACTTCCTGCTATCTTTGATTGTCTTTTACATTCATTATTTCTTCCTTAATGAAAAGAATGGGATATTCTAGCCTATAGCCATCTCTATTGATGTTATCACTGCTGATCTCTGGTCAGCTTGTCAGTAGATGTAATTGAGTACAAGAAACAGTCATTCGCCAGATAGTTCTCCTCCTCCCATCCACCCTAAAAGACTCGACTTAATGGCAACCCAAGTGTTAACTGAGACAGGAATGTGAATTTGAGTTTTCAGGATGAAAAATAAATGTTTTAGCAGTCCAGTTTATACAATGTGGGTAAAGGTCTGCAATACATTGAGATTTTTTTAATGTATTGGAGCTAGTAACGTAAAAATCATGGACTGAGAAAAATCCATTTTGGCCATCAAATCGACACCTTAACTCAGCGACTCTATTTCAACAAAATCTAATGAAAAACACAAATCTATCCATTCTTATTCAATTGTGGGCAGTTGCTTTCCACAGATGCCACTTCCCTGGTTCTAAGAAACCAATATGTTTCAGTCTCAGCATTTGCTCATCTCCAGCAGTACTTATCCTTATAACCTTCGGCCCCAAATCAAGGTGGGTAGGATTGTCTGGCTATATTTGTACATATGTGTGTCTATTAAATTAAAAATAATACACATCTGTGTTGTGCCTTTTGCTGAAACATCTTAGAGTACTTCAAACAATGAAGTACTACTGAATTGCATTGATTGTTTAACTTTGATTCACGTGCATAACAACAATCACATCAATTATTTTATTGGGAATCAATTTGGGAAGTATTTTTTTACACATTGAGTTGATAGGATCTGGAATGCACTGCCTTGAAAGGGAGGTGCAAACACATTCAATAGTTACATTAAAAAAAAACTGGATAAATACTTGTGGGAAAAGAATTACAGGGCTATGAAAAAAGAAAGAGCTATTTACATTTCGTAATGACTAGATGTACCGGACAGCTTTTTACTTGAAACAGATAACTTTATTACAGAGCTTTTTCAGAAGCTACAAGCTTGATTCAGGTCCATGACTGGAAAGTTCCATACTCCCCCTCTCCGGGTTACTTGTGCTTAGGGTTCATTCGTCAAGAACAATCACGTGACCCCTAATATGCAGCAGGAAAGGTTATGCCTTCAATCACCACATTTCCTCCCCATTTAGTTTTTTTACATTCCCTATTTACAAAGAACATTTTAATCCACAACGTATACATATATACAGGTAAGGTGATTAAAGACTAAGTCTCTGAGGTGTTTTTTAAAATTTGGTTAGAGCGGCAAAACTTTACCACTTGAGGTTCTCACACTGGATTAACATGATCAAGAACTGCAGCATCAAGTACACCCTTAGAGAATGGCAGTTCAGGATTAGGCAATTCAACAGAGACATCAGGTAGTTTATTCTAGGTCAATCTGTCACCTCAAGGATTAATAGTTCGACATTAATTACAGGCGGAATAGCTGGTTGTTGGAATGTCTCGCTACTCTTTAGATGATCAACAAATTTTTGAAAATCCGGTCTTCCGCCTCCACTTGGAATGACAAAGAACCAGTTTCAGAGACAATTATACCAGGAACCCAACTAGGTCCATTTCCAAAATTCTGCATGAAAACTGTATCTCCTATAGTAAATCTTTCAGCTTTGCTATGAATATCGTGATTCAATTTTTGATTACTCTGACTCTTTTCCACCTTCCCTTCTAGGTTTGGAAACACCAGATTTAACCTTACATGTAGGTTGCATTTCATCCATAATTCAGATGAAGTTGAACCCGTAGTTGCATGAGAAGTCATTCGATAATTGAGAAAAAACCGGGAAAGTCGATTTTCTAGGGTAACTTCGGATAACTCTTCATTCCAGATTTCAAAGTTTGCACTGCTCTTTCAGCTAACCCATTTGATGAGGGACGATATGGTGCCATTTTAATATGTTTAATTCCATTTAAACTCATGAATCTCTGAAATCCCATGCTAGTAAAGACTGAATCATTATCTGAAACAATGACTTCCGGTAGGCCATGTATAACAAAACATTGGTGCAGCTTTTCAATAGTTGCGCTCAATGTTGGTGATCTAACTTCATACAAATCCATCCATTTAAAATGCACATCAACGATCAATAAAAACATGGTACTAAAAATGGGCCTACATAATCAATATGTAGTCTAAACCAGGGTCAACCAGGCCACTCCTATGCAGTGGAGCTGAAACAGGAAACTTGTGTTGTTGCTGACACTGGAGGCAGTGCTTGACCATGCTTTCAATGTCACTGTCTGTGCCTGGCCATAGACATAGACATAGCTTCGTGTAAATGTTTTCATCTTCGATGTGCCTGGATGCGCACTGTGAAGCTCTGCCAAGAGTGGTTCCCTTCCTTGTCAAGGGAGGACGACTGTTGATCCCCACAACAAGATTCCATCTTGGCAACTTAACTCTGTTTTACAGGCATGGGATGGTCTTATCTCTTCAGGCATTGTTAAATTCAACCACCCTTGCAATACAAATTCACGGACTTTTGACAAAATTGGATATCTGTTTGTCCAATTTGTTATTTGCTACGCACACAGAGACAACGAGTCCAAGAAATTCAGCACAAGCACAAATTCTTGTGGCACTGGAGCATGTACAATGCTGTCTGGTAACGGGAGACAACTGAGTGCGAGCGCATTTGCAATATGCAAGCCAAGACGGTGCATAAAGGTATACGCATGCGCAGATAATATCAAAGCCCAACGTTGAATTCTTGCTGTGGCTATTGGTGGAATGGCCTTATTGGCACTGAATAAATCCATTAATGATTTATGGCCCAATGTCATGAAGAGATAGTAATATCTATAATGTTATTGGAAATTATTTTTTAAAGTAGAGTTTAGCGGTGTCTGTGCCTATGTGTGTATATGTGTGTGTCTTAATTGGATTAAAGCCAGCTAGTCTGGGTGCTTTGATGTATAATGGTTTTGAGATGTTAACTGGGGAAACAGTAAGGAAGTTAAAAGGTAAAGTGCATATTTGCATTTGTTGAATAAACCATTCAAGATTGTGGGTGAAATCTTGCACCTAGCTAGAAGCCATAACGCAATGTGTTTTTCTTTCAACCTCTAATAAAATTGATGGAATGAAAGGATGTAATTGTTAGAAGATGTTATTGTAAAATTAAAAACCTAGTGATATACTGGAAAATTTATATTCAAAGAGAAAGATATGTATAAAGGAGAAAGGAGATTGTGGGTTATTTCGAGGCATTTTAAGATCCAACAAGTGTGAGAACCCTCAAGCTGCTGCCTGCAAAGGACCCAGAGCGGAAAGAAACTCATTTTGAATGCAACTGTCCAGGTTGTGCTTTGCCAGGTGTCTCTTTAAATCTATGAGATTGACTGTTGCCTTACTGGGGGTCTAACTGAGAGTCAGATTAAGTAGGGGATTTTTGTAGTAATTTTATAGACATATGTATGTGGTTACAATTTTTCTTGTATTAATAAATGTTTAATTTAATTTTATAAAAAAACCTCTTGAGACTTGGTAATCTTATTACTACTGAATTCAAAGCCAGCATCTCGAAACATACAAATTGCAAAAATGGATTATGAAAGTTATTTCAAGTTTCCCTCTGGGATTTAAACAACTCAGCCTTTACCATTGGCTGCGTCATAATGCCTGACACAATGTTGAAATGTCGTCCATGCAGATACTGGTGGAATTTCATCACTCTAAATATTACTGATAAACCTTCCTTTTCTCGTTGTGAATAACCGTTCTTGGCTGCCGAGAGGGTTCTGGAGACATGGTCGATTGGCCTTTCTGATTTGATTTCTGTCTTTTCTTTTTGTGTTTGCTGCAGAGTTTTTTCTTGTCCTTCATTTTGATTTCACTCCAGCCAAATTTCACTCTGGTGAAATCCTAACTTGGTTCATTTCGGCAGTTGAGCTACCCATGGCTTCGTCATCCACTCGCATCTTGGAAAGTTCCATGACTTTTCCTTCCAATGCCTCTTTTGTTTTATTCAGCTGATTCTTCAGCCCCTCATCCAGCTCTTTCTTGTATCTCTTAGCCTCCTGCTGGAATATTGAATATTGTTGTGTCTTCTCTGCCAACTGTTTCTTCGGTTTGTCCTGAGTGGCACTAAATTCATTTTGTTTTTCTTCATTCCAGTGGAATCAACTCTGACCTGAGGGACCCTTGCATCATGTGAAGCTCCTTCAATTCTCCTAACTCATCCCAAAATAGACTGTTGTATTTCCTTAGCAGTTAAGGAATTCCTCCTGTTCTCACTTGAAATATTTCAGGCTAGTTGAGCTTAATATTTTGTAACCAGTCTCAGCCCAGAAGACTAGATGCTTCACCTGTCATTATGATCACTGGAAGCTGGGCTGTCTGTTGCCTATAGGACACAGGTACTGTGGTAACACCCTTTACCTGTATTGACTCTCCATGTATGTCTTCAATTGAACCGTGGTTCGCTCCAGATTCAGTGGCTGGTCACCTTCATTTAGGTATTTAAATGTGTGCTTTCCCACCACTGTGGTTGATGCTCCTGTATCTACCTCCATGACTAAAGGCTTCCCATTCACTTGAATTCTGGCAGTTATTGGTTCCATTTTTGCTGCTTTGACATTGTACAGAGAATAGATGTCAGTATCGGCTGCTTCAGGTTCTGTTATATTATGCGCTTCAATCATTTTGGCCTGCTGTCTTACGGGCTGTCTTTATTTTGCTCTGCATTGTTTTATTATTTTCCCTTTCTTGTGGTAGTAATGGCACTCTGCCTCCTTGAACCACACCTGCAATAGATTAACTTCAGAGTCACTGCTGAAATGCTTACACTAGGCCTTTTCATTTTTCTAGCAGTGGAGACTATCTCTTGCTTCGCTGCTGTCTCTCTGGTTTTTGCACCATGCCTGGCGGTAGGTTCCTGCTCTGCTGAAGAACAGCGCTATGTTGCACATTTTGTAAAGCCTGCGAGTCCCTCACAGCACTTTCCATGGCTAGTGCTATTTCCATGGCGTGCTTCAACTCAGTGTTGACTTCTGCAAGTAAACAGTGCTGAATGGCGTTGTCACGAATGCCACAAATTAACTGGCCCTGCAACATGCCATTGAGTGTATCTCCGAAGTCGCAGTTCTCAGTCAACTGCTTCAACTTTGTGTTATAAGTTGCGATGGACTCTCCCAGGGCCCTTACTCTGGAGTTAAACTTAAACCTCTGCATTATTTACAATGGTTCGGCTGAAAATACATCTTCACAAGATCTTCACAATTCGATAAAAGATTTAGAATTGGGCACCTTTGGGGCTTTCGGACTGTGGATGAGGTTTTATGTCTGGCTATCGCAAATGCTCAAAAGAATTACTTTCTACTTCTCCTCCACTGGTATTTCATTTGCCACAAAATAAAAATGAAAGTGCTCCACATATTGGCTCCAGTCCTCCATGGACAAGTCAATAGGGTCGATTCTGCTGAAGAGTGGCATGACAGATGAGTATACTTTTTTTTCTTCTAAGAACTGGTGTACTCACATTCACAAGGCGAGGTGCAGCGTCGGAACTATTTTACCCTTGTTGCCAAATGTAATGACTTAACATGCCGGACAGGTTTCTACTTGAAACAGATAACTTTATTAAAGAGAGCTTTTAGAAGCTAGGTGCCTGAATCAGGTCCATGATTAGAAAGACCCCCCCTGCTGGATTCCCCACACTCAGAGCTTGTTCATCAAGAACAATCATGTGATCACCCCCAATAGGCAGTAGGAAAGATTAGACCTTCAATCACAACACATTTATGTAGGATTTTTCACAACTGCCGGACATCTCTAAGTGATTTACAGACATGGAAGTAATTTTTGAAGTGTAGTCACTTTTGTCATGGAGGAAACTCAGTAGCCAACATGCACTCATCGAACTCCCACAAACAGCACTGTGATAATGACTGGGTAATCTATTTTTTTATTTTTTGGATTGAGGGATAAATATTGTCCAGGACACCCGGATCACTCCCTGATCTTCTTCAAAATAGTGCTATGTGACCTTTTACATCCACCCAGCAAGCAGATGGGGCCTCGGTTTAATATCTCATCCAAAGACAGCACCTCCAACTACGCAGTGCCCCCTCAGTACTGCACTGGACTATCAAACTGGATTTTTGTGCTCAAGGTTCAGAGGCAAGAATGCTACGCACTGAGCCGCAGCTGGCCGCTGTGGGGAAAGAGAGGACGAGTGCGATCATTTGGATAGCTGTACAAAGAAGCTGCATCAGCTGTGATAGGTTAGATGATGTCCTTTTGTGCTCTATCATTTTATGATTTTCCAGCCCCTTCAGCTGCTGGGATCAGAAGATCCCGTCGAAGTCAATGGACATTTGGATAGCGCGCCACATCCATCACGAGGAACCATGTGAAAGGGCAGGCATATCTCAGCCTATGATTCTATTCAAGTATCCACTAATCTTTCCAGTGTTCAATCCTTGTTGAGGCTCATTAAGTGTCTACTTGTGTCCTATAGATCTGTCTCTATTCATTGTTTATAGTTTGGGTTATTTTTAACTTTTGATCATGTTTCCTGAAAGGCTCAAGACATAATTTATAATATTATATTTTTGGTAGAGCAGAGACTTCATCTAAAGCTTTTAGCCTGATCACTTAATTAGAGGCAGCGAACATTAAACAATCTGGTAGTCCAAGCAAAGCAGCATGGAGGTCCCGGATCTGAAGGCATTCATTTTCAAATTCAACCAACTCCAATGGCCTAGTACGTAGGTGGAATGTGTCATGACTCACTTCAGTCTAATGGAACACTAAATTTAAACGGGAGAGAGAGAAAAGAATATCAGTAGAATAGAAGTAAACAATTTTAATGAAGGTACTCACCCAGGGTCTCAGTAATGGCATTTGCTTCTGGGTCAAAAGATTGTGGGTTCAAGTTCCATTCCAAAAAGTTGAGCACATAATCTAGGCTGATGCTTCGGTGCAGTACTGAGGGAGTCCTGCACTGTCAGAGATGTTATCTTTTGGAGGAGAAATGAAATTTTTCAGGTGGACAAAAAGACCAAATGGCATTATTTGAATAAGACAATGGAGTTTCCTCTGGTGTCTGTCCTGATCAAAATTCATCTTTCAACTCACATTAGTGGTATAAGGTGAAGTTCTCCGCTCTGGAGACTAAGGCTGGGGTTTTCTGACCCCGACACAGCAGGTCACGCAGTGGCAGGTGTGGCAAGCCAGCCAAAAGCCCATTGACGTTGGCAGGACCAGAAGACCCTGCTGGCGGGCAGGATTGGGAAATCCTAGCTTAACTGTGGTGGCAGGCGGGAATAGCAGCTCATTCCCTGCCGGTCTTCATGGCAGGTTTCCGTGCCAGATCATCCGCTTATAAGCTCATTAAATATGCTTGAACATGAAACACGGCATATCTCGTGGCTGGGGAGCCTAGGATTTGTCTGCCCTGCCGTTACTTCATTGGATCACCCTTCCCGGCGCCATGTTTAAACCACATCCACACACGCAACTTGCTGCAGCCCAGGACTGGTCATGGTAGAATGGCCCCTAGGAGAACCAAACATGCTGCTCTGAAATTTAGTGACACCACACTGGCAGCACTCCTCAATACAGTGGAGGATCGCTGGGAGATACTTTCCTCCATGATGGAAGCTGGAGGTCCGCCAACTTCTCCATGATGGCATGGGAGCAAGTCACCAGGGTGGTTAGCATCTCACGCACCTCAGAGGAGAACCCCTATCCAGTGCATGAAGAGGATGAACGATCTCACCTGCTCCAACGGGGTAAGTCTACCTTCTCCTCACTTTCAACTCACACTCTCACAAGCCTGTCAGCCGTTCATAGGCTTGCGCTCCACAGGGATCTCAAGCACGACCACCACAACGGACATTACCATTGATTCTTTCACACACACTTTGACATCTTCATTTGTTTCTTCATCCCATCCTGTGCAAGCCACGTCCTCAGCCCTTACACAGGTCCACTCAACACCCACAGAAGGCAGGCAGCCTTATCATCAGCTTTGCCCTCTGGCCTGCTGACAGTCTGTCCATCTGTCTTTATGCAGGACACGATTGCCCACGTCAACAAGGCGAGATCCCAAATCGGAGGGGGAAATGCCTAAGCTCAGGCCCTTCACTCAATATGAAGAGTGAGTGGCAGAGCTGGCAGATGAGGACCAGGACTGTGTCTGTGCTGAGGGTGAGATCAGTGTGTGCCAAGCCAGTTACCAGCTCTTTGGACACCAACTGAAACTGTGAGTGCTTTGTTATGTTGGTGACAATGCAGTCAATCACTCATTATCTCTTCTCTCTTTAACAGGGACCAACAGGATAAGGAAGAGGCCCACTCGCAGTCAGCCAGTCAGCCCCAGCCCCCAAACCACTTCTGAGGAGGATCCTAAGGACCCACTAGATGTACAGCTGTCACAGTGTTCACACATACCCTTCACCAGCGCACATAGATTTTTCCACTAATGTAAACTTGAATAGTCACTCGTATGTAACACTGAAAACCTGACAGAAGAGCAAATGCAGTAATTTGAACATGTAGCTCTGATGTATTTTCATTTGCAGAAAACTAAAACCATGAAACAAGAGGAAAAGAAAGGTTGGAGCAGTGCAGGAGCTGTGAAAGCAGGGGGGCAGTGGTGGGTGGTGTAGGAACTGCAAATGTAGTGAGTTGGGGTTGGTTGAAGGAGCTGTGAATTAAGGGGTGGGGGGGGTGGTGAAGGAGAGGGACATGATGGGCGCTACTGGAGGGGGAACAAAGTCTAAGAGGGACCAGTCCTGCACTTGGGTTGGGGGTTAGAGGGAGAGTATAGTGGTAGGTGTCAAGATTATTACAATGGTCATTGCTCGGGCTTTGTGTGACAGCAGCACGGTTGGGTCAATAAGAATACTGAAGACAGTCATGATTTTAACTTAGTCAGGGCAACAGCGTATTGCAATTCACATCAATATGAATTAATTTAGAGGTGTACCGATCTCTGCATTTAATATCATGCAGCTGATAAATTGGCTATGTTGGCACTGCAATCCATGTCCAGGGGAGGTGTCTAAGAGAAATGGGAAAAATGCGTAAGTAAGCACATGTTCCCCCAATAGGTTTCGATACAAGAGCATGCACAATCATGAGGAGGAAAAAGTGTCTTAAAGTCTGCTACCTGCAAACTGCTGGTGCAGATTCAGGAACTGGGCCTAGAACTGGGCTTGAACTGGATTTCAGATGAGACCAGTAGATCCATCGGTCTTTCAATCACCTCCAGTGCAGCACATTTCAAACCAGTTTGGGGCCAGCTTATGCCAGTATATGCCAGTTTGATGCAGAACTGGTTTCTAACCGGTCCAGGCTGGCTTTTCTCCCTGGGATTGAGACACACACCTCAGTGGGGCCTAGTTCTAGAGTAGGCTTGGGAGCACAATCAGGTGAGCACATCACAGGTTCGGGTCCATAGCAGGCTGCGGCAGGGACATCCAAGGCCACTGGCACCCACACGACTGCTAGAGGCCAAGCTTCTGCTGAGTCCGATTTCAATGATGAGCCTCTGGATTGGCCCTAATACAGATGTTGGAGCTGCAAAGACAGACATGGGAACATCAGGCAGAGTTGTCAGGTGCCGTCATCAGATTGCAATGGATGATGGAGGAGTCTGCCCCCGTTAAGTCTGATGTCGTTGTAGCAACATGCCAGAGCACCGAGCTGAACACTGGTAGGATGGTGACTGCCACAGATAACTTGGTCCAGGGCTTTATGTTTGATCTGCATGGGACCTGCACTCCATCACTCTGGACACATCAGTTGCTAGGCAAGAGGGGGATGGGGAACCTCGACCTCACCCCAGGTGCCCCTCTTCCTCAAGGAGTCAGGCAGGGGCCCTTGGGTATTCACAGGGAGCAGGAACATCAGCCTGGCACCCTGGGGCCATCCACCCAGGCGACTCAGAGTGTGTCCAGCTGCTCCCAACCCCCTCTGCCTGTGACCCCATCAGCTCCAGCTCCACAGGCTAAGGAGGGTGTACCTGCCCAACAGCAGGAGACCCAAAGCAGGCAGGGGCCCTCCCGGCATCAGCCCACCAGAGGACAACTGCAAGGTCACCCCAGACAACAGGCTGTAGTTGTCAGTAGGATGCCCCCACCCTTGCTGTGGATTTTGGGGAAGTTGGGGATGTTGGGGATGCACCAAGATGTAGTGGTAGGGTAAGAAAAATAAGAAATAGTAAAATTGCAAAGGTAACACGGGTTTTCACAATCTGTATGTAAATGACATAAATGTAAATATAATTTTTTTCAGTCTATTTTTCATCTAGTGTATTCCTCTTCTATCTGATGATATGCTCTGTAGTCAGCGAAGTGTCGCAGATGCCATCCCTCCCCTGCCTCCCAGGTGTCCCATTGCCTGCCTCACATCTATGGTGTCTCGAACCGTCTCATTACAGTGCCTGACTGTTCTCTGCACAGTATTGACATGAATGAAACCTCTGGCTCTAAGAACTTGGTGGTTAGGCCAGGCATCTCTGGGACCTGCTTCAGAGGTTCATATAATGTTGCCTCATGAGTTTAGAAGCCGGAGGCTGGTTTAATCTCATAATGCTTTTGTATTGAAGAGTGCTCAATGTGGATCTTAGAGGATTGAATGTCAACACACATTGTAGTCAATCTCAGTTGGTACATCTTTTATCGGCCTCCATGTAATTTCTGTCAGCCTTGAGTGTGCTTTACATATGCACCAAAATTCAGGGTTCTTCTATGCTCCTGGCAGCCTTCAATGTTATCTCATGTCTGCCTGTATATCTAAACATCCCCACAAATTAGTCGTCATTTTCCCACACCCATGATGCAGAGCCTCGGACCTGGCTGACATGTTGAGCCTTGCCACTTGCGCTAGATGGTTAAAACTATGCAAGATAGGTGTGTATAAAGTCCCCAGGTGCTGGACTTTGACACGGGAGGATGCTGTGCTGGGCCAGAAGGTCTGGCTAGCGCCTCATTACATTAGTCCTGTGTCAACTCTCAGATGGTCATTTTACATGGTTATGTGCTAGTTACAATGGCATTGGTGGAATGAAAATGTGGAGGCTTCACATGGAATCAGAACAAAGCTCTGGAACATCTGATGTGTGCTCTTTATTCTCAAAGGTTACAGTATTTAATATCTAAATCGAATGCAGGCACTTTTGCAGCCACAGGTGCCAAGGCTAGCCTGTACAGGAATTTGGAAGACTCCAACTAGAGCCATGGTCATTAATCAAAAACAAAAATTGCTGGAAAAACTCAGCAGGTCTGACAGCATCTGTGGAAAGAAGGACAGAGTTAACATTTTGAGTCCAGATGGCTCTTCTTCAGAGCTAAAGAGAAGTAGAAATGTAGTGAAATATATACTGTTTAAGGGGGGTGGGGGTGTGGTGGGACAGATGAATCTGGCTAGAAAGCCAGTGAGAGGTGGAGGCTTAGGAAAGATTGCAAAAGATGTCATAAACAAAAGGTCGAAGGGGTGTTGATGGTGATGATACTGGCTAAAGGAGGTGCTAATGGTGACATTAAGAGTAGAAAGCAGGATGAGTAAGTGACAGATGGCCCTAGTGGGGGTGGGGTGGGGGGAGGGGATGGTGTGGGAGAAAAGATCAAAATAGGCTAAAAGATGGGGATAAAACAATGCATGGAAATACATTTTAGAAATAATAATAGAGATAGGTGGGAATATATATATATATATATATATATAAATTAAAATTAAAAAATAAATATTTGATAAAAAGGGATCAGAAAGGGGGTGGGGATGGAGGACGGAGTTCATGATCTGAAGTTGTTGAACTCAATGTTAAGTCTGAAAGGCTGTAAAGTGCCTAGTCGGAAGATGAGGTGCTGTTCCTCCAGTTTGCGTTGAGCTTCACTGGAACATTGCAGCAGACCAAGGACGGACATGTGGGCATGAGAGCAGGGTGGAGTGTTGAAATGGCAAGCGAGAGGGAGGTCTGGGTCATGCTTGCAGACAGACTGAAGGTGTTCCACAAAGCGGTCACCCAATGTAGGGAAGACCGCATTGGGAGCAACGAATGCAGTAGACTAAATTGAGGGAAGTGCAAGTGAAGAGCTGCTTCACTTGAAAGGAGTGTTTGGGCCCTTGGACGGTGAAGAGGGGGGAAGTAATGGGGAAGGTGTTGCACCTTCTGCGATTGCATGGGACTGTGCCGTGGTAAGCGGCTGAGGTGTAGGGGGTGATAGAGGAGTGGACTGAGTGTCCTGGAGGGAACTGTCCCTGCAGAATGCCGACAGTAGGGGGTGAAGAGAAGATGTGTTTGGCGGTGGCATCATGCTGCTTGACAGAGATCAGACTACGCTGCTGTTGAAGTTTTCACAGTTCACTGAAAGGTGAGCTAAAGTGCAGGGTCACATCCATTACTGAGAGTTGCAGCTGACTGTGTCCTGAAGATAGATTTTGTGCTGGTGACTTAGGATGATGAGTACTTGAATACTTGTCTTGCATGAACAATTGCCTGTGTGGAGATACTGCAGTGTGGAATCAGATTAGACCTCAGACATCAAGGCGAGAGCCACTGAATGACGATTGTCCTCCTGGAGGTGTCTTGTTACATTTTAGGCATGCTGCCATGAGTGCAATGAGGATTGCAGTGCTGATCCCATCTCTTGAAGGCTCTACCAGGTAGTGGGATGTTGGCAAGCCACTTGAAGAGGCTGCACCATCTCAACTCTGCTCATAAATGTTGCTGTTGCAGTAATCGTCACATAACAGAAAGGCCACATGCTCTAGCCTTCCATTCCAAAGATGAGGACATTGTGATGCGAGAGTGTAATTACTCATTCAGAGCTTGATGTGCTTCTTTGAGATGATGAGGTTCGCAACAACAGTGTTAACTTGGACCCAGCATGAAGGGCAATGGTGAAAGAATCTCGTATGAAACCTGGGACCTGGTGGCTATGCATCTTATGTGCATGCCTGCCTTGTCTGGCCTATGCATTGGCCTCTTCCTTTGGAGCTTTAGCTTCCCCACCCTTATCGAGGTCAAACCTCTCAATATCCTCATCATCGGAGGGGATGTGCAACTCCTCCATCTCTCCCTCTGCCAAGTCATCCCCCCTTGGAGCTCCAGGCTGTGTAGGGGGCAGCAAGCCACAATGATGCGTGAGTTCCCCTGGGGAAGGTGCTGGAGATCACCATCTGACCTGTCCAGACATCGGATATGCATCTTTAAGATGCCAAGGATCTGCTCTGTCAATGTGCTTTTTGTATAATGAGCCGCATTATACCTTGCCTCTGAGGCACTTTGTGACTGCAGAATGGGGGTCATCAGCCACATCTTTTGCTGGTAGCATTTGTCACCAAGGAGCCATCCTTGGATGCACTGAGGGCTCTCAAAGATCTGTGGCATCTGCGAATGACTCAAGATGTACACGTCGTGGGTTCGTCCAGGGCATCTTGCACAAATGAGCATTATCTGCTTCTAGTAGTTGCAGAGCAGCTGCACATTGAGAGAATGGAACCCTTTCCTGTTGATGAAATGTTGTGGCTGCTGCCAGGGAGCTCTTAAAGCCACGTGAGTGCAGTAGATGGCACCCTGCACCTGTGGGAATCCGGAGATAGCAGCAATGCCCAGAGCTCTGGCAGCCTGGCTGGCTTTATCCAGGGCGAACTGGGTGTTATCATGCATCTTGCTAAATAGGGCGTCAGTGACCTCTTGAATGCATTTGTAAGCAGGGTGCTTGGGAAATCCCGCAGAAGTCCCAAGTGGAGCCCTGGAACAAGCTGCTTGCAGAGCAGTTCAGAGCAGTGGTCACTTTGAGAGCCACTGGCAATGAATGGCCTCCCAGTTCCTGCGGCGTCAAATCCTCCCAGAAAATGTTGCAGACGTAAGCCACCACAGAGCTAGACATCCAAGAGCATTTCTGGCACTGAATCTCGCTCATCTGGAGGTATGAGAAGCCTCTCCTGTACACCCTTGGGTTTGCCAGACGCCTCCGCTCAATAGCTCTGTCAGCCTCAGCTTCTGGCTCTTGTTCATCAGCGTGAGGCTCTTACTTTAGCCCCGTCTGGCAGTGACAGGCCCTTCTTCTCCTCCTTCTTAGTTTCCTGTTTGCCAGGATGAAGGCACCCTTGTCTATTCTATCCATGAGGCACTCGTGCACGTGACTGCAGAACCATTGTGAACAGAAACATGAATGACCATAAGCCTGCAATGGTTACTTTCCATTTGCTAAGTAGGGAGTCATTGTGGAGCCCTTGGGGCACATTCTTCCTAGTCATTACATCCCCAATGAGTCCCTTAGAATGCTAGTACTGCCCTCTGGAGCAATGGTAGGGGACCCACCCCTGCACCCCCCAACCCAGCCCCCTATCCCATGACCAGCAAACAACACAGGCATGATACGGCTTTAACACAGGAGCTTAGATCTGACTGAGTCCTGCCAAGTAAGAGAAGCCTCAGTCAGGGCGCTGTCAGACTGTATCCTTTGGGTTACACAACAGCCTCAACTTGCACTCATGTTATAAGAGTATTGTGGTGGAGGGGGCCTTCAAAATCTTAAACTGCCAGCTCCAAGGTTTAGAGGAGTTAGGGCCATTAGCATATACATTTTGGCCTGTGGCCCCTTTTCATTTGGTTCCTTCTGACACTTGGGATTTCCCATGAGAGGGGCAAATAGGCTTTGGAAGCCAATCCTGCAATGGCCCCAATCAGGTTTATACTCTCGTAAGAATGCGCAACTTAAGCTAAGGTGCCATATTCCCTAAATTGGCATTTAACTGCTCCTAATATCTCTCAGCAGTGCCTGCGTCTCCATTTGGTTAAGCAGAAATTAGTTGGCACCCCTTCAATCGGCTCACAAGTGCAGTAGTTGACTCCTCCCACAAGCCCTGAGAACCCTCCCCTGGCAATTGTTTTCATAGCTTGTTTTTCAACTGCATCATTGGCTCAGATTGAAAAATGGTGGTGCTGAGGCATTACCACCAGATCAGCTCTGAGCCCTGCACTGCGACTGATGAAATCCCTCCCATTGTGCTGGAGGAGCATCATGTTCAGATTTCCCTCCCTCCGATCACTCTCCTTCCTCCCCATCTAATCCTTGATCCCATCATTACAGTTGTTGACATCCCTGTCCTACCCCCTGAGCCTTTTGATGTTCATGTCCCTATTTCCCCATGGAGACCTGACTCCTCCCTATCTTGAAGCCCATTGTACTGTGACAGAGACCCCCCCCCTACCCATGAGACTATCCAGTATCCCTCTCCCTACAATACCTTTTCCCCATCTTCTGACTGCAGATGCCTCCTCTGCCGCCTGTGGCCAGTGTCAAGCCACCAATCCCCAGGACAGATGTATGTGAGGGACTGACCATGCCCTGCATACCATGCTGGGCATGTCTGACAGAGGACTGACCTCTCCCTCCCTGGACTGGGACCAGGATAGGCTTGCTAAGCAAAGGCCTCTAAATTGTGGCACTGGTCCACAGGACTGACCATGCTTTGTGGCCTCTACTACTTGTTGTGCAACTGCCCAGAGCTGTCTCTGCTTTGTGGCCCCAAATAATTCCCCCCCTCCCCCCAAGTCATGTGCTGGTGTGCTCTCTTCCCCATTCATCCCTTCCCAGTCAAGTCTTTGCCTCTATCCCCTTCCCTTGCCTCTGTCTTATCTAACATCTCTGCATGCCAAGCCTTTGTCCTCCAGCACCTTTCCTTGTCTCTGTCTTGTCTAACACCCCTCCCACCCTACCTGTCAAGCCTTTGCCCTCCAGCACCTTCCCTTGCTTTTGTCTTATCTAATCCACCCTGCACCCCCACCGTCATGCCTTTGCTCCCCCAACCCCTTCCACTCCCTCTTGCCTTCCCACTGGTCTCGACTGTGTAGCCTTGGCACAGAGTTAGAGCAGCCGTGAGTGCAGCACAGTGAAAGGTAGGTGAACACTGCCCATACACACCCCAATATCACGGGCGAAGTGGTTCTAGCCAGGTGCATGTCACTTCTATCCCCTCATTTAATCACGCTGGTCCAATTAGCTGCCGGTGTGGCCATTTGATTTGGAGGGGGGCAGGATTCTGCTGAGCTGCCTTTTTAATGAGCAGTTATGTTCAAATGCATGCAAATGTGGTTCCTGACATGGCACGGCAGGCTACCATGAAAGTAGGGAGCGGGAAATTGAAAACTTTTTTTATGCTGGCAGGGAACTGACTTTTTGCCATTCTCCGCATTTTCCTATCCTGCCTGCCATAGATTATCTGGTCATTATCACAATGCTGTTAGTGGGAGTTTGCTGTGCTCAAATTAGCAGCTGCATTTCCTATATTAGAACAACGACTACTCTTCAAACTAACTTCACTGGCTGTGTACAGCGTTGATAAAGCTGAGGCTGAGAAAGAGGCCAAATGAATGCACTTCCTTTGTTTAACGGGCTTGCACTTTTGTTAAATTAGCTGGCAGAGGAATTTCAGGTGAAAAGTGTGATACTAATATATCACAAGGCAATTTCAAACCCAAGGAGAAAAACTAGGGAAATATTGAACAATATTGAAATATTGAACATTTTATAAAGAGGAAATCTTCACGCTGCTGCATTTTTGATGACTTTCCAGACACATCATTTAATGAAAAGTCCTTGCCGTATACTTAAAAAAAGCACATTCTAGGAAGAAGTAAGATAGACAAAATAAAAGTCACAACAGCAAGTAGGATTATTGTTCCAGGGCATTGGCCAAGGCATTAAATTTAAATGGTTTATTGATCAGTCTGAGGATTCTGAGCTGTGTTCACAAATTCCAACCTGTATTCTTTTACAATCCAAACAATCCTGGCTGACTGAACCGTGACTCACTTCTAAATGTATTTCTAAAACCGGTAAGTGTATTTTTCATTTGGGCGTAATTTGCACTGATGATATTATTTCAACTTCAATCTTCTGGGATGTTGCAAGGTTGAAACCATCAGCACAGTTTTCACCTATTAAGCTGGACTCTTCTGCTGGCCGATTTTCTTTGTGCACAGCACAGTAATTACATCAGAGCTTTCTGCTTGTTGCAAGGCTCCTTCACAGCAGGAAATCCTTGCAAAAAAACCCAGTTGATGTTAAAGTTAGTGTCTTATTTTATTGCTACTCAACAGGGTTTATTATGAAAACTGCACAGTCTCTTCCATTTTCTTACGTTTATCACAGGAAGGAATAGCTGTGCTGGAAAGTGTAATATTTTTTTCCATGTTGTACCAGATGGTATCATTAACAAGCAGTCTCATGTCAAGTGAAGAACATCTTCCTATATCTTATCTGGCAATGTAATTAATACTAACTTGAGATGAATCCTCCCCCATACTCTCTGTTTAGGCCAGTGTTAGTTTAATTTCTGAATACCTGAATTTGTAACTGTCCAGAGTCGAAACTAGGTTTGATAAATAATGATGAGGGGTCTTCACTTTTTAAAAATAAACAATTTTCTTATTATCATCCCACTTACAATGCTTCTAGTTTCCCTTTTCTCATCTGACCTTTTAGTTTGACTCGTATTTCTGACAAGGATTGTTACAGGCTTCTCAACAATCATCAGTGCACAGCATGATAGCCTGAACAGTTTTTCCTATGCTCTTGATGTAGGAAGTATTTTGATTTCTCAAGGTGCTAGTGCTAGAAACTAAGACCATTGAAACTCACCACTTATGCAGCTGGTGAATTCAAGTATCATGCAGAGATCTAAAGTATTATTTATGTATATATATATATATATATATAGATATATATAAAGTAACAATTATTTTGTACTTCAAACACAGATTTTCTGGGCAAGACTGATTTGCTCACTTATATTGATTTTGTCTTTGATTTCAGACTGAAACTCACTTTACAACCAAATCAAGGGAATGGAGAACCCATGCCTGAACTATGAACCAAGTCAGCTTGCTGACAGAGGCCTTCAGGTATCTCCTTAAACCTCATTTTCCTGCCTAATCTTTCACTTGCTTTATTTCTCAACCTGCATCTGATTAGGCTCTAATTTACACTTCTTCTCAGCTGTGCCTCTGTTTCTTTCTCAATCCTTAAATCTCATTGTTTAAGGAGATAGAATGTTGTTCCCGCCATAACAATGAGGCCCCAATTTCCCCACTGCCCAGGCCGAGCCTTGGTAAACTCGCAATTCCAGCAAGTTATAGCACAAAATATTTGCGAACTGGAGGGTGCAGATAGAGGTGTAACTAAGGTGGAATGCTGTGAAATAACGCCCCCCCCTTCCAAGCATGTTGCAGCCCATTGAGATTTAATGTAACCATTGTTGAAATGGGGCTTTAAATAAAAGATTTGTAAAATGACCTAAAATCTAATGGGTAGAAATTCAATTGTATATAAATAATTTTGTGAATTCGTTAGCTGCCATGTTTAAATATAGAAGCATTAGAACAAAAAATTAAATAAACATTATTCTATTGATTACTCTGCAGTTGCTTAATCTGGTTGACATTTAGAAATCAATGTCTCATTTCAGTTTTCTATGGTGAGTGATGGCATGAATAACCTTCAAATAATTTTTTTGATAAAAACGGTAGTGCCAATAATATCACACCAGACCTTTATCTACCACTGGCTCAATAAGTGCAGGCTTGCCAATAACTTGAAATTCAAAGACCCAAATAATCACATTTTAAATTTTAATGAAGTTAAAGTTAGTAGGATCCTGAAATACTTGCAACAGATTGTGAGCTTAATAAAATGGTAGCTTACGTGGTTGATGTCCAAGCTGACAATCCATAGCTATGGAAAGGTGTATGGTTTCTCCTTCTATTTCCTGCCCCTCCCCATCCATTCCACTACCACTGCACTTCTCTTCTGAAGGCATTGAATCTGCCTGGGGTATGGTGCTGCAGGCAACTATTGTTATCTGGTACCTCACCCAGCAGTGACCCTAACGTGGAGTGCTGGGAGATTATGTGGTTGTTTGGAAAATCATACCTAAGTCCATTCATGGTCCCTCTGCAATTTGCATACAGTGCCAGCAGGGATCACTGGATACAATTTAGGAATGGGAACTCAGAAATGATATCCGTTCCTCTCCCTAACCCAAGGCCATTACATTTGGGAATTTTTAAATTAGATTTTGTTTTAGTTTGCAGTTAATTTGTGTTAAGTGCCTGACACAGTATTTAATTAATTCCCAGGAGCATTTAGTTATCAGTAACTCACAGGGAAACATTATTACAAATTTTCCTTTGCTCAATTTATTGCAAACTTTTAATTGAAATGTAAACTGTTTCATTCCGTTATTACTTTCAACTTGTTGCTGGCTGGCAGGCTGATGGAGTAACATGATGCAACATGTTCTACATAAGCTGTCTGTGTAATTTAAGTGTAAACAAGACAGATTGTATAACCTTGGTTTAAAAAAGGAGAGAATGGCAGGAATAAATGCATTGAGTGCATCACTTGATGTATTTCATTTCTAAGCAGACATATTTACTTGTCATGTGTTCATTCCTAATCGTGTTACTGGTATATATTCATTCTTGTCTCTTCTGATTCTCCTTTAACATCTTTCCAATTATATGGGTTTAAGCCTCACCCCAGTGCTTGAACAAGATTGATGCTCCACTGTCTCCAAAGGAAAAAACAGTAAAAACTGGGAAATAAGGGTACTGGTCTGAACTGTTTTTTCCCTTCTGGGGCAGTACTGAGGCAGTGCAGCATCATCAAAGGTGCTGTCCTTTTGAAGAGATGCTAAAGACAAGTTCCCCTGCTTCTGCAGGTTGATCGGGTAGATTCTGTTATCCCATAGCATTATTCAAAGAAAAGCAGGGAGGTCTTCTGGTATATCATGGCCAACATTTTTTCTTTACCAGCACCAACCAAATACAGATTAACTGGTCAATCATTTCAATGCTGGCTTCGAATCTTACTGTGCACAATATAGCTTTCATTCCTGGTGACATAGCATTTACTGCAGCACAAGGTGCTTCTAAGAGCTGTGGTTAGGCCATAAAATAGGGCGTTCAGGAGAATCGTTCATCACCATCACTTTTTTAAAAAAATCAGTTACAAAGCCTAATGATCAACTTTAACATATTTTTGCTTAAACAGAGAATGCTGATTATATAATTGAGGGAAATGGCATGAAAGATGTCAAGCGAGTTGAATTAGCATACACAGTTGAATTGACAATGATTACTGAAGCATTCTGTGTTAATGACTGTATTTACTGATTTGAATTCATTTTCTTCACATGGCTAGCTTGATAACATTTCTTTGCCAATTCCCACAATGAAGCCATGAGAATTCTTTCTACCATAAGTGCATTTTATTTTACTAGTTTATCCTTTCCTATCTTTCGGCCTCAGCATACCATATTCCTTTTTAAATGAAGAGGGCTGGCACTTAAACCAGCTTCTGGTTGTTCTTCAGCATTTTCTGTTACTGGCCATATGCATTTGACTTACCTTACAGTGTTATTTCTGCATGGCCTCAGCTCACAGGATAGCTGAAACTGAGGGTTCCCAAGCCTTTAACCTCGCAGCCCATGGCACAACATATTGGATGTAGTAGTTTTCAGTGGTAGAAAAGATAACCATACAATCTGACAAATTGATGTTGCTGCTAACTATAATTCTTTTAAAAAAATAGGAAGATTTATAAATGAATACTTCAATTCTATTTCCATAAAATACATGGCGCACAATACATAGCGCACACATGGCTGTTTTGAGTGGTAACATGAAGTGTTATAAAGAGGTCATTTGCTGTCATTACTCCACTGAAACTGATAGGAGCCTCTAGGGTCTGCACATGCGCAGATTGATATGGAAATCCAGAGATTGCTGTCAGTGATCCTACACTTCTCTGGAGGTTACACTGTTGAGGCAAATAGTCCCTCCCCTGTGGAATGTTATCAAGGAAAAAAATTATGCATTGATGAGAACATCCATTTCTATGCTGTTTATTCTGCTGTAAAACTCCTGGAAAAAGTTACACCTTTTTGAATGAGGTGCAACTGGGTTTTAACAACATATTAAGTTCATAATTACTGCCACACAGCCGCATTTATTCACGTGTGCTCTGCCTGAAGGCAGGTCCTCGGTTCATTGTCTGCTGATGCTTCATCCTGAGACATTTTCTTGGCAGCTTTTCTCAGTGGTGATTTGCAATTGCCTTCCACTCTCAGGGGCAGGGTCAGGCTAGGTTGCAAGTCTACCTTAACCTGAATGGAAATCTAACCCACGCTGTTGGCGATATTCTGAACCTCATGCTAGCTATCTAGCCAACTGAGCTAACAACATTACTACACCTAGCAAGCTAATCTTATACTAGTGGAACGTCAAATTCCTCCATTATAATTTTAAAACTTCAAATATTTTTAGAATAATAATTTTTAAAGTGTGCTTATATTGATGTTTTAGCTTCTATCTAAATCCAATCATAGTAATTTATTTCACTATCTGAAAATTTAAATTAAATATGAACACTTTTAACTTCCTGATTTGCAGTGTGTGTGAATACTTCAGCGTGATTGGCTGCTTGTCTGCCTGTTGCCATCACTGCTGCTGCACACCAAGAGATCCACCTGACTTGACACTAGGTTTAAACTGTCACCAGGAAAGGAGATACTGTAAACATGCCACAAATATCGTGAGATCTTTGTGGGTGATGTTCTTCGAGTTCAGGAGTCCATACCGTTGCATTGACACTCATTGTGAAATCTAGCCTATAGCTTCTCAGAATTTTACATTCCAACTGTAGCATTAGTGGGAAACTTTGCAGTATTGTTTCACCTAAAAGTAAATGTAGCTTGTATCTGACTTCAGGGTTTTGGCACCAGATTTACATTCCCAGTTTAGCGCCGATGTGAGGCAATTTGAGCTTTGCACCTAAAATGTGAAAGTGTTTGATAATTTTCACTGTTGTGGATGTCAATTTTGTGGACACAGTACTAATACAGTTTGAGCACTAGTGTCCGAGACTATCAGGTCTTCAAGTCTTTGGCTTGTTCTGTACCTGTCTCACTTAGTACTCCAACGTATATCAGGGAGCCAGCGTGTGCTAGATGTATTAAAATCCCCAAATTATTGAGGTTGACTGATGGCTCTGCAATATGTTCAGAATGTTTGATATACTCACTGGGCAGAACTTTGTCTTCTGGGATTGGATGTGTGGTTGATTCAAATGAGCACGAAATTGCAGGGGATTACGCCAGGCGGGCGTCATGACATCATGAGGACATCGTCTGCTCTTACACTCGGCGGGCATGTGCGGAAGTCAGAAGCGCGTCCACCAATAATTAATCTGGTAATTAAGCCACTTTAATTACCAATTGTGTGCGATTTTATGTTGCCAGTGTGACTTAGCAGTCAGCGCATGGGCAACATGTGTATGTGCCATCCCGTTTTTATTGGTTTCAATATCCAGGGTGTGATTAAAGTCGCCCGAAGCCTTGGCAATGTGAATAGTTAGGAGTTTAGGTGAGATTTTGCTGTTGGTTGATTCCTGGTAGTTCATAACATTTGGTAGTTCATGGCATTTTCAGTGTCTTTTGAAGGACTCTTTGCCTTTCTAGCTTTTTTTCAGGACTGTTCGGCTTATAAACTTTCTTGGACACTTTCTGCCAAGTGCACTTTTCAGTGCATGAGACAGTGCATCTCTGCAAATGACAATTGCATACTCAACTGGTGGGACCTCCTCTGAAGAGGATGAGAGGGCCAGAGGGGAAAGGAGGTCAGGTGTCTGCAGGCATTGTACCAGAGAGTGACCTGTGGGAAGAGAGGCAGGACCAGCAGAAAGTGGAAGGTGGAAGGGTCCGCAGAAGATGGTGCTATCCTAGAGTCTACAGGCAGCGCTACAGCTACCTCAACATGTCTGAGGTACAGTGCTGAAAGAGGTTCCGCCTCTCTAGGGAAACTGCAACCTCTGTATGTCAGATGATTGGGCTAGAGCTTGCCTCCAACTGTGTAGGTGACCTCCCTATGCCAGTGGCTCTAAAGGTTACAGTAGCCCTCAACTCTTTTGCTTTGAGTTCTTTCCAGGAGTCATTGGGGGATCTATGTGGTGTGTCCCAATCTGCTGCAAACAGTTGTGTCAAGCCGGTCACTGATGCTCCCTTCAGACAGGTCAATGGGTCATGACCTTCATTCATTTCCATACTGACAAAGCCAGCTAAGCTGAGTAAGCCAGAGGCTTTGCAACAATTGCTGGGCTCCCCTGCACCCAGGGTGCCATAGGCTCTACTCATGTGGTCATCAAGGCATCAGCGGGTGAGCTGGGTGCCTTCGTCAACAGAAAGGGGTTTCATTCCATGAATGTTCAGATAATTTGTGATCACAAGGATTCTGCTAGTCTGTGCAAGATTCTCTGGAAGGTCTCATGATGCCTACATCTACAACACTCCCAGGTGCCAAGGTTGTTTGTGGCTCCAGCTCAATTAGATGATTGGCTCTTGGGTGATAAAGGCTATCCCTTGAAAAGGTAGCTCATATGAACATATGAACAAGGAGCAGAAGTAGGCTATTCTGCCTCTTGAGCCTGCTCCGCCATTCAATAAGATTATGGCTGATCTGATAGTAACCTCAAATTTGCATCCCGCCTACCCTCGATAACCTATTACCCTCTTGCTTACCAAGAATCTATCCACCTCTGCCTTAAAAATATTCAAACTGTGACCCCTAGTTCTAGATTCTCCCACAAGAGGAAACATCCTCTCCACATCCACCCTGTCAAGACACCTCAGGATCTTATATGTTTCAATCAAGTCGCCTCTTACTCTTCTAAACTCCAGTTGATACAAGCCTAGCCTGTCTAATCTTTCATCATAAGACAATCCACCCAATCCAGGTATTAGTCTGGTAAACATCATCTGATCTGCTTCCAACACATTTACATCTTCCTTAAATTAAGGTGACCAATACTGTACACAATACTCCGGATGTGGTCTCACTAGTGCCCTGAACAACTGAAGCATAACTTTTCTACTTTTGTATTCAATTCCTCTTGCAATAAATTATAACACTTTAATAGCTTTCCTACTTACTTGTTGTACCTGCATAATAGCCTTTTGCGATTCATGCACAAGGACACCCAGATCCCTCTGCACCTTAGGGCTCTGAAATCTCTCACCATTTAGATGACATGCTTCTCTTTTATTCTTCCTGCCAAAATGGAAAATTTCAAATTTTCTCACATTATTCTCCATTTGCCAGATCTTTGCCCACTCACAGCCTATCTATAGCTTTTTGTAGCCACCTTATGCCCTCTTCACAACTTACTTTCCTACCTATCTTTGTGTCATCAGCAAATTTGGCAACCACCCCATCCATCCCTTCATCCAAGTCATTTATATAAATTGTAAACAGGTGAGGTCCCAGGACTGATCCCTGTGGCACAGCACTCTTACATCTTGCCAACCTGAAAAAGATCCATTTATGCTCATTCTCTGCTTCCTGTTAGCCAGCCAATCTTCTATCCATGAGAATATGGTACCCCCATGCCATCAGCTTTTATTTTTCACAATAATCTTTGATGTGGCACTTCATTAAATGCCTTCTGGAAATCTAAATACAGTATATCCACCAGTTCCCCTTTTCCATAGCACATGTCACTTCATCAAAGAACTCCAATAAGTTGCTCAAACATGATTTCCCTTTCACAAAACCATGTTGACTCTGCCTGATTACCTTGAACTTATCCAAGTGCCCCGCTATAGCTTCTTTAATAACAGCTTCTAACATTTGCCCTATGACAGATGTTGAGCTAACTAGACTGTAGCTTCCCGCTTTCTGTCTCCCTCCCTTTTTGAACAATGGAGTTACATTTACTATCTTACAATCTAAAGGGACCTTCCTCAATCCTAGGGAGTTTCGGAAAATTAAAATCAATGCATCAACTATCTCACTAGCCACTTCTTTTAAGACCCTAGGATAAAGTCCATCAGGACCCAGACCCTTGTCAGCCTGCAGCTCCAACAATTTACTCAGTACCACTTCTCTGGTGATTGTAATTTTCCTGAATTCCTCCCTCCTTTCCATTTCCTGATTTATAGCTGCATGATGCCACTCAGGCACCCATGGACAGAAGCAGAGGAGAGGTACAACAGAAATCATGCCTTTACAAGGGCAGTGGTTGAGAGGACCATTGGGCTGCTGAAAATGAGGTTCAGATGCCTGGTCCAATGAGGGGGAGCACTGCAATACCTTCCAGAGCGCATGTTGCTTATGGTCATTATATGCTGCGGCCTGCACAATCTGGCTCTGTTAAGGAGAGACCCATTGGATGATGAAGACAGTGAGGCAGTTGCACAGGCTGCTGAGGATGACTCAAGTGATGGTTCTGCTGAGGAGCTGGGGGAGGCACAGGGTGAGGAAGTGATGGTTCTGCTGAGGAGCTGGGGGAGGCACAGGGTGAGGAAGTGATGGTTCTGCTGAGGAGCTGGGGGAGGCACAGGGTGAGGAAGTGATGGTTCTGCTGAGGAGCTGGGGGAGGCACAGGGTGAGGAAGTGATGGTTCTGCTGAGGAGCTGGGGGAGGCACAGGGTGAGGAAGTGATGGTTCTGCTGAGGAGCTGGGGGAGGCACAGGGTGAGGAAGTGATGGTTCTGCTGAGGAGCTGGGGGAGGCACAGGGTGAGGAAGTGATGGTTCTGCTGAGGAGCTGGGGGAGGCACAGGGTGAGGAAGTGATGGTTCTGCTGAGGAGCTGGGGGAGGCACAGGGTGAGGAAGTGGAGGCTGATGTGAGGAATCTTTAGGGAGGCAGAGGCATCAGAGAGGCCTTGATTCTCCGTATTTTCAGCTGGGCATCCAAGGCACGGCTTGAAACTTAGGCCAAGGACGAGCCTCCTGATAAATCATTCCTGATGAGGTCACCCAATGGCCCCAATGTCGATTCGTAACCTCCGAAATAAAGTTTGCAGCCCCTCCTGTCTCTCACAAGTCACTGTTGTGCCCTGCACCAATGAAAAACGTGAAGTGCATTCAGGCCGTGACAAGAAAAGGAAGATTTACATCTTGATGATGCTGACACAAAATGAACATAAATTTATCTCTTGTTGATATAGCCACAAAATGAACATCGAACACTGTTCAAATGAAATTATCTCACCATGAAAACCTCCTCTTGTACTCAAAGTGCCTTAACTTATGTTTTCGAGTGCTGCATCTTGGTGCCATCTCACTGGAAACCCCATTGGAGGCAACCTGCTGACTGTGCTGTACTGTTGGCCCTGATGACCTTGGCAGTCATTGTCTGGCCAGCAGAGCCTGTGCAGGTGCTGCCTGGGATGATGCATCCTGGGTATTCCTCAGTTGCCGCAGCCTCATCGGATGCCATATTTACTGGCAGAGGGACAGAGGAGCTGCTGCCATCATCCAGAATGACCTGAGAGGATCCCACAGAAATGACAAGCAGCACATTCACTCACATGAGCTTGGTTTGAACCTCCCTGCTGACAATAAATGGACAGGCAACTAGCAGAGAGACTAGGTACATCATCCCCCGTGAGGTCACTGCTGGTTTGCAGGTCTGAGTGCAACCCCAGAAACCCCTGATTCTGCTCCTGGAACTGCTTCGCCACAACAGTCACCATTCTCTCAATTGTGGAGGCTGTGCACTTAGCACTCAAGGTCCGTGCAGTGCTCGTGCTCTGCTTAGATTCCTCTATGACAGAACCATGACACGCAGGCCTTCAGGAATCTCCACCAGATCTTCCCGTGCATCCCACTGGACATCCAGCATCTGCTGCCTGATTGAAGACTCCAGAGGCTCATCATCTGCCTCGGACTCAGCGTGGTCCTAGTCTCCAATAATCCTCCAACTGCTGGAAGCACACGGTCCCTCCACTAGCTCCTCATGTGAATGTGCAATGCCCTCCTCACTACCATCTGAGCCGATGAACTGATGCCCACTGATATGCCTGTATGAGTGCTGGTGCCTGGTTCCGAGAGAGGATGTGACGCGGGTGGATCTGGCTGGGGGTCCTTCTCAGCTGTCAAGCAGGGGTCTTCAGAGTCTTGGCAGCCTCCTGAGGATAGTTTAACTGAGGGAGGAAGACAATATGTCAGTACGTTCAACCATCACATAGTCACTGCGCATGCAACGCGGGCCACAGACACCCTGGACATTTGCCTCATGGAGGCATTGTGATTGGATGATCAGTTGAAATCTTCCCTAGAAATTCTCATCTCACTTAACATTTATTGCACTGTCTGTCAATCTTGAACTTGTCCATTGGGCTCTTACCTTCCTCCAAGACCCCTGCCTCTCCAAGACTTGTGGACCTTGGTCGGCGATGGCACTTGAGCTGCAGGACGCCCATCTCATACTTGGTCATTATGAAGAGGCTGGCCATTCCACTGCTTGTTCATGTTCATGCAACAGTGTTAAGGCTTCTCTTCTCCTGAATGGGCATAAGAGAATTCATTAATCCAACTTCGACCTGCAACACCATTCCAGCCGTTTCACCACTGGAACAATATTGCCTTCTTAGATTTGCATCCCATCCATGGATGTTTGCCAGTAGTTTCTAATCATCTAGTGCCTTAGTAGCCAATGTATATCTCATTAGGTGTACCATTCTATTTGTCATACAATGATATAAAGGCACCAATCATTCATAACGGATTGCGTAAACACATTGTGGGTTCATGTATTAAAATTAGGCATGTGAGAACATATATACATGAATAGAGAGCTTGAGGATATCAGCAGCAGGACTGTATGTGCTGTGTCCTGCTCACAGGCCAAAGTGAAACAGACTGGAGGACATGACACACTTTCCTTCTAGTGATGGCATGCTGCTGTCCCTTAAAGGCATTTTACAATATTCCCCTTTCTTTTTAAAGATATTTTCACCCTTCCAAAGAAGGGGGGAATAATACATGTTCAGTTAACATTACATATGTGTATAGGGCTGGTGAATATATAAGACTCTAAATCCTGGAGGTAATCTGCTGGTACTTCCAGATCTTGTACTGGTAACCTTGTTTGGGCTTTTCTTTCATTGTGCACAGTGATCTATAGGATTTTTATTCTTTGTTGTTGTTCTTGGCTGCAGCTGGGATCTAGTCCTCAATGCAATAGGACTGCCTTGTGGTTGAGGAGCTGGAAAGGATCTGATCTGTCCTCAGATATGCCACACTGTTGCAGCTGTGTGTGTAATGACTTCATAGGACCTTGGTTTCAAACAAATCCCTGTCACCTCGATGGATTGCTATGCACCTTCTGTGGGGTGCTGAATGCAAATTTGTTGTCCCAACTACAAACTTGGCAATTCTGTACCTCATTTTTATCATGCATGTTGGTTGCCTATTGCTGTAGTTTTAAAAGTTGCTGTCTAGTTTCTGAGAGAGGAGAATGGGTAAGAGTAGGTAAATTGGAATGCACTGGTCTGCCAAATATGAGCTCTCCTGGGGCTGGAATAGTTGCACTTAAAGTTGTCACTCCCAGATGTAGCATTGCAATATTTAGATCTTGCTTGGTCTGTCTACGTTTGAGAATGAGAAATTTCATTGTGCGAATCATTCCTTAAGCTAGGCTGCATGATCTAGGGTAATGAGGAGTAGAAGTAGTGTGATCGATATTCCACATCTCGCACATATCCTGAAATGACTTACCAATAAATTGCAGACCGTTATCCATAATGATCTCTCTTGGCATACCAAATAAATTGGAAATAGCACTTAGAGTGCTATAGTTGTGCCTAACAATTGAATAATGGGGTACTTGGTAAAATCGTTGATGATGACCATGAATTCAGTGCCATGGACATAAAAGAAATTAGATGCAATTTTTCACCAAGGATAGGTAGGAACTTCATGTGGAATCATTGGTTCTTTGTGCAGGCCTGGCATATACTCTTGACATACTTCACACTGCTTGACAAAGACTTCAATGTCATTGTTCACACCCAGCCAACATACAGTCTCTCTTGTGAGTCTTCTTGTCCGATCTATGCCCTTGTGTGAGTGATGAAGTTTTGAAGAATATCAGGACACAAAGATCCTGATCTGATGTCCGGCCTTCGTTTAAAAATGACTTCCTGGGAGATACTTAGCTCATCTCAGTAAGGCCAAAATGGTTTCACGTGTTTATAGACATCTCGAATTGAATCAGGCCATCCTTTGATGATGGTTTTCTGCAGTTTCAGTAGTGTAGAATCTTTCACGGATTCTCCTTGTAGCTGCCAGCATCTTCAAGTTCAATGTCAATGAAGTCAACTTGTAAAGCCAAGGATATATCTTCTGCTTTCTCTGGGTTAGGCAAATCTGCTAAGTTTATCTGATGTGACCATTAAGTTACCTGGCTTGTATCTCATCTCACAGTCATAACCTTGAATCTTTATCTAGAGACATTGCAAACTTGGCGGTGCAGCCATCAATGGTTCTCGCCAAATCATCTTCAGTGGTTTGTGGTCGGTCTCTACCACAAATCTTTTGCCAAATAGATAGGTATGAAAATGCATGATTTTAAACAGTAAAGCTAATGTTTCCTACTTGATGTTGGGGTAGTTGCATTGTGCTACATATAGAGATTTTGAAGCAAATGCAATTGGTTTGCCTTTTTGTAGTATGCATGCTCCCAGAGGCATCTATCTCCAGGTTAGCTGTCTCCCTAAGATCATAAAACTGAAGTGACGATGCTTCTGATGACGGTTTCAGAGCTTCAAAGAGGTATTGGTTGTCTTTGTGCCACCGGAAAGGCACATCCTTTCTCAACAATTTCCTCGACGAGGATGATTTTTGAGTGAAATTGGAGATAGGAAATTAAAATATTGGGAGTGACAAGGTATTGGAGGTGTTGGCAAGCTTAAAAGTGGACAAATCTCCAGGTCTGGATGATTTGTGTCCCAGACTGCTGAGGGAGGCAAGGAAGGAGATCACAGGGGCTCTGAGCCAAATTTTTAATTCCTCTCTGGCCATGGGGGAGGTGCCAGAGGAGAACAGCTAATGTGGTTCCGCTATTTAAGAAGGGTTGCAGAGATAAGCCAGGCAACTACAGGCCAGTGAGTTTCATGTCAGTGGTAGGGAAACTATTGGAGAAATTTCTGAAGGAGAGTATCTATCTCCACTTGGAGAGGCAAGGCTTGATCAGGGATAGCCAGCATGGCTTTGTCAGAGGGAGGTCATGCCTAACAAATTTGATTGAAATGTAGATGAGGGTAGTGCAGTTGATATAGTTTATATGGATTTCAGCAAAGCCTTTGACAAGGTCCCACATGGAAGACTTATAAAGAAGGCAAAGGCACATGGGATGCAGGATAATTTGATAAGGTGGATTCAAAATTGGCTTAGTTGTAGGAAGCAGAGGGTGATGACAGAAGGGTACTTTAGTGACTGGAAGCCAGTGTCCAGTGGCATACCAAAGGGATCATTCCTTCAGCTAGGCTGCAAGATCTAGGATAATGAGGAGAAAAACTACAGCAATAGGCAACCAACATGCATGATAAAAATGCAGTTGGGAATTGCCAAGTTTGTAGTTGGGACAACAAGTTTGCATTCAGCATCCCACAGAAGGTGCATAGCAATCCGTCGAGATGACAGGGATTTGTTTGAAACCAAGGTCCTATGAAGTCCAGTGGCATACCATAGGGTCCTCTATTATTTGTCATTTATATAAATGACATAGATGATAATGTGGGGGGTAGGATTAGTAAGTTAGCGGATGACACAAAGATCGGCCGGGTGGTTAACAGTGAGGTTGAGTGTCTTGGGCTACAGGAAGATATAGACAGGATGGCCAAATGGTCAGATAAGTGGCAGATGGAATTTAACCCTGAAAAGTGTGAGGTGATACACTTTGGAAGGAGTAATTTGACAAGGAAGTATTCAATGAACGGCATGACACTAGAAAGTTCTGAGGAACAAAGGGATCTTGGCGTGTGTGTCCATAGATCTCTGAAGGCGGAGGGGCATGTTAGTGGGGTGGTGAAAAAGGCATATGGGACACTTGCCTTTATCAATTGAGGCATAGATTACAAAAGTAGGGAGGTCATGTTGGAGCTGTATAGAACTTTGGTGAGGCCACAGCTGGAGTAGTGTGTGCAGTTCTGGTGGCCACATTATAGGAAGGATGTGATTGCACTGGAGGGGGTGCAGAGGAGATTCACCAGGATGTTGCCTGGGATGAAACATTTAAGTTATGAAGAGAGGTTGATTAGACTTGGGTTGTTTTTGTTGGAGCAGAGAAGACTGAGGGGCGACCTGATCGAGGTGTAGAAGATTATGAGGGGCATGGACAGGGTGGATAGGGAGCATTGTTCCCCTTAGTTGAAGGGTCAGTCACAAGGGGGCATAAGTCCAAGGTGAGGAGCAGGAGGTTTAGGGGGGATATGAGAAAAAACTTTTTTACCCAAAAGGTGGTGACGGTTTGGAATGCACTGCCTGGGAGGGTGGAGGAGGTGGTTGCCTCACATACTTTAAAAAGTACCTGGATGAGCACTTGGCACATCATAACATTCAAGGCTATGGGCCAAGTGCTGGTAAATGGGATTGGGTAGGTACGCCAGGTGTTTCTCATGTGTCGGTGCAGACTCAATGGGCTAAAGGGCCTCTTCTGTACTGCGATTCTGTGATTCTGTGATAAAGAGACCTAGACATCTTCGAAGATTGTCATTCCCTTGAGGAGTTGGCGTGGCTTTAATACCCACTATTTTACTTGGATTGGGATATATGCCAGCACTGGACTAAATAGAACCAAAAAAAAAAAATTGATCTGCTGCACGTTGATGGCACATTTCAGACTGCTGGACACCAATCCTTCATTACATGTCACTTGCATCAATAAGTGCAGATTATGGTCCAGTTCTTGCTTTGTTCTTCTCACAATGGGAACATTATCAGTGATACAGATACATCCTAATACAGTGTGCATGTAGTGCAGTCCATGTGAGCTTGAAAGAGACTCTGGCTAACAGATAGTCCGAAAGGAAGTAATTGAAAACAGTATCATCGAAATGGGGTACAAAATGTTGTAAGCTCTTGGAACTTCTCCATGAGATGTACTGACTAGTAGCCATGCTTAGCATCAAGCTTTGATAAAATATTTGCACCTGTAAATCTCAGATTTAACTATTCTAATGTGGGTCTTTTTTAAGAACAATGTTTTAAAGCTGTATTTATATGTTGTGGATTGAGGCATACTCTGTCCTTCTTTATGACACATGTAATTGAGCTGGACCAATCGGTGTGCTCATGTACTCTCCCAATGATTCCGTCTTTCTCCATTTTGTCCACTTCAACCTTTAATCTGTCTTCTAAGTAGATGCTGCACTTCCATGGTGGATCAATTGATGCTCCTGCAACTGTAATGTTGTGGCTCCCTTAAAACTGTCAATATTGTCAAAACATTATGGATATTTTGATGTTAGGTTATGAACTGATGTGATATGAATATTTTCTGAAGTTGATCTGCTATACGAGGCCTGACTGATTCCATGAGTTGTCACTAGTGCAAGGTTACAGCATGTCGGTAGACCTACAATTGCTGAACCTTTAGTTTCCACGATGTAGATCATCTGTAATACGCAGGAGGATTGATTATACTTGCACTCCAGGAATATGGAATCTGCACATCGAATTAGTGAACCATTGTATGCTGAGAGTTTCACAGCAGCAGGTTTTGCCAATGCTTTCTATGTCTGTGGATACATGTCTTTCAGAATCCATAGGAGTAGTATGTCGGCACTTGCCCCTGAGTCAATCTTGGCCAATAACAAATAGTTACCAACTTTCTTAGAGCAGATGATTTGAATCTTAGCAAATACTTCGGTTGGTGTGACGGTGTCTGTTTTCCATGAGATTGACAGTGTGAAACATATATTCACTGCCCTTCTTCTCATCATGCATATCATCATCATTTGCTAGTTTGTCAATCACCTTATGTATATGTTTCTGATGGGATACTGGATAGTCATTTTTATTGCTTGGATGTACCCATTGTGTACGGTCCGTTTTGATCAGTGCATGCTCTTTGTAGCTGCATCAGCTTTTGCTCTAGTGCACTGTGTGAGGGACTAAGATCTCACCCTGTATATTCTTTTATAAAATATATGGAGATGTGCTCATTGCTATTTCAAAAAAAAAATGAAAACTGGACAAAGGACTTTAAAATGGCTGAATCTATGTCTGCCTGTGACCCCCGAACAAAGAAGCCACCTGGTGGTATCGGGCAAACTTGCGCATCATTATCTCTGAATAGCCACTAATGACCCCCATGGGCTGTACAGACCAAATTCAAAGAGAGCTATACAAAGGCCATTTGCATTTCATAACCCACGCTGGCCAACAGGTGTCTGTTCATCTGCTAAGACAAAAGGCCCCACAACCTTCCTTTCAATCCTTATTGGTTGAGACATTTAACAATCAGACAATTGATACACATTCACAGTGGAGAGATGGAAGTCCTGTCATGTGGGCCTCTGGCTTCTGGAACCAGTAATATTGTCTTTCTGAACTGGAAAGCTCAGTCTGCTGTTTAATATCTTACTGACAGCCTCACAGAAAAGCAGCTCTGCCAGGTTGAACGCTTGGCCCCACCTATACTGCCTCTGCTGGAACTTCTGTGACATTGACTATAAGATTGATTCATCATTGCATGCCTATTGCGTCATGTGAAGTCAACATCACTGGAAAAGTGAATTATCTAGCATTAGTTTTCAACCCACTGATCTCCATGATGGAATACCTCATTGGATTTTAATCTGGAGTCTAGAACCCACATGAAAACATATTTCTTTTCTCTGTGGCCTCTGTACTGTAAATTTTTCTTTTCTCTATCCCTTTCTTTACTATCCATAGGCAGGGGGAAGTTGCAAACCCTCTTTTCATGTTTTGAGTGTGTGAAAATAAACTAACCCATTGAGTTCATCCTGTCTCAAGTTTGCTGTGGGGTTAATAATAGAAAATTGGATCACACCAAAACCGAGGGGTTGGGAAATACGCCACTGCTTATAAAGAGGCAAGCAAATCAGAACACCTTCTTGTTTATAGATGGGTGGTGAGAGGAGAAATTAGTGCTGTTCAAATTAAACCCCTCCTGTTTGTAACAGAAATTGGGAGCTCAAATCGAAGATAACCCATTTGACCAGAGTCAAAATTTAAGACCTGAGCCAAATCCGATATAAAAAGGACAATTGGAAGCCAAAAGAAAAAAAAATTTGGTGGCTGGAATGAATTTTAAAACACAGTAACTTACCACAGCAAATTGCCTTTTCCCTAAGACTAAGAAAATAGTCGTTAGCTTCACCTGTTCTTTGCAAACAGAAAGAACACGTACGCACATTGTGCCTGTTTCAGTTAAACAAAATAATTAACAACCATTCGCTGGCTCATTCTGCAGTCTTCATCAATCAGAGTCAAGCTGCCTGGTATAAATTTCAAACAATGCTTAGCTGTTAACTATCAGTCACCATAGACTCGTGCATTCTCCATGGCAATGCTTCTACCAATCAGAGTCCACTTGCCAACCAATCAGCACGCGCTTTGCATACAATATAAATTCTTGTTTACCCCGATAGCATTTTCTTGCGAATTGTCCTGATAAGCGCAAGGCCAAAAGCGTCGCCAGTGTCTCTTTTTTTTCTGAAAAACTAAGAAAACGGCATTTTTTGATGCCCAGATGTGGGTCAAGCAGGAGATTGAATGGTAAAACATTAGCATCCCTTAGGACAGGACAACTGAAAGTTGCAGCTAGGGAGGTACAGATAATGTTACCTAGTGAAGTGAAGAGAAGTGAACTGATGCAGTTATTGATAGAACAGGTAGATTTGAAGAGAACGATGTGGAGTCATTTTTTTGCACTTTTGAGAAAGTAGCAGGACAGCTAAAATGGCCATCAAATATCTGGACCTTTATAATTCAAGGACAGTTGTCAAGGAAAGTCCAAGAGGTCAACTCCATGCTGACTCATGATGCGTCCAAGAATTGTGGGCAGACCAAGGCTGTCATCCTAAGTGCCTACGAGTTAGTCCCAGTGGCATATTGCCCGCAATTCTGGAATGCTTGCAAGAAACCCACACAAACTTAACTTGAGGTCAAATGGCTGAAGAACATCACATTTGATCAATGGGTAACGCCCCAAAAGATCCCATGCACTTACGAGGGATTGCAGTGGTTGATATTATTAGAGGAATTTATGCTTCATCAACCTGCGAGGATTGCTTCCTACTTACGTCCATCTTTAAGCAGGTTTTTGAGGATATATATTTTAGACTTGTTTAGCAGAATGCTTCCATGGGAATGGTTGTGATCACCAACTCAACAATCCTGTCTGCTAGCTCTGTGTTTAATAAATCATAGTATGTGCCCTTTCTCTGCATTTGCTGATGAAGTGGTCTAT
Source organism: Carcharodon carcharias (assembly GCF_017639515.1). Taxonomy (NCBI): domain Eukaryota; kingdom Metazoa; phylum Chordata; class Chondrichthyes; order Lamniformes; family Lamnidae; genus Carcharodon; species Carcharodon carcharias. Next base: position 24,781,370 of record NC_054475.1, read on the forward strand.
GGATTCTGTTGGGTGTTGTCAAAATGACATGAAACCTAGTTGATGATTCTGAACCGGTCTTCCAATGTGGTCCATATCTTTTGGAGATCCTTTAGCTCTTCTTCAGTTAATCACAATATGTTCAGCCTGTGTAGGCCTCTTTTCCCAATTGTTAGGTGAATTTTTATGGCTTACTTGTCTGGTTCAGACACACTTGAATCAAGGAACCATAGCTCTATATGTTGTTAAATGCTTTGAATTCAGATCGTAGGTCAGCCGCATCCCAATTCAAAGTGGGAATTTTGTGGAAATTTTGACAATATCCCTTTGAACTTCCTTCTCCAATAGTATCTGTGGTGAATATTGCTGTAGCCGCTTTTTCACGCTTTTCCAACGCTTTGCCCATTATAATCGCAACATTCTCTGGCCCAGTTTTTACGACAGATTTGTGTGTTTTTTTGTTTGACTCTCCCTCGCTCGCTATCAATCCGGCCCACAACCTGCTCAGTCGCTTTTCCCAACTGAGCTAACCTGGTGCTGGTCCCTTCAACACCCTGTCCCACTCACTGACTGACAGGCTATGCGCTGCAATCTCACTGTAAGGGGCCCATCTGTTTACTAGCTCTTTATTTGAGCACTATCTCTGCACTTTGTCTTGAAAGCTTTTCTGCGCAGTTAGCAAGCCTCATCTTGCTGCCACGCTGTTTGGCCACTGCTGAACCATGTCTTGTTTATATAATGATATAAAGGCATCAATCACTCAATGGATTGGGTAAACAGACTGTGGTTTGATTTATTTAAGCTAGGCATATGAGAACATATAAATGACTAGTGGGCTTGAAAACATCAGCAACAAGACTGTGTGTGATTGTTTCTGTTCACAGGCCAAAGTGAAACTGAGACTGCATCACATGACACACTTCCCTTCTAGTGATGGCATGCTGCTATCTCTTAAAGGCATATCCCAATCCTATTAGCTAGCTCTGAAGGAGGAACAAGAATCCAAGTATGCATGTGAAAGAGACTTCTATAGCTAAAGTGCTTAACAATTGCCAGATTTATTCCATTGCCTGTATATATAGATTAAGCCAATTATCCATGGGCATCACCAAGGAGATCCACATGAAGAAATTTTATGAATGATGGTGGGACAGAAGTAATTTCTTCAAGCTACACTTTGAAACCATTTTGAGGTGAAAGATGGGTCTGTCAGTTAATGATTGTGAAGTGACATTTGGCTTTCTTTTTTAAGTATTTCCAAGCAACAGCAGGTTATATAGAGTCATAGGGTCATTATGGCACAGAAGGAGGCCATCCGGCTCATTCAGTCCATGCTGCCTCTCTGTCGACTACTTCAGTCTGTCCCATTGCCGATTTTATTGCCTAGCTCTGCAAGTTTGCTTGTCTCAAGTACCTTTTCAAATCATTGATCACCTCTACTTCCATTGCCTACATAGGTGGCAAGTTCCATGTCATTATCACTCACTGCATAAAAATGTTCTTCCTCACAACCCCCGGATCTCTTGTCCAAGACCTTAAATCTTTGTCCCTTAGCTCTTGCAGCATCAGCTAATGGGAATAGCTTTTCTTTGTCTACCTTATCTAACCCTGTCATAATGTTGTGCACCTTTATCAGATCTCCTCTCAATCTCCTTTACTACAAGGAGAACAACCCTATCTTCTCCAACCTAACCTTGTATCTAAATTCCATTATTTTTGGAACCATTCTGGTAAATCTTCTCTGCACCGTCCCAATAACCTTCACATCTTTTCCAAAATGTGGTGACCAGAACTGGATGCAATATTCTGGTTGTGGCTTAACAAGAACTTTATAAAACATTCAGCATGGTGTCCCTGCTTTTGTACTCATACCTCTACTTATGAAGCCCAAGATCCCATTTCCTTTGCTAACAACTGTCTCAATATGTCCTGCTGCCTTTAAAGATATATACATATAAATGCTCAGCTCCTTCTGTCCCTGCACTCTTTAGAACTGTGCCATTAAATATATATTGCCTCTCTTTATCCATCTTGCTAACATGCATTAGCTCACAGTTCTCTATTAAATTCTATCTGACACTTTTCCAACCATTTTTCTAGATTATCTATGTCCTGTTGCAGTCAATTGGTATTATCCTCACTGTTTGCCACAGCTCCAAGTTTGGTTAACATCAGTATCTACAAAACTTCCCTAACAGCAATGTATAGCTGCATTGTGCAGGTGACAGATGCATTGTCTGCCTAGGCCAAGGTTTCACTGTTTTTTATTCATGGAAACCAGTCAGCAACCACTTTATCTGCAAAGAGGCATTCTGCGTGGCAGGTAGCAGAAGTTCAACATCAACTAGTGCCACAGTAAATGACTGCCAAACCAACTAGATGGGAGGAATTTTCTAATAGGTGACACTTTTATTTATGTACCTGCATTACCCAATGCACATCCATCATTGAGACATGCTGCAAAATCTACAAAACAAGCACAATTCCTGCCTTACATCAAAAGCTGTAAATAACACTGCATTTCTGCAGAATTATCTGAATCTGTCTCATCCCAGATAAACTCTCACAACACATTAGAATATTCTTTAACCCAAATTTTATTTGCATTAATAGTATGTGATGCAGAGTTGTTCAGTTGGATTTACCCTAAAACTGTACGTTTGTTAATGTGTTTTCTCTTTTCTAACTGTGTGTTACTTCGAAGTAATTTTCCAGTGGGAGGAAGAAGTCATATCCATGGTTGCTGGAGTCAGCCTCAATAAGAACTAGGAGCAGGAGTTGAGATGGTGGCATAATGGTAATGTCTCTGGGTGAGTAATCCAGAGGCCCAGGCTAATGCCCTGGGGGTATGGGTTCAAATCCCAACAAGGCAGCTGACAGAGTTTAAACTCAATTAATAAATCTGGAATATAAAGCCAATCTGAATAGCTACCACGAAGCTATCATCCATCATTGTACCCATCTAGTTCACTAATGCCCTTTAGAGAAGGAAGTCTTCTATTCTTGCCTACATGTGACTCCAGCCTCAACAATGTGGTTGACTCCAAAATGTTCAATTCAAGGGCATTTAGGGATGGGTAATAAATGCTGGCCTTACCAGCAACACACACATCCAATTTAAGATAAAAATAAGATGGCTGACATTCTATCTCAATTACATTTTCCCCAATCACCATTTCCCTTATCTTCCCTTGCAGCTATTTACTCAACCACATCCATACCTCCACCTTGGATGTCCTAGTCCCTAATAAAACTATTACTTTCTCACGCTGACTGTTGCTTTTGTACTCAAAATCCAAAGGACATAGACATGAAAGGATATTGGGGTAGTGGTATTGTCACTGGACTAGTAATCCAGAGACCCAGGGTAATGCTGTGGGGGACCTGGGTTTGAATTCCACCATAGCAGATGGTGGAATTTGAATTCAATAAAAATCTGGAATTAAAAGCCTAATGATGACCATTAAACCATTGCTGTAAAGCCCATCTGGTTTACTAATGCCCTTTAGGGAAGGAAATCTGCTGTCCTTACCTGGTCTGGCCTACATGTGACTCCAGACCCACAGCAATGCAGTTGACTCTTAAATGCCATCTGAACAAGGGCAATTTAGGATGGGTAATAAATGCTGGCCTAGCCAGCAAAGCCCACATTCAATGAATTAAAATAAAAACTAGTTTAGCCATCCACTGCCAGATCTGGCTAGACCATATAAGACACTATCAGAAGCTACCCTCACCTGCTAAAACTGTTCACTATTTATCCTGGAACGTAAAGATAATCCCAGTTTCTATACTCAACTGCAGATGGTCTTCTTAAACCCCTCTCCACTCCACTCTAACTGCCAAACAAGTGCAAGGAGCCCATGGACTTCTTTACCACTAAGAGCAGCTTTCTCTGCCACTTCCCCCTTTTCCACTCGTCTTCCTTTAATGTTTCTCCTCACCCTAGTCCTGGACATGCATATTTCTCTAGTTTCTGTCCTAGCTTCCTTCTTACCCACTCTGAGCTCATTCTGTCCATGAGTCCTACCTCTCGTTCCCTTGATCCTATTCCGACTAAACTGCTAATTACCCAACTTTCCCTCCTGACCCCCATGTTAGCTATATTGTAAATGGCTCTCTCTCTTCAGGTATTATCTTCATCTCCTTTAAATAAGCTGCATTAACTCTCTCCCCAAAAAAATACAACCTATGACCCATCTGTCCTAGCAAATTACCATCCCATCTGCAATCTCCTTTTCCTTTCTAAAGCCCTTGAATGTGTTGTCATCTCTCAAATCTGTTACCATCTTTTTCAGAACTCGATGTTTGAATCTCGCAAATCAAGTTTCTGCTCCTACCACAGTACAGCAACGGCTCTCATCAAGGTCAAAAATGGCATCCTATGTGACTGTGACAAAGATAAACGTTCCCTCTTCATCCTTCTCGATCTGTCTGCAGCCTTAGGCACTGTTGACCATGCTATCCTCCTGCAATGTCTCTCCACTCTCATCCAGCTGGGTGGGACTGCACTCACCTGGTTCCCCTCTTATTTTTCTAATTGAAGCCAGAAAATCACTTGCAATGGCTTCTATTCCTGCCCCTGTACCGTTACTTCTGGCTTCCCCCGAGGATCAATCTTTGGACTTCCCTGTTTTCTCATCTATGTGTTGCCCCTAGGTGACATTGTCTGAAGGCACAGCATTAGTTTTCACATGTATGCTGATGACACCCAGCTCTACTTCACCATCACCTCTCTCGATGACTCCACTGTTGCTAAATTACCAGACTGTTTATCCAACAACTACTTGAATAAGCAGAAACTTCCTCCAATTAAATATTGGGAAAACTAATGTGATTATTCTTGGTCCCTGCTCTAAACTCCATTCCCTAACAATCGACTCCATCCCTCTCCCTGACAACAGTCTGAGATTAAACCAGTCAGTCGCAGCTTTGGTGTCACATTTGATCCTGAGATGAGTTTCTGACCTCTGATTCACACCTCTCTAAGACTGCCTTTTTCTACCTCCATAACATTGCTTGACTTCACCCCTGCCTAGTTCATGTGTTGCAGAAACCCTCATCCATGATTTTGTTAGTTCTAGACTTGACTATTCCAGCACATTGCTGGCTGGTCTCCCACATTCAACCCTTTGTAAACTTGTGCTCATCCAAAATTCTGCAGCCCCTGTCTTAACTTGTAGATAGACTCGTTCCCCTAACACTCTGTGCTTGCATTGGCGCCCAGTCAAACGATGTCTTGATTTTAAAATTCTCATCCTATTCAAATTCAAATCTGCCCATGGCCTTGCCCCTCCCTATATCTGTAGTCTCCTCTAATCCCATAACCCTCTGAAATATCTGTGCTCCTCTAATTCTGGCTTCTTGAACATTCCCAATTATTCTACAGAAAGGGGGAAGTCCTCCTAGTGAAGGAAGCCAGTGGAAGCCAATCTGTTTTTCAGTGCTGAAAGAGGGACACTTATAACCCAATGGCTTCACATCCAATTTGTTGCATATCAGCATTAAAACATTGGAATGTATAATTAGGGAATGCAGGCAATCAGGGAGGGGGCAAAGATGCAGTATATATGGCATTCCATTTATGGAGGACAGTCAGATGCTCTCCAGAATTGATATTCCTAATGGGTCAAAGGGCATTCAGTCATTAACCAGAAGCAATGTACTGTTAATTGGAATGCCAGATCATAGATTGGAACAGTGAGCCAAGTTAGTGAGCTTGTCTTTCAAACCTTCTCGCAGCATTCGGGGATTGAGAAGTCACATTCCTGGGATGGCATCTTGGTGACCTCATCATGGGCGTAGACGCCTCAAAGACAAGACAATGTCAGTGACAATGCAAGTAGGGCTGAAACCAATGTAGACCTTACAGTTCCTATAGGTTGCAGATTGTGAGCTTCACTATGTAGAACTATTCCTCATTAATGTCTGCAATGTTGCATTTCAAAGACAAGGTCAAAGAAGAAATAGATCCAAGGCTCAATGCTGCCTTTCTGAAGGTCTTAATGCAATGGAGGAGGCAAAGGAAGGAGAGGCGATGGAGAGCGCAGCTCCAACAGGAGGCCCTGCTTAATGCCCAGGGTCAAGGGGAACCAGAGCAAGAACAAAAGGGTCATGAGGAGAGATCTAGACAATGGAGGCAAACTGCCAGACCAAGGGTAAACTGAGGAAGACTCTCCTATTTACAAATGAGTGAGAGACAATGCCCAACATGTCTGTGCTTGTCCTGAGCTCTGGTAGATCACATATGCCACATTATTTGTGAAGACCTGATGCCCCATGGAGTTGGAGGCTATCCCTTGCCAGTGGCTTTAAAGTTGACTGCTGTGCTCAATTTCTTTGCCTGTGGGTCTTTCCAGGGTGTAAAAATCTTGGAGTGCTGGAGGGGTTTCTTGTAAGAAACAGTAAACTTTACTTACAGGTTCCAGATGAGGCTACATGCTTGTCCCAAGACCAAGGCTAATAAGCTCTGCCCCTAAGATTCCCCGAGCTTAGGGATGATTTGTCTATACAGTCACATGACCCCTATAACAGTAAGAAATGGTTTAACTTACAATTACTACATTCCTCCCCCATTAATTTTATTTTACCCTCTTAATTACAAAAACATCTTAACTTATATTATTTACGATGATATACAATTCATGCCATTATAAATTTAGTCTTTGAGGAGGTTTTTGGATTCGGGTAGAGCGATGCAACTCTACAACTGGAGGTTCTTCCATTGAACTGACTTGAACATGAACTGCAGCTTCAGGGACATACTTCAACAATGGCAGTTCAGAATTATTTACTTCAACAGAGACATCCAGTATGTTTATTCTTTGTCAATCAGGGGTCGAAGTTTTGACTTCAATTTCAGGTGCATTAATTGGTTGTTGGAGGGTTTTTCAACTTCTGAGATGATCCACATGTTTCCTAATAACCTTGTTTTCCACTTTGACTTGATAAGATAAAGGTCCTGTTTCAGAGATGGTTGCACCAGGGACCCATTTAGGTCCAGTTCCAAAATTTCATACAAAAGCTGTCTCTCCCACATTAAACTTTTGACCTTTGCTGTGAATATTAGGATTCTCTTTCTGGCTACCCTGGTTTCCCTCCACCATCTCCTCCTAAATTAGGGAATACTAGACTCAATCTTGTATGAAGTTGCCGCTTCATTAACAATTCTGAAGGTGTTAAACCAGTGGTTGCATGAGGAGTTGTGCGATAGCTGAACGGGAATCTTGAAATTTGTGTTTCCAATCTTCACTCTGTTAGTTTCTTCATGCCAGTTTTAAAGGTTTGTACTGCTCTTTCTGCTAACCCATTGGATGATGAACAATATGGTGCTGCTCAGATGTTTAATCCCATTTGAACCTTTGGAATTCAGTGCTAGTGAAAGCCGTACCATTTTCTGACACAATAGCTACAGGTAAACCATGAACACAAACTCTGGCACAGTTTTTTAATGGTTGCAGATGGAGTATGTGATCTCACTTCAAACATATCCATTCATTTGGAAGTGCACCGATAATCACAAGAAACATGGTACCTAGAAATCGACCTACATCATCTATATGTATTCTAACCTAGGGTTGACTAGGCGACTCCCACGGATACAGTGAAGCTGAAATGGGCAATTTCTGCTGTTGCTGGCACTGGAGACAGTGTCTCACCATTTTGTCTATGTCACTGTCTATTACTGGCCACCAGATATAACTTTGTGCGAAAATCTTCATTTTCAAAATGCCAGGATGTGCACTATGAAGGTCTTCCAATAATGGTTCTCTTCTCTGCACAGGAATAACGACTCTCTCTCCATATAACAAGATACCAAAAAATGCGTTTAATTCTTCAGGGACTTGTGCATTTGATCATCCTTATAATGCTTGTTCACAGACATTTGCTAAGATTGGATCCCGATTTGTCCAATTCTTTATCTGTCTTGCATAGACTGATGAGGAGTCCAGGAAATGTAATGCAAGTACTACCGCTTGAGTTACTGGTATGTGTGTAATACTATCTGGCAAAGGGAGATGACTGAGGGCGCCTGCATTTGCTATATGCACAACAGAACAGTGCATAAAAGTGTACTCATATGCCAACAAAATTAAAGCCTATCTTTGAATTCTAGCAGACGCTATCAATAGGGATTGCCTTATCTTCACTAAACAATCCTAACAGTTGTTTGTGATCTGACACTATGGTGAAATGTTGACCATGTAAATTTTTACTCCAAATATGATAGCTAAGCCTTCTTTTTCAATTTGAGAGTAACCTTTCTGTGCTGTTGAAAGAGTTTTGGATACACATTCCAGTGGCTTTTCAGCTTTAATTTCTTTTTGTGTTTGCCACAGGGGTTTTGTCTCATCCTTCATTCTGATTTCATGGTCGGCCAAGTTTCTCTCTGGTGAAATCTTAACTTGGTTCAGTTGGGGGGGAGGGGTTGAGTTACTCATTTTGCATTTTAGAAAATTCCATGACTTTTCCTTCGAGTGCCTCTTTTGTCTCCATCAAGTGATTCTTCAGTTCTTCTGTCTCTTGTTTGTATCTTTTGGTTTCCTCTTGGAACATTGAACCCTTTTGTTTTTTTACCTTCTAATTGTTTCTTCAGTTGGTTCAGAGTGGCACTGTATCTGTCTCACTTCTTTTCATGATTTTCCTGTGGAACCAACTCTGACCTGAGGCATCCTTGTATCCCGTAAAGGTCCATCAATTCTCTTATCTTATTCCAAAAGACACCATCATATTCCCTTGTCAACTCAGGATTTCTTCCTGTCCTGATCTGAAAAATTTCTGACCAGTTTGGTTTGATTCATTTCAACCAATCACGGCCCAGAAGACTAGGTCCTTCTCCTGCAACAACAATTATTAGCAGCTGAGCTGACTGTTGCCTGTATGATACAGGTACAGAGCTGATGCCTTTCATCTCTATTGCTTCTCCTGTATATGTTTTTAACTGAGCATCGGTTTTCTCCAAACTCAATGGCTGGGTACCTTCTCTGAGATATTTAAAGATGTATTCTGCCACCACTGTGGTCGATGCTCTTGTGTCAACCTTCATGAACAGAGGCTTTCTATTTACTTGAAGTGTAACAGTGATTGGTCCAGTTTTCCTGACCTTCAGATTGTGTAGGGAATAAACGCCAGCTTCAGTAACTTCTAGCTTATCTATATTGTGCACTTCATTTAACCTGATCTGATGCCTGAATGGCTGTCTTGATTGAGTCCTGCACTGTTTAACAACACGTCCTTTCTCGTGGCAGTAGTGGCATTCTACCTCTTTAAAGCTACAGACTTCAGGTGCATGATTTCCTCCATAATGGTAACACTTTAACTTCTGCATAACTGGTGAGCTGCTTCCAGCATTTCTTTTTATTTTTCTAGCGGAAAGGACTGTGTCCTGCTTCATAGTAGCCTCCCTGGTGTTCGTGCCAAGCTAGGCGGTAGGTTCCCACCCTAGCTGCAAAGCACACCGTGCTTCACCCTCCCAGCACTCTCCATTGCTAGCGCTATCTCCATGGCGTGTTTCATGTCTAAATCAACTTCTGCAAGCAAACAGCACTGAATGACATTGTCGTTTATGCCACAAATCAAACAATCTCGCAACATTTCATTTAAAGTGTCCCCAAAGTACTCTGTTAATCATTTTAACTTCGCAATGTGCGTTGCAGTCAACTCACTGGAGGCCTTTCCCTGAGAGTTAAACTTGAGTCTTTGCATGATCACTGGGGGTTTAGGCTGAAAATGTCCTTTCATGAGGTCTACTAGATAGGTAAAAGATCTGGAGTTTGGCGCGTTCTGAGCCATCAAGCTACGGATTAGATTATAGGTTTTGCCCCCGCTGACACTTAGGAGAATTGCCTTCTGTTTCTCCTCCACCATTATTTTGTTAGCTACAAAGCAGAAACTTAATCGCTCAATGTATTGACACCAGTCCTCGATGGATGAGTCTTACGGGTCAATTCTACCAAAGCGAGGCATTGCTGGTGAGTATATTTCTTTTCCTTCCCTTAAAAAAAACCAAATTACTCACAGTCACGTGGTGAGGTGCTGCGTCGGTGCTATTTATTCTTGTCGCCAACTGTAATAAACTTGGAACACAGGACGGGTTTCTTGTAAGAAGCAGTAAACTTTATTTACAGACCCCAGAAGAGGCTACATGCTTATTCCAAGACCAAGGCTAAAAAGCTTGCCCCAAGACTCCCCGCACCTAGGGCAGATTCATCTGTACAGTCACATGATACCCATAAACAATAAAAAATGGTTTAACTTACAATTACTACACAGGGATCAACGGGGGGGACCTATGCAGCATCTCAAAGTCTGAAACACATAGGTGCATAAAGGAGGTCACAGATGCCTTTTACAGGAAGGCATATCAGTATGTGAGGTTTGCTCTGGACATAGATAGCCAGGCTGTGAGATTCAGCAGCTTTGTCACCAGCTCAGTCTTCCCAAGAGTGCAGGGTGCAATAGACTACACCCATGTGGCTTTAAGGGCTCCATGGCAGAAGGCCTTAATGTTTATATACAGCAAGGGCTATCATTCTATCAATGTACAACTGGTGTGTGATCACCAGAAGAACATACTGCACATTTGTGCTGGGCACCTTGGGAGTTGCCATGACTCCTACATCCTGAGGCATTCCCAGGTGCCTGAGATTTTTGAGGGGCCATTACATCTGCATGGATAGCTGCTTGGGGAGAAGGGGAACCCACTGAAACACTGGCTGACGACACCTGTGTATTGCCCTCAGAGTGGTTCCGAGGAGAGGTATAATGTTGCTCACAGCTCCACACATTCCCTTATAGGGCAGACCTTAGGAATTCTGAAGATTCCCTTCAGATGCTTGGACTGCTCAGGTGGCTCACTATAGTACAATCCCGATAGGGTTTCCCACATCATTGCAGTGTGTTGCGCCCTTCACAATCTGGCAATGCAAAGAGGTGACCCGCTGGTGAAATGGAGGTGGATAAGAACTTAGCAGAGGGTGAAGATCCGGAGGCCCAGGAACCTCTAGAGGATGCTGAGGGTCAGTATGAATGTGACGAAACCATGGAGGAAGCAAGGCAAGGGAGGTGTGCCCGTGACACTTTAATCGCTGACAGGTCCCAGGAAAAGTAAATTTAAGGCAAGGGGAGGTGGCTACATTTCTTCTAGCTCTCAATGCCATTCCCTTTGATCTCAGGGGATGTCCAACCATTCACATCGAAAATGTCCAGCATTCCAACTTGCACCTTCTGGCCTCATGATTCGCCAGGCTATGATCTCTGCTAAGGTCCACGGTGCCCTGTGTATGTGCTCACTCTGGGAAGTGAGAGTCTACTGAACAATGCAAGCAATGCGAGAATTGACTTGAAATAGTCGCCACCAGATAATGATGAAATCCCAGCATCCAGTGACATGGGGACATGGCTGTGGATCTCCTCCTCCTGTTTAGGCCTTGTCTTTTGTCACTACTGAGGAGACACAATTGCTGCTAATCAATCAAGGCTGATGAGCTGCCCTCACACAATGGTCTCCCATGAGGAAGAAGAGTTATAACTGCATACATCACACGCTTCTAATAAAGATTTTAACACATCTCTCTGACATCACACAAGGGTGCAGAGACTATCTTCAGTAAGGTTAATGTCACATGAATGTTACTCTAACAGAGGGACACTATCACTGACTGGGAGGATGGATAAACCTCGAAATAAGATGATTCAAATGTACATAATCACAATGTCTTTGGTTGACCAAAACATTCACAGAAACATCAGATGTATGAACAAAAGTGCAACCTGTGACTCAAAAGTGGTTTCAAAATTTCTTAATTTTCCTAACCCTTCTACTACACCTGCCTGGGTGCAGCCCCAACCTCTGTAGCAGAGATGGAGACAGCCTGCTGACTGCTATGTCCTAATGTCTGAAATAACCTTGGCGTATGTCCTCTGCTAGTCCAAGGCCTGGAGGGGCCCAGCCTGATAAAAGTCTCCTCCTTAGGGGCAGATGCACCCTCCTCAGCCTGAGCAATTGGAATGGATGGGGTCACAGGCAGAGGGGAATCGGAGCAGTTCGACATCCTTGGAATTTCCTGAGAGGAGGCCCCTGGGCTGTCCTATCTGGCTAACTCTCATTCTCCCTGTGGGCCCCTGGTCTGACTGCTTGAGGAGATGCTGCACTTGGAGGAAGGTCAAGCCCAGAAGCAAAAAGCAGTTTGGACCAGTAGTCTTATTTCCCAGTTTTTACTGTTTTACATTCTGGGAGGTGCCTCATCCCCTTGCCGCCTACATCTTGATGGTGCCCACCATGGTGTGTGGAGTCCAGGGCCAAGTGCAAATCCGGCAAAACCTGTCCATGGTGGTCACCAACCTCACCATGGTGACGTCAAGGTGCTGGCATGTTGGAACCATCACATCAGACAGAACACGGGTGGACGCCTCCATTGTTTGCTCTAGTCTGCTGAATGATTCCTGAATCTCTGCCTGATGTTCCGCTGCCTGTTGTTGCATCTCCAGCATTGAGTTGGCGGCCACGCAAGGGTCTCATCACCTGACTCAGGCTGAGCAGGTGGCTGATCTCCAGCTGCCCTCCGAATGCTGGAGACCTTGGCTGTCCCATGTCAGTGAGGTGTTCTCCAGTAGGTGACCCCCAGCCTAATCTAGAACTATGCCCCACTGAAGTGTGTGTCTCTGTGCTGGTGGAGGGTACGGGTGAACGCAGTAATGGTTTTTACTCAGCATCCCCTTCGGAAATGGTCTGTTGGCTGGGACTTCTGGTGGGCACCTTTGTGGGTCTTGATCTGCTGGTGCCTAAAAGATGGAGAATAGAGTTTCAGTTGGTGAGTATGAGGAAGATGAGACTGCATGTCACTCACTGTAATTGTAGGGAGGCGATGAACTGATGGGGGTGTGATCCATACTAGGCTGCTAGGATAATCAGATCTCCCCTTCCCCAGAGGTGCAATCCTTGTTCTCCACACTGATTTCAGCTACAGCATCCTCAGATTGCATGAGGGCAATAATGTCGGTTGTCCCTCCCCGGCCTGCGATCTTTCCCACTATTGTAGGTAAGCTTGCCCTAGGTGAAGACAGAAGAAAGGCATGTGATTAGAAGAGATGGAGCATAAGTTAGGGAAGATGGGGATATTCCACCCTCTTAAAATTCAAAGGATGTTCTGGCATATCTGAAATAAAATGATATCTTTTTACAAATGGGTTAATCTGCTCCCTATTTGAAATTGTAAACTAGAATAGCTTATGTGATGATACACCGATGTGTTGCCACGATGATAGCATTCTAGGAACTATAGATTGCTAACAGCACAGTCATAACAAACCTTACTTCGAAGCATATAAGATACCCTGAACTTCTTTCTCAATCACAACATAAATAGGGAGATGGTAAATGATGAAATCATTTTCTAATCAGGCATTTCAACTCTCATTCATTTCATTGCCCTAGGTGAAGACAGAAGAAAGGCATGTGATTAGAAGAGATGGAGCATAAGTTGGGGAAGATGCACCTGCATGTGGTGAGCCCTCCCCAGAAGAGGCTGAGGGTGGACTGTAGGAAGCATGATAGATGAAATGGCAGTGATGTGAAAGTTTCCATGAGACAATCAGTGGTGATATGTCTCCCCCAATACTGGTTGTGCGAGATCCCTGAAGAGAGTAGCCTTTTGAGTACATGATGTCATGATGAGAGTTTGATATTGGAGGGAGGTTGAAGGATGACACACCCTGGTGGAGCAGATGAGATCATTCATCATCTTTCTGGACTGGATGGCGTTTTGGGAGTGGTTGTCAGCCACGCTGACATCCCTTATGATGGCCTCTCAGTCTGGAGAGATGAGGCTAGTGTGCTTCCTGGATCCACTCTGGGATACAGGACATCTCTGTGCACTAACAATCCTCTGATCAAGGCCTCCTGGTGGAGGAGGCGGGGTTCTTCTTGAGGTTTGTAGCCTTCCTTTTCTGGCTCAACGACATCCATCTGTGTGTCCTCAAGACAGTGGGTTGGAGAGAGTGAGATGTATCTGTTCGGGTGGTGTTTAAATATTGTGCTCATGGCAGGCGGACAAATCAGTTGGAGACCCGTCAGGTAACGCAGTCCAACATTTGCCTGTGCATAATTAATGAGCTTCCAAGCGCAGAATTGGACACAAATTCCAACAATTCCGAGCATTGAGATGGGCACCAGCAAACTCGCCTGCCACTGCACTTGGTCTCAAAAATGGGAAACTCTGTTCATAGATTCAATGATGTACACAGAATATTTATAAGATTCAAATGTCTTTACTGCACTGAACACCAATCACCTGCTGCCACATGTTACATGCAACCATCTCCTGAAAGATAAATAGACAAGAGATATATGTTGAGCTGAAGAAGATGAGGGCCAGTGTCACCATGTGCCCAAACTATCAGTCACCTTATTCTAGTGCCCAAGAATGTACAACATTAAAGCCACTTGCAAGATTTATTTGCAATAGTGCCAATGCATTGTTCCAGCAAAAATACAGTGTGCCATGCAGAAACACTGAGCAAAGTCTGTGCATTTGGAAAGCTGACGAACAGTCTCTGGAGTGACAGAACATGGTGTATGTTTCTCTGTGATCTTCACAGTGAAGTGGCGCTGACAGACATGGAAAGGCTAGATTGTAAAATTAGGCACAGTGGGAACACACTTACCTTGACAACCTTTCAGAAAGCAGCAATTCCCTTCCTTATATCTTCACAGGATGCACATGTGGCACCACATGTATCATTTCTGCAAGTTCTATTTAGAATGCTCTGATTGGATATCCCTCCATTCTATCGCAGTATCAATTGATGGAGGGACTGTTGCAAATGCTACAGTCAATGAAGAGAGCAGGAGGGCATGCCAGGAACAGCAGCAGGCATACCTAAAAATGAGATGTCAACCTGGTGAAGCTACAACACAGGACTACTTGCGTGCCAAGCAGCATACGCAGCAAGTGAAAGATAGAGCTAAGCGATCCCACAACCAATTGATCAGATCTAAGCTCTGTAGCCCTACCACATCTAGTCATGAATGGTGGTGGACAATTAAACAGCTCACTGGAGGAAGAGGCTGCACAAATTTCCCCATCTTCAACTCTGGGGAAGTCCAGCACATCAATGCAAAACAACAAGGCTGAAGCATTTGTAACAGTCTTCAGCCAGAAATGCCAAGTGGAAGACCCATCTCTGTCTCCTCTGGAGGTCCCCAACATCATAGTTGCCAGTCTTCAGACAATTCAATTCATTCCACTTGATATCAAGAAATAGTTGAAGGCACTGGATACTGCAAATGCTGTGGGACCTGACAATCTTGCGGTAATAATACTGAAAACTTGTGCTGTAGAGCTTGCTGTGCACCCAGCCAGTACAGCTACAAAACAAAAACAAAAATGCCTGGAAAAACTCAGCAGGTCTGACAGCATCTGTGGAGAGGAACCCAATTAATGTTTTGAGTCCGTATAACTCTTCAACAGAACTAAGGAAAAATAGAAAGGTGAAATTTGAGCTGGTTGAATGGGGGTTGGGACAGGTAGAGCTGGATAGAGGGCCAGTGATAGGTGGAGATTGCCAAAAGATGTCATAGACAAAAGGACAAAGAGGTGTTGATGATATTATCTAAGAAATGTGCTAATGAATATAGTACAGCTACAACATTGGCACCTACCCAGCTATGTGGAAAATTGCCCAGATATGTCCTGTACACAAAAAGCAGGACAAATACAAACTGACCAATTACTGCCCCATCAGTCTACTCTCAATTATCAGTAAAGTGATGGAAGCGGCCATCAACAGTGCTAACAAGCGGCGCTTGCTTAGCAATAACCTGCTCACTGTCACTCAGTTTGGGTTCCACCAGGATTACTTAGCTCCTGACCTCAACAGCCTTGGTTCAAACATGGACAAAACAGCTGAACACCAGAGGTGAGGTGAGAGTGACTTCCCTTGACATCAAGACCGCATTTGATCGAGTGTGGCATCAAGGAACTCTAGCGAAACTTGAGGAAATGGGAATCATGGGGAAAGCTCTCCACTGGTTGGAGTCATACTCAGCACAAAGGAAGATGGTTGTGGTTGTTGCAGATCAATCATCCCAGCTCCAGGTCATCACTGTAGGAGTTCCTCAGTGTGGTGTCTTCGGCCCAATCATCTTCAGCTGCTTCATCAATCAACTTCCTTCTATCATAAGGTCAGAAATGGGGATGTTTGCTGATGATTGCACAATGTTCAGCACCATTGATGACTCCTCAGATACTGAAGCAGTCCATGTCCAAATTCAGTAAGACCTGGACAATATCCAGGCTTGGGCTAACAAGTGGCAAATAGCATTTGTGCTACATGAGTGCCAGGCAATGACCATCTCCAACAAGACCATCACCCCTTGACATTTACTGGCATTACCATCACTGAATCTCCCATTATCAATGCCCTTGGGGTTACAATTGACCAGAAACTGAATTGGATTAACTGTATAAATACTGTGGCTACAACAGCAGGTCAGAGGCAAGGAATCCTGCAGCGAGTAACTCACCTCCTGACTTCCCAAAGCCTGTCCACCTTCTACAAAGCATAAGTCATGAGTGCGATGGAATATTCTCCACTTGCCTGGATGAATACAGCTCCAGCAACTCAAGAAGCTTGACACCATCTAGGGCAAAGCAACCTGCTTGATTGACACCCCATCGCAAACATCCATCCCTCTACCACCAATACACAATAACAACAGTGTGTACCATCTACAAGATGCACTGCACGAATTCACAAAGTCTCCTTAGACAGCACCTTCCAAACGCACAATCGCTAACATCTAGAAGGACAAGGGCAGCAGATAGATGGAAACACCACCATCTGGAAGTTCCTTCAATGTCACTGAGTCAAATTCCTGGAACTCCCTCCCTCACAGTACTGTGGGTGCACCTATATCACATGACTGCAGCAGGTCAAGAAGGCAGCTCAGCACCACCTTCACAAGAGCAATTAGGGATGGGCAATAAATGCTGGTCCAGCCAGTGACTCTCACCTCCCATGAATGAATAAAAAAAAAGGATTGAGCCATTTCCCCTGGAAGCAAGAGGGATGTAAGGGTGACTGCAGCCCTTTAAAAGCTGCAGGCATTGGACAGATCGCTCATTGACCTTGGCATGCTCCCAGCACATTGCGTAATACAGCCCTGCAGGATTGGGATGATGAACCAACCTCATTTTATATTCAGTGTTACGGGTGAGCAGCTCAAATGAGCAGCAGCCCTGCTGCCATAGAAGTACAAAATGAGCCCCAGTAGTATCCCAGAGGATTTTGATTTGTTGTGTTATCTTTTTTCACTGTCATCTCTAGTATTCTGCTGTCAACCTGCATCATTCTTTCATTTAAACTCACAAACTCTATGCATTGTTTGTATATTTAGCCTAACTGCTTTGTGACCATTTAAAAAAAAATGTAATAGCTTTGGTTATATGCGCAACTTTTAAAATTCTTCTCTTCATACACAGCTTTGATATATCAAAAAGGGGCAAGGTTGTTCATTCTACAACATGTTGTAATGAGCTCCTTCAGTTTATCGCTTGCTTACCAGTCGTGTTTTACCATGGCAAAAGCACCTCAGCTTGGGGTATGTGAGAAAACATTGACAAGTTGCATCCACACCCTGAATAAGCGTATTTCCTATTGACTTAGCACAGAGGCACTGAAAGTGAATGACTACAGCTGAAAGCTCAATGAAGAGCTTTAACATGGGGTAATGAGAGTTAGAAAGACAGAACATTAAAAAAGTTAATGGAATCATTAGTAGCAGTCAGAATTTCATTTGGATTTGCAAGGCCAGCACATTAGAACTCACAGGCCCATTAATTCAAAATGAGAAATAAACTAATCTTCGTCTTAATCCACAGTGCACCATTATGAAGAACAGGTATTTATGTCTTTCACTAGAATTAGAGTTGTCTTAACAATAACTGCATTGTTGATTCATTTTGTTGGGAGACATTTGGATTTTTGTTCAAGAAATCAATATTTGCATTTGCTTACAGTCTCCCGAACCATGACCATCAATTACAATGATGTGAACTTTGTGAAAATAATACATTTATAGCCCCAAGTGTTTGTATCTGGGAAACCATCTGAGGTCTTGCCAAACTTAATGGCAGATCCTGATAGTCACTTTTTAACTCCATTTCCTACCTAGATGCTGGTCATATTGACAGTCTGAATTGTAGCGTAGAACTGACCCCAGCGTAAATATTGAGAAAATTGGGCTTTGTAGGGGAAGGGGTGAGGGACTTGGTCCATAGCCAAGGGAGGAAAGAGTGCAGTAGTGGTGGAAAGAGAGCATTGTGGTGGAGGAAGAGGGATTATGGCAGGGAAAATGAGACTGGTGGATTATTAGAGTTTATTGCCCCTTCATGCTCTCTCACTCATTACAAGGGCTTAAAATTCTCCTAATTTGTCTTTCAGTCATAGTCATAGTGCAAGGTGTAGCATCACCAAACTCATGTTAGTTACTCAAAATGGAAGAGTGGCTTCTTTAAGCAAGGTAATGATATGATATTCCACCCTCTTAAAATTCAAAGAATATTTTGGCATATCTGAAATAAAATGTTATTTTTTTGCAAATGGGTTAATCTGCTCCCCATTTGAAATGTAAACTAGAATAGCTTATGTGATGATACACCGATGTGTTGCCACGATGATAGCATTCTAGGAACTATAGATTGCTAACACCACAGTCATAACAAGCCTTACTTCTAAGCATATAAGATACCCTGAACTTCTTTCTCAATCACAACATAAATAGGGAGATGGTAAATGATGAAATCATTTTCTAATCAGGCATTTCAACTCTCATTCATTTGATTGACAAAGAGGACTGTTGAAACACAAAAAGTACGCAACATTGTCTTTTCAGAACAGGCATTACAATCTAAACCTGAACAGACAGTGAAGGGCTTGAGGCTGCTGGTAAATCCACAATTCTGCAGGCAGGTCACTTTCTTTGGGGATATACTGTTAGTGAGATGACTCATAGAAGTGATTAGTAAAGAAGACTTCAGAGAACTGAGCCTTATATTTCACAAGCACTCAACTAATTAGCATCTTTGTGCAGAAACAAGTTACTAAATGAGCAGACAAGCATCTGAACCAACAAAAACAGTTATGAGTGTCGTGTGAGCATTGACAGGAGCAAACATGTTTAAGAGCTGCAGATTATGTACTGTACCATGACTATAGCAAAGAATTGCAAGCATGAGTATGTTGTAGGGTGTTAGATGCTGGTCAGTCAGTCTTAATGAAGCCTTTGTAGTATTATTTTGGTTAACTTTATGTATTTATTACCTACAAGAACTATGTACAGCTATACAGTAAAGGGTTCAAGCTAGGGCTGTCTCCGTGCTTGCTTGTGCACACAGCTCTGTCCAACACTAGACTGACCTCTAAGTGCAGGTCATGTATACATCATTGTGTGGGCGGTACTGTACAGTCCCATGTTAACCACATATGCATCAGCCCCTTATACCACAAAGTATTGGTAATATGTGTATGTGCCTTTTGTAAAAGGATCTATTTATTTTTTCAACAATATACAACTGTACATACTTTGCATCCATCACACTTGCAGTGTTACACTTCCTGAATTTGTCACAACCCAGATGCAACACTTAATTCAAAGTACACAGAAGATAAATTTAAAGCAAATTTCTTTCACACTTGCTGCAGATTAGCTGATATGCAAATTTATTTAACTCAAAGCAAATTTCTACCAGCTGAGGTGAATTTATTAATTGTGATTTGCCCATATGCAAATTTCTTAGTGAGGAAAAGGCAGCCAAGCCCAATTGCTTGAAGTACCTTTGAGTACTTTGTCATCTGGTATTTCATTTCTCCTTAAGCAGCCAAGTCTCAGACTCCCATGTATTATTTATCTTCCAGTGCATCAAGACTTCTGTATGTCTATTGGTCAAAACTGCAAAAAGTATTCTAAAACTTGTTGGGCTGGATTTTGCTGTAGTAATGATGATGCAACTGGCAGCATACACCATCATAAACTTCTGGAATCTGCATATGCTCAGTTAACATGGCAGTCCGGAACTTGCTGTTGGCGATTCTACACTTCTCTATAGACTGTGTTGTTTAAATCCTGCAATATACAATCAAATGAAAATCACTGAACTGATGCAAAAATGCCCTTTTACACAAGTAGACTTGCTGTAAAAACCCTCGTTAAAGGAATTGTAACTATTTCTCATGGCATACCAACTTCATAATTAGTTGCTTGGTATAGAGCTTGAGTATTGCTGAAAAAAAAAGACACGTTGAAGCTTTTTGTCTTGTACTCATCAGGACAATTCACAAGAATACCAAATTATGAGGGGAACAACAATTATTT
This sequence comes from Carcharodon carcharias, assembly GCF_017639515.1. NCBI lineage: Eukaryota > Metazoa > Chordata > Chondrichthyes > Lamniformes > Lamnidae > Carcharodon > Carcharodon carcharias. The sequence goes on from NC_054475.1 coordinate 24,801,723, forward strand.
GCATGAGAAGAGAGTGCTGTTTGGTAGGCAGTTGGACTCTGATTGGTAGAGGTGTTACCATGGAGAGTGCATCAATTAACTGATAACTGAAAGTTAACTGCCAAGCTCTGTTTAAATTCAAACCAGGCAAGTTGACTTTTGGGAATGAACTAGGGAATGAACTAGGGAATGGCTGTCACCGATTTTGTTTAGTTGAAAAATGTGTACATGTTCTTTTTGTCCTGTGTAGTAATATATGTAGCTTCTAGCACCTGTAAGTGTACAACAGTGTGAGCCTGACTGATAATCTTAAATTGATTGTCAGTGTAATTCTTTAGCACACTCAGGATTGTTTAATAACTGTTGTCCAATCATGGAATCATATATAATGTTGGACACTGTGATTCTGTGACTGGACAACATTTGCTAAATAATCCTCAGTGTACTAAGAATTACGCTGACAATCATTTTAAGATTGTCAGTCTGGCTCACAATATGGCACATTTGAGTGCACTGAAAGCTACTTATATTAATACACTGGACCCTGTCCTTTGCAGGCAGAAAGAACATGTACACACGCTGCGTCTGTTTCAGATAAGTGACAGCCATTCGCTGACTCATTCCTCAGGGCTATGCCTTGATCAATCAGGGTCAAGCTGCCTGGATAAATTTCAAACAATGATTGGCAGTTAACTGTCAGTAACCATGAGTAGTGCATTATCCATGGCAATGCCACTTACCAACCAATCAGCACTCTCTTCATATACAGTATAAATTGTTGTTTTTCCCCTTATATTTGTATTATTGCAAAATGTCCTTTTGAGTGCAAGAAGAAAAGCTTAGACATATCTTTTTTTTCAGCAATACTCAAGTTCTGTACTACCAAACGACTAGTTGGACACTGTGTTTTGAGTTTTGCAAGCATGGGCTGGTTTGGTATGGCCAATAATTTGCCTGTTGAGAACAGCTGAAGGGACATGTTGTTTGATATGATCCACCAGTTTTTGGGATGTACGGCCAACATGTCTAGCACCACACCATAATGTGGTATCCTTGTGAATTGTTCTGATGAACGCAAGACAAAAAGCTTCAACAGCGTGTATCATTTTTTTTCTGTAGAACTTCATAATTACTGCTGAACCACCTTCCTGTCCTTTAGAAAATGAATTTTATATTTGCGGAATGCCAGATTTCTTCATTTTGATAAAATTCAGATTTGTTTATGATATTTCAGGTTCTAGCTTAATCCTAAATGTATGCCCCAAAGAGTTATTTCCTGCTCAGTAAAATGTAATTAAAAGTGAAGGATTGCTGGTGCATTCTTTTCTTTCATGGGATGTGAACATCGCTGGCTAGGCCAGCATTTATTGCCTAACCCTAATTGACATTGAGAAGGTGGTGGTGAGCTGCCTTCTTCAACTGCTGCAGCCCATGTGGTGTAGGTACAGCCACAGTGCTGTTAGGGAGGGAGTTCCAGAATTTTGACCCAGCGGCAGTGAAGGAACAACGGTATAGTTCCAAGTCAGGATGATGTATAGCTTAGAGGGGAACTTGAAGGGTCCCCTGCACCTCCAACCCTTGTCCCCCTGGGTGGTAGATTCACTGGCTTAGAAGGTGCTGTTGAAGGAACCTTGGTGAGTTGCTGCAGTTCATCTTGTATTTGGAACACACTGCTGCCCCCGTGTGTCGGTGGTGGAGGGAATGACTGTTGCAGGTGGCGGATGGGGTGCCAATCAAGTGGGCTGCTTTGTCCTGGATGGTGTCAAGCTTCCTGAGTGTTGTTGGAGCTGCGCTCATCCAAGTAAGTGGCGAGTATTCCATCACATTCCTGACTTGTGCCATGTAGATGGTGGACAGGCTTTGGGGAGTTAGGAGGTGAGTTACTCTCCCCAGAATTCCTAGCCCCTGAGCTGCTCTTGTAGCCACAGTATTTACATAGCTAGTCCAATTCAGTTTCTGGTCAATGATAACCCCCAAGGTGTTGAAAGTGGGGACTCAGCAATGGTAATGTCATTGAATGTCAAGGGGCAACAGTTAGATTCTCTCTGGTTGGAGATGGTAATTGCCTGGCACTTGTGTGACACGAATGTTACTTGTCACTTATCAGCCCAAGCCTGGGCATTGTCCATTTGGGCATGAACTGCTTCAGTATCTGAGGAGTCGCAAATGGTATTGAACATTGTGCAATCATCAGTGAATATCCCTATTTCTGATCTTATGATGGAAGGAAGGTCATTGATGAAGCAGCTGAAGATGGCTGGGCCTGGGACAGATACTGAGGAACTCCTGCAGTGAGGTCCTGGGAGTGAGATGATTGCCTCTAGCAATCACAACCATCTTCCTTTGTGCTAGATATGAATCCAACCAGTGGAGAATTTTCTCCCTGATTCTTGTTGTTTCCAATTTTGCTAGGGCCCCTTGATGCCGCATTTGTTCAAATGCTGCCTTGATGTCAAGGGCAGTCACTCTCAGCTCACCTGTTGAGTTCAGCTCTTTTTTCCATGGTTGAACAAAGGCTGTGGTGAGACCAGGAGCTAAGTGGCCTGAAACCCAAACTGAGCCTTAGTGAGCAGGTTATTGCTAAGTGCCGCTTGAATGAACTGTGAATGATACCTTTCATCACTCAGCTGATGATTGAGTGTAGACTGATGGGGCAGTAATTGCCAGTTTGGACTTGTCTTGTTTTTTGTGGACCGGACATACCAAGGCCATACCAAGGCTTCATCAACAGCACATTCTAAGCCCAAGACTTCTACCACCTAGACAAACAAGGATATGAGATGCATGGGAACATCATCACCTGCAAGTTCCCCTCACAGCCATACATCATCCTAACTATATTCCCTTGCTTCTAGCCAAGCTGTGCCAGTGTAGCTACAATACTGGCTTCTACCCAGCAATTTGGAAAATTGCCCAGGAATGGGCAAAAAGCAGGACAAATCCAATCTCACTAATTACCACCCCATCAGTTTTCTCTTCATCATCAGTAAAGTGATGGAAGGGATCATCAACAGTGCTATCAAGCGTCAGATGCTTAGCAATAGCCTGTTCACTGACGCCCAGTTTTGGTTTCACCAGGACCACTCAGCTTCTGACCTCATTACAGCCTTGGTTCAAACACAGACAAAAGAGCTGAACTCCAGAGGTGAGATAAGAGTAACTGCCCTTGACATCAAGGCAGCATTTGAGTGAGTGTGGCATTAAGGTGCCCTAGCAAAACTGGAGTCAATGGGAATCAGGAGGAAAACTCTCCACTGGTTGGAGTCATACCTAGCACAGAGGAAGATGATTGTGGTTGTTGGAGCTAAATCATCTCAGTTTCAGGGCATCGTTGCAGGAATTTCTCAGGTTAGTATCTTAGGCCCGACCATCTTCAGCTGCTTCATCAATGACTTCCTTCTGTCATAAGGTTAGAAGCGGGGATGTTTGCTGGTGACTGCACAATGTTCAGCACCATTCAGCACTCCTCAGATACTGAAGCACTGAAGCAGTCCATGTACAAATGCAGCAAGACCTGGACAATATCCAGGCTTGGGCTGACAAGTGGCACACATTCGTGCTACACAAGTGCCAGGCAATAACCATCTCCAACAAGAGAGAATCTAACCATCGCCCCTTGACAGTCTATGGCATTGCCATTGCTGAATCTCCTACTATCAATGTCCTGGGGGTTACCACTGGCCAGAAACTGAACTTGACCAGCCATATAAATACTGTGGCTACAAGAGCATGTCAGCGGCTAGGAATTCTGTGGCCAGTAATTCATCTCCTGACTCCCCAAAGCCTGCTTAGCATCTACAATTCACAAGTCAGGAGTGCGATTAACTACTCTTCACTTGCCTGGATGAATGCAGCTCTGACAACACTCAAAAGCTTTACACTGTCCAGCACAAAGCAGCTCACTTGATTAGCAATACATCCACAAACATTGACTCTCTCCATCACCGACGTACATTAGCAGCAGTGTGTACCATCTACAAGATGCATTGCAGGGATTCAGCAAGACTCCTTAGACAACACCTTCCAAACGCATGACCATTACCATCAAGGACAGGGACAGCAGATAGATGGGAATACCACCACCTGGAAGTTCCCCTCCAAGCCACTCACCATCCTGACTTGGAAAGGTATCACTGTTCCTTCACCGTTGTTGGGTCAAAATCCCGGAATTCCTTCCCTAACAGCACTGTGGGTGTACCTAGACCACATGGACAGCAGCGGTTCAAGAAGGCAGCTCACCACTACCTTCTCAAGGGCAAATAGGGATGGGCAATAAATCCTGTCCCAGCCAGCGAAGTCCACATTCCGTGACTGAATGAAGAAAAAAATCCCGCAGAGCTGTTCAAAGCCCTCAACAGAGTGGCAAGTGAGTCAGAGGAGTGTGTCCACCTGCTCTCTGATGAAGTGGTGTCCACATGTACCTGTATGGATGTCTCCATGAGGAGGATGGCAGACACCATAGAGACCCTGGTTCAGCAGAAGGTAGAGATGCGTGCAGACATGCACTCCATTGTGGCAGGCATGGGTGAATTCTTGCACTGGCAACAACACAAAAGGGAAACAGGGCACCTCGATGTCCCTCCAGGTGCTCCTACCCCTGAAGGAGTCAGGCCCCCGAAGGATGGAGGAGTGCCAGCTGGGCACCTGTCGTCATCCACTCAGGAATCTCAGAGACTGTCCTCTCCCTCTGATTACCCTATTCCTATGACCCCCTCAACCATGCCCTCTGTCACCGCAGAGGGAGAAGATTGCCAATGAGTGATTCGGCAGGGAGAAGAGTGTGTGTGTCAGAGCCTTTCGGAGCCTCGCAGAAGCATCCTCCTGTGCACATGGATCCTTTCCGTATCATACTCACAATGTCCTGAGCATTTCCAATGCTGCCTGCTGGAATTCGCTTTCAGTTGTCCATCTGAACTGACCTGCTTCTCCACCCACCCACTGATCACACTCCCATGTAGCACCCGATCTCGCCCACCACAACGTCATTCCACTTTCAATTTGGAAGCATGGTCAGTATTTGATTTTTCATGTGCTCCCCGGTCTTTTCCCTCACCCAGTCACCCATTTCCTTGCCCCCATCATTGTTGATACCCCTGGTATCACCTCCCACCTCCCATCTGTTACCTATCAGCCACAACCCCTTTTCCTTCTTGGATGTCCAGGTGAACATGCGCCTTACCCTACTTCCCAAAAACCCACCCCCATCCAGATTCACCTCCCCGACCTCCTTCTTCCCAACCCAAGGTTCAGGTTTGCCTCTGAGTCCCCACCAACCATCCTTGCCATCTCATCTACTGCTATCGTCGAACCCTCACCCTATCGCCTCACTCTGCCCTCGGTCATTCTCACCATTCCCTTATTCCATGCCCAACCTCAATTCACTCCCCAGGAGACAGTCATGGACTCATTAGAACCCTCCCTTGCATGTTCACGATCGTTTCCCCCTCAGGACTCCTTCCCTCCTTGGAGCCCCTTCCCCAGCTCCGGACTCCCCCCCACTCCCATTGGTCCTCCGCCTCACCAGACTCCACCCCTGCTTACTCCTTCCCTCTTCCCGACTCCTTCCTCCAGCCTTACATCTTCCTCCACCCCCACATTCCTTCCCTCTTCCCGAATCCTTCCTCCACCCTTACTTCTTCCTCCAACCTTACCCCCTCCCCTCTCTGCACTCCTTCCTCCCTCCCAGACTCTCTCCCCTCTCTGCACTCCTTCCCCCTCTGAACTTCTTCCCTTGCAATTTTTAGCCCCCTTACACCATCTCCCCAGTTGCCACCTACTCCCCTGTTACCTCCTCCTTCCCCTGTACTACCTCCCACACCTCCAACCTCCCCCCTGACACCTACATTCTCTCCCTCCCAACCTCACCCCATCCTGACACCTCTTCCTCTCCCAGTCGATCCTTGGACTTCCACTTCCACAACCACGTTCCACCGCACCCCCCCCCCCGCCCCCTAAAACCCCCGGTACAGCTTCCTTTCCCAAACATAGATGGACCTTTGTCTCTCAGGCCTTTCACCTGCTCCCTTAAATCCAAGGGAGGCAGACTTGAAAGGGTATGACAGACAACTCCATAAGATCTGACTGGACCACAAAATAAACCATCAGATCCTGTTCCTGGACCACAAAAGAAACCATCAGATCCTGTTCCTATTTGCTAAAACAGCTCACTATTCCAGGATCACCCTGGAATACCAAGATAACGCCCAGCTTCTTTTCCCATATGTCAGAGTCTTCTTAAACCCCTCGCCCCTGTTTCTTCCACCCTCCCCTCCAACGTTAAGTGTGAGAAGCACATGGACTGTTTTGTCATTAAGATCGAGACCATCCGCTCAGCAGCCTCTGCCACATCCCTCCATTCCACCAGCTCACTGGGCCAAACTTGTCAAGTTTCCCCTGCCCTAGCCCTGAACTCGCATCTTTCTCTAGTTTCTCTCTTTCTCCCCTCATATCATCTCTGAGATCACCTTGTCCATGAGGCCCATCTCTTTGTCCCTTGATCCTACTCCCGTTAAACTGTTGACCACACAACTTCCCCTCCTGGTCTCCGAGTTAGCTGATATAGTTAATGATTGTCTTCCTTCAGGTCTTGTCCCTCTCCTTTAAATCTGCCATCATCACTCCTTCCTCACAAAACCAACCCTTGACCCTCAGCCCTTGTAAACCATTGCCCTATCTCCATCCTCCCTTTCCTTTAAATGCTCCTTGAAGATGTTGTTATCTTCCAACTCTGTGTCCATCTTTCTCAGAACTGCATGTTTGAATCCCACTAACCACAGTACTGGGACAACTTATAGAATGTTATTTTTGACTTTGATATGTTTGTGATGTCTCTTCTCACCCTGACTGCAGCTTTTGTCATGGTTGACCAGGCCACCCTTCTTCAATGCCTCTCCACTGTTATCCAGCTGGGTGGGATTGCTCTCACTTCATCCTATTCTTACCTATCTAATCCTATTCTAAAGTAGCACTTGCAATGGCTTCTCTTTCATCTCCACACTGTTACCTCTGGTGCTGTCAATGATCCAAACTAGACCCCCTCCTAGTTCTCACCAACATGTTGTCCCTTGGCGACATCATACGAAGGCACAGTATTAATTTCCACATGTATACTGATGACACCACCTCCTTCAACTCCTCCACTGTTAATAAACTTTTAGACTGCTTATCCAGTGCCAGGGGAGCAGATATTTCATTCCATTAAATATTTGGAATATTGAAACCATTATTTTCAGTTGCTGCAGAAAACTCCATTGCCTCGCTACCAACTCCAACCCTCTCACTGGCAACAGTCCAAGATCGAGCCAGTTGTTCACAGCCCTGGTGTCACACTGAATCTCGAGATGAGATTCTGACCACATATTTGTACCATCACTAAGACTGCCTCCATAACACTGTGTGACTTCCCTCTGTCTCAGTTTGTCTGATGCTGAAACCCTCATCCATGCCTTTGCTACCTCTAGATTTGAGCATCCAATGCACTTCTGGCTGGTCTCCTATATTCTACCCTCTGTAAACTTGAGGCCATCCAAAACTCAACTGCCCATGCTTTAACTCATTTCAAGCGCCATTCAACAATCACCCCATGCTCCCTAACCTGGTCAAGCAATGTCTTCATTGTAAAATTCTCATTCTTGTTTTCAAATCCCTCCAAGGCCTCACCACCACCCCCACCCCCACCCCACCCATCCCTGTAATTTCTATGATATCTGTGCTCCTCTAATTCAAGCCTCCTCAGCATCCCTGATTTTAATTGCTCCAATATTGGTGGCTGCTCCTTCAGTTGCCTAGACTCTAAGTCCTGGAATTCCTTCTGTGCCTCTCTAAATTGCTTTCCTCCATTAAGACATTCTTTAAAACACTTTGACCATGCTTTAGGTCATCCGATTTGATCCCCTAACCTGAATTTGTGCCCTCTTGTTTTAAATGCTTCTGTGAATTGCCTTGGGAAGTTTGATTACGTTAAAGGTTCTACAGAAATATAAGTTATTGTTAACATGAGATTCTTGTTTCTTGCATTGCCCGTGGACACTGATTTGTTCAATCTCGTCATGTAACAAAATAATGGCAGATCAATTGATTGCTTCAGTTGAATAATGAACTATAAGCCACGATTGACAAGGTATCTTGTTGTGCAGTAAACACATGTATTATAAATAAAACACATACAATAAGGAACCAGAGATTTATGAAAAGATAAAGCTTTCAGTATGTTGGATGGCATATCTGGCAGTCATGAGTTATGTGGCCTTATGTCACTTGATAGTTTATTTTTCATAATTCATTGATCTTCCCCTTGTGTATTTTCAAGGAACAATATATTTGTCAAGGTAGAAGTTCTGCACATCTTACCGATGCTATATCACTCACAGGCAATGTTACTATTTAGCATGGGGCACGCTGTTTGCTTCTGGCTCAATGAGTGTAAGGGATGCCACTCTCATCAAACAGTTTTACATTGCCTTAAGCAATATTTTTCAAACAATTAGACACCCATTAAGGAAACCCTAAATATAATCAAAGCCCTTAATGTTTGAACATTTCCAGAATGCATTTTCAAAATGCATTGATATGACATGTATAAAGTAACGTAGAGATTGGGATTGATACATAAATACCATGAAGGGAAATGAGGGGGTTCTTCAAACTTCCCACCCTGACTTCAGCTGATGGTCAGTAGAAACCTTGCTGCAAAGTGTAAAGGGACATTTTTAAACATATACACCATTTCTCCTGGGGCCGTTTTGACCGGTTAAAGCTGAAAAGATTCCAGATGCATGTTTTCAGGAAGGAAGCAGATGTTTTACATAATGTGTGAGACAAATCTGCTCAGAATTATTTAAGCAAGCCTCAAACTTCTCATGCTGTTAGAACTGAGATGGAAATGGGTGGATCAATAGTTCCCACATAATATGGCATGAGAAGAAAATGTGTATGAGTGGAAAAGCACGGAAATGATATTTTCAATTGTATGCAATAGCAATAGGTTTTGAAGACAAAACAGTGCAGACTAATGTTTTACTACATGTGATGGATGAGGAAGAGAAAGGTGTGTGTTATTTGCACATGGTGATGGAGAGAATAAGTAGAAATGGATGGTATGAGTGGAGAGGCTTAAGGAACTTTTCATACTTCTGAAGAATATTACAAATGAAAGAAATGTGTTCAGGGGCTGAATTTTTGTCATGGAGGTGGGATACAGGAGCCAGATCCGTTTTCAGGACAGAAACCTGCCTCTGGTGGGAAAATGACTAAAGTGCAGGTTTTCACTTGGGGAAGTCTTTAATTGACATGGAGATGCACGAGGCAATGGAGGTGGGTCAGATAAACTGTGGAACTCATTTAGACACCCCAAGGCAGCCATCATTGAGGCTACTGGTTGTCCAGAGGGAGAGATCAATTGATTGTGCCAAAGCCTTCTGCAGCAATAGAGGGAAGCAAAATGTCACAGGGAACTGGAGACTGGGTACCCAGGGCAGAGCTACCACTTATTGATGCTGACCTGCATCTAATGCTGGAAGCTGTGAGGGAGAGGAAGTCCTCTTCCTGGATGGTGGCAAGAAGAGGCCATCTCATCATGCAGCAGGGGAACCTTTCTGTTCAGCGTTAGTTCCCTCTGCCTCTGATTCTCTTTCTTATCTCCTCTTCCTCCACCTGATGAGCTGTCTCCTTTCAGGGCCTCAGCATCCTCAACGGCTGTGACCATCTGTCTGGAGGGTCATAATCTCTTGTGGAACTGGATCTCGGTCATCTCCAGGTAACTCCACCTTTGTTACCCCTGTGTTGAGGGTTTGGCCTCCATTGCCTTCCTGCTCTTCATTCCTTACCTGGGGGCTCTGGTCTTCATGCAAAGAGAATTGCCCCACAGGGGCCCAAAATCTGGCAGTCAGTTGGAATGATTGCCAGTTGGAGCCTTCCTTCGGGACAGGTGGCTGCCAAATTGTTCTTGGCAGCCTTGCCCCCTGCTCTTCTTCTCCCATGATGCTGGTGTTGCCGACCCCATTCAAAGCCTGGGCACTGTCTACCTAATTTTCCTATCACCTGTGCAGCACCACGGCACCCCCTAACCATGTGCCTGATCCTCCTTTGCCCTTATGGGTCCAGGGTGATGTCCTGGAGCAGCCATGACTGGCTCTTCACTATGTACCCACCTCCCCTCTGCTGTTCTGAAAGGGACACTTCCAAACCCTGTTGTCCTTTCCACAAGCCACAAATGAGCTTCTAACAAATATAATTGGTTGTATGGGTTCCTGTTTTGTCCTTTCCTTATACTGCTTATCATTGTTGGTGCCAGGATTGGCACCTTGAAATGGACATGCTGCCCGGCACTGGTATTTTCGGGGAGCTCCCCTCCCAGGTATCAAACTGAAGCAGAAAGCACTGATCAATATGTAATAAATTTGTAAAAACAAAGGCCAGTTCAGCGTATGGATATCTCAAAAATGGCCTCAGTAAAAGAACCGAACCTATATCTACTGAAAGCATTTGATATTTGCAGAACAGCTGAAGCCTGCAAAACTGGAGCTGGAACATCTACGCAATATCGGCAGTGTTGTAAATAATGGGAGTGAAGCAGAGATGTCACTTTATGAAATGAAAAACAAATTGAGTTAATCAACAAAGGGTCATGGGTTATTATTATTGTAGTAAATTGCATGAGAGAGAAAGATATCCAGCATAAAACAATATGGTACAAAAAACTCACATTGTTAAATGTGGGAAGTCATAGCAAAACCATAGATACGCAAAGAATAAAAGAACATTTATAGACTGGGAGAGAGCCTGATAGCGAGTGAGAATAGTGCAAGAAATGGGCATTGAAAATCCATGGAGCCAAAATATCTGCCTTAGACCTTGAGACAAGACTGCTGCCAGATAATCCTCCCTAGTGTTATGAGACATATTAATTTGATATTTCATCGTCAAGTTTCACATATTAAAATTTGAAAAACTACATTTCATCGAAACAAAGACACTGACCTGGATTTTTCAGATGGCAGGGACTCACCTCCCACCATCCGAAGAATCCATGAGGAATACATTCTTGCCGAAACTGACGCAAAACAATATGGTACAATAAAACTCACATTGTCAAATGTGGGAAGTCATAGCAAAACCATAGATATGCAAAGAATAAAAGTGTAAGGGGTCCCACGGTGAGGATTGTAGGGAAGGCCTGGGGATCACAAGGTGGGCAACCAGGGTCTCAGGGGAGAGGCCAGTGTGGGGGAAGGGAGGTCCGGAGGTCACTGGGAATTAAGGGGACAATGGCCAGAGATGTGCTCCAGACATGGGGGTTGGGTGGGGGTTAAAATCTGGATAAAAACAAAAAACTGCAGATGCTGGAAATCCAAAACAAAAACAGACTTACCTGGAAAAACTCATCAGGTCTGGCAGCATCGGCGGAGAAGAAAAGAGTTGACGTTCCGAGTCTTGTTGAAGGGTCGTGAGGACTCGAAATGTCAATTCTTTTCTTCTCCGCCAATGCTGCCAGACCTGCTGAGGTTTTCCAGGTAATTCTGTTTTTGTTAAAATCTGGAATTCACTAAAATAAAAATAAAATACTGCAGGTGCTGAAAGTCTGAAATAAAAACGGAAAATGCGTATGAGTATGGATTCGAAGCATTAACTCTGTTTCTGTCTCCGCAGATGCTGCCAGACTTGTTGAGATTTTTCCTGCATTTTCTGTGATTATTTCTGGATTTCACCATTAGTTTCTCTGAATAGCTGTGATTAAACTAGATATCGTGTGACCCAGCTTTTGTGTGAGTGCTGGATTTGAGCTTGAACAGGCAGATTGAGGCTGTCTATAGCAGGGGTGGCGGCCTTGCCCGCTTCTCTCTCTCTCTTTCTCTCTCTGAAACCGCTTAAGAAAGTTTTGAGCCCTGTTTTTAGCTTGAAAACCACCCAGCAAAATCCCCTTAGTGCAAACAGAGAATTTTAAAAGGAAGATTCCAACCCAGAACCAGCGATCTCAGGAGGATTATCCAGACACTACTGCAGAGTAACTGCTTCAGTGAAGAACCGAGTCTGGATAGTCAGTGAATTTTTATTGACTTTACTTCTTTTAGGTTTTTTACTTGACCGAGTTAATACTCTGTAACATTTTATCTCTTTTTGCATGCTTAGGAGTTTGTATCTGTTTTTTTTTTGCATTTATGGGAGGAGGGACGTATTTACACATTTGTTTTTGACATTCTTAATTTTTTACCTTAGTGGGTTTTAGCAATAAAACTAACTTGCATGTTTAACTCAAGGATACCTGCCTGGCTTATTTGCTACAAGTGACATAGTCAAGTACATTTTGAATTGGCCCATCACATCCTTTTTAAATTCATTCTATGTTACAACCAACCCAAGAGTGAGAAGAGAGTGAGGAGCCAGTTCACCTCTCGTCACCTGGTTGTAATACTAGCATTGACCCCCCCACCTCCCACACCATAAATTATGAAGTTGACTCTTCTTACCCTCTGGCATTTCATTAGTGCTGCATAGGAATAGAGCTTTGGGGTAGGGGGCTTTGGAAACCAATGGGGGGGGGAGGGGGATTTAGACTTAGGTGACCAGTTGGGAGAGTGGAGGCTGGAAGTACATGGCAATCAAATTTGGGGTTCATCCACATAGAGTTTAACTCCACTACATATGTGTGATGTCACCAACTGGCTTCCCACCCATAACCCAAGCTGGTTTGACAGACTTGGCTTCCAGATGGGGCGGGGAGAAGCTTAGAGAAGGGGCCGTTGTTTTGTACCCAGGAGTGTGGAGGGGGAATGTGATAATCTGATCCTGGGGGGTTCAATCCTGAGTTTGATTCTGGTGGAGATGGTTGGGTGGGGGTGGGAGGGCAGGAGATTGATTGTCTCAGTGAAGGGAGGGAGGTTTGGGGGATTGCAGGCATCGGATAGTTTGGGTGGGAGGGGAAGATCAGAGGACTTGATGAGGGGGTGAAATTTAAAGGATTTGGAGAGGACAGTGGGGGTGGGGTGAGGAGGGTGGGGGGGTGTCTGACTGTGAGCAGGAGCTGGCCTGACAGGCTTGCTGGATCCAGTAGATGAGTGGGAAGTGCTTTAATACTGTCCAATGTTAAATTTCAAATGATGAATAAACAAGAGGGACACAGCCTCATTATAATGGGTTAAGATGCTAACCCACCTCCTTATGCCTGCCCCCTTTCCTGCCTCTGTTAAAACTGGAAGTGAGTGGGTTAGGGTCCGAATTCAGATTTTTAACCGACCAACTCTACCACTCCTCCATCCCACCCCACCCAAACCTGCTGGTTTTTCACAGTTAAAACTGCTCCCCCTAAGAACACAGCTTTTAAAAAGGCTAGCTGAAGGTTACAGCAGCAGGTAAGTAGAAGGTATTAAATTGACTGTCAGGTAGATGTAATTCGAGGCTAACACACTTCCCAGGGCCAGGGGTCAGGTATTTGCATATTGGGTGCAGTCAACCTCCAATGAAAATGTACTATTAATAGGAAGGGGAAGGAAGTAGGTAGGAATGATGAAGACCCAGGTCTTAATACTTTTCATACAATTTAAATGCTCTCACCAGCTGTATTTGTGCCTCATTTATAAATATTTATCTTTTATTTATATTTATTATCTTAGAATTCAAAAAATGCCATAATTCAGTTTCTGGAAGGATTGTATCATTATTCAAATTTGAAAGGTTCTGAATAGAAGTAATGAGTTTAAACATATGCTTATAAGCAGAACATTTTGTTAACACTATGTACTGCTGCAGAGATTGGTAAAGATGCCAGAATAAAAGAATAATTTATTCTTTTTAAAAAATGCTTTATTCATTTCTCAAAGTTCACTTTAAAACACCATATCCAAAACAGATGAATAGTAATGGTAAAAAGCTGCTGCCCTTATTAAATAGGATTCATCGATTTATGTAAGTGTATGGCATGATAGTGGAGCCAATATATTTTTCATCTGATCACCCAGTCTAACATTGATGGAAGATTAGCAAAAACCCAGGAGAAAAGGTAGTTTATGCAGCCTTCCCAAGATTTCCAGCAAAGTTCTGAAGTGGCCAGATTGGGGAACTTACAAAAATGGATTTAGCAGATCAATTGGGGAACAGTAGCATCACGGTAATATTACTGAGTTTAGTAATCCCCAGACGCCTGGGCTAATTCTCCAGAGGCATGAATCCACCACGGCAGCTGGGGGAATTTAACATACGAACATATGAGCTAGGAGCAGAGGTAGGCCACTCGGCCCTTCAAACCTTCTCTGCCATTAAATAACGTAATGGCTGATCTGATTGTAATCTCCCTCCTACCCCCTAATAACCTTTCACCCCCTTGTTAATCAAGAATCTATTTAGCTCTGCCTTAAAAACATTCAAAGACTCTGCTTCCACTGCCTTTTGAGGAAGAGTTTCAAAGACTCACTGCCCTCTGAGAGAAAAAAAAAATTCTCCTTGGCTCTTCTTAATTGAGCGACCCCTTAATTTTAAACCATGACCCCTAGTTCTAGATTCTCCCACAAGAGGAAACATCCTCTCCACAACCGTTCTGTCAAGACCCCTCAGGATCTTAAAGGTTTCAACTAAGTTACCTCTTACTCTTCTAACCCCCAGTCAATACAAGCCTAACCTGTCCAAACTTTCCTCATAAGACAACCCACCCATACCAGGTACTAGCATAGTAAACCTTCTTTGAACTGCTTCTAACGCATTTACATCTTTCCTTAAATAAGGAGACCAATACTGTACACAGTACTCCAAATATGGTCTCAACAGTGCCTTGTACAACTGAAACATAACCTCCCTGCACTTGTATTCAATTCCTCTCGCAAGAAACGATAACATTCTATTAGCTTTCCTAATTACTTGCTGTACCTGCACACTAGCCTTTTAAATTCAATTGATTAATAAATCTGGAATAAAATTGCGGTATCATCAATATTAATAATGGAATTACCGTATTCTAAAAACCCTTTTGGCTCACTAATACCCTTTAGAGAAGAAAATATGCAACCCTTACCTGTTCTGGCCTACACATGACTCCAGAGGCACAGCGATGTGGTTGAATCTTAAATGCCCTCTGACATAGCTTAGCAAACCAGTTGGTTGTATCAAACTGCTACAGAAAAATAAGCACTGTGGATAAACCTATGGAGTGCAGCAATTCAAGTTCACCACCTCCTTCTCAAGGCCTGTTCGGGGTAGACAATAAATACTGGCATTGCCAGTGATGTTCACATACCAAAACCAAATAAAAAAGGAGACCTCTTTCCCAAGCTTTCACTGGAAAAGTGCACTGTTCCTCATCTTGGGAATACCCTTCCTTCTGCAACACCTGACTCAGCAGAAGCAATGCTGCAGTAGATCTGCAAGTTTTATGTAAGGAGATGATAATTGCATATCATTTTAATTGACAAGATCTGGTCCATATTTTGACATATGTGAATACACAATAATTTCCCATTGAGATTTATTTAGCTTATGGGGAAAAATATGTATGGCATTTTGATAATCATTATGATACGATGGTTTTAATTTGCATGTGCAAAATTGTAGAGAAAGGTAGGATTAAAACTACAAACTAAATGACAAAAGTGCTGACACCTTTTAATGAAAATAATATTAGAATTTCTTAGAACTTCTGATTAAATAACTGGTTTCACGTCAGACTGATTTGATTATTTACTGAACAGCCTGTGGCTATTCTTGTGCCTAGGCAGGCAGGCAGGAGCTCTAGGCCTGCCTTCAGCGCTGGTCCATTGGCCTGCTTAAACTGGCCCCCACCACCTGTACGAACCTGGAGACCGAGTAGCCCTGAACCACCCCCATTGTGCCTCCACAAAAGTGGCCCAGAGGCAGAATGAAGCTGAGGAACTAGCACGCCAGCCAGTGGGACTATATTTAGCTCCCGCCCACTTCTGCTACCAGCATCGGCTGGGGCTGAACCAGCTCAAGGTGTAGAATCAATGTAAACTTTTCAAATTATTTACTGATAAAACTGAATTGGAATGTTAGTCCTTTTTTAAAAAAAATTCTGTTACTGTAAAATATAGCCTTCACCCTGGGAAGATGAAGAAATACTCAAAACTAGAAATTTGAAGTGAATGTGAAGACAAGACCTAATTTTCCAGGTGAGATTTTTCATCAGATCATTGTTTTTCTTTCAGATTTTAGGTGTTCAGTTTGGAATCTTGGCATGAATTTTGATTTCTAAATCCATGGTCCACTCAAACCAAGTCCGTAATATTTTCAGAAATTACAGTTCTCTTTGTTTTTTTTTTAAAGAAAGGTTCCCCTATTGTTAATTACAAAATAGAAACCAGTTACAACCACCATTTGGAGAGAGCATGAAATAGCTCATATACTCATCATGTATTTTCTCGAGGTGCCTACTGGAGAAGAGTTTAGAAGCAAGCTGTCAATTACCAAAGATAATCCAAGTTAATTTCGACATCAATAAGTTAGAGCGCCTGGTCAGGCTTAAAGAATTCCAAAAAAATATTTTCTCAAGATGGATGCTATTTATTCCAGAATGTTGAGTTACAGGATCAAATTTGAAAAGTGTTCCCTGTCATCTGAGGGAATCAATGAATATTGGAAAGGAAATAAGTTCCTGTAGTATTCAAAGAAAAATGTTACGGAACATACTTAAGCAACTACAAATCCATTGGATGAAAAACTGTACAATAATAATTCTAATAAAGAGTAGCCTATACTAATTCAGGCATGGAAGATATTGCCTGACCACTATTTTTCACTTTCAGAAAGCTTTTCATTTAGCTCCACACAAAAGGCTGTTACATAAACTTAAAGCAGTAGGAATTCAAGGTGAAATTTGGATATGGACAAGAGACTGGCTGAGAGAGGAAGCAGTTCCTAGTTACCAAAGGAGTGATATTGGTTACTGTGGTAGTATTGAGTGGGGGTTGATACTTTCATTCAACACCTTAGATTCAGAAGTTCAATGCAAGTTGATCAATCTCATAAATTACACTAAATTAGAAGTGGCAATTAGTGTGATGATGCAGCAAATAAAATTGCATAAGATTTGTAAAAGGGATGCAGATGAGGTTCAGCATGAATTCAAATAAAAGTTACTGCATTGTAAGAGAAATATGGATGAACCCGTGCTCTATAATAATACCAAAAAATGATACATGAGGTTGAAATAGGCCACAGGGTGTTAATGGAATTAATATTTAATAATTGTGGAAACCTAATCAACTGAAGTGAAAATAACTCCAGATTTATGCTTTAGGTATCTAGGAAAATGAAAAAAAGGGCATGTTATTTTATGGAAAGATAAAGAAGTTAAGTACAAACAGAAAGAATGCATTATTGGAAAATGTTAACTAATATTATAAACTAGGTATGCTCAGATGTTCTAGAGTCTGAGTCAGTAAACACATTCCTTGACAGCTTAATGACCCAGTTTGTTACCAATGTTATGAACCAATGAATGGCAAATGAACAGGCAGTATAAGTAGTAGTAGGAATGGAAGTAATGGCATCTCTTGGTGACAGCAGCCATAACTTGATCAACTTTGCATGACCTGGGATAAAAAATAATCTTAATGCAATACCTCAGGTTCCAATGAGATTGACACATAAAATGGATTACAAATAACTAACATATTAAATTAATACTTCCTAAAGTTATTGACCAAAGAAATGAGTAGGTGAGGGAAGCAGCCATACATTAAGGATACCTTATATAAAGTGAACAATCCTCTGCAGGTGAGACAGTTCAAGCGCAGCCATTGATATGATTGGAGTCGGCCTTCTACCTTATCTGCCCACTCAAGCAATGCAGAGGCATCAAAGTTCTACCAAGTGCTCCAGAGCTTTTCATCCCCATATTACCCCCCCACCCCACCCCATTCCCTGGCAGACTGTAAATTCATGAGCATTTTAGTGGACTGCAGAACAGTTGGATGACTGCACACATTGTACAATCTCCTCACTAAAGCTGGCCACGTAGCAGTCACTGCTGGAGGAGCTCACAGCCCCTTGCAATGTCAGCATCCCGGTTTGGACCAGTCTCCCCCATGGTTTAAGCTAACAGGAGAGCCATGCAGCGCACCAATCTCTGGCCATCCAAATGGTGGCCAGCACTCTCCAGAAAGCATTAAGGGGCCGTCACATTTAACCAGGACAGGTTCTTAGTGCACCCATGCTAACCACGTGTCTCTCTCTTTCATCCTGCAGGAGGAGTCCATCAAGATCATGGAGCCTGATGAACAAACTGTATGCCTGATGGCCTACAGAGACTGAAGACAAAGGAGGAGAGAGTGACTGAGGGTCCTGACTGTGCAGAGGAAGGAGTAGCAACCTCAGGAAGAAGGGGCAGCTAGGGCTCCCGCACACACCGCCTAAGAGCCACAGTGAGCCGTCGCTGGTCGGCGCCTAGCGACACACAAGGCCTGTAGATGCTGCCTTTCATTCCTGTAGATGACTGAGAAACAGTGTTGCTGAAGACAACACATGTCTAGAGAACTGGTCAGTCACATCTGCCGGCTCCTGCAGGATTGGTGCCACAAGGACATGAAGGGTACCCACGGCCAGTGGCCGTGAAAGTGATCGTGGCACTCAATTTCTATGCCAGTGACTCATTTCAGGGCACCACTGGTGACCTCTGTGGCATAGCACAAACCCCCACCTACAAATACATCCATGAGGTCATGGATGCCATCTTTTCGAGGGCACACAACTTTGTGCATTTTGCCTGGGACTAGGACAGCCAGGATGAAAAGGCCGTTGGATTCGCCCAGATCTCGGGTTTCCCACAGGTGCAGGGTATGATCGACCATGGTGCTCACGTGGCGCTCAAATCTCCATCACAGCACACAGTGGACTACGTCAACTGCAAGGGCTTCCACTCAGTGAATGTGCAGCTGGTGTGCGACCACCAGAAATGCATCCTGTAGGTGTGCGCACGGTTTCAAGTGAGTGTGCACAACGCCTACATGCTCAGTCGGTCACAGATCCCTGCAGTCTTCCAGGGTCCACAGAAGCTGCAGGGTTGGCTCCTCAGGGACAAGGGCTACCTGCAGAGGCCGTGGCTGATGACACCCGTGCGGCAGCCTCAGACTGCAGCAGAGTGATGGTATAATGAGGCTCATGCAGCAGCTCGCACCTTGGTGGAGCAGACCATCGGAATGCTAAAGATAAGGTTCTGGTGCCTGGACTAGTCTGGCGGAGCCCTGCAATACAGTCCGCAGAGGGTGTCATGCATCATTTTTGTCTGCTGCGCCCTTTACAACCTGGCACTCCAACGGGGAAACAATCAGGCTGAGGAGGAATAGGAGTAGCTGGAGGTCTCTTCCGATGAGGAGGACGCTGATGGGGATGAGGGTGAGGAGGTCCTTGAAGGCAGTGATGATGGAGATGAGGCCCTCGCACTGGCTAGACAAGGCAGGCGTGCTCAGGATGCCTTCATAGCTGCTAGGTTTACAGAGGATGATGACGACATGCAGTGAGGAGACACCATAAGTCCTCACATTGCATCTGTGAATGTTTGGCTCCAGTCTGGATTATGGCAGCCGAATACCCTCTGTGAGAATGCTCCAGTGATGGAGACACAGTGGAGGCCCCAACAGTCATTTGATTGTAGGAGGATGATGACAACTTGTAGTGAGGACACTCTATAGATCTTTACGTAGGCTCTGAGAATGCCTGACTCCTATCTGGCCGAGGGCAGATTGCTTGTGTTCTCTGATCAGGGTCATATCATAGAGATGCAACCATGAAACTTTAAAAGCATCTGATCCTTTGTCTGCCTTTGGCATCTGACCCCCTCAGGATCACAGCATCACTGGTCACAGATGCTGAACAGATGGGGGCCAGCCCCACAATAAAGGTGCTGAGAGCACACAGAGAGAATGACAGAACTCTGTGCCGCCTGCCATAACATTCTGGCAGCAATGACAAGACCATTGAGCTGCAGGCATCAGTAAAGGGTTCAGGAATGGTGAGGCCAGAGCATCACTGTGGTCTGAAGGCTGCACAGGGCACAGGGAAGAGGCCCTGGATTGAGACACCTGCCTTTATCGTGTGCAGGAAGTTTTCACATCTGAGTGACATGAACACTGCTCATCAGAACAAGGAGCCATAGGCAGGGAGATATTCTTGGGAGTTTATTGACAATAGTGAACAATATGTACAAGTGTTAACACCTGTTTCCAGGCTGTGCAACTAATTCTTTTTAACTTTCCTAACTCTGCCGCTATGTCTTGGTGCTCCCTGGGTATCAACAGCGGAGGTGGAGGCAGCCTGCTGACTGTGATGAATTTGGTGGGCATCCTGTGGAGGGCATGGAATTGGAGGGCCCCAGCCTTCTTTCAGGGTCCCGCTGTGTGGCAGTGTCCTTGGCCTGTGGAGCTGGAACTGCTGGTGTCACAGGAAGAGGGGATTTGGATGGGTCAGACACTCTCGGAGTCACCTAGATGGATAACCCCGGGGGTTACACCTGCTGATCCTCCTCCCTATGGCTGCCCAGGGGCCCCTGGCTGACTCATTGAGGAGAAGGGGAAGCTGGAGCGAGATCGAGCTGCTCTGCACCCATCTTGCATACACGCTGTTGGAGGCCAACTATGGCATCAGCGATGGAGTTCAGCCCACACAGCAGTGCAGGACCAATGTACTGGACCAAGATCTTCATGGCGGCTGCCATCCTACCAGTGTTGACCTCAGTGCGTTGGCATTCCAGCACTATCACCTCACACTGAAGTCCTCCATTGTGCCTTGCAAACTGAGGAGTGCAGCGGACATCCCTTCCTCATGTTCCCGAGCTTGCATTTGCAGCTCCAGCAACTGTGACATGATCGAGTCCAGAAGCTCATCCTCTACAAAAACAAAAACAGAATTACCTGGAAAAACTCAGCAGGTCTGGCAGCATCGGCGGAGAAGAAAAGAGTTGACGTTTCGAGTCCTCATGACCCTTCGACAGTACTAGGCGAATCCCAGGAAGGGGTGAAATATAAGCTGGTTTAAGGTGGTGGGGGGGTGGGGTTGGGTGGGGGGAGAGAAGTGGAGGGGAGTGGTGTGGTTGTAGGCAAAAGCAGTGATAGAAGCAGATCATCAAAAGATGTCACAGACGGCAGAACAAAAGAACACATAGGTGTCGAAGTTGGTGATATTATCTAAATGTGCTAATTAAGAATGGATGGTAGGGCACTCAAAGTATAGCTCTAGTGGGGGTGGGGGAGCATAAAAGATTTCAAAATATTTTAAAATATTGGAAATAGGTGGGAAAAAGAAAAATCTATATAATTTATTGGAAAAAAACAAAAGGAAGGGGGAAGAAACAGAAAGGGGGTGGGGATGGAGGGGGGAGGTCAAGACCTAAAGTTGTTGAATTCAATATTCAGTCCAGAAGGCTGTGAAGTGCCTAGT
The DNA here is from genome assembly GCF_017639515.1 of Carcharodon carcharias. NCBI lineage: Eukaryota > Metazoa > Chordata > Chondrichthyes > Lamniformes > Lamnidae > Carcharodon > Carcharodon carcharias. The sequence continues at coordinate 24,823,074 of NC_054475.1, forward strand.
CGGAAGATGAGGTGTTGTTCCTCCAGTTTGCGTTGGGCTTCACTGGAACAATGCAGCAAGCCAAGGACAGACATGTGGGCAAGAGAGCAGGGTGGAGTGTTGAAATGGCAAGCGACAGGGAGGTTTGGGTCATTCTTGCAGACAGACCGCAGGTGTTCTGCAAAGCGGTCACCCAGTTTACGTTTGGTCTCTCCAATGTAGAGGAGACCACATTGGGAGCAACGAATGCAGTAGACTAAGTTGGGGGAAATGCAAGTGAAATATTGCTTCACTTGAAAGGAGTGTTTGGGCCTTTGGACGGTGAGGAGAGTGGAAGTGAAGGGGCAGTTGTTACATCTTTTGCGTGGGCATGGGGTGGTGCCATAGGTGGGGGTTGGGGAGTAGGGGGTGATGGAAGAGTGGACCAGGGTGTCCCGGAGGGAACGATCCCTACGGAATGCCGACAGTGGGGGTGAAGGGAAGATGTGTTTGGTAGTGGCATCATGCTGGAGTTGGCGGAAATGGCGGAGGATGATCCTTTGAATGCGGAGACTGGTGGGGTGATAAGTGAGGACAAGGGGGACCCTATCATGTTTCTGGGAGGGAGGAGAAGGCGTGAGGGCGGATGCGCGGGAGATGGGCCGGACACGGTTGAGGGCCCTGTCATCTTCTGACTCGGGATCAGCAAATTTCTGTCCTCCAGCCATCCTCCGTGTGCCGGACACCTGGGAAGTCCCTGCCTCTGCCTGCAGTTGATCAGACGGTGCGATGTGCTCTCCAGAATGTGATCCCAAGGCATTCCTAAAGCTAGGTCCCACCACGGTGTATGTCTCTGCACTAGTGGATAGTGTGGGTGAGCGCTGTGATGGGACTTCAGGGAGGGTGTCTCCAGGTTCCTCTTCAGAGGTTTCTTCAGGGCTTGTCCTGCATGGATAGAAATGGAGAGAGTGTAAGCAGGGCACCTTCCAGGCCAGATGATAAGTATGCCTGACATGCGTGGGTATTGAAGGCCCCATGGACGGGATGAGGACAATGACAGTGAGTGTGAGAGTGTGAATGGTGATGTCCCTTGAACCAGCATTGGTTGAAGGCCCTATGGATGTGTGATGGGTTTGTGAGTGTGTCAGTTGAGAGTGATGATAAGAATGACTTACCCTGGCCCAATGGAGGGGATCATTCATTCTCTTGTGGCACTGGGTGGCGTCCTCTTTTGAAGGGTGTTGGCAAATCTGGGATGATTCTGCCCTTAATCAAAGTTTCTGAAACTATGAAGAGTTCTGATAGGGAATAATTATGGTGTAGCAATCATCAAAAAGACTGCAGAATTTCAAGGGAAAGGCCTACCAGCCGCTTCTTAGGGCCACAAGGAACAGGCAAAAAAATGGAGCTTTGCTAGCATTGCCCGCATCCAGTAAATTGTACAAAACAATCCCCATCAATTGGAGAGTCAGTAGCAAGGGGTCATCAATTTAAAGTAGTCACTGAAAGGGTGAGAAGCAAGGTTAGAATGATTTTAATGCAGAGTTGCTTCCTTCTAAGGGAAGATTGGATAATTGTTTGAAGTGATAGTAGTGCAGGGCTATATGGAGAGAACAGGGCAGTGGGATCAGTTATGAATTGTATTGGCAAAGAGAGCCAGCACAGACACAGAATGATGAATGGCCTTTTCCTGTGCTGTAAACCTCAATGGTTCTCAAATTTGGGCTCAGTACTTAATATAAAATTCAGGCCCTGAACTTAAAGCATTGATTTGGGATCAATTGTTAAAGTTAGAGCCAATGCTTACATTTGGTTAAAAAAAAATGCATGCAAAGTATTAGGGCTAAGGCTGACACTCTGAAATCTGCCATTTCCATCACCCTCAGCATAGAATCTGTTGGATCTGCACTTAAGAAGCAAGAACAGAAAGGGAATTTATGGTTATTATTATGAAGAAGAAAATGTCTTCCAGTTTCCCTAGCATTTCAACATGGCAGCTCTGGTGAATGAGCATGGGCATTACAATTCTCTTCACTGATTTCTTCCAATTGAATCAATCTCCTCAGAAAGTGATGAACATGCATTTGGCCTGATTTTAATCTACTCAATTCTGCTGAGTTAATATGTCATAATGTGTCAAAGAAAATTCAACTCTAAAATTTCTCCTTGACCCTCAGAAGTGCTCAAATGAAAAATGTCAGGATATCAATTTAATACCAGAACCTAAATTATTAAACACTAACCAGTTGTGTTTTACAGTCTACATTTCAATGCCATCAACAGGATTGAAACCATAATATTCCATTGAGCATTTTATCATATCCCTATAAATATTCTTGAAGTCATTATTATTGTCTCTTAAACAAGACATCCAGACGAATCCTAAAGGAGTTAAAACTGTATTGCTGTGACCACCAGAATCTGGGTTTCGGCAGATAACTGTTTCAAAGGATACAAGGATGATACTAAAGCTATGGGCAGCATTTTATGTCCCACACCCAACCCAATCGGGTGTAAAATAGTGTGCAATGATGTCGGGCGAGCATGATGTCATCGTGCCTTTGTGTGATATTTCGGCGGGTGTGCACAAGAGTCGGCAGCATTCCCGCCAACAATTAAGAGGCCTATTAAGGCCATTAATCAATGAATTTCACTGCTTGTCCAACCTTACGGTTTGGGTGGGGGTTTGGGGGGGGGGATGGTAGTGGTGGGAGGCGGGGAGGGGGGTGCTAATCGGCCAAGCAGCCTTTGGATTTTTTAGGAAACCTCATCCATGGGTGGAAGGAGGTTTCCAACATTAATTTTTAAAAATTGACAGAATTTTTATAATATTTATGTACATGTCAGTGAGTCCTACATGGGGAAATGTTTTGTACATTTTCAAAATCTTTATTTTTGATTTGCATATTGTTCAGTTCCCTGCCTTCAGGGAGTTTTCAGTGCGCACTCCCCCACACCTGCGCAGACTTGCACTTGCCCTCCTCATGCCCCCACACTGGCAGTGCTGAGCATCTCAGCGTGCCTGTCACCTTAGCTGGCTGTTAATTGGCCAGCCAGCGTGAAATCGCGGTCAGGGGCCAATCGTGGGCGGTGGACCATTTCCCGCCCACTCCTGGGCCCACCAGCTGTGCCCGCCTGACGACCCAAGAATTCTGCCCTATAACTATCAGGAAAAACTGAACTGGGGTTCCTATCTCTAGAAAATTGACAACGGAAGGGTGACCTAACAGAGATCTTTAAATTTACGAAGGGGTTGGCTAAGGTAGACGTAGAAAAGATGTTGCCATTTGGGGAATCCAAAACTGGAAGTCACAAATATAAATTAACCACTAACAATTCCAATGAAGAATTCGGCCACCTCTTTATCCATTGAGTGGTTAGAATATGGAACATGTTACCACATAGAGTAGTGCACATGCATTTAAGGTATAAGCACATGGGGAAGAAAAGAATACACTGACGGTTAGATGAAAATGGGAGGAGGCTTGTTTGGAGCATAAGTAGAAGCATGGACCAGTTGTGCTGAATGGGCTGTTAATTTTATGCAAAATTGCCCTGATCATTTGTTTTCTATTATTTCCTTTTCAATCCTTTCCTTGCCTCAGTAAACTCTCATCTGTATATGCCAGCTATCCCTGTTGTCCCCAATAACATGCCTTCAATATTTACTCCTCTTTGTCTTTAAGTCTCCATTTTGCATTTTCTTGCTTCAATCTTTCCTTCTCCATTCTGCCTGGTCCCCTGTTTCATTCTTAGCTTCTTCCTTTAAGATCCCTCAGCATGAACACATAACATTCATTGCATATTCACTAATACTTCCATCAGGGAGACTCATTAGAATTAGATTATTTAATTGCTGTTTAGCAATTTTTTTTCTCACCTTTACTTAAAGTTGAAGATCTGAGTCGGTCTCCCTGAGGCAGCACTTAGCCTCCCGGCTGAGGGAATTCTCCCTCCACCTGCACAGGGAGTACATAGCGCTTCCTGGCGGACGTCACATTAGCTACTGTTATCAGTAATAATAGGAGGTTGCTGTAGCTCTATTATATTTTAAGTTCCTTTTTATTTATGCTGTTGTAAGTGCAGAGGACACTTGGATATTTCCTCTGCTTTTGTGCGAGCATTTTGTACACTCTGCTGAAGATATCTTTATGGATAATTTACTTAAATGTATTATTGGCTTTGGAGATGCAATAGGCCCTCTGCTAAAGACACATTGGGCAACATTTTACCCCCATCGGGGGGGAGGTGTGGGAGTGGGCAGGCTTCCTATCGGCGCCCCCAGTCAGGGCTGCGCCGTCATTTTACGTGGGTGGGCCAATTAAGGCCTGCCCAGCGTGACGTCCGCCAGGAAGCGCTATGTACTCCCTGTGCAGGTGGAGGGAGAATTCCCCCAGCCGGGAGGCTAAGTGCTGCCTCAGGGAGACCGACTCAGATCTTCAACTTTAAGTAAAGGTGAGAAAAAAAATTCCCCCTGCCACGTCCTCCCATGTGACACTGTCACATCAGTTGGGACATATCGATAACTTTTATTTTTAAATATTGTGACACTTTTAAATGCTCATGAAATCTCACCCTAACCGTGGATGAAGTTTCATGCTTTTTCGTGAGCCCGCCAGGGCTCCTGGCCTGTCCGCCAACCTTAAGGTTGGATGGGCAGGTCCGTTAATGAGTTCAACTACTTTGTTAATGGCCTTATAGACTTTTGGCAGGATGGCGGGCGCGCAGCTGACTCGCCCGTGCGCCCGCTGACCTGAAAATGTAAATGACGCCGGATGATGGCCGGACGCCCGCCCGACATCGTCCTGTATCATTTTACGTGTCGGTGAGCAGGCCCCGCCCCTGCTTGTCGACCGGAAGATCCTGTCCAATGAGTGGAATTTACTGTTGACAATGGGGTCCCACCCACTGGTTGGAGAACCAGTGGGAACAACGTGCCACTTTTCTTCACGAGGCTGATGCACTAACAAGGCGAACAAGTAAACAGTGTTGCACCTCCCACCGGATTAATTTCTCAGGCGGACAGAAATCCCACTCCCGAGCGCTGCCAGCCAATTAGGGCTGGTAGGTCTACATTACTAGCAGCGCCACTGGGACTGGTGACCACTGCTGTTAATATACCCAGGCCATCACCAGGCATGAGGGGCTGAGTGGCCTACTCCTGCTCCTAATTCATATGTATGTACGTTCATATCATTGCAGCATCTCTGAAGAGAGATAAGTGGGGTAGGATGGTGGTCGCAGGGAGGGCGTTACTGAAGGGGGATAGCGGGGTTGGATGTATTGGTACGTGGGGGAGGGGGGGGGCTTTAAGTGAGCCCCCTTCCTATGCCGTGTTCCTCGATCGGGCACTGAATGCCGGTGAATGAGAAACCCCATGACAGGCCACTAGTAAACTCGATAGGGTTTGGTGAGTGGCTTTCTGGAGGCATGGAAGACCTGTGCGAGTCTAGTTTATGCTCTAAGTCACTATTAAATCCCTGTAGGCTAAGGGGTAATTGTTTTAAGTGGTTCATTAACAAACCAAATTGCCTTCCTGCTGCTAGTGGGCTAGCTTCCTGTGTTGGCCCCCTTCCACCGCTCATTAAATGCGTGTCTGTTTTCCCACCATTTCGAGTTGTACACGTGGTCTCCCGTGTGATTCTGCTGGCCTGCCCACCATCTTGCCCACCCCATTCAGCTGCAGTAACTCCTGTCCATTGTTCCTGTAAAGAAGGCAAACTTAATCCTTCCATTATATTCCAGCTCTAAGCTTTTTGGCTTCCATCAGTTGCTGTCTCATTCCAGGGAAAGCACAAACCTCTATTTGATTCACCAGGCCTAAAAGTGGAAGAGTAATTTGTAACTTATGTGCTACTGCATTAGATTTTGAGACCTCATTGTTAGCATAAAAGAACTTTAGATGAATTAAATCTATGCTATTATAGGTAGATGTATGCCAAATGCCGTAGATGTTGGCATATAAGTTGACCTCTGAAAGCTTGAAAAAGCCCTCCATATGTGAACCACTGGCATGGGTGGTCACCATTTTGAAATATCATAAATATCTGATGCAAAGACTGGGCATGTCTTAATCTCCTGCACATCTTCACAACACAACCCATATCGTCTGCTTGATGCCTTGTGCACAATTGTAAGGTACTTGTAGTAATTACAGTTTTGGGAAGTGTAGGACTGTAGCTTTAAGAATAATACTGTGTTGTTAAATCACGTGATTTGTGTAAATCAATGTGTTAGCGCATAGGGAACCTGGAGGGGAGAGTTCTTCTTTAGTTATGGAGTTTGATGCACACATGTAGCTGCTGCTGCTGTCTTGTAAATAAAGTTAAATGTGTCCACTAAGAAAGCTGTCTGGAAAATCAATTCTATAACAGTATTCATAAGTACAACATGCATTTGTGGGATGCAAAACTGAGGCTGACTACTAATGTGAGGGTAGCATGTCATGGCTGAAAAGGGGGCTTAACTTAAATGCCAAGTATATGCAAAAACATGATTCTTGAGGCCAGAAAATTGGGCTGTCTTATACAATAGATTGAATTATATGCCACAATTTATGGTAATTCTTTGTTTATTTTCATAATTTCCTCTGGGTCTAATTCATTACACATTGCAGTGCGTAAAGGGCACGATTTCAAAATTTGCAAATGATACGGAACATAGAGACATTGTAAACTGTGAAGACAATAATGTAGAACTTCAAAGGGACACAGACAAGTTGATGTAATGGGCAGAGAGGTGACAGATGAAGTTCAATGCACAGGGATGTGAAGTGCTTCATTTTGGTAGGAAGGATATGGAAAGACAATGTAAAGTAAAGGGTACAACTGTAAAGGGGGTGGCGGAGCAGAGGGATCTGGATGTACATGTGCAGTGGTCATTGACGGTGGCATAATAAAGCGCACAGCATTCTGGTCTTCATTCATAGAGGATAAGAGCAAGGAGGGTATGTTGAACTTGTATAAGACACTAATTTGGTCTCAGCTGGAGTTTTACATCCAGTTCTAGGTGCCCCACTTTAAGAAAGATGTGAAGGCATTAGAGAGGGGTAAGTATTACATAAGTGTGAAGCTATCCACTTTGATAGGAAAAACAGAATGGCAGAGTATTATTTATTTATTTGTTTACTCATTCATGGGATATGGGCTTCGCTGGCTGGGCCAGCATTTATTGCCTATCCCTAGTTGCTCTTGTGAAGGTGGTGGTGAGCTGCCTTCTTGAACCGCTGCAGTCCATGTGATGTAGATACAACCATAGGGTTAGGTTGATAGATTGGGAAATGTTGATGTACAAAGGGACCTAGGTGTCCTTGTATAGCAATCACTGAAAGCAAACATGCAGGTGCAGCAAGCAGCAAGGAAGACAAATGGTATGTTGACCTCCTGTATCACTTGCATTATTGTAGTCGGATGCCATATTTGGGAAGAGGACAGGTACACGGGATTAGGATGACTGCTCATGTCTAGGATAAACACCAGGAAACACACACAATCAGACGCGCACACACACACACAATCAGGGAAAATCAAACAAGAAACTCATGTTCAATTTGTGAACCCTGCTTTGTGGAAAGTTTTTTGTGCTGGGTAAGAACGTTGCAATCAAACACTCCGAGGACAGGTACAGCACGGGGTTAGTTAGAGAGTAAATCTCCCTCTACACTGTCCCCATCAAACACTCCCAGGACAGGTAAAGCGTAGGGTTAGATAGAGAGTAAATCTCCCTCTACACTGTCTCCATCTTGCATTCCCAGGACAGCAACAGCATAGGGTTCAATACAGAGTAAAGCTCCCTCTGCACTGCACCCATCAAACACTCCCAGGACAGGTACAGCATTGGGTGATATACAGAGTAAATCTCCCTCTACACTGTCCCCATCATACACTCACAGGACAGGTATAGCACAGGGTTAGATACAGAGTAAAGTCAGAAGCTTTTTCCCAGGGTGGAAGAGTCAATTACTAGGGGACATAGATTTAAGGTGAGAGGAGAAAACTATAGAGGAGATGTGCGGCAAGTTTTTTACGCAGAGTGTAGTGAGTGTCTGGAATTCGCTGCCAGAGGAGATGGTGGAAGCAGGTATGATAGTGGTGTTTAAGAGGCAGCTTGACATACATGAATAGGATGGGAATAGAGGGATACGGACCCCGGAAGTGCAAAATGTTTTAGTTGACAGGCAAAATGATCGGCGCAGGCTTGGAAGGCTGAAGGGCCTGTTCTGTGCTGTACTTTTCTTTGTTCTTTTCTTTGTTCTTTGTTCTTTAATTGCAAGAGGACTTGAGTACAGAAGCAAGGATGTCTTGCTGCAGCTGTACAAGGTCCTGGTGCAACCACACCTGGGGTACTATGTGCAGTTTTGGTCTCCTTACCTAAGGAAGGATATACTTGCCATAGAGGGAGTGCAGCAAAGGTTCACCAGGCTGATTCCTAGGATGGCAGGATTGTTGTATGGAGAGAGATTAGGCCAACTAGGCCTGTATTGATTGGAGTTTAGAAGAATGAGAGGGGATCTCACTGAAACATATAACATTCTGACAGGGCTGGTCAGGCCGGATGCAGGGATGATGTTTCCTCTGGTTTGGCCGTCTAGAACAAGGGGTCACAATCTTAGGATACAGGGTGGGCCATTTAGGACTAAGATGAGGAGAAACTTCTTCTCGCAGAGGGTGGTGAACCTGTGGAATTCTCTACCACAGAAGGCTGTGGAGGCCAAGTCACTGAAAAATTTAAGAAGGAAATAGATATTTTTCTAGACTCGAAAGGCATCAAGGGGGATAGGGAGAGAGCAGGAGCATGGCATTGAGATAGAGGATTAACCATGATCATATTGAATGGCGGAGCAGACTCGAAGGGCCAAATGACCTACTCCTGCTCCTATTTTCTATGTTTCTATGTTTCTAGGTTGCAGAAAAGATTCACAAAAATGGTTCCAGGGATGCGGAATTCAGTTATAAAGGTAGACTGGAAAAATTAGGACTGTTTTCCATGGAGATGAAAAGGCTGAGTGGAGATTTGAAAGAGGTATTGAAAATCATGAGGGGCCTGGACAGAGTAGATAGAGAGAAATTGTTCACTCATGAAAGGTTCCATAACAAGAGGGCACAGATTGAAAGTAATTGGCAAAAGAAACAAAAGTGATAGGAGAGAAAAAGCATTTTCATGCAGTGGGTGGTAAAGGTTTGGAATGCACTGCCTGAGATTGTGGTGTCGGCAGGTTCAAGTGAGGCATTCAAAAGGGAATTAGGCTGTTGTTTGAAAAGGAACAATGTGCAGAGTTACAGGGAAAAGGCAAGAGAATGGCACTAAGTGAGTTGCTTATTCAGAGAGCCGGTACTGGCATGCTGGGCCGAATGGCCTCCTTCCATACCATAATAATTCTATGATTCTATGATTACAGTAATGTGATCATGATGCTAGTATGCAATTTTAACATCAGTTGTAAGCCTATTCCATTACTTCTTGAATGGATCATTTATTTTTGCAACGTTAATAAATTGGAGGGAGGTCTTGTGGTGCAGAGGGTAGCGTCCCTGCCTCTGAGCCAGATGCTCTGGGTTTGAGTCTCATTCCAGATCTTGATAGCCAAGGAAGGTGTGTTCATGACGTGGCCAAACAGATTGATTATAGAAAACCGTAAACCAAATATTAAGTAAAAGAGAAAAAACTGGAGACAAAATTGAATAGGAAAAAGGGAAAATAAAGCAGGACGATGGGTGGGATAGGAAAATTGAACAGGGACTAGCACAGGAAATTGGGAACTTTTATACTTCACTTCCAATTTGATCTCATCAATTCCTCCAAAAAGCTGAATTTAAATAATAGTCTTAACCTTTCTCACGTTCTCATGTTCACTATTTCACCATTTGTTGCAGTGCCCTGAGTGCAAGTCTGAGAATTGTGTGAATCTGCCCAAAAGAATTCCCGGACCACTGGTTTGCGGATTTCGGATTTCCGGATTGGAAAGGTTAACACTATTATTTAAATTCAGCTTTTTGGGGAGGAATTTCTGAGATCAACTTGGAAGTGAAATATAAAAGTTCCCAATTTCTTGTGTTGGTTCCTGTTCAATTTTCCAATCTCACTTTATGTTCTCGTTGTCCTGCCTTATTTTCCCCTTTTCCTATTCAATTTTATCTCTATTTTCTCTCTTTTACTTAATATTTAGTTTCTGGTATGTTTGTCTTACCAAATCCTTTTCTGTATTTCATTCCATAACTAATTTTCTAACTTCATTTTTTTCCAGTCTTTGCAAGCTGTCGACTTTCAGCCCTCCCATTCCCCCTGTTTAGTGACTGGAGCAGATTGACCATTTTTGAGTCATGTATCTTTCTAATATTGTTCCATTACGATTGCCCCTTTCCAATCTGTCAGTGGATTCCTCCACTCTCCTCAATCACAAGGGCACTGCAATAATCCCTGCTCCAGTACAAATAGATATCTCACCATGGCCATCATGGGGTACTCTTGCCACCTTTTGCTGTGCACACATATACATACAAGCCACATTAATAGAAATCTGACTCACTGGTTTGTATTATGAAGAATAAAAGAGGCCGTGAGACCCTGAAAAAAGGGGGGGAAATCCATAGAGAATTTAAACTGCCATCATTTAAGAAGAGCCCAAAATGAAACCAGAGTTTGGTGAAAATATGATTTTTTTTTGTTCTGCGTTGTCATTTTTAGAATTAGAATTTGAAGAGAAAATGCTAAATCTATTCTTGCCTTTTAGCCCTAATCAATTCAAAGACTTATCAAAATAAACCAATTTTATTGAGTTTTATAATTTCATTTTTTCTAAATTAACAATGAAGCAAACACACCCTTAGACCTATTTTACCTAGCTTAAATATCAGTAGGGACATGAGGAAGGTTTCTCACTGCACATTCAGTTTAATCTTTCCCCAAAATGTTTGTTTACAGCGAAGTGACATCAATGCTGCAAAATTCAATACTTTATGTATCCATCACAGCACCAAGCACTGAGATTCTAATGAAAGGGCGTCGACCTGAAACAAAACCTTTGTTTCTCTCTCCATAGATGCTGCCTGACCTGCTGAGGATTTCCAGCATTTTCTGTTTTTATTACAGCAACAAGCATCTTTTGGTATTGTATGGATTACATATGAAATAAATCTGAACCTAAATCTGGGCTAAGTCATATTGTCAGATAATTGAGGTAGTCATGCATCTGCGTCTGGTTCTGGGTGAAAGGCAGCAATGCAGCCACAACATGGGCTGAATTTTCATTCTGGGATCAGGAACCAAGCGCCCGGATCTCAACCCTGTGTGTCAGCGATGCAGCATAATTTTCAAAATGTCAGCTACTAATGGCCCAGAGCCACATTCGGTGTCCAACTAGGGGCATCGGTGTAGTTTGGAGGCAGGATCCAAGCACAGAAGTATAATTTAAAAGACAACTGGCAGCCTTGTGACTTGCCATTGCCTTTAGAAATGGATGAGTAGGGAGAGCAAAGTGCCGGCGGTGGTTTTGAGCAGCAGTCATGAGATCGCCTCATGTGTTTCTGATGCCTCCCTTAAGGCCCTGATCTAGCTATGCAGACTGGAGAGAGCTGCAACTCTTTTCATCACCTGGAAGAAGCACTCCAGTAAGCCAGACCAAGTAGGCGTAGCCAGAGATTGACACAGATGCCAGCAGTCTAACATTCCTCTCAAAAGTCCGTACACTCTCCTCACAATATCAAGTGTCTCAGCTCTAACCATCGCAACTCTCTGTCATCGCATGATCAACTGGGTTTAAATCTCCCTTTTTATACAACTTATTCACACCGCATTCATGAGCATTAATGGCTCCCTGCTGTGTTCCGGACAGCTATGCTCAAATGTGTCCCAGACACTCCATGTATTCCATGTTGGCCACTTGAAAATTGCGAACTGTTGTTCCCATAAACCTAATGAGCTCAACAAACAGTTGATCGGAGGCATGTGCGTTGCTGGCTCTCCCCTCCCTCCCCACCCATTTGAAAATCTAACCATGTTCCTGAGGCTTCGGGGACCCTTGATGCCTTCTGAGGATTCTCTGGAACCGCCTGCATCAGTTAGTTCCCCCATGGCGATTGAAAATTCAATTCCCCCTCCTATCCACAATGTGTGCGAACCCGAGGGAAGGAGCTCAAGGGCAGCCCAAAATTGGGCCTTGGGCCAGATCTGATTAATGCCCACTTCACTGGAGTAAAAGAGAAGCAAGATCTAATTTCTAGTCCAATGCCTTGCACCACTTCCTCTCTTCTCAGAGTGAGACAATCCATTTCATGCCACTTAATGTTAAAGTCTGGGACTTTGCAGTCTCAGTAAGCGTGTCTGTGAACAATTAGGTTGAAGCTTCCAAATTTTGAATTATAACAAAGAGATGAGAGAAGAAATTTCCCTCATTAGTCTATGCTGAAAGGACAATTATACCTCCTTGATGATTAACCGCTTTCCTCCCCCAGTTTTTGCAGCAAAGCTGTCATAACTGAAACTTGAAACCAGCTTTTTCAGGTTACTTCTGCATGGACACTTTCCAAGAGATTTTCATATTAGTTCTCCGGTATTTCTTTAATTTCATGCCAGGTGATTCCGTGTGCTGTGGTGATGTGGTACCCAAATGGTGTGAAGCACAGAATAAGATTACATTACAAAATGTATGTTTTTTTCAGAAGGCAATATTCCTTTAACTCAAGATAATGCTGATACCCACTCTTTTCATTTGTGTTGACTTTTAGGTTTGCAGTGTTTTTGGGAGATCTGCCCCATGTTAAATGAAAAAAAAAGGCTATAGGGTAGATCTTCCTCCCTGGGCACTGCTGGGGCAATGAAAGGTGCACCTGACTTACACTGAGAGGAAGAAACTGACTCCATTTTTAATCCTCCGTATTTGCTTGGCCTTGGGTGGTTTAAAAAAAATCTTTCATGGGGTGTGACCGTTGCTCGCAAGGCCAGCATTTGTTGACCATCCTTAATTGCCCTTGATAATATTCTTGGACAAATGCAGCCTTGATCTCGAGAGCAGTCACTCTGACCTCACCTCTGGAGTTCAGTTCTTTTGTTCCATGTTTGGACCAAGGCTGTAACCAGGTCAGGAAGCAAGTGGCCTGGTGGAACCCAAACCGAGTGTCAGTGAGCACTGCTTAGAAATTTCAGCTTGGTAGCACTGTCAATGACATCTTCTACCCTCTGCTGATGATTGAGAGAAGACTGATGGGGCCTTAACTGACCAAATTAGATTTGATTGTGTTTTGTGAACAGGACATACCTGGGCAATTCTCCACATTGTTGGGTAGTTGCCAATGGTGTATGATGTGCCTGCATGCCGTTATAATGTAAAGGTTCTCGGCAGAGCAAAGGTTAACATAGGACTGGAGAACAGCACCGCCCACAGTATGATGTACAGAGTCACATGGTAATAGACCGAGAGAACAGTCTAGAGAGAACATTCTGGAATCAGCCTGCATGGAGGTAACAGTTCCATGCATGACAATAGCGCTGGGATCTGTAAATAGTTAAAGATTAACAATAAATAGCTCATGCTTAAAGATACAAGTCTAAAGATCTCATCATTGAGACACCACTGTGCACCATATTACAGCAGCCAGTATTGTAGCTGTACTGGAACATGTAGACCTTGGAGAGGGGCTAGTTTGGGAGCATAAATTTTCAGCACTACATCTGGGATGGTGTCAGGTTCTGTGGTAATTCCTGTATCCAGTGCCTTCCGCTATTTCTTGACATCACATGGAGTGAATCGAATTGGCTGAAGACTGTCATTTGTGATGGTGGGGAACCTCAGGAGGAGGCTGAAATGCTTCATTCACTCAGCATCTCTGTCTGAAGATGGTTGCAAAGGTGAAGGCCCTCCACCGTACTCCCCCTCTCCATCATCCCCCACCACCCAACCCCCCACCACTCCCCCACCAGATGATGCTGTGCACCCAAATACATGGCAGGAAATCAGAAAGCATCAGCCTGAAGTTCTTAACAGATTCTGATCTACCTGGGGAGACTAGGGTGCGGGTGGGTTCAAAAGTACAATTTACTAATGTTCTGCTGAGTCTCTGGCCTGTCCTTAGAAATGCCGCAGACCCTCCTGTCTATGGCAGCCCAGAGTCAGACCCTTGCAGTGGGTATTTTCAGGTCCATCCGCACTGGGCCATCCAACGATCACCCTCAGTTTGGCTGTGAATAGGTCCTCTCACCTCATTTAAAAAGAGCTGGGTCTGTGCCTACTGCAGGTTTGGCCCAGTTCCCATGGTGGGGAAAAACCCACAAAATTATGGGATAGAGCAACGGACAAACAGACCTGGCAGAGTTCTGTCCATTTCTCCTCTTTTCTGCACCTAGAGAATGTAGATTCCTCAGGGAAATGTGAAATCGCCCTCATAATTGTATCACTGCTTTATGGGAGTTTATGTATGTATGAGTTTATGTGCAGTAACCAAGTGAAGGTGATCATAATGCATTATGTATTATGCATTATGATCACTTTCAATTGGTTATTGCACAGCTGGAAGTAGCCAGTTCAATGGAGTACACACATTCACCAGGCCCAGGCTCCCAACAGCTTTATCCTGATTGCTATGCAAACAGCAAGATCCAAACTCCAATTCTTTGACGATGTTTTCAAATAGAATTGAGGAAAGATTACATGACCAGCAAAGAAGATATGCGAGATGGACGTTGTTTTGTACCTTACTTTTTACAGAAAATTGCTAGGGGATATAGCAGTCCATAAAAACAAACTGTTCAATCAGACGATTAGATGGTAATTTTAACTTGCAGGAGTGACTGGGTTTGGGAATGGAGGTGGAGGGGTTACAAACATGAAAATTATCAGCATGTCAGAATGCTGGTTCCAACCTGCCAACTTCTGCACTTAAGTGGAATGCTTTTGACTGCATCCGAGCTGTCCCCTCAGGAGCTCATTCCGATATGTTAAAAGCTCATTAAAAATGATTTTAACATGGATTTTTGTGATCCATGCATACTGTCTCCTGGGCTTACTGGAACTTGCCAGTGAAAGCAAGGTGAAAATACAATAGCAACTGAGGGAGCTGCTGCAATGACAGGGTAAAATTTCGCTAAGTTCTGTACCCGCACAGCAGCCTTCTTGCCGAAATGTATGAAAGACCTTTGCTCATGATACTTGTTCTGGGAGTTTAACTCCACTATTTTCCAGGTGACTTTCAATCTTTCGAAGGCTTGTGAGCCTGATCTCCACTTTGCAGGTGTGATTTATCAGACTAGCATGGTTGCTGCTTGTGCTTGAATTATGAGGACCAAGATGACCAGCAACAGCACCAGAAGAATGAACAATAGCACTATAAGGAGCAGCCTTCCAACAGACTCGGCACTGCACCGGGGAGAGGGAATGAACAGGGAGGTGTAGCTCACAGGAAGCAATACTTGCGTCACAGGGTGCCCTGGCAGGGGACCAGCTTCCTGGACACATCGGAACACTAATGGTTCAGGGGGCTCAAGACCTCGAGTCAGGTGGGGGAAGACATTCGCAGCCTGCTGGAACAAGACCTGCTGCTAAGTGGATCTGGTGACCACGCTTTACCATCACCCTCAACTTCTTTGCCTCTGGCTCCGTTTGCTGGAGATAGTTGCAGAATCTCACAGTTGGCAACCAACAAATAAAAGTGATGTCATTCCATGTTCAATCGTGATGTGTGAGCCCCTTGATGAAAGCCCAATTATCTGCCTTACCAGTCCCACCAAAGTGTGAGTATCTGAGCTGGCAGATGGCCTGCATGTGCCCTGTGAAGGTGCACCCTCAGAGTGAGTGACTGAGAAGTCATTGTTGTCCTCTTGGATCATATCTTGTGGGATGCTTGGAAGTCCTGTGGAAGACTAATGACCTGAATTAAAACTGTCTGAGTAAGAATGTTTTAATGGATCATTATGCACTATGATCATACTTTACTGGATGCTGACATTGTCCATAATAACGAGTGTTGTATGTCATGTGGCTGCGTGATTTTCTGTCACCAGGTAGCGAGAAGGCTTCCCATCTTCGATGGAGAATCAAGCCAAGATGCCAACCACCCCATTTGCAGCTACTCTCTGTGAGATTATAGGAGGACTATCTCTGTATCTCTCTCTCTCTGCTGTTATGTGCTCTCTTCCCTTGTGAGGAGAGAAAGAAGAGACCTATGAGTGAGAAGAATGTACTGTGTTGAATGGATGACGTGATGACCTTGAACCGGGAAGTATACAGTAAGAAAAATTTGTACTTTCTTTAAAATGTCTAGAGAATCTGTAATTGCTTTTAAGAAGGCTTGAAGGGGACTTTTAAGAGTTTGCATCAATTGTAAAGGGATCAATTGCAATATTCTTGGATAACAAGAAATACTGGTCCATGTAATTGGGGTCCTTTGACCTGGAAGTAGTACCAACAGGAAGGAAATTAAGATATAGGCATTGTGCGGCTATAGACAAAGAAGCTCTAGCTTCTTATCAAGGAACTGTGAATGTAATTCAGTTAAAAGGGAAAAGAAAGCTGAAGACAAAGTTAGAGCAGGTATTGTGAATTGGGCAATTCCACTGCTATACTTCAGTTTTGTCAGAGCTGACTAGAATGTTTAATGAGGTTTATTAAAAGAATTAGTTAAAGGAGCTCCTGGGGAATTTGTGCTATTAAGACTGTCAGGAAACTAGGTAAGGAGGTTCTGGAAAAGCATGCCATTTGGGTAACTATGTCTCCAGGGAATTTGGAAGGAGCATCGTTCCTGTAAGAAGTGACTCAAGGGCCCAAACCAATTGAGTGAGAAAAGTGAGAGATCCAATATACTGGCTGAGTTGGAAACACTGTGAAATTGCATGTGGTGTTATATTTGTGCAGCGTGTGATGTGAATGTTTGTATTCTTATGACTTAGTCTTTGTTGTATCTGCTGTTCCATGTGTAATTTATAGTTTATGTTGAGCTTAATTTGCTTTTTAATTTCCTGTTTTGCCAGGGCCACTCAATACAAGCTGAACCCATTACAGCACTGGTTCAAATATGGATAAAAGAGCTGAACTTCAGATGTGAAGTGAGAGTGACTACCATTGACATCAAGGCTACATTTGACTGAGTGCGGCATCAAGGAGCTCTGGCAAAACTGGAGTCAATGGGAATCGGGGAAAATTCTCCGTTGGTTGGAGTCATATGTAGCAGAAAGGAAGATGACTGTGGTTATTGTGGTCAGTCACCTCAGCTCCAGGATATCACTACAGGAGTTCCTCAGGGTTGTGTCCTAGGCCCAACCATCTTAATCAATGACTTTCCTTCCATCATAAGGTCAAAAGTGGGGATGTTCGCTGATGATAGCGCAATGTTCAACCCCATTTGTGACTCTGCAGGTACTGAAGCTGTCCAGGTCCAAATGCAGCAACACCTGGACAACCTCCAGGTTTGGGCTGACAAGTGGCAAGTAACACACACACCACACAAGTGCCAGGCAATGACCATCTCCAACAAGAGATTCAATATCATTACCATCACTGAATCCCCCACTTTCAACACCCTGGAGGTTAACATTGACTAGATACTGAACTGGACTAGCCATTTAAATACTGTGGCTACAACAGCAGGTCAGAGGCTGGAAATCCCGTGGTGAGTAGCTCACCTCCTGACTCCCCAAAGCCTGTCCACAATCTACAAGGTACAAGTTGGGAGTGTGATGGAATATTCCCCACTTGCCTGGATGAGTGCAGCTTCAACAACAATCAAGAAGCTTGACACCATCCAGGACAAAGCAGCCCGCTTGATTGGCGCCACATCCACAAACATTCATTTCCTCCACCATTGACACACAGCAGCAGCAGTGTGTACCATCTACAAGGTGCACTGAAGAAGCACCTCAAGACTCCTTAGACAGCACCTTCCAAACCCACAACCGCTACCATCTATAAGGACAAGGGCAGAAGATACATGGAAACACTGCCACCTGGAAGTTCCCTCCAAGCCACTCACCACCCTGACTTGGAAATATATCGCCATTCCTTCACTGTCACTTGGTCAAAATCCTGGAGCTCCCTTCCTAACAGTACTGTGGGTGTACCTACACCACATGGACTGCAACAATTCAAGGAGGCAGCTCCCCACCACCTTCTCAAGGGCATCTAGGGATGGGCAATAAATGCTGGCCTAGCCAGTGAAGCCCACATTCCTTGAATGAATGAAAAAAAAATGTTTAATTCACATTGGTTCTGATTCGTGTTAATGTTAGTTACAAAAAGTGAAATCTATTTGGTAATTTCTTCATTTGGTCATTGTTTGGTATATCTGGTTATTTTAGTTTATGGTTCCCCAATGAAGAATGACAACATCTTTTGAGAATATGTCATTACATTAAGCTGAGAGTGAGTGTTAGTGGTGATCAGACACATGGGGATGTGACCAAGTGCATGGGCAAGAGAGGGACTGGCGTAACTGGTGTGAGCAGTGATGTGCTAGAGTAGACTTGAGAAGGCAGAGTGAGAGCAGGTTGGCATGATACACAAATCAGGATGTAGTTGTGTGGCAGTGCACTCACCTTTCTTGCCATGACTAAGTTTTGGCACTGAATCAAGGATTGTGGCATCACACTCCCACTGCCAACCTCCCCCAATGCCTCCAGGCACCCTTTTTCTATATCACTGGCAGGATTCTTCTTCCTAACATGAGGAAACCGTATCTCCCTGGTGACCCTTAATGGTCCCAAGCATCACATCCCTGGTGGCATCACGAAACAAAGTGCATACTTGGAACACTGGGTCTCCATTCTGATAGTTCTTTTGTTCCCTCACCTCCAGAATCCATCAAATGGTATTTTTGCAGTGTCCCTTTAAGTACTGGGGATGAAATCAACTTCTACTGTTTGTCATCACACCCACTTCATTGAGTTGGTTGTGTAACCCAATAGTCAGATGCAAATTTAGTGAATGTGTTAAAAAGCCATTGATAAACACGCTTCAATTACTTGCACATTTCCCACCTACCACTGAAGCCCACTCCTCCCCCAGAATGTCATGTTCCGATCCCTGTAGAGACCTTTCAACAAGAGATGAATTTCTAGCAACTGACAGAGAGAACCAAAGGACAAGGTTCCATGTTTTAACACTTTTACTGTAACAAACAAACTAAAATCAACTTGATGAAACATGAATTAACAGGTGATTAATGCATCAAGTTAAAGAAAAAGGTAAGTTTCACATTCACTAAATAATGCAACCAAAGAAAAGTCATAGGGACTCGAAATGTTAACTCTGTTTCTCTTTCCATAAATGCTACTAGACCTGCTGAGTTTTTCCAGCATTTTCTGCTCCCCAGTGAAGGTTCACTCTTTCCTGCCATGCCAGGTCAGAACTTCCAGTGCCCTTTGATAATCGTTCCACTCAGCCCGAGTTTTCCCCACTACGATTACCACAAAGAAGGCACACTTTGGTGATTCTTCATTCCTTAGGTCTTCTCAAGCCCAATCTGTTCTATTATCTTTCTTTAGAATGGAAACCATACTCTCCCGGCATTCTGCTTGGTCATTAACACAAAATAGTTTGCCCTGTTTCTGCACAGCAGTGGCTTATAAGTCTCTGTGTTTCAAACAGGAACTCTTCTTTCCCTGTGAGATTTTGCAGGTCAGGTTGTAGACTCTTGGCCAACCCTTCTAAAATTTCAGGTTTTCAGGCTTTTGGGTGAAATTCTAATCCTTTGTGCCTCGCTAAGTCTTTTAACTGTTTGAGGGACAGAATTTTTAAATCCTCGAAAGTAATGTCACCTTCTCCTAAGAAAGTACTGGCATCAAATGTACTACACTTTAGTAGTACAAGCTCAAGAAAGCCTTTTTGCAGTTTTTAAAAAATTGGGTTGAAAGGAACAATTTACTTTCCCCACTCTAATTCTTTTGTTTTGTCTGTGGAAACTATTCCTGCACCGAGCCCCCAATTTGTTATGATCCCGGACAAGCACCCATTTTGTTACGACTGGTCCTTGGGCAAGGCCCCCCCAATTTATGATCCCAGATGAGATACCCCAAGTTGTTAACCTCCTGAACAGGACACCAATGTTGTTACGCTTCAGGGTGAGGCAGGATGATTTGGCTCCCCTTCCTTATTCAACCCCCTTGGTTGGTCGCAACAAGGTTAATTTAAAGGGGATTGACAGAAGGGGAGACAGCTCAATTCTCCTCACCTGGGAGCATAGCAAAGTTGGGGTCCTGTTCGGGAAGTTAACAATTTGGGGTATCTCGTCCAGGATCATAACAAATTGGGGGAATTCACCCGGGGGCCAGTTATAACAATGGTAACCCTCCACCAGAATGTTGATAGTGGGGGATTCAGCCCAAACCTGGATATTGTCCAGGTCTTGTTGCTTTTGGACATGGACTACTTCAGTTTCTGAGGATTTGTGAGTGGTGTTGTACATTGTGCAATCATCAGCGAACATCCCCACTTCTAACCTTATGATGGAAGGAAGGTCATTGATGAAGAGTTGAAGGTGGCTGGGCCCAGGCCTGGAATTGAGATGATTGACCTCCAACAACAACAACCATCTTGCTTTGTGCTAGGTATGACTTTAGCCAGTGGGGAGTTTTCCCCCTGACTCCAGTTTTGCTTGGGCTCCTTGATGTTAAGAGCAGTCACTCTCACCTCACCTCTGGAGTTCAGCTCTTTTGTCCATGGTTTGGACCAAGGCTATAGTGAGGTCATTTCTGGAGGCTTAAAATTAGAGGGTTTTTTGGGTAGTTAAAATTAGCTTAGATGCCATTGAAAATTGCTGCCATTGTCATCTTCTTACTGAAGCAAATGTTGGAGATGGATTAAGTAAAGATAATCTTCTAGGATTTATGGATATTATTACCTATGACTAATTTCTCATCAATGTCATTATATTTGACAGGGCTTGGCTGATCTAAATCTGTTGCTCAAAGTAAACTAAAATATTTCAACATTAAGTAGGGGAAGAGAAGCTTAAGTTAAGGTTTTAACAAAGGTTATATTCCTCAGTGACCAAATAGATAAAGGCGCTGCCAAATATCAAAGCATACAGCCCATAGGTCCTTACGTGCAAACTTTGATCTTTGTGGAGTTAGCTAGCAGTAGTTGAGGTGGCTCATCTGGCTTCAATATAAATGGGTAGATGAGGTAGAGAGTGGGTGAAGATTAGGTCAGATTCACACTAGCGATTCCTAATGTAGGGCATGCATATGTGTGTGTGGATGTTGGATGGAAACAAGCTCAGCTGTTACATTTCCTATATTGAATTGTCTTCAGTAACCAAGGTCACAGACAAACTACTGATTCCTATGTGAATCATACCCTAATAAGAGCCAGTGCCTTAAAGAGGCAGAGGAGGAGTGAACAATTGGGAAAAGTTAAAAGGCTCATTTTGTGATTTTACATTATGTTAAAACAATGGCCCGGATCTTCCAAGGTGCGGCAATCATCATCGGATTGTTGCGCCGCTTGATGCAGAATGCAGCATCCCTCAGAAAACTCTACTGGATCGTGTTGTGTTGGGGGAAGACAGGATACACACCCTTTTTACAGCACTAGTTGCTGTATTGTAAGTTTAAAGGTCCAGGGTGGGTGAATGAACATGGTGAATGGATGGGTGGATAAATGAGTGAATAAGTGAATAAGTGGGGTGGCAGGGTGTGTAGATGGGTGAATAAGTAGGTTAGTGGCTAGGGTGTGTGAGCTGGTAGGTTGTTGAGGTGGTAGATGGGTAAGACCTCAGACCAAATGAAAGAGATTCAAAAAGAATACTATGGCAGAATACCTACATCTCAGTGTGGACGCCTGAATGTACAGTAAAAACAAATTGTGCTGATTCTCACTAGGAGTCTAGTCACTGGTTTCCATTTCTTTGGCAAAACATGGGAGTTATTGGCCCAGATCTTCCAGTCTCTGGATCACCGGAGAGTATGCCCAAAGATGTACATCGGGACCCTGTGGAAGCCCTGGCTCTGGTGGGTGAGGTGGCAGGTGGGTAGGTAGGTTGGGGTAGTTGGGTTGGGTCAGGAGGGGTAGGGTAGTTGTGTGATGGAGGGGTAGTTGGGCATGGTAAGGGGGATTAGGGTTGGGGGCTAATGTTGTCAGGGTGGGTAGGCAGGTCGGGTTGGGGGGGTTAGTTGGGTCAGGTTGTGTCTGCAGATAGTTGGGGGATCATGGGGGGGTAGTCAGGTGGGCGGAAGTGGTGGATGGGTGTCAGTGTGAGTGATGGAGGGTCATTTGTGTGGTTACCCAGGAATTAGATTAGGTTTTAATCTGTCTCGCACTTCCTGGATAACTATCCAGGCAAGTACATCAGAACTATCCAAAGTCCCTGACCCTGACTCATAGTTGGAGACATTTGCACAGAGTCTCAGGGAGCAGGAGAATTGCTCATCGCAAGTTGAAACTTCCCAAGCAATTCCTATGAAGGTCAGTGAGCCAGGACTTTCCACAGGGTCCCGATGTACATCTTTGGTCATACTCTCTGGTGATCCGGAGACTGGAAGATCTGGGCCAATAACTCCCATGTTTCGTCAAAGAAATTGAAACCAGTGACTAGATTCCCAGTGAGGATCAGCACAATTTGTTTTTACTGTATATTCAGACATCTACCTTGTTCTGCCTTGGTATTCTTTTTGTTTCTCTTGCATTTGGTCTGAGATTTTGTAACAATGATGGATGTGCCCACAGGTGTTATGCACGTTGTTGATATTGACTACCAAGGTCTATCTCTGGAGTATTAAACACAACAACTTTTAATGTCAGGTTGTTGAGATGTATCCACTCATCCAAAAAGAATGATGAAAAATTAACATCATGACAGCTGTGTATTCATTCCCCGATGTGTCAATCTAGAGTACATCACTGCTGGAGCACATTTTGGTGTGGCTGAAAAACATTTCAAACATTCGTTCCCCACATTGTGCAATCAGTCCAGATTGTAATGATTTGTGGAATGTAATTTATTTCAAAAGGAAAAATATTATTAGTTGCTTAGAAAAAAAAACAAATTATTACTTTTTAAATTTGAAAATGTTCTAGTTGAAGTCTGAGTTACAAGACCAAAGGCGGACCAAGGGTTTCCTGACTATCACTGTCCATTTGCCAAAATATCTCAAAATCTCCTTTGGATAGGACCTTCTGCAATGATTATACACTTGTTGAGGTACTGGGATTTCTTTACTGGAATTCATATCTCGGGCTATTCTATACCTCTTATAATCAGTCTTGGGAGAAGTAGGGAAGGCTGTTCCAGATTAATAGTACAGTAATGAGAATTACTGGGAATGTTAACATCAGCTCGATTACAAAATTATCCGGCTAAGCCTTCAGTAAGTGCAATCCATTTTCAAGTCCTGCATTTTAGCATGTTATATAATATTAATATAAAGTGTTATAATATGTAAATATTAGTGCTCTTTTATATCGCTGCACTACACACACACAGACGTCCATAGATTATGTACGTAATATAAATGTTGAACTATTTTGTACTCCAGTAAAACCTTGAGACAAGTGACTTTCAAAGTTGAAATTCAGAAGCAACAGTCCATTGACATTCTCGACAATACAGTCTCCGTTGTTGCAGTTCAAAAGGTGGAACTTTCTGCAATCAGCTCTCTGATTGCAATAGGCTAACATAAAAAATTGTTTGGCCTTGGACTTTGTAGATTGCAGGGTGGGTCAATTCCCTCAAGAATGCCATTCAGGCCAAGGTGAACTTATAAATATAAGAACAACTGTAAAAGTTAGTAAAGTATTTCTGATCCTAAATTTCTTGCTCTATGACTACTAACAGAGCCAAAAGAGTTTCACAGTTGATAGCAAAGCACCATTAAACATTGTCACTGAGAAAATACAAATCAAAATAATGAAATCTGCTCCAATATTAAAGTGCCTATATGGAAATGTAAAAGTCCAGTATTAATCAAGTATTCATCCCATTTCATGTTAGCTGTATTTAAGAAAAAGGGTCAAAGCTATTGATTTCCTGCTGTTTTTTTTCCCCCAAGGACGTGATAAATTGGCCTTTGTTCAAGGGCAGGAGCTGAGGGTTTGATAGCTGCCCACTTATGGATACCTTTCACAGATGTGCCTATTTAGACCATTTTGCTAACAGGGGGAACTGAGCAATGACCATGTTAAACAGCTTCACCTTACCAGAAAAAAACATCAGAACAGTGCTCTAGACCTTGGAGAGAGTCACTGAGCAACACTGGAGATCCATGATTTTTCACAAAACATTTGGTAGGAAATCAGTTTTATTACCAAAATATTGATGTGCAACACAACTATCAAATCTCTAATCAACATGAGCTCAGTTTTGGTCGATTACAAAGGTACTGAGCAAACTTGAGTGAACTGCAATTCCTGACCTAGATTTGTCTCGACCTTACATAAATGTTCTATCACTGTGGGCTACTGGATTGAAATGTGTGTTGATTAACAGGTTCTAGGAAATTGCATTAGTTTAACCAATCCATTTCATTTTTGGGTAAAATTCAGCCTATACTCAATGCCCTATTTGCATCACTGCCATGGAGAAATGTCACACGATGGATAGTAGGAGTGAAGCGAGTGAGATCTTTTTGGGGCTGAATCTCCATGTCACTCCTTTCATCAAGTGGGTGACTGGAGCAAGCCAGCTGTCCACCAGGTGAAGTTCCACCGAGATCTGAGCTATTCTCATGGTTAAGTCTCATTAAACTCAGAAACAATAAGCTGCCAGTTTGAAATGAGTGTTGATAATCAACTTTCGAATGTTTTAAAAAAATTCATACATGGGATTCGATCATCGTTGGAAAGGCCAGCATTTATTGCCCATCCTCATTTGACTAGGAAGATGGTGTTAGGCCACTTCCTGGATCCATTGCAGTTCAAGATGGTGGATAGAAAACCAATCTAGCTGGGTGTAGTGAGTTATGGTAGTGGAAAATCTGGTGGCTCCATCGTGAAGCAGAGTTGTCAACTGCAATTTAAAAGGGAGTTCCAGATGATTGTTGGGGAACACAGAAGGTCTGTGGGAATATTCATGTGATTCCTGGCCTCTCACAACTGTCATTTGCTTTAGTTTGGCGCAGCCAGGAACATATACTTCACTGTTCAAAATTGCATCAGGGTCCTACGTACCTCATAGGATTATGACTTGTTTATAGGCTCCCACCTTTTTTTCACCAGAGGCCTGGAAGCCCATTATTAAAAGTTAATTCTTTGTGTATAGACTTCACTGACAAGAAGATAGTGGTGAGCTGCCATGAATTGCTGTTGCCCTTGTGGTGATAGTACTCCCAGAGAGCTGTTAGATAAGGAGATACTGGATTTTGACCCTACATTGCAAGATAAGTGACAATGATTTTTGACAGGAGCGGTGACGTTTTAATTTTGGTCTCCAGCTGTGCCATTCCTGCCAAAAACAGAATGGTAGAGGGACCAACATCAGTCCCATTATCTATATTCCACCATGTGTTACTGCTTTGAAACACATAGAAAATGTAATATGACATATATACACACGCACACACCTGCACCATACATCTATCCCAAGATTTATCAGGGTTAATTTGATTATTTTAATGAAATTCTCATGCAACGGATGCAGCCGAGGAGTGAGCAGACATCTGCTGAATAGGCTAAAAGAGAGCTGTTAGCACTCATAGTATTTGATCATGTTGGCTCTAATTGTAAAGTGACATCTTAACTGACCTGACGCAAGGTCACCTGGCTCAGACTAGAGGCATTCAGAAGCTTTATTTTACACATTTATCCTGAATAATTCAGTACCTTGTATGTATTCAAAGGCAAATGGAAATAATCATTACTGTTCTGTAGGAGCAGGAAGATTCTATACTGCTTATTGTAAAATACCTGTGCCACCACCCACTCCGACCGGGAACTCTCCCAGAACATGAACATAAATGAGATGTGGCATCCAAATAGGTTTCCTTGGTTAAATACCTACAAATATGTTATTTTTCCTGCATTTGTCTTGCCAATCAACACTGTAACATTATGATGCAGCTATTTCCTTTCCAGCAAAAGATGTCTACAATTTAACTTGTCTGAAATATTTCAGAATTTAATATTTTTGGGGAACATATATAAAAGGAGTATTGACTTGACGTTGACAAGTGACTCCACTGCAAAAAAGATTTTGCTGCTTTAATAGGGTTCTTGGGAAGGAGCAAAACATTCTAATCATGTTCTGTTTTATGAAATGGCAAGAAATAGTGTCCTTGGAGGGTTAACATTACAAAATTAAACCGTTTGTTTTCTCACAGAAAATCGAATCTTGCTGGTGCCACCTCACTAGGCTTTATTGCATTGGGAACAATAAACCACTAGCAAGTCTCAATAGAGTCCAATTTGTATTTTATCAGTGCAGCAAACTTGTTCCCAATGCACATGGTGGGAAATAAACTGCTGCACTATTTATGATGTCTGTCTGCAGTTGCTCACTCAGTTGGAAAAGAGCTGTGGACAGTTTGTGTGCTTGAGGGAAATTTTGAGAACAAGTCTTTTTACAGTTTTGAATATGATATATTCACATACATAAGTAATACATTGTCAATAAGATGCCAACATATGGAGCAGTGGAACGATTTCTATTACAATATAACACACTATTATACATTTCATTGATGGCCCATTGAGATAGTACTTCTCAACTCCAAGATGCTTGATTATCTCCACTATTATTCTATTACAATATTAAGCTTTGTTGCTTATCACTGTCTCACTAGTGTCACTGAATTACATTACCATTAGTGTTTCCATTTTCTTCGATCACCATATCTTTGATAGCACTTCTGAACATTGTTGCTAACCAAAACATCTATTGATAATGAAAGGTTTTCCTCATGTAATTTTGTAAGGATTAAACAACTGAAGTACTTTTTCTTGCTCTTTGTGACCAAACATGTAGGCACAGGCAATTCTAAGGGATTCTAACTGTCTTTGTCAACACTAAGCTTTTATTTTGTTTGGACTTGGATATGTTTCAGTAGTTTGAATACATTTTCTGCATCCTTAGAAGCCACGTGAATATGCTTTTGAAACAAAAACAGACGGTGCTGGAAAAACTCAGGTCTGGCAGTATCTGTGGAGAGAGAAAGAGTTAACATTTCAAGTCCAACATGAATCCGAAGAAGAGTCATATTGGACTCGATGTTAACTCTATTTCTTTCTCCACAGATACTGCCAGACCTGTATGTTTTCCCAGCACTTTCTATTTTTATTTCAGATCTCCAGCATCCACTGTATTTTGCTTTTATTTTAATGAATACAACTTTTAGTTTGGTTTTAGGCCCTCCTGCATTATCTTTTTCGAGGGGCATGATTTCTGAGGGATGTCAAGGATCATGAGGTTTAATTGGTCTTTGGTGGTTTCGAGATATGCAAGATGGTGAATTAGCATGCCCCATTTTCTCTTCCATTGAGGCCAATTGGTCTGCCGATTCACTTTCACCCACTTTACAAAACTGCTGACAAGCAATTTTACACCCAGAACCTAGCAAAATTCTTACAAATGAGGGGAAGAAATTCAAAATCAAATTTCCTTGATCATAAAACGAGTGCATTCATGACTAATTTAGCAGTGGTATGGCCATGGAAGATCTGTGTGTATTTGGGCCAATTTGTCATGGTCTCTCTTTAGGCACCCTGTGCAGCTGTCTTAAATAGGCCCAGGCCTCATTTCTACAGGATAATGAGGGGTTAGTGATCAATTCAAAAACCTGTTTGTGAAACTCATCAATATTTGTTACAGCATGCGCGGATTACAGTTGTGTGGTGGCCTAACCGTAGTGATCCTTAGAGGAGACTGTGTAGAAAGAGAAAAAGTAATTAAAACAAAAAATATTTGCGCACCAGGAAGCGGGGACAAGGAGTGCTCCTCTCAGCTCCACATTGTTGATGTGGGTCACTAGTGCACCCCCTCCTGTTCTCCATCCCCACTTTCAAGGACTTATCCAAGAGCTGCTGCAGGTGAGGCAAGAGGCCTATGTTTGACCTTGCCACCTGGGTGAGGTGCCTCTGGAGACATGGTAGTTGTGGGGGAGTTCAGCCTAATTATTACAACATAGCCAAAGCCCAACTTCTGCTGAGCTTTGTTCTGCACAGTTCAGACATCTTTTAGGCATTGTTAAAAAAGCGCCATGATTAATTTATTCCTTCTGTAGTGGAGAAATTGGTCTTGGGCAGAAATGTAGAGCGGATGATATCAAATTTGACTTGAGGCCCAGGGAAAAAAAGATAAGGCAGGATGTAAAAAACAGGCAGGATGTGAAAACAGGCTGCCGATTCGCTCTTCACTTTTTGTGAAAGAATATCTTCTCCCTAGTGCTTTGCGTCCAGTTTCCCTTCTTAAGTGGTTTCTCTATGATGAAAAGTTGCATAATATTTATGAATTGGGACAACTAAAATTAGGAGTCAAATTTTTTCCACATCAGGTTTGAACCTACTGCTAGTACTGACACTTCACTGCACTATGGCCAGTGTACAGACGGTATAGATTTTCTGCCAGAGGTAACCATTTGTCTGTCAGGACTACATAAGTAATGACAGGCGTGCGTGGTTAGGCCATACCTTGTGCGTTTACATGATGACCCTTACTCCCTGCAGTCACTTTAATATTAATAACTAGGAGTATATATCTGCACTAAACGTTTGTTTGAAATAAAACTATCTGTCAGCTTTGCTCGGTTCGGAAAAATGTAAGTTTGAACTTGTACTTTCTAGGACTTTGTAAGTATTGCATAAAATGTAGAAAACAATTTTGTAATTGAGTGTTACGGATGAGTTCAAAAACCCATTGCAATCCTATACGTTACTTTCATTTTAAAAAAACACCAATAGAACTAAAGATGTTTAGGCAAGAATCCACCAGTATAAGGTATTGCTATAAAAAGGGCTTAAAATATATTTTCACCGGAAAGTGGCCTTGTAAAGGGGTACCTCTTATTTAATGGAAATTCTGCAGCTGCTCATGTCTCTAAGGTTGGTGACACACTCTCTGATGTAACAGTTTGATCAGGCAAAGGCGGGGAAATCATCAAGAATTTAAAAACATCAAAAATTAAAAAATGTAAAATGTAAACTAGAAAAAAGTTATACGTTTGGAAATTAAATGAATGAGAGTTAAAAGGCGGTAGGAAATTGCAAAGTTCAAATAATGGGTGGAATTGTCCCAGATTTGCACTAAGTGTGGTAGCAGCTGTGAAAAATGTTGTTTTAACCGCCGGCCGCAATGGCGGTTTTTCGTGTCATATCGTCCTATTCCCAGCGGGTCTCGCTTCATTAATTATGCATTCACGGGAAACACTCTGGGTTGCTGGTGAGCGGGCTCAGTTGTGCCTGGCATGCCGTGACCTCAGCGCTTCCTCACTCCGGGCGCCATATTTAAAGTGCACCAGAGCGCAGGCCTACTTCATGTCTTCAGACCAGGACTGCTCCAGGCAACAGATGGTCCTGAAACCAAAGAAGGTGGCAGTCCTCAAATTTAGTGACGTCTCTCTGAAGCGCCTGCTGGACGCAGGGGAAGGCTGCCATGATGTCCTCTACCCCCACTCTGGCCCCAGGAGCCCACCAAAGTCACCAATCTGACCTACAAGGCAGTGACAGCAGCGGTGCCACCAGACCACAGAGGAAGTTGGTCATTCAGTGCAGGAAGAGGATGAATTCTCTCATCTGTTCAGCCAGGGTAAGTCAACCACCTCATCACTCTCAAGTCTCACACTCTCAAACCCATCACGCGTCCACAGGGATCTCACACCTCAAGGGACAACACCACTAACTCTCTCACAAACCCTCACACCTCCATCAGGCTCATATCCTCTGGAGCTCATGTCCTCATCCCCATCCATGGCTCCTCTCACCACACAAACATTCCACGCAGTGCCATTTGCCCTGCTCACATTCTCTCCATCCGTTTCCAAGCAGGAGAAGCTGGCTCACAACAGTAGGAAGTGGCCCACATTAAGCCCCTCACTCACTTTGAGGAGTGTGCCATCACGCTGACTGGTGAGGATGTGGACCCTGCATGTGGTAATGGGGAGTTCGGTGGTGAACACTCATTTGAGGATCCTGCCCCACATTATCCCTCTTTCAACATAACTGTGAGTGCTCTCTCTCCTGTTTTTGACTCTACTGCCATGCACTAATTATCTCCACTTTGATTCACAGGGATCTCTGCCAAGTGACTGACACCCTCAGCCAGCCAATCCCTCGGCTCCATCCAGGCCCTCACCTGCAGCCTCCTCCATTGGAGAGCTGGAAAAAGCAGTCTGGAAGACCCATCACTCAACACTTGCCCACAGCCTGCACCAGTGCAGAGACAGATACCTAGATAGGACCTAGATCTAGAGCAGGCTTGGATACAGAATCTGGTGGTCACCACACAGACGTGCCGCAGCAGGAGGAGGCAGGTTCAGCCGAGCTCCCTGGCACTTGGAGGGCTGTTGGGGAAGAGGCAGCTGTGAGGTCCGAGTCATGACGAGCCTCTGGATTCAGCCTTCTAACTCATTGTGAAGAAAGTGTGGGAACATCATGCAGAGCTGTCAGAAGCCCTCAACAGAGTAGCATGCGAGTCGGAAGAGTGCGTCTCCCTGCTCTCTGATGCAGTCATGCCCACGTGTGTGTTCATGGTGGTCCCCATGTGAAGGATGGCGGATACCATGGAGACCCTGGTCCAGCAGAATGTGGAGATGCACACTGACCTGCACTCCATCGCAGTAACCATGGATGAATTCCTGCAGTGGTAACAGGAGAAGGAAACGGGGCACCTCAACATCCTTCCATGTGCTCCTTCCCTTCAAGGCATTAGGCTGGGGCACTCGGGTATCCGATGGGAGCCGGTGTGGCAGCTGGACACCCCTAGCTCATCCACTCAAGAATCTCAGAGGTTGTCCACTCCCTCCAAGTCCCCTTTGTTGGTGATCCCCTCAACCCCGTCCCCTGTCACCGCAGAGGGAGCAGCTGGCTCACAGGGGGACAGCCAAAGCAAGCCGGGGCCCTCAAGGCCTCGGCTCTCTAGAGGACACACACTGAAGTCTTCAAAGGCAACAGGGTCAGCTATTGCCCAGGCTGTCTCCATCCCTGCTGCGGATGTCAGGGCAGCACCTAGAAGAAGTGGTAGGCCTAGAAAAGTTAAGAAATTCTGATCACAAATGGTTGCATGGGTGAATACATTTTGTCACTTTATAATCTGAAAGAGTATTCACTTTCACTGAGTAATGTGTAATGTTGGTTTTCAGCTTTATTGACAGGCTTCGCGAGTCCTATCGCTGCATCCACCCCCGACCGCACTAGCAGTTCGGCTACATCCAACTGGACCATGAGTGACTCTGGTGAGAGAAGTGTGTGTGCGTGCATGCGGCCATCCAACTCCCCACTGTCGCTTGCCGACCAGATCCCTTGTTTTTCCAGGATGTCCAGGTGAACGTGCATGTTCCCTACCTTCCTGAGAATCCAACCCCCATCCAGATTGACCTTCCCAGCCTCCTCCTTCCCAACCCCAGGACCCGTGGCTGCCTCCAAGTCCCCACCAACCACCCTCGCTATCCTGTCTACTATTACCGATGCACCCTCCTGGCTCCATCTGTCCCCTCTCACACTCACCCATTCCCTCCTACTACACTCACCTTCAGTTTGCTCCCCAAGAGGCAGCCATGACTCCACAGACCCCTCCCTTGCGTGTCTCCTGGACATAAGCCCTCTTACTCCTTCATCCACCCTTACTTCTTCCTCCCCCCTTACTCCCTCCTCCTCCTAGACACCTTCCCCCTCCGACCCCCCCCTCTGACCCCCCTGGACACCACCCCTCTGAATTCCCTCCCTTACACCTTCCTCCCCCCTTACATCTACCTCCCCACTTGCTGCATTCTCCCCCCTTACAGCGTCCTCCCCCAGTACGTCATCATCCCCCTCCCAACCTCAATCCCCCCGACACATTCACCCCCTCTGCCCACCTCACCCCCCACCCCCCCCCCCCCCCCCCCCCCCCCCCCCCCCACCACCACCACCTGTTATACCTTCCTTTCCTGGTCAAACCTAGATCTTCCTCTCCACCCCCCTCGTTGATTATCCGTAGCAGCCCATGGGCAAGACCATGATGAACTGAAACACCAATGGAGACCTCTCATCATCTGTGAGCTGCTTTGTGGTGGAGCTGTGTCCATGAGAACCCAACCAGCATGCAATACATGTGTTCTTCCAGGGTCCAGTAGCTGTAGGTCTCCAGCGCCATCTCCTCGGATGTCCACGATCTGAGCAATGCCTTCATTGGTAAGTCCCAACTTCTGTATGTCACACTTGTCCAGATGTGTTCCGGGCCAGCGTGTTTTCCCGCTGGTGTGTTTTCCCACTGGCATAATGGTAAATTGGGTGCAGGGGCACAATTCCAGTTGGGCTTTACTTTGCATCCCATTACCGGGAAGCCAATCGGGTTCATGCCAGCCTCCTGTGGGATTCACATTCTGTCCTGGCAGACACCTGCGCTTTCGAGCTGATGTGAAACTGGTTTCTGCCCCTCACGTCAAACTCTCCCCCCACTACTGCCCACCATGATGCCCGATACCAACGGGACTGGACGATTCCACCCAATGTGTATGAAGCTTAGAAGTTGCCTCTCCTGACAGCTCAGCAAGTTTATCCAGTGAGTACCTGAACCATAGAGACCAGCACAATTGAGGAAGAATGCTCAAACTGTGCTGAATTAGCTGTTCTTAATCAAAGTGTCAGCCATGTCTCAGTTGGTTGCAATCTGAGCCATGAGGTTGTGGGTTCAAGTCACATTCAACTTGAAAACATAATTCCAGTCTGACACCCCAGTTCAGTACGGTGGGAGTGTTAAACTGTCTGAGTGCTGTCTTTTAGAGGAGATGTTAAACCAAGGCCTATTTGCATTGTCACTTTAAGGTAAAAGATCTCCCGGAACTATTTCAATGAGGAGTGGGAGCTATCCCCGATTTCCTGCCAACATTTATGACCGCACAAAAAGATCAGATTACATAGCCGATATCACCTTGCAGTTTTGGGAGCTAGCTGTGCGCAAAGTTGCTGCCTTGTTTCCTACATTATAACTGCGACAACACTTCAAAAGTACACTGGAAAGTGCTTTGGAATGTCCTGGGGTCATAAAAAGCGCCATATAAATGCATTAAAAAAAAGCAAATGATAGATATGCTACAGTTGAGCATAATGCCAGTTTTAGTGAAGAAAAGGAAATGACAACCTCTGCTGGAGGTGTGCATGCACGGACATTGGGTGAGAACAGGTGGTGTTATGTGATGTCAAGCAATGTTACCTCATGGCTGAATACTCTGCTCATGCCACATGACTAATAAAGTGAAGTAGTAGTGACCTATACCCCAGCAGGATTCAATGCTTTCAGGTTATGAGGAGGAGGGAGAAAGGTAACGAGAACATTTTTTTTTATATATAAACCTCAAGAAATTTGTTCTTAACTAATACTCGTGTTATGTTACTGATTTACAATTATTTATTAATAGTCATTTGAACAAGCTTGAGGAGTTAAAGTTTAAAATCTTAAGAATCAAAGCGTAAAAAAAAAGTGCAGTTAATACCCGTTCCAGACTAAAGTGTCTGGCAAATTAATTTTCTCGAAAATACCAAATGAGAAACATGAAAATTTAAGTAAATAAACTGTGCTATCAGATGAGTCATCCAGAATTTTGTTTACCTGGTCTCCAAAATTAGTCGTGTCCGTGTCTAATTATTTCTCTGAGCTCTATTGTGTACTTGAAATGTATATCAAATTAATTTCCTTTTAAGATGGTACTGGGCAATATTAACTTGCAATGTTTGATATGTTTGCTTGAAATTCCTTTATTCATTATTTTAAACATATTTATTTTGCGGGCTAATATATCATCAGTTACATTAGTCAGAAAATAAGACTGATGCGAATTTTTCAATGTTTGAAAGTCACACATAAGTTATTGACCATAGGGGATGAAATTAGTTCCTGTGCATTAAATGCAAAGCTGCTGATAGTGAATTGACATTCCATTTTACACCCTGCCCAATTTTCTTGCAATTGATGAAAAAGAAGATCATGCAGGGTATAACAGGTTGCCAGTTCACCATCACCCATTATATGTTGCATCCCAAGAACCAATTTCACTCCCAAAGTGTAGGTTTCTAATCTTTAATTTGCCCTAAGTTACTCCAGTTCGACATTTACTGCTGGTTCCATGGTACGATACTTCATACAAGGGACACTACCTTGGCCATAGAAGCCTGAATCCTGTTCCAAGCATTCTCCCCTCTCTTGGTTGCTTGTGGTGTTCCACAATGCACAATCCAGATACCCTGCTCTGTTTCCCAAATTTCCTTTGCTCTCCCTTCCTATTTGTTAATTCTGTCATGTGTTCACCCATGAAATTTTGTAAGTCTACGGATGAAAGTCTTTGGATGAAATAAAAGGGAGGAAAAATGAGGGGAGGCTAGGAGTGGAAGAGGTGAAAACAAAGTTAAGAGACTGTACAGAAATGCAAAAGTTACTGTACTCTGCTCTGGTCTTTCATTTCCTTTCTAGTTCTATATATAGTCAGCTAAGGCTGACAGGCTAAAATATAGTTCAAAATAACTAGTTTGTAAAAGAAGTCACCTCTTCATATTGATGGGGAAGGCTTCAAGGATCTATTTTACCTTTTTAATCCGTGTAGAATGCAGAACTAATCAATTAGACCCCAGGGCTTTTATGACCTTTGTTGTTATAAAATATTTCAATTCTCCAGCCACAGCTAAGATTAATTCTGATACTTCTTAGCTGGCTTGCTGGGCGTGATATCTCACAGTAGCTCCGTGTTTCACCGCAGGCTGAGGAGCAGTGGCACAAGCCACCTCGCCCCACAAGCTACAATGACATTGAAGTATGAGAGGAATACATTCCTCACTCACTTGTCAACCCAGATTGTGCAAAACTGATAGCTTCTTGTGGGCATGTTAAAAAAGTCATAGAAACACTAGGGTACAGAAGGCAGCTATTTGGCTTCCCATCCAGTTGATGTTATTAACATTTAAAAAAGATACATAGACCCAGTCTCAGTGTGTTCTGACAGTGCACCTCACTGAATTGAGTTTGTAGGCCTAAGCGTGTAACTCAAAAGCATTGAATTTTGCAGTTAAAACATTTATCTTTAAGGTCTTGCACAGAGTCTTATTGCACAAAATAATTGTAGATAATAATTTACAATTTGGTCCCAAACAAAAACTGATCTTTTTCAATTGGTCACTCTTCCAGCCCTCCTTGTCCGATTAAATTGAGCCCTGCTCTCAAGCTTTGGTTCTTAAAAGGTGTGATTTATAGTTTGCTATAACTTTTTAAACTCCATTTTGTTTGTTGCTTTGCCTAGCTGTCCGCATTAACTTTGGCGTACAAGTTTTGCAATTGCATTTTTGCACTGCAGCAGTCCTTTTATACAAATACCTTTTCCCACACAATGCTGATTCAAATCACTGCTTCTTTAGCACAAATCATAGGAATTCTATTAGGAATTCCAATGAGAGTGATGGATTTGGGACAGGAAGAGGAGATTGGCAAAGGGAATAACTGCAGGAGCAAAAGCATCTCGGGCACCTGGATCTCATCCGTCCTCATTCAGGAGTGAATCCAGTCTGGGCACTCCTACATGGGAACATCCAAGTCTTCATTTTGTAAGAAATATAGTCCTAAATCTTCTGTTCTGGAATTCAAGTTTGGTGACGGGCGTGGAAATGGGCGTGATTTCTGCTGGGGCTGGGGTGCAGATGGCTGACCATGGTTGATCTTGCCAATTCATGCAGTGGGGGCAGTCCAAAGGTTGCCATCCCTGTCATTACCTCATGCGGTCAAAGGTCCAGGTGCCATATTTAAAGGATACATGGACAGCCTGCACTATCCCTTCCACCTTCGCCCTGCCACTACTCCACCTTTCTCCGCTAACTTGTGGTCATCTCACACACAACTTGCACTGCTACCACCCAGTGTCAAGCATAGGCTGGCATTTACAGATGCTCCCCAAAGATGACAATGGAACTGCAATTCACTGTTAATCATGAAGAAGTCAACCTTGCCAGCTGGACGTCACTTAAGAGCAGTCGTAAAACTGAATGTTTTGATTTCTCACAGGTGTGGAACTTAATTTGGAGGGAGAAATTAATTCCGGTAAGGAGGCCTTTTAATGAGCATGCATGACATGCTAATGCATGCAAAAGGACATCCTGACATCTGGAAACTCAACCTGCTTTTAACCTGCCTTTAAAATCCCAAGAACCTAATTCCAAAAATTCATCCCACTGTTGGGAAGCTGATTTTTGGCCTCCCTTCAAATTAACTTCCCCTGCCCACCAAGCCTCCCGCTGCTAGCGGGACCAGAAGATTCGGCCCACAGTTACAGAATTATGCCATCTTCGAGTGTCAATTTAAGGTAAAACCTACCACACAGATGGTCCTACCCATGTCTATGCTGGTTATCACTATTTAGCTTTTTTTTTAATGCAACAGGCTTCTTTTGAAAGCATTTACTATAATAATCAGTTTTCAGTCCACCGATGCATAAAACAAGTCACCGAAACAGTTGATTGGCAAAACAGAATTTGAATATTGCTAAAAAGAGGGACATGTTGCCGAAGCTTTTTATCCTGGTCTCATCAGGACAAATGCAAGAATGCAAATTTCAAAAACTCACAACAATTTATACTACAGGAGAAAAGGGCGCTGATTGGTTGGCAAGTTGGCTCTGATTGGCAGAGACATTGCCATGGAGAAAAACATAAGCTCTTGAAACCTATGAAAACCTAGAAGTGACATAGATTCATTCACAGGGATCCGTTCTTTGCAAACAAAAGGGATATGTTCAAGCCTTGCACATGTTTTGAATTACCCAGGAGCTTGGGGAGCCTATAATTCACCATTGTCTTCTCCATGGAAACATCTTTGCCAGTGTCGACTTACCGACCAATCAGCACACTTTTCTCCTGTAGTATAAATTGTTGTGATCATTTGAAATTTGGCATTCTTGTGTTGCCCTGATGGGGTGCAAGATGAAAATCTTTGGCAACATGTCTCTCTTTTCAGCAATGTTCAAGTCACAGAAACCTTGTTTGCCAGGGGAAACAAAGTGACTTTCTTGATGGAATGGAAGCATCAGCTTGAGTGAGCACAGAACCTTTCACCAGAGAGCAGGCTTTTCAAATGTGATATGCACATCAGTTCCCCTCTAAACACCACAAAGGCACACATTAATGGCAAAAAGCTTTCTTTCCATTAATGCACAGATGGTGTCAGACCACAGGAACAGATTAACACAGGTAATGCTCGACACCCTGGCAGCAGACATTGTGCTTTCATTTTGTGGCACAGCCCTGTTGTTACTTAAAAAAGCAAAACAGACTGCACCACTAGTTCCTAGGGGAGAAGGTACTCATTGCAGGTCTAGCTTAAAGTCTCAATTGAGAAAGCCCTGAATAAAAGCAAACCAGAGATACAATTAGGCCGATTCATCCACCAGAATCCTGGTGGCACATACAATTGTCATGCTCAGACATTCCAGCGTTTTGGACATATCAAGGGGAAGTTTTCATCTATAGTTCTGACAAGCTGTCTAAAACTATCTGTGTCTGATGTATTTTGTCTTTTTAAGCATACAGTGAGGGAGAACCATGCAGTAAAAAGATCAAGAGGGGACAGGCTAGCAATGTTGCTAGAAGGTTGTGGGGTTGGGGGTTGGGGGGCAAGTAAATGGTGGCATGCAGTGAGAAAGATAGGAATTTTTTTGTTAGCTCTTTAAATATTTTCTTGCATGAACAGCCCATAGGCCATTATCATATTAAACTGTCTAAATGATCAACATGGCCACACTAACCATCACATGCCTGGGAATTTATAATCAATATATTAATGCCACTCTTCGTTTTAACTTGATGGTAAAACAGGTTCCAGCTCCATGTGACATTAGAAATATTTTAAAGAGGCAGCCACACAAGGTTCAAGCCCAAGCACGAAGAAATGAAAGTGCAGGTGTGAAAGACCCAAGAAGTTGCAAGCCTTCTATTGCTGATGTTGCTCACTTCTTTCATTAAGGATATAGTTTTCAGAAATTAAGCTGTCAGCGTAAGCTACATAACATGGTTTTGAATGACATTATGTTAACATTCTTAAATATAAGTACTTGAATTACTTTATTCATCCTGTGTGCAAGATCCAGGTTTTCTGAACAGACCAGATTATCTATAGCTCTTTACCATAAGTTACAAATGAAGCCTGCTGTTTCTGCCCCTCTGCACAAACGTGAATGGCTGCAGGCAGATAAAGCAGCTTCCCAGCTGTAGTAATATAAATAATAGGTGCAGGCATGCACAGCCAGTCACTGATGAATGTTTTCTTGTGTCTCTTTCTGGTTCAGTTGTTTGTTTGCTAACTTTACATTAGGCTAATTTTACAATTTGCCTAAATCTTGGGAAAAGGTAGTCACGTCATAAAATTAGATAAGTAAAACCAGCCTTTAAATGTCACAATAGCTAAAAGCAATTGCTAGTTACAACACATTATTTTGTTTATATATAGTATTGGCACCACAAACTCTACCTTTGTAACTCTGAACTCACACACACAGAGAGCTGGGAGATTATTTGGTTATACACGATGGGATATTATAAGGCATATATTTGTAAATGGCACTAAACTTAAGGAAAATAATTTTGTAAATTTAGAAAACAGGCTATTCTGATAAAGAATTTTCCTTTAACTTGGAAAAATAAATTGAGAGGCGGAGCAGTGCAACATGCAGTGAGGGAGCAGATGGCCTATCACATCCAGGCCTGGGGCTTGAACTCAGTCCAGGCTGTTGAATGAATGTCTCTTTTTCTCTGCTGGCTGTGTCCTAACAAGAAATGAATTTGGGCAGTTTCAACCCAGTTCCTTGTAGGCACAGCAGAAGGCTCATCACATTTAAATACAAATTGGAAGGCTCACTCAAGAGAGGTCACAACGATGACTCATATGGGAAATGAAAAAAAAATGCACAATGATGGTATTGGGTTTCTCTTGGAAATGGAGTTAAAGTGCATTTTGAAACACTATGAAAGGGCTACAATTTGCATCTAATGCACACTATACCCAACTGCAGAATGTTGTGTGTTTGCACTGGGTGCTCAAAATTATGATCCATTTTCCAATATTGGTATTCCTTACCTGATTGCAAAAGAAATTGCACCGGGGTATATATTAATACATTTTCTAATCAGATTTATGCAAACATGTTATCATAAGCAGCTACCTTCTTCTTCAGCAGTTAAAATATAAATCTTTTACAAACCTTTAAATATCGGTGCTTTGTTACTAGAATGGAGATAACACATGACCCCAATATTTTAAGATTTAATCCATTCTGTTGGCACAAAGTCTAGTGGGAAGAGCAGTTCTATACACCATGTACACTACTAAGGATTATCTTATTTAATAGTGTGAAGTAGATTTTTAGCAGCATAAACTAATTATTCAAAATGTTCATTTGAATTTAGAATGCTTCTGCAATGCCCTGGCCTTCTTCTTAGTTGCCTTGGAGAACAGGCACACTCAGAGCTAGGCATTAAAATGACCATGACATTAGAATATTTGACTGCCAGAAAGAATTCAAAAAACTAAGCAAAAAGCCAACCAGATTCCCAGCCTCCGGGGATGAGGATTCATTGCTTTTCTTCATTAAATTCTGAAATGTAATTTTTGCTTTCTGTTCCCAATATCTCTCGGCGTAAATCTCAAAATTGGGATCTGGGAGGTTTCT
Organism: Carcharodon carcharias; assembly: GCF_017639515.1. Classification (NCBI taxonomy): domain Eukaryota; kingdom Metazoa; phylum Chordata; class Chondrichthyes; order Lamniformes; family Lamnidae; genus Carcharodon; species Carcharodon carcharias. Next base: position 24,862,770 of record NC_054475.1, read on the forward strand.
TAAAATTCAACTCAGAAGAATATCTCCTTCTCAGCAGGGTGACATGTCATTTTCTTTCACTGCAATTTTAAAAAAAATGTACAGTGTTAATGTACTTTTATAGGGGAAGATTTCCCATGCCCACTAGGCATATCAAAATGGTAAGCTTCTTCTTTATTAAAGCATTTAAGGTGTCTGGACACCCAGCACAAAGAAAAGTGCATCCTTGGGTAGAATTTTCTCCCAGTTGGGGGGTGGGGGGTGGGGGTGGGTGGGTTATGCGGGATTGGGTGCAGATGTGCGCGCAGCCGATTGCTGCCCACGATCAGCTGGGTACCGCCAATTACGGCCCACCCAGCGTGACACACACCCGGAAGCACAGTGCGCTCCCTGTGCAGGTGGGGGGAGGGTTGCCTGAGTCGGGGCCTGCGCTCTTTCACGCATGCACACGAAAGAGCGCAGAAATCTCCTGCAGGCATGGAGCTGCCTCAGGGAGATTAGTTAAGTTTAAAAAAAATTTTATAAAGGGAAAAAAGAAATTTTAGGACATGTCTCCTCATGTGAAACTGTCACATTAGCTTGGACATGTCTGAATTTTATTTAAACATTTTTCAAACCTTTAAAAACCTTCATGAAACCTCACCCCGCCTGTGGATGAGGTTCCATGAAAAATGCAAAGGCCGCCTGGGCTCTTCGCCTGCCCGCCTGCCAACCTTAAGGTTGGATGGGCAGCTCAGTTTATGTTTTAATTGATAGTTAACTGGCCTTCATAGGCCTTTGACAGTTTGGTGGGCGCACAGCCGACTCGGGTGCATGCCTGTCGAAATGAAAGCCTGAATGATGTGGGGAGGTGATGTCGTGGTGCACACCCAACATCACTGCGCGTCATTTTATGACTCCGTCCCACTCGCTAAGCCGAAGATTCTGCCCATAGATTCTTTTGAAGCAACATTGAACAAAAATGATTTTGACAGTAAATATGTTTTTCATGTTTTATGACAGTAAATAATATTTTTACATCGTTGTTGAGACTGATAACTTTTTAAAAAGAAAAGAAGTCCCACGATGCCAACAGAAAGAAAACAGCTGGACAAGATTTCACTTTTTTGAACGTTTACTGTAACAAACCAACTAAAATCAATAGAATTCAAACATTAATTAACAGCTGAAGGATATTTCAAATAAATAGGTAAATTTTGCTTTAATAGCTGATGTAACAAAGATACACCTCAGGTAGTTACTTCTCACACAAATGTGACATCATGTGTAATCTCATGTCTCAACAACCCGGCCTCCATTTTGTCAGAGCTCTCACTTTCCAGTTAATCATTTAATCACCCTTGAGTCACGTTCACTAGCAGCCTTAATTAATCTGAGTTCCTGGATACAGTTACCACTGACAAGATGCACGTCAGTGAACCCTCTTTCTTTTGGATCACAACAGTCCTTTTTTTTAATATTCATTCATGCGATCTGGACTTCGCTGGGTGGGCCAGCATTTATTGCCCATCCCTAGTTGTCCTTGAGAAGGTGGTGGTGAGCTGCCTTCTTGAACCACTGCAGTCCATGTGGTGTAGGTACACCCCCAGTGCTGTTAGGAAGGGAGTTCCAGGATTTTGACCAAGCGACAGTGAAGGAATGGTGATATATTTCCATGTCATGATGGTGTGAGGCTATCTGCTGCCCTTGTCCTTCTATATGGTAGTGGCTGTGGGTTTGGAAAGTGCTGTCAAAGTAGTCTTGGTGAATTTCTGCAGTATGTCTTGTAGATGGTACACACTGCTGCTACTGTGTCAGTGGTGGAGGGAGTGAATGTTTGTGGATGTGGTGTCAATCAAGCAGGCTGCTTTGTCCTGAATGTTGTCAAGGTTTTTGATTGTTATGGGAGCTGCACTCATCCAGGCAAGTGGGGAATATTCCATCACACTCTCGACTTGTGCCTTGTAGATGGTGGACAGTCTTTGGGGAGTCAGGAGGTGTGTTACTCATCGCAGGATTCCTAGCCTCTGAACTAATCTTGTAGTCACAGTATTTATATGGTTAGTCCAGTTCAGTTTCTGGTCAATGGTAATGCCCAGGATGTTGATAGTGGGGAATTCATTGATGGTAATGCCATTGAACATCAAGGGGCAATAATTGAGTTCTCTCTTGTTGGAGATGGTCATTGCCTGACACTTGTGTAACGTGAATATTACCTGCCACTTGTCAGCCCAAGCCTGGATATTGTCCAGGTCTTGCTGCATTTGGACATGGACTACTTCAGTGATACAAAATCATCAGAGACTCACTCCTGTCAGTCCTTTAAATGGCTTGATGGGCTCAACAGCAGCATTCGATATTGTCCAATCCATAATCTTTTCTGATTTCTGTCTTCAGTGTTCTGCCAATTCCAATTGTATAACACACATGGTAACGTAGTCACTGCTGTATTCTCAGAAACCTCTTTCAACTCCAGGATCAGTTCAAAAATAGAAAACTGTTCCATCCAGAGAAATTCTTGCTTGTTCTCTCATCACAGCAATTCCTATTGTTCTAACCTCAACACAACAGAGAGAAAAAACAGGCTGAAACCCAGCCCCACTGAAATTAGCTTTCTATTTACTCTTTGCTTCTTAGCTGTTCATCGGTATGGCAACTCTAGGTCACATGGGCACTTCTTGGATCCTAATCACGTCATAATCAGGAAACTAAGTAACCCTCTTTCAAAATACTCCTCAGTTCACTTTGTTCTTAAAGAGGCATTGCTCAAAAGAAAATGCAGGCTTTTCCCAGCATATCTCATCACAGCCAAAAAGGGCACTTATTCTTCACCTGGTTTAGCAGTAGTGCAATATTGTATATCTGTGAGTAAGCCGAACTCATTTAGACCTTTGTTTGGTTATACAAAATTTTATTTTGGGATGGCTGTGCAGAGAGGAGATTGTTTTAATGAATGGCCCTTCAGTAGCAAAGGGGAAGAATGCAATAATTACTCTTAGCTGCTGTCCCTTTTCACATTTCAGCAGGTGACCAGAGGCATAACATTTGCAACCATTTTATGTTCCTATATGTTTCTATAGGACACTTGAGCAACACAAATAAAGGGAAGACTTTTTAGGCTTCCTAGCTGTTCCAAGATCTGGGGAGTGGGGTACAGAATGTAAACATATGAAACATGTTGCCATAAATATTGAATAATGATTTAACAGTAGAAAGGCTAATCAAATAAGTTGTGAAGGTAACAATATTAATCATGTTGGAGATTATATAGGGTCTTGCTAGGATTATATATCACTCAGCCTGATTGCATCTTTATTAAAGGAAAACACTGGCCAGCATCTTCCGGTCAGTGAGCAGGGGCGGGGTCCGCTCGCCGACGCGTAAAATGATGCAGGATGACATTGGGTGTGCATCCCGATGCTACCCCGCATCATTTAGATTGTCAGTTCGGCATGCGCGCAGTCGAGTCAGATGTGCGCTCGCTGACCTGTCAGCGGCCTATCAAGGCCATTAAGAAACCAACTGAACTCATTAATGTACCTGCCTGTTCAACCTTAAGGTTGGTGGGCAGGCCGGGAGCCCTGGTGGGCTTGTGAAAAAACATGAAACCTCATCCGTGGGCGGGATGAGGTTTCATGAGTGATTTAAAAAATGCAGAATATTTTGTAATAAAAGTTATGGACATTTCCCAACTCATGTGACAGTGTCAATGAGGGGACATGTCAGGGAGTTTTTTTTCTAATTTTAATTCAAACTTTTAAACCTGAGCCGATCTCCCTGAGGCGGCACTTTGCCTCAGGGAGATCCATGCGTCCTTTAATTGGCCCACCCACATAAAATGGCGGCGCACCCCCAACCAGGGGTGCTGATTGGAAGCCTGCCCGCTCCTGCACTTTCCCCCCAATGGGGGGAAATGTTGCCCACTGTGTAGCCAGCTGGTGACTGACAATAGTTATATCTTGTCACATTGGTCATGGCCCTCTACGATATGTCAGAAATCCTATCAAGCATCAGACACTCTGCTCTATACAATGTCCTTGAATGGATCTTTCTATTGCTAAAAACACAGTTCAGATGTCTGGACCACTCCAGAGGCTTATTGCAATACATTGCTCGTAGGATCTGCCAACTTTTCTTGGCAATCTCTGCACTCACAATATTGGCATATACAGAGGATGTCTGGTAGACCTTCCTGAGGAGATAAAGGTGGTTTTTAAACAGCAGGTGGTGGCATTGCCTGCCTCTATTCTTGTGGAGGCTGAGTATTTGGGAGCCAGGAATACATGTAGGGAGCTCATCCAACAATACCTCAACAGATGGTAGTCTGTTGGGAACCAGAGCACGTCACTATGTATTTCATTGTTGGCTACAGAAGAAGGGCACAATTGAATCTCAGCATCTTTAGCCCATGTTACCTCTATGGATTATTTTTGTGAAAATAGGTGTATATTTTTCTCTTTATCCATTTACTTTTGCTGATCATTATTGTTTATTAAAATTATTTAATTTAAGCTATGTTTAACTCTCTACTTTGATGCTACTATCACAAAAGATACTCTCATTGGTTAGACATCCCTAGAATCCTTTACCTGCCCTGGCCACAGAACCATTTGACTTGGTCATTATGCTGTCTTTTCACATCATTAAACCTCGACCAATTGTTGCCTCTGAGTCAGAGGTTTTTGAGTAAAAATTACACTCCAAAACATGAGCTCATAAACTTGGATGAAAATTCAATGCTGCAGAGCCAGATGTACAATCTTTCAGCTGAGATGCTGAACAGGATCCTCAGCTTTCTGTTCAGGTTGACACTACAAGGATCATATGGCACTCTGAAGAAAAGGTGTCCTGGCCAGCATTGTCCTTCAACCAGAATCATCAAGAATGGACTATCTGGGCATCCATTTGATTGCTGTTTGTGGATCTTGTTGTGCATTTGGGTATGTTTGTGAGTCTCTGCAGCCATTTCCTACTTGTCTGACAGGTATGATTTGAAAAGGGCCTGATAACATTTCAATAGTAATTGATTGATTTCAAAGCATTTTGGGACATCTTGCTTTAGTAATCCTCCCAGTGTGCAGGCCCAGCGACAGAAAAATGGACACCTTGAACTGCTCTCATTCCCTTTAAACTTTGTCAGTAATTAAACATGTTGCCACTTTGGCTTCATCCCCTACACTATTTAATTTGATATCAGAATTACAAATGCTGCACACATAATCTATCTGCTTCTGCACCAATTTATTCATATAACTGTGTAATGCAAGAGCAACAAAGTTATTAACTTAATTTACATGCAATGGGTAAGGAAAATGCCACAAACAGATGCACAAAAGTTAATTCCCAATGAAAAATGAATTTAAAAATGTACAAAATTAATGCATAAACTCAAAGGGGACACTGCAGGGCATTCTTCACAAAATAAAATGAAAAGCACATTACAATGTCGGACCATTCCAACGGTAAGGTTCAGCTATTGTCTTAGGTTAATCGCGTTCAGTCTACTCAGCTGGGCCCGACAGTAGAAAGATAAGGTTTTCACATGCACTTCAAGTGCAAAGACTAATAGTGTATCTCGGAGTGATTCTAAGGTAGCAAACCTCATTCTACAAAAATCTCTATTTCATAGTAGAGAGAGGCATTACTCTTTTAAATGACTCAAAAATGTTTACTTCTTGGATACAACTGTGTGTCTATTTGATAAAAGCAAAAAACTGCGGATGCATGTTCAACACCTCTTTGTCCTTTTATCTATGACATCTTTTGGTTATCTCCACCTATCACTGGCCCTCTATCCAGCTCCACCTGTCCCACCAGCCCCCCTGCCCCCCACCCCTCAAACAGCTTATATTTCACCTCTTCTATTTTTCCTTAGTTCTGTTGAAGAGTCATACGGACTCGAAACATTAACTGTGTTCCTCTCCGCAGATGCTGTCAGACCCGCTGAGTTTTTCCAGGTATTTTTGTTTTTGTTTTGTGTGTCTATTTGACTTGTCAACTTTGCTTTATTTTCCTCTTTATGTCTCAAGTGGTTCATGTATTTCAAGCAGTCCTTCGTTTTATTTCTTGATCTTTATCCACTCCAACATTTGCTTCTCAGAGCAGGCACCTATTGTCAAGTTTGTAGTACTTACTTGTACATACTTGTAGTCGGCACTAAAAAGAGAGAACATTGTCACCTTATTTTATATAGCACCCAGGAGCCCAACTTATTCCCAGATAATTTTAGTGGTTATGCACACCTCAGTACCCCTCCAACTACACATGTATAACCCTTAACTCAGATAGCTAGAAAATGAAAAACACTACATGAAGTATGCCTGGAGATGGTTCAAGAATCTTCAAAAGACTTCGTATAGGTTCACTGCACCATTTCTATGATGGTATTGACATTCATGTTTAGGGTATTTGCCGTAGACAGATAAAAAAAAATTGGCATCAACTAACAGGACATAACAGCTAATTTTGAGACCTGATTTAAATTGCTTTTGATGTTCTGAAAACAGATGGGTTAGCTGTACTACTGGGTTTAAATTGTGACTGCAGTTAGCATTTCAATAATCAGGTTGTAGGCATCTGACAATATGGAATGCTGCTGACAAAAAGAGGCATGTCTAAGCTTTTCATCTTGCACTCATCAGGACACTCGCAAGAATACCCATATAAGGAGAAAACAACTACTTATACTGTATGCAAAGAAAGTGCTGATTGGTAGGCAAGTGGCATTGCCATGGAGAATGCACCACTGATGGTGACTAACAGTTAACTGCCAAGTAAATTTGAGCAACAGGTGAAGCTAGCTGTTTCATGCTGCTACTATGCAGTAGCAACATGAGTAGTATTCACCACTAACAAGACACTGCCATTAAGCCAAAAAGATGTTCTGCCTATCACACAAATCTGTAATGTGGTATGTGAATTTCAGTGCCAGTGTGATGCTAGGTTTGTAGGGCATATGTCCCAAAGACTGGTGGATTGTATCAAACAGCATGTCCTGTCCCAGCTGCTGTTTGCAATGGGCAGGGTACAAACCATACCCAACCAGTCCGTGCTTGCAGAGCTCAAAACACAATGTTTAACACTGGATGTGATTCCGCGATTGGACAAAATTTGCTAAATAATTCTTGGCATGCTAAGAATCACACTGATAACCAATTTAAGCTTGTCAGTCGGGCTCAGTGTGGTGCATTTGTGTGTACTAGAAACTACATATTAGTACACAGGACCCTGTTCTTTGTAGACAGAAAGAACATATATATGCATTGCGCCTGTTTCAGCTAAACAAAATAAGTGACAGCCATTCGCTGACTCATTCATCGGGGCAATGCCTTGGCCAATCATGGTCAAGCTGTCTGGTTTAAATTTCAAACAATGCTTGGCAGTTAACTGTCAGTCACCATCAATGGTGCATTATCCATGGGTAATGCCACTTACCAACCAATTAGCAGTCTCTTCACATATAGTATAAATTATTGTTTTCCCCTTATATTGGCATTCTTGCAAAAGTCCTGGTGAGCCCAAGATGAAAAGCTTAGACATGTCACTTTTTTCAGCAATACTCATGTTCTGTAGTACCAAATGACTATTAATATGGAATACATTTGCAGAACCAGTCATTAAGACAGTGAAATCCAACAGCATTGATTGCCTTTGGTATAGACTTTGTGTATCTTTTATAAAAATATGCTCTCTTAATTCAGATTCAGGTCTACATCATTGACATACTTTGAAGCTATTACTGAAAAACCATTATGAAAATTGATGGCTCGTTTTCAACTTAATGACTGTTTAAAAACATTTTTGGCTAAATTGAGTTGTAACCCTTGCATTTAGATAAAAATATAAATCTTATTTTTGGACAAGCTGCATGTTAATCAAAGCAATAAGTTATCCAAAATTATTCAAATTTACCAGCCTTAATAACTATAAATTAGTCACTTGACCTTTGTAAATGAGCCTGGCTAATAGCATTTTGTGTTAGGGGCAGGCGGATGGTTGGAGGTGTGGGGGTGGGGGAGAGTTGCAGTAGGTAGAAAAAAATGTGTAGAAATAAGTGGTTCTAATTAATGTTAAGGATTAATGTTAAGATTGGTGAATAGGAACTACAACATTTTGTTAAAAGATTTTGAGTAAAAAATACAATATCGGGCTTTGCAACCATAATGTTGAGCTTGCTGTCAACAAAATGTCTGAGTACTTGGTGTCTCCGTTAATGTAATAGTCTGTTACCATGTTCACAAAAACACCACACAAAGGAGATGTGAAGTTGGCATGTGTTAAACCCTTTCCATTTCTGGATTGTTTTATAAGAACATTTTCCTCCTAGGTCCTAATTCCATATAATACACTGATTCTAAAATGCCTTATTTAAATCTTTGATCCAATTGTATCTCATGCTATTGTATGGTCACATTTGAAAATATCGATTTAAGATCACGTTAAAATTAGAAGCTGATCAGAATGCATTCTTGATCTTAACCTTTTAGTGTATTTGTTAGATGTCAAAAGTAAAACACAGCTAGAAAATATTAGAGTAAACCTTATTGCACTTTGTTTCCTAATAAGCAATTACAAAGCAGCACAATGAGATCCTGGGAGCACGTCGGATGAGAGGTGGGATATGGTTTAGAGAGGAAAAGGACATACTAGCATAAATTGCAAGAAAATAAAAAAGGTAATTTACAAAGCATAATTAGAACGGTAATTATTTTTATGTAGCTCTTTATGGTACACTGGTTAAACACATGCTGCCTTTTGCTTCATCTCAGGCTGTTCATATTTTAGTTAATGAAACCATTTAAAAAAAAAGAATATGCAGCACTGCCAAAATGCTTAGACTTTGAAGATAATGTTATTGAGTAAATGTACAAGCCTGCTAACACTATGGATCACTAGTGTTGAGCTCTCCTTGTTATACTGGCCCAGATTTTGCATCAGCAGCAAGCAAATAGGACTCACTATTTAGTAAACAAAAAATCTGTCCACAGACCATGGGTTTTTGTGCTGGAACTTGCAGCTATTAGAAATCAAAAAAAATCATTGGGCGCTGAGGTGTGCAGAGCCTAAACTAGGAAGTTACAATAGTTAATAAATTTCCAAATAACGAATGAAATAAAAAAAAATTAGAAGCAAAGAAAATGGAATTGTGGGAAGATAAGAGAAAAACAAAGAAAAAAACTTTTTTTCACAACGTTCAACAGCAATAAAAATGGGAAGGAATAAGACTCCATACTTGTAAATAAAAAGTTTCAGTTGGAGAGGAATGGTTTAGCAATAATTAGCATACCATCTAGAGATTTTTAGGGATAAATGTCATCTATTTCTCCTGGCTGAAAGCATCCCCTGTTAACTTGGTCAGCTTCATGTTTCTAGTGGGTATAAGTCTAAAACAAAAATTGGCACTTAATTGATAATCTCAGGCAAGGCATAAAAATGATTGTGAGAGAATTGGGGGAAGTTGAAAGAAGTACTGCAGGTAGAGTGGGGTGGGATTTGAAATTAACCCATATTGAGCAGATATTAAGCATCAATAATGTTATATAAATGTACTTAACATTGAAGTGGTAAATGAATAATACACAGACCATTCTGCATAATTACAACCTTTTTGTTGAAGTGTCAAAACACAAACATCTATGCTTCCTTATAACATAGTATTGACCTTTCAAACACAATTTGAATATTGGTTCAGGATAAAATGATAAGAGAGAGCAAGTTTCTAAGCTGGCCTCTGACCAATTTAATGTCAGCTAAGAAATTGGGAGTTCTGCAGTCACAAAACTGTCATTAGAAAGGACTTCAAATAATATTTGTCCAAATAAAATACAAACCCTCAGAATGTAAATCTCACTGCATGTTTATTCTGATACACTTTGCATCAATTGTTGACTGAGCAACTTGTTTTCCAGTCAACTATCAAGGACACTGGGATGAACTTGAATTAAGTCATCTGAAATATTAACACCTGACCTCAACCGACCTCCAATCTGCATTCAGAGGAATAAGGGCTGAGCAGCCAATCTACTTCCAGGAAGTTGATTGGAAATTTAAATATTTTAATGAGGCTGACAGCTTTCAATTTAACCCTGGCTGGCAGGCTTTTCCAGGCTTTCTGAAATCCATCAGCTGGAAGGAGGTGAGAACCACTTCAAGGAAAATGGCCCCTCAATCTTTTCCATCAGACCCCTAATAGGTCACATCCCTCCCTGCCCCAGGGATCATGCATTAACCATCTCACCACCCTCTCTAGTCTCACACTAGCAGCAGCAAACAACTTACTTGTGGCCTCCTCCGGAATGTTCCCTGCCCGGCTGTTTCCATGGAAGCCAAGCATCCCAATCAGACTTAATTTCTGGCAGGAAACCCTCAAAGCAAAACTACACATATTGTGGAGTCAAAACCCGGGCCTTCCATCTCCTTAACTCCTATCTATATAGCCTGCTCATCAATATCATGGCTACTATTTGACAGATTGAAATCAATGACTTCACTCGATCGACGTCAGCATGTTAAACTCCCTTTTATTTTTCTCCATATCCTTCTTTAAAATCTTTCTTAAAAACACAGCTTTAATCAAGTTTATGGTAATTTCTCCAAATATCTCGTACTTTGGCTCAGCAACTTGATTGCTCATTATGCCTCTGAAGCATTTTGAACAAATTTTCTATATTTAAAAAGGAACCCAATGCATGCAAGTTACTGTTGTTTGACAGAAACTAGGCCTGAAATGTATAATGATGCCATCGACTTGCTATATGGAAACATATATCTCCGTATCTTGGAGAAACAATCAAAATAAACTAAATATTAATATCAATCACCTTGGCCTCACTGAAACTCCCCCTCCCAATCCTATCCTCTACATTTGTCCTCCTTTATAAACCTCCTTAAATAACGATCTTTTCTTTTTGATTGATTCTTGCCTTTCCTAACTTCTCTCCTGCAGCTTATTGTCTATTTATATCTCTAAAGTGTCACTGGGGGTTTTGTACGTTAATGAAACTGTATAAAAGCATGTATTTGTGTTGAGTTGTGATAAGGCTATCAGTTTCTTCATAAAAGGCCAGTACATATTTTTTTGCGATAGATAAAATGTTACATGTTGTTGTCAAGGAACTGAAGGGCAGGGGTGTATTTCTGGAAGGAAAACCCAGAATTACGGATTTCCAGGACATCCTGTAGTAATTACCTGCAGGACGAGATTCCTGGCTATCATATAGAAATGGACAGCAGGATGTATTTTACATTTTTTTGCCCAGGTTTCCTATCTCACTGTTAGCCAGATTGTTGTGTCAGGCAGGAAAGCAGCTGGGACACAGATACCAGGTAAGTAGGACTTTGCGGGAGGAGTGTAGGAGTAGTAGGAGATTGTACATGGATGGTGGAGGTGAGTTGATAATCATTAGATGCTTAAATGTTAAGCTTGTTCGGCCTTGAAGAAACAATCCTGTTCCTCCTGACCCACAAGCAGTGCTGTAAATGCATTTACTTGTTGTCCGATGGGTTTCTGGATGCCAGGGAATCCTGGAATCCTTGTGTTAAAAGTAATATTTTTTTCAAAATGGTGGCATGGAACTTCCTTACAGGATTTTGTTGCCCAACTCACCTGGTGAGAGCAGTTTGGCTGCCTACTCCCTCACCCACCCCCTGATTAAACTGAAACTGGGTGCGGGTTGGAGCCAAGTTTCAGATTTGAAAATGTTTTACCTCTTAATCCACATGTCTTTGGGGGTTAAAAGTCCCCCCTAATTGAACACATGCCCTAGCAGTCTGTCAAATTACCAGCTATATTTGGAACAAATGGAGAATGCACCAAGACTTTAATAGAATGTAAAACTCATGACTTACTTATCCAGTGATTATTCATTATTTTGCAGATTATGGAAAAATGTTTGTGCTGACAGGATGGATAACCAGTTACTATGATATTCCTTTGCAAGATTGAGACAGAACAGTCACTGGAGGGAAGGCCAGGTTCTTTGCCAAGTAGCCTGTTGCTACCAAAATTATACATTTTGAATGGGGAGATTATAGCTTTTGACTTCTGAAACTACTCTAGTTTAGCAGGTACAAGGGCCCAATGACTCATTAATTATTAGCAACTCAAATATTGTTATTAGAACTCTAACGCAATGCCATGTTGTGGCTGGAATTGCTGCAATTGTTAAATTAACGTTCTTCTTTCCGAATGAGCTTTGTCCCTGCTTGTATTGATAATTTGCTATCGGAGCAAATAGTATACATTTCATCACTGGAATAATGAAATGATTCCAGGCAAGAAATGTTTTCCTGAATGCATCTTGAAGTCTGATAAGGGGCTCATGTTTCACAGAAAACACCATGATTGCAGTTTGGACTATATTAGCAATATGTAACTAATGTAACCAATATATATTTATATAAATATATAACTGGGTTAGTCATATTTCTGGCACAATTAAAGGCCAGGTTAATGATATTGAAAAGTAAGGATGAGCAGATCTGCATCCAAATAGAGTAGATATAAAATATAGTATGGGTGCCTGCAGGGTTCAAATGCTGCAGTTTAGATATATTTTCCTTCAGGAAGCAGACAATCCAAATGGACCAGACCAAAACAAATCAGTTTGATATGAAAATCATATTATGGATGCCTCAAGGGGAAATATGCTGCAGTATTTTGCTTAAATTTTACAAACAAGAAAATGCAGGTTTGCCAATGATAATAATACCATAAATTTACACTGTTTGTACTGGTTTAACAAAGCCAGATGCATCCTGACCAGAATATCTGAAGCTGATGAATTTAGCAGCAGAAGTGAAAGCTTTTCATGTCAAGATGGCATTTACATATTTGGGTTTTACACCCAAGGATGTTCTGCTTGGGTTCATGCCCTGGATCATGTCCCCATGACCCAGAATGTGCTATTAACTGCCCAGTATCTGTGTGGCCAATATCAAGACCCAAGGTTTGAACAAAAGAACCCTTATCACTCAAGATTGGCATACTGCAGCTCATCACATGATGCCACAGTATTCCTCGTTCATTATGTATAGTCAATTTGCCCATCAGACTCACACTATAAACCAATAAGCAATTTACCATAGACCATGGCTTATACGATGATTCAATTTTGTCATATCAAATTGCATATTTGGGCCTATGCTAGTTGTATAAGTTGGTCCCTGCTTTTCTGCTAAGAAATGTTATACTCGTATTAGGAGTCAGCCTCAATTTGTCAACTCAAAAGTATATGTTTAGGGTTATATTTGCCTGATAAAGTCAGCATATGGGATCAAGCAGGTGATAATGGCCGTGTTGCCAAGAAGATGGGTGGGATTTTAAGAAACGCTCACACTGAGTAGTTCATGCATGGTGACTGATGAACAGAAATGGATCCCCCTGCAAAAAGAATGAAGTGTGAAGCTGGTTTCAAGCTCAGAGTCACAACCTTTTGTTAATTCATCAGATAACTGTGTGGCAGTGAGGAAATTCGGTGTTAGTAAAAAACTGGTGTGAGAATGGAAGAAGAAGGAATCTGCCCTGAAGAAGATAACCAAGATGAAATGAGAATAGGGACCAGCTACTGGCCTGTTCTTGAGAAGCATGTATTGGAATGGGCCCTCAAAAATAGTCAGAATGGCTTCATTGTCACCAGAAATGCAATATGTACATATGTACTTAAGTGGGCCAAACTAAGATTTCACAGCAACAGCTAGTTGGCGTAGCCGCTTTATGGAAAACAATGTCTGGTCTTGCAGCAGAAGATCAAGGTCACTCAGAGACTACCAGAAAATCATGATGCAAAAATTACTAGCTTACAGCAATTCACCATCAGACAGCAGCAAAAACCTGAGTACCTATTATGTCACATTGACACCAATGAAACCAGGATGAATTTCAATACACCTGTTTTGTTGTGTGTTTGGAGCCTAGACGGGGTTCTTTGGGGCTTGTCTATTCTCGCAAAGTAAGCTGTTTGAGACATTTAAAACCAATATAGTTTTTTTACAGCTACTATGTACATATTGGGAGTTCTGCATAGGTTGTAACTTCTCCTTCTTCCAGATCTCTGTTACTTAATCATGTGATGTTACATCAACATTACATCAGTGTCATGTGCTTCTGATGTTAACCCTTTACTCTACAATGCCCAGCAACCAAACAGTGGAGTAGAAAGGTTTGAAAACAGTTCTAGTGAAAACCGCAGGGCATGGGAAGTCAAGACTCAACAGTGGTGTTATTCTAAATGGCCAATATAATGAAATTAGAGCCTATGGTAATTTTCACATAAAACCATGTGAAAAATCAAGTTCCCAGCAGGAGTTTTTGTACATGTCCATGACAGTAGTTTGATGGATGAGGATGGAGTGAAGTTGTGGATTGATAATTTGTAGAATAGGCATCCCGGTGGCCTATACAAATGACACGGTTTATCCCACATTAGTACCTGCATGAACATGGTAGCATAGTGGTAATGACACTGGACTAGTAACCCAGAGGCCCTGGCTAATGCTCTGGGGACATGGATTCAAATTCCACTGTGTTGCTGGTGGAATTTAAATTCAATTAATTAGAATCTAGAATTAAAGTTAGTCTCAGTAATGGTGACCATGACAATTATCATTCATTGTTGTAAAAACCCATCTGGTTCACTAATGTCCTTTAGGGAAGGAAATCTGCTGTCCTGACCTGGTCTAGCCAACGTGTGACTCCAGACCCACAGCAATGAGGTTGACTCTTAACTGCCCTCTGTAGTGGCCTACCAAACCACGCAGTTCAAAGGCAATTAGCAATGGACAAAAAATGCTGGCCTTGCCAGCGATCCCCACATCCCAAGGAAGAATTAAAATAAAAAAGTTCAGACCCTATATAACTAATGATATAAAGAGGTGCTTGCGAAGAAATAAGACCACCAAATGTCTGTAGTTCAGCCGTTCGATGTGTGTTTCAACAGCCATTCAAGGATTATGTTCATGCTGAATGGAACTGGGCGGATGGCTAATGGAGAAAGGACATTCACAAAGCGTGGAAATATGCGTGCTGCCCCATTTTGTGTGGCTTTGCCCTCAAACTGTGAGATGCTATTAATGCACAATTTGTCATTAGATTGTTCAAAAAAATGCAGAATATCCAATTCAATGGATGGAGAGGAAGGTGATTTGTTGTGAAGAGATGATTCTGAAACCGAAAGCACCAAATCTGATCCAGAGTGGGATCCTTACCATGATGCCATAGCCAGAGCAACTCAGAATAAATTTGCAGAACTCTTTGCACCTGATGGCAAAGATGATGAATTTGATAGTTTTAAAAACATTGTAATTGTGGCTCAAACTATCCTTCTAGAATTATTGCATTAGATAATATGTGACACATTGACTTAATTTGAATTACTGGTGTTATGAGTTTTTTTCACATTCCAAATGGTGACCACCTACACTAACACCGGCAGTTCATATTACAAAGTCGGTGTTTAAGTTGACCCCTGTTTCTGGAAGGATTTTTCGAAGCTCCACAGGTCACTGCAATCTACGGTACTTCAACATAGAACAGCGTTCCATGTAAACCGGTTAGTTTGCAGACTTTGCTATCCTTCATGATACCTGCAGTATAAACCATAAAAGGCTTTGAGCTTTCAACATAACTCAGTCTCTAAAAACAGTTGCTCACTTCTTAAAATTTTAAAACTTAGTATTGATTCTGTGTTGGCTCAAGACTGTAGATTGATTTTTGAGGCAAATTTATCCACAGGAATATCATTCAAAAACCTCTAAAAGGGGATTCTAACAAAGCCCATGAACAAAGAACTGCATTTTGCTGGATGGTCGGTCATTCTTTGCCAATTGCATTTTTGTTCTCCAGCTTTATTATTGGAAAGTCGCAGAAACTATAAAGACAGGTTACAGCCCTTTCAAGGATTTGCATTTAATTGATATGAACACATTAAAGCCACTATTTTCTTCAGAGATAGCAAAGCCCAAACACAATCTGAATCAACCTTTGCCTGCTAGAGGGAAAGTAAGCTGTTTGCACACTGCAGAAAGGAGCAGAAACTAGAATTCACCCTGTGTGTACAGTTACCAGTAATGATAAATTCAAATAATCTAACACACGCACAAATACATTTTATCACAGTGACTTTCAATTGAATCAGATACAGGGGAATGGCTGTAGTAGAAACACCAGCTGTAGGGTCTGCAGACTCATTCAGTGAGAACACAATATGCAGCAAGACTTTAATTAAGATGAGTATATTAAAGGTGTAATTAGACCCATCATTTAAAAACTTCTGGAAACTTAAAAATATTGAAAAATAACCTACAGTGGGTCCTTGCTTCAAGTTGCTCTGCTTAACGTTGTTTTGTTTTAATGTTGTTTATTCTTTAGGGCATGTTTTCGATTTGCGTTGCCATTTTTGCTTTTACATTGTCTGCACTCTGGCTTCACGTGCTGCACTTTGGGCCAGCCACCACCATGTTTTGATGCCAGAGCTGCCACCACCATCACCAGAGGCCAAGGCTGCGGCAAGAGAGTGAGGCCCAAGATCCAGGATCAGGACCAGAGGGCAGAAAGCCAGACCCAGAGGCTCAATTGGGATTGTAACCACCACTTGGAGAGGTGCCATGGTGGCTCGGGATGGAAAGATGCCAACTGGATGGTGAAGTGAGAGTAACCATGCCCCCCCCCCAATCTGAGCCCTCCCGGCTCAATCCGTGACTCCCTCCCCGTTCCACGGGCTCAATCCACAGCCCTCCCCCCAGCTCAATCTGTGACCACCCCCTGCAGACTGTCAGGAAGGTGCCTAGACTCCAGAGGGAGAGAACCTATCAGACAAACAGGGAGAGAAAACAGAGTGGAAAAGGAGAGAGAGAGAGACAGACAGACAGAATGGGAAAGGAAAGCAAGAAAAAAGTTGAGCTGAGTTTCAGGAATGCTGTGGGTGAGACGCAGAAGCTGCGCTGTTCAGGGCTTGTTTGAGTGGCTAATTTGAATTTATGCAGTATTTTTATTACATTCAGTGATTTATTTTATTTTGAAAGCTATTCCAGCTAGGAATGAGCAGTGCTGTACATGTAGGATAAGTATTTCAACTTTAGTTTTTATGAGCAAGTAATGTTCAAAGGAACCTAACTCTAGCTTTAACATTGATTCCTATGGGAACCCATGATTCACTTAAAGTTGTTTCACTTAAATTCGTGATTTTCAGGAAGACAATCACAACTTTAAGTATGGACTTACTGTAATTCAAAAATCAAAGCCATATTAGCACCAGAAATTTCTCAAAATGTTACTTGTGCATATTGCCATCAATAACATAGGTGGTGCTGGGATTTTTTGCATCCTTCCCTGAAATCAGTTGCAGCTGTTTTCCAGCTATTGTGAACAAGCTAGATTAATTGGTCAAGGATATAAACTAAATCTGTTAAGTACTTTCTCTAGTAGTGACGTGACTATTACTAACATGCCATTAATAACATAGACAGCACAACCAGCTAGTGCTGAGCCTTTCACAACCTCAGGATTGATGATTCTTGCATAGAGAAATTGGGTTCTTGTTGATATTGATTAGTTTATACACTCAACACTGGGATTGCTTGCGCTTGCTGTTTGGGTGCCTCTAATATCCTTTGAGCTCCTTTGTCACATCTGCATTGCGCATGCCGTCCTTAGGGCAAATTGTAATGGGTGCCATATCGGTGAGGGGATTAACCTGTGTGTAGTGATTGGGCACTGGAATTATGCAGAGCATTTGGATCATGTGTTACAACTGGTCTCTGGGCGAAGTCCCCCAATTTGTAATGATCCCGGACGAGGTACCCCAAATTGTTATGCTCCAATGTGGTCAACCTTCTCGATGCCAAACATGGTTAAATTCTGCTATATCCTCTCTCATTCAGTTTGTGTCCACGCCTGTATCAAGCTTGTGATGAGCTCTGAAGTTGAATGGGTTCTGGTAAAAATAGAACTGAGCATCAGTGAATGGGGATATCGGTTGAGTAGGTAATGGTAATTGTAGGGTGGCCGAGTTGTACTATTAGTGATGGTGTTGATCTGCAGACACATCTTAGATGGAAACATTAAGTTTATTCACAATGTACTCAGCAGCAACTACACGTGTGCTTTCAACTCCAACTTTATCTCTACACTGACTGCCAAGGTAGCCTGTGCTACTCTCCTATTGGCTACTACAGATCATGTGACCTTTCCTATTACGTATTATTCTTAAAGGTACATTACACACTAAATAAAACCATAATTACTGCAGTACTATTGGGAACTCCTTCAATTTTCTTTTATTCCTTCATGGGATGTGAGCATTGCTGGCAAGGCCAGCATTTATTGCCATCCCTAATTACCTTTGAGAAGGCAGTGGTGAGCTGCCTCCTTGAACCACTGCAGTCCATCTGGTGTTTGGAAGGGAAGTCCAAGATTTTGAACCAGGCAACAATGAAGGAATGGTGATACAGTTCCAAGTCAAGATGATGAGTGACTTGGAGGGTGACTTGCAGGTGGCCCATGCGCCAGCTGCCCTTGTTATCCTAGGTGATTGAAGTCACGGGTTTGGAAGGTGCTGTTGAAAAAGCCTTGCCTCGGTGCATCTTATGAATGGTACACACTGCTCATTGTGCGCCAGTGGTGGAGTGTGGGAATGTTGAAAGTGGTAGATGGGGTGCCAGTCAAGCAGGCTGTTTTATCCTGAATTGTACCAAGCTTCTTGAGTGTTGTTGGAGCTGCACTCATCTAGGTAAAGGGGAAGAATTCCATCATTCACCTGATTTGTGCCTTGTAGATTGTGGACACATTTTGGGGAGTCAGGATAAGAGATATGTGCTTCAGAATTCCCAGCCTTTGACCTGCTTTTGTAGCCACAGCATTTATATGGCTGTGGTCCAGTTAAGCTTCTGGTCAACGGTGACTTGTTGATGATTGGAGGAGGTTAATAGGATGGCTGGATCCATCCTAGTTTTTTGGAAAAAACATACCTGGGCACTTTCCCACATTGGTTGAGCAAAGTTATGACAGATGCTAAGCACCTAACGGCTTGGCTAGGTGGCCAATTGGTTCTAGTGCATAGGTCTTCAATGCTACAGCTGGGATTGTTGCTAGAACCCATAGCTTTCACAGTGTCCAATGTAATTCAGCCCTTTCTTAAATGTCATGTGGAGCAAACCTAATTGGCATAATATTAGCACCTATTGTGATGGGCATCTTGGGAAAAGACCAAAAAGGATCATTAATTTGGCTCTTCTGGCTGGAAGTATCTGCCTTGCCTCTTGCAGCACATGGTAGGCTCCACCATCTCTGATAATGGAGATGCTCATGGATATGGAGCTATCGTCTTCTCCTTCCATTAGATACCCAATTGTGTCTTCAACCCATTCTCCAAATGTCCACCTGCTCCTCATTTCTTCCATTTGTCACTCATTAATCCCACTGCCCACTTGTGCATAGGCTTGATTGAGCCTATTCATGTATAATGACAGAATGGACCAAAGCAAAGAGCAAAAGAATGCCAGCTGAACCGGGGTCAGTTGTTCTTCTCTATCTCTCAACAGGGTATCACATTAGAAAGGGCTGTAGCTAAAATCAGTGCATTAACATGCTTCTTGCAGCATTTTGAATGATTATGCTAAATGCGTATTCAGCTGCACAAAAGCAGCACTCCTCCTGATGCTGCTGGAGCTTATTTCACATGCCACCCCTAATTTTAGGAACAGATCTCAATCTCTTCTATCAAGGTAGGTTGCTTCCTGAGGAAAAACATTAGCATTCCAGTATCCAGCATCACTTCGTTCCCCAGGTGACAACTAAGTGTTTTCCCGTTAATAGCAATTGACTGTATTAACAGGAAGGAAGACACCATGGTGTTCTTTTTAATTTTCAGAGGCTGTCAAACACTCTGACCTTCACTCAGTGGTGTTTTTCCCCTGACAAAGTGTCTCTGACATCGATTTAATCTTGCAGTGAGCCACTGTTATTTCGATTACTAATTTGTCATTAGTGTAATTAGGGGACATGTCTTTAAAAATCGCTGTTAGGAATTTGGTGTGATTGAAGCATCGATCTTTGCTTCATAGTTTGTTCCTGTCACACAGCAAGACAGCATCATGCATAAATACACTGCCATTAAACAGAGAGACCTGATTATGATGACTTTGAGTTTTAAAGCTTCACAATGATGCACTAAAGAAAATTAAGCTCCTATGGTGGCACAGACCTGTGTTCTCAAATTTAAACCAGGTGTAATTGTCTTCCAATGTTTGACATGTTTTAATGCAGAAAAGCAGAATTAGAATATTACAAATTACATTGATGTAAAACAGATTAAAATCACAGCTGAAGAATATTGGGGTCTCGAATTTTACCATGTTTTCTGCCAGATATCAGTGCAACCTGGGTGGAATCAACTGAAATAGTCCAAAACATTTAGTATTTAAAACAGAATGAGTTCCGGCCCGTAACCACTTACGCTCACATTTCTGAGTTAATTTGCAATTGTTCAAAAACCAATTCACCCAAAGTAACTCGAGGCTATCACATTTTGTGTCCAGCAATTTTGTGGTTCAGCCATACGTAAAACCAAGTTATTGTAGTTCTCACCCAAAACCTTCATCAATGCAAAATGGCTAAGAGTTATGAATGCCTTTTCAGTGTTCAAAAGCACAGTAAATTGCTGCTTGTTCTTTCTGTGCTCAGCAGAGAAAACCTGTACTTGCTTTGTAGAACTACCCTTTCGTGTACTAAAGCAAATATGTGTAAAGACTTAGAAGAAAGGAATCAACAGAATAAGGGTGGAATTATTCAACCCAGAATCAAACAAGAGCAGAGCAGAGCTCATTTAATGAAATACAAGTGCACGAGAATGCTGATGGTGTCTAGGGCATTGGTTTCTGGCTATTAATAAGGTTAAAAAAGTAAGTATTACCTACCACTGGTGCTAGATCAATAATACTGCTCATTGAAAATAAATGTTTCATTTCTGCAGCTATTGTTCTTCCCCACAGCGCTTCCCCTGCTGCCTTGCCAACTGAGCTGGTGTCAATGCCCATCAGCAAGGAGAGAATAGCATTGAACAACAATCCCAGAACAGAGGAGTGACACAGTGGGTGTGATCAGGACCAAGGGTAAATCACAAAATAATATAGAAATAGAAAGTAACAGTGGGTGTCGGATAGGGAGACTGGAGCATCGTTAGGCAGCCAGCCACACAGCATGGCATTGTGATAGCAGCGAAATGCACAATTAGGGGAATTCTTAAAAAGGTAGACAGATGAGGTCAATACATAAAGATTGAATGAATTTCCTCCCACATAGAAGATAGCCAAAAATATTTTTGTCCATAAACGTTGCAGAGAATAATTAAAGTAAATATAAATTCTGCTTTTAAAAAAAAACTTTGTGTAAAAGTGTATTCTCCTATCTCTTCAGATCACCCATCCACCCTTGCATCTACAAGTGGAATTAAAAAATTTTCATGATAGCAAATTTTATCTGAAGACTCAGAGAGACCAAGGCAGTCTGCAGAAAAACACTGAAGAGACACCAGCTGCAGAAATGGCCTTTTAAGAACTGGGAGGCTGTGGAGTCTTTTAAAATCCTCCCAGTCTGATTCCAAATCTTCAAGGCTATCTGTAAAGAAATCTGACTTCCTAATGTGCAAGTACAAGTGCCCAGTGTCACGACCTGCTGAACATTGACCCTTTCGAGGGAATTTTGCAACAATCCGGATATATGACTTCAGCTATTTTGGAGCCATCAAATTACAATTCAAGAGTGGAAAAATAGCCTCTTTTTTACCAGGCCCTTACCAAATGATCTACAACAAATCAAACACACAAACTGTTAACAATTCTTTTGGTTTAACGCTTGTACTATCTTCTTTAATTGCATCTTTCTTGAGGTTGAGTTGTGTGAATGACATAGGGCAGAATTTTCTGCCTGTCGGGCAGGCGGAGCAGGAATAGCTGCGGGTGCGTGCGGACTCGATCGGCGCCAATGATTGGGGCTGCGCTGTCATTTTGCGCAGGCGGGCCAAATAAGGCCCGCCCAGCGCATTTCCGACTCCCGTTAATAGTGGAAGTGTGCGGGCTGCGGCGGGCGTGCACAGACCTGGTCCAATGGTGACCCGGCAGTCTGTTTAAAGGAATGCCTGGCAGCCTTCTGTAGGCTGCTCACAATGGCCACGTTGAGGTCACACTGCAGGGGGTCTCCTGAGCAGGGCACGCTGGAGGGAAGGGGAGAGGAGCAGGGCAGGCTGCGGGGTAGGCCAACGGTGGGGGCTAATGTGCCCCTCGCTTTTATGATGATTGCTTTGCTGCCCTCCTCGAGGAGGTGGTAGCATGGCTGAAGGTGTTGGTCCCCCAGGATGGGATGAGGAGGCCCCCTCCCCCACATGACCAAACGTGCCTGGGAGGAAGTGGTGGAGGTGGCGAGCTCCTGCAATGTGGTGCGGCGCACCTGGATCCAATGCCATAAGCGCTTCAACGATTTGTTGCGCTCTGTAAGGGTGAGTACCATGTTGGCATTGGGCATTTAACCCATCAGGTAGCCTTAGCCTTTGAGGCCCTTCTCTCCCCAAAATCTTACTGTCGTGACTGCATTGAATCATGTTGGGCATTTCTTATACACTGGTGGGCAAACAGATAGTGCCCACGCTTACATTAGCCTGAGTGGCTCATGAGGAGATGAGTTCTCCCCTGCACCATGTGTTGCTGTTGGTTGCACATGACTAGTCTGAGGGCAACCTGCAGGAGATGCAGCTAGGCGCATACTCAGAACTCCAACACATATCCTATTCACGATGATGAGATGTGGAAGGGGAGCCTCAAGGTCTCGTGGCCAAGAGCCATCTGCTGCCCTCGACACTGCACCTAGTTGTGCTTCCTTGCTATGGGAGCTAAGACCGTGTGTTTCCTAAAGTGATGGACGCAGAATGTGTCCAAGGTGGCCTTTGGGGGGAGATTGGGAGCAGGCGTACTACCTTTGTGTGACTGATCAGCAGTAGCATGGAGAGGAGGCACTGGAGGCCTGAGATGGGCCACTGTGATTGGGGTGCGGCGTGCGTGTGCAGAGTCCATGTGCAAATTGCTGCAATGAATGGTCTTCTCTGTTTTTCAGTCTATGCTATGTCTCCTCATAAGTCAAACTCTCCAGCCCAGCCAGCATCCTGGTCAATGACCTCTGCACTCTCTCCACTCCAATCACATCCCTCCCATGAAGCATATATCAAAACTGCACACAAAACTATAGCTGTGGCCTAGGTAGTGTTTTCTGCACTTGCAACATGACCTCTCTGTTACTATATTCTATTCCTCAGCCAATAAAGGCAAGTATGGCATTTACCTTCTTAAACGCCTTATGTACCTGTCCCGCTACCTTAACGGGCCTGTCGACATGCCCAGCAAGGTCCCTCTGACTCTTCTTACTTTCCACGGTCCTACCATTCCTCGTTTATTCCTGTACCTTGTTTCTCCTGCCCAAGTACCTCATACTTATCTACATAACATTCCATTTGGCATTCCTTAGGCCATCTGACCAGCCCATCTGTATCCACCTGTAATGTTTGGGTCTCCTCCTGACTATTTACCACTCCACCAATATTCGTCACCATAGGTTCTGGAAGGTTGAGCGCATTATGAGCACAATATTAAAGGGATGAAGTGTGTCACTGTGTGCACGCTAACTGATCCACTGTCCTTGTTAATTTCAGCATCATCAGAGCATGGCCGCCAGGAGGAATTGCAGATGCCCCTTCTCATACCTGAGGGCCCTCAACTGTCACCTGTATCACACCATTTCTGCGAGACAGACACCAGCGCAGATATTAGCACCTCGGTGGGCATTGTAACATCGGCTAGTGTCCCGGGGCACAGTGGAGAGGGCACCTCACAATCGCTGGAGGAGCTGGCAGAGACAGAGAGTGCCGATGGCACCAGCAGCCGGAGGACTACAGGGGACCAGGCACATGCTCAGTTGGTGCGTGATGATGTGCCTCTGGAGTTGCCCGTGATGCAGCAGCTGCAGGAAATGCAGCCAGGTTTGCGGGAACACCTGGGAGTGTTGCATGAGACTATGCTTCACTTGGTGTCCATGGTGGAGGAGTCCACACGGAGCATCAGTGATGCAGTGAGCCTCATGGCCGAGCGTCATGCTTCCTCCATGGAGAGACTGGTGACTCTTATGGAGAGGGACTTCCAGGAGGACAAGCATGTCCTCCTGGGGATACGCTCGGACCTGCAAGCCTTCACAGCGCCAGTAGCCACAGCTGGTCATTGCCAATGTGGGAGATGGTGTGAGCTTCAAGCTTCCCAACTCATTGCCCATCCATCCACGGTGAACAGGGAGGTCTGGGGTGAACTCACGGCGCAGCAGCTGCCTGTCTTATCTGTGGGCTCCTCTCAGTGCACTCTGGATGAGGGCACCAGCTGCTCTGCCCCTCTCCCAGTGACCGCTTCATCGGGTGAGGCTGTGATGACTGGGGAAGTGCCAGCTGTGGATCTGGCAGATCCCTCCCAGAAGGGGCCAGCACAGGCTCCACGGACCAGGGGATGACAGCCAAGGTCATCGAGGTCAACAGGACAGCAGAGTTAGCAGGCTGGCTCAGATGCCACTCCCAGCGATGGGGCGGCACCAAGACATAGCACCCATAAATGTAAGCATAAGGCACCTTAGGCACACCACGGGTTTCTCACTGGTGCTTTTGTGTCGACCCTAGATTAGGGAATTAATATTTGTTTATGGTTGAAAAATGCTTTAGTTTGATTTTGTGTGACCTTATGATGGAGAAAATTAAAACCAAATGTATTACCATGGCTGAGAGTGGCTCCTTTGTTCTGCATTTGTATGTTTTACAGACATGTCATGAGTGTTTGAGTGGACATTGAAGTTTATGTCCAAAGCTCTTAGTTGCAGCTAATGAAGTGGCAGATTTAGCACTTAAGTGCTCAGTATGAAAGAGCCAGGCAAGGCTGGTCCTCCTGATCCATTTGTGTTGAGCTAGCTGTAGGTTCATTGGGTTAAAGTCTCCCGGGTGTCCCTACCTCCTTGGTGTAGTCCTGGAAGGAGCCAGAGACATAGAAGTGGAGGGCAACTGTGAGCTTTAGAACCGCTGGCATGGGGTGTCCGCCCGCACAGGAGAGATCTCGGCCAATCATCTGACAGATATAGTTGACCGTCTCCCTTGGCAGTCGGAGCCTCCTTCGGCACTGCACCTCAGTCATGTTGAGGTAGCTGCTTCGCTGCCTGTATACCCTGGCAGCAGGATAGTGGCGTCTTCTGTGACCCCTTCCACCTTGGACTACCTCTTGGCCCTGTGCCCCTTGTCCCTGCGCCTGTCCTCCCAAAGGTGGCTCCCCTGGAGGCTGATTGTGCACTCCTGGCCTCCTCCTTATTCTAGCCCTCCCTTCCTCCTCAGTGGACATGTCACAACCCATACCCAGGCTAAAGGGAGGCCTCCGGAAAGCTGCAGGCCCGATAAAGACTATTGATTGCAGACCGGTGAGCTGAAGCTTCAAAGTACAGAGAAAGCTGCTGGAATTTATTCTGAACTGCCACAGATCATACAGGCAAGTTTAAAAAACTTTCTGCAATAAATGCTCACAGACCAGATTGACAGCCCCACTGAGCCCTCTTATCCTGCCCGTGGATGAACTTTATTAAAAAGTTTCTTACCCGCCTGCCCGTTGCGCCCCTGCGCCGAGCTGAAGATCGCACTGGTGCCTGAAAATCGGCGTCGATTGCCAATTTAAGGGCCTTAATTAGCCCGTTAGTTAATGGTGGGCAGGCGTCAAACTTCATCGCGCGCCCAGCCAGCAAAATATTGCGATGGTGGTTGGTGATGTCAGGATGCTCGCCCGACATCACCGCGCGTCATTTTATGCACTGATGTGTGGGGGGACCCCCCCGCATGTTGAGCAGAAAATTCTGCACATAGCGTTTATACTTTGTTTGGATGAGTATATGAATAAACAATCTTCTTTATTTTTGAACCCATGAAAGCCTGCTGCTGTTTCTTTAAATTGTCCACACGCCAAGGTGAGCTTGGCAACACAGGGCAGAATTTTTGGCTCGCCAGGTGGGAGTGGACCTGACCCAAACGGGTGTAAAATAGTGCACGATGGTGTCGGGCAAGTGTCTTGACGTCATCGCGTACTCGCGCGATATTTTGGTAGGCGGACGCAAGCAGGATTTTGACCCAGCGACCGTGAAGGAATGGCGATGTATTTCCAAGTCAGGATGGTGAGTGGCTTGGAGGGGAACTTCCAGGTGGTGGTGTTCCCATCTATCTGCTGCCCTTGTCATTCTAGATGGTAGCGGTCGTGGATTTGGAAGGTGCTGTTGAAGGAGCCTTGGTGAATTCCTACAGTGCATCTTGTAGATGGTACACACTGCTGATACTATGCCTCAGTGGTGGAGGGAGTGAATGTTTGTGGATGTGGTGCCAATCAAGCAGGCTGCTTTGTCCTGACTGTGTCATGCTTCTTGAGTGTTGTGGCCATTCCTTCACTCTTGCTGAGTTAAAATCTGGAAAACCCTCCCTAGCAGCTTTGTGGGTGTACCTACATCACATGGATTGCAGCGGTTCAAGGAGGCAGCTCATCACTACCTTCTCAAGGGCAATTAGGGATGGGCAATAAATGTTGACCTAACTGGATGCCCACATCCAGTAAATGAATAAAAAACAAAAAATACTTTTCTTCTCCTTACAGGTAATATAGCTAAACCATGAGGGAATACTGGTTATCAGGGACAAACAGCATTTTAAAATTAGGCCCATTGTTTATTGAAGGTCCCGAGGCTCTCAATCATTAATTCTAACCTCTTAAAAACCAACAAGAATGGCTGCTGAGGATTTTAGTGCTTAGGATAGATTTGCATATATCTTCCAATTAGTTGGTTAAGATGTTTGCCTGCAGTTGTGGATCCTTGGAAACATACAATTTGTATGTATATAACTTGGGAAGATATTGCGTATTGTGTTTGCTCCATAGAAATGGTAGCTGGGATCAGAGGGGTTGCTTTTGGTTCTGCAGCAGATAGACAGAGGTACTGATGTTATTTTCACACCTTCAGTATATCCTCCAGCCACCAGGCATTAGCCTTCAAGCTCATTTCACTTACCTTATCCAAGAATGATTAAGCAGTTTTGCTTGAATCAGATGCAGCCTGACATTAGACTCTAGCATGGTTCATAGCTTCTAACTCACATCCAACTCAATGGCTATATGCCAGAAATACAGTGAAATTAGAGTTTAAAGTCAGACAATATCTATCTTCCACAATAAAAGAGAATGTTACTACAGAATATATGACAAAAACCTGAGAAAAAAATCTCAACCATGCTTTATGAATTGCTCATGGGCTAAGTTAAAATTGTACCATTCTCTGACAGTTTTTTTTTTCAGCATTACAAAACAAAAACCCTTCAATATTTTTCACTGAACCGAAGAAGTGAATTCAGACACAAAAAGCCCGTCACTCAATTCCCACTTACACCAACTGACAGCTTTTTAAATATAAATGTCACTGTACAAACTATTAATAGTTTGATCCTGCATCTGCAGATGAAACTGTAAATTTGCTGGAATATGCTGAGTGACATTGTTGATAGAACTATCCGAACACTTCAAAGGTGAGGGAAGAAACAAAAAAAAGGAAGAAACAATCTGAATTGAAATGGAAACCAGCAGATAAAACCTTTAATAAACAGGGCTGTATGTCCACAAGACAGCCCCCTGAAATCTGAACAATATACAACCTTTGCATTTCTTAACCATGTTCCTGAAATATATCTATAATTAATGGTTCTCCCAAGCTGAGTACAATAAATTGCACTACTACCAGTTGACCAAGGGCCCATCTGCACCATCATTTTTCAGTCTAAGTGGTTGTGGCAACAATATCAGTGTAAATACAGGAAATATGTGATCATCTCGGATAGAGGATGGAGCTTGGATTATCAGGTTTTCGGCAGGAGTCGTAGAAAATTATGACCCTGATTCACTTAAGTCATCACTCTCTGGAAACTTTTATGCTGGAAAATAGGCCCAATGACTGAAGGTTGCACAAAGTTCCTGTCTATTAGGTATTTATAACTAAGGAACAAAAGTACCTAAACAATAATTAAAAATGAAAAGAAATGAATCTTGGCATAATTTGGACAAATTAAAAGGAGTTGGTTAAGTTAAGTAATTCTTAAGGAAAAGCAAGACACTTCCGGTTTCCCTCCAACTCATTTGTTTTTGTTTATTCTTTCATGGGTTGTGGGCATTGCTGGCAAGTCCAGCATTTGTTGCCCATCCCCAATTGCCCTTGAACTGAATAGCTTGCTAGGCTATTTCTAAGGGAAGTTAAAATTGAACCGCATTGTTGTAGGTCTGGAGTCACGTGTAGGCCAGACCAGGTGAGGATGGTAGATTTCCTTTAGTGAACTATGTGGGTTTTTACAAAATCAACAATGGTTTCATGGTCATTATTACCAAGGCTAGCTTTTACTCCAGACTTTATTAATTAAATTCCACCCGCTGCCATGGTGGGATTTGACCCATGTCATCAGAACATCAGCCTGAGCCTTTGGATGACTAGTCCAATGATATTACCATTATGCCATCATCTCCCTACTTGGGCATAGATCACCATTCCTTCATTATCGCTTAATCAAAATTCTGGATTTCCCAACCAAACAGCATAGTGCAAATGCATTTACCATATGGATTGTAGCGTTATAAGAAGGCAGCTCAGCATCACCACAAGGACAACTAGGGATGGGCAATAAATGGTAATCTTGCTAGTGACACCCACATTTCAAAAATGAATTAAAAAAAATAAACTAGAGGTTTCCTAGTGCATTGGCCTTACCCCTGGCTTTCTTATTATTTTTCAAAAGCAGAATTTTGCCCTTGGCGTGCGGGATCAGTGGGGGCGGCTGGAAAGCTGACTGCTACCAGCGATCGACAGCACACCGCAATTTCACACCAGGGGCCAATTAAGTGACACACGAGCGGCAGAGCTGAGTGCTGCCCTCTGAGGAGGACAAGCAGGCCGAGCGTGAACTTTGCGCATGCATGCGAGACAGCACTGAATAATCTCCCTGAGGCAGCTCCGTGCCTCGGGGAGATGGAGAGATATTTTAAGAAATAATAAAGAGCAGAAAAATGTAATGACCCTGTCACATGAGCAGGGGCATGTTTTCATTTAAAAGACAAAGTTTTTTATTTGTATTTGCTTCTGGAAACCTCATCCTGCCTGCGGATGAGGTTTCGAAAAAAATGCGTGGGCCACTTGGCCTTTTCGCCTGCCCGCCAACCGTTAGTTTGAACGGGCAGTGAAAAATTAACATCAGTTGATAACTTAATGGCCTCAATAGGCCTTTCAATTGCTGGCGGGCATGCTGCCGGCTCTGGTGTGCGCCTACCGATGGAGCTATTGCGTGACTGCACGTTGACGTCGGCACACTCAGCCAATGTCATTGTGTGTCATTTCACGCTCAGTTGGGTCAGGAGCGCGCCCACCCGTCGAGCTAAAAATCCTGGTCCAAGTCTCTGTTTTAGACTCATCCCTAAATATCAAGCTACTGTGCAAAGGGCATGTTGCCTTTGAATAATCATTCAGGCATTGCTCTGACCAGTATTATCACATTTTACACATTATTACTCAAACTTTGAACAACTATGCCTGATCTGAATTCAATGGTTTACACTCATACAATGTGCTGAAACATTTCTAGCATTTGTATTACTAGTAACTATTGAACTTCTAGATCAATACAATAATGGAACCAATAAATTCCTAAAAAATACACTGTTGGAAAGTAAACCTTGCATGCTCAACACCAGTTATCAAAGAGATTCAAGTTAGTTCACAATAAAGTTTAACATTGGAAATTGTCTAGAAATAATGAATATTTTCTACTAGTAGATAAGTGTGCTGATACTCATGAATCATTGCTAAAAGGATCTCATTTGTTATAATTGAAAGTTGCCTGCAATGTAGTTGAAAGTTTTAGGAGCTGAAGGCAAAAAATGTACAAGCCTATTGAGAGTCCAATCGCAGATCACTTCAAATCGGAATTCCCTTCAGGAAACTAAACTGATTAATATTAGAAAATGGTAAGCAAGAATGAATTCCTCCTTTTCTTACTCTTCACTGAAGCAACTTACTTTCTTGTAGCCACAAGAGTAGACAAACAACAGGCAAAGATCCAAGAAATCCTTCATGGTTCATTTGCCAATGATATCAGGTAGTTTGTTTTATAATTATATTGACTGTTTTGGGATGGAGGATGAAAACAGTTTGAGCTTTGACTAGTGGCCTTTTTGACAATTCTTGAATTTTTATCTGCTACAATCTGGAAATATAAAGTTGGAATCATGAAGCTGTTTGATTGTGGTTAAAAACCCAACTTGTTCACTCATTAACGCCTTTAGGGAAGGAAATTGGCTGCCCTTAACTTTACATAACTCCAATCCCACACCAACATGATAGATTTTCAACTGCCTTAAATGACCCAACAGGCCATTCTGTTGTATTAAAATGCTACATTCAAGAAGACGTTCCACCATCATTTTTTCCTGGGCAGTTAAGGATGGGTAATAAGTGTCAGTGTATACCTCCGAAGAATGATTTTTAAAAAAATTCCAGCTATATTGTTAGGCGTGTTTTCAAATGGATTTATATTTCTCTATAACTTCAATAAATCAAATTGTGGGAAATGTGTGGCTTCTGATTGTGTCACTTCTGAGAATGCATGTTAGTGACTGAATCATTAAATGAAGCAAAAAAAGGAATTCTCCCATTTTATTAATAAAGGAGGGATTTACCCCCCATTTAACCATTCAGAACAATTCATACTTAGCTAAAGAAAACTGTTTATTTGCTGACAAATAAATTGATGGGGTTGTGCAAGGGCACAGTGCTTAAAAATATTGGTGCATTTTCTTAGTATAATTGTCCAAAGCATCTACTACTATACATGGAATAATTATGTACCATGGGAAAAAGAAGCCCCGCTATACAACTATATTTCAGAAAAAAGGGGATTCATAAGATTAAACAAAAAAATCTTACTGCGCTCTGTAAAATTTACCAATGTGTAGCGAGGTAGAGAGACCCACATTCTATACAATACATAAACAAACAGAGAAAGGGACACCACAGAAGTAATGTAGGATGAGGTAGGATGTTACTGTGTGATATTTGCGTGGCAAACATGGTATAATATGTGCTCATAGCCTGTAAGATATTTGGTTTACAGTCAGACGTATTTCTTTTACAGCAATGAATATGATAGGAGCAGACAGAAAATCATTTTAGATTTTCAATTTCTATTCATGCATTGGAAGAATATTCACTTATTTATTTGCTTGAGTGGAAATAACAGTTCCTTTTCTGAAACACATATCGAATCCCGACATGATGCCTTTTCAAAGTACCAGATGTGGCAGTTGGCTTTTATTGGGTAAGAAAAAAGCATTCATCCAGAATGCTTCTCAGTAACTGGCATCTATGACCTTGCTGATCTTCTAACACTAAACTGACCTGACAACTGAACACAAACTCCTTGCCACACTGTCACTGTCACTTTCCAATGAAGGTCAGAAATTTAGCTCCATTTAGAAACCAAACCATCTTTGAACCGTTCAAAAGGAAGAAAGGTAAACATCTAGCTCCAGCAAAAAATAAAATAAAATGAAAGGTCACCTACACTGTAAGAATAATAATTATTGCTGTGTGAAATATGATTGTGGCATGTCAAGGCAATGTCATTAAACCACTATTGCAACTGCAATGTAGTTTTCCAACCTCTTTTCCTCTATTAACTTCAATGAGAAATATGTGCCCAAAACTAACCTTGAGCAGATTGTTGTAAGTTGATTTCTAGTTACTTTGAAGAGTTTGTATTGTGCTCAGGAATACAAACACAGCCCACTTCCCAAATTCAACATCCTTAGATTATCAAGTAAAATAGTCATTATATTCACCAGTAGAGAACCTTTGCTCTTCATACTGGTATCAGTATAGCAATTTTTTTCATCGGGCAGGATTTTGCCCTTGGTGGAGGTGCATGGTGGGGGTGAGGGGGAAGCCAACCGCCACTCACGATTGGCTCTGAACCGTGATTTCACATTAGTGGGCCAATTAAGGTCCACCCAGCGTGGAACGTGAACGGCAGTGCTCAGCGCTGCTTGTGCGGGTGGGCGGGGGGAGGGTGGTGGAGGGTGAGCAGGCCTAGCATGATCGTCGCGCATGCACGCAAAAGAGCGCTTCAATCTGATGAAGCGCTGTTTAAAAAAAAAATAAAGGAAATAAAATTGTCATAAAACGTGTCCCCTCATGTGACACTGTAACTTGAGCTGTACATGCTTTTGATTCAAAAATAAATTTTTTTATTTGATATTTATTTGCTTTTGGGAACCTCAGCCCGCTCATGGATGAGGTTTCCTAAAAAATGTAAAGGCCACTTGGCCTTTTTGCCTGCCTGCTAACCGTTAGGTTGGACAGGCAGCATAAATTTGAATTTAATTAGCTTCTTAACGGCCTTAATAGGCCTTTTAATTGTCGCCAGGCGTGCAGCCGACTAGGGAACGCGCCCGCATGCCGAGCGTAATATTCTGCCCATAAATTAGTCAGTATGGGCATAGGTGTGTTGGAAGGGAAGGGAAAAACAATGATTTATCTGCATGGGTGCAAATTAAAACTTGGACCTCGAGTGCACCGAGTTAATCAATCTATGTGTGATTGTATTTTTCATCCAGCTTCTACAGGGATGCTAACGTACGGATAAATGAGATTCATGCAAGTTTATTCCTTCTCACTATTCCATTCCACCTCTGCACTGCAAAGCATAAAATATGAGCACCGTTCTCCCCAAGTCTTACAAAAAGCATAATTAGTTAGGCACATTCCTTTAATAAGACATGCACCTCATGCCTTTTCCACAGCTAGAAAATAATTACGTGACGTACAAAAGCACTTCCTGAAGTAGCTGACAGGGGTATTCAGAGCACAATCCTGCCGCACACCTAATCACTTGTTTCCTCTGAAGTGCCACACTGATAATTTTAGAACACCAGAGGCCAGAATATTGAGCTCGGTGGGCAGGTACGCTCCCGACCCGGCCGAGTGTAAAATGACATGCGATGATGTTGGGCGAGCGTCCAGTGATATTTCATTTGATGGGTGCACGCCGGAGTCGGCAGCACATCCGCCGACAATTAAAGGGGCTATTAAGGCCATTAAAAAGGTAATTAAATTCAAATTTGCGCTACCCGTCCAACCTTACTGTTGGCAGGCAGGCAAAAAGGCCAAGAGGCCTTTAAATGTTTTAGGAAACCTCATCCATGAGCGGGCTGAGGTTCCCAAAAGCAATTAAACATCAAATAAAAAATTTATTTTTGAATTAAAAGCATGACTGAGTCACATGAGGGGACATGTTTTATGACATTTTTATTTTCTTCATTTTTTTTTAACAGCGCTTCATCTCCCTGAGGCAGCTCTGCGCACGCGCAAAATTTGCGCTAGGCCTGCTCACCCTCCACCTCCGCCCGCACAGGCAGCGCTCAGCACTGCCACTCACCTTCCACCCTGGGCAGGCCTTGATTTGGCCCGCCCACGTAAAATCGCAGTGTGGTGCCGATATCGGGCGCCGGTCAGCTTCCCAGCTGCCCTTGCCCACCCCTACCAAGCACCCCAGCCAAGGGCAAAATTCTGCCCCAGGTTCCTTTGTTTTTGAATATGCTGATGGAAATCTCATTTGGTCAGTACCTGTTGTGTAAACAAAAATCAATCAAAAGTACCGCATGTCAGAACAAATTCCTCACAACAGCACCTTGATCTTCATCATGTTTTCTCCACACAATTTCAACTTCATTTTTTTTACATAAGGTAAGAAGTTTTCATCCATTATCTGTTGCTGACTTTGCAATGTGACTGCTCCATCACTCATCAAAATAAATTAGGAAATGAAGCCTCATAGGTTGCAGGTGGTTAGCAGGGTGATGAGTAGGGATGCCACAAAATGATTTATTCCATGGCCATTAATATTTTCACATCTTCCCATGGCAGCCGTTGGCACCAATGAACAAAATGATTCGCGTAGGAAACTGTCTCCTCAGCATAACTAGCAAATGCACTGTAAGTATAAAATGGGCAAATTACTTTAATCAGAACACCAATTAATGCACATGCATTAAATATTCTCTTGGCTACAGCACTGCTAGTCGCTCCTGTAGATGTTTTACGCATCTTACACTTAGGGCTGGATTTTGATGGTTCCAATCGGGACCAAAGAGAGGTGGGACCAAAGAAAATGGCTGCTGGGCGGGGCGGCTGGAAGTCCCGCCTCCATTCCTGCCCTTGGCCATTTTCACGAGGGTGGTGGAGGAAGCAGGGCCCCCAGACCCCGCCTGCTCCTGTGAAAGAGGAAACTGACAGCGTTGTGATCTCATTGAGAGCCCGCCCCAGAGAAGTTTTTTTTTAAAACTTTTATGGAGGGGGGCCACACTTTAGCAGCTGTCGGGCTTTACATTAGCTGCATGGAGGTGTGAACAATGGGTTGGAAGTGGGAAGAGTTTAAATCGCAGCTAATGTGGTTCTGCCCTTTAATGTTCGTCATTTAATTATGTAGCATGAGTTTTATCTGTGTTCAGTAAGGTGAATTATGACAGTGCTGTGTTTGGAAGATGTAACTACTCCTTAATCATCAGACGGAATTTTCTGTGCCCACTGGCGGGGGGGTGTGATAGGTGGCGTGAGCGGACAATATGGCGTGATCTGTTTTACGATGGCGGGAAGAAAGGTCAGGATTGTCCGCTCAGCCTGCCGATGGTGGGCCACGTTTCCTGCCATTAGTCATTGGTATCCTCATTGTAATAGATCAGCATATCATTATCAGGCCATCCTGCCAGGCTCTTGCACCCCCCCACTGGATCGCCTGTTTATATTGGCGGGAAAGCACACCAACGTGTTTCACAACAGTACAGAGGCAACGTGCATTTGGCGGCCTGCACTTCGGGTGAGCTGGAGGTCAGTGCACAGCAACGTTCTGCAGAGCTCCCTGGGGTCGCCTCTTGATTTGCAGGCTTCAGCGGCGCCAGTGGGTCGGGGTGTAGTGCCACCCTGCCCGACTGATGACAGGGGAGGCATCAGGGGGCAAATGCAGCCCTGCCTCTTAGGCAACTTTTGAGGGTGAGTGGGAACACTGTGATGGAACTTCAGGGAGGGTACCTCCAGATTCCTCTTCAGAAGTTTTTTCAGGGCTTGATTGGAGGCCCTGGGTCATGGACTCTGTCGGCTGTTTGGCAGACCTGCCTGCGAAAGCAAGGGGAGATCATTAGTGCATGGCAGTGGCCTGTGAAACCCAAGAAAAAACAATAAAAATGCAACACACATCACACAGATTAGAATTGAGATGTTGAGTCCAAGTTAAAAAAGATATACGATTCAGTTTTTGGCTTGTCCATGGGAAGTAGATGGTGAAACGTTGCAGCCATTAAGTTGGGTGATTCCAGTAAAGTTGACTTTGGCAATTAAGCTGTTGGTTTGGAGACACTTGTTCCTGTTGGTTAGCTGAAGAGCTGTGTTATTTTCTTCTTAACTGTGGCTTTGCTGGCTTGTGACTTGCCTCCAGCAACAGAGAAAGGCTTTTTTTTAACTTGCAAGCTGAAGAATGCCTAATTGATGTTCTTCAGCTGTGACCTTCACAGCACACACTAGCACATGTTAGGAAACAGAGATAGTTTAAGTAAGTTATATTTGTATTTGTAGGTGATAGGAATGAATTTTAGCTTTAAAATTTAAGTTTGATTTGCTTTTCTGTATCTGTGTGTTAAGAAAGGTCAAAAGGAGTTTTAGTTTCACTTTAAAATGCTGCTAATAAGAAGTTTACAGCCTTTAAAAAGTAAAAGTAAACACAGAAGAGTAGAAAGAATAGTGCTGTTGCTGAGCAATAGTGGGGGCAGATAGGCAGGTTTCTCCCACAGACATACACACAGAACTAAAGAAATAGCAGTTTTAAGTTCAGTTGAAGCCAGGACCCCAGAGAACCTGAACACAGGGAGAGGGAACCACAGGTTTCCCAAAAGAACAAAAAGGTCCCAGGTGAAGAAAAAATCCCAAAAATCCAGGAGAGTGGAAGAGGGGAAAGTCCAAAGGAGACCTTGTAGTCAAAGGAAGGATAGGAACTTGGGAAAAGGTCCTGTTAAGTACAGTTATGAGTGAGAGGCAGAGAGAAAGGCTCAAAGCTTCAGATTTAAAGTGAGAACAGCCTGCAAGAAGCAAGAAGGTCCAAAGAGATGACTGAAGGCCTGTAATGCTTTGCTATGGGCATGTGAAGCAGTGGTGTACTGGTAAGGCTGAGTTGGTGAGAGAGAGAGTGCATGGAAGACAGCTTGAATGCATGTGGTGACCAGGGAAGAGGAACATCAGAAGGAGAGTTCGAAACCCTAGAGGTGAACTCTTTTGGAAGGCGTCTGAGAGAAAATGTTAGTTTGAGAGAAGATTCCAAGGTGATATCTTGAATAATGGAGATTGGAAACCCTCGTGTGAAGGACCGAGTAGAGTGGGACTGGTTGGTTCACAAGCGTCAGGGGGGAGTTGAGGAGAGATCCATAGTATCTGGGTGAGGTAGCATCTGTCGCTTGAGGTCAGAGTGTGGTGTGTCTGACCACCGGGTGCCATAGGTTTATATGGACTGCGCACTTACTCTTTACATTAAGGTATAAGATAGCTTTTGCTACTTATGTTATCCTTACAAATCTGCATATATCTGTAAAGGTATAGTTGTGGGTGAAGGTGTATTGTAATATAGTTCATCTTTTCTTGATGAATAAATGTTTTACTCTTTTGTAAAAAGTTCATCAGCTGACTCCTGGGACTCTGTTCAGCAGCTACTCTCAATGGATTTAAACAAACAAATAAAAGATAGGATCCATTGGGCTGGGTTCCACCTGGTATCAGGTTTGTCCAGGGGTAATCTCAGCTGGGGATCATATGACACATCAGAACCAGAAAACCAGAACTAGTTCACACAGGCCAGATTTGCAGCTGGCTTTTTAACCTATTTTCTTGTGTATTCCTGAAAGGGAAAAACAAACATGTCTTTTGCCCAAGACTTGCTTTCTTTCAACTCAGATCATGTCCACATCCTGAGATATAACTCAACAGGAGATGGTTCCTGCTGAGATGGTGATCAGCTTCCATTGTCTCCACAACCACAGGAGGTTAGAGTTTAGCCTTTTGCATTGCATCTCTCCCTTTCAAGTATCTTCATCTGAAATAGGCCTTGACACCTTTCAGGTGTGACATTCCATGCTGTTTGGACTACACGGTCAAGCATAATCCACATAGGAATTTTCCAGCAAGTGGTTACTTTACATGCTCAGCTAGCTTTTGCTTGTATAACTTTAAAAAAAAACCACATATCTTCCTTTAAAAGTTCAATATGCCCGTAAGTAATTCGGGCTCTGATCCGCTGTCATGACAGGGAAAGCAAGTTCAAATCTCAACTTATTAGCATTTGCAATCCTTATATTTTAATGCCCTTTTAAAACTTGTGTGAAAACACTTTCTTTAGGACCACAACCATTAAAAGAAACTCCCTTCCTCTTCTTTGAAGCAAGAAGGTGGTTAAAAATCCCAAAATTTGACATATAAAATCTCCAACATCACTCTTCCACAGGAACATTAAACATTGAATTGATCTCCATAAAGATTGCATTAGCAAAGCATTACTGGAAATATGTCACTTTTTAAAAAAATGTATATGTGAATGAGCAGAGCTCACTAAAGTATTCTCTTTTCAAAATAATTTAAAAACTGCATGTTCCAATTCATATGGATCCCTATTATCCACACTAATCCACTTTGCCTTTTCATTATGCTGACTGTACCAAAAGGGCATCTTATGACGAAACTGTGTGTCAGACACAATTTCCAAGTTTTCGATGCTTTCGATCAGAATAAAATCTGCCCAGGATTCGCAGCTGAATCACCTTGTTGCTGAAGTTTCACTGATAAAATATTAAAACCATCCCATTCGCTCTATGTTCAAATTTTCCAAAACAACACGGCTGACAAAAGAGAGCTGGAGGTAGAAGGGATTTGCACACAAATACCAACAAAATTGTACCATAGCAAGGCACAGTTATCAAACTCCTGGTGGGATGGAGCAAGTCAAACTCTCTGCAAAAAGGTCAGTTTTCTGTTTGGCAGTAATAAGAAAAATAGAATTCCAGAAGGTCTTGGGGAAGGGATGTATGACCAAGCTGAAAGGGAATGAATCCTAAAAGTGGTGTGAATAGCTCAGGCATACAAAAGAGCTGAGAGTTTGTATTAGAGGACCAGATTGTGAACTGGATATTGTCAGTTGGTCAGCTACAAAAGGAGCTTTGGAAAGATATGCCACAAAGACTGACATGCCCGAGTGAAAGCCGGTTCATTGACATGTGCCTTGTCTTTAACCATATTTAGGAACCTCAGATGGAATACTGCAGCAGGTGAGTGTGAAATCGAAGGCCAATTTGATTGAGCGAGAAAGTGAGAGATCCTATGTACCTGAGGCCGAGTTGGAAAGACTGAGATTGCACATGGTGGCACATTTGTGCAGGGGGTGTTGTAGGTGCTTGAGGCTGCATAAGATGTATCTTTGTTGCATTGACTACTTAAAGTAAAATTTACCTTTTGATTTTAACTATCATTTGCCTGTTAATGCATGTCTAATTTGCATTTGTTCTGATTTGTGGTAAAGTAATAGTTACAAAAAGTGGTAATTATTGGTAATTTCTTCATTTGGGGTTTGTTTGGTAATTTTGGTTATTTTGGTTTACATGTTCCTCTATGGGAATCATAACAATCTTATGACTATTGAGATAAAATTTTGATAATGGTAAAAGTTTTAGCAAAATAATTCAGCAAATTATAGAACCATTTCTAGGCAAAAAAATGGATAGGCATTCGGTGAAAATCTGTTGACTGGCATGATGAATATTTGCAAAAACAAAAATATTTATCTATGCAGCCTCCTCTATCACTATATGTCTTTATAATCTCTGCATTCCTCCAATTCTTAGCACTGTGCTCTCAGTTGCCTCGGTCCTCAGCTCTTGAATTTCCCCCTCAAATCTCTTGGCCTCTTCACTCTGATCTTCTCCTTTTAGATGCACTTTAAAACTTACCTCTTGACCAAGCTTTTGTTCATCTGTCCTTGTATCTCCTTCTGTGCCTTTATTGATAACTTTCTTGTTAAGCATCTTGCAGCACCTTAGAACACCAAATGTGCCAAATAAATGCAAGTTGTTGTTGTGATAAAGTTGGATGTACTACTAATGAATTAATTTGCTGAAGGTAAAAAACAATAATACTTAATGTTTTACAACTTGAACCAATTTATAAAATCAAGTTCCATTAAACGATGTAAAATGATCTCTTCTTTTCATTTTTGCTATGTTTTTCTGGTCAAATCTTCTCATAGAAAATAATTGTGGTAATTATCTGCCATACCATAATTTTTAATGTTAGCATTTGTGCATAATCTAATTGTGTTATTCTCACCAATATAAATAAGTAAAGTTCTTTACCTTCCAGTTACATTCTCTTTCCTCCATCCACCCAGCCTCCCACATGGCAGGGCTCAGGTAATAAGCAACCATATGATTCAGGAAAAAGAGCGTCACCAGGAGAAAGTTGTAATATTTGATGATGAAGGCAATCATACCTCAAACAAATAAGGTCAAGAAGAGAATATACACTGGACTACACTGTCAGGTGGAAGGAGGTCATCCCTCGTACGGGAATATTCTTCATCGGGCCAATACATGTTAAAGGGACTCAAACATAATGCACAGGTGACGTGCTTTTTATCACCACCATGATCCCAGAGCATACAGGAGAGAGA
Source organism: Carcharodon carcharias (assembly GCF_017639515.1). Taxonomy (NCBI): domain Eukaryota; kingdom Metazoa; phylum Chordata; class Chondrichthyes; order Lamniformes; family Lamnidae; genus Carcharodon; species Carcharodon carcharias. The sequence continues at coordinate 24,902,597 of NC_054475.1, forward strand.
AAGTAATTAGCCCCATATGTCAAAGGCTTGTGGAAACTGTAAAGTATTGATTTAACCACATGCATAAGACCAGAGCACACTGCAAAGTGTTTTGCAATACTGTGGGACACAGGTGTCACAGTAGGTTGTCTCCCTACTTGACATGCTGAGTACTCTTGTGTGAAACCTATTGTGAGGCATTGAAGAACTTCTAGAACCAGCTGTCACACACGCCTCATATCCTGTGGGTCCAGCTTTATTTGTATCGCAATATAGCATGCCATTTCTCAATATTCTTAGATATTTGTCAAAAAAATTGCCCATGTGCATCAAAACTACAATGCTTATACTGTAAAAATGGAGCAGCCTGTAATGATACTATGTTTTCTCCCACTAAGCATTTGCAAAGAAAAATATGTTGCGCAATATATTGTATTCTAAACACTAAGCAAGAAAAATATTGTACTGATCATTATAGTTAATGCAGTTAGATTAAGTTCCTTAGGTTTAAACTTCACAGCTTCATGTGCTACAGTTAAGGCAGGTTTATGCTTTAAATGCTGTGAACAATTGTGTATAAAACAGACTGGATGGATGCCAATTATTGTCTGATTTTTGTGGCTAACTATGGAGGGGGTAGAGAAGTGTCTGGTTTCACACTAGGTGGAGAATAAATTGCCTGGTCAAAACCAAGTATGATAGAAAAACATTATTCACACACACACAGCAAGTTTCAATGTTGCAATGAATACTCCAGGGTTTGTATCACTTATACAAAATTGTTTTTAAGTGAACATTCAGAGGTACAGTAGACTATTGAAGACCCAAGTCTTTTCATCAATGTATATAATTTAAAAAAGTACTTCAGCCAGCAGCAAATACCTCTGCACTCTCTCAAAGACAGCAGACTAGTTAAGTGAGAATGATGACACATGCAGCCCACTCCACAATTTACAGCTAGCATGAGTACATTAGGCAGAAATTAGAGGCAGACGCATTGATATCATGTGTTGAAGACAAAGAGAAAAAACTAATTTACTTGGGTTTGACAGCTCAGGCAAGAAAAATAAACTCAAAATTCTACCGGATGCATGCAAACTCATTAGTGCACCTCCAATTTTTCATTCTAACTGAAAACAGCTGATCAATTGAGTCAAAACAGATTAGAAACTGGATTTTAGGCCAAGGCACAGATATTTCTGAGGTTAGCGCATTGGTTTAATTGTGAATTGAATATTTACAGACTCTACTCTGGTTCCATTGCTGTCATGCTAATCATTAGTACACAATTGCTGGTGCCATAAATTAAATTTTGAGCAAGATGCAATGAATGGGATTTTTTGTCAATTATTTTGCTGTATTTTTCTAAAGGTTCCATGTTGATAGAATTAACTATTGTAATTAAACTTACTCTGATCCAACTGTTTTGTAGTTAAATTTTTTGTTCAATAATACATAAAGCAATGTGAAAACATATATTGCTTGTTTCTTTTTAATGGTGGGATGGAGGGAGAAGGGCCTGGTAAATGCATTCAAAAGGTGTAACAGCCTGATCATGCTGTTGTAGGTGGCTAAGTTGTACTATTAGTGATAGAGTTGACCTGCAGACACTTCTTGGGTGGAAACATTAAAGTTATTTACAATAAATTCAGCAGCAGCTACACGCGTGCTTTAAACTCCAACTCTAACTCTGCACTTATTGCTAAGGTAGCCTGTGCTACTCTCCTATTGGTTACTATAGATCATGTGATCTTGCCTAACAAGTATTATTCTTAAAGATACATTACATGCTAAATAAAACCATAATTACTACACATACATATTTACTTCACTTTTCGTTTCTATTTTAAAATATAAAATGTTTTAATGGTTGTTCTTCTTTAGCCTTGGAATCGTACTGTGTAATAATAAAACACAAATGTTTAATATGTGTCTGGAATACATGGATATTTTAAAATAAAATTAAATGAACTAAAATCTTTGGGGGCTAAATTGCATAGACTCCAAGAATGGGCACAGGGGTTGTGAGATACTGCAAAGGCAGTGGGAGCAGATAGCCGACAGTTTCAATCCCAGCAGCCTAGCCCTGAGGATCTGGATGCAGTGTGAGAAAAAGCTCAATGACCTCACCTGAGTGGTCAGTGAATGTGTCTTAAAATGTCACATCCTTAGAAATTAACTACTAGCCTCACGCACTACTCAATTTACCACTCCTCTTGACTCATCTACCAATAATTGCCATCAATTATGACTCACATTTCACATTCATAGCTTCACCTCATCTTTGCACACAGCACTGCTGCAAGCCTCGGACCTACATCTCTCAGCTTTCACACAGTCAGCTATTCGACCATGGCAGGCACATGACCCAAACAGATTGTGCCAAATTCACTGATGCACTTAGCTCTCTTGAAGGACAAAGTGGGGCATAGCCAAAGGCAGCAGCACCAAACTGGTGGGGGACAAGCATGGCTGCAACATGTCTTTACGCTGATGGAGGAGATGGTGCTTGACATTAAAATGGCCATGATTGAAGCTGTGGCTGAAACAATTGAAGATGACAGTATGTTCATACCTAATCCTCCTTCTCCCATCACACTGCACTTGTACCCCAACCGCGTCCCCTAGTCAAGCTATTTCAGTACAGCAACAAAACTAGCATCTACCTGGTTGTGTGGAAAATTGCCCAGGTATGTCCTGTTCACAAAAAGCAAGGCAAATCCAACCCGGCCAATTAATGCCCCACCAGTCTAATCTTGACCATTAGAAAAGTAATAGCAACAGTGCTATCAAACAGCACTTGCTTAGCAATAACCTGCTCACTGATGCTCAGTTTGGGTTCCACCAGGGCCACTCAGCTCCTGACCTCATTACAGCCTTGGGTCAAACTGGACAAAAGAGCTGAACTCCCAAGGTGAGGTGAGAGTGACCGCCCTTGACATCAAGGCAGCATTTGACCGAGTGTGGCATCAAGGAGCCCTAGCAAAACTGGAGTCAATGGGAATCGGGGAAAAACTCTCTGCTGGTTGGAGTCATACCTAGCACAAAGGAAGATGGTTGTGGCTGTTGGAGGTCAATCACCTCAGCTCCAGGGCATCACTGCAGGAATTCCTCAGGATAGTGTCCTCAGCCCAAACATCTTCAGCTGCTTCACCAATGACCTTCCTTCCATCATAAGGTCAGAAGTGGGGAAGTTCGCTGATGATTGCACAATGTTCATCACCATTCAGATACTGAAGCAGTCTATCTCCAAATACAGCAAGACCTGGACAATATCCAGGCTTGGGCTGACAAGTGGCAAGTAACATTTGCACCACACAAGTGTCAAGCAATGACCATCTTCAACAAGAGAGAATTCAACCATCGCCCTTGATGTTCAATGGAATTATCATCATTGAATCCCCCACTTCCAACATCTTGGGGGTAACCATTGACCAGTAACTGAACTGGACTAGCCATATAAATACTGTGGCTACAGGAGCAGGTCAGAGGCTAGGAATAGTGCAATGAGTAACCCACCTCGTGACTCCCCAAGGCCTGTCCACTATCTACAAGGCACAAGTCAGGAGTGTGATGGAATACTCCCAACTTGCCTGGATGAGCACAGCTCCCATAACACTCAAGAAGATTGACACCATCCAGGACAAAACAGCCCACTTGATTGGCATTACACCCACAAACAATTCCTCCCTCCACCACCGACGCACAGTAGCAGCAGTGTGTACCATCTACAAGATGCACTGCAAGAATTCACCAAGGAACCTTCAACAGCATCTTCCAAATCTACAATCACTGCTATCTAAAAGGACAAGGGCAGCAGATAGATGGGAACACCACCACCTGGAGGTTCCCCTCCAAGTCACTCACCATCCTGACTTGGAAATATATCGCCGTTCCTTCACTATCACTGGGTCAAAATCCTGGAACTCCCTTCCTAACAGCACTCTGGGTGTACCTACACCATGTGGACTCCAGCAGTTCAAGAAGGCAGCTCACCACCACCTTCTCAAGGGCAAGTAGAGATAGGAAATAAACGTTGGCCCAGCCAGCGAAGCCCACACCCCCTGAATGAATAAAATAAACAATTATGAGCTGCAGATGGTGTAAGCATGCACCTCTTGCTTTTTCCTTCATCACAAACCTACCCTTGTGCCTTTCTCCAATTAAATCTCAAGAATGGCCACTTGGCCAGGCAGTGATGCAGCAGCAATAAATGGAAGAGGAAGTAGAGGCTGCTGATAAAACACCATCAGTCCATCTGGCACTTGCAGTCAACAGCTCAGGCCCTGACATTGCACAAGTTTAGAGCATAGCTTAGGGATGGGATCTGCATTTGGTGAGACAAGGCATGAATGGCCTGCAGCCAGGCAAAGGGGCAAGGGCAGTACAGATGCCAGCTCACCAAAGGATGAGGTCACGCTCAAATTCTGCTGCAGGGTACCCAGATGTGGGCTCTTATGGGGCTAGTACAAGAAAAGGTTGGCGAGAATGCCCAGTGAGATGCTTGCAGCATTGGTGAGCCTGCCAGAAAACCTACAGTTAATGTCAGGGAGCATGGAGGAGTCCAACCTGGTTCAAGCTTTGCACAGAGTCTGTGCAGTTCATCATTTCCAGTGTTGGAATGGTGGCCAATTCCATCACCATGCTAGTGGACTTAACACTGACACACTGAATCATCCCAGGTTTGCACTAAGTGTGGTAGTGGGTGAGAAAAACGACACCAACTCACGGCCTCATCACGCCAAGTGCCACATTTAAAGTATAGCCACGGCCAGTGCTTCCATCCCAAGGACTGCACAAAGAAGACATGGTCCTGAAAGGCAAGAAGACTGCAGCCCTTGTGTGCCTTTTGGGTGTCATGGAGGCCCACCATGATGTCTTCTACCCCTGCTCAGGCCGCAGAAGGAGCAGCTACGTTACCATTCCAGCTTGGAAGTCAGTGGCAGTGGTGATCAGTGTGGATGTTGCACAGAAGAGGTTGGCCATCCAATGCAGATAGAGGATGAATGATCTCATCCATGCAGCCAGGGTATAGCAACCATCTCATCACTCTAAACTCACACATTCAAGCCCATCACATATTCACTGGCATCTCACCACCCATTCTCTCACACACACCCTCACAGGTCCATCTGGCTTCATCTCCTCTGGAGACGGCCTCCTCAGGCATCATCATGTTGAGGCCACTTGCACAGATCAACATGTACCCACACACACACCCTGGGATACCCTCCTTCCCCAGTACAGCTCTCGTCCTGCAGCCACTTCCCTTGCCTGAGGCCACTTCTCCCCCTTCCACAAGCAAGCCCTAGCTCTGCAGCCATTGAAAAGCCACCCACATAAGGCTGATCTGGTAGGTAGAGATCTGCCCGTGAGCACCCCCTACAAGTGATGTGGTTCTGTCTGTGAAGCCTGGCGCTGAAGACTGCGAGTGCTGACTGAAGCAAAGTAGGCAAACAAACCTTGAAGCCCTGAGCTAAGTGCAGCCCACCAAGTGCATGCCTTATATATGCTGTTGTGAAACACTTTGATGTATTTTCCCACTGACGTGGGTGGATGATCCAGCGGCGGAGAATGAGCTCAGTGGGCTGCCTTATAATGATATAGTGATGTATTACAATGAGGTTCCTGATGACTGATGGCAAGGAACTTGGCCCACCATCGACAGGCAGAGTGGATGATCACAAACTTGTTTCACAACATTCTGAAGCCGATCTTTGGCCTTCTCGCCATATTGTCTGCTTACGCCACCGAACACGCCCGACACTGGCAGGCACAGGAAATCCCAGCCAGGGTCTGATGGTCAATATGTCAGCTTCCATTGCTTCATAAGCAGAAGCCAGGCAACATCTGAGTGCTGCAGTGGAAGCTACTGAGTTCATGTTTTTTTAACTTTATTTGTTCATGGGATGTGGGCATTGCTGGCTAGGCCAGCCTTTATTCCCATCCCTAATTGCCCTTGTTCAGAGGGCATTTGAGAGTCAACCGCATTGCTGTGGATCTAGAGTCACATGTAGGCCAGATCAGGTAGATGGCAGATTTTCTTCCCTAAAGGGCATTAGTGAACCAGATGGGTTTTTACAACAATTGGCGATAGTTTTATCGTCATCATTAGACTTTTAATTCCAGATTTTAATTGAATTCAAATACCACCATCTGCCATAGTGGGATTCAAACCCAGGTACCCAGACGTTAGTCTGAGTCTCTGGAATACCAATCCAGTGACAATACTGCTAGGCCACATCACTTCCCCTGCAATCCCTGTTGTTGTCATGCCAAGCTCAGATCGCTATCATCATGGTTGAAGATGCCTGTGTGCAAAGGGGCTTGCTGGGCCTCACACCAGCCCAGGATTCTGTGCTTAAACACACCTCTAGGATTGCCAAGGCATCACCATGGGGAGTGGCAGTGACGCTGGGGAGAACAAACCTGCTGTGCTCTCTCAGGGTGACAGCATTTATCCATCCACCCTGCTTCTCTGCAGGGCTCTTCCTCTTACGTGCCAGCCAGCAAGTCTGCTGCTGTCCATAGCAAGGTGACACAATCTGAAGTCAGATCTTCTACAGCCGGTAATGCTCGAAATCATCCTGCAATATCAACTGTAGTCTCCCCTATTGAAGGTCAGCAGCCTCTTGCTGGCCATGTGGCAGCAACTGGGTTAACACTGCGCAGGAGCACTATTGACAGGGGTTGGTATAGGAAGAATGGGCACCCAGGGAAGGCACAAAGGTAATTAGTTGACATTTATATGGAACATTGGATGGTTTAATTTGTAAAGTTGGTTTGGAATGTTTGTTTCGTAGTTGCATTTATTTCAGCCTTGTTTCCAAGAAACTGCTGTGATGGTCAGTCTCAGGAGGGAAGGTAAGGTGTGGTTAAGTAGCATGAAGGTGCATCTTTGTCTGACCGCAGCGAGGCTAAGTGCTTAACTCTGGGAATTTGGTGGCTGAAGGAATTTGCTGAAATGTGGGAGGAGGTGCTGCCTGGTCTTTTACAAAAAAGGAGTGGTCTGAGAGAGGCAGCTGAAGACAGCAAGATGTGAAGCCTTGAGGAATTAATTAGGACAGCAGGTAGGTGATTGGTGAGTATTAAGTTATTTTTCTCTCTAAACTTGATTGTAGTTTAAACTGGTACTGGTGAGATATATGTAGTTTATTAGCATAACTACTTAAACTTCATGACATAGCTATGAAAATTTGTTGAGTAATCTTTCTAAACTTGAAACCTAATTCGTTAAAAAATCAAAACATAGATGTCAGACAGATGATTTGTTACAGCTGGAGCCTTTGGGAGCTATGGACACCTATGTGATTCACAGGAATCACATCTGCAATAAGTGTTGCAGCTCAAGGAAGTTGGGCTCAGAATTGATGAGTTGGAGTCTGAGCTTCATTGTGATGCATCAGGGAAGGGGGAATCATACTTGGACACTTTGTTCCAGGAGACAGTCACACCCCTTAGGCTAGGTACCAGATTTGGTCTGTGGTCAGGGACAGGAGGGTGTGACTGCAAGTAAGGCAGGTATGGGGATCCAGAAGGTAACAATGGAGGAACCTCTGCCATTGCAATTGTCCAACAGGTTTGTGATTCTTGCATCTTGTGTGGATGAGAACAGGGACTGCAGGGAGGATGAGTAAACTGACTATGACACCATGGTGCAGGGGGCCATTCAAGATTCAAGTGAGTGGAGACAAAATGAATGTGTTTCTAGAAGGAGAGAGTATAGCTAGGGGGATAGATGCTGTAAGCACCAGGACAAACCTTTTATTGAATCAGCAGCAGCCAGTAAAAAGTGACTGGCAATTAACCTGAAAGTAGTTGATGATCCAAAGAAATAGTGCCAGTAGGGTAGGGGGCCTCCATCCTATTTCTGAATGTATTTATATGCTTTGTGGGGTTAAGAGAGAGTGTTAGCTGGAGCTTTTGGGTTGAAAATAGCACCACTAGAGTTAAATCCGCACTTAATGCTGACTGATGCATGATCTGCCAACTCTGCATTCGTCCAACACCTGGTTCCAGCACCCACGTTAACCACATATATAAAATGGCATCTGGTATGGTCCACACACGCAGTGTGCGTAGACGACCTGGATACCATTTGGTACTGAAACAGCGGCTGTAGCACTGAAACTACAAGCACCTGAGTTTTGAGGCAAATATCTTTTCAACAGGTTGTTGCTATTGCTAAAATTTCACATAAATGTGTTCAAATGTTTGCAGTCCTATTACCCAGAGTGTAATTTTAGTTTATTTTTAATCTTGCACCAATGCAAGATTACAAAAATAATCTAGCCACTGGTTTTGGAACAATAGTCAATTATGAGTGCTCATTTTACTTGATCTTGGGCAATGTTTTGAATTTCATCAGTGGATAGTTCAGGACTATGAAGCACATTCCAGGACTCAATGTGCAAAAAAATCTTTCCACAATCCTTCCTGTAGATTGGCTTATAAACCACAGAAAAGCTGACTACATCTCGATTCTCCTTGGAGACAGCTTGCCTAATTCATTGGAGCTGTCATTAGAGCATTAATTCAGACAGGGTCTTCTGCTATGAGCTGATTGAATTGCTCATTGGGGATGCAACTGGAGCTTTTGATGTCTTACATGATCTGGAAGCAATTGGTGGCATAGATGTTCAGGTAAACCACTAGAGGCTGCTTGAGAACTGGGTTTTACTGATGAATAGATTTGAGAAAAACTTAGGGAAAAAAAATTTGCCCTTTTAGGCGAAGTAGGTACAATATCTCTCTTTTCTCTCATGTAGCCTTGAGAACAGCTTCTACGCAGAATTCAACTGAAATTTTGGATATGCTTAGAAAATGTTGATACAGAAACATTATCTATTGCCATTAAAAATACTGAAGGGAGGGAAGCATTCATATTGTTGACAATTAAGCAAGAGAAGGAGTGTGAGAAAGGAAAAAGACAAACTGAATTAAATTTCTAAGCAAGAGAAAATAATTGAAGTTTGAGAGGGAGCGAGCACTAGAGAGAAAAAAGGAAGATTGTGGTCAGTTGCTTTGCTCACAGTCATAGCTTGGAGCAAGATCATTGTTTTCTTTGATTACAAGCATAGTGGAAACAGTTGCACAATGAAGCAAACCTATCTGCTAAATGTTGGGAAAAATGACTTGTTAATGATCTTTTACTTCCTGTGTGCTGATCGGATCAACACGAATGCTTCATTTTTAACTGCCTCTCAAATAAATACACTACACACATACGCCACATGTGTGCATGCAACAGTCAGTCACAGGAACATGTCCCTAGTTAATCCAGTCACTTTGAGTTGCTCATGCACACCACAGAACAGATGAATGTGTGGTGTAGTATGGGAGAGGTTGTCAGTCACGGTTAATCCTACAGAAGGGAGGATTATATGCTCACAAAGCATGCAGTTGGACACATGGACACCAGGGACATTCTTACAAAGAAAGTATGCTGTCAAAATAAAAAGCATCTACAGTTTGTATTATATTGGTTTCTCTGACTCTATTTTGTTGCTACCTTTACGGAAATTCTATAGAAACTCCACTGGAAAAGAATTATAGGATCCATCGCATTGTTTTACAAGCATCTAATAATTTTATTGTTGAATGCAATGCTCCGTCTGACAGGAAATTCAGTCTTACTCAAGAAAGAACACTTTATTGGTCAGCCATAAATCCTAAATTTAGATCCAGAAAAGTATTTTTAAAAATTGGAATTAAGTTGCCAAAGCTAGTGAAACCAGACCTTTTTAATTTACGGTCACCAAAGGGCAGAAACACAGTTAAAAAGAACAATGCTCATAGCAAAGAGGGCGGCAATAGCACTCAAGGATAAGAAGAATTCCATTTGGAGAGGTCATTCCAGCATTTAACCCCACATAGTAGCGGATTTCAAGGTGGAGATAACAGAAAAATGTGAAAGATTCTTTATAAATGTTAATTATTTAAATGAAAACCAAAATAACCACATACAGTATTAATAAAAGAGAGATTTTAGCAAGTGGGAGGTCAGAACTAGAATCCAACACAGTAATAAGATAATTAGTTTATTCTGGGAGTTCAGTAAGATTGGGCAAAAAATAGTAACAGTAATATCATGTTTAATCTAAATGAAAGCTTTGACAAATAGGGATTAGTTTATTTAGATCTTTGTTGACTGGCGCAGACACGATGAGCTGAATGGCCTCCTTCTGTGCTGTAAACGTCTATGGCCAGAATCTTCTGTTTGGCATGTGGGGGTGGGCACCGCATGCCGATGCATAAAATGAAGCGTGGTGACGTTGGGCGTGCATCCCGACATCACCGTGCATCATTCTGATCTTCCGTTCGATGGGTGTGTAGCAGAGTGAGCTGCGTGCCCGCCGAGCTGTCAAAGGCCTGTTAAGGCCATTTATGAACTAATTAAGCCTATTGAGAAATCTGCCCGTCCAACCTTAAGGTTGGCGGTCAGGCGAAGAGCCCAGGCGGCCTTCGCAATTTTCATGGAACCTCATCCACGGGTGGGATGAGGTTTCATGAAGGTTTCATGAATCAAAGGTAAATTTTTATGAAAATTCATGAACATGTCCCAGCTCGTGACACAGTCACACGAGGGGACATGTCTGAATAATTTTACTTTTTAATTTTTTCCAAGTTTCAAACTTAAGTTAATCTCCCCGAGGCAGCTCCGTGCCTCAGGGAGATTTCTGCGAAAGAGCGTGGGCCGTGACTCTCCCTCCTCCCTCCCACCCGCACAGGTAGTGCTGAGTGCTACTGGGTGCTCTTCACGGTGGGTGGGCCTTAATTGGCCTGCCCACATAAAATGGTGGCACGCAGCCTATCGCGAGCAGCGATTGGCTCTGTGCCCGCCCACGCCTGCTCCTTACCCGCCTGCCCGACGGGGAGAAAATTTACCCCTTGGAGTCTATGAGTCTATAAGCAAGCACAATAAGATTTCATGTGTGTTGAGCTGCTAGTGGGAAAATGGAATACCAGGCATCTCCAGTGATTATGGAATTCCCAGGGGCCAGCTAATTTGACAGAAATGGATTCAAGGGTAGACTGAAGTTCATCACTAGAGTACAATCCCATTTAGCAGAGAATTCATTGATAAGATTGATAAAGCAATCAGATTAATATCCTTAATCATCAATAAGAAGACAACAAAGGGATAAACAACTTCACAGTGGTATGAAAATGCTGAAACGTGTTACTTTCTGCTAAAAACCAGGCATGATTCATTTCATTCAGGGCAAATAGATTGTATAAACTAATGGAAGGTGCTCCAAGGAAAAGTTATAAAAGGCTGAAGGGTGAACCTTATTGTGTATTGAGGCAGAAGTACAGGGGACAGGTGAGGGAAAGAATCGTAGTCAATAAGAATAAAGCAGGAGCTTGTTGGGAAGGGTGATGAAGCCTGTTCATTGGCTCAAGTGTTTGCCAGAAAAAAAGTACCACACAGCATTGCTGAAGGCTGATTGGTCCTGTGAATCTTTTTTTTCTATTCATTCATGGGATGTGGGCTTCACTGGCAAGGCCAGCATTTATTGCCCATCCCTAATTGTCCTTGAGAAGGTGATGGGCTGCCATCTTGAACTGCTGCAGCCCATGTGGTATAGGTACACCCACAGTGATGTTAGGCAGGAAGTGACAGTGACCCAGCAACAGTGAAGGAACAGCAAATTATTTCCAAGTCAGACAGTGTGTGGCTTGGAGGGGATCTTCCAGGTGGTGGTGTTCCCGTGCATCTGCTACCCTTGTCCTTCTAGATGGTAGAGGTCGTGGGTTTGGAATGTGATGTTTAAGGAGCCTTGATGAGTTCCTGCAGGTGCATCTTGTAGATGGTATCCACATCAGTAACTGTGTGTTGGTGGTAGAGGGAGTGAATTTTTGTAGATGGGGTGCCAATCAAGCGATTGTCTTGTATAGAGTTGAACTTCTTGAGTGTTGTTGGAGCTGCACTCATCCAGGCATAGTAAGATTATCATGTTGCTGATTATAAATATTGTACTGAAATCTTTTCTAAGGTAAACTAATATTGAAGTAAATATTATAGTAGATACGCAAACTAGGCTGGGCCTCCAAATGATAGCTAAATGCGAAAGTGCCATGGAATCAACTTAATTTTCTAAATGCAAATGGTATCAAAGGACACTAATGCAAAATTTGTAGTAAATATGCTTTGTCTGTCCAGTCTGATTTGCTTTGTGCACGATCTAATATATGATAAATAAATAATGAACACAAAGAAATAGATAAAGATGAAAGAACAGTCAAACTCAGACTAAAACCTACAAGATATCACTAGGGAAAGTGCTTGTAATGTACCATAGATTTCAGGGCGGCCAATTAAAACTCACTTTGTTAAAATTAAATATACATTTGTACTAAGATTCTGAACTGAATATCATTTACTGTACAAGCCCAATGTTCAGTACAATCACTTTAGAAATCCCCTATTCTTGCTAAACTTTCTTTGTTTATATTCCCCATTATCATAAAGTTGATGAAAAACAAAATATATTTAATCAAAATGATTATTGATAGGTTTTTGGATCTTGCAGACATCTGGAAACAATAATGAGCTATAATGAGCTTCAGGGTAATATTAGACAAAGTCAATGAAACGTTCCAGTGAACTGAACCAAGCAAGACAAGATTTTCCATGATGATTGAAATTTGCCCAAACCATAGGATGGAGTTTTTAGGTCAGTGTGAAGACAGCTGCCCAACCCGATCGGACGCAAAATTGTACAAAGTTACGTCGGGCGAGCTTCCGAACGTCATCCTGCGCTCATGCGATAATTTGGTCGGCCGGAGCACATGAGTCTCGGAAGCATGCCTGCCAACAATTAACAAGACAATTAAAGTTGTCAAAGTTCCAAACGTCCCTAACTTTTCATGATCCGTCCAACCTTATGGTTGCCAGATGGGCAAATCTGCCAGGCGGACTTTGCATTTTTGATGAAACCTCATCCAAGGGCCGGATGAAGTTTCCATAATAAAATGAAAGAAAAAATGTTTGGATGGAATTTTCATCATGTATATATTCAGGTGACTGATTGTGATGTGTGGACATTTTATTTTTTTGGATTTTAAAATCTTTATTTAATTGTTTGGAAGTCTTCAGCTACCTGAGGCAGCTCTCTGCCTTCAGTGCTCGCCTGTGCCCGCGCTTACGTCAGCACCCGCCCCCTCCCTCAGTGGCAGCACTGAGCATTTCAGCACATGCTTCACGCTGGCTGGTCATTAATTGTCCAGCCAGCATGAAGTCGTGGTTGGGGGCCGTTCGCGGGCAGCGGTCCATTACCCGGCCACTCCCTGGCCCACCAATCGTGCCAACCTAAAAATCCTGCCCATAAGATTTTTGATGTAGGTTGATGCCTCCCAAAACAGGAACAAAAATGCTCTCCGACATCTGGATTGCCATTTTACATATCCCACCAGAGGCTACCATAGTACCAAGTGCAGAACATGATTGCCACTTGCATCTGTAATCACAGCAATGCATATACTTATTTACAAATCCTTAACTGCAGCTGCTAATCTTCTAGACAGTATCAAATCCTTTGCAAAAACTGCTTTAAATCCCTGGTAGATGAATTGATGAGTTGCAGAAAGGGGTTAATAATGAAACAATATGGTTTTTGGATATATGGTGATGACGGTGATACTGATGTAGAAGCTTGTTTATCTGATCTGTGGACTGCAATTGAAAATCCTGGTGGTTATATCCCAGATTCATATTGTTAATGAAGCTGTTCATAATTTACGGTCACTTGTGTTAAATCACATGGATAAGAACCTACAGCAGTTTCAAATTAGAGATGGGGTTAATTGAATTTTACAGTGTAGTAGAATGCCATTCAGCCCTTTATGCCTTACTGAGTCACAATTTTCTTTTATATTCTTTCATAGGATGTGGGCATCGCTGGCAAGGTCAGCATTTGTTGACCACCCCTAATTGCCCTATGGCAATATAATTCCAAGTCAGGATGTTGAGTGGCTTGGAAGGGAACATGCTGGTAATGGTGTTCCCATGCACATGCTGCCCTTGTCCTTCTAGGTGGTAGAGATTACAGGTTCGGAAGGTGCTGTCTAAAGAGAATCAGTTGCTGCAGTGCATCTTGTACATGGTATATACTGCTGCCACTGTTTGTCAATGGAGGAGGGAGTGGATGTTTAAGGTGGTGGATGGGGAGCCAGTCAAGGAGGCCTGAATGGTCTCAAGCTTCTTGAGTGCTTCTGGAGTCGCACTCATCCCGGCAAGTGAAGAATATTCGTACTCTTGACTTGTACTTTGCAGATGGTGGACAGGGTTTGGAGAGAGAAGAAGTGAGTTACTTGCTGCAGAATTCCCAGCCTTTGACCTACTCTTGTAGCTGCAGTATGTATATGGCTGGTCCAATTCAGTTTCTGGTCAATGGTAACCCTCATGATGTTGATAATAGGGGATTTAGAAATGGTAATGCCATTGAATATCAAGGGCAGATATTTAGATTCTCTCTTATTGGAGATAGTCATTGTCTGGCACTTGTGTGGCATGAATGTTAGTTGCTGCTCATCAGCCTAAGTTTGAATAATGTCCAGGTCTTGCTGGATTTAGAACATGGGGACATTATCTTAAAAGTAGAGCTATATCATTTATTTGTTAAATCAGGAAATACCTTTTCTACAAAGAAATCTGGAACTGTCTCATATGTCTATGGATGCTGAGTTAAATTTCTGAGGGCAAGAGAGAGAGACTGATAGCTTTTCATTCAGTCAGGGTATTATCAGGGGACTAAGACCTCACACTATATATTTTTATAAAACATATATAAATTTCCTCATATATAAATGGCTAAAATCAAAAATTTTGAAATCTCAACAAAGACCTTGAAATGGCCGAAGCTATGTCTGTCTGTGACCCTGAACAATAGGAGCTACCATGGCAATATCACAGAAACTTGCACATCCAGTTATATCCAGGAACCAGTTATATTGCTTCGTTGTACTGAAAACTCAGTTTGCCATTTTAATATCTACAAGCAGCAGCACAGAAAAGGGGCTCTGCCCAGATTGAATATCTGGTCCCAGCTACATTGTCTCTACTGGAACTTCAGTACCATCTCCTAAAAGACTGATTCATCTCTGCATGCCTGTTTCCTTGTGTGAAGTCAACTCTGCTGTATAATTCACTTTTGCAGTGAAAGTTTTCAGCCTGTGGACTTCCATGAAGGGATACCTCATTGGACTTTGATTCTGAACTCTGGACTCTCATGAAATTATAATTCTTTTCTCTGTGGTCTTTACCCTATAAATCTTTCTCTTCTTTATCCCTCTTTTACTACGGGCTACGTTGCAACCCTTCTCCCATGTTTGAGTGCGTGCAAAGAAACTAAGCCTTTCAGTTCATCCTATCTAGAGTTTGCTGGGAGGTTATTAATAGAAAATTGGATCACACCAAAACAGCGGGGTTGGGAAATACACCACCACTTATAAAGGGGGAAGCAAATCAAAATATCTTTTTGGTTCACAGACAGGTGATGAGAAGAGAAATCAGGGCAGGTTAAATTAACCCCTGTCCTGTCCATAAAAGTATCAAGAGGTATAGAGCAAAAGCAACTCAATGGAGTTGAAATACATATCAGCCATGATCTAATTGAATGTTGTAACAAGCTCGGGTTGAATGTCCTGTTGCTGCTCTTACATTCATATTTCCAATTAAAACATAGAACACTCAATGGTATGCCACAATTAAATATGTGTTCATTTCCAAAAATAACTTGTGGGTGAAATTATCACTTAACTCATCTCCTGGGTCTAATTTGGAGATCTGCTCTTAAAGAAGACTAAATAATTTTGGGATTATATTGAACTTCAAATAATAATTCTTTGTACCTTCCAAACTAAAATTAGAGCCCTCTCTAGCAGGAGAGCCTGAAGGGGATAATTCATTTCCGGGACAATATTGGAATATCCCAGTAATAGAATTGTATCTGTGACTTGCTGCACACAGAGTCACTTTCAAGTCCCCCAAAGCAATTTTTTCTCCTCTATCTTGAATGCATTTGTATTGCTTCAGGCAGGGTTCCATGCAAATTCCACTCACTCCTTTATCTATTTAACCCAGAGGAGTGGTAATAATTGTGCCACCCCAGTTGCTATCTTGGCTGAGGTCACCTAACTCAATGTAGTTCTTTATGGAAAAATAAACTGCTAAAGAGCAGGTCTTTATGGTTTAAAACTATTGCCATAAAGAGATAAGGGTCACAAAATACCAATAACTGAACTGCAAATAGTTAAAGATATAGAACTTCTGAATGCCTACTTATCAGGATGAAAGCAACATTCTTTAGTTGTTTAATCCCTCATTGATGAGTCAGTCCCTTCACACATTGAACATCTGATTGAACAGAGACTTATCTTACCCGCTGTGGGAAAAACAATGTTGTTGACCATCTAAAATAGTTCAGTAAATTATGATTATATTATTGAAAAGCTTTAAGCAACACATGTGAAATGTTTTCCTACACTGCCTGCATGAATCAAGTAATTGCTTCAGTATGTTATGATGTGGCAGATGGTGTGTGTCAGGTGGACCAAATTCACAAGGGAATCTTGGCCACACTATCACAACTGTTTTGCAATTTGTATTTATTATGAGAAGATGTGTGCACTGAATTCAGAAGTAATGAGTCCACTAAGACCTTTAGAGATTTTAATAATTAAATTAAAATATTTATAGCAAAAAGAAAGATTTCAAGCACATACATAAGTCTACAATTACTTACTACTATAACAAACCCTAAAATTCCTAATTAACTTGACTCTAAATTACACATCCCCTTTAAGGCTTCATCCAAAATAGATTTTAAATTTAAAAACAGCAAGCCAGCAAGTTACCACAGTACCCACTTGACAATGGAATTCCAAAAGCTTGTCTCCAACTTTAGTTACTGGACACAACAAACTTATGCACAAATGTCTGGAGGCTTCCCAAAGGCTGTTTAACACACTCCTGTCAAATCTTACATGGCCCCCTAAAATAGCTGTTCGTTCTCCTTGATATATCTTTCTCTCTCTTTAATATGCAAATTCCATTATTCCACATGTCTTTGGAACTTTATCTTTCCCATAATATAAAAATCTTTCATGTTGCCATCATTGTTAGTAACCTTTGGGAAAAATACACACACTCCTTAGCCTTGCTTATCTGACTAGTTGTAAACATCCTAACATCCCTTTGAAATCCAAACAACCACTTCACTTATCTAAAAATGCAAAATCCCTTCACACCTTACATTGCTAAGACCCCATCCATGTTTACTCATTAGCATTTCAACTACATTCTACACTGACCTCTTTTGATAATTTCAAGCCTGTAATCTACCTGACTCCAAGGTAATTAAATCACAAAGACAGAACTAATTACACTCACACCCATAATCCTACTCTACAACAAACTAGAAAAATATTATGAAAATGATTATGCTTTCATAACATGTGAAACCATTACTTTCAGTAACCAGTAAACTTAACTGAATCAAATTGATCAATTTATTGTCCCAAAAGAGATTGCAGCTGTAATAAATATCATTGCTGCACAAAGATGATGTCAAATCAACAGTGGTTAACACTTTTTACTAGAGTTCTGGTTGTCTTTCAAATATACTAGAATAGTTCACTGATGAGAGAACTTAGACATTACAGGCTTTCCCATGTCTAATGACACATGACATAAACAAGTCACACATGCTCATAGATAAAAACAAAAAAACTGCAGATGCTGGAAATCCAAAACAAAAACAGAATTACCTGGAAAAACTCAGCAGGTCTGGCAGCATCAGCGGAGAAGAAAAGAGTTGACGTTTCGAGTCCTCATGACCCTTCGACAGAACTTGAGTTCGAGTCCAGGAAAGAGCTGAAATATAAGCTGGTTTAAGGTGTGTGTGTGGGGGGTGGAGAGATAGAGAAACAGAGAGGTGGAGGGGGGTGGTGTGGTTGTAGGGACAAACAAGCAGTGATAGAAGCAGATCATCAAAAGATGTCAACGACAATAGTACAATAGAACACATAGGTGTTAAAGGTAAAGTTGGTGATATTATCTAAACGAATGTGCTAATTCTACCATCCATTCTTAATTAGCACATTCGTTTAGATAATATCACCAACTTTAACTTTAACACCTATGTGTTCTATTGTACTATTGTCGTTGACATCTTTTGATGATCTGCTTCTATCACTGTCCCTACAACCACACCACCCCCCTCCACCTCTCTGTCTCTCTATCTCTCCACCCCCCACACACACACCTTAAACCAGCTTATATTTCAGCTCTTTCCTGGACTCGAACTCAAGTTCTGTCGAAGGGTCATGAGGACTCGAAACGTCAACTCTTTTCTTCTCCGCCGATGCTGCCAGACCTGCTGAGTTTTTCCAGGTAATTCTGTTTTTGTTTCACACATGCTCATGTTTGTTTCCATAGTTAGTTTTTCACGAAACAAGTGGCTAGCCTGTCATCAGAGGCTTTAACTTGAGGGGCGCCACTCCACATCAAGAATTGCTGACTAGCACTGCCTCCAGGTTTTTACTGTCATAGACTTATTGGAAGGATTTTACAGGTTGCTAATCAATCTGCTTAGCCATGTTATGAACTCATTGTCCTTGGCCATCAAATCCTGGAGTGGAACTCAAGCTCAGAGCTTCTAGCTAAGAAGCTTACCCACTGCGCCACAAGACCTTCCTCTTGCGAGAACAACTTGATCAAATTACATTCATGTAATTTGCCTAATGGCAGATAAAAGGGATAAAATAAAGCTGTCAAGGTTTGGCTCACATGGATTTATCAACAAGACTACAAACTAACTTATTTTAAAAATCCGCTCATGGGATGTGGGCATCGCTGGCAAGGCCAGGATTTATTGCCCATTCTTAATTGTTATTGAGAAGGTGGTGGTGAGCTGCCTTCCTGAACTGCCACAGTTTATGTGGCATATGTGCACCCAGAGTGTTGAGAGAGAGCTACTTCCAGTCTTTTGACCCAGCGATAGTGAAGGTGTGTGAGTTATGAGGGGGTATTGCAGATGGTGGTGTTCCCATGGATCTGCTGTCCTTGTTCTTCTCGGTGGTAGCAGTTGCAGATTTGGAAGGTGCCGTCGTAGAGAAATTGATGAGATGCTGCAACTTATCTTGTAGATGGTAGACACCACTGCCACTGTGTGTCAGTGGAGGGAGTGCTGATCAAGTGGGCTGCTTTGCCTGAATTGTGTTGTCCTCCTGAGTGTTGTTGGTGCAGCACTCCCCAAGCAAGTAAGGAGTATTCCATCACAATCCTACCTTGTGCCTTGTAGATATTGGAAAGGGTTTGAATTAGGAGGTGAGTTACTTGCTGCAGCATACCCAGCTCCTCCATGTTGAAAACCACTTGGAGGAAGTACTAAGGGTGGCAAGGGCACAGAATGTACTCTGGGTGGGGGAACTTCATTGTCCATCACCAAGAGTGGTTGGGTAGCACCACTACAGACTGAACTGGTCAAGTCCTAAAGGATAAGTTGCTAGACTGCATCTGCGGCAGGTGATGAGGGAACCAACAAGAGGGAAAAACATACCTGACCTCATCCTCACCAACATGCCTGCTGAAGATGCATCTGTCCATGACAGAGGAGTGACCTCTGCACAGTCGTTGTGCAGATGAATTCCCATCTCCACATTGAGGCTACCCTCCATTGTGTTGTGTGGCACTGTCACTGTGCAAAATGGGATAGATCTCGAACACACCTAGCAATTCAAGAATGGGTAACAATGAGGTGTGTGGGCCATCAGCAGCAGCAGAATTGTACTCAACCACTATCTGTAACCTCACAAGGCCAGCCATATCCCCCACTCTACTATTACCACCAAGCCAGGGGATAATTCCAGTTCAAAGAAGAGTGCAGGAGGGCATACCAGGAGCAGCACAAGACATACCTAAAAATGAGGTGTCAATCTGGTGCAGCTATAACACAGGACTACTTGCGTGCCAAAAAGCAAAAGCAGCAAGTGATAGACAGAGCTAAGCAATTGCACAACCAACCGATCAGATCTAAGCTCTGCAGTCCTGCCACATTCAGTCATGAATGTTGGTGGACAATTAAACAACTCACTGGAGGAAGAGGCTCCACAAATATCCCCATCCTCAATGATGGGGGAGTCCAGCACATCAGTGCAAAAGATAAGGCTGAAACAATTGTTAAAAACTTCAGCCAGAAGTGCCGAATGGATGATCCATCTTGGCCTCCTCTGGAGGTCCCCAGCATCACAGATGCCAGTCTTCATCCGATTCGATTCACTGCACATGATATCAAGAAACAAATGAAGGCACTGAATACTGCAAAGACTATGGGCCCTGATAATATTCCAGTGATAGTACTGAAGATGTGAGCTCCAGAATTTGCTGTACCCCTAGCCAAGCTGTTCCAGTATAGCTACAATACTGGCATCTACCTGGCTATGTGGAAAATTCCCCAGGTATGCCCTATACGTAAAAAGCAGGACAAATCCAACCCGGCCAATTACTGCCCATCAGTCTGCTCTTGATCATCGGTATTATGATGGAGGGGGTCATCAACAGTGCTATCAAGTGGCATTTGCTCAACAATTAGCTGCTCAGTGACGTTCAGTTTGGTTTCCTCGGTTCAAACATAGACATTAGAGCTGAACTCAAGAGGTAAGGTGAGAGTGATGTCCTTGATCTTAAGGCAGCATTTCACCAAGGCTGACATCAAGGAGCTGAAGCAAAGCTGGAGCCATTGGGAATCAGGGACCAACTCTCTGTTGGTTGTAGTCATATCTAGCAAAAATATGCTGAATGAATATTAAAAAAAAGTCACCTAGACGAGGGGTAAAGATGATTAATTCCATTTCCTGAAAGAATGTTGAACCTGAGCAAACAAGAAAATGATGTTATTTTCTGGTCATGGTTCACAAATGACCAGATTTATTGAACTCAAGGTAACATCATGGTATTTGAACCATAAACACTGGGTTGCTAATCAATTACTATAACCATTAGGCTACGTCACTTAATTTACGATTCCTTTGGCTGATAATCAACCAAAAACCAGAAAGTTTATGTTCCAGTAGTATTCTTATGCCTTCTTGGAGGTCCTGAAGCCTTGACCACTGCCACCGTTTTTACCTAAGCCCAGAGAACCATATGGAGTGTTTCTCTCCATGGAGTGCACACGCTCATTATAACCTGACAACTCAGCTCATCTGAATTTTCAGCAGTTTAGTTTGGAGCTAATGCCAATTTCAATGCATGACCAAAAAACAGTAAGAGTGAACACTTCCTCCTGTCAGACACTTTTGGAAAAGAGAAAAAGACGCAAAGAAAATAAAAAAAGCAAAATCTCATTAAACGTAAGTTGTCACTTGTCAGTCACATGACTAAAGAATCATGTCTTTTTCGTCCACATTTACATTCTTAATATAAATCAATGCCTCAAGTATATGGCTAACACCTGACAATCTCTTGCCTCGGAATTGTCATATTGTCCAATATTTACAGCTCAACAAGCTTCAATATAGTCACATACAATTTCTGAATACTGATCAAGCAAATGGCAGAACATGTAAAGCAGCACAAAAACCTACAATTCTTTTTAAGCAGTGACAATTCTGTATCAGTACTCATTTACCTTTTATTTCTGCAATAATGTACATAAAACACCAACATACTTTCAACATTGCCCCTACCAAGTAACATTTTATGATCCTTCATTTGCCTCCAGTACATGGATCATCTGGTGAAGGACTTTGTACTTTTGTGTATGCACAACACTAGATATGCCAGACACACTTTAATCTTCCAAGATAAACTGGCATTGATCTAATTATGTTAACATCACCTTTGCCACATACTGGCAATGATTTCTTTTGGATGTTCAAAGATGTCAGTTTCGCATCTACTAAATCAGGAGAGTTTGTTTTTCAACATCAGATTGTATATGGAGAGCAACTATTAAATCAAACATTGCTGCACAATTAAATCCATTACCACTATTTGTTTTAACTCAATGTAATTTTCCATTATGCATTATAGAGTTGATTTTCACTGCCTTAGCCTGGCATCAGCATCCTTAAATTGGGGTCGGTGGCCTTGCTGTTAACACAAATGGTGCAAACAATTTTTTTTTGAAAGCTTGGAGCATTCTACTTTGTGTCAAAAGCACCAATTTCAAATTCAAGGCCTCTTTTATATGGGAATCTGTGTCCTATGATATAATTAGGGCCTTGCTTGGTATTGTAGGTCAGAACAGGTTGGAAACTGAGCAGTGAAAACTGTAAGTAGCTCCATAGGCAATGGAGCTGAAGAGACGCCAGAGCCAAGTCATATGTTAGCGGACCTCGGAGACTCTAGAGCACAAGAAAGTGTGCTGCTGTCACTACTGGACTCCCCACCATCCGCAATTTTGACTCTTTTGCATAATTTACCTTGCAGGCTGGTACTACTTCGAACCAGATGTAATTTTAGGTTGGAACTTGTGACTTTATATGTGCTGAAGACCTTGGAAACCTAATGAAACACATACAGCACCTCATTTTTGTGCTGGAATATTAAATCTTCCATTTCCTTTCCTGCTTAGTTCAGGCCACTCAACGAGGCAAGCAGTCCTGATTTGTACCATGGGCATACCTTAATGAAAATGTCTTGGAATTTAATATCCTGGCAAATTAAGTAATACAAGTGCTTTGTTTTTTTCGCTTCGCACACAGTCATTGCAGTATTTCTTTCTATGTTTATCAGTTACAGCAGCATAAAGATACCTGTGGTAATGCTTAAAGACTACAAACTGTATTGACTAAAATGAGCATAATCCACTTTAATGCTGGACTACAGTTCAAGAGAAGTGAGTGGACATTTTTTATGTGACACAAGACGCCATTAAAAAAGAGTGCTTGTGCTGCAGTATAAAATTGCCTACACCAATTTTCATTTCTTCCAATCTGTTTAACAGAGTCTAGCTGTGAATTCACTAGAAATGTCTAATTAGCAGCTCTGAAATTTTAAAATGTGATAAATTTTATTGTCCTGGGTGCGATGGTTGTCATCTGCCAGGTAACATATCACAGACACGGTGCCAGTTGCATCTTCAAAAGCAGCTTCAGCAATAACAGATGGGCTGCCATCGTCTTCACGCGTAGCAGCAATATCATATTTCTCAGGAAGTCACTTCTAATTCTTTCCTGAATACCACAGGGCTGCTACAATTAACCATTTCAACACTATGTCCATGTAGTGTGTGAAGCATTCTTTTATTACCTTTATGCATTTTTGAGAAGAATAATAATAATAGCACGATGTATACAAGACTTCTTTGACATTCTGCTCCTCGGTTGAATATTGAACAGGTGAAGGTGGTCACAGAGCTATTTTAGTGCATAATGGGTCAAGGGGAAAGTTTCCCAATGGTGGGGCATAAGTTTTGGAAAAAGTTTTTTTTTTGAAAGCTGTTTAATTAAAGTCGTTTGCGATGAAAGCTTTGTTTTGCTGATTGCGCCCAAGTCAGGAAATTGTTTAGGTTGCAGCTTGATGTTAACATTGGCCATTATTGGCACCAAATTCAGTTGTGCAGCACCACTTGACATCGCACTACAAAGGCACAGCTCCATATCTCAGGCAAGGGCAGCATGACCAGTGGCTTGAAGCACATCTGTGCAAGTGTTCCCAGCCTGTGACACAGCATTTTCCTGACGTCAAACAACCTAGCTGACTGATGTGATGTCAGGGTCCCTCCTGATGTCAAACAACCTAGCTGATTGATGTGATGTCAGGGTCCCGAATTTAGGCAATGCTGGTTTAATTCCACATGGCCAGCTAGTGAAGGATGGAACTGGAGCCAATCTTCGCACAAGTATATGCTTTTATTTGCAGATTACACATTAGAAACATGCACCTTTAAACCCAGAAAGCATAGTTTCAGTCTGCTATATTTAGGAGCACAAGTGAATCCCCACCACCTGAATACAATTAAATACTCAATTACTATACAATTAACCACTAGCCCTAGGAACAAATTTGCATGTCTCTGGGTAGATGGAGCAGAGAGCATGCAGAGGGATCCAAGTTGGATCCAAACTCCTTCATGCTCCTCAACAGTGATAGGAGTTTGACTGGCAGGACAATCAAAGGGTGTGTATGTCCACCAGCGCTCTTCTGTATGTTACCCTCCTGCAGAAAACCTCATCCATGACTTCAACCTTTGGAGAACTAGCAAATGAACCATTGTTTCCCTTTGGCCTGGCTGCAACCCATTCACGTCCAGCTAATTCACCACACGCTGGTCCCATCTCTATATCAGCCTCCAGGATAAATGCAGTGTGAGTATCTGAGCTGGTAGTTCTGAGTGTCAGATCAAGTGATGGGCCTGTGGCTAGGCTGACAGCAGTTCTCGAGTGTCTGAGAGCAGGAACTCAGTAGGGGCAAGGTTTGGTGGGGTGGGAAGCAAGAAATCCATAGTGACAACATCAACAACTTGCTCATCATGTTAGTCAGCAAGAGTAGGATGAGCTGTGAGTTGAATAGGGACACAAGTTGGCAATATATATTTATCCTCAATTTTCTCAAGATATCACAGGCCCTGGCACAGCCAAACCTATGATGTGGGCAATCATCTCCTTCAGGAGATGCAGGTTTATCTTGTCCTCTACCAGTTTCTGCCCTGGTCCTTTATATTGTGCGCCAACTTGTTCTTCAGAGGAGGAAGAATTTCAGTGATTGTGTAGGGCTTGGGTGATGTGTCTGCCAAACCTGAATAGCTGGAGGTATGTGCAGGTAGTGAGAGATGGGTATGAGGCTAGTAGCCTTAGTAGATGTGTGAGGATAGGGTGGAGAACTTGGATATTCTGTGTGAATCCTGAGTGCCAGGAACTGGTGCTGGATGAATAATGGGACGAGTGGTGTATTGAACAGTGAGAGAGGCTAGAGTTACAGGGCGTAGAAGATGTCATGTGAAGATGGATTCACTGCTGTTGACCAGCCTAATGAGACCATTAAACCTCTTGAGCACTGTTGTCAGGTCCTTGGTTGCAGACTCCTGCAGTTGACCTCTGACCATCTACTCCCACTCACTTACAAGGATCATCCTTGAGGGCCTCCTGGCTCTCCATGAAATCATGGCGTCTCTTTTTCCTCTGACTTTCACCACTAATGCATCCACACCATGTCCATTAATCTGGAACCTTCCCTTTACCCTGACGTTCACTTTGTCTTCATTTAAATTGTAAAAATATTCTTTGGTGCTGCTTCCCTTTAAAGAGGATAGCTGCCTTTAAGAGCAACAGGCTGGTTGTGACATGTTGCTTTTGAAAAATGCCACTGAGCTCCCCTGAAAAACACAGATAGCTGGCAATGTTAAAAAGTTGACAACAGAATGGTACCCACTCGGCCACATAGTGCAACCGGCAGATGAAGCCCACCTTGATCTGTACAGGCAATCATGATTCCCCCCGCTCCCCACCACCATCCAAAAAACAGGACACAGGAATTTCTAGCTCCATGTATGGAATGATATATGGATACAGACATGCAAACATACGAAATAGGAGCAGAATTCGGCCATTCGGCCCCTTAAGCCTGCTCCGCCACTCATTAAGATCATGGCTGATCTGTTTGTGTTTCAAATTCCACATTTCCATTGACCCCCCGATAACCTTTCATTCCCTTGCCGAATAAAAAATCAATCCATCTCCGTCTTAAAAATATTCAATGACCCCGTCTCCATTGCCTTCTGAGGCAGAGAGTTCCAAAGTCGCACAACCCTCTCAGAAAAAAAAGACTCTCCTCATCTCTGTCCTAAAAGGGCACCCACTAATTTTAGGACAGTGCCCCCTATTTCTGGACACACCCACAAGAGGAAATATCCTTTCCACGTCCACCCTGTCAATAGCATTCAGCGTCTTATATATTTCAGACAAGTCACCCCTCACTCGTCTAAACTCCAGTGGAAACAAGCCTAGCCTCTCCAACCTATCCTCATAAGACAACCTGCTCATTCCAGGTATCAATCTAGTAAACCGCCTCTGAACCTCCAATGCATTTACATCTTTCAGTTCTCCAACGACCAGCATTCATTATAACAATTTGTTAATGTGATGCCATTGAAGAACAAACAGCGGGAGACTTTGTCTTGGAGAGTGCTACACAAACTATAGGTCTATCTCGGGTGACAAAAAATATCTTCAAGTTATGTAAACACAGAGAAAAGAAGTTAAGGGAACAGGGGGGTAAAACCAACAAAACCCTTGCTGCTAAAATATTGCTAAACTACTGTTATGTAAGTTAAAACAAAAATAGTAAATATTTTAGAATGTAAGTAACTGGAAAAAAGATGTCTTGGGAGGCATTACAAAACAGTTACCTGCATCTTAAGCAAGTTTAACAATGGATCTTCCACAAAACAGCAATCACCAGCAGATTGGCGCTCCAATCCTAATGTTCTGCACGCTGATGTAGCCCTGCATTTCTGGCTGGGTCTTCCGAGCCCAGCTTCTCCAGAAGTGCAGAACATACAGCCCATTGGAGAACTCCATCACAGTGGAGTAGTGTTGGGAGTGGGGGGAGATTGGGCACGTCCCTATACATGGCACTAGCTGCCGTAAGGTAAGTTTATATGTCCAGTGTGAATGTTAGTGAATGTGTGATTGGATAAATGGGTGAGTGGATGAATGAGTGAATGGGTGGTGTGGTAGAGTGGGCATGGTGGGTGAGGTAAGTGGGTAGATTGGATAGGGTGGCAGGTGGGTACGTTAGCAGGTGGGTTTGTGGGTAGGTGAGAGGGTTGTGCGACTTTGGAACTCTCTGCCTCAGACGGCAATGGAGGCGGGGTCATTGAATATTTTTAAGGCAGAGGTGGATTGATTTTTATTGGAATTGGGAGGAGTTGGCATTTAGCCAAGTATGGTCGGGGGGGGGGTAGTCAAGTTGGGTCTGGAGGGGTAGTTGAGTGGCTGGGATTTGCGTGGTCAGGAGGGGTATTTGGGTTGGGTCTCATAGTCAGGGGGGAGTTGTGGGGGTCAGTGCGAGTGATTGGAAGGTGGGGGGTTGCTGCCCAGCAGTTTTGTAGCTACCCAAGAGTCAGACTAAGATTTTGCTGTCAAAGATTTCCTGGGTAACTATCCAGGTAAGTAAGTCAGAACTGCCTGAAGTCTCCGATTCTAACTCAGAGTCGGAGACTTTTTCAGAAGGTCCCAGGGAGCTGGGAAATTGCTCTTCAGGAGGTCAAGCTTCCCGGCCAATTCCCACACAGCTCAGTGCATCAGGACTTCCGTGGGGTTCCAATGTGCATTTTTGGTGGTACGTCTGGTCTCCTACAATCTGGGCAAATGCGCAGCAAATAGTGTAACTTTACATCTGTGAAGCCTTGCAGTTTTCAGCATCTGTAAGGTAGGCAATATCTCAAATTTTAAAAAAGCAGTCAGTCGATGTATTGGCTTAGTATATTCGCAGCATTACGCCAATGGACAAAGCTGGTTTTGACCCTCACATTAGATGGCAATAAGGATCAAAATGCACATTCCAGGGATAGTTGATTCTTGAGCATAGCCATGGGAGATAAGTTTATGCAAAATTTTCAAATCTTTACTGTAACCTAATCATCACACCAAGTGCTCCATACCTTAACCCAGCCCCCACGGCACAGGCTTCGATTCCGTCACCACTTTATTGGACCACGGAGCAGTTGGACTGGACATGTTGTACCATCTCCTCACCAATGCTGGCCATGTAGCAGTCACTGCTGGATGTGCTCGCAGCCCCTTGCAATCTCAGCATCCTGGTTTGGACCAGTGTCTCCGATATCGCAGGTTGAAAGGGCAGCCATGCAGTACACTCATCCCTGGCCATCCGAGGGGTGACCAGGACTCTCCGGGAAGCGTTAAGGGGTGGTCACACAGGGTCAGGGAAGGTGCTAAGTACACCCAACATAACCAAGTCTCTCTCACTTTCATGCTGCAGGAGGATCTCATCAGGATCATGGATCCTGGCGACCTAGCTGTATGCCTGATGACCTACAGAGACCACAGAAGATGGAGGAGACAGCGGCTAAGGCTCCTGGCTGCTCAAAGGCAGGAGCAGCAACCTCATGAAGAAGGGGCAGCAGAGGCTCCCACACACGCTGCCCAGGAGTGACAGTGAGCCGTGGCTGGTCGGCGCCTAGCGGCACCCAGGGTCTATAGATGCTGCCTGCCATTCCTGCTGATGACTGAGAACCAGTGTTGCTGACAGCTGCACTTGTCTAGGGACCTGGTGGCTCAAATCTGCCACTTACTGCAGGACTTGGCATCTAGAGGACATAGAGGGCATCCACTGGCAGTGGCTGTGAAAGTGACCGTGGCGCTCAATTTCTATGCCAGTGACTCCTTTCAGGGTTCCACCGGTGACCTCTGTGGGATTTCAAAATCTGCCACCCGCAAATGCATCCATGAGGTCATGGGTGCCATCTTCTCCATGGCACACAACTTTGTGCATTTTGCCCGGGACTGGGACAGCCAGGATGAAAGGGCCATTGGATTCGCTCTCTGGATTCCCTCAGGTGCAGGGTGCGATTTACTGCACTCATGTGGTGCTCTGGTCTCTGACACTACACGCGGTGGACTTCATCAACCGCAAGGGCTTCCACCTTCAGCACCTCAGCCCTTCAGGAGCTGGTGCACAGCATCACTGGTCGCAGATGCTGGTGTGATGGGGGCCAGCTCCACCTTAAAGGTGCTGAGAGCACACAGAGAGAATGAGAGAACTCTGTGGCACCTACCCACTACATTCTGGTAGCAAAGACCAGAACCGCTGAGGTGCAGGCATCAGTAATGTTTCCAAGGAGTGTGAGGTTGGACGATCACTGTGGTCTAAAGGATGCACAAAGCACAGGGAAGAGGCCCTGGACTGAGACACCTGCTTGTTGTCTTGTGCAGAAAGGTTTCACATCTGAGTGACAAGAACACTGCTCATCAGAACAAGGAGCCATGGGCAGGGTGATATTCTTTGGGGTTTATTGACAATAGTGAACAGTATGTACAAATGATCAACCTGTGCCCAGGCTGTACAACTACTTTTACTCAACTTTCCTTACCCTGCTGCTACGTCCTGGTGCTCCTCGGACTTCCACAGCAGAGATGGAGCCAGCCTGCTGACTGTGATGCTCTGTCTGTGATGACTTTTGTGAGCGCCCTCTGGAGGGCTGAGACTTGGAGGGCCTCGGCCTGCTTTCAGGGTCTTGGTGTGTGGCAGTGGCACCCTCCTCGGCCTGTGGAAACGGAGCTGTGGAGGTCACAGGGAAGATGGGATTCAGATGGGTTGGTCACTCCCAGAGTTACCTGGGTGGATGGCCTTGCAGTATGCACCTGCTGATCCTCCTCCCTCTGGGTGCCTGAGGGCTCCAGGCTGAATCCATGAGTGGAAAGGCTAGCTGAAGTGAGATCGAGCTGCCCAGCACCCCTTTCGCGTACACACTGTTGGAGGCCAACTATGGCATCAGCAATGGGGTTAAGCTCGCACAGCAGTGCAGAAGTGTCTTCCTGGACCAAGGTCTTTATGGCTACCACCATCCTACCAGTGTTGAACTCGGTGCGTTGCAATGTTGGCGTTATCACCTCACACTGAAGGTGGACGGACTCTTCCATTTTGCCTTGCAATCTGAGGAGTGCAGCACACGTCCCTTCCTGTTGTTCCCTGGCTTGCCTTTGCAGTGCCAGAAACTGTGACAATACTGAGTCCAGAAGCTCATCATCTGACTCGGACTCAGCAACGTTCTGGCCTCCAGCAGTCTCTTCCGAGTGCCGGGGACCTGGGAAGACCCTGCCTCCGCCTACTGTGGATCAGGAAGTGCAATTTGTTCATCAGATTATGATCCTGAGGCTACTTAAAGCTAGGTGTGTGTCTCTGCGCTGGTGGAGGGTGTGGGTAAGCGCTGTGATGGAGTTTCAGGGAAGGTGCCTCCAGATTCCTTTTCACAGGTTTCTTTGGAACTTGATTGGAGGCCCTAGGTCAAGGTCTCTGTCGGCTGTTTCCCGGATGTGCTTGCGAAAGCAAGGGGAGATAATTAGTGCTTGGCAGTGGCCTGTGAAACAGGACACATCACTCACAGAATGGTTGTCTGATGGATGTTGCACTGCTGGATCCTCACCTGGTAGAGCAGCGTTGACCTCCCAGTCAGCACAGTACTAGTCCCAGTCATCGCCGGCCAGTTGGATGGTTCTGTTTTCAAATAATGTCAGAACTTTGATCTGCAGCATCCCTCTACCTGTCTGCGACCTTTCCCTCCTGTTGTGTGCCAGTTTGTCCTGCATGAATAGAGATGGGGAGAGTGTATCAGGATGCCTGCCAGGACAGATGATAAGTATGCCCTGGCCTATGTGGGTGGTGAGTGGTCCCATGGATGAGATGAGGACAATTGTGGTATGTTTGAAAGGATGGATGGTGATGTTCCTTGCACTGGCAGTGAGTGAGGGCCCTCTAGATGTGTGATGGGTTTGTGAGTTGGGAGTGACGAAAAGAGTGACTTACCCTGGAGGAACGGAGGAGATCATTCATCCTTTTGTGGCACTGGGTGGCTGTCCTCCTCTGCAGGGCATTTGCGCTGACCACCGCTGCCACCACCTCCCACTTTGCTACCCATCCTGCGGCCAGAGAGAGGTAGAGCACATCCCGGCGGCTCTCCACGGCATCCAGTAGTTACTCGAGGGACCCGTCATTGAAGTGGGGGGGCTGCAGTCTTTTTACTTTTGCTGACCATGTCTCCCGGGCAGCAGTGGTGAGCTGGTGGTGATGAGCACTTTGCTGGCGTCTGCCTTTTAGAGATTGCGTGATGCAACAGCCGGGTGATGCTGGGCAGCCGAATGAGAGCCCGCTCACCATGGAAATGGCGTGTTTCACGGGAGTGAATAAATAATGAGGAGGGCTTGGATGATACGGTGTGAGTCGATGTGTAAGACTCCATTTTACCCTACCGCACTTAGTGCAATTCTGGGAAAATTCTGTGCTGTATCTTGTATCTCTATTAAAATATGATCACTGTTGGATGTGCATACCAAGACAGGAAAAATATTATCTGCAGTCCGACTATTGGGGAAATATCATCCCAACATATTTCCCATACCTCATCATATGTTTTTATCTTGAATTTACTCTGAAAATTAGCCCCAATGGTTTCCCTCATTCCCTCACTAGTCCATTTTACTGTCTTCTGTGTTAAGCAGTTCGAGCTAAAATGTTTGAAATTTCCTTTATGCCCTCTTGTTTGGTCAGTGGTTATTTTAAGCACGGTGTTTTTCTTTTGTGTCCATAGGTAATGATTGGATCAGTTCAGTGCAACCACAACCTATGCACTGCTACTTAAAAAAAAGCAACTGTTTCTCTGATACCAACTGACAACAAACAAGAGTCTGAATTTAATGATTACCTGTTAAATACAGCAGGAGGTAGACTGTCCTGCCATTCCTAATTCAGGGGGGAAAGAAGATTTCCCAATCATGCTTTTCATGTGGATAATCTATGTATTTAAGCTTTTTGCCTCCAGCCCCTATACAGAAAATCATTCTGCATATTGATCACTCTCTGTATTGCCATGCTCCGGTATATTATGAACTTTAAAGCAATTTAAATTTTGGACAAAAACAACCTATTAAAATGGCCACTTCAAATCAAGTCAGCTTTGACATTTTGGGCTCCAGACATTCCCGAGTCGCAAGCCAATACTTAATTAATTATGAACATTCAACCCAGGCTGGGAAATTCACACATCTCTTTGTTTAACGATCAACCATTAATAACAGAACTATAGCGTTCCAGCTGACCCATCTTTCTGTTTCACCATGGACAAAAGAAACATCAAAACGCAATATATGTTAGACCAATGTGAATAGGATCCGATTGACCTTCCATTGTATTATAATGGTTTACCTTTTCCAAACTAGACAGGGTGAATTTCCGAGCGTCAAAAGGGCAATTAGGGATGGGCCATAAATGCTGGCTTAGACTGCGACGCTCACATTCCGTGAACAAATAAACAACAAAAGAAGAGAAAAAAGTCAACACAGGATATATAATCAACCCATCACCTTTCTTTGGAAAAAGAAACTTTGAACTTGTACAAATCACATGATCAGCACAGCCATTTTTTTCTCTCTGCTTTTAAAACAGCAAAAGCTGCTTGCAGAGAGAGAGAGTTCCATCAAAGTCCATCAGAAAAGTCATAGATCCAGCTGCAAGTCAATGATGCAGCCAAGGTAATAAACAACACTTGAAAGTGGGAGAAGCATTCTCCCCAACCAGTTTTAACTTCAAATTCATCTGTTTCAGCTTCAAGTTCACCTGAGAAACAATTTCCTGTAAATTCAACTACATGAAGCCTCACAACTTACTGAGAATCCTTTGCTTACAAGACCTTCACTTCAATGAGAAGCAGCAATGCATCTAAAAACCTATTGGCCTGCCACAAAAGAGAGACTAAGATAATTATAGGAGCATAGAAACATAGAAAGTAGGAGCAGAAGTAGGACATTTGGCCCCTCGAGCCTGCTTCACCATTCAACTAGACCATGGCTGATCTTCTACTTCAATGCCATTTTCTAGCATGATCCCCATATCCCTGGATATCTCTAATATCTAGAAATATACTGATCTCTGTCTAGGAAATGCTCAACGGCTGAGATTCCACATCCCTGTGGGGTACAGGATTCCAAAGATTCACCACCCTATGAGTAGGAGAAATTCCTCCTCACCTCAGTCCTTTATTATACTTAGTAATCCGTTTTTTCCTGCATCTAATCTTTGTGGAGTGATAGTGTGCAAGGTGAGTGAGTGAGATGCAAGTTTAAAAAAAAACTCTGAGGCATGCGTGGGATAATAGATAACCTTCATTTTTAAACTCACGGAAAAGCTTGCTGCTGGAATTATTTAAATTGGGACAATCGCTCTGAGGGTAAGAAAATATACACACCTCACATACCAAAACACTTTGATCATGGGCAGTCAGAAAACCCATAAATATTGTCTGTGACAGTATGAAAATTGCCCTCACATATTTGACATAATGTGACCTTGCTCCTTCACCCGTTGTTTTCATACTACTACCACCATGGCTTATCTTGAAGTAGGGCTCTAAGCATACTTTATTTATACTTAATGGGCTGGAATTTGCTAAACCCAATTTATTCCTCAATTTCTGCCCATTAGGGTTGCCAACTTTCCCCCAATTTGACAAGAGACTACCAAGATGGACAATCAATCTCCTGAGCGCTACTGTTTCTGACTTAGGAGAAACGGTCCTTTTATGCACAGTTTATGGTTGGAGAGCACTCGGCAGGCTGTTGTGGCACTGTTAAAAAATTCAATCATGAGTTGTGAGCGTTGCTAGCAAGGCCAGCACTTGTTGCCCAAGTGTCTTTGAAAAGGTAACAGTTGTCTTCTTGAACTGCTGAAGTTCATGTTGCACAGGTGTATCTATAGTGCTGTTAGAGAGGAAAGTTTTTGGCCTGTGACATGTTGGAACGGCAATATAGTTCCTAGTCAGGATTGTGTGAAGCTTGGAGGAGAAAATGCAGGTGGTGGTGTTCCCATGCATCTGTTTCCTATTAGGTGGTAACGGTCGTGGATTTGGAATGTGCTATCGAAGGAACGTTTATGAGTTTCTTCAGTGTATTTTGTAGATGGTACACAATGCTGCCATGTGCACTGGTGGTGGAGGGAGTGAATGGGGTGGTGGATGGGGAGCTGATCAAGTGGCTGCTTTGTCCTGGATGGTGTCGAGCTTCTTGAGTGTGGTTGGAGTGGTACTCATCCAGGCAAGTAGGGAGTATTCCATCACACTCCTGACTTGTGCTTTGTAGATGGTGGACAGGCTTTGAGGAATCAGGAGGTGAGCTACTTGCTGCAGAATTCCTCTTACCTGCTCTTGCAGCCACAGTATTTATATGCTTGTTCCAGCTTAGTTTCTGTTCAATGTTAACCCTCAGGGTATTGATAGTGGGAGATTCAGTGACTGTAATGCTGTTGAACATCAAGCCGAGATAGTAATTGCCTGGCACTTGTATGGTATAAATGTTACTTACCATCTACCAGCCCAAGCCTGAATGTTCTTCAGGTTGTGTTACTTGCTGATTGCTTCAGTATGTGCTGAATACTGTGCAGTCGTTGACGACTA
This sequence comes from Carcharodon carcharias, assembly GCF_017639515.1. NCBI lineage: Eukaryota > Metazoa > Chordata > Chondrichthyes > Lamniformes > Lamnidae > Carcharodon > Carcharodon carcharias. The sequence continues at coordinate 24,936,709 of NC_054475.1, forward strand.
TCGCCAACTCTGACCTTATGATGGGGGGAAGGTCATAGATGAAGCAGCTGAAGAGGGTTGGGCCTAAGATACTACCCTGAGGAACTCCTGCACTGATGTTCTGAGGCTGAAATGATTGGCCTCCAACAACCATAACCATCTTCCTTTTTATGAAGTAAGACTCCAACCAGTAGAGATTTTTCCCCTGACTCCCATTCACTACAATTTTGCTAAGACTCCTTGGTACCACACTTGTTCAAATGCTGCCTTGATGTCAAAGGCAGTCATTCTCAATGTATCTCTTGAGTTCAGCTCTTATTTCCACGTTTGGACCAAATGAGAAACAGCAGGTTATTACTGAGTAAGTTGTGCTTGATAGCTCTGTCAACCATATCTTCCAACACTTTGTTGATGATTGAGAGAAGTTAGATGGGTTCTAGATAGAAACAGATATCAAATAAACAAAGAGAGAGCCAGAGAGTCAGACAGACAGACAGACAGACAGAGAGAGACAGAGACAGAGAAAGAGAAAATGAGAAATTCCAAGGGAGGGAACCACTGACAGAAATGGAGGAGCCCCTCTGCTCCCACCATGCCCCCATCCCCTCAAGTATCCAACCCTTAGCTCTTGACAATGCTTGACAATGACTTCAAATGCAACCAGCAGTGTGGCTGACTCTTAAATGCCCTCTGAAATGGCCTAGCAAGCCACCCTGTTGTAACAAACCGCTACAAAGTCACAAAAAAGGAATGAAACCGGAGGGACCACCCGGCATCGACCTAGGCACTGGAAACGACAACGGCAAACTCAGCCCTGTCGACCCTGAAACATCCTCCTTACTAACATCTGGGGGCTACTGCCAAAATTGGGAGAGCTGTCTCACAGGCTAGTCATCCTCATGGGGTCATACCTTATGGATAATGTGTCAGACACCACCATCACCATCCCTGGGTATGCCCTGTCACACCGGCAAGACAGACCCAGCAAAGGTGGTGGCACAATGGCATACAGTCGGGAGGGAGTTGCCCTGGGAGTCATCAACATCGACTCCAGACCCCATGAAGTCTCATGGCATCAGGTCAAACACAGGCAAGGAAATATCCTGCTGATTACCACATACCACCCTCCCTCAGTTGATGAATCAGTGCTCCCCCATGTTGAACACCACTTGGAGGAAGTACTGAGGGTTGCAAGGGTGCAGAAAGTACGCTGGGTGGGGGACTTCAATGTCCACCACAAAGAGTGATTCGGTAGCGCCACTACTGACCGTGCGGGCCGAGTCCTCAAGGACATAACTGCTAGGTCTGTGGCAGATGGTGAGGGAACCAACAAAAGGGAAAAACATACTTGACCTCATCCTCATCAAACTACCTGTCGCAGATGCATTTGTCCATGACAGTATCAGTAGGAGTGACCACCGCACAGTCGTTGTGGAGACAAAGTCCAGGATACCTTCCATTGTGTTGTGTGGCACTACCACTGTGCTAGATGGGATAGATTTTGAACAGGTCTAGCAGCTTAAGACTGAGCATCCATGAGGTGCGGTGGGCCATCAGCAGCAGCAGAATTGTACTCGAACACAATCTGTAACCTCATGGCCCAGCATGTCCCCCACTCTAACATTACCATCAAGCCAGGGTATTAACCCTGGTTCAATGAAGAGGAGGCTCCAAAAACATCCCCCTCCTCAATGATGGAGGAGTCCAGCACATCAGTGCAAAAGATAAGGCTGAAGTATTTGCTACAATCAGCTAAAAGTGCCAAGTGGATGATCCATCTCAGCCTCCTCTGGATGTCCCCAGCATCACAGATGCCAGCCTTCAGTCAATTCAGTGCACTCCACGTGATATCAAGAAATGGCTGAAGGCACTGGATAGTGCAAAGGCTATGGGCCCTGACAATATTCCAGCAATAGTGCTGAAGACTTGTGCTGCCATGCCCCTAGCCAAGCTGTTCCAGTACAGCTACAACACTGGCATCTACCCAGCTATGTGGAAAATTGCCCAGGTATGTCCTGTACACAAATAGCAGGACAAATCCTACCCGGCCAATTACCGCCCCATCAGCCTACTCTTGATCATCAGTAAAGTGATGGAAGGGGTCATCAACAGTGCTATCAAGTGACACTTGCTTATCAATAACTTGCTCACTGACGCCCAGTTTGGGTTCTGTCAGGGCCACTCAGCTCCTGACCTCATTACAGCTTTGGTTCAAACATGGACAAAAAGAGCTGAACACCCGAGGTGAGGTGAAAGTGACGGCCCTTGACATCAAAGCAGCATTTGACAGAGTGTCAAGGTTTCAGCCTCATCTTTTGCACTGTTGTACTGGGCTCCTCCATCATTGAGGAAGGGGTTATTTGTGAAGCCTCCTCCTCCAGTGAGATGTTTAACTGTCCACCACCATTCACGACTGGATGTAGCAGGATTGCAGAGTTAGATCTGATCTGTTGGTTGGGGATCACTTAGCCCTGTCTATCACTTACTGCTTATGCTGTTTGGCATGCAACTAGTCCAGTATTACAGCTTCAGCGGGTTGGCACCTCATTTTTAGGCATGTCTGGTGCTGCTCCTGGCATGCCCTCCTGCACTTTTCATTGAACCGGGGTTGATCCCCTGGCTTGACGGTAATGGTAGAGTGGGGGATATGCCAGGCCATGAGGTTACAGATTGTGTTTGAGTACAATTCTGCTGCTGCTGATGGCCCACAGTGCCTCATAGGTGCCCAGTCTTGAGTTGCTGGATCTATTTGAAATCTATCCCATTTAGCATACAACACGATGGCGGGTATCCTCAATGTGAAGCCGGGACATTGTCTCCATAACGACTGTGCGGTGGTCACTCCTACTGATACTGTCATGGACAGATGCATCTGCAGCAGGCTGGTTGGTGAGGATGAGGTCAAGTATATTTTTCCCTCTTGTTGGTTCCCTCACCATCTGCCGCAGACCCAGTCTAGCAGCTATGTCCTTTAGGATTCGGCCAGCTCGGTCAGTAGTGGTGCTACCGAGCCACTCTTTATGGCGGATATTGAAGTCCCCTACCCAGAGTACATTCTGCACCCTTGCAACCCTCAATGCTTCCTCCAAGTGGTGTTCAACATGGAGGAGCACTGATTCATGTGGCATCAAGGAGCCCTAGAAAAACTGATGTCTATGGGAATCGGGGAGAACTCTCCGCTGGTTGGAGTCATACCCAGCACAGTGTCTCTCAGCTCCAGGATATCACTGCAGGAGTTCCTCAGGGTAATGTCCTAGGCCCAACCATCTTCAGCTGCTTCATCAATGACCTTCCTTCTATCATAAGGTTAGAAGTGGGGATGTTCACTGATGATTGCACAATGTTCAGCACCACTTGTGACTCCTCAGATACTGAAACAGTCCAAGTCCAAATGCAAAAAGACCTGGACAATATCCAGGCTGGGGCTGACAAGTGGCAAGTAACATTCATGCCACACAAGTGCCAGGCAATAACCATCTTCAACAAGAGAGAATCCAATCATCACCCTTTGATGTTCAATGGCATTACCATCACTGAATCTCCCACTATCAACATTGTGGGGGTTACCATTGACCAGAAACTGAACTAGCCATATAAATATTGTGGCTACAAGAGCAGGTCAGAGGCTAGGAATTGTGCGACAAGTATCTTACCCTCTACAAGGCATAAGTCAGGTGTGTGATGGAATACTCCCCACTTGACTGGATGAGTGCAGCTCCAACAACACTCAAGAAGCTTGACATCGTCCAGAACAAAGCAACCGCTTGATTGGCACCACATCCACAAACATTCACTCCCTCCACCACCGACGCACAGTAGCAGCAGTGTGTCCCATCTACAAGATGCATTGCAGGATTTCAGCAAGGCTCCTTAGACAGCACCTTCCAAACCCACAACCACTACCATCTAGAAGGACACAGGCAGCAGATACATGGGAACACCACTGCCAAGAAGTTCCCCTCTAAGTCACTCACCATCCTGACTTGGAAATATATCGCTGTTCCTTCACTGTCGCAGGGTCAAAATCTTGGAGTTCCCTTCCTAACAGCACTGTGGGTGTACCCACACCACAGGAACTGCAGCAGTTCAAGAAGGCAGCTCACCACCATCTTCTCAAGGGCAACTAGGGATGGGCAATAAATGCTGGCCCAGCCAGCATCTCATGAATGAAACCCACATCTCATGAGTGAATGAAAAAAGAAAACCTAATTGAGCCAGAAAACCAAACAAGGGCAACAAGCGCAAACATGGTGACAGACCAAAACAAAGACAAAACATTATATGAAAGAAAAGTTGGTGGGGAAGAGTCAAAGGGAGTAGTAATGGTCAAATAAAGAGGCAAACGATGTGTCCAGAGGAGGTGTAAATTCAAAAACTGGCTCTTATTCAAAATTCAAAGGGAAATTCCAAGCCAATATATTCTGTACCCCTGTGAAAGTTAAATACTCTCAATTTCTATAATGTTGCACCACAACAATCCTCTGACAGTGATGTTACAATCTCTGTAGAGACTGATAACCTTTCAAAGGGAAAGGAATCCTTCTGACGGCAACAGAAAGAAAACCGCTGGACAAGATTTCACTTCTTAGAACGTTTACAGTACCAAACCAACTAAAATCAACATACTTACAGGTTAATTAACAGGTGAAGAATGTTTCAAATTAAAATGTAAATTTTGCTTTAAATAGCTTATACAACAAAGATGTGCATCAGGTAGTTTTAAACACTCACATTACTTCCTACATAAATGTGGGACCATGTGTAATCTCACAGTCGCTCCAACTTGGGCTCTGTTTTCTAGGATTTCTACTTTCCATCCAATCATTTGGGCCCTTAAGTTGGATTCACTAACAGCCATAATCCATTTGAAGTCTCTATACACAATTACCTCTGACAAGGTACACATCTACAAACCCTCTTTCACTCAGGTCAAGACAGTCTTGATAGCACAGAATCCCCAGAGACTCCCTTCCCTGACTCATTTAAATGGTCCACTGGGTTCTGGAAACACTTCAACAGCAGTAATGGGTATTGTGCAAGTGCAATCCACAATCCCTCGCCCTTCCTGTCTTCAGCATTCTGTACATTCCAACTATATAACACACACAATGATGCAGTCTCCTCCATTCACAGAGACCTACTTGAATCTTAGGATCTGCTCGGAGACTGCCAAACAGAGGACTGTTTCATCTAGAGAAAGCCTGCTGATTTCCTCTTTGCATTAATTTCTAGCCTTCTGAACTGCCAGCCACAAAGACAGACTGAAAAAACCCAACTCCACTACAAATAGCTTTCTAGTTACCCTTTGCTTCATAGTTGTTCATCTCCATGGCAAACCTTAATCACACAGGCATTCCTTGGAATCTAATGATATCATAAGCAGGAATCCAATTAACCTTCTTTCAAAATACTCCCCAGTTGACTTTGTTCTTGAAGGCACATCACACAAAAGAAAATGCAAACTTATCCCAGCACATGGGTCATTTCACTGGTGATCAGATTTCTCCCTTTATTCCATCCAGGACTTGAATGGTCTGCTTAACAGTGAACACACTCTTACCTGCATGACAGTTATACACCTCATCCACCTGAAGAAAAATATTCACTTACAAAAGGTTTTATAGTTATGAATGGAAATCTCATACTAGAAGAAGGGACTGTGGGGACTATATAATGTTCAGGCAGTCTCCAGGACAATGCTTGATCAACTAAGAGTGTCAAAAAGGAATTTGTCAGATTTTCTTCCTCCTCCCTCCCCCATACCACAACCACACAACCTCACCGACCCCCTATTAGCCTTGGTTTTTAGCCTTTCCTAGTTGATTAGTTTCTCAGGGTGCAGTGGAGAGGATATTTATTATGATGCATAAGGCATCACAAACGTTTAAGTTAGGCTGGATTAACCAGTAGGTCTCTTCCTGTCCATCATTTTTCATGTGTTTGCATGAGTTCTTATAGCCGTCCTCTATCAGGGTCAGGCACAGGACAGATGCTTTCTTTTGAGTCTATGTATAATGCATCATTCACTGGCAACATGGCATCAGGCAGCGGGAGAGATTGAATGCACAGCCACTGCTCTCTGTGCTGGGTCAGTTCCAAGATGGTAGGCGCAGAATGGAAATCAAATAGCATTCAAGTATTTTAATTGTATTATTTTATTCTCCAGACCTTCCTACACTATTTGCAGTTCTACACCTCAATTTTATGAGATGGTCTAATTGAGTTTTGGTTCATCATTCTTACAGCAGTGGTCATCAGTGAAGTACTCAGTATGTTCCACCTCACTAATTAGTAATGATGTTTATTCTCAAGGACTATTATGTGCATAATTACTGCAGGTTTATAATGAAATACTTTACTAAATCCTACAGGCAATATTTTATCCTGAACAAAACCCACAAGCCATGCTAGATATAATTTTACTGCATAGGACAAATGTGAAATCAGTGTGAGAGTTAGAAACATAGCATGGAATTTTCCACTTTTAAAACTAAGTGCTGCTATGGGCGGGTCCCTTGGCGTGTGGCCCTTTGCTCGGAATGGTGGGAATTCATACCCGTTTCCGTGCTTGGAAGCTCATTAGTTATGCACAGGTGTGTATTCCTCCGAATCACCTGGCGGGTCTGAAACTGATTCGTCCGCCCCACCATTGTCTGGCAAGGTCAAAGGTCTGGGTGCCACCATATTTAAATGCCACCTGAGCACACACTTTTCACTGTCTCCAACCTAGCTGTCTCCAGGAGACCCACACAGGGATGTCTGGCAACCACATGGAGAAGGCTGCACCCTACTTCAACCCTGAAGTCCTCAAGATCTTGATCAGAGGAGTTAGGCAGCATAGGGATGTGCTTTATCCCAGGGACAGCTCCAAGAGACACACCAGCCTCACCTTTCAGGCCTAGGAGGCCATTGCAGAGGAGGTCAGCATGGCTGGCCATCGCAAATGCAACGTCATCCAGTGCAGGAAAAGGATGAATGATCTCAGCCGCTCCGACAGGGTAAGTCATCCTGCAACTCCCTCCAATATCAAACTCTCATCATGGCATCATATACTCAAAGGGCCACTCTCTTCAGGGATCTCACACAATCATTAGCGGGGGATACATATCACCACTGATTGTCTCACGGAAACTTTCACATCATCACCATCTCATCTAACATGCTGCTCACCCTCCGCCCTCGGCCCCTTCTGGGGAGGGCTCTCCACACACAGAGGACGTGCATCTTTCCAAACCTCTACTCCAACCCTTCTCATCAAACTCCTTTCTTTTGTCTTCGTCCAGTCCAAGCCGGCCCACAAAAAAAAGGGAAATATTTCAGACCGGGGAGGGACGGCCGACATCGTGCCCTTCACCCAGTTCGAGGATGCCGCTGAGCTGGCTGAGGCGGATATGGATTTCTCCTATGGGGAACAGGAGATTGGCTTGTCCCAGCAACCTAATATGGATGACATCTCCATGAGTTCATTACATCCTGACATTCACAGTGAGCAACATGCAATATTGTAATCTGCGTGCCCATGAACTGAAACTCTCTTTTCTCTCTTATAGGCACCAGCAGATCATGCCAGATGAGGAGGGCCAACATAAGCCCCAGCCCCCAGACCACCTTGGTTGAGGAAGCTGAGGAAGCCACTGAGGAAGAACCATCATTGCGCTCACCTGCACCCTTCACCAGCACAGAGACACACACCTCAGTGAGTCATAGCTCTAGATTTGCCTCAGAGTCACTTACTGGAGAGCGTCTCACTGACACACCCCTCCATTTCCTATTCCAGAGTCTGTTTGCATCCCGTCTCATTCATTGTATCTCACCCAACGCCTTGTTTGGTAACGCCTCTGTTTCCGTTGTCAGGCACCAGCTTTCCATCTCTTGATCTCCCCTCTGCATGCCATCGTCCTCCCTCCTCCTTCACCCTCTTGCAAAGCCTTCCTGCCCCTCTGCCTTCCATCATTCCCCTCAACACAGCCCTTTTTAATGACTTCCTGCCCCTTTGCTCCCTGTGTGTTCCGCCTCCCCCCAACCCCTTTCAATGCCTTCCTCCCCCTTTGCCGCCCATATGTCTGTTATCAATTCCCGCCTCCACTCACCCGATCAAAATGCTAGCCTCTACTGAATGCCTGAGTACCGCTGCACAGTCGTGTCCTTCTGGACTATGGAGCAGACCAACCCTACATCCCCAGCAACGTGACTTTCCATTGGCATTGCAATGAGATCGTGTGGCAGGCAGGCTATGAATGTTGCACTTGCCTCAAAATCGTGAGTGAAGTGAGGTCCGACCACTGCGCACCACTCTTTTTCAATCGTGATTCAGATTGGTGTGATTTCTGGCTGGAGTGATGCAAGATTGGAAGGTGGCACGTAATTCGGGCGAGCAGCAGATTTAATTGGCATTCACGGGATGGTAATGAGTGCAAATGGCATTCAAGCCACAAGCCAGCAGGATACCGGACCCACCATTAATCTGATTTCAATAGAATTGCGAACTGTTTTCACACCGGCGGGACTCTGATTCTAATTTTTTGGCTCCCACTAGATTCTCCGCTCTGACTTGCCGCAAAACCCACTGCAGGCAGGATGGGAAAATTCTGCCCATAGAAAATTCACAGCACAGAAGGAGGCAATTCAGCCCATCATGTCTGTGCCAATTATTAGTATTATCACCAGACCTTCCATAATCTTTAACACAGTAATATCATTAAATAGTACTTATTAATACAGAGTCACTGATACTTGATAACACTCGCAATGGCTGTCACTCGCTCTGATACACTGCTCTATTTGCTGCTGTTCAATTTGTTCAACTTTCAAGTATGTATTATAGGATTATCCTGAGCACAATCTATTGGACAACTGTTAAGTGGACAAATGGAAGGTAAATCTACCTGTGATCAGGCAGAAGGAAATGTGTGCATGTGTACTGTACATATGATGCATGGTCATACTCAGCAATGCATTGCAAAGCTACAGCAAGACAAAAATGTTTAATTGTGATGAGTCTACAATGAGGGCTTCAGGATTGTTCCCTGCATAACGAAATACAATATACCATGCTTGTTCTTTTATCACTTCCTGATGCTCTCCCCGCAAAAATCAAACATCCATTATCATCCTACATCTCAGGATGGATCTTGATAAAGTTGTAATGTAACAAGGCTCAATTGTCATCTTTATCAGGAGATTATTACCATTTATGCAGTTGACATTGTAACTTTAAGTGGGAGTAACAGCATCACTGATGCAATTGCTGGCTTTAGAGTAGGAATGAAATTCACATCCATTGTTTCTCTTCAAAATAATACTCAAAACTTAATGAAATGGCCTCAGATCTGCTGCTGATCAAGCTCCATATCCCTGTCTGCCCATTGCTCACAGATCTCTGTACTGTCCTCTTTGTCTGCAATATTATCTCATATCTATGATGAACAATGCAAACCAACAACATTGTTTTTTCAAGATGTGTGATGAAAGTTGTAATTGTAAAAACTCAATGACCCAGAATATGCAGTCAGTGACAATACTGTGATACAGTAGGATCTAGGTGTCCATAAACATGAAACATGTGCCTCAAAGAGAGGTGCCCACAAAGACCCAGTGACCTCTGCGGTGTGGATTTCCCCTTTCCCAATGTCAGTTTGAATCTGGCAACAGGTCAATGGGATCTCCAGTAACAGTGATGTCATCAAACAGAGTAAGCAACCCACCATATTGAAGTATTCTCACAGACAGCAAACCAGGAAGTATAATGTGCTGATTATCCTTCACTTTTAATTAAACTTTACAGAAAGGGGAATAAATGATTGGGTTATACACATGGGATTAAGGTTGAAGCTGGACTATCTCAAACTTTTAAAATATATCTTAAAGAAGTGAAATTCATTATAATGAAGAAATCTGATATTCCACAACTATAAAATTAGGTTTTTGGGGCCAGTGAGACTTCTCAACACGAATTACAAACTTAATATGCTGTTAAAATCCAGTTATACATCATTCAACAAGGTACAACATTTTCAAAGGGATTTTACAACAAGACTACTAGCATAGCACTAAATTCTTGTCAGATCAGTGATTTCGAATTGATTGTAGAATTGTGGGACTTCAACAGGGCACCCTATGGAGGAGCTTAGAATCTCTGACAGCTCCAAGATTTCCACATTCATTTGTGGACCTGCCTTCCCTAGAAGCTGCTGTCACTTTCAGAGGAGCAGTGACAGTGAACACCATTGCCACTACTAAAATCCAGGCCAAAGAGTTCTATGCTTGCAAGTAGATGAAATCTACCACAGAATTATGAAAAAAACTTAAAGAATAAATGAGACTGTCATTAGGTTCTTGGAAGCTTCATTAACACTTGAGTTATACCTGAGAATTTTAGTACAGCAAAATATTATTTCAATGTTAAAAATGCAGTTTGTAAACTAATGCATACTGTTTAGGCAGCATCCCTAATAATATTAAGTAAATAACTTTTAATGCCTTTAATTATAGAATGCAACATTTTTCAAGGCAGAGAATAGTGAATTCATAATTCATGAGGAAGGAAGAAGAATATTCCATATTTAGAACAAAAGTTCAAGTCAGTAGCTCATGAAAACAACAACATTAAGATTTTTTTTTGTAATGATTTACTAGACTTGCAGTATTTTGTGACTGTAAATGTGGGCCAGATTTTGCAGTCAATGGTGAATGATGTGGCACCAGCCATTCATTAAAGTCACACATGCCCAAGGGGGCTAAATTGGATAGAAATGGGGCAAGGGGGGTTGTGATGTTTAATTATGCTACGCCTGTTGCTGCTTGCTCACTTCTGTGATTGTGGTGTGCAACTTCGTGCTAAACATGCTAATGGATGGCTGCATACCTCAGCAGAGGGCTCAAGTTTGAGTGAAGCTAGTATTACTTAAAGTTAAAACAGAATTACCTGGAAAAACTCAGCAGGTCTGGCAGCATCGGCGGAGAAGAAAAGATTTGACGTTTCGAGTCCTCATGACCCTTCGACAGAGTTCTGTCGAAGGGTCATGAGCACTCGAAACGTCAACTCTTTTCTTCTCCGCCGATGCTGCCAGACCTGCTGAGTTTTTCCAGGTAATTCTGTTTTTGTTTTTGTTTTGGATTTCCAGCATCCGCAGTTTTTTTGTTTTTATTACTTAAAGTTAGCCAGCGCTACTTAAAACCAGGCTGCACTTGTTAACGGGGAGATGCATTACAGCTAATGTAGGAGCTGAAACTACTTGAACAACATTTGAAGATCTGGAGGAAGAAGCAGCAGTGGTTTAATAGGTAAGAGAGTATGTCTCAGGCTTTCACTGTTGTTTTAGGAGGTTGATCAGAGGGAGAGACTCTCATCCCTTAGGCAGCCAGGAGGCCATTCTGATAAGTGCTCAGAAGGCAGTGGAAGCAGGTGGTTATGGTAGCCAATGCTATCAGTCTGGTACCAAGGACCGGAATGCAATGCCACAAAAAGTTTAGTGATTTCACTAAGTGGTCAAGGTCAGTGAATGCGCTGCTGCATGCTAAATCCTATCCTTGTATCCCGAGCTCACACACTATTTCAATCATCACACTTCTTTCACATGCCTCCCAACAATCTATATCAACCATGATATAGATTACACTTCTGTTATGATCTGGTTAGGAACCAATACCTTTTGTTTAAAGTAGACAAAGTTTGAAATTCCAGCTATTTACTAAGAGAATAAAGCCACAAAATTCCACAGTTTTAAACAAACAACATAAACTTTATTATACAAAGGCAGAAAATTAAACAATCTACAATATCTATCTTATATTCTAACCTTCAGAATTAACATGAGGTATATATGAATTAAAGGACAAACTGTGGGCGAACACACCACACTGCACATTAAATGGCAGATGCAACCAAGATAGGTTACATGGATTTCTCAGCAACCCATCCAGATGTCAGCAACCACTGAGAGTCACAATATTTCTTTAAAATTCTATTTCCCTCATGAGGGATTTCAACTCTTCACTTTTGAAGATCTAGGTTCTGAATTCCCTCAGAAGCCAGCCCAACTCAGACCTCCTCAATGACTGTTCACCTCCCAATGGTTCAATCTCTTCTCCTGAGATTATGTTCCATGGAATTCATAAAGCTGCACTCCTGCCTTTAATTACCAGCACACTTCCAACTCTTTCACAGGCTGAAACTTCACTAAACTGGCACTGCCCCTGGGTTTCTCTGAACTGCAGTCTCATGGCTACACCAAGTTATAAATGGCTTCCAGGGCTTCTTCGGAGCCCTAATCCTCCCCAGAATGGAACCAGTGACTTTTTGCTACATTGTCATGTACCCAGGACTTCTCCTGAGCCCTAACTGTGTCAAACAGCTCCCAGTCCTTTTCCGTGAGGTGCACACCGTACAAAGTCTAAACTACAACTGTCAGCTGCACTGAATGGCACACAGCACTTCTCTCAGCCCTAACTGCCTTGATCATACTAACCTTTGGTATAGCCTCTTCCTCTGCTGAAGAACACTCAGATAAATTGAATCAGGGAATCTTCTTAAGCTCCGCCCATCTTGATGACGACATAGACTTTCAGGGTTCACTGAATGCTTTTAAACTAATTTAGTTCTAAGTCCCAAAATAAAACCTCTCTCTGGACTGCACTTCTTTGCAAGCAGTGTGACATCACATCTCTGGTTCTCCAACTAAATAAGCCCACCTGCTCTTTCATGACTCAATCTCTTCTACTCTGACTCTATTAAGCAAACATGGGTAACCTTCTGAACTGCCATTTTCTTTTACCTTTTCTGGCAATCTCTAAAGCCCAGTATTTTAGTTACCTTACCTTAACAACAACAATCTTTTCAGAACTAAACATTACCTCTAAAATATTAACATGAATATTCATCACACTTCACATTTATGTACTTCATTAAACTCTCTCACTCTCAGCTCTACTGGAAGCCAAACACTCACAGCTTCCTTATAATACCAACTATTTAACTGTGGCAGACACATCACCCAATCACATTGCACCACATTCACTGGCATTCTTCCCGCTCTCAGGCTGGACAAGGTGATCCATAATAGGGGCAGCAGCAGCTAACCAACAGGCAGGAGGCAGAGCTAATATACTCACTCCTGTGGAAAAAAACTGTGCTGGAAATCATTAGAGGCTGTCACTGAGGCCCTAGCCAGTGGCAATGCTGAAACCATGGAGGATGATGTTCCTGCCTAATGCACCTCCTCAAATCCCACTATCCTCATCCAGCAAGCTGTAATACCTTACAGTAAAAGATGGTGTAACCAAGCACCTCTTGCTTTGCTCCCTGCTTCTCTCACCCCAAATCTCTTTGTGCATTTTTACTTTCAGATACCCATGAGTAGTTTAATAATCAGGTTGAATGATTAGACAAGTAGATAAGAAGAGATATTTTCCACCGATATTGGTGGAAGTCTGGAGCTTACTACTTGAATGTTTTTTTTCTTTATTTTTTCATGGGAAATGGATGTCATTGGCAAGTCCAGCATTTGTTATCCATCCCATCATCTGGGTCACATGTAGGCCAGACTGGGTAAGGACAGCAGATTTCCTTCCCTAAAGCACATTAATGAGCCAGATGAGTTTTTACAACAATTCATTATAGTTGTTATGGTCATTATTACTAACACTAGCTTTATATTCCAGACATTAATTGAAATAAAATTCCACCAGCTACCATGGTGGGATTTGAACACATGTTCTCAGAGGATTAGCCTGGACCTTTGGATCACTAGGCCAGCAACATTGCCACTATGTCACCAGGAGGTAGTGGCAAAAACCCTCATCATATTATCAAGAAGATATAATAATGTTATTGGAAATTATTTTTTCAAATAGAGTTCTAGTGGAGTCTGTGTCTATGTGTGTGTCTGCCTGTGTCTTAATTGGATTAAAGCCAGCTAGTCTGCTTTGATGCATAGTAGTTTTGAAATGTTAATTAGGTAACCGTAAGGAGGGTAGAAGGTAAAGTATTAATTTGCATTTGTTAAAAGAAACCATTCAAGACTGCAGGTGAAATCTTACACCTATCCAGAAGATGCCAGGCAATGTGTTTCTTTTCAGCTTACTAATAAAATTGATGGGATAAAAGCACATTATTGTTAGAAGAGGTAAAGTTAAAAGCCTGGTGATACAATGGAAAATTTTCATTCAAAGACAAAGATATTTTTAAAAGGAAAAAGAGATTGTGTGTAAGGTAGAGGCCTTTTAAGGCCCAACAAGTGTGAGAAGCCTCCAGTCTATAAGCCTCAAGTCTGTCTGCAAGACCCAGAGCTGAAAGAAACTCATTTTGAATGCAACTGTCCAGGGTGTGCTTTGCCAGAGGTCTGTTAAATCTATGGCCGGGATTTTCAAGCCCCGACACCTGCGGGACCCACCGCAAGTGAGGCAACGCCCCAACCAGAAGTCCATTGGCTTGTGGCAGGACCAGAAGATCACGGCGGTGGGCAGGTGTTGAAAATCCTGCCCTATGAGTTTTACTGTTGCCTTACCGGGGGTGAATTGAGTGTCAGATTAATTAGGGGATTTTTTTGTAGCTATTATTGTTGTAATTTTGCAGAAATATATGCATTTACAATCTTTCTTGTATTAAAAAATGTTTAATTTAGCTTTATAAAAACCCTCTTGAGACTCGGTGGTCTTATTACTGCTAAATTCAAAGCCTACATTTCAAAACACACAAGTTGCAAAAAGGGGTTATGATAGTTGTTTCAAGTTTCCCTCTGGGATTTGAACAACTCAACCTTTACCATCGGCTGTGTCATAATAATATTTAAAAAGCAGCTGAATATTCATCAAGTGCCATAACCTACAGGGCTGCGCAGCAAAAGCTGGGAATTGAGATAAAGTAAAATAGCTCTTTTCCAACCAGCATAGATAAGATGGGCTGAATGGCCTCCTTCCATGCCATATAATTTCTATGTTTCTATGGCCAGCCAGTGGAGTGAAACGATAGAGGGAGATGTCATAAAACTATAATATTTTTCATAATATTATTGTAGGCTTATGGGTGCAAATGTGTACGGTTCTGTCTGTGTGACTGATTTAATTGAATTAGAGTTAGATAATTTCGACCGTGCAGTCTATCAAAAGAGTTAGGTGTAAAGCAGACTTTTGAAATGGAATTGGACAAGCGAGGAAAAGGGCTCCACAGATAAGGTATGAATGAAATTTGCATGTTTAGGTAAGTAAAGGGGTTGTTTGATTTTCAAAGGGATGGTAGAATGTTTACAACTAACAAGATAAATGGGGCAAGGTTATCATGTGCATTTTTCTCAAAAGGAAAGAGGCCATATTGACAACATGAAAGATTTTTATATTATGGGAAAAGTACATTTCCAAAGACATGTAGAACAATGGGATTTTACACATTAAGGAGAGAGAAACATATATAAAGAAGGATGGAAGGCTATGTGGGGGTGGTCATGTAACATCTTGAGAGGTATAAAGCAGTCTTTGGGAAAAGCCTCTGGCCATTTTGCAGAAGCCTGCTGTGTCCAGTAACTAAGGTTGTGTTAAGAAGCCTTTGGAATTCCACTGTTGAGTGAGTGCCTCTGGTAACCTTGCTGCATTGCCTATTTAAATTTTAAATATTTTATGACTGTTAACTTAAAGGGGGTTTATAGTTGGGAGTCAAGTTAATTAGGAACTTTGGGATTTGTTATAATATCAAGTAACCTTATGTCTTTGAAATTTTTTCTTATGTTAATAAATGTTTTAATTTCATTTTTAAAATCTATAAAGTTGTTTGTGGACTCGCTACTTCTGAATTCAGTGCACAAATCTCCTCATAATAAATACAAATTGCAGAACCGTTGTAATATGGTGGCCAAGTTTCCCTTGTGAATTTGGTCCACCTGGCACATTTCACCTGCCAATTCATAACAGAGGGCAGACTGAGGAGGCAGAAACACAGTCACTTGATTGCGCAGGCACTGCCACTGCACATACTTGAGAGTGTAGTATAGAGGTGGCACCTGCACATAGTTAGCCATCAGACACGAGTAGGCTGCAGTACATAGGAAACTGTTAGCTTTGATGCCAGCTCCCCAGGGAATTAGGTTGCACACAAGTTCTGCTGCAGAGGACAACAAATGAAGACTTTAATGGGATGGTGTACAGAAAAATGGTGAATAAGGTTTGTGGACATGCAAACCAAAATACTTGCTGGATTGGCAGGCCTGCCAGAAGGCTTGTTGTCACTGTCAAGGGGCATGAAGGAGTCTAGCTCCAACTTGCCATGTCTTTATGTAGGAGCTAGGAGCCCTTCCTTTCTGATGTGGAAGTGGTGGCCATCTCCTGAAAATAAGGGGCATCCCATTTAAGATAGAGATGAGGAGGAATTTCTTTTCTCAGAGGATCATTAGCCTTTGAAATTGTCTTCTCAGGAAGATTGGAATCTGGGTCATATTCAAAATTGAGTTAGACAGATTTTGAACTTTAAGAGAGTCATGGGTTATGGAGGCAGATAGGAAAGGCCAGAATCAAATCAGCCACATTCTTATTGAATGCTGGAGCAAGTTCGATGGGCAAATGGGCCATCTCCTGCTCCAGTTCTTATGATGTTACTGAAGCACAAGCAGAAGCCATGCAACCTTTGGGCACTGGTGGAAGCTCAGACCGAGGTCATGAAACCTCAATCTGGAGATATGCAGGCTCAGACTGCTGCCATCATGGTTGTGGATACAAGTTCTCAAAAGGTCTTTCAGGCTCTTACAACAGTCCTCCAACATATTACTAGGATTTCTGAGGCACACCCACCTCCCTGGGGGAATAGCAGTACTTCCATGGAGCACCAATCAGCTGTCCTCTCTCAAGATGATAGTGTTTGTGTTCCCATACTCGTCACTCCACCAATGCCCTTGCTTTTCTCATGAGCCAGTCAGCCAGCCAAGACTGCTGCCATGCTTTCCAAGATTGTGCAGGGCCTTCCATCAGCTACTGGTGTGGCATTGTGTATGACACTAGGACAGCCTTATGGAAGACAGGCGTGAAGGGAATGCACAAGTGTGATTAGTTGAACATTGTATGGAGTATTGGATGTGTTGTTGGATAAAATTGTTATAGAATGGTGGTTTTGTCTTTTATTTCAGGATTGTGGCCAGGGGTGCTGCGATGATCTATAACAGAGGGATGATATGGTATGGAAGTGTTAAATAAGGGTGATCTGGGGTTTCATTTAGGAACAATTGGAGTCAGATGCACTTATGGACAGCCCATCCTGAATGTGGTTGTGCCAGATGCCCCCTTTGCGCCCTCCCCCTCTGCTTGAGATGCTCACAGAACTTGTGGTCACACTAAGGGTTGTGGCCTCTTGATGACCAAATTGTGAAAGATGCAACAGATCACCTTTAATTGGGAAACCGGCTCCACCGAGCACTGGAGGGCTCCTCCTATGTGGTTCAGGCAGCATAACCATTGGGTTGGACCCCCAATCATCTGATTGACGAAGTTCCTCTTGACAGCATGGCTCTCATTATATAAGTGTTGGCCATGTGTGATGAAGTTGCAGAGGGGAAGTGATCAGTCAGTTACACAGTAGATAGTCTTTGTTGACCAATAGCCATCCTCTGGTTCAATGTGATTGCTGAAAAGTTTCAGGAACAGTGGGCTAGTGCAAGATGAATGAATCATGACTGCTGCCTGGATAACATGTATTCACCACCAAGGTGCTACAGAACCAAATTTTGTGCCCATGGCCTATGGGATTTTGCACTAGAACTTGATTGATTAGAAAACTATTTTGGTGCAGTTCCCTTTACATCTTGGATTTTACACCTGTATGAACTGGGCAAGCAACTATGCGTTTCCTTAACCAAGCAGTTTGAAGAGTCCTTAATTAATTTTCAAAGTCTAAGCCAGGAAGTGTAAGTTAGAATAGTAAATTCCATGCCAAATCATATACAGAAAGGGAAATAAAGAGATGAACAATAGATAGGGTTAAGAGCATGATAAAAGTGACTGAAAGTAAAAAAAAACAATAATTAAAATCTGAAGGAATGAGACTCCACACTTGTAAACTTTTATTTTCAGTGCCAGAGAGGTTGTTTGGGAACAAATTTAAGATTTACCACATGTTAAAAATGTATCTACACTGGACAAGCCCTAACTTTTTCTGATGAGTTTCGTGGGAATCTATCATGTAAGTACCGCCATGTCATGTTATGCCATGTATTTTTGAATTCCAAATCTCTTGGCAAGGCGTGAGTATATAACAGCTGGGAACAAGGGAACTTGGAAGTTTTAACATTTAACTGTGCAAGTGCAGCTGTCAAAAGTTGCTGTCCAATTTAATCTCCATTGTCCTCGCCGTTACTTTTACCATGGAGGAGGTTTGTGGCTCAATAGGTAGCGTTCTTGCCTCTGAAACAGAAGTTTTGGGTTCAAGTGCCACTCCAGAACTTGGTGGCCATGGAAAGATTGTTCATGGTGTGGTTCGCAGGCTGATAGTCAGCCTACTAATCTTTCTAACACTTCTCCACAGGGAAAAAAGTTTGTGTGAAGATATGAACCAAACCCACAACCTCTTACCACAAACTCTGAGCCAATATATCTATACTGATTGGTTTTTATGGATCTTGAAATACACTCCTGTATCGTGCAAAAGTTCAATAAGTGACAGAAAATCAAAATATACAACAAATATGAGCAGAGCCAATGACCTGCAGCTTTGATTTGCAGTTTTGCTTGTGTTTGTAAACTAATTGTTCACAATATTGTTCGCTTACAACAAATTCTCTTTCGCACATTTGTAAAGTATATACTTTAGCAATCTGCTAAAATCAGCAGAAGCAAATTAATTTGTGAAGATAAAAATAAATAAAAATCCAGTCTCATTTTTGGGCTATGCAATTTGCACACTTGCACACAAGGGTAGACCATAAGACCATAAGACGTGGGAGCAGAAATTAGGCCATTTGGCCCATCGAGTCTGTGCCATTCAATCATGGCTGATAGGTTTCTCAACCCCATTCTCCCACCTTCTCCCCATAACCTTTGATCCCCTTACCAATCAAGAACCTATCTATCTCAGTCTTAAATAGACTCAATGACCTGGCCTCCACAGCCTTCTGTGGCAATGAACTCCATAGATTCACCACTCTCTGGCTAAAGAAGTTTCTCCTCATCTCTGTTCTAAATGGTCTTCCTTTTACTCTGAGGCTGTGCCCTTGGGTCCTTGTCTGTCCTACTAATGGAAACATCTTCCCCTCGTCCACCCTATCCAGGCCTTTCAGTATTCTGTAAGTTTTAATCAGATCCCCCCTCATCCTTCTAAACTCCATCGAGTATAGACACAGAGTCCTCAAACGTTCCTCATATGTTAAGCCCTTCATTCCTGGGATCATTCTCATGAACCTCCTCTGGACCCTCTCCAGGGCCAGAACATCCTTTCTGAGATATTGGGCCCAAAACTGCTCACAATATTCTAAATGTGGTCTGACCAGAGCCTTATAAAGCCTCAGCAGCACATCTCTGCTTTTATATTCTAGTCCTCTCGAAATGAATGCCAACATTGCATTTGCCTTCCTAACTACCGACTCAACTTGCAAGTTAACCTCAAGAGAATCCTGAATTAGGGCTCCCAAGTCCCTTTGCACTCCAGATTTCTGAATTCTCTCTCCATTTAAAAAATAGTCTATGCCTCTATTCTTCCTACCAAAGAGTATGACCTCACACTTCCCCACATTGTATTCCATCTGCCACTTTTTTGCTGATTGTCCTAACCTGTCCAAATCCTTCTGCAGCCTCCCCGCCTCCTCAATACTACCTGCCCCTCCACCTATCTTTGTATCATTTGCAAACTTAGCCAGGATGCCCTCAGTTCCTTCATTTAGATCATTAATATATAAAGTGAAAAGTTGTGGTCCCAACACTGACCCCTGCGGAATTCCACTAGTCACCAGCCACCATCCTGAGAAGGACCCCCTTATCCCCACTCTCTGCCTCCTGCCAGACAGCCAATCTTCTATCCATGCTAGTACCTTGCCTCTAACACCATAGGCTCTTATCTCTCTGAGCAGCCTCTTGTGCAGCACCTTGTCAAAGGCCTTCTGGAAGTCCAAGTAGATAACATCCATTGGCTCTCCTTTGTCTAACCTACTCGTTATCTCCTCAAAGAATTCTAGCAGACTTGTCAGGCATGACCTTCCCTTGATGAAACCATGCTGACTTTGCCCAATTTACCATGCACTTCCAAGTATTCTGAAATCTCATCCTTAATAATGGACTCTAAAATCTTACCAACGACTGAGGTCAGGCTAATCGGCCTGTAATTTCCCATCTTTTGCCTCACTCCCTTCTTAAACAGGGGGGTTACATTAGCGATTTTCCAGTCCTCTGGGACCCTCCCTGACTCCAGTGATTCCTGAAAGATCACCACTAATGCCTCTACTATCTCTTCAGCTATCTCCTTCAGAACTCTGGGGTGTAATCCATCTGGTCCAGGTGATTTATCCACCTTCAGACCTTTCAGTTTTCCTAGCACCTTCTCCTTGGTAATGGCCACCATACTCACCTCTGCCCCCCGACTGTCTTGAACTTTGGGGATGTTACTCGCGTCTTCCACCGTGAAGACTGACGCAAAGTACTTATTCAGTTCCTCTGCCATTTCATTGTTCTCCACTACTACTTCCCCAGCGTCATTTTCCAGCGGCTCAATGTCCACTTTGCCTCTCTCTTATCCTTTATATGTCTAAAAAATCTCTTGCAATCTTCTTTTATATTACTGGCTAGTTTACCCTCATATTTAATCTTCTCCCTCCTTATTTCTTTTTTAGTTGTCCTCTGCTGGTCTTTGTAGGCTTCCCAATCCCCTGGTTTCCCACTGCTCTTTGCCACATTGTATGCTTTCTCTTTAGCTTTTATGCTGTCCCTGACTTCTCTTGTCAGCCTTGGTTGCCTTGTCCTCCCTCATGCTTCTTCTTCCTAGGGATGAATTTTTGCTGTGTCTCCCAAATTACTCCCAGAAACTCCTGCCATTGCTATTCCACTGTCTTTCCTGCTAGGCTGATCTGCCAGTCAATTCTGGCCAGCTCCTCCCTCATGCCTCTGTAGTTGCCTTTATTCAACTGTAATACTGCGACATCTGATTCCAGCTTTTTCCTCTCAAATTGCAGGGTAAATTCTAACATTTTATGGTCACTTCCTCCTAAGGGTTCCTTCACCTTAAGCTCCCTTATCAAATCTGCCTCATTACACATCACTAAATCTAGAATTGCCTGTTCCCCTGTGGGGTCCACCACACGGGTAAAATATATAGTACTGTTTAATATGGCAGTTAGGTTAGGGATGGACAATAAATACTGGCTTTGCCAGCGATGCTCGCATTCCATGAATGAATAATAATAAAAAAAGCCTATTCTACAAAATGGGTTACTTCACTGAACGATAGAAGTGGACCAAGGGCATATCTGGTAGAATAAGAGAGAGCATAAAAGACAGAACATCTAGATAGTGAAAAGCTGAAAGTAGTAGATAATACCTATGGCTGGAAAATTGCCTAGAAAATCAAATGAAAAAACAGAAAAGGTGAAGAAATATATTGCTCTAGTTGCAAGTGTTTATAACAGAACCTTCTTTGACAGAGGCAAGTTACATGGTGGGGTAAAAAAAGGACAGTAATCAAGGATATGTTCTGGTTGACATTTAGGCCAAGGACTGGGCCCTGACATACACATATAAGTAGATGCTGGTAATTTTGGAATATTTTGTGCAAAGAAGCTCCTTTATACTAACTTAAGGAACAAATTAACTAATTGGATTGGATGAACTGGTAGGTCCTTCCCTGCCTGTCCAGTGACAGAACATATCACTAAAAGGAAGTTTGCAGTGTGAAGCCAGTGTGGATGGAAATCAGTGATTAGTTAAAATAAAATGGGCTATTGAAAAGGATGCAAATACTGGAGTGTTAAAAAAAAAACATATAAAACACAATTGTTGATAATCTCTACTTGGACCCAAAAATGATTCATGTATAAAACAGTTTCCATTCACTGCAGTGTATATTGACTAAGGCCAAGAGATCAAGTGTCATTTAAGCAGAACATTTTGCCCAATTATTATTTATGATCTTGTATTTTTCCAAATAATGTTATACAGTCCTGTGAAGAGGATTGTCATAGTTTCAAAAATAATAAACTCTTCCACTTAAAGGATTTGGATTGATGCCGGGGTGGTAAACATTTCATTTTCGCCAAACATCATCATCCATTTTTTGTAGATTTAAGAGGTTTTGTTGTGACCCATTTTGAGTTTAGCACCAGTGGGAGTAAATCATGTGAAGATAGCAGGCAGGTGAGGCTGTCATCATTTAGCTGGCTTATGTCTCAAAGGACAGAATTCAATCTGTCATTTTTTTTAAGTGCAAAATTACCATTTTGCCGTATTTTTTGCCTTACACCACTCTCCCCCATTACCTACCCTCAAGGGAGTCGGGCATGTGTAATCACAGGTAAGGAGCTGCTCTCGCTAACCTTTCATTTTCATCAGCATAGATAATGGAACTTGAGTTTGTTGGTGCAGATGAAGACATTAGACTTTTAAATGCCTCCCTGCACACAATTGGGACTACATTAGTCAGTTACAGTGACAACATTAATTTCTGATACTACTAAAGATTTGCTACAATTTCGTGAAACTCAAAATGATCTCAGAATAAGAAAGCTGAAGCAGTTCATTAATATATTTAGATGAAGACTCAGAACAGCAGAGTATGTCAAAACATTTACTGCCATGATTGCAGGGGGCGGACATGTGGGACATGAAAGTTATAATCTTCAGCTGCTTTAGCAAGTTATTTTGTTGTTTGATCAACAAATAATGGTAGAGATCCAAATACCCGCCCTGAGCTATTTGGCTGACTATTATGCCAATTGCACAATTCCCAATTGTTAACCAATTGATTAGAAACAGCACAAAACATCAGCAGGACAAGGTTATCTGTATAAATGAGCATATTTTACACTGCACTAAATCACTTGGCTTATGAAGCATTGGGAATCCAACCAGTTTCTATCTCATTCAGAAAACTGCACCTGGTAAAAAAAATGATTTGTCAGTTGAAGTTTTCAACTCATTATTGGTGAGAGTAAAAGAAAAGTAACTAATCCAACTACCTGAAGTATTTTTGTTTGTCCACCTAAAGATGCTTAAGACATCTTCTAAGTAGCCCTATTCATAAATTTGAAGCAAACTGCAAATTAATAATGATTAAGTACTAAAGTAGCTTCCTTTAGCCACCACTAGATGTCTTTAGCAACTCTCTCCCACAATGGGCTCAACTAATGAGCAAATTTGTGGCAGCTTTGAGCTCTGCATCATAGTTTCCCTAATTCTAGAAAGATCTTATAAGAAAAAAAACCCATTTTAAGCTCAGTTTTTCACTCGCCGGTGTTAAGAGAACATCACTGTTACCACAGGGAAAAGGAACTACTTATAAATCATGATTCCCAGTGATGGAAATCAATTTTGTCTGAACCATTTTTACCTGATGTAAATAAGATTATTTCACAAATTGGACGGTTAAAAATTATGCAAGGTTTGGGAGCCATGCCTGATCTCCTTGACCCTTAAACTGTTACAGTGGAGTTAATAGGGCTATATTGGGACACATTCAAGCACAGTAAAATGTAACAAGTTCTCATTAATCCTTAACTGATGTAACAGCAGATTTCATATAGGGAACACGGCTTTGGATCTATACAACATGTACAAGCCACACATAAAACAAATTCAAAATCAGTAAGAACAATACTATTGTGACTCAAAGGATCAGGACTTAACAATACTAGAGTTTTGGCTTCAAATGATAAACAAAGTTTATACTTCCACTGTTTGGTTTCTCAGATGGTGAATTGTCAGTTTTGACTTGGTTGTCAAGTGCATTCCCAGTGGAGATGAGGCACGTAGACAATATGAATTGGCATAAGTTCTATTGTGGGTTGCATTTCAGCACCCCAGCTGGTTGACCATTGACTGGCTTTGTGTGTATAGCTGCTATCAGCCCCTCTCAGTACAGGCCAAGCATACAACCTGGGTGATACAAAGGAATAAAATACCTCCCAAATAATGCAGCTATTTGAACTCTAAAATATATAATCTTTTCAGCCAGGATTGTTGGTGTGTGCATTGTGGAAGACTTTGGCCTTATCGTTGGCTATTCAACACATTCCCTCGCCCTGAAATAATCAGCAGGTTTAATTTTGTGAGGCATTTATCCTTGTCAAAAATACTTCTGGTGCACTGTTATATTCATTATTATACATCAAAAGGAAGAATAAAATACCTAACTACATATCCCTTATATCAATAATAGTTTCACTTACTATGAGTATTTTTTGCAAGTTGAGAATGTCTGAATTAGCCTGGTGTCTTTAGTAATGAGGTAGCTTTCTTCTGGCTCACGTGATCATAGGTTCATTTCCCTGGGGAGCCTATCAAAGTTAACTCAAGGCCCTTTTAAGAACATTGTCATTCCTCTTCTGTCCTAGCCCATTAAAAGATGCTGTTTCAATATGAGTAACACCATTGGTGAAAGACCTGACCGTTTAATGCTTTAACACCATCTAGTCAGTTGGTTAAGTCATTTTCATTTAAATAAATAGCCAAAAAGTCCAGACTTTAAAAATACTATTATCTAAGTATCAATTGTATAAAGTCAGGATCATCAAATATGACAATTATTTCAGAGTTTCCTGTGAATATCATAACAATTATTTTGTAAAAGGCTACTTAGAGCCCATCATCACAACTTTTAAAAGGGCACACTCTTCATGAAAACATATTTCACAAACACTTTTTTACTTGCTAGTTGGCATTACATATGGTTCCTTCTCCATAGGGGCTGTCCCATTCCCTTTCAAAACCATTGTCATTACTTCCCTCCTCCATAAATCCAACCAACCCCTCTGTCTTAGCAAACTATCACCCTAGGTCTAATTACTTTTATATCCAAAGTCTTTGAATGCATTATTGTTTCCCACCCATGGCCATTGCTCCTGCAAATCCTTAATGAATCTGTCCACCTCTTCCACAGTACCAACATGATCTTGACCAGAATTACAAATAACACTCTCATTTTGTGCATTATCTCTATTGGACCTCTTGGTGGAATTTTTCATGGTTAACTATATCATCTTTTTCCAATGTTTTTCCTCTGTTATCTGGTTCAATGGGTTTGTTCCTACTTGATTCCACTGTTCCCTATCTGATTGTAAGAAAATCATCTGGGCTTGTCTCCCTCACATCATTACCTTTGAAGCCCTCTCAAGGGTTTATGATTGGCCATTATCTGTTCCTCAGCTACATGCTGCACTTTATGGTAACATCTGCTGTCATCGGATCAGGTTCCACATAAAGGAAGAAACTCTGCCATTTCTCTTCACTGGCAATCTTGATTCTTTTACTGTCTTTGTATGTCAAGCTTCTTATCTTATACCAAATCTTGGGTAAGCTACACGTTTCTCCAGCTAAAAATTGGCAAGACTGAAGTGATTACTATTGGTCCTACCACAAAATCTGTATGCTGTCAATGACAACCCCTCCCCAGACATTATGTCAGGCCTCAAACCGAGCTTCTAACCATATATCCTTGCCATCACATAGACACCAACCTCCACCTCCATAACATTCCCACTTCTTCTGTTACCTGACTACTTTCCTGCTGAAATCTTCATCTATGGCTTTGTCACCAAAATTCTGCTGCCCCTATCGCCAAGTCCCACTCACTCATTGCCTCTGCATTTGCTGCATTGTCTCCCAGTCACCCAATTACTTAAATGTAATTCTTATGCACCTGTTTAAATCGCTTCATGGCTTTGCTGTTCCCTACTTATGTAACCTTCTCCAATCATGTAACACCCCCTGGCGTTCTCCATTTCTTTGACTCTGGCCATATCTACATCCTGCTTCTTTTCTATACCAATGACTGCTGTGCATTCAGTCACTTAGGCCCTATTTTCTGGAATTCCCTCCCTAAACTCCATCTCCTTTTAGGCTTTGTCTAAAACCCACCTTTTCAGCAAATGTTTTGAACAACCGTCCAAATAGCTCCTTCTTTGGCTCTATGTCTGATTGTTTTGATTACACTTCTGTGCTTTGTCACATCCTTCTGCATTAAAGATGCAATGTAAGTAAGAGTTATTGTTGTTTCTCAGCACACATTATCACTCATGATTAAAAAATATCTTGACTTTGTTAGTTCTTCTCACTTGCCAGACAAAAAGGATTTTTTTGTGATAATTTTACCTGAATGTGATCATTCTTTATTTAAAAAAGAATTAAAAGAAAATCTCAATAAACGCAGAGTTACTTTAAACAACAACATTTCTATAAAATAAAAATAAAAGCAGTTGATATATCTTACATTTTTTTAACTCTGTCACTCTGCATTTGGTTTCATATTTTGGATCATTGAGAATAACTATGGAAGGTGTTATTGTCTTTTTCTAGTCAGCATTTAGTCAGCTGCAAGCCAAAACCTGTTTTGTTACCTAAGTCATTGTGACATTGAACAACAGCTTTAACAAGGGCTCCTGATTGTAATGCAAACGGTTCAAGGTCTTCTGTAATGTGAGGTTTTTAATTGTACTATGTTCCTTCTGTGGTGCTTCTTGAGATGAAAACTGTTAATTTTATTAAAATTTCTTGCCTGGTAGCAATCAACCAAACTTGACCTCTAGCTAGCACAGTGCAATGTTTTCTAAAAAGTAGTTGAAAGATATTCTTCAGATGGACAGGACTTAGTGTAGACTGCTTCTAATCCAAAGATGCAAGTGGCTGTGATGCCAGTCTAATTCTCAAGTGAAAAACATCATCACTATTAATGCAGGGGCACGGAATAGGGCTCAGACCTCGGTCCCTGGTAATACTCTGTCGATAACTCAAAGCTATATCGGCTTCAGGAAACAGGACAGTGTTGAGGACAGACATGCCAACACTTCTCAGTGAGAATGATTAATTAGTCAGACTAACATATGTGGTGATTAACCTGGGGCTGGAAATAAATGCAATGAAAAATGCAAATTTCTGATGTTAATGAGCTTGAAAGTGACTGGTTGGTGATCAGTGTTTAAAAGGTGAATTGAAAAGGTCAAGGCTGACGTTTGACGATGAGACAGTTGGGATGTTAAAGGATTTAATAATTTATATTTACAGATTGTAGAGTTAGATGGCACAGCCAGTTTCCTTAAAGGAGCAATGTTAGGAATTTCTGGTTAAATTGTGTTCAAGGTTGAACCGGAATATTTTTTATTCAACATCATATTTTAACATTGATTACATTAAATACCATTCATTCATTCTGAAAGAGGTATTTTCAGGAATTTTGTTCAAGAGAGATATTTCAAAACGTGTTAGAAATCACTTGACGATTGAGAAATAATAAGGGTAGGAAGTAAAACCCAATGGGCAGGATTTTCCCACAGTCTTCGGGACACTAACATCAGGACCAAATGGGGGCCTTGAGGCTAGACTTGCCAGCAGCCTGACCAGCTCAGCAATATTCCTGGAGGCAGACTCCTAAATGGCTGCCTCCAAACTTGTCACCCTATTAAGGATAAAAACAAAAATACCTGAAAAAACTCAGCAGGTCTGGCAGCATCTGTGGAGAGGAGCACAGTTACCGTTTCGAGTCTGAACGACCCTTCAACAGAACTAAGTAAAAATAGAAGAGGTGAAAAAGAAGCTATTTTAAGGGGGTGGAGAGGGGGTGGTGTGGGGGGTGGGGGGTGGATGGTGTGTGTGGTCGGGACAAGTAGAGCTGGATAGAGGGCCAGTGATACGTGGAGATAACCAAAAGATGTCACAGACAAAAGGACAAAGAGGTGTTGAAGGTGGTGATATTATCTGAGGAATGTGATAGTTAAGGGTAGAAAGCAGGACAAACAAGGTACAGATAACCCTAATGGGGGTGGGGTGGGGTGAAGGAATCAAAAAAGACTAAAAGGTAGAGATAAAAAAATGGATGGAAATACATTTAAAATAATGGAAGTAGGTGGGAAAAGAAAAATCTATATAAATTATTGGAAAAAAAGGGGGGGAATCGGAAAGGGGGTGGGGATGGAAGAGAGAGTTTATGATCTAAAATTGATGAACTCAATATTCAGTCCAGAAGGATGTAAAGTGCCTAGTCGGAAGATGAGGTGCTGTTCATCCAGTTTGCGTTAAGCTTCATTGGAACAATGCAGCAAGCCATGACGGACATGTGGGCATGAGAGCAGGGTGGAGTGTTGGACTGGCAAGCGACAGGGAGGTCTGGGTAATGCTTGTGGACAGACCAAAGTTGGTCTGCAAAGCGGCTACCCAGTCTGCGTTTGATCTCTCCAATGTAGAGGAAACCACATTGGGAGCAACAAATGCAGTAGACTAAATTGAGGGAAGTGCAAGTGAAATGCTGCTTCACTTGAAAGGAGTGTTTGGGCCCTTGGACGGTGAGGAGAGGGGAAGTAAAGGGGCAGGTGTTACACCTTCTGCAGTTGCATGGAAAGGTGCCGTGGCAGGGGGTTGAGGTGTAGGGGGTGAAGGAGGAGTGGAGCAGGGTGTCCCGGAGGGAATGATCCCTGTGGAATGTCGCCAGGGATGAAGGGAAGGTGTGTTTGGTGGTGGCATCATGCTGGAGTAGGCGGAAATGGCGGAGGATGATCCTTTGAATGTGGAGACTGGTGGGGTGATTAGTGAGGACAAGAGGGATCCTATCATGTTTCTAGGAGGGAGAAGAAGGTGTGAGAGTGGATGCGCGGGAGATGGGCTGGACACGGTTAAGGGCCCTGTCAACAAGAAGGAGGACATGTCAGAGGAACTGTTTTTGAAAGTGGCATCATCCGAACAGATGCGACGGAGGTGAAGGAACTGAGAGAATGGGATGGAATCCTTATGGGAAGCAGAGTGTGAGGAGCTGTAGTCAAGGTAGTTGTGGGAGTCGGTAGGCTTGTAATGGATATTGGTGGACAGTCTATCTCCAGAAATTGAGACGGAGAGTTCAAGGAAGGGAAGGGAAGTATCAGAGATAGACCATCTGAAAATGATGGAGGGGCGGAAATTGGAAGCAAAATTATAATTTTTTCCAGGTCCAGACGAGAACATGAAACAGCACCGAAGTAATCATCGAGGTACCGGAGAAAGAGTTGTGGGAGGGGGCCGGAGTAGGACTGGAACAAGGAATATTCCACATACCCCATAAAGAGACAGGCATAGCTGGGGCCCATGCGGGTACCCATAGCCACACCTTTTACTTGGAGGAAGTGAGAGGAGTTAAAGGAGAAATTGTTCAGTGTGAGAACAAGTTCAGCCAGACGGAGGAGAGTAGTGGTAGATGAGGATTGTTTGGGCCTCTGTTCGAGGAAGAAGTGGAGAGCCATCAGACCATCCCGTTGGGGGATGGAGGTGTAGGGGGATTGGACGTCCAAGGTGAAGAGGAGGCAGTTGGGGCCAGGGAACTGGAAATTGTTGACGTGACCTAAGGTGTCAGAGGAATCACGGATGTAGGTGGGAAGGGACTGGACAAGGGGAGAGAGAAGGGAGTCAAGATAGCAAGAAATGAGTTCCGTGGGGCCGGAACAGGCTGACACGATCGGTCTGCCGGGACAGTCCTGTTTGTGGATTTTGGGTAGGAGGTAGAAGCGGGCCGTCCGAGGTTGGGAGACTATCAGGTTGGAAGCTGTGGAAGGAAGATCTCCAGAGGAGATGAGGTCAGAAACAGTCCTGGAAACAATGGCTTGATGTTCAGTGGTGGGGTCATGGTCCAGGGGGAGGTAGGAGGAAGTGTCTGCGAGTTGATGCTCAGCCTCTGCGAGGTAGACGTCAGTGTGCCAGACAACAACAGCACCACCCTTGTCAGCGGGTTTGGTGACGATGTCAGGGTTGGACCGGAGAGAACAGAGTGCAGCAAGTTCAGAGAGAAACAGGTTAGAGTGGGTGAGAGGAGCAGAGAAATTGAAACAACTAATGTCACGCCGACAGTTCTCAATGAAAAGATCAAGATATCCATTACAAGCCTACCGACTCCCACAGCTACCTCGACTACAGCTCCTCACACCCCGTTTCCTGTAAGGACTCCATCCCATTCTCTCAGTTCCTTCACCTCCGTTGCATCTATTCTGATGATGCCACTTTCAAAAACAGTTCCTCTGACATGTCCTCCTTCCTTAACCGAGGTTTTCCACCCACGGTGGTTGACAGGGCCCTTAACCGTATCTGGCTCATCTCCCGTGCATCCGCCCTCACACCTTCTGCTCCCTGCCAGAAACACAATAGGATCCCCCTTGTCCTCACTTATCACCCCACCAGCCTCTGCATTCAAAGGATCATCCTCCGCCATTTCCGCCTACTCCAGCATGATGCCACCACCAAACACATCTTCCCTTCACCCCAGGCGGCATTGCGCAGGGATCGTTCCCTCCGGGACACCCTGCTCCACTCCTCCATCACCCCCTACACCTCAACCCCCTCCCACGGCACCTTCCCATGTAACCGCAGAAGGCGTAAAACCTGCCCCTTTACTTCCCCTCTCCTCACCGTCCAAGGGCCCAAACACTTCTTTCAAGTGAAGCAGCATTTCACTTGCACTTCCCTCAATTTAGTCTACTGCATTCATTGCTCCCAATGTGGTTTCCTCTACATTGGAGAGACAAAACATAGACTGGATGACCGCTTTGCAGAACACCTGCGGTCTGTCCACAAGCATTACCCAGACCTCCCTGTTGCTTGCCATTTCAATACTCCACCCTGCTCTAATGCCCACATGTCTGTCCTTGGCCTGCTGCATTGTTCCAGTGAAGCCCAACGCAAACTGGAGGAACAGCACCTCATCTAACGACCAGGCACTTTACATCCTTCTGGACTGAATATTGAGTTCATCAATTTTAGATCATGAACTCTCTCTTCCATCCCCACCCCCTTTCCGATTTGCCACCCCCACCTTTTTTTCCAATAATTTATATAGATTTTTCTTTTCCCACCTACTTCCATTATTTTTAAATGTATTTCCAACCATTGTTTTATCTCTACCTTTTAGTCTTTTTTGATTTCTTCACCCCACCCCCACTAGGGTTATTTGTACCTTGCTTGTCCTGCTTTCTACCCTTAATTATCACATTCCTCAGATAATATCACCACCTTCAACACCTCTTTGTCCTTTTGTCTGTGACATCTTTTGGTTATCTTCACCTATCACTGGCCCTCTATCTAGCTCTACTTGTCCCAACAGCACCCCCCCCCCCCACCAACCCCTTAAACTAGCTTACATTTCACCTCTCTTCTATTTTTACTTAGTTCTGTTGAAGGGTCATTCAGACTCGAAACGTTAACTGTGTTCCTCTCCGCAGATGCTGCCAGACCTGCTGTGTTTTTCCAGGTATTTTTGTTTTTGTTTTTGTTTTGGATTTCCAGCATCCGCAGTTTTTTGCTTTTACTCTATTAAGGATGATTGGTGGGATTTAGATGCTACTGGCCCAATCAGAGGACCGGCAGATCTGGAGGCTACACAGCCCATTGAGAGGGATGAGCACTGCTGAGGCAGGTAGAAGACCTCGAGGATGCCTCAAAATGGACGGGCCATCAAAGGTGTAAACTTAATATAATAGTCAGAGGAGGGGAGGCTGACAGGCCTCTCAGTTTGCAGGGGAAACCTTCTGGATAGGTTTTCTAAGCAATGGCCTTTCCAGTCTGCAGCCCCTTCCTTGGGGGATGGATACTCTGGCTTTAATGGTTCCCTGGGCTGCCAAAGGTAGGCTGCCTCCATTAAGCTGGTGGTCTCTGCATACCATGGGGGTGTTGCTCCCCAGCCAGCAAAATGCTGGTGAATGAGTAATATCTCCCCAAAAAATTGGCTTTCATGATCTCAGTTGGCTGCCCTTCACTCTGGTGCCTTCCAGGGAAAGTTCCCTGGTGGTGGGACTGCATCTGGGAGTCATCCTGACATGGCTCCAAGATATTTTCCCAGCTTCCATGCCTACAGTCCCACTACCAAGGACCAAGAAAATTTTGTCCAGCACGTTGTCATTTTGAGAGGAAGAACTAACAAAAATTACCAAGGTGAGCTTTTAAAGAATAGCAAAAGCTAGGAATGATAAAACAATAAAAAATACAGTAGGGTTAAATTCATAAAATCACTGAACTGTTAAGTGGGTAACCCAAACTAAAGAATGGTTAGAAATAATAGAATAACATAGCACAGGAGGAAGCCATTCAGCCCATAAAGCCTGTACCAACTCTTTGAAAGAGCTAGTCAACTAGCCCCACTCGCCTGCTTTCTCCACATAGCCTTGCAAATTTTTCCCCTTTGAATGTATTCCCAATTGCCTTTTGAAAGTTATTGATTCTACTTCCACCACCATTTCAGACAATGTATTTCTGATCAAAGCAACTCACTGAGTAAATTAAATTCTCTTCTGTCTCTCTAGTACTTTTGGCAATTCTTTTAGAACTGTGCCCTTTGGTTACTGACCCACCTACCTGTGGAAGATGTTTCTCCTAATCTTTTCTATCAAAATCCTCATAACCTTGAACACCTGCATCAAATCTCTCATTAGCCATTTCTGATCTAAGGGGAATGTAGCCACAAAGGAGCAAGAGTCGGCCCTTTAGCCCCTCGAGTCTGTTCCGTCATTCAACGCGATCGTGGCTAATTGACAACTCCATATGCCTGCCTTTGCTCCATATCACTTCATACTTCTGGATAACAAAAATCTATCAATCTCGAATTTAAAATTCACAATTGACCTAACACCAATTGTAATTTGAACAAAACTTTTCCAAATTTCAACTATACTTTGAAGCTTTTTTCTAATTTCACCCCTGAAAGGTCTAGCTCTAATTTTTAGACTCTGTCCCCTAGTCCTAGATTTCCTAACAGCATAAATAGCTTCATGCTATCTATGCTATCCGTTCCCCTTAATATCTTGAAAACTTTGATCAATTCACCTCTTAATCTTCTAAATTACAGGGAATACAACCCTAGTTTACATAATTTCTCTTCGTAATTTCATTCTAGGAGTCCAGATACCATTCTGGTAAACCTATGTTGCACTCCCTCTAAGGCCAATATGTCCTTTCGAAGGTGTGAGGCACAGAACTGCTCAGAGAACTCTAGATGTGGTCTAACCAGGGCTTTGTGGAAGGTAGAAGACCAAATATGTAGAAAGATTTCATGAGTGCAAAAACAATAGTGCAGTAATTTTTGAGGACTTCAACTACCCTAATATCAATTGGGATACGGAGGTTATGAAGGGCACAAAACGTGCAAAATTCTTGAACTGCATTCAAAAGAACGTTTTTAGCCAGCAAGTTCCAAGCCCAATGAGAGGGGGCACAATTCTAGATTTAGCCTTTGGAAATGAAGCCGGATGAAGTAGCAGTGGGGGACCATTTTGGAGGTAGTGACCATGGGCTGAATTTCCCCCCCATCGGTGGGGGGGGGGGGGGGGGGGGGGGGGTGGTGTTGAGTGGAGATGGGCGGGAGTGAGCGTGAACCTGTTTGGCACCCCCAATTGGGAGTGCGCAGCCATTTTATGTGGGCGGGGCAATTAAGGCCTGCCAGCATGATGCTCGCCCAGAAGCGTTGACTGCTCCCTGTACAGGCGGGCTTTGGGGGGTGGAGGTGGGATTCCCTGCGTCCAGGCGAAATAACTCAGAAGGGAGGGTGGTGGGATTCCCTGAGTCCAGGTGAAAGAACTCAGAAATCTCCTCAGGGAGATTTGTTTAAGGTTCAAACATTTTAATAAAGAATTGAAAATATTTTAAGACATGTCCCCTCACGTGACAATGTCACATGAGCTGGGATATGTCAAGGAACATTAATTAAAAAAATATATTTAATTGGTAAACACTTCATGAAACCTCACCCCGCCTGTGGATGAGGTTCCATGAAAAATGTGAAGGCCGCCTGGGCTCTTCGCCTGCCCGCCAACCTTAAGGTTGGACCGGCAGCTCATTTAATTGATTAAATTAGTTTTAAACAGACTTTAATAGGCCTTTGACAGTTTGGCGGGCGTGCAGCCAAACTGAAAATCTAAATGACGCTCAGTTAACGTCACCGCACGTGGTTTTATGCTTCAGTGAGCGGGCCCCGCCCTCGCTTGCCAACCAGAAAATTCTCCCCCATAATATTGTTAGATTTAGCATCATAAGGGAAAAGGATAAATATAGAACAGAGGTAAAAGTTCAAAATTGGGGTAGAACAAATTTAACAAAGCTGAGAGGTGAGCTGGTGAGAGTGGACTGGGTACAACTATTAAAAGTAGAAACTGTGTTGAATCAAAGGGAGGGATTCAAAGGCGAGATTCCATGGGCAGAGTGTAGATATATCCCCACAAAGAAAAAGGGAGGTACTGCCAAATCTAAAGCCCCCTGTTTATCCAGATGCATACAGGCCAAGATAAAGCAGAAAAAGAAAGCTTATGACAGTCACAAAAGACTTAATTCTGTAGAAAATCTGGAGGGGTATAGAAAGTACAGGGGTGAGGTAAAAATGGAAATTAGGAAACCAAAGAGAGGATATGAAGAAATATTGGCAGGTAAAATCAAAGAAAATCTTAAAATATTTTACCAATACATTAAGAGCAAGAGAATAACTAAAGAAAAGGTAGGGCCGATCTGGGATATACATGGTAACTTGTGGATTTATGCAGAAGATGTGGGCAGGGAGCTCAATGTGTACATTGGGAGAGGCATGATGCAAAACATTCTAGTTAAAGAGTTGGAGTGTGGAATATTAGATGCAATAAGAATAGTGAGAGAAGATGTACTGGAGGGACTGGCATCCTTGAAGGTGGATAAATAACCAGGACCAGTTGGATTGTATCACAGGCTGTTAAAGGAAGCCAGAGAGGAAATAACAGATGCTCCGTGGATCATTTTCCAATCCTCACTAGATACAGGTGAGGCCCCAGAGAATTGGAGGTCTGCAAACATGGTACCATTATTTAAAAAGAGTGCAAGGGATAGGCCAGAAAATTATAGGCCTGTCAGTGTGACTTTGGTGGTGAGCAAATTATTGGAAACAATTCTGAGAGACAGGATAAACTGTCACTTAGAAAGATTTGATTAGGGATAGTCAGCATGGTTTTGTTAGTGGAAGATCGTGTCTTACTAACTTAATTGAAACTTTTGAGGAAGTAACAAGGAGGATTGATGAGGGTAGTGTAGTGGATGTTGTCCACATGGAGTTGGATTTCATTAAGGCATTTGACAAGGCCCCATGTGACAGACTAGTCAGGTGAGTGAGATCTCATGGGATACAGGGGAAGGTGGCAGGTTTGATCCAAAATTAGCTCAATGACAGGAAACAAAGGGCAATGGTTGATGGATGTTTTTCTGAATGTAAAACAGTTTTCAGTGTGTTCCACAGAATTTAGGGTTGGGGCCCTTGCTTTTTGTTGTATATGTTAATGATTTAGACTTAAATGTGGGAGGCATGATTGGGAAATTTGCAGATGACAAAAAAATTGGCCGTGGAGTTGATAGGGAAGAGCATAGCTGTCAACTCCAGAGTGATAGCAATGGTTTGTTTGAGCGGGTGGAGAAGTGGCAAATGGAATTCAATCCAGAAAAGTGCGAGGTCATGCATTTGGGGAGGGCAAACAAAGCAAGGGAATACTCAATAAATGGCAAGTTATTGAGAGGGGTAGAGGAAGTGAGAGGCCTTGGAGTGTATGTCCACAGGTCCTTGAAGGTGGCAGGGTAGGGGGACAAGGTGGTTAAGAAAGCATATGGAATGCTTTCCTTTTTTGGGCGAGGTATTGAACATAAGAGCAGAGATGTAATGATGGAACTGCATAAATCGGTGGTTAGGCCACAGCTGGAATTTTGTGTACATTTCTGGTCACTGCATTACAGGAAGGAATAATTGCTCTGGAGGGAGTGCAGAGGTGATTTACAAGAATGTTGCCAGAGCTTGAAAATTGCAGCTATGAGGAAAGATTAGATAGGCTAGGGTTGTTTTCCTTAGAACAGAGGAGACTAAGGGGTGAGTGACATAATTCGGTGTAAAATTATGAGGCGCCTTGATATGGTAGACAGGAAAGACTTGTTTCCCTTAGCTGAGGGGTCCATTATCAGGGTGCATAGATTTAAAGTAGAAGGATTAGAGGGGACATGAGGAAAACTTTTCACCCAGAGGGATCTGGGCATTTAGAATTCACTGCCTAAGTTGGTGGGTGAGGCTGAAATGCTCAACTCATTTAAAAGGCATCTGGATCTGCACCTAATGTGCTGTAAGCTGAAATGTTCTGGACCAGCTGCTGGAAAGTGGAATTAAAATGAGCAGCTAGTTTCTTTTTCATCTTTTTTGGCTGGCTCAGACACGATGGGCCGAATGGCCACTTTCTGCACTGTAACTTTTCTATAGCTCTATGGTTCTACCTCATTGTATTCTAGTTCTCTCGATATAAAGACCAGCATTCAATTAGCCTTTTAATTATTTTCTGTCCCTGTTCATGTCATTTTAACATTTTAATATGTACCGGACTTGCAATGTTTTAGAAAGTACCCTGTTCTTTCCTTTTTCGGTCCAAAGTGGATATGCCGCACATATGATCCAATAAAGCCAACCACTTTCTTTAGATCATGGCCCTCTTATAAAGGATGGTACTCTGTTCTCCTCTACAAGTCCTGAAATGCAGTGAAAAATCTTTCTCAAACAATAGTTGAGAAACTTGCCTAATTTTGTTCATTTTACTTTTAGTAGTTATGATTCTACAAGTTCCCCTCCAATCACAAAAGATCCTGATTTGGAACTGTATCACTGCTTCTTCACTGTTGCTGGATCAGGATCCTGGAACTCATGCCCTAACAGCACTGTGGGGGTACTAACACCACATGGGCATAAATGGCTCAAGGAGGCAGCTGACTACCATCTTCTCAAGTGCTATTAGTAATGGACAATGAGTGCTTTTTCTCACAAACAAATGTAAACAAAACATGCTTACTTTGCAGGAACCCCTTAAAGGAGGGGTCTACACTTTCCACCGTATGTTGTTACTCTCAGCACAATGTCGGCTTGATCCTCCACACATATACAACTATACAGTTCACAACTTCACCCATAAAGTAAATGTTATCTCTTTAATGAGAATTAATAGGGCTCTTTACATATATGAACAAAGCTATACAGAAGATGTGCTTTCTGAATTGAAATGTTAAACTCATATAGTAGAATTAAAAACAAATTTAATAGAGGAAGCTAACTTACCATATTCATGGGATGACTTTACAGATCACAAATACTAATCATTATTTTTAGCAGGGACACGATTTACTGTCAGTTAGGAAATAGAGGCAGTCAACCACTCTTAATGACAAATTAAGCACTTTGATTCCAATAGGAAATGTGCTTGCAATAAATTAAAAACTTATCATTTTTCTGATGAAATATTTTGTTACTGTTATTTTACCATTTTGCTATTATTTCTCTAAGCAATGGGATTGCTAAAAATACAGTATAACCAGCTGGTAATTGTTTTGTCATGCGTTTGGGGTCGAGATGGGTCTCTTTGGGACTTGTTTACTCTTCCAAGTTAGCTGCTGGAGACTGTATTGTATTAAAACCATAACTCTTTAATTATATCTACTATATACATGTTAAGACCTCTGCATGATGTTGGAAACTCTCCTTCTTCCATATCTCTGTTACTTCATCATCTGATGTTACTTCATCATTACATCAGCATCATATACTTCTGATGTTAATCTTTTATTCTATATCATCCTCCCCCAAGTTTTTATCACAATTATATACAAGCTCCTACATCGTGCCCCCAAAATCTCAGACTTCAAAGGGTCAGCCTCCATGGTGACCAGTCTCCCTAATCTTCTTCTGACCTCTTTCTGAGGTCGAAGACATTCCGCACTCTCCCTTCTATGGGTCTGAGTATTCTTCTCCTGGGTGGCTGCAGAACTTTGCCTTGTTTCTTCTTCTTTATCTCCATCAGGATCTGAATGGTAAGCCCAACTTTCTATTGGCTTTCTTTCCAAGGATATTAAGGCACTACGGTCTC
The DNA here is from genome assembly GCF_017639515.1 of Carcharodon carcharias. Lineage (NCBI taxonomy): Eukaryota > Metazoa > Chordata > Chondrichthyes > Lamniformes > Lamnidae > Carcharodon > Carcharodon carcharias. Next base: position 24,974,688 of record NC_054475.1, read on the forward strand.
TCCTTATAGTTCCCTGATCCTTCTCAATCCTGTAAGATCTTGCTTATTGGGCTCTTTTAAATAATGTGCCTTCTCTCTGTTGGTCTCATACCCATTCTCTCTCTGGGCTTCAGTATTGATAAATGTTGTACCATGTGCCTGAAGTTAACGTTATGAGCCTATTTGTTTCTCTATTCTTCCTCTTGCTGTTTTAAAGTAATATTAGGTTTTAGTTTCTGTTGCAGAGCTGGAAGTTGTGTTCTCAATCTCCTTCCTGTTAACAACTCTGATTGTGAGAAACCATTTTGTAGCAGCGAGGTTCAGTAATTCAGAAGAACTAAATTAAGATCTTCATTCTCCTTCATCAAGTATTTGATGGTTCGCAGGCCTCTCTCAGCTTCTCTATTAGCCTGAGGATAATGAGGTGAGCTGGTTACGTGAAGGAATCCGTATTCCTATGAAAAACTTTGGAATAACTCATCAGCAAATTGTGGACCATTGTATGACACCACAATGTCTGCATTGCCACTTAAATTTTCTTCAGTGATTGAATGACTGCTTCCACCATGATGTTGTGCAATCTGTTCACTTCAATGCACCTTGAGTAGTAATCAATGACAATAAGGTATATCTTGCCTTTAAAATCAAATAAATCCATTACCAGGTGCTCCCACAGCCTTGATGGAAAAGTAGGAGGTGATAATGGTTCTTTTTTGCTCTTGGATGTTCACTGTACATATAAGGCAATGTTATGACCACATCCAATGCTAATTGCTGCACAAACCAAATCCCAGAATGAAACTTCACTTAAGGTCCATACCTTATTTTTGTATTCTGAAAATGAGGAGAAGGCATACTGATCTCAGCAGTTAGAGGTCCAATAACACTCCTGGAATTTTAAAATTATAAATAAAAGTTCTATTAACAAGAATAAAAAAAAGTTAAGCATACAAGGTTACAGTCACACAGCTAAACTTAGCCTTAAAAAAAATCCCCCAAAAAGACTCTCCACTTGGTCAGACCCACAAGTAAATACCTTCCAGGCAACGCATCCCTATCGATGTTTAACTATAAGAAATTCAGTAATATTGCCCAAGGCAAACTATTGTAGCTTCAATAAAGGCATACCACATGACCTGTAACTCTTCCACTGCTATGAAAATCCAAACTTCAGAACAAAACTGCTTTTTGCAGCCTAAATCTTTTCTGGTTTGATTGGATGGTTGCTTCAAATGGCATCTCCTCCCAGCTTGGAGCTAACAATTCCCAACTCAACAGCTCAAACAGCTCTGGTTGCTACCTCAACAGCTCAAAAAGGTATACAGTAACTCCAGAATACCTTTCAGCGCAGGTTCCATTGTTTTCACACCTCCTTGAAACTCAACCCCTTCCAAATGCGAGCTATTTCATGTTTCCATCTTGTCTTTCCTTTTGGGTCGATAAAATATAATAACCCCCTTCTATTTACCAAAGAACTCCTGCAATATTCAAGCATGTTTCTTATTACCTCTGACTCCCCTTTGATATTCAAGCAAACTCTCAACTTATCTAAAAATGCAAATGTTAGATCTAATCTATTTACTTGTACCTCAAACCTAATACCTCTATCCTTTTCATGTTTTAACCTCCCTAGACAGCCTGGCTCCTATTAATATCTGCCCAGCTTAATTAAATCATAGGCACATACACACAATCTTTTCCACAGAATAACACAATATTGCTCAAAAATATTGTTTTTAAATCAATTTATCAAAGCAATTAGAGGTCATTTCTTCTATAGAATGAGTAATGCTGGCCACCAGACTGATTTCTGGGCTTTCGCTCACATTTTGCTATCCCTAAGTGATTTTGGTGAAATCTTTGAAGAATATCAAGCCTAAGTGTTCTAGGAATGACTATTCTGTCATTAAAAACTAGGAGACCACCAATGATTAGGAGATCCTTTCTCTGTTTGAAGTACTGCTGTAGTACTGTGTTGTTAGGAGTATAGTCTGGCCATCCTTCTAGACAGTATTTTGTTAGCTTGACACATTCATCATCTTGCTGCTGCACTTGTTTTATCTCTTGCAACTTCTTTGCAGTAGTTGGTAGATGTTGAGTAATGAGAGATGTATATACTCGGACTTTCTCAATGAAATGCTAATCCTCTAGGTTTGTTCCTTCAACTAGTATCCTTGATAATGTATCTGCTGTCATCTGGTATTTCCCTTGTTAGGGAATCATGCCTCATTAATCTTGATGTGAAGCATTGGATTCTAGGTGGCATTTTTGCAATCTCTTTTATGTTCAGAAGGGTGACTAGTGGTTTATGGTCTATTTCAGTTTTGAATCTCAATTCCATCATGTAACCTGAGAATTTCTTGCATACCCATGTTGCTGCCAATGTTTCCTTCTCAATTGTAGCATATATTTTCTCTGTGCCTGTGAGTGACCTTGAGGTGTAGTAAACTGGTCTACATTCAACATCTCTCTGTACTTGAAATAACACTGCACTCAGATCTGTAGATGATGCATCTGTTGCTACTATGGTGGGTAATTCCAGTTTGTAATTTGCCAAAATTTCAGAGGAAATTAAAAGATTTTTGATCTGCCTGCCTATTAGTTTAAGCCACTGTGAGAAAATCTGCAGCGGTCCTCAAAGTGAGAACTGAAGGTCATATGGTCACCCTAATTTCCCACCACCTGTGGATGCACACAACAGTGAACACCACCCACTCATCAGAAGCAGTTTGTAGAGAGATTTTCTTACAAAAGGCCTTTTTTTTCAAATCATATTGGAACAGATAACTAACTTGTAATGCAAATGAGATGCACAGACTACAAATGTGATTAAAGGATTACCTGATAAATCATGATTAATGTATTCATATGGGTATTTATACTAATGATCCCTATTCATAAGCTTAATGCTTGTAATGGGGAAAGTACTCAAAGACATGAACATGTGAAAGTATAATTAGATGCTAGGCTATTGAAGGAAACCACACAAAATTGTTGCCAGCTGACTCTTGAGCTATAGTTATCATTCCTTACTGTAGGAGTGCCCAAACCTTTATTCTCAAGGCTATATGGATGGGTATCATAGAATATTATATATATAATAGATATATATAGATCTCACTTTGCAGATACTAATATATCAATGTCCAGTTTTAGGATTTTCCCACTGTTGAGGCAGTAACTAAAAACAGCCTCCAGGGTCACAATATTTCAACAGGGATAATGTTAGAATAAAGGGAAGGGAGGGGGAGGAATTTCTGAAATGTGCACAGGAAACCCTACTTGATCAATATGTTCCCAGTCCAACCAGGAACAGACATTGCTGGCTGGATATGGTGTTAGAGAATGAGGTGGGCCAAGTGGACCAAGTATCTGTGAGGAAACATTTGGGTAAGGTTTAGATTAGTGATGGAGAAGGGCAAGGAACAATCTAAATTAGAATGTCTGCTTTGGAATAGGGCTAACTTCAATGGGATGAGAGGGGATCAAGCCAGGGTAAAAAGGAACTAAAGACTGACAGGAACAAAGGGTGATCTTTGAGGAAGAGATGTTTCAGGCACAAGTTAGGTACATTCTTAAAAGAGCAAAAGGTGTGGGAAGCAAAGTCAGAGTCCTCGGATGATGAGGGGGATAGACAGTAAGAGGGTGTATGGTGCATTCAAGTGCATTCTTAAAGTGAGAACCAGGCCAATTACAATAAGTTGAGAGGGGAAGTGAAGAGGAAAATAAACACAACATAGAGAAGATATGAGAATAGAATGGCAGTTAAAATGAAAAGGAACCCAAAAATCGTCAACTGTAATTTAAATCATAAGCAGTTGTAAGAGATGGAGTGGGCCCCATTAGGGACATAGTGCTTATGTTTGTTTGGAATGCAGGGGAAGGCTAGAATACTTTTATAATTATGTACAGTACTCGTATCAGTGTTTGCTAAGGAAGAGGATGCTGACAAAACGTTGGTAGAAGCAGAAGTGGTAGTGGTATTGGATGGGGTGAATATTGAGAGGCTGGCTGTACTGGGAAGGCAGGCTATACTTAAAGTGCATAAGTCACCTTCTCTGGATGGCTTGCATCCCAAGTTTTTAAGGAAGTTGGGGTGGAGATAGTGGATGCAATTGTCATAAACTTCCAATCTTCCCTGGATTCTAGGAGGTGCTAGAGAACTGGAATGGCAAATATGACATCCTTATTCAAGAAAGGGTGTAAGGGCATTCCTACTAACTAGGCAAGGCCCAGATGAAATTTACCCCAGGCTGCCAAGAGAAGCAAGGGAAGAAAAAGAGGAGACGCTGACCACCACTTTCCAATCTCCCTGACGACAGGCCCAGTGCCAGAAGACTGGATGACTGCTAACATTATACCATTGTTTAAAAAGGAAGGATGAATAGGCTGAATAATTAAGACCAATCAGCCTAACCTCAGTGGTGGACAAAATATTGGAAAAAATTCTGAGGGACAGTATAACTTGTCACTTGGAAAGGCACTGATTAATCAAGGACAATTAGCATATATTTCATGTCTGACTAACTCGATGATCAACTTCTATGAGGAGGAAATGAGGAGGTGTCGATGAAGTTAGCACATATAATGTAGCTCACATGGATGTTAGCAAGGCTTTTTACAAAGTCCCACATGGTGGATTGGTTAGTGAAGTAGACCCAATGGGATCCAAAGGAAAGTGTCAAGTTGGTTCCATTATTGGCTTAGTGGCAAGAAGCAAAAGGTAATTGTTGACTCGTGTTTTTGTTGCTGGAAGGCTGTTTCTAGGGTGGGGGGTCGGTTTCAGGGCTCAGTGTTAGATCGCTTGCTTTTTGTGATGCAAATCAATGATTTAGACTTAAATGTAGAAAGCATGATTAAGAAGTTTGCAGTTAATGTTAGAATTGGTGGTGTGGTTTATATTGAGGGACAATATTGTAGGCTGCAGGAGGATATCGATGAACTGGTCAGTTGGGCAGAAAAGTTATACATGGAATTTAATCTGGAGAAGTGTGAGGTAATGTACTTGGGGATAGCAAACAAGGCAAGGGAATACACAATAAATGGTAAAATACTGAGAAATGTAGAGGAACAGAGGGACCTTGGAGTACTGCCCACAGATACGTGAAGGCAGCAGAACAGGTAGATAAGATGGTTTAAAAAATGTATGTGGGATACTTTGCTTTATTAACCAAGCTATATAATATATTAAGGGCAGGACGGTATATAAGACACTAGCTAGGCCACAGCTAGAGTACTGCTTACAATCCTGATCATAGCATCACATGAAGGATATGAGCGCGTCATAGAAGGTTTGGAGAAGATTTACCAAGAATAGAAAAGTTTAGTTATGAGGAAAGATTGGATAGGGTGGGGTTGTCTTCTTTGGAACAAAGGATGCAGAGGGGAAATTTAATTGAGGTTATCAAAATTATGAAGTGTCTATAAACAATGGATATGATCCCTTAGCAGAGAGGCCAATCATTGGGGGCATAGATTAAAGTAACTGGCAGAAGGATTAGAGGGAAGTTGAGGAGAATGTTTTTAACTCAGAGGTTGTGTGGATCTGGAACTCACTGCTTGAGAGGGTGGTAGAGGCAGAAACCCTCATCGCAATTAAAAACAATACTTGGAAATGCACTTGATGTCCCAAAACCTATGGGGTTACGGGTGAAAAACTTGGAAGCTGCATTAAACTGGATTATTCTTTATCAGCCAGCAAAGGCATTATGGACCAAATGGCCTCCTTCTCTACCATAAATTTTCCAAGTTTCTATGTTTATGGTATAGCTTGGAAGAGAGCCATTTGGTCAATCAATGCTGCAACAGCTTTTCACACAACAACCCAATTAGTCCACTTTCTTGCTCTTGCCCCATATCCCTCCAATTGTTCTCCTTTGATTATTCATCCAATTCCCTTTTGAAGTCTACTATTAAGTATGTATCACCTGTTCTACTAGGCAGTACATTCCAATTCCTAACCACTTTTCTCTGGTTCTTTTGCCAAGCACTTCATATCTGTGCCCTCTGGATTTTCAGAGCTTGGTGCTTTCGTGTGGTCCAGGGCAGCAGGTTGAATACCCTGCTTATCTTTACACCTAAATATGGCTGCACTAGATCTACACTCCATTGTCAGTCTTCCCACCATGACAGCTGGTAGAATTTAAATTCAATTGATATATCTTTTGTATATAAAGCTAGCCTCAATTATGGTGACCATGACAACTATCATCGATTGTTGTAAAATCCCAGCTGGTTTACTAATGTCTGCCATTCTTACCCAGTCTTGCCTACATGTGACTCTAAACCTACAGCAATGTGGTTGACTCTTGACTGCCCTCTGATGTGTTCAAGCACAATTGCAGATGGGCAACACCTGCTGGCCTTGCCAGTGATGCTCATATCCCATGAAAGAATAAAAAGCCTCGCTGTACCTCAGTGTGCCCTTGCCATATTGCAGATATACCAAATCCTCTATTTCGTGTCTCCCACCTTTGAATCTTGCACAATATTGGAACTCTGCCTCAAATATAAAATTTTACACAACAAAATTCAATTGACCGCATGTAACTTCCAGTGAAAAAATTAAATCTGAACTTTATAAACTCTCAGACAGAAATCCACAATCTGTGGTTCAGTGCAAAGAAAGGGCATCTCCAATAAACAGAGAGAAAGGTTAGAGAATTTAAGATTCCACAATCATATCAGCCGGATACAGGCAGGTTCATGTGCATGTCACTTAGATGTACAAGTTTCTCTGAGATCAAGGGGGGTGAGATTTAAGCCGACTGATCCAAATACAGCTACTGGCAAGGAAGGTGAATTTACCCAGGAGCAGAGGATCCAAAAGGGATGGATGACATTTCCACCAATGGAGGGTCATCACCCTGATGACTCACTGGGCTAACACCATCAGTCTTGAGGAAGTCAGGGGAATCAGTTCATCCGTGCCAGCTTAAAAGAGCAAGATCATATAAATTCTGCAAACATTGCTAACTACAAGCAAAACTGCAAAACTTTATTCTGTTCAATAGACTGCCTATCTAGTGCTCTTAAGTTGTCAGCTATTTAAATAAACGTAACCAATTTATTTCAATCTCAGACACGGGACTCACTGTGAATTTGTGACCAGCAGGCAGTTTACTCCTGAATTACTGGGTTGTGACTGAACTGCCTTTGTAAACTCTGTTGTTTATTTCATTAATTAACCCTATCTATTAATTACTTGCATTTTTGGTATGTTAACTTGGGATCATTTGTGTCCATTTATGGCGTTAAATGGGTGCCCTTGGCCCTCCAAAATGGTGCCACACATGTACACTCTTGGGATAAGTCACACTAGATGCCATATTGATGAGGATATTAGAGCCCTAGGTAGTATACTGAGTGGACAGATCATGACACCATTTAAATTGTTGTTGATTTGACATTAGCAGTGCCATTTTAGAGCTAATGCTCAAGCAAGCACCATCTCTTATCCTCACACAGCTGAAAACACATTCAGCAGCAGGAAGGACTGACCACTCCAGCCCCAACAGTGCTATTTAAAGGGATCATCAACTGTCCACAGGTTGCTGCTGGTTCGATTCTCCAAGTGTTTGACGATTTCTAAGCAGCTTCAAGTTGAAAAGCCGCCAGGGCAGCTGTGGCAGGTGCTCAAGGAGTTTTTGATTTGAGGCTTCTGTACAAACCTGTTGCTCCCAGCCATTGATGCAAGATTAAACATTCCTCTTAGAATTCTGCATGACTGGAGAATGAATAGAGGCCACACAAAGAAAAACAAACTGCGGGAAGAGGGGGAGGATGAGAAGAAGGAGCTGGAAGTCATATCCACTCAGGATATTTCGGGAGCAATTCTCCTACCTGAATCTGAGCGAGGAACAAAACATATGACTTCTGTACTTCACTAAGGACATCCCCACTGAAATCTACCACCTGATGCAGCCATAACTGAAACCTCAGATCAGGATGAGAACTGTATCATCAGTCGCTGTGAAGGTGGTCATGCCAAAGAACCATTATGCATCTGTCTCTTTTCAGGCTAGAGTTGAGATATTTGCAACATCTTCCAGTTTGCCTGCTGTTACGACCAGAATGGGAGGAGTACAGTTTCTTTAGCCCTACTATCATATGTATAGGTTTAAATCACTCACCAAAATGGCCAATTGTTTACCTTCACTACTGCTAGACCCAGAATAAAAGAGACTTTTATCAGGCTTCTCTCAATAAGCTCAGAATAATTGATTTATTATGAAATGAAACTTCTTTTTTAAAACAAGTTGCAAACCTGGTTAACATACAATTTGTAATCCAAAAGTATAATGATTTACCCCTTTTTAAACCCCAACACACACAAAACAAAGGACAAGACAAATAAGGTCTCTGCAAGATTGGCAGAAGGGAATACTTTATGAAGAAGGATAAAGTTCGAAAAGGCCTTGGCACTGTCAGTTTGGTGTTCCTGCATGCAATGACCAAGAATTGGTCACAATAGTTGTCTGGAAGTCCTTTCCAAAGGACCTTTGGTAAAACACTGTCTTTGTTAACTCTCGCTTGCAGCAACCTTGCAGGCTTTCAAGTACAGATGAATTATACTGAGATGAGGATTTTCTGGCTGAAGGTGAGCAACCACTCTGGAGCGCAGGCAATACAGGTTGAGAAAGAGGGATAGCAAGAGAGAAGCAACCTTCCTTCACAGTTTGCTCCCAAGACATACACTGAGTTAAAAAAAACATGTTCAGACAGAATGTCTCCCAGGTCAGGTGTTTTTCAGCCAATCAACAGTAGCCTGCAGCCTGGCAACAACAGTTTTTTTTTAATTTTAACTCAAGTAAACAAAATAACTCTCATCTCCCCAGGTGTCTTGCTGGTCACTTAGCTGAAGACATGTGATTTCTTAGAAAAAGCAGCTTACTCACAGACCAAAGTGAACTTGTAACCTTTTGAAAAAAACTCAGGACAGTCTCCAAGAAATTCAATGTCATTCCATTTTTTTGAAAGGGCATATAGATTTGGGATTCCTAACACTGTCACTGTTGTGTAAAGATACTGTAGCTTTCTATTCATTGAGAGGTAACTATATTCCGTTCTGTTTTGCCAAAGACAAGTAAGAGGAATGAGCACAATCTTCACTCAGATTGCATGTTTTCCCATGTAATTGACTGCACACAAATTGCTTTTCAGGCATCAATTGCCAATTCTTCCATATACCTGAACCAAAATGGATTCCATTACCTCAATATTGGGCTGGTGCTTCACTTCCTACATCATTGTCTCCTCCATTCACAATGCACAGCCTCTTTAAGAGGTCCAGGCTAGTTTTAATCAATACAGATTAGCTTTAGATGGGGCCAGGCACTCACAATAATGGCCGCCTGCAGAAAGCTGTCCATGTTCGCATACAGCAAGACCTGGACAATATTCAGGCTTGGACTGATAAGTGGCAAGTAATACTCATGCCACAGAGGTGCCAGGCAATGACCATCTCCAACAAGAGATAATTGAAACATTTACCCTTGTCATCAATGGCATTAACGTCATTGAGTTCCTTGTATCAACATCCTAGGGGTTGTCATTGACCAGAAACTGAACAGGATGAGCCATTTTTAAAAATTAATTTACAGGATGTGGGCTTTGCTGGCTAGGCCAGCATTTATTGTCCTTGCCTAAATGCCCTTGAGAAGGTGGTGGTGACGTGTTGGATCTGATCCATTGGCTGTGGAATCGCTTAGCTCTGCCTATCACTTGCCGCTTATGCTGTTTGGCACCCAAGCAGTCCTGTATTGTAGCTTCACAGGATTGACACCTTATTTTAGGTGTGCCTGGCGTTCCTCCTGACATGCCCTACTGCATTCTTCATTGAACCAAGATTGATCCCTGGTTTGGTGGTAATGGTAGAGTGGGGGATATGTCAGGCCATAATGTTACAGATTGTGGTTGAGTACAATTCTGCTGCTGCTGATGACCCACAGTGCCTCATGGATGCCCAGTCTTGAGCTGCTAGATATCTTCAAAATCTATCCCAATTAGCACGGTGGGAGTGCCACCCAATACAATGGAGGGTATCCTCAGACCCAGTCTAGCAATTATGTCCTTTAGGACTCGGCCAGCTCGGTCTGTCGTGGTGCTACCAAGCCACTTTTGATGATGGACATTGAAGTCCTACAGCCAGAGTACACTCTGTGCCCTTGCCACCCTCAGTGCTTCCTTTGGCCTAGCCGGTGATGCTCACATCCCGTGAATGAATAAATAATAAAAAAAACACATTTGGGCAATCAAGATTGAGGTTCGCTTTGGCTGGACCTTGTAATCATTTAGAACAGCAGGTGACACAGACATGACATGCAGCTCGCATTAAATTGAATGGGTGAAGGTTACAATCATGTATTGTGACCCCCCCCACACCTGTTTAAGGGGACTATTGGATTTTGCCTTCATGGTGTTTAGCTGCTGCGAACGATAGGCCCAGAATTTCTTGGAAAGCTTTGGTGTAACTGTACCAGGAGAACAGAGTTGCGCTGTTTTTATCTGAGGAAATAAGTGTGTAACAGATTTACACCAGTTTTATGCTGAAACATTGCTACATACAAATTTCCTTCATTATTTTCACCAATACTGTCACGCCTGCTGAAAATTCCCACATCATAGCTTCATTTTCGTGCAAGATATCAGAAAACATGAATTTTTCTGTTGCCTTTTATACTGGTTCTGAGCAGATGTGACTCCACAGCCTAAATTTTAGGCATTCCAGGACGTAAATCATTATTTCAGGTGTTTTATAGTGATTATTTTTTAATATTTTTGTTCATTCCTCGTGGCAGATAACCTGAATGGCCTTTTCAATACCTGAACAATTTTCCATGGCATCAGAATCTGTTGCTCTGAAAGAAGAAGGTCTTTCACAACTGAATTTCAACATGCTGTGAATGATCATTTAATGGCTTCAAACTTTGATTTTCATAACATGAATAGAGGGCCTTAAAGAAAATAGATTGCATATATTCTGCGTTTTCCTTGGCCTTCAATTGTTCATGTTAATTGCCACTGGTTTAATTATATTTCTATGTTTGGGTGTAAGTGAATCATTTACTCACGAATTTTTGGTGTAAATTGCCATTGACCAGATTGGCATAGAAACTGGTACCAATTATAATGTAATTTTGGCATGAGTCAAATCAAGGGAATTCTGACTCTACAGTGATAAGGTAAATAAACATAACTTTGTTGCCTGACTTCTTTGATAATTGGCAAGAAAGGCAACAGTCACTCAAGAGCTTGTGTGGATCCAAGCAGGTTGTTGGTAACATAAATGCTCGTATAAATTCAACTGGTTCATGTAAGACAGTTCAGTGAGTGTAGGCTGGGTGGTAAACCCCAGGCAGTTCCTTGAGGAATAGTTAAGGCGATGGGGTTAAGGATATGTTTGGTCCCTATGACTATTCTTGTCAGGGTATCGATTTGAATACGCTCTGACAGCTGATCTCTGCTTTCATTTGTAAAAAGGTAAATATACAAATTACAAAAAGCAAGGAAATCAGGTACTTCACCACAATGTTTGAGTAAATTTAAATAGCTGAAGTATGAAAAATCTGTACCATTTGAAATACTTTTACCATGACAGACACACAATAGAAGATGGTTCACTCATTCTCGCCTGCCTCACTCTCCTAGCCTTTTCCTCTTACCTTCTGTCTGCCAGTCATAGCCACAACTCCCATTTACTAATTACTAGTCGAGTCCTGAAGCCAATAGAGTGAACATCGGAGAGTGTTTATAATCACTACCAAGAGGATGGTGTGACCACTTGGCACAGGGAACAAAAAAATTGAAGGAAGCTTCCAGTACAGAACCACAATTCTGTAACAATGTTTGCAACTGCAAAATCTCACAGGTTGTGGTTATTTTTAAATTGAGGACAATAGTTCCCAACGACTATTGCGAGGTCAAAGTACTCAGACACACGATGAGCTAATTGCATTTTTATAATTTATTCACCTGATAATCGGTGTTACAATTTCACTAAATGTCTCACCATTGATTTAAGCACGATAGAATGACTTTAACGTCTATTTAGTTGAGGTTATCTTTTCCCACCCCCCAAGAGTTAATGATCCACCTTATGAATAAGATGGATTCAAACAAAGAAAGCTCAATAGTATTGAACTCACTAATGCCACCATTGTTCTCTGTGACTCCAGAATCAGGGCATTCAATGCCAGGCCTGATTTTCAGTCAGGCTGTGAACCAATGTTATTCGTAAATCTGAGCATGAAACTCAACCTTATAATTGAAGTGTTGGGGAATAAATGTCACAAAAACTGTACCTCTATACTTCACTTTTCAAGGTTTTTAAAACTTGTTGTTTAAGGTAAAACATTTAGGATTGCCTGTGGAACAAAACAGCTACTGAAAGTTCTGCCCTTTGGTTACATTCCTATTAGGCTCTATTAACCATGGAAGAAGAGCCTCAAGTGCCAGAAAGAGAGAAATTATTTATCAGAGGATCTCCTATGAACGACCCAAGCTCTTAGTATCACTCACCCCCATTAACAGAATCATACCAGCTTTTCAACTCGATTCAGTTCTTAACAAGTTGTTTTCCCTAAAGGTGTAGAACTTGGAGCTTAGTACATACTTATAAAATATTAATTAATTCTCTCAGTCCAACAGTACCCTTATAAATGTTAATTAGGAAAAAGATTGGCACTTTTAGGTATCTGGGGAATTGTTCCTTGATGGCCTACAATACCAAACTTCTATTGTAGCAGTAAATATAAAACTTGTTTCTGTAAATATCCTCAGGTTGTGTTTCTGCATATAGATTGCTATAATGAAGGATGAACCTATGGATATTTACAGACCCTCAACAATGGATTAGAATTCGACCTGTGGATATTGACAAACCTAGATAACATGGAACAGAGTCAACACAAGTGGATATTTAGAAAACTGGTTGCTGAAATGGAGGTACAATTTGTGGATGCTGTATTCACAATTCCCAGATGAAAGAACAAGAAAGAAATGCACACATATTTACGTGTTTTATATTTGGAATCAAGTCGTGTGAGTTCTCATTGACCTTCACAAGCAGGAGAATGGAGCCTGGAATTATGGATATTCATCCACCCAATTTGGCTTAGCTGAATGTGAATTGATTTCAATAAATCATGGCATCTGCATTGAGCTGGATTAAGAACCCTTGGGCTCTGGGCTCCAGGAGAATTGGGGCCTGTTTGCAGCCCTGTAATGTCCCAGACCCCCTCAACCTCAATCCATTAAAACATGTTTAGCCAAAGTGGATGGAGCAAAAGGACTATCTTTACATGCTGAAGGCAGTATTTTTAAAGAATATTTCAATCCAGAAGTTTCATGCAGTTTTTTGCTCTTGTTATAAGTTTTATCAGGAACGTCATATTTGCACAGAGCCCCTGGGGGTGGGGTGGGGGTGGGGGGAACGGGATACATTTGGCTATAGCCTGTGGGCACAGGCTGAATAGGCTTGCTCGATAATCCATTGCTGAACTACTGAAAGGGATTAGCAGACATTCACAGACATTACCTACCCGGAGAAAAATGGAGGTGGTCTGAATGTGTGATGAAGGGTGAAAGCTGAAAGGTTACTTAGTCTGTTGTCATCACAAATGCTGACCAATCTACTGAGTGCTTCCAACATTTCTGTTTTTGTTTCAGAATTCCAGCATTTACTTGTTAATTTTCTCATTAATGTTGTAATGAGTTTAGGTGTTTCTTCCTGTGTTTAAAATAAATGTTTCAAATTAACAGTCAGTATTATAAACTTGCAACAAGTATAATAAATGACACACAAGAAAAGGCAGAATGTATTTATTTGGTAACATTCGTTGTTGGGATATTAATATTGCTGGTATCTATTGCCAGCAATAGTTACTGAGAAAGTATAAGCCTCCTTCTTGAACCACTATGCGAGGATCGTGCACAATTTGTTACAACTAGGTGACTTGCCACATCATTTCAGAGTGCAGTTAAAAGTCAGCCATGTTGTCAGACCTTCCTTAAAGGACATTAGTGAACGAGTTGGGTTCTTAGAGCTTCATGGTCACTGTTATTGCTGCCAGCACTTTATTTACATATTTTTTTCAGCAGAATTCAAATTCACAAACTGCCAAGGTGGGATTTGAATTCATATTTACTGGTTTACTGGTCTAGTAACAATATTCTTACATTACTGTATCCTACAAATGATTAAAAGAGACAGAGAGGAAATAGGGATCAAGCAGCTTCTGAGCTATTTTTAACCTGGACGAAAATATGGTGTGGACAGGCAATCCTGTCATGAGTCCCCAGGCCATTTTAGCTCCCAGGTCTCATTTGGCCCAAATGAATGTGGCATGAGTGATGTGAAGATGAGTGGGCAGTCACTCCCAGCAGTCAGATAAAGGGTGTGGAGAGGGCAGTGAGCAACCATTGTTGGGGAAAGGGGGAAGGGAAACTTGGGAGTTGCTATGTTTCCTAGGTCCACTGCTCCTTGGTGTCCATTGCTGCTGGTGAGGCCAGAACTAGGCTCTGAATGCACTGAGAAAGGCCCAAGGTGTATAAGACATCATTAGACTCGACTTTCGCATTTTAAGTAGTCTTTTGGGGCAAGGGCCTGAAACACTGTTTGAAACACACCTGTCAAAGTGGTGATTGGCACAACCTTGGTGCAGAGGTGAAGACTGTCATGTTGCCAGAATTTTACATCTTCCCCACCATCCTCTGAATGGTACATTCTTGTCAGGTACGGGATAGGGAGGGGGTTGTGTGGGGGTTAAATCAGGGCTAGAAAAATCTGAATCTTACATTTGCTGAGTTGAGGAGAAAACAGTAGCTTGTAAATGATAGAAGGTATTTAAGCTCACGCACAGATTTATATTTGAAAATTGGCCTCAAGCTTGAACAAATGTTATTCTTTCTCACGTGCTACAAATTTCTGAATAACAAATTCATAATGACACATGGGTTTGAAAAAAAATAATCTGCCAATATGGTGAAAATGACACAGGAGCGTAGATCCAGGAATGAAATCCAAATTGACATAGCAAAATAATTGAACAGCACAGTAGCCGCCACATGTCATTAGGGATTTCTCTCGAAGGCTTCCAGTGCAGTTGCATGTAGTATGTAAAGTGTCAATACGTCATTCAGTATCAACAGTCTTTTGTTCAGGTAACAAATGTCACTCAGTCAACAAATGTAACTTTCATATTGCGGGGAATTTTCTGGGAAGGCTGGGGCAATTGAGGCAGCTCACTTTGAAGACTGCTTTATTTGAGGGGCTTTCTGTGAAGCTGCTGTATCTCATGGGGAGAAGGTTGCTAATAGGGATGGGAATCAAACCTGAAGTGTTAATTTGAAGAGGTACAAGCTGTGGCAATTTGGCCCTCAAATTCTGAGTAGTTTAGTTTAGGATGATTTTTAAATAAAATATCAAGTGCATGGTATCTGCTTTGAGTCAAAGTCTTTGCACATCATTACAATGAGTGTATGTCATTGTGGGTACTTTTTAAAGTTAATGGCATTTATTTTAACAGTATTTATTCTAAGTTAATTTGCCAATCCAAATTTGGGAAGGATTCCATTTGGATTTTTGTTTCAGCTTGCAAGTTGACATATGCGTGCTGAGACTTGTCTGTTCCTAGCCAGGTAACAATATTGAGCTTCTGATTTTAAAAATGGACACAGTGTTGGACCATCAGCACAAATTTTCAAACAGTCAATCTGTGGAGTGGTGTCAGCCCAAGATTTGATTTTGTTTGTGATGGTGCAACGATAAATTGCACCACAATGGGCACCACTGACATCTTGTTCAATCCAAGCAGAAATATAACTGCTCCAATTTTCTCTTTCTGCAGCTATTACACAACACACAGGCTTGTAGTGAAGAAGTTGGAGCATTTTAATTAGGCGTAATCATTGCTGTGATTATTCAAGAAGACAAATTGAGTGTTCTGATCAGAACTTTGAGATTGTGGTACAGGAAGGGCACTCCTATTTGTTATTCTATGGAAGGGGTGAACAAAGAGAAGTAAATTTTGCATTGTACTCCCCTCTTTAGGTTATATATAATGTTATTACCAATGTCCAATAACATGGAAACTTGAAATTGAATGAGCAAATGGTAATGCCTTTATTATGCTGCCAAATGGCCTAGCATTTTTGCACGATTGCAAATTCAGTTGCAATGAGTATCAGTACTAATGCTTATGTTAGTTGTGATTAATGAATTTGTCAGAAGCCTCGGATCAGCCTGCACGTAGCTTGCTTACTTGTTCCAGCTGCTGAAAATTGCAGGCATCGAGAGACAAGGATAATCTTCATAACCATTCTAACAAAATGGCACTGACTTGTGTAAAATTACAGGCAACTTCATCAAAAAATGCAGTATCTTCTCTTTGATACTTTGTGTTTTTAAGCCCCATTTAAAAAAAACTCATTCATTACCCTTTTTGATATAATCTAATTGTTTAACTTTAATCATTTGTCTTGTAGAAGGTATTTGCATTGAATTCCATTCACCCATTTACTAACTAGCAGAAAGGAAATGTTGGAAAAGGAATAATGCAGCTTTGAAGATTAGGTCAATTAGCCAAGAATAACCATTCAAATTGTCAGCTTCTGAATATTCAAATCGACTAAATTGAATATGCATGACACCTTCTTCAATTAAAAGGGACCAGCTTAATTTCAAGCATTGAGCTATTCAATATTCTCAAACAAATAATTTCCACCAAACGGAGATGGCCTGTGACTCAGAATATATAATTTATTTTTAAAAATTAATTTCATGGCAATGTTTAGCTGTGTCATGTAGGAATAAGGCCAACGAATTGGAAATTTATGGAGCTGATATTTCTGGTGTTTGCTTTTAAAAGAGTCGTGCTGCATGATTTTCCATTCACCCTTAGGCTGTTTACTTGTGGTTACTGAAGTCTGAAGAGACTTGCCCTCATTCTAATCTTTGCCCATGGCATTCTAGCTGTAACTCTTTATGTTTGGCCGACAGCAAGTGAATTCCTGTTTCTAGGGAAATGTTTCACTGAAAAATCAGAACATGTTATCAACTGGGTTTATTCCTGAATTTAACAACAAAGTTAACAAATTGATTAATTTATAAATTCAACCCTTTCCTTGATACATTTAATTTTAATTTTTAAAAATACTGCAATACCCCTGCTAACACTTGTATCCATATTAGTGCACATTTTGTGGCATGAAAATGATGACTGGTGCATGTCATCAAATTGCAAGGCCTCATTTTAAGACTAGTTGTACAAGGTAAACAAGATTGCAGAAGGTTATCGTTCATAATAATCTTCTACGAGGACCTGAACTGAACTTCATTGAGACCCTGTGACAAATTTGAAATGACACAGGAAAGAAAACACACTTTAAATATTTAATCTGTGTTGCAAAATGAAAACATATACACTTGAGCAGATAACACAAATATTTACATGGATAGGCTTTGTTCATAAGACAGACTTCACAGATTTGAATCTGATGGCTCTGTCACACGCAACTTTACCAGGCACAAATGTGATTTAATTATATATACATGACTGGGTGGCTGGGTGGACAATCACGCATTTTCCCTTTGGTACAGAGTAAAGCTGGAAATGCCGATCTTTTCCTGTTAGAAACTCACCTCCTCTTGCTGCATAACGTGGTACTATTAATGATACATCGCAAAGCTTGCGTTAACTACCATAGCCAACAACAATGATAGAAAGGACAGGTAATTAGAAAAGATATGGAGGAAATTTGAAATTACTTCTAGGACATTTGCTGTTTGGTGGCCCAGGTTTTGCAATGTTTCCTTCCTCGACAGAAAATTGATATCTTTCACACAGTGCTGCAGGCAAGGCGTGCACACAGAAATCAGAGGTTGCTTAGTGTTGACATTGCTTCATTCAATTTATTCCAACTGCACTGCATAGTAAAGAAGGAAATTTGTTTGCATGCTACATTTTATTAATGGTGCACAATGCTGCAGGGATACAATAGTGAAGGGCAAACCAGGTCATAACCTGGGCTTATATGCATTATGTCTTTTGGAGAAAGTCTTATTGGGGAAGGATGTTTTTGAGTATATTTTATAATGAATATAGAAATATGCATAGACGCAGCTGCAATTAACTTCTTCAGTTTTTGCTCTGCATGGCCTTATGTTGAGTCATTGGGCTGAATTTTATGGGGCACCATATTACTCACTCCCCGCCCCTCACACCCCCAGCCCCTCGCACCACCCCCCCCCACCCCACCCAGCCCCCGCTCGCCCAACTAACAAGTCGGTAGGGAGCCCGCCCACCAAAAGGCCAGCTTCCTCGCAGCCATTTCACCTTGAAAGCAGCATTAATTGGCTCAGGGTTAGACTTCCACCCCCATTTGGGGAGGAGGCCCTGCCTTAGAGAGTTGCTGACCAAACGGAGGGGATGAGGGGATGGGGGAAGGTGGGGGTGGTTTTGAGAGGCTGGTGGGAGATGGAGGGTTAATGGGGGAGGGTGCCTCTGGGCATAGGAGATCTTGTGGGGGGTGGGGGGTGGTGGGGGGGGGCTGCCTCTGATGGGCTAGGCCCGCAAAGGAGGTCCTGCCCCTTGCCCGACACCAGCTTGCACAGTAAAAGCTGCAGGGCTATCCAACTGGCATGGGCCTCCCCAGCCTTGAGTAAAATAGTAGTGGAGGTGGAAAGAGGCACTTAACTGACGATCAATTAGTCATTTTTTGCTTTTTCTGCTTTAACTGTGTCGGCATCACGACTAATATCCGTACTCCCTGTTGCTAGCTAAACCAGGCATGACCTGCTGAGATTATAGTCCTGATAATGAAAACTTTAAATGGAAATGATCTAAAAATGGCTCTTGAAAATTTCAAGTTTTGGGGCTGTGACTATTTTATTTGGCAGCTTGTTCCATTATGGGATTCTTGTGAAGAAAGATTGTTAATACATTGTCTTGGAATCAAATGGGCCCTTATAGTTTTTATGGATGACTACCTCATGTTTTGTCATTGCCACAGGGCACCAGGTACTTGTTTTTGTCAATTCCCACCAGTCCATTCCATATTTTCTAGAATATGTTCCGTCATTTTTTTTCCCTCTTTTGCTGTAGTGATCCCCATTCCAAATCTGTGCTCAAGGCTGCAGCACTGGTATATTTCCCATAGTAACTCGGGCAGAATCGTGCAGCATGTCTTTGGATTGCTTCAATCTAATTTATATCTCTCATCATATAAGGATCCCTCACACAACTTGCATACTCGAGGATTGGATGAACAAATGTTTGGTTGGCTATAAATCTGATATTTTTGTTGCAATACCAAAGGGCGGAACATTGCGCTTGTCAGGCGGACACGAGCCTGACCCGAACGAGCGCAAAATGACCCGCGATGACGTTGGGTGAGCGTCCCGAAGTCATCGCGCACTCGTGCGATATTTCGGTCGGCGGGCGGGCACAGGAATCAGTAGCGCGCCTGCCAACAATTAACAGGCCTATTAAAGCCATTAAAGTAATAATTAAATGAAATTTTCCACTGCCCGTCCAAGCTTACAGTTGGCAGGCAGGCAAAAAAGCCAAGGGGCCTTTGGATTTTTTGTAAAACCTCATCCTTGTGTGGGATGAGGCTTCGTTCAGTGATTAAAAAAAAATAAAAATTTTCCAACTAATTTCTAACATGTCCCTGCTGATGTGACAGAGTCAAATGAGGGGACATGTTGTTAACATTTTTAATTTCTGTATTTATTATTTTCAAAGTTCTCCAGCACGCTGAGGCAGCTCTTTGCCTCAGGGAGCTTTTACTGTGTGCTCCCCTGTACATGCGCACACTTCCTTGTTCGCACTCCTTCCAGCCCCACCGCGCCGCAGTGTGCATTTCATGCTGATTGGCCAGCCAGCGTGAAATCCATGTCGGGACCCGATCACGGGTGGTGGTCGGTTTCCCAAACACTCCCAAGCCCACCAAGGGAAAAATTCTGCCCAAAGATTCCTCCTCAGAAATTCGAAGAGCTGTTAGCTTTGGGAGTTATCTGTTGAATGTGGAATCCCCATTGGAGATTGTTTTTAAGGTGAATCCCCAGGTTATGGTTGTGTATCTACTTGTTTTATTACAGAACTTAAAGCTATCTGTTGGTGGATTCTTTTTCTTGGTGATGCACATAACATAGCATTATTTCACATTGAAGGCCATCTCACATTGGTCCTGCCACTTTGGCAATTCCAGAAGATCATATTGCAGTGAATTGATATGATCTTGAGTTTTCCCTGATGCGTAAACCATGCAGTCATCTGCAAATAGTTGTACCCTGTTTTTTAACTTGTTGGGATGGTCTTTATATATGTAAAGAATAGCAAAAGTCCCTTAACCCAGTTTCCTGAGACACTCTGGAGAGGACATCTTTAGGAGAGGATGATTTCCCATCAATCATCACTCTTTGTCTTCTGTTGGTAAGGAAGTGTCAGATCCAATTTAATAATGTCCCCCTGATTCGATAGTAGTGGAATTTGTTCAGGAGCTTTCAGTCAGGAATTTTGAGAAATCTAATATTGCCATGTGAGTATTTTCATCTTTTTTGAGTCTTGAAGCTAGCTGACAGAATAAAAGCTGTGTTTCAGTAGATTCTTTCACCTAACAGCCATGCTGATTATTTACCTGGATATTGGGAGCTTCAAAGTGCTTCATGATGTGAGAATAAACAACATGTTCAAGCAATTTGCAAATGATGCTGGTGAGAGATTCCAGCCTGTAGTTTTCTGGCTGACTTTATTCTCTTTCCTGATTATGCCACAGATGTTAGCTGGTCTGGTAAGTGGCTGGTGTTGATTGACTCTTGAAAGTGTCGTGAACACTTTAATCACAGAAAATAGTTAATCTTCACGGATTAAGGACATTCTGGAAGAATTTGTGTTTTAAAAGACACTGTCCCTTAAAGGGTAAATGCAGGAGCCTGATTGTTATTCCTGGAAAAAGCATCCTTTTACAAGAAAGGGTAATTAAGCAGTTGGAAAAAAAACTGTAAACCTTTTGACTTGGGTGAACTGTGTACAAAAGAGGTCACTTGAGTTTTATGGCTCTGAAAGGAAACCATGCCTAGAAGATTGTGTTTTATAAGTGTGTTTCAGTTTTGCTTTGAGAAGAGAAGAGCCAACTGTTCGAGAAAGTATTCAGCAGCCTTTTTGTAATCCAAAGCCAGTCCACAGCCAGAAGTAAATATAAGCTGCTCCTAAGACACTACATGTTGGAATAGAGTACCCTCGAGTATTCCTTGAGTCCACCTGGAAAGCAGTGCCAGCGTCATTTATTGTTCCATGGATCAGTGCTGAGAGACCAACCATGTAACCTGGATGCCATTTCAAGAACTCCACTGTATATCCTTTGCCTTTGAACCATTGACTTTTAACCTTTGGCTGAATTCCTTCATTCCTATTTTTATTTCATAAGAACATAAGAACTAGGAGCAGGAGTAGACAATTCAGCCCTTTGAGCCTGCCCTGCCATTCAATACAATCATGGCTGATCTCATTTTGGCCTCAACTCCAATTTCCCACCCCCTCCCCAAAACCTTTCAACCCATTAATAATTAAAAATCTGTCTATCTCCTCCTTAAATTTATTCAGTGTCCTGGCATCCACTGCACTCTGATGTAGTGAATTCCCCAGATTCACGACCCTTTGAGAAAAGTAATTGCTCCCCATCTCTGATTTAAATCCAGCACCCTTTAGCCTAAAACTCATTTTAGAATGTCTCACATGGGGAAACATCCGCTCCACGTTTCCTTTGTCTATCTCCTTTAGCATCTTATATACCTCAATTAGATCTCCTCTCATCCTTCTAAACTCTAGTGAGTATAGGCCTAAACTGTTCAATCTCTCCTCATAAGACAAGCCCCACATCTCTGGAATCAATCTAGTGAACCTCCTCTGAACCACCTCCAATGCAACTACATCCTCCCTCAAATAAGGGAACCAAAACTGTGCACAGTACTCCAGGTGCCATCTCACCAATGTCTTCTACAGATGCAACAACACTTCCCTATTTTTATACTCTATTCCTTTAGCAATAAATGCCAAAATTCCATTTGCCTTCTTTATTACCTGCTGTACCTGCTGTAGCTTTCAACGTTTCATATATGAGGACACCCAGATCCCTTTGCACTGAAGCATTCTCAAGTTTCTCTCCATTTAAATAGTAAGTCGCCTTTTTATTCTTCTGACCAAAATGGATAACCTCGCACTTATCCACGTTAAACTCCATCTGCCAAATTTTGGCCCATTCACCTAACCTGTCCATATCCATTTGTAAATTTCTTATTTCTTCATTGCAACTTACTTTCCCACCTATTTTGGTGCCATTTGCAAATTTAGCTATAGTACCTTCTATCCCTGAACTCAAGTCATTAATATAGATTGTATATAATTGGAGCCCAAGGACCAAACCCTATAGCACCCCACTAGTTACAACTTGCCATCCAGAAAAAGACCCATTTATCCTGACTCTCTGCTTTCTGTTGGTTAGCTAACCCTCTATCCAAGCTAATATATTACCCCTAACTTTGTGTGATCTTATCTCATGGAAGTTCAGATATACTATATCTACAGGATCCCCATTATCCATTTTGCTTGTCACATCTTCAAAGAACATTGGTGTGTGTGATTGAGGCTTGGGGTATCTCAAAAGAGTGTTTGGTTTAATTTCATATTCCATACTGTATGGTGATAAGCTTCACTTTTCTATTTGACAAGACTGGTTTTATAATAAACTAGGAAATTTGTTGTTTGTTGAAAGAAGCCTGACTAAAATCTCTTCTATTATGGGTAACAGTTGTGAAGGTAGATAATTGGCCATTTTAGTGAATGAATTTAACATTTAAACTAATGACATGACCAATGGAGTAGTGGGGCTAAATCAACTGCGCACTCCTTCCACCTCAGTTATAACAAAAGAGATTGGTCATTATTGGAGTCAGTTCATCAGCTGCTAACTTTAAAATCCAGGGAGGAAATTTATCTGAATCCAGAGCTTTATTTGGATTTATTTTTTGCATTAATTTCAAAACATCCTCTTTACTTATTATGAGGTTTAGTGTAGAGTAAAGGGTTAACTCTAAAGATAGCTACTGATCATGTGCATAAGGGGCTATGTCACAGCACAGTGATGTCATTCAGTGAGAAGAGATGAGTGTGAAGCATCTCAGAGGGTAGCTCTAGCTATGCCTTGGTCTTATTTAACCTTTGTAAATAAATGTTTTTGAACAAAAGACCATTGCCTCCAGCAAGATCTCTTCTAGAGTAAGAAGCCAACAAATCCCGAAATAAACACACAATAATAGATGGTGGCAGCAGTGACTACACCCACAGGGGAACAGTAGAAAATAGCAGACAAGGCCTCATGTGAAACCAAGCAACAGGTGAAGGGCTTCAAGGCCATCCCAGTCATGATCAATGGCTGCTGCTTTATCCCTACCAGAATCATTTCAAACTGTACAGGACCCCAGGCAGGCTAAGCAATGGAAAAATAGGCAAAGATATTTTACCCGGTATTGGAACACCTCAGGTATTGTGAGTAAAGAGAACACAGATCATTATTGGGAACATAGCAGATGATATCTTGACCAGACAGAGGGTGAGCAAATAGAAAGTCTCCTACAAGGTCTTGGTAAAGATATTATCATAGAGAGGGCAACATTTAATCTGTTCAGCAAAAGACAAGGTGAAGGAATTGACTCATTCATCAATGAATTGTAGCACCTAGCCGAAAATTGTGACTATGGAACACTAAAAGATGGAACACTAAAAGACAACCTGATCAGAGATAGAATTGTTGTTGGTGTTTTAGATAAAAAAATCTCTGAATTGTTACAATTTAAATCTGAAGATTCAAATTTAAGCAAAGCTACACAACTGGCCAGACAGACTAACGAGCAGAGGCAGAGTAAGGCTTTTGTCCAAGATGCAAGGGAAATTTCCCAAGAACTGCCTAATGAGGTTGTTCAACTTGTGAGTTCTAAAACCGTAAGTTAGCAAGGCAGCAAGCGGGGAAATGCCCTGAAAAGGCACCAACTGCCATTTTCCAATGTCCCCGCTGTGGCAGTAAGAAGGCCCACAGGCGGGAAGAATTCCCCTCTCGAATTGTGCAGTGCCATAGGTGTGGCAAGTTAGGCCGTTCCAGGAAAACTGTGTTTGCAAGACAGAAGGAGAAATCTGCAAAAGAAGCCTTCATTCAAGAAATTCAAGTTGCCTCAGAATGTTATGAATCAGGCTTCGTAGGCTAAACTCCATCCCTATTATCACAGGAGGACATTGTAGATCTTTAATTTCTCTTCCAGGTGAGGTGACATGAAGCAGGAGACAGGTGCACCAACAAGGAAGGTGACCAACCACAAGCTGGCATCCTAGACCTTAATGTGCTCTTTTGAGAAAGAACGGAAGAGGGTGATAACCAAGATGTCACTGATATCGATGATGTGTCGCAGGAGGAGATCCTGAACCTTGTCTTACTTTTTGAATATAGCATTCATTCTGATGAAGTTTCAGAGATGTTCCAGCCCACTGAGGAGCAAAGAGAGTGTGCAAGCTGAAACACTGCCCACAGAAAACAAAATTCCTCCAGTATTAGCAGGACAATCATCATTTTATCTTCAAAATATTTTTTGTCCTTCTGTTTGATCATCTGATTCATTCATGAATGAGGCATTGCTTAATACTTCACTCATTGCAACAGTAGAAGTTTGTAGACCTTGACAGCAGCACAAATCTTCATGGGAGCTGCGCAAGCTTCATTCTTTCACACAAGAGCAGCCAACAGTTCAACCTACCCTCAGAAGGCCAAGAAGGAGGGAACGAAAAAAGAGAAGAAAGGAAAATCTCTGCTCATCGCCTTTATACTGCAGACCAAAAGTAGGAATCTCTGTCTGAGAAGTTCGATGCTTCCAAGGAGAAGACTCTGGAGAGCATACACCCTATACGTCCTCAAAGGGAGCCAAGAACACAGTTGGCGATTGACATTACTGGCATAAGAGACTGTGAAGGAGGTGTAGGAGAATGTGTGTTTAATAGAATATGAATGGGGATTCGGGGATAGATGTAGAGAAATGGGTTAACTCCGATGATAACTACTGAGCATGTGCATAAGTTGCTATGTCACAATGAGGTCACTCACTGAGAGGAGATGAGTGTGAAGCATCTCAGAGAATGGCTCCAGCTATGTCTTATTTAACCTTTGTATATAGTTACCATGTAAGTACATGTTTTTGAACAAAAGACCATTTCCTCCAGCAAGAGTAAGAAGCCAATGAATCCCAAGATAAACCTACAATAAAAGATTTAGTAACACTAGAAGTTGGTCAGCATCTAACCTGGATGTGTGTGTTAAATCTTCTTTGGTAAATACAATAAAAAATTGATCACTTAGTGCTTCTGCTTTACCCTTAATCACATATAACTCTTATTGTCTATTTTGATAAAAGCAAAATACTGTGGATGCTGGAGATATGAAATAAAAACAGAAAGTGCTGGAAAAACTCAGCTGGTCTGGCAGCATCTGTGAAAAGAGAAGCAGAGTTAATGTTTCAAGTCCAATATGACTCTTCTTAGGAACTGAAGAAAGGTATTTTGCTGAAGAGCAGGGGAGTTATCCCTGGTCTCTTGGTCTATATTAAGCCCTCAATCAACTGGCTGTAAAACATTGAGACACCTGATGGTCGTGAAAAGCGTTATATAATTGTAAGTTTTTCTTTCTTCTTTTCTTTCAGTCGAATCAGTGCTTCATTCTTGAGGTTGTCAGTCTCCTCCAATATTACCAATAGATAGTAATGTGATCTTTCCAACTTACTCCACTACCAAATACAATGGGCTGAATTTTACGGCCTTCTGCTGGGTGTGGTTTTGGTGGGGCGGTAGTACCTAAAATATGATGGGTGGCCAGCCCACTGACTTCTGCCCATCCCCTGTCCCATTTCCCATAAAACAGTAGGTGAGCGGGAGTGGAAATCGGCAGCTCACCAACCATTTAAAAAAAAAGTTAACAGGCAATTGAGCTAGCTAACAAGCCAATTGACCTAAATATTACGCTGCCTATCGGAGTAGGCAGATTGTTTTTTTTTTAACCAGACTGGCTAAAAGGCATGGACGAAGTGGGGGGTGGGGGGCGGCTGTGCTTCCTTCAGCAGGTACCCTACGTACATCAGGGTCTGCAATCCCTCCCTGTCCAATACCCCTGACTTACCTCACTCTGGAGGCCATGTCCTCTTCATCTCTTCATCCTTAGGTCTAGCTCCAATTCCAGCTGTGCCCGCTATTGAGTTCTGGCTTCTGGGAGTG
This sequence comes from Carcharodon carcharias, assembly GCF_017639515.1. Lineage (NCBI taxonomy): Eukaryota > Metazoa > Chordata > Chondrichthyes > Lamniformes > Lamnidae > Carcharodon > Carcharodon carcharias. The sequence goes on from NC_054475.1 coordinate 25,000,973, forward strand.
CCAGGGCTGCCAGCCAGAAGATTGGCTAGCACCTTTTGAGGGTGGGATTTCCTCCCACTGTGGGACAGAATTCCCACTCCCACCTAAAGCCACACAGAGTGGCCTTGTTTAACATTGGTTGGCTCAGGACCGCCATTTCTTCTGGGAGGGAGGGGTGGCAAGCATTCAGCCTAAAGTTTCTAATTTAGCACCAAATGTTGCACAATACATCAATAGATGCTTCCCATATCTTCCTGGTGCATGTTTCCCAGTCTTCTATTCTCACAGAGGGATAGACTTTCTTCAATCTACTTCTGGGGAGATTCCACACAAAGCAATCCAAACATGTTCTTTCCTTGTTTGGTCCATCCAATTCCATGTTCAGGGAATTATTACACTTAGTAGTTCCTTTCTGGGTAATTAATTGCTGTAGCCCCAAGGATGGCAAAAGACCATCGAACTTCGTGATGTTTTGGGTAATTTTTATCCCTATGCTGCTGCTCTCTTGGCCCGCATAATCTCTGGACAGAATGCATTCTTTTCGTATTAAAGTAATACAGATTTCCTTCGAGTTCTGTTATTGCCCTTTTTCACTGAATAAACCCCTTCAATATTTCAAACCTAAAAATACCAAGTGCTTCCCTCAGTTGGATCATTCAGTCACCATAGCAACACAGGACACTGAACTGAGAATTAACTTTCGTTACCAAAATGAATACAATGAAGCACCCAGGATCCATCTGTGTGATTTACCAAAGGCTGGTTAAAAAAATAATTAACGGGTAATTGAGCTTATTAACAAGCCAATTGACCTGAGTATTATACTGCCCATGCCATCGGAACAGAAATTAAATGGAGAAATATTGTGAACTTAGAGGGAAGAAAGTACATTTTTAATTAATTCTCAATGACCAAAACTGAACTCACTGCACAAAATATCATTTCCAAAACATTGTATCTACTTTGAAGCTAATATGGCAATGCTAACCTGCAGTATCAAAGAAAAGCACATAATTATATATTGTATATTTTAAATATCACCCTCACATAAAGTGAGCAAATTAACAAAGTCATTGACCTAGCATGCATCATAGGTTACAGAACACATGAGAATATGGGATTCAAAGGGTCACTTGATAGAACAGAACTTGAATATTGCTGAAAAGAGACATGTTGCTGAAGCTTCTCGTTTTGCACTCATCAGGACAAGTGCTTGGAAGCCTACAGATCCCCATTGCTTTCTCTGTGGCAATGCCTCGGCCAATCAGAGTCAACTTCCAATCAATCATCAACCAATCAACACCCTTTTCTACTGTGGTATAAATTGTTGTGATTGTTCCAAATTTGACATTCCTGAGTCTTGAGCTGCCATGGGATGGCTGCCTGTTCCTGTCTTGCCTCCGGGGAGGATTCCAGAGAGGCAGGCTGCGAGGCGGATCAGCTGCTCACTCTACAGAGGTAGCTAACTTGCATAACTAAGAGCACAACTAAGAACCATTTTATAAGGCTGCGGGCATTTTGCTGATGACAGACCGGACCCCTGCTGTGTGGGGAGGCTGCCAGCTTCATGTGGGTGGCCTCCTTGCAAGGGGCCATTGGAACCAGGTAGCCATTGAGGGGGTTGCAGGCAGGAAAGGCAGCCCAACTCTCCTGATGGCACTGCTGAGCCTTCAGAGCTGCTGGCCTTCTGATTGGGCTGGCAGCATCTTCATCCCACCTGCTGTCCTTCATTGCGAATTCACAAAGCAAGAAGATGGATCCACCACTAGCCTTAGTTAAAGGGCCAAGCATCCAACTGGCGGCTAAATTTATTTACAGAAATTTCTACAAATACAAAGCCTCTGGAAAGGATGGAGCATTTTTTCGGGGTGCTGTGGAGATTCCCTCTGGTAAGGACACCTCCATGCTCCTCGATAGTGACAGGATGCTTTACAACAGGCAAGACAATGCACCCAGCCTCTCATTGTGTACCTTTAGCATGTTTTCCTGTATGCTGCACATTGATGTTGTCATCTGAGTCATCTGTGGCAGAACCTATCTGTGACCTCACCCTCAAGATGCTGGCACCCAGACTACCTTTTCCCCTTCAGATGATTGCAGACCACTCATGCCCATAACTCACTATGTGCAAATTCCCACTCTGCATTAGCCTCTGAGCTATGTGCAATACCATTATTTGAACTGGTGGCTGCAAGTGTCAGAACCAGCGACAGGTCTTCTTCAGTGCTGTAGTGTTGCCCTCTTTTTTCCTCTTTGGGTTGTTGTGACTGTGCAGGTGACAGTTCTTGGGTGTCTGAAAGTAATGAATCAGAAAGGGATAGATTGCTGTGAGAGAAAGGGGGATGAGGCGCAAAGCCAGAGATCCATGGTCACACCATTTGCAGCTTGCACATCATGCTAGATAGCAGGATAAGAGTGAGCTTGGATTTGAGAAGGAGAAAAGACAGGAACATACTATTATCCTCAATATTTACAGTGATGCCAGATGCCACGGCCTCTGTTGTACTCATCCCCATGATGCGGAGAACCTTCTCCTCTAGTGTGTTCAGGAGATACAAGCATCCTCATGCCCCACTGTTTCTGCTCTACTCCTTTCTATTGTGAGACAATTTGACCTGAAAGAGGGAGGGCTGAATATCTGTAATTCTATAGCACTGTTCAGACAAATTTATGTTACAACTGGATAATTTGAGATATGTGAAAGCAAAGAGAGCTGGGTGTGAGACTGGCAACATTGGTAGTTGTGCGAGGGCGAGGTGGAGTATCTGGATGTTAGACATGATCCTGGAATGTCAGAGTGTGCGAATACCTGAATGATGGGTGTGTGGTGCATTGTGCAGCACAGTGTGTTAAGATGTCATGTGATGATGCATCATTGACATTAACTACTCACAAGAGATTCCTTGTGGCATGGCTGCCACGTTCTTGGGGCCAGACCCCTTATATTGACCTTCCTACTACTCTTCGGAGGGTGGTCCTTGAGGACTTCCTGGCCTTCGGGAGAAAAGTGTCCTCTCTCTTCCTGTCCATCTCCATTACTAAATCCTGAAGCACTGCATCCATGAACTTGGGAAACCTCTCTGGTCCCTGGTGTTCCATTTTCCTAGTTTAACATTGCAACAATAGCTTTCAGCAGCAGCCTCCTGCGATTCTGTGCAGCTTCCCTTTAAGAGGACAGACTGCCTTTAAGAAGAGTAGGCTAGCTGAACCACTACCTATCCATGCACACCGCCCGCTGCTGTTTGCTTAAGCCAACAGCAGCGCAGGCCCAGCTTGGACCAATGCTATAATCATGTAAATGAGGAGTTAACGTCCTGTCTGCTTCACTGGCAAACTAGGATTGCACTCTCCACTCCCCACCACCCCCATCCCTCTAATTCTCTACCCCAAAATGTGTCATAAGCAATGTTTTGCCCTATGGGTGCTGTAGTTCAGTCCTGTATATCCAAACAAAAAGAGATTTTAGCCAATATATTCATGTACTAATCTAATGCATTTTACACTTGAAGTATTTTCTCACTTCAGAGCACAAAGTATGATTTTTTATTTATTTTTGTTAATGATGTCTTAATGGAGGATTGGAAAAGAAGCCATGCTATGAACACTGAGGCATGGCAGCAGGAAATTCAGGAAACAGCAGTTTTCAAATAAACAACTCTCAAAATGCAAATTGCATTGGCCTAGAGAAAATAAACTACTGCTTAACTGGAAATAACTCCTACATGAATATTATTATAGTTTAGAATGTGGGAAAAGGCACTCTTGTCCAACTCAGCCCTGGTCATGTGTGAATTATATTGATCTCCCAGTTGACAAAGTGAATTAGTTGTTCTGGGATATTTTCTTTACATATCTGGTGGCACTCTGTAAGAAAGTAATTTGGTTGTGTATAACTGAATCCTATTAATTGGAACAGGTCGCTGAAATGAAAATGATCCATTTTAAATAAATGAGGAATCTGTTGCTGCTTGAAGAAATATATTTCTTGTTCTGGCAAAACGTATTCACTCTCCTGAAGACATTGATGACTTAGAATTGCACAGGCACCACTTGGTCTCCAATGCCCGCCTAAGGCATTATTCATTTATGAACCTTGACAGTGAATGTCAATAGGACTGGTCAACATTCTCTTTCAGCAGGAGTTATTACATTCAAAGGTGGGAGACCAAATTAATTTTCTTCTCTGTAACCCAGGCACATTGAGATCAATTGTAGCGACCTAGCCATGACCCCAGCTGGGATCAGTTAACTCAGCCCAGAACAAAGATCAAACCAAGGATATTCATTCTCCTTCTGGTTCAGTTACTCACTGCATAAAACTTCCTTCGCCCTTAAGGAGACCTTAAAAAGTTTACTTTCACACATTTTAATCAGTCAAAGAAACATCAGACTGACATTGGCACAAACTCTGTTCCTTAACCCTAAGCCCATCTCTTCCCTTGTCACAGGTCCCAGACTGCATCAGATTATTCATCACCTCAGTGACCAATGTGACGCAGAGTTGAGCTTCCAACTCCATACCCTCTCCCTTACAAAGACCTCCCATTTCCATAGCTGTAACATGCCCTGTCGCCACCCCTGCCCCAGCCCATCTTCTTAAATCATCACCCAAGCTTCCATTGTCTCATGTCTCAACTAATCCAATCTTTTTCTAGGTGCCTTCCCATCTCTCAGGCTCCATTCAAAACTCTGCTTCCCCTATCCAAACTCTCGTTCAACCAATTCTCATTCAACCTTCACCCCTGTGTTTGCTGACCAACATTGCTTCCCGTTCTGGCAATGCCCTAATTTTATGGTTCTTATTCTAGTGTGCAAACCTCTCAATTGCCTCAGTTCTTGCTATCACTGTAATTTTCTTTGGTCCAACAATCGGCTGAGAACTCTGCCTTCTGCCAATTTTTGCCTGTTGTGCATCCCAATATCTTTCACCTCACCATTAGTGACCTTCAGTGGCCTTCAGCCATTTAGGCCCTCAGCTCTGGAATAATCTTCCCAATGCTCTTCACCTCTCTCTTCCCCATTAAGGCTGCTTAAAATCTACCGACCTGACCAAGCTTTTGGCCATGTGTCCATAAAGCTCCTAACTTGACTCAGAGTCAATTTTTGTCTGATAATGCTCCTGTGAGGGGCCTTGGGACATTTCATATTGTTAAGGACAAGAGGGGATATAATTTAAATAGCCCTGATTTTTCCTCTCACCACCTGCCCATAAACAGAAAGGTACTTTGATTTTGATTTCCCCCTTTATAAGTGATGGCTTATTCCCCAACCCTTCAATTTTGCTGCGATCCAATTTTTATTAATAACCTCACAGCAAACTCAAGATAGGTTAACTCAGAGGGATATTCATACACACTGAAATATGAGAGGAGGGTCACAACATAGCCTCCTTTTCATTTATATAAAGGAGGGGGATAGAGAAATAAATATTTACAGGGCAAAGACCACAGAATAAAGAATTTTTGTTTCATGTGAGTCCAGAGTACAAAATCAAAAGCCCAATGGTGAATTCCTTCACAAAGGTCAGCAGGTTGAAGATTTATGCCGGATAATTCACTTTTCCAGTAGAGATAACTCACATGATCGGCTAGGCATGTAGAGATAAATTAGTCTTTTATGCACTGGTACAGAAGTTCAGGAGTTCCAGTAGAAACAGTGCAGATGGTGGGGGGGTGGGGTGGGGGGGGCAGGTATTCAAACCTGGACTGAGCTCATTGTCTGAGCTGCTGCTTGCTAGATGGAAAATGGCTGACTGATTGGCAGTACAGCAAGACAATGTAACAGTGTTTTCCAGTTGAAGGGTAGGGTGTGGTCTTTTGACTCCCACTTTTCCACTTTGGCTTTGACAAAGGATGTATATTCCTTTCCCCTCCGGAGTGTTCCTCTCCGCAGACGCTGCCAGACCTGCTGAGTTTTTCCAGGTAATTTTGTTTTTATGTTGTATATTCCTTTGTCTGGATTCTTCAGATTGTTGGTGTTTCAACCATTAAGAATTTCAAAGGAGGTTGCAGGTCCTTTGTCCTAGCAGACTAGTAGTTTCTGTTGGCCAGGTCTGGCTTAGGGTATGTAGATGGTCTTTGTATAATTCCCTTTGAATTTGGTCCCTGCAGTCCACAGGGTCATTAGCATCTCTTCAGAGATAACGAGGCTCAAATTTCTATGATACTGCTAGGTTAGCTCCTACTGTTCAGGGTTATAGGCAGCCATAGCTTCAGTTAGCTCTGTCCAGTTTTTAAAATTTTAGGAAGTAGCCATGTTGTGATATATATTTATATATTTCATAAAAATATAATGTGAGGTCTTAACATTATTACAATATGTTAATGATGCTGTATAAATGCAAGATATTATTGCTCTCCTTTGCATCTGGTTATTGCTCCTTTCCAAATTCCTATGAAGAAGAAAAGAGTATAGACCTCTAACCTTGGGAGCACTCCTGATTTACCTTGCTCCAGAATTCCCGAAGCTGCTTCATATGATCTGTCTTGGGCCCATTTCTGAAACAGGGACAGAGTTAAGGAAATGATGGTAATGAATTGGAAAAGGATGTTCCTGCTGCTTTTGCCTTAAGATCCAATCGGTTTGTCTTGAGGGCACCCATTTCCCGCAGTAGTCCAAGAAGCTGATGGTGGGTTTCACACCCAATATCCCTCAGAGAAAGGAGACTTGTGGGGGGTGGCAGATAACAAGGAAGGGGAAGCTACAAAGCTTTGTGGCACTTCTTTCTCTTTGCAGCCTCTTATCAAATGGTTTTGTCTCACGTTCTTCTGACTGTTCCTTTCTAATCAGAGTGCCCTGAGATACTGGCTGGATCATACTTCTGGCATACACCAGATGTGTTTAAAATAACATAATATGTTATTTAAATTATTATTTTGTGTTTCTTCTAGGACCATTCCCTGAGACCTGACTTGCCATATACTGAAGTTGCCTAGTGACTATTGGTGCTAAACTATCCTCCCAATTCTAATACACCTACTGTCCTGTAATCTCTAATACCATCCTCCCTACCAGCACCAAACAACCCCATTCCATCTGTATCCAACAGTTAACAAAAATAATTATGAAACACTCTTGTGTGTGCCCTTAGTGTCCTATCCTCATGGCCCTACAAAGTATCTCTAGCGATTACAGCTTGACAGACAGAAGGCTACCAAACTTGCAATTAAGACACTTCAGATGCTGATGGAGGGTTACCTCAAGCAGCTGTCAGTCTTGATGGCTTGATGGTTTAGCTATAGACTGCAGTACCTCATCATGGGCTAGCACAGTCTGGGCCAGCTGGTTGTGTGGGACTGCACCTTATGGTGCTGTATGAACACAAGAGTATAGGGCTGATGTCGGCACTAGCCTCACAGTTAAGATATCAGCCATCTGACCTTCCATGGCAGTTATATGAGTGAGTGGGTGCCACTGTCAGGTTTTTGGAACCGATAGTTTGATCCATGTGGAACAGAATGTTCTCCATATTCTGCATGAAACCTTGGCAAATATGGGATTGGACTATTTCATGCTCTGCAAGATTACTAGCAGATTGCCCAGTGCACATCGCACTATCTGGTGTGTGCTTATTAGGCCATCAACATCTGCGCAGCCGAGCTAGTAGACTCTCACAAGCTGGCAGCAATGGCATCCTATCCTGTTGGCCGAGCTCTCACGCACTTGCTCGCGGCCATTCATCTTACTCTAGTGCAACATCTAAAATACTTAGAATGCCAGCTCTGAGCTGGTGCCTGAGGTTGAAATTGAATATTACTACTCTTGCAGGAAGGCTGGCTTCTCTTTTTCCCCACTGGCATGGGGGCTTCCACATTAAAGCAAAGGGTTAGCTTTTAGTGTGAATGGAGAGAAGAGAGAGAGGAGCTTCTGGTGAAAGCCTCTCTTTACATAGAGTGAGATAGATATGAAAAAAGATGGAATTTTCTGGTCTCACCAGTGGCAGGAATTGTCATGGGAGAGACCGGAAAATTTGGAGTGAGGCCAAAATTTGAAAAACCGCCAGCAGAAAAACAAGTTGCAATCTTCCCCTCAGCATTTGGATCGTCGTTCCCGCTGCTGAATGCCAAGATTGTAATTTGCATGTCATGAATGCTTATTAACAGGGCTACAGACCAGAATCTTGTGCTCCTGTGAAATCTTCCACCCCACCAGCAGGAAATAAAACCACTCTGCTTCCTGGTCTGCAAACATGGCGTGCACCCTATGCAGGAGATTTCTTTCACTTACCCGCCACTAGATGCTGCCTTTGCCATTCACACTGGTCTTCTCTTGGGCACTGGCAGCATATCGTGCAGCAGATATACAAAGGAAGCGAGGGAGGTTGGAACACATGAAGGAGTTGGGAGGCGAGGTCCAAGTTGGGGTGGGAGAGGGTCTGATGAAGGGCAACTCTGCAAGGGATGGGGGCCTGAGTGCCTTTTCAACATAGCGCCCAGACATGATGCCAGGATGGCCAATTTCCTGCCCTACCCACCACGAGATTCGATGTAAACCTCATGGTTGCATAATTAATTAGCCGAACAGCGTGTGATTCGGCGGGTTTACCCACAACGCTCTGCATCATGAGTCCCTCCAACATCCCGCACTCCTCCCACCATGGACCTAGTCCCAGAGCAGAAGATTCCACCTGATAAGTATGAAGATGCCCGCCTCTTCCTGCTTTTATTGGCCATAATTCTGCACTTGTCTTTGATACCCAGCACATTTTCTTTGAAGAGCGAAAGATATGAACATAAGAAATAGGGGCAGGAGTAGGCCACTTTGCCCCTCGAGCTTGCTCCACCATTCAATAAGTTCATGGCTGATCTGTTTGTGTTTCGAGTCCCACATTCCCATTCACCCCCGATAACCTTTGATTCCCTTGCATAACAAGAATCTATCTACCTCTGCCTCAAAAATATTTAGTGACTCTGCCTCTACCACCTGCTGAGGCACAGAGTTCCAAAGTTGCACAATCCAGTGAGAGAAAACATTTTTCCTCATCTCTGTCCTATAAGGGCAACACCTAATTTTAAAACAGTGCCCCCTAGTTCTGGACACCAACAAGAGCAAACATCCTTTCCATGTCCACCTTGTCAAGACCATTCAGACTTATATATACTTATATATGAAGTCACCCCTCACACTTCTAAACTCCATTAGAAATAAGCCCAGTATGTCCAACCTATCCTCATAAGACAACCCGCTTATTCCGGGTATCAATCTAGTAAACCTCTTCTGACCCGCTTCCAACACATTTACATCCTTCCTTAAATAAGGAGACCAAAACTGCACACAGTATTTGAGATGTGGCCTCACCAGCAGCCTGTATAACTGAAGCATAACATTCTTATTTTTACGTTCAATTCTTCACGTAATAAAGGATAGCATTCCAGTAGTCCTCTTGATTACATGCTGTACCTACACACTAACTTTTGTGACATGCACAGTAACACCTAGATCTCTCTGCACCTCAGAATTCTGTAGTCGTTCTCCATTTATGTAATACTCTGCTTTTTTATTCTTCCTGGCAAAGTGAACAACTTCCATTTTCCCACATAATACTCCATCTGCCAGATGTTGCCCACTCACTCATCTTGTCTATATCAGTCTGCAAACTCCTTGGGCAGAATTTTGGCCTTGATGGGTGGGTGGGCCCCACCGGCTCGGTGGCGGGTGGGCAGCCGATCGCCGCTGCCAAAGCGGGACCCGCTGCCATTTTGAGTAGGCGGGCCAATTAAGGCCCGCCCAGTGGGCTGCCCGACGGGAAGCGCTATACGCTTCCCGTCCAGGGGCTGAGGTCAAAGTGCACGAAAGAGCACACATCTCCCTGAGACTAAGTGCTGTCTCAGGGAGATCAGTGAAAGCTTTATAAACATCAAAAATAGAAAAATAAAAAAATTATTAACATGCCCCCCTCATGTGACAATGTCACATGAGATGGGACATGTTAATAAATATAACTAAAACTTTATTAAAATTTTAAAAAACAGACACGAAACCTCATCCCGCCAGTGGATGAGGTTTCATGTTTTTTCAGAAGCCCACCAGGGCTCCTGGCCTGCCCACCAGCCTTAAGGTTGAACGGGCAGGGCCTTTAATTGGTTAACTACCCTGTCAATGGCCTCAATTGGCCATTGACAGGTTGGCGGGCGGGCAGCTGATTTCGCTGTCCACCCGCCTTCCTGAATATTGAAATGGGGCAGGATGTCGTCAGGGGTTCCCCCCAACGTCATCCTGTGTCATTTTCGCGTCGGCGAGTGGGTCTCACTCCCAACTCGCCGATGGAAAAATTCTGCCCCTTATGTCTTCATCACAACATACTTTTCTACCTATCTTTGTGTCCTCCACAAATTTAGTCACCATGCCTTCGCTCCCCTCATCTAAGTCATTGATGTAAATTGTAAAAACGTTTAAGCCCCGACACAGAGCCCTGCGGGACTCCACTCATCACATCCTGCCAATTAGAGAAAGACTCAGTTATACATGCTCTCTGTTTTCTGGCAGCCAGCCAATCTTCTATCCAGGCTAATATGTTACCCACCACACCATGGCCAGGGTTTTGTGGCCCATCCTGCCTGGTGGGATATTATGGTCCCACCTCACTGAATAGAAATCTAAATGGCTTGCCACATATGCTGCTGTGTGGGTGTAAAATCCTGGCCCATGAGCTTTCATTTTCCACAATAATCTTTGCTGTGGCACCGTATCAAATGCTTTCTGGAAATCCAAGTACAGTACATCTACAGGCTCCCCCTCTATCCACCGCACATGTTACTCCTTCAAAGAACTCTAACAAATCGGTTAAACATGATTTCCCTTTCATAAAACCATGCTGACCCTTCCCGATTACCTTGAACTTTTTTAAGTGCCCAGCTTTAACCTCTTTGATGATCGACTCTAACACCTTCCCCATGACAGACATCCAGCTAACTGGCCTATAGTTTCTTGTTTCCTGCCTCCCACCCTTCTTGAGTAGAGGGGTTATATTTACTACTTTCCAGTGTTATGGAATCTTTCCAGAATCTAGGGAATTTTTGAAAATTAACACCAATGCACTTTCTATCTCATTAGTCACCTCTTTTAAGACCCTGGGATGAAATCCATCTGGACCCAGAGACTTGTCAGCCCGCAGCTCCATCAGTTTGCTTAGTACTGCTTCCTTAGTGATTGTAATTTCACCAAGTTCCTCTCTCCTCTCCACCTCCTGATTTATAGCTATTACTGGAATGTTTTTGTAGCCTCTACAGTGAAGTCAGAAGCAAATTATTTGTTCATTTCATCCACCATTTCCTTATTATCTACTATTAACTCCCCATTCTCACTCTCTAGAGGAGCAACACTCATTTTATCTACTCTTTTCCTGTTTATATACATGTAGAAACTCTTGCTATGCATTTTTACATTTCTAGCTCGCTTCCTCTCATACTCTAATTTCTTTCTCCTGATTAACCTTTTAGTCATTCTCTGCTGTTCTTTATATTCCGACCACGCATCTGATCTACCACATATCTTTGCACAGTTATATGCTTTTTCCTCAAGTTTGATGCTTTCCCTAACTTCTTTTGTTAATCATGGATGGTGGGTCCTCCCTTTAGAATTTTTCTTTATAGTAGGAAAATACTTATTCTGAGTTTTCTGAAATATGCCTTTAAATGTCTGCCACTGTTTCTCCATTATCTATCCCCTAGCCTAGTAACCTAGTTCACATCAACCAGCTCATGACCACATAGTTACCGTTATTTAAGTTTAAGAAACTAGGCTGAGACCAACTCTTCTCCCTTTCAAACTGGATGTAAAATTCAATTATATTGTGGTCGCTTCTACCGAGGGGTGCCTTTACTCTGAGGTCATTAATTAATCCTGTCAGTTTACACAATGCCAAGTCTAAAATAACCTGCTCTCTGGTTGGTTCCAGAACATGCTGCTCTAAGAAACTATCTTGAAAGCATTCTATGAACTCTTCATCCAGGCTACCACTGCCAATCTGATTTTTCCAGTTTATATTTAGATTGTCACCCATGATTAATGCCATTTCTTTATCACAAACATCCAATATTTCTTCTTGTATGCTTTGTCCTACTTTGTGACTACTGTTCGGGGACCTGTAGACAACTCCCTTTAGTGACTTCTTTCCCCTACTATTCTTCATCTCCACCACACCAATTCTACATCCTGATCCCCTGAACCAAGGTCATCTCTAACTATTGCACAAATGCTAACGTTGATCAAAAGTGCTACCCCTCCGCTTTTACTTAGCTTCTTTTTCTCCTTGAATATCATATACCCCTCAATGTTCAGGACCCAATCCTTGTCATCTTGCAGCCAGGTCTCTGTAATGGCTATCAGGTCATATTTATTTACTGCAATGTGCACTATCAATTTGTTTCTTTGTTATGAATGCTATGCACATCCAGATACAAAGACTTTAGTTTAGTCTGTTTGTTATCTTTCTAACATCTAGTCTTGTTTCATCGTGCGTTCTTAGGTTTTTTTCTTTCCGTCCCTTCCTGCAGTTCTCTTATCCTCATTTCTCATATTACTATTTTCTTCTCTTACCTTTTCTCTACTCTTTGATATACCACACCTTTCCACATTTAAGGCCCTCACTATTTAGTTTAAAACTCTCTCTAATTCCCTAATTACGTGGTTCGCAATAACACTGGTCCCAATCCAGTTCAGGTTTAGACCCTCCCAATGGTAGAGCCCCCAGTTTCCCCAGTTCTGATGACAGTGCCCCACAAACTGGAACCCACTTCTCCCACACCAGTTTTTGAGCCACGTATTCACTTCTTTAATTTTATGTATCCTCTGCCAATTTGCACGGGGCTCAGGTAACAATCCAGAGATTATAAACTTTGAGGTTCTGCTTTTCAAAATAGGACCTACCTCCTCATACTCTCCATGCAGAACCTGTTTCCTAGTTCTACCTATGTCAGTGGTACCTACACGGACCACGACAACTGGATCCTCCCCCTCCAACTGCAAGTTCCTCTCCAGCCCTGAGCAGATGTCCTGAGCTTTGGCACCAGGCAGGCAACACAGCCATCTGGGCCCTTGCTCTTTGCTACAGAGAACGGTGTCAATTCCTTCTCATTATACTATCACCTGCTACCACTAAGTTCCTTTTTGCTCCCCCCACTTGAATGGCTTCCTATACCATAACGCCATGTTCAGTTTGCTCATCCATCCTATAGCCCCTGCCCTCACCCAAATAAGCTGAGAGAACCTTAGATCTATTGGACAATTGCAGAGACTCAATTTCCTGCTCTCCTGCCCTCTAGGTCCCCTTACCTACCTCACTTGCAGTCACATCCTCCCGTCCCTGGCCACTGACCAAATCAGAAGACTTTATCCTAAGTGGTGTGACTGCCTCCTGGTACAAAACATCCAGGTAACTTTCCCCCTCTCTGATGTGTCGCAGAGTCTGCAGCTCAGCCTCCAGCTCAATGACTCTGAGCCTAAGTTCCTCAAGCCACAAACACCTACTGCAGATGTGTTTGCCTTGGATCATAATGTTATTCAAGAAATCTCACATGCTGCAGCCTTGACACATCACCTACCCTGCTATCCTTAATGTGTTTTAAATAATAAAATTAATGACACTAATCACTTATTTATGTTGCTTTTTTATATATTTTATTAACTTTATCACCAATTTGTGTACAATTTTAAACTTTAGAAATATAATAGAACTTACCCACTTACCAGATTTGCACCAAACAGCTAGCTCCTTTCCCAGTTGTGAAGGAAGAACCAATTCCTACAGGATGAGAAAGGTAGAAAAAGAAAATGAACACCTCCTTCCCCGAATTCCGTCTCTCACCAAGTCTTCACTCAGTTTTTGCATCTTCACTCCATTTGCCAAGGCTGCATTACAGAACCCTGAGCTTATAGTAAACTAAATTGGGGCTACAATAACCAGATTCAACCAGTTAGCTAATTAACTACTCAGCTCCTACAGCTAAGAGTGAGTTTACCCTGTCTGAACTGCAAGAAAGAAAGAACTTAGCCTGTTTACAAAGTACTTTCCAGTTACTGCTAATTACAGACTAGATTAGATTTTAAGAAGAAAACTAACACTTAAAAACTCCCCCTTTGACCAAACTCGATGGGCAGAATTTTGCCCTCAGTTGGTGTGCGGACATCTGACCCCCACCACCGAAATGGAGCCCGCCGACATTTTGAATGGACGGGCCAATTAAGGCCCGCCCAGTGGCCTGCCCGACAGGAAGCACTATGCGCTTCCTATGCGAGGGGGGAGGGATTCCCCATCTGTCAAAGTGCACTCTTTCGTGCATGCACGTGAAAGAGAGCACTGCTCCCTGAGGCAAAGTCCTGTCTCAGGGAGATTCATGACAGGTAAGTAAAGTCTAAAAATAGATAATTATTAAAATTATTAACATGTCCCCCTCATGTGTGACAATGTCACACGAGATGGAACATGTTAATAATAAACACATAAAATTTATTAACTGTTTAAAAAACAGACATGAAACTTCATCCCGCCAGTTGTTGAAGTTTCATGAATAATCAGAAACCCGCTGGGGCTCCTGGCCTGCCCGCCAATCTTAAGCTTGGACAGGTAGGTCTTTAATTATCTTAATAAGCCTGCCAATGGCCTCAATTGGCCATTGACAGGTCGGCAGGCTCACAGCTGATTTCTCTGTCCGTCCGCCTTCCTAAAAATTTAAAGGGGCTGGGATGATGTTGGGGATTCCTCCTGATGTCATCCTGTGTCATTTTCCCCTTGGCGAGCGGGCCCCGCCCCCAAATCGCCAAGGGGAAAATCCTGCCCCATGACTTCCACTCAGGTTCCTCAGCTGCACTCCAGGGGTGTGCAAATGGTTTCATCCACCTCTGGTGGCAGTATCCTGCCCAGAATTGTGGAAAAACCTCTGTGAGAAAGAGGGTAGTCTTCTGATCTAAGTACAGAATATGCCTGTCATGGTCAAAGATCTTTACTCCAGTGGCAAATGTAAGTTGTGGCTACATGAGGGTGAAATTATGGTGAGTGTGTGACTGAAGAGAAGGTGGGTTAGTGAGGTGTGATGCACAAATTAAGAAGTAGAGTTGATTACTGTCATTGCTATGTGCGTAATATGCATTATAGTGATACTGGATGTACGAGCAGAGAGTAAGAAAGCAATATTCTTACCTTGACCACTCAGGTGAGGTCATTAAACTTTATTTGGTGTTGGAGCATGTCCTTGGCCTAAGCTCCTGGTATTGACTCCTTCTGTCATCTCTTCCCACTTGTGGTGGAGGTAATGCCTGGAGTACTTTATGACCCCTGAGTGGAAGATAATTGTTTTTGGATGTGAATGTATTACAAGGCTTTATCTATTTCCTAGCTCTTGAAATTGACTTTGCAAGTCAACAAAATTGCTTCTAAGTACAGCTTATTTTCACATGGAGAAAAGCTGCACCAGATTCAGTTGAGCTATTGCAAGTTGGTCTCTCTGTACATTTTGGCATAAAATCTTGGATGGTCATATTACCTTAAACCTCTTGTGCTTGATGACAGCTTCTTATTCAGCTCTCTCTAGATCTGATGGTGCTGTCAGCCTTGGCAAGTTGCAATGTTATCTATAGCAGCTGTGGAAGTCCTAGGTGGTGCTGAATGTTGCTGTGCTGTGACCAGTTCTAGGGAGGGAATACATGGACCAACATTTCTATTTCCTCCAAGGAAGCACAGGGAACTGTTTGTTTTTCCTTTGGAGGCAGTTTGATGGATGGATGCTGGCCTCTTCCGGTTTATGCCAATTTCTGCTTAATGTAAGTCAATTTATTATTCTTGTATCCCTGCTTTAGGCCATTGTACTGCTTCCATATGTCACCACCAGTCTGCTGTATATGTGAGCTGACATTAAATTGGTTCTGCAATACTTTTCCATATTTTGCAAGATATTTGTGCATGGGGCGTTCCCTCCGAAAAAAATTGCTGTTTTCAAAATTTCAATAAGAAGTAAGTCCAACTCCTGAAAAATCATATTTCCTCTGACTTTGAAATTGAGTTAGGTATGATATCCAGAGCTCTTTAAACCAACTTGTGTATTATTTGCTTACACTTTTCATGTTATTAAATGATTATTGATGTACACTGAAATATCAGATCAAAAGAAGTATCTACATACAGCGTCAGACCCAAAGACATCCGACACTTTCAGAAAATCATTAAAGTAGAAATCATCACTGGAATTGTACGCTCTGTGTCTTCACTTAGAGAATTGTGTACTTTCAGGGTAATTTTCTGATTTTGTGCTGCTGATGAGGAGTCTGACACTGGAAGCACATACTGGAAAATCATTCGTTGTTTCTTCAAACTCTCATTTCATGTGTGGCAAAATTATATCAGAATGGGACAGACTCTTCTGTTTGATATGTGAAACAATTGACATTTTCTGACCCTCTTTGGGAGTGACAATGGTGAAAAATATCTGAAGGCACAAGACTCATCTGTGCTAATGGCAAACTCATTATAACTTGCTGACCATTTTTGTTGGAATATGTCTTGTATTTCTCTTACTGTGACACCTACGCACAAGACATATCACAAACTGCTTGAAAATTAATCAGCGAGTAATAAAAGGTGAATTAAAAGAACTTTTGATTTTATTCAAACCTTGTAATGACTCACTGTGGTACACAGTACTATTTTTGTGCATGTTCTATTACTTAGAGTTTGTGTTTACATTTCACAATAGCATTTGGATCCCATAGATTGAGTCACCCTCTGGAGGAAAAGTCAAACAAATCCTATTTTGGTTCCATTTCAAAGTTGACATTTATTAAAAACATTAGTCGGGAACCCATGTGACCTTAACACAATATGTAAAACTTTATTTAACTCTTATTTTCCCTCTCTTATTTGACCTGTGAAGTTGTATGGGTTGCACTGAGCTCCATTTAAAAGAGTGCAAATCTATCCACAATTTTTGCTAACGTGTCCACACAGAGAAACACAATTTTCCCAGTGTTCAGTGCAGTGATAAAACTGCACTTAAATGATATTTGTACTATAAGGCATGAGGCTATATCCGCCATTTTTTTAAGGATTGTTTTAACAAAGCTGCCTTAATTACATGCATCTTAGAACAAAAAGGGGTTTGCTTTTGACTTTGTACAGCATTGCCTGGGTACATGGTAGAAATGCACATAGGGTACAGAGGATTGCATCTACAACGGAGCCCAGTGGAAAGAAAGCCATGCAGGCTGGGTTAGACCTTTGAGTTTACCTTTGCTCCAACAAAAGTACCAAGTAGCTGGTGTTTGACGATGTGTTAATAACATGCAAATGCTCAGTCACAATAGCCAGGATTTTCTGCTTTAGGCCTAGATCCAGTGGTGAAAACAGGAAGTTAAAGGGACTCCCGCTACAGAGCCGGATGGGTGAGCATGCTAAATCGTGAGCTGCTCACCTAAATAATTATGCACCCAGGAGAATTAGGTTGCATCATGTGCCAGGGCGGGCAGCAAGTCACACACCCCGCCTTCATGTCCTGGGCCTCTATTTAAAAGGCACCCGGGCAGCATGTATTTCATCAGGCCAGGACATGGTTTCCAGAAAGCTGTGGCACCAGCCCCACAGTTCAGTGATGCCTCCCTGGAGATCTCTGCCTGGCTGTGGAGGACAGGAGGGAAGCCCTCTTTCCAATGGATGGAAGTAGGAGACCCACCCAGCTCACCAGAGCAGCCTGGGAGGAGGTCACCAGGGTGGTCAGTGCTACTGCGGTGCAGAGAAGGATCACCCTGCAATGCAGGAAATGCATGAATGACTTTATCCGCACCACCAGGGTAAGTGAACGCTCTGCTTTCTATACTCACGTCACTATTTCCTGAATCTGTCATGGGTCTGACTACAATAAGGTTCCAGCACTTCCACATCACACATTGGGGAATAGATCTCACTCCATTTTAAAGATGGAAGAGGGATATCCCTCCATTTTAAAAATGGAGAAGGTAGCTCCCTCAATTTTAAAGATGGGAAGAGATCTCCCTCCATTTTAAAGATGGAGAAGACTTGGTCTACTGGGACTTCAGCAAAGCTTTTGATAAGGCCCCGCATGGGAGACTGATAGAGAAGGTAAGAGCCCAAGGGATCCAAAGCAATTTTACGAATTGGATCCAGAATTGGCTGAGTGGCAGGAAGCAGAGGTTGATGGTCAAAGGGTGTTTTTGTGACTGGATGCCTGTGTCCAGTGGTGTTCCACAGGGAGCAGTGTTGGGTCCCTTGCTGTTTGTGGTATATATAAACAATTTAAACTTCAATGTAGGAGGGTTGATCAGCAAGTTCGCAGATGATACAAAAATTGGTCGGGTGGTAAATAGTGAGGATAGCCTTAGATTACAGGAGGATATAGATGGGCTAGTTAGATGGGCTGATCAGTGGCAAATGGAATTTAATCCGGATAAGTGTGAGGTGGTGCACTTGGGCAGGACAAACGAGGCACAGGAATAGATAATGAATGGTAGGATCCTTGGAAGTACCGAGGATCAGAGGGACCTTGGTGTGCATGTCCACTGGTCCCTTAAGGTAGCGGGACAGGTAAATAAGGTGATTAAGAAGGCATATGGGATACTTGCCTTTATTAGTCGAGACATAGAATATAAGAGCAGGGAGGCCATGCTGGAACTGTATAAAATGCTGGTTGGGCCACAGCTAGAGTGTTGCATGCAGTTCTGGAATCTGTATTATAGGAAGGATGTGATTGCACTTGAGAGTGCAGAGGAGATTTACAAGGATGTTGCCTGGGCTGGAGAGTTTTAGTTATGAGGAGAGATTGGATAGACTGGGGTTATTTTCCCTGGAGCAGAGAAGATTGAGGGGGTCATGATTGAGGTGTATAATATTATGAGGGGCATAGATAGCGTAGAACTTTTCCCCTTGGTGGAGGGATCAATAACCAGGGGGCATAGATTTATGGTAAGGGCAGGAGGTTTAGAGGGGATGTGAGGAAGAATATTTTCACCCAGAGGGTGGTGGGAATCTGGAACTCACTGCCTGAAAGGGTGGTAGAGGCAGAAACCCTCATAACATCTAAGAAGTATTTGGATGTGCATTTGCGATGCCATGGCTTACAAGGCTATGGGCCTAGTGCTGGAAAATGGGATTAGAATAGTTAGGTACTTGTTCAACCGGCAGATACTTGATGGGCCAAAGAGCCTTTTGCTGTGCTATAGACCTCTATGACTCAGTGACTCTATGACATGGGCATTAATGGCAAGGCCAGCATCTGTTTTGCCCATCCCTAAAAATCCTTCACAAGGTGCTGGGCTGCTGCCTCACTGCCCCACTGCAGTCCATGTGGTCTGCTGGTATGGAGGCAACTGTGGGTTGCTGACCCAGCCACACTGAAGGCACAGCCACTGTATTGGGGGGGGTGGCGGAAGGGGAGGTTGGAGTAGAGAGTAACTTGCAGATGCTGCTGATACCATGCCTCTCTGCCCTTGTCCTTCTAGCTGCTGCAGCTCATGGGTATGGAGGGGCTGCTGAAGTAGCTCTGAGGGCTAGCAGCAGTGCATTGTTTACATAGCACACCAGCTGCCAATGGGTCAGTGGTGGAAGGACTCAATGTTTATGCTGCTGCATGGGGTGTCAATCAAGTGGCCTGCTTTATGCTGGATGGCCTTCAGCTTCCTGAGCGCTGTTGGAGCTGCACTTATCCAAGCAATTGGACAGTATTCCCTCAAACTCTTCAATTGTGTCTTGCAGATGGTGGGCAGGCTTTAGGGAGTCACGAGGTCACTTCTCAGCCACAGAATTAGCAGCATGTGACCTGGTCCTGCATCAAATGTGCTCATAATCCATCTATCTATCTTTCTGCTGGAGAAGGCAATGCACAACAGGCAAGAGAGGGAGAGAACATGAGGGGGCATTCCTGACATCTGGTCCCTCACACAATATGAGCAGCTGAGCTGGCAAGGAAGGACTGTGACCGTTTGTGCCAATGGTGAGGTCGGCCTCCTGAAGTATCCAATGAGGGAGCATGCTTAATCTTTACAAATCGGAACTTGAGAGCGAGGCTCTGTGCAATGTAGGAGGCAGCCTAGGCCATCGCTCATTCTCTATTCTCTCCATTCTAGGTGCCAGTAGGGTGAGGACAGTAGGCTAGCCCCCACACCTGGACTCAGCTCTAGTTCCCAAGACACCTTGGAAGAGGTACAGGATGACTTTTCACCTATAGAGCCATCACAGCATTCACCTGCACCCTCCACCATCCCAGAGGCACATACCTCAGTGGCACACAGATCTAGTTTAGGCTCGGGCTCACACTTTGGTGATTACCTCACAGGCACATGTCCACAGCAGGAAGAGGCAGTGACAGTCAAGGTCTCCAGGACTCAGGGTCTGCTGGAGAAGAGGCCCATGCTAAGTGAGTAGATGATGAGCCTTTCGGAGTGGTCATGGAGAAGGTGCTGGAGTATTAGTGAGGCGCAGGAGAACATCAGGCAGAGGTGTCAGAGGCCCCCAACAGAGTGGCACACGAGGAAGTGGAGTGCATTCACATGCTTTCTGATGTAGTGGCCCCGACATGTGAGTGCATTAAAGTCTCCATGGGGAGGATGGTGGATGCTATGGAGACCTTGGTCTAGCAGAATGCCCAGTTTCTGTTGGAGATGCATTCAGTCCTGCACTCAATCACTGCAGCCATGGGTGAGCTTTTGCGATGGCTACACAAGAGGGAAATGGGGCACCTTGAACCCCTCCAAATGTCCCTTCTCCTCAAAGAGTCAGAGAGGGGCCTTTGGGCACCCAAAAGGAGGAGGAGCATCAGGCAGAGACACCTGAGGCTTCCACCCTGGACTCTCCAAGGGTGTCCATGCATTCTGAGACCCGTCTGCCTTTGACCACATTAGCTCCAGCCTCTGAGACCACTGAGGGTGGCATCTGCCCCAGAGCAGGAGACCAAAGAAAGCCGGGGCCTTCCAGGCTTCAGGCCTCCAGAGGACACCCGCCAAAGTCATTAGAGACAAGAAGGCAGAGTAGTCATCCACCTCTGCAGCAGATCTTGGGGAAGCAGAAGTATTAAGTTCACATTGGTGGTAGAGGTGTACAATCATTGTAAATACTTATTGCAACTTTGTAAATATATTCATCATTGAACTTGACAGAGGTCTCCTGAGTAATTCTTGCTGCTGCCTGTGTTCTTGCCTGTGCGCACTCTCCCCATCTCCCCATCCCTCCTCCCCTACTTCCATGGGGGGATCAAGGCTGGGTCTCTGTCCCCCTGAATGACGACTGCTCATGGAGGCATTGCTCTTTGCCAAGGCTCAAGCGAGCCATATGCGAGAAGCCTCCCAGCCACTCTATTCCCCTTCCCTCCACTGCCTGTTGGGGTATAGAAAGACCTTTGATTTGTCAGGATAGATTATCAGGTTCTCCTTCAGTTGTCCAGCTGAGCTGATCTTCAGCTCCCCCACCTGATGGCTCTCCTCCCACCTAGCATTTTTTCTGTTAGACATCGGGAGCATCGACACCCTGATCTGCCTTCACATGAGGATTTATTTTCATTCATGGGGTATGGGCATCCCTGGTTAGGCCAGTATTTATTGTCCATTCCCTACTTGCCCTTGAGGATGGTGCTCATCACATTCCAACACCTTCTACCCTCCTCCTGTAATGTATTCCCTCCCACTCAATCACCATCAACACCACCCACTCTTCTGTCACCCTTGAACCTCCCCTCCCATCACGCTGAAACCCATCACTATCACTCTTCAAATGCCTTCCATCCCCGTAGAGCCCACACCTGTCACAGTTGCCTTGCCTACCCACCCTGATCCTGCCCACTTCCAGGATCTGAGTTAAACTTCTTGCCCCTCCAATGACGCAGACGAGACCTGCACCCATCACAGATGGACCTCACCCTCTCATCCTACTGCATCCCACTGCTCCCTCTCACAGTTACAGTGATCTCCCACCTCCAGCACCCTCTGTTTGCCCCCATGAGTCCAGAATTGACAGCACAGACTCCTCCCCCTGAACATCCCCCCCCTCCCCCAACTTCAAGGATCCCTGTTTTCCATGCCCCCCATTTCTCTTCCGACCCCCCCACCCACCCCCCACCCTTGCCCCCAACTTTGCCTTCCAGCACCCCTTTTCCTTTCAGCATGTCCTCCTGGGGTAATCTCACCCCTTACCTGCGTGTGGTTCTCTGGTGATCCAGGCCGTGGCTTTTCAGTTAGGTGCTGGTCTCACCATGTTGGTCCAGTTGTGAATCAGTCGTGGACACCCGCTTGCGGGGCACAGAATGTGCCGGAGGCAGGAACATTCCGGTCTGATGCTGATCTGAATACCATTAATGATATGCTAATCCGTTACCTGGGGACCTTCAGTGGGAATGGTGGCCCGCCATAATCCCGCCACAACAGTCGGAGCGGCAAGTTGCTGCCGTCACTACACACAGCCGGGAAACCGATTGTTTTCTTCCCCTCATGTTCTCCGGCCCCGCCCTCCACAAACCCCACCGCTGGCTGGAGAGGAAAATTCTGGCTATTGATTTTAGCTGAGAAACAGGTCTGTATGGCGAAAAATCAATTTCAAATTGACACAAAAAGTTAGATTTTCTAATTTACTTATGCCTGATTTTTGGGAGGTCGGGATCAAAAATGGAGAAGCGGTGATGTGCGTCACACCCCTGAACGAAGAGGGCAATTTGTAGTCTTCTGCCTGTAAGTCATGTCAGCTACTCTGAATACCAATGTCTGTATTTAAATGAGACTTAAATATTGTCTTGAGAGCATTCCCTGATGTTTGTACCCCTGCCCAACTCATCATCCTCCTTAAACAGTATAAATTTCATCACATTTCTATCTCTCTCTAGCTCTGAAGAAGGATCATACAGACTCGAAACGTTAACTCTGTTTCTCTCTCCACAGATGCTGTCAGACCTGCTGAGGTCTTCCAGCATTTTCTGTTTTTATTTCATCACAAAGAAAGCTGGTGTACAAAAGATTATTGCGGGGCTCGGGTGGAGCTTTTACGTGGGAGTTAATTTACTGGAAGCCATACTGCACTGCAACTTTAAGTTGCTGTAACTTGCTGTTGAATGATCATTTCCATTACTTTTTTGTGTTTCATCAAGATGCTTGTAGCTACATCGATTTTCCTGCTCTGTTCCCTGGGGTCTCCTTTTTTTTAACCTGTACCAATTCCACAGGGAAAGCAATGATCTTTCTATATGGAATATCCAGCTATCTGCGTTCTGAAGGATGGTGAAGATGAGGATCAGGAACGCAGGAAGGACATGCACAATCAGCAGCCCCAGAAGCATGTGTAAACCAAAGTGGTCCTGTCCTTGCCGAAACTATGCTTTGCTCATGAAGGGATAAATAAATTATGCCACATTTTTTTCTGGAGCTAGATCTCATCTCCATGACAAGCTTGGCACTGCCAGTGTCTTTAAAAATTAATACT
Source organism: Carcharodon carcharias (assembly GCF_017639515.1). Taxonomy (NCBI): domain Eukaryota; kingdom Metazoa; phylum Chordata; class Chondrichthyes; order Lamniformes; family Lamnidae; genus Carcharodon; species Carcharodon carcharias. The sequence continues at coordinate 25,024,350 of NC_054475.1, forward strand.
GACCTTAATTTATTTGCGGCAGGGGTCATCTCAGGCTGCTGCCTCTGGGGACATTTCAACATTAGCTAATCAGCTATGCACTGATGTGTCAAGCCAGCAACAGATGTATTGTTTGCTGGTGCTGGCTAGTATACGTGCTTCATTATGAATGTGACATGTCACTGTATTTTTACTAAATGGCAAGATTCCCTGAAGCACAAAGTCTGTTAAACCTTACCCTTTTTCTCAATATAATCAACTACTTAAAAGGAAAGGTTTCCCTTTATTGAACTGCAGCCAGGTTCATATCATGACCCTTAATTCATATATATTATTGTTTGCTTTCCTTTACAAGGCCATAATTTAGCTAGCCATCTTCCTCCTCACCTGGGGTCCAAAATAAAGCAGGGTAAGAGTCACCCGCAGGGATCTAGTAGGTCAGAGCTCCGAAGTACAGAACAAACCCAAAATCTAGATGCCAATTTCAATGTGTTGAAGAAGCTGCAAAGTGTGTAGAGCAGCATCTCTGCAAGTGCTGTGAACAAATCCTTTTCCACTTCAGGTACGAAAGCAGCTGTGAATTTTAAATATTTATTGGCATAATTCTTTTATATGGCTTTAGCCCACCCGCCCCGCCACACAACTAACACTGTGTTCTCGCCTTTCTCTTACTATTGAGGTTCAGAAAGCCAACAAAATTCATGAACCCAAAATTAATTTAGAAAACCAATGCCATTATCACTCCAACTGAGTGATTAGCGTATCGTAAGAGGCAACCCGCTCCTCCTGAAGGGGTTGCTCAGTCACAGTCTAATGGGAAATGCAGAATTTGGCAGGTTGGAGCTGGCTTCCTGTGGTGCTGTCAATTTTACTATTTTTAACGTTCTACCTGCTCCTTAACGCACATGCTCCTGAAGATTAAAGTTCAGCACCAAGCAACTGGATGAATCCTTGGAGATCTGCTGACAGAAAGGAAGAACCTATTTGCATTGTGTCCAACCTGAAAAATGGCAGCAACACTCACAGTGTATCAATCCACATTGTGTGCTCAAGTCTCTGGAGAAGGGCTTGAACCCACAAACTTATAACTCAGAGGCAGGAGTGCTACCACTGAGCTGCACCTGCCATCAGTTCAATGGCACCAACTGAGCATCAATGCAATCTATGGTGCCACCAGAATAATATGACAAAGTGTGTTGACAGTGTGCTCTAGGTGTCTCAATCAACTATGGATAGAACTGTAGTCATGCCAGCATCTGAAAAATCAACATGGTGATAAGTTTGCTGCACAACTTTTTTTTTTCCTGTCAGCTTACATCTACAAAGATAAATGAAGTGGAGCAGCAGAATATCAATTACACCTTCCATCCTACAATGGCCACCTTTGATGAGTGTCCAATTTTGGCATATTCGTTATATGGTCTCAGTATCTCAGGAACTATCACATAAGATTTAACCATTTAAGCTTGTACTAGTACTTATAACTTTATCTATACTTATTGTACTCCTGACACCCTTGTTAGATCGCTCTCAAACTCCTAACATCCTCTTTATTTTCTGCTCACCATTCTATTACTAGTTTCAGTTGCCACATTTTCATCAAATCACCCATGTCTTATCATTGTCCCAGAGTAGCTCCTCTCTTTTCCTCAAGTCGGAGTGCCCCAGTATGAGTGTGTCTAGCACACCATAGTTCTAGTCATTTCTTAGCAAATCTGTCTAGGCTGAATAAAGCAACCATATCCTGCTACTATGCCAGTGTCAATAAAGAGGGAAAAGGGAAATCAAAGTTTTTTCTTCCATGCAGATCCAGCTCCTCAAATTCCTTCTCCTGTCTCCTCTACTCCCAACCTCATTGTAAAGAGCAAAGGGTTTAGGTAATACTTCATAATGAAAAGTATACAACTGTCAATGATGATTTCCCTTCTCTCAGCCCCATTACTAATCATATACCTTAATCTTAAAAGCATAATTTGACTGTTTTAGCTAAAAATTCAACTCAGGAAATCCTGAATAAGATGAAACAATCTTTAAAATTAGAATGAAGCCATTTGAAGAAATTCAATCCAAGAAATTTGTCTTTTTATGCAAGGTTTTGAGAATGTGGAATGCATTGCTCCAGATGGCTATAGGAACAGATTCAAAATGCAGCGTTTAAAATGGAGATTGACGACTGGATCAATAACCTCCATTAATATACTATTTTAATATAGCAAATCATCACAAGATGATTTACATTTGGATGTCAGGCCTAAGCAGGGCTGAAGGACATGAGAAAGTAGGAGGAAAGCATAAACATGTAGGTTTAAGGAGGGTTTTTGAAGTGGGCAGAAGCGTGTCCAGAGGGAGTCCTATGGAAGGACAAGATTCTTGAAGTATACAGCAGAGGGACAGAGGAATGTGCAAAAGCCCAGAGTAGAGGGTAAAACCTGATGTACGGCTAAAGGAGTTTGTGAAAACAGAAAGAGATATCATGGGTGGTTTGATGAGGCTTTTGCAATCATGGACTGAGGTCTGGGGGTCAATGGCTGCTGGATTGTAATAGTCAATAAGGTAAATGTTTAAAATAAAGTGTGGGTAGCTACTTTCTAGATAAGGTGGGGGTTAAGAGAGGCTAATGGCCATGGTTTAGGGAAAAAGCAAGTCTAGTATTGACAAAAGCATGTATGACAGCTTCACCAACTATAGGGCTGAGGTAAGAGGAAAGACAGATGATATTTCTGAGGTGGAAGCAGTCTAGATGATATACTGAACATGGAGTTTGAAGCTTAACTTGGAGTTTAGTAGGGCGCCATGGCTGCAAATGATCAGGCCGAACTTGAGCAGGCAGTGAAGAAATGAGGTTGTGTGAGGAGAAAGATTCTGGTAAAGTGGAGTGGTTTCAGTCTTGCTAAGGTTAATGTGCAATAAATTCTGGTTCATTCACTTGGAAAGTGAGGGTATTAAGGGATATGGAGAAAGGGTGGAAAAGTGAGATTAAGAAGATACAGAACAAAACAGTGAAGCAGGTGAGGTGGGCAGAATTGCAAATTTTTGTTCCTTTGCTCATGTGTTTTTGCCATCTGTTGGCAATGCCTCAATAAAAATGTCAGTCTTGAGCCAAGGTTATCAAGGCAATATACTTCCCATTAGAGTTTTGTTAATTGCTAACTGTTATTCCATGGGGTAACTGGCTAAGCCAATAGAGATCTTTCTGTTTAAATCCAGGCAGGTTTCGTCACCTAATGCAACTTCAGAACTGCAGCTGAAGAATCATAACGTGCTTCAGGCAGTAAGCTAAATATTTAATAAAAGGGCTAGTTGTATAAAGTTGTCAATGCAGAGCATACAAATTTTAATATGATCATAAATGCTATGAAAATCACAATTAAATATGTCATTTACACGCTTGGGGCAACCGGGGGTGAAACATCTATCAAATTCCCAGGACATAATATCTCATTTAGTTTTTTTTTTAAATCATGCGAAACTAACACTGAAACAGATATGAATCTAGTTGCTGAACACATCACATTAACTGCTCCTTCAGCAAGTCCTCCAAAATCCCAGATTTGGCATTGTTAAAAGTTGGCCAGAGGCAGAAGCTTACACAGAAAGCTTGCCATAATCCAGTCAATATCTCAGAGTGGACAAAAAATACACCTAGGGCAATAACTTTGTTCATTGTTAAATAAAGAAAATTCCTAGTTATTCACTAGGAACAAAAAGGCAATGTTTAAATGGGTAATTTCATGCAGCCCAGTTCCTGGGTGATGATATAAAAGTCATCCAATCACATTGAACATGTAATAATGGCCCTTTAACTGTTTGCAGGGAGTTAGCAAATTACTTAATTGTCAATAATTAAGAGATCCATGAATCCAACTGCAGACTGTATATTTCAGTAACTGCACCAGTAACCCTAATGGACTGCATCAAGGGGAAATGAAATGTACTGCTAGCTGGCAAAAGACCTTTGGAAATATAAGTTAAAAGAATTAATGGTCAAAAAAGGTGCAGTAATGATATTATTGTAAATTAGCAGTGAAAAATATACATTGATACTACAGAAATTCATTGCCATTAAAGAGATATGCCAAAGCAACTACTTAAATGTATAAAGTGCCCTTTAAATAGACAGGCACATCATGATGCTTTACAGAGGAAGAAAGGTTCATAGTGCCAGAACCTAGGAAGGAAAAAAGAATTGTCAAAAGCTGGATTTTAGGAAGTGTTTGGAGGGAGAGATGCAGCAACAGCCAGAAAAATTCCTAAGATCAGGTATGGGCAAACAGCTTTTGAGTAGGGGGTGGGAGGGAGTAGGGGATGAGAGGTAATTTATAGTTTAAAGGAGAGAGGGGAAGGTGCAGGTTGAGGAATAAAGCTGCAGATCAGGTGGAGCAACACGATGAAGGAATTTGAAAATGAGGACTTTGAATTTCACACACTGGAAAATTGGGAGCAGAGGAACTTAGAGAAGAGGTGATGGTTGAATAGTAAGAAGAACATTGTGCGGGAGGGGACTTAGATGACAGAGCTCTGAATTAACCAAAATATCTGCATGGTAAAGGAAGGATGGCTGGTAAGAACAATATTTGAGAAACTCATTCTTGAGCTGCAGGCAAGGATTGGATTTTCAATGGTCGAGCAAGACGAGTTGGAATATTCATGCATAGAAAAATGCAGACTTGGCAAGTGACCAGATTAGGATAAAAAGGCTAGTTCAGGATCAGGTAATCGTACAGCCTGTGTGGGTATAGCCAAGAAGACTGAGTTGGTGCAAGAGTTATACAAGTAGAGGCATGAGCTGCATAAAAGAGGATTGTGAATTTGCCTCTCACTGAGCTGAATATTTAAAAAAATGTCAAAAGACAATGTCAGATAATATGGCAACAACTTAGGAGGTAGAATTTGTTGTCACTGGCAGTTTGTGAAAGCTGATCACTTGCTTACGGATGCTGTTACTAAGGAGTAGCATTTATTAGTAAATCAGCAGACATTAATGATGAAGCCAAAAAGACCTTGCAAGGGACCATGTAGGCTTGGTGGGGGTCGTGGGGGGATGACAGTGACCACTTTAGGACCAATAAAAATAGAATCAGGACTATGGATTGTCAAACTGAGGAGAAATAATGAAGAAAAATGAAATGGGGACAGTATCAAAGGCATTAGAGTGGTTAAAAGGGCAAGGATAGACAGTGCACTGTTGTTGGAGTCATGTGAGATGTCATTGTTATGAGGTGGTGATAGTTATAGTGCTTTGGACAGATCATAAACAAGATCAGAAATTCTCCAAAAGAGAAATTTGATGAGGTAATCAAGAAGTTTGCTGGTGATCATGTGTTCGAGGACTTTGGACTGACTGACAGCCTGACTTCTGCCTCAAATTTCAATTGACAGTTTTGCTTTTTGATGGTCAGGTAGCTTGCAGTGCAGTTGCTTTTTTTCTATTTTTTTTCCATTTCACCATGGAAACTGCACAAGAATGGCAGGCAATGGCTTATGCCCTGGACTGTGGCATAGAGCATAGTCACATTCACACAGGCCTGTTGCCATGGAAATGAGCTGGCTTGGTCCAGTGTGCATAGCGTATGTCAAAGTGTTTACCACCTGCCACTGCCTGAGATTGTGCAGACTTTTTCCTTTAAGAACAGTAAAGTAAGAACACAAGAAAGATAAGAGACACTCAAAGTTTTTGTATGTCAAGAGTTATGAGCTGCTTACTAGTTTAAGACTTGTATGTGTGCTGTGCCTATACCACTAATGCAGATACTGGCTCAAGGCCAACCTAACACACTACTTGCTGCGCTTATACCTGGCTTTGTAATTCTACCTGGTGGAGGCAAACTAGTACATAGTAGGTTTAGAGTTGTATCAATATTATATTTTGAGTAGATATCCAATAATGGTTGTCTAATAACAGAATGACTGTGTTTACCTCAAAAGAACCAAAATACTTTTACAAAGCAAAGGCTTGCTGAAGTGTCACTTGATTGCAGGAACACCTCCCCAGAAACTTATTTACCCAGAATAATGTTACAATTGTCTTCCTAAGACTTATGATGTCCTCTAATGGACAGAAATTTCCTTTGACAGTTAAGACCTTGGATAATAAATATTCAGATTCTATAAAGTGCTATTCAAAAGCAGCTGTCTTTCCATGATTAATTGTTCTTATAAGAAGATCATTTTAAAAAAAATACTTATAAGGGGTGACAATGCTTATTATCCTATTGGAATTAAGTTCAGAGATCTGAATGTCCTGACATTTTTCAATAATTGTCTTTGTTGTTCTTGAAGGGACTGGCATTTAAAACTGCACACCTTGCTATTCAGACTCCTGCACTTCATTACCCTTCAACCTAGAATCTTTCCTCACCTTATGATTAATGATGTGGTGCCTTTGTCACCTCTGTCAACCTCTCCTCATATCGTTATGAAACAGATTTTCCTTGTCAATCTGAGGCTTTGGTTAACCTGCCATAAAAATGTCACTTTTTCTCTAAATTGCTTGTCACAAACCCCAAATCCTGATTAATTTGCTGACAGCCCAAAGCTACTACCACCCAATTGATTATCTTGTAGTCACCAACACTTCTTCATTATCCAATTAACCGAAGTTAAAGGGATATATTTTATTTATAAAAGTTATGTTAAATCAGCACTGATCAGTTTTTCTTAATGAGAATTAAATTGGTAAATGCAGAAATTAAGCTTCACCTTGCATCCCAATTCCAAATTTTAACTGGATTTCCTCCAGTGACCCCCCCACCAAAAAAAAAATCGAACTCAATACCGGTTTTGTTCAGTCGCCAGTGGAAATTACAAATTGTATGACACACAGTCAACTTCAACATTGGCTTCCCTTTCTGCTTCACTGGTTTGCCCTGGTCTGGTGTTATCCTGCTGTTACACCCAGAAAACAGAATTGGACACAAACCAACCTGGGCTAACATTGCTGGAAAAAGAATCAGAATGGAGTTTTGTTTATCATCCTCTGCATCCCTATTAAGCATGTTTTAAAATGGCTCAGCCAGGTTTTCCGAATGACAGCTTCACATCACAATTTGTAGAAATGATGTAAATTCACATCTTATCCCTACCCAAAACATGTATCATTTGCATAAACTGGACAGCGTTAGTCAAGAATAAGTCAAAAAGCACATATTAAATAAAATCTTCTTCATTCCAATTAATATCAAATAAATATCTTAAAACATTGGACACACTTTTGACCCATGTAAATGGCAGCAGTGCAGTCAAGGTATCCAAATATTTGTTTGAAAGAAATGGGCAATAGTCTCTCGGAGAAGATTGTTGATTCAGTGCCAAGTGCTTTTTTTGAGGGAAATTCTGTTCTGTTGACTGATGTCACTAAGGGATAGACTGAAACTGCCTGCTTATAGAGGTGAACTAATTCAAACAGTCATGACAGAGTGAGACAAAGACTACATCTCATCTGACTGAGTTCAGTTCAAATGCCTAGAAGAACATTTTATTTTTGAGGGAAAACTAAAAAAGTGTGTTTAAACCTGGTTTTCCTCTCAAAGAAAGAATTCTGAGGAAATCTGCACCAAATTTTACTGTTTTTTGGTATAATGTGCAGGATAATGTCTCGACTATATATGCATTTATATTAATTGTACAGTAGCAGTGTTGATGCAGCTCAGTGTCTTGCATCAATTTTCAATGTTTTCATTAGAAATTGCAACAGATTTCTATCTTAATAGTATACAGCCTATGGTCAACCATCCTTTGACATGTCTGGTTAATTTAGGAACATTTTCCATTTATTTTCAAGATTAAAGCAGCAAATTTTACCAATCGCTACAGTCATATTATCATAAAAGTTTCTCAGTAGAAGTACAGGTCGAGCATCCTTCATCCATAAATCTGAAAACCGAACATATCCAAAAACAGCACTTTTTTTGAACCTCATTTCCTTTAACAGGGGAAGTCTAGTTGTTTGTCTGCACTGTTTACCTCGCGATTTTTTCTGGTTAACATGTGAAAAAGAAACTTATTACAGGTACTCTATTTATTATTCAATGATACATCTTTTCTAGCTTTTTTATTCACTTTAGGCTATAGCTAGCCTAGGCTTAGGCTATTGTAATGTAAGCTTACATGTGGTACCTGGAAACCAAAATTACCTGAAACCCGAAATGCAAATAGCCCCGAGGGTTTCGGGTAGAGTATACTCGACCTGTGGTGAATTCACTTAGCTGTCTGAGCAGGGAGGAAAAATGATGGGCTGATTAACAAAGGAAACTGACATTTTAAAATGCCTGTACATAAATTTCTGTTGTTCAGAGATTACAATCAGAAAAAAAAATCAAACGTACATATTTATATACATGGCAGAAGATGATAAATGATGATAAATTCTGCACAAGAATAGCACCAAATTGTTATTGGAAGAAATACAATATCTTGTCTGGCAATTATTTTGGGGGGAAAAAAGCATAAGCATTGGTTTGCAATATGTTTGTAAACCTGAATTTACCCGTTGGTGTGTGGGCGGACCCCTCACTCTCGCGCATAAAATGACACGTGGTGACTTCGGGTAAGTGTCCCAACGCCATCGCGTGCCATCGCGTTATTTCATTGGGCGGGTATACGATGATATCCAATGCGCCATTAATTAACGGGCCACTTAAGGCCCTTGAGGCGCCAGTCGACGGTGATTTTTTGGCACCTGTGCAATCTTCGGGTCGGTGCACAAGTGCAACGGGCTGGCAGGTGGGACACATTTGTATAAGCCTCATGCACGGGTGGGATAAGAGGGCTCAATGGGGTCACAAGTGTGCTCTGTCAAATATTGTTTTTTTCAAAGTTACTGATACTTGCCTGTGTGATCTGCAATACTTCAAAGCGCAAACCAACTGCTTGGTCTGGACTCACAACCTTCAGGTCAGCTTTCTGCTGTGAGGAATCTTTTTCTGGGCCTGCAGGTTTCAGGAAGCCTTCCCTTAGCCTGAGAATGGGAGCTGAACTCTCCACTGGAGGCACCTCCTCTGAGAAGGAAGGGAGGGCTAGAAGGGGGAGGAGGCCAGAAGTGCATATTCAGCCTCCAGGGGAGCCACCTTTGGGAGGACAGGCACAGGCACAAGGGGCGCAGGGCCAAGAGGTAGTCCAAGGCGGAAGGGGACGCAGAAGATGCCACTATCCTGCTGCCATGGTATACAGGCGGCGAAGCAGCTACCTCAATATGTCTGAGGTGTAGTGCTAAAGGAGGGTCCATCTCTCAAGGGAGACAGTCAGCTATATCTGTCAGATGGTTGGACTTGAGATCTCCACTAACTGTGTGGGTGGACACCCCATGCCAGTGGCTCTAAAGCTCACAGCTGCCCTCAACTTCTATGCCTCTGGCTCCTTCCAGGGCTCGGTGGATGATCTTTCTGGTGTCTCTCAATCAGCTGTCCACACTTGTGTCAAGCAGGTTACAGACGCTCTGTTCAGGCCTGCATTGACCTTCATCCACTTCCGTTGGGACCAGGCAAGCCAGACACAGTGAGACAGAGGCTTTGCAGCCATTGTTGGCTTCCCCCATGTCCAGGGTGCTATAGACTGTACACATGTGGCCATCAAGGCACCAGCAGGTGAGCCCGATGCCTTCGTCAAGAGGAAGGGCTTCCACTCCATGAACGTGCAGATGGTGTGTGATCACAGGATGCTGATTCTACAAGTCTGTGCAAGGTACCCAGGCAGCTCCCACGATGCTTACATCCTCAGACACTCCCAGGATTCTTCAATGCTCTAGCCCGCTTGGTGGATGGCTGCTGGGTGACAAGGACTATCCCCTCAGAAGGTAGCTCATGACACCTCTCCACCATCCAAGAACAGAAGCTGAGCAGTGGTACAATAGGAGCCACGCCTCCACAAGGGCTGTGGTGGAGAGAGTCATCGGTCTTCTCAAGAAGCGCTTCCGATGCCTGGATCACTCAGGGGGCGCACTCCAGTACTCACCAGGTAGTGTGTCACTGATAGTGGGTGCATGCTGTGATCTCCACAATCTTGTGCTGGAAAGGGGGGATGCAGTGGACAATGAAAACATAGACACAGTGGCTGCAGTTGCACACGATGAGTCCAGCAGTGAGTCTGAGGATGAGCAGACTCAGGGAAATGCTGAGGGGGTAGACGCTGACCCAGGCACACTGCAGGGAGGCAGGGACATCAGGGATTGCTTTAATCCAACGAACCTTCAGCTAGCACACCACATATGGACCTCCAGGACAAGCCTGGGCTGCAGGCGCCATACTCGATACTTAAGTGCAAATCTGCCTGGTTAGGAACATTAACTAAGGGCCTTGTTAATAAAGCTGAATGTCCCACAAAGCACTCAAAATTTTTGGAAACCATCCACCTGCAGAAGAAAAGAGGCACCCTCAGCCATGGAGGCATGTCTGAATTTAATATTACAACCAAAGGGACTTAAGAAAACAAAATGGCAAAGGGGTTAAAAATCACACCAACTCATAAAGACCTCATAGTGGGCCAACACAAAAGCATCAGTGATAAACCCATGGTGTGCCTAAGGTGCCTTTTGTTTACATTTACGGGTGCTACGTCTTGGTGCTGCCCCATCACTCGGAGTGGCATCTGAGCCAGCCTGCAGACTCTGCTGTCCTGTTGGCCTCGATGACCTTGGCGATCGTCCTCTGGCCCGTGGAGCCTATGCTGGCCCCGCCTGGGAGGGAGCGACCAGGTCCACAGCTGGCACCCCCCCAGTCGTCGCAGCCTCACTGGATGCAATGGTCATTGGCAGAGGGGTGGAAGAGCTGCCGCCCTCATCCGCCCTAGGAGGAGCCCGCGGAGACGAAAGTCAGCTGTTGCGCCAACGTGAGGTCGCTTCGGACCTCCCTGATCACCGTGGATGGATGGGCACCGAGCTGGGAAACTTGGTGTCCAGACCATCTTCCATTTGGCAATGACCAGCTGAGGTCAATGCTGATGTGAGGGCTTGCTTGTCAAAGCACATCCCCAGGGAGCCCTGATTGGTCTCCTGGAGGAGCCTCTCCACGAGAGTTGCCACAAGCGCCATAGAGGACCCATGGTGCTTGGTCATGAGGCTCATTGTTTCGGCAACAGTCTGCGTAGACTCCTCCAACACGGACACCAAGCCAAGCATAGACTCATGTATCTCCCCCAGATGCTCCTGCACACCCGGCCGCATTTCCTGAGTTTGCTGCTTCTCAGACGACTCCAGAGGCACATCATCAGGCACCGACTGAACATGTGCCTGGTCCCTGCAGTCCTCCTACTGCTCTCTGTCTCTGCCAGGTCCTCCAGCGACTGTGAAGTGCCCTCACTGATGTGCCCCGGGACACTAGCCGTTGTTCGAATTCCCACCGAGGTGCTGGTATCTGCCCTGGTGTCTGCCTGGCAGAGGTGGTGTGACGCTGGCGAGTCCGTGACTTCAGGGCCCTCAGGTGTGAGAGGGGGCCTCTGCTGCTCCTCCTCCCGGCCCTGCTCCATTGATGCTGAAAGGAAGAACAAGAACATTTGATCAGTTAATGTGGAGACAATGTCAATGTGCATCCCTGTCCCCGGGATCATTATGCACTCATCCTTCCATAAGCAATGGTCAAGCCATGTTGCAACATTCAAGCACTGCTATGGTTGTTGGGAGAACAGTGGTGACCTCACTGCTTGGCATACATATCTGCCCGTGGCACCCCAGGCTCACCGACACCAGTCGACCTGGGTGCTTGGCGCCTCTCCTGCTCGAAGCGGCTGAGAATCGCCAATTGTGCCGGCCCGCTGCCAGTCCTCACCGGCTCTGTGGCATTATGTGCATTCTTCTTCTGAAAAGGAGAGATGAGCATTGATTAGGGCTAATTGTACCTGGACTCTCTTCGCGCATGGCCCACCTCAGCCAGAGTGGGACATTGCAGGTCTCCAGTGCCTCCTCACCCCGCTGCTGCCGAACACTCACACAAAGATGCTAGGCTTTTTCCCCACCCCCACCCCCCCACTCCACCACCCCCGTGGCCAAATGCTGCCTACATCACATTAGGCACCACACCGTCTAACCTTCCATAGCAAGGAGGCGCAAGCACGTGGAGCGCAGAGGGCAGCAGATCGATCGCTACCATGACACCTTGAAGCTCCCCTCCCAGCATGTCATCACTCTGACTTGGACATATCCTGGAGTTCCAGCACTGAGCCTAGGTGCAGCTATTCCAGGTTGCCCCCAAAACAGTCATGTGGGTCTCAGTGTACCACGTGCTGTGGGGGCAGAACCCATCTCTTCACCACCCTCTCAGGGTGACCTCGGCATGGGCAATATCTGCTGGCCCATCCAGCGAAGGACACATCTTGTCAATGATTCAATGCAGTCACTACGCTCAGACTTGGGGAGGGGGGGTGGCGGTGGTGTGTGAGGGGGGAAAGCCTAGCTGCTAGGATAAGTGACCAATGCCAACATGGTACTCACCCTTCCTGAGCGCAACAGGATGTTGAGCTGCTAGCAACACTGGATCCAGGTGCGCCGCACCACGTCACGGGAGCTCACCACATCCGCCACCTCCTCCCAGGCACGTTTGGTTGTTGGGGGGGGCCTCCTTCTCCTGTCCTGGGGTACGAGGACCCCCTGCTGTGCAGCCACCTCCTCAAGGAGGGCAGCGAGGCGACCATCAGAATAACGAGGGGCACAGCGGCCCCCCCCTCCCACCCTACCATCCTGCCTGGCCTGCTCACCGGCAGTGCTCAGTGGAGTTCTTCCACTGGCCATGATTCGCAGCCTTTGAAAGGCTGCAGCAATTTTTTAAAACAGGCAGACCCGGTGGTGACTGCATTCCCCCTGCCGCTCACCCACTCCTGCTGTCCTCAGGAGATGTGATTCACATTGGGCGGGCCTTAATTGGCTCGCCCGCATAAAATGGTGGCGCGGACCCAATCGTGGATGGCGATTGGACCCACGCCCACCTGTGCCCGCTTCCGCACTGCTCAACTGGCAGGCAGAAAATTCTGCCCCTGGAATAAATCAGACATCATCAGACAAACATAGAGCAACTTGGCCTGTGTTAATAAAATGGTCCATTATTGATGAAATGGATATGGAAAGAGAACTGATGAGAATAGTGATAAGATGCTTAGACCAAATTGTAAACAGGTTCTAAAAGAAACAATAATGTGAGAAATACAGAAGAGGACACTGTGAGAAATACAGAAGAGGAAACTGTTACAAATGCACTTACTTTGTCCCTATACACAGGGACCAGATAGAATCTTGAACGCCTGGGGGGGAAGATTTGTTTATGTTCATATGTGTTGCTAGTAGCTATGATAGAAGGTATTGTGTAAGGGGGAGTTGGAGTTATGATAAACTCTTTAATAAGTTGAAGAATAGTGATTTTTGAGAAATTGACCTGTGAAATTGATGTTCTGCCCTTCAATCCTGAACAGAAGGCACTCTAAAACAACACTGCAAATATAAAATGCTCCTTTACTATGGAAAAAAAAAACAATCCAAAGCACTCTGCAGGGCTGAATGGGCACAAAATCTTTGAGGGGATGATTGAAGGCTTGGCCAAAGTGGTAGATATGCAAGAAGCAGAATGGGACGTTGATAAGTAGAGGTGTAAAGGCAGGGAGCACCAGAGGGCACTGATGATGGTGAAATATAGGAACAGGAGTATTCTGCTATTCAATTAGATCATGACTGATCTGTACCTGAACCACAAAAGCTGGCTCCAAATTCCTCAATATCCTTACCTAACAGAAATATAACGATCTTAGCATTAAATTTTAGTTGACCCACCATTCAGTCTTTTGGAAGAGTAAGTTCCAGATTTCCACCGCCCATTGTGTTTTTTTTTTAAATCGTTCATGGGATGTGGGTGTTGCCGGCTAGGCCAGCATTTATTGCCCATCCCTAACTTTTTCAGAGGGCATTTAAGAGTCAACCACATTGCTGTAGGCGTGTAGGCCAGACCAGGTAAGGATGGCAGATTTCCTTCCCTAAAGAACATTAGTGAACCAAATGGTTCAGATTTTAATTTTAAGATTCTGCCACCTTGTTCTGGATTCTCCTACTAGTAGTTTCCCTGTAACCAACTTATCAGATTTATTAATTAGATCATCCCTCAGCTTTCTAAAGGGAATGCAGGCCAAGTTTATGCATAGCCTCATAATTTAACCATTTAAGGGCTGGTTTACTTCTGGTGAATCCGTGCTGTACGCATTACAAGACCAATATATCTTTAGTATTGCTGGAAAAGAGACATTTTTTTTTGTTGAAGGTTTTCATCTTGCACTCATTAGGACAATTCGCAAGGATACCAATGTAAGGGTAACAACAAATTTATACTTTATGAGAACAGAGTGCTGATTGGTTGGCAAGTGGATCCTGATTGGAGGAGGCATGGCCATGAAGAATGCACCAGTAGATGATGACTGAGAATTAACTGCCAAGTATTGTCTGAAATTTAAACCAGGCACCTTGACTCTGGTCAATTCATTGCCCTGAGGAATGAACCAGCAAATGGCTGTCATTTATTTTGTTTAGCTGAAAAGGCGCAATGTGTGTCCATGTTCTTTCTATCTGCAAAGAACAGGGCCCTGTGTATTAATACATGTAGCTTCCAGTACACGCAAATGGGCCACTCTGCAAGCCCAAATGACAAACTTAAATTGGTTGTTAGCATAATTCTTGTCACACTGAGGATTATTTAGCAAATGTTGTCCAATCACGCAATCACACATAATGTTGGACACTGTGTCTTGAGTTTTGTAAGCACAGGCTGGTTGGGTATGGTCTCTACCTTGCCCGTTTCAAACAGCAGAAGGTTCGTACTGTTTGATACAATCTGCCAGTCTTTGGGGCATAGGGCCTATATACCTAGCATGATGCTGGCACTGAAATTCATATACCACATTACTCATTTGTGTGATAAGCAGAATGTCTTTTTGGCTTGACTGCAGCATCTTGTTAATGGCGAATACCACTTGTGCTGCTACTGCATAGTAGCAACGTAAAACAGCTAACTTAATCTGTTTTGAGATACCTTGTCCTTCCAGAGTAATCTGAGGTAGCCTGAGCATTTTTCAAGGCCGAAGGTGATGGCCTTAGACCCATTCATTGGTTTGCATGATATACAGTGTAAAATGATCCGATCAGGGTAGCTATTGTCCTGTAGGATGCCTTTGATGCATCCTATTTCAGCATCCAGCTTCCATGGTGAGCAAATGTCTCAGGCCCTATTTCCAAGGTTGCTGATAAGGCCAATCTTATATTGCATGGAACTATAAGAATCGTAATGCTTATATTGACCAGTGAAGGTAGGCTTGCAGTAGAGAGCCACCTGGTAGATTTCTTAACTTTATGAGGAGATGGTGGCATAGTGGTATTGTCACTGGAATGGTAATCCAGAGACCCTGTATAATTCTCTGGGGACCTGGATTCAAATCCCAGCATGGCAGATGGTGGAATTTGAACCCAATAAAAATCTGGAATTAAGTCTAAGCAACCATTGTCGTAAAAAGCAATCTGCTTTTCTACTTGGTCTGGCCTACATGTGACTCAATTAGGCAATATGCCCAAATGCTGTGACGAATGAAAACAAAGATATGTCAAGGAAAGGGAGTTAATTTGATGACTCCATTTCAAAGGTGAATTTGAGCACAGAATGGAGCCCATTAAGATGTGTATTGCAAAGAACATATCTTTTTATTTCTGTTGGACTGTGAATTAATATTACAATGGCTGCAGTTTGAAAGACATGTCTACTGGAACATTGTGAGGGATATATACAATGCTGCTGTGCTAGAACAGAGTGTGCCATGAAAGGCAGGATGGTGCCTGGTCTAATGGGGAGCTGCCTGGCAACAACATTTTAACTGGCTCCTAACCAGGTGACCAGCATTTGTGTGAGAGCAGTGCTGAAGAGAGAAGAAAAGCTCCTAGCCTGAAAAAAGAAAAGACCTAAAACCCCTGTCTCCTGTGTGTGTAAGATTCTAGTAATTCTGTTGTAATAGCTAGCTATTTTATTGCTCATATCTCTATAACTTGCTCTCTCTTTCTCTCTGAAAAACTCCTGTCAAGAGGAAAAGGGGAAAATCACCATCAGAGACATTGACAACCAGTGAACTAAAGGCTGAAAGCACTGGAATACCATCTTGTGTCATCAACAAAGAACTGAAAGGAATTTGGAAGACATCGATCAAAATCAACCCATCGAATCCTGTACCCCGGAATTAGTGCAATTGAACTGTTCTATTGTCCAGTCACAGAATCACATCTAATGTTGGGCATTAGTTCACTTGACTGCTTCATTTGCACTGCAGCACTGTATAATGGTGATCTAGATCCACCACCCTTGCAGTGAATGAGTAGTCATTGAACCTTTGAACTCAACAACCGTATCACAGAATTGTTACAGTGCAGAAGGAGGCCATTCGACCCACCATATCTGCACCGGCTCTCTGAGCATTTTAACTTAGTGCCAATCTCCTACCTTTTCCCCAAACTGAGCATCAGTGAGCAGGTTATTGCTAAGCAAGTGCCGCTTGATAGCACTGTTGATGACCCCTTCCATTACTTTAGTGATGATCAAGAATAGACTGATGGAGCGGCAATTGGCTGGGTTGGATTTGTCCTGCTTTTTGTGTATAGGACATACCTGGGCAATTTTCTACATAGCCGGGTAGATTCCAGTGTTGTAGCTGTACTGGAACAACTTGGCTAGGGATGTGGCAAGTTCTGAAGCTCAAGCCATCAGTACTATTGCCGGAATGTTGTCACGGCCCATAGACTTTGCAGTATTCAGTGCCATCAGCCATTTCTTGATATCACGTGGAGTGAATTGAATTGGGTGAAGACTGGCATCTATGATGCTGGGGACCTCTGGAAGAAGCCAAGATGGATCATTTACTTGGTACTTCTGGCTGAAGATTGTAGCAAATGCTTCAGTCTTATCTTTTGCTCTGATGTTTTGGGCTCCTCCATCATTGAGGATGGGGGATGTTTGTGGAGCCTCCTCCTCCAGTGAGTTGTTTAATTGTCCACCACCATTCACGACCGGGTGTGGCAAGACTGCAGAGCTTAGATCTGATCCATTGGTTGTGGGATTGCTTATCCCTGTCTATCACTTGTGCTTATGCTGTTTGGCATGGAAGTAGTCCTCTGTTACAGCATCACCAGGTTGATACCTCATTTTTAGGTATGCCTGGTGCTGCTCCTGGCATGCCCTTCTGCATTCTTCATTGAACGAGGGTTGATACCCTGGCTTGATGGTAACGGTAGAGTGGGGAACATGCTGGGCCACGAGGTTACAGATTGTGTTCGAGTACAATTCTGCTGCTATTGATGGCCCACAGTGCCTCATGTTTGTCCAGTCTTGATTTGTTAGATCTGTTTGAAATCTGTCCCATTTAGCACACAACACGATGGCGGCTGTCTTCAACGTGAAGCCGGGACATTGTCTCCACAATAACTGTGCAGTGGTCACTCCTACTGATACTGTCATGGACAGATGCATCTGTGGCATGCAAGTTAGTGATGATGAGGTCAAGTATGTTTTTCCCTCTTGTTGGGGTTCCCTCACCACCTGCCGCAGACCCAATCTAGCAGTTAAGTCATTTATGACTTGGCCAGCTTGGTCAATAGTGGTGCTACCAAGCCACTCTTGGTGATGGACATTGAAGTCTCGCAACCAGAGTACATTCTGTGCCCTTGACACCCTCAGTGCTTCCTCCAAGTGGTTTTCACACAGTGGAGGAGCGTTGATTCATCAGCTGAGGGAGGGCGGTACTTGGTAACCAGCAGGAGGTTTCCTTGCCCATGTTTGACCTGATGCCATGAGACTTCATGGGGTCTGGAGTCAATGTTGAGGACTCCCAGGGCAACTCCCTCCCAACTGTATACCACTGTGCCGCCACCTCTGCTGGGTCTGTCCTACTGGTGTGACAGGACATGCCCAGGGATGGTGATGGTGGAGGCTGGGACATTATTGGTAAGATATAATTCCATGACTAAGGAGGGCTGAGATTGCCGTTATCTTTTCTGGTGCCTCCATCACTGTTGGGTGCTCCGTCTGGTTTCATTCTTTTTTTGTGACTTTGTAGCATTAGCAGTTTGTCACAAATGAGTGGCTTGTTAGAGGGCATGTAAGAGTCAACCACATTGCTGTGGGTCTCGAGTCATGTGTAAGCCAGACCGCATAAGGACAACAAATTTCCTTCCCTAAAGGAGATTAGTGAACCAGATGGATTTTTACAACAATCGACAATGGTTCCATGGTCATTGTTACACTTTTAATTCCAGATTCAAATTCCACCATCTGACTTGGTGGGATTCAAATCTGGGTCCCCAGAGCACTACCCTGGGTCCCTGGAATACTAGTCCAGTGACAATACCACTGCGCCATCACCTCCCCCCCATAGTTTCTCCCTATCTACTCTGTCCAGACCCCTCGTTATTTTGAAAACTTCTATCAAGTTTCTACTTAGGCTTCTCCTTTCTAAGGAAAACAGTCCCAACTTCTCCAATCTTTCCCGATAACGGAAATATCTCATTGTGGGAACCATTCTCGTAAACCTCTTCTGCACCCTCTCCGATGTGTTCACGTCCTTCCTATAATGTGGTATTCAGAACAGTACACAATACTCCAGTTGAGGTCTTAACAGTGTCTTTTATAAGCTTATCATAACCTCCCTGTTCTTGTACTCTATGCCCCTATTAATGAAGCCTAGAATACTGTATGCTTTCGAAACAGCTCTCTTTACCTGTCCTGCCATCTTTAATGACTTATGTACATAAACGCCCCAGTCTTTCTGCTCCTGCACATCCTTTAGAATAGCATCCTTCATTTTATACTGTCTCTCCATGTTCTTTTGTACCGAAGTGTATCACCTCACACTTCTCCGCGTTGAACTTCATCTGGCACCTATCTGCCACTCCACCAATGTATCAATGTCCTTTTGAAGTTTTACGCTGTCCTCCTCACAGTTTACAATTCTCCCAAGCTTTGTGTTGTCCGCAA
This sequence comes from Carcharodon carcharias, assembly GCF_017639515.1. NCBI lineage: Eukaryota > Metazoa > Chordata > Chondrichthyes > Lamniformes > Lamnidae > Carcharodon > Carcharodon carcharias. Next base: position 25,043,294 of record NC_054475.1, read on the forward strand.
ACTTTGAAATTGTCCCCTGCATGCCAAGACCTAGAACATTTATATAAAAATCAGGAAAAGCTAGGGTCTCAATGCTGACCCCTGGGGAACTCCACTACAAACGTTCTTCCAGCCTAAAATTACCCATTATTCTTTGTTTCCTATCCCTCAGCCAATTTTATATCCATGTTGCTACTGCCCCTTTTATTCCATGACCTATAACTTCCCTCACAAATCTGTTATGTGGCACTATATCGGACACCTTTTGGAAATATATATACACCACATCAACAGCCTTGCCCTCATCAATCATCTCTGATGCCTCTTCAAAAGACTCCAGCAAATTAGTCAGACATGATTTTCCTTTAACAAATCCATGCTGACTCATCAATCCACATTTTCCCATGTGACTATTAATTCTACCCTGAATAATTGTTTCTGGAAGTTTCCCCACCAACGAAGTTAAACTGACTTGTCTGTAATTGCAGGGCAGATCGTTACAACCTATTTTGAACAAGGGTGTAATGTTTACAGTTCTCCAGGCCTCTGGCACCTCCCCCAAATCCAGGGAATATTGAAAGGTTATTGCCAGTGCCTCTGCAACTTCCACTCTCACTTCCTTCAATATTCCTGGATGCATCTCAATTGGTCCCGGTGTCTTATCAAATTTAAGTACACAGTTTTTCCAATACCTTCTCCTTATCAATTTTAAACCCTGCTCGTGACTGAGTTGCCTCCTCTGTCACTCGTGCAGGTGAGTTTAGTTTTCATGACATCATATATGCCCAAATAGATGGTGTTGCCATAGGAGCCCCTCTAGGTCCAGCTCACGCAAACATCTTTGTTGGGTTCCATGAGAAATGTGTCTTCGATGGAATCCCACCTAACTTTCTACTTCTCGAATATTTCTGTTATGTGGATGATACGTTCGCTATATTTAAATCTGCAGCTACTTGTAACAATTTCCCTACACCTCTTAATGGGCTCCATTCTGTGCTCATTTCAACTTTGAAATGGAACAGTCAGATGAACTCCCCTTCCTTGACGTAGTAGTTGAGAAATCTGGCAGGAGGTTCTCTACCACAGTCTACCGCAAACCTACCTTCACTGGTCAATATACACGTTGGGATTCTTACAGTTCCACACACAATAAGATTGGTTTTATCAGCAACCTTGTAAATAGGGCCCAAGCTATTTGCTCACCATGCAAGCTTGATGCTTAAATTGGGCACATCTGAAGAGCTCATTTCATGCTGCACATCACACAAACTCAGAAACAGGCCTAAGGCCGTCACTTTCAGCCCTGAAAAGTGCCTAGGCTAGCTCAGATTACCCTGGAAAGGCAAGTTAGCTCAAAAATTTGAGCAACAGTTGAAGCTAGCTGTCTCACGCTGCTACTATGCAGTAGCAACATGAGTGGTATTCGCCACTAACAGAATGCAGCCATCAAGCCAAAAAGATGTTCTGCCTATCACACAAATGAGTAATGTCATAAATGTATTTCTGTGCCAGCATGATGCTAGGTATGTAAGCTGTATGTCCCAAAGACTGGCGGATCGTATCAAATAAGATGTCCCAGCCACAATTTGCAATGGGCAAGGTACAGACGGTATCCAACCAGCCTCTGTTTGCAAAGTGTCTAATATTAGATGTGATTCCGCACTTGCTCAACATTTGTTAAATAATTCTCAGTGTGCTAAGAATTACACTGACAACTAATTTTAGATTTTCAGTTGAGCTCTCAGTTTGGAGCATGTGTGTGTACTGGAAGCTACATATATTAATACACAAGGCCCTGTTCTTTGCACATGTACACACATTACACCTGTATCAGCTAAACAAAATAAGTGACAGCCATTCACTGACTCATTCCTCAGGGCAATGCCTTGACCAATCAGAATCAAGCAGCCTGGTTTAAATTTCAAACAATGCTTGGTATTTAACTGTCACTCACCATCACTGGTGCATTCTCCAGGCAACCAATCAGAGTCCACTTGCCAACCAATCATCTGTCTCTCTTCTCATACAGTATAAATTGTTGTATTCCCCTTATATTGGTATTCTTGCGAATTGTCCTGATGAGTGCAAGACGAAAAGCTCCCACATGTCTCTTTTATCAACAATACTCAAGTTCTATACTACAAAATGACTATGAAAAAGGCTGAGTCGTCTGTTGTTTATTCAGGAATTGTTGGGTCATTTCTCAGAAACATTAATGTTGTGGTAAGCATCGTCCAGTTACAATTTCCATTTCTGGTGTCAGATAAGATATTTACAATTGCTTCTCCTGCGAATGATTGGCAAAGAGAGGGTATAATTTCTAGGCTTTGTTTTATTTTGCTCATGAAAATGTGTGATAGTAGTGTTTCATTCACTTATGATCTTATGTTAGGAATGACAGTTAGTAGCCTAAACATCTGTAATCAGCATCTGTGTGTTGGCAGCATGATTAATTTCCTGCAAAAATGTACAATTATAATAATGTTTGTGTAAGTACATTCCTTTATAGTCTTGAGGTTTCTCCATAATGAACTGAATTGCAACTTTCTAAAATGGGTACTTTGGAGTTGTGTCAGAGGTTAAAATGCAAGAAATCAGAAACAGGAACCCAACCTACCTTGAACCTGCCCACTTCCTGTTCAACGGAGACCATACCGGGGACAAGTGATCAACCCACTGACGGAAAATTATTTTATAGATTTTAATATTATTATGAAACCGTGGAGGTGGGAGGACATGGTTGGCTGGACTGCTAGCGTGAGGATCAGATTAATGTCAATCTCCATTCTGGCTGAGATAGGTTCGGGACTTGCCTCCATGTCATACCACACCTCCCACCAGCCCCCGTTAAAATCGTAGCACTTTGCTGTGGTTTGGTGAATAATTTCCAAGGATCTTTCTTCAGGCAGGAAATTCAAGAAGAAGAAGAATGAGGCTTTATTTTAATAGTCATTGTATTTCTTATCACAAGTGGCTAGGTTTCTAAGTGACTCTGAAAAAGGTTCGTACAGACTCGAAACATCAACTCTGTTTCTCTTTCCACAGATGCTGTCAAACCTGCCCAGTTTTTCCGGCATTTTCTGTGTTTGTTTCAGATTTCCAGCATACGCGGTATTTTGCTTTTAAGCTACCAAGCAAATCCACACCCCATGATCTGTTTGCATTTGCCCCTCCCTGACCACCATTGCAACTCCAATCACCAACAACTTCCCTCAAACACCAGTGAATTAAATGTAACATGGGGATATAAGAATATTTGCAATTCCTGTACTAATGATATTTCTTCTTAATACTGTAGAATTTGCTTTTGTATGTTACTGACATTAAAGCGAAGCTTTAGTCTGTAAGGTACAATATAGTGTACTGTTTGGCAAACTTCAAAAAGGGCTTGGAGATTTAATAATAACTTTTTCCTTTTAACTTTTTCTTACCATCTCTGTTTTCTCTCTCTAATCCAAAATTTCTTTCTTTATGTTTATTTTTCTTTCTGTACCTAATTTGGCATTGAATTCACCAACTCTAATTTACACTTCCACCTCAGTTGTCACATTGTAAATCCCACAATCCTTCAATCCGATTGGTTAATGAGAGACATAGTTGCTCATTCTGTTCGTTCACATTCTAAATGCCCTGTTTTCCTCCCTGCATCATTATCAGCAATTGAGTGAGAGAAGATGTTTTGAGCTGAAGAATTTAGGGGCAAGTCTGATGAGTGGGAGACATAGCAAGGTGCAGCAAAACCTGTCCCATGAAGAGCAGTGGGAATGAATAGCATGGTGTCTTAGAACATTGAATTTTACCTCATGTTCAAGTGTAGCCAGGGTAGATGGGATGACATTCTCCTCTCTTTGATGACTGTTAAGAGTTACAAAATTAAACATTTCTGGACAACTTCAATCCAGCTCCCAGTGGATATGAGCTTATGTTGCAAACCTACCTACACAATCCTCCCACAGTAACTAAAAACTTAATCAGACAATGAAGGTCTAGGTGCTCGTCAAGGCACCAAGGAGGTATGTATGTACGCATATGCATATATGTTAATATTGTTTATCTTAATACCTTTTATATTATCAATATATGTGTAATGCACACAGATGTATATGTTGTGTGTAATGTATATACACACAGACACATTTTCATGCATAATGTACCTCACTGGGGAGAATTTTCTCCCCGTTGGGGGGATTGTGCGGGAGGGGGGATGTGGGTGTGCGCGCAGCCATTCAGTGTCCCCAATCGGCTGGGTGCCGCCATTTTACCTGGGCAGGCCAGTTAAGGTCTGCCCAGCACGATGCACATCCGGAAGCGCTGAGCGGCCGAGAGGTGGTGGGGGGGGGCGGTGTTGGGGGGCAGTGTAGGGGGGTGTTGCCTGAGTTGGGGAGTGTGCTCTTTCGCGCATGTGCATGAAAGTACGCAGAAATCTCCCTGAGGCACAGAGGTACTTCAGGGAGATTAATTTCACTTATAAAACATGGATTAAAGGTAAAAACAAATTTAAGGACCTGTCTCCTCATGTGAAACTGTCACATGAGCTGGGACATGTCCACTAATTTTATTTAAAACTTTTAAAATACTTGAAAAATATTCATGAAACCTCATCCCGCCTGTGGATGAGGTTTCCTGAAAAATGCAAAGGCCGCCTGGGCTCTTCGCCTACCTGCCAACCTTAAGGTTGGACAGGCAGCATTGTTAAGAAGTTTAATTGTTTTTTAAATGACCTTAATAGGCCTTTGACAGTTCGGCCGGAGGCGGCTACTCACCCTTTGAACGCAATATCTAAATGACGCGCAGTGACATCGGGATGCACGCCCGATGTCACCATGTGTCATTTTACGCCTCAGCGAGCGGGCTCTGGCCCCACTCACCGAGCTGAAGATTCTGCCCATTATCACTGTCAGTATACAATCATCCCTTAGGAAAATGAAATGTATTTTGTGTTACTTTACTGCTAATCGAAAAATCGAAAAAGAGAAAGGATTTTTGTCAGAATTAATTAACGTCTCAAGGAACTTGAGTACACAGTAATTTCTTTTCTCTTCTGGACCTCATTACAAAGCCACAAAAAAAATGAGAGGAAACTGCCAAAGCATTCTTAGATCTATGAGGAATTGCCTAAATTAGTCACTGCATATTTCACACCCATAGGCATTGCTGTTAATATCTGTGCTATTCACATTCATACCTGATACCAAAGTGTACAGAGATAGCATCCTGTTACTTCTGTCTTCAAAATTAGGTTGATAACCAAGGTTACAGATGTCATCAGGTACCTGTGGATTTCATGTGCTCAGAATGCTGTTCCAATATCAGCTCTTACACTAACAATTTTAATTATTATAACTATGTGGATATGATTCCATTCCAGGAGCAGTGCAGAAAAATAGATCTGCTATTGCAATATGCAGCTTTAATGTGTCTGCAATGCTATAGATGTAGCAACAATTTATTTGCATCACCATTTGTGGCACAGTTCTGCACTCCGCTGGTAGGAGGGATAGATGTGGGTAAATCCAAAATTATGCAGCATATTAAACACCAGGAAAGCACTTAAGCACTTAGTTCTGTGTTCTATCCAGGACAGGCTTCTGCCCAGTGATAAACAGAATGTGCCTTGGTGTGAATGGAGTCAAGCTTTCCTGTAGTTATCACTCCTCCTTTCCAAAACAAAAATTAATTCACTCTGGGTAGGGCTTCTGAATAAAATCTGTGCGATATCTGTAATGTTAAAACCCCATTTTACTTTGCAGGGTCACCTCGAGTAGGGAACAGTGACTTACAGGGACGCTTGGCAAGGTGGAAAAATTGATTTTTGTCCAGTATTCATTCTAAATTCTAAAATATAATTTAAATTTCAAACACAGTAGAGAAATTGTAGAGGGGAAGCAAAATCATTAGTGAGGCTAAGACAGGGTATGAAAAGTAGATTAGCAGAGCACATAAGGGGAAACAGTAAAGGATTTTATAAGCATATAAAACTAAAGCAGCAGCTAAAGAAAGTGTTAGAGCAATTAAAGGTGAAGAAAGAGATTTTATGGAGGATGAAGTAATCTAATTGTACAACGTGCCAAAGTTTTCACATTAGATTATGGGAGTGGGAATGGAAGTATGAATGAAGAGGAGAAGATGAAACGACTAATAACCAAAGACAAGGAAGTAGTCCTGAGGATTTATACCCTAGTTTACTAAGGAAATCAGAAAGGAAATTTTGGAGAACCTGATCACAATCTTTAAAACTTGCTTTGTTATGGAGGTTGTGCCTGTGGACTGGAGAGTTGGCACTGTAACACAACTATTCAAAAAGGAAAAATGGATAAACTAGATAATTATAGACCTATAGCTAAACCTTAGCAATGGTAAGCTATACAGGGCACAATACAGAATAATGTTAGTACACACTCAGAAAGACGTGGGGCGGAATTTTACAGTGGCGGGATTTTACGGTCCAGCCAAAGTCAATAGACTTTTGAATGGCTCGCTGCATTTTACAGCCCCCGGCCCACCGTGACAGGACCTTAAAATTCCACCCACCAGCTAATAAAGGACAGCCGGCATAGATTTGTAAAAGGCAAATCATGTTTGACGATAATAAGATTCCTTGTAGAAAGAAACAGAATGCATTGGTAAAAGAAAGGAGATGGGTGCTTTATTTGTGGCTTTTCAAAACCTTTTGATAAGGTACCACAAGGCCTGCTGGTTAATAAAACTAATGCACATAGTAATGAAGATAATGGAGTAAAAAATTGTTCTGGCACATTCAAGGGCCATAAAGAGACAGTGTGTTGGGAGCCAGAACCCTCAGGCTGCAAGGTTTACTTATAATCAGACCTCCTCAGTATACTGCTGACAAGCTGTGGATGCTGGTTGGGTTGGCTGCTTCTCCATCAGTGATACTCAGGTATGTCCTAGGAGGGTGTTGGAGCTGGTACTGTGAAGGTTGGAGTGATTGGGAGGAAGGGAGAAGACTGGCGGGGGGGAGGTGGATAAGGGAGGCTATCTAGAATGGCCCGAGTAGGGGCCAGCACTGATACTTATAATTGCTGTGGAGCTGCAGATGTCAATCAGGTGTCAAGGGACAATTCATCAGTTCTTCAAAGGCAGTGGCCCTCAGGTCCTGAAAGACCCAAGGGAGGCAATCGAGCCAAATGAGGCATCAGGAGGAGGTGAAGTGAGGGCTGGCAATATGTTTGGGACTGCTGTGGAGATGGGAGGAGCGCTCCCTCTCTGCTTAGCTCCATATTCTGCTAAGTATTTTTAAGAAAACTCACCTTTTTGGCAAGAGCCTCCAGCAGTTCTTTAATTAGGTAATTAATTACTGATTAAGCTGCCTGCAGAATGCTTATCCTGAACTCAGGCAGTCTAGCATCAGCTACAATCAGGACAGGCAAATTTTGAGAAGGGAGCACAAAGCAGGCATTAAGTCCTCTATTTGCATATGCAAAGGGAGTAACATTTGTTCAGGATGCCAACACTGGAACCTTTACATATATGGCTGGCAGCATACTTCCAGTGTAGAGGGTATTTGTGGACATTGTCTGCCATATTCCATGGGCAGAATTTTCCCTCCATCGGTGGGGGTGGTGGGGGGGGGGTGATGTTCAGGAGAGTGCGTGCCTCTGATTGTCGCCCCCAATTGGGGGTGCACTGCCATTTTGCGTGGGCAGGCCAATTAAAGCCCGCCCAGCGTGATGTCCGCAAGGAAGCTCTATGCGCTCCCTGTGTGGGCAGGGGTGGGGGATTCCCTGGGCCGAGAGTTCACGTGCAGGGAGATCGGCTCCATAATAAAAAATCTTAAAAACAGAGGAAAAAAATATTCCCTGACATGTTCCCTCATGTGACACGGTCACATGAGTTGGGATGTGTCCATCATTTTTAAATACAGTTCTATTAAATTTTTAAAAACCTACATGAAACCTCATCCTGCCTGTAGATGAGGTTTCATGCTTTTTCCAATGCCTGCCAGGGTTCCCGGCCTGCCCGCTAACCTTGAGGTTGGACGGGCAGGTCTACTAATTACTTTAAATTACTTTGTCAATGGCCTCCATTGGCCATTTGTCAGGTCGGCGGGTGCACAGCTGATTTGGGTGAGCCCCCCCGCTCACCTGAAAATTGAAATGAGGTGGGTGCCCAACGTCATGCCACCTCATTTTACTCATCGGCGAGCGGGCCCCGCCCCCTGCTTGCCAACCAGGAAATCCTGGCCCAAGATTTTACACCCATTTTATGCCTGTAACAAATTTCTAATCCAATTTGGATAAAATGTTGATTGAAGAAGACAGAAGACTGAATAGTAAATAGTGGACTTTTTTTCAAACTGGGGGGATAAAAACAGGATGTTCCTAAGGGTCAGTGTTAGGACCATTGCCCTTCTCAATAGGCATCTATGGATTGATTTCAGGATAGGGGCACAATATCAAAATCTGAAGATGACACAAATATATTAAGCATGATGGACTGGCAAATGGATTATCTGAGGTTTCAGGAGGATATTGACAGTGTAGTAGATTAGGCAGATAGGTGTCAGATAAAATCTAATGCGACAAAATACAGCTTAGGAAGACCAAAATGAAAAATATACTGGTAAATCTCTAAAGGATTAGTTGGGAGTCTTAAGGATTCAGATGCACATATCTTTAAAAGTCGGAGGTTGAGGATAAAACTGTTTAGAAAGCATCTTAATCGTAGGTTTTAAAAATGAGGCATTGAGTGCAGAAGAAGGAGGTACTGCTAAATTAATACAGATCATTGTTTAGACTGTTATATTGTGTCAAGTTTTGATGCTCTGCTTAAGGAAAGGCATCAAGACAATGGGGAGATTGAAAAAGAACTACGCAAACATGATTGCATGGATGAAAATCTGATCAGGAGATTTGTAGTTATAGAGTTGTTCAAATTATGAGTGGTTTTGATGAGGTAAATAAAGGAAAATTGTTTCCACTGATTTGTGAGTCAGCACAGATTTAATATTACCACCAAAAACACACAGGGAAATATTATGACAACATTGGGCCACAGGAATTGGACCTAGAGTAATAGTTTTAAAAAATCCATAATAGCTTCTAAAAACCAAAGTAGATAAATATTTGAAAAATGAAAATTTAATTGGGTATAGGAAATAGGAATAATTGGGTAGCTCTTTCAGAGCGTCGGTACAAACATATTAACCTAGTGGCCTCCTTCTGTGCTTCAAATTTCTATAGTTATCTTATTCCTGCTCTGCCAGCCTAACCTTGTCATTAATGCATTGGAAATTCTATTTACAAAGGCAAACTGGCTACACTTCAGGCAAAATTTTACACCATTGAGTGGGGGTGACTCTGAGCAAATTCCTGGCTATATTTTCTATAAGTGGTGTGGAGATATTCCCTGTGAAGTAACCAAACAAGATTAATCCACACTGTAATTATCAGGCCTAGAATTGTCTTTCTGCTTTTCGGACACAGAAAAAAGTGTGAGAGTGTTTTTATATCCTTTCTTGGAATGTGGGCATCACTGTCAAGGCCAGTATTTATTGCCCATCCCTAACTGTCCTTAGCTGAGTGCCATTTCAGAGGGCAGTTGAGAGTCAACTACGTTACTGTGAGTCTGGAGTTACATTTGGCCAGACTGGGTCAGAACAGCAGACTCCCTTCCCTCAAGAGTATTAGGCAAGGATTTTCTGGTCCTGTCGTAGTGAAACCCACCGCAGGAGATTTGGCAGCCCATTCAAAAGCCCATTGACTCTTGGCAGGACCAGACGATCCTAACAGTGGGTGGAGCTGGAAAATCCCACCCTTAGTTTTTACAACAATCCGCCAGGCCCATGGTCACCATTACTGCTACCAGATTTTTATTCCAGATTTATTTTAATCACAGTAACCGAATTTGAATTCCTCTGCTGTCAATGTGAAATTTTAACTCATTTCCAGAACATTTTTCCAAGATCTTAGATTACTAGCCCAGTAACATAAAAACTGTGCCACTGTGCCATAATGCAGTAGTTTACACTGACGACCATCATTGTACATTTGTTATACATACTCCCTCCCTCAGGTTTAAGCCTTGAGCTTTCTCAGCAATGGAAATGAGCCATTTCTCAAAAACACACACAGATGCATTGGGTGTACTGGCTTTTTTATGTTTAATTATCACAAATGTAAATCTTTAATACTTAATGCTCTAATTCATAATATTTAATAATTTACTTGACAACTCTAATAAGAGCTTTTTAATATTTTATGAGAGTGAAACCACTTCATCTTACTACACCAACTATTTAACACGTTTAATTATTTAATGAGTTGTTAATAAAAAAACAAATTTATAACATCTAAATAGATTTATCTTCAAATCTTCAACTGGATACATTCTCCGATGATTTTCTTTTCACATTATTTTGTTAAATAATCTTCAGATCTTGAAAGGATCAAAAGAAAACTGAACAAGGCAGAGTTTGTGACCAGGCAATAGTGAGGGAATATGTACTTAGATGAACTGCCTAATTTGCAGAGCCAGCTTTATTCATATAGTATAAGTGAGCTTCCAGCCTATCTATGGGCTAATGTCAAACAATCATCAGGGGATTGGTGGGGTAGGAGATGGTGATGGTTGGAGAGGTAGGGGAGGGCAAAATTGTTTAAGCTGCTTCTAAGGAAGTAGTGATCATTACCTTTATAATGATGTGGTCCCTATAGATAAGGGACTAATTATACAGGTGAAAATATTGTTCACATTTACAAAAGCTGTAAGGTTTTGAATTTATATTTTTAAATTGCAAATGTTGCTTAAGTAAAAAACAAAATCCAGGCAAATCCCAATGCCTGGCATAGAAAAGGAGAGGCAATGTGGATAGTGCTGGAAAGGTGATCATGAGGGAGGGAGCGATTGAGAGGTTGGGGGTGGTTGACCCTATTTCCTAGTCCAGGTTATCCTTTGCAGAGGGCAGCATTATAATACACCTAGAAAGCAGCAGGGCAAGAGGATTGAAGGCATAGCTGATCAATTTTACCAACGCCAGTGCCAGTCTTATGGTGGATGTTAGCTGCAACTGTTCTCACAGCAGATAGTATGGCTGTTTATCTAGCTGTCTGGAGCCAGTTGCAAATGGCATTGGTCTAGTAGATGCCTCTCTGCTTGTAAATGTGGCTAGGTGGCCATGGGTAGACTTGGAAAATCTACATTTGGGCAGCCTGGCTTGTCTGCCATCCTTTTGTTACTTCTTTTCTTCCTCCAAAAAAATAAAACTTAAGGTTATACAGATGTCATTGAGAAAGCCATTGGTCTAAAATATTGGGCATACCAAAAAAAAGTCATGCCATCATGCTCTCTGGCAAACTGCTGTCAATTAACATTGCTACAGCAACTAGTTTCCTCTCTTCCTGTGCCTATTTTCCTTCTGTACTGATTTTGTCTGCACTGGAGTGCTGCTTTGGGCTGCAGTAGAGTGACGAGTGCTTAAGTTGAAGTTTGATGACTGAGGGAGTTTGGTGAGGAAGGAACAAGGTGATCCTTTGAGTACTGTGATTATGGTCTGGTAAGTATTTCCTACTTTTATCGCTTATAATTTTTAAAGTCTTATTTTGTGGTTCATCACTTGTAAGGGCTATATTCTGTAACAATGAGGAGCAGGGAAGAATGCCTTGAGAGTAATTGATATTATTTGATATTAAGTATCTTCCAAAAGGTTTCATTTAATCTAAAGGGGTAATTCATGGCAGGAGAGCTCAAAGCTGTGGTGTGCTCCTCCTGTTGTATGTGGGAAGCCGGGAACATTTCCAGTGCATGTGTGCGGGAACTCCAACTGTAGCTCCTGGAAGCCCGGGCTTTGGAGCTGGAGCAGCGGTTGGGGTCACTGTGGATCATCCGCGAGGCAGAGAGTATCGTGGATAGCATGTATAGAGATGTGGTCACACCGCAGGCTAAGAGTCCACAGGCAGGAAGGGAAGAGGTGACCACCTGGCAGGGCAAGAGGACTAGGCAGGCAGTGCAGGAATCTCCTGTGGCTGTTTGCCTGCAAAACAGATATACTGCTTTGGATACTGTTGAGGGGAAAGGCCTCTCAGGGGAAAGTAGCAACAGCCAAATGCATTGCACTGCAGTTGGCTCTGCTGCACAGGGGAGGAGTAAAAAGTATGGGAATGCAATAGTTATAGGGGATTCAATTGTAAGGGGGGTAGATAGGTGTTCCTGTGGCCGCAAACAAGACTCCAGGATGGTATGTTGCCTCCCTGGTGCTAGGGTCAAGGATTTCTCAGAGCGGCTATATGACATTATGAAGGGGGAGATGAACAGCCAGTGGTCGTGGTACACATTGGTACAAACGACATAGGTAAAAAAAAGGATGAGGTCCTAAAAGCAGAATATAGCGAGTTAGGAAGTAAATTGAAAAATAGGACCTTAAAGCTAGTGATCTCAGGATTACTACCAGTGGCCAGATGCTAGTCAGAGTAGAAATAGCAAAATATATCGGATGAATACTTGGCTGAAGAGGTGGTGTGAGGGGGAGGGTTTCAGATTCCTGGGACATTGGGACCGGTTCTGGGGGAGGTAGGACCAGTACAAACTGGGTGGGTTACACCTGGGCAGGACCAGGACTGATGTCCCTGGGGAATATTTCCTAGAGTGGTTGGGGAGGGTTTAAAATGGCAGGGGGATGGGAACCTATGCAAGGAGTCAGAGGAGAGGGAATCAAGGACAAGAACAAAAGACAGAAAGGGAAATAAGAAAGGTGATAGGGAGAGAAATCAAGGGCAAGAATCAAACAGGGCCTCAGTGAAAAATAGTGAGAACGGGACAAGTAATGTTAAAAACACAAGCCTTAAGGCTTTGTGCCTTAACGCGAGGAGCATTTGCAATAAAGCGGATGAATTAAGGCTTTGTGCTTTAACGTGAGGAGCATTCACAATAAAGCGGATGAATTAACCGCACCAATAGATGTAAACAGATATGATATACTCAGGATTATGGAGACATGGCTGCAGGGTGACCAGGGATGGGAACTGAACATCCAGGGGTATTCAGTATTTAGGAAGGTTAGACAAAAAGGAAAAGGCGGTGGAGTTGCATTGCTGGTTAAAGAGGAAATTATCGCAATATAGAGGAAAGATATTAGCTCTGACAATGTGGAATCTGTATGGGTAGAGGTGAGAAACACTAAGGGGCAAAAAATATTAGTGGGGGTTCTATATAGACCTCAAACTGTAGTGGTGATGTTGGGAATGGCATTAAACAGGAAATTAGAGACTTATGCAATAAAGGAACATTTGCAATTATGGGTGATTTTAATCTGCATATAGATTGGGCAAATCAAATTAGTAACAATACCATAGAGGAGGAATTCCTGGAGTGTATACGGGATGGTTTTCTGGATCAATACGTTGAGGAACCAACTAGAGAACAGGCCATCCTAGACTGGGTATTGTGTAATGAGAAAGGAATAATTGGCAATCTAGTTGCGCTTGGGATGAGCGACTATAGTATGATAGAATTCTTCATCAAGATGTAATTGATTCTGAGACTAGGGTCCTGAATCTTAATAAAGGAAACTACGATAGTATGAGGCATGAGTTGGCTATGATGGATTGGGAAATGTTACTTAAAGGGATAATGGTGGATAGGCAATGGCAAACACTCAAAGAGCACAAGGGTGAACTGCAACAATTGTTTATTCCTGTTTGGCCCAAAAGTAAAACAGAAAAGGTGGCCAAACCATGGCTTACAAGGGAAATTAGAGATAGTATTAGATCCAAGGAAGAGGCATACAAATTGGCTAGAAAAAGCAACAGACCTGAGGATTGGGAGCAGTTTCGAGTTCAGCAAAGGAGGACCAAGGGATTGATTAAGAAGGAGAAAATAGAGTACGAGAGTAAGCTTGTGGGGAACATAAAAACTGACTGTAAAAGTTTCTATAGGTATGTGAAGAGAAAAAGATTGGTGGAGACAAATGTAGATCCCTTACAGTCAGAAACAGGGGAATTTACATTTAGAAACAAAGAAATAGCTGACCTACTAAATACATACTTTGGTTTGTCTTCACAAAAGAGGACACTAATAACATACCAGAAATGTTGGGGAACACAGGGTTTAGTGAGAGGGAGGAACTAAAAGAAATCAGTATTAGTTGGGAAATGGTGTCGGGAAAATTGATGGGATTGAAGGCTGATAAATCCCCGGGGCCTGATAATCTACATCCCAGAGTACTTAAGGAAGTGGCCCTAGAACTAATGGATGCATTGGTGGTCATCTTCTGAGATTCTATATAATCTGAACAGTTCCCACAGATTGGAGGGTAGCTAATATAACCCCACTATTTAAAAAGGGAGTTAGAGAGAAACCAGGGAATTATAGACTAGTCAGCCTGACATCAGTAGTGGGGAAAACTCTACAGTCCATTATAAAAGATTTAATAGCTGAGCACTTGGAATACAGTGGCAGAAACAGACAGAGTCAGCATGGATTTATGAAAGGGAAATCGTGCTTGGCAAATCTACTGGAATTTTTTGATGATGTAACTAATAGAGTCGATGAGGGGGAGCCAGTGGTTGTGGTTTATTTGGACTTTCAGGAGGCTTTTGACAAAGTCCCACATAAGAGATTGACATGTAAAATTAAAGCACATGGGATTGGTGGTAATGTATTGAGATGGATAGAAAAGTGGTTGGCAGGCAGGAAACAAAGGGCTGAATTTTGCTGTTCGCAAGCTCGCTGATGTGCAAAACGACACGGGATGGCACTGGGGGGAATCCCCGACATCATCCCACCCCATTTAAGTTTTCAGGAAGGTGGGGGCACAGCCAAATCAGCTGCGAGCCTGCTGACCTGTCAATGGCCAATTGAGGCCATTGACAGGATCATTAAAACAATTAAAGGACCTGCCCGTCCAACCTTAAGGTTAGCGGGCAGGCCAGGAGCCCCGGCGGGGAATAGAAAAAACATGAAACCTCATCCACTGGTGGGATGAGGTTTCATGCAGGGATTTGAAAAGTGTAATAAAGTTTTTGTGAAATTTATTAACATGTCCCATCTCATGTGACATTGTCACATGAGGGGGGACATGTTAAGGATTTTTTTTTCTACTTTTAATGTTTGTACAACTTTCAGCGATCTCCCTGAGGCAGCACTTAGCCTCAGGGAGATGTGCGCTCTTTCATGCGCATGCGCAAAAGAGCACACCCTCGAATTTAGGGAATCCCCCCACCCACACAGGAAGCGCATAGTGCTTCCCGCCGGACATCATGCTGGGTGGGCCTTAATTGACCCGCCCACTTAAAATGGTGATGGGGTCCACTTCTCCAGCGGGGATTGGCTTCCCACCTGCCGGAGATTGGGTCAGGCCCGCCCGCTCAAGAGGCAGAAAATTCTGCCCAAAAAGTAGGAATAAATGGGTTTTTTCTGAATGGCAAGCAGTGACTAGTGGGGTACCGCAGGGATCGGTGCTGGGACCCCAGATATTCACAATATATATTAATGATTTAGATGAGGGAACTAAATGTAATATCTCCATACTTGCAGATGACACAAAGCTGGGTGGGAGAGTGAGCTGTGAGGAGGATGCAGAGATGCTTCAGTGTGATTTGGACAAGCTGAGCGAGTGGGAAAATGCATGGCAGATGCAGTATAATGTGGATAAATGTGAGGTTATCCACTTCAGTAGCAAAAACAGAAAGGCAGATTATTATCTGAATGGCTATAAGTTGAGAGAGGGAAATGTGCAATGAGACCTGGCTGTCCTTGTACACCAGTCGCTAAAGGTAAGCATTCAGGTGCAGCAGGCGGTAAAGAAGGCTCATGTTATGTTGGCCTTCATAGCGAGAGAATTCAAGTACAGGAGCAGGGATATCTTGCTGCAATTATACAGGCCCTTGATGAGACCACACCTGGGAAAATTTTGTTTTGCAGTTTTGATCTCCTTATCTGAGGAAGGGTGTTCTTGCTATAGATGGAGTGCAGCGAAGGTTTACCAGACTGATTCCTGGGATGGCAGGACTGAAATATGAGGAAAGATTGAGTCGGTTAGGAATATATTCACTGGAGTTCAGAAAAATGAGGAGGGATCTCATAGAAACCTCCAAAATTCTAACAGGACTAGGCAGGGTAGATGCAGGAGGGATATTCCCGATGGTGGGGGAGTGCAGAACCAGGGGTCACAGCCTGAGTACGTGGAGTAGACCATTTAGGACTGAGATGAGGAGAAATTCCTTCACCCAGGGAGTGGTGAGCCTGTGGAATTCGCTATCACAGAAAGTAGTTGGGGTCAAAACATTGTATGTTTTCAAGAAGGAGTTAGATATAGCTCTTGGGGTGAAAGGGATCAAAGGATATGGGGTGAAAGCGGGAGCAGGCTTTGAGTTGGATGATCAGCCATGATCATAATGAATGGCAAAGCAGTCTTGACGGGCCGAATGGCCTACTCCTACTCCTATTTTCTATGTTTCTTTTACACGGGAGTTGCTGGGCCACCCTTAACTGTGACAATGATGATGAACTGACCTTGCAGAGTTCCATCTAACCTCCTGACAGACCCTGAGGAAACATGGGGCAATACGTATAATCAACAGGATTGATTAAGTTTGGTTAAGTTTTATTGCCTGTCGCTGTTTCATTTATTTATGCAAGTTAGGAGACTAAGGAAAAAAAACAGATTTGCACCTTAATAGTTAAATTTTAAATGGCTAACATAAAAACATAGGAATAAGAAAAAGGTAATTCAACCAATTCATTACCAATGTCGCATTCTAAAATTGGAACACAATTACTGTTTTACAGAAAAGCACACTTTTAGGGATATAATTGTAAAATTTCATTGCTGCTTTCATTTATGTATGAAACACACAGGCCTGGATTTTTCCCTCTCTGTCATTGTGTAAATGGTAGAAGAGATGGAAAATTGGAAGTCCCACCCCTGAACATGGCACCTACCATGTTTGCAGGGGTGGGAATGGGCCCAGGTTGGGATTGGGCATGTGCATTTCACGGAGGCAGCTGCCCATATAAATCAGCAGTTGCCTTCACTCATGACTAATTTTGATGACCCAGATTCGTGAAACACGATTTGTGCAGATTAGATCCGTTAGGAGCAGGTCTGAAGTTTGTGGAGTGCTTTGGGGAGAGGTGGGGTACCCTTTTAGGGAGGTAGGGTATCCCTTTGGATATTGCCCTGGGACACCTTTGGGGAAATCAGCTGCACTTTGGGGGAGGTCAGGTGCCCCTTGGGATTGTTAAATGCAGGCATGAAATTGTGTAAAAAGTGCATAAACTCATTAACTGTCATTGGAATTGTCAAAAGTGTCACAAAGAATTTTTAATGGCAACTGTGAAAATGTTGAGACATTGAAAATTCCTGCCCTTTGAATCTTTGACATTTTTTTTTAGTAAAAAAACTCATTGCTTGCTACTCCATGCTGTGTGTTGACATTAGCCTGAGGGTTGCAATTACTGGATTAATGCTGCATGACTGATTTCCCAACATCCCATTATCACAGCAGGATGCCTTCCATTTCATAGTTTGATTGACAGCTTCAAGTGGTTATAGGCTCTTTGAAGTGAGATTATGAATTCCAATGTTTGTTTTTATAAGGGATTAAGCACACCAACTAAATATTTTTTTTTATAAGAATGTAGTTGAAGGAATGTAAATGTAGTGAATGTCCTTATATGAACAAGAGTTGTTTTTAATGTCTGCACTAGACACTTCGAAATATTTTGCTTAATATCTGCATGGGCCCTGAGGTCTGCCCATCGTGGATACTGGGTAAGTTAGCATGGTAGGTGTAAGCAAGAAGGGTGATGGTCGGGAGGGGCTGGGCATCAGTTGGCATGAGTTGGAGCTAAGTTGGCATAAGGGTTATAAAGGCCATGGGGGTGGGTAGAAGGGCATGACATGGCATGGATTGGCATGGAAGGGGCATCAGGGTGGGTGTATGAGTGGGGTGAGAGGTTGTGAGGGCTGGGGGGGCTGTTTCTTGTTTCATTTATTTTGTAGTAATGTTGGACACAATTTTGGAGCACAGAGGCAGGCCTCCCACCCAGCCCACCTCCGTTCTGGAATCATTCAGTTGATTTGGTCTAAGTCGCATGTACTTCACTTTATCTATGTCTCAGATCTTGTGGGTTGGTTTACATTTTAGTGCAAATTTAATGGCTGGTCTTCTCAGCATTCATGAACCTCCGGAACAGGTTCACTGACAAATTCAACAGTCAGCCTGTGGAGTCAGATCCCGCACACCATATTACCAGAACAATAATGTCAAACGGGGAAATCAAAGTAGAACAACTGCAACTCTTACTTCCTTTGTTGGCTTAGTTCCAAGATGACAACCTAATGCAAACTAAGCAACAACAACAGCAACAACTTGTATTTATATAGCACATTTAACATCATAAATTGCCCCAAGGTACTTCACGGGGACATTATAAAATATAAAAGCAGCACCAGATGTTTTGAAAAATCATATATTTTAAGTCAGGTTCTAAATTATTACCTATAGGCATATCAGCAAATCTTAATTTGAATAGACAAGTACAATTTAGGCAGAAATTCGATATATAAAATGTTTCAACATTCTATTGTAAGAACACTGTGACAAATTTAGACTGGAAAAAGGGATCTCTGAAACAAAAACAGAAAATGCTGGAAAAACTCAGCAGGTCTAGCAGCATCTGTGGAGCAAGAAACTGAGTTAAAGTTTCGAGTCTGCATGACCTAATGTCTTACGGACTCGAAACGTTAACTCTGTTTCTCTCTCCACAGGTGCTGTTAGACCTGCTGAGATTTTCCAGCATTCTCTGTTTTCGTTTCAGATTTCCAGCATCCGCAGCATTTTGCTTTTATATAAGGGATCTCTGTCCCTTTTCCCTCCGCTTTACATCCAGATGCTGGATGTTCCCCAGATGCGGAGCAGAGGAAAATCAACCTTGAAACATATACAGTAATGACCATTATCAACAATCCTGACAGAAAGTTCACAAATCATTGGCTACCATAGGTTCTTTTTCCCGTAAATTGTTTTTCTCATTTATATTGGGTTTTTAGTTAATACAGGAGTAGATACTTGATATGTGGGTAAGTACAGTAACTGGTTGCAGAGAGTGGGCACCGTATTGCTTTGCCCCTAAGTATAACTAAGTGGATATCACAGGGGCATCTGTTACTATTGAAGCAGAAAAGCAGAATGTCAGGTGAAATGGACTCATCAGAAGTGAAATTGTTATCCTGGCGAACTGGATACAAAAGGGGGTATTTAATACAGGCAACAGCCATCTCCCCAGCCAGCTGGAGAGTTGGCAAGGGCCCCTCGTTGCTTCCTTTGAGGAAGGCTCACGAGTATTGAGTGCTTCTCAGGCACTTATGTGCTTCGCAGTGGGTTTTCCCCCACCCCCTAAGAGCTTCCAGCTAATCAGGCAGCGTGAATAGGAGTGGTTACAGCTGCCAGCAATGCACCCATGGGATTACCAAGGGACCCAGACTACAGTTGAGTGAAGGAGTGATAGGGGTCACGGAATGGGGGTTGCAGTAAAGAGAGGACCGAAGGCAGCAGCAAGGGCTGGGCATTGGTGTTTAGTAACAACCATCCCCCCACCCCAACCCCCACCCCGCTTCCCAATGCTGGGTCCCCTCGATCAGACATTAAGTGCTTGACAATAAGGAAACCCACCTCCTTACAGGAGCCTGCAAGCAAATACAACAGGGTTTGCTTTTCAAGCTCCCAGCACGGTGACTGCCCCAACCTGCCACGGGCGGGATGAGGTTTCCTAAAGCAAATAAAAATAACATAAAAATTTCACACTTGAATTAAAAACATGTCCCCGATCATGTGACAGAGTCACATGAGGGGACATGTTTTATGGCATTTTTATTTTATTCGTTAAGGTTTTTCAAAGAGTGCTTCATCTGCTTCGTGCGCATGCGTGAAGTTTCCGCTAGGCCCGCTTGGCCTCCTTCCCCTGCCCACACAGGCAGTGCTGAGCGCTGCTGTTCGCGTTCCACGTTGGGTGGGCCTTAATTGACCCCCATCCGCACCCACCGAGCACCATGGGCAAAATCCTGCCCGCTGTTTGTTATGAGAAACCTGTCTGGAAAATCAAGTTCATAACTACTGGCAATGAGGATGGGACTCGCAGGCCTTACAGGGTGTACCAAATGGCGCCGTTTTCCAGTTGGGGCAGGAACACACCGGCAGCATTGGCACAAAAATCAGGAGTCAGCTGCGAAGTTGGAGACAGTCCCTGCTGCTCGAAAATCTAAAACAAATATACAGCAGACAGCTCAGCAGCAAATCTGAAAATGAATTGTTACTGATGTGGAAGTAACCATATCCTTGAAACTTGCTGTTTGAAAAGAAGTGGTGTGCCATTATTGTCATAAGAGAGGGCACGTACTGAAGCATTGTAAAGCAAGATTGAGACAGACTCCCAGGCAGCAAACTAAACTGATAGAAATACAAAGTGTGGAAGAACCAGAAACCACTAATTCCAATGTTTATTCTCTATTTAATGTGAAAGTTGGGCAAACAGAGCTAATCACAGTTACTTTGCAGGTCAATGGAAAACCTTTGATTATGGAAATGGATACTGGTGCATCAACCACTGTAGTGGGGGAGTACACATTCAAATATTTATACAAGAGATAGAGGTAGAGGTAGAACCAAATAAACCCACAAAGCTTAGTTTTTTTTCAGCTCAGATAGGGCAAGAGTAAACACTGTAAAGAGTAAATATTGCTTATCATAATGCCTGAAACCCACTTTCTGGTTTCCATCTTGCAGGGAAAAGAAGTTTGTTTCAGTGCTGCAATGCTTCCTATTATGACTGAGAACAAAATTCAGTCCCATATGTATAAACCAATGTTTGGCCCTTTGTAATAGTACAGCAACATTTTATACTAGCGGAACAGCATTCACATTAAGATCAAATAAAGTAACACTAAAGCTAATACAAAGCCAGGCCAGACCACTTTGTGGGCCATATTTTTGGTAACTTGTTACATAGTTTAAATGCAATTAAATTCACTGAGCACCACCATTGTGTTTAACAATGAGCACAGCTGATGTTTATCTTTTATTAATGTAACAACATACAAAAAGATTTCTATTTGTAATCTGTTTGGTAGTTACCTTTGTAGTGTAAGAAAGTACTTTGAAATCTCCAATAAGTCAAAGTTTTGCTTTACCTTCGCTGCAGTTTGAATTCTCTGAAAATTAGCTTTTAGGTTTTCTATGTACCCAACTCTCAATTTACCAAATGCTACACCTCACTGAAATATTGAAACCATTATCAACTTTGGGTACGAGCATATTGATGCATGAATAAGGCTGATAAGGTATTTAGTAGTGAGTTCTTTCAGGCCTTATTATAAAAGAGACACACATTTCTACTGAAGGAAATAGGAAATAAATCCCCATCCTGTAGTAACGTGAGTATAGTACTAGCGATGTGCAAAGCACTCTGCAGGTAGCAAGAATCAATATTTTTCTTATCAAAATAACCTTATTTCTGCTGTTGTTAAACCCAAGCATATGCTCACACAGATACATTTAAATGAGTTCTTTGCGATTCTACAGCCCAGCAGGAGTTGTCAGGACATGTTACCACAGTTAGATTTTAATGAATTAGAGGAATTAGGTTACAGTGCAATGAAGCAGATCTGGCTGTGTCTGTGTCAGCCTAATTATTTATCCTCTAGTAACTCTCATATCAGCATCTGATTTAAAAATAAATTCCTTTTTCATCGCCATCCCCAACACTTTCTAATACTCGGCTGTGCCTAGTGCTAGTTATCCTGCCAGGTGTAAAGTGTCTTAATAATTTAAACATTTGGAGTGAAACTGTAAATAAAACTTAACAGTGTGACAAAACTGTACATGACTGATCTGGTTGCAATGAATTTTCTATGAGCAATCAATTAGGAAAGCAAAGCACCTTTCTAATTGACAAGCTGAGGGAAAGCAACTACTGCAGTTTTATGTGTGAGAGTTGCATTGTGTGCAATGTTTCCTTATCAGAAGTCAGGGATTATTGGTGCATTTACACCAGGGAACAAGGTGAAATCAGAAGGGTCGGATCATGATTCATTGAATCATAGAATGACACAGCACAGAAGGAGACCATTTGATCCATCATGCCTGTGGCAGCTCTTTGAAAGAGCTAGCCAATTAGTCCCACTACACCCATAGCCCTGAAAAATTTCCTCTTTAGTACATTTATCCAATTCCTCTTCCCCCACCCCACCTCCCACCATTTTTTAATATTTATGAGTCTCTTTTTATACAGAAGTATGTAAAATTCTAGATATGCATTTGCATTGCGGATTCCACTAATGCATTGCGCATTAGTGTTTTGCGTTAGAACATAATCCTGGAATCAATTTGCAGGAAGCATTTACACTTTGCTGACTAGATTATTTTTGGACTTTGTGAATTCACACATGCTTGAGGTGTACTTTTAACTCTTCCCTTAGGGAACACATTCTATGAAGGATATAGAATATTCTATATTTAGTTACAAATAGAGGTTGAAGTTACTTCCAAACCAACCTTGAGTTGGTATTGTAACTATAACAAACTGCAAGTTCCAAACTGCTATCAACCAGGCCCCACCTCTCAAATTGGTCTCGAGTCAAGTTAATTTGGGTATGCTTGAATTAACGCCAGTATGATATGGCAGTGGATTTGACATTGAAAATATTTATTTTCCTCAGCTTTACACGTCTCCTCCTCCATGCACCTATGGGGTTGTCACTTCCTGTTGGCACCTTAAGTGAACGATAAAGTTAAATCCTACACAGCATGAACAAAAGATGCAGGGAAACAATTATGTTTCTTAATGACTGCTTGGAGCAAAAATACCAGGGGTTTGTTAACATTTTAATGGCCAATCACAGCAGTATTATTGCCTCAACAGTCAGCAAGTACTATGTAGATTCTCTCTTGTAATAAACATGTATCCAATGTTACATTTGTCTCCATTCAACTCCACTCAAACTTAAGTTATTTTAAATCCTGAAATAAAATATGATAAACTGCGATTAGATTTAAAAGGAATGGTAATTCAGTAGTAGATTTATCAAGTAGCCTTTAACTGTATTTGAAAATACCAGGGGGAGAATTTTCCCCATAACGGGTGGGTTGTGCCGGGGCGGGCACGGAGCTGATTGGTGCCCCCGATCAGGTTCACGCCACCATCTTACGTGGGCAGGCCAATTAAGGCCTGCCCAGTGTGACATGCACACGCACCCGGAAGCACTGTGTGCTCCCTGTGTGGGCCGGTGGGGGTGGGGAGGGTGGGGGGGTGCAGGGAAGTGTGTTCCCTGAGTCGGGAGTGCACTCTTTCACAGAGCTGCCTCACGGAGATAAGATTTAAGTTGGAAAACTTTTAAGAAAGAAAAAAAATTGAACACATGTCCCCACGTGTGACAGTGTCACATGAGCTGGGACATGTCAATGAACTTTAATGAAAAACTTTATTTCATTGATAAACCCTTCATGAAACTTCATCCCGCCCGTGGATGAGGTTCCATGAAAAATGCGAAGGCCGCCTGGGCTCTTCGCCTGCCCGCCAACCTTAAGGTAGGACGAGCACCTCAGTTTATTCGTTTAATTAACATTTAAATGGCCTTAATAGGCCTTTGACAGTTCGGCAGGCACGCAGCCATATCGGCCGCGGGCCTGCCGAACTGAAAATCTAAATGTCACATGGTGACGTCGGGATGCCCGCCTGACATCACCACACATTATTTTACGCCTCGGTGAGTGGGCCCCACCCCCACTCGCCAAGCCGAAGATTCAGTGAGTCTGACACACAATTATATTTCATGAGTCAAATAATTACGCACAAGTCATTTTTTGTCTACCGTTGCCTTCTTACCAGAACTTAATCTTTGCACCATTTGCTGTTTTGCCACATCCTGGCAGTATCTGCACCCCTTCAGTTCATAAAAATCTACCTTTCACCTAGATGGCAAAAAATATTCTTCATATCTCTGTCCTTTTTTAAACATAAATTGTCTGCAGTACTTGTCACTCACGCTTTAGAAGTCAGCTTATCTAGTTCCCAAAGAATACAATGCCCGAAGGAATATACCTGACCTCCCAAATGATTCTTCAATTTTTCCTGCAATGTTGCTGTAGGTGTTTTCTGTCTGCGTACTTCAGACTATTCATGCTCACTAGATTTGTCACCCCTGGTGCATGCATCAGCTGTGATATATTGCTTCAGGCCTCTTTAACAAACACTGCAGGTTTCCCCTCAGAGACACTTACAGCTTCTGCAGCCAATGTTCTTTGCTGCCCAAACAGAGGCCCTGGGCTTCCCTTATATGGTGCAGACCTCAAGGACCCCCACCTCAATACTCAATATATTTTAACACCAGTGATCCAAGAAATCCCAGTGAGTGCTAACACCTGCCTCTTCCAAAAGCATTCCTCCCATTCACCTCTTAAATCACAAGCATACTCACTATGAGAAAAGTTTTATTTATTTCTTCTTAAAGGGTAACAACCTGTGCTTCTCGATTTAGAGAACTCTAATTATATTTCAGCTTGAGTGAACCAAACTTTTTTTTTAATGTTAGTTGCTGGCCAGCTTTTGCCTATCCACAAGACAGCCTGCTACACAGACTTATACCATATGCGTCTGTATGTGTGACACATGAACAATGCATGGCATTCTATTGAGATCTGGTTTTGCTTTAAACCAGGACACCATTGTTAACAGAAACAGAGCAGCAACGTTATGGCTAAAATGTCCCATGAATAAAAGACCTAATGGCTTGAATTTTGCAGTCAGTGGCAAACAATTGGTGTTTACCATTCCTTGTACTTACACTTACCCAAACTTCCTGTGAGCTTTCACTTTGCAAGTTTCAGTAATTAAAGAACCCTCTTTAGTGGCTCTACAACCTGCGTGAAAAGGGAAAGCTATGGGGTGGTACCTGAACCAATCTGACTGAAGAATCCACTAAGACACACAGAGTACAAATTTTGATAGGGCCTGAAATTGGGTGCTAAGGTCCAGATATGGGATTACCCTGTGCTCGTTGCTCATTTAAATGATTGTAATATGCAGCTAGCATTAAGTGTGCTGTTGAGTGGCTGCAGGCTGAGCAGGGGGCAGAAAATCATGAGACACTAATACAACTAGCCTTCATTACTAAAAGCCAGCCTGCACCTCTTAAAGGGATTGTGGTGTCACAAAATTTGGACCAATACCTTTAGGACCAAGCACCAAGCTGCATTTTACCTGGAATAATAATGTTTAATTAAAGAACAAATAACCCCCATTATAAATAGCATGAATAAATATGTAAATTACAAATAAACCATTAAAGATTATTTCTTGAGTCCAGATTCAATGATTGACTTTATGCCTATTGTGTATAATTATTGGGTGGGGAAAGGGAGAACACATCTGCATTTTGAGTAAGGCTGACTGTAGTAATACTCTTCAAACATTAATTGTTAATTGAAAAATTAGAAGTCTCACTGAAAAACAGAATCTAATTAAAGGTAAATCAAATGAAATCTCTTCCAGTGCTGTGCCATCTAAGTTAAACAGATCCTGCTTGTCAATATTCATTGTTATTGTTCATTAACCTTCACCACACATGCACACACACAAACACACATCATACATATTGCTTTTAGCTGATACAAATACTGTATCATGGAAACTTTTGAAAGGCCTTTGTGAAATATGAGTGATACAACAATTTTGCATTTTGGTTATTAATTTGTTAATTTTTAATTTTCTGTGCTGAAAGACATTGGAATAGGCTGCAGAGATAGATGACTCATAAGAAATCTGTACATGGGACAAACAGCAACAGTGAGAGCAGCCAGCAGGGAGTCGGATCATGCGTAATTGGAGGACGATGATGCCACTTTCCAAAACAGTTCCTCTGACATGACTTCCTTCTTCCTTAACCGAGGTATTCCACCCATGGTGGTTGACAGGCCCCTCAACCGTGTCTGGTCCATCTCCCATGCATCAGCCCTCACACCTTCTTCTCCCTCCCAGAACCATGATAGGGTCCCCCTTGTCCTCACTTATCACCCCAACAGCCTCCGCATTCAAAGGATCATCCTCTGCCATTTCCGCCAACTCCAGCATGATGCCACCACCAAACACATCTTCCCTTCACCACCCCCCCGGCAGCATTCCGCAAGGATCATTCCCTCCGGCACACCCTGGTCCACTCCTCCATCACCCCCTACACCTCAACCCCCTTCCCACTGCATCTTCCCATGCAACTGCAGAAGATGCAATACCTGCCCCTTTACTCCCCACCTCCTCACCATCCAAGGGCCCAAACACTCCTTTCAAGTGAAGCAGCATTTCACTTGCACTTCCCTCAATTTAGGCTACTGCATTCGTTGCTCCCAATGCGGTCTCCTCTACATTGGAAAGATCAAACATAGACTGGGTGACCACTTTGTGGAACACCTTCGGTCTGTCCGCAAGCATGACCCAGACCTCCCTATCGCTTGCCATTTCAACACACCACCCTGCTCTCATGCCCACATGTCCATCCTTGGCCTGCTGCAATGTTCCAGTGAAACTCAACGCAAACTGGAGGAACAGCACCTCATCTTCCGACTAGGCACTTACAGCCTTTCGGGCTTAACACTGAGTTCAACAACTTCAGATCATGAACTCTCTCCTCCATCCCCACCCCCTTTCTGATCCCCCTTTTATCTATAACTTATAATTTAAAAAATTTATTTCCATCTATTGTTTTATCTCCACCTTTTAGCCTGTTTCGACCCCTTCCCCCACTAGGGCTATCTATCATTTGCTCGTCCAGCTTTCTACCCTTAATGTCGCCATTATCACATTCCTTAGCTAATATCACCACCGTCAACACCCCTTTGTCCTTTTGTCTATGACATCTTTGGCAATCTCTTCTTTGCCTCTACCTATCACTGGCCCCCTATCCAGCTTCACCTGTCCCACCCCCCTCAGCCAGCTTATATTTCACCTCATTTCTATATTTCCTTAGTTCTGATGAAGAGTCATACGGACTCAAAACGTTAACTGTATTCCTCTCCACAGATGCAGTCAGACCTGCTGAGTTTTTCCAGCTATTTTTGTTTTTGTTTATAATTGGGAGAGATGTTTGACAAAGGTGTTGTTTATCTTCAGTCCTCTTCAATGCAGTCCATGCTGAAGAAATGATTAAAGAAGAGTTTGAAGACACAGATAGAATCATAGGGGGAATTTTCTGCCCCTCCTCCCCCGACGCCTGTTTTCAGCAGGTTGTGGGGGGGGCGGGGGGGAACATGTAAAATAAGATGGGTAGCTAGCTCAATGTCTTCCCATCCACCCCGACCCATTTCCCAAAATACAGTGGGTGGGTAAAGTGCCCACTAGGCTCCCCACCCTTAGGCTTGCTGAGGTTCTTAACTGCCCAATTAAGTGGCAATTCAGGGTCTCATTATGAATGAGCTGAGCATGGATTTGGCAAAGGAAGAAGCTGGAGCCAGTCTGTCTTCAACATAGATTTATTCACAACACCCATTATAACATAAGTGCAGACTACTTTTTCTCTCCACACAGTTCCCTCTCCACCATAGGTGGAAACTTGCTCATATACATGTGCCTTAACTTCTCTTCAATTAGTATCAGCTGCGGTTAAATTATAACTAGACCATACACTCAATTATCACAGCATTTGCAATATTAGCAGCTTCCACCTCCACTGCCATAATAGGCTGGGGAGTGGTATGTGGACAAAAGTGGGAAGCTTGCTTTTCACCATCAGAGGTGAAAAAGCAAGAAGGAAGGGGGGTGGTGGCAGAATACTTCCTTCTAGTGGTGCCCTGTGAGGATTGGGGCTACCCTGTCTTTGTGCTTCACACCCGGCCTCTAAAACCCAACTTTCACCACACCCCATGCTGTGACTGCGATCCTTCCCCACCCAAAAGCCCCAGATTACCTCACTCTGGAGTCCAAGCTGTGTTCATTATGAGACCCATGGCATCCGCTACTGAGTTCTGAGGGGCTGAAGTTCCACTCTCAGCTTGTTAAGACCACCTGCAGCCTAATATCTCTGTGGGTTGACCTTTTTTATAGGTCAGTTTACGACTGACTTTTGTACTTGGGGGATGCGGGGCAAGCAATATTCCCCACCCCCACCACTGTAAAATTCAACCCAGAGAGCCATTTAGGGCACAGAAGGAGGCTATTCAGGCCAGCAAGTCCATGCTGGCTCCCAATGGAGCAATCCAACCTGTCCCATACCCCGCTCAGTCCTGGCACTAGGATTGGAGATGGAATGATAATCAGTTAGATTTCCAGATGACAAAGCACTTATAACAAGCACAGAAGAACCATAAGACGCAGGAGCAGAAGTAAGCTATGCAGCCCATCGAGTCTGCTCCGTCATTCAATGAGATTATGGCTGATCTGCTAATCTTCAACTCCACTTTCTTGCCTTTTCCCCATAGCCCTTGATTCCCTTGCTGATTAAAAATCTGTCTGTCTCAGCCTTGAATATACTTAACAACCCAGCCTCTATAGCCCTCTGTGGTAAAGAATTCTACAGATTGATTACCCCCTGAGAGAAGAAATTCCTTCTCATCTCTGTTTTAAATGGGTGCCCCTTACTCTGAGATTATGCCCTTTGGTCCTAGACTCTCCCACAAGGGGAAACAGCCTCTCAGCATCGACCCTGTCAAGCCCCTTAAGAATCTTATATGTTTCAATAAGGTTGCCTCTCCTACTCAACCTCTTCTCATAAGAAAATCCTCCCATACTTGAGATCAACCTAATGAACCTTCTCTGGACTGCCTCCAATGCCAGTACATCTTTCCTTAGATGAGCATGTGCTCTAATTAGTGCCTTGTATAGTTATAGCATGACTTTTCTATTTTTATACCCCTTTCCCTTTGAAATAAAGGCCAATATTCCATTTGCCTTCCCTATTACCTGCTGAACCTGTTTGCTACCTTTTTGGGATTCATGCATGAGGACTCCCAAATCCCTCTGTGCTGCAGTTTTCTTCAATCTTTCTCCATTTAACTAATAGTCAGCTCCCCTATCCTTCCTGCTAAAGTGCGTAAACTCACATTATATTCCATCTGCCAAGTTTTTGCCCACTCACTTAACCTGTCTATATATCTCTGTAGACTCTAAGTCATACTCACCACTTGCCTTCCCACCTATTTTTGTCTCATCCACAAACCTGACGATAGTACATTCATTTCCTTCATCCAAGTCATTAACATATATTGTAAATAATTGTGGTCCCAGCACTGATCCCTGTGGCACTCCACTAGTTACAGGTTGCCATCCTGAAAATGACGTTGGCCTCTCTCTTCCTTTTTATATACTTAAAGAAGCCCTTACTGTCCGTTTTTATATTATTTGCTAGTTTACCCTCATAGCTTATCCTCAAAGTTTATTTTCTCCCTCTTTATTTTTTTTGGTCATCTTCTGTTGATTTTTAAAACTTTCCCAATCCTCTCGCTTACTACTAATCTTTGCCACACAACAACCACACGCATGTGATTAATTAAAATAAAACTATGCAGAGAATCAAATAACAATTGATATACCTTCCTTTTGGATCCACGTCTGAACCAGGGGGAATAGAGATTGCTGTTCCATAAACTGTTAAGGGCCCCAAAGATTTGTGAACCTCATTGTGGCTCAATCTAATGGTTAATGGGATTTAGTTCTTTCATTCTTTAGTTTGTTGTTATGTGTCCAGGAGGTCAGATGCCATAAACTACAAAGCCCCCTGCTCTTTTATTTATCATAAAAGGGATCTGTTTGGGAGAAGTGGCATTAAATGCTGGTCAGATTCTAGGGCAGAATTTTACCCTTGATATGCTGGCTCGGCAGGGGTGGCCGGGAAGTCAACCGCTGCCCGCAATCGGCAGCGCGCTGTGATTTTATGCGAGCGGGTCAATTAAGGCCTGCCCAGCGTGAGGTGCAACCTTTGAATGAGCGAGAAGGGGCAGGTGAGGATGGGGCTTAATGTCTGCCGGGACCAATGGCGATCTGGCGGCCAATTCAAATATGGCTCCAGGACCCCCTGGAAGGCTGCCACTGAAGGACGGGGAAGAAGTGTGCATGGATGCCACAGTGGGTAGACACGGCAGGCGGGAGGGCAGGTTGGCGGGACAGTCGGCCCTGAGTTTTTCGGATAAGTGCTCTTCTGGAGGAGAGAAACACTTGTCCAAATGGACAGGAGGATGAGCCCCCCACCCCCCTGCACCTCACCAAAAAGTCCTGGGAGGAGGTGGCATCCAGGGTCAGCAGCCACGACCTGGTGAGGCGCACATGGGTCCAGTGCTGGAAGCGCTTTATCGATCTCCCGCAATCGGGAAGGGTGAGTAGGTGTTGGCATGGGTCACTTTGCAGAACATTAAAGAGCTGCCCATCCCCACCATGGACCTCAGAGATGTTACAGTGTGAGTGGCAAATGTCAATGAGGCAGGATCTGGCCAAGGGGGTGAGCCCTAGCTGCTTGGACTGAGTGGCTTGCGGCTCCAGGGTCATGAATCAGCTGATCCCTGCGAGGTGTTCCTCAGGCGGATTGGCCAGGCTGCAATGGCGCTGCAGGGAGAGAGTGGACTAACCAATGCTCCTCTATCCTTCCAGGAGAAAACATCCCATAACAATGCTGAGATGTCGCGGACTGGAGGGGGACTCCTACACCTCCCCATCCTCAGTAGATGTGAGCAAGAGGCCAAGGGGCTGGAGAGGCACCCTACACCTCAGTCAAGCAGCTGCGGTGAGGCCAGAGTGAGGCAAGAGCGCAGTGCACTGAGGTGAGAATGTGGCTTTTTGTAACCATTGCAGTGTACTCTGTACATTGATGTGAGCCTTGAACCTGGAATGCCCATTGCTAATGGAAAGCCGAGGGCACCATGATGCTGATTTCTGGCTCATCAGGGTGCCAGGCATGCACACTGACAGTCTAATGACTTAAACTAATGACATGTCTTTCTTCTCCCTTTTAGGCTCACCAGCAGCCCCTCGTTGTGAGGAGCCTGACGACCCACCCCTGACCCCTGAGGACCAGCAAGCTGAGCACACAGATGCATCAAACCCTTTCTGTGAAGCAGGCACCAGCACAGATATCAGCACCTTGGTGGGCATAAGATTGGCATCTAGTATCTCTATGCACATCGGTGAGGGCACTTCACACTCACCTGAGGTGTAGGTGGAGGCAGAGAGTGCCCAGGGCGCCAGCAGTCGAAGGACCAGGGACCAGGACAATGCTCAGTCGAAAGCTGATGATGGGCCTCTGGATCCCTGAGGCAGCAGCTGCTGGATGTCCAGCGGGAGGATCTGGCATAAGTCCATGAGGGAGTGCATGCCATGGTGTCCGTTGTGGAGGAGTCCATGCAGAGCATAAGCACTGCATTGATCCTCATGGCAGAGTGCAATGCCTCCTCCATGGAGAGAGTGGTGACTCAGGGGTTCCTGAGGATGCGCTCGGATCTGCAAGCCCTCACACTGGCAATGACCTCAGCTGGTCAGTGTCAGTGTGGGAGATGGATTGGACACCCAGTATCCCAGCTAGGTCCCGTCCATCAATGGTGAGCAGGGAGGTCCAAAGCGACCTGACATTGGCACATGAGCTGCCTATCGTCTCTGTGGGCTCCTCTCAGGGTGCTCTGGATGATGGTAGCAACTCCTCTTCCCCTCTGCCAGTGACCATGGCATCTGATGAAACTGCGGCAACTGGGGAGATGGCAGCCATGGCACAGGCTGCTCCCTCCCAGGCCAGGCTAGCACAGGCTCCATGCCAAGGTCATCAAGGCCAATAGGACACTAGAGTGAGCAGGCTGTCTCCAATGCCGGTGCCAGCAAGGAGGGAGCACATAGACGGAGCACTTGCAAGTAAAAACTTAAAACACCTTAACCACAACGCGGCCTGATCACGGGTGATATTTGTTTCCCCCTTTTCTCTGTTACTTTTTTTTTATGGTGTGTTGTAAAACACTGGTCAATGTTAATTTCTGCTATGTTTGTCACTCAGAAGTAAATAAGATTTTTTTTTTGTAACTGGCCTCTGGATGCTTCATTTGCTCTGTAGGTGCAGGGTAAGCCATAATGTTATGATGGACATGTGAACCCTTACGCTTTATTGCACTGGCACATAGTGCATGTTGTTGACTGAGGAACTGGCCCTGTCCGGGATCTAATATGGAGCCTGAAGCCCTGGCATGTGGTGGTGGTTCTTATTGGGTAGGCTAGCTGAAGACGTGTTGGGTCAAAGCTTCCTGGGTGTCGCTGCCTCCCTGGAGGTTACCCAGGTCTGCATCTATGCCCCCAGCATTCTCCTGACTGTACTCATCCTCAGACTCACAACTGGACTCATCGTCTGTTGCCTATGCAGCTGCGGCAAGATCTTCTTCCTCCACTATGTCCCCCCTTTCCAGTGCCAGGTAGTGCTTGCATGCTGTGCCCTACACAATCAGTGACACACGATCTAGGGGGTATTGCAGTGCACACCCTGAATGGTCCAGGCATCAGAAGCGCATCTTGAGATGGTCAATGGTTCTCTCTACCACTGCTCTTGTGGAGGCATGTCTTCTGTTGTTCTGTCATGAGCCACCCCCTGAAAGGATAGCCCTTGTCACCCAGCAGCCATCCAGCTGAGCTGGAGCACTAAAGAGCCTCGGCACCTGGGATTGTCTGAGTATGTAAGCATAATGGGAGTTGCCTAGGCACCTTGCACAGACTTGTGGAATCTGCATCCTGTGATCACACACTATCTGCACGTTCATAGAGTCGAAGCCTTTCCTGTTGATGAAGGTATCGGGCTTACCAGCCAGTGCCTTGATGGCCACATGTGTGCAGTCGTTTGCACCCTGGACACGGGGGATCCCGGCAATCACTGCAAAGCCTCTGGCTCACTCTGTCTGGCTGGCCTCGTCCGTATGGTAATGAATGCAAGTCAATGCACGCCTGAACAGAGCTTCTGTCACCAGTTTGACTCAATTGTGGACAGCTGATTGGGAGACTCCCAAGCATATCCCCCACTGAGGGGAAAGAGCCAGAGGCCACCATGTCCTTCAGAGCCATTGGCTTGGGATATTCACTCACACAGTCAGAGGTGATCTCAGGGTTGATCCTCTGACAGGTGGTGGTCACTATCTCTTGAGAGACAGAGTAACCTCCTTTGGTACTGCACCTCAGACATTTTGAGGTAGCTGCATCGCCACCTGTAATTCCTGGCAGCAGGATAATGGCATGTTCTGTGGCCCTCTCTGCCTTGGCCTTCCTGTTGGTCCTGTGCCCCTTGTGCCTGTGCCTCTCCTCCCACAGGTCGTTCCCCTGGAAGCTGAATAGGGACACCTGGCCTCTTCCTCATTCTGGCACTCCCTTCCTCCTCAGAGGAGGTACCTCCAGCAGAGACCACAATCCCCATTCCCAGGGTAAGGGAAGGCTGTCTGATACCTGGAAGGCCTCACACACTGTGAATCCTCTGGGGGTCTGGAAGACAGCACTAAGTCCTGAACTGAAGCCTCTAAAGGCTCTGAATGGAGCTCTGAAGCAAAATGAAGGTGTCCTGTTCACAAAAGCAAGCAGCAGCAAGGGATATCCAAAACTACTCGCTTTTCATTTTCTGAAGCCCGCTGACACCTCTGATCCTGCTCATGGATGAGGTTTTGCAAATTGTGGCCTGCCTGCCTGCCCGTTTTGCCCACATGATGGCCTGAAAATTGCATGGGCTACGTAAACTCGGAGTCAATTGGTCTCTCCAGGGTCTTAACTGGCCACATAATTAATGGCGGACATGCCTCCATCTTCATTGCGCGTCTGCCGAGTGAAATATCATGAGAGTGCTCATTGACGACGGGATGCTCGTCTGACATCAACACTCGGGGGTGATGGTGAGGAGAGGCCCAAACACTCCTTTCAAGTGAAGCAATATTTCACTTACACTTCCCTCAATTTAGTCTGCTGCATTCACTGCTCCCAATGCAGTTTCCTCTACAAACGCAGACTGGGTGACCACTTTGAAAAACACCTTCGGTCTGTCCACAAGCATGACCCAGACCTCCCTGTCGCCTGCCGTTTCAACACTCCACCCTGCCCTCATGCCCACATGTCTGTCCTTGGCTTTCTGCATTGTTCCAGTGAAGCACAACGCAAACTGGAGGAACAGCACCTCATCTTCTGACTAGGCACTTTACAGCTTTCCGGACTGAATATTGAATTCAACAATTTTAGATCATGAACTCTCTCCTCCATCCCCACCCCCTTTCCGATTACCGCCCCCCTTTTTTTCCAATAAATTGTATAGATTTTTCTTTTCCCATCTATTTCCATTATTTTTAAATGTATTTCCATTCATTGTTTTATCTCTACCTTTTAGCTTTTTTCGATTCCTTCACCCCACCCCATCCCCACTAGGGCTATCTGTACCTTGCTTGTCCTGCTTTCTACCCTTAATTAGCATATTCCTCAGATAATATCACGACCTTCAACACCTCTTTGTCCTTCTGTCTGTGACATCTTTTGGTTATCTCCACCTATCACTGGCCCTCTATCCAGCTCGACCCCCCTCCCCCCCCACTTAAACGAGCTTATATTTCACCTCTTTTCTATTTTTACTTAGTTCTGTTGAACGGTCATTCGGACTCGAAACGTTAACTGTGTTCCTCTCCGCAGATGCTGCCAGACCTGCTGAGTTCTTCCAGGTATTTCTGTTTTTGTTTTGGATTTCCAGCATCCGCAGTTTTTTGTTTTTATTACAGGAAAATGAAAAAACTGGCACGGGATAGAGAGACCTGGAAAAGACTCTGAGCCAAGGACATGTCTTTGGGCAGAATACACATGCTGATGATAGTGATGATGATGAATTTTTCGCTACCAAAATGACGGGGTGGTCAAAGCTTCACAGGGCCATTATAAAATCCACTTTCACCTATCAAGAATTGAGCCAAACTGACAGTCGAATTTTGGTTTGGCACAATCCCACCTCTGCATCGGAAGATGTAGTTAAGCATCAGATCTGATTACATAATCTAGCATGACATTTTAGTGTATAACTGAGGGAGTGCTGCATTGCTGCAGGTACAGTTTTGTTAGATAAGATGTTAAACCATGGCTCATTTCCTTGTTCAGGTGGATATCAAAGATTTTATTTGAGGAAAAGCAGTGACCTCCCCTGGTGTTCTGGGCAACTCCACCTTTGGACTTTACAACACATAGATTGGTTGGCATATTTAGAATATAGGAACAGGAGTAGAACATTCAACCCTTTGAACTGTTCTAGCTTTCAATTAGTTCAGGGCTTGTTATGACATGGCAGATGATGTGTGCCAGGCAGACTAAATCCACAAGGGAAACTTGGCAAAGCTATCACAATGGTTTTGCATTTTGTATTTATTACGGGGTGCGTGCACTGAATTCAGAAGTAATGAGTCCACTAAGATCTTTGGAGATTTTAAAAATTAATTTAAAGTATTTAATAACAAAATAAAAGATTTCAAGCACATACGTAAGACTACAATTACTTAACACCATAACAACTCCTAAAATTCCTGATTAACCTGAATCCCAGTTACACACCCACTTTAAGGCAACAGTCGAAAATAGATTTTAGATTTTTTTTTAAACCAGCGAGTTAACACAGTACCCAATTGACAGTGGAAGTCCAAATGTCTTTCTCCAACTTTAGTTACTGGACACAGCAGACTTATGCACAAATGGCTGGAGGTATCCTGGAGGCTGTTTCACACACTCCTGTTAGATCTTACATGGACCCCAACATATCCTTACATTCTCCTTTATATATGTTTCTCTCTGTTTAATATGACAATTCTATCATTTCATATGTCTTTGGAATTTTACGTTTCCCATAATATAAAAACTTTTCTTCCTAAAGCTATACAAATCACTAGTTAGACCACACCTAGAATACTGTGAACAGTTTTGGTCCCCTTATCTAAGGAAAGATATACTGACATTGGAGGCATTCCAGGGAAGGTTCACTAGGTTGATCCCAGGGATGGAGGGACTTTCTAATAAGGAGAGGTTGAGCCAGTTGGGTCTGTACTCATTGGAGTTTAGAAGAATGATTGACACATATAAGATTTTTAGGAGGCTTGACAGGGTAGATGCTGAGAGGTTGTTTCCCTTTCTGGGAGAGTCTAGGACCAGAGGGCATAATCTCAGAGTAAGGGGGCACCCATTTAAAACAGAGATGAGAAGGAATTTCTTCTCTCAGAGGGTAATCAATCTGTAGAATTCTTTATCACAGAGAGTTGTAGACATTGGGTCATTCAGTATATTCAAGGCTGAGATAGACAGATTTTTAATTAGTAAGGGAATCAAGGGTTATCAGGAAAAGTCAGGAAAGTGAGTTGAGGATTATCAGATCAGCCATGATCTCATTGAATGGCGGATTGGCTCGATGGGCTGAATGGCCTACTTCTGCTCATGTGTCTTATGGCCTTTCATGTTGCCAATAAAAGTCAGTGACTTTTGGGAAAATAAACACACTCCTTAGCCTTGCTTATCTGGCTAGCTGTAAACAGATTAACATCCCTTTGAAATCCAAACAATCCCTTTACTTACCTAGAAATGCAAATTCCCTACACACCTTACATGCTAAGACAGCATACATGTTTACTTATTTGCATTTCAAGAACATTTCTACACCTAGATTCTTCTTAAATTTCAAGCTTGCAGTTTACCTGACTCTAAATGTAATTAAATCACACAGACAGAACCACTTACACTCACACCCTACTTGACAACAAACCAGAATAATATTATGAAAATTATTATATTTTCATAACAGGCTGGATCGATATTTTAACCTAATTTGCTTACCTTGGTTCCATATACCTTAATGCACTTACCTAACAAAAAATGATCAATTGCAGTTAAGAAAATTTCAATTGGCTTATCTTCAACAGCTTTTGTGATAGACAGTTCAAGATTCCCACCATTGCCTGAGTGAAGTTGCATTTCTGACATCGATCTAGAATGGTCTAACTCTAATTTTAAGTTCATGCCTCTTTGTTCTGGACTACCCCCTCACCCCAACAGTAGAATTAGTTTCTCTCTATCTACCCTATCAAATCAATTAGAAGAGCCTTTATTATTTTATACTCAGAGGATTACAATCCTTGGGCAGAATTTACAATTCTCAGAGGCCTGCAAGCAGTAGATAGCCTATCAGGCTGATTAAATGTCCTATTAAGCCCACTCAGCAGAATCCAGCTGGAATATTCTATCCAGCATGCAGATCCTTGACTGAGGCCGAACCACAGCAAAGAGATGGAGGTGGCATCCTGGCGGCAGAAGGGGTGGGGATGGGGGTGGTGTGTGTCCCCACACCCACCATGGCTCTCATACTACAGCTGTACCACTGACAGTGCAGTGGAGTGTTTGCCCCTCCATAATGATGGCCTTGCTTGCAGCTCTGCCCTCTTTAAATTGAAAATGTTGTGCCCTGCCTTCATGCAGTGTCTCCATCATGAACCTCTCTCTCTCTCTCTTTCTCTCTTTCTCTCTTACATACATTAGCAGCTCCTACCTCAGATGTTGAGGCTGTTAATGTGTCATTGCTGGAGGTCCTCCTATTGGCCCTCCAGCCTCACAAACTCGCGTGCCATTCTTAATTGGACAGCAAACACACACCTTAACACTAACTGGCCATCCCCACAAAGGTTTGCTGACCTGGAAACTCGCCCAACATTGGGGTCCTGGCCACAAAACAAGAATCCAGCCCCTTGTCTCTGCAACCCATCTTCATAATTTAACACTCATATCCCTGGTATCCTTCTGGTGGATCTTTGCTGCATCCCTTATAAAACCAATAAGTCCTTCCTGAGAAGCAGTGTCCAGAGCTGAATAAAATATTCCAGATGCAGTTTAAATAGAGCTCCTTACAACTATTGCATAACTTGTACTACTTGCTGTTTATTTGAGGTAAAGGTTACCATTCCATCAGCCTGTTTAATTATTTTTGTACTTGCTCATTAGATTTCATTGATTTCTGTACATGGATCCCTGAGTTTTTGCTCCTCTATGGTTCCTAGCTTCTTACCATTTAGAAAGGACTCTGATCTTACTTTCTTAGGTCCAAATTGGATGACCTCACACTTTCCTGCACTGAAATCCATCTGCCACAGTTCTATCTATTCACTTTATCTACTCATGTCCCTTTGAAACGTTCTGCTCCCATTTACACTATCTACTGTTCCACCTAAATCAGTGTCATCAGCAAACTTGTATACATGCCTCTCTGTTGTTTATTCTAAGTAATTCATATAGGTAGTGAAAAGTTAGCGCCCCGGTACAGATCCCTGGGGGACATCACTAGTCACTCCCAGCAAATTTGAGCACACAAACATTATCCCCACTTTCTGTCTTCCCACTCTATGTCAATAGGCTGCTTCTGGCACTTCCATGACTTATTCTTGGCCAAGAGCCCAGGCATCTATTAGACTAAAAGAACATCTGCTTCCTAGTGAAAACATTATTTTATTGACAGCTTAGGCTCTCTGATTTCTGCAGTCAATTTCACAATGCTTGTTGACATAAGTACGTGGTTTCAAAAGTTTGTGGTTTGTGATTTTTGATACATCAAAGGGCCTGGATGATTAACACTTTTATTAGCTTGTCCACACTTTTTTTTAACCATAGGAGAAAGTGATCAAAGAATTACATTTTTTCGAAGCTTTATTTTTACACATTCTACTTTACACTGTGATGTTCATTGATCCTAGAAAGTGTACAGTGGGTCAATGGGCATGGAAGTGCAAAAGCTTGGCATAGAGGGCATGAGGGGTCTAAGGGGGTGGGTGGAATGGCAGAGCTTGGCATATGGATCATGAGGGACCTAATGGAGTAGGGAGTATAGCTTGGCATGGTGAGCATTAGGGGGACATTTCAAAATTACCTTTTAAGAGGTCCCTTCATGCATGCTAGGGTTCATGACTCCTCTAAGGTGTCGTGAACCACAACTCTTTAAAAATCTAGCCCAACTCCATGAAAATTGCAGAGCTATCTGTCTCAGCAATGGAGATGGCCAAGTCAGGAGAGCTAGATGTGGGTTTCTGACAGGAAGCAGCCCACATCTGTCAAAGGCACTCCTGAAAATCAGTCACCCCGGGAATGGGTTCGGAAATCCCAGAATACGGACCCACCTGCCATTTTTAAAGTTCTCCTGAGTCAATCTGACTTGGTGAAAATCCAAGCGAATTTATCTTTTAAAAATCTATGCTGGCTCTCCGTGAACAATTCAAGTTTGTTCAAATGACGAGTCACTCTGTTCCTAATAACAGATTCTAGTAACTTCCCCACAACAGATGTTCAATGAATAACGTTTACAATTTCCTGGTTTCTCTCTCCCAGCCTTCTTAAATAATGGAGTGACATCGGCAATTTTCCAATCCAAAGGGACAATTGCTGTGTCACGAAGGTTTTGGAAGATCACGAGTAAAGCATCTGCTATTTCTTCACCTACTTTTTATGTTACACTGGGGATTACACTGGGTCCTAGAGATATTTTAATCTTTAATCTCATTAATTTCTCCATTAATATTTTATTACTATATTAAATCTAGCAAGTTCCTCCTCTTAATTTATTTTCAGTTTACTTTGTAACTCTGGTACATTATCTTTTTCCTCAACTGTGAAGATATAAATGGATTTTGGTTTATTGTGCAGTATCAACCATGTACATACAACACTCAACTGCAAACATCAAGTATTCTAATCCATTGCTTCTTACTGTTAATGGTATGTTCTTCTTATCGTGTCCACGGACAATCTATACATGGCCCAACTAGAACTGGACATATTTTTGCGCCTTGTTGTTGAATTTGGCAAGATCTGCAACAGTGCAGGGTTCCTCTAGTGATAGGCATTGCAGGAGATGTTGCATAGTCTGTGGCTCAGTTCCACATTCACAAGTTGTTGGGCTGGTTGTATATCCCCATTTGCTTGGTGACACCTTTGAATGACCTACACCAGTCCTAAGTCTGTTAAAGCACTTCCAGGTTGCTCAGTTGCAATTAGCTCCTGGGGGAAGGCTTTCATCTGGTATGTTAAGATATTGTTTAATTAAACAGAAATGAAGCAAATGATTATGGTTATTAATGCTTTAACTGTGAAGGCCAGTGTGATGGATATCAAATATTGTCACATATCAAATAATAAGTAATACTCTTTTTTTTTATATTAGTTGAGTTTTGGCTAATTGTTTTACAATTGTTTTACTGTAAGCTCAGCTTCCGTGAGTTGGGTAGAAATCACAGGGCAGGAGCACAAAGCTGGTGTTTATCTTCTCCTAATTCCTATTGTTACATTCCTTAAAGTTGGCTGGAAAATACCATTGTGAAGGAACTATTAACAGAGATGTTGCATTGCTCATATGCTAATATAGTTTGATTGCAAAAATGTTAAGGATAGTTAAAATTCAATTAAGTAAGAATTTGATTTAATTAGCTGCTTTACTCAGTGAAGAGCCATTGTATTTAATAGGGGGCTTGACAAATAGGTGATAGGGTTCTTGTGCAGCATCCATTTTGAATCTGCTGACATGTTAAGGAGGCAGCTCCATAACTGTCGTCTATCTTTCCTCAGTTGATTCATTGCTTTATTTAATTAAGAAAGATGAAAACATGATTTCGCTTGTCCCATTTTATGCGTCAATGTTGATTGATGGAATATCTCACCCAAATCCATGCTACAGTTCATCAGTTCACCTCAGTTGATTGAGATGAATGACTGAAAATTCAGGGTAAGATTCTAATCTTGCACTTGGACTGCAATCACCTAGCCTGTTCGAGGAATTTTTGATTAAAGCAGAAACTACCAATGTTTTTGAACAGGTTCGATAGATGGTTGTAGGAAAGGAGAACAAAGCATATGGGAAAAGGACAAATTCATGGGATTAGGACTACTGCTTTGGTGGAGGATAATCACCAATGTGTGTGATTGAATGGTCTGCTGTAATTTCTAAGTAATAGCAATGCTTTTTGCCCTTTTTTCATTCTCAGGATAAGGGCAGCATCGGCAAGACCAGTGTTTATTGTCCATTCCTAGTTGCCATTAGGGTAGGCCTTGAATTGTTGCATTTCAGGTGGTGAAGGTACTTCTACAATGCGAATGGAATTCCAGGAATTTGACCCAGTGGTGATGAAAGATGGCTATATGCCCAAGTCAGAATGATGTGATGTAACTTTGAGGGAACTTGGAGGGTATCCTGTTCCTATGCTTTTCTTCTAAGCGGTACAGGTTGTGGGACTAGGGGGTGTTGCTGAAGACAAGTTACTGCAATGGATCCTGTGGATAGTACACACTTCAGCCTTGGTACATTGGTGGTGGAGGAGGTCTAAATTTGTGGATAATGTGCCCATGAAGTTGATTGATGTGTTGTTGTAGATATCATCTAGGCAAGTGCAGTTCAATTACACTTCTGATTTGTGCCTTGTAGGTGCTGGAGAGACTTTGGAGATGGAGTTAGGTTATTTATCACTGAGCACTCAGCCTGTGACCTATTCTAGTAAGTATCGCATTTATGTGGCTGGTCAAGTTCAGTTACTGGTCAGTGACTCTCGGGTTTAGATGATTCGGAAATTAATGCTAGGAATATCATTGAATGCCATTGGAAAGTGGTTAGGCACTGTATTGTTGGGAGGCGGTTATTACCTAGCACTTGTCTATGCGAATGTAACAAGCCATTTATCAGTCTAAGCTTGAATGCTGTGCAGGTCTTATTGAAAACAGATAAGAATGGCAACTTTTATATAATTTTAGAGCTCTTGTCCTGGAACACAGTATTTGGACCAATGAGGGTGCATTGGTTCATACATAAACCTGTGCAGAATTCACTCGTAACACTTTGGTTGGGGTGCCAATAATCTACAACAGTTGCTGCCAAGCTCTTCCAACCAGTCTTTGTCTTTATCATCAGTCATTATTTCCAGCCTAATAATACCATACCAACACCTTTTTGATAAATGCAATAAGCCTGCAGAAGGAGCTTTGTAGGTTTAAAAAGGGATATTTTGATAAATTTAGACTAGATTTAATTTGGTTGTGCACAGCCTAATTACTGGATCTCAATTTTACCCTTTAACCTGTTTTAGTTCAACAGAGATCAGGCAAAGACTCAGACACTGAATTACCAAACAATACCAATGTTTATTGAATAAAGGATAAAATAAAACAACAATACAATTATTGTTTTAGTAAAGGAGCAAAAGAACAAAAAGGTATATTTATCAATAATACACTACAGACTTCAAATGGATGGCCAGCTCCAGAAGAAAGTAGAAAATGACATCAACCCTTCTTGCTGACAGGAATTTTGCCTCTATCTCAGAAGGAAACTGCACTGTCCAGGGTCTACACCAACAGAAATTCTGCCTCTGTCCCTAGGCCCAGTGCAACACTACCCAGTCTCATGCCAACAGGAATTCTACCTTTGTCCCAAAAAAGCACAACACAGGCTTCTTTTACTTGGTGTACACAAACAAGATGGTTCCCAAAACCCTCTTTTATACTTAATTCTGGCATCACACCCACCTCGATCCAAAGTTGTTGTTAACAACCAATTGGTCAGTAATGTTGTAAGGATTCATTTCTTTGGTTTTGTCCACCTGTGCACATTGCCTTAAACGTGAAGATAATGGGAGTACTTTGTGATGTTTTCTTTATCTTAAACTCTACAAGATGCTTAATCATTAGGGACACTACTAGTCGAGGACAGTGTGTTCTGATAGGGGCCTTGGTGGAATAATGTAGTTGCTTCCCACGCACACTCTCACAGCACATTTAAAATACAGAATGTCCGTAGGAAAACAAATAAATAGAATCCAACACTTATTAACTACCTGATTAATTAATCATTCTTCAATTACAGGGTAATTGAGGTACTTCTAATAATCAGCTTTTATTGATTGGTTGCTTCTTTATATTACTCATGGTTAGTGTACTAAAGTGTTGTATAGTTTGGTAGCAGGTGTTCAAATTACAAAATGGCTTCTTTTAGATAAGGTATTGGTACAAAATACATGTTGTAAGAGCCTTTAAAAATTGTCGAGTTAAGCAGGCAAACTAAATCCTACTAAAATAAAACCTAAAATCCAGGCCTGGTTATACCTTTTCTAGTGATGCTAATGATTTGGCTACTCAAATTAAACTGTAGGAGACTATATTCCCTCCATAGTAATTGTTTTGCTTTACTATTAGACAGAACTAATAGTAAGCTGTATTTGTTATTCTTGGAGTACATTCAGAGCATTCAATTACTTGAATTCGGCCAGAGTTCTGTATCTCCTGACTTGGAGTCATGTCCAAAATGTGGAGAAATCAGAATTGTAGCCATTGACCTGGAAGAGGCAATGCTGCAGTAAATGGATTTTGCTGCCACTTTGAAGAATCACTTAAAAACGAGAGTCTCATCTGCACTATGGCAGGCAATCTGCACTCAAATGGAAATAAATAATGAAAAGAAGGGAAGATGTGACTATCCTTGGAATAAGATGTTATTCTGCCTGAAACTATGCCAACAGTATTGACAAAATCAGGAAGGCTTGGGTACAGTGGTGAACCAAAGAAGATATCTCTTAATAGCCACAGACAGTTCTTTTGTTGAAAGCTGCTGAGCCGATCAGGGGATATCTGTAAGAATGAATCAAATATCAGACTTATTTATATAAACTGAATGTTATTGAAGGTGATTTAAACCTTTAAAGTTTTTAGTTTTCTGTTATTTTGCAAAGAGATCGTTGCCTCATAGCTCCATACTTAATTTCAAATTCTAGCTTCACCTAAGAGTTGAACTTTTCTATCCCTATTTAATAAAGTTGACTGGTTCTCTGTTGAATAGTTACCCAGAAATGTGGAGAACTTGAACAAGTAGTCCATTAGCAAATCTTCTATGACTCCATTAGCTGCTTATGATAGACTGTTGGCAACCAAAGGTAGGTTCATGGCCCAGAATACGATGCTTTCCTAATCGAAGAACTAAATATGGCAATGAAAATAAAATATATAATAATAAAAGTTCCTCAGGAAATCTGCCATGCATCTGTAGCCCACTGCAAAAGGACAAAAGGACCTGCTTCTCGCTAAACCTGAGAATTTCCAGTTGGTCTTGTAAGGAATTAAACCCACACTCAACTTGTACATGACCAATAACACAAGGACATGGACATTCTAATACTGAAAGTTGTCACTTAACTGCCCTAGGATTTCCAACCTTGTGGTGGGTGTAGGTTGGTAAGGGGAGTGTCCTGAACACCAAAGAAATTGTATGTTTGTTTATATTTTTAAAAATGGATCTAATCACTTGCACATGAGGCTGAGGAAGACATCATGAAATCTCGAGTTCTTCGTTGGCAGTGCCAAAATTGGAAAATGACATTTTTATTGTGTCATCCCAATTAAGCTTATTTTCTCTAGAAAGCCATTCAACTTTTGTCAGGAGGCTGAATCAAGAAGTCTAGGTAAAATCTTCACTAAGGTTGCATAAACTGTCAACAATGCTTCTGTTGAGTGCCAGTTCTGTCAGTAGTGCCAGTTCATGCATTTTCCAATAACTCTGTGCTACCGAAGCTTCAGGAAAGAACTGATTGAATTAAGCTTGAGCATTGTGAGCAAATAATTGCTAGAATTCTGTGGCATTCCATTTCCAATAACTTTGGTACAAGAAGTATTGCTTTACCATATATTTCAGCTACTTATGCAGTACTTTATTGGTACTGGTCTGAATCCTGTGCCCTCTTCCATAGTGAGCTTAGTTGCGGGAGAGCATTTAACCAG
Organism: Carcharodon carcharias; assembly: GCF_017639515.1. Lineage (NCBI taxonomy): Eukaryota > Metazoa > Chordata > Chondrichthyes > Lamniformes > Lamnidae > Carcharodon > Carcharodon carcharias. Next base: position 25,088,003 of record NC_054475.1, read on the forward strand.
GCAGGAAGGTTCCACCATCCTGATTAAGTCCGTGCCGGGAAGACCCGTAGATGTCTTCCTGCCCCTCTGTCAGTTGAGTCCATAAAGTAGGCAATTAATGCCTTATCCTGCTGCTTAACTCAGAGGCAACTGAGGGGTTTGCCATGTGAGGAATATGACAAGCAAACCCTGTCAGGGTTCCTTGTGGCCTGCCGGGAGGGTGGGGAGAAATGGGGTGGGGGGGGGGGTCCCTTGTTCAAAAGCACAATGCCTGATCGAAAGACCTGGCATTGGGTAGTGGGTGAGCTTGCTGAGAGCTACTCCTGCCCTTGCTGCCAATTCCTCTCCCCCATGAACCCCCACCTCCCACCATCGCTTTCACTGGCCTGGCGTTCAGTGATGATACTGGGCCTTTAGTTGGTGTCATTCCGTCAGCAGCCACCGCCTCCCTGGTGGCACTGCCATTCAGTGGAGCTGGTGGCCTCTGTTTGGCTGGCAGCACCTGATGGGTGGGACTTCTACACCCCCACCTGGGGTCCTTGACCCTGGGAAAAGGCCTGCCGCTGACCTGTCATGTGCTGATTGGAACAAGGTGCAGTGGACTTTCCTTAAAAGAGGAAATATGAGGCTCATACTGACTCTCCAGCTGGCGGTCGAGACACCTGTCACCTCCACAAGCATACACCCACCAATTCTAAGGTGAACTTAAGCAATATTTTGATTGCAATGTCAGTTTATTGTAAATTCACTGCAAATGAAAAATTCTCAACATGTCCAAGATGTGTGTGGGACAATAGAGGCTTTAACAAAATTGATATGTTTACATGATTTGAATTCTTAAATTTTATTCTTTTCTTATTTTAACACTTAACTCTATTTAATTTTTTCAAGCCCAGAGAACAAACCATTTAAACGATTTTACTTAACTCAATTGCGATGTTGTTCCACAATAGCTAATATTAGGTGTACATTTTCCTTATCATGAGACATATTGTTTTACTTCTCCAAGGTGACCCACCCATTAGTCGTCTAGCATCCAAACTTAGAAAATTAACCAAAAATTTACTGGACGATATTCCTATTAGGTAGCCTTGTGTATAGATGTAGGTCATTGATGGTTCCGAATTGGCAACCTATTTTGTTCTTGATAAATGACCTACTGTTCCTTGAGGCGAATTTCACAGGTGCCCCTTTGAAACCTAACTCTGAAAACAGTGAACTTTTAAAGTGTCAGCCCAAGACCCCAATTTTCATGCGTCCAGAAGTAAACAGATGCAAAGTTAAGTCCAATGACATCCATGAAAACATTTCTTGCCAGACACAGCAGCGGGAATGATAAACATATAAACAAGGAAAGTGCTAATCCTGATCATTTTGCATAATATTTACAGAGCAGCATAACAAGAATCTTTAGATGATGAGCGGTATATCTTAAAATTGTTTGCATTTAAACAAAGTGAATATTACTGAACTGCAGCCCTAATGGATACATAAAAGTGCCTACAGCATTAAAATAGAAAACACTGCCGAGGTCTAGTGGTTTCTGCAGAGACAACAGCCAAAGTACTTTGCGTTTTTCCTCAACGCTGCAGTGCCTTTGTTTCAGCTTTCCAGTATCTGCAGTATTTTGTTTTTTGTTGACTTATGGAATAATATTGGACTTAAGATGAAGGCTGTTTTTGTAGCAAGCACAGAAGGGTTGGTGAAATAGAATTCTAAAGCCATATATTTTGTGTACACTTTGTAACCAACATAACCATTGAAAATAGCAAGGACCTGACTGGAAGTCTGCCTTTCTTGCACCTTGCATCTAGTCGGTGGTACCCACCCTGTATACCTGAAGGGTTATTTTGTAGTTGCCTACATTAATGAGTTTTTTTAAATTCAAAATAAGCACTTGGGTATTTGCCCAGTTACATTGGGTGAAAATAACATTTTCAGTCATGTAAGCAGCATCTGCATTCCTGTGTCCAAACAAAACTTGACATCTCCAAACCTGGAGAGCCCACACTTTGACTCCAATCACAAACAGAGAACAAGAATGCAGTGTTTTAAGGCACATTTTTTCACCTTTGATATCCTGCGATCTGTTGGGGATGATTGTTTCTTCAGTTAGAAGTTTTGTCAATTCCCAGTCAACATACAAGTCACAAAATTGTGTGTGAAGATTGTGCTTAGAGATTCACCTTTCAACTTCTTAGCTTTGCTGTGATTCAAAGCCAGGCCAAGGCAATAAAGGTTTCAGTTTTTACAATCTTTAGAGGTCCTAGATGCAATAAATCTGAACAGTCACAATCCAGGTGATTCTTGAATCAGATCCATGGTCTAAATCTGCCTCAAATTTTGGCAATAATTCAGCACTCTTGTTTGGTGCAGTGGATGACGCAAGGTTAGAGATTGTTAAAATGGAAATATTACACTAGGTAGTGGTAGACGATCAGTCTCTTTGAGACTGGAATGTGGTTTGCAAAATTTATGTTATTAGTGTAATACCTCAGCTCAAATACATTAATGTTTGTGGACTCGAAAGTTTAACTTGTTTAACTGTTTCTCTAGGTAAACATGCTGAGCCACAAATTGCCGCTCTGCTAATATATATTTTTAACTTCAACCAATGCTAGCTCTATTAACTGGAAAATTCCTCTTGGAATTGTTTTCGACATCTCACTGCCTAGAATTTTGATTTAGAAGACAGTGGCAGAGTCACTTAGCCATTTTATCTTTGCCCTTGTAATAGAACAAATTATATAAATAGGAAAATGGATGTACTGATACTGGCAAGACAGTAAATTTACATATGAAACTTCTATGATACATTTGATATGCAAAAAAGAGACCAGATTAATGAACTCTGCTAATTAGATCTAATTTCTATAAAACTAAATTAATTGCATAATATACTTTGCCCTATAGCTCAAATTAGAAGTTCTATACATGTTTATACAATTAGCTGGGAATATTTATTGTGCTAAAAGGAAAATTTATTAAAATGAGTTTACATGTGGAAATGAACGTCATTACATTTTATCCTGTAACTCAAATTTCATAATATTTGGAAGATATATTAATTAACTATTAAGTATAATGCATCAATTAATTAAACCAATTAAATCTAAATTTCATGTGGAGATTATGTTGATTAAAAAGCAGAATTTTCAGAAAAATTAGTCTAACTTCATATTACATGGACTAAGTATGTGGTATGATTATGTTTTCTAGACACAACACCAGAAACATTGTTTCAGAAAATAAAGCTTTATGAGCTTTTGATGTTTCTAATTAAAAAAAAGGAGCATTCTCATGTGATTTTACCTTATCACATTCATTACACTGTCATTTCTGTTGTTTGCTGCTAACAGTATTCACTTTGCACAGCTGCAATGATGAGCCATCTGGTGTCTATCCAGGACCAGATACTTTCCATGGGAAATGTGCCAAACTGTCTTCAGAACTGAATTTGTTTTAAAGGGTAAGAACTGGTCTTTCAAATGAAAATCTCTGCTTTGGTGGAACATAACTGAGCTGATGGATTTCTGGCTCAGATTTCTGCTCGGCTCTGATTACTTCAGTGTGTTTTTACTTCACGTGAGACTAACATGATTTCATGTAAGGAGTAATTAAAAACTGATGGAAAACAACTCTGCACCAGCACCCCTGGACTAGGGGAAGAGAAAAACAGCCAGGTTTCTTTCCTGAACGTTACCTAGTGGCTCCTGCTGGATAGAGAAAGGAACAGAAGCAGATGATTGATGGGTTGGTCATTTTACTGCTTGCAGTTATATCAGCCCAAACATTAAGTGCAGTTTCAACCTCCTCTTTCTGAATGGTGTATCTGGTAATTTCCTTGCTCTCTCCCTTTTCTATCTATTTCTCTAACTATAGAAAATGCCTGTATGCTTTTCAGTCTTTAGTTCTTATGGAGGGTAGAAACCCAAATGTCATGAACTACTAATTCTCTTTCCAGCTGCTGATTGCCTGGCTATGTACTGGCAGCATTTTCTGATTTTTATTTCACTCATCCAACATCTGCAGTTTTTTCTCTTTTACTTTGGGGCATTAATGTCATTCCATTGATGGGAAATTACAGGTTTTATGTTAAGCGTGGAAAAAAACTGTGGGTTACCAAATGTTTCCGTGGACTTTCGAGACAATTACGAAGTGAGCTCTGCATACATCTGAGTGATCTGGCCCGAATGAATATCCTGATATCAGACCTAATTCCATATTGAAACTGAGTTCTCAGCAAGTAATTTGCCACTCTCAAGGGGTTTGTGGATTTGAGAGCAGGCCATTTGTCAGCGCAACATATATTTAAAGGACTGCAACAACCACTTAAAGGATTGGTTTAAATTTGCAATTAAGATGTGGGAAAAAGATTGTGGCACCAAAACTCCTTGCGATGATCTTGGTTATTACCCAGGGATAGCAGCTGACAGGCATCTTCAATGGTGACCCATTGGGAGATCACTGGGAGGGAACTTTATTTGCATGGGTCAGGCATCTCAACACCTGATTGCTGTCCAGCCCTGCTGAAAGTGCACATTTGGTGACATTGAACGAAGACAGGATCAAGCTTGTCTTTTATGAATTGTCCATTAACACTTAAGTTAAGGTTCACATTAAAAATAATGGCCACTTGAGCGTGATACCCGAGGATAATTAGCACCCAAGAAGTGTACTATAGTGATGAATCAATGAGTTCAAAAAATAGTAGGGTGGGGGAGAAAATGAGTGGAGAGATTGATGAGGATTTACAAAGAAAGGTGCAGTTACTGTTTTGCAGCCACCTACACCTAAGTTCCATACATTTAAAATGCATCAGACAGTGTTAAGCAATTACCTAAGGAGGTCTGAAATCTGTAATGGGTTATGAGAGCAGAACAATAATTTTCCCAACAGTACACTTGCGTAAAATGTAACTTTTAGAGCTTCTCTTAAAAAAATCTGTTTTTCTAGTCTATTCACTTTTTAAAAGAATGCATAAAAAGCATGATAAGGTACAATTTGTAAATCCATTGTAATAGGCCAGTCAAATATATTTCTCTCCAGTAGAATCAATGCAATAAATAGTGAACTGATAATTCTTACATTCTACATCATGATTATTACTGAACAACTCAACTCAGAACATCTTGTTTAGGTATGATACAAAACCAATTTATATTTTTACATTCTTGCTCAACTTATGGACAAAAGTAGGCACAGAAACATTGCAGACTGAAGTCCCATAATCTATTCTATAATTTATGTTAACTATGTAGCAAAATGTGGAAAGGATCTGTACCTAAATTACTGCAGAAATATCATTAACTTTTTAATTTGTTTTCAATGGGTTTGTTAGTTTTTGTGACATGAATCAAAATGCAGTTCTTAAAAACATCAGTTGATGAATAGTTTGTGGCCTCCAGAGATAATTATAGTCTGATCTAGCTTCACTGGCTCTGGAAAGAGCTGCAAAAGTCAGCTCCCTAATGCATGTAGTTGCAGCGCTACTGGTGCCATTTTTGTCCCAAATGTTTTGGGCTTTAAGGGTTCCAGACAGACCACTTGCTTGCAGCCAAGGATGCTGAAGTTACCATGCCCCTTGGCCTGAAGCATGAGAGGGAGATGGAAGAAAGGCAGTACAGAAAAGGACAAGATGTTCACAAGAGTAAGAGAGGGACAAGGGCTCTCAGCATAGGAACATAGGAGCTGGAGTAGACCATTCAACCCATCGAGCCTGCTCCAGCATACAATTAGATTATGGCTGATTGTCTACTTCAGTACTACTTTCCCACACTATCCCCATATCCTTGTATGCCACTGGTATCCAGAAACCTATTGATCTCTGTTTTGAACATGGTCAGTGATTGAGCTTCCACAGCCCTCTGGGGTAGCGAATTCCAAAGATTCACCGCTCTCTGAGTGAAGAAATTCTTCCTCATCTCAGTCTTAAATGGCCTGCCCCTTATTCTGAGACTATATCTTCTGGTACTAGACTCACCAGCCAGGGAAGCATCCTATCTACATCTACCCTGTCACACCCTGTAAGAATTTTGTAAGTTTTAATGAGGTCATCTCTCATTTTTTGAAACTTTAGAGAATACAGGCCCAGTTTCCTCAATCTCTCCTCATAATCCTGCCATCCCAGGGATTAGTCTGGTCAACATCCATTGCATTCCCTCTATAGAAAGTATTTCCCTCCTTGACTAAGGGGACCAAAACTGTACACAATATTCCTGGTTTCACCAAGACTCTGTACTATTACCGCAAGACATCTTCACTCCTGTACTCAAATCCCCTTGCGATGAAGGCCTTCCTAATTGCTTGCTCCACTTGCATGCTAGCTTTTAGTAATCCATGAACAAGGATGCCCAGGTCCCTTTGGACATCAACTCTTGCTAACCTGCAGGATGCTATATCCACCCAGGGTTTTCTAGGAGAAGTTCTCTTACCTTGACCTAAGCCAGGAACAGCGTGTGCATCAATTTCATTTTACCAAGCAGGTGCTCAGGGAAATCTATCACATCTTGCAGGCAGAACTCATCTGTGACCTTATCCTATTTGGAGTTGACATCTGTGCTACCCTTTACCTTGCTCTGGCTGCAACCATAATAACAGGCCCCATCTCTATCCACCCCCTAAAGGACAAGCAGTGCCAGTATCTGAGCTGGTGATTGTGAGTGTGAGGTCGAGTGACTGTATTTCCTCATTGTTTGTGTTAACAATATTTATTGGCTGTTAGTTATATTTAGGTGGGGACTTAGGTGGGTATTAACTGGGGACTCACCAGAGCTCATATATAGGCGCAGCCTGAAAGAGGTGGTGGTTGCTGGTACACAACGTGTGATGTGTATATAAAAGCTTAAATATATAAAGAATGGGTGCCCGTATTCTATCCTTCACTGCCTGACTATGACAAACAATCAGTGTCCTGCTCCTCTTGTACTGCCATTCCATCGCGAGTGCTTTACCAGGTGACAGTTCTTGGGTATCTGAAGGGAGAGAAGCACAAGGGTAGGATTGCAGTGAGTGAAGTGGGGGAGAGCAAGGGCTGCATATTTACACCATCTGCATGTTGTCAATCAGAAGACACAGTGGGCTGAGGAGTAAGTGGGGCATGAGAAGCTGGATTAGGTTGGAACATACCATCATCTTTGACTCTTTCAGCCAGAATTAGCCACAGCCTCAGTCAGGGTCACTCCAGTGACCATCTCCTCTGTGGGGGTGAGGGCATGCAGCTGTGCCTAATACCTGTTGGTTAATTGTTGGTGCCTGTGGTTGTGTACCACCTTGTCCTGCAAGTGAAATGGAAGTGTGTCAGTGAATGTGGTGCAGTGAGTTTAGGTGATGCGCCTGTCATGATTGAATAATTGGCAGTGTATGCAAGTTGTGAGATGTGGGTGTGCAGCTTGCAGCACTGCTGAGTGCATGGGGGTGAGGTGAAGATATGATTTTTAGGTATGAATAGTACTTGTTAGAGATTGTTGGTAGATGAATGAAGGATGGGTGGTGGATCGAGCAATCTGTAAGGTTCATGATTCATTTATAAGGACATGGCATTTGAAGGCACATTCACTAACCTTACCCACTTGTGTGAGGTGATTAAACTTCTCCCTGCACTGCATTCTGGAGCTACACTGCTTGCATTGAGAGCAATAGTGATTTGCTCCCACTGTCTCTTCAGTGGTTGTCTGGAAGGCCTCCAGACCTCTGGGTGAAAGACTCCTCCCCTCCTGTCCCCTCTGCACCAAGACCTCCAGTGCTGCATCAGAGAAACTTGGGGCATGCTTTCTTCTCTATTGCACCATTTTTCAATGCCCTTTCTGCTGAAAAACTCTTCCCCAGCCACTTCCAGCACCTGCTGCAGCCAAAATGCACTTCAATTTTAACAGTGTAAACTGGCTTTAAGTCAAGCAGGCTAGGCTTAAGTGGTGCTAGCTTTGCATGAACTTGAGGCCTCCTGCTAAGGCAAGCAGCCACTTAGTACTGGCCTGCATGCTACTATCATTTTGCAGCACACAGTTTGCGTTCAACCTGCAATGCAATGAATAGGCATGAGTTAATTGTGCATCATGATCCCTGTGTCCATTATTGGACAGTGCCTGATATTGGATATTTCCCTTTCTAAGTTTAAAATGGCTTGATCAACCTGAATACATTTAGATTCATGTCATCTGATAATATGTTCCATGCCAAGGAGGAATGATACACATGGTTGGACAATGAACCAAAATAGGATGAACTGAAACAACATCCACAAACATTCACTCCCTCCACCACCGTCGCATAGTAGCAGCAGTGTGTACAATCTACAAGATGTACTGCAGGAACTCAGAAGCCTCCTTAGACAGCACCTTCCAAACCCATGACCACTGCCATCCAGGAGACAAGGACAGCAGATAGATGGGAACAGCACCATCTGGAAGTTCCCCTCTAAGCTACTCACCTGACTTGGAAATATATCACCGTTCCTTCACTGGCGCTGGATCAAAATCCTGGAACTCCCTCCCTAACAGCACTATGGGTGTACCTGTACCTCAGAGACTGCAGTCGTTCAAGAAAATAGCTCACCACCACTTCTCAAGGGTAATTAGGGATGGGCAATAAATGCTGGCCTAACTGCTGCCCTCATCCCATTAACAAATATTAAGAAAAAATTTCACTATGGAAGTGGACACTGTATGTGCAGATGAAAACTGCACTTGAACAAAAAAAGACAGAAAACAATTGATCTATGGGAATGACTATAATGCAGTAATCTAAATGATAGGTTAAGATGGTGTCATAAGTCACAACAGTGATTTAAAACTGTCATGTGAAATCCAAGGTGAGGTGGCAACCTTGAAAATGCTTCTTGATATTTATTATTTACAATACATAGTGTTTTAGTTTAAGTGGGGAGTTTTTTTTTCAGCTCTTGGTCACTTTTTATGTCAGCAGCAGCTGTCAGTATGAACAGCGAGGGCCAGTGATCTCTATGTCCTTGATGCATGATGAACACACAAGAGGATTAACTGTGACCATCATTGTTGGTTTATCAAGACATAATCTGAAATTGAGTACCAGAAAATGTAACGTGGAATCATATTATTTATATGATATAAATATTATTTGAGACAGGCACCACTGTTTAGGTGATTGGAAATACCTCTGTAATTGGTACAGACATTTCTGCCAGCTTGGGCAGGTTCCCAAAAACAGTATGCTTGAAATTTGAAACAAAGCTTAGAGTTACAGAGAAATGAACAGCAGCCTGCATGCAATGAATCCTAGTGTTCTGGGACCAGACCCGTAGATCTTTACAACTATGAAATTAGTGCTGGCACCTCCTAAAAAACAAAACCACAGCCTGGAGAAGATTAATCTGCGGATACTTATTAAAAATAATTTCATCTGAGTGGCTTGGTCCATAAGATTAATGTGTTGCATCGTACAATAGTGACATGCTTAGTGGGGAGGGATTGAATTTTAAACACAAAAAATGTACGTGTTTGGGTGGGATCCAAATCCCTACCACAATTGCCTCCAACCCACCCACTTCCAGTTTTAATAGAGACAGAAGCAGATGTAGGCAGCCCCAATTTGTTCACAGGTGGCAGGTTGGCAAATAAAACATAATGAAGCTGCATCGAATCATAGCATCAAAGAATGGTTACAGTACAGTAGGAGACCATTGAGCCCATTCTGTCCATGTATACTTCATACTTTTCTCCTATTTCAAATAGAATTCTGGTCGGCTGGGTTTCCTGAGCCAGAGGAAATCCAGCAGCTAAAGGGAGACATGGACATTTGGATGCAGGTGGTCAGCACCTTCACTTACCTCCTGGGTCCAGTTTAACTGCCTCGCCAACTCCCAATGACCAGGCACCACTCTTTGCTCCTGACCCTTCCAATCTCCAAATGTCAGTGACATCACATAGACACTATTGGGTTTACAGTTGACCGTGAATGGAGAAACTCCAATGTCCTGGTTTCACATTCCTGGGAAGCCAAAAAAGTTAAAAGTAATCCTATGATATTGCTTTCATGATTTCTTACACAAGGTGATGGATATTAACTCTGAGGAAGAGAGGGAAGGGTTGTTGGTTTGAAATAGGGAAACTTGGAAGAAAAATTCAGGACTTAGTGAATTGAAACTCAGGAATGTAGTTAACAGTGAGGTGAATAGTAATAGATTTCAGAAGCACATTGATAGACTGATGAAATTGGCAGGCATGTTGCTGATGAAATTTAACATTATATCCATGCATCAGACCTCAGTAAGGAACTTGACAGTGTACTTTCTAGCTCCTAGAACCTGTACCATTAGGGAAGAACCAATATTAATCATTTTGGTAGGAAGATTGAGGAAAGGCATTCCAAACTAAATTTTAAAGGGGTGTAGAAACAGAGAGACATGAGTATATAAGTACACAATCTTTGAATGTGGCAGGCCAAATTGTGTAGGCTATCAAAAATCCATATGGGATCCTTGCCTTAATAAATAGTAGCACAGAACACAAAACAAAGGAGGTATTCTCAACTTTTATAAAGCCTCAGTTAGACACCATTAGTAAACAAGCTTTGGAGAGGATGAAGGAAGGATTTACTAGAATGGTACCAGGAATGTGGGATTTTGTTAAGTTGGGTGACTTTTTTAAAATTTATTTATTCTTTCACTGGATGTGGGCACGGTTGGCTAGCCAGCATTCATTGTCCATCCCTGTTTACCCTTGGTGAGCCACCTTCTTGAATCACTGCAGTCCATGTGGTGTACATACACCCACAGTGCTGTTAGGAAGGGAGTTCCAGGATTTTGACCCAGCAACAGTGCAGGAACAGTGATATAGTTCCAAGTCAAGATGATGAGTGGCTTGGAGGGGAGATTGCACGTGGTGGTGTTCCCATGCATCTGCTGCGCTTGTCCTTCTAAATGGTATAGCTCACAGTTTTAGAAAGTGCAGTCAAAGGAACCTTGATGAGTTTCTGCCAGTGCACCTTGCAGATGGCTACACGTTGTTGGAATTGTGCGTTGGTGGTGGAGGGAGTGAATGTTTAAGATGGTAGATGGGATGTCAAGCTTCTTCAGAGTTGTTGGAGCTGCACTCATCCAGGCAAGTGGAGAGTATTCCATCACACTCTTGACTTTCATCTTGCAGATGGTGAGCAGGCTTTGGGGAGTCAGGAGGTGAGTTACTCACTGCAGAATTCTAGTTTTTGACCTACACTTGTAGCCACAGTATTTATATGACTGGTCCAGTTCAGTTTTTAGTCAATGGTAACTCCCAGGATGTTGATAGTGGGGAATTTATTGATCGTAATGCCATTGAATGTCAAGGGGAGATGGTTAGATTCACTCTTGAAGGAGATGGTCATTGCCTGGAACTTGTGTAATATGAATGTTACTTGCCACTTATCAGCCCAAGCCTGAGTGTTGTCCAGGTCTTGCTGCATATGGGCATGGATTTCTTTAGTATCTGAGGAGTCATGAATGGTGCTGGACATTATGCAACCATCAGCAAATATCCCCACTTCTGACCTTATGATTGAGGGAAGGCCATTGATGAAATAGCTGAAGATAGTTGGGCCTAGGACACTGTCCTCAGGAACTCCTGCAGAGATGTCCTGGGACTGAGATGATTGACCTCCAACAACCACAACCATCTTCCTTTGTGCTAGTATGACTCCAACCAGTGGAGAGTTTTCCCCCTGATTCCCCATTGACTCCAGTTGTGCTAGGGCTCCTTGATGCCACACTCGGTCAAATGCTGCCTTGATGCCAAGGGCAGTCACTCTCACTTTACCTTTTGAGTTCAGCCCTTTTGTCCATGTTTGGACCAAGGCTGTAATGAGGTCAAGAGCTGAGCAGCCCTGGCAGAACCCAAACCGAGTGTCAGTGAGCAGGTTGCTGAGTAGGTGCTGCTTGGAAGTGCTGTGAGCGACTGCTTCCATCACTTTACTGATGATTGAGAGCAGACCAATGGGGCAGTAATTGACCAAGTTGGATTTGTCCTGCTTTTTGTAGATAGGACATTCCTGAGCCATTTTCCACATTGCCAGGTAGATGCCAGTGTTGTAGCCATAGTCAAACAGCTTGGCCATGGGCACAGCTAGTTCTGAAGCATGTCTTCAGAACTATTGGCAGAACGTTGTCACTTTGAAGTATCCAGTGCCTTCAGCCATTTCTTGATATTATGCAGAGTGAACTGAGTTGGCTCAAGACTGGCATCTATGATGCTGGGGACATCAGGAGGAGACCAACATGGATCATCATCTTGGCACTTCTGGCTGAAGATTGTTGTAAATGCTGCAGACTGCAGAGTGTTGATCTTATCCATTGGTTGTGGACTCTGTCTTTTGCATGTTGCTCATGCTGTTTGCATGCAAGTAGTTGTGTTGTCCTGTGTTGACCTAAGGTTGACATCTGGTTTTCAGGTATGACTGATGCTGCTCCTGTCATGCCCTCCCTGTACTTTTCATTCAAACAGGTTTGATCCCCCAGCTTGATGGTCACGGTAGAGTAGGGTATATGCAATGCTGTGAGGTTACACATTGTTGTTGAATACAATTCTGCTGCTGCTGATGGCCCACAGCTCCTCATGGATGCCCAGTTTAGAGTTTCTACATCTGTCCTAAATCTATCCCATTTAGTATGGTGGTAGTGCCAGACAACATGATGGAGGGTATCCTCAATGTGACCATGGGTCTTCGTCTCCACAAGGACTGTGCGGTGATCACTCCTACCTATACCATCATGGACAGATGGTAGATTGATGAGGACAAGGTCAAGTAGGTTATTCCCTCTTGCTGATTCTCTCACCACCTGCAGGTGCAGTTTAGCAACTGTATCCTTGAGGACTCAGCCAGCTTGGTTAGTAATGGTGCTACTGAGCCATTCTTGGTGATGGACATTGAAGTACCCCTCCCAGAGTACATTGTGTGCCCTTGCTATGCTCAATGTTTCTTCCTATTGGTGTTCAACATGAAGAAGTAGCGATTCATCAGCTAAAGGGGTGGGGAGGGGGATGTGGTAGGTGGTAATCAGCAGGAGGTTTTCTTGCCCATGTTTGACCTGATGCTATAAGATTTCATGGGGTCTGAAGTCAATGTTGAGGATTCCCACAGTGACTCCCCCCATCTGGTGGGTCTGGTGGTGATGGTGGTGTCTGGGACATTGTCTGTAAGGTATGATTCCGTAAGTTTGACTGTGTCAGGCTGTTGCTTGACTAGTCTGTGGGACAGCTCTCCAAATTTTGGCAGAAGCCCTCAGATATTAGTTAGGTGAATTTTGCAGGGCCAGATGCTGGGTTTGCTTTTATAGTTTCCGGTGCCTAGGTTGATGTCATGCGGTCTGTCCAGTTTCAATCCTTTTCCACTTTTCCATAGTGGTTTGATACAGCCTGTGGCTTGCTAGGCCATTTCAGAGGGCAATTAAGAGTCAACCACATTGCTGTGAGTCTGGAGTCACATGTAGGCCAGACCGTGTAAGGGTGGCATATTTCCTTCCCTAAAGGGCATTAGTGAGCAGATTGGTTTTAATAACAATCAACAATGGTTTCATGATCACCGTTACTGAGACAAGCTTTAAGTTCCAGGTTTTATTAATTGAATTTAAGTTCTGCCAGCTGCCATGGTGGGATTTGAACCCTGTAGGCCAATGTATGATTTAAATTGTATTGTATTAATTGCTTTTAATCATGTAACCGGGCTTTTACTTCTTTTATATTAATGAATGTAAGCTGGTTGTTGTGGAGTCCTGTGGGCAGAGTTTGCCTCATGGTGCTAAGAAGATGAAGCATTGGAGAAGAATTTTTGACTGAAGATATCGCTGGGGCTCATATTGAACTATTAAAAATAAAGACCGTTTCAATTAAATATATATACACACACAAACACACGCGCACACACACAGACATGTTAGGGCAGGTTCCTGAGGTGGGGGTTTACCACAGACACTTCGGGTGGAATTTTCCATGCCCACTGACAGCGGGCATGATAGGTGGCATGTGCGGACAATATGGCACGATCAGTTTCACGATGGTGTGAAGGCAGGTTGCCATTGTCTGCTCAGCCCGCGGATGGCGAGCTGCAATTCCCCCCATCGGTCGTCGGGGAGCTCATTGTAATACATCGGCATATCATTAAAAGGCCATCCTGCCAGGCTCTTGGACCCATCCTGGATCATCCATTACGTCGTCGGAAAGCACGTCGACATGTTTCACAATAGCACACAGGCGACGTGCACTTGGTGGCCTTCGCTTAGGGGGAACTTGAGGTGAATGAACAGTATCGTTCAGCAGAGCTTGCCAGGGTCACCAGTTGCTTTGCAGGCTTCGGGGCGCTGGGGGAAGGAGGGGGCCGGGGTGAAGTGGCGCCCTGCCACGAAGACGACTGTTATCGGAGGTGGGGGGTGGGGGTGGTGGGTGGGGTGTCCAGGGGCAACTGATGCCCAGCTGGGGAGGCGACTGTTGTCTGGGGAGGGGCAATTGTTGCCATGGCGTTGGATATTGCGCACAAGGAATCGAGGTGAGGGGGCAGAGTAAGCAGGGGAAGTGGCCAAGACAGTAGGGACACCTGTATAAACCCACCCACACAAGCAATGCAGAGGCACCAAAGTGCCACCAGGCGCTCCAGAACTTAAGCCCATGCACAACCACCCCCCCCCCCCCACCCCCCACCCCGCCACCCCCCATCCCCCCATGGCACAGACTGCGAGTCCCTGACCACTTTACTGGACTGTGGAGCAGTTAGACTGCACACTTTGTACAATCACCTCGCCAACACTGGCCATGTAGCAGTCACTGCTGGAGGCACTCACAGCCCCTTGCAATCTCAGCATCCCGGTTAGAAGCAGCCTCCCCCATGTCACAGGCTTACAGAGCAGCCATACAGTGCACTCATCTGTGGCCATCTGAGTGGTGACCAGCACTCTCTGGGAAGCAACAAGGGGCCATCAGAAAGGGCCAGGAAAGGTGCTAAGTACAGCCATGCTAACCACCTCTCTCTCTGTCTCTTTCATGCCACAGGAGGACTACATCAGGAGCATGGAGCCTGGCGACCTACCTGTATGCCTGATGGCTTACAGCGAGCGGACAAGTGACAGCGAGCCGTGGCTCATTGGTGCCTAGTGACACCCAGGTTCTCTGGATGCCGCCTGTCATTCCTGTAGATGACTGAGAACCAGTGTTGCCAACCACTGCTCATGTTTAGGTACAAGGTTGGCTCGTATCTGCCTCTTACAACAGGACTTGGCGCCAAGGGGACATGGAAGGCATCCACTGCCAGTGCCCGTGAAAGTGACTGCGGTGCTCAATTTCTATGCCAGTGGCTCTTTTCAGGGTTCCACAGGTGACCTCTGTGGGATATCACAAACCACTACCCACAAATGCATCCATGAGGTCATGGATACCATCTTCTCCATGACACACAATTTTGCGCATTTCGCCTGGGACCATGACAGCCAGGATGCAAGGGCCATTGGATTCACCCTAATTTCGGGATTCCCACAGGTGCAGGGTGTGATTGACTGCACTCATGTGACGCTCTGGTCTCTGTCGCTACACACGGTGGACTTCATCAACCAGAAGGAATTCCATTCACTGAATGTGAATGCAACTACCTGAAATGCATCCTGCATATGTGTGCACAGTTTCCAGGGGGTGTGCATGATGCCTACATCCTCAGTTGGTCACAGATCCCTGGAGTCTTCCAGGATCCACAGAAACTGCAGGGACAAGGGCTACGCACACAGATCGTGGCTTATGACACCCATGCTGCAGCCTCAGACTGCAGCAAAGCAACAGTATAATGAGGCTCATGCAGCAGTTTGCAACTTGGTGGAGCAGACCATTGGGATGGTGAAGATGTGGTTCTGGTGCCTGGACTGGTCTGGTGGAGCCCTGCGATACAGTCCACAGAGAGTGTAATGCACCATCATCATCTGCGCCCTTTACAACCTGGCGCTCCAATGTGGAGACAAGCTGGCTGAGGAGGAGATGGAGGAGCTGCACATCTCTGCTGATGAGGAGGATGCCGACGAGGTTGAGGCTGAGGAGGTCTGGAGGCGAGGATGATGGGGATGAGGCCCTAGCCCTGGCTAGATGAGGCAGGCATGCTGAGGAGGCCCTCATAACTGCCAGATTTGTGGATGATGATGACGACATGTAGTGAGGTGTCCCCGTAGATCCTCACATCACTTGAACATTTGACTCCAGTCTGGCGTATGGCAATGCAAACACCCTCTGTGAGAATGCTCATGTCATGGAGATGCAATGGAGGCCCTAATAGTCGCTCGATCGCAGGAGGATGATGACGACATGCAGTAAGGACACTCCATGGATCATCACACAGACTCTGAGAATGTCTGACTCTAGTCTGGCCAAGGGCAGCTCGCTTAAGCTCCATGATCAGGGTCATATAACAAAGACGCAGCCTTGAAACTTTAGAAGTTCTGATGCTGCGTCTGCCTTCAGCACCTGAGCCCTTCAGGGGCTGGAGCACAACATCAGTGGTCACATATGCTAAACAGATGTGGGCCAGCCCCACAATAAAGCTGCTGAGAGCACACAGAGAGAATGAGAGAACTCTGCAGCGCCTGCCCACTACATTTTGGCAGCAATGACCAGAGCCGCCGAGGTGTAAGCATCAGTAATGTTTCCAGGGAGTGTGAGGCCAGACTGTGAGTTTGGTCTGAAGGCTGCACAGAGCACAGGGAAGTGACCCTGGACTGATACACCTGCCTTTAACTTGTGCAGAAAGGTTTTACATCTGTGTGACAAGAACACTGCTCATCAGAACAAGGAGCCATAGGCAAGGAGACATTCTTGGAAGTTTACTGACAATAGTGAACAGTATGTACAAGCGATTAACACCCATGCCCAGGCTGTGCAACAAATTCCCCTTAATTTTCCTAACCCTGCTGCTATGTCTTGGTGCTCCCTGGACATCCACAGCGGAGGTGGAGGCAGCCTGCTGACTACAACGCCATGTCTGTGATGACTTTGGCGGGCATTGTCTGCAGGGCTGAGACTTGGAGGGACCTGGCTTGCTTTCAGGGTCCTGCTGTGTGACAGTGGCACCCTCCTCGGCCTGTGGAGCTGGAGCTGCTGAGGTCACAGGAAGAAGGAAGTCAGGTGGGCCGGACACTCTCTCTGAGTCACCTGGGTGGATGGGCCTGGGGTGTGCAACTGCTGATCCTCCTCCCTATGGGTGCCTGGGGGCCCCAGGCTGACTCCCTGAGGAGTAGGGGTAGCTGGAGTGAGATTGAGTTGTCTGGCATCCCTCTCGCATGCACACTATTGGAGGCCAACTATGGCATCAGTGATGGAGTTGAGCCTGTGCAGCAATGCAGGAGCAAAGTCCTGGACCAAGGTCTCCATGGCGGCTGCCATCCTACCAGTGTTGAACTTGGTGCGTTGGCATGTTGGTGCTACCACCTCAGCCTGAAGACGGACGGACTCCTCCATCGTGCCTTGCAATCTGAGGTGTGTAGCGGTCATTCCTTCCTGATTTTCCTGAGCTTGCCTTTACAGTTCCAGCAACTGTGACATGACCAAGTCCAGAGGCTCGTCATCTGACTTGGCCTCAGCAGCATTCTGGCCTCCAGCTGTCCTGTGAGTGCCGGACACCTGGGAAATCCCTGCCTCCACCTGCTGTGGATCAGGCATTGCAATCTGTTCACCAGATTGTGATCCTGGGGCTACTCTAAAGCTAGGTCCCACCGAGGTGTGGGTCTCCACACTGGTGGAGGGTGTGGCTGAGTGCTGTGATGGGACTTCAGGGAGGGTGCCTCCAGATTCCTCTTCAGAGGTTTCGTCGGGGCTTTATTGGAGGCCCTGTGTCATGGACTCTGTCGGCTGTTTGGCTTTTGTGCCTGTGAAAGCAAGGGGAGATAATTAGTGCATGGCAGTGGCCTGTGAAAGAGGACACATCGCTCATGGTATGGATGTGTGATGGATGTGGCACTGCTGGATCTTCACTTTGTAGAGGATTGCCGACCTCACTGTCAGCACAGGAACGGTCTAGATCCTTGCCAGCCAGCTGGATGGCTCTGTTTTCAAAGTCTGTGAGGACCTTGATTTCAGGCATTCCGTCATCGGCCTGTGATCTCTCTCTCTGGTTGTGTGCCAACTTGTCCTGCATGGATAGAGATGGAGAAAGAGTAAGCAAGACGCTGCCAGGCCAAGTGATAAGTATGCCTGGCCTGTGTGGGTTGTATGTGGTCCTATGGATGTGATGAGGACAATGACGGTATGTGTGAGAGAGTGAATGCTGATGTCCCTTGAACTGGCAGTGAGTGAGGGCCCTGTGGCTGTGTGATGGGTTTGTGAGTGTGTGAGTTGAGAGTGATGAGATGGGTGACTTACCCTGGCAGAACAGATTAGATCATTCGTCCTCTTGCAGCACTGGGTGGCTGTTTTCTTCTGAAGGGCATTGGCGCTGACCACCGCGGCCACTGCCTCCCAAGTTGGACTGATCACATCGCTGCCCATCCGGTGACCAAAGTGGGGGATACAGGACATCCCGGCGGGCCTCCACAGCATCCAGCAGTCGCTCGAGGGACCCCATCATTGAATCAGGGCACTGCGGTCTTTTTTACGTTTGCTGGCCATGTCCGCCATGCAGCAGTGATGAGCTGGAAGCAATAAGCGCTGTGCTTGTGGCTGGACTTTAAACATGGCGCCTGACATGATGCGGCGGCAGGGTGATGGCTGGTGAGCGAAGGAGAGCCCGTCCGCCATGGAAACGGAGTGTTTCCCGGGAGTGTATAAGTAATGAGGCGGGTTTGAGACGATACAGCGTGAAAACCCGCCATCGCGGCCGGTGGGTAAAACGTCATCCTAGTCGCCGCTACCGCATTTAGCGCAGCTGTGGGAAAATTCCGCCCTTCATCTACAGAAACTGAACTAGACAATGGCCACTCGGGAATGTGTAGATGGCCTTCTTCCTGCCTCAAGATACTATGATCACATCCATTGTTGGAATGCACCTGGAGACACCCAGCCTGCTGAGGGCTGGATAGGGCAACGTAGAGGTGGTCATAGGTGGCCAAGATGGGGATAACAATCCAATCAGATGGTCCGATCTAAGATATTGCCTTATATGCTAAAGGCCAAGGCTAGGCCATTTATCAGGACATTGTTACTGCAGTGCTAGAATGGTCTGGTCAGACATTCCCAAGTCACATTGGGAGACCTGTTGAAGGACTGCCCACCTGAGATGGATTCTAGCTCATGGGATTCCTAAGCAACCAGTGCCATTGTGAGTATGTACTATTGCTTAGAGATTTAACAAAGGTGTTTATCACAAGTTGTTGTGTGGCATTGATATCAAGAGCAGAGAAAAGAACTTTTAGACCAGAGAGCGGGGGTTTTACAACCCAGGCCCTCCCCACCCAGATCATTACCCTGCTAGTCCAGTTATACTACCACTGCCAGAGGTAAGAATGTTCCCCTTAGAGCAGAGAAAATTAAGGGGCGATTTGATAGAGGTGTTCAGAACCATGAAGGGTTTTGATAAAGTTTAAAAAAAAGGAGGAGCTGCTTCCAATGGCAGCAGGGCTGGTAACCAAAGGTCACAGATTTAAGATAACTGGCAAAAAAGCCAAAGGTAACATGAGAAAAATATAATTACACAGAGAGGGGTTATTATCTGGAATGCAGATAACCCTGAAAGGGTTGTGGAAGCTCTCAATAGTAACTTTCAAAAGGGCATTGGCTAAAAGCTTGTAGGGGAGAAAGAATGATGGACCATGGGGAGGGAGAAGGAGAATGGACCGAATTGTACAGCTCTTTCAAACAGGTGGCGTAGGGATGATGGGCTGAATGACCTCCTGTGCTGTACCTATTGCTTTCATACATTGATTAAATCGGCACAAAAAAGAAATTCAATATAACTGAACTGCAGAAGATCGGGGCCTGCCAGCCATGAGGCTATCAGCAGTAATGGAATATTAAGCATACAATTAATTGAAATGGAAAGAAAGCCTGAGGTAGTATTTTTGCTTTTTGAGTGCCAGTAAAGCTGGGTTGCACTTTGTATTGAGATTGAGTAGTTAGAAGAGGGACAAGTTTGAGACGGGCAGGTTAACTTTTTTCCAGAGGGCTCAACAATTTTACCAATAGCTGAGGAAACCTTGTTGCCAATAGCTCTAACTGAGAATTGGTGTTACGCTATGAAAATGCTGAAAGTTGCAAATTTGTTTAAAAATTAATAAGCTAAGTTATTTTTAGATAACATATTTGTAGAGTTTATTTAGTCATCAAACAATGTATCTGTTTAAAGAATATAAATGGGACACTTGCAGTTAAAAACAATCCTTAAATAAAAGGCTCTAGGGGAGGTGGTGGTACTGATATTGTCACTGGACTAGTAATCCAGAAACATCAGGTAATGGTGTGGGCACCGGGTTCGAATGCCACCACGATAGATGGCGAAATTTGAATTCAATAGGAATCTGGAATTAAAAGTCTAATGATAACAATTAAACCATTGTTGATTGTTGTAAAAAAACACCCATCTGGTTCCCTAATGTTCTTTAGGGAAGGAAATCTGTCGTCCTCAATTGGTGTGGCCTACATGTGACTCCAGACCCGCAGCAATGTGGTTGATTGTTAAATGCCCTCTGAAATAGCCTAGCAAGCCAGTCAGCTGTGTCATACCACTAAAAAGTTGAAATGGAATGAAACCAGACTGACCACCCGGCATTGACTTAACCACCAGAAACGACAATGGCAAACTCAGCCCTGTAAAGTCCTCCTTTTTAACATCTGGAGGCTTGTGCCAAAATTGGGACAGCTGTCTCACAGACTAGACAGCAATATGACATAAGGTGGAACTTTGTGGTCCCGTTGATGGTGGGCATCATGGTGGGTGGGGGGGGTGGTGGGGGGAACAATTTGTTGGGACTTACCGTTAGGGCAGAAGCATTTGTGAGAATATTCAGCCAGAAGTCAGGATGGTCACTGATGATTGCACAATGTTCAGCATCATTCATGACTCCTCAGATACTGAAGCAGTCCATGTTCAAATGCAACAAGACCTGGGCAATATCCATGCTGGTGCTGACATGTGGCAATTAACATTTGCACCACAGAGGTGCCAGCCAGTGACCATCTCCACAAGAGAGAATCTAACCATTGACCAGAAACTGAACTGGACTAGACATATAAATACTGTGACTACAAGTGCGGGTCAGAGGCTAGGAATCTTGCGTCTAACTCACCTCCTGACTTCCAAAGGCAGTCCACCATCTACAAGGCTCAAGTCAGGAGTGTGAAAGAATACTCTCCACTTGCCTGGATGAGTACAGCTCCAGCAACACTCAAGAACTTTGACACCATCCAGAACAAAGCAGCCAGCTTGACTGGCACCCCATCCACAAACATTCATTCCCTCCACCACCAACGCATAGTGCAGCAGCGCGTACCATCTACAAGATGCAGTGCAGGAACTTATCAAGCTGCCTTAGACAGCACCTTCCAAACCCATGATCACTACCATCTAGGAGGACAAGGTTTGCAGACATATGTGAACATCACTAGCTACTACTAACCCCCCAAGCCACTCATCATCCTGACTTGGAAATATTTTGCCGTTCCTTCGCTGTCACTGGGTCAAAATCCTGGAACTTCCTCCCTAACAGCTCTGTGGGTGTACTTACACCATATGGCCTGCAGCGGTTCAAAAAGGCAGTTCACCACCATCTTCTCAAGAGCAATTAGAAATGGGCAATAAACGCTGGCCTAGCCTGCGACACCCACGTCCCATGAATTAAAATAAAGTGCAGAATTAGTGAACAGTCTGCTGGCAAGGGTGCATCTTGCAAATAGTGACCATAAAACAATAAAATTTCATATTCAGTTTGAGAGGGGGAAGGTAGAGTAACAAATCAAGGTTTCAAATTCACGTGCAGCAAACTTGAAGAAATAAGAAATAAGTTGACCAGACAGCTGGAGTGAACTGCTAATGGATAAACTATGAGCAGGAATTATTCGAATAAAAAGTTGGTAAAAAGTTGCAGTTAAGAGGTCAAGCAAAAATAAAAAGTTGACACAAATGCAAGAAAAAGTGGAAATCCAGCAGACAGCAATAGCTACAAAAAAAACCCAATGGGAGATAAAGAGACTAGTAAGAGGTGCAAGAAGAGAATATGGAAAATGAAAACTTTCAAGGGATTTTAAAGCTAACAGCGACAGTTTCTGTGGCTGGAATTTTCCAGTCCCACCCACCACGGTGGGACCCCTCACGGCGGGGCTGGCAAGCCATTGAAATCTCCATTCACACTGACGGGACTAGAAGATCATGCTAGTGTGAGAGGCTGGAAAATTCTTGCCTATATATCTATTAAAGAGAAATGCAGGTTAGTCTTTAATGATTGGTAAGAAAATGGTGAACTTGTTAAATGAGTACATTGGAACTATTTTAATGGTGAATAAAGTGGACAAAATACAATCGATCCAAAAGAACCTAGAAATACATTAGGGACCGTTTACATTTAAAATGAGGTGCTCAGACCTCTCTTTAACCAATAGAATATGACACAAGATTTCATGTTTTTAAACTAAAACAAACTTTATTGCTTATAAAAGGCTTAAACAAAACAAGCACTATTAACAATATGGCTTATAACTATGTATGTTCTGCATTTAGTTTCACTTCTTCCCCAGGAATTATCTTATAAATTTAACATCTTAGAGTTATTTACTTCTATCAGACCCACCCAAACGTATGCCACAGTGCTCTGGAATTAATTTTAATTCTCCTCAGCTCCAGCTATTCTCCAAGGTAACACTTTCTGTTTAATACCTCTAGATTATGGATGACTCAGTATCTTGTTCTGGTTGCCTTCTCAATGCTTCCTAGCCAGTTCTCAGACTTCTCTGTGAATTTATAGGCCAGAAGGCTCTCTGAGGACCACTGTGGATTTATTTTAATCAACTAATGCTTGTCCAAGTGCTCAGCCACCTGTATATTGCAGTAACATCCTCACATTTGATGTTAAACTGACAAGTCAGTAGTTGTCTGATTTCACTTTCCCTCCCTTCTTAAATAATAGAATATTTGCAATTTTCTAATACAAAAAGCACGATCTCCGAATCAAAAGAGCTTTGACAACTTATGACTAACACAGTTACAATTTCTTTGCCTTTTTTATATAAATACTGTCAGAAATACTTAGTTCATACTTTTAAAATGTAACTTATGGTTTTAGGAATTAAAGTTTAACTGTAGAGAACTGGGGGAAATTCACAAAACATACATGGAATAACATCAAACTCTTTTAGGAAAAAGATCATAGTTTCAGAAGCCTGCATTCTTAGTACCTTGTTATATGCCTAGGAAACATGGATAACTTGTAGCTACCAGGAAAGGGACCTGGACAACTTTCATCTTTGCTGTTTGCAGTGCATTCTGAGCATCTTGTGGAAGGACAAAATCACAAATGCAGCAGTCCTCCCTAAGGCAAAGCTTCCAAGTATGTTGGTATTCGAAAGTAGAGGTGACTTGCTGTCTTGAGCATATTTTCATGATACAAGGCGGTCTCAACCCTGAAGATTTTCTGTATTGTGAGATAGCCGGAGGCAGAAAACCATCAGCCTACACAAGGCTCTGTTTCAAGGTGGCTTGCAAGTGTGATATGAAAGCTCTAAACATTGGTTCTCAGACCAGGGAGACAATAGCTGATGGCAGAGGAAAATGACGACATCACCTGTAAAATAGCATGCACCACCATGACAATCTATGGCTACAGTGGTTTGGTAACAGGCACCAACACCAAAAAAAAAGCACCTGATAATCGCTTCATATGCAGCACATGTGTCAGAACCTGTCTCTCATGGATTGGTCTCTTCAGCCATAAGCAAAAGTGTACCATATGAAGCTACCCCTTCCCCAAAGGATTGGGTTTGCTGAATACCCATCATCTTAGACAGATGGAATGATGTTAATGATGCACAAGAAGGTTGTTAGCGAAAAATATTAGGATGCACAGAATTGGAGGGAACCGAGTAAGTAATTAGTTGTGAGGTAGGAGGCAACAAGTGGTTTTCCCCAGTGATCTGTATGGGCCTCAAATGTTCACCAAATTACTCATTTGCCAATGACTTAGATGAAAGAATATAAAGTCAAATATCCAATCTTGCCTGTGAGATTCAGTTCGATGGAACAGTAACTAATGGTCAGAGCAGAAAGTTCTAAAGGGTCATTGATAAATGAAGTAAGGTTCAAAAACTGTAGAGTTCAATTTACTGAAACATGGGTCATCCATTTTAGTCCTAAGAAAGACAAATTGTAATATTTTCTTAATGATAAGAAGTTAGAAGCCATGGAGAAGTAAAGAGATTTAAATGTCTATGTTTTCAAGTCATTAAATGCTAGTATACAGGTAAAAACTGTTATCAGAAAGGCTACTGGAGTTAAAAGTGAGGAAATGTTGCTTCAGTTATGCAGATCTTGGTCAGAGCTTATCGAGAATGTTTGCTCCATTTTGGCATTGAATCTCAATAAAAATATATTGTCATTTGGTAGTACAGAACTTGAGTATTGCTGAAAAAGAGACTTTTTTTGTCAAAGCTTTTCGTCTTGCGCTCATCAGGACAATTTATATGAATACCAATGTAAGGGAAACAACAAATTTATACTGTATGAAAAGAGAGTGCTGATTGGTTGGCAAGTGGACTCTTATTGGTAGAAATGTTGCCATGGAGAATGCATCCATTGATGATGACTGATAAGTGTCATTTGAAATTAAAACCAGGTAACTTAACTCTGATTGATCAAGACATTGTCCTGAGGAATGAACCAGCGAATGGCTCTCACAGAATCACATCTAACGTTGGACATTGTGTTTTGAGTTTTGCGAGCGAGGGCTTGTTGGGTACAGTCTGTACCTTGCCTGTTGCAAACAGCAGAAGGGATTTGCTGTTTGATATGATCCACCAGCACTTGAGATGTATGGCCTACATACCTAGCACACTGGCACTGAAATTCATATACCACGTTACTCATTTGTGTGATAGGCAGAATGTCTTTTTGGCTTGACGGCAGAATCCTGTTAGTGGCAAATACCATGCGTGTTGTTACTGCACAGTAGCAGTGTGAAACAGTGTGAAAATTGCTCAAAACTTCCAAATGGCCAAATAGTTGGGCAAATTGTTGCAACCAGTTTTCAGCAAATTTTTCAAATACATGGTAAAGGGTAAGCAAGGGCTTGCATATCGATAGCAATGCTGTGTCCATGTGCTCATTTGAGATTGCTAGCCTATTCACCAGTGTTCCACTTAAGGAAGCCATAGATATTTGCGCAGCAGCACCATATCTTGCTGATCTAGACTTGCCACCATTGCGGGAATCAATATTCATTGAACTCATGAACTTCGCAACTCACGCATTTGAGTTCAATTTTAATAACACTGTATATGCCCAAATATATGGTGTTGCCATGGAATTTCCTCTGGCCCAACCCTCACAAACAACTTTGTTGGGTTTCATAAGAAACGTGTCTTCGATGGAATGGCACCTAACCTCCTACTCCTTGCATATTTCCGATATGTCGCTGTTACATTTGTTATATTTAAATCCGAGCTGCATATAACAGTTTCCATACTGTCACGACTCACCGGGGATAGTGCGCTGCACTATCAAGCCCCACTGCTCCCCGAGCCGTAACAAATGTGAAAAGTTTGATCAACCCACCTAACTGTTTAATTGAGGTTAACAGAATACAAGCACCAGGTTTGTAAACTTAATAAGTAAATAACTGTTTATAGAACAAATTGTCTTTAACCAGTGGCAAAAGAAAGAAATATGAACTGCTAATTTCTAAATCTATAACCTAAACTCTACCCCTTCTTAAATCCCTATACACACACATAGAAGGCACATAAGACACACAAAAACATGGATTTTAAGGGTGGGATAAAACGGTTCAAAAGCACCAATTCCAAAGTACAGGATTCAATGGGTTGATTTTGATCGATGTCTTCCAAATTCCTTTCAGTTCTTTGTTGGTGACACGAGGTGGTCCTCCCAGCACTTTCAGTCTTTAGTTCTCTGGCTGAGTACTGCTTTTCAATGTCTCTAATGGTGATTTTCCCTTTTCCTCTTGCCAGGAGTTTTTCAGAGAGGAAGCAGGTTATAGAGATATGAGGGGAAAAACAGCTAGCTGTTATTGTAGAATTACTGGAATCTTAAACACACAGGAGACAGAGGTTTTAGGTATTTTCTCTTTTCAGGCTAGGAGCTTTTCTTCTTTCTGCTCCACTGCTCTCATACAAACCCTGGTCAGGAGCCTATTAAAATGATGTTGGCATGCGGTTCCCCATTAGGCCAAGCTCCTCCTTGGCACCTTCCTGTCTTTCATGGTACACTCTGTTCCAGGACAGCAACATTATATATATCCCTCACACTGTTCTAGTGGACATGTCTTTCAAACTGCAGCCATTGTAATTTTAATTCACAGTCCAACAAAAATAACACAATACACATCTTAATAGGCTCCATCCTGCACTAAAATTCACCTTTGAAATGGAGCAATCAAATTAGCTCTCTTTCCTTGACATATATTTTTTATTCATCATGGCAAGTAGGCATCACTGGCTGGGCCAGCATTTATTGCCCATCCCTAATTGCCCTTGTTTAGAGGACATTTAAGAGTCAACCACATTATTGTGGATCTGGATTCACAGGTAGGCCACAGGTAAGGACAGGAGGTTTCCTTTCCTATAGGTCATTAGTGAACCAGATGGGTTTTTATGACAATTGACAATGGTTTTAAGTCATCATTAGGCTTAATTCCAGATTTTTATTGAGTTCAAATTCCACCATCTGCTGTGGTGGGATTCGAGCCTGGATCTCCAGAATATTACCCTGGGTCTCCGGATTACCAAGCCAGTGACAATACCATCGCCTCCCCGTAAAGTTGAGAAATCTACCGGGGGCTCTCTACCACGGTCTATCACAAGCCTACCTTCACTGGTCAATGAAAGCATTGGGATTCTTACAGTTCCACATGGTATAAGATTGGCCTTAATGGCAACCTTGGAAATAGGGCCTGAGACATTTGCTCACCACATAAGCTTGATGCTGAAATAAGGTGCATCAAAGGCATCCTACAGGATAATGGCAATTCTGATTCAAACTCATGAATGGGCCTAAGGCCATAATTTTCAGCCTTGAAAAGTGCCCAGGCTACCTCAGGTTACCCTGGAAGGGCAAGGTATCTCAAAAATTTGAGCAACAGATGAAGCTAGCTGTTTCATGCTGCTACTATGCAGCAGCAACACAAGTGGTATTCATCATTAATAGGATGCTGCTGTCAAGCTAAAAAGACATTCTGCTTATCACACAAATGAGTAATGTGGTATATGAATTTCAGTGGCAATGTGATGCTAGATACATAGGCCATATGTCCCAAATTCTGGCGTATCATGTCAAACAGCATGTCCTTTCTGCTGTTTGCAATGGGCAAGCTAGGGACCATACCCAACCAGCTTGTGCTTGCAAAGCTCAAGACACAGTGCCCAACATTATGTGCGATACCGTGATTGGACAACATTTCTAAATAATCCTCAGTGTGCTAAGAATTACGCTGACAACCAATTTAAGATTGTCAGTTGGGCTCACAGTGTGGCCCATTTGTGCGCACTGGAAGCTACATGTATTAATACACAGGGCCCTGTTCTTTGCAGATAGAAAGAACATGTATACACGTTGCACCTGTTTCAGCTAAACAAAATAAGTGAGAGTCATTCGGTGACTCATTCCTCAGGGCAATGCCTTGACCAATCAGGGTCAAACTGTCTGGTTTATATTCCAAACAATGCTTGGCAGTTAACTGTCAGCTATCATCAATAGGTGCATTCTCCATGGCAATGCCTCTACCAATCAGAGTCCACTTGCCAATGAATGAGCACTGTCTTCTCATACAGTATAATTTGCTGTTTTCCCCTTATATTGGCATTCTTGCAAATTGTCCTGATGAGTGCAAGACAAAAAGCTTTGACATGTCTCTTTTCTCAGCAATACCTTTTTCATAGTTTAATAATACTGTTAAAGGTAGTTTTACCCATTACTTGCATTTAGAAATAAAGGTCTAACAATTTATAAGTGCTAACGATGAGATTTTTATTTTTGTCATGCGTGCTTGCAAGTTAATTTTATCAATAGCAATTATAAATTATAGCAGAATTCCCATGTCATGTGAATCAATACTTATTAACAGAGAGAGTAATATTAATTGTTGGTGTTTCCCTTTTCTGTTTTAAATTTTAAAAGGGTACATTTCTAAAATTTATGTGCGTGACTATCACTTTCTGCCTGAGAACTGAAGAGACATTTTAATCCCCAGTCAGCTAACATGACAAGATTAGCATTTAAATATTGAGCAAAGGTCTCTAACTATTTCAGTATCTGGAATATAGTGCATGTGTACACTGAGAAATTTAATTACATTTTTCATATTTTCAGACATGTGATATCATAAAAGATTGCTAATATAAATTTATATTTCAAAGATGCAGCCTAAGTAGAACATGTATGAAGGGTGGGTGTGGGGTGGGGGGGTGGTGAAATATGAAAGACACATTCCACTTAAGGCTCTAATCAGAAGTTCCTCAGCACTTTGTTGTTCAGGACTTATCTGATCAAGTTGATTCATGAAGCAATTAATCACATGTCACTGATGGATTTCGCAAATTAGCTAGATAACTGTCAATACAAAAGGGCTTACAAAACCTGAAAATGAATGGTGCATTTATTATTTTGCATTTATTTTCCTTTTTTCTCCTGCAGGCAGTTTGCTCCCATACATCAACTACTAGCTGAACCGTTTGGTTTTGGAATTCTATCTTGGTGGCTGCTGTCAACTGTGATCTCCGTTGCCCCCGCCCCAGCATCCCTAACTGGGACTTACCTGAGGGTCACAGGCATCAAGGTGGCCTTAAATCAGATTCTTCAGTTGAGCAAGCAATGGAAGCCGGCAGTGCATAGCCATTGTTAAATGATTCCTGATGACCAAATTCTCACAACCCTCCATCTTTGGGCAAAGTTTTCATTCCATAAACTGAATTACCACATGAAAACTGGCCTAAACAAATCCCTAGGCCATTATGCCTATTCCTTCTGTGAATCTTCATTTATTTTCTCTTGTCACTTGAAACCACTTCTTCATTTTCAGATTGTGACCTCCTTTCATTGTCCTGCACAGATAGACACTATTGTCACATACACGTAACTGCAGATGAGCTATGTATATTAAAGGGCAAAAAGTTCTCTGAATAAGTGCTAATCACGATACTCATTTTGGCTGCAGTGATCATGCAAAGCAAAGGCCTAAAAATTCCAGAGTCCAAACATGTCAACTCCAGTCAGACAGAAAACTACCCACTTACCTGCATACGCTGAAAAAGTTCCAAATGCCAATGGAGAAGGCTGAAGAACTGAGGAATCCTCTCAGACAGCAGCAAAGAGAATCTGCACAGAAGCCACCACCCCACCAGCACCAACCCCCCGCCTCCCCACCACTGTCTTCCTTGATACAGCACTAACTGCCCTATTCTGGTAAACTGTTTAAAGGTGTGTCTTCTTGGTGTGTTAGTGAGTGAATGGGTGAGTGAATGAGTCAGTGTGTAGGTGTGTAAGTAGGTAGGTGGGTGAGGTAAGTGGGCTAGGTGGCAGCAGGCTAGGATGGTAGGTGGATAGGGTGGCATGTCAGGGGGGATATTGGGGCTAGTCATGTTGCATTAGGGGCAAGTCGAGGGGTCAGCAGGGTGTCAGGTGGTGGGGGCTGGTCAGGTCAGGGTGATTTGGGGAGGAGTCAGGTGGTGGAGGCTAGGCAGGTGGAATTAGGGGTCAGAGAGGTGTCAGAAGGTCATGGGGTTGTCAGGAGGTGGAGGGGTGAGTCAGGGGTGTTGGTTGTATAGTTCATACGAGTTAGACAAGGATTTTTCTGTCCAATATTTCCTGGGTGGATATCCAGATAAGTAAGGCAGAACTGTCTGAAGTCTCTGACTCTAACTCAGAGTTGGAGACCTTATCAGAGGGTCCCAGGGAGCAGGGGAAGTTCAAACTTCCTGGGCAATTCCCTCGGAGTTGCTTTGCGTCGGGACTTCCACAGGATCCTGAAGCGTATCTCGTGGGTATGTCCGGTCTCTGACGATCTGGAGAATGGAAGTTCTGGGCCAATGACAGCAATCATACAAAGCTCAAGGAAGGGTTGGAGGTCCCACACTATAGGCCATCAGGGAGAAGGCTAAAGTAAGTGAAAATAATTCTCAGATCACTCTAAACCCTCAAGATTTGAAACTTGAAAGAAATGCAGAACAACATGAGGCTCCTCCTCCTCCTTCAGTAACCATGCCTTATGAGGGCATTGGCGACCGTGGACTCTCATTCGATTGGTCCATAATTTAGCTTGGTGGCAAAGTACTGCAGTAGTTTGCTGCTGCCTACCATGAGGCTAGGCTAATAAATAAATTGGAAACCGACAGTTTGAATTAATTGCTCGAATTTCACCCTCTAAATGCATACTGTACTGATAGATTTGGTGTCAGAATGTATATTAGAGCATATCATTTTTACACAAATGTCCTATTAATCCGATTGATTCTAAAGGTCACGATTATAATTTTATGCAGTTATTATAATTTATTTGAGAGAGTGTTCACTACATCCAATTAACGTTAGCAGGCTGATTTCAGTCATCAACAGTGTCAATGAAATTTGGACGTGATAAAACTCAGACCTGAATTTTTATTCTCAAGTTGGGTGCACATAATTGGGAGACTTCCTGGCTCCAGAAAAAGTGCCCCGGAAGTTTGGATTTTTGTTTTGGTGGGGAGGGGTGGGATTTATAGGAATTGTGCCTGCCACACCCAAAAAGAGAACCTGGGCAGAAACAGGGGCTGCTTTGTGCAGAGGCGGATTGGGTGGAAAGCCCGCCTCGCTGCTTCGGCAATTTTTTCCAGCTGCGAAAAATGGAATGAATCCAAAGACAGCCCTCCAGCACTCATCCCTCACACTTCACATACTCACTATTCCCCTGCAATGCCAACCCACATCATATCATGCCCCCACACACCCCCATGGCCCTTCATAACCTTCATACCAACCTATACCCCGCACCCACGCCCCATGGCCCTTTATAGCCCCATGCCAACTCATGACAATACATGACACCACCCACCACCCTTTTCCTTTACACCCTCCATGCAAACTCACCCAGTATCCACCATGCGCAGAACTCAGGACCTATGCGGAGATTAACTAAGGTTTTTAAGTGTCACTTGATGTATTCACTATTAAAAAATACCTCTTATTGATAAAAATCTATTCACTACATTTACCTTCCTTTAATCCCTTATAAGAACAAACATATATATTCATAGTCCCACTTCAAAGCCTTTATAAACACTTGGAGCTGTCAAACTGTGAACTGAGAGGCACCCCACTCTGATAATGATAGATTGTGAAATCAATCATGCAGCACTAATCCTGTACTTGTATTCCTCAGCTTTATGTCAACAAACAGAGTGAAATAGCAAGCACTGATTATTTCAACACTTCAGACAGTTTTTTTTTCAAATATTTAAAGGGCAGGGGATTTAAATTACCAGACAGCTTGACAGCTCCCTTTGATATTCCCTTTGCAGCTCCACTGAGAGTTCCACTGAGCTTGACAGCTCCAATGAGTTTATTTACTTTTTACAGACATTCATGTCTATTTTGAACAATCCAAAAGGGCACTTTGCCTGTAGTCGCGGTGCTGTGGCCCATACCCAAAAGGGCACCTTCCCTCTCCAAAAGGATACCCTACTGATCCAAAGAACTCGGGTAAGATTAGACATTCCCCTACCGGGTCTAACGTGCATATGTCATGTTTCCCACTCTGTCCTTGCGAAAATCCGAGCAGACTGAAGGCAGCTGCACTTTAACATGTGCAGCTGCCTCTGTGAACAGTGGGCAAAATTCTTAGCTTGGCGGGCAAGCATGCGCCCGAACTGCTCGAGCGTAAAATGACGTGTGATGACGTCGGGCGAGCATCCTGACATCAATGCGCAGTGGCCTGATATTTCATTCGGCGGGCACGCACCGGAGTCAGCAGCACAGCTGCCGACAATTGAAAGGCCTGTTAAGGCCATTGAATTATCAATTGAGTTAAATTTTTCGCTACCCGCCCAACTTTACGGTTGGCGGGCAGGCGAAAAGGCCAAGCGGCCTTTGCACTTTTTAGGAAGCCTCATCCACGGGTGGGATGAGGTTTCCTAAAGCAAATAAAAATAAAATAAAAATTGAAAAAATTAATAACATATCCCCGCTCATGCCACATGAGGGGACATGTTTCATTATATTTTTACTTCATTTATTTTTTTTTTAATAACACCTCATTTTCCTGAGGGAGCTCTGTGCCTCAGGGAGATTATGAAGCGAGCACTTGCACGCATGCGTGAAGGTTATGTTCAACCTGCTTGCACACCACCGCCCCCACCCCTGCCTGCACAGGCAGCGGTGAGCACTGCTGCTCGCATTTCACACTGGGTGGGCCTTAATTGGCCCGCCAGCATGAAATCAACTTCCAGCCCTGATCATGGGCAGCGGTTGGCTTCCCTACCGTGCGCACCGAGCCCGCCCGACATGGCTGAAATTCTGCCTATTCAATGTTTGACCCTCCACCCCCCCCCCCAACTCCCCAGCCCCCTGACAAAAATGGTGGGGGCTGGGTTCCGGGGCAGGAATTCTGGAGTTGGACCTCGGGCCCCATCTTTGAAAAGACGGAGAGCTTGTCTGGCTGCGTAAAAAAATCAGGTCTCATTTATTTAGCAGCACGAAGAATGAACCATAGGCTGTAGGACAATTAACGTTCTGAAGTCGCATCCATATTGCCTCAGCTAAGGAATAGCTTTGTATGTACTCTGCTGATGTTGTGGCCTGCATTTGCTTAATATCTAGGGTGCGCAATGTTTGTTTTGTCTGTCTTTTCGTGTAAATGAGATTAGAAAGATAACAAATACACAATAAAGTCATTTAATTCTAGGGGGTGAAATTTGCCCTGGGCAGTGGGTTATAGTGAACTTGCAGCCTGTTTACACTCTGTCTGATTTTCCTTCCCATTGACTTCAACTTTTCATTGCTGTCCATGTAATGACTATGACCTGGGGCAACATTTTCCCACGTCAGGTGGGAGGTGCAGAAGCGGGGGTGGGCGGGCGGCCCTCCGATCGGCGCCCCCAACTGGGGGCGTGCCGCCAATTTTCGTGGGCGGGCCAATTAAGGCCCACCCAGCTTGACGTCCGCACAGAAGCACGATGCGCTTCCTGTGTGGGCGCAGGGGGGCAGGAGTGCCAAATGCAGAAATGTGCTCTGATCTCCCTGAGGCTAAGTGCTGCCTCAGGGAGATCGGTACCCAAAGTGAAAAAGTTGTTCTGTTGAAAATTTCACTTACCATCAATGCTCTCTCATGTGACAATGCCACATGAGTTGGGATATGGACATAACTTTAAATAAATGTGAATCTTCATTATTTAATTCAGTCATGAAACCTCATCGCGCCCATGGATGAGGTTTCATGCTTTTTCAGGTGGCCACCAGCGGTCCCGACCTGCCTGCCAACCCTAAGGTTGGACGGGCAGGACCACTAATTGGTTTAATTGCTTTTTGAATGGCCTCAGTAAGCCGTTGACAGGTCAGCAGGCGCACAGCTGACTCGGCTGCGCCCCCGCCTACCTGAAAATGCAAATGTCGCGGGATGTTGTCGGGAGCTTGCCGACTGGAAAATTCTTCCCCTGCACTTTTCCTGCGTTGGGCGGGCTCAGTGGGAGCGGGCAGGGGCAGTCGTGAAGCCGAACACTGCCCGCGATCGGCTCCGCACCGCCAGTTTACACGGGCGGGCCAATTAAGGCCTGTCCAGAGTAATGCGTGAGTGGTAGTGCTCAGAGTGTTACCTGTGTGAGTTGGGGGAGGGACAGCTAGCACAATCTTCATGCATGCACGCAAAAGAGCACTTCAGTCTCCCTGAGGCAGCTCTGTGCCTCAGGGAGATTGAAGCGCTTTTGAAAATAATAATTAAAATCACTAAAAATTTAATGAAACATCTCCCCTCATGTGACTGTGTCACATGAGATGGGACATGTTTTTATTTTTCAGGTAAACTTTTTTATTTAATTCATAAAAGCTTTAGGAAACCTCATCCTGCTTGAGGATGAAGTTACCTAAAAACTGTAAAGTCCGCTTGGCCTTTTTGCCTGCCTGTCAATCATAAGGTTGGACAAGCAGCGTTAACTTGACATTAATTAATTCATTAAAGGCCTTAATAGGCCTATCA
Organism: Carcharodon carcharias; assembly: GCF_017639515.1. Classification (NCBI taxonomy): domain Eukaryota; kingdom Metazoa; phylum Chordata; class Chondrichthyes; order Lamniformes; family Lamnidae; genus Carcharodon; species Carcharodon carcharias. The sequence goes on from NC_054475.1 coordinate 25,122,261, forward strand.
ATTATCGGTGGGCATGCAGCTTACTCCGGCACGTACCCGCCGAACGAAACATCGCGAGACAGCGTGATGACATCAGGACACACGCCCGACTTCACCGTGCGTCATTTTATTTGCCAGCGTGTCAGGCCCGCCACCCCCCCTTGCTGACTGAAAAATCCTGGCACATGAGTAATTCCGATATCTGGAGCTGACTATTTGATTGCCTGCCAAGAAGATATTATTAACACAAATGCAATGCTCGGATAATATTCAGCCATAACGCTAAGCTAAACACTACAGGATTCAGATTATTAATATTCCTGATACAAATTTTCAGGTAATGTGCCTGTATATTTATGCCATACATCTTACATATGTGTCAGATTGATGCTAAAAATGAATGCAGGAATAAAAACAAAAATTGCTGGAAAATCTCAGCAGGTCTGACAGCATCTGTGGAGAGAAAGAGTTAACGTTTCAAGTTCAGATGACACTTAAGTCATCTTGACTCGAAATGTTAACTATGTCTTTCTCTACACAGATGCTGTCAGACTTGCTGAGTTTTTCCAGCGATTTTTGTTTTTGTTTCAGATTTCCAGCATCCGCAGTATTTTGCTTTTATCTTATATGACTGCAGGAATGTTTGAAATCAAGACCTCAGCTTTCTTTTCATGCTCTTAATTAGAACAAAAAAAAAACAGATTGTACCAACGATCAATTGCTGGTGCAAAAACTGGGCCTGGTACCAAGTTTTGAAACACCTCTGAGATCTAATTTTTCCATCATAAATTGTGGGTGCATCCATTAGGAATAATCAAACATGTTCTAACCTTATTCTGCAAATTGTTTCATACTTTGGTTAGTCAACAATTTCCTCTGCAATGTTAAGGGATCTTATTACAAATATAGAACAATAATGAGGTCTGCAATAATCCTGCATAATCTTTATTTAAAGTTATACTAAATTGAGTCAATGGATATGTTGAAAAGCAACCTGACAGCTGAAAGCATTTACAACGTAGTAACCAATTCTAGAGTCATTTTTCCAAAAAGAAACCTTCATCATGATGCTTGGATCCTTGCTTCTTGGCCAATATTGAATTCTTTAGCAAAGTTGTACCTTAGTGCAATATGTAAAGTGGAAGTAAATAAAAAAGTATTAATGGCTCTCTTTATCAGTTGACTGGTATCAGATAAAGTCAGCAAGTCAGACATATTAATGAACAGTATTAGTAGTGTCATACCCCATGTCTTCACCCAACATGGTTCCCTTCCTCCCCTGGCCTGTCTACCTTGGCCCCCGACCCCCCTCTTGTCTTAGCCTTTCAGCTTGGCCCCATCAAAACCCATTGCCCCCCTAACCTTTCCCTCCGGCTCTGGCTCCTTGGCATCGGGGGTTGCCTGCAGTCTTAGCAGCGGGCACAGCTCGGGTGGCGCTGCTGGGACTGGAGAGCTGTTGGCTACTTGACCCCCCAAGTGTTACATGCCTGCAGGGTGAGGCACCAGTGTGGGAGGCGAGACTCTTTCACCAGATGGTGGTGGGTGAGAGGGGTGGGGGGGGGTGGGGGGTGGGACACTCTCTGGCACCTCATTAAAATCCAGCTTCATGAGTCTTGTGGGGTTAAATATTTTGTCTCTGCTGCCCTCCTGCCTCACGAGATGAGGGTATCATATCACTTGTATTGGCACTACTCCTGTTAGCAAAGAATGGAAGTCAATATGGGAAAAGGCATTGGGTAGAACCCATCAGGAATCAGTAAAAACTCTGGAACTAGCTTGATACATAAACAGCATGAAGAATATCCATTTCATTTAATAAAGAATAGCAGATCCTGCATTGCACCAGATATGGAATGTGGCAGCCTAAAATTGAGAAAATGAGTCTCTGAGTGCAATGAGGTACAGCAACAATTGATGTGGAATCACCCAATTGTAAGATGAATGTAAGGGCAGAAGTTTAACAGGCAAGATGGAGGTGGTTTCTGGAGTGGGGTGAGCGGTTCAAGCCTGAAATGTGGCATTGAGTCATGAACCTGATATGATACTGTCAACCCTTGGGTTTAACAGTGATGGATTTGCAGGCAAGTGGAGAATCTCCTTGGGACTGTTGGATAAGTCATTAAAATATTCAAAGAGGCAATTATCTCAGATTTTGGCTCAGCATTCCATTGTTTACATCCAGCACATGGGTTTCCTGAGCTGTCGGCAGCTCCCTGGGGTCAACTAGGTGAGAGTACAGTGGAGAGTGCTTCTTCAGTGAAACTGACAGCTTGGAAAGCATTCAAACAGTTAAAGTGAAGATCTTCAGCCATGTCTAGATGAGAGGCTGCTGCCCACACATTTCTTCTGAATATATGCCTTCTCTGTTTGACAAGTGACTTCCAACTCTTTGGAATTCAGTTCACCTGCCTTGGACTTTGAACGAGATCTCCTTTCCAGTGAACCAGGTGGACGGCATTGCCAATGGTTATCAAGGCAGTTATCACTGGAGGCCCCCTTTCAGTTCTCTGCTGCTCCCTGGAGTTCTGCACTCTCTTCTTTTGCAAAGAGAGAAGGCAGAGAGCTGTGAGTCTGAGAAATGGATTCTGTGGAGAGGATTTTTGTGGAGGGTGAGGCATGAGAGTGAGATGACAATAAGATGAGGGTGAATGTCAATGTTTGCTGTTCAGATGGGGATGTGGGAAGGTGTCTTGAGAGACAGAGAAATGAGTGCACGTGCAAAGTGTGTTCACCTGGGGAGTGTTGTGCAGGGGAATGCTGGGGAAGTCAGAATGAGGCTTGTCACCTCAAAGTGAGATGCTACTAGCCTTTCCTATTCTCCTGAGGCCTTTCAACCTCTTGGGGTTCGATTTCCTATTTGAGGGACCACAATTCTGCTGCTCGGTTCCATGAATCTCTGCTTGTATGGAGAGGCCTGCCTTTTCTTCCTGTCCTTGGCAAACATCACCTCCTTTCGGTCCTTCAAATCCCACAACAGGACCTCAAGGTATGAACCTGAGACCCAGTGGGCAGTCTTCGCAGGTGTCCTTTACAGTTCTGTGGTAGTTGAAGCCACAGGAATCAATGTCCAGCTCTAAGCCCCGCCAGGGATTTTCTAACTACAAATCACTCCTTTGGCAGATTTGCCACGTCATCCTGTCCAACTTCATTTATTGGCCAGGAAACCCAAAAGGTAATGCTGCGATTAAGTTAAAGACAAAGATCTCTTCAATTGGAAAGGGTTCCCAAACTGCTACCATCCCCCCAATGTGTGTTGACCTATTCAGTTGAGAATCCCCCCAAGACCCTGGGAAAGACAGACTCTTCAAAGGCTTTCAAAGGCAAGGGAAGATATTGCATGATCACCACTGTTGCTTGTAAGACTGTGGGGTTAATGTGGTGTCCGATACCACAAAACCAATTCTGTGCATTTCCAACTGGAAAAAACCTTAGAATTGCGATGGAACGTTGGTGTTGGTACACCATGACAATGCAACCCATCCCCAAGTGAAACAGTGAAGGAGGTGATACAAGAAATCTCGCACATTGGACCCTCTCTATCACTCAGTTTGAAGTCCACAACTTACAGAATGTGAAGCATGAAAAAACATATCATGCACAATGCTTCAAGATAAGAAGCATAAATAACAATCAAGAAAGTAGCCATTTGGTAGTATAGAACTTGAGTTCACTTGCTAACCAATCAGCGCTCTCTTCTCATACAGTATAAATAGTTATTTTCCCCTTATATTGGTATTCTTAGGAAGTGTCCTGATGAGTTCAAGATGGAAAGCTTTGACATATCTCTTTTTTCAGCAATAATCAAGAAAGTAGGCGAACATGAATGGTGGGAGATAGCCACTAATGTGGAATTACCAATAGTAAATTATTTCAGATGGTAAGTGATAGCAATAGAATTCTTGATCATTGTGTTATACTGTGTGAGCAATAAGGTATACAGAAAATATAAGGAAGGGTGAAAAAGATAGTAAAGACACAGAGGCAGCTAGAATTATTATTGCAAAGAAGGGTGTAAAACACTTTGTTGAGGGGTAATGTACCAAGAAAAAAACAGGTAGGCATTTTGATATATAAGATGGAGGGAGAGAAATTGAACCTAACAGTGGGATGAACATAATACTTTCCTCTCATGTGTTTAAGACTGGCTAAGGTTGCAGCAAAAGAAAAGTTGCTGATCTGTGCCAAACAGACAGATATCATCAGTGTGGATAAGCATGTACAGAAATTTACACAGAATTTAACAAAGCATCGCCTTATAAGGCACTGTGTAGGAGAAGAACCAGAGAAGCAGAAGGAAGAATAAAAAAATATAGAGTCTAGGAGTTTTCTTTTCTTTAGACAGTACAGTGAAAGCTTGCAGGTTTACATGTGCTTGTTTCGAGTTCCAGGACAGCAGTGCTCCTAGTGTCTTTCTCAGTGTGAGGCCTTTATTGAAATGAACTAAAATGGCAGCTTACAGAGAACTTCCCCCATGGCAGAGGTGACATGACTACAGCAAGCTAGATGGGACATGTTGTACTGTTGCATTTCAAAATGCAAATATACCCCTTTTCATAATGAAAGAAAAACACAAACATCCACCTTTTCCTAATGAACAAAAGACAGATTTGATTGCACAATCATGTGTAACTGTGAGTAACCTAAACTACCCACAACCCACCAATGTTCACAGGCATTAACAAACTGTTCGTTATTCTCATCTGTCACTGTGCCTGCATTGTATAGTTGTTAAATTGTGCAGGTCTCTTAATGGTACATGTGCACGTTGCCATTGGCTGTTTGTCTGGATGATGTTCCCTCTCCGGAGAGTGTTGTTCCATTGGCACTTGTTGCCACGGTAACTGTTGTTCCATTTCTATTGTTGGGGACAATTGGACCTCTGGGAGTGATGGTCATTCTGTACTCTGTACAGCTGGTGAGATCCCATGTTCCTGACCAGCTGACTGCAGTGAAGGAACAGCTTCTCTAGTTGTTCATTTATGCCTGCGGTTGTGCTGGTATCTTTGGCCGTTCACTTCCACCGTGTACGATTGAGGTGACAATTTCTCTATGCATGTCACGTGAACTGACTCCTGTGGAGAGCATTGAAGATTTGTACCCTGACTGCCTCTCCAATGCTGAGCTCTGGCAATGGTTTGGCAGTCTTGTCAAAATGAAATTTAGCTTTCTGCCATTTCTCCTTGATTTTTTCACTCACACCTACTACTTCTGGCTTCAATAGCTTTTTTGCTATTTGAAGAGTAGTTTGGGTGCAGCATGACATTAGTCTTTGGACTGGACTGCTTTCTATGCCTTCAGTTGGTGTGTTTCTCCACTCAAGGATTGTCTTGTATGTATGTGTGCTCAATTTGCTCGATTTCTTAATGATTCCTTTGATGATTTTCATTGCCATCCCAGCCTTTCCATTAGACTGGGGATAGTGCATCGATTGATGTGTAGTGTTCAACTTCCCAACCCTTTGTGAAGCAGCTGAATTCTTCATTTGTGAACTGAGGATAATTGTCACTCATCACAATGTCTAGAATGCTGTCATGATATAAGTGTGCTTTGAGGCATTCTACTACTCCTGTCATTGTTGAAGTCAGCCAGTCTACCTCCTAGTCGCTAGAATAGTAGTCTATGGTGATAAGATAATTAGTTCTTGCTATAGTGAAGAGGGCTACTCTCAGCTTCGTCCATGATTGGTTTGGGATTTCACGCATCGTCAGTGGCTCCCTAGCTTGTTTAACTTGGTACTCATTCCAAACACCGCACAGACCAATGTGGTCTTTAATTTCATTGCTCATATTTGGCTGGTACAGCACTTCTCTTGCCTTTCTCAAGTTTGATTCAATTCCCTGATGGCTTGCATGGCTGCATGTCAGCACCTCTCATCTCATCTTCTTCGGGATGATGACTCTGTTTCCTTTGAACAAGATGCCATCCTGGGCTGACAATTCACCTCAGTATGCCCAATATGCTCTTGTGACCATAGACATGTCCTTAATGATCTCGGGCCATCCTTCCATCACTACTTCTTGCAGCACTTGGAGAGTTGCATCATATTGGGTAGTTTGCTTGGTTTGAGCGAGGTGCTTGTCTGTCAGATTCAACGTCTTTGCTGGGTTGACGACTTCCAGATCATGTTGAGCTGCTGCTTTATGTTGAATCCAGAAGATTTCACATTCTGTTGTAGAATTCTCAACCATTTTCATGGGGAGTTTGCTCTCGACAGTATGTCAGTGATGTACATTTGTTTCTCTTGCTTGTATGTCATGACTAGATGATATTTCTGCAAACAAAATAACATTCCTTACACTTTAGAGCAGATAGTAGTGGTTTGAGAAAAAGGCTTTGAAGTGTCTTGTGTTCGGACTCCACTGTTACTTTGTCTCTCCCAATCAAGCATTGATGAAAATGGTCACAAGCAAAAAAAATAGACAGGCACTCTTTCTCGGTTTTAATGTAGTGTCATTCTGTTTGCATTAGGTTCCTGCAAATGCAACTGTTTGTCCTTGCTGCACTAGGGTTGCTCCAAGACTTGTCTCAATGGCATCAGACTGCAAGGTGACTACATCATTGACTTCATAGTACATTGCATTGTTGTAACTAGCTGTCTGATTTTAGTGAATGCTGCTTCTTGTTCTGTTTCACACCACCACTTCACATCCTTAGCAGAGAGCTTGCATAATGGTTCACACTCTGTCAACAAATAGGGCAAAAATTTTGCTAAACAGTTCACAAATCCAACCAATTGTTGCACTGCTTTCACATTTGTTGGTTGCTGCATTGTTGCTACAACTCTCACCTTGTCAGCATCTGAGCGAAGTAATACATGTCCAATGTACCTGACTTCAGGCATCTTTAATTGCAATTTTTTTTGATTAGCTTCAGTTTCATCTGGTGGGCTCTCTCTAGCAAGCATATTAAATTCTGACCATGGTCAGCTATGGCTTCTTCCATTGGGTCTCCACATCCATAGACTAGTAGATTGTCCTCTATGGCTTCTACCTGGGAAGATCACTGACTATCTCATGCCGTCTGCATTGATAGTCTTCTAGTGCCATGGAAATGCCATCTGCCTGCCATAACTAACATAGAAGCAAAGGATGGTTCCTCGCAAGTGAAGCTAGATGAAAGCAGCAGATTTCTATCTCCTAAATAGCATCCAGAAAATAGTTAGAAAGCTGCTGCTTTCATTCCGCTTCACTTGCCAGAAACCATCCTTTGCTTCTAGGGTGGTAAAGATTTTTGCCTTGGAGTTATGGCAGGCAGATGGTAAATACCAAGCTGCCTAAATTCCAGAAGGAAAATTGAAGCAGCTGCCACAACTTAATCACTGCTTGTGGTTTCCATATAAAGTGACATGTGTGACATGCTTTACAGAATTTGACTAAATCCCTATGCAATCCAGACCAATAAAAATGTTTTTGCATTTTCACCTGTGTCTTTCTAATTCCTAAATGTCCCCCTATTGGAATTTCATGAGCTATCCAGAGAATCTCATTTCTATATCCAAATGGTATTACAACCTGATGCACTTCCCTCCAGCTTTCATTTGCTGAAGCATGATAAGGCCTCCATTTTCTCATTAAAACATTACCCTTAATGGAATAAGGTTCTGGAATACATTTTGCCTCTGTTTCTGAGTAAGCTGTCTGATATAACTGTTTTATTTACATATCCTTTTTCTGTAAACCTACCAACTGCCTTGAGTTAAACACCACAGGTGGGATTTTTCACACCTGCCTGCCGCTGGGATCTTTCCATCCTGCCACAAGTCAAAAGACTTCTGGACAGGGCGTCGCCTTGCCCGCGGTGGGTCCCACCTGTGACATGGCCAGAAAATCCTGGCCCACAGCTACATTGCCCTCCAGTCATTCTTCCTGAACAACCTTATCAGGCACAGTGTCAGCTAATTGGATTCTCACACTTTGTCTCTGCCTATGAACTTCATGTTCTTCTTGTTTCAACCTATGAGCCTGTGATCTTGTTATCACACAATCTAGAAATAATCCAAGATGCTCTCCCTAAAACACTACTGTTCAAAGCACTTCTATAGGCTGCTCGACTACCATAGGCATCATCCACATCTATGATCCAGCTATATTATTACCCAGAATGAATTGAATCCCTTCATTGGGCAATTTTTCCACTACTCCAACAATTACCTCACCTGTTTTCCACTTCCTCTTTAAATTTACATTCCACAATGGAATAGGCTTAGAATCTCCATGAACCCCACTACCTGTTCCTGCAATACTCCCCGCTGAACAATAAATGTCACTATCCCACAACAGTAATGATTGACTAACCCCAGTGTCTCTTAAAATTTTAACATATTTACCTACTCCATCCTGTACACATGGAAAGACTTTCCCTTCATACACAAAATCCTTGAACATTTTTGCAACCTGCTCCTGAGAGTTCTCTTGGGTAAATTGTGAACACATTCCACTTCTTTACTTATCATTGATTCTCCCCATTTTACCTGTACAAAAATCATTAGTTTTTCTGAACCTCAAAACCCACAGTATTTTTACTTATAGAACTTTTCTGCACCCCAGTAATCCCCACAAATTTTCCTTGTAATTTCCAAATTACTGACTTTGTGTGTCCAACTTTATTGCAATTAAAATACCTCAAACTTTGAGTGTCACTTGCACCCTCAGCAGCTTCCTTTATATTCTGGGGAAAAAACTTCCTGGGAATTTCTACCTATTCCTTCTCATCCCTGAATACCTCCCTTCCTTTCACCTTCCCACTTTCTATCCTTTTCTGAAATAAAAGGGTGATGGAAAAATGTTTCGCTCTGTGAACTAACTCATAATTATCAGCTATCTCTGCTGCTTGTCTTACCATTTCAACCCTCGGTTCCTCCACATGAGTTATCACTACTGAAGGAATTGAATCTTTAAACTCTTCCAAAAGAATTACTTCTCTAAGAGCTGCATATGTCATCTCTACCTTTAATGCCCATATCCACTGATCAAAATTACTTTGTTTTACTCTCTTAAACTCAATATAAGTTTGCCAAGGCTGTTTTCTCATATTCCTAAATTTCTGTATATGTGCCTCAGGAACCAGCTCATATGCACACAAAATATCCTTTTTTTACCACATCATATTTCTTCAATTTTTCTTATGACAATGAAGCATAAACCTCATGTGCTCTACTCACCAGCCTGGATTGTAACAACAATGTTCAGTTTCCCTGTGGCCATTTAATCAGTTTAGCTATCTTCTCAAATGAAATAAAGAATGCTTCAACATCTCTTTCCTCAAACTTTGGAAGAGCTTGTACAAATTTAAACATCTCCCCACTGGGTTCTGATCTGGAAATGCGTCCTTCCACACCTTCTGGTGTTTCATTTTTAACTGCCAGCATTTTAAGCTGGAATTCTCTCTCTCTTTCTTTTTCTCTTTACTCCTGTTCTAATCTTGCCATTTCTAACTCCCTTTCCTGTTTTCTTTCTTGATCCTGCCTTTCTGCCTGTTCCCTTTGAAATGGTCTTTCTTGTTCTTTTTCTGCTGGCTTTATTTCAAGTTTTTTTCTGTTCCTTTGCTTGTTCAAGTTCAAGCTTCTTCATATGTAACTGAAGTTTTACTACCTCCAGCTGTGACTCACTAGTGCCAGGTATCACTTCCAACTTTAAATGCGATGCTATATCTTCAATTATGCCTACTTTCTTTGCCCCTGCAGGTAATCCCAATTGTAACATATTCTCCAATTCCATTAACTTATCTTTATTTACCTTTTGTAAACGAGCCAAAGTTATAACTTCAACTCCCAGACAAATCTTAGCAACTGCCAAAGCTATTTTGCAGTCTCACCACTAAAGAAAACTTCATACCAACTCCTGAATTCAAAGTCTTTCTTGTACTCGTAACCTTAAGATGCACCAACTCCAAACCAATCAAGGATTCTCAAACATATCTCAAGCAAAAGGCCCCAATTTCTGTTATGGGAGGGGGTCTAGTAAATGCCAAGCTGCCTAAATCCCAGAGGGAAACTTGAAACATGTGCCACAACTATTTGCAATTTGTACTTAACTAGATATGTGGGCTTTGAATTCAGTAAAAAGGTCACTAAGTCTTATAGATTTCTTACAAAACTAAATTAAACCTTTATAGTAGAATAAATGATTTTAAGCACATACATAGATCTGCAAATTACTACTATGATAACTACTAAATCCCCTAATTAATCTAAACCCCAGTTACACCTCCGTTAAGGCAACAGTGAGACACATAGATTTTAAAAGACTCAGGCAAAGTAACACACAATACATTGAACAGTTGAATTCAAAGTGAGTTTTCCTCAGTTTCAGTTCCTTGTAGACAGCAGCTTGAGGCTTAGATGCTGGAGACATTTCACGCTTGTGTTAGATCTTAGAATTCCGGCCCTTACACACAGCCTTCTCTCCTATATATATATTTTTCCCTTTGAATGTAAATTCCCATCGTTTCACCATATCTTTGGACTTTACCTCTCTAATAATAAAATCTATCATAGTGCTAATTTGACCAGTAATCTTTTGGGAAAATAAACAGTCTGTTTCTTAACTTCTCCTGGCTACATTTCACCCCCTCTTTTGAATTCAAGCTAGTCTGGTTCATTTAAAAATGCAAATGTTCCTTTTATACCTTACATTCTAAAACTTCCCCATATTTACCTACTTAACATTTCAAACCTAGCTTAGCTTCTTATACATTAAAGCCTTCAGACCAGCTGTCTTTAATTCAATTAAGTTCCACTCACATATACACATACATAGACACAGACCCCACTATTACTCTACTTTACAATAAATTCCAATAAAATTATGAAAATTATTATATCTTCCTGACACTTGGCAAGTTGAGACAAAATTCCTTCAATGGTTGGGACGGAGTAGTTAGATCTCTTCAGCGCTATATTTAGGTCATTTGAGTCTCAGCATATTCATAGCTTTCCACGTTGTTTTACTGTGACCATGCTGCTAATCCAGCCTGTAGGAGTTGTCACTTTCTTGATTACTCCCTTATTTTCCAGCTCTTCTATCTTGTTTTTTTAGGTTGGACTTGAGGGCAGCTGGAACTCTTCTCAGCAGATGCTGAATTGTTCTTACACTCTCATCTACTATCTAGATTATATTCTCCTGGTATACATCCTAGCCCTGTAAACACATCTGTGTACTCCTCTCGGATCTGTTCGGCAGTCAATGGATTTGTGTGCTGTGAGACATTATAAATTTCTGTTGGCATGTTCAGGGTCACCAGTCCATGCTTTAGCCTTGCTTCAACTAAGATGAGTGGCTGTTGTGACACTCCTATGGTCTGGTACTCTAGATCTTCCTTCTTGCCTTTGCATTGGGCTGCAGACTAATTGTTCTCTTGGTATAAGTATCGTGCCATCATAAAGCCTCAATCCTACTTTTGAGGGCTTCATTTTTGGATCGCCATGTTGAGCCACTTTGCACAGATTTGTGAAGGTCATGATGTTACATGATGCACCGGAGTCTGACACTTGTTGTTCACTTGATACTCTCCTGCGGTCATCATTATTACAGTCACAAACCATTTATCACCTATATATTTGAAGGCACCAATCTGTTGTATCTTGTATAGTGCTTCATCAGACTTTTCTGCTGATATCTCTCCAGCGGCCATCTATATAGGCTTGTGTTGCTTCTTTGTAGCCAAACACTTGTGTGCAAAATGATGCAGCTCCCTGCAGTTAAAACATTGTTTTCCCCATGTTGCGAAATCCTTCTTTTTCTTTGTATGATGTCGTCCACAGTATTTGCATCCTGTCCTTTGTCCGCAATTGTTCTGCTCTTTTGGCCTGGAATGTCTATCAGCATAATGTTTTGTTCTGCTATACATGTGCTCTAACTGACTGGCTCTAACTGACATTTTACAACCTCTGCATTTCTACACTTCTATTACTTTCTTGAACATAGGTTTCTCCTAAGTAGGCTTGCTCTCACTGAGGGGTCTTGTAAGCCTGAAAGAATTCTATCTTTAATCAGATCATCTTTTAGCTGCCCGAATTCATATGATTCCACAAGATGTGTTACTGCAGTCACATACCATTCAATAATTTCCTTTTCGCCTTGAGCTCTCGTGTTGAATATATAGTGTTCATAAGTAACGTTCACTCAGAGTTCAAAATATACATTCAAGGCATTCAGATTCCTTCGTTTGTTGGGTAGATTTAGGGCAGAATACAATTTGTAGCAGTCGATCCCCAGCAGTGTTAGAAGTGTGGCTATTCTTATCGGTTCTGGCTTCTTAATTAAATTTGTTGCAAGCTTGTAGCTTTGCCATTGCAAGTGGAAAAACTGCCAATTCTTCCACATATTGCCTCTCATTTCAACAGGAAGTGGGAGGGGGAAATTTACAGCCATGTTAACTCACCTAATATTTTACTTGCAGTCTTCAGTTTGTGTTCACCTTTCCTTGCTTTTTTTTAGCAGCTTTAATAGATTTGAACACTTCTGGCCTTTCTGAGCTGTGGCTTCTCTGCAGCATTTTCAGGCTGTCAAAACGCAATATCAAATTCACTCTTGACACCATGTTTCGAGTTCAAATACAGCAGTGCTTCTTATTGTCTTTCTCAGTGTGAGAATTTTATTGAATTGAACTAAAATGGCAGATTACAGAGAGCCACCCTCATGCCAGAGGTCACATGACTACAGCAAGCCAGATAGGACATGTAGTACTGTTGCATTCCAAAACCCAAACAGTGCTGTACTCTACCTGCAAATAATTCAGTGTGAAAATTGCTTGTTATGCTGAAATTAAAAATAAGATCGTAATTGCTTAATTGACTAAATACTCATTGTAATTATTATCTTCATTATTCCCAATCCACCAATGTTCATTTGAAGGTATCGGGACAAGCAATATAGATAATGACTAAACAAAATATTGTAAATCTGACCCATGAGATGTATTATTACATCCTGAGCTTCAATTTATTTATCACAATACCGTCTGCAATTCATCTCCTGACTGGTCGCTGTCTTTGGATGATATTCATCTCCTCAGAACGTCCTTTATCCTGTGCAATATTTTGCCAGCCACAGGCTGAGACAGTATTCTTTCAATGTTTTTTGTTTAGACCATTACTAAATATGAATAGTAGCAGCCTCAAAACCAATCCCTTGGGGATTACTTTCATTGCAGCTGCCCAACTGAAACTGTGACCATTGATAAATACCCTCTGTTCCCTATTATCTAGTCAATTAGTAATCCAATTTATCTTGGATCCCTTGGGCCTGCAGTTTAGCCAAAACATCCTCTGAATGGGTCTTGTCAAAGGCTTCCCAAAGTCAAGAGATCTAATATCCATCATCTTTATTCTCAACCACAAATCTTACTTCATCAAAGAATTGCAATAAATTTCTTTTTTACAACTGACTTCTCCAAAATCCATGTTGGCTTCGATTTATTGCTTCTACTTTTGTGAGATGTTTTAAAATTCATTTTATAATAGGATCCAGTATTTTTTCTGCTGTGGAAGAATGCCAAAATAAGACTTTAATTTCCTTAAGTTTTAGTGATTGGAACCATATTACTGCCTTGCAACTCTTCGGTACAGCTCCTTCACTGAATAAACTTCAGAAAATTAATTTAAACCCTCAGTTTCTAATAGTTCTAGCTGCAGCTCCTCTCAGCATGGTGTTTTACAATTCCTACAGTTTCCTATGCTTTTACAGATTTGAACATTTTATTATATTATATAATATTTCCACATGATACAATATTTAATTAGTTTAGATGAAATTAATTGGATGTATTGGGGTTTTAAGCTATTATAAACTATTAGTTGAGCCAAATATTACTTATTTTAACATTTTTGTCCTCAAATTGCTCTACATTGTCTGAATGGTCAAATATAGATGTCATATCTTCAGCCAATAATGGATCAATCAAGGAAACACAAGTAGGCAGGTGGAATATATCTTGGGGGTGAAACTGGTTCTGTCAGCAGTGCAAAATGGAGCCGTAGTGAATTGACATGACACCAGTTTTTATTTTTCATTGACAGGGAAAATATCCCCAAGATTTTTAATTTCAAACCAAATAAAAGTGACAGTGAGACTAGGAAACGGGTGTCCAAAGAAAAATTTGAACTACCATCCTGTGAACTTCAGCGGAACGGAGATCTAGGCCCAGAGAAAAATCAGTTGCTGACTCACTATGAACTAATAGAGAAATTTCACCTGCCTGAAGTCCAAGGCAGAGAAGAAGGCAGGTGTAAAGGCAGGGAGAGAGGCAAGTTAAACCTGGTTCATTTCCTGCCCAATCGCACAGTGAGCAATTTGATTATCTGTGTATCTATTTTTGAACAACATCTGTGAAGAAAGGCCCACACCTTCAGAGGTTCACTCTGTCTTTCAGACGAGTCATTAAACTGAGGCCCCAACCCTCCTCTGAGGTGGGTGTAAAAGATTCCATGGCACAATTTCAAAGGAGAGCAGCAGAACTATCCATGGTGTCCTGGACAATATTTATCCTTCAATCAACATCACAAAAACAGATTATCTAATCATTATCATGTTGCTGTTTGTGGGATCTTGCTGTGCACAAATTGGTTGTTGTGTTTCTTACAAAACAACTGTGACTACACTCCAGAAGTATGTAACTTGCTGTAACGCACTATGGAATGTCTTGAGGTTGTGAAAGGTGCTATATAAATACAAGTATTTCTTTCCCTCTGATGGGAAGTGATTGGTGTATTTTCTGGCCATGCACTGGAGATTATCTTCACCAGCAGCATCAAAAAACGGGGAACGACACCTCAGGCCTAAATTGAGCATTGTTTCTGCAGGCCCACAATGAGCAGAATTTTACCCATGGGCGGGTGTGCTCGACCCAATCGAGTGTAAAATCGTGCAAGATGATGTCAGGCGAGCGTCCTGACATCATCACGCACTTGTACAATATTTAATTCGGCGGCTGCACACAAAATTCAAAAGCGCACCCGCCGACGATTAAGCGGGCGAGTAAACCCATTAATGGTGCAATTGCCTGCAACTTTTCGTTGCCCATCCAAACTTACGGCTGGCAAGTGGGCGAATCGGCCAGGCGGCTTTTACATTTTTCATGAAACCTCATCCAAGGGCGGGATGAAATCTCCGTTAAGAAATAAAATAAAAAGAAATATCTGGGGGCATCATGCTTATGAGGTATGCTTTCAGGTGCTTGATTGTGATGCAAGACCATCTGTTTTTCTTTGCAGCTTTTTACAGTTTTATTTCATTATTTGCAGGTCTGCAGCTCCCTGAGGCAGCTGGCTGCCTTCAAGGAGCTCTCTCACAGCGCCCACCCATGCCCACGATGACGTAATCACCCGCCCTCTTCCCACCCCCACCCTGGCATCGCTGAGCTTTTTAGCACGCGTTTCACACTGGCTGTTAATTGGCCAGCCAGAGTGAAATTGCGATCAGGGGCCAATCACAGTCGGGGGTCCGTTTCCCAGCTGCTCCCAAGCCCGCCGATTGAGCACGCCTGATGACCATCAAATTCAGGCCACTAAGTGTGATAGTGACAAATTTAGTAGTAGGGAAGGCTTGTGGCTAATTTGAATGTGCACCCAAGACTCTGTTGAATTTGGCAGGGCCATTTTTAATACAGCCATACAATTTATGTCTTCTTTTTTGCACTAGAACACCTGAAAGGTCCCCACCTGTTTGTACTGCAATGACAACCAGCTCTGTCACCAGTGGCAAATGCTCCTAAAAAGGTTGAATTATTTGGAGTTCATATTCCTCATAGTATCAAAAGACCAATTTGTGGAGAATATCAAATGAATGAAAATGTCACAAGCCTACATTCTTAATGATCATCGATAACAGCCGTTTAATCTGCCAAATGGTTTCTGTATAACCAAAGAGAGCACCAGCACAGTTTTGGAGGCTTGCAGCACTGTAATGTTATAAAAACTGGCAAAATCCTTTAGAGACATTCTCCCACAGATGAACTTTGTGTGATCTGATGGATTAATTTAACAAAAGAGCAATATCGAGTGGGGAAATTGGACTGCAAGATATGTAATACGTATTGGTCATTAACTGTTCTGAAAATGGTGATATGACATAGCAAATATATGCTAGCATTCCTTTTTATTAAATCTAACATAAAAGGAGTCATTTCTGGGTCATTTCTATTTTGTTTCCTTTTTAAAGTTAGGAAAGCCGCACAGCTCAGCTTGATGACTGCTGTAGTGGAACAGAGGAATCAGTCCAGGTTATACATCATTAACATTAAGTACCAGAAATAAACCTTTCATTTGTTCCTAAAATATTTCCAAAGAGAAAGTGGAATCTGACCAGTGCAGGGTTGTGCAAGATTCTTGGATTCCATTTTGATAGTGCTTGAATCAAACATAACAGCTCGTCCCTGTAGGTGTACCAGTGGGAAGACTCTGTTCATCTGTTTCTTTGGCAAAGCATTAGCTAGAGAACATCCTGACATCTCGCTATGTTCATAATATCTTGCATTAGTGAACCTAATAAGTCGCTCTAAGGGTTCTGTGTATGTCTGGAGTATAGCCAAATTAATGGTTTAACTCTACAGTTTTTCACCTATTCCATCAAATTGTTTTTGTGAAGGGTATGTTAGGGAGAGTAGCTCTTTTTTTTTGCTTCTAAGGTAAAGGAGGTGTCGCTACAACAAACTGTTTTTAGCAATCTCCATAGCAGAACTGGTGGAAATTCAAAGTTCTTTAATTATCCACTGCTCATTTAATTACTGATCAGCTTGTTATCTCTAGCTTGAATAACAAATTGGGTGGGCAGGCAACAGGGGACCAGGCCATTGAGATGTCTACCTGATGTCAGTAGCAACAGGTTAGAGCTATTTTAATAGTTGTGCCTCAATTAAACCTCATGGGGAAGCTGCCCTTGTACAAGTATCATTTCTTGGCAGCTCACACATTTTGGCAGGTGGAATTCCCATGGACTGAATGTCTATTAAAACAGTAGCAAGGTGTACATTGCATTTGCAAGACAATTATGTTGTGGTTTTGGGTTCCTTCTGTGATGGATATCTCCTGGAGGGGCACCCACTTTTAGTGATGCTGCAGTGGAGGTGCTACCATGTGGTAGATATGGACCCAGAGACAAGTCCATTTCTCTACAATAGGTGAAGGATGCCCAGGCAGATAGTGCTGTACCCTTGGAAGGAGTGGCTTATAATGTCAATACTATATTAGCTGCATCATCTGTTAAAGTTAAAATTTACCAGCAGTCGTCCCATGGCATTGCTTGTGCTGAGTCAAAGGTTACACTGGGATACAATGGGGAAGAGATTGAATGTGAAATTACTTGACATTGGAGGTGGGTTATAGGAGGAAGAAGAGTAGGGACTTCGGCCGCAAAATTTGGCTCTGCAATAGTGGTTTTGGCATTAAGGAGCTGGTTTAGTCATAAAATGACCAAAAGTCCACATCGCTTCTGCCCACAGAAGTTACATTGTGATGTCAGCCAGAGCTCCCATTTTTGACCTCAGCACTCTTGTTAACACTGTCTCTTAAAGACACACTGTTGAACAAGCAGCATGAAGGACACCCCTTTCCTTTCCCAATTAGTGTTATTTAAAACTTGCAGGTTGGTTGCTGATTGTTTTCTACTGGAGCTGTTTGAGTTTGTGGAAATATTGGGTGTTTGGAGGAGTTAGTGAAATCTGCAGGGGCAATTCTGCACATAGAAAAGGTGTTGGCTGTGGCTTTGAGCACATCGCTTCCTCTCAGACATGGAGGCTATTGTCTCAGCACCACCCCGACAAACCGCCTCCAGGCTGCAGCAGGAAAGAGGGTGGACAGGCAGCACAGAGGACAAACTGCACATAGAGGGTGGAGGAGGAGGAGGGGGGAAAGGGGCTCTCAGCCTAAGGCCTTACCCAAATTGGATCTTCCAGGAGCACTAGTCCAATCTCTACCTAAACAAGTTACAGTGTGTTCAGAGTCTGAGGTGTACAAGGATGTAGTCACAGAACTCTGCCAATTCTTGGAACCAGACCATGAACTTGAATTTCTTCATGAGTGGTTCCACCCAGGCTGAACAAGTGACATATCTACCATCTTCCAATTCACCGCCCATTGCTGAATCAAAGAACTGAAGCAGCGCTAGGTCTGTGAGGGTGAGGTGAGGCTATGAATGTGAGGTTGGAGTCACGGTTGATAGAGATTGTTGGTAGGCAAATCAAGCAATGTGTGGGGCTAGTGGTGCAATTGGAAGGATATGGCATTTGAAGATGCATTCACTGACTTTGACCATGTGCATGAGCTCATTGAACTTCTATCAGCACTACATCCAGGTCCTTGGGTCTAGACTGCTGGCATTAACTGCAACAGCCACTTGCTCCTACTGCCTTCTCAGTGTCCCTGGAGAGCCGCTTTGCCACCAGATGGAAAATAACCTCTCTCCTCCTGTGCATCTCCTGCACCAAGGCCTCCAAAACCTCAAGGCCCTCTCTAAATTGTGCCAATTTTAAAGGTTCTTCCTAGTCTTCAACTCTTCTTTACCCAATTCCACCCCCTGATGCAGCCAGAATGCTCCTCGCCTTTAAGAGCTACAGGTTTGTTTTAAGTCATCCAGGCTATAGTTTTAAATAATGATAGCCTTGTAGGAATTTTGGCTCCTGCTAAGTTGTGCAGCCACCCAGCGGCGCTTTCACCAAGTCTGCCCGCTGCCTACATCACTTTGAATGGGAATGGAATAATTGTGCACTATGTTCCCTACACCTGATTTCAGGAGTAATTAATTTATCCCCCTTAGCATTTGGGAGTTTCATTAGGATATTACATTTGAGGAAATTTCCAGAGAGAGTGTAGCCGGTAGTATTTCAGAGCAATTGGAGTTGGGAGACTGGGCAGGTGAATGCAAAAGATAAAAGGATTCTTAAGTAGAACATAACTATGATTAAAAAGACGGCAGCAGAGACTCAAGATCTTTAAAAATTTAGAGCTGGCTGAGAAAAATGTAAATATACATTTGAAGGCAGAGGTTGGAAGAGAAATGCATTTTCGAAGAAAGCTGGCAGGCTGTTCAGGCATTTGGGACGACACATTCACAGTTGACTTTGTAATGAGTCTGCAGCCACTGGGACAAGCTGCTTGGAGGTTTTTTGGGAGGGTAGAAATGAATACACAATGTGGGCATTCAACAGAAAGTGAGAACGAGGGATCCAGATCTCTTGTACACGCATGGAAGATGGAAATCAGAGGCAGAAAAATTGGAGCACAGGGAATGGGCACTATGCAAAGCTAAGACCCCGAAGAGGGGGTGTATTTCAAGGTCAGAGTTCTCTAAACGATTTTTAAGATATTGGCAAGCTTGGACAGTTATATCAGAATTCTTTAAATTTTTGATCATTTATTATGTTTGTTTGCAAGTACAAGTCTCACACCAGAGACTTTGAGTTCGATTTTAGCCCCTGCTGGGGACAGGAATGGAAGTGGGTAGGCACAGAATTTCATGCCACTGGCCTGCATGCAGGCTCCCCAGTTCCATTCCAGTCCCGAGCCCTTTTCCCAAAGGCAGGTTGGGGGTACCAGCCTATTAAGCTAATTAAACATCTTTTTGAGGCCTATTGTTGGAGGATTTTCCAGTTGGTCTCCAGTGCCTGCAGGCAGCTGAGGTTATTTAGCTATTTGGTGGTGGCCTTCTGGTGGCAGCCTGGGGAAGGGCCAGCACTGCAGGCAGGTTTAGAGACCTTCCCTAGCCAACTGGTTCAGCAGAAGCAGCAGCAGCAACAGGCCGCCCTGTGGAGGGAGTACCCACCCACCCGGACCCCACCCCACCACAGTGGCCCAGCTGCAGAGACCTTTTTTTAGTTTAAATTTCACTTCCATTATGGGGCGCCCTATTGCTCACTTACCTTGAATAGCATCCTGCACCTGCTTTCAAGTTGGAAGGCCTCCTATAGGCCCTCCAGCTTTGAGAGCCTGCCCACGATCCATAATTGGATGTCAAAGTTGCCCTCCAGCTATTAATTAGCCAATTTGGGGAAAATCACAGGTGAGTTATTGTTCCCCACAAAGTGTGGGCCTTTGATCCCCATTTGAGCCTGACAGTAGGGTTTAGAAACCTGCATGAAAAATCCTGCCCTTGAACATTACTGAAATTTGGTAAGTCACTAGGCTCAGATGGAATGCATCAGAGTTTGCTGTACGAAGCAAGGGTAGAAATAGCAGAAGCACTGGTCACAATCTTTCAATTCCCATTGAAAACACGAGTACTGCTGGAGCACCAGAGGGTTCTTAAAATTTATACCAGCATTCAAGAAAAAGTTAAGGGATAAATGAGGAAACGTAAGGCCAGTCAGCTTTGCATTAAAGAGGGAACTTATTGGAAACCATTATCAGGGACAAAATAAATTTTCAGTTGAAAAGGCATGGGTTGATCATGGAGAGCCACCATGGATTTGTCAAAGGCAAATTATGTCTGACTAACTTGAATGAATTCTGTGCTGAGGTAACAGAGAAGTTTCATCAAGTTGTGCAGTAGATATTGTGTAAATGAACTTTTGGAAAATATTCAACAAAGTGCACACAAGAGGCTCACAAAGCAGATGAATTAATGAAAAATTGGTGGTATGGATAGAAAATTGGCTCAGTGATGGGAAGCAAAGTGGAATGGTGGATGGATGTTATTTAGACCGGGAGATGATATGCAGGATGCTGGTGTTCTCCAAGGATTTGTTTTGAGTCCATGCCTCTACAATTTTCATTAACAATGTGGATTAGGATGCTTGGAGCAGCATTATAAAATTTGCAGGTGATCCAAAACTTGGCAAAGTAGTTGATCATGATGAGGATAGTTATAGACTTTAAAATGAAAATCACGTGATAGCAAAATGGATAGAGGTATGGCAGATGGAGTCCAATGCCATAACCTTTTCAAGGGCAGTTAGGGATGGGCAACAAATGTTGGCCTTACCAGAGACACTTAGGTCCCAGGAATTAATTTTTAAAAAGTGGAGATATGTGAACTGACACATGGTGGGAGCACTAATATGGAAATAGGGTATATTATAAATGGCCTGATTTTGAAACATGTAGATAAGGAGAGACATTGGTGTTCATATATATAAAAACTGAAGTAGATAAGGTGGTTAAAAATGTATATGGATTACTTGTGTTTATAAATAGACATGTAGACTGGAATTTTCCAGCCCTGTTGGTGTCAGGCATCATGGTGGGCAGGGGGTGGGGTACAATATGGTGAGAAGGCCAAAAATCAGTTTTATGCCATCGTGAAACCAGCTTGCAATTGTCCGCTCCACCTGTCAATGGTGGGCTACATTTCCTGTTGCCGCACGGCAGGAATATCATTTTAATACATTTGCATCTAATTGTAAGCCCTCCTTGCTGGAATCATCCCCCCCACATGCACATGCCAGGGATGGGGGTGGGAGGGCAAGACAGCAGAGACAGACTGAAGGAAATAGATGCTGGGGCAGGGGGAGGAGGGGTGTTGGGGGAGGGGGGGGTGAGGGAAGTGGCCATGTACTTCGAAAAACTTGTCAAAAATGAGCATTTTCCGCAGCTGAAGCTCTATTGACTTGCTTGGAATTGGGCCTCAGAAGCATTTCTGCTCACTTAAGCAACACAAAAGCATGAATGTGCCACCAAATGCTCCAGAACTTTTCACCCCTCAGGTGTAGACTGAAAATTAATGTGCATTTTAGGGGGCAGCAGACCAATTGGCCAACTGGACAAGTTGTACAATCCTCTTGCAAAAGGTGGCCATTGTACAGTCACTGGTGGAGGCCCTTCAATGCCTTTATTAAGGTGAGGACCAGTATCCATTATGGTTCAAGCTAACAGCGCAGCTTTGTAGTGTGTGATAGGAGAATGCCTGCGCTTGATCTAAGAGTACAGCATGCAGTCCAATGACCGAAGCTGCTGCCAATTTGTCAAGTGGAGTGGGGAGGTGGTCAGTGGCGCACTACACATTGGCCATTCAAGTGGTAGCCAGCTTTTTCCTACATGTGTGAAAGGGCCTTCAAACTTAACCAAGAGATGTTCTTAGTATGCCTATGCTAACTCATGTATCTCTCTCTTTGATTCTGCAGGAAGAGAACATCAAAATCATAGCGCCTGGTGATCTAGCAATATGCCTCATGGCTTACAGAGACCAGAGAAGAAGAAGAGAACGGCTGAGGCATCTGGCTTGGCAAAGGGAGGAGCACCTCCCTCAAAATGAAAGACGGGGGGGGCCTGCTGCACACACAGCTGAAGATCCACTGCAAGTCGTTGCTCATAAGTGCCTCAATAGACCCAGGGTTTAAATATGGTCCTTGTCATTCCTGCAGATGATTGAGAACCAGTGTCACTGAAGACTGTGGATGTCTAGGAAAATGTCAAATGGAGTTTTAGTTTCACTTTAAAAGGTGCTTATATTTCTAATGAGGAGTTTTATGACACTTAAAGAGAAAGTAAATGTACAAGGTAAGAAGAATTGGACTGTTGCCTAGCAATGGGGGGGCCAGAGTGGCAGGTCCTTCCCATTGACCCACACACAGAAGAAGAGAAACAATAGTTTGTTTTGGAAGCTGTTGGAATTCAGCCTGTTTTGAAGTTGCTGCCAAGGGAGATTGGGGCAAAGGGGACAGATAGCCAGTCCCAAGCTAATGAAAAACCCCAAAAATCTAGGGGAGTGGAAGAGGGGAAAGTCCAAACAAAACCTTCTAGTCAAAGGAAGGACAGGAATCAGAAAAGATCCTTTTAAGTGAAGTTAAAAGTGAGGGGCAGAGAGAAAGGGCCCAAGCTTCAGATTTAAAGAGACAAAAGCTGCAAAAAGCAGATTTAAAGCAAGGACAGCTTGCAAGGGGCAAGACAGACCAAAGAGACAACTAAAGGTCTGTTGCTTTTTGCTATGGGCCTGTGAAGCAGTAGTGATACTATATACGGCTGAGTTCAGTGAGAGAGAGAGTGCATGGAAGACAACTTGAATGTATGTGGTGACCCAGGGGAGAGGAACATCAGAGGGAAAGTTCAAAACCCTGGATGTGAACCCTTGCGGAAGACGTCTGAGAGAAAGTGTCAGTTTGGGAGAAGATTCCAAAGCGAGTTCTTGGAAATTAGAGTTTGGAAATTCTCATGTGAAAGGTGGACTTCAGTGAGACTGGTTGACTCTCGGTGTGATAAACATCTGGGGGGAGTTGAGGAGGGATCTATAGCATCTGGTTGAGGTGGTATTTGTCACTTGGTTTCAGAGCGTGGTGTGCCTGACCACAGGGTGCCTATTGGTACATGGACTGTGTATTTACTGTGGACATTAGAGTATAAGATAGCTTTTGTAACTTGTGTTATCCTTACAAATCTGTATATATCTGTAGAGGTATAGCTGTGGGTGGAGTATTGTAATATTGTTCATTGTTTCTTGTTGAATAAATGTTTTATTCCTTTGTTAAAAATTCATCAGCTGAGTCCTGTGACCATGTTCTGTAGCTACTCCCCACGTATCTAAACAAACTAATAAAAGTTAGGATCTTTCAAGCTGGGTTCCACCCTGGGCTCAGGCTTCTCCAGGGGTAACCTCAGCTGGGGATCATAACACACCTCAAAAGGTGCTGAGAGCACACAGGGAGAATGAATGATCTCCATGACACTTGCTCATGAAGTTCTAGCAGCAATGACAAGCACTATCGAGGTGCAGGCATCACTAATGAGTCCAGTGAGTATGAAGCCGGACCATCACTTTGGTCTGAAGGTTATGCGCTGCACAGGAAACACACCTGCCTTTATCTTGTGGAGGAACCAAGGTTTCACATCTGAGTGATATGAACACTGCTCATCATAACAAGAAGCCATAGGCAAGGAGACATTCTTGGGAGATTATTTACAATAGTGAACATTAAGAACAAGTGATTACAACCATGCCCAGGTTGTGCAACTACATCTTCTTAACCTTCCTAACCCTGCCGCAATGTATTGGTGCTCCCCCAATATCCACAGCAGAGTTGGAGGCAGCCTGCTGACTGCTACACCTTGTCTGTGATGACCTTGACAAGCGTCCTCTGGAGGTCCATATCTGGAGGGCCCCAGCCTGCTTTCAGAGTCCTGCTGTGTGGCAGTGGCAACCTCCTCGGCCTGTGGAGCTGGAGCTGCGGGGGTCACCTGGGTGGATGCTGGCACTATCACCTCAATCTAAAAGCGGACAGACTCCTCCATCATGCCTTGCAATCTGAGAAGTGTAGCGGACATCCCTTCCTGATATTCCTGAGCTTGCCTTTGCAGCTCCAGCAACTGAAACATGACTGAGTCCAGAGGCTTGTCACCCAACTCGGACTCAGCAGATTTCTGGCCTCCAGCCGTCCTCCGATTGCTGGAAACCTGGGAAGTCCCTGTTGCTGCCTGCTGTGGATCAGACAGTGCAATGTGCTCACCAGTTTGGACCCCGAGACTATTCTAGAACTAGGTCCCACCAAAGTGTGTGTCTCTATGGTGGTGGAGGGTGTTGGTGAGCATTGTGATGGGTCTTCACTTAGGGTGCCATCAGATTCGTCTTCAGAGGTGCATTTGAGGCTTGAGTCGAGGATCTGGGTCGTGGACACTACAGCTGCTTCCCAGATGCGCCTGCAAAAGCAAGGAGAGATAATTAGTGCATGGCAGGGGACTGCGGAACAGGACAGATCACTCACAGCATGGTTGTCTGATGGATATTCCACTGCTGGATCCTCACTTGGTTGAGCACAGCCAACCTCACCATCAGCACAAGAATGGTCCAGATTATTGCTGGCCAGCTGGATGGCTCTATTTTCAGAGTCTGTGAGGGCCTTGATGTCAGGCATTCCTCCACCAGTCTGCGGCCTCACCTTTTGTTGTGTGCCAGCTTCTCCTGCAAGATTACCCCGGTGGAGAGCGTATAAGCATGATTCCTGCCAGGCCAGATGGTAAGGATGCCTGGCATGTGTGGGTGGTGAGTGGTGCCATCGACACCATGAGGACATGATCTGCAGGGCACATGAATAGTGGTCTCCCTTGAACTGGCAGTGAGTGAGATCCCTGTGGATGTGTGATGGGTTTATGAGTGTGTGAGTTGAGAGTGATGGAAAGAGCAACTTACCCTGGCAGAAAGGAGGAGATTATTCATCCACTTTCGGCACTGGGTGTCTGTCCTTTTTTGCAGGGCGTTGGCTCTGACCACCACCGACACTGTCTCCCATGCTGGATTGGTCACCTTGCTGGCTGGTCTTCGCCCATTGAGTAGGTAGACAACTTCATGGCAGGCTTCCACTGTGCCCAATAGGCACTTGAGGGAGGCGTTGCTAAATTTGGGGGCAGCATGTTTCCTCCCTTTGGTAGCCAATACCCAGGAATGCATTATTAATGAGGCATGGGCATGGGACAATGTAATGCAAAAAGCCGCCATTGCGGTTAGGGGGGTAAAATGTCTTTTTTCTTGCCCCGCTACCGCACTTTATGCAAACCTGGGCCCATTCCACCCATAGATGATAAAACAAGTTAATTATGCCAGGACTTTATTTGGTTAGGCTTCAGCTACAGCGTGGTACACGATTGAAATAAATGTGAAGTCCTTAGAATGGGTGCACAGGAGGTTTAGCAGGGTGTTACCACGGATGAGGACTATTCTTCTTTAACATAGGACATTAAGCAGTGACCTGATATAGGTTTTCCTAGATGGTGGGAGGTTTTGGCAGGGTAGATAGACAAAAATTATTCCCTCTGTCAACACCCAGAGGTCATAATTTGAAAATCACTGGCAAAAAATTTTAGAGTGGAGATGAGAAGATTTATTTTCACCCAGACAGCTGTCAGAAGCTGGAATGCTCTACTTAAAAAGGTGGTGACATCTGATTCCATAAATAATTTTAAAAGGGAGTTGGGCAGGTACTTGAGGATGATGAAAATTACCAGGGTTGCAGACAAAAAGTAGGGATGAGGAACTAAGCATGACTACACTGCGAGCCAGCACAGGTTTGGCAGGCCAAATGGCCTCCTTGTGCGCTGTAGCTTTTTATGATTCAGTGATATTTTATTTCTCACCATACAGATATTGGAATGGATAGTAAAGAAATATAAACGTTAAAATCCTACTTTGGGAACAATGCACTTGTCTTGATATATTTCACACTGCCAATACTGAGGAGACTTCCCTAGGTCTTCCACTGTGTCAAGCAATAAAAGGCTCCCAGCTGGATTTGTGTGCTACAATGAGAATGCAGAGGCCATGGGTGGGAGGGGCAAGATTTCCTGGGCAGAGCCATCAAGGTACATACCTTAAGATGAGGCACGCTTCTCCTGTTGTCTGCAAATTGTCAAAACCTGTCCTTTCTTGTCAGTGATCTGCTGAAAAGGAATCGGAGTTCGCCAACTCACTGCAGTGGGGAAGTGTGGGGAGGATTGATGGCAGTGAGGGAAGGCAGTTTTATTTTCTGAGCGAGTCTTGCGGAAGGAGATGATGTCAAGGAGACTGGCTGTGTTTGGGTGTGAAGGCCACTCTGCTCAGCAAGCTCAGGCCTGCCCGATAACAGGCAGCTGAGCAGATCTCTGGTACGTCTGCAGTAAAAAGCTTTTTTTTTCTAGTTGAGGAAGATATGCAACACCTTGCTGAAGTTCACCAAGATCAGCGAATCCTATACCTGTTTTAACTATGACCTACAATGATTTGCCTGCAGTATATACATATCCATAAGGGGCGGAACTTACCCAGCTGTAGGGTGGCGGGTGGGAAGACGAAGGGCTGGGAAAATTGTGGAGAGCCATGCGGGTCAGCTCTCTGAACCATTCTGCTGCCTGGGGAGTTTCCCAAGGCTGGGCTGGCATGCAGCTGATCTTCATGATTAAGGCCCCAGTTAGAGTGCACGCCAGAAGTTTGTTGGAAGGGGAGTGGCCTCAGCCATGTGTGCAGTCCACCACTTTTATTGAGGCAGCCTCCCTGCAACGGTTCAGGGGCAAATTGGAGCTGGAGGCTCCATTCCACAGGGAGGGGGGCTGTCAGGAACCGTACCTGAGGCGCAATTAAACACTGCTGCCGGAGAAGTTTTCCCTTCGAACAGAGCAGCCTGTCAGCTTGACGCCTCGAAAAAGTTTAATTATTTTGACCCCTCTGAGGGTGAAACCATTTTGAGGAGCCCTTGCATTCTCCTATCTGCCTCAGCCGTGCCTACCTTGGCTGCTGGGCCTTCTAAGCCTTTCGTGCTGCCAGCAACACTGGAAGCCCAGCCGCCATTCTCAATTGGACAGCGACGCAGAGGCGACCAATTTGGAAACTGGGAAAATAGCGCTGCTGGCCCGGCTGCTGGCAAATGTGGGTTCAATCAGGGACCCCATTTAGACAATTTGCAAAACAATGTCTATGCTCACAAGATGCAGTTGCTTATTTCAAGCCAGTTATCTTCAATATGAAGGGAGAAAGTTTTCAATTTCAAACTCGAAGAGACCAAAAAATAAATTCCAGCCAAACAACCAGCCAAAAGTTGTGCAATATAAGGGAAGTCAAAAGACGGCTTCAAAAATGAGCTCTCACAAATCACAGCAGCTTTAAAAATGACTTCTCGTGAATGTGTTCCTGAGGGATTCTGCGTTGCTTCAATTTTAAGGTGTGCAGTGCTGGCCACATTCTATGCAGTTTCCATGGTGCAAAGCATTGGAATGTGCCCTAACTGAAGACTGCAGAACAGTACAAGTCTCCTGTACCGCCACATTCCCCCTCCCCCCACCAGCACAAGTTTATAGGAAAACCCAGGGCTAGTTCAAATCAGTGTAAAATGAGTGTGGGATCCCTGCACTGGGTGTTCCATCCCCTCTGGGCCTGCACATCAATGCCTGGTTCTGACACCTCAGCTACTTAGGGCGATTTTCACTAGAGTTGGAATGACTCAGGAGCCTTTAAAAATGATGAGAACGTCCTGATTCTGGCATTCCAACCCCATTCCCAGATTGCCTGATTTCTGGGAATGCCTTTTAAGGGTGTGGGCTGATTCCTGTCAAAAGTGCACACCCGTCCTGGCCGGCTCCATTGCAGAGATAGGCATGCCCTATTCTCTACAACTCTATGCAGTCGGGCCAGGTTTTTAAGGGGTTGTGGTTCAGGGGCCTTAGAGGAGCTGTGAACCCTTGATTGCATGAGGAGACCTTTTAAAAACTAAGTTCCAAATGTCCTTCTCATGCTCCCCATGCCAAGCTATGTCCCCCACCCACCCTGCATGGCCCCATCATGTCCCCTGTGCCAAGCTATGCCCTATCCCCACCCCTCCATGGCCCCTCATGCCAAAAATGCCAAGCTATGGCACTTCCAAGCCCATTGACCAATGTATAGAACCAATGAACCCTATAGTAACAGTAGGATATGTAAAAAATACTTTAAAAATAATTCATTCATAACTTTCTGCTATGTTCAAAGAAAAGTCATTTCATTTAGAAGGCAATAAATGTGTCAACCATCCAGATCCTTTAAAGTATCAATAACAAAATCCACAAACACTTGAAACCACTTAACCTTGTGTAAATAAACATTGTGAAATTCACAGCAGACATCAGAGAGCTTGAGCTGTCAATCATGCAAAGTTTTCTCTGGGGCTCAGGCGTTTTAACAAGTGCAACAAATGTCTGGGGTCTCAGCCAAGCATACATTTCCTGACTCCCACTAACCACCTCAAGGATGAAAATTCAGGCCTTTGTCCCCGAGATGATTTGTACAGAATTTTATGAAAGATATGTTCAGAGACAGTGATGTTGTTAAGTGCTTTTTCAATCGTTCTCATTGTGAGCAGGTTAGGATGCTTTGCAAAAATGTTCCACTATCTTCTAGTGGCTGCATGCCAAATTCAAATATTTTAGATATAACCAATTATTTTCTCCTTGTCATTTCCCCTCTTAATCCTCCTCAGCTGAAGATGCTGGTTCATAATGTCACAAGCAGTATTAGCAAATTGGCATCTAGTACAGATGGCCACGTTTTATGTTAAATTGCACACTGAATGTTGCCGAATCTAGGAGCCATCATTATGTGACCTGATGTTACCCATATCCTGTGACCACACAAATGCATTACCAGCAGGAGTACAGACAGCAATCAAGAATTGGAACCCTGGTCAATTATTTCCCTTCCTTGCCCAGGATTAAAAAGAACAACTACAGTGTCACACTATAGCTTGGCCTGAATAGCCAAGTGGTTATGGTACTGGGTTTATAACCCCAAGATCAAGAGTTCATATCTCACCATGGCAAACTATGAAACAATGTAACTGTATCTGAAACAGATGGAAATGGGTTTGTACTTGAAAGGGTTACAGTATCACACTATATTGGCTTCAGCTAAGATTGGCTAATGCAGTTAACACCAACTAGAGATCAAAGTTGTTCATCATTTCTCACCTAATCTTAACTAAGACCTTCCTACAGTGTAAGGTCAGTGTAAAACCATGGAATTTACTCACTGAGCTTTTGTGCTTCATTTTAGTTCACTTTACATCAGCTCACGATGCATAATCTCTTCTTAAATTCATACTGGTATTCATTTATTATTTTTGATTTGATCAATCTAGACCTGTGTCTTGCATTTTAATGTTCTGCCGCATTTTTACTATTATTGATGTCAAGGTAAGTGATCTATAAGCTCCTAGCTAATGTCTATGCAATTTGTAAAAGAATTAATTACGTTAGCCATTTTCCAAATCTCATGTATCATCTCTGATTTTAATGAGCAAGTGAGTATTTTGGCAAAGCGTTCTCATTTACTTCAATTGCTGGGTGCAAGCCACCATCCTTTGGTGGTTTATTTACTTACAGTGTTCCTGACTTCTTAATAACACTTCCTCTACTGATATTGATTTATGTTCCCCTGTTGGCCCAGCCATTTGTTTGCTAGATTAGGGATGATTCTTCAATCTTTCTTAAAGACAGAATTAAAAAAAACAATGTAAATTCTGATGCATCTCTTCAACTATTTCTCCATTTCCCCCACTGAAAAGGAAATCCGATAGTCTAAGCACACACTTTCCAACATTAATAGTAGCAATGATAGGGAATGGTAAGCCTGCATTACATACCCTGACTCCCTGCAGGTCAGATCAGCTCAAGCACTCCGAGGGTAACCACCTATTATCAAATCTGAAATCACTCGAAAGGTTGGGGTGGGAGTGGAGCAAGGTGCAGATTACAAAAACACTTCTTGAAAAACGTTTTGCAGATGAGGCTTTTTTTTTAACAATTCTGTGGCCTTAACCTGTTTACCTGGTACAGATGGGGCATTTATTTCAATGCCGTCTCTTTCTTTCACTGTTATAGGGAGGCTGTTGCCTGTTTGCCAGCTCTTTGTTTAGATGCTGTAGATTTAGATGCTGCACCATTAACTCCCAGGACAAGCTACCTCTCATCGCTGGAGGCACTGAATTTCATTTTGAGGGGCTGGTAGTTTTGTAGCCATGGGGACTGTTTGAATGTGGACAGCTTTGATATTTCACTGTAACTCTTGCCACACTACGCACACACACAAAAAAGGAACGAAACCAAACAAAATAATTGAACATTTCCCGGGCTTTCTCTATTCAATTTGCACTTAAAAATAAAATGGGCAGCCTGCTCCAAAAGAAATAACAGTCTGTTCAGCCAAAGTCCCGACAACTGATAACCTTAAATAGCCCAGGGATTGAACTGGAGTCTTCCCTGATAATGTGACTTATGATCCTGTAGGCAGCACATTTTAGCCACTGAGCCATCAGCATACCTACCTGTATTTTTTTTTTGGGGGTGGGAGGGTGCGGCAAGAAGACACCAAAAATGTCTTCTTAAATTAGTGAACTTCTTTCCCTTATTTTTGAGGGAGACATTGATAGTCTGTCTTCAGTCCAATGACTCCATTGGTCATTGCCAAACTAGAATGGGCATTGTCCATCTCATAGGAAGAGAAATGCACAATGGCATCAAAAGAGCACCGTTCAACAAAGTAAACATCTCCATTTTCAGCTTTCCAGATTTCCTTCCTTTTGTATTGAAGGAAAGTAGAAACTGAAGGAGGCCATGCCGTTTCTGCTATTCAATTAGATAATTGCTGATCAGTACCTTACTTATCCGCCTTTGTTCCGTATCCCTGGATACTCTTAACAAGAAGCTATTGATCTTCACCTTCTACATTTTAACTGACTTACAGCCTTTTGGGGAATAAGTTTTCAATTTCTACTACCTTTTCAATCCGTTCTTCCTGATTTCATCCTCAAATGGTCCAATTTGAAGATTATGCCCCCTTGTTCTGGATTGTATGCCCACTTCAAAAGACATTGATCCAATAGGGATGGTCTTGTCATTGCAATAAAAAGAAGAAAAGCTGTAAATGCTGGGAATACACAATGGGTCAATAAGCAAAAGAAACTAAAGGAAAAGAAACTAACTAGATTGCTCTTCGAAAAAGCAGACACAGACCTGTTGGGCTGAAAGGACTCTTCTTATGATTATCTGGCTGTAAAATTGGACTCAATAGTGCCACTGGTGTCAGTGCTTTGGAGACTCAGAGTTTATAAAATAGCGCTGTATTGCTTAAATGGTCATGATTATGAGGGCACTAGCGCAGGTGTGCTGTGGAGAGTGAGCAGATTGTAATGTTGAACAGTGTTTAATGTTGATTTAGTGCCATTTTAGACCTCACAGGTCCTGTTAATCACCCTCTCCAAAACACTCGCATGTTCATCGTGTTCAATGTAAAACCCCATTAGCGTTCCTTAAAGAGATCACCCTGCGGTTTCCAGTGAGCTGCTTTTGACTTTCTTTTGCTACTGCAGATTGAGTGGAAGTTTTATGTTCAATGTTGTTGTAAGAATTTAGATAAATCTTTCGATTCAGGGGAGACAAGGAAGTCAGAGCCACCTGAAGGCCTGTCAGCCTGCTTTCAGTAATGGGAACTTTAGTCACAAGCCCTCTTTGGCTGCAGCAATACAGGGATATGGAGCACAGGCAACAGAGGGAGGAAGGGAGTATTCAACAAAAGGCCATACCCACCAAGGGTCTTCAGGGAGCTCCTCTCTGATCAGCCAGGAGCAGTGTCTGAGGCAAGTCCATTTCAGCAAGGAGATGGTCACTGAACTGTGCCACCTTCTACAAGTGGACCGACAGATGCACAGTATGGTGAGAATGATGCTGCCAGTGGTTGTGAAGATCACCATAGCCCTCAACTTCTACACCAATGAATTCTTCCAGTTGAGAGCAAACAGCATTACCAACAATTTGCCATACATTGATGCATCAGCGAGGTGACAGGTGCCCTGACAACCAGGAGAGGGGATTATGTAGCCTTCCCTCTTCCCAGAGAGAAGCAGGAGGAGGGAGCATGTGTCTTTGCCAGGATAGCGGGATTCTGGATCTGCTGAAGCACAGATTGCTGAAATGCTGAAAGCGGACCTAATCCAACTCTTCCCCTGTGCGTTCAATTCCCATCCTGGGAGGTTGTTGAATCATATTTCAGACAGTAATATTTAAACTAGCACCAGAAAAAAATGACCATGACAATTAGTAGATAGTTGTAAGATCCAAGTGATTTATTAACATTGCCCAGGAAAATGGACACATCACCTCTATTTTTAACCTGTATATGGTTTTACCTCAGCATTATGAATACCCTTTCATGTCACCTGACATTCAGTCAGTTGTCAAGGCAACTAGAGATGAACGATAAATTTTGCTTTGCCCAAATCCCAAGAACAAAACTAAAAGATAGATTACCTTCCAATGTACGTGCCTCTGAATACTGGTGACAGTGTTAATGATCTTTTTACCTCTCTTTGAGAATACCCAATTTAAAATTAAAAGAACACAGAGCCAAGGAGTTACAGGGGTAGCTGAAAGAGGAGAGGAGAAGTCTAACTCAAACAGATGGCTTTCTCATACACTCTTATACCTGTTTCCTCGACTGAGCCCTGTGAAAGTTGTATAAAAATAGGCATGTATAATGCATACAGAATATACATATAAATGTGAATTTTCTGCCATGTATGATGAATTTATGAAGTAAGGCTTTCTGCTGAGGTTGGGTACACTAATTACATTTCATGACCCAGGCCGGATAAACATTAATCTTCGATAGGCTTACGCTGATGAATGACATGCCTTTTTTCTCCTATCACTCTCCTATAGCTTTACCTACCTTGGGGGTTACGAGATAGTACACAACCAAGAGGCAGATTTACTTGCAGTCTTTTAAAGATTTTAATTCACAGAAATCTGGGTTTTTTTTCTGCTGCCTGCTTTAGTTGTGGTAAATCTAGGAAGTTAATGTTCCTTAGAATAATATCCACGGGATACAAAATCTAATTTTGTATGCCATTTCATACAATATATTGTTTATTGAAGTATTAAAAATTGCTTAATGTCCCACAAAATCTAAATTTTTCATTTCAGTATGCATGCCAATTTCCTAGCGTAATTCCATTACATTGATGTGAATATCACTCAGTGTTTTTTTTAAATTCAAATTCTCAAGAGCTATGTAATGTTTGGTGGAATATGGCTGCATTTTTTTGAGCAGAATACTTGATATTTGCCTGACTCTCAATTCGTCATTGTAAAAGATATGCCTGAAAATGTTTCTTCTTGACTAGGCTGTTCCAAGCCACAGAAATAATTTGTTGGTAAAACAGCATAACAGAGTATTTTCAAAATTGGTTAAATTTGACATGTGATATATATTCGCTGATTATAATGATACTTTAAGCACCATGCAAAACCCTTGAGGGCTTCTAAAAATAAGAACATAAGAAGTAGGAACAGGACTAGACCATTCGGCCCCTCGAGCCTGCTCTGTCATTCAATAAGATCATGGTTGATCTTCTTGTGTTTTGATTTCCACATTCCCGTCTACCCCCTAATAACTGTTGATTCTCTTGCCAAAAATCTATCTACCTACAATGACCCCGCCTCCACAATCTTCTGAGGCAGAGAATTCCAAAGTTGCACAACCCTCTGAGAGAAAAAAATTCCCCAGATCTCTGTCCTAAAAGACTGACCGCTAATTTTAAAACAGTGTCCCCTAGTTCTGGAACCTTTGACTATTTTTGGCTAGTACATAACTCAAAGTAAAACCATGGCGACATCATATTTATATTAGAAAGGCCAATTAGATTTTTTACATTTTCAGAGAGGTTCAACCTTAAACATGAATTGCAGATACAAAGCATTTATCCTTTCCTCTCAGTCATCCTGCTTTATACTTGGATTCATCTCCATACTTTTCTCTCGAACTTCACATGCATGCACTCACCAACCCACCTATCCTCAACTTTGATACTTGCATATTCTTTTGTTTCTTCTATGTGTTGTGAAACCATGTTTTTTAATCAAAAACAAAAACTTCTGTATATCCTGGTTGGAAACCCCTTATTGATTTTTTTAAAAAAACGACTAAAACCACATTCCAGTGACTTGGGATCATTGTTAAAAATGGCTTGCATATTAACATCACTGTAACTTCTATATTCTAAAAAAAACATTGAAATGGAGATAACCTGTCTGAAAAGCCATACCAGGAACAATGGCCTTGAAAGAGAATGAATTTGGACCATCTCCTATCCTATTAACAAAGCATTCACACAATCAGCTGGGTACTCAACTGAGTGGAGACATAATCACTTGGGCAATGAACGGCAAAGAATTCCCAGCCATGATCTAATCGAGTTACAATTGGAATACACTAGCCACGACCTTATTTGGATCACTGGACAGTTGGAGAGAGACGATCATGTGACAAGCAAATCCTTTGCGTGATTTAAACACTTGCAGAATCAGGCAAGCAACTGAGACACTGAAAGAGCATAACCACGAGTGGGTTCCTTTTCTCTCTCTCTCTCTGCATCCATCTTTCAAGTTTTTGAACCATCTCTGCTGATTTTGACTATCTAGATGCCAGAAGATTTTTGGAGACTGTTGTCTCCAGAAGAACAGATAAATCATTCATCCACAGTTTTAAACTGCCTCAGTGCCAAAAGCAGCAGGACCATGGAATGAAAGCAGCAGGATTGCCAAATTTAGCCTAAAGCCAGCCAGGTCACCAACCTTCAACAATGGTATGCCCACTTTAATTTTACTGGACTCTAAATTATTTAATCTATCTCCCATTCTGTAATCTATTTGGATGTGTGTGTGAACTTTAAATATGTGTGTGTGGGAAAGTTGTAGCACTTTTTAAAACAATTTTACTTAGACTGGGTTAAGTACGATAAAAACAAACCTATTTTCTTTTTTAAAGCAAGAAAACCTGCCTGATCATGCCTTTTATGGCCACAGCACATAACAGTTAAACAATCACTAAATTGGCAAGTATATCCTTTTAAACAAAAAACCTGTTGCAGTTAGACAAGGAGAGGGAAAAGAAGGGAGCCATTCAAACCCTCCTCACCTGATTGTAACAGGAACCATAACGGTTCACAGTACTCCATGTGATCCAACTAGCACTTAATACACCTTAGGTTCCCATATAAATACAATCTTAATGCAAAATATGGTCTCCCTTGGAGGCAAAATAAAGAAAATGACATCTCACTCAAACTGCCTCACCCGCAATAAAATTAGTTACAAATGAAGATTAAAAACAACAATTGTAAACAAAAATAATGCAGTCTCTGTTCAGTGCAGGCCTGTTGTTTCATAGGGGAGAATTTTCTCCCCATCGGGCGGGCTGATCCCCGCCCACGATTGGCTGCGCATCACCATTTTACACGGGCGGGTCAATTAAGGCCCGCCCAGTGTGATGCGTGCCCGGAAGTGCACAGTGCTACCTGTGTGAGTTGGAGGGGATGCGGGGGTGGGGGGGGGGGGGCTGCGGGGGGAGTGGAGAAGGAGCGAAAAAGCACAGAAATCTCCCTGAGGCACAGAGAGATTAGCTTCAGTTCTGAAGTGGAAAAAAAAAACTCAGATATGTCCCCTCATGTGATAGTGTCACATGAGTTGGGACATGTTTATGAATTTTCATAAAATTTTTTTATAAGAACAGTTATACATAGATATAGAGCTTGAAGGCATCAGAATTTCGTGTGTGCTCTGCTTAAAGCAAACGTGAAATTAAGATTGGATCAAATGACACATTTCCTTCTAATTATGTCTGATACTAATAACTCTTAAAGGCATATTACAACACCCCACTTTTTTTTTAAATATACTTCCCCCCCGAACCCCCGCACCACCCCCACTCCACCCTCCCCAACCCCGGCCCTCAATTTCCAAAGAAGACCCGGAGCAGGCTGCACATTAATAAAACCTTCATGAAACCTCATCCCGACGGTGGATGAAGTTTCATGAAAAAATGCAAAGGCCGCCTGGGTTCTTTGCCTGCCCGCCAACCTTAAAGTCAGACGAGCAGCTTTCTCAATTGGGTTAATTGTTTTATTAATGGCTTTAACAGGCCTTTGACGGTTTGGCGGGTATGCAGCCGACTCTGATATGCACCGGCCGAACGGAAGATCAGAATGATGCACGGTGACGTCGGGATGCACATCGGCGTGTGGGGCCCATCTGCACATGCCTAACAAAAGATTCTGGCCATAGCCTTGTTGTTATGTTGTCTCAAGAGAAGGCTTTGAAATTGCAGAGATCTTTCAGCAGCTGTGATGCTCCTAAAGTTGATCTGCTGGAGATGGGTTTCCCAGGTAGGCTTGAAGACTGGAACAAGGTAGTGGAGAGAAATGTTCTTTGTTTCTCTTTCTCAGGTTCCTGTGGTGAGCCACTTTTGAAACCCAATTGACTACAGCACCCCAACGTCTTTTGTGTGCTGGACTTCTCTCTCTCCCTGATGGAAAGCGTTTCTAAAGATGTCTCTCTGAAAAGTTTTTGAATTTTCTCTGCTATATCTTTAGTAGGGAACCAAGCTAGCCACCATAACATGTGAACTCACACCAGTATAGAGAAATGGTCCAAATAAGGAATTGTGGTAATCCCATTAGGCAGTTGGATTCTTTCTCCCACCTGTGCTTTCAGTATACCGAAACCTTTTGTTTCTTGCAAAGGCAAATTTGCATTTTTTTTAACAATAAAAGTTTCAGTGGAATTGTATTTTGTCCTGGTTTGCCAAACGTCGAGTCAGGATCCGAAATAGTCAGCGGGATTTTCTGCACCCGCCCACCGCTGGGTCCTGCTGCAAGTCAATGGGCTTCTGTCTGGGGCACTGCCTCATCCACAGCGGTTCCCGCCTGCGACAGCGCCGGAAGATCCCGGCCAGGGTCCTTGTCTGCTCAAAAGATAAACACAGTCAGATCCACACATCTGGCTGTCTGCTTCCGGACCCATATTGGTGTTCAGTCTTTTAAAAAAGTATAGTATTTTAAAAATATAGTTTTTAGCGTTACAAGCAGTCTATATCCAAATGCAGCAGGACCTAGACAATATCCAGGCTTGGGCTGGCAAGTGGCAAGTAACATTTGTGCCACACAGGTGCCAGACAATGACCATCTCCAACAAGAGAGAATCTAATCATCGACTCTTTGACATTCAATGGTATTACCATCACTGAATCCCCCACTATCAACATCCTAGGGGTTACCATTGACCATAAATTGAACTGGACTAGCCATATAAATACTGTGGCTATAAGAGCAGATCAGAGGCTAGGAATCCTGTGGTGAGGGATTCGCCTCCTGATTCCCTAAAGCCTGTCCACCATCTACAAGGCGCAAGTCAAGAGTGTGATGGAATACTCTCCACTTGCCTGGATGAGTACAGCTACAGCAACACCCAAGAAGCTTGACACCATCCAGGACAAAGCAGTCTGCTTGATTGGCACCTCATCGACAAACATTCATTCCCTCCACCACCGACGCATAGTGGCAGCAGCATGTACCATCTGCAAGATGCATTGCAGGAACTCACCAAGCCTCCTTAGACAGCACTTTCCAAACCCATGAACACTACCATCAAGAAGGACAAGGGCAGCACACACATGGAAACACCAACAGCTGGAAGATCCCCTCCAAGCCATTCACCATCCTGACTTGGAAATAGATCACCATTCCTTCACTGTTGCTGGGTCAAAATCCTGGAACTCCCTCCTAAACAGCACTGTGGGTGTATCTACACCATATGGACTGTAGCAGTGCAAGGAGGCAGCTCACCACCACCTTCTCAAGGGCAATTAGGGATGGGCAATAAATGTTGGCCCAGCCAGCGACATCCACATCCCATGGATGAATTTTTAAAAATATCGTCATGCCAGTAAGGACATGACATGGAGTGGGAGAATGTCTCCAAGGTTTGCCTGATCTCCTGTCATACTTCAATGCAAAATTTGCACAAAGCCCAGAAAAATGTGGTAAATCACAATTTTGTTTTGTTTGCTATTTCTATGGGGGTTCCAAAGGGCTCCCTGCCTCCCTTGCCCCCTAACCCTATGGATATTCCAAGTAGTATTTTTATTAACCGTTTTGGTGCTCTCCCAAACTTCCATGAACAATTTCACTGCGTTTGTTTTGCATTTATTTTTCATGAAGAGCAATACATTTGAAAAAAACAATGTCCTCAACTCAGTACAAACAAGCAGTATATTACTATGTTCATAATGAGCACAGATTTCAATACCATGCCACAAACAGAGCAAAACTGCATTATATAGTAATAATTCAATCATATTGACCCATACTGCATAAGTTCATTCAGTGATGTATTAAAAATAGCATTATTCTGTTACATTTTCTTGGTTGAAGGCTTATCCTCTCCACTGTTGCTGAGAATTATCAAGGAAGTGGAAAGAAATAATAGCAGTTGAACAACGCAATACCTGTCTGACTGAGGTAGTTTGAAAATTTATCTGGTTGTTTGAATATTGAGCAATTCAGCAAACAAGGAGGCTGTACATTTTCATTGGTTTATGGCAAGGCAGCAAACATGATTCTCTGCAAGTTTTTAACATTACAAAGTAAAATCTGAGAAATATATAGAAGTGGGTAAAATGTAAAGATCAAAAGATGAAGCTCTACAACTAAATTTTTTTTTTTTAAGAACATAGAAAATAGTGACTGGACGGCAGTACCACCTCTATGAGGAGAAAAGAATGCCTGGACCAATAGGCCAGGCTAAAATATATGTCATTTGGAATTCACAGTCTGGTTTTCTCAAATTAACAGTGCTAAAAATAAACATGTTTAGATGAGGATTTCAACAACAGGGACAACTTGCATTTATATAGTGCCTTTAATGTAAAAAAAAAACATCCCAAGGCGCTTCACAGGAGTATTATAGAACAAAGTATGACACTGAGCCACATAAAGAGATCCTAGGCCAGCTGACCAAAAGTTTGGTCAAAGAGTTAGGTTTCAAGAAGTGTCTTAAAGGAGAAGAGAAAGTGAGAGAGCTGGAGAGGTGCTGGGAGGGCATTCCAGAGCTTGGGATCTGAGCAACTGAAGTCACGGCCACTAATGGTAGAGTAATTATGTTGGAAATGCATAAGGGGCCAGCATTAAAGGAGCGCCGATATCAGTGGGATTGGAGGAGATTCCAGAGATAGGGAGGGGCAAGGCCATGGAGGGATTTAAAAATATGGATGACAATTTTTAAAATCAAGATAAAAGCAAAAAAGTGCGGATGCTGGAAATCCAAAACAAAAACAAAAATAAAAATAAAAATACCTGGAAAAACTCAGCAGGTTCGACAGCATCTGTGGAGAGGAACACAGTTAACGTTTCGAGTCCGTATGACTTTTCAACAGAACTAAGGAAAAATAGAGGAGAGGTGAAATATAAGATGGTTTAAGGGGGGGTGGGGGGGGGGTGGTTGTGACAGGTAGAGCTGGATAGAGGGCCAGTGATAGGTGGAGATTGCCAAAAGATGTCATAGACAAAAGGACAAAGGGGTGTTGACAATGGTGATATTAGCTAAATTTTTTTAAAATCAAGATGTTTCTTAACTGGGAGCCAATGTAAGTCAGCAAGCACAGGTGTGACAGGGGAACTGGACTTACTGCAAGTTAAGAAATGGGCTGCAGAGTTTTGGATGATCTCAAGTTTATGGAGAGTAGAATGTGGGTGACCAGCCAGGAGTCTAGAGGTAATGAAGATATGGATGAGAGTTCCAGCAGCAGATGAGCTGAGACTAGGATGGAGTTGAGTAATGTTACGGTGGTTTGCAGTTAATGATTGCATTGTATTGTTCAGCATCCAGTTTTTAAGCATTTAATAATTAAGAAATAAAACCCGTTCTGAGTTGATTTATTAAAAAAACATATTGGATAAACGCTAAGATCAAAAGCTGCAGCATTTCTGAAGTGGCACAGGGAGCTTTTATGTCAAATACAGAACCGATAATGGACTTATCCTATTATACTATAGCTTGTGAAGATGAGAAATGAAGCACATGATCTTGCTAAATAATTTACGTAAATAAAAGAGGAAAACCTGTTTTTATGTTCCTACCTTTTCAGATGGCTGACTGGATGACCTTTGTGCAGTGTTGCAGCACTTTAAACCTCTTAAATAACTGTTTAGCAGATTAGTTGCCTCTTTGTATAAACTGTCAGCATATTTGAACTCTTTGCCTCTATCTTTTTCCTTCTCCTGTGGATGATGATTTAGAAGCCAATCCATTGGGACATAGAAAAATAGTAGAGTTTGGCAAGCATGGATAAGAAATGACACAGGTAATCTAGATATGAAAACTTTGTGAGAAATCATACTCAATGATAAAAGCAAATATTAAGGTTTGGGCAGTGGCATAAGAGAGATCGGGATGTAAGCAAGTTAAATCCAGGAGATGAAGGAATGTGATCTTCTCAACAGACTGAATAAAGGCTTACGTCAGCTCTTGGCAAATGGTTAAAGTTGATAATAAGGATGACTTGACTAAGTATTTGCAGAAACATGAATTAATCAGGGCATGTTGGCACAGATCATTAAAAGACAGGTTGTGTTACACCAACAGATTGAATTTTTTAAAGAAGTAATGAAAAGTATATGTTATGGAACACGGTTATGGTATTACAAAATTTTTAAAAAACTGTTCTGAAGGTCGCATTTTAAAAAAATCTTGGACTGAGTTTAAAAACTGGTCTCAAAATGGCTCCAGACTACCAGACAGAAGTGTAAGTTTCAATCATCTTTCTCTTACCTCCTGAGGGGACCGGAATGCATTCCTCAGACATAAACATATAAAAGTGTTCCAAAAGAGTAAACAGAAATTCACTGACCTTGATGGCTTTTGCTCCAAACATTAGCCACTGTAAGGTGTGAACAACATTGACCCTTTTCACTACAGGAGCTAAGGAGATTTTGGATAACTGTAATGGAATTACCACTTGCCTTATATGGAAAGTGACTCAGCATTGTTGTACAGGTCACATGATAACAGTGGCCATTTTGCCTTACCTACAAAAAGGTGTAAACTCTCATTTCCTACTAACCTCACCTATTAAAACAATCTCTAGCAATTCAGCAGTGGAAGTCTTCATAGTTGCAGAGGCAACTCTACAACCTCAAGTCTTTCACTTCAAACAATGCAACACCTTGGCTTCAAAACATATTAAGACTGCACCAAGCATAGACTAATATTGATTTAGGTTTATAAGTATCGTTTTATCTTCATTTTTAACTAATCTTTGTGTGTGTATGTATTAGTGACTTAACTTCCAAAGTAATAGAGTGAAATAACATAACCTTTTCTTTTTTTAAGTAGCAAGGATTTGCTGCTGGGTTATTTTAAATTGAATTCCTCACTCCAAGAGTCACATATACAAACATATTGGTCACAGGTGACTTTGGGGGAAACACTTATAAAGCATTTGTAACATATAGGAAAAAGCAATTTATTCTAAATGGAGTAGGGGAACAAAGAAATCTGTGTCCAGATATATAGGTGAGTAAAGGAAATATCACAAATGGATAAGCAAACAAAATCCATAGTTTTTCGTTAAGGGTTGTAGAATAGAAAAGCAAAGAGATGATTTTGAAGGGTGGTTCCCTCAGTCTCTCGATAATGTTTCTGTCTCAATCAACATGATCAGAAAAACAAATTAGCTAGTC
This sequence comes from Carcharodon carcharias, assembly GCF_017639515.1. Taxonomy (NCBI): domain Eukaryota; kingdom Metazoa; phylum Chordata; class Chondrichthyes; order Lamniformes; family Lamnidae; genus Carcharodon; species Carcharodon carcharias. The sequence goes on from NC_054475.1 coordinate 25,164,162, forward strand.
ATTTATCTCGCTGCTTGTTCCAGATGTCTCCAGCTGCAACCTGTTGTACCATAACCTTACTGAATGGTGGAGCAGGCTCAAGGAGTTGTATGACCCACTTCTATTCCTTGTGCTCTTATCTATAATATACAGAAGTTCAAGTGCAAGTACCTTTTGCCTACAAAACAATGGTGACTGCGCTTTAAAAGCATTTCATAACCTTTGAAGTGCTTTAGGACATACTGGTGACATGGATGTCTCAATTGAAATGTTGTTTCCTTCTTTCTATGGACAGTTAGAGAAAAAAGGCAACACAGTGGAGACAACATATAGGACCTGTTGTAACATAATTCTTTCACTAGTACTATGAATGCTAAGATAGACACATTGGCTCTTTAAAGCAGGGTTAGCAAGAAAAAACACTTGTATAATTATAGCCAGATAACCAGTCAAGACAGGTAAACAGAGTAAAGGGCAGACAGGGAAAGAGAAAAGAGCAAGAGAAAGAAGATAAAGACAGCGGAAAGAGGAGCATCAAATCCATTAATGGCGCCTCCTATCTCCAGTCGTCTATGTGATGGTTGGGGTTTTCCACTTTTAACCATGCTTACGTTTTGGGGGTGATGTAAATCACACACCTAGGATTTGTCAAATGTTGACAGCTTTATTCAAAAAAATCAAGAACAGTGCTTTACACATTGCTTCTCCTGCCTTTGGAACTCAGTCTTAGACAGACAGTTATTGAGTGAAACTCTTCCTAGTACGCAGAAACTTACATGCAGAGTTACATTATCAGTTATCGAACCAGCTTAATGGAATTTATCTAACTATGAAAAATCTGGTGCTCATTAGTAAACCAGTACAATTTCTTCAAACAACCACCAATGCTAAATTCAAAAAACACATCTCCTTGTTCCAGATTTCTCCAGCTGCAACATGTTGTACTATAACCTTACTGAATGGTGGAGCAGGCTCAAGGAGTTGTATGACCCACTTCTATTCCTTGTGCTCTTATCTATAATGTACAGAAATTCAAGTTCAAGTATCTATTACTTATGCCACCTGCTTAAACTGTAAAGTGAGATTGGTTATCTTAGAAACATTTGAGCAATTTTTACTTACCCTGTAGGACTGATGTTTATATATGGACGAGACCTGGCATAAATGGCATCCATGAAGGAGACTTATCCCTTTTGACTAAGTATGCCAAATGAAAATTACAAAAGAAAATACTCTTGATAGGCAGCAGCACTTCAATCTCCTCAGGATCAATATTCCTGTAACAACCAATTATTCCCAAAGATCACAGGAGAAATCAAAAATAAGTGTCTGTGCTTAGTTTGAAAAACTGCAAAATCATTTTATTCTCTGACGAACTGACACCGTAATCGAGGAGCTAGGCTGTAAACAGCATTTGAAATTCAATTCCAATTTAGTTCATCAGTAATTCAAACACTGATCCATTTTTAATTCTAACACTGCAGAATTTAATTATTTTTTTGAACCATGTCCTCACTCAACCCTTATTTTTGTGCTGTCAACAAGAAGAATTGTGATATAACACAGCTCCAAGGAACAGTCTTAATTACTAAATTACTAATTTTCAGGAACAAAAGTGCATTTTATGAAATTCTTGAAATAAGCATTTGAAAATTCTGAAAAAGTTAGCTTTATTATTATTTAAATAAGCATCATGCCACTGTGCAATTTTCTCTTAAAGTTGCACAACACCCCAAATTTGTTCTAGTCAATAATGCCAATCAAAATAATTAGAGCTACCAAAGAAAATCACTGTGATTTAAATCCATTTAGGATTGGAGATGTTGAAATGGAACATTTGGTGAGTTAAATTTAAATTAAATTGAAAGATCTGATGTAGCTCACACTCTAATCTGCCAATCATGGTATCATTATAATCCATGTTAGGGGATCTTAGATAGTATATTTTTGTTTTAAAAGTCAAACTGAGGACGCTGCTAAGTGGCTTTAATGGAAAGCTCAACGTGTGTGGAAATGAACATAGGAACATAGTAGGAGCAGAAGTAGGATCTTCTACCTCAATGCCATTTTCTAGCACTGCCCCCATATCCCTTGATATTTTTAATATCTCGAAATCTATCAATCTCTGTCTTGAACAGACTCAATGATTGACCCTCCACAGCTCTCTGAGGTACAGAATTCAAAAGATTCACCACCTTCTGAGTGAAGAAATTTCTCCTCACTCAATCTTAAAAGGTCTACCCCTTATTCTGGGACAGTGTTCCTTGGTAAGAGACCCCCCACCCCCCCGTTTCCACCCCAGTCAGGGGACACATCTTTCCTGTTGAGCCGTGTAAGAATATTGTATGTCTCAATGAGGTGACCTTTCATCCTTCTAAATCCTAGAGAATACAGACGCAGTCTCCTCAATCTCTCCTCACAGGACAATCCCACCATCCCAGGAATCAGCCAGAAGTTGTGGTCCACACGGTGAACCTTCGACGTACTCCCTCTATGGCCCACCCGACCTGCCCCACCGCCTGATGTCTCCAGCTGCTACTGAGGCCAAAACCCCAGTCTCCAGACCGTTGAATATGATTCTGCCCTGGCAGCCTTCAGGGATCTGCCTCTGCCATTTTTAAACTGCCTGTGGGGTCGCCATTGGACCTGATGCTCAACAGGCCCCCGCTCCCGCCCAGCCCTTCCTGGCCTTTGGGAAAACATGTTTCATGCTGGGCTGGCCTTAATTGGCCAGCCAGCGTGAAATCGTGGTAGGGGGTTTATTTCCCAACCTCTCGCGGGCAAGCCGATCACACCCACCCACCAAGGGTAAAATTCAGACCATGTCAAGTTGGTGGAATTGACAGAAAGGTGGCAGATGCTGTTCAATGCAGATAGGTATGAGGTGATTCATTTTGGTAGGAAGAACATGGAGAGGCAATGGACAGGATTTTCTGTGCCTGCTGGCATCGGATGTGTTTGGTGGCATGAGCGGACAACATGGCAAGAAGGTCAAAAATCGATTTCACAGCATCTTGAAACCAGTTTGCAATCGTCCACTTGGCCCATCGATGGCGGGCATTGGGAACTTATTGTAATACATCAGCATATTATTATAAGGCAAGCCCACCCAACTCATCCCCGCCCCCACTGGATCATCCACCCACATCAATGGGAAAACACGCCGGTGCAGAACACATCTTGATAACTGTGACATGCAAAGGTCAGGACTTATCAGGGCCTTGCTCACATCGCAGACATCCAAGGAGCAGAAGATTCTGGAGCCTGACAGCAACGGGATCCTGGACGAACAACGGGATCCATGACATGCTGGGTGGATTCTCATGGACATGGCCCTGCTGCAAAGCAGCTCATAGAATTTGGACAGTAACCATTGATGCTCACAATGGATAATGGTCGAGGGGGTGGGAGAGGAAGGTCTTGGATTGACTGGGAGAGGAAGAGGTGCCGGGGATCGAGGTTGGGAGGGGGGTAATGGATGTATTAAGGGGGATGAGGTTGGGGGAAGCAATGAAGGTGTCGGGGAGGGTGAGGTTGGGAGGGGGGAATGGAAGTGTTGGGGTGTGAGGTTCGGAGAGGAGGAATGGAAGGTGCCGCGGGGTGAAGTTGGGAGGGGTGGAGGGGGTATGAGGGAGAAGCGGGTAATGGGGGAGAAGATGGCAACTGGGGAGCTAGGTGTATGGGGCTGGAAGGTGCAAGGGAAGGAATTCAGAGGGGGTAAGGAATGCGGAGAGAGGAGGGAGTAAGGGTGGAGGAGGAAATAAGGATGGAGGAAGGAATTGGGTGTGGGAAGGAGTAAAGCTGGAGGAAGAAGTGAGACTGGAAGAAGAGGTAAGGCGGGAGAAAGGAGTCGGGGTGGGAAGGATTAGGGTGGCGGAAGAAATAAGAGTGTCTGAGGGAGTCAGGAAGGGGGAGGGAATAAGTGGGTGGTGGCAGGTCTAAGATTTGGGAAGGGCTTCTGTGGTTGGGTTCTGGAAGGGGGGAGGGGTTCCAGAGGTGGAAGGGGTCTGGAGGGGTGATGGGGTTCCGGGGGGCATGGGGTCTGGAGGAGCGAAGGGACATTAGGGAGGAAGGAGTCCAGAACGGGGGGATATCCAGGTGAATGGGCAAGGGAGGGCTCTGTTGAGTCCATGACAGCCTCCTGGGGTGTGAACTGAGGGTGGACTTGGTATGAGGGAATGGTGAGAATGACCGAGGACAGAGTGAGGCAGTAAGAAGGGAGGGTGAGGGTTTGATGGTAGCGGCAAAAGGGATGGCGAGGGTGGTGGGTGGGGACTCGGAGGCAGGCACAGACCCTAGAGTGGGAAGGAGGAGGTCAGGGAGGTGAATGTGGATGGGATGGAGTTTTCCGGAAGGAAGGGAATGTACACGTTCACCTGGACATCCCCGAAGGAAAAGGGTTGTGGCTGGTAGGTCATGGGCAGGGCGTGGAAGGTGATGTCAGGGGTAGAGGGGTCAACTGTGATGGGGGAAAGGAAGTGGGTGACTGGGGAGGGCAAAAGATGGGAGAGTGCACAAAAAACTGAATCCAGACCATGCTGTCCAAATTGAAAGTGAAACGACAGTCGTGGTGGGCGAGGTCAGGTGCTGCTGCATGGGAGTGTGATCAGTGGGTGGGTGGAGATGGAGGTCAGCTCAGATGGACAACTGAAAGAGAACCACAGCAGGCAGCATTGAAAATGCTCAGGTCACTGAGGTAAGAATGACAAGCGAAGGCTCCGTGTGGGTGGGAGAGTGCTTGCACGAGGCTCCGAAAGGCCTTGCCACACACACACATGCACCTCTCCCTCCAAAATCACTTGTGGGCCAGCTGCTCCCTCCGCGGTGACAGAGGACGAGGTTGAGGGGCTCACAGGCAAAGGGGACTCAGAACGAGAGGACAGCCTCCAAGATTTCTGAGGGTTAGACCCAGGGTGTCCAGCTGCCGCTGCTCCTCCCTTCGGGTGCCTGGGGCCCTGGCCTGACTCTTTGAGGGAAAGGAGCACCTGGAGGGACATCGAGGTGCCCCGTTTCCCTCTCACATTGCCACTACAGGAACTCACCCATGCCTCTTGCGATGGAGTGCAGATTTGCATACATCTCCACATTCTGGTTGACCAGGGTCTCCATGCCATTTGCCATCCTCCCCATGGAGACGTCCATATGGGCGGGCACATGTGGGCACGCCTTCATCAGAGAGCAGGCAGACGCACTCCCCCGGCTCACGTGCCTCTCTGTTGAAGGCTTCCAACAGCTGTGACTTTCCCATGCCTTCTGCTGACTCTCCACAATGAGTTGGAAGGTAAATCTAGAGGTTCATCATCTGACTCAGACCTCACAGTCTGATTCCCACAGTCCACCGAGTGCCGGGGAGCTCGGCCGAACCTGCCTCCTGCTGCTGACGACATGTGTCCGTGCGGTGATCACCAGATTGTGAACCCGAGCCTACTCTTGTTCTAGGTCCCATCGAGATGTGTATCTCTGCACTGGTGAAAGGTGTGGGTAAGCACTGTGGTGGGTCTTCCAGGCTGCTTATTTCCAGCTCTTCAATGGAGGAGGTGTCTTCTTGGCTGGAAGTGAGGACATGGGTGGAGCTGAGGGAATGGCTGGCTGACCATGTTGGTAACTTTGCAGAGCTAGAGGTAAGTAGTGAATGGCAGCAGAGTGAAAAGCAGGAGAGAGAGCACTCACAATTGTGTTGAGAGAGGGATTTAAAAAAAATTCACTCATGGGATGTGGGCTTCACTGGCTAGGCCAGAATTCATTGCCCTCCCTAGTTGCCCTTGAAAAGGTGGTGGTGAGCTGCCTTCTTGAACCGCTGTAGTCCATGTGGTGTAGGTACACCCACAGTGCTGTTAGGGAGGGAGTTCCAGGATTCTGACAGAGTCAGGATGGTGAGTGACTTGGAAGGGAACTTCCAGGTGGTGTTGTTCCCATCTATCTGAAGCCCATGTCCTTCTAGAGGGTAGTGGTCATGGATTTGGAAGGTACTGTCTAATGAGCCTTTGTGGATTACTGCAGTGCATCTTGTAGATGGTACGCACTGCTGCTACTGTGTGTCGGTGGTGGAGGGAGTGAATGTTTGTGGATGTGGTGCCAACCAAGCGTCTGCTTTGTCCTGGAGTGTGCCAAGCTTCTTGAATGTTGTTGGAGCTGCACTTATCCAGGCAGGGGGGGGATTAGTTCATCACACTCCTGACTTGTGCCTTGTAGATGGTGGATAGTCTTTGGGGAGACAGGAGGTGAGTTACCTGTCACAGGATTTCTAGCCTCTGGCCTACTCTTGTAGCTACAGTATTTATATGGCTAGTCCAGTTCAGTTTCTGGTCAATGGTAACCCAAAGGATGTTGATAGTGGGGCATTCAGTGATGGCAATGCCATTGAACATCAAGGAGCAATGGTTAGATTCTCTCTTGCTGGAGATTGTCATTGCCTGGCACTTGTGAGGCACAAATGTTACTCGTCAGCCCAACCCTGAACATTGTCCAGGTCTTGTTGCATTTGGACATGGACTGCTTCGATATCTGAGGATTCGCGAATGGTGCTGAACATTGTGCAATCATCAGCAAACATCCCCACTTCTGGCCTTATGATGGAAGGAAGGTCATTGATAAAGCTGCTGAAGATGGTTGGGCCTAGGACACTACCCTGAGGAACTCCTGCAGTTGTGTCCTGGAACTGAGATGACTGACCTCCAACAACCACAACCATCTTCCTTTGTGCTAGGTATGACTCCAACCAATGGAGAGATTTCCTCCTGATTCCCATTGATTCCAGTTTTGCTAGGGCTCCTTGATGTCACACTCTGTCAAATGCAATCTTGATGTCAAGGGCAGTCACTCTCACCTCACCTTGGGAGTTCAGCTCTTTTGTCCATGTTTGAACCAAGGCTGTAATGAGATCAGGAGCTGAGTGGCCCTGGCAGAACCCAAACTGGGCATCAGTGAGCAGGTTATTGCTAAACAAGTACTGCTTGATAGCACTGTTGATGACCCTTTCCATTATTTTACTGATGATCGAGAGTAGGCTGATGGGGCGGCAATTGGTTGGGTTGGATTTTTCCTGCTTTTTGTGTACAGGACATACCTGGACACTTTTCCACATAGCCAGGTAGTTGCCAGTGTTGTAGCTGTACTGGAACAACTTGGCTAGGGGCGTGGCAAGTTCTGGAGCATAAGTCTTCAGTATTATTGCCAGAATATTGTCAGGACCCATTGCCTTTGCAGTATCCAGTGCCTTCAGTGTTTTCTTGATATCACGTGGATGATGTGGTGCAGGATCGCCCCATCACCACAGGGCACAATCCATGTCCTCAGCAGTCAAGTGCGATGGCACACTCCTCGAAGTGAGTGAGGGGCCTATTGTGGGCCAGTCCACCTCCCTGCTGATGTGAGCAGGCTTCTCCTGCCTGAAAACAGATGGAGAGTGTGTGAGTAGGACAAAAGTGGAATGCTTGTGGTGAGCGGAGCTATGGACAGGATGAGGACGCGAGCTCAAGAGTATATGAGCCTGATGGAGATGTGAGGGTGTGAGTGAGAGTTAGTGGTGTTGTCCCTTGAGATCCCTGTGGATGTGTGATGGGTTTGTGAGTGTGTGAGTTAGAGTGATGAGGAGTGTGAATTATCTTGGTGGAATGGATGAGGCCATTCATCCTTTTTCAGCACTGGGTGGCTGTCCTCTTTTGCAGGGTATTGGCACTGACCACCATTGCCTCTGCCTCCCAAGCTGGATTAGTGATGTTGCTGCCCTTCCTGCAGCCAGAGCCGGGGTAGAGGACATCACAGCGAGCCTCTGCTGCGTCCAAAATGCGCTCAAGGGATGTGTCATTGAACCTGGGGGCTGCAGTCCTTTTGCCTTTCAGGCCCATGTCTTCTTTGCAGTGTTTGTGGGCTAGAAGCACTGAGAGGAGTGCACGTGGCTGGCTTTTAAATATGGTGTCCAGTGTGCAGAAGCGGAGTGGCGGGCGAATGAGAACCTGCCAGCCATGGAAATGCCGAGAATGCATAATTAATGCAGTGGGTTTGGAATGATACAGCTTGAAAAGCTGCCATTGCAGCCAATGGGTAAAACAGGTGGAGGAGCAGAGGAACCTGGGTGTATATGTGCATAAATCATTGATGGTGGAAGGACAGGTTGGGAGAGCATTTAATAACATATATGTAGTATCCTAGGCTAGGAGGGACATAGTGTACAAGAGCAAGAGCGTTTGACTTGTGTAGCATATTACTGCAGCTCAGCTGGGGTACTGCATGCAGTTTTGGAGACTGCATTTTTAGAAAGATTTCAAGGCATTGGAGACAGTACAGAAAAGACTCATGAGAATAGTTCTAAGGATGAGGAAATTCAGTTATGAAGATGGATTTGAGATGTTAGGACTGTTTTCTTTTGGAGAATAAAAGGCTAAGAGGAGATTTGATAGAGGTATTGAAAATCATGAGGGGTATGGACAGAATAGAGGGGAGAAACTGTTCCCACTCATGAAACAATCAAGAATGAGAGGACACAGATTTAAAGTAATTGGTAAAAGAAGCAAAAGCAACATGAAAAAAACTTCTTCATGCAGCAAGTGGTTAAGATCTGGAATGCAGTGCCGGAGAATGTGGTGGAGGCAGGTTCAATTGAAGCATTCAAAAGGGAATTAGACAGTTATCTACAAAGGAAGAATATGTAGGGTTATGGGAAGAAGGTGGGAGAATGGCATTTAGTGAATTGCTCAGTCACAGAGTTTGTGAAGACATGATGAGCCAAATGGCCTCATTCTGCACTGTAACATTTCTGTGTTTCGGATAAAGAGGTTTCTCCTGAATTCCCTATTGGATATATTAGTGCCTATCTTATACATATGATCTCTGGTTTTGGAAAATGGAAACATTTTCTCTATATTTCCCCTTCCATAGCTTTAAACACCTCGATCAGGTCACTTTTAAGCCTTCTCTTTTCTAGCGAAAAGAACTCCAGTTTGTGCAGCCTTTCCAGATAAGGATATCCTCTCAGCTCTGGTATCACCCCTTGTGAATCCTTTTTGCACCTTCTCAAATGCCTCTATCTTCTTTTTACAACTTGGAAACCATAGCTATGCACAATATAACAACAGAAAGTTGCTGGAAAAGCTCAGCAGGATCTGGCAGCATCAGTGGAGAGAGAAACAGAATTAACGTTTCAAGTCCATACTGCTCTCTCCACCAATGCTGCCAGATCAGCTGAGTTTTTCCAGAATTTTCTGTTTTTATTTCAGATTTCCAGTATGTTGCTTTTATCACTGTGCACTGGTGTGGTCTAACCTAGGTTATACAAGTTTAGCATAACTTCTCTGCTTTTCAACTCCATCCCTCTAAAATTAATCCCGGTGCGAGGTTTCCTGTTTTTGTGGTCTTGTTAACCTGTGTTGTTATTTTTAATGATTTGTGTAACTGTGCTCCTGGAATCATTTGCTCTTCAGACTCTTATTCAAAGTTTAGTAGTAGAGGTTGGTTTAAAGAAGCCACACTTAGTCTATTTCACCAAGTTCCACTGTTTAGTCTATTGAAGGTGGTAGCAGTAGCAAAGAGCAGTAATCAGAAGAAACAGCTAAATGTGAAAATGTGATGGAAGTATAGAAACCAAACTGCATGGGAGTGAGGGTGGGTTGGGGTGGGGGGGTGAGTTGGAATAACTGCAATTAATCTGAAGCACAACAAGCTTAATAAGAAGATTAGCAACAAAAAAAAAGTCCTCAGCTTTAATTTCTTGGATGAGTGCATGCAAATATCTAAATGTTTTTAATCGGAAAACACTGACAAGGTGGAATGTTTGAAGTTTTTCTTGTTTTAAAAAGCTATTAATGTGATAATATAAATTCAATGTAAATATGTGTTTTAAGATGCACTTCAATGCATCTATTTCATTAGCGATAATAATAAGAACTGGGTTGCATTAGTAAATTGTCAAAATTAAATCCATCCATGCTCCAAATGTGGATGTGAATAAACAATGTTTAGCTGAGTAAAATGCGGTGAATTGCATCAAGTGCATTTTTTATACTCAGGCTGTCAGTTTTAGCTTCATCATTCCTCTAAGTTTGTGTTTAAGTTTTATCAGAAGATTACCAGGAACTTGAATGCATAATTTGAGCTGATGGTCTACCGCAAGACTAACCCAGTTGTATGTTGTCACAGGTGCCATCCTCTGGTTGAGGTATTAAGCCATGATTATTCTGCATTTTATGTGAATGTAATGTGTCATAGCACTATTCAAAGAGTAGGAAGCTTCTCCTATTGACCAAGGCAACAGTCATTTTACAAGTATTGCCGCCAAAGCACATTAGTGGGTCTGCCCTGATTTTATTTGCATTTTGCAGTGTACCATTGCAGCATTTTGCTAATTTTGAAGTGCATTTCGAGACAAAACCCACTTCGGTGAAAGTTCCACCCCATAATTGCTGCTTTTATTATGCGAGTCAGGGATCTTCTATTTGTGTATTTTTTTTAATTCATTCATGGGATGTGGGCTTGTCTGGCTGGGCCAGCATTTATTGCCCATCCCTAGTTGCCCTTGAGAAGGTGGTGGTACTAACAGAGGCATTGCGCTTCAGAACTGAGTTTTCGGAGGGGAAAATTACTGGAAAGCACCTTTTCACATCTGAGCAAAAGGAAGAGATCATCAGAAGTGCAATTGATCGTGCAGGCATCCTAATTGGTACAGGTGCCTTCTTGAACTCTGCAGTCAATGTGGTGTAGGTACATCCACAGTGCTTTTAGGGAGAGAGTTCCAGGATTTTGACCCAGTGACAGTGAAGGAACAGTGATATATTTCCTAGTCAGGCTGGTGAGTGACTTGGAGGGGAACTTACAGGTGGTGGTATTCCCATGTATCTACTTCCCTTGTCTCATGACACCGGGTCAGACGTGGGCAAGGAAGCCTCCTGCTGATTACCACGGACTGTCCTTCCTCAGCTGATGAACCAGTGCTCCTCCATGTTGAACACCATTTGGAGGAAGCACTGAGGATGGCAAGGGTGCAGAATGTACTCTGGATGGGAGACATCAATGTCCATAACCACGGGTGGCTCAGTAGCACCACTACTGACTGAGCTGGCCGAGTCCTAAATGACATAGCTGCTAGACTGGGTCTGTGGCAGTTGGTGAGGGCACTAACAAGAGGGAAAATCATACTTGACATAATTCTCACCAACCTGCCTGGATACCTTCCATTGTGTTCTGTGGCACTACCACTGTACTAAATGGGATAGATTTTGAACAGATCTAGGAATTCAAGACTGGGCATCCATGAGGCGCTGTAGAATTGTATTCGAACACAATCTGTAACCTCACGGCCCAGCATATCCCCCACTCTACCAGTACCATCAAGCTAGCGGATCATCCCTGGCTCAATGAAGAGTGCAGGAGGGCATGATAGGAGCAGCACCAGGAATATCTAAAAATGAGGTGTCAACCTGGTGAAGCTATTACACAGGACTACTTGCATGCCAAACAGCATAAGCAGCAAGAGAGAAAGAGCTAAGCGATCCCACAACCAACGGATGAGATCTCAGCGGTCCTGCCACATCCAATTGTGAATGCTGTGGATAATTAAACAACTCACTGGAGGATGAGGCTTCACAAATATCCCCATCCTCAATCATGGGGGAGCCCAACACATCAGTGCAAAAGATAAGGCTGAAGCATTTGCTACAATCTGCAGCCAGAAATGTCATGTGGATGGTCCATCTCAGCCTCCTCTGGTGGTTGCAGATGCCAGTCTTCAGCTATTTTAATTCACTCCATTTGATATCAAGAAACGGCTGAAAGCACTGGATAGTGCAAAGGCTATGGGCCCTGACAATATTCCAGCAATACTACTGAAGACTGGTGCTTCAGGACTTGTCACACCCCAAGCCTAGCTGTTCCAGTACATCTACAACATGGGCATTCTCCTGGCTATGTAGAAAATTGCTCAGGTATGTTCTGTACACAAAAAACAGGACAAATCCAACCAGGCCAATTACCACCCCATCAGTTTACTCTCGGTGATTAGTAAAGTAATGGAAGGGGTCATTAACAGTGCTACCAAGTGGCACTGGCTTAGCAATAACCTGCTCACTGACATTCAGTTTGGGATCCATCAGGGCCACTCAGCTCCTGACTTCATTACAGCCTTAGTTCAAACGTGGACAAAAGAGCTCAACTCCAGAGGTGAGGTGAGAGTGACATCAAGGGTGCATTTGAGCGAGTGTGGCATCAAGGAGCTCAAGCAAAACTGGAATCAATAGGAATAAGGGGGAAATCTCTTTGCTGGTTGGAGTCATACTTAGCACAAAGGAAGATGGTTGTGGTTGTTGTAGTCAGTTATCTCAGTTCCAGGATATCGCTGCAGGAGTTCCTCAGGGTAGTGGCCTAGGCCCAAACATCTTCAGCTGCTTCATCAATGACTTTCTTTCCATCATAAGGTCAGAAATGGGGATGTTCCCTGATGATTGCATAATGATCAGCACCATTCGCGACTCCTCAGATACTGAAGCAGTCCATGTCCAAATGCAGAAGACCTGGACAATATCTAGATTTGGGCTGACAAGTAGCAAGTAAGATTCGTGCCACACAAGTGCCAGACAATGACCATCTCCAACAAGAGGGAACCTAACCATCACCCCTTGAAGTTCAATGGCATCGCCATTACTGAATCCTCCACTATCAACATCCTGGGGGTTACCATTGACCAGAAACTGAACTGGACTAGCAATATAAATACTATGGCTACAAAAGCAGATTAGAAGCTAGGAATCCTGCAATGAGTAACTCACCTCCTGACTCCCCAAAGCCTGTCCACCATCTACAAGGCACAAGTCAGGAGACTGCTGGTATACTCCCCACTTGCCTGGATGAGTGCAGCTCCTACAATACTCAAGAAGCTTGACACCATCCAGGACAAAGCAGCCTGCTTGACTGGCACCACATCCATAAACATTCACTCTCTTCACTACCGACGCACAGTAGCAGCAGTGTGTACCATCTACAAGATGCACTACAGGAATTCGCCAAGGCTCCTTAGACAGCACCTTCCAAGGGCAACAGATAGATGGGAACACCACCACCGCTCTAAGTCATTCACCATCCTGACTTGGAAATACATCGCCATTCCTTCACTGTCATTGGGTCAAAATCCCGGCACTCCCTTCCTAACAGCACATGGGCTACAAGCAGTTCAAGAAGGAGCTCACCACTACATTCTCAAGGGCAACTCAGGATGGGCTATAAATGCTGGCCCAACCAGTGAAGCCCACGTCCCATGAATGAAAAAAAAAGGAATAGCAAGGCAACTCAACCGGTTAGACCCAGCAGCAGTCTAACAGCCATTCAGCTTTACTCCAATGCTGGGCTTCCCACAGGGCTGGGTACAATAGATGGCATGCATGATAGAATGAGGGCTTTCACAGGTAACATCCTCAAATTGTGGAAAAGGGCTATCTAGTTGAATATCTAGCTACGTGCAACCAGATGCAAAGTTTTAGGGATGTCCTCAAAAGCATCCCTGAAGAGATCAAGCATTCCTGCCAACTCAAAGGAGTCCATGACTTGTTACAGACCAAAGTGGAGGAGGTTTATTTGAACATATCAAAAGACTTTGTCTAGAGCATGAAGAGGCAAACAGCACAAAAACCTCCAAACACCTCATCAGCCAACCTTTCAAGCACCGAATGGTGCTGAACATTATGCAATCAACAGTGAACATCCCCACTTCTGACCTTATGATGGAAGGAACATCATTATGGCAGAGTCTGCAGATCGTGCATTGGACATATCAGCCATTTCAGAACCCAACAAGCCAGTGTGGAAGCAAATCATCCTCAAACTTGCGGGACAGCCTTTGAAGAAAATGATACGTCCTTTTAAAACAACAATCTAATTCTCTTTTAATTAATGGAAAGGCTCCACTTCTCTCTTGAAACTCCTGTTCCTGTTGTACCTATACCCTGCACTTGTCAAAGTATTCTCCTCAGTGCATGGACTACCAGTGGTACCTCTATATTGAATTTTAGTCACCTGGCATGGAATCAAAATAACCATTCACATCACTATAGTCTGTGAATATGTCTATAGGTGAAGTATTGGTAACTCAATCTATCTTTACGTTTCTGGTTACAAGGCTAGTCCCATACAAATGTTCTAAAGAGTCGCTTTAATGTTAGGATTCACCACTTGGAATTTCAAAACATATATTTTCTCTAAAGATAACAAACAACTTTTCATGTCCATTGTTTTTGTGTTTGGTGAATGATGCCACTTTAATAGATAATGGTTCTACTCTTTGTTGGTCTGCATTTTGCTGTAATAGGAAGAAGACATTGGAATATAGGACAGGAGTAGGCCATTCAGTCCATTGAGCCACATACTCTGCTATTCAATTAGATCATAACTGATCATCTAATTCAACATCACTTTCGTGTGCCATTGCCGTATCCCTTGATGTCATTTGTACCCAGAAATCTATCATTTTCTGTTTTGAAAATGCTCAATGATTGAGCTTCCACAGCCCTCTGGGGCAGAGAATTCCAAAGAGTCACAACCCTCTGAGTGAAGAAATTCCTCCTCATCTCAGTCTTTAATGGCCCATTCCTTATCCTGAGATTATGTCCCCTGGTTTTAGATTCACCATCCAGGGAAAACATCCTATTTACATCCACCCTGTCACGACTTGTAAGAATTTTGTAAGTTTCAATGAGGTCACCTCTCATTCTTTAAAACTCTAGGGAATATGAACATGGTCTCCCCAATCTCTCCTCATAAATCAATCCTGCCATCCCAAGGATTAATCTGGTAAATCTCCATTGCACGCCCTCTAAGGCAAGTATCCCTCCTTAGTTAAGGGGACCAAAACTGTATACAATATTCCAGGTGAGGTCTCACCAAGGCTCTATACAACTGCAGTAAGACAACTTTATTCCTGTACTCAAACCCCTTGTGAAGGCCAACATACCATTTGCCTTCCTAATTGCTTGCTGCACTTGCATGCTAGCTTTTAATGACTCATGAACAAGGACACTGAGGTCTCTTTGGACATCCGTATTTCCCAACCTCTCATCATTTAAGAAATATTCAGCCTTTCTGTTTTTTGTACCAAAGTTATTAACTTCACACTTATTCACATTATATTTCATCTGCCATGTTCTAGCCCGTTCACTTCGCCTGACCAAGTTCTCTTCATATCCTTTTGAAGTCTCCTTGCATCCTCCTCACAACTTACATTCCTACCCAGTTTGGTGTCATCATAAAATTTGGAAATATTACAATTGGTCCCCAGATCCAAGTCATTCATATCGATTGTGAACATCTGTGGACCTAGCACTGATCCTTGTGGTACCCCAATAGTAACAGCCTGCCATCCTGAGAATTATCTGTTTATTCCTATTCTCTGCTTTCTGCCTGTTAACCAATTCTCAATCCATCCTAGTATATTTCCCCCAATCCCATGCGCTCTAATTTTATTTAACCTCCTGTATGGGACCTTATCAAAAACCTTCTGAAAATCCAAATACACCACATCCACTGGTTCTCTTTATCAATGCTACAAGTAACATCCTCAAACTATTCCAACAAGTTTGTCAAACATGATTTCCCTTTCATAAATCCATGTTGACTCTGCCCAATTTTACCATTATTTTCTAAATGTCCAGTTATCACATCCTTTATAATAGATTCTAACATTTTTCCTACTACTGACTTCAAACTAACAGGTCTGTAGTTCTCCATTCCCCCTCTTCCTTCCTTCTTAAATGGTTGGGTTACATTTGCTACTCTCCAGTCCGCAGGAACCTTTTAAGAGTCTGCTGAATTTTGAAAGATAACCACCAATGCATCCATTATCTCCCTAGCCACCTCCTTCAACACCTGCCTATTTCTCTTGGACTGTGTAGTGTCATCCATTTCCTTTCTGTCTCCATGATTCTATTCTGTAGTGTGACCACCTCTCTAAATGTGCTATCTCCCACGTAGATCTCAGCTTTATGGATGCACCACAGTGACTCCAGCCGTCGCTCAAGTTCTGAAACCCTGAGCTCAAGTTTCTGCAGCTGGTGCCATTTCCTACACATGTGGTTGTCTAGGTCATTGGTAGCGTCCAAAACTTCGCACATACTACAGGAAATGCATTCCATGCGACCAAGCTCCGCTGCCATGTCTTCACTTTACTTCACATATGTTAATTTTATTTTCCTTTGGTTTACTTATATTAATGTTACTTGGCCTTAACTTAATAAATGTTACAACTACTGATAACCTTATTAGTACTGATAAATTTGACTCGTGCTTAACACACTTTAGGTATGAACCGCTATAAAACTTACTTAAGCCACCTTTTTCCTGTGCTCCTCTTGCGTCTCTTACTACCATGTGTTTTGCAAAGCCTGCCTCTTATCTAGGCCCCCAATGAGTCACTAGGTAGATTAGCTTCCTGCTACAGTAATTAACACCCTTTGAACCAACTACTTTCTAGTGATTGACAGATAACTGTCACAACCAGGCAGTTCTCTGTTTAACATGGTGGTTTAATTTACTTGAAGGTTGATAGTTCTACATCAGAGCTTGACTCTTAATCTATGTTGGAAATTCTATGACCCTTTTGCAGTGGGAGTGGGGCCATAAAATGAGTTGTGTCATTCAGAAGTCCATTGACTTCAGCGGGATGGTAAAATCCTGCCTGCGTAAAATTCCACCCTATGTATAAACCTGAGAAAGACTTACCAGAACTTACCACATGAACCTAATTCACTACTCCCTCAGTCTTTGTCTCACTCGGGCATAGTCTCCTGTCTCCTTCTGTGCCCCTTACTCAGCTGCTTCTAATGTCATGACATTGACATGCGCTGAGCTTAAAGTTGATGTTAGTATTACAGACCATAATATTCCCCACTTAATCATCATCATCATCTTCCATTAAAATACTAAAGAACGAATATACAGTTCATTTGGAGATACTTCCTCTGTCATAATAATTTTCCAGATTGTTTAGTATATATAATCTTGGCTTTTCATATATGTACTTGTGAAACATCTGGTTCTCTCGCACATTAGATGGTAACAGGTGGGAAGTTCTCCCTGCTGTTACATTAGTGGACTTATTTAAATTCTTTGAATGCTAGCAATTATGTGTTTTGTCTGTATACTCGATTATATCTACAGGTACTGTGACTTATGGTACACACAATGGATCACCTGTTTTGAGCAGTGACAATTTTTGCCTTGTTGCTTCTTTCTGCATCACTAGAAAGGCTACATCACTGTCTCTAACGTTAGATTTAGGTTTAATTGCAGGCATTCAATCAGATTGTCATCTAATATATCCATTGGTAGTTTGTCATTTATCATTTCTTCTTTGGGCACAACTTGTCAACACTTACTAGCAGCATTCTGCAAATCCATGAAGCTTAAAAATTCTACAAGCTCTCAATGCTGACATTTTACGTTAATGAATTTTAGCCACTTCATGAATCAAATGTTCCTTGATGGTAAAATACCCATTGAACTTTCCCATCATTATCGTGCTTTTTACTCTCATCATCTGTTATAATGAATGATTCAAGAACACACAAAAATGGCAGTCTGTGAAGGGCCAGCAAGTCTTTCAAGCCTGCTCCACACTGATGATGGCTCAAGCATTATGACTCGACACTTACCATTCCACACAAACACAGGAGAAGTAAAAAACCAGGATAAAAGTCCAAATCCAAAAGTATTCCATAAAATGACTCCCCTCAGTTGATCCTCTGCTTTATTGCCTATTCAATTAGTGTTTTTACTTGTCTAATTTCAGCTTTATAGTTCAGTCCCTAGAATGAAACAATAGTGTTTCAGATGCTCCATCCAATCCAACCATTCCTCCAACATGGCAACATTTCATTTTGTTAGAACATCTGTAACATGTACCAGCTTCTGCTTCATTTAGTAAAAAAGCAAGATATTGTGAATGCTGAAAATCTGAAGTGCTGGAAATACCCAGCAGGTCAGGCAGCATCTGTGGAGAGGAAAGCAGGGCTAACATTTCAGGTCTGTGACCTTTCATTGGAACTTGCTTAAGTTTGCTTGACACTTAATTTTGACTTGACAGTACAGTTTAGAATGTCATAAGTGTTTTCGCCAAATGCACAAGTCTTTTATGTTCCCATTTATTGCTTACCTTCGATTTTCTTTTGCTCTCCTTTTCCTCTCACATTCTGTGAATATTTCAATGGTTCAAATAAACAATTGAACATTTAAACAAATGTTTAAGGAAGATAAGATCCAACTTCTGATAACATGTAAACTTTTCAATAATTCAAACAGACAGACTCAAGATGACGAGCATCCATCAGGAAAATGTTCTGGCCTTTGTTATAAGGGAAACTAATGGATTATAGAGGCACAAATTCACGTATATAGATCCAAGATGAAATTATACAACTTCCTGCCATGAAATCAAATCAAAATGCAACAATTGAAAAAAAAAAGTCAGGGCCAAAATATTGTACCAATAATACTGCATTCTGAAATTACTGTTTTCCCTAAGCACTTATATTAAGAAAGAGACAAAAACAATATTAAATACTCAGTACAGTAATTATTAAATTGCTTTAATAAGTAACAGTATGTGTATTTTTAATGTAATTCTGTAATGCATTTTTGCAGAATGTTTATCAGTGTTTGAAATGAAATATTTGCATGCCATGAGCACACTGTAACCTGGGTTGAATTCAGCTTAAAACAAACTGTTATGACCGATGCAGTTGGTAAGCCGGAGTTATTTTTAAAAAATCCCGGAGAGAAACTTTAAACAACTGTTATAACCAATAATCTTAAGTGTTATGTTTGAGATGCAACTCTAAACTCAGGAATTAGACCACTAGTTCTCAAGATAAAAGCAAAAACTGCAAATGCTGGAAATCTGAAACAAAAAAAGAATACCTGGAAAAACTCAGCAGGTCTGACAGCATCTGCGGAGAGGAATACAGTTGACATTTCGAGTCCATATGACTCTTCATCAGTACTAAGGAAATAGAGAAATGAGGTGAAATATAAGCTGGTGGAGGGGGGGGGTGGTGTGGTGGGACAGGTAGAGCTGAAGAGGGGGCCAGTGATAGATGGAGGCAAAGAAGAGTTTGCCAAAGATGTCATAGACAAAAGGACAAAGGGGGATATTATCTAAGGAATGTGCTAATGAGGACATTAAGGGTAGCAAGCAGGTCAAGCTAGTGGCAGATGGCCCTAGTGGGGTTGGGTGGGGGGGAAGGGATCGAAATGGGCTAAAAGCTGGAGGTAAAACAATAGATCGAAATACATTTTAAAATAGGTGGGAAAAGAAAAATATATATATTTTTTAACTAGAGGAACAGCACCTCATCTTCTGACTAGGCACTTTGCAGCCTTCCGGACTTAATATTGAGTTCAACAATTTCAGATCATGAACTGCCTTCTCCATCCCCACCCCCTTTCCGATCCCTCTTTTTCCAATAATTTATAATTCAAAAAAATATATTTTTCTTTTCCCACCTATTTTAAAATTTATTTCGATCTATTGTTTTATCTCCACCTTTTAGCCCATGTCGATCCCTTCCCCCCCACCCCACCCCTACTAGGCCATCTGCCACTAGCTTGTCCTGCTTGCTACCCTTAATGTCCCCATAAGCACATTCCTTAGATAATATCACCACCGTCAACACCCTTTTGTCCTTTTGTCTATGACATCTTTGGCAATCTCTTCTTTGCCTCCATCTATCACTGGCCCCCTATTCAGCTCTACCTGTCCCACCCACCTCAACCAGCTTATATTTCACCTCATTTCTCCATTTCCTTAGTTCTGATGAAGAATCATACGGACTCGAAACGTCAACTGTATTCCTCTCCGCAGATGCTGTCAGACCTACTGAGCTTTTCCAGGTATTTTTGTTTTTGCACTAGTTTCACATTAAACTAAATGAAACATTTTAGTAATTTACACAGGTTAAAATATATACACATGGCTACAAATTATTACGAGCATAACTTTTAACAAAATTCCCAAACTAATCTCCATTAAAGCAACAGCAACCCATAGATTTAACCAAACACCAGGCAAAACATTTTCACCTTACAAATTCAAAATTAGGTTTTTTCCATGATGGAGCCAGTTTGAGGCTTGCAGCTGCCTTTTGATTTTACATTGCCTCTGCCTGCACACCTGAAAACTACTGAAGTTATACTCACCAGCTCCATTGAATGTTAATTCTCATTGTATCAACAACCTCTTTGAACTTCACCTTTTAACAATAAAACCCCTGCCATAGTACCAATTTTATTAGTAATATAAACATATGGCTTGGTAGCTGCTAGAAAGGCACCAATTTTCACCCCACTTCTTGAATGCTCTATTCAAAAAATGCAAATGCATGCTATCTTTCTTACATATTAAAGGTAGTACAAAGCAAAGCACCCAGGCTAGCTGGCTTTAATCCAATTAAGACATTCCTGCAGACTAAATTTCTATTTTAAAAGAAAAATATTTCCCAAAGTATTATATACATTAATAGCTTCATGACACAAACAAAAGGAAAGACTGTTCTCTCTGCCATTTTAATTGTGAGTCTAGGAGGCTCCTGACCAGTTCCTAATTTGTAGCAGGCAATGATATATTTTTGTCTATAATTTGGCTCCAAATGTGACGAGAGGTAGGCTTTTCCTGGGCTGATGGAGGCGAGAACAGAGGTGGGTGGATGCATAATTCTGCACTGCCAGCCAGGATGTCAGTTTATTGACAGCACAATCCATTCCCGGGCCATTTTCTTGGCGGTAGAATTGGGGGTGGAAGGCCGGGCTACCCACCCGCAAGCAGTGGTTTGGTAAATAAGGTCTAAGGCCAATTATCAGAGGTTGAGTGGAATTTTCCAGTTGGCTTAAGGGCCCTCCATAACATCAGGAACAGGCCAGCTGCTTGCATGCTGTCTTTCAGTGGAACACCACAGGGGGGCCTGTGCTCCAGGCAGGCTTCAAGGCCCTTGCCAGCTACCTGGCCGCAGCTGCAGTCTACTTTGTAGAGGGGTTCTCGCTCCACAATGGTAGGCTGGCAGCTATGGCCATTTTTTTTAGCTGGAAAGTTTTAAAAGTTGCTGAGAGGGTGCAAAGGTGGAGGAGACCTCTCTCTCTCTCACCTGCTACAGTCAGCTGAGGCTCCTTCCATGTTTGAAGACCTCCTACTGGCCCTCGAGCTTTGATAACCCACCCGCCATCCTTAGTTGTATGACTAACTCACCTTCCAGCCATTAATTGGCCAATTCAGGAAAAATCATTGCCAGATGACTGTTCCTAACATAGGGGTTGGGAACCCTATGGGACCCTAACCCAAAAGGGGAAATCCCGCCACAGGTTTTTTGTCTCAGGAGAGGGTCTAAAAGTGGCTGACATGGGAAGTGGAATTGTTATGGTGTTGTAAATGTTGATTTTCTGATTCACATTGTTTAGGGAGAGATCAATGGTTTTATCCTGTAACTAGCCCATGCTGTATATGGCCTTAAATAGAATGATCCTGCATTTTAATGCAGTTAACATTCCTCATCATCACAAACAAAACAGAAAAGTCTATTAAACACTGACATGTCTGTGTTTCAAAATATGACTACTAGATTGATTGGATCAGACAAAATCTGAGCAAAATCTCACTGCATAAGTAATTGCAGATCAAGATGCAGTACAGGGCAAACACTTCTAACTAAATCAATATTGAGTATGGAATCCCTTTATCCTTTCCAGTCAGACTACTGCATTCTCCGGGGTCTCAAGGTCACAGTGGCCCTCAACTTCTCTGCCTCCGGCTCTTTCCATGGCTCAGTGGGCGATCTTTGTGGAGTGTCCCAATCAGCTGTCCACAGTTGCGTCAAGCTTGTGACAGCAGCACTGTTCAGGTGGATAATGGCATTTATTCATTTCCATACCAACAGGGCCAGCCAGGCTGAGTGAGCCAGGAGGTTTGCAGCGATTGATGGGTTCTCCCACATCCAGGGAGTAATCGCCTGCACACATGTGGCCATCGAGGTGCCGGTGGGTCAGCTGGATGCCTTAGTCAATAGCAAGGGATTCCACTTTATGGTCATCCAGATAGTTTGTGACCACAAGACACAGGTTCTGCAAGTCAGTACAAGGTACCCTGGCAGCTCCCATGACACTTACATCCTGAGACCCTCCCAGGTGCAGAGGCTATTCAGTGCTCCAGCCCGACTGGATGGATGGTTGGTGGGTGACAAGGGCTATCCATTAAAAAGGTTGCTTATGACACCTCTCCACCACCCAAGAACAGAGGCACAGCAGCATTATAATAGGAGTCATGTCTCCAGAAGACCGGTGATAGAGAGGACCATAGTCTTCTGAAGATGTGCTTCTGATTGTTGGACCATTTAGGGGGAGCACTACAGTACACCCTAGAGTGGGTGTCACTGATAATGGTTCCATGCTGCGCACTCCACAGTCTGCCACTGGCATCGGGAGACCCACTGGAGGAAGAGGACCTTAGCACAGTTCCACAGGCCACAAAGGATGAAACCAGTTGTGAGTCAGAAGAGGACCACGGTGAGGAGAATACTGAGGACGTGGAGACAAACCTTTGTATCCTCCAGGGAGGCTGGGACATCAGCGATGCCTTGATCCAATGCTCCTGTAGCTAGGCTGCCAAAGACCTGATTCCACCTCAAGCCAGGGCTGCTGCCTCCATCCAGGATGCCCGAAATGACCCTTTCATTTGAACCCAAAGTCCACTCAATGCCTTTGCAATAACGTTTAGAGGCCATCACATCCAACATTACATCCTGGCGTACCCTGCACCAAAAAAAAATGGTAAAGCATACTCAGGCCAATACGACAACAACAAAATTGATATAACTTTCACACTCAAAACAAATTAACATTACCATCTCTGGTGTTCATTTCCACACCAGTAAACATATAAATGAAACATTACAGAACAGAAGATCACCCATGACCAGTCCTTCTCGAGCTCATGGTGCCTTAAACATAAATCTACGACTGCTGCATCTTGGTGCCCACACTCCCACCCTCGCTGGGACCAGCATTGGAGACAGCCTGCTGACTCTGCTGTCTTGTTGGTCTTGATGACCTTGGTGGTCTACCTTTAGCCAATGGAGCCTGTGCAGGTCCCGCCTGGGAGGGAGCAGCCTGTGTCATAGCTGGCATCTCCCCAGTCATCGCAACCTCATCAGATGCCATGGTCACTGACAGAGGGGCGGAGGAGCTGCTGCCATCATCCAGAGTGCCCTGAGAGGAGCCCGCAGGGATGACAAACAGCTCGTGCACCAACATGAGTTCGCTCTGGACCTCCCTGTTTGCCATTGATGGATACTGGATGCCTCATCCGTCTCCCACACTGGCACTGACTACCTGAGGTCATTGCCTGTGTGAGGGCTTGCAGGTCCGAGGGCTTGCAAACCCAGGAACACCTGATTCTGTCCCTGGAGCTGCCTCTCCATGAGAGTGGCCACTCTCTCAATGGAGGAGGCAGTGCACTCGTCCATGAGGGTCAATGCAGTGCTTATACTCCGCATGAACTCCTCCACAACAGAGACCATGGCACGCAGCCCTTCATGGATCTCCACCAGATCCTCTTGCACATCCCGCTGGACATCCAGCATCTGCCACCTAATGGACGACTCCAGATGCTCATCATCTGCCTTGGACTCAGCATCGTCCTGGTCTCCAGCAGCCCTCTGATTGCCGGTGCTCTGGGAACTCTCTGCCTCTGCCTGCACCTCAAGCAAGTGTGAAATGCCCTCACTGCTGTGCACCGACATTCTAGCCACCGATCTAATTTTCCCAAGGTGGTATCTGCGCTGGTGCTTGGTTCAGAGTGTGGGTGTAATGCAGGTGCAATTGAAGCCTGGTGGTCCTCTGGCATCAGGGATGGCTCTTCAAATTCCTGAAAACAAGTGCCTACTGGCAAGTCTAAGGGGAAACAATGACGTCATTAGTTTAAGTCATCGCACTGTTACTGTGTACGCCAGGCACTCTGTTGTGACAATGCAGATCTGCATCATGATGTCATTGTCTTTCAATGATCAGTGGGGACTCTAATTTTGAGGCTCCCATTAATTAAGAGACAACATAAGAATGTTTGCACCATCTGGAACTCTCACCTCTGTGCACTGCACTCTTACTTTCCTCCGATACCCCAGTCTCTCCACAACTGGCTGAGTGAGGTGCATAGCGACTCTCCCGCTCCAAGGCCTCCTGCTCAAATCTGGTCAATATTTGGAGGTTTGGGGGGGCCTCTGCCTGCCCTTGACCTCTCAATATGGTTATGGCTTGACTTCCCCTGAATGAACAGAGGAGCATTGATTAGTCCACTCTCCAGCTGCAGCACCATTGCAGCCTGGCCAATCCCACCTGAGGAACACCTCACAGGGCACATGAGTCGTGGCCCTCGAGCCGCAAGGCACTCAGTTCAAGTAGGCAGAGCTCACCCCCTTGGCCAGCTCCGGCGTCAATGACAGGCTCTAACACCGCTGAGCTCCACAGGGGGAGAGCCAGCCCTTAACACTTCCCCACACTGATCCATGCCAACACAACACTCATCCTTGCCGAGCACAGCAGGTCGTTGGGCCTTTTGTGACACTGCACCCAAGTGTGTCGCACAACGTCACGTCTGCTTACCTCAGTTGACACCTCCTACCAAGCATTTTTTGTCTGCTGCGGTGGCCTCCTCCTTCCATCTCTGGGAACGAGGGTGTCCTTCTGGGCAGTCACCTGCTCTAAGGGCACCATGAGGCACTTGTCCGATAAACGGGGAGGGGAGTGGGGGTACGAGTGCCCACCAGACCTGCCCTCTCGCCTGGTGTCTTCAGCCACTGTTGAGGCCATAGCTTCACTCTCCAGAATACAGAATACATGATTCTTCCCTGGAAGCCTTCAAGGAGTTGCCTGTGCCCTTTTTAAACTGGCTGTCGGGTCACCATTGGACCTGGCGCTCAACAGGCACCCGCCTCTGCCCGCCACATCCTGACCATTGGGAAAACGTGTTTCATGCTGGGCGGGCCTTGTTTGGCCAGCCAGTGTGAAATCATGGTCGTGGGCCGATGGTGGTTGGGTGCCTGTTTCCCGACCGGTCCTGGGCCTGCTGATCACCAAGGGTAACATTCAGGCCTTGGTAATTGTACCTTACTGGAAAGAACAAAAGCTTACACTTCTAGAATGCTTTTAGATTACAAGTATAACAGTGCATAGGGGCTTGTGCTTTGAACCAGGGGTAAATTGTTCAATGTAAATCCAGAGCTTTTTTTTGTGGTTTCTAATAGTTTTATCGTACGTTTGGAAGTTACAGCAAAACCTAATCCCGTGCCACGAGCTTTTGTTTTTTCAGCTTCTTCTAAAAGAAAACCTTTTCTCTTCTGAACATCTCCTCCTCTGGTTTCAAAACAATCTGCTCCTTCTCAGTAAGGATCAGCTCCATGTGGCTGATACAACCATGGACACTTATCTTATGAGCCTTGTACACTTGAATATACTCAATCACTAAGGACTCCACATCCAGTTCCAGAGTTAGGGTTTGACCTGGCTCCAGTAAAAGCAGAGCAAGGCTTCATCCTCCTTGGGTTTTCAATGGGCATGATTTTCCGGACCGCCTACTGCCAAGATTGTCCGGTCCCGCCAAAAGTAAATGGACTTTTGGCTTGGCTGCCGAATCACCCACCACAACGGGGCTGGAAAATCCCAGCCAAAGAATTGAATGGTTACAGCACAAAAAAGCAATTAAGCCCTTCAAGCCCATGTCAGGCCTCTGCAAGAGCAATTTAGCTACTCCCACTCCCTGCCCTTTCCATGTAGCCATGTAATTTTTTCCTTCAGGTGTTTATCCAATTCCATTTTGAAACTTTAATTGAACCTGCCTTCAACCCCCTTTCTGGCAGTGCATTCCAGATACCAACCACTCACAGCATGAAAACATTTTTCTCATGTCACTTTTGATTCTTTTGACATTAAACCTGTGTCCTCTGATTTTTGACCCTTCCACCAATGGGTACAGCTTCTATTTATCTAATCTGTCCAGATGCCACCCTACCCTGCCCCTCCTGTGAGTTTGAACACTTCTGTCAATTCTCTTCTCAAAATTCTCTTCTCTAAGGAGAACAACCTCTGCTTCTCCAATTTATCCATGTAACTTAAGTCCCTCATCCCTGGAACCATTCTTGTAAATCTTTTCTGCACCCTTTTTAAAGCCTTCTCATCCCTTCTAAAGTATGCTGTCCAGAAATACACCTGTCAAGGCTGAGCCAGTGTTTTATAAAGGTTCATAATAATTTCCTTGTTGTAAGGTACTCTGTGCCTCTATTTATGAAACCCAGGATCCATTCTGCCTTTTTAACCACTTTCTCAACCAGTCTGCCATCTTCATTGATTTGTACATGTATATCCCCAGGTCCCTCTCTTCCAGAAACCTCTTTAGGATGGTACGCTTTAGTTTAAGTTGCCTCTCCTCATTCTTCCTACCAAAATGTATCTCTGTGCACAGAAGCATTAAATTGCACTTTCCTCTGTGTCCACCCATTACACTAGCCTGCCTATGTCCTCTTGAAATCTATCACTATTCTCCTCACAGTTAACAATACTTCCAAGTTTTGTGTCTTCTGCAAATTTTGTAATTATGCTTTGTACACCTAAGTCATTAATATATATCAATTAAAGCAGCTATTCTAATATGGACGTCAGGGATACTCCACTATATACCTCCTCCAGTCTGAAAAACAATCATTCACCTCAATTCTTTGTTCCCTATCACTTATCCAACCTTGTGTCCATGCTGCCACCATCCCTTTTATTCCATGGTTTCAATTTTGTTGGCAAGCTTATTATGTGACACTTTATCAAATGCCTTTTGGAAGTCCAAGTACACCACAGTATCTTCATCAACCATTTCTGTTACCTCATCAAAAAACCCAATCAAATTAGTTAAACACAGTTTGTCATTAACAAATCCATTCTAGATTTCCTTAGCCGATGCACACTTGTCCAAGTGACTCTCAATTTTGTCCCCGATTATTGATTCTAAACCACCAAGATTAAAGTGATTGGCCTGTAATTGCTGGATTTATCTTACATCCTTTTTTGAACAAAGGTGTAACATTCGCAATTTTCCAGTCCTCTGTCATCTCTCCCATATATAAGGAAGGTCAGAAGATTATGGCAAGTACCTCCCCAATTTCCACCCTTACTTCCCTCGGAATCCATGGATGCATCCCATTTGGTCCTGGTGACTTATCATCTTTAAGTACAGCCAGTCTTTCTAATACTCCCATTTTGAATAATTATAGCCCATCCAGTACCTCTTCTTTCACTATGACTTTGAAAGCATCTTTTTCTTTGGTAAAGACAGATGCAAGTATTCACTTACCATCTCAGCCATGCCTGCCGTCTCAATATGTAGATCTCCATTTGCATCCCAAATCGACCTGACCACTCCTCTTACTGCCCTTTTACTATTTATATGGCTATCGAAGATTTTTGGATTCCCTTTCATTTTAGCTGCCAGTCCTTCCTCATAATCTCTCGTTGCCCCTCTTAATTCCTTTTTCACTTCCCCTCTGAACTTTTTATATTCAGCCTGATTTTTTCATTTGTATTACCAACCTCACAGCCATCAAATGGAGCCTTTTATTCTGATTCATCTTAATCTCTATTTCTTTCGCTTGTTCTAGGTGCTTTGGTTGTTCTACATTTCCCCCTCATGGGAAAGTATCCTAATTGTTTCTGAACCACTTCTTCTTTAAAGACTAGCCTATTGTTCAATTACAGCTTTACCTGCTGACCTTTGATACCAATTTACCTGTAATAGAGCACATTCTACTTTGTTCCTGACTCTGGGTATGAGCCAAATATATAGAACTGTGTCTTTACACCAACATCAGTGTAAATGCACCCTTAACTCGTCCTTATTGAAATGTCAGGTTATGGTAAACGTGAAGATAAATGGTCACCCCTTCCTACTCCAATGCGTTACTGCTCAATTTGTCTGGCTAAATGTTCTCAGGCTGTTTACGTGGCCAGAGGTCGAACTACATTAATGCAGAGCAGATTGAAATCTGTACCCTAGGGTGACAATCATTTTTCTTTAGCTTTACCACAACTTTGCACTGTGTATTTGGCCTTAACTTACTCAGTCTAACTGCTAATGCAGCACAAATAGAATTGGCAGTTTTTGTGTAAATTGAGTTTTTTTCTCCCTGAGGAGGTTAGACCATAATTTCTTTTTCAAATTTGTAAGCAAAAGAAGTTTTATATAACAGTTTAATTAAAGATATCAATCTATCTTCTCTATTTCTTTAATGCTCTAGCCTCAGAAACTGCAGCAAAAACTGTTCACAATCCCAGTAGAGGCCAGGACTGACCAAAAAAGAAAAAAGGGAGAGAACAATGACCCCTCCTACAGGATACTGCAAGTTATTACAGATGGATATGAGGTTATTATTTTCTAGTATCCCTTAGGCATCTGTAGAAGTGCATGATTCAATGAAATGAAAGACTTCAAACTCTGGCCTGTATACTGCAGTCTTTCTGATGGCATTGCTATGAATCCTTTGCTTTTATTACAATCCCATTAGCCAAAGTCCAACAAATTCAGCTATTGCCTTTTGGTCATATATCTGAAAACAGCAGCAGCAGACACTTTCAAAAATATTAGCCCTCAAGTTATAGTGCTTCTTTTTCTGTTATAACACCAACATATTCATTTAGATTACTTTGAATGTAATAAAAAAAAGGAAATCATACACCTATTAATAGTGGTAGATGGTGCAACTCTAAAGCTTGTTGTTTCTGCTCATCCCTCAGAAAGTTAGAAATCCCCAAATAAATATAATCTGTGTTTTGCAGATCAAGAGATAGTGGGCGCTAGGGCCTCAAGTGCACCTTTACTATTTTGCTGATCAGCATTTGTTGTAATCTTGCTCAATGCAATTTGTTGCAATATGCCATCAATTAAATATTGTGAAGACTGAAGCCATAAGCTATGGTCTCCAACACAATCTCCATTCCCTGACCACTGTTTCCACCTCTTGGCAGGTCTCCTAACCTGAATAAGATCATTCACAATTTGGTGTTGTGTTTGACCCCAAAGTGAGTTTTCAACCAGATTTCTGCACAACCAACAAATTTACCTAATTCCACCTAAACATCATCACTTGAATCCGACCTTACCTGAGCTCATCTATCATTGATTGTTGTAAAAACCCAACTGGTTCATTGATATCCTTTAGGGAAAGAAATCTGCCATCCTTACCTGGTCTGACCTAAATGTGACTCCAGATCTGCAGCAATGTGATTGACTCTTTACTGCCTTCTGAAATAGGCTAGTTGCACCAAACTGCTACAGAAAAGGCAAAAAGGAATAAAACCGGAGGGACTACTTAGCATCAACTAGGCACTGGAAATGACAGCGGCATACCCAGACTGTTGACCTTCCAAAGTCCTCCTTACTATCTTCTGGAGGCTTGTGCCAAAATTGGGAGAACTGCCTCACAGACTCATCAAGCAACAACCTGACACAGTCATCCACACCAAATCATTCCTTGCAGCCAATGTTCCAGAAACCACCATCCCCATTCCTGTGTATGTCATGTCCCACCAACAGGACAGACCCACCAGTGGTGGCAGCAAAGTGGCATACAGTTGGGAAGAAGTTGCCCTGGGAGTCCCCAACATTAACTCCTGACTGCATAAAGTCTTGTGGCATCAGGTCAAAGATGGACAAGAAAACTGCCTACTACCATCCAGTACCCTCCCTCAGCTGATCAATCATTAGTCCACCATGTTGAACACATGGAGGAAGAACTAAAGGTGGCATGGGCACAGAATGCACTCTGGGTGGGGGACTTCAATGTCCATCACCAAGGCTGACTTGGGAGCATCATTACTGACCAAGTTGGTTGAGTCCTTAAGGACATATCTGCCAGGCTGGGCCTGCAGCAGGAGATGAGGGAACTAACAAGAAGGAAAACCTATTAATCATTGTCCTCACCAATTTACCTGTTGCAGATGCATCTGTTCATGACAGTTTTGGTAGGAGTAACCACTGCATTGTCCTTGTGAAGATCAAGTCCCATCTTCACACTGAGTATACACTCCATTGTGCTGTGTGGCATTGCCAACATGCTAAATGGGATAGCTTCAGGACAAATCTAGCAGCTCAAAACTGGGCAACCATGAGGCACTGCAGGCCAGCAGCAGCAACAGAATTCAACCACAATCTGTAACTTTATTGCTACAACACGGGATGACTTGCAATTCGGCAGTGAAATAAGCATCCAATAGACAGAGCTAAGTGATCCCACAACCAACAGATCAAATCTAAGCTCTGCAGTCCTGCCAAATCCAGTTGTGAATGATGGTGGGCGATTAAACAACTCACTGGAGGAGGATGCTGCATAAACATCCCCATCCTTAATGATGGAGGAGCCCAGCACATCAATGCAAAAGATAAGGCTGAAACATTCGCAATAATCTTCAGCCAGAAGTGCCAAGTGGATGATCCATCTTGGCCTATGTGGAGGTCCCCAGCATCAAAGGTTCCAATCTTCAGCAAACACGATTCACTCCACTTGATGTCAAGAAATGACTGAAGGCCTACTGGATATGGCAAAGGGCCCCTGACAATATTCAACAGTAGTACTAAAGACTTGTGCTCTAGAACCAGCTGCACCCCTAGCCAAGCTGTTCCAGTACTGCGACAACACTGGCATCTACCTGGCAATGTGGAAAATTGCCCAGATATGTCCTGTACTCAAAAAACAGGACAAATTCAATCAGGCAAATTACTGTCCGGTCAGTTTTTTCTTGACCATCAGCAAAGTGATGGACAGAGTTGTGACAGTGCTATTAAGTGGCACTTACACAGTGATAACCTATTCATTGATGCTCATGGTTTCTCCAGGCTGACTCAGCTACTGACCTCATTACAGCCTTGGTCCAAACATTGACAAAAAAGCTGAACTTACGAGGGGAGCTCAGAGTGAGAGAAATTCATAATACTCAAAATAAAAGGATGAACTTTAATTACATATGGCTTCTTTCAGGCTTGCCCTCAAGGCAGCATTTAACTGGATGTTCCAGCAAGGAGGCCTGGCAAAATTGAAGCCAATGAGAATTGGTAAAAGCTCTCCACTAGTTGGAGTCATTACTAGCACAAAGGAAGATGGTTGTGGTTGTTGGAGGCAATCATCTCAGTCAAAGGACATCAATGCAGGCGTTCCTCAGGATAGTGTCCTAGGCACAATCATTTTCAGCTGCTTCATCAATGACCTTCCCTCCATCATAAGGTCAGAAGTAGGGATGATCGCTGATGATTGCACAATGTTTAGTACCATTCTCAAAGCTTCAGATGCTGAAGCAGTCCATGCCAATATGCAATGAGACCTGAACAACGTTCTGGCTTGGGCTGCTAAGCGGCAAATTATATTTGTGCCACAGAAGTGCAAGTGTTAGGCAATGACCATCTCCAACAAGAGAGAATCTAATCATTTCCCCATGACATTCAATGTCATTACCACTGCTGAATCCTCCACTATCAATATCCAGGGGACTACCACTGACCAGAAACTGAACTGGACCAGCCATATAAATACTACAAAGCAGGTCAGAGGTTGGGAATTCTGTGTTGAGTAACTAACCTCTTGACTCCCCAAAGCCTGTCCACCATTTACAAGTCACAAGTCAGGAGTGTGATGGAATACCCTCCACTTGCCTGGATGAGTGCGTCACCAACAACACTCAAGAAGCTTGACACCATCCAGGACAAAGGAGCCCGTTTGATCGATACTCCATTCACCAATTTAAACATTCAATCCCTCCACCACCAATGCAGAGTGGGAGTAGTGTGTATAATATACCAGGTGCACTGTGTGTATCATATACCAGGTACACCAAGGCTGCTTCAACAGCACCTTCCAAAGCTGTAACCTCTACCACTTAGAAGGACAAGGGTAGCAGATACATGGGAGCACACTACCTGCCAATTTCGCTCCAAGTCACTCACTATTCTGACTTAATTCTTTAGAACAATGTGAAATCATACTGCAAGATATGGGGGTAATTTTAAGCCAACTCACTCATAGGAAAACTGGCACTATCAGATGCCCAATTTTTCTCTCCATTGAAATCAATGGGAACAATATTAGGTGGGATGTGAAACTGGTGTACCACTAATCCTGTGCATTTTCTGCACTGCAAGTTAAATTAAAATCACCCCCATTCATAATCTGCTCTACCGTTTCTTCTGGAATGGTAAGTTTTATTCAACAGTAACTTCTAGAATGGTATGGATTCTAAATCAGTAGGTATGGTTTAATTTGCTATAAAGACTTGGTCTCTTACTATAAGAGTAACAGTTACTTTCTCTACAATACCCCCTGAAATTTTGTGTTAGCTGCTTAAGCCAAGGTTAAGCCCATACTAATTTTCCTTTCCCCAGGTTAATTTAATATTACTAACAGGACCTTAACTGATATCCTCTTGGTATTCATGCCAGATTGCATGTCTTAGATGATAAACATTCTTATTAGGGAATGTGTTCTGATGTCTGATTTCACAGGACAACACATGAATTATAACAAGCTGATGTAATCTCTATCAAATAATCTCTATCAAACCTTGGACGTTCTAAGTGGCTTGGATCCATTTTATATTCATCGTATACAGATTTAGCTCTGAGGTTACCTACCTGTAATGAGTACTTCTTCAACAAAATGCATAATTATGTGGTATATGTGGATATTCTACCATTTTGTATCTAAAGATGTTTATTCTCCAATGATCTGCAATCCATTTCATCCTTCGCCTTTCCTTTGAAATCCATATTTGCTTTTTGGATAGATTCAGACATGTCTTACCTAATGTTGTAATGTTACCTTGCAAAAAAAAATGAACTTGCATTTACATAGTGTGTTTCACATCTTAGAAGGTCCAAAAGTGCTTTGCAGGCTATGCAGTGAATGGCAGCCAATTTGTGCACAGCAAAGTCCCACAAACAAGAATGGGATAAGCAACTAGATAATCTGTTTTAGTGCTTTTGGTTGAGGGATAAGACCGTTGGAAGAACTCATCTGCTCTTCTTCAAATAGCACCATAGAATGTTTTATGCTCACCTGAAAGGTCAGATGTGCTTTGGTTTGACATCTCATCTGAAAAACCGTACCTTTAACAGTGTCAGCATATGGTAGCTGCGGAAGAGTGCTGGAATGGGGCTTGGACCCACCATGGAAAACCAGAGGTTTACATTGTTATTGAGCTGCCATGTAGTCATGGAACTGAAAATATTTCCCCTTTTCAAAGGTCAGAGGCTAGGAATCCTGCAACAAATAACTCACACCCTGACTCGCCAAAGCCTGTCCACCATCTACAAGGCACAAGTCAGGAATGTGATGGAATACTCTTCACTTTCCTGAATGAGTGCAGCTCCCACAATATTCAAAAAGCTTGACATGGTCCAGAACAAAGCAGCCCACTTGATTGGCACCACATCCACAAACATTCACTCCTTCTATCATCGTCGCACAATGTGTACCATCTACAAGATGCACTGCAGGAATTCACCAAGGCTCCTGAGACAGCACCTTCCAAAGCCACGACCACTACCATCTCGAAGAATAAGGGCAGCGGATAGATGGGAACACCGCCACCTGGAAGATCCCCTGCAAGTCACTGACCATCCTGACTTGGAAATATATCGCCGTTCCTTCACTGTCATGGGGTCAAAATCCTGGAACTCCCTCCCTAACAGCACTGTGGGTGTACCTATGCCACATGGACTGCAGTGGCTCAAGAAGGCAGCTCATCACCACCTTCTCAATGGCAACTAGTGATGGGCAATAAAAGCTGGCCTGGCCAGCGAAGCCCATATACTGTGAATGAATAAAAAAAACTTTCTGCAACCTTGTACAATTAGTCCTATATACTGTTTCATAGTTATTGTGCTGCTGTTACATTTATAACAGTCAGTATGTGGAAGCTAAATACATTAGAACATAATTGCAAATTCTGGCCACTCTTTTCTTACTCAGCAGCGCACTTTACAATTTCACACCTGGTACAATACCTGCTGTCAAATAATAAGTAACTATCATTTACTACATCCTTACCTAAGGAAGGATATGCTTGCCATGGAGGGAGTGCAACAAAGGTTCACCAGACTGATCTCTGGATGGCGGGATTGTCCTTTGAGCAGAGATTGAGGAGACTGGGCCTATATTCTCTGCAGTTTAGAAGAATGAGAGGTGATCTCACTGATGCATACAAAATTCTTACAGGGCTTGACAGGGTAGATGCAGGAAGGATGTTCTCCTTGGCTTGGGGGATGGTGGTGGGGAGGGTTGTGTGGGGGGAGGTGGGTCTAGAATCAGGGGATGCAGTCTCAGAATAAGAGGCAGGCCATTTAGGACTGAGATGAGGAGGCATTCCTTCACTCAGAGGGTGCTGAATCTTTGGAATTCTCTACCCCAGAGGGCTGTGGAGGCTCAGTAATTGAGATTTCTAGATATTGAAGATATTAAGGAATATGAGGATAGTGCAGAAAAAATAGCATTGAGGTAGAACATCAGCCATGATCTAGTTGAATGGCGGATCAAGCTCGAGGGGCAGAAAGGCCTACTCTTCCTCCTATTTCTTATATTCCTATGTTCCTATTTGCATGTCATTGACATCTACTGAAATATTCTTATTAAGATGCACTGAAAGGTTAGTGAATGTGCTGCAGTGATGTTCAGCAAACTGGAAATGTTACTAACCCAATTACATTTAAGTTAGATGTCTTCGTCTAAGGTTAACCCAGTTTTGACCCTTGGCAATAGCTTTAAGGATCCGGCCAGACCAAAAATTTTGGCTGAATATACTGGGTTCGATTTTCATGGAATTGTGGAGATCCCATGGAGTGGTGAAATGATGGGCAGGACCCAATTCAGTGATTCCCAACCCAGTTCCTGGGCTTTCCAATTTTCAGCATTGCTGTTTAAGAGCATGGGCTGGTTCGGGCCACCTGCCTGCACCCTGCGCTCCTGATCCGACTGACTCCATTGCAGGGATAGGCATGTCCTAGTCCCCCACAATTTTTATTGAGTCAGCCCAGCTTTTCAAAGAGGTGTGGTTTGTGGCATCTCAGAGGAGCTTTGAACCATAGCCTGGGTGATGGAACCTTTTGAAGAGTAAGTTCGAAAGGGTCTTACCCATAGCCCCCACACTAAGCAATGCACCCTCCCCCCACTCACCCCCCCTCCCCCACCATGGACCTTCATTCCCTCCATGTCAATCCATGGCACTTCCATTGCCCATTCACCCACTGTACACTCTGTATAGAACCAATGAACCCTATCGTGACAATAGGATGTGTTAAAAAAAAGCTTTAAAAATATTCATTCATAAAAATTGCTTTTACCATAGGTCAATAAAAGTCTCAATCATCCAGATCCTTAAATTATTAATAGCATAAAGAGTAAACACTTCAACCCTCTTTATCTTATTTAAGTGAACACTGTGAAATTGGCATAAAAGATCAGAGAGTCAGATCGGTCATTCAAGCGTTTTTCTTCTCTGGAGCATAACTGTTTTATTGGGCTGTCATCCAAGAATGCATAATGAGGCTTGGCTGAGAGCCTAAAGATCCATTAGAGTTATGACAAACCTGCTCCCAGGAAAAGCATTGCTTTATTGACAGGTATGGCTCACCCATGTCTTCTGTCAGGGGCACAATGTTATTTATTTACACAAGGTTAAGAGGTTTCAAGTGCTTTCAGTTTCTGTAATTGATACTTTAAAGGGTCTGGATGATGAATACTTTTATTGTCTGCAGTAAAAGCAATTTTTATGAATGAATGATTTAAAAAAAAACTATTTTAAAACATCCTATTGTCACTTGAGGATTTGATAGTTATATACAGAGCGTATAGTGGATGAGGGACCATGGGGATGGGTGGAGGGCATGAGATGGCATGGGAAGTTTTCAAGGGTGAGTGGTTGCGAGAGGTGAGAGCTAGAGGGCCTTACTATTTTCATTACGACTGGGACAAAGTCCCAAAGCTCTGATGCAGGCCTTTTAGACAAGTTGTTTCTGCACCTGGCAGGCCCTTTGGCTGCCTTCAAATTCTTTCCAGTGGTGGCGAGCCTAACTCCAGCATGTCCTTTCCCCCGGAATGAAAATACAATCCTTGTGGGCACGCCAAACTGGAAAATTTCCCAATCTCACCACCCATCTCAATGATAAAAATTTTGCCCATTATCCCAGTTCTTATTTAGTTTCATTTGGGAATTGTTAACATGAGTTTCAGTAGCTAACATGCTTGATAAAAAATACTGTTAACTTGAGAGATATTTTCAGTGCATAAAAACACTGACTTAGCATCAACCAGAGAAAATTGGCAACTGAATTCCAAAAATATAATTAGCAAATTATCAGATCAATTAAATACTGCATGTACTTGTTATCTGTGAAAGATATGCTTTCCATGTTGTGGTGCATAAATATTGATGACTCATTGCTGAACCAGATGAGATCTATGTTAATAGATCGTTTTTGTTGCTGAGGCAGTTGATGGCATGGTCAGCATTTGGCAATGTAGGAGTTTATCTGTATACAGAATTACATAGAAATTCCAATAGGGAAACATGCTATCCAGCCCAGTCAAGCCACTTTGATGTTTGTCCTTCGCATGAGTTGCAGTCATAATCCTACATCCTGCTGTGTTCCCATATACCTTGTTTACCTTTTCTTCACCAAGTATCTAACCTATTCTTAAATGTTGACATCTCTGCTTCAATTGTGAACCACGGTTACCCATTCCACTGCCTTACAACCCTCTGTGCCTTGGTGAACTTAAAGAATATATAAGATTTTACTTCAATATTTTTAAACTCTTGTTGCAATTCCAGCTGCTGTTAATACTGAACAAGTCAGATCCTAGGGTGAAAATTGGCTTAGTAGACCCTAACTTTTTTTTGAAACTGTGGAGCGAAGTTACTGAACAAACTCACAGGAGTCTGCTGATTAACCTTTAATACAAAGAATAAAATATTTATTAAAACAAGAAAAATGAACTATGTTTCACCAGACAACAAGGCTGGAAAGATCTCAATACAAATAGAAGAAGACAATTCAAATCCCCACTATTCCTTTACCCCAGCAATATCTTTACAGACACATAAACCGGTGAAGAGTTACCACTAGCTGGGCACAAAGGGTCCTCACTTGGGACTGGCACAGTGCAAATGGTTTTCATATGGTGAATTCCTGAGTATTCACTTGATGCTTCTCACTCAACTCATACCTCTTCCTGGGACATCCAAAAACAGCACTTTAAACTAACTGTTGCTTCAACTGCAGAGCAAACAAATTAGTTTCTTAAACTTGATCTTCTACTGGCACCTCTGCTAAACTGATCACTTTACTAATTCCTATAACTGATTATTCAGTTAACTACCGTCCTACTAGCATTGTAGTTTTTCTTCTCAGAGAGCCTAAGATCCCTGTCTTGTCTCTCTGACACATTGAATACACCATCTCCCATCTCCTGTCTTTTCTGTGTCTGTGTCACTGGATCACTGTTGCTAGGCCCTCACAATTTCTCAGAAAACAAAAACAAACTGAGGTTTGGAAACCACAACTTCTGCCAAACTAAACCTATGTAAAAGAGATAATAGGATGCAGATCAATCCAAGCTGAGCAATAGTAGTTGATGAGTCCACTCGTGTAGTAGAAGCAAGTTGAAGAAGACTTAAGAAAACAGAGGCTAGATCCAGAAACTGAGACTAAGAAAAGATATAGGCCAGGATTTTCAAGTCCCACTCGCTGGTGGGATATTCCATTGCTGCCAATGTCAATGGACTTTTGGCTGGCTTGCTGCATCCACTGTAGTGGGACCCACTGCAGTGAGCTGGAAAATCCTTGCCTTAGTTTCTGCAGCTGTTTCTGTTACTTCAATATAACATTGGTGGATCTACACCATCCAGACATGTTCTGCAGATCTGTGGCATTGGTAGTGAAGACTGTGTTCGTGGAACTCTGGTTGGTTGTACGCTGCAGTCAGTTGGGGATCAGACTACCTCCTAGAAAGAGAGGAGCTGAAATTGTTTGTGAGGAAGATAGAGTTTGAAGTGCTTTGTGACTGACTGTGATCACAAAAATCTGAGTGGATTGCTGAACCAATTCATAAAGTCTGACTTCGTTGTATCTGCCATTTAATGTGCAATTTATAGTTTGTATGCAACCACATTTTGCTGATTAATTTATGTTCAACTCATGTTAATTCTGGATGTTAAAGTATAGAACTGATGATATTTAGTGTTTGCTTTGTTGACTCTTGTATAGTTAAAAAAAAGTCTTCTGTTTTAAATCTTGGAATCTTGTGGCTTCACTCTTTTAGTAAATAACTGGGATTTTGAATTTCATCTACTTAAAAAAAAAGTTACTGGTCTCTACCGAGATCGGAACACTGATCAATTCATTGATTTTGAATGGTTAAGGAACATTCAGTTGTTTGCTTATATTTACACTGGTCCCACATGCCCTGCGCCATTTTTCTCACCCACCAACAACAACTTGCCATGCAAAAGCTCATGAGATATAAACAGACAAAACCAAGTCGAATGAATGGCGGGTGTCATTTGCTCATGTGCGCTAGTAAATTCTGATCTAATGCATACTTATTTGGCTGGTAATATTTACTACAAGCATTGAAAGACAAGCAGCCTAATTTGTGTTCTTGTGCAAGTTCAACTCTCATCAGCGTTTCATATTCTCCTATTCCATCTCTGCATTTGCCTAAAACAACACATTCAGTTTGTCAGACAAAAAATTACTACCATCATAATAAAATGGCAGGTTTTGATGTTGATTTCTGGAATTTGTCAGCTAATAAGGTTTTTTTCTGATTACCCTGAATTTTGTTCTTTCCTCTAGCTACACCCCTGGCAGTGGCTTTTACTTTGAAGCTGGTGTGACTGGAACACCTGATGATGGAAGTGCAATGTCAAAACCTTAATTAAATGTCACTTGTACGATTGCACCCACTGAGCTGAAAATTCCGCTGAGGTGAGAAGCTGGTGTGTTGCAAGACAGGACAGATCCAACACATTCTGATTTCTGTTTGCACGATGCCTGGCAGCTTAACCAAGAGTGGCCGATAGTCATGACAGGTTTGACTGATAGATTTCAGTACAAGGCAGCCGTGGGTCTTGAACTAGTGGCCTGCAGAGTTGTGAGATAACTAATTAGATAATATACCGTTGAATCTGAATTTGTAGAAATGGTTTGTCTTATTAAAAAGGTGATACCGTTTAAAAAAGGTGCTATAGCCAGTCAGAATGGCAGCTCCATTCTTCTCTCAATAGCTGTGAGACTCCAGCTGTATGAGGCTCTGTTGGCTTAATTTATACCAGGACTTTATCATAACGTCGGTGTAAAAATAATAGAAATATCAAGACGTTTAAGGAACTGCAGTCAAAAACAGAAAGCATCTTTTTTTTTTCAGTCACTAGCTATAAACCAGGTCTCTGCAAGAATTCCACAACATAATAGTCTGCTTTTGGTAGAAAGCAGAACTTCCTAAAGTTAAACCAGGCAGAGAGAATATTTGAAGGAAAACATGAGCAGAATATCCAATGGCCCGTCACGGAGTAGGAGCTGAAGAGAAAACAAGTTCTGGATGACTGGCTATGAATTGGAATGGGTGGACTTACTTTATGAGCACCATTTTCCAAAATATAGCCTCACAATAGGCAAGTGATCTGGGGGCCACTTTTGGCTAATGGATTGGACTTGAGATATTTGGAATTGCTGCTACCTGCCAATTTCCTACCGGTGCTGCTCTGCTCACTTAGAAAACCTTTGCTGACCTTAAAGGAAAGTAGATCAATCACCTTGTGAGAAATGAAATCAACAGGACTGTAACATGATGTTTGTAGCTTGTGAATAAATAGCAGGAATTTGAAGTTTTTTTTTTGTTCCTACACAAAGTGTCACTTTGCAACAGGGCAAAGTTGAATCAATAGCATAAGGATGCTGATTTGTAATTTGAATCATTAATAGTGCGATTGTGTTCATGCAATTTTGCAGTTCACAAGTAAGTAACATAGGCAAAACATTAGCAAACAGTGGTACACTAGTTTCATGCTACAATTAGTAACAATTTGGAGAGAAATGTATTTTGCCAATTACAAGAAAGAAATATATAAGGAAGGCTTTTCAATCCATATTATCTTTAGGGAAATAAAGGGCTAGTCTTCCCAGTAGAAGATCCAATGCCTCTTGAATAATTGAGGTTTCCACCTACTATTACCTTATCTGAAAGTCTATTCCAAGTGTTGATTACTTTGTGTGGAGAAATTCTTCCCTATATCCGTTCTAAATTTATTTTTCACAAATTCAAACCAATGCCTTCTTGCCTTAAAGTCAAAGGTTATATTGAAATATATACACAAAAGGTTTGTGAACAGAGGCTTAATGAGCAGCATCTACAGACCTTGTTATTGTCTGCTATGATCTCAGTTTGTTCAGATATACTTTAAGTCTCATATACTAGCCTGCTATTGTTCACCGCCTTCAATAGTTCCTACATCAATGAATATCTTCTTTTCAAAAATATGCTTTATTCATAACATTTGTAAAAGCACATTCCAAAACATTTCAAATTAAATATTACGAAGTGCAATAAAATTCAACTTTTCTCCATTCAACATGTTGCCCTCTGAGGTAACTCAATACAATTGTAATGCACTTGAAATTTATGATATGCATTCCATGTTCAGCATACAGCCCGAGGGATTCTACACAGTTTCCAGTCCTTGGTACACAATGGCTGAAAGGCCTTAGACCTGGCCTTTCTCCATTGTGTCTGCAGTAGCTACCTCAAGCTTTAGTGCGTCCCTTAGCACATAGTCCTGGACTGTGGAATGTGCCAGGCTGCAACATTCAGTTGTGGACAACTCTTCATACCGGAAAATCAGCAAGTTTTGGCCAGTTCGAAGAGCATCTTTCATGTAGTTGATGGCCCTTCACCCGGAATGAAGGGAGAGTGGGAGTTGTGAGAGGAGGAGAAATTTATGAGTATTTTGTTTGGGTGTATTGCTTATGCTCCCCCTGGTTGTACAAGATTTTTGTCAATGTAATTTTAAGCATATCTTTTGCTGCCAGTCACTGCTGCAGTGAGTGCTGAAGAATCGTTAGCGGAATCCAATTTACCCTGGGGACTGGGTCCTAAAAAAAGTCATTAGGTCCCTCATTTACATATGTAAGGTGGAGGTAAATTTAATAATTACTTTCAAAAGAGAACTTGATATATACATGAAAAGGAAATATTTGCTGAACTATGAGGAAAGATCAGTAGAGTAAAATAAAAGGGAGATGGTAGCATAGTGGTGTTGTCACTGGGCTAGTATTCCAGAGACCCGGGAACCTGGGTTTGAATCTGGGCAGATGATGAAATTTGAATTCAATAAGACTTTGGAATTAAAATTCTGATGCTAACTATAGCTGATTGTCGTAAAAACCCAGCTGGTCCACCTGCGATCCTTACCTGGTCTGGCCTACATGTGACTGCAGACCCACAGCAATGTCTTAAATGCCCTCTGAACAATGGCAGTAAATCTTATTATCCATTTGACAAAACACCAATTAACTGGTAATTAGATCTCTCCCATAAACCTTTTAAAATTTTGTGGAATTGCAAAGAAGAACCTCTATTTTAAGCTGTTTATGCTGTAATAGTATGGGGCAGAAAAAAAATGTAGCCTTTTAGAACTAGTCAATAATTCACAAATAATCTATTGATGTAAACATAAATAGTCCTGTATGAGCTGATAATACAACAATCTGGTCAAACCAAGATCAGCTGTTCATTTCTTATCACAGAGCCAGCTTTCAAGCTAATTAACACTTTAATACTGGTTTTCCATAAATATAAACAATATTCTGTAAAAATAGAATGCGGCATGTAACAAGATCTGTTGAAAATAAAGTCAGTAGACATCAAGCCCTGATAATAATGGGGAGGTGCTGAAAAGAGTGGTGGGGGTGGGGGTGGGGGTGGGTTTAATGGTCGGGAGTTCCTGATGTTTTAACACCAAATCTTTGGATTAGTTTCTATGTTGCATCTAGACAAATTGAGAGGCTGGGTTTCTGTCAGGCAGTGAAACCTGAAGCATCTGATTGCATACAGGGATTGGACATTGGGGTGGAGACAGATACTTGGAGGGTCTGATCACAGAATGTTTGTGTTCCTTGGGGGTCTCAAGTCTGATTGTTGAAATTGAAGCAGTTTAGCTTGGTGGGCCTCACACCTCCTTTCAGCTGCCAGGCTTCCCAGACCTGGGAACAGAAATATGACCTAAGCCATGCAGCCTCATCAAAATATTTTAGTGACTGACCTTCTTCTGTAGAACAGGTTAGTAATCCCTTCCCCCAATCCCCTCTGCTAAAACCAGAAGTGGCCATGTTCAAGGTGGGTTGCGATTGGGTTTTCTTTTTTAAAATCCTTCACCTGCCTCCTTAACTTTTTTAGATATTCTAATGGCTGATAATTAAATGAAACATGCTATAGGAATTTGGGGGACAAAAAGACAAAATGGATCCTGGAAAGCACTGAAGATCAGAGGGACCTTGGTGTGCATATCCCTGAAGGTAGCAGGGCAGGTAGATAAGGTGGTTAAGAAGGCAAATGGGATACCTGTCTTTATTAGCCAAGGCGTAGAATATAAGAGCAGGGAGGTTATGCTGGAACTGTATAAAATGCTGGTTATGCCACAACTGGAGTACTGCATGTAGTTCTGGTCACCACATTATAGGAAGGATGTGATTGCACTGGAGCGGGTGCAGAGGAGATTTACCAGGATGCTGCCTGGGCTGGAGGGTTTGAGCTATGAGGAAAGATTGGATAGGCTGGGGTTGTTTTCCTTGGAGCAGCGAAGGCTGAGAGGGGACCTGATAGAGGTGTTTAAGATTATGAGGGGCATAGATAGGGTGGATAGGAAGGCACTTTTTCCACTGGTAGAGTGGTTAATAACCAGGGGGCATAGATTTAAGGTAAGAGGTAGAAGGCTAAGAGGGAGTTGAGGAGAAATTTTTTCACCCAGAGTGTGGTGGGAGTCTGGAACTCACTGCCTGAAAGGGTGATTGAGTCAAAAACTCTTGTAAATTTAAGTAGTATTTAGGTATTCACTTGTGTTGCCATAGCCTCCAGTGTTATGGGCCAAGCATTGGAAAATGGGATTAGTGTAGTCAGATATTTGTTGACCAGCACGGACATGATGGGCTGAATGGCCTCCTTTACGCTGTAAATATCTATGAGTCTATGAATTAAAACACAAAATTACATTATCATAAACATTGTGTAATCCTTTTTTTATTCCTTGATGGATGTGGGCATTACTGGCAAGGCCAGCATTTGTTGCCCATCCCTAATTGTCCTTGAACCAAATGGCTTGCTAGGATATTTCAGAGGGCAGTTAAGAGTCAACCACATTGCTGTGGATCTGGAGTGACATGTAGGCTAGACCAGGTAAGGATGGCAGATTTCCTTCTCTAAAGTACATTAGTGAACCAGATGGGTTTGCAAAACTATTGATAATAGTTTCATGGCCATTATTACTGACACTAGCATTCAATTGCAGATTAAACTTAAATTCCATCAGCTACCATGGCAGGATTTGAACCTGCAGCCCCAGGGCAATAGTCTGTAACACTAGCTCAGGGACATTACCATTACACCACCATGTTCCACTGGATTGGCTGCAGCTACTTGGTATAAGATATTCTTCTATTTCATTGACAGTTAAAAATTGGGAATTGTCAAATTATTATTTTTTGTCCTGCACATTACTCTGTGGGATGCCTGGGTTATTGTGAGGTTCTCTTAGGTTCAGGCAATGTAACCATCTTACAAGCTCATGCAAAATTCACTTTTGCATCAATCCCCACCACCAAACAATTAAGTCTCCCTTTCACATCACCTCATTGTTTGGCTTTAGTTCTTCCCATTCATCAGCAAACAACTGCAAAGGCCGATTGCCAACCAGCAACCAAGAATAGGCAACATGGAAAAGTGGTGCAAAATGATATTTATGTGCTTCAAATGAAGCAAAAAAATGCTTAACAATACCACAATGTGTAAGACCTATATGCATACCCTTAAGCTACTACAAATCGTTACTCTTTCTTTTCCTAGTGCTTCTATGTGGTTCAACCCTCACAGCTTGAGCAAAGATGGAGGGAGATTCCTCAGATCCCTGCTCTGACTGCTGACATGCTCTTGGCTGATGTCCTCTGGGCTTTGAAACCCAAGAGGGCCCTGCCAATGACTGTTTGCTCCTGTGCAGAGGGGCAGACTCAACTATCAGGACACCAGGCAGTATATCCTGTACTGTCAGAAAGGTAGGTGGGTAGCGGGTCAGAAAGCGAAATGCTTTGAACAGCTAGTCTCCACTTCCATGTCCCCTTTTTGCCAACATTCCTCTAATGGCCCAGCTGTGCTTACCTCTACCACTAGGCAGGCGATCATCACTGATGCTGTTTGGACAGGAAACCTGGAAATAAAATGGTAATGAAGTTGCAATGTTAAAAAGCCACTGCCAGACATGTTTGATATATTTCTGGGTTTCCAACATGTTATTAGGCACCCCATTGCTACTGTGTCTGCACATTGAAATCCAGCCCAGAAACTCTAAAGAT
This sequence comes from Carcharodon carcharias, assembly GCF_017639515.1. Taxonomy (NCBI): domain Eukaryota; kingdom Metazoa; phylum Chordata; class Chondrichthyes; order Lamniformes; family Lamnidae; genus Carcharodon; species Carcharodon carcharias. The sequence continues at coordinate 25,208,791 of NC_054475.1, forward strand.
TTAGAATTGAGAGCACCATTGTGTGGTGAATTCGGGCTCGAATACATTAGTGCTACATGGGGTTGTGGCATAAGTTCATGATCTCCTGTACATGATGAGCTCCCAATCATAGCCAATTGTCATGGGGAAATCCTAAGCAATGACCAGGCTAAGGGAAGAAGTGAAGAAAATTAGGAGAGCCACCCTGGGCTGTGCTTACACACCCTCAAGCAGATGGCCATAAAATGACATATGTAGAAACCCTAAAGGAGTTATAACTATCTGCTAACTCATCCATGGTAATCCAGTAAAGGAGAAACACAGAAAGATAAAAAGAACCCTCGTATTTGCATTTTAGCCTAAATATTTTTAATTTGCATATGCTGCCTGTGGCCAAAACTATCAGAAATTTCAATTTTACTCAGCGATCTACTCATGCAGTTTTATTCCTGATAAAATCAGAATAATATGAAAGGCACATTTACTGCAACAGGGGTTTTTCAAGCATACCAAGTCCCTGAAACAGGCAGCAGGCAACTAATCTGAAAGACCCCGTTAATATCTAGCATGTTGAGCACTGACGCATTAGATGTTATGTCCACAACAGCATACACTTCTGATGTTTTTTACCCCTCTTGATGCTTGTATATAAACAAATACTGCAAAGTTATTGCAGAAACTAACCACTGACCATACCACGTTATCATTGTGGCCTAACTGGTTTTGTTGCTGCTCTCTATTTACAAAGCTGGTGTCTTGGAAAACCCCTTACCTCTTAAAATCACAGCTTCATTACAAAATAAATATTGTTAACCTCAGGGATTTGTTCTCCTTTTAAACACTAATTGTATTTTAGCTGTGCTCGCCACATTGGAATCATGTTTAACAAGTTGGATGAAGATTAATAGAACACTTACACTGCTGCCAAATAAAATCACAGCATTTTTCTATATTTATAAAGTATGTGAAGAATGGTTTCTTTGACCCACAGTTTTAGCATATTATTTTAGAACAGAATTTTAATTTCTGATGAAAAATCTCACAACTAATCTCCAAGCCAAATGAATACAAATTCAGTAGCATCTGTGCTCCTGTCAGCATTGCCTTCCATGGAAAAAAATCAGAAAAAAAATCGCCATCTGTTTCTCTACCCCTGGTTGCGGAATACACATTCCCATTCCAGGCAATATTTACTAGGATCAGCACTATTCTCAGCTTCTTGTGTTCCCACAAGAACTCTTCTGTTACCATCATGGCAATCAAGGCTAGTTGCTAATACAATAACCGTACAATTATCTCTCTCCACATCCAAGCACTTAAAGGAGAGTTGGATACCTTTGTCTGGGTTTGCAGAAGTTACAGTTGAAACTGTGAGCCAAGTAGCAGTCTTTCCATAAAGAGAAGCCTGTTTGCTCACCTTCAGGACCAGCACAATGTTGCCCTGTTGCATCATGTAATTTCAAAGCTTTGTAAACATAAGAAGCTGACAGGATCAGAAATATTCCTGAACAACTTCTTTGCTGTAGTACATGTACTTGCCTAATTAACGGTCAAGAATTTTATACGGCCATGTTACTCTTAAAAATATTTATTGTCTGTAATAGTGAGAAATCTAGGCCTGTGATGTCAAATTTGACCAAAATGTATAGACAGCATTAAAAAAATATAGTATTGAGCATACATAAAGAAAATACTTCAAGCTCTGAAGAAGAGTCATAAAGACTCGAAACATTACCTCTTTGCTGTACAAGTATGTCATTCAGACCAGGAGGTTCCAGGTTTAATTGCTGGACTGCTGAATTAGTTCATGTCAGCTTGGCTTTACAACTGACCACAATCTGGACTAGGGAGGAGTAAAATTATTCAGCGATCCCACATCTGTTTGCTATCTGGTGATCATTGAAAGCATACATATAGACGTTGTAATATTTAATTGCTTTGGTTATGTGAATCAATGTGAGCATTGATCGTGCTTGCAGTAGCAATCACTGCATTTGATTGGTTGAGCCTTGGTATGCGCTCAAAACTGTAGAAAGAACTGGAAGCCAGAGCTGAAGCATGGAGTAGACATTTTAAAGCACTGCAAATAAAACCCGTTAGACCTGTAGAAACGAGTTTCACCTCTGCATAGATTTGAGATATAAAATATACAGTAGATGTCAGAGGAGAAGCAGGAATGGATTTGACTTTCCATAGATGAACAACCAACCATAGACTCTCAGGTGACAAATGCCTGCTATGAAAAGTTACCAGAGGGTTGAAGACATTTATGGAATATGAGCACCATGGGCTGAATTTTTTGGTCAACAGTGAAGTGAGGCCTCTTGCTGCTAACCATGAGGTAAGTCTCGCTGTGCAATCACTCAGGTAATAATTCCAACTCTATCCCCTGCAGTGGTGATGGAACTGATAGCAGCTTCCTTTCCTGGTCATTCCCAGTGTGCAACTGGAGTAATGTCATTGCGCTTCTTAAGCAGCCAATCTCCTTAAAGGATTATCCCCCTTCCACCCACAAACGGGAAACTAAAAGCATTAAAATAAAATTACATTTTTTTGCACAGAGCAAATTAAAGATTGGGACATACACGTTGAATGAAGGTAAAAGCTAAAATACTCTGGAAAAGCTTTTTGTAAAACAATAATAAGTTGAGCTTAAAAATATCTAATAATTAATGATTTACCAGCACTCCATGATTATAAAATCATCTTTTCAGGGTCTGTTGTTCATAAAATTTTATGAATCACATCACCATTAAAAACCCAGTTATACCTGACTGAGGTTTCTAAATCCAATGTGGGGTCAGTAAAGTTGAAGTTCGGATTTCCAGAATCCACAGTTTTTTGCTTTTTGCTTAGTAGTTTCAGTTATTTTTGCCTCTGGGAAGAGCCACAATGCAGGGTGTGGTGGAGCCCTCAGTGAAAGACTGCAACTTCAGGATTTTCAGGCAAATCTGCATATACTCAACATCTTAAAGTTGCAATCAGTTTCAGACCAGTAATGGAGGCTAATGCTGAAATTTAACCAGCAATCTCTTCATCTCTTCCCCACGCCGGCACCCCTGAAAAATCTGGCCTTATGTCTATAAGAGAGGAAGAGGAGGACAAAAAGGAAAATATTGAAACAGTTTGTGAATAAAATAAAAATCCTGCAGCCACTAAGTCTGTTTTTTCCAGAATCTTGAAATGAACAACATTGCAACTTTTATTTTCCACATCATTTTAATGATAAATTGTTATCCTTAAAGGATTAGGAACTTCTAGCGATTTGCCTTATACATCCCAAGCACTGTAAAGAGACATTTCTGTGCATTTATTTCAGTCATATCTCGTTATCATTTTTGAATATTTGAAATGCTGCTTATACACAGTCTGGGAATACTGCCCACAACCTACTATTCCCATTAATGATGGCACATCAGGGGGGAGTTTTGTTCAAAATGACTGCCTCCAGTCTGCCTTTCAACATGGCAACGCTGTAAGATAACAGAAAGTTAAAAGAATTATAAAGGTAAGAAAATAAATTATATTTCCTCATTAACTGTGAAATGAAATCTCAGACCAAAACTTACCATCTCTACAAACAAGAATTGATTGCAAAGCCACATGGACTTAAAAATAAATTGCTTTTCAATGATTAGTTATTAAAGATTGTTGCTGAAAATCTTAAGATGGAACTAATTTGTTTCCCAGTAAGCCAATGCACTTGCAAATGCCAAATGGAAAGGCCAATGGAGATATGATATCGATGACTGAAGTATCTTAAAGGTGAATTGCTATCACCTTTTGTTAATGCCTTTCGGGAAATTTTGTTTTTATTTTGACAGATTTTGTTAATTATACATGATGAAGATATTAAGATTGAACTATTTGCCATTGTTTATATTTATGTTCAGCAGAGTAACCCTATGTTCCCATTAATGAAATTTAGTTGAAAAATACACATTAATTAGTCATTTTTACCACCCAAACATTAATGTGTAATTTACTTGTTAATTCAAATTTCTTGTTAATGGTAAAACCATCAAATCAAAATCTAATGAAAAAACTCAAAACAAATTTTAGCTCTTTCATTCAACAGCTACTGTTGGCTAATGCCAGCATTACATAACATTACATAGCATATTTAGAAAGTCTATGAGTCTAGGTTCACGAAGGAGAAGGTTTAAGAAGTGTTTCTTTGTAGGTTGTAAAGGTGAGTGCCATGGAGCCCTGTGTGCCATCTCTCAAGTTTAAATCAGTGTTTCCATTAATTTGGGTGTATTTCAAGCTGCTGATATTAACAGACCTTCGTTCTTCAGTTTAGGAGATATCCATCAATAAGACAAGAGTGCTATAAGCAACCCTCTCCAAATCTCCAGTTCAACAGGACAGTAAGCAGGTAAAAAGCAAACAGATTGAGTCACCAATGCTTTGAAAGCCATATTGGCAAGGCCTAGGAATATGTGATCCACAAGTCACTACTCTGCAACTGTAAGTATTCCTCAAAAGTACTTCATTGGCTGTAAGGCACTTTGGGGCATGCTGAAGTTGTGGAAGATGGTACGTAAATACATTTTTTTGTCTTTTCAGATGCAGTTGGTCTAATTGACCTTGGGGCAGCTGAGCTTCCATCTTTAGAACTTCCATTAATTCACCAAATAACTCAAAAGGTATCATCTTAACAATATTTAGCCAATCTGTGAGGCTTGAAAGCGCTCAGTAGTAGCACATCATAAATATTTCACCAACTTTTGTGCAACATACTACAGATCACCTCAGCCCAGCTGAAGAATATCGTTTTTGATATTAAGAATTACTTTTCAATAAAGACTTTGTGGTTTTGAGTAACTTCTGTCCAACAATTTGTATATATAATTCAGACAGAGTGAATGAGTTGATGTTTTTCAAATAGTGTATGTTATAACTTTAATGCATACATCTGTACAAGCTATATGAGTTCATTAATGTCAAATAGTATCACTTTGGTAAGCAAGACGCTGCCTATTTGTAATGGATTAGTGAATACAATGGCCATTGGAATGCATTCCAGGGGTTTTCTAACCTGGAGAGGCTGACTTGAAAATATTTCGATTTTGTTGTCATTTGACAGCATCAAAGAAATACCAAGAGAGCTGGAGGAAAATTCCATCATGTTATTAATACAATCATTTTGGGCATAGCTGAGCAAATAATGATGAAGGCAGCAATGAATGGAATTGTCCCAGATTTGCGCTAAGTGAGGTAGCAGGCGTGGAAATTGATCCTTTACCTGCTGGCTGTAATGGTGGGTTTTCATGCCATATCAGCCCCTTCCTGGCACATCCTGTCTCATTAATAAAGCATTCACGGAAAGCATGTTGGATCACTAGCTCGGATTTGCCTGCCACACTGTGACCTCAGAACCTCCTCACTCTGGGCGCCATTTTTAAAGTGCACAAGAGCACAGCCCATTTCATGCCTACAGAACAGCACTGTTCCAGGCAACCCCCAAATTTAGCGACAACTCTCTGGGGCGCCTGCTGGATGCAGTGGAAGCCGTAAGCGATGTCCTTTACCCCCAGATCTGGCTGAAGGAGGTACACCAGAGTCCCCAATCTGACCTGGGGGGCAGCGGCAGTGGCGTTCCGAACACAGAGGATCTCAGCAATCCAGTGCAGGAAGAAGATGAATACTTTCAACCATTCCACCAGGGTAAGTCAAGCACTTCATCACTCTCAATTCACACAATGCCAAGCCCATCATATATCCACAGCAATCTGTGACACCACCACAAACTCTCACACACACCTTCACATCTCCTTCAGTCTCATATCCTCTGGAGCTGGGGTCCTCATCCCATCCTGGCTCCGCTCCCCACACAAACATTCTACACAGTGCCATGTGTCCTGCTCACACACTCTCCATTTATTTTCCTGCAGGAGAAGCTGGTTCACAACAGCAGGGAGAGATCCCAGACCAGGGGTGGAGTGGCCCACATTAGGCCATTCACTCACTTTGAGGAGTGTGCGATCACACTGACTGGTGAGGATGTGGACCGTGCCTGTGGCGGTGGTGAGTTTGGTGTCGAACACCCACATGAGGATCCTGCACCACATCATCCCTCTGTCAACACAACTGTGAGTGCTCTCTCTCCAGCCTTTAACTCTGCCGCCATGCACTAATTATCTCTACTTCAGTTCACAGGGAACTGTGCCAAGTTACCGACACCCTCAGCCAGCCATTCCCTCAGCTTCATCCTCGTTCCCACCTCCAATGAAGAGAATACCTCCTCCATTGAAGATCTGGAAATAAGCAGCCTGAAATGCTTACCCACACCCTCCACCAACGCAGAGACACACACCTTGGTGGGACCTAGATCTAGAGCAGGCTTGGGTCCACAATCTGGTGATCACCGCATGAACATGTGTCCGCAGCAGGAGGAGGCACATTCGGCCGAGCTCCCCAACCCATGGAGGACTTCTGGGGAAAGGGCACTTGTGAGGCCTGAGTCAGATGATGAGCCTCTGTTTCAGCCTTCCAATTCATTCTGGAGAATCAGCAGAAGGCAGGGGAACATCACGCAGAGTGTTGAAAACCCTCAATAGAGTGGCATGTGAATCAGAGGAGTGCTCCAGCCTGCTCTCTGATGAGGTGGTGCCCACATGTGTGCATCTGGGAGTCTCCATGAGAAATATGGCAGATGCCATAGAGACCCTAGTCCAACAGAATGTGGAGACACGCGCACCCCTGCACTCCATCATGGTAGCCATGGGTGAATTCCTGCAGTGGCAACACAAGAGGGAAACAGGGCACTTTGACGTCCCTCCAGGTGCTCCTTCCCCTCAAGGTGTCAGGCCAAGGCCCTTGGGCTCCCGAAGGGAGGAGGAGCGGCAGCTGAACACCCCTGGGTCATCCACTCAGGAATCTCAGAGGCCGTCCACTCCCTCTTGAGTCCCCTTTGCTGTGACCGCCTCAACCTTGTCCTCTGTCACTGCCGAGGGAGCAGCTGGCCCACAGGAGGACAGGCAAAGCTAGCCAAAGCCTTCCAGAGAACACACACCAAAGTCATCAGAGGCAACAGGGCCAACCGTTGCACAGGCTGTCTCTAACACTGCTGTTAATGTCAGGGCAGCATCTAGAAGAAGTGAAAGGCCTAGAAAAGTTAAGAAATTCTGATCACAAGTGATTTCATGGGTGAACACATTTTGTCACTTTATAATCTGAAAGAATATTCACTTTCACTGAGTAATGTGTAATGTTGTCTTTCAGCGTCATTAACAGGCTTCACGAGTCTTCCCAGTGCACCCCATCCCACCTCCCCCCACCCCACAACTAGCAGTTTAGCTGCACGAAGCCAGACCATGAGTGATTCTGGAGGGAGAAATTTGTGTGTGGCAGGGCCTTTCTGAGGCATGTGCCAGCACCCTCCCACACACATGGAGCCTTCATCCATCACACTCCTCTTACTTACCTGAGAATTTTCAATGCTGACTGCTGGGGTTCTCTTTCAGTTGTCCATCTGAGCTGACCTGCATCTCCACCCACCCACTGATCACACTCCCATGCAGCTCTGCTCATTTTTGATTTCGACAACATTGGTCATGGTCAAGTATATTGTCAACTGCCCCATCCTCCCCCAGTCACACATGCCCTTTCCCCCATCACTGTCAACCCCCTTGGTATCACCTTCTATCTCCCCAATGTCACCTATGAACCTGAACCCTTGTCATTCTAGGATGTCCAGGTGAACATGCACATTCCCTACCTTCCTGAGAATCCCATCCCATTCACATTGACCTCCCCAACCTCCTCCTTCCCACCCCAATGGTCTGTGCCTGCCTTCACATCTCCACCAACCACCCTCGCCAATCCTTCTACTGCTACTGATGCACCCTCACCCTCCTGCCCTACCGGCTCCCTCTGTCCCCTTTCATAGTCACCATTCCCTTCTACCATGCTCAATCTCAGTTTGCTCCTCCAATAGATTATTAGCGTCTGGTTTCTGTAAGCCTTTGCCTTTCCCAGTGCTACTCCACTGGCAGCAGCTTGGCTGTAGAAAGCTTTTAACTTTCAATGGGAGACTGCAGATGATCTTGGAGGACGCTCTCGAGCAGCTCTGGGCCTCAGGCGCCTGGCTTTGGACAGTCCTATCTCAGCATGGACAGTGGCTGTCTGGGCTGTCAGGAGGACAGGCAACAGCAAGCCCATTGGCGGATTGGGAGGAGGACGAATGCTGCCATCCTCAGAGATGACAACAGATTCATATTCCACAGAGCCTCTATCACTCCCCGGGACTGTGCCGCAGCAATTCTAGTAACCCATTGGAGGACAGATTGCTGGACAGCCGATGGACCTTGTAAGCCACTCTAAACACTGTAATCCTCAGCCATGACAGCAGTAGCCTGAGATTGCATTACTATAAGTTATTCTTGCATGATTGAGATCTGATCTTCCAATGTATCACCCAGACATTGGAAGGCTTCCGCTTTGATCTGCTGCAATGAAAGCTGAGACAATCACTACATCATTGTTGGGTCCATATGTGTGCTAATAGAGTTCACTTCCATGCTGGCAAGGATAGGCTCCAAGTTCTGTGCAAATCCTTGTGCCTAGTTGGTACAGGGCACTTCCATCCTCCTTGACGTTGTACATACCCTGTCTGTCAGGCTTGCCAATGCACCAAGCATTTCATTTTGCGTATCCATCAGCCTTTCTCTATCAGCTGCCCTATTGACGTACTCATCTGAGTTCTCTGCAGCAAAGCTTATGTGTAATCTTGCCCTCTGCAAGCTGGCACCTGGGCACCCCTTGCCCCCTGACCTGGCTGCAGGCACTCCTGGTGTCTCGCCATATGCATATCCCATCTTAAACTATCTTTTAAGTTACGTGCAGTGTCAGTAGCTGGGCTGGAGGCTGTGAGTGTGAAATTGAATAATGATGTTTCTTCATCATCACTGCCTTCTTGCTCTTCTACCATCGCTTAGTCAGGTGATATTTCTTCGGTGCATGAAAGGAAAAAAGGGCATAAAGGTACTAAAGACATCACACAATCAAGTCTCTGCTGTTTTCCTCATGTGTCCTGCCAATCTTGTGCTGAGGTTACAAGAAGATGCGGAACCCTCAAGAACATGCTATCTGTAGCTACTAAGATTGTGATCTGTGCAATATGTATGCAATGTTGGTCTTTGATGTACAGATTACTGGTTAGCTTATTTGTCAGGTCTCCAGGTTGCTGATTTTCTCCTAGGGTGGTAATGCATTATGCCTGTGATTAACTGATAATGTGACCGTGTGATAATCACACCAAAAGTAGGGCCAAAACCAATATAAACACCCCCATTAACCGCTGAGGAGCTGGTAATATTAACACAGAAAGGACAAATGACTGATCATTTTAGGATGCTTTGTTGAATCATATATGTTTTAGTAAATGAAGGGGAAAAACAGATCACTGACATACAGAATTTCTAAATAAATAATTCTTGGCGAATAGTTATTTGTTTATGCTATTTGAGCATCTTGATTAATTCTGATTTGTTGTCATTGAAAACACCCCTATTCAGTTATGGAATATAAAACCACATTAAGCAACTATTTAATTTTAGTTGTGTAGGAGTATTAAAGAATAACAATAATCAATCCACATGATGAACAGTTCCATTAACAGTTAGTATGTGAGCTGATTAATGACTTTAAGGAAATAAATGGCTTAGAACTTATTGTAAAACGTGTACTTTGTCCTACATTTGGGAATTTTCTGATTTCAGCACGAGGAGCCGCAGACGTCTGTGTTATTTCCATGTCCTTATATGGACATGTTCAGCTTTGCAAACTACGACTGAGCTGCTGGTTGGAGTGACTTTCTACAATGCAAATGCCAATCCTGGAAATGTTCTAAAGTCAGCTATGTTTGATTGTGAATAGTATTCTAAATGTTTGCACAGGTTGCACAGTAATTTCAGTTAGCAAGAGCAGCTATGGATCATTAACGCTCTGGTCAGTAGTTTGCTAACAGCTCATTTTCAGACTGCCATGATTAAGGACCCAGCAGATTAGGTTATGTGTTGCTGCTGAAATAAATTCGGGTATGCAAGAGAAAAGGCATTGGTTTCTCACATTACAGTATCCGGACTTCATTAGCCACTGCTTGGCTATGCAGACTAACAGGTCCTGAAACTAAAGAGGTGGCAGTAAACTTGGGAGTACAGTGAACAGTGTGTTTGAGTTCTGCTTTGCTCATGTTGCAAGAAACAATTCCACACCTGGTGAGTTTTCACCTTTTAGCCATGCCCTTCCCAGGAGTGGTTCAGTGCAGACCTGAAGTAGGATGGAAAATAAAAATTGGAAAGTTACTCAAGATTGCTCCTATAGAACCCTGAGCAGACAGCTACTGGGCTGGATTTTCACTGAGCTGGCTCTATTGCAGGGATAGGCTTTTTTTTCATTCTTTGACGGTATGTGGAGGTCGCTGGTTAGGTCAGCATTTATTGTCCATCTCTAATTGTGCTTGAGAAGGTGGTGGTGAGCTGCCTTCTTGAACCGCTGTAGTCCACATGGTGTAGGTACACCCACAGTGCTGTTAGGAAGGGCGCATGTCCTAGTCCTCCACGACCTTCATGGAGTTGGCCCAGGCTTTCAATGAGTTATGGTTCACAGCACCTCAGTGGTGTTGTGAACCATAGCATGCCTGAGGAACCTTTTGAAAGGTTAGTTCAAAAGGTCTGTCCAATGTCCCCCATGCTAAGATATAACCCCACCCACCCCCTATGGCCCTTCGTGGCTCTGATGTCAAGATATGGCTCCCACCCAGACACTAGCCCCTTACATCTCCCCAATCCCAAGATATGTTTTGCCAGCCACCTCCTATGGCCTCTCATACCCCCATGCCAATGTATGCCCCTTGAAACAAACTCCATGGCCCCTCAGGCCCCCCTCACTACCCTGTCCATTCATCAAATACACACTGTATAGAACAAATGAATTCTATGGTGACACTAGAATGCATTTTTAAAAAGCACTAAAATGCTTTAATTAATAACTTTCCACTTTCTTTAAAAGAAACCCCATTCTATTACAGCCCAATAGAAGTATCAATCATCCAGACATTTTGAAATGCCAAGAACAAGAGGATAAGAGCACAAGAAATAGAAGCAGGAGGAGACCATATGGTCCACTGAGCCTGCTCCTCCATTCAATACGATCATGGTCTTGGGCTTCAACTCCATTTTCCGGTGTTTTAATACTCTAGTGGGTGTTTGGGCTCTCAACCAAGAATACATAATAAGGCTTGGCTGAGAGCCCAGGAATCCATTAGCCTATTGAAACACCTGAGCCCTATGGAAAACATGGCTTTACCGACAGCTTTAGCTCTATGATCTATGCTGCCAATTTCATCATCCACACCTCCTCCCATTTGGACATCATACAGATACCTGTACATGACACAGGCAAATGAACATCTAAACATCAATGCTGCCCGATGGGACAGAAAGATAATAAAGTGCTCCCTGGTGCAAACAGGAAGATTGTTACTAGTGTCACAATAGGACGATAGTTTACCATTGGTGTTTCATATTTTCAGATTTTATTACATTTAATCCTAATTTTATAATTCATATTTCAGGAAGTAATTTTAATCAGCTTTCACCCTAGAAGCAGATGGCTTGAGAATACAGAGACTGGAAGTCATCATCCATCCTCAGTAAGTGTCTGTGAAGGGCATGAAATTGGTTGGCATTCTAATACAATGAAAATTCTGGCCTGAGAGCAAAGATTACTCAGGTCCTTGCAAAGGGTTGGGTCACGGCCTGCTGCTTACAAGGGCCCTGCTATAGGAAGAGTCAGGGAATTGCAATGTCATTGACTCTGAAAGACTCAGCATTGGATTGGTGGTGGTGAGACTAGCCTTAACCTTTGACACATGAGGGTCCCAAGTATGCATTCCAGTCTGATCTCAGAAGAAATAGTCAAGATTTTGTTTATAATTTAATTTGGACATATATTGTTGTTCCTTTATTGTTGTTGGGTCAAAACACTGGAACTCCCTACCTAACAGCACTGCGACAACACTCACCACATAGTCTGCAGTGGTTCAAGAAGGTGGCTTACTGCCACGTTCTCAAGGGCAACTAGGAATGGTCAATAAATGCTGGGGTTGCTACTGATGCCCATTAACCCAAGAATAAGTTAAAAAAAATGTTGTTATTTACATGTGACCCTCTTAAAAAATGAGAGCTACCAGGGATCTAACTACGTTCTTTCTGGAGAAGAGCTGGCACCCACATCCCCTATACCTTAGCGATCGTTGGATGTGTAGGCTGGTTGGGGCAGGTGGGCCATCTACTTGGAAATTCTACCATGGTCAACACCAAGAGATTCCCAGTGAGCTTGATTCCAGCTAGTATTCCAGAATCATGCATTTTCAAGGTCATTTTATTTAAGCATGTGTGGTTTCTGAGGTGTGATGCTGACTTCTTTCAAATGGAATAATGATAAATGAAATACAAGACATTGAAGCATGGAAAATGGGACTCTTATCTTTCCCTTACTATCATGAACTTAATAGCAGCCATTGATTATAGTATTAATGCAAATAAACTAAGTTAGTTTTAATTGTGAAGATTCAGTACCCATTGCCAATTAAGTATTCCATATCTATAAATGATTCCTTTCCTGTAAGATTCATTAGTGCTATTAACTGACAATTTACAAAAAAAACATTCTGTGGGCTGTCACTGGCATACGTGCCAATGTTGTATTATGTAGCCTTCAGCATGAGCGGTAAGTCAACAACAACTAGAACTTGCATTTATATACTGTCTTTAACTTATGAAAGTATCCCAGAGTGCTTCAAAAGTTTGGGATCAAATAACGGGCTGCAGTGTTTTGGATGAGCTCAGGTTTATTTAGAATAAAAGGTGGGAGACTGGCCAGGATGGCAGTGGAATAGTTGAGTGCAGAGCTAACAAAGGTATGGATGAGAGTTTCAGCAGGAGATGGACTGAGGTAGTTGTAGAGATGGATGTTGCTGCAAATGTGCAAGTAACCAGTCCTGATGGTGCAGTAGATATGGGATTGGAAGCTCTATGGATCAAATAGGATAGCAAGGTTGCAAATAATCTAATTCAGCCTCAGTGGCCAGGGAGAGGAATAGAATCAGCACCTTTTTTAGCCCTTACCACTACAATTAACACTCCCTTTGTCCTGTTGTTCATGACATCTTTGGCAATCTCTCCTTTGCCCCCACTCATCACTGGCCTTCTATCTAGCTTCAGCTGCTCCACCACACCCCCCCTTAAACAGTATAAATTTAATCACATTTCTACTTCTCTTTAGCTCTGACTATGGACTCGAAACGTTAACTGTTTCCCTCTTCACAGGTGCTGTCAGACCTGCTGAGTTTTTCCAGCATTTTCTGTTTCTGTTTCAGACTTCCATCTTCCACAGTATTTTGCTATTATTTTAGAGGGATAGAGTCAGTGGCTAGGAAACAAAGTTTGTTGCCAGGACTGAAAGCAATGGCTTTTGTCCTTCCCAATATACATGTCTCCTTCTTAAAATATACGTGAGTCCACTCCAATTAAATATAGACCCTACTTAAAGAAGGTGGTGATATGGTATTCTGGGCCACCAATGAGCCATGACTGACACAAACTTGATCCTATATGACACCAGGCTTAATGACCTTACTGTAGACAGGCAATGTATTTCTCCACAGCAGAAAGGAAAATCAGCCCAGTCATTATCAGAAATCATTCACCCAACTCCTATCAATGACTTTGCATTAACATTGGCACAGGTTTGGGAACAGCCCGCCCACCCTCTCAGGCACAGATGGTTTGTGGTACTAGAGAAGAAATAGGAAACAAATGCTCATTGGAACATGTCAGTTTTATAACTTGATGGTGTCTAATGTTTAACGAGCATAAGATGTTGATATACTTTGTACCTCTCCCTAATACCACTTAAGCTACTCTAAAATGTTCTTTTATAAAGTTTATTTCAAATATTTATAAAGATTGCAACAAATCAGCCTGAGTTTGCCACTTATCACCATAAAATAATAACTCTGGCATAATTTGAAATACAACCAACTTTCATCCATTGGTAAATTTGGCACCTGGGGAAAAACAAAAATTCAAATGATATGTTAATGAGACAATGCTGCATTCATCATGCATCAGCAATTTTTCTTTGCAAATACCAAGCTTACGCCTGCCCAAAATTATGTATTTGTAATTGTTATGATCAAGCTTAAAGTTCATGCATTAACATTGCCGTGTGTAGTGCATGGATTCAGACTGCCTTCATCCTTTCATCCTCCTGGCCCAAACTGAGCTGTCATGAGTCCAGTGCTAGTCCCAGAGGAGCAAGGAATGTTTTATGGTTCACTTGCCATCAACTATGATAACAGAAAGCTAACAATGAAATATGGGAAACAGCATTGAACATGTGTGAGGAGCCATTTTGTTCCTCAGTCTGTCTGCACAGGCAAAAGCTAGAAAGAATCTAATTTGGGCCAGTTGGGGTACTTGTGAATAAACTTTGGGTTATGATTTCTGTAGGACACCTGTTCATAATAATTACTCTGACTGTGAAACATAAAATTATTCAGAGACTTATTCACCAAAGGACTGGCTTGTCCACCTTACTTTAAATAACATAGTTTTGCTGTTTTCTTCCCTATCATCCATCTACATCTACTCACCTGTCCTGTACCTATGTACGTGTCTATATAATCATGTTTCATTCATAGCCTTTTCCAGCCTCGATTGAATTCACATCGACCTCTGGCATTCGGCTGTTACTCTATTCTGTCTCAGATGGATAAGACCAAATATGAAATGTGACATGTGGTGTAAACTCATCAGTTTGACTGAGTGATGAGAATTAACCAGGTCAGGATTCAGACATGTCGATCGCTATACTTATTTTTTCAAGAAATGTGGTTGTAACCTATCAAAATCATTTTTTTATTTTATTTTTGCAGAATTTTCAGAAGAGATACACAAGGTCACTGATGACAGGAAATGCAGTCTCAAATTGTATAGATTACTTTGACATCCAGAATTCAGCAGTTCAATCCTCCTCACTACTAGCAACTTGAATTAGTTGTGCACTTTATTCCAGTAACAAAAATCCGTGCAACTCAGAATGAAATGTTCTGATCAGAAATTCACTGCACTTCTTATTTATCCGTTCACCATATGTGGACATTGCTGGCAAGACCAGCCTTTATTGTCATTGCTAATTGCCCTTGAGAAAGTGGTGGTGAGCTGCTATAGCCCATGTGATATAGGTACATCCATAGTGTTGTGAGGTGGGGAGTTCCAGGATTTTGATCCAGGGTCAGTGATACGGTTCAGGATGATGTGTGACATGAAGAGGAATTCGTAGGTGGTGATGTTCCCATGTGTCTGCTGTTCTCGTTCCCCCTGGTGATAGAGATTGCAGAAGAAATATTGATGAATTGCTGTGGATAGTACACATGTAGTCACAATGTGCTGGTGCTGCTAGGTGTGAATGTTTAAGGTAGCAGCTGGAGTGCCAATAAAATGTGCTGCTTTTTCCTGGATGGCATTGAGCTTCTTTTTATTTATTCTTTCACATGATGTGGGCATCGCTGGCTAGGCCAGCATTTGTTGCCCTAATTTCCCTTGAGGAGGTGGAGGTGGGTCCCCTTCTTGAACCGTTGCAGTCCTTGTGGTGTGGGCACACCCACCATGCAGTTAGGAAGGGAGTTCCAGGATATTGACCCAGTGACAGTGAAGGAACGGCGATGTAGTTCAAAGTCAGGGTGGTGTGTGGCTTGGAGGGGAGCTTGCAGTTTGTGGTATTCCTTTGGTCTTCCAGATGGTAGAGGCCGTGGGTTTGGAAGATGCTGTTGAAGGGGCTTTGGTGAGGTGCTGCAGTGCATCTTATAGCTGGTACACGCTGTTGCCACTGTGCATCAGTGGTGAAGGGAGTGAATGTTGAAAGTGGTAGATGGGATGCCAACAAAGCAGGCTGCTTTGTCCTGGATGGTGTCAAGCTTCTTGAGTGTTGTTGGAGCTGCACTCATCCAGGCAAGTGGAGAATATTCCATTACACTCCTGACTTGTGCCTTGTAAATGGTGGACAGGCTTTGGGGAGTCAGGAGGTGAGTTACTCACTGCAGAATTCCTAGCCTCTGACCCGCTCTTGTAGCCACAGTATTTATATGGCTAGTCCAGTTCAGTTTCTGGTCAACAGTAACTCCCAGGATGCTGATGGTGGGGGATTCAGTGATGGTAATGCCATTGAACGTCAAGGGGAGATGGTTAGATTCTCTCTTGTTGGAGATGGTCATTGCCTGGCAATTGTGTTGTGCAAATGTCACTTGCCACTTATCAGCCTAAGCTTGAATGTTGTCAAGTCTTGCTGCATGTGGACATCAATTACTTCAGTGAGTAGTTTCAAATGGTGCTGTACATTGTACAATCATCAGCAAACATGCCCGCTTCTGACCTCAGGATAGGGGGAAGCTCATTGATGAAGCAGCTGAAGATGGTTGGGCCTAGGACACTACCCTGCGGAACTCCTGCAGCAATGTCCTGGAACTAAGATGATTGACCTTCAACAGCCACAGGCATCATCCTTTGTGTTAGGTATGACTCCAACCAGTGGAGAGTTTTCCCCCAATTCTTAGTGACTCCAGTTGTGCTTGGGCTCCTTGATGCCTCACGCAATCGAATGCTGCCTTGATGTCAAGGGCAGTCACCCTCACTTCATCCCTTTTGCCCATGTTTGGGCCAAGGCTGGAATGAAGTCAGGAGCTGAATGCACCTTTTTCAACTAAATAAAAGCTTAGAGGACAATCATTCCGCTGCTGCTTTCCCAATGGCAATGCTTCAAACAATCAGAGTCAACTTGCCTGGTTTTACCTAAACAAAAGCTTGGGGGTTAATTGTTCCCCGGTGCAATAACTCTACCAATCAGAGTCCACTTGCCAAACAGTCGGCATCCTTGGTGCATGTAGTATAGAACCATAGAAAAGTTACAGCACAGAAGAAGGAGGCCATTTGGCCCATCTTGTCCATGCCAGCCTGAGAACACCCAGGTGCCCTTTCTAATCCCACCTTCCTCCACCCGGCCCATAGCCCTGCAGCTTACAGCACTTTAAGTGCAGGTCCAGGTACTTTTTAAAAGAGTTTAAAGTTTCTGCCTCTACCACCAATTTGGGCAGCGAATTCCAGACACCCACTACCCTCTGCGTAAAAAGTTCTTCCTCATGTCCCCCCTACACCTTCTACCACTTGTCTTTAATCTATATCCCCTGGTTCTAGAATTCTCCACCAAGGGAAACAATTTTATTCTGTCCACTCTATCTATTCTCCTCATAATTTTGTACATCTCAATCAAGTCACCTCTCAGCCTTCTTTGTTCCAAGGAAAATAACCCCAACCTATCCAATCTCTCCCCATAGCTACACTTTTCTAACCCTGGCAACATTCTTGTAAACCTCCTCTGCACTCTCTCCAGAGCTATTAAGTCCTTCCTGTGATGTGGTGACCAGAACTGCACACACTCCAGTTGTGCCCTCACCAGTGTATTATACAATTCCAATAATACATCCTTACTTTTATATTCTACACCTCTGCCAACGAAGGAGAGCATTCCATATGCCTTCTTTACAACCTTGTCTACTTGAACTGCTGCCTTCAGGGACCTGTGTACTTGTACGCCAAGATCTCTCACTTCATCTACCCCTCTTAGTATATTCCCATTTATTTTATAATCCATGTAACTGTTTGACCTCCCTAAATGTATGACCTCACACTTCTCTATGTTAAAATCCATCTGCCATTTTATCACCCACTCCACCAACCCATCTGTATCGTTTTGGAGATTATGGCTATCCTCTACACTATCCACAATCTTTGTGTCATCTGCAAATTTCTCAATTGTGTCCCCCATGTTCATGTCCAGATCATTAATATATAACACAAACAGCAAGGGTCCCAACACCAAGCCCTGTGGAACACCATTTGAGACAACTTTCCATTCGCAAGGGCATCCATCGACCATTACCCTTTGTTTCCTGTTACAAAGCCAACCTTTTATCTAGTTTGCCACATTACCCTGAATCCCATGGGCTTTTACTTTCCTGACCAATCTGCCATGTGAGACCTTGTCAAATGCTTTGCTAAAACCCATGTACACAACATCCACTGCACTACCTTCATCAACCCTTCTTGTCACTTCCTCAAAGAATTCGATCAAATTTGTGAAGCAAGATCTTCCTTTAACAAATCCATGCTGACCATCCCTGACTAGTCCATGCCTTTCCACATGACAGTTAATCCTATCTCTCAGGGATTGATTCTACTAATTTGCTCACCACTGATGTAAGACTAACTGGCCTATAATTGTTTGGCATTTCCTTTGATCCCTTTTTCAACAACAGAACTACATTTGGATTTCTCCTGTCCTCCGGTACCTCCCTGTATCTAATTAAGATTGGAAAATCATCCTCAGAGCATCTGCTATCTCCTCCCTGACTTCCTTCAGCAGCCTCGGAAACAATCCATCTGGCCCTGGTGACTTATCAACTTTCAAGGATTTCAACCCTTCGATTACTTCCTCTCTCTTTATGACTATCCCATCCAATATCTTGCAGTGTTCCTCCTGAGCTATTATATCTACATCCTCCATTTCCTTTGTAAACATGGAGACAAAATATTCATTCAAAACCCTTCCCACAGCCTCTGCATCTGCACACAAGTTTCCATCTTCATCTCTGATAGTTCCCACTTTTTCCTTAACTAACCTTTTAGCATTAAGGTATTGGTAAAACATCTTTGGGTTATCTTTAACTCTACTTGCTAATCTTTTCTCGTGCCCTCTCTTTGATTTCCTTATTTCCTTTTTACTTCATCCCTGCACTTCCTATTTTTGTCTAGGCTATCTGCAGTGCTTAGTTCTTTGTGCCTATCGTACGCTTTCTTTTTCTGTTTGATCTTTCCCTGTATTCTCCTAGACAACCAGGGAGGTCTAGATTTGGCAGTACAATTCTTATTTTTGTAGGAGACATGTCTACTTTGTACAATTAGGATCTCGCTTTTTAGTGCTTCCCACTGGTTTTCCACTGTTTTATCCTCCAGCAGTGCTGTCCAGTCCACCTCAGCCAAGTCCCTTCTCATTTCTGCAAAATTTGCTTTACCCCAGTTCAAGACTTTTACTCCTGCTTTATCTCTGTCCTTTTCCATGGTAATGCTAAATCTAACTGAATTGTGATCACTATCCCCGATATGGTCGCCAACTGTCACTTCACCCACTTGCCCTTCTTCGTTCCCCAAGACTAGGTCTAGAATTACATCTCCTCTCATTGGGTTTGTCACCAATTGGTTGAAAAAATTTTCCTGGACACACTGCATGAATTTTTCTCCCTCAGTACCCCATATATTGTTTGAATCCCAGTTGATATTAGGATATTGAAGTCTCCAACTATTATTGCCCTCTTGTTCTTACAAGAGAAATTTGCATACATATTTGTTCTTCTATCTCCCTTTCATTATTTGGGGGTCTGTAGTATACTCCCAGAGTGTAACTAACCCTTTTTTATTTCTAAGCTCAAGCCATAAAGCCTCATTTGTTGACCCGTTTAGTATATCATCCCTTTTCACAAATGGAATTGATTCTTTAACCATTAGTGCTACCCCCCCTCCTTTTTTATCTCCTACTCTATCGTGTCTGAAGCCTCTATAACCAGGGATATTAAGCTGCCAGTTTTGTCCCTCCTTTAGCCAGGTCTCTGTTATAGCAATGTCATCCTGCTGACATGTGTCTCTCTGTGCCCTTAACTCATCTACCTTGTTTGTAATACTCCCTGCATTGAAGTATAAACAGTTTAACCCCGTCAATTTCCCTTGCTGGACATGTTTTAAACTTTGCCTCTTCCGTAACTCCATGTCTATCACAACATCCCTAGCTAATGTTCCATTTTTCTGATCTGAATCAGACCGATCTGATCCTACTCCTGGGATCCCAACCCACTGCCACACTAGTTTAAATACTCCCCAACAGAACAAGCAAAAGCCCCACAAGGACACTGGTCCCAGCTCTGCCTGGGTGCAGCCCGTCCAGTTTGTACAGGTCCCACCTTCCCCAGAACTGGTCCCAGTGCCTCAAGAATCTGAATCCCTCCCAGCTACACCATCTCTCCAGCCACATGTTCATTTGGTCTATCCTCTTATTCCTGCTCTTGCTAGCACGTGGAACTGGGAGTAATCCTGAGATTACTATATTTGAGGTCCTGCATTTTAATTTATCTCCTAACTCCCTGTACTGAGCTTGCAGGTCCTCATCCTTTAGTTTACCTATGTCGCTGGTACCAATATGTACCACCGACAACTGGCTGCTTACCTTCCCTCCCCAGAATGTCCTGCAGCTGCTCCATGACATCCCGGACCCTGGCACCAGGGAGACAACATACCATCCTCGGTTCACGTTTGCGGCCACAGAAGCGTCTGTCTGTGCCCCTAACTATTGAATCCCCTATCACTATAGCCCTCCCATTTGTTTTCGTCCCACTCCGCTGAGCAGCAGAGCCACCCACGGTGCTGTGAACTTGATTGTTGCTGCTTTCCCCTGAGAGGCCATCGCCCCCCAACAGTATCCAAAGCGGTATATCTGTTAGAGAGGGGGATGAACACAGGGGACTCCTGCACTACCTTCCTGAGTCTTTTACTGTTCCTGATGGTCACTCATTCCCTTTCTGCCTGTGTAATCTTCAATTGCGGTGTGACCACCTCGCTAAATGTGCTATCCACGACTTGCTCAGCATCGTGGATGCTCCACATTGAGTCCACCCGCAGCTCCAGCCCCGAAATCCGGTTAGCTAGAAGTTGCACTTGGACACACCTTCCACACACATAGTCAACAGGGACGCTGGAAGCATCCCTCATTTCCCACATCCTGAAGGAGGAGCATATCATGGGTCTGAGATCTCCTGGCATGATGTCCCTCTTGATTTAGCTAATTACCCCCTTAAAAAAAATGCTAGCTTGGGGCCTTATTGTTGTTGTTTTCCTTGAAATTTGGTATTCTTGCAATTCTGTCCTGATAAGTGCAAGATGATAAACTTTGACAGCGTGTCTCTTATTTCAACAAGTTCTGCGCTACCAAATGACTGTTTGTCAAAGTTACAGGGCAGAACAATATGGGAGGAGTGGCAGGGGGGTGGGGTCAGATGGCTCGCCAACCCACCCCACCAGAAGCAAAGTTGGCATGGAGCTGACCCGCCCTGCAGCCATAATATGTTGCGGGCGGGCTAGGTAGGGGTAGTGGGGGACTTCCACCCCACACTGTGGAGCTGGTGGACAATCCGATTGGTCGGCAGCTCCATCAGTCCCGTCAACGCCAAGGGCAAATTAGCGGGGTTGCAGAGACTGCAACAAGTAAGACGAAGGAGACCCATGGATCCTGGAGAAAGGTAAGTCCAGTGCTTTGGGAAGGTAGAGTTCGGGCATGTTGGGGAGGTGGTGGGTGGGAGTGTTGGGCTTAAGGCAGCAGACGGTAGGAAGAAAGGGTGGGACCTATCTTAGGCAGGCTGCAGCTGATCTGCAAAATGCAGCATCTGAAGATAGGAACACCTCCCTTCTTTTCCACCCTTTGAAGAATTTTTAATAAACATTCCCACCCCTGCCTGATGGCCCACACCAACTGTTTTATGGTGTGGACAACATATTATCTGTCAATTGGCTTGGTAACAAGCCCAATTGACCCTTGATTTCTATTTAAATTTGGCAGATGGACTGCAAATTTCAGCGTTCCCCCCCGCCCCCACCCCCGCACCGTATTATGGGGTAGGCAGGGAGCTGGTGAGGTGGGCACCCACCCTATTTTACGTGCCACCCCCCCCCGTCAAAAACACACCCACCACGGGCATGTAAAATGCAGGCCACAATGTGTTAGAATAAGATACAGAGCTTCATTGCAAGACGCCTGTAATTTTACAACTTTTCTTTATATGGCAGCTTTAACACAGAAGAAAAGTGTTTGACAGCAATCAAAAAAATCGACACCAAGGCCAGGATTTTACAATCGATGTACGGGGGGCAGGCCCGACACCCTGGCACATAAGATGATGTGCGATGACATCGGGCGTGAGTCCCAATGTCATTGTGTGGACTCGCAATGTTTCATTCGGCAGGTGCGTGTCGGAATGGCTGCGTGCCCGCCGATAATTAAAAGGCCTATTAAGGCCATTAGCAACCTCATTAAGTTGAAGTTAACGCTGCCCGTACAAACTAATGGTTGGTGGGCAGGCAAAAAGGCCAAGCGGCCTTTACATTTTTTATGAAACCTCATCCACGAGCGGGATGAGATTTCCTAAAGCTTTTACAAATTGAATGAAAGCTTTTTTCAAAAAAAAACATGCCCCATCTCATGTGACACAGTCACATGAGGGGACATGTTTCATTAAATTGTTAATGTTTTGAATAATTTCTTTAAAAAGCGCTTCAATCTCCCTGAGGCAGCTCTGTGCCTCAGGGTGATTGAAGCACTCTTTTGCGCGCATGCGCAGAAGAGCACTGGACCCATCTCTCCCTCCTCCCTCTGCCCGTACAGTGCTACCACTCACATATTATGCTGTATGGGCCTTCATTGGCCCGCCTGCATAAAATGGCGGTGCGGAGCTGATCGTGGGTGGCAGTCGGCTCCGTGACCGCTCCCGCTCACTCCTGCCAAGCCCGCAAGATGCGGCAAAATGCAGGCCCAAGGAAACATTTTTATGCAGTTATCATATTTTCATAGCATATTTAAGTTGGAAGGCTTTTGTCTAAAATTCACAGCTTCTGTTGAGTTCAGGCACACTTACTAATGTGGCTTTAGTAAAAGGTGATAGCATTCAGAAGTCACATGAAATTGGGAGAGGGGTCAGTGTTGTAAATTAATTAGAACTTGAAATAAATAGGACAGTTATTGTGAGTGGAATTGGGTCTGAAAAAATTATACCTCTACTTTCAGACTGTCGAAATAGAAAATTTCTGATAATGGCTGAGAGCAGAGGTAAACTGCACAGGGTAAACCACTTTTATTAATGAGAAAACAGGATCCTGACATTTTGCTATTGGACTCCAGAGTACAATTGTTTAATGTGTTTGTGTGAAATTCCTCTCTGCTGCTTTAACAATCACATTAAACCTATTTCAAATAAATGAGTTAACACCCATATTAAAATAGCAAAGAAATTTTAGAGAAGCACATAAACACTCATATGCAAATATCCTGTGGTGTTACTGGAAGGCTTAGTTTTATCAATGGAGATAATGAACAGCATTAAAGGACGTGATGTTATGTCAGAATTGAACATATATTCTGAATTTTACATCACAATTTTACTGAATTGTCTTCTTTAATTCCATTTTTTTCTCTTGCTATTTTCTGTTTTTAATTAGTTTATTGCATCTTTTTCTGTGCAATTTGTTTCCACTTAGCATTGTAAGGACTCAGGTTAATTAGGAGCAGTGAGTTTCTGATTTTGATCATTTGATTGCTTGGTATGTGAGCTCTCAATGTAATAACATTGCCAGCAGTTCACTCGTCAAGTAGTTCATTCTTCAGGATAACTTATGCTTGCAGAAAGCACATAGCTTTTCTTATGGCATAAATCATAAATTAAAACTTGTTTAGAATGTATTTTGGACATAAACCAGAGTAAATGAGCATTTAAAGGTTACCATCTCAAAATAGCTGTGAAGAAGCTATGCCAAAATTATTCTGCCAATAGCTTTGCTTTGAATCTGTTGCACTCAGATGGAGTCAGAGAGGTATCAACAGTTCATCCAACCCAATTCCTCCAAAGCCCACCCCAAATAATTATCACTACTCTGCCAGTTGTAATGGGAGCTGCAGGAAGGTGTCCTTGAGGTAAATATTATGTTGAGTGACAATTTTGAGTGCCGTGACTGAAGGTTGGTGTTAGTTAACCTGCATATCCCTCTCTTTACTCAACTTTGTTTAAATGTAATGGCATTATGCCCATTCTTTGGGTGCTAATCAGGTGCCTAGCTCTCCAATATAATGTGCGTAACAACCGGTGAGGACACGTGTCAGTACTTGCCCTTTGTTTCCCGTTCCTCGATTGATAATAACAGGTAATTCATAAGGAAAGTATTAATTCAACGTATTAATGTATTTAACCATTTACCTGCTGATTACAAAGATACCAGTCTAATAGCCTTTCTTGAGTTTAAACAAAATGGGTTAGTTTTCATTGAGCAAAAAAAAACCCAGGTAAAGATATAAAGATATTTAAAAAGGTACACACACGCATATGCAAAATTACAAGTTCTACAGGAAGAGGTTACTCTTTGGCCAAATTAAAATTCATTGATAAAAGACAAAAAAAATAGAGTTCACTGTTTATCAGTCCTTCACTGTGGCTGAGGCAGAATTTATCTACAGTGGTCTTGAAATTTCCAGTGGCGTTGAGGCTGATGTAAATAGCAATTTCTGGAGACAGCCTGTTTTACATCGTAATCTGTCTTTTCCAAAAGTCGATTCAATTGTACTTGGGGTTCTTTTTGAGAGAATTTCTCTAGCTCTGCGGTAGCTTTCATAATGTATCAAAAATAGGGTCTTGAACTTGAGAGAGGGGGGGAGAGAGATTGTGTTATTGCCCCATTGACACATTTCTTCCAGCCTCTTCTTAGCAGCTTGGGTATTGTACTAAAGGACATTTCACAATGGTTATTCTGGTCACAGGACGTCTCTCCTCATTGTGATTTCAGAAGGTAATTGATTAGCTTATGTCTGGACAGGCCTCGGTTATTGTTATGGCCTAGGTGATTAGTTTGTTTAATGCTCCAGCCATTAACTCCTGAATGATCCATCCTTCATCTTGATGAGATATGAAGAACACCTATATACCCATTTTCTGCCTCCGCTTGAATGGTAGCTTTATAGAAATGCAAATGGAGAGGGCCAGTGCAGTTCCAGTAAATATTTGAAGTAATTCTTGACATAGGCAGGTGCTAAATTCCATAGGAAGTGGCCTTGGCATGTTTTAATTGTAATCCCTGTTGGAACCTTCCAGAAACTGACCAAGTTGAAATATCAGACATCAGGTGACCTGTGGCAACCATCTCAGGTCAGCATCTTTGCTCGCTTTTTAAAAGCCCTTATAAAGCAGTTCAATATACATTTGATCAGCCGATGGAAGTAAAGATCAATATCACACATGCACACATCACCTCATCGTGATGCATGTGGGATGCAAATGTACATTAGATTCAGTGCATTGCATGCCATATTGATGTGTGCTTGGAACAGTATCACTGCTTCTAACCTGTCACACATATTAAATGAGGGATCCAGGAGAAACTTGCAGAGGGAGAATGGCGGAGTTATGTAGTGTTGCTCTGATTTTAACCTGTCAGAGGAAAATCCAGCACATAATGTTTTGTAAATTGATCATTCCAAGTAATTATTTTTAACCCTTTCTTACCTTTTTTAATCAAGCACTATATATTTTTTTAACTAAATAAGCATTATAATGCAGTTCCAATAAAAACCACTGTATAAATTTTTAGGTTAGTGGATTATATAATTGGTCTGAGACATGTGATAATAAACATTTTCCACAATAAAGTCAAATGGTGGCCTTAGCTTTCACGATGCATTTGAAAAAATATACATTAATATGTAATATGTAAAATGAATATATTCTGGACTATTTTTGTAGTATAAAGGATTAATGATAAATATGTAAATAGATAATCAACATCATCAGTGATGTAAGATCACATGACAACAGAGTACTTGAGAGATAGTTCCATGTGAAGCATTATGCCGGGTCTTGCACTGTACGTAGTTAGTAGAACGTTCAATAAAAAATAAAGTTTGCCAACGGTCTTGTCTCCAACAGTATCTATAAATCCTGACCATGGAAAACCTAATTTAAAATCCACAATGAAGGGGACAGGTTTTTAAAATGCGCTTTAGTGTTTCAGGCCCTCTGATCTTGGCTGTCACCTATGCAATATTTATAGTAACCAGACATCCCAGGACAGTCCTAGTTTTTCATTAAATGTCCCAATGCCTCAATGATTTATTCAAAATAGCACAATGTTCCAGTTTGCAGCTTTTCCCTCTTTACATGAACCGTATCAGAGATTTCCTCAACATTTCATCTTTTTGCACAGCATCAGCGTCTCTTCTCTTCATTTCTGTTCTGCACCCCTTTATCTTGGGGTCCATTTACTGTTGGCAAATCCAGAAAGGAAACCTCTCAGTTGCACCCTGCAAATTGGAATCCTGCCCACACACCAACTATTAAGTGACTGTGCCAAGGCTCTCTTTTCACTGGCATCAGCTGGCATTGGGTGAGGGGGGGGGGTGAATTTTTTTTCCGCAAAATGGACTGGTTCTCAATGGGACAGTCTTTATGCTGCCCTGATTGCTTTGCCTTTCAGTGACCTGATTGGCCATTCCGTCAGAACGCTCTGATTGGCCAACCAGGGATTCCATGGAGGAGTCCAATGGGAGAGAGCAGGGGGCAGTGGGAGAGAGCAGAAGGCCAGCAGGAGAGAGCAGAAGGCCAGCGGAAGAGAGCAGGAGGCCGGTGGGGGGGAGGGGAGGCGGGGGAGAGCAGGAGGTCAGTGGGAGGGGGGGTGGTGGCAGAGAGAGCAGGAGGTCAGTGGGAGAGAGCAGGAAGTCAGCGAGGGAGATCAGGGGCCCAGTGGGAGAGAACGGGAGGCGAGCAGGGGAGAGAATGAGGCCAGCGGGAGAGAGAATGAGGCCAGAGGGAGAGAGAAGGAGGCCAGCAGGGAGAGCAGGAGGCCAGTGACGGAGAACAGGAGGCCAGTGGAGGAGGCACTGATTTATAGGTAATCTATAGGAGTCACTGCTGTAACTTAAATGAGTTACTGGGGTTAATTTATAGAATGTCATTGGGATTATTTATAGGAGTTACTGGAGGTAAATTGTAGGAGGTCATGAGGGTAAATTACTCACATAACCCCTAGAAATTAACCCCATAACCACTGTGACCCAGGTGAGAATCAGTCTCTAAGTGACAATAGAAGATTGACACTTGATGAGCAAGTCAGATGGCACCCATCAGTAAACCACCAATCAGCGCTGAAGAAGATGGCAGTCAAGTTCAGTTGAGCCATGGCATGTTCAACCAGACTTCTCATTGAAAGGTCACATGCTTTCCTGCATGTGGCTCCGTGTGCAATCAAAATCTCTCACACTAGAGGTACACTTGAGATACATATGCTAGTCTAAAATCTAGCTTCTGGCTGAAAGCGCCTATTGTTAGAACCCAGTGTGCAAATGAAAATAAACAAGGCTTCTAAATTAAGATTGGTTTTACTTTTATGCATTGCACAATAAAGTTGAATGGAAGATTCTGGGACCTTGTGACAAATGAAGCCTTGGTTCAGTTTTTTTAAGAAAATGAGGCAGAAATGTCAATGAAACAAATGTCTGTGGAGAGAATTTTTAGCTCGTCGGGCGGCCACGCGCCTGATCCAACCGAGCATAAAATGACACGCAATGACATTGGGCGAGCATTCTGATGTCATCACGCACTCGTGTGATATTTCAGTCAGCAGGCGCACACAAGAGTCGGCAGTGCACCCTCCGACAATTAAGAGGTCTGTTAAGGCCCTTAATCAGTTAATTTAAACATATTTTTTGCTGCCTGTCCAACCTATACTTTTACGCTGCAATATTGCTGTTAAAACTCTCTGAAAATGTCACTGCCTATTATCGAGGAGCAACAGGGTTTTTATTGGCATACTAATTTATAACTATTGCTGAACAACCTCTCTGGCTCTGGAAATCTAATTTTATACTTGTGTAATGTCTAAACTTTCCATCATAATAAATAGTACATAATTTGTATAATAAAAGCTATTTTTAATTTTATTTTATATTTCAGTTTCCAATGTATATGTTCCAATCTTTATTTCTCTCACTCTAAAATTTAGAAAATGTGAAGGATAATTAGCGTACTTTACTTCCTAGTTTGTTGTCTGAGAATTCTTCTTCAATGCGTTTGGATTCTTACACTGCTTGATGATGCCGCTTTTGCTGGATTCCTGGAGATCACTTTGATTTGGAGCCAGATTCAAACTGACATTGGGAAAAGGGGAAACCCACATCCAGAGATAGCTAAATCTCAGCTTTCTCCAAAGTCAGTGGCAGATACCATTGCTTTGTCATTGACTAGAACATCTAGGCAAAAATGTTTTTTGTGTTTCTGTAAATTTTTAAAAATTTAAACATACTTGTGTAATGTCATACCTAATGTATTCTTTTTGTATACTGTCAAAACAATGCTTTTTAAAAAATAAGCAAACATTGAACTTGTGCTACCGTTTTGCTATATAAGTGCTATTTTTCAAGTGTTTCATATGTGGTTATTTATTATTCATTTACTTTGCAAAACACTATATTAAAATAGAGGCTGGGAATTCTGCGGCGAGTAACTCACCTCCTGACTCCCTAAAGCTTGTCCACCATTTACAGGGTACAAGTCAGGAGTGTGATGGAATACTCTCCATTTGCCTGGATGAGTGCAGCTCCAACAACACTCAAAAGATTCTTACGTCATCCAGAACAAAGCAGCCTGCTTAATTGGTGCCCCATCCACCAACTTAAATGTTCACTCCCTCCCCCACTAACACACAGTGGCAGTAGTGTGCACCATTTACAAGACACACTGCAACAACTTGTCAAGCCTCCTTCAACAGCACCCTCCAAACTCAAGACCTCCACCACCTAGAACAACAGGGTGAGCAGATGCATTGGAACACCACCATATGCAAGATTCCCTCAATGCCACACACTATACTGACTTGGAACTATGTCACCATTCCTTCACTGTCGCTGGGTCAAAATCCTGGAACTCCCTCCCTAACAGCACTGTGGGTGTACCTACACCAAATGAACTGCACCAGTTCAAGAAGGTGGCTCAACACCACCTTCTCCAGGGCAGTTAGGGGTTGGCAACAAATGCTGGCCTAGCCTGTGATGCCCACACCCTGTGAAAATATAAAACGTCAGTTAAGTGCAAAAGAGCTGTAGTAAGATAAAAATAAATGTGAAGGGCTTTTGGCTGAGCCATGTTTCACTATCTACCCAGCATGAGATGGATGGTTGGTTGTTATAATCCCTGCTCTTGCCCATCTAGAGGAAGGTAAGACCAGATATAGAAATCATACTCTAGGGCATTTCTTTCAGTTGCTTTCCTCAAGTTTTTGTTCCATGTCCTTCCTTTATTCATCCTCCTTTGAACTGTAACTCCTGTTGGTTTGGTTGTTCCACCAGTCACATTCACTCTTCAGCTGCCTTGCACAGATGAGCATTCTTCTTTTGTGGATATGAATAAAATTAATTTTGACAAGACATTTAACAATGGTCAGTTATGCCCTCCAATAATTTCTACACCTATGCACATTGAACTAAGTTTCACTGGCTAGCCATCAGGAGCTGGGAACTTTTTTCTCCCCGTCCCTCTCTCAGGACATTACGGTTGTGCAATCCTAATGTTGCTCCATCTGAGGTTGATTAACTGAGCACAGATTCAGGTAGAGAAATGGGCCTGAGAGGGAACATCAGATTTCACTTTTCCCCTCCCCTTTTTATCCAGCGATCTATTAAAAGTAATTTTGTACACAATTAATATTAGAAAAATATAACTGCATACACAAAGTGGAAGCGATCCCATCTCCTGTTGAGTTCTTTTTTTTCACTTACGTGTTTTCAGATGAATATCCAAAAATAGGTCCATTGCATGGGAAGCGATCTCAGTGGAGAGGGATGGATTGGGAGCATTTAAAGCATGGTAAGAATTTCCCACCACTTTGCAAGTGCCACAGTCCTTTTTCTACCCTGTGATGCCAGTGAACATCTAACCTAAGTTCTCTTGAGTAAGCCAATAAGTAATAAATCTTTTTACAGTGTAGGGGGATCGAAATTCTATTGAAACTAAATGCTCGAAATAACTTTTTCCAGATAACAGTGCATAAATCCAATCTAAAATTGCCTACCAAGGTTTCAGTGAATAAATCCCAAGTATGAAAATTAATCACATGCTGTGGTTGACATTTGCTAAACAATAATGGCTATGACTTTTTATTAAGTAAAATAATGATTCCTATACTCCAAAGAAGTGTATTAGCCATGCAGAATCATAAAATAATCCATTAGAACTAAAACATTCATCATATAATTTCTTGATAAAACTGAGTTGATGGGGCAATAACCTTATGGTTCAGCTATTTCAGTTCATGATCGCACAGGAACTTCAAAACGACTGCCTTTTAATCACACCCTGGAGTTCATTATTTCCTCTGATATGTTTTTGTTTTACTAATAATATGGTTATATATGTATAACCTCACAATAGTTACAGCTGAGCTATAGTCTTTCCTGCTGGAATCACCAAAAGGGCAAACACACAGTAGGGGGGAGTGGAGAAGTGCTTTTAGCTTAATTTACACACTTCACAAAATATTCTTCAAATAATTTTAGACATTTTTTCCCCAACTATTTAATGCGGAAATAGCTCCATGGAACACCATGTTGGAGATTGAATGACATATTGGACATCCAACTCTTGCCAGCTACCACAGGTCTCGGTAGGGGTTAATATTGTTCATGTTACTTACTATTGATTAACTCAGTAGATGCCAACCAAGCAGATAATCAAGACATGAAACTACCATGCACTAGACTTTTTAAAGCCATCCCCTCTTCCATCTCCTGGATCTCTGGAACATTGAATGTCAAAGCATCAAACACCACTGATCAGAAACAGCCTAACACCAGGGGTCCCTGACAACTACCTTCCAGTGACAGACAACATGTAGTAGACTAACACTCTCATCGGATGAACAGTAGGTGTTGAGCCCTGATCAATACACTATCCTCAGCCATTAATCCTCAACAAAAGGCCTGGACTCTCAACCACCCCATTTGCTGTTTCTGCTAATGGAACTCTACAGCAGCAATGCTCCACTCCCTTCAATCACATGTGAACTGTTACTTCCCTGTAGGGTGCCTCCTTGTTCTTTCTCCTTCGCTTATCCTCTCCACTCTTTGTGATATATCTCTAGCCATGGCTTTTTCCTCTCACCAAGAAACATCACCAGCAAATTTTATGATAGCCATGTCTCCTCTTCCTCATTGCATCTACTGTTACCTCTCAATTATATTGTCTCTAGACTGGGTGTCACTGCCCATATGTATGCTGATGACATCCACCTTCACCTGTCCACATCACTTTCCTCAATCCCTCAACTGCCTTTGTGCAGTTAGACTGCCTGGCTGCCATTACATCATGGATGATCCAAAGGCTCTTCCAGTTAAACATTTTGCCCTGTCTTCTTACCACTGCTTACCTTGTCTTCTTGGTTATTTGCTCTGGTTGAGACAAATCGTGTGCAAACCCTCTATCCCAGCTGTCACCATAATTGCTAACTTTTTACTCTGTAACATTATCCACATTTTCCATTATATATTTATTCTACTAGTGCTATTAAAACCTTCATCCATATTTGTGACACCGCTAAACTTCAATGTCTTCAAACTTTATCCATCCATAAATTTATCGAAAACCCCTATATCCTGAACCTTGTCTATCTTGCTGTCCTTTAATCAAGAATGGCTTTGTCCCCAATGCACCAAGCTAAAAATAGTTGACTCCATTTACAATTCACTCCATGCAATCAACCCAATATACATTTGAGAAGTACCCCAACCTTATATGCCCTCCTTTGAGGATCAAACAAATCCCTAGGGCCTGGGTTTCTTTCTTCTGACAGTGATTGTATGTCAGGGAGCATTCTCAGCCATGGCCTGCTGTTGCACTTGCCAGTTGTCTCCACAGAGCCTGGGTTAACCCGAGAGTTGGGCCTGTGTTTTGGACAGGGGAGGAGAAATAAACTGAAACCCCCATTTCCATTCCCTTACTGTCTGCAATCAGTGTGGTTGTTTTGGAAAGGTAGACACATGTATTTCCAAGCTCCCTTTAGCGTGTGATCAGTTTAAACGAACAGTAACAGACTTTTATGGGTTTCAAAATAAAGAAGATTATTTATTCACACACTCACTCTGAAAATGTGTAAATGTTCTCAAGAGAGAAACAATTAAAGAAGATAGTGCACTTGTACAAGTTTAAACCAAAACAATAGTTAACAGTTCACATGTTTAGCTTGGAGGAGATCAGTCAATGTAACCTTGTTCAGGAGGACCCTTTTTCCACCTTTGAATTGCAGTTTAGATGCGCTCAAAAGGCTGAAGTCAAATATCAGGATTAAATCAGGACTTCCTTGAAGAGCTGTCTTCTTAGCAGATCATGAAATCAGTTCCTTATGGCTTCCTGATCAGGAGGTCCAAATGCTTTATAGGTGGACTTGGAGTTTTGAAATTAGGCTGGGTGACTTTTAAAGACTTTACAGCTTCATATTTCTTAAAAGGCAAAGATGACATGGCCTTTTACAGCTGTTGCTTGTGGTGTCCTTCTGTAGACTACTCAGGTCGATTCAGAGTCTTTAGGCAAAACTTGCTATCCCAAGCTGGTTTTGATCACATGACCTATACTGGCATTCTCCAGCCAGATAGGTTTGGAAATCTAAAGCCATCACTACACAAAAGGAGATAGATCGTTGTCTTTCACACTTAACTGGTGGATAACTGGTTTTGCCAGCTTTCCTTTGTTGAATGCAAACCTGGAGGCATAGGGCAGAATCCTTTGCCTGTCGGGCGGGCAGGTCACGAGCAGACGCGGCTGGCGTGCAGCCATTCGCCACCGGTGATTGACTGCACACTGCCATTTTATTTCTGCGGGCCAATTAAGCCCCGCCCAGCAAGATGCGTGCCCGGTAGCATCCAGCACTACCTGTGCAGACAGGGGGAGGAGGGAGAGTCAGGTCTTGCGCACGCCAAAGAGAAACTTATGCCCATAGACTCTAGGGGCAGGATTTTCCCCCTCTTGGGGCGAAGTTGAAGGGTGGGTGCGCACAGGCATGCTTCCAATCAGCGCCTCCAATTGGGGGTGCGGCACCGTTTTACGTGGCCGGACCCAATGTGACATCCACATGGAAACGCTATGCGCTCCCTGTGAGGGCAGGGGGGGGGTGATCCCAAAATCGAGAGTGTGCTCTTTCGCACATGAGCACGAAAGAGCTCACTCATCTCCCTGAGGCTAAGTGCTGCCTCAGGGAGATCGGCTCTAAATGTAAGAAAGCTAAAAATAGAAATTTAAAATTTCCCTGAAATGTCCCCTCATGTAACACTGTCACATGAGTTGGGACATGTCCATAATTTTTACAAAAACTTTATTAAAATTTTTTAAAACCTACATGAAACCTCATCCCACCCGTGGATGAGGTTTCATGCTTTTTCTAATTCCCGCCAGAGCTCCCGGCCTGCCCGCCGGTCCATTAATTAGTTTAATGACTTTGTCAATGGCCTCAATTGGCCATTGACAGGTTGGCGGGCGCACAGCTGATTTTGCTGCGCCCCCACCTACCAGAAAATTTAAATGGGGCACGGTGACATCGGGACTTCCACCCGACATCACCGCGTGTCACTTTACTGTCGGCGAGCGGGCCCCATCCCCCGCTTGCCGACTGGAAAATCCTGCCCTAGGAGTCCATTGGCTCTGTGTTTTGAGTAATCTTCGGAGAATGGCAGGCAAGAATTCCACAGAAAGGTGCTGTCCAGATATGCCCAGTAAATGGGGAGACCCCCATTAATGATTATTCAATTCAGAACTTTCCAGAAACTTGAGATGTTCGGTGTTGAAGTTGCAAAGGTCATCTTGGCTGTCACCTTAACAGTTCATTAGTGTCCATTTTAAACAAATAAAACACAGTTCCAGAAGCTTAATTGGAGTTCAGTCCATGTGTAAAGCTATGAATATAACATGTGTTTACTGGGCATGACAGCCTGACTGATGCAAAATAAGACCTGGGACTTAGCCTGGAAAGCTGGGGAGAGCCTGACACTTACTCGACTGGCCCCTTACATGACTCAATTCATGAGTTAAGATCAAGGATATAGCAACTTCATTTTACCTAAATATCAATTAGTCTTTACAGAGGTCCAAATAAAGTATTCAATATTTTTAGATCTAATTCAATAATCATACAAAGCTTTAGATTGGGTCACTTGTGTGGATTAGCACATGACTATTGGCCCAGATTGTTAATGGAGCAAATATTGGGTAAATATGTTTTAATTGGGAGGGGGGTGGTGAGTGGTGGAGAGTGTAAGTGGCTGCGGGAAGGTCCCCACTTTAAACACAAAGTATGCAATTTTGAACACCTAATGCAGCATATGTATTGCCTTCAATGAAATCAGGGCTTACATCATAACAGCTTTCAATTTTTATCAAGTTGGCCCTATAACTAGTGAGTCAAGAGGGGAAAAGTGATTTTTTTTCAGATAATCCAGTATTGTTAAAGGGCTTAAATCTCAAATGGAAGTGTTAGACCTAGTTCAAGGCTTTGAGAATTTTTGACACCAAATACAGATGAACAAGATTGAAAAAATATACAGCTTATTTTATGAATAACATAATTTCTTAAATAGAGACTGTCATTAATTGAGAAACAAAAGTCAAAGGGCTTAATTATACTCACATTACAATTGGTGAACCCAGGTATGAATCTGAATGATTCTGAACATCTCAAGTCACAGAACACAAGATCAACAGGGAAAGAAAAGGAAAGAAAGTGTGAACAAACTTGCTCATTTTGTGTTAATGTCTCTTTCCACCTACTACAGAGCTAATTAAAGTTAATTATGTTACTTTATTCCCTGCATGATGCAGTCAACCATCCGTTCAGACAAATAAACAATTGTAATATATTGGGGCCACAGAAACCTCTCAGGTGAATAATGGAAAAATCAGTAAGTCAATTCCAACTCATTATTCACAAAGAAATTAAAAGCGGAATGAGCGATACAGTCTTTCTCTTCTTGCTTAACTTTTCAATTGTGTGCTTTTGGTGTCCATATTGTGCCATCGCCTGTTTGCTCTGACTATACTGATCGCTAAAAATGCACAACTGCTTCTATAAAGGTTAATCACACAATTCAAGGAGAGCAGAGTCTTGAATATATAGTTGTGGTGCTGTAAAATGATGTGTATTTAGCCTTCAGACTCATGATTTGTCCTGGCAGTGTCAGGCATCACTGATAAATGTATGATGATGGTCTGAACTGTTTTCTGCACAACATTTAATGCATGCCACAGGTCCCTTGAATAAGTGGGAGCAAAAGCAAAAATCAAGCATAAAAAGCATAAAGCATTACTTAGATGATGTTCTTTTCATGAGATGCTCCAATTTCACTGATCTTATTCAACATGACGAGGGGTTTGGAAGCATGATCACCCAATAAACTTCTAAAATACTCGAAGCCTGGAAACCATGATAACATATACTTTTAGCTGAGCTAAATTTATCATGACCGTTAACAGATATATGAAGGGAAAAGCATTTTCTATTTGTTCTGTGTAATAAGATCAGGAATATACCCTTCGTGCCTTTACAACTTTGCTGAACCACAGGGAAGATTTCCCCTATGGTGAGGTTACAGCTGAACTGTGGAAATAAAACTCACTCTAGAAAGGCAAGCATGAACGCTGGCATTCTTTTCACCAATACACTTGCTGGTATTTTAATTGACCAGTACCAGCTACAGATTCAATGGAAGATAAACTCAAAAGAAAGTCTTAATTTAAATTATTACAGTGCCTATAGAATATTCAGAAGATGCCTCTTAGGTCAGGACAAGTAAGTTAAAATCTTTTTGGATTATTACATATTTGTAACATTCATGAATGCATTTGAGGGACAGAGAAATACTGTATATTCTTATGACATGGGAACCGCAAAATACTTTCAACAGATTTTTCTAGGTTAGAAAAAATACAGAAGTGTTCATCAGAATTATTTGTTATGCTATAAGTAGAACCTACCGGCATTGACAGGTAAAGAATATCTCCGCTTATGAAGTTGACCATAGAACAGTTCTGTTGAAGGGTCATGAGGACTCGAAACGTCAGCTCTTTTCTTCTCCGCTGATGCTGCCAGACCTGCTGAGTTTTTCCAGGTAATTCTGTTTTTGTTTTGGATTTCCAGCATCTGCAGTTTTTTGTTTTTAACTCTTGTGAGTTGTTGGTAAGCCTTAATTGTGATGATATTTATCATGTCATACTGTTAGCCATGGCACATGCTTTATGCATAATGCATTAAGATAAAGGAAATTCACAACAAAGTGTTTAGCCAGTGACAGAGTGATGATCATGATGTTACCGAAAGCAGAACTGAATTATGATATCACAAAGCAGCTCTCTTGTGGGAAGAGGAATGTTTTTCATTTGTTCTGGTTGGACACTTAAACCAAGGGGATTAACCATCAAAACTACATCACAGGAGTAGAATCAGACAATGGAAGCTTTTCAAGGCTAAAGTAAAAACTGTCTGACAAAGAAAGCTCAGAACCATGATTTTCAAGAAATTCTATAATTGGATTTTGATAAAAAATGAATTTGTTCCAGTTGAGAGCCACACAAATGACTTTCATAATCACATTTTAAAACCATGAGATAGAAGATGTGATTGAGATAATCTACTGGAATAAACCTTGTGCTTCGCTAGGATAAGAAATTTATATAATCACAAAATATTTCATTCATAATGTTCTTATCATGAACTTGCACAATTGCAACATTGTTAGATCTGAATTCAGTGTAAATACTGGTCTCCATGCATTTCTTTAAAATTTGGCCATAGGACAAATGCCCTTGCTAGTTACTTTAAAAGAGTGTCGCTATTACTCTAAGATAATGAAGGTGGTAAGAAGGACAGATTTCACTGCTTTTTCCACTTCAATGTTGCTGCGAATGTAAATAAAGGCATTTGGCTCGGGATGTGTCATTGGAGCTGCAAGCATTGCATTAGCAATAAGGACTGTGGTTTTGGGTTCAAGAGCCAAACTTTCTTGAACTGGTGTGGTTTGCTCACATGAGCTCAGATTTCTTGTAAAAAAGGAACATTAGTATTCTTTGAGAAATGCAAACCTTCAACCTGCAAAAAATAATATTCTGGCACTGAACCAAATTTTCAATTGTACTTTTGACTTTGAAGCAAGTTCAGTGATTTGTATTTGGTTTCAAATCGATGAAGCAAGGGTCAGCTCAGGTTAAATTGAAAGAAAAAGCCAAAATCAGTCTGGTCCACGGGTAGCAACGCAAATGTTTCCTCACCTCGTAGAACTCTGACTATGAAATCATTTAAATTGGCAGCTTGTGGACAGTCCAAATAGTTGTAGCTTTGTAAGGAAACACAGCAAGACTAATATTAAAACATTGCTTATTGCTTATTTCTTTGTCCTGCACATGACTGATTTAAAAGGTCTTTCCAATGAAATCTCTTATGCCTTTCCCAAACTTGTTCAAATAAATTAATAATTAACGAAAGAAACATGTGGAAAAATGATACAAAAATCCTACAGGAATTTTTTTAAAAATCCCTATAGTAAACATAACTCTACTGAATAAAGAGCTAGTTGGTTGGTTGTACAGAACTTGAGTATTGCTGAAAAATGAGAATGATGTTGAAGCTTTTTATATTGTACTCATCAGGACAGAATCACAAGAATGCCAAATCTCAAAGAGAACAACAATTAAAATACATAAGAGGGAGCTGATTGGTTGGCAAGTGGACTCTGATTGGTAGAAGCATTGCCATGGAGAATACACAAGGGAACAATTAACTGCCAATCTTTTGTTTAAATTCAAACCAGGCAAGTCAACACTGGTTGGTCAAGGCATTGACGTGGAGAATGAACCAGGAAATGGCTGTCCCCCAAGCTTTTGTTTAGTTGAAAATGGTGCAATGTGTGGATATGTTCTCCCTGCACAGTGAACAAATGGCTTGGCCAAACAGATGCTGAAATAGGGAGCATCAAAGCTACCTTACAGCATAATAGCTACCCCAACCAGATTATTGCTCACTGTATATTGTGCAAAGTTATGCATGGGCCTAAGGCCACCATTTTTTTCCCTTCAGATTACCCTGGAATTGCAAAGTGCCTCAAAAATTTGAGCAACAGGTAGCAACATTTCATGCTGCTACTATGCAGTAGCAACAAGAGCTGTATTCTCCACTAACAGGAGGCTACTATCAAACCAAAAGGTTGCTCTGCTTGCCACACAAATGAGCAATGTAGTATATGAATTTCAGTGCTGGTGTAATGCTTTTTACATAGACCACACATCCCAACAGGGCCTTATCCCTTACAAACATATAGAACATGTCCCCTGATGCATCCTTCATTGCAATGCCTGTCAATCAGAGTCCACTTGACAACCAATCAGCATTCTTTTTTCATGCAGTATAAATTGTTGTTCCCATTGAAATTTGATATTCTAGCAATTCTGACCTGTCGAGTGCAAGACAAAAAGCTTATTGAACAAAGAGCATTTACCACAACAAATGCTTTACCTAGATTATCAATGCCTTTTCAAGTATGTATTTGAATTCTGGGTTGCTATATGCATTCTTACATTAACGTTAAGTTCTTAACAACTTTGTATTGCATAGCTAAAGCAACTATATTTATTAAAGCTTATATAAATAATTTACAGATTAAGTCAAGAACTCAGCCTCTGCCTATAACCTTCTATTCAGCTTGGATTTAATTAGTTGCCCAATTGCAACATTGATACTGGTGTTGCCGAAATATTTTTAGCTTTTCATCCTTAAACTGATATCTCATTACACTATGGTAGTAGGAAATTCCATGGAGCTGCAGTTCTAACACAGACTTCTGGGTTATTCCACAAAATTTACCAGTTCATAAGAAAAGTGCTTCCTACAAACATACTCACAGAATAAGGATATATAACATAAAACCAAATCACTACTGCCGTTTGGAGCTGTTTCATGGGCTGCAGAGCCATAGCACCAGTCATTCAGTAAAGGTAAACTGTACCATCCCGTTACTATCATCTTGTCTTCGGGTCAATTTATAAATCTGAGATTGTGATATAGTAAATGCATATCACATTAAACTTTTCTTGGTCTTGTTAGTATTAAAATAGAATTCAATAAAATTTCCTGACCTGCTCTCTATTGCAGGACAAGAAATGATGTGGCTAACATGATAGAAATAAACAAAAAAAATTAAAACAAAAACGAAAATGCTGGAAAAACTCAGCAGGTCTGACAGCATCTGTGGAGAGAGAAACAATTCTGTTTCTTGCTCCATAGATGCTGTCAGACCTGTTGAGTTTTTCCAGCATTTTCTGTTTTTGTTTCAGGTTTCCAGCATCTGCAGTATTTTACTTTTTAAAAAAATTAAATCCTTTTAATCCTTTGAATATTGATAAGAACGGTAATAACAAAATAAACTGAAAACAAGTAGGGGTAAAATTTTGGATCCCTTTTAACAGGCATAATCAGCGCCAATATGGAGGTCATGTTCAAACACCCAATATTGGCACAGGCCATTGAGTGGATGACCGCACTCTCCCTTCGCTCCTTCCCAGTAGCTGTCTT
Source organism: Carcharodon carcharias (assembly GCF_017639515.1). Classification (NCBI taxonomy): domain Eukaryota; kingdom Metazoa; phylum Chordata; class Chondrichthyes; order Lamniformes; family Lamnidae; genus Carcharodon; species Carcharodon carcharias. The sequence goes on from NC_054475.1 coordinate 25,248,282, forward strand.
TGTACCATTGCCAGTGAGGTAAGCAGTCTGAAATTCTTTTCAAGGAGGCACAACAGATGCTGGCAGCTCACCCAATTAATGCAAATTGCCCTCCCATTTGGGAGGAAACTGGCCTAAAGCAGTTTCTATCCTGATATATAGCGCTGTAGATTATTTTAAGAATGCTCTGACTTGTGAATTATTCTCTTTTAACCTGCTGGTATCATCCTTGAGTAATTACTTAGTTACAGAGTGCTATTATTATCCTTCCCGAATGATTATTCACAGGCTTGGCAACAGGGATCTACACAATTTAGTGTTAATCTGATTAGTTTACTGGAAGGTGATTAAACAAAAGTGAAGGGTAAACTTTTTTGATATACCATTAGGATCCAACAATGAATATAACCACTAGCGTGTTAGCAATAGGTCTGAGATAATGTGACTGAATTGCACAATGGATCCTAATGGCCACTATTACATTCCCTCAATTTATCCTGCTTTCCTAATCATGACACTGTTTTGCTAACTCTACTTCATGATATTTATAATATAAGTATACACGAAAATCATTTCTAACATGTGTATAAATTTCATTTGTAAGCCACTGAACTGTTTGCTCCCTATTAACTTTTAGCCAACTGAAAATCCACCTGAACACAGTTAAATTCTGTAGCAAGTTGACTCCTCAGTCCGTCAGTTTACAATAGCAGAATTTCCTCCCATTTGCTTCCTTTATAACTTCTGCAATTGGAGTAATTTTCTTTGCACTGTACATTCATTGCAGCCATGCCTATGGGGTAGGCTAATTTACTGGGAATGAGTGTTGTTGGATCTTTAATTAATATAAAAGAAGCTCAAGGCAAATGATAACAAAGCCAAACAGTTTATTTGCATTGCATGCAGAGCCAATTGCTTTGAAGTAATGTACAACTTTCTAGGCACAGATATTGCAGTAACTTGGTTTACAAATTATATACAGCTTTCTTACGAGGTTTTGTGAGCCAGGAATAGATAGTGGGGATTATGACAAAGCCAAAACATTTTTGTCCTTGTTAGTTTATTGATTGCTTTTTATATTATGGGCTACAGTGCACACAGGTTTAATTCTAGCTTCAGCCATGGGCTGTTTCTCCTAGGCACAGGAATGTGCATCTCAGTTTCTGAGTTTTGATTCCTTTCTGATAATAAAGACATTAATAAGTGAATTGTTCAAAGGTTAATCTTAGTTTCAAAGATTTTTTTCTGAACAACAGCAATGCCTGTGTCCAGATACTGTGAAATGGTAGCCAACTTATATACTTAAAGGAGCTACACCTTGGTAATATCTTTTGTTTTGTTGTCACAGGTTCTTGAACAGGTAGTTCAAGTTATCCAACAAAGCTCAAAGCAAGTCTGATGTGCTGGGTTTTGATTGGCAGCTGTGGCTGAAAACTATGACAACAGGCAGAGTAAATGATTAATTGTAGTTATTTGATGGACAGTTCTACAGCCAGGCCTTCCATTTGTGGTTGTGTCAAGCATTGCCCAAACTAGCAGAGGATCTGGGATAATTTGACTCCAATGCCTGGTACACACAGTACCTTCGTTCTGGAACATTGCACCTCGCTCCAGCCAGGCATCAGGTCCTGGCTAGATTGTTCAAACTTGGGAGCACTTAAGTAGCTTAAACCTTTCTGCTGCATAATTTGTGCAGGAAAAAGCATTGAATACCTGACTCTGGGTGGTCCAGTTTTAAGCAGAACTCCACAGACATGAAAATTCATTACTGCTTCAGACAAACTCTTGCGGGATGTTGAGGGGAAGTCAAACACTGGAGACTGGGTCAAGGAAGAAGAGTCTGTCCAGTGATGGCTCCCAAAAGCTCCTAACAGCGAGAAGATGACAGCAAAATGTCTTTTCTCTCTGTTACATTTTATCTTTGAAGACTATAGTTCTTTTTCTGCCAATATCACTGTTTTAGTAGGCAAAGTTTCTGTAAGCCCAGCAAAACAGAAACATATCAACACCACCACCATTGCATTTAAGCAGCAACCCATGACCAGCTAAGGCTGTTAAGCTACTGCAACTTAGGGAGCTAAAAAATGCCAGAATAGTTGCTCTGATCCCAGATATTCCTAATAATCCTGCACTAAGCCACAGGATGACTATAACATTTCCAACATGCAATTGGAATGCAGCAGATCTCCTGTCTGAGTTTACTTTGTTCTGATAACATGTAGAGCTCTGTTTTCTGTACCTCCATGTTGCTGAACCAGACAAATGAGACATTCAAGTTGAAATTGCTACAGCCAATGAAGGCCTCTACAGGCTGAACACTTCAGGTCTGTCAGACAATGACCTCAAAAACCCAGATAAAATATGTTCAACACTGGAAGATCAATTTCTGAATACACCGGCTGGAATTCATGTCTTTTAGGCAACAAACGACTGACAGCATTGATCAACAGTGGTGTAGTACTGCCGGAGCACTCCAGTGCATCTCTCCGGCACCTCCTCTTCCAACCAGCGACTGGCCCAAGGAACAAACTGGCGGTAACAGAGAGAAGCCAGAAATGGCAGATAGTGAGAGTGCAGCATGTTGCATCATTTCATATTTGACTCTGGGGCTGCGTTCGGGATTTGTAAAACCGGCCCCCGACACTGACCTCCCACCTGACAGCTCACAATGCCCGGGTGATTAATGGCAGCTCCAGACCAATAGAAAGAGGGGGCGGGCCTGGAGGACTGAGTGGGAGCGGCTGGTCCTCCAGCCAATCAGAGTGAATGAGAGACGGGACCAAGCTGGGACTGAAGCATGCGCAATGTCGGTAATAGCGACGGAGAGACGCTTCTTTCTCGAGTCAGCAATCAGTAAGGGAGAAAAAGGTGGGGGCAAAGAGTGCGATGGATCCAATGGGTGGACGGGAAGGTTTTGAAAACATGTTGTGCGCACGCAAACCCCAAAAAAGAACTAACCAGTACCCAGGGGACTGTCCATTTGTTTGCGTTGAGTGCGGCTGCAGCTTTCTCCCAGTTATAGGCCTGGATTAACAGTGGCCATTTTTATGGGGGCAATGTGCAGCAGGGTGCATGTACTGTCACCATCTTTGTAGAGGACAATGTTTTTGAATTTTTCTCATGATAGAATGGGAGCAACTTGTCCATCAAGCTGCTGCACACTTTGAGTTACAATGTCTTACTGATGAGGCAGAACAACGATATATGCCCAAGTCAGTGACTATAATTTGTATTTATATTTTGCCTTTAACATAATAAAACTTTGCAAGGCGTTTCACAGAAATGTTACAAAGCAACGTTTGACACTGAGCCACATAAGGAGGCATTAGGACAGGTGACCAAAAGCTTGGTCAAAGGGGTAGGTTTGAAGGACCACTGTGGCTCCTGCCAACATAGGCCACGCAAGATGACAGACACAGTGCCAGCAAAAACCCATATGTCACAGAGTAAAACAGCATCTTTAACGGAATAGGTTTTAAAAACGAGCATCAGAGATTAGAAATGCACAACTAAAACTTTCTGCTGTTAATTGTGTTATGAATTGGCTGATTCGACAACCAATTTTTCATCAATATAAGATGGACACTATAACTAGATCAGTCTGAGCTTCCTCACAGTGAACGTGCTGCTGTGACTTGGGTCTGAGGAGTGCTTCTGATAAACGCTGTGAAGACAAGTCACTCTCTGAAGTTTCCTTATTTAACCCCCACATCTTCGGCTGCTCATGTTAACTGTAACTTCACACTATTTCTTACACTAACACCACCAGAACAGTGCTTTCTTCAGGAGTAAATCAGGCACCTGAGTAGAAAATGGCCCCCAGCACAGCTGTCACCAATGCCGAACTGTGTGAGGATTGGGATTAATAAGAAGAAAAGAGTTGAAAATATAAACTGCATGGAATGGAAGGAGGGAAGGAGGAAAAGCATAGAGAAGGAGGTGAGGCTTTTTAAATCATTGTCTTTAATAACTGTTTCATAAGCATCTCTGCTCCTGGCTGCTGCCTACTCTGTCACTCACAATGATGTCACAGAATAAAATAGTACAATTGGCGGAATTGCTTTCAGCTATTCAATGAAAAGCTGGTGTTTGAGTCCACCCAGAGATGAAAGCACTGTGCATTTCTCCTGTTTAAGATTTATTGTCACACGAGGATGACATAGTGCATCCAGTAGAGAAAGTGCCCATAGACATTATTATTAAGATGTTTGATTGGTTGATAGATGCACTCAAGCAACGTGCATTTATAAATGAGCAAGAAATAATGTCAATCTATAAACTAAAAGAGACATTTAGGAAATGAAAACCAATGTTAATGAGGCAGATGAAGCTGGAAGAACTGTTCAAGAGTGCCTCCCAGCAGAGTACATTGACACTCTGCATCCTCTCCTACTAGCAGAATCGAAGGTGGTTGCACGGGTGGGTATTTATTACAGGTACCCTGTATTTATTATTCATTGATGCGTCTTACTTTTCTAGTTATTTTATTGACTTTAGACTGTAGCTGGCCTAGGCGTAGGCTACTGTAATGAAAGTAGGCCTAGTCCTATATGCAGTATCTGAAACCTGAAATTATCTGAAATCCAAAATGCGATCAGTCCCTAGGATTTTGGATAAAGGATACTCAACCTGTAAAATGTTGCAAAGTGAAATTCCAGCGATGCTAAAGACTAATGATTCAAAACAACACATGGTTCAAAATAAAATGTCTACCGTCACAAATACTTTTCACTTAAAAGTCATAGTTTACTGATTTTTTTTGGGACTCAAATGATTAATACATAGGAAAACAATGTAATAGTAAGTTTAGAAATGATATGGCCAACACATATTCTTAGAGCTCCTGCACCTCAAAATTTGCCTCTACACCACTGTTGGTCAATTCATAAGTAGATGCAGAGATAATGGGTATTGTGAAGATATTCTTCCAATTCTGATCACTTGTGCATCCCCAATTTCCTTCATGCCACCATTGATGGATGTGACTTCAGCTGTCAAGGTGCGAAGCTCTGGAATTCTCTTGTTGAACATCTGCGCCTCTCCTCCTTTAAGATACCCCTTAAAACCTACCTCTTTTACAAAGCTTTAGGCCATTTGCCTCAATATCTCCTTATGTGGCTCAGTGTCCAATTTTGTTAGTGCTCCTGTGAAGCACCTTGGGTTGTTAAGGGTGCTATCTAAATGTAAGTTGTTGTTGTAGATAAGGCCTTAGATAGAGACACCCCTCTTAAGAATGGCAAGATTTCAACAGTAAAACAGGATGGACTTTGTCAGCTGCCTCAATTATTTAACTAGCTCCATTTCCTGATATGGGAGAGGGCTATGTCTGAGTGGCAGATGAAAGTTCCACAACATCGTACTTCTGCTGCCTCTTCAGGGTCCGTGGAAATTCTAGGCAAAAATACATGCAGGGTCTTTGAAATATAAAAATGTTATATCCTAAGTCTTCGCAGAACTTGGTAACACATCCCAGTAGGTACTGTCATTAAAATGAAACAGCATTTATCATTGCTTATGTGCAAAATTTGCCTGCATGGTTTACTAAATATTTAAGTGCCTCTGCTCATCGTAGCCATGTACCATGATTAAAATTACTGAAACCTTACGTAGTTAACATTCAGATCCTGCATGAATAACCTGTTCTTTTTTAAAGTCACATTCGCTCTTTAAAAAAAAAATCAAATCTTTATTGATCTGACATTTCTCCCTCATTTCGAGTCAGGATTCCAAACAGTGGTCCTATTCATTAGAGATTTATTGCAACACCACGGGAACATTTACAGAGTCAGAAATGCCATACCATGTATACCACCCTGTATTATTCTGCTGCTACATTTAAACTGGCCTTTACGCCAACAATCTAATTTCTAAAGGTAAACACAGTATGAAACCAATCGAAGGTTAATCACTATTTGGTGAGTGAAGATTACAATTAGGAAGTGCTTGTCCAGTTCCAACTCTGTGACAGTTAAAACAGAACAAAATGACTGGCTTTCATGTCTCCAAAATACTTCAAATTGTGAAATCTACAGTGAGAGTTGGAGGGAGGGAGGAGAGAGAGATAGATTTGCATAATAGAAAATAATAAATGCCACTGATGGAGAATGCTGAGTGCAAATATCCAGTGGTAGTAGGGCCGCAAAATTCAATAATGCCTGAAAATGGGCTTGGGAATTGTAATAAACTATGAACCAGCATCCATTCCTTCTAATGCAGGAAACAGACATAACTCCTGTCTCCTGCCCATTTATACAATTGTGGCCTGCAGACAGTGCTAAGTATACCATTGAGTGGCTGCATGCATGAGCCGCAAAATAATGAGAGGCTAGCGCAGGTTCAAACTAGCCTGCACTGCTTAAAGTCAGCCTGCATTTCTTAAATGGGGAGGTGTATTATGGCTGGAGAGGTTGCTGGAAGTCAATCCAGAAGTGAGTTAAAGCTGAGAAAGATACAAGAATGGCACAGCATGGCAGAGAGCAGGTTCCAGGTGTCACCAACAGAGAACTGAAGGCTTTGATGCAATAAGTGGATGAGAGGAGAGATGCCCTCTATTCATTAGAGAAAAAAACGCCTTCCATACAGACACCGTGAAAACAGTGGGTGTAGAAAGCTGTGGAGGCCAATGCCAGGATCTGGATACAGCGCTCATAAGAGGTTCAATTACATCAAACAAGTGGTCAAGTTCAGTGAATATGTCTTCAAATGCCATATCCTATGAAGTGCCCCACTAGTCTCAGGAACTGCTCAATTCACCACACTACCATCACTCACCAAAGAACAATCTCTCCCAATCAGGACTTATATCTGATAGTCATAAATTCACTTCACCATCAAACACTTAGTACTGCTGCAAGCCTCATATCCACATCTCATGGCTTGCTCACGCTTCCAGCTATTCAAGCATGTCAGGCACACAATCCAAATGAATCAAACAACATTCATTAACACACTTTCCTCTGTGTTGCAGGAGAAGGTAGCATATAACCAGTGGCAGCAGTGCCTAATCAGTGGCGGGGCAGGCATGCATGCATGTCCTCAACCCGATAAAGGAGATTCTGCTTGCCACCATTGGAACAGCCATGACTGAGGCCATGGTCAGCAGCAGGCTGCAAGAAGCGAAGATGGTGGGCATGTTCCCATCCCCAATTTTCCTTCTCACATCCCATTTTCCATTCATTCCACAATTTCTTATTATCTACAAGCTGCAGATAGAGGAAACATGCGCTCCTTACCTTCCCCCAACCCACCCCCACCCCATTTCCACAACCAAACCCTTGTGCCTTTCTCTTTTCAGGTAATCAAGCAACCTGGCCTACCAGTGGTGCAGAAACAAGAAGTGGAAGAGGAAGAAGAGACTGATAATGAAGAAACAATGTCAATCGCTCTCAGAGTTGCAGCCACCAGTTTAGAAATTAATATTGCTTGTACTTTAGAGAGTAACGTAGGGCTGGATTTTACATGTACCCTCTGGCCGTGTTTTTCTCTGGTTGGGGGAGGGAGGAGGAGCATCACATAAACTGGGCGGGTAACCAGCCCCCAACTTCCCACCCACCCCTGCGCTCACCCCCATAACACAGTAGGTGGATGGGTGTCAAATTCAGCAGACTGCTCGCCATAGTTCAATAAAAAACTCAAGGATCAATTGAGCTTGTTAACAGGCCAACTGACCACGATAATATGCTGCCAATGCCATGATACAGTTGGTGTGGGCAGTCAGGCAGGAATGGGTGGGTCGGTTTTTTAAAAATGTTTTCAAAAGTGTGGAAAGGAAGGGGGTTACTATCTTCAAAGGCTGCTCTTTGCATGTCACAGGCAGCCCCCCTTAAGATAGTACCCCCTACTTTCTTCCTATCCATCAGCTCTCCCTAACCCACCACCACCCCCCCACAAGCCGACCAACCCTCCCCGCCCAAAACCCTGGGTTTATCTGAGTCTGAGAGCCACTGGACCTGCTTCTTGGGGCTAGTTGCAGTCCCTGCAGTGGCCACTAATGAGATCTTGGTGCTGCCGGGACTGCTGTAGCTACAGGCCAATTGGTTTGGCCGGTAGCTCCCAAGGGAGGAGTTGCTCCCCAATCAGGTAACTGAGCCCACCTGCAGCGCATTATGGCTGCGGGAGAGGCTGACGTGGAGCCAGTCAGCTTCTGAGTGGCTTTACTTCCGGGGGAGCGCGGGCCACACCCCCTGGCAGTATGCAGCCCTTACAAGAAGAATTTGTACATGGTGTGGCATCTGGCATGAGGCCAGGACAGGGCTGAAGGATAGTTCAGGAGCTTAATCCCTGGAGGATGAAGTTGAATATGAGTTCTGCTGCAGAGGACAAGGACTTTGTTGGAGCAGCATGCAGTTAAACGCTGATGGTTATGCACACAGAAATGTTTGGTGCATTGGCAGGCTGCCAGAAAGCCAGAGCAATGCAAGGGCATCTGCATCTCCCCCATTGAAAGTTAACAGCCTTCCATGCTGCAGCTACTTGGATAACACTTGTCTTGCCTTACCAGGGATAGTGCGCTGCAATATCAAGCCCCACTGCTCCCCGAGTTGTGACAAATGTGAAAAGTTTGATCAACCCACCTAATTGTCTAATTTAGGTTAACAATACAAGCACCAGGTTTGTAAACTTAATAAGTAAATAACTGTTTATTGAACTTTGTCTTTAACGAGTGGCAAAAGAAAGAAATATGAACTGCTAATTTCTAACTCTATAACCTAAACTCCATCCCTTCTTAAATCCCCACACACACACATCGAAGACACACAACACATACAAAAACATGGATTTTAAGGGCGGGATAAAACGATTCAATAGCACCAATTCTGTTGTTACCAGGCAGTTCCCCATTAAACTCCTCCTTGGCATCATCCTGTCTTTCATGGCACACTCTGTTCCAGGACAGCAACATTGTATATATCCCTCACACTGATCAAATAGACATGTCTTTCAAACTGCAGCCATTGTAATTTCAATCCACAGTCCAACAGAAATAAAAAGATATGTTCTTTACACACTGTAAGAGCACAAGGACAGACAAAGACACACAGAAGTCAGCAAAAAGGAATTGCACAAGTATGGTTCATTGACTTTTGTTTGGAATATTGGATGGTTTGATTGAAAAAAGTTGGATTGGAATGTTTGTTTTGTGGTTGCTTTTATTTCAGTATTGTTACTAAGAGGATGCTGTAATTGTCAGTAACAGAGGGGAGGTAAGGTGGGGGACTGTTGTTGAATAAGGAATTGGGGTTGTGTTCACTGGCACTGTAGCCAGATGAGCGGATCACTGTCGTATAGCAACTATTCTCTGATTTCTTATGAAAATGCTGATGGTATAAGGGACTGGCACACAATAACCACATCATGACTGTTGCCAGGACAGGGGCCACTGACCTTCATGATGTGCTGAGCATGGTTGCACTCTGGCTGGACATAGAAAGCGTAGGAGCCTTTTGGTTGTGGTAGAGCTTTGAGTCTGCATTTAGTGCCCATAAAGCGATGTGTGCGCAGTCAGTGGCACGTTGCACTATGGGGAAGCTCGCCATCCTGGCTGCTTCTCTGGCAAAATAGAATGAAATGTATTCTCCTCTCCATACATACAGAGCACCAGTGACCTCCCTTTATATAAAAACAAGACTAACCAAGAGATGTTGAAGGTGTCACCTGCTCCAGTTTGGAAGGAGCCTAACTGGAGGAAGTTCAAGCCCATTGTCACCTTTACAGTCACTGGCAATGCCTGCCTCACCCTGCTCTTTGACAGCAATCTCACCCTGCTCTTTGGTAGCAGGTAATAGATTTCTATAAGCTCCCCTTAGTGAAAGTGAGATGTCACATATAATGTTCTTTGCTGAGATTATGATAAAAGAATTGCTCCCTTAAGAGCCTAGGTGGAAATGGCCTCTAAATGAAAGACCTCCCTCTCCTCCTCCTCCACCTCCCTCTTTGAGCAGCATGTCTTTCTCTGTGTGCCTCTTCTCATTCTCTCTGTCATGCTGCAGACCAGGGGTCATAGAAACTACACCGTGACATGGAGCAATTGTTGTGAGCAGAACCCTTAAAGTGAAAGCCAAGACCTCCGACGTGTGCCACCAAACTTAGGCTGTAGTACAAACCTCCAAACAATTCTACTAACTCAGCAATAGCCAGAAAAAATCAATGGCAAAGTGGTTCATGATGCCTTTAAATAGTACTGAAGGCAGGCAGGAAGGGGAAGTCTTCCTGTTGCTGATTGCATGTTCAGCTGTGCAAGGTTAAGAGACAGTGTTGGTTGGAAAATTCAGGCTGAAAATGTGAGTCAAATCAACATTAAACACTAACTGATGTTGCAATCTTCTTACTCTTTATACTCCCACTGCATGTTCCAGATGCCTGCACCAACACCCTTACCAAAAAGATGTCTGGCACGTGAAGCGTGAAGAGAGTGCATGCACAGTTTGGACACCATTTGGACCTGAAATAGCAATCACTCCACTGAAATATGGATGATACACAACTGATTTTTGCAATAATTTTATTTAAAAGGCATTATGAGAAGTTAAAACATCCAACTCCTTCACTAAGAACCATGCCCAGTTTATTCCCTATTACTTCTACAGAATTATGTTACATTAAGGGCAGACATTTAAACAATGATCTTATTCCCAATTTTCAACTTTACAAATGCTAGACTGTTTACCTGTCCGGTTCAATAGCTACTTTTGAATATCTGGTAAAGTTTACCAATGAAAACTCTTTAAGCTTTATGGGATTTTGTAAACAAATTAATTTTTGTACAACATAAATATTTGTAATTAACTTGTGTAAACCCCTGATACATGAAGACAATATTGTGGAAAGTCAATAATACTAATAAGAGGAGTGTAGTCATTTCCCTCAACAGGAGTTATATGCATTGTGGAATTGTCCTTAAGCTTTCCAATTAAGTAAGCAAGGGACATATTATTTCTACACTTGTAAACAACAAGAATTAAATGGTACTTTGATTTATAGGTTAGAATCAGCCAATTAAGTGCATGGCACAGTTTCCTAGTAATGGTCGAGGTGGTGAAAATTCAATACAGACCTGGCCTTCAATGTAAATTGAATGCCTTAATGCTGGTTTGAAGGCATTGGGGATTTTTGTACTCCAGATCAGGGTATTATATTTTTAAGGTCACACTGGCAGCAGTATACCTCCAACCAGATGCAAAGTCACATTTGAAAACATTCTTCACCTTCCAGAGAGCATTACATTTTGTGTTGTTGTCTTTTAATATTAGGAGAAGTCAGATCAACACTTTCCTGATGCTAAAAAAAATAGTTGCTGAGCTCCATTATCAGTTTACCTGAGGTTTGCTGTTTGCACATTACAGATAATAGGTTTTTATATGGCTTTAGGTCATTAGGAAAGAGCTAAAAGGCTTGTATATGATCTCAAATCATTACCTTCAATGTAAGAGTATATTATACATTGCTGAATACAGCATAGAGTAAAGTAGTTGCTACCACACATATATTGGATATAGAATTCACTTGTGAGATTGTAAAACCAGAAGAACTTTCCACAAGCCACTGGCAGTAGAAAAAATACTAAAAAAATCTGTTGGGAGCCCACTTTCAATAACAGCAAGTGCCAGCTGTAACCATAGCAACTCCTACTCTTACTGCTCTGAGTCTTTCTCCATTAATTGGAAACTAAACAGACCCATCACATTCTCATTCAACTCACTGAACCAAATTAAAGTTGAGTAACATGAGCCTCAACACCATGTTTAGTTAGGGCAGGCACAGTCCTGTAGGAGATACTCTTCTACACATAACTATTAATCGATAACATCTGCACAATATAACAATGGTTTTACATAAGTATCATGGTTGTAGTATTATTTATTGTACTCTGCATCATAAGAAATCAGAGCAGAAGTAAATCATACACCCCTTTGAGCCTACTCTGCCCTTCAATAAGATTATGGTTGATCTCCAACATCAACTCCACTTTCCTGCCCTGTCCGCATATCCCTTAGTGCCCAAAAATCTATTGATCTCTATCCTGAATATATTCAAGCCCTCACACAGACCTCCAGGGTTCAGAATCCCAAAGATTCACAGCCCTCTGCGTGAAAAAATTCTCCTCACTTCCATCCTAAATAAGGAGAAATTTCTGTTACATCAGCAGAATACTGCAGGAGAGCTGTTGAATGATACATTTCTGTTAATTGCAACCAAGTGGTGTGGGGATGCCACAATTTAATTGAACTGGTCATCTCCAGGTCTTCACATGTTCACAATCAGCTGGTGCCACGCTTTTGTGGAGCTCACAGCAACCTATAGCAACAGAGATCTTTTAAATTCCAATATTGATTACAAGGTACAGAGGTATTGCCATGCGGGTGTGAGGCAATGATGATGGGCGGGCAGGGTAGTAGTGTCAGGAGTTGGTCTTTAAAGCAGGCCTGTGAATTTTATTATAATTACCTGAAGAACACCACAATAACTTGCATTTGTATGGCACCTTTAACACAGTAAAACCTCCCAAATGTGTTTCACAGAAGTGTAATCAGAAAATTATTCACCCTGATACACAGAAGGAAGGAAACATTAGAACAGCTGATCAAAATTTGGTCTAGAAGATGGATTTTAAAAAAAACACCTTAAAGGAGGCGACGTAGAGAAGGAGCAAAGACATCAGATTGTGAGGCCTCTTTATAGAATTTTTCCATCCTGATTTCCACATATATAGAAAGGGATGTTTAATCCTTTACTGTATTTATCATCCTTTATTTCATCATTTGATCAGCCTTTCACTTTTGTTCTGAAGAAATATGAAAAGCTAGGGAAACTCCAAGCTACACAACCACAGCAAAAGATCCCACCTTCTATTCATTATAAGAGAAAAGAATATATACTATTGGGCTTTTCACAGTGAATGTAAATCTTAGAAAATTGACAAATTTGAAGCTTTGCTCATTTCTAGTGCTATTTAGTTACTGAATGCAAATGTGAATTTTATAGAAGTTCAATTTCCCAGTACTTGGCGTCCTTTCCTCTTCCTAATCAGTGCTAAAATAATAAATCAGAGACTGAGCTGTCTGCACATGCTTCTGTTTATAAGCAAAACTGCAAAGTGTAAATTGTGAAGACCTCCCACCAGTTCACACATGGGGGAAAACTGTGTTGTTGCTAATATAGGAAGGCAAGCCGCAGTCAGACTTCTACCCAGTGTAAGTTTTAAAAGGAATACTTAATCAAACCTGACTGTTCCTTGTGCCGCTGCAGAGAAAGTTTATTAACCGCATTCATTTTAGCACATTAAATGTTAATGGGTGATTCACAAAAGGTTGCAAGTAATCAATCGACAGTAATGGGGCACCAGAGAGTGGGGGAAAATATAAACTCTCAGCCATTTTCTACCAAGCCTTAGCTTTCCAGTCAGAACATTATTAAGATCTCTATAAATTAATTTGTTCTGTGACATGGGGAGGGAGATTTTTTTCCTCATTTTTAATATTCTTCAATATTATATTTCAGTGTCGGTATCCATGGTGATATGTACTTAATTTCCCCAGATACTCAAACAAGCCATGGATTTCTTTCATTTAGAGCACAAATATTATAATTCATAACTTTCAACTCAATTAAATATCCTGTTACTGAGTCTCTGAGGCATTTATTAACATTCCTGTGCAATCTCAGAAATTAAGGGTTTTTTTGTATATTGTTTCAGCACTTCCTATTGTAAAAGACCAGATCAAATCATTCAATCCTTATATCTTTTGTTTGGGGGATATTTCTTGGCTTCGCAAAATGTGTGGCAATTGGTTAGAAACGTTCCTTTCTTGATCTATGCTTTGTCGTGCTATAAAAGATAATCCTACCTTCATTGTTCTTAATTGCAATACATTTTGAATCAAGCTGTGATCCAGCACCCATTGCTTGTAAGGGCCTCACTAACAGAAACCCTGTGCTGTGTATCTCTGTACTGCAGCAGTACTTGTTATGCACCCCAGGACCACCTGTAGCCCACCGTGTCTTCATCAAATCTGCAGCAGCATGTGCCTCTGACTTTCCAATACTAGTTGACCAGCTCCGGGATGTTGGTGGTGCCACGGTGTATATAGAAGATTAGCTATTGCAGTTGAAGTCCTCAGCGAAACATCACTGAACTTTGCTTTGCAGTAAGCATTTTGTACGACTCTCAAAGACTATTATAGGAAAATATTTAGAATAATGTTCACATCAGCAACTTTTACACAAATCTTGCTCACTATAGTTTACCACCTTTTCTCAATAGTGCATGCATTGAAGTGGCTACATGGCATTTTGGTGGATAGTGCATGACCTAACACCTACTAACAGCAACTTGTTGATTAGGAGTAAATAATTTATTGCTGAGGAATTGGAGAGCTACTTTCAAAGTTTAAACTTTTTACTGTTCACCTGCTGCAAAAGATTTAAAGATGACTTTTGAAACAGAACTCAAGACTTTCTGGAATACTTTGTCAAGCTGTCATTGACACGATTGATGTTTATTCTGGAAACGCTCTGAATGCTTCACCTAAAAAGAGTGAATGCTAGGCTACTATATTTTACTGGACACCTTATAGGAGTCATCAAGTGAATGGCAGTGCTTGTTAATTGCTAGGAGTCCCTTTTGGTCTGCAGAAAGAATGAGAGAAGGACATAGTGTAGGCAGAGCAGCACCAGCTGCTGTAGGTGAGGGGAACAGGAGCAACATGAAGGGCAAAGTATGCTCCTTACTCCCTGCAGGTAGAGGACATCCCTCCTCCACCAGGACCTCTGAGAGCAGAGACCGAGGACTTCTGTGTGGCCTTTTGTGCAGTCCCTGGGCCATCCTGAAAGCTGATGCTGTGTGTCAGCCAAAGCACTCCACACCTACAGAGGAAGTGGATGAATGCTGCAATTATACAGGGCCTTGGTGAGACCACACCTGAAATATTGTGTGCGGTTTTGGTCTCTTTATCTGAGGAGGGATGTTCTTGCTATAGAGGGAGTGCAGCAAAGGTTTACCAGACTGATTCCTGATCCTGAGGATCCAGGTTAGACCATTTAGGACTGAGATGAGGAGAAATTTCTTCACCCAGAGTGATGAGCCTGTGGAATTCGCTGCCACATAAAGTAGTTGAGACCAAAACATTCTATGTTTTCAAGAAGGAGTTAGATATAGCTCTTGGACTGAAAGGGATCAAAGGACATAGGGAGAAAGTGGGAGCAGGCTATTGAGTTGGATGATCAGCCATGATCATGATGAATGGCGGAGCAGGCTCGAAGGGCCAAATGGCCTACTCCTGCTCCTAGTTTCTATATGTTTCTATTGCCCGCTATACAAAAATTGCATCCAATCAGCAGTTGAGTGCTAAGCCTGCAGGCTTCTGATTTTGCACCCCCAGTCAGGTCAAATTCAAATAATGGTAATCAGTGGTTATGACCAAAATAGGGTGCTAAAATCAGACTTTCAAACAATTGTGTCTTATTAGCACAGCACCCATTTACACCCTTTCACCAAAATCGGCCTCATACTCTTCTGAAACATTCAAGCACAGGCCAATTTTTTTTTAACATTTGTTGAACTTAGCACACTTAGTTACATTCTGAGAGTGGAATCGTCCGCTCTTGTTTGCAGCAAGCGCCATAGCGGGCGGGAGTAGAAAATTTCGGGAGATTGCAAAAATCGGTTTCACGTCGTTATAAAACTAGTTTGCGATTGTCCACTCCATCTGCCAATAGTTGGCTGCGTTTTCCACTGCCGCATGTCGGGAACCTAATTTTAATACTTTAGCATCTCATTATAAGCCCTGCTCACCGGAATCATCTCCCTACGCTAGATCATCAAGGCACAATGGCATGATTGCACGCTGATGTGTTTCACAGCTGTACATAAGCAATGTGCACCTGGTGACCTGTACTTCGCTCGGGACTTTGAGGTTTGTTTTCCTACCTTGCTTTGGGCAGTACTCTCAGTCTTCAGTGCCAGGCTGCACTACATCACTTTTAGGGGGGCACATGGGCAGGTCTCTACCTACCAGACCAGGCAAATGCAGAGGAGGCTTTTTAATGGCTGCAGGGCTAGGGCTTGCTTGGGGAGGGAGAAGTGGCCTCAGGCAAGGGAAGAGCTGCAGGGTAAGGATTGTAGTGGGAAAGGTGGGTATCCCAGGGTGTGTGTGAGGGCACAAGTTGATCTGTACATGTAGCCTCAAGATGGTGAGGTATGAGGAGGCAATCTCCAGAAGAGATGAGGCCAGATGGCGATGTGAAGGTGTGTGAGAGAGAGTGAATGGTGATATCCCTTTAGCTGGCAGTGAGTGAGATGCTAGTGAATGTGTTATGGACTTCTGAGTGTGAGAGTTTGGAGTGATGAGATGGTCACCTTACCCTGGTGGCATGGATGAGATCATTCATTCTCTTTCTGCACTAGATGGCCAACCTCTTCTGTGCAGCATTGGCACTGACCATCACTACCACCAACTCCCAAGCCAGAGTGGTGAGACTGCTGGACCTCCTGTGGCCAAAGCAGGGGTGGAGGACATCATGGTGGGTCTCCAAAAAGCATTCCAGTGATAGGTCACTGAACTCTTCTTGGCTTTCAGGGCCATGTCTTCAGTGGGGCAGTCCTGGGCTGCAAGCATTGAGAACTGTGTGCATGGCTGCAGTTTAGATATGGCATCCGGAGTGAAGAAATGGTGAGGTAATGGCGTGGCGGGTGATTCAGAGGCTGCCCGCCAGCAAGACAGCGTGTTTCCAATGGCTGCATAATTAATGAGGTGGGAAGCGGATGTTCTTGCGTGAGAACCCACCATTGAGGCCGCTGGGTAAAACGCGTTTTTCACACCCACTAACGCACTTAGTGCAATAATGGGACAATTCCGCCCTTAGAGATGGTGACAGAAGAACCTAAAAAAAAAAGTGGAAAACAATTAATTCAGCTCAGAAATGCCTGGCTCTTAGATTGGAACCAATAGCAAGGTATTAACACATTCTCCGGTAGCTGCTCTGTAGAAAATAATTTGGACAGGAAGCCTTCTGCTGACACATACTGTAGGAATGAGCTATTGATGTTACAAATTGAAAAGCATGTTTTGGTGATGAAACAAAGAACTAAATATATGGATAGATGATATCTTTTCATTATTAGTATTTCATTTTTAATCAGTCATATCCGAGGACAAAAATAGGGCAACAAAGGTGAATGCAAAACAGAAAGAACTAACAATAAAAAAAGTTTCTGCATCAGACAAAAAAAACTACAGGTATTAAAAAGAACTGAAATTTTTAGTTAAAAAATGACAATTACATCTCAATAACTTTAACACCTAAAGCAAAATGGCAAGTGCACCAAACAACATGTGTGGGAGAAACAGCTACAGCAGCCTGAAGGGGTCCATTCAGCAGGAATTAAGAAAATAAATGTACCTCATGTTACGGACAGGAGGGGGATTAATTTAAACAGCCCCGGTGTCTCCTCTCACTACCTGTCCGTAAACAGAAAGGTGTTTTTGATTTCTGATTCCCCCCTTTATAAGTGGTGGCACGTTTTCCCCAATCCTTCAGTTTGGAGTGGTCGAACCCTCTATTAATAACCCCACAGCAACCTCTTGATAAGGTAAAATAAGAAGGTTGGTTTATTTTTACACACAAAATGCAGGAAGGAGTTTCGTCAAGTCCGTCCCTGTTTGCGCTCTTACAATAAAAGAGGGATAAGGGAAAGGAAAGGGTACAGGGCAAGACCACGATAAAAATAAGAGTTATGGTTTCACATGAGTCCAGAGTCCAGAATCAAAAGGTCTAGTGGTGTATTCCTTTAGTGGTTAGCAGGCTGAAACTTTGCAGGGTGATTCTTCTTTCCAGAAGCGAGGACTTCTATGGTGGAAGAGGACACATAGAGATGAAATAGTCTTGAAGGCACAGACACAGAAGTTCCGATGTTCCAGTGGATCACAGTGTAGATGATGGCACTGTACCTGGACAGAACTCTTTTTGCTGCTACCTGTTAGATGCTAAAATGGTAGACTGCTTGCGTTCAGTTCCATACGGCACCATTACAAGTTCTCGCAGCTTGGGGAAGGTCATGTGACTTATTTCCCACTTCTTCTCCTGGGTGTTGGACAAAGGATGTATTTTCTCAGGTCTGGAACCTTGAGGTGTTAATCGAGGAGTCAGGGTCCCTTTAGCCCTTTACAATCATACGGTCTCCGTTGGTTGAAACTCTGCCTTAGAATTGTAAAGGGGGTGGGTGCGCTTCTTTGGAATTTGATTGCTGACCATCACATTAGCACCTTTTTAAAGATGACCAGGATTAAAGATAACAAGGTCCCTGCTGGTTTCTCTAGTATGAGTCATGGGTGGTCAGGTAAAGCCTTGGTCTGTTTTAAAAATAAAATAATAATTTTATAAAATAGACAGGCTGACATATATATATGTATATAAATTAACGGGGCTGGATTTTACCGTGTGCTGTGTTCCCTGCTCAGGGTGACAAACTGTCACTTATATTATGTAATTAAGCTCACTGTCCTGTGCCCTGGATTGAATGCATCTGGGTTGCTGTTCTCCTCATTATTCGGACTCATGTAGTTTGGCAGAACATCCCCTCCCCCAGTTCTCATAGCTCTAGCAGCACCAGCTCCCCTCGGATGGACCCTGTGCCACAGAATCCCGTAATTTTCCCCATGTATGTTGGATACCTATCCATTGTCCCCTCCTTCCCCCTCCCCCGCCCCCACTGCTGCCCCTGCTTCTGACTAAAACATCAGTTAGGAGCAGCCATTTTACATTTGGCATAATTGGCTCAGGGCGAGACTTCCACCCCCACCAGCCTTGGAGAGCTCCAGGTTAATTTTATTGGCTGGCAGCTCTGCAATCTCATCAGTGTCAGGTTTGAGTGGCAGCTACTGCTGGTATTACAGTCAGAGCCTGAAGAAGAGGTGGTAATAGAAGCCAGACTGAAGGTAAGTCCAGGGTATCGGCAGGGTTTGACCGGAAAGCCCTATTGAGGGAGGTGTGGGATTTGGTTTGAGGGGCTGGGGAAGGAGGGTTAATCAGGGGGAAATGATCTTGGATGGGGGATGTCTCCAATGGGCACAAGGAACCCCCCCCCACCAACAAAATGAGGATTCCCCCTCTTTCTTGCCCAACTTCAGCTACCCACTTGGCTTGGGCCTCCCCCTGCCACAGGTAAAATAGTGGCAGGTTTGGGATGAGGCCCTTAAATGGCCATTAATTGGCCACTTATGGGCCTCAATAGCCCCAAGGATGAGCAGGCTGCCCAATTCCTCCACTGCTCCCTGTAGAATGGGAGAACAGGCTAGGAGTGGCGGGAAGGCTACAGGCAGGCTAGGTGCTGCATTTTATAAGTCCCTCCACCTTCAAACATACCAACAGAGCATCATTAAATCTAGTTTTGGGGGTGTTAACAACACTTGCTATTCCATTGAATAGAAACAGGAAGTGGCTGAGCTGCGTTTTTGGAAATTGGTGCAATCACATTTTCTACGGATTCTCCCATACATTGTAAACTCAGTACACTATTATTGCCCTCGCTGTATCTTCATTCTCCCGAAATCAATAATTATACTATCTAATACTCCAACTCATTATTGCTCTGTACCTCAAAAATGGAGAACTCCTTATCTATGACAACAACTGGCATTTAACAAAGGGAAACCTTCCAAAATATTTCACAGAGTCTTATAAACGCTATGTTTTTCAAATGAGACCAAGCCTAAGATGAAGGTATTAGGATGGGAGAACAGAGTAACAGAAACCCCTTTGGGTTGTAACACTAGAGGAGGCGAAGAGATGAGGAAGAGGAAAAGCCATGAGTATGTTTAAGCACGAAGATGAGAATTTCAAATTTAAGACATGGGGCAGGATTTTCCCATCGGTGAGCGGGGGTGCAAGGCCCGCTCGCCAATGCGTAAAATGGCGTGCGGTGATATCGGGCAGAACTCCTGACGTCACCTCGCCCCCATTTAAATTTTCGGCAGGCAGGGGCTCAGCAAAATCAGCTGTGCATCCGCTGACCTGTCAATGGCTAATTGAGGTCATTGAAAGAGTCAATAAACTAATTAATGGACCTGCCTGTCCAACCTTAAGGTTGGCTGGCAGGCCAGGAGTCCTGAAAAAGCATGAAACCTCATCCATGGGCGGGATGAGATTTCATGTTGGTTTAAAAAACAGTAAATAAAGTTTTTAAAAAAATTATGGACATGTCCCAACTCATGTGACAGTGTCACATGAGGGGACATGTCAGGGAATTTTTTTTTCTATTTTTAATATTTTTGGTAGTAGAGGCGATCTCCCTCAGGCAGCATTTAGCCTCAGGGAGATGAGTGCGCTCTTTTGTGCACATGCGCATGAAAGAGCGCACTCTCAGATTTAGGGACTCCCCTCCCCTCCTGCACAGGGAGCGCAAAGCACTTCCGTACAGACATCACGCTGGGTGGGCCTTAATTGGCCTGCCCAGGTAAAATGGCGCCGTGCCCCCAATAGAGGGCGCCAATCGGATACTTCAACTTCGCCCCCGACGGTGGGGGGGGAAAATCCTGCCCATGGGTTTATTGGGAGCCATGGTCAGCAAAGAACATGGGTGATGGGTGAAGGCAACAAAGTTTTGGATGGGCTGAAGTTTACAGAGGACGGAAATTGGGAGAATTGCCAGAAGAGCTTATCAAGTCTGGAGGTGACATAAATAGGCATGAAGATGGCAGAAGTAGGAGAGGGAAATAGGTGAATTTGGGATGGAGAAGATATGAAGATGAAAGCTTACGGTTGTGTAAGATGGCAAGGTCATGATCGATCTGGTTTAGACTGAGACATTGGCCGAGGAAAGGGATGCAGTCAGTGACCAGGGCCCATAATTTGTGGTGGGAGTTGAAAGCAATGGTTTTGATCATTGAGGAAGACAGAATGTGGAGTATATCAGGTGTAAATCTGCTTCATGTTGCTCTCACTATGGATCTGAACACTTTCTCAACCAGTGATGTTGCATTGCACAGAAACATACATAATGGGAAATGAAGAGAAAAATAAATTGGAAAGAGAAAATGCTGTCATTGCAAACAGTAAACCACATTTAAAACCACACATACTTAAACAGGAAGAAAGGTTAGAATGTAATAAGGGATTAGGTAAAGATTCGAATGTTACAGATAAATAATAAAACCTAATTTAGAGCAACGTTACACAGTGATACTTTCAGCAGGATTTTATCTTAGCAAAATGAGTTATCCAGGATGATATCCATGATCCGATCTGAAACAAACTAAGAAAAACAAAAAAGTGCTTTAAATAGAATAGAACTTAGGGAAATGGAAAAGACCACCAGGGAGGCAGGACCGGAGTCGGTGAACCTGCAATTACCTGGCGTCGACCAGAGTGCCAGTTTGCTGGCTTGTTCCCGCCTCCCGGACATTTTGGAACATGCCATTTTTGATGGGAAATAGACACCCACTTGCAAGTGTTAAGGAGCTAATTAGGTATATTAACTAGCCTATTAAGGCCCCCTCACCCACCTGTCAGCAGGTGGACCCTCTGTAGTGTCTGTTGTAATACGCCTTTAAGTGATGACAGCATCCCTAGAAGGGAAGTTTGTCATGCAATCCAGTCGTAGTTTCACTTTTGCCTGTGAGCAGAAAATAGCTCTGCTGCTGATGTCTTCAAACTTTCTATCCATTTGTTCTCACATGCATGGTCTAAATAAATGAACCCCCAATGTATTTACACAATCCCTTGTGAGCGATTCATGCCTATATCATTATAACAACATGACAGTGACCAGAATCCAGCCAAAGTCCCCCTCCACAATGGTGCTCCGGCAGCTGTGACCAGTTTTTACTGAAGAAATTTTATCAGCTTTTAGAGGACACTTCTCCTTCGGTCTCTCTTACCTGGATCGGCAGCACCCACCTCTGCTGGTGGGGCTGCTGCTCTCTCACTGTCGTAGGGATGAATTTTGGTCTTCCAGCCTCGGAAGACCACCCATCATTCTTAATTGGGCAGTGAACATGTACCCTGGCCACTAATTGGCCACCTCTTCAAAATCACATCGGACTTCAGCCACTGATGTGATGCAGGGTCAGGACCAGGAAGTGCACCTGATGTTGGGGCCCTGACCCCAGAACAAAAATTCTGCCTCACCATTTCCAATATACATCTTATAATTAATTTGTGTCTGTGTCATTCATAAGTTATCAAATCTTATGGTGCTCCATTTTACAACACATCACACTTCTCTGCTCTGTATCTTCTAAGTCTGTTCCAGAACTGATGCAAGGAAACTTCATGGTCACTGCCGTGCAAAGCAAATCTGGTATTACTGTCATGTTCCAGACCAGATTGAGCTTGAAGCAGTTTTGACACGGATAGCATGGCAATCTATTTATTATAACCACTTAGAAACTACTCAGCAAAATTCAAGCCACAGTTCAGTATTGTCTTCCCGTGGAATTCTATTTTTTTTTATTCCAATTATCTCAAAGCTGCCAAAAATCAATGGCACTGACACTTGGTATGTTGCAGAATAGTGTACTGGATAAGCATTACAATGAAATGCTCAGCAAGTTACTGAATTATATAATAGCAAGCCACTCAATATCATTCTGCTGGATAAATTGATAATTGGAATAGTGGCTAGCTTATGGAATAGATTGCTGGGCACATTTGTAATTACTAGGTGCTTTCTACATTTCTGTACTGATTAACTTACCAAGTTATGTCTTGGGTCCATTTCTAAATGGCACTGAATGGCTTACTTACGTACATTCCTAAATAGAATTCTGGATAATGTATGAAGCCACATTCTGGAAGAGTTATGGAGTGTAGTGTTGAAGTTGTGAAATAGGATATGTGTCGCAGCATGATAACTTGTTTGGTGATTCAATTGGTTGTGCCTATACTGTGTGTGTATTGATATATGTGTGTGACATACTCAGTAGCGAGAGACCTTGCACAAAAGAAAATGAACAGCTCCAGGAAATACAAAGCTAATGTCTGATTCAATCATGTTTGAGCAAAGCTTTGTAATTTCACCTTCATGAATATCACTCTGCACAGTGAACAGAAATTAAAGTTTTAAGCCTCAATTCAAAAATATAGCTTTAGTGCATGACTAAACTTTTCTGTGTCTTGGAATATGAACTTAACAAAATAAGCCCGCTGCCAGTTACTTTCCCCTCTAATTTACATCCCTTGTCTCCTGAAAGTAGTGATTTATTGTTTCTTCAAGCATCCAGCTGTGTGTCTAAACGCAGTCAGTGAACACTGGCAGACAGGTGAAAGAGGAACCATTACAATATTTCAGTCTCCATCCAGACTTTGCAGGAAAGATGTTTGGACAGCAATCTGACATCACTTTGCTACACATTCCAGTTCTGTCGAAGGGTCATGAGGACTCGAAATGTCAACTCTTTTCTTCTCCGCCGATGCTGCCAGACCTGCTGAGTTTTTCCAGGTAATTCTGTTTTTGTTTTTGTTTTGGATTTCCAGCATCCACAGTTTTTTTGTTTTTATGATTAGATAAATACTGTGTGACATAAGTTCCCCTATTGTGGAAACGTGGGGAAGATGAACACATTTAGGAAGTAGAAGATACGCACAATACACATTCAGAAAATACTAAAGGATCAATTAAACCAAACACAAATAGATCATACATAGAATGTGAGTTTACTGGCCTTCTAATGTGTTGTGAGAGTTTACGTGGAATGAGACAAAATAACAAATTGGAGCAAAATGCTGTTGCGTTGATGCATCCTGATGCTTGCCTCAAGACATAATTGGACATATCCAGCTATGAGTGCTTGGCTTATATTTATTAGTGGTGGCAAATCTTTCCATATTCTAATAACCATCTGTGTAGAAGTATCTCTTCTAACCTCCCTTTATTATTCTGGGAATAATCCTTCTTGGTGATTTGCTAGCCATATTTCACAACTTGCTCATTTGAAACCTTTTTTTTATTTTGAAAAACTCTTAAAATAGAGGCTTTCCATCCTCCAACCATTTAACCTTTCCTGTTCCAGTGGGGGGAAAAAAATCTGTCAAATCTTTTTTCATAACCAGCACTCATGTTTCAGATTATCATTCTTGTGAATCTTTATGGTGCATAGAATGAAACTGCACAAATGGAGGCTATTCAGCACCCGTTGTATCTGTGCCGGCTTGTCCATCAATAACACATAACAGAAAATAATGGGGATGGTGTTCACAATTTCCTGATGGGCACTGCCAATGGACAGAGTTCCCTGCTGACAATGAAATTTGAAAAATTACCCCCAATATCCCTTCTAACTCAGAATCTCATGAATACTTCTACTTCAAGATCACTGTTTTCCTTTTATATTCAGTGCCCCTACGTTGACCTGTTCCTCCATTTTGTTAAGAAGCTTAGGCCAGAAATGTCCTCAGAGCCTCTCTCACTCAGTGGCTGCAAATCTGCTGGAGGCTCGGTGCAAGCAACATTTGTGCATATAATCAGGACTTGCATCATATTTCCAGTGAAGTTACTGCAGCAGGAAATATGAGAAAATTCCTGGTCCTACAGCTTAGGCTTTACTTCTGTTTGCTGTTGCTTTTCTCCAAAATGCATTACTATTTGTCAACATTGAATTGCATTTGCCACCTATTTGCCCATTCTGCTAACTTGTCTATGTTCATTTGCAATCTCTTAAATTATTCATCTTGGTTAGAAGTGCCTATTAACTTGGAATCATCAACAAACTTTAATACCAATCCTCATGTGCAAATCACTTCTATAAATTGAACTTTTTTCAGTCTTAGAATTTTTAAGGAAAGCTGCACAGAAATACTCCCTCACTGTTTCAGTTCTGGTTCAAGAATCTTCTCATTTTTTTCAGATGAATTTGTAAATAAATAATTTAAATGTTTTAAAATTGTATAAGGTGGGCAATTTATTTTGTGCTTATCAAGATGGTAGTGCCAGTGCTGGACATTAAACATTTTTCGACTTGTGACATTCAGTGTTTGCATCAAGCATTCTCAACTTAGGCCATATGTGATATAAAACTAACGTGACTAACAACATTTACACCAGTTAGCATATCCCAGTTGATATATAAAGAAACTTGTATTTTTCGGGGTTGGATTTAAACCCAGATCTGAAAGGACACTAAATCTTACCCACTACACTACAATAGCCCTTAGATTAAATCTTTGACCAATGTTTTCTTACAGCTTTCAAGAACTCCCAATGGGTATAGCTAAAATCAATAAACATGCCTCTCAGTTTTGATAGAGAAACAAAACTCCCCTATTATGTAATTAACACTACCTTTGAAGGATGTGGAATATGTTGCTTTAAATTTACTCCTGCCTTTGCTGGACTAGAAAGTTGTGTTAAATTCTGTTTGGTCTATTTTATGTATAAGATCATCTGTGGCTTGTGGGAAGCGTTGGCTCTCCACTAGCTCCTATACTGAACATTTCATAGTTGATTTTGAACTATAAGTGGCCCAGTCGGTCTTTACCTGTCCCCTATTTTCATGTGTATTGTAGTGCAAGTGCCCTACTTACATGTTGCAGCATGTCGTGGCAGGATAGTAATTCATTCAGACAGATCCTTCCTTATATGAATTCCTGATATTGACATAAGTATCGTAAAGATAGAAGTTTGTTTCACAGAAGGAAGCAGGTGAAACAAAGCAACTGGTCTAACTGAGAGAAGCAAACATGCTTGTTCTCTTAGCTGGAAAATTGTTTCATAAGCTTTATTGCAGTGTGAAATCCAACTCAATTCAATGAACATTTTTAGTTAATTGTGAACAATGCACCTCTATTTTGCTCCTTCTGAATCAAAAGGAAGAGAAACATCTAACACAGATTGGTAGCATGTATTCTTCAGATTTCTATTGCTATCCAATTTTTATGGGTCAGAGACAAGCGGTGAGCTCTGTGGGTTGCTTCTCATGTAAAACCTTTTCTTCACAGACATGTTATTAAAGAGTGCTAGAATCATTAAGGATTTTACATCTTCATCGTTTGGAGTGGCTTTAAAGTACTTGTGAAAAATCAAGCTACGTAGGCATTCTACCGATGCATTTTGCTTCTGTTATTTCATTCATTAATAACATCTAGCCAGTAATTTGATAAAAGCTGTTAGTGTGTTATTTCCTACTAGTTTCAGAGAGGTTACAGACTTAAACCATACTGTTTCAAGTGCATGTATCACTCATTGTCATTTTCATATACTTTGTATTACTGGTAATCAGATTCATTATTTGCATATAGTGTACTACGGCTGATATAATGAGTAGAAAGGCAAGTTTTGGTTCATAGCAAGCAACCGACAGAAGCTGACGAGTGAAAGAAAGCCCAACTTGTAACAATAACATCTTGCCTTCTTGGCTGAGGAATTAGCGCAGACAGATCTAACTGGAAGAAGATTTATGGAAGTAGCAGGGGGAAAGCAAGAGGGAGAGCTGCAGCGAACACCTCCCTTCATTGATAAATGCAGTCATGATAATTAATCAACACTCATTAGATATAACTTTAATTTATCTTTTTATCACCCATGACTGAAGTTATTTTTCTATCTCCCTTTTGGTCTTCTTTGCCATATTGACTAAGATTAGACACACACAACTTGCTAGGCCTATGTGTATGGTGCCTAAGAAATGTCAGCTATAAGAGCTTCACGGAAATGACCTTGGGTGTCTTGCTGTGCAGTTTTCCTGCCTTAATGCCGAGGCGGAACCTTACTCCCACCGGAAATATTCCCATGTCAACCCAGTTGAGTTTGGGAATCATGGAGATGAATTGTATCCTGCCACTCAATGACAAAATAGAGCAGTATGCCAATGTGCTGCTGGGCCATTATATTCCATTCTTCAACTTGGCTACAGATAATATAATGTTAATTAATTGAAATCTGTCAGGGAAAAAGACCTGAATATTACAGTCAGGATGAAGCTTGAGAGAATATCCACCCAGACATTTGTAAAATCTCACTCTGCAATCAATTCAAATAAATTCAATTTATATTATTACACAGACGCCATTAAATAGTAATTATGAAAAAAAAATCTTCAAATCAAAAGCAATTTAAATCGCCCCAGGTAACATGGAATTGGTACTTAGCTGTACTTATTTTTACTCTGCTCACATATTATTCTATTCCATACAATTATTAAATCAGGTCGACATCTTCATTTGGATAGGAATCCAGCAGGGTTTATATTCAAGACCTCCAATAATTTTCCTTTTGAAAATCACATCTTAAAACTTTTGCACATGCACTAAGAAATGTATGGTTACTAAATGGAACTCTGCAGACATGTCTTCGTCCGTTCAGTAGATCAACATAATATTAGAAAGAATGGCAAACTTATGTTTGCAAACTGTATTAAGAAGTGTGGACCATCCTTCTGTTTATAGAGGATATAAATGTGGTTCTAGAAAATGATTCAGCTGATCTGCATTGAAATCACATTCAACCAAAATCTCCAGAATTGCAAAGGAAGGATTTTGTTGCTGAATGAACTTCAGCAATCCTCCAATAATAAAACTGAGACAATAAAATAGAGAATTAAAATATTGGGAAGGGGGTGAATAGTACACATAAACTATTCCTTAGGATGAACAGACCAGAAGGTTTGATCCCAGATTTGTGCTATACTGAATTCAACCAGGACAACAGTTGGGATGCTCCAATGGGCTTCAATATTCTTGCTAAGGAGGATGAGAAAAGAAACATTAGCAACAAGAGTTCCTTAACTTTTTGTCAAAGCTGACACTGATCCTCCAAACCATGAGCTTCAATTTTGATAAACAGCCTTTTATGTGGTACCTTAGCGAAAGCTTTCTTAATTCTATAGACAACATCCACTGCATTCCCTTCGTCAACATGCTCATTTACCTCATGAAAAATCCAATCAGATTGGCATGATCTGCCATTTACAAATCTGTGCTGGCTCTCCTTAATTAATGCAAAACTCTTCAAGTACCTGCTGATTTTTTTTCTTGATTATTGTTTCTAAAATCTTAACAGCAGTGATATTAAACAGATGGATCTGTAGTTATTAGGAATGTCCTTTCACCATTCCTTGAATAAGGGTGTCATATTTGCTGACCTCCAATCCTCTGGCACCTCCCACACAGATAAGATTGGAAGTTTATGGCAAGCACTTCTTCAATATATACCCCTTTTCACCTTAGCAACCTGGGGTGCTCGTCTGGAACATGAGACTTATCTACTCTAAGCATAGCCGAACCTTTTAGTACACCCTGCTGGTCAGTTTTCACCCTACCCATTACCCCTACCATCTCATTTTCTCCTGTCACTGTCTAGTGACCTCCCTAACTCCCCAGTAGAAAAATATTTGTTTGTGGACAGGGAGTGAGCTCAGCTGTGATATTCACATTGCTGAATATTCTCCAAAAATCAATATAGGCCTACACATGATGTATGGCCACTTGAATAAAGTTATGCGGTGTGTCTTTTATCCATAGGACTAGACCTCAAAACAAGCCACTGACATCAGAAATGTAGAGAAAGGGAACAAAAGGATTTTTTCTGATGGTTGGATCTCATCTCTGAAACATGCTAATATGTGACCATCACAGCAACAAAAATATCTTGTATTTATATGGCACCTTTACCATAATAAAAATGTTTTAAGGCACTTCACAAGAGCCACACAAAGGAAACTTTGACATCAAACCACATAAGGAGATATTAGGGCAGGTGACCAAAAGCTTGGTCAAAGAGATTGGTCTTAAGGCATGCCCTAATACTGCTGCACCTGCTTCATGAGTGGGTGAGGGATCTTATGTGGTGTGAATAGGCATCCGGGTGTAACATCCCCTCAGTGGGATTGTGTGTGTGTTTTTCAGTCATCCCAGCTCTGTGAAGAGTTTTGGGAACACACATTTGTATTTAAAGCCAAGCCCTTGCTGGCTGACCTCGTCAATCTCTGTAACAAGTTAAGCTCAGCAGAGGCTTTGCAGCTTAGTAATGGACAATCTTGGTTGTCGATCACACCAAGGGTCTCATGGATTGTTTTATTCTTGTATGTTGCCTGTGGAGTCCCTTTAACTGGGACCTTCAAGCCTCCTCCTATAGGGGTGTCGTGAGCGGCATCAGCTGCTGAGACATCAGCCATGACACTATGTCCATCTGGACTGTTACACTGGCTCCTGTGTGTAATTCAAAATTTGTTAAATGGCCATTGACTGAAATGTTCACATTCCAAAATGAGAAACCAAGGCCTTTGACCTCACCCAAGAAGCATGGCTGTGTGTCTTCCAAGCTTGCAGCCTCGACCTCCGTAGTATTGGCATGGTCCCTCTGCTAGCCAATTTGGGTATTATTTTCCGTGGCCCGGAGTATCCCTGTGTTTTTGTTGCTTAACTAGCTGAACCGTGGGTTGTCCTCTGCGCAATGGTTTATCTTCAACCCTTAAAATAATTCTGTGCTGTTCACGGAGTTCTGACTGCCTAACCACCTGGATTGCCTTTTCCAGTATTAGACCTTCCTTCACTTGCATGAGGTCAGAAAGTGCGTCGTTCGTCTACTACTCCTACCATTATTCGGACTCTGATGAGTTTAGATTTTAAAGTCTTTGTATTCGCAACCCTCTGCCATCCTGTACAGATCATTGATAAATGAATTTATCTGGACTCACTTGATAAATTTAGCTCTTGTGAGTATTTTATTGCTTCTTAAGATTGAAATAGATGTCAAAAGATTTTAGTATTTCTTCAAATTTGGCAAATGATTCATTGATTCCCTGTCATGCAAAAGTGTCCTTGCAACAATGTCATCTGCAATCGGGCTACCAAGTAAAGCAGTGTGTTAACCTACTCTGTTCCTGACATTTTTTCTAAACCTGAAGTGATGCTGTATCTTAGGAATCTTTTCCTCCAAAGTCCTCAATTATGTAATTGATCTAGGCCTTGGATTAGACCAAATTGATTTGGAAGTATGGAATTCTGATCCATAGTTAAATTTTTAGAAGTGTATGTTAGGCTTTAAGAGCTCTCTGAATTTCAAGATGGCGCCAGAGTTCACTTGGAGACAAAGATTGGGATTTTCTGTGCCCGCCAACATCAGGCGTGTTTGGTGTTGTGAGCAGACAAACTGGTAAGAAGGCCAAAAATGGATTTCACGACATCATGAAACCAGTTTGCAATCATCCGTTCCATCCACCAATGGCAGGCCATTTTCCTCATCATGGAACATTGGGAACCTTATTGGAATACATCAGCATATCATTATAAGGCCAGCCCGCTGGACTCATCTCCCCCCGTTGGATCGTCCGCCCATATCGTCGGGAAAACATGCCAACGTGTTTCACAACCGCATATATAAGACGTGCACTTGGCGGGCTGCTGTTTGCTTGGGACTTCAAGGTTTGTTTACCTACATTGCAGTCATCAGCGCCAGGCTTCACAGACAGCACAACATCACTTTTTGGGTGGCTCACGGGTAGGTCCCTACCTATCAGATCAGCCATATGTGGGTGCAGGGCAAGGTCATGCTTAGTGAAGGAGGAGAAGTGGCCTCAGGCAAGGGAAGAGGCTGCAGAATGAGAGCTCTACTGGGGAAGGATGATATCCCAGATTGTATATGGGGGCACATGTGGATGTGTGCAAGTGGCCGCAAGATGGTGAGGGCTGAGGAGGCAGTCTCCAGAGGAGATGAGGCCAGATGGACATGTGAGGGTATGTATGTGAGAATGGATGGTGATGTGCCTTGAACTGGCAGTGAGTGAGATGCCAGTGAATGTGTGATGGGTTTGAGCATGTGAGTTTAAAGTGATGAGATGGTTGCCATATCTTGGTTGCATGGATGAGATCATTCATCCTCTATCTGCATTAGATGGCCTACCTCTTCTGTGCAGCATTGGCACTGATGACCACTGCCATCGTCTACCAAGCTGGAGTGGTCATGTAGCTGCCCCTCCTGCAGCCAGAGCGGGTGTAGAGGACATCACATTAGGCCTCTATGGCATCCAAAAGGCCCTCGAGGGCTTCAGTCTTTTTGCCTTTCGGGATCATGTCTTCTTTGCTGCAGTCCTGGGCTGGGAGCACTGAGCGAGGCTGTACTTAACTGTGGTGCCTGGCATGATGAAGCGGCAAGGTGACGGCATGGCAGGCGAATTGGAGCATGCTCACCATTGAAACTGCATGTATCCCAGGAATGCACAAGCAATGCAATGGGTTTGGTATGATAAGACGTGAAAAGTCGCCATTGTGGCCGACGGGTAAAATGTTGTTTTACTCACCCGCTGCCTCATTTAGTGCAAATCCTGATTGATTCCGCCCAAAGGGATTTCCCACAATTGTTGGTTTTTTCGGGCTCTGCTAAAATGGCAATTGCGCTCAGCTTGAAAAAAGAATTCAACAAAGGCTTCCTGGGCTGCAGAGTTCCCTTGCTCAGCATTTTACTTTGAAGTCGCAATTTGACAAATCCTGTCTTTTGCTTTCTCGCAGCTGAGTTTAGAAGTCGCAATTCTCCCAGATTATTTAATTAGTTATTTTTTCAGCTTCAGAGCAAGCTCGGCCACCACATGTTCAGGTGCTGACTCAGGGA
Organism: Carcharodon carcharias; assembly: GCF_017639515.1. Lineage (NCBI taxonomy): Eukaryota > Metazoa > Chordata > Chondrichthyes > Lamniformes > Lamnidae > Carcharodon > Carcharodon carcharias. The sequence goes on from NC_054475.1 coordinate 25,279,795, forward strand.
TCAAGTTTTAGCGATGGGTTTTTTCAAACTGCACTTCTGACTTTGAATTATTTAAAGAATTCTCGGGACTTGCTGTAGCCTGGTGTTTTAAAAGATTTAGCTCACCCCTGTAGGGGCTCTGGGATTAGAAGCTGGACTTCCAAAGGAGATTCAATGGATTCTTCTGCTGCAGTAAATATCTGCCTCCAGCTTCCAAGTCTTTCTTTGGAACTTTTACCTGGTGAATTTTCCTCTGCATCTCTGCTTCTGGAGCTTCATTTCAGGTTGGACTGCTTTGCTGAATTTTTTCTCAGTCTTTCAGCATTTTAGTTTTTCTCTGCATTTTCTGTGAGATCTTAGGCTTTTCCACAAACTGCCACCATGTTGTAGGTTGTTAATTACAGTTGAATCAGTCTAAAGAAGTCTTCATAGTTGCATGTAGGTTAACTGTAAGTCTTTATTGACTCTTAGAACTATTTACAAATATACAGTAAAGGATACAAGCTAGACGCTGTCTCCATGTTTGCTGGTACACACGTCTCTTTCCAACACTAGGCTGACCCTGGGTGTGGGACATGTGCATTCTTACATCACTGTACTCAGTCCCACATTAACCTTCTATGTGCTAGATCCTTGTACTACACATGACAGATCACATCATATCCTCTCTAATGATGGAAACAGATTATGGACATACCTACTTAAAGGTTTGCTATAACACCCATGCCCTCAGCATAAAAGTTGGGAGTGAGTTTGTCCCCAGCTTGGCCAGCCCATCGTGCAGCCTTTTAACAGCCATTGGGCTTGAGTCGAGACTACCTTCCCCAATTTCGAGAGCTGCCAGCTAATCAAATTGTTGACACCTCTCTGGTGTGAGCAGCACCACCAGAAATGGTGGCCACTGCTAGGGTTGCGAGTCCCAGAGGGAAGCATGCTGCAATGGAGTTGGACTTGAAGGTGAGTCTGGGGTCTTACCTGAGCCAAGTCAGCAGGCCCCCCCAGAGAGGGTGTGGGAGGTGGGCAGGGTAGCAAGATCAAAGCAGCGGCTGGTGGTGGAATACCTTGGGGCGGGGGCCACTTAAGGGCCTCGAATGGCACAAGGAGAAGGCCTCGGAATGCCTCTGTCTCTGCTGGTAAAATTGCAGTGCAGAGAGGAGGGAGGGTAGATAGGTAGGTGCCAGGAATGGCGCCACTAGCATGGTCCCCAATTTTACAGTTCCTCACCCCTGCCTGCATTCCACCCCTGAGGGGCTATAAAATTCAGGCCTTGAAGCTCTAGGAAAGGGGAACAAGGATTTGGGAGGTGAAAGCTCAACAGGTGAAGAGTGGGAGGTTGGAGATGGAGCAATAGATTGCAAAGACAGAGGAGTCAGGAGTTGGGTTTTTGAGAAGTGTGGTGGTGACAGCAGATTTGAAGGAGAGACGGTCAACACCTAGTGAGAAGAAACTGTTAACAATATCAACTAACATGGGAACCAGGAAAGGAATTTGGATAATCAGCAGTTTAGTGAGAAGAGGGTCAAGGGAGGAGGAGAGGGGTCTCATGGACAATATGAGCTCAGGCAGGGCATAAGGGGAGGTTAATTACTTCAATTAGTTTTTAAATGGCCTCAATTGGCCATTAACAGATCGGCGGGCACACAGCTGATTCTGCTGTGCCCCCGCCGACCTGAAAATGGAAATGCTGCGGGGTGACATTGGGAGTTCCGTCTGACATCATCCCACATCATTTTAAGCATTGGTGAGCCAGCCCCGCCCCCTGATTGCCGACCTAAATATCCTGGCCATAGACTTTTTTTTCATCTTTTAAAACCTTTATTTGATGTTTTTCAGGTCTGCAGCTCCCCGAGGCAACTGTCTGCCTTCAGGGAGCTTTCTCGCAGTGCCCACCCATGGTGATGTCATTGCCTGCCCTCTTCCCACCTTCACCCCGAGAGCACTGAGCATTTCAGCCTGCGTTTCACATTGGTTGGCCTTTAATTGGGCAGCCAGCGTGAAACCACGGTCGGGGGGCCGATCATGGTCAGCAGTCCATTACCCCACCGCTCCCCGGCCCGCCAATCGGGCACAGCCGCCAAAGGTAAAATTCAGGCTTTGGGAATTTTTTAAAGTTCAGTTGTGAGCAAATTGGGAGAGTTGGGCCACAGGCACTCGGGGCAGGATTTTCCTGTCGGTGCGGGGGGTGTGGGGCCTGCTTGCCAACGTGTAAAATGACGCGTGGTGATGTCAGGCAGAACTCCCGATGTCACCGCGCCCCATTTAAACTTTCCGGTAGGCGGGAGCTCAGCAAAATCAGCTGTGCGCCCACCGACTCTGTCAATGGCCAATTGAGAGGCCATTGACAGAGTCATTGAACTAATTAATCGACCTGCCCAACCAACCTTAAGGTTAGCGGGCAAGCCAGGAGCTCTGGTGGGCATTAGAAAAAGCATGAAATCTCATCCACAGGCGGGATGAGGTTTCATGTTGATTTAAGAAAATTTAATTAAAGATTTTGTAAAAATTATGGACATGTCCCAATTCATGTGACAGTGTCACATGAGGGGACATTTCAGGGAATTTTCTTTTTCTATTTTTAATATTTTTGGTAGTAGAGCCGATCTCCTTGAGGTAGCACTTAGCCTCAGGGAGATGAGTGTGCTCTTTTGTGCGCATGCGCGTAAGTGCGCACTCTCGGGTTTAGGGAATTCCAATCCCACCATAGCGCTTCCGTGTGGACATCACGCTGGGCGTGCCTTAATTGGCCTGCCCATGAAAAATGGCACCGCGCCCCCAATAGGGGGCGTCAATCGGAGGCACACTTGTGCACGCCCGCACTTCAACTTCACCCCCTACGGGGGTAGGGGTTGGGAATCCTGCCCTTGTATTCGAATCTGATGTTATAATATTACATAGCTGAGCAAAATATATAGTAAGAGCAGGTTTACATTAAGTGCTGTAGCTGGTGGAAAAAAGGACGTTTTACCCACCAGCCGCAATGTTGTCCCATTCCTGCCTCATTCATTCCCTTGGAACATGCCAGGTCGCCGGCGGGGAGACCTCTGTTTCGCCTGTCCCGCCGTCACCTCAGGCTTTCAGTAAACCAGGTGCCATATTTAAAGGCTGCCCCTGCAAAGAGCTAGCACTATTCAAGGGATAGGAAGCTGCTGGGAACTGATGGCTGCCAAAGGGATGAAACGTGCTGTCCCCATATTGAGCACTGCCTCCCTCGAGCACCTTCTGGATGCAGTGGAGGCTCACCGCAATGTCCTCAACATACCTACCTCTAGGTGAAGGCCAGCAAGCAAGGTCACCAATCCAGCATGGTGGGGGTGGTGGCAGCGGTGGTCGGTGCCAACTACCTGCAAAAAACAGCCACCCAATGCAGGAAGAGGATGAATGATCTCCTTCATTCTGCTAGGGTAAGTCACTCTTCTCATCTCTCTCAACTCACACACTCACAAACCCATCACACATCCACAGAGCCCTCACTCACTGCCCGTTCAAGGGACGTCACTGTTCACTCTCTCACACACACCTTCACCTGCCTTGTGGATCGTTTCCTCAACCCATCCATGGCACCCACTCAGCACCCACACATCTCAGACATCCTTCTCATCTGGCCTGGCAGGCATCCTGCTTATACTCTCTCCATCTGCCTTCATACAGGCCCTGGCACACAACAAAAGGGACAAGTCACAGACTGGTGGAGGAATGCCTGAAATCAAGACCCTCACGGACTTTGAAAATAGAGTCACCCAACTGGCCAGTGATGTTTTGCAATATTCCTGTGCTGACGGTGAGGTCATCAATGATCAACCAAGTGAGGGTCCAGCGGTGCAACATCCATCAGACAACAATGCTGTGAGTCAGCGCCCCTTTTCCACAGTCCCCTGCCATGAACAAATTCTCTCTCCTTGCCTTCACAGGCATATCTGGGAAACAGCCGAGGGGGTCTATGACCCAGGTCCTTGACTCCAGCTCCGAATACAACTCAGAAGGAGAATCTGATGAGACCCTCAGTGAAGACCTGTAACAGCGCTCACTCACACCCTTCACCACTGCAGAGACACACACATCGGTGAGACCTAGCTTTAGAGTGAGCACATCGCACTATCTGATCCACAGCAGGTGGTGGCAGGGACTCTCCGGCACTCGGAGGACTGCTGGAGGCCAGAAATCTGCAGAGTCTGAGTCAGACGAGGAGCCTCTGGACTTGGTTATACTTCAGTTGCTGGAGCTGCAAAAGGGCAAAGTTGGGAACATCAGGAAGGGATGTCTGCTGCATGGAGAGGTGGTGGCATAGTGGTATTGTCACTGACTAGTATTCCAGAGACCCAGGGTAATGGTCTGGGGACCCGGGTTCAAATCCCACCATGGCAGATGGTGAAATTTGATTTCAATAAAAATATGGAATTAAAAGTCTGATGGCAATCATGAAACCATTGTTGTAAGGACCCATCTGGTTTGGGAAACCTGTTGTCCTTACCTGGTCTGGCCTACATGTGACTCCAGACTCTGAAATGCCCTCTGTGTCAATGCAAGAGGGTTGTGGGGCAGCTTGATCTCAACCCAGCTTCCCCTTCTCTTCTCCTCAAGGAGTTAACCAAGGATCATCACAGGGTGTGGCAGTCAGCAGGCTATCTCCACCTATGAAGGGATCACCAAGACATAGCAGCAGGGTTATGAAGATGTTGTTGCACAGCCTGGGCATGGGTGTTAACCACTGGAACAATATGTTCATTATTGTAAATAAACTCTCAAGAATGTCTCCTTGCCTATGGCTCCTTGTTCTGCAGCACCAGGTTGAGAAGGGCACAGCAGGTGATGATGATGTGTGACACCTTCTGCGGACTGTATTGCAGGGCTCTACCAGACTGGTCCAGGCACTGGAACCTCATTTTCAACATTCTGATGGTTTGCTACACCAAAGCACGGCTTACAGTATGAACCGCATTGTACCTTCTCTCTGCTGCACTCTGAGGCTGGCACGCGGTTGTCATCAGCTATGCCCTCTGTGGGTAGCCCTTATCCTGGAGGACCCAACCCTGCAGCCTCTCTGGACCCTGGATCTGAGACCTACTGAAAATGTAGGAATCATGGACACTCCCTGGGAACAGTACGCAGACCTGTAGGATGGGCTTGTGATGGTTGCATATCAGCTGAACATTCAGCAAGCAGAGGACCTTGCAGTTGACATAGCTGACTGCTTTTGCCATCATGATCTGAGCACCACAAGAGTGCAGTCAATGGCACCCTGTACCTGTGGCAACCCTGAAATCTGGGCAAGTCTCAGGGTTCTTGCTTCCTGGCTCTCCTGATCCCGGGCGAAATGCGCAAAGTTGTGTGGCTTCGCAAATATGGTGTAGTAGATACACTTGTGCATGGAGGCTTGCGATATCCCACAGAGGTCACCTGTAAAGCCCTGAAAGGAGCTACTGGCATTAAAACTGAGCACCATAGTCACTTGCATGGCCACTGGCAGTGGATGCCCTCCATGTCCCCATGGCGCCAAATCCTGCAGCAGCTGCCCTTCTCAACCTGGTGCTGCAGAGCAAGGAGCCATTCTTGAGAGTTTATTTGCAATCCCTGGACTTGCGCAGTCTTTGGTGATGCTATTTTTTGGTCATCTGCAGGAATGACAACTGCTGTCTATAGGCCCTGGGTCAAGCTAGGCAGCAACAAGCGATGGCTCTACCTTGGTGTGCACGGGAGCCCCAGCTGCCTCTTCTTCCTGAGGGTGGTGCTCCCCCCTCTGTTCAGCCAGACACCTCAGTCACCCTCTTCTTCTTCATCTTCGCTCTCTGTAAGTCATGAGGCATACAACTAGGTTGCCAGGCTGCATGCTCCTGATGTACTCCTCCTGCAGAATGAAAGAGAGACACATGGGTTAGCATGGCTGTATTAAGAACCTTTCTTTATTAAGTGTGAAGGTCCCTTAACACATCTCGTAGAGTGTTGGCCACCACTTGGATGATCAGAGATTAGTGCACTGCATGGCTGCCTGAAACCCCACCCACCTCCTCCCCACTCCACTTGACCGATTGGCAGCAGCCTTGCCCATTGGACTGCATGCTGTGCTCTCAGCTCAGGCACAGGCATTCTCCTAACCCGCACTGCAAGGCTGCACTGTTAGCATGAACCATGGGGGAGACTGGTCCAAACCTGAATGATGACATTGTAAGAGGATGTGAGCGCCTCCAGTGACTGCTCCATAGCCAGCTTTCGCAAGGAGATTATACAACTTGCCCAGTCATGTAATTGTTCTGCCGTGTACTAAAATGCTCATTAGTTTGCAGTCTGTGCCTGAGGGATGAAAAGATCTGGGGCATTTGGTGGCAATTTCATGCCTCTGCTTTGCTTGAGTGGGCAGATAAGCTAGAGGCCCAACTCCAAGCATGTCAATGTGGCTGTGTCTGAAGTGTCTCAGTTGCAGAGGAATGGTCACTTTATACAAGGTTTCCCTGATGCATGGCCAATTCCACCCCCCTCCCCCTACCATCACAATGAGTCCCTTGCACCACCCCCCACAACTCGCCCCAACCTCAGTGCAGCTCTTGCCCCAGCACTGTACTGTCAGTCAGCCGGGAAAAAGCAACTTTCTTGTACCCTCACCTGAATGCGTTTTGCCTCAACCTTGAAGTCCAACGGATGACCCTCATGAGCACTGCACAACATTAGCCTGCAGTCACCTCAGAGTTTCCCTTGAAGTTCAGCTCGCCAGGTTATTATGTTCGCCACCTTATAAATGCTATTGTGAAACACGTCAGCATACAATCACGCCAACGTGTCCGGATGATCCAGCATGGGGGAGGGGGATGATTCCGGCGAGCAGGACTTTTAACAATATGCAGATGTATTAAAATGATGTTCCCAACGTCCAGCAGAGGGAAACGCGGCCCGCCAATGACAGGCAGATCAGACGATCGCAATTGGCCTTCCCGTCATATTGTCCATTCACGCCCGCCATGATGCCCGACGCCAACTGGGGTGGAAAATTCCAGCCTAACTATCTGTTAACTATTTGGAAAATACTCAGAAATAAATCACTAAATAAAAGAAACAAAAAGAAATGGGGTTTACTGCTGTGGGATTTCACACTAGTGTAGATGACCTCTAAATAAATGGAGCAACAATAGTTTGCTCGTCAGTGGCTTAGAATGAAATATAAATTAAAGACTGGCTGTACAATAACACAAGAAGCTGCATGACAGGCCTAATCTGATGAATTTAATTAGAAAATACTGAGCAAAATCTGCTTTTTATGGTGCTCCATGTTTTAAAAGAGTGCTTGTGGTTTGAAAGCAGACATTAAGCTAAGAATTGGTTCTGTAATTACTCTTCAATTAGTTGAAATTGAAACTTGACAGCAATTTCATTTCACTGTGGAAGAGCATGTCTTCATTTCTTTGGCAAAACTGCAAGTGTGTTGACTGAAACAGAATGGAGTTTTTAAGACTCAAGTTCAAGCCTGGAAATCTTTTAGCTTATCCTCAGTGTAGTGAGACAACCTATCCCTGAACATATGCCATAGGATATAAGCAGATGAATAATGAGTTCATTTGAAATTCCTCTACACTACTTTAATCAGCCATTTAAAACAGGCATATTATTTCCTCCAAATTTTCACAAAGGAAGACGTGAGCGACATGCCTTTCCTAAACAGAAGTGACTAATCTTATATCAATGACTTAGGTATGAATGATGTGGAATACATAGAAGTGTCAGACCTAACAAATTTTCTGGGGCAGATGATATTTATGCCAGGTTGCTGAAAAAGATCAAAGGAGATTTGTGAGACTTTGGCAGGATTTTGACAAGGTCACTGGACATTGTATAGTATGAGTACATTGAAAGAGGCTTTCAAAGTGCTTACATTTAAAAGTGCTATGAAAGGTGCAGGGAGATACAGATCTGTTAGGCTTTCTTCAATTATGTATAAAACAATGGAATCAATTATGAATAAAGTTGAGAATTATCTACATGATAAAAAAAAATCAACATTGATTCAGATGGGACACAGACTCAGAGACAGACAACAGCCTGAGCGCAGACCTGAAGCAACAAGCAGCAGCACAGAAGCAGGACCAAGATCGCTTACTCATAAGAGAGGATTTAACACTAAAAAAAGCAGTGCAGATTATGGGGCAAAAGAAACTCAGGGAATAGAATTGGGTGTTTATTTGTGGAGAAGATTGAGTGAGACCGTTCAGTTGGTAGTCCATAAAAGAGAAAGCGTGTCAAAGCTTAAGCCCATCAGAAAGGCACCAACCATCATTTTGAAATGTCTTTTGTGTGGCTGAAACAAACTGCACAAGAGAGAGGAATGTCTAGTGGGAGAGTGGCGGGGAGGTGGGGGTGGTGGGGGGGGGTGGGGGTGGTGCTGTGTGGCAGAATGCCACAACTGAGGAAAATTAGGCTGCTTCAAAACTGCCACTTGAAAATGCTGACAATCTGTAAAAAGGGAGAACATTTTAAAACAGAACTAGATACAAGAAGTGGAAGAAGCACAAGCAAAGAAACTAACTTTCCTGGGGAAATAAATGATACTGTAAACAAGTATTGGAGGATTAAACCTGAGGTAGACGGACATCCCAAAGAGTTTAAAACTAGACACAGGAGCAGGGGTTTCCGTTTTATCACATGAAGTCAAACGGCTGAAACAGATTACATTGCAACCCTTATCTATCAAATTACAAGATCTTGGTGAGACAACTTTGAAAGTGAAAGGCCAACTCATGGCAAAGCTGAAATATAAAGATCGAGAAATCCTCGAACTACTCTGTGTCATTCAAAATCAAGAGTGCTCTCTACTAAGCAGAAAGGTATGCCTAAAACTGAAATTAATCTATAAAGTGGATGAAGCTGTGAATGAGAACTACACCAGTACATTTTGAAATGAATTTCCAAAATTGTTTAGGCCAAGGGAAATTAACGACTGAGTGCTTTATCACCCTACAAGCTGATGCTAAACCAATCTGCGTCTTTACACTGAGGAAGGTCCCTCGCACACTCTTGGACAAAGTCAAGGGTGAAATTGAAAAGATGCTACAGCAAGGGGTTACCTCACCGGTCACCATGCCAACAAAATGGTGTTCAGGAATGATTGTGGTCCCAAAGCTAAAGGGCTTTATAAGAATTTGTGTGGATTTAACTCAACTAAACAAATCAGTGGAATGTGAGATCCACCCGATGGCCTCAGAGAACAAGAGCCATGCCAAGGGTACTTTATTTAACAAATTGGATACGAATAGTGGATTGACAGTTGTCTCTCGACAAAGAATACAGATTGCTGACCACATTCATAATGCCAATTGGATGTTACTGTTTCAATAGATTGTCCTTTGGAATATCGCCCACCCTAGAAATTTCCAGAGAACAATGTCTTACACTCTAGAAGGCATGGAAGGAGTAATATGCCATATGGACCATATACTTATACATGGCTTCATGAGAGAAGTGCATGAACACAAGGCCAGAGTAGTCCTGAGAGTCTTACAGGATGCAACCCTAACGTTGTATGAAAAATGTGAGTTTGCCAAACCTATGGTTAAGTTTCTAGGTCACATAGTACAAGCCACTGGCATCACAGTTGATCCACAAAAAACAAAAATAATTAGAGAATTTCCACGACCCAGGAACATATCTGAGCTTCAAAGATTCCTTGAGATGGTCAACCAAGATGGCAAGTTCCTACCAAGTTTAGCAGAGGTCAAGGAGCCCATGAGACAGCTGTTGACACAGGATGAACAGTGATGCTGGAATGTGGAGCAGCAAAATCCTTTCAAAAGGATTAAAGAACTTTTAATCTCCTGTAATCTTAGTACATAATGACCTAGAATTACCAGCCATAGTAGCAGCCAATGCATAGCCTACAGGTCTGTGGGCAGTTTTATTTCAAGTGCAAAGAGACACCAAGTATACCAATTTACTATGCCTCTAGGTCTCTAACAGATAGAGAACATCAATACGCTATGATAGAAAAAGCAGCATTGGCAGCAACGTGAACATGCAAAAAACTTTCAGACTATGTTATGGGATTGCATTTCAAAGTCAAAACAGACCATAAGCCACTAGTCACCCTTCTGAACCTGAAAGAAATTATGAAAATGCCACCCAGAATCCTCCAGCGGTTCAGATTATGATTGATGAGATATAACTCCATCACAGAGTATGTTCAAGGGACATACAAACAACAACAGGGACACACTGTCACGAATACCATCAGAAAGAACCAAACCAGAAGATTTACACTTCATTGAGGAGGTTAAAGCATGTACATCCTTAATCACTCAGCACTTATCAGCTACTGCAAAAGGTTACAGGAAATAAAGCAATGCCAGCAACAAAATGAAGAATGTTTCCAAATCCAATAATATTGTCTGGGAAGAATGACCAGACTGTATTACTGCTAATCCGATACTATGGCAGTACTTTGAACAGCACAAGTACCTTACTAACACTGACGGCTTACTAGTCTTCAAGAAGGGAATAGTCATACTGAGAGCACTTCAGCTTGATATTCTACAAAGCCTTCACCAAGGTCATCCAGGAATAGCAAAATGTTGTGCAAGAGCACAGCAATCAGTCTGCTGGCCAGGCATTGCTCAGTCTATAGAAGAAATGATTTCTAACGGTCTTACTTTTGCCATAAACGACGAAGAACAAAAAGAATCACCATTACCTTCTATTTTTCCATCAAGGCTGTAGGAGTGCCTGGGAATGGACTTATTTGAATTTAAAGTGAAAACCTTCCTTATTGTCATTGATTATTACTCACTGTGGATTGAAGTAAAGAGATTGTATAGTATCACAGCAGAAGCAGTCATCCAATCCCTCAATAGAATTTATACAACACATGGCATCCTGGACGTCATAATGTTCAACAATGGGCCACAATTTGCTAATGAGCTATTCCACAATTTCGTAAACAAATATGACTTCATTCGTGTAACTAGTTCACCTTGCTATCCTCAAGCAAATAGAGAAGCTGAGAAAAGGGTATGAACCATTCAAGATTTACTGAAGAAAAACAAAAACCTTAATCTAGCTCTTCCAAGTTATTGAACCTCACCTCTACAAAATAGTTTCTCAACATCAGTGTTACTAATGGGTAGGAGATTGAGAGCACAGCTTCCATCTCTCACATGAGAATCTCAAACCAATATCATCAAGAATGACCATGAGAGGGTAAAGAGCGTAAGGAATAATAGAGAAGCAACCAGGCTCGGAACTTTAATAACAGACATAGAGTTACCAGCACTGAAGACCAGGGAGACAGTATGGGTCTGAGACTAACAGAAGGAAGGTACAATCAGTGAAAAAACTCCACAACCAAGATCGTACAGGATTGAGGCAAACCAGGGTATCATAAGAAGAAACCGTAGCACCATAATATCCTTGGAGAGAAAGCCAATAGAAACTTGGGCTTACTGCTCAGGTCCTGATGAAGAAGAAGAAAGATTTATTACAAACTGTCCAGCCACCCGGGAGAAGAACATTCACACTGACAGAAGAGAGAGTACGGAATATACTCAACCTCAGCAAGAGATCAGAACAAGATCAGGGAGATTGGTCAAGACACCTCAAAGACTAACCCTGTGAAGCCTGAGACTTTGGGCGGAGATGGAGGAGGATGCAAATATGATAGGGATAGAGACTTTGGGGGAGGTGTAGAGTAAAGGATTAACATTGGAAGCATACATGATACTGATGTAATAATGATGTCAGATCATATGTCTGAGAAGTAAGAAAGATCTGGAAAGGGGAGAATATCAAATCTCATGTAGAGTTCCAAATGTGTAAATATTTTCTGTATATAAAGAGCAATGGCTTGAAGAGATTACAGATTTCAGCAGCATACTATGGGAGAACAGGTAATCCCCAAAACCCCTGTCTAGGCCCCAACCACACAACAAAACAGTTATTTTGTAGGATGGCTATTCTGTCAGTCAAACCCCTCTGAATTCTGTTAAAATATGGTTTTACACCTGATCAAAGCTATATCACTCTTGTGGCAGAATCGTCCCAGATTCGCACTAAGTGCCATAGTGGGCGGGTAAAACGATGTTTTACCGTCGGCCGCAATGGCAGGTTTTCACACTGTAACATCCCAAACCTGCTGAATTACTTATGCATTACTGAGAAACACAAGAAACATATAGTTTCAATGATGGGTGGGTACTCATTCTCCTACCACGCCATCACCTCACTGCTTCATCACGCCGAGCGTCATATTTAAAGTCCAGCTGTGCGCACACCTCTCAGTGCTTCCAGTTCTATGTGCAGGGAAGATGTCCACAAAAGGCAAAAAGGCTACAGCCCCCAGGTTTAACGATGCATCACTGGAATGCCATTTGGACACCATGGGGCCTGCCGTGAAGTCCTCTACACCTGCTCTAGCTGCAGGAGGGGCAGTGGCATCACCAATCCAACATGGCAGGTGGTGGCAGCAGTGGTTGGTGCCAATACTGCACTGAAGAGGTTGGCCATCCAATGCAGATAGATGATGAATGATATCCGTGCAGCCAGGGTACGGCAACCATCTCATCACTCTAACCTCACACACTCAAGCCCATCACACATTTACTGGCATCTCACTCACTGCCAACTCAAGGGACATCACCACCCATTCTCTCACATGTATCCTCACCTGTCCAGCTGGCCTCATCTCCCCTGGAGTCTGCTTCCTTAGGCATCACCATCTTGAGACCACTTGCACAGATCAACCTGTGCCTCCTGGGATACCCTCCTTCCCCAGGGCAGCTCTTGTCCTGCAGCCTCTTCCTTTGCTTGAGGCCACTTCTCCCCCTTCCCCAAGCAAGACCTTGCCCTGCAGCCATTGAAAAGCCACCCACATATGGTTGATCTGGCATGCAGAGGTCTACCCATGAGCCCCCTAAAAGTGATGTGGTGCTGTCTGTGAAGGCTGGCGCTGACAACTGCGAGTGCTGACTGAAGTAAGGTAGGCAAACAAACCTTGAATTCCTGAGCGAAGTGCAGCCCGCCAGGTGCACCCTGATTATGTGTTATATGCTGCTGTGAAACACATTGGTGTGTTTTTCCGCTGACATGGACAGATTATCCAGTTGGGGGATGAGTCCAGCGGGCTGGCCTTATAAAGATATGATGATGCATTACAATGAGGTTTCCAAAATCCGACAGCGGGAAATGGGGCCCACCATCGGCAGGCTGGGTGGGCAATCGGAACATAGTTTCATGATGTTGTGAAACCAATCGCGCCATATTGTCTTCTCACGCCACCAAACATGCCCGATGCCGGCTGGCATGGAAAATCCTGGTAATGTGAGGGAGTGCAAATCCACCAACTAAGAATGGATTTAGTTCTCAGGTCAAAATATAAAGTTGCCAGTTCAACCCCCAGGTGTCTTGCTGAGTTTGTAAAGTGGAAATTGCTGCACTACAATCCTTTGCATATTGATACAAAGTGGTAGTGTAGTGACTTCCTAAGAGTCCTCAAAGAAGTGAGCAAACTCCACACAAAGTTTGGCAATAGCAGTTGTTTGTAACCCAGAACAGAGAGAGCCAATATTAGTGAGTTATCTTGTTGTTCACTTATATTTTTTATTTATGATCGATGAGAAATATACAATGTGACATATGAAATTAAATTATATAATGTCTGCAAGAGGTTTCAGTATGAATCCAAATGCTTTTATATTATGATATCATAGAAGCAAATGAAAAGCGTTTAGAAAATGTTTTAAGTCTGTTTCCTGTTTGGATCATAAACCAAGTATGAAGCAACAGGGAAAAACGAAAGGGCATTTAACTCATGTAGCACATTCTGTAATAATCCAGCCCATCGAATCAATACCCTTGACATTCCTTTTCATTTAGCTCTTTGCTTCATCCAAGCCGAACCACTATTCCAATTACAATATAATTCCATTTGAAAGTCAATCTCAAATTTGATTTACTTTATTTTATCCTACGTGTGCATTCCTCTAATTCATTCTGCAACAAAATGTAACTCTTGTTAAATGATTCTGTACTTATCGCATTAACTGCATTCCATAGCAGTTCATTCTTTTTACAATCCCCTTGTCAGAAGAATTTTCTCAGCTCAATCTTTTCTTCCATATCTTGAAACACTGCTTCTCACATTACACTTTTCATTCATTACAAAGAACCTATTAAACATTCATTTTAACAATTCCACTCATTAATTGAAATATCTCCCTCATATTATAACCTCTCTGTTCAAAGATTAGGCAAAGGTTACTCAACTTCTTTCTCCCAAATCTCTAACTCTGTGGATCATTTCTGTTACTCAGCTCTGCCTTCTTTTTAAAGGGCCGTTTAGACTAATTATATAACATTATCATGAATTAACTCTTCAAGTTTATTTTGTAATTGAAGTAATTATAAAATTGATTAATTTTGAACAACTTTCCAATGTTTATGTTTTTCAATCATTGATATAAATTTCAAGTGTCAGCCTTGGCTCAGTGGTAGTACATTAATCTGGGTCAGTGTGCTGGGACAAGCCCAACCTGATTGGACACGAAATCGTGTGGGATGACGTCGGACAAGCGCCCTGACATCATCCCATGTTCGCGCAATATGTGAGTCAGTGGGCGGGCACAAAAGTCAGAAGCGCACCCGCCAACAATTAAGAGGCCAATAAAGGTCATTAAAGTTGTAATTATCTCTGATTTTTCATTGTCCGTCCAACCTTACAGTTGGTGGACGAGCGAATCGGCCAGGCGGACTTTGCATTTTTCATGAAACCTCATCCAAAGGTGGAATGAGGTTTCTGTTATTAAATTAAAAAAAAAATTCTATGGACAGCATTTTTATCATGTATATGTTCAGGTGATTGATTGTAATGCTTACACATGTTTTCCCTGAGTTGACAAACTTTATTTAACTGTTTTAAAGTCTTCAGCTCCCTGAAGCAGCTCTCTGTTTTCAAGGAGCTTTCATTCAGCGCTCGCCCGCACTAAGTCAGCACACACCCTCCTCCCACCCCCACCCCCACCCCCACCCCAGCAACATTTCAGTGTGCGCTTCATGCTGGCTGACTGTTAATTGGCCGGCAAGTGTGAAATCGCGGTCGATGGTGTATTCCCCGGCTGATCCCAGACCGGCCAACTGTGCCCGCCCGCCGACCTAAATATTCTGACCTAAGCCAGTAGTTTGTGGGTTCAAGTCCCACTCCAGAGACCTGAGCACATAATCTAGGCTGGTACTTCTTTGCAGTACTAAGGAAGTGCTGCACTGTTGGAGAAACCATCTTGGAGATGAGACCTTAAATTGAGGACTTGCCATCTCAGGTGAATATATTAAAAAATTCCATTATACACATTTGTAGAATGGCAGGTGATTTCCTTCAGTGTCCTTGCCAAAACCCACAAAGCCTAACACAAATTGATCTGGTGGTTTATTTCATTTCTGTTTGTGGGAGCTTGCTGTGCATAAACTGGCTGCCATAGTTTCTACATTGCACAATGCCTGCACTTCAGAAATACTCCATTGGTTGCAAAATGCTTTGGCAGCACATAAGATACTATAAAAATATAAATGTAAGCTCATGAGAGACAATTTGCAAGGGGGGGTGGTGTGGGTGGGTGGCAAGAAATAGTGGATAAAACGGTCCTATTAATTGCCTTTAGCGGAGCAACCGATAACCAGGCAGCACAGATTTAAAGTAATTGGCAGGAGGATTAGAGAATTGAAGTTAATTTTTTTTTAATCACAGAGTGTGGAACTGACTGCCTGAAAGGGTGGTAGAGGCAGAAACCTTCATCACATTTAAAGAAAATATTTACATATGCACATGAACGTATGGCCCAAGAGCTTTAATTGGGGATAAAGCTGAATAGCTCCTGTATAAAAGTGAGATTTTATAAGACAGCCATATTTTAAACTACCTCTCTATTTTAAGATAAAATAGAAAGTCCTGGCATGGGGGGAGGGGTGATGAAATCGTACTGAATGCTGCCCGAAGACAGGTCCATGTGATGTGGTTGGCACGAGGAAAGAGGAGCAGGCCAAGATCTATAGAAGATCAAGTGCTACTTTTCACACCTTGACAAAAAAAGGGACAGCTGGTTTCTCTGGACACAGACGCTCAATCTCAGGATGAGAGTCAAAGAGAGAGAGAGAATGACATAACATAAATGGGTGATAATTAGTTCATGGGGAAGAACCTTTCCTGTAAAAACCTGAAATCTTGTTGTGCAATGCTTTCCATCGGTTACTAGTTCATGTCTCTTTTTAAAATTATTGGTCTCTACAGGGGTCATAACACTCTTTGGCCAGATTAGACACAATGAGCTGAATGGCCTCTTTTGTATCACAATTTTTTATGTTTCTAAGTCTTCCTTTTCTCATTTTCAGAATTCAACAGATGATACGAAAGAATTGGACTTACATAACGGTGACGGATGTCAACATATTTTAAAACAGGTTTTGTTTTTGTTTTTATTACAGTAAGCAATGAATTCTTTACAAATTTCAAACTTCAGTAGTAAAACTCCAAGTTCTCTTACTTCAGAGGTAGTCTCATATGCAAAGTCAACATTTATCAATGTGCCAAATAAAAACCTGAATGCACTTAAATGACAGAAAATTTAGTATGTTAAGGTAAAACATTGTCAAATATATAAAAATATATTGATGTCTAGTCGTATCTTGTTTGTGCAAGAATATTGACTGAAATTATTAACTGAGCAGAGACAACAAAATAACATAAAAATGACAAAGTTTGCTTAAAATTTTGTTCTTGATTAGCACTTTGGCTGCTGTTGGTTGCTATTATCATTTCACACAATATTAATGCCTTTGACTCTATACTGTAAATCATCTTTGAGAACTTGATGAGGACACTGATTCCAAAGAAAAGGATGGCTTCCCCATTCTCCAACACTTACAACCCTTTCCTTGATAAATTAAACAAAATAAAATAAAATAATCCAATTGTGATTGATTAATACTGGGTGGATTTGTAATGAGATCTGGGTAGACGTGACATTAGTCAGCATGTGACATTCAAGCGAGGACTGTCGTGGCATGTGGAGCTGCTGAATTAATGGGAGTAAATGTTCTGAGAAGCCTAGTTGTGGGTATTGCATTCATGGATCTTTTCTGTGTTGCTATGGGAGCATTGGGTGGAAGCCTTCTGTGCTGCATTCTGAATTCTCTGCTTCGGTGCCTCAGAGGGATGCTTAGGAACTTTGACAGCTCATTTAAAATAGTCTTGCAGCAGCACAACCATATATGACATCAAAGCTGTGCTGATGATAATCGTAGCCAGCATGTTATCCAACGGGTCTAAAGATCTCAACCATGGCATTACAGAAAGACATTACTTCCTTGGGCTCACACTAACATGCCTTCCAATAAACTTTATTAGTGTTATTAGCTGCTAAATTACACTGCCAAGACAGTTTCAATCAATGATCAAATATCATCATTGTAATAGTAACCCTTGCAAGAATTTCCTGCCCCCTTTTATAGCCATAAGTGAGAGTGTCAGTTCCTGCCACCCTTAAGCTTTGACCCTTTTGCTTGAGGCCTTTTATTTCCCCACACTCCCCCACTTCACCACATTTTTTTCAATAACTGTCAGGTTAGTTTTCCAGGCTGTAGTGTTTCTTTTTGTGCGTGTGCTTCATTTTTATGCTGTTTACAGGATATAGGTAAAGAATCAATTGAGATGTTTAAAAGAGAGATAGAACTATGAATGATAGATGTAAAAGAAAATGGAAAGGGGGGGGAAAGCAATTGGACTTTAAAAGGTAACATGCTAAAAGTTTGATTAAGCCCTGGATGAGCAACTTTGTACTGCCTGCTCATTTCAACAATTGTGGTATGTAGTCCAGTACTCATCGCACTGCTGACTGGCTGCATGCTCAACAAGGTGTCCAGGTGTATGTGTAGCTGGCATGAGTTACAGCTAACCTGCACTTTAGGAGAGGGGGAATGCATTCAGGCTGCAGCAGCTGGTGGAACTGCTTGTCTCCAAAAGTGTTTCAGAGACGGAACAATACTAATGGGGCAGTAGGCCAGAGAGAAGACTCTCAGGTTCCCGGTTGCAGTGTTGGAGGCCTTATTCTACGAGGTGGAAAGAATAAAGGTCATGTTTCCACAGGCTGTCCACATACATGCTGCGAAGGAAATTTAAGCACAGGGGTCACTTTGAGGATATTGGCTCCAAGGACCTGGTTGCATTGTCACAAAATGTTCAATAACCTCACATGGGTGGTCAAAGTCGGTGAATACATCCTCAAATGCCATCTTTTAACCATTGCCTCACCAGTCTAATATTCTGCTCAATGCACCACACCCCCATCAGCACTCAGGACTCAGGCCTAACATTCAGATGCTCCATCTCATCCTCACACACTTATCAATTCTCTCAGCCTCACATCCAATATCTCAGGTTTCCCATAGTTCTGGCCATTCAGCTATGGCAGGCACATCAGCCAAACATCCTGCAACAGAATCACTGGAACTCCTACCTCTCTCTTGCAGGACAAGGTTGCACATAATGGGAAGCAGCAGCTGAGAACCAGCAAGGACCAGACGCATCTGCATTTTTGGAGCCTCTTGGAGGAGATGGTGCTGTGAATTATAGGGTCGGCAGTGACCGAGACAGTAACTGACGTTGCCAAGAACATCCAGGATGATCTTGCCTTATGCACATTTTCATATCCCACTTCACCCTCTTGTCCTGCATGAAATGCAAACTGCTGATGGTGAAGTCATGGACCTCTTGCTTTCCACCCAAACCCCTTCTCACCCCAATCCTCACCTTCTTCATTTATGCTTTCAGATGCCAAACAGCTGCCACCTGGCCAGCCAGTGCGGCCTCAACATGAAGAGCACAAGCAGAGCTTCATGCAGCACTTGGAGACCATCCTTTTCAGAGTGGCCAACTCCATGACAACATTTATGGACCCAGCCGTGATGGAGAGTCTGGTGGCCAATCTCTCAGCTTCCATTGCCTCACAAGCAGAAAGCGCCCAACTTCTGAGCATTGGAATGGAAACTCAGTTGGAGGTCATGGACATGCAGATTAATGCCATGCAGGCTCAGTCAGGCTGCTGCCATTATGGCTGTGGACACCAGTGCTCAAAGCATCATGTGGGCTCTCACAGCTGTCCAGCAACCTGTGTTCCAGCAGGATTGCTGAGGTGCCACCTGAGAGAGTGGCAGTGGCTCCATGGTGTACAAACCTGCTGTCTCCTCTGACGATGGTACTCCATTAGTGGCCTTGCTGTTGCCTTTTAACCAGCCCACCCAGACTGCTGCTGCACATGCTGATGCATCACAGTCCCAAGCCAGGCCTTGAATATCCGGTGCTGTTCAAGATCATCCTCCAAGGTCATCTGGTCGATCCCCCACTGAAAGTCAGCTTTATCAGACGTGCTACAGTCACTGGTATAGCACTGCATAGGAGGACTAGGAAAGGCAAAAACACCAACAAGGAAATGCACAAAGGTGAATAGTTCAGTTCTCCATGTAACATTGCAAATTTTGTTGGATAAAGTTGTTATTGAGTGTTTTTTTTCAAGATATCTTTTATTTCCAGACTTTGACTAAGAGAATACTGTGATGGCCCATAACAGCAGAACAGAAAGGAGGGGAACTGTGAGTAGCTGTGGTTCCCCTGAAATCATCTATGCTGATTAACCATTCATGGACAGCCTGTCTGAAGTAATGGCATACTGGGTGTCTCCTCCCTTCCTCCTACTCCTCTTCCTGCAGTCCTAGCCAAAGGCCTGATGGCAAGGGCTGCACCTTCGGACGGTTGTGTAGCACCTGGCAGACCAACAGAATTTTGAAATCATGCTGCAGCGAGTATTGTAGGTATAAAAACTGAGAGCACTAGTGACCTCACCGGTCACTGCCAGTCATGTCCTCACCCTGCATTGTAGCTGCAGGTCTGGTTGGAGGAGGTAGCACAGTTCAGTGATCATCTCCTTGGTGAACTGTAGCCACAACAGACACACTTCCTGGCTGACGTGGAGATAGAAGTCCTCATTGAATTCTTTAGGTGGATATGGTCTTCCGTAGAGAGCCCACATTTCTGTTGCCTGTGCTCCATGTTGTTGTTGTACCGACATCCATGAAGAACTACAACTATACACCCCATGGTAACCTACTTTCAGCGTAACACCTACACCCTGCACTCAAAAGCCATAATGTGTAAAATGGTGGAGCATGTTTGCTGGGCTAAGTTCTGTTCTCTGTACAAAGCCTGCTTGTACAATGGAGCCAAGTGTGCTCTTGCACTATATTATATTTATCTCTTAACATTTATATGAACTTCTTTCAAACATGAGACTGAAGCTAGGAGCTTGGTGAGGGGATGAGGTGGGTGGGTGAGGGTGGGTATGGAAGATACAAAAAATAACATTTGTCTTTAAAAGGCTCCTGAAAAATGTAACAGGATGTAGCTACTTAAAGTTAAGTGATTGAATATGGGACAAAAATAAAGGCCTGCATTTATATAGCACTTCTCACATTTAGTTTGTGCCAAGGCAACTTACAGCCAATAAATTTTTTTCATATGTAATTACTGTTGTTTTATAAACAAGTGCAGCAGCCAGTTTACACACAGCAAAATCCTACAAATAGCCATGATGACTTATTCTGTTTTAATGGTATTGCCTGATGGAGCAGTGCTAGCTGAATCACCAGGACAACTCACTGCTCTTCTTCTGAAACGTTTCATTAAATCTTTTACATCCTTTTGTACAGGCAGCTTGCATCTCTGCTTTTTAATTTCCGGGTATGTGGACAATGCAGACAAGCTTACATTCTGTCCATCCCTAATTGCACTGAGGTGGCGGTGGTGGTTATGCTGGAACAGTTGCTGCCCACGTGTTGATGATACTCCCACAATTAGGTAGCGTACTCCAGGATTCTGGCCCAGCAGTGATGAAGGAATGGTGACTATATCCATTCAGGATGGTGTGCAGAAAGGGGGGGAGATTGGTGATGATAGCATTCCCATAATATTACTGCTTTTGCTCTTTGTGGGAATGCGAGGAAGGTTCCGTCAAAGCAACCTGGGTGTGTTGTTGCAGTGCATCCCATAGATTTGTACAATTCCCAGGCACAGGGCTATAGTAGTTGATGGATAAATATTACGGTCAATGGCAAGAAAATTCAAGTGAAATGCTCTGTCCTGGATGGTGCCAAGCTTCTCGATTAATGTTGCAGCATCTTGTGAGTGTTGCGTATTCCAACGCACTCCCACTTTAAGTCTTGTTGACGCTAGTGAGGCTTTGAGAGATTGGAGATAGGGTAGTCACTTATTGAAGAGTAGCTAATTTCTCATTTATAAATAGAAGTACAGCTAACTAATACAAGATCTGTGGCATTTTTGGGTAAGACAAAAGAGTAAAAGAAGCAGAATGATGGTATTTTGAATGATTTCATGTAAATATTTATTACAATGTTCAACTAAAGCACTTCTTTTCTCATGTTCGAAGTGGTGCAGATGGAAATCCACTGAGAAAATTGGAAGTAGTAGTAAAACAATTAAAAGAATAAGGAAATATTTGAATATTCATTAAGCATCAGAAACAAATGCAATGCACCCAAAATTACTGAGAGAAATGAGAGTCCAAAGCAAGGATTGTGGTGACAGGAATCTTTTACAATTCATTGGAAACAGAAATGGCACTTGTAGATTGATTTAACATTAGTGTTTTTATATTAAAAAATTAAAACATTGTCATGGTAACTTTTAGACTGTTAGCTAGATCCTCAAAATGAGTAAAATAAGCTTGAAATCTGCTGTAAAAGAACCAATTCCAGCATGTTTAGATGGAAAAGGGTCAATAATTTCAGGTCATGTCAAAAAAAAACTATTTTTATTTCTGGATGCAACCGGGTTGCTAGACGATACCAATATGCTTGATGTTAAATTATCTTGAACTGGAGGAAACACTTGATAAGGGCCTTCACAAGAGAATTATGGCTCATGTAAAAGCTCAAAGGATAAAAGAAAAATCTAAAATTTGTAGAATAAATTAGCAAAGTAAATGAGAAACAGTTGTTTAATTGACTAGTTCCAGACACCGTGTAGATGGCTATAGTTCACAATATTTATGATTAATCTAAATAATGGTGTCGAAAGCAAAATATCCAAGTTTCCAGTTCCAATCCAGTTATGTAGGAAAGCGAGTTGTTCTGAAGAGAGCAGGACCTAGGCAGCTGAAGGCACTGCCATCAATACAGGAGCAAAGGACGGAGGGATGCACAAAGGTTGGAGTCACAGCAGCTACAAATGAAAAGTTAAATGGCTATGAAATGACAGGGTTAATGTGAAGCAAGCCAATGGATGAATGTGAAAACAAGGACAAGAATTTTATATCTGGAGTGCTGGGGAAGAGTGAGCAGGTCTTGGTGTAGCATACAGTACAGCCAGCAAAGTTTTGAGTAAAGTGAAGTTTATGAAGGGTGGAGGTGAGAGGCTATTGGAGTAATCGGATGAACTTTGTCTGTGCATAGGTTAAATGGATAGGTTGGACTTGCACAGGAGTCAGTGTGAGGCCCATGTGCTTTTGTGATCATTTAAAAAAAAATCATTCATGGGATTTGGACATCGGTGGAAAAGCTAGCATTAGTTGCCCATCCCTAATTTCCCCTGAGAAGGTAGTGGTGAATCACCTTCTTAAACTGCTGCAGTCAGTCATATAGGTACAGCCACAGTGCTATTAGGTACAGAATTTCAGGATTTTGACCCAGCAACAATGAAGGAATTGTGATTTATTTCCATGTGAGGTGTATGAATTGGTGGAGGACTTTGGCAGTGTTCCCTTCCATTTGCTGCCCTTCTGCAATGACTTGATGGACTGGACATTTTTCAACAAGAAACAGATATATTTTTATTACAGAGAGCTTTTCAGGTGCTACATGCTCGACCTGGACTCTCAATAGGAAGACCCCCTCCCCCCAGATTACCCAAGCTTAGGGATCATTGGTCAGAGCCTCCATGAACATCACGTGACCCTTTATAGACTGTAAGAGAGGCTATACCTTCAGTTATTACATTTCCTTCCCCTTTAGCTTTTTACAGTTTCTATTTACAGAGAACATTTGAATATCCAACAATATATACAACTTCAGGTGATTAAAGATTAAGTCTCTGAGGTGCTTTGCTTATTTGGTTAGAGCAGCGTAGCTTTATCACATGAGGTTCCCCCACAGGATGGACATGATCAGGAAATGCAGCATGAGATACATCATTCGAAAGTGGCAGTTCTGGGTTTGGCAACTCTACAGAGACATCAGGCACCTCGGGGATTGATGGTTCAATGGTAATCACAGGTGGAATAGTTGGTTGTTGGAATGTCTCTATCACGAAAATGGTCCATGTGTTTTCAAACAATCCTGTCTTCCACTTCCACCTGGAAGGAATAAGGGATCAGTCTCTGAGACAATGGTTCCAGGAACCCAACAAGGTCCACTTCCAAAATTCCACATGAATACTATGTCTCCTACAGTGAATGCGTGAGCTCTGCTATGAATATTGTGATTCAATTTTTGATTAGTCTGATTCCTCTCTAAGTTTGGAAGCACCAGACTTAACCTTGTATGTAGGAGGCATTTCATCAATAATTCAGAAAGCGTTGAACCTGTAGCTGAATGTGGCATTGTACAATAACAAGAACAAAGTGGGAAAGTCGACTTTCTAGAGGGCCTTCTGATAACCCCTTCATTCCAGATTTGAAAGTTTGCACAGCTCTCTCAGCTAAACCATTTGATGATGGATGGTATGGGACTGTTTTAATATGTCTGATGCTGTTTAAATTCTCTGAAACTCTGTACTGGTAAAGACTGTACCGTTATCAGAAATGATGATTTCCAGTAGGCCACGTTTGCTAAAACACAGCTTCTCGATAGTTGTGCTGGATGTGGGTGATCTAACTTCATACACATCCATCCATTTAGAATGTGCATCTACGATCAACAAAAACACGGTACCGAAGAATGGTCCTACATATTCAATATATAATCTAACTAAGGGCCGATCAGGCCACTCCCACGGACACAGAGGAGCTGAAACAGGCAATTTCTGTTGTTGCTGACAATGACCATGCTTTTACTGTCACTGTCAAGGCCTGGCCACCTTCACACAAGCATTTCCATCCTTGATATGCCTGGATGCGCAGTGTGAAGCTCTGTCAAGAGTGTTTCTCTTCCTTGTGAAGGGACGACAACTCTTGATCACCACAACAAAATTCCATCTTGACAACTTAACTCTGTTTCTCGGACATAGAATGGTCTCATCTCTCCAGATACAGGTGAATTTGGCCACCCTTGTAAAACAACTTTGCACAAATTGGATCTCTGTTTGTCCAATTTCTAATTTGCTTTGCACACACAGGCAAAGGATCCAAGAAATTCAGTACTAGCACAACGTCTTGTGGCACTGGAGCATGTGCAATGCTATCCGGTAGCGGGAAATGACTGAGCACGTCCACATTTGCTATATGTAAGCCAGGACGATGTATAAAGGTGTACTCATACGCAGGTAATAGAAAAGCCCAACGCTGTATTCTTGTTTAAATAAAGGCAAAATACTGTGGACGCTGGAAGTCTGAAATAAAAGCACAGAATGCTGGAAAAACTCAGCAGGTCTGACAGCATCTGTGGAGAGAGAAACAGATTTAAAGGAGAGAATTTTTTGCATATCGGCGGCCGGTCGGGAGCAGCCGCAGAGCCGATCGGCACCCACGATTGGCTGAGAGCCGCCATTTTACATGGGTGGACCAATTAAGGCCCACCTAGCGTGATGCACAGCCGGTAGCGCTGAATCACACGAAAGAGCTGACTCAGGGAGATTAAGTACATAATAAAAGTTCATAAATAATAAAGTTAAAAATGATTTAGATATGTCCCTCGTGACAGTGTCACATGAGCTGGGACATGATTATGAATTGTGCAAAAAATATTTATTTATTTAATAAAACCTCCAGGAAACCTCATCCCACCCATGAATGAGGTTTCCTGAAAAACACGAAGGCCGCTTGGGCTCTTCGCCTCCCCGCCAACCTTAAGGTCGATAACTACTTTAATTGGTTTTTTAATGACCTTACCAGGCCATTGCCAGTTCAGTGGGCGCGCAGCCGCCTCCTGTGCATGACCGCCGAATGTAATATCTAAATGATGCGCTCTGAGGTCGGGACACATGCCTGATGTCACCACGCATCATTTTACACGTCAGCATGCCGGGCCCACCCTCGCAGACTGACGTCAAAATCCTGGCCAATGTTTAGAGTCTGTATGACCCAAAGGTATTGTTGCTAATGCTATTGACGGCATGGCCTTATCCTCTCTGAATAAACCCTTTGATGGTTTATGGTATGTTTATGGCAGCCAATACTCTTCATTCTAGCTCCCTGAGCTCTAGTGTCAGGTTAGCCTTTCCTAATCTGATTTCTGTCTTTTCTTTTTCTGTTTGCTGCAGAGATTTGCCTTGTCCTTCATTTAGACTTCACAGTCAGCCAAATTTCTCTCTGGTGTAATCTTAACCTGATTTAGTTCAGGAGTTGAGCTGCCCACAGC
This sequence comes from Carcharodon carcharias, assembly GCF_017639515.1. Lineage (NCBI taxonomy): Eukaryota > Metazoa > Chordata > Chondrichthyes > Lamniformes > Lamnidae > Carcharodon > Carcharodon carcharias. The sequence goes on from NC_054475.1 coordinate 25,305,307, forward strand.
TTCATTATCCATTCGCATCTTGGAAAATTCCGTGACTTTTCCTTCTAATGCTTCTTTTGTTTCATTCAGTTGATTCTTCTGCTCTTTTTCTTGTATCTCTTGGCTTCCTCCTGGAATATTGAATATTTTTGAGTCTTCTCTGTCAACTATTTCTTCAGTTTGTTCTGAGAGGCACTAAATTCATTTTGTTTCTCTTCAAGATGTTCCAGAGGAACCAACTCAGGGTTGAGGGATCCTTGCATCATGCGAATGTCCTTCACTTCTCCTAACTCAATCCGAAGTACTCTGTTGTACTTCCTCAGCAGTTCAGGAACTCCTCCTGTTTTCAAGTGAAATATTTCAGACCAGTCAAGCTTAGGTCTAGAAAAATAAGTCCTTCTCCCGTCACTATTATCACTGGAAGCTGATCTGCCTGTTGCCTATAAGACAGTGATACTGTGGCAATGCCCTATATCTGTATAGATTCTCCAGTGTATGTCTTCAATTAAGCGGTTGTCTGCTCCAGGTTCAGTGGCTGGGTAACTTCATTTAGGTATTTAAATGTGTGCTGTCCCACCACTCTGGTTGAGGCTCCAGTATCTACCTCCATTATTAGTGGCTTCCCATTCACTCGGATTGTGACAGTGACCGGTTCGGTTTTTACAGCGGTGACATTATACAGGGAATAGATGTTGGTGTTGGCAGCTTCAGGTTCTGCAGTACTTTTCAATTCAATCATGTTGGTTTGCTGCTTTATGGACTGTTTCAACTTCACCCTGCATTGCCTTACTACATTTTTTTTATTATTCATTCATGGGATGTGGGCATCGCTGGCCAGACCTAGTTGCCCCCTATTTTGGAAAGCATTTAAGACTCAACCACATTAATAGGACCAGGTAAGAATGGCAGATTTCCTTCCCTAAAACCAGATGGGTTTTTACAACAATCGACAATGGTTTCATGGTCATCTTTTGATACCAGATTTTTATTGAATTCAAACTCCACTATCTGTTGTGGTCCCGAAACTTTACCCTGGATCTCTGGATTACTAGTCCAGTGATAATACCACTATGCCATCACCTTCCCCATGACCTTTCTTATGGCAGTAATGGCATTCTGCCTCCTTGAATCTGCAGGTGTCCGGTCCGTGGTCACCCTCACATCTATAACAATTAATCTTGGACCCACTGCTGAAGTGTTTCTACTAGGCCTTTTCATATTTCTAACAGCGGACATTGCCTCTCATTTCGATGCTGCAACTCTAGTTTTTTTGCCACACCCAGCGGTAGGTTCCTGCCCCACATGAAGAGCAGCGCCATGTTGTATGTGTTGCAAAGCCTGCAAGTCTCTCGCAGCACTTCCCATGGCGAGGGATATTTCTAGAGCATGCTTCAAGTTGATGTCAACCTCTGCAAGTAAACGGTGCTGAATGGCATCATCTTGAACTCCACAATCTAATCAGTCCCGCTGCATATCATTTAGTGTGTCCCTGAAGTTGCAGTGATCAGTCAACAGCTCCAGCTTCACTACACGTGTTGCGATGGACTCTCCTGGGTTCCTAACTCAGGAACTAAACTTAAACCTCTGCATTATTACAGGAGGCTTCGGCTGGAAATGTGTTTTCACGGGGTTGACTAATTCATTAAAAGGACTTAGAATTGGGTGTGTTCAGTGCCATCACACTGGGGGTGAGATTGTATGTCTTGCTACCACATACACTTTTCCCCCATGGTAATTTTATTCACTACAAAATAAAAACCGAGTCACTCTACATACTGGTCTCCCATAGTCGCGTCATAAGGATCGATTCTGCCAAAGAGTGGCATGACAAGTCTTTTCTTTGTTCTTTCAATCTACACAAGTTAACAAGGCGAGGTGCAGCGTCAGAACTATTTTACCCTTGTTGCCAAATATAATGACTTGACGGACTGGACAGGTATCAACAAGAAACAGATAAACTTTATTAGAAAGCTTTTCAGATGCTACATGCTCGACCAGGACTCTCGACAGGAAGCCCCATCCCCCGGATTACCCGCTCTTAGGGCTCATTGGTCAGACCCTCCACAAACATCACGTGACCCCTGATAGACAGCAGGAGAGGCTATACCTTCAGTTACTACACCTTCCCTTCTAGAGTTTGGGAAATGCTGCTTGAAAGAGATTTTTTTTCTAGGGGACAGTGAAGAAGGGAATAGAGTCAGAAGTGAGTAGGGAGATTTGGAATGTTGACAAATACAAGGAAGTGGTTGTAGATGGTGCGAGGAACCCACATATACACTGCTGCACAAAAATTGCATCTAATCCGTGCTTGAGTGATAAACCTGCAGGCTACTAGTTTAGCATCAGGCAAGTTTAAATGAGTTAGTCAGCATTTAGGAATAAAATTACATGCTAAATCCAGATTTTCAACCAGGCTACTCTTACTGCCTCATTTGGTTACTGTTATTCACCCAGTGGCCATTCAGGCATGGATTCGGGGGGGCAATTCAATTCAACAGCGTGAGTCAGTGTACCAATTGACACGAAAATCGGAAGTTATTCTAACAGAACATGTATGGTAAAATTAGGAGACTGAAAACAGATGTGAATCAACATCTTAACATGGACTTCTTTATTGCCTCAGTGGCTAAAGGCTCCAACCCAATACAGCACTAAACCAGAGGATAAAACGACACCAGGTTGAAGAATTGACCTGTTCTGATCTCCACCAGGGTAGCTGTTGGATTTTCCATGTGCCTTTAACAGCCATCGCTGGGGAGGTGTATGATCATCCAGGGGAGTGCTGATTTTCAATAGAATGTCTGCTGGAAAGTGCATGTGCTGGGACATTAGGGCTTGTCTGTGGTGCCCGTGATAGACAAATAATCTACCAACCTGCACTGCCCTGGCTCACACCGGATAAATGCCAAGAGCTTTAGGTTGTGAAGTCCTGCTAACGCCTGTGGAACTGTGCTCCAGTTATCAGGCAGAAGTTAGAAAATTGGAAAATAAGTCCATTCCTGATGGAGATCTGAAGGAGAAGGGATCTAAATGAGCAACAATAGCTGCAGAAAAAGCAGACTTTTCAAACAAGAGAATGATGTGACGAGTTCACAAGGGGAGCTGCTGAAATCGATTGAGAGTTTCAATGCCAGGACTAACTGAGCTCATCATTAAATAGCTGAATAGAAGCTGCAATGGTTTTTAAACAGTGGCAGAAAGCTTAATGGCATTTTCAATTTAAACTGCAACTGAAATTAAATTGACCATCATAAAGAGTAGCAGATACTGACTGTAACAGGTATTAATTGTAATATCTAACTAGGATATATTATTGCATTTTTGCCCCGAGGTGAATTTGGTAATAGTCTAAAATGCAAAGTGGTCCAATAATGTTATATAGAGCAGGATGTCCCCTTCAATGTCACATCTATATGAGCAGTCTGTAGTTCCATTTAAAAAGTATATAGATTGAATGCCTTTATTTAGCAAAAATTTCTTACACTACATATTGATTTTTCTCAATTTCTGATTTTCTATAAAATTATAACATGAAATATAGAGAAAAAGAACCTTAGACATTTTTATTGAAATTATTTTTTTGAAAATTACCTCAATTTTTACCATGAGGATTTACAACCTCAACAAACCTGAATCTGAGAACAGATAAAAATATTTTGTTCACCTGCCGTGAAGTACGTAAATATCAATAGCACCATCTTGTGGCAGAATTTAATTGATCTTTACGCCTGATGACCCAAAGGGTATGATCATGTTATTTTAAGAAACTAATGGTCCTCTATGGCATTGTTCTCCATACATTGAGTGCTTTTAGAACTGCAGCATTATATCACTGAATGCACAAACTATTGTATGTTAAGTAGGGGAATGTTCATGCTATGATAGTCCTTCCCTAATAGCTGTGAAGCGACTATCTTGAAGAAACCTGTCTGCTCTTAAGTTGGAAATGTATTTAATTAAACTTGTCCCTTCAAGGCTACAAAGTTCAACGAGACAAGAGCAAATATCAGTTCTTCCACCTGCTCAGCTAACCCATGTGAAGTATTGCTACAAATAGGAAAATCCTGTGGTCAAATCTTGTGTTGTTCAGAAAGGTTTGCTACCAAAAGGGGAAACAAATCTATTTTGTTTTAAAAAAGCTACTTGTTCATTGGTAGGTTCCTTATTTGTTGCATTGTGATTTATTGCTACATTATGAATAAGTTATTTCAGCCAATCATGTATAAAATGTGACATATATTTTGAATGTGGTGGGTGCACTTGATGAAAGATAACATAGGAGGAAATCTGTAGCATTTGTAGACCTGTGTGCACTCTTTTAAAGAAATGGGTAGCAGTGCCTTTCTTTTTTTTGAGTAATGGTACCAATTCTTGCGTCCCAAAGCTGCACTTCATGAGACAATATGCTTTTAGGTTTTTTCATGTCACTTGTGAGTAAATGTGTGAAAATAATCTGGGTCATGAGTTTCCTTCTGATCTTCCCTCACTCCTTTCCTGTGAGAAACTGCTCGGTCAATGCTTGTATCTTCTCCTGTATAATTCAGTTGAAGTTTTGTATTGGGAACACAACAAGTATCTCAGGCACAATCCTGCTCCTTAACATGCTGTTGCCATGCGTTAATGTTGCAAAGCAGCACAATGTTGTGCAACCGGTTGCATGAGTGATTTTAAAATAGTGCAAAAAGTTAAAGGTAATTTTATTAAATTGGCTCCCAGTGAAAGGCATGCTTGTTGGGAATTTGGGCATTTTCTTTCCACAACTTTAATTTACATGTACACACGATTTCCAGAAATGAATATCAGGCAAAATAGTTTCCACTCCAACATTACCCTTTCACTACCTTAATTCCATTTCAGCTCACCCTTTAGCTCAATGTATTCAGCTGATGTGTGCAATGTTACCAAGAATCCAAGTTTGACAAAACCATGTCCTTTCTTGCTGCTCAGCACTCTTAACGTAAATTTGTTTTTAGTGTTTTAATTTAGAATTTTAATTCTAGATTAAACAGAAGACTATTTTTTTGGATTACTATCCCAGTACCATTCTAAGAGGCATTCACGTCTTGAATATAATCAATGTGCATTAATATCAGGTTCAGCTTTGGGCATCTTAAATTTTTAAGAACCTGATGGATCAAAACATTGGGCCAGCTTGCCTAAACTACCAGAAAGCATAAATGGACTTCCCTTACCCCTGCATCACCACCCTAAACTGCCAATATTTAGCCACAGACTGAAACTCCTCTCCCCTCCATATACCTACACCACTAAAGAGCAGAAACATATACCCTAACTTATTTCATAGTCAGGAATGAGACATAATTCTCTTTTTCTTTCCTCTCTAGACAACAAAGGATGAAATGATTCTCACACACAAAAGGAAACCTGTTTTTGTACTGTTCCTCCAGACGTAGACACCATATGCCCGCTCGGCTGCCAGCTGCCAGAATGACAGGAAATTTGTGGTGGGATATGGAAAACAGGACTGCGCATAGAGAGAGGGACACTTTATCAAATCCAAACTAAACTCAATCTCTGAAATTCTTAATGTTTTATGTTCAGCATTCAAGGCGACTGTGTGTTCTTTGAGCTGGCATACTTAACACTTTGCTTACTGGATTTCATTAGCAAACTTCAAGTTACTTTTAAAAATAAAGATTTCATACCATTCGGAATAAAACTGCAACAATTTGCGTCGGACCATTTCAGTTATTGTGGTCCATGTAATTCCACTTCTACCAATTTGTAATTTAAATTCAATAATAATGCTTAAATGTGACTTCAAATAAGATGTTCATTTGCTTTCCATAAGCAGGGAAGCATGAGGAACCTAGTTTTCAAATGCTTTCATAACACTATTCTTGACTCACTCTAAGTTCATCTGTTCATTCTCACTAAACTAGCTCTGTAACCTCTTAATTGCCTTTTCCCAAAGTGTATAATGATTATGGTACCATCAATCATTAATAACCTCTTCAGTTGTCAAACTCATTTTACATTACCATCAAACCATTCTCATCCATACCGATATTTAAAAGCTTTTAATATGGTCACTTATCGTGTCTATGGCTAGTTTATTGTCTCATCATTTTTTAAGTATTCTGCTTTACAACATATGAATTGAATCTCAATAACTTGCCCATGGTGGGAATATTTATGAAAAAAAGGACATTATTAGTTTCTAAAATGGATGCCAAATTACCTGAGGCACATGCTTAATAGCGTAACCTTTTCCTGTCCTTCCTTCCAGTTGACACTTTCCACTAATTCAAATCATTTAACCTTTGATATAGCAGTCATTTCTTATCATACATTTAATACATTATTTTACAAAAGGGATAAAATCTTTGTTATTTTTTATTGCTCTGCTGTACAGATACTGGTCAGTCTCCCTTCACCTGAAGTGATCTATGAACTATAAGGACATCATAATTCAGTATGCAGTTTAACCGAGTATGCGGCAACCTTTCACCATGTCAGATCTCCAAAGAATATACTCATTATGTTGTCTCAGTTTTTAAATAGAAACCAAAGCTCTGAAAATCAATCAACATGTGGTGTTCAGAAAGAGAGATGTCAGACACTCGATGCTTAAAGCTAAGATAAACTGTGACTCTGTCACGCTTGCATAATTTACTCACCCTTTGGGCTTCCTTGCGCTCGACATTACTCAATAAATTATTTTCCAGCAAGCCAATGCACCCAGCTTTCCATTTTCAACTAACGTATGTGGGATCTGGCTCGGGCAGAATTTTCAAAATGTTATCAGTTGTGTAATGGATTACCTTGCTGGTGATTAAAAACTTGTATAAATTCAATGCAACTAAGCATTTGCAGTAATTTCTCCCAAGACTGCAGGAGAGCAACACATAACCATCCCAGCATTTAGCCAAGTGAATCTGGTGCACATGGAACAGTGGGTAGCTCATAGCCTCCAGGTAACATGTGCATCCCAGGAGGTAGCGGTCATGCTTAATAGTCTGCTCAGTACATAGGTGCCATAGGAACACACATGATATAGAACAGAAATAAGCCATTCAGCCCATCAAGCCTGTTCCACTATTAATTTAGACCAACCCTTTTCTCCATATCTTTTGCTACCCTCACCTATAAATACCTATCACCTATAATGTTTTGTCCACTATTGAATCCTGGCAACAAAAAATAGTCTATGTATCTTTCAGCTGATGTCCCTTTACCCATAGGGAAAATAACAAATGAGATGTTTCTTGCAATCCAAGTCTTTGTGACTTGCTGATGCTTCGGTAGAAGTTTGACAAATAATGCAATAAGAACTTGCGCTTACTTAATGTGGGATTAGCCCATGCTTCTTGTGCACTCAAGAACTGCTTTCTTCCAAATCTAAGAGCACAATTATATGGCCCAAAGGAATTCTCATTTTGCCTACTTTGGTCACTATAAACAAATTAGCAGCCTTCAGAAATATAATTGGAACTAAAAGCCTTGCAATGTAAACTCCAAAAACAAAAAAAAATTAGACTTTGCTACAATAAAAATTCATGTACAAGTAAAAATACAGATAAAGCAATATATGAAACAAAGAAAGGTAAAAACAAATGTTCCGAGTAAAAATTAAACAAAATAATGCTCACTTTTAAGAAGTCAACTCCCTTGTGTCAGGGTAAGCAGAGGTGCTGGCCAGAATCCCAAAAATACAAAAAGGGACCTGCTTAATTGTTTCCTGGAACCTTTAGGAAACAGGCATTGACTATCAATCAGCCTCAAAACACTAGTGTTCTCCCAGACCAGAAAATGAACACTACTGTGAATCTGACGCATTCGCAATTGTCAAATTGATAGGTGGTACAAAATATTGCACAACTTACATACTCATAACAAATACACCCATTTTGAGGCTCGATTGTAGAAGTAGGCATAAAAGTGAAATACTCGGCATTTTTGAAAAGGTCAGAAGGATTACTACTGAGTTAATTCATGTAATCAGAGACTAAAGGGGAGAAATTATTCTGACCCCGAAGAGACGGGGCGCAGAGGTGGTCATGCGATTGGGTCTCAGGTCTCATTTACAGATTTGGAGTGAACTGCAGCCACTGGACGGTTCTCCACGGACAGCTTGGCTCATGGGCAAAATGAATTTCGGACCACTGGCATCAGCCCTCAGGTACACTCAGAGGGTGGCTGGATGTGGAGCTGGGAGGTGGCATTAAAGAGGACTGTGCAGTCGGGGAGAGTATTCCTGTTTTTCCTGTTTCTCCTGGCTCTAAAGAAAGCATTAAAAAAAACATGAATCTAACCCGTAGAAGAATCCCAACACCTGTCCTGCTCTTCAGGTCCTTTAATAGATATTAGCCCCCTCACAAATATGTTAATGGGGTTTAGCGCTATTGGATGCCTATAATATGGTCACTGTGAATTTAGCAGGACGAATGCCTACACAAATTATGCGCAGGCTTTCCCATTACTAAGTTTATATGATTTATGTTTATTTTGTACCTGAATAATGGGCACAACCCATATCAAAATGATATATACATATTAACAGTTGTCACCAGCATTTCATTATGATGCAAAAGCTGGCAGGAAGTGCTTAATATTTTAAAGATAAACAAATGAAAGGCCCTGCTGGGTTTAGAGTTCTGATGCACATCTGAGAATTGAACAAGTGCATCTGGAGGCCTATCAAGACTCTAACATTAGCTATGTCACTCAAGCATTTTAAGCCCATCACCCTGATTTGCATAAATGTTTACAGCAAACCAGCAGCTCTGAAAATCTGTTAAAAAGCCTTTCAGTTTGCAGCCGACGGACAAGTAATTGCTGGAACAGTGATATACTGCCTAGTTCCATCTTCTCAGGTGCCTAAGTACTTCTTTGCTACATGTAGCTTCATGATACTAGCCTCTCATCCCCTTCGTTTCTGACAGGTAGTACTAAACTACATCAAACCATCATGTCCACATTGATGTTTGAAGGCAGGCATAACCTATGTTATTGTTTTAGCCAGTCAGGACCAACCAATTCATGAGAATATAACTCAACCAATCATCACATTCATGATACTTATATATCAGAGAATACCGAATGCTGAATATATATATCTAAAAGCATTGATGGTTGCTTCACAGTGCTATCATCAGTAGGCAAACACAATTAATCAAAGAAGAAATTCTAGAAAAATGATGCAAAGTACATTGATTTAACATGCACAAAAATATAGACTACTTAATCAAATAATTACAAATGTTACAATTCCATGTAATATTTTTCTATGAACATTTGTTGATAGTTATCTCATTTCTGATTGCATGGAATATATTCTTCCTCATATATACCTATTTTAAAGGATAGTTTACTTAAAATTTATCACGTAACCATTATTTTACACGCAAAGCAGGTTAACATTTTGTATCAATTCTCAGCAACAACTTGCTGAGCTCACCTGCAGAGAGGTTGAAGAAGTGAACATGTGAAAGACACAAATGCCCAGTCCAGATCACAAGTGAATACTATTGTCACATCTCTGGCTCATGCTATCATATCGGTGGACATAGAGCCGTGTGCATTAACTCAGAAGTAAGAAGCTGGTGAATTAGGCTAACACTTGAGAAGGCTCGAGGGGCCGAATGGCCTATTCCTGCTCCTTGTTCGTATGTACCCGTGTCAGAGGCAGGTTTGTAACACTTGGTGGCAGCTCCTGAAATAACACTGGTGATGAATGTCATTCAAAATTTAAAAATAGATGGAACAGAAACAGTCACCCCTAAAAATGAAAAGAGGCAGAAATTGATTTAGTGTGATTGGCAGCCAGGGAGAAATCACCAGCATGAGGCTGAAGGGAAAGCAAAGGAGATATTCGACAAAAGCAGCATGAATTCAAATTAGAGCTTGAGCACCTTAAAATGGAAGGAGAATGAATAATATGAAGCCCAACAAGAAAGGGAAACAATGCCATTAGAAGGCTGCGGGAAGGAGAGATTATGCAGAATCAGGGAGAAAGAGCAATCACTCTCTCGACATATCTGACAAATGCACATCAGCAGCAAATAAATGTGTCACAGAACTTAGGGCTCGCCAATTTTTTAAAATAAAAATTAATTCCAACTTTGAAGGAGGGGTACAATATTGATCGATTTATCCACATATTGGAATTGTTACCACAAGAAGGATAAAGAAATGAATGGGCCAGCTGGCATGGGACATCACCCCACAGGAATATAACTGAGATTTTCTGGCGTCAATCCTGTGGACTTCAACATTGCAAAGTGTGTTGTTCTCAGAGTTTAAGATTCAGTGCCTGAATCATAGAGGCAGAAATTTAAGAAACTGTGAGAGGGAATCCAGAGAGAATTTTTCAAAATAGTTGAAGCCGTTTCTTGCTGAGGGACAAGTTCTGGAGATATTTCCAGATTATTTAGGAATCTGGTTACTTGATCAGGGGTACAAACCTCCAGAGCAGTTAGGCATGCACGCTGATCATCCTAAAGGCCTCATGAGCACAAGTCTGCTGTTTTACATTTGGAAGACCAGATGCCTCAGCTTGTCCCACGGAAGACTCATCAGTGAGTCAGCTGTTCAGCACGTCCCAGTTGACTCTGAAGAACCTAGCCAAGAGTCTGAAGGGAATGAGATCAGGTGTTTTAAATCTGGTGAGGCAGACAAGATGTTGGTCTCTCAATCTTACAACACATCAGGAGACCATGTGACAGCCTAAAGTATGAGACTGCTAGTCAAATGGTGACTGTCAGTAGAGATAGTTTAATATTTTATTTTCACCTGATTTTTGTGAATATGATAAAAGGGCTGTACATGGGAGTGTACGTGATGTTCTAGTGAAGGATTAACGTGATGTATAGTGAAATGTTGCCCACATTTATAATAACCAGAAAAATACCCATGGCCAGAGTTTGTTAAGAGTATTTGCCCCCACAGGGACCCAGGAAGAACTGTAGTTTTGCTGTCATAACAAGAAGCACATGGTCTTTGCAAGTAAGACAAAGGATACAGAACTGGACAGATCTGCCCAGAAGGAGAGTAGATGCTACATTTCAGCATTTTTTTGATTACTTGCCAACTGAAAGAATTTATAAAAATAGTTCCAAAAATGTATTTTAAAGTATTGCACAAAAGTGATAAAAGAGGTATGTGTGATAGGTAGTTAATAAGTTAACGAGCTGCTTCCTCATAAACCGGAAATAATGAAGCATTCTGTGAGCTTGTTTAGGTAATTGATAACCACCTCACATTCCCTGTATTCATAAGTCTTTGTTCCCTTTTAATGGCTGCGAATAGCAAGAAATGCAAGACAAAGGCAGGAATACAAACACAAGTAGGCTTTTAAAACAGTGCAATGCACAGTCAGGGTTTATGAAACTGAAAGCTATAAAGCAGTGACGCCTGGGGAAAAAGCTAAAAGGAAGGATGCATTGCTAGTGAAGTTAGAAATAAGCATGTTTAAGGCATTACCATTGTTTAATCTGCATGTGTGACCCCGAACTTCCAGGCACCTGTCATATTAAATACCCGCCACTCTCCTGCTCTGACCGCTCTATCCTGGGCCTCCTATACTATTCTAATCTAGGCTCAAGGAACAACACTTCATCATTTCAACTCTTTACAGGCTTCTGCATTCAATATTGGGTTCAACAATTTCATCGCAACCTTTGTCCACACTTTTTTTTCAGATAGCAGTTATTGGTGATGATTCTACTTTCCTATCTACACCTCCTCCAGATTGATTTTTTGTTTCTTTACTTGTATCATTACCATCACCTTTTGTACCATCATCTCTTTGGTCATTTAATCACCCCTGCCTTTCATCCTATCACAGACCTTCTCATATGTCCTCCACCACACCCGCCCTCAACACCCCACAACATTTCCTGCCTCTGTTCTTGCTTCAAACCTTTTTCCAGTTCTGATGTATGGACCTGAAACATTAATTCTGTTTCTCTCTCCACAGCTGTTGCCTGACCTGCTGGGTATTTCCAATATTTTCTGTTGATGACCCTTATTCGTGGAAGTATTTCATGTTCGTTATTTTTTGTATTATTACTTGAAAACCAGCTGCAACAATTGAAGCTGATGTATTTGATCATAACTGTTGTTCTGTATGTTTACTCACTGTGAAATAAAGCAGGTTAAGAATGAATGTCAAGTCTTGTCTCACCAAGGGTTTGTTGGATCCACCTTCGGAAAGATTAAAAAAGCAAAGGTGTGAAGAAGTGCAAATGGCCCATCCAAGGGGATGATATTGGGCAGAATTTTCCATTCTAGCGACTAAATCCAATGGCAGGCGGGAAAGTCAGACTGATTCCCACTGGGCAGTTGCGGGGTAGGGGTGAGCACGCGCGATCTTCCACCTTTCAGCTAATTAAATATGCATCAATGAGGAGCTCGGCAAATCTCGTGGTGGGATGGGCAGGAAGTCACTCGCCCCGCACTTACCTCATGGGGTGAACGGGGCTGCTGCCATTTTTAAAGGGCACCCGTTCACACACTCTCCCATTGCAGGCCAGCAACTCTGCACCGCTCTCCCAGAGTCCCTAATGCGGCCGCAGCTCATACTGGAAAAGCTCGCAGGTGTGAGCAACCACAACTTGGGAAATACAAGTGCACCTCTGGCATTGCCTTTCACTCATCTCTAGATAAAGGCACAGCCTGCAATACAGTCATGGTCGGGCCAATGCTCACCCTTGAGGTGATCCATGTTCGCCAGCCTCTTGACCTTATAGAGGCCGTGGTGCCTCTTGCTGCTTAGCCCCTTACTCCTCATGATTCTGTGTCCACTGGCAACAAGCCTTCTGTCTCCTCAACTGGATGAGAGCCATTACCAAGGCACAGTTGCCTACAGCCTGCATCATCGACTCCTCAGTGGATATGTGAGCAAATTGAAGTGATACCTGAAGTGAGCATGTCCTTTACAGGTTTCCCTCCATCTCAAAGCCAGCAGGCAAGTGCTAAGCCTTTCATCTGCCCTCCATCTAGAAGTGACATCCCCAACCCCACCCCTTCTAGGTAAAGGACACCCTGGAGGACCAGGAATGGATGTTCCTCCTGTTCGTGTATGAATCTGTATGGGGACATTGTTCCTTAACCAGAGTGATGAGACCCATGTGCAGCAAGCCTCAAACGAACACTTTTCTGCTTGTCTTCACCACCCTCGCAACTCTATTGAGACACTATTGCCTCGGCAAGAAAGAAACAATAACCTCATGATCCCTTGTCAGCCATGACCTATTACGACTGGGATGGAATGAGTGTGCAGTTGATCTAGCCCCACTACCCCGCAGGCTGTAACATTAGTTGAAAAGTTTAATTTACTCACCGGCCAGGATTTCCTGGTCAGCGAGCGGGGGGCGGGGCCAGCTTGCCGATGCGTAAAATGACGCAGGATGACTTTGGGCTTTGGGCTTTCCCAACATCACCCCGCCCCATTTCAACTTTCAGGTCAACGGGAGCTCAGCAGAATTAGCTGTCACCCGCCGACCTGTCAATGGCCAATTGAGGCCATTGACAAACTCATTAAAGTAATCAGTGGATCTGCACCTCCATCCTTAAGTTGGCGGGCAGGCTGGGAACCCTGGCGGGCATCAGAGAAAGCATGAAACCTCATCCATGGGCGGGATGAGGTTTCATGTAGGTTTTAAAAAATGTCTTTGAAAGTGATGGACATGCCCCAGCTCATGTGACAGTCACATGAGGGGACATGTCAGGGAGATTTTTTTTTCTATTTTAAAGATTTTTAGTGAGGAGCTGATCTCCCTGAGGCAGCATTTAGCCTCAGGGAGATGAGTGCGCTCTTCCTTGCGAAAGAGTGCACTCCCGGCTGAGGGAATCCCACCCCCTTCCTGGCGGATGTCACGCTGGGCGGGACTTAATTGGCCGGCCCATGTAAAATGGCGGTGTGCTCCCAACCGGGGGTGCCGATCGGAGGTGCGCCTAAACTTCTCCCCCAACGGGGGGAAATTTCTGCCCACCAACATGGCCAATTGTTTACCTTCACTACTGGTGCCCAGAACAAAACAGACTTAACCAGGCTTCTTTCAATAAACTTATTAGTTTATTATTAAACCAGTCTTGTCAAATAGAAAGGCAAAGCTTATCAACATCCAGTATGGAATATGGAATTATACTAATTACTCTTGCGAGATACCCTAAGTCTCACACACACACACAAAAAGCAAGGAAAATAAAAAGAAATAGAGGAATTTGGCTAATGGTTAAAAGTCAATGGTTCATAGGCAAAGGATAGACAGTGGAGATCTTGAAATGGCGTCCAGGCTATAGGGTTGTTCTCTCAACACTGATCCATGAAACTATCAATGACTCTGACACTGCTTTGCAGGTGAACTCAGGGAATACTCTAGGGTACTCTATTCCAGCACATAGAGCATCTCAGGAACAGCTTATATTCACTTCCAGCTGTGGACTAGCTCTGGACTGCAAAAACGCTGCTGTCTTCCTTCTCAAGCAGTTGGTCCTTCTGTTCTCAAAGCAAAACCAAAATCCATTTCTAAAACACCGTCTTCCAGGCATGTTCTTTTTCAGAGCCACAAAACCCATGTGACCCCCTTTGTACACAGTTCACCTGGGTCAAGAGGTTGACAGTTTTTTTTCCAACTGCTTAATTACCCTTTCTTTTTCCAGGAATAGCAATCAGATTCCTGCATTAACTTTTTATGGGACATTGTTTTTTAAAACACAAATTCTTCCAGAGTGTCCCACGTAGTTTATGAAGAACCATTTTCTATGATTAAACTGTTCATGATAGACCATTCACCCAGTAGGATGGATGTTTAGAGTCCCAAGCTGACTGCCCCCCCACCAGCCGTGTCTCTTGGAGGAATTCTGCCTCCCTCCATCTCTGCTCCTGACAGCAGCAGATGGCAAATGGCATGGAATGAACGACAGCTCCACAGCTTGCTAGGATCTCAATGTTATAAGACCCATGAGTTGGGAACAAACCTGCAAAGTGAGCGTCACCATAGAGAGGAGAACACAACTGAGCATGTCGACATCCAGCTGCCTCAATTATTTTAGTCAGCCATTTGTGCTGACCTTGAATCCCTCCCACCCAAAAAGACCCTCCTTCCACCTTGAGGGATCTCACTGACTGACTAACTGAGTGGTCAATGTCAGTTTGGAAGAATGATGCTCATCACCTTTCAAACTCACTCCACCACCTTCTACCCTTTCTCTGTCAACCACCAACTTACCCCCATCACCATAGGCCCACTCAATATTACCATTCCTCTCCCTTCTGTCATGCTTGAACCTTCCCCAGTTACCCTGGACCCTATCACCATCCACCTCCACATGCCTTTCCTCCCTTCAGAGCCAACGCCTGTTACAGTAACCCTGTGACCACACTGCCCCTGCCCCTCCCATTATCCAAGCCACCTCTCTTGTACCCTTCCATGACCTTTCCAATGAGACCTTCACCTACCCTAGTCTCACTCTGGACCTGCCATGCAACCGCATCCCACTCCCCCTTCTGACTGTGATTGTTTCTTCCCATCACCAGTACCCGGTGTTCTTACCCCAGGACCCCACCATCAACTCCACTAACCCCACCCTCTAAGACACTCCGCCCTTGTTCCCCAGACCCCCACCTTCCCCTATAAGCCTGCCTCCCCTTTGTCCAAGTTTCACTCCTCCCTTCCACCCTCCAGCTCCTCAACACTATCCCGCAGCCCCTTCCTGCCTTCATCTGCCTCCCTTGTCTAGCTTTTCCAACCATACTCGAGTGAAGTTATGCGAGGTCCCCAAGAAGGAGAAAGCAACATTTTCCTTGGCTTTGAGGTCTGCAGAAGTGAAACTCACCAGGTACATGCCACTTAAATACAGTCAGAAAACTGATCGTCCTAAATTCTCACTGGCGGGGAACGTAATTTGGAGGGCAAGGTGACCTTTCAATGAGCATGCATGAAATGTAAATGCATGCAAATGGCATTCCCAACATTATTTGTCGGGAAGCTGGACTCGCCTTTAACCTGCCTTGAAAGTTGGGAGGACCAATTTCCAACAGTTTATCCTGCCTTCAGGAAACAATTTTTTTGCCTCCTATCAAATTAAGTGCTCCCGCCTACCATGATTCCCGCTGCCGGCAGGAGCAGAAAATTCCATTGTTAAGTTCCTGGATTACTATATAACACAAGGAGGTATGGGGCACTGTGAGTGAGCCCCTGTAGAGTAAGACAGTTAAGGGAGTGACTAGCACCACTGAATCTGAGAAGGTATCAATGATCGACTCAAGTTTGTAAAACAAGTCCACCATGTTGAATATTGTCTTCACTAGAATAAAAACATGAAATGATGGAAACACTCAACAAGTCAAGCAGCATCTGTGGAGAGAGAAACAAGAATTAACCTTTCAGACTGATGACCTTTTGTGCCAAACAATCATAGAAACATTAATTCTGTTTCTTTCTCCACAGAAAGTGCCTCTCTGAGCATTTCCAGCATTCACAGTATTTTGCTGTTGTCTTCACAATTGTCTTGTCAAGAGGCTATTAGATTTACACATTAATTCAACTGAATCTGATGCCCAATTTAGAAACTGTCTTTCGTAATTCCATGCTGAATTGACTCAGACCCATCAAACAGCCTATTCTAAAGGCCAGATAAATCTAGCAGCAAACATGCATCAGGCTCCATGTCCAAACCCCATTCCAAAGAAAATGGCTGCCATTAGATTTGACGATCCTGGCATCCTGTGTTAATTTGCTCTTTATACATAGTACATTCTCTCCATCGGTCATAAAATCCTTAGTAGGAGCAGGGATGGGCCTTTTCAGCCCTGAAACTACTCCACCATTCAATAAGATTATTGGCTAATCAGATCATGGCCTTAGCTCCACTTTATTTCCTGGCCCCCATAAACATGGACTCCCTCGTAGATCAAAAATCTGTGTAACTCAGCCTTAAATATATTTAATGACCCAGCCTCCACTGCTCTCTGGGGTAGAGAATTCTAAGGATTAACAACCCTTTAAGAGAAGAAATTCCTCCACATCTCTGTCTTAAATGGGAAATCCTTATGGCCAGTGTACATGGGCCATAGGGAGCAATTCCATAGTGGTTGTGTGAGCATGATAGTAATATGTAATGCTTTTTACTTATCATTTGTAAGACTTCAACCAGCTGCTGTGCAATAGCCAAGGTTTATATAGGAAAAATATTGCATCAGGTGGTAAACAAATTATGAAAAGACAGCAAGTGGTTGGAGAACAACAATGGAAATTTTCTCCACAAGGCCCCATTGTTCAGTCCACCGTGCATTGTTGCAGTCTGATATCCAAACAGTAGAAAGGGGAAATTAAGGCTGATACAATTGCTTACGTCCCACTGTTTCTCGTGGGATAACAGCAACCCCAATTTTAATTCTGTGCAAGTGGGCAAGTCTTTAATGAGGTACAAGTTCACCCAAAGTCTCTATGATTCACTTACTGAAATATTGAGTGGAACCTTTTGCTCTGGAGTGTAAGTTGGAAGGGGGGAGTGGTGAGACTGATTTCTGGTCGAAGATGGGATGGCTAGCCACACAAGACTTCGTGCTGGTCAGCTCATTAGATATGCATGCATGAAGAGCACAGTGAATCTTGTGGCTGGGGTGGGCAGGAAGTTGATGCCCTCACCGCTTCCTCCTCAGCTGAACCATAGCCAGTAGAATGGCAGGGTTGTCTGGAGCTGATAGCATAATTGATTAGGTGATCTGTGAACAAATTGCTGTGATCCACCTAGTCAGCATATTCATTGAAGCTGTCCCTCCAGCCCTGAGCAATTCAGCCAATGGGAAGCCCTATACCTGGCATGGGTCTACCCCTGGCCTCCCCTAGCCCTATCATGGTGCAGCCCATCCTGGAGGGCCACAACTTAGTTCTCCTGTCATTCACACATCCATGTGCATGAAGATGCAGCATTGACTGGAGTAATAAAAGCCATGTATGTGCACCCTCCTTCAAATACTATTGGATTTCCATCCATCACCCTCGAGTCACATTTAAGAGACCTTTGCCTTACCATCATAGATGTACCATCCGCCCCATCATCAGCCACGACCATCTACCTGGGACCCTTGAAGTTCTAAACCAGCACATTGCTTTCATTTGCCCCCGTCCCCCACCCCAGGCCTTGGGAAGCTATAATCCTGCCTCCCTCTCTCCATCCATCGATCCCTCCCTCTATTCCCCCGTCCCCTACCCCCACACCTCCTCTCCTACAGCTTTGGTCAACTTGACTTGCTCTTCAGCTCAGACTTTACTGCAGCTCCCGACCTTGCTGGGATCTCAATGTTTTGAGACCCATGAGTCAGGGAGCAAACCTGCTGTCATGTGGGCTTCACCATAGAGAGGAGAACATACCTGAGCATGGTTCTCATCCACTTGGCTCATGATTATTAGGGGCCCTTTAGTCTGCCAATTGTGCTGACCTATAACTCCACCGCCACTGAAGACCTTCCTCCCAATTTGAGGATTTATACATATCGGGCAACCGTGTTATGAGGAAGAGTCTTGAGAAAATGGTGCAGTGATTTCCCAGACATGCTCCAACACCCTATACCCTCACCATGACACCCACCAACCTCCCTCCGTCACCCATATAACCATTCCTCCCCTGTTATCCTTGAATCTCGCCCTTTACCCCTGAGCCTATAACCATCACCCTCCACATGCCTTTTCTTCCCTCTGAGTCTACACCCATTACTGTCCCCATGCCCACTCTGACCCTAACCCCTCCCATTATCCACGCCACTTGTTTTGTCCATTTCCATTACCCCCACCTAACCGTGAGACCATCCACTACCCGACTATGACCCTGGACCTGACAGCCATGTGCTTCACACTACCTCCTCTCAATATAACTGTTCTCTCCACTACCCAGTACCCTCAGTTCAATTTCCAGGACTCCACCATAAGCAGCACTGACTCCATTCTTTAGGATAATGGCCCTCCCACTCTCCCTGTCTGAAAATCCATGCCCCCCAAACACCCCCAATTATTCACAGGATCCCCACACTCAACATGCAAGGCTCTTCCCTCCTTTCCACATCCCTGCACCCTTGTCTTCCCTCCTAGGCCCTGGCCCTGCACTATACTCCCTCCTTCCCTGGCCCCGTCCCTGCCCCGGACACCCTCCCTCCCTCAGCCAGACTCTCTGCCCCTTTGACTGCCACCACCCAATCATCACCTTGAACAATGCTCCCCAAAGAGGAAAAAAAGCGTCTATTCACTCCAACTCCAGCAAGTTGACTAATCACCTGCTGTGCTTATGTGCAGGCGTAAACTTGAAGGTATGCATTGCTCACTCGCTGATGACTTAATTGGGAAGAGGAACTTCATTCTGGCAGGCTGGCCTTTTAATGAGTATGCATGATATTCAGGTGCATGCAAATGACCTTTCCGATGCTGGCCATTGGGAAGCTCAATATGGCTTCAAAATTCCCTGAACTGAATTGAGAAAGTTCATCCTATCGTCAGGAAGCTGATTTTTGGCCTCCAGCTCAATTAAGGCCCTCCACCCACCTTGCATCCCACTCTCAGGAGCAGCACAAGATTCCATCAACTGTGTCGAGTATTTCTCAAACCCAAATAACAAGAGTGAGTGTGATCTGGCAAAAGTCGTGTTTCATTCCAATTCATTAGCTCTTAAGAAATGTTTCACATGAACTATTTGGAAAGAGATCAGCATCAGATAAGTCAATTACTTTTTGAAGTCATTGCTGCAAAGTATTATGAGCATGATATTTAGGGGGAGGCAATGGCTTAGTGGTATTGCTGCTAGACTAGAAACGTAGGGTTATACTCTGGGGACCTGGGTTCGAATCCCACCATGGCAGATGGTTGGAATTTAAATTTAATAAAATATCTGGAATTAAAAATGCAATGATTGTTGTAAAAAAACCATCTGGTTCCCTAAAGGGAAGGAAATCTGCCATCCTTACCTGGTCTGGCCTACATGTGACTCCAGACCCACAGCAATGTGGTTGACTCTGAAATAGCCTAGCAAGCCAGTCAGTTGTTACAGACACAAAAACGGAGTGAAATTGGATGGACCCAACTGTCATTGAACTAGGCACTGGAAACGACAATGGCAATCGCAGCCCTGTTGACCCTGCAAAGTCCTCCTTACTAACATCTGGGGGCCAAAATTGGGAGAGCTGTCTCACAAACTATTCAAGCAACACCCTGACATAGCCATGCTCATGGAATCATATCTTACAGATAATCTCCCAGACTCCACCATCCCTGGATATGTCCTGTCCTGTCCCATGGGCAGGGCAGAGGTGGCAGCACAGTGGTATACAGTTGGGAGGGAGTTGCTCTCAGAGTCCTCAACATCAACTCCAGACCTCATGGCATCAGGTCAAACATGGGGGAGGAAACCTCCTGCTGATTACCAAGTACCACCCTCCCTTAGCTGATGAATCAGTGCTTCTCCATGTTGAATATCACTTGGAGGAAGCACTGCGGGTGGCAAGGGTACAGAATGTTCTCTGGGTGGGGAACTTCAAGTGGTCCATCACCAAGTGTGGCTTGGTAGCACCACTGCTGGCTGAGTCCTAAAGGACATAGCTCCTAAACTGGGTCTGTGGCAGGTGGTGAGGGAACCAACAAGAGGGAAAAACATACTTGATTTCATCCTCACCAGCCTACCTGCTGCAGATGCATCTGTCGATGACAGTATCGATAGGAGTGACCACCGCACAGTCATTGTAGAGACAAAGTCTGCCTTCACATTGAGGATATCTTCCATCATGTTGGTGGCACTACCACCATGCTAAATGGGATATATTTCGAACAGATCTAGCAACTCAAGACTGGGCATCCATGAGGCGCTGTGGGTCGTCAGCAGCAGCAGAAATGTACTCGAACACAATCTGTAACCTCATGGCTCAGCATAGCCCCGACTCTACCATTACCATCAATCCAGGGGATCAACCCTGGTTCAGTGAAGAGTGCAGGAGGGCATGCCAGGAGCAGCACCAGGCATGCCTAAAAATGAGGTGTCAACCTGGTGAACCTATAAAACAAGACTACTTACATGCCAAGCAGCATAATTAGCGAGTGATAGAAAGAGCAAAGTGATCCCACAACCAACGGATCAGATCTAAGCTCTGCAGTCCTGCCACATCCAAGTCATGAATGATAGTGGACAATTAAACAACTCACTGGAGGAGTTGGCTCCACAAATATCCCCATCCTCAATGATGGAGGAGCCCAGCACAGCAGTGCACAAGATAAGGCTGAAGCATTCGCATGAGTCTTCAGCCAGAAGTGCCGAGTGGATGATCCATCCTGGCCTCCTCTGGAGGTCCCCAGCATCACAGATGCCAGTCTTCAGCCAATTCAATTCACTCCACATGGTATCAATAAATGGCTGAAGGCACTGGATAATGCAAAGGCTATGGGCCCTGACAACATTCCAGCAATAGTACTGAAGACTTGTGCTCCAGAACTTGCCACTCCCCTAGCCAAGCTGTTCAGTACAGCTACAACACTGCATCTACCCGGCTATGTGGAAAATTTCCCAGGTTTATCCTGTACACAAAAAGCAGGACAAATCCAACCTGGTCAATTACCATCATCAGTAAAGTAATGGAAGAGGTCACCAACAGTGCTATCAAGTGTCACTTGCTCAGCAATAATCTGCTCACTGATGCTCAGTTTGGGTTCCACCAGGGCCACTCAGCTCCTGACTCCTTACAGCCTTGGTTCAAACATGGACAAAAGAACTGAACTCCCAAGGTGAGGTGAGAATGAATGCCCTTGACATCAAGGCAACATTTGACCGAGTGTGACATCAAGGAGCCCCAGCAAAACTGGAGTCATTGGGAATCAGGCGGAAAACTCTCCACAGGTTGAAGTCATACCTAGCACAAAGGAAGATGGTTGTGGTTGTTGGAGGTCAGTCATCTCAGCTCCAAGACATCACTGTAGGAGTTCCTCAGGGTAGTGCCCTCAGCCTAACCATCTTTAGCTGCTTCATCAATGATCTTCCTTCCATTATAAGGTCACAAGTGGGGATGTTCGTTGATGATTGCATAATGCTCAGCACCAATCATGACTCCAGAGATACTGAGGCAGTCCGTGTCCAAATGCAGCAAGACCTGGACAATATCCAGGCTTGGACTGACAAGTGGTAAATAACATTCACGCCACACAAGTGCCAGGCAATGATACCTCCAACAAGAGAGAATCTAACCATTGCTCCTTGATGTTCAATGGCATTACCATCACTGAATCCCCCACTATCAACATCCTGGGGGTTACCATTGACCAGAAACTGAACTGGACTAGCCATATAAATACTGTGGCTACAAAACCAGGTCAGAGGCTAGGAACTGTGCGATGGGTAACTCACATCCTGACTCCCCAAAGCCTGTCCACCATCTGCAAGACACAAGCCAGGAGTGAGATGGAATACTCTCCACTTGCCTGGATGAGTGCAGCTCCTACAACACTCAGGAAGCTGGACACCAAGCATGACAAAGCAGCCCGCTTAATTGGCACCACATCCACAAACATTAACTCCCTCCACCACCGATGCACAGTAGCAGCAGTGTGTAAAATCTACAAGATGCACTGCAGGAACTCACCAAGGTACCCTAGACAGCACATTCCAAACCCACGGCCACTACCACCTAGAAGGACAAGGGCAGCAGATAGATGGGAACACCACCACCTGGAAGTTCCCCTCCAGGTCACTCACAATGCTGACTTGGAAATATATTGCCATTCCTTCACTGTCGCTGGGTGAAAATCCTGGTACTCCATTCCTAACAGCACTGTGTGTGTACCTACACCACATGGACTGCAGCGATTCAAGAAGGCAGCTCATTAGCACCTTCTCAAGGGCAACTAGGGATGGACAATAAGTGCTGACCCAGCCAGCGAAGCCCACATCCTGTGAATGAATAATATTTTAAAAAATGATAATGATATTGTCCATTTGAATGGGAACTTCAGACAGTTCTAACTGACAGGCACGAAAGGAAATAGCTCCTGTGATATTTTTATCTTAATAAAAAATCACAATCATTGCGGCTATCACATAAAAAGGGAAATAAGATTTATTAGAATGTATTAGGTCTTCAAAGAAAGTTTACATTAAGTGCGCAGAGACAATAAAAAACATGATTTTTAGATTTAGAGGTCTCATTGATAACCTCGAAGAAAGAGTCATCGAGAGTCCGTACAATCTCTGTGGTGAGACTTTTAAGTCTCTCATACAATCCATTGCAATGTTGTTCAATGGGGATTCCGAGCTAGGGTGACGTCATCAAGCTGTTCAATGTTAAAACCTTTTCACAGAAAGTCAATTGGGAAATGAAAACCACTAAAACCAATTTTTAAAGAAACTTTAAAAAGAGTGAAACAAAGATTGGGGTGACACATGAGCTTAGATAGATGCTGAAATATCATGAACAAGGTATTTTAAAAATCTAGTTTGAAATAACCCAGTAATTCATCATAATGGAGACATTTAACAACATTCCACATATTTTTTTCAGGGCCAGATTGGTTAATCAACAGTTATTATTCAGATCGCTGTTCACTAAACAGGGCTTAACTTTTTAAGGGGTCTCTAACAAGTGACCTTAGGGAAGAAAAGGGGAAGTCCTCGCCAGATCAATTGATTTAGCCAATTATTGGCTTGATGGTTTTGTGGGGGTGCTGGTGGTGAGGAAATGACCATGTAGCCTGGCGTGGAATGTGAATGACAGACTGCAACTTCAGGATTTGTGAATTTACACTAAATCCTGCAGTCAGATTCAGGGGAATATTGATGGTGAAAGCTGACAATTCGTCAAAATCCCCAAAAATTCCAGGTAACATATCACTGTATCGTGAAATCACCATAGATGCAATTCAGGAGCAAAAGAAAGCTGAGAAATAGTTTAGTAAGGATCCTCTCAAGTTCAACCTTATGCTTGTTCAAGATGAATACTTTGAAATTCCTCCCAGCCATTATGCTTTGCAACACCTGTCCAGCAGGTGGAGCTAACCCTTCATCTCCATTAATGTTTTTGAACTATAACACCCTTCAACAATTGCCAACTATGATTTATCTTCTTGATAATACTGTAGGGATTAATTTGAGAGCAGTTTCAAAGAGCCAGCACAGGCACGACTGGCCAAATGGTTTCCCGCTGCACTGCATCATTTTTATGATTTCCATAGATGAAAAAATATGTCAAATTAATTTTGAGCCCTCTTCGTAGTTGATGAAAGATTTAAAGATTTTTTTTCCTTAACTATTCTAAAGCAGTAATTCAGATTTGAAGAGGTAGCCAAACAATGATGCGCTATCATTAGCTTAATCGTCATTTTTTTCTGCCAATTCTGTCTTTCTTCAGTAACAGTGAGTATGTGATGAGTGTGTACGTATGTATCAGAGCAGAGCAGGTGTACACAGAGGCCAGAGAACAAAAGAAGGAAAAGAATCTACCAAGTTCTAACACATCCAAGACATTCCAGTGTTGGGTCGTGTAATGGGAGGATACCAATTAACCATTTAAGTACCTGGCCTTTGCAGTTTTTCCCAGCAAATGCAAACCACCAAGTAAATGATACTCCGTCAGTTTTTAATCTTGAGCTTTTCATTTTGCTAAACCATGGAACATGTTTTAACAAGGGATATGCATTGAAAATGTTTGGAAGTGTTTTTTGATATCAGTCCCAAGTACAGAACCTAGTATCAGGCAGTGGGATACATACGTGTCTGTAATGTCTGCCAGTCTACACAAAAATCAAAATAGAAAAAAATCCCCAGTATTAGCTATTCTATTAGAAAAAATGTACGAGTCAATAATTTATTTAGGAGAGGCAAAAATACCTAGGATTTGACAAATAGCAATAAATTAATGTGTGTTTCACAGAAAATTCCTAACCAAGGAATTACATTTTTAACAGGATGAATATATCTTTGTAGTTTTGTGGGAACAGGCCAAATTATTATTAGCTAAACCTTAAGGAAAAGGAAGTTATTTGAGGGACAGAATTCTGCAAAGGTTACACTGCAAAGGCTTAACAATAGCCTGGATGTAACTGTTGGCAATGCAAAGTACTTAATATTTAATGGGGATGAATTTTGGGTATAAAACAGATTGTCAGTTGACTATGCATCCATTTCACCCCTCCTGATATGGAGTCATTTCACCCCCAATGAGTTTGTGAAATTATCTTCTATTAACCATTTTAATGCAGACACTCACAGGCTTATTTTAAGGGAGCATTCCATGCACTAAAATACAATGCCATAAAGTCTCCACACACATGGTTTGGAAAACATGGTCTTATGTTTGTAATTTTGAAGTTTACGATTTTAACTACCATTGATTTCTCTTTCAAGAACAGAAATCCTTTGACTTGGTTTCCGGCCCCCACTCCCTCCGCCCACTCCTGCTTGCCTTTTATAGTCTTGTGTGATTGACCATCATATTAAAGAAGCTGATGACATATGAGTTTCATTTCCACAAGGCCGAACGACTCAATGAAACAGGCCAAGAAGGAAAATTGTTTTTTGTGAAAGTTACACAACTATCTGGTGAAAATAAATGGAGGAAAAGATGAAAGGATTTCACTTCAAAGAAATTGGCAATTGAAAAGACAAGCGAAATTCAATCTGTTCACTCATGCTTAATGAGAATTGTCTGTGTCGAAGGGATTGTGTGCTCTAAAGGCATGTTAATATTGGAAACGGTTGACAAACCTTCTCAACAGGAGGTTAAGTGCAATGGAGCTCACCTTATTGAGACACTGGGCCGTAATTTCCGTGCTCCCCGACACTGGGGAATCCCCTTCTGAGGTTCAAAGGTAAGGTTTGCATGGCAATTGCCCAGAGGCGTAAACTTCTCCTGGGCAATTGCACTGCACTGGGAATCATCCGGAAATGTAATTTAAATTGTAAACTTTGAATGGTTCTGACTGGGTTATACCAAAAGTTGCCCAGAAAAAGCTAGAAGGATTAAAAGCACTTCTAACTTCTAGGTAACTACTGTACAGACACAGACCAAGCACCCCACCACTGTCCCCTCCTGGCAGTACACCCCCAAACCTCCAAGTGTCACCTCCCACACCCTGACTACACCCCCCCACCCCCACGGGGACTCTTCCTCACACCAAACCCGCCCCCCCATCCCCCACCAACCAGACCTCACCTGATGCCTTAGCCCCGCCTCCAAGGCCCAATACCCCAGGCCTGACCCAACCTGCCCCTGGAGGTCCGACCCTCCCACCTTCCAAACCCCTTCGAACGCCCAGATGGTGGCATAGTAGTGCTGCCTCTGGACTAGCATTATGGAGACCTGGTGAAATTTGAATCCAATAAAAATATAGAATTAAAAACCTGGTGATGACCATGGAACCATTGCCAATTGTTATAAAAACCCATCTGGCTCACTAATGTCCTTTAGGAAAGGAAATATGCCATCCTGACCTGGTCTGGCTTACATGTGACTCCAGACCCACAACAATGTGGTTGACTCTTAAAATGCCCTCTGGACAAGGGCAATAAATGCTGACCTGTTCCAGTCCAAGAATAAAAAAATAAATTGTATGGCATTGGGTCCTCTCTTCCTTACAAACACCAATTCAAACTTGGGTCAAATGATCATTCATCCAAAGGTTTGATTAAAGCATTTTACCTAACCGTCAATAAACTGGAGTGTGAAGCAAAGGGAAAGGATGCTGTTTGATTTATATAAATATAAAGGTGCCAATAAGTCATGACAAACCATAAAACAATATACTGAGAGTAAAGATCTACATGGCACATTACCAATGCTATGTTCACTAGCTGTGATGATCCGTGATCTTTCACCTCTGTATAATTGCTGTCCATTGTACTGTAACTGTGATAAATAATAAAAATGAACTTCGTCAAGTGTGGCTCATACACCAAGAAGTGACATAAAGCAGATGGGCTGCATAATCTACTTTGACAAATTTTCATTTGAACTGCCATTTTTTAAATACAAATTGGGATCAATATAGTGAACTTTCGCAGCACCACAAAACACAAAATTAATTTTAGAGTCATTTAAGCACAGAACGCCTTTCATTAAATCAT
Source organism: Carcharodon carcharias (assembly GCF_017639515.1). NCBI lineage: Eukaryota > Metazoa > Chordata > Chondrichthyes > Lamniformes > Lamnidae > Carcharodon > Carcharodon carcharias. The sequence goes on from NC_054475.1 coordinate 25,332,340, forward strand.
TAATCATATAGATTAGAAATCAATAAAAGACAAAAGAATTAGTGAAAAAACAGCCTATCAAAACTGAGCAATCATATTCTGTAGCAATTCATGTGTACTCAAGTCTTAAACAAATCTATAGCAGGGTTTCCAAGTGAAATAATTTCAAGCTCACTAACTGCAAACTCTATAATGAAAGGTCTTATCTGGAAAGCTCTATCAGTAAAACTTGTCAGAGAATCTATGTGAAACTTTATTGTAGAGTAATACAGTATAGGCTACAATTGATTAGAGGATGGACTATTAATACACTGCAACTATAGATTTAATCTAGGCGAGAACTGAATGGTGACAAAGTGTAAAATGGCCTGGTTGTTGAAGCAATTGTCATATATCCTGAGGCTGATAGAGCTCTTTTTCTAGGAGCTACAATTCCATGGGCAGAATTTTACGCGTCAGCGAGCAGGGGCGGGGCCACCCGCCCATGTAAAATTGCGCTGCGCCTCCAATCGGGGGGCACTGATTGGAAACACATCCGTATGCACCCGCCCATCAACATCCCCCCCACCACCGACGGGGGGAAAATTCAACCCCAAGTGTTTTTGAAGTAAAAGTAAAGAAATTAATAAAAGGACAGTCAAATTACATGAGTGGTAATAAATTTAAAAGGACAAAATTATTGTGGAAAAAGCAGAAGCCTATTTCAAGTGCAAACTGTATGCCGTATCTTGCTAATTTGTATAAACCAAGGATATGATAGTGTAATGCTTGTGTTACTCAGCAAGCAACCTAAGGATACAAGTTCAAATCCCACCACCACCATCCCCCCCACCCCACTGAAATCAGTTTAAAAATAAATAGGTGTCAATAAAAGTGATCATGCATTCATAGGATTTCTTTTTGGGAAGGAAACTTGATTACCTGAACTGGTGGGGCCTACATACAAATCCAGTCCCACACTAATGCAATTGACTCTGATATGATCAAGCCACTCAATTTTATAAAGAATAGTAGTTCAATAAGGCAGCCATCACCACCTTCTTAGGACGACTAGTTACACAATAATTGCAGGTCTTGGAAATAACAGTTCCAAAATTTATTTCGAAATACTAATCTAAACTGGAAAAAATTTCACTTTCCAAAAAACCCTGAGTAGTCTTGTCTTCCACCTATTTATAAATAATACGGATTTGGTTTGTTATCTATCTCGAAATGTTGATGTCTTGAAGAACATTGACCCAGAACATCTTACCTCAAAGCAGCATGAAGCTGGAACAAAACCATCACTATAAAGTCCACCTGGTTGTGATAACATGTAATTAATTCCCTAAAGCAGTAAAGTAGCATATGAATACATATCTGCGGCAGCTAATTGGCAATCTCAAGGGTAATATTGGCTTAATAAGCTGATAGACAGACAGATATCTGAGATCATTAAGTTCAGTTGTAGCTGCTGGAGTTAAAGTAGCATATAATTAAGTAGTCAAACTGGTTTGAAGCAGTCCACAGTCAGGGTGTTGTGTTGTATTTTGTAACTTTGTGAAGAAATAAAACAGATAGAAAGCAGCAAATAAACTGTTGAGCGCTCTGTGAGAATCATTACACTCTTTTAAGCATTCTTGCTGTATTCTTCTTTGAAGACTTTCTACCCAGCTGACATGGAGACTGGACTTAGGACAAAAACCTCAGGAACATTAAGCCCCTCTAAAAAGAATGCTTCCCTTCCAGCTCTGGTGAATCAAGTGGCAATGGATAAGTATTCTACCATTCTCCCAGTATGTTCACAACCTTGTCTCGGCACCTTACCTATTACCTGGTGCAGCCATACTTTTTGTTTGCTTTGGAAAAGTCTAACAAAGGAAGCACAGAAACTTTCATGCTGCAAGGAGAGCAGGCTGAGTCATTCTGAATTATGTCCACAGTCACACCCTTACAATAGTAGCATACGGTAGGCATTAGTCTTGTTCAACATGGTGAAAGGATCTATTTGACGCAAAAGAGTAAGGATTATTTGGGAGTGAGTGCACTGTGTTACACATTTACCCCACCAGAATTAAGAGAAGTTCCATGGAATTCTGTATAACTAATGGGTTTATTCTATGTCTCAATAATAAAATATGGCTTTCACTATTGTAATGTTTTCATTTGCATGTTGTAGGGATATTCTTTGACAAGCTTTCTCAATCAATCTGCTCCCTTAGGACCTCTTTTATCTAATCAACTGATTAGACGTTGAGCAAATTTCCTCTGCTTATAACGCAAAGTTAATTGATTCCAATTTAAAAATTCTACTTATCAAAGTAAAGGTTAACTTCTGAACTTTGTTTTAAGGTTCCATGCAGCGATATGACCGAAGGTTGTGAACAGAAAGCTCTTTTTTTTGCTAAGGTTACAAAAAAAAAGTTGTTTATTTATTGTGTAATCCCCAGAATGATTATTTTACACAAACGGAATTTGTTAGATAAGCTAATTAATGTTTCTTAGTTACAGTTGTTGAGGGGAGCTTTAAAAATTTATATTGTAAAAAATCTTATAAAACAGAGGTATTTTCTCTGCAGACTAGGTTTGTCCTGCAGCCTACATTTTGTGCATTGTTCTAGGGAGTAAAACACACTTCATGTTCCATCCTGCCTGAATTCCAGTGGTTTAGGCAGGTCATAGCAGCTGCAGGAAAATTCCAGCTTTTACAGTACTTTAACCAGTCTGAAGACCAATGTCTGTAAATTGTCCATTTTGCTGAGATCACTAAGAATTATAATGCCTCTTTTGTAATCAACACAGGCTACAATTTACAACTAAGAGAACAAGTTTTTTTATTTGCAAACCCCAATTAACATTGCTCTTTCTTCACCCATCACACACAAACTTGTTTACAAATGCCAAGAATGGAAAGAATTTCAAGTTTCAAAAACAAAACTTAGTTTTGGAAAGAAAGAAGTAATCCCTCAGCTCCACTTACAATAAGCTTCATCTTAAAGTTACCGTTCCCTTCATCATTCCTTATAAACGACACCATCTATCACTTCCATTCGCTGTCAAGCTGCATTTTTAGTTAATTTAACTTGGTGGAGGTCTTTCTCCCTGCCTTTATTATCAACCTTCCTTTCCCAATGTGCTTCCTCATTTTCACAATTAAAGTCTAGCTTTCTGAATTTGATTGATTTTATTACAGGTATGTTTTGATTAATTACTTTCTGTATGTGGCTGCAAAATTGCATTCCATCGTGCCTGTAATTTCGACTCTACCATACTGTCCTGATGGTACCAAAATGGTGTCCATGCAGCTCATGCTTACTTCCAGTGTGGCCTACACCGAATGCCAACTTGGTGAGGGCATTAGCGTGAGTGTTACAGGTGTGCAGGGAAGTATGCTGAGTGAGCAGTTTATGATGTCAGATAGTGTGTAATGATGATTTGACACCAGTAATGCTAGTTTAACCCTCACCACCCCAGCTAATGCCTTCTGTTACCTTGCCAAATGAACCTGCCTTCAGCAACACTAAGTATCCTTTACAGCACAATTTAAAGGTGTTGTCTATAACCAGCAGGTTAGTTGCTGATTGCTTTCTACTGGATCTGTTTGCATTTGTGGAAGCGCTGGGTATTTTGAGGAGTTAGTTACATTTGGTGAAGTCTGCAGCATGCAGTGCTACATGTGGTGAAGGTGTTGGTTGTGATTACAATGGGTCTGAGCACACCACTTGCTCCCAGTCATGGTTGCTTTTGTTACAATCCCTCTTGGTTTACAGCATGAGAGGGAAATGGAGCAGAGGCAGGACTTTACTATTCTATTCCAGAAAGCCAATTGCCTGAAGGATAGACCTAGAACCAGTCTTTACAAATATTTAGTTATAGAGCTATACTTTACAAGCATCCACCTCCTAACACAATAAACACAGTTTTGGTCTGTGTCTTTTTATAAACTTAAGAATGATTAAATGGGATGTTTGGCCAGTTCCCCAGGCAGCATGAGGTGGTCGGCAGTCTGGATCCCACTGGCCGAGATGGTGTGGCGCTTGTTGTAGTGAATGAGGTGCGAGGCCTCGGAGGTGATGTACTCAAAAACGTCAGTAATGAAGGAATTCATAACGCTCATGGCCTTGGATGAGATCCTGGTGGAAGGGTGGACCTGGGTCAGCATCCTGTACACATAAGTGGAGTAGCTCTGCCTGCAAGATTTCCTCCACTTCTTGGGTGGCTTCTTGGTGACGTTAGTCAGTGACTGCTTCGAAACCTCGCAGGATGCATCCCCTTAGCTGCAGTCACCACCTCAGGCATTCCACTCAACTTTTTATATAATCTTTAGAAAGATCGACCGAAATGGAGTTGGTGTATTTGGTGACCGTTTTTGTGCCTTTGGAGATGGCATGTTTGGCCAGTTCCCCTGGCAGTATGAGGCAGTTGGCGCTCTGGACCTCTCTGGCCGAGATGGTGTGGCGCTTGTTATAGTGAATGAGTTGCAAAGCCTCGGAGACAATGCGCTCGAAAATGTTGACAACGAAGGAATTCATAATACTCATGGCCTTGGATGAGATCCTGATGGGTGGACCTGGGCCAGCACCTTGTATATGTAAGTGGAATAGCTCTGCCTGTGCGATTTCCTCTGCTTCTTGGGAAGCATCTTGGTGACTTCAGTCAGCAACTGCTTTGATGCCTCGCACCGCTCTTAGCCACAGCTGCCACTTCAGGCATTCCACTCAACTTCTTTTTATAGGCGCACAAGCAAATTCCCAGTAAATATTCACCACCTGCATTCAATTAAACACTATTAATATACAATGAACACAGGTGGAGGAGAAGTCAGGTTCTCAGAAGGAGTATGTGTCCATCGAGGGAGCATTACTTTTACCTCCATTTAAGCCAAGAGCAGTGTATGTGTCATCTGCGATTCACAAAAGAGGTGGTAACAGAACTCTGCCAACTCTTGAAACTGGATCTGCAGCTTCAGAGCAGGATAAGGATGACACTATCAGTGGCTGTGAAGAGGACCCTGTGGCCCTGAACTACTTTGTATCAGGATTCTTCCAAGCAGGAGCAGGCGACATACCCAACATTTCCAAAATCACCATGCCTCAGAAATGTGGCAGCAACTCTGTAGGTCAGGGAGAGGACTTCATTGCATTTTCTCTGAATAGAGTGAAGCAGGGGGAAAGTACAAGTGGCTACCCTGGGATAGTGTGCTTCTCCATGTTGCAGAGAGCCATTGACTGCATCCACGTGGCTTTGTAAGTGCTGCATCAGCATCATTCACCGAATATGGAGTCAGTGTGTGACTATGCTCAGCACATCACGCTGCTGAATGCCCACTTTCCTGACAACATTCATTGCTAGTTATTTAGCACCAGTCCCCTTAACCTTTCAACCATCACACCAAATATCATCTACCAGACCATTGGGGTGCTGAAGCAGCAGGTTAGTTGCTTGGACCACTCCGGAGGAGTCCTCCAGAACTCACTGGAATGGGTGCCCTGATTCATGGTGGTCTTTGTAGCCTTCAAAGCCTGGCTATCATGAGGGCATGGCATCAGAGATTCAGCAAGCACAGCAGGAGGAGGAGGAGGCGGAAGAGAAAGAGGAGGAACAGGAGGAAGAGGGAAGGATAAGGCAACCAGCACACCCATATTCCAGCTGGGCTATCCGTGAACACCTCATTTGATTCCAGCTCCCAGATCCCCATTTATTGTAGTTCCCTAACTTACCAACCCTATGTTATCAACATTATCCTCTTGGCCACAACCCTAAAATATATGCTACTACAAAACAATCATTCCATACCAACTTTATCCATCAAAACATCCAATATGCCACTCAAAATTCAACTAGTCACCTTTGTGCATTCTCTTAGTGCCCATCTTGTACATGCCTTTGCCTGGTCCCATGCTCCTGTACATTGCTACCCCAGTGGCTGCATCATGGCTGGTGGAAGACTTCCACTGGAGGAGATTGCAGATGGCCTTGCAGGACACCCACAAGCAGCTCTGTGCCTATAAGTCCTGACTACCCTTGTTTCACTGCTTGCAGGGGCAACTCCTCTATTTTGGCTGCACTCAGTCCTGTGCTTCTGATCTTTGGCAAATCAAGGTGGATGGGACAGATTGGGGAATCTCCTTGAAGGACTGTTTCTAGGCCTGACCAAGGTGGCTATCAACAGGCAGCAGGTGGTCAAGAGGGTCATTCAGCCAGACTGCCCGCCTCTCATCTGTGGTTAAGGCCATGCCCAGGTGCCCCTGGAAATGGAACATCCAATATCCATTGGCATGCTTGATGCCTTCCATGGTGCCTGGTGGGCTTGATGAACTGGAAAGCTTCATCATCCCCGGAAAGGAATTTTAATTTGATTTGTTAAGTTTCATTTACATGTTGTTTTAGTTAAAGCTTATGAGTGGCACAAGTACAACTTAGAAGGCCCAGCTTCGGACTCCACTTCCTCACCACGGGCAGCAGCAGTTAATGATGGTCAACCATGCCCTCCACATGTGACCTCATGAAACTTCTTTAGGTACTGCATCCTGGCCCTCGGGATGACACTGTTCACACTGACCTTTGTGATTATCCACTCCTATTCCCTTCTAAATGTTTACCTGGAGGGCTTCCTGGTCCCCCATGGACACAGGGTCTCTCTCCTCCTGTAAATCTCCTGCACATGAGTGCTGCATCAGATAATCCAGGAACCCACTCTCTGCCATGCTGCTATTCTGTGGGTCAGAGACTTTTGCACAGCCACTTCCAGTACCTACTGCAGCCACAATGCACCTCCAATTTGAGAAGTGCAGTCAATGTTTTGGCCATTATCTTTAGACCAACTCTCCCCATCAGAGTACCGATCATATTTTCTTCCTTCCTGTATGCACAGTGAACTTTACAACAGTAGTATTCAGTTGAGATTTGATTGGAAATGGTAATAAAAGTAAGTATCATGACAAACAGAAGATAAATTCCAAAGCAACTAACTGTCAGTAAGATGTAAGTGATAAAAGTTGACATCGAATCTGGAAATGTCACAGCTGAATGGAGGATATCTATAGTGGTGGACCATTTAGACCTTAACATTAATGCAAGGATGCCAGGAACCTATTACCACTGGGATATTCTATATTGTATGGCCATGCAACTAACAGTGAAACCTAAAAGCAGGTCTTTAAATACATTTTCAAAAACCGCTTAGTCAAGCCAACCATTATACATTTGAATTCTCACTTTTAAGCTTCACATGAGGCCTGTGGACCATGAAATTGCCAATTACACCATGGAGCATCCCATTAAAGGCTTAAGTAGATTGTCTAGAAGTTTTACATTGGACCAACAATCACATAGATTGAACATAAAAAATTACTAGCTGGCTGTACTTGGACACCAGCCTATTTAATCATTTCTATTGAAACTCAATCTACATCGAAACAACACCCAAACACCTTTTTTATTACTGCACATAAAACGATTAACAAAGGAAGATCATTTACAAGGCGTGAAAGATTAGTTGCTTAATATGTGTTACAGTTTACTTGTAAAAGTTAAGCACTAGCTTGAAAACGGACTGCATTGCTGCACATTGATAACATGAGCCCAGGCAACAAAATATTAAATTGGGATTATGAATTTAAGATTTATAAAGGGCAGGTAATGCATTTTCTGTGATGTCATTAAATGAGAAGTATTGCATTGAAATTATATGCCTGGAATAAGACATATCATACATTTACCAACTGACAACTGTTCTTGCATTTCATTTCGTCATCATCTTCTTTCCTTTCATCCTTTTATTTTATCTTTTGAAACACCAGCAGCCTGATTGCCTATTGTATCATTTACATTTTAGTCTTATTCCACTCTGGATATAGTCACTTGATAATCTTTCCACTGCTGTGACGATGAAAGCCTGCTTTCTGGTGGATCTCTCTCTATTATCTGATATTGATATGACAAAACACTTCTAAATACATCTTTGTGCTTCTCCTTAGTGACCCAAACAAGGTGCTTCTCCTTCTTCCTAACTTTGTATTTTGTCTAAGTGCTTTCTGACTGGCAGGACAAGCATGGCACTCAGTGCAGGTTAAGGGATAGAGTTAGTGTTATGCCTGTAAGTGACAGCCCTATAACAGCTGCAACCAGCACAGCTACTCGAATGCTCAACTCTGGGGCTGAGCAGGACAAGAGGCAAATAAGACAGCTTTCTCTTGGAGTGACAGCACATCCAACTTGATCAAATAGCAGTTAGTGGGCAGGTGCCTTCAGTGACACAGTTCCAGCTGTGAAGAGCCATCTCATCTCCTTGCTTCTTGGTATAACACCACCTCCACCGCTCGAGTCCTGCACTAAACAAGAGCAGCTTGCCCTATCGCTCAGTAATGCCTCAGATTGGAAATCTGGCCGTCACTTCCATTTTCAGCTCCTTGCTCGTAATGTGTGTTTCTCGATCCTGGTGTTCACTCCACAAACTCCCTAGCTAAATGCCCTGAAATGCTTATACCAGATAGGTATGTGACATAATAACACAAGGACATAAGAACGTAGGAAATAGGAGCAGGAGTAGGCCATTCAGTCCTTCAAGCCCACACCACCATTCAATGAGATTATGACTGATCTTCTACTTCAACACCATTTTACAGCACTTTCCCTATATCTCTTTTTAATGATGTTTTTAATATGTAGAAATCTATCAATCTCAGTCTTGAACATACTGAATGACTGAGACTCCGCAGCCCTCTGGGGCAGAGAATTCCAAAGATTCACCACCCTCTGAGTGAAAAAATTACCTTTCCTCTTAGTCCTAAATGGCCTACTCCTTATTCTGAGACTGTATCCCCTGGTTCTAGACCCCCAGACGGGGGAAACCTCCTTCCTGAATCCATCCTGTCGAGCCCTGTATGAATGGTGTGGGCAGAATTTTCCCGTTGGCGTGAGGGGGTGGTCCCCGCATGCCAACGTGTAAAATGACGCGTGGTGACCTCGGGCATGCGTCCTGATGTCACCACGTGCCATTGTGATACTTGGGAAGGCAGGCATTGTAATTTCAGATGCGCATCCGCCATCAATTAACGAGACAATTAAGACCCTTTAGGTAGCAATTGAGTTTGATTTTTCGCAGCCCATGTGATCTTCAGGATGTCACATGGACGCAACGGGCAGGCAGGTAGGAGACATTTGTGTAAACCTCATCCACGGGCAGGATAAGAGGGATGAGTGGGGTCGCAAATGTGATCTTTCAGGTATTTATGTGTGAAAGTTACTTATACTTGCCTGCCTGAGCAGGTAGACTTCAAAACTCATACCAGCTGTTTGGACAGGAGTAAAAGCCTTGGTCAGGACTCTACAGTAAAGACCATTTCTGGGGCCTGCAGTTTTCAGGAAGCCTTCCCTTAGCCTGGGAATGGGAGTTGTGCTCTCCACTGGAGGCACCTCCTCTGAGGGGGAAGGGAGGGCCAGAAGGGGAAGGAGGCCAAGAGTCCACATTCAGCCTCCAGGGGAGACCTACCTTTGTGAGGAGAGGCACAGCCATAAGGGGCATAGGGCCAATAGGAAGTCCAAGGCGGAAGGGGCTGCAGAAGGTGCCACTATCCTGTTGCCAGGGTATACAGGCGGTGAAGCAGCTACCTCAATATGTCTGAGCTCCAATGCTGAAGGAGGTTCCGTCTCTCGAGGGAGACTGTTGCCTCCATCTATCAGATGATAGGCCCTGAGATCTCCGCTAACTGTGGCTCTAAAGATTACAGCTGTCCTCAACATCTGTTCCTCTGGCTCTTTCCAGGAGTTGGTGGGTGATCCCTGTGGAGTCTCCCAATCAGCTGTCCACACTTATGTTAAGCAGGTGACAGGTGCTCTATTCAGGAGTGCATTGACTCTCATCCGCTACTGCTGGGATAATGCCAGCCAGACACAGCGAGCCAGAGGCTTCGCGGCCATTGCTAACTTCCCCTGCATCCAGGGCACTATAGACTATACACATGTGGCCATCAAGGTGCCAGTATGTGAGCCCAGTGCCTTCGTCAACAGGAAGGGCTTCCACTCCATGAACATGCTGATAGTGTGTGATCACAGGGTGCTGATTCTACAAGTCTGTGCAAGGTACCCAGGCAGCTCCCACGACGCCTACATCCTCAGACACTTCCAGGTGCCGAGGCCCTTCAGTGCTCCAGCCCGGCTGGCTGACAAGGGCTATCCCCTCAAAAGATGGCTCATGGCGCCTCTCCACCATCCAAAAACAGAGGCTGAGCAGTGGTACAATAGGATTCACGCCTCCACAAGGGCTGTGGTGGAGAGAACCTGTGCCTTCAAGATGGGCTTCCAATGCCTGGACCACTCAGGGGGTGCACTCCAATATCCCCCAGAAGGTGTGTTGCTGATAGTGGTTGCATGCTGCGCACTCCACAATCTAGGGCTGGAAAGGGGCGATACAGTGGACGAGGAAGACGTAGACGCAGTTGCTCCAGATGCACATGATGAGTCCAGCAGTGAGTCCAAGGGTGAGCATGCACAGGGAAATGCTGAGGGGGTAGACGCAGACCCAGGCATACTCCAGGGAGGCAGGGACACCCGGGAGGCTTTAATCCAAAGAACCTTCAGCTAGCCCACCACAGTACCTGAGTGTTAAATCAGCCTGATAACTAACATTAACTAAGGCCCCTGACAATAAAGATCAATGTCAAACAACTCACTCATAACATTATGGCTTCCCGTTTATTTGCAGAAGTAAGGTGCCTTAAATTTACATGTACGGGTGCTACGTCCAGGTACTATCACCTCACTGGCACTGGCATCTGAGACAGCCTGCTCACTGTGCTGTCCTGTTGGCCTCAATGACCTTGGCGGACACCCTCTGGCCTGCGGAGCATTTGATGGCCCCGCCGGGGAGCGAGCAGCCAGTTCCACAGCTGGCTTCTCCCCAGTCGCTGCAGCCTCATTGGATGCCATGGTCACTGGCAGAGGGGCGGAGGAGCTGCTGCCCTCATCTGGAGCACCCTGAGAGGAGCCCGCAGAGACGACAGGTAGCTGCTGTGCCGACGTAAGGTCCCTACGGACCTCCCTGCTCACCGTGGATGGATGGTGCCCAAACCATCTCCCACACTGGCACTGACCAGCTGAGGCCAAAGCCGCTGTGAGGGCTTGCAGATCCGAGTGCAACCCCAGGAGGCCCTGATTGTTCTCCTGGAGGAGCTTCTCCACGAGAGTCACCATTCTCTCCATGGAGGAAGCACGGCACTCAGCCATGAGGCTCATTGCATCAGTGATGCTTCACATAGACTCCTCAAGCATGGGCACCATGCCATGCATAGCCTCATATATCTTCACCAGATTGTCCCACATACCCTGCTGCACTTCCAATGTTTGCTGCCTCACGGACGACTCCAGAGGCACATCATAAGCCACCGACCAAGCATGTACCTGGTTCCCCCAGCAGTCCTCCGACTGCCGGTACCCTGGGCATTCTCTGTCTCTGCCCGCACCTCAAGTGAGTGTGAAGTGCCCTCACAGCCGTGCCCCGGGACACTAGCTGAATATCTAATTCCCACCGAGGTGCTAGTGTATGCACTGGTGCCTGCCTGGCTGAGATGGTGTGACGCTGGTGAGTGGATTTGCTCTTGGGCTTCAGGGGTGAGAGGTGGGCCCTCTGCCTCCTCCTCCTGGCCCTGCTCCGGTGATGCTGAAAGGAAGAAAAGGGTATTTGATTATTTACAGTCCAGGCAATATCAATTTGCATGCCGCTACCCCGGATCATTATGCACTTGTCCTTTCATAATCAATGGTAAACCCATGTTGCTAACTTCAATCACTGAGCATTCAGCAGCACCATGGCTCCTGTGACACACATGGTGACCTGAGTGCTCACCAAACATACCTCCTAGTGGCACCCCAGTCTCACTGCCACCAGTGGACCTGGGGGCATGGTGCCTCTCCAGATCCATGGCCTGCTGCTCGAAAGCCGTTAGGATGGCCAACTAGGCCTGGCCTCTGCCAGTCCGCATATATTCCGAGGCATTGTGCACAGTCTTCTCCTGAAAAGGAGAGAGGAGCATTGGTTAGTCCAGCCTGTACCTGAATTCCCATCATATCCCTGCCAGCTCAGCCAGACTGGGACATTGCAGGACTCCAGTTCTTCATCACCCTCCAGCTGCCGCACACTCACCCAAAGGAGCCAGGGCTGATCCCACCCCCCCACTGCCCACATGCTGCCTCCTTCACATGTGGCACCACAAGGCGTCACTTTGCTAAGCAAGGAGGCACAAGCACATGGAATGCAAAGACCAGCAGATGGATTGGTGCCCCGCCAACTGGAAGCTCCCCTCCCAGCATGTCCTGACTTTGACATGCTTCCCAGTTCCAGCACTCTGCGTAGGTGCAGACCCCTGACTTTCATTCCACATTCTATACTCTGGGTGTCAGTGTCACACATGCTGCGGATACAGAACACATCCTCATTCAACCCTCTCAGGGTGAACTGGGCATGGACAATCTCTGCTGGCACACCCAGCGAGGGATACATGCCGTGAGGGTTTCAATGCCGTGACTGTACTCAGATTTGCCGGGGGTGGTGTTGGGGGGAAAGGGTGATAGCTGCATTAAGTGAGGTGAGACAACATGGTGCTCGCCCTTCCTGACCACAGGAGATTGTTGAATATTTTGCGGCACTGGACCCATATGCGCCGCACCACATCACGGGAGCTCACAATGTTGGCCACCTCCTCCCACGCACGTTTGGTCAGGTGGGGAGGCCTCCGCCTCCTGTCCCTCTGAAGAAGGACCTCCCGCCGCACTGCCACCTCCTCCAGGAGGGCAGCTAGGCACTCATTGGAAAAAACGAGGGGCACACTGCCCCAATGGCCTACCCTCAGGCCTGGCCTGCTCCAATGGCCTACCCTCTGGACTTGCGTCAGGCACATTGGCCGTCTGATCTGCTCTTCTCCCAGCCATTGTGAGCAGCCTTTCCAAGGCTACCAGACCTGCATTTAAACAGGTCGTGGGGTCGCCGTTGGACCCAGCTGTCTGAGCGCACCTGCCATTGCCTGCCCACTCCCACTATCCATGGGAGTCGTGAGCTATGCTGGGCGGGCCTAAATTGGCCTGCCCGCATATAATGGTGGCATGGACCCGATCATGGGTGGCGATAGGGTCCACACCCGTTCCCGCACAGCCCACTCAACATGGGGAAAATTCTCCCCTATATGTTTGAATGAGATCACCTCTTATTCTTCTGAGCTCCAGAGAATAAAGATCCCGTCTATTTAATCGTTGTTCATAGGACAATCCCTCCAACCCACAAATTAATTTGGTGAACCTTCACTGCGTAAGAAAAGATTTTCCTGATATCACTCTTGGATCTTTTGCCAATCTCCTTAAATCCATGTTCCTTCCATCAATGAGAACAGTTTCTCTTTACCTATTCTGTCCAGGCTCCTCATGATTTTGAACACCTCAATCAAATCTCCTCTCAGCCTTCTCTAAGGAGAACAACCCCAGCTTCTCCTATTCATCCACGTAACTGAAGTCCTTCATTCCTGAAACCATTCTCGTATCATCTTTTCACCTTGTATATCAGCTCCCAGTGCTCAATTCCTGGCTGCCATCAAGAAGGCCTTGTGAGAAAATAAAAGGGAGATTTGTTATGTCTAAAAATAAAAACTAAATTTCTGAGTATGCACCAGGGATGAGGAATCCAGAGCCCATTGCTAATATTTTTGGATGAAAAGCTGTGGGCAATGAGCCTGTGATTTTCTGTTATGTACAGGCAGTGGGTCAGGTTCCTCACTATTGGTGGATACTTGGAAAATTTAAGTCTTATATTTCAAACTTTTCATTCATTATGGGCTAATAAAAGCAAAAATGTCAGAGGATCAATCTGTTCAACGGCAGAGTCCTACTTTTCTGAAGTTTCTACGTGAAGCATCACTCCTTTACAATTGAACACATCCCTTAATCCCTAAAAAGGTGAAGGAATTTAAAAATTTCATGGATATGAACCGATATATAGAAGTATCTAAAAAGTTTTTGGTACATTAACAACTGTTTTCATGTCAATGATTCAAATACAAAACACATCCATAGCATTATCTTTTCTCTTGCTTTGTAAAAAAAATTCTGAAAACTTGAAAGTAATTTTCTTCACATTCTAAGAATAAATATTAACTTTAATAGTCTTGCAGGGTATTTTCAGGAAATATTTCAGAGTTAAATTAGCATTGGATTCTAATGCAATACTGACCAACAAAAAAATTGTGTGAATTATGAAGTAGTGAGGCCCAAGATTTATGCTTTTGCGGCCTCATGTAAAACTTCAGTGCAACTCCTATCAATTTACACATATTTCAAGTCCCTCATACTAACAGATATTGGTCTTCTTATTTAAAATTTATTCATCAATGAGGCAAACACACCAAAAACAATCCTTTTTACAAAAGCAAAATACTGCAAATGCTGGAAATCTGAAATAAAAACAGAAAATGTTACAAATGCTCAACAGGCCAGACGGCATCTGTGGGGAAAAAAATGAGTTAATGTTTCAGGTCAATGATCTTCCTTCAGAACAATCTTAGAGATAATCCTTTTCCCAGGCCCAAAAAAATTCAAACGAGACAAACCAACCAAAAATGAAATAAACAGGGCTGAGTTGAGTTACTTGGATTTGAAGGGAGAGTTATGGTAGCTCAGTAGGGCTCTCTGATCCATTGGCCTTATTTTGAATGCTCCTAATGCAGTACTTTCTAGCATTGTCTGGAGGTTCTCCTATTATGAGCTTTCAAAGTTTTAATGTGGCAGAACAAGTTTTTTCCTGAATGTAAAATGAATTCCTCCATCTGGCTATGATTACTTTTGTCCTCTGGTTTGTGAACCTCATGCTCCATTGGTACCAAGTGAACCATTCACCTACGATCTGCTTGATGTACTTCCAATAGAGTGTATCCTAGAGGATGGATTCCAGGGTGTACAATTCCAGAGTATTGAATTCTCAGTTGGTCTGAATTCTGGGAAAAGTCATGTGTTTTTTTGTGGGATTCCAACTGGTATTTCATCTCACCTGAAAATGGTTGATGTTGAGATTGAGTATCGTGAATGTAAAGTGTTCCATTGCCTGTAAATCCCTGAGTAGGGAACAAAAATTCATCAAAATGTATTTTGTTTTTTCCTCTCTCTAGCAAAGTTTCTCCAGCTGCTCCATTTTAAAAACAATATGCCTCCATGAAGTGCCTTAGGACATTTCTTCACACTGAAAGTGTTATGTTAATGCAAGGCTTTCTGTTCCCCTCCAGCAACTCACCCAAGTGACCATTATTGCAAGTTCCAACAATAAATTCATACAAATTTGGAGCAGGAGAAGATTATACAGCCCCGAGCCTGCTCTGTCATTCCGTAAGATTTTGTCTGAACTTCTATGTCAACTTCACTTTTCTGCTCTATTCCCATATCCCTTGATTCCCAAGAATCTAATGCTCTCAGTCTTGAATATACTCAGTGCCTGAGCATCCACAGCTCTCTGGGGTAGAAGGTTCTAAAGATTTGTGATCCTCTTGGTGAAGAAATTTCTCCTCATCTCAGTCCTAGACGGCTGATCCCTTGAGACGGTGTGAGTTCTAGGGTCACCAGGCAGGGAGATCAGCTTATGAATATCTACCCTGTCAATTCTTCTAAGAATTTTATCTTTCATTAAGATCACCTCCAAAGAATATATGGTCACTGGGCTAGTTGACTGTCTGCAGCTGGCATCCAACATATTCACTTGCATCAGGAATCAATACCTTGGCCAGTTTTCCTTCCTAAACTAAAGGAGTAACACACCTACCACTGCTCCAGATAGACTTACTCATATTAACAAAGACTGAAGATGGGTTAAACTTACAGAGCAATCAGTGGAGCCTTGACTAATTTTTGTTTAAATAGCAAGTAATTTATTGCTCTCCCTGTAAAGGAAGGGGGTGGAGATGTGGTAAAATGGTGACAGGAAATAAATATCTTAATTACTTTGAAAGCTGAACCTTATATTAATATTTACTGTAAACCTGAAGTGTTTGGTGTACTTGTAATGTTTTTACAATAGACACAAAATGTACAAGCACTTCAAGATGATTATGTCATCAGGGAATATAAATAATTTAATAGCATATTTAATTCATTCATTTTTCTCACAGGATATATTTGGGCTACTGGTCATGGAGGAGTAGACAGATTTGCCTCACTAGTTCTAGCCATTTTGTTTCTTAGGATTAGGCAGTTTATTAAGATTCATCAGTGTTGGATTAAACTATAAAGTAAATAAATATTTATGTCATGTGTTCAATCATAAAGTATCTTGGTAATGAATGGAGGTGACCACAGACCTGGCTGAATAAAGCTGCCAAAAGGAAAGCAAAAAGGTAAATACAGAATGTTCCGACATTTTGAATCATCTCAACTTGCTGGCTCAGGATATTTCAGATATGAAGATCTGAAAGTATCTCAATAATAATTCATGTTTTCACTGGAATTACTTGCAAATGACAATTAAAATGTCTGACAAGAAAAGCTTCCAAACTGAGGGTCCCCAAATTACACAATGTTTCTTGTGCTACTGAGTCACTGAGAACAGGAAGGTCCCAGGTTCAACAATGACCAGTCTCGGGATTTGTTGATTTATCTGTTATAATAGTAAAGGAAATAATGCTGGCCTGGACATTAATGCACTACAGAAGGAAAAATCAGCTATTCAATGGCTCCTATTAAAAAACGTGTACGTGTGTGTGTGTGTGCGTATGTATGTGTTTGTGTGTGTGTGTGTGTGTGTGTGTGTATGTGTTTGTGTGTGCGTGTGTTGTTATCAGGTAGGAACAGAATAACCTCAGCTGTGATAGCTCAGCCAGTTGAATGGTCCGTCAATGTTTACTGTCTCGGCTCACATGTAAAGAATGCATTTCGATAAGATGCCAAAGGATGCTGGAGCTGTTGAATCATATGAATCACTACATTCGGGAAATGCAGGGGCGGGGGGGAAATAAAAAATTCAATTAAAATTAAAAATGTCCTTTCACAAAGCACAGCACAAAGGAACACATCAACATTCTGTTCCTTTAGGTTGTAGGTTGAAGTACCATCAGGTTTGGAGAATCTGGCATTCTTCAAGTCACAAACTTAAATATTAAGAAAAAGAAAAAATGTCTGAACATATTATGTGGTAGAGAAACGAGAAAATGTATCTCCTTAATGCAGGCAAAATAATTAAATATGCATTTTGGCTCAAGGCCAACAATGTGAAAAGATGGATGGATGCAGATTTTTGAATTTGTTGCTGCCTTTAAATTTCAGCTATTTATTCAAATCCAACTTACTTGGTAAGACTGAGGGTTTTGATAAAGTGAATCCTCTGTTGGAAATACATATAATTTTATTTGTTTTTGGATATGATATAAAATCTAACTGAAGTGAACTAACTACCAATTCCAAATCATGGGCAGGATTTTCCCCCCGTTCGGGGGGGAAGTTGAAGTGCGGGCACACAAAGGCGTGCCTCCGATCGGGGGCGTGCCGCCATTTTACGTGGGTGGGCCAAATAAGGCCCACCCAGCGTGACGTCCACATGGATACTCTATGCACTCCCTGTGTGAGCCGGTGGGGGGAGGTGGTGAGATCCCAATACCTGAGAGTGCGCTCCTCCACACATGCACAAGAAAGAGTGCACTCATCTCCCTGAGTGCTGCCTCAGGGAGATCGGCTCTCCTGTCAAAAATATTAAAAATAGGGGAAAAAAATCCCTGCCATGTCCCCTCATGTGACACTGTCACATGAGTTGGGTCATGTCCATAATTTTTTTAAAAACTTTAATTCATTTCTTTGAAACCTGCATGAAACCTCATCCCGCCCGTGGATGAGGATTCATGCTTTTTCTAATGCCCGGTCAGGTTTCCTGGCTTGCCTGCCAACCTTAAGGTTGGACGGGCAGGTCCATTAATTACTTTAATGACTCTGTCAATGGCCCCAATTGGCCATTGCCAGATCGGCAGGTGCACAGCTGATTTTGCTGCGCCCCTGCTTACCTGAGCATTTAAATGGGGCGCGGTGACGTTGGGAGTTCCGATCAACGTCATCGCGCGTCATTTTATGCATCAGTGAGCCGGGGTTGGGGCCCGCTTGCTGACAGTAAAATCCTGCCCCATGTGTGGGCTTTTTAAAGGAAGATGAGCCAAAGAAATTAAAATAGTCAATAAAATAATACATAAAAACAGGGAGCACACATAATAAACAAATGTTAATATTCCATTTCTTTATTGTCATATTCTTAATCAGTTCAAAAATAATGACAATTGGAGTATCAGCAGGGATTCATCAGGGTTCTCCCTAGATAGTTGGAACAATGGCCCAACGCTTTCAATCAGGCTCAGAACCCCTATTTCCAGTGCTGATCAGTCAAAAAAAAACACTTACCTTCCTCCGATTTTTCTAGAAAATCTTTCGATGGAGGATCATTCTAAACTGACTCAGCATAGGAGGGCAGCAGTGTAGAGGATCCGTGCAGAAGCCGTGCCCCATTTTTATGACACAAAAACAGGAAATGCTGGACAAACTCAGTAAGTCCAATAGCACCTGTGGAGAGAGATAAACAAAGTTAACGTTTGGAGTCCGTTTGACCCTTCTTCAGACCCAATGCCAGATTCCCCAAATGAGCTGAGTTTTTCTGTTTTTGTTTCAGATTTCCAGCATCTGCAGTATTTTGCTTTTACCCCCATTTTTACGACACCAGCTGCCGTATTCTGGTAAGTAGAGTTTAAACGTCCCGAAGCTTCTTTGAAAAACTACACAGAGAAGATAAGTGAATAAGTGGGTAGGGTGGGTGAGGGGGTAGAGTGGTTGGAAGGGTATGGCGGGTAAGGTGGTATGGTGGGTACGGTAAGTGGGTAAGGGGGTAAGATGAGTGAGGAGGTAGGGTGGGTAGGGTAAGTGGGTAAGGGGGTAGGGTGAGTGAAGGGGTAGGGTAGCTAAGGTAAATGGGTAAGGGGTAGGATGGCAATTGGGTAGTGTGGTAATGCTGGGTCAGGTTGAGTCACGGAGGAATCATGGTGTTGGGGGTATCAGTTGGTGAGGTCAAGTCAGGTCGAGTTGTGGGGGTGTCAAGGGGTCAGGGGTGAGTCGGGGCCAGGGATGTAGCTGAGGATCGAGTGAGAGTCGGATGGTGTGGTAGGGTTGGGGTGTCAGTGGGGTAATCGGGGGGGGTGCAGCTGTCACATTTCAGTGTGAGTGATTGGGTGTTCAGTTTTATAATTTACCAGGAGTTGGATCAGGACTTTTCTGTCTAATATTTCCTGGATAACCTTGAGTAAGTCGGAACCACCTGGTGTCTCTAACTCAGAACTGGAAACTTTATTGGGGAGTCCCAGGGAGCAAGGAAATTGCTCATCGGGAGTTCAAACTCTCAGGAAATTTCGATGGAGTTCCTTGGGTTGGGACTTCCAAGGAGTCCCTTGGCGCATCTTGGGTCAGTGCATCCAGTCTCCAACTATATGGAGACCAGAAGATTTGGGCCGTTGTCATTTTCATCAGTACCATGGCCCGAATCTTCTGAGGAGCGGCAATCACCGTCGGATTGCCAGTCCGCTCCTATTTTCTGCGCCATGCCAGAGCTCTGCATTTCTGGCTGGGCCACCTGACCCCGGCTTCTCCAGAAATGCGGAGCATACTTGAAATGGAACTGCTTCTTCGTAATGCTGGAACATCAGATAAAGACAAGCCACGCCCCCTTTTTAGGCACTATCTGCCATATTGTAGCAAGTAAAGAGTTTAAATGTCCCAAAGCTTCTTTGAAAAGCTACGGAGAGAAGGTAAATGGGAAAAGGGGTAGGTAAGGGGGTAAAGGCATTGGATGGTAAGGGGATACAGTGGGTCTGGAAAGGAAGTAAAGAGGTATGGAGGGTAAGGGGGTGGGTGGTTAATGTAGGTGGATAAGGGGTTAAGGTTGGTGTGGTAAGAGGCAAACGGAATGGGGTGGATAAGATAAATAGGTAAGTGGATAGCATGGGTGGGTTAAATGGGTAAGGAGATAGGGCGAGTGAAGAAATAGGGTGACAGCTGGGTAGGGTGCTGAGGTAGGGTAGGGTGGGAGTTGGGGTGTCAAGGGGAAGGGGGGGTCAGGGGGAATTAGATTGGGTCGGGGGAGATTCAGGTGGTGGGGGATAGTCAGATCGGATCAGGGGAGTCAGTGGGTCATAGGGAGAGTCAGGGTTCAGGGGGAAGTTGAGTGTTGGGGTTCTGGGGGAGTCAGGAGGTCAGGTGGGAGTCGGGGGTCGGGGGGCAGGAGTCGGAAAGTTGAGAGGGGAGCTGTATAGTTAGGCAGGAGTTAGGCTGGGATTTACTGGGTAACCATTCAGGCAAGTAAGTTGGAACCGTCTGAAGTCTCCGATCCTAATTTGGAGTTGGAGGCTTTTTCAGAAGGTCCCGGGGAGCAGAGGAATTGCCTATCGGGTATTCAAACTTCCCAGGCAATTGCCACAGAATCATTGCATTGGCTCTTCTGAGGAGTCCCGCAACTCATCATATGGGGGCAGGGGTACATCTGGACTCTGACTATCTGGAGGTCAGAAGATCAAGGCCAATAATTTAGCCATAGAGATGAGAACAATGTTAGCAGGTGAAGGACGTCTATTAGTTCAGTACCAAGAGACAACCTGGATCTGTGGAATCCCAGCAAGGAGTCAACACATCTGGGAAAGATGGGAAAAAAGTTTCAAAAGTTCAGATATGTGAACATTTAAAACGTGCGATGAAGCACTTAATTTAAAAGTAAATAATCTTGAGTTGATATGAATCATTTAATCCAACAGATGTTGTTTTTCAAAGTTACTTGTTACAGATAAATTGCTACAGTTAAAAAGCTCAATGTGTGTTAGGTTCCTCTTTGAAGCCATTTGTTTTGAAGCATATTATTTAAATTTATGACTATAGGAATATGATTAACTGCATGGTAGAAATTACTGTTGCAGATTTTACTGCATGAAGTGATGTGCTTTTGCCGAATTCCATTCTTCACTATTTTTATGGAGGCATTATCCTAGATATTTTAAATGGGTTTGTGTCTGTTAAAATAGCCAAAAGAGGAATTTGAATAGATGCATTGAGCTAAAGGACAATGGCATTTGAACAGTAATTTATATTATATTTTCACATGTATTAATAATGCACTTGAATTTAATGTAAATCAAAATATTAAAAATGAAAGCATGGCTTCGTTTAAATTGAGGAGAAGGTTCTTAACAGCAATATCCTTGTCAGAAGTGAATATTTGTCTCATTTAAATAGTTCTACTGAGGAGTCATTGTTTGGTACAATGGTCTGGAAATGCCTGAGGAGCTGTGCTTTCTAAATAAACATTCTAATGAGAAATGGTTATTATCATATGCAAATTATATTCTATCACACCCAATACAGCTAAAATCACAGCTATTTGTTTCAGAATGGAAGAAATGTAGAAAATATAAAAATGCTAACAATATAAATGACTTACAAATGCAGAGGGAAGTCATTACTTTTTCGCAAGTCAGCACAAGTTGTCTGCCACAACTCATAAGAATGCAATGTGCACGACACCCAAAGGACATTCTGCACCTTTTGTACAAGTTTCCACATAGTCTTCTGCAAATATGACACTCTAGGTAATAAATATAGTTTTCAAGCTATTTTCTTTCACACCATTTGTGCTGGTCAAGTTTTTTCTTATAGATCTCAAAGTTTTAGCCGTGCTCAGTGGTACCACTGTCCCCTCTGTATTAGGCGGTTGACCAGCCCCATGAACAAATAATCTAGGCTGACACCTGGGTGCATTCTTTTGAATGAGGTGTCAAAGCAAGGCCCCATCAGCTTTCTCGGGTTGATGTAAAAGATTCCATGGCACATTTTGTAGAAGTGCAGGGGTAATGTCCTCCCCAGCATTTTTCCCTCAACCAACAACCCAGTGAACAGATTATATGATCATTATCTCAGTATTGTTTGTGAAAGCATATTGTCTGCAAATTGGTGCAAAATCGTAAAATTACTCTTTAAGAGTTAACCTGCAAGTCTTGAATTTCCTTGACAAAAATAAAATACCTGGAAAAACTCAGCAGGTCTGACAGCATCGGCGGAGTGGAATACAGTTAACGTTTCGAGTCCGTATGACTCTTCAACAGAACTAAGGTAAAATAGAAGGGAGGTGAAATATAAGCTGGTTTAAGAGGGGGTGGGACAAGTAGAGCTGGATAGAGGGCCAGTGATAGGTGGAGATTGTCAAAAGATGTCATAGACAAAAGGACAAAGAGGTGTTGAAGGTGGTGATATTAGCTAAGGAATGTGCTAATAGGAGACATTAAGGGTAGAAAGCAGGACGAGCAAGGTGCAGATAGCCCTAGTGGGGTGGGGTGGGGGGAAGGGATCAAAAAAAGCTAAAAGGTAGAGATAAAACAATGGATGGAAAAACATTTAAAAATAATGGAATTAGTTAGGAAAAGAAAAATCTATATGAATTATTGGAAAAAGGGGGATTGGAAAGGGGGTGGGGATGGAGGAGAGAGTTCACGATCTAAAATTGTTGAACTCAATATTCAATCCAGAAGGCTGTAAAGTGCCTAGTCAGAAGATGAGGTGCTGTTCCTCCAGTTTGCGTTGATCTTCACTGGAACATTGCAGCAGGCCAAGGACGGCCATGTGGGCATGAGAGCAGGATGGAGTGTTGAAATGGCAAGCGACAGGTAGGTCTGGGTCATGCTTGCGGACAGACCGAAGGTGTTACACTTTACAGCCTTCCGGACATGTTTTGGCTATCTCCACCTATCACTGGTCCTCTATCCAGCTCTACTTGTCCCATCCCCCCTTAAACCAGCTTATATTTCACCTCTCTTCTATTTTTCCTTAGTTCTGTTGAAGAGTCATACGGACTCAAAACGTTAACTGTGTTCCTCTCCACAGATGTTGTCAGAGCTGCTGAGTTTTTCCAGATATTTTTATTTTTGTTTTGGATTTCCAGCATCCATAGTTTTTGTTTTTATCTTTGAATTTCCTTGAAGCTTCTACTGGATAGGCTCTGTAACTCTGGAAAGAGTCCAATAAAATTCACCAAAAAACGGTAGGTTTTTCATTTTCTAGGTTCTGGGTTCAGAGTTTGCCAACACATTGGGCAGAATCATCTCAGATTTGCATTAAGTGCGGTAGGAGTCTGGAAAAAGGATGTTTTACCCACTGACCACAATGGCGGCTTTTCGCACCGCATCGTCCCATTCCCAGCCCATCATGCCTCATTAATAATGCATTTCCAGGGAACACGCTGGGTCGCTGCGGTCTCTGATTCACCCAGCCCACCATCACCTCAGGCCTTCAGTAATCCAGTCATCATATTTAAAGGGCACCGCAGCACAGAGCCAGATCTGTCTGAGGCATTGAAAGCTGCTGGAAACTCATGGCTGCAAAGGGAGGAAACATGCAGCCCCCAAATTTAGCGACACCTCCCTCGAGCACCTACTGGACCAGTGCAGGCCTGCCATGAAGTCCTCCACCCCTGGTCTGGGCGAAGACCAGTAAGCAAGATGACAAATCCAGCATGGGAGGCGGTGGCAACAGTGGTCGATGCCAAAGGCCTGCAAAAGAGGACAGCCACCTAGTGCCTAAAGAGAATGAATGATCTCCTCCATTCCGCCAGGGTAAGTCACTCTTCTCATCACTTGCAACTCACACACTCACAAGCCCATCACACATCCACAGGGGTCTCACTCACTGCCAGTTCAAAGGACATCAGCATTCACTCTCTCACACACTTTCATTTGCCCTGTGGATCGTGTCCTCATCCTGTCCATGGCACCGCTCAGCACCCACACATGCCAGGCATCCTTATCATTTGGCCTGGCAGGCATCCTGCTTATACTCGCTCCATCTGTATTCATGCAGGATAAGCTGGCACACAACAAAAGGGAGAGGTCACAGACTGGTGGAGGAATGCCTGAAATCACAGTCCTAACAAACTTTGAAAATAGAGCCATCTAGCTGGCCAGCAATGGTCTGAACCGATCCTGTGCTGACGGTGAGGTTGGAGCTGCTCTACCTAGTGAGGATCCAGCAGCGCAACATCCATCAGACAACCATGCTGTGAGTGAGATCCCCTGTTCCGCAGTCCCTACCAGGTACTAATTATCTCCCCATGCTTTTGCAGGCACATCTAGGAAGCAGCCGAGGGGGTCCAAAACCCAGGTCCTCGAGTCAAGCCCCAAAGACACCTCAGAAGAAGAATCTGATGACACCTTCATTGAAGACCCACCACAGCGCTCACCCACACCCTCCACCAGCGCAGAGACACACAACTCCATGGGATCTAGCTCTAGAGTAGCCTCGGGGTCACAATATGATGAACACATCACACTGTCTGATCCACAGCAGGTGCTAGCAGGGACTTTGCTGGTGTCCAGCACTCAGAGGACTGCTGGAGACCAGAAATCTGATGATTCCTAGTCAGATGACAAGTGTCTGTACTCAGTCATACTTCAGATGCAGAAACTGCAAAGGTAAGCCCTGGAACTTCAGGAAGGGATGTGCACTGCACTCCTCAAATTGCAAGGCATGATGGAGGAATCCGTCCGCCTTCAGTTTGAGGTGATAGATCTGGCATGCCAATGCACTGAAGTCAACACTGGTAAGATGGCAGCCACCATGAAGACCTTGGTCCAGGACATCAGTCCTGCACCTGTTGCGCGAGCTGAACTCCATTGTTGATGCCATAGCTGGCATCCAACAGTGTCAACACAAGAGGGGGTCAGGGTAGCCCGATGTCGCTCCAGCTTCCCCTTCTCCTCAAGGAATCAACCAGCTGCCCTCGGGCACACATAAGGAGGAAGATCAGCAGGCGCCCATCCGAGGCCATCAACTCAGGTAATTCCGGGAGTATCCAACCCATTTGAATCCCCTCTTCCTGGGACTCCAGAAGCTTCAGCTCCACAGGCTGAGAGGAGTGCCACCGCCACACAGCAGGAGTCTGAAAGCAAGTCGAGGCCCTTCAGGTTTTGGTCCTCCAGAGGACACCTATCAAAGTCATCACAGACAGGGTGTAGCAGTTAGCAGGCTGCCTTCACCTCCGCTGTGGATATTGTGGAAGCACCAAGATGTAGTGGCAGGGTTAGGAAGATTAAGCAAATGTAGTTGTAATGGGTGGGCATGAGTGTTAATCACTTGTACATAATGTTGACTATTGTAAATAAACTCCCAGGAATGTCTCCCTGTCTATGGCTCCTTGTTATGAAGAGCAACGTTCATGTCCATCTGAAGTGAAAGCTTAGTTCCTACACCAAGGCAGGTGTCTCAATCCAGGGCCTCCTCCCTGTGCTTTGTGCACACTGATGATGTGCCTTCACAGTCACTGGACACATCAGTCATGCCTGCACCTCGATGGGGCTTATCACTGCTGTCAGAATGTTCTGGGCCAGCGGCACAGAGTTCCGTCATTCTCTCTGTGCGCTCCCAACACCTTTGAGTTGCGACTGGCCGCTATCTCATCAGCATCTGTGTCTGGTGACAGTGTGGCCCTGAAGGGTTCAGCTCATGAAGTATACCATAAGATCAGAAGTTAAAGTTTCCCCACAGCATCTCCATGATATGACCCTGTTCACAGAGCACAAACAATCTGCCATCAGCCAGACAGGGTTCAGATATTCACTTAAGCTATGTGAAGATCTATAGAGTGTCCCCACCGCATGTCATCATCATCCTCCTAGAATGTAGGGACAATAGGCATCCACTGCATCCCCATGTCAGGGGCCTTATCACAGAGGATGTCTGTGGTGCTATCAGCCAGACAGGAGTCAAACATTCATAGATGCAATGCGAGGATCTATGGAGTGTCCACATTCCATGTTGTCATCATCCTCCACGAATCTTGCGGCTATGAGGGCCACCCGAGCATGCCTGCCTCATCTGGACAATGCGATGGCCTCATCAACATCGTCCTCACCCTTGAAGACCTCATCACCCTCATCCTCATCGATATCTTCCTCATCAGAGGCGATGCGCCGCTCCTGCATCTCCTCCTCAAGCAGCTCCTCCTCCCATTGTAGCGCCAGGTTGTAAAGGGTGCGACAGGCAACGACATGCATGACACCCTCTGTGGACTGTATTGCAGGGCTCCACCAGACCAGTCCAGGCACCAGAATCTCATTTTCAACATCCCAATTGTTTGCTCCACCTAAGTGCAAGTTGCAGCATGAGCCTCGTTGTATCGTTGTATCTGCTCCCTGCTGCACTCCGAAGCTGCCGCATGGGCATCATCAGCCACATCCTCTATAACTGGCCCTGAAGGCTCTGTGGACCTTGGAAGATGTCAGGGATCTGAGACGTAGGAGTTGTGGACACACAGTGGGAATCGTGCGCAGACCTATAGGATGCATTTGTGGAGATCGCAGACCAGCTGAACATTCAGTGAGTGGAAGCCCTTGCGGTTGACATAGTTAACTACTTGTTGCCATGGAGATCTATGCACCACGTGAGTGCAATCTATGGCACCCTGCACCTGTGGCAAACCTGAGATCTGTGCAAATCCCAGTGCTCTTGCTTCCTGGCTTTTCTGGTCCTGGGTGAAACGCCCAAAGTTGTGTGCCTTTGTTAATATGGCATCCATAACCTCCTGGATGCACTTGTGTGTGGAGGCATGCAAAATCCTGCATAGGTCACTTGTGGAGCCCTGGATGGAGCCACTGGTGTTAAAATTGAGCACCACGATCACTTTCACGGTCACTGGCAATGGATGCCCTCCAAGTCCCTGCGGCACCAAATCCTGCAGCTGGTGACATATATGACCGACTGCATGCTGTGCTGTCAGCTCAGGCACAGGCACTCTCCTAACCTGCACTGCAAGGTTGCGCTGTTCGCTTGAACCATGGGGGAGACTGGTCCAAACCTTAATGATGACATTTCAAGAGGCTGCGAGAACCTCCACCAGTGACTGACTGCTCCATGGGCAGCTACAGCCAAGAGATTGTACAACTTGCCTGGTTGTTTGTTCTGCAGCCCCCTAAAACACTCATTAATTTGCAATCTCTGCCTAATGTTGCAAGTTTCAGGAACATTTAGTGGCACTTTCATGCCTCTGCTTTGCTTGAGTGAGCATATAAGTTAGAGGCCTGAATCCACGCATGTCAATGTAGCTATGCCTGAACTGTCTCAGCTGCAGAAGAGTTGTCACTTTATACAAGGTTTTCTTAAAGGGTGGCCCCTTCCCTCCCACCCCGGCATGTGTTGTGCACTACAATCAGGCCGTGCTGCCTTGACCCCCCTCACCTCTCCCCAACCACGGTGCAACCCTTGGCCCGGCACCGTACTGTCAGCCAGCTGTGAAAAAGTGACATGCCTGTGCCCTCACCTGAATGTGCGGTGCTTCTTCCTTGAAGTCAAATGGGCAACCCTCACAAGTGCTGCGCACTCACCCTGAGTTCCCCTCAAAGTTCAGCCCGCCAGATGCAAGCATTTTAAGTGCTGCTGTGAATCACATTGTTCTGAATTCACGCCGACGTGGGGGGGTGTAATTTTGAAGTCAGGGGGTGATTCCAGCGTACAGTCAAGATGATGAGATGCAAATGCATTGGAATTAGGCTCCTGATGTTGGACAATGGGAAATGCGGCCCACCATTGATGGGCAGAGCAGATGATTGCAAACTGGTTTCACGACGGAGTAAAGACGATTTTTGGCCTTCTCACTTTATTGTCCACTTATGCCCGCCTTGATGTCCGACTCCAATGTGGGGCAGAAAATTCTGGCCATTGTATGTAGGACATTTATAACCAGCATCTTTGATTCCTTCAGTCAAGACATATTCTTGAAGTGAGAGGGCAGCTGCACGTTAGAGATAAAATTTAAAAGCTGCAGGAAAAAGATGAAAAGAGATATTTGAGGCAGCACTCTGTTTTTGTTTTGCTGGCATTCCTGTTCAAAAATACACTACTGTGTGGGAAAATATTTTGCCACCTGTAAGTTTACTTGAGAGGACATTGACTGCCTTCGGAATTAGGGCACTCAGTACTGAGGAAGTAGATGTATTAAGCGAACACTATTTCCTGCTTCCATCTTCTCTCAGAAGTTAGTATTTAGCTATCTTTCAGGTAGTATGCATGGAGTGTGGAAGAACTCACACATCTTTCACCAAGGTCTAAAGAAGCAGGAGAAAAGTTCATACCTATCATAAATATAGTACAGAATCCAGAGATCTCACTGTTAGAGCTGCAGGGCACAAGAAATATAACTGCATTTTCATATGCATAGCTTGCACGACAATGTCTGCATTTCTGCATGCAATTTCTCTTTGATGTTGTACAATGGATAGAATAGATGGCAGGTCAGGTTTGTCTGGTATTAGATTGAAGGGGGATTGCAACAAATAGTCAAACGATATGATTAGTGGAATACAGAATCTACTGGGCTGCTATATGTTTAAATCATGCCGTCTCCTAAATGATTCCAACTTGAAATCTTATTGAGCTTGAAGCTAAGAGTTTAGAATTTTCCATGTGTTCACTGATAGACAAAAGTCAAGCTTCAGCAGATTTGATTCAATATTTGGTAGATAGGACAACCAAGGTTATAGACCATGGTGAGTAAACTTTTCTGAGTCATCTAGAAAGGGACGCATCATCAACATAAACGTATATCATATAAAGAGGTTCTCAAGGCCTGCAGAGAATCTGACCTGAAATTCCTCCACTACCCTGTCTTAGATTAGATGGGAGAGCAGTGGAAGTTTCAAGGCCCTGTTTGGACCATGATTTTCATTTCTTGCCTCTGGCTGCTCCTTTCCTATCCATTGCATGCAATTAGCAACAGGAGAGTGTTGTCCAGATTCCTGGCCCATTTCTCTCCCATCTATCCTCTTCCCACTGCTTCCCCAGAACACCAGGTGAAGCCTGGCAGTAATTTCTCAGATTATAGAGGGATAGAGACCTGTGATCCCCTCTCTCTCCAATTTGGCTCAGTCACCTGACTTTGCAGGCCTCCATCTACAAAACACCTGAACCTGTAGTGATGCTGCTTGCACAAGATACAATATTATAGAGTCATTTACAGCCAAGAAGAAGGACTTTTGGCCCATTAAGTCTATGTCAGCTCTCCATGGAGCAATCCAGTGAGTTCCATTCCCTGCTCTATCCCCATGGCCCTGAAAGTTTATTTCCTTCAGGTGCCTATCCAACTTCCTATTGAAATCGTTCATTGTGTCTGCTTCCACCACCTTCATGGGCAGCGAGTTCCAGGTGACTTACTGCAAAAAAAAAATTCTTCCTCATATTTCCCCTGCATGTCTTGTTTAAACCTTAAAATATACATCCCCTCGTCCTTGTACCATCAGCTAATGAGAACAATTTTTCTTTGTCTACCTTATCTAAACCTGTCATAATCTTCTACACCTCTATCAAATCTCCCCTTAATTTCCTTTGCTCCAAGGGGAACAACCTCAACTTCTCCAACCTAACCTTGCAGCTAAAATCCCTCAGCCCCCATATGGGTGTAAAGCTGTCTCTTCACTTGAGCTTTCATGCATCAGGTATACCAAAGATTTCTGTTGTCCAAATTTTCACTGCCGTTTCTCTTTGCCTTCAGGATTGGTCTTTTTCTTCATTTCTCTCATAATTTTTTTGTATTCTTCCTCATTATGCTTTCCCCTCCTGTCCATGCATTTAATGTATATCCCTTTCCTTAACTTCAAATTTCCCCGTATGTCTCTATTCATCCATCATCCATGATGTCTCATTATTGTAGGTCAGGTAGGCCCGTGGAGTGGCTGGAGGTTGGGGAGGCCCGGGGAGTGGCTGGAGGTCGGGGAGGCCCGGGAAGTGACTGGAGGTCGGGTAGGCCCGGGGAGTGGCTGGAGGTCGGGGAGGCCCGGGAGTGGCTGGAGGTCGGAGAGGCCCGGGAGTGGGTGGATGTCAGGCCTAGTCTGTCTTTCTCTAGCTCTGCTTCTTAAGTGAGAAGGCTAATTTTATTCAAAACAAAAACAGAATTACCTGGAAAAACTCAGCAGGTCTGGCAGCATCGGCGGAGAAGAAAAGAGTTGATGTTTCGAGTCCTCATGACCCATCGACAGAACTTGAGTGAATCCAAGAAAGGGGTGAAATATAAGCTGGTTTAAGGTGTGTGTGTGTGGGGGTGGGGGGGGGCGGGAGTGGTGGTGGGGGGGTGGGGTTGGGTGGGGGGAGAGAAGTGGAGGGGGGTGGCGAGGTTGTAGGGACAAACAAGTAGTGATAGAAGCAGATCATCAAAAGATGTCACAAACAACAGAACAAAAGAACACATAGGTGTTAAAGTTGGTGATATTATCTAAACGAATGTGCTAATTAAGAATGGATGGTAGGGCACTCAAGGTATAGCTCTAGTGGGGGTGGGGGGAGCATAAAAGATTTTAAAATATTTTAAAATAATGGAAATAGGTGGGAAAAGAAAAATCTATATAAATTATTGGCTAATTTTATTGGTGAACTCTGCTACTTGGCACATTTTAATGGACATATTTATTAATTACTCTTTTTGAAATGTATTGCTTTGATATTGATGTTTTTGAAAGTCATGTTTAATGTTGTATGAAACCTTAACTTACTGAAGTTTGATCATCAGCCCCTTGGGTGAGAAAAAATTGAACTGTGGTCCCCCCACCCGAACAAGCCTGCTCGAAGTTTTTTTACTCATTTCTCTAACTTATTGCAAATTTCTTCCTCCATCTCCCTCCCGCTATTAGGCAATCTGCTGACTACCCTTTTTTTTATTCTTTCATCAGGTGTGAGTGCCGCTGGCAAGGCCAACGTTTTTTGTCCATCCCTAATTGCCCTTGAGAAGGTGGCGGTGAGCCATCTTCTTAAACTGCTGCAGTCCATCGCGTCTAGGTACACCCTGTTAGGAAGGGAGTTCTGGTTTTGACCCAGCAACAGGGACAGATTGGAAATGTAGGCCGGAATTTTCTTCTCCCTTTGGTGGCAGGCATCAGTGCAGGTGGCGGGGCGAAAATTGGGCGGTTGGCAGAAATTGAATTCACAGCGGCGTAAAATCACACTGGAGCCAGGCCATGGTATCTGCCATGGCCAATCACGAATCCCACTGGAGGCCGGCATGAACCTGATTTGTACCCCGCTAATGGATACAAAGTAAGACCCAACCAAAATCGACTCCCACGCCCAATTTAACGCCGGCGCAGAACACACTTGGACAAGTGTGACTTGCAGAAGTTGGGACTTAACGTTAGGGTCTTGCTCAGATCGTGGACATCCGAGGAGCAGAAGATGCCAGAACCCCACAGCTACCGAACCCTGGAGGGACATGTGAATTGCATGCAGGGTGGATCCTCATACACACGTTTCCACCACAAAGCAGCACTCGGGAGGTGGGAAGTGGGAGGTGGGAGGTCGCCACGCAGCAGCTTCGATTTCGCTGAGGCTTCAGGCGCTTTGACATGGGCTTGCACCATCGTCCAAGGTCTCCATTGATGCTTCGGATCTGTTTTGGAACTTCACAGATTTCGCCATAGGCTGGTATAGATGACTGGCAAAAGGGTGGAGGCGAGAGGAAGGTCTAGGTGTGAGTGACAGGGGAAGGTGTAATGGGGGTCGGTCGGTGATGTTGGAAAGCAGGGGGAATAAGGTGTCAGGGGGGCAACAAAGGTGTCAGGGGGGTGAGGTTGGGGGGGGGTGAAGGTGTTGAGGGGTGAGGTTGGGGGTAAGGTATCAGGGTGTGAGGAATGGGGGGGTGCAAAGTGTCAGTGGAAGTTGAGTTTGGGAGGGGGAAGGAGAGTGTCTGCAGGGAGAAGGGAGTACTGGGGGAGGAGGGGGTACGGGGGAGGAGGGAGTATGAGTGGAGGAGGGTGTAACAGCGTGGGAATGGTGCAAGTGGGGAGGTAGGTGTAAAGGGGGGGAGGAAGCTGTAACAGAGGGAGTTCGGGGGGGGAAGGTATGCATGGGGAGGAGGGAGTTCGGAAGGAGGAAGGTGTCCAGGGGGAGGAGGGCTTTCGGAAGGGGGAAAGTGTCCAGGGGGTGGAGGGAATTCAGAAGGGGGAAGGTGTCGAGGGGGAGGAGGGAGTCAGAGGGGAGAAGGTGGCTGGGAGGAGGAGGGAGTTTGGTGGGGGGGAGTACATGGAGAGGAGGGAGTAAGGGTGGAGGAATGAGTAAGCGTAAAGGAAGGAATTAAGGGAGGGGTGAAATGTCCAGGTAAGCCTGCAAGGGAGGGGTCTGTGGAGTCAATGATTGCCTCCTGGGGAGCAAACTCATAGTGGGCATGGAAGGATGGAACGGTGAGTGTGAGAGGTGGGAAAGGAAGCCGGTAGGATGAGAGTGTGAGGGTGCATTGGTACCTGTAGAAGGGCAGAAAGGGTGGTTGGTGGGGACACAGATCCTGGAGGGGAAAGAAGGAGGTCAGGGTAGTCAATGTGAATGGGGCTGGGATTCTCGGGAAGGTAGGGAATGTGTATGTTCACCTGGATATTCTGGAATGATAACGGTTTAGGCTGTAAGGTAACAGTGGGGAAGTGGAAGGTGATGCCAGAGGGGTGTGATGGGGGAAAGGACATGGGTGACTGGGGGAGGGAAAAGGATGGGGGAGCTAATAAAAAACTTAATGACTACCATGCTATGCAAATCAAAAGTTAGCAGAGCCTCATATTGGATGGGCACAGGTACTGCATGGGAGTGCGATCAGTGGGTGGACGGAGGTGCAGGTCAGCTCAGATAGACAACTGAAAGAGAACCCCAGCAGGCAGCATTGAAAATGCTTGGGACAGTGAGATGAGTGTGATGGATGAAGCCCCACGAGCATGGGGGAATGCTTGCAAGAGGCTCTGAAAGGGCCTGCCACACATACACTTCTCCCTCCAGAATCACTCGTGGTGTAGCTGTGTGCAGCTGAACTGCTAGTAGAGGGGGATGCGGGAGGAGGTCTCACGAAGCCTGTAAATGAAGCTGAAGGACAACATTAGACATTATTCAGTGTTTTGATGTGGCAGGTGATATGTGCCAGGCAGACCAAATCCACAAGGGAAACTTGTCCACGCTACCATAACAGTTTTGCAATTTGAATTTACTACAACAACAGAGGTACATTGAATTCAGAAGTACTGAGTCCACTAAGACATTTAGAGATTTTAAAAATTAAATTAAAATATTTATTAACAAAAGAAAAGATTTGAAGCACATGCATAAGATTACAGTTACTTAATAGTATAACAAATTCCAAAATTCCTAATTAACCTGATTCCCAACTACACACCCTTTTTAAGGCAACAGTCCAAAATAGATGTTTAATTTAAATAGCAAGCCAGCACATTTACCACAGCACCACCCCTCCTCCCCGTGCAGCTCATGGGCATTAGATTCTGAGTGCAAACTGTCAATGACGCAGGAGCTGGCCAAGGGGGTGAGCCTTCGCTGCTTGGACTGAGTGCTTTGTGGCTCAAGGGCCATGCCTCAGATGTGCCCTGCAAGGTGTTCCTCAGCTGGGGTTGGCCAGGCTGCAATGGTGCTGCAGGTAGAGAGCGGACTAATCCGTGCTCCTCTGCCCTTTCAGGAGAAGACGAGCCATGACAACATAGAGAGGTCACGGACAGGTGGAGGCCCCCCTAACCTCCTAATCCTTACAAGATTTGAGCAGGACGCTTTGGAGCTGGAGAAACCCACGCACCTTGGTAAGCCAGTCGTGGAGAGGCTGGGGTGTCAGACGAAGATAAGAGTGCAGTGCACAGAGGTGAGAGTTTCGGATGGTGCAAGCTTTCTTGTGTAGTGTCATCATTGATGGGAGCCTCAAAACTTGAGTCCCCATTGATCACTGAAAGATGATGGCACTACGATGCCGATCTTCATTCTCTCACCAGGGTGCCTGGCATGCACAGTGACAGTGTGATGACTTAAACTAATGACATGTTGTTGTTCTCCCTTAGACTCGCCAACACGCACTCAATCACAGGACCCCGAAGAGCCCCCTGATGCCAGAGGACTGCCAGGCTTCACGTGCACCTGCGTCACCCCTGCTCTTTGAACCAGGCACCAGCACAGATACCAACACCTCAGTGGGCGTTAGATCTTCAGCTAGAATGTCAGTGCATAGCGATGAGGGCACGTCACACTTACTTGAGGAGCAGGCAGAGGCAGAGAGTGCCCAGGGCGCCGGCAGTCGGCGGGCTACTGGAGACCAGGATGATGCTGAGTCCAAGGCAGGTGATAAGCATCTGGAGTCGTCCATTAGGCGGCAGATGCTGGATGTCCAGCGGGATGTGCAGGAGGATCTGGTGGAGATCCATGAGGGGCTGTGTGCCATGATCTCTAATGTGGAGGAGTCCATGCTGAACATAAGCACTGCATTGACCCTCATGGCCGAGCACACAGCCTCCTCCATTGAGGGACTGGCGAGTCTCATGGAGAGGCAACTCCAAGGACAGAATGAGGTGTTCCTGGGGTTGCACTCGGACTTGCAAGCCCTCACACAGGCACTGACCTCAGGTGGTCAGTGCCAGTGTGGGAGATGGATGAGGCACCCAGTATCCCAGCTAGTTGCCCATCCATCAATGGTGAGCAGGGAAGTCCAGAACGAACTCACGTTGGTGCATCAGCTGCTTGTCATCTCTGCGGGCTCCTCTCAGGGCACTCTGGATGACAGCAGCATCTCCTCCACCCTTTTGCCAGTGACTGTGGCATCTGATGAGGCTGTGATGACTGGGGAGATGCCAGCCATGGCACTGGCCGCTCCCTCCCAGGTGGGGCCAGTACAGGCTCCACTGGCCAGAGGGTGAGCACCAAGGTCATCAAGGCCAACAAGACATCAGAGTCAGCAGGCTGTCTCCAATGCTGCTGCAAGTGGGGGGGGGGGGAGCACCAGATGCAGCACTCATAAAGATAAGTTTAAGCCACCATGAGCACAAGAGGGACTGTTCACAGGTGATCTTCCGTTCTGGAATGTTTTGTTTATGTTTACTGGTCTGGGAATGAAGGCCAGAGAAGGTTCTGTTAATTTTGTCGGATTGTCAAAATGAGATAAATTTAGTTTTTGTCATAATGGCCTGAGTATGCTTTACCTTTTTTTTTTTTGGTGCAGCGTACGCCAGTGTGTAATGCTGGATGTGAGTGGCTCAATGCTTTATTGCACAGGCACTGTTGTGGACTTTGAGTTCAAATGAAAGGATCATTTCAGACATCTGGGATGGAGGCAGCAACCCTGGCGTGAGGTGGAATCAGGTTTTTGGCAGCCTAACTGAAGGAACATTGGGTCAAGGTGTCCTTGCCTCCCTGATGGATAAAGAAGTCTGCCTTCACACCCTCAGCATTCTCCTCACCATGCTCCTCTTCTGACTCACTACTGGATTCATCCTTTGTGGCTTGTGGAGCTGCATCAAGATCCTCTTCCTCCAGTGAGTCCCCCCTTGCCACTGCTAGAGTGTGGAGAGCACAGCATGCAATCACTATCAGTTACTCCCGCTTTGGGGGTTATTGTAGTACTCCCCCTGAATGGTCCAGGTATCAGAAGAGCATCTTCATAAGACCAATGGTTCTCTCTATCACCACCTTTGTGGAGGCATGACTCCTTTTATAACACTGCTCTGCCTTTGTTCTTG
The DNA here is from genome assembly GCF_017639515.1 of Carcharodon carcharias. Taxonomy (NCBI): domain Eukaryota; kingdom Metazoa; phylum Chordata; class Chondrichthyes; order Lamniformes; family Lamnidae; genus Carcharodon; species Carcharodon carcharias. The sequence goes on from NC_054475.1 coordinate 25,367,838, forward strand.
GGTGGTGGAGAGGCGTCATAAGCCACCTTTTCAATGGATAACCTTTGTCATCCAGCAGTCATCCATCCAGTTGGGCTGGAGCGCTGAATAGCCTCGGCACCTGGGAGGCTCTCAGGATATAAGCATCATGGGAGCTGCGCCCGCCTGTTAACTTGAAGATTGCATGCATGCAGGATGATGTTGGGCCATTCACCCAACGTCTTCTCGTGCTGTTTTACGCCCGATCGGTTCAGGCGCGTGGCCACCTGCAAGGTGTATAATTCTACCCATAAAAAACTTTCATGTTGCTAATATGACCTCTCTCTTTTTGAGAAAAACAAACACACTGCTTGGCCTTGCTTATCTTGCCAGTTGTAAAAATCCTTCTGTGTCTTTGAAATCCAAACAACTTCTTCACACCATATATGCTAAGACCTCATCCATGTTAACTCATTAGCATTAGTTCATGATGTTCTTTCCAGAGTGCTTACCCTTGTCCTGATATTATCACATTCTGCTTTCTGACCTTAATGCCACCATTAGCAACTTCTTTAGCCAGTACCACTATCATTAATACCCCTTTGTCCTTTTGTCCATGGCATCTCTGGCAATCTCTCCTTTGTCTCCACCTATCACTGGCCTTCTATCCAGCCTCACCTGCTCCACCCCCCCTTAAACAATATAAATTTCATCACATTTTTCCTTCTCTTTAGGTCTGAAGAAGAGTCATACGGACTCGAAATGTTAACTCTGTTTTTTTCTCTCCACAGATGCTGTTAGACCTGCTGAGTTTTTCCAACATTTTCTGTTTTGTTGTCTTTAATATTACTGCTGGGGTGTCCATGGACTTTGCTGTATCCAGAGTCTTCAAACATTTCTTGAATGAATCGAATTGGCTGAAGACTGGCATTTGCGATGTTGGCTCCCTCAGGGGGAGGTAGAGATGCATCAACCACTCAGCACTTGTCTGGGGATGGTTGTAAATGCTTCAACCCTATCTTGTTATTGACATGTTGAGCTCTCTCATCATTGAGGATAGGGATATTTGTAGATCTGCCTCCTCTGGTTAGTTGTTTAATGTGTGATTGATCCTTCATTACCTTTTATCTCTCTCCCACATACATTCTACTTCTGTGTTACTGGTGGCTGCATCAATTATTTCTCCTGCCATTATGTTCTGTTTAATAAGTATAGCTATGCCACCTCCCCTTATTCTCTCTCTCTCTATCTTTTCTAAACACGTAAAACACTTCAATGTTTAATTCCCAATCCTAATTTTTCTGTAGCCAAGTGTAAGCCTGACTATATCTGGGATTTGCAAAGTATTATTGCCTTCAGTTCACCAGCACATTGTGTGTGTTGCTGTATATGCAGTTTAACTCATTTTTAATAGTCATTCCTCTAACTTTATTTTTACACTCTGTTCTATAACTCTATTTATCCTGGGCCATTTATGAACTCCACTAGTTTAGTCTGTCCTATGTTCTCCTTTCTTTGAACCCTCTCCTGCCTTAATAGATTATAGCTTTTGCCATTTATTTACCCTTTCCGCTATGGCACTGATCCATGTCTAGTTCAGGTTCCTGTCCCATTGATACAGCTCCATCCTGTCACTGTTTTGATGCTAATATCCCATGAAAAGGAACCCCTCTTTCCCAAACCAGCCCTCTAGCCACATATTAATTCTGATCTGTCTGTCTCTATGCAAGTTTGCACATGGCTCAGCCATAATCCAGAGATTATTACCCTCATTGGAATCACTACGTCATTGAAACACTCCATGCAGTGGACGGACACATAAATGATAAATAGTTTGGATGAACACAATTCTGCAATATTAAGGGAAACACTTAGCAAAAACCTCTTGCTAACTTTGATATTTCAGTGAGCCTGTTTGATGGCTTCAAGTAAAGGTAGGACACATGAGAAGAATGCTCGGAGCCATTAAGTATGATCATTGTATATGATGTTCAATTCTTCTGAAAGTAAACTCTTAACTTCAGTCAGATTGTTGAAGTCATATTTCATAATCGTAGTTTGAAAGCCAGCTCTCTACATGAACTAATCTCCTTTAAAGGTCAGCTAACATTTTTGGCATGTTACTGAATGTGATATTTATACCTTTTAAGGCACACCTATTTTCATTGGGTTACAGACAACTTTACAAGCATTGACATGTGACAGAGCCACACCCTACAAACATTACCCTTACCATAACCATTATTTTAGTGCAATTTCTTAAAGAAATATTCTGATAAGTAAAAATTGCCCAAAATTGTTCTTGTGGTCAATAATGTTACATTAAACTTTAACGGACCAGCTATCCATTATTTTCTACACATTTGTTGCTCTACAGGCTTTTGTGAGTGAATAATTTAAGTCATTTAGCTGTGGGAATGATCATGAACTCATTTACTCTAATTACATTAATGTTTGAATCGTATTTGAAAAGACAATAGAATAAATAATTTTAATCTGTGTGAAGAGGAGGCAGTAGGATGTAGAATGTGAAGATATATTTAAGAAATAATGTGTAAAAGCTATTTCGATATATCACCTAAGTAGGAATTCTCCAATGTCCGAAGTCAAGAGAACTGTATAGATTCCTGTCGAGTTGGCCCTACTTATGTAAGTGAATTTCTCAGATTTGTGGGCTGTGGTGTAGCATGGTAAACATGAGTTTGTACCTGCACTTCCACTGTGGTAACTTTCTGATCCCAATTCTGCTACTGCATAGCACTACCAAGCAGAGATCAGGCTCCTACCCATGTGGATGTACAGAAATATTGAAGATTGGCCACTACAGCATTACTTTTGAACACCTCCATGTACTTAGTAATGACAGCAATGTTAGAGGTACAAGAAAAGATATCCAGCCCATATTCTCTGCTGGTTAATTCATATGAGATAGAGAAGCCACAGCAACGGAAAGGATGAAAGATTGTAAGTCATCAAAAAATGAATATTGAAGTGAGTGTACAAGAATTGATCATCTATTTTCCATTATTCCTGCAGTATTCGACCTACTGAGCAAGACTATTTGTAAATCCTATTAAATTAATGGCTTCATATATTTTTGTTATTTCTTCAGTTTACAAAACCATGGCAATTTAGCAGCATGATGCTTTATCAAATGTCTAAACATATCCTATTAAAATATGCACCAGTTTTAGGGCAATCGGATGCTATGAGCTGTTCAATATGAATTCTTCCTTGGTAAATGAAATCATATGGAAAATCAGTGTCCCAGGAAGGAACCGTCAAATGAATTTCTCTATTTGAAAACTAAGATTAGTTTGGCCTATCTCACCATGAAAAGTGATACATGGCTTCACTGAATGTGGAGTTTAGGAGCAGCAATGCAATGGAACATTCTAGAGCATCATTTTACTTCTTATCCTTTCAGTTCCAGCCTAGACAGGGTGCTACATGTCAGCGTCTGCTATGCAGCAGTGTTTATGTAATCCTATCTTCATAGCTGATCTTAAATGGCAGGTGGTAAAGCATTAGTATTTTCTTTTCCTTGTCTCTACCTGCCTTGGGCAACCAACTTCATTCTCATTAATGTGCAATCATTTGCTCGAAACACCTGGAGTCTTACAACATCTTTAAGAGTGGAAAACTACAATAAATTCATGCAAGACAGAAGGTGTTGGCCCATGATGTGTTTCTTTCCTTATCTGTTATACCTGCAGCCTGGAAAGAGCTTTATTTGCTTTCAATAGATTACAGCACATTTAAATCCAGCATTTTATTTTCTACCTGTTACACGGGTTAAATTACACAAAGGCAAAATGCAATGGGGCCTATCAGAACATGGCTGAAAGCTGAAAGGACCTGCAAGTTGAGGAAAAAGTCAAACCTGACTTTCTAACACACCCTAAACCAGAGGAGGTGGAAGATTATTCAATCAGACTAAATCAACCCGAGCTTTTCAACTTTTTACAAGAAATGTCTCAGCCTTTCTTAAGGATTTCAAAGTAAATGCAGAGAATTTCAGTTGTTTTTTTAACTGCTTCGTACCTACTTTCTCGCGGGGCATTTTTTGAGATCATATAGACTCTTGCTCTCAGAGATCTTTGCATCTGACTTGAGATTTACAAGGGCTCAGTACAAGCTTTGCCAAATATGGGCCAATAAATCATGAAGTGAACCCTCAGGCCTCATCCATCTTGTTCTCACAATACAGGCTTAAAAAACTGACAGTTATTATCCATGACTGAAAAATTCAGTGTGACCATTTTATCAATCACATCTAATTTAATCTGAAAATGACAGTATGTTGGGAGTCAAATCTCTCACATATGATAAAAAATGTGTGATTATTAATGCTTTACTGACAAATTGAGATGAAGTGACATGTTTCTTTGATACTAACCAATGTTATTTTACCTTATGCCATTGGCATCTTTGAGATAAAACCATACTGTCGAGTATTTTTTAATGGAGCAGAGTTCATAGAGATTGACATTTGAATTGCTATTGAACATGGAGGGGGTTAACTTAGATAGCTTCCAAAACAGGTGCAAGGATCTCAAGACGTTGGCCCTGCCCGCACCCATTCAATGTAATACAGGCCGTGCACCAACTTTGTGCAGAGTGTCTGCTCATTTGAAAGATCGCTGCTTTCAGCCCACAGTACTGTTCACTGGCCGCATGCATCTGCAGGTATCCAAAATCATGGCTTGATAAGGCCAGTTAAAGCTAGTCGGCACTGCTTAAAGCTAGCTTGGACCTCATAAAGGGGAAGTGCATGGTGAATGGAGCAGGAATTGGCAGTCATGCGGTAAGTGAATCTGACCTGGAAATAACAACACAACCTGGGAGAAAGTGGGCTAAATAGTTTTCAGATGCTGGACTGCAGTCCTTGGTGGAGGAGGCAGAATGGAGGTGGGATGTCCTGTAGCTTCAAGGGGTCAAGGTGTGTTTGAGGTACATGTTCAAAAGGCCATGGGAGCAAATATCCATGGAAGTCAATGCCAGGAGTTAAACCCAAAAGACCTGAGTGTAGCATCTCAAGAAGCTCAATGAGCGATCGAAGTCAGTGAATGTATTGTCAAATGCCACATCCTATCAACTGCATCACTAGCCTCAGACACTGCTCAAATCACCATACCCCCATCACTTACCTACCAATAATTTCTATTAATCAGGACCCTAACATTCATATGCTTCACAAGCAGGATAGATAAAGGGGAACCAGTAGATATAATATATTTGGGTTTTCAAAAGGTGTTTGATAAGGTACCGCACATAAGGCTTCTTAATAAGATTCTTATCTTATGGTATATTAGCATGGATAGAGGAATGGCTAACTAATAGAAGACAGAGAGTTGGGGGCATTTTCAGGATGATAACCTGTAACTCGTGGAGCGCCACAGGGACCATTGCTGGGGCCACAATTATTTACAGTACATATTTATGACTTGGATGAAGGAGATGAATGTACTATCGCCAAGTTTGCAAATTACACAAAAATAGGTGGGGAGGCAAGTGTAGAGGATGACACAAAGAGTCTGTAGGGGGGTATAAACAGATTAAGTAAGGAGGCAAAAACTTGGCTGATGGAATATAATGTGGGGAAATGTGAGGTTATGCATTTTGGAAGGAAGAACAGAGGAGCTGAATATTATTTACATGGAGGAAGACTGCAGAAAGCTGCAGCACAGAGGATTTTGGGGCTGTCATGCATGAATCCCAAAAAGCTAGCAAACATAGTTCAGCAGGAAATAAGAAAGGCAAATGGAATGTTGACCTTTATTTCAAAGTAAATGCAGTATGAAATTAGGGAGTATAAAAATTGCTAAAACTATACAAGGCACTAATTAGACCACACCTAGAATACTGTGAACAGTTTTGGGGCACTTACATAAAGAAAGATGTACTGGCATTGGAGGCAGTCCAGAAAAGGTTCACTAGGTTGATCCAGGATATGGAGGGATTTTCTTATTAGGAGAGGTTGAGTAGGTTGGGCTTGTACTCATTGGTGTTTAGAAGAATGAGAGGCAACCTTATTGAAATATATAAGATTCTTAGGGGGCTTGACAGGTTAGATGCTGAGATGTTGTTTCTGCTCGTGGGAGAGTCTTGGACTAGAGAGCATAATCTCAGAGTAAGGGACCGCCCATTTAAAACAGAGGTAAGGATGAATTTCTTCCCTCAGAGGGTAGTTAATCTGTGGAATTCTTTACCACAGAGGGCTGTAGAGGCTGGGTTGTTAAGTATATTCAAGGCTGAGATAGACAGATTTTTAATTAGTAAGGCAATCAAAGGTTATAGGGAAAAGGCAGGAAAGTGGAGTTGAGGGTTAGCAGATCAGCCATGATCTCATTGAATGGTGGAGCAGGCTCAATGGGCTGAATAGCCTACTTCTGCTTCTACTTCTCCTCCTTACCTCACCCACACAAACTTAACACTGCTGCAAGCTTTATACTCACAACTCAAAGCTTGCACTCACTGCCAGCTAATCAACTATGACAGCCATTTCAGACAAACATATTTCACTACGTTCACTTAGACGCTTCTCATTGCAGGACAAGGTGATGCACAACCAGAGGCGACAGGAACTAATGGGAGAAGGACAGGAGCTCTTAAGCTTTAAATGTCAAGGAGGAGACAGTGTTGGCCATTATTGGGATGCCAATTGCAGAGGCCATGGTCAGCGGCGGGAATAAAACCAAAGATGGCAGTATCTTTAATCCTTCTTCTCACATTCCATTTCCTCGCTATCCCACACTTTCTATGGGTTTACAAGCTGTAGATAATGGAAGCACGCATGTCCCTTTCCTCCCCTCTCTGCAACACACCTTTACTCTTATGCCAGTTTACTTTCAGATACACACAATTTGCAATCTAACTAGGCAGTGAATGAACATCAAGGGACTCATGAAGAAGACTCAGCATTGTCACTTAATTTGATACTTGCCACCATCAGTTCAGATACTGACACTGTCCATATCTAAGAGGGTAGATTAGAGGGGCGTCTGCATATGCTGAGACATTGGGCATGAATGGGCTGGAGCCAGGGCAGGATACTGGTGCCAGCTCACCAGAGGGCAAGGTCAATCGCAAGTTCAGCTGCAGAGGATTCAGATGAGCAGCTAGATAGGGCAGCTTGCAGAAGAATGCTGATGGGTGTACATAACAAAATGCATGCAGAAAGCCTGTTAGAAAGCCTGCAGTCAATGTCAATGAGCTTGGAAGAGTCCAGCACCAACATGGAAAAGGAATTTATGAAGAAATTGAAGCCAATCCTTTTCAGTGTGGAAATGGTTGCCAACTCCATTCACACACTTGTGGGGCCTGCCACAATGCAATGTCTGATGGTTGATGTCTCAGCTTCCATTGCAACACAAGCAGAAGCCACCCAATATCTGAATACTGCAGTGGAAGCACAGATTGAAGTCATGCAAGGTTTGTTTGCTGCAGTCATGGTTGTGGATTACAGCGTGCAAAGGGTTTTCAGGATCGCACAACAATGCAGCAGTCTGCCAAACAGATTACTCAGTTTGTGGAGTCGCCACCCTGTAGAGAGTGGTACTGGCACTCTGCCAGTGTCCTAATTTTCCCATCAGCCAACTAACCCAGCTGCCAACCACGTGAAATGGTACATTTCCCAGTCGGGTCTTTGAGGACCAGGGATGCTTGAGATTGTCTTCCAAGGCCATCTCCCATTGAAAGTCAGCAGCCTTCCACAGCCATGCTGCAGCCACATGGTTAAGAGAGGAGATATAGAAGATGCAAAGGCATGTGAAAGATATGAATTATGGGAATGCACAAGAATGATTAGTTGACATTTGTATGTAATATGGAATGATTTTATTTATGAATGTGGTTCATAATTATATTTTGTGGTTGGTTTTATTTTTGCCTTGTGGCCAAGCGGACACTGATGGTCAGTGACAGACGGCTGGTGAGATATGGGATAGTTGGTGAATGGGGAATTGGTGTTGTGGCTACTGGAATCGCATTTAGATGAGTTCTTCACAGACAGCCTGGGCAGGAAGGGGTTGTTTACATTGCCTCTCATTCTCTTTTTCTTCCTCTTTCTCCTCCACCTGCTGCTCACATCTTTGCCATATAGCTGGTGGCAAGGATGATCCCCTCATGATAGCGAGGTGGTGCAGCATACAGCAGACTGCCACACATCTCAACACCCTCTCTGGAGAAAATTGCAGGGCTCCTCCAGAACAGTCCAGGCAGTGGAAACATTGTTACAGCATACTAACTGTTAGCTGTTTCATATTTTGTGTAGCAATGTGACTTTCGTTGTATGCATGCTGCGCACTTGTGCGAGGGCTGTGCACCAAAATCATCAGCTATACGGTCAGTGCATAGCCCTTGTTGTCCAGTGGTCACCCTTGGCTTGCCATGGTGGCTCAAATGCAGCTGGCACAGCAGACTGCTGTAGAATGAAGGCTTCATGGCTGCTACAGGATACCAGATATTTGTCTGCATGATTTGGTACTTATTCTCACACACCAACTGGATGGTCAGGAACTGAAATTGCTTTGGTTGCCCTATAGAGCACACACCGCCTGCAAAGCGTTGTGCATCAGTTGTACCCTGCACCTTGGGGAAACTTGTAATCCAGTGAAACCATATGCAAGCTCACCTGCTTGTATCTGGTAAGAAAGAATGAGATGTAGTTAGCTCTCATTTAACAGAGAGCCTTGGTGACCTCTCCTATGGAACAATGGACAGCAAACTGAGAGGTAAATATCTCCAGTTCCAGTATGGAAGGAACAGGATATATAAAAGTTTATTGCCACAGTTATCTTAACAGTCACTGACAGCCTGCTCTGAGTTTGCAATTGTGGCTGCAGTAGGTGGTAGGTTTCAGTGAAGATGTCTTTACTGACACCACACACATTGTTTGTTGCTGAGCTTCAGATAGGAGAATTGCTCTATGTACACAGTGCCTGGATATGGCCTCATGTTGAGAGCCCTTATCCCTTCTACTCCTCCCTCTTCCAGCAGCTTGTCTTGCTCCGCATGACCTCTGTTCCTTCTCCAAGTCATGCTATATTTCAAGGGGAATATCTAGTAGTATATTCATGTCCAGGTGTAACTAGTTTGTATAAAAGCCTTGAAGTCAGCAAAAAATCCCTCAGCGCCTGCCAAACCATTTCCTCCAGACTTTGGCAATTCATAATAACTTTAGAAAACATAAAACACTTAGAGTTTCATAGCAACAACCAGGAGAAATCAATCCAGCAACTAAGATGTTAGCAGTGCATGATCCCTCTAAATAGCGCTGACTTGTGGTTTGTCCTACCGTCGAATGTGTGTTTAGCTGTGCAAGGGTAGGAAAGGGCATTAGCTGGAGCACTGAGTTCCAAGATGGCACGTTGGCATCAAATCAGTGCTACACTAAGATTCATGTCATGATCTACCTTCTCTGCATAGTTCCAGCAGACGTTCATTGTGTACATGCTGATACTCTCGTGAATATGACATTCAGCACAATTCACCCCACAAGTGTGCATGCACTGAAGATGTTATTCTGGAACTCAAAGGACACTCGTGGTTGTCAAATAATGGGTGCTGATGAGACCGATTTCTCGCACATAGCATTCAAACATTCTAAAGGAAACAATATCAGAGTGAATTCTTTCAGTACTTAAAATAGGTGACCTGTATTCATGCAATATCCAAGCAATACCAGAAAAGCAGAAAATAGCTAACGTTGCTCCAATTTTATAAAAGCTCAAAAGCAGAATCATAAGAATTAAAGAACTGTTAGGTTAATATCTAGAGCACAAAAAATATTGAACTCTAAAGTAATTAGTTTAAACATGCTTCAGAAGTAAATAGAAAGGGTTATGTTTTTTAGTTCTCAAAGGGAATGGTAGACACCCTCATACATTCCTCTGTTCGCTATCTTAGGCAGGTGTTAACCCGTTTATTTGCAGCTGAGCCTCGCCAATTGTAAAACATCCATCAAAAATTCAAAGCCAACAAAGATATATGAAAGGCAGGTCGTACCTAACATAAATGCAAGTCTTGGAGGGTAATGTGGAATAGCTGGGTAATTGTATGGTGGTGCATGTTACATATCTTGCTGTTCAGAGGCCCTTTGATAAGTTTTCTCACAACAGACTCTTACCTAAAGTGAAAGCTCTTTGGATAAATAATTAAGTCGTAAAGTGCCTTATGGATTGACTAAACAATACGAAAGAATGTGTAGTGACCAATAGCCATGGTTTTAATTGGCCAACATTGACCAATATATGTTTCAAGGCTTAGTTCTGGAAACTTGGCTGTGCACAGTACGTATTTATAAATGATCTTCTAAGTCTGTAGATGATGCAAAGTTGCATAGAAGGCAAAATATTTAGGGGATAGGATTCAGAGTAACTTATTGACACTTGGCAACTGATACTTAAAAAGCAACACATAACTTTGCAGGAAATTGTAAATGCAATTACAATATAATTGTTAAAAGAGAAGTGCTATCTGTGATAGTTGACTGGACCTCAAGTATCATTCAAGTTCAAGTTAGTGATTACAACTGCAAAGTGCTTGCATGCGTAAGTAAATTCATATGAAGATAAATTCATGGAAGCAGTTCCTACGCTCATGATTATTCATTGAAAGACTTGTGGAACATTGTGTCTAATTATGGTCATTATGTTTTGGAAAAGATAAAGACAGTGGAAAGAAATCAGCGAGAATCAACAAGGTTGGTTCCAGACATTAGATTGTTGGGCTGCAGAGTAAATGTAGTGGAATCTAAATCTTTCCCTTTGTATAAGAATTCATGATTACAAGCTCAACATGTCACATGTTCAAATTAATCACTTGACATTTCTAGATGTCAACTAATGAAATAGCCTGTCAACTGAGGGATTCAATTCCTGACTAAAGGAAAATTAGAGGGATTTGAATTTGTAGTAAAATAATGATGAATATGCAGGTGAGCTGAATTGGCTCAAAATAGCTTTTTTGCATTCAAAATAATGCATTACTCTCTTCAGTTTTTTTTTCATCATAACACTATTACTATGTAGGCGTTACATTATGTGCATAGCTTTATTAAATCAATTCTCTTTACATTAAAGGTAAATGAAAAATTACGAAAGTTTGAAAGTAGACTGATATAGAGTATGTTTTGAAATCAGTGAAGTTCACACCTGTACATTTAATCGCTCAAACTGTATCCTTTGATGCATCATTGTAAAGCAGCCCTCATTAACCTATTTAAAATAAACAGACTGACACTTGCCTGAAAACAGTAAACAGGGGAATGGAGCACGTGCACCTTAAGCAGTCACATGTGATAAAAATAGGCCCCAGGCCTTTTAAGAAAAAACACAGGTTTCTAAATAATTAACAGCACTGTATTTTTGACACGTAGAGTGATAGCAAACATACATTCTGAATGAAACTGAACAAGCCTTTGTTGCCTATCAAATGGTTTCAGGGAAAAATGGCACCTTTAAACAAAATGCTTCAAAATATTAAAGCCCTAAAATATTTGAATAGTTTGTTGATTTGCACCAGAAATAAAATTACCACGAATGTTCTAGTGAAGAGTCATACGGATTCGAAATGTTAACTGTACTCTTCTCCGCAATTGCTGTCAGACCTGCTGAGTTTTTCCAGGTATTTTTGTTTTTGTTTCGGATTTCCAGCATCCACAGTTTTTTGCTTTTACTATGAATGCTGTTGGATTATCATAACCACCTAAACTGTTTTCCAAATGTCCTCCAGGGAAGGAAATGTGTTACATTCTGGTTTGGCCTGCATGTAACTCTAGTTCACCAATTGTTGACTCTTAATGCCTTCTCAAATAGCCTGGCAAGCCACCCAGTTGCACAATCGCTAACCATGAGACAAAGTGGACCACAATCTTCATTGGTCCATGAGACATTTGTAATAAATCCAGCCTTGCCAGCATCACCTATTTCATTAGAACAAAGGGAAAAAAGCAGTTTAGATTTTTTTGTTTTACTATTTTTCATTGCCACAAATGGAACTGTCTGCAGTAGTTTTATTTCAAAATAAAATTCCCCTGGGCTGTTATAGGACAACTTCCTTTGGGACATTATTTTGTCGAAGTAGGATTTACTTTTGAGAGTGGAGACTGACTTACTAGGGGCTGATATATCACAAGGCTCATTTATATTTGAAGACACTAACACTTTTGTCTGTTTGATTTTTTAATATTTATATATGTGTTTCTTGGGATGAGGACAATACTGTCAGTATTTATTGTCTGTCCCTAGTTAGCCTGAAGCATTAAGCGATCAAATATATCAAGGCAGACACAGGCCTTTGGGCATTACAAAAGCCCAATTTGAACCAGCCTTGGTTCTCCTAATTCAGGATCTCAGTGGCAGCAGGCCACTAGTTATGAATAAAAACAGCCAGAACCAATTTCTACCTATAATGTGGGACTAGATTAGATAGAGGTAGCAGGTTCCCTTTTTTTAAGGACATTAGCAAACCAGTTGGGAATTTATGAAAATCTAGTTACTTTCCTTGTTATCTTTTCATGCTAGCCTGCAGATTATTAGATTTATTTAATACATGGTGGGATCGCTGCCTAACTTCTGGGTTTCAATTTCTGTACAATAACAACTAAGCTATGTTCCTTGCATTGGTTTCTACCAGCACGCTTCTCTGATGTTCAGTGTTTTCCACTAATAATAATCATTTGACTCAAAGATAAAAACAAAAAATCTGCGGATACTGGAAATCCAAAACAAAAACAGAATTACCTGGAAAAACTCAGCAGGTCTGGCAGCATCGGCGGAGAAGAAAAGAGTTGACATTTCGAGTCCTCATGATCCTTCGACAGAAGGGTCATGAGGACTCGAAACGTCAACTCTTTGCATCATTTGACTCAATGTGGCTTTGTATTGGAAGCCAGAGAGAGCATTGCAGCACCCTTGCAACAGTCTAAAACTGTCTTAAAAAGACTCACTGGACTCCTGAGCCTAAATGTGATGATCATCCTGTTCCCAACAGATAGCAGACAGAGCCTCATGGACAACCTCCACAGAACATTGCGCAGTATTCCTTCCACCAACCCTCATCACAGTGACTACAAATGCTGCAGCCTCTAATCTGCCTACCTGATTCCCAGCCTAGGCCAATTGCTGGGGTCTCTCCTCACCCATCGTTGGGCCAAACAAGAGAGAGGTAAAAAGAGAAATGTAAAAAAAAGAAAAGTAAAAGACCAAGGAAGGGGGGATACAAAGTTCAAATAAGCTCACAATGACAGCTGAAGTAAATTTCTGAACACATATCTCCCATGACATTTTACTTATCCTTGCACTACCTTCTGCCCCAACACTCACAATGCTTCCCTCCTCCAATTATCAGCATTCTCCTACAAGCACTGAAATGCACTCCACTCTATCTCCTTTAGCTCCGATTGCAGCACTCTGCACCTATCAATCTCCTCATGAATACCTCTTTCAGCCACTCACACTTGCCTGTGTGATCTGCAGCAGTTCAGAATGAATTCCAGCAGCTTTCTGTGTACTTTGAACTTTCAGACAGTAATCTTTATCGGGCCTGCAGCTTTCCGGAGGCCTCCCTTAGCCTGGGTATGGGTTCTGACATGTCTACTGGAGCCAGCTCCTCTGAAGAGGAAGGGAGAGCTAGAATAATGAGGAGGTCAGGACTGCACATTCAGCCTCCAGGGAAACCACCTTTGGGAGTACAGGCACATGCACAAGGGGCACAGGGCCAAGAGGTAATCCAAGGCGGAAGGGGCTGCAGAAGACATCACTATCCTGCTGCCAGGGTATATAGGCGGCAAAGTAGCTACCTCAACATGACAGAGGTGCAGTGCCGAAGGAGGTTCTGACTGTTAAGGGAAACAGTCAACTACATCTGTCTGATGATTGGCCCTGAGATCTCTCCTGTGTGGGTGGACATCCCATGCCAGCAGCTCTGAAGGTCACAGTTGCCCTCAACTTCTATGCCTCTGGCTCCTTCCAGGGGTTGGTGGGTGATCTTTGCAGTGTCTCCCAATCAGCTGTCAACACTTGTGTCAAGCAGGTTACAGATGCTCTGATCAGATGGACATTGACCTTCATCCACTTTGGCTGGAACCAGGCCAGCCAGGCACAGCGAGCCAGAAACTTCACAGCCATTGCTGGCTTCCCCCGCGTCCAGGGTGCTATAGACTGAACACATATGGCCATCAAGGCGCCAGCAGGTGAGCCTGGTGCCTTCACCAACAGGAAGGGCTTCCACTCCATGAATGTCAGATAGTGTGTGATCACAGGATGCTGATTCTACAAGTCTGTGCAAGGTACCCAGGCAGCTCCCATGACGCCTACATTCTCAGACACTCCAAAGTGCCAGGGCTCTTCAGTGCTCCAGCACGGCTTGATGGATGGCTGCTGGGTGACAAGGGCTATCTCCTCAGAAGGTGGCTCATGATGCCTCTCCGCCATCCAAGAACAGAGGCTGAGCAACGGTACAATAGGAGCCACGTCTCCACAAGGGCTGTGGTGGAGGTGGAGAGAGCCATCGGTCTTCTCATGGTGCACATCCGATGTCTGGACCACTCAGGGGGCGGACTCCAGTACCCCCCAGATCGTGGCTCAGTGATAGTGGTTCCATGCTGCGCTCTCCACAATCTTGAGCTGGAAAGAGGGGATGCAGTGGACGATGGAGACGTCGCGCAGTGGATGCGGCTGTATATGATGAGTCCAGCAGTGATTCCGAGGAAGAGAAAGCACAGGGGAATACTGAGGGGCTAAACGCTGACCCAGGACTACGCCAAGGAGGCCGAGACACCCGGGAGACTTTAATCCAACAAACCTTCAGCTAGCTCAACACAAATGGATCAGGAGGACCAGCCTTGCCTGGTGCTTCCACACTCAGCACCAAAGTGCTAAATCTGCCACTTCATCAGCTGCGACTAAGGGCTTTGGATATAAACTTGAATGTTGAAACAAACACTCATGACATTTATCTTAAACATAAAAATGCAGAATAAAGGAGCCACCCTCAGCTATGGTAACATATCTGGTTTTTATTTTAACCATCAGAAGTTCTCACAAATCCAAAACAAATCGTTAATCAAGCAGAAAAAAATAATAAGTTCCTAAACTCGGGCCAATACAAAAGCAGCAATAAGAGACCCGTGGTGTGCCTAAAGTGCCTTATGCTTACGTTTACGGGTGCTACGGCTTGATGCCGCCCCATCACTGGGAGTGGCACCTGAGCCAGCCTGCTGACTCTGCTGTCCTGTTTGCCCTGATGCCCATGGAGCCTGTGCTGGCCCCGCCCGGGAGGGATCTGCCAGGTCCACAGATGGCATCTCCCCAATCGTCGCAGCCTCACCCGATGAACCGGTCACTGGGAGAGGGGCGGAGCAGCTGTTGCCCTCATCTGGAGCGCCATGAGAGGAGCCCGCAGTTATGACAGGCAGCTGCTGCACCGTGAGGTCGTCCTGGACCTCGCTGCTCACCGTGGATGGATGGGCAACGAGCTGGGAAGCTTGAAGCTCACAGCATCTCCCACATTGGCAATGACCAGCTGTGGCCAATGGCGCTATGAAACTTGCAGGTCCAAGTGTATCCCCAGGAGAACCTAACTGTTCTCCTGGAGGCGCCTCTCCACAAGAGTCGCCACTCTCTCCATGGAGGAAGCATGACGCTCTGCCAAGTGGCTCATTGCATCACTGATGCTCCGCGTGGACTCCTCCACCATGGACACCAAGCGAAGCACAGCCTCATGTATCACTTCCATATGGTCCCACACACCTCCCGCATTTCCTGCAGCTGCTGCATCACGGGCGACTCCAGAGGCACATCATCACGCACCAACTGAGCATGTGCCTGGTCTCCTGTAGTCCTCCGGCTGCTGGCGCCATCGACACTCTCTGTCTCTGCCAGCTCCTCCAGCGATTGTGAGGTGCCCTCTCCACTGTGCCCTGGGACACTGGCCGATGTTGCAATGCCCACCGAGGTGCTAGTATCTGTGTTGGTACCTGCCTCGCAGAAATGGTGTGATACAGGTGACACTTGAGGCCCCTCAGGTGTGAGGGCAGCATCTGCAATTCCTCCTGGCGGCCATGCTCTGATGATGCCGAAATTAACAAGGACAGTCGATCAGTTAGTGTGCACACAGCGACACACTTCATCCCTTTCCCACTGGCTCATTATGCACTCAACCTTCCAGAACTTATGCATACAAATATTGGTGGCGTGGCTAATAGTGAAGAGGATAGCCTCACGTTACAGACGGATACAGATGGGCTGATCAGATGGCCTAAGAAATGCCAAATGGAATGTTATGTGGATAAGTGTGAGGTGATGCACTTGGGCAGGATAAACAAGGCACGGGAATACACGATGAATGTTAGGACCATGGAAAGTAAGGAGGATCAAGGGACCTTGCCGTGGATGTTGACAGGCTCCTTAAGGTAGCGGGACAGGTACATAAGGTGTTTAAGAAGTTAAATGCCATACTTGCCTTTATTAGCTGAGGAATAGAATATAGGAGCAGGAAGGTAGTGTTCCAAGTGCAGAGAATGTTGCCTAGGCCACAGCTATAGTTTTGCGTGCAGTTCTGAAATGTGCTTCAAGGGAGGGATGTGATTGGAGTGGAGAGAGTGCAGAGGTCGTCGACCAGGATGCTGGCTGGGCTGGAGAGTTTGACTTATGAGGAGACATAGCGTAGACTGGGGCTATCTCCCCTGGAGCAGAGGAGATTGAGGGGTGACATTATTGAGGTTTATAACATTATGAGGGGCATAGATAGGGTCGACTGAAAGGAACTTTTGCCCTTAGCTGAGGAATGAGTAACCAGGTGGCATAGATTTAAGGTAAGAGGCATGAGGTTGACAGTGAATGTGATGAGCAACTTTTGCACACAGAGTGTGTTGGGAATGTGGGACGCACTGCCTGAAAGGGTAGTGGACACAGAAGCCCTCCTAATATGTAATAAGTATTTGGATGTGCAGTTGCGATGCCATGGCATACAAGGCCATGGGGATAGTGCTGAGAAATGGGATTAGGAGACTTAAGAAGGTGTTTGACGCGTGCATCCTTAAAGGGCCAAAGGGCCTTTTTCTATGATCCACACCTCTGACTTTATCACTCTGTAACCGAGCAAAGTTGCAACAATAACAAATTAAATAATCATCAGTGCTATGGATTTTGGGAGGACATAGTGGATCTCACTGTTGGCCTCAAATACCTGGCCATTCCACCCCAGCCTCACCGGCAGCAGTAGACCTGAGTGCATGCCGCCTCTCAAGCTCCAAGGCCTCCTGTTCAAAGTGGCTTAACATCATCAGGTGAGTCTGGCCGCCTCCAGTCTTCGAATGCTCAGACGCATTATGAGCATTCTTCTCCTGAAAAACAGAGAAGACCATTCATTGCCGTAATTTGCACATGGACTCTGCACGCGCATGCCACACCCCAACCACAGTGGTCCATATCAGGCCTCCAGTGCCTCCTCTCCCCGCTACTTGCCTAGGCCAAGTTATGGATCTTGTAGGCAAGGGGTGGGTAAGAAGCAAGGAGCTGGTGAGGCTGGAAGGCAGCTCATGGGGTTTTACACCATTTTTTGCCTTGTGCGTTCTCATTTAAATCTGCTCATTATACATGCATGATGTTGCTGCTTTTGGAAGCCGCTCACCTGTCTCTGTTCATCCATTTAGCTGATGCTAAACCTTGTCCCATTCTTCCATTTCAGACCCAAGAGTTACACACAATCCTCAGAGAGCAGCAGAAAAGGAGGGTAGCATTATAGAACACAGCACCACACAACCTGACACTCACAGACACCTACTCACAGTACCGCAGAGTTGTGATTGCCAATACATCCTCTAATTCTTCATCCCTTCTTCATTTTCCTGCTCCACATCTTCCTGTTCAGGAAGCTCAAAGAAAACGCCTTTGTGGATGGCAAGTGCATGGAATGTAGTAAATGATTATATAATCCTGACACTTGCTCTGCGCTATACTGGAAAACGCTTCTCGAGCAGCCCAGACAGTGTAACCATACTTTTAGAATCCCAGTGGTCTGATGAATCAGAAATCTTGACCCTGATATTTAAGTGGAGGCAGGGAGGATGTGGGGGAGGATGAAACAGCTGAGAAACTTAAGGTCGTGAGCACAAAAATGTTGCCACATTTCATGGCAAGATCCCATTACCATTTTGTTGAGGTGACTACCACTTGACAGCTGGTCAAATGGGTAAACCTTGGTGGCCGAGGGCAACCATTGGCAGGAGGCAAAAACTATAGTGGCTTGCAATTGGGATGTGCCTAAACTTGGGATGCTCCCTGGCAATCTGGAGAGGAAAAGGTCAACCATTGCAGTGGAGTATGATCACATAATCTGGTAGAGTAGTGGGAGAAGATCCAACATTGCTGCAGAAGGAAGATAGAAGACATCAGGACAATGGGGAGAGAGGCCAATGATCAGGATGGGGTGGCGGGAAATGAAAGAGAGGTGCGATTTGCAGAACAGAGGCCGAAGGCTTCCCTGAGAGGTCAAAGGGAGACTCCTCCTTCTCTTAACCAACAAGGAGTGCTAGAAAGCTAAAATTACCTTATGGAACTGACAGCGTCCACATCTATTTTACTGCCAGGTTCCCCAACACCTTGGAAGTGAGTGGAATAGCAATAAACTTCAAATCAGGCACCCAATTGAACTGTGATTGATTTAAGCAATCCATGTCCAAACACAGTAAGACCTGGACAATATCCAGGCTTGGGCTGACAATTGGCAAATAACATTCATGCCACACAAATGCCAGGCAATGACCATCTCCAACAAAAGAGAATCCAATCATCTGACCCCTTGATGTTCAATGACATTACCATCACTGAATACCCCACTATCAACATCCTGGGGAGCACCATTGACCAGAAACTAAACTGGACTAGCCATATAAATACTGTGGCTACAAGAACAGGTCAAAGGCTAGGAATTGTGCGACGAGTAACTCATCTTCTGACTCCCCAAAGCCTGTCCACTGTCTACAAAGCACAAGTCAGGAGTATGATGGAATACTCCCCATTTGCCTGGATGAGTACAGCTCCCACAACACTCAAGAAGCTTGACACCATCCAGCATAAAGCAGCCTGCTTGACTGGCACCCTTTCCACAAACAGTCACTCCCTCGACCACCAATGCACAGTAGCAGCAGTGTGTACCATCTACAAGATACACTGCAGGAATTCACCAAGACTCCTTCGACAGCACCTTCCAAACCCACGACCACTACCATCTAGAAGGACGAGGGCAGCAGATAGATGGGAACATGACCACCTGGAAATTCCCCTCCAAATCACTCACCATCCTAACTTGGAAATATATCGCCGTTCCTTCACTGTCACTGGGTCAGAATCCTGGAACTCCCTCCCTAACAACACTGTGGATGTACCTACACTACATGGACTGCAGCGGTTCAAGAAGTCAGCTCACCATCACCTTCTCAAGGGCAACTAGGGATGGGCATTTTTTTAAAAATTCATTCACGGGATGAATACAAGAAAAGTGTGGACATGAAGTATTTTGGCTCTATTCTGCGATATAAGGATGCCACAATATCTGCCTGATTTTAAAAAAAGTGGTCGGCGCTTGAGTGGCATGTTTTTAATTCTCACCCCCCTCACCCAGCAAACCTCCCCTGCCTATCATTGAGGCCCTTACTGCTGCATGGCTCTCATTTTAGAAGCCTAAAATGAACAACCAGAGAGTTATATTAATGGAGGTGAGGATCCTTTTAAATGCCACTTCCTGATTGTTGACTCTTCTAGCCTTGATTTGCTGGGCAGATAAAGAAGCAACATTTCAGACACGCATGGACACCAATTCCATGAACAGGTCTTAATTCAGCGACAGGGTCCTTATTAATATAGGTTAAACAGTGCCAGCATTTATTTCAGGAAAAAAACCAGAGATTCTCAAAGAGCACCTGAATTAATATGATGTCAGCACATCTGGCACCATTCAGCCATGGAAATTCAACCTTATGGCAACCCTTTTGGACATGGGAAATGCAGAAGCAACTTCTAGACCTATAGCCCATTTCTAATAATTTACAGGTCATTACCTCAAATCAGTGCACTTATTAAGCTGGCATTTTCTCAAATTGAGGAGATCTATTGATAATTTCAATGCAACTGATTGTTTCTTTTAAAGAAACCTTTCAATTTTTAAAATCACATTTTGTCTTCATCACAGTCACTTAGACAGGTACTGATGGTTAGAATTTAAGCAACAGTCAGAAACAACTAATTCCAGGTGTTTCTCCGTGAAGAGCACTAACTTCTTTTGCATAATTGTGAAGAGAATTTATATTTAATTCACTTGCTTTCCTACAGTGCAGACAGCATTAAGCGTGTAGAGACCTGGCTTTTAATAGCTTGTATTTAGGATAAGGCAAAAGAACGGATGTGAACTGGGTGTTCAGCCCAGGCCCAGGTAGTTAAATGACACATTTCCTCTGTTTCAAAAAAATACATGCCTGAACAGAAAAAAAAAAAGGAGGTGCGTGAGCTTTTAAATTCCAGCACAACTGTTGGGTGAATCGGGTGAAAGTAAGCACACATTATTGTGCCAGCATCCTCCAGGCATACCTACAGCCCAGGTAGATCAAATCATCAAACCTCAGGACAGCGTGTGTATTCATGTTTACCTGAATCTGTTGCAACACGACAAGAGCTGAGTCCTCCCTCAAAGCATAGCTCAATGCAGACATCGTGTCGGCAGCATAATGACAGATAAGACATTCCTCAAACAGCAAGTTAGGACAGATTTATGGCCATGTTGAAAACTGTATCGTCGGTGCTGATATTGTCTCTGAGAAGAAATTAATGTTCTTCACACTCAAACAAATTCAATTCACATGAAGTACAAGTAAAATGAATCTTCTCAGTGTTTTATTAAATTTTTAAAAAGCCCTTTAAAGATTCAATCTCAGGAAGCCTTGATCTATATCATCCACTTAAAAGGAAAGACTTGCCAAATGTAACACATCATATAACGCAAGATGCTCTAAAGTGCCTTACAGTCAATAAGTACTTTTGAAGGCCTTCAGCTAAAACACAGCAGCCAATTTGCACATAGCAAGCTCCCACAAATATGAAAGTTTTTTCCTTAGTGATATTAATTGAAGGATAAATATTGGCTAGCTTGCCACTGAGAAGTTTCTCGCTTTTATTAAAATAGTGCCGTGAGGTCTTTTGCATTGAGCTGAGAGCAAACAAGGCCTCCATTTAAGGTTGTGTCATAGACAGAATTGATGTGTTTCCTTTCACTGCCCATGATAAGTATATTTGTATAAGAGGGGTGTGTTTCCTTACCCTCAGAATGAGTGTCCCAATGAAATAATTCCAGCAGCAAGCTTTCTGTGAGTTTAAAATCAAGGTCATTTATTATTGTACACTTACCCCAAATTTAATGCAACGTTTCACTCACTTGTCTCACACACCTTTTGCACACATAGAGGTTAGAGAAAGGTGAAGGTGACATAATGTTACAGCTTATAATTATCTCACTTTCTTTTGTGGCAGCCCTGCAGTTTCTTAGGTGCAGTCATGTCTTATGAAGCAAGGGATTCTCAGCAGATGGTGCGGTTTCTTATAGTTTGATTTCTAGGAGATTGGTTCACAGGTGAACTTTAACCAGAACAGGCTGGGGAATCCTTCTCTCTGGTAGGATCTCCCACTTTCAAGATATTGCTGCTTATTACCTTGGTTGCTTAGGTGACTTGCAGCTAGTTGATGGCTTTCAGTGGAACTCTCTGTCTGTGATCAGCTTCTTGCTGGTTTTAAAAGCAGGCAACAAAATGGTTCCCTCATTATGTGACTTCAATAAGTTCCAAGTTCTTTATCCAAACAAAGAATGCTGTGTATATTGCTTCCAATCATCCTGTGTTGTCATCTGACACCTTGATATTCACCCAATCTAGTATGGATGAGGAAAATGAGCATAATACAATGAAAGTTTGATAAGATCCATTCACCTCCATCTTACATTGAGTTTTGATGTCCCCTTTTGTCCAGGTTGAAAAAGAGGGTGAGATTTTTCGGTCCTACCAGTGGCAGGTATCATGGCAGGCTGGACGAGAACATTTGACAGTCGTCCAAAAATCAGTTTCCTGCTGGCCTAAAAATAGATGGCGATTGTCCACTCTGGAATTTTATATCACGCCATATGGGAACCACATTTGCATATATTTAAATGTTATGAATACTCATTTAAAAGCAAGCTTGCCAGCAGCTAATTTGATTAACGGCTGGATATAAGCAACATGCACCTGGCGACCTGCACTTCACTCAAGACTTAGAGGTATGTTTGCTTACCTTTCTATGCGCTGCAATCGCAGCAGCTCTGACTCCGTGCCAGGCTGCGCAGGCAAGATCAGCAGGAGCTCAAGAGGGTTCGGAGCCAAGTCTCTCCATTCCAGGCCAGCGGTAAGGGGGTTGGGTAGTGGGTGGAAGGGGGTGGAGTGCAAAGTTTTGATGGAGGGAAGGCTGTACACAGACACACGACTTGGGGGGAAGGAAGACTGGGGAAGGGTGCACACAGATATTTGACTGGGGGGAAGGAAGGCTGGAGAAGTATACACTCAGACACTGACTGAGGGTGAGTAGGGGAGCGCGGAATTATTCGGGGCCTGAAAGCATAAACAGTCCTGGGCAAAACACAAGAGCTGGTCATGGCCAGAATGCATAGAGTCCTGTGGCTTTGTGCCACAATTTAGATGATGTGCTTGGGATGACTGTCCCTGTCCCAGTCGTGCACAGCATGGTATGCGCAGGGCATTGTCAGTCCCTCCCACGCGCCGGTCCTGGGGGGTTTCTGGTTTATCTTTCTGGGTGCTCTTCAGATGAACCTGAAGGCTGTAATAGCACTACAAAGGGACTAAGTGGGGATGTAATGACTGAGATGAAGGTAAGCCTTTGGCTCCGCAGTCACTCCCTAGTAAGTGACAGGAAGATGGCCTTTCGAGGCTTATACTCAAACAAGTTTCTGATCAATGTTCCTGCAGAGACGAGCATGAGGGAAATATGGATGGAGTGGCCAACATTGCGTCCATCCTGGCAATTAGGCAACTAATATGGAGGAGAAGAAGGGCCCATCACTGCCAGGCTTGGCTAAGGGAAGAGGCTCACCCTGAGGAACAAGGATCAGTGGGGACCCCTCAAGAGCCAGAAGCTGAGGTTGACAGAGCCATTGAGCAGAGGCAGCTGGCAAGACCAAGGGTATAAAGAAGATGCTTCTCATATCTCCAGATGAGTGAGAGACAGTGCCATCAACACCCTTGCATATCTAGGGATGTAGTGGCTCACATCTGCCACATTGTATGGGAGGAGTTGATGCTGCAGGGACTCGGGGAGGCCATCCATTGTCAGTAGCTCTAAAAATGACCACTGCTCTGAATTGCTTCGCACGGTGTTCATTCCAGGGCTCCACTGAGGACCTCTGCAGGATTTCTCAAGCATCTACTCTCAAATGCATACAGGGGGTCACCGATACCCCATTTAGCATGGCTCACAGTTATGTATAGTTTCCTCTAGATGATGCGATACAGGCTGCCAGAGCTCTGGGCTTTGCTGCTATCTCCGGATTCCCACAGGTGCAGGGTGCCATCTGCTGCACTGTGGTTTTAAGAGCTCCCTGGCAGCAGCCACAACATTTCATCAACAGGAAAGGGTTCCACTCTCTCAATGTGCAACTTGTCTGCAACCACCAGAAGCAGGTAATGCTCATATGTATGAAATACCCTGGAAACTCCCATGGCTCATACATCTAGAGTCACTCACAGAGGCTACAGATCTTTGAGGGCCCTCAGTGCATCCAGGGCTGGCTGCTTAGTGACAAATGCGACCCACAAAAGACGTGGCTGATGATGCCCATTCGGCAGCCACAAAGCTCCTCAGAGGAGAGGTACAATGCTGCCCATTCTGCAACACGCTCATTTATTGTCTCAACAGGTCAGGTGACTCCCTCCAATACTTTCCCCAGAGGGTTTCACGCTTCATCGCAGCTTGCTGTGCCCAACACAACCTGGCGTTCCAGAGGGGATATGTCTTGCCTGATGCTGAAATGGAGGAGCTGCACATATCCTCTGATGATGAGGATGACCAGAGGGCTGAACAGAAGGAAGGCAATGAAGCTATGGAAGAGGCCATAGCACAGGCCAGACGAGGCGGGCATGCACATGAAACCTTAATAGCCACCAGGTCCAGAGGGCTGATGATGATCCTTTTACACCAGTACCTCCATGCTGGGCCCATCTTACCACCTTAGTTGCTATCCTCCCCATCTCAATGCACCACTTTGATCTCTGAATTAGTAGTTACACTCTAGCATCACCTTTTATTAACCGAGGCATAGAATACAAGAGCAGGGAGGTTATGTTGGAACTGTATAAAATGCTGGTTAGGACACAACTGGAAGACTGTGTGCAGTTCTGGTCACCACATTATAGGAAGGATATGATTGCACTGGAGATGTTGCAGAGGAGATTTACCAGGATGCTGAGGGTCTGAGCTATGAGGAAAGATTGGCTAGGCTGGGGTTGTTTTCCTTGGAGCAGCGAAGGTTGAGAGGGGACCTGATAGAGGTGTATAAGATTATGAGGGGAATAGATAGGGTGGATAGGAAGACACTTTTTCCATCAGTGGAGGGGTCAATAACCAGGCGGCATAGATTTAGGATAAGAAGTAAAAGGTTAAAACAGGAGTTGAGGAGGCCGAATGGCTTCCTTCAGTGCTGAGTCACAATCTCCTTGTCCTTGGAAGTTGAAGCAACATTAGGGGCTTCTGGCCTTGTGGCTTGTGTAATGTGATAATAACTGCAACAGGACATGTCTAAGTTCTGATGAAGAGTCATACGGACTTGAAACGTTAATGCTGTCTTCCTCTCCACAGATGCTGTCAGAGCTGCTGAGTTTTTCCAGCAATTTTTGTTTTTGTTATATTGTGACCACAGTTGAGATAGTGCAGCCTCAAGCATCTCACCAGCATTCTACAGGCTATGGCAGCCCACAAGAGGCTGGAGCAGCACTGAAATCCTCCGTGCAATCGTGGCAGTATGCCTGCATTGTGACAAGGTGCCTCACGGAGGTCAATCTTCACTCAGTGGATATCGCCTTCATGTGCGAGGTCGATTCTGATTCCGCACTGTGTTTTTTCCATACAATCAATCATTCATGCATGACAAGTGTGGATGCCTCTTCATTGTACTCAGTCCTCAGTGTCACATATATCCTCATGACTCAGTCATCTGCAACTCTCATGAAGAATGCAAAGCTGTAGTCCAGCTCAACTTTCAATGAACCACGAAAACTTCACGGACAGCATATTCTGGAATTTGCCTCTCACTCATGAATATGCCTGCATTTGGAGTCTCTCAATTTCCCCTTGATGCCTAGCCATGGCATTTGTGCTCCATCTAGCCCTTAAAGACCAAAATCATTTAAAATAAAGAGCATATATCAGATGTATCGCAGCCTCGATCTGATCCTATTTCAGGGCTACACATTTTCGCCCCAACAGTCTGACATATACACATGGAAACCAAGCACGCCAATGCCATTGTTAGGTGCACATAAGCATTTCGATTGACCATCTGAGAGTAGGAAGAAGGTTAATGTCACGAGATGCTAGCCAGATCTTATGACCCAGAGCTGCATCCTCCCATGTCCACGGCAGCCACCTGGGGCCTCTGCACACAACTCCTAGGTCACAAACTTTTAAACATCTGGCAGGAAACGCAAGGACCAACATGTGTCAGTGAGTTCGAAAGCTCCAAACATGGAGGAGAGAAAGCGGGAACCAATCTTGGGTGCTGTGCAGATATGCACACAGACTTGAGATAACACTGCAGGCAGACAGGAGCGTGCAAAAGAGCTCAGAATTTATGTTCATTAGAAAGTACATGCAGGACAACGAAAGATGCCCCGTCTCCATGCGTGTCAACATTTGATCATCTAGGATACACATTGAGCACTCTACAATGCAGAAGCACCAGGGGACTAAAGCAGCCTCCAGGCTCTAGACTCATGGCTCAACATCAGAGCAACCTCTGATATAGGTCTCAGAGGTGCCTTGGACAACCACAAAATTCTTTGAAGTTGATGCTTCACTCATGCCGGTACCAAGCAGAGAAATCAGAGAATGCTACAGAATGGTTTTACACACCATGGAGCTGAGGCACCTGAATGGACATATGGGAGAATCGGGGGGAATCTATGGCACTTGAATGACCATAATGTATATGAACAGATGGTAGAGGCATACACAACATGAAAAGTGAAATGATTGGAAATCCATTTACATCAGTGCAAACCCCATACAGATTGTGAATACCCGTGCAACCTTGGTGGTCCTAGTATGTCTTAATTTTTCTAACCCTACCACTACGTATTGCTGCATCCCCGACACACAAAACTGAGATGGTGGCAGCCTTCTGATTGCTATGCCCTGTTGTCTGTGATGACCTTGGCGGGTGTCCTCTGGAGGACCAAGATCTGGAGAGTTCCATCCTGCTTTGGGTCACCTGCTGTGAGGCAGGTGCACCTTCCTTGGCCTGTGGAGCTGGAGGTGATGGGGTCACAGACAGAGGGGATTGGGATAGGCTGGACACTCTTGGAGTCACTTGGGTAGATGGTGTTGGGGTGTCCAGCTGCTGGTCCATATCCCTATGAGTTCCTGAGGGCACCCAGCTGATTCCTTGGGGAGAAGGTGCACCTGGAGTGAGGTTGAGGTGCCCCATCCACCTCTTGCTTAGCAACTGATGGAGTCCACCTATGCCTGCAGTGGTGGAGTGCAACTCCTGGCATACATCAGGCCCTATGCTCTGGCCCAAAGTCTCCTGGGCAGTTGCCATCCTACCAGTGTTGACCTCAGTGCGCTGACATGTCGGTGCAATAATTGCAGACTGAATGCAGGCGGACTCCTCCATTGTCCATTGCAATCCATTGACCACATGTGACAAAACTGCCTGATATTCCTGTATCTGTCATTGCAGCTCCAACATCTGTGTTAGGGGCAAGGTCACAGGCTCATCACCTGACTCGGACTCAGCAGGATCCTGGCCTCCAGCAGTCCTCTGAGCACCACTGACCTTGGATGTCCCTACCTCTGCTCCTGTGGACCTGAATCTGTGCTGTGCTCGATAGATTGTGATCCCTGAACCTACTCTAGATCTACACTCCACCGAGGCATGTGTTTCTGCACTGACGGAGGGTACTGGTGAATGCTGTGATGGTTCTACAACTCGCAGGCCCTCAGGATCCTCATCCATGATGGCCTGGGTGCTGTGGTTGTGGGCTGGCTGCCAGTAGGCCTCTTCCGTTTCCAGCTGGTGCCTATCAAAGAAAGAAAAGATAATTAGTGATTTGCTGCACAATGACCAACATTACAAAGCACCCACAATGTCATTGGGTAAACAATGAGCTGGTGATGGGTCCTCACTTGCTTGGGAGATGCTGATCTCACCCTTGGCGCAGGCACGGTCCCAGTCCTCACCAGCAAGCTCCACTGCATGCTCTTCAAACTGAGTGAGCATGAGCTTAGGCAACCCCCCTCCAGTCTGGGATCTCTCCCTTTAGTTGTGGGCGAGCTTCTCCCTCATAAGGACAGATGGACGGGCTGTGGGCAGGGTGGATGCCAAGGCAGATGATAAGGATGCCTGCCTTCTGTGGGCTGAGTGGACCTGTATAAGGGTTGAGAATGCGAGCCACACAGGATGTGAGAAGATATGAAAATGCTAAAGTGAGTGTGAGAGAATCAGTCATGATGTCCCTTGTGCTGGTAGTGTGAGATCCCTGTGGGATGTAACTCTGTGAATGTCTGATGGGCTTGTAAGAGTTAAGAGTGAGGAGAAGGTTGACTTACTCTGGCTGTGTTCATTGTTCATCCTTTTTCTGCATTGGGTAGGTGGACCTCTTCTGTGCTGAGTTGGTGCTGACCATGCTGACTACCTCCTCCCAAGCCGGAGAGGTGAGGTTGGTGGACTTCCTTCTCCCATCACTGGGATAAAGGACTGCCTGGTGTGCCTCCATCGCATCCAGAAGTCAGTTGAAGTCGTGTCCGACGTCTTCCTGCTCATGCATATTTAATGAACTGAAAAGCGGACAATCTGGCGTGGAAACCCACCATTCCAGGCAGCAGAAAACATGCCGCTTTTCTCGCCCGCCACCACACTTAGTCTCTGGAACAGATAATCCTACCCAGAGAGTCAGGTCAGCTGGAATTCTATAAGTCTTTCCACCCTTAAACAAAGCAATGTATCAATTCCTCAGATGACTGTCAATGTCCATATTTAATTAGGTATTTGTTAGAGCCTTAGGACTGTCTGAAGCTCAAAATGCCAAAGGTCACATGATTTGCAGAGGCCTTTTTAATAGCCTGTGTGTGTCCAGTTTTAAAAGTATTGACTGAAAGTTCATAATATATCAGGACATGACAGTTGTACCCAAAAGACAGCACATCCAATAGTGCAGCGCTCCATCAGTACTGCACTGGTGCGTCAGCCCAGTTTTTATGCTCAAAGTCTCTGGATTGGGACTTGAACCTACAATCTTTTGACTCAGAGGCAAGGATGGTCCTAACTGAGCCACAGCTGACACTATAGAATGGCTGAATATAAATAAATACATTCTTACATTTGTATTACCGTTTGCCAACTGCTATCATGTGCTGAAAATGCATTTTCCCTTTACACATCTTTCCGAGTTTTCTACTGTTGATCTACAATGAACAAGTATCCTATATCAATATTGAAATATAGAAAATAACTTTTGTTTCTATTAATTTCTAGGATAGCACAGAACCACCCAATTGTGATTGTAGAAAACAGAAGAATATTAAAGCTGCAGTTATATTATAGCAACTGATCTGAGACCAGTGTCTGCTGGCTGCCATCTGCAATCTGCCCAATTTTATTGTATCATGGACCAACCTATACTCAAATGATAGTGAGTCTGCAGTAACAATGGGGTCTATACATTGTTCTTCAATGCATGTGCACAGACCTGTACTTTGAGAAACTCATTTTAATAGTAGGAAAATATAGGTCCAAGTGTCAAATTTGTTCTAATCTCATCAGGCTTGCTGTCAAAACCTTTCTTGAGAATAAGAGCCTTTGGGCCACTGATCATATGCCAAAAGAAGGTATGTGCACCTCTACCTGCAGTACTGAGTGGTCAGGTACTGACAGCTTGGCACAGAACACCACTGGTGAGTCAGAATTTCCTAGCATCTTTCTGTTGGCCCTTTCTTCTTGTGAAGAGCTGAACGGAGGGATTCCTATTAGGAATTCTATTATTGGAAATTCAATGGAAGATTAATGAACAAGCTAAGCACCTCATAACCCTGGATGACCATTATATACGGATTATTATTATGACCTGACATTTACTGTAAGGTGCAGAAAATGACACGGGAAGCATTGTGACATCATTCTCCCATCAAATTAAGTATCATTGGGAAACCCTCACTTATGTTAGGTAGGAGTGTCCACTGTCAAATCTATTTTCTTTTTATTCATTCATGGGATGTGGACGTCACTGGTTACGCCAGCATTTATTGCCCATCCCTAACTGCCCTCGAGAAGGTGGTGGTGAACTGTCTTCTTGAACCACTGCAGTCCTGTAGGGTACACCCACAGTGCTGTTAGGGAGAGAGTTTCAGGATTTTGACCCAGCAACAGTGAAGGAATGGCAATATATTTCTGAGTCAGGATGGTGAGTGGTTTGGAGGGGAACTTCCAGGTGGTGGTGGTTCCCATGTGTCTGCTGCCCTTGTCCTTCTAGATGGTGGTGGTCAAGGGTTTGGAAGATGATTCCTAAGAAGGCTTGGTGAGTTCCTGCAGTGCATCTTGTAGATGGTACAGACTGCTATCATTGTGCATTGGTGATGGAAGGAGTGAATGTTTGTGAATGGGGTGTCAGTCAAGTGGGCTGCTTTGTCCTGAATGGTGTCGAGCTTCTTGAGCGTTGTTGGAGCTGCACTCATCCAGGCAAGTGGAGACTATTCCATCACAATCCTAACTTGTGCCTTGCAGATGGTGGACAGGCTTTGGGGAGTCAGGAGGTGGATTAATTGCCACAGGATTCCTAGCCTCTGACCTACTCTTGTAGCCACAGAATTTATATGGCCACAGAATCCACAACAGAAATTGAGGTAACACACAAAATGGACACAGATCTGTTGGAACAAATCTTGCCCCAGTATTTTTGTTCCATTCCATCCCATCTGCACCCATTTCTCAGGTAAAATAAGAATTAAAATCAGCCTTGTTTTATCATAACTTGTGATAATTACACAATGAAGGCATTTACTCTTTATCCAGTATTACTGCAAGAGGTAGGGAGAGAGCAAACCCAAAGTTACTTTCATTGGATTGGGGCACTTTTGATTTTTTTGGGACAGCTACCAAACTTTATAAAAATCAAAATACCTTTATGTAGGTAGGCCCTTAGTCATGCTCACATCCCAAATATGCTACCATTCTCCATAACTTGGTGCACAAAATTGCAGTAAATCATGTACAGCGTAATTATATCGATGTGCAAATTTTGAAATTTGCATTCAACATTCACATTTGTAGAGACTTTTACAGGTTTCTAACACTCAGTAAATATGTGCATCTAAATGAACAATAAAGGAAAAGTCAGAAAAAATAATTTATTTAATGAGAAGGTTGTGGGTTGTTTAATTGCTGATAGTGGACTGGTCAACGAGAGTCTTCCACATCAGGAACAAAAGATAACCGGGCAGAAGAAAGACACTTAGCATGTGAAGAGACCATTATTAATTGAATTGTTATCATGGAATCTAAAATAAATTTGGAAGAGTGCCAGGAAAGGTATGGCCTAATTTGGTGGATTTAGCATCAAGGTGAAATTGGAAAGTGTCAAGAGCTCACTCAAGGCTATGGGAGATGGTTTGAGTTCTAAGCAATAATTAATACTGCCGCAAAACATTGCTGTCCATCTCCTTAAAAGAAACATTATGTTGGATCAGTAACCCAGAGGTCTGGACTAATTCTCCAGAGACATGGGCCAGGATTTTCTGTTTGGCAGGGATGTGGGAGCGGGAGCAGGAGCGGGCTCTAGCGGGCACGGACCCGATCACCGCCCTCGATTGGGTCCACGCCGCCATTTTATGCAGGCAGGACAATTAAGGCCCGCCCAGCTTTTTCCCGGCTCCCATGGGATAGCGGGAGTGTGCGGGCGGTGGCGGGCGTGCACAGACCACCGGTTCCAGTGGCGACCCTGCAGTCTGTTTAAAAGAAGGCCTGGCAGCCTTTTGTAGGCTGCTCACAATGGCCGGTTCCAGGCCGCAGCAGAGGGATTCGGGTGAGCAGGCCAGGCTGGAGGGTAGGGCAGCAGGGGGGCCTATGCGCCCCTCCTTTTTCTGATGACTACCTTGCTGTCCTCCTCAAGGAGGTGGCAGCATGGCAGGAGGTGTTGCCCCCCTCGGATGGGAGGAGGAGGCCCCCCTGCATAGCGAAACGTGCCTGGGAGGAGGTGGCAGTGGTGGTGAGCTCCCGTGATGTGGTGCGGCGCACCTGGATCCAGTGTCGCAAGTACTTCAACGATTTGTTGCACTCTGGCAGGGTGAGTACCATGTTGGCATTGGGCATTTAACCCAGCAGGTAGCCTTATCCTCTGACCACACCCCTACACCCCCCCCCGCCCCGCCCCCCCCACACCGCCCCCAAGTCTTAGTGCCGTGACTGCATTGAATCATTGAGGGCACTTTTCCTAAGCTGGGTGGGCAAGCAGATAATGCCTATGCTGAGGTCAGCCTGAGTGGGCCATGAGGAGATGAGTTTTCGCCCACAGCATGTGTTGATCTTAGTCCCACATGACTGGTTTGGGGGCAGCCTGGAGGAGCTGCACCTAGGCGCAGACTCAGAACTCCAGCGCATGTCCTAGTTAGGGTGATGAGATGGTGGAAGGGGAGCCTCAAGGTGGCGTGGCAACAAATTATCTGCTGCCCTCTATGCTGCACATGCTTGCGCCTCCTAACTATGGGAGGAAATACAGTGTGGTTCCTAATGTGATGTAGGCAGCATGTGTCCAAGGGGGAGTGATGAGGAGCAGGCCTAGCATCTTTGTCTGAGTGATCAGCAGCAGTGGGGTGAGGAGGCAGTGGAGTCTTGATATGTCCCACTCTGGTTGGGATGTGCCATGCACGAGCCAAGTCCTTGTGAAATTTGCCCTAATCGATGTTCTTCTCTCTTTTTCAGGAGAAGAATGCTCATAATGCGGCCGAGCGTGTGAGAACTGGAGGCGGCCAGGCACAACTCTCCATACTAAACTGCTTCGAGCAGGAGGCCCTTGAACTGGAGAGGCTCCATGCACCCAGGTCTACTGGTGTTGGTGAGGCTGGGGTACCACAGCCAGGTATTTAAGGCCATTGCCCTCCCAACAGCCATAGCACTGATGATTGTTAAATTAGTTATTGTTGCAACATTGCTGGGCCATTGGTTATGGAAGGTTGAGTGCATAATGAGCCGGGGGAACAGGGATGAACTTTGTCATTGTCTGCATTCTAACTGATCCACTATCCTTGTTCTTCCTTTCAGCATCATCAGAGCGCAGCCGGGAGGAGGAGCAGCAGGTTCATTGGATTAAAGCAACCCAGGTATCCCTGCCTCCCTGGAGTAGTCACGGGTCAGTGTCTACCCCCTCAGCATTTCCCTGTGCCTGCTCCTCCTCAGACTCACTGCTGGACTCATCATGTGCAGCTGCAGCCACTGCATCGATGTCTTCATCGTTCACTGCATCCCCGCTTTCCAGCTCAGGATTGTGGAGAGCGCAGCATGCAACCACTATCACTGAGACACGATCTGGGGGGTACTGGAGTGCGACCCCTGAACGGTCCAGGCATCGGATGCACATCTTGAGAAGACCGATGGCTCTCTCCACCACAGCCCTTGTGGAGGCGTGGCTCCTATTGTACCGTTCTTGGATAGTGGAGAGGTGTCATGAGCCACCTTCTGAGGTGATAGCCCTTGTCACCCAGCAGCCATCCATCAAGCCGGGCTGGAGAACTGAAGACCCCCGGCACCTGGGAGCGTCTCAGGATGTAGGCAACATGGGAGCTACCTGGGGACCTTGCACAGACTTGTAGAATCAGCATCCTGTGATCACACACTATCTGCACATTCATGGAGTGGAAGCTCTTCCTGTTGACGAAGGCACCGGCCTCAACTGCTGGCACCTTGATGGCCACCTGTGTACAGTGTACACCCTGGACACTGGGGAAGCCAGCAATGGCCGCAAAGCCTCTGATTCACTGTGTCTGGTCCCAGCAGAAGTGGATGAAGGTCAATGCACGTCTGAACAGAGCGTCTGTGACCTGCTTGACACAAGTCTGAGCAGCTGATTGGGAGACACTGCAAAGATCACCCACCAAGCCCTGGAAGGAGCCAGATGCATAGAAGTTGAGGGCAGCTGTGACCTTCAGAGCCGTTGGCATGGGGTGTCCGCCCACACAGCTAGGGGAGATCTCAGGGCCAATCATTTGACAGGTATAGTTGACTGTCTCCCCTGAGAGTCGGAGCCTTCTTCAGCACTGCACCTCAGACATATTGAGATAACTGCTTTGCCGCCTGTATACCCTAGCAGCAAGATAGTGGCGTCTTCTGTGGCCCCTTCCACCTTGGACTACCTCTTAGCCCTGCGCCCCTTGTGCCTGCTCCTGTACTCTCTTGGAGACTGAACGTGCACTCTTGGCTTCCTCCCCCTTCTAGCCCTCCCTTCCTCCTCAGAGGAGCTGCCTCCAGTGGACAGATCAGAACCCCTACCCAGGCTAAGGGAAGGCTTCCTGAAACTTGTAGGCCCACAAAAGATTCCTCTCTGCAGAGTGCTGACCTGAAGGTTAAGAGTCCAGTAGAAGCAGCTGGGATGCGTTCTGAAGAACTGCAGATCACACAGGCAAGTTTGAAAAACCTTCAACAATAAATACTTCACAGAGCAGATTCACGACCCCACTGAGCCCTCTTATTCCGGCCTTGCGCTGACCCAAAGATCATACGGGCGCCGAAAAATCAGCATTGATTGAAGACTAAAGCGCTTTACGTGGCCCATTAATTAATGGCGGGGACGTGTCAGACTTCATCACGTGCTTGCCCAGCGAAATATCCCGATGGCATGTGGTGACATCGGGACACTCGCCCGACATCACTGTGCATCATTTTACGCGCGGACGTGAGGGGCCTGCCCACTGCACATCAAACGGAAAGTTCTGCCCATAAGTTCGAATCCTACCTTGGCAGATGGGGGAATTTAAATTCAGTGAATTGATAAATCTGGAATAAAATGCTGGTCTCATTAATAATGATTACAAAACTACCAGATTGTTGTAAAAATACAGCTGATTTACTAGTCTCCTTTGGGGAGGAAATGTGCCTTACCCCGTCTGGTCCACAATGAGCCCATACGCACAGCAATGTGGTTGATGCTTGGCTGCCCTGGCCTAGCAAGCAACTCAGTTGTATCAAAGTGCTACTGAAACATTGAGTATAAATAAAACCGGATGGGCCACTCAGTATTAACCTAGACACTGGAAATGACAAGGGCACACCCTGCCCAGTTAACCTGAAAAATCCTCCTCACTAGCATCTGGGGACTTGTGCCAAAATTGGGAAAACTGCCCCACAGACTAGTGTGTTCCTAACAGCACTGTGTGTGTACCTACACCGCATGGGTTGCAGCAGTTCAAGAAGGTGGCTCACCGCCACCTGCTCAAGGGCAATTAGGGGTGGGCAACAAACGCTGGACTTGCCAGGGATGTTCACATTCCAAGATCAAATATAAAAAAAACAGACCGAGCCTACAACTAGTCACAATCACACAAATCACTATGATGAGCTTACGCTATTTTGCACCTGTTTGTGGGTCTTTAAGGAGGTCTTAAAATTGATGTATATTTAGATGCAAGGCACTAACAGACATGTTTTAAATGTTTTTTGATGTTAAAAAGGTAGTTAATTTACTAAGAAACTGACGACTGCACACCACTGAAGACACTATTTTTTTCTGTATAGTTTTTAAAAATAATTTCCTGTTATTCAAAATTTACAGGTGATGGATGAGACACTCCGATTAAAATATATTATTCTTTTGTGATAAACTCATTTTCAGCTGTAATAATAAAACTGTACCAGGTTACCATTTTTCAATTTATCAGGGAATATTTTAATGCAAGGTTGTGCTGGTTTACAGATGGTTTTAAGTTTATGATTATGCAAATGAGTTTGAGTCTGAAATTTAAACCATAAAATCAGTTTAGAAAACTGATGTAATTTTGGCCACAATTTGTGCCTGGGTTGCTGATTGCGCCCAAAGCCAAAGTGTTTTCTTGACTCACAACTGTATCAAATGATTATGGCACATTGCAGCTTTGATTGCAGGTCTCCATAGGAAGCATGCATTTTGACAATTTCCATAGCTTACTTTCTACAGTAAATTTTAACTACCCTCTACACAGAGTAACATTCTGTCTTGAGGTTTGACTGTTTTTACTGAAGAATCAAGTCGTTGACTGCAATGATGGGAGTGGAAAAGACTCTACCCATCCCCTTGGAATAAAGCCACCCATTTGAGGAGATACCTGACAAAAAATGTATTACTCACCAGCTCGACATAGCTTTGTTTGCCAAAAAATATTATGACCATGTTAGGATCATTAATTCTTGCATTTTTTGTAACTGTTATTTAAATTGAGAAGTAACAGGGCTACTTACTGTATTTTTTTCATTCATTCATGGGACATGGGTATCACTAGAATTTATTATCTTTCAACTTTATTTCCAGTGTACATCAAATGACAGTCACAAGCACTCCCAGTTGATAAAAGGTTAAACAATTCATCATTTAGTTTGCTGGTAAAAAATAAACAGGGTTCAATGACTTGTCCGAAGGATATTACTTCAGACAATGCAGCACAGTACTGCAAAGTGTCAACCTAAATGATATGCTCGATTCTTGACTCCTCAGAAGAGACTGTGACCATTAAGTTAAACTAACTGGCCCTATAAAATATCTGACAGTTAGTATGCATCATTTCTTGCACAATCATATTAAGGAATTTTAAATTTATGGTCACCAATATCTTAATAATAAAAAGGATAACGTAATGTACATGTTTCAGTAAGTGCATAACTGATCCTAAAAATTGAATGCTATTGTACTAGAGGATATCACAGATTTTGGTGTGAAATATTCACACTCGTGAATATATCAGTGATAAAGTTACAAATGCATTTTTTATTATTTAATTATTGAGAAACACATGTCTAGTACAGCCACAACCAGGTTTGCAATGAGTAAAGGAAGCTATTAGGCTTGATTTCTTCTGTGAGATATTTTTAGTAATTTGGTTGATGCATTTCTTTCTGTACCTATTAGCTTTCTTAACACACCGATGAATTTAGAACCCAAGTAAATTGGGAAGGAATGATTAAGTGATGCTAAACTCAAAGTCTGCAGGTTGCATAAGTAAGTCTTTAGCTCATAATATGTATGTTTTCCACCTTGGTAACATGGGGATAATTTTTTCACTTGACATGATCACTCCACCTAGCTCAATTTGGGCAGGCTGGTACAGGGAGGTTTGATGGCACATATTTCCAACTAATCTCTGCTGCAATCATCCAACTGGAGAGTGACAAGACATCTAATAACTATTACAGAGTCCTATGTCAGTTGGCAGGATAATTTTAAGTAAGGAAAAATGCTTTGGAGACTTTTTTTATAGTTAAGATTGTACTAGATGAACAAAAACATTCTGGGAGATCAATAGCCAACAGAACTGAGCAAACCATCCATCATTGCTAAAGGTCCTCGCACTATCCAATGGCAAAGATTAAACACAAATAACACACACTGCTCACCCTCCAGCTGCCCCTTTGCTACCTCCCAATGTCGGACCCATTATATGCAGGAGGTTTCTTTGAACAAGTAATTAATCTGACCCAATATGGTCAAATAACACACATGTCATTCATGTATATACAAAACCATACCACAGCAGTTCACCACCAACCAGAACCACCAAGGCAAATTGGCCACACTCCTATTATATTCATCCTTAGGCTATGGGTATCACTAGCATTTATTGACTATCCCTGGGTTGCCCTAAGAAGGTGGTGCAACTGAATAGCTTAGTAGGCTACTTTAGAGGCCGGTCACGTTGATGTTGAATGGGAGTCACACATACATCGGATCAGGCAAGGGTAGCAGTTTTCCTTTTCTATAGGACATTAATAAACTAGTTAGACTTTTACAACAATCCACAGCCACTTTTTTTGTTATTCGATTTTTATTTCTAGTTTTTAAAAACTTGTATTCAAATTCTAAAACTCTTACGGTGGAATTTGAAGTCCAGGCATAGTCCACTAATGTAACTATCATGCTACTGTCCCAATATTTTCTGTAAATTCGAGACCAAACTGAAAATGTTAAGGCTTCTCTCAGCTCTGTAATCCAAATGGCAAATTGTCCAAAAATTGCCCTCGGACACACTTTTAACTGATGGCACCTGAATAGAAGAGATAGGATTTTGTAAAAAATATTGCTTTTAAGTGAGTGAAACATAGCTTTAGCAAATAACTTATCAGTTACTACTGTTAAGTTTTAACTGTCCATGCTCAAGTGAGAACAATTCCATTTTGCAAATGTAGAAACTTTATTTCATTAAAATAAGTTCTGTTAATTGTGTTGTTTAGCTGTACACCCTCCAGTGAACCTAGTGTAAAAGATAACTTAAAAATGCCTTCAACTTTACAGGTATAATTTAAGTTCCAGAAGCTCTATGGAGACCCACAGTTTCAGACCGCAATTTCTAATGGAGCTGCTCGGTTGATATTAACAAAGAGCCCCATGAGGAAATACTTTGGTGTGTACAAAAACAAATGGAACTCCTTACACATTCCTGAACCCAAACTAAAAGGCATCAGCATGTGAAAACTGCTACGTATTGCTGTGCAATTTATTGCTTACCAAGAGCATGTACAATTTCAAGGACACATTTCCAATCATCTTGAGAGCAGTACCAGTTTGTAAATTTCCCAGAGCAGTTTTCAAGAACACTTTTAACCAGAGGAGTTGGGAGGAGTAGAAGCGATAGTCAGACTGCAACTTTCCCAGTATTGTCCAATACTGAAGTTACATGCTCAGACACAACTCAATTAACAGCCGTGAGAATAAGAATGATGGAGACCTGTGCTGCATGTGTAGAGTCGTTTACTGATGAGGCCCAAAGTTTAATAATAGCAACAAATAAGTGGAAGTCTGGAAGTGTGGTTTCTGTGGAGCTGGTGAAATACCATTAGAAACCTCTCTTATAAAGTGCTTCATGAGGAACCTTTTACATTGGGAGTTTTCCTACAACCCTTTACTGATAATTATGTCTCCTGTGTTCTTTAATACTTCATTTAACACATCTGCTGACTCTATAGATTTGTGACAGCTATCCTTTTTAATATGTTCCAGAACTATAATGGCCATAATTCTAACATACTAGCAAAGTGTGAGTTGGGGTTTCTTTTGATGTACCTGGTGAGCTCCTAAATGTATTTACAGGACCAAACACCCAGGGCAGAATTTTATGGCCCTATTTCAGCGGGGACAGGGCTGTAAAATGCGGCGAGCCATTATAAACCCCATTGACTGCAGCGGGAATGTAAAATCCCACTGCTGTAAAATTCTGCCCCTAGGGCTGAATCTTACCTATGTCAGGCGGGCTGGGTGGCAGTGGGGGCGGAGCCGATCACCACCCACGATTGGCTGCGTGCCGCCATTTTACACGGGCAGGCCAATGAAGGCCTGCCCAGTGTAATACGTGTTCCATAGCGCTCAGCGCTACCTGTGCGGGTGGGGGGAGAGGAGGGAGAGTCAGGGCCTGCACCCCTTTCACTGCCTCAGGGAGATTAAGTCGATAAAGCTTTTTAATAAAGGAAGTAAAAAATTATTTAAACATGTCCCATCATGTGACAGTGTCACATGCACTGGGACATGTTTGTGTATTTTGCTAAATTTAATTAGTTATTTTATAAAACCTTCAGGAAACCTCATCCCGCCCGTGGATGAGGTTCCCTGAAAAACGCGAAGGCCGCTTGGGCTCTTTGTCTGCCCCCCAACATTAAGCTTGGAGGGGGTAGCGTTGCTAACAACTTTAATTGCTTCTTTAATGACCTTAATAGGCCTTTGGCAGTTCGGTAGGCGCGCAGCTGCCTCTGGCGCGTGCCCGCTGAACAAATATTGAAATGACGTGTGATGACATCAGGACACACGCTCGAGGTCATCGCACGTCATTTTACGCATCAGTGTGTCAGGCCCACCCCCGCACACCGATGGCAATATTCTGCCCCTAGTCATGAAAAATGATTGTCCTCCACCAGACAAAAGCAAGTGTCTCTCAGGGGATCCTCTTTGACTCTATTTTTTCATTCTTCTGTGCAGTGCCAGAGCCTACTCTAAATATATATGTCAAAAATATGCATCTTTGTCAAAAATACACATGTACAAGGATAAAAAAAAAGTTAATGATCATTTTTCAGTGGTAAAGTTAACTTCCACCGACCAGTGCCTCTGTTAGGTATTTTGTCCCTCGGGGCATTTGAAGGGAAGGACAAATTCACATAGGCCTTTTGAAATAAACCCATATGACATTTTAATTTCCTGTATTCAATATCCTTATGGCAGAGTTATTTATGATTGTGGCACTTAACATCAATTTTCTGGGCAGTGTTATTAAAACCAAGATCATTTTATCTAAATCCTTAAAAAACTGTCAGGGATAGGGGAACTTTGATTTGTGTTGAAGTGCCAGAAGTGGAAAGGTACTGTTCTAACATGCAAAAACAGCGCAGTCCTCAGCTATGCTCTAATTTACTTTTAAACAGGCCTATACAAGAGCTTGGGAGCTGCTTACTCACGCACCAAGCTATCAGGTGCATATAATACTTCTAAATATCTGCATGGCAAAGCTGCAAATTCATAAAACGAAAATAAATTGTATAAATTTGAAAGTTTAAGAAAGTAAGGAGCTATAAAGGCTAATTTGGCTCATCCAGCTTACTTTTTACTTATCCAGATCTCTGCATTGATCCTTCCATTCAATACATTGTCATATTCACTTAAAGTTGACACTGATTTAGATCAGAAGAGTTACTGGTGGTGCTTACAAATGGTTACACTGTTGTAAAGAGCTCAAAGATTATGCTCCCTAAAATAACAACAGAATTCTATTACATACATAGAACAAAATGGGGAAGAATAAAATAGAATGTACTGTAATAGGCTTGATATAAACCAGAGGCTTGCTTTTACATAGTGAAGGTTTT
The DNA here is from genome assembly GCF_017639515.1 of Carcharodon carcharias. Classification (NCBI taxonomy): domain Eukaryota; kingdom Metazoa; phylum Chordata; class Chondrichthyes; order Lamniformes; family Lamnidae; genus Carcharodon; species Carcharodon carcharias. Next base: position 25,408,128 of record NC_054475.1, read on the forward strand.
GCTGATATACCTCAAATGATATTGGGGTAAAATTCATCCAGGATGATGGTTCCATGTGTGCAAACTTCATAAAATCCACTTACATTGTTGCCGATTAAAAACTAATTTCTTCAACTCATTCCTATGGTGTTTGCAATTTGAAGTCATATTCTTGGAATGAGATATGAACAGCATTTTAGTTAAAGCAGCATCTTAGTGCTACTTACTTGAAATGACTTCCAGTGATTTTGGCTAGGATTTTCCATGCCCGCCGGCATCAGGGGTGTTTGGTAGCGTGAGTGGACAATATGGCAAGAAGGCCACAAATCGGTTTCACGACATTGTGAAACCAGTTTGTGATCATCCACTCAGCCCATCGATAGCAGGCCGCGTTCCCCACCATCGGAATTCAGGAAGCTCATTATAATACATCAACATATCACCACCCCCCACCCCCCACCCCCCCGCCCCCCCGCTAGATCGTCCGCCCTCCCACTGATGTGTTTCACAACAGCATATGTGGCGTGTGCACTTGACAGGCTGCTGTTGCTCGCGACTCCAAGGTTTGTTTGCCTACCTTGCTTCAGTCAGCACTCAAAGTCGTCAGCGCCAGGCTTTACAGACAGCACCACATCATTTCTAGGGGGGGCTCACGGGCAGATCTCTACCTACCAGATCAGCCACAACGGCTGCAGGGCAAGGTCTTGCTTGGGGAAGTGGCCTCAGGCAAGGGAAGAGGCTGATGGACGAGGGCTGTACTGAGGAAGGTGGGTAACCCAGAGTGTGGGTGGGGGCACCTGTTGATCTGTGCAAGTAGCCTCAAGGTGGTGAGGGCTGAAGAGGCAGCCTCCAGCAGAGATGAGGCCAGATGGACATGTCAGGGTATGTGTGTGAGAATAGGTGGTGATATCCCTTGAGCTGGCAGTGAGTGAGATACCAGTGAATGTGTGAGCAGGGGTAGAAGACATCAAAGTGGGCCACCACGGCATCCAAAGGTGCTCAAGGGCTGCCGTCTTCTTGCCATGTCTTCTTTGCTGCAGACCTGGGCTGGAAGTACTGAGCATGGCTGTACTTCAAATATGGTGCCTGCCATGATGAGCCAGTGGAGTGATGGCGTGGCAGGCGAATGACAGCCTGCTCGCCATGGAAATGGTGTGTTTTCTGGGAATGCATAAGCAATGTGGCAGGTTTGGGGCAATACGGCGTGAAAAGCCGTCATCACAACTGGCAGTTAAAATGTCATTTGACTCGTCCGCTACTGCACTTAGTACAAATCTGGGACGATTCCACTCTTTGCTTCTTTCCTCTTCCAGAGATACGTGGTACATGACTTTACTACACTGCCATTAACAGTGGCCCTTACTTTAAGGTAAGTGCAAAGAAGCAAATGCTATGGTGTTTCTTTGTCTTTGGAGTTAATGAGATCCATTTACCCTACCCCCCCAGCCCTTCAAAAACTCACCACCAGGACAACAGAGGGATAATAGCAAAATGTTACAGATGCTGGAAATCTGAATAAAAACAGAAAATGCTGGAAAAATTCAGCAGACCTGGCAGCATCTGTGGAGAGAGAAACAGAGGTAACATTTCAAGTCTGTATGACTTCTCTGAAGACGAGTCATATGGGTTTGAAATGTTAACTCTGCTTCTCTCTTCACAGATGCTGCCAGCCTGCTGAGCTTTTCTGGCATTTTCTGCTTTTATTTAGGACAACAGGAAGGTTTCAGAATACAAAGGCCATCATCATCATCACTAGTTGGTTGATTGGGCAGCTCAGTAATTGAGGAAGCCTATGGAGGCCAGAAACAAAGTTGCAAGCCTTAACTTTAAAGTATTTACAATTGTAGTTGCTTTCTGTTGTTCTGATGGTCTGAAATCTGTCCTGCCATAGCTCCAGAAACTTAGGCTATACTTCAGTAACCCATCTTGGAGTAGTTCTGCAGTATGAATATATAAGACATAAGAACATAAGAAATAGGATCAGGAGTAGACCATTTGGCCCCTCAAGGCTGCTCTGTCATTCAATAAGATCATTGCTACCTTCTTGAGTTTCGATTTCCACATTCCCATCTACCCCCAATAACCTTTGATTCCCTTGCCTAACAAGAATCTATCTACCTCCACCTTAAAAATATTCAATGACCCCACCTCCACCGCCTTTTGAGGCAGAGAGTTCCAAAATCGCACAACCTTCAGAGAAAAAGTTTCTCCTCATATCTGTCTTAAAAGGGCGACCTCTAATTTTAAAACAATGCCCCTAGTTCTGGTCTCACTCACAAGAGGAAACTTCCTTTCGACATCACCTTGTCAAGACCGTTCAGGATCTTGTATACTTCAATCAAATCACCCCTCACTCTTCTAAATTCCAGTGGAAACAAGCTTAATCTGTCCAACCTCTCCTCATAAAACAACCCACTCATTCCAGGTATCAATCTCGTAAACCTCTTCTGAACCGCCTCCTATGTATTTACATCCTTCCTTAAATAAGGAGACCAAAACTGCACACAGTATTCGAGGTGCGGTCTCACCAATGCCCTGTATAACTGAAGAATAACATCCTTACTTTTATGTTCAATCCCTCTCGTAATAAAGGATAGCATTCTATTAGCTTTCTTGATTACATGCAGTGCCTGCATACTAACTTTTTGTGACTCATGTACTAGAATACCTAGGTCCCTCTGCACCTCAGAATTATGCAGCCATTCTCCATTTAAGTAAGGACAAAAAAACTTACTTATATTGGTGGAGCCCTGCAACAGATTGACCAATCACAGTTGTACTTTATAAAGTAGATTTGCATGATCATTCTGTAGAAACCGTAAATTATGCACCAACATTTAAATATTTTATAATGGGATTCCTCACTTTTCTTGGACAAATGGCAAATGATCATGGGGCATTATATCTGTGGAGCATGACAGCAAGAAGCCCTATTCATGGAAAGTGGCTGTGCAGTACAGAGTATCAAAATTACAATGTAGGGATCACTTTTCTGGTAATATGATGGATCCACTGACATAGTGGTATAAAAACTAATAAAATAAAAGATAATATTTATATCAGTAAATGAAAACAACCAGAGCTGTTTAGTATTAATGAAGGTAATGTTAGCATTTCCATGTTGCAGATACTATGAAACAGTGTTTTATCGCTTTAATTTCCACTCACTGAGATCATTAAGCAAATCTTTCTTAGCATTGGTTTGGTACCTTTCAGTAACTGAGAAGCTGCATCATTGAGTTTGTATAGCTTAGGGTTTCTTTCTAAATGTTCTGCTCAAATCATGTCAAACTTAGGGCTGTACTGTCACTATTTTGATATTGTGGCGACAATGAGACATCATTCTTAATCAAGTGATGCTATATGTATGTGGTGCTGGCATGTTACAGTTTACTCAGGGGATCAAAGTTACTGTGGCAACATGGACTTATACATGCATGTTATAACCTGGAGCTATGGATAGCGATGGTAGAGGCTCCAACATTCTTTCCATCACATGGCTGACCAAGAATCTCTCCCTCTCTTACCATACCTGCCATTGGAGTGTGTTGGATATATTTACAGGCTGATAATTAACCTTTTTTGGCCACATTAGGAAAGTATCTTCCTTGGCCATCAAACCCTGAGTTAGGTCTCAAACCCTGGGCTTTTGGATCAGAGGCAGCGACACTACCCACTGCACCACAAGACCTCCATAAATAGTACACGTAATGCAATTTAATCTTGATTTCTATTTTTGGAGATAGTATCGTGGCACAACTCATTAGAATTGAGACCCTTGGAAGATAGGAACATAGGCTCAGATTCTATAACCTCCCATTACATCTGAGTTCCTGAAATCAGCAACATAACATGGGGAAATCAAGACCAGGTTCATTGCCAATGAGGAGGGAAAATTGGAGAAAGGGTTATCATCAGGCAACTCTTCATTGTGCACCTTCTTAAGCTTAATATCATTTAATAATTGGCAGAGGCCCTGGAACAGTTTGCCTGTAGTCTATGCTATGTGGAAAACTATTCTTAAAAGTGCCTCATAGTGGTGTAAAAGTCCTACTTCATATATTAGTGGAAAGTTTACTAATTTAAAGCCATGTAGATCTTGTTGATGTTGTGGGGATTCCTACAGATCACAAAAACAGGGAACATGGGCTATTACAGCTTTAGGAAGGCATGGAGGTCTTGTGGGCTGCATATTAAGGCCATCTTCCCATTGTTTGTATGTAGCACAAGTTGTCTCTACTAACAGATCTTGATGCTCAGAGGATTTATCTATTAATGAGGCAACAATACTTACAGCCCACATAGTCAAAATTTCAGAGAAGAGAAAAATCAGCGAATAAAGAATCCAAGCATCAGTAGAACTGAATTGCTTGGATCAGGATTGCAGGGGAAGGGAGGGTGAATTTTGATCACCAGCCATAGGTTGGAGACCTCTATAAAATCATTTAAATGGGATAGCATTTAACAAAATGTGTTAGCATTAATTTGTGTAGTGGAGAATTGGAGAACTGTTTCAGTGCTTGGAGCTACTTTTCCACAAGACCTCATTATTGCTTTGAGAAGAAAATCAATGGATTTTTTTGCACACTTCATTCTGAAAAATGCTCAACAATTATCACAGGGTTAAATATTCTGTAAGTGCATGTTTTCTGGTCAAGTCTGTCTGGGCGAGGCCAGGTGTCAGTTTCTGAAGGCAAAGACTTTCCCTAAAGCAGAAAATCCTTTACATGTTGAAGTAGGGGCGGAGTAGAGTGAGAAGAATTGCTGTTTATTGGACTGTTGTCTCAGACAGTCTGACAGCACAAATGTTCAGACAGGTAGATAAGGGTTGGATCTCAGTATGAAATCTCAAATGGCCGTTCCTCATCTCAAGCTACTTCAATGTGCCTCTCTTTAATTTCTTTCCTTTGATTTTTTTTAAACTTTGCTTTGCATTTTCTTCTAACCATAAAATGTACATTTCTTTCTCCTTTTTGCCTTTCTACAAAGTATCTTTTCACTTATACCAGGTCTTAATTCTTTTCATTTTTGTTAAATCCCTTTCATTTTCTATTTACTGCTTCTTTTGTTCTATCCAGTATCACTTTTCAAACAATATGTCAACCTTGCTCTCCCTTGTGAATTATCAACTGATAGGGTCTTACAAACTTCTCAGCAAACTTAAATATTTTTGCTAGAAATATGACAAACTGCTTGTTCCAGGGTTGGTGACCAGCATGTGAGGAGACCTGGTGAGTGATGTAAGTTTTATAACAATTTACTGGTAACAGAAACAATTTGATAGGCTTATAAGCGTGATGTTTAGTTACAGGTTTAAACAGAAACATGGGTTGTTCAATACATTTTTAAGACAAAATAACTAATTTGGTAGTATTTCTCATCTCCCTTTCTCAGTTTCTTTTTCCGCTGCTTTAGGCCCAATTGTATTATGCTTTATTCTCTGACTGAGAGGATTAACATTACAGTCTATATGCACTCAGGAATGTCCTCAAGACACTCTTGGGATAGCTGCTAGAAGATATGCAACATGTTGTGGATTGACTTAATTTTCAGTTTCTTTATTCTTTTTAATTGGGAGGGGAAGGGAAAGCAAGTAAATTCTCAACTGCTTTGGAAAGCAGTGACATACTTTCAAACTTTCTTCCTTCCCATCTCAGGTCATTTTTAAGTGAGAGATTTAATTACGTTATCTGAGATACACCGTAACCTTATCCTTTGCTTTAAAATGAACAGTTCAGGTTTGATTAAAAATGACTTTGAAGAAAGACGGGTTATTCTAAAAAAAAAATATCTTTATAGAATTTCACTGAAACATAAACAAAGATTTTTCAAAAGAAAAGTATGCAGCGTAATACTCCAGAAGTACCTTCTGGTACTCAGAGTATGTCTAAAATAGAGTAAAATGTTTATATTTCAGAAATATGTCAGAGGAGGAATTACCAGACAAATTCTTTTAAGGTATCTATTTTATGCCCAGACTATAAATCAAATTGAAATGTTTAAAATGCTCCTGCCTGCTTAATAAGTTTGGAATCAAGTTAAAGTTTCAAAAGACCATCGCAAATTTGAGGAAACTACACTTTTTATCGACTGGAACATTCTTGACATTGATTTTGTGTTTAACCACTTGTAAAAAAAATAGACTTGGAGAATCAGATCTCAGAATATGAATCTCTGAGTAACTTTAGACAGATGTGGAGAAGACCTCTGGTCGCTGGCATCCTTCAACAATTTTGTATTTGATCAGTCTGAATCAGATTACGATAGATAAAACCCAAAGCATAAAAAGAAAAATACTGTTCCTCAGGCACTTCAGATGTCAGAAGAAGGTACAAGACATCTTTGGAGTATCTCTTTCAAGGCACTGAAATAATTCTAACTTATTTGTATTCGGAGAACCTACAGCTATAAAAGGGTTAAATTGTTTAACATTTTCAAAACACTGTAGGGCTGCAAAAGCAATGCAGTCAGTAAAGGGTTTTGGTGATTAGGAACAAACAATAGCTGTTTGTGTTTTTGAGCATGTAGCAACCTGCAAAAAGGAGGTATGTAAGACAAGTCTGAAATGGCCTGAGAAATTTGCTGTTGTCAGGTGTACTCAGTGAGAGGTGTGGGCCTCTTCACTCCAAATCTGCTTTCAGAGCATTTTTATCCCAAAGATCTGGCAGTTATTTTTTCCCAAAGGGAGGAAACTGTCTGTTCAACTGATTTGTGTAGATGCTTATGTGCAGGAGGTGCTTAGGCAAGTTTAATAGCTTAACTCTTTCCGTACTGGATTCCCTTAGCTACTCATTCCAAATGCAGTTTCCAATGTTAAAATGATAATCAGTTGATTTGGCTGAATCTTATAAAACAAGAACAGAACAAGACACAATTGATCAGCATTTGTTTAAAAATGTACTCTTACATTTTGTAATTCAAATGCTTCAATTTGTAACAATATTGTGTGCTTTTTGATACTTTTCTTTATAGCCCAGAATGCCAGGTAGCAAGGGATGAAACTAGATCAAATCAATCTCGTCAGCCTTTATATACAAAGATTTGCATTAGAAACATGCCTCCTCATCAAACAACTACTGTTTTAGTCTGTTCCTTTTTATAGTAAATTCCTAGTTCAAGCCCACCATCTGCATACAATTTAACATAATTAATGTACAATTAACATTAACTATATTCTTACAGCTCACAAAATACACACTTAAAATTCCAGTTTCTCTAAAAAAGTATATTTCTATGTTCTATACAGGTCCATTGAGTGAAAATAAACTGTCAGTCCAGGCACACAAAGGATGATACATCCTAAACTATATCGAAGCATTTCAAAGTCACAAAGGCTCACTCAAGGGATCATGCTAAACTATAAGCATCACAAAGTAGAAGTTAACCACTTAATCTTCTATTCAGTTTCTGGTAACTGTTAGCCTTACTTAAGATTTTCTTTCAATTCCTCTGGTTCCTAATTAACTGAACTTAATTTATTTTGTGTTTTGTGCTAAAACTCTGTTGTAAACAATTAGAAAAATATCAACTTCATGACAGGCCATTTGATGGGGTCTACTGATATGTTTTAATGCAATCTTAAAATACTGAATTCTGCAAGATAATTTTTTTTTATTTCTTTCTCTATTTTAGATAGATGTGTCAAGAACTGGAATGAGCATTCAGTCGCTGTGCTATAAGTACCAGTCTCTGGCACCCAAGACTGAAATGTGTTGAATCATTTAATTTTAAAACTGAAACTTAAGGTATTCCACCTACAGACCTACATCTTTTTGAAAGGGGGATAGTTATGTATTAGGCTAGGGGGTGGTAATTAAAGTCAGGAAGTGATTAAAAACATTTAAAATAATCATATTATTAGATTCAGAAGATAATTATTAAAGATTTGATGTGAATTCTGCACTGGTCTATTGTGCTCAACATTAAGTTGTCCTTCCTAGTGAAAAATTACTGTTAAAGTTCACTGTTATTTGACTGAGATGGTTTATACCATTTTGCAACTGAATTGCTTAACATAATAGACTGGCAGGAAACTCGGCAACTTGAGTTACTACAGCGCTGGAAAATTTACTGAAATGGTTTCAGCTCCAGTCACTGGGCTGTCTTTCAATCAGAGCAACTCTTGTAAGAACTTATCAATTTAAAAAGTTCTGGCTCCATTTGTTGGAGAAAAGGCTTTGGTACTGAGTAATCTGCTTTGTTGTGCTGGGATTGTATAGTGTATAGTTAGATCAGGAGCTCAGATTCAATTTGTGAAGAAATCCATTGTTGCAACGGTCCCGCCTTCATTCTTGGAACATAGGATTTAGGAACAGGAGTAAGCCATTTGGCCCTTCAAGCCTGCTCCACCATTATGAAGGCTGGCCTGAAAGGAGTGAAGAATGAGGAGAAAGTATATACTTAACATCAGAGTGATAGGCAGATGCTAAAGAGATTTCAAGCACACATGGCAAAAGTTGACACAGGACAGTATCCACATAGGGTCGTGCCAACAAATAGAACAAGGAAGAAGCATGTTACCGTGCATTGGCATTTAGTTTATCATAACCTGTGGAATAAGATAATCCTTCTGGATTTTAAAATACATTAAAATGAAAGCTCTTCTGCCAGTGTGCAACAAATGTGCAACACTGTGTTAAAACTGACTAACAATGCAAATATTTTCCAGCTTCCACATTAAGGTAGTTTTTAAACACTGAGTAAAATAGACTGATAAAATGTGCAAATAGCTTTTAATGTGTAAATCCAAGTCAGTTTAATTGGAAATAGAGTAGATTAATATACATTGTAAAGGCCAACCCAGATGTATGAGTGCAAAGGATAAGATACTATATTCATACTTAAATTATATGAAATGTGCCTTCAACTACACATAGCCAAATATATTCAGATTCCATATTTCAATGTATAGAAATGTAATAAATGCATCTGTGACTTTTGAGAATATGACCAAGTTATGTTAGTGAAAAAAGCAAATTATTGCTGTAAGACTGGATGCCATCCAGCACTTCCTAATGATGTACCCCTTACTGATGTTATCCATGCATTCTGCTGTCCTTCATTCCACCGGAGTCTGTAACATAACCAATCAGATTTCAGTGGAGTGAAGTGCAGGAGACATGGAACACAATCTTCCAATCAACACTGACAGAACGATGGCTAAACCGAACAATCAGCACCAAGAAAAGGACCAAAATCTGTCAACCAGCCTTGTGAAGCACAATATAAGTAATCTATCACTGCCAATCTGCATACAAAGAAATACAGGGAAATAAAGTAATTCTTTGTAAACTTCTGAACTAGTTGTAACCAGAAACAACTTACATCATTAGCATTGCTCAGGGATTGGTCTGGGAAGGTGAGAATGTTATGGGGTTTGGCTGATTTAAACTACAGTTTCCCTAAACTTGATGCAACAAACTTGTCATTTTCAAAAATTCTGGGCCTTCTCATGTGGTGCATATTCAGCAATAAATCCTAACCACACAGAACTTCCAGAGTATTAGCAGAAATGCACTGTTAGCATGAAAAAGATTTCTATGCACCTTACATTATGGACAGGTATTTTGGTATTGAAATATAGTGCAATTTTATTTCTTAGCCTGTATTTATACAGCACATTCTGCATTCACAAGACATTCAAAAGAGTCAACGGCTTATTTTTTTTAAGTGTAGCCACTGTTGTTATGTGAGCAAATCCAGCCCAAATGGCACACGGCAAAGCCTCACAAATAGCAATACAATAAATGACTCATTTGCTGGTTTTGGTTGTGGTGGTGGCAAATAATTGTTGTTCGGAAAAATTCACTGCCCTTCTTCAAATATTTCCATGGGACTGTTTATGCCCACCACAACTGCCAGAACCAGGCATCAATTTTAAATACTCAGCCACAAGCTGGTGCCACTGACTCTGAAGCATTCCCCCAATTCTACATTGAAGTCTTAACCCAGGCGGTATGCTTAAATCCTAAAATAAGTATTGAATCTATAGCTTTCTGAATCAAGAATACAGTACTAAATCAAGCTGTGTTATAACACAGATCCATGGACAAGTAACTTAGTGGTGAAAATTTTTATTTAGAGATCTAAAAGCCAACAGGTTAAAGTTCTAGGAATTCTTGGCATGTTAATCTTCTACTCATCATTGTGATGAACTCAACAGTTTCCATCCTGTTGATCCAAGGAAAGGCAGTATGATAAAGGATTATTTCAAATAAGGGTAGCTACTGGCACTGACAGTGCTAGTTTGCTCTCCTGCAAAAGCAGGCTGAATCTCAGTCTTAATCATGAAGCATAGTTAATGTTTTATCATAGAAATCGTCAGGGTGGAATCCATGGCTTTTCCTGCTAAAGAAATTCAGTTCAAAGCAGGCTAAGTGGGAGGAATATGGAAGTGCCAGTATCCATCATGTAATATTTTGTATTTTAAAATTAAACTTTCAAAATGCAAACTTTTACACAAAGTCATAGGCTACATACAGATAATTTACAACAATACTCTTCAATATATGGAACTGCATATGACCAACTATTCAGATTAAATGAGTGTGATTCATCCTATAAATAATCAAGACTCCCTAATTTACAATTAATCACTGAATGTAATATGATCCCTGGTGACCCATAAGTTTCTGATACATTTATATGTGATTGTACAAAACATAATCCTTCTCAAAAATGGTTATAACTTTAAGCTTTTTATATGCTATCATTATTGCCTTCTGGAAAGAACCAATCTATTTTTAATAAGTGGGATAGAGTACATAATTGATTTTTATTTAAAACTTGTTAAGTACAACCATCAGCTGAGCACTCAGCCCACCAAGTTCAAGAAAGGCTAAGCATTCAACCATAATCGTTCTCACTTTCACTTCTGCACATTGGAGCATGTCAAAGGAACCAATGAGGAACAAAATGACCTGTCATTGTCTGTATTCAATGAACAAACAGAGGAACTAGAGAATGCAACATACCTGTACTCCACTAGTCTAATATTTGTTTCAGCTATCTGTCCTCCAGCATCCTCATGGGGCTAGCTTATTCTTACCACAGATTCATGTCTTGTGGCTACCATTTTTACCCATGGTTCACCCTTGACAATTTTTGCCCAAGGTGCCATTATACAAGTCTGAGTCTTGATAAGCCATTTAACTTCAAGATGGGAGATGTCACAGCTGAACAGCACAGTAATCAGGAGCAGTAAGCCCCTGGCCCATTTATCCCTCTTGAACTCAGGTCACTGAGGTGAATTGCAGCACCTTACTGTTGCTCCAATCAGCTAACTCAGCACATCAAACAATGTTAACCAATTCGGCACATTCTGGGGGTCAAACTGTAGTAGCATGGCTTGGAACCTTATTGGAAAAATCCACTATTATCCAAAATTAGAGAAGGAGACTGTCTCTTGTACTTTAGGAACAGACATGGGCCATTTAGCCCCTCAACATATTCTATGATTCAACTGGATCTTGGCTGATTGGTACCTCAACTTGTTTACACTTCTTGGTTCCATATCCCTCAATACTTTAACCTAACAAAAATCTATCAATCTCTATTTGAAGTTTTCAATAGGCCTAGCCTCAATAACTTTGATCGAGACAGTTCTATATTTTTATGTGAAGAAGTGCTTCCTGACATTATCCTGAATGGCGTCTCTTTAATTTTACGGTTAGGCTCCTTGTTCTGGACCTGAACAAATTGTTTCTATCTATCCAACAATTCCTTTAATCATCTTGTACACCTCAATTATATCAACCCTTAATCTTCCATACTCAACGGATAATAACCTATCTTCATAATTTAACCATTTTAGCCACGTTATCATCCTGATGAATCCCCGCTGCACATCCTTCCAGTGTAATTTTTTTACCTGAGATGCAATGCCCAGTACCGAATGCTGAATTCCAAGTGCAGACTCATTAGAGGTTGATGCATCTGTAACAAGTGTTAACTTGCTTAACAACAAATGAAGCAGGGATATTGATAAAACAGATGAGTCTATTCATGTAATAATTTTACATATTCATAAGCACATTATCACCTTTATGGCAAGGTGCAGAAAAACCCTTCCCACTTAAAAAATAAAAACATGATCAAACTCCCTAATGTGATTCTGTGGCACACTTAATAAATGCAAGGACCAATTCAACTACTAACCTGGTGACCCAGGCTAGCGATATATATTTAATATAAATTCGGGATTCAAGCAATAAATCTGCCAGTTCAGGAAATTATTGCAGTAAGATGATGTCAGGGGCAATTATTGCTTCCAGAGTGGCAGCCATAACTGCTTATAGATTTCTTGCATGACATCCTCAAGAGTAGAATACTTCAGGGCATTCATTACATAATTGCTACTGTTTAGTTGGTTCTCACACAGACCATTAGCCCAGTTGGGCCCACACTCAGAACTAAAGCACAGCAGGGAGCGTTGGAAGACTTCATTGTTTCTCATGATAGGAACAATGCATCAACCATGTCAATCTGACCACCCCCACCCACACTCCACCACATCACCGGCATAGGAAGGAACCATTGGCTTGGACCTGGTAGGTACTCAACATGCAAGTGATATGGCGACAAAAGCAGGCCCTGTAATAACATCAGCATCACGGAGGCAAATGCTAACTCACTCCTCGAGTGTTCAATTTGAATAGTCGATCCACCAGCCTCACAACCTCCTGACACTGAGGTAGCGCCATGGAGAAGTAAAAGTGATGCTCACACACAAAAAGAATTTTAACTCAGGGGATAGGCATGGAGATAAGGAATAGTAATAGAAAATGGGTGAAAGATCAGTAAATTTTTGGCAGATTGTTACGCTTGTGGGTGACTTTAAGGGAGACATCCTGTTCTCTTTCTAATTTGATGTTTAACATTTACAAGTTTAAGGGAATTTAAATGAATTACAGAATTGAGGAATAGTTATCTGAGAGCAGTGTAAAGCATTTTGTTTCCTGCAGATGGTGTTCAATCATTCTGCTCAAGACACTTGGTGATGATTTCCTGACGGATGCCACATGCTCCTGGCAGCAGGTTGCCCTGTGCCACCTTCCCTTTTTCCTCAGCTCACACATCATGATCAGGATATCAGTTATTTCCTGGACATTTTTAAGTTCAATCTTCCACGTAATCTTTCTAACTTGTCCTCGTAGCATTGATTCCAGAACTTGGTTTCTACTTTGCATCAACAGGTGTATTTATACAGCAAGGTGCTTTATAGGGACAATATAAAACAAAATATGACACCGAGCCACATGAGATGATATTAGGGGAGATGGCTAAAAGCTTGGTGAAATATGTAAGCTGTAAGTAGCACCTTACAGGAGCTGGTGAGGTAGAGAGACAGGGCGGTTTTCTAGAACTTAGGATGCAGGCAGTGAAGGAATGCTTCTACCAATGGTGGATTGGTTAAAATGAGAGATGCAGGAGAGACCAGAATTGGAAGAGTGCAGCTACCTCAGAGGATTGTGGGGGCTGGAAGAGATTATCGCAAATGGGAGGGGTCAGGCCATGAAAGAATTTTAAAACAAAGGTTAGAACTTTAAAATCGAGATGTCAGCTGGAGTTAATGTAGTTCAATGAACACAGGGGTGATAGGTGAATAGGAACTGGTGACATTTAGGGCGCAGGCAGCACAGTTTTAGATGACATCAAGTTTACGGAGGGTAGAACATGGGAGACTGGCCAGGGGTATATTAGAATGGTCAAATCTAGAGGTAACAAAGGTTTGGATCAGGGTTTCAGTAGCAGATGAGCTGAGGCAAGGGCAGAATCAGGCAATGTTACAATGGTGGAAATAAGCAGTTTTCACGGTGCAGCAAAGCGGTCAGAAGATCATCTCGGGGTTAAAATGACACCAAGGTTGTAAACTATCTGATTCAGCCTCAAACAGATGCCAGAAAGAGTCAGTGAATAGGGAATGGAGGTGGTGGTGTGGACCAAAGACAATGGCATTAACCCTCCTCAGTAAGTCAAGTGTGTTATTGTTCTGATCATGTGCGACCCATTTCCAATTGGCTGATAGATTCAACTACAAATCGAACATGACATCATAGGCAGAGTTTTTAACTGAGAGGCTGGGCATGCGCCCAACCCACTCGAGTGTAAAATGATATGCGATGATGTCGGGCAAGGGCCCCGATGTCATCGTGCACTCCTGTGATATTTCGGTCGGCGGGCAAGCACGGGAGTTGGCAGGGCGCCCGCCGACGATTAACTGGCCTATTAAGGCCATTAAAGTAATAATTAAAAGGAAATTTTTTCTGCCCATCCAACCTTACGGTTGGCGGACAGGCAAATCGGCCAGGCGGCCTTTGGATTTTTTATGAGACCTCATCGGGATGAGGTTTCCAACAGGAATTAAAAATACAATAAAACTGTTCGAATCTCATTTATAACGTGTCCCTGCTCATGTGACAGAGTCGCGTGAGGGGACACATTTTTAACATTTTAAAATTCTTTAATTGTGTTTTTAAAAATCTGCAGCTCCCTGACGCAGCTCTGTACCTCCAGGAAGATTTCAATGCGTGCACCTGTGCAAATGTGCAAACTTCTGCGCTCGCCATCCTCCCATCCCCATCCAGGCAGCGCTCAGCGCTGCAGCATGCGATTCGGACAGGCTGCGGCCGTCATTTGGCCAGCCAGCGTGAAATCGAGGTTGGGGCCCAATTGCGGCGGTGGTCAGCTTCACGACTGGTCCTGGGCCCCCCCACCACGCCTGCCCAATGTGGTAAGAATCCTGCCCCATTAGTTTCATGGGGCAGGATTTTGACACTGAAAATGAGATGGGGACTGAGGCAGCCGGGTGTGTAACATTTTACTGCCGGCCGGTTGCTGTTTTGCTGTCACCATCCCACCCCTGAGCCATTTTCCTCGAAGCAAGTAGTGGGCAGCTTGTTAAGGTACTTAAGGTGAATGATCAGCTGGAGGTGGTCTCCCAGCAGCAGACTGGGGAGCCAATGCTCCAGGCTCACGTTGAAACCCATTGCGCCTAACTGGCCATAGCTGCGGCCGGACTCCATCTCTGAGCTACATAGCCCTGTGTCCAAGCCCCGCCCCAGTGCTTCAACAATCAAGGCTTACACTCCAGTGCAGTACTGAGGGAGTGCTGCACAGCCAGAGATGCTGTCTTTCAAATGAGGTGTTAAACCGAGGCCCCAGCTGCCTGTAAATGTGGATGAAAAAGATCCCATGGCACTATTTCAAAGAACAGCAGGGTTGTTATCCCCGGTGTCTTGGCCAATGTTTATCCCTCATTCAACATCACAAAAATAGATTATCTGGTCATTCTCACATTGATATTTGTGGGGTTTTGCTGTGTGCAAAATGGCTGTCACATTTCCTACATTACAACAGTGACTATGCTTTAAAAAACTTCATTAGCTGTAAAAGAGACTTTGAAATGCCCAGTGGTTGTGAAAAGCATTTTATAAATGCAGGTTTTTTTTGTCTTTTTAACAGCAAACTGCAACTCCCTCCACGCTGGAGGGCATCCTATTGGCTCCCAACACTCCGTGGAGTCAGGACCTGCATTCGAACTTGGCTTTAGGATGTCAACGGAAAGTGCAATATACTGCCCCTTGATTCACCTGACCTGACAGAAAATAACTTCCACAGAAATATATTTCTTCCCTTTAACATCTGATCTCTGTTCAGCCCCCACCCCTCCCCACCGTCCCCCGCACCCCCCAATTTACTCTTGGACAATTAAAATAGCTCGTAGTCACAACATCGCCTTTTCCCTTGACCCGATTTGTCTATCCAAACATCTAGGAGTTAAATACTATTTCTAAGTGCATATTCTTTTTTAAAAAAATGTTACCGTATTCATTATGTGAAAACCTGTTTATTTTAAGTATATAATGAAGGCAATTTTCTGTTAAGAGTTTGCGACCCGATCCTTACTATGGGATATGCTAATCTTTTAGTTATTCATCTATCTGCAAAAGGCGAGACAGTAAATATCATACTTGAAGCTTTTTCAGCATTCAAACATTATCTCATTAACAGATATAGAAAAGGCTACAGAATAAAGTATTCCCAGGGCTTGAAAATATACAGGTTTACACTTAAACTTTCCTGGACCCATGTATTCTAGTCTATGGGATGTAAGTTATTTCTGTAATGCACCTGGAATATATTTGAATGTTGAAATCAGTGAAACAAGTGAATTTAATGCAAATGAGATAAACATCCAATTTCTGTTTCAATTCACATACTGGGGACTTTATCTGTGTGACGATGACCCCAGATATGTTAGAAAGACTACTGAAGTGGGAAACAGACATGATGTTTGCCAATAGGATAATTTTTATATTGCAACCTAATTAAATGTGTAACAGGATTATTTGAGAAGATGTTATGTTTTAATGTAATAATGGAATGGAACATTCTACTTTAAATCAATATCTCCCTCTACTGGCTGTTAAAATGTATAAAATGGGACAAACGGTAGCTTTTGGGATTATGCAAGAACTGCCTCAACTATATCTCAGTTTCCTACAATTTGAAGCATTATGTATGAGGGCATTTGACTAGCTTTTAGAGTAAATCCTGCTTAACTTACTAGACAAGCACTGTATTGCTTGTATTGTTGTACCGGTCTTACTTTTCCTTTCAGAAGTTAGTTCATTCTGATATCCGGATGAAAGGGCCATTCATTTTGATGTCAGTGAAGTATGTGAAAAATTGAGTGCAACAGTTGACATTTCCCTAGCTCTGTAAAGGGTTCTCAGTAGAAACAGGAAAATCATAAATAATACCAAAAAAGACTGTATATTTAACACACCATACCCATACAGCCAGTGAACAATTAACTAATCCATAATTCTGTGAACTATTCTTGCTTTGAGTGACAAAGCTGCAGCTGAAGGCAGAGGCTGAAACATGGGTGGTGTAAAGCTGGGTAAGAAAAAAAATAAATAAACGGGACAATTTTTGCAAGAAGCAGAAGGTGACTAAGGCAAACAGAAAGCTAGGAAAATTCTAAGTAACTGCAACAACAAAAATGACAAAGGGGAATTTGAAATACCAAAAATGGTTCAGACACTGAACAAAGAAAAACATAAAGTAAACCAAAGAAACAAAGGGTTATATACTAGAAGTAAAGAACTGGCAAAAGGAAAAAAAAAGCCAAGATTTCATGTAAATTTCAATACAACAACATACTATATTTATATAGCACCTTTTCCATAGTAAAACATGCCAAGGTGCTTAAGTAACATAAGGGAAGGAGTTGCAATTAACTAAAAACTACAAAATGATAACTGATTTCAAAACTTGTTATAATGGAAGATATCTATAACAACTGATAACATCAATATTCTTAACTTTTTTAACAAAAGGAATGTTGAAAATAAACTATCAAAGCAAAAATCTGTTACTTCTGAGTTTAAATAGTTCAAAAATTCAAATTGGGTTTGGGGAGATTAACCCCATAAATGAATTGCATGGCTTAATTTTTGAAGCGGATTTCTCACGATCTATTTTGCTCATCAGGAGCCAGTCCCTAATCATTTTAACTAGATCAACATCTCTTCCCAGCAGTCTTTTCCCACAATCATCGACATGGTACAGAAGATTGATTAGTGTGGAAATGTTTCATCAATGCCTAAGGATTTTCTACATCTCATTTCATCCTCTACATTCTGTACTAATCCCATTGTTGAATATGTATAACATCATCATCATTACATTGCTTTATTTACTTATCCTAAGCCAGAATATTGGTGCAGCTATTGCACATATGAAGGTTTTCGCACTCCACTGCTTTCTAAAGCTTCAAATTTCTCCTGTAAGAATGATACTGCTGCACTATGGTAATGATTTATTTATGAATTGCCTAATAATGAGTTAAATGTCTCGGGACTCCAGTTTAAATAAACGATCCTTAATTATTTAGTTTCTATGTTGTACAATAACAAGAACACCGGTGAGTCCAGTCACTAAAAGAATGCAAAATAAACATTGGTTTAAAAATAAAGGTGCCCAATTTCAAATTATGATAAGATAGAAGAGGATTTTTTTTTAAAAATAGAAGAAAATGATCTCCTGTTAACTCGGCTTTGAACCATAAATATCAGGAAGGTCCCAGGTTTCACTGCCTGATTTTGTTGAGTTAACTCAGCAATGGCAGTACTCTGATGGGCACCATGCCCTTGGGCAAGAGAGCATAGAACTAGGCAAGGTATTGGTTTTTGGTGGCTTTCCAAGATCCCCCGTTGCAAATTAAGGCATTTGGACATCAGATGAGGGCAGGGTCAGTGTCAGAAATACTGTCCCCCACCTCCCCAACCGCCACCCCTCCCAAGGTTAAATAATTCATTCGTGTGCACTGTTAAAGTTTATGGGTGAATAGTGGTCACTTTATTATGGTTATAGAGGATACTTATGTCCTATGGAACTATGTTAGGAGAAAGTACTGATGTCCTCAAGATTGATAGTGTGGTGGGGGGGCGGGGGGGGGGGGTGGGGGGGGGGGGTGCAGGCAGGGTAGGGCAAATTTATGAGAAAAGTAAAAATAAAGATTATTACCTTTGTAGATGTCATTTAGTCACTTTTTTAACAAAAGGAATGTTGAAAATAAACTATCAAAGCAAAAATCTGTTACTTCTGAGTTTAAATAGTTCAAAAATTCAAATTGGGTTGGGGAGATTAACCCCATAAGTGAATTGCATGGCTTAATTTTTGAAGCGGATTTCTCACGATCTATTTCTCTTATCAGAAGCCAGTCCCTAATCATTTTAACTAGATCAACATCTCTTCCCAGCAGTCTTTTACCACAATCATCGACATGTACACAAGATTGTTTAGTGTGGAAATGTTTCATCAATGCCTAAGAATTTTCTACATCTCATTTCATCCTCTACATTCTATATTTGTCATATACACTTTGACCTTAATTCCTCAGCCATTTTATATTTTCACCTATATTATATCATCACTGTCACATGGAGTAAACATGCAATGTAATAGTCTTGTAAAAAAAAATGTAAATTTCCAACCCAAGTATTGGAGAAATTGTGTTGAAAAAGCTACTGATGGATTTGAATGAGATCTAGGGGCTTGTACTAAACTTAAACGTTTAACATTTTCAATCATTGCTATGTTAATAGCTTGCTGAACATAAAAAATTGTAAATTGCAAGCGGGCAGAAGTCATGTTTAAACTGTATAGTGCTCTGCTTGGTTATACATTAAATGCTGTGCCCAGTTCACTGAGACACAATAGAGGCACACAAACTTTGGAGATGGTTCAGAGCAAAGCCACAGAATTGATCCATAGGACCTGATATTAACTCTGTGTCAGTAAATGGGTTTTGAGTGAGTTAAAATCGGGCCATAAGTGTCACAGGACCACTATTACAGAGTTGATCTTCCAGGCAATTTTTCTTGGTGGACACATTTAACTTCATTAACCAGACAGCAGCAGCAACTACATGTGTGAATCAAACTCCATGGGTAGAAACTTCAGCTTGGCAAGCAGGGGCAGGGCTGGCTCGCCAAGGCGTAAAATGACACATGGTGACGTAGGGCATGCATCCCAATGTCACCGCACGTCATTCAGATTTTCAGTTCAGCGGGCGCGCAGCTTTCATGAACGTTTTTAAAGTGTTGGAAAAATTTTTAGTAACATTAATGGACACGTCCCAGCTCATGTGACAGTTTTACATGAGGGGACATGTCCTTAAATTTTTTTTCTCCCTTTATTCAATGTTTTATACGTGAAACTAATCTCCCTAAGGCAGTTCTGTACCTGAGGGAGATTACTGCTTCTATCAAGCGCATGCGTGAAAGAGCGCAGGCCCCGACTCAGCCTACTCCCCCCGCCCGCACAGGGAGCGCTCAGCGCTTCCGGGCACGCAACACGCTGGGCAGGCCTTAATTGGCCCGCCCACATAAAATGGCTGCACGTCCGCCCACGCCTGCCCCTGCTCAACCCCTCTGATGGGGAGAAAATTCTCCCTAATCACTAAAGAAGAACTCTCCCCTAGAGGTTCCCCGCACTGCTAACTCACTGGTTTGCACAGATCATGTGATCTTACAACACAGGATTATTCTTAAAGCTACATTCCTAACATTTGTCAAAACTATAATTACTCCCCCTTTACACATTCCTCCCCCCTTTAACTTTTCTGTACATTTTGTATTTACATTTATCTCATGACATTACAATATTTACACAGATCATGAAATTACAAGTTCAGTCTTTCAGGTGGTTTCCTGATCCATGCGGAACATTGTAGCTCCACAAGTTCAGATTATTTTGCAGGAAACACATTCTCTGGAACCGCATTAACATCAGGTACCTCAGGTACATTAGGCACAGGCAGTTCAGTGTCTTCCACTCCATCAGAAACATCGGGCATGTCAATTCTTGGTTGAGCAACTTCAACAGGAACCACAGGTACAGCAATGGTTACAGGTGGATCATGATTTTGTTGTGGTATTTCTCTTTTTCTTAAAAGATCCACATGCTTACAGGTGATCCGGCCGTCCACTTCCACGTGGTACAACAATGGTCTGGTCACAGAGCTTGCTTTACCAGGTAACGACTTCAGTCCTCCACTGAAATTCCTTACATACACTGCTTCTCCGACAGTAAATTGTCACTCATGACTATTCGAATCATGAGTCGCTTTTTGGTTCCCACGCCTTTTCTCCACCTTCCCATCCAAATTGGGAAGTATCAGGCTTAGTCCTGTTCAAAGACAGTGCCTCATCAATAACTCTGCAGGTGTTGTACCTGTCGCAGTGTGGGGGGTTGTTCTGTAGTGAAATAGGAAACGGGGAAGTCTAGTTTCCAACAATTCACCTGTTAACTTTTTCATTCCTGCCTTAAAAGTTTGTGCTGCCCTTTCACCCAGTCAATTTGATGATGGATAGTACTGTTCAGTCTTCAACTGGCTGAAACCATTGAGGCTGACAAAGTGCTGAAACTCAGTGCTCGTAAACGCAGTACCATTATTTGAAACGATTACCTCTGGCAATCCGTGGATGTCGAAGCTTTGGCATAGTTTTTCTATAGTAGCAACTGACCTTGGTGATTTGATCTCATAAAAGTCTAACCACTTGGAATGAGCATCTATAATCAGTAGAAACATGGTTCCAAGGAAAGGACCAATGTAATCAATGTGCAATCACACCCAGGGCCTTCCAGGGCACTCCAATGGGTGTAATGGGGCTGCCACCAGCAGATTTTGCAGCTGTTGACTTTTCAACACAGTATTTTACCACCTTTTCAATATCACCATCAATCCCCGGCCACCAAAGATAACTTCGCGCTATCGTCTTCATTCATGAGATTCCTGGATGGGAACTGTGTAGCTCTACTAAGAGTGGTTCCTTTCTTTGTGAAGGGACTACTGTTCATGCACTCCATAATAGAATACCATCTTGACTGCTCAACTCGTGTCTTTGGTTGAAAAATGACTTCAGTTCATCAAAGACTGGTTCCTGGGACCAACCATGTATCTCACTCGAGACAGGACTGGATCACGATTCGTCCATTTTCTTATCTGCCTGGCACAGACTGGTGAGGAATCCAGGAAATGTATCACTAATACGAGCTCTTGGGGAATTGTTCTCTTGCAAAGGAAGGTGACTTAGCCATCGGCTTTTGCTATATGAATCCCTGGTCTATGTACAAAGGTGTATTCATATGCCGCCAAAATTAGGGCCCATCTTTGTACTCATGAGATGCTGTAGGTGGTATAGACTTTTCCTTGCTAAACAGACCCAAAAGTGGCTTGTGGTCTGATATTATCGTGAAATGTCGCCCATGCACGTATTGGTGGAATTTTTTAACACGAAAAATAATCAGGAGACTTTCCTTTTCAATCTGAGAATATCCTTTCTCAGCTATGGCAAGTGTCCTGGATACATAGCCTATCGGTCTCTCTGTACCGTCATCCATCCAGTGAGATAGTACCGCTCCCACTCTATTGGGGGACGTATCAAAGGGTAGCACCAATTCCTTTGTCTGGTCAAAATGCACTAACAAATTTGAAGAGTGCAAAAGCTGTTTTACATTCATGAAAGCTTCTCCTGGGGTGGCTTCCAGATGCAACGCTGATTTTTCTTTAGCAGCGAAGGTAGAGTGGCTAGAACTGTCAATAAATTTGGTAGAAATCACCCATAATGATTTACAATCCCTAAAAATGATTTTAGTTCAGTGACATTTTTAGGTACAGATGCCCCTCTGATTGCTTTAACCTTCTATTCAACAGGGTGTAACCAAATAAATGGCTTCATTTGCCTGATAAGTGCATTTTTCCTTCTTTAGGCATACTTCTGCTTCTAGCAATCATTTCAGGGCTTCCTCTAGATTAGCCAAGTGTTCCTTTTCTGTGAATCTGGTTATCAGTACATCGTCCAGGTAGACCACAACCTGAGGTAGTCCTTGTAGCAAACTCTCCATCATCCTCTGAAAAATGGCACAAGCCGAGGAAACGCCAAAGGGCAGGTGCATGTATTGATATAACCTTTTGTGGGTATTTATGGTCACAAATTATTGGGAGGCATCATCCAGCTCCAGTTGCTGATATGCGTGATTCATGTCAAGCTTTGTATACGTTGTCCATACGGTTAGTTTGGCATAGTTTGGATCATAGGAATAGCGTGTCTGTTCATTTTGGCTGCTTTGTTGACCATTAGTTTATAGTCCCACAGATCTGGATGGTCTGGTCTAAGGACTGGGACTGTGAGTGCTGCCCACATGAGAACTGAACCACTCTTATGACACCCAGCCTCTCTAGCCGGTTCAAATCAGCATCAACCTTCTCTCTTGAGGCGTGTGGCACCAGTCTTGCTTTCAAGAAGAGGTTGCTTCTGGGTCCACGTAAATCTTGACCTGTAGGCCCTGGATTTTTCCAAGGTCGTCCTTGAAGATGGTCTCATTTTTTTAAGCAGCTCTAGCAGTCCCCCTGCTTGCAACTGGAAGATTTCAGACCACTTTAATTTAATCTCTTTCGACCAAACATGACCTAGAAGCTTTGGCCCTTTACCTTTTACCCCCATCGCTGGTACTGTGCCACATGATGTCAATAATGAACAGTTACTCTGGATTTCTCCACCTGTGTACGTTTTCAACTTGGCAGATGTTTATTCCAAATTTAATTGTTGATGACCTTTATTTAAATACCTGAAAGTGTGTTCTTCTATTACAATGGTAGAAGCACCCGTATCTACTTCCATTTTTAAGGGTTTACCATTCACTTGCACTCTGACAATAATTGGCTCTGTCTTTCCAACTTTCATGTTGAATAATGAATAAATGTCACAATTGGTTGTTTCTGGCTCTTCTACACTATAGACTTAATTGGACTTCGATTGATGCCTGGAAGCCTGTTTTACTCTCGCTTTGCAGTGTTTCACGATGGGTCCACTTCTGTGACAAAAATAACATTCTACCTTTTAAATTGCCAATCGTTAGTATGATTGTTTCCACATCAACAAAATTAGTTTTCGACTTTGCTGCTAAGTTGTTTCCTTTCACTTTTCAGTTACCAGGGGCTGTTTCCCACTTTGCGGCTGAGTCCTGGCTTTTTGCACCACTTTCAGCTGACTGCTCCTGTTCAGCTAGCATAATGCCGTTCTGTGCCCCTTGAATTGCTTGTGAATCCCTTACAGCGCTTTCCATTGCCAGCGCTATTTCTAACACATTCTTAAAATCAAGATTCACTTCAGTCAACAATCTTCACTGAATAGCATCCTCCTGCACAAATCTCCTACCAAACGATCCCTTTGTAAGTCATTCAGGATTTCACCAAAATCACGATATTCCATAAGTTGTTTTAATTTCACCATGTAGGGAGCAATGATCTCCCCTGGGGCTCTATTCCATGAATTGAACCTGAACCCCTGCATTGTGACTGAAGGCTTGGTTTGGAAATGTCCCTTAACGAGGTCTATTAATTTAATGAAAGTCTTCGAATCTGGGGCACTGGCGACCGTCAAGGTTCGAACTAAACTGTAGGTCTTGCTCCGACAAATACTCAGGAGAATTGCACTCCTCTTCTCCTCCCCAGTGATTTTGTTAGCTTGAAAGAAGAATGCAAGACCTTCTATATATTGAGACCAGTCATCTGTGGCCGACTCAAAGGGACTGCTTCTGCCAAACTATTGGCATATCAGATTATCTTTCTTTCTTTTTAATGAACTTAGATACTCACAGTCACTGGGCAAGGTACAGCACTGGACCTGATATATCCTCATTGCCAGTTTGTTATAGAGTTGATCTTCCAGGCAAGTTTTCTTGGTGGGCACGTTTAACGTTATTTACAAGACAGCAGCAGTAACAACATGTGTGTATCAAACTCAAGGGGCAGAATTTTACGACAGTGGGATTTTACATTCCCGCTGTCGTCAATGGGGTTTATAATGGCTCGCCGCATTTTATGGCCCTGTCCCCTCCGAAATGGGGCTGTAAAATTCTGCCCAAGAAGTCTCGCCTAGAGGTTCCCCATGCTGCTAACTCATTAGTTTACATAGATCATGTGATCTTACAACACAGGATTATTCTTAAAGCTACAGTCCTAACGTTTATCAAAATTATAATTGCTCCAACGACGGGTGAAATCGTCCCAGATTTGCACTAAGTACAGTAACACGTAGGTAAAAGGACAGCTGCAATGGCGGATTTTCATGCTGTATCATTCCAAATCTGCCACATTATTTATGTATTCCCAGGAAACATGACGTTTCCATGGTGGGCGGGCTCCGATTAACCTGCCATGCCATCACCTTGCTGCTTTATCACGCCAGGCACCACATTTAAAGGACAGCTGCACTCAGTGCTTCCAGTCCAGGGCGGCAGCAAACAGGACAGGGCCCCGAAAGACAAGAAGACTGCAGCCCTAAAGCGCCTTTTGGAAGGCGTGGAGGCCTGCTGGGATGTCCCTTACCCCCACTCTGGCCGCAGGAGGAGTAGCAACATTACCACTACGGCTTGGTAGGTGATGGCAGTGGTGATCAGTTCCAGTGGTGCACAGAAGAGGTTGGCCATCCAATGCATATTGAGGATGAATGATCTCATCCATGCAGCCAGGATATGGTAACCATCTCATCACTTTAAACTCACATACTCAAGCCCATCACACATTCTCTGGCATCTCACTCATGGCCAGCTCAAGGGACATCACCACCCATTCTCTCACACACACCCTCGCATGTCCGTCTAGCCTCATCTCCTCTGGAAACTGCCTCTTCAGGCATCACCATCTTGAGGCCACTTGCACAGATCAACATGTGCCTCCATGCACACCCTGGGATACCCTCCTTCCCCAGTACAGCTCTCATCCTGTAGCCTCTTCCCTTGCCTGAGGCCACTCCTCCCCTTTCCCAAGCAAGACCTTGCCCTGCAACTATTGAAAAGCCACCCACAAATGGTTGATCTGGTAGGTAGAGGCCTGCTGTGAGCCCCCCTAAAAGTGATGTGGTTCTGCCTGTGAAGCCTGGCGCTGATGACGGCGAATGCTGATCAAAGCAAGGTAGGTAAACAAACCTTGAAGCCCCAAGCAAAGTGCAGCCTGCCAAGTGCATATTGCTTATGTGCTGCTGTGAAGCACGTCAGTGTGTTTTCCCACCACCGTGGGCAGGTGATCCAGTGCGGGGGCGGGGGGTTGCAGGGGAGTGATTCCAGGGGACTGGCCTAATAACGATATGCTGATGTTTTATAATGAGGTTCCCAACATCCAATGACCGGGAACAGGGCCCACCATCGGCGGGCTGAGCGGACGATTGCAAACCGGTTTCACGCCGTTGTGAAACCGATTGCGCCATATTGTCTGCTCACACCACTGAACCCGGCTGACACCAGCGGGCATGGAAAATCCCAGCCCACATATTTGAACTTTTCAACCATGAAAAATGTCTGAGAGGTGACTTTATAGAGTGATATAGGATAGTAAAGGGCATAAGCAAAGCAACTGACCAAGGTATCTTCGGCAGCACTTTCCACACCCACAACCTCTACCACTTACAAGGCAGGAGACAAATGGGAGCATCTGCAAGTTCCTCTCCAAGACACACACCATCCTGACTTGGGAATATAACGCCGTTCCTTCACTGTCACTGTTCCAAAAAATCTGGAACTACCTTCCCAATGGCACTGTTGACCTACTTAAATCACAGGGATGGCAGCAGTTCAAGAAAGTGGCTCATGATCACCTTCTCAAGGATAATTAAGGACGGGCAACAAATGCTGGCCTTGCCAGGGACACTTACAGCCTGTGAACAAATAAAAAAATCTCTTGAGCAATGCAGCCAGCTAAACTATGGAAGGCAATATAGGTCAAGCTAATTAAATAAATGTAAAGTTGCTGACAGAAACATTCTTCTTCAAGCGAATAACACATGGATTAGGCTTCTGATTAAAACAATAAAGACAAAAATCTTTGGGACTTTCCAGATAAACGTTTTAAGATGAGTATTTTGCACAAGAAGGAATCATTTTACCACCACCAACCAACAGCATCATCCCACCACATCCCAAACCCAACCAAATGCCAAAAACAGGTGTCTTGGCTTGAGTCGGTGGGAAGTTAAAAGTTAAAAAGTCTCAATTTCAAACTCAATGCTCCTCAAACCCGCCCACTTCCTGTTTCAATGGATGTGGGTGGGGTGCAGATGACAAACACGCTCCCAGGAAGGAATCCTAAATTTAAATATTTTGCTGAGGCTGTGTGCCTAAGATTTATTCTTTGTTCCAGCTTTAACACTGGCCAGGAAACCCAGACCTGAATGGGGATAAGTAGAACAGCAAAGTGCCCTTCCAGCACTGCTTGTGGGTCAAGCATGAGTGTTCCCACCACCCTCCCCACCACCTCACCGCAACCCCCCCACCCCCGACCCCCACCCCACCGCCCCCCCCCCACCAACCCAAACAGCATCCACAAAGCTACCTTGTTAACCTTCCCAATGATTGCTACATTCACCTCCTGGACCCCCTCAAATGTCCTTTGTATTCCCTGTGATCTTGTCTACCGGTCCCCTGCAGTCTCCTGTCTTCTCCTCATAAACGTCTTACAGCCAGTTGGTGAAGGAGGCGACCAGAAGTCAATTTTTACTCAGTTTAAATCCATTCACAAAGTGAAATGTTTATATAGCTCCTAACTTTATGAGTACAATAATTAAACTAACTAAGCTAATTAACGGATTAACATCTCTTTAAAGGAATACTGTAACAAAAGCCAAAAACATTAAAGGATTCTTATCAAATCAAAATTTCATTACTGAGGCTGATGATGCACAACCAGCCCCTGCGGCACCCACTGGCCATGGAATGCTTCTGTATACCAGTGGACACCGTGTGCTCTCTCCAGGGATGCCCATGTGTGGACATAGGCATGGAAGTGTATTTTCGTATGTGTACAATTCATTATCCAGTGAGTGTGCCACCCATCCCCCCTGCCCCACCACCACTCGTAGACACTGAAGTTCAATTTATACAATTAATCGATTTTCAAACAAAAATTAACAAATAATATGCACAATATTGCAAAACAAATCAAAGAAAAAGTGATTATCATTATTCTCTATAAAGCATCATATTACAAGATGCCTGCCCTCTCGGAGCCCCAATAATCTTTTGGTACAAGCACTCCTTTTCATGAAACAATCAGATAATTGATAACTTGCATCAACCCATTTGATCTTGTAGATTTCTTTTTTTTCTAACATTTGTCTCATGCTAGCAAGGTCAATCCTTAATCTTTTTTCATTTACATTTTTTGTCAAGTGAATGTTATCCCACAAGGAACAATTATCAATGTTACATTCAATGAGAAAACTGTTTTCAATACATCCCTTGTATAGAATTTCCCCTAAACTATTTGACAAATACCAGTTCTGTTGAAGGGTCATGAGGACTCGAAACGTCAATTCTTTTCTTCTCCGCCGATGCTGCCAGACCTGCTGAGTTTTTCCAGGTAATTCTGTTTTTGTTTTACAATCCCTTATCTATTGCTTCCACGAAAGTCAGTGTTTCTGTAACTAAAGTGCTTTTAACAACCCTTTTATTTGTCTTAGCTTTCAAAGTTAAAGGACAATATTTCCCATTTTCACATCCCAAAAATATTATAAAAATCCACTATACCTGAATACCAGTTAGGGAGATTGGCATGAGAAACATCACTAAAAGTAACTAATGTTATGTTCTTTTGATCATCCAAGGATGGATACTTAATTATAAATGTCTCTATTTTTAATATTTTTAAGGTTTTATTTGCCCTTAAGACATATTCAGCTTTAGGCTGCTTCACCATAGTGTTTAATTCCAATATATCAAAACTAGTATCCTGCCTTGTCTGAGTGCACTACCAATTGCTTTGCAACTGCTGTTACTTCTTTAGATGTAGCATCATTTTCCTGTGCTAACCTTGATTAATTGGGATAGAAGTAACACTCTCTAAGCAGGATCGCTGATTCAAAGTTATTCCAGACCTATTCTGCTTAATGTATAAACCAATATATTTATAAGCCCCTGAAGTCTGACTTCTAATCTTAAATTCCACTTTAATTACAATAATAACAGATTTCTCAAATTCCACTGTCCCACTTTATAAGAAATCATCAACATGCATCACAAAGATGCCTGAAAATTTCCCTTTTTGGTACAAATAAAACATTGTGGGAACTGCTTTTAGTTTATTTTCAGCCTATTTTCAGCATTCAGACCTCACTGGAAAATATCCCACCCTCGAAGCATCATTCAGGCTATTTCCATGATGATGTGACTTGTGCATGAATGATATTAATCTGTAATTTCACCGGCTGACCAAACGTATACTGAACTGTTGAAAAAGGACTTTTCTAAAGACAAGAAAAGACACCAACTAAAGATGACTGCCATATGTCACTTGATGTCTGGTATTGCAACTTGCCCAGCTTCTGGAAAGTTCCAATGTGAATTGCAATTCAGACATGCCACAACATCCTGCTCTGGAATTTCACACTTAAGGATGTCAAGAACTACATTAAAGGGAATTAATAAAATGTACAGGGCATTGCATTTGCATTTACCTCTCTGGCAGGGAAAGAAAGTCTGCTAAAACAATGGTTATTTGGAGATATTGATTATATGGAGATATGTCTTCCTCATCAAGATGGATAATGACTCATTCGGGGGGATAATGGCAGGGACATTACAGAACCTGCTCACCCCACCCCCAGCCATGAAACAAAAGCAATTGTCAGTTCCGACATCAGAGAAACAAACCCCTTCCAAAATCATTATTGGGAGAGAGAGGTCATGTGATTGAAGTAACCATTTGACATCTCTTTAATACAGGCTGCTAAAGGCAGAAGCAGTCAATAGACTGAAAAAGCTGTCATTGAAGCAGTAAGAGCTCCCTTCTCTCTTCTCCCAAGTTAAGACCCTATCTCCTACTGTTAAAAAAAATCACAGAGCACAGAGATAGTGATTTTTTTCCATCAAAAGGAACCTCAGGTGCAAAACCTATCGACTTCTGGAAGAGACAGATTACAAATTAAAAAGAAATTGCAATTGCATCGGCTTCAACTCAACTCCTGTAAGCTAAAGGAGTTTTGAAAATTGTCTGCCATGGCCACAGTGACCAGCCAAGTACTCATAAACATTGAACTCTCAAGTTTTTAATCTTTCAGCATTGAACTTTAACTTGGCTAAGAATATAACTACCTACACTATAACTTGTATATTTTGAGAAGTTTGTGAAGCATGGGTTTGCATTTTTAAATATTTTATCTTTACCTGCATTGGTTTTTAACTCAGTAAAAACTAACTCCTTTTCATTTTAAACCTCAAGAAAGTCCGTCAGACTCATTTCTTTGCAGTCAGTATGTAAACTGTTAAACACAGACATTGAACAAACTTCTTCCTTCTTCTAAAATCACAAAGAAACCTGTTACGGTCAGACTTGGCGTGATAAACTAAGGGAGTCATATTTTACCCCTCCTCGCGTGGCCAGATAACCATGAATACATCTGTTTACTTTCCATAGTTTCCCTTCTGTATTGCTAGCCTCTTTAGGTGGTTTCAGAAACACTTCTCTCTGAAATTTTTCATGCTACATAAACACGGCTTTTATGTCAACTGATCTACCCTCCCATGAACATGCGGCAAAAGAGCTAAACTACTTTCATGATTACCTTTCCTGCTGCGGGGAGTCCACTCTATCATCTGTATTTGTCCAGTCACTCTTCAAAACCAAAAGGGAGAATAGAATGTGATTAGAAACTAGCAAAAAACATAAAAATGGACTGTAAAAGCTTCTATAGATATGTAATAGGGAAGCATTTGGCCAAGACAAATGTGGGTCCATTACAGGCAGAGTCAGAGAATTTATAATGAGGAATAGAGAAATGGCAGAGAAGCTAAATGATTAGTTTGTAACTGTCTTCACTGAGGATGATACAAGAAATCTCCCAGAGTTAAAGATCCAAGGGACTAGGGATAATGAGGAATTGAAGGAAATTAATATTAGTAAGAAGTTTGTATTGGAGAAATTAATCGGAGTGAAGGTTGACAATCCCCAAGGACCTGATATTCTACATCCCAGAGTGTTGGAAGAGTTAGCTATGGAGATACTGGATGCATTGGTAATCATCTTCCAAAATTCTATAGATTCTGGTACAGTTCCTACAGGTTGGAAGGTAGCAAATGTCACCCCACTATTTAGTTTTATTACCACGTTGAATAGCCATTGTGTTACCATCACACCCTATTACCATACCAAGGCCTTTCCATTCTTAATGACTCTCTTCTGTAATATACCATATCCTCAGAATTACGGTCTGTCTCGGATGGTCTTATACATTTCCACTTCTGATCTTATGATGGAGGGAAGGTCATTGATGAAGCAGCTCAAGGTGGATGGGCCTAGGACAATACTCTGAGGAACTCCTGCGGTGATGCCCTGGAACTGAGATGATTGACCTCCAACAACCGCAACCATCTTCCTTTGTGCTAGGTATGATTCCAGCCAACAAAGAGTTTTTCCTTGATTCCCATTGACCCCAGTTTTGCTAGGGTTCCTTGATGCCTCACTCAGTCAAATGCTGGTTTGATGTCAAAGGGCAGTCACTTTCATCTCACCTTGGAAGTCCTGCTCTTTTGTCCATGTTTGAACCATGGCTGTAATGAGGTCAGAAACTGAGTGACCCTGGCAGAACCAAAGTGAGCATCAGAGGGCAGGTTATTGCTAAGCAAGTGCTGCTTGACAGCACTCTTGATGATCCCTTCCACTACTTTACTGATGATCGAGAGTAGACTGATGGGGCAGTAATTGGCTGTGTTGGATTTGTCCTGCTTTTTGTGTACAGAACATACCTGGGCAATTTTCCACATTACTGTATTGTAACTGTACTGGAACAGCTTGGCTTGGGGTGCAATAAGTCCTGGAGCAAAGTCTTCAGTACTATTGCTGGAATATTGTCAGGGCCAATAGCCTTTGCTGTTCTTGATATCACATGGAGTGAATCGAATTGACTGAAGACAGGCATCTGTGATGCTGGGGACCTCTGGAGGAAGCCGAGATGGATTATCCATTCGGCATTTCTGGCTGAAGATTGTTTTGAATGCTTCAGTCTTATCTTTTGCATTGATGTGCTGGGCTCCTCCTTCATTGAGGATGGGAATGTTTGTGGAGCCTCCTCCTCCAGTGACTTGTTTAATTGTCCACCACCATTCACGACTGGATGTGGCAGGACTGCAGAACTTAGATCTGAGCTGTTAGTTGTGGAATTGCTTAGCTCTGTCAGTTGCTTGCTGTGTATGCTGTTTGGCACGCAAATAGCCCTGTGTTGTAGCTTCACAAGGTTGACACTTCATTTTAAGGTATTCCTGGTGCTGCTTCTGCCGTGCCCTCCTGCACTCTTCATTGACCCAGGGTTGATCCTCTGGCTTGGTTGTAATGGTAGAGTGGGGGATATGCCAGGCCATTAGGTTACAGATTGTGTTCCAGTACAATTCTGTGGCTGCTGATGGCCCACAGCACCTCATGGATGCCCAGACTTGAGTTGCTAGATCTGTTCGAAATCTTTCCCATTTAGCAAGGTGGTAGTGCTACGCAACATGATTGAGGGTATCTACAATGTGAAGACAGGACATTGTCTCCACAAGGTCTGTGTGGTGATCACTCCTACCAATACTGTTATGGACAGATGCGTCTGCGGCAGGCAGGTTGGTGGGGATGAGGTAAAGTATGTTTTTCCCTCTTGCTGGTTCCCTCAGCACCTGCCACAGACCTAGTCTAGCAGCTATGTGCCTTATGACTCGGCCAGCTTGGTCTGTGGTAATGCTACCGAGCCACTCTTGCTGATGGACATTGAAGTTCTCCCACCCAGAGTACATTCTGTGCCTTGGCCACCCTCAGTTCTTCCTCCAAGTGGTGTTCAACATGTTGTTCCACAAACTGTTGAGGTGCAACCACTATCTATTGCTGCACAGTTAAATGAATCCACAACTAATACACTCATCATTGGGCTAAAATTTATTGTGACTAGTAGAACTCCTTCAGACTGATCATTGTCATCATCTTCAGCCTCCAATTTGTCTGTGCCATGTGTCACTTTGGTTCTCTTGTCTGTGACATCTTTTGATGATCTGCTTCTATCTATCACTGCTTGTTTGTCCCTACAACCACACCAACCCACTCCACTTCTCTCCCCCCACCCAAACCCACCCCCCCCCACCCCCCCACACACACACCTTAAACCAGCTTATATTTCACCCCTTTCTTGGATTCACTCAAATTTTGTTGAAGGGTCATGAGGACTCGAAACGTCAACTCTATTCTTCTCCGCCGATGCTGCCAGACTGGCTGAGTTTTTCCAGGTAATTCTGTTTTTGTTTTAGCTTTCTCTATACCTGTGCACTGCATGCTATTCTCCACACACTAAAGTGAATGGGCAATCTGTTCACAGACCTCTGCTCATACTACTTTGCAACCAGTGACATGAAGATGACAGTATGTGCTGACCTTACTTCCATTTTGCTTCCTTCCATACGAGCATGCATCCTGTTTCTATCTTAGTTCACCAATCTGGCCAACATCAGGAACGTGCTCTGAGGGAAATTTGTATGTAATTATATATCAATTTGTAGCATAGCACAACAAACCAACACTCTCTGCCATCTGTTATTCTTATTGTCTAATATTTCTTTGTTATAATATGAAAGGTTGATTTATTTTCCCCTTTTATCAATGGAATTTTAATGAGCAGGCAGTAGGACCCAGGGGTATTTTTAGTTGGATTCCTATTGTAAAGTTGCTTGATTCTAAATTCCAAAGTACGTATTTAAATCAAAACTCCGACAGAAATTCTGTGTTGATGCACAAGATGAGACTTATAAGGCGACTAGCAGTATTATTTTTCTGCATCAGAACATGCACGGGAGAGGACACAGGTCAGATGAGAATTTACTTTTGAGAACCCCTGACATGATATCATTGTAAAAAATCTCTATGAATGAATCATGGTTGGTAGAACGCCATGGTCTAAATGATAAGGATTGGCTTGTCTGGCTAACTTAACACTGTTTACATTTGGTTGTCTTTTATAATGTGGACCTTTTACATGTGGGGATACTTAAGGCAAAATGGTGGTCCTAACGGTGCACACAAACTTTTGCTAGAATGGGAAAGTTAAAAAGCATTTGGATAAAAAAAATTGTAAATATAAAAAAAAATAGTCATTGTGAATTCTGTAACAAACTGTAGTTAGTTGCTGTGGTGTTTTGAAGCCATTTGTATGCTTCCTCAGAATGTTGTTTTTAGATTTTTTAATCTTCTCCATCTCATTCCATTGTATAAACATTCTGACTGGGTTGCTACAATCAACAGTCGCAGAATCATAGAATGTTACGGTACAGAAGGGGGTCATTCGGCCCATCGTGCCTGTACTGGCTCTCCGACTGAGCATTATGACTTAGTGCCATTCTCCTGCCTTTTCCCCCATACCTTTGCACATTGTTTCTATTCAAATAATCATCTAATGCCCTCTGGAATGCTTTGATTGAATCTGCCTCTACCACACTTCCAGGCAATGCATTCTAGACTCGAACCACTCGCTATGTGAAAATGCCTTTCTCACGTCATATTTGCTTCTTTGTAATTCATTTTAAATCTGTGCCCTCTCATTCTTGATCCTTTTATCAGCAGGAACACGTTCTCCTTATCTACTCTATCCAATCCCCTCATGACTTTGAACACCTCTATCAAATCTCCTCTTAGCTTTCTCCTCTCCAAAGAGAACTGTCCCAACCTCTCCAATCCATCTTCATAACTGAAGTTTCTCAGCTCTGAAACCATTCTTGTAAACCTCTCCTGCACTCTTTCCAATGTGTTCACATCCTTCCTATAATGTGGCACCCAGAATTGTACTCCAGCTGAGGTCTAACCAGTATCTGATATAAGCTCAGCATAATCTCCCTGCTCTTGTACTCTATGTCCCTATTAATAAAGCCAAGGATACTTTATTAACTGCTCTCTCCACTTGTCCTGCCACCTTCAATAATCTATGTGCATATACACCCAGATTCCTCTGCTCCTGTACCTCTTTAAGAATTGTACCCCTTATTTTATATTGTCTCTCCATGTTCTTTCTACCAAAAGGCATCACCTCACACTTCTCCACATTGAACTTCATCTGCCACCTATCTTCCCACTCCACCAACTTGTCTATGTCTTTCTGAAGTTCTATACTGTCCTCCTCACAGTTTACAAACTTTGTATCATTTGAAAACTTTGAAATTGTCTCCTGCACACCAAGGTCTAGTTCAATAATATATATCAGGAAAAGCAAGGGTCCCAATACTGACCCCCAGGGATCTCCACCATAAACCTTCCTCCAGCCCGAAAAATATCCACTGATCATTACCCTCTGTTTCCTATTACTCAGCCAATTTTGTATCCACATTGTTACTGTCCCTTTTATTCCATGAGCTATAAATTTTTTTTACAAGTCTGTTGTGTGGCACTCTATTGAATGCTTTTTAAAAGTTCACATACACCACATCAACAGCATTACTCTCAACAACCCTCTCTCTTATCTCTTCAAAAAACTCCAGAAAGTTAATTTAACACGATTTCCCCTTCAGGAATTCATGCTGGCTCTTCCTAATCAACTCACATTTTTCCATGTGACTATTAATTCTATCCTGAATAATTGTTTCTAGATGCTTCCCCACCACTGAAGTTAAACTGACTGGTCTGTAATTGCTGGGCTTATTCTTACAACCGTTTTTGAACAAGGACGTAATGTTTGCAATTCTGGCACCTCCCCTGAGTCTAGGGAAGACTGAAAGATTATGGGCAGTGCCCCTGCAATTTCCTCTCTTACTTCCGTCAATATTCTTGGATGCATCTTATCTGGTCCTGGTGTCTTGTCAACTTTAAGTACCAACAGTTTATCCAACACTTCTTCCTTATCAATTTTGAACCCGTCTGGTGACAGAGTTTCCTCCTCTGTCACTGTGGCTTTGGTAGCATCTACTTCCTTAGTAAAGATAGAAGTAAAGAATTCATTTAACACATCAGCCATGCTCACTGACTCCATGTGTAAATCCCATTTTTGGTCCCTAATCAGCTTCCTTTTGCCACCCTCTTACTATGTGTGTGCTGATAGAAGATGCTGGGATTCCCCTTTATGTTGGCTACCAGTGTTTTCTCATAATCCCTCATTGCTTCTCTTACTTGCTTCCTCACTGCCCCCCTGAACCTTCTGTATTCCATTTGGTTCTCAATTGTATTTTCTACCTGACACCTGTCATAAGCACACTTTTTCTTCTTTATCTTAATTTCTATCTCCTTTTTCAACCAGGTAGCTCTGGATTTGTTTGCCCTACCTTTCCCTTTTGAGGGAATATACCTTGGCTGTGCCCAAACCATATCTTCTTTGAAGTTAGCCCATTGTTCAGCTACAGTTTTTCCTGCCAAACTTTGGTAGAACCAACTCCATTCTTGCCCCATTGAAGTCAGCTCTCCCCCAGTTAATTATTCTTATTCTGGATTGCACATTGTGCTTTTCTACTGTCATCATAAACATTACGATACAATGATCAGTCTCCTAAATGTTCCTCCACTGACACTTGATCTATTTGGTCTACCTCATTTCCAAGAACCAGGTCCAACACTGCATCCTTTTTTGTTGGACTGGACACATACTGCTGTTGAAAATTCTCCTGAACACAATCTGGGAACTCTTGCCCCTCTTCGCCTTTCACACTACCGCTGCCCCAGTCTACATTCGGGTAATTAAAGTCCCCCCATTATAACTGTTGCTTGTTGAAGGGTCAGTCATAAGGGGACATAAGCTCAAGGTGAGGGGCAGGAGGTTTAGGGGAATGTGAGGAAAAACATTTTTACCCAGAGGGTGTTGACGGTCTGGAATGCACTGCCTGGGAGGGTGGGAGAGGTGGATTGTCTCACATCTTTTAAAAAGTACCTGGATGAGCACTTGGTACATCATAACATTCAAGGCTATGGGCCATGTGCTGGTATATGGGATTAGGTAGGTAGGTCAGGTGTTTCTCAAGTGTCGGTGCAGGCTCAATGGGCCGAAGGGCCTCTTCTGTACTCTGTGATTCTGTTACTAGTAATCCAGAGACTCAGAATAATGATCTGGGGACCTGGGTTCAAATCCACAACAGATGGTGAAAATTTAATTCAGTAAAAATCTTGAATTAAAAGTCTAATGATAACCCTGAAACTATTGTCGATTGTTGTAAAAAGCCATCTGATTCACTAATGTCCTTTAGGGAAGGAAATCTGCCGTCCTTGCCTGGCCTGGCCTACATTTGACTCCAGAACCATAGCAATGTGGTTGACTCTGAAATGACCTAGCAAGCCACTCAGTTGTATTAAACCACTCCAAAGTCACAAAACAGGAATGAAACTGGACCGACCACCTGGGATCGACCTAGGCACTGGAAACGACAATGGCAAACTCAGCCCTGTCGACCCTGCAGAGTCCTCCTTACTAACATCTAGGGACGATAATGCCCCAGGCACCACCATCACCATCCATGGATATGTCCTGTCCCATGGCAGGACAGGCCCAACAGAGCTGGCAACATACTAGTATGCAGGCAGGAGGGAGTTGCCCTTGGAGTCCTCAACATCGACTCGGGACCCCATAGCATCAGGTCAAACATGAACAAGGAAAGCTCCTGCTGATTACCCCGTACCCCCCTCCCTCAGTTGATGATTCAGTGCTCCTCCATGTTGAACATTACTTGGAGGAAGAACTGAGGGTGGCAAGGGCACATAATGTGCTCTGGGTGGGGGACTTCAATGTCCACCACCAAAAGTGGGTCGGTAGCACCACTACTGACTGAACTGGTTGCGTCCCAAAGGACATAGCTGCTAGACTGGGCCTGTAGCAGGTGGTGAGGGATCCAATAAGAGGGAAAAACATATTTGACCTAATCCGCACCAACCTGCCTGCCGCAGGTGCATCTGTCCATGACAGTATCAGTAGTGGTGACCATCGCAGAGTCGTTGTGGAGACAACACCCCACCTTCACATTGAGGATACCCTCCATCATGTTGTGTGGCATAAGAGCATGCTAAATGGGGTAGATTTCAAACAAGTCTAGCAATTCGAGACTGGGCATCCATGAGGCACTGTGGGCCATCAACAGCAGCAGAATTGTACTCAAACACAATCTGTAACCTCATGGCCAGGCATATCCCCCACTCTACCAGTACCATCAAGCCAGCAGATCAACCCTGGTTCAATGGAGAGTGCAGGAGGGCATGCCAGAGCAGTACCAGTCATACCTAAAAATGTGATGTCGACCTGGTGAAACTATAACAGAGGACTACTTGTGTGCCAAACAGTATAAGCAGCAAGTGATAGACAGAGCTAAGTGATCCCACAACAAATGGATCAGATCTAAGCTCTGCAGTCCTGCCACATCTTGTCATGAATGGTGGTGGACAATTAAACAAGTCACTGGAGGAGGAGGCGCCACAAATATCCCCATGGGGGATGGGGAGCCCAGCATATCAGTGCAAAAGATAAGGGTGAAGCATTTGCAACAATCTTCAGCCAGAAGTGCCAAGGGGATGATCCATCTTGGCCTCCTCCGGAGGACACAGCATCACAGATGCCAGACCTCAGCCAATTCGATTCACTCAACGTGATAACAAGAAACGATGAAGGTACTGGATACTGCAAAGGCTATGGGCCCTGACAATATTCTGGCAATAATACTGACGATTTGTGCTCCAGAACTTGCCACGCCCCTAGCCAAGCTGTTTCAATACAGCTACAACACTGGCACTGCCTGGCTATGGGGAAAATTGCCCAGGTATGTCCAGTACACAAAAAGCAGGACAAATCCAACCCAGTCAATTACCGCCCACTCTACTGTATACTCTCAATCATCAGTAAAGTAATGGAAGGGGTCATCAACAGTACTATCAAGAGGCACTTGCTTAGCAATAACCTGCTCACTGACACTCAGTTTGAGTTCCACCAGGGTCACTCAGCTCCTGACCTCATTACAGCCTTGGTTCAAACGTGGACAAATTGGTGAATCCCCAAGGTGAGGTCAGAGTGACCACCCTTGACATCAAGCAGCATGTGGCATCAAAGAGCCCTAGCAAAACTGGAGTCAATGGGAATTGGAGGAAAACTCTCCACTGGTTGGAGTCATAACTAGCAGAAAGGAAGTTGGTTGTGGTTGTTGGAGGTCAGTCACCTCAGCTGCAGGACATCACTGCAAGCGTTCCTCAGGGTAGTGTCCTTGGCCCAACCATCTTCAGCTGCTTCATCAGTGACCTTCCTTCCATCATACAGTCAGAAGTGGGCTTGTTCACTGGTGATTGCACAATGTTCAAGCAGTGCATGTCTAAATGGACCAAGATCCGGACAATAACCAGGTTTGGGCTGACAAGTGGCAAGTAACATTCATGC
This sequence comes from Carcharodon carcharias, assembly GCF_017639515.1. NCBI lineage: Eukaryota > Metazoa > Chordata > Chondrichthyes > Lamniformes > Lamnidae > Carcharodon > Carcharodon carcharias. The sequence goes on from NC_054475.1 coordinate 25,447,010, forward strand.
CACAAAAGTCCCAGGTAAAGACCATCTCCAACAAGAGAGAATCTAACCACCGCCCCTTGACATTCAATGGCATTACCATCACTGAATCACCCACTATCAACATCCTGAGGGTTATCATTGACCAGAAACTGAACTGCACTAGCCATATAAATACTGTGGCTACAAAAGCAGGTCAGGGACTAGGACTCCTCTGATGGGTAACTCACCTCCCGACTCCCCAAAGCCTGTCCACCATCTACAAGGCACAAGTCAGGAGTGTGATGGAATATTCCCCACTTGCCTGGATGAGTGCAGCGCCAACAACACTGAAGAAGCTTGACACCATCCAGGACAAAGCAGCCCAATTGTTTGCTACCACATCCACAAATATTCACCCCCTCCACCATCAACACACAGTGGCAGCAGTGTGTGCCATCTGCAAGGTGCACTGCGGGAATCCACCAAGGCTCCTTATACAACAACTTTCAAACCCACAATATCTGCTTTCTAGAAGGGCAAGGGCAGCAGATATATGGGAACACTGCCACCTGGAAGTTCCCCTCCAAGTCACTCACCATCCTGACTTGGAAATACATCATTCCGGGAGAATTCAATCAAAAGTTAGTATAGACAGGTAAAGTTTAGGCATATTTGGCAGGTATAATGGAACATTATTTACAGAAATAATATGGTGGAAATATTCATGACAGGAAACTAGGATACTGACAGGATATGCTGCATAAATAATACTTTAATATATTAATGGATGAAACGTGGTCTGGGAATCTTGAAAATATTTTAACAACTACACAGAACTGTGAAATTATAGAAACACTTTTTTTTAACCTTCTCATATTTATAATTTGTAAACAAAATTATCCAGTTAACACAACTTGGAATGAAGTTTATCATTGGTACTGCAGGCCATGGCATATTTTGTATGCAGCAAAAAATATTCTCAAAACCGGACCACAGATTCCTCTTTCATTCATTAATGGATACATACAAACTCTTTCCTTTAGCTGCCGATGATATCGGACTTCACCAAATGACTCGAATAGCAGAACTGCTTACATCTGTTGAATGTGAGGCTCTTCACACAAAGCTCACTAACCCTGAGGAAGACATTATGAAGGACATTGACAAATTTTCAGAAGAAAATGACAATTTATTCAAGATCAGGAAACGCAGAGAAATCAGTAGGTAAACTCACATAGCTCTCCTGATACTACAGCATTGTGCATGGTGAAGCCTCATCTATAATATATTCAATTGGTATATCAAATCCTAAAGGAATTTTCTAGCTTTAACAGTCCTAAGGTTGAATATATTGGGGTAGATTTTCTGCCAGCGTGGACTCTGGGCAAGGACTTTAGGCAGACAGTAAGTAGAGGGCACTCCCCCATAATCCCAGAAGGAGGCTAAAATCTTTCTCAGTAGTGCAAAATGGAGCCATTTTAACAGCTGCTAAGATTATTTCCCACCAATTGAGGGTTAAAATTGCTCCTTGAGAATCAAAGTTCAACCCCACATTTTGAAAGAAAATGTGGTTTAATAATTTATGTCTGCCTAATATACTCTGACAGAATCTAATTATGTTACATTGGTTTTTTAAATGAATAAGATGCCGGTTCTGAATGACCAACATTCCTCACTTTGACCAGACCCCAGTTACGCTGCAGTATTAGCTTGAAGCAAATAGCTGTGTGCAGCAAGTTAAACCAAAGTTATAATCCAGATTGCATCTAGTTGAAAATCTCAATCTGTCTGCCTGGACAGAACTCTGCCTTTACATGTAAGCACTAGCACTTCCCGTGAGAATTCTGTAATGTTGAAGGAGAAAATGAGGAGTCTACTTTCCCATAACGAAGACTGCGTTAAATTTGTAAAGTGCCTAGGAGTTCCCATGCTTATCTGGCGGCTTCACAGGGCACTGAAATTATTTCCCAAATTGAGCTGAGTCACATGATAGTTTGCTGGAGGCAATCTCACACCCTTTGGCTTTAGTGTGCTTAGGAATCAGTTAGGGACTGGAATATGCCGTCACTTGTACATCATTGCACACCCAAAACAGCTCGACACTAACACACCTGGCAATATGATCACTGCCCAAAAAAAATCATCCCTGAAAGGAAATAACTTTAAGATACAAAGTGCAAATTTTACAATTGTAAAGCAGGTTTTCTATTTCTTTCTCATTATTTATTTATGTCTATTTCCTAGCCAATTTCAATGTCTGTATTGAAATTCTGACTGACTGGTTGAAGAAAGAAGGTGACAGTATGTACTGGGATCGACTGTCTCGAGCACTCAGGCAGGTTGGTCGGGAAGATGTTGATAAAGGTATTATCTTCCTTATTGATAGTTATTGCACATGTTTAAGTAGTGCACAAACTTGATAATCTGAATTTATACTTACAGAAAAGTAGTTCTGTTAGGTTCTTAGAACTGAAACAGGCACACATTTTGTGATGAATTATGAGGTTTGTCAAGTAACAGAGTTTGGATTAATAAATCAGATAGGCATGCTTTTTGCCATGTAGTAACCCAAGAATTTTGACTAGGGCATATTGTTTTCCTTAAGTTGAAGGAAAAGTTGGGCAAAGGAGCAGAAGGGTCTGAAAATCATCATTACAACCCAAACAAGTGTTTACGGAGATTGTAATCTAGGCTGAAACTTTAGTGCAATGTTGAGGACTGAAATATTTTCAATTGTGATCAGATTAAATTCATTACAGTACACGCATTGCAGATGAATGCATTAGTATACACCTATTATAATGTACTTGCAATTAGCAATATTGGTCATCTATATCATTTGTGATAGCAGTAAGAGTTCTGCTGCACATTTAATAATAATTCTTCATTTTCCTAAGAGTATTTTCTAAATTATAATTTCATTGAGAAGTGAGAACAATGGATTTGTTTTCTCCCATGCGATTGAGAAAATTGCTGCTACCATATTTCAAGGTTTACTAAGCATTAAAATTAATAACATGACCTTCATACAACTAAAAAAAATGCAGTTCCTCCTACCAACTAATTATAATGAGCAAGTTCTTTTAACATTGTCACAGATAATCAGTTTGTAAGTTTAACTGTGGCAAACCATTAGCTGAACCAATGATAATCACATACCAACCATAATACTGCATTGTCAGAATCTTCCGGCTGGCGTGCGCTGACATCATGCGAGTGTCTTGACTTCAGCGCACGGCATCACGATATTTCAGTAGGCGCGCGCTATACAACGGGACGCACACCCGCCATTAATTAAAGGCCTCGTTAAGGCCCTTAACTTGCCAATCGTTGATGATTTTGAGGGGCCCATGGAACTTCGGCTCAGCGCACGGGCCCAACAGGCAGGCGGGTAGGTGATTTCTTTACAAACCTCATCCAGTGGCGGGATGAGGTTTGATAGCGGTTTTAAAAACGTTTAATAAAGTTTTTGTTTATTTCATTAACATGTCCCATCTCGTGTGAGATTTTCACATGAGGGGGGCATGTTAATGAATTTTTTATTGTTCTATTTTTTATATATGCCAGCCTTTCCGCGATCTCCCTGAGACAGCACTTTGCCTCATGGAGCTGTGCGCTCTTTTGCGTGCATGCATGAAACAGCGTACTCTGACAGTTGGGGAATCCCTCCCCCCCCCACCACACCGCACAGGAAGCACATAGAGCTTCCCGTCAGGCAGTCCGCTGGGTGGACCTTAATTGGCCCGCCCACTTAAAATGGCAGCAGGGCCCATTTCGGCGGCAGTGATCGGCTGCCCGCCCACTGCCAAGCCAGTGGGGCCCGCCCGCTCGTCAAAGGCAAAATTATGCCCCATGTGTTTGGGAGAAAATTTGACTTAAAATAAAAGACAATGGGTGGAATTTTCCATTCCAGGGATGAAGCACAGTGGCGGGTGGGATTAGAGGCGAGTTTCCAGCCAATCGGTGGGTCAGGTTCTCACGCTCAGTCTTCTGCTTAAAACCTCATTAATTACACATAGAAGAGCTGCTCGCTGAATCACATGGCAGGGCGGGCACTGATTCATCTGCCCGCCCTCACTCATGGGGTCAAAGTTCCTGGCACCATATTTAAATGCCATCCGAACACAGGCATTACTCTCTGCAGGCCAGCTGTGTGGTCGGAAGTTCCAGAGATGGGCCCCAGGTAAAAAAGTGAGCCAAGGTTTAATCAGAGTTTGCTGAAGGTTTTAACTAGAGGTGTCCACCAGCATCAGGAGAACCCTTTCCCAAGGGATGGATCCAGGAGATTCATCAGCCTCACCTCACAGGCCTGGGAGGCGGTTGTGAAGGAGGTCAGCTCTGCAGGCAACTGCCGGAGAAATGCCATCCAGTGGAGGAAGAGGATGAATGGCCTCATCCACTCCACTAGGGTAAGTCAACTTTCATCTCACTCCAAGTTCACACTTTCCTAATGGTATTACGCACTCAAAGCGTCATACAGCTCAGGGATCTCAACAATATTACTGGGGGAGATATCAGCATTGAAAGCCTATTCACCAATATTTCATCTATCATCCCACACAAACAGCATCTTCAGCCCTTACCGGGGAGATCTCAGCACACACAGTAGGCATGCATCCCAATCTCTGTTCCATCCCTTCTCATCACATTCCATCCATTTGTCTTCATGCAGGCCAAGCTTACCAGCAACAAGAGGGAGAGATCCTAGACTGGAGGAGAGATGGCCAACATTTGAGAGCTCTCCAAATTCAAGAAGGATGCCAATGAGTTGGCAGGCAAGGACGGAGATCACTACTATGGTAAAGGCAAGATCAACCTCTCCCAGGCAAGCCAGTATGGATGAACCCTCCATGAGTTGATCAGATCCTAACATTCTCAGTGAGTGACATGCAATGTTGTATTCAGCCTGTTCATGAACTAACTCTATCTTCTCTCCTTTACAGGGAGCAGCAGGTCTAGAAAGACAAGCACAGGCAATATAAGCCCCAGCCCCCAGGCCACCTCAGAGGAGGGCGATGAGGATCCATTTGAAGAAGACCCATCACTTCATTCACCCGCACCTTCCACCAGTGCAGACACACACATCCCAGTGGGTCACACATCTAGATTAGGCTCAGGGTCACATTCTGGGGAACACCTCACTGACACGTCTCCACAGCAGTCAGAGGCAGTGATAGCCCAGGTCTCTGGCACTTGCAGGACTGCTGGAGAACAGGCACCTGCTGACCCTGAATCAGATGATGAGGCTCTGGAAACGGCCATTGCAAATATGCTGGAGATGCAATGTCAGTCGGCAGAACAACAGGCAGAGATGCAAGAGGTAGTCAACAGACTAGAGTGAAGGATAGAGGGATCCATTTGCATTATGTTTGATGTCATGGCTCTGACATTGCTAGCACCTCAATGTCCCCATGGGAAGGGTGGCAGCTGCCTTGGAGACTTTGGACCAGCAGACTCTACCAGATTTGCACTCAGACCTACATCCATTGCTATAGACATGGGTGGGATCCATCAGTGACTAGGCGAGGGTGGAGTGAGGCAGCTCAATCTCACTCCAGGTGCCCTTCTCCTCAAAGAGTCAGGCAGGGGCCCATGAACACTCATAGGGAAGGCGACCAGCAGCTGGACACCCCAAGGCTGTTCACTCAAGTGACTCTGAGTGTGTCCAGCCAATCCCAAACCCCTCTGCCTGTGACCTTCTCACTCCAGCTGTACAGGCCAAGGAAGCTGCACCTGCCCACAGCAGGATACCCAAAGTAGAGCGGGGCCCTCCAAGTTTCAGTCCTCCAGAGGACACCCATCGAAGTAATCAAAGACGACATGGCTGCTTCCTCCTCTGCTTTGGATGTCAGGGATGCACCAAGATGTAGTGGTAGGGTTAGATGATTCAGAAACATTGACATCACTTTTGGCTCAAGTGTTCATTCATGTTTATATCTTGCACCTTTGTAACTATGTTTGTTGTACCCAACAATAGTCTTGTCATTTCAATGCATCATTCATATATATCCATGTTCCCTCGTATTGTGAGGATGACCTAAGCTCCCATTCCGTGTTCACCTCCTTTTGTGAGCCTCACATTCATATGATGTCCAGCTAACTCATTTAAGTTACTCGCCCAATGTGTAATGTCAAGGAGATGTGTTAAGCACTTTATTGAAAGTGACTGCTAATTGCATTATGACCATTTATCCCTTACAAGACACCCATGCAGTTATGCATGCTTAGTTGCCTTGAAGGATCACCGGTAATGTTGTCTCATCATCAGATAGCTGCGTTCCTTGTTAGTGTTGATGCACAAGACCTGCAGCCATGATGGTCTCTCCAGCCATTTGCGCATCTCTACGACCACAACAAGTGTCTCATTCAGGAGGCCACAATTGCACCAAGTGCAGTTGACACAGGGTTTGCACTGACATGCTGCATTTCACTTCCCAGAGCGGCTAACTGCAGTTTAGGCTTCTGACCTGCTCAAAGATTAGGGCCTAGTGAAACCTGAGGGTTGAAGGTTCAAGGCCAAGTGCTGACTACTCTTGATTTGAGTGGCTGTAAAGGCATTTCAGATCGCTGGCATGCCACTAAGGGACAGGAGCAATGTGCTCAGGTCCCCTTGCCTGCACATTACTCTTCCTGGAACCGTGCGTCTTTCAGTGTCTCACCGGCATGTATTTCGCTTCAAGCCACTTTGATAGCATCCTCTCGTGGAAGCTCACCATCATCTTCCTCCTCAGTTTCATGCCCTTCCAGGTCTTCATCATCCAAGGAGTTCTCAGCCTACTCCAAGTCTCCCTCCAGCAAGTCATCTCCCTTTTGAAGTGCGTGGTTGTGCAGGGTGTGACACACCACTATTATTCAGGATAGCCTCTGCGGAGAGTACTGCAAAGCCCCATCTCAATGGTCCAAACATCGGAATCGCATCTTTAGGATCCCGATGGTCTGTTCTATAATGGATCTTGTCAAGTTATGCGGCATTGTATCACTCCTCCGAAGCACTTTGAGGACGACACACGGGCGTCATGATCCATCTTTTTAGCGGGTACCCCTTATCCCCAAGCAGCCAGCCTGTCAGCGCTGCGGCCCTTTAAATATCTAAGGCACCCGAGAGTGACTCAGGATGTAGGAGTCATGGGAATACCAGCGTACCTGGCACATGTGCATTATATGCTTCTGATGATCACACACCAGCTGAATATTTATGGAGTGGAACCCTTTCCTGGTAATGAACATCAGGGACCGCTGCCATGGAGCTCTCAAAGCCACATGTGCGCGATCAATTGCACACTGTACTCGAAGCCTGAGATAGCCACAAAGCCCAGGAATCTAGCAGCCTGGCTGGCTTCATTCAGTGTGAACCTCACATAATTATGAGCCTTGCTGTAAAGGGCATTCGTCACCTCCCCGATACATTTGTATGTTGAGGACTGAGAAATGTCACATAGTAGACCCACTGGCATAAAACTTGAGTACAGTGGTGACTTACAGGGGCACTGGCAGGGATATCCTCCCAGTCCATACACTGTTAGATCTTCCTGCAGAACGTGGCAGATATGAGTGTCCACATCTCTTGACAAATGTAGACGTGCAAGGTATTATCTCTCGATCAGCTCCAGATAGGAAAGGCGTCTTCGGTAGACCCTTGGTCTGCAAGTTACATTGGTGGTGGGGCCTGACCTGCTCTGGGTGTCTTTGGGACTCCCCAGGATGATGGACCTCAGGTCTGGCCTCCTCTCCAAGCTGTGCTAGGCAGTGCCAGGCCATTCTTCTCCTCCTCAATTAGGACACAGCCATCGAGAATGCAGCATTAAGCGCAGACTCCATATTCTCTCCTCCTTCTCCCTGTGGACAGGTAAAGGCAACAGACTGATGAATGATAGGCAACTTTGGTCAACTTCCTATTCACAACCAGAAAGCCACTGTCATGCCCTAGAGCTGCATCTGCGTTACTCTCCTTTCCCTGATCCAGCGTTCCAGTTGAGGCGCTGCCTCACAGATCTAGGTGACCAAGATGCTACCCCAGATACTTGACATCTCAACCCCTGAGAGTTTGGAAGAGGCTTCGGCACATCCATGGTATGTTCAACCTTACTAAAGGCACTCCTACTATGTCTGCTCTGGTATACTGGATATGCCTAACTAGCACTTCTGGAATGACTGGATGCCTTTTGGCCCATTAGCCATGCCAACTGGAGAAATTACCTGACAGGCTGGCATTGATCATCTTGCAGATATCCAGCAGCTGTGCTCCCTTAATGGCTGGCTGCATCTCTCATTCTCACATTCCTCTCTGTTAATGCTCAAATTGATATAATTTATTGTGACCACAGTGAGTCCTGCATTCTCAAGTTAAAGCGCTCTATATGTCAATGCTTCCAATTGCACCTTCTCAAAACACTCTTTCAGACATCTATCAGCTCAGAGTTCATTTCAATGTTGTTACTGTAAAAGGCACAAAGGTGTCTCCAGAGAAGCCCCTGAGTCTAGCCATGGGCGCCTTCCACATTGCATTAGACCCCTCCTCTGCAGACTTTTTTCTAGTTTTGATTTTAAACAGTGTCATAACTTTGAGGCCTCAAGATGGTGATGCTGCACTTTTAATTTGAGACCAGCTTCTCCCCTCCATCTATCAGTGTCCGGGTCCCAACCGATCCTCCTCGAACCTCATGATGTGTGGGTAGACCTTCCTCCGGTGATTCTTCAGCCTCCTCCAGTAACCCTGGATCTCATCGTCACTGTGGTGAATATTCCTGTCCTCCCCACTGAACCCATCACTGTTGATGCCCCCAAGCCCAATGTGGACCTCACCCCTCCTATCTTGAGGCTGTGTGCACGGTCACATACAGAGGCGACATCACCTCCCCACCTCCCCTCCCACCCCCACAAGAGAGCTTCAAGTACCCCCCTTTATTATGGCTTCCCCATTTACAGGCTGCAGATGCCTCCCCTGACCATGACCATCCCATTTGCCGTTCAATACCAAGCCAGACACCCCCGACTATGAGACAATGACCACGCCTTGCATGTCAAACTGTGCCTGATCCCCACTGAGCACACAGACTTTTCTCCTCTACGGAGCGGCAAGACAACATGTGTGCCAGGCATAGCCCTGTAGTATGGCCTATGAAGCCCTAGGACTGCCTTAATCTCTCACCCTGATTAAATGGTCCACAGAGCCCCAGGGCTGCCTTAGTCTCTCACCCTGACTAAGTGGTCCATACAGCCTCAGGACTGCCTTTAATCTCTCATCCAGAATGCTTTGCCCTAGTCCAAGGGCCATGACTGTCTTTCACTCAGCTCTCCGGTTCCTTCATGACTGGCCACAAGGCCATTTCCTCTCCATGAGTCCCTCATGACAAAGCCTTACCCTACCACCAGCAGCACTCATGAGAATATGTGCAGCCTTCCCTCGCATGCAACATTAATGCCACTACCCTTTCCTACTCCAGAATCTGTATACATCCCCTCACATTCATGCAATCTGAATCCAATCCCCTGCCTTCTGTGTCTCCCTTCCAGTGTCTCCCTTCTGTGTCTCCCTTCCCCTGCCATCATGGCCTCCCCAAACAGCACCATACCCCCTTCACCCTCATGTCTCCATCTTCCATTCCTCCCCCACCCCACCCCCAGCCACTAACCCCCCTCCCCCCACCCTCACACCCCCAGTCACCATGCTGATCTCTGTTTTAGAGTGCAGCCCTGCCTGAGGCCCACAACACACACAATGCACTCATCCCAGAGTAACCCAGCACCCATCATGAGCAGCCCAGCTCAACACATGCAGTACCCACCGTGACCAGCCCAGCTCAACACCCGTGGCACCCACCATGAGCAGCCCAGCTCTCAACACCCGTGGCACCCACCATGACCAGCCCACCTCAACGTCCACAGCACCCACCGTGAGTGGCCCAAGCATAAACTCCCACAAGTGTGGCGTAACAGAGGCATTGCTGGTGACCCGGAGCAGTGCTGTTGCAGGTAGGCTCCGGACGTTGCACTCACCTTGAAGTCACGAGTGAAGTGAGGGTGGGCTGCTGGACAACACTTATATCCCGTCATGAATGAGACTGGTCTAATTTCCCACTGGCATGGCACATATTAGGAAGGGGAACATGATTCCGGCGAGTTGCGTCCTTAATGAGTTTTTATGACATGGCAATACATGCAGATGGGGTTCCCATCATGGGTCAGCGGGAAATACGACCCGCACTCAACCTGCCATGAAAATAACGAGAGAAAAATTCCGACCTGTTCACCTGCTGGGGGAGTTCCAACTTTTGGCCTCTCTCCGAATTTTCTGCTCCCGACCACCATGAAACCCGCAGCTGGCAGGACTGGAAAATTCCACCCAATATTTGTTTGAAAAGCAAAATAAATTTGGTTGTAAGTAATGTAAACCCTAAGTATTATTCCTCTAGACATGTTCCCCATATGTCTAGTCATTTTGGTGGGTGGAATGGGGGTTGGGGTGAGGTGGTAGGACGCTGTATTTCAAAGAATTCACTTGCAGAATTCTTTCATGTGATCTTCTCCACTCACTGGTTATAGGATATTTTAAAGAGCTTCCTGGCTTTGTTGAGTAATTGCTTCAGAAGACTTATCACATTGGGTGGAGTTTAATTTAGAAGAGGGGTGTCTTGCCCAAGGGTTAGAGAGCTGACGATAGCCCCATTCACCTCCTTTGAGGAAAACTCACTGTATTAAATGGCCAGCAGCGGGCCTTCCACAGGATCAAGGACCACAGGGTGGAAATCCTGCCCCCACGAGTGCTACCAGCCAATCAGAGGATGTGGGTGTCTCTCAGCAGGCACCCCCCCCCCCCCCCCCCCCCCCCCCCTCCACACACACACACACACACACACACCCACACACACACACACACCCACACCCACCCACTTACCAATGCTGCGTGCCAGTGACAGTGTTTGCTTTTTGGGCTTCCCGTGTGGCAACCGGCGGCAGCGTGATGGAGGCCCTTGGGCGGGATCATCCGGTCCCATTGGCGACGGGCATCATGGTGGGCGTAAGCAGACAATGTGGCAAGAAAGCCAAACGTCGGCTTTAAGCTGTCATGAAAACACATTTTGCGATCGTCCACTCCACCCATTAATGACGGGCCGCAATTCCCTCCGTCACATGCCAGGAACCTAATTTCAATACTTACATTTCGTTATAAGCCCTGCTCGTCAGAATTATCCCCCCCAAATCAACATGACTTCAGAACGGAGAGCTTCATGACTGCCTTTAAAAGGTGTGCACCTGGCAAGCTGAACTTTGAGGGGAACTCGGAGGTGAGTGCGCACAAGCTTGTGCAGAGCTCACAAGCTTCACCCACAGGACATTAAGGAACACGTGCCACACATTTGGGGTGGGACACAAGCAAGTCGCTTTTTCCCAGCTGGCTTTCAGTGTGGTGCTGGGGCAAGGGCTGCAGTGCGGGTGGGGATGGGGGGGGTGCAAGGCAACAAAGACTGAAGGAAGTACAGAAGTGCATGCCTGGGGTGGAGAGGGGGGTGAGAGGAGCAACAACACACTTGGAAAAGCTTGTCAAAAGTGAGTATTCTTCTTCAGCTGAGACCATTCAGCAGCAGCTCCATTGACATGCTTGAAGTCAGGCCTCTGAAGATTTTCTGCCCGCTCAAGCAATGCAAAAGCATAATTGTGCCACCAAATGTTCCAGAACGTTTCACCCCTTGTATACAGACTGCAAATGAATGTGCGTTTTAGGGGGCAGCAGAACAATTGTCCAACTGGGCAAGTTGTAGAATCCCCATCCGAAAGGTGGCCATGGTGGTCACTGGTGGAGGCACTCAGAACCCCTTGCATGTCTTTATTAAGGTTTGGACCAGTGTCCCTCATGGTTCAAGCTAACAGCACAGTCTTGCAGTGCAGTTTAGGAGAGTGCCTGCGTCTGAGTTGCGAGCACAGCATGCAGGCAAGTGGGCAAAGCTGCTGCCAATTGGTCAAGTGGAATGGGGCGGAGGTGGATGGGATTTCAAACAGCCATGAAGTGCACTACACACTGGCCATCCAAGTGATGGCCAGTGCTCTCCTGCATGCGTGAAGAGGCCTTCAGATTTAACCAAGAGAGGTTAACCAATAGGGCAGATATGCAAACCCAGCTCCGTCTCTTTGATCCTGCAAGAGAAGACCCTCAGGATGCCTGGTGATTTAGTAGTATGCCTCATGGCTAACAGGGAGCAGAGAAGAAGAAGAATTTGGTGGAGGTGCCTGGCTTGGCAAAGGGAGGAGCACTTCCCTCAACATGAAGGGGCAGCAGAGCCTGGTGTGCACGCAAGTGAAGATCCACAGCAAGCCATCGCTTGACCCAGGGTCTATAGACGGCGCTCATCAGTCCTGAAAATGACTGAGAAACAGTGTCACCGAAGACTGCGCATGTGCAGGGAACTGGTCAGTCACATATGCCACCCGCTGCAGGATTTGGCGCCACAGGGACATGGAGGGCATCCACTGCAAGTGGCCATGAAAGCGACCGTGGTACTCAATTTTTACATCAGTAGCTCCTTCCAGGGCTTCACAAGTGACCTATGCAGAATCTCGCAAATCTCCATGCACAAGTGTATCTAGAAGGTCACGGATGCCATCTTCACAAAGGCACAGAACTTTGTGCATTTCGTCCAGGATCAGGAAAGCCAGGAAGCAAGAGCGCTGGGATTTGCGCAGATCTCAGGTTTCACACAGGTGCAGGGTGCCATCGACTGCAATCATGTGGCACTTAGATCTCCATGGCAACAAGCAATCAACTACGTCAACCACAAAGGCTTCCACTCGATGAATGTTCAGCTGGGGTGCAACCAACACAAATGCATCCTACAGGTCTGCGCACGGTTCCCAGGGAGCGTCCATGACTCCTATATCCTTAGCAGGCCTCAGATCCCTGACATTCTTCTAAGGCCCACAGAGGTTTCAGGGATGGCTCCTCAGGGGACAAGGACTACCCACAGAGAACGTGGCTAATACATTTGTGCGGTGTCCTCAGATTGCAGCAGAGTGACGGTATAACAGCGCTCATGCCGCAACCCAGGCTTTGGTGGAGCAAACTATAGGCATCTTGAAAATGAAGTTCCGATGCCTCAACAGGTCTGGTGGAGCACTACAGTACAGTCCACCAAGGGTGTCGTGCATCACTGTAGATTGCTACATGCTACACAACCTGGTGCTGCAATAGGGGGAATGACCTGCTGAGGAGAAGATGGAAGCGATGCACATCTCCTCGGATGAGGACGTCGAAGAGATGACAGTTATAAAGCTCTCAAAGGTGAGGATGCAATGAGGCCATCGCACTGGTCAGATGAGGCAGGCACGCTCAGGAGGCCTCAAGATTCATGGAGGATGGTGACGAAATGTAGTGAGGACAGGCCTGACATCCTGACCTTGCATCTGTGAATGTTTGACTCCTGCATGGCTGATGGCAGCGCACATACCCTTGGTGCTCAGACTCATGTAATGGAGATGCAGCAGAGGCCCTAATTGCCTCTAGATTCCAGGAGGATAATGACGACATGCAGTGAGGACACTCCATAGATCTTCACATTGCCTCTGTGAAAGTCTGACTCCTGTCTGGCTGAGGGCAGCTTGCTTGCACTCTGTGATCAGGGTCATATCATGGAGATGCGGCTGTGAAACTTTAAATGCACCTGATCCTTTGTCAGCCTTCAGCACCTCACCCCTTCTGGAGCACACCATCACCGGTCACAGATGCTGAAGAGATGGGGCGCTCAGCCCCACCTCAAAGCTGCTGGAGCACACAGAGAGAATGATGGAACTCTGTGATGCCTGCCCACTACATTCTGACAGCAATAACAAGAACCATCGAGATGCAGGCATCACTGATGTATCCAGCATGCGTGAAGCCAGACAATCCCTGTGGTAATCTGATGTGTAATATAACCAGCTTATATTTCAACTCTTTCTTGGACTCGAACTCAAGTTCTGTCGAAGGGTCATGAGGACTCGAAACGTCAACTCTTTTCTTCTCCGCCGATGCTGCCAGACCTGCTGAGTTTTAACAGGTAATTCTGTTTTTGTTTTTGTTTTTGATCTTAGTATCCAATAGCAGAGTAGCATGGGCTACCTCTGTGGTTAGTAGCCTGTAGTCAGTAGTTAGTAGTTTTGGTAGTGTAGAGGTAATGCTTGAAGTGTTAGCACGTGTTTCGTTGCTGTTGAGTACCTTCGCAAATAAACACAGAGTTTCTACCTATGAAATGTCTGCTTCTCAATTCTATCATTAGTACCAAATCGGCCACCCCCTACAACAAACATGCGAACAGGGTCCAACACGCTTTGATCTGAATGTTACACACTGCACAGGGAAGAGGACATGGTCTGAGACACCTGGCTTTATCTTGTGCAGGAACCAAGGTTTCGCACCTGAGTGGCACAAACACTGCTCATCATACGAGCATACAAATTAGGAGCAGGAGTAGGCCACTCATCCCCTCGAGCCTGCAATGCTATTTAATAAGATCATGACTGATCTGAATATGAACTCAACCCCACATTCCTCCCACCTCTGATAACTTTCCAACCCTGTGTTAATCAAGAATATATCTAGCTCTGCTTTAAAAATATTCAAAGACTCTCCTTCCACCGCCATTTGAGGAAGAGAGTTCTAAAGACTCACAACCCTCAGAGAAAAAATTTCTCCTCATCTCTGTCTTAAGTGAGCGACCCCTTACTTTTAAACAGTGAGCCCTAGTTCTAGATTCTCCCACAAAAGGAAACATCCATTCTACATCCACCCTGTCAAGACCCCTCAGTATCTTAAAGGTTTCAATTAAGTCACCTCTTACTCTTCTAAATTCCAGTGGATACAAGCCTAACCTATCCAGCCTTTCCTCATAAGACAACTCACCCATTCCTGGCATTAGTCTAGTAAACCTTCTCTGAACTGCTTCTAATGCATTTACATCTTTCTTTAAATAAGGAGACCAATACTGTGCACAATGCTCCAGATGTGGTCTTACCAATACATTGTACTACTGAAGCATAACCTCCCTACTTTTGTAATCTCTGCATGCTGAGTTGAGCCATGGACAGGGTGAGGAGGCAGTCTCCAGAGAAGATGGGGCCAGATAGAGATGTGAGACTGTGTGTGAGAGAGTGAGTGGTGACGTCCCTTGAGCTGGCAGTGAGTGAGATGCCAGTGATTGTGTGTGGGCTTGTGAGTTGAGATTGATGAGGTGGTTGACTTAGCCTGGCAGCACAGATGAGATCATTCATCTGTTTCCTGCAATGGATGGCTGAACTCATGTGTAGCATTGGCACTGACAACCTCTGCTATCGCATTCCAAGATACAGTGGTGAGACTGACAGGCTTCCTGTTGCCAGAACAGGGGTAGAGGACTTTGCGACAGACATCCACGGTGACCAGGAAGTGTCCAGAGATGCGTAACTGAATCGGGGGGGCTGCACTCTTCTTGGCTTTCAGGTTCATGTCCTCACTGGAGCAGTCCTGGGCTGCAAGCATTGAGAACTGTGTGTGCGTGGCTGCATTTTACATATGGTGCCTGGCATGAGGAAGCGGCGAGGTAACGGTGTGGCAGGCCAATCAGAGAACTGCTGCCAGCAATCCAGCGTGTTTCCCGTAACTGCACAATTTATGAGGTGGAAAGGGGACAATAAAGCATGAAATCCCGCCATTTTGGCTGGTGGGTAAAACCTTTATTCTCACGCCCACTACCACACTTACTGCAATTCTGGGATGATTTGCCCCTTAGGTGGGCATTAATTGGAACCAGGTGTGGAAAGGCCATTCGCAGCCTTCTCACCCAGGACTTAATTGGGGTAGAGGCAACCTATAGCTTGATTAAATGTACCCTGCCTCCAAATGTGCCAAAGGAGAGCACATAAATCCCACCCATTGACACCAATGAATAATAGGTGTTCCCAAGGGAGCTCCATCCTTTACTTCAGCCAACATATCATCTCCAATATTGTTGATATTGTTGTGTTATAAATGAGACTATATGTAGCACCACATGCAAGTCCTCTTTGTGAGGTTATTTGGAAAACTGATCCAGGGCAGGATTTTCCCATCGGTGAGCAGGGTGCGGGGCCCGCTTGCTGACGTGTAAAATGACACGTGGCCAATTGGTGCCATTGACAGAGTCATTAAACTAATAAATGGACCTGCCCGTCCAACCTTAAGGTTGGCGGGCAGGCCAGGAACCCTGGCGAGAATTAGAAAAAGCATGAAATCTCATCCACAGGTGGGATGACGTTTCATGTAGGTTTTTAAAAATTTAATTGAAGTTTTTTTTTAAATTATGGACATGTCCTAACTCATATGAGAGTGTCACATGAGGGGACATGTCAGGGAATTTATTTTTCTATTTTTAATACTTTTGACAGTAGAGCCGATCTCCCTGAGGCAGCACTTACCCTCAGGGAGATGAGTGTGCTCTTTTATGCGCATACATGAAAGAGCGCACTCTCAGGTTTAGGGATTCCCCCCAGCCCGCACAGGGGGTGAACATCATGCTGGGCAGGCCTTAATTGGCCCACCCACATAAAATGGTGGTGTGCCCCAATCAGGGGCACTAATTGGAGGCGCGCCTCTGTGCGCCTGCACTTCAACTTCACCCCCAATGGGGGGAAAATCCTGCCCTTAATTTTCTAGAGATAAGCAATTATCATTCATAGCACTTACCCAATGCTCATGTTCCCACTACATGTAATTCAAATTACCATTTAGATAAGCCAATAGCTGACTAAAAGCAATGCACCAAAATCATTATATTTATCCTCCTAGATTATCTTGGCTAAATTCTTTTATCCCTACATACATGTGAATTAGTGTAATGTAGTGTTTCTTACGTTAAAAGCATGGAATTAAATCACATTACTCCAAAAGACAAAATCAGTATTTCTATTCTCTGGGGAAAGCAGGTCAGAGAATTACTGCCACACCATTGTAGTCCTGTTTCTAACCTGCACTCTTCATGAGTGTAATTCTCTATTAACGGCATGGGATCAATCAGTTTATCCTCATTTTAATGCATCTGTTTAGATGTAAAGTGCAAACACACAGTACTCAGTTAGGATGGAAGGCAGCCAATGGAGTGCCAAGCCAATGTGGGAATGGTAGCAGAAAAGCTGTGCTAATTTTAATGGTTAAGCTTGCCACAACTAAAATGGCAGCGTTTGGCTGGAAGTGGCTGCCCAGCCATTAAAATAACTTACTTTACTGGGCCTCTGCTGGCCCTGCCTCCTGGTACCAGTAGTTTAGCCTGGCATGGAAGACACCACTGCTCTCTTCTTCAGCATCAGATTATAATCTTTGCGGTTTTGAGGATGGCATGATCGGAGACTGAACTATATAACTAAAGAGGGCCCTGTCAGGCTGTGGCGGTTGTACCTTGCTGCCTGCTACTTGAAATTGCAGTTGGCCAGATCAGGCCATGAAAGGAGTGGCTAATTCCCCCCTCACCATTTTATCTGCAACCCCCACCCCCCCACCCCCACCTGATTACCATCAGACAGAGAGAGTTAAAATCAACCCAAATACAGTATGCATTTAAAACTAGGCCATTACTTATGGATGTGACTGTAGGAAATGTGCTGTTTTGTTGACAACGTGTTTCACACAATTCGGCAAGTATTGAAGAAAAAACTCTGTGATGGAAAACATTTGCACAAAGTTGAAAAACAATGTTGCTTCTTTTTGCCAGAACTGCGGAAGAACATGAACCAGGACAAGACTTTGGAAGTGAATAAAAATATTGAAGAATACGGTAAAACATTAGGGCATGCCCACTCCTCCCTGATTATAACTGATGATGAAATTAACATCGGAGACAGAAACCGAGACAAACGTAGTAAATGTAAGTTCAAGTTATACCAGTTGCACCTGTATGAGGAGTCACGCTTATTTACCGTCATACTGCAGAACAAGAGAACATGTTTTTTTGATTCTTCCATAGGATGCAGGCATCAGTGGCTGGGCCAGCATTTATTGCCCATCCCTAATTGCCCTTGAGAAGGTGGTGGTGAACCACGTTCCTCAACCGCTGCGGTCCATGTGGTGTAGGTACACCCACAGTGTTGTTAGGGAGGGAGTTCCAGGATTTTGACCCAGTGACAGTGAAGGAGTGGTGATATATTTCCAAGTCAGGATGGTGAGTGGCTTGGAAGGGAACTTCCAGGTGGTGGTGTTCCCATGTGTCTAGTGTCCTTGTCCTTCTAGATGGTAGTGGTCATGGGTTTGGAAGGTACTGTTGAAGAAGCCTTGGTGAGTTCCTGCAGTGCATCTTGTAGATGGTACCACACTGCTGCCACTGTGCGTCAATGGTGGAGGGACTGCATGCTGAAGGTAGTGGATGAGGTGCCATCCAAGCAGGCTTCTTTGTCCTGGGTGATGTTGAGCTCCTTGAGTGTTATTAGAACTGCACTAATCCAGGCAAGTGGAGTATTCCATCACACTCCTAACTTGTGCCTTGTAGATGGTGGACAGGCTTTGGGGAGCCAAGAAGTGAGTTAATTGCTGCAGAATTCCCAGCCCCTGACCTGCTCTTGTAGCTACAGTATTTATATGGCTAGTCCAGTTCAGAAGCTGGTCAATGATAACTCCCAGGATGTTGATAGTGGGGGATTCAGGGACTGTAATTCCATTGAATGGCAAGGGGAGATGGTTGGATTCTCTCTTGTTGGAGATGGTCATTGCCTGGCCTTGTGTGGTGCCTATGTTACTTGCCACTTATCAGCCCAAGCCTGGCCATTGTCCAGCTCTTGCTTTGGACACAGACTGTTTCAGTATCTGAGGTGTTGCGAATGGTGCTGAACTCCCATTCTCTTAGTTCCTTCACCTCCGTTGCATCTGTTCTGATGATGCCACTTTCCAAAACAGTTCCTCTGACATGCCCTCCTTCTTCCTTAACCAAGGTTTTCCACCCACAGTGGTTGACAGGGCCCTCAATCATGTCCGGCCCATCTCCCACACATCCGCCCTCATACCTTCCTCTCCCTCCCAGAACCATGATAGGGTCCCCCTTGTCCTCACTTATTACCGCAACAGCCTCTGCATTCAAAGGATCATCCTCCGCCATTTCCGCCAACTCCAGCATGATGCCACCACCAAACACATCTTCCCTTCACCCCCCCGTCGGCTTTCTGTAGGGACCGTTCCCTCCAAGACACCCTGGTCCACTCCTCCATCACCCCCTACATCTCAACTCTCTCCCACGGCACCTTCTCATGCAATCACAGAGGGTGCAACACCTGCCCCTTTACTTCGCCCCTCCTCACTACCCAAGGGTCCAAACACTCCTTTCAAGTGAAGCAGCATTTCACTTGCACTTTCCTCAATTTAATCTACTGCATTTGCTGCTCCCAATGCGGTCTCCTCTACATTGGAGAGACCAAACGTAGACTGGGTGAGCGCTTTGCGGAACACCTTCAGTCTGTCCACAAGCATGACCCAGACCTCCCTGTCACTAGCCATTTCAACACACCACCCTGCTCTCATGTTCACATGTCCATCCTTGGCCTGTTGCAATGTTCCAGTGAAGCTCCACGCAAACTGGAGGAACAGCACCTCATCTTCTGACTAGGCACTTTACAGTCTTCTGGACTTAACATTGAGTTCAACAACTTCAGATCATGAACTTTCTCTTCCATCCCACCCCCTTTCCGATCCCCCTTTTTTCTAATAATTTATAATTTTTAAAAAATATTATTTTCTTTTGCCCCCCTATTTTTATTATTTTTAAATTTATTTCCATCCATTGTTTTATCTCCACCTTGTAACCCATTTCGATCCCTTCCCCCCACTCCACCCCTCTAAGGCCATCTGTCCCTTACTCGTCCTGCTTTCTACCCTTAATGTCACCATTAGCACATTCCTTAGCTAATATCACCACCATCAACGCTCCTTTGTCCTTTTGTCAATGACAGCTTTGGCAATCTCTTCTTTGCCTCCACCTATCACTGGCCCTCTATCCAGCTCTAACCTGTCCCACCACCCTCAAACAGCTTATATTTCACCTCATTTCTATTTTTCTTTCGTTCTGATGAAGAATCATACGGACTCAAAAAGTTAACAGTATTCCTCTCCGCAAATGCTGTTAGACCTGCTGAGTTTTTCCAGCTATTTCTGTTTTTGTTCTATATTACATCATAATTGATTTAGTTACTTCTCTATTTTGCAAATCCTTTCAGCTACAATGCCAGTAACTGACAACTTGATATTTAAGCTAATCTGGATATAGTACTTAGGCTATAAGGCAAATTATTTCTTTAGTTAAGTGGAAGTTGCAAATGAGGCAAAACAATGAATATTTGTTGAAAGCATGAGTGCTGTTGGATGCTTTGCCATAAAGTGTGCTCACTTGTTTACCTCATGCTCCCTCTCATGAACACTTTACTCCATACTCATACAGTTTTCTCATTTATACATTTACTGATCAGTATTCTGATGGAATGTTTTTCATTTTCAGTTCCGGAAATTAATTGGGATGAGTTGGAACTAATTGTTGAAATGGAAAAACTCCCGCCTTATCCTAGAAAACTTACTGAAGGATTCAGGACAGTTCTTTGGGGGGTGTTTTTTGGATTTGTTGGCTCCACTTTCTTGGGTGCCATCAGCCTATATTTTATCATTAAAATAACAGAGAAAGACTGTATGGAGATAATGCGCCGATCCAATGTGCTGCACCGCATCAAACGTCGAAGAAAACCAATGCAACGTATAGACTACTCTTCAGATGATGAAAATGCACACGTGGACAAACCATCTAAACACATCAGACACTACTTCCCTCCCTTTCGTGCAACAAATTATATACCAGAAAAGTCAAAATCAAGTATGGCCACAAATTAAAATAGCACCATATCACATGTAGTGCTTAATACTAAAGGAAATTTAGAAATTATAGGCTTTTAAGTATCTGTGACTCAATTGCCTGATTACATTGCTTGGCATGCTGAGGGGAGATTTGCCTTCCTACAGTGAAGAGGAGAATTCCAAAATTTTGAACTTATGCATTTGTTACCCTAGACTTGGGAATAAAGATTAGTAAAGTACAATTAACATAAACTGAATTGAGTCTTTCTTAAGATGTGAGGCTGATCTGTGCAGATGGCTGTTTGTCATTAGTTGATAGTACAATAAGGTAACATCTCATGCAAACCTAGCAGATAATCATGAGGGAGAATAATTGTAGGCTATAACTGATTTTTATCTTAACCTACCCTGCAGAGGAGTGTAAAGTTATGCAATGTGTAAATTAACCTGAACTTGCCCCATACACGCTAGGCAGATTCAAGTTAAAATTGAGGTATGGAGAATACTCACCTCACAAAGTCGCGCTCATCTGGAAAATGTCAGCATTGAAGGTTTCAATAAAGAGGTTTATGGCTAACATAGTCCCATTGAATGAAAACCAAGAAAGTCAAGAGGGAACTAAATAATTTATTTTTCCAATTTAATTGAAAAACGATTAGAAAGGATTAATTTTAGTCAACTGAAAAAATTACAACTTTGGACACACACCAGGTGTTGGGCTTTACTCTGCTGTGGTTTAGTTACCAGTGATTTTGTATACTGTGCTGTGTGATCCTACATCTACCATAATATGAGATTTATTATTCACACTTTCACTACCCACCTGACCAAATCCCACTGATTTTAGGAGTGGGTGTTAAAGGTTCACCTTAACATCACATATTATTAATCAACTACTGTGTATGTACACAGAAAAGATCCACACTTTGCAAAATCTTTATTTTATGCATTATCATAATTATCATAAAATGGTAGCTCATCCACTCAGGTCTGTTGATACTCCTTTTAACTGCAAGCTCACAATCTATAAAGCACCATCAATGAAGTATTCATATTTTTTCACCCTGACAAAAATGTATGCTGGAATTCTAAAAATGTCTAACGGAGAAAAATGCTGAAATTGAGTTTGTGGCACTTATTTTTTGTTTTAAGGGGGATGGAACCAAGGCAATTTCTGGAGTTAAGGATACGGGTCAGCCATGATCTAATTGAAGGGAGTAGAAGCAAGGAGCTGAATTGCCTTCCTATGTTCACCAAGTTAATGAGTGAATTTCTGAAGGCTGTCTGAGAATTGTGTTTGCACTGCTAATCTGCTACTATCTTTCAGTCTATACATACAAACTCCTTAACTTACAAGAACACATGTGGATTTAAATAAAGTGCATAAAATTAACCTTTTCTTGCACTTTAATAATTCAAGGAACGTTTTCACAGAATTAGTTTCAAGATTACAGCCTGTTAATTAAAAATGTTGCAAATAAAGCTATGTTAATACAATCACGTAATCAACTCTTGCACTTTGTGGCCAGTTGTGGCACATTATAGTATTTTTCAGTACCGTAACATCCAAAAATGGATGCACGCTGAAATATGGTATATAACTTATTTTTTTTGCCTCATCTGAAAAAACCCACCGGTACTTGACCCCGAAATTTCCAGCTCCCCATTGCATTGACAAAGTACGGTGGGGCAGGACATCTACCTGCACACATCCAAGGATGATGATCCCATTAAATTCTGGGCTCAACGACTTTGTATGGGGCTGGACAGGACAAAACCTTTAGTCCATCCATCAAGAGGCCAAATATACCCAGACAGAGGCCCAATACACTCAGATCAGGGTTGGAGGTGAGGGTGGGGGTTGTGAGAGGGCAGTGCAGGTAAGACACGCAAGGACCCAGTTTGATTATTTAAGGTGCTCAGAGGTTATACATATTTATTTATTTAGTGTATGCCATAGACACAGAGCCAAGAAATAGCCTTGTCAGTGGCTAGATGGATTCCTTTAGGCCACTTTCAGGTTTAGTCAGCGGACACCCCTGGACAATGTGAGTCATCATTTGGACAGGTGCAGCCTGGATGGTCTTGGCAACCCCACTGATGTTGAGTGGCTGCACAGAGGCCTTGGTCAGTCCAGCAACAGTTTAAGAAATGTCCACTATCCCCATGGGAGGTCAAAGCTGGGTGGAAGAGCAGTGGGGTCTACGGTAACAGGGTGGTTCGGTGGATGTTTTCTCCTGCCAATCCTCCTGCCATAGGTCTTCAGCTGTTACTCCTCGGTGTGGCGGGTTCAACCATGTGGGGTGGCCTGAGGGAAGGCATACTGTAGGTGAGTTGAGGAGGTCCTTAAATAAAGGCTGGCTTGGGGTGGGGTAGACCTTCTCCAGTAGCTTCCTTGTTGTAATTACCTTTCTCTTGTGGCAGAGGTACTGTTGCTCAGGACTGGGAGCTAGAGGACGTGAGTTGGCCAAAGTGTACCTGTGATGATGCGCATTGTTGGTTGAGTTGCAAATCGATAAGTTTGGTGTGGAAAAATTGGTACTCTACTGGGGCACAGTCTTCTACAATTAAGCGCATGATGGCAAAAGCAGAGGAGCTTAGGGTCTTGACCTATGATCCCCATAAGGTACCACCCAATTTACTGAGGAGGTTATTGTGGGTTTTGCTTTTTACTGCAGAGGTCATGACTGTTATAAGACAGATGCATGGCTAAGCATAATTTTTTTTAGGCAAATATTGACATTTTGATGTCAGAAATAAGCCAAAAGAGGATTGTCATCATGTAGCTGGTAAGAAGTCACCAAATGAAGTAGCAAGGAACGTCTAGAAGGAAATACTGTGGCAGTAATTGGCAACTTAATATCCCCAATGACTCTTATGCAAGGTCAGCAAAGGTAAATAGGAGTTGTCAACTGATTAATAGGAAACCTTACTAATAAAAAGTGATGCAAATGAATATTCCCATCCCAAAATTCAAGCAGTACCCTTGGGATATCACATGACGCCTTGTTCCTTGCCATGCAAATGATATAATCATAGAGAAATAAAGAACTTGATGTGAATAATGTTTTTTACAAAATCAAAATCTCCCAAAGTTTAAAGCTAATTAGGTACATCCAAAGTCTCTTGGTTCCTTTCTCTTCTTAGGCAGTTCCTCGGCATCGAGGATGACTTGCTTCCACTCTGGTTCAATGAGTTCTGAAATAATTGATAAGTCCAGTGTGCGATCTGCAGGCTCTGCCACGTGGGGCAGGTGTTGTGTGAAGGGTTGGGTAGATGGGTTGCTTGGAGGTTTTTGTGCTCCCTCCGGTGGCTTGACTTCACCTCTGCATGATCTTGACAAAGTCTCTCAATGTGCTCAGTGTCTTCCCAAATGAGACTTCATTTTGGTCAGTCACAAGCCAAGGCCTCCCATGAGTCAGCGGGTATGTTTGGCCTCTCCACGAATGCTTTGAGAGCATCCTTAAAGTGTTTCTGCTGTCCTCCTGGGAGTCTCCTGCCGTGACTGAGCTCCTAGTAGACCAGATGCTTCGGGAGTCTGGTAAGGCATACAAGTGTCATCTTCTGCCCAGCGGAGCTGGTTTTGAGTGATTAGCACCTCGATGCTGGGCAAGTTGGCTTGGGAGAGAGCACTGCTGTTGGACAGTCTTTCTTTCCACCGGATTTGGAGGGTCTTGTGAAAGCATCACAGGCAGTGCTTCCCCAGAGTTTGGAGATGCACACAATCTTGAGGGAGGCCGAGGGGCAGAAACCTAATGGGGTCAAGGAGGACAAGAGGAGTGGCTCCACAGTGACAGGCACCTTATTGACCCCTGGCAATGCTTGCCCATCTTTTCCATTGGGGCCAAGGCTGCAGATGTCAGCAATGACCTGCTGTTGGAGTCTGAGCTTCCTAAGGCACTGGTGCTTAGACATGTTGGGAGAGCAGATTCTCTGCCTGTAGACCTGGTACTGGGTTTCTCTCTTCCTACCAGCTGGATCTTGGTATCCATCCCCTCTGCCTTGTAGGGGGACATGCGGCTGAGATGAAGGCAGCTGGTATTGGTGCTACTGCAGAAGCTGTTGGTGGTGTTGTTTCTTCTCTTGTCCTTCATGAGAGTTGGAAGGTAGTCACATAAGCTGTTCCTATATTGTGGTGGAGGCTGGCAACAGAGAAGTGTAGCTAAAGATGGCTGGTGTACTCAACGTGACAAAGAGCCTTCCAAGAAGTTGGTAATCACCAGTCAAGCACTGATAGCACTCTCTCAGAGACGAAATATTTGAATGGAAGCCTCCTTTCTGGCCATGGTTGGAGTTCTCCACTGTAACTTCCCAACCTGTCAGTTTCACTGAAGAAATTCTTCCCAATGTGCACTAACCTCAGTGACCCTGTTGAGTTGCTGGCAATTTGGGAACAAGTGCTCTGGATGTTAAGTCTAGAATTGAGAGTCAAAACAGTACTTAATTAGTTTTAAAGTATCTTAACTGGTTTACCATCAGATGCAAAGGGCTTCTCCGCACTCCTCAGAATGGGCAAAACATGGAAGAGGGTGGGATGATGTTGGGATCTCAACCTGACATTACTTTTGGGGTATTAATTTCCTCCACACATGACCCCAACTCCCCCTGCCCAGTACACCAGAACCTTGGCCCCTGGTTGTAAAAGATTTACCCAAAGACTCTGTAAGAGGATATAAGCCTGTTAGATAAACGGGCAAGAAGATGGCAGATGAAGCATTATATTGAGAAATGTGAGGTTATTCCCTTTGGTAGGAAGAATTGAAAACAGAATATTTTTAAGTGGTGAACAACTATTAAAAGTTGGTGTTCACGGGGATTTTGGTATTCATTTACATGAAACACAAAGTTGACATGCAGTTCCAGCAGGCAATTCGGAAGGAAGATGGCATGTTGACTTCTATTGCAAGAGGGTTGGAGTACAAGAGTAAGGGAGTTTTGTTGCATCTGGGCTTTGATGAGATTACACCTGGGCCAGGATTTTTACCTTGTCGGGCAAGCCCGGGAATGGTCGCAAAGATGACCTCCGCCTGCGATTGGGCCCTGACAGCGCTCAGCGCTGCTGGGGCAGGGGTGGGAGGAGGGCGAGCACAGAAGTTCGCAAATACGCTGGAGCCCACGCAATGAAAGCTCCCTGAGGCACAGAGCTGCCTCAGGGAGCTGAAGATTTAAAAACGCAAAAATAAAAAAAATTATCACTGTTAAAAACATGTCCCCTCATGTGACTCATTCATGCTATGAATGAAATTTTAAAATTTTTATTTATTTTTAATTGCTGTTCAAAGCCTCATCCTGCCTGTGGATGAGATTTCCTAAAAAAATTCCTAAGGCCACTTGGCCTTTCCACCTGCCTGCCAACCGTAAGGTTGGATGGACAATGAAAGATTTCAGCCAATTATTACTTTAATGGCTTTAATAGGCCTGTTAATTGTCGGTGGGTGTGCTGCCAACTCCCACGTGGACCCGCCGACCAAAACATTGATCGAGTGCACGAGGACATCATGGCACTCGCCCGACATCATCGCATGTCATTTTATGCTCGAGTGGGCCAGGCACGCGCCCACCTGCTCAGC
The DNA here is from genome assembly GCF_017639515.1 of Carcharodon carcharias. Lineage (NCBI taxonomy): Eukaryota > Metazoa > Chordata > Chondrichthyes > Lamniformes > Lamnidae > Carcharodon > Carcharodon carcharias. The sequence continues at coordinate 25,473,335 of NC_054475.1, forward strand.
GCAAATTTCTGCCCCTGGAGTACTGTGTGCAGTTTTAGGGCTGGACTAGAGAGTGAAATCAGCGGCGCACCAACCATTTAAAAAATAATTAATGGACAATTGAGCTAGTTAACAAGCCAACTGAGCTAAATATTACACTGCCCATGCCATAATAGGATTGGTATGGAAAGGCGGCAAGAGTGAGTAGGCTGTTTTTTAATCCAACTGGTTAAAAAGCAGGAAGGGGGGTTTCATCTTTGGGGGCTGTTCTGTGCGGATAGGAGGCATCTCCCCAAGATGATACCATCACTTTGTGCCACCACGTCTGGCTTCCAAACCCCTTCCCTCCCATCACCCCACACACCCATCCCTCACCCACCCCCCTCCCCCCCAGCTCCCAATCCCTCCCACCTAAAGGCCTGGGACTTATCTACAACCGGAATCCAGCTATCTTCTTCTTTGCGGGCCTACAAGCAGGCCCAACAGCGCCCTTTAGTGAATTCTGGCACTGCTGTGACAGCGAAAATTGCCAGCCAATCAGATTGGCTAGCAACTCTCAAGGGTGGGACTTCCTTCTACTGAGGGCAGAAGTCCCACTGTGAGCTTGTTAAGGCTGCCCCCAGCGTGTTATTGCAGCAGAGTGAGCTTTTACTTTTTAAGTCTGTGGGTTTGAAACTGACTTTTGTAACCAGTATGTGAAATTCCCTTCCCCAGAGAACATAAGAGGCAAGATCGTTGAATATTTTTAAGGCTAAGTTAGATAAATTCTTAATTAACAAGAGAATCAAACAGTACAGGAGTTAGGCAGGAAAGTAGAATTGAGGCTGTGGTCAGATCAGCCATGATCTTATTAAATGGCAGAGCAGACTAGAGGGGCTGAATCACCTACTCCTGCTCCTAATTCATATGTTTTTAATGGGGAGAGTATACCCTCTCCTCACCCCGTGAGGCTCAGCCCTTAGTTTCTGCACCTAATAAAGGCTAAACTTTGCCTTGAAGATGGTGCAACATGTGTTCACTAGATTGATGCGATGAAAGGACTGTCCTTTGAGGGGAGATTGTGTAGAATGGGTCGATACTCTCTGGAGTTTAGAAGAATGAGAGGAGAACGCATTGCAACATATAAGATTCTGAGAGGGTTGACAGTGTAGGTACTGAGAGGCTGTTTTCTCCGACTGGGGATTCTCAAACTAGAGGCATAGTCTCATGAAAAGAAGCCATTTAGGACATGCAGACATACGCAACAGGAGCAGAAGTAGGCCATTTGGTCCCTTGAGCCTTCACTGCCATTCAATAAGGTCATGACTGATCTGTTTGTGTTCCACATTCTCATCTGCCCCTGATAACCTTTGATTCCTTTGCCTACCAAGAATCTATATACCTCTGCCTTAAAAATATCCAGTGACCCTGCTTCCACCACCTTCTGAGGCAGAGAGCTCCAAAGTTGCAAAACCACCTGAGAGAAAAAAATTCTCCTCATCTCTGTCCTATAAGGGCGACCCCTAATTTTAAAACAATACCCGCTAGTTCTGGACTCACCTACAAGAGGAGAACTCCTTTCCATGTCCACCTTGTCAAGACCATTCAGGGTCTTATGTACTTCAATCAAGTCACCCCTCACTCTTCTAAACTCCAGTGGATGAGTAGAAATTTCTTTAATCAGAGGGCTTTGAATCTTTAGAGTTCTCCTCCCCGGAGAGTTGTAAATGCTCAGTCATTGAGTATATTCAAGATTGAAATCAATAGATTTTTGGGCTGTAAGGGAATCAAGGGATATTTGGATCAGGCAGGAAAGTGGAGTCAAGGTAGAAGGTCAGACACAATTTATTGAATGGCAGAGTAGGCTCGAGGGGCCTTATGGCCTACTTCTGCTCCTATTTCTAATTTTCTTTTAATTAAATTCTGATAGCAACAGAAGATTAGAGCTCAAAGTATGAATTTAAACATGAAATTAAGAATTTTTCCCATATAAAGGTCAGTACTGTTATTAATACACAGCACTGTATGAATGCTAACACCTGGAGCCCTTTTACACTGCACACAAAATAAACATACTTTAATTAATTATGACAATAACTAATTATGAACACGTTGCTGCCCTGTGCTCATTTAATTACTTGGTAATTATCATGTTTACCTTGTTTAAGAGAACAGATTCATCAAATGTGCTACACATTGAATAGCAATTATGAAGAATTAGTATAAGTATCTTCTTCAAATCTAATCTTAGATGATAACAATACATGACTGAAATTGTAATGTTGCAAGAAAGCAGATAGACATGTATAGCATTCTGCATTTTCTTGCAAAACCTGCATTCTGAATTTATTATTTAAAATCTTGTTGTCTGGTGGTATTGCTCCAGAGGAAAAGAAAATTGTGGTCTGATTTTCCTCTCGCTACCACATTCTCTCACGCTCTACTAAATTGCATCTGTCCAAGGACCAACTTTGATTTTCATGTTACCTGACATTGCAGGGTTATCAGTGACTAGAAGCTTAAACCTGCACACAAAGATTTAGCATTTTACTGGCTTACACAGATGCCTACACACCAATTATCACTCAAGTTTGAGCCCAAAATGTCTGTTTCAAGTGATCTCTTACTTAGTCCTACTAGGTGCTCCCCTACTAGTGGCTTCAAGAGGGAATAGGGAGACTCAGGTGGGTCAGACAAAGTCTCTTGAGTTGCTTCTTAGTTGGTGATCTCTACAAGCTCAGCTAGGAGAGCATCCAGCTTCAGGCTGTAACAACTCAGTAGCTGAACCAGTTGGCTCTCTGGCATTAGGGCTGGGCATTAGTTGAACGGGAGGCAACTGTATAGTTGTGCTGTCATCCAAAGGCAACACATTCCACTCCCATTACATGACTTGCCTGGCTGTCAGATTGTAACTCAGCACTCTCACTGATCTCCAGGTGAGCAGACTGGTGAACATCCATGATCTGTAGTAAGACCCTATTCATTCAGTTTTCCAACCTGTCCAACCTGAGTTTCCCTGAGAGATGCTGTTACTGGTGCCACAGATCTTTGCATGGAGAGGCCTGCTGTAACATACTTTGAGGTTTTATTTTATTCATTCATGGGATGTGGGCATTGCTGGCTAAGCCAGCATTTATTGCCCATCCCTAATTGTGCTTGAGAGGTGGTAGTGAGCTGCTTTCTTGAATCACTGCAGTCCATGTGGTGTAGGTACACCCACAGTGCTGTTAGGGAGGGAGTTCCAGCAACAGTGAAGGAATAGTGATACAGTTCCAAGTCAGGATGGTGAGTGGCTTGGAGGGGAAATTCCAGCATTCCCATCTATCTGCTGCCCTTGTCCTTCTAGATGGTAGCGATTGTGGGTTTAGAAGGTGCTGCCTAAGGAGGCTTGGTGAATTTCTGCAGTGCATCTTGTGGATGGTACATGCTGCTGCGACTTTGCACTGGTGGGAAAGAGTGAATGTTTGTGGATGCGTTGTCAGTCAAGTGGCTGCTTTGTACTGGATGGTGTCAAGTTTCTTGAGTGTTGTTGGAGCTGCACTAATCCAGGTAAGTGGAGAGTATTCCATCACAATCCTGCCTTGTGCCTTGTAGATGGTGGACAGGCTTTGGGGAGTCAGGAGGTGAGTTACTTGCCACAGGATTCCTAGCCTCTGACCTGCTCGAGTAGCCATAGTATTTTTATAGCTAGTCCAATTCACTTTCTGGTCAATGGTAACCCCCAATATGTTGATAGTCGGGGATTCAGTGATGGTGATGTCATTGAATGTCATGGGGTGATGGTTAAATTCTCTCTTGTTGGAGATGATCATTGCCTGGCACTTGTGTGGCACAAATGTTACTTGCCACTTATCAAGCCTGGATGTTGTCCAGGTCTTGCTGGATTTGGGCATGGACTGCTTCAGTATCTGAGGAGTTGAGAATGGTGCTGAACATTGTGCAATCATCAGCAAACATCCCCAGTTCTGACCTTATGATAAAAGGAAGATGGGCAGCTGAAGATGGTTGAGCCTAGGACACTACCCTGTGGAACTCCTGCAGTAATGTCCTGGAGCTGACTTGACTGACCACCAACAACCACAACCATCTTCCTTTGTGCTAGGTATGACCCCAACCAGTGGAGAGTTTTCTCCCTTATTCCCATTGACTCCAGTTTTGTTGGGGCTCCTTGATGCCACACTTGATCAAACGTGGCCTAGATGTCAAGGGCAGTTACTCTCACCTCACCTCGGGATTTCAGCTCTTTTGTCCATGTTTGAACCAAGGTTGTAATGAGGTCAGGATCTGTGTGGCCCTGGCAGAACCCAAACTGGGCATCAGTAAGCAGGTTATTGCTAAGCAAGTACTGCTTGATAGCACTGCTGATGGCCCCTTCCATCACTTTACTGATGATTGAGAGTAGACTGATGGGGCAGTAAATGGCCATGTTGGATTTGTGCTGCTTTCTGTGTACAGGACATATCTGGGCAATTTTCCACATTGCTGAGTAGATGCCAGTGTTGTAGCTATACTGAAACAACTTGGCTAGGGGTCCAGCAAGCTCTGGAGCACAAATCTTCAGTACTACTGCCGGAATATTGCCAGGGCCCATTGCCTTTGTAGTATCCAGTTCCTTCAGCTGTTTCTTGATATCACGTGGAGTGAATCAAATTGGCTGAAGATGGCATCTGTGATGCTGGGGACATTTGGAGAAGGCCGAGGTGGATCATCCACTTGGCATTTCTGGCTGAAGATTATAGCAAATACTTCAGAGCCTTATCTTTTGCACGGATGTGCTGGGCTCCCCCATCATTGAAGATAGGGATATTTGTGGTGGCTGCTTGCTCTGTAAGTGACTGCAGAGTGTTGGTGCCATGCATTAAAGCCCCACACAAATTGGTATTGAACACTACCACAATCTCTGGCATGACGCATTGGCTCCCCAATAAACTGCAAGACATTCAGCAATAGATGTCACACAGAAAGCATTATTCTTTTAATGCTTGGTCCTCTAAATTCTGAAACTCTGTCCTCTTCAGCAGAGCTAGGGCCCAAGCCTCGCTCAAGGGAGCCATGTTCTGGGCTGTTCTTTCGACTTGCACCTGCACTTTCTCACTTATACTTTAAAGATTATTATGTGTAAATCCCTTTATCTCACCAACTGCACCACCCAGAGTGTCAACTTCCCTGCTGATGCATGGATGAGTGAGATCATGTGATAGTGCAGCTTAGGGATGATGAGATATTTCTATCTATGTGACTGCCGGCCTTTGCCATCTGCAGGACCTAGAAAGGGAGTAAAGAGAGACAATGATTAGCAATGGTTAATAATTGCAAGGGCATGCAGTGGCAGATGAGTGGCAAAACATTGCAACTCAGGTGCTATGTTATATAGGTATGAACTCGAGAGTTAGTAGAAAGAGAAAAAGAAATGCAAATGCTCAAACTCTACCATGAGTCATCTCACCTTCACATCTCCAATATTGCTTATCTTTCCTCCACTAATGATGTCAATGGAAGTGTCCTCCATTGGAGTCATTGTAACATAGCAGAACATTTTCTTTTTCTTGAGGTCTCCCTCTGATTATATGCCAGTCTCTCCAATAAAAAGAGTGGGAGTATTTAGTTCATGTCTTACTGAAGCTTTCTGCAGGTGTATAAGGCAGCTTAACACAGTATGCCTTCTAAGGAGAAGCAACAGGTGTGGGCCAGAGGGAGATGTAATGAGGGGAACAGCAAGTATTGAGTGTGGGAGTACAAGCAAAAGGTCTAGTGACATGTCCCATTGTGACTGGGGGAAAGGCTAGTGAAGCAGGGGAAGAGAAGAATCATGAGTATTATGATTAAAGTCTGGTGTTTCATGCTTATGTAGAAAGTAGGAGAGATGTGAAGAGAAATCTTACCTTTGTTATGCTGGTTAGGTCAAGGAATATCTTCCCAAAACAGTCGCCAAAACCTGGAACAATACTGCTGGCATTTCCCTGCCCAGCCACCTCTCTCCACTGCTGCTAGAAAAGAAGACTTTGTTTCTTATGCCAGACGGACCTCCATGGCTGCATAAGAAAATCTGGTGTCCTGGCCAATATACCACCTCACCTCTCAGCAACTCATTGATCATATTTGAAGATTGCATCTCCCCTTTAAGAGTTGCAGACTGACTTTAAATGGAAACTAGATTTCCTGCCCTTCCAAAAGATAAAATAAACACCAATAATCTAAGTCAATACGAGTGAGGCCTGATCACCACATTGATCATTTATCCCACATACATTATCGGACAGTGGAGTGGACCCAGCCACACCCCTCCCCAACCCACCCCCAAACTCACTGCTCACCAATCTGTACCACATTCAAAGCTTAGGGCTCTTTACCTGAATACACACAGCATTTGGAATTAGATGAGTTGACGGCACAAATAGAAATAAATGGTTATGACTTGATAGCTATTACAGAAATATGGTGGCAGGGTGACCAAGACTGGGAACTCGATATTCAAGAGTATTTGATGTTCTGGAAAAATAGGCAAAAAGGAAAAGGAGGTGGAGTAGCTTTGTTAATAAAGGAAGGTATAAGTGCAGTGGTGAGTGGTGATATTGGTGTAATAGATCATGAGGTGGAATCAGTTTGGGAGGAAATAAGGAATAGCAGGGGGAAGAAGTCACAGCTGGGAGTTGCCTATAGGCCCCCCGAAAGGTTGCCTCCCTGCAGGACAAAGTATAAATCGGGAAATAATGGAGGTGTGTAAGAAGGGCGCTACAATTGTCATTGGTAATTTTAATCTGCATATTGACTGGATAAATCAGATTGGCAGGAGTAACATGGAAGGCGAATTTGTAGAGTGCATCCGGGATTGTTTCTTAGAGCAATATGTCACAGAACCGACCTGGGAACAGGCTATTTTAGATCTAGTACTGTGCAATGAGGTAAGATTAATAAGGGATCTCATAGTTAAGGACCCTCTAAGGGGTGGCGATCACAACATGGTAGAATTTCAAATTCAGTTTGAGGGCGAGCAACTCAGATCTCAAACCAGTGTCCTCAACTTAAATAAGGGCAATTACAGAGGTACGAAGAAAGAATTGTCGAAAGCAGGCTGGGAAAAAAGACAAAGGGGAAGGTCAGCGGGTGAGCAGTAGCAGACATTTAAGCAGATATTTCATAATGCTCAGCAAAAATTTATCCCAGTCAAAAAGAAGGACTCGATGAGAAGTATGAACCACCAGTGGTTAACAAAGGTGGCCAAGGAGAGTATCCAATCAAAAACTAAGGCATACAAAGCAGCAAAAACTAGTGGTAGGCCAGAGGTTTGGGAATTTTTTAGGAACCAGCAAAGGATGACTAAAAAGCTAATAAAGAGGGAGAAAATTAATTATGAAAGTAAATTGACAAGAAATATAAGAACAAACTGCAAGAGCTTCTACGGGTATATAAAAGGAAAGTAGCTAAAGTGAGCGTGAGACTCTTGGAGGATGAGACAGAGAATTGATAACGGGAAACAGGGAAATGGCAGATAATTTAAAACAATATTTTGCATTGGTCTTCACAGCGGAGGACATTATAAACATTGCAAAGATATCAGATAAGCAAGGAAATAATGCGGAGAAAGATCTTGTCACAGCCTCTTTCACGAGGGACAAAGTGTTTGAGAAACTAATGAGACTAAAGGCAGACAAGTCACCAGGACCTGATAGCCTGCATCCAAGGGTTTTAAAGGAAATGGCTGCAGAAATAGTGGAGGCATTGGTCGAAATATCGCAGAACTCACTGGATTCCGGGAGGGTCCCAGTGGATTGGAAAACTGCTAATGTGATGCCCCTGTTCAAGAAGGGAGAGAGACAAAAAGCAGGAAACTATAGGCCAGTCAACCTAACACCTGTATTTGGGAAAATGCAAAAGCCCATTATTAAGGAAGAAATAGTAAGACATTTAGAAAAGCTTTACGCAATCAAAGTCAACATGGCTTTGTGAAAGGGAAGTCATGTTTGACAAATTTGCTAGAGTGCTTTGAAGATTTAACAAGCAGAGTTGATAACGGGGAACTAGTAGATGTAGTGTATTTGGATTTCCAGAAGGCATTCGATAATTCGATAAGGTTATTACACAAGATAAAATCTCACAATATTGGCTGTAATGTATTCACATGGATTGAGGATTGGTTAACACACCGAAGACAGAGAGTCAGGATTAATGGGTCTTTTTCAGGTTGGAAAGACATAGCTAGTGGAGTACCACAAGGATCAGTCCTCGGGCCTCAATTATTTACTATCGATGTTAATGGCTTGGAGGAGGGGGCAGAGTGCAATGTAACCAAATTTGCTGACAATACAAAGATAGGTGGGAAGGCATGTTGTGATGAGGACATAAGGAATCTGCAAGGGAATGTAAACAGATTGAATGAGAGGGCAAAAACTTTGCCGATAGAGTTTAATGTAGGCAAGTGTGAGGTCATGCACTTTGGTAGGAAAAATCTAAAGGCAGACTATTATTTAAATGGAGAGAGACTCCAAAAGAGTGCAGCACAGAGCAACCTGAGTGTTCTTGTGCATGAAACACAAAATGTTAGCATACAGGTGCAGCTAGTAACTAAGAAATCAAATGGAATTTTAGCCTGTATTGCTAGGGGATTGGAGTTTAAAACAGGGAAGTCCTGTTACAACTGTACAGGTATTGGTGAGGCCGTACCTGGAGTATTGTGTACAGTTTTGGTCCCGATATTTAAGAAAGGATATACTGGCATTGGAGGCAGTTCAAAAAAGATTCACTAGGCTGATTCCTAGGATGAAGGGGTTGACTTATCAAGAATGGCTAAACAGGTTAGGCCTTTATTCATTAGAGTTTAGAAGAATGAGGGGTGATCTTATTGAAACATGCAAGATTCTGAGTGAGTTTGACAGGGTAGATGCTGAGAAGATGTTTCCACTAGTGGGGGAATCCTGAACGAGGGGAAATAGTTACAGAATAAGGGGACACTCATTTAAAACTGGGAAGCAAAGGAATTTCTTCTCCCAGAGAGTGGTGAATGTCTGGAATTCTCTACCTCAGGGAGTTGTGGAGGCTAGGTCACTGAAAGTATTTAAAGAGGGGGTAGATAGATTATTGAAATATCGGGGAGTTGAGGGCTATGAGGAGCTGGCATGAAAGAGGAGATGAGGCCTGGGACAGACCAGCCATGATCTTATTGAATGGCGGGGCAGGCTTGAGGGTCCAAATAGCCTACTCCAGCTTCTATTTCTTATGCTGTTATGTTCATGCCAAAATTACCCTCTGTATCTTTTTCCCTAACCATTTCTTAGCTTTTATCCCCGGTACATTTTACTGTCCTTTCTCTGTTTCTCTCATCTCGTTGTGCTTACATCTCCATTTGGGTCAATTCTTCTTCTCGCAAACATTCTTCTGAAAGTATCGCCTTTCTTTTGTCTCTTCTCCCTATTTGTATTTCTCTCAATCTCTCTGTAAGGTTAGCACATATGTCATGTTTTTGACAGTCAAACGATTTCTTCATCCAACCTTTACAAAAGCCCAGTGTGAACAGAAAGATGGCAGGCAACGTGGCTGAGACCTGTTGCACTAACTGAATAAGGACAAATTGTCCAGGAAATGGTGTAAAACACCCTTGGTGAGGGAGAGTTTGGTGTGGGGCAGGGGTGTGGTGAGGGGCTTTATTATCTATAGTCTTCTTAATAATCCTTCTAAGAGTATATATGTGTGCATGTACTTTTGTTTTAATAAGAATATAAACATAATTATAGAAAAGCCTTATTAAAATAAATGGGCCAGTTTATTTCCACAATGTCATGCAAAATTCTAATGAATAAGTTCCAGTAAGGCAGAGCATTTCTGAATAGTTGTGCCTCCTTTTGTATAGTTTACATGAATTTCTTGCAGTGCAGATGAACCTGAAACACAGAAAGCATTGTTAGTCTGTAGCTAGGATGGTGTAAAATTGCTAACAGAGTATCTTTCAGAGAATGGTCATATGAAAATACAAAAAAATGGCCGACATGAAAACACCCCCTGGCCTGTCTAGCCTATCCCATGAATGTTTGAAGCTCTGTACATCACAATATGCCCTATTCACCTAGAGCCATGTAATCTCTTGGGAGAGGTGTGAAACCTGTCAAGAAATCCCGTCTTGGCTGATTCCAGAGCAGAGGCAGGAACTACAAGTCACAGCATGCCCCAGGCTTTTATGTGCATGCATGGATTGGGAGCAAGATGGTACATGGCATATGCACAGCCCAGTGTTTTGGAATTCTTCAGGCTGAGGACAAGGGCCCAGTGCACCTGTGTGAAAATGGTGTGATAACTCAATCACAGGATTCAGGAGCGGGGTGCGATATCGAGAGAAGTCCTGGAACAGGGGACAGGGGGAAGTGACAGAGGGAGGTCCCAAAGAGGGAACCCAGAGTGGGAACTCAGGGAGAGGAGACAGGGAGAAGTCCCAGAGAGAGAGAGGGAGAACCTGCGATGCAGCCACCGGAAGGAGGAGAGCACCAGAGAGAGGAAGGAAAAAAGAGGCTCCAAGTGGTAAAAGTACTGCAGCTGGCAGGTTTCAATTACTGAGGGCTCAGGAGAAGCCCTGGAGATCTGAGGAGGCAGCAGAGGTTTGGTGATTCTGTGCTGCGGCCTTTGGAGCAGTGGCATACCTGCTCAGCCTGGCTGAAGAGCTGAAGCTGTGCTTGTGAATTGGTGCTGGGGTGCAGACTCGGGAATCCAGGGGAACAGAGTCACTGGAGATGAAACTGAAACCCTGGGAGGTGAGCAGTCATTAATGCAGTCCGAGTCGGAGCAACATTTAGAGGAAAATCCAAGGTTAAATCTTCAAAGGTGAACATTGGAATTCCTCATGAGAGAGAGAGTTTCAATGAGATTGGTTGATTCAGTGTTTTCTGACATCCGGTGGGTTGCTGAGAAATCTGTGGGATCTGTCTTGATCGCATTTGCTACTTAATGTGTAATGTGGGTGTTAAACCACAGTTTATCTGTTAGTTCACATTTACCTCATATCAATCCTGAATGTTAAAGTATAAGATAGATATTGTAGATTTTACTGACCTTGTATAGTAAAGTTTATTTTGTTTGTCAAAAACCTTGGAATCTTGAGGCTTTATTCTCTTAGCAAGTGTCTTGGATCTCAAGCTTTGTCTACTTTAAACAAAAGGTTACTGGCCCCTAACTGGGTCATAACAAAAACTTGGGGCTCAGGTCCAAGATCATAACAAACCAGATAAAAACCCAAGCCAATTAGCGGAAAATAATCTGCAAAATTCCTCTCAGACCCTCTTAGCTGATTAAACCTAGTCCTGGAGATTACACAGCTTTTATGATCCCAGCTGATGTTACTACTGGGCAAGTCATCACAGGTTGGAACCTAGCTTGATGGACCCTAACTTTTATTTTTTGTTTAGAAATGTGGAGGGCAGCTACTGAACAGATTCACAGGAGTCAGCTAATGAGCTTTTAACAAAATAATAAACATTTATGAGAAAAAGAAATTTGAACTATATTACAACACTCCTTCACCCATAATTTTACCTTTACATATATATAGATTTGTACAGATAACACAAGTTACAAAAGCTATCTTATACTCTAATGTTCGCAGTAAGTACACAGACCATGTAAACTAATAGGTCAGACACTTCACACTCTAAAACCAAGTGACAGATGCCACCCAAAAACAGATGCTGTGGATCAATTCCTCCAGAGCCTTGTCACACCGTAAACCAACTGGTCTTACTGAACTCCTTCTTTCACACAAGGATTTCCAACCTCCGCTCTTGAAGAAGTCGCTTTGGAATCTTCTCCCAAATGATGCTTTCTTCAGATGCCTTCCACAAGGGTCCACCTCCAGAGTTTCAATCTCTCCTTCCGATATGCACCTCCCCCGGATCACCACATGCATTCAAGCGTCACCTTCCATGCACTCTCTCTCAGATACTCAGAACACCACTGCTTCACATTCCCATAGTAACGAGGCACCAACCCTCAGCCGTCTCCTCAGATCTTCTAGCTTCTCGCAAGCCCACTTTGCCTTGATTCTGCTCCCACAGCCTTCTCTCTTTAATTCAGGGCCTTTTCCTCTGTTCCTTACTTTAACTTCACTGAATAGAATTTGTTCCATATCCCCTGTCTCTGTTCCCTGGCTTAGCAGTCGTCTTAGGACCTTTTTATATCTTTGCTCCCTGGTTTTGAGACTTTTCTTCTGTTCTTCTGAAAACCTGCTCTCTGCTGTTCCTGTCTGGTCTCCTTTGTGCCTCACTGAAGAACGGTGCTTTTCTTCTGGGTCATTTGACCCCCTTTTTATACTGTTTTGCTTTTGCGATCTTCCTTTCCTTCTGCGCAGGTGCAGAGTCAGCTTTAAATTTAAAAAAACTTAAAAGAACAAGCTGCTCATGTGCACAGGGCCGGTTCCCAGCTGCAGACAAGAATATGCCCCAACTGCCCACGTGCAGCCATTCTCCGGCTGGCACACGCACAGAAGCCGAGGATTGCAAGAAGGAACGATCTGCGCATGTGTGGCCTTTCCAGGGCCAACACACTTGCAGAAACTGCTGAAGCCTGCTGGGACTTGTAGTTTCCAGTCTCCGAGACCCAGTCTCCATTTTTAAAGGCAAGTTTTTCTTCTTTTGGGGTCTGTAGCACTGCACGAAAAGAATGCCAGGATTGATGAATTACACTTAGTTGCTCATCATCCAAGGAACAAAATATTAAATCTCCACCACATATTATCTTTCATATCTTGAAATGGCTTAATATTTCAGCTATGGATCAATTGGTAGCTCTCTTGCCTCCGTAAATAAAGTTTCTGGGTTCACGTCCCACTCTAGAAGTTGAGCACAAAAATCTAGCTGATGCTCCAGCGCAGTACTGAATGCGTGCTGCACTGTCAGAGGTGCTGGGATTCAGATAAGACATTAAACTGAGGCCCCATCTGTCTGCTCAAGTGCATGTAAGGGATTCCATGGAACTATTTCAAAGAAGAGCAATGGAGTTTGCTCCGGTGTCCTGGCCAGTTTTTATCCCTCAAGCAACATCACAAAAACAGACTATCTGGTCAATACCACATATTCTGCTTGTGGGAGTTTGCTGTGTGCCAATAGGCTGCCATATATTCTTCATTACAACAGTGAATACACTTCAAAAATGCTTTATTGGCTGTAAAGCACTTTGGGACATCACTGGTCATGGAAAGAACTATATAAATGTAAGTCTTTATTTCTTTGAAACAATCAGAAAGCACACAGTTCAAACCAATGGTTGCAGACAATGCTATGCATGTAGAAGGTGACTGTTATTTAAATCATCACTTCCTGTTATGTTGACCTATAAACGTAAATGCTGTTGGTTTTATATAGTTCGACCAAATTTCCTGTGCAGGGTAGTTGGTGGGGTGGGAGGTGGCCCATACAGAATGGATCATCCATGGCAGGGAGGGGCACAAGTTTTGTGTGGGAATAGTAGGCAGAAGCCTCAGAAATCTAGAGATCCTGTGGATCACTGTTAAAAAAAAAGGAACTTAACAGCCAATTCAGCTTGCTTCCAGGCCCTCTTTGAACTTCCAGTCTGCAGGAGGAAGGAGCCCCAGCATAAAATCCAGTGGTAGCTTCTTGGGTTGTCACTGGCAGTGGACATCCCTTCAAAGCAGAGCAGGTAAAATGAGGCAGGTGGCATGGGACCACCCTTCCCCACATAATCACAATACAGCTGGGCCTGCACCCATCATAAGTCTGCCCATTTAGGGAGATCCCAGAAATTCTGGGCAGTGGAAAGGGGTTAGAGAACTGACGCAACAGATCCCCACAACTACTTCGCTCCATATTACCTTGAAAATGAGTTGGACACTATAAAGACGAAAATCACTATCATTATTATTATAGAATGGCAAGTAAATTAGTTGCTGAACACAGCCTGATTAGAACAGTTACAATTTGCTGATCATCTTCTCTTTTATTGTCATACAGCTCTGACTTATTGAGCAGAATTTAATCCAGCCTGTTATGATGGGAAATATGGCGGAGGCCCACTTAATCATGGGAGAGACTGTGCATCAGTCTCCTGGCAGCGGACAAATTACCCGCAATTAAGTCAGAGGTGGGAACGGACACATATGAGAAACTCGCCCACTGGTAGTAGCTTGTAAATTAGGCTCATCAGTGAGATAATTGACACCAACTACCCCGAGCCCATCGGAATTTAATGGGAGCTGCAGGGTGCCTCCTGAAGGCTGCCCAGGGGGTGCCCAAACAAGAGACCTGGCATCAGGAATAGGGACTGCTGAAAGCCACCTCCCTCTGCCCTTGCCTCCAACACCCCTGCCTCCCACAACCCCCTCCCCATGATCCCCATCCTGTCCTCCCTCGCCTTAGTCCAGGGATCTAGCAATGATCCCTTGTGAAGTCCCTGCAGCGTTACCGGCAGAAGTCTCCACTCTTAGTAGCACTACCGGCAATGGAGAACAGCCAGCCAGTCAGAGGCCGGCAGCCCTGAGCAAGAAAGCCCTGACACTGGTCAGTTAATTACCTGAGACACACTTAATTTGGTCCCCACCCATCCCCCCACAATGGAACAGACGTGTATTTCGCAGTAATTCTCCAACTGGTGAGCTGTACGCACATCACGAACATTAAATCCAGCCCATTGTATTTCAGGCTTTTATAGTCCAATTTTATTTCTTTGGATCCTGACCATAAGCAACTTACATAACAGCTGTGAATATTGATGACAAATAGAGCTGCTCTGAATTCCCATGAATAGTAAAGGCATGTCATGAAATGGCCAAGGTAGTTAAGATTCAGGAAGAAATCATTGCGACCTTTTTTAACATGCCATGATAAAGGAGTTATGACAAATAAATCCTGAGCAACTACTTTCTGGGTCTTTATTAACAACCTACAATACCAGATGAGCTTAGTTAGAGACTTTGCGACACAGGGTTCACTATAAGTCACTGTTATAGACAGGAGTGTGTGACAAAAGTTTTCATAATATTTTTCTGGTTTATTGTGAAGTAGGTTTATGGATGTAAGTAAGGTGGCTCTGTCTGTGTGATTTAATTACATTTGGAGTCAAGTAGACTGCAAGCTTGAAATCATCAAAATAAGCTAGGTGTATAAACGTGCTTGACGTGCTAATAAGTAAACATGGATGCTGGCTTAGCATGTAAGGTGTGAAGGGAATTTGTATTTTTAAATAAGGGAAGTGATTGTTGGATTTCAAAGGGATGTTAGTCTGTTTACAGCTAGCCAAATAAGCAAGGCTAAGGAGTGTGTTTATTTTTCCCAAAGGTTACTGACAATATTGGCAACATGAAAGTTTTTATATTATGGGCAAGATACAGCTTCAAAGACATATGTAACAAGAGAATTTACATATTAAAAAGAGAGAAACATATATAAAGGAGAATGAAAGGCTTTGTGAAGAGAGGGCCATGTAAGATCTAACAGGAGTGTGTAAAACAGCCTTCAAGAAGCCTCCAGCTATTTGTGCTTATGTCAGCTATATAAAGCAACTGAAGTTGGGGAAACCATTTGGAATTCCACTGTAGGTAATGTGTTAACTTGCTGGTTTCATTTAAATCTGAAATCTATTTAGGGCTGTTGCCTTAAAGGGGGTGTGTAAGTTGGGAGTCAGGTTAATTAGGAATTTTAGGATTTGTTATTGTAGTAAGTAATTGTAGTCTTATATATATACTTGAGATCTTTTATTTTGTTTATAAACATTTTAATTTAATTTTTTAAATCGCTAAACGTCTTGGTGGACCCATTACTTATGAATTCAGCATACACATCTTGTAATAAATACAAATTGCAAAACCATTGATAGCGCGACCAAGTTTCCCTCATGGATTTGATCCGCCTGGCACATATCATCAGCCATATCATAACAAGTGAAAGTGAGAGGTAGGTTGGTACAATAAATAATGTGAAGGAACTTAAATCCTTAAGTGCATATAGATAAATTTAGTCATTTGGTAATACAGAACTTGAGTATTGCTGAAAAAGATACATTTTTGTCAAATCTTTTTGCCTTGCACTCATCAGCAAAGATAAAGTGGCAAGATTATAAATCATTTATGAATAATGGGCCTTGAAGGTGCAGAGATTGCTGTACGATCACTCTCTAAATTCGGCGATGGCATATTTCTCAGCCCCAAAATGTATTGTTTTAATAGTATTTGTTTATTTAAGGAGCTCAGGAAATGCCTCTTTGTCAGAGTTGCTGCAACTGACCCAAACTGACGTGACTTCCAATGTAGGCTTGGGATCCCACAATATTAGTGATTCTTGTGGTTACATTATGGCAATAGTTAGGGTTAGGTGGGACATGTCTGGACCAGCCAAGAATCTCAGCAAACTGGTGAATAAGATATTGCTCAGCTGTATATAGTTAAGTTGAATTCTATCCTATCACTATGATTTGTTTATTAATTGAGCTTTGACAGTGTTGAATGGAATGTCTGCATGCTAGATATCAGGAAAAATATCACCTAAATTACAGTAATTTTTTTTAAAAATCATTCATTGCAAATAGAGGTAAATGGTATGGTGACTCAAGTCAATATATCCATAGCACAATCTTTCCAGCACTCACAAACTGTCTGCAAAACTTCCCAAACTTATAACCTGTCAGCCAATATTTTCAAATGGAAGTCAATGGAATGAGAAAGTAATTTTCCAAGATCTTATTTCAAAGGGAAAAATCTAAACTTTGAAAGCAGAATTGTAATTCTACCACAGTCTGACTAAACCAATATGGCCCAGGCCTATATTTCTCTTTAATGATTTATCAACCATTAAAAGCTCGTCATTACATTTGTATTGCCAGCCATATAGAATTCCAGTTTACTCTAGCTGTTTGCTATATTCTCAAGCACTTAATCTTAGAGTGACCTTTATCAACACAGTTAGAAAGTGCTCATTCTAATTAAATGTCAGCCTCTATTGGGCTCGACAATAGGTAAGCTAGGAGGTTATTCCATGGTGCTGAGTAGGGTCGAGCGGAACATGAATAAAATAACAGTATGGATTCCTCTTGGAGAGAGATGTATTATTGTTTAATTATTTGACTAGCTCCATGTTCAGTGCCTTTTAGCAAAGCTTAATGGAGTGGATATTAGCCCAAAGGCAGGGAAGGAGGCTGTGGGTGCTGTATTGATGCAAGGAAACCCAGGAGAATGGGTTTGGTTTGTAGATTTCACGCCTACACCACAAGGGTGCAGCCAAGCTGTAGGTAGATCTAATTGGGTGGTGGTGAAGGGAAGGGGTAAATAGTAGTTTGTAGTGGGGGGGGTTTGCGGTTTGACCGAGGGGGTCAGGTTGATCTCCAACAGTGAGGTTCTTTGTATATGGGGGTTATCTATCTGGGGGGATCTGGGGGTAGGGCCCTGTTCGTCTTATGCTGCAAAGGCAATGCCTTTCTCCCTGAAGCTGAACTTGTGTCTCTTTAGCTGTCAGGCGGTTGGCGAGTGCGACGGGCAGGCCCGGTAGCGGTCTTGAAGTTGCCTGCCGCCTGTGGTCAGGCCCCCACCTTGATCTCACACTGGCTGAGCAATTAATGGCCAGCCAGCGTGAATTGCGCTCTGCAACGCTGTTAATTGCCGATGTGCACACTGTCAACTCCTGTACATGCGAGCTGATTGAAATTAATTGGTGAATTAAGGAAGTTCAATGTAAGCTTGAGGAACAATGCCTCATTCTTTGATTAGGCACTTTATAGCCGTGATGACATTGGGACGCTCGCCAGGCGTCTTTGCGCGTCGTGTTATGCTTGCGTGAGTCGGGCACGTGCTCCCCGCCCCGCTCAGCAAAAAATCCTGCCTCAGGTTTAATATGCGTCAATCGAAATATTTAAAATCGCCTCCTGGGAGCAGATTGGTTCTCGACTTTTTGCCCCACCTCTTTTAAAGCCAGATGTGGACAGGTTGGATGCAGGCTCAAGTCGGTTTTAAGATTTTAAAAATTTTATCCTCTGACCTGACAAAAACTGACCTGTTTTAGGGTGTTATGATGGACCCACAATATTTGAAGAAGTCTACTTTTTACTTGAATGTCACTAATAAATACGAAGATAGAATTATGTTCAGATATGCAACATTTGGAGAGACTTTCACAAAATACAATCCCTACATGATCCTTAAAGAAACAACTAAATGAATACCCTTTGCTCACTCTTAATAATGCAATGTTGTTATGATCCCAGCTGCTATTAATACTGAACATGTCAGATCCCAGAGTGAAACCTAGGTTGATCAATTTTATTTTTTTGGGAAACAATAGAGGAAAGTTACTGAACAAGTTCACAGGAGTCTGATGAACTTGTAATACAAACAATAAAATATTTATTAAAACAGGAAAAGTAAACTATATTACACCAGACAAAAAGGTTGGAAAGATCTCAATATAAATACAAGAAGATGATTTGAATTCCCACATTCCTTTACCCCAGCAATATCTTTACAGATACATAAACCAATGAAGAGTTATCACCGCTTGAAACAAAGTCTTCTCGCTTATGACTGGCACAGATATTAGTAAGTAGGACTTTTCAGGGTCAACAGGACTGAGTTTACTATTGTCATTCCTGGTGCCTAGGTCAATGCCGGGTGGTCCATCTGGTTTCATTCCTTTATTGAGACTTTGTAGCAATTTGATATGACTGAGTGTCTTGCTAGGCCATTTCAGAGACTTTCAAAGTCAAACACGTTGCTGTGTTTGTAGGCCAGACCAGGTAAGGACGGCAGATTTCCTTTCCTAAAGGGGCATTAGTGAACCAGATTATACAACAATCAACAACGGGAAATTTTATTATTCTATTTCTAGCTTTTTTACATTTAGAGCCGATCTCCCTGAGGCAGCTCTTAGCCTCAGGGAGATGTGCTCTTTCATGCGCATGCGCGAAAGAGCACACTCTCAATTTTGGGATTCCCCCCCCCACCCCCCCCCCCCCCCCCCCCGCCCGCACGTGGAGCGCACAGTGCTTCTGTGCAGACGTCACACTGGGTGGGCCTTAAATGGCCCGCCCATGTAAAATAGCACCGCGCCCTCAATCGGGGTCGCGATCAATTGGATTGGAAGCACGCCTGTACACGTCCGCCCTTCAACTTCACCCCTGGGAAAATCCTGCCCCATGGCCCTAGAGTGTTCCCCCAGTTTCTGCATTACAGGTCCAGCGACAATACCACTATGCTATGTCCTCCCCTTGTACTGAGAATCATTACCGATTTTTAAATAAGTTTTTGGTTTAAGAGGTTTTATTTATCCCTTTCAGAATCAGGAATCCATTTAACAAATTTGTTATAATTATGCTACAAAAGCTAACTAAGGGTCCAAAAGCATTATCTTATTTAGTTAAAATGTAAGTCCTATATCCCTCAAAATTCTGCTGTGAAGGCAGTAAATCATCCCGGCAGGAAGAACTAGGCTTGCCCTTTGGCTGGAAAGCTGGTGAGAGCCCCATGTGACCTCTTATGGGGGAGGCCCAGTGCATTAAGTGTCAATCAGGCACTTACCTGGGCATCAACGAGCCTTCCTTGGGATCAAGGACCCTAGTGGGGCAGGTGCTGCAGGAGAACTGCCCACCAAGAGCTGCCAGCCAATCAGAGGTCAGCAGCTCTTCATTGCTTAGCGGCACCACCAACAAGTTACTATGCTCACCTGAAGCCCAGGATCACCAAGGGACCCAGGCCAGCTTTGAGTGATGGCAGGGTGGGGTTATGGGGGAAGAGGGTGTAGGGGTGTCAGCAGCAAGAGTAGGGGTTGGCTTTCATCAGGGCCCCCCATTGTTGATGGAAGGTCCCTCAATCAGGCACCGAGTGCCTTTGAATGAGGGATCTCCATGAGACTCTGCAAGCAGCATGAACAGAGTTCGCTTTTGTAGCTTCCTGAATAGCAAGTCCCCTGCCTGTCGTTGGGTGAGTACCAACAATGATGGGATGAGGCCCCTAAGTGCATATTAATTGCCCACTTAAGGGATCAATTTACTGTGGGGCAGGAAGGCCATCCATGAGCCTTCCCACCCTGAACTTAATCAGGGCAGAGGCTGGAAGGCAGCAGGCTCCACACCCACCATCCTCCAGTCTGATTAAATGCCCCCCATCAGCAAACTCAACAAGCAGAGGGCATTAAATTCTGCCTGTGGCTTTTAATATACTGTAACACATTTTAATAGAAATAAGAATCATCTATTTCACACTGAAACAAAACCTTATTTAGAAACAGATGTGTAATGGGATTTATGTTATTGGTAAAAACATAACCAACATGTAGTGGCTTATTGTTATTAACAGTATTATGTGAACCATTTTGAAAAAGTACAAAACATAAAGGTGAAACTATCCTTCTGTTTAAAATTTTGACAGTGGTTGCCATTTTTCACACTGCATTTCTATGATTACTTTTGTAATGAGTCAATAGATCTCCAAAGCAACAGGAAATTATATAAAAACTGACTAAAGTCAATCAACTGGAACAGGCTGTCAGGTCCATAACATTATGATGGTTGGGATTCTAAATGTTTTTACTCAGAAATTTTAGTTCTCTGCAGCTGTGGAAAAAAAATCAGTCCGAGTACATTGTCACTGATGGGATGAGCCTTTCATCTCCATGATCAAAGAGATAAAATTATTTTGGAAGGCTGTAAATCATAGGCTCTATTCCAATTATTGGCTTTACTATTACTCCTGGGGGTGGTCTCCAGACATTGCTTCGAGGTCACACCACATTACAGCAAGCCCCTCTGTATTAATAAATTATTCTAAGAGTCTTCTCAAAATGTATTTTTTCTCACATTTTCACCAAGGATAATCAGATTCTGTATAATTTATATGAACATTGAATACAAAATATGAAATATGATGTGACAAATGCAAAAGAAAAAATAAATCATCGATTTACTTCCAGCACTGCTTTTAAACTCCCTGAAAGGAATTTAGTGAGTACCCAATACATTTAGCATGTTATAAAGTCGGCTCGGTTACTTTTACCAGTCATTGTAATGAAAAGTGGAGCTATTCCAGAATGTAAGAAATTGTAGCCACAGTGAGTATTTTCAGGGCCTTTTTATTATTTTATAACACCCGAAAGCGACTTGTCTTCGGAAGTGTTCATTTACAAATAGTGAAGGAGAATGAATATTTTTGCTATCCACTGTCAATATTGTAGATTGTATTTACACCTTACAGCACCTAGTAGCACAAAATAATAACATTTTAATATTTGTAAGCAACAGCTTCTGATATGCAGGTCAGAAGCTTAAAATACATTAGTCCTTTTAAAGTTTCACAATACGAATCAACTACTTTGACATTACTCAAAATCATCACTTACAAACTCACCCCCACTGAGTATAAAGTTAAAGTAAGATGAAATCCTGATTAAGACTAAAAAGTCACTCATATCTCTTCACATTTTATATATTCAGTTTCCGTGTTATAACTATTTTCATATACAACCTTATAAGGAATACAATAGACATTTTTAAGCATTTGTGCAATATTATGTGATTAGCTTAAAATAAAATGCATAAACCTAACTGTGACCTTAAGAGGGTCAATAATATCCTGATCAATATATGATATTCTGCAAAGCACAATAGAGTAGGAAAACTAGGATTTTTCATACATTACTATATTTCATCACTTAATAAAATATCAGCTCTAGTTAATAAGAACATCTGCTCAAACTTTTGTTCATCTATTCTTAACATGTTTTCAAAAGCATATAATATCATAATAGACTCTAAAGAAATTGTTATGAACTATTTGTTATGCTGCATGACAGAAGACAGAATGAGGCAGGGAGAACATGGCACCAATTATGTAAGCGTGTGGAGATAGGAAAGAGTAAACCAATCAGAAAATTGGAAGGGTGATTTTACAGTTTTCCATATACACCTAGTCTGATGTGTTTGTGACAGAAGGAGCAGTCATTTCTTCAAGGGACTAGATCAGGCTTGTCCAAACTTTATGCTCAGGGGAGGGAGGTGGGGGGGGTGGTGGTGTTGTGGTGCGGGGGGGGCATATTTTCTCACTCAAGGGGCCAATGAGCCACAATTCCAGAAAGATAATGTTTGGCACAACAATAAACTGAATTTCAAAAAAAAAAAATCAGGTTTTAAGAAAAAAAACAATTGCTGAGCAAAAGTACAATAATGTCACAGCAATAAATTGTTAATTTTAAAAAAAGAGTAATTAATAAAAATGACCAGCGAGTGAGACGGTCAGAGTGTGCGTGCCCAGCTCACTCCCAGCCTCAGGGTGCTCACTCACTCACCCTCACCCACTTTGAGTGGGTGCATGTGTATGTGTTGGTGTGGTGGTGAGTGAGTGAGAAACCTGAGACTGGTCGCAAGGCAGACTCACACTCCTTGCCCCTCACCCCATACACACTCAGTCACATTCTCTCACTATCCCCCCACACTCGCTCGCTCTCTCAGACACATTCTCTCACTTACCACCCCCCCTCCACCAAAACTCACTCACTCTCTCAGTCAAGTTCTGTCACTACCCACCCCACACCCCAACACTTGCTCACTCTCTCAGTCACATTCTCTCACCACCCCCCACACTCAGTCACACTCTCACCCACTCAGTCACACTCTCACTTGCTCGGTCACACTCTCACTTGCTCGGTCACACTCTCACTTGCTCGGTCACACTCTCACTTGCTCGGTCACACTCGGTCACTCAGTCACATTCTCACTCATTCAGTCACACTCTCACTCGCTCGGTCACACTCTCAGTCACTCACTCACACTCTCGCGCTGTCATGCTCGCTCACTCAGTCACGCTCACTCCCACACACACACGGACACACTCTTTCACACCCACACACTCACCACGGTACCGAGTTCTCCAATGGCCCTACACAACTTCGCCCTCCCCCTGCCGGCTCAGCACGGCATCGGTCCCCGAGCCTGACACAACTTCACCCCCCTCAGGCGCGACGTGACTTCGCCCTCCTGGACTGCCAAAACTCCATCCTCCATGGGCCCGACACACCTGACGGGGAGGGTTTGAGCCGCGATAGCCCTGCCCTTCCCTCAGCATGCTCACCAACACCTCCAATCATGGGCTGTTTCTCTCCCTCATTTGCTGTTGATAGGCAGAGAAACAGTCTGATTGGAGGAGCAGCTCCATGCAGAATCTTCCATTGAACCTCACCTGTTTGACCGGAATTTTTGAAAATTGGCCCTGGGAGCCGCGTGGGCTGCATCTGGCCTGTGGGTTGTATATTGGACAAGCCTGGACTATATAATAGAGGTAGGGGAAGAGAGGGGAATTTTACCAGTGATGGGTTGCACATATTCAAACTGGGGACAACTCATGTACTGATGTAAGTCAACTTTGATGATTAAAGCAATTAAGACTTTATTTCAACAAAGTATTGCTAACATGATTTTTGAGTAGCTTGTATAAGGTCAAGTTAAAGTAGATTCACAATTCAGATGTCTATTGTCAGTGCAAAGTCTTCATAACAATACTAAATTTGCAGGTTACACTGAGGACAAAGAACCAGAAAGTTTCTGAAGCAAGTGAGTGAGATTTCTTACACTAACGAGTTTCACTTTGCTTCATACTCATGATGACATTAATTTAGAACTAGTAAGGGATGTTTACCCCAACTTATCAAGGTTTAGCCAATATAGCACCCCCTGAAACTGTGACCTCTATCACCTAGAAGGACAAGGACATCAGGCGCATGGGAACACCACTACCTCCAAGTCACATACTATTCTGACTTGGAAATATATTGCCCTTCCTTTAACATTACTGGGCCAGTTTCCTGGAACCCCCTACCTAAAAGCTTTATTGAGAATACCTTGGCCACATACTGAAGTATTTTGCATGAAATTAGGTGATTTAGTTGAATTTCTGCAATGCTGAATGCATGACACTTTTCAAAGCTTTCCCAATTTGAGCAATATTTTTCTTTATTCTTTCAGAGATGTGGATGTCACATGTAAGGCCAGCATTTGTTGCCCAAGAACTGAGTGGCTTGCTCGACCATCTCAGCAAGTAGCTAAGAGTTAACCACATTGCCGTTGTTCTGGAGTCACAGGCCAGACCAGGTAAGGATGGCAGATATAGTTTCACGGTCACCATTACTAACACTAGTTTTATATTTCACATTTATTCATTGAATTTAAACTCCACCAGCTGTCATGATTAGATCTGAACCCATGTCCCAAAGCATTAGACTGGGCCTTGGTTTACTAGTCTGTGACATTACCACTATGCCATCATCTCCCCCATGCTTAAATATGGGTATGAATTAGTACGATCCATATTATTACTTTCAATCAAGAAATACGTTCAAAGTTGTGTTGTTTACTGAGATCTTTTAAATTAACCTAGTCTTGTACTTTCAAATGGTTCAAGAAACAGTTTCTGGCAACATTGTTTCCGGTTTGCCTTTGCACATTTTAATTTATTGTGGACTTTTCTATTGGAAACAATAATAACAATAACTGATGCATAGAGTAAGGAAAAGAAAACTCGGAGGTCTGAGATGAGAGAGGTCTGCATTGTTTTAGTGACAGTCAGAGTATAAATCCACAGAATGCAAAGTACATAAAGGGTAACCAAAGTGACCACTGCTTTGGCTGCTCTGGTCTCAACTGTGGATCCCTGTTTTTTGCTTGAGCTCCGAATCCCTTTTACTTGCTGCCTGTGTCTATACAGAACTAGCAAAATATAAACACTTGCTAGTACCATAAGGACAATGGGTATAACATCTCTGGAGGTCTGCAGTGCGCCATTAGCCAGCTTTACTGTGTGCGATGGAAATTTCACAAAGCAGTACTCAAGATTCACAGCATGTTTAATACCAGTTGAGTTATTTTCTGAGGAAATGGAAAATAATATGGCTGGAGTACTTAAGGACATGTTCAGCAGCCATAGAAAGACAAGAACAGCACCAAGGTAGTTTGCTGCTTGTCTTTTGACAGTGGACCAAGTTGAAGTAACTGGTGCCAAAGTAATACATTGAAAACTGCTAAGTAGAAATGTCAGCCAGATAGACAGAGATCTGGTGGTTCTGTAAATGAAAATTACAATTTTGCAACCATGGTCATCAAACAGTTGCTTTAGTCCAAATGCTGCTGTGGTTTCTGGGATGCACCTTGCCAAAACTACTCTTAAATTCACACTGGCTAGGTTAGACACTATTGTATCTGCTGGGAGGAGTTTGAAGTCATAGTAGGCAATGTGGATAAATGATGTGATGATAGTTAGATTACCTGGGATTCCAATCACTGTTAACAGGAGGTAGAGTGTACCTTTCACAATACTCCTTCCTTCCATAATATCCTTGTCTTTAAACAATTTGTACTTATTTAAAATGTTGTTCTGGTGCCTGCGTTAAACAAGAGATCCATATTATTGTGACAGAAATAATTTTTTAAATACAATAATTTCACAAGTAATCACATTAACAACAATTAGTTATCTAATGCATTTGACAATTGAATACAATTTACAAGTATGCCTGAAACTTAATTGAAGTACTATTTTAAGGAGAAGTCTTTGTTTTATAAGCAGTGACCAGATGGTTACCTAATCCGTGTACAGTCCCTGTTTAACAAAATTAAAACCTTTTTAATTTTAAAAATTAATTATTTTTTCTTGGCATTAAAAGCTATTTCAAACAAGATGAACATTTTCATATATTTCATTATATTTAAAGGTCACAATTCTCGGATAGCATATGTATGTTTGTTCATAGGTCACATGTACACATAACTCTATTTTTTCTCCTTTTACTGTATTTCAATTTGTGTTTAACTCTTGATTAGATTTGGAACAGGTTTTGTGAACCATTTCATATATTGAATCATCCAAATTTCCAATTCTGGGTAGTTTAGGAGACCAGGAAATATTTTGCCATGATATAATGGTGTTCATAGATGAGGCTGAAATTATTTAAGTCCCAACAACAACGCTGTCAATGGCATCAAAACCCTTGAAATAATTGAAGGAAAAGATAGTTATATAAATTTTTACACAGCTAAAGCTATTACTGCATCAAAATGCTTGTTGCAAGGAGATTCCACTGGGTGTCTCCGATGACACTGGTGTTGAGACATTTGCCATTACAGACAATGCTCTAAACTAACTGGTGTATTTGATGATGCTGCAGTAGACTGTAGTCACGATGGTAATTTTTCCAATGATGCTGTTTCTTGGTGATCCAGGAATTGAATCAACCTGAAAAATCTATTAACCAGGTGAAAGTGTTTCCTTACAGAAAAATGGAAAAGATAAATGAACTATTTGTGGAAGGCGCCTCAGTAAAGAATCATAACGAATTCTAAGGCCAGGATTTTCCGTGCCCACCGCCATCAGATGTGTTCGGTGGTGTGAGCAGACAATATGGCGCAATCGGTTTCCTCACCGTGTGAAAGCAGTTCGCAATCATCCACTCAGCGCACCAATGGCAGGCCACGTTCCCCATCCTCGGACGTTGGGAAGCTCATTTAATACAACAACATATCATTATTAGGCCTGCCTGCCGGAATCGTTCCCCACCCCCTACCCTGCCACTGGATCGTCTGTTCCTCAACATCACATAAGTGACGTGCACCTGGCGGGTTGCACTTCGCTCTGGACTTCAAGGTTTGTTTGCCTACCTTGCTTCGGGCAGCACTTGCAGTCATGAGCACCAGGCTTCACAGACAGCACCACATCACTTTTAGGGGGGCTTACGGCAGGTCTCTGCCAACCAGATCAGCCATACGTGGATGGCTTTTCAATGGCTGCAGGGTTAGGGCTTGCTTGACGATGGGGGAGAAGCGGCCTCAGGCAAGGGAAAAGTCTGCAGGATGAGGCTGTACTGGGGAAGGAGGGTATCCCAGGGTGTGTGTATGGCGGGGGGGAGGGGGCACATGTTGATCTGTGCAAGTGGCCTCAAGATGGTGAGGGCTGAGAAGGCAGACTCCAGAGGAGATGAGGCCACATGGATATGTGTGTGAGAATGGGTGATTTCCCTTGAGCTGGCAGTGAGTGAGATGTCAGTGAATGTGTGATGGGCTTGAGTGTGTGAATTTAGAATGCTGAGATGGTTGACATACCCTGCCTGCACGGATGAGATAATTCATCCTCAATCTGCATTGGATGGCGAATCTCTTCTGTGAAGCATTGGCACTGATCGCCACTGCCATCGCCTACCAAGCTGTAGTGATAATGTTGCTTCCCCTCCTCCAGCCAGAGCGGGGGTAGAGGACATCACAGCAGGCCTCCATGGCATCCAAAGGGTGATTGAGGGCTGAAATCTTCTTGCCTCTCGGGGCCATGTCTTCTTTGCTACAGTCCTGGGTTGGAAGCACTGAGAACGGCTGTACTTTAAATGTGAAGCCTGGCGTGATGAAGCGGTGAGGTGTCAGCGTGGCAGGCAAATCGGAGCCCGCCCACCAAGGAAACGGCATGTTTCCTAGGAATACTAATTAATGTGGTGGGTTTGGGATGTTCCAGCATGAAATCCGCCATCGCAACCAATGGGTAAAATGCTGTCTTACCCACCCACTACCACACTTAATGCAAATCTGGGACAATTTCGCTCTAACTGTTTGCTAAGGCAAGGACCAACTTGATGTGCAAAACTTGATGCCAGTCAGTTGCTCCACAGTGATATTTATGTCAATAGAAAACAACATATTTCTGCTCACATATGTGTAAATCAGTATGTAACTATGAGAATTGGCAAGAAAGATGGAAGAAACAATATAATAGTACACTCTTTGAAAATTTTCTTTCTGAATATCTGTGAGTGATCCATAAAACTCAATTTGAAATGTCCTATTGTTAATTAAGATGCATACATTATACTTTGATATGAGATAATTCAGATAAGAACTTTTGTGAAACAATTGAAGGAGAAAACATTTATATAAACTGTCACACGGCTAAACATTTTACTGCATTAGAGGCTGCTTTGCACTATTGTGCATAAATGTATCTGTATGATTATACAAATGCTTGAATGGTGTTTCAAGATTGTTAATTGTAACACAGCTGTGGTTTTAAGATTCCAAAA
Organism: Carcharodon carcharias; assembly: GCF_017639515.1. NCBI lineage: Eukaryota > Metazoa > Chordata > Chondrichthyes > Lamniformes > Lamnidae > Carcharodon > Carcharodon carcharias. Next base: position 25,501,303 of record NC_054475.1, read on the forward strand.
GCTAACTTACTATTGGGTATCTTGAACGAATAACCAGAGAGCACATGATTAATTCAGGAGAAATTTTCAGATTTTATCTTAGGAACTTGATATTGGTCAAGAAAATAGCTTATTCAAAACTAAACATTTACATTGAAGAAAGCCTGAGGGCTTGATATGTCATTCAATTGATGTTATTTTCACAATTACATGGGGGCAATCTACCACACTATGGGAAAGCCAACAGCAGGATTAAATTTTACTGAATTGTCAATTGATTGTAAGGATTTTTATGAAAATGCATGACCCTACCAGTCTTTTGGAATTTTGTATCAGGTCCATTCTAATATGGGAAAGAAAAAAAACTTTGTTTGACAGTCTGGTAGGAAGGCAGTGTAAGAACTAACAACACTTTGAAAATGGGCTTATAAGCCCAAGAGTAATATTTGTAAATTTAGCAGGAGAAAGCATATATCTTGCAGATTCTAGCCAAACTACATCAAAGTTCAAAATAAGAGCAATCTGAAATAAAAACAGAAAGTGCTGGAGATACTCAGCAGATCTGGCAACATCAATGGAGACAGAAACAGAGTTAATATTTTTAGTTAAACATGACTCCTCTTCAGAACTGCCACCTAAGATAATCATACAAGAACTGTCAACTCTTCCATTGTCATTTAATTACCTCCAAGAACACGTACGTTTTGTTCAGGGCTCAGATTTTATGAATTCAACCTACTAGTTTTTTGTCATTACCAAATTGTATTTTCTGCATTGTCAATTTAGGAGGGTCTGAAACATAAACAGAAAAAAGTAATAAACTTTCTAATGACAACTTTTTATCAGTTTAAGTTAGCAAAGATGCACTTAAGATAATTTATAGTACAATGATGATATCTGTCATGGCACCACTTACAAGGTTTCAGCTAATTAGCTGTTAACAGACCAGATGTCCAATAGCAAGTTTGGTGCATTAGTTGGTGCATATCTGAGTGAAGCCAAAGCTTACATAAAATTAGATAGAGTATTCAACATTCCAGCTCTATTCAATCCCTGCCCTTCAATGACTGTCTGTATGCTTTCCCAATCTACAGCTCCTTCATAACACTTTATGTCTTAATGCTAGTTAATATCCCATAGAATCATATAATTACATAACACCATTGGCCCATCGTATCTGAGCAATCCAATTAGTCCTACTCTACTTTTTCCAAATAGTCCTGCATTTTTCTTTTCCTTTACAAGAATATATTCAATTCCCTTTTTAAACTTAAAATTGAATTTGTTTCCACCACCTTTTCAGGCAGTACATTCCATAAGTCACTGCATAGAAAGTAATCTCATCTCTTATCTGGTTCTTATGCTAATTATCTTAAACCAATGTCCCTCCTGCCAGCAGAAACCATTTCTCCTTACTCACTGTATCAAAACCCTTCAAAACTTTGAACACCTCCATTAAATCTCTCCTTAACTTTCTCTGCTCCAAGCAATACAAATACACCTTCTCTAGTCTTGCCGCACAACTACAGTCCCTCATTCCTGTTATCCATGCTATCCTGGTGCCACTCCAGTTCTCCTTCCGAGTCTCATTTGGCATGAACTACAAATCTCATCTTTCTTTATGGTTATTATCAAGATCTATTCTGTCTGTGGGCAGTTTTATGCATAACCATAGTCCTAATTTCTGAGGTGCTGTATATCACCCTGCCTCATAACATCTCATCCTCTTGTGTCATTTGTTTTATTTCTTATTTTATATTCACAACTTTGTTTTTAACTTATATTACCTCATAATTAAATATGATTTCTCCTTTTACTTCATAATTTTCATTTACTAATATTTTAAATATAACTGCAGCCACACTAAAATGAAATTCTAATCCCTTTGTTTTAAGAGTCGCACACTATCTTCACTACATCTTTTTTGTTAATTAACAGACCTTCATTAAAATGCATCATTACATGTACATATAGCTGAAATCCAAGTGAAAAGATAATGCTTACCATTATTTGTTGGAGTGTGATTGAAGGGCTCTTGAATGGTATATATAGTCCATAAGAATACATTGGAGGATAAGGGCTCAAGAAAGATAGTTGCATTTAAAATCAGAAATATACTATAGGGATTAGACCCTAGCATTGGCCAGTTATTCCACACACATAAAAACAAGACTATTATTAACTGAAGAGAATGTCTTAATTAATCAGAGCAATTCTCTTTTTCAATTAATCTTCCAAAAGTTTCAAAATAGTCCAATGCCGGTCCACAAATCGGTCTTCTATCTTTCTCATGGATATTTTCCATCAGGGAAGATAGTGAACGAGAAACGTATGCTTCCTTACAGACCAGGAAAATATCAACACCACAAAATTATCACACAAATCTGTTATATTAACTTATGTATGAATCATCCTGAAGGGGCAAGAAAGTACAAATAACAGTAAGCTAACCACTACCTTTTTCAGGACTCTAATATTAAAAAAAAGCCATACTAACCTTTTTGTGAAGTTGCTAACACGTCAATAAAATGAAAACACTTGTTACTATTTGATCTTGTGTTTCCTATAATAAAACAACAACAAGGCAATGCTATCCCAAAAGAATATTTTGCCTTCAAAGTGTTATTCAGATTGCTGCTTAGAACATGGAAACCATTACACTAGAAATGTTTGATAGCATAAACAGCTGCATACTAATTTTTACTGTTTTTAATTACAGATTCTGCCAACAATCAAAACAAATAAAAAACAAAAGAAATTGAAATAATTATCCCATGAAAGATGATCAAGGAGTCCAAATGTGGAAAACTAAGGTTTGTTTGCAAAAAAAGGGTGCACTGTAAAACCTGAACTACATGCCCATTGTATTGAAGTTGAGAGACAGCTTTCAAACCAAGTTACATTTTCATTCATTGAGACATTTGAAATTTGTGAATATTATACACTCCATGATACAGAGTGAAAGCAATAGGATTTTTTAAAAAGCTCATATGAATATTGCAAGAAAAGTTAAAATGTTTCCCTATACTCTTTAAACATGGGTTTTACACTTTATTTTTATATATATCTTGGTAACATCTCTCATGTATTTTGATAATATTGAATACAACTCTCCATAGAATGATCATAGAATTATGTTCTAGGTTGACACAATGTTATATTACTAGATAAATTGAATATTCCAATTTTTGTTCTGCAGAATAATGGGTTAGAACATTATCTTATCACTTTAAGGTTCTGGATTGGAGTCAACAAAGATGGGATGACAAGTCTACTTTTTATAATAGTTAAAGCTGTCCTAAGATTTACCATATCTCATAGAAAGATCATAAGGATGGCTGGTATGAGAAAATGAAAAATGGTTCACTGGTTTTGCTAGCTATTACACCATAGGACCAGTTAAAGCTACATTGTTGAAGATCAAATCCTTTGTTATATTTTGCTTCTTAAAATTCATTCATGGGATGTGGGAGATGCTGGCTAGAACAACATTTATTACCCATCCCTAATTGCCCTTGAAAAGGTAGTAGTGAGCGCCTTCTCAAACTGCTGCTGGCAACGTGGTGTAGGTACACCCACAGTGCTGTTAGGAGACAGTTTCTGGATTTGGGTTCAGCAACACTGAAGGAATGGCAATATAGTTCCAAATCAGAATGGTGTATGGCTTGGAGGGGAACTTGGAGGTGGTGGTGTTCTCATGCATCTGCTGCCCTTGTCCTTCTTCATGGTAGAGGCTGCAGGTTTGGAAGGTGCTGCCCAAGATGTTTGGGATGCTTGATTAAGATTGCTTGATGCTGTTTATTGTAAAATTGTTTAATTCCCCAGCATTGATATTCTTCATTGTGTCAAGTACAAGCTTGTACCTCCTCTGCCTCCCCCTCCCAGAAAAAGGAGAATTATCTGTACAGTTAAAACATCGACACTTCTGTTCTTAATTGAAAAACAATCAAAGTTGAGCAATATACCAGTTAGTGAGACAAACGTTCTGGAATAATTCCCACTGTGCACTGAGAAAAAAAAAGCTGAATCCAATTCATCTTGAACAAACCTCAATGCATCAAACTTCAATCAATATGCATTTTATTGAAAATTGCTCAAGTTAAACTTGTGATTGAAGATAAAGCAAACAAAGATGAACAATATCAGATCTATCTGAACATGCTCAGGGATAAAGTGAACAGAGAATTAATTAACATTTGCATCAATGATTGAAACACTGGAAAAAATGTGATAAAGGATTTACAATCAACAGTGTACAAGCTGTGAAGCTGGATATTAAGATAATCAATCAAAGATCATTAGCTCTGTTCATAGAATCTTAAAATAGTACAGCACTGAAGGAGGCCATTATGCCCATCGAGTCTGGACCAGTTCTTCTGACGAGCAATCCACTTTGTCCCACTCACCACTCTTTCCCCATATCCCTGCCATTATTCCTCCTCTAGTATTTATCCAATTCCATTGTGAATGTTACTATTCAATCTATGTCAACCACCCTATTAGACAGTGTATTCAAAATCGTGATCCCTCCATGTGCAAGAGGGTTTTTCTGCATGTCATCACTGTTCTTTTGCCAATCACCTTAAACTAATGTTCTTTGGTTACTTATCCGACAGCCATTAGAAAGTAACTCTTCATTTACTTTATCAAAATGCCTCTTGAGTTTAAGCACCTCTGTCAAACCTTCATCTTCTTTGCTCTGAGAAGAGCAAGACAAGAAAAAAGCAGTTTCAAAATATATCATAACTGGATTTGAAATAACTGGGCCAGAATTTCATGGAGGAGGATGGAAGATCGAGTCGAAAAATTTCCCGTTCCAGCAGACCTGTCTCATTTAAAAAAGGACCCCGTCCACCATATTTCTGCCCTGGAGAGGTGGGGGAGGGGGACGGGCGGGGTGGTGGTGGGCTGTAGTCAGGCCTACCACCCCCGCAAGCAAGCCTGAGGTGGCAACAGATGTTTGCAGACAAGGCCGCAAGGCTCGAACACTGGCTTCTATTTACTGAGACATCAGCCCAGTTTTAATGATAAATGTCAGGCCAACAAACCCTCACCCCTCTCCCTCCCACCAACCCCACATGCCCCCTCCATTCCCTCTCATATTCCCCATGACCCCTCATTGACCACATGCACCCTCCAGGCCCCCTCATATCCATTCCGTCTTTATATTCCCTATGCCACTTGCATGCCCCCTCAAATTCTCCATGCTACCTACATGCTCCCTCATATTCCCCATGCCACCTCCATTCCCCCTCATTCCTCATGCTACCTCATATCCTAAAGTGAGCCATGCCCCATCATGCCTCCATGAACCGTTCATGGCCCCCATGCCCCTTCCATACAATCCATGTATCCTCCATAGTTGCTCACCCAGAATCCACTATGAGCAGACCTCGGGAATTATGTCTTTGTAAATGAGGTGAGAAAACCAACTTCTAAAAACCTAATAGATCTCTCATTCAAACACACATCATACTGAAAAAACCCATGATCATAAAACCCATTCAAAAATTTTTAATCCCCATGAGTGGTAAATCTGCTGTAAAAAATAAACATCTATTTCACTTATCGCATAAAAGACAGCTAATCCTTTAATGACCTCTTCAAACTGTCAACTAAAATGTGAACACAGGCCCCATGCTAAGAGAAGTGGATTTTTTGGCTTTTGAAACCCAGTCAACCATTCATTTTGGGCCCAATTGTAATAACAACCTTTGCAAATGAAAACAATGGAGTTCATTAAAACTGAAAAAAATGCAGACTGCTAATGGTTTTTTCTAAGCTACACCAGTAGGCCTGTTAATCAATGCACTCCAGCAGCATGCATCTGGTTTTTTTTTACTCTAGGCAAAAGCTACAGAATTTTTTCAATTTTAACAAACTGAAGATTTAAATCACTTCTGATCTTAACATTTAAGCAGACCTTAAATCCACCCTTAACAAGTGTTTCTCCCCTCCTTCATAAAATCGTGGTTCCCACAAGGTGGATTAAGGCCACTGAAGAAACGGATATTTGTACTCAGCAGTCAAATGACCCTAAGTTCAGATTTCCTGCCTGTGCAATTCGCATCATGCCCCCTTTCCCTTGCCAGGAAAAATAGGATCTGTCAAAAATGGAGATGGGACTTCCATTTCTAGGTCCCGCCCGCCATTTTTAAATGTCTTCTGAATCATTCCAATTTGACAAAAGTCCAGGCCAGTCATCTCTTGGTTGATAATCCAACATCATTAGAATAATGCTACAGTACCCAGGTTTACGCTATTCATAGACTAAACATTTGTGCATGCATCTACAATACAAAAGATTCAGGTACAATAATGAGTAACTCAGGCAGATCAAATTTCAGTCAGATACTTAAAGTAGATGAAACAATAATTTGGTCCTTAAAATAATTATCTTATAATGTTGAAAATATAACCTTAAGTATATCTGTTTATTCATCTGCTGCAACTGATATAAAATGCTATTACATTAATATAAAATAATGTAACTTCATGTTTGATTTGTGTTGTGCGTAGAATATAAAGTGTGATGTTCTTTGTTTGCCCTTTTTCTTACCTATACAATCACAGTTAGATAATCGCCAGAAAAGGCTTCTCTTCCTATCTCTGCACTGTAAACTGCAGTCATCCAGTAAACTGGCAGACAGTCAAGATCTACCCACAGTGACTCAGTCGCTCATTATTGATATGAATTTTCAGGGTCATGGTAAAGATTCATCACAAATACGTCAATACCTCAACTTACAACATTTTGGATTACATAACATTTCAGATGAATGAAGGTGCCCTTCTAATAGCCACTGACTCACTACCTAGTCTGGAGTTAAATATTACAATTATCACTTTGCAAGTAACTAACATCAGTTGTGCTAGAGAATGGTCTCATCTCTATTATTCAATTTTACCCCCTCCCCTTCTAATGCTGGCTGATTACAAAATATTCCACCAAGTTGAAAAATGACAAAATTATCTGCAATTACAAACAGCTTGTTGCTTACGAGTCAGCTCTGAAACTTGAACTCCTTAAACATCTGTGGTTTGACTCTAATAATCGCATGGAAGGAATATATTTTGTTTCATCTCTTTACAGTTGGCACTGTATGGATATAGGTTCTTCTCCTCTGTGAGTTATTCAATTTCCAGCATATCAAAATGCAGCTCATGAAGCTATCCTGATATGCTGGCAGATGCTGTGTCTGGCTTGGAATGGGGCCCTGTACATTACTCGTACAATTAAAACTCATGAGAGCTCAGTTCATAAAGAAGTGCATTAAAATATTGTACGTGAACCTTGACTAGGAGGTCTTATGGTACAGTGGGTAGTGTCCCTGCCTCGAGCCAGAAGCTCTGGGTTCAAGTCCCACCCTAGGACTTTATAGACACACCTTTGTTGGTCATTTACAGGTATAGTCCTGTAAATCCTTCCAACATATACCAATTGCAGGTGGTAAAAATAGGAGAGATTCCTGGTCAGCCATATGATAAAGGATATTGGAGTCTTGGCCATCACTATCCATAGCTCCAGACTACAACTTGCATGTAAATGTGCATGTTGCCACAGCAATTTGGATTCACTGGGAGATGACCTTTCTCTGTAGATCCCCAAAAACAGTCAATTATGATTATTGGGATTAAAGAAATAGAACTTCAGAATTGTGTATTCTGTTTAAAATGGAATGAATAATGTCAACGCTTATAAATATTTTAAAAGGAAAATTGTTTTTAATAAGTTTGAGAAGTTCGGGTATACAATACTGAGGAAAGTTTGACTAGTCCTACTAGCAGGCATGAAGTTTGTGATGCACCATTACCCCACACCAAAGCTCTATGCTGCCTATTCATCAGCATGACTGTAGTGTGCAACCCAGTGCAAAACATCTTGCTGACTGGCTGCATGTTCAGCAGGAGGTTCAGTTGTGTACATGGCTGGCACAATGCACAGCTAGCTTACACTTCCTAAAGGCAACCTGCCCCTCTTAAAGGGGAGGTGCAGTCAGGCTACAGCAGTTGGTGAAACAACCTCAGAAAGTCTTTGGTGGAAGCAAGAAGAGTGGTTATGGGGCAGCATGTCAAAGAGAGGAATCCCAGATTTTCTGAAGGAGGCCTTAGCCTCAGAGATCAGAGGATGAGAGAGAGATCATGTTTTCATAGGGGGCCAGGAAGCCCTCAGACATACCCTATGAAGGGAATGTGAGCAGATGGCCAGGGAGGTGATGGCCTGGAGTCAAGGACCTGGCTTCAGTACCACAATAAGTTCAATGCCCTCACATGTGTGGTCAAAGTCAATGAATTCATCTTTAAATCACATCTCCCATCCACCACAGCACCAACCCTTCACTCTGCTGAGTGCACCACAATCCCATCATTCGCCCATCAACAATCATGCCTAACATTCCGGTGTTATATCTCACCCTCACAAGCTTTCCAATGCTGTAAACCTCATACCCACCTCATACTGCTTCTATATACCTTCAGCTATTCAGCTGTGGCAGGCACATCACACACACATTCCAACACACTCATTGTCACTCTTCCCTGTCTTTTGCAGAACCAGGTTCCACACAACCAGAGGGAGCAGCAGCGAAGTGGCAGGGGACAAGCATTCCTGAACCCCTTGGAAGAGTTGGTGCTCTGCAACATGTTCTGGCTGTGACTGAAGTCTTTGATCTGGCATCACCAAGAGCATTCAAGGTGATGGTATGCTCCTGCCTTTTGTACCTTCCCAAATTCCACTTTACCCGCATCCTGTTATCTGGCTGGAAGTGCAAACTGCAGATTGTGTGATCATAAAACTTTTGCCCTACACCACAACCCCCTTTATCTCACCCCAACACTTCCCTTCTGCATTTTTGCTTTCAGATACCCAAGATTTGTGCCTGGCCAGCCAGTTCAACCTCAGCAAGAAAGGCACAGACAACAACAGACCTCTGAGGAAGAAGCACTGTCACATGATCTGACCCCCACAACTGCCAGCTCAGCTTTGCACATATCTTAGACAGTAGTATAGAGTTTGGATCAGCACACAGTTCCTCACCAGACACAAATAGGCTGCAACCAGGCCAGAGATGAGGATAGTTCATGTGCCAGCTCCTTGGAGAGTGAGATCTCAGACGAGTTCACTTGAAGACTTCGATGGTACTGCATACCAGAGGGTGCTGAGCATGTAAACGAAGGGTTTTGGTGCATTGACAGGCCTTCGACATTGACCATGATAACAGATGAGGAGCCGGGATGGTTCTGGCTCCAAATTGACACAGAGCTTTGCACAAAGTTTGAAGTCCATCCTTTCCAGCAAGGAATTGATGGTTAATTCCATGACAACAACTTGTGGATCGACCTGTAATGTAGCAGCTAGTGGTGATGTCTCAGCTTCCATTGCAGCACAGACAGAAGCCACCCAATGTCTGAGTGCGGCACTGAAGCTCAGGCTGAAGTCATGAGATCAATGTTTGTCACCATGCAAACTCAGTCCATTGCCATCATGGATGTGGATACCAGTTCTCAAAGGGGCTTGAAGAATCCCACAGCAGTCCAGTAGTCTGCCTTCCAGCAGATTACTAGGATTGCTGAAGCACCAACTCAGGAGAGTGGCACTGGCTCTGTGTTGCACACACCTGCTGTGCATATTCTCAGGATGACAGATATCATGCAAACACCACTACCACCCACCAGTACCCTTGCTGTTACCTTTCAGCCATCCAGCTATTACTGCTGCTGCACCTGCAGAGGAGCTGCAGTCCACATGTAACCAGTGTCACTTGCTTCAGAATTCCCAGCCTCTAACCTGTGCCTGTAACCACAGTATATATGGACAGAATCTTATGCCTTGCGGGCGAGCGCATGCATGATGTGATTGGGCATGAAATCGCACGAGATGATGTCGGGAGAGAGTCCCGACATCATCCCACATGTGAGCATTCTTCAGGACAGTGGGCATGCATGGGTGTTGGAGTTGCCCCCATCATCAATTAAAAAGCCTCTTAAGGCAATTAAAAAGGCAATTGTTCATAATTTTAAGTTGCCCGTGCGATTTCGTACTCATCGCACAAGAGAAACAGGCAGGTGGGCAGCCCATCTTTTGCATAACCTAATCCAAGGCTGGATGAAAAGGGTCGGCTGCATTGCCGTTGTAAGGAGTGAGTTTAGGAGATAGTTTGCTGATGGTTGCTTGTTTGAACTTGACAGCTTCATCTCAGTTCTGAGCTTCATTCTTAGCATTTCTAAGCTTCATTTAAGGACTCATTGGTGCCTCCAAGTTCCCCGGAGGATTCTGACCATGTGGACGCTTCCAGGTATCAGACAGCCTTCTGTAACCCTGGTAATGGGGATTGTACTGTCTGCTGGAGGTACGTCCTCTGAGGAGGAAGAGAGGGGCAGAAGGGAGAGGAGGCCAGGTGTCCCAATGCAGCTTCCGGGGGAGGGACCTGTAGGAGGAGAGGCGCAAGCACAAGAAGTACAGGGCTAGCAGGTAGTCCAAGGCAGAAAGGGCCACAGAGTATGCCACTATTCTGCCGCCAGGGTTTACAGGCAGCAATGCAGCTACCTCGATATGTCCGAGGTGCAATGCCGAAGGAGGCTTTGCCTCTCCAGGAAGACTGTGACCTTCATTTGTCATATGATTGGACATGAGATCATCTCCAACTGTGTAGGTGGACACCCCAGACCAGGGGCTCTGAAGGTCACAGTGGCTCTCAACTTCTATGCCTCTGGCTGTTTCCAGGGGTCAGTGGGGGATCTTTGTCGAATGTCTCAATCAGTTGTCTACAGTTGCATCAAGCTGGTGACAGAAGCTCTATTCAGACAGGTAATGACACTTATTCATTTCTGTACAGACAAAGCCAGCCAGGATGAATGAGCCAGAGGGCTTTCATCAATTGCTGGGTTCCCATCATCCAGGGTGCAATCCACTGCACACATGTGGCCTTCAAGGCACCAGAGGGTCAACCGGGTGCCTGTATCAACAGGAAGTGATTCCACTTGATAAACATCCAGATAGTTTGTAACCACAAGAGTCAGAATCTGCAAGTCTGTGCAATGTACCCTGCATGCTCCCATGATACTTATGTCCTCAGAAACTCCCAGGTGCCAAATCTATTCAGTGCTCAATGTTCAATGGGGACCCTAGTTTGGCATCTCCCATTAATTAATGATGAGACTACACAAGAATAGGCGAACAATCCGAAACTCTCGCCTCTGTGCTCTGCACTCTTACCTTCATTTGGGGCCCCTGCCTCCCCATGACCGGCTGACCAAAGTGGGTGGCGACTCTCCAGCTCCAAAGTGTCCATTTCAAACCTCGTCATAATTGACCTCTTGGTGGCTACAATGTCGATGCACAGCGGTGAGGGCACTTCACACTCGCTTGAGGTGCAGGTGGAGGCAGAGAGTGCCCAGGGCGCTGGCAGTCGGAGGACTGCTGGAGACCAGGATGATGCTCGAGTTGAAGGCAGGTGATGAGCCTCTGGAGTTGTCCATTATGCAGCAGATGCTGGATGTCCAACAAGATGTGCGGGAGGATCTGGCGGAGATCCATGAGGGTCTGCGTGCTAAGGTCTCTGTTGTGGAGGAGTCCGGGTGGGGCATGAACACTGTGTTAGTCCTCATAAAAGAGCACACAGCCTCCTCTGTTGAGGTTAGTGGTGACTCTCATGGAGAGACAGCTCCAGGGGCAGAATCAGGGGTTCCTGGGGTTGTGCTCAGACCTGCAAGCCCTCGTGCCAGTGTGCAGCCTGGTCAACCCCACCTGAGGAACACCTGCAGGGCACATCCGAGTCATGGCCCTTGAACCACAAGGCACTCAGGCCAAGCAGCTCACCCCCTTGGCCAGCTCTGGAGTCATTGACAGTTGGCACTCAGACTCTAAAACTCCCGAGCTCCACGATGGGAACAGCCAACCCTTAACACTTCTCCACACTGGTTCATGCCAACATGGTACTCACCCTTGCTGAGCGCAGCAGGTCATTGAACCTTTTGCGGCACCACACCCATTTGCAACTCATGACATCGTGGCTGCTGATCCCAAATGCCACCTCCTCCCAAGCTTTTTCAGTCTGATGCAGTGGCCACCCCCTGCCATCCCTGGGAACGAGGGCGTCCCACCTGATACCCACCTTCTCCATGAGGACCACGAGACACTCATCTAGAAAACAAGGGGCTGAGTGCCCACCCGACCTGCCCTCCCACCTGACATCTCCAATCGCTGTTGAGGCCATTGTTCTAGTATCCAGACCGCAGAATGATTCCCCCCCGGCAGCCTTCAGGGAGCTATGTCTGCCAATTTTAAACCACCCACTGGGTTGCCATTGGACCCGGCGCCCAACAAGACCCCACCTGGCCCTTCCCGACCATTGGGAAGACGGGTTTCATGCTGGGTAGACCTTATTTGGCCAGCCAGCATGAAACCACGGTCCTGGGCAAATCGCAGTTGGGGGCCTGTTTCCTGACCGCTTCTGGTTCCACCAATTATGCCCGCCCGCCAAGGGAAAACTTCAGGCCTATGTGACTGGCCCAGTAAGTTTCTGTTTAATGGTAACCCCAGGATGTTGATGGTGGAAGATTCAGCAATGGTAATGCTATTGAGTGTCAAGGGGAGATTGCTAGATTCTCTCTTGTTGGAGATGGTCATTGCCTGACACTTATGTGGCACATATGTTACTTGCCACTTATCAGCCCAAGTCTGAATGTTGTCCAGGTCTTGCTGTATATGGACACAGACTGCTTCAGTATCTGAGGAGTTGTGAATGGCATTGAAAATTTTGCAATCATCAGCAGACATCCCTACTTCTGAACTCTCGGGGCAGGATTTTCCGCACCCACCCACCACCGGGATTTTCCATTCTCACTGCAAGTCAATGGACTTCTGGCTGGGGCACTGCCTTGCCCACGGCGGGTCCTGCCCATGACTGAGTCAGAAAATCCCAGCCTCTGCCTCTGAAGGCAGTGGAGGCGAGACCTTTGAATATTTTAAGGCAGAGTAGATAGATTCTTGTAAGGCAAGGGAATCAAAGTTATTGGAGTTAGAGAGGAATGTGGAATTCGAAACACAAACAGATCTGTCATGATCCTATTGAATGGCAGAGCAGGCTCAAGAGGCCAAATGGCCTCCTTCTGCTCCTATGTATGTATGCCCTCGCTGGAAGCATTTATTTTGGTGAAACAATCAGACAATTGATGGCTTGTATCTACCCATTTATGTTTGGAGATTTATTTTTTCTCCAACATTGTCCATATAACATTCAATAGGTATTGTAAGCTGAAATTTCCATCCTTGAGTAACCTCAGGTATATAAAATTGATTATTCGTAGTAATGCCTCTCATGCAAACCTTTGTGATGGGTTTTTGAGGTCAGCTGGTTTTATGATATTTATTATGGAGAATCTCATTGATATAGAATTTCCCCTAATACCTTTGGTAAAGAATGCCATTGTCAACTGCCTCAACAAGTTAAAGAGTTTCAGCAGCCAGAGTACTTTTTACTATTCTTCTTATTTTCTTGACTTCCCAACAGAAGGGGCACCATTTCCTATTTTATCCATAATAAGTATCATAAAACCAGCTGACCTCAAAAGCCTATCACAAAGGTTTGTGTGAGAGGCATTACTACAAGTAATCAATTTTATGTTCCTGATGTTACTCAAGAGTGGAAATTTCAACTTACAAATCTCCATCTTTAATTTTTTTAATGTTTTGTTTGCCCATAAAAAGTCCTTGGCCTTTGAATGTTTCATTACAGCACTTAGTTCTAAAACATCAAAACTTGCATCGAGCCTTGTCCCATACCTTTAAGTCCATAGCCACTACGTCATTAAATTCTTGGGCAAGTGGAATTGTCCATGTAATTTCCAAATAATTCTCTTTCTCTCAGCCAGATACTTATCCCCTGAAACCAGCAATACTATCTGACTTCTCGACAAGAAACATCTGGTTTCCTCAATGGTATGCAGTAATGCCCTAATCGAGTGAAATGTAAATCTACAGCTTTCCGGAATACAAGTGATTTGTCATTTTCCATATCTTGCTTCATCTGCACTTTTTTCATTGAGGACATGCTTAGCAATAGAGGTTTCTCACTGCTTCAGCACATCAGAACTAATGAAGAGACTTATTCCAGCTTTCTTACATGGGATGACCACTCTTTTAAAGACTTCAGTGTATTGTTGTCCCCAAACCTAAAGAAGCTGGAGCTTTCATACTCTTTAACTTTATGCCGATCTTCAGTGTCAAGAGATACCAAGTAGCAATTGAACTAATGCACCCCACACACTGTAGAGGTGCAACCACTATCCAACACTGCAAGTTGAATGAATCAGTGATCAAAACACTTGTCATCATACCCAGGCTTCCATTAATCAGTACAATGCCTTCAGGCGGGTCATCCTCCATATACTCATTGCCAGAATTGTCCAGATCATTTATTACCTCAAAGATTCAAATTTTGTACTTCGGACAATTCACTATGTAATACAAAAACAGAATTACCTGGAAAAACTCAGCAGGTCTGGCAGCATCGGCGGAGAAGAAAAGAGTTGATGTTTCGAGTCCTCATGACCCTTCGACAGAACTAGGTGAATCCCAGGAAGGGGTGAAATATAAGCTGGTTTAAGGTGGGGGTGGTGGGGGGGTGGGGGGGGTGGTGGGTTCGGTTGGGGGAGAGAAGTGGAGGGGGTGTTTTGGTTGTAGGGACAAACAAGCAGTGATAGAAGCAGATCGTCAAAAGATCTCACAGATAACAGAACAAAAGAACACATAGGTGTTAAAGTTGGTGATATTATCTAAACAAATGTGCTAATTAAGAATGGATGGTAGGGCACTCAAGCTATAGCTCTAGTGGGGGTGAGGGGAGCATAAAAGATTTAAAAATATTTAAAAATAATGGAAATAGGTGGGAAAAGAAAAATCTATATAATTTTTTGGAAAAAACAAAAGGAAGGGGGAAGAAACAGAAAGGGGGTGGGGATGGAGGAGGGAGCTCAAGACCTAAAGTTGTTGAATTCAATATTCAGTCCGGAAGGCTGTAAAGTGCCTAGTCGGAAGATGAGGTGTTGTTCCTCCAGTTTGCGTTGGGCTTCACTGGAACAATGCAGCAAGCCAAGGACAGACATGTGGGCAAGAGAGCAGGATGGAGTGTTGAAATGGCAAGCGACAGGGAGGTTGGGTCATTCTTGCGGACAGACCGCAGGTGTTCTGCAAAGCGGTCGCCCAGTTTACGTTTGGTCTCTCCAATGTAGAGGAGAACGCATTGGGAGCAACGAATGCAGTAGACTAAGTTGGGGGAAATACAAGTGAAATGTTGCTTCACTTGAAAGGAGTGTTTGGGCCCTTGGACGGTGAGGAGAGAGGAAGTGAAGGGGCAGGTGTTACATCTTTTGCGTGGGCATGGGGTGGTGCCATAGGTGGGGGTTGGGGAGTAGGGGGTGATGGAGGAGTGGACCAGGGTGGCCCAGAGGGAATGATCCTACGGAAAGCCGACAGTGGGGGTGAAGGGAAGATGTGTTTGGTAGTGGCATCATGCTGGAGTTGGCAGAAATGGCGGAGGATGATCCTTTGAATGCGGAGGCTGGTGGGGTGATAAGTGAGAACAAGGGGGCCCCTATCATGTTTCTGGGAGGGAGGAGAAGGCATGAGGGCGGATGCGCAGGAGATGGGCTGGACACGGTTGAGGGCTCTGTCAATGACCGTGGGTGGAAAACCTCAGTTAAAGAAGAAGGAGGACCTGTCAGAGGAGCTGTTTTTGAAGGTAGCATCATCGGAACAGCTGCGACGGAGGCGAAGGAACTGAGAGAATGGGATAGAGTCCTTACAGGAAGCGGGGTGTGAGGAGCTGTAGTCAAGGTAGCAGTGGGACTCGGTAGGCTTGTAATGGATATTGGTGGACAGTCTATCACCAGAGATTGAGACAGTGAGGTCAAGGAAGGGAAGTGAAGTGTCAGAGATGGACCACATGAAAATGATGGAGGGGTGGAGATTGGAAGCAAAATTAATAAATTTTTCCAAGTCCCGATGAGAGCACGAAGCAGCACCGAAGTAATCATCGATGTACCGGAGAAAGAATTGTGGAAGGGGGCCGGAGTAGGACTGGAACAAGGAATGTTCCACATACCCCATAAAGAGACAGGCATATGCGGGTACCCATAGCCACACCTTTTATTTGGAGGAAGTGAGAGGAGTTGAATGAGAAATTGTTCAGTGTGAGAACAAGTTCAGCCAGACGGAGGAGAGTAGTGGTGGATGGGGATTGTTCGGGCCTCTGTTCGCGGAAGAAGCTAAGGGCCCTCAGACCATCCTGGTGGGGGATGGAGGTGTAGAGGGATTGGACGTCCATGGTGAAGAGGAAGCGGTTGGGGCCAGGGAACTGGAAATTTTTGATGTGACGTAAGGTGTCAGAGGAATCACGGATGTAGGTGGGAAGGGACTGGACAAGGGGAGAGAGAAGGGAGTCAAGATAACGAGAAATGAGTTCTGTGGGGCAGGAGCAAGCTGACACGATCGGTCTACCGGGACAGTTCTGTTTGTGGATTTTGGGTAGGAGGTAGAATCGGGCCGTCCGAGGTTGGGCGGCTATCAGGTTGGAAGCTGTGGGAGGAAGATCCCCAGAGGAGATGAGGTCAGTGACAGTCCTGGAAACAATAGCTTGATGTTCAGTGGTGGGGTCATGGTCCAGGGAGAGGTAGGAGGAAGTGTCTGCAAGTTGACGCTCAGCCTCCGCGAGGTAGAGGTCAGTGCGCCAGACAACAACAGAACCACCCTTGTCAGTAGGTTTGATGACGATGTCAGGGTTGGACCTGAGAGAATGGAGTGCAGTAAGTTCAGCGAGAGAGAGAGATTAGAATGGTTGAGAGGAGCAGAGAAATTGAGACGACTAATGTCGCGCCGACAGTTCTCAATGAAAAGATCAAGAGAAGGTAAGAATCCAGTGGGAGGGATCCAGGTGGAGGGAGAATATTGGAAGTGGGTGAAAGGATCCATTGTACGGGAGAGGACTCCTGCCCAAAGAAGTGAGCCCGGAGATGAAGACGGCGGAAGAAGAGTTCAGCATCGTGCCGAGCCCAAAATTCATTAAGGTGAGGGCATAGGGGTATGAAACTAAGTCCTTTGCTGAGCACTGAACATTCAGCGTCGGAGAGGGGAAGGTCAGGGGGTATAGTGAATACACGGCTGGGGCTGGGATTGGAAGATGGGGTGGGGACGGAGGGACAGGCAGGGATGGAGGGTCCTAGATGGGTGTTGGTGTCGATGAGTTGTTGGAGCTTGCGTTCCTTAGCACTTGAGAGAAAGAGAAAAAGTTTCTTGTTGAGGCGTCGGATGAGCCGAAGAATAAAATGAAACTGGGGGCACGCGCAGCTTTGAAAAAGGGTACGGCGGTGCTGCTGGAGGGAGAGGTCGAGTGTGTTCATATGGCGGCGCATGGCACTGAGTGTGGATCTCAGGATGCGACTATGTAATGATATTTGGAAGCACAATGACAACACTTGTTAATCATTTCCTATGCACTTCTAGGGTTAATATACCTACATTTGCCATTCCAATCCTGCTTTCTGTCTTGATTCATAAAATGCAAAGTTGCCTATCAGCAACTCTGTCCTATTACTGATGCCTGCGCCTAATACCCAGAATGTCTTGAAATTTAGCAACAATGTAGTTCTCCATTCTTTGCATCACTGCAGGGCTGCCTGATTGTGACCTGATAGCAGCTGAAAATGACTGTTTTTCCAAAAATTATTTAGGGCAGCCGCCATTTGGTCTAAAAGAGAATCTTCTCTATGAATTTGAACCACTGGCAGTACCAGAAGCCTGTCTACATGTGAGATTGATGCACAATCCAGCAACTTGAATGCAAGCATATTCTCAGCGGTCTCTAGGTCAAACTTTGTCAATCTCTTATACAACATATCAAAGTCCATACTATGCTTTGGCATGGACTGATTGTCCATCTTGTTAAATTTATTAACAGTTGACCATGTTTCAAAGGCTTCCAATCGATCATCTTTATTGTAAACTCTACCAATAATTTGTAATAGAAGTATCAAGGTCACCCATATCCAGCTCCGAAAATAAATTACTAATCTTATTTT
Organism: Carcharodon carcharias; assembly: GCF_017639515.1. NCBI lineage: Eukaryota > Metazoa > Chordata > Chondrichthyes > Lamniformes > Lamnidae > Carcharodon > Carcharodon carcharias. The sequence goes on from NC_054475.1 coordinate 25,519,357, forward strand.
TTCCTGGTAGTGATAAAGCCAAGCCATACCTTGCTTCCTCTTGGATAATAAGGTAATGCTAGTCCACATTTCCACCTCATTTTCCACTGCTCATACGCTTCAGACTTCAAAAAAAAGGTGGATAATCAAAGCTTGAGAATTTGCATCAGGCCTCATCCGTTTCACACCAGAAGCTACGGGGTGTAATCCTTTTGTCAGAAAAGAGACACACAATAAAAATCTCTTATTCAGCTTCCAAATTTCACAGATCAATGTTAATCCTCTGCTACCATATTAATCTGCCAAGCAGGCATCTGGTAAAGGAAGAAGCTGGAGCCAGTCTCCCTTCAACATCAGTTCATACGTAAAACCCAGTATAATTTAAGTGCTTACTATTTTTCCCTTCCACACAGTTTCTCCCCAACACAGGTAGAAACTGGTTCTTACAAATGTGCTGTAACCTTCCCCAATTAGTATCAGTTGCTCTTAATTACAACTAGAGCATACGATCAACTGTCACAACATTTGCAACATTAACAGTTCCCCCAGAGTGGTCCAGCAAGTGAAACCGTTGTTTCAGAACATTGATAAGTTTGCTCCACAATGTTCTTGGTGGTAGCATGGCTCTCATTGAAGGCATTGATTGGGTGCCAGAAAGAAGACATGAGCCAGATATATAGCAGGTAGCTCTTGTCTTCAAAGAGCCAGCCTCTGGTTCTTTACGGTGGCTCAAAGGTGGAGGGTGCAGCTGACTGGCACAAAATGAAAGTGGCGTGATTGCTACCAGGATAGCGAACATTCATCTCCAGGCTAGAATAAAGTAGTGTGGAGTAGTATGGAATACGCTGTCTTGTGCGGAGTCATACACAAACTGCAAGCTAAGTCAGAATCTCTCGTCTTAGATGCTGCCTAGCCTGCTGAATATTTTTAGCATTTTCTTTTTTATTTCCATGTTAGACACTGTTTGACATCACAATCCACCCACTGTACATCCTTCTGGTGCATGCATGACACACCTGTGCAATCGGCCTTACAATCATGGTGTGTCACATGGATCCTGCAAGTGGCCAGAAGTGCCTGGCCAACATTTTTGGAGTTCCACAGGTGCTACAGAGCTGAATTTTGTGGAATCATGAAATCACAGAAGGAGGCCATTTGGCCCAATGAGTCTGTGCCAGTTCCTTCAAAGAACCATCTAGTTAGTTAGTTCACTCCTCAGTTTTTCCCCATGTCCCTGCAATTTTTTATTTCAAGGATTTTTCGCATTTCCTTTTTGAAGGCAACTATTGAATCTGCATCTATTGTTCTATCAGACAGTGCATTCCAAATCCTAATCACTTACTGCATAAAATATGCTTTTCTTCATGGCATCTCTGTTTTTTTTTGTCAATCACCTTAAAAGTGTACCTGTCTGGTTACCGCCCATTCAGTCATTGGAAACAGTTTCTCCTTATTTACTCTACCTAGAACACTCGTGATTTTAACATTTTATCAAAACTCCTCTTAGCCTTCTCTGCTCTTAATGAAGACAACCATAGAATCTCCAGTTCATCCACATGACTGGAATCCTTCATCTCTGGAACCATTCTTTCATAGTGCTTTGATGCCTTTTGTCTCTTTTTTAGTAATGGCTACAGCCTCATAATGAGGTCATCTCATATTCCTAAATAATAAATACTTGCAAGTATGTGAGAACAGATGTATTTTATTACAAAGTCTGAAATATGAATATATTTTAGATGCACCTCCATAGATTCATTCAGCATTAGATTATGTGCTCAGGTCTCTGAAGTGGAGCTTGAACATATGATTTTCGGACTTAGGGCACTAAGTCAAGGCAACAAGACTGAATTATTCCAAGATCTTGAAGATACAATGAGGATGGATTTGAAACATTGCAAAAGGCTGATGCCATTGATACTGTATTCCATTGCTTTTAAGTCAATTTACATGAAGAAAGAAAAGAAAGCTTGTGATTTAATGAATTTTGTGTGTTAGAACAATTTCTGGTTTCAAATGTGTTTTGTTACAAGAAACAACACTTAGAATCCAAACTTTTATTAACTTCAAGGCCTGAATTTTCACCACAGTGGAGAGCCTCCTAAATCCCAACCCCAAAAATGGCACTTCCTAATGTTGTGGGGCGGGACTGGAGTTAGGTCGGAGTTCACACATGCATTGTTCATGGAGGCTGGCCATTTAAATCATCAGCTACCTCCACTGAAGTGGGATTTTGGTAGGCTAGGAGTGTGAAACCCTATGTGTACAGATTAGACCAGGTAAGTGCTGGTATGAACTTGGAGGATTCACTTGGATAGCCAGGGAATGCCTTTGGAAGAGGAAGGTAGCCCTTTGGATATGGTCTGTAACATCTTTGGGAGAGGTAAGGCACCCATCTGGGTGAGGGAAGGCATACTTTGCAGTAGGTAAGGCACCCTTTGGGATTGTTAAAGGTAGACATAATTGTGCGTAAGAAGTGCATAAACTCATTACAACTGTCTAAGCTCTTTGGAAATGTCAAAACTTTCAAGGGACATAACTGCTGGCTTTATATTTCGTAGAATATAAAAATAAATCAGTGTTTGTTATTTCAATCTGTCTATTGACATAAGCCTGAGGGATATCATTATAGGATTTGTGCTGCATGACTGATTTTACAACCTAACATTATCACAGTGGGATGCCAGTTAACTGAGCAGCTTGATTGCCAGATGCAAGTTGTTCTAGAATAGAAATGGTAGTTTTCATAAGAGATTAAGTCCTTTAGTGAAATGTTTGCTTTCATAAGAAATTAGCTGAAGGAATTTCAATGTATTGCATTTTTTTTAATTAATGAGTGTTTTTTTTTAATAGTGATGTCATCAATAGACACATAGGAAGGAATCGTTCCAGGTCTGTACTAAGTGCGGTAGCGGGCAGGAAAAATGACATTTTACCCGCCGGCCACAATGGCCACTTTTCACGCCATTTCATCCCAAACCCGCCACATTAATTATGCATCCCAAGATACATGCTGTTTCAATTGGGGGCAGGCTCTGATTCGCCTGCCACACCATCACCTCGGTGCTTCATCAGGCTAGGCACCACATTTAAAGTATAGCCTCACTCAGTGCTTCCAACCCAGGACTGCAGCAAAGAAGACATGGCCCCGAAAGGCAAGAACACTGCGGCTCTCGAGTGCCTTTAGGATGCCGTAGAGGCCCAATGTGATGTCCTCTAGCCCTGTTCTGGCTGCAGGAGGCCCCAGCAACACTGCCACTCTGGCTTGGTAGGTGATGGCAGTGTTGATCAGTGCCAAAGCTGCACAGAAGAGGTTGGCCGTCAATGCAGATAGAGGATGAATGATCTCATCTGTGCCCCCAGGGTATGGCAACCATCTCATCGCTCTAAACTCACACACTCAAAAGGCCATCACAAATTCACTGCCAGCTCAAGGGACATCACCACCCATTCTCACACACATACCCTCACAAGTCCATCTTGCTTCATCTCCTCTGGAGACTGCTTCCTCAACCCTTACCATCTTGAGGCCACTTGCACAGATCAATATGCGCCCCCACACACACCTTCTCTGGTACAGCCCTCACCCTGCAGCCTCTTCCCTTGCCTGAGGCCACTTCTCCCCCTTCCCCACTGAAAAGTCACCCACATATGGCTGATCTGTTGGTAAATACCTGCCCACAAGCCCCACTAAAAATGATGTGGTGATGACTGCAAGTGTTGACTGAAGCAAGGTGGACAAACAAACCTTGAAGTCCCAAGCGATTTGCAGCCCACAAAGTGTATGACTTGTATGTGCTGTTGTGAAACACATCAGCGCATTTTCTTGCCGACCTCAGTAGATGATCCAGCAGGGGGTTGGGAAGCATCTGGCAGGCTGGCCTTATAATGATATGCTGATGTATTACAATAAGGTTCCTGACATCCGATGGTGGGAGATGCAGCCAACACTACAGGAAATGTAGACCTGGGGATCATGTACTACAAAAGGTAAACTAGGTGTTAGGTCAACTGGAAGAGGAAAGCCCTGGTCAGCACTCCTGATGGCCGCTATTCCCTGCCCTGATTGTTGCTGCTCCACCTGACCCAATGGCCACGCCTTTCCCCCAAACCTTTGTGGCATTCTATTTCCCCCTATTACCCACCAACCCCCAGTCTCCTATTTCACGTTAAATGGCCTGGTGCTGGATTACTCTTTGCCAGGTCACACCATGAATTCTTCCGTGAAATGAGGCCTAACGGCTAATAGCAGGAAGGCCATAGACCTCACAAGGCAGCTAGGGGGAATGCACTCTTTGCCACACCCAAAAGCACCTTCCTAGTCCCCCCTCATAACCAAAGGATGCAGCCACATTACTACTTCTTATTGATTTCAGTAGTGCACAATCATGCTGAATCAGCATGTAGCACATGCTTTGGGCTTAGTGAAAGTTCTAGACACAGTGTAGCATTTCTACTGCCACCCTCTGAAATGCTTACCCCTTTTTCTGTGCAAGTTTATAACTTTTTATTTACACAAAGCTGCTTTGAAGAAAACTAAATTTGCAGATCACACAAAGTTCCCAAATGGCATTGTTTCCATCTTACAGTCTTTCAGATAAACACAGAGATAATGTCCATGAAGAATTCACTTGCCAATAAAAGCAGCCTTAAAACAGCATTTCTTTAATATTGATGCTTGCTCTAAAATATTTATAAAGGTTGCCTCAGCTGTTTATATTGAACTACTGTTTCTTAAGGGACTCAAATTGGCCAGTTCCTGTTCCCATGATACTCTGTTGCTAATTTTCCCTTGGACCTAATTAACAACTAAGGGTAAATGTAGAGATTAGGCCACTAATTAACACACAGGGAATTGTATTAATGGACAACTAGGGAAATCCTATTTACAGCAGCACAAAAAAAATACTTAATGATTGAATTTGGAATTGTTATGTTTTAGTTGTTGCCCACTCTTCACTGGTGAACACCTGCTATGTTCTCCTTTGTTCAATATGCATGCTTAAATTGCAATGACGTATTATTTTGCATATTGGCCACCCTCCCCAGCACCTTTAACCTTATGTTCACAGGAATAAAAGGCAAATGGAAAAAACAAACCAAGTCCCCTATGAACTGAAATTTATCTGTTTGTCATAAACAGGATAGCATGCCACTGGACTAACAATTACCCTTATTGTGGTATGGCGTGCCAGAGACTATGGATTGCAGACCACACTTTCCTGACCTTAACAAAAAACATTAAATGCCACACTGCCAAACCATTACATTTAGGCCAAGACTAAATGAGGGTAAAAACACAGCAAGAATCTTGATGCATACTGCGTTGTCAACATGGGATGGGGTAGAAATTAGGCACTATTTCTATTGAGGAAAACAGTGGAAAAGTTGTTCAATATCACAAATCTATGCTCTGCATCCCAAGGACACGTGAATAAAGTTGAATTCTATATTGGCCTTAGGTGATTTTCAGACACCTGTGCCTCTTGCAAATGCTAATGAGGGGCCTAATTCCTGTTTTGGGCCCCCTTGGGGAATTTGAACGGTCCTGAATAGAGCAGGCATCAGCCTAGCAAGAGGTCATCAGAAAAAATATGTTTCAATTTTTTTTAACATTATGTGGACCAGGAAGAACAGAAATGTTCTGCCTGCCTCCACAACATTCCTGCTAGCTGCTGCCAACTATGATTGGTCCCCTGCTCTCTCTCCTTCACCCTTACCCACCTCCTTTCCCTATTCTTGGCATGTGCCTAAGGATCACTGTTGGCAAGACAAATGCTTTGATTACAGACAGGTAAGTACATATTGTAGTGCTGTAACTCTTATGCTTATCGATACAGCCTATTCTATGAAGTAAACTTAACTATATGAGCTAAAAAAGATAAATAATTAATGTTTAACTGATTGGCATATGCTGCTTAATACACTTTGATACTGGATTAAACTATACATCTTTGATAGTTGTGGCATGCTTTTTTTGATGACAGCAATAATTGGACAAGGTTATTTCTCCATTTGTTTCCATCTTTAACAAATGATAAGTCATGTTATTTTTCAGATAATGGTATTTATATCAGAAGTCCAGCAATTGTCATATAAATACTGTGGCTACAAGAGCAGGTCAGAGGCTAGGAATCCTGCGAGAAGTAACTCACCTCCTGACTCCCCAAAGCCTGTTCACCACCTACAAGGCACAAGTCAGGAGTGTGATGGAATGCTCCCAACTTGCCTGGATGAGTGCAGCTCCCACAACACTCAAGAAGCTTAACACCATCCAGGACAAAGCAGCCCACTTGATTGGCACCACATCCACAAACATTCACTCCCTCCACGCACAGTAGTAGCAGTGTATATCATCTACAAGGCAGTGCACAGGAATTCTCCAAGGCTCCATAGACAGCAACTTCCAAACCCACAACCACCACCATCTAGAAGGACAAGGGCAGCAGATATACAAGAACACCACCACCTGGAGGTTCCCCTCCAAGTCACTCACCATCCTGACTTGAAAATATATTGCCATTCCTTCACTGTCATTGGGTCAAGATCCTGGAACTCCCTTCCTAGCAGCACTGTGGGTGTACCTACACCACATGGACTGCAGTGGTTAAAGAAGGCACCTTCTCAAGGGCAAGTAGGGATGGGCAAAAAATGCTGGCCCATTCAGCGAAGCCCACATCCCATGAATGAATAAAGAAGAGTTGTAATAAGTAAATATACTAGATAAGAAATTAATGTTAAATTTGGTTGCAGACATATTAAAATGGAGCTACCAAATTTACTCTCACCATTAGCATTACGATCCCTGTAGAGACCCATAATTTTTAAAAAGCTATTTGATTTTCCAGTGATTGACTGGAAGGATCACACCACAAAATTTCACATTTTAAGACTTGTTATAGCAAACATGCTAAAAGCAACATTAACTAACATTTTCGTGGACAACTTTAACTTTTAAAACAACCAAGAATCTCCCACCACAGTTATATTTTACGCTTTGACACTTATTCACCTGGAACCAGCCTAAAGCTATTCCCACTCCCAATCACCTGCATCCTTTTTCCTTTCCCAGCTGGGTAACTTCTAATCCCTGAATTGACTTTCATTATGTGGGCTACCGTGGAGATTCCTTCCTCTAGCCAAAGCTAAATGAATCATCCCGTCTCAGTTAAATCTTCACAAAATTGGTCTCTTCAATCTCAGCATGAGCTACCATCTGCCTTCTCCATGTTGAATAATAAAGACAGCATTTTCTCTTCTTTAGGTTCAGGACTGACTGCCTCTATCATTCTATGCTTTTTCTGTCTCTCAAATTCTTGAAGACTATCTTGTCTGCATGATTCGGGGATATCTTATGAAACCTGCAATCCATTATCACAATGGCTTTCTATTGACTTTCCCTTCCTAAAGGCCATCCCCATGGCAATGTAAATCACATGGGCCTTGTTTCCAGGTAGAAATGCTAATTAGCTTTCCTCCACATCCTTAGCTCTATTCTTTCTTGAATTTAAATAGACAGTTTAAAGTATAATCATTTATAAAACCTGATATTCCTAACATTTTCTTGTGGGACCTGGAGACTAACAGTTTAACCACAGCTATTACAGGTGATCTTGTTAGTTGTGAAGATCTTCTTGCACCTTCTTCCCAATTAATCAACCAAGCCCCTCCCACTTTAACCTTTAGCAACCAAGGCACCCAAGCTTGTTGTCAGGCAGAATCCTGAGTAAGTCACATTCCACTATTTTATATTAAATTAAAGAGTCAGTCCTAAACATAATAATCTTTTAAGCTCCATAACTGTAACATTAGGTATTGTCTGTCTACACAAATGTGACACCAGTTTAATTATATATGAATCACCACTGTCACATCGGGCAGGATTTTCTGTGTCCGATGGCAATGTGTGCGTTTGGCAGTGTGAGTAGTCAATATGGTGAGAAGGCTAAACTTCAATTTCATGATGTCGTGAATTGTCGGCTTTACCCATCAATGGTGGACCACATTTTCCATCATTGGACGTCGGGAACTTGTATTGCATCCGTATATCATTATAAGCCCAGCTAGCGGGAATCATCTGCCCACAATGAATCATTCGAGCATGTCAGCATGATTGCATAACAATGTGTTTCACAACTGTACATAAGCAACGTGCACCTGGCAAGCTACACTTTGCTTGGGTCTTCGAGGTTTGTTTGCCCACCTTGCTTCAGGCAGCACTTGTGGTCATCAGCACCAGGCTTCGCAGACAGCACCACATCACATTTAGGGGGGCTTATGGGCAGGTCTCCACCAACCAGACAAGTTATAAAGCAGGGGTAACTTTTCAATGGCTGCAGGGCTAGGGCTTACTTGGGAAAGAGGGTGAAGTGGTCTCAGACAAGGGAAGAGGCTGCAGGACGAGGGCTGTACTGGGGAAGGGATGTTGGTGGGGGTACAAGTTGATCTGTGCAAGTGGCCTTAAGATGGTGAGGGCTGAGGAGGTAGTCTCCAGACGAGACCAGGCCAGAGGGAGATATGAGAATGTGTGAGAGAGCGAGTGGTGATATCCTTTGAGCTGGCAGTGAGTGAGATGCTAGTGAAAATGTAATGGGCTTAAGTGTGCGAGTTTAGAGTGTTGAGATGGTTGCCTTAACCTGGCAGCTTGGATGGCTGGCCAACCTCTTCTGTGCATCATTGACACTGATCACTGAGCACCACTCCAAGCTGGCTAGACCTCCTGCGGCCAGACCGGGAGTAGAGGACATCACGGCGGGCCTCCATGGCATCCAAAGGCATCAATGAATCGGGAGGCTGCAGTCTTCTTGTCTTTCAGGGCCATGTCTTCCGTGCAGTAGTCCTGGGCTAGAAGCACTGAGAGGTATGCACGCGACTGCACTTTAAATATGGCACCCTGCATGAGGAAGAGGCAACGGCATGGCAGGCAAATGACAGCCCGCCCACCATAGAAATGGTGTGTTTCCTAGGAATGCATGATTAATGAGGTGGATTGGGAAAATACAGCGTGAAAAGCCGCCATTGCGACTGGCGGGTAAAACCCTTAGTGATGAAAGTGGGATGACACTCAAATTGTCTTAACCTCAAGCTTAGTGCACCAAGCTACTTAAATTATCAATGAAACTTTGACCAACACTGAGTTAAACCGGTGAAAAATAATTTCTGGAACTAATTACTTAGAAAAGATTTGTTGACAAATGATGTAACTATAACAATACAGTACTGACCAAGAATAATTACAGCTAAAAGTTTGAAGAGCAACGAGTTGTTTCACATGTAGTATTTATGCAGCTATTGGTAATTACTCCCACAGTGTATTGGAGATTGCGAAAGGTTTAATTAGTGTCCATAAAATGACTATATTTTTGGCATGATGATAAACCTCAGAATTGTGTTAGGTTGTGTTAATGTCTCAACACTGTTGATTACTGTGAATAGCATTCCATCATCATATGTTGTAAAAGTCCAACTTAAGACATTTAATTAAAATATTTTTGCACAGAAAATTAAATCTAAAAGATCTAATTCTGCCAGCTGAGCACACTTAATATTACTGTGATGTAGAATGCACATTGCAGCAATATGTAAATATGCAAAAATATTGGAACCTATGCTGTACATGCTCTCAGGACACAGTTATTAAAGATCTTCCAACTAATGTTTAAACAAAGTAATAATTAAAAGTGCTATTCAACCTTAATTATGTATTAGTTAATTTCAATATAAAGTACAATTTGATTGAAACTGAATCAATCTGGGCTGGATGAAATATAGCTTAATTCATCAAACACTTGAAATTTGCCGTAATTGGCCACTAATGTTGTGATATTATATATATGTATATTTCCTTAAAAACAGACGGTGGCACATGTGTAACGAGAGACCATTTCTGGGTGTTTGTTAAGAGAATACATTTGTGCTTCTTTATAGTTCTATGGAAGTTTGTGCAGCAGACTGTGGCAGCGGGATTTTGCCCTTGGCGGGGATGCTCGGCAGGGGCCGGCGGGAGTGGTCAGTAAACCAGCCGCCGTCGGCGATCAGCTTCCCACTACGATTTCATGCAGGTGGGCCAATTAAGGCCCACCCTTCGTGGATCGTGAGTGGCAGCACTGAGCGCCGCCTGTGTGGGTTGGGGGAGGAGGGAGAGGCGGGCCTAGCGTGCAGTTCACGCATGCACGAGAAAGAACACTTTAATCTCCCTAAGTCACAGAAATGACTCAGGGAGATTGAAGCACTGTGTAAAAAAAAAATTAAGTGAATAAAAATGTAATAACACATGGACCCTCATGTGTGACTCTGTCACATGAGCTGGAACATGAACTTAATTCAAAAATAAAGTTTTTATTTAACATTTGTTTGCTTTAGGAAACCTCATCCCACTCGTGGATGAGGTTTCCTAAAAATTGTAAAGGCCACTTGGCCTTTTCACCTGCCCACCAATCATTAGGTTGAATGGGCAGCATAAATTTGCATTTAATTAGATTGTTAATGGTCTTAATAGGCCTTTTAATTATCAGCGGACATGCAGCTGACTCCGACACTCCTGCCGAACAATATATCACGAGACTGTGCGATGGTGGTGGGATGCACACCCGACATCGTTGCCCATCACTTTAGGCTTGGGCATGTCGGGCGTGTGCCCGCATGCCGAGAGTAATGTTCTGCCCTCGTTTTTTGGGATTGGACTTCAGATCTGCTAATGCCTGAGGCTCACAAATCAAAAGCCAGGAATAAGTATCCATCTCTAAATTTCACACTTATTTTTCCAGAGCTTGTAAACTCTAAAAATCATTTTGGTTAGATGTGTTAGCTATAATCTCCATGCAGATGAAATTGTTCAGCTGCTTGGCATGGAAATATTGGAGGAGCTCTCAAACAAGTCTTTGTTATTGCCTGCGTAACCAACTGTCAGTTCATAGATTCAGTTTTTCCACTGTATTAGATCCCCAGAAAAAATAAAAGGGAATAGAATTTCCACCATATGTGCAAACAAGAGCAAAAGATCAAGGAATTTTAAAAGCAAGTTACTTCAACAACGCAAGTTGAGTTTCCCCAGTCGTTTGCGATGGTTTAAAAAAAAACAGTGCTGGAAAGCAAACCTGCCCACAAAATGTGCTATGCTCTTTGATTGAATGAATCATCATAGCAAGTCTCTGCTAATTGCACCCATTTGCAAACCTTCTAAGCGGCTTTAAAAATCAAGCTTTTTTTAAATGCACAAGGATACTAATAGATACCGTTTTGAAGCTTTTAAAAATTAAAATTATTTAATTTACTAAAGAACCAACTACTGCACACCAATTAAATTAGTAAATGGCTGTCTTTTTTACTGTTAATTAAAATTAGGTTACTCACAGGTCATGGACTAGACAGCCTTCTTAAAAATGCTTATTTTTTGAGATAAATCCATTTTCATTAATAAAACTGCATTAGATTAGCATTCTTATATCAGGATTATTTCTTACTGCAAAAAAAAATTAAATACTGCCTGATTGCACTGGTTCACGGATGATCTTACATTTAGTGTTATGCATGAGTTTGATTGGAACATTAAGAAAAAATTCAATTCAGAAAATTCACTCAATTTTGAGTGCAGTTTGTACCTAGATTGCTGATTGCATATAAACCTGAAGCTCTGCCCTAAGATTTATTGATCTGCAATCCAGGACCACCTCATGTTTATATGGGCTTCACTGGCGCCTACAGCTTTTGGATATTGTCCAAGTAGCGATTCCACTAATGTGATTTTGATCAGGGAATACTTAAAGCTTCTGGCAATCAGGGAGTTAAAGTTCACATGGTCTATACAACAATACTGTTCAATATTGCCCAACACAAAATGACTAACTTACCATCCATTACTCTAATCAAATCTTTTCTGATCTATATGTGGACTATACCTCCCTTACCCGTGTTAACTGGTTGTTTGAAAACATCCAGTTTTCTTCACCACAGGACATTTGGGATATCCGGTATTGGTGGGATTTCAGATTCTATTTTTTCTGCTAATGCCCTGAAGCCAGTAGCTAACATCCCAATGGCCAGGGTTAAACCTGTAAAAGGAATTAAATCTGAGGTTGCTAATCTTGTTAAAATATTTAAATGGCCAATCCATCTCCTGGGAGTGGGTTGGTGTCCTGTACCTTGTCCCATTTCCATTAAACCAGGAAGAGAAAAGATTGGAGCAGGCTTTGGATCAGACTTGAAATTTTAAGAATTTTGACATTTTGGGAGTTAAAATTCACCCCAAGGCATTTTTGAGTCAGCTGCAACTTCATTTAATGAGAGCTACCTTATACGTGTTGCACCAGCTTGTGCGGATATTATGCTGATTGTCAGATTTGTTGGGCACCTCATAAGTAACTTAAATCAATGCCTTCATCACTCCCTTCAAGTTCTCCTACAATTTCTCAAATAGAGCAGCTGGTTAGATCTGAGCCTCTACAATGTTCCAATAAATCCATATATCTTCTGCCTTCTTGATAAATGACTGAAAATTAGGCTGCGGGCTGTGTTTCTGTGGTAGCATCCTGCATTGAGCCAGAACAAACATCTTAATGTTCAACCCCGATGATAATTTCTAAATATATCAAAATAGCTTGTGGGTGCTACTTCTATCTTAGGATGTTTATCTAATTTGCCCATTGTGAACACTATACTTCATTCAAAATTAAAATTTTATAAGGAAATTGTGGGATGCTCAGAAACTATAATTACTTTGAGAGAGAGATAGAAAATATTGCTACAGGCTAAGAGGAGCTCTCCCTAACTATTCCATCAATTATTCATTGGAAAATCTTCATGCAGTGTAAAGAGCTAGTGGGCAGGATTTTCCTGTCGGCAAGCAGTGGGGGGGAGTGGTGGGGGGGGTGTGGGGGGGGGGGGGGGTGTGGTTTAGGTCCCGCTCGCTGACGCATAAAATGACGCATGGTGATGTCGGGCGGAACTCCTGATGTCACCCCGCCCCATTTAAATTTTCCGATAGGTGGAGGCGCAGCAAAATCAGGCCATTGACAGAGTAATTAAACTAATTAGTGGACCTGCCTGCCCAACCTTAAGGTTGGCAGGCAGGCCAGGAGCCCCAGCGTGAATTAGAAAAAGCATGAAACCTCATCCACGGGTAGGATGAGGTTTCATGTAGGCTTTAAAAAAATTTAATAAAGTTTTTGTAAAAGCTATGGATATGTCCCAACTCATGTGACAGTGTCACATGAGGGGACATGTTAGGGAAATTTTCCTTTTCTATTTTTAGCTCTTTTACATTTAGAGCCGATCTCCCTGAAGCTGCACTTAGCTTCAGGGAGATGAGTTCACTCTCGATTTTGGGATTCCCCCCACCCGCACAAAAAGCTCATAGCGCTTTTGTGCGGATGTCAGGCTGGGCGGGCCTTAATTGGCCCAATTGGGGGCGCCGATCAGAAGCGCGCCTGTGCGTGCCCGCCCTTCAAATTCGCCCCCGACAGGGGGAGAATCCTGGCAGGTGTTACTTTTAACAGTACCAATGCAAACATAAAGGCCTTCCCCTCCACCCTAGAAAAGGAACATTATATAAACTCTTTATATACTGTTACATTATTTTCAAAGCTTTTGGGATCTAAAGCTATTCATTACAGGGAAGAACAGAGTTAGTCAATTTCAGCAATTCATTTTCCAACCTGAAGAATTCGGCAGACTAGATAGGAATTGAAAATATCCATTGATTGAGGGGCATATGATTTTGGCTTGCAAGCAGAGCAGCTAGTCCACTGTATTTCAAATGGTAAAAACCACTGATCTCCTTAATAAGGAAGCATAAAAGGACAATTGTTCCAGGAGTTATGTATATATAAACACAGTGAAAAAGGAGTTTGCAGAGTACAGCTTTTACACTGTAGGGATTTACAATTTTGCTGCAGGATCTAATATCAAATGTACACTTACAGCTTAATTAATTGCTAAAATCCTCTTCAACACCTGTTGTTTTTTCTCTTGACAGCAAAATAGGCCCCTTGATCCCTTTCAGCCAACGGAACTCCATTTGCAGGAAACGAGTTGCCCATGAAGTGCTGCACAAATAATATTTTCAAGTTACAGTGAATAAATATTATCAACAAAACACAGGGTTCAAATCACAGTAAATCACAGAAATGGCAAATACAAAAGAGTAAAGAAAATTTATTCAGTCAAATTTTAAAAAAGGAGCAGCTAGAACACTTGAGATTGTACTTTATGTCATTCAAGGGCTTGATTTCAAAGTTTCCATGTAGAGGATTTGTAATGTGCCATTTTAATCAGCCTCAGAGAGCTTCATTTGGCAAGCTTTCATATTTGATGTACTGTACTGTGGGACTTCAACATCCCGGAGAAACCTCAGAAATGGGTTAGAGTAAAAGAAATTTTATTTTCAAACAAATGTTTCATGTTCTGCAAATGTTTTCTTTTGGACGTTCAATATGTGTCTCATTTGACAATTTACTCGTACCATAAGACATGATACAAGGGCAGCACTGATTTTGAACTTGCCCATTTGCTTGGCAAAACACTTTTCAACTTCCTTAGTCCATTTTGGTTGTGGTTCAACAACAACTTGAATTTATATAGTGCCTTTAAGGTAATGAAACACCCCAGGTGTTTCACAGGGCATTATAAATCAAGGGCCAGGATTTTCCACTCCTGTTTGCGGCAAGCATCATAGCGGGCGATAGCGGAAAATACCGGGAGATCACGTAGTTGTAAAACCAGCTTGCGATCATCCGCTCCACCGTCGGTGGGCTGTGTGGAAGATTGTGAGCTGCCTTCAAGCCATCGTGAAGTGGATCCCGCCATTTCTTCCATGCACGGCACCTATCATACCCGCCACCAGCAGGCTCAGAAAATTCCGTCCAAAGAGTTCAACATTTTAATAGATAAAAGCACAAAACTGCGGATGCTGGAAATCCAAAACAAAAATAAAAATAAAAATGCCTGGAAAAACTCAGCAGGTCTGACAGCATCTGCGGAGAGGAGCACAGCTAACGTTTCGAGTCCGTATGACTCTTCAACAGAACTAAGTAAAAATAGAAGAGGTGAAATATAAGCTGGTTTAAGAGGTGGGTGGGACAAGTAGAGCTGGATAGAGGGCCAGTGACAGGTGGATATAACCAAAAGATGTCATATTCAAAAGGACAAAGGTGTTGAAGGTGGTGATATTATCTAAGGAATGTGCTAATTAAGGGTAGAAAGCAGGACAAGCAAGGTACCAATAGCCCTAGTGGGGGTGGGGTGAAGGAATCGAAAAAGGCTAAAAGGTAGAGATAAAACAATGGATGGAAATACATTTAAAAATAATGGAAATAGGTGGGAAAAGAAAAGTCTATATAAATTATTGGGGAAAAAAAACAAAAAACATTTCAATAGTTTTTGAACATAAGTGTCCTAGATCATATGAGAAATATCAAATTTAATACAGAAAAATATACCTTGACCTACATTTACAAGCTGCATTCAATTCTTGACTTGCCACTTTCCCTTTCTCAACAACAGTATCTATAGATTAACGCAGTTACTGGACACGTCTGGCAAGATTTGCCTTCATCTCATATTCCTCATCAGGGAGGGGAGTCTCAGAATTATGCCACCTCCGCAAGCTTTACATTCAAACAAGTTTCATGACGGGTGGCAGTTTTGCCAGTGGCTGTCAAAGTGCCTGTGGTTGTGAAGTTTTCATTGTTAGATCCTTCCCAGCAATAGCAGGGGATATATGCCAAATATTTCAATCAGCCATGCACCGATGTACAATATAGGTAGAAGATGCCTTTTGTTTTTTACCCTGCTAAAACAACAATAGCCACTGATGTGGGATCTTCAATTCAGGAAAAATATTACACTGGTTTCACAGAGTGAAAAGGAGCAGTCTCAGAGCCTTTCTTAAAGAGTTCAAGTTTTTAAAATATAGATAGGGACGTGGATCAAGAGGAGGTGGCATGGGGAGGAAACTTCAGAGAGTTGCTCCAAAGTTCTGCCATCGAAAGAGAGGATGCAGGTGGGGTGTTGGAGTGGGGGTGTAGAATGGGGGTTGGTGGGGAGGGGCAGTTAGTGTGGGGAGTGAGGGTGATGGTCATACAAGAGACCAAGCTCAAATGTCAAAGGTCATAGAATGAAAATTAAGGCCAGAGAAGACTACAGAGCATACTGTGGATTTCTAAGTAAGAATTTTTAAATTAATCCATAAGGCAGTGCATATATTTTCCTGGGGCAATATGTTCTTGAGCCAGTAAGACAGCTGACCATACGAGGCTGCATAATACATAATGAGCTGATCTTAGTTAATAATCAAACGGTAAGGGAAAATTTACCTAATGATGATCATAATATGATCAAATTCAATGTTAGGTTTGGAAAGGAGAAACTTAACACAGTTCTAAAATTCTAGAACTTGGTATAGCTTATGGTAACGGGATAAGGCAGAAGCGGACAACAGCAAATTGAGCAAAGCTATTATTGGATAAAACTTAAGCTTAATACATGACAGGGCTATACACACCTAAGAGGCAAGAGCTCTACTTACTAAGTAAAATAGTCGTGATCAACAAAGGGATGAGAGATAACATAAAACTGAAGGCCAGATCGGATATTTAGAGGGTTAAACAAATGGATGGAGTAAATAGAGAGAAACTTATTCTGCTGATGGGCAGAGACTGGAACATTCAGGACAGAAGTTAAGAAATGTTTCTTCATGCAAAGGATGGTAGAAGTGTGGAACAAAAAGCAATAGATGCTAGCTCAATTAATAACTTTAGATCAATAGGCCCTTGCTAGTTAAGGGCACTAAGGGACATGGTGCTAAGCTGGGTGCAAGGAGTTAGGACAGAGATCAGCCATGATCTCATTGAATGGCAAAATAGGCTCAAGGGCTTAAATACATTACACCTTGCTCCTATGCTCCTAAATATTTGACAGTCAGAAGATACAATAAATTACTTAACAATACTTCATAACCCCTTTTATATGTGTGACACCATTGTGATCAAAATGGCTATTTTTTTGGCTCTTCTCCCTCACTAAACAGAGAAATGCAAAGCATTCACAGTGATCCTTTAATACACAAATGAATATTCCATTCAGTTCCTCTTTCTGATAGCTAAATGCAGGATATAGACTTGCTATCCAATTATATTTGACAGTTAGACAGTAAAAAATCTAAACCTACAGATGATTTCATATTTATTAGTGAATACACTTAATTGCTTTTGCTATAATTACTTGCTTTCTCCAATTAAAAGATTCTTGAATATTCAGTACATGTGCAATGGCACAGATTAATCTTTTTTACAGGATTAATGAACTTTTATTGGGAGAAATGTTAATTGGTGGTTCTTGATGATTTAATGGATGAAATGCAGAATTACTTCACACAATTAAAAATATAAGTCATAAGCAGTGAGACGAGTCACAGTGGTGTGTTTTACTGTCTACATTGAACGTACTTATGGTTGGGAACAGCAAATTTGTTACATCTGCTTAGGATATTTACGGCACTGACAAAAAGACTCACTGACAGTCAGTCTGTCAGAATCCAAGGTGAACGGCAAAGCCTTTTCTAAATAGTGAAGCTTCAAAGATATGCACAAGATAGTCAATTCATAAAATAAAATGGGAATATATTATGCTAGGGAAATGACTAATGAAGCTATAGCATTAAGAGTGGCATTTTCCAAACCTTCAAATTCATAAAATTTAAACAGGATAAAATGGTCCAGACAAAATAACTGTAAGTAGGGCTCTGTTACTCCTGAGTATCAGTTAGAGTACCAATGCTATGGGTTCATACATACATAACACCATAAAGGGTCAGAACAGTTAAATTGAGAATTGAAGGGATTGAGTGCATAAGATTTATAGGCCCATTCGCTTTTGCTTCCCATCACTACTATTTTTGCACAGTCACTAACCGATTTAAAATACATTCATAAATGCCTTTTATAGGTTCATTAAAACTAATGTGCAAAGCAAATTATTAAGGCAAATCTTTCCTCACATTGTAAATTCAGTTTTTACAGCAAGTTGTACATGCTTAAATGGGCTACTTTGATTTATAATCAAATGCCCTCAAAATCTATCTCAATGACACAGTCTCCACTGTTTATCGCCAGTGTTAACATGATTAAGTGGAGGGAATGTAGCAGTGTTACACTCAACAGTCATTTAGTAATTTGTTATGAATTGCATCAATTTCTTTTTCCTTTCCACCTTTACTAATAGGTGCATATTCTTTGTGTGTTCATGTTTCATATATGCCTCCATATTTCATGTATCAGTATATATTGCTTTAGTTGTTCACATTACAAACCTTCTGCCATTGCTTCGTCCATCAATTTAATTAACCTAAATCCTTTTGAATGACATTAATCTTTCTAATAATTGAAAATAACTCTGTTGTTTCATGTCACAAGTAGTCTCCATCATGATCTTTCATGAATAATATAAATAGTTTGGGTTGTAGAATATGGCTCTGTAAAATTCTACAAGTCATTGCCCCAGCCATAAGTATTTTCAATTTGTCATTGTCTTTGTTTATATTAAGTAGCTAATTTTCACTCCAGCTAGTTAAGTTGTCATTAATTCCATAACACTTAAGTGTCTTCAAGAGCACCAAAATCCAAGCTATCAATCATCTTCTGAAAAGAAAGAAGAAATAAAGGTTTGTACTTTATAGCACCTTTTTACCCAAAGGACTTTGCAACTACTGATATTTTTGAACTATAGTCACAGTTTGTATAGACAAATGAGGCAGCCAATTTACAAACAGTGAGGTCCCACTAATATTAGTGAGATGAACAACGAATAAATCTGTTGCTGTAATATTGGTTGAGGAATTTGTTTTGCTTCGGGTGCCAGGAAAGCTCCTTCCCCTCATTGAAAAATTTCCATGGAATATTTTCCGGCCACCTAAACATGCAGATGGGACTTCAGTTTAACATCTCATTTGAGGGTTGGTACCTCCGACAAGGCAGTACCCCTCCTCTACTGCACTGATACACAGACTAGATTATGTACTGAAGTTATGGAGTATGAAGATTTAGAATCATGTGCCAGAATTTTTCAGTCCCTCACACCGGCAGGATCTTCCATTCCGTCCGATCTGATTGGAGATTTCAATAGCTTACCAGCCCCACCGTGGGGCGAGGGCTGGAAGATTCCAACCATAGCCTTTTGACTCAGAGGAGAGAGTGCTATCAACAAGTCCAGCTGAACATCCAAACTGATACCTTATTTGTCATTACAGTCACCTTACAATAGGTTTGTGGAGTACGACTTTTTTTTTGTAAATTGGCCTAAAGCTTTGCACAAAGTAATTTAATAATGTTACTGTTTATGCAATCAATTGCAGATACATAAAATTCTAATGGACCATAATTCACTGTCGAAATAATGGTGAGGTTAATGGTGCTTTCTATTATTTATGCACAAAAGATTCAACAACTTCAGGCGAGGGGCATTTGAGTGGCCAAACATGGATATTCAAAAGTCGCTGACCAAGAGCTTCACAAAAATAAAATCTCATCCGTGAAATGCATTAAACTGGGTAAAACTGCATTATACTTACAACTAAACTCAGCACAAAAGGTTAAGTTTTGTCCATTTCAGTCTAGGTACACTTCTAATCACGTGATGACTGTCAGTCACCCTCTTGGGCATTTATGATTGTTGGTTTTAGATGTTGAGTTTTTGAAAATTAGAATTTATAATGTAAATTTTTATTTTTTTTCCTTCTGTCACTTTTTTCCACTCTCATAATCCACTTTCTTTCCTTTTTTTATTTCTTTCTGTACATGATTTGACATTTAATTCACTCACTCTAAATTACTTATCATGCTTACTGTTTTCCTTTATCTATCTCTCATTTTCTATTATTATTTTTCCTCCACTTCTAATTCCTCTCATTTTCCATTCACGTTTCCTCTGGTGATCTCCCTTGACTTCCCTCATTTTCTACTTTTGCGCTTCTATCATGTTCTCCTCTTCCTCAGCGTAATTCTCCTCCTTGTCACCTCTCGCTTTTATTTCCTCCTTTTCTTTTACCTCCGGCTCAATGCGGAGAAATGTGATGTGATCACTTTTGGTAGGAAGATCAAGAGGAGACAGTATGAAATAAAGGATACTACTCTGAAGGGGGTGCAGGAGCAGAGGGACCTGTGTGTATATATGCGTAAGTCATTAAAGATGGCAGGAAAGGTTGAGAGAGCAGTTAATAAAGCATACAGTATCCTAAGCTTTGTTAATAGGGGTATTGAGTACAAGAGCAAGAAGTCTAGGCCTCAACTGGAGTATTGTGCACAGTTCTGGGTGCCGCAGACAGGACATTTTCCAGCTCAATGAACCCGCCCTGGGAAAAAGAGGCCTGGAAGGTCAGATTTTCATTCCAGGTTCGGGGTTGGGAGGCTGGATTGGATGCTGGATCTGGAACAAGTGTAGAGGGTACAAGGTGTGGAGGCAGGCTGGGCGGAAGGTCTGCCTCAGTGCCCTGGCACTTTGCTGAAGAGATTTTAAAAAATTATTAAAATGAAAAACATTCCTCCAGTCCTCACTCCTCTTTCAACCATACACTCCTGATGACCCATTCATGCCAACCTATACCACCTCATGCTCCTCTACCAACCTTGTGCCCTAATGCACCCTATGCCACTCTATGCCCCTCTACCCACTCAATGGCCCCTCATTGCCCCATGCCATCTATGCTCCTTTAACCACCCACCATGACCCTTCATACCACCCCCATGCCAACCAATTTCCCCACTCATTCCCATAGCCCTTTATAACTCTTTTGTCAACTTAGCGCCAACTCATACCAACCCTTGCCACCCACACACCTTCCTTTGCCTTTTCCCCCTCCATGCCAATTTACCTAGTATCCGCCATGGGCAAATCTCAGGAGCCATGCCGACATAAAATAAAGTTATGTCTGTTGATGATGCCACTATTTGAACAAGCTCTCTCATTGATTAAAAAAAAAACAATAGTGAAATTCCTTCAACTAATCTCATGGGGCAGGATTTTCAGGTTGTCGGGCAGGCGTGAGGAGCAGGCCTGGGATTGGCCAGGAAACGGGCCGCCATTTGTGATCGGCCCCTGACCCTGATTTCACGCCAGCTGGCCCATTGATGGCCAGCCAGCATGAAAGGCACGCATGGGGGCAGGAAGAGGGTGAGCACTGACATTAGCGCGGGATCGCGCAATGATAGCTCCCTGAAGTCAAGGAGCTGCCTCAGGCAGCTGAAGAATTTTAAAAACAAGAATAAAGATTATGAAATTCTGAGAAAATGTCCCCACGTAGGACTCACTCATCTGAACGTATAGATAATAACATTTCTGTCAAAACATTTTTATTATTTTTCAAAATTAATCTCAGAAACCTCATCCCGCCCATGGACGAGGTTTCTTCAAAAAGCCAAAGGCCGCCTGGCTGATTCGCCCGCCCGTCAATCATAAGGTTGGACAGGCAGCAAAAAAATCGCTCTTAATTAATACATTAATGGCCTTAATAGGCCTCTTAATTGTCAGCGGGCACGCTGCCGACTCTTGTGCGCCCACTGACTGAAATATCACAAAAGTGCATGATGACCTCGGGACACTCGCCCTATTTTACACCTGAACGGGTTGGGCACGCATCTGACTGCAGGATGTAAAATTCTGCCAATGAAAACACATTTTCTCTGAAGGACATCATCTCTTATGAAAATGAACATTTCTATTCTATAACCATTTGGAGCTGTCAATCAAACTGCTCACTTAACAGGCACCCCACTGTGATAATGTTGGATTGTAAAATCAATCATGCAGCACAAATCCTCTAATGACAACCCTCAGGCTAATAGTAACATAAAGAATGAAAGATCAAGCACTGATTTTTTAAAAACTCAACCCTTCTGTTTTTAACTTTAAATCCCAACAGAGTTAAATCCCTTGAGTTTTGACAATTCCAATAAGTTTTTACACCCTTTTGACAGCTTTGAATGTTCTTTGGCAGGTTTTTTTGTTCTAACTAGTATATGCAGTTTTTACACACAATCATATCTACTTTTCACATTCCCAAAGAGTGCCCTTACTTCTCCCCAAAGGGTGCCTTACCAGTCCCAAAGATGTCCCCTGCTACCATATCCAAAGGGGTACCTTACCTTTCCAAGTGGGTTCCCTGGATATTCAATCAAATCCACCAAGTTCAGACCAGCTTTTACCTGGTCTAATCTGCACACATTGGGTTTCACACTCTTGGCCTACCAAAATCCTACTTCAATGGAGGCAGATAATGATGTAAATGGCCAGTCACCTTTGTAAACCATGTATGCTTGAACTCTGGCTCAACTCCAGTCCTGCCTCAACTCCAGTCCTGCCTCTGCAAAAATAGGAAGGGTCATATTCGTGGGTAGGACTTAGCATTTCCAGGCTCATCTGCCATCTGCCTCAACTCCAGTCCTGCCTCTGCAAAAATAGGAAGGGTCATAGTCGTGGGTAGGACTTAGCATTTCCAGGCTCATCTGCCATCTGCCTCAACTCCAGTCCTGCCTCTGCAAAAATAGGAAGGGTCATAGTCGTGGGTAGGACTTAGCATTTCCAGGCTCATCTGCCATTTTTGGACAGGCTCTCTATTGTGGCAGAAATTCAGGCTTTTGTCTCTCCTCTTTTCCCACACTTCTCACATTTGTCTTGTTTCTGTTATATTATTTTGCTCCACTCTAACAGTTCCGTTCGGCAATGCAACGCTAGAAACCTATGGTTGGAAAGGGACATCACTTGTGGGGAGAAACAAGTTGTCCATTCCCTTTATTTCCCCTTGGCTGCAGGAGGTCCTGCAATGTCATCTCTCAAAACTGGAAACAGTGGTTAAAGTGACTTAGTGGAGGCATGCTGGAAGTTTGGCGAGACTGGGACAAACCCTGAACAGTGTCATCGAGGGAAGGATATTGCTTCCTCCTTTGTTCAATTTTTCCCTATAACAGAAACAGGCAGAGACCAAACCTCACCAATCTACAGATTGCAGATGTATTTGTCCATGAAATTATTGCTTGGAGTGATCACCACACAGTTCTTGTGAAGGCGAAGTCCCATCTTTACCTCAAGGATACCCTCCATCATGTTGTGTGGCACTGCCATTGTGCTAATTGGTACAGATTTTGAACATATCTATCAACTCAATATTGGGCATCCATGAGGTGCTGTGGGTCATCAGCAGTAGCAGAATTTTATTCAGCCCCAATTTGTAACCTCATGGCTCAGCATACCCCCCAACTTTACCGTTATTATCAAGCCAGATGATCAACCCTGGTTCAATGAAGAGTGCAGGAGGGGGTGCCGAGAGCAGCAACATGCATAACTAAAAATGAGGTGTCAACCTGGTGAAGATATAACACAGGACTGTTTGCATGCCATACAGCAGAAACCACATGTAATAGGTGGAGCTAAGTGATCTCACAGCCAATGGATCAGATCTAAGCTCTGTAGTCCTCGTACATCCAGATGTGAACGGTGGCGGAAAATTAAACAACTACCTGGAGGAGGAGGCTCCACAAATATCCCCATCTTCAATGATGGGAGAATGCAGCACATCAGTGCAAAAGATAAGGCTGAAGCATTTGCAACCATCATCAGCCAGAGGTTCCGAGTGGATGATCCATCTTGGCCAGCCTTCAGCCAATTCAATTCACTCCATGTGATATCAAGAAACAGCTGAAGGCACTGAATAATGCAAAGACTATGGGCCCTGACAATATTCCAGCAATAGTACTGAAGTCTTGTGCTCCAGAACTAGCTGCGCATCTAGCCAAGCTGTTCCAGCACAGCTACAACACTGGCATCTGCCCAGCTATGTGGAAAATTGCCCAATTATGTCCCATCCACAAAAAGTAGGACAAATCTAACCTGACCAATTACTACCCGATCAGTTTACTCTCAATCTTCAGCAAAGTGATGGAAGGGGTCATTGACAGTAGCTGATTGGGCTATCAGTTGGCACTTAGTCAGCAATAACCTGCTTACTGACGCTCAGTTTGGGTTCCGCTAGGGCCATTAGGCTCCTGACATATTACAGCCTGGTCCAAACATGAACAAAACAGCTGAACTCCAGAGGTAAGGTGCGAGTAGCTGCCCTTGACATCAAGGCAGCATTTGACCGAGTGTGACATTAAGGAGCCCTAGCAAAACTAGGGGAGTCAATGGGAAACAGAGGAAAATTGTCCCCTCTTTATAGTCATATCTAGCACAAAGGAAGATGGTTGTTGGACGAGAATCATCTCAGTCCCAGGGCATCACTGCTGATATTCCAAATGGTGGAGTCTATGCCCAAACATCTTTAGTTGCTTCATCAATGGCCTTGCCTCAATCATAAGGTCAGAGGATGTTCACTGATGATCACAGAATGTTCAGCACCATTTGCGACTCCTGTGATACTGAAGCAGTCTGTGCCCATATGCAGCAAGACCTGGACAACATTCAGGCTTCGGCTCAACATTCACATCCCACAAGTGCCAGTCAATGGCCATCTCCAACAAACCATTTCCCCTTGACATTCAATGGCAGTACCATCTCTGGATCTCCCCCTATCAACATCCTTGAGGGGGTTACCCATTGCCCAGAAATTGAACTGAACCAGCCATGTAAATACTGGGCTAGAAGAGCAGGTCAGAGTCTGGGAATTCTGCGGTAAATAACTCACCTCCTGACTTCTCAGCTGACTTTCCACATTCTATATGGCAAAGTAAGGAATGTAATGTAAAGAATGGAATACTCTCCACATGCCTGGATGTTTGCAGTTCCAATAACACTTGAGAAGATTGACACTGTCCAGGTCAAAGTAGCCTGCTTGATTGGCACACCAGCCACCACCTTAAGCATTCACTCCCTCCACAACTAAGGGCAATTAGGATGGACAATAAATACTGTCCTAGCCAGCAACGCCCAGATCCCATGAAAGAATCAATTTTAAAAATTGTGGCAGCAGTGCATATCAACTTCAAGAAGCACTGTAGCAACTCACCAAGGCTTCTTTGAAAGCACTTATCAAACCCACAAACTCTATCAACCAGAAGGACAAAGGGCAGATCCTTGGGAGCCGTTTCATGTCACACACCATCCTGACTTGGAACCCTAGGCGGAATCTCATTGAAGCGTCAGGGGTCTCATCTGCCAGCTGAAGAGCCAACGAGAGACCAGTGCTACCTGTTTTCAGGAAGGGCCAACGAACCACAAGCAAATCAGGCAGTGGAGAGCACAGCGACGGGCCTTCCCTTGGAATGAAAACCCCGGATCCTGAAGTCTCACCAATATCAAGACGCCAATAGCTGTTGTGCTCAGCAGCACCATTGGGAAGACACTAGAGTCCCAGGATCGTGCAGCAACCCATGCCACAGGTAAGTAACGTGGGTTGGGGGAGTGGGGTTTTGCGGGATGGAGGTCACGGGGCACTGATTGCCTTTGATTGAAGAATGCCCCCCCACCCCAAAGGAGGTAACAAGCCAGCCACACGGTTTTAGCCACTGTGTATGCCGAATGGCAACAGGCCCACCTGCAGTTGCATTAATATTAATAATGGCAGGATAAGGCCCTTAAGTGGTCCTTAATTGGCCACTTGGCCTCAATTGGTGGCGGGGTGGGAAGGTCGACCATGGGCCTTCCCACCCAGAATTTATCCTGGCAGAGGCAGGAGAGCGGTGGGGTTCCAGTACACCTCCAACTGCCTAAGTACATGCCTTTCCCATGATTAAGCTCGCCACCGGAGAGAACAGAAGATTCCACCCTATATCGCTGCTCTTTCACTGTCGCTGGGTCAAAATCCTAAAACTCCCTTCCTAACAGCACTGTGGGTGTACCTACACTACACAGACTGCAATGGTTCAAGAAAGCAGCTCACCACCACCTTCTTGAGAGCACTTAGGAATGGGCAATAAATGCTGGCCTAGCCAACAATGCCCACATTTAGTGAAAGAGTAAAAGAAAAATGGAGTGCATTAAATAGTGAGACCATCAGGGGTATAACTGGAGATAGCAGCAGGAAGAAAAATGGAAATAACATCAAGGACAGGTTTATTACAAAGTAAAGCTTGCAGTGCAATGTACTATTGAAATCTTCCAGGTCAGCTGGAACTAGATCAAATGGAGGGTTTAGCTTATTTTACTCCATTCCATGAAGTAATTCCTAGTCAAGTTTTGGACCAATTAGAGACTGATTAAAGCCTCCTCTTCAATGTCACATAAAATACTCTCAGGTCAGAAGCAACACAGGCGAGATACAAATGGAATCTCCCTCTACCCTGTCCCATCATACATTCCCGTGGACAGGTACCACACAAGTTACAACATAAAATTTTCTCTAAACTAGTTCACCAAACATAGCCAACTCAGATACACATGTTTTCAATATAGTGTTCAGCTACCTTGATACCAACCAATGAAGAAACCAGCTTGGGTACAGCATGGGATTTATACAGAATATAAATCTCAATTTATGTAAACATTAAGCACTCCCTGGCAAATTAGGAAGAAGAATCACATGTGAGTACAGCTTTGTTCAACTTTTCGCATTAAAGGCCAAGATGTAGAATAGCTCCCTTTACCTAGTTAGACTCTCACCTCCACAAAATCTTAAACTAATGAGATTCTCAAATAGAGTTCCCTACTTTTTTGATCAATGGTGAAATTTCTTATTGAATGCTGTCTTCAACATTGGGGGTATTGGTCCCACCAGATTTCGTCATTGGACCTAGTGACATTTCTCCAGTCCCAACTAAATATGGTGATGATTCCACTCCTTACTGTCCACCTTCCAGAGGTACTGCTCTTTCCAAGAAACCATTGACTTAAAAATGATTGTTATTCATAGAATCTGTAATGGGAAGACATTGAGACTATTTTTATGACTTGATTATAGGTCAGTATTTGATGAGAAGATAACAGCGTGTGAACTAAGGGTGTCCTATTAATGTGCAAATTGGTCAGTAACTTAAAAATGACATCTCGCCCTTAACTTTTCCATGAGTTTTCATCGTTTGCTGCATTGGCACATTAATTCCTAGTAAACTCACTATAGAAAGTTCACTTAGTAATTAACAGTCTAAGTAACCTTTTAACGGTGTGATAATTTTTAATGACTGGCAATCAATCACTCTAGCTCAGAAAGTAAACAATTTAAATGTGAAGTCGCATTCCTTCAGGTAGTGAATTGTTGTTGGAGATTTTAAACATTTTTAAAAATCTTTTAGTTGCTTTCCTTCCTTTTCCTTTGTTTCTTTTTTTTCTCTCACAATCTAGTCTTTCCTTCCCTTCCTTTATTTCTCTTTCCTTGCCTACATTGATAGTGAATTCACCCTCCTTCTCAAGCCTTCCTCTGTTTATTCCTGAATCCTTCAATCTTATTGGTTAAGGAGATAGTCTGTTGGTCAGATGTTCACCAAGGTGCCCTATACTTTATTGGACCCACTGCCTGATTATCAGCTTGCACTCCCAGCAACCTAACTGGCAAACAGCTTTCAAGTTCAAAAGCATAGGTAAAAGTTGCTGCAAGTTGCTCTGTCATAGAGGTCTACAGCACAGAAAAAGGCACTTCGGCCCATCGAGTCTGCACTGGTCAAACAAGTACCTAACTATTCTAATCCCATTTTCCAGCAGTAGGCCCATAGCCTTGTATTCCATGGAGATGTGCAAATCCACATCCAGATACTTCTTAAATGTTATGAGGGTTTCTGCCTCTACCACCCTTTCAGGCAGTGAGTTCCAGATTCCCACCACCCTCTGGGTAAAAAAAATTCTTCCTCATATCCCCTCTAAACCTCCCGCCCCTTACCTTAAATCTATGCCCCCTGGTTATTGATTCCTCCACCAAGAGGAAAAGTTCCTTCCTGTCTACCCTATCTATGCCCCTCATAATTTTATACACCTCAGTTATGTCTCCCCTCAATCTCCTCTGCTCCAGGGAAAATAATCCCAGTCTATCCAATTTCTACTCATAACTAAAACTCTCCAGCCCAGACAACATCCTGGTAAATCTCCTTTGCACTCTCTCCAGTGTAATCACAACCTTCCTATAATGCGGATTCTAGAACTGCACGCAATACTCCAGCTGTGGCCTAACCAGCATTTTATACAGTTCCAGTATAATCTCCCCACTCTTGTAATCTATGCCTCAGCTAATAAAGGCAAATATCCCATTTACCTTCTTAACCACCTTATCTACCTGTCCCACTACCTTAAGGGACCAGTGGACATGTATACCAAGGTCCCTCTGATCCTTGGTACTTCCCAGGTCCCTACCATTCATCGTGTATTCCCTTGTCTTGTTCATCTTGCCCAAGTCCATCACCTCACACTTATCCGGATTAAATTCCATTTGCCACTGATCAGCCCATCTGACCAGCCCGTCAATATCCTCCTGTAATCTAAGGCTATCCTCCTCACTATTTACAACCCCACCAATTTTCATGTCATCCGTGAACTTACTGATCAACCCTCCTACATTCAAGTCTAAATTGTTTATATATACCACAAACAATGAGGGACCCAACCCCGATCCCTGTGGAACCCCATTGGACACAGACATCCAGTCACAAAAACACCCCTTTACCATCACCCTTTGCTTCCTGCCACTCAGCCAATTCTGGATCCAATTTGCCAAATTGCCTTAGATCCCATGGACTCTTACCTTCGTTATAGGTCTCCCATGTAGGACCTTATCAAAAGCCTTGCTGAAGTCCAAGTAGACTACGTCAAATGCATTGCCCTCATCTACACACCTGGTTACCTCTTCAAGAAATTCAATCAAATTGGTCAGACATGACCTCCCCTTAAAAAATAAAACCATGCTGACTGCTCTGCTTGAGTCAATTCTGATCTTACCTTCAATTTCAATGGATTTGCCATTAATGATATGGGTTTGAATTACATACTTTAATATGAAATTATTCTTTTGCTTCCCTTTCCCCTATATGCTATACTCACTCAAAGTCAGCTGTGACTTCAGCTCCTCCCACAGTAACTCCCCATAATGCTATGTAATCAGGGCCATAAACTGTTTCCAGGTGATATCACAAAGGAGACAGGGGCCAATCACAGAGCAACCAGGAACTATGTCACAAAGCAGCCAAAGCCCCTCCCAATTGAGGTGATGCAGGGTCACCTGGCTTCATGTGCAGTCTCACTGGGCATGAACACAGGGTGTATAATCAGCCCTGTCTCTGACCCTGTTCCCATGAGAGTTCAGGCAAGGAGCCTCTCTAAATTCCACCTTAAAAATTCTCTCTAACTTTCTTCAAATGTGAGGCCTCACCATTCAATGGCACCCAAATCCACCTCTTGCTTAATAAACTCCAAAATACCCCTCACTTTTTATTACAAACAATGCATCTTGGCAAAAGAAAAATACTGCAGATGCTGGAAATCTGAAATAAAAACAGGAAATGCTGGGAAAACTCAGCAGGTCTAGCAGCATCTATGGAGAGAGAAATAGAGTTTACATTTCAAATCCATATGACTCTTCTTCAAAGCTCTGAAGAAGAGCCATACGGACTCAAAACAATAACTCTGTTTCTTCCTCCACACATGCTGCTCGTCCTGATATTTTTCCAGCATTTTGTGTTTTCATAATGCATCTTGGTATTGGAATGAGGCAAAAATACTACCAGCTCTTCTGTGCGGTGAGCCCAGTCTATTTCCATTGCCTGGAAGGGGTGTCAGAGGAAATATGTGGAGACTTTATATGGGTTACCAAGTAGTGAGGCCATCAGGGGTACATTTGGAAGGGGCTTCATGGGGAATAATGAGTTAAAGCTCCATTGTCTCAACAAACAGACCCAGGTCAGGAATAGCAGAGAGAAGATGCACAGTAAATTTTCCTCTACACTGTCCTATCAACCACTCCCAGATCACAGTGTAATGCATGCTCTAACTTAGTTCACCAATGACAGACAGCTCAAATACAGAATATATTCCATACAGGGTAAAGTTCCCTGACACTATCCAATGAAGCACATCAGCTCAGGTGCAGTATGGGATGAACACAGAATGTAAATTCCTCCACATGTACACACGAGCCAAAATGAAAGTTGGTGAAATCTTGTACAGAAGAGTTGCTCAGTAGAGTTCCTCACCTTTACAATCATCATTTTATCTGATTTATTGTGTCTTTGACATTGGGAGTCTTGGTCCCACTAGATCAGCTCTTTGAACCCAGGGACCTTTACCCACTCCCAGTCGTGTGGTAATAATTTGACTTCTTCCACTCCATCTTTCTGAGATACTGCTCAATCCAATGCACTGTCAATATAAAAATGATGAATATGCTGTCCAGAATCTGTAACTGGATTACAGTGGAATTATTTTTGAGACTTATTATATTTCAGTTCAATATATTTGCAACAATTGACATTTGGCTGAATTACTCTAATAATAAATTGTTATTTTCTTTCCTTTTCCCTAATTTATAAGGACTAAACTCACTCGGTGTCAGCTGTTGCACCAGCTCTTCCCATAGTAACTACGACTGATGGTGTGTAATCAGAAAGTAATTTGTGACAACAGGTGACATTACAAAGGAGCCAGTTGGCAATCACACAGAAGCCAGGAATCTTGTCACAAAATGGCTCAAGCTGTTTCAGGGATATCAAGTTGTTGGGCCATCAGAGACATGATTGGAGGGAACCTCATGGGCAATAATGGGATAAAGGTTCTTCTACACTGTCCCATCAAACACTTCTTGGTCAGATGCACCATAGTTAAAATACAGATTAAATGAACCAAGACAGAGGTAAACCAGATGGCGAAGAACAGAATAAATCTAATAACTTTAATAAACATTTCTCAATGCTAAAGACACTAACACATATTAAAACTACAAATGTGAAATATAAACAGGCTCTAAGAGATAATATTCAGGAGATTGAACAGAACAAACTAAGCTAATAATCTGCAAGTATGGTCTTGGCACCAAGGCAGATAGTCAGAGGGCAACTAAATGCAAGAGATAAATAGTTAAGGTATCAGTAAGGATGAGATCATAAGCCATGAAAATGACACTGGATAAACACTAGACAACATGTTATCACCACGTTAGCTGAAATGCAGGAGAATGTCAGAGTCTAAGTGGTGGCACCAGAGGCCCAGGTAAATTCAAGGGGGTGAGGCTGGGCAGTAAACAGCCCTTTAGTAGCCAATAATTGGCCACTTAAGGCCCTCAATTGGGGTAAGGGCAGGCTTCCCATTTGAGGCCGTGTCCACCCCAGCTTAAAATCGTGGGAGTGCCATGTGTTCAATTTCATGCTCCCCTAGCCCCTACCCCCTCACACCGTCTAAAAACCTACCAGTGGGGGAGCGAAAATTCCCACCATTGTGCTAGACGGCAGCCCTGTGAAACCTCCAACTCAAATTGATCACCAATGCAAGTTTGCACTAATTGTACTTGTTTTCAGGTCTTCGAGAAAGCTCTTAAAATTAAGCTGTTGTTTTTTGGCACAAGGGCGTTAATAAGTACATTGTAATCTTTTTTATTGTATCCAGGAATTGACTACTATACACCAATATAACTAATAAATGGTTCAGCATAGTTCTTTTAAGTCATTTTCAGTTTCTTAAAATCAGATTACTTGCAGGTGGGGGTTTAAGCACTTTTAAACTGCTTATTTTTTGTGATAAATCCATTTTCTTCAAATCCCCCAGATTTCCACTCTTATGAATATCAAGGGATAATTTTTAATGCAAATTTTTAAAAATAATTACATTCAATAACACGGCCCAATTGTGCTGGTTCGTGACAGTTATTATGCTCTGCAAAAGTAAATGAGTTGCAGTGGAAACTTGAGTAAAGCAAACACTTCACAAAAGTAGCTCTTTTTGAGCACAATTTGCAGCCAGAATACCAAAGCAGAACCTTTTGCCCAACATGTCAAGTGCATATATCTCAGGAAAGTTGACCCAATCCATGCAACTGATTAATCAAGGTGGGAGAAGATTATTAAAGAAATTGAGGAGAGGGGACGTAAAGGTCCTCCAATAGAGTAAAGTAACCATGAAAGCTGCTAAAGTCTTACAGGAAAAGCTATCAATTGCAGAGAAAGAGTTTTTGGCTTCCTAACAACAGAGTGAGACCGGTCATATAGGACAGCAAAATAATTTGTATATAAAGAAGTAATCAAAAACTTAAAATAACTAAATGCTTGTTGATGTATGTCATACATTTCTGTGCAGAAAAATCAAAATAACAGATAGAGAAACAGAATGGGCAATTGTCAGAACAAGAAAAACAAGAAAGCACCAGGCTAGAGGAGAAACCAAAGAGTGGAAAATCAGATATTTGTTGCAAGCTAAAGCTAGAGCCACCTAGAAACAACTGCTGCTCAGTACGTTCTTGCAGTATACAAGAAAAGAGAAAAACTGGTGAGTAAACAGCAAAGTTTGAAAGCTACATGAACAAGATTGAGTGTTGTTTTACAGTAGCCTCTTCTCAAACACAGAAAGTTGTAAAGTACGTAAAAGGAAAATAGATATGTTAAAATTGAGAAGCAACCATGATTACAGTTGGTAGAAAGTTTGATGAATTGGTTAAGGAATGATGGAAATGACATAGATTTGGACACCCTGGAGTATGAGATAACTCATTACCGCAGTGATATTGGGTCATCCCCCTACCAAGTACCTGGCAAACATTTGCACCCCGATAGAGAATGGTCGATCAGTGACAGTGGTAGCCAAGACAGCCAAATTGCAGGATAACAGAGCAGTTCCACCAGATGGAACAAGATATTCAGGGCAAACCAGAATCCTCAATAGTAATGAGGCCAGGGCACTAAATTGGGAGCCATTGACACAAACACGAGGATCAAAACTTAAGTTCCTGGTGCGGGTCTGGCCCACCAGTTGCAGAGGTTGTTAATTTTTACAGCTCAACATCCTGAATTGGATAATCAAGGGTCAAGTGTTATTCACCACCTGTACTCCATTTTTGAAACATGGGGCAAACTTTTAGCTTGGTGGGCAGGCATGTGCTCGAGCATAAAATGACATGCGTTGACATCGAGCGAGCGTCCCGACGTCAAGGTGCAGTCGCATGATATTTTCGTTGGCCAACAATTAAAAGGCCTGTTAAGGTCATCAACAAAGTTATTTACTTAAATTTTTCGCTGCCTGTCCAACCTTACGGTTGGCAGGCTGGCAAAAAGGCCAAATAGCCTTTGCATTTTTTAGGAAACAGATGGAATGAGGTTTCCCAACCTAAAGCAAAAAAAAAAGTTTTAAAATTTTAGTTAATAACATGTTCCTGCTCTTGTGACAGAGTCACATGAGGGGACATGTTAATATTTTTTTTATTTTTCTATTTTTTGATTTTTCTTACTTGTCACTAATCTCCCTGAGACAGGACTTTGTCTCCATAAGGCACTTTGACAGATGGGGAAACCCTCCCCCCGCACAGGAAGTGCACAGCGCTTCCTGCCGCGCAGGCCGCTGGGTGGGCCTTAATTGGCCCGCCCACTCAAATGACCCCCTGTTTCGGAGGCGGGGGTCGGCTGTCCACCCATCGCTGAGCCGGTGGGGCCCGCACGCCATCCAAGGGCAAAATTCTGCCCTATGTTTTTCAATTCTTCATCTCCATGAGGCGGCTCCGAGCCTCAGGGAAATTCTGAAGCGTGCACCCGCACGCATGCGTGAAGTTCACACTCGCCCCGCTCACACTCTTCCCCTCGTCTGCACAGGCTGCACTGAGCATTGCCACTCACGTTTCACGTTGGGCGGGCCTTAACTGTGAAACTGCCTTCCGGCCTTGATCACAGGCAGTGGTCAGCTTCCTGACCACCCCCGCCCGCACCTACTGAGCCCACCTAACAAGGGCTAAATTCTGCCCATGCTGTACTGGCTAACTTGCAGGAGACTACACTGCCCACTACAGGCTAAGTCTGGCAAACTGCCTTAACGACAGTGCTAGGAATAGATGGTGAGAGATGGCGAGGACTTCCAGAAAAAATGCAACAGGGTTTATTAGGGGACCTACTGGCAGTTGTAACCTGGGCCAGAAATTTCCCCCCCTCGGGGGGGAGTTGTGAGAGTGTGGGCAGGGGCGGGCACGAACCTGACTGGCGCCCCCAATCAGGGATGTGCCACCATTTTACGTGGGCAGGCCAACTAAAGCCCGTCCAGCCTGAAGCTCGCCCGGAAGCGCTAAGCGCTCCCTGTGTGGGTGGGGAGGAATTCCCTGAGAGGTTCCCTGTGGTCTTTCACACAAGCATGGGGGTGCCTCAGGGAGATTTGTTTCAGTGCTAAAGTTTTAAATAAAGGTTTTTAACACTTTTAAAACATGTCCCCTCATGTGACACTATCACATGAACTGAGACATGTCAAAGAATAAAAGTATAAATTTTTGTTAGATTTTAAAACACTTCATGAAACCTCATCCTGCCCATGGATGAGGTTTCATGAAAAATGCGAAGGCTGCCTTGAGGTTTCATGAAAAATGCAAAGGCCGCCTGGGCTCTTCGCCAGTCCGCCAACATTAAGGTTGGACGGGCAGCTCATTAAATTGAATTAAGTAGGTTTTAAATGGCCTTAATAGGTCTTTGACAGTTCGGCAGGCGTACGGTTGAGTCGGCTGTGCACCCACCGAACTGAAAACCTCAATGACGCGCGATCACATCGGGACACCCGCCCAATGTCACCACGCGTCATTTTACGCATTGGCAAGCAGGCCCCTCCCCCGCTCACCAACGGGAAAATCCTTCCCCTGGTTGCTTAATGTGCACATTAAGCACATGTAAATAGAATCAAGTACAGAGCCAAACTAGATCAGTATTCAGGATCTCCTCAGTGACCCAATGCATTTGTGTTAATTGCCACATAAAGAATGTAGCAGTGCACCAAATCAAAGAGGAAAAAATGAAGGTTGTCCTAATCTGCACACCAGCAGTCTCTGTGTATTTCCCTTTTATTGCTGTTGACTACTATTTAAATCCAAACTTAGGATATATGGTGAATATGATTTTTTTTAATGTTAGCATCAGCAACTTGTTGAATTTTTGGATTTTCAGTACATTTTTATGTCATGTCTCTCCGGCTTTGATTTAAATAAATATGAGCCATCCACAAGTTTTGTTGACAAAAATCATATTGTCCGATGTTAGGAGAGAATTGCTGCTGACCCCTTCACTACACAGTTCATCAAACACAAACTATTCCAGAAATTAAGAGGCATTTGGTATAGAGAAATAATGGTATCTAGTTTAAAACCTTTGGTGCATGGAACTTGCATTTACATTCAACACAGAGCAAGACCTATGATTGAGCACACAGCCAGGATTCCAATTCCATCAAGCAATCTCTCTTTAAAAATGTACTTGTTGAGTTGCAACTAATCCATCACTTGGACACTTTAAAGTTAAATGTCAAACATTTTGCCACCTCATGAATTGAACTTCACGTTGTAAAAGCTTTTCATTCTTTGATTGTATTGATTGGGTCATCTGTTTATAGAAAATGTAAGAACATTCGTTTAATATACAAGTAGGCTTTCTAAGTACCTCCACTTAAGGGCTTGTGATTTTCAACGTATTCAAGTCATCAGGAGTCCTGGTAATTATTTACTAGACATCTGTATTCTGTAACTCTTGACAGGTGTTTAAAACCAGAATTTTTTAAATGCCAGCACTAGCATTATCTTCGTCTGAGTAATTCAATGTCGAATGTAAATTTCTATTCTATGCAAAACGTGGACCTAGACTTTCCTATATTATGTTCACTGATCCAGTGCACTACACAATAACACCGTGCATTGCAAAGTGACCTTTTTCATTAGACATGAGGAACAAACCTCATCTCACTACTGTTGAGGTGATAGCACGATGATTTAAAACAAAAGACTTACTTCTTGTGGGGCCAGGATGAGCATTCATGACAAAAATCTTTCGATAAGCAGATGTAAAAAA
Source organism: Carcharodon carcharias (assembly GCF_017639515.1). Taxonomy (NCBI): domain Eukaryota; kingdom Metazoa; phylum Chordata; class Chondrichthyes; order Lamniformes; family Lamnidae; genus Carcharodon; species Carcharodon carcharias. The sequence continues at coordinate 25,555,236 of NC_054475.1, forward strand.
AAATTTTGGGAGCAGTCTACCGTGATCCCTCTATGGACCAGTGGCTCAACAGCTCTTCTCATCTGAGGCATTTTTCAGAGGGCCTCAAAACAGCTCCTGCCCAAAGCAAGGAGGAGTCTTGGTAAAATATATAAATTCGAGTCCTATGTCGTATTTAGAAATACAGTGCAATTTTAGTCTTCCACACTGAAACCAAGCACTGCATGGCTGAATAAATGGTCCTTATTGTCCTCCTTTTAACAGATCTGAGTCAGTCCAATGCACAATTTTCCAATATTTACAGACTTAGTGATAGGGGTCAGTGATTGAATTTTTTGCAACAAGTCTACAAAAAGGCCAAGTTCTCTGCCTGATGTTAAATCAAACAAACAAACCTTCAGAAAATCCTCACATAGATTTTAGCTATTCGTTAAAGTTTGTAAGGAATTGAAGAAACTGTTGTGTATGCAACAGGCATTTATAGAGATAAAGTTTAGCATTTAAATTTCCAATTATTTGTTATTTTCTCCTTTGAGAAGTTAGAATTGATATAATCAAAATATACCATGGCAGAATTTTTCCCCCATTGTGGGGGCGGGGGGGAGGGGGGGTAGGTTTAAGAGCGGGCGTGCACAGGCATGTCTCCAATCAGCGCCCCTGATCGGCGGCATGCTGCCATTTTACGTGGGTGGGCCAGTTAAGGCCCCCCCAGCATGACGTCTGCATGGAAGCGCTATGCACTCCATGTGTGGGTGGGGGGCAGGGGGATTCCCTGAGCCAAGAGTGGGCATGCGCATGGAAGAGCGCACTGTTCTCCCTAAGGCTAAGTGCTGCCTCAGGGAGATCGGCTGTACAATAAGAAATCTGAAAAATAGAGAAAAAAAATTTCCCTGACATGTCCCCTCATGTGACACCGTCAAATGAGTTGGGACATGTCCATAACTTTTAAATACACTTTAATTACATTTTTTCAAACCTACATGAAACCTCATCCCGTCCAATGCCCACCAGGTCTCCTGGCCTACTCGCCAACCTTAAGGTCAGACGGGCAGGTCCATTAATTAGTTCAATGACTCTGTCAATGGCCTCTCAATTGGCCATTGACAGGTTGGTGGGCGCACAGCTGATTCTACTGAGCCCCCGCCTACCTGAAAATTTAAATGGGGTGGGGTGACGTCGGGAGTTCCGCCTGATGTCACCTTGTGTCATTTTACGCATCGGTGAGCAGGCCCCTCCCCTGCTCGCCAACCGGAAAATCCTGGCCCATATCACTGCATGTGCACTTGTTCATTGTTTAACAAATTGGTTCAATTGTTTAAAATGAGAATGAGGCCTGATATGAAGTTCTATCACTTCTCAGCAACTGATTCTGCTGGAAGCATAAGATTAATTTCAATAGCTTAAAATAATTGAAAGATAAGTATGTTTTGTTTATTGACCTCACAAGTTAACAAATATTTCACAACAAGAGCGAGGTTATTGAAGGCACTTTTAAAGGACCTGGAGAATCAGGACTCAGTTTTGGGAGGGATTTAACATAGGAGAACTGAAAAAACTATATGCTAAAGAAGGGTTCACAAGACTTCAAATGTTAAGTTATATTTTGCTAATTTTGAACATAGACACAATGGGCAGAATTTTGCCCTTGATGGGCTGGCGGGCCCCACTGGCTTGGCAGCGGGAGGGCAGCCGATCGTCACCACTGAAACGGGCCCCGCTGCCATTTTGAGTGGGCGGGCCACCCAACAGGAAGTGCTATGCGCTTCCAGTGTGGGGGGGGAGGGACTCCCCAACTGTCAGAGTGCGGTCTTTCCCACATTCACGTGAAAGAGCACACATCTCCCTTGGACTCAGTTGGCCATTGACAGGTCGGCAGGTGGGCAGCTGATTTCGCTGTCCACCCGCCTTCCTGAATATTTAAATGGGGCTGGATAACATCAAGGATTCCCCTCAACATCATCCCGTGTCATTTTCACGTCAGCAAGCCCCACCCCCAAATTGCCGACGGAAAAATTCTGGCCAATGAGTTCAGCCAAAAACAAAAGATCATCTGCTGAGAACTTGGCAGGTGGAACAACTGTCCCTTTGATTACACAATTTGCTATTCTTCAGAACTTTTAACATAATTCACTTTTGCATAATCTCCCAGGATTATGGGGTGGAATCTTGCAGAGGCAACAAGAGTCTCAGCCATTGTCTAGAGTACTGGTGAGAAACCTGCTTTGCCTCTTTTTGGGAAGGCCTTCCATATTTTGTTCCACTCGGGCACTTAACAGTCCAACGCAGGGCCTTCCCTTGGTGTCAAGGATCTTGGGGGAGGAAGTCCCTGCCACTAACAGCTGCCAGCCAATCAGAGGCCAGTAGCTCTGTTGGCATGCAGCACCACCGGGGATGCAGTGGCTGCTGCCGGCATGACAATCACTTGAGGTCTAGGATTGTAGCTGGACCCAGACCAGAGATGAGTGATTGATTGGCGAGGGGGGAGCGGTTTCACAAGGTGGACGGTTGGCAGGAAGGGGAGAGGAGGTGGCTGGGAACAGGACACCCCTGCCCCACCCAGGTCCTTCAATCAGGCATTGAGTGCCTTTGAACAAGGGACCACTGCTCACCCTTCCCTGGGAGCCTGTTTGCTTATCATGCTCCCCACAAGAAGAGCACCCCCCACTGCCACTGGGTTAATACAGGCCGCAGAGGGATGAGGCCCTTAAGTGGGCATTAATTGCCTTAAGGGCATCAATTGGCGGTGAGGCAGGAAGGCCACCCATGGGTCTTTCTGCCATGGACTTAGTCCCCACCCACCAAACACCCACCTAATTAAATGCCCCTCCCATCAAACTCACCATGGGAGACAGCATAAGATTCTGCCTTTGCTTTCTATTGCATCATACATTACTGAATTGCATTTGTCTTGAAAATAAAATAAGGATTAAGTACAGTGTGTTAAACCTAAGTGTTGCTTTTAATATACAGGATTACAATTTCTAGTATTTAATCAGTCAAAGTTGTTAAAAATGTATTCACTCACCGGATTTGGACACAACTAGCACTGCCAGCATTTATTGTCCGTTCCTAACTGCCCTTCAGAAAGTGTTTGTGAGCCACTGCCTTTAACTGTTACAATTCATGTGGTGATGGGACTCACACAGTACTGTTCATAGGGTGCTCCAAGATTTTGACCCGGCGATGACGAAGGAACAGCAATATATTTTCAAGTCAGGTGCTTGACTTGGAGGGCAACTTGCAGAAGATGGTGTTCCTATGCGCTTGCTGGTCTTGACTTTTTAGACTGTAAAGTTCGCAGGTTTGGGAGGTGTTGTTGAAGAAGCCTTGGCAAGTTACTCCCGTACTTCTTTTACATAGCACACACAGCTGTCACAGTGGAGGGAATGGTAGAGGGAATGAATGGTTAAGGAGGTGGAGATGGCGTGCCAGTCAAGCTAGTTGCTTTGTCCTGGATGTTGTTGAGCTTCTTGAATATTGTTAGAATTGAACTATCCAGGCAAGTGGGGATTATTCCATCACTTGTGCCTTGTACATGGTGGAAAAGCTTTGAAAGTCAAGAGATGAGTCACTCATTGCAGTACTCCCAGCCTCTGATCTCTTGTTGTCACAATATTTAAGGACTGGTCAATGGTGACCCCAGGATGTTGATAGTGGGGAATTTGATATGATAATGCTATTGACTGTAAAAGGCCTCTTTGGAGACAGCCATTGCCTAGCATCTGTGTGTTACTTGCTACTTGAATGTTACTTGCTACTTATCAGTCCAAGATTTGATGTTGTCCAGGTCTTGCTACATAGAAGCATGGCTGCTTCAGTATCTGAGCAATTGTGAATGAAACTGAACACTGTACAATCATCAGCAAATATTCCATATCCAGGTAGAATGAGCATTTGTGATATAAATAAGATGGAATCCCACTTGCCTAAATAGATTCAAAACAAATACATTTTCTGGGATGGATGGTATTTATTTCGGAGGACTGATCAATACCAGGGATGGGATTTATGATGCAGTGGCCTTTATGAAGAAATTAAATTCTGGGCACGTTCCTTTAGATTGGAATCCATTATGATGAATGAAAGATAATTGATGAAGTAGCTGAGCTGGTCCTAGAACATTATCCTGAGGAACTCCTCCAGCAATGTCCCGTAGCTGAGATGATTGGCCTCCAATCTCCACAACCCTATTCCTTGTGTTAGGTATGACACCAACCTGTGGAGCGTTTTCCTTTGATTCACATTGACTTCTATGATACTGTGGTTCCTTGGTACCACACTCAGTCAAATGCTGCCTTGATTCCTAACTCACCTCTCAGATTTAGCTCATTTGTCCATGTTTGGAGTAAGGCTGTAATAAGTTCTGGAGACATGTGGTCCTGACAGAATCCAAACTGAGCATTGGTGACCAGATGATGGTAACTGCTACTTGAAAGTACTGTTGACAACTCTTTCCATCATGTTGTTGATGAAAGGCCGATGTGACAGTAATTGGCTGGATAGGATTGGTCCTGCCTTTTGTGGTGGAGAATAATTGTAATGGAGAGGAGAGGTTTGGTTTCAGATTGGCCTGAAACAGATTGAAAGCAGAAGGACTGGGCCCATAAATTCCTATTGCTCACTCACAAACAATAATAGAGAGCCTCATCTTCAATAAAAACCAGTCAGACGTGTTCCCTTTAGGCAAAAAAAAACAGCATAAAACACTTTTAAGCAAGTTGTGGTTTTATCTAAATTTGAAATAAAAAACGCTGCACAATCAGAATTGATAAGTGGTTACTTGCAAATTTCTCATTTGCTTTATGGGCAAAACATATCATTTAGTTGGTAAATTTGTATAATAAGATTAAATTACAGTGTCAGTGCATTTAATGGATTAACTGATGAAATTCAGATCAAATATGTTTTGTTAATGTCTAATTTTAAAATCAGTAATGAAGACAATTAATCTCTGCCTCTCTAACAGCTTTACACATTTTAAATTAACACCATTGAAGTTGCATCTTTACATATTTTCTTTTTGTTTCTTCTTCTGGACAATGAAGCTTCAAATGGCTTTAAACACAATAACCTAGAAAATGATTCATACCATCACAAACACCGTGCAGAGAATGATCCCTGTGAGCAGGAGGCAGGCTCCATATTGGGCATTGGGCATCTCTTGAATGAGATGCTGGGCATCCCCAGGCAGCTTGCTGGAGAATCAAGGTTAGATTTTGGGAAGTATAACCGGGGCAGCACCCACAGTTAAATTCTGGCAACAGGTAGGAGGCAATTGGCAATTGTGATGAAATGATTGGGGGGGTTGGGGGTGGTGGGGGTGGGAGAGTGGGCGCAGTGATCTGTAGGGAATGAAAGGGAAGGTTCAGATGAAGAGATCAGGAAGGAACTGAGTGGACATCATCAATGGTCTTTTGTACTCCCTACTCCACATTCAGTAGGGAGTTCACTAAATTCACAACAGCCAGATTTTGGTAAGAGACATTAGGCCCTCTATTCGTAGAAGGAAAAGCTTTTTGCTGATTCAAGTGTAGACCTTCAGATGCTTTAAATGTATAATGTGGATAAGTGTGAAGTTATCCACTTCGGTAGGAAAAACAGAATGGCAGAGTATTATTTAAATGGTGATAGATTGGGAAATGTTGTTGTACAAAGGGACCTGGCTGTCCTTGTACACCAATCACTGAAAGCAAGCATACAGCTGCAGCAAGCAGTTAAGAAGGCAAATGGTATGTTGGCCTTCATTGTGAGAGGACTTGAGTGCAGGAGCAAGGGTGTCTTACTGCAGCTGTACAGGACCTTGGTGAGACCACACCAGGAGTATTATGGCAGTTTTGGGCCTGAGTTTTTCACTCGTTGGGCACGCAATCGGCGAGCCCAGGAGCAGATGGGAAATGTACCCCCAACCACGATTGGCTCCCGACTGTAATTTCACGCTGGCTGGCCAACTAACAGCCAGCCATCATGAAACGCGCACTGAGAAAGGTTCAGCACTGCCGGTGGGGGCAGGAAGAGGGTTGGCGCCAACGGCACTGCAGGTGCTGGTGAGCACTTCCAGCGAGCTTCCTGGAGGCAGACAGCTGCCTCAGGGAGCTGGAGACCGCCAAGAATAAACAAAACAACAAGAATGCTGCAAAACATGCCTATGCAGCAAAATCAAGCACCTGAAAGAAACCTCACAAAAAACTTGTCCCCAGGTTTCTCTTTTTTATTTTATTTCCCCATGGAGATTACATCCCGCCCTGGATCGAGGTTTGAGCAAAATATAAAGGCCGCCTGGCCAATTGACCTGTCCGCCAACCATAAAAGTGGATGGTCTACAAAAAAATTGTGCTCAATTGCCTCCTTAAAGGGCTTAATTGCCCGCTGAGTTGTCGGTGGGGACCCATGCTCACGAGTGAGATATCGTGCGATGTCGGGACCCTCGCCCGACGTCATCTTGCGCTATTTAGTGGCCATATAGGTCCAGGTGCTCACCCGCCCGCGGAATATAAAATTCTGGACTTAGTCTCCTTACCTAAGAAAGGATATGCTTGCCGTAGATGGAGTGCAGCGAAGGTTCACCAGACTGATTCCTGGGATGGCAGAGTTGCCGTGTGAGAGGAGAGATTGGGCTGACTAGGCCTGTATTCACTGGAATTTAGAATAATGAGAGGAGATCTCATTGAAACATATAAAATTCTGACAGAGCTGGACAGACTGGATGCAGGGATGATATTTCCTCTGGATGGGAGATCTAGAACAAGCGGCCATAGTCTCAGGATATGGGTAGACCATTTAGAACTGTGATGAGGAGAAACTTCTTCACTCAGAGGGTGGTGAACCTGTTGAATTCTCTACCACAGAAGGCTGTGGAGGCCAAGTCACTGAATATATTTAAGAAGGAAATAGATAGATTTCTGGCCTCTAAAGGCATCAAGGGGTTTGGAGAGACTGGGGAGTACGGCGTTGAGATAAAGGATCAGCCATGATAATACTGAATGGTGGACCAGGCTCAAAGGGCCAAATAACCTATTCTTCCTCCTATTTTCTATATTTCTATGTTTCTTTTTCTGTCTGTGCTACTGTGACAAACCAAAAACATCCAGCATGGAATCTGCTACAGGCACCACCCCTCCCCACAATTAAGTGTTTTGGTGCCCATTTTACCCGTGTAAAATAGGCACATCAACCAATTTCTAGGGTCATGAAAATATAATAATTTTTATAAGGATATTGGGATTTATTGTAAAGTACGAATAGTAGGGTCTGGATAGTGCATGTGTGCATGTGCGTGCATGTGCATGCGTGTGTGCGTGTGTGTGACTTAATTGAATTAAAGGCAGCTGGTCTGAAGATTTCGATGTATCAGAAGAGAAGCTAGGTTTGAAATGCTAAATAAGTAAACATGGCTGAAGTTTTAGAATTTGAGGTGTAAAAGGAAAATTTGCATTTTGAGATAAATCAGAGTAGTCGTGAATTTCAAAGAGAGGGTGAAATGTTACACTTGGCCAGGAGAAGCCGAACAGTGTGTTTATTTTCCCCAGAGCTTACTCATAAAATGGGTACTATGAAAAATTTTTATTATTGAAATGGTAAAAACTTGATTTGGAGGCAAATGAAAAGGAAGAAGAATTGGAAATGAAAAGAATGGAACTACAGGCAACAGAAAAAGAAAGATTATTTCAAAAGAAATGGAAGTGTGAAAACTTGGGGTGGAATTTTCTGTGCCCACTGGCAGTGGGTGTGATAGGTGGCATGTGTGGACAAGTTGGTTTCACGATGGGGGGAAGGCAGCTTGCGAGATTGTCTGCCTCAGCCCGCCGACGGTGAACACCATCGGTCATCAGGGAGCTCATTGTAATACATCAGCATATCATTAAAAGGCCATCCTGCCAGGCTCATGGACCCCCGCTGGATCGCCTGTCCATGTCAACAGGAAAGCACGTTGACGTATTTCACAACAGCACAGAGGCAACGTGCACTTGGCGGCCTTCACTTTGGGGGAACTGGAGGTGAGTGAACAGCATTGTTCTGCAGAGATGGTCAGGGTCGCCTGTTGCTTTGCAGGCTTCAGTGGCGCAAGGAGGCCGGGATGAAGAGCCGCCCTGCCACAGAGTCCACTGCTGTTGCGGGGAGTTGGGGGGTGTCCGGGGCAACTGCTACCCAGCCTCGGAGGTGACTGTTGTCGCGTTGGGGGGTGTGTCGGGGGAAACAGCTGCACAAAAAATCGAGGGGGGAGCAGGGTAAAGAAGGGATGTGGCCACGCAGTAGGGACACCTGTATAAACTGACCATTCTTCTGCAACTGAGACAGTTCACGCACAGCCACAGTGATAGGGTTGGGGTCGGCCTCCGACTCCTAAACTGCCTGCCCACGCAAGCAGCATGGAGGCACGAAAGTGCCACCAAGCACTCCAGGCCTCAACCCACCTCCCCACCTCTGCGCCACACTCCCAAAGCCCCCCTACCCCCGGCACAGACTGCAAGTCTGCGGCAACAACACTGGACCGTGGAGCAGTTGGATTGCACACACTGTGCCACCTCCTCACCAACACTGGTCATGTAGCTGTCACTGCTGGAGGTGCTCACAGCCCCATACAACCTCAGCATCCCATTTAAGAGCAGTCTCCCTCATGTTGCAGGCTGACAGGGCAGCCATGCAGCGCTCTCACCTGTGGCCGTCTGAGGGGTGACCAGCACTCTCCGGGAAGCTGTAAGGGGCCGTCACACAGGGCCAGGAAAGGTGCTAAGGAGACTCATGCTAACCATGTCTCTCTCTCTCTCTCTTTCATGCTGCAGGAGGAACACATCAGGATCAAGGAGCCTGGTGACCTAACTGTATGCCTCAGAAGAAGACAGAGGAGAGAGCAACCGAGGCTCCTGGCTGCACAAAAGCAGGAGCAGCAACCTCAGGAAGAAGGGGATGCTGGGGTTTCCGCACATGCTGCCCAGGCTGGTCGACACCTCACGACACCCATGGTACCGCCTGTCATTCCTGCAAATAAATGAGAAACAATGTTGCAGATGACTGGCAATGTCTTGGGACCTGGCTGCTCACATCTGCCACTTATGCAGAACTTGGCGCAAAGGGGACATATGGCTGTGAAAGTGACCATGGTGCTCAATTTCTATGCCAGTGGCTCCTTTCAGGGCTCCACAGGTGACCTCTGTGGGATCTCTCAAGTCTTCAGCCACAAATGCATCCATCAGGTCACAGATGCCAACTTCTCCATGGCACACAACTTTGTGCACCTCGCCCAGGACCAGGACAGCCAGGATGCAAGGGCCATTGGATTCTCCTAGATCTCGGGATTCACACGGATGCAGGCTGCGATTGACTGCACCCATGTGGGGTTCACGTCTCCATTGCTACAAATGTTGGACTACACCAACCACAAGGGATTCCACTCATTGGATGTGCAGCTGTTATGCAACCATCAGAAACACTTCCTGCAGGTGTGCGCATGGTTTCCAGGAAGTATGCACAACGCCTACATCCTCAGTCGGTCATAGATCTCTGGAGCCTTCCAGGGTCCACAGAGCCGGCAGGGGTGGTTGCTTAGGGACCAGGACTACCCGTGGAGGCCGTGGCTAATGACACCCGTGCGGCGGCCTCAGACTGCAGCACAGCGACACTGTAATGAGGCTCATGCTGCAGCTCACAACTTGGTGGAGCAGACCATCAGGATGCTGAAGATGCAGCTCAGATGCCGGGACCGGTCTCGTGGAGCCCTGCAATACAGTCCCAGGGGGTGTCATGCATCGCCATCGCCTGCTGTACCATTTGCAGCATCAGGTTGTAAAGGGAAGATGAGCTGGCTGAGGAGGAGATGGAGGAGCTGCACGTCTCCTCCAATGAGGAGGACGCCAATGGGGATGAGGCTGAAGAGGTCCTCAGAGGTGTCAATGACCGGGATCAGGCCCTCGCACTAGCTAGACGAGGCAGGCGTGCTTGGGAGAACCTCATAACAGCCAGATTTGTGGAGGATGATAACCACATGCAGTGAGGTGACCCCATAGATCCCCGCATTGCATCTGTGGATGTTTGACTCCAGTCTGCCTTATGGCAGCGTGAATAACCTCTGTGAGAATGCTCCTGTCATGGAAATGCAGTGGAGGCCCTAATAGTCACTCGATTGCAGGAGGATGATGACAACATGCAGTGAGGACACTTAATAAATCTTAACCTAACCTCTGAAAGTGTCTGACTCTTGTCTAGCTGAGGGCTTGTGCTCTGTGATCAGGCTCATATCATAGAGACGCAGCCATGAATCTTTAGAAGTTCTGATGCTGTGTCTGCCTTCAGCACCTGAGCCCTTCAGGAGCTGGAACACAGCAACAGTGATCACAGATGCTGAAGAGATGGCGGACAGCCCCTCCTTAAAGGTGCTGAGAGCACATCAAGAGAATGAGAGAACTCTGTGGTGCTTGCCCACTACATTCTGGCAGCAATGACAAGTACCGCCGAGGTGCAGGCATCAGTAATGTTTCCAGGGAGTGACAGGCCGGACCAACACTTTCATTTGAAGGCTGGACAAAGCACAGGGAAGAGTCCCTGGACTGAGATACCTGCCTTTAACTTGCGCAGAAAGGTTTCACATCTGAGTGACAAGAATAGCGCTCATCAGGACAAGGCGCCATAGGCAGGGAGACATTCTTGGGGGTTTATTGACAATAGTGAACAGCATGCACAAGTGATTAACACCTGTGCCCAGGCTGTGCAACTAATTCTCCTTAACTTTCCTAACCCTGCTACTACATCTTGGTGCTCCCCGGTCATCCACAGAAGAGGTGGAGGCAGCCTGCTGACTGCAAAGCCCTGTCTGTGATGCCTTTGGCGGGTGTCCACTGGAGGGCTGAGACTTGGTGGGCCCCAGCCTGCTTTTGGGGCCCTGCTGTGTGGCAGTGGCACCCTCCTCGGCCTGTGGAGCTGGGGTCACAGGAAGAGGGGAGTTGGATTGGCTGGAGACTCTCTGAGTCACCTGGATGGATGGGCCTGGAGTGTGCACCTGCTGACCCCCTACCTATGGGTGCCTGGGGGCCTCAGGCTGACTCCTCAAGGAGCAGGAGTAGCTGGAGTGAGATCGAGCTGTCCGGCATCCCTCTTGCTTACATACTTTTGGAGGCCAACTATGGCATCAGCAATGGAGTTGAGCCTGCGCAGCAGTGCAGGACTGAAGTCCTGGACCAAGGTCTCCATGGCAGCCACCATCCTACCGATGTTGACCGCAATGCGTTGGCATGCCGGTGCTATCACCTCAGCCTGAAGGCATACGGATTCCTCCATCGTGCCTTGCAATCTGAGGAGTGCGGCGGAAATCCCTTCCTATTGTTCCCAAGCTTGCCTTTGCAGCTCCTGCAACTATAACATGACCGAGTCCAGAGGCTCATCATCTGACTCAGACTCAGCAACGTTCTGGCCTCCAGCCGGCCTCTGAGTGCCAGACACTTGGGAAGTCCCTGCCACTGCCTGCTGTGGGTCAGACAGCCCATTGTGCTCACCAGATTGTGATCCCGGTGCTACTCTAAAGCTAGGTCCCACTGAGGTGTGTGCCTCTGCACTGATGGAGGGTGTGGGTGAGCTCTGTGACAGGAGGGAGGGTGCCTCCAGATTCCTCTCCAGAGGTTTCTTCGGGGCTTGAATGGGCCTGGGTCCATTTCCCAGATGTGCCTGCGAAAGCAAGGAGAGATAATTAGTGCAGGCCAGTGGCCTGAGAAAGAGAACACATCACTCACAGCATTGTTGTCTGATGGATGTTACACTGCTGGATCCTCACTTGGTAGAGCAGCGCTGGCCTCACCGTCAGCAAAGGACTGGTCCCAGTCATCGCCGGCCAGCTGGGTGGCTCTGTGTTCAAAGTCCATGAGGACATTGATTTCGGGCATTCCACCACCAGTCCATGACCTCTCCCTCTTGTTGTGTGACAGCTTGTCCTGCGTGGATAGTGATGGAGAAAGAGTAAGCAAGACGCTTGCCAGGGCATCTGATAAGTACTCCTGGCCTGTGGTGGGTGGTGACTGGTCCCATGGACAGGATGAGGACAATGACGGTGAGTGTGAAAGAGTGAATAGTGATGTCCCTTGAACTGCCAGTGAGTGAGGGCCCTGTGGATGTGTGATGGGCTTGTGGGTGTGTGAGTTGAGGTTGATGATTAGAAGAATGACTTACCTTGGCAGAACGAAGGAGGTCATTCATGCTGCACTGGGTGGCTGTCCTCTTCTGAAGGACATTGGCACTGACCACTGCTGCCACTACCTTCCAAGCTGGACTGGTCACGTTGCTGCCAATTCTGCGTCCAGAGCAGGGATATAGGACATCCCGGCGGGCCTCCACCGCATCCAGCAGTCGCTTGAGGGACCCGTCATTGAAGCCGAGGGGCTGCAGTCTTTTTTCCTTTGCTGGCCATACCTTCTGAGCAGCAGTGGTGAGCTGGAAGCAATAAGCGCTGTGTTTATGACTGGACTTTAAACATGGCACCCAGCATGATGTGGCAGCAGGGTGATGGCCGGCGAGCGAATGAGAGCCCATCCGCCATGGAAACGGCATGTTTCCCGGGAGCGCATAAATAATGAGGCAAGTTTGGGATGATACATCATGAAAACCCACCATTGCAACCTACGGGTGAAACATCGTTTCACCAGCCCGCTACCGCACTTAGTGCAAATCTGGGGAAATTCTGCCCTGATCTCCAGAGGCAGAAGTTAGCGAGGAAAGAGAGAATGAAGGAAAGAGACAGAGAGTATCAGCTTAAAAAGCTGGATTTTAAAAAGTATGTATCAGGTGCTGAGGAAAGTTCTGATGATGAGACAACCTTTAACCTAAAACACAGTAGGGAGAGATTTAAATTTGTTCAAGCTCGTCCGAAGTTTGAGTAAAGAGATGCTGAAGCATTCTTTATTTCATTTGAGAACATAGCTAAACAGATCTAATGGGCACAGGAAAACTGGACATTATTGTTACAATCCAGGTTGGTGGGTAGAGCACATGAGGTTTGTATTTCATTGTCAGAAGAAATGTCAGTGAACTATGATGTGGTTAAAAAAGGCTATTTTTAGAGCATATGAGTTGGTTCCTGAGGCACATAGGCAGAAATTTAGGAAACTGTGAAAACAGCCTTGGAAAACTAATTGTTTTGTGACTTTGTGAGTTTGTGAGAGTAATACAAAGTAATTTTGACCAGTGGATATGGGCATTGAAGATAGGGAGGACAGTGCAGCTGAGGTGTTTAATTCAAGGCAATTGATAATTAAAAAGGATATGCAAATAAGACAGTTATATCAAACAGCTTACTCAGAAACAAAGGCAGAATGTATTCCAGAACATTATTACCTTAAGAGTAATGTTTTAATGAGAAAATGGAGGTCTTATATTTTAGCAAATGAAAACTAGAGGGAAGTGCATCAGGTTGTTATACCATTTGGATATAGAAGTGAGATTCTGAGGATAGCTCATAAAATTCTAATGGGGGACATATGGGAATTAGAATGACACAGACAAAAATATAAAAACATTTTTGCGGGCCTGGATTACATCAAGATGTAGTCAAATTATGTAGAACATGCCACACATGTCAGGTGGTAGGGAAACAACAAGCAGAGATTAAGTCGGCACAATTAATTACAATTCCAGCATTTGAAGAACCTCTTACTAGGGTCATGATTGATTGTGCATGAATAGACAAGGTTAAAAGTGGAAATCAGTACAATAATGGATATGTCTACAATGTTTCTTGAAGCGATACCTTTGAGAAACATTACAACAAAGAAAATTGTGGAAGAGTTGACTAAATTCTTTACAAGATATAGTTTACCAAAAGAAATATAATCAGACTAGGGTTCAAATTTCATGTCACAGCTGTTTAAGGAAATAATGAACAGTTAGGGGTTAAAACAGTTTAACTCAACAGCTCACCTTCTTGAGTCACAAGAGGCTTTGGAAAGATGGCATCAAACTTTAAAAACTATGATGAGGGCATGTAGTTGGGATTATCCACAGGATTGGGATGGGGAATTCCGTTCTTGTTATTTGACAATAGGGATGCTCCCAGTGCATCAATTGGTTTTAGTCCTTTTGAACTAGTTTATGGTCACGAGGTAAGGGGACCACTGTGATTGATTCACGAGAAATTGGTGAGTCGAAATTCAGGAACTACTCTCCTGGATTATGTATCAAACTTCAGCGAAAGATTGGACAGAGCACTTGAGAAAGCTAGAGCACATTTAAAGATGCCATAGCAAGCAATGAAAGTGAAGGCAGACAGGAAAGTTACATCTTGTAGTTTTGTTGCCAGGGAAAAAGTGCTAGTTCTGTTACCAGCACTAGATGACGTGTTAAACGTAAGGTTTAGATTACAGAATTGAAAAGAAACTGAGTGAAGTAAATTATTTAATAAAGACTCCAGATAAAAGAAAGAAGCAGAGGGTGTGTCATGTAAATATGCTTTAAAAATATTTTGACAGGGAAGAGGACCAAAAGGAATTGTTAGTGATGTAGATAAAGAGAAAGAGGTGGAAATGCAGGATTCTGAAATTGATTTTCCTCTTTTCAGATTGGATACTGAAGGGGTACTTGAAAATTTAAATGTAATATTGACTTACCAGACAAGCGTCAAAGTGATTTGGAGAAGCTATTGCAGTCACACAAAGCTATTTGTGGGAATAAGTTGGGGAGGACAAATTTAGCTATACATGATGTATGTGTAGAAGTTTCACCTTCAATAAGGCAACATCCTTATAAATTAAATCCGGCAAAGTTATCGCAAGTACAAAAATAAATTGAATTCATGCTTCAAAATAACATCATTGAGTTTAGTTGCAGTAACTCCAGTTAGCCTATTGTGCTGGTACCAACACCAGATGGAACATAAAGACTGTGTGTGGACTATTTAAAAGTGAATGGGGTGGCAAAAGCAGATTCATATCCTATACCATGGTTGAAAGATTGAATTAAGAACATGGGACAATCCAAATTTACCACAAAGACTGACTTGCTAAGAGGATATTGGCAAGTACCGTTATCAGAGAGAGCAAAGGAGATATCAGCTTTTGTGATGCCAGCTGGACTATATCAGTTTATAGTTATGCCATTTGGTATGAAAATTGCACCTGCAACATTTCAAAGACTGACAAACAAAGTAATTGCAGTACTGAGCAAATGTGCTGTTTATATTGATGACTTGATAGTTTTCAAACAAACATGGGAGGAGAATTTACAACATCTGGGAGAATTGTTTTGTTGGTTACAGGAAGCTAATTTGGTGATGAACTTGGCTAAAAATGAACTTTCAAAAGTGTAAGTTATGTATCTAGGCCATACCATTGGATGTGGTAAGGTGGATCTGTGAGATGTGAAAGTCATCATGGATTTCCCTGTGTCTACAACAAAAGGAGCAGTTTTGAGATTTCTGGGCATGTGTGAGTTTTACTGGAAATTTGTTCCAAATTTTAGCAGTGCAGTTGCTCCATTGACTGAACTATCTAAAAAGAACAAGAAGCTTCAATGGACTCAGGAGTGTCAGAAGGCATTTGACAGCTTGAAAACTGCATTAACTATGACACCAGTTTTGGCATTCCCAAATTATGCCAAGCAATTTAAGTTTGCCATTGACACAAGCAATGTAAGCATTGAGGCCGTATTGTTACAAGAAGATGACACTAGAATTGAGAAACCGATGGGGTATTTTTCACGGAAGTTAAACGTATAACAGAGAAGATATTCAATGATTGAAAAGGAGACTTTGGGTCTGGTGTTAGCATTGCAGCATTTTGAGATTTACTTTTTTTATATTCATTCATGGGATGTGGGCTTCGCTGGCTGAGCCAGCATTTATTGCCCATCCCTAGTTGCCCTTGAGAAGGTGGTGGTGAGCTGCCTTCTTGAACCGCTGCAGTCCATGTAATGTAGGTACACCTACAGTACTGTTAGGAGGGGAGTTCCAAGATTATGACCCAGCAACAGTGAAGGAATGGTGATATATTGCCAAGTCAGGATGGTGAGTGACTTGACAAACCTGAAACAATAGACCACAATCCTTAAACGCTTCTGGACAAATTTTTAAACAAAAGTGCAAGCCTTTTCAGATGGAGTTTATTACCGCAACCATTTAATCTACAGATTATACGTGTGGCTGGACAAGAAAATCTGATTGTGGATGTATTGTCAAGAGTTTGAAGCTTGAAGGGAAAATTGGACATTTAAAACCTGGACACTGGACTGGAATAATTTCTGTTGACACTAAGGATTTCTATATATATTATTATGTTATTGCATGAAATGTAATAGTACAATAAGTATAGGAAATAATGTGAGATGTGTTAAGAAAATGAAGCCATCTTTTTAAATTATGATGGTTCATTTTTCAATGAGAAGGAGAGTGTCATGAAAATATAATAATTTTATAAGGTTCTTGGGATTTATTGTAAAGTAGGAACAGTGGGATCTGGATTTTTGTGTGTGTGTGTGTGTGTGTTTGCATGTGCGTGTGTGTGTGTGTGCATGTGCGTGAGAGTGTGTGTATGTGTGTGTGTGTGTGTGCATGCATGCGCGCGTACACATGTGTCTTTGTGTATGTGTGTATCGTAACTGAATTAAGGACAGTTGGTCTGAAGGCTTTGATGTATCGGAAGAAAAGCTAGGTTTGAAATGCTAATTAAATAAACATGGCTGAAGTTTTAGAATTTGAGGTGCAAAAGGAAAATTTGTATTTTGAGATAAACCAGAGTAGTTGTGAATTTCAAAGAGAGGAGAAATGTTACACTTGGTCTGAAGAAGCCAAACAGTGTGTTTGTTATTATTTTTCCCAAAGCTTACTGATAAAATTGGTGCTATGAAAATGTTTTATTATTAGAAGGATAAAGTCCATCGACATATTGGAACAATGGGATTTACATTAAAAAGGAAGAAACACGTATAAAGGAGATGAGGTTATGTGTAAGGAGGAAGGCATTCTAACATCTAACAAGTGTGAAAAGCTTCCAGTCCCTATGTACCAAGCTACTGCCTGTAGGAACTGAAGCTAAGAGAATTCACTGTGAATACCCCAGTACAGGGTATTGTGTGCTTTCCCTGGGTTTGTTAACATCTATCTTTTTTTTTACTGTTGCCTTAACAGAGGAGAGTTAGGAGTTATCATAGTAATCTGTAAACCTATGTATGTGCTTAAGAACGTTTCTTTTATTAATAAATATTTAATTTGGTTTTGTAAAAACCTATAAGACTTGGTAGTCTTATTACTACTGAATTCAAGGCATGTATCTCGAAATAAAAATACAAATTGCAAAAACAGTTGTGGCAGCTGTTTCTAGTTTCCCTCTGGGATTTGAGCAGCTCGGCATTTACCATCTGCTGTGCCATAACACTAGGCCATTGAACTGGCATTTAAAATACTGGTGAAGGATCTGCTTCCATCATGTGTTGCTAACTATTATAAATAATAAAGATTTTTATTTACCCACAGAATAAAGCAGAAACCAATGAACAACTCCACCACTTCTGCTGACAAGGCAGCTGTTTTTTTTCTGTCCCTCACATGGTTACCAAGAGCTGGGGGCACCTGAAATGTGCCCCACTCACAATGGCCTGACCCCACCAGTATTTTCAAGTTTAAGTCATTGAATAACCCAGGTAGATGGGGCCATGTACCAGAAAATGTGGATGTAGATAAAATTATTATGCCAAACTTAAGAAACCTGAAGCAGTAGGAAGGGCTGCAAGCTTCAGGGTTTTCTGGCTGCTGTATTAAAGGTCTTTTCTTCCTTGCTCTCTGCCTCTCTGGGGGATGAGGATCTTGAGGGGGTTAGGCATGTGCAAGTCCTACCACCAACTTCTTCCAGCACCTTTTAAAAAGGGTACCCTCCCTGTGAACACAGAAGGTATGAAGCAGGAGAGCCTCATTTCTTTTGTTTACTGAAACCAGTCCTCAATTCAGTCATTTATCAATGACAGTTTAATTCAGCATGCCTTTATCAACAATTATTTAGTCTTGTCTGCTTTTTAAGAATAGGTAAGTTCTTCATGAAGGAGCAGTCAAGACATTATTTACAGCATAGTTAAAGCTGAATAAGGCATGCCTTTCCTCATCATTTTTTGCAAGAGCTAGTGGCGTGATCTTTTGAGTCCATCTTGCACTGACAATTTAATCAAGTTCACTGTAATAGAAGTGAATGCTAATTATGATTTTTCAGAAGTTGATTTCCCAATAGAAGCTTATTATTTGTTTAAGTCTTGTTTATTTAATTTTTAAATACCTACAGTTGAGTAATGCTGCTCTCAAAAACATTCCCCTTGCAAGTATTAATGTCATGGGGACAAGTCAACCTTGAATTTTAAACACGCATGTCAAAATAAAATGCTCATTGATCCTTGAAATTTTGATTAAAGTACTTTGGTATGGCTCCATTAATCATTATATAATTGTTTGGTATCTTTGTCAAATTTATTAAAGTTTAATTTACCAGATGTACTCTGCAATTTCTCAAATTCATCAATCCTAATGCCTAATCAATTCATTTGCACATTTTGAGTAATGAGACCATTACTATATGTTTTAAACATTGAGAAAATGTTTGTGGGCGAAATGTAAAGTCAATTCAGCCATACAAAATCCTGAATATATTTTTTTCTCTCCATAATTAACAAAAGAACTTTAAATAAATTGCATTTATAAAGCGCTCCAATGCACTTTAAAATCAATGGATTATTTCAGAATTGCACTCAGTCTTGTTATGTGGGGGTAGCAGATCATTGTGCTCTTCGAAGCTAATACACTGAAAACAGGCTTCAGATATTTTTAAATATTTGATGCCAAGACTCAACCTGGTAGTTGCCATGGAGATATTGTATGGAAATACTCAGAGGCAAGAGACTTCCCATATACAGTCCATACATAATCCATTTATCCTAATTCAGAAACTGCTGAATAATTCCAAGTATGGCAAAAAAATTAACAACCTTGAATAAAGAAGAAAGTAAAATTTGGATTTTTCTGGCATCTTTCACAATATCAGGATGTTCTAAAGTGCTTCACAACCAATGGAGTTCCTTTGAAGTGTTGTCACTGTTGTAACATGGGAAACACAGCAGACATGCTCCCACAAATGACTAGATCATCTGTTGTAGGTGTTGATGGATGGATTAATGTTGACCAGGATACTGGAAGACAACCATATCCCCCTCTTCTTTTCTTTGAATGGTGCTGTGGGATCTTTTATGTCCACCTGGCTTATGATCTCCTTTGAAAGACAGCACTTCTTTTCGCACTGTGCCCACTCAATACTACAGGGAAGGGCCAGCCTAGGTTAAGTCATGAGTGGGAATTTAATTCACAACCTGTGTTCTGACTCAAGAGACAAGGATGCTACCACTGAGCCAAGGATGACAACTTGACTTACATAAAAGGTTAATGTCCGTAATGTGGAGAAAAAATGGGAGATCAGATTGAGAGGTTTTCAAACGTGGATCTTAACAATCTGTTAGATTGCAGAAAACAGAGAAGACTGAAGGGATGAGGAGTTCTATAGATTGGTGAACCTCGGAAAAATTGAATTAGAATAGTAGACTGTCATACATTTTGATCTCAACACAGTGAGGGCTCAAGGAGGGAAGGAAAGGGATATAGAATGTCATAATTAGAATCTAAGAATAACAGGACTGGGAATGACTGAAAATAGTATCGATATTCTAGAGAAATGTCAGACAAGTTTGCATCTAGGAGACAAAAGTTGAATTTATATTTAAAATTCGCATTGTCAAATGTTATATTGTGTTAAAATTGTGCATTATGTTTAAATATTTGAAACAAAGGATCTATATATTATTATTTTAGGCTTTACAAAATCACGCTCAGAAGCATTACAAAATGCTTCACGTTATGAGTTATGACAAGATGTAATGATTTGTGTAAATATGGTCTTTAGGAATAATATTTTTGGTTTGAGGAACTTATATTCCAGAATGGCTGTCAAACAAAATAGGATTTGACTGAAGTCTGAAAATGTGAGACTCAGTTACATAAAAGTCTCATCTTAATAAGGCATGTCAAACCATGTATAGAAGGATCAGACAGAATTTGCACCTAGTTGAGAATATATTAATGTTTGCTTTAGAAACCTTTATGTCAATAAATCTGTCATTATAAGAGGTTGACAGCATTTCTTGCACCAAAGGTCCCTTATCTCTATCTGATGAAACTCATAATCCAAGGCTGTGACTGTACTGCACAAGCCAATATGAACTTGGCTTGTTTTATAATACCATCCAGTAATGGAGATCATAGTGATACTGAGTGTCAGCTTTCCAAATACCTACTATGGAAAGACTGCAGCCACTGCCTTCAGTAGCCATTCAAACTCTGCTTCCTCGCCATCAACTCCATTCCTCTCCCTGAAAACTGACCAGATTGTTTGCAGTCTTGGTGTTATATTTGAAATAAAATTCGTACCGTATATCTGTGCCTTCACTAAGACCATTTACTTCCACCTTCAAAACCTTGTCCAATTCTGTCCCTGCCTCAGTATATCAGCTGTTGAAACTCATCCATGCTTTTTTTGCAACTAGACTTGATGCACTCTTGACTGGCCTTCCATCTTCCACTGTCCATAAACTTAAGATCATCCAAAATGCTGCTGCCCATGTCCTAATTCGCAAAATGTCCCATTCACCCATCACCCCTGTGCTCACTAATCCACATTGGCTCCTGGTTAAGCAATGCCTCAATTTAAAATTGTCAACCTTGTTTTAAAATTCCTCAATGATCTGACTCTTTCCTATCTCTCCAACCTCTTCCAGCCCCACAACCCTCCGAAATATCTGCAAACCTTCAGAGATATCTGTGTTTCTCTAATTCTGGCCACTTGAGCATTCTTGGTTTTAATGACTCCACCATTGGCAGGCGCTCCTTCAGCTGCCTGAGCTCTAAGCTCTGAAGTTCCCTCCCCCAAAATCTTGCCACTTTTCTATCTTTGTTTCCTTCTTAAGACACTCCTCAAGCTCATTGACCAAGCTTTAGGCCATATTTTTTCTAATACCTCCTAATGCGGCTCAGTGTCAAATTTTATTTTACAATGCCACTGTGAAGTGCTTTGGGATGTTTTATTATGTTAAACATGCACGCGAAAGAGCACACTGATCTCCATGAGGCTAAGTGCTGCCTCAGGGAGATCGCCTCAGAATTAAAACTTCTAAGGTAAATTTTTTAAAAACTTCCCTGACATGTCCCCTCATATGACACCGTCCATCACTTTAACTCAAACCTTTCTTAAATATTTTAAAACTCTTAAATATTTTAAAACCCTCATGAAACATCATCCCGCCCGTGGATGAGGTTCCATGCTTTTTCTGAAGCCCACCAGAGCTCCTGGCCTGCCCGGCAATCCTAAGGTTGGACGGGCAGCCCGGTCAATTACCTAAACTGTTTTATTAATGGCCTCAATAGGCTGTTGACAGGTCGGCCCGACATCATCCCGCGTCATTTTACGCATCGGCGAGCATTTCCCGCCCCCCCCCGCTCGCCAACCTAAAGATCCTGTCCAATGACCATGTGGGGCCTTTCATGGGAACAATGTTCCTGCTCATTGTTGATGCCCACTGAAAATGGACGGGCGTATATGAGGTGAAGTCACCAACGTCTTCTGCTACAATTGAGAAGCTACGTCAAAGTTTTGCCGTTCATGGACTACAGAAGTGGTTGTACCTGATCATGGCATGGCATTTACAAGTGTTGAGTTTCAGCCTCAACAGCATCACTCATGTAAAAACTTCACCGTACCACCCTTCCTCAAATGGGCTGGCCAAAAGAGCAGTTCAAACATTCAAGTCAGGCATGAAGAAATTAACTGGAGATTCCATAGCAGCCAAGTTGGCATACTTTCTTTTCCAATATAGGACCAGCCCTCTCACAACAACAGGTGTCACACCTGCAGAATTATTGATGAAACACCATCTCAGGATGAGATTGAGCTTAATAATGCCAAATTTAGAGGGGAAGGTGGAAAGGAATCAGGGAAGTCAAAAACTAGACATGAATGGCATAGTCGTGACAGAAAGTTTACTGTAGGAGAAACAGTATATGTGAAGAATTTTGGAGAAGGACCAAAGTGGTTACTGGGTGAAATAAGTGCAATGACTGGACCTCTTTCTTAACACATGAAAGTGGAAGGCCAAGTCATACAGAGACATGTGGATCAAATAAGGAGGAGAAACAAATCACCAAGAAATGATTCCACCAGTGTTCACCACCAAGTCAACGTTTACTGTGTTGAGGGAGCTCAACCTAGGACAGATGTATCAGATATGTCTATTAACCTGCAAGACTGGAGGAAACAAATTGATGTTCAGACAACACCAGAAAAGGAGGTTCCTGACAAAGCAAGTGAAGCTGTAGAGCTGAGATGTTCTACATGCAAAAGGAAACCCCCAGAAAGACTGAATTTGTAAATTACTTACCTGTGTAAATAGCTTGATATTTTGAGAAAATTGTAATTGTAACTGCAAAATGTATATCATAATGAATGGGGAGGAATGTGATAAACTGATGTGTAATATACCTTTAAGAAGAATGTTATGATGGAAGATCACATGGTCTTAGTATCCAATAGAAAGGTAGAACTGGCTACCTCTGTAGTCAGTAGCCTAGAGTTACAGTCTGTAGTGTAGAGACAGGGTTTAAGTGAAAGCGCAGAAGTGTAGCTGCTGAATACCTTTGTAAATAAACAGAATGTGTTCTATTTAAGAACTGTCTGCTTATCTACTCTGTCTAATGTACCAACTCAGCCATCCCAAAACAAGTGTGCAACCTGGATCCATAAGTCCCAACGAACTGGTGACCAGGGTCCAACACAGGGTCAAAGATGTGCATTCCAAGAGGCAGAATATTGTGCTACCAATGCTACCATTCACATAGATGGGCATAAACAACAGACTTCTGGTCAATTGATGGCTTTTGTTTTCTTTTTGACACCTGACTACAAACAACTTGGTTTCGAAAACAATCCATGAGTGCCCATTGGGCACCTGCATGTTTGTATCCATTTAGTATTTTAAAGGCATAAGGTAATTCCTGGTGCATTTAACTTATGAATGTAATAAAACTAAGGGCAGAATTTTGCCCTTGTCGGGCAGGCTCGGTGGGGGCAGATAGGAGCAGTCGGGAAGCTGGCCGCCACCCGCGCTAGGGGCCAGACCACAATTTCACGCTGGCGGGTCAATTAAGGCCCGCCCAGTGTGAAACACATGCTGCAGCAGTCAGCACAGACTGGGTGTAGGGTGGAGAGGGAGGGTGAGCTTGAACATTGCGCATGCGCACCGGAAAAGCTCCCTAAGGCACAGAGCTGCCTCAGGGAGATGAACAGTTTAGAAAATAAAAATAAGGATTTTTAAAATGTTAAGAAAACATGCCCCTCTGTCACATGAGCAGGGACATGTTAGAAATTAGGATGATTTGTAAAAAAATTTTTTAATGATGGATCGAAACCTCATAAGAACATAAGAACTAGGAGCAGCAGTAGGCAATTCAGCCCCTCGAGCCTGCCCCACCATTTAATACGATCATGACTGATCTCATCCCGCCCGTGGGTGCAGCTTCACAAAAAATGCAAAGGCTGCCTGGCCTTTTTCGCCTGCCCGCCAACCATAAGCTTGGACGAGCAGCAAAAAAATTTAAATCAATTGGATTTTTAATGGCCTTAATAGTCCTTTTGATTGTCGGCAGGTGCACTGCCAACTCCCAGGCGCGCTATGACATCGGGACGCTTGCCCAATGTCATCACACGTCATTTTACACTTGAGCAGGTTGGGCACCCGCTCAGCGAAAAATCCTGGCCTAAATGTACCATTTGACCCCCAAAGAAATGTACGGATGCCATCAAGAACAAAGGAACCATTTTATGACCATGTGAATTAGGACTGGAGTAGCCCACTTGACCTCCCGAGCTGCTCCACCATTCAACAAGATCATGGCTGATCTGATGGTAACCTCAACTCCATATTTTAAAGAATATAGCAAATGGAAGGCCATTTGTAATGTGACAGACAGAAATTGCATGCTTAAACATATATAGAAAGAGCAAAATTAAACAGTTTGCCAGCTTTTGTGCTGGGGTAGACTAAGACAGTTAATTTTTACCTTTAATCTCAATTCCCTATTCCATCGAAAAACCTGCTGAATTGTTTACTATTGATTTAGGTTTCCTTTCATCTGTGCTGAATGAGCCAAACTTGTAATGCTTTAGAGCTCTTAAGTGTGACTGGAACAGAGATTTATATTGTGGATTTTAAATTCAATGTGTGGTAAATTACTGATGTTACAGCTGTGTTTAGCTTACAAACTATTACAGCTTTTTTTAATTGGCTACAATTAACATTTAAGCATTCAAATACTACTAAGGATGTTTGAGCATTCGGAAGTAAAATAAAGAGAGCTGATCTACAGATATGGAAAATAGTTGGTTAAATAGTAGAACACAAGACCAATATGAGGTAGTGCCATGATTGATTTTTATGAATATCCTATACGAAAATGCCTTTATGCACCATCCAATGGCTGATATTTTCTCAATTCCAGTACAAAGAAACACTGGCTTATACATTAAGTGAAATTACCTGCACTATTTCATCCCTGATTCTTTGTTTACAGCATTTGATTTTATACATCAGAATGGAAAGAATGACCTGAAAATTTAATGGCTTCTTGCCTGTTTTTTTTGCAGGCGCTTAACCTCCAGTGTGAAGGACAAGAAGCATGTGCTCATTACCAGATAGAGGTGTGCTGCCCACCATTTGGGTATAGGCAAAAATAAAGGCACTTTGTAAAAAGGGCTTAACACCCATCTGTGGACATTTCTGCAAACTCGGGTTGCTCTGAATGGAAATAGCACTGATCCAGGAAAATCAGGGTCCACATGCAGCCTGGCCAGTGGATCTTAAAGGGACCACTGCAGGATGCTACCAAAAAGATGGGGTTGTTAGGAATGTGAATGTCAATATGGAGCCTCAAGGTCCAGGGGTGCTTCTCCCAGCTGCACTGCAGTACCACAGATAATTGCTGGCCCCCAGTTCTATCCATCCCTGGGGTTGTGCAGGATGGGTCTTGCCATGTTGCTGTGGAATCCTCCATTCAGTTGGACTGTACCATATCACATGTCTCTCATGGAAAAGTTTCATGGATAAACACCTTTGACCACAATCAGGCAGTGTTCAGCACCTAATGCTTTTAATAAAGGCCTGACGGAAAAGGAGACACTGGATCCTGTTGAATAGTTCTTTGAGCAGATTTTCAAAGTCATTTGGCAGAACGTCTAATCACCAGAACTTCCAAACAAACACAAAGAATTAGCTCAGCTGGTGATGAGACAGGCCCTCCCCTTCAGATCCCTCCTGCACCCTCAGGGTCTCACCACCTCTGCACGCTGCCCCTGAAGCAACTCTGGTGGGGAAGAAACTGTCACCCACATCGTTCTAGAATGCACGTTTGCAAAGCAGATCTGTAAAGAGATACAGTGGTTCTTGTCAAGGTTCATCCTGAGCAATTTTGTAACACAGGAATCAGCACGCTGCAGGCTGTACACTGGAATGCACACTGAGATAAACATCAATTGCTAAACATCAACATCAAAGATGATCTTTGGTTTGCCTGATACTTGTTAGTCTTCCGGTACAAGCAGTTTTTGATGACCGAGTGTTGCACGCTAGCACATTCCAAAGTCCAGGACTACGTGCTGTGGGGCTGACTAAAACTGGGGGCAGTCACGGCAAAGGCTAAATGGGAAAAGCCATTGTCTAAGGCCTTCCCACCATAGTAATGAATGCATAGAACCCTTGTAAAATCCCTCGGACTGTATGCACCAGAGAATGTTTGACATGAAATGTAAATGGACATTGCCAGCGATAGCCAGTGTTGTCTGAGGCACATCATATTGCACCCGATGTAATATCAAATTTGAACATTAATGCAATGTACGTTTAAAGGTTTTACAAATAAAGTGTAATTTTGAAAATAAAATTGCTGACCACTCCATGGTTGTCATCCACCATGATCACCTTCCCTTCTCCTTCGAGCATTTGCCTGAGGTTGCAGCTGGTGATGCAGCAGTCCAAAATTACAAGCCTCATTTGCAATGAGTTGCCTGGGGAATGCCTAGCAAATGTCCAGTCACTGGTCCCACTTAAATGAGGCCCAATATTGAGTGTGGTCTCCCTACCAATTCATACACAGGGATTTTTCCCTGCATCAAATATTTATCCACAGTCAACAAATTTCTAGGTCAAACCATTTAAAACATTTGCTTTAAAATTAAATCAAACTCGCTGGTGAGTAGATTTCCTCTGGGGCCTCAGGGGTGAGAGGTGGGCCTTCTGCCTCCTCCTCCCGGTCCTGCTCTTGTGATGCTGAAAGGAAGAAAAAGGACATTTGATTAGCTACAGTGCAGACAATGTCAATTTGCATGCCACTCCTCCGGATCAGTATGCGCTCATCCTTCCATTATCAATGATCAACCCTTGTTGCTAACTCCAAGCACTGAGCATTCAGCAGTGCCATGGCTTTTGGGACACACATGGTGACCTGAGTGCTCGCCAAACATACCTCCCCATGGCATCCCAGCCTCACCACCACCGGTGGACCTAGGGGCATGGCGCCTCTCCAGATCCATGGCCTGCTGCTCATAAAGTGTCAGGATCGCAAACTGGCCGTGGCTTCTGCCAGTCCACATCCATTCTGTGGAATTGTGCACAATCTTCTCCTGAAAAGGAGAGAAGAGCATTGATTAGTCCAGCCTGCACCTGAATTCCCATCATATCCCTGCCAGCCCATCCAGACTGGGACATTGCAGGAATCCAGTTCTTCATCATCCTCCAGCCGCCGCACACTCACCCAAAGGAGATAGGGCTGACCCCACCGCCCCCCCCCCCCCCACCCCACTGTCCAAATGCTGCCTCCTTCACATGTGGCACCACAAGTTGTATCCTTGCTAAGCAAGGAGGCACAAGCATGTGGAACGCAAAGACCAGCAGATGGATTGGTGCCCCGCTAACTGGAAGCTCCCCCCTCAGCATGTTAACACCCTGACTTTGACATGCTTCCCAGTTCCAGCACTCTGCCTAGGTGCAGACCCTTGACTTTCACTCCACATTCTATACTCTGGGTGTCAGTGTCACACATGCTGCAGATGCAGAACCCACCTTAGCTCAACCCTTTCAGGGTGAACTAGTCATGGGCAATATCGATTGGCACACCCAGCGAGGAATACATGCCATGAAGGATTCAATGCTGTTACTGTATTCAGAGTTGCCAGGAGGGTGGGGATGGGTGGTGGTTGGGGGGAAAGGGTGACAGCTGCATTAAGTGACCTGAACCAACATGGTACTCACTCTTCCAGAGCGCAGGAGGTCGTTGAATCTTTTGCGGCACTGGACTCATGTACGCCGCACCACATCTCGGTCACCTCCTCCCAGGCACGTTTGGTCAGGTGGGGAGGCCTCCGCCTCCCATCCCTCAGAAGAAGGACCTCTCGCTGTGCCACCACCTCCTCCAGGAGGGCAGCGAGGCACTCGTTGGAGAAACGAGGGGCACACTGCCCAGCTGCCCAACCCTCCAGCCTGGCCTGCCCCAATAGCCTGCCCTCCAGGTTTGCATGCTGCACATTCCCCCTCTGATGTGCTCTTCTCCTGGCCATTGTGAGCAGCCTTGCAAAGGCTGCCAGGTCTTCATTTAAACAGGTCGCCGGGTCGCCATTGGACCCAGTGGTCTGTGCACGCCCACCGCCGCCCACCCGCTCCCGCTATCCTCGGGAGTCATGAAATACACTGGGTGGGCCTTAAATGGCCCGCCCGCGTAATATGGCGGCACAGACCCAATCGTGGGCGGCGATCGGGTCCATGCCCGCCCGCGCCTGCTCCCGCACAGCCCGCCCGACATGAGTAAATTTCTCCTCTAGGGAATTTTGGAAAATTAAGACCAATGCATCAACCATCCCACTAGCCACTTCTTTCAAGAACTTAGGGTGAAGTCCATCCAGACTTGGGGATTTGTCAGCCCACAGCCCCAACAATTTGTTCAATACCACTTCCCTGGTGATTGTAATTTTCCCAGGTTCCTCCCTCCTTTCTATTCCCTGATTTATAACTATTTCCAGGATGTTACTTGTGTCGGCTATAGTGAAGACTGAAGCAAAATATCTGTTTAATTCATCCGCCATCTCCCTACTTTCCATTATCAATTCCCCAGATGCACTCTCTATAGGACCTATGCTCACTGTTAACTCTTTTCTTATTTAAATATCTATAGAAACTCTTCCTAACCATCTTTACATTACTAGCTAGCTTTCTCTCAAACTCTATTTTTTCCCTCCTTATTAATCTTCTTGTCATTCTTTGCTGTCCTTTATATTCTTTCCAATCTTCTGACCTGCCACCCATCTTTGTGTAATTATATGCTTTTACTTTAAGTTTGAAACTGTCTTTAAGTTTTTTAGTTAACCACGGATGATGGGCCCTCCCCTTGGAATTTTTCTTTCTCATTGGAATGTATATATTCTTCGTATTCAGAAATATTCCTTTATATGTCTACCACTGAACCACTATTGACCTATTCCTTAACCTCAATTGCCAGTTCACTTTAGCTAGCTCTCCTTTCATGCCCTCATAATTGCCTTTATTTAAGTTTAAAATATTTGTTTTGAATGCACTTGTTTCTCCCTCAAAATGAATGTAAAATTCAATCATATTACGATCACTGCTACATAGGCCTTCACTATGAGGTTATCAATTAATCCTATCTCATTGCTCAGTACCAGGTCTAGTATAGCCTGCTCTCTGGTTAGCTCCAGAACATGCTGTTCTAAGAAACTATCCTGAAAACATCCTTTGAACTCCTTATCTATGCTACCTTTGCCCATCTGATTTTTCCATTCTATATGTAGATTAAAATCCTCTATGATTATTGCTGTATCTTTCTATCAAGATCCCATTATCTCTGCTTTCACACTCTTTCTTAATGTGTAGTTACAATTAAGGGGCTTGTACACCACTCTTACAAGTGACTTCTTGCCTTGATCATTCCTCACCTCAACCCAAACAGCTTCTACATCCTGGTTTCCTGAGCTTAGGTCATCCCTCTCTCATGTGCTAATACTATCATTAATTAACAGAGCCACCCCTCCACCTTGTCCTAACTTCCTGCCCTTCCTCAATGTCATGTACCCTTCAATATTCAGGTCCCAATCTATGTCAACCTGTAATGGCTATCAGATCATACTTATTTATTTGTATTTGAGCGATCAGTTCATCCGTTTTGTTTTGATACAGAGCCTTTAGTTTTTTCCTTTTATTGTTTTTGTAGCATCTAGCCTTAGCTACTGATTTACTCTTAGAATTGTACTCTCTGTCTCTTCCTGTCACAGTCTATTTATCATTTCTCATATTAATATCTTCCTCTCTTGTCTTGTCTCTACTCTTTGGTTTACCACACTTCCCGAATTTGATCTCTTGCCCTCACTATCCAGTTTTAAACCTTCTCTGCTTCTTGAGTTATGCAGCTCAACTGGACACCGACCCCAGCATGGTTCTGGTGTAGACCATCTCAAGGGTACAGATTCCACTTTCCCCATATACTGGTGCTCCACGAACCGGAACCCACTTCTCCCACACCAGTCTTTGAGCAACACATTAATTTCACTAATCTTATTTGACCTACGCCAATTTGCATGTGGCTCAGGTAATAATCCAGAAATTATTACCTTTGAGGTTCTGCTTCTTAATTTGGTGCCTAGTTCCTCATACTGACTATGCAGAGCCTGTTTCCTCATCCTGTCTATGTCATTGGTACCTATGTGGACCATGACCACTGGGTCTTCTCCCTCCCACTGCAAGTTCTTCTCCAGCCCTGAGCAGATGTCCTAAACCCTGGCACCAGGCAGGCAACACAGCTGTCTGGACTCTCAAACTTTGCTACAGAGGACAGTGTCAATCCCCCTCAATATACTGTCCCCTGCTACCACTACGTTTATTTTTGCTACCCCCACTTGATCCCACAGTCAGTTTGCTTATGCATCCTGCAGCCCCTGCTCTCATCCAAGCAAGCTGAGAACACCGCAAACCTATTAGACAATTGCAGAGGCTCATATTCCTGCACTCCTGCCCTCTGGGTCCCCTTACCTGCCTCACTCACAGTCACACCCTCCATGAAATCAGAAGACCCTATCCGAAGTGGTGTGACTGCCTCCTGTTACAGAACGTCCAGGTAACTTTCCCCCTCCCTGATGTGTCGCAGAATCTGCAGCTCAGCCTCCAGCTTAATGACTCTGAGCCGAAGTTCCTCAAGTGGCAAACATTTTCTGCAGACGTGTTTGCCCTGGATCACAATGTTATCCAGATGCTCCCACATGCTGCAGCCTTGGCACAACACCTGCCCTGCCATCCCTAATGTGTTTAAAATTATTACTTAATTATATTAATCATTTATTTATGTTGCTTTCTTATATATTTTATTAACTTTACCACCAATTCGTGTACTATTTTAAGCCTTAGGAATAGATTGGAATGTGACCATTTCCAGATACTCAGCAAACAGTTAGTTCCTTTCCCTGTAGTAGAGCAAGAACCAATTCCAATGGGGTGAGAAAGAAAGAAAAATGAAACAAACACGTGCCTTCCCCACCCACCCCTCACCAAACTCCAAGTCTTCACTCAGTTAGCTCAGCTGCACTCCGTTTTGAGAACTGTAACTTGAGAATAGAGAGATGTTGTACAATTCTGATCAGATTTCTCCAAAATGTGATCTGCTTCTGTTTACATTCTCACTTGACAGCAACACCATCTGGCCCCAAGACCCTACCAATATGCACCAGGGGAGCACAGACACAGACATCAGATTGTAAATGAATCTTTAAAAACTAATTCATGCTAAAATGTTAATTACTGTCTTTTCTTCTCCTCTTGGCTCTAGTTTAGTGTTCTCCCTCATCTTAATAGTTGCCCCCACTCAGAGGCTTGCAATATTTTTCCAACTCTCGCAACACTTATGACAAATCTATTTATAATAACCCAGTTTAATGATTCAGATGAGCAGAATTACTCATATATCTGATAATTACAATTGATAGCATGTGCAATGTTGTGGTTGACATGTAAGTTTTCAGAGGTAGGTGGATTCTGAAATTCCCCACTCAATGCCCAAGATGTATCTCCCATTTAAAGATCTAAAGATATCAGCAAATGGCCTCCTCTACTGGAATCCGAGTGTAATTTTACGCCCATTCAGTCAATAAATGGAAAATCTTTTATTTAATGCAAAAATAAAATGTCAAACACACAAGAACTGAGAGAAAGATCATGGCTAGTATTCCAACTGATATAGACTAGCATATAACTTAGGTTTAAAGATGCAAACACTTAGGGCCATATTTTCACTCCCAAGTTGGGAGTGGAGAGTTGAGAAAACTCTCGAAATCGCAGACACAACTCGGAGAAAGTGCCCCGGATCTCAGATTTTTGTTCCTGGAGGGCGGGTATCAATGGCAGTCAGGTCCTGAAAACAGTGCACAGGCAGCCACAAGTTCTGCCATGTACCAAGGCAGGCTGGTTAAAAGGCCTGCCTAGATGTTCTGGGACTTGGTCCCAGTTACATTAGGAACAAGAAAACAAAAACCAGCCCTCTAGCCCTCACCCTCACACCCCCTCACTCTCCACACACTCCCCATGCCCCATCCATGCCAGCTCATGACACCCCATCCACTCACCATGGCCTTCATGCCCTCCATGCCAACCTATGCTCTTCTACTCACCTCCAATGGCTCCTCAAACGTTCCATGTCAGCTTATGCCCCTCTACCCATCCCATGGCCAAATGTAGCCCCTATATCAATATAGTGCCAACACATGATTCCCCCAACCACCACCCTTAGCCCTTACACCCACGATACCAACTCACCCAGTACCCACCAGTCGTGCTCAGGAGCTATGGCACGATGAAATAAAATAAAGTTCTAAGAGTCTATTGTAGACTTCACTACATTTTAAGAAAAAACTCTTATTCATAAAAACCCATTCAATACATTCAAATTCTTCAAGTACTTAATCCCTCAAGAAAACAAACATTTCCTTCAAGTACTTCTCCAAATAAAAACAAACATTTATATTCAAGCCCCATATCAAAGACCCTGTAACCGCTTGGAGCTGTCAATCAAACTGTGAACTTACAGGGCCCCACTGTGATAATGATAGGTTGTGGAATCAATCAAGCAGCAATGATCCTATAGTGACAACCCTCAAGCTTATGTCAACAGACAGATAGTGAAATTTCAAGCAGCCATAGCATGTTGGGTTTTATCCCCCCAAAAATTAAAGGGCTTGAGGCTTTAAATGACTTGACAGCTTGACAGTTCAGTTGAGCTTATCTACTTTTTATGTACATTCACATAAACTCTTAACAATGCCAAAAGGCACGTGACCTCTCCCAAAAGGACATGTTATCTCTCTAAATAACTCCGGCAGCTTTAGACCTATTCCTCAAATTTATAAATTTCACAAGTCATCTTTTGAAATTCCAGTTATGAAAATTGTATCTCTTTGAAGGCAGCTGCGCTTTTACATGAGCAGCTGCCTCTGTGAACCACGGATGTGCAAACTACAACCCATCCTTGTTTTCCATTCCCCCTCTTCCCACCCACTGCACCAGTGAAAATGATGGGTACCAGGTTCGGGAGTGAGACCTTCAGCATCAAGTCTCCAACATCATTTTGTCTAAGGCACGGAGTACTGCCTGCTTTGCAAATATTCAGCCCCTTGTACATTTTTTTTTAAACTTATGTTTTAAACTTATTTTCCACTAAGTCAATTTTCTGTCCTCTGATCCTGTTGGCCTGAATAGTGTCAACATTGTCAATCTGGATTTATCTCAGCTATACTTTTAATATGTAATATTTTGCACTTAAAAAGATGTTCCCTATCCCTTTTAGTTTCTCCCAAAACAATAGATTTTAAACCTCACTAATCTTTCCTTATAGCTCTCCTATGAACTTGGGAGGATTCTGCACCTCTCCAATCTCCTGACGACATGCTCCAAATCATTTTTTGAACAGGTTGCATTTAGAATTATCTTTCAATTCGAAAGCTGATTGAGGGGAATTTTGACTTTGTGAAATATTAACGTCAATAGAAATAAAAATCAGGAGAAATGTAAAACGGGCTGCCAAATCTCTGCCATGGGTTTTATACTATACACCATGGGTAGAATTTTCCCCCCATTGGGGGGGGGTTGTGTGGAAGCTGGCAGGGCCGGGTGTGGACCCTGATAGGGTCCATGCCGTCATTTTACATGGACGAGCCAATTAAGGCCCACTGATCAGAGGGCCGCCCGCCCACACCCACTCCCACACATCCCCCCCGTGACAGGGGGAAAATTTTGCCCATAAAACATTTGAGAAATTAAACATCTTCAGCATAGAGAAGAGAATACACAGAGCTGGAACAATAGAACTTATGTAGCATATGTAGAATAGCTGATAGAGAAATGTGGATAACAACTCAAGCAAAACTAAAAACAAAATTGTCATATGAAACTGGAAAATGCAACTGAAAGAAAATCACAACTAAGCTTAGCCCACAAATGTAAAATCCCACAAATCCCTGGGAGAAAATTCAATAACAAAGAAGAACAAAGCAATAAATGAAAATCCAAATAAAATTAGTCATAAAAATACAATAAAGTCAGAGAAAATGCAAGCACTGCAGCAAAACAACTACAGACTCTTCAGGGATCCTTGTGAGGGCCCAATTCACTACAGTTAATTCCAATGAATCCTACACAACACCTCAGCCATCACCTCATTAAAAGTTAATAAGCTGCAATACAGCAGTGAAGTCTGACATTGGGACCATCAATCAAGGGCTGGAACCTTTGAGAATCACAGATCTTAGATTTTGATTATACTGTAACACCAACTCACAAAGAGTGCATCCTGCTCCAAACTGACAAATGATTCTCCAAAGGGCTTATAGTGATGGCTATCCATAGTCTATTGTTACAGGAAATAACCAAACAAATGTAATTCTCTACCAACCATGGTTTCCATTATTAGATTTACAATATTTGATGTTATGGATAGACGAGAAAGAAGAAGAAAGTTATTAAGTTTCATACTCTCTGTACACCGAGAAAAGATATAAACATTGCAAAATTGTGGCAATTTTATGGGATCACTATAAATAGTCTTTTTCAGTTTTGTTCTTTGTTTATAATAAAGAAGTTTCCCATATCTCTTGCGTTGGGCAATGTTCTGATGGGCTAACTTCCCGCTTGTCTGTAGGCCATATATTTACTGTAGAGCTGTCAAGTATGTGCAGCACCAATCTGAGTCAGCTTCTAAGGAGGTGCACACCAGAGGCTCATTAATTAAGACCTACTTGTCTGACATGGTCAGTAGCAGACCTAGGTTTGCATGTAATGGCGGATTAACACAAGAGTACTTCTCATTCTTTGTGACTTGTCTGCCATCCCCTTGTTGATACTCCTCTTCTGCAACACATTAGAAAGGGGAAATATCCATTTGGAGGCACCTTGGTTGCAGTAATGGAGCTGAGGCCAAAAAGAATTGTAACAATTAGCACAAAGGTTGTGTCTTAATGACAGCAGAAAGAAAGGAAAATGGGCCAAGAATGGCTAAAACTGCTTATTTTAGCATTGTTGTGCTCTTTTAATGAACTTGATGTTGAAAGTCCAAGCAGCGAGTTGCACAGGATATGTCTCAATACACCGGTATTGCATTTCCAATACTCTATTGCTGAGTCTTAAGTACTAGCTCTCTTGTGTATCCATTGGAGCAATGCCAGTGCAAATTCTATCTAAAACGGGAACAATGTGCTGGGAGTGCTTGTAAGTTAGAGTACAGCATTTGTAAACAGGCAAGATGATTGCAGCAGCAGGTTGGAGCAGTGGCATGTGCCATGCAGCAGGCATGCATGCCACTACCTGGCAGTGAACTTGATTTTTTTAAAGTCTTTCACAGGATGTGGGCATTGCTGGCTAGGCCAGCATTTATTGCCCATCCCTTCATTGAGAAGGTGATGGTGAGCCACCTTTTTCAGCCGCCACTTTCTCAAGGGCAACTTAGGGATGGGCAACAAATGCTGGCCTAGCCAGCGATGCCCACATCCCATGAAAGAATAAAAAAACTCACTGAATTCACTGTCAGGTAGCGGCATGCATGGCTCATTTCCCATTGTGTCTTACTTTTCAAGAATGTCTTCCACTGCAGCCAAAAATTGATCAAATGCAATGTAAGAAAGAATAAGGATATTGAAATTTCAGTACTTCGACATTCAAACTCTCTTCAAGAACATTATACAAAAGAAGGACAGGCTATTTGGTCTGCATGGGTGGAAACCTCTAAGCTTGTCCCTCATGCCCAATGGGGACAGGCGACAGGCACTGAATGCAAATTATCTCATTCCCAGAGCTACAGACAAGTAACATAAGAAGCTCAGAAGGCTGACCAGGGCAGGGCACATGATTTCCCTTTTCTTCCTTGGATGCCATAGGCATTGGTACAATATTCACCCTCTAAAAGTAAGACCCGTTCAGCAAACCCTTCATTCACATTGCATTCTGGATAAGGGGACACTAATTAGGGATATTGCAGTACGTGTAGTCGTCTCTCCTGGCAGCACTTACTTCCATGCGCTGCCTTAAATTTCCTTCTTATACTTTAGCAGGGTGCTATTTCCACATTGTTTACTTCAGGTGTTTGATGCCACTTGGGAGCTAATCTTCATTTTGCACCGTTCACCTGATGCACTCAACCTTGTTGCAGGAGCTTCTTGTGCACAATGTCCCCAAGATGTAGGGCACCAGGAAGGGAATTCCCATCCTGAAACACCTCATGACCTATGAGGAGCATGCCACGGAGCTGTTATAGTGGCACTTTGCTCATGCACCAGAGTATAGCAAGGATAAGGACACAGTATCGGGCCAGTGGTTGCATACGTACACAATTACCACAGCTGTATTGAGTCAATCCACAACCACAAACTTCTACACCCTTCTCTGTCTCCTTATCCCTAAGTGAGTTATGTCCTTCCATCCTTAGTTTGCAGAGCCACCAAAGCAATGGGAGAATGATGATGATTGAAAAGGAGGTAAGAAATTATTCCTCATTGACTAGCAGAATGGTATGGATAAGGAGGATAAATGAAAGGAATTTATGCACACCCATCAGATCAACATTCTGTTATGTGTTCCACTGATATAACCCCCTCAATCTCAACTCATCCACTTTCTCATTCTGACATTGTCATCTTGTTGATTCTGCCTCTCTTCTTCTAACCCTCTCTCCCTTCCTCCTGCTTTTCTGTCTCTATAACCATGTTGAATGTTGACATAGGGAATCCTAATGGGGAAAAAGCTGACCAAAAGTGTGTTAAAACATGACATTAACTTAAAGTGGTGCAGACAGGAAGTCGGCATATAATAAATGCTACTTATAGGCCACATCTCCGGAATCCCATTTGTAAACACTTTCAGCTCCAAGCTATTGGAGCTCCCATCCTAATATCTTCCTTTTACTTTTCTGGCATCTATTTTTCCCTGATTATACATCTGTGAAGCACCTTGAGGCATTTTTCTATGTTAAAAGCACTATATAACTTCAAGTTGTTATTGGTGTTTTTAATTAATTTCAAGACTTTGTTCATACTGTTGTAATATGCCTTTAAGGGATAGCAGCATGCCATCACATTAGGGGAAATGTATTATGTGATCCAGCCTCAGTTTCGCTTCAGCCTGGAGCAGAACACAGACATGCAACTATGTAGTTCTGATGTCCTCAAGCTTTATATCCATATATACATGTATCTGTTCTTAATAAATGAACCCACAATGTGTTTGCACAAACCTTTATGATTGCTACCTTTATCTCATTGTAACAGACACAACATAGTATGTATCAGTGGTTCCTTCATAGTGCTCCACCTGGCAGCAAGATTGAGTACAGGTGCAACATGGTGAACAGTCTTAGAACATGCAAATGACATGAGGCAACCCTCGATGTTTTGGTCAGACCACAACAAAGCCACAGGATCAGAGAGTGTTGAAATCACAGCATGGTGATTGCACAGGAAAGCTTTGAAGACACAGTGCCGGGATAGCACTCCAACCAAGAAGGGGTAAGCAGATGGATTCCTCGTGATGAGATTGCAGCTTTAAGTCTGTCAGTTCTGTGAGTGGGATGGCACATCAAGAGGACCAGCACCAGGTTAGCTCAGTCAGGAAAGGCAAGTGACCAGGATGTGGGCTGGATCAATAGCAAGCGAAGGAGAGTCCAACAAAACAAAAAAAAATCATAAAAATCGGGCCAGAGAAGGTTGCAATTATAATGGGCGGAGCTTCGGTAAAGTGCATGAAAGTAGCTAGAGCAACACTCATCTCAGATACTATAGGAGAAGGAAGAGCAAAGGAATATTATCAAAATGTCCACAAAATTTCCCAGGATACATTGGAATGCAGCTGACTTAGAATCGGAATTCAGAATATTTAAACAATGTACAGAGTTATTGTTTCTTAATTCAGGTGTATCTGAACCAGAAAAGCAAGCCATAAAAATTCAACTAGCATTTGGGAACGAAGATCTATGCAGGCTAAACATATCAGGATTAATGGCAGAAGAGCTGAAGGATCCCCAACACAGACCAGTGCATTGTGAAGCATCTTGGGACATTTATTACATTAAAGGCTCCATGCAGATTCAAGTTGCTGTTATTAATGTAAAATATTGACTAGGCTAATAAAAACTTGAACGAAATATGACTGTGCATTTCCATTTTATGACCTTGGGTGGAATTTTGAGGAGGCAACAGGTGTCTCAGCCAGTAGTTGGAGAATCAATGAGAGCCTCTTCTTGGGAAGACCTACCACATCTTGTTCCTCTCAGGCACTTGACAGGTCAGTTGCAGATCTTATACCAAGATCAACTACCCCGGGTGTGCAAGATGGAGAAATTATGGCCAGTCAAAGGCCGGCAGCCCTATTGAACAGCAGTAGACAAGGGAGGTGAAAACTGCTGCCGATTATCACTGGATCCAAGGCCAGAGGTGAGTGAAGCCAGGAAATGGGAGGAGCAGTGTGGGGTGGAGATCACTGGGAGAGGGGAGAGGTGGTCTTATCCCACCACCACTGATATTAAACAGTGGCAGATGGGGTCTCATCATGCAGGACAGGAAAAGTGTTGCGGGGTTGATTACAGGTCCTGGAGGTTGGGAGGGGGAATCCTTGTTCAAAGGTACTCAGTATCTGATCAAGGGTCCTGACATCAAAAAGGGTGGTGCCTGCTGAGAACCACACCCCTGTCCTTGCTGCTGACCCCTCCTCCAACGCATCCTTCCCACTCTTCCTGACATCACTCACCTCTGTCCTGGGACCCAGCAATGATCCTAGGCCACAGGTAGGTGTCGGACCAGCAGCAGCCACCGCCTCCCTTGTGGCACTACCATTCAGTAGAGCTGCTGGCTTTTGTTTGGCTGGCAGTTCTCATCAGGTGGGACTTCTGCTCCAGGGATCCTAGATCGCAGAGGAAGGCCTCCTGCTGGCCTGTCAAGTGCCTGAGTGGAACAAGATGTGGCAGGCCTTCCCAAAAAATAGGGATCGTGGGGCTCTGGCCAGCAGTCCCATGGGCAGCGGAGAACGCGTCACTTCCACAAGATTCTGTCCATTAACTCTGTTTCTCTCTCCACAGATACTACTTGAGTATTTCCAGCATTTTCTGTTTTATTTCAGAGTTCCAGCATCCACAGTATTTTGCTTTTGTGATATGGAAATAATCATTAGCTTCAAGAGATAAGAAAGACGTTCCTACCAATGTTATTTTTTTACTTTACAATTTGCAGAACAAAGACAAAATATAGGTCAAAGTGTATTATTGGTAATTCAAAATCGCGACACACACCTATGAGATCCTTTCACTGGGCATCCATGAGGCACTGTGGGCCATCAGCAGCAGCAGAATTGTACTCGATCACTAACTATAACCTCATGGCCTGGCATATTCCCTACTCTACAATCACCCTCAAGCCAGGGAATCAACCCTGGTTCAATGAAGAGTGCAGGAGTGCATGCCAGGAGCAGCATCAAGCATACCTAAAAATGAGGTGTCAACCTGGTGATGCTATAACACAGGACAACTTGCATGCCAAACAGCATAAGCAGCAAGTGATAGACAGAGCTAAGCGATGCCACAGCCAACAGATCAGATCTAAACTCTGCAGTACTACCACATCCAGTCATGAATGCTGGTGGACAATCAAACATCTCACTGGAGGAGGAGTCTCCACAAATATCCCCACCCTCAATGATGGAGGAGCCCAGAACAGCAGTGCAAAAGATAATGCTGAAGCATTTGCAAGAATCTTCAGCCAGAAATGCTGAGTGGATGATCCATCTGGGCCTCCTTCGGAGGTCCCCAGCATCACAGATGCCAATCATCAGCCAATTTGATTCACTCCATGTGATATTAAGAAATGGCTGAAGGCACTGGATAGTGCAAAAACTATGGGCCCTGACAATATTCCGGCAATAGTGCTGAAGTCTTGTGCTCCAGAACTCGCCACATCCCTATCAAGCTGTTCCAGTGCAGCTAGAACACTGGCATCTACCCAGCTATGTGGAAAATTGCCCAGGTTTGTCCTGTACACAGAAAGCAGGACAAATCCAACCCAGCCAATTACCACCCCATTGATCTACTCTTGATCATCAGTAAAGTGATGGAAAGGTCATCAACAGTGCTATCAAGCGGCACTTGCTTAGCAATAACCTCCTCACTGATGCCCAGTTTGGGTTCTGCCAGGCTCACTCAGCTCCTGACCTCATTACAGCCTTGGTTCAAACATGGACAAAAGAGCTGAACACCCAAGGTGAGGTGAGAGTGACTGCCCTTGACATCAAGGCAGCATTTTGCCGAGTGTTGCATCAAGGAGCCCTAGCAAACATGGAGTCAATGGGAATCAGGGGGAAACCTCTCCGCTGGTTGGAGTCATATCTAGCACAAAGGAAGTTGATTGTGGTTGTTGGAGGTCAGTCACCTCAGCTCCAGGACATCACTGC
This sequence comes from Carcharodon carcharias, assembly GCF_017639515.1. Classification (NCBI taxonomy): domain Eukaryota; kingdom Metazoa; phylum Chordata; class Chondrichthyes; order Lamniformes; family Lamnidae; genus Carcharodon; species Carcharodon carcharias. Next base: position 25,595,274 of record NC_054475.1, read on the forward strand.
AGGAATTCCTCAGGGTGCTGTCCTAGGTCCAACCATTTTCAGCTACTTCATCAATGACCTTCCTTCCATCATAAGGTCAGAAGTAGGCACGTTTGCTGATGATTGCACAATGTTCAGCACCATTCGTGACTCCTCAGGTGCTGAAGCAGTCCATGTCCAAATGGACCACGACCTGGACAATATCCATGTGTGTGCTAACAAGTGGCAGGTAACATTTGCACCACACAAATGTCAGGCAATGACCATCTCCAACAAGAGAGAATCCAATCATCAACCCTTGATGTTCACTGGCATCCCCCACTATCAACATCCTGGGGGTTGCCATTGACCAGAAACTGAACTAGCGTATACATATAAATACTGTGGCTACAAGAGCAGGTCTGAAGCTAGGAATCACGCAACGAGTAACTTACGTCCTGACTCCCCAAAGCCTGTCCATCATCTACAAGGCACAAGTCAGGAGTGTGATAGAATACTCCCCATTTGCCTGGATGACTGCAGTTCCCACAACACTCAAGAAGCTTGACACCATTCAGGACAAAGCAGCCCACTTGATTGCACCACATCCACAAACATTCACTCCCTCCACCACCGATGCACAGTAGCAGCAGTGTGTACCATTACAAGATGCACTGCAGGAATTCACCAAGCACCTTAGACAGCACCTTCCAAACCTATGACCACTACCAGAAAGACAAGGGCAGCAGGTAGATGGGAACACCACCACCTGGTGGTTCTCTTCCAAGTCACTCACCAATGGGACTTGGAAAAATATCGCTGTTCCTTCACTGACACAGGGTCAAAATACTGGAACTCCCTCCCTAACAGCACTGTGGGTGTACCTACACCAAATGGACTGCAGTGGTTCAAGAGGCAGCTCACTACCACCTTCTCAAAGGCAACTAGGGATGGGCAATAAATGCTGGACCATCCAACATCATGTGAATTCTTAAAAAAATCCATTGCTTTATTAGAAATGTGTGCATTAAGTTTTAAGTTTTGTTCTTTTATCTATCTTCATGCTACTAATTAGATTGAGAATTTAGAAAATAACCTTGTACCAATTGTATGATTTTTCTTTTTATACTAGTCTTGGAGCTATTTTAATTAGAATTAATAATTCTAATAATTAATTATAATATTATAAGTAATAACTAATTTATACATTTTTCACCCTGACATTTTTTTGTTAGCAATTTAACTAGCTTTCATAGTTATAGTTTTTAAAAATATTGAAAACACATTTGAAAAGTATAATTAATACTTCATATTCACAAAGTACATTTTTTTGGAAGACCGATTTAAGGTTCCAGTGTGCTGTATAATATTATAAGCCATGATTTAACATAGAGGAATATGTATAGTGCAGCGCAATACCGTGTTGTAGGTGACTAGTGGTCCATTTATATGACCCAATACTGGCTACAATAAAATGTTTCCAGACAAATGACTGTAGAACTCGTTGGACACTCGGTGCTTACACCATGCACTCTTATGGAGCCACAAAGGCAGAAGAAATGTTAAATATTGTTAGAAATTCAAAACATATTTAAATGAATCTAATCAAGTCATAAAATGACACAGCACAGAAAGATGCCATTTAGCCAAATGTGCCTGGAACAGCTCTTTGGTTGCTTGAGCTATTCAATTAAGTCCACTCCCCTGCTCTTTCCCATAGCCCTATGATTTTTCTTCCTTTCCAAGTATTTATTCAATTTTCCTTTGAATGTTGCTATTGAATCTGCTTCCACCATCCTTTCAGGTAGCGCAATTTTTTTTTAAAAATCCTCATGTGTCTCCTCTTGTAAAAGACCCTTCTGCCATTTGAGGCAATTAATTAAATATTGAACTTCTTAGACGTCCTTCATTTGTCAGGTAGTTCCATTTTATTCCATGACTGTCACGTTAGCACAAGTTTAGCAATTAATTTGCTTTTATTGATCCTAAAATTTGACAGGTAAAAGAGACTACATAGCAATTATGTTTTGAAATGTCTTAATAAATGGATCATCTTCAGTAGACGCTGCTCATCCAACCACAATGTGCTATCAGCTCTTCCAAAGATGACTTGTCTCTCTGGGTCCTTTTAATGACAGGTTTCACTGAAATATCCTCATCTGACAACCCTCTGTACAGCTGTTCAAGAGTTCCCTGGATAAAACAGATTTGTCTTATTGTTGATGCTCCTTACACTTGATGCCTTACACTTGATACCTCAGGTTCAGTGGATGCCGTAAACTAAGTTTAGGGGCTGACAAATCAAACGAAACAATGAGAGCACAGTGAGGATATAAATCAATGACACCCAGATAAAACTGATTAAAATTGTGAAACCAAGCAGTTGGTTTCTTATACTCCCCAGTTCTTATGCCAGTCTTATGCTGGAACTTTGGACCAGGAAATAATCCTCTACACCTGTAAAGGATCTGTATCTCACTTCAAAGTTGTAACAGGACCACACATTAAACAAGGGGGTTATTTGTTAGACTAACATTGTACAAATTGCGCAATCTAGCCAGATTTCACTGTAGTGGGGCACTCAACACTTCCTGTCATTAGTTACATTCAGCTGTAAACAGTTTTGCCCACTAATCTGATAACAATGCATCAAGTTGTAACATACAGCCAAAAAATACCTTAAACATATTTATTTAAGTATTTTATGTATTGGCTAAGTGTCCAGCAGGTTTTTCCAACAGACTGAGTAACCCTTCAGAGTTGCAGCAGCAATCAATCTCCCACAATAGGCTGGTGAACAAGTCGGGAAGTACAAGATGAAGGGGAAGTCCTGGAATTAGATCTAGCAAGCTATCAATCTCCTACAATTAACATCTATCAATCTCCTTCAATAGCCAGATGAACGGAATAACAAGACGAGAGAGAGAAGTCCATGATTAGATCCAGCGAGGTATTAATCTCTTACAATAGCTTGACTAAAAAGAATACAAACAAGATAAGGTAAGGCATAAAGCAGTACAAGGAGTGCCACATGGTGAGGCAGAGAAATAAGAGAGACCTGCGGTCAGATTTTCCCATCCCAAAGCGGAACCAAAGTACATTGTGTGGGATTTAAAATAGCAGATGGGACCCGTTTCTGGTATTCCTGCCACATTTCCACCACCAGCAGGTGACCAAACATCCCATATTTTACAGGATTGCCCTGTCATTTAGCTAATTGTCTCACATCCTATAGCGTCCCGGAACACCATTTGTCCCGTATTTCTGCTCTTTTTGTGCTCCTTGTATCTTTGGTGTTTACTACATATGTGCTGCTGTGATGTCAGACCACGACTGTCTGAAGTTGGACTGGAGCCAAGAAGGAGCAAGGACCATGGGGGAGGAGTGCTGGAGCAGGCCCTTGGTGGACTCACTGAATTTACAACTTGCAAGAATAGCTAGGTAAGGGCAGCAGGTGAGGGAGGGTGGGGGGTGGTGGTTGCAGTTCACTGTCCAGGACTGGTAGCCCCAAGCAGGATGGCAGGTGAGTAGCAGCACAGCCAAAGCTCGGTGGGTGTTTCAGACCCAAGGCTTGGTTGGGTTGTGAAGACAGGCCCAAGGCTTGATCAGGGGTCCAGATCTTGGGGCTTGAGCAGGCATCCAAGCAATTTCCACCTGGTCTTGCCATCACCCGCCACCACCCCCAGCCTCAGCAGCCCCCAACTCCCAACTTCTGCAGCAACGTCTCCTTGGGCTTCCCAGTCCCTCTCCAATCTCACCAACAAGTCCAGCATCCCACACCACCCCTTCCCCCATCCTCACTAGCAGCCCACACCCACACCACACCCCCCAGTCTCCATTTTTTGGCTGTTTCAAAGTTTTGATAGATAGCTGAGCTTCTAGCTAGCTTTGAAAAGCTCTAATACAATCTGCTCAGGAGAGTTTGTTTACACAGCTTTTTAAGGCAATGTTAATTTGAATGCTTGGCTTCCTTTCAAACCAATAATAGATTCTGCCCAGGAGGGCTTGTTTGCATAGTCTTTCAGGAGAATATCGTTATGGATACTTGGCTGCCTTTCAAACCACTAATGGGTTCTGCTCAGCAAGATTTGTTCACACAGTTGCCTCAGGGAATGTGAGTTTGTTTATCTTGACAGATTTATGAGCTTCTTAAGAGGATAGTGGCTTTTAAGTGGCCATCAAGTAATGCTTGTTTATTTTGACAAGTTAATAAGCTTGGTGAATGGCGAATGGAGGTAGGCCTCTTAAACCAGCTGTCTCAGCATTGACCCACTCCATCTCCACCTCAACCTGCTCTAAGAGGTGGCAGGCCCAACTCCAGGTCTTCCTACCTCTCCTGGATGAAAGTCTCACTGTTTTGACACTCATGGGCAGGTGGTGGGATCATGAAGTCAGGGAATTTCCCAACTCCCTATTCCTGCTTCAATGATACCTGGCAATGGCCAATGTAAATACTGGAAAGAACAGCCTTAAAATTGAATTAAACGTAGGGCTGAATTTTACGGCACTCCGCTGGGTCTGTTTTCGGCGGGAGGGGCACATAAAATACAAGGAGTGATCAGCCCACCAGCTTCCTGTCCATCCCGGAGCTGTCTCCCATAATGCATTAGGTAGGCAGGTGCCTAGATTGGCTATATTTAAATAAATAATTAAAAGCCAATTGAGCTTGCTACCAAACCAATTGACCCAGGTAATATGCTGCCCACACCATAATACGGTTGGTGTGGGCAGGCAGGTGGGAGTGGGCAGTCTGATTTTTGAGGCCAATTTGAAAAAAGGCAAGAAGAAAGAGGGAGGCACAACATTCGGGGGTTGCACTGCATGCATCGGGGGCACCTCTCCCAAGATATCACCCACTCCTTTTGTCCTTCGTCTCCTGCCCTCCAAAATTTGCAATACCCCCCCCCCCCACCCCTCCCAACTCCACACCTCCCTGTCACCACCTTCTCCCTCCCCCAAGGCTCTGGGATCCCTCCCCATCCTAAAAACCCGGGACTTGCCTGTCTCCAGAATCCATCTTCTCTTCTTCCTGCACCTGTTTGCAGATGCAACACTGCCCACTGGTCAGTGCCGTCACTGCTAGAGCTGCCAACCAATCAGATTAGCTGGAAGTTCTTGAGGGCAGGACTTGCTCCCACTGAGGGCCTGAAGTCTGACCCTGAGCCTGTTAGCCCACTGGCAGCACATTATGGCTACAGGACAGGATTCTTCCAGGTGCATCATCTTCTAGCCAACTTTCCACCGGTGGGGTTGTGAGGGGATGTAACCACCTTCCCCATAAGATTCAGCCTATAACATTATAACATTTCAAATATTGATACCAGTACTGTTACACTCTTTTCTAAGGATTCTTTTGAGGCCTATCAAGGACTTAATTGAACATATGGAAGCTCATATAATTTAAGCTGTAAACTGAAGGAAGATCATTTATTTAATGTCAATTCCACTGAGAATTTAGTGCCTTCCAGCTGATTGTCCACATATTCTCTTCAAAATAATCGCCTATATCCAGCTCCATCGCAATCCTCCCCTCCGTCCATAAACATCAGCTCATCCAAAATTCTTCTCCACAGATCCTACCTCACATCCAATCTTTTTTTTATACATTTACAAGATGTGGACATTGCTGGCTAGGCCAGCATTTATTGCCCATCCCTAACTGCCGTTGCTCACTCATGGCCTCATTAACCTCTTTCGGTTCAGAGCTTCATGTGTCTTAAATTTAATGCTTTAAATTTAAAATCCTCATATTTATATTCAAATCTCTTCAAGGCTCTCAGCCATTCCTATCTCTGTAATCTTCTACAGCTTTACAAAATTCTGAAATACACGCATTCTCAAACTTTAGTCTTACATGCACCCCCAAGTCCCTTCAGCCCATCAGTGGTAGTCAAGTTTTCAGTCATCTGGGTGCTAAACTCTGGGATTTGCTTTATAACATTTCCCCCCTCTCCATTTCCTGCTCCTCCTTTAATATCATCTAAAAACCCTCTTCTTGTGTCACCCTCTGAATATTTGCTCTTCGGCTCAGTGCTGACATTTTTTTTATCTATTCATTCACGGAATGTGGTCATTTCTGGCTAGGCCAGCATTTGTTGCCCATTCCTAATTGCACTTGAGAACGTGGTGGTGAGCCATCTTCATGAACTACTACAGTCCATCTAGTGTAGGGTACACCCATAGTGCTGTTATGAAGGGAGCGCTGGGATTTTGACAGTGAAGGAACGGTGATAAAATTCCAAGTCAGGATTATGTTTGGCTTAGAGGGGAACTTGCAAGTGGTAGTTTTCCCATGCATCTGCTGCTCTTGTCCTCCTAGGTGGTAGAGGTCGCGGGTTTGGAAGCTGCTGTCGAAAGAGCCTTGGTGATGTGCTGCAGTGCATCTTGTAGGTGGTACACTGCTGCCATTGTACAACAATGGCAGAGGGATTGTATGTTTAAGCTGGTGGAAGGGATGCCAGTTAAACAGGCTGTTTTGTCCTGGATGGTGTTGAAATGCATGTATGCTGGAGCTGCACTCATCCAGGCAAGTGGAGAGTATTCCACCACATTCCTGACTTGTACCTTGTAGATGGTGGACAGACTTTGGGGAATCAGGAGGTGAGTTACTCACCACAGAATTCCCTGCCTTTGACCTGCTCTTGCAGCCACAGTATTTATATGGTTGGTTCAGTTCAGTTTCAGGTCTATGGTAACCCACAGGATGTTGATAATGGGAGATTCAGCGATGGTAATGCCATTGAATGTCAAGGGAAGATAATTAGATTCTCTCTTGTTGGAGATGGTCATTGCCTGTCACTTGTGTGGCATGAATGTTACTTGCCAATTATCAGCCCAAGCCTGAATGTTGTCCAGGTCTTGCTGCATTTGGGCATGGACTGCTTCAATATCTAAGGTAATTGTGGTGAACATTATGAAATCATCAGCGAATATCCCCACTTCTGACCTTATAATGGTAGGAAGGTTATTGATAAAGCAACTGAAGATGGTTGGGCCTAGGATTATACCCTGAGGAACTCCTGCAGCCATGTCCTTGGATTGAGCTGATGGACCTCCAACAACCACAACCATCTTAATTTGATGCCAACCAGTGGAGACCTTTCCCTCCCCTAATTCCCATTGACTTCTGTTTTTCCAGGGTTCCTTGGTGCCACACTCAGTCAATGCTGCCTTGATGTGAAGGGCAGTCACTCTCACCTCACCTCTAGAGTTCAGCTCTTTTATCTATATTTGGACAAAGGTTATAATGAGGTTAGGGACTAAGTGGCCCTGACAGAACCCAAACTGAGCATCAGTGAGCAGATTATTGCTGAGTGTCTCTTGATAGCACTGTTGACAACCCTTTCTATTACTTTGTTGATGACCGAGAGTATACTGAAGGGGTGGGGAATTGGCAGGGTCAGATTTCTCCTGTTTTCTGTGGACAGAACATACCTGAGCAATTTTCCACATTGCCTGGTAAATGCAAGTGCTATAGCTGTACTGGAACAGCTTGACTGGGGGTGTGGCTAGCTCTAGAGTTAAGATAGCCAAATGTGTTAAAAGCACAACAAGAGACCCTTGTTCTGCTATTAATACATTTGGCTGTCTTACTTTTATGTCACTATTAGCACCTCCTTTAGACTTTAACACTAGCATTAACACTTTCTTTGTCTTGTGTTAATGACATTTTTGTCAAATCTCTCCTTAGCTCCCACCTATCACTGACCTTCTGTTTTATTCTCCCTCTCTTAAATAGTATAAAATCCATCACATTTCAACCTCTCTTTAGCTTTGAAGAAGAGTTAACTCAAAACGTTTACTCAATTTCTCTCTTCACAGATGCTGCCAGACCTGCTGAGTTTTTCCAGCATTTTCTGTTTTAATTTCAGAGTTTCAGTGAGATTGTTTGACTTGGTGTTTACTAATGTCAGAATGGGTTCTTGAGGAATCCATGGACCCTGTCTTGGTTGCATCTGCCATTTACTCTGTAGTGTGGTGTCTTCGGCCATTGTTTGTCTGTTAATTCACATGTACCCCATACTTACCCTAAATGTTAGAGTATAAGCTACATATTGTAAATTATCTTTCTGAATTTGTATGGTAAATTTTGTTTTTGTTTGTTCAAAATCAGATATCTTGAATCTCAGGTAAAAGCAAAATACTGTGGATGCTGGAAATCTGAAACAAAAACAGAGAATGCCAAAAAAAAACTCAGCAGGTCCGACAGCATGTGTGGAGATTGAAACAAAGTTAACGTTTTGAGTCCTTCTTCAGAGCTCTGTGAAGGCAGGACTTCATCTCCACAAGGGCTGTGCAGTGGTAAGTCCTACTGTTACTGTCATGGACAGATGCATCTGCAACAGGTAGATTGGTAAGACGAGGTCAAGTATGTTTTTCCCTCTTGTTGGTTCCTTCACCACATGCCACAGGCCCGGTCTAATAGTTATGTCCTCTAGGACTTTGCCAGCTTGGTCAACTCGGTGCGACTGAGCCACTCTTGGTGATGGACATTGAAGTCACCCACCCAGAGTACATTCTGTGCCCTTGCCTCTCTCAATGCTTCTTCTAATTGGTGTTCAACATGAAGGAGCACTGATTCATCAGCTGAGGGAGTCGGGTGGGATTGGGGGATGGGTTGCAAAATGTGGTAACCAGGTGGTTTCCTTGTCCATACGTGATGCCATGAGACTTCATGGCATCCAGAGTCAATGTTGAGGACTCCCATGTCAACTCCCTTCTGACTGTATACCACTGTGCCACCATGTCTGCTGGGTTTGTCCTGCTGGTGGGACAGGACATACCTAGGGACGGTGATGCTGGTGTTTAGGACATTGTCTGTAAGGTATGAATCTTTGAGAATGACTATGTCAGGCTGTTGATTGACTCCCAAATTTGGCAGAAGTCCACAGATGTTAGTAAAGAGGACTCTGCAGGGTCGGCAGGGCTGGGTTTCCGGTACCTAGGTTGATGCCATATGGTCTGTCCACCTGGTTTCATTCATTCTGGACTTTGTAGAAGTTTGATACAACCCATTGGCTTGCTAGGCCACTTCAGCATCAACCACATTGCCTGCGAGTCTGGAGTCATATGTAGGCCAAACCAGATAAGGATGGCAGATTTCCCTCTCTAAAAGACATTAGTGAACCAGGTGGGTTTTTATGACAATTGACAATGGTTTCATGGTCACCATTACTGAGATTAATTTTTTATTCCTGATTTTATTAATTTAATTTAAATTCCACTGGCTGCTGTGGTAGGATTTGAACACATGTCACCAGTGCTTTAGCCTAAGCCTCTGGATTACTACTCCAGTGATATTACTGTAGAGTAAATGGTTAATAACAGAAGTATCTGATGCTGATGTAACTATGATGTAATGACACATGACCACGTAACAGAGAACTGGAGGGGGCAGAAATCCAACCTTGTGTTTAGTTCCCAAGAAGTGCATAGAGCTGCAAATAAATGGTAATGGATTTTACAAACTGCTGCCTTTAGCAGCTTACTTAAGGAAAGTAGACAAACCCTAAAGAACTCCAGCTAGATCCCAAACACAAGACAAAACAACTACCACCATGCCACCCCTTCCCCCGTGTTGGTTTGTGCCTGATTAACCTACTGCAAAGCACTTTGGAACCGTTTACATGTGAAAGGAACTCTTTAATGTCAGTGCAATTGGTTGTTTTTAATAAATCATTATATAGGAACTATTAATCAATGCAAACTTATTTCACCTTTCTTTTAAACTTGGCTGATGCAGCCAAATTAGCGAATGCTTTTCATTTCTGCTGCTGCACACTTTTTCTAATAGTAACTTGTGTGCGATTTTGAGTTATTGTCAAACTATAATGAAAAATATCAGAAGAATTTGGAGCAGCAAATGTCAGCGGTATTGTAATGGCCTCAGTGACTGAGTAACTTTTGTTTTCTTCTCTGTATAGTCATGAGAAACAGTTTTGCGGGGCACTTCAACATTTAAAGCTGTAATGTGGTAAATGTTGCTTCTGCTAAATGGCTAAGAATGACAAATCTACTGGAAGATTTGAGAATCAATCCTGTGATGACAATCCTGTAATTGGATTGTGGTCTGAGCAGGGTTATTTTAAAAGCATAGAATAGATCAATAACCTGTTTTAAAAGTCAACCTAAGTAAAACATTGAACACAGTACATGATATATATATGTAGATGTTAACCTCATTGAATGGCAAATCACTAAATGTACAACGTATCAATGTAAAATTGTACCAATTTTAAAAGTATCACAAATTAATTGCATCTATTTTACTTAAAACTACTCTTCTGACTATCACAAAGAATCGCTGTAATCAATACTGGATAGTTTGATGCAGTGGGAATCAAATATGTCACTATCAGCACCTCCTTTAGTCTTTAACACTAGCATTAACACTCTTTTTGTCTTGTACATAAGAAATTCACCTTTTTGAAAAAGAATGGAAAATGTTGGAAATACACAACATGTCAAGCAGCATCTGTGGAGAGAAACAGAGTTAATATTTATAATAAAAAACAAAAACAGCAAGTGCTAGGAAAACTCAACAGGTCTGGCAGTTTCTGTGGAGTGAGAAACAGCAGAGTTAACGCCTTGAGTCCGATATGACTCTTTTTCGGAACTGAAGAGAGGTAAAAATGCAATCCTAAAGAAGAGTCGTATTGGACTCAAAACATTAACTTTGCTGTTTCTCTCTCCGCAGATACTGCCAGACCTGCTGAGCTTTTCCAGCACTTTCTGTTTTAATTTCAGATCTGCAGCATCCACAGTATTTTGATATTATTTTAAAGTTATCATTTATCCATTTATTTTTAACCATCTATGGTTTTGTGAACTTGTGGTGCTGTGATTAATTTTAATACATTTTTGCTTTAATGATGGATATTGTCTCATGTACAGCAAATAGGCAATTTTTCCCTTTCAAGGCATGATTTTCTTATCAATGTTCTGCCATTCCCTCCTCAAGGCATTGACTCAATGATGGCTTACGTTACCGTCTACTACTTCACTTATTCAACGCGCCAATATTCACATGTAAGCCGTAACAATGGATGTTGGCAGGCTATTCATCATAAGAAGCATCACATGGAAGCCTAAGTCAATCCAACATGTCACCCACACACACACACTTTCACCTGAAAAGCAGCTGACTCAGTCAGAGTGAGAGCAACTACAGCACTTTACTCCATGTGAGATCAACTTGCTCATCACAGACAAGGGATCAAACATGAGCCCATGTTCAAGCTCAACTGGATAAACAAGTTTACCATTTAGGGAGCCACGGCCAGGTCAAATAATACTATTTAATGCCTTAAGGTGACTGAGAAAAGCACTACAGTACTTACGCTTTCACGGTTCAAAAAGGTGCCCTTTGCACGATTATGAATAAACTTTATAAGCTGCAGCTTTTAGATGAATTGATAACAGACTCAACTACGTGCATATTAATTTGTTAACTACCACAGTTTTCTGCTCAGAAGCCAGTCATCACCCATCCAAACCCGAAAGATAGGGAGGGAGACACTTTACAAACATGATCACCCATTCTACCCCACATGGTCACAAGTAACAAATGTGTGTGCGTAAGTGAAACTGAACATTTTATAAGCCTGATTCCAATCAATTTTCCAATGGACTGGATGTTACAGTCAACGTGAAGCAAAGGTACTCATGTTTGACCTAGAAGTAAGCTGCCGAAGAAGATCTAGCTATCTCTATAGTGCAGATTTCCCCTTACCCAATGGCTATTTAAATCTGGTGCCAAGTCAAGAAAATATCTTGTCATGCAGTCGCAATGATGCCAGCAAACAGGAAGGCAACCAATCAGATTGAGATATTCACACACAGCAAAATAGGAAGTTAAAAGTACTTATAAGATCTTTCACTTTTCAGTGAAAATTTTAGATAGTGAAACAAATGATTGTAATTGGATTTAGATAGAAATTTAAAAATACAAACTAACCTTAAAATAAAATGTGTAATTTTTAAAATCATAATGGAGCAATTTGACCTTCCATGAAATAACATTAACATTTCAGGGCCAGGGAGTGTGTTTGGCTATAATACTGGAGTTAGTTTTCAGTTAAAAACCCAGTTACACACTTCATTCAACAAACTGCAACTTTTTCTAGGATTTTTACTGTGAGACTAATAGTGTAAGAGTGCAAGTTCTCATCTATTCATAGATTTTCCATTGATAACTGCATCAATAGGGCAGCCAATGGAGAAGCGTAGAATTACCAACAGCAACTTCTGGATTTCTAAGTTATTCTTCAAATCTGTGGACTCCAGAAGTTGTTGTCAGTTTCAGAAGAGTAATGACAGCAAATGTTGACAGTTTCCCTGTCATTATCTAAGAACAATTCTGGCCAATACGCACTTTTGAATGTGGTACTGTCGGAATGAATAGGGTTTTTCATTAATTAAGTGCTGAGGAGGCATTGAGTTGCCCCAGCTTCATTAACTAAAAGTAAGCAAAATGTACCACCCTTTTAAAGGGGCACAACTAATGGAAAACTAAAGTATAAATCAAAGGAATAATAATATAATTGCCTGCAGCCATCAAACATTCCAGTCTCTATAGTAATCACCTATCACAGAGGACCTCAAGGGTATCAGCGGACATCATGTACTCCCTCTCCAGCATCACCTGGGCATGAGCAAAGATGCAGAAGGGAGACAGGCGGTCAGAGGGCCGACCCCCACCAGCCAGGTTGGAATTAGTATGGCACTGTCCCAAAAAAGAAAGGCTACAATTTGGCATTAAGTCTTGAACAGCATCAAATTTCCTTGGGATTTTAGTGTAATTTCGGGCGGTAGATGAGCAGACTGAGAACGCCACTCACCCATTGGACACTGACCAATTTTCAGGGTTAGGTCTCATTACCTTTCTGTCAGTGAGCTAATAGAAAAGCATGCATAGCACGTACCCTGCCCTCAGTCCCCCAGAACTTTTCCTCCAGGAAAATATTTGGGTTCCTCCCAAATATTTTCACTTCATTAACCTCCCCAGTAACTATTCCATCTTACCCCTAATATGTCCCCACATTCCCTCCTTCTGTCTTACTGTCTCATTTCTTTTGTCTTCCTCTCAGCAAAGCATGGTAAGTCTGTGAAAGGCTCGAAGAAATTTCGTGCTTTAACTAAAGGGGTCAAGAATAAACAGCTGCAGCTGCTCAAACTACTTTAAAAATTTTACATTGCAAGATAAACATTTCTGTTGGCTCCAAAAATTTAGTCTAGCAATATGGTTATGAGACATAGATGAGACTTTTAGATTGTTAAAAATATTTGAGTGGCATTTAGCTTTTTTTTAGCCTCTTTTCAGATTAACATCTTTCATGATAGCATGAAGATCATATTCAATAAAAGCAAAACTGACCAACTCAATAAAGAGTAAAGGTCAGTCTACAAACAGCAGTGCACTAAAATATTTGGATCTGGCAGGTATGGCATTTGGTTCTGGTAAATATCCTGTTAGGGAAAAAGATTAAACATGCATTATGACAAGTGCCATTATCGGCACAACGTCTAAAGTTCAAGCCTAAACGTTGATGAATAGTGTTTTTTATTTGGACAAAGTACTGTAAACATTTGGACAAATGCTGGGAATCTGAAATAAAAGCAGAAAATGCTGGAAATATTCAACAGGTTTAACCACATCTGTGGAGAAACAGAGTTAATGTTTCATGCCAATGACCTTTCATCAGTTCAGATTATCTGTTATAATGTAGTATTTTCATTGTCAAATGTAATTCTTAACATTCTGATCATAGTGCAATAATTGGTGCAGCATTCACACCATTTGCTTAGAGATGCTAATTGGGGCTTTATAGTTGTACTGAAAGCTCCCGCCATTCGGGTGATGGTGAATTCTCTACAGTTGAAATAAGCTTGTGGCTAGTCCAGAACAAGTGACTGGTCTGTACTGTGTTGGCTAATCTCAACCAAGATAACTGTGACATGTTTTAATCATTGGTAACCCTGAGTTCAGAAGAGCCATAAATTGGTGAAACGTTCACTTTTGGTCACTCTCCAGTGGTGCCGTTCTGGATGTATATGTATGCATGGACATTAGGTGAGGCTAAGACTGAGCTTGACAATAAAGCATCCTCTTCCTCTCCAACCCACCTTGGTTTAATAGTCCACCAGCCTCGGTACTGTATTCCCATGTGAATTATGTGATCAGTTGAAAGAATGGGAGGAAATGGGGTTTTAACTGAAGTTAAAATAATTGAACAGTAAGTGGCAGGTTGAACAGCCATTTCTTTGTTATCAAATAGCATCAGGGACCACAAAAAGCTTAAAACAAAATAGAATTTGTGCCAGCAGAAGTTACCATAGCTACCACTATGCAAAGCTAAAGAACCTAACCTATGAAATAAAGAGGACAAGGCAAGTTAATTGGAGTCAATGTTACCCACCTGCTACTAGTTTATTACTGAACAGAATTGGTTAAGAAATGGTTAAGGTTGCTTGCCTACACTCTCAGCTGGATTCTGTGCTGACACATGAGCTAAAGGGGAGTGAAAGGGGAGAGAAAAAGTTTCTTTAAAAAAGGAGAATTTGTGAAGTGTATAAGGAATAAATGACATTTGAACTTAACTAAAGCAAACAAATTCTGGACCAGGAAATTCCATGGAGCTTCGTCTGGTCTGCCAGGCTTACTTTGCCTGATGTGTGGCAGAAACCCCATTTATGTGCATAAACAGGGTTTCCCACATTCTTCCAGCCATGGAACACTCACAATGAGAGAACAATTCCAAGCAATTTCCTAACTCTAATTTCACACCCATACATGGAGCTAAATAGAAATGCAACAGCCTAAAGGGATTTAAAATATGTCCAGGTACATACAGCCAGCAGACAAAAATACCAAGATATGTTCTCCTTACCTCACTTTATTATCCAACACTTAGTCATTGTGGTATTGAAACAAATCTCTTGCCATACATTTGATTTGAAAGATCAACTGAAAAATTTCCAATGCTCCACTAAGCAATTTCCATTCAATTTTATGCAAAGTCAAACAATATGCATATGTTATACAGGCAGAGGTAAAATATAAATTGTTACCAAACCATGGTATTTTTCCCTTGTAGTAAATGCTGGAATAATCAAGCCTTGTTGCAAATCTCGCTCAGTGTGACATTGTTTTGTCTGTCCGAACAAGATGTCATTCTTTCTGAACTCAATTAACAAGCGGTCACTGTGTTCGTTTGATTTAGAAGCAATTTAAATAGGGATTTAAAATAACCTTCTCCATTTTGAATCACTGTAAATGATTTTATCATCTTCAAATCATTACAGGAATCCAAATGGCAGAGATATATTTAGTATTGCAATGTCACCTATAAAAGAAAGGAGACAGTAATTTCAACCATATGATGGTCCAGAGTTGCTTGGAATATTTTGCATTACAGAACAATCTGTATATCCATCACTGGGGGGACTGTATGTGCAGTTATACTGGGGAATGTGTAACATGAAAGGAAAATAACCATTATTGGTTTAGAAATATATTTAGATTAAGTTCACCAACATTATTCATAGAGGAAAACATTCTCCAATTATCAATAATTATAATGATATGTGGTGATGGCAAACGTTTAGACAAATGCTAACATAAAGAAAAGTAATACTTGCTTTTTTGCAACCGTTCATGATTTCAGCATGTACTCAGTGTGTAATGTCAGAACATGTATGATAGAAGGAACTGAACATGCTTTTACAGCTACTTAAGTGCTAAATTTTATCATTCAATAGGTAGCAGAGCAAGCTTGGATCGGTATCTAAGTTGATTTGTGCAACCTCATGCCTTGCAACTGATTTAAGTAATAAAAAGAGAAAATGCTGAAGAAACTCAGCAGGTCTGGCAGCATCCATGGAGAGAGAAACAGAGTTAACGTTTCGAGTCCGTGTGACTATTCTTCAGAGCAATGGTGGATGGGAACT
This sequence comes from Carcharodon carcharias, assembly GCF_017639515.1. Classification (NCBI taxonomy): domain Eukaryota; kingdom Metazoa; phylum Chordata; class Chondrichthyes; order Lamniformes; family Lamnidae; genus Carcharodon; species Carcharodon carcharias. The sequence continues at coordinate 25,611,180 of NC_054475.1, forward strand.
GGTTAGAACTCTGTTCAAAAAAGAAGCAGAGAGCCCCTGGACACATTGGTGGGGATAGAGATGCAGAGAGATTGGATGTCCATCATGAAAAGGAAATGATTAGGGCCAGGATATTGGAAACTGTTAAAGAGGTCAGAGAAGAAGAAAAAAACTAAAATCAAAGCAGGACAAAATCAGTTCTGAGAGGCAAGAACAGGCAGAAAATATGGTTTTCCAGAGCAGTCCTGTTCATGCATTTTGAGAAGGAAGTAAAAGTGCAGGACAATGCGGTGTTGGGGAACTATGAGGTTGAAAACTATGGAAGGAACACCTTTAAGGAGATGAGGTCACTGGCAGATTGGGAAATGATGCTTTGACATTCAATGGTGGGGTCAAGGTTTAGGGGGAGGTAAGAGGAGGTGCCAGAGAGTCGCCATTCAGCATCTGCAAGGTAAAAAGGTCAGTTTGCTGAACAACAAAAGTGCCAACTTTAATGGCAACATTAGGGCTGGACCTTAGAGAAATGAGCACTACAGAGGGAAGCAGGCTAGAGTAGAAAAATTCAGGTGGCCGTTGTAATGCCAGAGGATTTCAATGGAAAGATCTAGTGAGGATAAGAGAACAGAGGGAGGGATTCAAGTAGAACGAGAATTCTAAAACTGGGAGAAAAATCCACTGTGTAGAGGAGGGACTCATAGCCAGAGAACTGGGCAAGGCTCAATGCCGTGCTGAGCTCAAAGTTCATTGAGTAGAGGGTGAAAGAGGATGAAGCTGAGACCTTTGCTGAGGATAATATAGAAAATGTAATATTACTTTCTGGAACATTGGTCCCAGGAATTTTACAATAAGGTCTATGCAAAGCACAACAGTGAAGTCAATCTTCCCTCAGTCCTTCAGTGCTCAGTGTCCATTTTAAACTTAATGAAAAGCAATGACAAAATGTTGATTAGATTTAGTTATTGGGTATTAAACTAAAAGCAGCAAATGTATCCCCTCACACTATAGAATCCTTATAATATGTTGCTTATTGATTAAATATTCCATAATTACAACCTAAGTTTTGCCCTTGTCGGGCAGGCTCGGCAGAAGCGAGTGGGGGTGATCGAGGAGGTGACCGCTGCCCACAATCAGCTCCGCACTGCCATTAGGAACGTTTGAGGACTCTGGGTCTATACTCGATGGAGTTTAGAAGGATGAGGGGGAATCTGATTAAAACTTACAGAATACTGAAAGGCCTGGATAGAGTGGACGTGGGGAAGATGTTTCCTTTAGTAGGAGAGACAAGGACCCGAGGGCACTGCTTCAGGGTAAAGGGAAGACCTTTTAGAACGGAGATGAGGAGAAACTTCTTTGGCCAGAGAGTGGTGAATCTATGGAATTCATTGCCACAGAAGGCTGTGGAGGCCAGGTCATTAAGTATATTTAAAAGCGAGATAGATACGTTCTTGATTGGTAAGGGGATCAAAGGTTATGGGGTAAAGGTGGGAGAATGGGGTTGAGAAACTTATCAGCAATGATTGAATGGTGGAGCAGACTCGATGGGACAAATGGCCTAATTTTTGCTCCTATGTCTTATGGTCTTATGGTCTTATTTCACAGCTATCTCAGCGTGGAACTTGAGCAGCAGTGCTCAGGTTGCCTCTGCGGGCAGAGAGAGGAGGGAGAGCCGGGCCCCGCGTGCAGCTCGCGCATGCATGTGAAAGAGCGCTTCAAACTCTCAGGGAGATTGAAGTGTTTTTTTAAAAGATTAATAAATACAGTAAATATTGAATGAAGCATGTTGCCTCATGTGACTTATGTCACGAGATAGGACATGTTTTTAATGTCAAAATAAAGGTTTTATTTAATTAGTATTAGCTTTAGGAAACCTCATCCCGCTCGTGGATGAGGTTTCCTAAAAAGTGTAAAGGCCACTTGGTCTTTTTGCCAGCTCACCAAATGTTAGGTTGGACGGGCAGCGTAAATTTCAAGTTAATTAGATTCTTAATGGCCTTAATAGGCCTTTCAATTATCGGCGGACATGCAGCCGACTCCGGTGCACGCCCGCCAAACAAAATATCGCGCGAGCGCGCAGTGACATCGGGACGCGTGCCCAATGTCATATTACGTTCCGGCGTGTCGGGCGCATGTCCGCATGTCAAAGGTAAAAATTCAGGCCTACTAGTTGACCTTCTATGGTGTTGCCCATGATAAGAATATAGTCACTTTCTTACCCGTATATTTTGTTTTCCCATTACTATTTTTCTGTGACTTTCCTTTTATGCTTCTATGACTGTTTCTGTCTTTTTTCTTCTCCTCTCTTAACAATTTTATTTTTTCTCTCTCCCCCCTTCTGCCTCTTTCTACATTGGGTGGGAAGTAGGTGGTAGTAAGACGCAGTGTTGTGGACAACATTTGAGGTGAGGAATGCAGAGGAAATGTGGTCCTCAGATATCCCCTCAGCATCCCCTTCCTCAGTTTTTCCCCCGCTTCCTTTATGTCCTTCCCCTTCAGCTTTCCGCAGTTCATTCTTCTTTCAGACTTCCCCTCACTCTCATCACTATCCTTACCTCCTTCTCTTTGGATGAAGCACTGAAACCATAGCCTCTTGTTCCATTAGCATTCATCATGCTCAACCCTCCATTCACCTCCCCTTCCATACTTACTTACTGCCCCTTCTCTCAATTTATGCCTTTTTCCAATGCCCTTCTGGCAGGTGGTAAGAGAGGCAGAATCTCCTGTTTCTCTCACTCTTCCTCCTTTGCCTAATAGGTGTTATAAATTAGAATCGCTGTCTCATGGGCGTAATTCATTACCATTGAACTTTTCTAACTATCAACCAAAAACAGGTAGAGAACTGAGAAACAAACTAACTGTGAATGCTGGAAATCGAAAATGCTGAAAACATGAGCAAATCAGTCTGCAATTCCCGCAAGAAAGGGCAAGTCAACATTTTAGATGTGCTCCTGTCCCCAGGATAGAATTAGTTGGTTACAAAATGTTCAAGTTATTAACAGAGTAAATGTTATCTGTTGTGCAATAAGAGATTTTATTTGAATGTGTGAAAGGCCACAGTCCACCAATGCAGTATCAAAACAATTATACTAATGATAATTACAATTTGGAGGTTTTGTGGCACGTTTGGTAGTATTCACCTGATCTAGAAGTTTCGGGTTCGGCTCCCACTTCAGAACGTGATGGCCACGGAAGGCACATTCATAATGTAGCCAAACAGGTCAACCTGTAAACCATTCCAATGCCCTTCTGGCAGGTGGTAAGAGAGGCAGAATCTCCTGGTCAGCCATACTTGATGCAGAGTGGCACCCCTCAAGCTATAGCCTCTGGCAACAGGCTAGCAACCTTTTCCAGGAAAAAAATAGCTATGGAAAAACATGTAAGCATGTGCTTTGTCTGCCTCATACATCACTAGCTGTGAGGAGAGAAAAGAAGAATTACAATTTATCAGATTTTGTTAAATCAAACATTGGCCACAAAAATCAGTGACTATTTCAGTACTTCTACAAGATTCCTACCAATGACAGTCCACTCAAAGGACTATAAGATACATTGGGAACCAGTCCATTTCAGACCCAGGCCTTTACTCAATTCCCACTGGGCCTTAAGGGGTAAGCAGAGGTAGGGGCTTCAAACATCAGACTTCCTGTGTTCTGTCCTCTTAGTTGGCAGGAGGAGGGATCAGTGATCTTGTGGGACCAGACATACCAGGCCACCAAACAGTGGAAGTGGGGCTCACTCGGGATCTTGGATCGAATTCTGGCTTGGAACCTCAAAAAGGACCTTGAATATTTTTCAAAATATTTTTACTTGCCACCTATGTCAAAGGGGTTTGGCCCCTTTGCCCTATTAGCAGGCAACTGCTTAACCAGATATTTTGACCTCACTTGCATGATGGGCACTGCCATTGCCATGCAATCATCCAACCAGCCAAAGCACTGGCAAGGTTCTCAGCAAACATCCTCTGTCGGCACATCTCGGATCCGCCTCTCCCTCTGCAGATATTCAGCATCATTGTCCTTAAGAATATTTGGTGGGTAAATTCCTCCGAGTCTTCTCACAATCCACCATGTTAACTTTGGCAGAAGTACAGCAGAAACCCTGGTTATCCGCAAAAATTGGATTTGCAGTAAACCTCCACCAAACTTAGTTTGATGGAGAGAGAGAAATCCCAAAGAAATTGACATTTCGAAGGAATGGATTACACAAGGGCCAGAACTTTTCAGTTGGTGGGCGGGCTCAGTGGGAGTGGGTGGGGGCAGCCAGGAACCTGACCGTCGCCCGCGATTGGGTGCGCACAGCGATTTTATGAGGGTTGGCCAATTAAGGCCCGCCCATCATAATTTGTGGCTCCCGAGATTAGTGGGAAGGGCGGGTGGCGATGGGAAGCCAATGTCTGCCGAGTCCAATGGTGACCCATTGGCCTATTCAAAAATGGCGCAGTCAGTCACCCTAAGGCTGCCACTGATTTCAGTTAGTAGCTATATGATGGAGAACGTCTTTGGAGAGCAGGCCAGGCAAGAGGGCAGGTCAGTGGGGCAGTCGGCCCAAGGTTCTCTGATGAGTGTCTTGCTGCCCTCCTTGATGAGGTGGCAGCATGCTGCAAGATCTTGGTACCAAGGGACGGGAGGAGAAGGCACCCCTCGCCTAACAAAACGTGCCTGGCAGGACGTGGCATCACAGGTCAGATCCCACGATGTGGTGAGACACACCTGGGTGCACCTCCTATTTTGCTCCACCTGCTCCACTCCCTCATACAGTATAAAACCCATCACATTTCTACCTCTCTTTAGCTCTGACAAAAGAGTCATACAGTCTCAAAATGTTTACTGTTTTTTTCTCCACAGACGCTGCCAGATTTGCTGAGTTTTCCAGCATTTTCTGTTTTATTTTCAGATTTACAGCATCCGCAGTATTTTGCTTTTATCTAATTGAAACTCTGTCTCACGAGGGATTCCCCACTTCACCTTGAGAATCTCTCCTTGAAATTCTCTCCAAAGGTCACTCCCACTCGGACAGCTTCAACAATGGCTCATCTCACGAGGGTTCAATCTCACCTCCAAGATTCCTTCTCCCTGGATTCCTGAGTACACTCAACACTAGCTCACAAGCACACTTTCAGATCTATGGCCATGCCAAGCAGAACACCACTGCTTTGCCCCAGTGGCCCTTTTTACTTAAAGTCTGCTCCCCACAGCTCTTTTCTTAACTTAACTTAACTGGGATCTATTTCTGTCCCTTTTGTCTCTGGCACTTGTGGGCTGGCAGTCTCCCCGAACCTGACTGCCTTAAGAAGAATTGTTCACTGACCCTTGAACTGTTCTGGTGATCAATCAAAATACTTTCAGAGGGTTCCAGCCTTGTTACTAGGCAGAAACCAATATAACGAGCATCAAGGATCACTCCAGTTGTTAAACCCAATGCAAACTGGAGGAGCAACACCTCATCTTCCAATTAGGCACTTTACAGCCTTCCAAATTTAACATTGAGTTCAACAACTTCAGACCATGAACTCTCTCCTCTATCCTTACCCCTTTTTTAATCCCCCTTTTTAAAAATGTATTTGTATTTTTTATTAACTTATTTTCATTTTTATTCATTCATTCATTGTTTTATCTCTTTTTTTATCCCCCCTTTTTAACCCCCTTTTTTATCCTTTTTCCCCAATCACCACCCCCTCCCCGCCAAGGGCCATCTGTCACTTGTTCCATGTTGTTCTTTAACAGAGTGCTGACCCTTGTTCTGCTATTAACACATAATGCTTTCTTACCCTTATGCCACTATCAGCACATTTTTTAGTTTTCACCACTACAATTAACATTCCCTTTGTCTTGTATCCATGGCATCTTTGTCAATCTTTCCTTAGCCCCCACCTATCGCTGATCTTCTGTCCTACTTCACCTGCTCCACCCACCTTAAACAGCATAAATTCCATCACAGTTCTACTTCTCTTTAGCTCTGAAGAAAAGTCATACGGACTCAAAACGTTAACTCTGTTTCTCTCTCCACAAATGCTGTCAGACCTGCTTGAGTTTTTCCAGCATTTTCTGTTTTTATATCAAGGATCACTCCTTGTGATCTAATATCCATTCCACTTTTTGTGACTGTTGATGTAAGAAATCTCAAAGGACTTTGCTTTATGGTATCTATTCTAGTGTGTGCAAGCATTATAATTCCCCAGCAAACTGATGCCTGGAGTACAATCCCAGAACACAGGATTCTCTTTAGCTTTAAATTCATTCTTTAAAAGATTCATTCATTCATTCACAAAGGATGGCACAAAACTTCCTCACAAAATAATTGTGATTTTTCTACACACGTATGTGATTTACATTATTAATTAATACAGATGCACTGGGCAGTAAAAGGTTTTTTAATTCATTCTCAGGGTGTGAACATCAACAAAGCCAGAATTTATTACTATTTGCTGATTGCCCTAAGATGGACTTTCTACTTGAACCACAGATAGTGATTTTGATACAAATGATGGGCTTGTTAGGCCACTTCAAAGAGCAGTTAAGTAGTCAACCATTTGGTGTGGAGCTAATTATATATTGGCAACTTGGATTTGATTGGGGTTTTCAGGATTTTGAAAAGAATTGATAAAGTAGATTGCGATTTTTTTCTCTCTGTTGGTGGAGTCTAGAATAAGGGGACATAATTGCTAAAGTGAGAACCAGGCCATTCAGAAGAGAAGTTAGGAAATAGTTTTCAACGAAAGGCTAATAGAATTATGGATCTCTCTCCCACAAGAAGCAGTAGATATTAGCTCAATTAATAATTTTAAATCCAAGATTAAATCTGAAATCTGAGTTTATTAAGGGATTTGAGGCAAAGGCAGAAAGATGCGGTTAGGATACCGATCAGCCATTATCTCATTGGATGTCAGAACAGGCTTGAAGTACAGAATGGCCTTTTCCTGTTCCTATACTCCTAATGGAAGAACAGCAGGTTTCCACCCTTAAAGAACATTGATGAACCAGGTGGGCTTTTTGAGACAAACCAACAGCTTCATTGTTGCTTTTACTGATTACTTTTGCAGCATTTTACTTACAGGCTTCTAAAATGGAATTAAAATTCTCAACCTGTCAAACTGAGATTTGAACTCATATTTGCTATATTATTATTCAGGGCCTCTAGATTACTGGCTAATCCAGTAACATAACCACTACAGGAAATGATAGAACTTCATTCTAGCGGCTAGGATGTATGAGTGTGTGAGAGTGAGAGGGTGAGTGAGTGTATGTGTGTGAGTGGGAGTGTGTGTGGGAGTGAGAGACTGAAGCCAAAGTTTTCCAGCCCCATTGGCGTCAGTCGTCATGGTGGGCGGGGAGGGAGTGGGGGGGGGGGGGGTGGGGGGGGGGGGGGGGGTGCGGGGCGGGGTGCGGAGACAACACGGCGAGAAGGTCAAAACTCATTTTCACGCCGGTGTGAATCCACAGCGGGATCATCCGATGGTGTCCGCCACTGGGGAATGCGAATCCCCCTTGAAGGCTGATGAGGATCTGATTTGCATCCTTCTAATGGGTTCCAAAGTAAGGCCTGACCAGAAACCACCCATGCCTGATTTACCATTACGCCGGCAGGAAAACACACCAGCCCAGAACAGGTCTGGACAAGTGTGACGTGCAGAAGTTGGGACTTACTGTTAGGACCTTGCTTATGTTGCAGACCTTTGAGGAGCAGAAGATGCTGGAGCCCGACAGTTATCGGACCCTGGAGGAACACATGCATCACATGCTGGGTAGATTCTCATGGACATGGACTGCAAAGCTGCTCACAGGAAGTGGGAGGTCTCCGTTGATGCCTTAGGTCTGTGTCCGAACATCACTGTCTTGGCCATGGGCTGCTACAGATAATCGGCAAGGGGGTGGGGAGAGGAAGCTCCAGCTGTGAATCGGAAAGGAAGGTGTACCCTTGGGGGGGGAGCTGGGGAGAGGAAGGTGCGCCGATGTAAGAGGGGAGGGGAGGTGATGAGGGTAGGAGGAAAGGGAGGAAGGCATCGGGAGTTTGAAATTGGCGGGCACAAAGATATTGGGGGGTTGAGGCTGGGGGGGATGAAGGTATCGGGGGGGTTGAAGTTGGGGTGGGAACGAAGATGTTGGGGTGGTGAGGTTGGGGGGGATGAAGGTGTTGGGGGGATGGGGTTGAGGGGACTGAAGATGTTGGTGGAGGTTGCGGGGGGAGGAAGGAGTACAGGAGGAGGAAGGTTTAACGGGGAGAATGTAGCAAGTGGGGAGGTTAGTGTAAGGGGGAGGAAAATGTAAGTGAAGGAATTTGGATGGGGGAAGGAGCTCGAGGGGGGAAGGCATTCAGGGGGAGGAAGGTGTCCCAGGGGGAGGAGGGAGTAAGAGTGGAGGAGGGAGTAAGAGTGGAGGAGGAAGTAAGGGTGGCACAGGTGGAGAATGTCCAGGTGAACGTGCAAAGGAGGGGTTTGTGGAGTTGATGACTGCCCCCTGGGGAATGATCTGAGGGTGTTCATGGTAGGAGGGAATGGTGAGTATGAGAGGAGGCAGAGAGAGCTAGAAGGGTGGGATGGTGAGGGTACATCGGCAGTGGTAGAAGGGATGGTGAGGTTGATTGTTGGGAACTCAGAGGCAGACACAGGCCCTGGGGGTAGGAAGGAGGAGGTTGGGAATGTCATGGTGGATGGGGGCGGGATTCTCAGGAAGGTAGAGTACTCTGGGTGGGGGATTTCAATGTCTATCACCAAGAGTGGCTCAGAAGCACCACTACTGATGGAGCTGGCCAAGTCCTAAAGGACATAGCTGCTAAACTGGGTCTGCAGGTGGAGAGGGAACCAACAAGAGGGAAAACAATACTTGACCTCATCCTCACCAACCTGCCTGCTGCAGATGCACCTGTCCATGATTGTATCGATAGGAGTGACCGCTGCACAACCCTTGTGGAGATGAAATCCCACCTTCACATTGAGGATACCCTCCATCGTGTTGTGTGGCATTACCACCGTTCTAAATGGGATGGATTTCGAACAGATCTAACAACTCAAGACTGGGCATCCATGAGGCATTGTGGGCCATTAGCAGCAGCAGAATTGCACTCAAACACAATCTGTAACCTCGTGGCCCGGCATATCCCCCACTCTACCATTACCACCAAGCCAGGGGATCAACCCTGGTTCAATGAAGAGTGCATCCCATTTAGCACAGTCACGGACAGGTGCATCAGCAGCAGGCAGGTTGGTGAGGATGAGGTCAAGTATTGTTTTTCCCTCTTGTTGGTTCCGTCTCCACCTACAGACCCAGTCTAGCACCAGGCATACCTAAAAATGAGGTGCCAACATGGTGAAGCTACAACACAGCATTATTTGTATGTCAACCAGCATAAGCAGCATATGACAGACAGATCTAAGCAATTCCACAACCAACGGACCAGATCTAAACCCTGCAGTCCTGCCACACCCAGTCATGAATGGTGGTGGATTATTAAACAACTCACTGGAGGAGGAGCCTCCACAGGTATCCCCATCCTCAATGATGGAGGAGCCCAACACATCAATATAAAAGATAAGTATTTGGGACAATCTACAGCCAGAAGTGCCAAGTGGATGATCCGTTTCGGCCTCCTCCGGAGGTCCCCAGCATCGCAGATTCCAGTCTTCAGCCAATTCAATTCACTCCACGTGATATCAAGAAATGGCTGAAGGCACTGAATACAGAATCACAGAATTGTTACAGTGTAGAAGGAGGCCATTCTGCCCATCATGCCTACACTGCCTTGCTGAGCGTTTTAACTTAGTGCCAATCTTCTGCCTTTTCCCTGTAACCCTGCACATTGTTTCTATTTAAATAATCATACAATGCCCTCTTGAATGCCTCAATTGAACCTGCCTCCACCACACTTCCAGGCAGTACATTCCAAACCCTAACTACTCGCTGTGTGAAAATGTTTTTTCTCACTTCGCATTTGCCTCTTTTGCAAAACAGTTTAAAATGGTGCCCTCCGGTCCTTGATCTGTTTACAAATAGGAGCAGTTTCTCCCTATCAACTCTGCCCAGAAACATCATGATCTTGAAAACTTCTATCAAGTCTCCTTTTAGCCTTCACCTCCCCAAGAAAAACAGTCCCAACTTCTCCAATCTTTCCCCATAACTGAAGTGTCTCATCCCTGTAACTTTTCTCGTAAACCTCTTCTACACTCTCTCCAATGCGTTCACATCCTTCCAATAGTGTGGCACCCAGAACTGTACACAATACTCCAGCTGAGGTCCAACTAGTGTCCTATTTAAGTTCATCATAACCGGCCTGCTCTTGTACTCTGTGCCCCTTTTAATGAAGCCTAGAATACTGTATGCATTAGAAACAGGTCTCTCTACCTGTCCTGCCACCCTTAATGACTTATGCACAAAAACACCCAGGTCCCTCTGCTCTTGCACACCCTTTCGAATAGCATCCTTTATTTTATACTGTCTCTCCATGTTCTTTGTGCCAAAGTGTATACCTCACACTTCTCCGCATTGAACTTCATCTGCCACCCATCTGCCCACTCTACCAATGTGTCAATGTCCTTTTGAACTTCTACGCTGTCCTCCTCACAGTTTACAATTCTCCCAAGTTTTCTGTCATTCACTTTGAAATTTGTCCCCTGCACACCAATATATATATCAGCAAAAGCAAAGGTCCCAGTGCCAACTGCTGGGGAACTCCACTACAAATCTTCTTCCAGCCCAGAAAATACCCATTAACCATTACTCTCTGTTTCCTGTCCCTCAGCCAATTTTGTATCCACATTATTACTGTCCCTTTTATTCCATGACCTATAACTTTCCTCACAAGCCTGTTGTGTGGCACCATATCGAGTGCCTTTTGGAAGTCCATATACACCACATCAACGGCCTCGCCCTCATCAACCATCTCTGTTACCTCTTCAAAAACTCCAGCAAGTTAGTTAGACACAATTTTCCTTTAACAAATCCAGCTTGATTCTTCTGAATCAATCCAAATTTTTCCATGTAACTATTAATTCTATCCTGAATAATTGTTTCTAGAAGTTTCCCCACCACCGAAGTTAAATTGACTGGCCTGTAGTTGCAGGGCAGATCTTTACAACCTTTCTTAAACAAAAGCATTGTCTCCAGTACTCCAGCACCTCCCCTGAATCCAAGGAACATTGAAAGATTGTTGCCAGCGCCTCTGCAATTTCCACTCTCACTTCCTTCAATATTCTTGGATGCATCTCATCCGGTCCCAGTGTCTTAACAACTTTAAGTACCAATAGCTTATCTAATACCTCTTTCTTATCAATGTTAAACCCTTCTAGTGACTGAGTTTCCTCTCCTGTCACCATGGCCTGGGCAGCATCTGCCTCATAGGTAAAAACTGATACAAAGTATTAATTTAACACCTCAGCCATTCCTCTTGCCTCTAAGTGTAAATCTCCTTTTGGTCCCTAATCAGCCCTACTCCTCCTTTTATTGCACTTGTACTATTGATGTGCTTATAGAATATTTTGGGATTTCCTTTTATGTTAGCTGCCAGTCTTTTCTCAACATCCCTCTTTGCTTCTCGTATTTGATTTTTCACATCCCTTCTGAACCTTCTGTCTTCTGCTTAGTTCTCAATTGTATCTGCTACCTGATACCTGTCATAAACACACTTGTCCTTCTTTAATAACTTAATTTCAATCTCCTTTGTCATCCAGGGAGATCTGGATTTGTTTGTCCTACCCTTCCTTTTTGAGGGAACATACCTTGACTGTGCCCAAACCATCTTCTCTTTGAAGGTAGCCCATTGTTCAGCTACTGTTTTTCCCACCAGGTTTTGGTTCCAGTCTATCCGGCCCAGGTCTGTTCTTGCCCCATTGAAGTCCGCTCTCCGCTAGTTGATTATTCTTAATCTGGATTGACCAGTGTCATTTTGCACCGCCATCCTAAACCTTTTGATCACTGTCCCCTAAATGTTCCTCCATTGTCACTTGATCTACGTGGCCCACTTCATTCCCAAGAATCAGGTATAGCAGTGCCTCCTTTCTTGTTGGACTGGACACATACTGCTGTAGGAAATTCTCCTGAACACAACCTGGGAACGCATGTCCCTTACGGCCCCTTAGACAACCACTATCCCAGTCCATATATGGGTAATTAAAATCCCCCATTATAACTACTCTATGATGTTTAAACCTCTTTGTAATTTCCTTGCAGATTTGTTCCTCTATATCCTTCCCACTAGCTGGTGGTCTATACCTTATGCCAAGCAATGTAATTGCACCCTTCTTACTCCTTAGCCCTAGCCAAATCGATTCTGTCCATGAATCCTCTGACACATCCTCACTGCTACAATACTCTCCTTAACCAAAAATGCCATCCCTCCTCCCTTTTTTCCCTTTCCTGTCTTTTCTGAACACCTAGTAGCCAGGAATATTTAACAGCCAGACCTGCTCTTCCTTAAGGCAGGTCTCCGCTATCGCCACAAAATCATAATCCCATAAGGCAATCTGTACCTCTAACTCCCCAATTTTATTAACTATGCTCTGTGCATTCGCATACATGCAGTGTAACCCCGATTTAAACTTTATTACTTGCTCCCTTACTCCAACTCCATCTATTAACTTACTATTCTCTATTTTAGTGCTATCTGCACAGCATTCCGTGCACTCTATTATTCTCTCCCAGTTCCCTGATATTGCAAAGGCTATGGGCCCTGACAATATTCTGGCAATAGTACTGAAGACTTGTGCTCCAGAACTTGCCACACCCATAGCCATGATATTCCTATACAGCTACAACACTGGCATCTACCTGGCAAAGTGGAAAATTGCCCGGGTATGTCCTGTCCACAAAAAGCAGGACAAATCGAACCCAGCCAATTACTGCCCATCAACCTACTCTCGATCATCAGTAAAGTGATAGAAGGAGTCATCAATAGTGGTACCAAGTGGCACTTGCTTAGCAATACCTTGCTCACTGATGCTTCGTTTGGATTCTGCCAGGGTCACTCAGCTGCTAACTTCATTACAGCCTTGGTTCAAACATGGACAAAAGAGCTGAACTCCAGAGGTGAGGTAAGAGCGACTGTCCTTGACATCAAAGCAGCATTTGACCGAGTGTGGCATCAAGGATCCCTAGCAAAAGTGGAGTCATACCTAGCACAAAGGAAGATGGTTGTGGTTGTTGGAGGTCAATCATCTCACTTCCAGGACATCACTGCAGGAGTTCCTGAGGGCAGTGTCCTAGGCCCAACCATCTTCAGCTGTTTCATCAATGACCTTCCTTCCAACATAAAATTAGAAGTGGGGATGTTCACTGATGATTTCACAATGTTTAGCACCTTTCATGACTCCTCAGATACGGAAGCAGTCCATGTCCAAATGCAACAAGACCTGGACAATATCCAGGCTTAGGCTGACAAGTGGCAAGTAACATTCATGCCACACAAATGCCAGGCAATAACCATCTTCAACAAGAGAGAATCCAACCACCACTCCTTGACATTCAATGGCACTACCATTGCTGAATCCCCCACTATCAGCATCCTGGGGGTTACCATTGACCAGAAACTGAACTGGACCAGCCATATAAATACTTTAGCTACAAGGTCAGAGGCTAGAAATCCTGTGGCGAGTAACTTACCTCATAGCTCCCAAAGCCTGTCCACCATCTTATAAGGCACAAGTCAGGAGTGTGATGGAATACTCTCGACTTGCCTGGATGAGTATAGCTCCAACAATACTCAAGAAGCTTGACACCATCTAGGACAAAGCAGCCCACTTGATTGGCACCACATCCACAAATATTCACTTCCTCCACCACCGATGAATGGTGGAAGCAGTGTGTTCCATCTGCATGCATTGCACAACCGAAACTCAACAAGGGTCCTTAAGCAGTACCTTCCTAACCCATGACGGCTACCATCTAGAAGGACAAGGGCAGCAAATACATGCGAATACTACTACCTGGAAGTTTCCCTCCAAACCAGTCACTATATTAAATCGAAAATATATCGCCGTTCCTTCACTGTCGCTGGGTCAAAATCCTGGAATGTCTTCCTAACAGCACAGTGGATGTACCTACACCACATGGGCTGCAGTGGTTCAAGAAGGCAGTTCACCACCACCTTCTCAAGGGCAATTAGGGATGGGCAATAAATGTTGGCCTAGCCAGTGATGCCATAGAGGGCATCCTCACCAGGGCTCAGAACTTTGTGCATTTTGCCCAGGACCAGGAGAGCCAGGATGCAACAGCGATTAGGTTTGCCCAGATCTCAGGTTTCCCACAGGCGCAGGGTGTGATCGACTGCACTCACGCAATGCTCAGATCTCCAATACAACAAGCGGTCAATCGCAAGGAATTCCATTCGTTGAATGTGCAGCTGGTGTGTGACCACCACAAATGCATCCTGCAGATCTGCTCAAGATTTCCAGGGAGTGTCCACAGCTCCTACATTCTCAGTTGGTCACAGACCCCTGATGCCTTCCAGGGTCCACAGCAGCTGCAGGGATGGCTCCTCAGGGACAAGGGCTACCCGCAGAGGATGCGGTTGATGATACCCATGCGATGGCCTCAGACTGCAGCAGAGCGACAGTATAACAAGGCTCATGCTGCAACTAGCCACTTTGTGAAGCAAACCATTGGGATGTTGAAAATTAGGTTTCAATGCCTGGACCAGTGTTGTGGAGCCCTGCAGTATCGTCCACAAAGCGTATCCTGCAATGCCACCACCTACTGCGCCGTTTACAACCTGGCGCTGCAACAGGGAGAGGACCTGACTGAGGAGGAGATGCAGGAGCAGGAGCTGGTGCTTGTCAGGTGCAGGCATCACACAGTTCCACCATTCTGTCTCTGTGTTCTCAGCACCTTTAAGGTGGAGCTGGCCCCCATATTGTCAGCATCTGTGACCAGTGACGTTGTGCTCTTAAAGGCAACAGGTGTTGAAGGCAGAGAAAGGATCAGATACCTTTAAAGTTTCATGGCTGCATCTCTATGGTATGACCCTGATCACAGAACATGAGTGACCTGCCCTTGGCCAGACAGGAGTCAAATGTTCTCAGAGCCTAAGTGAAGACCTATGGAGTGTCCTCACTGTATGTTGTCATCATCCTCCTGCAACTGAGTGACTATTGGGGCCTCCACTGCATCCCCATGACAGAAGCATTATCACAGAGGGTACACATGCAGATGCAATCTGAGGATCTATGGTGTCTCCTCACTGCATTTCGTCATCATTCTCCACAAAACTATCAGCTATGAGTGCCTCCAATGAGGAGGTCGTCGATGGAGATGAGGGTGAGGAGGCGTGCTTGAGAGGCTTCACATAGCCTCTGAAACTGTTTGACTCCTGTCTGGCCGAGGGCAGCTCGCTAGCACTCTGTGATCAGGGTCATATCATAGAAACTTAGCCATGAAACTTTAAAAGCATCTGATTCTTTTTCTGCCTTCAACACCTGATGCCTTCAGGAGCACAGCATCACTGGTCACAGATGCTGATGAGATGCAAGCCAGCCACACCTTAAAGATGCTGAAAGCACAAAGAGAGTATGAGAGAACTCTGTGATGCCATTGACGTTCTGGCGTCAATGACAAGCATCATCAAGGTGCAGGCATCAGTAATGTTTCCAGGGAGTGTGAGGCTGGACCATCACTGTGGTCTGAAGGTTGCACAAAACACAGGGAAGAGACCCTGGACTAAGACACCTGCCTGTTATCTTGTGCTGAAAGGTTTCACAACTGAGTGACAGGAACACTGCTCATCAGAACAAGGATCCATAGGCAGGGAGACATTCTTGGGAGTTTATTGACAATAGTGAACATTATGTACAAGTGATTCACACACGTGCCCAGGCTGTGCAACTGCTACGTCTTGGTGCTCCCCAGATCTTCACAGTACAGGTGGAGGCAGCCTGCTGACTGCTACACCCTGTCGATGACCTTGATGGGAGTCCTCTGGAAGGGGGGGGGGTGGTGTGTGTGTGTGTGTCTGTGTGTGTGTGTGTGTGTGTGTTTGTGTGGTGGGGGGGGGGCGCGGTTCGGGGAGTGTGGGAGGGGCGGGGGGGTGCGCAGGGGGCCAGGAGGGGGGTGCAGGGGGGAGGGGTGGGGGGCATGACCTGGAGGGCCCGAGTCTGCTTTCGGGGTCCTACCACATGGTAGTGGCGCCCTCCTCGAGCTGGAGTTGGAGCTGCTGGGGTCAGAGGAAGAGGAGATTCAGATGGGCTGGACCTCCCGGAGTCACCTGGGTAGATGGTTCTGGGGTGTGCACCTGCTGATCCTCGTCCCTATGAATGCCCGAGGGTCAAGGGCTCCAGACTGACCCCTTGAGGTGAAGGGGTAGCTGGAATGAGATCGAGCTTCTCCGCACCCCCCTCGCTTACACACTGTTGGAGGCCAACTATGATGTCAGGGATGGAATTGAGCCTGCGCAGCAGTGCAGGAGCGATGTCCTGGACCACAATCTCCATGGTGGCCGCCATCCAGCCAGTGTTGACCTCGGTGTGTTGGCATGCCGGTGCTATCACCTCAGAGTGAAGATGGACGAACTCCTCCATCGTGCCTTGCAATCTGAGAAGCGCAGCGGACATCCCTTCCTGATGTTCCCGAGCTTGCCTTTGCAGCTCCAGCAACTGTGACATGACAAAGTCCAGAGTCTCCTCATCTTATCGTCATCAGACGATAAGTACACCTGGCATGTGTGGGTGGTGAGTTGGCCCATAGATGGGATAAGGACAATGAAGGTTTGTGTGGGAAAATGAATGGTGACATCCCTCAAACTAGTAGTGAGTGAGGGCCCTGTCGATGTGTGAGGGGTTTGTGAGTGTGCGTGTTGAGAGTGATGAGAGGAGTAACTTACTCTGGCGGAACGGAAGATATCATTCACCCTCTTCTGACACTGGATGGCTGTCTTCTTTTGCAGAGCGTTGAAGCTGACCACCGCTGCCACCACATCCCAAGGCAGATTGGTATTGCTGCCCATCTGGCAGCCAGAGCCAGGGTAGAAGACATCACGATGGGCCTCCATTGCATTGAAAAAGTGCTCGAGGTATGCGCCATTGAACCTGGGGAGCTATAGTCTTCTTGCCTTTCAGGGCCATGTCTTCCTTGCAGCAACTGTGGGCTAGAAGCACTGAAAGATGTGCCCACAGCTGCACTTTAAATATGGTGCCCAGTGTGTTGAAGTGGAGAGGTGATGACGAGGCGGGCAAATGAGAGCCCACCCACCATGGAAACGGCATGTTTCTTGGGAATGCTTAAGTAATGCAGCGGGTTTGGGATGACACGATGTGAAAAGCTGATGCGTAAAACATCGATTTACCTGTCCACTTCCGCACTTACTGCAAATCTGGGACGATTCTGCCCTAGGAGTGTTTAGGATTTGGCATGTACTGCATTATAGGGTGATAGATCCAGATTCAAAAGTAGCATTCAAAAGGAAATTGGGTAAATACTTGGAGAAAAATAGTACAGGGACTAACTGCTCTTTAGAAGAGTCAATGGGCTGAATAGTCTCCTGGGCTATGGATGGTTTATGACTCTATGATCTGCCTATCTTGGCTCTGTAATCCTTAATACCCTTGGCCTAACAAAAATGATCAATCTCCGTTTTTTGCAGGGAGAGAGTTCCAGATTCCCACCAAACTTCCTTGTGAAGAAATGTTTTCTGACATCACCCCTAAATGACCATGATTATGTCCCTTTGTTCAGGACTCTTTCAGCAGAGGCAATAGTTTATCTCTATCTACTCTATCAATTCCATTAATCATCTTAAAAGCACCCATTAGATCAGCCCTTTCAGGCATAGGCTATACAGTCTGTCATCAAAACTTATCTATTTTGGTCCCAATATCATTCTGGTGAATCTATGCTGAACCCCTTCTAATATATCCTTCCTGGGGTGCAGTGCAGTACTCCAGATGGGGTGTCACCAGTGCTCTGTCCAGCTGTAATATAATTTCCACCCCTTTGTATTCCAATTCAATTAACTTAGGAAATAACATTTAATTATTGGAATTATTGAATACATCAATATTGTAGAATTTCTTGTTCCAAAACAAAGCTAATTGTACCAATAAGCTACTGATCAATGTCATTCTGGAAAACATATTACGTGATTTTTTGCCTGTGTATTAATTGTTAAATGTCCATGCCAATGGCGTGCATTACTTCAGGTGAGCACTAATCTTCCATTTTGCTTGAATGGTAATCTGCTTTCATATAAATATGATTTAATGGGCTGCAACACCAAAATTAATTTACCTGTCATAGTTATCAATTTGTTTTTAGGGATTAACATTGTCACATTAGGAAGAATTAGACAGTTTGTGTATTGTTCATTTTTGCTTATCAAGCTTATTCTGTTTCCTTGCATTATTGCATTATTGTGTCACCCTTTGTGAAAGATTTGAAAATGTTGGAATTCTAAGCTCTTAAGGGTGAAATTTCCTCAAAGTGAGTTATGTCTGAGATGGGTCTCTAGAATTGCTTTTACTATGCTTAATTCACAGCTCTGCACTGCTAGTACTGGCACTGTCACACAGATCCTGTTTAAAATCAGTGCAACCACTCCAAGTCAGTCATACTCCAATTCAGTTTGCAAATTCTCAATGGGAATCATTTTATAGTTTGAGTATTGCTGAAAAAAGAGACATGTCTAAACTTTTTGTCTTGCACTCATTAGGACCCTTCACAAGAATACCAAAGTAAGGGGAAAACAACAATTTACTGTATGTGAAGAGAGGGCTGATTGGTTGGAAGTGGCATTGCCATGGAGGATGCACCAGTGATGATTACTGACTGTTAACTGCCAAGCATTGGTTGAAATTTAAACCACCCAGCTTGACCCTGATTGTTCAAGGCATTGCCCTGAGGAATGAGTCAGTGTTTGGCTGTCACTTATTTTGTTTAGCTGGAACAGGGGCAATGTGTGTACATGTTCTTTCTGTCAGTAAAGAACAGGGCCCTGTGTATTATTATATGTAGCTTCCAGTACATACAAATGTGTCACACTGTGAGCCCCACTGACAATCTTAACTTGGTTGTCAATGTAATTGTTAGCACATTGAGACTTATTTAACAAATTGTTGTTGTTCCCTTATATTGGTATTCTTGCGAAGTGTCCTGTAGAGTGCAAGACTAAAAGTTTAGACATGTCTCTTTTCTTCAGCAATACTCAAGTTCTGTACTGCCAGATGACTATTTGAATGCTTGAGACAGAGGTACAAGACAGACCAAATTTGGAATATCAACAACAAAGTTAAGAACAGGTGTAAGATTTTGGGGTTCATAGAAACATAGAAACTAGGAGTAGGAGTAGGCTAGTTGACCCTTTGAGCCTGCTCTGCCATTCATTATGATCATGGCTGATCATCCAACTCAATAGCCTACTCCCACTATCTCCCTATATCCTTCGATCCCTTTCGCCCCAAGAGCTATATCTAACTCCTTCTTGAAAACATACAATGTTTTGGTCTCAACTACTTTTTGTGGTAACGAATTCCACAGGTTCACCACTCTCTGGGTGAAGAAATTTCTCCTCATCTCAGTCCTAAATGATCTACCCCATATCCTCAGACTGTGACCCCTGGTTCTTGTCTCCCTCACCATCGGAACATCCTTCCTGCATCTACCCTGTCTAGTCCTGTTAGAATTTTATAGGTTTCTATGAGATCCCCCCTCATTCTTCTGAACTCCAGCGAATATAATTTTAATCGACTAAATCTCTCCTCATGTGTCAGTCCCGCCACCCTGGGAATCAGTTGGGCAAACCTTCGCTGCACTCCCTGTATAGCAAGTACATCCTTCCTCAGATAAGGAGACCAAAACTGCACACAATATTCCAGGTGTGGTTTCACCAAGGCCCTGTATAATTGCAGCAAGACCTCCCTGCTCCTGTACTCGAATCCTCTGGCTATGAAGGCTAACATAGCATGTGCCTTCTTTACTGCCTGCTACACCTGCATGCTTACCTTCAGTGACTAGTATACAAGGACACCCAGGTCTCGTTGCACATTCCCCTCTCTCAATTTATAGCCATTCAGATAATAATCTGCCTTCCTGTTTTTGCTACCAAAATGAATAACCTCACATTTATCCACATTATATTGCATCTGCCATGCATTTGCCCACTCACTCAGCTTGTCCAAATCACACTGAAGCATCTCTGCATCCTCCTCACAGCTCATCCTCCCACCCAGCTTTGTGTCATCTGCAAATTTGGAGATATTACATTTAATTCCCTCATCTAACTCATTAATATATATTGTGAATAACTGGGTTCCAAGCACCGATCCCTGCGGTACCCCACTAGTCACTGCCTGCCATTCGGAAAAAGACTTGCTTATTCCTACTCTTTGTTTCCTGTCTGCCAACCAGTTTTCTATCCATCTCAATACACTACTCCCAATCCCATGTGCTTTAATTTTACATGCCAATCTCTTATGTGGGACTTTGTCGAAAGCCTTCTGAAAGTCCAAATAAACCACATCCACTGGTCCCCCCTCACCAACTCTACTAGTTACATCCCCGAAAAATCCCAGTAGATTTGTCAAACATGATTTCCCTTTCATAAATCCATGCTGACTCTGTCCGATTCTGCCACTGTTTTCCATGTGCTCAGTTATTAAATCTTTTATAATGGACTCTAGAATTTTCCTCACAACCGACGTCAGGCTGACTGGTCTATAATTCCCTGGTTTCTCTCTGCCTCCCTTTTTAAATAGTGGGGTTATATTAGCTACCCTCCAATCTGTAGGAACTGTTCCAGAGTCTATAGAATCTCAGAAGATGACCACCAATGCATCCATTATTTCTAGGGCCACTTCCTTAACTACTTTGGGATGTAGATTATCAGGCCCCAGGGGATTTATTGGCCTTCAATCCCATCAATTTCCCCAACACCATTTCCCCACTAATTGTAATTTCTTTCAGTTCCTCTCTCTCACTAAACCCTGTGTTTCCCAACATTTCTGGTATGTTATTAGTATCCTCCTTTGTGAAGACAGAACCAAAGTGTGTATTTGGTTGGTCAGCCATTTCTTTGTTCCCCATTATAAATTCCCCTGTTTCTGACTGTAAGGGACCTACATTTGTCTTCACCAATATTTTTCTCTTCACATACCTATAGAAACTTTTACAGTCAGTTTTTATGTTCCCTGAAAGCTTACTCTCGTACTCTATTTTCCCCTTCTTAATTAATCCCTTGATCCTCCTTTGCTGAATTCTAAACTGCTCCCAATCCTCAGGTCTGTTGTTCTTTCTGGCCAATTTGTATGCCTCTTCCTTGCATCTAATACTATCTCTAATTTCCCTTGCAAACCATGGTTTGGCCATCTTTCCTGTTTTACTTTTGCGCCAGACAGGAATAAACAATTGTTGCAGTCCACCCATGCACTATTTGAATGTTTGCCATTGTCTATCCACCATCATTTCTTTAAGTAACGTTTCCCAATCCATCATAGCCAACTCGCACCTCATACCATCGTAGTTTCCTTTATTAAGATTCAGGACCCAAGTCTCAGAATCAGTTACGTCACTCTCCATCTTGATGAAGAATTCTATCATATTATGGTTGGTCATCCCCAAGGGACCTCGCATAACTAGATTGCCAATTATTCCTTTCTCATTACACAAAACCCAGTCTAGGATGGCCTGTTCTCTCGTTGGTTCCTCAATATATTGGTCCAGAAAAACATCCCATATACATTCCAGGAATTCCTCCTCTACGGTATTGTTACTAATTTGATTTGCCCAACCTATATGTATATTACAGTCACCCATAATTACAGATGTTCCTTTATTACATTTGTCTCTAATTTCCTGTTTAATGCCATTCCCAACATCACCACTACAGTTTGGGGGTCTATATATAACTCCCACTAACGTTTTTTGCCCCTTAATGTTTCTCAGCTCTACCCATACAGATTCCACATCGCCGGAGCTAATAACTTTCCTCACTATTGAGTTAATTTCCTCTTTAACCAGCAATGCAACTCCACCGCTTTTTCCTTTTTGTCTGTCCTTCCTAAATACAGAATACCCCTGGATGTTCATTTCCCATCCCTGGTAACGCTGCAGCCATGTCTCCGTAATCCCGTCTGTATCATACCTGTTTACATCTATTTGCGCAGTTAATTCATCCACTTTATTGCAAATGCTCCTCGTGTTAAGGCACAAAGCCTTAAGGCTTGTCTTTTTAACATTACTTGTCCCGTTCTCACAATTTTTCACTGTGGCCCTGTTTGATTCTTGCCCTTGACTTCTCTAACCATCACTTTTCTTATTCCACTTTTTGTCTTTTGTTCTTGTCTTTGATTCCCCTTCCTCTGACTTCTTGCGTAGGTTCACATCCCCCTGCCATTTTATTTTAAATCCTCCCCAACTACTCTAGCAAATGTCCTGGTCCTGCCCAGGTGTAACCGGTCCAGTTTGTACTGGTCCCACCTCCCCCAGAACCGGTCCCAATGTCCCAGGAATCTGAAACCCTCCCCTTCACACCATCTATTCAGTCACTTATTCATCTGATTTATATCCTGCTATTTCTACTCTGACTGGCACGTGGCACTGGTAGTAATCCTGAGATCACTACAATTGGGGTCCTATTTTTTAACTTACTTCCTAACTCCCTATATTTTGCTTTTAGGACCTCATCCCTTTTTTTACCTATGTTGTTTGTACCAATGTGTACCACGACCACTAGCTGTTTGGGACCATAGGCACCTAAATAGGCAGTCTGCTATTCGCATGTAATTTTAAGATAGTTTATTGAGTTTATTAAGAAACAACTATTTAGATATAATACATTAACTAAAATATATGTCCCGTAACAGCTTGTGATAACAGCATTCAGCTCACTAGTCAAAGTGTTAGGAAACTCTTCTCTCGATCGCACGATCTTCCCCCTCCTCCTCTGGTCCATCTTCCATCTGAGGAAGGCAGCTGCCCAATGAACACTGCCACCTCAGCAGCACCTCAGCCCACTACCACCAGTATGACACTAATCTATATACCCTTTATGGGGGGCTGATAGCTTACACAGTGTCAATCATCTATCTAACTATTCTGACCAATGGATGCAGGACAGGTACTCAAAACGTCAGGGTAATTGCCACCCACCCTGTGCATCATCCTGCTCGAGGTCAGTTTTTAGTGTACATCATGCTGGGGGTCATATCTTGGTCTTTTCTTAATACTTGAGAAATAAGGGGGTGCAGGAAGTGCCATCTAACAACTCAGGAATGTCAACATGACAGCCTAAAATAATACTGTTTAAAGGTCAAAGTGTTTAGGAATCCTTTTTCCAGAAAGAAAATCAATGTTGCTTAGCTAATGCCCACTTATTAAAACCCCAATTTCTTACACAGGTAAGCTATTTATTGAATTTTTCCAAGCATGCATTAAACCCAAGGTTGTGCCAGTTTTCATTTCCAGATGTATTGATAGTGCTAAATTGAGGCACAGTGCCACGATCAAGCAAGCGTTTATGCGAGACAAGATTGAACAGAGTGGTAATAGGGTTACTAATATACACCATGCCCTCCACTACACTTGGTCTGAGGTGTGCAAATTTCTTTCATTTTTCAATTTGATCCATTTATGCCGCTATTTTGCTTCAATAGATGACCACACCATAATCAGTACAAGCTTGAAACACGTCCGCATCATAAACTCACCGAAGTGGAAGCGGTTTGACAATGCAATTAATGATGCCGCTAAATATCTAACAAATCTCTCCGACCATGTACTTGCAGAAAGCCAGAAGTTTGTTCTTGCGCATGGTTTCAATTTTGGTGTGCTTTCATCCCAAATCAAATGGGAAGAGGTATTTTCTGAGCTCGAACTCCTCTACTCCCAACTCTCCTGCCACAAACCAGCGTCCACTGAAGAAGCCAAATCCTTGAAAATGCGCCAAGCTGATCTAGCGCACACAGATTTTGGGATTCCAAATGACCTGTCCGACTTTCACATGCGACACGAATGTCTTTCAGTGTTGCGAGGCCTTAAGATCAACCTGGACGTACAGATCAGTAAACCAGACAAAGGGACAAGAATAGTCATCATTAACAATCGTGACTATATCAAAAAATGCACGCCATTCTTAATGACAGGTCCAAGCTCATATCCATTGGACCTGCCGCTCAACATAACTGGGCAGCTTTGTTCGAAAATAAACTAAAAAAACCCTTGCTGGACTTGTGTAAGAGCAATGAGCTACCACATAATATATACGACAGGGTTCATCCTCATAGCTTGCTACTTCCAGTTATGTATGGGCTGCCCAAGACATATAAAAGTGCTATCTTTTTACACCTTATCTTATCTATGACTTGTTCTGCACAACATGAATTGGCCAAATGGTTGGGTGAATTGTTATAGCCAATTTTGACCAAGTTTTCCACATACACGGTGAAGAATTCCTTCACATTTGCGAAGGCCCTACAGGACTTGCATATCGAGAGCAATGCTTTTTCCATGAGCTCATTTGACATTACTAGCCTATTCACCAATGTTCCACTCAAGGAAGCCATAGGAATTTGCGCTGCAGCACTATATCATGGCGATCTAGACCCGCCACCATCACATGAATCAGTATTCATCAAACTTATGACCTTGGCAACGTGGACAGTCGAATTCAGTTTTAATGACACCACGTATGCACAAATAGATGGTGTTGCCATGGGGATCTCCTCTAGGCCCAGCTCTCATAATTATTTTTGTTGCGTTCCATGAAAAACGTGTCTTCGATGGAGTGACACCTAACCCCCTACACCTCGCATATTTCTGATATGTGGATGACATGTTTGCTATATTTAAATCCACAGCTGCATGTAATAATTTCCTTACATGTCTTAATGGGCTCCTTCCTGCACTCAAATTCACCTATGATATAGAGCGGTCAAATGAACTCCTCTTCCTTGATGCATTAGTTGAGAAATCTGCCAGGGGGGTTCTCTACCACAGTCTACCACAAGCCTACCTTCACTGGTCAATATGTGCATTGGGATTCTTACAGTTACACATGCTATAAGATTGGTCTTATTGGCAACTTTTTAAATAGGGCCCAAGCCATTTGTTCGTCATGAAAACTTGATGCTGAAATAGGGTGCAGCAAAGAAATCCTGCAGGATAATGACTATCCTGATCAGGTCATTTTGCGCAGTAAATTACACAAACTCATGAACGTGCCTAAGGCCGTCACTTTTGGCTCTGAAAAGTGCCCAGTCTACCTCAGATTACCCTGGAAGGGCAAGGTATCTCAATAATTTGAGGAACAGGTGAAGCTAGCTGTTTCACGCTGCTACTATGCAGTAGCAGCATGAGTGGTATTCACCACTAAGCTGCCATCAAGCCAAAAAGATGTTCTGCCTACCACATAACCGAGTAATGTGGTTTATGAATTTCTGTGCTAGTGTGATACTAGGTATGTAGACTGTATATCCCATAGACTGGTGGATCGTATCAAATAGCATGTCCCAGCCACTGTTCGCAATGGGCAGAGTACAGAGCATGCCCAACCAACCCGTACTTGCAAAACTCAAAACACAGTGACCAACATTAGATGTGGTTCCACGATTTGACAACATTTGCTAAATAATCCTGTGTGCTAATAATTAAGCTGACAATCTGTTGTAGGTTGGCTGAGTTGTACTATTAATGATAAATTGATCTGCAGATACTTCTGCATTAAGTTTATTTACAATATACTCAGCAGCAACTACATATGTACTTACAACTCCAACTCTATCTCTGCACTGACTGCTAAGGTAGCCCATAGTACTCTCCTATTGGTTACTACAGATTATGTGATCTTGCCTAACAACAAATATTATTCTTAAAGGTACATTGCTCACTAAATAAAACCATATTACTGCACAACCAATTTAAGATTGTCAGTCAGGCTTGCAATGTGGTGCATTTGCTTGTACTAGAAGCTACATATATAAATACACAGGGCCCTGTTCCTTGCAGACAGAAAGAACATGTATACACATTGCGCCTGTTTCAGCTAAACAAAATAAGTGACAGCCATTCACTGACTCATTACTCAGGGCAATGCCTTGACCAATCAGGGTCAAGCTGGCTGGTTTAAATTTCAAACAATGCTTGGCAGTTAACAGTCAGTCACTATCACTGATGCATTCTCGATGGCAATGCCACTTCCAGTCAATCAGCCCTCTCTTCACATACAGTATAAATTGTTGTTTTCCCTTATATTGGTATTCTTGCAAAGTGTCCTGATGAATGCAAGATGAAAAGCTTAGACATGCCTCTTTTTCAACAATACTCAAAATCTGTTCTACCAAACGGCAATTTTATGATGATTTTCTCCCAACTGGGAGTCTCGCAGCATGAAACAAAAATTCATGTGCACATACCTAAACTTATGCGCTCCAAGGGGCAATCACCCTGTGCTGGGAACCATTTGAAAACGTGATTTAAATTTCAAACTTCGGATGGTTCCAATTGTGTTACAGCAATAGCAGCAATAGTTACCCAGAATCAGTTAGAGGAATTAAAATGACTTCTAGCTTCTAGCTTCCGGGTAACTACAGTACTGCCCTCCCCCTCACCCCCAACACCCCCATGGGACTACCACACTTCCTTCCTGTCCACCCCTCCCGGCTACCCTCCCCCACCCCTCCCCCCCACCCCCCCCAAACCCCCCAACCAGACCCAACTCTGAACTCTCCCCTACCCTCCCTCCCCAGGCCTCCAGACCATTGATCTACTTATTAAAATATGAGAATTGCATTATTTACACAACTGAGAGAATCATCAAATCCCTAGATACCTGTAAACATTCATGTCTATTGCCTAAGAAGCAACTTGTTCAGTTAATAGTCTGTTACAGATTTTCCAAACTACATGAAACATCCCTTTACATCCGTACATTGTACCATTAGTAAAGGAAGGCTACGAAAGCATATCAAAGCCTATTGAAAATCAATTGCTCATGGAGCTAACCAATTATTACTTGAGCAGCCAATCTAGGCTGCCACTCCAGTGGAGTATGAGTGAGTGTTGCACTGTTTGGCAGTGTTGCACTTCAGATGGGACAATGGGCCATATCTTTTGGTCTCCAGATTTTTGGAATGTTGACTCCATGGGAATTGCCCAGGAAGTTTGAACTTCCGATGGGCAATACCCCTGCTCCCTGGGACCCTCCAATAAAAGCCTCCAACTCTACGTTACTGTCGGAGACTTCGGACAGTTCTGACATGTTTGCCTGGATAGTTACCCAGGAAATATTAGACAGAAAAGTCCTAGTCTAACTCCTGACACACCCAACTCCTCCCTTGAACCCCAGACTACATCCCACATTCCCTGACCAGAACTGACTAGCCTCCACCATCTGAATCTCCCAGACCTCCCACCAACTCCCACCCAGCTGGACCTGACTAGCTCCCAATCTGACCCGACTATGCCCAACCCCCGACCCACTCAACAATTCTACCCACCTCACTCACCTACTACCCTACCTAGTTGCCACCCTACCCCACCTGCCACCCCAACCAGCTTCCACCCCACCCACCTACCACCTTACCCAGCTGCACCCTACCCAGCTGCTACCAAACCCAGCTGCCACCTTCCCCACTTAGACACCTCTACATTCATCCATTCATTCACCAATTCACTCATACACTCATTCACAAACACATTGCTTAAATGCTCCAGTGTGTTAGTGAACACTGCCTCTCAGAAGTACATGAATGATCCAATGGCATACATGGAGAAAGAGCAGGGTTGTTCTCCCCGATATCCTAGCTAACATTTATCCCTCAACCAACTTCATTAAAACAGATTATCCGGTCATTATCTCATTTACTGTGTGCACATTGGCTGCTGCGTTTCCCTACTTTACAGCAGTGACTTCATCTCAAAAGTACTTCACTGTTGTAAAGTGCCTTAAGGGATGCCTTAAACCCAGCCAAAGTTATCCCTCAGTTAACGTGCTGTTTATAAATGCAAATCCTTTGCTTTCCTTCACTTATTACCTAATGGAAGAAACTTTTTTTAAAATTCATCCCTTGCTTAACGTGATTCAGATATTACCAATTAGAGTGGAAGTCTTACGTTAAGTGTCTGCAACTGATGAGATGAAATAAAACTCACCAATCTGCAACCTCAGTGTTGGCATGGTATACCTGCAGGGGCAGCATAATTCCAGCAGAGGGTGATCTTTACCAATGAATATTAGATCTTTATGGTTCACTGGAAAGGAGGGGCATATTTCGGCTATCTTAGGTTATTTGGAGTCACACACATATAAGTAATTACTTATGTAATTATTCTGCAGTCGTTGTGAATTGCACGAAAAGTGAAGGTTAGGCCATCAAAGAATAATGATTTGTTTAGCATCAACTTTGGGTCAGTTTATCTTACTCCACCAGAGCGGACATCTCACATTAGCCCCAGCTAATAATGGCACATTAGCTGGGGTATAACTACACTTCGTGCAGCCAGGAGTTTAAATTTTAAAAGGAACTGAAGCCATTCAAAGTACTGTCTTCACATATGAATTAATGAAGTAGTACACAATTGGTTCTATTCTAACTTCAGGAATTGCACTGGCACGCTGAGGGAGGTGAGCAGTACACCTTTGCTGAAGCACTGCAGCATGGAGTTCTGCTTTCTGTAAATCAACAGCAGTGCAGCCAGTTTTGTAAGGGAGGTTTCACCATCAAAAACTATTTCACAAAACAACTCAAACATTTCACTTTGAATGCTGCAGTTTTACAGGTCTGTCAAATGGGGATGTTTGAGCTGCCTGAATCCCTACAATGACTTGTTAGTCTGCTTTTCAGTCTCAAGGATAAGCCAGCAGACAAGAACACTTCCTGTGGCAAATGTAGCAAGTAGTCATTTGGGTTGAACATCACAGTGCCATGGAATTCAGATTGGACCTGATCCATGAGATGGCGCAGCAGTATAGAGAATTTGCACTTAAACTTAAGCTTCCAAGATTCCATATATTCATATTGCTCAATGGTCACGTGACCCTAATTTACATGCCTCTCTCAATTTAATTTTTTAGTGTAATGATCATTAAGGAGAATGATATTTTTCCTACTGAATGATTTCTCTCCCCTCACCCAGCCTCCGCATCTCCCCATATATGCAATATTCATTTACAAAGTGGTCTAGATTTCTGGCAAGTAAGCATTTGTGAGGCTATCCTGTATAGGTCCAATGAATGCTCATCGTCCTGAAATGTTAACTCTGTTTCTCTCCCCATCTGCTGCCCGACTTGCTAACTGTTTCTATCACTGTTCTGTTTTTATTTTGGATTTCCACCATCCAGAGTATTTTGTATCCTGCCTCGAATTGCTTTCACAAACCTGGGATTCAATCCCTATGAACCTGTCAGATGCTGGGTCACACCAGTTCTATTTGCCTTAATCTCGCTAAGAGAAAACATTTTCAATTCAGCATTGCGGGAATAGGGAAATATAAAGAGAAGGAACCTGTATTTATACTGTCTTATATTTCCTGAGAACATCTCAAAGTCCTTCACAGGCAATTTTTTTTATTGAAGTGTAGTGTATAGGGGAACAGGGCAGCCATTTTGTACACAGCAAGGTCCCTCAGACACAAATCTGGTAATGACCAGCTAATCCTCTTTCATGAAAGACACACCTCTGTCAGCCTAGATTTTGTGCTCAAGTCAAACAGGTCTTGAATCCATACCTCCAGACTGTAGGGACGGAATAAAGGTTGACACACAGGATTGAAGGACAAAGTTATTTAGATAAATATTTGGCATGCAGACCTGAATTAGGCTTGAAACATTTTGCTATCTGTTATATATTGTTATATTATTTGCAAAGAACTAGGAACTAATTGTTACGTGAATATCCAGGGCGCCACATTTACTGTTGCACTGCAGTCAAATGCTGCGGAGCAACACTGTATCAGTTAACCAGCCACGTGGAGAGCTGTAAAAAATAACACTCAATGAAGCTCCAGCATTTTGAGGCTAACAGTGTTACTATTTTGAACTCTGCAAACTAGAAGATGCAACATGATCAATGTTAGTCCAGAAGTTATCATTTGCAACATGACATATTGATGAACCAGCTCACACAGCAATAGGACAGGACAAGGGGCAGTTGGGGGATAGAGTAATTTTCAACTTTCGCAGGGGTGAAAACCAGTACACAATTATACACAGTTGTCTGTGACATCTTTTGATGATCTGCTTCTATCACTGCTTGTTTGTCCCTAAAACCACACCACCCCCTCCACTTCTCTCCCCTCACCCACCCACCGCCCCCCCGCCCCCCACCCCCACCACCCCAACAACCTTAAACCAGCTTATATTTCACCCCTTCCTTGGATTCACCTAGTTCTGTCGAAGGGTCATGAGGACTCGAAACGTCAACTCTTTTCTTCTCCGCCGATGCTGCCAGACCTCCTGAGTTTTTCCAGGTAATTCTGTTTTTGTTTTGTACACAATTATATACCCTGACTGATTTTCCTGTCCACTGACTTAATCAAGCAAAGTGTATAACAGAGGCCTATTCACTCCTATCTGTTTGTACCTCTGCTGAAGTTGAAGAAACATACATTAATTCAAATGCAATGGTTAAGATTCACATTATTTAATTTCCTTAGCTTTGTGAACATTTTTGGAAGTAGAAACACTGGAAATTTGCATCCATGGTCCATCCCCAGAAACAAACCAGTTTTCCTTAAAACATATTTTCCAATTATTTCACAATGTAACGTTATTCCAATTCAGTTACACACAATTGAATTTTTGACCTGATTTTCTATTTAATATGTATTTTTGGGATACCAGGGTTTGCATTGATAATCACAATGCATTGATGATTTTAAATTAGGATGGAACAAAAACAAAAATAGCTGGAAAAACTCAGCAGGTCTGACAGCATCTGCAGAGAGGAATACAGTTCACGTTTCAAGTCCTTATGACTCTTCATCAGAACTAAGGAAAAATAGAAAAGAGGTGAAACATAAGTTGATTGACGAGGGTGGGACAGGTAGAGCTGGATAGAGGAGACAAAGAAGAGATTACCAAAGATGTCATAGACAAAAGGACAAAGGGGTGTTGATGGTAGTTATATTAGCTAAGGAATGTGCTAATGGTGACATTAAGGGTAGGAAGCTGGACGAGTAAGTGACAGATAGTCCTAGTGGGTGTGGGGTGAGGGGAAGGGATCGAAATAGGTTAAAAGGTGGAGATAATACAATGGATGGAAATAAATTTAAAAATAATAATAGAAATACGTGGGAAAAGGAGAGAGACAGATGGCCCCACAAGGATTGGAACCCGGGTCCCCAGTGCATTTCCCCCCGGGTCTTCTGGGTTACCAGTCCAGTGAGATTGTGGGATCAGCAGTGGGAGGAGTTAACTGAAAAAATAAAAACCTACACTCTACAGTTTATATTAAACAACTACCACTGGACAGGTTACAGTGCTATGTGTGTTACTCATACTGGTTATCAAGCTTCAATCCTTTTGATGTAATGTTAACCATCTATCAATTACTGTCATTTTAACAGCCTAATGTAAATCAATTCTTCCCACAACATGTCCGAGCAAACTAATTCTACCATGATAGTTAACCATTACCTAATAAAAAGTGTATATCAGCACATTCAAATTAAATGCCTACACCAAAGGCAAGGTATGGTGTGGATGCTGAAAACCTGAAGTTTAATCAGAAAATGCTGGAAATGGACAGCAGACCAGGCAGCATCTGTGGAAGAGAGCTAATGTTCCTGCATTATGACCTTTTGCCAGTTCTAGCAAATTACTTCTTTCGTAACTTTATCCAGTTCTGATGAAAGATCGTTGACCTGAAAAGCTAACTCTGTTTCTCTCTCAATAGATGCTGCCTGACCTGGTGAGGTTTTTCCAGAATTTTCTGTTTATATTCCAGTTAAATATCTGAATGGTGTCCCTGAATGTTTGGAGGACTGGTCCAATTTGAAAACTTCTTGCAAATGAAAAGAAACACATGCAAAGCGGTGCATGAAACTTAGTCCTTGAGATAATTCATTCAACTGGATTTTTACAAAAGCTTATTGGCCTGGAATTTGCAGGCAAAGTTGGAGGGGTATGGGTGTTGATGGCGAGTTCATCATCAATACCCTCTGAACCTGACTGCAACTTCGGGGTATCGAGCATGTACAATTTTTGTTTTTTTGGAAAAATATACTTTATTCATAAATCATCTGAAAGAACATTACAAAACATTTCTTTATGGCCATTACAAAAAGTACAATCATTTTCAACTTTTACACATGGATCATGGAGGTGCTTCAATACCAACAATGAATATTACAATCATTTCAATATGGTCATTATAAACAGTCAGACAGTGCAATGGGATTGGAGTTATCGACATACATCATGTTGCACTCTGCGGTGCTTCAATGGAATTATGATTCATTTAGTATTCACTAAGTACATTTATTGTGAGTCGTACAGCCTGTGAGGTCTATTCAATTCCCAGCCCCTCAGTGCACTGTGGCAGAAAGGTCTTAGACAGCGACCTTTCCCCATTGCGCCTTTGCGGCAGCTGCCCCAAGCTTTAGTGCGTCCCTCAGCACGTAGTCCTGGACTTTGGAATGTGCCAGTCTGCAACACTCAGTTGAGGACAACTCTTTGCACTGGAAGACCAACAAGTTTCAGGCAGACCAAAGAGCGTCTTTCACCGAGTTGATGATCCTCCAGCTGCAGTTGATGTTTGTCTCGGTGTGTGCCCCTGGGAACAGCCCGTAGAGCACAGAGTCCTGTGTCACAGAGCTGCTTGGGATGAACCTCGACAGAAACCACTGCATCTCACTCCAGACCTTCTTTGCAAAGGCACATTCCACAAGGAGGTGAACAACGATCTCATCTCCACCACAGCCACCTCGAGGGCAACATGCAGAGGGGGTGTGACTCCTGGCATGTAAGAAGGATCTGACAGGGAAAGCCTTTCTCACCACCAGCCAAGCTACATCTTGGTGCTTGTTGGAAAGTTCTGGTGATGAGGCATTCTGCCAAATGACTTTGACAGTCTGCTCGGGGAACCATCCCCCAGGATCCACCCTCTCCTTTTCCCGCAGGGCCTCTAAGATGTTACGTGCCGACCACTGCCTGATGGACTTGTGGTCAAAGGCGTTTCTTTGCATAAATTTTTCCACGAGGGACAGGTGGTGCGGCACAGTCCAACTACTTGGAGCGTTCCGCGGCAGCATGGCCAGTCCCATCCTTCACAAGACCAGGGACAGGTAGATCTTCAGCACGTAGTGACACTTGGTGTTTGTGTACCGAGGGTCTACGCACCACTTGATGCAGCCGCACACAAAGGTGGCCATCAGTATGAGGGCGATGTTGGGCACGTTTTTTCGACCTTTATCTAGAGGCTTATACGTCGCATCTCTGTGGACACAATCCATTTTCGACCTCCAGATAAAGCGAAAGATGGCTCGAGTAATCACCATCGTGCAGGAGTGTGGAATGGGCCAGACCTTCACCATGTACAGCAACAGCGAGAGTGCCTCACACCTGAGGACCAGGTTCTTACCCGCAATGGAGAGGGAGCGTCGCTCCCACATGCCCAGTTTTCTTTGCACCATAGACAGACGCTCCTTCCAGTTTCTAACACATGCCCTGGTCCCTCCAAACCATATTCCCAGCACCTTCAGGCCGTCTGACCTGACGGTGAACGGGACAACGGATCGGCCAGCTCCCAAAGAACATGGCCTCACTCTTCCCACGATTTACCTTGGCTCCCAACTCCAGTGCGAACTGGTCACAGATGTGGATCAGTCTGCACACCAACAGTAGATCTGAGCAGAAGATGGCGACATCGTCCATGTGCAGGGAAGATTTGACCTGAGTGCCTCCACTGCCTGGGATCATCATTCCTCTTATGCCTGGATCCTTCCTGATGGATTCATCAAAGGGTTCTATGCAACTCACAAACAAGACAGGGGAGAGAGGGCAGCCCTGCCTGACTCTAGATTTAATTGGAAAGCTTTCTGATTCCCACCCATTGACTGAGATTGCACTACTGATGTTAGTGTAGAGCAATTGGATCCAATTGCGTATTCCCTCCCAAAACCCCATTTTGGAGAGCACGTCCACCATGTAGGTGTGCGATATTCTGTCAAAGGCCTTCTCCTGATCCAGGCTGATGAGGCAGGCGTCCACACCCCTGTCCTGCACGTAGGCAATCGTATCCCTGAGCAGCGCGAGACTGTCAGAGATCTTACTGCCGGGCACAGCGCAGGTCTGGTCAGGGTGGATCACCAATTCCAGAGCAGACTTGAGCCAATTGGCAATGACCTTGGAGAGAATCTTATAGTCCACATTCAGCAGTGAAATGGGTCGCCAATTTCTAATTTCCTCCCTTTCACCCTTTCGCTTGTAGATGAGGGTGATGATACCTTTCCTCATGGATTCTGACATGCTGCCGGCCAGAAGCATAATCTCGTACACTTCTAGGTACAAACTAGCGCCGATACAGGTTGTGCTGCGGCTCCTCTCAAAGCCAGCAATTACTGGGATCAGTGAGAGTTTTAATATTCACACTCCCACATCACTGTTAAAAACCCCATAAATAGTTACACCTCCTTCAATTATGTTAACTGGGTTTTTAACAGTGATCTGAGTAATTTCTACTGTTGAACAACAGCTTTGGCCCTGGAAAAAAAAATGTTATAATTGTGGAGTCCTGTTAAATGATTAATTAGTAGATTTTATATGCCGAATATTTTTTAATAATTTTTTCTAAGAAGTATTTTTCAGGAGAATTTAGCTCCTAGCTTGGTACCATGTATATGTCCCAATCTTGAACTTGTCCTATGTAAAACTTAATTTAACTCTTTTAGTTTCCTGCTTGGGTGTGGAGGATACATGATGGTCTGAAAATCCTTTCATGTAATTTGCTGCTTGGAGACCCTGATGACATCACTCCAGCTCCACACTGGGCATGCCCACTGAAGATCGAACACTGCAGTCAGATGGCGGATCACAGCAGGACAAAGGAGATTGAATTTTTGTTAAGAAGTGTGCTGGATCTCTCAGCTGCGCAAAATTCATTGGCCTGAATTTTAACTTTGGCAGGCAGGCCCGGGTGCAGTCGGGAAACATGCCCCCGACTGCGATTTCACGCTTGCTGGCCAATTAACGGTCAGCCAGCGTGAAACACACGCTGAAATGCTCAGCGCTGCCGGGGTGGGGGCGGGAAGAGGGCGAGCGATGACATTACCATGGGCCCCACGTTACCATGAGCACTGCGAGAAAGCTGCCTGAAGGTGGAGAGCTGCCTCAGGGAGCTCCAGACCTGAAAATGCTAAAATAAAAGTTTAAAAAGCTTCCAAAGGGTGTCTATGCATCATAGTCAATCACCTGAAAATATAGCTGTTAAAAATGCTACCCACAGATATTAATTTTTATTTTATTTCATAACGGAAATTTCATCCCGCCGTTGGATGAGGTCTGGTGATAAATGCAAAGGCCATCTGGCCGATTCACCTTTCTGCCAACCATAAGGTTGGATGGGCCATGAAAAATCGGAGATGATTGCACCATTAATGGCCTTAATTGCCCTCTTAATTGTCGGCGGGTGCGCTTCTGACTTTGGCGCACACCCACTGAGCGAAATATCGTGCAAGTGCGTGATGACGCCGGGGCGTTTGCCCAACTCCTTCTCCTCCGATTTTACACCCAGTCGGGTTGGGTGCGCACCCGCCTGTAGAACATAAAATTCAGCCCATTAACTCTATTTCTCTCTCCACAAATGCTGCCAGACATGCTGAGCATTTTCAACAGTTTCTGTTTTTATTACAACTGAGTTGTGGTTGAGATTAACACCTTGGATTCTAAGTAAAAGTTAAATCCTATAAACCAAGATCCCCGCATGAAATTCAATTCTATGCGCTTTAAGAGCTGTGGCACAATATCAAGGATTTTCTCTTTAAAGCTAACCTCCATGACCTCCCATTATCTGAGCTTTTTTCTAGCTACTTTTAATTTCCCTGCTCTTTGTCAGTAGCCAGTGATTGTTCCTTTGTAATACTGCAGGATCACAGCAGTAGAATTCTATCCACAATGGACACCAGCTAAGTGTTGAGAGCTTTCTTTTGAATTCCATTCAGCACATTGCAAAACAACTAAAAATAAGTTAACATTTGCAACAAAACTGAGGTGTATCTTTTGTAAGTTCTTGGCAATGAGGCTCTGCTTCAACCACTCAAAGGGATACAAATCCAACAATGAGGCCTTGATAAAATCTCCAATGGATGCTTCAAATCTAATTTCAAGCCAGATATTAAAAGATTTAGGGGTGAAAAGTCATATCATCTGTGGAGGAGAGAACGTTGGTATTGGAAACAGAGAGATGAAAAAACCTGTCAGGTAGAATGGAGGAACAAAGGAACGAGGGATGGAAAAATAAATATGGTTGGAATCTCTGAAGGGCAAAGGAATTTTTACTGTCAGATTTTTTTTTCAAAGCTTACAAACTTTGTTGTTGATTTATGAAAAAGAAATCCTGTCTAACTTGAATTTGGAAGAAGAAACGAGTTAAAGAAGAAACCTGCTCAACTCCTTGTGTGTCCTAATTAATGGATTACAGAAGTACTGAGAGGAAATATTTACAGCATGAAGACAGAACAGGAGAGGCTGCTTCCGAAAAAGAGCCATTTTTATTAACTCTCAGATCTCTCAGTTCAAACTCAAAAGAATCCTAAACAATATGATCAAATAAAGAAGCAATATCACAACTTGGATTGGTCTCTAAATTCTCTCTCCTGTCAGATCCTGAGTGTTCTGCAGGTTTTTAACATGCAACAACATGGGTGTCAGATGTTAAAAACTTGTTGTGGGTTCTAAGATGATATGATACGGCATAGATTGTGAAGTTTAAATGATCAAACATTTTATTTCTTTATCTTAGTGCGCAGAGCATCAGCAAGTTAGCAGAGCAGCAGAGCAATCTTGTTTTATTCAACAAAAACATTTCTTTATATCTGCCAGGCAATAATGAACAAAATGCTGCTTTCAATGTAGATTTTAGAACTCCAAAATCTATTTTGACATGAGTAATGAGCATATTCAATTAGATATCAGGGGCAGGACTTTGCCTTGTCGGGTGGGCTTGGCAGGGGCAGTCAGGGGCAGTCGGGAAGCCAACAGTCACCCACGGTCAGGGCCGCACTGCGATTTTACGCTGTGGGGGGGGTGCCAATTAAGGCCCGCCCAGCGTGAAACAGAAGCGGCAGCGCTCAGTGCTGCCTGTGTGGGGTGGGGGAAGGAGGGCGAGCGCGGGTGCACGCTTGAAAATCTCCCTGAGGCACAGAGGCTTCTCAGGGAGATGAGCAGTTTTCAAAATAAAAAATAAAGACCTTAAAAATGTTATAAAAAAAATGTCCCCCCATGTGACTCTGTCTATCACATGAGCAGGGACATGTTATTAAATAAATTTTAACATTTTTATTTTATTTTTATTTGACGTTGGAAACCTCATCTCGCCCGTGGATGAGGTTTCCAAAAAATCCAAAGGCCGCTCGGCTTTTTCGCCTGCCTGCCAACCGCAAGGTTGGACGGACAGTGAAAAATTTATTTTAATGGCCTTATCAGGCCTTTCAATTGTCGGCAGGCGCGCTGGCAACTCCGACACACGCCCGCCAGCCGAAATATCGCATGAGTGCGTGATGACGTTGGGACACTCACCTGGCGTCATCATGCATCATTTTATGCTCAGTTGGATCAGGCGCGTGCCCTCCCACCAACTAAAAATTCAGCCCTAGGTGTATAGAGAGATGTATTGCCATTTAAAACTGGGCTATGAGGTCCACTCCAATAGTCTCTTATCTCCAACCATTAAGAGTCCCACAGAAAATAAGTTTGGACTGCCTTGATTTGGATCCTTGCAGATGCTAGCCTATTCATAGACTATCCCTATTGTTCCCTTTAAATGTAACAACTATCTGTTCCTGTGCTCTATAAAAGAAATAAAGGTTGTTCTGTTTGCCTGGCACCTTTCATATTATCAAGACATCCCAAAGTGCTCCATAGTGTCAGCTGTGCCTCAATTGGTAGCACTCTTGCTTCTTTGTATCATGGTTCTGGATCAAGTCCCAATCCAGGACTTGAGCACAAAACTCCAGGCTGGCGTGTCCATGCAGTATTGAGAGAATGCCACACTGCTGGAGGTGCTCTCTTTTGCATGAAACGATAAACCAGCTCTGGTGGATGTAAATAGTTATTCCTCAATGAATGGGCGGGATTTTTCCACACCCGCCTGCCACCGGGATTGTCCGGTCATGCCTTAAGTCAATGGGCTTCTGGCTGTGGCGCTGCCTCGCCCACAGCGGGTCCCATCTGTTATGGGGCTGGAAAACCCCAGCCAACATCACAAAAGCAGATTATTTGGATTATTATCACATTTCTGTTGGTGGAGATTTACTCTGAGTAAAATTGGCTGCCAGTTTCTTGGATTACAAGAGCAATTCCACATCAAAGTACTTCATCGGTTGTGAAGTGCTTTGAGACATCTGGTGGTCGTAAAAAGTGCTATATAAATGCATGTCTTTTTTTATTTAGAAAATGGGGTGCATTGTAATGTAGGCAAATGTAGCAGATGAAGTTTCATAAATAACAATGAGATAGATGACCAGATAGTCTATTATTTTAGTTAGGAATTAGTTGAGGGATAACATCATGCTGGGAGTTACACACATGTTCTTCTACCTAGGATCTACAGTATCAGAAAGCTTATTGCTAGATGACAAATTCAACTGCTGAAAAGAGAGACATATTTCTGAAGCTTCTCATCTTGTATTCACCAGTACAAATGCAAGAATGCCAAATTTCAAACAATCACAACAATTTATACTATCGGAGAAAAGGGTGCTGATTGGTTGGCAAGTCGTCTCTGAATGGCCAATGCATTGCCATAAAGAAAGAAACAGGGAACTAGAGGCTCCCCAAGGTCTTAGGTAATTCAAAAAGGCACAAGCTCCATTTGTTTACAGAGAACAGGTCACTGCATTTGAATATATGTCACTTCTAGCAAGCATAAGTGAACCACATTACTAAACTAATTATCTTAATTTGTATCTTAAATTAATTTTAATTCAATGCATTTGTCCTGATGAGTGAAAGATGTCATGCCATTTCAGCATCATGTCTCTCTTTTCAGCAATATTTAAGTTCATATAAGTGTGAGGTGATGCACTTGGCAGGACAAGCAAGACACAGGAATACATGATGAATGGCAGGACCCTGGGAAGTACCGAGGATCAGAGCGACCTTGGTGTGCATGTCCACCAGTCCCTTAAGGTAGCAGGACAAGTAGATAAGGTGGTTAAGAAGGCATATGGGTTAGTTGCCTTTATTAGCTGAGGCATAGAATATAAGAGCAGGAATGTTATGCTGGAACTGTACAAAACTGTATAAAACGCTGGTTAGATCACAGCTAGAGTATTGAGTGCAGTTCTGGAATCGCATAATATGAAGGATATGATTGCACCAGAGACAGGGCAGAGGAAATTTACCAGGATGTTGCCTGGGCTGGAGAGTTTTAGTTATGAGGAGAGTTTGGATAGACTGGGGCTATTTTCCTTGGAGCAGAGGAGATTGAGAGGGGACATGATTGAGGTGTATAAAATTAAGAGGGGCATCGATAGGGTAGACAGGAAGGAACTTTTCCCCTTGGTGGAGGGATTAATAACCAGGGGGCATAGATTTAAGGTAAGGGGCAGGAGGTTTAGAGGGGAAATGGAGAAGATTTTTTTCACCCAGAAGGTGGTGGGAATCTGGAGCTCACTGCCTGAAAGGGTGGTAGAGGCAGAAACCCTCATAACATTTAACCAGTATTTGGATGTACACTTGCGATGCCATGGCATACAAGGCCAGGGGCCTAGTACTAGAAAATGGGATTAGAATAGTTAGGTACTTGTTTGATCGGTGCAGACTCGATGGTCCAAAGGGCCTTTTTCTGTGCTGTAGACCTCTATGACTCGATGACTTCAATTATCAGAAAGTCAGCAACTGCTTTCAGGCAATTCCCCAAGTGTGTACAGTAAAGTCCCATTATTCGTGGGGGCTACATTCCTTGCAAATGGCAAATTGCAAACAATGAACATGTTTTTCATTGGGACTCAATTAGATAGGCTCCAGCATTAGTTGGGGCAGTTACTCTACAGCAAATTGTTGTGCAGTACCTGAATACGACAGATGGGGGAGTCTCTGCGCAATGCATCGGTGAAGATTTCACTTTTTTTAGAAAAAGAGCAGAAGTCAGAAAATGAGCCGTTGTGTTGGCTCCATGACAGGAAGCTTCTTTCCACCTGGATCAACACACTACCACTCAGCGCCAGCCAAAAGCCATTTGTGAAAGAAAGTCACGTGACCGTCAGTCTGTGTCACGTGATGCCAGCATTGGAATGCTGCAGCCATTCCAGCCTCTGCTCAATCATGGCTACCATCTCCCTGGGGAAAGAGGAGAGAGGGAGAAGAAAACATGGATGAGCGAACATTGCTCACAAGATGGGGGATGCAGTGTACAGTGTGCAAAGCACGGGTAAGTGAAAATGCAAACAACAAAATCAAAAAAGGCAGGACTTCACTCCAGTAAACAAAACTACAACTGCTGACATGATTAGCCAGGCGCCAGGAACAGTGCCACATGCGCACTAAGCTCTCACAGCGGCTGCTGGCTCTCTTGCGGTTTCACTTGATTTAGGCCATGACTGCTCTTTGTACTAAATAGACTCTCTTGAGAGTAATTAATATGATATTATCAGTGAATTAATATAAGACTTGCATTCCAATTATAAGCCCAGGTGGGTATGGATAATGGCAAGAAAAACTGGGCAGACACCGATGCAAAGCATGAGCCGAACAAAAGTAGCAGATACCAGTGGAATAAAACTCAGTAAATGACAACATGAACGCAAGAGGGGAGGATACCCTGCTGCTGAATACCCTTCCCTAACCCTTACCCTTTAACTCTGTCAATGGAATGTCCAGTATCAAGCTTTAAACAATTTTTGTCTTCTGATTTATTGGGTGTTCTGGTTGAAGTGCTGCCCCTAATGTTGCAGTGTCAATAAATGTAGACAATAAGGAAAAATACCATGCATTTGTATATTGCCTTATACAAAGCCCTTTATATCCAATGAAGTACTTTTGAAGTCACTGTTGTAATGTACAAAATGTAGCAGTCAAATTGCACAAAGTCCCACAAACAACAAAATAATTTTTAAAAACTTGCATTTATAAAATGACTACTGAATATTTCAAAGCACTTTACAGCTAATGAAGTATTTTTCCAAGTGTAGTCACTTTTGTAATGTAAGAAACATAGCAGCCAATTTGTGCACAGCACGCTCCCACAAACAGCAATATCATAATGACCAAATAATCTGATTTTGTGATGATGATTGAGGAATAATTATTAGTCTGGACACAGTGAATATCGCCTTGCTCTTCTTCGAAATAGTGCCATTACAAGACTCCTAGGCAGCACCTTCCAAACCCATAACCACTACCATCTAGAAGGACAAGGCAGCAGATGCATTGGAGTACAACCACATGCAAGTTCCCCTTCAAGCCACTCACCACCCTGACTTGGAAATATATCACCGTTCCTTCACTGTCGCTGGGTTAAAATCCTGGAACTCCCTTCCTAACAGCACTGTGGGTGTACCTACACCACACAGACTGCAGTGGTTCAAGAAGGCAACTCACCATTACCTTCTCAAGGGCAACTAGGGATGGGCAATAAATGCTGGCCTAGCCAGCGACGCCCACATCCTGTAAATGAATTTTTTAAAATCACATCCTCCTGAGAAGAGGGAAAATAGACTTTGGTTAAAGTTTCATCCAAAAGACAGTGGCCAGAATTTTCTAGTCCCCACTGCAACGGGTTTAATGGCGGGAGCTGCAAAATTGGTTTCCC
Organism: Carcharodon carcharias; assembly: GCF_017639515.1. Classification (NCBI taxonomy): domain Eukaryota; kingdom Metazoa; phylum Chordata; class Chondrichthyes; order Lamniformes; family Lamnidae; genus Carcharodon; species Carcharodon carcharias. Next base: position 25,653,025 of record NC_054475.1, read on the forward strand.
GCCGGTGTAAAATAGGAACAGACACTCCCGTCCATCCTGGCGGGTCACCATTCCCATCAGAGGTCGGCATGAATCACTCTCTCTCTCTCTCCCTCTCTCTCTCTCTCCCCCTCTCTATCTATCTGTCTGTCTGTCTTTCTTCCCTGTTTTGTCTCAACTTTTCCTGCACAAAGAGAGAAGATGAGGTTGAGAGCAATTGAGTTTCAGGTATATTTCTCATGCCTCCATGGATTGTATGCCATGTGACTGATGCACTGCTCTTCTTCAAATATTGCTTTTGGATCTTTTACATCCACCTGAGAGAGCAGACGGGCCTCGATTTAACACTTCGACCAAAAGACAACACCTCCCACTGTGCAGGACTCCCACAGCACTGAATAGAAGTGTCTTCTTAGATTATGTGACTGAGTCTAGTGGGAGGCTGCTTATCTTGCAAAATCATCTTTTCTTAACAATAAATTCTTTGCATCACAAAGTGCGGAACACAAAATAAGAAGTTTTAAGTGGTTTAATATTATCAGTCACCAGAATGATGGAAATGTTAAAAATCTAAATTTACAATTAAGTTATAGCTCAAATATAAAATGGTTTTATAAAATGAAGGCATTAATCAGTGAAATATCTCTAGCTAATTTGTCTTTAGCCTTCCAAGATGTCAATAATCCTGCTGCACATTTCCACCATTGTCTATTTTAATTTCAAAGTTTCAGTATTTTATTTGCTTTTATCCTTTCAGCTCAATAGTTCCGTTATCTTGTCAAATTTATTTAAAACTTTTAGCTTCAGGACACCATAGAGACTGAATTAATATTTATAGAATTTATAAAAGTAATTTTACTGTCTGACTAGTTCAGGGCATTTCAACAATTGTGTATTGCTAATTCAATTCCCCGCTAGATGGATTTTCAGCATTTACTTTTATGATATCCACAATTTCCTATCAATCAACAGCTGAAAATATGGGGATTGAAAGTGTTGCCTATGACCATGAGCCTTCACTGTGTAATGGTAATTTCTCAGCTACAGCATTAGAAAGGTCTCAAACATTAAATCTCTGAAGGATCAGGCTGAAGCTTAAACTTGTGTAGAAGACTGGAAATGTAAAATTAAAATGGAAAGTGGTGGATTATGCAACAGGATTATTGGCATCTGAGAAGGATGAAGGCAAGTTAGGCAGGCACACACCACTGATTTTAGTACCTTTAGTTTACAAAATCATTTTATATCTGGGCTGCAACTTAATTCCAAATATTTGTTTTTTAAGATTTTGGCTATTAAGATGACTGATCACAATGTTAAAAACTTAGAAATTCTTATCTAGTGGTTTTATACTATGTGATCCAAATAATTTGTTTTAAGAAAAGGTGATTTTGCAAGATAAGCAGCTCTACCACTACACTTGATCATTTAACTGAAGCTGACACTTCTAGTCAATACTGAGGGAGTCCTGCACTGTGGGGGATGCTATCTTTTGGATCAGAACTTAAATCAAGACTCCATCCAACAGAAGGCGGTAGTGAAAAGTTACTAAAGCATTCTGGGAGAAGTCAGTGCAGACACCGCAACTCAGAAGGGGATCGAGGAAAAGAACTCTTGCACTTAACAGGAGGAAGAGCATCCAACAGAGGGCGCTAGTGAGAATTGACTGAAGCATTCTGGGAGAAGTCAGCTCAGACACCGCATCTCAGAAGGGGATCGAGGAGAAGGACTCTTGCACTCAGCAGGAGGAAGAGCATCCAATAGAGGGTGGTAGTGAGAAATGACTGAAGCACTCTGGGAGGAGTCAGCACAGACACCGCAACTCAGAAGGGGATCGAGGAGAAGGACTCTTGCACTCAAAAGGAGGAAGAGCATTCAACAGAGGACAGTAGTGAGAAGTGACTGAAGCACTCTGGGAGAAGTCAGCACAGACACCGCAATTCAGAAGGGGGTGGAGGAGGACCGACTGTCAAAGAACAGAATTGCTGTAGTGTTTCCATCTCTCCCTCTTCCTCAAACCAAAAAAAAAAGAGAGAGAAAGGGAGAGGCAGCACTTTCAGGAGTGCACCAGACCTGCGAGGGACTCTCTTTTGAAAGTGGATTTTTTAAAAATGCAGCTGATTGTTAAGTAAATCCTGGTGAGTTTTTTTTCAATCTATTAAAGTTATTCATTGCTTAATACAGAGGTAGGAGCTAAAAAAAAGTATAGAGTAGTACTGTACAAGTATAATTAATCAAGAAGCAAGGTTCCGAGCTAACATAGACGACAGTACCCGGGAGAGCCTGGATAAACTGCTAACTCCTGCCAAACTGACTAAGGACTTTGAGTCCTTCGAGAAGAGTAAAACTCCCGGAAGTGACGGCCTGCTGGTAGAGTTCTATTCAGCTCTGTGGGATTGGCCTAGACCTGCTAGAAATGTACGAGAGTATGCTCCTGGCCGGCAACATGTCAGAATCCATGAGGAAAGATGATTCACCTTCATCTACAAGCACAAGGGGGAAAGGGAGGAAATTAGAAATTGGCAACCCATTTCACTGTTGAATGTGGACTATAAGATTCTGTCCAAGGTCATCGCCAATCGGCTCAAGTCCGCTCTGGAATTGGTGATCCACCCTGACCAGACCTGTGCTGTGCCCAGCAGGAAGATCTCTGACAGTCTCGCGCTGATCAGGGATACAATAGCCTATGTGCAGGACAGGGGTGTGGACACCTGCCTCATTAGCCTGGATCAGGAAAAGGCCTTTGACAGAATATTGCACACCTACATGGTGGATGTGCTCTCCAAAATGGGGTTTGGGGAGGGAATTCGCAATTGGATCCAACTGCTCTACCCTAACATCAGTAGCACAGTCTCAATCAATGGGTGGGAATCAGATAGCTTTCCTATTAAATCTGGAGTCAGGCAGGGCTGCCCTGTCTCCCGTGTCCTGTTTGTGTATTGTATAGAACCCTTGCTGAGTCCATCAGGAAGCATCCAGGCATAAGAGGAGTGATGATCCCAGGCAGTGGAGGCACTCAGGTCAAAGCCTCCCTGTAAATGGACGATGTCACAGTCTTCTGCTCATGGACGATGTCACAGTCTTCTGCTCGGATCCACTGTCGGTGCACAGACTGATCCACATCTGCGACCAGTTCAAACTGGCATTGGGAGCCAAGATAAATTATGGGAAGAGTGAGGCCATGTTGCAGTTCTGTTGAAGGGTCATGAGGACTCGAAACGTCAACTCTTTTCTTCTCCGCCGATGCTGCCAGACCTGCTGAGTTTTTCCAGGTAATTCTGTTTTTCCTTTGGGAACTGGGCTGACCGATCCTTTGTCCCCTTCACCGTCAGGGCTGACAGCCTGAAGGTGCTGGGGATATGGTTCGGAGGGACCAAGGCATGCGTTAGAAACTGGAAAGAGCGAGTGTCTATGGTGCAAAGAAAACCGGGCATGTGGGAGCAATGGTCCCTCTCCATTGTGGGTAAGAACCTGGTCATCAGGTGTGAGGCACTCTCGCTGTTGCTGTACCTGTAGCAGGTCTTGCCCATTCCAGACTCCTGTGCGATGGCGATCACCCGAGCCTTCATCCGCTTTATCTGGAGGTCGAAAATGGATTGTGTCCACAGGGACACGATGTACAAGCCTCTAGATAAGTGGGGAAAAAACGTGCCTAACGTCGCCCTCATACTGATGACCACCTTTGTGTGTGGCTGCCTCAAGCTGTATGTAGACCCTCAGTACGCAAACACCAAGTGTCACTACGTGCTGAGGTTCTACCTGTCCCCAGTCTTGCGAAGGATGGGTCTGGCCACGCTGCCGCGGAACGCTCCAAGTAGTTGAACTGTGCGGTACCACCTGTCCCTCGTGGAAAATTTATGCAAAGAAATACCTTTGACCACAAGTCCATCAGACAGTGGTCAGCACGTAACGTCTTAGAGGCCCTGCGGGAAAAGGAGAGGGTGGATCCTGTGGGATGGTTCCCTGAGCAGACTGTCAAAGTCATTTGGCAGAATGCCTCATCACCACAACTTTCCAACAAGCACCAAGATGTAGCTTGGCTGGTGGTGAGAAAGGCCCTCCTTTGCAAAGAAGGTCTGGAGAGAGATGCAATGGTTTCTGTCGAGGTTCACCCCGAGCAGTCCTGTGACACAGCAGCTCTACGGGCTGTTCCCAGGGACACACAACAAGACAAATATCAACTGCAGCTGGAGGATCATCAACTCGGTGAAAGATGCTCTTTGGTCTGCCCAAAACTTGTTGGTTTTCCAGTGCAAAGAGTTGTCCCCGACCGGGCGTTGCAGACTGGCACATTCCAAAGTCCAGGACTACGTGCTGAGGGACACACTAAAGCTTGGGGCAGCTGCCACAAAGGCGCAATGGGGAAAGGTCGCTGTTTAAGACCTTTCTGCCACAGTGCACCGAGTGGCTGGGAACTGTTGAGACCCACTTGGGCTGTACAGCTCAAAATGAATGTATGCAGTGAATACTAATTGTATTATAATTGTATTGAAGCACCTCAGAATGCAACATGATGCATGTTGACAATTCCAATACCATTGTCTGATTGTCTGTAATGACCATATTGAAATGATTGTAATATTCATTGATTGTATTGATGCACCTTGTGATCCATGTGTAAAAGTTGAATCTGATTGTACTTTTGTGATGGTGATTTTGAAATGTTTTGAACTATTCTTCCAGATATTTTATGAATAAAATATATTTTTCAAAAAAATAAAAATTAAAAATTCTGGGAGAAGTCAGCACAGATACTCAGAAGGGGATCAAGGAGAAGGACTCTTGCACTCAACAGGAGGAAGAGCATCCAACCAAGGGTGCTAGTGAGAAGTGACTGAAGCATTCTGGGAGAAGTCAGCGCAGACACCACAACTCAGAAGGGGGTCAAGGAGGACCCACTGTCAAAGAACGGAATAGCCCCAAACATTACATTGCTGTAGTGTTTCCATCCCTCCCTCTTCCTCAAACCAAAAAAAAGAGTGAGAAAGGGAGAGGCAGCACGTTCAGGAGTGCACCAGAAGTGCGAGGGACTCTCTTTTGAAAGTGGATTTTTTTTAAAAAGCAGCTGATTGGTGAGTAACTCCTGGTGAGCTTTTTTTCAATCTATTAAAGTTATTCATTGCTTAATACAGAGGTAGGAGCTAAAAAAAGTATAGAGTAGTACTGTACAAGTATAATTAATCAAGAAACAAGGTTCCGAGCTAACATAAATAAGTCCCTGAGCTAGCGTATTTTTTAAGGGAGTAACTAACTTAATCAAGAGGGACGTCATGGCAGGAGAACTCAGACCCGTGATACGCTCCTCCTGCACGATGTGGGAAATGAGGGACACTTCCAGCATCCCTGGTGACCATGTGTGCGTAAGGTGTGTCCAAATGCAGCATCTAGCCAACCGGACCTTGGAGCTGGAGCTGCGAGTGGACTCATTGTGGAGCATCCACGATGCTGACCAAATTGTGGATAGCACATTTAGCGAGGTGGTCACACCAGAGGTAATGATTACACAGGCAGAAAGGGAATGGGTGACCATCAGGAACAGTATAAGACTCAGGAAGGTAGTGCAGGAATCCCCTGTGTTCATCCCCCTCTCTAACAGATATACTGCTTTGGATACTGTTGGGGGGGGATGGCCTCTCAGGGGAAAGCAGCAACAGCCAAGTTCACGGCACTGTGGGTGGCTCTGCTGCTCAGAGGGGTCGGTCGAAAACAAATGGCAGGTCTATAGTGATAGGGGATTCAATAGTTATGGTGACAGACAGACGCTTCTGTGGCCCCAAACGTGAATCAAAGATGGTATGTTGCCACCCTGGTGCCAGGGTCCAGGATATCACTGAGCAGCTGCTCAGTCTGGGGAGGGAAGGTAAACAGCCAGTGGTCGTGGTACACATTGGTACCAACGACATAGGTAAACTAAGGGATGAGGACCTGCAAGCTCAGTACAGGAAGTTAGGACATAAATTAAAATGCCGGACTTCAAATGTAGTAATCTCAAGATTACTCCCAGTTCCACGTGCTAGCAAGAGCAGGAATAAGAGGATAGACCAAATGAACATGTGGCTGGAGAGATGGTGTAGGTGGGAGGGATTCAGATTCTTGAGGCACTGGGACTGGTTCTGGAGAAGGTGGGATCTGTACAAACCGGATGGGCTGCACCCAGGCAGAGCTGGGACCAGTGTCCTTGTGGGGCTTTTGCTTGTTCTGTTGGGGAGTATTTAAACTAGTGTGGCAGAGGGTTGGGATCCCAGGAGTAGGATCAGATCGGTCTGATTCAGATCAGAAAAATGGAAGTAGAACATTAGCTAAGGATATTGTAATAGACATGGAGTTACAGGAGAAGCAAAGTTTAAAACGTGTCAGGCAAGGGAAATTGATGGGGTTAACCTGTTTATACTTCAATGCAAGGAGTACTACAAACAAGGTACATGGGTTAAGGGCACAGGTAGACACATGGCAGCAGGATGACATTGCTATAACGGAGACCTAGCTAAAGGAGGGACAAAACTGGCAGCTAAATATCCCTGGTTATTGAGGCTTCAGACACGATAGAGTAGGAGATAAAAAAGGAGGGGGGTAGCACTAATGGTTAAAGAATCAATTCCAGTTGTGAGAAGGTCAACAAATGAGGCTTTATGGATTGAGCTTAGAAATAAAAAAGGGGCAGCCACACTCTGGGGGTATACTACAGACCCCCAAATATTGAAAGGGAGATAGAAGAACAAATATGTATGCAAATTTCTGCTTGTAAGAACAAGAGGGCAATAATAGTAGGAGACTTCAACTATCCTAATATCAACTGGGATTCAAACAATATAAGGGGCACTGAGGGAGAAAAATTCATGCAGAATGTCCAGGAAAATTTTTTCAACCAATAGGTGACAAACCCAATGAGAGGAGATGCAATTCTAGACCTAGTCTTGGGGAACGAAGAAGGGCAAGTGGGTGAAGTGACAGTTGGTGACCATATCGGGGACAGTGATCATAATTCAGTTAGATTTAGCATTACCATGGAAAAGGACAGATATAAGGCAGGAGTAAAAGTCTTAAACTGGAGTAAAGCAAATTTTGCAGAAATGAGAAGGGACTTGGCTGAGGTGGACTGGACAGCACTGCTGGAGGATAAAACAGTGGAAAACTAGTGAGAAGCACTAAAAAGCGAGATCCTAATTGTACAAAGTAGACATGTCCCCTACAAAAATAAGAGTTGTACTGCCAAATCTGGACCTCCCTGGTTGTCTAGAGGAATACAGGGGAAGATCAAACAGAAAAATAAAGCGTATGATAGGCACAAAGAACTAAGTACTGCAGATAGTCTAGACGAATATAGGAAGTGCAGAGACGAAGTAAAAAAGGAAATAAGGAAATCAAAGAGAGGGCATGAAAAAAGATTAGCAAGTAAAGTTAAAGATAACCCAAAGATGTTTTACCAATACACTAATGCTAAAAGGTTAGTTAAGGAAAAAGTGGGAACTATCAGAGATGAAGATGGAAACTTGTGTGTAGATGCAGAGGCTGTGGGAAGAGCGTTGGAATGAATATTTTGTCTCCGTGTTTACAAAAGAAAGGGAGGATGTAGATATAGGAGTCCAGGAGGAACACTGTGAGATATTGGATGGGATAGTCATAAAGAGAGAGGAAGTAATCGAAGGGTTGAAATCCTTGAAAGTTGATAAGTCACCAGGGCCAGATGGATTGTTTCCGAGGCTGCTGAAGGAAGTCAGGGAGGAGGTAGCAGATGTCTGAGGATGCTTTTCCAATCTTCACTAGATACAGGGAGGTACCGGAGGACTGGAGAAATGCAAACGTAGTTCTGTTGTTTAAAAAGTGATCAAAGGAAATGCCAAACAATTATAGGCCAGTTAGTCTTACATCGGTGGTGAGCAAATTAGTAGAATCAATCCTGAGAGATAGGATTAACTGTCATGTGGAAAGGCATGGACTAGTCAGGGATGGTCAGCATGGATTTGTTAAAGGAAGGTCTTGCCTCATAAATTTGATTGAATTCTTTGAGGAACTGACAAGAAGGGTTGATGAAGGTAGTGCAGTGGATGTTGTGTACATGGATTTTAGCAAGGCATTTGACAAGGTCCCACATCAGGAAAGTAAAAGCCCATGGGATTCAGGGTAAGTTGGCAAACTGGATAAAAGGTTGGCTTTGTAACAGGAAACAAAGGGTAATGGTCGATGGATGCCCTTGCGAATGGAAAGTTGTCTCAAGTAGTGTTCCACAGGGCTCGGTGTTGGGACTCTTGCTGTTTGTATTATATATTAACGATTTGGACATGAATGTGGGGGGCACGATTGGAAAATTTGCAGATGACACAAAGATTGGCCGAGTAGTGGATAGTGTAGAGGATAGCCATAATCTCCAAAATGATATACATGGGTTGGTGGAATGGGCAGTAAAGTGGCAAATGGATTTTAATGTAGAGAAGTGTGAGGTCATACATTTAGGGAGGTCAAACAGTTACAGGGATTACAAAATAAATGGGAATATACTAAGAGGGGTAAAGGAAGTGAGAGATCTTGGCGTACAAGTACACAGGTCCCTGAAGGCAGCAGTTCAAGTAGACAAAGTTGTAAAGAAGGCAAATGGAATGCTCTCCTTCATTGGCAGAGGTGTAGAATATAAAAGTAAGGATATAATGTTGGAATTGTATAAAACACTGGTGAGGCCACAACTGGAGTATTGTGTGCAGTTCTGGTCACCACAGTATAGGAAGGACGTAATAGCTCTGGAGAGAGTGCAGAGGAGGTTTACAAGAATATTGCCAGGGTTAGAAAAGTGTAGCTACGAGGAGAGATTGGATAGTTTGGGGTTATTTTCCTTAGAACAAAGATGGCTGAGAGGTGACTTGATTGAGGTGTACAAAATTTTGAGGGGGATAGATAGAGTGGACTGGATAAAATTGTTTCCCTTGGTGGAGAATTTTAGAACCAGGGGACATAGATTCAAGATAAGTGGCAGAAGGTGTAGGGGGGACATGAGGAAGAACTTTTTTACACAGAGGGTAGTGGGTGTCTGGAATTCGCTGCCCAAGTTGGTGGTAGAGGCAGAAACTCTAAACTCTTTTAAAAAGAACCTGGATCTGCACCTTAAACGCTGTAAGCTGCAGGGCTATGGGCCAGGTGCAGGAAGGTGGGATTAGAAAGGGCACCTGGGTGTCCTCGGGCTGGCATGGACAAGATGGGCCAAATGGCCTCCTTCTGTGCTGTAATGTTTCTATGGTTCTATCTCTCTCAGATGGATGTAAAAGATTCCATATCATTATTTAAAGATGTTAAATGTATGGTGTGTCTAGTAATTGTAAGTTAAACCATTTCTTACTGTTATTGGGATCATGTGACTATACAGATGAATCAACCCTAAGGGCAGAATTTTGCTGTCAGCAAGCAGGGGGTGGGGCCCGCTCGCCTTCATGTGAAATGACGCGGGATGATGTCAGGCGGAACCCCCGACGTCATTCCGCCCCATTTAAATCTTCAGGAAGGCGGGGGCGCAGCAAAATCAGCTGCGGGCCGGCCGACCTGTCAATGGCCAATTGAGGCCATTGACAGGATCATTTAAACAATTAAAGGACCCGCCCGTCCAACCTTAAGATTGGTGGGCAGGCCAGGAGCCCCGGCGGGAAATAGAGAAAACATGAAACCTCATCCATTAGCAGGATGAGGTTTCATGCAAGATTTTAAAAAGTTTAATAAAGTTATAGTGTAAATTATGAACATGTCCCATCTATCACATGAGGGGGACATGTTAGGGATTTTTTTTCCTTCTATTTTTAATCTTTTTCAAAGTGGAAGCGATCTCCCTGAGGCTGCACTTTGCCTCAGGGACTTGTGCGCTCTTTCATGTGCAAGCGTGAAAGAGCACACTCTCGCTTTTGGGGAAGTGCATAGCACTTCCTGCTGGACGTCACACTGGGAGGGCCTTAATTGACCCGCCCACGTTAAATGACGGTGCGGCCCACTTCTCCGGCGAGGATTGGCTCCCCACCCGCCGGAGATTGGGTCGGACCCGCCCGCCCATCAGGCAGAAAATTCTGCCCTAAGTGTGGGGAATCTTAGGGGTGGAGTTTTCTAGCCTTGGTTTTGGGACAAGCATGGAGCCTCATCCGGAATCTGTAAATAACGTTTACTGTTTCTTACAAGAAATCTGTCTTGCACTCTCCAAGTTTATTATAATTGGTGACGAGGATATATAGTCTCGCATCTGTGAGTAATTCGATATTTTTTTTAAGGGAAGATAGAAAAGAAATATACTCAACAGAAATACTTCTCTTTGGCAGAGTTAATCCATCGAGGACTGGAGTCAATACGTTGGGTGCTTTGGGTTCTACTTTGTAGCTAACAAAATAATAACGGAGGAAAAACAGAAGGAAATTCTCCTAAGTGTCTGCGGGAACAAAACCTATAACCTAATCCGTAACTTGATGACTCCGATTGTGCCAAATTCCAGATTCTTCACTGAGCTAGCTGACCTTGAGAAAGAACATTTTCAACCTAAGCCCTCAGTGATCATGCAAAGATTCAAGTTTCACTCTCCAGTAGGGGCCCCAGTGAGTCAATTGCAATGCATATTGCAAAGTTCAAACAGTTAATGGAGTACTGTAACTTCAGTGATACTTTAAACAACATGTTGCGAGGCTGTTTAGTTTGTGGCATAAAGGATGATTCAGCCATTCAATGTTGTTTGCTGGCAGAAGTTGAGATTGACCTGAAACGCGCCATAAAGATAGCACGAGCAATGGAAAGTGCTGAGAGTGACTCGCAGGCTTTGCCAAGTGTGCAATATGGCGCCGTTTTGCAGCTAGGATGGGAACCTGCCACCAGCCATCACACAAAGACCAGGGAGGCTACCGCAAAGCGGGACATGGTCCCTACCGTTAGAAAAACAAAAAGAAATACTGGAAGCAGTTCAGCAGTAACCCAGAAGTTAAAGTGTTACTGTTGTGGGGGAAATCATGCACCCAAAGTCTGTAGATTTATAGAGATGAAATGCCACTACTGCCACAAAAACTGGGTACAGGCCCAACCTACTCAAACCCCCCTCATAAGAAAATCCCTCCATACCCAGGAGCAACCTAGTGAACCTTCTCTGCACTGCTTCCAATGCCAGTATATCTTTCCTTAGATAACGGGACCAAAACTGTTCACAGTATTCTAGGTGTGGTCTAACTAGTAACAAAACAAAAACAGAATTACCTGGAAAAACTCAGCAGGTCTGGCAGCATCGGCGGAGAAGAAAAGAGTTGACGTTTCGAGTCCTCATGACCCTTCGACAGAACTAGTTGACGTTTCGAGTCCTCATGACGCCAGACCTGCTGAGTTTTTCCAGGTAATTCTGTTTTTGTTTTGGATTTCCAGCATCCGCAGTTTTTTTGTTTTTATCTCTGTGGTCTAACTAGTGCCTTGTATAGTTTTAGTAAGACTTCCCTATTTTTATATTCCATTCCCTTTGAAATAAAGGCCAACATTCCATTTGCCTCCCCTATTACCTGCTGAACTTGTATGTTAGCTTTTTGTGATGAGGACTCCCAAATCCCTCTGAGCTGTAGCTTTCTGCAGCCTTTATCCATTTAAATAATATTCAGCTCCTCTATTCTTCCTACCGAAATGCATAACCTCACACTTTCCCACATTATATTCCATCTGCCAAGTTTTTGCCCATTCACTTAACCTGTCTCTGTCCCCCTGTAGACTCTTAATGTCATCCTCACCACTTGCCTTCCCATCTATTTTTGTGTCATCCGCAAACTTGGCACTAGTACATTCACTTCCCTCATCCAAGTCATTAATAGATATTGTAAATAATTGTGCCCCCCCCCACCGCACTGATCCCTGTGGCACTCCACTAGTTACAGTTTGCCATCCTGAAAATGCCCCCCTTATCCCAACTCTGTCTTCTATTAGTTAGCCAATCATCTTTCCATGCTAATATACTACTCCCAATACCATGGGCTCTTATCTTATTAAGTAGCCTGATGTGCGATACCTTATCGAAAGCCTTTTGGAAATCCAAATATATTATATCTACTGGCTCCCCTATCCTGCTCGTTACATCCTCAAGGAATTCTAATAAATTTGTCATGCATGATTTCCCCTTCATGAAGCTATGCTGATTATATTATGCATTTGTTAATGCTCCTCTATTACATCCTTTATAATAAGCTTTTAACATTTTCCCAATGATGGGTGTTAAGCTAACTGGCCTATAGTTACCTGCTTTTTTGTCTCCCTCCCATTTTGAATAAGGGCATTACATTGGCAGTTTTCCAATCTTCTGGGCCAGGATTTTTCAGTCGACATGCAGGAGCGGGCCTGACACACTGGCAAGTAAAATGACACATGATGACGTCGGGCATGCGTCCTGATGTCATGGCGCTGTCTCGCGATGTTTCATTCAGCGGGCATGCGCAGCAGTCGGCTGATGATTAAAAGATCTATTAAGGCCATTTATGAAGTAATTAAGCTCAACTTTATGCCAAGTGGCCTTTACGTTTTTTTAGGAAACTTCATCCATGAGCGGGATGAGGTTTCCTAAAGCGTTTACGAATTAAATTTTTAAAAATTCTGAAAAATGAAAACATGTCCCATCTCATGAGACACAGTCACTTGTGGGAACATGTTTCATTAAATTTTTATTCAATTTATTTATTTTTTTTAAAAAAGCGCTTCAATCTCCCTGAGGCAGCTCTGTGCATGCATGAAAGAGCGCTGGACCCGATTCTCCCTCCTCCGCCACCCCCGCCCGCACAGGTAGCGCTCAGGCTATTGCTAGCGTATTATGCTGGGCGGGTCTTAATTGGCACACCCATGTAGAATGGCGTTGTGGAGCCGATCGTAGGTAGCGGTCGGCTTTGCGAACGCCCCCACCCGCTCCTGCCAAGCCCGCCTGATGCAGGTAAAATTCAGGCCCTGGGACTTTTCCAGAATCTAAAGATTCTTGGTAGATTACTACCAGTGCATCCACTCACGTTGAGAGTTAACTGTGGGAGAGACAGTTCTTGTATGAAATTTTGCAACTAGACAAAGATAGGTGCCTGGTACAATCATCTCTGAAACAGGACCTTTATCTTATCAGGTAGAAGTGGAAAACAGGATTGTTAGGAAACACGAGGATCATCTCAGAAGTAGAGAAACCCTCCAACAACCAGTTTATCCCCCTGAAATCGAAGCTGAAACCTTGACACATGAGGTGCCAGATCGACAAAGAATAGACATGCCTGATGTTTCTGTTGAAGTAAATAATTCTGAACTGCCTTTGTCTAGGGATGTCCCTGAAGCTGCAGTTCCTTTTCAAGTTGCTCCAGTGGAAGAATCTCCAGTTACAGAGTTCATCGCTCAACCCAAATCCCGAAAGTACCCTCAAAGACTAAATTTATAAGGGCATGAACTGTATATCATTGTACATAACATGGGTTAAGATATTTTTGTAAGTAAGAGGGTAAAACAAAATTAAAGGGGGAGGAATGTAGTAATTGTAAGTTAAACCATTTCTTAATGTTATGGGGATCATGTGACTGTGCAAACGAATCAGCCCTCAGCACAGGGAATCTTAGGGGTGGAGTTTTCTAGTCTTGAGGCAGTATTTTCAGGTCGGCGTGCGGGAGCGAGCCTGACCCACTCGAGAGTAAAATAGCGCGTGATGACATTGGGCAATCATCCCAATTTAATTTCATATTGAAATTCACAACAAAAAGGCTCTTTGATATCTGCACATAGTGTATGAATATTCTGTCTATGCTTTGAAAATCAAAATCTGACAGAGCAGCTGATGTGATCTTTAAGTCATTCTGAGTATTCAGCAGCAGCACCATCATTCTTTCTAGCATCATAACATTTCTCTTGAGGGATTCTTCTTTCTTAATGGGCCAAATGGTCTCCTGTTCTCTAACTGGGATACTCATTTACTACTCTTCCTACTTTCTTGTTTGAGTTATGGCTTTTTTGTCATTTTTGGCTTGGAGCCATTTTACAAGATTTACTGTGGCCAGAAACTAGACTTGTTAAACAAATATTTCACTTTCAGTTCACAAGGTGGTGAATTTAGATAATTTAATCAATCTTGACAACGAATGTTTAAGTTATCACCAGCATCAAGTAACTGTACTAGAGTGCCAAAAGTATGGTTCATCTGCTCAGTGTACACACTGTTCACACACATCAAACACTAAGTGCATTTTAGTGCCCTCAATAGACCACAACATATGTATTTGTAGTTTTATTAGTATAACAATGCAATAGTGTGTTAAGGATGGAAAAACTTGTTATGAATTTTTCGATAATAATGCTATTAATATTTAATGCAAGGGTTCCCAAATTGTGGATTGTGAACCCTATTGATGTTGTGACATGATCGTGTGGGGTTGTGTGCTCCAAGGTAGCAATGACCATTGCTGAATGGAGACTCTGGTTGAACCTTGAATTCTTTTTCCCCAAATAGTTCATCAATGGGACAGTTTTTTGCTGCCCTGATTGTTTGTTCTTTCAGTGCCCTGATTGGCCATTTAGTTGAGAGCTCCAATTGGCTAATTGGGACTTCCATGGATGCATTCGTAATGGCAGAAGTACTTTGAATTCGTGCTCAGAGGTACCTTGAATGTGGGCTGTGGGGATTGGCAGGACAGTCCTGGAATCAGGGCCAAGGTTTCATTGCAGGCACACAGGTGATTCTTAGATCTGTGGGCCAATTTGAGTCTTGAAAACATTGTGACCATTGGACCCCACTCAACAACTCCCCCTAGTTCAACAAATTTCCCCATTACTCCCACTCAGTACCTCCTTCCCCACCCACACCCTCCAATCTGGGGTAGCACCAGTTTACAAGTATTAAAGTGGGGTCACAGCAGGAAAAAGTTTGGATGTGTAGATGTAACATAAAGTTAAATGACATAATGAATTATTAAAATGGAATTAGAGTAATTCTACAATATGGCTAACCTTATTACTATTGTAACCCCAAAAGCTGAATTTTACAGTGGAGTGAGGGTGCCTATTGTTCACCTCACCCACCCCCAATAGAAAAAGTTGGTCACAAACCAACAAACTCTAAAAAAGCAAAAATAGCTGGAAAAACTCAGCAGGTCTGGCAGCATCTGCGGAGAGGAATACAGTTAACATTTTGAGTCTGTATGACTCTTCATCAGAACGATAGAAAAATAGAAATGAGGTGAAATAAAAGCTGTTTGAGGGGGATGGGACAGGTAGAGCTGGATAGAGGGCCAGTGATAGGTGGAGGCAAAGAAGAGATTGCCAAAGATGTCATAGACCAAAGGACAAAGGGGTGTTGATATGAACTAAAGGATGTCATATGGACTCAAAACGTTAACTGTGTTCCTCTCCGCAGATGCTGTCAGACCTGCTGAGTTTTTCCAGCTATTTTTGTTTATGTTTCAAATTTCCAGCATCCGCAGTATTTTGCCAAACTCTAAAAAAGCATGCTCCACAGTGATGTTAGGATGTAGGTGATTTTAAAAAGCAGAGAGTAGGTCTTCTGTCCCTCAGTGGAAGGACATCCCTATTGAGGCTGTGACATGATCAAGAGCTGCCGGCTTATCCTAGGGTCTTAAAAGAGGTGGCTAATGAGGTAGTTGATGTGCTGATGTTAATTTTCCAATATTCGCTAGTTTCTGGAAAGGTTCCATCATATTGGAAAGTAGCAAATATAACCCCTCTATTCAAGAAGGGAGGGAGGCAGAAAACAGGAAACTATAGGGAAGTTAGTTTGACGTTTGTTGTGAGGAAGTTATTAGAATCGATCATTAAGGAGGTTATTGCTGGCTCTTAGAAGAGCTCAAGGCAACTGGGAAGAGTCAGCATGGTTTTGTGAAAGGAAAATCATGGTTAAGCAATTTATTGGAATTTTTTTTAAAAGAGTAACATGCACAGTGGATACAGGGGAGCCTGTAGATGTACTGCACTTGGATTTCCAGAAGGCATTTAATAAGGTGCCATATCAAAGATTATTACAGAAAATAAAAGTGCATGGTTAGTGAGTAACATATTAGCCTGGATAGAAGAAACTTCATCCCGCTCGTGGATGAAGTTTCCTAAAACATGTAAAGGCCGCTTGGTCTTTTTGCCTGCCCGCCAACTGTTAGGTTGGACGGGCAGCGTAAATTTCAAGTTAATTAGGTCCTTACTGGCCTTAATAGGCCTTTCAATTATCGGCGGACGTGCAGCCAACTCTGGTGCACGCCCGCCAAACAAAATATCGCGCGAGCGCGCAATGACGTCAGGGGGCGTGCCTAAAGTCATCGCGCGTCATTGGCCAGGCAGGGAGGCACAAAGTGGGGGCATGGGGGAGCAGGGGAAATGATCTCAGGGCGATGCCCCCGATGTACACAGGGCATCCTGTATACCAATTTGGTGAGTGGCACACTTCATGCCTGCCATACTGGAGGATTAGTAGGCCAGTTAGCACTTTAAAATGGATCAAATTCATAGGCCAATATCTTTTATAAATGTGCCTGAGATAACTGTTGCATGCTTTATGCATTCCACAGCTGGTCTTCCAACCTGCTGTAAAGTACATTTGCCAAAATCAATCAGATATTTGGGGATTTTCAAATGTTGTTCCTTATTATAATTTCAGCTTTGAGCCTCTGAAGCTGCTGTCTTTGAAGCTAGTATAATGATTGGTTTAACTCGCACTTCAATGATTTACAGACAAAATTAATTCAATGTCGAATGTTTAATGCTGATATGTTTAAAAGGTCAAGTCATTGTTCAATGTAATATATGAAGTCTGTTATTCCTTTAGGGATTATTTTTCTTTCCATGTTTCTTTTGTCTGACATTTCCTTTACAATATTAAGGGATTTTTCTTTAGCTATGATCTGTAACATAATTTTCTTTAGAACAAGTGCCTTTGGATCTCGAATAAAAGGGAAAAGTGTTGGAAGTACTCACAAGGACAGGTAGCGCCTGTAAAGGGAGAAACAGGCCCACATTTTTGCCATGACAGAAAGCCCAAGTCACAGTGCAGTGCTGATATTTCACAGTTTTATTGACAGCTATGAACAATTATAGACCCTTTGATGTGGAACCTTGAATTCCAATGTTTGTTGTCATATGTATTTGTGCACTTGCATGAAATGTTTGTTGTCATAAGTCTTTATTTATTTGAAGGAGTGTAAATGTAGTAAATGGGTTTTTATGAATGAGAGTGCTTTTTTTCACCATAGTGAAGTCTGCCATAGACACTTAGAGCTTTAGTTTATAGAACTTCAATTTATCTCATCTCTGCATGGATCTTGAGGTCTGTCCATGGTAGAGACTAGATGAGTTGTCATGGTAGATGTAAGGGCAAAGGGTAGTGGGGCATGGATTGGCAGGAGTTGGCATTAAGTTGGCTATAAAGAGACTTGGGGGTGGGTGGAGGGGAATAGGTTGGCGTGGAAGGTAAGAATGGCCATGGTCAGGTGGATGGAAAGGCATAGGTTGGCTTGGAGGATCTGAGGGGCCATAGGGAGTGGTGGGGGGGCATGAGGTGGAATGGATGGAGCATGGGAAGTGTGTAAGGGGGTTGGTGGGTGGTGAGAGCTGGAGGGATGTTTCATATTTTATTCTTTATTTTTAAATTTTCGACACAATGCCGGAGCATCGAGAAAGGCCTTCAGCCCAGCCTGCCTCCACACCTGGCAACCTCATCAGTTCTTCCCAGGTCACCTGCCCGGAATTCTGATCCAGCCCATGCACACGCCACACCCCCACCCAACATCGCACCCCCAAGACCAAAAGTCCTATGTCCGGGCAGCCTTTTTAAAGGTTGGGTTTGCAGAGCCGGGAGTTCCCCTGTCCTGTGTACCTGACGCTGGAGTGAAAATCTGAGTTAATGTTTCAGGCTGATGGCTTTTCATCAGAAACTGTTCCACCATTCAATTATATCATTGCTGATCTGCACCTCTGAGGAAAGCCCTTGATCTGAAACGTTGGCTCTGTTTTTCTCTCCACAGATTCCAGCAGATCTGCTGGGTATTTCCAGCATTTTGAGTTTTTATTTCAGATTTCCAGTACCCACAGTATTTTGTTTTTGTTTTAGTTTATCATACCTGTGATTTGGCACCCAAAACTGAATGAAGTACTCCAAACGGAGAGGGGGTCAGTAAGGGGAGAAACTTAGGCCACAAAATAAATGGCCATTGTTTAAAAGTTATTATTGGATGGGTTCTCATGCACAGATGGCAGATTGGTAGATGGCTAGAGTCTTGGGGAATAGTCTTCTATTGGTGGTTTTTGGAGCTGGAAGGCATCAGAAATGCAATCATAATTGGTACATGTGTCAGCTAGCTCCATCTAAAAGAGGTGCTGCCCTGTTGGACAACAAACTCCCATGAGCTAATTGCATGAGGGCAGAAATGGGCATAATCCATGCTTAGATGTCAGTTTGGGCTCAGTTGTTACACACTTGTCTCTGTGTTAGAAGGTCATGTTTGAATTCCACTTCAGAACCATGAACACATGACACTTTAGTGCAATACTGCGGGGTGGTGTGGTGCTCTCTTCGAGATGAGATGCTTAACTGAAGCCCAATTTCTCTTTCAGTTGGACATAAGCAATCCTGTGGCACTATTTAGAGAACAGCAGGGGAGTTTTCCTGATGTCCTAGCCATTTTTATATCTCTCAAATAACATCAACAAAACAGATTTTCTGGTCATTTTTCATCATTGTTAGAGGGAGGGCATTGTGTGCAAATTGGCTACCACATTTTCCCTACATTATAACAGCAGCTATTTTTTCAACAGCTATTGAGTTTTCATAGCCATCCAGAGGCTTGCACAGTGGAAGGTTGGAGCTGTGTGAGATTTCAAGAAATTTTTCTGTTTACTGGCAGAAAATGGCAAGGGTGATGTATCCCATTTCAAAAACTTGTCATTGTGTGGAATCTCCTGACGACTGACATCTCCGATACTGCTAGGACTGTTACAGTGGCAGCTAATCCCCTGAAAATGATAGCGCCTCCATTGTGTAGTGGTTAAATGTTTGATGTTTGATTATGTGTGCCTGGTATCTGCTTTCTGTATGTGATTAGTTAAGGTTGGGTGTGGTGGTTGACTGAAAAAGAGAAACTAAGCTGAAGCAAGCATGAAAGCAGACATTTTAAATCACTGTGTAAAACTTATGTTCAGACATGGAGTGTATCATCTCTGAATATCTCTGAGGCATAAAAATACAACACATTGCATCCTAGCCATTCCCGCAGCTTGGCCTCAGCAGCGCTCTCAATAATTGTACATTGAGGGCTATAGGACGCCTTTGCGGTGGGTCATGCTTCAACCCTTCCCACTGTCCCTAATTGGATGGTGAACACAGAGGCAGCCAGCTTATTGGCTGCTCCCTACAAAATTTCACCATAAGTTGCAAAATCCAGCACAGTATTTCAAAGTAACGGGGCAGAAATTTTCGTCCCACAGGGACTGCGCACACCCGACCCACTGGGGAATAAAATAGTGTGCAATAACGTCGGGTGAGCATCGCGCACTCGAGTGATATTTCGCTCGGCGAGCAGGCGTGGGTGCCGGAGCGGCACCCGCCATTAATTAAACGACCATTTAAGGCCCTTACCAGTCCAGTTGACTGTGAATTTTCTTTGCCCATGTGATTTTCTGCTCTTTGCACCGGCAAAAGGGGCAGGCTGCCAGTTGGCATTCTCACAAACCTCATCCAAGAGCGGGATAAAAAGGGTCAGTAGCATTGCCAGTGTGAGTAGTGAGGAGTTTTGGAGATAGTTTACAGCTGGTTGCTTATTAGAAGCTTCATCTCTGTTTGGGGCTTCATTTTTAGCATTTCCTGGCTTCATTTCAGGACTCCTTGGTATCTGCAAGGCCCCCGGAGGAGTTAGACTGTGTGGACCCTTCAGCCTTCCCCGACCCTGGTAATGGGGATTGTGGTCTCTGCTGGAGGCACCTCCTCTGAGGAGGAACAGAGGGGCAGAAAGAAGAGGAGGCCACATGTCACTATGCAGCATCCAGGGGAGGCACCTGTGGGAGGGGAGGTGCAGGCACAAGGGACGCAGGGCGTGCAGGCACAAGGGATGCAGGGCCAGCAGGCAGTCCAAGGCGAAAGGGACTACAGAAGACACCACTATCCTGCTGCCAGGGGTTACATTTGGCGATGCAGCCACCTCAACATTTCCAAGGTGCAATAGCGATGCTCCAAGGCAGAGTGTGACCTCCATTTGCCAGATGATTGGGCCTGAGAACAGCTCCCTCTGTGTGGGTGGACAGCCCATGCCAGTGTCTCTGAAGGTCACAGTGGTCCTCAACTTCTATGCCTCTGGCTCTTTCCAGGTGTCAGTGAGGGATCTGTGTGGAGTTTCCCAATCAGCTGTCCACAGTTGCGTGAAGCTGGTGACAGAAGCTCTGTTCAGGCGGGTATTGATCTTTATTCTTTACCATACAGACCAGGCCAGACAGGCTGAGCAAGCCAGAGGCTTCGCAGTGATAGCTGGGTTCCCCCGCATCAAGGGTGCCATCAACTGCACACATGTGGCCATCAAGGCGCCAGTAGGTCAGCCAGGTGCCTTCATCAACAGGAAGGACTTCCACTCCATGAACTTGCAAATAGTGTGTGACCACAGGATGCAGATTCTGCAAGTCTGTGCAAGGTACCCTGACTGCTCCCATGATGCCTACAACCTCAGACACTTCCTGGTGCTGAGGCTGTTCAGTGCTCCAGCCCGACTAGATGGATGTCTCCTGGACGACAAGGGCTATAGGTTGAAGAGGTGGCACATGCCGCCTCTCTGCTACCCAAGAACAGAGACAGAGAAGCGCTATAATATGAGTCATGCCTCCACAAGGGCAGTGGTAGAGAGAACCATAGGCCTTATCAAGGTTTACTTCCGGTGCGTGGACTGTTCAGGGGAACCACTCCAATACCCTTCAGAGTGGGTGTCATTGATTGCGCTCACCACAATCTGGCACTGGCAAGGAGGTCCTGTTGGCCCTGATGACCTTGGCGGTCATCCTTTGGCCAGTGGAGCCTGTGCTGGCCCCGCCAGGAAGGGAGCGGCCAGTGCCATAGCTGGCATCATCTCCCCAGTCACAGCTGCCTCATCAGATGCCACAATCACTGGCAGAGGGGCGGAGAGGCTGCCGCCATCAAAGAGCACCCTGAGAGGAGCTGCAGAGACAACAGGCAGCTCATGCGCCAATGTGAGGTCACTCTGGACCTCCCTGCACATCATTGATGGACAGGTGCCTAGCTGGGATACTGGCTGCCTCATCCATCTTCCACACTGACACTGACCACCTGAGGTTAGCGCCTGTGTGAGGACCTGATTCTGTCCCTGGAGTTGCCTCTCCATGAAAGTCACCACTCTCTCAATGGAGGGGGCAGTGCGCTCAACCATGGTGGTCAACGCAGTGCTCACGCTCTGCATGGATCATCATGGAGACCATGACACGCACACCCTCATGAATCTCCACCAGATCTTCCTGCACATCTCACTGGACATCCAGCATCTGCTGCCTAATGGATGACTCCAGAGGCTCAGCATCAGCCTTTGATTGAGCATCATCCTGGTCTCCAGCAATCCTCCGACTGCCATCACCCTGGGCAATCTCTGCATCCGCCTGCTCCTCAAGCAATTGTAAAGTGTTGTCACCTATGTGCACCGAGATAGTTGCCACTGCTCTAATACCCACCGAGGTGCTGGTATCTGCACTGGTGCCTGCTTCAGCAAGCGGGTGTGACGCAGGTGCAAATGGTGCCCGGTGGTCCTGCGGTGTCAGGAGTGGCCCTTTGGGGTCTGGAGAATGAATGCCTGCTGGTGAACCTAAAAGGGAGAAGAAGGACATGTCATTAGGTAAAGTTAACACACTGTCACTGTGCATGCCAGGCACCCTGGTGAGAGAATGGAGATCTGCATCATGGTGCACTCGTCTTCCAATGATCAATGGGGACTCCAGTTGCAAGGCTCACATCAATGAGAAGACTACAGTAGAATGGTTGTACAAGCTGAAATACTCACTTCTGCGCACTGCTCTCTTAGCTTTGTCTGGCACCTCCGTCTCTCCACGCCCAGTTGCACGTGGGCACCTGCTGGCAAGGCACTCAGGCTCTAGGGCTTCTTGCTCATGCCTTGAGAGGATTAGGAGGCGAAAGGGGCTCCCACTGGTCCACAATCTTTCTATATTGCTGTGGGCCGTCTTCCCCTGAAACAACAGAGGAGCATTGATCAGTCCACTCTGTACATGAAGCGCCATTGCAGCCTGGCCAATCCCAGCTGAGGAGTACTTGACAGGGCACATCCAAGTTGTGGCCCTCAAGCTGCTAAGCACCCAGTCCAAGCAGCTAGGGCTCACCCCCTTGGCCAGCTCGAGTTGGCACTCAGACTCCAGCACCCCTGAGGTCCATGGAGCGGGTGGGGTCAGGGTCCGGGGTGGGGGAGGGTGGTGGTGGTGACCAGATCTTAACACATTTGTACACTGACCCATGCCAACACAGTACTCACCCTTTCTGAGTACAGCAGGTCACTGTAGCACTTCCGGCGCTGTACCCAGAAGCACCGCACCATGTCACATCTGCTGACCAGTGCTGCCACCTCCTCCTATGCCCTCTTGGTGAGGTGCGGTGGCCTCCTCCTTCCATCCATGGGGACGAGGGTGTCCCTCCTGGCAGCCAGCTCCTCCAGGAGGACGGCGAGGCATTCACCAGAGGAGCGGGTCGCTGAGAGCCCACCCGACCTGCCCTCCCACCTGCTATGTCCAGCTGCACTTGGGTCCATAGTGCACAGGGGACATCCTTTGTGGCAGCCTTCCAGGGGCTGCCTGGGCCACATTTAAACCAGTCGCTGAGTCACCTTTAGACCCAGCAGCCAGCAGGCCCCCGCTCGGCCCTTCTCCACCTTAATTGGCCCACCAGTGTGAAATCACAGTCGGGACCCAATCGTGGGCGGCACTCCAGTTCGCAGTCGCTCCAGGGCCCGCCCACCACGCCCGCCTGATGAAGGGAAAATCCTGCCCATGGTCTTCATTGGCTGAGAAGCACATTGACACATCTTAAAGTTACGAAGAATGCGATATGAATGCAAGTTTTCTTTCCTCCATCCCTTAAAGATTTTAGGAGGCCTTATGTCCCACTGGAGTGAAAGATTTCTGTCATGCTGCTCTGCACATTGGAAATTGCTTCACTTAAAAATTTATAAGAGATGAGCAGTCATGAGATGAATAAGCTTTTCTCATCCATAGCTTCTTATATTTAAGCATTACATTTAAGCTGTATTTGGCATATTGTAGCCTAAGCTTAAATGAACAACAACTAGTCCTTCCGTTTGTCACATTGCGTTGGACATTAAGTCTACATTTATTCTTTTCTCTTTATTTAACTTCTAGAAGCTAAGGTATTTTTTTTTCTGAAATCATTGCTTACTGTAATTATATATTTTTTACATATTCATGAAATTTGGTGTCGCTGGCTAGGCCAGCATTTATTGCCCGTCTCTTATTGCCCTTGAGAAGGTGGTGGTGAACTACCTTCTTGAACCACTGCAGTCCAGGTGATGTAGCTACACCCACAGTGCTAATAGGGAGAGAGTTGCAGGATTTTGACCCAACGACAGTGAAAGAACGGTGATTGGAACTTCCAGGTGATGGCATTCCCATCTATCTGCTGACCTTGTCCTTCTAGATGGTAGTGGTCATTGGTTTGGAAGATGCTGCCTAAGGAGCCCTGGTGCTTTGCTAAAGTGACGGTTGTAGATGGTACACACTGCTGCCACGGTGCGTCGGTAGTGAAGGGAGTGAATGTTTGTGGATGGGGTGCCAATCAAATGGGCTGCTTTGTCCTAGATGGTGTCAAGCTTCTTGAATAATATGTTGTTAAGTTACATAGTGTTGACTGTTAATTCATAAGAGTACCAAAATAGATTTGTCTTTAAGTTGA
Source organism: Carcharodon carcharias (assembly GCF_017639515.1). Classification (NCBI taxonomy): domain Eukaryota; kingdom Metazoa; phylum Chordata; class Chondrichthyes; order Lamniformes; family Lamnidae; genus Carcharodon; species Carcharodon carcharias. Next base: position 25,676,891 of record NC_054475.1, read on the forward strand.
AAGTTCTAACATCAGTAATCAAAGTTCTCAGCCTTGACTCAGTGGTAGCACATACTCCTGCCTCTGAGTCAGGAAGTTGTGTATTTGTGTGTTACTCCTGACACTTAAGCATCAAATCTAGGCTGACTTTTCAGTGCAATACCAAGGGAATGCTGCTCCTTCAGAGCTGCCATCTTTCAAATGAGATGCTAAACCAAGGTACTGTCTGCCTTCTCGTGGCACCATTCAAAGAACAGCATGAGAGTTCTCCTGGCTTCAACGTTTATTCCTCAACCAACATCACTAAAAAAAATTATCTGGTGATTAAGTCATTTTCTCACTGTTATTATAGGACCCTTCTGTGCGCAACAGGTTGCTCCCTTGTTACAACAGTGGCTACTCTTCAAAAGTACTTAGTTGGTGGTAAAGTGATTTGAGACATCCTGAGATCATGAATGACACTGTATCAATACAAGTCCTTTTCTTCCTCGTGCGTCAAGCATAGCTGGGATTGGAACACTTTCCACCTATTAATCAAGAGGCTGTATGGAATATTGCATTATGAGCATATACTATACGATGAGCAGCATAGCTTTGATATAGATTAGGACCAAAGCTGAATGTCTTTAACAGTGCTATTGTACAACAGCAGCAATTTATCTATTCAAAGATGTATACTGCTCATCAGCATGAGCTGCTCCGTTCCAAACAATTTATGTTCTTAGAATAGGATTGTGTAGATAAATGCAGTGGATTCTGTCCAGTGCAAAATAGATTCGAAGAACCCCATGAATTCAGAATTAATTTCACTTAGAATCCCTAATAGCATCAAGGATAAGATAGTGATCTCGTTCATCTCGTTTAATTCCAGATCAATGTTCAGAGATGATATGGCATCACTTCAACATGCTACATCAGTCTCCTATCCCAAGAGGTTTAATGAGAAGAGAGATCTTGGATATTACTGTATGCTGCATGATCATAGCATCAAACAAAGGCAGGCAATTTTGATCACATTCATATTATTAAGAAACTAACTATCACAAAATATATTTCGGAGAAATCAGTGCACTAAGAAACATTTTAAATGGAAGTTACTCGCCTTGCATGTGACCACAGTGTCGGATTTAAAATGGTGGTCATCAGCTGAAGGACTCCAGTGTAAACGTTAAAACATAGCCAAGCGAATGAAATATATTTTAAGTCTTAAAAGTTCGGTCACACCAATTAAGAGCCCACACTAAATATTTGCTGGGATCCTATTAAAATGATACCTTGTTCTGCAAAGAGGCGATGGCGTAGTGGTACTGTCGCTGGACTAGTAATCCAGGGACCCAGGGTAATGCTCTGTGGACCCGGGTTCAATTTGATGGGATTTGAATTCAGTAAAAATCTGGAATTAAAAGTCTAATGATGACCATAAGACATAGGAGCAGAAATTAGGCCATTCAGCCCACCAAGTCTATTCCGCCATTCAATCATGGATGATAAGTTTCTCAACACCATTCTCCTGCCTCCTCCCTGTAACCTTTGATCGCCTTATCAATCAATAACCTATCTATCTCCGTCTTAAATAGATTCAATGACCTGGCCTCCACAGCCTGCTGTGGCAATGGATTCCATAGATTCACCACTCTCTGGCTAAAGAAGTTTCTCCTCATCTCTGTTCTAAAAAGTCTTCACTTTACTCTGAGGCTGTGCTCTCGGGTCCTAGTCTCTCCTACTAATGGAAACATCTACCCCATGTCCACTCTATCCAGGCCTTTCAGTATTCTGTAAGTTTCAATCAGATGCCCGCTCATCCTTCTAAACTCCATCGATTATAGATCCAGATTCCTCAAACGTTCCTCATATCTTAAGCCTTTCATTCCTAGGATCTGTCCTTGTGAACCTCCTCTGGACCCTCTCCAGAGCCAGCATGTCCTTCCTGAGATACGGGGACCAAAATTGCTCACAATAATCTAAATGTGGTCTGACAAGAGCTTTATAAAGCCTCAGCAGCACATCCCTGCTTTTATATTCAAGTCCTCTCGAAATAAATGCCAACATTGCATTTGCCTTCCTAACTAGAAACTCAATCTGCAAGTTAACCATAAGAGAAACCTGGAGTAGGACTCCCAAGACACTATGCACTCCAGATTTCTGAATTCTTTCCTCATTTAGAAAATAGTCCATGCCTCTATTCTTCCCACCAAAGAGCATGACCTCACACCTCCACAGCTTGTATTCCATCTGCCACATCTTTGCCCATTCTCCTAAACTGTCCAAATCCTTCTGCAGCATCCCCACCTCCTTAAAACTACCTGTCCCTCCACCTATCTTTGTATCATCTGCAAACTTAGCCAGAATGCCCACAGTTCCTTCATCTAGATCATTAATATATTAAGTGAAAAGTTGTGGTCCCAGCACTGACCCCTGCGGAACTCCACTAGTCACCGGCTGCCATCCTGAGAAGGACCCTCTTATCCCCACTCTCTGCCTCCTGCCAGACAGCCAATCTTCTATCCATGCTAGTACCTTGCCTCTAACACCATGGGGTCTTATCTTACTGAGCAGCCTCCTGTGCAGCGCCTTGTCAAAGGCTTCTGGAAGTCCAAGTAGATAACATCCATTGGCTCTCCTTTGTCTAACCTACTCATTACCTCCTCAAAGAATTCTAACAGATTTGTAAGGTATGACCTCCCCTTGATGAAACCATGCTGACTTTGCCCTATTTTACCATGCACTTCCAAATATTCTGAAAACCCATCTTTAATAATGGACTCTAAAATCTTACCAACGACCGAAGTCAGGCTAATCAGCCTGTAATGTCCCGTCTTTTGCCTCACTCTCTTCTTAAACAGGGGGGTTACATTAGCGATTTTCCAGTCCTCTGGGACCCTCCCTGATTCCAGTGATTCCTGAAAGACCACCGCTAGTGCCTCCACTATCTCTTCAGCCATCTCCTTCAGAACTCTGGGGTGTAAACCATCTGGTCCAGGTGATTTATCCACCTTCAGACTTTTCAGTTTTCCTAGCACCTTTTCCTTGGAAATGGCCACCATACTCACCTCTGCCCCCCGACTCTCTTGAACTTTGGGGATGTTACGCATATCTTCCACCATGAAGACTGACGCAAAGTATCTATTCAGTTCCTCCGCCATTTCTTTGTTCCCCACTAGTACTTCTCCAGCGTCATTTTCCAGTGGCCCAATGTCCACTTTTGCCTCTCTCTTACCCTTAATATATCTAAAAAAAACTCTTGCAATCTTCTTTTATATTACTGGCTAGTTTACCCTCATACTTAATCTTCTCCCTTCTTATTTCATTTTTAGTTGTCCTCTGTTGGTCTTTGTAGGCTTCCCAATCCCCTGGCTTCCTACTGCTCTTTGCCAAATTATATGTTTTCTCTTTAGCTATTATGCTGTCCCTGACTTCCCTTGTCAGCCATGGTTGCCTCGTCCTCCCTTTAGTATGCTCCTTCCTAGGGTTGAATTTTTGCTATGTCCCCCAAATTAGTCCCAGAAATTCCTGCCATTGCTGTTCCACTGTCTTTACTGCTAGGCTCATCTCCCAGTCAGTTCTGGCCAGCTCCTCTCTCATGCCTCTGTAGTTGCCTTTATTCAACTGCAATACCATTACATCTGATTCCAGCTTTTTCCTCTCAAATTGTAAGGTAGATTCTATCATATTATGGTCACTTCCTCCTAATGGTTCCTTCACCTTAAGATCCCTTATCAAATCTGCCTCATTACACATCACTAAATCTAGAATTGCCTGTTCCCTAGTGGGCTCCACCACAAGCTGCTCCAAAAAGCCATCTCGTAGACATTCCACAAATTCCTTTTCGTGGGATCCACTACCAACCTGATTTTCCCAGTCTAACAGCATATTGAAATCCCCCATGATCACTGTAACCTTGCCTTTCTTACACGCCTTTTCTATCTCCTGGTGTATCTTGTGCCCCACATCCTGACTACTGTTCAGAGGCCTGTACATAACACCCATTATAGTTTTTTATCCTTTGCGGTTCATCAATTCTACCCACACAGATTCCACATCACCTGACCCTACATCATTTCTTGCTATCGATTTAGTTTCATTTCCTATTAACAAAGCGACCCCACCTCCTCTGCCAACCTGCCTATCTTTTCGATAGGATGTATATCGTTGGATATTTAGCTCCCAGTCCTAACCCGCTTGCAGCCATGTCTCCATGATGCCCACCACATCATACCTGCCAATTTCAATATGCGCCACAAGCTCATTTACCTTATTTTATATACTGCGTGCATTCAGATACAACACCTTCAGTCCTGTATTTCCCAGCCCCCTTCTCTTGTCATCCCTTTAACTGATGTGCTTGAAGTTAGATTCCTAGCCCTTTCCAAACACTCTCTCCAACTTTGTGTTCTGCAGACTTTAATATCCTCTCCTGGGCTCTCCTTTCTTTTCAGTTTTTTCATAATTTTCCATAAAGTTGAATCCATCCCCCCACATGCTAACCTGCTGCTTTGTTTCCCATTAGTCATACTTCTTGGAGTTTTACCCTTCCCTTCCCCCCCACTTTCAAGTTTAAAGTCCTGTTAACCATCCTATTTACCCTTTTCGCTAGAACATTGGTCCCAGATCGGTTCAGATGGAGACCGTCTGAACGGTACAGATCCCTCCTGTTCCAATACTGACGCCAGTGCCCCATGAAATGGAACCCCTCTTTCCCGCACCACTCCTTTAGCCACGTGCTTACTTCCCTTATTCTCGCATCCATATGCCAATTTGCAAGTGGCTCAGGTAGTAATCCGGAGCTTATAACGCTTGAGGACCTGTTCTTTAATTTAGTTCCTAGTCCCTGATAATCCCCAAACAGGTCCTCTTTCCAAGTCTTACCTATATTACTCGTCCCGTCGTGGACCATAACAACTGGATCCTCCCCCTCCATCTCCAATATCCTTTCAAGCAGGTCAGAGATGTCCCTCACCCTGGCACCGGGCAGGCAACATACCATGCAGGACTCTCGATCCTGCTTACAAAGGATGCTATCAATTCCCATAATTATAGAATCCCCTACAACTACCACTTGTCTTTTTGCTCCCCACTCTTGAATGGCCTCCTGTGCCTCGGTGCTGTGGTCAGCTGGCTCATCCTCCTTACAGCCCTGTTCCTCATCCACACAGGGACCAAGTACCTCGTACCTGTTGGACAAGGTCAAGAGCTGAGACTCCTCTGTTCCTAAACATAGGATCCCTCTACCTGCCTCACTTGCAGTCACACCCTGCTGACCCTGACCACTGACCGAACTAGAGGTACTTAATCTACCGGGAGTGACCACCTCCTGAAACAAAGCGCCCAGGTAAATCTCCCCCTCCCGGATGAGCTGCAGCATCCGGAGCTCAGACTCCAGCTCATCAATTCTGAGCCAGAGTTCCTCCAGCAACCAACACTTGCTTCAAATGTGGTCAGTGTGGCTCACAATGGGATCTGCCAGCTCCCACATCATACAGCTGCAGCACATGACCTGCCCAGCCATCTCGACTTAGATAATTAATTTATTAATTAGCTTTGCAGAGTTTTTTTTTCAAATTCGGTGCAGATTTCCTACCAACCAATCAGGTCAAAAATTTCCTGTGACATCACTTTTTCAGTTTTGGCTTCAGTTACTCTGTGCCCTGACCTCACGGCTCCAGTGCTCCTCCATTCGAGTCTGCTCCCTGGAGACAAGGCCATGAGTTCCTGAGGTAGGCTAGATTTATACTCGCCTCTCCAATGCTTCTCCCTCCGAGTCTCCCTGGAGACAAGGCCGCGAATCCCCAAGGTACACTAGATTTATATTCACTGCTCGGTGCTCCTCCCGCCATCACCATGGAACCATTGTCGATTGTTGTAAAAACCCATCTGGTTCACTGATGTGCTTTAGGGAAGGAAATCTGCTGTCCTTACCTGGTCTGGCCTATACGTGACTCCTGTGTGGTTGACTCTTAAATGCCCTCGGAAATGGCTAGCAAGACCTCAGTGTAACAAAGTCACAGTGATGAATCAGTGTTACTCCATGTTAAACACCACTTGGAGGAACCCTGAGGGTGGCAAGGGCGCAGAATGTACTCTGGGTGGGGGACTTTAATGTCCATCACCAAGAGTGGCTCAGTAGCACCACTACCTACCAAGTTGGCCATGTCTTAAAGGACATAGCTCCTAAACTGGGTCTGTGGAAAGTGGTGAGGGAACCAACAAGAGGGAAAAACATATTTGACCTCATCCTCGCCAACCTGCCTGCCTCAGATGCATCTCTCCTTGACAGTATCAGTAGAAGTGACCACTACACAGTCGTTGTGGAGACGGAGTCCCGCCTTCACATTGAGGATACCCTCCATCGTGTTGTGTGGCACTACCACTGTGCTAAATAGAATAGATTTTGAACAGATCTAGCAGCTCAAGACTGGGCATCCATGAGGTGCTGTGGGCCACCAGCAGCAGCAGAATTGTGCTCATACACAATCTGTAACCTCATGGCCCGGCATATCTTTCACTCCACCATTATCATCAAGCCAGGTAATTAACCCTTATTCAATGAAGAGTGCAGGAAGACATGCCAGGACCAGCACCAGGCATACGTAAAAATGAGGTGTCATCCTGGTGAAGCTATAACACAGCACAACCTGCGTGCCAACCAGCATAAGCAGTTAGTGATAAACAGGGGTAAGCGATCCCACAGCCAATGGATCAGATCTAAGCTCTGCAGTCCTGCCATATCCAGTCATAAATGGTGGTGGACAATTAAACAACTCACTGGAGGAGGAGGCTCCACAAATATCCCCATCCTCAATGATGGAGGAGCCCAGCACATCAGTGCAAAACATAAGGCTAAATCATTCGCAACAACCTTCAGCCAGAAATGCTGAGTGGATGATCCATCTTGGCTTCCTCCTGCGGTCCCCAGCATCACAGATGCCAGTCTTCAGCCAATTTGATTCACTCTATGTGATATCAAGAAACGGCTGACGGCACTGGATATTGCAAAGGCTATGGGCCCTGACAATATTCCAGCAATAGTACTGAATACTTGTGCTGCAGACCTTGCCGCACCCCAAGCCAAGCTGTTCCACTACAGCTACAACACTGGCATCTACCCGGCTATGTGGAAAATTGCCCAGGTATGTCATTTACACAAAAAGGACAAGTCCACCTGGCCAGTTACCACCCCATAAATCATCACTAAAGTAATTGAAGGGGTCATCAACAGTGCTATCAGGCGACACTTGCTTAGCAATAACCTGCCCACTAACACCAAGGCCTTTCAGATCCATTCCTCATTACAGCCTTGGTTCAAACCTGGACAAAAGAGCTGAACTCCCGACGTGTGGTTAGAGTGTCTGCCCTTGACATCAAAGCAGCATTTGACAGAGTGTGACATCAAGGAGCCCTAGCAAAACTGGAGTCAATTCAAATCAGGAGAAAACTCTCTGTTGGTTGGAGTCATAACCAGCACAAAGGAAGATGGTTGTGGTTGTTGGAGGTCAGTCATCTCAGCTCCAGGACCTCACTGCAGGAGTTCCTCAGAGTAGGGTCCTCAGCCCAATCATCTTCAGCTGTTTCATCATTGGCCTTCTTTCCATCATAAGGTCAGAAGTGGGGATGTTCGCTGATGGTTGCACAATGTCCAGCACCATTCACGACTCCCCAGTTACTGAAGCAGTCCATGTCCAAATGCAGCAAGATCTGAATAACACCCAGGCTTGGGCTGACAAGTGGCAAGTAACATTCGCACCACACAAGTGTCAGGCAATGACCATCTCCAACAAGGGAGAATCCAACCATCGCCCCTAAATGTTCGATGGCATTACCATTACTGAATCCCTCACATACTGGGGGCTACTATTGACCAGAAACTGAACTGGACTAGCCATATAAACTCTGTGGCTACAAGGGCAGGTCAGAGGCTAGCAATCATGCCATGAGAAACTCATCTCCTGACTCCCCAAAGCCTGTCTACCATCTACAAGGCACAAGTCAGGAGTGTGATGGAATACTCCCCACTTGCCTGGATTAGTGCAGCTCCCACAACATTCAAAAAGCTTGACCCCAATCAAGGCAAAGCAGCCTGCTTGACTGGCAAACCATCCACAAACATTCAATCCTTCCACCACCGACGCACAGTAGCAGCAGTGTGTACCATCTACAAGATGCACTGCAGGAATTCACAAAGGCTCCTTTGACAGCACCTTCCAAACCCACGACTACTACCACCTAGAAGGACAAGGGCAGCAGATAGATGGCAACATCACCACCTGGAAATTCCCCTCCAAGTCACTCATGATCTTGACTTGGAAATATGTCGCCATTCCTTCACTGTTGCTAGGTCAAAATCCTGGAACTCCCTCCTTAACTGCAATATGGGTGTACCTACACCACATGGACTGCAGTGGTTCAAGAAGGCAGCTCACCACCACCTTCTCAAGGGTAATTAGAGATGGGCAATCAATGCTGGCCCAGCCAGCAAAGCCCACATCCCACGAATGATTTTTTTTAAATATTAATATTGAAAACGTCTTGGACATTTTGAAACAAAAACTTGCAGCAGACCAGGCTTTAGGAAGAAGATACTTGCAGCAGACCAGGCTTTAGGAAGAAGATTAGGGGCAACAAACCTCTTCAAGGAAACCAATCTGTGCTTCAAGTACAGGTGCAGGGCCAGAGTTGGGGTTGTACGTGTTGGTGGTGGTGTGCTGGTTAATCAGTGAGGTCTTCATAACTTCTTAAACACCTCTTAACATTTACCTTAGTGCATAACTCTAAAAGATCTTTTCCTATTGCTTTATGTAATTTAACTTAGGGGTTTTGACAGAGTAGCAATAAATTGTTTCTACTGTAGTTATGCAACCAGAGAACACAAATTTAAGATAATTGGCAAAAGAGCTGGCAGGTGAGGATTGCGGTGGGGTGGTGGGTGTGGTGGAAGAGCGGGAGGCAGGAAGTATTTTATTTATGCAGCAAGTGACATCTGGAATGCGTTGCCTGAAAGGATGATGGAAGCAGGTGCAATTGTAAATTTCAAACAGGAATTGAATATATACTTGAAAAGAAAATCTTCCAGGCCTATGGGCAAAGAGCAGACTAAATGGATAGCTTTTTGAAAGAACTAGCACACGCACAAAGTACCAAAGGGCTTGCTTCTGTGCTATATGGATCTACAAAGACATTATTTTTAATATTAATTTTACATGGAGAAGTACTGACTGCAATCGTTGCAGTGTTAAACATGCACTTTAACTTAAGAGTCCATGTGTGCCTTATGTTCAATGTGATGTGTGTGCTGTGGTGTTTCGCTCTCCTCTGTAAATTGGTGGGCCTTTATCTTTCTTATTCTCAAGTGATGACCAATAAAAGAAGTAGGTAAAGAGGAGAGCTGAGAAGTTTCCTGAAAACTTGTTTGTTATTCTGCTGACAACCTCGCTCAGTGTGTTTCAGACCCAGGGCCTAACTAGGGGCCTGCATGTTTTGATCTGCATCTCCTGTCAAATGCCTGGAGACACGCATTATCAGGAAACTGATGTTAACCTGAGAGAAAATCAGTTGTTTCTATGTCTTCACATATTCCTCTAATGAAGTTCGAGTCCTGGCTGTTGCCACTGATCTCGGCAACTTACATTTATGGGAACTATTCCAAAAGTTTCAATATTAAGTGGCTCACAAAGAGGTCAAATTGAATTTGCAGATATTTCTTGAACATTCTGTAAATCATCATCAAGTATAACACTTCATACGTTTGAACCAATTCTCAGTGAAGCAAACAACAATGAAAAAGTGAATTAAATACGCAATTCATGTTATAGACATTAGGATAGTCTGACAATTTTTTTTATTATAGTTTCCAGAGCAAGACATAAAATTCATCCAAAGATGGAATTAAAATGGAATAATTTGCTTTAACAATATTATAATTTCATTATAGTTGTAAGTTAGATATTAAAGAAGTAAATTTGTAGTTCTAGTATTCTTTACCTTGTGCAATATTGTATCATATTTCATAAACAAAGATTCGATGTGCTTAGATATTAATTGCCATTTTAAGACACACAAGATTTTCTGAGAAAAATAGCATGTCATGATGGAATGAATAATTAAAACAATTAGTATATTTGAACTGAATATTAAAAAGTGTATTTCTTTCGTAAATGGAACATGATAGCATGCAGCAACTCAGCTAGTAGGTCAGAACAGATATCTGCAAACTTACTTGTCTTCACATCAGTGTTTTGATTACAGCTATATGATCAATATTTAGGTATGTCTATTACAAGTTTGTATTCATTGAAGTAAAGTGTATCTGTGAAGAGAGCAGATTGACTTCATTGCACTTCATTTGGCTTGATAACTTAAGGTGTTGTGCTTGGATCCTTGCAGAGACCAAAGTTAGTGTTTGTTATTGAACCAATGATGGATTTATCGCCGTCACACCTCAGACCATGTTGACAGGGACATTTGTAATAAACATTATACAGGAGCTGAAAGGAAAGACACAGTTTCAATATTTCCTCAATTTCATAAATAGGCTGAGTAGATCAGTCTTCCTAGGATTGGAGTATTTTACTTTCTTTTAAAGTGAATTGCTAGATGCCAAGGTTGTGTAGCCATGAATCAAATTGTATTCATCATTACAGTCAGTGTAACATTAACAATAGTTAGATTTATTTAAATGAGTCCAAGATTGACAGTAAACTTACTTATATCCTTCGTCCCCTCCTCCCCCAATTGCCAAGTCACAGAGTAGTATTAATGACAACTGTATGAAAGTCTTTGGAATAGGCGATCAAACCCAACTGCAGAATGAGGATGTATAGTAAATGGTTCACTACTGGCAAAATATTAGGCTCATATACCATAGACATTGGCATTTAAATCAACCCTTGAATCCTCAAAAATCCCTCCAAGATGGGGTCAGCGTATACGCTAAGCTTAAGAGTGAACCATCGATGTGAGTGTGGGCGGTTGTCATCTTTGTAGTTCACCATGCAGGGTCTGCTTTGTGTCGGCATGTCTTAAACTCCCGTGCATCTTTTCAACACTGCCCCTATTACCTGAGTGATCCTTTGCACCCAGTTATAAGATACCAGTAAAACATCTATTTATGGAGTGAAAAATTGAGGCTGACTATTAATGTAAGTAAAGCATGTTGTGGCTGAAAAGGGGAGTCATTTATAAGCTGAGTATATGCAAAACATGGTTTGCACAGCTGAAGATATGGGGTCATCGTATACACCAGATCAACTTATACGCTGCAAACTATGCCTCTTTTAAAAAAATAATCTCCATGTGCTTTAAAAAGATGCTTTAAAATAATTTTCAGCTATATATGTGGTGCAGTGGGTAGCATCCCGGCCTCTGAGCTTGAAGCTCTGGGTTCACGTCCCCCTCCAGGACTTGAGGACCACAGAAGGTATATTCATAACGTGGCCAAACAGGTTGATTAACAACCTGCCAATCCTTCCAATGTGCCTATGGCATTTGGCAAGAGTAGGAGAGTCTCCTGGTCAGTCAGGCTTGATGTGGAGTGGCATCCTCAAGCTAAAGCCTCTGGCAACAGACTGGCTACCTGCTCCAGGAAAAAATAGCTGTGGAAACAGATGTATGCGCATACTTTGCCTGCCTCGTGTGCCACTATGTGTGGGAAGGGGAAGGAAGAAGCTACACAACATAGGATATTGCTTTAAAGTGCTCGCCATGACTCCATGGTAACAGTTAAACCTCTGAGTTGGAATGTTGTGGTTCAAGTCCCACTCCAGAGACTTGAGAAGAAAATTGAGGTTGACTTTCTAACAACATGACTAAAGGAGTGCTACACTGTCAGAGTTGCAATCTTTCAGCGAAGATGTTAAAATGAGGCCCTGTCTGCTCTCTTATAAACAATCCTGCGGCACTGTTAAAAGAAAAGCAGGCAAGTTTTTTTTTATTCATTCACGGGATGTGAGCTTCGCTGTCTGGGCCAGCATTTATTGCCCATCCGTATTTGCCTTTGAGAAAGTGGTGGAGAGCTGCCTTCTTGAACTGCTGCAGTCCATGTGGTGTAGGTACACTCACATTGCTGTAAAGGAGGCAGTTCCAGGATTTTGGCCCAGCGACAGTGAAGGAACAGCTGTATATGGGATGGTAAAAACAAAAAAATAAAAACAAAAAAACTGCGGATGCTGGAAATCCAAAACAAAAACAGAATTACCTGGAAAAACTCAGCAGGTCTGGCAGCATCGGCGGAGAAGAAAAGAGTTGACGTTTCGAGTCCTCATGACCCTTCGACAGAACTGTTCTGTCGAAGGGTCATGAGGACTCGAAACGTCAACTCTTTTCTTCTCCGCCGATGCTGCCAGACCTGCTGAGTTTTTCCAGGTAATTCTGTTTTTGTTTTGTATATGGGATGGTGACTGACTTGGAGGGAAACTTCCAGGTGGTGGTGTTCCCATCAGTTCTCCCTGGTGCTGTGGCAATATTTATCCTTCAATCACCAAAATAGATTATCTGGTCTTATCAAGTTGATGTTTCTGAGATTTGCAACGTGCATTGCAAACATTGCATCCCCCAAAAGTACTTAATTGCCTGTAAAGTACTTTGGGACATCCTGAGGTCATGAAAGGTGCTGCATAAATACAAACCTTCGGTTTTTTTAAATTAGGAAGTTGGAAGGAACTGATAGAGTAAGAACAATATAAAACAGTGTGTTTTGCATGTGAACTAACATGCAAATATTTATATTTATATCTGTCTTATGTTCAAACAACTCTTTGCAGAATAAATGACATTTGGAATATAGTGATTGTTGTGATGTAGGTAAATATAGTTCTGCAGGAATAATAAACAGCAAAGAGGTCTCAGTAACAGAATGATGGAAAGGAATGACTTTTCCATTTATGTTTAGATCCCCTTGATACTGGCTGATCAAATAATTAATATTTTTTATTACTGAAGATAACTTTAAAATTGAACACTTACATGATTTGAGCATGCATTTCCTTCAGCACCTTTATCAGCACACCTTGCAAGACTCAGTCCAGTTTCTCGCTGGCAGCATCGACTCTTGCATTGAAAGCTTCCAACGCAGAGCTCTCCATCACTCTTTTTAAAAATAAGACACATATTATACTTGTTAAAATCAAACAGCAAAACTAATTGTGCAATGACGAAATGTAATTTCTAAAAATGTATCCGCCAGATTACTTCAGTCATACACCTCTCATCCTTTGAAACCACAACAAAGAAAATGGAGAGGCATTAGCAACATGGATTATATGGAAAATTTGCAAACGAAGGTGCTTTTAAAACATTTTACAGAGCGCATAAATGTTAATCATTTCTATAGAAGAATCAATCATACAGCTTCCTTTTGAGATATTTTACTAAACAGGTGTGTTATACTTGGGCTTTTCATTAAACATATTTTTGGCCAAACCACAGAATGATTTCATTTCTGTCACGCTGATTTATTTAATAAGGAGAAAACACCATTGTATGACAGTAAATGGTTCCTTAAAATACTTAAGTGAATTTAACTGAGTGTTCACCCACTCATCTTCCGTAACTTGAGTGGAAAAGCCATGGGAACCTCAAGAAAATGACACCACTTTTCTAGGATTTCCACTGAAGTTAAAATGGATAAGTGAAGGAAATTCACCCCCGAAAGCATGGTAATAAGTCAATTAAACTACATGTAACCTCTTTCACAGTAACTTCACCATTGTTCACTGATATTGCATTGCTTTGTATACTTTGTATACAAAGTTGTTTTCCAGATGTTTCCACATGACCTTACCAGGTTCAGGAACAATCCTCTCTCTCGAGCTGCTATTCCAACTGCAATGCAGCATGCTAGGTAGACCAGTATTACGTTCATGTTGCACATGCTGGACAGTAGCTAGAATAATGAGGGAATTCCAATTCTTCCTTTTATAGCCATTCAATAAGTCAAATGTGAAAGTTAATCATTAAAATTGACATTTCTAATCACTGCAATTATTGCAAAATATAATTCATTATGATTACTGGTCTGGGACTTCAACAGATGTACTATGTGCAAGATGTTAATCAGTGATGACTGTTCTCCTTTCCTTTTTTTATACTTTCTCTTATTTCAAACAGATGTTCTGTCAAATTTTGATCACTATGTTTACCTTTCACACTACATTAGTTGGTGTTATCAGCCCTGATCATGTCTTATTTTTATCCCTAACACTTTTAGACAAAGAAAAGCAAACAAATTGACAAACATGTCTGATTAATTACTCCTGGCCATGTATAATGTAGCTGCAGGGTTTTTTTTTAATCAAATCACAATTTTAGGTCACTCAATGGGTTAAACGTTTAAGTGCACTGTGTTGGGTATGTTGAACAGAATGGAGGTATGCCTGATGATGGAAAATGGTCTCTTTCTGTACTTTGCTTTCTATAACCAAGCATAAATGTGGTTACAATTCACCACAGTGTCCTCTGGCCCAGAAACTTAGAAAACTGAAACAAAAACAGAAATACCTGGAAAAACTCAGCAGGTCTGGCAGCATCAGCAGAGAAGAGCACAGTTGACGTTTAGAGTCCTCACATTTTGAGGACTCGAAACATCAACTGTGCTCTTCTCCGCCGATGCTGCCAGACTTGCTGAGTTTTTACAGGTATTTCTTTTTTTGTTTTGGAATTCCAGCATCCGCAGTTTTTTGTTTTTAAGTTAGAAAACTAATCAGCCAGTGATCCCATCAACAATTGCTATCCAATAGTATTTGCTCGAAAGTGCATGCAGGAATATCATGGGAGCACAGGATCAGGTCAATTATGATGGTCTCCATGGACAAACAACCTGCTGATAATCACTGTCCAGGCTCAAGACAATGAAAAACCATCTGTGGCCACGGAGCAATGTCCAACATTATTCAACATCTGCAGATAACCATCAAACTGGCATTGGAATGTGTAGCCTTAAGCCTAACCCATTCAAAGAACCATACAGTTTAACAGAAAAACTTACTTGGGTGAGCAGTCTCGCTCCCTGCCCCACTTCAACACACCCACTCATCAAAACGTTTATCTTCTAATAAATGCCAAAAATCATCCTAAGAAACTTGACTACTTTAAATTTATCATCTTTACAACAAAGCTGAATTACAATTCGTACTTGTACCTTTAACCCCTATTCACAGTTTGAACAGGATTAGTTTCTTTACAAGTGTCGCTGAGATGTTGGTGTTGAATGACTGGTCCTGTTCATACATCAGAAAAAAATGCACTCCAAATTCCAAATTTGGCTAAACTATTTCCCTATTTTTAAAACCGAGTGTTTCAGACTGGCACATTCCAAGCTCAAGGGCTAAGTGCAGAGGGATGCTCTAAAGTTTGGGACAGCCGCCTCAGAGACGCAATGGGGAAAGGTTCTGTCTAAGGCCTTTCAGCCATAGTGCACTGAGGGGCTGGAAATTGTATAGAACTGCTCGGGCTATATGATTCACATTGAATCTTTACAGTAAATATTACATGTATCACATTGTATTGAAGCACCTCAGAGTGCAACATGGCCTATGTAGACAATTTAAATATCATTGCACTTTCGGTAATGACTATTTTGAAATGTTTGTAATGTGCTTTTTATTGTATTGAAGCACTTCAGCGTGCAACATGATCTATGTCGAAAATTTGAATATGATTGCACTTTCTGTGATTGTCATTTTGAAATGTTCGGTAATGCTCTTTTAGATATTTTATGAATAAAGTATATTTTTGCAAATAATAATAAAAAATTGACATAAATAGAAATGGCATGTCGGCTGGGACTCACTTGGTAGCACTCTTGCCTCTGAATCACAGGGTTTTGGGTTTAAATCCGACTCCAGGAATTGAGCACACAAAAAAAAATCGAAGCTGATATCCAGTGCAGTACTGAGGAAGCACAACACTGTCAGAAGTGGTGTCTTTCAGATGGGCTATTAAACCGGTTTGCCTGTATGGGTGGATGTAAAAGATTGCTTTGCACTACTTCAATGAAGAACACAAGAGTTATCCTTGTGTCCTGGCCAATATTTGTCCCTCGATCATAATCACAAAGCACAGGTTATTTGTCCATTATCACATTGCTGTTTGCGGCAATTTGCTGAGTTTTTTTTACTCTTTCATGGAACGTGAGCTTCGCTGGCTGGGCCAGCAGTAATTACCCATCCTTAATTGCCCTTGAGGAGGTGGTGGTGAGCCGCCTTCTTGAACCGCTGCAGTCTATATGATGTAGGTACACCCTCAATGCTGTTAGGGAGGGAGTTCCAGGATTTTGACAGGGAACAGCGATATAGTCCCAGGTCAGGATGGTTTGGATGAGAACATGCAAGTGATGATGTTCCCATGCATCTGCTGCCCTTCTACATTGTAGAGGTCATGGGTTTGGAAGAAGCTGTCAATGGAGACTTGGTGAGTTGCTTCTTTGCATCTTGTAGGTGGTACACATCGGGCAGAAATTTCCCCCTGCCGGGGGGTGGGGGGGCGGTTGTGCGGGGGCAGGCAGTTGGGAGTGGGGGTGGGGGTGGGGGGGGTGGGTGGTGGGGGGGGCGGTGCAAACCAGTTTGGGGCCGTGCCGCCATTTTACGTGGGCGGACCAATTAAGTCCCACCCAGTGTGATGCACACCCAGAAGCGCTGAGCACTCCCTGTGCGGGCGGGGGCAGGGGGTATTCCCTCAGTAGGGGTCTGTGCTCTTTCGCGCATGCGTGCAAAAGGTTGCAGAAATCTCCCGGAGTCACCTCTGTGCCTCAGGGAGATTAGTTTAAGGTTTAAAAATTTAAATGCAAAAACAGAAATATTTTAAGAATTGTCCACTCATGTAACAGTGTCACTTGAGCTTTATGAATTTTGAATAAAAACTTTATTTAATTAATGAAACCTTCATGAAACCTCATCCCGCCTGTGGATGAGGTTCCATGAAAAATGCGAAGGCCACCTGGGCTCATTGCCTGAATGCCAACCTTAAGGTTGGACGGGTAGCCCTGTTAATTGTTTTAATGACTATTTAAATTGCCTTAATAGGCCTTAGACAGTTTGGCAGGCGCACAGCCAAGTCGGCTCTGCACTCGCCGAACTGAAAACCTAAGTGATGCGTGGTGACACCAGGACACCCATCCAACGTCACTGCATGTCATTTTAGGATTCAGCGAGGGTGTCCCACCCCCACTCGCTGACCCGAAAGTTCTTTCCATTGTTGCTATTGTGCATTGGAGGTGGTAGGAGTGAATGTTTAAGGTGGTAGATGGGGTTCCAATCAAGTGGACTGCTTTGTCCTGGATGGTGTCAAGATTCTTGAGCATTGCTGGAGCTGCACTCACCCAGGCAATGGGAGAGCATTCCATCACACTCCTGACTTGAGTCTTGTATATGGTTATTAGGCTTTGGGGAGCCAGGAGGTGAGTTAATCTCAGCTGAATTCCTAGCCTCTGACCCGTTCTTGTAGCCACAGTATTTTTATGGCTAGTCCAGTTCAGTTTCTGGTCAAACCATAGGTGTTGATAGTGGGGGATTCAGAGATGGGAATGCCATTGAACATCAAGGGGAGATGATTGGATTCTCGCTTGTTGGAGATGGTCATTTGTGTGGTGCGAATATTACTTGCCACTTTTCAGCCCAAGCCTGAATGTTGTACAGGTCTTGGTGCATTTGGACATGGACTGCTTCTGTATCTGGGGAGTCACAAATGGTGCTGAACAATGTGCAATCATCAGTGAACATCCCCACTTCCAACCTTATGAAGGAGGGAGCTCAAATTGATGAAGCAGCTGAAGATGGTTTTGGCCTAGGACACCATCCTGAGGAACTCCTGCATTGATGTCCCGGGGCTGAGATGACTGACCTGCAACAACCACAACCATCTTCCTTTGTACTAGGTATGATTCCAACCAGTGGAGAGGTTTCCCCCTGATTCTCATTGACTCCATGTTTCCTAGGGCTCCTTGATGCCACACTCAGTCAAATACTGTCTTGATGTCAGGGGCAGTCACTCTCACCTAACCTTGAATTCAGCTCTTTTGTCCATGTTTGGTCCAAGGCTGTAATGAGGTCAAGAGCTGAGTGGCCCTGGCAGAACTCTAACTGAGCATCACTAAGCAGGTTATTTCTGAGTAAGTGCCGCCTGATAGCAATGTTGACAACCACTTCCATTGCTTTGGTGATGATCGATAGTGTACTGATGGGGCAGTAATTGGCTGGATTGGAGTTGTCCTGCTTTTTGTGGACTACCTGGAGAATATTCACATTGCCAGGTAGATGCCAGTGTTCTAAAAGTAATGGAACAACTTGGCTAGAGGCACAGCTAGTTCTGGACAACCTAGGACTGGACTGGCTCTTCAGTACTAGTGCCAGAATGTTGTCAGGGCCCATAGCCTTTGCAGTGTACAGTGCCATCAGTCATTTCTTGATATCGCATGGAGTGATTCAAATTGACTGAAGGCTGGCATCTGTGATGCTGGGGACTTCAGGAGGAGGCTAAGATGGATCATCCACTTGGCACTTCGGGCTGAAGATGGTTGCAAATGCTTCAGCGTCATCTTTTACACTGATGTGCTGGGCTCCCACACCACTGAGCATGGGGGCATTTGTGGACCCGCCTCTTCCTGTTTGGTGTTTATTGTCCACTACCATTCATGACTGGATGTGGCGGGACTGTAGAGCTTGGAACTGATCTGTTGATTGTGGGGTCACTTAGCTCTGTCTGTCACTTGCTCCATCTGCTTTCTGGCATGCATGTAGTCCTTGTTGTAGCTTCACCAGGTTGGCACCTCATCTTTAGGTATGCTTTATGCAGCTCCTGGCTACCGTCACGCACTCTTCATTGAACCATTGATCCCCTGGCTTGATGGTAACGGCACAATTGGGGATATGCCAGGCTCTGAGGTTACAGTTTGTAGTTGTATTCAATTCTGCAGATTCTGACGGCTCACAGCACTTCATGGATGTCCAGTTTTGAGTTGCTAAATCAGTTTGAAATCTATGCAATTTAGCATGACGATAATGCTGCACAACACATTGGAGGATATCCTCAACGTGAAGACGATACTTTGTCTCTACAAGGACTCTGCAGTGGTCAGGCCTATCGATAATGTCATGGGCAGATACATCACAACCCCATTCTCCTGCCTTCTCCCCATAACCTTTGATCCCCTCACCAATCAAGAACCTATCCATCTCCATCTTAAATGCACTCAAAGACCGGGCCTCCACGGTCTTCTGTGGCAATGAATTCCATAGTTTCACCACTCTCTGGTTAAAGAAGTTGCTCCTCATCTCTGTTCTAAAAGGTATTCCCTTTACTCTGAGGCTGTGCCCTCAGATTCACGTCTCCCCTACTAATGGAAACAACTTTCCAAGTCCACTCTATCCAGGCCTTTCAGTATGCTGTAAGGTTCAGTTAGATTCCCCCTCGTTCTTCTAAACTCCATCGATTATACACCCAGAGTCCTCAAACATTCCTCATATGTTAAGCCTTTCATTCCTGGGATCGTTCTTGTGAATCTCTTCTGGACGCTCTCCAGGGCCAGAACATCCTTCCTGCGATATGGGGTTCAAAATTGCTCACAATATTCTAAATGTGATCTGACCAGAGCTTTACAAAGCCTCAGCAGCACATCCCTGCTTTTATATTCTAGTCCTCTCGAAATAAATGCCAACATTGCATTTGCCTTCCTAACTACCAACTCAACCTGCAAGTTAACCTTAAGGAACTCCTGGACTAGCACACCTAAGTCCCTTTGCACTCCAGATTTCTGAATTCTCTCCCCATTAAGAAAATAGTCCATGCCTCTATTCTTCCCACCAAAGAGCATGACCTCACACTTCCCCACCTTGTATTCCATCTGGCACTTCTTTGCCCATTCTCCCAACCTGTCCAAATCCTTCTGCAGCCTCCCCGCCTCCTCAATACTACCTGTCCCTCCGCCTATCTTTGTATCATCTGCAGTTTCTTCTTCTAGATCATTAATATATTAAGTGAAAAGTTGTGGTCCCAACACTGACCCCTGCGGAACTCCACTAGTCACCGGCTGCCATCCTGAGAAGGACCCTCTTATCCCCACTCTCTGCCTCCTGCCAGACAGCCAATCTTCTATCCATGCTAGTACCTTGCCTCTAACACTATGGGCTCTTATCTTACTGAGCAGCCTCCTGTGTGGCACATTGTCAAAGGCCTTCCGGAAGTTCAAGTAGAAAACATCCATTGGCTCTCCTTTGTCTAACCTACTCATTACCTCCTCAAAGAATTCCAACAGATTTGTCAGGTATGACCTCCCCTTGAGGAAACCATGCTGACTTTGCCCTATTTTACCATGCAATTCCAAGTATTCTGAAATCTCATCTTTAATAATGGACTCTAAAATCTTACCAACGACCGAGGTCAGGCTAATCAGCCTGTAATTTGCCGGCTTTTGCCTCACTCTCTTCTTATACAGGGGGGTTACATTAGCGATTTTCCAGTCCTCTGGTAACCTCCCTGACACCAGTGATTCCTGAAAGATGACCACTCATGCCTCCACTTTCTCTTCAGCCATTTCCTTCAGAACTCTGGGGTGTAATCCATCTGGTCCAGGTGATTTATCCACCTTCAGACTTTTTAGTTTTCCTAGCACCTTCTCCTTGGTAATGGCCACCATACTCACCTCTGCCCCCCGACTCTCTTGAACTTTGGGGATGTTACTCGTGTCTTCTACTGTGAAGACTGACGCAAAGCATCTATTCAGTTCCTCTGCCATTTCTTTGCTCCCCACTACTATTTCTCCAGCGTCGTTTTCCAGTGGCCTAATGTCCACTTTTGCCTCTCTCTTACCCTTTATATATCTAAAAAACTCTTGCAATCTTCTTTTATATTACTGGCTAGTTTACCCTCATACTTAATCTTCTCCCTTCTAATTTCTTTTTTAGTTGTCCTCTGTTGGTCTTTGTAGGCTTCCCAATCCCTTGGCTTCCTATTGCTCTTCGCTGCAATGTATGTTTTCTCTTTAGGTTTTATGCTGTCCCTGACTTCCCTTGTCAGCCATGGTTGCCTCGTCCTCCCTTCAGTATGCTTCTGCTTCCTAGGGTTAAATTTTTGCTGTGTCTCCCAAATTAGTCCCAGAAACTCCAGCCATTGCTGTTCCACTGTCTTTCCTGCTAGGCTCATCTCCCAGTCAGTTCTGGCCAGCTCCTCTCTCAAGCCTCTGTAGTTGCCTTTATTCAACTGCAATACCATTATATCTGATTCCAGCTTTTTCCTCTCAAATTGCAGGGTAGATTCTATCATATTATGGTCACTTCCTCCTAATGGTTCCTTCACCTTAAGATCCCTTATAAAATCTGCCTCATTACACGTCACTAAATCTAGAATTGCCTGTTCCCTAGTGGGCTCCACCACAAGCTGCTCCAAAAAGCCATCTCGTAGACATTCCACAAATTCCTTTTCTTGGGATCCACTACCAACCTGATTTTCCCAATCTAACAGCATATTGAAATCCCCCATGATCACTGTAACCTTGCCTTTCTTACACGCCTTTTCTATCTCCTGGTGTATCTTGTGCCCCACATCCTGACTACTGTTCGGAGACCTGTACATAACTCCCATTATAGTTTATTTACCTTTGCGGTTCCTCAACTCTACCCACACAGATTCCACATCACCTGACCCTACGTCGTTTCTTGCTATTGATTTAGTTTCATTTCTTACTAACAAAGCAACCCCACCTTCTCTGCCAACCTGCCTATCTTTTTGATAGGATGTATATCCTTGGATATTTAGCTCCCAGTCCTGACTCCCTTGCAGCCATGTCTCTGTGATGCCCACCACATCATACCTGCCAATTTCAATATGGGCCACAAGCTCATTTACCTTATTTCGTATACTGCGTGCATTCAGATACAACACCTTCAGTCCTGTATTTCCCATCCCCCTTCTCATTTTCGTCCCTTTATCTGATGTGCTTGAAGTTAGATTCCTAGCCCTTTCCAAAAACTGACCTACTTTGTGTCCTGCAGACTTTAATATCCTCTCCTGGGCTCTCCTTTCTTTTCAGTTTTTTCATAATTTTCCATAAAGTTGAATCCATCCCCCCACATGCTAACCTGCTGCTTTGTTTCCCATTAGTCATACTTCTTGGAGTTTTACCCTTCCCTTCCCCCCCACTTTCAAGTTTAAAGTCCTGTTGACCATTCTATTTACCCTTTTCGCTAGAACATTGGTCCCAGATCGGTTCAGATGGAGACTGTCCCAACAGTACAGATCCCTCCTGTTCCAATACTGATGCCAGTGCCCCATGAAATGGAACCCCTCTTTCCCGCACCACTCCTTTAGCCACGTGCTTACTTCCCTTATTCTTACGTCCCTATGCCAATTTACACGTGGCTCGGGTAGTAGTCCGGAGATTATAACCCTTGAGGACTTGTTCTTTAATTTAGTTCCTAGTTCCTGATAATCCCCAAACAGGTCCTCTTTCCTAGTCTTGCCCATGTTATTTGTCCCGACGTGGACCATAACAATTGGATCCTCCCCCTCCCTCTCCAATATCCTTTCAAGCAGGTCAGAGATGTCCCTCACCCTGGCACCGGGCAGGCAACATACCTTGCGGGACTCTCGATCCTGCTTACAAAGGATGCTATCAATTCCCATAATTATAGAATCTTCTACAACTACCACTTGTCTTTTTGCTCCCCCCTCTTGAATGGCCTCCGGTGCCACATTGCCGTGATCAGCTGGCTCATCCTCCCTACAGCCCTGTTCCTCATCCACACAGGGAGCAAGTACCTCGTACCTGTTGGACAAGGTCAAGAGCTGAGGGCTCCTCTGTGCTTGAACACAGGATCCCTCTACCTGCCTCACTTGCAGTCACACTCTGCTGACCCTGATCACTGACCGAACTGGAGGTACTTAATCTACCGGCTGTGACCGCCTCCTGAAACAAAGCATCCAGGTAGCTCTCCCCCTCTTGGATGGGCTGCAGCATCCGGAGCTCAGAATCCAGCTCATCAATTCTGAGCCAGAGTTCCTCCAGCATCCAACACTTGCTGCAGATGAGGTCACTGTAGCTCACAATGGGATCTGCCAGCTCCTACATCATACAGCTACAGCACATCACCTGCCCAGCCATCTCGACTTAGATAATTAATTTATTAATTGGCTTTGCAGTGTTTTTTTGTCAAATTTGGTGCAGATTTCCTACCAACCAATCAGGTCACAAATTTCCTGTGACATCACTTTTTTTCAGTTTTGGCTGCAGGTACTCTGTGCCCCTAGGTCACCGCTCCAGTGCTCCTCCCTCCGAGTTTTCTCCCTGGAGACAAGGCCGCGAATCCCCCAGGTAAGCTAGATTTATACTCACCTCTCGGGTGCTTGTCCCTCCGAGTCTGCTCCCTGGAGACAAGGCCGCGAATCCCCAAGGTAAGCTAGATTTATACACACTGCACGGTGCTCCTCCCACCGTGACCATGGAACCATTGTCGATTGTTGTAAAAACCCATCTGGTTCACTAACGTGCTTTAGGGAAGGAAATCTGCTGTCCTTACCTGGTCTGGCCTATACGTGACTCCTGTGTGGTTGACTCTTAAATGCCCTCGGAAATGGCTAGCAAGACCTCAGTGTAACAAAGTCACAGTGATGAATCAGTGTTACTCCATGTTAAACACCACTTGGAGGAACCCTGAGGGTGGCAAGGGCGCAGAATGTACTCTGGGTGGGTGACTTTAATGTCCATCACCAAGAGTGGCTCAGTAGCACCACTACCTACTGAGTTGGCCATGTCTTAAAGGACATAGCTCCTAAACTGGGTCTGTGGCAAGTGGTGAGGGAACCAACAAGAGGGAAAAACATATTTGACCTCATCCTCGCCAACCTGCCTGCCTCAGATGCATCTCTCCTTGACAGTATCAGTAGAAGTGACCACTGCATAGTCGTTGTGGAGACGGAGTCCCGCCTTCACATTGAGGATACCCTCCATCGTGTTGTGTGGCACTAACACTGTGCTAAATAGAATAGATTTTGAACAGACCTAGCAACTCAAGACTGGGCATCCATGAGGTGCTGTGGGCCACCAGCAGCAGCAGAATTGTACTCGTACACAATCTGTAACCTCATGGCCCGGCAGATCCCTCACTCCACCATTCCCACAAGCCAGGTAATTAACCCTTATTCAATGAAGAGTGCAGGAGGACATGCCAGGACCAGCACCAGGCATACGTAAAAGTGAGGTCTCAACCTGGTGAAGCTATAACACAGAACTACTTGCGTGCCAACCAGCATAAGCAGCTAGTGATAAACAGTGCTAAGCAATCCCACAGCCAATGGATCAGATCTAAGCCCTGCAGTCCTGCCACATCCAGTCATAAATGGTGGTGGACAATTAAACAACTCACTGGAGGAGGAGGCTCCACAAATATCCCCATCCTCAATGATGGAGGACCCAGGCACATCAGTGCAAAACATAAGGCTAAAGCATTCGCAACAACCTTCAGCCAGAAATGCTGAGTGGATAATCCATCTTGGCTTCCTCCGGCGGTCCCCAGCATCACAGATGCCAGTCTTCAGCCAATTTGATTCACTCTATGTGATATCAAGCAACGGCTGATGGCACTGGATACTGCAAAGGCTATGGGCTATAGTACTGATTACTTGTGCTGCAGACCTTGCCGCACCCCGAGCCAAGCTGTTCCACTACAGCTACAACACTGGCATCTACCCGACTATGTGAAAATTGCCCAGGTATGTCCTTTACACAAAAAGCAGGACAAGTCCACCTGGCCAGTTACCGCCCCATCAGTCAATATTCGATCATCAGTAAAGTAATGGAAGGGGTCATCAACAGTGCTATCAAGTGGCACTTGCTTAGCAATAATCTGCCCACTAACACCAAGGCCTTTCCTCCATTCCTCATTACAGCCTTGGTTCAAACCTGGACAAAAGAGCTGAACTTCCGAGGTGAGGTGAGAATGTCTGCCCTTGACATCAAAGCAGCATTTGACAGAGTGTGACATCAAGAAGCCCTAGCAAAACTGGAGTCAATGCAAATCAGGAGAAAACTCTCTGTTGGTTGGAGTCATAACCAGCACAAAGGAAGATGGTTGTGGTTGTTGGAGGTCAGTCATCTCAGCTCCAGGACCTCACTGCAGAGGTTCCTCAGGGTAGGGTCCTCAGCCCAATCATCTTCAGCTGTTTCATCATTGGCCTTCTTTCCATCATAAGTTCAGAAGTGGGGATGTTCGCCGATTGTTGCACAATGTCCAGCACCATTCACGACTCCCCAGTTACTGAAGCAGTCCATGTCCAAATGCAGCAAGATCTGAATAATACCCAGGCTTGGGCTGACAAGTGGCAAGTAACATTCGCACCACACAAGTGTCAGGCAATGACCATCTCCAACAAGGGAGAATCCAACCATCGCCCCTAAATGTTCGATGGCATTACCATTACTGAATCCCTCACATACTGGGGGCTACTATTGACCAGAAACTGAACTGGACTAGCCATATAAACTCTGTGGCTACAAGGGCAGGTCAGAGGCTAGCAAGCATGTCATGAGTAACTCATCTCCTGACTCCCCAAAGCCTGTCTACCATCTACAAGGCACAAGTCAGGAGTGTGATGGAATACTCCCCACTTGCCTGGATGAGTGCAGCTCCCACAACATTCAAAAAGCTTGACCCCAATCAAGGCAAAGCAGCCTGCTTGATTGGCAAACCATCCACAAACATTCAATCCTTCCACCACCGACGCACAGTAGCAGCAGTGTGTACCATCTACAAGATGCACTGCAGGAATTCACAAAGGCTCCTTTGACAGCACCTTCCAAACCCACGACTACTACCACCTAGAAGGACAAGGGCAGCAGATAGATGGCAACATCACCACCTGGAAATTCCCCTCCAAGTCACTCATGATCTTGACTTGGAAATATGTCGCCATTCCTTCACTGTTGCTAGGTCAAAATCCTGGAACTCCCTCCTTAACTGCAATATGGGTGTACCTATACCACATGGACTGTAGTGGTTCAAGAAAGCAGCTCACCACCACCTTCTCAATGGGAATTTGAGATGGACAATCATTGCTGGCCCAGCCAGCAAAGCCCACATCCCATGAATGATTTTTTTTAAATATTGATATTGAAAACGTCTTGGTCATTTTGAAACAAAAACTTGCAGCAGACCAGGCTTTAGGAAGAAGATTAGGGGCAACAAACCTCTTCAAGGAAACCAATCTGTGCTTCAAGTACAGGTGCAGGGCCAGAGTTGGGGTTGTTCGTGTTGGTGGTGGTGTGCTGGTTAATCAGTGAGGTCTTCATAACTTCTTAAACACCTCTTAACATTTACCTTAGTGCATAACTCTAAAAGATCTTTTCCTATTGTTTTATGTAATTTAACTTAGGGGTTTTGACAGAGTAGCAATAAATTGTTTCTACTGTAGTTATGCAACCAGAGAACACAAATTTAAGATAATTGGCAAAGGAGCTGGCAGGTGGGGTGGTGGGTGTGGTGGAAGAGCGGGAGGCAGGAAGTATTTTATTTATTCAGCAAGTGACATCTGGAATGCATTGCCTGAAAGGATGATGGAAGCAGGTGCAATTGTAAATTTCAAACAGGAATTGAATATATACTTGAAAAGAAAAATCTCCCAGGCCTATGGGCAAAGAGCAGACTAAATGGATAGCTTTTTGAAAGAACTAGCACACGCACAAAGTACCAAAGGGCTTCCTTCTGTGCTATATAGATCTACAAAGACATTATTTTTAATATTAATTTTACATGGAGAAGTACTGACTGCAATCGTTGCAGTGTTAAACATGCACTTTAACTTAAGAGTCCATGTGTGCCTTATGTTCAATGTGATGTGTGTGCTGTGGTGTTTCGCTCTCCTCTGTAAATTGGTGGGCCTTTATCTTTCTTATTCTCAAGTGATGACCAATAAAAGAAGTAGGTAAAGAGGAGAGCTGAGAAGTTTCCTGAAAACTTGTTTGTTATTCTGCTGACAACCTCGGTCAGTGTGTTTCAGACCCAGGGCCTAATTAGGGGCCTGCATGTTTTGATCTGCATCTCCTGTCAAATGCCTGGAGACACGCGTTATCAGGAAACTGATGTTAACCTGAGAGAAAATCAGTTGTTTCTATGTCTCCACATATTCCTCTAATGAAGTTCGAGTCCTGGCTGTTGCCACTGATCTCGGCAACTTACATTTATGGGAACTATTCCAAAAGTTTCAATATTAACTGGCTCACAAAGAGGTCAAATTGAATTTGCAGATATTTCTTGAACATTCTGTAAATCATCATCAAGTATAACACTTCATACTTTTGAACCAATTCTCAGTGAAGCTAACAACAATGAAAAAGTGAATTAAATATGCAATTCATGTTATAGACATTAGGATAGTCTGACAATTTTTTTTATTATACTTTTCAAAGCAAGACATAAAATTCATCCAAAGATGGAATAATTTGCTTTAACAATATTATAATTTCATTATAGTTATAAGCTAGATATTAAAGAAGTAAATTTGCAGTTCTAGTATTCTTTACCTTGTGCAATATTGTATCATATTTCATAAACAAAGATTCGATGTGCTTAGATATTAATTGCCATTTTAAGACACACAAGATTTTCTGAGAAAAATAGCATGTCATGATGGAATGAATAATTAAAACAATTAGTATATTTGAACTGAATATTAAAAAGTAAATGGAACATGATAGCACGCAGCAACTCAGCTAGTAGGTCAGAACAGATATCTGCAAACTTACTTGACTTCACATCAGTGTTTTGATTACTGCTATATGATCAATATTTAGGTATGTCTATTACAAGTTTGTATTCATTGAAGTAAAGTGTATCGGTGAAGAGAGCAGATTGACTTCATTGCACTTCATTTGGCTTGATAACTTAAGGTGTTGTGCTTGGATCCTTGCAGAGACCAAAGTTAGTGTTTGTTATTGAACCAATGATGGATTTATCGCCGTCACACTTCAGACCTTGTTGACAGGGACATTTGTAATAAACATTATACAGGAGCTGAAAGGAAAGACACAGTTTTAATATTTCCTCAATTTCATAAATAGGCTGAGTAGATCAGTCTTCCTAGGATTGGAGTCATTTACTTTGTTTTAAAGTGAGTCAGGGATTGCTAGATGCCCAAGTAGTGTAGCCATAAATCAAATTGTATTCATTATTACAGTCAGTGTAATACCATAACAATAGTTAGATTTATTTAAATGAGTCCAAGATTGACAGTAAACTTAATTATATCCTTCATCCCCTCCTCCCCCAATTGCCAGGTCACAGAGCAGTATTAATGACAACTGTATGAAGGTCTTTGGAATAGGCCATCAAACCCAACTGCAGAATGAGGATGTATAGTAAATGGTTCACTATTGGCAAAATATTAGGCTCATATACCATAGACATTGGCATTTAAATCATCCCTTGAACCCTCAAAAATCCCTCCAAGATGGGGTCAGCGTATACGCTAAGCATAAGAGTGAACCACTGATGTGAGTGCGGGTGGTTGTCATCTTTGTAGTTCACCATGCAGGGTCTGCTCTGTGTCGACATGTCTTAAACTCCCGTGCATCTTTACAACACAGCCCCTGATTGATCCTTTGCACCCAGTTATAAGATACCAGTAAAACATCTATTTATGGAGTGAAAAATTGAGGCTGACTATTAATGTAAGTAAAGCATGTTGTGGCTGAAAAGGGGAGTCATTTATAAGCTGAGTATATGCAAAACATGGTTTGCACAGCTGAAGATATGGGGTCATCGTATACACCAGATCAACTTATGCGCTGCAAACTATGCCTCTTTTAAAATAATAATCTCCATGTGCTTTAAAAAAATGCTTTAAAATAATTTTCAGCTATATATGTGGTGCAGTGGGTAGCATCCCGGCCTCTGAGCTTGAAGCTCTGGGTTCACGGCCCCTCCAGGACTTGAGGACCACAGAAGGTATATTCATAACGTGGCCAAACAGGTTGATTATTAACCTGCCAATCCTTCCAATGTGCCTATGGCATTTGGCAAGAGTAGGAGAGTCTCCTGGTCAGTCAGGCTTGATGTGGAGCGGCATCCTCAAGCTAAAGTCTCTGGCAACAGACTGGCTACTTGTTCCAGGAAAA
Organism: Carcharodon carcharias; assembly: GCF_017639515.1. Taxonomy (NCBI): domain Eukaryota; kingdom Metazoa; phylum Chordata; class Chondrichthyes; order Lamniformes; family Lamnidae; genus Carcharodon; species Carcharodon carcharias. The sequence goes on from NC_054475.1 coordinate 25,705,956, forward strand.
AATAGCTGTGGAAACAGGTGTATGCGCATACTTTGCCTGCCTCGTGTGCCACTATGTGTGGGAAGGGGAAGGAAGAAGCTACACAACATAGGATATTGCTTTAAAGTGCTCGCCATGACTCCATGGTAACAGTTAAACCTCTGAGTTGGAATGTTGTGGTTCAAGTCCCACTCCAGAGACTTGAGAAGAAAATTGAGGCTGACTTTCTAACAACATGACTAAAGGAGTGCTACACTGTCAGAGTTGCAATCTTTCAACGAAGATGTTAAAATGAGGCCCTGTCTGCTCTCTTATAAACAATCCTGCGGCACTGTTAAAAGAAAAGCAGGCAAGTTTTTTTTTATTCATTCACGGGATGTGAGCTTCGCTGTCTGGGCCAGCATTTATTGCCCATCCGTATTTGCCTTTGAGAAAGTGGTGGAGAGCTGCCTTCTTGAACTGCTGCAGTCCATGTGGTGTAGGTACACTCACATTGCTGTAAAGGAGGGAGTTCCAGGATTTTGGCCCAGCGACAGTGAAGGAACAGCTGTATATGGGATGGTGACTGACTTGGAGGGAAACTTCCAGGTGGTGGTGTTTCCATCAGTTCTCCCTGGTGTTGTGGCAATATTTATCCTTCAATCACCAAAATAGATTATCTGGTCTTATCAAGTTGATGTTTCTGAGATTTGCAACGTGCATTGCAAACATTGCATCCCCCAAAAGTACTTAATTGCCTGTAAAGTACTTTGGGACATCCTGAGGTCATGAAAGGTGCTGCATAAATACAAACCTTTGTTTTTTTTAAATTAGGAAGTTGGAAGGAACTGATAGAGTAAGAACAATATAAAACAGCGTGTTTTGCATGTGAACTAACATGCAAATATTTATATTTATATCTGTCTTATGTTCAAATAACTCTTTGCAGAATGAATGACATTTGGAATATAGTGAATGTTGTGATGTAGGTAAATATAGTTCTGCAGGAATAATAAACAGCAAAGAGGTCTCAGTAACAGAATGATGGAAAGGAATGACTTTTCCATTTATGTTTAGATCCCCTCAATACTGGCTGATGAAATAATTAATATTTTTTATTACTGAAGATAACTTTAAAATTGAACACTTACATGATTTGAGCATGCGTTTCCTTCAGCACCTTTATCAGCACACCTTGCAAGACTCAGTCCAGTTTCTCGCTGGCAGCATCGACTCTTGCATTGAAAGCTTCCAACGCAGAGCTCTCCATCACTCTTTTTAAAAATCAGACACATATTATACTTGTTAAAATCAAACAGCAAAACTAATTGTTCAATGACAAAATGTAATTTCTAAAAATGTATCCGCCAGATTACTTCAGTCATACATCTCTCATCCTTTGAAACTACAACAAAGAAAATGGAGAGGCATTAGCAACATGGATTATATGGAAAATTTGCAAACGAAGGTTCTTTTAAAACATTTTACAGAGCACATAAATGTTAATCATTTCTATAGAGGAATCAAACATCCATATTCCTTTTGAGATATTTTACTAAACAGGTGTGTTATACTTGGGCTTTCCATTAAACATATTTTTGGCCAAAGCACAGAATGGCTTCATTTCTGTCACGCTGATTTATTTAATAAGGAGAAAACACCATTGTATGACAGTAAATGGTTCCTTAAAACACTTCAGTGAACGTAACTGAGTGTTCACCCACTCATCTTCCGTACTTGAGTGGAAAAGCCATGGGAACCTCAAGAAAATGACACCACTTTTCTAGGATTTCCACTGAAGTTAAAATGGATAAGTGAAGGAAATTCACCCCCAAAAGAATGGTAATAAGTCAATTAAACTGCATGTAACCTCTTTCACAGTAACTTCAGCATTGTTCACTGATATTGCATTGCTTTGTATACAAAGTTGTTTTCCAGATGTTTCCACAAGACCTTACCAGGTTCAGGAACAATCCTCTCTCTGGAGCTGCTATTCCAACTGCAATGCAGCACGCTAGGTAGACCAGTATTACCTTCATGTTGCACATGCTAGACAGTAGCTAGGGTAATGAGGGAATTCCAATTCTTCCTTTTATAGCCATTCAATAAGTCAAATGTGAAAGTTAATCATTAAAATTGACCTTTCTAATCACTGCAATTATTGCAAAATATAATTCATTATGATTACTGGTCTGGGATTTCAACAGATGTACTATGTGTAAGCTGTTAATCAGTGATGATTGTTCTCCTTTCCTTTTTTTATACTTTCTCTTATTTCAAACAGATGTTCTGTCAAATTTTGATCACTATGTTTACCTTTCACACTACATTAGTTGGTGTTATCAGCCCTGATCATGTCTTATTTTTATCCCTAACACTTTTAGACATAGAAAAGCAAACAAATTGACAAACTTGTCTGATGAATTACTCCTGGCCATGTATAATGTAGCTGCAGGGTTTTTTTTTAATCAAATCACAATTTTAGGTCACTTAATGGGTTAAAAGTTTAAGTGCACTGTGTTGGGTATGTTGAACAGAATGGAGTTATGCCTGATGATAGAAAATGGTCTCTTTCTGTACTTTGCTTTCTATAACCAAGCATAAATGTGGTTACAATTCACCACTGTGTACTTTGGCCCAGAAAGTTAGAAAACTGAAACAAAAACAGAAATACCTGGAAAAACTCAGCAGGTCTGGCAGCATCAGCAGAGAAGAGCACAGTTGACGTTTAGAGTCCTCACGTTTTGAGGACTCGAAACGTCAATTGTGCTCTTCTCCGCCGATGCTGCCAGACTTGCTGAGTTTTTCCAGGTATTTCTGTTTTTGTTTTGGATTTCCAGCGTCCGCAGTTTTTTGTTTTTAAGTTAGAAAACTAATCAGCCAGTGATCCCATCAACAATTGCTATCCAATAGTATTTGCTCGAAAGTGTGCATGCAGGAATATCACGGGAGCACAGGATCAGGTCAATTATGATGGTCTCCATGGACAAACAACCTGCTGATAATCACTGTCCAGGCTCAAGACAATGAAAAACCATCTGTGGCCACGGAGCAATGTCCAACATTATTCAACATCTGCAGATAACTATCAAACTGGCATTGGAATGTGTAGCCTTAACCCTAACCCATTCAAAGAACCATACAGTTTAACAGAAAAACTTATTTGGGTGAGCAGTCTCGCTCCCTCCCCCACTTCAACACACCCACTCATCAAAATGTTTATCTTCTAATAAATGCCAAAAATCATCCTAAGAAACTTGACTACTTTAAATTTATCATCTTTACAACAAAGCTGAATTACAATTCATACTTGTATCTTTACACCTATTCACAGTTTGAACAGGATTAGTTTCTTTACAAGTGTCGCTGAGATGTTGGTGTTGAATGACTGGTCCTGTTCATACATCAGAAAAAAATGCACTCCAAATTCCAAATTTGGCTAAGCTATTTCCCTATTTTTAAAACCGAGTGTTTCAGACTGGCACATTCCAAGCTCAAAGGCTACATGCAGAGGGATGCTCTAAAGTTTGGTACAGCCGCCTCAGAGAGGCAATGGGGAAAGGTACTGTCTAAGGCCTTTCAGCCATAGTGCACTGAGGGGCTGGAAATTGTATAGAACTGCTCGGGCTATATGATTCACATTGAATCTTTACAGTAAATATTACATGTTTCACATTGTATTGAAGCACCTCAGAGTGCAACATGGCCTATGTAGACAATTTAAATATCATTGCACTTTTGGTAATGACTATTTTGAAATGTTTGTAATGTGCTTTTTATTGTATTGAAGCACTTCAGCGTGCAACATGATCTATGTCGAAAATTTGAATATGATTGCACTTTCTGTGATTGTCATTTTGAAATGTTTGGTAATGCTCTTTTAGATATTTTATGAATAAAGTATATTTTTGCAAATAATAAAATAAAATTGACGTAAACAGAAATGGCATGTCGGCTGGGACTCACTTGGTAGCACTCTTGCCTCTGAATCACAGGGTTTTGGGTTTAAATCCGACTCCAGGAATTGAGCACACAAAAAAAATCGAAGCTGATATCCAGTGCAGTACTGAGGAAGCACAACACTGTCAGAAGTGGTGTCTTTCAGATGGGCTATTAAACCGGTTTGCCTGTATGGGTGAATGTAAAAGATTGCTTTGCACTAATTCAATGAAGAGCACAAGAGTTATCCTGGTGTCCTGGCCAATATTTATCCCTCGATCATAATCACAAAGCACAGGTTATTTGTCCATTATCACATTGCTGTTTGTGGCAACTTGCTGAGTTTTTTTTAACTCTTTCATGGAACGTGAGCTTCGCTGGCTGGTCCAGCAGTGATTGCCCATCCTTAATTGCCCTTGAGAAGGTGGTGATGAGCCGCCTTCTTGAACCGCTGCAGTCTATATGGTGTAGGTATATCCACAGTGCTGTTAGGGAGGGAGTTCCAGGATTTTGACAGGGAACAGCGATATAGTCCCAGGTCAGGATGGTTTGGATGAGAACTTGCAATTGATGATGTTCCCATACATCTGCTGCCCTTCTACATGGTAGAGGTCGTGGGTTTGGAAGATGCTGTCAATGGAGACTTGGTGAGTTGCTTCTTTGCATCTTGTACGTTTGTACACATCGGGCAGAAATTTTCCCCTGCCCGGGGGTGGGGGGGCGGTTGTGCGGGGGCAGGCTGGGGGGGTGCAAACCAGTTTGGGGCCGCGCAGCCATTTTACGTGGGCAGGCCAATTAAGGCCCACCCAGTGTGATGCACACCCAGAAGCGCTGAGCACTCCCTCTGCGGGCGGGGGTGGGTATTCCTTGAGTAGGGGCCTGCGTTCTTTCACGCCTGCGTGCAGAAATCTCCCGGAGTCACCTCTGTGCCTCAGGGAGATTAGTTTAAGGTTTAAAAATTTAAATACAGAAACAGAAATATTTTAAGACTTGTCCACTCGTGTAACAGTGTCACTTGAGCTGGGACATCTTTATGAATTTTGAATAAAAACTTTAATTAATGAAACCTTCATGAAACCTCATCCCGCCTGTGGATGAGGTTCCATTAAAAATGCGAAGGCCACCTGGGCTCATTGCCTGAATGCCAACCTTAAGGTTGGACGGGTAGCCCTGTTAATTGTTTTAATGACTATTTAAATGGCCTTAATAGGCCTTAGACAGTTTGGCAGGCGCGCAGCCAAGTCAGCTCTGCACTCGCCGAACTGAAAACCTAAATGATGCGTGGTGACACCGGGACACCGTCACTGCATGTCATTTTACGCTTCAGTGAGTGGGACCCGCGCCCACCCGCTGACCCGAAAGTTCTTCCCATTGTTGCCATTGTGCATTGGAGGTGGCAGGAGTGAATGTTTAAGGTGGTAGATGGGGTTCCAATCAAGCGGGCTGCTTTGTCCTGGATGGTGTCAAGCTTCTTGAGCATTGCTGGAGCTGCACTCACCCAGGCAATGGGAGAGCATTCCATCACACTCCTGACTTGAGTCTTGTATATGGTTATTAGGCTTTGGGGAGCCAGGAGGTGAGTTAATCTCAGCTGAATTCCTAGCCTCTGACCCGTTCTTGTAGCCACAGTATTTTTATGGCTAGTCCAGTTCAGTTTCTGGTCAACCCAAAGATGTTGATAGTGGGGGATTCAGAGATGGGAATGCCATTGAACATCAAGGGGAGATGATTGGATTCTCGCTTGTTGGAGATGGTCATTTGTGTGGTGCGAATATTACTTGCCACTTTTCAGCCCAAGCCTGAATGTTGTACAGGTCTTGGTGCATTTGGACATGGACTGCTTCTGTATCTGGGGAGTCACAAATGGTGCTGAACATTGTGCAATCATCAGTGAACATCCCCACTTCCAACATTATGATGGAGGGAGCTCAAATTGATGAAGCAGCTGAAGATGGTTTTGGCCTAGGACACCATCCTGAGGAACTCCTGCATTGATGTCCTGTTGCTGAGATGACTGACCTCCAACAATCACAACCATCTTCCTTTGTACTAGGTATGATTCCAACCAGTGGAGAGGTTTCCCCCTGATTCTCATTGACTCCATATTTCCTAGGGCTCCTTGATGCCACACTCAGTCAAATACTGTCTTGATGTCAGGGGCAGTCACTCTCACCTGACCTTGAATTCAGCTCTTTTGTCCATGTTTGGTCCAAGGCTGTAATGAGGTCAAGAGCTGAGTGGCCCTGGCAGAACTCTAACTGAGCATCACTAAGCAGGTTATTTCTGAGTAAGTGCCGCCTGATAGCAATGTTGACAACCACTTCCATTGCTTTGCTGATGATCGATAGTGTACTGGTGGGGCAGTAATTGGCTGGATTGGAGTTGTCCTGTTTTTTGTGGACTACCTGGAGAATATTCACATTGTCAGGTAGATGCCAGTGTTGTAACTGTAATGGAACATCTTGGCTAGGGGCACAGCTAGTTCTGGACAACCTAGGACTGAACTGGCTCTTCAGTACTAGTGCCAGAATGTGGTCAGGGCCCATAGCCTTTGCAGTGTACAGTGCCTTCAGTCATTTCTTGATATCGCATGGAGTGAATCAAATTGACTGAAGGCTGGCATCTGTGATGCTGGGGACTTCAGGAGGAGGCTAAGATGGATCATCCACTTGGCACTTCGGGCTGAAGATGGTTGCAAAGGCTTCAGCCTCATCTTTTGCACTGATGTGCTGGGCTCCCACACCACTGAGCATGGGGGCATTTGTGGACCCACCTCTTCCTGTTTGTTGTTTATTGTCCACTACCGATGTGGTGGGACTGTAGAGCTTAGAACTGATCTGTTGATTGTGGGGTCACTTAGCTCTGTCTGTCACTTGCTGCATGTGCTGTCTGGCATGCATGTAGTCCTGTGTTGTAGCTTCACCAGGTTGACACCTCATCTTTAGGTATGCTTTATGCAGCTCCTGGCATACCGTCATGCACTCTTCATTGAACCATTGATCCCCTGGCTTGATGGTAAAGGCACAATTGGGGATATGCCAGGCCCTGAGGTTACAGTTTGTAGTTGTATACAATTCTGCAGATGCTGATGGCTCACAGCCCTTCATGGATGTCCAGTTTTGAGTTGCTAAATCAGTTTGAAATCTATGCAATTTAGCATGGCAATAATGCTGCACAACACTTTGGAGGATATCCTCAATGTGAAGACGATACTTTGTCTCTACAAGGACTCTGCAGTGGTCAGGCCTATCGATACCGTCATGGGCAGATACATCACAATCCCATTCTCCCGTCTTCTCCCCGTAACCTTTGATTCCCTCACCAATCAAGAACCTATCCATCTCCATCTTAAATACACTCAAAGACCTGGCCTCCACGGCCTTCTGTGGCAATGAATTCCATAGTTTCACCACTCTCTGTCTAAAGAAGTTTCTCCTCATCTCTGTTCTAAAAGTTATTCCCTTTACTCTGAGGCTGTGCCCTCGGGTTCTCATCTCTCCTACTAGTGGAAACATCTTTCCACGTCCACTCTATCCAGGCCTTTCAGTATTCTGTACGGTTCAGTCAGATTCCCCCTCATCCTTCGAAACTCCATCGATTATACACCCAGAGTCCTCAAACATTCCTCATATGTTGAGCCTTTCATTCCTGGGATCGTTCTTGTGAATCTCTTCTGGACGCTCTCCAGGGCCAGAACATCCTTCCTGCATTACGGGGCCCAAAATTGCTCACAATATTCTAAATGTGATCTGACCAGAGCTTTATAAAGCCTCAGCAGCACATCCCTGCTTTTATATTCTAGTCCTCTCGAAATAAATGCCAGCATTGCATTTGCCTTCCTAACTACCAACTCAACCTGCAAGTTAACCTTAAGAAACACCTGGACTAGCACTCCCAAGTCCCTTTGCACTCCAGATTTCTGAATTCTCTCCCCATTTAGAAAATAGACCATGCCTCTATTCTTCCTACCACAGAGCATGACCTCACACTTCCCCACCTTATATTCCATCTGTCACTTCTTTGCCCATTCTCCTAACCTGTCCAAATCCTTCTGCAGCCTCCCCACCTCCTCAATACTACCTGTCCCTCCACCTATCTTTGTATCATCTGCAAATTTAGCCAGAATGCCCACAGTTCCTTCTTCTAGATCATTAATATATTAAGTGAAAAGTTGTGGTCCCAACACTGACCCCTGCGGAACTCCACTAGTCACCGGCTGCCATCCTGAGAAGGACCCTCTTATCCCCACTCTCTGCCTCCTGCCAGACAGCCAATCTTCTATTCATGCTAGTACCTTGCCTCTAATACCATGGGCTCCTATCTTACTGAGCAGCCTCCTGTGCGGCACCTTGTCAAAGGCCTTCCGGAAGTCCAAGTAGATAACATCCAATGGCTCTCCTTTGTCTAATCTACTCGTTACCTCCTCAAAGATTTCTAACAGATTTGTCAGGTATGACCTCCCCTTGATGAAACCATGCTGACTTTGCCCTATTTTACCATGCAATTCCAAGTATTCTGAAATCTCATCTTTAATAATGGACTCTAAAATCTTACCAACGACCGAAGTCAGGTTAATCAGCCTGTAATTTCCCAGCTTTTGCCTCACTCTCTTAAACAGGGGGGTTACATTAGCGGTTTTCCAGTCCTATGGGACCCTCCCTGACTCCAGTGATTCCTGCAAGATCACCACTAATGCCTCCACTATATCTTCAGCTATCTCCTTCAGAACTCTGGGGTGTAATCCATCTGGTCCAGGTGATTTATCCACCTTCAGACTTTTCAGTTTTCCTAGCACCTTCTCCTTGGTAATGGCCACCATGCTCACTTCTGCCCCCGGACTCTCTTGAACTTTGGGGATGTTACTCATGTCTTCCACCATGAAGACTGATGCAAAGTATCTATTCAGTTCCTCTGCCATTTCTTTGTTCCCCACTACTACTTCTCCAGCTTCATTTTCCAGTGGCCCAATGTCCACTTTTGCCTCTCTCTTAACCTTAATATATCTAAAAAAACTCTTGCAATCTTCTTTTATATTACTGGCTAGTTTACCCTCATACTTAATCTTCTCCCTTCTTATTTCTTTTTTATTTGTCCTCTGTTGGTCTTTGTAGGCTTCCCAATCCCTTGGCTTCCTATTGCTCTTCGCTGCATTGTATGTTTTCTCTTTAGGTTTTATGCTGTCCCTGACTTCCCTTGTCAGCCATGGTTGCTCGTCCTCCCTTCAGTATGCTTCTTCTTCCTAGGGTTGAATTTTTGCTGTGTCTCCCAAATTAGTCCCAGAAACTCCTGCCATTGCTGTTCCACTGTCTTTCCTGCTAGGCTCATCTCCCAGTCAATTCTGGCCAGCTCCTCTCTCAAGCCTCTGTGGTTGCCTTTATTCAATTGCAATACTATTATATCTGATTCCAGCTTTTTCCTCTCAAATTGCAGGGTAGATTCTATCATATTATGGTCACTTCCTCCTAAGGGTTCCTTCACCTTAAGATCCCTTATCAAATCTGCCTCATTACACGTCACTAAATCTAGAATTGCCTGTTCCCTAGTGGGCTCCACCACAAGCTGCTCCAAAAAGTCATCTCCATAAGAGACATTCCACAAATTCCTTTTCTTGGGATCCACTACCAACCTGATTTTCCCAGTCTAACAGCATATTGAAATCCCCCATGATCACTGTAACCTTGCCTTTCTTACACGCCTTTTCTATCTCCTGGTGTATCTTGTGCCCCACATCCTGACTACTGTTCAGAGGCCTGTACATAACTCCCATTACAGTTTTTTTACCTTTGCGGTTCCTCAACTCTACCCACACAGATTCCACATCACCTGACCCTACGTCGTTTCTTGCTATCAATTTAGTTTCATTTCTTAATAACAAAGCAACTCCACCTGCCCTGCCAACCTGCCTATCTTTTCGATAGGATGTATATCCTTGGATATTTAGCTCCCAGTCCTGACTCCCTTGCAGTCGTGGCTCCGTGATGCCCACCACATCATACCTGCCAATTTCAATATGCGCCACAAGCTCATTTACCTTATTTCATATACTGCATGCATTCAGATACAACACCTTCAGTCCTGTATTTCCCATCCCCCTTCTCATTCTCGTCCCTTTATCTGATGTGCTTGAAGTTAGATTCCTAGCCCTTTCCAAACACTCTCTCCAACGTTGTGTTCTGGAGACTTTAATATCCTCTCCTGGGCTCTCCTTTCTTTTCAGTTTTTTCATAATTTTCCATAAAGTTGAATCCATCCCCCCACATGCTAACCTGCTGCTTTGTTTCCCATTAGTCATACTTCTTGGAGTTTTACCCTTCCCTTCCCCCCCACTTTCAAGTTTAAAGTCCTGTTGACCATCCTATTTACCCTTTTCGCTAGAACATTGGTCCCAGATCGGTTCAGATGGAGACCGTCTGAACGATACAGATCCCTCCTGTTCCAATGCTGATGCCAGTGCCCCATGAAATGGAACCCCTCTTTCCCGCACCACTCCTTTAGCCACGTGCTTACTTCCCTTATTCTTACGTCCCTATGCCAATTTGCACGTGGCTCGGGTAGTAATCCGGAGATTATAACTCTTGAGGACCTGTTCTTTAATTTAGTACCTAGTTCCTGATAATCCCCAAACAGGTCCTCTTTCCTAGTCACACCTATGTTACTTGTCCCGACGTGGACCACAACAACTGGATCCTCACACACCCTCCAATATCCTTTCAAGCAGGTCAGAGATGTCCCTCACTCTGTCACCGGGCAGGCAACATACCTAGCAGGACTCTCGATCCTGCTTACAAAGGATGCTATCAATTCCCATAATTATAGAATCCCCTACAACTACCACTTGTCTTTTTGCTCCCCACTCTTGAATGGCCTCCGGTGCCACATAGCCGTGATCAGCTGGCTCATCCTCCCTACAGCCCTGTTCCTCATCCACACAGGGAGCAAGTACCTCGTACCTATTGGACAAGGTCAAGAACTGAGGCTCCTCTGTTCCTGAATACAGGATCCCTCTACCTGCCTCACTTGCAGTCACACTCTGCTGACCCTGACCACTGACCGAACTGGAGGTACTTAATCTACCGGCTGTGACCGCCTCCTGAAACAAAGTGTCCAGGTAACTCTCCCTCTCCCGGATGTGCTTCAGCATCCGGAGCTCAGACCCCAGCTCAACAATTCTGAGCCAGAGTTCCTCCAGCAACCAACACTTGCTGCAGATGAGGTCACTGTAGCTCACAATGGGATCTGCCAGCTCCCACATCATACAGCTACAGCACATGACCTGCCCAGCCATCTCGACTTAGATAATTAATTTATTAATTGGCTTTGCAGTGTTTTTTTGTCAAATTTGGTGCAGATTTCCTACCAACCAATCAGGTCACAAATTTCCTGTGACATCACTTTTTTTCAGTTTTGGCTTCAGTTACTCTGTGCCCCTAGGTCACCGCTCCAGTGCTCCTCCCTCCGAGTCTGCTCCCTGGAGACAAGGCCGCAAATCCCTGAGGTAAACTAGATTTATACTCACCTCTCAGGTCCTTCTCCCTCCGAGTCTGCTCCCTGGAGACAAGGCCGCGAATCCCCAAGGTAAGCTAGATTTATACTCACTGCTCGGTGCTCCTCCCATCGTGACCATGGAACATTGTCGATTGTTGTAAAAACCCATCTGGTTCACTAATGTGCTTTAGGGAAGGAAATCTGCTGTCCTTACCTGGTCTGGCCTATACGTGACTCCTGTGTGGTTGACTCTTAAATGCCCTCGGAAATGGCTAGCAAGACCTCAGTGTAACAAAGTCACAGTGATAAATCAGTGTTACTCCATGTTAAACACCACTTGAAGGAACCCTAAGGGTGGCAAGGGTGCAGAATGTACTCTGGGTGGGTGACTTTAATGTCCATCACCAAGAGTGGCTCAGTAGCACCACAACTGACCGAATTGGCCATGTCCTAAAGGACATAGCTCCTAAACTGGGTCTGTGGCAAGTGGTGAGGGAACCAACAAGAGGGAAAAACATAATTGACCTCATCCTCGCCAACCTGCCTGCCTCAGATGCATCTCTCCTTGACAGTATCAGTAGAAGTGACCACTGCACAGTCGTTGTGGAGACGGAGTCCCGCCTTCACATTGAGGATACCCTCCATCGTGTTGTGTGGCACTACCACTGTGCTAAATAGAATAGATTTTGAGCAGATCTAGCAACTCAAGACTGGGCATCCATGAGGTGCTGTGGGCCACCAGCAGCAGCAGAATTGTGCTCATACACAATCTGTAACCTCATGGCCCGGCATATCTTTCACTCCACCATTATCATCAAGCCAGGTAATTAACCCTTATTCAATGAAGAGTTCAGGAGGACATGCCAGGACCAGCACCAGACATACGTAAAAATGAGGTCTCAACCTGGTGAAGCTATAACACAGAACTACTTGCGTGCCAACCAGCATAAGCAGCTAGTGATAAACAGTGCTAAGCGATCCCACAGCCAATGGATCAGATCTAAGCTCTGCAGTCCTGCCACATCAAATCATAAATGGTGGTGGACAATTAAACAACTCACTGGAGGAGGAGGCTCCACAAATATCCCCATCCTCAATGATGGAGGAGCCCAGCACATCAGTGCAAAACATAAGGCTAAAGCATTCACAACAACCTTCAGCCAGAAATGCTGAGTGGATAATCCATCTTGGCTTCCTCCGGAGGTCCCCAGCATCACAGATGCCAGTCTTCAGCCAATTTGATTCACTCTATGTGATATCAAGAAACGGCTGACAGCACTGGATACTGCAAAGGCTATGGGCCCTGACAATATTCCAGCAATAGTACTGAATACTTGTGCTGCAGACCTTGCAGCACCCCGAGCCAAGCTGTTCCACTACAGCTACAACACTGGCATCTACCCGGCTATGTGGAAAATTGCCCAGGTATGTCATTTACACAAAAAGCAGGACAAGTCCACCTGGCCAGTTACCACCCCATCGATCATCACTAAAGTAATTGAAGGGGTCATCAACAGTGCTATCAGGCGACACTTGCTTAGCTATAACCTGCCCACTAACACCAAGGCCTTTCAGCTCCATTCCTCACTACAGCCTTGGTTCAAACCTGGACAAAAGAGCTGAACCCCCGAGGTGAGGTGAGAATGTCTGCCCTTGACATCAAAGCAGCATTTGACAGAGTGTGACATCAAGGAGCCCTAGTAAAACTGGAGTCAATGCAAATCAGGAGAAAACTCTCTGTTGGTTGGAGTCATAATCAGCAAAAAGAAAGATGGTTGTGGTTGTTGGAGGTCCGTCATTCTCAGCTCTAGGACCTCACTGCAGGAGCTCCTCAGAGTAGGGCCCTCAGCCCAATCATCTTCAGCTGTTTCATCATTGGCCTTCTTTCCATCATAAGGTCAGAAGTGGGGATGTTCGCCGATGGTTGCACAATGTCCAGCACCATTCACGACTCCCCAGTTTCTGAAGCAGTCCATGTCCAAATGCAGCAAGATCTGAATAATACCCAGGCTTGAGCTTACAAATAGCAAGTAACAATCGTGCCACACAAGTGTCAGGCAATGACCATCTCCAACAAGGGAGAATCCAACCATCGCTCCTAAATGTTCGATGGCATTACCATCACTGAATCCCCCACATACTGGGGGCTACTATTGACCAGAAACTGAACTGGACTAGCCATATAAACTCTGTGGCTACAAGGGCAGGTCAGAGGCTAGCAATCATGCCATGAGTAACTCATCTCCTGACTCCCCAGAGCCTGTCTACCATCTACAAGGCACAAGTCAGGAGTGTGATGGAATACTCCCCACTTGCCTGGATGAGTGCAGCTCCCACAACATTCAAAAAGCTTGACCCCAATCAAGGCAATGCAGCCTGCTTGATTGGCAAACCATCCACAAACATTCAATCCTTCCACCACCAACGCACAGTAGCAGCAGTGTGTACCATCTACAAGATGCACTGCAGGAATTCACAAAGGCTCCTTTGATAGCACCTTCCAAACCCACGACTACTACCACCTAGAAGGACAAGGGCAGCAGATAGATGGCAACATCACCACCTGGAAATTCCCCTCCAAGTCACTCATGATCTTGACTTGGAAATATGTTGCCATTCCTTCACTGTTGCTTGGTCAAAATCCTGGAACGCCCTCCTTAATTGCAATATGGGTGTACCTTTCCCACATGGACTGCAGTGGTTCAAGAAAGCAGCTCACCACCGCCTTCTCAAGGGCAATTAGAGATGGGCAATCAATGCTGGCCCAGCCAGCAAAGCCCACATCCCATGAATGATTTTTTTTAAATATTGATATTGAAAACGTCTTGGACATTTTGAAATAAAAACTTGCAGCAGACCAGGCTTTAGGAAGAAGATAAGGGGCAATGAACCTCTTCAAGGAAACCAATCTGTGCTTCAAGTACAGGTGCAGGGCTAGAGTTGGGGGTATTCGTGTTGGTGGTGGTGTGCTGGTTAATCAGTGAGGTCTTCATAACTTCTTAAACACCTCTTAACATTTACCTTTGTGTTAACTCTAAAAGATCTTTTCCTATTGTTTTATGTAATTTAACTTAGGGGTTTTGACAGAGTAGCAATAAATTGTTTCTACTGTAGTTATGCAACCAGAGAACACAAATTTAAGATAATTGGCAAAAGAGCTGGCAGGTGAGGATTGTGGTGGGGTGGTGGGTGTGGGGGAAGAGGGGGAGGCAGGAAGTATTTTATTTATGCAGCAAGTGACATCTGGAATGCATTGCCTGAAAGGATGATGGAAGCAGGTGCAATTGTAAATTTCAAACAGGAATTGAATATATACTTGAAAAGAAAATCTTCCAGGCCTATGGGCAAAGAGCAGATTAAATGGATAGCTTTTTGAAAGAACTAGCACACGCACAAAGTACCAAAGGGCTTCCTTCTGTGCTATATAGATCTACAAAGACATTATTTTTAATATTAATTTTACATGGAGAAGTACTGACTGCAATCGTTGCAGTGTTAAACATGCACTTTAACTTAAGAGTCCATGTGTGCCTTATGTTCAATGTGATGTGTGTGCTGTGGTGTTTCGCTCTCCTCTGTAAATTGGTGGGCCTTTATCTTTCTTATTCTCAAGTGATGACCAATAAAAGAAGTAGGTAAAGAGGAGAGCTGAGAAGTTTCCTGAAAACTTGTTTGTTATTCTGCTGACAACCTCGCTCAGTGTGTTTCAGACCCAGGACCTAACTAAGGGCCTGCATGTTTTGATCTGCATCTCCTGTCAAATGCCTGGAGACACGCGTTATCAGGAAACTGATGTTAACCTGAGAGAAAATCAGTTGTTTCTATGTCTCCACATATTCCTCTAATGAAGTTCAAGTCCTGGCTGTTGCCACTGATCTCTGCAACTTACATTTATGGGAACTATTCCAAAAGCTTCAATATTAAGTGGCTCACAAAGAGGTCAAATTGAATTTGCAGATATTTGATGAACATTCTGTAAATCATCATCAACTATAACACTTCATACTTTTGAACCACTTCTCAGTGAAGCAAACAACAATGAAAAAGTGAATTGAATACGCAATTCATGTTATAGACATTAGGATAGTCTGACAATTTTTTTTATTATAGTTTCCAGAGCAAGACATAAAATTCATCCAAAGATGGAATTAAAATGGAATAATTTGCTTTAACAATATTATAATTTCATTATAGTTATAAGCTAGATATTAAAGAAGTGAATTTGCAGTTCTAGTATTCTTTACCTTGTGCAATATTGTGTCATATTTCATAAACAAAGATTTGATGTGCTTAGATATTAATTGCCATTTTAAGACACACAAGATTTTCTGAGAAAAATAGCATGTCATGCTGGAATGAATAATTAAAACAATTAGTATATTTGAACTGAATATTAAAAAGTGTATTTCTTTCATAAATGGAACATGATAGCATGCAGCAACTCAGCTAATAGGTCAGAACAGATATCTGCAAAGTTATTTGTCTTCACATCAGTGTTTTGATTACAGCTATATGATCAATATTTAGGTATGTCTATTACAAATTTATATTCATTGAAGTAAAGTGTATCGGTGAAGAGAGCAGATTGACTTCATTGCACTTCATTTGGCTTGATAACTTAAGGTGTTGTGCTTGGATCCTTGCAGAGACCAAAGTTAGTGTTTGTTATTGAACCAATGATAGATTTATCGCCGTCACACTTCAGACCTTGTTGACAGGGACATTTGTAATAAACATTATACAGGAGCTGAAAGGAAAGACACAGTTTTAATATTTCCTCAATTTCATAAATAGGCTGAGTAGATCAGTCTTCCTAGGATTGGAGTATTTTACTTTCTTTTAAAGTGAATTGCTAGATGCCAAGGTTTTGTAGCCATACATCAAATTGTATTCATCATTACAGTCAGTGTAATACCATCACAATAGTTAGATTTATTTAAATGAGGCCAAGATTGACAGTAAACTTAATTATATCCTTCATCCCCTCCTCCCCCAATTGCGAAGTCACAGAGTAGTATTAATGACAACTGTATGAAGGACTTTGGAATAGGCAATCAAACCCAACTGCAGAATGAGGATGTATAGTAAATGGTTCACTATTGGCAAAATATTAGGCTCATATACCATAGACATTGGCATTTAAATCAACCCTTGAACCCTCAAAAATCCCTCCAAGATGGGGTCAGCGTATACGCTAAGCATAAGAGTGAACCACCGATGTGATTGTGGGCGGTTGTCATCTTTGTAGTTCACCATGCAGGGTCTGCTTAGTGTCGGCATGTCTTAAACTCCCGTGCATCTTTACAACACAGCCCCTATTACCTGAGTGATCCTTTGCACCCAGTTATAAGATACCAGTAAAACATTTATTTATGGAGTGAAAAATTGAGGCTGACTATTAATGTAATAAAGTATGTTGTGGCTGAAAAGGGGAGTCATTTATAAGTTGAGTATATGCAAAACATGGTTTGCACAGCTGAAGATATGGGGTCATCTTATACACCAGATCAACTTATATGCTGCAAACTATGCCTCCTTTAAAAAAATAATCTCCATGTGCTTTAAAAAGATGCTTTAAAATAATTTTCCACTATATATGCGGTGCAGTGGGTAGCATGCCGGCCTCTGAGCTTGAAGCTCTGGGTTCACATCCACCTCCAGGACTTGAGGACAACAGAAGGTATATTTATAACGTGGCCAAACAGGTTGATTAGCAACCTGTAAATTCTTCCAATGTGCCTATGGAGGTGGCAAGAGTAGGAGAGTCTCCTGGTCAGTCAGGCTTGATGTGGAGTGGCAACCCTCAAGCCAAAGCTTCTGGCAACAGACTGGCTACGTGTTCCAGGAAAAAATAGCTTTGGAAACAGATGTATGCGCATACTTTGCCTGCCTCGTGTGCCACTATGTGTGGGAAGGGGAAGGAAGAAGCTACACAGCATAGGATATTGCTTTAAAGTGTTCGCCATGACTCCATGGTAACAGTCAAACCTCTGAGTTGGAATGTTGTGGTTCAAGTCCCACTCCAAAGACTTGAGGAGAAATTTGAGGCTGACTTTCTAACAACATGACTAAAGGAGTGCTACACCGTCAGAGATGCAATCTTTCAGCGAAGATGTTAAAATGAGGCCCTGTCTGCTCTCTCGTAAACAATCCTGTGGTACTGTTAAAAGAAAAGCAGGCAAGTTTTTTTTTATTCATTCACGGGATGTGGACTTCGCTGGCTGGGCCAGCATTTATTGCCCATCCCTATTTGTCCTTGAGAAGGTGGTGGTGAGCTGCCTTCTTGAACTGCTGCAGTCCATGTGGTGTAGGTACACCCACAGTGCTGTAAAGAAGGGAGTTCCAGGATTTTGGCCCAGCGACAGTGAAGGAACAGCTGTATATTTCCAAGTCAGGATGGTGACTGACTTGGAGGGAAACTTCCAGGTGGTGGTGTTCCCATCAGTTCTCCCTGGTGTTGTGGCAATATTTATCCTTCAGTCACCAAAACAGATTATCTGGTCTTATCATGTTGATGTTTCTGAGATTTGCAACGTGCAAATCGGCAGCTGCATTGCAAACATTGCATCCCCCAAAACTACTTAATTGCCTGTAAAGTACTTTGGGACATCCTGAGGTCATGAAAGGTGCTGCATAAATACAAACCTTTGTTTTTTTTAAATTAGGAAGTTGGAAGGAACTGATAGAGTAAGAACAATATAAAAAAACATGTTTTTCATATGAACAAACATTCAAATATTTATATTTATATCTGTCTTATGTTCAAATAACTCTTTGCAGAATGAATGACATTTGGAATAAAGTGAATGTTGTGATGTAGGTAAATATAGTTCTGCAGGAATAATAAACAGCAAAGAGGTCTCAGTAACAGAATGATGCAAAGGAATGACTTTTCCATTTATGTTTAGATCCCCTCAATACTGGCTGATGAAATAATTAATATTTTTTATTACTGAAGATAACTTTAAAATTGAACACTTACATGATTTGAGCATGCGTTTCCTTCAGCACCTTTATCAGCACACCTTGCAAGACTCAGTCCAGTTTCTCGCTGGCAGCATCGACTCTTGCATTGAAAGCTTCCAACGCAGAGCTCTCCATCACTCTTTTTAAAAATAAGACACATATTATACTTGTTAAAATCAAACAGCAAAACTAATTGTTCAATGACAAAATGTAATTTCTAAAAATGTATCCGCCAGATTACTTCAGTCATACACCTCTCATCCTTTGAAACCACAACAAAGAAAATGAAGAGGCATTAGCAACATGGATTATATGAAAAATTTGCAAACGAAGGTGCTTTTAAAACTATTATACATTTTTACAGAGCACATAAATGTTAATCATTTTTACAGAAGAATCAATCATCCAGCTTCCTTTTGAGATATTTTACTAACCAGCTGTGTTATACTTGGGCTTTTCATTAAACATATTTTTGGCCAAAGCACAGAATGGCTTCATTTCTGTCACACTGATTTATTTAATAAGGAGAAAACACCATTGTATGACAGTAAATGGTTCCTTAAAACACTTCAGTGAATTTAACTGAGTGTTCACCCGCTCATCTTCCGTACTTGAGTGGAAAAGCCATGGGAACCTCAAGAAAATGACACCACTTTTCTAGGATTTCCACTGAAGTTAAAATGGATAAGTGAAGGAAAGTCAACCCCAGTAGCATGGTAATAAGTCAATTAAACTGCGTGTAACCTCTTTCACAGTAACTTCACCATTGTTCACTGATATTGCATTGCCTTGTATACAAAGTTGTTTTCCAAATGTTTCCACAAGACCTTACCAGGTTCAGGAACAATCCTCTCTCTGGAGCTGCTATTCCAACTGCAATGCAGCACGCTAGGTAGACCAGTATTACCTTCATGTTGCACATGCTAGACAGTAGCTAGGGTAATGAGGGAATTCCAATTCTTCCTTTTATAGCCATTCAATAAGTCAAATGTGAAAGTTAATCATTAAATTTGACATTTCTAATCACTGCAATTATTGCAAAATATAATTCATTACGATTACTGGTCTGGGACTTCAACAGATGTACTATGTGTAAGCTGTTAATTAGTGATGACTGTTCTCCTTTCCTTTTTTTTATGTACTTTCTCTTATTTCAAACAGATGTTCTGTCAAATTTTGATCACTATGTTTACCTTTCACACTACATTAGTTGGTGTTATCAGCCCTGATCATGTCTTAATTTTATCCCTAACACTTTTAGACATAGAAAAGCAAACAAATTGACAAACTTGTCTGATGAATTACTCCTGGCCATGTATAATGTAGCTGCAGGGTTTTTTAAATCAAATCACAATTTTAGGTCACTTAATGGGTTAAAAGTTCAAGTGCACTGTGTTGGGTATGTTGAACAGAATGGAGTTATGCCTGATGATGGAAAATGGTCTCTTTCTGTACTTTGCTTTCTATAACCAAGCATAAGTATGGTTACAATTCACCACAGTGTCCTTTGGCCCAGAAAATTAGAAAACTAATCAGCCAGGGATCCCATCAACAATTGCTATCCAATAGTAGTTGCTCACAAGTGTGCATGCAGGAATATCAGGAGAGCAAAGGATCAGGTCAATTATGATGGTCTCCATGGACAAACAACCTGCTGATAATCACTGTCCAGGCTCAAGACAATGAAAAACCATCTGTGGCCACGGAGCAATGTCCAACATTATTCAACATCTGCAGATAACCATCAAACTGGCATTGGAATGTGTAACCTTAACCCTAAACCATTCAAAGAACCATACAGTTTAATGGAAAAGCTTATTTGGGTGAGCACTCTCTCTCCCTTCCCCACTTTAACACACCCACTCACCAAAATGTTTATCTTCTAATAAATGCCAAAAATCATCCTAAGAAACTTGACTACTTTAAATTTATCATCTTTACAACAAAGCTGAATTACAATTCATACTTGTACCTTTACCCCCTATTCACAGTTTGAACAGGATTAGTTTCTTTACAAGTGTCACTGGGATGTTGGTGTTGAATGACTGGTCCTGTTCATACATTAGAAAAACATGCACTCCAAATTCCAAATTTGGCTAAACTATTTCCCTATTTTTAAAACCGAGTGTTTCAGACTGGCACATTCCAAGCTCAAGGGCTACGTGCAGAGGGATGCTCTAAAGTTTGGGACAGCCGCTTCAGAGATGCAATGGGGAAACGTTCTGTCTAAGGCCTTTCAGCCTTGGTGCACTGAGGCTATATGATTCACATTGAATCTTTACAGTAAATATTACATGTATCACATTGTATTGAAGCACCTCAGAGTGCAACATGGCCTATGTAGACAATTTAAATATCATTGCACGTTCTGTAATGCCTATTTTGAAATGTTTGTAATGTGCTTTTTATTGTACTGAAGCACTTCAGAGTGCAACATGATCTAAGTTGAAAATTTGAATATGACTGCACTTTCTGTGATGGCCATTTTGAAATGTTTGGTAATGTTCTTTTAGATATTTTATGAATAAAGTATACTTTTGCAAAAAATAAAATAAAACTGACATAACTAGAAATGGCATGTTGGCTGGGATTCATTTGGTAGCACTCTTGCCTCTGAATCACAGGGTTTTGGGTTTAAATCCGACTCCAGGAATTGAGCACACAAAAAAAAATCGAAGCTGATATCCTGTGCAGTACTGAGGAGCACAACACTGTCAGAAGTGGTGTCTTTCAGATGGGATATTAAACCAGTTTGCCTGTATGGGTGGATGTAAAAGATTGCATTGCACTACTTCAATGAAGAGCACAAGAGTTATCCTGGTGTCCTGGCCAGTATTTATCCCTTGATCATAATCACAAAGCACAGGTTATTTGTTCATTATCACATTGCTGTTTGCGGCAATTTGCTGAGATTTATTTACTCTTTCATGGAACGTGAGATTCGCTGGCTGGGCCAGCAGTAATTGCCCATCCTTAATTGCCCTTGAGAAGGTGGTGGTGAGCCGCCTTCTTGAACCTCTGCAGCCTATGTGGTGTAGGTACATCCAAAATGCTGTTAGGGAGGGAGTTCCAGGATTTTGACAGTGAAGGAACGGCAATATAGTCCCAAGTCAGGATGGTTTGGAAGAGAACTTGAAAGTGATGATGCTCCCATGCACCTCTGCCCTTCTACATGGTAGAGGTCGTGGGTTTGGAAGATGCTGCCAATGGAGACTTGGTGAGTTGCTGCAGTGCATCTTGTAGGTGGTACACATCGGGCAGAAATTTCCCCCTGTCGGGGGGGTGTTGTGCGGGGTCAGGTGGTGGGGGGAGAGAGGGGGGGCAGGGTTTGCTGGTGCAAACCGGGTTGGGGCCACGCTGCCATTTTACGTGGGCGGGCCAATTAAGACCCGCCCAGTGTGAAGTGCACCAGGAAGCGCTGAGCGATCCCTGTGCGGGGTGGGGGGGGTATTCCCTGAGTAGGGGCCTTTGCTCTTTTGCGCATGCGTGCAAAAGGGTGCAGAAATCTCCCTGAGGCACAGAGGTGCCGCAGGGAGATTAGCTTAAGGTTTAAAAATTAAATAAAGTAAAGGAAATATTTTAAGAAATGTCCACTCATATAGCAGTGTCACTTGAGCTGGGGCATCTTTATGAATTTTGATTAAAAACTTTATTTAATTAATGAACCCTTCATGAAACCTCATTCCGCCTGTGGATGAGGCTCCATGAAAAATGCGAAGGCCACCTGGGCTCATTGCCTGAATGCCAACCTTAATTGTTTTAATGACTACTTAAATGGCCTTAATAGGCCTTTGACCTTTGACAGGCGTGCAGCTAAGTTGGCTGTGCACTCGCCGAACTGAAAACCTAAGTGATGTGTGGCGACACCGGGACACCCATCCAACGTCACTGCATGTCATTTTAGGATTGTGAGTGGGACCCGCGCCCACCCGCTGACCTGAAAGTTCTTCCCATTGTTGCCATTGTGCATTGGAGGTGCCAGGAGTGAATGTTTAAGGTGGTAGATGGGATTCCAATCAAGCAGACTGCTTTGTCCTGGATGGTGTCAAGCTTCTTGAGCATTTCTGGAGCTGCACTCACCCAGGCAATGGGAGAGCATTCCATCACACTCCTGACTTGAGTCTTGTAGATGATCATTAGGCTTTGGGGAGCCAGGAGGTGAGTTAATCTCAGCTGAATTCCTAGCCTCTGACCCGTTCTTGTAGCCACAGTATTTTTATGGCTAGCCCAGTTCAGTTTCTGGTCAACCCAAGGATGTTGATAGTGGGGGATTCAGAGATGGGAATGCCATTGAACATCAAGGGGAGATGATTGGATTCTCACTTGTTGGAGATGGTCACTTGTGTGGTGTGAATATTACTTGCCACTTTTCAGCCCAAGCCTGAATGTTGTACAGGTCTTGGTGCATTTGGACATGGACTGCTTCAGTATCTGGGGAGTCACAAATGGTGCTGAACATTGTGCAATCATCAGTGAACATCCCCACTTCTGACCTTATGAAGGAGGGAGCTCAAATTGATGAAGCAGCTGAAGATGGTTTTGGCCTAGGACACCATCCTGAGGAACTCCTGCATTGATGTCCCGGGGCTGAGATGACTGACCTCCAACAACCACAACCATCTTCCTTTGTGCTAGGTATGATTCCAACCAGTGGAGAGTTTTCCCCCTGATTCCCACTGATTCCATGTTTCCTAGGCCTCCTTGATGCCACACTCAGTCAAATACTGTCTTGATGTCAGGGGCAGTCACTCTCACCTAACCTTGAATTCAGCTCTTTTGTCCATGTTTGGACCAAGGCTGTAATGAGGTCAAGAGCTGAGTGGCCCTGGCAGAACCCAAACTGACCATCACTAAGCAGGTTATTTCTGGGTAAGTGCCGCCTGATAGCAATGTTGACAACCATTTCCATTGCTTTGCTGATGATCGAGACTGTACTGATGTGGCAGTAATTGGCTGGATTGGATTTGTCCTGTTTTTTGTGGCATACCTGGAGAATTTTCGCATTGGTAGGTAGATACCGGTGTTGTAACTGTAATGGAACATCTTGATTAGGTTCACAGCTAGTTCTGGACAACCTAGGACTGAACTGGCTCTTCAGTACTAGTGCCAGCATGTTGTCAGGGCCCATAGCCTTTGCAGTATCCAGTGCCTTCAGTCATTTCTTGATATCGCATGGAGTGAATCAAATTGACTGAAGGCTGGCATCTGTGATGCTGGGGACCTCAGGAGGAGGCTAAGATGGATCATCCACTTGGCACTTCGGGCTGAAGATGGTTGCAAATGCTTCAGCCTCATCTTTTGAACTGATGTGCTGGGCTCCCACTGAGCATGGGGGCATTTGTGGACCCACCTCTTCCTGTTTGTTGTTTATTGTCCACTACCATTCATGACTGGATGTGGTGGGACTGTGGAGCTTAGAACTGATCTGTTGATTGTGGGGTCACTTAGCTCTGTCTGTCACTTGCTGCTTCTGCTGTTTGGCATGCATGTAGTCCTGTGCTGTAGCTTCACCAGGTTGACACCTCATCTTTAGGTATGCTTCATGCAGCTCCTGGCATACCCTCCCGCACTCTTCATTGAACCATTGATCCCCTGGCTTGATGGTAATGGCACAATTGGGGATATGCCAGGCCATGAGGTTACAGTTTGTAGTTGTATACAATTCTGCAGATGCTGATGGCTCACAGCACTTCATGGATGCCCAGTTTTGAGTTGCTAAATCTGTTTGAAATCTATACCATTTAGCATGGCAATAATGCTGCACAACACATTGGAGGATATCCTCAATGTGAAGACGAGACTTTGTCTCTACAAGGACTCTGCAGTGGTCAGGCCTATCAATAATGTCATGGGCAGATACATCTGCAACAGGTAGTTTGGTGAGGGCAATGTCAAGTAGGTTTTTTTCTTCTTCTTTGTTTCCGCACCACCTGCTGCAGGCTCAGTCTGGCACCTATATCATTTATTTCTTGGCCAGCTAGGTCTGTCATGGTGCCACTGAGCCACTCTTGGTGATGGACATTGAAGTCGCCCACTCACAGTACATTCTGTTCCCTTGCCACCCTCAATACTTCCTCCAAGCGGTGTTCAACACGGAGGAGTACTGATTCATCAGTTGATGCGGGGAGTTAGATGGTAACCAGCAGGAAGTTTCCTTGCCCATGTTTCACCTGATGCCATGAGACTTCATGGGGTCCAGAGTCGATGTTGAGAACTCCCAGAGCAACTCCCTCCTGACTGTACACCACCGTGCAGCCACCTCTGCTGGATCTGTCCTCTTGGTGGAGTGCATATTGGCTGCCACATTTCCTACATTACATCAGTGACTACACTTCACAAAGCACTTTTTATTGGCTGTAAAGTGCTTTGAGACATTTGACGGTTGTATAAAGTGCTATATAGATGCCAGTATTTCTTTTTATAGGATTTGAAACAGCACAATAATAAACTTACTGTTTTGCTCTCCCTTGTTTTTATGCTACATGGAGTTTTAGCTTGTCCCATGCACAGCATCATGAAAAATTGACTGGATAGGCAATGACATACATCTAGCTACAAAAGAATTTAACTCATACTATTTAAATACACCCAACTGCAACTATTTTTACTGATAAGGATTTTTTTAACGTTCCTCATATGTCTAGCCAGTTCAATGAGAAGGAATGAGTTGGTTGGGAACAGTGCACATTTAATGGTTGGTTCTACGATTCTATGTCTGCACATGTGCTCTCAGTTTTATCCTTTGACATTTCCACTCTGGTGCTCCATTTGCACATGATAGGGTGACTCTTTAAGATAAAACATTTACACAATTCTTGCAACAATTATGAGCATGTGCTTCTATGGTAACCATTTAATGGATAACTGCTATTATACTAGACTACCTACAAACAGTTTGAACAGCTAGTCATAAAATCGGTTGAAATATTTTATGCCTATCCATTAAAACAAATTCAAATTGCTGCTTGCTTATCAAGCTCTCTTAAAATAACAATTAAATTGTAATGTATACTGTAATCTTGCACATTCTATTGTTACAACATGGAATTGTAAGAGGACAGCAAAGCATGAAGGCAGCTAATAAATATTGTGGCTACAAGAGCAGGTCTGAAGCTAGGAATCCTGCAATGAGTAACTCACCTCCTGACTCCCCAAAGCCTGTCCACCACCTAAAAGGCACAAGTCAGGAGTGTGATGGAATACTCCCGGATGAGTGCAGCTCCCACAACATTCAAGAAGCTTGGCTGTCCAGGACAAAGCAGCCTGTTTGATTGGCACCACATCCACAAACATTCACTCCCTCCACCACCAACACACAGTAGCAGCAGTGTGTACCATCTACAAGATGTATTGCAGGAATTCACCAAGGATCCTTAGACAGCGCCTTCCAAACCCACTACCATCTAGAAGGACAAGGGCAGCAGATAGATGGGAACACCACCACCTGGGGCAGAATTTTCTGGTTGGCGTGCTGGGGCGGGCCCGACATGCCAACGTGTAAAACGATGCGCGACGATGTCAGGCATGCGTCCTGACGTCATCGCACGCCATTGCAATGTTTCATTCGGTGGGCGCGCCAGAGTCGGCTGCACACCCGCTGAAATGTAAATGGCCTATTAAGGCCATTAAGAAATCAATTGAGCCACTTGAGAACGCTGCCCATCCAACCTTAAGGTTGGCAGACAGGCAGAAAGCCCAAGCAGCCTTTGCATTTTTCAGGAAACCTCATCCACGAGCGGGATGAGGTTTCCTGAGGCTTTTATTAAATAAAATTAATTAATTTTCATAAATATAAAATCATGTCCCCATACATGTGACACAGTCACATGCGGGGACATGTTTAAATAAACTTTTAAATCTTTTCTTTCATTATTTTAATATCCATTCAATCTCCCTGAGGCAGCTCCGCTGAGATTGCTGCACTCTTTTGCGTGCATGTATGAGAGGGCGCTGGCCCTGACTCTCCCCCCCTCCCCTGGCCCACACAGGTAGTGCTGAGCACTACCGGACCATCCTGACTTGGAAATATATCGTTGTTCCTTCACTGTCGCTGGGCCAAAATCCTTGATCTCCCTCCTAACTGCACCGTGGGTGTACCTACAGCAGTTCAAGAAGACAGCTGGTCATCACCTTCTCAAGAGCAACCAGGCATGGGCAATAAATGCTGGCCCAGCCAGCAAAACCCACATCCCATGAATCAATAATAAATAAATAAATACAAATAAATGAGTAAAGAGAGCTTGGCCTGAACTGGAGGTAATACAAAATTGCCTAGTTAGCTGTTAACTGATCTATCCTAAGTTCTAACTGAATAGATTTGATTGCAGAACAAGCTATTAATTAGATTTGAAAATGTTGCTGATTAGTTAAACTGGTGTTTGAGTTTCAAATTCCTTAAAGTTACTTTATTAAGATGGAATAGTGGAAAGCAGTATAGTGTGGAACTTGAATAGTGCAGAATTTTCTGGAAAACTATGGGGGTGATTTCCATCTCGCTAACACCCTCTTTACAGCTAAATGTGAGGTGGCAGCAAGTGAAGCAACAATGTGAACTTAAATTGCCAATCCACTGTCCACCCATTTTGATTTTCAGGTGGAACTTGATTTAGTGGCCAGAGCTCTTGCTGGTAACAGTGAGGGCATAATGAATACATTACATTATTTGGTTAAATAATACATATAAACATACGAACAAGGAGCAGGAGTAGGCCACTCAGCCCCTCGAGCCCCCTTTGCCATTCAATAAGATCATGGCTGACCCGATAGTAACCTGAAATCTGCATCCCACCTACCCGCGATAAACCCCCTTGCTTACCAAGAATCTGTCCACCTCTGACTTAAAAATATTCAGACTCTGCTTCCACCACCTTTTCAGGAAGAGAGTTGCAAAGACTCACAACCCTCTGAGTGAAAGAAATTCTCTTCATCTCTGTTTTAAATGGGCGACACCTTATTTTTAAACAGTGACCCTTATTTCTAGATTATCCCACAAGAGGAAACATCTCTCCACATCCACCCTGTCAAGACTCCTCAGGATCTTATGTGTTTCAATCAAGTCACTTCTCATTCTTCTAAACTCCAGCGGACACAAGCCTAGTCTCCCCAATATTTCCTCATAAGACATCCCATCCATTCCAGGTATTAGTCTGGTAAACCTTCTCTGAACTGCTTCCAACACACTCACATCCTTCCTTAAATAAGTTGACGAAAACTGTACACAGTAGTATTGTAACCGTGTTTCACTAGTGCCCTGTACAACTGAAGTATAACCTCCCTACTGCAATTCCTCTCGCAATAAATGATAACATTCTATTAGCTTTCCTAATTACTTGCTGTACCTGTATAGTAGCCTTTTGTGACTCATGCACTAGGACACCCAGAGCTCTGCAATCTCTCATCATTTTGATAAAGCCAAAAAAGAAATACTGCAGACTCTGGAAACCTGTAATGGAGAAGTTGGAATCTTAATCAGTTGCCTGACATTAGGGGTCTTTGGCAGCAGTTCACAGAAAAGCACTTCAGTTTAACAATTGCTGCCTTAACATTCATGTCCAAAAATTGCCCCCAGCCTTCTACCCTCAAATAAACTGCATCTGCCCAAAGACCAACTTTACTATTTATGTCAACCAATATTACAAGTTCACCGCCCATCAACATTCTCAGCAGACAAAGACTTCAAAAAGGATTACAGTTGTATTGCCTAATACAAATGCCCAGGACTGATAATCACCCTGGAGTGAGCCCCAAGTGCCAGTCTTAAGTTCCCTTGTCTAGTATGCTGGCACTATTAGGTGATCCACCAATAGCTACTTTTGCCCATTGAAGTGACAGAATCTTACACATCACAAGACAAAGAAAATTAATACAGCTGAGTCTTTAGAATTTAACCCTTGGAGCCCTGGCATTATTCTGATGTATCTGCACTGTACCTCCTCCAACATCAATGCATCTTTCCCAAGTATTGGTGCCTAAAACTGGACATAATACTCTAGATGGAATCTAAAGACAGGAAGTATTGCAGCACAATATTAAATGCTGAGGAATTGGTTCGGCTTGTCCATTATATTGCAAGCCTCTTCTCAAATACATCTCTTCAAATATGTCACTCATTTAACTCTGATTTGTTGAACTTTTTCAATTCAGGTTACCTCCTACGCCGCTGGGAACTAATTTGTGGAGTAGGCACAGTGTTTTGTGAGAAACTACTCCCTCCAAGAAAAGTACTAAATAAAATAAGTATCAAAAGTACTACAAACGCTTGCATTCTTTAGACATTAGGAGGGAAATTTGAAAGTAGGTGAGTGTGTGGATTTGGGTGCAGGTGGCGGTGAAATCCAATAAAAATGTGAGCATGTTGGGAGTTGGTTCCAATCCTCCGACTTCTGCATTTAAGGGTAGTATGTTAGACTGCATTAGTGTAAACCCCACAGGAGAAGTTGTCAATTTCAGTATGTTAATTGCTCAATTCCAATGATATTAGCATGAGTTTTTACAGTTTAATAATGGTTCCATGGGTTCCCCAAGCTTCCTTGAACCCAGCAGAGAAAGCAAGGCAAAAAGACAGTGGCAATTAAAGGGGCTGAAGCTTTGACAGGAAACTTGCCTGTAATCACACAGTACTCACAGCTGCTTTCTTACTTGCTGGTGTAAAGTAATTTGTTTTCTGTACTAATGCAGATACTTCACACACTTTCAAGGTGACTTTGCACACTTTGGAAGTGTCATCTGTACCTTAGAATTCTGATCTGTCCGATTTGCATCTGTGCTGCTTGCTCTGTGTTCCTTTGTACTCAAATGAAGACCAAGATCACCAGCAGCACAGGAGCAGCAACGGTACCAGTACCAGCATCAACTACAGCCTGCTGCTCAGAGACATGTGCCTCCACAGGAGAAAGGGGATCAGCAGAGAAGTGCAGCTTGCAGGACACCGTACCTGGCACACAGAATCCACAAGCAGAGGATAAGCTTCCTCGATATGCCAGAACAACAGTAAGTGAGAAGGCTCAGTGTGTTGCATCAGGTGGTGGCAGAAATTTGCAACCTGCTGGAAGGAGACTTGCTGCCGACTGGATCTTGTGCCCATATTTTACCAGTGACTTCAATGTCACAACTGCCCTTGTTTTTTTTTGTCGCTGTCCTGCCATCTTTTCACAGCCCCAGCATTGCTCAGCATCAATTCATGTCTTCGCATTCATCAGCTGAAAAGGCCACTTGCCAGCCAGCAATCAAGAATGAGTAAGATGGAAAAGCTGTGCAAAAGAATATTTTTATGCTGCACATTAAAACAGAAACTTAATATTATATTAATGTATAACACACCCTTGTGCAACTACAAATTTTTTCTCTTCCTTTTCTTCGCACTTCTACCTGGCACAAACCCTAGCAGATGTAAAAACAGGATGTTCTGACTATTGAGATGCTCTTGATGGATATCCTTATGGTTTTGGAGCCTCTAAAGCCCTGCTCCACCTGCATTGTGAAGGTGCAGACTCAGCCATTAGGACTTGAGACAGCATGTGGAGTACTAACTGGAGGGGGGGAGGGGCGGGGGGTGCAACAGGTGAAAAGTGAAAGGGCTTTCAGCTAAGTCTGCACGTCCATGACCAATTTCACCATCCTCCCTCTCATGGCCTAGCCACCCCTCCCTGTTAACAATGAACTGGAGGACACTTTACTGCAGATCAAAGGGCGATGAACACCAGGGCTAAAGTATCATTCATTCTATTTTAGGTGGCATTCAAAGTATGGAAGCACTGAGTCATAAACCGCAACTTCAAAATGTCCACACTAAACTGTGCCTGTGCTAAATCCTAAAGTTTCAATCAGTATCAAAGGAGCAATAATGGCAAAATGTTAACTGTATTAATTGAAGTTAAAGTGTAAATAGGCAGCGGGCATTTATTGGATGATTACTTGAGCACATGTAAAGAGCCACTTACTGACACAGGAGTAGAGCGGAGTCAGGAGGTATACCTGTAATGTTTTACTTTGTGAATACATCTATTCCAAGCAAAGGCTGGCTCTAGTTTCTTCCTGCACCAACTGGCTATCAGGAGCAAACACTGAGGAACGGATATTCACTATCAAGGCAGGTAGCTCAAGTCAGGAAAGCTTCTGAAACAGCAGACCTGCCTTGATATTAAACAGCCCGTAACATGCAATTTTCATTCTCGGAAGTGGGGGCAGGATTGAGTCAGGCCCACCAACCCTGGAAGCAGCTCAGAAGCGGCCATGGGGGTGGGTAAGTGCTGAGGCAGGCTGGTTAGAAGACCTGCTTCAGTTGTCTGGGACTTTGTCCCAGTTGTTTTAAAAGCTGATAGGCCCTCTAGCCCTCACCCCTCACCCCAATGCTCCTTCATAACCCCCATGGCACCTCCATGCTATCTCATACACGCATGTCCCCCCATGCTACCTATATACTTACTAACTCTGTATCCATTATAGGCAGACCTTAGGAGCCATGTAGAAATAAAAATTATAAACTCTTAAAAATCTAATAAAGCTCTCACTTATACACATTTGATGCAGAAATAGACTCTCATTCATGAAATCCATTCAAATGTTTTAAGTCCTCTTAATCTTTTATAAAAACAAATTTCTATTCAGTAACCACATCAAAGCCAGCTAATCCTTTAATAGCCTCTTAAAACTGTCAATCAAATGTAAATTCAGCCTCCTTCCCCCACTTAGATAAGTGCTTTTGGGGTTTTTGAAATGAAGCCAAGCATTCATAATGACCTCAGCTATACTACCAATCCTTGGGAAGTGTCAACAATGAACTCTATTGAAGCTATAGGAACAGATGGTAAGGGATTTTCCAAGCTATACCAGATGGCCTGTAAACCAATGCACTCCAGCAGCTGTTTTTTTAACACTAAATGACAGCTGCAGCCTAGTTTTTTTCATTTTTTTAAAAGGCTGGGTATTTAAATAACATCAGATCATGACACCTAAGCAGACCTTATCAGCCCTTCAAGAGCATTTACATCTACTCCAGAAATTCATGACTCCCATATTGTGTGTTAAAGCTTTTAGAACAGCAAGAATGGAGTCTGTTTGAACTCAGCACTAATTTTAAATGACCCTGCTGAGTTTGGATTACCTGCTTGTGTGATTCACATTCCTTCCTTCACCCGCACCACCACCGCCCACCCCCCCCCCAACCGCCCCAACAAAAATAGGATTTTCTGGAAATAGGGACTGGACCTCTGCATTTAGGACCCAATCACTATTTTAAAGGCCTCCAGAGTTGGCCCAACTCTGCAAAAATCTGGACCTGACAATACACCATCAAGCCACCCCCAACAGCCCACAAAATCCAGGACAATGTAGCAATACAACAGTTTGATTCCCCAGAGTAAAGAAAATATATACTTCCTACTCAAAAGCCACACTACAGTGCTGGCATTTTGTTTATAGTGTGGTGTGTTTGGCAAAAAAAACTTAATACCCATGTTCATTGTAACATCATACATAGAAATTATAAATATGGACAAAGAGATTGACCTCTCTCAGCATGTTTCAAAATCAATATGCACAATAAACTTGAATACAATACCACAAAAAGACATGAGAGCCTATTAAATGCAACATTCTAATAATTTAACTTTTAATAAATAACTCCTGTACCAAGGCACCATGTTTTCTATTTCGGGTTATTGGTGCTAACGTCATAGGTAAATGTAATACATAATGCTCTCCACCCTGTTCCAACAATATCCTTCAGCCCCAACACCAAGCACTGCTGTGATACTTTTGTTATTTCCTGTACCACCCATTCTTGGGCAAGTCTGACTGACATTACAATTAGTGCTAAATTATTGGTTGTTTGGTACTGTGGGTCTATATATATTTACTAATGATGCTTCCAAAACTCATATCACACAGGACTGTTACAGCCAGCAAACAAAGGAAATGTCATCCTATTCGACTGGGCTACATTCGAACCCAGGTTACTGAGAAGTCAAAGGGCAACATCTAATCCGGCTTGCTCCTGCATTCCCCAGCAATTTAGCTTTGCTAAAAGATGTTCATAAACCTGTTCTAAAATTAGTGGAAAAAACCGCAACATTTGGCACCTGTCTTGCCACCAATCACTGAAATTCTTTCTGAATTCTGAGTCTGTGCCAACACATTTAACAATAAGGGCCAAGAGATACATGTATTATTCTCCCTTCCCATTGTAATATAAATTCCTTCTGAACTTGAAAGAACGTATCTATCTTTTGGAGACTAAGTGCTCCAATCACAGGGTTGTCACAATGGGTTTCAGCAAAGTGCATTGGGTGGGTGCAAGAAATGTTTCCACAGCTGCACTGTATGTGATTTTGGTGAGTTGGAACAGCACAAAGTGAGAAAGTGTGATGTGAAATTTTTATACTACTTCCACTTAAACTATGAAAAGCACCCAAATTAATAACCTTGTTCAGACCTCACAGGCTGGTAAGTCTTCAGCAAGCAAGTTGAGAGATGGAGTCATTTGAATGATCCCAGTTGCTTGTTGTCACCTCTAAGCTAAAAAATATTTAAAGCCTGAGAAAGCCATCTTGTCATGCAGAAAAAAAAAATCCATTTATTTCTGTTTCCTATGCAATTTAATTAACTTTTTGCAAAGTAGATCAACTGTTCTGAGGGACAGAGTTTTTCTCAAGTCATGTGGCTGTAGAAAAATAGAATCTAATTAATATATTGCTAAACTCCTGTTTTATGAGGTAATTATTGCATAAAGATTGTGAAAATTTAATCCAAGTCTATTCTTACATCACTAGCTGCTTTAGATGATAAACACGTATATTTCAATCAAACTCAGGGATTTGGGTGCATTGTTTTTATATTACTGCACTAGTAATCTAGGGGCAGAGATATGAGTTCAAGCTTCACCATGGCAGCTAAAGAATTTAAATTCAATTAATTAAATAAATCTTGATTTTAAAAAGTTATCTGTAATGCTGACAATGAAACTATTGAATTGTTGTAAAAACCCAGCTTGTTCAGTAATCCCCTATAGGAAAGGAAATCGGCCATTCTTACTCTATTTGGCCTATGTGTGATTCCATACCCACAGCAATATAGGTGGCTTCTAACTATCCTCTGAAATGGCCTTACGTCAAGAAGGTGGCTCACCACTACCTCAAGAACTACTAGGGACGGGCAATAAATGCTGGCCTTATCAGTGATGCCCACATACTGTGAATGAGTTAAAAATAATTGGACATATACAAATGGTTACTTACCTGTTGCTCAACTAGGCTGGCTCCAACAATATCAGCTGGAATGAATGTTGGGCACGAATTTTTGCTATCGGTGTCAAGGATGGGCGGAATCCTGGCAGAGCAAAAACACTGTTTGCAGAAATTAACAAGCTGGAAAAATAATATGGCACCAGTCTCAAACGTTGCTTGAAATAGTAAACTGTTGCATGGGTCTCACAGGTCACTTGATTACCTTATCAAAAACAGCTCAAATTAAGGCTTGCAGTTATATCTCTCTTGATAAGATCTGAAAACATTTACAGTCTGACTGTTTGGTTTTGCCAATGGCATTCATGGGAAATTGCTTTAAGCAGCAGGTGACTAACAGCAGTTTATCATTTTACAAAGTGTTTTATTCTGCCAACCAGCTAGACTATTAATGACCACTCAACTCAATCCTTGAATGTTCACCATGAATTTTCAATGCAAAAGATCTCTGTTCTCCGAAAACAAAATATTGCAAGAAACATGTGAATCCAATACATGACTGACTAAATGACAAAATCACAACACTGAAGTTGCATCTTGAGGTTTCTTTTCTTGGTTATGAACCCTGATGAGCAAAAGGTCATTGCAGAGGAAAAGCATATCCATCTGTGATCTGTAGCCTGCAATGGAGGTCAGTGGTTTTGTGAGATGAGTTGCTTTTGAAGTTGCTTACCCTATCACCACTATGGACCACTATGGTAACGCAGCCCTTTTAAAATGGGGAAACAATAGTTCCATTGTACTTTAGCATGAGCCAGTGCCTTCCTTCAGGAGAGGTGGGGAAAGAAAGATTCCATACCACATTTCAGAAAAATAAACAGTTGGTCTAGGAACATTGAGCAAACCAGCTTAATTTAATTTGGCATGATAGAGTCATAGATTCATACACAACTACAGTACAGAAGGAGGCCACTAGGCCCATGGTGCCTGCGCCGGTCAACAAAGATCTGACTAAATTAATCCCATTTTCCAGCGCTTGTCCCATAGCCGTGGAGGCTATGGCAACACAAGTGAATATCTAAATACTCCTTAAATGTTACAAGAGTTTCTGACTCAACCACCCATTCAGGCAGTGAGTTCCGGACACCCACCAACCTCTGGGTGAAAAAATTGCTCATCAACTCCCCTCTTAGCCATCTACTTCTTACCTTAAATCTATGCCCCCTGGTTATTGATCCCTCCACTAATGGAAAAAGTGCCTCCCTATCCACTCTATCTATACCCCTCATAATCTTATACACCTCTATCAGGTCTCCTTTCAACCTTCGCTGCTTCGAGGAAAACAACCCCAGCCTATCCAATCTTTCCTCTTAGCTCAGACCCTCCAGCCCAAGCAGCATCCTGGTAAACCTCCTCTGCACCCTCTCCAGTGCAATCACATCCTTCCTTTAATATGGTGACCAGAACTGCACGCAGTACTCCAGTTGAGGCCTAACCAGCATTTTATACAGTTCCATCATAACCTCCCTGCTCTTGTATTCTGCACCTTTGCTAATAAAGGCAAGTATCCCATATGCCTTCTTAGCCACCTTATCTACCTGCCCTGCTACCTATGGATATGCACACCAAGGTCCCTCTGATCCTCAGTATCCAGGGTCCTTCCATTCATAGTGTAATCTCTTGTCTTGTTATCCATTCCCAAGTGCATTACCTCACACTTATCTGGGTTGAATTCCATTTGACACTACTTTGCCCACCTGACCAGTCCATTGATATCCCCTTGCAGTTTATGGCTGTCCTCCTCACTATTTACAGCCCTAGCAATTTTCATGTCATCCGCGAACTTCTTGAACATACCCCCTACATTTAAGTCCAAGTCATTTATGTACACCACAAGCAGCAAGGGGCCCAGCACAGAGCCCTGTGGAACCCCACTGGAAACAGACTTCCAGTCACAGCAACATCCTTCTACTATCACTCTCTGCTTCCTGCCTCTCAGCCAATTTTGGATCCAATGTGCCACTTTGCCTTGGATCCCATGGGCATACTTTCTTGACCAGTCTGCCATGAGAGACTTTATCAAAAGCCTCGATAAAGTCCATGCAGATTTAGGTGGAATCATGCCAAATTAAATTAAGCTGGTTTGCTCAATGTTCCTCGGCCAACTAGTTATTTTTTCTGAAATGTGGTATTGTGACTTTCTTTCCCCACATCTCTCCTGAAAGCACTGGCTCATGCTAAGGTACAATGGAACTATTTTTTCCCCATTTTAAAAGGGCTGTGCTACAATAGTGGTCCATAGTGGTGATAGGTGTATCATTAGGGGAGCATTTTCAAATGTATTACCCTCAACAACAATCCTGGTTACCTCCTCAAAAGATTCGATCAAATTTGTCAAACACGACCTTCCCTTAACAAGTCCATGCTGACTATCCCAGATTAATCTGTGTCTCTCCAAGTGCAGATATATTCGGTCCCTCAGAATTCTTTCTAGTAACTTCCCCACCGCCGAGGTTAGACTGACTGGCCTGTAATTTCCTGGTATATCCATTTTTTAAATAATGGGACAACATTAGCAGTCCTCCAGTCCTCTGGCACCTCATCTGTGGCCAGAGAGGATTTGAAAATTACTGCCAGGGCCCCTGATACCTCTTCCCTTGCCTCCCTCAACAGCCAGAGATACACCTCATCTGGACCCACGGATTTATCCACTTCTAAGGCCACTAAACCCGTTAATACTCCCCCTACTCTCTCTCTATATATTAATTTCCTCTAATATTTCACAGCCCTCTACCCTGATGCCTATAACCGTGTCGTCCTTTTCCATTGTGAAGACTGACACAAAGCATTCATTGAGAACTTTACTCACATCTTCCAGGTCCACACACGGATTACCTCTATCATCCCTATTTGGCCCTACTCTTTCCCTAGTTATTCTCTTGTCCTTTATATATTTAAAAAACCCCTTTGGGTTTTCCTTTATTCTACCCACCAATGCTTTCTCACGCACTCTCTTAGCTTTCCTAATTTCCTTTTTAAGTTCTCCTCTGCACTTTTTATGCTCTTCTAAGGACTCTGACATATTGAGCCCTCACTATCTGCCATAAGCTTCTCTTTTTTTCTTAATTCTAACCTTTATGTCCCTTGACATCCAGGGTTCTCCGGACTTGATCCTCCATTTTGTCTTTACGGGAACATATTTGCCCTCTACTCTCACTATTTCCTCCTTGAATGCCTCCCACTGCTCTGACACAGTTTTATCTGCAAGTAGCTGCTCCCCGTCCACTTGGGCCAAATCGTATCTCATCTTTGTAAAATTAGCCTTTCCCCAGTTTAGAACTTTTATTCCTGGCCCAACCTTATCCTTTTCCATAACTATCCTAAATCTAACTGAGTTATGGTCACTATCTCCAAAACACTCCCCTACTGAAACAAAAACAGAATTACCTGGAAAAACTCAGCAGGTCTGGCAGCATCGGCGGAGAAGAAAAGAGTTGACGTTTCGAGTCCTCATGACCCTTCAACAGAACTGAGTGAATTCATTTCTGAATATTAGGTCCAGAACTGCCCCCTCCCTTGTTGGGCTTTCTACATACTGGCTAAAGACGTTCTCCTGGATGCAACTTAAAAATTTTGTTCCCTCCCTACCAGAAGTATGTAATTTCTTTCAGTGAACCAATCATTCATTATACCAGAATGAAGAGGTCTGCAGCTATTTAGGGGCCTGTCCTCTCCCCCTGGAGCATGAATGTAGGTGCCCTCCAGAGTTAAAAGAGAGATGATATGCTACTTTCTCAGTTTCACATCAAAACATCATAAGATTTCAATAATACTACTAATTTTTAGGGTTCTGTGTTGGTTGGGAGTAACATTTTAGGATTTTGCCTTAGCCATCTTTTTAAACACTTCAGTTTGAATTTCTGCTAGCGAGACAATTAATAGTTAAGGCAACCTGGGAACAGGACAGCAGCTATTTGGATGAAACTGTACTTAATGCCCTTAATCAGTTTATAGGCGTCAAAAGGTCTGGGTTCAAGCAATTGTATTTGTTTTAATTACACTATGTGCAATTCAAGGTTTTTCCATTAGCTTTAAAGTAATAAGCAAAAGGTTTGAACTCAGCAGGCTGAACTTAGTGTGACACATTGGGCAGAATTTTCTGGCTGATGTGCTGGTAGCGGAGCCCACATGTCAGCGCTTAAAATGTCGGGTGAGCTTCCCGGCGTCAGCGCGCGGTATCGCGATATTTCGGTCGGCGGGCGCACGCAGCAGCAGGATGCTCACCAGCCATTAATTGAAGGCCTCGTTAAGGCCCTTAACTTGCCAATTATCGAGGATTTTGAGTGGCCCGAGCGAACTTCAGGTCGGCGCACGGTCCCAATGGGCAGGCGGGTAGGAGAGTTTTTAATAAAACTCATGCACTGGCGGGATATGTGGACTCAGAGGGGTTGTTCATGTTTTCCACGAAGTTTAATTGCAGGAAATGTTTTAAAGTTGCCTGTTTGATTGTTAGCAGTTCACATTGATTTCCAAGAGCTTCTTCTGTACTTTGAAACCAGTCTGCAGACTATAAACTTTCTCAGGCCTACAGCTTTCTGAAGGCCTCCATTTAGCCTGGGTGTGGATTCTGACATCTCCACTGGAGGCAGCTCCTCTGAGGAGGAAGGGAGGGATAGAATAAGGAGGAGGCCAGGATTGGACAATCAGCCTCCAGGGGAGCCACCTTTGGGAGGCCAGGCACAAGCACAAGGGGTGCAGAAACAAGAGGTTGTCCAAGGCGCAAGGGGCCGCAGAAGACTCCACGATCCTGCTGCCAGGGTATACAGGCAGCAAAGCAGCTATCTCAATATGACTGAGGTGCAGTGCCGAAGGAGGCTCCGTCTCTCAAGCGAGACAGTCAACTACATCTGTCAGATGTTTGGCCCTGAGATATCTCCTAACTGTGTGGGTGGACACCCCATGCCAGTGGCTCTGAAGCTCACTGTTGCCCTCCACTTCTATGCCTCTGGCTCCTTCCAGGGCTCGGTGGGTGATCTTTATGGTGTCTCCCAATCAGCTGTGTCAAGCAGGTTACAGACACTCCGTTCAGACAGGTATTGACCTTCATCCATTTCCGCTGCAACCAGGCAAATCAGACACAGTGAACCAGAGGCTTCGCAGCCATTGCTGGCTTCCCCCACGTCCAGGGCACTATAGACTGCACACATGTGGCCATCAGGGCGCCAGCAGGTAAACCCGGTGCCTTCGACAAAGGAAGGGCTTCTACTCCATAAATGTGCAGATAGTGTGTGATCACAGGATGCAGATTCTGCAAGTTTGTGCAAGTAACCCAGGCGGCTCCCATGACACCTACATCCTCAGACACTCCCAGGTGCAGGGGCTCTTCAGTGGTCCGGCTCGGCTGGATGGTTGGCTGCTGGATGACAAGGGCTATCCCCTCCAAAGGTGGCTCATGACGCCTCTCCACAGTCCAAGAACAGAAGCTGAGCAACGGTACAATAGGAGCCACGGCACCACAAGGGCTGTGGCGGAGAGGGCCATCGGTTTTCTGAAGATGCGCTTCCATTGCCTGGACTGGTCAGGGGGCGCACTCCAGTACCTCCCAGATAGTGTCTGTCTGATAGAGGTAGCATGCTGCACTCTGCACAATCTTGCGCTGGAAAGGGGGAATGCCATTGACGATGAAGACCTTGACGCCCTGGATAAGGCTGCACATGATGAATCCAGCAGTGGCTCAGAGGATGAGGAAGCACAGGGCAATGATGAGGGGCAGCACGTCGACCCACTACTACACCAAGGAAGCAGGGACACCCGGGACAATTTAATCCAGTGAACCTTCAGCTCGCTCCACACACATGGATCAGCAGGAACAGTATTGCCTGGCGCTTCCACACGTAGCACTTAGGTGCTACATCTTCTGCCTTATCAGCTGCAACTAAGGGCTTAGTACATAAACATTAATGTCCACTCAAACACTCATGATATGTCTGTGAAAAAGAAAAATGCATCACAAAGGAAACATCCTCAACCATGGTCATAAAACTGGACTTTATTATGTCCAAAAAAAAACACAGACTTCTCCATTGCAATAAGAAGAATTTTGTTCCCTACTCTAAGGCCAACACCAATGACATACGCATTGAGTCCCTAACGTGCCTTATGCTTTCATTTGCGGGTGCTACGTCTCTGTGCCACCCCATCGCTCAGAGTGACTTGTGAGTCAGCCTGCTGACTCTGCTGTCTGGTTGGTGGTGTTGTCCTTGTTGGGCGTCCTCTGGCCCATGGAGCCTGTGATGACCCGGCCTGGGAGGGAGTGGCCAGTCCCAGAACTGGCACCTCCCCAGTTGTCGCAG
The DNA here is from genome assembly GCF_017639515.1 of Carcharodon carcharias. Lineage (NCBI taxonomy): Eukaryota > Metazoa > Chordata > Chondrichthyes > Lamniformes > Lamnidae > Carcharodon > Carcharodon carcharias. Next base: position 25,745,836 of record NC_054475.1, read on the forward strand.
CCTCAACGGAAGCAATGTTGACTGGCAAACGGGCGGAGGAGCGGCTCACCTCAGCCGGAGCGCCCTGAGAGGAGCTCACAGCGACGACAGGCAGCTGCTGTGCCAACATTAAGTTCCTTTTGACCACCCTGCTCACCGCAGATGCATGGGCACCGAGTGCCGACACTTGGTGCCCACATTGGGAATGACCACCCATGGCCAGTACCGCTGTGAGGGCTTGCAGGTCAGATCGTAACCCAACCAGAAGATTTTCCATCCGATTGAACGCCCTCGCCATGAGAGTCACCAATCTCTCAGTGGAGGAAGCCTGAAACTCTGCCCTGAGGTTCATGCCTTCATGTGCACTCTACCTGGACTCCTCCATCGCAGAGACCAACTGAAGCGTAGCCTCATGCAACCCTGTCAGATGCAAACACGATTCCTGCCGCTTGTCCTGCAGCTGCTGCAATGCGGACAACTCCAGAGGCACGTCATCAGTGCCGGACTCAGCATGTGCCCCATCCCCTGCAGCCCTCCGGCTCCTGGCACCTTTGGCACTCTGTCCCTACCATCTCCTCCAGCGATCGTAATGCGCCCTCTCCACTGTGACCCGGGACACTAGCCAACGGTAAATTCCCCACCGAGGTGTTTGTGTCTGCTGCCTGGCTGGCTGAAATGATGTGCTGCATGTTGCACGTGTTGGGCCTCAGGTGTGGAGGGGGGTCTGCGGTGTCTATGGGTGCGGCGATCTGATGGTGATGCACAAATTAACAACAAGGACAGTGCATCAGTTAGTGTACAGTCAGTTAAACCTTTCAGCCCCTTCCACCCCCAGCCTCATAAGTTGCTTACCCTTCAAGACACTAATGAGACGAACATTGGTGGGGACAATAAGAGTCAAGAGGTGGCCCAAACATTAGACGTGCATACAGACAGGCTGGTCAGATGGCCTCAGGAATGCCACATGGCATGTTATGTACCATTGGAGTGGGGAGAGTACAGAGGTACCTGAACTGGATGCATGCTGGCCTGGATAGTTGCGGGGCTGAGGAAACATCGCAAACACTTGCGACATTTGCCATGGATCACAGGAGATTGAGAGGTCACATTATTGACTTTCATACCGTTAGGACGGGCATAGAACGGGTGGGCAGAAGGCAACATTTCCCCTTGGCGCAGGGATGACTAACGTGGTGGGGTTTATTTAAGTTGAGTGCCATGAGGTTGACAGGTGAGGTGCTGAGGACCTTTTGGACAGAGTAATGTGGGACGCACTGGCTGAAAGGGTGCTGGAGGTTCCAACCCCCCTAAGATACAATAAGTCTTTGGCTATGCAGCAGCGATGCCACGGCATGTTAGACCATGGGGATAGTATCACAAATGGGATAACATGACTTTGGAAGGTGGTGGAGACGCGAATCCTCAAGGGGACGAGGGAACTTTGTGTATGACCCACACAACAGTGTCTCAGACTGTGAATGAGCAGTGTTGCAGCATTAACGATTGCAGCAACCATCAGTGGTTTGGATGGTGGGCAGACAGAGTGGATGGGACTGTGGGCCTCAAATACCTGCCCGCTGGACCCCAGCCTCACCGCCACTGGCTGCCCTGGCCTCCTGCCTCCTCACCAGCTCCGTGGCCTGCTCCTCTAATGGAGGGCCTGCCCACCTCCAGTCCTCTGGCGCAGATTGTGTTGATTTTTTGCCTGCAGAACAGAGAAGAGGATTTACTGGGGCTGATCACTCATGTACTCTGCGCACACACCGCACCCCAGCCACAGTGGCCCATCTGAGACCTCCAGCAGCTCCTGTCCACACTCCTGGTAATCAGTCCCCAGAAGGTAGTACAGCTGGTCCCAACCCCCTCCCCCAACGGCCACCTTGGACACCTTCAGCGTCCATCACTTTGAATAGCACACAGGTCTTAGCGCCCATGGCAAGGAGCCGCAACTAGGTGTGGCGCCGATGCCAGCAGATGGCTCTTGGCCACGACACCTTGAGGCTCCCCTTCTACCATCTCATCACCATCAATAAGACATATGTTGGAGTTCTGAGTATGTGTCTAGCGGCCTCCCCTGCAGGTTGCCCCCAGACTATTCAAATGCCACAAACACCAACATATGCTGCGGGGAGAACCCATCTTCTCCTCAACCACTAAGGCTGATGTAAGCATGGTCAGTACCCGTTAGCCCACCCAGCGTGCACCAAATGCCCAATGCAGTAACGACAGCAAGACATGGGGGCATTGGGGGGCCTCAAAGGCTAAGGCTACCTTCTGGGTCAAATGGCCAAGGCCGACATGGTACTCACCCTTCCAGAGCGCAGCAAATCATTGAATCTCTGGAGGCACTGGGTGCCTGTGCACCGCACATCTTCATGGGCGCTCACAGCATTACCCACCTCCTCCCACGCCTGGCTGGTGTCAAGGGGAGCCCTCCTCCTCCCATCCTCCGGATACAACACATCCCGATGGCTGGAAACCTCCTGGAGGAGGACAGCAAGGCATGCATTGGAGAATCAAGGGACACAGTGGCCTCCTGCAGCCTGTCCCGCCCTCCTCCTGCTCATGCTCCTGTGCAACCACGACTCCCTCCCTCTCTCCCCAAGTAGCCATGGTGCACTGCCTCAAGCAGGCTGCCTGGCCACTCTTTATGCAGGCTGCCGGTTCCCCATTGGAACCAGCGGTCTGAAGCCACCCACCTCTGCGACTATTTTCCCGTTCACCACGTGAGTCGCTAACCCGCTGGGTGGGCCTTAATTGGCCCACCAGCAGAAAATAGCGGTGCAGCCCATTTTGGTGGCGGCAATCAGCTGCCCATCCGCCGCTGAGTCGGTCGGGCCCGCCCACTCAAAAAAATGGAAAATTCTGACCATTATCTTTAAACAACAGCCATGTATTTTAATAAGGTTTGACTTACTAATTGTCTTAATTGATGCACCATATCTGAAGGATAGAGCACATATATTTTAAAAAGACATTCGTTTCCTAACATCATGGTAGGAATTATTACTCTTAATTTTCTTAGTGTCTGTGGGAATAGGACAATATGTTGATATGAATTGTTTGTGATAAGTTGTATTATTTATAAAAGGATATAACATTATTTGTACAACTGCTCTGTATCTACAAGGATATCTAACTTGTTCACAATAGAATGTAACTCCAGGGGCCTAAGGCAATAGACTTGGACATTTGTATTCAGTCTACGTGACTCTAGTTACAGAGGTGGGATGACACCAGATGACTCTCGCCCTAAATTAATAAAAGAGGTTAATTTGGATTATTTCCTAACAAGGAAGATGAACAGTCAGAGTCAGGAATAAAAACTGAAAATCAGAGCCTTTTTTGCACAGTTTACTGTCACTTCTGCGGTATAATTCTTCTGAGACACAGTTCATCATAACATCACTTCAGAGACAGAAGAAGAAAGGCATCGCCTGTGTTGGCCCCCATTCAAGGAAGTCAATACATTGTCTTCGTTGCTTTGGTTAAGTATATGTAACATCTTGCTTAAGAAATTCTACTCGATTCGTAAATATGAGTTATTTGTACCTTTTTAGGTCAGGTGCAACTGAAGACCCCATTGTTATAAGTTAAGAATTCAACCTTAGACATTTTAAATAAAACGGTTTTATACCTCAAACTTCCCAAAACTTACAGCATGCCCTGCTAGACGCAACACTTCAACAATCATCAAATACAGTTTGCTCATTTATTTCCGATTGCTTAGTAATCACTTTAAATTAAAATGTTAACAGTTAATAGAAATCATTTAATAATCACTATTCTTGATGGGAGAAGTTGTGGTAGCTTAAATTAGTTATATCTTATAATACCAAAATATCATTGCAATATTTTATTCCACTTAAAGTAGCTGACCACCTCAATTTATATGGGTCAAAAAAGTGAATGTTAACTGTGCATGAAAATGCATTGATTATATTCTGAGCAAAGTCTGGAGATACCACAGAAGCAGCAAATAAAATTGCAATTGTGGAAGAAGGGATCATTATAGGAAATATTTATTGTGGCATTCTACCAAGATACAGAACTATCATAACACACAGTAACTCTAAGTTTTTAGCAGGTCTTTTTAAAATGTTGCCATCATGGGTTGTCAAAACATATTCTACAAATTATTTGAGCTGAGGGTTTTTTTTAAATTCTTTAGTTATAGCTGTGCAAAAGTCAGGTGGAGAGATTAGCCCAGATTTACTTAGTGGAGAGTTTTCTCCCCGTCGGTGGGGCTGAGCGGGAGCGGGCGTGGGCAGCGATCGGCTGTGTGCCACCATTTTACATGGGTACACCAATTAAGGCCTGCCCAGCGTGACGAGCACCCAGAAGCACTGTGCATTCCCCGTGCAGGCGGGGGGAGTAGGCTGAGTCGGGGCCTGCGCCCTTTCGCGCATGCACGTGAAAGAATGCAGAAATCTTCCTGAGGCACAGTGCTGCCTCAGGGAGATTAGTTTGATCGTCAAGAATTTTAATAAAGAAAAAAAACATTTTAAGACCTGTCCCCTCATGTGACAGTGTCACATGAGCTGGGACATGTCAATGAACTTTAATAAAAAGTTTTATTCAATTTATAAACACTTCATGAAACCTCATCCCGCCTGTGGATGAGGTTTCATGATAAATGCAAAGGCTGCCTGGGCTCTTCCCCTGCCCGCCAACCTTAAGGCTGGACGAGCAGCTCCATTAAGTATTTTAATTGATATTTAAATGGCTTTAATAGGCCTTTGACAGTGTGGCTGGCACGCAGCCAACTCTGGTGATGTAGATGGTCAAATACCTGCTGGAACAGGTTGTTTGCCTCTCCAGAACATTGTGAAGTTAGGTTAGTGGTACACTGCATTCTTGATGGATTTGATAATCTTTTTTTCACATGACTGATAGAAACCATTGATTAGCAATCAAGCAGAGGAAATTCAGGCTGAGTCTTTGTCTTTGTCTTTGTCCCCTCCCTGGTCCAGGAATTCTGTCTCAACCATTAACAACGGATGCGAATTCCACAGACTTGCAATTCCCAATGAGTCTTGATTGCAATGTAGAGAGAACAGAAGGAGTTGAAACAATATGTAAAATGACATATCTACAGCTTAAGGGGAAGAAAGGAATATTATTGAGAAGAGCACTGGCATTAGGCTTATGATCTGGAATTAAGCTACTCTAAGCTCATAAAAGACTAACTCCTCCATTTGTGTCCAGGCAAAGATTCAAGTTTCAAGATTTGATCCTTTTGTCTTAAAATGTTTTTTTCTAAATCACTAGATATTTAATGCTGATTCTTACAGAAATGTTACACAGAAGTGACATACTCCTCCCTCCAAATAATCAAACTATTTTAATCTCCTCATTGCACAGTGTAATGAAGATGAACACTCCTGTAGTCAGTATGAAAGGAATACTCTCTGTGTGTATAACTATGATATGGCAAATAAATTGGAACTAAAATTGATGCATGATTTGAAATAAAAAGAATACATTGAGGAGATGTGACCAAATGGTGACAAATATTTGTAGGTTTTCATCAGCATGTCTTTGAGTACATCACAACCACAAGACCTCTATGAGACAGATCAACAGAAAACTTATTACATACCTCCTGTGGAACTGCAAATCTTTAAAAACTAAAGGCAGTTGTCCTATTCTATCTTTACATTATTTTCTAAATTAAAATGAATAGGGGACATAATCATGAAGCAATATTGATTTTGGTATTTAAGAAATCTGTGTCACCTCAAAGTAGGATGTTAAATAAAACCTTTGAACTAACCAGCTGAATGGTGATAATCATTAGGAGGGCAATCTTAGAATGATAGAGAAAGGCCATACAGCCCATCAGGCCTATGCCAGCTCTTTGAAAGAGCTATCCAAATAGTCTCACCCACTCCTGGTCTTTCCATACAGCCCTTCAATTTTCTTCAAGCATATATTCAATTCTGAGAATTACTAATGATTCTGCTCCACCACTAGTTCAGGCATTGCACACCAAATCATGACAATGAAGTAAATATGTTAAATAATAACCATATAAGTTATTGCCAAAAAGCCACATGTTTCCATGTTGTTTTTGAAAGGCATTCTGAATGAAAAACAATAGAATGGCAAGTAATGTGTGCAACATAGGGTCACACTGCACAGATTTTCATTTGGTACTGGATAGATCGGGACATAACACAGATGTGTTTCTGAAATACTCAAAGGAAAAATAATTTAGGCTTCATGTACATTAAGCTTTAAAAGGTTTCCCTCTTTTTTGCCAACTAATATAATTTCTGTTCATTCAATACATCATATAAAGCTTCCTTCAAACTAATTATTTTTTCAGTAACTTCAAACAGAAAATAACAGCAGTTTTACTGTAATCCTAGAAAATATATTTCTTCATTGCATTATCAGTGAAGTATTGCTCTAATATTTCTTTGCCTCCACGTAACTTTGTTAAAAAAGCAAAACATGTGACGTTCACGTTATGAAATGCTGTTTCTAAACATTTAAATGTAATCACCAAGATGCACAATGAAATACATCAGTTACATCTTTTTTGTAACATGCAGATGGCTCATCATGCTTAGAGATAATTTATCTATTTCTGCAGCTTTATCTTAATGCTTTTCATAAAATGATAGTTTTTCAAAAGAAAACACAACTTTTTTTAGTTATCTATTTATCCCATTTTGCTCAACAAACAATACAGAATGGTCAGGAAATGCATGGCTGCTTATTGGCCACTTGAGGATCTCACTTGACCAAAAAGTGGTTGGGATGCCTGATGCTTCCCCCACTACCGATAAGATGCCAGCAGCAGCTAGGCGAAGGACACGGTGCCCCCCACCTTGCTACCCGATTTTACCCCCCTGCCACCTGTCAGCACCTATGAGGAGGGTGGGGAAACGTGAAAAATTCTGGCCTTGGTCAACCATTAGTAAGTTGGCACATAATATATCTGTTTCTTGCTCTTTCTAAACCCGCTAATGATTTTCATGAGTCAGCTTGTTGAAATAATTAAGAAATTCTATAATCCATGAGGATATTAACTATATACTAAATCAATAAAAATCCACAAGAAATGGGCGGCTCTGATGTTGCTAACTGCACTCCATTGCCTGAGTCTCACACCTACTAAAAGATTAAGTGCTGTTGCTTATGAATGGTTGTAAACACAGGTCATAAACAAAGTAAAGCTTAGAGCCCTGCAGAGCGGCGTGGAGTGAGGCAATTTAGCCTGCAGGCCTTTACTTCTGAAGTATGATCTTGGCAGGAAACCAGCAGGTATGTTCGAACAATAAATTTGAAATCATTCAGCAACAGAATGGCATCTTGTTTTGACATAACAAGAACTTGAACCAAATCCCTGTCTGTTCACAGGTATGGTTGAATCATTAACCTCTGTTCACTGACAGAATAAATGGGAAACAAGGTGGTCCACCAGCTGAAGAATACATTGTAAATGTCACATTAGGATATTAAACTATTCCCTATAATAGTGGCAGTGGCTATCTCTCACCTCACCAAAAAGGCCTGGGAGGAGGTGGCATTCAGGGTCAGTAGCCACGACCTGGTGAGGCGCACACAGGTCCAGTGCCGGAAGCGCTTTATCGATCTCCTGCAATCGGGAAGGGTGAGTAAGTGTTGGCATGGGTCACTTTGAAGAACAGTAAAGAGCTGCTCATTCCCCCCATGGACCTCAGAGGCATTAGAGTGTGAGTGGTAAATGTCAATGAGGCAGGATCTGAGGATCTGGCCAAGGGGGTGACCCCTGTCTGCTTGGAATGAGTGTCTTGTGGCTCCAGGGTCATGAATCAGCTGAGCCCTGCGAGGTGTTCCTCAGGTGGGGTTGGCCAGGCTGCAATGGCGCTGCAGTTAGAGAGCGGACTAATCTATGCTCCTCTGTCCTTTCAGCAGAAAACATCCCATACCAATGCTGAGAGGTCTCAGACTGGCAGGGGACCCCACACCTCCCCATCCTCAATCGATACAAGCAGGAGGCCCTGGAGCTGGAGAGACGCTATGCACCTCGGTCAAGCAGAGGCAGTGAGGCTAGTGTGCCAGAGCGAGTTAAGAGTGCAGTGCACTGAGGTGAGAATGTGGCTTTTTGTAACCATTGCAGCTTACTCTGTATATTGATGTGAGCCACAAACCTGGAATGCCTATTGATAATGGAAAGCCGAGGGCACAATGATGCTGATTTCTGGCTCATCAGGGTGCCAGGCATGCACACTGACAGTCTAATGACTTGAACTAATGACATGTCTTTCTTCTCCCTTTTAGGCTCACCAGCAGCCCTTTGTCATGAGGAGCCTGAAGGCCCACCCCTGACTCCTGAGGACCAGCATGCTCAGCACGTGCCAGCTTCACACCCTCCCTGTCAAGCAGGCACCAGCGCAGATAGCAGCACCTCAGAGGGCATAACATTGCCGTCTAGTATCTTGGTGCACGTTGGTGAGGGCACTTCACACTTGCTTGAGGTGCAGGCAGAGGCAGAGTGCCCAGGGCACAGGCAGTCGGAGGACTGCTGGGCACCAGGGCAATCTCAGTCGATGGCTGATGATGGGCCTCTGGAGGCATCAAGCATTGAATGTCAGGCAAGGTGTGCGTGAGGATCTGGCGGAGATACATGAGGGAATGCGTGCCATGGTGTTCAGTGTGGAGGAGTCCCTGTGGAGCATAAGCACTGCCTAGAACCTCATGGCTGAGTGCAATGCCTCCTCCATGGAGAGAGCTGCTATTCTCATGGAAAGGCCCCTCCAGGGACTCAATCAGGGGTTCCTGGGGATGCACTCGGACCTGTAAGCCCTCACACTGGCAATGATCTCGGCTGATCAGTGTCAGTGTGGGAGATGGATTGGGCACCCAGTATCCCAGCTAGGTGCCTGTCCATCAATGGTAAGCAGGGAGGTCCAGAGCGAGCTCATGTTGGTACATGAGCTGTCTGTCGTCTCTGTGGGCTCCTCCCAGGGCACTCTGGATGATGGCAGCAGCTCCTCCGCCCCTCTGCCAGTGCCCATAGCATCTGATGAGGCTGTGGCAACTGGGGAGATGCCAGCCATGGCACAGGCTGCTCCCTCCCAGGCAGGGCCAGCACAGGCTCCATAGGCCAGAGGACACCCGCCAAGGTCATCAAGGCCAACAGGACAGCAGAGTAAGCAGGCTGTATCCAATGACAGTGCCAGTAAGAGGGGGAGCACCTAGACGTTGCACCCAAGTGAAAACTTAAAGCACCTTAAACACAACATGGCCTGATCACGGGTGATATTTGTTTCCCCCATTTTTTGTTTTTTTTTAATGGTGTGATGTAAAACACCAGTCAATGTTAACTTCTGCAATGTTTGTCAGTCAGCAGTAAATATGTTTTTTTTGTGCAACTGGCCTCTGGATGCTTCATTTGTTCTGTAGGTGCAGGGTAAGCCATGATGTTATGATGGACGTGCGACTCCTTAAACTTTATTGCACTGGCACATAGTGTATGTTGTTAACCAAGGAACTTGTCCTGTCAGGGATCGAGTATGGAGCCTGCAGGCCTGCTGTGTGGTGGTGGTTCTTATTTGGTAGGCTAGCTGAAGGAGCATTGGGTCAAAGCATCCTGGGTATCCCTGCCTCCCTAGAAGTTATCCAGGTCTGTGTCTATGCCCTCAGCATTCTCCTAACCATGCTTGTTATTGGGCTCACTACTGAACTCATCATCTGTTGCCTGTGCAGCTGTATCAAGATCTTTTTCCTCCACTGCGTCCCTCCTTTCCAGCACCAAATTGTATAGAGCACAGCATGCAACCACTATCAGTGACACACGACCTGAGGGTATTGCAGTGCGCCCCCTGAACAGTCCAGTCATCGGAAGCGCATTTTGAGAAGACCGATGGTTCTCTCTACCACCACCCTCGTAGAGGCATGGCTCCTATTGTACCTCTGCTCGGCCTCTGTTCTTGGGTGGTGGAGAGGTGTCATGAGCCACCTCTTCAAAGGATAGCCCTTGTCACTCAGCACCTATCCATCCAGTCATGCTGGAGCACTGAAGAGCCTCGGGACCTGGGAGTGTCTCAGGATGTAAGCATCTTGGGAGCTGCCTGGGTACCTTGCATAGACTTGCAGAATCTGCAACCTGTGGTCACACACTATCTGCATATAATTGGACTGGAATCCCTTCCTGTTAATGAAGGCACCCGGCTGACCTGCTGGCGTCTTGATGGCCACATGTGTGCAGTCGATTGCACCCTGGGCGCAGGGGAACCCAGCTATCACTGCTAAGCTGCTGGCTCGCTCAGCCTGTTAGGCCTCGTCTGTGCGGTAATGAATGAAAGTCAATGCACACCTGAAGATCCATAGGAGACAATCAAATGTTGGAAAAGCGAGATAGGAAACAGCAATCCACTGGGTAAATAAGGACAGAATCATTCATGCAAGAGTTCATATTCTGCCATTGTTCACAGTTCAGAGTCTGACCTTCGTGCCCTGTATTGCCACTGGCCAAATGATGCAATTGTGTACAGCTGATTGGGAGACCCCACACAGATCTCCCACTGACCCCTGGAAGGAGCCGGGGGCATAGAAGTTGAGGGCCACCGTGACCTTCAGAGACACTGGCATGGGTTGTCCATCCACACAGTCAGAGCTGATATCAGGGCCGACCCTCTGACAGATGGAGGTCACTGTCTCCCTTGACAGATGGGGCCTCCTTTGGCATTGCACCTCAGGCATATTAAAAGGTAGTTGCATCACCGCCTGTAAACCCTGGCAGCAGGATAATGGCTTCTTCTGTGGCCCTTTGTGCCTGTGCCTCTCCTCCCACAGGAAGCCTCCTCCCTGGATGCTGAATAGGGGCACCTGGCTCCATCCCCCTTCTGGCCCTCTCTTCCTCCTCAGAGGAGGTGCCTCCAGCAGAGACCACAATCCCCATTACCAGGGTTAAGGAAGACTGTCTAATACTTGGGAGGGCCCAAGTGGTGTGAATCCTCCAGGGGCCTGGAAAACAACACTGAGTCCTGAACTGAAGCCTCTAAATGCTCTGAATGCAGCTCTGAAGCGAGATGAAGCTGTCCTGTTCACAGAAGCAAATGATACTCTGCATTCCTCACTAATCACTTTGACAAGGCCAAGGACCCCTCTCAACCCCTCAGCCTGGAAATGAGGCTTTGCAAATTGTGCCCTGCCCGCCTGCCCATTTTGCCCGTGCGACGGCCTAAGAATTGAACGGGCTTCGTAAACGGGCCACGTAAATGAGTGGGAGTCCTGACACCATCGCGCACTCGCACGATATTTCGATCAGTGGGTGCGTAAGAGAGTCAGCAACGCAGCCACCGACAATTAAGGGGTCTATTAAGGCCATTAAGGTCATAATTAAAAGAAAATTTTTTGCTGCCCAGCCAAACCTACAGTTGGTGGGCAGGTGAAGAGGCCAGGCAGCTTTTGAGTTTTTTGCGCAACCTCATCCACAAGTGAGGTGAGGTTTCGATCAGTGATTTAAAAAAAAATTCAAATCAATTTGTCACATGAGCAGGGATGAGGGGACATGTTTTTAACATTTTTAAATTCTTTATTTTTTACTTTTAAAATCTTCTGCTCCCTGAGACAGCTCTATGCCTCAGGGAGCTTTTACTGTGTGCGTTAATTGGCCAGCCAGCGTGAAATCACAGCCGGTTCCCAATCGCGAATGGTGGTCCTTTTTGCAGCCATTTCCGTTTGCCCCCACCGAGCCTTCCTGACAACCGGAAAATCCTAGCCATACTGAAACAACGGGAATTTGCATTGATAGGGGAAAATATGTGGAAAGGAGAGAAGGGCGGGCACTCTATGATGTAACACAAGTGTGAAAAGCCTCCAGCATCTAAGCCTCAAGCTGCTGCCTACAAGGAATTGAAGCTGAGAAAAACTCACTTTGAATTCGACTGTTCAATGTATTGTGTGTTACTTTGCTGGGCTTTTTAAAATCTATGTGTCTCACTATTTCCTTAACGGAGGTGTAACTGGGGTTTAGATTAATTAGGGGATTTAGAAGTTATCATAGTGGTAACTTGTAGATCAATGCATGTGTTTAAAATCATTTTTTCTATTAATAAAGGTTTGATTTAGTTTTGTAAGAAACATTATGTCTTGGTGGCCTTCTTTTCACTGAATTCAAAGCCCACATCTTGAAATAAGTACAACTTGCAAATATTTGTGGCAGCTGCTTCAGGTTTCCCTCTGGGATTTGGGGAGCTTAGCATTTACCATCCAGCTGCCAAAAACAGAAATTGGGGGCTCGTCCAGGATATATTTCAGATTCCTTGATTGGTTTGGAGTTGATGAATCTTAAGGGTTACAAGTATGAGAAGCACTTTGAATTCAGGAGTTGGTTTGAGGTTTTTTTTTAGTGGCGAGTCTGCAATATGGCTTTGGCAGTTGCTAAGACTTGTCTGGGAGTTGAAGTTATAACTTTGGCTGGTTTACAAAAGGTAAATAAAGTTAAGTTAATGGAATTAGCGGATGAGTTATAACTGGGATTACCTGCAAGGGCAAAGAAAGCAGGCATAATTGAAGATATAGTGCACTATATATAGTGGAAGTCTTATCTGACACTAGTGAGTCACAGCTGGAGGTAGTGAGACTTCAGTTAGAAATGAAGAAGCTTGAGCTTGAACAAGCAAAGGAACTGAAAAAATTGGATCTAGAGGCAGCAGAAAAAGAGAAAGAAAGAGCACAGAGCTGCCTCAGGGAGATGTAGAGTTAAAAAAAAAGAAATTTAAAATGTTATAAGACATTCCCCTAATGTGACTCTGTCACGTGAGCAGGGACATGTTATTAATTAAACTTTAAATTTTTTATTTTATTATTTTCTTTAAGAAACCTCAACCCGCCCATGGATGAGGTTTCTTAAAAAAGTGCAAAGGCTGCTTGGCCTTTTCGCCTGCCCGCCAACTGTAAGGTTAGATGGGCAGCAAAAAATTCTATTTAATTGATCCTTTAATGGCCTAAGCAGGCCTTTCAACTGTCAGCAGGCACGCTGCCAACACCGGTGTACACCCGCCAAACAAAACATTGCGCAACTGCACATTGACGTTGGGCAAGCGATCCAACGTCAATGTGCATCATTTTACGCTCGAGCGGGTCAGGCACGCGCTTGCCATCCAAACTAAAAATTTTGTCCATGATATAGTTAAAAAAAGGCTATTTTGAGTGCATATGAATTGGTTCCTGAGGCTTACAGGCAGAAATTTAGGAATATGAGAAAACAGCCTGGGCAAACTTATATCAAATTTGAAAGAATGAAACAAAGTAATTTTGACCGATGGATTCGGACATTAAAGATAGAGACAACATATGTAGCTCTTAAAGAGGTAATTCTTTTGGAAGAATTTAAAGATTCAATTCCTTCGGTAGTGAGAACTCATGTGGAGGGAGAAAGAGTTCAAACGGTAGACAAGCAGTAAAGATAGCTAATGATTAGGAGTTCCTTCATGGAGCTAAGCCTTTTGTCCATCACCCTTTTAAATCAGAAAAGCATAGAAAGTGGGAAGGTGAAAGGAAGGTGGGTAGTCAGGGAAGGGGAGGAGTAGGTGGAAATTTTTGGGAAGTTTCTTCTTAAAATAACAAGGAAGGTGCTAAGGGTAGAGGTGACATTTGAAAATGTGGGGGGGGGGGGGGCTTTGTTATTGTAATACAGTTGAGCACACAAAGTCAATATGTTGGAAATAGCAGGGAAAATCTGTTGGAATTATAGTGTTGCAGAAAAGTACTGTAGGTTCTGAGGTTCAGGCAGAGGAAAAACCAACAGTTTGTATACAGGTAAAACAGGAAGAATCAGTGATGGGTATAGACATGGGAATGTATTCACAAGAGAATTCTGAGCAGCAGACTGCAGAAATGCTTAAGGGTTTTGCATGTGAAGGTAAAGTCCTTCCATGTTTACAGTGTGGAGTAGGTAAGGATGTTAAAATTTTAAGAGACACAGGGGCTAGTCAATCCTTAATGTTGTGGGTTGGTGATATTTGTTGTTCAGCGGGAGTATTGCAAGAACAGGTTATAATAAGTGGGGTACATGGAGGTGCTGAATGTATTCCATTGTAAAAGGTAAATTTAAAGAGTAAGTGGAAAACAGGTGAGGTGATTGTTGGAGTAGTAGAAAAATTGCCCATTGCAGGTGTTCAATTTATTATGGGTAATGATATAGCTGGATCACTGATGTGGGTGATGCCTATGGTAGCTGAGCAGCCTGTAGAAGTGTTTTCAACAAAAGTGTTGCAGAGAGAGTATCCTAGATTGTTTCTAATTGTGGAAGAGTTGACTAAATTTTTTACAAGATATGATTTACCTACAGAAAAACAATCAAATCCAGGTTCAAATTTCATGTCACAGCTGTCTAAGGAAGTAAGGAACAGTTTGGGAATAAAACAGTTTAAGTCAACAGCTTATCGTCCTGTTTCACAAAGGGCTTTGGAAAGATGGCATCAAATGCTAAAAACTATGATGAGGGCATATAGTCAGGGTTATCCACAGGATTAGGTTAGGGGAATTCCATTCGTGTTATTTGCTATTAGGGATGCTCCTAATGCATTGACTGGTTTAATCCTTTTGAACTAGTCCGTATGACTCTTCTTCAGCTCAGAAGAAGAGTCATACTGACTCAAAACATTAACTCTGTTTCTCTCTCCACAGGTGCTGTCAGAACTGCTGAGTTTTTCCAGCAATTTCTGTTTTTATTTCAGATTTCCACCATCCACAGTGTTTTGCTGTTAGCTATACATAGCACAAAGCTCCTTCAACTTCTTCCAATGTCTTCTCTCAAAATAATATCCACCTACCATCATTCCCAAAAGGAAACAACATCAAAAAGAAACAGCATCAACTGCATTACCTCCAGCCATTTTCTAACCTAGTCTTCAAACCAGTTGCAGCCATAGCCATGGATATCCCAGGCAAGCTTGTAAAGAAAATCCAACATATGAATCACAGAATACTAAGTACTATATAGAGTTTGCTGAACAAGAAAGCAATATAAATATTAAGTCATTTTTTCTGTTAGCTTAGATAGCAGCGACATGATTGTAGTGATTTTAATCTTCAAAAGAAGGTTGATGTTATCAGTATCAACTGCAACCAATATGGTGGGTATGCTGAGTTTAATTAGAGTTTAAAATGGGACATAACACACGTTATACAGGCAGTCGTCTTTACGATGTTCAAGTTACAATGAACAGCACCTACAATATTTATAAATTGACACCCTCTTTTGACTTTCCCATGTTGGCGTTGACTTTACGACGCCAAGCCAGCGAACAAGTTCAAACATTCAAAGGTGCGCATCGACACTCTGCGCAGCCCATCCCCCTGAATCAAGATGCTCAGTTGCTGTTCCAAAGCTATTGGTACACGCTCTCACTTTTCCGCTTCATCCAGTTCAGGGTCACAGGGAATTTGGAGCCTATCCCCACAAGCAAAGGGCTAGGCGGGCTACACCCAGGACAGGATGCCAGTCCATCACAGGCCATTAATACACTACTGTATTATATTTCTACATGTATTTTTAGGTTATTATGTGATTTTTTTGTGTCAATATCATTGTTATTTACAAAATAAATATATTAATGTTGCTATATTACTTGTCTATAATTGATTGAGTACAACGTTCTGGGTTATTTTGATGAAAATAGGATATCTGGAAACTTTCCAGAATCTAGCGAATTTTGGAAAATTAACACCAGTGCATCAATCACCTCTTTTAAGGCCCTAGGATGTAGTCCATTGGGACCCAGAGACTTGCCAGCCTGCAGCTCCATCAAGTTGCTCGGTACCATTTCCCTAGTGATTTCAACATCTGCCAACCACTGCAGGATCTGGTGCCAAGGGGACATGGAGGGTATTCACTGCCAGTGGCTGTGAAAGTGAACAAAGTGCTCAATTTTTAGGCCAGCAGCTCCTTTCAGGGCTCCACAGGTGACCTCTGTGGGATATCACAAGCCTGTACCCACAAATGCATCCATGAGGTCACAAATGCCATCTTTGCGAAGGCACACAACTTTGTGCATTTTCCCCGGGACCAGGAGAGCCAGGATGCAAGGACGATTGGATTTGTCCAGATCTTGGGTTTCCCAAAGGTGCAGGGTGTGATCAACTGCACTCACATCCCCATGGCAACAAGCAGTCAACTATCTCAACCACAAGGGCTTCCTTTGTGCAGCTGGTGTGCGATAACCACAAACGCATCCTTCACCCCCTTTTTAGTTATTTGAAAAACTGTTGTTTTGTTTGCACTTCAGTCCCACATTGCTGATCTACAGGCACTTGGTATGCAGGGAGGCCGGGAGAGAGGGGGACCTCCTCGTGAACTTGTTCCTGGGCCTGGCCAAGTTGGTCATTAACAGGTCCAGGTAGTGGGCGATCGAGGGGGTTGCCGACCTGACTATCTGCCCCTCTTCCGTGTCTATGTTCATGGCCGGGCACCCCTGAAGAGACAGCATGTGGATTCTGCTGGCACTGTCGAGGCCTTCTGTGCTCAATGGGCACCATGGGGACTGGGGTGTTTTATTGGCCTTGTTAATCACATTTTGGTTTAATGTTTGCATGTTGCCTTTAAATTTTGTCTTTGTTTTTGCAGTTTCCATTTAAGGGCCTGCCTTTTAATTTGTCCCTTGATTTGTTAATTTATTTTATTTGGTTTAGACTCAAAAAAGTTACATCCTCTTCACCCCCTTTCTAGTTACTTGAGAAATTTTTTGCTTCTGTTTTGTTTGCACTTCAGTCCAACGCTCCTGATCTACAGGTATCGGTGCAGAGGGGGGTCAGGAGGGAAAAGGACCTCCTCGTGAACCTGATCCTGGGCCTGGCCATTGGCTATTGACAGGTCCAAGCAGCGGTTGATTGAGGGGGTCGTTGGGTCGACTGTCTGCCCCTCTTCCGTGGTTATGATTGCAGCCAGGTGTCTCTGGACAGGGAGCACGTGGTGTCGGCCAGCACCATCAAGGCCTTCCATGCTCGGTGGCCACTACGAGGCCTGTGGTGCTTTATTGGCCCCTTTAATGTTTGTAAGTTTCCTTTAAATTTTGTCTTTTGTTTCTGCAGTTTTTCTTTAAGGGACTGCCTTTTAATTTGTCCCTTAATTTGTTAATTTAGTTTATTTGGTTTTATTCAAAGGAGTTACACCTTCTTAACCTTCCTAACCCTGTCATTATGTCTTCGTGCCCCCCAGACATCCACAGTGGAGTTGGAGGCAGCCTGCTGATTGCTACACCCTGTTTGCGATGACCTTGACTGGCATCAAGCTGGAGTTAGATCAGGCTGCTTTGCACCCCTCTCACTTACACACTGTTGGAGGCCAACTGTGATGGAGTTCAGCCCACACAGCAGTGCAGGAGCGACATCCTGGACCAAGGCCGAGGGACTTCTCCATCATGTTTTGCAATCTGAGGAGTGCAGCTGACATTCCTTCCTGATGCTCCCGAGCTTGCCTTTGCAGTTCCAGCAACTGAGACATGACTGAGTCCAGAGGCTCATCATCTGATTTGGACACAGCAAACCTCTGCCCTCCAGCAGTCCCCCTAGTGCGTGGGACCTGGGAAGTCCCTGCCTCCACCTGCTGTGGATCAGGAAGTGCAATGTGCTCCCCAGATTGTGGTCCCAAGGCCACTCTAAAGCTAGGTTCCACTGAGGTGTGTCTATGCACTGGTGGAGGGTATGGATGAGCGCTGTGACAGGACTTCAGGGAGGTCTGATGCCTTCAGATTCCTCTTCAGAGCTTTCTTTGGGGCTTGATTGGAGCCCTAGGTTGTGGACTCCATCGGCTGTTTCCTAGATGTGCCTGTGAAAGCAAAGAGAGATAATTAGAGCATGGCAGTGCCCTGTGAAACAGGACACATCACTCACAGCATGGTCGTCTGATGGATGTTGCACTGCTGGATCCTCACTTGGTCGAGCACCACTGAGCTCACTGTCAGCACAGGACCAGTCCAGATCCTTGCCGGTCAGCTGGATGGCTCTGTTTTCAAAGTCCATGAAGATCTTCATTTCAGGCATTCCTCCACCGGTAAGTGACCTCTCCCTCTTGTTGTGTGCCAGCTTGTCCTGCATATATAGAGATGGAGAGAGTGTAAGCAGGATGCCTGCCAGGCTAGATGATAAGTATACTTGGCATGTGTGGGTGGCGAGTGGATCCATGAATGGGTTGAGGACAATGAAGGTGTGTGTGAGAGAATGAACAATGATGTCCCTTGAACAGGCAGTGAGTGAGGGCCCTGTGGCTGTGTTATGGGTTTGTGAGTGTGTGAGCTGAGAGTGATGAGAAGAGTGACTCATCCTGGCAGAACGGGGTGGCTGTGCTCTTTTGCAAGGTATTGGCGCTGACAACCACTGCCACTGCCTCCCAAGCCAGATTGGTGATGTTGCTACTCATCCTGCAGCCATAGCGGGGTTAGAGGACATCACGGTGAACCTCCACTGTGTCCAAAAGGCACTCAAGGGACTTGGCATTGAACCTGGGGTCTGCAGTTATTTTTCCCTTCAAGGTCATGTCTTCTGTGCAGCAGTCCTGGGCTGGAAGCACTGAAAGGTGTGCACGCAGATGCACTTTAAATATGGCGCCTGGCATGATGAAGCAGCAAGGTGAAGGCATAGCAGGCAATTGAGAGCCCGCCATCGAAACGGCGTATTTCCCAGGAATGCATAATTAAAGTGGCGGGATTGGGACGATACAGCATGAGAAGCCGCCATTGTGGCCGGCGGATAAAACGTCCTTTTTCCCATCCGCTACCGCACTTAGTGCAAATCTGGGATGATTCCACCCAAAGTCTCTTACTTCATGCCCATTTTCTTGGCTAAACCTAGGCCGGAATCTTCTGTCCCCATTGGTGTCGGGCGTCATGGCTGGCGTGAGCAGACAATATGGCGAGAAGGCCAAAAATCAGTTTCATGCCAAGGTGAAACCAGTTTGCGGTCGCCCACTCTGCCCATCAATGGCCGGGTACCTTTACCATCGCCGCACGTCAGGAACTTCATTTTAATACATTTGCATCTAATTATAAGCCCTACTCACCGGAATCATCCCCCACCACCATGTCAAATTTACCACCCACATCGGCAGAAAAGCACACCGGATAGAACATATCTGGACAAGCGTGACATGCAGAATTTGAGAATTACCCTTTGGGCCTTGCTCACATCGCAAACATCCGAAGGGCAAGAAGATGCTGGAGCCCTTCAGCTACCGGACCCTGGAGGAATACGTGTATCGCATGCTGGGTGGATTCTCATGTACATGGTTCCACTCATGTCTAGGTCATTCTTCGAGGCATCACAGTTTCGCCATGGGCTGCTATGGATAATCGTTGGGGTGGAGAGGGAGAGGAAGGTCCAGCTGTGAGTGGGAGAGGAAGGTTTAACAGGGTGGGGGTGGTGGGAAGGAGATGGAGAGGAAGGTCTAGGTTTGACAGGGAGAGGAATGTGCACCAGGGATGTCGGGGGGGGGGGGTGGGGTGATGAAGTTGGGGTAGGGGTAATGAAGGCATCTGGGGGAGTAGTGAGGTTAGATGGGGGGAAAACAAAGGTGTCAAAGGAGGTGAGGTTGGTTGGGGAGATGGCATATCGGGAGGAGGGTGTAGCGCGAGAGAATGAGGCAACTAGGGAGTAGGTGTAAGGGGGGGAGAAAGGTGTAAGGGAGGGACTTTGGAGGGGGGAAGGAGTTCAGGGGTGTAGGACTTCATGGGGAGGAAGGAGTTTGGAGGGGAGCAAGACTTCATGGGAAGGAAGGAGTTCAGAGGGATCAGGAGTCTTGAGGGAGGAAGGAGTCCGGGTGGAGGAGGGAGTAAAGGTAGAGGAGGCAGTAAGGGGGGGGATGTCCAGGTGAACATGTAATGGAGGGGCCTGTGGAGTCAATGATTGCCTCCTCGGGAACAAACTGAGGGTGGGCATTGTAGGAGGGAATGGTGATTATGAGAAAGTCATTGTGTGCGGGAAGGGTGGGAGGATGAGGGTGCGATGGCAGTGGTAGAAGGGAGAGCAAGGATGGTTGGTGGGGACTCAGAGGCAAACACAGACCCTGGGGACGGGAAGGAGGAGATTGGGGAGGTCAATGTGGATTGGGGTGGGATTCCCAGGAAAGTAGGGAACATCCTGGACACCCTGGAAAAAAAAGAGTTCTGGTTGGTAGGTGACGATTGGGAGGTGCCAGAGGGTCGACTGTGATGAAGGAAAGGACATTTCTGACTGAGGGAGAGGAAAGGATGGGGAGCTGAGAGAAAAACTTACTAGAACCATGTTCTTGAAATTGAAAGTGTTGAGCAGGAACAGGTGCTGCATTGGAGTTCAATCAGTGGGTGAGCGGAGATGCTGGTCAGGTCAGATGGACACTGAAAGAGAACCCCAGCAGGTAGCATTGAAAATGCTCGGGACATTGAGATGAGTGTGATGGAGTAAGGCTCCATGTGCGTGGGAGAACGTTTGCACGAGGCTCTGAAAGACCCTGCCACACACATGCTTCTCCCTCCAGAATCATTTGTGGTCTAGCTGCGAGCAGCTGAACTGCTAGTGAGGGGGATGCAGTGGGAGGGCTCGTGAAGCCTGTAAATGAAGCTAAAAGGCACCATTACAGATTTCTTAGTGAAAGTTGAATATATTTTCAGATTATAAAGTGACCAAATGTGTTCCCCCCTCCAACCACTTGTGATCAGAAGTTCTTCACTTTTCTTCTCGGTGCTATCCTGACATTCTCAGGAGGGGTGAAGACAGTCTTTGCAATAGTTGGCCCTGTTGCTCCTGATGACTTTGGTGTATGTCCCCTGGTCAGCTGATGCCTTGAGGGCCCCGGCTTGCTTTGGATGTCCTGCTGTGGGTCAGCTGCTCCTTCTGCAGTAACTGAAGGCGAGGTTGAGAGGGTCACTGGCAAAGGGGACTTGGAGCAAGAGGACTTTCTGAGATTCCTGAGTGGATGACCCAGGGGTGTCCAACTGCCGCTCCTTCTCCCTGTGGGTGCCCAAGGGCCCTGACCTGCCTCCGTGAGGGGAAGAATCACCTGGTGACTTGTCGAGGTGCCCTGTTTCCCTCTCACATTGCCACTGCAGGAACTCATCTGTGGCTACTGTGACTTAGTGCAGGTCTGTGTGCAGCTCCATGTTCTGCTGGACCAGGGTCTCCATGGCATCCATGATCCTCCCCACGGAGACATCAATGTGCACACATGTGGGCACACACCTCATCAGAGAGCAGGCAATGCACTCCTCTGTCTTGCATGCCACTCTGTTGAAGGCTTCCACCAGCTTTTCATGATATTCCCCCGCCTTCTTCTGACTCTCCACAATGAGTTGGAAGGCTGAATCCACAGGCTCGTAATGTGACTCAGATCTCACAGAGTCCTATTCCCCAGCAGTCCTCCGAGTACCATGGAACTTGGTTGAAAGTGCCTCCTCCTGCTGCGGACACATGTCCATGCAATGGCCACCATATTGTGAACACGAGCCTGCTCTAGACCAAGGTCCCACTGAGGTGTGTGGCTCTGCACCAGTACAGAGTGTGGATAAGTGCTGTGACAAGTCTTCCAGACTGCTTGTCGACAGTGGAGGAGGTATCCTCTTGGCTGGAGGTGAGGAATTCGATGGACCTGATGGACTGGCTGGCTGAGGGTGTCGGCCTTTTGTCGGCGCCCCCTGTGAACCAAATTTGAGATGATTAGTGCATGGAAGCAGAGTCAAAATCAGAAGAGAGAGCACTTACAGTTGCGTTGAGAGAGCGATGATGTGGTGCAGGATCCTCACGTGAGTGTTTGCCGCTGACCTCACTGTCGCTGCAGGCACGGTCCACATCCTCACCAATCAAGGCAGTGGCACACTCCTCAAAGTGAGTGAGGGGTCCAATGTGAGCCACTGTACCCTAGGTCTGGGACCTCTCCCTGCTGTTGTGAGCCTGCTTCTCCTGCACGAAAACAGATGGAGAGAGTGTGAGCAGGATACATGGCGCTGTATGGAATGTTTTTATGGTGAGTGAAGCAATGGACGGGATGAGGACACAAGCTCCAGAGGATATGAGCGTGATGGAGATGTAAGGGTGTGTGTGAGAGTTAGTGGTGTTGTCCCGTGAGGTGTGAGATCCTTGTGAATGTGTGATGGGTTTGTGAGTGTGTGAGTTGAGAGCGATGAAAATAGTGACTTACCCTGGCAGAACAGTTAAGACCATTCATTTTCTTCCTGCACTGGATGGCTGCCCTCTTTTGCAGGGCATTGGCGCTGTCCACTACTGCCATCACCTCCCATGCTGGATTGGTGACTTTGCTTGCTGGTCTTCGCCCAGAGCAGTGGTAGAGGACATCATGGCAGGCCTCCACTGCATCCAGTAGGTGCTTGAGGGGTGGGTAGGTAAATTTGGGGGCAGCATGTTTCCTCCCTTTGGCAGCCATCAGTTCCCAGAAGTTTCTGACCACTTGAAGAGCGCTAGCTCTGTGTAGGGATTGCCTTTAAATACAGCACCCAGCTTACTGAAGGCCTAATGTGACATTGGGGTGGGCAAATCAGAAGCCAGTGACCCGGTGTGTTTCCCAGGAATGAATTATTAATGAGGCAGAACACCCCGGGAATGGGGTGATATGGAGCAAAAAGCTACCATTGCAGCCGGCAGGTAAAATATCCTTTTTCCCCATCCATTAAAGCATTTAGTGCAAATCTGGGACAATTCTGCCCCTCAGTGGATTATTGTTAAGGCCTTTTCACCCTATAAAGATTTAATTTATTTTGAAACACCCTCTGAACAAGGAGTTCTTTGTTGAAACATTGGGTTGAAAAGCCCACCTTTAATGTCCTTCCCCTACTATTAGCTTCTTAAGCCTTTGCTCATGCCTTGTATCATTGATCAATCAGACTAGACCTTACACAATCCTTTCCTTATCTTACCCTAGGCTGTACTCCCTGACCAGTCACATCCTCCCTAGAAATATTCCACCTCCAGTCTTCAAAGCTAACTTGCAGAAGTTTCATTAATTCATTTCTCCTATCACCATTTATTGATGACCAAAGCTATTCAAAAGGCATGATAATGAACTATAAAAATAATGGTTATCCGTTCTATATATTCTAATTCCTTATCAGGCTGTTTTCCCATAATGTTGTTCACTAAAGTAATTTCTATTCTTCTTTCACATTTTAACTAATTAAGTATTTCAGCAAGCATCTTAATTGGGCAGTTAAAATGAAAAGCCTAACACAGCTTTATGGTGTGGTTGTTGGTTTGAAGTATCTACCAGTTGCTCTCCAACAATTGCTGAGTATGAATCTTTTCCAGGCTAGGGACAGCTGTCATCACTGAAGAATTCCACTTTTTTTCTAGAGAAACAAACCCTTAGCAGCTTCCAGTCAACCGAACCTTACAGCACTAACCTATTCCTTTTGTTTCTAATGTGGTTACGTGTGGTAAGACACACATACACCACCTATAGGTCGTCACTGCTGTAACATATTGATCATATGCACTAACCTTGTCTCAAAGAGCACAGCTGATTCATTCACTGGCAGGGCACATCAGAATGTAACAGGCCTACATAGCCCACCATTCGTCACTAGTGTGTCACCAAAATAACTGCTTATCTGCTGGGGGAACATTGAAATAGCAAATGCATAAAGCATTATTGTTGTAATTTAACATTCAAAAAATGTGGAAAAAGAAGTCAGGTTACCAAAAATGAAATGGGATTGCCAGATGGATAAGATGGATAAGAGCAGAACATTTGAGATAAATCAGCGAGAGACTTGTTTGCTCAGTTGACAGTCTCTCATGAGGTAATAGCCACTGGCTAGATTGGGTACTGGACTTGATGATGACCCTCAGGGAGCAGATAATTTTTCATTCCACTGGCTTTTAGAGAATTATCCTATTGAAGAGCATCCTGAAACATATCCAGACACAACTACAAGCCCAACAAATATCCTGCCATAAGATGGAATAGGTTATCAAAGTATATAGAATATCAAAGTCCTGTTTTTGCTGTTTTGTTTATTGGTCAAAATGTTTTAAGATTTAGTAATTGATGTTTTTGGTCTGATGCTACAATTTATTATAGTACACCTGAGTCCGTGGAAGCAACCTTTACTTGGTGAAGTTAGTTTTCAATAAAACGGAAGTAC
The DNA here is from genome assembly GCF_017639515.1 of Carcharodon carcharias. Taxonomy (NCBI): domain Eukaryota; kingdom Metazoa; phylum Chordata; class Chondrichthyes; order Lamniformes; family Lamnidae; genus Carcharodon; species Carcharodon carcharias. The sequence goes on from NC_054475.1 coordinate 25,769,883, forward strand.
CTGGGAATTAGTTGAGGGTTCTTTTGCCTCAGTGTTCATTAGTCCATCATTCTGGGACTGCCAATTTCTCTATTTGGAGTGTGCGACAAAAGACTTTGGTTATTATTATAGTCACACCCTACAGCATTATGGGCAACTGTAAGCTCTTATAATGTGGAGAAAACAGGAATAATAAATGTGTGTGTGAAATGGTTATTATACAGCCTCGCAGACAGGTACTTTGACAGAAAGGGGTTACTGAGGCCATTGAGAGTATTTTATGAGTTCTGTAATAAAAATTGACTTTAGCCTTTCATCATCTCAGAAAAGACATTTATTTGTGATTTGTGTTATTTGTGTTTAAGCACTCTTGAGGGAAATGTATTTTTAACTGTGATTGTTGAACATTCTTTGCAACTGCCAAAGTACAAAAACACATTTTCAATCATATAACATCTGCAAGAATAATTTCTTATAAATAAATGCAGAATATTAAGAGGTGAAGTTACAAAGTTGTAGAAAATTGTGAGTTTCAGCCCTTGAATTCTTGGAGTTCTATCTCCCTTAGATACTGCTATGTGAGGCAGCAAAATGATAGCAGCCAGCAAATATAAGAATAAGGACTAGGGAAAGACAGAGAGAGCTATTATCTGTACAAAGACGAGAAAATGCCAAAATAGTGTATAAATATATCAATGTCACAATAATGTGATCACTGCAATAGAAACATTGCAGTTTATAGCACAGAGGTCATTTAGCCCAATATGTCTATGACAGCTACATTCAAAACTAATCCCATTAGCCCTGCTCTAATAAGCCTGTATAGATTCTTTTTCCTAAACTTTCTCCTCAGTGTTTTTGTGACATTGGGCTGGATATTCACAGGGTTGGACAAAACTGCACGGACCTTTAAAAATGGAGGACAGGGCCTGATTCTGAGACTCCCACCTCCAATCTCAGCGCCCACAATTTTTTCTGGGGCAGGAGAACGGTGCAGGCACCAGGCCGGCATTCTGCATTCCCAACCTGGCCATTGCAGGGGTACGCATCTCTGAAGCCCCTGTCACTTTTGTGGGTTGGGCTAGCTTCACAAAGAGTTGGAAGTTCATGGCCCTTCAGAGGAAACATTAACCAAAGTCTGGATAAGGGAACCATTTGAAAGATAATTTCAAAAGGTTTTATCCATATATCCCATGTCAACCCATGCTCCCACACCCACACCAAATGGCGCCACATACCCTCCATGCCAATTCATAGCACTTCCATGCTGATTCACCCAATAAACACTCTGTATAAGACCAATGAACCCTATGGTAGCCTTTACAGTATCAATAAAAGAAACCATAAGCATTTGAAATCTCTTTATCTTGTGTAAATAAACATAGAACCAGTGGCAAATAGGTCAGAGAGAACAAAGGTTGTAAACCTATCAATCAAGCAATACTTTCCTTTCTGTGCTTCATTACACATGAGAGCCCAGACTTCCATTACTTTGTTGAAACAGGTGCACACAAGGAAAAACATGACTTGATTGATAGGTTTACAACCTTTATTCTCTATGATCTAATTTTCACTGGCTCAATACTTATTTACACAAGATAAAGAAATGTCAAAAGCTTCTGTTATTTTAATTGTAAAAGTCTGGTCACAGTAATAGAAGATTATTTCTTTAGGAAGTTATGAATGGTTGGTTTCTTTAAGCATTTTCACATGTACCATTATTACTATGGGTTCATTGGTTCTGTACAGAGTGTATACTGGGTGAATCAGCATGGACGTGCTATTAGTTTGGCATAGAGAGTATGAGAGGCCATTAGGGATGGGTGGGGGCATGGGTTAGTAAGGAGGGTATGAGGGGCATTGGAAGTGCATGTGGGACATGAGTGGCCATGGAGGGTATGACAGGCCATTGGGGGTGGATGGGGTCATGGGTTGGCATGAGTTGGCATGGGGAGTAGGAAGGGAGTGTGTGAGGGGTGAGGGCCAGAGGGCCAAATATTCAATAAAACAACAGGGACAAGGTCCCAGAAAACCAAGGCAGGCCGGTTAACCAACTCGCCTCCATGATGAAAATCGGGTCCATTATTAAACTGATGACTGATTCATCACTGACACCCCACACCATTTTAAAAACCTCTATTAAATTGGCCTTCGCAGTGGAAACAATGCCAGTATCTCCATTATTTCCCTATGATGATAGTTCCTTGCAACATTCTGGTTAACCTATAAATGTACATTCCATGGCTTGAACATCCTTTCTGGAATAATGTCTCAAACTGTGGCTTAACCAAGGCTTTGTGTAATGATGAAATTCTTTACGTTTGTATTCCATTTTTTTATTTAGCAAACAGAAAATGCCGTTGGTGTTTTGTTTGGTTTTATCTATCTGTATTTGCCTTTTCAGGGAATTAGGTATTTGAAGCTCTAGTGCTTTCTGTTGATCTGCATCTTCAGCATTTTTCATTGAATATAAACTCCTATTCCTTGGGCAGAATTTTATGGTCCCGTTTCGGCGGGGACAGGGCCGTAAAATGCGAAGAGCCATTATAAACTCCATTGACTTCAGCGAGAACGTAAAATCCCACTGCCGTAAAATTCTGCCCCTTGTCTTTCCTTCCAGAATAAATCACCTCTCGCATATCCACATTGAAATGCATCCGCAGCTGTCTGTCCATTGCACCAACCTGTTGTTGGATGTTGGATACCATTCGGTAGGTTTTAATGAAGTCTTCATAGTCTTAAATAAGTTAACTGTATGTATTTATTATCTACAAGAACGATGTACATATATGCAGTAGTAGGAGCTGTCACCATGCTTGCTTTAATGAATAGTTCTGTTCAACGTTAGGCAGACCCCTACTGCAGGTCATTTGTTCTCTTACATCACTGTGTGGATGGTACTGTACTCAGTTCCAAATTAACACTCTATATGTCAGACCATTATGCAACACCCCACCAAGTCTTTATCCCATGTATTTCAAGTTATTCCTGTTTACCCCATTTATTTATATTATCATTACTACCCCATCTCCACCTTCAAGTTTCTGAGTTCATAAGTTCAGGTCTGGAGGCCTTATAAGGCTTTCATATCTCGTTTGCACTACCGTGGGAGGAGTGGTGCTCTGTTGTTGCAAGTAAACTCTGTTGAATTGAAAGTTGTTCTGGAATATGCAATACTTTTCATCGTCTTTTTCCACTCCTTGGTATTGAACCACTCTTTGTCAATTCGGCAGTTGTGGTGATAGATAGTTGTTGATCTATCCCATTTTCTTCTTGGGTAAATGAATGCTGTGCTCATTTCCATAGCATTTTTTCCTCTTATATCGTCGTGCAGCTTGCCACAACACATATGGAAGTTCACATTTCAACAATGGAACCATTAGTCCCACTTGTTTCACAATTTTAGACAAATTTTTAATTACTTTCTTCTTTTTCAGTTGTTTGTTTTGAGCTTATGAATCTTTTCATTCAGCTCAGCAACAGCTCTGGTAAGTTGAGTTGTTTTTGTTGCAGTTATCTGCAGAACTCTTAGATAAGTTTAACAACTTCGCCCGGGCATTCCATTCTTTTCGGAATCTTTCTTCCATGATCACTTGCTGCTCCTTAGAATCTTTCAATTCATTCATTAGATCCTCACCCTATTCCATGGAAGTCACCTATTCTGCTTTCAAAGTCTGGATTTGCTCTTCCATACCGCGCATCTCATCTTTCTTGTTGTTCAGATTGGATCGAATTTCAAGAGGTTAATCAGTTTTGGTTGTTAATTCTGCTTTCAAGCAACTGTTCTGATTCATCAGCAGTTCTTTTTCCTGTTCCCAGCATTTGGCATGATGTTTACTAGTGACTTCTGATGCTTGAATTCATCGAGTTTTAATTGAAGATCCATTTTTGTTGAATTTGTTTCTACAAATTCATGATTTAAGCATTTTAAGGCCTCTTCCAAGTGTTCTACATCCCTGGGAGCAACATTCCAGTGTTCTCATTAGTTCTCATTTTTCCTTCTCAAATGTATCTTTCATATGTGAAAGTTGATTCTCTAAACTGAACAGTTTTTTCTAGGCAGAGCATAATTCTTCTGTGCTATCATTCAAGCTCACATTCTGTAATTGTGCTTTTGTTAATTGCTTTTGAGACACCTCACTGACTTTTGTGAGAACTTCTACTTTCTCGTGCCATTCTAGATTTTTGATTTTTATCTCTTCATATATCTCCTTGGAAATGTGATTTTTTCCAAGTTTTATTCCAAATGCCCAACATTTTCTTCATCTCTGCAGACTCTTTTTTGCACCTCTGACACCTCAAAAATTTGTTCCAATCTTGGATTAGTTAGGTTCATTGATGGCTTTAATGCCTCGTGCATTTCCAAGGGTATATACTTAGCTTGAATCTTGAGTTTCAAATCTTGCAATTCAGTCTGATATGAACATTTTCCAACATTATTTCATTTTCCTTTTGTAGGGTTTGTGTATTTTGGGTTTCATCATATAGCGTTCCTTCATTCACAGCCAGCTGCCTGCTCCACACTGTCACCTGCTGTCGCAGTTCAAGTAATGTGTCGGGATTTCCAAAAATATATATTTTGGAGACTTTTGGAATGTTCCCTGCCTCTGGTGTCCTTGTGTGGTATACTCACATACCGTCTTTTTCTCTTTTGGCATTTTACTTGGGGATTTCTGTGCCTTTTTTAAGTTCTGTGCACTCCACAACTTGAAGATTAAAATATGTGTCAAAAGCTTTTAACATCGAAGCTGGTTGATAGTTCATCAATGCACTGCACCAGGATTACTTTATCAGCAAGTTCACCAAGCAAGTATAAAAAGGTATTAATTTGGACTTTTTATTTTGACCTGATGTACTCTAGTAGCTTACAAATTCTCTCCTCCAGGACACCCAATTTCCCATTAAGTTTGGCCCTTGGATGAGTCCAAACTGATCTGGTAAGTTGGATTTTTGATCAATGGTTGAAAATTTTAAAGTGTAGGTTCAGCTTTAAGAAGTTGCTGAAATTCAGGATGATGCCGCCATTCATTTGAAGACAAAGGCATTTCCCGCTCTTGCTGGTTTTGGAGGGCTCCCACTCTAATGGAGTTCATACTCAGCCTTGAAAAAATGTTAAACAATGGCTACCTGGATTGATTAGCTGTAGACTTCTCCATTTCAACACTATGCTTTAGGGTCACAAATGCTGTCTCCACGCTTGCTTGTACACAAAGCTCTGTCCAACACTAGACTGATCCCTAGGTGAAGGTCATTTGTTCTCTTACACCACTGTGTGGGCTGTACTGTACTCAGTCCCACTTTAACCCTATATATACCATACGCTTATATTACAAAACCTATTCATCTTCTTGAAGACTTTACAATCTTTCTCAGTGTTTGCTAAACCCTCACATTGTTTTAACACTAAGTTCTGGCATAATGCCCCCATGCCCAAATTTACATTATTTAGATAACTAAAGTAGATCTGTAAGTGGAATACACCACTTCCAACATTTCTGCAAAATGAACAAAATCCATTTACCCTATTTGTTTTCTTTCCTCTCTCTCAACCTAACTTCTATCCAAGCTGCAACATTCCATCTGTCATTATATTTCCAGTTTGTTGTAGGGTAGCCAAGTTGTGCTACTAATGATAGAGTTGATCTGCAGACACTTCTATACTCAGCAGCAACTACACGTGTACTTTCAACTCTAACTCTATCTCTACACAGACTGCTGAGGTAGCCCGCACTACTCTCCTATTGGTTACTACAGATCATGTGATCTCCCTTAACAAGTATTATCCTTAAAGGTACATTACACACTAAGTGAAACCAAAATTACTACACAAATGTTCTAATATTTCCTTTGTCAGGTTCTTTATTTTGTAGAATAATCATGGAAGAAAATGAAGGTCTTTAAAAATGGCAATTTTCACATGACTATCAACACCTTATGATACTTTTAAACATTATTTTTTAAAAATTGACCTAGAACTTCAATCACTTTACAGAAATAAAATAGGTACCTTAAGGTACAATTTGCCGACAGATATGTCAGATTAGACTCCTTTATAGGCTTTCAAGACATGTTTCAGAAGCAATAAAAACATTAATTGAGTCCTACGCTTGTCATATGACCAAAGCTTTTGACTCACCATGTAATAAAATTGCTCAGTAAAACAAGGCTTACGGACAGCAGGGGCCCAACAGCAGTAATATTTAAAGGCTCATCCACTTCATATAGGGTAGGTGGTAGTTGATCAATTTAAATTGCTGGTTAAGTTGTGGGCATTTTTTCCCTGCATTCTGCAGCTGAATTGTGACTTCTGCTAAAAAGCGTTTGCTGATGGTGTGCTATTTGTGTCTGTCTTGCAGTCATGCAATGGTCTGATGGCCTTTGGAGAATGGGAGGAGGCAGCAAGGAAGTCAATTAACAAGAGACATGGCTGAGAGACAGATGAGGAAGAAGACATTGCATTGGATGCTATATCCACAGCAGGTCTTCAGGGAGCATTTCTCATACCTCACTTTACAGAGGAGCAATGTTTCAGGCACATTTACTCCATCAGCAGGGAACCATCAAGCTATGTCAGCTGCTCCAGCCACAAATGGAATCTTAAACCAGGGCATGGTTAGTAATGCTTCTAGCTATCTGGGTCACCTTTGACCTTAACTTTCCTTTTCCACATGGTTCCACTGGAAAACATCCAGTGTTTACTTCTGTAATTTACTTCTCCACCAATCCATTTGCAGCGGGTTGCATCCAAACTATGGCGATGTCAGATTTTTGCATTCCCCAGTGCACGACAGGCCAAGCTCTCTGCTCAGGCTTTTCATGTGCCATTCAAATTACTACTGCCCTCTGCTGGGTAAATGTGGAATACAGAAAGATCTACAAAGAATAGAATTTGTTATTTTTAGTGTATTCTCTGTGCAACAAAACTGGGCATTTGCCTGGATGAGTGCAGCTCCAACAATACTCAAGAAGCTCGATACCATCCAGGACAAAGCAGTCTGCTTGAACGGTCACCATCTTAAATATTCACTCTCTCCAACACTGTTGCACTGTGGCAGCAGTGTCTACCACATACAAGATGGACTGCAGTAACTTGCCATGGCTTCTTCAAAAGCACCTTCCAAACCTCTGGCCCTTACCACCCAGAAGGACAGGGCCGCAGATGCATGGGAACATCAACAACTGCAAGTTCCCATCCAAGCCACACACGATCCTGACTTGGAACTATATCATCACTTCTTCAATGTCACTGGGTCAAAACCTGGAACTCCCTTCCAAACAGCACCCTGGGTGTACTTAAACCAGATGGACTGCAGCGGTTCAAGAAGGCAGCTCATTACCACCTTTTATAGGGCAATTAGGATTCAGCAATAAATGCTTGCAAAGCAATGTTCACATCCCATGAAAGAATTAAAAGAAAACTTCATTCATCCTCTGTAAAATACAATTTATGGCTTAGGACTGAGAGATAGAGAAAAACCTACCTTCTGCCTCAAACTCTTTCAACATTATCAACATCAGATTGATTTTATGTGATACATTTCAGCTTGATGTACTTTAATAGACAGGAAGCACAGGTGTTGAATTTATTAAACAAGCCTTCATTTATTTGTTCAGTTTGGCTTTTTTAGGATTCATACAGGGTTTTTCTGCATTTATCTAAATAAATTCTTCAAAAGCCTGTCACCTCCTTTGATATTTCCGTGGAATCATTGAAAGGAGATGATTAATGTGACAATGTAATTACTCTAAATATGTTTGGTTTATCTATATTGCTACATAGGATTTGTCATTCTCTCTGTTGGTGTACACACACTTTTTGTATATATAACTTTTAAACCTATCACACCTTCTATGACCAAGTGCTACTTAAACACTTCTTATGGGGAGCTGCGTGATAATTGTGTCCATTTCAGAAGGTGGACCGATTAACATGAGACAGGCCTAATGCTAAGCCAGAAAGATGTTCTTTTTTCACATGCAAGATATGAATGAACATGAAACCCAGGAAATGTTACAATAGACGGTAGATGAGGCCCCAGATTTAAAATATTCTGAGCCTCAAACAGATGGCATTGAGTAGGTTTGACCCACACTGTGCCTCCCATCTGCAGCAATCACACTACCAGTTAAAAAATCCCTCCCCTCCTCTTAAAAGATGCAGATACACTCTATGGTTAGCAAAGAGCTGTTGGAGTCTACCTTCTGCCCTTTAAAAAGCAAGAGAGAATCATGCAGGGATGGAGGAAAAACTTCTATCTTAACGAGGTTACACTTCAAACTGGTGGAAGTGTCTGCAAGAGTTTTTTTTTAAAGTTAACAACAAATGAGCATTTCAAAAAGGTTTCCAGGAAGGGGAATGGAGGTGAATCTTCTGACTCATTGTGGGCAGCACCTTCAGAGACCAACTTGTCAACAATTAAAACTTAGTAGACAAAACTAGTGCAGTATCAGAAGGAATTTTAACAGCTACTGCATGTCATAAATTTATGGATGATTCTATGAAAACCAGAGGCTTTCTATTGTGCTTGTGAATAGCCATGGAATAATAAAAAGGCCATTGATTTGTTTCACATTAATCTTGTAGTCCAAAATGATTAAAAGCTAGGTAATTAACTGTATTAGACATGGAAAAGAAATCTAAAAGAAAGGAAATATGTCACCATGTAATGATAGCTAATGGACAATCTACCTTTAGATAACTTTCTGCTTTTCTGCAAATAATTATAATGTTAAAATAAGAACATTAAAGATAAAGAAAGGATTTGGCAAATCCCCTAGTATAAGCAATGTCATTGGAAATCATGCTGAGAACAGCTTTGAAACCTGATTTAATTATCTATCATCAAAAATCTCTATCAGGTCAGATTATGCTAGATACTTAATGATATCTGGGTGATGCATGCTGTCAGCAATGCATAAATTGAATATCAACTTGTAGTGAGGAAGAGATACTCCATAGATTGTGAATCATCACAAATTGCAGGATGATCTGCATTGCTCTGCTTTAAGCTTTGCAAAAAGCTTAAACTTAACCTCCTCGTGACCTTCATGAAGTTGCTGCCTTTACATGTCAATTGCCCATTAAATTCACCATAGATAGGCAAGCCACGTAATTGTCAGTATAAGTAACCTTTCAGCAATGTGATCATTGTTACTGAGTGCTAATCACCCTCTATTGCCCAGCAATCATTTGTGCAGAGTCTCATTTCCCTATGTTGAGAGTTGCTTCAGAAAAGTTTAAAAATATTAACTTACATTTTATTTTCTTGTTTTACCTATTAAAATCTTTTTCACTCTCTCTCTCCCTCCCTCTCTAAATGTTCTTTCTCTATTTTTATTTCTCTTCCTGGCACTGATTGGATATTGAATTCACCCACTTTAATTCAACCTCTTTCTCAGTAACGCCTTGGGTTATTTCTTCTTAAATCTCACTTGTCAAGGAGGTGCACTGTCTGCCCTGTTGCTTACCCTGATTATGTTTCCCTTGCTGTAATGTGATCAGCGCGCCCTTTCAACAACTATCTAGGCAAAAATGTCAAAACCTAAACATGCACAAGCAAGTCTAACCAGCAAGACATCACATGTGACGCCCTTTGCTGGCCCAAAAATAGCATAATATCTACCTGTTTCATGGTGAAGTATCAATAACTAAAAATGTAACTGCCTATTGTCTGGTGGTCAGTTAAAAGGGTTAAATTGTTTCCCGGTTGTTAGGATCGCCAAGCATCCAAAATCTCTGGATGCTCTTAAAAAAAAAGCCATTCAACTTTGAATATTATCCTAGCATTCGTTCATTGTGGAACTATCTCACAGACATTCTTACACAGAATTAGAAGGGCATTGTCATGTTTTCCATGACACAAATTATAACAAAGGACTGTAGAGAACAAGCACCTTTTTTTCAAGGAAGAAGCAAGTGCAGACATTAAAATAATTGATTATTTAAAAGAAGGCAACTTTCTTGGTAGCTGTTCTGAATAAAAATAATACATTGGATTTCTACTCTGCGGACTAAGTGCAATAGCGGATGGGAAAAGTGGCATTCTCCCCACCCCTGCCACAATGGTGTTTTATCGCGCCCACCTCTCACCTCATTAAATTTGCATCAGCAGGAAACACATTAAATCACCTGTGGCCGGGCTGTGATCTGCCCACCCCAGCGTGACCTCAGGGAACCTCGCTCAGGGTGCTATAGTTAAACCGAATCCATGCACAGCTTTCTCAATGTCTGCAGCCTAGGGACTGTTCCAGGCGAGAGATGGTTCCCAAAGCAAAGAAGCACGTAGCCCCCAAGTTTAGTGATGCACCACTGGGTAACATTCTGGACGCCATCGAGGACTGCCTTGACCTTCTCATCCCTCGTGATGTCCAAAGGAGGTCCACCAAGGTCACCAACCTGGCCTAGGAGGAGGTGTCTGTGGCACTGAGTGCCAACTCCAGCGGGAGGAGAACTAGGATCCAGTGCTGCAAACAGATGAATGATTGCATTCACACATCCAGGGCAAGTCAACCTTCACATCACTCTCACCTCACATTCTCACGAGCCCCCTCAGACATTTGCAGGATGACACTCCACAGGGAAGTCATGCACTACCAGCACAAGAGACATCATCACTCACTCTCTCCTACACACACACACATTGACATCTCCACCTGGGCTCACATCCTGTGCAGCTCGTGTCCTCATACAATGCACAGCTCCATTCAGCACACACACAGGGCAGGCAATTTTTTCATCTGCCTTGGCATGCTTCCTGTTCACACTCTCTTCACTTGCCTTTATGCAGGCCACGCTCACCCATAATGAAAGAGATCGGTCCCGGAAAGGTGGGACATGCCAGAGGTCAGGGGCCCAACTCAGTATGAGGAGCGAGCAGTAAACCTGGCCGGAGAGGACCAGGATCATTCTTGTGGAGACTGTGAGACCGGCAGCGCACACACAAGTGAGAACCCTACACCAGCTGATCCTTCAGATAGCGAGAATGTGAATGCAATGTGATGCTTTGTAGTTTGCTGCCATGCACTAATTATCTCTAATCCCTTTCATAGGTATACCTGCCAGACAACACAGGATACCAAGGGGCAGCCCCATCTCTCCAGCCTCCTTGACTCCTCGGATGAGGATACAACAATGGAAGATCCATCACAGCACTCACCCACACCCACTACCAGCGCAAAGATACACACCTTGGTGGGACTTAGATCTAGATCAGGCTCAAGGTCACAATCTGGTGAGTACAACACAGAAACCAGTCCATAGCAGGCGGAGGTAGGTACATCTAAGGACACCGGCACTCGGAGGACTGCTGGAGGCCATGATTCTGCTGAGTCCAAGTCAAATGAAGAGTCTGTGGACTCGGTCTTAATGCAGATGTTGGAGCTGCAGCGACAGTCACTGAAATATCAGGCAAGGTTGTCAGATGCATTCCACAGATGGCAATGTGTGATGGAGGAGACTCTCTGTGTTCAGTCTGAGGTAATAATGCCAAAATGCCAGCGCACCAAGCTCAATACCGGTAGGATGGTGGCCGCCGTGGAGACAGTCCAGGACTTAGGTCCTGCAGTGCGGTAGGAGCTGCACTCCATCACTGGAGGCACTGGTGGAATCTATCAGTGGCTGCACAACGGGGGGCCACAGCGCCTTGATCGCATTCCAGGTGTCCCTTCTCCTCAAGGAGTCAGCCAAGGGCCCTCAGTCACACATAGGGACAGGAACCAGCAGCTGGACACTTTGGGTACAGACCAGATGATTCCAGAAGTGCCCAGCTAATGCCAATCCTCATTGCCTGTGACCCCATCACCTCCAGCTCAACAGGCCAAAGAGGGTGCACCTGCCCCTCAGCAGGAGACCCAAAGCATGTCAGGACCCTAAAAGTCTCCAAAGGACAGCCGCCAAAATCATCACAGGCAACAGGGCGTAGCAGTCTTTAGGCTGCCTCCACCTCAGCTGTGGATGTCAGGGAAGCACCAAAACATTGCAGCATTGTTAGGAAGATCACGAAATAGTAGGAGCATAATGATGGCATGGGTGTTCGCCACATGTATATACTTTCCACCTATGTAAATACAATTGCACCCATTCCACGTTTCCTTTTGTGTATGCCTTCTCTGTTGCGGAGTTATGTTGTAGTCTATCTGGGGTTACACCATTTTCCCTCTCCCCACTTATCTCAGATTTTGCATCATGTTGTGTGAAGCCATCTCATCACAGTGTGTATCCCTTCTCAGTTATTCTCCAACATCAGTAATGCGTCACCCTCTATGTGAAAAGTGCTTGTGCAAGACATTTTGCTGACAAGTATTGCTGGTACAAATGATGTTGACTCGTGGCTATGTGAGATGGAGGCTGATGTATCCTACCAACTCATCTTCATCATGGAAAGGTGAAAGTGTAGTGTACAAGGAGAGATGTACATGCACACGGAGAAGGGTAACCTCTTCCTGTCTGCCTTGCGATGGCGCAAGTAACATTGAATACAGGCCCCATTTTCTTCACGTTCTCCTCTCTGTTGGATCATTGAAATAAAAACAAGTTAGCAGCAGTCTTCAGTTTCTTTTCCTGTCACTGGCTAGTGAGCGACTGTGGGTTTAAGCTCTTGCCCACAGTATAGGCACCTATTAGCCAATGCAATCAGGACCATGGCTATGAACATTCTCAATGTCACAGTATCCTTCCCCCACTCCAAATACCATGCTCCCCACCCCCTTGCCCCACCTCAGCAGACTTGCTGCCATGAGATGGACTTGGCCAGGCGCTTGGATGACCTGCATTTCTTCCAGTTTACACATTACTCATTCAGTGGACTGAATGACTACATCCTTTGCAATACACATGAGAACAGGTGTTCTGTGAGGGCATGAAATTATTTTTGTGGGGCCTGGGATTCCCATCTCTGAACCTGGCAGCTACAAGGTTCTGAAGTGGTTTCCAAAAGGCTTCTCCTGTTTGCTCAGTGCCCACTTGTTTTTGGTGTCACTATCACAGAGGCGAATAATCACGATTGCTGTAAAGGGTTACTGCACAGAAATCGATAATTGGAACTAATCAGAATTAATGTCACATGAATGCGCTTTTACATTGATGGCTCACCATTGCCTCTGTTTAACAGTGATGATCCTAACATGTCTCAGATGTTCATTCCTCCTCACTTAGCATCCTAGTGCTGTGAGGCACTCCTGCTAGAAGCCCCAACAGCCCACCCCAGCAGCATTGTTTTTAGTTTCCATTTTCAATTGCTCCATTGCTTCAGTTTCCAAGATGGTCGTCCTCAGATTTTATCACCAGGCCAGCTTCTACCCTCCCTGTGTGACCATAAAAATCCCTCCCATCGTCCTGGAGGAGCATAATGTTCAGGCTGCCCTCCCTCATATTACCCTCCATCCTCCCCATGTAAATCTGCTTCCCATTGTTATATTAAGACCATAAGACATAGGAGCAGAAATTAGGCCATTCAATCATGGCTCATAAGTTTTTCAACCCCATTCTCCTGCCTTCTCCCCATAACCTTTGATCCCCTTACCAATCAAGAACCTATCTATCTCACTCTTAAATACACTCAGTGACCTGGCCTCCACAGCCTTCTGTGGCAATGAATTCCATAGATTCACCACTCTCTGGCTAAAGAAGTTTCTCCTCATCTCTGTTCTAAAAAGTCTTCCCTTTACTCAGAGGCTGTGGTCTCGGGTCCTAGTCTCTCCTACTAATGAAAACATCTTCCCCACGTCCACTCTATCCAGGCCTATCAGTATTCTGTAAGTTTCAATCAGATCCCCCCTCATCCTTCTAAACACCATCGAGTATAGAGCCACAGTCCTCAAACTTTCCTCATATGTTAAGCCTTTCATTCCTGGGATCGTTCTTGCGAACCTCCTCTGGATCCTCTCCAGGGCCAGCACATCCTTCCTGAGATATGGGGCCCAAAATTGCTCACAATATTCTAAATGTGGTCTGACCAGAGCCTTATAAAGCCTCAGCAGCACATCCCTGCTTTTATATTCTAGTCCTCTTGAAATAAATGCCAACATTGCATTTGCCTTCCTAACTACCGACTCATCCTGCAAGTTAACCTTAAGAGAATCCTGGACTAGGACTCCCAAGTCCCTTTGCACTCCAGATTTCTGAATTCTCTCCCCATTTAGAAAATAGTCTATGCCTCTATTCTTCCTACCAAAGTGCATGACCTCACACTTCCCCACCTTGTATTCCATCTGCCACTTCTTTGCCCATTCTCCTAACCTGTCCGAATTCTTCTGCAGCCTCCCCACCTCCTCAATACTACCTGTCCCTCCACCTATCTTTGTATCATCTGCAAACTTAGCCAGGATGCCCTCAGTTCCTTCACCTAGATCATTAATGTATAAGGTGAAAAGTTGTAGTCCCAACACTGACCCCTGCGGAACTCCACTAGTCACCGGCTGCCATCCTGAGAAGGACCCCCTTATCCCCATTCTCTGCCTCCTGCCAGACAGCCAATCTTCTATCCATGCTAGTACCTTGCCTCTAACACCATGTGCTCTTATCTTACTGAGCAGCCTCATGTGCGGCACCTTGTCAAAGGCCTTCTGGAAGTCCAAGTAGATAACATCCATTGGCTCTCCTTTGTCTAACCTACTTGTTACCTCCTCAAAGAATTCTAACAGATTTGTCAGGCATGACTTCCCCTTGATGAAACCATTGCTGACTTTGCCCTATTTTATCATGCATTTCCAAGTATTCTGAAATCTCATCCTTAATAATGGATTCTAAAATCTTACCAACGACCGAGGTCAGGCTAATCGGCCTGTAATTTCCCGTCTTTTGCCTCACTCCCTTCTTAAACAGGGGGGTTACGTTAGCGATTTCCCAGTCCTCTGGGACCCTCCCTGACTCCAGTGATTCCTGAAAGATCACCACTAACGCCTTCACTATCTCTTCAGCTATCTCCTTCAGAACTCTGGGGTGTAATCCATCTGGCCCAGGTGTTTTATCCACCTTCAGACCTTTCAGTTTTCCTAGCAATAGTGATTGATAGCCCTGTGTTAGTCCCTGAGTTGTTTCAGGTGGATGTTCCTATGCTCATGCAGACCTTACTGCTCCCTATCTTGAGGCCTACTATATTGTGATTTAGGGATCCCATCCATGAGACCAAGTGCTCACCCCTACACTACCTGTTCCCAATCTACAGACTGCAGATGCCTTCCGACTGTGACTGTGCCATCTGCAACCATGTACTATGCCAGAAACCCACTGGACCACCATGTATGAATGGCTGACCACAGCCTCCGCACAACTTACTGGGCATTACTGACAATGGAGTGAGATGCCCTCCCCCTCCCTGGAGTGGGACAAGGACAGTCTTTGCAAGCTCAAGTCACTACATAAGTGCTTCTTTAGTTGGTTGTCTTGCCATTCTGCCTGGGATTTCCTTGGGGCTGCTGCCCTGCACTCTCTTTGCTAACTGGCGATGAGATTTTTTTTGTCCAGTCTTCCCCCCACTCCCACTCCTCCAAGTCATGTGTCTGCATTCAACGTTCCCCAGTCATCCCCCCCCCACCCCCGCACTCAAGCCTTTGCCCTCCAGCTATTTCCCTTACCTCCGTCTTATCTCCCCCGACCTAGTCAAACCTTTGACCTGTAGCAGATTAGGGCCCAACCCCGCCTTCCCACTGGTCTGGTCTATGGAGCCTTGCCTGAGATAGATCCCTGAAGTCAACTTGCTGAAGCCTGGCACGGAGTCTGTGGAGGTTTGAGTGCAGTGCAATGCAAGGTAGGTAAACTTACCTTGAGATCATGAGTGAAGTGCTGTTCACTAGGTGCATGTCACTAATATCCAGTCATGATGCATGTCAGTCTAATTCGACTCCGACGTGGCCTTTTGATCCATTGTCGGGATGTGATTATGGCGAGTTACCTTGGTAATGAGCATTCATGATATTCTAATGTATTCAAATGATCTTCCCGACATGGCTCAGCGGGAAATGCGACCCGCCATTGAAGTCTGGAGCGGACGATTACAACCTGTTTCCCCAACCAACAGGAAAGTGACTTATTGGCTCCCATGATACTTTCCCTTCCCATCCACTATTACGCCCGCCACGGGCAGGAGCGGAAAATCCCGGCCAATATAGATACAGGGAATTTTTCTTAAGAGAAGCATAATACCTGTTATTACCCTCTGCACAAGTTGTACTGAAAGTATATCAGCATTCTCACCCACACGTTTTCATTTATTTAGTTTTCATTTCATAAAAACTCAAGCTTTATACATCTCTCAGGGATTGCACTAGAAACAAAATATATAGCAATATATTTTTTAAATTTTACTCTGAGGGAAAAATAATTGAAGAAATGTTCTATAGATCATGAGAATAATTAATATTAGAAATGTACAGACATAATTACTTTTATATGTTATAGGACAGAAAATGTGTATATATTTTGAAGGCTGTTTTATTCCAAGGGGATTGGAATTGGCCTTGATATAATGGATTCAGCGGGTTAATTATGTAGTGCTAGTAACTTTGAGGCCATGGTGCCAAGATCTCTTCTGATCTCTTCTAATATTGCTGGGTTATATTTGATTAGCTTGAAATTAGATGCCTTCTGATCTCTGATGTTCAGTATTATTCATGGTTCTTTTCAGGCTGGCACTGATTTAGATCAATACCAGTATAAATTGCTCAATTGCATCTTCTGTATATTCCATTGATAGCAAAACCCATCAACTACACCAGGCCCACATCCCCACAAAAAAAATTATGAAAGCATAACTTCAGAATTCAGGTGAAGGGTTCATCATTCATCCCTGTTAATGAGGCTTGTCTGTGTTAATAGTGTGGTCCTACTTTTGGCCCAAAGTTTCCAGTCAGGAAACTGGGCAAGCTGTGGCAGCCATTGGTCTGGCAACCTAATCCTGTCTACTGTCTCTACAGCTCTGCTCTATCAACAGAGCCTGATTAAAATGTACCATTTATAATAAAAATACAAAATTCCAAAAAAATGTTTACCCATTCTGAAATGCACATTCTGAGTCCAAATGTACCAAAAACTGCAGTGAGGATATTTGTTAGGAGTATGATGTTGCTGAGCAGGTGAAACAGTGAATGGAGACCTCCAGGAATTTTTTGGCAGGCTGATATGGTTTCTAATTTACACCAGCGACTTGCTTCAGAATTTCAATGGCAACTGGACAAATTTATAGATGATCCGAACTGATGGGGAAAAGAATTTGAAGATCAGTTAAAAGTCGATGCGCTAAGTTAAATAAAATATGTAATTAGCAGAACAGCAACAGTTGAAATTTAATATGGATAAATGTGACATTTCTCACCTAGGAAGAAGAAAAATCTGCCAAATGTGCTTTTTGAAAGGTGGGATAGTATTGGGTGAATTGAAAGAGATCTGTGGTATTGGTAAACTTGTGTTTAACAACCACAATTTTCTACTTCTGCAATGCTCAAGTCCACAGATTTCCACACATTCATTTTAATAAGTGAAAAATCATTTGGTGATGAGTACAGGAACTGAAACCGCAGTCTAACCTCCGGTCTTGTCCTGCTTGTAGCTAGCCTTACCAGGACATCCGCTCTCCATCTGGCAGATGAGACCCCTGTGGGCCTCAACCTGGGAGACTAGAGGTAGACAGGAAACTAAGGACCATTTCCTGCATCATTCCAATGTAGTTCATGAAATACACAGATGGATGGATGGGCGGGTGGAAGGACAATGGGCAGGTGGGCGGAAGGATGGACAGACAGGCAAGCAGAAGGAAGGACGGACGGAGGGAAGGGCGGGCGTAGGGAAGGGCGGACGGTGGAAAGGGAGGACGGATGGAAGGACAGGCAGAGGGATGACGGATGGAGGGAAGGACAGAGGGATGATGGATGGAGGGAAGGACAAAGGGATGGATGGATGGACCAATGGAGGAATGGACTGAGAGGGACGGATGGAAAGTTGGAAGCATGGATGGAGAGATGGAAGGGCGGATGAAGGGAAGGACAGATGGAGGGATGGATGGATGGGGGGATGGACAGACGGAGGGAAGGACGGATGAAGAGATGGAAGGATGGACAGAGGGATGGATGGAGAAATGGAAGGATGGGCAGAGGGATGGAAACACAGATGGAGGGGTGGATCGATAGATGGAAGGGTAGGTGGATGGATGGGCAGAGGGATGGACAAATGGAGGGATGGATGGAAGGGTAGATGGAGAGATGGAAGCATGGACTGAGGAATGGATGGAGAGATGGAAGGGCAGAAGAAGGGATAGACATAGGAATGGACCGATGGAAGGGTGGACAGATGGACAGTCAGCAGAGGGATGGATGGACGGAGGGACAGAGGAGGGATGGATGGAGAGATGGAAGGATGGACAGAGTGATGGTTGGAGAGGGGGAAGGGTAGAAAGAGGGACGGACGAAAGAATGAATAGAGAAATGAAAGGGATGGATGGAGAGATGGAAGGGCAGATGGAAGAATGGACATAGGGATGGACGGATGAAAGGAGGGATGGATGGGTGGAGAAATGGTTGGATGGAGGGAGGGATGAATGAATGAATGGAATCAAGAACGGATGGAGGGATGGACAGATGAAGAGACAGAGGGATGGTTGGATGGAGGGAGGGAGAAAGGATGATGGACAGGGTGATAGAGGGATAGAGGTATGGATGCAGTGAAGGATGGATGTATGGAGGGACAGAGAGATGGAGGGAGCTAAGGACAGATGGAAGGAGAGAAGGACGGAGGGAGGGAAGGGTGGACGGACAGAGGGAAGGACAGATAGGCAATGGAGCCATAGATAGATGGAGCAATGGATGGATGGATGGAGGGATGGACATAGGGAGGGATGGATGGATGAATCAACAGAGGATGGGAAAATGGCAAATGAACAGAGAGAGAGATGGTTGGAGGGACAGACCAAGGAATGGGGGGAGTGTTAGAGTGATGGATGGTTGGCAGGATATATGGAGAGACAGACAGATGGATAGATGTTGGAAGGACAGAGAGATGGTTGGATTGAGGGATAGATGGATGGAAGGAGGGAGGGATGAATGGAAGGAGGGAGGGACAGAGGGATGGGGGAGGGACAGAAAGGTGAATAGATGAAGGGATGGATAAAGTAATGGACAGAAGGAGGGAGGGTAGACGGAAGGATGGATGGAGAGGAAGGGATGGATGGATGATTGGAAGGATTGATGGATGCATGGGGGAATAGACAGAGTGATGGATGTAGGGAGGGATGGACAGATGGGAGGGAGGGATGGATGAATGGAGGGAGGGATGGAGGGACAGAGGGATGGAGGGGGGATTGGAGGATTGGAGGGATGGAAGGACCAACAGAAGGATGGATTGACAGAGGGATAGGAGGATGAAGGGATGGAGGGATGAAGAGTTGGGGACGAAGGGATGGGGGGACAGAGGGAAAACAGATGGAAGGACAGAGGCATGGACAGATGGACAGTTGGAGGAACAGACAAATGAAGAGACAGATGGACAAAAGGATGGATGGGGGGAGGCTTCAGAGAGATGGATGGATGGAGGGACAGGAGTAGGGAGGGACAGATGGATGGACAGAAGGATGGAGTGATAGATGAAGGGATGGACAGAGGGATGGAAGGAGGAAAGGATGGAGGGATGGATAGAGGGATGATGGAGGGGTGGAAGAAGGGATGGATGAAGAGAGTGATAGACTGAGGGATGGGGGGAGGGAAAGATGGATGGATGGACGAAGAGACAGATGAAGACAGGGACGGATGGAGGGAGGGAGGAGGGTTAGAGGCATGTATGGAGGGATAGCCTGACAGGGGGAGGGATGAATATACAAATGGATGAAGAGATAAATGGATGGATGTAGGGAGGGATGGATGGAGGAATGATGAAGGGAGGGACAGACGGAGGAATAGATGGACAGAGGATGCAGATACTGGCGGTGGGGGGGGATGAAGGGATGGAAGAATGGCAGGATAAAGGAATGGAGGAACGGATGGACCAAATGATGGATAGAAAAATGGATGGTTGGATGCACAGATGAATAGATGGAAGGGAGGGAAGAATGGATGGAGGGATGGATGAATGGAGGGATGGATGAATAGAGGGACAGAATGAGGGACGGGGAATGGAGGTGAGATAAATGGATATAAAGTTATAGAGTCATACAGCACAGAAACAGGCCCTTCGGCCCATTGTGTCCATGCCAGCCATCAAGCACCTATCTATTCTAATCATACTTTCCAGCACTTGGCCCATAGCCCTGTATGCAATGGCATTTCAATTGATTATCTAAATACTTCTTAAATGTTGTGAGGGTTCCTGCCTCTACCACCCACTCAGGCAGTGTGTTCCAGATTCCAACCACCCTCTGGGTGAAAAAGTTTTCCCTCAAATCCCCTCAAAATCTCCTACCCTTTACCTTAAAACTATGCCCTCTGGTTACTGACACCTCCGCTAAGGGGAAAAGTTTCTTCCTGTCTACCATATCTATGTCCCTCATAATTTTGTAAACATCTATCAGATCCCTCCTCAGCCTTCTCTGCTCCAAGATAAACAACCCTAGCCTATCCAGTCTCTCTTCCTAACTGAAACACTTCAGCTCAGGCAGCATCCTGGCAAATTTCAGATGGGTGGATGGAGGGAGGGACAGAGAGATGAAGAGATGAAGGGATGGGTAGAGGAATGGACAGAGGAATGGAAGGAAGGAGGGAGGGCTGAATGAATTAATGGAGGGATGGAAAGAAGGATGAATAGATGGAGGGGTGGTTGGATGGAGGGACAGAGGGATGGATGGATAGATGAACAGAACAATGGATTGATGGATGAACGGAGGGACAGATGGACAGATAGAGAGATGGATAAATGGATGGATGGAGTGAGGGACAGAGGGATGGAGGGACAGAGGGAAGTAAGGAGGGACATAGGGGTCAATAGATGAAAGGATGGCAGGCTGGACTGAGGGAGGAAGAGATAGATGGATGATTGGAGGGATTGACAGATGTACGGATGGATAGAGGAATAGATGAAAGGGCAGATGGACTGATGGATGGATGGATAGAGGGAGGGATGGACAGTGAGAGAGACAGACTGGGGGGATGGATTGCGGGTTGGATGGATGGAGGGAAGAGTGGTTGAATAGAGGGAGGGGTGGATGAATGGGTGGACAGAGGATCAGATGGAAAGGTGGATGGAGGGAGGGATGGATGGTTGGATAGTGGTAGGGATGGATGTAGGGATGAACAGACAGAGGGAGAGGGAGTGGGAGGCTAGAAAGATTTGCATTTATCTCACACCTTTCAAAATCTCAGGGCATCCCAAAGTGCTTTACGCCAATGAAGTACTTTTGAAGTGTAGTTACCTTTACAATGTAAGAAACATGGCAACCAATTTGTGCACAGCAATGTCCAAAGAGCAGCAATGTGTTAATAACTAAATAATGTTTTAATGATGCTAGTTAAGGGATTAATATTGGGCAGATACTGGGGTGAACTCCCCTGCTCTGCAAAATATGTTAAGTGATCTCTTACATCCATTTGAAGGCAGACATGCCTTTCATCTACATGACGACACCTCTGACAGTGCAACACTGGAGTGTCAGCTTAATGTTCGTGCTCAAGTCAATGGAATGGGGTTTGAACACACAATATTCTAATAATATTATAATATTCATAATATTCTAGCTCAGATGGTGAGATTTCTACCAGCTGGACCAGAGCTGGTATTTTGGAAGAATGGAGGTAAATACATAATAAAAATCAACCCTTTAAATAAATGGTGCAGTATCATGTTTGAAATAATTGCCCTCTCCTTTGTCACTCAATTTTCATAAGCTCAGCTGGCATTGCATTGAATTATGTGCAAATTTGACTACATTTGTTTGCATCTGTGTATAAATATCATGCACTCTACTGAGAATAACCCTGGAGTTTGCTGCATTCAACCTTTGTTTAAGACATGCAAACGGTCTAAATTGGGGAATTTTCAGGCAGGTTAAATTTCTGAAAAGCCAAGAATAGTCCATTCTGAAACCATCTGCAGAGCCCTCATATTAAAGTATAGCTTCCACCAAACAGGAATCTGATGTTTGTTGAATTGGAACATTTTTCGCCTGCTACTTCTGTACTTATAATGTTATTTTTATGAGAAAGTATTTCTTAAAATATATTACAATGGGTGTGATGTCAGATACAATGGTGACAGAATAAGATGAGGCTGATAATCTTGCTGCTCTGTCCTCCTCTATGATTAAAATGATACAATGCAAAGTAAGACATATTGCCATGGTGACACCTCTAAGGTTTAAGTTCAGAAAAAATTAATTTGTACAAACATATGATTTTACATAGATCCTTTCATACTGTACAAGAATATTGCCTTGTAGAGTGCAACTGAAAGTCTGTCAATCATGAATGTAGAGTTATTCAGGATTGAACTTAAATGTATACTGTCCTAGTCTAATTTAAACTTGAACACCTTAATTTTCTGATTACACTTTTTAAACGTATAAGATATAAATTTAATACAATGAAAATATTTCTAAAACACTTTTTTTCCATTGTTGATGCTCTTCTCTACACTTGCAGGCAAAAATAATCCTTTAGGTTTCAAAGGTGCTAAGGAAAAAAAATCAAAACCCATATCGAATGTGGATAGAAATCATTAAATTGTTGATTGTCACATATCTCATGTTTATTTTTTTTTAAATAAACTTTTTTCTAATTATCAGATTATCCTAAACTGTGAATACTTTGCAGGCAGAATTTACATAATCCACCAAAAGGCCATAGTTGGAAATAAATTTTGTACATGGTCACCTTCGGGATCAAGGTACAAAGATTTGGTAAAAGTAGACAAAAATTATAATATGTATCTGTTGAGAAAAAGATGTCAGATCTCTCTTTAAAAACAATAGCATGATGTAAGCATTCCTTATAAGTGCAAAATAAAATTACAGGCGCTAGGGTTGTGCTATGCCATTTGTGCTACAGTCCACTGTGCCGTATGGTGGCTTGGTCACATACTTCACCCAAGACAAGTTCCATAACATTAGTGAATAGACTACAAAAGGTGGCTGGGCACAGCCCACAGGAAGGGAAGAAAGATTGAATGAAGTGTTACAATAAAGCTTTGTCCTGAACCTTCTGTTGGCTAGATATCACCCGTTTATATCTTTGCCATCAGTGACATGCTAAGTCATTTAACTCAATATTGGCCTGAACTTTTCCCACGTCAGGCGAGCTGGGCGGGAGCGGTCGAGAACCCAACTGCCGCCCCCGATCGGCTCCGCACCACCATTTTACACGAGCCGGCCAATTAAGGCCCGCCCAGCATAATACATGAGTGGTGAGCTCTACCTGTGCGAGCAGGGGGAGAATGGAGAGTCAGGTCCAGAGCTCTTGTGCATGCGTGCGAAAGAGCATTTCAATCTCCCTGAGGCAGCTCTGTGCCTCAGGGAGATTGAAGCGCTTTTTAAAAATATAAATAAGAGCAATAAAAATTTAATGAAACTATGTCACATGAGATGAGACATGTTTTTATTTTTCAGAAGAAGTTTTCATATAATCATTAGCTTTAGGAAACCTCATCCCGCTCATGGATGAGGTTTCCTAAAAAACGTAAAGGCCGCTTGGCCTTTTCGCCTGCCCGCCAACCGTTAGGTTGGACAGGCAGCATAACAGTCATGTTAATTCCCTGTTTAATGGCCTTAATAGGCCTATCAATTATTGGCGGGTGTGCAGCCGACTCCAGAACGTGCCCGCCGAACGAAACATTGCGAGACTGTGCGATGAAGTCAGGACGCTCGCCGGATGTCATTGCGTGTTATTTTACCCTCCAGCGTGTTGGGCCCACCCCCACATGCCAAATGTAAAATCCTGGCCTTTATGTGTGATATAGATAAATAAAACAGACAAATTGCAGGTTTGATCCTTAACTTCTGCTGAACCAGCTAAACTCAGGAGGAAATATTGTTGCATTCAGCCTCTGCCTCAAAGATGAATGCGTGAGATCCTGTTGTGCTTTTTCCAAAAAGCAGTAAATTTCTCCAGGCATCTTGACCAATATTTATTCCTTAATCAAAATAACTGAAACAGATTATGTGGCCATTATCTTATTGCATTGGGGCCTTGCTGTGTAGGAATTGGCAACCACATTTCCTTCCATTACCACATCAAAGTAGACTTTAAAGCAGTTTAGAATATTCTGAGATCATGAAAGGTGCTATAGAAGTGCAGGTTGTGCTTTAAAGACCCCTAGACTTACTTTTAGTATCAGTGGAGTAATGGTGGCGAATCTCATCAGTTTTGCTGTCGTTACCATCGCAAAATCTGAGCCAATTGTTTTGAAATGTGTGCACTGTGACATTGTGAATAAAATGACGTTTGTAACACTGAATATTTTACTCCTGGAAATGCCATTCATTTCTTTGCCAGCACTGCCTTCTAGGGTGACACCACTGAGCTCCATAGTTGAATTTTCACAGACTTTTGGTTCTCAAAAAAACGAATTTTAAAGACTTTTTAATGAAGCATAATTCTGACATAGGTACTAAAACATGCAAATTATTCAAAACAGGGTGGAGTCCTCCTTTAAATTATTACAGCATCCCAGCTCCAAGAAGTTAACTTACAATGTTGGCTTCAATTAATACTGTATGGTTTCATTAAATTATACATCACTGAAGTGGTTGTTCAATTACTACTGAGCTGCCTTTCAAATGCAAAACACTGGCTGTAATGTGATTCTTTTGAACTTTATATGAAAGAGGTGCTCCGGTTCTATTATTTTAAAGAAAGAAAGAACTTGCCTTTGTATAGTCTTCTAATTAACCATTTTATGCTTTAATACTGCAGCTTTCATTCACATTGGGAATTAATTGAAAATGTTGATGATATACAAATTTCCTTTTGTTTATTAGAAATGTATTTCTCATCTTTGAAGGCATAAAACAACGAAAAGGAGTTATGTTACTGTTAATGAAACTCAGCGATATGGCTATTATAGAGGTACAGGTCTAGAAATTTGACTGCACGACAGAAAGTCTATTCAAAGCCAGGGCATCTATTTCCGCCTTTGCATTCACCTGTGAAAATTGACACTTGGGATTTAACAGAATGTGACCTGGGCCCTTTGCCCCCATGGTAACTAGGTCACAGCAGCTTATTGCTGAGTAGAACTATCAGGAAGTCACATCTTCCATTTTCATTACATCATTTTACCTTGAATTAAGTAGTTAAAATAAAACACTCATTAAAAGAAAGTTAATAAGCTTGATTTTAAGATGAAGATCATTGGCACACTATATTATCAAGGATGATTTACAATTACAGCCAAATTATTCCAATTCACCCTAGTTTCAAATGTACATCAGCCGAATATGCTTTGATATATGCTGGCTGAAAAAAGAGCATAGAGGAAGATATACAGTGTAATGCTATGTTCATGTTCCATTTATTGAGATCATCATATGATAAGTAAGGAAATAATGCATGTTATAACATTTACTTTTTAACAAAGCAATAGGTTTTGTGGGTACAGACTGTCATACAATACAAACATCCTCAATTCTATTGATCGTGGGAAAGCAGATTTTTTCAGTCAGGACATTTAAATCAAAGGGTAAGCTGCCATATCAGTTGCCAGCTCGTCCTTCCTCTCAGGACTGCCCCAGATCCTAAAAGTATGAATATTGAAATTTTAGCATAGTGATTGATTAGTGGCAAATCCAGTATGAATTATGTGTTAGCGATCATAAAAAGTAATTTAATGATCTAAATGGCACAGTAATATATTGAGAAAATGTTGCAATATAATAACACTACATAATGCGCTACAGATGAAATATAGATATTCAGTAACATACTAAAGTGAGTGACTAGTATTTTAAAGGTTTCTCTCAATTTAGATTCCACAGCATATTAACAGAGTGGTGTAACAGGTCAAATGATGACTTTTTAACATACCCAGTATGTTACAACAAAATTTGCCTTCTAGGAAATCAGATGGAATGCTTTTAGGAAGCACATATGCAGAAAAACTACATTCAAATATATATATATTCTTCTAAGATGCTTTGTTGATTTAAGGATAAGCTTGGGTGTTTTGTAAATTTATATAAAATTGTTAATCCTGCAATCTGAATTTCTTCTCTTCCCTTCAATCCATTGCTTTTTCAATTTGCAACTACAATATTGAGAGTTTATTTTTAGTAATGTCTGAACTGTTTAGTTCCATAAGAATGAAAAAAGTCAGCAGTTCATTTATTTTGGAATTGTAAGCCTAACTGCAGTGGTTTGTTGGATACTGCAGCTTTTAATCTTGAACATTATTTTGAATCTACAAACAAACAAGATGACTAAGATAAACATCAAAATCATTATTTTTCATGTAACCAGCTTTCTCTGCATCTACAATCTGGAGCCTAAATGGCCAAGTGGTTATGGTACTGGCCTTGTAACCCTAATCTCAAGAGTTCAAATCTCACAATGGCAAACTATGAAACAATGTAACTTCATCTGAAAACAGATGGAAACGTGTTTGTACTCAAAAGAGTTACAATCTGGAGCATTCAGTTACTGAATTAAATGGCTGAGGTAAACACTTAGAATTCACCACTGCAATACCTTGAAGACTTATACTGTGGTGACAACAATCATGCCTTGTAATGTACTAACACAGATAGTGGCTGTTGGAGCAGCCTGATAATGTTATTACTTTAACAGTACATAGATTTAGAAGAACCATCCCTTGCTTCATGTATGGGTCTTACAACAGAAATCGAGAAAAAATATTTTACTAAAGTCTCACTATAAACCATGCATCTTTCTCTGTTTTTTCTTTCTTCCATGTAATTGCTTCAAATGTATCTCCGTCTATTATTTCTACAGTCAAATGCCTGTTGCAAAAGTAGTACAATTAAAACAGCAAAGTACATAAAGGGAAACCTACATTTCATTGTCTTTCTTATTCTTGTAGGCATGTAGTTATATCAATTAAGAATAATTTAAAGGTGTACAAACTGTTCTCAATAAACAACGAAGTATAAGCTGTATAACACAATCTCTTAATTATTGACCGCCCCCCAGCTCCCAAAGGTAAGCATTGCCTTGATTCTTGATACTGTCTGGAGAATGATAGCTTAGAAATCCTATCCAATCATTCTATAATGCTTTTACCTAGCCACTTTTCTCCCCGATACTCCTCACCTGCAGGCCATTGTTTCATTGTTGTCATGCAATTCCACTGGTGCTGGCTGTTCCCTAATCTAAGCCTCAATAATATTTGATTTATTTGGTCATGGTCGGAAATGGGAATCCAAATTAAGTGCAATCCACTCCACTTGATGCATATCAAGGATGGGCTATTATATAGCAATTGGAGTGCAAATGAGCGTTGGTTCCTCCTCCCTAACCCAGTAATTGCTGAGGTTAATTCGAACACCCTGCACCAGGTAACATCAGCATTCTAAAGTTTTTGAAAACATTCGATGGTTGGTTTCGATTTGAATCGTTAGATTTTGTGCACAACTTCTAAGAAAAAACAGAGATTACCTAGTCCAGCCCAATCTCTCATTTTTCCTTTCTCCATACGATCTGGATGTAGCAGGATCCATAAGGATCATTTTCTGACTTGGTGCTCTTGGTGGGTAGCTTAATCCACCAAGACCACAAATCTGAAATTCAGGTGCACTGCCATGGGGGTGCACTGGCATGGGTAGAACTTTTTTTGTGTGTGTGCAGGGTACACTCCCAAGTTTCCAATCTGTAATTTTGGCGGGCAGAGATAATTAAGTCACAAAATTAGCCCTTATAGATTTTGTTCCGTTTTTACATGACTTGTTTTTATTTGATTTCATATCTCATATTGATACAGAAAAATAGCACATTTCACAATGTTTGAGAAATATGTCATGCTTTCTTCTTTCTAAAATAAGCTTTCTCCCAAATACTGATCAATTATATTTATTCTAAAATGTAGTTACCATTGTGGCTGGACATTGGAAATGTGTGCCTTGTTTGAAAAACAACATTTAAAAGGCAATTATGCTATCAACGGGTCCCACAAAAATGCACAATCGGAATGCGTGCCGAAAAATACATTCATTTCTTTCAAAATTATTCATATTTACTGTTTTAGTTGATTAAGCTACAAATTGTTCCATCCCACTTTGTAATAAATATCGCATCCGCGAATCACCACAAACCACACCTGGAAATTGCATTTCAAAAACAAAGAAAACCCTGCGCGGTCAACCAGGTTTTAGGGACTTCTTGTCCGACTCCAAGGTTGATTTGAGTAAAACATGATTCACAGATACTTTCTGAAATTGAGTTATTGCCTTTTTAATAAGCCAGACTTCCCGAAGTCTGCTTGGGGAGCCGCGCGTTTGTACGTCAATTTCGCGTCACCCTCAAACTCTGTTCACATGAAGCTGCTGTCCACGGTGCTGAAATTGTCAGCCTGTACAAACCTCTCCCCACCCCAGAGAACAAATACTGGACCAACGGCGATTTAACTGGACCCGAGGCGGAACACAATCGAGACGGCAGAATTTATTTGTGTCTCGTTCAAACCCAGCTGTTCGTTTCCTTAGCAACATGACTCAAGAAAAAGCCAGCGAGAAAGCATCTTAGGTGACGATTATCCGCATCAAAAAAAGAACAAGAGCAAAGCACGAACTGGTTAGGATCTTTTTGTTTTAAAGCCTTTGAAATATTTAAGGATGGGGGACAAAATGCTACCGGCCCAAGAGGCTGCTAAGATCTATCACACCAATTATGTGAGGAATTCCAGAGCAATAGGTGTTCTCTGGGCTATTTTCACTATTTGTTTTGCTATTATAACTGTGGTCATTTTTATCCAGCCTTATTGGATTGGGGACAGCATCAATACGCCCCAGGCTGGCTATTTCGGATTGTTTCATTATTGTATCGGGAACGGACTGACCAGGGAGTTGATCTGCAAAGGAAGTGCCCTGGATTTCGGCTCCATCCCCTCGGGAGCCTTCAAAACTGCCATGTTCTTCGTTGGCATCTCCATGCTTCTGATCATTGGCTGCCTTGTTTGCTTCAGTCTCTTTTTCTTTTGCAACTCCGCTACGGTCTATAAAGTATGCGCCTGGATGCAACTTGCGTCAGGTAAGTTCCAGTACTGCCAACTACCTCCCATCCGGACTGAAGTTCAATTACTGCTACATTACACCCGGGTAAAAATCAGAGCTATTGTTCCGCCTTTCCCATTTTTCTAAGATTTTGAGACACAGTTTTTCCTCCGCCACTGTTAACTGGCTGTTTCGGAAGATGCACTGTCCAAACGGTCAACTCATCTATGGTCGCTTCTATTTCCTTCCTTACTAGTCATGATTTATTTCGCAACAACTTTTCACCCTTAACTATAAGCATATGTCTATTGAAAGTTTGTTGTGTTTCACTATCGGAAGATCTATAGTAGTAAGTTGTTTCGACAGTAACGTATTGACATAACATGGTTTGAAAATGTCACTTAAACCCCTAGATCAGGTTACAGCTTTAAAGTCACTAGCTATATTTCATTTTCCTTATTTTAGTTAATGAGCTAATTCTGTTAAACAATTGAATTGACATTGCTGGCCCAGCTTGATTTCTCTAATATATCATTGGATAATCCTTCAAACACAAGTATTGCTTCCTCTAAGACCATTCCTCCTGTGTCTAATGCTATTACTTATTTTTGCATTAAATGCTCATTCCAATAAAATTGGTATTTACAATTAGCATCAACTTTTTTGACATTCGAATGACCTTTGAAACTCCACACCATTCATGCGCTAATGAAAATCTTTTCTGGAGAGTTCACTGCATTTTGTCTCAACTTTATAGACTCATATTTTCTTTAAAAAATTTTCAAAACACCTTGTAAACTATTGCACCAGTGTTTGTGATCACAAGTTAAGCTTCCTTGGTGGCTTTGTGTCATTCAAAGAAGTCCTACATTGAACTTGAATCCCCTTCCTTCCATTAAATTACAAGAATACTCATTTATTGGAATCATTCTAGAAAATCCCTACACTCATTGGTAAAAGCATTATTGAGAATTAAGTAAGCAAGAGAACACCTAAAGAAATTTCCACATACCAATATTTAAAACGATATTCTTTCCCATGTGCTATTCAATTATATTTTGAGGAGAAACCGTACTCAGTGGAAATAACTAATTGACACATACTGCATCCTACTGTAGCTTTTTAATTCTCCAAAACCTTGCCAGAAAAAATCAGAATGTGAAAACTTGGGGACCATTTAACTCTGCAAGAACTTCTCTGCTTCTCTGCATTTACATATGTTGTGTGCATGGAAATAAGGCATTTAGCTTTGGATAAAATAAATAGTATCAAAGATGCAGAAATTCATTCATGTAGAATTAGAAAAGGAATCAAGTGGACTGAATCATATATGACCTAAAACAAAATAATATTACAAGTTTGGATAAATGGAAGAAAACATGGTTCTTGTCTTAAACTATCCACACTTATACAAAAGATGCGTTGTGTATTTGTATTGCTCTACTCTTCAGAAAATGCAATTAATAATCATTAAAAATAAGTTTAGAAGCTGCAATTACAGAGAGTTTAGGCATGGAAGATACTAGAGGATAAATCTTGAGACACACAATATCACTGGTGGGATAATTTTGCATGTGTGATCTATCCGATTTCCCAATCAGAGCAATTAATGAAGCTGTATTTCCAGAACACTGGATTTTGTTTCTCATAATAAAGTTTGCAGCCCAAGTTTTTAATGATATTGGGGGCAACATTCTGCTCACAAATTAAATTTCATCCTTAAGAGGTGGATGCTTGAGTGTCCTCAAGCATTCCTCTTAATAAGAGAACATATGTTTGCAGGGTTTTTCTGTTTTAAGTTTCCCATTGCTACAGTTTTCTCAAGGCATTAACTGAATTTGCTGGGAAGAACTCCATTTTAGCACTAATGTTTTGTTTTTTTTTCCATTGTCAATACTTTTCTTCCTTATTCTTTTATAATGCTGACTTTAACACTGGCTCTTTGAAAGATGTAAGATTAGATATTGCTGGATTTTGAACATACTGCCATAATCAAGATAAGAAAGGTCATTCATGAGGAATCGACACGTGCATGTGCAATGACCTTTAGGTATTTTGACTACATCCAACATTAACTTGTACTTGGACATCTCAGAAGAGCTGCAGCTTCACTGCCTCTGTTTCTCAAAACAGGCAGCCCAGAACTCAGTGACCTGCTGCCCAATGATCTGTGCAACAACATCAACATTAAGAATGATTGTTCCATAGAACTGAACAACTTTTTCATGCTTCTGCATCCTTCTGAGTCAACCCAAAGGCGTCTGCTATATATGGCAGCCTGCACTGTACACATATTAGGGAAATGACAGCTGTTGTTTACAAGCAGCAGCTATCCCCATGGAAAGGAAACTTCAACTCTACAGGACACAAAACTTCCACCAGATAGCACGGTCCCCTCTGCTGCAAAGAATCACATGAGTATTTGTGTGGCCAACAGGGGTCTTCATATAAACCCTTCATGAAGAGAGAAGAATTGCATTTTATACTCTGGTGGTGTCTGACCACACTATCATAGATGTCAGGAAGCAGCCATGATGACCTCATTATGTAATTGTCAACATTGGTCACATGTTCTGAAGGGGGAGTAACATTGAGTCAATGCTTCATATGAGGAACCAGGCCATCCTCTTCATCCTTAGCTACTGACCCAATCAATGGAGGAACATCTTACTGTGGCTATGTCAGCATCTGTTTCCTTTCTGTTCCTTGGCCACCGCCTGCAACTCTAACAAAAGCATAGCCTGCTTATAGCGGGCTCAAACAAACAGCATTGCAAAAATACAATAGTGTAAACAATGCTTAAAATGATATTTCCCAAAGGGTGTCAAAATTTCCAACTTCAAGTTGTTGCATACTTGATCAACCCCTTATGAAATGTGTGTAAAGATTAACTCACCTTCATCTTGCTCCTACAAGCACCAAAATTCTTCCTCATTTATTGAAGTGGAGAGGGAGCCAGGTGGCTTCAGTGATTTGACAGGTGACTTCTGTCTTTGCAGCATGCATCCACACTTTTACAGGACGATGACGTTCAGCCTTAGAGAGGACCCAGCTCATTTGATGCACTGCCTACGGCAAAAGCTCCAAATATTCCATCTCAAAACAACTGGTGCTGCCTCCACTGTGCCATTGCAAATAATTATTTGAATTTTCTTAACTGAATAGCCATTGCTTTTTAAGCACTGCTGTTTTGAGATTTTGCACTGCCCAGCTTAGCGTACCACCAGCCACATCTACTGGGCAAACTGCAAACCATTTCAAGATATGGGGGTTGTGGGGGGTTTTTGCTGCAAATTTCAGCACAACCCACCTCCCAATGAGTCCCCAGCCCAGAGGCTTGTGCAGACCAAATTTTGCCACGATCCTTGTATCCTTTTATATTCTTCTTTTTCAAATACATTTATAAATTTACAGGATAATGTTGTCTCTGCCTCAATAGTTCCATGTGGTAAAGCAGTCTCTGTTTATAATCCTCAGTATCCTAATTCTTTTAGATATCTGAGTCAAAGTCCAATGCTATTGATTCTTCAGTCAGTGGTAGTTACCTGTTAAATGAACGCTGCATTCAAGAACTTCAAAAAAAATCCTATTTGATTAAATAGAGAAAGACAACCAGACCCTTTCCTTTATTATGTTAATGTTGTTAAACACAGTTATTAAGTGTAATATCTGTGACCTAACTCTGTAATTATTATGACAATCGGATGCACCTTATCACAGATCTATATAATTACTGTCAAAATAGCATTTTCAGTATGTGCTATGGTCATCTAACTGCTTTCACCCATCAACAGTAACACTTCATCAGACAACAGTTTTAAGCATGGTCACATGGATGAGGCACATAATAGCAGTCACCATTTTTAGCTCAATCTCCAGGTGATGTAAGAAAAAAAAAATTGGTTGTTATATTTAACAATAATAATGGGATGAAAGATTTATTGGGCAACTTGACTAGTTCATACAATTTCAGGCAAGTATCCTTTTCTTCACAATAGTTTGTAACATTTCTTTAAGGCTCATCACATTTGAACAGCACTACAACTTTGAACAGCACTACACTAGTAAAAGAACTTCAATATGAATAAGTGTGAGGTCGCACGTTTTGGTAAGAAGCATAAGATGGCCATCTAGTAGTTGAAAATTAAGTATCTAAAGGGGTAGAGGAACAAAGATTTGGGGGTACAGAACCACAAATCCCTAAAAGTAGCAATGCAGGTTAATCAAGCCATGAGAAAAAGAAAACATAGAAGTTGGGTTCATTTCTAGATAAATAGAATTAAAAACCAGAAATGTTTTGTTAAACTTGTATAGAATCTTGGTAGAATATACTTGAAGTACTGTGAACAGTTCTGGTCTCCATATTATTATTAAAAGTGCATAGAAGCACTGGACAAGGAGAAAGAAAGATTTACTAGAATGTACCGGAACTGGGAGGTTATATTTATCAGGAAAGAAAGATAGACAGGTGCTCTTTTCTTTAGAAAATAGAAGACTGAGGTCTTTAAAATTAGAGGACTTTAAGATTATGAAAGGGTTTACTAGGGTAGATGTAAAGATGATGCTTCTACTTGCAAATGAAATCAGAACCAGGGGCCATAAATATGACAGTTATTCATAAATTCAACAGGGGGTTCAGGAGAAACCTCTTTACCAAGAGAATGGTTCGAACATGAAACTCACTACAGTACCATAATGAATAGTTGAGGTGGATAGCATAGAGGCATATCAGGGGAAAACAGATAAGTACATGAAAGAGAAAGGAACAGAAGGGCATGGTGATGGGGTTAAATGGAAAAAGATAGGAGGAGCTTCAGTCAGATTTTGCTAGGCGTGGATGTGCACTTGCAAGTGGCCGCCAACCAAAAAGGTAAGTAAAGTTTTTTTAAAAGATGTTTTAATGTGAAGCTGGAAGGAACAGGAGTGCTCTGCAGCCCCATCATATTGTCCCTCGCCCCAGCAATCACCTTGCCGGCATTTATCTGCTGGTGGAGCAAGTGGCCCAAATTTCAATTCTCCTAAAGAGTGAGCTGCTTGTGGAAATGTGACAGGTGAATCAGATAGTCTGGGCTGTTTAGATGAGGTATAATGTTCAATTTCAGGCCACCCTTCAGCCTCTTGGTTTGGGCTTGAACTGCCTTTGGGTTGAAATGGGCACAGGCAAACTTCTGCCCCATAGAAACAAATATAAACTTTCACTCAAATTGGCTTTTGATTACCTTTTGCAATTTCATGAGCTACTTCAATGTGTCACATATTTGGTAATATAGATGCTCATTGAAATGTTAGTTGCTCAACTTTACACCACAGTAGAAAGCTTGTTGATTTATCAAAATATTTTGACTAAGATTAGTATTTACTCCTTTTAATCTACTGCCAACACAAGTATTGTGAGTATTTTCTGGAGTTAACAGTGGAGTGCGCAGCCTGGCAGCAACCTTTGGATATTCACATTTAACTATCTGTACTTCATTTGAAGTTGACTTGCCATTTACAATAAATAATGCTGAGCGCCATCAGCTGTGCTGTTATTTTAACATCAAATTCTGGCTTAATGTTAAACTGAAATTACGCTAGTACAATCCCTTTTGTGCCTGTTTATCTATTCTGCTGCTCTAACAAGGTGGTTATCTAGTCACAGGAGTCTGGGAGGTAAAAGGCTGATCATTTACTGAGTGCATTTGAGATGGTGGTGGTGGATGACTTTAAAGTCATCTAGTCCTTGAAGGCCAAGCCACAGGTTGTTGTGTTTCAGCATCAGCTGAGGCACTCTGGGCTAGCATGCTGTGTGGAGCCAACAAAGGCACTGGGTCAGAGGCCAGGTAAAAGAAAGGATAGCTCAAGCCTCTCCCATGGATTTAGTATCATTGTCAGCAGGCTGCATCTCTACATGGCCACTGCTCTTTAGGACAAAGTGAAAAGTGTTCTGATGTTCTGGAAGCTGCCTATTCGTGCTCATTAAAGTCCTACTTCCTCTTTCCTTCATAGATTGAAAACCTGAGAAGCGGTTAGTCCCCACAGCCATGATGATAACAATCTGAGCTTCCAGCAAAGCTGTTAGAAACCCTGGTGATTGCTCTTTCATTCTGTGCCATAATGCATCATTCACAGAGCTGGTCACCTGGTCCATGGTTGACTGCATGATCTGAATGTTAATCTTCTGGCAAGTTGCTTCATGGGCTGTTCTATTCCTTTGCCCATGCTACTGCACACTAGTGCATTGTGAGCCTCCTAGTGCAGACTCCTTCTTCCTATCCTGTAAAGTATACAATGCCCAATATCTGAGCTGATGCTTACTTGCTAAAGTAAGGTCAAATGAGACTGATTCAGCCTTTGGGCCCTCTACATTTTTTTCACATGAAAGAAAAGAGAAAGACCAGGATTAGTATTTAATGTCAGGGTGAAGCAGAGCTGTCTTTTAGGAAAGGAAATCTGCTGTCCTTACATGGTCTGGCCTCCCTGTGACTCCAGAACCACAGCAATGTGGTTGACTCTTAAATGTCCTCTGAACAAGGGCAATTAGGGATGGGTACTAAACATTGGCCTAGCCAGCAATGCCCATATCCCATGAATGAATGAAAAAAAGGACGAATGACTGCTGAAAGGAACTGAACTTTGTTCTATGTAATTGGGTAAAATTCCAGTGACAGTGTAAAATAGCCAAGAACACTGCAGGTCACATCATTCAACATGTCA
This sequence comes from Carcharodon carcharias, assembly GCF_017639515.1. Lineage (NCBI taxonomy): Eukaryota > Metazoa > Chordata > Chondrichthyes > Lamniformes > Lamnidae > Carcharodon > Carcharodon carcharias. Next base: position 25,805,624 of record NC_054475.1, read on the forward strand.
CTTGCCTGCGCCAGGTGCAACCCATACCCATGGTCTGGTTGATGGGGTCCTTGACTGGGGAAGGGACCCAGATAGCAACTTTACCTCATCATGTCCTCATCTTTTCTCTACTGTTGCTCACAAACTTGACCTGCAAAAAAGAAGAAAGAGTGCTGTTTTTAGCCTAGTGAGATGATTTGAGGATGTGCATATCATGGTAGAATAGCAGTGCCGGTGTAATACATGAGAGACATGTGATGAGGTGAAGACAGAAACAGCGGATGCATACAAGATGCAGAGTGTGGCATTAGGAGCAGAAGGAGGTGGAATGAAGTCTGCTGCAGTGAATGGAGGAGAGAGACTGTAATCAGGAGAGGGGAAGTCTAAGAATGCTGGGGCTTCAGGTAGTGTAGGGTCATGCAGAGAGCGATGAGATAAGAGTTAGGAACCTTATCCTACCAAACCTGGTAGGTCATGAAAATTTTCCCTGCATTGCAACCCTGTCCCAGAAGTGTTGCTCCTAATGCTGATGCACTTTTCCACCTCTGTGCACACTCCTCCTGAGCAACGCATCAACATGTTTTATTGGCACCTGATGGGAAGAGGATCTCTCTCTTTTCTGGACCTCCTCCACCAAGACCTCCAATACTGTATCTCAGAAGTTGCTTCATGGAGCTTCTCTTTGGCCTTCTGTTTTCATAAGTTGCCTTCTAGATGCCTACCAAAGTGCACTTCCCCTTTAAGAGGAGCAGACTACCTTTAAGTAGCATCACAGATCCTCAATATTTTACTTATTAGAAGGGCTGGCAATCATTAGCACTAGTGGCACTGGGAAAACCACCTGTTTAAAGATAATGAGAACCACTGGCCAATTTTGCCTCCTCTGCACACCCACGTGGTTAGTGCATGCAGTCTGTTCATAGACATGATACAGGTCCAGACAAATTTCTACCTCATTTTTTCCACCAAGGATTTATTGCCAATAAGAAGCATTTTTTGTATCTCATTGAAGTGAGGTATCATTTTTGCATATTCATGTATCAAAATCTATTCAAAGATCTTAGCTTTCATTGCTTCAAATAGTTTAAGAAATTTTGTACATACATTTTGTCACAGTTATTTATGTTTTTGCTTATTTTTGGCAGACAAAAACATAATAGCCTTTTGCCCAAGTTCATTTACTCTTTAATTTCTGAACACAGTTAGCAGTCAGACAGTTACCATTCAGCTGTGCTTTTGCATCCTGAGTGTTGCCAAATTTCTTCACAGTCCATCTACAAAAGCACTCTAAATGTAAATGGTAGATGTTATAGTTATGCTTTCCAGTAACGACTCCCCAGCTTCAATATCAGATTGTATGCCAGTTTTAGACTATATTGCATCTACTTGATTCCCTGGTGGATAAATCCAGAATTGGTTAGTTAAAACTTAATTTAGTGAAAATAATTTCTATCTATATTTGAAGTTACTTGAGGATTTCAGGAGTATTTCTTCTTTGGAATAAGAAGATGCTAATTTTCAAGGCTTTTCAATGTCAGCTCACTGGTAGCACTCTTATACACAAGTTGGAAAGTTATGGATTTAAGCTTGAGTACATAATCTAGGCTTACACTTCAGTGCAGTATTGAGGGAATGCTGAACTATCAGAAATGCTGTCTTTTAGGTGAAATGTTAAACCAAGGCTTCATCTGCCACCAGTGGATGTAAAAGATCCTCTGGCACTATTCAAAGAAAAGCAGAGAGTTTTCCCAGTGTGCTGATCAACAATCGACACTAACAAAACAAATTAACTGGAAATGAATCTCATTACTGTTTGTGGAACTTGCATTATGAAAGTTGGTTGCTGTGTCTGCTTATTTAACAACATTTGTTACACTTTAAAACTAATTCATGACTTTGAAATGCTTGGAGATTGTCCTGAAAATGTGAAAGATGCTATATACATGCAAGTGCAAGTTCTTCATCTAAACAACACGAGAAATTCAAAAGAGCTTAAATATTATATACAATGTACAAATCTATAAGGAAAAATGGTTGCTTTCTAAAGAAAGAACACAGATCTTTAAGTGACTACCGCAGAATGTTCTTTTTTTACATGTCTCATAACAGATGCATTTTTAAATGGCTAGTTTTAAGTATTTCCTTCCTATTTCATTGGTTATTGAATATTTTCCTCAACTTGGTTAGGTGAATTGGACAATATTTTTTGAAGAATTGAACAGTTTATTCAGAAGGATTTTTTTAAATTGTAAATATCTAGTCAAAAAGGCTAGTTCCACATCCACAGAGGCCAGCATTGCCTTTAGAATTTTAAACAAGCAAAACATAAATTTACTGATAACTTCCCCATGAAACATTTTATAGTTTTTTTTCTTTTAATTGAACAGAACAATGGCCAGGGAACAGGGGAAAGAAGAAATACTAAGGAATGTACAAATTAAACACAGCTTAGAGTGACAACTTCATACTTAAAGGTTTGTTAATTTACGGAATTACAGTAAATATAGAGTTTGATGGCAACATTCAAAAAACAAATGGATAGTTTTTTAGTCTAACAAGGAGATATACGTTTGATGCCAAGGTAGGAAAAAGATAAAATGGTTTGTGTTGGATCTAAATGTGAGGCTAAGTGATGGGAAACCTAATCACTCAAATGGGCCTTCTATTTTCTGAGCTATTTGTATTCTCACATAGCAGGTATTAATATGCAGTAATCTGAAGGTGGCACATTGTAAATTCCTTGATACACATTTAAATTTAACAATAAAATATGGTAATCAAATAAAAACATGACTGCAGGCTAAAAAAAAATCCCTTTCTATCCACTCCTCCTACGCAATAGGAACATGGAATTAACTTCATTTAACAAGGCTAAAAAAGAGTTCCAATTATTTCATAACAATTATCCCAACTTAAAGGTACTTAAAAGTTGATTGTTCTCTGCATTTCAAGACATGCTCTGCACGTATGACTTATGTTCACTTTTTGACTAAAATAAATGAGGACAGAAGTTTTCATGCTTTTGTTCAACAGATGCTTTATACTGTACCTAAGGATGCTACATCTAGTCTGAAGGTGATTGATGCTGACATTGGAGACTACAAAATGGAAAATGGTTTCTACTGTAGCCCTAATGTCCCTTACCTCAGTAAACACAAAGCTCTTAACAAAACGTGGACATCCGTCCTTGATATGATATAAATTCACATTCATTTTTATACTGTTTTATTTGTTTTTTTTTAATATGGTAATTCAAATAGTAAAGTTATTCTCTGAATTTAACAAGCAGTTTTCTGCTGCAGCTGGCTCCAAAACATTTCAGATAACAATATTGTCTTAGAGAAACATAGAAACTAGCAGCAGGCGTAGACTATTCAGCCCTTTGAGCCGGCTCCGACATTCAATATGCTCATGGCTGATCCTCTATCTCAACACCATATTCCCGCTTTCTCTCCATACCCCTTGATGCCCCTAATATCCAAAAATTTATCAACTTCTTTCTTGAACATACTTAATGACCCAGCCTCCATAGCCTTCTGTGGTAGAAAATTCCATAGGTTGGCCACCCTCTAGGTGAAGAAATGTTTCTTTATCTCAGTCCTAAAGGGCCTGCCCTGTATCCTGAGACTGTGGCCCCTAGTTCTAGACTCCCTAACCAGGGGGAACACCCTCTCTGCATCCAATCTGTCTAGCCTTGTTAGAACTTTATGCATTTCAATCAGATCCCCCCTCATTCTTCTAAACTCTAGTGGATACAGGCCCAGTCGAACCAATCTCTCCTCATATGATAGTCCTGCCATCCCCGGTATCAGCCTAGTGAACCTTCGCTGCATTCCCCCTATGGCAAGTATATCCTTTCTTAGGTAGGGAGACCAAAATTGCATGCAATGCTCCAGATGTGGTCTCACATTGCAGTAACTGCAGTAAGATATCCCTACTTCTGAACTCAAATCCTCTTGCAATGAAGGCCAACATAACCATTTGCCTTCCTAATTGCTTGCTGCACCTACCAATTTACTTTCATTAATTGGTGTACAAGGACAACCAGTTCCCTTTGTACGTTCACATTTCCCAACATATCACCATTTAAATAGTACTTTGACTTTCTGTTTTTCACACCGAAGCGCATAACTTAACATTTATTCACATTATGCTGCATCTGCCATGTGGTTGCCCACACACATAACTTGTCTAAATCGCCCTGAAACCTCCTTGCACCCTCCTCACAACCCCACCCCATTTTGTATCGTCAGCAAACTTGGAAATATGGCATTTGGTTCCCTCATCCAAGTAATTTATATATATCGTGAATAGCTAGGGCCCAAGCACTGATCCCTGCAGTACACCACTAGTGTTTCACCACCTGCCACCCGGGAAAGGACACATTTATTCCCACTCTCTGTTTCCAGTCTGTCATCCAATTCTCAATCCATGCCAGTATATTACCCCCAATCCCATGTGCTTTAATTTTGCCCACCAGCCTCTTATGTGGGACCTTATCAAAAACCTTCCTGAAATCCAAATACACCACATCCACTGGTTCTCCCTTATTTATTCTACTAGTTATATCCTCAAAAAACTCCAGAAGATTAGATAAGCATGATTTCCCTTTCATAAACCCATGCAGACTTTATCTAATCCCGTTAATGCTTTCCAAGTGTTCTGTTACCACATCTTTTATAACAGACCAGCATTTTCCCCACTACTGTTGTTAGGCTACCTGGTCTGTAATTCTTTTATTTTCTCTCTCTCCCTTTTTAAATAGTGGGGTTACATTTGCCACCCTCCAATCTGTAGGAACTGCTCCACAGTCTATAGAATTTTGGAAGATGACCAACAATGCATCCAATATTTCCAGGGCCACTTCCTTCAGTGCTCTGGGATGTAGCTTTTTCAGCCTTTAACCCCATTAAGTTCTCTAGCACCATTTTTTTACTAATACTGATTTTCTTCAATTTCTCTCTCTCACTAGACCCTGGGTTCCCTAACATTTCTGGGAAATTATGTGTCATCTTTTGTGAAGACAAAACCAAAAAGTGTGTTCAGTTCTTCTGCCATTTCTTTGTTCCTCATAATTTTCCCTGTTTCTGACTGTAAGGGATTTATATTTGTCTTCGCTAATCTTTTTCTCTTCACATATTTATAGAAGCTTTTACAGTTAGTTTTTATGTTCCTTGCAAGTTTACTCTCATATTCCATTTTCCCCTTCTTGATCAATCTTTTTGTCCACTTTTGATGAATTCTAAACTGCTCCCATTCTCAGGCTTGCTGCTTTTTCTGGCAATTTTATATGTCTCCTCTTTGGATCTAATACTAGCCCTAATTTCTGTTGTAAGCCATGGTTGAGCCACCTTTCCTGTTTTATTTTTGTGCCAGATATGAATGAATAATTGTTGTAATTCATCCATACGTTCCTTAAATATTAGCCATTGCCTATCCAATGTCAACCCTTTTAATAAGGTTCCCCAATCCATCATTGCCAACTCGTACCTCAAACCCTCGTAGTTCTCTTTCTTTAGATTCAGGACCCTAGTTTCGGATTCAATTTTTCACTCTCCATCCTAATGAACAATTTGATCATTTTATGGTCGCCTCTTCCCCAAGGGACCCCGCACAACAAGATTGTTAATTAACCCTTTCTCCTTGCACAATACCCAGTCTAATATAGCCTGCTCTCTAATTGGTTCCTCAACATATTGGTCTAAAAAACCATCACGTACACGCTCTAGGAAATCTTCCTCCACAGTATTATTGCTAGCTTGGTTTGTCCAATCTATATGTAGATTAAAGTCACCCATGATTACAGTTGCACCCTTATTGCATTCATCTCTAATTTCCTGCTTAATGCCTTCCCTTACATCTCCATTACTGTTTGGGGGCCTATAGACAACTCCCACCAATGTTTCCTGCCCCTTGGTGTTTCTTAACTCCACCTAAACAGATTCCACATCATGATTTTCTGAGCCAATATCCTTCCTCACTATTGCATTGATTCCCTCCTTTACTAACAATGCTACCCCACCTCCTTTCCCTATTTGTCTATCATTCCTAAATATTGAATACCCCTGGATGTTCAGTTCCCATCCTTGGTCACCCTGCAGCCACGTCTCCATAATTACAACTATATCATAACCGTTTATATCTATTTGCACTGTTAATTCATCTACGCCATTGCGAATGCTCCACGCATTAAGATACAATGCCCTTAGACTTGTCTTTTTAACCTTGTCAGTCATCTTAGCTTTATTTTGCACTATGACTCCATTTGTTTTTCACCCTTGTTTTTCCTGCCTTCCACTTTTGCTTTTTACTTTTGTCTTTTGTTTCTATCCTTGTTTCCCCCTCTTCTTTCTCCCTCGTCAAGTTCCCCCTCCCATCCCCCTGCCATTCTAGTTTAAACCACTCCTGACCGCACTTGCAAACAGCCCCCCTGCAACCCCCCTCAGCTCCCTCTCTTATTAAATCTCCGCTCTGACTCTCAGCTCCCTCTCTTTTTAAATCTCTGCTCTGACTCTCAGCTCACTCTCTTTTTAAACCTCCGCTCTGACTCTCAACTCCCTTTCTTTTTAAATCTCCGCTCTGACTCTCAGCTCCCTCTCGTTTAAAATCTCCGCTCTGACTCTCAGCTCCCTCTCGTTTAAAATCTCCGCTCTGACTCTCAGCTTCCTCTCTTTTAAAATGTCCACTCTGACTCTCAGCTCCCGCTCTTTTTAAATCTCCGCTCTGACTCTCAGCTCACTATCTTTTTAAATCTCCGCTCTGACTCTCAAATCCCTCTTTTTAAACCTCCGCTCTGACTCTCAGCTTCCTCCCTTTTTAAATCTCTGCTCTAACTCTTAGCTCCCGCTCTTTTTAAATCTCCGCTCTGACTCTCAGCTCACTCTCTTTTTAAACCTCCGCTCTGACTCTCAACTCCCTTTCTTTTTAAATCTCCACTCTGACTCTCAGCTCCCTCTCGTTTAAAATCTCCGCTCTGACTCTCAAATCCCTCTCTTTTTAAATCTCCGCTCTGACTCTCAGCTCCCTCTCTTTTTAAATCTCCGCGCTGACTCTCAGCTCCCTCTCTTTTAAAATCTCCGCTCTGACTCTCAAATCCCTCTCTTTTTAAACCTCCGCTCTGACTCTCAGCTCCCTCTCTTTTTAAATCTCTGCTCTAACTCTTAGCTCCCACTCTTTTTAAATCTCTGCTCTAACTCTTAGCTCCCGCTCTTTTTAAATCTCTGCTCTAACTCTTAGCTCCTGCTCTTTTTAAATCTCCACTCTGACTCTCAGCTCCCGCTCTTTTTAAATCTCCGCTCTGACTCTCAGCTCCCGCTCTTTTTAAATCTCTGCTCTAACTCTCAGCTTCCACTCTTTTTAAGTCTCTGCTCTGACTCTCAGGTCCTGCTCTTTTTAAATCTCTGCTCTGACTCTCTTAAAAATTCTTTTTAAATCTTCTCTTGCACTCTCCTCTAGGTGCTGCTGACTGCCTGTCCCAGGGTCCTTCTCTTGCACTCTCTTGGATTCTCAATTTAAACAAACTAAAGATACTTTTATATCATCGGGTTATAGCCAATGAGAAACACAAGGGTCTTCCTCTGTCAACCACACTTGATAGGATAAATGCAGCCCTTTAGGAAACCAAAGGCTTCACTGACCCAAGAAAATTTGGGTCTACAAATGTGCCATCAAGCTAATGGAGCTCGTTTCAGTGAAGTAAATTCAGGAAGCTCAGCCCTCACATATAACACTTGGTCTTGGCATTTCACAGTAGTGTCCAAAATGAGCAGTATGCATCTTTATAACAGAAATTGCTGGAGGTTACATTCCCCAAAGAAAGGAAGTGTCTTTAGAGAGTACCTCAGAACATCAGAAAAGCACCCCATTCCAATGAAACATTAATACCATTTTAATGTAGGGAAACGTGCCAACAATTTACACATAGCAAATTAAATGATCAGCTAATCCGTTTATTTGGTGATGTTGGTTGAGGGATAAGAGTTGGTCAAGATACAAAGAGAATTGCCCTGCTTCTCCTCAAACATTGCCATGGGATCTTCTATGCCAAAATGAGAGGGTTGATATATTTACAGTGCACCTTTAACCTGAATCTAAAGAGTTGCTGAATGCAATAGCTGAACTGCTTCTAGCTGGGCCAGAACCAGAGGTGGGTGGGAGTTAAAAATACCCCAACTATTCGGCATGCAGCTTTCCCAGCTCCAACTCACCTCTGAGCTTTTTTTGCAGAGGCAGAGTCAGGGGGAAGCAGGGTTACCCTCCCACGTACCTCATTAAGAGCCTAATAGAAGCAATCTCCAGCTTTGAGAGCCTGCCTTCTGTCCTTTCTTGGATGGTGAACCCACCCTCTGGCTATTAATTGATTGCCCCAAGGAAAATCACAGGTAAGTGACTATCCCCACCCCCAGGGTAGGTTTGACACCCGGCCAGAGTCCAACTTCTGTTTCTCAGCCCCAGGGTTAAAACGTAGCTCCATGTGCTCAACGAACAGTGAAGATTAAAAAATGGACCAGGCTGAGATGGTGTTCAGAGAACCGCTAAAGCCTCCCATCGCAGTATGCTAGCTCGTAGGAACTTAGGACTTAGGAGCGGGTGGAGGCCATTCAGCCCTTCAAACTTTCTCTGTCATTCGATAAGATCATGACTGATCTGGTTGTGGTCTCAACTTCACTTTCCTGTCTGGCCCTGTAACCCTTGACCTCTTTATCTAACTCAGCCTTGGTTACATTCAGTGACCCATCCTCCATTGCTTTCTGGGAAAGAGAATTCCACAGATTAACAACACCCTGAGAGAAAAAAATTCTCCTCATCTCAGTCTTAAAAAGGGAGACCTGTTATTCTTAAACTGTGTCCCCTAGTTTTAGCCTCTCCCACAAGAGGAGACATCCTCCCAGCCTCCACCCTGTCAAGTCCCCTCAGGATCTTATATGTTTCAATAAAGATCCAATGTCATTCTTCTAAACTCCAGTGGGCATAGGCCCAACCTGTTCAACCTTTCTTCATTAGGTAAGCCCTTTGTCCCGGGAATGAGTTGAGTGAACCTTTTCTGAACTGCTCCTAATGCAAATATATCCTTTTTCAAATAAGGAGACCAAAACTGTACATAGTATTCGAGATCTGGTCTCACCAAGGCCCTGTACAGCTGCAGTAGAACTTCCTAACTTATATATTCCACTCCCCTTGCAATAAACACCAACATTCCATTTGCCTTTCTAATCACTTGCTGTATCTGCATACCAGATTTTTGTGATTCATGTACCAGGACGCCCAGATCCTTCTGTACCTCCGAGTTCTGTAGTCTCTCTCCATTTAAATAATAGACTGCTTTTTCAGTTTCCTGCCAAAGTTGACAAGTTCACATTTTCCCACGTTATACTCCATCCACCAATTTTTTTTTTGCCCATTCACTTAACCTATGTCCCTATGCAGATCCTCTATGTCCTCTTGGCAGCTTACTTTTCTATCTATCTTGGTGTCATCGGCAAATTTAGCTACCATAGCTTAATGTAAAAAATTAAACTTAAGCAGATAATGATACAATTTACCCCTGACTCTAATAGCACTACCACCTTGGAAAATTGCCCACCTAGAACTTAGCTAGACAAAAATAAATTGCTGATTTCAGTTTATTTTGCATGGGCTGGTATTTACCTGGTAAGGAATATCACCCTTGAATGGATTCCTCTTTCTTGGCTCATATTCATGCTTTATGGCAGCCTCCTTTCAGATCCTCTGTTGAGAAGGTGCTGGCAACAATCTGTAATGCCCACTTTCTTTGAGCCATTCTCTGAAATTGCCTAGGCAGAAATCTCAGAAAATGATGCAGGAGACAGTTTTTCTCTTTTTGATCTGTTTCTCTCTTTGATCTGATATCTTTCTTCTACCCACTTTCTGTCTCATTGCCATCTTTTTTTTGTTGATTTTTGGTCTCTGTCAGATCTGACTGTCATCCTAGTTCTCTTTCAATCTATTTCATTGCTGTTTTTCCTTAGCCTGATTTCTCCTGACTGATTTTGTTCTATAGATCTTTCCACAGTCTTACCTCAGTGCCTGCTACAAGCATGAGCAATGGACCCCTCTTATTTATCTTTGGCCTATATGGCAGGCGGCACACACATCCTGCCCACCATTTTGGGACCTTAGTTCACACAGTGCCTGAAAAATCAGGCTAATGAGACTCCCAATGTCTTTCTCAGAAAAAAAACATGAGAAAACCATTAAGAATAAGTGTCCGTTCAAGTTTAAATATCTTTATGCCACTTAAGGGGCAACTACCTTTAGAGGATAAATTAGGGTTCATCCCAAAGACTGTGGGAAATAATCAGCACCCCAGTAAATTAGTATAATGATGATATTTTAAGCATGTAAATCCATTTGTTACAATCATTAGAAGCCTTTTTTTATACTTCTTAATGCTGCCCATTTGAAAATAAATCAATTTTGGTCTGTATGTAGTCAGAGAATACAATTCAGACATGCATGATAAATAGAAGAATGATATATGGAATGTTAGTTATCTGATAATTCTTTAAATAAAGATGTTGTGGCCCGATTCCATTGCCAATCTATAATTTATTGTTGCCAAATTATTTAGTGCATAGGATATTCAGAGGTACATGTGTTGGAGAGGTGCAGATTTTTATAGTGGCTTGTCTGCAGCATCTTTAACAATATTGCAGTTCACATAAAGAACCTTGACATTTGATGAAATTGGACCTGACAAGACAGAAATTTTGAAGGTAATCTATATTTCTGACTGACAACACTGCAACACAACGAACGAGTCATTAGGACCCTGTAGATTGAAAACATACAGTAGAAGTGCCAATGTGACAGTATTTCAGCAAAGTGCTTTAAATTCTTCTCATAAGCTATCTAGTTCCTTTATCAAGCTGATCATCCAGGTCTATTCAGTCTTTACAATAGCATTGCACCATTCTAGCTTAGTTCATTTTTCGTGATTTCTTGTCTTCCTATTAGCAGGATGGAATTGTTTTTGTAACACAAAACATTAGTTCATCATTTTTATGTCGTTTCATATCAGAGTCAAACCCTTTTCTTTCCTGTCACTGCCTTCCCCATTTTATACAAAATGTAACAGGAAGGTAATGATAACATGTTATAGCAGGCATTTCACAAATGGATAAAACCAATAATCTTACAGGTAGCAAGTCTCAAGCGAGAATACAAGTGCCATTAGTGAAAGGAAGGAAAGAAAGGCTTGCATTTATATAACACCTTATTGGATCTCCCAGAAATGTGTAAACAAGCTTCAAGCACAATTAATGCATTTCAACTGCAATGACTATTGTCATGTGGGCAAAAGCAGCAGCCATTGAGCTCAGGGCAAGACCCTACAGGCAGTAATGAAACGAATGACAAATTAAACTGTTTTCGGGTGGAGAAGTAAACAAAATTTGATCCCAACTAAACCAATCTCCTCTCATCAATAAGATGCCTTTTCATTTATGAGCATATTTAAGGTGTCAAAGGATTGTTTGTTTTCAGGACTCACAGAAAAGCCATAATTAAACATAAATGATTGTGACCATTAAATTAGTTGAGAGGTTGTGGGAAGCAATGGCTGATAATTTGAAAATGACAGCAGATACAATAAAATGAATACTGCTGATGACAATTCCCCCTGACAGTTGGGCTGTAAAGATTAAATAATAATAATACGAGTAGCTTGCATGGTAGTTGGCAATTTCAATATGTTAGAATAGATAGAAGGGCAAATGTATTCGTTTTGTCTGCTTTATCATAGTACTTGTTCCAGTGTCATTTTGGTAGCTTTCAAAGCTCAGCTGGTGACAAAGCTGTAGCAACTTTGCAGTGAGTTACTGCAAAATTCTACAAATTCTGTTTTCCCATAAATTTTAGTGATGCTTAGGTCATGTGGAAGTATATAGAACAACCCAAGCTGTACAAAGATAGTGATCAGTCTTTTTGACAGCATGCAGTTTTTCAGAGCAAATGAAATGCTCAGCCATTATATTATGCAACTATTTTCTTGAAAGCAAGAAAATCGACAATTCTAAAAATTCAGGGGCAAGGTGTATGTTTATGGGAATCTCAACCTAAGGCGAAGTGAATATTTTAAGATCACTAAGGCCTGACTTTATTTTCTGTCTTTATCTAGCTCCACCCAGAAAAAATAAGCATTCATTTGAAGACTAAAACTTCATTCCAACTATACTTGAAACTTAAAAGGCTCCTTGAGGTTATTAATTGCACAGTAGAAGTAAGTTACATAGCTGTAACTGACCCTAAAAATTAAGATCACATAATCATCAATATTGTCTTGTGCTATTTTATGCATTTTGTGTGAACAAATCTGGCATTCTTCCTGTTTGCATTCTGTAGCTTTTCAGTTATAAATTATTTCTTGCTGTATTATCCCCTGCACAGTTTTTTATACAGTGATGTTAATGTTATCTCTAGTAGCTTAGTTGCTGTAGGTAGTTCAGTGAGCAATCATTTTTTCATAAATTTAAATAAATATGTTACGCAAATACAATTTGAATGCAATTTTCTTTTTCGTCAATTATAGAGTTGTTCTCCTTGCACGTTGCTCCTACTTTATATCTGGTACCCAGAGACAAGATGAAAATTCAAATAAATCACACGGAACTGATACACACAGGTTTAAATATATAATATAAACTGATCAAAATGATAAAAAAATGCTCTTGGAACTTTTACCACTTTCCAAATCCTTTTACCTAGAGTGTAAGCCTATAGGAGCCCTGGCTGTTCTCATTGCTTAGAATTCCTAGTCTGAGGTTGATAACTAACAGGCAAATAGAGTCTGGACATTTGTGGTAAAGTAAGTGCTATGTACCTTTAAGAGAATGTAGTTAGTTGATCATTGACCAATTGCTACACAGTGCAGGCTACTTGGGTAATTGTAAGTCCAGAGCTGGAGGTGATTGAAGAAGCACACATGGTGTTAGTGCTCTGTTCTTAGTTCCAATAAACCACCAGTGTTTGTTCAGTTAATCGGTCTCTCTGCCCATAATGTTTCAAGCTCCAACTAATGTGTTCATATCAAGTGCACAGCTAGCATTCACCAGACAAAGCGAAACATAAAACTGGCAATGAGGATAAACCAGATCAATTAACGGCAATCAAGAAAACTTCGATAAGCCAGCGATGTTACTTTGCCACGACCTTGAAAGCTGTTTGAAAGCACACTGTCCTTAGTCATCGAGTATGCCGCAGTTTGGGCATCTTGAACCATTTGACCCTATTTCCGATAACTGGTCTCATGACGTCGAACGCCTAGGGTTCTTCTTTACCACTAATGACATAACAGGGGAGGACAAGAAGAGGGCGATTCTTTTGTCTACATACGGGAGCAAAACATATGGGCTGATCCCCAGTCTCACGTCACCTAACACCCCGGATGCAAAGACTTTCAATGAGTTAGTAAAAATTGTAAATAAACCACCTGAAGCCTTCAGTCACCATGCAGAATTTTAAAATCAATTTGAGGAATAGGCTTCTAGGAGAGACAATTGCTGGCTATGTAGCTGCTTTAAAGGAATTAATGGAACATTGAGAATTCAGAACTTCAATTAATGACATGTTGAGAGACCAATATGCAGAATCGGGGATGATGCTATTCAAAAGCCATTGCTATCTGAAACTAATCTAGACTTCAGTAAGGCATTAGAAATGGCAACAGCCACAGAGAGCGCTTTTAGAGACACAGAGGCAATAAAAGATACACAAAATGATGCTGTCCATCTTGTAGGGCGGGAAGGACTGGTAACAAAAGGTGCAAAAACATCAGACTCCACAGAAAGATGGGAAACACCCACTATGTACAGACCATTGAAGAACAACAGGGTAACAGTGAAAACCCACAGCATTAATGAGAGAAATGCATCCAGGCAGCCTGCAGGTGATCAACAGTTCAGAAATATCAAATGCTTTTCCTGCTACCACAATGGTCACATAATGCAGCACTGTCAAGATAGGCTGGGATAGCATTTTAAATAAAAAGGTAGAAATCATGCAATCTGTCTCACTGAAGAACCAGAGGAGGCAGAATGTGGCATCTATTCATTATACAACCTGAAAATGGGTAGAACTGAGCCAATGCAGGTAGTCACTACAGTCGATGAACAACCCATCAAGATGGAGGTCAATACTGGGCATCAATGTCTGATATAGGAGAACATACGTTCAGACACTTGAGTAAAGGAGTCCATCCTTTAAGTTTGGAAGAATCAGACACTAAATTAAAAACATACACGGGCTAAGAAATAAGAATGAAAGGGATATGTCAAGTCCTGGTGCAGCAGAGGGATCAGTCTGCAAATTTACCCCCTATAGTAGTAGCTGGGCTGGCCCCAGTTTAATTGGTTGCAACTGGCTCAAAAAGATTAAGTTGCAATTGGCCAAGATTTTTCAAATCAAAACAAGAAACTTACAGGAATTGTTACAAAAGTATGCTTCCATTTTCAGTGAGGAGCTAGAAAGGATTCATGGACTACAAGCCCCAGGATTTATCAGAGCCAGACCAGTCCCTTATGCTCTATGGGACAAAGTCGAGACCGAGATAAACAGGCTGGAAAAGTTGGGTATCTTACAACCACACAATTTTGCGAGTGGGTAGCAACCGTACTGAAGCCAGACCAAAGTGTTCACTTATGTGGTGACTATAAGTTAACTGTAAAAAGAGTGGCCAAACTTGATAGATACCCGATACCAAAGATTGATGAGTTATATTAAAAATTGGCGGGGGGCATCACATTTTCAAAACTCGACATGAGCCACTCCTACAGCAGGTAGAGTTGGAAGAAAGCTTTAGGGAATTCGTGACCATCAATACACATCGACCCTTTGGGGTCTCTTTGGCATGTACTATTTTCCAGCGTACCATGGAAAACATACTTCAGGCACTGCCCCATGTCGTTGTTTATCTAGATGGTGTCTTAGTCACTGGACGAGCTGATGAAGAACGCTTAGCAAATTTGGGGGAGGTACTGAAACACTTCTCACAAGCCCGGGTGCACTTGAAGTGAAAGAAATGTCTTTTCCAAGCCAAGGAGGTAGTTTATTTGGGCCAAAATGTCGACGCGCAGGACCTACATCCCGTGGAAAAAGCATTTTTGGAAAATCCTGAGGTTGCAAAAGACACAACATAAATCTAACTGCTTCCTTCTGTTCTTCACCTGAGCTATTTTCTGTCAGCACAGCTTTTACAATTATAGCAATAGTAATTTATATCAACTGGGAAGAGCACAATTGACAAAAGTATTTATTGTTACCCCAGTTGTATGTCATCTCATATGCTTCAAGTATATAGTCAATTTCCAGATCATAGCGAATACAAACTTGCCTCGTCATGTTTTGTGCTGCGTATGAGGAAAACATATTGAGGAGAAGCAAAAAATTATTACAAGGACCAAAAAAAATTCTCTGCAGATGCTGCCTTGTCAAGTATTTCCAGCATTTGCTGTTTTTATTCTACCAGGAAAACGTTTAGTGGCATCCAAAAGAAAAGCTGTCCATCTGTGAAATGACCTATAAGGTTGTTCTTGTCGTAAAATTATGCACCTGGTCACGAAATGGAGGTCACTCTGTGAGTCATGCCAGAGATGTCCTTGGTTCATATGGTATTCATAGAAAGGCCCTGTCTCAGGTGGATGTAAAAGATCACATAGCACTATTTTGAAGAAGAGCAGGGGGGTATCCCTGCTGCTTTGGCTTATATTTAGCCCTCAAGTAACATCCCAAAAACAGATCATCTGATCATTATCAAATTGCTGTTTGTGGGATCTCACTGTGTGCAAATTGGCGGCTGTCTTTTCTACATTACAACAGCAACTACATTTCAAAATTACTTCATTAGCTTTAAAGCATTTTGGGACATCCTGAGGTCATGAAGGACACTATAATGCAAATCTTTCTTTTATACTGACAAGTCACCTTATTTGTATAAATTCAAGAAAATCAATTAGAAATGTTTAGCAATTTGATATTTTGAGTGATATATTGCTGTACCCAGAATACTATTTAACATATAACATGCAGGTGGCCAGGTGTATGCTACCTACAAATATAGAGCGGGAAATAATTATTTCAAACATTAATAAAGATCAGAGAAATTTTCAGTGCCCTATAACTATCTTGAGTTAATTATGTGGTTAAACAATGCAGTGTCCAAAAATAATTCCACATTAATGCATTAAAATTACTGAAGCCTGCTAGGAGATAGCTAAGTAGTTATTTTCTTTTCCACCTTTTCATTTTGCATTTTAAAGGCATCTACCCAATTGTTTTCATGCAAATGAATAGTTTTTAAATCATATATTCTGGTCACAGTTTTCGTCTGGGTCTCTTTAGGTTTCATTAAAGACATTTTGAGATTTGGGAGGAAGTGGTATCATTAAGGAATCATTTGCTGTGGTTACATTTGTTTTTTTTTGTAACTCCTACAGTGCACTTGAAATGCCTGCACCTTTGGCAACATTGATACATTTGGAAATGGAATGGTAAAAACAGAAAATGCTGGAAATACTCAGCAGCTCTGGCAGCATCTGTGGGTACAGAAACAGAGTTAATGTTTTGGATCTGCAACCTTTTATCAGAAGTGATCTGCTGGCAGATCTGCCGAGTATTTCCAGCATTTTCTGCTTTTATTTTAGGTTTCCAGCATCTGTAATATTTTGCTTTTGTCAAACTGTTAATGAACTGCGTTTAGCTTCAGCCATGTCATGACCAACACTTACAAAAAAGTCACGGGAATTTCCTTTTCTAAATCTGTAAAAGCAGGCCTAAAGCATGAGTATTGCTGAAAAAAAGAGACATGCTATTGAAGCTTTTCAGCTGGCATTCATCAGGGTAGATTTGCAAGAATACCAATAGTAAAGGGAAACACAATTTATACTGCAAGAGAAGAGAGTGCTAATTGGTTGGCAAGTGGACTCTGATTGGTAGAGGCGTTGCCATGGAGAATGCACAAGGGATCAAATAACTGTCAAGCTTTTGTTTAAATTCAAACCAGGAAGGTCAACCCTGGTCAAGGCATTGCCCTGGGGAATGAACCAGGTTGTCCCTCAAGCTTTTGCTTAGTTGAAAAAGGCACAAAGCATGATCATGCTCCTTCTGTCTGCAAAGAACAATGCCCTGTGTGTGAATATATATGTAGCTTCTAGCATGCATAAGTAAGCCACACTGCAAGCCTGACTGATAATCTTAAATTAGTTGTCAGTGTAATTCTTAGCACAACAGGATTGTATAGCAAGTGCCATCCAATTGTGGAATTACATCTAATGTTGGACACTATGTTTTGAGTTTTGCAAGCATGGGCTGGTTGAAAACGGCCAGTGTTTGGCCTACTGCGAACAGCCAAAGGGATGAGCAGTTTGATATGGTCCGCTAGCCATTGGAACATACAGCCCACATACCTGGCATTACACCTACATTAAAATTCATACATCACATTATTTATTAGTGTGATAAGCAGGACGTCTTTTTGCCTTGACGGCAGTACCCTGTTAATGGAGAACACCACACGTGTTGTTACTGCATAGTAACAGCATGAAATGGCTAGCTTCACCTGTTGCTCAAATTTTTGGAGACATATTACCCTGTTAGAGTAATCTGAAGTAAACTGGGCACTTTTCAGGACCGAAAGTGGCCGCCTTAGACCCATTCACAAGTTTGCATGATATACGGTGAGCAATGATCTGATCAGGGTGGCCATTATCCTGCAGGATGACTTTGATGCACCCTACTTAAGCATCAAGCTTGCATGGTGAGCAAATGGTTCGGGTCCTATTTACGAGGTTGTCAATAAGGCCAATCTTATAGCGTGTGGAATTGTAAGAATCCCAACGTGTATATTGGCCAGTGAAGGTAGGCTTGTGGTAGACAGTAGTAGAGAACCCATCAGCAGACTTCTCAACTAGCACAAAAGGGAGTTCATTTGACTGCTCCATTTCATAGGTGTATTTGAGCACAGAGTGGAGCTCATTAAGGTGTGTAAGGAAATTTATACATGTAGCTGAGGAGTCAAAAATAACAAATGTATCTAAGTATCAGAAATATACAAAGGATAGGAGGTTAGGCGTCACTCCATTGAACACATGTTTCTTGTGAAAACCAACAAAGATGTTTGCAAGGGCTGAGCCTAGAGGGGATCCTATGGCAACATCATCTATTTGGGCAAACAAAACATCATTAAAACTGAACTCAACTGCATGAGTTTCTGAGTTCATAAATACAGGTTCAGACATTAGCAGTGTGTCTAGATCACTATGATATAGGGATGTGGTGCAAATGGCTTTGGCTTCCTTCAGCGGTACATTTGTGGATAGGCTAGCAATGTCAAATGAATGGATGGACACAGCATTGCTATTGACATACAAGTCCTGTATAGTCTTCACAAACGTGTAAGAATCCTTCACTGTGTATGTGAAAAATTGCTCAAAACTGGTTGCAGCAACTCACCCAACCATTTGGCCAATTCATGTTGTGGAGAACTGGTCATAGATAAGATAGGGTAAAAAGGAGCAACACTTTTTGTGTGTCTTGGGCAGCCTTTACATATACGATAGAGTGAGCCATGAGACCAGTCCTATAATATATGTAATCACCTAGCATTACTCTTACACAAGTCCAACAAATGGTTTTATAATCTGCTTCTGAACAGGGCTGTCCAGTCATGCTGAGCAGCAGGTCCAATGGATACAAATCTGAACTCATCATTAAGAATGGCGTGCATTTTGTTGATTTAGTCACATTTGTTAAGGATGACTATTCCAGTCCCTTTGTCAGGTTTACAGATTATGAATGATTGGGTTGGCCTGGAGGCTTCACAATGCGCTGTAAGTGAAAATCACCCAAGTCGTTCCTGCAATATGCATGTGCTACATCAGCTAGGCACACTTTCAAGGATTCAGCGTCTTCAGTGGACACTGGTTTGTGACAGGGTGGCTGGGAGTAGAGGAGTTCAAACTCAGTAAATACCTCTTCCTGTTTGATGTGGCACGAAGGCACACCAAAATTTAAACCATGCACAAGAACAAATTTCTCACTTTCAGAGGGTTCATGGTCAGAGAAGATTTACTACATGTTTGGTGGCATCATTAATTACACTGCCAAACTGCTTCCGCCCAAGTGAGTTTATAGTGCAGGCATGTTTCAAGTGGGTATTGTTTATAGTGCGGTCATCTATTGAGGCAATATAATGGCACAAACAGATCAAATCATAAATGAAAGAAATTGGTGCATCTCAGACCAAGCATAGTGTAGGGCATGGCATAAATTAATAGCCCAACTGCTAATCTATTTAATCCCATCTTGCATAAACACTTGCTCAATTGTGGGACTGTGTCTCACTCTAGCATTATCAACATGCTTGAAAATGAACACCAGCATAATCTTGAGTCTAATACGCTCTCAGAGAAGTTCAATAGATAGCTTACCTATTCTTAACTTAGCTGTGAGTCAAACAATGCTCTCGATATCCCGACTGTAGCCTTTGTTGTACCTCTGTCTCAGGTATACAAATGGTCGTTTGGTAGTACAGAACTCAAGTATTGCTGAATAAAAAAGACATGTTTGGCAGTTAACTGTTCCCTGGTATTTTCTTCATCGCATCACCTTTACCAGTCTGAGTCCACTTGCCAACCAATCAACACTCCCTTTTCACGCAATATAAATAATTGTTCCCTTTAATATTGATATTCTTGCAAATCTATCCTGATGAGAGGAAGGCGAAAAGCTTCAACAACATGTCTCTTTTTACAGCAATACAAGTTCTATACTACCAAACGACTACTTGTAGACCTGAAGCAAATATTCACTTTAGGAAAGTTTCAGAAATCCCATAAGAAAAATCAAAATAACATATAAAAAGAATAAACCTCTGGCATCCTGAAGAGAGAACTGTCATTGATATACAAGATAAGATTATCATCCCTTCCTGCAGCCTACAAGACTCTTAAGACATTTTGTTCCCTGCAGAAGGTCCCTACCACGCCTGGATCATCTTTACAACGTCACAGAGGTTCAAATCGAAGCATTCCATTATGATTCGGAGAGTTGACAAATAAGAACTTGCATAGTTACCTGGATTGAATCAAGGGGACAAAATTCAACTTGGGTGAGGACACAAAACTGGTGGATTGGCTGCCTGTTATATACCATGCCCAATTTTTCTTTCATTACAGGCAGACTGCCAAATAAACAGTTGACCTCCTGCCACAGATCTTGCACCCTTGCCAAAATTGAATTTTACCCCAATTAAGTAGTCACATTAATTTGGAGAGGCTCATCTGTTCAGCCTTGGCTATAAATTCTGATATTCATGGATTTTTTTATTCATCTGTTTTACTATTTTGCACTTGAGTTTCAGCCTTGATTTTTGTGGTCAAGCCCTGGAATAGGGCTCAAATCCACAACCTACTGTTCAGAGGCAAGAGTAAAACAAGCTGAGCCACGGTTAACTCTTCAACAAAGATCACAAAGATAAATTAAGAATATTCAAGCTGTCCACCTATGTCCCAATATGTAAAATTGTTTCAGTCCAACAGCAAGAAAAACTTGAAGGTCTTACTGGAATAAATTGCTTCGATCTCGGTGGGTTTAAAAGAATTTAAAAATCTGGCTGTCACACAGAACAGATGCATTTGATCATACTGCATAATTTTCTTATTAGTTTTAATTTAATGACAACATTCTACCATATCCAAGTAGCTAACACTGGCTAGGAATAGTGTGAAAGCTCTCTGTCATATTCATTGAGCAATCCAAATAAGGCTTCATTATCTTAAAGATTGGCTGCAAAGGTCCCATGAAGCATGTAATGAATTTTTATAAGAGCAAAATAGCTTTTATCTACTGCAAGTGAATAGACTACCCCACAGGTCAGCTATAACCCCTTTTGTATACCAATATATCAAAAAATCCCACTTCTAGCTGATTTGCTGCAATAACTTATTGTACTGATTTTGAAAATACACCCAAGTGTTCAAGTGTTGATGTAAACAAATCAAAAACGAATGTGCAGAATGAACTGACCGTGCCATGTTTTCAGAATTAAATACCTCTGAGGTTGTAATAGAAGAAACAAGAGCTACTTTATGAATGAAATGGCTTTGTACTCATGGCACTGATAGAAGTTTGAAATAAGCAGCTTAATAAACACAAGGGACTTTAACAATGTAACTGGCAACTAACTAAGATACAGGTGGAAGTCAGTACAGTTTCTACAGGAAAGGAGTCCTGCCGGCTGCATGACAGAGCTTGCAATCTGTAACTATTACCACTAAAAAGCACACTATAGAAAGAAAGCTCATGTGGATTGCAACCAAAGTTCATAATAATTAAATGGAAGATGCTATAACTCAAACTTGCTATTTTTTTTCTGAAGCAGCATCAATCCAACATGTTAAAACTTAATATTCCAAGTATTAATTATAGCATTCCTGCAAGATAAAAGGATAAAGATGGAAAGCCTCTTTAATGTAGTGCACTTAAACTTCTAAAAGTATACTATCAACTTTGTAAGATGGCTTACAAATGACCAAATGGATTACAGAATGGTATGCATGAGTGGAATAAATTTTATAACCATGCCCATAAATAATGTGCTTTGCTTATAGAAATGCAAATAAACTTGTAAAGAACCCAGCACAATCTCCTGTTATGACTTTGGGTTGATTTTATTTTGGTTTGAACGGGACAATTTGGGCAATTATCTATCGTGTCTTGGAGATAGTGGGAGTAATTTTGATTTTCCATGATACTGTAAAAAGAGTGATATTGAAACAGCTACCAGTGAAACATCTCTTAACCTCTATGCAAAGGAAAATTTGGGAAAGATGCAAAACTGATGGCGAATCCAATATCGTCCAAAATCAAAATTAACTCCAATAATTTTAAGTTTATTTACTTGGCCCAAAAGTAGAATGATTATCTGATGCATTTACCAAAATTCTGCTCCAGTGGCATTGTTGCATTGCACCTAGAAACTGCTTTTTCGGTTAGCATTCTTTCTTTTTCAAATAATACCCTGAAATGATTAAATTATTTTCCCAAAAAGGACAGGTTACATGATTTTATCTTTGTTTTGCATGAAATGCCATCAGAACAAGTTTAAAGGTTTAAGAAGAGCAATTGGTATAGGATGCAAGGTGTTATACTCTTGAGTATATACAGCCTCCAATAAAAGGGGACTGATTATTTTGGATCAGGGAATAGCTTTTCTGCCCTCTCACGTGGACATATAAGATTTTGACAAACAGCCAGTAAGTTAAATCAAGGGTCCTGGCCAATATTTATCCATCAAACAACAGATTATCTAGTCACTGTAACAATATTGTTTGTGGGAGCTTCCTGTGTGCAAATTGGCAGCCATGGTTCCTACATTACAACAGTGAGTAGACTTTAAAAGTATGTTATTGGTGGTAAAGGGCTTTGAGATATCCTGTAATTATTAAAGCATAATATAAATGCAGGTCTTTCCTTCTTTAATAATTGGAAATGAATGAGATAGGAAAGAAAGAGCTGGGAAAAACATTCATGGCAAAGGGGAAAATTCCAAATATATATAAACAATTGAACGGCCAGTCTTTCTTTTACAGCATATTATAGGTCCTAGTCATGGTGAATAGTCTATACAAAGCAGATCCAGTGACAGCTGTACTTCAGGATTTTAAACTTGCTGCTGTATCTAATCAGCCTGCTACTTGCATTTCATTCCTCCATACCCACAGGAGTATACTTTTCAACAACAACATATTTATATAGTGCCTTTAACATAATAAAATGTCCCAAGGGACTTCACAGGAGCATTATAAAACAAAATGTGACACTGAACCACAGAAGAAGATATTAAGTCATATGACTAAAATCTTGGTCAAAGTAGTAGGTTTTAAGGAGTGGATTAAAGGAGGAAAGTGAGGTAGAGAGTTGGTGAGGTATAGGCAGAGTATTTCAGAGCTTAGGGCCTAGGCAACCGAAAGTTTGGTCACAAATGGCACAGCAATCAAAATCAAGAATGCTCAAGAGACCAGAATTAGAGGAGTGCAGATGTCTTGTAACATTGTAGGGTTAGAGGATATTATAGAGTTAGGGAGAGGCAAGGCCTTGGAGGCATTTCAAATCAAGGATGAGAATTTTAAAATCACGACATTGCTCGGCTAGGCTTTACGGTGCTACCCCTACAGTGCTAACTGTTGTAAGGTTGTATGTTGACTCATGAAGAGGTCTAGAGCCTTATATGGTTGAACAATCACTGTTTATTAATAACACAAAACTATATACATGTATTGTTACAACTGGGTGTGGAATGAGTTAGCTCCCCTCTATTCAGCCTCCTCGGTTGGTCACAACAAAGGTTTTAAAATTTATTTTCCCCACAAATGCCTTTTCTAATCCAAATGCATTTATTTGTCAATAGAGAGTCATTCAAACCAGATTTTCTTGAATTAAAGCAGGAGTAACTTTATCAGTTACTAAACCCGAGAAAGAATAATAAGGACACAATGACATATATGCACACAGGTATCAGAAATAAGAAGGTTAGACTCCAATAAAATGTTAAAAGAATATGCAATTAAGTCCTTTGCTTGTCTTTGAGGTGTAGATTATTGAACGTTGCAGTCATTTGAAGTTAGTTGGCTTCCTGTAGCATTCTGGAGTTGACTTGGTTCAGGCCTTCAATTTGTTGAAGACACTTTTAGCTTGAGAGAAAGAGGGAGTGAGAGAGAGAGTGAGAAAGAGGAAGAGAAAGAAAGAGCTTTCTTTTCTGCCCTCTTCCATCAGTATTTTTCAGATGACTGTGATGTTTATTTTTCCTCTTCCTTCTGATTCTGCTGGGCAGAATGCCTGTCTGTATATTCCCAGAAAGGAATTCGATTAGCATGTCTTGCAGTTATTGTTGCGGACCAAGTAATTCCATCATTTAATCTTTTCATCTCTGAAACCTTTGACCACATTTCAAAATAGAAATCAACAGGGAGCTGGGGTTATTGCATCCTCCACAGGGGGTTTTGAATGTCTGATGAGTATCTGGCTGATTAACCATTCCCATTGATCAACTGTTGTTCTATCAAGACAAAGTCTAGCATTTTGCATTTTTAATACCTTCCTTTCAAAACAGTCCCTGATTGAAGTGAACCTTGACACCCCCAGGTATGAAATTTCATGCTACAGGACTGAAGTGCAATTTATATAGAAACTTTCCAGAAAAGTGGTCAACCTACAGTGTCAGACATCAGGTGACTCATGGCAGCCACTTTTAGATCAGTGACTTTTCTTGAATTTTTAAAAAGATCTTCTTAAAACAGTTCAACATGTCTGTGGTTAGCTGCTGAGGTTGTAGGTAGATCTCAATCAGTCACAGCTTCCCGTCATCGTGACAATATATAAAGGATACAATCCTGACTAGGTGCTATCTTCATGCTGACTTCTACCAGACTCACTACCACACTCTACTAATCCCGTATGACTCTTTACATCATATTGTCGATGGTACTCTTTCCCAGTCCCACATTAACCCTTACAGTCCCGAACACCCTAATACTACACCTCCCCAAGTCTACACTGACTAAATAAAATAAGATGAAAATCTCAAAAAAGAGAAATGAGTAGACTGAATTTAGTCTTATAACCCTGATTTACATAAAAATAAAGGCCTGGATTTTGCAGTCAGTGATGAATTGGTGGCATTTGCTGCTAACTGTACTGAGAAACACAAACTTACCAAATTTGATGGCTGCAGCAAGGATTTCAACTTCTTGTGCAGCATGGTCTACCAACTAGAAGACCTGCGAGGCCTTGGGGTGAGGCACATTCCCACCAAAGCCATACCCCCTAATGATGTCACAAGCTGAATGCATGCCCATTTAGGTCAGTCTTTACTATTCAATCTGCTTCACAATGTATAAAGGATACAATCCTGACTAGGTGCTATCTTCATGCTGACTTCTACCAGACTCACTACCACACTCTACTAATCCCGTATGACTCTTTACATCATATTGTCGATGGTACTCTTTCCCAGTCCCACATTAACCCTTACAGTCCCGAACACCCTAATACTACACCTCCCCAAGTCTACACTGACTAAATAAAATAAGATGAAAATCTCAAAAAAGAGAAATGAGTAGACTGAATTTAGTCTTATAACCCTGATTTACATAAAAATAAAGGCCTGGATTTTGCAGTCAGTGATGAATTGGTGGCATTTGCTGCTAACTGTACTGAGAAACACAAACTTACCAAATTTGATGGCTGCAGCAAGGATTTCAACTTCTTGTGCAGCATGGTCTACCAACTAGAAGACCTGCGAGGCCTTGGGGTGAGGCACATTCCCACCAAAGCCATACCCCCTAATGATGTCACAAGCTGAATGCATGCCCATTTAGGTCAGTCTTTACTATTCAATCTGCTTCCATCACCCTTACAGGGGGAGTGCATTCCAGACAACAAGACCAACCCTGGCACCACTCGCTCTTGTTTTAAAATATCAAAACGTGCATAATTTAAAATCTCGGAATGTACTCTTGTGATAGGGATAGCAGGAATTTTAAGCCATTGTTCTTTTTCCCTCCTCTTGAATTATAGCAAACCTGTCCCAGAAGGGAAACCTTGTTTATTAATATTATATCCACATATAAACTGTGTTAGATGATCATTACATGTGGGGCAAAAAAGGGCCACATTTCTGTCAGTTCTAAATTGAGTATTTGAAGGCTCCTACCTCAAATAAGAGGGACTGATCAACCAATTCTAGATATAGGTTAGTTATACAAAAGGTGATCAAAAAAATCCAACAAGTTTTTAACTGATTATTTTATGTATATTAAGGATAAAGGGTGCCTAAAAGTGAAAGTTTTTCTGGGAATGTCTAAAAGTGAGTTAGTGTTTTTATCTTGATCTCTGAAAAGCTAAAAGTTTAAATGCTGTGTTAGCACAGAGCTTTGGGGGGGCGGGGGGGGCATTCAATTCAACATAAAATACCAATTAACCATTCTCTCTAACATGAAAAACAAGATTTAAAATCAAATTGTATTTACAGACACCCTCAATTCGTGCAAACAAGTTCAGCTCACCTTTCTTTGAACACACTGGCATGTGAGCCCATTTTTTTTTGCTAAACTTTCAATTAAAACAACTTGTATAGTAAAAACTTATTAGAAAAGTAATAAATTATAAAATCTATTAATTAATTATTTTTAAAATGAATTGCAAAAAGCTTAAACATCAAGTAATTATGCTATTATTTTCACATTTGTCTATTATTATAAACTATTATGGTAATTTTATTTAATTTTTTACTTAATAGAAATTTAATGAAGAATTTATTTTCAGCCATTCATGGTAACTCCCCACCAATTTGTGTATTAATTCCCAAAAACAAGATTGTTAAACTTGCTCAACTTGTGAATGTGCTTCTGAGCAGGTTCTGCACCTGCTGATAATCTTTTAAATCTTTTAAATCTGCACCTGCTGATATCAGCTCTAAACACATCAATGTTAAATCTAGTGCTAGATGTGGGCAATCAGCCTAAATTGATCAATTACATGTCCCTGTAACTTTACAAAGGTGGGGTTATCATCAGAGACACCTCTGGAGCCCATCAAGGCTTCTGTTTTTTGGTGCAAGTGCCATCACCAGAAATTGTGGTGCCATTAGGGGGAGATGGTGACATAATGGTAATGTTACTGGATTAGTAATCCAGAGGCCTAGGTTAATATTTGGGGATATGGGTTCAAATCCCACCATGGCAATTGATGGAATTTAACTTCAATTAATAAAAATCATGGACCATGAAATTATCAATTATCATAAAAACCCACCTGGTTCACTAATGTTATTTAGGGAAGGAAACCAGCCATTCTTACCTGGTCTGGCCTGCCAGTGCCTCCGGATCCACTCGAAAAGGCCTTGTATGCCACTCAAAGTAACAAATGCTGACCTTGCCAGCGCCACCCATACTCCAAAGAATAAAATAAAATCCTGATTACTGTTTGCTACTATTGGAGTCACAAAATCCCAGCCAAAGTTTCATACTCCTATTGAAAAATGAAGTTAGATTTGTAACAATTAAGTGAGGACACATTAAAAGCATCACTTTAAAATATCCCATTCTTCAGTTTGTCTCATAACAATACAACCTTCTCATTGCTAATAACATAGCACTTTAGAAAATGAGTTGAAATCCTCTTGTAACTCTTTCAAGTAGACTGGTAACTCTTTCGAGTATAAACCCATTTCCATCTGTTTCAGATGAAGTTACATTGTTTCATAGTTTGCCATTGTGAGATTTGAACTCTTGATCTTGGGGTTACAAACCCAGTACCATAACCACTTGGCTATTTAGGCCAAGCTTGAAATCCTCTTGTACCTGCTTCAGAGAGTTAATAGTTCGAGTGCATCAATGATTTGACTTGCTCCAATTATTGATTACAAAGTGGCTACTTAGTTAATATATTGTTGACTTCCTAATGGGAAGTGAGGGGAGGTAAGCCAGAATGAAAATTGTTAGAATAGCCCACAATGTTTTCAGTTGTGATGGAATTGTACTAATTTAAAACTTGCAGTAAACTACCAAACATGGACACTTCTGGGTTGAGGAGTGATTTCTGAGTTGACCACACTGTGTTATTAAATTCCAATTAATTATTCACATCTAATACATTAATTTGCAAAACATCCCCATTGTTCCCTGCCAAATGGCAACTTGAGTTTTCAGTTGAGTTCAGTTTACAGACCCAAATTGACTGGGTCCAGTTGGTTGGTTACAGGATTGCCATCTCTTAGTGGAGGGAGTGAAGAAGTGGAGGGGCATGTGATCTTACTTTAGTCCAATGTGAGTGACTAACTGAACCTTTGAGCTATTAGGGCATCCCAAGCAACAATGTGAGCAGCAGGTCTGACACTGAGTACCCACCTTCATCCTCCATCTCCTCATCCTCCTCCTTATTTGAGGATTCCACTTCAGAGAGGACAAAGATGAACCTGTCTTGAAACTGTTGCAACTTTTGTGGAGCAAGTTCAAAGAGAAAAATGGCTTACTACTGCTCCTATTTCCTTTTTCTTATCAAATGATTGTTGAGCAGTATGTTCCTCCTCCACATCGAGTCCAGCTATCACTGCTATGTTTTGCAGAATGCAGCCCACCACAATTATCTAAAGACCATCGCTGGCAAATACTGAGATGTGCCTTCAGGCCTGTCAAGGCACCTGAAGTGAATATGAGCATGCCAATGGCTTCCTTGATGACATATCTGATTGTCATATAGCTGTCATTGTAGATTTGGGTTCATTGGTGAAGTTCCCCAGATACGTCAACAACCAGTTTCGAAGGGTCTATTCTTTGTCACCTAACAGGGTTTCATGCATAAAAGTACAGGGATTTTGGACAGTTGCAGCATAAAAGCTTTACGGTAACTCCCGGGGAATATGATCCAGATCTGCACTGAGACTTTTTTTGTGTTTGCACAGCAGCTAAATGGAGCTGATGGCCTAAATCCCTTGTGGCTAATGGATGCTCTAGCTTAATCTAGTGGTGGTCAGATTGCAGCATATGTGCAATCAATGGCACCTTGCTCCTGCAGGAACCCAGTCAGAGACACAAACATGAGCGGCTGCTCATTCTGGCTATCGCCATCACAGGGAAAGTTTGTATATTTCCCAGTTCTGGTAAACAATACATCAATCACCTGCCATAAGGATTTATGTGCAGGGGCCAATAGACCCTCAGTAGAGCGCTATAAGGAAGCAGAGGCTAAAAAAGCAAAGGCATGCATGACCACTAGTGCCCAGCAGATAGAAATCTTCTTCAAAGATACTGCAGACACCTGTGAACATGTGACGCAACAATCATAGCCTCCAGAAGCACTGCACTTTTGAGAGGTCAAGGAAGCTGAGTCTGTACACCCTGTTACATGAGTACTACTTCCTGCAACCTCGACCCCTTTGTTGTTAAACTGCTGCCCATGTGTAGTTCTCTCCACAGCACACCCTTGCTGCTGTTGATAGTCTCTCTTCTGAAGTCTCACTTAAAGCAGCCATGGCACCATCTATCTTGAGTGTGTGCGTGCTCTGTACAAACAAGTGTCTCACACGGAGTACTGCCACTGGAGCATTCCCCAGAGGTAACTGAGAAAACAATTGTGAGCAATGATTCTTTATTAATCTCAGGACTGCCGACTTTGAACTAGTTCCATTAGGTGCTGCCCGACCTCACCTCTGAGTTACTGCTGAGTTTCCCAAATCTTGGGAAAACTGTGCAGGTAGCTTTAATTTCACATTGCTGCTGAAGCCTCATGAAAAGACCTTCACTCAAATATTATATTTGCTAACTCACCTCTCCAGGGCAGGTAACGTGGATACACCCAAACCCTACAAGGTTAAACTGGAAGTAGGTGAATTCATGGCGAGTTGAGGTTGGCTTTAATACTTATGCAAATTTATAACAAACAACCACCACCCTCTCCCCAAACGATATCTTTTTAATGTCACGCATAATGCTTTCAACTTTGAAGGTTGGTGCATGGCTCACTCAGAAATTGAGTTTTTGTCACTTGTGTGTTGACACACCCGATATTTTCTTTGACAATGCTGCTGATTTAAGTAATGAATCAGTGAGATGTAAAGTGTTTTGATGAATTACTATGACTTACAAATAACTGTTGAATCATGTAATATTAATTGACTTGACGACTTGATAGAAGTTTACAAAATTATGAGTGGCATGGACAGTGTAGATAGTCAGAAGCTTTTTCCCAGGGTGGAAGAGTCAATTACTAGGGGACATAGATTTAAGGTGAGAGGCGAAAACTATAGACGAGATGTGCGGAGCAAGTTTTTTTTTTACACAGAGGGTAGTGAGTGTCTGGAATTCGCTGCCAGAGGAGGTGGTGGAAGCAGGTACAATAGTGGTGTTTAAGAGGCAGCTTGACAAATACATGAATAGGATGGGAATAGAGGGATACGGACTCCGGAAGTACAAAATGTTTTAGTTGACGGGCAATATGATCATCGCAGGCTTGGAGGGCCGAAGGGCCTGTTCCTGTACTGTACTTTTCTTTGTTCTTTGTAATTTTCTAAACCAAAACTTTCAAAATCAAAACTGTGGCCATACTGTGGGGAATTAACGGCACCTTCTTCACACTTTAATTGTATCCCCATTTTAATATTTAATTTAGTCACCATGCAGCCAGTTTAAATGTTAGCTTGTAAATCACTTCAAGTCAAAATGTACCATTCAATCTCTTATTAGTTCACAAAGCAGGAGAATACCAAGTTTGAACTTTGATCTGCATTTGAATTAGCTGATCTTAGCCAGGACAAGTTTGGGCTTCAACTCCCCTTATTGAGGATGGAAAAATCAAGTACGTCTCATTTTTCCTCCTTGAATGCTGTGCACTGACACCTGCTGGAAATTTCATGTGTACAGGTGCTGAGTAAGAAAAGGACTCCACTTGACACCAATGCCTCACATAACTGATTAAACTGCCAACATTCACTGACTATACTTGGGGTCAACAATGTTCATAAAACTATAAAATCAGCAGTTGCCATCTTCAGATAAAGGGAGAAGATTGGGCAAAAGTATTTTTGAAAACACAGTTAAGATACAAAATATCACATTATTACTGACTGCTTCATAGTTCTGACTGCTTCACTCTGATTCCATCTGTATAGGAATTACCATATAAAATTAAATGAAAAGTTAGAAGGTACATGTGAAGCAGGCAGTGGAGATTGTTATTGGCAAGGATTGTGACTTACCCAGCAATACCCTACACACTACAGACACTGCCTGAGGAGCTGGGAGAAGCTAAAATAATTACCAGTAAACAATTACAATTTTTTCCACTAGCAATACCTCCAGGTCCATTCCTAACAGCGACATAATCTTCCTTCAACACCTTGTCAGCTTCAGACTTGGTTGCTCTTTTTTATTGGTATATTTGTCACTCCCACAGAAATATTCCTATAGTAGAGAGTTCTATAGAGTTTGTGCAATCTATGGTACAAGATATCTGTCCCTACCTCCTAACTCATACTAAATAAAGTACTCTAAGCATCTGCTCATTAAAGCCAAATATTTTACAGTTGTCTGTGCAGAACAATGAACAAGATAATGTGCAATGGCAACCAGTTACAACAAATAAGATGAACACTCATGTTACTGTATATTTATCAGGGTCTAGAAGACCTCGTGTCACAGGGTTCGTATGTCACAAAGTCCTAATGGAGAAATAATAAATTTTAATATAGTCTGGAAAATGAATCTGGGGATGAATCATTGAGCTATAAATGTTAACAACCTTGTTATTAATTAATTCAAATATTGTGAAAGAGGGTTAGTTAACTTGAATCTTAAATCCATTTAGCACCGACAAGTAAGGTGAATGGCATACATATTTTACAATGGGGTATTAAAGGACCCTCAGCTTCCATACAAATGTCTATTAAGATTGATATCAAAATACATAGGATTGCGTTTGTTTTGTCCTTAACTTGCCCCTCCCCATACATCTCCATTCCTGAAATCAATAGAAAAACAAGTGCCACTGAAGGTACAGATGTGAAGCAGCCAGTGGAGGTTGTTATAGACAAGGTTTGTGACTTACCCAGCAACACCCTCCACTCTGCAGACCCCGACTAAGAAGCCAGATAGAGTCCCACAGGGACTGGTATATAACCAAATGCAAGAAATAATTACAATTTAGCACAATGGAAGAATGGGTATTGTTGGCTGGATAGCAATTTAGGAGCAGTGACCTTACACAATTCTTACCCTAATTAGCCCAGGAATGTTGAACACTGAACCAATCTGCTCCACTGAGCTGATTACAAACTTCGAAGAATCAACTGCAGTCATTTCTGGTCTGTATATGTCAGTGTCTTGCGGCATCATAAGCAAAGCACAAAACATTAAGGTTAAAACTAAATGTAAATAAAGTATACCCTGGCCAATTGTAAGCAAATATTTGCATTCACAAGAGTTCCACCTAATTTTTTGGTAATATCCATCAATTGCCATGGTCAACATATCCTCCTTTCCTGGACACAACAATAACAGATGCTAAGGATCTATTATTGGGCCACATCTTATTCAATTCTGCACTGGCGCTTTCCATTAATTGTGTTAGCAAAATTATTTGACATGTTATCATTCAGGACATTTCAAATATTTTGTATTAAAAAGGTACATTAAAAAATACCATCATCTGAATTAATTCAAATACTCCGTGAACATTAATGCTGGAGGAATTAAAGTTGCTTATTCAACATGAAATCTCACTATTACCCTCCTTTTCAAAATTACTTAGAGTGAATTATGATTAACTTCTGTGCGTGGGTGGTCAAATTTCCACTAAACCTTTAAATGGTGACACTATGGGGGAAAACAGGTTGGGAGGAGTTAGAGTTCAGCAACATGAGGAAACACAGTTAAAATAATTTTACTGGCATTAATTGAGGCTGCCGTTGAGTATCAAGCCAGTGTCCTCGCACTTTCCAGCTTCAGTAATTCCTCAACACATGTTTCCCCCAATTGCTTCATTGGCAATTATGGTTTAAAAACTACCAGAAAAAATTTACAAAATGTCAGAAGCAAACAGTTGTTAAAATATGTGTTCATTTTTAAAAAACAACTCCTTGGTGAAAAATGAAACATAAAATGAGCACTTTTATGAGACAAGATACCAACAGCTTCCCTGCCAGAAAATCTGTTCCTAACATATCATTATAATAAAGGGACTGTAGGAATTGCCTTTTTCCTTTGCAAAATGCTTACCTATATAAAATTCTTAAAACCAATGGCCTAGATATTTGATGGTGCTGAGCTCACCATTGCAAAATGGTGCCTAAGTATAAATACGGCAGCTGAGATTTGTGCGTGCATTATGCACCGGAATTTGCCACATACCTTATTAGTAAAGGGAGCCGTCCAAGGTCCATGTCTGAAACAAGTTAGTCCACTGGGGAGGTGGTGGTAGAGTAGTATTGTCACTGGACGAGAATTCTGGAAACCCAGTGTAATGCCCTGGGGACCCCAGGTTCAAATCTCACCATGGCAGATGGTGGAATTTGAGTTCAATAAAAACCTGGAGTTAAAAGTCTAACGATGACCATGAAACCATTGCCAGTTGTTGTAAAGAAAAAACCCATCTGAAAGGTAATCTGCTGTCCTTACCTGGTCTGGCCTACATGTGACTCCAGACCCACAGCAATGTGGTTGACTCTTAAATGCCCTCTGAACAAGGGCAATTAGGGATGGGCAATAAATGCTGGCCTAGCCAGTGATACCCACACCCCAAAAATGAATTTTTAAAAATTGCAAGGCCCCTTTACAAAATCAGGTTATCCTGAATACAGCCAACATTGGCTAAGCTTACTAACCAGTTCTGAACAGAACTGCTGGAGGCTGACACCAAAGTATTAAGGTTATTTTAAAATGCTCAGCCGAAGGTGGCGCCATGAGGAGGAGAACTCCACCCAGGTCCAATGCTGTGGACCATTACCTGCATCTGCTTGAACCTTTCCTCTCTCTTGATCGCCCAATCATTCACAATCACCTTCTTCCCTACTATTTTTTTTAAACATATACTTTATTTATAAAATTTGTAAAAATGCATTACGCAACTGTTTAAAGTCAAATTTGACAGAAAGTGCAATATCGTTCAATTTTTTGTACCGCAGTATGTGGCACTCTGAGGAGCCTCACCATACAGGTTATGTTTATTATATACAGTTATATTTCATGTCATACATTCTCTGGTGAACATAGCTCAAGGGGTATATAGCAGGAGGGTCTTACACCATGGCCTTTCCCCATTGAGCCTTTGTGGTGGCTACCCCCAAGTTTCAGTGTATCCCTCAGCATGGACCTTGGAATGTCTCAGTCTGTAACACTCAGTCTTGGACAGCTCTTTGTACTGGAAGACTAACAAGTTTCAGAGAGAGTAAAGAGTGTCTTTCATTGTGTTGATCGTCCTCCAGCAGCAGTTGATGTTCATCTCAATGTGCATTCCAGGGCACAGAGATGGAACATGCAATGTCCTGCATCACTGAACTGCTTGGTATTAACCTTGACAAAAACTGTTGCATCGCGTTCCAAACCAACTTTGCAAAGGTACATTCCAGAAGCAGGTGGGCAAGGGTTTCTATCTGACCATGGTCATCTTAAAGCAGTATGAGGAGGGGTTGACACTTCGGATGTGCCTGAAGGATCTGCTGGAGAGGGCCCTACACACACCACCAGCCAAGCTATGTCTTGGTGCTTGTTTGAAAGTTCTAGCAATGAGACATTCTACCAAATGACTTTGAAAGTCTGCCCAGGGTGCAACAGGATCAACCATCTCCTTTACTTGCAGGGCCTCAAGGCCTTAGGCCCATTGCCTGATGGATTTATGGTCAAAGATGTTTTTCAGCACAAACTTTTCCACGAGTCCAAGTGAATGGAGTGTTCCATGGCAATGTGTTCAGACTCAACCTTCACCACACGAGAGACAGGTAGAACCTCAGAGTGGAGTGACACTTGGTGTTTGCGTACAAAAGGTCTAGGCACAGCTTGATGCAGCCACACACGAAGATGGACATCGGGTTGAGGGAGATGTTGGGAACATTTCTCCATATTCCCCCACCCTCCCCCTCAGCCTTACCTCGAGAATTGTGCATCATGTTCCTCTGGACACAGTCCATTTTTGACCTCCAGATAAAGTGGAAGAGGGTGCGGGTGACTGCCATGCACAAGAATGGGGTATGGGCCAGACATCTTCCCTATCAATTTAACAGCCCCCACCACCCCCCCAGTTGTATCCCTCCCTTTGATTGCTCCCTCTATCTAGAACCTGCCAGAAGCTCACTGCTTTAGAGCTTTAGAACCCAAAATTTAAATCATTTTTGCAGCTGTGTTGCTTAGGGGTGCCCAGCAAGGATCTGCAACTTGCCAGTCTCATGTAAATGAGGCCCCAGGCCCACTTTGGAGCTGCCTCAGGCCTACTCATTCCAGCACAGAGATCAAACTAAACTAATTTCTCAGCCAATACATCGGAATGGCTGCTCAGAATATTTTAAAACAGCTCTTTTTTTTTAACATGCTCTTCCACAAGTGAGCTGGAATTTTTCACAATTAACGCACCTTCTATTTTGCGATAAATACTAGAAATTTGATTGAGTGGGAATTAATTAGACCCGAGCTTCCTGACAAACATGCTATGATGAAGCCCCTATATTTAATGCACACTCATGATCCCAGAGTTAACCAGATGGCAAGTGCTAAACAAAAGCATGTTATCACATCCTTGATTAGATGCTGGAATCCAATTCATTAGTGTAATTGCTTAAGGAAGCAGCAGACATGCAGAGTAACTCAACACATTATGAAATATTCATTCACACTTTGTCAGCGCAGGAGTGTACAGAACTGCCACAAAATAAAGTGGAAGAAATAATTTACAGGAAAAATATTTACCATACATGAGGCTTCTTTAATTGTTTATCTGGCTTTAGCAGCAAAACTGGCATTTAACAGACAGGTGTGAATTAGATGCCAAGTATAAATGGATTCTATAGTTTAGAATAGAATAGAACCATAATATGATGCAGCACAGAGGAGGTTGTTCCCTCATACCTGTGCTGACTCTTTGGCAGCTATCCAATTAATTAGACCTCACCTTCCTTTCTTATGCTATGATGCCCTTATACTTAATGCATACTCATGATCCCACTTCTCTAGTCTTTCCCCATAGCCCAATAATTTCTTTTCCCCTTGAATTACTTATCCAATTCCCTTTTGAATATTATAAATAGCTGTATTCTCATTTAGACTGGTATCTCATAATATAGATATGTGAGACATTGTATATCACTAATACATAAGACCATCATTATTTCTGATGAAATTTTGCTGTTTATTATTTCTGAAAGTTTTACATAAAAGAACCATTTGAAAAAATAGGCAACTCCAAGGAATGCTTAAATATGACGCATTTCACTATACATAAACCATTTTTTCTAAAGAAGTTTGGTTGGATATAAAGCTTTCAGAAATAACAAACAGCAAAATTTCTTCAGAAATGATGGTTTTGTGTATTAGTGATATGCACCAGATTTAAGCATTAACTTGTGCTGGCTATTTTTCCAAGCTTTCAGAAATAATAAAAGAACCATTTGCTTTAACTTTGCTTTGCTCGCACTGTTTAAATCTGAAACCTCAAATATTCTGGATTTAAAAGCTAGAAGCAGATTGCCAATGGCAATGCTTTTCATTTTGTTCTCTGTTACTTCTCTTTCCTCAGACAGAGTTTGTGATGAGATTGAAATGTAAAGTTAATTCTTGGTTACCAGGGTAAGTATCAGACAGTTAGAATGCCCTGGATTTGCCCACTGACAACCCAGTACAAATTCTCCAAGTGCTCTGAACAACCATAAGTGTCATTTTTGTGTCTAGTAACAATTGCCTGTGACTGCATCGTATTATTCCACTTGATACAAAAAAGAGAAAGCTTTATATAGAAATAGTAATATGATTTTTAAAAAAAGGCATTGTGATCTTTATTGATATCTGAGTATCTTTAATTCTTGGATAATTGCAGAGTATAGTGTTAGAAAGTAGATTATGTACTAATTTTAATTTATTTTCAGAATTATGGCAAAAACTCAAGAAATCCCTTTGGGCTAAATCCTGTTATGTCTATTATATTCCATCTGGCACCCAAGAGCCTTCCAGTGTTTGATGAGATTGCATCTTTCCCATAACAATCCAGCACACAACTCAATATCAGAGAGATTACAATACCAGGCAAGTCATTAATTAAGATGTATTACACCATAGATCTCCCACTTGAATAAGCTAGCAAGAGCTGTTTCATAGATACCTGCTCCAGTAACTTGGAAGAGTTTTGTGAAATTAACCATTAGAAATGGTTCTTATTCACCATTGATTTCAATAGTTGATATCTTGGCTATTGCATTAAAGCATTATTCTTTCCAGATTAGTTTTCTTTGGAAATGGGCAAGTCCATCAATCTAAATTATGTACACTAGTCCTTCTACCTATTTTGTTAACTAATTCTTAGACTCAGCTGTGCCAAATTGTATTCCTCAACTGTGAAAACACCATACATTGACAGTCCTTGGCCCTGAATACAATCTGGAGGCTTCAGTGAAATAAAAATGTATTACGAGCTGTATTTTCTAATCCTGATGCTTGCAAATCAACTGAAAAGGTTGTCAACCTGCATTACAAGAATGGCAGCCACTCACCAACAGACCCATCACATGCATCAATTGAATTTAAAATTGGAAAGAATTATTCAATGACTCTTGAACGAATTGCCTGTGAAGGCAAAAAAAAAAAATTTTTCCAAAAACCTTGGAGAGATATTTAGCAAGTGATCATGAGCTAGATGGTGACAGCACATTACCTTCACCTCTTCAAAGTGGGAACCAAAATTCTGTCTATCACAGTTTGAAATATATTCAACAACTGAACATCTACAAACATCTGAACCTCCAACAACCACATCCATCTTCCTTTGTGCTAAGTATGACTCCAACCAGTGGAGTGTTTCCCCCAATTCCCATTGACTCCAGTTTTGCTACGGCTCCTTGATGCCACACTCGGTCAAATGCTGCCTTGATGTCAAGGGCAGCCACTGTCACCTCACCTCGGGAGTTAAGATCTTTAGTCCTTGTCTGAACCAAGGCTGTAATGAGGTCAGGAGCTGAGTGGCCCTGGTGAAATCCAAATTGGGCATCAGTGAGCAGGTTATTGCTAAGCAAGTGCTGCTTGATAGTACTGTTGATGACCCCTTCCTTTACTTTACTGATGATCGAGTGTAGACTGATGGGGCAGTAATTGGCCAAGTTGGATTTGTCCCACTTTTTGTGTACAGGACACACCCGTGCAATTTTCCATGTAGCCAGGTAGGTGCCAGTGTTGTAGCCATACTGGAACAGCTTGGCTAGGGGTGCGGCAAGTTCTGGAGCACAAGTCTTCAGTACAATTGCCAGAATATTGTCAGGGCCCATGGCCTTTGCAACATCCAGTCCCTTGAGCTGTTTCTTGATATCACATTGAGTGAATCGAACTAGCTGAAGACTGGCATCTGTGATGCTGGGGAGCTCCAGAGGAGGCCAAGATGGATCATCCACTCGGCACTTCTAGCTGAAGATTGTAGCAAACTTATCTTTTGCACTGATGTGCTGGGCTCCTCCATCATTGAGGTTGGGGATATTTGTGGAGCCTCTTTCTCCAGTGAGTTGTTTAATTGTCCACCACCATTCACAACTGGATGTGGCAGGACTGCAGAGCTTAGATCTGATCTGTTGGTTGTGGGATCACTTATCTCTGTCTATCAATTGCTGCTTATGCTGTTTGGCACACAAGTAGTCCTGTGTTATAGCTTCAGAATGTTGACACCTCATTTTTAGGTATGCCTGGTGCTACTCCTGGCATGCCCTCCTGCACTCTT
The DNA here is from genome assembly GCF_017639515.1 of Carcharodon carcharias. NCBI lineage: Eukaryota > Metazoa > Chordata > Chondrichthyes > Lamniformes > Lamnidae > Carcharodon > Carcharodon carcharias. The sequence goes on from NC_054475.1 coordinate 25,844,069, forward strand.
CATTGAACTACAGTTGATCCCCTGGCTTGACAGTAATGGTAGAGTGGGGGATATGCTGTGCCATGAGGCTACAGATTGTGTTCGAGTACAATTCTGTTGCTGCTGATGGCCCACAGTGCCTCGTGGATGCCCAGCCTGGAGTTGCTAGATCCGTTCAAAATCTATCCCATTTAGCACAGCTGTAATGCCGCGTGTAATATACATGTAAACTCATACCAGTGAAACATCATGCCGGTCTTGTTTTTCTTCCTACTTCCTTTCAATCTCTAGATGTCATTTCTATTTATCCAAGCAACCTGTCCAAGCTGGACCGACCTACATGTGACTCCAGTTCCACACCAAAGTGGTGGTCTCTTAACTACTCTCTGATATCAAATCATTACAAATGATAACTGGAATTAAACTGCCTTTATCTCTCAGTCTGTAGCGGTTCACGAAGGTGGCACACCTCCACTTACTCAGGGTAACAAAATGGCCAATAAATGCCAGCTATGCCAAACCCCCGAAATAAATTTTAAAAGTTGAGCTGTGAATGTTTAAAATTTATGGCAATTTCTGATTCTTGCCATTTCCTGATTGACAAACACATTGCAGTTTAATTATGGAAATGTGATCAGACCGAAGGGATTAACATGTACCACTTTTGGAAGGTTACGTCTCGGGATTTTTTTTTCATCAGCTGCCCTTTTTTTTAAATATATCATTCACTGTAAGAGAGATGTACAAAATGATTAGGAAGTATTTACCTCCAATTTAATAAGTAACCTTAAGGCAGCCACTCACATGCTAAAACTGTGATTCAGCAATTAAGTACATGATGATATAAGTAGGAGTCAAGTCAGAATGAAATACTGCAAAAGCTGATGTGTAATTCATATTTTTATGTATAATTTATTGCTGCTAACTATAAAGGTAAAATGTTCATTTTTAAAGGATTTTTATGAAAATAGCCATAATATGGAGAGTAACTTATACACATATATAAATGATCTAATATTAAAGCAGAAAATGCTGGAAAATACCCAATTTTGATGAAAGGTCATCAGCCTGAAATGTTAATTTTGTTTCTCTTTCCTAGATGCTGCCTGAGCTGCTGAATATTTCTAGCAATTTCTGTTTTCATTTTAGATTCCAGCATCTGCAGCATCTTGCTTTTCTATTAGCATGTACAGTTTAATAATTAGATGCATGCTACTAGGGCCATTAATTTTTTGAATTATTGTTTAGCGAATCAACATAAAATGTGATGATTGGACTATGAACTACTCAAAGCCTTTGATGGAGATCCCCAAAATATAATTTTCCATCTAGCACGTGGAGCACAGCATTATTTGAAAGAGAAAGTTACCAGCATTTCCCAGAATTTTGGCAAAGGAGACCTTTCAAAGATAAAGATCACTCTCAATTCATTGAGGGGAAACTAACTGTATAACATTACAAATGTAAGGCTACACAAATTCTCCTGCATGATTTCTATATCCATCACAGATGTAAATTAGAAAACTGTCCATTTTTCTGTCACTATTCTCCACAATGTGACCTTAGGATACATGGATGGGATTTGGTGATAAAAATAAATCTCTGTTCACATTACACATTCATATAAATTTAATTTTTTGCCAATCATATTGTTCATACTTTGATAGTATTATTAAACCAGAAGATAATATTAGAATTGCAACAAAACACCAAATTATTCCAAGCTGTTTAAAAAAGCAATCACCTAAGAAAATCTCTACATTTTAACCAAAATTGGAAATGTATCTCTCCCTTTCTTTTTACTTTGTATCATTTTCTATTCTAATAGATCATCAAAACATACAAAATGTAAATGCAAAATGACAAGTTAGTTGCAAGTTTTATTGTTGGTGTAGCCCTACGTCTGGTTGCAAAACTTTCACCTCCAAAGAAAAGGTACAGGTTTGGAGTGAGGGAAAGGAAAGCTTATAACGGTTGTTTTGTACTTTATATCACATATAGAGTAATTTCACACCCTATAATTGATTCAATCACAGTCCATTAACTACTGGATGACCCTGAATATGTTGTTCTTCTCCGGATATTGAGATGAATTTCAGTCCAAGTTAAACGGATGGGATGTGCAGTATGAGGTCAATATGCCAGTGCTTGACTGCCACATATCAAGCAATTTAAAAAGACACAATCTTTATTCATTGGAAGTTAATTTTTTAGAATTAATACACCATTTAAAAAAAAAGGTCAAATTTTAATCATCTACAGACTAAACAACTTTTACATTTTATGATAAAGTCATTTCATGGGACTTGACTACATTACTACATCATTCTTTCATCTCTACAACCTGCAATCAAACTTAGGCTGGATAGATACAGGACAAAGTTAGCACTTTAGAGCAAACACATAACATAGACCAGCGTTTTCATCCATTGACAATGGAAAAAAATCTTTTTTCATCAGCTTACCAGGGCACCTTTACATATAGCAAAAGCACAATAGTATTTAAATTCTGCTGTTTACAGGACATCTGCACATGTCCAGAAACAACTTCAGGAAAATAGCAAATTGTAAAAATTTACAAAAAATTTACGCAGGTACTTCAGTTGAACATTGACCTATAGACACCTGCTCCTCTGAAATGAACAGCCACTGATGCATATTGTTTAAGCAAGTAGCAACTACCAATCAAACCATGCTATTTCCTTGCCAAATTTCAGGGGGCTTATTTATCTTAAGATGTGAACACATTTCAGAAATATTTTATAGGCCTGGTCACAACTCATGGATAGTTGGGCCTAACTCTTAAAGGTGTATGACTGACTCAGTGCAGAACGCAAGTAAAACAATAGGTGGATGTTCAACTTGCTGCCTGGGCACAAGACTGGCATTGTGGATCATGGAGCACTTGTGTAATCCTCATGCCAGCCATACCATGATTGTTGCATCACATACCAATGATATCGAAATACAGGTTGTAACATAGTCCCAACAGATATACTAGTTTGCCTGTGGTGTCATCCGTGGTGAATTGAAGATATACAAGATAGCAGAGTTAACACTTCCAAAATCATTGCACAGAATCATTACATCAAAGATCCATCGGCAATAATAATAATAAATGCTGGCATTTCAAATTTATGAAGATAAATTTTAACAGAAATTCTTGACCAAAAATCATGCTATTATGGGGTAAATTTTATGGATTGAGGTTGTAGTGCAGTGCAATGGTTGGACTGGTTTCCTTTGTTTTATTCTGTTCTAGACAACTCCCCTGGGGTTCCATCGTGGCTGCTGAATGTGCTTTTGTTTCTATGAAATTTATAGGTGCATGTGCCTTATCGCCTTTCCTATTCAAACAAAAATCATTTGATTCACAACTTTATCCAACGAAAGATGTTACCAACAGCACCATATGAGGTTCCATCAATCAGGATTATTAGGTATATAATAGTGTCTCAAATCTCATCAGCATGTGCTGAAAGTATTTGATTTTTAATGGAAATCATTTGTGAATTACTGAGTATAGGCGGCTATGGGGATGGAAGGAATGTTTGAATTTAACATGAGGATAGGATGAGAAAGGAAAGCACTTACAAGCAGCAAATTAGAGAGTGAATGAGATCAGCAGAGACAAGTATCCCTAGGGACTAGTACAGTCCAGATTAATATTTATTCTTTTAATACCATTTGTGGACTATTCTAGAGACTGTATTTATTTTCCCCATGATTGTTGCCTTCTTTAACTTTGTTCCATAATATTCAGTTCTTCTTTTCCTCCCCAGAATTCAATTCTCTCTCATTACTGTCCAGCACTGTTACCAGCTGCAAAATTAACAAAATATTTTACCCCATAATTTACCCCATAATTATTTCAGCACCTCAAGGCACAATGCGCAATGGCATGTGCCCATTCATGCCAGAATTGCACCTCCCATTACATCGGTTGTAGTTCCCCTGGATGCATCCAGGCTGCACATCTGAAACAGGCGTGACTGTTTCAGGCTCATTTGCATAATTGGACTTTGAATGACTGCAGCTTGTGCCATGCATGCTGCGAACAGATTCTTCAAGTGCTCAGCAGCCAAAGCAATGACCTGCAAAAAAACTACCCGGGTGCAGCCACCCAAAAGGTCAGTTTAAAGAATATTTCACTGATTATGTTGAGGAGGCAGGAGGAGCAGCATTTCCCTTGGTTCTGTGACAGGCCTCATTAGGCCCTTGCAGAATGGGGTGGACTAACATCACGCCACAATTCAGGCATGATGCAATTTCTGGATCATAGTCGTTAAAAACATCTTGTGCTTCTTGTATAATCCAATCATTTTAAACTCAATTATTTAAAATAGCATTGAAAAATGATTACGTATTTGAATTACTTACAAATATATGATTAGTGGTCATGTTCGATGCTAATAGGGCAAAAATAGCATACAAAGATGAATCATTTAATCATTTGAAAATCTTTCTGTTGGAATAACATGATGCAGATGGGAATAATTGTAAGGAAGACAAATGTCTCAACGAATTGCCCTTGGTGATTATTGGAATTGCAGAAAGACTTGATGGAATTACACTGTGATACCAATGAATAACAAGATCCTAAATGATGGTTCATTCCTCATTTGAACTTCTATAGACAGTCACTGAGCTCTAGACAATGACACTCTAATACAGCTTATGTAGTTATATTGATGACTATATGCAGTTAGCTGTAGAGTGGTTACATTCTGACAAAAGTTCTCCTACAAACAGGTTGATTTATAATCTTCTCTGGTTATTTTGAAGTCAGCGTTTGCTTGAAAAGAAATTATTCCGTAACATAAATTAAGCAATTTAAATAAAACAACATGGGAGGCTTTTTTGCATAATTTCAATTTAAATTGCAAGGCAATTTAAATTAAGCCATTTTTGAATGAAGGAGAGTAGACAACAGTTGGATACTAATGAGCTTCAAATGCTTGACCTAGTGGACATGAATAAGAACATAAGAACACAAGAAATAGGAGTAGGAGTAGGCCATTCAGCCCCTCAAGCCTGCCCTGCCATTCAATAAGATCATGGCTGATCTGCCCCAGGCCTCATCTCTTCTTTCAAGCCAGCTTCTCATAGTCCTCAACTCCCCAATATTTCAAAAATTTATCTACTCTTTAAATTCTTTCAGTGATCTACCCTCCACAACTCTGAGGTAGAGAATTCCAGACGTTCACTACCCTCTGAGGGAAGAAATTCCTGCGCATCTGTTTTCAGTGAGTGTCCCCTTATTTTGTAGCTATGTCCCATTGTTCGAGATTCCCCCACGAATTGAAACTTCTTCTCAACATCTACCCTGTCAAGCCCCCTCAGAACCTTGTATGTTTCAATAATATCACCCCTCATTCTTCTAATCTCTTATGAATAAAGGTCTAACCTGTTTAACCGTTCTTGATAAGTCAACCCCTTCATCCCAGGAATCAGCCCAGTGAATCTCTTTTGAACTGCCTCCAATGCTGGTATATCCTTCCTTAAATATGGGGACAGAAGCTGTACACAGTAGTCCAGGTGCAGCCTCACCAACACCTCATACAGTTGTAACAAGACTTCCCTATTTTTAAACTCCAGCCTCCTAGCAAAACAGACCAAAATTCCATTTGCTTTCTTAATTGCTTGCTGCACCTGCATGCTAACTTTTTGCACAAGACCACCCAGATCCCTCTGTGCTGTACTTTCTTGGTGTCTCTCTTCATTTATATAATAGTCTGCCTTTTGATTCTTTCTACCAAAGTGCATGACCTCACACTTTCCTACATTAAACTCCATCTGCCAAGTTTTGCCCACTCATTCAACCTAACTACATCTCCTTGCAGATTCCTTACATCCTCATCACAACATGCCCTCCCACTTATTTTTGTGTCATCAGCAAATTTGGATACATTACACTCTGCCCCCTCCTCCAAGTCATTAATATAGACAGTAAACAATTGAGGCCCTGGGACTGATCCTTGTGGCACTCCACTAGTTACGTCTTTCCAACCTGAAAAAGGCCCATTAATCCCAACTCTCTGTCTTCTGTGTGTTCACCAATCCTCAATCCATGCGAATACATTACCCCCAATGCCATGAGATCCTATCTTGTGCAGTAACCTTTTATATGACACCTTATCAAATGCCTTCTGGAAATCGAAATATACTCCATCTAGCCTTTTATCAACCCTGCTTTTATATCCTCAAAGAGCTCTAGCAAATTTGTCAAACTTGATTTCCCTTTCACAAAACCATATTGACTCCTGTTTGATTGAATTAAGCTTTTCTAAATGTCCTATTCTTCCTTAATAATGGACTCTAGCATTTTCCCAATGACAGATATTAGGTTGACTGGCCTATAGTTTCCTGTTTTTTGTCTCCCTCCCTTCTTGAACAGGGGCATCACATTAGCGGTTTTCCAATCCACTGGGACCCTCCCGAAATTGAGTGAGTTCTGGAATATTTCGGCCAATGCCTCCAATTTCTCTGCAGCCACTTCCTCTAAAACCTTTGGATGCAGGCCATCAGGTCCTGGTGACTTACCTACCTTTAGTCCCATTAGTTTGTCAAATACTTTGTCCCTCATGATAGAAACTGTTACTAGGTCTTTCCTCCCATCAACTCCTTGCTTATCTGATATCTTTGGGATGTTTATAGTGTCCTCCACTGTGAAGGCCAATGCAAAATATTAGTTTAAATTATTTGCCATTTCCCTGTTCCCTGTTATCAATTCTCCAGTTGCATCCTCCAAGTGTCGCATGCTCACTTTAGCCAATCTCTTTCTTTTCATATACCCATAGAAGCTCTTGCTATTTGTTTTCATGATTCTTGCCAATTTACTTTCGTAATCAATCTTCTCCCTCTTCATTAGCTTTTTAGTCAGCGCTGCTGGTTCCTAAAAAATTCCCAATCCTCTGGCCTACCACTAGTTTGCGCCACTTTATATGCCTTAGTTTTTGATTGGATACTCTCCTTAGCCACCTTTGTTAACCACGGGTGGTTCATCCTTCTCATCGAGCCCTCCTTTTTGACCGGGATAAATTTTTGCTGAGCATTATGAAGTATCTGCTTAAATGTCTGCCACTGCTCATCCACAGACCTTCCCCTTAGTCTCTTTTCTCAGCCTGCTTTAGACAAATCTTTCTTCATACTTCCGTAATTGCCCTTATTTAAGTTGAGGACACTGGTTTGAGACCCGGGTTGCTCACCCTCAAACTAAATTTGAAGTTCTACCATGTTGTGATCGCCACCCCCTAGAGGATCCTTAACTTCAATATCTCTTATTAATCCCACCTCATTACACCTTAAAAAATCTAATATAGCCTGTTCCCAGAAAGCTTCTGCAACGTATTGTTCTAAGAAACAATCCCTGATGCACTCTACAAATTAATCTTCCATGTTACCCCTGCCAATCTGATTTGTCTGGTCAATATGCAGATTAAAATCATCCATGATAATTATAATGCCCTTCTTACATGCCTCCATTATTTCCCAATTTATACTTTGTCCTACAGTGAGGCAACTCTTTGGAGGGCTATAGACGATGCCCACCCTTGACTTCTTCCCCTTGCTATTCCTCATTTCCACCCAAACTGATTCCACATCACAACCTATTGCATCTATATCACTACTCACCACCACACTGATACCTTCCTGTATTAACAAAGCTACCCCACCTCCTTTGCCTTTTTGACTATTTTTCTGGAATGTTAAATACTCTTGAATTTTGAGTTCCCAGTCTTGGTCACCCTGCAACCACGTCACTGTAATAGCTATCAAGACATATTCATTTATTTCTATTTGTGCGATCAATTTGTTACAAATGCTGCGTGCATTAAGATAAAAAACCTTAAGCTTTGACTTTTTACCATTATTGGTCATTCTGGTTCTAATTTCTGCTGAACTCTTCTACTTATATGTTCTGCCCCTTCCTGTCACACTTTGATTATCATTCGCCTCTTCACTACCCTGCACCTCTGCTTTCTCGTTTAATTTTGATTTTTTAAACTTCCCTTCAATTGAAACCGCCCACCCCCACCCAACTAATTAATTTAAAGTCCTATCTACAACCCTAGTTATACAATTCATCAGGCCACTGGTCCCAGCATTGTTCAAGTGAAGCCCATCCCAATGGAACAGCTCCCTCCTTCCCCAGAACTGGCGTCCGTGCCCCATGAATTGAAACCAATTTCTCCCACACGATTCTTTGAGCCACGCATTTACCTCTCTACCCTCAATTTGCAAATGGCTCAGGTAGTAATCTGGAGATTATTACGCTTGTGGTTCTGCTTTTTAATTTAACCCCAAGTTGCTGTAGTCCCTCAGCAGAACCTCTTTCCTAGCCTTACCTATGTCCTTTGTACCTATGTGGAACACAACAACTAGATCCTTCCCCTCCCACTTCAAGTTCCTCTCCAGCACAGAAGAGATGTCCTTAACCTTGGCACCAGGTAGGCAACACAGCATTCAGGACTCTCTGTCTTTGCTGCAGAGAACAGTATCTATTCCCCTAACTATGCTATCCACTATTACTAATACATTTCTCTTTTCCACTCCCCCAGTTGAATGGTGCTCTGCACCATGATGCTGTGGTCAGTTCGCTTATCCTCCCTGCAGTCTGTGCCCTTGTCCACACCAGCAAGAACCTCATACCTATTGTACGAGGGCATTGTCTGAGGCTCCTCCAAAGCTAAATTCTGGAACCCCATACCTGCCTCACTCGCAATCACACCAACCTGTCTCTGACCATGGTCCAAATTTGATGTAATTAATCTAAGTGGTGTGACTGTCTTCTGGAACACAGTGTCCAGGTAACGCATCCCCTCCCTAATGTGTCGCAGGATCCACAGCTCGGACTCCAGCTCATCAGCTCTGAGCCAAAGTTCCTCGACCAGCCAACACTTGCTGCAGATGTGGTCCCCGTGCAACACACCGACGTCCACCAGCTCCCACATGCTACAGCGACAACAAATTGCCTGCCCAGCTATTTCTATTTTATTTAATTAATTTGGATGTTAATTATTTTAAAAATGAATTTCTTAACTGTACTCTTCAGCTATAATAATGTCTCCTGATTTAAACCACTTGGCCAATCAAAAGATACACGGGAGAGATACCCACCAATCTCCTACTTGTTTCCCTTTGACGTCACACTTTGGCTCTGACAGGTAGAAACAGGTCGAAGGAGCTCTTTGCCACCAGTTTTTATCTCCCGCTGCTGCTGCCTTTCTCACGCAGGTCCGCTCTCCGTGTGCTGAACTCCTGGCTCTCCTTGCTCTCAAACTGAAAATGAATGGATCATTTCAAAACATAAAAGATGGCATTTATCAAGGACTTTAAGGTCATGATGTTAAGATGAATGTACTTTGTTCATTTTGCAGCTGGTAACAATATTGCACTGTAATGAGAGAGAATGGAATCCTGGGGAGGAAAAAAGGAACTCAATATTATGGAACAAAGCTAAAGATGACAAAAATCATGGGGAAAATAAATGCAGTCTATAGAATGATCTGCAAGTGGTATTCCACAAGTGATAATAAAAGAATGAATATTAATCTGGACTGGTACTAATCTCTAGAGATACTTGTCTCTGTTGGTCCCATTTACTCTCCAGCTTGCTGTAAGTGCTTTTCTCTCTGATCCTATGCTCTGCATCTCATGTTAAATTCAAACACTCCTTCCATCTCCATAGCTGTGTAGATCCAGTGCACATACTTAATGAATCTTCCTGACTAATTCACAAATGATTTCATTAAAAATCAAATGTTATTATATGGAATTATCTTGCCCAGAAAGCAGTGGAGGCTGGGCTATTGAATTTATTCAAGGCAGAATTAGATAGATTTTTGCTAGACAAGGGAGTTAAGGGTTAGGAGGGCAGACGGGAAGGTGGAGTCAAGAGCACAGATCATACCAGACCAGCCACGATCATACTGAATGGTGGAGCAGGCTCGAAGAATCACGTGACCTACTCCTGTTCTATGAAACAAAAATATCTCACCACTCTGATGTCATTGGGGAGGCCACCAGATGCTTGGAGGCAGCTTTTCCAGTGGTTTCCTGGATTGGTGGGTGGGTGGGTTGGGGCGGGGTGGGAGGGGGTGGGGGGAAGGAAGGGGGTGGGAAATAGTGGGAGCATTGATTTCTGGAGCTCCAGCCCCAAAGAGGATTCCCTTGGGAGCATCAGCTACCACCCGCACCCCCAACCCCCCACCATCGATGTTGCTACCAGTAAGGCTACCCCTCCGCTCACTGGTGCCCCCTGCCTGACTGACCAACCCCACCACAGAAATAAAATTTTTCAATTACCCTATCAGGGCGCCTCAATATGGAGGTGTCCTCTCTTTCCCCTTGTAGCCTCCGTAGTGGCCAGCTCTATTGGTGGCACTGCCAAGGCTCCAGAGCTGCTGGCCCTTTTGGTTGGGCTGGCAGCTCAGGGAGGCAGGCCACCTTCCTAAATCGGACAGTGGGCCCAGCTGCAGCCACCAAAGATTGCTGCCATGGTCCTGCTGCCTATCCACACTAGGTCCCAACACTGGGACTTACCTCACGCTGGGAAATTCCCAGCCAGGGTCTTTGCTTCTTTTTAAGAGCACAAATTATTACTTTTTTCATTTAGTGGAGAAATATTTTGCATATGTACTTACATTAATTTTCAGAACTTTTGAGAGTACTTAAAATGTTGTATGGAGGATAATAGGTCAAATTAATGCAGAGCTTGATGTACTCTTAGGTAAACCAAGTGAAATCTCCAGTGACATTAAACAAACACTTACAAGATCTGCAAAAGATAATTTCATTATCTCTGGTTCAATAAATAAGAGGCAAAACATTGAAAAAGTTTTCTCTTATTCGTTCATGGGATGTGGACATTGCTGTTGCTGGCTAGGCCAGCATTTATTGCCCATCCCTAATTGCCCTTCTTCAGAGGGCATTTAAGTGTCAACCACATGTGAGCCAGACCAGGTAAGAACAGCAGATTTCCTTCCATGAAGATCATTAGTGAACCAGGTGGCTTTTTACAACAATCTTCAATGGTTTCATGGTCTTCATTAGTCTTTTTCTTTCCAGATTTTCATCAAATTCAAATTCCACCATCTGCTGTGGCAGGATTTGAACCCCGGTCCCAAAACATTATCCTGGGTCTCTGGATAATTAGTCCAGCAATAATACCAGTACTCCATTGTCTCCCAGTATTAATAACTTCATAATGAGTATCTTCTGTGAAGGTTGTTAGTTTGAAGGCAACTAATAATAGCATTATTTTTCATTGAAGCAGTAAAAGGGGAACATGCTGGAATACAAAGGCCTTTTCTCCTATTCAAGCTTGTACCATAAAGTTAAGAGATTTTGCACAAAAGCTCAGGCACAATGTGCATTGGGAATGATTGGAATACAGCCTGGTTTTTGCATTGTTACAATTTAGTTTGAGTGCTTCTATGATGTAAAAACAATTGTGTTACTTTTAAACTACACCATAGTCTCTATATCAAATGAATTATCTCCCATAACCTGTTCTTACACCTTCCTCTCCACTTTTAGCATCTTCCAAGAAACCCAACTCTTTGACCCAGCATTTCATCACCCAAACCTCAGTGAGGCATTTTTGGGCTGTTTTCTGCATGGAAAACACTATATAATTGCAAGCTGTTGTTGGTGATATTGTTGCTAAGTGAAGTTGGAGAACTGACAGCACATCAATTTCTGCAAACAGTGTGAGACCATCTTAAGAATGCAGTCTCTCACTGTGAGTGGTGTGAAGCAACTGCGGCTGACAGCTGGCTAACTTTTTGAACTTTACTTTGAACTTTTCACTGATAGTAAAATGCTATTCAGCTCTTCTTGAACATTAAACATTTAACATGTATTTGGACACTGATGAACAGAGATCTGTGCAGTTGCGTAAGAACACATTTGCAGGGTTATCCTTTGACTGACCTGAGAACAGTGTTAAGTCGGTAACCTAACTCCAGTGCTATAACCAAACACCAGTCCCAACTACTTACATTATAGAGCAGAATTACTACATTTGTTGTAAGTTGTTAGCTGTGGCATAGAATTTATATACACTAAAATAACATATCCAAAATGGAGGTCATCTGGTAGCCATCTGTTATGGTAAGTCAATTTACATGCAACTTGCTTGAGGCGCAAGCTCCAGCATAGAAACTGAGAACCCGGTGAGCTGAAGGCTTTAAAGTAGAGCACGGCTGTATTGTTAGAAAGTATAGGGCAATAAAACCTTACTATCTGCATTCCTATTCTTCACATTCCCAATTACCCACCTGAGTTTGCACAAAAACGGAAGACTAGCAAGAATTAAAAAATCAGGTCATGGCAATATCTGGGCTGTGCTAATGTTAACTCTGTTTCTCTCTCTACTGATGCAGCCAGACCAGCTGAGTTTTTCCAGAATTTCCTGTTTTTATTTCAGATTTCCAGCACCTGCAGTATTTTGTTTTTAACTACTTGGGCTGCTCTGTTTAACTGAGGCATGTAGAGTCCAGTCCATTTGGTTGATTAGGTGTCAGAGGTATGCATGAAATAGAACGTTGAGTGCAACCTCCAGCTTCTTTCAACAGCAGCCACATACAAATTAACGTAAAAAGCCACTTGTGTCAATATAGGAAGCAGCCACTTGGGTCAATGTACTGGCACATGGGCCAGGATTTTGAGGTCGCCGGGCAGGCATGGTGGGTGGGTCCAGGAGCGGCTGGGAAATGGTCTGCTGCCCGTGATCGGCCCCCAACTGCGATTTCACTCTGGCCGGCCAATTAACGGGCAGCCAGTGTGAAAGGCACGCTGAAAGGCTCATCGCTGCTGGGGTGGGGGTTGGGGGAAGGGCGAGTGCTGAAGTCTGCGCGAGCACAGGGGGAGCACGGAATGAAATCTCCCTGAAGGCAGAGAGCTGAAGAATTTTTAAATTGAAAATAAAGATTTTGAAATTCAGAAAATAATGTCCCTGCATAGGACTCACTCACATGCACATATACATAATAAAAATTAGGTTAAAACATTTTTTTAAATTAATGTTGGATACTTCACCCCGTCATGGATGAGGATTCCTCAAAAATGCAAAGGCCGCCTGGCCAATTTTCCTGCCCACCGACCGTAACGTTGGACAGGCAGCAAAACATTTCTGTTAATTGATGAATTAATGGCCTTAATGGGCCTCTTAATTGTAAGCGGGCATGCTGCTGACTCTTGCGCACACCTGCCAACCGAAATATCGTGTGAGTGCACAATGACGTCAGGACACTCACCTGATGTCATCACACATTATTTCACACTCAAGCGTGTCAGGTGCGCACGCCGAGTGGAAAATTCTGCCCTTGCTTCTGTCTCCTGCTTCTAATGCCTTCCAAGCTAAAATATCAGACATTTAACAATCTACGAATTTTTCTTATCTACCTGGGAATGGTTTGGGCTCTCTCCTGGATTTTGGTGAATCATCAAACTCTGCTTTATTTAGAGGCTCATTATCATCTTAGCCGAACTTCTCAGGGAGCTTCTCCAGTTGAATCAGTGCAACTAATCTCTTTGAAATGCTTTGCTTGTATGCAATTGCTCTGTCAGAAACCTCCACAGCAGCAGCATAAGAATGAAAATCCACCAAAAGCTATTCCTCTTGTTGACAACCCATCAACACCACCAGCTTTCACCACTTCCCTTGCTGCGTTTAAATTTTAATCACTGGTGCACATTTGTTTCCTGTAACACAATGTAATAACTATTTGAAAACAAATATCAGACTATTTCCCAGCAACAATGAATATCCGATTATAATGTCATCAACAATGAACAGACTGGACCAAATCAGCCAGTATCATTGCTCCAAGCTTGGAAGGAAGTTATTTCAGAATTTAAAGAAAGGTTCTCAAAGCCAAGTAGCTGTTCAATAAATTAAAGAAATATTAACAATTCGCATCAACTTGAGTCATAGCAATGAATTTTACAGTCCCCTGCTGGCGGTTTTCAGGTGGGGTGCCCGTAACATTCACTGTGTGACCTTCCTGTGCCATACCCACCTACTCACAACCTGTTAGAAATTTTCCAGGGGAGCTGGGTAGGCAATGTCTATGGTGGCCTGTTGGCCCTCACCCCAATTAGTGCACTTAAGTAGCCAACCAATGGCTACTTAAGGGCTGCTTCTGCTCAGCCACAATTTTGCAGTGGAAGGAGTTCAGGAATGGGGTTGGGGTGGTGAGAGGAAGCCTAGCAGATCACTCTGCTTGGGCCACAGGAGAAGGGGGATTGGGGTTGTTTTGGGGTGGGGGGGGGGTGGAAATGTTCCTCCACCACTAGCCCCCTTTTCACATTGGATCCACCCCACTTTGACAGCCCCTCCTTGCCTGACTACTGACTATGCCATCAGAACACCCACCCTCCCCACGCCCCGCTGCAAGACCCCAGACTTACCTAGTCCTGTGGGCTTTGGCACTCACTGGTGGGACTGCTTGTAGCCCCAGTAATGGCCACCATTCCCAGTGGTACTGCTGTGACTACAGAGCTACCAGCCAATCAGATTGGCCGGAGGCTGTCCGAGGCGGGAATTCCTCCCAAGTAAGGGGCAGAGGTCCCGCCTCTGGCCATTAAATGCTTCAAAGCATGATAAATGGCTGTGAGACTGCCATGATCAGCCAGGATGTATTTCCCAACTCTTCAGGTGACAGGCAGGAAACCCCGCCATCTGAAAAATTCTACCATTGGGGTCATTACAACACAGGAGGCAGAAATTCAGCCCATTGATTGGTTTAGTTTGTTATGTCTTTTGCTGCTCACTGGGAAAAATATCTTGCAGACACTTTGGCTCAGTATTGCACCCCCAAGTTACATGATCATGGGTTCAAGCTCCATTCCTGAGATTTGAGAATGTAATGTAGGCTGGCACTTCATACATTACAGAGGGTGTGCTGCACTGCCAAAGATGCTGCTCTTCTTAAAGAAATGTTAATCCGAACATAGTCTGCCCTCTCGGGGATGTAAAAGATCCCACAACACAGTTTTCAGAAAAACAGAATTCTCCTGATGTTTTAGCCAATATTTAACCTTCACTTACCCCACCAACCAGCAGAATACCTGGTTATGTATATTATTGTTGAATCTTGCATATTAGCTTCCACTTTTAAGTGTCCTACATTATAACAGTGACAATCCCCAAGAGTATTTTATTGACTGCAAAGCCCTTTGGCATATCCTGAGGGCACAAAAGGCACCATATAAATCAGTTCTTTATTCCTTTCAATACTTTTAATTTCCTGACAGTATAATCATTGAGAATCAGTTTGGAAGAGGTCTTGAGTTGTGCAATGTGTAAAAGCTGCTTACCTAAGTATACCTCAATAACCACCTAAATATAAAACAACTGACGGCAAAGTAGCTTGCTTCATAATTAGGATGTCATGTCCTTGGGCGTTTCCAAGTCTTTCTAGTGTGTTGCTGTGCTTTATCATGGTTGAGGTTGATAATTGGTTAGCATTGAAAATATTTTTTTTAAAATCCAAGATCTATAATGACTTAAAATGCAATATTTAATATTCATGCAGCACACTCCCTACTTACAAGCTTCATTAGGAAAACAGCCAAGTTCTCTAATTTAGATCTAGCTGACTGTTCCTTAGGAGAGCTATTCTAAATCTGCATACTCTGATAGAATAGAAAGATAGCGAGAACAAGAGCAAAACAACAGAACATCATGATGCTGTGCTCCCTGAAATAGAGGATAACAACCCAAACCAAACAAAGACAAGCCAGTTCCTGGGGAGATTTCATATTAAAAAATACACTTTTAACTCAGAACTCTTTCTTATTTACCTACGTTTACATTGAAGGGTAAGTGCCCAATATAGAGAGCTGACACCAGTAGATAAAACAGTAATCCAGTGGGATTAAAGCAATGTTAATTTTAGTTGCAAGCAACAATTTATCTCCCTAGAAGCAGGAGTAGTGCGCAAATAAACCTATTGAAATAACCTTCCTTTGGTGTTATAAATGTATAAATTATTCGTCATTTCAATATTTATTTTAATCCCAAACTGGGCCAAATTGGTATAATTTGTTCAACCAGCCTGACACTAAAAGTGATACATTTTTCAGAAACTAAACACTCATCACTAGAATTTTTATATCATTCTGATCTGATATCTGTTAGAACCTCAAAGTGCCATGAGTAACCTGTGTTCATCAGTGTGAAGCAGCTCACACCAAAGGTGGAGTGCGCAATTCCACAAGAAATTAAAGTGCAATAACAGGCTCCATTTTAAGTGCAATTGTATATCACTACTGGCCAGTGATTATCACATTTCATAATTTATTCATTTTTCCCACTATTGTGCTTTGAAATAAACCGAACACTCTGATATATTACCTTTTTGCAATGTTTAATCAATGGATGTTCGGGAGTGAAATAAGGTAGGAATGCCTGTCTATGAATTCTCACCATGACTCTAATCCTCTTAGTTGCATCGCCTCTAAAGGAGTTCATATAATGTCACATCTAATAAGAGTGAATCTTGAGCCATTTATCAACCGTATCTTAATTCTAGTGTGCTATTACAGCCTTAGTGGCACCAAATTTTTCATTTTTAAAAATTAGATATACTTGGAAGCCTTATTCCATTTTGGGTTCAATTTATTTGCTGACAATGGCTTTTAGGATCAACATAATAGAGAGCTAGTAATGCTTGATTCATGACACTGTTCATATTACAGATTAATAATTGTAGCATAATGAGAATAAGTTTATCAAGTAATAATCAGCAGTTGAATATAAAAGAAGTAACCCCACAAATTACCATGTTTTGCAATGCATCGTTGCTGTATAATAGGAATGGAAGAGTAAAATTTTCATGTGGATCTATTTGCTCCAAGTTTCCATCCTATTGTAGCCCTATTAATGAATTCCAAAGGGGGAACGGGAGTGGAAGTGGGTGGGTAATTCTTTCAACTGCCCTCCCTCTGTTGTGATTCCACATGTGCTGGTGGAACTAGTATAAAACTGGCCTCCCTGAAGATACCCCACCAGCTCAGCCTATTACATAAAGTAGTCACACTTGCTGTAAATCGACCCACAATGAATTGTCCATAAAACAATCAACCTTAGAATGCTCAACCATTGCTGCTGCATCAGCAATGCATCTCAAGAGTAGAAATCAATTGTGTCATTCTTAAAATCTACTGGGGCTCCAGGCTTGTACCCCTGTAGTTTTGTTATTGGACCAAATATATGCCCCTAATATTCAAATAACGTCGATGAGATTTGGAACAGGGTCAAGACAAGGGTATGCCACAGCTTCAAGAATTTTGACCCATGACAATATTGTCAAGATATTTATAATATAACTGTAAATAACTGCTGGTTTCAAACTGCTTGCAGTGTGTAACATTTCCCTCCATGACCATCATCTTCTTAAATTGTGCCTTTGTCATCCCTGACCGCTCCATTCTTTTTCACCCTCTTTCTCTTCAGGTTGATGCCTCTTCCTCCCACTTGTTTTTATTTCAGTGGTTGATTTGTTACCTTTTAAGGGAATAAATAGTGATGGGAATTGGAACATAGGCTTGCATTTGATTTTTAGTGCCTGCAAAAATTTATATATGAACTGGGAAAAAAAGCAGCAACAAAAAAAAACTAAGCCACTGGTAATAAACTGATCAATATTTTATGCTGGTAACTGATGTAGCATTTACATTTTGACACATTTTGTATGTTAAAGGTGCTTTACACGTTATTGCTGTTGTTGAAATAAAGGAATAACTTGAGTAAACGATACCTTCTACTGATAAATGATTAATTGTGAAACTGGAGTTCTATTATTCAGCAATGGATAAGAGTGGCTCTCCTGTTCACAATAAACTTGAATGGAATATGAAGAAGTAAGATTAAAAGGTTAGCCACATGAAGGTCCCACTCAGCAAATACTCAGGATCTCAAGCACTTCATTGATCAGGATCTGTGTGGGTAGTAACATTTATTGTTTCCTTCTAGGTCCTATAGATTATGGGCCAAATCTTCCAGTCTCTGGATTATTGGAAACCAGACGTAGGACTGAAGATGTGCATTGGGACCCAGTGAAAGTCCTGATACGCAAACCTATGCGGTAATTGGCTGGGAAGCTTAAACTTCCAATGGGCCATTCCCCTGCTCTACGGGACGATCCACCAATGTCTCCGTCTCTGAATCACAGTCAGAGACTTTGGACAGTTCTGCAGTACTCACCTGGATAGTCACCCAGGAAACATTAGTAAGATTAAAACCTAGTCTAACACCTTGGGTGTCTCCATAACTGACCCCCCAATCACACCCCTCCACCCTGACCACCTGATTCGACCAGTCTACCCTCTCACCCACCCTACCCACTAACATTCAGATACTGGACCTTTAAACTTACCATACTGCAGCTAGTGCCATAAAAGGCAGGGGGGGGGGGGGGGGGGGGGGGGGGGGGGGGGGGGGGGAGCGCATGTCCTGTCCTCCTCTGACACAACTCTCCTCTGGTGGTATTCCCCGAGGGACTCTGCACTGCACCTTTCTGTGACTGGCAGGATCAGAAGACCCGGAAGAAATGTGCAGCAGCATCGAGTCGGGGGGATTTTCGAGCACAGCGGCAACCCAAATATTATTGCCGCTGCTCGGAAGATCTGAGCTTCTACGTTTTTAGGTTTCAGGTTTGCTTTGTCCAGCGAATGCTAGCTGTGCCCTTGATATTGGTACATTAGTTGGCGCTTGAAACAATATAGGCAGAGAGGCCGATTAGCTGAACAAATATTGGGGGTTTATTGGAACTAAGAATAAAGCACTAACACCATGACCAGAATTTTTACCTTGATGGGTGGGCGGGCCCCATTGGCTTGGCAGCAAGCGGGCAGCCGAACTCCGCCGCCGAATCGGGCCTGTGCCATTTTGAGTGGGCAAACATTTTTACTCCAAAAGCTAACATACTGGCCAGAAGCATGGTATAAAAGGACAGTCTCATAGTCACTGCTAGCTCTCCAACAGAGGTTTGCCACTCCTGCCATACCAGGTCAAAACTTCCAGTGTCCTTCGACAATCCACTCCGCCTGAGCTTTTCCAGAAACAAATCATCACCAGCAGGGCACATCTCGATGGATCCACATTCCCTAACTCTTTAGGACTTAGCGGTCGATTTGTCTAGGGAAGAGTGTGGATCATGTTGAGATCAAAAGAGAGGTGTTAGGCGTCTTGAAGAATATTAAGGTGGATAAGTCCCCAGGGCCAGATGGGATCTACTGAGGGAGTACTGAGGGAGGCAAGGGAAGAGTTTGCTGGGGCCTTGACAGAAATCTTTGTATCCTCACTGGCTACAGGTGAGGTCCCAGAGGATTGGAGAATGGCCAATGTTATTCCATTTTTTAAGAAGGGTAGCAGGGATAATCCAGGAAATTACAGGCTGGTGAGCCTTACGTCAGTGGTAGGGAAATTATTGGAGAAGATTCTTTGTGACAGAATTTACTACCATTTGGAAGCAATGGTTTTGTGAAGGGGAGGTCGTGTCTCACTAACTTGATCGAGTTTTTCGAGGAAGTGACAAAGATGATCGATGATGGAAGGGCAGTGGATGTTATATACATGGATTTCAGTAAGGCCTTTGACAAGGTCCCTCATGGCAGACTGGTACAGAAGGTAAAGTCTCACAGGATCAGAGGTGAGCTGGCAAGATGGATACAGAATTGGCTTGGTCATAGAAGACAGAGGGTAGCAGTGGAAGGATGCTTTTCTGAATGGAGAGCTGTGACTAGTGGAGTTCCGCAGGGATCAGTGCTGGGACCTTTGCTGTTTGTAGTATACATAAATGATTTGAAGGAAAATGTAACCGGGCTAATTAGTAAGTTTGCAGACGACACTAAGATTGGAAGAGTTGCAGATAGTGAAGAGGATTTTCAACGGATACAACAGGATATAGATCAGTTGGAGACTTAGGCAGAAAAATGGCAGATGGAGTTTAATCCGGACAAATGCGAGGTAATGCATTTTGGAAGGTCTAATACAGGCAGGAATTATACAGTAAATGGCAGAACCCTTAAGTGCATTGACAGGCAGTGGGATCTGGGTGTACAGGTCCACAGGTCACTAAAAGTGGCAATGCAGGTGGATAAGGTAGTCAGGAAGGCATATGGCATGCTTGCCTTCATTGGCAGGGGTATTGTGTATAAAAGCTGGGAAGTCATGCTGCAGCTGTATAGAACCTTGGTTAGGTCACACTTGGAATATTGCGTGCAAATTCTGGTCGCCACATTACCAGTAGGATATGGAGGTGTTGGAGAGGGTGCAGAGGAGGTTTACCAGGATGCTGCCTGGTCTGGAGGTTATTAGCTATGAGGAGAGGTTGGAGAAACTCAGATTGTTCTTACTAGAGCGATGGAGATTGAGGGGCGACTTGATAGAAGTTTACAAAATTATGAGTGGCATGGACAGAGTAGATAGTCAGAAGCTTTTTCCCAGGGTGGAAGAGTCAATTACTAGGGGACATAGATTTAAGGTGAGAGGAGAAAACTATAGAGATGCGTGGAGCAAGTTTTTTACACAGAGGATAGTGAGTGTCTGGAATTCGCTGCTAGAGGAGGGGGTGGAAGCAGAATCGATAGTGGTGTTTAAGAGGCAGCTTGACAAGTACATGAATAGGATGGGAATAGAGGGATACGGACCCCGGAAGTGCAAAATGTTTTAGTTGACGGGCAATATGATCGGCGCAGGCTTGGAGGGCCAAAGGGCCTGTTTCTGTGCTGTACTTTTCTTTGTTCTTTGAGCCCCGTCACTTCTGTTCCCTTTCTTTTGAAAACAAACAAACCTTAAAAGCATCCTACATGGCCTTTTACACAAATAGTTTTTTTTTCCCTGCTTCTTCACAGCAGCAGATTCTGCTGTAGGCAGTACCTTTTCGGTGAGAGGTGCTTATTCTTCAACTCAACACCACAGTGAGTTTCTATTTAACTTTCTATCCCCATCACAACCTGAGATCATATGGGCACTTCTTAGAATGGAGATGTTTCAAGGAATCCACCCATATCCCTTTTTCAGAACTTTGTGAAATTAAAGTGACAGTTTGAAACATAACCATCTTGTAAAGGTTAGTGCCCATGACACTGCCAAGAAGTTTTCATTTTAATTCCTATTTTCCCCCCACACACATACTCATAGAAATAAAGTGGAGGTTGTCATGAAGCTATTAATGTATATAATACTATTGGAAATTACTTTTCTTTTAAAATAGAGGTTTAGTCTGTGGGTGTGTCTTAATTAGATTAAAGTCTGCTAGCCTGGATGCTTTGATATGAACTAGTTTGAAATGTAAACAGAGAAGTAGAATGTATTTGCAATTTTTGAATAGAGCATTCAAGTGGGGTGAATACTTGATGCCTTTCTAGCAGCTACTGAGCGCTATGTTTATATTACTAATAAAATTGGTACAATGAATGGGTTTTCATTGTTAAAAGGTTAAGTTCAAAGAGACAATGAGAATTTGAATTCAATCAATCAGTGGTGGTAGGTATAACTTCAGTAGTTTTCGGGTGTGCAGGCAGAAGCAATGTAAGATCAAAAGGCAGCTGCAAGCCTCCAACTGGCTCTGCAGTGAAAAGAACCTCATTTTGAATTCATAAGGTGAAAGTGTTTTGCCTGGTGTTTGGTTAAGTCTATGGGTTGCTGTTGCCTTAATGGAGATTAGTTTGGGAATTTGTCAAAAATTATGATAGTAATCATTTGTAGCCATATGTATATATATTTTTAACCTGTGCAAATTAATAAAATGTTTCAATTTGTTTAATGTAAAACTTCAAGAACTAGTGGTCTGATTTCTGAGTTAAAATCACATCTCAAACGTAACACTTAAATTATTGGTTGTGACAGTCGTTTAAAGTTTCCCTCTGGGATTTTTACAATAGCTCTGCTTTATCAACTGCATCGGTTATAACAAACATTTATAAGTTCTTGTTAGCTTTACTTTCCAAGCTGTGCAGTAACAAAACACTCCAAGTGGTCCAGTGATAATTATGGGTTCCCCACTTTTAGTCAGCCTTGTGTCAGTACAGGGGAAAAGGACATTCTCCTACTTTTGGCCCATTATGAAATGTTGCAGGAGCAACAATAGCATGTTTACAAGCATGGTATAGCACCTATTATAACAACCCCCTTCTCTCCCCCAGCATGATTTGACCAGATTACATACCAACTCTCCCGATGTTTGAGAGAGAGATTGGGCAGATTCTTGTTTTGCTGTCAAAGTAACAGGCTAATGGCATGTATTATTTATGCATAAATGGTACAAGTAACTTCAGGTGAGGGTCAGATACACAGCTAAAATGTGAATATCCAAAAGTTGTTGGAGTTGCACTGCTAGCTTCACAAAAATGCCATTTACCTGTCTATCTCGTCATTGCGATGCACTGAATGGCGTCGGAGGTTGCTATACACATGCAGTAGGTTCAAACAAAACTCCCCATAGATATTTAAGGCTAGTAATTACAAGTGTAAGCACTGGTTAATGACATGATAAGTGTTGATGATTGCCAATCAAATCCTCCGGCACTGAAAATTAATTATTTCTAATTGTGAAACCTCATCCCGGAATTGTAGGAGGAAATCTAAAAAATGTCAATTTTTTCATTTTAAAACTGTTTTTCTTATTTCCCTTTGACTTTTCTTTCCTTCTCTTCAATCTTTCTTTCCCTCCCCTTATTTTGTTTTCTGTACCTGGCTTGTTATTGAATTCACCCATTCTAATTCATCTTTTCTCGGTCTTTCCACTTATTCCCCAAACTTTAAATGTCACTGGTTAAGGAGATACCCAGTTTGCCCTATCCACTCAATAGTATGGTAACACAATGGTCATGTCACTGGAATTTTCATCCATCGATCTGAGCTAATGATCCACAGACAGGAGTTAAAATCCCACCATGACATTGAGGAAATTTAAATTCAGTTAATGAACTATATGTGGTAGTAAAAAGCTAGCATCAATGATGGTGATAACCTACAGGAATGTCCTAAAAACACATTTGGGTTCACTAATGTCCTTTAGAGAAGGAAATCTGTCTGCCATCCTTACCTGGCCTGGCCTGTACATTGTAACTGAACTCACAATGTTGTTGACTCTTAATTGTCCTTTGAAATGGACCAGCAAGCCACCTGTTGGTATTAAAACCATTATGACCTTCACCACCTGCACTGCAAAGGTTCAAGGACAATAAATGCTGGCTTTGAGCAAAAGGGAAAAACTAAGTCCTAGATACCCTGTTTCTCTCACTGTGCCATTATCAGCTTGTAGCTCCAGAAACTTGGCAGGGAAAACATTTGAGCTGAAAGCTGCCATTAGATCAAAAGTATAATACTGCAGATGCTGGAAATCTGAAATAAAAACAGAAAATAATGGAAATTCTCAACAGGCCAGGCCTTACCTGTGGAGCGAGAAACGGAGTTAATGTTTCAGGTCTGTAACCTTTCATCAGAACTCAACTGGATGCCGTTGGATGCTCTACTCCAGCAAAAATCAGATCTATTCTCAATTCAGTGGTTATTGTGCTGAATTGTGACCTGCTTCAAGTTAATTTTCCAATAGGGATTAGTTTTAAACTGCCCCAAGTCATTTCACAAGGGGGTCCTCACAAACAGTAAAGAAAGGATTCTTAGAACAGGAGAAAGGAGCGAATCTCAAGTTTCTGCTATGCAGCATAACTAAAACTGACCAGAGCTGTGAATAAACTGAAGTCATGCTCATTTGTCCCCTTCTTCAGAATAATCTCTTTTTTTCCACTTAGCTGTCCCTGCAGCTTACTAGCAGCCTTTATCAGCATTAAGCCTCATCTGAAGTTCCATTTAAGTTAATGGAATAAAAGATGATGCCCATCTGCTCAAGATGTGTTCAATTTGCTGCAATGTAAACTTCCATTTACACAGGCTATTTATAAAGGTAGAGGCTGAGAACAATTTCTGATTTGATACTTGAACAATTTACCTGGCCAGACAGGTAGCCAAGAAAAGTAAATATAATTACTTTTGTGTCTAGCCACCACAGAAGTGACTCAACTATCGTTAATGAGTATAATATCCTGAAACATCCATGCTGTGTGAAGGTCACATGAGAGCTCAATAGTACATGAAGATGCAAAAAAGTGAATCACCCAGCTTCAAGTTGCAATGGACTATGATCTGCTTTACTGCGATCTGCACTGAGCATCAAAAAAATGTCCTATTAACCAAAATTATCACTTATTTCAAACCCTAGCATTTTAATATGGCATCTAGTAATCAAACAGTGCTAAAAAAAATTACAAAAATGCAATAATGGATAATATCCCCTTTAAAAATTAATTTTAACTTTAATTATGAACAAATAAATGAATTAATATTTAAGTATTAAATACTAAGAAGTTATGTTTTCAGTATAATTTGAGCCATGACTTCCCTTTAAATATTTCCCACAAAAACTGCAGTGCAGCTTTCCACACATATAAAAGGATTGCATACATGCATGTTGATATCTTTGCTATTTTATATATTGCAACACTATACATTGACACCCTGCATTGATGTACAGTAACTGAGGCAGGGTAGGATAGGTTGGATTGATGTGATATCAACATTTGGCAGCTTCCTGACACTTTTGCTATCCTGTAGATATGGAATTATTGATGTTGATAAATTCATCAAGATTCTGAAATATTTAATATGTCAATATTGTTCAAAAACTACTCAGAGTCAGATTTGAACCCGCCTCAAAACCCACCCACTCACACACAATCAAAATCAGGTCCAGAGTGAGGAAATTAACTGGGACAAATAGATGTCTGAGAGGATTGGAGGTCTGTGAACGTTGTAGCATTAATTAAAAAGGGTGTGAGGGATGGGCCAGAAAATTATAGGCTGGTCAGTCAGACTTCGGTGGTGGGAAAATTATTGGAAACAATCCTGAGACAGGATAAACTGTCACTTAGAAAGGCATGGGTTGATCAGGGATAGTCAGCATGGTTTTGTTTGGGGAAGATCGTGTCTTACTAAATTAATCAAATTTTTTGAGGAAGTAACAAGGAGGATTGATGAGGCTAGTGGAGTGGATGTTGTCTACATGAATTTCTGTAAGGCATTTGACAAGATCCCACATGGCAGACTGATCAGGAAAGTGAGATCTCATGGGATTCAGGGGAAGGTGGCAGGTTGGGTCCAAAATTGGCTCAGTGACAGGAAACAAAGGCTAATGGTCGACGGATGTTTTTGCGAATGGAAAACGGTTTCCAGCGTGTTCCGCAGGGCTCAATGTTGGGGCCCTTACTGTTTGTTGTATATGTTAATGATTTAGACTTAAATGTGGGAGGCATGATTGGGAAATTTGCAAATGACAAAAATTGGCCATGTAGTTGATAGTGGAGAAGAAAGCTGTTGACTCCAGAATGATATCAATGGTTTGGTTGAATGGGTGGAAAAGTGGCAAATGGAATATAGTCTGGAAGAGTGCGAGGTAATGGATTTGGGGAGGGCAAACAAAGCAAGGGAATACTCAATAAATGGGAAGTTGAGAGGGGTAGAGGAAGTGAGACACCTTGGAGTGCATGTCCACAAGTCTATTAAGGTTGCAGAACAGGTGGATAAGGTGGTAAAGAAAGCACATGGAATGCTTTCCTTTGGTGGGCCAGGTATTGAATACAGAAGCAGGGATGTAATGATGGAACTGTATAAAAAGCTGGTTAGGCCACAGTTGGAATTTTGTATACAGTTCTGGTCACCATATTACAGGAAAGAAAATAATTGCTCTGGAGGGAGTGCAGAGGAGATTTACAATAAAGATTCCAGGGCTCTGAAATTGCAACTATGAGGAGAGATTGGATAGGCTAGGGTTATTTTCCTTAGAACAGAGGAGGCTAAGGGGTGGCCTAATTGAGGCGTACAAAATTATGAGGGGCCTAGATAGGGTGGATAGGACCGCTCACTGAGGGGTTAAGTACCAGGGGGCATAGATTTAAGGTGATTGGTAAAATGATTAGAGGGGACATGAGAAAAAATCTTTTCACTCAGAGGGTGGTGGGCACCTGGAATTCACTGCTTAAGTTGATGGTTGGGGCTGAAACACTCAACTCACTTAAAAGGTATCTGGATTTGTATCCAAGTGCTGCAAGCTGCAAAGCTACGGACCAGGTGCTGGAAAGTGGGATTAAAATGAGCGGCTAATTTCTGTTTTCTCTTTTTGGCCGGAGCAGACATGGTGGGTTGAATTACCTCTTTCTGCATCATAACTTTTCTATGGTTCTAAGTAATCATGTTGCAGGAAGCTATAGATTTAATCACATTCACAGAAGCTTGGCTATAAACTGGATAGGAATGGAAAATAACCA
This sequence comes from Carcharodon carcharias, assembly GCF_017639515.1. Taxonomy (NCBI): domain Eukaryota; kingdom Metazoa; phylum Chordata; class Chondrichthyes; order Lamniformes; family Lamnidae; genus Carcharodon; species Carcharodon carcharias. Next base: position 25,870,388 of record NC_054475.1, read on the forward strand.
CATCAGTTCAGTTACTTTAAGAGGGGCTAGTATGTAAAAAGAGTAAACACATACTGTAGACAAAAAGGGGTTCAGACAGAATCTAAATGGTTAGTGATCGTAGGTAAAAGAAGTGATTGTTACATTATTAGGGTTGTATGACAGCACCCTCATTAGTGGAAGGGAAATGAAAGAGGACTAATCAGAAGGATAATTTGGAATATCAAATGATTGTCCTAGGAGATTTTAATTACTTACTAAATTGATTAGGTCAGAGAGAAACAAACAGGATTACTAAAATATGTGCAGGATTTCTTCCTGAAGGAGAAGGATATTTTCTAGATTGTTATGACCGGTTCCTAGGTGAGGCCCTCCAATTTATTATGATCCCAGATGGGATACCCCAAATTGTTGTGCTCCCAGGAGGAGAGGAGAGGTGAACTGGCTCCCTTTCGTTATTCAACCCCCTCGGTTGGTTGCATTAACGTTAATTTAAAAAGGATCCCTTCCCTCGTGAATACCTTTTCCCTGTCCAAATGTACTTATGTTTTAGAAGGAGCCAATTTAACCAATTTCTTGAGTCAAAGAAAGATTATGTTTATTAGTTACTAAAACTCAAGGAAAAAAATAATAAAAATGCAACACATACACAGATTAGAAATGGGAAGTTGAGTCCAAAAATAAAAGTTACAGAAGATATGCAAATCAGTCTTTGGCTTGTCCATAAGGAGTAGATGGCGAAACATTGCAGCCATTAAGTTGGACGATTCTGGTAGAGCTGACTTTAGCAGTTGAGCATTTGATTTGGAGACACTTGGTTCTGCTGGTTAGCTGAAGGAGTTGTCCTGTTTCCTTTTTGTCTGTGGCTTTGCTGACTTGCCTCCAGCCACAGAAAGCAAGGAGACTTCTACCCACAAGCTGCAGGGATGCCTAGTTGCTCTTCTTCTGCTGTGACCATTAGAGTGCACCAGAACTAGAACATTAGAGCACATGGATCAGGTTTGCAGCTGACTTTTAACCCCTTTTCTTGTGTATTCCTGGAAAGGATAAAACAAACATGTCTTTCACCCAAAAACGGCTTTCTTTCAATTCAGATCATTCCATGTTCTGAGACACAGCTCAACAGGAGATGGTTTCTGCTGAGGTGGTAGTCAGTTTCCATTGCCTCCATAGCCACAGGAGATTAAAGTTCACTCACTCTTCTGCACTGCATCTCTCTCTTTCAAGTGTCTCTGTCTGAAGTGGGTCTGGACACCTTTTTAGGTGTGACATTCCAGGGCCTTTCTGGACTAGTCTTTTAAGTATAATCCACATAGGAATTTTCCAGAAAGTGGTTACTCTACAATCTCAGCCAGACCTTGCGTGTATGTCCCTTTTTAAAACATTGGTCTTCCTCAAAAAAGTTCAATATGCCGTAAGTAATTCAGGCTGTAATCCAGTCATGACAAGATCTAGTTTAAAAAAAAAATTAGTACAATATAAAGGGCACTGGATTGGAATAAGGCAGATTTTAGATTTTCAGGGAGTGAGCTCACTGAGGTGAAGTGGATAGAGATTTTTTAAAAAGGAGACTGCAGTTGTAGAATAGCATTTCAGAGTTCAGTCAATAAATAAGGGCTAAACTGAAGATGATGATGTTCACATCGTTCCTCATGCTTCGCAGAGCAGACGGGTGTGAAACTGCGAAGGTCAGTCCTTGTCTATTTAGGATCAGAAGAGGAATTTAAAATATGGGACGCTCGGTTCTAATTTCCATAACCCAAAAGTACAAACAGAGATATTCTAAATATAGAAGTGGTTTGAGGTTTGGCATTGAATAGACATCCAAAAAGAATAAACACTGTTGTTCCAATTAGCTTGTAAGCCAGCATGGTTTTTAAACAAGCCAGACATGATTTAATCTTTCAATAGGTATAGATCCTATAAAGGGATAACTATTACTTCTGAACAGATGAGCAATCTGGCAGAAGCAGAAACAGGCAAAGGATATTATTACACTGTGCAACATATCATTGATATGTGCAGGTCAAAGTAGCATAATGGTAAAATAGAAGATTGTGTGCAAGGTAACTCATGTAAGTCAGCATCTAAGTAAGGGTTATGCTGGCATAATATTAAAGCAAGGCACAACAAATATTGGTACAGGTAAAAGCAAAATACTGTGGATGCTGGAAATCTGAAATAGAAACAGAAAATGCTGGGAAAACTCAGCAGGCCTAACAGCATCAGTGGAGAGAGAAACAGAATTTACGTTTCGAGTTCGTATGACCTTTCTTCAGAGCTGAGACTCAAGTCATAAGAATTTGAAACATTAACCTTGTTTCTCTCTCCACAGATGCTGCCAGGCCTGCTGAGTTTTCCCAGCATTTTCTGTTTTTATTTCAAATATTGGTCCAGATTTTGTAATAGTAATGATGGTGAAACTATCAGTGTTCACTGTCATTAACTCGTCTAAAATTGACAACAATATCTGGAGTTCTCACATGCCAAGCTAAATGTGGGAATCCAGGAGTTCCATCAGTGATTCTAAACTTCCCCATAGGGTACCCCGTTGACATGCCCCAAGACTGCAATCAAGTAGAAATCACTGAACTGTTGAGAACTTGCCATTATATGCTATTAGTATTATTGTCTCATCCCTCAAAAAAGTTACACCTTGTCACAGTGTAGCTGGGTCTTTAATGGAGTGCCAAGGTCATAATTACTGAACTGCCTCACTAGCCTTGAGAAACTAGTTTTCTATTTGTAGGATGTCAAATTTCTCCAGTATAACAAATAATCACATTTAAAATACATATTGTTTGTGATATTTCAGTTTATACCTTAATCCCACATGCATGCCGCAATAATTTATTTCACTCACTGTGAAGTTTTAATTAAAAGTGAAAAATTCAGTGCATTTATTTCCTAGTTTGCTGGCTATGAGAATCCTTCAATGCAATTGGCTGCTTATCCTACTTTCTGACATCATTATTGCCAGATGTCTGCAGTTCCTCTTGACAAGGTACCAAATTCAAACTGTCATTGGGAAAATAGAAATTCATACCACATAGATCTCCAGGTCATTGTGGGCAACTTTCTTTCAGGTCAGCAGTGAGCATCACCGCTTCACCACTGACCTTGAAGCCTGGGCAAATAATTGTTGTAAACTTGTAAAGACAACTTAGACCAAGATTTTCTTCCTGAAATTGTTGTTACAGTAAAAAAAATCAGTTTACTTTGATAGATATTGGGTCACAAAGTGCCGTGGCAGGGCAGTGCTGTTAGGTTTACTGTTTATTCATGATATTTTGCATGTAAGTTGCAGAAAATGTGAGCTGTTAATGCACAACCAGGGAAATGGGCCATCTGGGGCATGGGGCGTGGCTGAACAGGCAATTGACTATGGATCTCCTTTACCAATCAGATTGAAGGATAGTAAAATGAACAGTGCACAGATTGAGAAGTAGAAATTAGGCTGGGTGAATTCAATATCAATTCAGATCCAGAAGAAGAAATAAAGAGAGGGAAAGAAAAGGTTAGTTTCAGAGGGAGGAAGAAAAGAGACAGAATAGAAATGTAGAAGGAAAATTTAAAAACATTTGCATTTTTAAAATCTCCAACAATTAAAACCTGAAGGAATGAGACATTCCAATTGTAATAGTTAATTTTCTGTATCATGGAGTTTGATTGGCAGTAATTATCATTTATTACATCATTAAGTGATGGACAAGACAGCTTTGTGTGATGAGCTTAGTTTGTATCCACAGTGCTAATACAGTAATTTTATACCGCTCAATGCAAGATGTCATTTTCACAAAGTATCTGGATCAGCAACTTCTAAATTTCCACATTTAACCATTCTCCTAGCCTCACCTGAGCTGCCACAGCATTTGCGCATAAAAATGGGAAGTGCTCTTAGCTCCATTATTATTTTTATGGCAAATTATGGTCCACTGTCTCTCTCTCTCTGCTCCAGTGCCCCTAGTGGAGCTCACAGGGAGCACAACTCAGGAAATGTATTTCAATGGACAGAAAATCAATGGCTTTCCCCAAGCAAAGCAACACCCTAAAAGCATTGCTCCTCACTCACATAATTACTTCCTTTCTATACAAGGTCACATTTCAAAAGTCACTTTTTGTTACAAATGCAAGACAACTTTGTTTTTAGAGTGTTTAAAAAAAAGCCAGTCATTTCCTGCTGGATTCTGTAAATTTTGGGAAGGAGCCAGGGATTGACGAGCAGCAATTAATCTACAGAGAAACAATTAACCTCTAATTGATCTCAGGATGTGCCTGACTATTATACTCAAGCTGAATTTAAAATGGATTTACTTACAGCAGCTTCATAGGCTTGGCCTAAATAGCCATGTGGTTATGGTACTGGGTTTGTAATCCCAAGATTGAGAGTTCAAACCTCACAATGCTAACCTATGAAACAATGTAACTTTATCTGAATAGGAACAGATGGAAATGTGTTTGTACTCAAAAGAGTTACATTTATAATTACCACTATAGCCAAGTGGTTATGGTACTGGGTTTGTAACCCCATGATCAAGAGTTCAAATCTCACAATGGCAAACTATGAAACAATGTAACTTCATCTGAAACAGATGGAAACAGGTTTACTCAAAAGAGTATCAAGAGTTCAAATCCCACAATGGACAAACTATGAAAAAATGTAACTTCATCTGAAACAGATGGAAACGGGTTTGTACTCGAAAGAGTTACACCACTATCTCTCCCTAGTTGTTGAGGAACCAACCAGGAAATAGATTGTTACTGCTTGGCCTAAATAGCCAAGTGGTTATGGTACTGGGTTTGTAACCCCCAGATCAAGAGTTCAAATCTCACAATGGCAAACTATGAAACAATGTAACTTCATCTGAAACAGATGGAAACAGGTTTCCTCAAAAGAGTATCAAGAGTTCAAATCTCACAATGGCAAACTATGAAACAATGTAACTTTATCTGAAAAAACAGATGGAAATGTGTTTGTACTCGAAAGAGTTACAAGTTATATACTTTGAAAAACCTTTTATTGATGTTTTGTTTGCACTTCAGCCCCACGCTCCTGATCTATGGGCACCCGGTGCGGAAGGGGGTCGGGAAGGAGGAGGACCTCCTCGTGAACCTGCTCCTGGGCCTGGCCAAGTTGGCCATTAACAGGTCCAGGCAGCGGGCGATCGACGGGGGAGTCCCGCCCGATTGTTTTTCCCTCTTCCGTGGCTACGTTCGCTGCCGGATGTCCCTGGAGAAGGAGCATGCGGTGTCTGCTGGCACTCTCGAGGCCTTCCGTGCTCGGTGGGCACCGCGGGGACTGGGGTGTTTTGTTGACCCCTTTAATCACATTTTGATTTAAAGTTTGTAAGTTTCCTTTAAACTTTGTTCTTGGTTTTACAGCTGACCTGAATTAGGGGCTGTGCCTGATTTATCCCAATTTTGTTGATTTGGTTTTCATTTAAAAGATTATCAAGAGTTCAAATCTCACAATGACAAACTAAGAAACAATGTAACTTCATCTGAATAGGAACAGATGGAAACATGTTTGTACTCGAAAGAGTTACAGCAGCTTCACCTTGTAGGGTTAGTGCCAGCCAGATTGCACACAGCTTCACCTTTGCAGCAGAATAACATATTGTGGTTCGTGACATAATGCTCCTGTTATTCTAAAACAACACATCTTCAACTTTGCTTGAACAATGTTACAGAGGATTTGCTAGAAATTTCAAAGTTACAGGTGTCAACCCATGGTTGTCTGGGGACTGTATATACTGATAGCCGACCTGTATTGGTAGGTACTGAGTAAATAGGTACCAGTATTAGTTTGAAAAGTTGAAAACTTACATTGTCATTTTATCTTTGAATGATTGTCATATCTGACTTTTCCTGTGTTAAATGGTTAGAACAGTCTGCATAAATTGGACTGATTTTTAAAATATTTTTGTAACTTTAGATCTTAACTGCATACCTTGCAAAATCAGATAAGGTAACCTTAAAAGTTACTTGATGGCTAGATGAGCAGAACTTGTTTCTAAGTGATCTTAATTTTTTCAATTCCCAAATACTTGCATGAATTTTAACATTTAAGGAATAAAGCATAAAAGACATAGAAGGGTACAGCAACCTAATGGAAAAGTCAATAGGATAAATGAATAGCTTCAACAAGGCACAAAGGAATAAAGCTGAGAATGGAGATCAAGGATCAAGCACAACAAGAAAGCAAGAATGAAGTATTTGGCAGTGAATAAGGAAAACACACCAATATAAATCACCAGCTCATTGCTCAACTCGGCAAAGTAACTTTACCTCAGGTAATTTACCCCAAAGCCTTGTGGCTTGAGAGGAAGATCATAAGGTAACCCGCAGCACAGTGCCCAAAGTCTTTACTGTTATTCAAGTATCTCTGCCCCCATTCAGCAATGTTGCAGATTGTCATAAGTTTGCTTGAGACCTCAGTGTGCCTCTGCAGACTGCTCCATTTCAAGGTGTAAAGAAAGCACAATACCAGCTAAGTCAGTCCTTAAAGCAGAACAGAGCCTCCCTTAGTAATGAAGAGGATTATGTGCCAGCATATTTTAATAGTCATTAAAACAAGTCATACTAACTTTTTGAAAATTTGTAGAGGCAGACTAAAATGTCTTTTGGAAATGCCTTTTCCAAATGATGTTCCTGTTTGAGGATTGAAGCTGGAGCATGAATACAGTCTACTATTAACCCAAAGGCACAAAAAATGATTGAAGCATGTGACTGCCAGATCAGAATTGTGTTGATTGCTTTATTTTGAAATTTATCATCAATACTGGGCCCTGGCCTGCTATTAAATGCTAGTACATCATGAACCAAACATACACATGAGTCTATTCTTGATCATCAGTAATGGAAGGGGTCATCAACAGTGCTATCAATCAGCACATGCTTAGCAATAACCTGCTTGCTGAAGCCCAGTTTGGGTTCCACCAGGGCCACTCAGCTTCTGATCTCATTACAGCCTTGGTTCAAACATGGACAAAAGAGCTGAACTCCTGAGGTGAGGTGAGAGTGACTGCACTTGACATCAAGGCCGCATTTGACCGAGAGTGGCATCAAAGAGCCCTGGCAAAACTAGAGTTAATGGGAATCAAGGGGAAAACTCTCTGTTGGTTGGAGTCATACCTAGCACAAAGGAAGATGTTTGTGGTTGTTGTAGATCAGTCATCTCAGCTCCAGGACATCACTGCAGGAGTTCCTCAGGTTCACGTCCTTGGCCCAACCATCTTCAGCTGCTTCATCAATGTCCTTCCTTCCATCATAAGTTCAGAATTGAGAATGTTTGCTGATGAATGCACAATGTTCAGCACCATTCACTGAAAGCAGATACTGAAGCAGTCCATGTCCAAATGCAGCAAGACCTGGACAATATCCTTAGGCTGAGATGTGGCACCACACAAGTGTCAGGCAATGACCATCTCCAACAAGAGAGAATTGAACCATCGTCCCTTGATGTTCAATGGCATTACCATTACTGAATCTCCCACCATCAACATCCTGGGGGCTTATCATTGATCAGAAACTGAACTGGACTAGCCATATAAATACTGTGGCTACAAGAACAGGTAAGAGGCTAGGAATCCTGCAACTAGTAACTCACTCCCTAACTCCCCAAAGCCTATTCACCATCTACAAGGAATACTCCCCATTTGTCTGGATGAGTGCAGCTCCCACAACACTCAAGAAGCTTGACACCATCCAAGACAAAGCAGCCCACTAGATTGGTACCACATCCACAAACATTCACTCCCTCCACCACTGACACACAGTAGCAGCAGTGTGTACCATCTACAAAATGCACCGCAGGAATTCACCAAGGCTCCTTAGACAGCACCTTCCAAACCCACAACCACTATCATCTAGAAGGACAAGGGCAGCAGATAGAAGGGACATCACCATCTGGAAGTTCCCCTCCAAGTCACTCAACACCTGACCACTGTCTCTGGGTCAAAACCCTGGAACTCCCTCACTAACAGCACTGTGGGTGTACCTACACCATATGGACTTCAGCAGTTCAAGAAGCTCATCATGACCTTCTCAAGGGCAACTAGGGATAGCTAATAAATGCTGGCCCAACCAGCAAATCCCACATCCGGTGAATGAATAAAAAAGATACATGCACTTTTTTTTACACCCAACCAGGGTGTGACCCACGCCTAGCACAATTTCTTAATATTTATTTTACATCCTTATGATTTGCATTTGTTATTACCTGCATTGATGTTGGCATATATTAAGAGGAGATAGAAAAGCTGCAAATGCTGAAAATTATATCACTTTAACCATTAAAAGGGAAGGAACAAAGAAGCAAACTTGCTGTTTGGACATGAACTATTTTCTCTGCTATATTTTCTCTTGTGCCCCGTGGCTGATTTTTTAAAACAGGTCTCATGAGAGGTCATCAAATATCTTCTGAAAATCATTATTCACTGGATAAATAAGTGAAGTGCCATAAATCTAATCAGTCACTTCTCCAAAAACACAATTACACTTTTCAAACATGACTAGCCCTTAACAAATACAGGCTGGCTGTCCTCAAATAATCCATGCATTTCCAAATGCTCTTCCCTTGTAACTTGAATTATAGATTATAAAGGAGGACATCTAACACCAACGAGGCTGCAGGTGGGCGGGTGGGGGGGATGGTGGGGAGTGGGTGGGGTGTTGGGGGGTTAAATCAGGAAAAATTCCAAGTATGTCGGGAAGCCAGCTGCAACCCACTGACCTCCAGGTTTTACTAAGAAGGGACACACAGTGAGCAGCAAACCTGCACTGATGTTGGCATATATTAAGATGGCAGTTTTGGGAGGTGGGTTGGCATTATAAGATGGCAGCCTCTGATTTAATCTGCTTTGTAGGTTTTATTGTGTGCAGTTGGTTTTCCCAGGCTTCGGGATACCAGCAGCTGAAATGAGGAAAGGACAAATTCAAGGAGAAGGTAAATGCTTCTACAGCACTACTGTGTGCCTCCCCTATCATTTCCTCAATCTTCCCTGCTATCAGATCACTCAAAGAACCCAGGGCTCTGGAATTGGATGCACACCCAGCCTCCAGAGTCAGGGATCAGACCTAACTGATCCTGCAGCTTGCTCCCATCCCCACCTGACTGGAAGCTAAATCCTATCAATCAGGCTAACTTCTGCGTGGGGAACTTCTCAGGGCCTACACACGCTGTGGTATTAAAACCTGACTGTAGGCAGGAAACCCACTTTCTGTCTGAAACTCCATCTCCCCACTTATGTAACATAGGTCAGTAAATATGCAGGCCAAAGGGTTTGCCTGCAACTCACGTTAAATTAACTGGCTTGCCCTGTCGTCCCTTCTTGAACAAAGGTGTTGCATTGGCTATTCTCACAGCATAACTTGCAAAGTTAAAAAGGATTTCTAAAAATTGTGGTCCAGCTCTGCTATCTCCTTGTTGACTTCTATAAACAGCTTAGAGTGCTTGCCATCAAGGCCTGGTGATCTATCCACTTTAATTCCTGCTTATTTTTTTAGAAATAAGCACCAAACCACTAGAACAAATAGACTGAGCCTTGTTTTAATCGAAAAAAGCCTCTGAAAATAGCATGTCTCAGTATTGCACTTAGCACCAGTTTATCTTACACTTTCAAGTTCTAGAGCATGGCTTGATCCCACAACTTTTTACTCAGAGGTGAATGTGTCATCAACTAAACCAAGCTGATACACAAAGACCAGTGACCAGGAAACCTATATTTTTGTTGTGTTTTCCCTACTCCTGGCCTTAATAATTCTGGCAAGTTCCATTTGGCTGCTGCTGGGTAAGGAACTCGAAAAGCAGCTTGAATCTGTCATATTAATGATCAGCAATATTCTTCTTAGTTAACGGCTTTAAGTAAATCAATGAAGGTTTAATGCGGCCTTTCCTCAATTAATTAATATATATATATATATATATATATATACAAGCATGCATATTATTTTAAATTTACTCAGTTGTGGCAGAAGTAAAGCTTACTAACAATTTTGTTGGCAGTTCTAAGAATATGAATAAATGTATGTAAAATATTAAATGCCACCTTAATGCTAAGCCAGGAATAAAAACTGATAAGCTAAAAGGGGAAAAAAACAGGAGGACCAGGAAAGGCAATGTGAAAAAAGAAACAGAAAATAAAGGTGAATTTTAAATGGCTTATCCTTAGAGGCCACCTGATCACAAGTGTGACATCTTAATCTCTGCACAACTGTAAGAATACAAAATGCTAAGATCAGGCTGAGTATTGGCCAAAATTGGGCACAAAAGCCTTGTGGGCATTTCCAAAATCCAAAAGCTGGTTTTATCTTGAATAAGGCTTAAGTGACTTTATTGGCAAGATTAGTTTGCCCATTTTATTGAAGGGGAGCATCAATCAACATGTTTGTACCTGAATCCCAGTTAGCAAGTCCCTTACCTAAGCTGACTTATCGATCATAGGTAGCAAAAGAGGGTATAGCATTTAACCAAAAACAATAGAAAATAGTGCCATGCTAGTCCCATGAACCTGCAATATTAGCAGACATAAGGGTGGGTCACATGCTCATATCTCAGATGAAAGCAAAATACTGCAGATGCTGGAAATTAGAAACAAAAAAAAATGCTGAAAAAGCTCAGCAGGTCTCACACCATCTGTGGAGAGAGAAACAGAGCTAACCTTTCGAGCTCATATGACTTCTTCAATGCTAAAGAGAAGTAGAAATGTGATGGATTTTATACTGTGTAAGAGGGGTGGAGACAGTGGGGCAAGAGAGAAGGTTGGAGATAGGTGGGAGCTAAGGAAAGATTGACAAAGGGAGAAGGCAAAGGGAGTTAACGGTAGTGGTAAAGACTAATAGTGAAATTTTATGAGCCTGCTGGCAGAGGGCATGATAAGTGGCGTGCGTGGAAAATATGGCGTGACCTGCTTCACAACAGCCTGAAAGCAGGTCACGGTCATCCGCTCAGCCCACTAACAGCAGGCCACGTTTCCCACCATCAGTCGGCAGAGAGCTAATTGTGATACATCAGCATATAATTAAAAGGCCATCCCGTCAGGGGAAATTGATGCCTGGCCCTGAAGGTGACTTCTGAGGTGGGAGGGGTGTCTGGGGGCAAGTGCTGGCCAGCTTCGGAGGCAACCATTGTTATGACTGATGCAGTTGGTAAAGCGAAGTTATTTAAAAATCCCAGAGGGAAACTTTAAACAACTCTCATAACCTATACTTTTAAGTGTTGTTTGAGATGTGACTCCAAATCCAGGAATCAGGCCACCAATTCTCAAGGCTTTACATTAAACTAATTTAAACGTTTTATTAACGTACACAGGTTAAAATATATACACATGGCTACAAATGACGACCATCATAACTGTTAACAAGTTCCCAAACTAATCTCCATTAAGGCAACAGCAACCCATAGACTTAACCAAACACCAGGCAAAGCATTTGCACCTTATGAATTCAAAAATGAGGTTCTTTTCACTGCAGAGCCAGCTGGAGGTTTGCAGCTGCCTTTTGATCTTACATTGCCTCTGCCTGCACACCCAAAAACTACTGAAGTTATACCTACCAACGCTGATTGAATTCAAATTCTCATTGTCTCACCAGCCTCTTTGAACTTAACCTTTTAACAGTGAAACCCCATTCATTGTGCCAACTTTATTAGTAATATAAACAGTGCTTGGTAGCTGTTAGAAAGGCATCAAGTTTTCACCCCACTTCTTGAATGGTCTAATCAAAAAATGCAAATGCACGCTCTCTCTCTTACATATCAAAACTAGTACATATCAAAACACCCAGACTAGCTGGCTTTAATCCAATTAAGATATTTCCGCAGGCTAAACCTCTATTTTAAAATAAAAATATTTTCCAAAATATTATATATATTAACAGCTTCATGATGCCATTGTCGGGAGGCGGGGGGGGGGGTGGTGGCGGTGTCTGGAGGATGGTGCCAAGTGCTACCCTGGCACGGCATCCCACACACAGGCAATCAAGGTGGGCGTAGGGTAAACAGGAGATGTGGCCATGTATTAGGCACATCTGTATTATCTGACCATGCCTATGATAGATCAGGTGAAGCCACTGTGATGTTGGGGGCGGGCTCCTAGCCTGCACCCCCATGCAAGCAATGCGTAGGCACAAAAGGGCCACAAAGCACTCCATACCTTACCCCCTCATGCCACCCCACACCCCCACCCACCGGCACAGACTTCGAGTCTACCACCACTTTATTGGACCACGGAGCAGATGGGCTGCACACGATGTACAATCTCCTCACCAATGCTGGCCATGAAACAGTCACTGCTGGAGGTGCTCACAGCCCCTTGCAATCTCAGCACCTCAGTTTGGACCAGTGTCCCCTATGTGGCAGGTTGACAGGGCAGCCATGCAGCGCACTCATCTCTGGCCATGTGAGAGGTGACCAGCACTCTCTGGGAAGTATTAAGGGGCAGTCACACAGGGGCAGGAAAGGTGCTAAGTACACCCTTAATAACCATGTCTGGAGGACCATGTCCGGATCATGGATCCTGGTGACCTAGCTGTATGCCTGATGGCTTACAGAGACCATAGAAGACAGAGGAATGAGCTACTGAGGTGCCTGGCTGCACAAAGGCAAGAGTAGCAAACTCATGAAGGGGCAGCAGAGGCTCCCTCACACGCTGCCCATGAACGACAGTGAGCCGTGGCTAGCTGGTGACAAGCGACACCCAGGGTCTATCGACGGTGCCTGCCATTCCTGCAGATGACTGAGAACCAGTGTCGCTGACACCTGCACATGTCTGCAGATATGGGTGGATCACATCTGCCACTTACTGCAGGACTTGGCGCTAAGAGGACATGGAGGGCATCCACTACCAGTGGCTGTGAAAGTGACTGCGGTGCTCAATTTCTATTCTAGTGGATCCTTTCAGGGCTCTACAGGCGACCTCTGTGGGATTTCACAATCCACCACCCACAAATACATCCATGAGGTTGCGGGTACCATCTTCTCCATGACACACAATTTTGCGCATTGCGCCCGGGACCGGGACAGCCAGGATGCAAGAGCCATTGGATTCGCCCTGATCTCGGGATTTCCACAGGTGCATGGTGCGATTGACTGCACTCATGTGGCGCTCAGGTCTCCATCGCTACACTCAGTGGACTTCATCAACCACAAGGGCTTCCACTCACTGAACGTGCAGCTGGTATGCGACCACATCCTGCAGGTGTGCGTATGGTTTCCAGGGAGTGTGCATGACGCCTACATCCGGAGTAGCTCGCAGATCCCTGCAGTCTTCCAGCGTCCACAGAGGCTGCAAGGATGGCTCCTTGAGGTCAAGGGCTACCCGCAGAGGCCGTGGCTAATGACACCCGTGCGGTGGCTTCAGACTGCAGCAGAGCGACGCTATAATGAGGCTCATGCAGCAGCTCACAACTTGGTGGAGCACACCATCGGGATGCTGAAAATTTGTTTCCAGTGCCTGGGCCAGTCTGGTGGAGCCCTGCAATACAGTCTGTAGAGGATGTCACACATTGTCATCATCTGCTGGGCCCTTTACAACCTGACGTTGCAACAGGGAGAGGAGCTGCACATCTTTTCCGATGAAGACACTGCCGATGGGGATGAGAGTGAGAGGGTCCTCGGTGGTGACGATTATGGGGAGGAGGCTCTCGCACTGACTAGATGAGGCAGGCACGCTCGGGAGGCCCTCATAGATGCCAGATTTGTGGAGATGATGATGACGACATGCAGTAAGGTGTCCCCATAGATCCTCACATCGCAATTGTGAACGTTTGACTCCAGTCTGGCTTATGGCAGCACCAATACCATCTGTGAGAATGCTCCTGTCATGGAGATGCAGTAGAGGCCCTAATAGTCACTTGATTGCAGGAGGATGATGACAACATGCAGTGAGGGCACTCCATAGATCGTCACATAGCCTCTGAGAATGTCTGACTCCTGTCTGGCCGAGGGCAGCTCATTTGCGCTCCATGATCAGGGCCATCTCGGAGACGCAGCCATGAAACTTTAGATGCATCTGATGCTGTGTCCACCTTCAGCATCTCAGCCCTTCAACAGCTGGTGCACAGCATCACTGGTCACAGCCCCACTTTAAAGGTGCTAAGAGCACATCAAGAGAGTGAAAAAACTCTGTGGCACCTGCCCATTACATTCTGGCAGCAATGACCAGCATCCCCGAGTTGCAGGCATCAGTAATGTTTCCAGGGATGTGAGGCTGCTCCATCACTGTGGTCTGAAGGCTGCACAGAGCACAGGGAAGAGGACCTGGGTTGAGACACCTGCCTGTTATCTTGTGCAGAAAGGTTTCACATCTGAGTTACAAGAACACTGCTCATCAGAACAAGGAACCACAGGCAGGGAGACATTCCTAGGAGTTTATTGACAGCAGTGAACAGTATGTACAAGTGATTAACACCCATGTCCAGGCTGTGCAAATAATTCTTCTTAACTTTCCTAGTGTCTTGGTGTTCCCTGGGCATCCACAGCAGTGATGGAGGCGGCCTGCTGACTGCAACAACCTGTCTGATGACTTTGGTGGGCGTCCTCTGGAGGTTCGAGACCTGGAGGGACCCGGTCTGCTTTCAGGGTCCTGCTGTGTGGAAGTGGCACCCTCCTCAGCCTGTGAAGCTGGAGCTGCAGAGGTCACAGGAAGATGGGATTTGGATAGGCTGGTTACTCCCAGAGTCACCTGGTTGGATGGCCCCAGAGTGTGCACCTGCTGATCCTCCGCGTATGGGTGCCTGAGAACCCCGGGCTGACTCTGTGAACGGAAGGGGTAGCTGTACTGAGATTGAGCTGCCCAACACCAATCTCACGTACATGCTGGAGGCCAACTATGGCAGTGCAGGAGTGACATCCTGGACCAAGGTCTCCAGGGTGGCCAGCATCCTGCCAGTGTTGACCTCAGTGCATTGCAATGCCGGCGCTATCATTTCAGCCTGATGATGGATGGATTCCTCCATCGAGCCTTGCCATCTGAGGAGTGCAGTGAACATCCTTTCCTGTTGTTCCCTAGCTTGCCTTTGCAACTCCAGCAACTATGACATGACTGAGTTCAGAGGCTCGTCATCTGACTTGGACTCAGCAATGTTCTGGCCTCCAGCAGTCCTCCGAGTGCCAGGGACCTGGGAAGTCCCTGCCTCCACCTGCTGTGGATCAGAAAGTGCGATGTGCTCACCAGATTGTGATCCTGACGCTACTCTAAAGTTAGGTCCCACCGAGGTGTGTCTCTTTGCACTGCTGGAGGGTGAGGGGGAGTGCTGTGACAGGACTTCAGGGAGGGTGTCTTCAGATTCCTCTTCAGAGGTTTCTTCAGGGCTTGATTGGAGGCCCTGGGTCATGGGCTCTGTCGGCTGTTTGGCAGATGTGCCTGCGGAAGCAAGAGGAGATAATTAGTGTATGGCAGTGGCCTGTGAAAGAGGACACATCACTCACAGCATGGTTGTCTGATGGATGTTGCACTGCTGGACCCTCATTCGGTAGAGGAGCGCTGACCTCACTGTCAGCACAGGACCAGTCTCGGTCATCGCTGGCCAGCTGGATGGCTCTGTTTTTGAATTCTATCAGAACTTTGATTTCCGGCATCCCTCCACCTGTCTGTGACCTTTCCTTCCTGTTATGTGTCAGTTTGTCCTGCATGAATAGAGATGAGGAGAGTGTATCAGGACACCTGCCAGGCCAGACAATAAGTATGCCTGGCCTGTGTGAGTGGTGAGTGATCCCATGAAAGGAATGAGGGTAATGACGGTGTGTGTGAAAGAGTGAATGGTGATGTCCCTTACACTGGCAGTGTAACAAAGGCAAACCCTGTGGATGTGTGATGGGTTTGAGAGTGAGAGAGTTGGGAGTGATGAGAAGAGTGACTTACCCTGGTGGAACAGAGGAGATAATTCATCCTTTTGCAGCATTGGGTAGCTGCCCTCCTCTGTAGGGTGTTCGCGCTGACCACCGCTGCCACTGCCTCCCAAGTTGGTGACTTTGCTGCCCATCCTGCGGCCAAAGCAGGGGCAGAGCACACCCCAGCGGGCCTTCATGGCATCCAGCAAACACTCGAGGGACCCTCATGGAAGCGGGGGCTGCAGTCTCTTTTCCTTTGCCGGCCATGTCTCCCAGGCAATGGTGGTGAGCTGCTGGTGATGAGCACTTTGCTGGCAGCTGCCTTTTAAAGATGGCGGCCGGCATCATGCAACAGCGGGGTGATGGCGGGTGGGTGCACGAGAGCCCGCTCACCATGGAAACGGTGTGTTTCAAGGGAGTGAATAAATAATGACGCGGGCTCGGCGTGATATGGCGTGAAAACCCACCATTTTCGTCGGTGGGTAGGACTTCATTTTACCCCCCCCCCCAACTAATGCATTTGGTGCAATTCTGTGAAAATTCCACCCTAAAGTGCTGATAGTGGCATAATGGTAAGAGCAGTCTGTGTTAAAAACAGAACAAGGGTCAGGGGTCTGTGAAGCAGAACATAGAAACCAGTGACAAATAGCCCTGTGGGGGGTGGGTGGGGTGGGGAAGGATAAAAAATTGAATAAATAAATATAATAATTTTAAAAAACTAAAAACAAAAAAAAAGGAACAATTGGATTAAAAGGGGGTTAAAATGGAAGAGCGTGTGCATGGTCTGAAGTTGTTGAACTCAATGTTAAGTCCAGAAGACTGTAAAGTGCCTAATTGGAAGATGAGATGCTATTCCTTCAGTTTGTGTTGGTCTTAAAATACTGTGGATGCTGGAAATCTGAAATAAAAACAAAAAATGCTCAAAAAACTAGAATACAAACAGTATAAAATCCATCACATTTCTATGTCTCTTTACCTCTGAAGAGTCTTGCAGACTCGTAACATTAAATCTGTTTCTCTCTCCACAGATGCTGCCAGGCCTGTTGAGTTTTTCCAGCATTTTCTGTTTTTATTTGCTCATATATCACATTGCTGGTGGCTGGATTAGAGTTTAAAGAAAATAAGTTACTAAAAACAAGTGAGAAACAGTTACAATGGTTAATATATTCCCTATTTTATATAATTTAACAATGAAATCAATCTCAAAATTGGATTCTCCATAAAAATAAAGCTTTAGTTAGTCAAGAGTAAAATGATTCTTTATAAAAATTCAACTGGTGCTCAGGGTAATCAGAATTAGTTGACCATGACAGAAGAAATGATGAGGTTGATAAATGAGTGCTGGCAGCTACCATAAAGCACACAGCAGTTGTGATCACAATGCTAGTGTAGTCAGTCAAAATGAAAACATAACTTTCCTGCAGAATCTGCAGCCCCTGGAGGCTTTCTGTTCCATATTGAACACACCTATAGATTACTTAGTGAAATTTGCACTTTCGTTGATGGATAACAAAATTGCTTTTGAATTTTTGATCAGTATTAATCTTGATTGGCTTAGTGTACTTGGAGATAATGTGTACCTTTGGACAAGAGTAATCATCATAAGATGACCAAGAATCCCAAAAGCCATTGGCAGCAACTGGCTGTCCCTGTATTCATTAATTTATACAAAATGCTTATTATTAGCTATGCTGTCAAATGCATGTGCAAGAAAGAAAAGGAAACACTTCCATTACTCAGTTGTCTGAAGGTCAATTAGTGACTTTGAGGAAGGGAAATAAGTGAATTTTTCAGTAGTTTGGTTAGAAGATTCTTAAGTTTGTTAAGAGTTCTGTGCACTATCAAACAGCCCAGTTGAAACAACAAATTCTATTGCATTCTCTCCAAACTGTGGTTTGATCTTTTAATTTGAGTCAGTTTACTTACTAAGAGCCTAAATCGGCAGTTCAGGAAATGTAGTTTTTTTCCAGAGTTTTGACAGTGATTGCAAGCTATTTTACAACAAAAATAGTCACAGTTGAGTTCAATACTGGCCTACTCAAAGTTGACATAAGAGCCGATTCTAGCAGATGTCATTTGACTGCAAGGGACAGAAATGCTGATGCTCACAGTAGCCAAGGATATTGACACCAATTATATAATCATTGTTGCCACAATGCCAGAGAGAAGCTAACTCAACACAGACCAAGGTTTGGTCCTGGATTGCGCTTGGTATGTATTTCTCACTTGCACTGCATTTACCAGCTATCTGAACAGCAACAATAAGCTTTCACTAGCTTGCCAGTGTGCTGTTGTGGTGAAAGCAATTACCAAATTATAAACCAATCATGAGTAATCTCACATGAGCAGGAACAATTTAGTAGTTTTTAATAGAACATTGAAATAACGGGAGTAGGCTGTACTGTCAGAAACAGTTCCATTGAACTTTTATCTGTTGACTGTTAAAGTGGAAAAAATGCAATCTTTGCAAAGTATTTGCACATATTTGACGGATACTCTAACATTTCAAATAATCGTCTCTGAATATTTGAATTTTTCAACCATGCGAAACCAGTGAGTACCCCAATGAAAGTTACAATATCTGTTGAATTTTGCACAAAAATTATAATACATGAAAATTTCATGAAAAAGCAGAGATGCTGATTTTAATAGTTAATTGTTTAGTCAAATCAGATACTGTAAACATACAAACGGGCTCAAGTATCTTTCCCTATACAACAGCAAGTACTTAATTTAGCTGCTGTTCAATGAAAGCAGTGGAACAAGTTCCTCACTTATTTAAAACAAAAACAAAAACAAAAATACCTGGAAAAACTCAGCAGGTCTGGCAGCATTGATGGAGAGGAACACAGTTAACATTTCGAGTCCTCATGACCCTTCAACAGAACACTTGTTTAACATGGGCCATTTGCTTTACCTATCCTAATGCATTTGGTGAAAGCTTCAAGGCTGTCCTTTTTCTTTTACATATTTGGTTCTTTCAATGATTGAAAAGGAATAATTGGCATTCATTCAAATAAATTTCTTATGGCCAATAGAACACTCTTCCCCAGTTTCCTTGCTTCACCCACCCCAAATTCAGCTGTCTTAACACAGCGCACAGTCTTGAATCTCCCCAGAGTCCAATCATTTAATGAATGCTACCTGTAAAAGAGCAATTAATAACTGACAATAAGAAAACACAAATCTATCATGGGGAAGTTTCAGTGCCAGGCAAAATTTAATGGATGGAAAATCATATTGTCTACGTCCACAAATTCCCCTGGTAGCCTCTGGGTAAGCACTACCTCTCATTGCGAGAACAAAAATTGCCTTAATGTGCCTTAGATACTGTTGCAGTGATATTAACATATCTATTTAACTGATATTTTAATAATATTAACCCATTTAAAATAAATATTTTTGAGTTAAAATTTTAATTGTCACAGTGTTCATTAATACCCAACTTTCTTAAAAAATCAGTTGGCTGAGCAATAATCGAAGACCCACCACCACGTTTAAGTGTTTTCAAATCAAACTACTGAGAAATTTGCACATGTAGGGCTGGATTTTACTGTCGGTGAGTGGGGGCGGGGCCTGCTTGCCGACGCATAAAATGACGCGCGATGACATCGGGTGGAACCCCTGATGTCACTGCGCCCCATTTAAATCTTCAGGAAGGCGGGGGCGCAGCAAAATCAGCTGCACGCCCGCCGACCTATCAATGGCCAATTGAGGCCATTGACAGAGCAATTAAAGTAATGAGTGGACCTGCCCGTCCAACCTTAAGGTTAGCAGACAGGCCAGGAGCCCCGGCGGGAAGTAGAAAAAACATGAAACCTCATCCATAGGCGGGATGAGGTTTCATGTAGGTTTTTAAAAATTTGAATAAAGCTTTTTTGGAAATTATGAACATGTTCCAGCTCATGACATTGTCACATGAGGGGACATGTAAGGGATTTTTTTTTTCTTTTCTTTTTAATATTTTTGAAAGTAGAGGTGATCCCTCTGAGGCAGCACTTAGCCTCAGGGAGATGACTGCGCTCTTTTGTGCGCATGCGCGAAGAGCGCACTCTCGATTTTAGACATTCCCCCCACCCCCAGCCCGCACAGGGAGCGCATAACGCTTCCCTGCGGACGTCATGCTGGGCGGGCTTTAATTGGCCCTTCCACATAAAATGGCGCCATGCCTCTGATTGGGGGCGCCAATTGGAAGCGTGCCCGCACACGCCTGCCCATCAACTTCACCCCCGATGGGGGGGGGGGGAGAGGGAAATTCAGAGTTTTTGTTTATTAAATTTAGGCTGTACACACTCTTTCTCCTCTCCCCACCCCAAAGGGCCACATCCCACTACCCTCAACATAGATTGCACTGTTTTTTTTCACCACAATTCACCCAAAATTTGTACAAACTGCACAGAAGATTTTGGAATCTTATGTACAAATTACATTCAGCACAACTCCAGATTCTGCAATCATTTTCTCTAATTTTAAAAGCATTGTGCTGGGATCAAGCCCCACTGCCAGGATGAATTAATCATCATTGAGTTTCTGATAATTGCAATTATTTGCAGCCTTTAATGAGACACCTAAAATTAAACCACATCTTTTGGGTGTAAGGAGTCTAATAGGTATGTTTTGACAGATTTTGAACGATTTGTTTTAAAAAAAAAACTAGGGCACTATTGTATCCCAATCCAACTACAAAATAGTTCTGTGCTTTTTAAAAAAAGTCATTTTCAGTCATTTAAAATCACATTATTCACACAATGATTTAAAATGCTTTTTTTTTGTTAAATCCATTTTCCGCTGTATTAATCAAACTTTACCAAGTTACCACTTTAAAGCAAATTCTTCGTAAAAAAAAAAAAGAACCTATGTTTTAAAATGCTGCCCAACTGTGCTGGGCCATGGCAGATTTTGCTTTCAGCAAAATGGAAATGAATTTGAGTGAAACACAGGACCGAAAACATCTCGGAACAAATATAATTTTGGGTGCAATTTGCACCAGAATTGCCAATTGCAGCCAAAGTGGGAAAGTTACACAGGGTTAAAGTCAGGTCTAAGAGCCCAAGTTTAAGGACCCTAAGTGCATGCAATTATATCACGAGAGCATAACCAGCTATGAATGTGCAGCTAAGATTGTGCGGCCTACTAGTATACAGCAAACTGCATTTGTCTTAGGTAATCATTAGCTAATCATTGACCATCTGGCAAGTGCGCATTTGATCCCTCACCAGACTGAGGGCTTATATGACCCTAATAAGCTAATTACTGTTGTGAAATTGATGAAACACCTTTTAACTAATTAATAATATTGACATTTCACCTCCAAAATGTCTTTGAAAACTGACACCCTTCTGGAGCAAAATGTCTCCAGTAATGGATCCTTTTTCCTTCAAAGGTCTTTACCATGGTGAGAGTTTACAATGTATTTCTAAATACCCCTGGCAGCAACCACTTCTAATAATTTTTAAAATGGCTGCAGTATTAAAACCACTTCTAATAATTTTTAAAATGGCTGCAGTAGTAAAGACCACCATAAAATCAGTCCAGCACATAAACTGTAAGTTCGTACAAGCTACATTGACAGGGTTTGACCTTGAAACTTGAGGATGCAATTTATGCTTATCTTTCACTGCTCAAGGGGTTCTCTGTAAAACTAAACTGTAGCCTTTACACCAGTGTGATATCTATCCCACTTTTTATTATAACACACTGCTTAAAGTTCCTAGAGCATAACATGCAGAGAGTGAATCAATCTAAAATGAGAAGGCAACCAATAATATTGTATTAAAACTGGAATCCAATACAATTTCACAGGTTATTTTTATTCACAACGCAGTACTGTTTGCTACTGCCAGATGACCCGTCAATTGTAGTTTAAATTATAAGTATATCATAAACATAGATTTCTTGCTGAAATGTAGATTGTGCAAAACTACTATGGATTTTGAACGCTTCCAATCAGTTGTAACAGTTAAAATAGAGATTAAGGTTTAAAGTGTACGTAAAGTATCATAGTAGCATAACATGAAACATTACCAGATATGTTATGTCATTGGTAAACTGACTCAAAGCCTATAGTTTTCAGGAGCAGAATGGTTTATAAAGTGTCAAGAAATAGAGTGAGAAAACAATGGCTGAAGAGACAGCCCATAATATGAATTTGCATTACTACAGATTACTTATTTTTTTTAATCAAGTATGTGAATGGTCACAGCCATACCAAGGCTGAAAAAAATGGAGCTGGAGACCAGGTAAACCAAGTAGTAGGTGATACTTGAATATTTAAGCAGTGATCAGTATAAACTATAAGATACATCTGAGGTAACTGAATGCCAATGCTGATGGGTCATTTTCTGATTGAAAAGGTGTAAGGAGTGGTGCACAATGGGAATCGGTGCTGAAGTCTCAACTTTTTACAATATATATAAATTACTTGGATGAAGGGATCGAAGGTATGGTTGCTAAATTTGCAGATACAAAGATAGGTAGGAAAGTAAGTTGTGAAGGAGGCTACAAAGGGATATAGGTTAAGTGAGTGGGCAAAGATCTGGCAAATGGAGTATAACATGGGTAAATGTAAAATTGTCCATTTTAGCAGGAAGAATAAAAAAAACACAATATCTAAATGGTGAGAGATTGCAGAGCTCTGAGATACAGAGGGATCTGGGTGTCCTAGTGCATGAATCACAAAAGGTTAGTATGCAAATAATTGGGAAAGTATTAGAATGTTATTGTTTATTGCGAGGGGCATTAAATACAAAAGTAGAAGGGTTATGCTTCAGTTATACAGGGCATTGGTGAGACCATATCCGGAGTACTGTATACAGTATTGGTCGTCTTATTTAAGGAAGGATGTAAATGCATTGGAAGCTGTTCAGAGAAGGTTTACTAAACTAACATCTGGAATGGGAGGATTGTCTTATGAGGAAATGTTGGACAGGCTAGGCTTGTATCCGGAGTTTAGAAGAGTAAGAGGTGACATGATTGAAACACATAAGATCCTGAGGGGGCTTGACAGGGTGGATGTGGAGAGGAAGTTTCCTCTCATGAAAAAATCTAAAACTAAGGGTCATTATTTAAAAATAAGGGGTCACCCATTTAAGACAGAGATGAGGAGAAATTTTCTCTCTCAGCAGATTGAGAACCTTTGGAACTTTCTTCCTCAAAAAGGTAGGGAAAGTGGAGTCTTTGAATATTTTTAAGGCAGAGCTATGTAGATTCTTGATGAACATTGGGGTGAAAGGTTATCGAGGTATGTGTGAGTGTGGAGTTGAAGTTACAATCAGATCAGCCATGGTCTTATTGAATGGTGGAGCAGGTGCAAGGAAATGAGTGGCCAACTCCTGCTCCCAATTTGTATGCTCATGACCTTACTGTTGGTCTCAGTAATTCTGAAAATCTGATCCCTTATTGTTGGTCTCAGTAATTCTGAAAATCTGATCCCTTATTGTTTTTTTTTTTTATAACAGTTTGTATGTCAAACTGTCAGTTAAACTGATATGAAAATGACCAGGGAAAAATCATTAACCACAAAAGTAGGTGAAAATGGCTAGTCTTTCTATGGGGTTATTTATTATTCCCTATTTTCCCTTTTCCAAAGCCACTCCTCTGCTTGCAACTTTTTCACAATGGCACAAGTCAAGTAACTTAGTGGAAACACATGTCAACTCACATACTACCATTCCATGCCAATGTACCACTGCCATCTAACTCTTCAGTGACTGGTGTAGGAATTTGTCTCAAATATAGAATTTATAAAATGATAAACCGTATTTGATAAACTAACAAATGCATTGGAGATATTATAAGGTGGTCATTGTATATTCTGCAATGAGTAAAAGTAATGCCAACCAGAACCGTTAATATAAATACATGACTAAAGATGGGTTACTAAGTAAATGGTAGATTATAACGTTTAAATCACGGTCATAAGCAACAAATGGAAATGAACCATGTTGTTTTTGCAAACTAAATTAGATTAAAAGTCACATGGAAACCGGCAGAGGAAAGAAAAAGGATGGATATCAAATTAAAGCAATTGTGCCTAAATCAAAAGGCAAGATCGGTCTCATTCAGTTAGATTTCAAACACAAGAAAACAGCACATTTCTGAATGATTCATTTTGTCTAGAGATATATCATTTCACTGATGAAGCTAGAATCTACCAGAGTATTTCAATCAAAATGGCTGATTATCTATAACTGCTTTTGGATATAGCCTGATATACATTTTATGTGCAAAAAAAAAGGTTAAATATTGTAATAAGGCATAAGCAATGGAAGTGTCTGATCCATAATAGCACTAAATTTCACAGACATGGCACCTTGGAATCCCAAATTTGTTGTAGCTAACAGCTTAAGTGGCACAGTTTGTACTCTGCAACTTTTGCTTATCACAGGTCCTAGCAAGATAATTTCAGTGAAATGAAAAATGATAATGCAGCACAAATCATGTAATATTCATCATCCTACACCAAACTTGAGAAATATGAGAAGGATGCTTTGCAGCCCCTCGAGCCTGTTGCACCATTTAATAAAATTATGGCTAGCTAATCTACTGAATTCCACTGTCCCACTCTACCCTATATCCATTGATTCCCCAAAAAATCATCACATCAAATAAACATAAAGCAGATCATTCTTTACAGAGACTATGCAAAATAATAAATGGTATTAGTACTACAGGATAAATAGATTATAATAATTATGCAATTTCACTGAATTCTAGATTTTTATATTGCAAAATCATTTAAACTCCTTTGAAAGAAAATTAACACTGATTCCTCTAAATCTGAAATAGAATTGGTGCTAGCATCACATTGGCACCAAGAATAAGGCTAAATCACAATGATACCAGGGAAGCAGTCCATGTCCAAATGCAGCAAGACCTGGACATTATCCAGGCTAACAAGTGGCAAGTAACAGTCATGCCACACAAGTGTCAGGCAATGACCATCTCTAATGAGAGAGAATATAACCATTGCCCCTTGATATTCAATAGCATTACCACCGCTCAATCCCCCACTATCAACATCACCATTGACCAGAAACTAAACTGGACTAGCCATATAAATACTGTGCCTACAAGAGCAGGTCAGAGGCTAGGACTCCTATGGCAAGTGACTCACCTCCTGACTCCCCAAAGCCTGCCCACCATCTACAAGGCAAAAGTCAGGGGTGTGGTGGAATACTCCCCACTTATCTGGATGAGTGCAGCTCCCACAACACTCAAGAAGCTTGACACCATCCAGGAGAAAGCATCCCACTTGACTGGCAACCCTTCCACAAACATTTACTCCCTCCATCACTGACAAACAGTAGCAGCAGTGTGTACCATCTCTAAGATGCACTGCAGAAACTCACCAAGGCTCATGAAAACTCATCAAGGGCAGCAGATGCATGGGAACACCACTACCTAGAAGTTCCCCTTCAAGTCACGCACCATCCTAACTTGGAAATATATCACCGTTCCTTCACTGTGGCTGGGTCAAAATCCTGTAACTCTCTCCCTAACAGCACTGTGGGCTACCTACACCACATGGTCTGCAGCAGTTCAAGAAGGAAGCTCCCTACCACCTTTGGATGGAAATTAGGGATGGGCAATAAATGCTGGCCCATCCCATGAATGAATAGAAAGAAAATATTACAGACATTGCAACATTGCTGTGGAAAAGAAATAAAGTAAAAATCACTTCCTTCGCCTTACACCACTGACCACCATTCCTTTCACTTTCCAATAATCCTGGCCAATCCAAATGAATTGTGATATCTGTTACATAAATAAGGGAACTAACTAGCTGCCCATACGCTGTGATTCTGTCAAGGAACTTTGTAATATCAAATATAAATATCCTTAACAGTTCATAACAAAATGTTATGACTACTGCATTTGCTGTCCCAATGCAGTCTCCTTTACATTGCAGAGACCAAACGCAGACTGGGTGACCGCTTTGCGGAACATCTTCGGTCTGTCTGCAAGCATGATTCAGGCCTTCCAGTCGCTAGCAATTTCAACACCCCATCCTGCTCTCATGCCCACATGTCTGTCCTTGGCCTGCTGCAATGTTCCAGTGAAGCCCAAAGCAAACTGGAGGAACAGCACCTCATCTTCCAATTAGGCACTTTACAGCCTTCCAGGCTTAACATTGAGTTCAACAACTTCAGACCATGAACTCTCTTCTCCATCCTCAACCCCAATCCCTTTTTATCACTTTTTTCAATATTCATTTTAATTTTTTAATTTTTATTTTTTATCCACTTATTTTTATTTATTTTCATTTCTATTCATTGTTTTATCCCCATCTTTTATCCTATTTTCAATCTTTTTTCCCAACATCTCCTTCCCCCACCCCGCCCCCACAAGAGCCATCTGTCACTTGTTAATGCTATTCTTTCCGGAGTGCTTACCCTTGTCCTGCTATTATTACATTCTGCTTTTTGACCTTAGTGCCATCAGCACCTCTTTTAGCCAGTATCATTATCGTTAACGCCCTTGTGTCCATGACATCGCTGGCAGTATAAATTTCATTACATTTTTACTTCTCTTTAGCTCTGAAGAGCCATAAGGACTCGGAATGTTAACTCTATTTTTTTCTCTCCACAGATGCTGTTAGGCCTGCTGAGTTTTTCCAGCATTTTCTGTTTTTGTGTTATAACAAAATGTAATCTATGTTGCCCACAGTCATTTGGGTCAATTAACATGATAACCTTGAAAGTTCTGGACTTACCATTCAGCATAATTGGCTTCTTCATATGGGGCCAATTTCAGAATATTATGAAGATTTCTCAGCCCATGAAGTGTGATAAATGCTCATTAACGTAACCTTTCACAGTGTCACATAATACTTAATATCTTGTGTTATAGTTCTGAGTATTAATCAATGCTAGCTGGATTTCTTATGACTAGAATGTTTTTTTTTAAAAGGCTATTTGCAAAACTAACATTTTTATAACCTCTACAAGGTATAAAAGGATAAAAAAATACTGTTTGATTTAGAATCTCATGTACTTAAACACTGAAAATAATGGTACCAATATCTAAGGAGGTTGGGCATAAAGGTTTTGAACTGAGGTGTACATGCCTTTAACATGGTGTAATTATGGCAATATTAATGTACTGTAACATATGGGTTTTATTGAGATGAACCATAGAGGAAAAATATAAAATTTTTAGCTTTCTTGTATGACTACCACATGAAATATATTTCTTCCAAATTGATCCTCCTGACTATCTTGGATGACTACACCTTGCTTTACATCATCGGAGGTAGGAATTTTCTAACAAGTACAAATGCATGCATTACCACAGTTGCACTCAAGAAGCCTTCATGGTTTGTAAGATTTTATCGAAAGTACTTGCTTTCAAAAGAGAAGCCAATATGCATCAATAATTTATCTACAGAGAATACCTTATCTCAGTACTATCCTGTCAAGTAACATGAAAATATCACAGAGGACAGACGAGGATTTAAGAATCATCAAAACAGAATCTTCCTGCACAGCTCTTTGAAAGAGCTATCCAATAAGTTCCATGCCCCTGTTCTTTTCCCATAGTCCTGCACATTTCTCCCCCAGTATTTGTCCAATTCCCTTTTGAATATTACTGCTGGATCCGCTTCCACTACATTAAAAAAAATCTCTGGTTATTTTTCTAATAATCTTAATTCAGTGTCCTCTGGTTGTTGGTCCTGCGGCAGTTCAAGGCAACAGCTCACCACCACCTTCTCAAGGGCAATTAGGAATGGGCAATAAAGGCTGGCCTAGCCAGTGAGGCCCACATTCTCGAAAAATGAATTCTGCCAGTGGAAACACTTTTTCCTTATTTACTCTATCAAACCCCTTTGTGATTTTGAACCTCTTTATTAAATTTCCTTTTAAGTTTTCTTGCTCCAAGGAGAAGAGCCCCAGCTTCTCTAGTTTCTCTGCATAATTGAAGTCTCGCAACCCTGTTGTAAATCCCCACTGCACTCCCTTCAAGGCCAGGTGTCCTTCATGTTTGATGCCTAGAATTTGGCACAATACTGATCCGGGGCCTAACCAGTGATTTACAAAAATTAATATAAATTCCTTGCTTTGGTGCTCTATGCCCCTATTAAAAAGCCCAGGATTGCAATTGTCTTATCAGCTCATCCTTTCACTTAGACAGATTTGTGTGTAAACCCCCAGGTCTCTCTGTTCTTGTACCCCTTTTAAAATTGTTCAGTTTAGTTTATATTCACTCGCTTCATTCCTCCTTTCAAAATGTATCACTTCTCTCTTCCCTGTGTTAAATTTCATTAGCCATGTGTCTACCTACGTCTTCCTGAAGCCTGCAATTCTCCTCAATGTTTATGGCTTTTCCAAGCTTTGCTTTGACTTGGATTAAGTTCCTGTTGTGGAGTTCAGTAAAGAGCAATTTGAAAATCTTACATTAATACTTGTAAAGATCACGGTCATGCCATAGAAGACACACTGCATTGTGCACGCTATCTTTATAACATCAGCACAGTGCTATTACGTATATGGAGTTAATGGAAGTAAGGGGGTCAATAATAACTGAGACATGTTCAGAGCTGAGTAGTGACAGCACATGTGAAAGCCAAAGGAAGGCATGTCAGAATATGCAATTTTAGCAGGACTACCTTATTATAATATTAATTCTAGGTTTGGCATCTCTAGTTGCGATCTCAACTCAAGCATTTAAAGGGCCAATCCAAACATGGAATTTGAAGGAACTAGGAGTTGCAGCAAACCAAAGGAGAAGAGATAGATTCAAATGGACACAGGCTTTGCCAAGATTGAATGATGCATCACTTGATGTACTGCTAGGCACAGTGATGAGGAGGAGAGAGGCATTTTTCCTAGGAATGCAAGAAACAACCTACTGCTCCAAAGGAGGAGGCATGGATGGAGTTGAGAGAGGAGGTCAGTAGTATTTTGCCATTCTCCAGGATTCAGTACAAGTGGAGTTTTAATGACTTAACCAGGTCAGGAGCGGTGAGTACAGTTGCCGATATTCACCGACATCTTGTTCATCCCCTCACTCTGCTTTCTTAAGCCTGTTCCTCATACTCAGTTCTTACAAGTGCACCCATGGTTCTGTGTACAGTCTTGATCTCCTTAACTAAGGAAGCATATACTTGCCTTGCAGGGTGTTGAATAAATGTTCACTAGACTGATTTCTATCAGTCTAGTGAACATTACCGCAATATTCTCTGAGGTGAAGTCCAGTAGATTAAGCCTGTGTTCATTTAAACTTTAAAGAATGAGAGGTGATTTCATTTTAAGCATAAAATTAATAAGAGGATTGATAGGGTATATGCTGGGAAGATGTTTTCCGTAGCTGGGGAGTCTAGAACTAGTGGTCACAGTCTCAGAATAAGGGTCAGCATTCAGCCATCTTGTCCTTCCTTAAATAAAAAGTGCAAAGAGACTGTTGAGATTACACTGGGGCAGTCGGAGGGGGAAACAAGTCCAACGGATCAATGAAAGGAGATCTACAATCAACAAAGACTGACCATTCAGGGCAATTTCTGACAATTTCCTTATAATACATCTGAGCATTACATTGCTCAAGATAGAATTATAGAGAAATTGGGCGGAAGTGTCCCAGATTTGCACTAAGTGCAACAGAATAAGTCCAGTGGGAAACGTGACCCGCCATCGGTGGGCTAAGTGGACGATCACAAACTGGTTTTACACTGTCATGAAACTGATCGCACCATGTTGTCCGCTCACGCCGCCGAACGCGCCTGACACCAGTGGGCATGGAAAATCCTGGCCAATGTATTGTCAGAACCCTATTGCAGGTATTATACTTCCATTTAAAATCTATAATTGCATGCTCGATGCAAATGTGGTCATACATAAGGGTTTTGGGTGAGGCATTGCTTAATCCCCTTGTAATTCACAGGTCAAATGAACTATAAGCCTGGTTACTCAAAAGGCGCAGAGGACATTACATGGCCCTGTACAACAATGACAACTTTTATTTATATAGCACCTTGAACATGGTAAAACATGCAAATATATTAGTCCATAGACTTTTTAGGCAAAGAATCCTTATCTTTTCTTCTTTCGATTGTAATTTGCTGTTCGAGACTGAGCTCCAAGGAGACAAGGACTCACTGATCTTTCACAGGTATTAAATCAGTAAACTACTGAGCCAAAAGGGACCTGATTTGTTATTTAATAATATGAGTGGAGTACTTTTCTCCTTTGGCTTACTGAACCAGAAGTCTTAGTCAGTAAGGAGTACAATGACAGATAGTATGGACCTCCTCGTTATAACCAATATATGCACAACTATATCTGATAGTACAGCAACTATTCCCAGTTTGTGGAAAATGTCAAACTGCAGGAATTTTGGAAAATCCAGATTATTTCTCTAACCATGAAGAAAATGGAAAGTCATCCTGGATAATAAAGGATCCCCAGAGGAGATAGAGATTGCAACTGAATTATTTGAAAAGCACAGGGCACAAAATTATTTTTTGACCTGATTAGCAGCATTATAATACATAATTGAAAATTTATTGGCAGTTGATGGATTTTTAATTAGAAATTTTTAAAATTCACTATCCAGTTTACGGCAGATGTTGCATAAAACGTCAATGATGACGACCTTTAAAATTGCATAATAAAGTGACATTAGAATGTATGGAGAAATTTGATATGCTACACCAGTTATTCGTAACGCTGTATTAAGGAAAAATGAAGAAGAAAATTAGTTCTGAAAATTGGAGAGACAGAATTCTCCAGTGAGAATATCAGAAGAGAAACTGCAGCAGAAAGAATTGATCACATTGAACAAAGATTAAGTAGCTATGGATATGCCAGCAGAATGTCAACTGATGTAACCTTGAATGCTCTCAGCTCAAGAATAAAGGAAATTAAATAGAGTGGGTGATAGGAAAGGAGAGGGATTCAATAAATGAAAAACAGCAAGGAGCTTGTTATAATGATCTGAATGTAAGAAATAAGTGGCACCAGCTTGCATACCACCTTAAGGTCTCTGACTATGGAGAGTAAACATCTAGAGGGATTACAGGCTGATAAATTTAACCAATGCCAGAAATGTCAAAGATTAATTAAAGCAAAAGGATATGTACACAAATTTCTTTTTAAAAGAATATACTTTCCCTACTTCTCAAAGCACAATGTATTGACTTCACTGCCATACTATAGACAGTAGATTACTGGAAACGTTAAAGCAATATATTTTAAATATTGCATCCTGCTTAATTTTAAACAATATTACTGAAAAAAAGAGACATGTCTAAGCTTTTCGCCTTGCACATCAGGACACTTGCAAGAATACCAATATAAGGGGGAAAACAACAACTTATAATGTGTGTAAGAGAGTGCCGATTGGTTGGCAAGCACTTTCTTCCCATACAGTATAAATTGTTGTTTTCCTCTTATATTGGTATTCTTGCCAGTGTCCTGGTGAGTGCAAGATGGAACATGTCTCTTTTTACAGCAATACTCAAGTTCTGTACTACCAAATGACGATCTAAACAATATTATAAGGAGTTTGGAGGAAATGTATTACTAATTATTAGAAAGGAAAATCATCTGGAGAAGCAAAGCCTTAAAATTATAGTACAGGATACTAACATCTCAAATCTTATCATGATTAAAATAAATTACTCCCATCATTATGTTATAGAGGCATTAATCCAAGTTTCTGTTAAATTAGCACAGGAAAAAATTCAGATCAATGCATTTAACATTCAAATGATAGTATTCCACTGCATAATTTCAAGGCTGAGAATAGAATCTTAGATCACATGTGATCATAACTCCAAAGATCTGTCAGGCTAATTTCAACTTTAGGCACAAGTGGACAATATAGCTTTTTATATACCCTGCCTGACCTTCCTTTCCAATGAAGTCAATGCGTAGTAAAATTGGGTGGTGTGTACAATGGCCAAATTGCCACTGCCTCATTTTTAGCAGTGCTGGAAATTAAAATCAACCTGTATGTTATTTTTCATTGTTGAATGAGTAATTAGTGCTGGTTTTATCCTGTACGACAGAGACTAAAGAACAAAATTAATTGCATAAGTCTTAATCAAGCTTTTAGGTAACATTAAACTCTGGCTCAAATCTACTCTCCATTGTGTCACTGAACAGTAACTTGAAACCAAAGAAGCATAGAGTACAAGGTTTAATGTCATTTTTGTATAACAATGTTTGGGCACACTATTGGATCAACTTGGGAAGTTAACTTTGCCTTATAGCCTGATATTGCAGTCTCAGCAAAACTGAGGCTGCCGTTGACCAAGGCATGGGGGTACCTGCTTTCATTGTGTAGAATCCGGTTACATCAAATTTTGAGATGAAAGGCTTACTCCTAACTTTAATAGGCTACAGCTATAGGAGAGCCTTGCTGAAAAATATTGGCCTACAGTTAGGGTACAAAATCCAGTGAATGCAGCACTTGGTCTGTTGCAGCTTAGCATAGAAGGGGAAGTTGTGGTGGTGGTGGCAGAAAAATAAATTAATGGCTCACTGTGGCACAGTAGTTGGTGATCCACAGGTCCTGCTTAGAGAAGGGTATAGAAGCAGATTCAGGGTTCAGATACTATGGCAAACTCTCCGAACTGTGGTGTGACTGCAAATTGAGTCTGTTGATCCATAGCTGTTCTCTGTGGGTTGTTGTATTGTGGTCGAGTTTTGCTCTGAGTACAGCATGCTTCTCTATTGAGTAACTTGGAAACAGTCTGGAAGGATAAGAAGTCAGGAAGTAAAATAAGCTCAAATGTTTTAAATAGCATGATAAAAGCAATGAAATATATATGATCCATTCATTAGTAGATATAGAGTTTTATTGGATTAAAAATGTGAGCATTTCTAGCTGCTCATTAGGCAGAGGTTAGGTAAGTGAGAACCAACTATTTTTTATTCTTGTAGCAAATAAATCTCATGTTACAGTTTCTAGCCACATCATTGATGAATCCCATGAACCAAGGATTATATTTATAATTATCGTCACTGTGAAAGTTTAACAGGAACAACTTAGATTTTTCAAATGTTAGTGTCAGCAAGCTCCACAAGAAATTCATCACTTGAAGAATAAATCTCAAGAGATCAATTAGACGAAACCTATCCATTTCCAACCAGCTCATGTGACCATGATATATTCAAAATTAACCAGGCCCAAGAATGCTTCTCTCAAAATGTTTGTCATCACTGCTTTATTGTCTCAGAAGTATGTCATATAACTAATTGGGGAAATAGGATTAATTGGGGAAATAGGATTAGACTGTTTCACTTAATTTTCTCTGGCATTTAGAGCTGAGCAACTGTTGTCTGAAAAGGTTAATGAATGCTCTTTTACACTTTTGGAGAGTAGGTTGGTATTCATTCCCTATTACATGCTACTTGCACTCATGTCTGTGAACATTTGAATGCCTTTTCCTTCACTAACATTGATTTCCTTCCCACCCACAGCTGTTAAATAAATAGGCTGGGGAAAGGGAAAAGATTGTTTGACAAGCAGAACATTGGCTCACTGATGAATGTTTAAAATCCTAAACTTATTCTAAACCTCAGAAGTAAAGGGGTTACACCACTAGTGCTTAAAGCAATAAATAAATCAGTTGATCTGATTCTTAATATTAATATGATGTGTCCTTGGCACCCAGGATCACAGCAGATAAATACTTTATGATTTGTGGTATGGTTTCAAGTCCCAGGCCTCAAATATGTTCTCTGCTAAAACTTTCCCAAACACTTTCAGTTTAATGCTGGCTCACAGCATCAAGATGGAAAATCCAAAACAATGGAGAGAGGAAGAATTAAGAATCAGAATATGGGAAGTTTTTCAGCTGTTCTTGGAAGTCTAAAGGCTAACAGTGATTTTCTGAATTATAGTTATTGAGAATCCCTCAGGAAGATCCACCTTAACCATTGGATGAAGGACTGTATCCTCAGTTTGACTCGCAGTGTTTCAGTTGTAACCTAAAAAGCACAAAATATGTATCAACTTTATATATCCATGGACTCAATCAGTTGTCTGAATTCAGGTCAGTTTATCCTGCGCATGAAATAAAACATAACAGAACTAAAGTACAACATAAAATACAACCCATTTCCCAAAATTACACCAAGATTGCTACCCTATTGTTGGACCTTACTTCACAAATGTACCCAAGGATTGTAAAATAACTACTGGTACACCTCCTCAGGCTGAATGTGACAACCAGCATTATTTTCCATAGACCATCAGGACAATTTATTTCCCAATAATGTGTCCCACATGATTAGCAGGCTTTGCAGCACTTAACTTCTTACAAACAAATAATTGTACATAAAGTGTGAAAAGTCCATCACGCCTGTCAGACTCATCCTATCCATTAGGCAGTTCAACCTCATGCGTAGACCCTTTGTAATCATAAAAAATGTTAATTCCTGAAAGAGGGAAAATAAGAGGAGAATAAAACAACAAGTGACAAATGTAGAAACATTGAAAAGCCGTTGTGGATTGGATGGAAGCGCAGAAATCTCAGGGTTGCCAGAGTCATGCAAAATTTAACAGGACCTCATTATCAACTCTTCCCTTCCATTGTTTACCTGGCAGCCAAACAGGTGGACAAGCTAGTCAGCTGTCAGGTAGGAAAGCCAGAGATAGAAGGCCACAGTTGTTTTGGTGTCCAGCAATCGGGGATGACAGGGGCTCAGTGGGAGGTGAAGATTTGGGGAGTTGGGGGTCAAGCTAGGTAATCTCAGGGCAGGCAGCTCAAAACTGGAGCTTAGTGGGCTGGGATAGGCAGTTAGAAATCAGAGGGTGGGGGGTTACCAATCTTGGCAGCAATCAAAAGAAAGGAGGCTGAATGTTTGCTTGAGTGGCCAGAGGGGAACACGTTCTCATCCTGGCCTGCGCAAATTTCCTGGTGTCCGCATGCATATGGTGTTTAAAGGAAACTATTAAATTAATTTTCTGTGGTTGCAGTATGCCAGGGTAACTTGTCAGTGTCAGGCAAATGTGAAAACAGGAATATTCAATTAGTTGTGCAGCTGCATGAGAAGGACATGCCAGGTCCTTTCACAGTTCAGTGCAGTTAAATCACAAGCGCAGGAAATTTTAAATGTGGGATTGGAATAAATTAAAACCTCATTTTAACCCTATCCAGCCAACATAAACTGCATCAATGGACAGTTAAAAATTCGGACAATGACTCAACACCCCTCCAATCTTGCTGCCTTCTTGTGAGATGTAACTTTAACTTACTCTTAAGAAGCAGTAGAGGATTAGGATTTGAACAGGTTGGCTTTGGTTTTAATACCTTTATCGAATGAGGGGCTTAAAGCCTAAAAATCATGACCTCCGAGCCACCGCTGGCTGCTGAGAGTACCAAATTACATATTCCTGTCCTGTAACATTCTATAATTTCCCAAAATGTACCATATCACTTGAAGAACCTTCAGTTCCCATAATGTTGCACAAGATGTCGCTTCCTATAGCATTTAGTACAGTACTTGACAGGGAGGGCAGGACTTTCAAATAGTTATGGTATGCTCATACCCAATCTTACATAGAACTTTACAGCTCAACCAGGCCTTTACACCCAAAAGGTTTTTGCTGGTGTTTATGTTCCATTCGAGTCTCCTCCCACCTTATGCCTTCCCATCCTATTAATATTTCTACTCTCCCTTTCTCCTTCGTGCACTTCTCTGACTTCCCCTGAAATGCGTCCATGCTAGTCCCAACTGCTCAGTGTGGAAACAGGCTCCACATCTGAACCACTGAGTAATGAAGTTTCTCCTAAATTCATTATTGGGTTTATTAGTGACTATCAGGCAATATGGCTTCTGGTAGATATTGGACCCAGTTCGAACACCGCCACAAGTGGAAACATTGGCCAAAATCTGATCAGGGTCAGAACCTTTCTTCCCAATCCCAGTCAGGCAAATAAAATCCACTTACCTTCGTCTGATTTTTCTGGGCAATCTCCTGGAGGAGGATCCCACAAAAAACTCACTCAGCACAGGGAACCTCAGAGACATCAGCAAAGGAAATCTGTGCAGAAGCCACACCCCTTTTTACAGTATTAGCTGCTGTATTCTCATAAGTATTGAGTTCAAATGTCCCAAAATCCCCTTTGAAAAGCTACAGAGAGAAGATAAGGGCAAGGGGGCAAGCAGGAAGATGGGTTGGGGAGTAGTTGAGTTGGGAGGGGTTGCCAGGGGCCTCATGAGGGGCTACTCAGGTCAGGAGGTGAGGTCTGGTCAGATTGGATCATGAGGGAGACAGGGGTGGGGCAGCGGGGTGTACACAGTTGGGGAGTCAGGAGGTCAGGGTGGTAGTCAGGGAGCAGGCTGGGGGGGATCGGGGAGTTGGTCATGTCAGGTCGGGGGTGGGGGGGAGTAAAAGCTATTGGGTGGTTGGGGCAGGAGGTTTGTCGGTTCTATAGTTACCCAGGAGTTAGACTAACATTTCCCGAGTAACTAGTCAGGCAAGTAAGTCGGAACCATCCAAAGTCGCAAACTCAGAATTGGAGAATTTTTTTTGGAGAGCCCCAGGGAGCAGAGAGCCCATTGGAAGTTCAATCTTCCCAGGCAATTCCCAAGAAGTCAATGCATTGGGACTTCCAAAGGGCACCATAGTGCATCTTCTGGGGTATGTCTGGTTTCCAACTATCCAGTGTTATGACCAGTCCCTGGGTGAGGTCCCCCAATTTGTTAACTTACTGACCAGCACCCCAATTTTATTATGTACCCGGGTGAGGGGGAAATGAGCTGGCTCCCCTTCCTTATTCAACCCCCTCAGTCAGTCACAAGGTGGTCAATTTAAAATCCCCCATGAAGACCTTTCCTAGTCCAAATGCATTTTTTTTTTAAAAAGGAGCCAATTCAACCAGGTTTTGAGTAAAAAAGAGTAAGTTTATTAGTTAATAAAACCCGAGAAAAATAATAAAAATGGACTACACCTATGCATGCCCACACACACACAAGAAATGATAAGTTAAGAGTCCAAATAAAAGTTTTAAAAACTGAATCAATCTTTGGCTTGTCCGTGAGGCATAGATGGCAGTACACTGCGGCCGTCAAGTTGGGTGATTCTGGTAAAGTTGGCTTTGGCAGTTTCAGAGTTAGTTTGGAGACACTTCATTCTGCAGGATGGTTGAAAAGCTGTACTATTTTCTTTCGATTGTGGCATCTGCTTAGCTTGGGCACAGGAGGGAGGGCTCACGTGAGAGAGTGCAAGAGATCTTTCACCTGCAAGCTGCAGGAGGGGGTGATGAGTTTGTTCTTCTGCTTGCAGTCACATACACAGCACACCAACTCTTTGAACCCATTTTTCCCCCCCTATGTATTCCAGGAGAGGAAATAGTCGTCTTGCATTCATATCAGAACTAGTTATACATT
Organism: Carcharodon carcharias; assembly: GCF_017639515.1. Lineage (NCBI taxonomy): Eukaryota > Metazoa > Chordata > Chondrichthyes > Lamniformes > Lamnidae > Carcharodon > Carcharodon carcharias. Next base: position 25,907,537 of record NC_054475.1, read on the forward strand.
CTGAGATACAAATCAACAAGAGTTGGATTTTCAGGTGACTGCTGAGATGCGCAAATCAGTCTTTCATCTCCACAACCATAGGAGATTAAAGATAAATCTTATGCATATTTCCGATCTCCCTTTTGAAGAAGGCCATGACACATTTTCAGGTGTGACATTCCATATTCTCTCATGATAGGTCTGTCAGTATAATCCACATAGGAATTTTCCAGAAAGTGGCCACTTTACATTATCAGCCATCTTTTACTCAGTGGCCTTGCTTGTATTTCTTTAAAAACACACAAGTTTTCCTTAAAAGGTTCACTATACCTGTAAGTAATTCGTAGCTGTAATCTGCTTTTCATGACACTGGAGTTAGAAAGATCTGGGCTTATATCTACCTTATCAAATCTCTTCATAATTTTAAAGAACCCTACCAGGTCACCTCTCAGTCTATTCATTTCTGATGGTTTTTAACTTCTCAGTTCTGATATCATTACTGTAAATTGATTTTGCACTTGTTAAAATATTGGAGACCAGAACTCCAGTACTCCAAGTGTGGCCAAAATTTAACATAACTTCCCTGCTTTTCAATGTTAATAGAAATGAATTCTATTGCTTTGTTTGTACATTTTATAGCTTTTGGCAGACATTGGAGATATGGTATAACCAGCTAATAACAGCAGTGGGAGATTTGAGATCTCTCTGAATATTCTCCTCTCGGAATTGTGTTTCAGGCAACAGGGAACAATACAACTGGAGATCAGCTACATTACATTAACATATCATTTTGGCTATAGCAGAAATGTTGATTCCACTTTTTGGAAATATTGAAATGGATAGTCTCACACTTTCAATGTTTCTGTCCTTCATGACTTCCCTTAGCTATGGCTTTTATTTCCTGAAGTAAATGAAAATTGCAAATATGTCTTGTTCCAGTCATATTTTTAAAAGGTTAATTTTTTTCAGTTTTAACAGGAGGCCTTTCAATGAAACCAAATAGGGAAAAGTGTTTGTTTCAATTTTTGAAGCTGCTGCTACAAACAATTTAGATTTCCATAAAATGTCAAATATGTTAATAAATACTCCATGACCTCCACCACCTAGAAGGATAAGGGCAGCAGAAGGATGAGCATACAATGACATGCAAGTTCCCCCCCAAGCCACACACCATCCTGACTTGGAAATATATCACCATTCCTTCACTGTCACTGGGTCAAAATCCTGGAATTCCATTCCTAACAGCACTGTAGATGTACCTACACCACATGAACTACAGTGGTTCAAGGCAGCAGCTCACCACCACCTTCTCAAGGACAATTTGGCAAGGGCAATAAATGTTGGCCTAGCCAGCGATTTTCACATCCCATTAAAGAGTTTTTAAAATTGTAGTATTATATCAGCATATGTTTTTATTGTATGTTGCAAAAAAAAACATTGGTATAACAAAGATTATTTTCCCTTTAGCTACTGGCCTCATAATGGGATGCATGATTTACCCCGATGGCTGGGATTCAGATGCAGTCAAACAAATGTGTGGGGACAAAACGGACAAGTACACTTTGGGAGCATGTTCTGTTCGTTGGGCCTACATCTTGGCCATAATTGGGATCCTGGATGCTCTCATTCTGTCCTTCTTGGCCTTTGTGCTTGGCAACAGGCAAGACAACCTTCTTCCTGAGGATTTCAAGGTAGAAAATAAAGGTAAGTGATTTTGTGCATTTCGGGCCATGACTTGAATTCATTTGTATCTGAACAAAATCTGGCGTTCTCACAGGGGATTAATGTGTCTTTAAATCAATGGAGTTGCCAAAAATTAATTGAGGAAACTGTCATGAGACAAGCCATTAGCAACACATATATTCTGGATTGTTTTAATTAAATAAGATAAGGTTTTAATATCTGATAAGTAGTAACATGTGCCTTGTACTTGCATTTCAGTAGCTCAGTAAGGGCAGCTATGCCCTTCAGTCTGTTGAGGCCTGATTCCCAAGTGCAACTGCACCATTTACATCTTTCTCCTGTGCTAACCATTAGTTTCTAATCTCAAGGGAGGCTCACAGGTCTGCAGCAATGCCAAACTTAATTGGCCACCACAATTGCCGTAGAATGACTAACTCACCCTTCATGTTCTTCATTTCATCTTTACAAAGCATTTCTATTGATGTCCCAGTAATGGTTGGAGAGCTGTAGGCCCTTTTAGTCTGTGCATCTGGCTTTGTTCAATTTGATCTCCTCTACAATAAGATTGCTGAAGGAAATAAAAGTACTGGCTCAAAAAGAAATCACAAGGAACAAGTGGTGCCATTGGGATCAATGTCATTGTTAATGAAGTCAGTGAGATACCCCCAATATGTCTCAGTCTGCATTCAGTAGTGTTGCCTGTGAGGGATCTTTTAAGTAAATCAATAGCTCAGACAGAAAAGCCTGCACATATCATTTTCAATCCACATCAAATGTCATTTTATAAAGTCAGGCAACATGATTCACTTGAACACTAATTCAAAGGTTGGCTATCATTCCATTCCTTAAACATTTAAAAAAATGGTACAATATCTGATAGTATCTAGAAGTAAAATTGGAATTTTGGCATATCATATCCTTTCCTATTGTACTGCTTATTAGAACTCAGTACTAGAGAACACAGAAGAGAATTTTAACTGAGAAAGGAATATTTGAATGAAATATGAGATTACAGCCAGTTAGGCTGCTTCCCTCAGTTAAAAATTGTACTGTGATTGCAAGTTGATTATTGTAAAAAAGCAGCTTTGTAATGTAAAAAATAAATAGTCCTTTAATTTGTCAGTGTTGTCATAAAGGTGAGTCAGAGATAGTGGTGCAAGATGAAAGCTCCGACAATGCTGCCTGTAGCTGTTATAAATCTTTTAAGATAACGAGCTAAGAAAAGAATCTAAACTGTAAGTTCCTGGTTATTAACATTAATTTTATATTCCTGCCTTGAACAATGCTGAATTACTTCATAATAGTCACACTGAATTGTTCTCAATCTGTTATTGCTAATATCTTTCAATCACAAATTGTGACATCCTTGTGACCAATCAGAAGTCAGGGAACATTTCCAAAAGCATTTGAACGCTTATTGTTCTTCTGATTTCCAAATTCAATAGTAGTTTTACTGTTTAGGAAACAAGACTGAAAAATCTCAAGCATGTAGCTGCTTATCCTGCCAAAATTAGCAACCCAGATGATATTATGTGTGATACCATTCCAATTATATCTAAATTGAATATGTTGAACAACTCACATGTTGATGCTGTTTGTGTACACAGTCACTGAAAAATTCCACACCAGCACCAAGTGCAATCTGCTAGAAAAGTCCAATGACACAAACTTCTGCATCAAAATATAATTACGGTGCTCACTTTCCAGGATAGAGCTATAGCCATCCCCCAACATGTACTGGGCTCAATTTTAACTACTAGATGGGAGATCTAGCAAAGCTAGCAACATGTATGGCAGCATCGGCGGAGGAGAAAAGAGTTGACGTTTCAAGTCCTCATGACCCTTCGACAGAACTTGAGTTCGAGTCCAAGAAAGAGTTGAAATATAAGCTGGTTTAAGGTGTGTGTGTGTGTGTGTGTGTGTGTGTGTGTGTGTGTGTGGTGGGGGGGGGGGGGGGGGGGGGGGGGTGAAGAGAGAGAGAGAGAGAGAGAGAAGTGGGGGGGTGTGTGGTTGTAGGGACAAACAAGCAGTGATAGAAGCAGATCATCAAAACATGTCACAAACATCTTGTTCCTGACATCTTTTGATGATCTGCTTCTATCACTGCTTGTTTGTCCCTACAACCACACCACCCCCCTTCACTTCTCTCTCTCTCTCCCCACCACACACACACACACACACACACACACACACACACACACACACACACACACACACACACACACACACACACACACACACACACACACACACACACACACACACACACACACACACACACACACACACACACACACACACACACACACACACACACACACACACACACACACACAACTTAAACCAGCTTATATTTCAACTCTTTCTTGGACTCGAACTCAAGTTCTGTCGAAGGGTCATGAGGACTCGAAAAGTCAACTCTTTTCTTCTCCGCCGATGCTGCCATACCTGCTGAGTTTTTCCAGGTAATTCTGTTTTTGTTTTGGATTTCCAGCATCCGCAGTTTTTTTTGTTTTTAAAGCTAGCAACATGCCTATCCAGGGGTGACAGCAAGCAGGTTGGCTGATTTTAATGGTTGGGCATCATTAACATACCGTTTGCCAACTGGCCAAAATGGTCAGATCTGGAAAGGTGGCAGGGGGAAGGGGGAAAAGGGAAAGAAAGGAAGGAGGAAATGAAGAGTAACAGTTCTTGCTGCCTGCAATTTAAAATTGCAGTTGGCCAGGTCAAGACAGGTAAGAAGTAGGTAAACCCACCATTCCATTTTAACTGGCCCACCTCTGGCAGAAGCCAGGATGAGGGAGTTAAAATCAAACCGTATGTTTGCCTTGCACTTAAACATTCTAAATCATTAAAGCCAGAGAGACCCAGACATAACAAAGAACAAGTTTATGACACTACTACTACTGATTCTGTTTCAAAGCATGAATGAAAACATCAAAATGGAGGTTACGTGGAGAGAAGATTATGAAAGCCTCATTATATCAATCCAAATATTTAACTGTTGGCTTCTCAAGAACTTCCCTGTCTCTAAATTCATCTGACCTTTCCAGCTGATCATTAGAAAGGGCAACTGTGATAGACAGGCTGGAGGTTAACAAGCAACTCTCAAAGGGCTGAGATTGCGATCTTGCATTTACTGTTGCACTTACTTTGATAGGCCAGAGCTGGACTGTCAATTTATAAAAATGTTCAGGCTGAGACCCCACTCTTTCAAATAACTGTTCATTCCTCATTCTATCGGCAAATAACTGCTGGAGTGCCTCAGACCAAAGGAAGTGGAGGTTTTTACAGTCTACATGATTAATAAAAAAAACTTCAACAGATTGACTAAATAAATTGCAAGTCATAGTAAAAGTTGTGGTGTTTCATAACACACTGATAAAATGTGAACTGTTGCTTACATATGGTCTTGGCCAAGCAGAGCCAAAAATAAAACAACTATCCTTCCTTATAGCAAAGTATGAAAATCTCATTTTGCCTCCTGGCAGCCAGCACAGAGCACATTTGTCTGGAAAATAACTTAGAAATTTGAGAGAATGGTGTATGGCACAGGGAAAATAAACCAAGAGAAGGGAAGAATTAAAATAAAATGCTAATAATAATAATGGGAAGTAACAACTTTGGACTCAGGAGTTTCTTCTTGAAGCTTAAGTGATGCTTAATTGTTTGCATGCATGGATGAAAGCCTGAGGTACTAAAATGATGTGAATAAGTAAAAGGAGATGACTGTAATGGGGGAACGGTCAGGAATGCAAAGAAGATGAAAATGGGTGGAGTCTCAATAAGTTGCCACAGAAGGTAGATTCTTATTATTCAGCAGGTGCACATGCCTTTTCAATATGCACATATGAATATCACTTTTTCCATTGCTGGTAGGGCTTCATGCAGAAACAATTTCACATGAACACGTCTTTAGTTCATTTTGAAGCAGTAAGTAACAAAACTGAACTGGTTTGAGACACTCACCAGAGCAGCTTTGAGACCTTTGTCAATATTGCTATGTTTATTCTTCCTATGACAAAGGGTGACAACAACCAATCTTAAAATAAAGCTGTATATACACAAGGCTTTTAAAAGTGTTAAGTCAGTGTACTTAATGATTTAAGTATTCTATTCTAGAATTATAGTTTAGGCTTTTGGAAAACACACGTTAAGAAATAGGTGCACCTATAACAAAATGTACTTACCTGGGCTCCCTGAATAGCATACATAGAAAAATGTATTTGGCTTTAGCCAGATAAAAATAAGCCATCTGATGTATGTGACAGCACTATAACATTTCTTCCTTGGAATGTGAGAATTCTATTTCAGGTACCCCGTACAAAGCAATTTTCAGTTGTGACAGATAGAATTTAGGAACATAAAAATTATAATGTCTAAAGCAGATAAGTAAATGCACTTTAGGTAAAATCAAGACAATAGATCATCCATGGTAGACAGCTCCACTTGAAAAGCAAGCAGAGCCACATAGGCATTGCACTAACTGTCCTCTTTCTGTTTCTATTTTATGATAAAGTTGAATGCAAATCTGGGCTTTACATTCTTGGAATTCCATAATTGGAATTCGTAAGTAAATTGGTAAAGTATGTCCAAAAGAAAACATGCTATTCATTCGTGTGAACTGGCGGAAATGGATTCAAATGTGGCCAACATCTAATCATAGTATTTTCACAACTGCAACCTTAGGTGAATTTTCAGCCACAATCCTCTCAGAGTTAATTTTCTGCCCTCCAGGACCAGCAGAAGGCCACAAATTCATTATCCACAAGAATTTAAATGCCACAGGGCTTTCTTCTACCTAGAATGGAAGTGAAGAGGGTGCAAGGCAGCTGTCAGCAGGGGAAAGTCAGATGACTTTTAGTCACCTGCAGGCTTCCAGTTTAGTGGTGGAGTGCGAAAGGGTTAGAGCAAGGGAGATCACTACTTTTCTTGTGGGGCCCCAGAAAAGCAATCTGGCTCCTTTTTTAAACTTTCCTATGGGGCCTTTGTCTTTCCCATCAGCTGCTGATCCACTTCAGCTTAGCAGGAAAGCTGTAGTGATTTGCCCACTCAAACCTGGTTAAAATGCAGTCATGGCCCTATTGACACAGATATGCATAAATTCATGAAGTCTCTTGCAGGCTAATATCAGAGATGTTGGAAAAGAGTCCCATTCTGAGTGGTTAAGTAACCTGCTCATTTTTTAAATGTCCACTTTCCAATTTTCTGCTGAGCAGGTCAAGTTAAAATTGATCCTCTTATATCATAAAGATTTTGTTTTGTGCTATTAGTTGATTTGATGATAATGTTATTTCTACTACTAGATAATGACACTGCATGGTGTGAATTAAACTAAATGAGTTGAAACCACACAAGGAGAAATATCTTTTCATATATTCATTATAGATATATCAAATGTGTTATCATTTGGACCAGCTGTTGCTACCTATTGGAGCACCTGTGCACAGCATTGCAAAGGCACAAAGGTTTGATCCTTGGAGTTCTTAATCTTAACTGATTTTACAGAAGAAAATATTTAAAAATGTCAGGTCTCTCCCATAGCTAGCAGAGAAAACAAGAGCTCTATTTATCACCATGCATGCCTGCCATCTGCATTTGTGAACACAGTATTGTGGGGGTCCACATATCATGCCCCTACTTGGGGATCAGGCTTCCAGGCTTAGAACATATCAATAGCACAAGCCATTTCATTCAATTATAAACACCTTGTGGGCTGTTTACAGACAACACTCATTTGGCAGATATATTTTAGTGGCCAAAGACCATCTTCCATTTTGTGAATATTGGACCAGCTAAATGTCGTAAACAGTGAACTCTCAGAGCTCCATATACTTCCAAGATCATTGTACTCTACCAATTCTGCCCTCTGTGCATCTCCTATTTTCTTCACCCCACCATTGGCAGCTGTGCTTTCAGCTATCAAGACACAAAACTCTGGAATTCACTCCCTAAACCTATCCACCTTTCTACATTCTATAAGGTCCTCCTTAAACCTTATCCATTTGACCAAGCTTTTGGTCACTTGTCCTGATATTTCTATGTTACTCGGTGTCAAACTTTGTTCGGTTATTGTTTCTGTGAAGGACATTGTGGCATTTTGCTACATTAATTAAAAAATGGCATTTATATAGCATCTTTAATGTCCTTTGTTATGGGATATCTTCAGAAGAATTTGAAGCAGTATCATGATCAGTATTGCAGAAAGACTGCAGTTAGTCCGAAGCTAGCAGAGATATAGGGATAGTCAGAGGATATCAAGGTACCGACTAGCCACATAAGTAAAGGACCCAGATTTGTCAATGGTTTGCAACAGACTGAAAGATTGTGTGTCTTTGGCAGGCAGAAGAACGAAGTGACCACATTTTATGGATATCTTCCAGTGAGGAGTACAGTCACAATGATTCTCTGCATGGCCCCAGAAATCACTGCATTGACCTAAATATTGACCAGGTTTATAGGACACAATCTGGTTCACAAGGGGACATGAGATTCACTTATAAGAGTGGCCTGTGATGTTGAACTTAAGGAATTATCTCATGGGAAACCATAATACCTGTTGATCTGCCTCAAATTAGGGAGACAGAGTGAAAGGAACAGATTACAGTCCTCATTGTTCTTCTATCTCCACTGGTACATTTTGATTAGTACATATGTATAGCAGGACAGGGGTATGGGATAGATCATAATTTTTTCCCAAATTAAACATAAAATGATACAAAAATCTGATACTCAAAATGCAAAACCTTGTTTGAGAAAGGTTAGAGAATAGCTTTACAGTAAACAATAACAAAATTACCTGGAAAAACTCAGCAGGTCTGACAGCATCAGCGGAGAAGAGTTGACGTTTCGAGTCCTCATGACCCTTCAACAGAACTGATCTTTCTTTACAAGGAGAGGGAAATATAAGCTGGTTTAAGGGCGGCTGTAAGGGGGAGAAGTGGAGGGGGGTGTTAGGATAGGAGCAGATCATCAAAAGATGTCACAGACAAAAGAACAAAAGAACACAGAGGTGTTGAAGTTGGTGATATTATCTAAACGAATGTGCTAATTAAGAATGGATGGTAGGGCACTCAAGGTATAGCTCTAGTGGGGGTGGGGGAGCATGAAAGATTTAAAAATATTTAAAAATAATGGAAATAGGTGGGAAAAGAAAAATCTATATAAATTATTGGGAAAAAAAGGGGGAAGAAACAGAAAGCGGGTGGGGATGGAGGAGGGAGCTTAAGACCTAAATTTGTTGAATTCAATATTCAGTCCGGAAGGCTGTAAAGTGCCTAGACGGAAGATGAGGAGCTGTTCCTCCAGTTTGTGTTGGGCTTCACTGGAACAATGCAGCAGGCCAAGGACAGACATGTGGGGAAGAGTGCAGGGTGGAGTGTTAAAATGGCAAGCGACAGGGAGGTTTGGGTCATTCTTGCGGACAGACCGCAGGTGTTCTGCAAAGCGGTCGCCCAGTTTACGTTTGGTCTCTCTAATGTAGAGGAGACCGCATTGGGAGCAACAAATACAGTAGACTAAGTTGGGGGAAATGCAAGTGAAATGCTGCTTCACTTGAAAGGAGTGTTTGGGGCCTTGGACGGTGAGGAGAGACGAAGTGAAGGGGCAGGTGTTATAGCTTTTGCGTGGGCATGGGGAGGTGCCATAGGTGGGGGTTGAGGAGTAGGGGGTGATAGAGGAGTGGACCAGGGTATCCTGGAGGGAACGATCCCTACGGAATGCCTACGGGGGCGTGAAGGGAAGATGTGTTTGGTGGTGGCATCATGCTGGAGTTGGCGGAGGATGATCCTTTGAATGCAGAGGCTGGTGGGGTGATAAGTGAGGACAATGGGGACCCTATCATGTTTCTGGGAGGGAGGAGAAGGCATGAGGGCAGATGCGCGGGAGATGGGCCAGACACGGTTGAGGGCCCTGTCAACGACCATGGGTGAAAAACCTCGGTTAAGGAAGAAGGACATGTCAGAGGAACTGTTTTTGAAGGTAGCATCATCGGAACAGATGCGACGGAGGCAAAGGAACTGAGAGAATGGGATGGAGTCCTTACAGGAAGCGGGGTGTGAGGAGCTGTAGTCGAGGTAGCTGTGGGAGTCGGTAGGCTTGTAATGGATATTGGTGGACAGTCTATCACCAAGATTGAGACAGAGAGGTCAGGGAAGAGAAGGGAAGTGTCAGAGATGGACCATGTGAAAATGATGGAGGGATGGAGATTGGAAGCAAAATTAATAAATTTTTCCAAGTCCCGACGAGAGCATGAAGCAGCACCGAAGTAATCATCGATGTACCGGAGAAAGAGTTGTGGAAGGGGGCCGGAGTAGGACTGGAACAAGGAATGTTCCACATACCCCATAAAGAGACAGGCATAGCTGGGGCCCATGCGGGTACCCATAACCACATCTTTTATTTGGAGGAAGTGAGAGGAGTTGAAGGAGAAATTGTTCAGTGTGAGAACAAGTTCAGCCAGATGGAGGAGAGTAGTGGTGGATGGGGAAGCTAAGACCATCAGACCCTCAGACCATCAGAAGCCCTTTGCTTCTTCCTCAAACAGAGGCCTGAACAATCCCCATCCACCACTACTCTCCTCCGTCTGGCTGAACTTGTTCTCACACTGAACAATTTCTCCTTAAACTCGTCTCACTTCCTCCAAATAAAAGGTGTGGCTATGGGTACCCGCATGGGCCCCAGCTATGCCTGTCTCTTTATGGGGTATGTGGAACATTCCTTGTTCCAGTCCTACTCTGGCCCCCTTCCACAACTCTTTCTCCGGTACATCGATGATTACTTCGGTGCTGTTTCAAGCTCTCGTCGGGACTTGGAAAAATGTATTAATTTTGCTTCCAATCTCCATCCCTCCAACATTTTCACGTGGTCCATCTCTGACACTTCCCTTCCCTTCCTTGACCTCTCTATCTCAATCTCTGGTGATAGACTGTTCACCAATATCCATTACAAGCCTACCGACTCCCACAGCTACCTCGACTACAGCTCCTCACACCCCGCTTCCTGTAAGGACTCCAACCCATTCTCTCAGTTCCTTCACCTCCGTCGCATCTGTTCCGATGATGCTACCTTCAAAAACAGTTCCTCTGACATGTCCTCCTTCTTCCTTAACCGAGGTTTTCCACCCACGGTCGTTGACAGGGCCCTCAACCGTGTCTGGCCCATCTCCCGCGCATCTGCCCTCATGCCTTCTCCTCCCTCCCAGAAACATGATAGGGTCCCCCTTGTCCTCACTTATCACCCCACCAGCCTCCGCATTCAAAGGATCATCCTCCGCCATTTCCAGCATGATGCCACCACCAAATACATCTTCCCTTCACCCCCCCTGTCGGCATTCCATAGGGATTGTTCCCTCCGGGACACTCTGGTCCACTCCTTCATCACCCCTTACTCCTCAACCCCCACCTATGGCACCTCCCCATGCCCATGCAAAAGATGTAACACCTGCCCCTTCACTTCATCTCTCCTCACCGTCCAAGGCCCCAAACACTCCTTTCAAGTGAAGCAGCATTTCACTTGCATTTCCCCCAACTTAGTCTACTGCATTCGTTGCTCCCAATGCGGTCTCCTCTACATTAGAGAGACCAAACGTAAACTGGGCAACTGCTTTGCAGAACACCTGCAGTCTGTCCGCAAGAATGACCCAAACCTCCCTGTCGCTTGCCATTTTAACACTCCACCCTGCTCTCTTGCCCACATGTCTGTCCTTGACCTGCTACATTGTTCCAGTGAAGCCCAACGCAAACTGGAGGAACAGCACCTCACCTTCCGACTAGGCACTTTACAGCCTTCTGGACTGAATATTGAATTCAACAACTTTAGGTCTTAAGCTCCCTCCTCCATCCCCACCCGCTTTCTGTTTCTTCCCCCTTCCTTTTTTTTCCCAATAATTTATATAGGTTTTTCTTTTCCCACCTATTTCCATTATTTTTAAACATTTTTAAACCTTTTATGCTCCCCCACCCCCACTAGAGCTATACCTTGAGTGCCCTACCATCCATTCTTAATTAGCACATTCGTTTAGATAATATCACCAACTTCAACACCTCTGTGTTCTTTTGTGTGACATCTTTTGATGATCTGCTCCTATCCTAACAACCCCCCCTCCACTTCTCCCCCCCCGCACTTCTCCCCCCACCCCACCACTTCTCCCCCGACCCCACCCCCCCCACTTCTCCACCCACCCCCACCCCCCTCCCCACCACCCTTAAACCAGCTTATATTTCCCTCCCCTTGTAAAGAAAGATCAGTTCTGTTTAAGGGTCATGAGGACTCGAAACATCAACTCTTTTCTTCTCCGCTGATGCTGCCAGACGTGCTGAGTTTTTCCAGGTAATTCTGTTTTTGTTTTGGACTTCCAGCATCCGCAGTTTTTTTGTCTTTAGCTTTACAGTAAAGATTGGAAGTAGCTATGTTGTCAGGGTCCTTTCTGGCAGAAATTGAACAACATTCAATCAAGAAAAGCGTATTAGGACCAGGGCTGCAAAAAAAAGAAAATTGGGTTTGTAGCTCAGAGAGATATGAGCTTCCAGTGTAATAACGTTTATACCATTCAGTAGAAGAATTGAAAGCACATGATGGGATATGGCTTTGGGTAAGTAAAAAGATAAAAAGTTTGCTACTAAAATAAATACTTTAGGAACTATTATAAATTATCTCTATTCGCACAATCCCAGGGGCTGTTGATGGCTACTAACCTCAAACTTTTACATAATTACCTTAGGGTCAACTTCAGTAGTTTATAAAAGATAGTTGAAAACACAAAACTCTGCGTGAGTCAGTATCAACAACAACTTGTAAATGTTCCAAGCTAACACTTGACCAAATAAATAGTACAAGTGTCAAGGGATATATTGTCATGACAATCATTTTTTCATGCATTCACAGCAGCCAACCTTCTGCCAAACTTTGGAGCCAACTTTAACATCAGTCAGCTCTCACTTGCCATTCAAAGTATGATGGTGTCAGCTGGGACTGATGCTCCCAATCTTGGTTTCTCGAAATCAGTGTTCAGATTTAAAACAGAAAATGATGGAAATACTCAATAGGTCTGGCAGCATCTATAGAGAGAGACGCACAAGAGTTAATTTTCAGGTCATGACCTTTTGAGAGGCACATCATAGGCTCGAAGATTTTTGAATGCTGCAGTGAAGACTTTGGAGGAGGTGAAGGGAAGGATACTGTGTATCAGCAGGGGGCCAGGTGTGCCCCCAGACAAACATTCAGAATGCAGTGGCAGCTGGTAGCCTTGGAGGTCAAGGAGTCAAACCAAGGACTTGGATGCAATGCCCCAAGAAGTTCAATGACCTCACGCGAGTGGTCAAGGTCAGCGAATGTATCTTCAAATGCAATATTGTACCAACTGCACCACTAGCTCAATTTGACACTGCTGAATTCACCACTGCCCCCTTCAATCACCTACCAACAATCTCTATCAGCCATGACTCATACCTCATATTCACAACTTCACCTCTCAGTCACAAACTTAGCACTGGTGCCAGCCTACCTCTCATAGTTTGCACACACTGCAACAGTTCAAGCAAGACAAACATCACCCAAAGTGCATGGCAATTTCACTGACTATACCCTCTCCATTGTAGGAAAAGATGGCGCACAACTGGAGGCAGCAGAACTAACTGGAGGGGAACAGACATACCTGCATGACTTAACACCATGAAGGAGGCAGTGCTGGCCATTATTGAAATACCCATTGATGAGGCGATGGCCAGCAGCGGGGTTAAAACCATTGAAGATGACGACATCCTCATATCTGATCTTCCTTCTCACATCCAATTTCCCATCCTCCTCACACCACAATCTTACCATTATACCTTTCTCCTTTCTTCAAAATGCAACTTGGTCAGGCAGCGGAGAAACAGCAAGACAACGGTAATGATGAAGGCACACCGTCACTTGATTGCACACACTCTGCCACCAGCTCAGATACTGATACTACACGTAATTTAGAGGATACCATTAGATGTGGGATTTGCATGTGGTTCGACACTGAGCACAGTGGCCTGCAGCCAGGTTAGTGGGTAAGAATAGATGTCAGCACACCAGAAGGGAGGTCGCACAGGTTCTGCTGCAGAGGGTTTAGTTGAACACCTTAATGGGGCAATCTACAGAAGAATGCTGATTTGCATGCACAACAAAGTGCTTGGTGCAATGGGATGCCTGATATCAATGTCAGGGAATGTGCAGTCGAGCATCAACTTTGCAAAGAGCTTAGAGCCCATCCTTCCCAGCACGGATTAGTGACCAACTCCATCCACACTTTTAGATCCAACCATGATGCAGCGCCTGAGGGCGGCTTCTATTACAGCACAAGTCTTGCCCTGCTGAGGTTGCATCAGGTGGCAGATTCCAGTGATGGTGTCTTTACTATAGCAGAGAAGTCTCATCCATTATTTGTCATTTAAGTTAAGATAGGAGAATTGCTCCACAGGCATCCTGGACAGATGTGGCCTCCTGCTGAATGCCCTTTTCTCCCTTCCATCTACCTCTCTCTTCCAGCAACTTGTTCTGCTCTACATGCTCTGCTCATTTTCTACCAGTATACACCTATCCAAGAGCAATTGATTTCTAAGACATCTTGAAGGCAACAAAGACTCCTACAGCAATGCAGAAGAACTACTGCCCATAGACCTTTGCAACTTTAAGCTATAGAAAACTAAACACTTGTAGACCTATAGCAACAGCCATAAGAAATCAACCGGCAACTAACCTGTAAGTAATTGATGATTCCTTTAAATAGTTTTGGCGGCGGGTCATTCCTACTTCTGAAAGCGTGTTCTGCAATGAGGGGTTAAGAGTGATGGTTGTTGAAGCATTCAATGTTACATGCTGATTAAAGCCATAATCTTCTTGCGGTGTTACATCCAGCAGCTGTTCACTGCATACACACTAATGTCCTCACCATTATGACATCCAGTGTGCTTCAACCCAGTATATGTGCACACGGTATGGACAGCATTTTGGACCTCTGCGGGCACTCTAAGCACCCAAAAAACAGACACAAAGAATCCAAATTTCTCCCCATATCTGTTTAGTTCTACTATTCAGGCAGCTCCTAGCAGCTGAAGTGCAGTATTGTAACTCCATCCACTGTGTATATCTGCAAAAAGGTTTCACATCTTTAGATTATATAAAATTACAAATAGGAGAGTTGACCACAAGTATTATACATCACAAAAAGTTAACATGCAGGTACATTAGATAATGGCCAACATTCCTTTACTAAAGGAAATGGAATATAAAAGTAGGGAAGTCATGCTACAACTGTTCAGAGCATTGGAGAGACCTCACCTATAGTACTGTATACAGTTTTCATCTCCTTACTTAAGGAAGAATATACTTCCATGGAAGCAGTTCAGGGAAGGTTCACTAGGCTGATTCCCAGGATAACAGCCTGCCTTATGAGGGAAGGTTGAGCCTATAATCATTGGATTTTAGAAAACGAGAGGGATAATATTGAAATAAGTTTGAAGGGGCTTGACAGGATCGATGCTGAGAGAACGTTTCCCCTTGTGGGGGAGTTTTGAACTGGGGATGCACTTTAAAAATAAGGGATATCCCATTTAAGACAGAGATAAGGAGGGATTTCTTCTTTCAGGGGGTTGTCTTTGGAATTCTCTTCCAGAGATCTCCACTTAGAGGCTGGGTAAATGAATATTCATGGCAGAGTTAGATTTTTGATCGACAAGGGAATCAAGGGTTATGGGGACGAGGGGTGCTGTGGAGGTGCAGGCAGGAATGTGAGTAAGGCCACAGTCAGGTCAGCTATTATCTTATTGAATGGCTGAGGAGACTCGATGGGCCGAATGGCCTACTCTTGCTCCTATTTCTTAAGATCTTATAATGGTGAAGCATGAAACCACTACTATTGCTTGCATTTTATAAGCTGTAATATAAGTTTTAACTGGTACAACAATGGGATCATAGAATGAAGGAAGATAGTTGAAGTTTATTTGATAAAAAGCATATTTTTATACAGTGGCAAACTAGAGATTTGCACATAATATGTACTACAAATAGAATAGCAAGCAGAAAAAAGCTCATCTCCATTCTTGACATGTTGTGAGCAACATTTTTTGATGTACAAATTATATGATTGGAGTTTGGGAGTTTATATGTTTTAGTCCAATTTCAAGAAGTTGCTAAAGCAGAAGTTAAGAGCATCTGTGGGGTGGCTTTTACTGATTAATCCCTTAAGACCAGGAAACTTAACTCTCAGCTTTATTCACTAATTTACCTCTTTCTAAATATGCATTTAGATTTACTGCTTAGTGGTGATAATTTCAAAACTAATGAAAATTATGAAAAATCAGTATCAGAGGCAAAAAGAAATGAAAACAGATTGAAGAGACAGATCGGTCCTAGACCATTTTGTACACCTGTTGGGTAAACTTTTTCAAAAATTGCCATATTAATGTGAATCCAGAAGCAAGTATAACAAGGGAAAGATAGTACAACATTTTGCTGGGGTCATAGAAAAACCTTTTCCCTATTACTAACTAAGGAGAATGACCATGATCAGCGGGACTTCCATTTGCTCTAGCTATGCCCTGCTGTTACTAGTCCAGTTTATTTATATTGGGGAAGGTGGCAACAACCACTTGTCACAGCAGAGTAAGCTCTGCATCAAAAAAGTTTTTTTTTTAAACTCGGGAATATTTAAATTTTTGTTGATGGGGCCTGTTCATACTGAGATGGAGAATCTGTGAAATGGATAAAAGCAAAATACTGCAAATGCCGGAAATCTGAAACAAAAACAGAAAATGCTAGAAAATCTCAGCAGGTCTAGCAGCATCTGTGGAGGGAGAAACAGAGTAAATGTTTCTGAAGGGTCATATGGACTTGAAGCGTTAAATCTGTGAAATGGATCTGTGTTCAGGCACAGGACTAACATTTCCACCACATGTACCTTTTTTTCAGACCGGACGAAGTTAGAGATAGAAACCACCTTGGCAATGGGCTTTGCTCTTTCCCCAGCAGGCTGAAATTTTCTATATCTATCGGGGAAAATTGACAGGTGAATGATAAAAACATGCACATGAGAAGCATAATCTTTGCTATTTTACCCCCTTCCATTTGCACTGTGAAACTTGGATACAGGGTCCGCCTATAAAGGCTCTGGCATCCAGTGTTCAGATGTTAGCAGATGTGGGACGGGAGGGAGGGGGAGGGGGGCTTGTAGAGGGGTGCTATTTTCCTTAACCACAGATCAAAGGGTCATTATTGAGATACAAAGTCTGAACCAGGGAGTGCAAGTTAGAATATTTGAATCAATGCCAAATCATGTACAGAAAGCAAAATAAAGGGAGGGAGTTAAAAATGGGATTGCGAGAGGAGACACAGAAACAATGGCCACGATTTTCAGTGCCCATTGGTGTCGGGCGTGTTTGGTGGCATGCGCGAACAACATGGCTCAATCAGATTCAAAATGGCGTGAAACTGATTCACGATCGTCCGCCGATAGCGGGCTGTTTTCTCCGCCATTGGACTCCGGGAACCTCATAGTAATACATCAGCGTATTATTAAGCCTGCCCACCGGAATCGTCCCCACCCCATAGCTGCTGGATCGTCTGCCCACATCGGCAGGAAAACACACTGGTGTAGAACACGTCTTGACAAGTGTGACATCCAGAAGTCGGGACTTAACCACCAGGGCCTTGTTCACATCGCGGACATCCGAGCAGAAGATGCTGGAGCCTGACAGCAACGGGATCCTGGAGGAACATCCATGGCACGCTGGGTGGATCCTCATGGACATGGCTCTACTGCAAAGTAGCTCACGGAAGTTGGAAAGTTACCGTTGATGCTCACAATGGATGATAGTTAAGGAGGGTCTAGGAACAGCTGGGAGAGGAAGAGGTGTCAGAAGGGGGTGAGGTTGGAACGGGGGCAATGAAGGTGTTGGCGGGGCGAAGGGGGAGACGAGCGGGCAACAGGGGAGATGAAGGGAACTGGGGAGGTAAGTGTAAGGGGGGCGGGTGGAAGGTGCAAGGGAAGAAATGTGGAGAGGGGAGGGTGTCCGGAGGGAGGAAGGGGTGCAGGGAGGGGAGGATGGGTGGAGGAAGAAGTGAGGCTGGAGGAAGAGGTAAGGCTGGAGAAAGGAGTGGGGAGAGGGGAGGAATGAAGGATGGCAGAAGGGATAAGGGTTGGGGGGGAGCGGGAGGAGAGGTGTGAAAGGGGGAACGGGTGTGCAGGTGGATGTGCACAGAAGGGGTCAGATAAATCCATATCCGCCTCCTGGGGTGCGAGCTGAGGGTGGGCAGGGTAGGGAGAAAGGGTGAGAATGACCGAGGGTAAAGTGAGGCTGTAGGGTGGGTTCGATGTTAGCGATAGAAGGAACAATGAGGGTAGTTGGTGGGGTCCCAGTGGCAGACACAGACCCTAGGGGTGGGAAGGTGGTGGTCGTCAGGGAGGTGAATGTGGATGGGGGTAGGGTTTTCAGGAAGGAAGGAAACGTGCACATTCACCTGGATATCCCTGAAGGAAAAGGGTTGTGGCTGGTAGGTCACGGAGGGGAGGCGGAAGGTGATGCTGGGAGGTTGGGGGTCAACTGCAATGGGGGAAAGGAAATGGGTGACCGGGGAGCGCAAAAAAAAACAAATACAGACGATGTTGTCCAAATCAAAAGTGAAGAGAGAGTTGTGGTGGGCGAGGTCAGGTGCTGTATGGGAGTATGATCAGTGGTTGGGCAAAGATGCAAGTCAGCTCAGATAGACAACTGGAAGCGAACCCCAGCAGGCAGCATTCAAAATGCTCAGGATATTGAGAAGAGTGTGAAATGAGAAGGATCTGTGTGCATGTGAGTGTGCTTGCCCAAGGCTCCGAAAAGCCCTGCCTCACACACACTTTTCCCTCCAGAATCACTCACTGACCAGCTGCTCCCTCTGCGGTGACAGAGGATGAGGGTGAAGGGTCACAGGCAAAGAAGACTTGAAGGAAGAGGATAGCCTCTGAGATTCCTTGGTGGATGACCCAGGGGTGTCCACTTTCACTCCTCCTCCCCTCAATTGCCCAAGGGCCCCAGCCCAACTCCTTGAGGGGAAGAAGCATCTGGAGGGGCGTCGGGGTGCCCCATTTCCCCACTCATGTTACAAATGCAAGAACTCACCCACGGTTACCATGATGGAGTGCAGATCTGCGCGCACCTCTGCATTCTGCTGGGCCAGAGTCTCCATGGCATCCACCATCCTCCCCATGGATACCTCCACGCGCGCACATGGGTACCACTACATCAGAGAGCAGGCAGGCGCACTCCTCCAGCTCGCATGCCACTCTGATGAGGGCTTCCAACAGCTCTGCTCAATGTTCCCACACCTTCTCCTGACTCTCCAGGATGAGCTGGAAGGCCAATTCCAGAGGCTCTTCATTTGGCTCAGACCTCTGAATGCCAGGGAGCTCAGCTGAACCTGCCTCCTCCTGCTGCAGACATGTGCCCATTCAGTAACCACCAGATTGTGAACCCGAGCGTGCTCTAGATCTCGGTACCACCAAGGTGTGTCTCTCTGCACTGGAGGGTGTGGGTAAGTGCACAGGTCGTCTGAGCTGCTTATTTGCACCTCTTCTTGGCTACAGATGAGGACATGGGCAAAGATGCAAGTCAGCTCAGATAGACAACTGGAAGTGAACCCCAGCAGGCAGCATTCAAAATGCTCAGGATATTGAGAAGAGTGTGAAATGAGAAGGATCTGTGTGCATGTGAGTGTGCTTGCCCAAGGCTCCGAAAAGCCCTGCCTCACACACACTTTTCCCTCCAGAATCACTCACTGACCAGCTGCTCCCTCTGCGGTGACAGAGGATGAGGGTGAAGGGTCACAGGCAAAGAAGACTTGGAGGAAGAGGATAGCCTCTGAGATTCCTTGCATCAGAGTGGCATGCGAGCTGGAGGAGTGCGCCTGCCTGCTCTCTGATGTAGTGGTACCCATGTGCACGCATGGAGGTATCCATGGGGAGGATGGTGGATGCCATGGAGACTCTGGCCCAGCAGAATGCAGAGGTGCGCGCAGATCTGCACTCCATCATGGTAACCGTGGGTGAGTTCTTGCATTTGTAACATGAGTGGGGAAATGGGGCACCCCGACGCCCCTCCAGATGCTTCTTCCCCTCAAGGAGCTGAGGGACTAGCTGGCTGAGGGTGTCTGTCCCTTGGCAGATCTCCATGTGAACCAACGTAGAGATCATTAGTGTAATGTAGAGTCAAAAGCAGGGGGCAGAGCATTCAGTTGCATTGAGGGAGGGATTGTGTGGTGTAGGATCCTTAGGTGGGTGTTCACTGCCAACCTCACTGTTGCCACAGGCGCGGCCCACAGCCTCATCAGTCAGCACGATGGCACGCCCCTCAAAAAGTGAATAAAGGGCATAATCTGGGCCATTCCACCCCTGGTCTGGGACCGCTCCCTGCTGACGTGAGCCAACTTCTCCTGCATGGGAGCAGATGGAGAGGGTGTGAGGGCACATGGCACTACATGGAATGTTTGTGCGGTGAGCAGAGTCATGGACAGGAATGAGGATGTGAGCTCCAGAGAATATGAGCAATGGAGATGTAAGGATGTGAGAGAGAGATAGTTAGTGTTGTTGTCCCTTGAGTTGTGAGATTCCTGTGGATGTGTGATGGGTTTGAGTGAGAGTTGAGTGTGATGAGAAGAGCGAGTTATCCTGGTGGAACAGGTGAGACCATTCATCATATAGTGACACTGGATGGCTGTCCTCTTTTGCAGGGCATTGGTGTCAACTACTGCTGCCACCAACTGCCATGCTGGATTGGTGATGCCGCTGCCCATCCTGCAGCCATAGTGGGGTAGAGGACATCACAGTGGGCTTCCATGGTGACCAAATGGCATTCCAGCAATGTGTCATTAAATCTGGGGGCTGCAGTCCTTTTGCCTTTCGTGGACATCTTCCCTGCAAGTAAAAATGGGCTGGGATGTTGGACCTTAAATATGGTGCCTGGGGTGAAGTGGCGAGCTGATTGTGTGGCAGGTGAATGAGAGCACACCCACCATGAAAACTGCATCTTTCCCGGGAATGCATAAGTAATGAGGCGGGTTTGGGCCAATACAGCTTGAAAACCTGCCATCGCAGCTGGTGGGTAAAACATGGTTTTACCCAGCCACTACTGCACTGAGTGCAAATCTGGGGCTATTCCACCCAATGTTTTAAAAATACACATTTTTCAATTTTTAAAAAAATCTCCAACATTAAAAACTGAATGAGACTCTATAGTTGCAGAAGTTAACTTTCATTGCCAGAGTTAGGAGTAATTAAAACATATCACAACATTAAAATTTCAGTTGCATTGAATAGACAAGCCTTAATCTTTTCTGGCATGTTTAGTGTGTAGCTCTATCACACAAATACCCCAACTTAACACCATTCCATGTATTTGAATCCTGGATTTTTTAGTTGCACGCTGGATTCATTTTAACAATGGTGATCACTGTTAACCTCATCATTACTTCTTTCACAAAATCTAGGCCAATGACTCAAATGCAGGTCTTACTCATAGTTCCCATCCACTCAGACAGCGAGTGCTGGTAATTTAGAACTCCCACACTAAATAGAAAATTAAAAAAGTGCATGTGGGAATGGAAGAAATTTTGGATTGGTTCTGGGATGGGGATCCACTATGGCTGTCAGATTAAAGGTCAGTTCTGGAAAAGTGACCAGGAACCCAAAACCCATAACAAAAACAGAATTACCTGGAAAAACTCTGCAGGTCTGGCAGCATCGGCGGAGAAGAAAAGAGTTGACGTTTCGAGTCCTCATGACCCTTCGACAGAACCAGTTCTGTCGAAGGGTCATGAGGACTCGAAACGTCAACTCTTCTTCTCCGCCGATGCTGCCAGACCTGCAGAGTTTTTCCAGGTAATTCTGTTTTTGTTTTGGATTTCCAGCATTCGCAGTTTTTTGTTTTTAACCCAAAACCCATGCCTTACTTTCTCTGTCAACACCACTTTGACCTAAGTAGTTCCAGAATTTTCTATTTTCAATTTAGATAGAAAAGCACAGCTCAGAAGGAATTGGCCTGTGCCTGTGAAGACTCTTTGAAGCTATTCAATTTTAGTTCTATGCTCCTTTCCCATAGCCATGCAAATTTCTTCAAGTATATATACAACTGCCCTTTTGAAGGTTACTATTAAATCTGCTTCACTACTATTTCAATCAGTGCATTTTGGATTGTCGCTCACTACGTAAAAAAACTCAACCTCATCGCGGCTTTTTTGCCAATTACCTTAAATTTCTGTGTTCTGTTCAAAATATATAGAAGCTTTCATGTGGATCTTCAGCTATTGGCTTCCCACAGATCTCCAAGAGCAGCAGGCAGCTGAAGATGCAGCTGTCAGATTTTAAGATGGATGGCCAAGGCAGCCTGCATTTCCTTCGATCTTAGTACCTATGGTCAATCACAAAGTGTTGTGCCACCTAAAATGTGAAAGTGTGACATCAAGCATTTCATTATGTTAAGAATTTTGCATATTACGATAAATCTCAATATGACAATTACATTACAGATGTGCTGTGACCAATTCTGCGCACACATAATGGTCTTGATTCAGAGAAAGACCAAGTACACAAGTGCAGCACAATTGTAGAAAAGTGATGCTCTGCTCCCAAAAACTAAATTTGTAATATAAAAGGGCCTTTTAATTTTATTAATGTTGTCCTGGAGCTAAGGCTTCACTATGTTTTTATGGAAATTATATTCATATCATGGCTAATTAAAGTTAAAAAAAATACCAGACAAGGGCTTTAAAATGACCGAAGCCATCGTTGGCTATGACTCAAACAAAAGGGAACTTCCTGGCATTCAGAACAACTGCCACCTCGTTATCTGTAAAGAAGCACTAATGGCCCTTGTGATTGCAGATATCAAATCCAAGCAAGTTCTACAAAGTCCATTTGCATTTCTAGGGCCAGACCTGGCCAACAGAGACAAACAGTGTGCAAGGACAAAGGACCCTGAGAAATCTTTTAAAATTATTAATGATTGAACCATGAACTATCAAGAATCCAAATAAAGTAATATGCATCCCTCATCCAAACCAAAGTGGAGATGTGGGAGACATATCACATGACGCCCCCCCCACCCCCCAAAATAAAACTTCCACCAGTTGCAACAACCAGTTACCGTCTTGCTGGAGCTGCAAAGCTCAAACTGTCATCTTCCATCAAACAAAACAGCAGCTCAGAACAAGGGTTTGGTCTGGGTCAATGTCCGGCCCCCATCTACACTGTTTCCACTGGAACTTCTATACCATACCAGCACTTACAAGACTATGTGCCCTCCCATCACTCAAGTCATCTCTACTGGAAAAATGAAATATCCAGCATTAGTCTTCAACTAGTTTACTTGGTGAAAGAATACACCATTGGACTTTTGATTCTGGACTCTGGGACTCACGTGAAACAATATTTTATCTCTACTCTTCGCCCTGTACCCTTTTCTTTCTCTAGCCCTCTTTTATTGTAAGAATGTACTGGGATGCTACATAGCAACACCCCTCCCCCCAACCTGACATTTGTGTGCTAACAAATAAACTAACCCCCTGATTTTAGCCCATCATGAGTTTGCTGTGGGATTATTATTAAAAATCGGATCACACCAAAATTGAGAGGTGGGAAAAATACCTCACCACTCAAAAGGGAGATTAAAATTTAAACAAGTTTCTGTTTCTGGACACGTGGAGAGGGGAGAAATTCAGGCTGTTTAAATTAAACCCCCTCCTATCTGTAATAACGTGCTAACATAAATTAAGCAGCAATAAAGACTCAGAATAGTTTATAAAAGGGAGATAAAAAGTTACTTCAGGCAAAACTGAAGTTTTTTTTTTAATTTATTCCTTCACAGGGCTTATTTTATGCATGTGGTTTTATGTTAATTTTAGAAATTCTACTATACAAGTCAGGTCACAAAGTCAATTACTCATTTATATGGTAATCAGCTCCAAACACCTTTTTGATTTTATTTCCTGTATTGCAGATGTGGACAATGCCTAATAAAGACATCAACATTTGTATCAATTATGGTAAGTCAACTATAAAGTCCACACAGCTATATTTGGAACAGAAAATGGTATTCTGGCAGTGTTGGTAGTTTGAAACAGGATTAAATTTTCTTTTAGGAGCTATAATATCGAGCAAAATATTCTAGATATCAGATTTAAACCAATGTGTGTGAAGCTTTTTCTCTCATTTCAGATCACACCAGTCTTAGTTCATTGGTAAATGGGTATTGCAGCATTTTGAAATGAGGCCCTATATTAAAATATTTTTCACAGCTGTATTCTTTTGTTTACTTCCAGAGCTGTTCAGCATGCTTGTGATATTGGATCAAAGAAGCTTCAGTATTCTCCTTAGCAGGTGAATTATGTTGCAGATTCCTGAAAGGAATGGTTAATACAGCAGTTTGTACCTCATTCTGTGGAACTGCATTCAAGTTGTAATAGTCAAAATTATGAAATGTGATTTACTTTGATTCATTCATTGGAGGCCAATGCTACAGGGCCATAAATCAGAGGATGAATGTGTTACAAGGTTTTAATTCCTGCCACTGTGTTGATACAAATGAACCTCATTAGGAAGAACACTTGCATTATCATCTTAAGTCCAAACACAGTGAAGTATCATGGTTCTGTACTGTGTGTATACTGTATTGAATGTATGTATCTTAAACTTTGACAAATAGCTGCTATTCATCTATGATGTCTTAATTCTTATGATAAAAAAAACTAGTTAAGACTGAATGTTTCAACGCACAAGCAATGTTTTAATTAGATGTGAAGTATTGATGTATGCTTCAAATTGTCACAAGTGAAAAGATCTCATTTTACACCATTTTTGAACAAAGATTTTAAAGCTGTTTTAATAGGAATAAGGGATTGGCTCTTTCTAATCCGTTTGTAGTGGGTGGCAAAATTAGTTTTAATTAGAATAAGCTATGCGTTACTCCCCTGCCCAACACCTTTCAAAGACAAAAGCTTACCGATGACGCCTGTTAAGTTCAAATGAGATTTGTTGAAGCAGCAAGTCAAATACCTCTGTCCGCAGGATGCCAATTTGGATTGGCAGCCTGAAATCTAATGTCTGCTGGCATAATAAATTTAACTTTTAAAGGCAAGCTTTAACTTAAAAGCATATTTAAAATATTTCCTATCTAGATCTTGGCTTTAGAAAAATTACTTAAAAATCCCAAGACGTGATGCGAGTTAGGCAAGTATTAGTACTGAGTTCTTTTTAACCACAGAATTACAGAAATCTTGCTGTGTATGGAAATGGATAGCTACAGCTTCACAGAGCTGGTCCTCCTGCAAAAATGGTGTTCTATCCATTTACAAATGGGCTATGATAGTCCATTATAACTTGTAATGATTTATAATCTCAGAACACTACTGCTGAAATAATATGGAACAATGCTGCTTGTAGTCAGGTGTCCATAGTGGAACAACCCACCAGAGAAACAAAATAAACTAAGTTTGTAGTCTATTGTATAGAACAATTTTATTGCTTCGTAATGCCTTAGAATTAAGACAATATTTATAAACCAAGAGCATTGCTTTCATGTTTTGATATTTTGACCACCTCACATGACAATTCCTCACAATATACCAGACTGTTATATTAGCTTGTTTAGCATACAGATTTGTTTGCACTTTAGTGATTAGACCGCCACCACAAAATGGACACAGGTAAACAGCTTGGAAGTTGATGCATTCACACTTATTTCGCTTAACACAAATGTTTCTTTCTAGAAAGATCCCTATTCCCAACACAGCAGTTGTGCCAGAAACCTAAACCAAAATTTGGCACTAATTGCACTGTTCTAGTATCTTATACTGGAATATGCAGCAATTTACAATAAGCACTGTAGCATTCTTAAAAGCTTTGGAATTTCACACAATCTCATACAGGAGGCTAAGGACTAACCCACAAGAAAGATGCAACTCCAAAACTCAACAGTATCAAAAAAAAAACTTATATGTAATTCTATTGTCCCCCTAAGATAGTCTCTTACCAATCACTATCTTGTCATATTTTGGGCACACATTGAATCAAAATTTTGTTGCAAAATTATATAAAAATATGACAAGAAAATCAGACCATTTCAGCAAGTTGTTTTTATTCAAAAATGTTTTAAACTTATTTTTAAAGAGACATGTGTAACTAAAACACAAAATTCTTTTATAAAGAAGTGCCAGAACAAATAACATTTTTAAAAATACAGCTTTCGGGGGAGCGTGTCAGAGAATGTATATTACGGCTCCTATTTTTTTTATCTATCCTGAAATCCTTGTTCCAAAATGGAAAATGTTAAATCATCTTGGTAGTAACACAAACACTACATCAAGCCTTAGTTGCTAAAATTCAACACAAGATTCAGACAAGGAGACCGTCCTGTAATTTATTCAAAAATATATAAAAATGCAAAAGCTTTAGAAATAAAGTGTACAAACCTTGCTACAATTTGAAATAATGTTGGTAATATATTTGCTATGCATTAACAATTGCGTATTGCACAGCTCCACAACCATCCAAACCTTATTTAGATATGTGTGGATTTGATATCAATTCGGGTTCAGTCATCATGCCAATAGCAGCATTAGATTTGTTTGTACAGGGTGTCTAGTGTGTGTCCATGTGTCTGTGCGTGCATGCGTTTGCGTGTGTATTAACCCTGAACCAAACTCCAGAGAGTTCCATTCTACAGTAGAGTATCGAATGGTGTCAAATAAAACCACATGCTACATGTTAGTTTCTGATTTCAGAGATGAGCATTAATTTTACACTCTTGTGGTTTAAACCAAACTTCAAAAAATCAGTTTATTCTATTAATTCAACATCAAAAACAACTTAAAGTAGCAAGAATAAAGCTCCCAAAGTTCAGTCCAGTTCTATTTTAGATCCTGCAGGAGGGCAGATTGTTGGTTATTTTCTGATTGAAATAAGACACATCAGGAAATATTCATAAGGCCAAGTCATTTGATTCAATTGTACCCAACACTAATCTATTAGCAAGTAGAATAATTTGTAGCCATAGAAAATCATGTATGTTGAATAATACACAATACCAGTCGCTGTATTAAATATTATACCTGACCATCTTTCACCATTTCTGAAACTATTTTATATCGAACTGTTAAATTGCTGGAGGAACAGCTTAACAACATCCAATAGGGACAAAAAAAATCATGTGTTCAGCTGCTGTTCACCATTTTTCTTCCTCTTACCCGTTTTTTGGGAGCAGCCCAAAGAACTAAAACAAATTCAACTCAACTGCAGTACACAGATAGAGTAAGTAATGATCCTGGGATAGGAATACTTTTTTTTAATTACTGAAGTGTTCTTGAATAGCATTCTCCCTCTCTTGTGCCAAGACATTTACACTCCACTCCCAATTTCAGTCCATACTTCCAACGCAGATTTAAAATCTCTCAGCCCAGTAGAAAAGGTACACCTGCTGAAGCCTAGGCTGGAGTCAGGCAGGAGAGTTTCTATTTAAATAACACTGGAAGAGCAATGTGGAATGAAAACAGTGGAACTGAAGGGATGTCATATTCACGCAGCACTGCTGCTGGGTTTGCAGCTTTGTAGAAATTGCTCCTGAAGGGAATTAGCCATGAAGAAAATCTGAGCAAGATATAACCCAGGTACAAGAAAATCAGCCTTTTAGCCACAAGGAGACACAAATTCCTGGTCTTGTATGCAAATATACATTGTTAGGTCTTTGGCAAGTGAATTTAATGGATTTTATTAGAGCAGTTTATGAAAATCTAAGGAATTAACAATTATTAGAATTATGATAACTACTCATTGTAATATTTTTCTCTCTAAATATCAGAGAGAGAGATATGGGATAGTGAATACCACTCAAGGCTATGGTAAAAGCCAAACCTTTCATCTTCACCAATACTGGCCAATTATGTTACCAGCTGTTATGTAACACTATTAAGCAAATCCAAATGGTTTCAAGCAATGACGGAAAATACTGGAAACACTCATCAGATCTGGAAGCATCTGTGGAAACGGTTAAACCTTTTAGATTGACAATTCCCAAATTTCAGGCATGCATTGTGGCTGGCCTAAAGCCTGAAACCCAAAGAAATTGCAACTTAAGTTTTCAAATTTTGAACGTGAAAATTTTAATGGACAATTAAATGTGAAGCAGTTTTTGGTCAAAAAAATTACTGGTGAATTTAAGCAATGAAAAGTCTGCCTCCTGCATCATTGTTGTCCACAAAATGTTAATGAAATTCTAAATTAAAATAACCATTCTAGCCAATCATAGTGAATTCCAAAATATGACAGGTAACTAATACAGAGTTTTGCTGAGTAAAGCGTTTATCTTTTTACAAAAGTCTTATTTCACAGGAAAGTTGATTATTTTCCAGTCAGTTTTCCAACGCGTTTAGCACTCAACACAAATCAAAGTCACATGGTCAGGGGATAGAAGTCCTTCAGAAGTAAGGGTAACTCCCTTTCTTGGTTAAGACCAGAGATAATTCAATGCATCTAATTCTCACTTAATAGTACAGGTGTAAAAAATGTTAATATACTTAATAAAGCAAATCACAAAATCTAAGACTGCAAGCAACATAATTAATTTGAGTTTAAGATGTTGATTGTGGAAGGAAGGGTTAACAAAACACCAAGGGAAAATGCCACTTATTTTGGAACGAGATACAGGATCTTTCCAGTACCACTAAAAGGTTTTGATCCTCTGCTCAACAGCTTGTACAAAGGGTAGAACCTCCAATAATGCAGCACTTCCTCAGTCCTGCACCAAGGCACCAGCTGAGATTACATGCTTAAATCATAAAACGGATCTTAAACCAACTTCTGACTCAGGCAAGGGTGCCACTGAGTCAGAGTTCTAATCAGTGATCTTGGTCACAAAAATTTAAATTATATCCACGTGGGTCATGGTCTTTTTAAAAAAAATTACTTCAAGGGATATGGGTATTACTGGCAAGGTCACCATTTGTTGTCCATCCCTAATTGACCTTGATCTGAGGCTTGCTCTGCCATTTCAGGAAACATTTAAGAGTCATCCCCATTGCTGTGGATTTGGAAGGGCATGCAAGAACCGACTTCCTTTCCTAAAATGACATTACTGAACCAGATGGGTTTTTACAACAACTGATGATAGTTTCATGGTCACCATTAGTGAAGCTAGCTTTCAATTCCAGATTTCTTTATTATTAATTGAATTGAAATTCCATCATCTGCCACGGTGGGATTTGAACCAATGTGCTCAGGACATTAGTGTGTGTCTCTGGATTACTAGTCCAGTGACATTATCATTACGCCACTGACTCTGCATGCACACATGAAGTTTATCTCCTCAGTCTGTTCATACCAGCATTTTCAGGAAAGTTTACCAAGTTACTGTTCATTAGTGTACATCAGTTATCAAGAAGACAGTCCTGTACTCAAATTTTAAAACTGGACTTGAGGCCAAATAAAGAAATCTGATCCCCAAAGCTGCAAAGAGATGTGAGATACAAATGAAACCGCAAGGTTTTTAAGCCATAGGAAACATTAGTACAGCATCACTGTTGAATAAAATACAAGTGTACACTGTCATGCAAAAGGTGTACTATTAGTATTGAAGCCAAAGTCACGAGTTACTGATCTAGAAGCATGTTAAGAAACAAACATCCATTTATTTCTCCCATGTTCCTTCCTTCACCCATGATACAGGCAAACCAATTAAGTTGCATTAGAAAAATAATGAAAAATTTCATAACTTTATTCCCTTTTTTTTTGCTCCTTGTAAGTTTTAGTTCACACAATTTTGCAATTTTAATATATGGAATCCTGCAGAGAAGAGTATGGATCTGGTTGAACTATTTTTCATTTCCTCTCAGCTCTGCAACATTCTTCTTTCCCGTGTTTTCTGTACTTAAACTCAAAGATTAAAAAATGAAAATGTAAGTGTGTTTGCTGGTGTTGGAATTCCATCTGTCAATGGTCATTTTAAGTCACAAGGTTCCAGTTTTCCCTAGTGGAACCACGATGTGCATCATGCATGATACAGCTACCAGTAAACACATTTGTGACCGCCAGTTTTCTTGAACTTTAATTTTATGATGGCTGGAAAGTGAAGGGATATTACAGATTAACATATCCCTCAAGCCTTAAAGATGCAGAATATTGGTTGAACCATTTGTAGCATTGCTATTGATGTGATTAGTTGTGTCATTGTTAAATCTTCCAGAAGGGTCTATGGTGAAGTCCATTCTACAACAACTCATAGATGCATCTGTTCTTTTGGTGGGAGAGGGTGAAAGAAGAAGAACTGAGAATTGCACCTGATCTGTTTATTTCAAAATTTTACACAATTGGGTTCTTATTGTAAGGAGGAATTTGTAAGGGACCTACAAAATGGGACTGGTGCACAATTTCAAATTTCGATTGATCACTGTGGCACTTTACATAAGAAGTGCATTTCCAAAAAAGAGAAAAAAATAAACCGATCACTGCACCCTATAAATGTTGCTGGGATCATATATATACACAAAGAATCTTTATCAGGATATCTAACAGGCAATTAATAAAGCAGTTCCAACCAGTATAGAACAGAGATGTTAAAGATTTTGATATACCATTTTCAAGCCCGTTTCAAAAGGCAGTGAAAGAAACCATACCCAACACTGCCCTGCAGTATAAGACAATGTGGCACTGATTCCTGCACTTATTTCCTGTACTTTAGGTTTGCTAACTATTCATTAAAAACACAACCTGGCCAAATGTTATCGGAAGCAAATAAAAGTTCAGCTAGCTGCTTTGGTCAAATGTGATTAATTCAAATGTTCCACAGGATATTTTTCAACTGGAAAAAAAGATCAGCATCTTTTCTGCAGACTTTGGATATAGCACTAGCTAAAAACAGATAGTAGTGTCATCTTAAATTAAACACCTTTAGCTTATAATGTGTGTCTTAAAAGGCAAATTTTCACTGGAAGTGTTTGGTTGTCATTTCTTCTGGCACTGGTGAGGATCTCTTCCTCCAAAAATAGAGAAAATACTTTACAAACGCAACTTCCTTTCATGTACAATATTCACGTAAGTTGTATGCAAAAAGTTCACTTTATTTTTTTGAAATATAGTCTGTTTAGGTAAACAAGCCACATTGCAATGCAGTAGAACACGACCAAATTAATGATTAATTCCAGTTGGTTTTCCTGGACTATGCAGTGAAGCAAATTTTAAAAACATTTTCTGGACAGATGTTACACAAAACACAAAATGGGGAACCTTCATTAGAAAACAGTAATATTTAAATACAATGTTATAATTTCTAAGATCTGCAGTAAATGTAAACACAGAAGGGACAAATGGAAAGGATCAATTTCCTACTATATATCTTATAGCTCTTCCAATAATAAACTCGAGATTTCAAGTACTAATAAGTACTTTGGAACTTCAACAGTCACTGACAGAATGCTTCTTCTAAAGTGCTGTTCCAGGAATGGCAGTTGGGAAGCTGGTAAGTATGAACATATCTTAAACATTCAACTACATGAGTTACTCAGCCATCAACCTACCTACAGAAAACATGGTCAGGAGGCCAAGTGCACAGCCTAGGTCTTAAGCAGGCTAACTTGAAAGCATGCAGACTGGCCACAAGTCATTCCAAAGCAAAAGCAGTTAATTTACTAGATACCTTAATCTCCAATTCAATGGTCAATATCCTATGTGTAAAACACAGATAGCTATCTCTTTGGTACGAGTATAAGGTAAGATTTCACATGGTCTCTCGTGTCATATGCTGATACTTGTAGATTTTACAGTTCCTTGGCAAAAGACATTAAATTTTGAACTACTCATTTATACTCGCACTCATCATATATGTTATGAACAGCACAACTGGTGAATGTAGACTAAATTAGTGTTCATTAGCAGCTAACAATCTGCAGCTATTAATGACTATGCATATTCCTCTGTAATCCAAACCCCCTGCATAATCCCTTTTCCTGTATATATTTTTTTCAACTAAATGTGTAAAATCTGCCTAAAGATTGGAGTAGCCTGTACAGATATATTTGTACCTGTAAGACAATGAACCAGGTGCTGCACTAGTTTAAGGAAAGAACAAATATGAATTTGGTTGCTATGAGTTAAGCCAAGGGTGTCTGAGGCACTCTGCTGCAGTGGCTCGCTTCTCTGGTATCAGTTCCAGCATTGGTAACAGGAACTCTGTAAACGTAGCAGCTTCCTCCTGCAGCCATTCATACTTTTCCACCAGCACTTCATAGAGTCCCCAGGGTTTCAGTTTTGTGATGTGCCTCAGCTCACCTAAAGAGATAAACACCTTGGTGAGCATTTTAAACATTTCAGAATGACAAGCTAAATTACAAAAGACTGTTAACCGAGTTGTCATTTTCTATACTGTCAAACTCCCTCCATCTGGCTGTACAAGCACAGCTTAGGTTACACTGGGTCTGGGGCCACAGAGCTCTTCAATGTTGTCAGTATAACAATGGCACAAAAACAGAAGAACTGTGCTCTGAGATGACACTGGCTGTGCCAGGTTTCCCTTCCGTCACTGGAGATAGAACATTTCAATGTCATCTATAAGAAAGTTACTGTAAATTAGTCTAGATGGGAAAGGCACATCTTAACTCTCACATCAATCCACAAGACTTTAGTCCCTTCAGGCCTCAACTGTCCCTTAAATTATTCCTCTACTGTTCCATCTTGGACTCTAGCTCATGTGTTGATCATATTGTGTATTGATTTCAGTCCTAAACTTATCTTGTACTTTGAATCCATATTCCTCAGCCCTAGATTTGCAATTTAATTTGAAGTAATGATCTAGATTTACCAATCCATTCTTAGTGGTCTCATCTCTCTATATTACCAACTGGATGCATCCTTTTGAGACTAATAAGTTCATGCTTCATCATTCAGTCCTTGTTATTCAGACCCTCAATACTAGGGATCAGCCTTATCATTATTCTTTGCACCGGGCCAGCACACGAATATCACCCTTGTATTTTGGGAACCAGCAGAAACACTATTCATGGTATAGCCCAACTGGGGCGATGCACAGTTAAGATTATAACTTCTTCTGACTGGTGTGCCATTTTGCAATTTTCTACTGACTTCTGAGTGCTGCTCTGCATTTTCTGGACCAATTAAGAAGCCTAGACTAGTAAGATTCCTAGCTATTTCAATATGCATGGAATATGTCTCGCCCATTTTTCTTCCTATGCATAGCACTTTTATACTTACCTATGATAAATTTCATCTCCCAATACAGTGCCCACATATAGATGCAATACATTTAGATTTCCTAAGGACTTTTAATGAAGTACCACAGACTAGTGACTGAAGTCAGAGCATCTAGAGTCAGGGTACAAGTAGCAGAATGGATAATAAGCTGGCTGCAAAACAGAACAGTAAATTAAGGGTAGGTATTCAAGCTAGCAAAGGTTGGGAAGAGGTGGGAAATAATTTTAAAAGATTAAAAAAAAACATTGGCTTGTTTCACGAGGCTTTGAATGTCACCTGTTTCAAGTATTTGAATGTTGCTGGGATCACTTATCAGTTTTTGTAAAAATGGACTTGGACTCAATTTGTGGGCAGTGAATTGGGAATTCGTCACTACTGAGAAAGATTGTGATAAATGAACTTGCGGAATGGGCGTTAATGGGCAAATTAATTCCTATACAACTAATGGGCTAATTTCCAGAGGTGCCTAGCATAGATGCATTTAGCAAAATGCTATACACACATGGGAGAAATGAATGGAAGGTTATGCTGATATGTTGGATGAATAAGGGTGGGAGGAGGCTCATGCAGAGAGCATAAACACCACATGACATTTTTATACTGCAAATTCTGTTATAGATCTTACCTAATTCATTCTGTAATTTCTAAGCCACTTCAATTCCACTGCCCCTCCTAGACTGGCAACATCTGAAAATGTGACCAATCTGAGTAGGCCTTACGTAATTATATCATAGACATAAATTAACAGTCATGGTCCCAATATCAAACTTTGGGGCATGACGCTCAACATCCTCCAAACTCCCTCTGCACAACTTATAAGTCTCATTAAACTGATAGTAAAATTTAAAAACATTTTTGAAATTGTTTAAGGTAGCTTAGCTTGCTGCACTATACACTCAACAATCCATAGCAACGTGTGACAATTTAGGCTACACAATGTTGGAAGTAGGGGAGAAGTGGAAAAGGTCTACAATGCGTAACCTTCTACTTTTATTTAGTAACAGATCTACAGCAAGACCAGTGCTGCTTCAATTGAAAGCAAATCAAATTATGAAGTTTGGATACATAACTCATTTTTCAAAATTTTGCTTCAAGTTAATAGTTTTATTTAATAGAGCTGCAATTAAAAATCATGCAAAGTTAGGCCATTATAATCTGAATTTACCTTTGAGGTTAGATACCATGTAACACTTCACAAGTGTGAATTATGTACAATTATACTGGAAATATTACACACGTAGTTGTTTTCATTACTATTCAATAGGTAGTAAATTGCAGAAGCCCTAAGCTCCATCATGCAACTAAGATCTTGGTAGCTCAATTGATCTACATGATCAACATAATTTCATGGGCCAACACAATGTATGCAACAGTTAAAAACTACCAACACTTTACCACACTGAAAAAATCATGGCTCATTAGCAGCATTGAATAAAATTGAACATATTGAAACCTTGTAAGGAGCACAGCAGCTATAATAGTATTTAATAATTACTGTAAATTAAAAAGAGATTCCTTAATCATGACTTGGGTTGAGTTACTGAATTATCTGCCATTACATTTTTATAACATGCATACAAACATCGTAGTCCCTCAAATTCACGGCAAGTTAAAAATATTAAAAAAACCTTACCCATACGTTCTTGGACACTTTACCTTTTTTGGTGAAAAATTCCTTGGAATATTTTCCTGCGAGAATAAGCTTCCGAGGCATTTTCCCCAGCAGTTCAATAATCAAAGCAATGTGATCTGCATAGAGGAATGTTTACAAAAACAAAGCAACAGTTTTAGCAATACAATGCACCCACTGCATTACATACATACTGCCCAGGCAATCTGGGGTAAATTCATTTACAGTTTTTCAAACAAAATTAGTATGTTACATCCTTAAACATGGAGTTTTATGGTATTAAAAAAATTGCTATCCCATCATATTAAACTTGCAACATTTCCCAAGAACGAAAAAAAAAGTCAATTAAGTCTATGTGGTTCTACTGGAAGGGGGAAAAGGTGTGCCAGATTTTCCGTGTGCCATTCATGCATTTCACTCATACAAAGCCCTTTTAAGTAGGCGAGTAAAGGTATTTGAGTCAGGTTTATAGTGGAATGACCTATATTGGATAAATGTTAGCTCAATTACTAGACAAAAAACTGCAAGGATCTCACAATGCTTTTAGGAATTTCTATAGTAGGCCAAGATGACCTATATTAATAGGTTTGACTTTAGTATGCAAAGAAATTGTTAATTTTACCATGGGGTCAGGTGACTTTAAATTCTTAACCCGAAGAATTTCTCCCAAGATGACAGAGCGCAGCTGGTTCCAATATAAAAGGGAACTAAATGGTATGTATGTGTGACAATTAACATGACATTATTGAATAGGCAATGCAGGCAAGTGATCAGGTGAATATTGAAATTCTTGAGCAATAAAAAACACCACTATTACAGACATTCAATAGTACATTTCTCAGTGTTATGTCATTAATCTTCAATGCATGCAACACAGAACACTGCAGAAAACTGGTGCTGCTTCTGTAAGCGAAGTACTCCTAAGCAAGTACTCCTCAAACAGATTATTTGGCCATTTATTTTATTAATTTGGGACCTTGCTAGGTACAAATTGGCTGCCACATTTCCTACATCACAATAGTGACTACTCTATAAAAGTATGCAAAGACTGCATAATAGACTGCAAAATGCTTTGGGATGCTCTATGGTGGTCAAAGGTGCTATTAAATGCAAGTCCTTTCCAGTATGCAATATGATCCAGGGGAAGATAAAGTGATGAGAAAGGGAATACAATTAGGAATCACAGAAAAGATAACAGAAATGTGTACTCAAAAGCAGGGGGAAAAAATCAATTTATAAAGCAGATCAAACCAAATCAGACATCTACTCACTGCTATTAAAGTGACAAAAAACTCAATAGTTGACTGGATTAGAATCCATCAAATTCTCAAGCAGAAACGGATTTTGTACAAACACTTTTCAATTGACTGCCACATTCCAGTAATCTTATTGGCAAAGAGCAAAGCACAAAACAGGTGACAAAACTTTGAAAAGGGTACTGAGAGTCAGAGAATGTAGTGAGTAGTTATTGATAAGTAGCATCAATACAAAGTGGTGACTATTGGGATAACAGAAGTTGTTTATACTCTGTTAAACAATTTGGATGAATATTAATTATTTGGAAAAAGGAAAACTGAGAAACCTGAGAGGATGTGCATGCTACCAAATTAGAAGATGCAAACAATAGAAGAACATAGACTCAGGTTGGTATAAAAAGTGAGATATTGTTCAGAAAAAGGTAAATGTGAAGCTGGGAGGGAAAACAAATGGAGTATAAAATAAATGAAACCATACATATGAAACATAGGATCAGGAATTTTAGTGCAGTTAGGGATTAATGATCAAAGGTCCTTGTATCTTAGAGGAACAATATAAACAGAATAGCAGCGTTGAGTATCATCTACAAGAAATGCTTGTGCAAAAGTAATAATGACTTAGTAGAACTTCACGAAAAAATTAGGGAGTAGTTAAGTCAGGAAGACTTGTGTGGCATACTTTTGATGCAGGCAAAGTAAGGTGTACAAAAGAACAAGGTTTCAAGATATTTGGAGAGCTTGAAAGATAAAGAAACCAAAAATTACTCTAAACCGGTCAAGCACCTGAGTTGTCTGCATATGAATAAAGTCTATTTCTTATAGTCCACCATTAAGTGCTTTGCATTTATCCAAACCGTATCGTAGACAACCTTCGTTCAGTTCACAGTTGATCTTTAACAGGAAACACCATTTACAATCAGTAGCACAGTGACAGTGAAAATAGGAAACGGATCTAGAATTTCGGGCTTGGCACGATGCTGAGCTCCTGCCACCTTTGTCTCCACGCTCGCTTTTTTAGTTAGGAGTCCTCCCCCTGTTCAACGGATCCTTTCACCAGCCTCCAGTATTCTCCCTCCAACTGGACCCCTCCCTCTGGCCTCTTACCTGCTCTTGATCTTTTCATTGAGAACTATCGGCGTAACATTGGCCATCTCAAAGTCTCTGCTCCTCTTAACCACTCTAACCTGTCTCCTTCTGAACTTGCTGCACTCCTTTCTCTTAGGTCCAACCCTGACTTTGTTATCAAACCTGCCGACAAGGGTGGTGCTGTTGTTGTCTGGATAACTGACCTATACCTCGCAGAGGCTGAGTGCCAACTCTCAGACACTTCTTCCTATCTCCGGCTGGACCATGACCCCACCACCAAACATCAACCCATTGTTTCCAGGACTGTCACTGACCTAATCTCCGCTGGAGATCTTCCCTCCACAGTTTCCAACCTCAGTCTCCCAACCCTGGGCGGCCCACTTCTACCTCCTTCCCAAAATCCAGAAACAGGGCTGTCCCGGTAGACCGACTGTGTCAGCTTGTTCCTGCCCCACGGAACTCATTTCTTCCTACCTTGACTCTATTCTCTCGCCCCCTTGTCCAGTCTCTTCCCACCTACATCCACGATTCCTCTGATGCCCTATGTCACATCAACAATTTCCAGTTCCCTGGCCCTAACCACCTCCTCGCGACCATGGACATCCAATTCCTCTACACCTCCATCCCCCACCAGGATAGTTTGAGGGCTCTCTGCTTCTTCCTTGTACAGAGGCCCGAACAATCCCCATTGGTCATCAATCTTCCCTGTCTGGCTGAACTTGTTCTCTCACTGAACAATTTCTCCTTAAACTTGTCCTAATTCTTCCAAATAAAAGGTGTGGCTATGGGTATCTGCATGGGCCCCAATTATGCTCGTCTCTTAATGGGTATGTGGAACATCCCTTATTCCAGTCCTACTAAAGACCCCTCCCACCATTCTTTTTTCAATACATCAATGGCAGTTTTGGTGTGACTTCATGCTCTCATCTGGATTTGGAAAAAATTATCAATTTTATTTCCAATTCCCAGTCCTCTATCACCTTCACATGATCGATCCCTGACACTTCCCTTCCTTGACCTATTTTCAATTCTGGTGTTAAACTGTCCAATATTCATTACAAGCCCACCATCTTCCACAGCTACTTCGACTACAGCTCCTCACACCCTGCTTCCTGTAAGGACTCTATCCCATTCTCTCAGGTCCTTCACCTCCATCTCATCCGTTCCGATGATGTCATTTTCCAAAACAGTGCTTCTAACACGTCTTCCTTCTTCCTTAACCGAGGTTTCCCACACACTGTGGTTGACAGGGCCCTCAACTGCGTCTGACCCATCTCCCACGCCTCTGCCCGCATACCTTCTCCTCCCTCCCAGAATCCTCCCTCCTCCCCATCCTCACTTTTCACCCCACCAGCTTCCACATTCAAAGGTCGTCCTCTGCCATTTCCACCAACTCCAGCATGATGCCATCACCAAACACATCTTCCCCCCAAGCCCCGTCAGCATTCCATAGGGACTTTTCCCTCCCGGACACCCTGGTACACTCCATCACCCTCAACACCTCATCCACTTCCCATGCAAGCGCAAAAGGGCAGGTGTTGCACCTTCTACCTCCTCACTGTCCAAGGGCCCAAACACTCCTTTCAGGTGAAGCAGTGCTTCACTTGCACCTCCTTCAATTTGGTCTACGGCATTCACTGATCCCAATTCGGTCTCCTCTACATTGGAGAGACCAAATGCAGACTGAGTGATTGCTTTGCGGAACACCTTCAGTCTGTCTGCAAACATGACCCAGGCCACCCTAACACTTGCCATTTCAACACACCATCTTGCTCTCATGCCCACATTTCTGTCCTTGGCCTGCTGCAACGTTCCAGTGAAGCCCAACACAAACTGGAGGAACAGCACCTCCTCTTCCGATTAAGCACTTTACAGCCATCCTGGCTTAACATAGAGTTCAACAACTTCAGACCATGAACTCTCTCCTCCATCCTCACTCTCATTTTTTAAATTTACCTTTTTTTAAAATCCACATTCATTCATTGTTTTATTTCCTATTTTATCTATTTTTCTTTCCTTTTGTTCCCAACCACCATTCTTGCTGCCGCACCTCCAATAGGGCCATTTGTTACTTGTTCCATCTTGTTCTTTCACAGAGTGCTCACCCTTGCGCTGCTGGTAACACAATCTGCTTTCTTAACTTTATGCCACTTATTAGCACCTTCTTTAGCCCATATCACTACCATTAACACTCCCTTTGTCTTTTTGTCCATGACATCTTTATCAATCTTTCCTTAGTCCCCACCAATCGCTGGCCTAATATCCAGCTTCACCTGCTCCACTCCCTCCTTAAACAGTATAAATTTCAATACATTTCTACTTTTTAGCTCGGAAGAAGAGTCATACAGACTCGAAACATTAACTCTGTTGCTGTCTCCACAGATGCTATCAGACCTGAGTTTTTTTTTAGCATTTTCTGTTTTCATTAAAGGATTTATGGTGTTTAGGATCCCTCTGATCCTGATCAAAGGGGGAAAGGTGTGGTTCATAAGTTATCTCAGCCATCCCAGTATAGGATGCCCCTGCTCCTCACCATAAATACTCATGTACAGCCCTGGAAAATACAGAGGGAACACCAGCTTTGAAGGGAATACAAAGATTTAAAGTTGATAAATGGGATTGGACAGCTGGACTGAGAGGTATTAGGGAAGTTTTCTTTGGAGCCTTTGAAGTGATCTTATCAAAGCATTTAAAATCCTAAAGGGGAAGTCAATTTAGGTTACTAAAATCTCAGCAGTTTGGACAACAATGAATGAAGACAGACCGTTTCCTCTGGGTGTCGGTGGCAAGTGATCATTACATGACCATAACGATGAATGACATCACAATGACAGAGACATCATGAAGCAACTTCAACTGATTTTGCTGAAACTGGCCACAGACAGCTATAAAAAATTTCCTTCAAAAATATATTGCATCCATATGTATAGGAGACAGGAAAGAACATAATAAAAATAAGCTGTACATCCTCTAGAGCCTGAGCACCTGCTCCACCATTCAATGAGATTATGGTTGAACCCCATAACCGTCAATTTCAGTAGTGGCCAAAAAAAAATCTGAATCTTGAATGTATTTGAGACACTTAATACATACATATGTAAATACACTATCAAATTTTAGCAAGCACACTCCAAATGGAGCATTCAAAAGAAATTTCTCATCTCAGTCCTAAATGGCTAACCCTTTATCCCAAGGCTAAGACCCCCTCATTTTAAACTCTCCGGCCAGAAGAATCAGTCTCTCAGCATCTACCCTCTCAAAGACTTGAGAATCTTATGTTTCAATGAGATTAAAACTCAATCTTCCAAAAATGTCTACTCTGTTCAACCTACTTATAGGAATCAAACGACTGGCCACCGATCTTGAAAGTCCACATTCCAGACCTTCCCACCAGGTTAAACAGCCTCTCAGCAACTGAAAAGTTCAATCTTTTCTTTCATTTTTTTACACAGTAATAATGATATATAGTGTTAAAGGAATGGTTTAGCAGGAAATGCACTATGTCACCAACATATTAGGTGGTACCATGCATGTTAGTCAGGTGCTACACATGCACCTAAGCCTCCCAGCAGGAGGGGGGAGTTCTTGAACAAGCTAAGGGAAATGTTAAAATGGTCAAGATGTTTTCTGTTCCATGTGCTTTTACCTTTAACTGTACATATTTCATAAAACTGACATTACAGATACTCAACTATTATCCATATTTAAAATCACACATCAATTTCTGGCTTTGACTCATTTTATAAAACAAATGCTAGACTACTTATACTTACTACTACTAAAATGTTTGATAAGTGTCACGGCAATGTGGGTCATGCGTAATGTGGAATATTAATCATTAGTTTCACTAGCTGGTGTAATGCCCTCAATTGTTTTTGAAAGGAAAGCTAGAATTGCAAAGACACTGTTTTAAAATGGCTGCAGAAGTCACCTAACCTACAAATTGGTCATTTCTAGAAGCCTCTCAAAAAGGAGATTACCAAGGGACATGTCTAGGCATTTCCCCGATGTACTTCACACCTGCCATTGTCTGAAATCTCTGCAAAACCCAAGAACAATAGGCCACCAGATTTCCTGACTTTGGAAACTACCACAAATAAAGAAGGACTAATGAAACTCATTATGTAAGGAGGGTGTTAAGGACCCCCTGTTTCAATGGCATCTTGAACACTGATGATGGGAGATCGAAGCTCCTTCATGAATATGGAATGCCTTGCATTGTAGCCAGCTGTCACATGATCACAAACCCACTTGTGAAAAGCTATGATTATACGCTTACCTTTTGTAAAAAAAAGTCTGCAGAATGCACCAGCAACATCAAGATGATGACTACAGCTGCGTGTCTGACATGGAATGTACATTGTAAATAAAAGAATATTAGAGGTACCTAAGAGTGGAACATACTTTACGTATGGAGAGAAGTGGAATTTTATTGCACTCTGTAATTTTCAAGTTGGAATGTTTTGTAATGTACTTTTATAAATTTAATGAATAAAGTATATTTTTGGAAAAAAGACGACAGAATGTATTATCTCTCTCTTTCTGCTCATCGAAGGTTCATGGGCCCTACCTCTATTACATTTTAGAATACATCAACTAGATAGAGAATTTTGATTGAAAGAAACTTCAAATGTCATCATCCACTTTGGAAAAAGGCAGATTACAGTTTAGAAGAGATTGTCCCCAAAAGAAACAACCAGCTTAGAATGGCTGCTTCCCCACTGGAATTTCAAGGCCACCAAAAAGACCTCATAACGCAGATAGCTCTTTTCTTACACGCTTTAGATCTCATCAATTCCACCTCCTTCACCATGTAACGCGCGCATGCACACGATGCGTTTTTACTTTTTTAACAAGTCTTATATTTTTACCCGAGTGAGTTTTTACAATAAAACTAACTCCTCCCTTGTTAACTTGAGAGGTCTAGCTGGCTTATTTCTTTATATTAGCTTTACATTCGATCAAGTACGTTCGAACATTTGAGGACTCTGGGTCTATACTCGATGGAGTTTAGAAGTATGACGGGGGGATCTGATTGAAACTTACACAATACTGAAAGGCCTGGATAGAGTGGACGTGGGGAGGATGTTTCCATTAGTAGGAGAGACTAGAACTCGAGGGCACAGCCTCAGAGTAAAGGGAAGACCTTTTAGAACAGAGATGAGGAGAAACTTCTTTAGCCAAAGAGTGGTGAAGCTATGGAATTCATTGCCACAGAAGGCTGTGGAGGCCAAGTCATTGAGTGTATTTAAGACCGAGATAGATAGGTTCTTGATTGGTAAGGGGATCAAAGGTTACGGGGAGAATGGGGTTGGGAAACTTATCAGCCATGATTGAATGGCGGAGCAGACTCAATGGGCCAAATGGCCTAATTTCTGCTCCTATGTCTTACTGAACTGAAAAATCACAATTTTTTGAAAATTTCAATCTGTTATAACCAAGCTCAAGAGTGGAAAAGGGAGGAATTTATTCACCCCTCCAGACTTGCTCGTAGCCTAAGTATAAATATTGAACAGCTGTAACATCACAAGAATCAAGATACAGAACTACTTTGGACTGAAATTGCATTCTTTACACAATTAACTAAGTAATCAAGAGCAAAAGCTTTAAACGTTATTTCTCACTATTAAAAATACATAACATTGATGAACAGTGTATTGAGCAAAAATATTGGACCATTTCACATTTGCAGGAATTCTCAACACTCCAAAAAAAAAAAAAATGCGATCTTCCCCACAAAATTATAATTTTGTGAAGTTGACAACTTGTGCATTCGTTAATAACCAACTTTGAAAATTAAACAAATGCAACATACAAGGATTCAATAAACAGAACGTAACCTGCCACACACTATGATTCAAAGGCAGAGACTCCAATACTTCAACTGATATGTTTTTAGTGTTGTCACATTTATATTATGATTAGATGCAAATAATCTTTACACAATAGATGAATTTGAGCAAATCATTTCATGGAAACGCCAAACATAAATTACTATACATAAGTACATGTTGCACAATTGTTAATGGAAGCTAAATCTGAAGTGACAATTGCAAGGTAAAATTAATATATGTGCACCAGGTCAAAAACTGATTTGTTGAAATTAAAAGCATATCAATGATAATTGCACAAATAAATCTATTACTAAAAAAGGGTGAATTACATTAGCATTTTTAAGAAAAAAAGATAAAAAAGCATACCAACCTCAAATTTGTAGATGAACAGTAATTGATTACAATCCCAACTACCTCTAGCATTAACCATAACCTTTCAAATTACATTAAAGGCTTAACTAGAAGAATCCTATCCTCAAGCTGCATATACTAAAACAACACTTCACATCTCAAAAACTAGGAGGGAAGAGCATGATTAAAAATATTCATCAATGAAAGATAGTCACCTTCATCTCTGGAATAATCTTCACCAGAATGAGGCTCAAACAAATAGTCTCCTGTTGCAAGTTCAAATGCCTTTGGAGAGAAGAAAGGGAAAGCATAATGTAATGTCTGTATACCAAGGACACAATATATACACATTTATTAAAATAATTCTGGTTCAAACACACTGGAATTGTCTTTTTTATTTAAAAAAATACATTTTCTGATTTGATATTTATTGGTAGATGCTGAACCTTTTTTAGTTCTCATGTAAATAGAGCAAAGAAAAACAGACTGACTTCAATTAGTATAGCTGGCATTTTTGGATTATGCCTACACACTCTATGCTACTGCAATCTGAAGATCATAATCATTAATATGCACTAACACTTTAGGGGAAAATTTATTTTGACATTATCAAATGCAACAATACATAAAAAGGTTCTAAATAAAAAGAGAATACAGGTGTTGTTTGTTCAAAATTTCCAGCATTCCATCTTACATACCATGCAAGCAGTGCTCCAGATGTCTGCAGGTGTACCGTATCCAGCACCAATTAGAACCTCCAATGACCGATATTGCCTTGTTTGGATGTCTTCTGTGAAGTGTTTATGCTAAACAAGTACGTAAATTAACATTTACCACAAATAATGAGTTATCAGGTGTCTCAACGGGTTCTTTAATTTAGTTTCCCTCCCCAAAGTTTCCAAATAATTAAGTAGTTCCAGGTTATCCAAGATAACTACTTCAATTATCTAAGGAACACACTTGAAACAAATGTAAAAGTAATTCTGAATCTTAAGGAATGAATTAAGGTACACACTTACAACCCAGCAAGCATTTCCAAGATCGGCAATCTTAACTTGTATACCATCTGCATTCATAGGGTCGAGAGGATTGATGAGCAAGCTGGCAGCATCTGATTTTCCTGTGAAACA
The DNA here is from genome assembly GCF_017639515.1 of Carcharodon carcharias. NCBI lineage: Eukaryota > Metazoa > Chordata > Chondrichthyes > Lamniformes > Lamnidae > Carcharodon > Carcharodon carcharias. Next base: position 25,951,732 of record NC_054475.1, read on the forward strand.
AACAACCCAGATATTAAGTTCTTGGAAACATTCTATAATCACAGAACAAATTAGTTTAAAAATTAGGTTGCAATGCAGCTTTTGGAAAGACAGGTGGAAGATTACTACTCTAGATTTCACTAAAGTTAGTAGATATACATCTGCACAATGTCTCTCACACAACTCGAATATAAACATTATACAATCACTATAGCTTGAATTAAACCAACACCAAACAGCGCAGACCCAGAACACAGCTGCATGAAAATCCCTGGTTTTGAGTCAAGCTTGGTGTCAACGCCATGGTGTTGAGTCAAGCTTGCAAGTGCTCCATTGAATTAGCTGGACATTTTGTAAATAAAAGCAGAACTTATTTAGAAAGCAGATACAGGACTCCTGCCGACACACTCAAACGCAACAGAATTGGTTGCAGTGTAAATATATCCACTTTTTTCTTTCTTAGAAATAATGTCTGCCTCCTGACTTCAAATGGAAGTCAGTTTTGCACATTAATTCTGATGAATCTTACATTTGTTCAAAACTTAAATACTGAGTGTCAACAGAAATCAAGTTGGCCAGGAAGTTCTGCAAACTCAAGTCAAAACTTGTCATGATTTTAGGCTCATCCATAAAACCTGCAAGCCTTTAAAAATGTGTGGTATATTTCGTTTCTTCCAACTGTCTCCCAGTGATTTGTGCTAAGGTCTTTATTTCCATTTACATAAAAGGTGATGATTGAGATAGGCACACGGAGTGATAAAATTGGTTGACAAGTTAGGGAAAAAAAGTAAATTGAAAGGAAGATAGCAACAGGACAGACAAGCTTAGTAAAATAATTAATGCCATTCAGTGACTGAGGCAGTAAAGAATAGCAGGATAACTCTCAAACACCAAATGCTTAATATGTGGATTAACAGAGGGATCAAGAGGTAACAGGAGAGAACCCACAAAAAGCCAAAGGAAAAACACACTTCTAGATTTTAAGTGCAGTGGAATTTTCACATTTGTTGGACAGTAAGGAGTTTTTGTGCAATTTCAGGCACATTATAGAAAGGATATTAGAGCCATAAAGTGTATCAATACAATTTCTGTAACGAGGCAGAGCAGATAAGCTCAAAAAATTAGGTTTTCCCTCACTGAAGCAGATAGTTGAGGAGGACGCAAATTAATGTTTGAAAAATTCTGAAATATCGAACAGTGAACGAGTTTTGTCACACGGCAGATGAATCTGTACTGAGGAGTAATACCCAAGTTTGTTGGTGTAAACTTTGGAAAACTAACAAGTTGCAGTGAAGAAATGAAGACAGGGCCAGGCTTACAATTAGTACATATAAAGGATTAAATTAATTTCTCTCATGCCACCGCTCTCTACACACACATTTATCATCACAAGGCATGAAAACTTAGTCCTCAATAGCCAACTGCCCATGCTGGAACATCAAGTTTGAAATATAAACTAAACTAAATCTATAACACATCAAAACCCAACACTGTACTCGTACCAAATATTGCATGTGTTTTATGGAATTGAAAGGGAACTAACCATTGTCGCCAGAGCTGCAAACAGAATCTTCCCTACTTCTGTTCTGTTTGGCCTCATTTTCATCCAATGGGTTTCCATCTGAGTTCAAACTACAGGTCATAGATTCCAACATTCCAGTTATTAAAGGTCCGCATGTTTCTGAGAAATTACTCTGGTTGTTTTGGTTCTTCCCTGTTCCATTTTGCAGAAGTCCATTTAACATGTCATAAGTACAAGGGAAGGAGAAGTCTCCATCTCTGTATGGTTCCTTAGGCTCACAGTCATCAGTGTTTTGATTAATATCTTCCTTATTTTCTTCTTCCCCATTATTAACTTGATCAGAAAGGGGACCAACCTCTACATGTCCGTTGCAGTTTAATGATTCTGTCCTTATTTTTTCAGCAGTAGTAACTTCTAAATGCTCTTGTTCTTTTTCCTGTGGTTCATTTTCATCTACAAATACAATAGAGAAATTTGAAACACTTTTCCTAGTTTACAAAACAAAGCAACCATGCAATTGGACATCAGAGAAAGCACTGCCATTTACCTATAAAAAAAGTGATTTCAACAAATGGATGCAAATATCATTGGTATTTGCCAGTTTTATGTTCAACAAGGCATTATTCAGAATTAAGAAATGAACAAATGTAATGAATTTTAATCAAAATAAAAAGACAAGAACAGGTCACAATATCAATAAAATAACTATTTTAACTTCACCAATGCCAGGGTTTAACTATAACCAGCTGTTAAGTATGCTCCAACATTTAAAAAAATTGAACAAAAAAGCTTACCAACATGACATAAATGCAATCATAAAGCAGGAGAACTAGTCAATGTCAAGGCAATGAAAAGCCATGGAATCCATGTGCATTGCATTACAGAATTCTGGAACCAATAAAGGTCCATACACATTTTAATACTCCAACACTTAAAGCACTCCAAGAAAGCAAAGAGTCTTTCATATGCCTCAACATCCAAATCATACTAAAAGCAATTTAACTGAGCAGACAAAAAAATCCTTACATTATCCCGATAGTCAACAGGTTTCCACAAAAGCAGCTTACATTTGGAATTGTGCACAAAAATTAATTAGGTGGGACTTATCTGAAGCACAGAATATTGTATTTTCCCTTTGCATCAAAGGTTTCCTTTTAAAATGTTTGATAAAAGTAACATAGGAGGAAGAAACTAATTTCTAATCTCCTAGTCTAACAGTAGTTGTTTTTTGATTATTCCAAGGATGCCACAAACTACCTTGTTCTTCATTGGCCATATTATCCACTGTTTTTTCCATCTGCTCTATGACATGCTGAGTCTCTTCATTTTCTGGCCCTCCATCCTCACCATCCTCCAATCCTTGCTCCTTATCCATATTTCCTGCTCCGCGTTCCAGCTCTTCAATTTCTTGCATCCTTTTCTCCAATAACTCTGCCTGCCGCTTCTGCTTTTTCTTGAGTTTCTTTTTCTTGTTCCTGGACATTTTTCCAACCTGCACCAAAATGCAATATTTAGACTTACATGAAATATGCACCTGCTTTTTAAATCTGTTTGATTATTTCAATAATAATTCTCGCTCATCTTCAAGCATATCATTGGCTAAAAAACTTCACAGATTTATAATTAAATGAACTTTTCTTCAAGAGCAAAGCTCCACCATTCTGTTGCTGCATTTCTTCTTCCACTTTTACCTCCTTGCAATTTTATTATTAGTGCTCCAATCAGAATGCTATCAGCTGACAATTTCCCAGTGCCCACTTATTAGCAGCTTGTATAGTTCACCCGTATAGCAGCTTTGTTAATTATGAAAGCCTGTTTACCTTCAGCTGGATTTGTAGAAACTATAATCATTTAAATGTTTAAGCGCTATACTTGAAAATTGTAACTGAAAATTGTAATTGAAAACAGAAAAATGGATCTTCTGTTGTTTAATGGACTGCTGAGCTGAGTGCCTGTTGAACATACCTGTTGACTAATATATCTGACCTTAATTATACTCCTTTTGAGCAAATGTAGGATTTGGCAGTTTTACACAGATACAACTGCAATTATAAGTACATTTTGAAATGAACAAACTCGGCTTGAACAGTTCTTTTATAACACGTAGACTCTGTGCACTATTCTACGAGATACACTACTGTAAATGCCAGGTGCTTTAAACAAAAAACACGACCTTAACTAATGCTATTTAAATACTCAGATGTCTGACCTAGAGATAGCAAGCTATGAAATGGCAGCATAGAGGTTGGGCAGAGCAAACTGCTTTTAAAGTCTAAAATGTTATTTTTTTCTAATGAAATGAAATACCAATATTGTGACCTATATTGAGATGTCACTCAAACTTTGAACAGGATAACTTGTAATCTACATTCCCATGTTGTAGAATTTGGCTGAGTTTCCTATAAAAATCAGCCTGAGGTGCCACAGAATTCAAGAGCCTTGGGTTATTTTTAAATGCGATTCCACATTATGAGATTAAATTGTTATAATCAAGCTGAAATTAATAAAATCATTTGGTAGAGTGTGGTTCATGTTTAAAACCTTTATGACTTGACCCAACATAAAATGATGCCAGAATCCTAACTGGTTTACATTGAGGGAAATATGCATATAAGTCCAGCCAACTTTAAACAAAAATGCTAATAATAATCCAAAACAATAGCATTGCCTTAAATTTGGTTTCTATTATTTTGTTTTTGAAAATATTTGTTCAGAAGTCTCATTGATTCTATTTAGTACTCTGGCACCATTTAAACAAAGTGATCAACTTGGCTACTTATAATTATGGCCTATAAAAGGATGATGAATCTTTAATGTTCTTTTTTCAAAAAAAAAACCTGCTTTATGTTATTTCTGAATAATGAGAAAATTAAAGTTCTACAACAGAATCTAGAAGAGTACTTACAGGTTTTGGCTGTGGTGCAGTGCTCACTACAAGGGAAAAATAAACAAAAATTATGAAGATAAAATATCATTTACTAAACTTCAGCAGATGAACTGATCAAAGTCTCTGAAAAGGAAGCATCCCATACATAGCATAGGAGTAAATCAATTTAAGAGAGCAGAAAGTCAAAGACTGCTTTCCCTTAAGATAGTGATAGTGACAGTGACTTGGTCCAAAAACACCACAAAAAGAGCAGTCCTCTTGGCCAATTTGGCTTTTGTAGGTGCAACTGAACTTGATTAAAACAAGGTACAGTACTTATGAGCAAAGTGATAATATTTTCATAGCAGTGGCACAAAAGGACAGGAAGATTTTGGATTTGTCAGGCATTCTTCATGTGAAGACTTGGTTCCCTTTTCTGGATAGTCCAAGGTTAAATTCCTGCAGTATTTATCAGCCAATATGCCTTTCCATATGGATAAAAAAATGAAAAAGCAGCATCTGAGGTGGAGAGGTAGTTGGGAGAGAGTTAGAATATTAGGTACAACTTCATGTACTTCGATTATAGGGTTGAAACAATTCAGATCACTAAGATAATCCCAATGATTAAAGGGATATCATTGAACTTTTAAGAAAAGAGGCTGGCTGATCATCAAGAGAGAAAAGAGCAAGGAGATGTTCTGTCGAAGCATTCGTAATTGAACGATTTGAAAATGAACAGTGTAAAACTATTGCTGCAAGTCAGTGAGTTGAAACAGGCACATAAAATGCAAAATTATTAGAAGCATAAAGGGAGATGCCAAGAGCTTTTTTTCCCCCCCCTTTTGGTTACTGAAACTAAGTTAATTGTGAAATTTAAGAGGGAATTGAATAAACTGAAGGAAAATAAAAAAAGCATAGAAAAAGGCCTGGGAAATGAAATAAGTACTGAAAGTTTGGATAATTGCCGCAATGAGATGAATGGTCTTCTCCTAAATTCAATTTCTACCACTGCAGTTTTGATAAAAACTTACCTGCAGAACCAGATGGTGGAGGAGCACCAGCTTTTTGCCATTCTGTTGCTTCTGCAGCCAGGCGGCGCACATAAGCCTCATTCACACACAACAGGATATTTTCTGGTTTTATGTCTGTATGGATAATCTTGCACTTGGAATGTAAATAATCCAGTCCTTGAAGGACCTTGCAGGAGTTAAAAGAGTTTGAAAAATGTTACACAATACCAGTACATGTTCACAAGTGAACCCTAATTTTCTTAATGAAAAGTGCACACATGGAATTTTTGATGTAGGTTACTCCCTTGTGACCACCATTAGAATGCAAAGCAACACCTGAAACTTGAAACTTTCTGTTCCAGATGTGGGTGCATTTGTTGTTCACCATTTTGTAAATCTTCAATTAATAAGCCTTTCTCTACACTTAACTGTATACAAGTTTATATCGCCTACAACTGATCAACAGTGGCAAAATCTTCATTGCACAAATAGAATGGAATTTTATCCTGCAAATTTGATTATAATAAAATTCTCCTTACTCATTTGTGTAACCAAATTCTCTGAAAAAAGAAACACAACACCAGAAGTCTCAAAGCACTTTAGGGCAAAGTAGCATTTCTTAAAGTATAGTCACTGTTATAATGCAGAAAACACAGCAGCTAATTTAAACTCAGCAAATGCTCACAAAGAGCAACATGGTAATGACGAGATAATCTGAGTCGGTTGAGGGATAAATAAATATTGGCAAAGGCACCAGGGATAATCCCATTGCTCTTTGAATTAGTGCTGTGGGATCTTTTATTACCACTCAAAGAGGACAGACAGGGCCTCTGTTCAACATTGCATCCAAAAGACAGAACCTCCAACAGTAGTTGCTCAATACACCAGAGTTCTGATTTGTGCACACAAGTCCTAGAGTAGGGCTTGAAGCCTGACAACCTTCTGACTTAGGTGAGGCTGACACCACATGTGCCACATCTGACACTGACTGTTGTATGCACCTGTGTGAAAGCCCTTCAAGTTTCAAAGTTCTGAATTATATAACAAACTACAAAATTCCAAAAAAGGAAATACTTTATATATTTCATTAAAGTCAGGCATAGAATCAGAGGGTTCCCCCACCCCCATCCATCTTGCAATTTTAAGCTTGGTTATCAAAAAAAAAAATCACTTAACTAGATTAACCTGATCAACACTACATTATTTACATTTCCTCATATATGAAGTAAGTAACATGCAAACTAAATAAATATTTCTTTTAAAAATTGGAACACTGTAGCCCAGAGGTAGCACTAATACAAACATTTCAAAGAAATGTGTAGTAATGTAAATACTAAACAGATTATACATTACAATTCAAAATTTACAATGCTGTCTAAGTTTCTGCCTTTTACACATTTTCAGAACAAACGCTCAGCTAGCTTCTAATATGTAACAAACGTAGCACAAGTTGTTTGATATTGTCGAAGGAAATATATTTCCATACTGGTAATCAGAAAAAAAAAACACAAACTAACCAAGATTACCACAAGAGGGAGCACTATACAGCAAAAAATTGTCAGCTACTGTTGCATTTTATTTATTAATTCAATTAGTTTTCCAATAAGGCCCCAAGCTTATCAATTTGTAGATCCTCCCATTTGTTTCATTTCCTTATAACTTCCTTCTTTAAAAAAGTACACACTTACTTGTCGAATGATGCTTTTGACACAATTGATAGGAAGTCCCTGGTAGTTTGATTTGATGATCCACTTCAATAGATGATGACCTAATACCTCAAACACCATACAAACATCTTGAACTAGGTCAAGGATATGTTCTAGTCTTGGATCTTCAGATGCTGGTTACAATTAGCACTAAACCAAGGATGGTATACAAACCAGGAAATTTATATCATTTAGATAAGAACCCTCCAGGGGAACAATTACTTAAAGAACAGAGTCAATTTCAGTAGCATGTATTGAGCTCACATTTAGTCAAAAAATTCCAATCTTCCAAAGCAACCCTAAGAATGTTGGTCAGGCACGTCATACAAGAAAGTATTTTCACAAACACTGCCCAAGCACCATCAGCCCTTCGTAAAATCCAGAATAATTTTAAACTCTTTAATCTCTAAACTGCAGGCTATTTATTGTTTAATATAAGATGAGTTTGTGCAATATCTAACTAGTTCCTAATACACACACCTAGAGAACATTGCTGAAATACTGTTCATGTAGAGGGTAAGCAACAATGTGTACTGTTTGGGCTGAAAGTTTGTTTCCATGTTCTTACTTCTGTGGCAATGAGAGAGACCTAAATATGGCTAGGAAATGGAAAAGACCACACACTGGTACAAAAGTGGTTGCTTTTCTAAGGCATGCTGTTGGGACAATGTAGAAGTGATCTGGCTGTATTAACTGATTTAAGAGTGTTTGACATTGCATTTCTGAAATGAGGTGTTCCTTCCCATCTTGATGGGCACAATTTATTAAAAAAGTTGTGTTTTTTATATGACAGAGTAAATGTGATTATATCTGTCATAGAAGTAAAATCATAGCTACACCAACAGGAAGTTCTGGAATATGACCATTGTTTGCTTCACAATAGTTAACTACGCTTCACTACGCACCAACGATATTTGGCTTCACAATGCTTCGAATAAGCCAAAGCAAGTTAATGCAAAGCATTGCTCAAAGCAACATTTAAAAAAAAACTACGATCATTTGAATGACAAACTAGATCAATTTTCAGCATTCTTATTTCCCCAGTGTCAGTAAAAAGAATCATACTTTCAACAAGCAGCAAATATTCAAATGTAGCCCTTTTAGCTCCAGATTAAGAGGAACAGAAAACCAGCAAACCAGACAAGAAGAAACCAGTCAAGGCAGGGAGCTCACTCAGCTACTCAGTCTTTATAATACAATATATAAGCGTACTTAAGAAATTAAGTTTTATCTTGACTATCCTTGGATCAGTGTGTTCTTAACGCAACTAGAAAGGGGGCATTAGTGGATCTGGTGCTGGGAAATGATGTGGGCCAAATGCTTGTGGGAAACATTTGGGCAAGAGTGATCATCGTATCATAAGGTTTAGATTAGTATCAGAGAACAGCAAAGAACAATCTAATATTAAAATTTCTAAATTGGAAGTGGGCTAATTTCAGTGCGACGAGAAAAGGATCTCGCCAGGGTAAAATGGAACCAGAGAGCAACAGGAAAAACTAAGAGCAATCACTGAGCTTAAAGGAAAAAATGCTTCAGGTACGCACTCGATACACTCCAACAAGGGCAAAAGGCAAGGGAGTCAAAAACAGGGCTCCCTGGATGACTAGGTAAATGGAAACCAAAAAAAGCTTGCATGCTGCATGTCAGGTGAAAAATAAAAACTAGGTCAAATACAATAGGTTGAGAGGGAGAAGAGGAAAATAAGACTGGCTAAGAATGAGTATAAGAAAGGAATGGCAGTCAACATAAAAGGGGATCCAAAAAGCTTCAATCACCATGTAAATAATCAGGTAGTACGAGGTAGAGTGGGTCCTTTTAGGGGCAAAGGTGGTGATGTATACTGAGAGGCACAGGGCAAGGTCAGAATATTTAAGTTCTTTGTATTGGCATTTACTAAGGAAGAGGAACCTGCGAAAAGATCAGTCACTGCAGAAATAATAGAGGCAATAGACAGTGCAAAAAAACTGTAAGCAAAGCATGGTACCAGACAGGCTAGTTCTGCTGAGAGTAGATAAGTCTGTTCCAGGTGGCTTTGCATCCTAGGCTGCTAAAATGGGGATGAAGCGTCATGAGGACTCAAAACGTCAACTCTTTTCTTCTCCGCTGTTGCTGCCAGACCTGCTGAGTTTTTCCAGTTAATTCTATTTTTGTTTTGGATTTCCAGCATTCGCAGTTTTTTGTTTTTATATCTATGGGGATGGAGATAATGGAAGGGCTTATCTTAGTTTTTCCAACTTCGCTAGATGTGGGGGTGGGGCACAGTGTGGGGAAGAGATGCCAGATGACTGGGGAGTAGCAAATGCTTATTCAAGGGTGTTTGGTCAGACCTAACAATTACAGGACAGTTAGTCTAACACGAGTGGTTGGAAGGTTTTGGAAACCTTAATCAGGGTAAATATCAACAGCCACTTGGGAGAGGTTTGAGTTAATTAAGGACAGCCAGCATGGATTTGTAAAATGCAGATAGCGCTTGGCCAATCAAATTGAACTTTTTGATGAGGTTAGAGAAGCTTGATGAAGCAAATGCAGTGGATCTTGTCTATATGGATTTAAAAAAAAGCATTTGACAAGGTAGCACATAAAAGGCTGACAAAATTGAGGCTGATGAAATAGGAAGATAGGAGGACCATTGTGCAATTGCAAAAACATTGACTTCAGGACAGAAAGCAGCAAGTCATGATAGATGGTTGCTTTCAGATGGAAGGTGGTAGACAGAGGTGTCTCCAAGGACCACTGTTTTTATACTAAATAAATGACTTGTATCGTGGAATACAGAGTAGAGTTCCAAAATTTGCCCAACTTGGGAGGTGTGGCAAACCGAGAGCATGACACCAATCAACAGGGCATAGGTATTCTAGCAGAATGGACAGCTAAGTGGCAGATTGAATTTAATGCAGAAGTGTGAGATTAAGCATTTTGGTAGGAGATGGAGAGAGGCAATATAGACTTACTGGCACAATTCTATTGACTATGCAGGTAGGAAGGAACCTGGCAGTACATGTGCATCAATCTTTGAAGGTGGCAGGACATATTTTTTCTTTATTCATTCATGGGATGTAGGCATTTATTGCCCATCCCTAATTGCCCTTGAGAAGTGGTGGTGAGCTGCCTTGTTGAACTGCTGCAGTCCCTGTGGTGCACCTTCGCCCACAGTGCTGTTAGGAAGCGAGTTCTGCCAGGTTCCTTCCAAATTGTAGCTTCAGCAAGTTGTCATCTCCCTCATTTTTTTTTAGCTATGTATGGTGCTGCTCCTGGCATGCCCTTCTACACTCTTCGTTGAACCAGGGCTGATCCCCTGGCTTGGCTGCAATGGTAGAGTGAGGGATATACCAGCCATGAGGTTACAGATTGCGGTTGAGTACAATTCTGATGCTACTAATGGCCCTCAGCACCTTGGATGTCTAGTCTTGAGTTGCTGGATCTATTCAAATTCCATCCCATTTAGCATGATGCCACACAACACGATGGAAGATATCCTCAATGTGAAAACAGGGCTTCGTCTCCACAATGACTGTGCGGTGGTCACTCCTACCGGTACTGTCATGGACAGATGCATCCGTGGCAGGCAGGTTGGTGAGGATGAGGTCAAGTTTGTTTTTCCCTCGGTTCCCTCACTACCTGTTGCAGACCCAGTCTAGCAACTATGTCTTCTTGCACTCGACCAGCTCAATCAATAGTGGTGCTACCGAGCCACTCTTGGTTTATTTTAAGACAGCTCCTCAGTATTTTGTGATAGACGTTGAAGTCCCCCACCCGAAGTGCATTCTATGGCCTAGCCACCCTCAATGCTGCCTCCAAGCGGTGTTCGACATGGTGGATTCCTGATTCATCAGCTGAGGGTGGGGCAGTGGTATGTCGTAATCAGCAGGTTTCCTTACTCATGTTTGCCCTGATGCCATTAGACTTCATAGAGCCCAGAATTAATGTTGAGGACTCCCAGGGCAACTCCCTCCTGACTATATACCACTGTGCTGCCACCTTTGCTAGGCCAGTCCTGTCGGTGGGTCAAGGCATACCCAAGGACGGTGATGGTATTTGGGACATGATCGGTAAGGATGACTATGTCAGGCTGCTGCTTTACGAGTCTGTGGGACAGCTCTCCCAATTTTAGCACAAGCCTTCAGATATTAGTAAGGACGACTTTGCAGGCTCAACAGGGGTGAGTTCCGGTGCCTAAGTCAATTGCGGGTGGTCCGTCTGGTTTCATTCCTTATAGACTTTCTATTGGTTTGATACAACTGAATGGCTTGTTAGGCCATTTCAGAGGGCATTTAAGTGTCAACCACATACTTAAAGTGGTTAGCGAAGAACATCAGATTTTGGGCTCCATAAATAGGGCAGTTATGTTGAATCTTTATAACGCTCCAGTTAGGCCCCAAATAGAGTATTGCATCCAGCTTTGGTCACCACACTCTAAGGTATGAAGGTCCTTGACAGGATGCAGAGGAGATTTATCGGAATGGTTGCAGGATGGGATTTAGTTACAAGGTTAGGTTGGAATGGCTAGGGTTGCTCTCTCCTTGAAGCAAAGGAGATTAAGGGGAGGTTTGAAAGAGGTGTAAAAGATTATGACAGGCTTGCATAAAGGTAGAGAAGAAAAAGCTTTTCCCATTAGCTGATGGTACAAGGTCTAGAGTAAAAGGACTAGGGGACAGAGACTTAAAATGTTGGGCTAAAGATGCAGGGGGAATGAGAGAAAAAATTCTTATGCAGCCAGTGGTGAAGACCTGCAACGTGCTGCCCACAAGGGTGGAAACAATCAATGATTTCAAAAGGAAATTGTATGGGCACTTGAAGGAAATAAACTTGCAGGGTCTCAGGGTCTGAGGGCAAGGGAGGGGTTGGACTGACTAGACTGCTCTTCAAGGAGCCAGCTTGGACTCGATGGGTCTAAAGACCTCCTTCTGTGCAATAAATGACTTTATGACCATTGTAGATACAGCCCACTGGTTTAATTTCATTAAGCTGAAAATGAAAACTGTTTTTTAAAAAAAGGATACGGGATCCATTCACTCCAGAAGTTTTGAAGTCATCTAATAACTGAACCACCTTCTCTTTATTAGGGTCATTGGGGTCACTATTGCGAACCTGAAAAAGATGACCAAGAAATTATATTTTCTCATCTAAGTACCATTCTATCTACATAGACACTGGTTTAACACAGTAGTAGAAAACTTAAGTGGTATTTGTCCAAACAGAACAATTATGAACTCAAAGATACGAACCCATTCCAGAACTATAAAAATGGTCCCAGCTGCTTGCTATTCCAGATTATTTTGCACATAATGCCACTTCTGTTCATAGGGATATGGGCTTATCAATGCAAGCAGATTGCTTATACTGCTCAGGAGACAAAATATGTGGAACAAGCTTAAGTCATAACAATTACATACTATTAGTCTTTTGGACCTGCTGCATCTATAAATTAATAGCTAAATGCTTATTAAATCAATGAAAAATTCAAATGATTTTTAAGAAGTGCTTTTCAATACAAAGGCCCAGGCCCTCAAGGAATCTCTGTTGGATCAGGTCTATGCTCTCATTTATCAGTAATATTTCGAAGTACAATTAGGTATGTTGTCATAGCTGTTTTTGCTTTCAAACCTTTCCTCTTGAAATGCATTAAGCAAACAAAAATGAAAATCCTGTCAGATCGCTGCTCACATTCTTGTTGCCAAAGTTGATATATTCAAAACACATTTCTAACGATGCCTTTCAAAATAAAAATAATGTTTCATAAGTTTAATTATAGATGATTCAATTAAAATAATAACTGTTGTAGAAAAAAATAAACGTCCCCAACCTTTCAATTAACTTGATAACCTTGCATTGTTCATAGTAGACAATTTTGCCGTGAGCCTGTTCTGCCATTTAAATTAGATTAGAGCTGATCTGTACCTCAAATCCTTCATTCCAATTCTTGATAGCCTTAGCTAACAAAAGGTCATCAATCTCAGGCTTAAAAATTGCACCTATTTTAATATTAGTAAGCCTTTTGGGACAGGTGGTGGTGGAGGTAAAAGTTTCAGATTTCCACCAGCCTTTGGGAGAAGAAGTGTGTTCTGATTTCACTCCTGAATGGTCTAGCTCCAGTTTTAAGATTATGCCCTCTTGCTTTTGACTCCCTCACCAAAGAAAATAATTTCTCTATCTACCCTACTTAATCATTTTATTATTTTAAACGTTGATTAGATCCCTCTCACCCTTCTAGCAAATCAGTATTGTATGCCTTCCAAGGGCAAAATATCCTTTAAAGGTTCAATGCTCAAGACTGAACGCAGTACTCCAGATAGTGTCTGACCAAGACACTGTACAACAACCATGCCAAATTTAGACTTTGAGAAACAACATATTGTACCTTGATTTACTTGTAAAGTTTTGCTGTATTAGTGAAGCTCACGTGCAAGACCCAAAAGTGAAGCATAGATTTTTTTCTTAAAAAAGTGTTTCAGTAAAAAGTTCTCTTCAGTTGTAAATGTGTAACTCCTTGACTCGCATCTGGGTCAGCAACTTTTACCAAATCATGATATTATAACTGTATTGGTAAGTGCCGAAAAAAATCCTACCCTAGGACTCGGTACACTCCAAAGTTCTAAGATCTGTATTGTGCATGGAGTTCGGGCTCATGAGGTAATAGCTAACTACATTTTAAAAATCATTACAAAATGTAGAGTATTCTTGCAACCTTAGATGTTCTTCTGACCTGGTGTGCAACTGCCAGAATTTCATATGGTACAAGTTCTGTTATAGTTGCCTCCATTTGTACCTGGTCAGACCACCTAAATTTCTTTTTTGGAGAACTCTTCAACTCAGATCAACCCCAATGCTTCTCACTTTTTCACTGCCATCAGAATAAACAGATCTCTCATCTAAAGTGGCATAATCAGTAGTTTAAGAAATTCATTGTATAACTAGAAATGATCACCAAAACAATGCAATCGACCTGCATGTCCTGTCATAATGATTATCAACAGGGCCATAGTTAGGGGTAAGGTTTAGAAATCTTTATTATTGATGCCGTTGTCATTAGAAGTGTTCAAAATAAAAACCTCATACTTACTGCTTTCAGTAGTTTGATTTCATCCAGGGCAGTTTCTGTATAATGTTCAGCACTTTTGACAACCTTCATGGCAACAAACCTTTTCCCTCTAAATTAAGAGTAGTAGTTTAATACTTGTTTCAATACAAGGATGAATTCGAAATAATCTTCTATTTTTGATCATAATAAACACAATTAGCAATCTGCCACATCTCAAGAGTGTCTTAAGTTAGAGTTTTTTTTTTAAATTGAAAATGTCTTGTGCTTTTATTTTAATTTCAAGTACAGATATACACAGGAAGCTTGAACCTTCTCTCCTACTCAATTTCAACTGACCCAAAAAGAGTTTGGATTTGTTTCAACTGGTCAGTCACCAGTTATTTTAAGGGTAGGATGATGATGGACACTTAGCTTTCACAACTGTGTCCAAATCTTGTGTGTGTATTAGATGAGTCAGTAGGACATAGCCAGAGACAGTTTTTGTAATCAAGACAACATATTAGGGCTTCAAAGAGTTTGCAGACTTTCCCAAAATCATGAGTCAGATGCATCCAGGCAGCTTTCTATGAAAGCAAGATCGCAACACGGCATTTCTTATAAACAAAGTGTGAAGTTAAGCCATGCAGTTGTAGTGATCTACCAACAGTCAGACTGTTAAATAGGGTTGGTCTAGACTTGTTTAAAAAAGACACCATTCACACTTCGATCTATTGCCATTGAACTCCACACCATAAAATTTGCCAGTAGTAATCAATTGCACAAATTGCTTAAAATTGCCAACATGGAAGCTACCACAGAAAAAAAAAGATAGCTAGAGATTTAAATGGCTTAGTTAGAAGTGACTTACTGAATATCCCAACAGAGCCAAACTGTGGAAAAATGGCCCCAGCCCAGCTTTCGAATAACATGGTATCGTCCATTAAAAAGATCACCAATCTTGACATGATGATATCCACCTGTAACATCCAAAGAGGACAATGTATGTTGAAGTATCAGCTATTAAAACTTGAAGAGATCTGTACTTAGGTTTCATTGTCAGTGATTTATAAAGTAAAAGAATGTGTTCTTACAAAAGATCGAAAAGTTAATACATCAAGGGATTGAACCCAGGACTTTTGAAGTAATGTGGGGAAATCACATTAAAATAGAAGATATTGAGATAGACATCAAGTCTGCTCTCTTCCCAAAACTGCATAAAACCCATAAACTTGAGCCATTACACAAATTAATTTTGACCTGAAGCCAAACTGAAACAAAATACTTATTACTTACTATTGGGGTAGAGGTTCCAAAAAAATATATACTGCTTTGAAAATATTCCAATATATTTAAGAGTGGTAACTTGGTGCAGTTTCATTAACACAGCTGAGAATGAGTTTATCACAAAAAACAAATGTTTTTAATCACTGTGTCAATCCACCACTTTGAGTAACCAGTTTCAAATGGCTAAAAATGACTTGGAGTAAAAACACTTCACTCGTCATATTGGAGTACATCAGTCAGTTCTTTAGTAAATGAAACAAAAGTCCAAAGATTTTTTTAAAAGCATCTAATGCTGTCTTTGTGGTCAAAATTTTCAGCTTAACTTTAAAGAGCATCTGCAAAAGGCTTCAAACGGATGCAATTTGCTGAAGTTCAGTGATTAATTTGTCCTGGGGCATGGCCAGCTTTGTGGGCAGGACCAAATACTCTCAAGTTCTTTCAGAGATTACAGAAACCCTACTTGCATTAATTTGTGCTGAAAATTCCAATCTTTTGGGCTGATTTCACCAGATGTTGGGTGAATTACATCAAAAAAGACAAGGCCAGTAACTTAAACCTGTGCAAGAATTATTTTTCAGCTGTGGCTTGTATGGTGGAATTCAAGAAACAAAATGCATTGATTCTTGCCCCAGATGAAAGAGAAGTAGCCTGGGGGTACAAACTGCAGACAAGTCCCAAGGATCCTCCTCTCATGGCCCCAACTTCAAGATAGCTCATCTGTGATAAGTGCTTGCAATTCGTTAACTCCAAGTCAAAAGTAACACCAATATATCGTATCCCTATATTTCCTTGTTAGAAAAACAAGTTTGCACAGATTCAAATAGTGATGATATTGCTTGTGAAGAGCTAAATTAATTGAGAACTAGTAGTCATGGATTAACTAGATAAAGTTTACAAATGCCCTGTTGTATGCAAGCTATCAATGGGAACCTCCCTTACCACCCACATTAGTCATGCAAAATTCAAATAGCTTGGGTTTTGCCTCCTGTATAAATAGTAATACAGCATAGTAAAACAGTCAAGTTTAAAGTTATGAAGATGACAAAGCAGTGAAGGGTGGGAAGGTACACAGCTGGTGGTACTTCCTGAAATCTAGAAGCAAATTTCACCTTATTAAAAGGAAATTACGGTAAATACAAATCTGGTGGAACATTTGACGATATCTACAAATTGAACTGCTTAATTTTAGGTTTTCTGGATACCTCCAAGCTTCTTCAATACTTTGAGAGTCAAATTTCTGTGCTTTCAAAAATGATAGATCATTAATGCGAGATATGTCATTAAAAACGTGCTTTCCAGATGGCAACATGGATCAGGGTTTATGCGACTGGATAATATAACTCATGCTCAATAAGTTCACCAGAATGGCACATTAACTAATTTCTTCCGACGTACTATTACAGCAGCCATCTATCTCAAGAGATGATGCTAGAAGCACAAAGCAGTTGTTACTTTCCATGCTGCAATATCGAGAGTCACTTAAAAGCTGAAATCTCCTGCTCCAGTCCTTATCAGAGATGGCCATAAGTCACAGGGTCAGATGATGAAACCTATGCAGTATTAATGCAAGATCCTGGATACCATATACTTTTAAAAAAAAAATCAACTGTATGAGCAGATAGGAAGGATCTATTGGCGTTTGCAGTGGAGTCAATAACCAGAGATTTAAAGTATTTTTCAGAAGGATTAGAGGGGAGTTGATTAGAATGTTTGCCCAGAGGGTGCTGTAAGTCTGAAACTCTGTCTGAAAAAGGTAGTAGAGGCAGAAATCCTCAACGCAACTGAAAAGTGCATGGCTATTCACTTGGTATGCTGTAACCTACAGGGCTACAAACCAAAAGCTGGAAATTATGGAAAAGCTGGGATTATGCTAGATAGCTCTTTCGGCTGGCAAAGGCATGATGGCCTGCATGGTCTCCTTCTGCATCCATAAATTTATGTTTTAATGGCCGTCTCATTTTTAAAGATTTCTCAGCTTATCTGCTCCCTTTACATTATTTGTTTAATTTCCATTCTTATACATTCTCCTATTATCACCTCAAAATTTCTCTCCATGAAATTTCATCTGACACTTTCCACACCTGACCAAGCTACTAACCACTTCATCATCGTCCGAAGCCACTTAAAGGGGTCTTCTGCAAATGTTGATATTGTGCTACCAGTAACAAGAGTCCAGATTTTATATATTAACAACACCTGGGGGTCACCACCGGTTACTTTTAGTTCAAAACATCCATTATTCACTGTATCCTTTTGCCATCTTAGGCAAAGCCAGGCTAATTGATTTACAATTAACCAGCCTTTCTCTTTCTACTTATTTAATTGGAGATACTACAAAGGAAACCCTCCCCCCAATCCTCTGGCACACCTTTCAAACCTGTACTGTACAAGTCTTTACTTCCTCTTACTTAGCTCAGCATTCTAGATCAGAGATAATAAGGAAAGGTTGGGGGAAAAAAAACAGATGTTGGCTTGGAATAGACATGTATATGGGGTGTTTGAGACATAAAAATTCCATGTAGGATAGAAATATCAGACATATTATTCAGGGTTAAATGATGGCTCCAGGGAGTGAGGGCATAGGCACAAACCAGTAAATGACAATGTGGCTTGACATCAAACACTTTTTGATGCAAAAAAAATAGACAGGCAGCAACCTTCTACTAGGATAACAGAGGCATAAATTCTGGAATAATTCCAGAGATAATAGTTGTGATGAATGAAGAGGGGCATAGAGAAATTGGAGATTTAGGACTGAGGTGAGGAGAAACTTTTTCACTCTGAAGGTGGTGAATCTGTGGAATTCTCTACCACAGAAGGCTGTGGAGGCCAAGTCACTGAATATATTTAAAAAGGAAATAGATGGACTTCTGGATTCTAAAGGTGTCAAGGAGTATGGGGAGAGTATGGGAGTATGGCATTGAGATAGAGGATCAGTCATGACCATATTGAATGGCAGAGCAAACTCAAAGGGCCAAATGATGAACTCCTGCTCCTATTTTCTGTTTCTATTTTAAATCAGGATAACTGAATGGCTGCCTTGATTTGTACATTGTGATCTCAATGGATCTTGGTAATCTGACATAGAACTTATGTATCAATGAAGCAACAGTACCCAAAGACACCCCTTTGCAAACATTTAGTCCCAGTAAAATCTAAAAGCCGAATTATTTGGTCTTAAATGGGCAGGCCACGTCTGCCACATGGATGATTGCAGAATCCCCAAACAGTTGATTTTCTATGGGGAATGATTTCAGGAAAATGGCATCAAGAAGGTCAATACAAAAGATACGAGGACACCCTAAAAAAGAGCCTTACATACATCTGCATTGCAGACCACCTCTCTTAGGATACGGGGTTTTCCACATCAGCCCACATAGAGGCAAGCAGTGAAATTTAGTTCATCATATTTCAAGGACCATCTACACCAAACTTGCAACATCTGACATGCCCAGAGGAAGGCAAAAGGTGGCAAAGCTCTAGAAGTTCCCCCAAGCACCAACATCAATTGCCAGTTCTGTGGACATCCATACCAAACCTGCATCAGACTCTGTAGCCATTACAGCTTGGACATCCTTGAACAACAAGTCTACCATGATGTTTGGTTTTCATGGGCTGTATTGATATGGCTTGTGGCTATAAATAAACCCACCTTTACAATAGTCACTTGGATCTTCTTGTTCTTCATCATCAGACCCCAAAATTTCATCCTCTGGCTCTTGTGCCTCAGACTCTGTCGTAGTAGGATGGGCTCTTTGTTGAGGCTCAGGCCTGCAAATAATACCCAAGAGTTTATTTGCAAATTACTCCCATGGAGCAATTGCACAGCTACAGTTAAACTGTTTTAAATCTACCAAGTTTTGTTTTTACAACTGATAAACATCAACATTTCTTGTGGTGACTTACTTCCCACAAAATAAATTTATGCCTTAAAAAGTACCACTTTTTTTTAAAAAAAGGAGAGAGTATAGAATGTTAACATTCGGAGGCACTCGTACACAAATTACAGAAAGCTAATGTGCCGATACAGCAAGTAATTAAGAAAGCAAATCGTAGATTAGCCTTTATTGCATGGAATTGCAGTATAAAAGAGGAAATCTAGCTACAATTATATAGGGCTTTGGTGAGATTGTAACTGAAGAACTGCATACAGTTTTGGTCTCCTTACCCAAGGGAGGATAGATTTGCCTGAGGAGATGCAACGAATGTTCACTAGATTGATTCCTGGAATGAGAGGGAAGTCCTGCAAGCAGAAATCGAGTAAAATGGACCTATACCCTCTGTAGTTAAGAACTCGAGGTGGCCTCATTGAAACGAGCAATGCTTAGCATCTATCCTGTGAGGCCACTTAAGGTATTGTTTCCCCTGACTGAAGAATCTAGTCTCAGGATAAGGGGTTGACCACTTTGCACTGGGATGAGGAATGATTTCATCATTCAGCGAATTGTGAATATTTGGAACTCTCTACTTTAAAAAGGGCTATGGGCACTCAGTCATCGAACATATTCAAGATTGAGATCCATAGGTTCTTGGGCATTAACGACATCAAGGGATGTGTGGATGGGGCAGGTAAGTGAGTTGATGTAATTCAGCCATGATTTTATTGATTGCCAAAGCAGGCTTGAGGGGTCATACTCACAGTCCTATTTCTTATATTCTTATGTTCCTAGCTGAAGGCAGACACCACACCTTTACTAGTGTGCTTCTTTTGAAATAATAAAATAATAAAATCGATGCCATTACAAGTATGATTAGTAGATCTGCTGAATTTACAAGTTTTAGCTTGCAATACAATGATACAATGCATTGGAAAACCACAGTAATAAGTTTCAGCTTCAATTACGTTGGTGGATTACCTTGGTGTACCCTTTGAAAAAGAGCATCAATGATAAGAAGCCATTCCCATCTTGGTATTACGTGGTGAAGCATGTTTCTTAGTTGCAGCTGACTGCAGTGTTTCTCATTTTTAATTCAATTTGAATGCGAGCTACTGTATGACATCAAAAAATATAAACTAGCAAAGATTTTTGTTTATTTTTTTCATTGGATGTGGGCATTGTTGGCTAGGCCAGCATTTGCTGCCCATCCCCAATTGCCCCCGAGGAGGTCATGAGTCACCTTCTGAAACCACTGCAGTCCTCGTGGCGTAGGTACAGCCACATGCTGTTAGGGAGGGAGTTCCAGGGTTTTGATCCAGTTACAGTGAAGGAACAACAATATATTTCAGTGTTCTTCAGTGCAAGGCCGGCAAGCAGTGACTGCTCCCACTGACGTTAAGCGAGGCACCCCAGCCAGTGGTGCAGTGCTATCAGAGCGGAGCTCCGGCACCGCCAGCCAGGGCCTGGAGAGCAGAGTGCAGCGGAGTGGGGTCCTCACTTGGGAGGAGGAGGAGATGCTGGCTGTGAGGTCAAGGGCCCCTTAGGAGAGGCTGGCTCCGAGGTCAGTGAGTGAGCCACTGCGGAGCAGAGCCAAAGGTCATGGGATGGGGTGGGACTGAGGGAAGTGTGTGCGTGCATGGGTGGGACTGAGGGTGTGCACCCAAGCGTACGCTACTGAGAGTGAGTGGGGCATCCATTTGTATCCAGGAAATGGGCCCACTGCTTCAGGAGTGAGCCGATCCTGACAGTGGCCTCCACGCAGGAAAACGCCACCTGGCATTTCAATGCAGTTGGTTACTGGAAGTGTTCAAGGGGCAGCTGCCATTGCAGTAGAATGTACCAGGAGTGCACCACCAGCTCATCAGGAGAGAAGCACAATCTGCAGGTAATTCCCTCACTAACACCTGGGGCGTGGCCAAATCAGTCCCATAGAACAATGCACTCTGCTTTTTGATTAATGTCCTTTCCTCCTGTGTGTTACTTGCATTCAGGCAATGGCCTCTATTATAGTAGTTGATGTGGCTCTCACATTGCAGGTTTTTTGCTAAAGTGGCCCTTGCTTGAAAAAATAGTGAAGATTACTGATATAGTTCCAAGTCAGGATAGTGGGTGGCTTGGAGGGGAAGGAGCAGGTGGTGATACTTCCATGCATCTGCTGCCCTTGTCCTTCTAGGTGGTAGAGGTCACAGGCTTGAGGGGTTCTGTCTAAGGAGCCTTGATGAGTTGCTGCAGTGCCTTGGAGATTATACATACTGCTGCCACTGTGCGTCAGTGCTGGTGGGAGTGAATATTTAAGGTGGTGGACAGGGTGCCATTCAAGCGTGCTGCTGTATCCTAGATGGTGTCGAGCTTTGAGTATTGTTGGAGCAGCCTCATCCAGGCAAGTGGAGAGTATTCCATTCACACTCCTGACTTGTGCTTTGTAGATGGTGAACATGTTTTAGGGAGTCAGGAAGCAAGTTACATGCTGCAGAATTCCCAGCTTTTGATCTGTTCTTGTAGCCACAGTATTTATATGGCTGGTCCAGTTCAATTTCTGGTCAGTGGTAACCCCCAGGATGTTGAGAGTGGGGGATTCAGAGATGGTAATGCTATTGAATATCAAGAGGAGGTTGCTAGATTCTCTCTTGTTTGAGGTCATTGCCTTGAACAAATGTTACTTGCCACTAATCAGCCTAAGCCTGAATGTGTGTCAATTCTTGCTGCATTTAGAGACAAACTGCTTCAGCATCTGAGGAGTCACAAATGGTGAACATTGTATAAATCATCACCAAAAATTCCCCCTTCTTAACTCATGATGGAAAGGGTTTTTATTTTTATTCGTCACTGGCTCAGCCAGCATTTAATGCCCATCCCTACTTGCCCTTGAGAAAATGGTGGTGAGCTGCCTCCATGAACCACTGCAGTCCATGCAGTGTAGGTACATCCACAGTGCTGTTAGGAAGGGAGTTCCAGGATTTTGACCCAGTGACATTGGAGGAAGGGCGATATATTTCCAAGTCAGGAATGTGTGGGGTTTGGAGGGGAACTTCCAGATCGTGGTGTTCCCATGACTCTGCTGCCCTTGTCCTTCTAGATAGTAGCTGTCATGGGTTTGGAAGGTGCTGTCTAAGGAGGGTTGGTGGGATCCTGCAGTGCATCTTGTAGATGGTACATACTGAGGGAGTGAATGTTTGAGGATGGGGTGCCAATCAAGTGGGCTGCTTTGTCGCTGTCAAGCTTCGAGTGTTGTTGGAGTTGCACTCATCCAGGCAGCTGCTTCAGCCTGGTCTTTCACACCGATGTGCTGGGCTCCTCTATTATTAAGGATAGGGATCTCTGTGGAGCCTCCTCATCCGGTTAGTTGTAATTGCCCAACACTATTCACAAATTCTTTTAAAAACTCTGTACCTTGGTACTAAACTGTTTACGTACTGTATGTGAAGCAGTAAATCAATCTAGTGCAGGCACAACCTGCATTAAATACATTCACAATTCAAGCAAGGCATCTTTGCCCTAGTTTATCATTTTAATTTCAAGCAAGAGCATCTAAATTACAGTATTCATTTCACCAAGAGTAAAGGCAACAATATCTGCTCTATGCAAATACATAGCCACAATAAGAGTGTTTATTTCCACCTCCATGACATCATCCAACTCCACCCCTGCTTCAGCTCAACTGAGGCTGAAGCCTTCATCCATGCCTTCGTTACCGTTACACTTGATTATTCCAACACAGTTATGACTGGCCTCCCATCTCCACTCTTCATAAACTTTAGCTCATCTAAAAAAGCACCAAATCCCTTTCACCCATCACCCATGCTCGCTGAGCCACATTTGCTCAATCTCCATTTTAAAATTCTCAACTTCATTTTCAAATGCCTCAATGTCCTCGTTCCTCCTCCTCTAACTTCCAACTGTTCTGCAACAATCATTTTTTTAAAAAATGATTTGTTCATGGGATGTGAGCGTCGCTGTCTAAAACAACATTTATTGCCCACCCCAAATGCCCTTGAGTTGGTGGTGAGTTGAATTTTTGAACTACTGCAGTCCATGTGATGTAGGAACACCCGCAGTGCTGTTAGAAAGCGAGTTCCAGTAATTTCACCCAACATCAGTAAAGGAACGGCAAGATATTTCCAAGTCAGGATGGTGAGTGGCTTGGAGGGGAACTTGCAGCTGATGGGGTAGCGTTGCATCTGCTACCCTTGTCCTTCCAGGTGGTAGAAGGCTCGGGGTTTGGAAGATGCCATCAAAAGGAGCCTTGAGTCACAGCAATGCATTTTGTAGATGGTACACACTGCTGCCACTGAGTCAGTGGTGGATGGGGTGCCAATCAAACAGGCTGCTATGTCCTGGATAGCGTCAAGCTTCTTGAATGTCGATGGAGCTGCACTCATCGAGGCAAGTGGAGTATTTGCACTCCTCCAATTCTGGCCTCTTCCACTTCCCAACTTTAATTGCTCCATCATTGGCAGCCATGCCTGCAACTGTCAAGGTCCAAAGTTCAAATTCCCTCCCGAAACCCCTCCACTTTGATAACCTCCTTCAAGATGCTCCTATGAAGTGCCTCGAGACATTTGATTATATTAAACGTATTTACATGAACACATTGAACCACTTCCTTTAGAAGCGCAATTGAAATTTTAATATTTTATTCTTAACTATCTAGTGATATGGTAATAAAGCAGAATTAAACCCTAACGTTAGATTGTTGATACTCTAAAACATTTGGGGCATGCAGAGTAACTTACCTAATTTCCACAAAAACTAATCCAGTTATTCATGGAGGTGGAAATAGACACTCTTATTGCGGCTATGTATTTGCATAGAGCAGATATTGTTGTCTTTACTCTCGGTGAAATGAATACTGTAATTTAGATGCTCTTGCATCTAGTTATTCCTAAATCATCACTTGAAACATTTAATACATCAACTATTATACATCTCTAAATACTCACAAATCTAAACTTTTATAGAAGCTGCATCCAACAAGATGATAATAGAATAGCAAGTACTGTTATGTTTATTGGTTACAAACTGCTTCATAAAATGCATAAGCACAATTCCCTTCCATTGCATGGTATTCTGATCAGACTAAAAACATATCTGCTCAGAGGTCTCTAAATAATCCCTTTATTCCACCATTCCTAGAATATAAAATCTTATGAGAAACTAGCTGCACAGCACCACCCAACCAGAAGTGCAACATTTCCAGCCACTGCAAAGTGCAACTAAAAAATTTAAATTATTCCAAGTTACTGAGCATGTCTAAGGACAACATGCTGCTTTTTGTTAAAAAAAGGCTATACTTTTCTTCACTCTCCAAAAAGATCTGTTATATTTCAATAATTTCACAAGCAAGTCTTCTTTTATTACCACAGGTGAAAAATCTAACCTGGAAGTACAATGGTTAAATTAATGAAAGACCATCTTAAGGAGACCAAAAAAGAAAAGCAATTTTGAAACCAATGATTCATTTGCAAGCAATATGTATAAGTGTTCTGGGAACAGTACATGCACTTTGCTTTCTTCTTCCTAGATGCTAAAATGTACA
Source organism: Carcharodon carcharias (assembly GCF_017639515.1). NCBI lineage: Eukaryota > Metazoa > Chordata > Chondrichthyes > Lamniformes > Lamnidae > Carcharodon > Carcharodon carcharias. Next base: position 25,976,531 of record NC_054475.1, read on the forward strand.
TAGGAAGCATCAATTTTTATTAGGTCACTTGCGAGGTTTAAAAATTGTGCATTTGATAGTTTAAAAGTTAATCAAAGCTTGCTGCAAAAAGGTATGTAAGCAAATAACTGCCTTCAAGGTGAAAAGTCCTCAATTGGGACAAATGAGATTTGCTGCACCAAAGACCTTGGGTTATCATAGAAACATCCTTGGCCTTCAAGGCTGTTGGCTCACCTATAGGCGAATCTATTTTCCGACATTACTAACTTTATTCTAAATCAAAATCACTGGAGAACAGCCAACAACGTTTAGTAGCTTAAATTGCTACAACATGCTTATAGTTAGTAAACTGGGATTCACTCAATTCAGACTCTTAAAAGAAATGGCTGCAGGGAGATTATGGATATTTGATTGTAATCTTCCATCATTACCTCTATTCTGGAAAGGTCCCAAAGGATTAGAAAGTCGCAAATGTAATGCCACAATTCAAGGAAACTAAAGGCCAGTTAGCCTAACAACTGTCATTGGGAAAAAACTGGAACCCATTAAGGAAGCAGTATTTAGAAGATCATAAAACCATTTTGACTCTGCTTGATTGTATGAAAGGGGAATTCTATTTGATAAATTTATTAGAACTCTGAGGATGTAACAAGGTGGTGGATAAAGGGGAAAAGCAGTGGATGTAGTGTATTTGGATTTCTAAAAGGTAGTCATTAAAGGTACCACATTAAAAAAAGCTTTCTGCACAACCCTTAGTTTTAGGGATAATATATTAGCATTGGATAGAGAATTTGCTGACTAACAGGAAACAGGATAAAAGGGTTACTTTCAGGTTGACAAACTGTAACTAGTGGGATGCCACAAGGATCAGTGCTGCGGCCTCTACTATTTATAACCTATATTAATGACTTGGATGAAGCCAGGGTGTATTATATCCAAATGTATTGACAATACAAATATAGGTGGCGGAGGACACAAAAGGGCCTTCAAATGGATATAGATAGGTTAAGTGAGTGGGCAAAAATTTGGCAGATGGGGTATAATGTGGGAAAATGTGAGATTGGCTGCTTTGGTAGGAATAATAGAAAAACATACTATGCAAATAGAAAGAAATAACAGAATGCTGCAGTGGAGGGTTCTGGGTATCCTCATATACGAAACAAAAAATTAGCATGCAAATGCAGCAATTAATTAAAGGCAAATGGAATGCTGGCCTTTATTGTAAGGGGATGAAGTAGTCTTACTACAACTGCACAGCGCATTGCTGAGACCACACCTAGAATATAAAGAATAGAAAAACAGCATATTATTTAAAGGGAGACAGACTACAGAGGAGAGATCTGGGTGCCCTGGTGTATGAATCACAAAAGAAAATATGCAGGTACAGCAAGTGATTAGGAAGGAAAGTGGAATGTTGGCGCTTATTGCAAGGGGAATGGAATATAAAAGCAGAGAAGTTCTGCTACAGTTGTACAGGGCATTGGTGAGACCATGTCAAGATTCCTTATTTAAGAGAAACACAAAATTACATTTGAAGCAGCTCAGAGAAGGTTCACTTGACAGATTCCTGGAATGAGTGGTTATCTTATGAAGAAAGGTTGGACAAGTTGGAACTGTATCCATTGGAGTTTACAAAAATGAGGTGAACTTACTGAAACATACAAGTTCCTGAGGGGTTTAACAGACTGGATGCTGAGATGATAGTTCCCCTTGTGGGGAAGACCAGAACCAGGGGACAGTTTAAAAATGAGGGGTCTCCCATGTTAAGACAGGGATGAAGAGAAAGTTTTTTCTCAAGAGCGTCGTGAAGCGGTAGGACTCTCTTCCCCGGAAAGTGGTGAAGGCAGGGTCATTGAATATTTTGAAGGCAGAGGCAGATAGATTCTTGACTAACAAAGGAGTCAAAGGGGTATCAGGAACAGGCAGAAAATAGCATTGAGGCCACAATCAGTTCAGCCATGACATTAATGAATGGTGGAGCAGGCTCAAGGGGCTTAATGGCCTACTCCTGCTTCTAATTCACGTTCATATGTAGCACTGCATACAGCTTTGGTTTTCTTTTTTAAGGATTTGCATTGCAGGCAACTAGGTTGATTCTTAGAATGAACAGGTTGTCTTAGAAGAAAGGTTGAGCAGCTTGGGCCTGTGCTCACTGGAGTTTAAATGATTTAAAGGTGATCTTATTGACACATAAGATTCTGAGGGGGCCTGAAAGGATATATGCTGAGAGGGTGTTTTCCCTAGTGGGGGAATCTGGAGTTGTGGACACAGTTTCTGTAAAGGGGTCTCCTATTTAAGGAGATAAGGAATTTCTTTTCTCAGAGGCTTGTGAATCTTTGGAATTCTCGACCCCAGAGAGCTGTGGAGGCCAAGTCATTTAATATCTTCTAGGTTGAGGCAGATAGATTTTTGAACTGCAGGGGAGCCAAGGGTTATGACAAAAAGGCAGGAATGTAGAGTTGAGGTCAAGATCAGAGTAGCTTATGATCTTGTTGAATGGCAAAGCAGGCTCAAGATGCCGCATGGCCAACACAGCTTCTATATATGCTTTTCTTCAGAGAACATTCATATCATGCACCATAGCATAACTTACATATATTTAATGTCCTGCCTTACAGATGTGTATGAGTTTATTTGCTACCCTATCTTGCCAGCTGACCATGAAGCAAGCTGACAGAAAATGGTGAATACAGGGAGACAGAACAAAACATCCCTAATTATCTTCCAAGCAGTTCTGTATTGTAGAACCAGGTCCTCTAGACCTAAATTAAAAGGTTCAAAATTTAATTCACAAAAGATGATTTTCAACCCTTCACAATCTTAGAAACTTGTAGCAGCAAAGTCAGACATTACCACAGTAAACATGAAAGTTGTGCTGTAAATTCACTGGCTTATAAAATCAAGAGTGCAGAAAACTAACCTTTCAGCAATGCTCTCCAATAGCTTAGATACCTCACAATTATAGATTGGTATAATCTTCATTCTTCTGTTTCTTTCACCTCTAACCTCTTAAATACAAAAATTGTGTCATTCCATTGCAGGCAGGGAACTAGGGCAGGGAAAACTGAAGGGGAGACATTAGTCTCTGATGACCCCTTTGAAGAAAATTTTCACCTGTCATTTATGCAGCAGAATAAATTAGGCAGTACTTGCAATTTTGCTCTAGTCAAACTTTAAAGAACACAACCATACTGCAGAAAAATTTATACAAGGCAATTGCAAATATGAGACCCAATTAGGTAAACCAAAGACAGACTTCTAAAGTAGAAATGTCACTAATACTGCCGCATTATGTTGAATAAAAGTAAATTGTGTACAATTATGATTAACGTGATAGGTTAAAATGTGGTAATCATTCTTGGAAGAATAGTTTATTTAAAAAATCAAGCACAATGATTCGTAAGAGTATTAAGCTTGACAGTGCAGTGAGGGAAACTAAAACATGGTACAATTGAGACCGATTCACTCTAGGATTTATGACTTGCCAAACATTTTCAGCCTGACATTACTATCCTTTTTCCTGGTTTCCCCCACCCATATATCATTACTCTTCATTTAGTGTGGTATCAGAAATAATAATAAAACAAACTGCATGAAATTTCTCAGCAGGTAAGTCTCCCACTCAAACAGTACTTTAAAGTGTACAGAAAAAAAACACGACTTTGTAAAAACCAGTATTTTTTGCTTTTATATTGGAGGACAGTAGTCTTCAGGAATTCAGCAATTCTCTTCAGTAGGTAGTGCAACCAGTTTAGAACATGTTCATAATTTCTTTATTTCAGTTCCAAACAAAGTTATTTCATGCAGCTCTTTGGTTCTAGAGGAGCTGGATCATTTCTATTAATTAATTAGAATTTTTCAAGCAGTGAGTCTAGATAAGATCTGCCAATGTCAAATGGCAGATGCTTCCTCCCCTCAGTGACTTTAAATCCAGCGTTAATAAACAAATTCCTTCCTATTTATGCATACATGTATGAACCTTGAAGCATAAACCTGCACAAAGCAGCACTAAAAGTTAAAATCTAAATTTAGATTACCACTATCATTTTTTTCAATTTGATTTTTTTAAATTTAAAAAATGCACTTGCTTTGAAAATTAGATTGCTACAGCATTGCGTTCTGAAGCATTACCACCTCAAATGGTCCAGAATATTTCATGGTTCAAGTAACTGGAGATTTTATTGTACCTTGTGCGATCTAGACATGGTCATAACAGCAAAATGTGATTTTTCTGGAATTTTGCAGCATTTGTATTTTTTTTTACAAAGGCCACTGGAAGTAAGCAGTGTGATGTTTTCACCTGTTTGTCTGTCTGTAAACTATATATCTCAAAAAAACTAATGGACAGATTTCAATGAAACATGGTACACATATAGGAAAACAAATAGGGTATGGCCCAAGGAAGAGCTGATTAGTTTTTGGTGAAGTTGCAGGCCCAAATCCTGTAATTGTTTTTTTTTAAAGAATTTGTAAGCATCGAAAGGGCAAACTATTTTTTTTGGAAAAGTATATTGTGGGTTGCTCTAAAGAGAATGTTGCTGATTGGTTGTGAATGTTGTGGGTTGGACTCAGCTGCTGTGATGAATTTCTTACAGCTGCTAAAGTGTGAGGAGAGTTTTTAAACAGCAGATTGTTGGACGTGGATTGGCCTGGAGCCTCCTCAGTGAGATGGAAGCTCTGAATAAAAAGATTTTTCTTCACCTTTGTAGTTACAGAGCATCAACCAGGCAGGGAAAAGCCTCAAGGAAGAGCTGCGTGAATTTAATAATGCCCAGTTAACACAGATTGGCAGAGGTATGCGCTCTGAAAGCCCTCTTCATTTGTTTGATTATGCTTTCACCTCATTTCCTATAGGTAAAGACTCAAGCTAGGGAACAGTGCCTGATTCACATTAACATCTCTTTATATGCAAGTCTAGACAGGGAGCACCAATGGGCTATTCAAAACCCTGAAAGATGAAAGAGACACATGGTTAGTCAAGCTCAATCTTATCTTCAGTTAGTCAAAACGCTTACTTTTTTTTTTAGGACCAGCTGTTGATATCAGAAGAGGGCACCCCAGTGAAATATCCCATCTCTAACCTTAAATAACCCCAACGTTACCACCACTGGCAAAAGACCAGAGTCAAATTTGAGATGATCAGTATTACATCAGACAGTCTACACAGTGGATGGAATAGCCCAGTCACGCAAGTCTATAATCTGACCCAATCCACTGAATGCAGAATTAATCCTACACATGGCATAATTTTGCAGATGTGCTTTAGTTTGTACACGTGAGTTACATTTGAGTACAGAAGAATCTTGATATCTACTTGAGCAAGTCAATAAGTGGGCAAGAAATCTTCCATTTTAACAAACATGAAAAATTTCTGCAAGATACCAGCAAAGGAGCTGAAGATTGAGAGTTCACTTCTTTTTAAAACCTTTCAGCATTGAACTTTAGTTTGACTAAGAAAGTAACTATCTAGTGCGCATGAACGTGGGTTGCAAAGGTCCTTTTTAAATATTTCTTTTTACATCTTCGCCTGGGTAAGTTTCCAACTCAATAAAAACCAATTCCTTTTTGTTTTAAACTCAAGAAAGCCTAGTTTCTTTACAACCAGCACATAAATGGTTAAGCACAGACAGTGAATACCATCATCCTTCTAAATTCCCAAAAATCCTGTTATAGTCAAGACTTGGAGCAGTAGGATAGGGGTGTCATTTGTACCCTTCCTCACGTGGCCATAACAACATTTATTTTTCAAAAATCTTGTAACCTACCTGGTGGTTCCGCTACAGCAAATGAAGGGAGAAAGTTAATATTTCTAGACTGAAATTTGTTGATGCAAACCAAATAGTATTTTAAATTATTTAACGAGGCTTTAAAGCTTCATCTTTGCCATCACCTAAGTTCCTGTTTACTGCTCTAATTAGTCACCCACTCAGTGCTCATGGCCTCTAGCTCAATGATCAAAATTCCAATATTTTGAACTAAACATTGATCCACCTCACCCCTCCACCAAAATAAAAATCTTCAAACTGAGTTTATCCTAATCATGTTCACCACACTGCTGCCACTTCAGATACAATTTATGTTCTCAGCATCATGTAGACATTTTATGTTTTCATCCAATGTGTGCTTCTAATGTCAAAGCATATTAAACAAATGTTCAATAATGCAAATTATAATGTGCCAACAATTCGGCATCCCCTTTTGTGGCGCAGAAAAGAAAGCAATATTAAGGACACACGACTTGCATCTGGATAGCGACAATCTATAATAATGCTTGACTACCCCCACCCCCCACCCCTGCATGAAATAAAATTGACAAGCTTGCAACACAGCTAAAAATAAATACAATACATAGAACCAACAAAACGCTAATGACCAGGGAACCAGAACAAATTGATCAATGAATGTACTAGAATCAACCGACAAAAATAGCTATGTCGGCATATCAAGGCTGCATTCTTCCCTCCCAGGGAATAAACCCAATAAAAGCAAGCTCACGTAGCCTTTTTCTAACAAGCACACAAAAGCTTAGCAGTTTTGCACACCTGCTTGTGACTAGTAAGGTTAGTGCTTACATGGAAATGTGAACACTTTATCAAAACACTGCTTTCCCCACAGTATACCTGATCAGAATATCAATTCTCTGGTAATGCTAAAAAAAAGCAGCCATGAAGAGAGATATTACGGGAAGCCGCAACTATAAACCAATATCCATTTTACTTCGTATTTCCCATAAAATCACTTACAATCTATTTGCATAATTATCTAAAAGAAACAAATGCTGGCAATTAAAAAGGTTCTGTCCCATTTAATATCATAATTTGAACAAGCTGTACAAAAGCTTCAACTTTACAGCATTTTAAAATGGTTAACTTACATACAATTTATAATACCTGCATGAAGCTCTGATACCCATTGACAATGGCAACCCTGAAGTCAGATCAGAGATTCTCTGTAAAGCCATCGACAAATTTTGAGCTGCCTCTGCCAGGGTGCACTGCAGGCAGTGATCAGCTTTCGAACTGCCAGTCTTCCAAAAGCACAAGCAGCAAATACTCCACCACCTAGCTGCAGAAAGACTATACTGCAATGCAGGTGAGCACGCTTAAAGTTTAACACCAACCATTTTATTTGCATTTATTTGAGACACAAGCATTATATGGTGGAAGAAATACATCCCATCATCATATTAAAATAGCCAAATGAAAATGCTGAGATGGGTAATGCAGTGTATTGCACTCTTGAATTTGGACTGATTTATTTTTTGTGAGGAGGGCCCTTGCAGCATTACCTTCTCTCAAGTGGCCACCTCATACCTCAATGCACTTGCACACAAGTGCGTAGTGGGTGCTCTGCTCTGGGAAAAAGCCCAGCACACGACTCCAATTATCCTGGAACGAGAGCCCAGGTTGGTGTGGCCATTTTTTGTGGCAGCCAGGGCGCATTCTGGATGATGTCGTCTGCCCTCAGCTGCACTCTTGCCCTCCCATGCAGGTGCTGGCCAACTAACTGAAGGGCTAGGGGAGCCGTGATGGCGGAGTGAGGAGGCCAGGAGGAGGAGCGGTGGTTTCAGCAAGGCCCAGTGCAGCTGGATTGTAAGGTAGGGCCAAGAGGAAGCATATATTACTACTTTCGCAGCCCCCCTGAGCTCGTCCTCAGCGATATTAATCTCCAAACCTCCCATGCCCCCGGGTGAGTGAGTGCTGGTAAAAGACTGTAGCAGGACGTAAACTAGGAGGGTATAGGAAGGGTCAGAGATGGGGCAGATGCAGTTTAATTCAGAAAAAAAAGTGTGAATGTGTTACAAGAAGTCCGATTGCTCTTTGGAAGACTGGCTAAAAGGGGTTATCTTTGCTCCAACAGAGTTAGGAAATGTTGGAAATGTTCAACACATCTGGCTGCATCAGTGCATAGAGGAAACAAGAGGTCGGAAACCCCTCGCAAGAACTAGTAGAGGTCGTGGACCCAAGGTGTTGACTCTGTTTCTTTCTCCACGGATGCTGCCTAGCCTACTGAGTATTTCCATCTGTAGTACTTTGCTCTCATATTATATATTCCACATCGGGTCTATGTTTCAATTTAAAAATCAGAAAATATTTATCACAATACAAAAAAAAGTGTAATTTTGCAGTTAAAAAGGGCCTACTTGTGTGAATAGAATAGAATATTATTGCAGGTCAATTGGTTGGTGCTAACTTACTGGAAAGTTTGCCATTTTAACTCCTGGTTTCAACTCCAAGAGTAATGTACCAATAGAATTTGTCACTATTAGTACAAGATGTTCTCATTTCTACATGGGATTGTTGTTTGCAGTTCTTCTAAGGTTCAGGTTTTTTGGATGTTGCTGCCTAAATATTGCATAGGACCAGGTTCAAATAAGCAAGAGTTGGTTGCATAATATGACCACGCTGTGTGTAATTGTCTGACAAAGCCATGGTTGTAAAGTATATCATACTGAAACTTAAGCTTTTGATGGGCTTTATAAATAGGGGAAGAGAGTGCACAAACCAAGAAGTTTTGTTAAACCTATTTAAAACTGCCCCCACCGTGACTATGGCTCCCAACTGGGTGCCCAGAAAGGATGTAAGGGGGAGAGTTAATGGTTGCGGGTGGGAAGAAGTGGGGATAGGAGGCCCAGAAGTAAGAAAAGCATCAGGGCCTATGGTTTCTCTTCCTGGACCTGCTACTGGGCTGTCAGACAGGTTGCTAATCAAGTAGTAAGGGAGGCACTGCTGGAGTGTTGGCCTTCATCAGGACACTTGTGTGCTTCAACAGCCAACAAAGTATAGCACTGAAGAATTCTGAGCAGAAGTTTTCCACCCTCTAATTTATAACTAGCAGCTTGTTTACTTACACTGTGAGGATAAGAAGCAACCAAAGGTGGGACATAAAGCAACGGAAAAGAATTTACAGGCCGAGTCAAAGAAACAGCTCAGACAAGGAACTGGGGTGTGGCAAATCATCTCCAGAGTTATCTCAGCTTTTCAACCAATGAGCTTTTAAATGGAACTAAATAAAGACTTACAATATCTGTGCTGTGATTGATTAGCGTGATTGATCAGTATAATTGATCAATAAGCTAAGAATCTGCCTCATCTTCCATATATTTCCACCTCTTGATTGCATGCCTTTGACCCTCACCGAGTGCCAGATTATTAGAATAACTAATATTTATAGCTTTTCTTTCATATAGAGAGTTCAATGCTTTACAGAGCGAAGGGAGAAAAAGCAAATGAAACAGGAGGGAAAACGTTGGAACGAAAAAACCTCTTTGGTGACATTTCTGAAAGTGGAGGGGGAGGATAGCAAGTTATACTTAGGAGGATGTACACATCCTGCTGAGGAAAGAGTTCCCTCGGCTTCAAGTGCCCTCTGGTACTTTGTACAAGTAGCCATTCTTAATATACAAGCATAGATGGTGCAAAGTTAGTTAGTTATTGGGTTTGAGAACAAACATGGATGACTCTTTTAAAAAAAAAAGCGCACAAACTTGCTTTGAGGAGTAACTGGATAACAGGTCAGGTGCAAAAATCCCAGCCATTCCATCCCCCACCTCACAAACCCTGTAATTGCAGAGACCAATTGTACTGCCCCAACTGCCTTAAGCTAACCTTGACAAATTGAGACTAGACACTTTCCCCAAACAAATAGTTATTATTCTGGGCTGTTGCCATTGTGCACAGACAGATAATTGTTCCTAGTGTCTGACTCAAGAACATTTTTGGCAGAGACCTGGAAACAGGTAATGGTTTCTGATTTCTTGACATTGGAATGGTAAATTCAAAAAAAATGGATAGGAAGTCACTCAAAAGTGAATTCTTGTGGCTTCAGAATAAGGAGATGAACTGTCAACATAAAATGGTGAATCAAGTTTGAGAAACCCGTCTCAAAAGACAGGCTTTTGATTCCTGAAATGAATAAGCTAAATATATAATCTGACCTAGTTTTTAAGGAATTGAGTTTAGAACATTAAAGTCAGCGTTAGTTGTTTTAAACAAGCAATTCTTACCCAAATATAATAGTAAATTTGGAATAAGTACTACATCTTGCTCCAACAATTTTTTTTATTGATAATTCCTATGTATTCTAATCTGATCAAATGTAGCTGATTTTACAAAACTAAAAGTAGTACAGGGTATTGTATTTACATATTTAAAAGTGACCACAAAGGTTCAAGTCATTAGTAATTAAAATTTCAATATTCTTATATTTAAAAGGAACTTTTAGTATGCAAGAAGAGGGAAAGTATAAATCCAAATTCAAAAAATAGCTTTGCTTCGGAAAGGAATTCTGGATGCACAATTGCAGTGGTTATATTCAATGTTTTCCTTCTTGCATTACACAGATGCATGCATGAACAAAAACAAATTTTAAACACAGCCACTAGTAGAATGAACAAAGCAAAAACATTATTCACAGTAATGGAAGCACCCCATGGAACAGAAATGTGACATCAGTACTTGCCTTCTTTGCCCTATTCCTGCCAAAATTAGCTCACGTTGGAACATGAAATCTATCAGCTCATCATCCACATCAAAGTTAAATTGCAGTGATCCATTACAATCAGGTGCCAGACCACAAAGATGGTTCACAATTGCTCCTTTGTGGCAACTGTGCTTCCTCTCCAATGGAGCACATCTGCCCGAGTCAAAACATTGTGCATTCAAGCCCCACTCCAGAGATTGTACACATTTTAAACTGGCATTTTAATGCAGTACTGAGGGAGTGCTGCACTATAAAAAGGTGCCATCTTTTGAAGCAGACACTAAACTGAAGTCATATCAGATGTGCATAACAGACCCGCTTACACTTTGAAGGTCAGCAAGAGAATCTCCTCCAGAATTCTTGCTTCAACCAATACTTTTCATAGAATATCTAGTCATTTATCTCACTGTTATTTGGGAGACCAAGGTTGGCTGCCATGTTTTCCTGTATACATTATTTTGGCTGTACCTCAAAAGTCTTGCAGTGCTTTAAGATATTTTGAAGTCATGAATGGTGCTACATAGTGAATGGTCCTGCCATAGCAAGCTCAACAACAGTTTGGGTGTTGCACTGATCTGGGGTAGAAGGGAGCTGTTCCAGTGGGATGGTCTTCACTTGAACCGTGCTGGGGCCAGTGTCCTGGTGAATCAAATAACTAGGGCTGTAGAGAGGGCTTTAAACTAAATAGGAGGTGGGGGAGGGTTCTGGAGACAGGGTACATAGTCTTACAAAACAAAGGGGTATGGCAGCTTTTCAGGGTAGCTAGTTAGGTATTGATACCCAGAGTGTAACAGAAAGGGACAGAGTGTACAAACATTTAAAAAAAAGCAGCAAATAGAGTCAAAGACAGAAAAAAACTGGTGAAAAGGCAAAATTAATGGCTCTTTGCTTAAACGCACGCAGTATTCAGAACAAAATAAATGAATTGTCACAAATAGAGGTTAATGGGTATGGTCTTAGACATGGTTACAAGGAGATCAAAGCTGGGAACTAAATATTCAGGGGTGTGAGATTTTTCAAAAGGACAGACAGGAAGGTAAGGATGATGAGGTAGCTTTGTTAGTATGGGATGGAATAAGTAAGATAGCAAAAAATGATCTTGGATCGGAAGATGTAGAGTCCATATGGGCAGAGGTAAGAAATAACAAGGGGAAGGCGACACTGGTGGGAGTAGTCTATAAGCCCCCTAGCAGTAGCTATACTGTAGGACAGAGAATAAATCAGGAGATAATGGGGGCATGTTAAAAAAAAGGCAGTAGATTAATCATGGTGGACTGTAATCTTCATGTAGATTGGGAAAATCAAATTGGCAGAGGAAGCCGTGAGCAAGAATTCAGAGTGCATTCGGGACAGTTTCCTAGAACAATATATTGTGGATCTGATCAGGCTATTTTGGATCTGGTAATGTGCAATGAGGCAGGTTTAATAAATCTCAGAGCAAAAGATCCCCTAGGAAATAATATGATAGAATTTAGCATTCAGTTTGAGAGTGAGAAGCTTGAGTCGGAAACAACTGTGCTAAACTTAAATCAAGGTAATTACAGAGAAATGAGGGCAGAGTTTCTGGATTGGGCTGGGAAAGGAGTTTAACAGAAAAGACGGTTGTACAATGGCAGGCGTTTAAGAAAATATTTCATGAATCATAACAAAAATATATCCCAACGAGGAAGATGGATACGAGGGGAGTAAACCAACCATGGGAGTTAAGGATAGTATCAAATTGAAAAAAAAACATACTATGTGGCAAAAATTAGTGGTAAGCCAGAGGATTGGGAAAGTTTTAAAAACCAACAAAAGATGACCAAAAAAACAATAAAGAGGGAGAAAATAAACTTTGAGGGTAAACTAGCAAGTAATATAAAAACAGACTGTAATAGTTCCTTTCAATATATAAAAAGGAAGAGAGAGGCCAAAGTGAACATAGGCCCCTTAGAGAATGAGGCTGGGGAAATAATAATGGGGAACCAGGAAATGGCAGAGGAGTTGAATAAATACTTTGCTTCAGTCTTCACGGTAGAAGACACTAATTGCATACCATAAATACTAAATAATCAAAAGGCGGGGAAGAAATAAGTACAATAACTATCACTAGATAAAAAGAACTAGGGAAACTAATGGTGCTAAAGATCAATAAGTCCCCTGGACCTGCTGGGTTGCATCCTAGGATATTAAAAAGTCGCTACAGAGATAGTGGACGCACTGGTGGTAATCTTCCAATAATCCTTAGATTCTGGAAAAGTCCCAGAGGACTGGAAAACTGCCAATGTAATACCCTTATTTAAAAAGGGAAGACGACAAAAAAGGTAACTGGAGGCCAGTTAGCTTAACATCCATCATTGGGAAGATGTTAGAGTCTATTATAAAGGATGTAATAGCAGAGCATTTAGAAATGCAAATTATAATAAGCAGAGTCAGCATGGCTTCATGGAGGGGAAAGCATGCCTGACAAATTTATTAGAATTCTTTGAGGAGGGAACAAGCAGAATAGATAAAGGGGAGCAAGTAGATGTAATATATTTGGATTTCCAAAAGACGTTCGATAAGGTACTGCACATAAGGCTACTTAATAAGATAAGAGCCCATGGTGTTGGAGGTAGTATATTAGCATGGATAGAGGATTGGCTAACTAGTGCAAGACAGAGTTGGGATAAGGGGGGCATTTTCAGGATGGCAACCTGGAACTAGCAGAGTGCCACAGGGATCAGTGCTGGGGCCACAACTATTTGCAATATATATTAATGACTTGGATGAGAGATGTGAATGTACTATTGCCAAGTTTGCAGATGACACAAAAACAAGTGGGAAGGCAAGTGGTGAGGATGACACAGAGGGACATAGACAGGTTAAGTGGGCAAAAACTTGGCAAATGGAATATAATGTGGGAAAATGTGAGGTTATGCACTTTGGCATGAAGAACTGAGGAGCTGAATGTTATTTAAAATGAGAAAGACTGCAGAAAGTGTAGCAGAGGGGGATTTGGGGGTCCTTGTGCATGAATCACAAAGAGCTAGTAGACAAGTTCAGCAGATAATAGGGAAGGCAAATAGAATGTTGGCTTTTATTTCAAAGCAAATGGAGCATGAAAATAGGGAAGTCTAGCTAAAACTATACAAGGCACTAATTAGGTCACACCTAGAATACGGTGAATGGTTTTGGTCCCCTTATCCAAGAAAAGATATACTGCCATTAAAGGCAGTCCAGAGAAGGTTCACTAGGTTGATCTCAGGTATGGAGGGGTTTTCTTATGAGGAGAGGTAGAGTAGGTTGGGCCTGTACTCATTGGAGTTTAGAAGAATAAGAGGCGACCTTGTTGAAATATAAAAGATTCTTAGGGGGTTTGACAGGGTGGATGCTGAGAGGCTGTTCCTTCTGGGAGAATCTAGGACCAGATGGTATAATCTCAGAGTAAGGGGTCGCCCATTTAAGACAGATATGAGGAGGGATTTCTTCTCTCAGAGGGTGGTGAATCTGTAGAATTCTTTACCGCAGAGGGCTGTAGAGGCTGGGCCATTAAGTATATTCAAGGTTGAAATAGACAGATTTCTAATCAACAAGGGAATCAAGGGCTATGGGGAAAAGGCAGGAAAATGGAGTTGAGGATTATCAGATCAGCCATGATCTCAAAATGGCAGAGCAGACTCAATGGGCCGAATGGCCTACTTCTGCTCCTACATTTTATGGTCCTATAATCTTTTGTTGCTGCAAGCTATGGGATTATCTGGGATTTTAGGATGCTGGAGGAAATCTTTACACTTAATTTGCTGTAATAGATGTCTGATGTTATCATCACCATAACGTAAAGTGACATCTATGGATCTGATTTTTTTTTTAACATATTGTAAAGGCAAATCATTAAGGGAAATGTACGAAAGTTAGTTTGCTGCAGTTGCCCTTTTGGAAAGTTTACCTGGAAACAATTGAATAAATGTCATTGTGTGCAAGTAATTATTTTCTTAAATATAAATTTAAAATCTAGATTTAAAGTGATTGAGGGTCTCAGTTACTGCTTACTGCGGTTGTTTACCTGATGGAGACCAAAGAAGAAGCAAACTTCTGGCATTGAATTTAACATGTACACCTGTGGTAGAATTAGGCAGAGTCATGGATTTATGAAAGAGAAATCATGTTTCACAAACCTGCAAGTTTTGTGAAGATGTAACTAGCAGGGCTTAGAAATAACAGTGGTCTACCTACACAACAGCAATTTTTAAGCTGGGAACATGAGTGATAGAACCATAGAATTAGACAGCACAGAAAAGGGGCCATTCAAATCTTTGGTTGAGCTAGTCAATTAATCTCACCCCTCACCCACTCTCTACTCTTTCTTCATAGCCCTGCATTTTTCATCCAAGTATTTATACAATTCCCTTTCAAATGTGACTGCAAAATCTGCTTCCATGCTATCAGCCAATACATTCTAGATTGCAACTCACTGCAAAATAAAATTTCCTCATGCCACCTCTGGTTCTATCACCGTAAGTTTGTTCTCCTGTTACCAACTATTCTGCAACTGAGAGATGGTCTTTCCTCCATCAAAAAAAAATCCTGATTTTGCACTTCCCCATTAAATCTCTTAAGCTTATTTTTTCAAAGGAAACCAACACCAGCTTTTCCAGTCTTCACATAACTGAAGCTCTTCATCTCTGGTACCATTCTAATAAATCTCTTGTGCATCTCTTCTAAGGCCTCAACATCCTACTGGTGCCCAAAATTGGAATACTCCAGCTGAGGCCTAACCAGTAATTTATAAAATACTTGGCATAATTTCCCTGCTTTTTACTCTTTGCATTGACTAAAGTCAAGGATCTAAAATGCTTTAACAGTTGTATCAACTTGTCCTGTCACATTCAAATATCTGTATGCATATGCCAAGTGCTTCTGCTTTGCAGAAACTTTAAAATTGAATTACTTAGTTTATATGCCACTTCTCATCCATCCCACCAAAATGCAGTAAATTTTATTTACCATGCATCTGCCCAAATCTATCTATGGTGCCTCTTCAATATCCAATAAAGTCTTATATAACAGTCATGGTTCTGTGGATAGCATTCTTGAAATCTGAACACTGACTGAGACAAGTGTCAACCCAGGGACTGAGCACAAAGATTCAAGGCAAACACTCCAATGCAGTACTGATGGGATTCTGCACTGTTGGAGGTGTTGTCTTTCAGATGAAATGTTAAATCGGCTTGCTCACGTGGATGTAAGAGATCCCATGACAAAATTTCAAAGAGCAGGGGAGTTATCCGAAGTGTCCTGGCCATTGTCACATTGCTGAAAGAGTTTGCTGTGTGCAACCTGGCTGTCATGTTTCCTACGTTACAACAGTGATTATATTTCAAAAAGTACTTCAGTCACTCTAAAGTGCTTTGAGACGTACAGTGGACATGAAAAGCACTACATAAATGCAAGTCTTTCTTTCAAGAATTTTTTAAATCGGGTTCCAGTCACGAATTCACGCTAACCATTTTTTTTTAAAAAGCTTGAAAAGTTAGACCATACGCAGAACTGATGATGTAAGCAAATGGACTGTGGATATGTCAATCCTGGGAGTATCATTAATTTGCACCCAACACATGTTTTGCACAGAATCCATTTTGTTTAATTCCTTCAAAAGGTACATGAGAATGGAGCCCACCAAAATTAATTTCCAAACATACTAAAAATAGTTTAATTTCTGAAAGAAATTTTATTTTTACACAACTGGGCATGTGCTGCTGAGACTCTCATGGAGTTTCAGTAAATAACAGTGCATCAGTGAAATTCTAGCCCAATATATAGTATTGATCCAGACTAGGGTAAGAAGGCACAATGCCAGAGTACAGTTAACTATGAAGATAACCATAACAAATTCAAGAGGACGTAGTAAAGTTAATTGGCAGGAGGGTAGATGAAATGTGATACGGAGAAATGAGAGGTGGTAGTAAGAAAGAGTGTGAATGAAGAATTATGCCTAAAAGTTACAGCTTTGAAAGCAGTAAAGGATAGAGCTTTATGTATATTTAAACAAGATCAAATAATGAAGCTGTAAAATAAAAACATGGAATCTTAAGTTTTACAAACTGGGGCACAGAATACAAAAAGCAAAAAAGAAAAAATTCTAAACCCATGCATATTATTGGTTCAGATGCAACACGTGGTTGTGTTACCTTAAGAATGATGACAAAGCTGTGGGGATGGTGAAGAGATTCATTAGATAATATTGCCCCTCATCTGTGGTGTTAAAAGAAATTGAGTTCTGAAAAGGAGATACGATGGTAGTGCTCCAAATGTTTTGTGAAGGTAAACAAGGAAATATTTCCACTGTTTGATCAGTCAACAACCAAAGGACATTTAAAATCACCACTGAAAGATTAGAAGTCTTTTTTACACACAGAGGATTGTTTGGATGTGGAATGCTCTACCAAAAATAACAGTGGGTGAAAGTGTAATGAAAGGGAAGTGATAAATACTTTAGAAAGGTGAAAAGGTACAGGGAAACAAGAAGCAAATGGGATTAAGTGGATAGCACTTTCAGGGAGGCAGCACAAATGCCATCGGGTTTGTAAAATTCCATGCGAATGATTTATTTTACCTAAAGTTCAATCAACATGGGGCACATAAAGAATAGATAGAACTTTTACGCAATAGCAAACTGTCCCGCTTTGTCAAGCAATCTTGTTCTAAGTGATTCATCACTTTGGGCATCAGCACAGGTTTCAGACCTGTAGCCAAAACTTGCCTGGTCTGTTAAATGCAAGCTCGTTCCTTCAATAATTTGCACAACCAGCCTTGGGCCAGTTTACAGATACTGCATTTTAAGGAAAGCAGTCAGCCAGAAAGCTGCATAAATGCATCCAGAAATCAAAAGAAACATTTGATCTGACTGGTCCCACTATAAATTAGCATTCATAATACAGTAAGATGATAATGATAAGTCACTCCATTAGAGTTTGCTTCCAAAATATCTGTATTTAATTATTTTGATTGCAGAATTTTAAATTCTTAAAACAAAGGTGTTAAAAAACAGCCTCTGGCCTCTCATTTCATTTCAATCAAATAATCCCAGCTTTCAGCCACCAGGGCTTCAAGCGAATCTTTCTTTCATTGAGAAGTTATGTAATCAAATGTTATGAATATTTCTTGGTGGATATTTCTTCAAGATGTTCATTCCACTCAGCAAATTTCACAAAACTGTCACAAATAGAAACCATCTGAGTTCTTTAGCTTGACTTTGTGTAATGCTAAACTGGCCATTTAAAAAAAATACACACAGTAACATCCTCAACATAAAGGAAAGTAAATCTCCAATAGCAGGATGCTAAACAAATTCATAATACCTTCAGTATTAAATTCTCTTAGATAATATTCAGTACCTTGAATCCAGAAACAAAATATGACAAGTTTTCCCTGCGCAGGTAAAGCTAGAGAAGTATTTAGAAGCTACAAGCTAGCAACTTGGTCGCATTAAATCCTAATTCCTGATGTCAGCCACATTTAGCTATAATTCCAACTATGTCCAGGTTCGAGTTGCTTTCTACCTCTTCCACCGCACCACCCCCACATACCTATGTGGATTTCTAGATTCTTCAAATATCCCCAATAATGGAGGAGCCCAGCGTATCAAGTGCAAAATATAAGGCAGAAACTGTTGCAGCTATCTTCAGCCAGAAATGCTGATGGATGATCCATCCTGGCCTCCTCCACTGGTCCTCAGCAGAGATGCCAGTCTTTGGCCAATTCAATTCCATTCATGCGAAATCAAGAAATGGCTGAAGTCATTGGATACTGCAAAGGTTATGGGCCCTTACAACATTCCAGCAATAGAACTGGTGACTTGTGCTTCAGAACTAACTGTGCCCCTAGCCAAGTTGTTCCAGTGCTATTACAATAGTGGCATCTACCCAGCAATGTGGAAAATTGCCCAGGTACGTCTTGCCCACAGAAAGCAGGACAAATCCATCCTAGCAAAATTTCACCTCCATCAGTCTACTTCAATCATCAGCAAAGGTGATTGAGTTGTCAGCAGTGTTATTAAGTTGCATTTACAACAGCAATAATCTGTTCACTGACACTCAGTTTGGGTTCTGCCAGGGCCACTCAGCTACTGACTTCATTATAGCCTTGGTCCAAACATGGACAAAAGAGATGAACTCCAGAGGCGAGGTGAAAGTGACTGCCCTTGATATCAAGGCAGCATTTGACTGACATCTAGGAGCCCAGGCAAAATTGAAGTCAATAGGAATTGGGGTAAAACCTTCCACTGATTGGAGTCATACCTGACAAAAAGCAAGATGGTTGTAGGAGGAAAATCATCTCAGTTCAAGGGCATCACTGCAGGAGTTCCTCAGGGCAGCGTCTTACGCCCGACCATCTTCAACTGCTTCAATGACCTTTCCTCCATCATAAGTTCAGAAGTAGGAATGCTCTGCACAATGTTCTGTACCATTCTCAACTCCCTAGATACTGAAGCAGTCCACGTCCATGTGCAGCAAGAGTTTGACAACATTGAGGCTTGTGCTAAGTGGCAAATAACATTTGCACCAGACAAGTGCCAGGCAATGACCATCCCTAATAAGAGAGAATCCAACCAATTTCCACAACATTCAATGGCATTACCATTGCTGAATCCCCCACTATCAACATCCTGGGGGTTACCATTGACCAGAAACTGAACTGGACTAGCCATATAAATACTACAAAGAGCAGGTCAGAGGCTGGGAATTCTGCAGAGCACAACTCACTTCCAGACTCCCCAAAGCCTTTCCACTGTCTACAAGGAACAGGCAGAAGCGTGATGGGATACTATCCACCTGCTTGGATGATTGCAGCTCCAATAATGCACAAAAAGTTCAACACCATCCAGCACAAAGCAGTTTGCTTGACTAGCAGCCCACCCATCACTGACACACAGTGGTAGAAGTGTATACCATATGCAAGATACATTGCAGTAACTTGCCAAGCCCTGTTTGACTGCATCTTCCAAATTCTCCATCTCGCCACCTAGGCTGATAGGGGCAGCAGATACATGGAACATGCCATCTGCAAGAGCCACACATGCCATTCTAACTTGAAATTATGTCACCGTTCCTTCACTGTCACTGGGTCAAAATCCTGGGAGTCCCCAACAGCACTGTGGGCATACCTACAACACACTGACTGTAATGGTTCAAGGTGACAGCTTATCACCACCTTCTCAAGGGCAATTGGGGCTAGGCAATAAGTGGGCTAGACAGCGAAGCCCACATCCCACAAATGAATAAAAGTCTCAGCAACACTGCATTCAAGCCTCCCTGTGTTCCCACCTACCACAACTGAAGCTATTTTAGCTTTCAGCCAATAACATTTAATCCAAAAACAAAGATCACTAACAGACCATGGATAAAAGCAAAATATTGCAGATGCTGGAAATCTGAAACAAAAACAGAAAATGCTGGAAAAACTCAGCAGGTCTAACAGCACCTGTGGAGAGAAAAACAGAGTTAACGTTTCCAGTCCGTACGACTCTTCTTCAGAGCTCTGAAGAGTCATAAGGACTTGAAACGTTAACTCTGTTTTTCTCTCCACAGAAGCTGTTAGACCTGCTGAGTTTTTCCAACATGTTCTGATCTTGTATCAGTAATAAACCGTGTTGATACGAGTAGCTATAGCAATAGCTTCAGGTTTCTGCATAATTTGGTATTTCTACATTTAAAATAGAAAAGATGTGCCTCAAGGTCAGGCAAATTTCCCACCCAAAGTCATTGCTTTGCTGCCTAAATAGTTTTGCCACTCTATAGCAACAAGTTACTGATTCAAGTTTTATCCATGTCCGAGTAAGTCAAATTAAAACGATCAAGTCAACATTTAAACATTAAAATTCAACAACTTATGCTAAACTAAGAAAAATGCACATTTGATAATGGTACTTCAAAAAGGAAAGGCAGACATTCACAGTAGCAAGAATGCATTATATATTAAAGAGCCAAAATGTTTCACTGATTTTAAGGAATGTTTTTCAAATCTGTACCCATCACCAGCCATCCTGAGAAATCATTTATCTAATGAGGCTGATGCAAGCCCCTCCACACTTACAAAAATGTGAATATATGAAAATTGTGGAATAGGGCATGCAAACTAACTGTAATGCAGTAGTTACAATATTGTCAAATATATTTGTTTCCTTTGTTAAAATAAAAGTATATCTGCTCATCAAATTACATTGAAACAAGCTGAGACAATCTTATGTACAACTTCTAAAAGATTCCAGTCATCAAGAATGTAGCATAACTGGAAGCAGGTCTGAACTTCAGGAGATCACAATCACTATGCAGGTGTATTGCCACTGTCTTCCCAACTTTACTGTAAATAAAAAAAAAATCAGTTATTTTTACTAAACTGCTTTGCCAGATCGGAAGGCAAGCAGCATGGCAGTAGTTTGAAAAGGCTTATTCAGTGCATGGTTCTTCCCCATAGTTATACAAAATTCCTGAGG
Organism: Carcharodon carcharias; assembly: GCF_017639515.1. Classification (NCBI taxonomy): domain Eukaryota; kingdom Metazoa; phylum Chordata; class Chondrichthyes; order Lamniformes; family Lamnidae; genus Carcharodon; species Carcharodon carcharias. The sequence goes on from NC_054475.1 coordinate 25,997,445, forward strand.
GCATTTTCTCCAGTAAAGTGCGACATCTTTCTTTGTAACTGAAAGATTGGTCTTGGAAATAATATTAATTAGAATTGGTACAAATAGTAACCCATAAAGCTTAATTAGAAGCCAAGCAGAAAGAGCCACCACAAAACAGAGACAACTAAGTGCTTAACAGAAAAACGAATCTTTATTGTAGTTTGGGTTGATCAAGGCTAAGGATGTTCATTCTGGGGAAAGGAACATTTTTCATTTCAAGCATATGATTGAGCATAGAGCGCTTTATCGTGCCTGCATACATGTCCTCTCATCCGAAAATGTTTTAAAACATTTTCCACAAGTGATTTATTCCCAATCAATCAAAGTCAATTCCCAAACAAACTCCCCAATAGTCTCAGAATTACTTTTTGTACTCAGGTCTCAGTTTTTAATGAATTTTGAATTCAACTGAATTAGAGCAAAGTACGAAGTTACTGTACTAGATTCCATCAATAGGACAATCATTCTCCCTGGGTTGCTGCAGGGTGACTATTAACAGAATTTTATAGGTAACACATAAGCACTAAGAAATGCACAAATGTAATACCAAAGTTAACTTTTATGATTAGAGCAGCTAGATTCAGTCTATATTTTGAGGGATCAATACTTGTCAATGCACATTTGGAGGCAGTTATTTTAAAAATATACATTGTCCTCATTTCATAGGTTTTACTATAAATTCTACATTTAACAACTTGTCACAACTTGTAACTGTGCCCTCCTGTCAATAAGGCTGGCAGAATTACTTAAATTAACAGGTTTGGGGCAGAAAGGTAGTGAAAGAAATCCTGCGGTGAAAAGATACAGGCTTAATTGGAAGGTGGCAAGAAGACAACCAAGTCATGTTCTCATTCAAAAGGTGAAGGCTGGAATAAGTTGGAGCCCAATAAAACTTGCCCGGGGTATATAATGGTTGCAAACAGAGGTAGGTTAGGGTCATCAAATTGGAAGAAGCAGGCAATAGCCTGGTGGTGAAATAGAAGTTTGGAAATGTGCTGTGACAGCCCAGTGTTGATGATGAAATAGGAAATTGCCATCATAAATGTTGACCATTAAACATCACCACAAAAGTGGTGCTCAAAAGTAACAGGAAGAAAGGTTTTGGTGACAGAAAATACATGTGCAAGATTTTTAACATCTAATTAAGTATTCTGATAAAAAAATGCAAATGGAATCACAATCAGAAAAATTAGTCTTGCATGTTTCAGTGTAGTCTCTCAGAACTCGCTTTGATTTGTCCAAACATTTAGAATTGTTTTTAAAAAAAGAGAAGCATCTTTCAGGGAAGTGGCTCAGCAGGTTGAGATTTTTTTTTGCTTCATGCATATGACATAGCTGCAACACTACTATCAGACAGGTTTGATAGATCAGCTGGTTCTTTTCTGTCTAATGTTTCCCTATGTTCTCCACGAAATAGTCATTGCCCAAAATACAAGATACGAGAGTAACAACAGTCTTTCTCATTCTGCAATACAAGCAAGCACTGGTCCTTCTTCCGCCCATGAATTAAGATATTTCTTTGCCAGGAAAAACTTAATTTTATGAGCTTCTCAATGGTCAGTTGGTAGTGAACTCTTCAATGTCGTGGGTCAGGAAACATCAAAGAATGAGATAAGGTAAATTGTACTTGTGTACATTTCAAAATCTTTGCAACAAAGCCCAGAGACTTGGCCCAATCTCACTACTATTTTATTTATCTTTGTTTTAAGTTCATTCAACTGCCCCTTGACTGATTTTAAAAAAAATTTCTACATCTCTCGCATTCTGTCAGTTTGTTTAAAGTGTCCTTTGCGCCTTAGTTAAAAAAACATGTAGCAGTTCATGATTCTAGCACAGTACCCAAATGACTAGATTAGCAGCCCATTGCTTAACTAATACTGACTACCAAGTCTCAACAAGACAGGTCATCCAATGTTGTGGGAGCTGTGTGCCTCAGAATCCACACAGACCAATTCTACAAAGGTGTCAGGTAATTTATACAATCTACAAGGTACGAGAAGTAGAATTAGAAAACCTTGAATAATGGACATAAACTCCTTCCAGCTTTACCCGCAAAAAGTCAAATAAGAAAGAGTTGATTTTTTAAAAATTCGTTCATGGGGTGTGGGCATCGCCAGCAAGGCTGCCCATCCCTAATTGCCCTCGAGTGCTTGATTGGCCATTTTAGAAGGTAGTTAAGAGTCAACAGCATTGCTGTTGGTCTGGAGTCAAATGTCGGCCAAACAGGGTAAGGATGGCAGATTTCCTTCTCAAAGAGATATATTTTTTTTAAAATATGGAACACTTCACAAATTTGCGTGTCATCCTTGCGCAGGGGCCATGCTAATCTTCTCTGTATCGTTCCAATTTTACAATTGATGGTAATTTCATTGTCACCATTACTGAGACCAGCTTTGCATTCCAGATTTATTAATTGAATTCAAATGTCACCAGCTGCCATGCTGGGATTTGAATCCATGTCCCCAGAACATTAGCTTGGGTCTCTGAATTGCTAGCTCAGTCACTATGCGATCGTCTCCCCATCGAAGATCAATCATGAAGGTCAGTCACCAAAAGTTCTATAGTTAATGGGTAATCACACTTTGAAGTTTGTACAGCTGAACTGCTCGAAATAGCCATCCCACTTAATATGGGTTAAACAGTACCATAGTAATTGATAAAAACAAAAAAACTGCGGATGCTGGAAATCCAAAACAAAGACAAAAACAGAATTACCTGGAAAAACTCAGCAGGTCTGGCAGCATCGGCAGAGAAAAAAAGAGTTGACGTTTCGAGTCCTCATGACCCTTCGACAGAACTTGAGTTCGAGTCCAAGAAAGGGTTGAAATAAGTAATTGATGCTGATGGTAATAGAGAATGGCTAGCACCATTTACCAGACACAGGCTGCTGGGATAAACAGGCAGTGTAAGTGATGGGGTTGTATCAATTAGTTAGCAGATCGCCACTAAGCTCACTGCTAAAATTCTACGTAGTTTAAAACAGTTTGCATCATACTGACAGGTTACAAGTAGTTCAACTGGCTATTAAACATAATCTGCTCAGGAGAGCCCAAATTACAGGCAATTGTTGTCAAATGAGGTGGTAAACTAACCTACTTTGTGTTCATGTCATGGAGTTTGCTGTTTACTGGTGCCTCCTCAAATGACCAGTGCAGATCAGGATACTGACAGCTTCCAATCTGAACTTTGCATTGACCTCTGTGTGGATTCTGACACACACAGCTCCCACAACATTGGATGATCTGTCCTGTTGAGACTTTGTACAGTCAGTATTAGTAGCTCATAGTTAAAGCTGTGGATTAAGGCCTACCACCAATTTGATTATATAATCCAAGTATTCAACCCTTAAGTGCAATACTGAGGGAGTGCCTCCACTGTTGGAGGTGCCATCTTTCAGATGTGATATGAAAACCGAGGTCCCTTGTGCCCGCTCGAGTGGACACAAATCATCCATTCATATTTGGTGAGCAGGCAAGTACTTCCTGATGTCCTGGCCAATATTCATTCCTCAATCAACATCACTAAGTTATTTCATCATTATTTCATTGCGGTTTGTGGGACAGGTAAACAAAAAACCCATAGGGCTGACACTACAAACAAAGAGCAGGGCTGTACAAAATGCCCTCACGAGCCAAAGGAATCCTGGCTGGAAGAAACCGGGCTGCAGATGCAAAAAAGGTCAAAATCAGGCTGAAGGAAACAGGATCCAAATAAAAAAATTAAGTTGGCTGCAGGACTGAACAGACACAGGGATAAAGTCGAAAGGAAAGAAACTTTTACTGCAAGAGAAATCCCCTGCAATAAATCTCTGTAATGAGGGAGCAGAAGTTCAAAAGCCAATGACTGGATGGGTTGCTTTACAACAGGAGGTACCCCTCTCATATCATAAAAATTCAATGGACCTCTTTCACCATAAATATTTTTACAGTGTAGAATTTAATCATACTAAAAAGATATATTATGTTTTACTGAATGCTGAGCAGCAACTCTCTCAAGACCTGCAGGCATCTTAAAGAATCATACATGCATGTCACATTTAATGCTCATCCTGACTCCATTATGGTTAAGTTAGAACACTGTCATTAAGGTGGGTAGACAATCACTAAAGCTGACAAGAGTGCTGAAGAGAGCGAGTGTGTTGACAGCTGTACCAACTCTCTCTTCTCTTCCTATTTGTTACTAGCTAGCTTTGCTCAGACCAGATACTGTCTCCTTGACAACACGGCACTGGGGTTCCTCTGAGGTCAATCAGCAGTCTCAGATTCCTCATATCCTGTGCAAGTTTGGGGACGGACTAACATTGTACTCGTGTCAGCTAGTAACTCGAGCTAGAAGGTAAAACTGTGCATCCTGGATACTATCATTTGGGGACAAGCAAGAAATATACATTAAATTGTCCGTGCAAAGGAGACAGTGAGCAATAGAAAGATGTGTGTGACCTCACCTTCACCATCTCTGTAGTCTCCTCTAGCCCCATAACCAAGATATCAGTTCTCCTCTAATTCTGGCCTCTTCAATCCCCTGATTTTAATTGCTCCACTGTGTCCCAAGTTCTAGAATTTGCTCCCTAAACATCTCGGCCTCTACTTGGTCGTAACGCTCCTTAAAAGGGTTTTCTTTGGCGGAGGGGTTGAGAACCAGGGGATACCGATTTAAAGTAATTGGCAAAAGAACCAGGTGCAACATGAGGGAGAAGCTATATTTATGCAATAGTTAGATCTGGAATGCACTGCCAGAGTGAGCGCTGGAGGCAGATTCAATCGTGGTTTTCAAAAAGGAACTGGATAATTATGAGGGGAGAAGATTTGCATGACTACAGCGAAATGCAATGGGTGTGGGATTAGCTGAGCAGCTCTTTTGGTGAGTCGGCACAGGCGCAATGAACCAAGGGGCCTCCTTCTCTACTATTACCATTTCATGATTCTAATGAACTTGAAATTGTCACAGAATCCTAATGGGCCAAGAACTACTGCTCCACAGCACTACCTGGTGAAAAAGGAGCCTGAAGCTGCAGTGATAAGCAAACACTTACATAAATATCTACATTTTAAATGCTTATATGGGGGAGGGGGGGGCGGCAGCGGCTGGTTAGCTCCACTGACTACAGTCTGGATCAAATCAATGCCTTCTGCATTGGGTTCAATGCCCGCTCTAGCTGAAGCAGACTCAGGGCCTACCTCCTCATTCTACCCATAGTAAAAAAAAAAATCACAGCATTAAGCTTGCTGGTCATTTGCGTTTTTTGCACAGGCTGACTTCTCAAAGGGACAGCGCAGGAAAAGACAGGGGTGCAGCAAAACTTCCAGCATAGACAATCATCTGTTGTGGAAGGATCAAAACCAATTGTTTAAGCAAGGATAGGAGTGCAGGGGCTAATTGAACCAAGGCTAGGAGCATAATTTATTCCCCTTTTTAAAATCATACAAAGGAATTTACAATGGCAACATTAAAATAACAATATCCAGTTTGCGGACAATGCCTATAAACTTATCCAGCTATAATTATATTTCTTTGCTAGTATTCACAACATTACTGTTAGGATGTAGTAACTGGAACAATAGGTTTAGATGGTCAGTTCTATTATCAATGTGAACACAAGACTTTATATGGGAGATAAAAATACAAAAGTATAAAGTTAAAAATTCAAGTTGAGAATGATTCCAATAAATAAATTGCTACAAATTAAATATTGGCATTTTGACAAAAATAATTTCTCAAAATACTTGACTGCAGATTCACCTTTAAAAAAAAAATATGCTGCTACAATTTGAACATCAAACTAATCACCATGCAATATCGAATCAAGAACCTCAGAATGATTAATGTTGCTTTCAAAAATACTGGTAGATATTAAGGCAAGCTTAATGCAGCAATTAGAACATTTAGCCTCTTCTCCTGCTTACAGTAAAGAATTACATGCTTCCAAGCGACATATTCCAACTTGGCCAAAACAAAAAAGAAAATCACTATTTTGCTGTTGGCTATTTACAACAAAAAAGGAAAGATCACATTTTGAGAATGCGACAGTTCGTACTTGCAAACCACTTAATACTCTAACTTCCTGAAGCAGAGCTCCTAAACCTACAAGACAAGAATAGTGCCCAACTGTTAACTGAAGAAAAAAGCAAAATACTGATGCTGGAGATCTGAAACAAAACAGAAAATGATGGAAAAACTCAGCAGGTCTGACAGCATCTGAGGAGACAAAAACTTTGAGTTAACATTTTGAGTCCATATGACTCTTCTTCAGAGCTGTGAAGTCATATGGACTTGAAACATTAACTCTGTTTCTCTCTCCACAGATGCTGTTAGACCTGAGTTTTTCCAGCATTTTCTATTTTTGTTAACTGAAGAAAATGTGCAAAAGATTAAAATGGGGTAAAAGAAGATCCATTTTTTCATTTTCACATTTGGTAATTTAAAATTCCAAGTTAATACTGCTGTGTAATTTTATATCTTTTTGAGCTGGTTTCAAATCAGAAATACAATACAATAAGGCAAGAGTGCTGTGAAAAAGGTCATAAAGGCAGCTGAACTCATTTTATCATTTGGTTTCCTGAAAGGGAGAAGTGAAATTGACTTACGGATAATATTGTCCATGAAACTCATGAAAAAAATCAGCAAAAACAAAATCATGCAACAGAATGCTGACTGTAATAAATTATACATGGGAAAAAGTGACTTCAATAGAGTAGAACACAGTAAATTATGGCTAATCCGCAAATATCAAAAAATAAATAAAGTACTCAATATTCTAAAAACATGACCCATGGCATACATGCTGAGACAGCACTCACTTAAAACTGATTTAAAAAATAGGAAAACAATCAAAGTTTAGGAATAGGGAGAGAAAGACCGCAAACAGAATTTTTGGTAAGCAAATTCCCTTCAAGTTACACTCCTTGTTTTGAACTAAATTAATTAGACCACGGTCAGCCATTTCAGTGAAGGAAAACATGAAAGTTGTTCTACTGCATTCAATAGTTCTTATGTCAACAACCTGCCAATTAAGCATCAGCCAATCAAGTATCTGGCACAACATATATGCCAGATTGAACACCACTGCACTAAAGAACAAATTTAGAAACCCCAGTGAAAATAGCACCAGAGACAAAAGGCTCGCAAGACTGCATGCAGATAATTTCTATAGATTCAACAAATTCAGCGACAGTACAAACTCAAATACCAGGATCATCATGATTAACATATACTGGGGAATCCAGATAGCTCCTGCTCCAATTTGAAGCTCACCTATACCTCTCTGTAGATCCAAGCCAAGAAAAAAATACTAACAGAGTTGGGATAATTGCACTTGAAAAGCAGAAAGGTTGGCTTATTTGGAGTTTGAGACAAGGTCTTCCAAGTCTAGACATCTTGGAAATAAATGAAGAAAAATGTTCAACTTGGAAGTGGGTCAATCTGAGCATGCCCAAAGTATGCCAACCCTAAAGTCTGTGGCATGTTACAAGCACTGTGTCCACAACATCTCAAGGGACATAGAAAGAAGTAATCTTTCACACACATACTTCCACATCCATTAGGCAGCAGGTTGAAATGTATGATCAAAAGTTTCAATATCATACTACATGCACATTATGGTCAAAGATCAAACGGTCACCAGAACATACCTTTTTGAAGCATGATGTAAGGTGGTACTGGGGAGCACTCTCTGCTCTTCAAAATGCGAACACAGTAATCTCTTGATTATGGAACCTAACTTGTTCCCAGAAAACAGCATAGCAAACAGGAAAAACTTCCAGAAGATAACATAACAAGGGTGGGTTACTTTCCTGACATGGCTGCTCCTCCAGGCAGACACAGAGGTCACTCAGTGGTGGACAGCAGGAAATGGTGAAGAAGTCTCAGCTTCTACCTCAGCCCTGGTTGGCAGCAATACAGACACAGAGAAGGTGAGCAAGTGCCAGACCCAAAGTCCGGGATTGCTACCAGGACCAGAGTCCTGCCTTTACTGGCGATTAGCAGCCAGGGCCCCAGGAAAGCCACAAGCCCACTCCAGCCAGAGTTGCAACTGGGAGAGCCCGGAGCAGCCACAGGCTAACAGCCCAAGTAGGGGTAGTGGGGGGCAGGAGCAGAAAAATTCCATCCTGCCGAGAATCACTCAGGAATCACAATAGCAGTCCATTCAGTCCCTTGAGATTTACCAACCAAACCAAAAACTGAGGTCGCAGCTGGCAGCACTTTGAGAAAGTTCATTAATATGAAACCCACTCTAAAACAAGTTATTGGAAAACACTCTGATTATTGTGCGTACTTTTTGAGGATTTAAGGAGAAGACCGTCCTCAGCTATGGACAGGCAACAAGTACTAGTAGTAGCTCTCACAGCTCAAGAGAACTCAACCAACAAGAACGAACCCTGAAAATAGTTGATCAACTGAGGACATTTGAAAGCTTGGCAGCTTCAGCCACCATCATACTCTCAGAACTGCAAAAGTTTACAGCAAAAGAGATAGCCAGTCTACATATCTTGTCTGCCAGCTCTCTGTTCGAGTGATCCAAACCTAATCCCATTGCCTTCCTCACTCCAAGTCCTGATGCTTCAAATAGTCATCCACTTTTCCCTTAATGCAGGTGTCACTGCTTCAACCCCACACATTCATTGGTAATGCATTCATTGCTCCAACAGCTTCTGAATCAAGATATTTTGCCTAACTTCTGCCCTGTGAGGATTTTAAATTGATTGCCCCTTGTTGCGAAGTCCTCAACCAGAGGATCTTTTCACCATCAAAACATTCACTTTTCCATTTCTTTCTCAAAGTGTTAATTTTTTTTTTAAATGCTCAAATTTCCTCTGCTCCAGTTGAATTAGACTAAGTAGCTCACTTCTCTCCTTAAAAGATGAGTTCCATCTCTGGTAATTTTACTCTATATGCTCCAATGTCTTTCCTATAATGGAATTTCAAAACCACAGTTTAACCAATATTTTGCACAGAGTTACAAATGCAAGGTTTTATAATAAGTTTATGTTGTTTTGGGATGGATTCTTTAATTTGGGATAAAATGGAGGAATGAAGGAGGTCATTTGACCTTTCTAGATTCTGCCCGACAAGCTTGATAGCTTTGGTTGCTCAAGCTTACAATGATGCCCTGGTTGTTTTACTGGGAAGAAGGTCCAAAATATTTACACCTGTAAACAATGACCCAGACAGATATGGTGACAGTGGATAGCATCAAGATGATATAATAATGTCTATAATGTTATTGGAAATTATTTGAAAATAGAGTTCTAGTTGTGTCTGTGTCTTAATTGGATTAAAGCCAGCTGGTCTAGAGTCTTTGATGCATAGACGAGAAGTTAGTTTGAAATGTTAATTAAGTAAACATGGGGGCAATTTGCATTTTTTCTTTAACCAAACTAGTATACTTTGGATTCAAAGACAGAGAGTGAAATATTACACTTAACCAGGTAAAGCTCAGAAACAGTGTTTGTGTTTATTTTTCCCAAGGATTACTCAAAGTGGGTATTATGAAAGGGCTGTGACTTTGGAAGAGGTGTAAATTCATAAGACATCATGATACAATGAAAATGTGATTGCAAATAGGAAAATATTAATAAAGGAAGAGAAGGCTGTTGGTAAAAAGGAGGGGGTTTCCAGGATCTAAAGCCTCCAGCCTGTAAGCCTCATACCACTATCTACAAGGACCCAGAGCTGAAAGAAAATCATTTTGAATGCTACTGCACAGCGTGCGCTTTGCCAACAGTCTGTTTAAATGTGTTTTAATGTTGCATTAACGGAGATGTAACTAGGAGTCAGATTAATTAAGGGATTTTTGTAATTATTATAGTAGTAATTTGTAGACATATGTATGTGCTTACGATCTTTCTTTTATTAATAAAATGTTTAATTTAGTTTTATAAAAACCTCTTGAGACTCGGTGGTCTTACTCCTACTAAATTCAAAGCCTGCATCTCAAAACATACAAATTGCAAAAACTGGTTTAGACAATTGTTTCAAGTTTCCCTCTGGGACTTGAGCAGCCCAGCATTTACTATTGAATGTGTCACAGTAATAGACTGTTAGTTTCCAAGTCCCAGGAAGATGCTAGGAATGCCAGGTTTTATAAACTATTATACTTTAAACTGCTTATTTAATTTCAAGATAGAATGCAGTTAGAAGTGTAAAAGATAGCTAATTAGCATTTCTACCTGGATACATTGCCACAGAGATAGGTTTTAAGAAAAGAATCCATAGGAAGCCATTATAGGATCAGATTACAGGTTTTCCTAACAACATCACTGAACAATGAAACATAGGAGAAGTAGCCCTTTCAACCCTTCGAGCCTGCTCCGCCATTTCACAAGATCATGGCTAATCCTGATTGTGGTCTCAACTCCATTTACCTGTCAGCCCCCAACAGAACCCTTGAGTCCCTTGTCTAGCAAAAATCTAATCCAAGTCAGCACTAAATATATTCAATGACCCCCAGCCTCCAATGCTTTCTGGGGAAGAGAATTTCACAGACTAAAAACCCTCTGAAAATTTCTTCTCATCTCCACCGTAAGAAAGGCGGCCTGCTCCTTCAACCTGCCAGCCCAATCAAAACGGCAGGCAGCCCTGCAGCCGCGACAGTGTCATTGATAGAGCTAGCCATGACAGAGGCTGCAAGAAGATAGAGAACACACCTCCATATTGAGGCACCCTGACAGGGTAATTGAAAAATTTCTGTGCCAGGATCAGTTGGTCAGGCAGGCACAGGCAATCAGAAGGGAGACCTCCCTAGCTGTGGTGTCAGGAGCAAGTAAACACTTGCTGCACCTACATACTAATTTTACAAGATTCATGTAGTAGGACACCCAGATCCCTCTACACCACCGAGTTCTGCAATTTCTCTCCATTTAAATAGTATTGTGCTTTTCAATTCTTCCTGTCAAACTAGACAAGGTCTAATTTTCCCATATTATACTCCATCTATCAAATTTTTGACCACCCACTTAACCTGACTACATCCTTTTGCAGATCCTTTACCTCCTCTTAACACCTTACTTCCCTACCTATCTTGGTGCATCAGCAAATTTAGCTACCATTCATTCGGTCCCCTCAGCCAAGTCATTGATATAAATTGTAAATAGCCAAGGCCCATCAATAATCCCTGGGCACTCCACTATTTACTTGAGCTTGCCAACTCAAAATTATCCATTTATCCCCCACTCGCTGCTTCCTGTTTGTGAACCAATCCTTAATCCATGCTAATTGTTACCCCCTGCACCATTATTTTTTGTAGCAACATTTGATATGGCACCTCATCAAATGTCTTTAGGAAATCCAAGGGCACTATCTATAGGTTTCCTATTATCCACCTTGCTTGTTACTTGCTCAAAAATCTCCAATTAATTAGTAAAACACTATTTCCCCTTCACAAAACCATGCTGACTCTGCCTGACCACATTATGATATTCCAAGTATCCTGCTACAATCTCCTCAATAATGGATTCTACCAATTTCTTTATGACAGATATTAAGCTAACTGGCTAATAGTTTCCTGCTTTCTGTCTCCCTTCTTTCTTGAATAAAGGCATTACATGTGTTATTTGCCAATCTGCTGGGACCCTTCCAGAATCTAAGGTGTTTTGGAAGATTATAACCAATGTATCTACTATTTCTGCAGCCACTTCATTTAAGACCCTAGGATGCAGACTATCAGGTCCTGGGCACTTGTCAGCCTTTAGGTCAAGGTTTTCTCGGTAAATTTTCCCCTCGTGATGGTGATTGCCAATTGCTCCATTTCTTTCAAATCTTAATTTTCAATTATCTTTGAAATTCTTATACAGTGAAGACAGACATTTCCCTATTTTCCATTAGAGAGTCTGGGGAATTCATAATGGAACCACACTCACTTCAGTTACTCTTTTCCTTTTTAAATACTTGTAGAAACTCTTACCATCTGTTTTTACGTTTCTCACTAGCCTTCCCTCTAATTTCTCTTTTTGTTATTCTTTGCTCGTTCTTAAAATCTGTCCAACTTCTGACCTACCACTCACCTTCACAGAATTGTAGTGTTTCTTTCAATCTGATACTATCCTTAACTTCCTTATTTCCATGATGATGCAGTCCCCTCAAACAGCCTTTTGTGTTTACTGGGATAAATCTTTGCTGAAAGTTGTTATATCACCTTAAAAGTCTGCCACTGTATCTCTATTGTCCCACCTTTTAATCTAGCTTCCCAGTTCACTTTAGCCAACTCTACCTTTATTTCGGTTTAAAACACTAGTCTTTGACCACACTTCTCACCTTCAAACTGAAAATGAAATGTTATCATTTATTATCGCTGCCACCAAGAGGCTCCTTTATTGAGGTTACTGATTAATCCTGTCTTAATTATACATAACCGGATCTAGGATAGCCTGCCCTCTGATGAGCTCTAGATTGTACTGCTCTAAGAAAAGGTCCCAAACACACCCTGAACTAATTTCCCAAGCTGCCTTTGCTAATCTGATTTGCCCAATGAAAAGTGAAGTCACCCATTATTACAGTACCTTTCTAACATGCCCCATTTATTTCTTCCTGTATACTTTGTCCTGCAGTGTGACTACTGTTAGGCCTGTAAGCTACCCCCACAACTGACCTCTTGCCTTTCCTGTTTCTTATCTGAGCCTCCCAGATAGGGAACTGTAAGGAACTGAGAGGGGGCGAGCCGAGAGATATATAGACAGCAAGTCTCTTTGGTTCATAATGTAAGAACGTGGGTGGGAGCACGCACTTGGATTGATGAGTCCAAGTTCGTGAGGATTTAAGTGAGACTGGAAGATTTACCTAGCTTTGGTTAGAGGGAGGGATCTCCAGGGTAAATCTTACCATGAAAGCCAGTTCAGGGATTAGAAATTATCTGGCTGGAAAAGGAAAAGGAGGCAAGCCCTCAGTAGCTAAGAATCAGTTTGAACTGGCTCCAGGAGAATAGAGTGTCTACTTAAGGATCAATGCAAATTATGAATGTAGATGGTGATTTTCAGTCATTTTAAGTGTTAAATGGGGGAACCTTTCTGTACTTTAGAGTATAAGTTGCCTACTAAAATAGTAATGTTGCATTTAGTTTTAGTGTTACTGTAAAACTTATAAAACTTGAAGCCTTGTCATGTGATCCTTTTAGCCAATTTAGTTCAAATTTCTCTTTAAAAGTTACCAGTCTCCATGTTCATCGTAACATTTATTTTTACTTTAAGATAAAAGCAAAAAACTGCAGATGCTGGAAATCCAAAACAAAAATACCTGGAAAAACTCAGCAGGTCCTCTCCACAGATGCTGCCAGACCTGCTGAGTTTTTCCAGGTATTTTTGTTTTTATTTATTTTTACTTGTTTGCTCTTGGTCACTGCTCAATTTTAAAACTCAAATTTTTGCTTTATTTAAGCACTCCAACTTACGCTTAGTGATCAGCCCAAGTCTTCCAGTTAAACCAAATCTTCAGCATCTTTCTACTGAATGTATTACTTGCATTCCTCATTCCCACCACACTGCCCACAATATATTACTTCCTATTTATCTGTATTAAATTGCATCAATCACTTGTCTGTCCATTTTACTAACCAGTCTACATCTTCCTGAACTGTTTTAGTCTTTGTTCAAACTTAAATGTTTACTCCGAACAACAGCAGTATGTTCAAAACTTTACCTTGCAACTCTACCCAGCTATGTTACATATCACCATAGTAACATATGCACTCATGACCTTTTTATAGGAGACTTGCAAGATGATACCACAAGCACCAGAGTACATGTAGAATCCAGCACACCACAATACCATCTTTCACATAAGTACTGTGACAGGACTATCTAAGTGTTGGCCAATTCCCAAGCCTGGATGTGAAGGATACAGGAGACTCGGATGCTTAGGTAGAGAATGTTTATTGCCTACCACAGAGCTGATTTCTCCCCTCTAATGCACCAGACAGCCAATGTTGCCCAAGTCTTCCTTATATACTCAATTGAGTATGATTAACAAATCAACACCCAGCACCTGGTCACCTTATTACCTTCAAGTATTTAACATTCATTAAGGAAAGCCTATGAGATGCTAACAGATTTCCCTTTATTCTTTAAATTGATATGCATAAAAAAATTCATACAAAATGAAAATACGTGTTATATTATACAGTCTCTGACACAATCCAAATTCCTTTCTTAAAAAAAAGTTTAACATGAAAATTTCCATGTTGTCATAATCCATTATAATACATGGCATCCCTCTTCAAGGATATTCAACAATTTTTTTGGACAAGCAGTTCTTTTTGTGAAACAATCAGATAACTGGTGAATTGTGTCAACCCATTTAATTTTGGAAATTTCCTTCCTTTCCAACATCTCTTTTATACTCACAGGATCAATCTTCAACCTCTTTTCTGTTGTTGAATGGACATTGCTCTTTCTGGGACAAAATTATTTATGTAGCATCGTGGGCCTTTTTTTCCCCGGTTGTCCCTTATATAGGAGTTCCTTTAAAATGCTCGATAAATATATAGCCATATCTGTTGCCTCTACCAGCAGAAGTGTCTCTGCAGCTCAGGTGCTTTCAACTATTCTCTTTATCTTCTTCAATTCTCACGCAAATAGGCAACATGTATCATTTCCTCTCACTAAAAATATCATGAATTCTACTATATTTGAATCATTATCAGGCAGGTTAGTGGGTGAGGTGTCACTAAAATTATCTAATTTTATCCCTTCCGTGTCACCAACGTCTAGAAATCTGATTGAAGGAATTAAGTTCAGAAGAGTGTACTAAGTCTAATTTGCTTTTAGTGCTCCCCCAATAGTAGCATATTTCAGCATGGTGCTCAACTCTAATACAGCATAGCACGCATCTAGCCTCGGTTGCACACACAACTAGTTTAACTGCCCATTAAGCTTAACTGATCTGCTTCTTCCTTGGTTGTGGAGTCTTCCTTTTGCGAAGACCTAGCCCGTTTTATCAGGATCCTATTAACATTCTCTAGGTAAGACTGTTGAATCAAGGTTATTCCTAATTTAGTCTGCCTAACATCCAACCCTATGTGCTTAAAAGCTCCAGAAGCCAGACTTCCAATTTTGAATTCCTTCTTAAATTTTATCTATTACAAATTTCCAAAATCCCGCAGATCAGCTCCCCACCACCCCCACGGGAAATCATCTATGGGCAATAAGAAAATGCCCGCTAGTTTTCCTTCATAATACACATTAAACATTGCTGGATCTACATTTAGCTGAACACAACCAGCTTTAAATAAAAGACAGACATAACTAAAAAATACCAAACCACCGATTCATCATTTTGCCCGTAAACACACTTATTCAACCTCCATAATTTCCCTTCTGTATCTCCAGCTCCTTTTGGAGGCTTTAAAAATGTTTCTCTTTGAAGTAACTCCCCTTGCAAAAATGCTGCTTTGGCGTCAATGGATTTACATTCCCAGGAGTATGTTGATAGAAGTGCTAGGAAAATCCTCA
Source organism: Carcharodon carcharias (assembly GCF_017639515.1). NCBI lineage: Eukaryota > Metazoa > Chordata > Chondrichthyes > Lamniformes > Lamnidae > Carcharodon > Carcharodon carcharias. The sequence goes on from NC_054475.1 coordinate 26,012,903, forward strand.
AGCTTGCTTTGCCTGCTGTTGGGGAATCTGCTCTTAACCTCCTGGTCACCCAGTTGTTCTTCGAATCCCTGATCCACCAATACATCCCCTACTAGATCTCCTGTCCCTTTCTGGACTGCGGCTACTTGACTCATCGTTCCTGTGACTAGACTTCCTTTCATAAGTTCTTGATCTTTTCCTTGGGCTATGATTACCATCAGGCCCACCATCTGAGCTTACACTATGTTTCCTGGATTTCCACTTCCTTCTGCCAATCCATAGATCTGATATTCTGCCCCTTGTCTTGTAAATTCAGCCAGTTTTTGTATTTCCTTGGGGCCTTTCCTGCCCTTCCTGCTACGGTGGCTTCGCTGCACTCACTAGCCCCTTTTGGCATATATATCCCTCTTGTTCCAACTTTTGGTAGTTGACCTTTGTGACAAATTGCCCTATCCTGGTATTCACTATTGCTTGGTCCACTCTCAGTTGGTGCGTTATCTGTTACAATCTGTTGCTCGTACATGCGAGGTACCTGATGCATCGTGTTTCCATCATTTGTTCAGGGTCCATCAATGTGTAATCAGTGTCATTAAGTCACATGGAATGTACTCTAACAGCGTGGTTAGCATGTCCCAAGATTAATCTCTTTACCTTCAGTGCCTATAACTGTCCCCGGGCCTCTCCATTCTTTCTGCCCTTCTCTTTTATAGTGCACCATATCCCTGTGCTGAAAATGCATTTCTGACAGCCTGATTCAATACCCTAAAGCTCTCCTGATTTTTTTCTGAAGCTTTCACCTTAATAAATGCTTTCCTCCAAGCATGCAATCAAATGCTCCTCAAAAATGAAACTTATGGTAGTCCCCTGCAAAGTCTGGGGGTGTCAAACATTATTGAAGGTACCTTTGGATTCCTGCCATAAACTAATTGACAAGGGCTGGAGCACCCAACAACCGAAGTGTGTTTTTTTTTTTTTACATGCACTGCCCACACTATAGCAGTTGACAATTTAAAATTCGGTTGGTCTGCCAAAATTTTTCAGAGCATTTTGTCAATCACGGCCTGATTTTCTCATAACCGATTACTAGACGGGCTTTCTGCTGTTGTATGCATTGCAACAATATTCAAATTTTCGCACTTACTCCTGAATTCCTTGCTGGCAAATTCTCCTCTACTGCCCGTTAAGAATTTATCTGGTGCTCCCATCCCCGTTCCTACCCACCTTTCCATTATTTTAATTGAATAATTACTTTTGTCTTTGCTAAAAATTACCATTGACAAGCTAAATCTAGTCGCTACTCAGTAAAATGTAGAAGAAAAATATTTCTTTTATCTTTTACTTTGAGGTCCATGACTACGGTTTCAGTTGAAGTCTCACCAATGGAAGACTTACTACTGGTCATAATGGCATCCTCCTACACTTTTTACAAATACCACATTTTTCATTAATATCCTCAACAAGTCTAGTGTATTCCCCATCCAGTGACCCCCCCATTCCCCATCTTTTAACAGAATCTTCAACCTATGGCCAGAGGGATGCGTAAATTGTTGATGCAGTTTTGTAATAACTTGCTTCTTCTCACGTAAATCCTCATCTCCAACCGCCATTAATACCTCTTTAACATTCTGTCTAGAGATTACAGGATTCAAAGGAATACAACAATATCCCGACTGTGTAAATTTTAAATGTACAGATTTTCCAAAGACAATGGTTTGATCACTCTCCATGTCTGACTTCATTTGGGCCTTTTCATTGAAGGCTTACTTAACAATAAAGATATTTCACTTGATACATCAGTACTGATAAAGTAATTTACCCCTATTTTACACGGAATTACTTTCTTTTTAGTGATTTCAACGTTACCATCGCCAAATCTAAAACAAGTAGAATTGTCATGTTCTTTGACTTTACTCCGGTCTTCCTCAAAAAATCTATGAAACAGTTTAGCCAATTCACTCCATATACCGTGGATGTACACCCACTATCTAGAACTGCACAATTGATTGAGTCTGTAATTAGGATACTCATTACAGGACTAAAGCTTTTGGTCACTAACATGGTTCCTTCTGATTGGTTGGTAATCGCCCTCCTAGTCTTCCGTACCTTCGATACCATGTGTCATTTCAAAAACTCTTTCACTTCAGGAAATTCAATGCATAATTATACAGAGAACCACATCTGAAGCACTTGTAACCGCGGAAGAGGGGCAGACAGTCTGACCGGATGGACCTCCTCAGTCACCTGCTGCCTGGACCTATTGATGGCCAGCCTGGCCAGGCCCAGGAGCAGGTTCACAAAGAAGTATTTCTCCCTCCCATTATTAACAAATCAACATTCAGCACCTTTTTACCTTATTACCTTCAAGCACCGGTTATTTTAACATTCAGTAAACAGAACCTATTAGATGCTAACAATAAATAAAAGATTACACACCATATGCTTCCATAAAAGGGATGCAATTTGCAATCCTCCATAGAAACTAATTTCCAATTCTTTGCTGCCCATATCTTAGCTCACACTCAGTCCTCCTCAACCATCAGTTCTGTACTCAGGCCTATATTTGGATCTCAGCTCATCAACACCTACGAATTGTTTAACATTTCAAGGGCTGTTTTAAAGTAATTGATCTTGGAAACTAGCAGATTGAAATATCTGGCATATTATTTGTGAGTTCATCAAAATTCTGAAGCTTGTGTTCAAATCCCTGCACTGCATCACCCCTCTCCACTTCTGCAACCTCCACCAGCCCAATGATCACCAAAGACTCTGCATTACTCAAATTCTGGCCTCTTGTGCAATTCTAATCACCTATCCATGCTCCCTGATCATTTAGAACTTATGTGCAGGAAATGGGTGATGCAATTAGACAGTGGAGCCAGAATTTTTCAGCAAGGTAAGTCGCCCTGCCGCCAGGGCCAAAAGTGGGACCCAACCCTGCACTGCCAAGCAGCGGAATCCTGGGCAACATTTTATTGGCAACTGCCAATTAAGTGGCTGCTGCTGGAACTGCCATTCAATTAATGATGACAGTCTGCCACCCAGAACCACTGGCCCAGAGGACAAGCAGCTCAACAGTACCACAGATAGAGATGGCCGCTGCTGAGGCTGCAGGAAGGAGGTGCCTTCACGTTGAAGTATTCTCAAAGGCAAGATAAGCTTTTTTATTTAGTGCTGGGATCAGGCAGACAGGTCCCAGTAATCAGGATGGGTTTAACTGACCAGCAGCAATACCACAGCCATGTGGGGCAGCCATGAAGGAGCCCCTCACCATTCCCCCCAGCAACCTAAGAGGCCGCTTTACCTAGGAGTCTTTCCATGCAACAGCTGCTCCTCCCAGCACTAGTAAAATGTTGGAAGGGGTGGGCAGTGGGTGACAACTGACTAATAGTTTTGTTTTTCCTTCACAGAATGTGGGTAATGCTGGCATGGCCAGCATTTGTTGCCCATTCCTAACTGCTCTCAAGAAGATGGCGGCAAACTGCCTTCTTGAACTGCTGCAGATACACCCAAAGTGCTGTTAGGAAGGGAGTTCCAGGATCTTGATCCAGTGATAGTGAAGGAATGGCAATGGTGTGAGACTTGAAGGGGAACTTGCAGGTGGTGTTGTTCCATGTGCCTGCTGCCCTCGTCCTTTTAGGTGGCAGAGGTTGGGGGTTTGGAAGATGTTGTTGAAGGAGTCCTGGCAAGTTGCTGCAAGGCATTTTGTATACAGTACACACTGTTACCACTCTGCATCAGTGATGGATTAAGTTGTTGGATTTTTGGGGGGGGGGGGGGGTGGTAGCGAACAAGAGCCTGACTTGTCCCAGATGGTGTCACTGCACACTGCATTGAGTACTGTTGGAACTGCCTTACCCATGCAAGTGGAGAGTATTCCATCACATTCCTGACTTGTGCCATGTGGATGGTTAGACAGTGGGTGCTAGTGGGTGATCAGTGATGGTAATGCCATTGCAAGTCAAGGAGAGATGATAAGATTCTCTCTTGGAGATGGTCATTGTCTGGCACAAATGCAAGTTGCCACCTATCAGCCCAATCTTGAAGGTTGCCCAACTCTTGTTGCATAAGGCCATGGACTGCTTCAGCATCTGAGCTGTGAATAGTACCAAACACTGACACTGTGCAATCAACAGCCATCCCAATTTTGACCTTATGAAGAGAAGATCATTGATGAAGCAGCTGAGATGGTTGGACCTAGGACACTATCCTGAGGAACTCCTGCTGTAAAACCTCCAATAACCACAACCATCTCCCTTTGTGCTAGGTATGACTCCAACCAGTGGAGTTTTCCCCAATTCCCAAACGACTCCAATTTTGCTCAGGCTCCGCGATGACACACTCGGTCAAATGCTGCCTTGATGTCAAGGGCAGTCACCTTCACCTCACAAGTTCAGCTCTTTTGCCCATGTTTGGCCCAAGGCTGTAATGAGGTCAGGAGTGGCCCTGATGGAACCCAAACTCAGCGTCAGTGAACAGTTTTTGCTAAGTGCCGCTTTATAGGACTGTCGATGAACACAAGAGTAAGAACATTAGAAATAAGAGTAGGCCATTCGGCCCCTCAAGCCTGCCCCATCATTCAATAAAATCATGGCTGATCTGCTCCAAGCCCCATCTCCTCTTTTGTGCCAGCTTCTCATAGCCCTCAACTCTGATATTTCAATAATTTATCTACGTCCTCTTTAAATACTTTGTGATCTAGCCTCCACTACTCTCTGGGGTAGAGGATTCCAGACATTCACTACCCTCAGAAGAAATTCGCATCTCAGTTTTAAATGAATGTTCCCTTATTCTGTAAATAAATAGCAAAAGCAGCATGCAATAGAGCTGAGCGATCCCACAACCAATGGATCGGATCAAAACTCTGCAGTCCTGTCACATCCATCTGTGAAAGGTGGTGGACAATAGTAGGAGGAGGCCCACACATATCCCTATCCTCAATGATGGTAGAGCCCTTCCATCACTTTGCTGATGGCTGCATGAAGGCTAATAGGGCAATCATTGTTTGGGTTGGATTTGTCCTGTTTTTTGTGTACAGGAAATATCTGGGCAATTTTCCAGATTGTCCTGTTGATGCCAGTAGTGTAGCTGTACTGGAACAGCTTAGCTAGGGGCACAACTAATTCTGGAGCACCCAGTACTACTGCCAAGATATTGTCAAGTTCCACAGCCTTTGCAGTATCCAGTGCCTTCAGCCATTTCTTGATATCACATGGAGTGAATCGAATTGGCAGAAGACTGGCATCTGTGATGGAGAACTCAGTAATTCCGGCTGAAGATGGCTGTAAATGCTACAGCCTTGACTTTTGCACTAATGTTCCGGGCTCCCCCACCACTGAGGATAGGGATATTTGTGGAGTCTCCTCCTACTGTTAGTTGTTTATTTGTCCATCACCATTCACAAATGGATGTGACGGGACTGATCAGATCCATTGGTTGTGGGATCACTTTGCTCTACTGCATGTTGCTTACGCTATTTTGCATGCAAGTAGTCCTGTGTTGTAGCTTCATCAAGTTGTCACCTCATTTTTAGGTATGCCCGATGCTGCTCCTGGTATGCCCTCCTGTATTCTTCATTAAACCAGGGTCAGTCCCTTGGCTTAATGGCACTATAGAGTGAGGGGCTAAGCCAGGCCTGAGATTACAGATTGTGGTGGAATACAATTTTGCTGCTGTTGATGGCTCACAGCACCTCATGGATGGCCAGTTTTGAGTTGCTAGATCTGTTCTGAATCTATCCCATTTAGCAATGTGGTAATGCCTCACAACACGACAAAGGGTATACTCAGACTGGACTTTGTGTTCCCCATGACTGCCAGTGGTCACTTCTACTTATACTGTTATGGACAGATGCAGCTGGGACAGGTAAATAGGTGAGGACAAAGTCTAGTTGGTTTTTCCCTCTTGTTGGCTCCCTCATCACCTGCTGCAGGCCCAGTTTGGTAGATATATCCTTCAGCCAGCTGTGTCAGGAGTGATGCTACCAATCCACTCCTGTTGATGGACATTGAAGTCCCCCAATAAGTGCATTCTGTGCCCTTGCCATTCTCACTGCTTCCTCCAAGTGGTGTTCAATAAGGAGGAGTGCTGATTCATCAGCTGAGGGAGAATGGTACATAGTTATCAGCAGGAGATTCCTTCCACACGTTTAACAAGATACTATTAGACTTCATGAGTCTGAACTCAATATGGAAGGCTCCCAGGGCAACTTCCTCCAACCATTTTGCCCTGCCTCTGCTGGACAGGACATCCCCAGGGAGGGTGACAGCTTGAAAGGGATGCTGGCTGTGAGGCACAATTCTGAGCATGACCCTTCCAGGCTGTTGCTTGGCTTGTCTATGGGACAGTCCTCCCGGTCTTGGCACAAGCCCCTACATGTTAGTATGGATGACTTCATAGGGTTGGGTATGCAGTTTGTCATTTTAATTGGCTGCCCAACTTCAGTCAGTGGGCAGCTGAGGTCCCCACTACTGGTAATATCCCACACTGACAAGAAGACGTCAGGATTCTTCCCCCAGTGCATTCCACTGCAATTTTACAAGACCTTCCCCTTCACTTTCAGCCCATCTCCAGAGGGCGAACAAAAGCTAACCCTGGCTTTTCAATCTGCTAAAGTCCAGCCCCAACTGAAAGTGGAACATCTCCTAAAAAGCCAAACGTGAAATGAGTTTCAACAGTTTCAAATCTGGTTCGGGGTTCGGGGGGGAGGGTGGGGGGCAGAGAGTGGAGAAACTCAGCCTCCAGGACAAACATTCAAATGCAGATCTAATTTACAATGTTACTCGAGGGACCACAGGTTGGCTAATGTGAAATGCAAAAAAGGGTTACACTGGTGCAGGAGAGAGAGAGAGAGAGAACCCTCTTCTGAAGTCCGGGCAGAGCACTGAAAGCTTTGTTCTACATCTAGATGTGCTACAACTGACCTGAGAAAGTACTGGACACCCAGGCAAATGTCCTTCATTTTGATCAGTAGAAAAAGATTGTTATTAAGAGAACCAGAACCCAAAATTTTTATGCCTCATTAAATGTAATCCACCAGATACTCAATCTGCTATTCTCACTTGAAGATTACAGTTACTTTAGAATAATCCTCCACAAAAAAATTTGTATACAATAAGTAGTGCTTCTAATCAATAGAAACCTTTCCCAACTTAAACATTCAACAAGTAGAAATTGATCCACCCATAAACTTAACACCTGGGTCAATGAAATTTCCCAGCAGTATATCCATAGTTCTAAGGTCTTTTCTATAAGTACTGTAACTTGGTATATGAATAGGAAGCTTGCACTTTGTTTTCCCATCACACAACTTTCATATTCAAATCTAATTTAAACAATTACCTAACACACCGATTTTACAGTGTCCAACAGGTATACACTGAAAGCAATATAGTTTCCTAAAATCCAAGTTGGATGCAAACTCATTAATAATGAATGCACCAAGTTGTTTTTTTCCTTAAATGAGGCAAATCCTTGGTAATATTCAATTTTCCCCTCTTTCCCCAACTCCCAAGCCAGTGGATGACCAAGTAATTATATGGATGACTTCAAGTGTTGACAAGCTACTTGATCAAAAGTGATAGCACGAAAACTTGATCCTGGCTTCACCCAGAATATATTTTTCAGGAGGATCATTAGAAATCCATAATCTAATGTTGTAGGAACAAGAACTCTTTCTTCCCCTTCCCATCGCAGGATGCAATGTCAAAAATTTGGGTCACTTCCGAACAATTAGTTCAAGGCCATCGCTAGATGTCAGCAAATTATTTGCACGCACCCCCAACAAACAAATTTTATACAGTAACTTTAAAAAAGGGGTGTGTATGTTTGGGGTTGGTGGCAGGGGGGTGAAATGTAATGACAATGCAGGTCACAATATTGTAGCACAAAATAATGTAGTCAAAAAGCAACTGATTTAACATGGCTGATTAAAATAGTGACGAACAGTAGGAGTTGCCCTCTTAAGACAGAGCAGCAGTAATGGTTACCATTGAAGTCGTCAGTTCCAAGTGAAAATTGCCCACTCTATTTTCTGTCACATCATGAAAGCAAGACACTTTCATTTCCAATTTAAGATATTTCCTTTGAGTTTATTGTATTGTAGAACACACTAGAAAGCATTAAGGGAACTAAGTACCGAACATTGAGAACCATGTTTACAGGTCATTCGGCCCATTGTACCTGTGCCAGCTCTTTGTTAGATCAATCCAAAAGAAATATTCCTCTTTTTCAAAAGTTTGTCCAATTTTCCTTTGAGGTAAATAGTCCCTGCCTCAACCACTTTGCACTGTGACAACCACTTTGTAAAGACATTTCCTCTTTTCACCTAACAGAGGATTTTCAACACACAAGATGAGTATTTGTTTCAATTCCATAAAAAGGAAACTTAAGATGTTTTAGTTAGATAAACGATGTTGACTGACGTTGCATCTTTTATCTGCTTGCCTGGTATTTACTTCTTTGTACCCACAGAAGTATTTGTTCCTTATTTCACTTTTGCCCAAAACAAAGTTATATTATCTTCAGATACCACAGCAATGAGATGAAGCAAAAATGCTGTTGAGCATTTATTTTAGAAAATTTTCTTGACACTTCATTCAAAAAAATCAATGAGTAAAAACAACCCGATGGAGGACTGAAAATTGCATATACCTAGCATTATTGAGAGCAGTAATCTAAGCTTGGCTGGTTGACTATGACCACCACAAATGGGCATAGCTACAACACATGGGTAACAGAACTTATCAGTGGCTTAAGGCAAGCTCTACTAGTTGCTAAATGCTTATAAATCACACAGCTCACTAGAGTCTAATAAACAAGGCTATGAATTGACAAGATGTGGCAAGTTATCTTTCAACAAGATATCAATAAGACAGATTTAGAAGTAGCACTAGCAAATTATTTATAGATTTAAAATATGGCAGGAACAAGCGAAAACATTTATATAGCCCAGTTTAAAAAACTGAAAATGATCAGTTGAAACTGCTTTGTGATGTCACTCACATAATGATCGCATGGCATAGAAACAGATTGTAGCTTGTAACCATGAAAACAAAAGGGTTATAAAGAGATCTATTCATCAAAAGCAATAGCCTAAAAGATTATAATAAACTTTGGTGCAAGCCTGTTGAGAACATACAGATCTGTTTTAGCATTGTTTGACCAAAAGCAGTGTCCCAAACTTTATCACAATACTTATTTTGAGCTCTGTAACATTAACCACCTCCACCCTACCTTATCCTCTCTGCTGCAGAAACTCTGATCTAGACCTGGACCATCTCTAGACTTGACTTTTACAATGCTCTCCTCACCAACTTCAAGACCATCACCCCTCACCAAGCCCATTTGTTTAAAACTCTTATTGCCCAAGCCCACCTCACCCATTATTCAATTAATCAAATGCAAAATACCTGATCTAAGTCCACAAATTATTCCATGGCTTCACCCCATACTTCTAAGTATTGTTCCCCTCTTATATTTCCCCTCTTAGTTTCTGACTCAGGCTTCCTGTGCATTTCACCCTTCCCTTTATTCCACATTTGGCCACCTCAACCCTCCCATCAGGAACTCTCCAAAAGCCCTGCAACACATTTGATAGCTCAGTGAAAACTAACGTAAGGTCTTCCGACAATGGGAGCTTAAAGACTCAACTGCAAAACCAAACAAAAAAAAGATATTTACACCAGTCAGCCTTTTCCTACTCTAGATTTCACACCACAGAAGACCCGTGTTCTCTTACTAGATGATTCAGCAACAGAAATTAAAATATTAAAAGATTCTCCTACAGGAAGAAAGAAAGAATTAGGTGGAGGAAAGTTTATACAAATTGAATAGCTTTGTCCAATTCCAAATAATATAGCTTTTTGTCGATGCAGCTGAATAAACTTCAAAAATAAAAACGGTCAAACTTATCGATCCTATGTGGATAAAAAGCTTATTATGGGTGGCACACTGAACACGTTTAGAGCACACCCGCCCCACCTCCAGCGAAACACGCACACATACAACACATCAAACACAAAAAAAGAGTCCAAACCAGAGGTAGCAAAAAAAAAAATAAACGACAAACTCCCCTCAGTGCGTTCATTCGGGCAACAAGAGGGAGAATGGAAGCTGCCCAAGGCCTGGGCCGCAGTCAGAGCCTCGGCCTTGCGCTGCCAATGGCTCAGGGCGAGAGAGTGAACGGCCCCAGCTCAAAAACCACCAGCACTCACTTTTTCAGAATTTTCTCCTTTTTGATTCGGCTTCGCTTTTTGCGCGCCTGGAGAGCCAGAACTGGAAGAAAGAAAAAAATACAAGACAGGGGATTAGAGCAGAGCTCGAGGGTCCCGAAGACGGTTATTCTGCCCACCCCTACACAGCAGGTTACCGCTAAAAAGCTTCCCTCACCTTTTCGGGAGCTCATGTTGGAGCCGGTTCCTCACAGACTCGCCGCGCAAGCGCAAACCCACGGCTTTTTCTAACGTCCTCCCCACTCGCGGCCTGCTGTTCCGACCTCCGGCCGCCAGGTGGAGGGCCCAATGGCCTGTTGGCGCTGCCGCCCGCTCGCGTCACCGGTTGCTGTTCCGACCTCCGACCGCAGGTGGCAGTCCACCGCCTGCCAGCCGCTGACGTCACCGACATGACGTGACGTCACCGCTCTGAGAAATGCGCCAGTTGACCTCCCAGTTCGCCTATTAAAAACAGAAAATGCTCAACGGGTTAGGCAGCGTCTGTGGAGGGGAAAATTACAGAGTTCGCGTTTTGTTTTTAGGTGGATGACTTTACATTAGAACTGGAAAAAATTTAGAGATGTAATAGATGTTCAAGGTGAGTGGAACTAGGATAAAAGGAAGGGCTGTCATAGGGTGGAATATTGGAGAGATTGGATAACAGAAGTGTTAGTCTTACAGAGCCAAAGGGAATAGTGATGGGCAAGAAAAGATTGCCCAGAGCATTTGTGCTACTGTCTGAAAGTGAAGATAAGAGAAAAGCCAAAACATGAAAAGGAAACAAAATAGGGGGAACAGAATTTACAGTCTTAAATTGTTCAACTCAGTGTTCAGCCTGGAAGGCTCTAATGTGCTAAATTGAAACATGAGGTGCTGTTTGCTTACGTTAAGCTTCACTGGAACAGTTGCCAAAGGCTGAGGACAGAGATGTCAGTGTTAGCGTAAGGTGGAGAATTAAAACGACAGACCGCTCGAAACTTGGGGTCATGCTTGCGGACTGAATGGAAGTGTTCCGCAAAGAGGTCACCTATTCTGCATTTGATCTCCCAAATGTAGTAGTCAGAGCCTCGTTAGCGTAGTAGGCAACGCGTCAGTCTCATAATCTGAAGGTCATGAGTTTGAGCCTCACTTGCTTGTCTACGCTTTTTGGAGGAGCTTGTGGTGGAGCCCACTAGGGAACAGGCAATTCTACATTTAGTGATGTGTAATGAGGCAGATTTGATAAGAGAGCTTAAGGTGAAGGAACCCTTAGGAGGAAGTGACCATAATATGATAGAATTTACCCAGTAATTTGAGAGGAAAAAGCTGGAATCAGATGTAACGGTTTTACAGTTGAATAAAGGCAACTATAGAGGCATGAGGGAGGAGCTGGCCAGAATTGACTGGGAGATGAGCCTAGCAGGAAAGACAGTAGAACAGCAATGGCAGGAGTTTCTGGGACTAATTTGGGAGACACAGCAAAAATTCATCCCTAGCAAGAAGAAGCATACTAAGGGAGGACGAGGCAACCATGGCTGACAAGGGAAATCAGGGACAGCATAAAATCTAAAGAGAAAGCATACAATGCGGCGAAGAGCAGTGGGAAACTAGGGAATTGGGAAGCCTACAAAGGCCAACAGAGGACAACTAAAAAAGAAATAAGGAGGGAGAAGATTAAATATGAAGAGATGGTGGAGGCGTTAGTTGTGATCTTTCAGGAATCACTGGAGTCAGGGAGGGTCCCAGAGGACTGGAAAATCGCTAATGTGACCCCCCATTTAAGAAGGGAGTGAGGCAAAAGATGGGAAATTACAGGCCGATTAGCCTGACCGCGGTCGTTGGTAAGATTTTAGAGTCCATTATTAAGGATGAGATTTCAGAATACTTGGAAGTGCATGGTAAAATCGGGCAAAGTCAGCATGATTTCATCAAGGGGAGGTCATACCTGACAAACCTGTTAGAATTCTTTGAGGAGGTAACGAGTAGGTTAGACAAAGGAGAGCCAATGGATATTATCTACTTGGACTTCCAGAAGGCCTTTGACAAGGTGCTGCACAGGAGGCTGCTCAGTAAGATAAGAGCCCATGGTGTTAGAGGCAAGGTACTAGCATAGATAGAAGATTGGCTGTCTGGCAGGAGGCAGAGAGTGGGGATAAGGGGGTCCTTCTCGGGATGGTGGCCAGTGACTAGTGGAGTTCCGCAGAGGTCAGTGTTGGGACCACAACTTTTCACTTTATACATTAATGATCTAGGTGAAGGAACTGAGGGCATCCTGGCTAAGTTTGCAGATCATACAAAGATAGGTGGAGGGACAGGTAGTATTGAGGAGGCGGGGAGGCTGCAGAAGGATTTGGACAGGTTAGGAGAATGGGCAAAGAAGTGGCAGATGGAATACAATGTGGGGAAGTGTGAGGTCATGCATTTTGGTAGGAAGAATAGAGGCATAGACTATTTTCTAAATGGGGAGAGAATTCAGAAATCTGGTGTGCATAGGGACTTGGGAGTCCAAGTCCAGGATTCTCTTAAAGTTAACTTGTAGGTTGAGTCGGTAGTTAGGAAGGCAAATGCAATGTTGGCATTTATTTTGAAAGGACTAGAATATAAAAGCAGAGATGTGCTGCTGAGGTTTTATAAGGCTCTGGTCAGACCACTTTTAGAATATTGTGAGCAATTTTGGGCCCCATATCTCAGGAAGGATGTTCTGGCCCTGGAGAGGGTCCAGAGGAGGTTCACAAGAACGATCCATGAAAGGCTTAACATATGAGGAATGTTTGAAGACTCTGGCTCTATATTCGATGGAGTTTAGAAGGATGAGGGGGGATCTGATTGAAACTTACAGAATACTGAAAGGCCTGGATAGAGTGGACGTGGGGAAGATGTTTCCATTAGTAGGAGAGACTAGGACCCGAGGGCATAGCCTCAGAGTAAAGGGAAGACCTTTTAGAACAGAGATGAGGAGAAACTTCTTTAGCCAGAGACTGGTGAATCTATGGAATTTATTGCCACAGAAGGCTGTGGAGGCCAGGTCATTGAGTGTATTTAAGACCAAGATAGATAGGTTCTTGATTGGTAAGGGGATCAAAGGTTACGGGGCGAAGGTGGGAGAATGGGGTTGAGAAACTTATCAGCCATGATTGAATGGCGCAGTAGACTCAATGGGCCGAATGGCCTAATTTCTGCTCTTTTGTCTTATGGTCTTATGGAGACCACATTGTGAGCAATGAATACAATCGAATAAATAGAAAGAAGTACACATAAATTGCTGCTTCACTTTGAAGGAGTGTTTGAGGTCTTCGATGGTGAGGAAAGAGAAGGTAAAAGGGTAGATGTTGCATCTCCTACATTGCATGTACAGGTGCTATGGAGAAGAGATGGGATGTTGGAGGTGATTGAGGAGTGGACCAGAGTAACAGAGTAACATTGCTTTGGAATGCTGAAAGGGGGGTGGAGGGGAAGATGTTTCTGGTGCTGACATCATGCTGGAGGCAGTGGAAAAGGCAAAAATGATCTATTGAATATGGGGGCTGGTGGGGTGGAAGATGAGGACAAGGAGAACCCTATCATGCTGGGAAGAAGTGGGAGCTGAGGTACGGGAAATGTGGCGGACAGAGCTGAGGGCCCTGTCAAATCTTGGTGTGAAGGAATTCTCAGTTGAGGAAAAAAGGCATCTCAGAAACTGTGGTGTGGAAGGTTGCATCATGAGAACAGATACAATGGAGAGGGAGGAACTGGGAGAACGGGTTTGGAGTCCTTACAGGGTGTAGGCTGTGAGGAAGTGTAGTTGAGGAAGCTCTGGGAGTCTGTGAGCTTATAATAAATATCAGCTGATAACCTATAATATAATAATCATATACATCATGATCTTATAATAGTCATAACTGTCTTCTCATTTAGAGGAAACACAATAATTGTAAAAGTAATCACTTCAGCCATAATAGGCATGCTTTTTCCATCTCATCCTAATTTCTATAGTCATTTTATGTACCTATCTATATAGTTTTATGCATTGTAAAATATTCTTATATTGTAAATCTAACTTATTACTTGCAAGGAAAATTGAGTAAATGTTTTGAAACATAGAAAAATTTATGTTGCAGAAAGAGGCCTGTCATCCCATCATGTCCATGCCAGCTGAAAAAGAGTTTTCCAGCCTAATCCCCCTTTTTCAGCTTTTGGTCCACAGCCCTGAAGGTTGCATATCCAAGAGCTGGATCTTATGGAGCACCATGGTCCCACCCCCGGCTTAAAAGTCAGTGGGGAACCTGCCCATGGCAAGAACGGCTGCCCTACTGTCATTATGGCCGTTAATAGGCTGTAGGTGGGATTTCTACCTCTCAGGGACAATACATCCTGCCTTAGCGAGCTGCTGGCCAGTCAGGTGGTTGGCAGCTCTGTAGTCCCAGCAGCAACGGAGATTATCACTGGAGCCAGATGCCAAGGTAAATGGAGGGAATTTCACTGGGGTCAAGCTGGCAGGTGCCACCAAGGGGGATGGGGGGAAGCCAGGTTTGAGAGACTAAACAAGGAGGGTAAGGAGGGAAGCGAGATCTTGGGAGGGGTGCCTCTTATGGGCACAGGGCACCCACAAAGTAGATTCCCCTCCACCCTTGCTCAACACCAACCTGTGCAGCTAAAGCTGCCAGGCTACCTGCTTGGTGTGGGGGTCTTCCTGCCAAGGGTAAAATAGCAGTGGGAGCAGGATGGTGGCCATTTCTCGGCCTCTTAAGGACCTCAGAAAGCCCAAGGGCGGGCAGAATGATTGATACCATCCCCATAAAATTTCACTGGGGATAAGTGGGAAGGCCACTTGCTAGCAGGGCAGTGTAAAATCCAGCCCTATATCTTCCCTCCTCGGAATGTGTTTTTGCCTCTTCACTGGAAGCAGTAGTTTATTGGTCATAGCTCTCTTAATTTGACCTCTCTGTCCTCATTAACTAACCTTCCTTTCCTCTCCAATTCCTTGAAAGTGTTGTGACCTCCCAGATCCTACATTGTGTGAATCCCTCCAGTTAGGTTTCTATCGCTCCTATAGTATTGAAACAGCTCTAACAACCTAAATTCATTAGTCAATCTATACCTGTGATATGATCTATTAACTCTCCTGTCCTCCTGAACCTCTGCAATATGTGATATGAATGATCCTTGCATCCTCCTCCAATGCCAACTCAGTTGTACTCTGTCTTCAATTACTCCACTCTTAGCTATCCAATCATAGCCAGAGCATCTTTAGCAATGGCTTCTCTTGCCTCTCCTGCAACATCACTGCAAATTGTCTCAAGGGTCTACCTTTGGCTTCCTAGTCCTCATTTACATGCTGAACCTAGTGACATCATCTACATACATGGAGTTAACTTCCACATGTATGCTGTGGACATGCAGATATATCACTTCCCCATCTCTCTTTCTCTCACCCACCTTTCTCTCTCTCCTTTTCTGTGCTATTAGATTGCTTGTTCAACATCCAGTTTTAGATGAGCCATTATCTCCTCCAGTTAAACACTGGGAAGTCATGGAGCCATCAAACTTGGCCTTGACACAAACTCCATACTCATGACACCTACTCCATCTTCCTCTCTGGCTACTAGTTCAAGTTGAAACAGACTGTTCACAACCTTGGCATCCTGTTCAATCTTTTCTGGGTTTCTAATCACATATCCTCTCCATCTTCCAACTCCATCAGATAATCACTTCCCTATCTTGGCCCATCTGCTTTATATGTGCCTTAGTCACTTTCACACACAACTGTTTCAAAACACTTTTCTGTATAACCACATGTCCTGCACACCATTAAGTCAAGCTTATTCAAAACCCTGCTAAATGTATCCTATCCCACCACTACTCGCTCATCGCCCTATATTGCTGACTGATTCCCCAATGCCTCAAGTTTAAAATGATTATTTTTATGTTGAAGACTTTCGTAGCCTTACCCTTTCCTCTGTAACCTCTTTTAGCCTTTCAATCTTTCAGCAAACTCTCCATTCACTCACTCCAGCCTCTTATGCATCTGCTGGCAATGCACCCCACTTTTGGCAGTCATGTCTTCAGCTGTTTAACCCCAATACTGGAATTCCCTCCCTCAACCCCTCTGCCTGCCCATCTCTCCTCTCTCCTTGAACCACCTCCTTAAATCGGAATCTTTGGCCCAGTTTTTCTTCACACTTCCTAATATTCCCTTGTTTACCTCTTTTTCTCCTAACACCTTTATAAAGTGCCTTGAAACATTTTCCATATTATAGAAGTTTACAGAAATGTGATCTTTGCTGTTGCCGTTCATGTTGCTATCTTGTCCTTGAAAAAGAAAGCAAAAAGAGACAAATTATATTTTGTTACCCTGACAAGTGGTAATACATTGTTCTGCATGCAGTTCAGAGTGCAGTCCAAAATAATTGTGATGACCTATGCATGCAGTTCCATACCATATAAAGCTTTTTTTGTTGGATTGAAAGAATTTAAGGATGTGACTGTAGTCATCCTCATAGTGGAAGTGTAAAGGACATTGCATTATCTCATTGACAATGATGTTAAGTAATTCAAGGAATTTAATTCAGTGTGAGGAGGAGATAATTGTACACATACCTAGTACAATACATTCTTAAATTTTGTGGCTAGCTACTCCATCCTTGATATGGTTAGGCCATTACACTTTTTCAACTGGCTGTGTGTCAGCGTTGGAATTGGCACTCACTTTCCCAACCAATTCATTCCACAGCCCCTGACTAGGCCTACTTATGACCTGCTTTATTCAGTTCCAAACAGGGTCTTCTTTCTTTGCCTGATCAAATACAGCAGCACTTTCACAACTATATCTGAGAAGCTGAACTTGGGATCTCTCTTACCTCTTTATTCTTTCATGGGAAGTGGGCATCGATGGCTAGGCCGGCATTTATTGGCCATCCCTAGTTGCCCTTGAGAGGGTGGTGGTGAGCCACCTTCTTGAACCGCTGTAGTTCAGGGTATAGATATACCAACAGTGCTGTTCCCACATCTTGCATCACACAATGCTGTGTGATGAACAATATATGTATTTTTGTGTTGAGGAAGATTGTGATTCCAGTTTCACTTTATTTTAATGAACCTTGGCGCCTAGAAGTCTGGGTGGACCTGTTGCTGAAAGGCCAGCTTTTTGCGGTTTGTTACATACATTTTTAATGAGGTTTTACAACACCTGATGTCAAAGACAGGTGTTTAAAAAAAGGTTAGAAGTTTAGTGATTTTGGGGAAAAAAGCACTAGAAAAAACAGAACTGTTGCCTAGCGACAGTGCTCAAGTGACAGGTAGACAAAGATAGACAGGAGGTGAGAGGCAGTTCAGTCAGTGGGTGTCAGAGACAGAAGACGGGAATTTTAAGCTCTCTGATAAGAAATAGTATAAGGTTACTGAGAGACTGAGTTTAGGGAACTTGAGTTTGCACTGCAGTTGAAGTAATACTGAGTTTAGAGTGTGGGTTTGGGTGTCTCAGGAAAAGATACTAGTTGGGTGAAAAACATTGAGTGAATACTCAGAAATTCACTGGAAGAAAACTGTTTGCAACTGCTCCAGCCCAAGCAAGAAGACCTGACATCAAGATAGTGGTAAATCTGTACTGGGTTTTGTGTCTATGGGGATATTGCTGGGGTAAAGGAATATTGGGAAATTGAATCATTTTCTTGTGTTTGTATTGAGATCTTTCCATCATTTTATCTGGTGTAATATAGTTCATTTTTTCCTTGTTTAATAAATATTTGATTCTTTATGTTAAAAGTTCATCAGTAAACTCCTGTGAATTTGTTCAGAAACTTTCCTCCATGGTTTCTGAAAATATAAGTTAGCATCTATCAAGCCAAGTTTCACTTAGGTCTGACTTGTCCAGTAGTAACATCAGCTGCGATCATGACAAAGTGGGGGCTCTTGTGGGAGCAAAAATCCTTGATTTTCAGTGGGATCTGTGAATCCATAAAGAAATGAGTATGTGGAGGTATTAGGCATGGGAACAGGATTTGCTGTGAAGTATATTTTGTTATGATATGGCAGGTGGTAGTTGCCAGGCTGACCAAATCCACCAGGGAAACTTGGCCACGCTATCACAACAATTTTGCAATTTGTATTTATTACAAGAAGGCTGGTACACTGAAGTCAGAAGTAATGAGTCCACTACCACCTTTAGAGATTTTAAAGATCAAATTAAACCATTTATTAACAAAATAAGAAAAAAACTTAAACACACAAGATTACAGTTACACAGTTAAACAGTTCCCAAAATTTCTACTTAACCAGACTCCCTACCACACACACCCTTTTTAAAGCAACAGTCCAAATAGAATCCAAATTTATAAAAATCATCCAGCAATATTACCACAGGCACCCACTGGATTAATGGACTTCCAAAGGTTTATAACTCAATTTTGGTTACTGGAACAGCAAAATTTTCTTCAGGATGGCTTTCAAGGTCTCACATGGCCACACCTCACATAGCCTTCAATCCTTATTTAAATACATTTCTCTCTTTTTGATCTGTAAATCCCTTTGTTTCAACTGCCTTTAGAAGTTACTTTTCCCAGAATATAAAAATCTTTCATGTTATCATAATGGCCAGCACTTCTGGGGAAAAACCAACATAATAACCTTGCCTTCATTACCTTGCAAGTTGTAAACATTTTCCATGTCTAATTGTCTCTCATTTAATTAAATTAGCCACACGCACAGAACCATTAACACAAACACATACACACACAAGCCTGCTTTAAAATATCCCACCATAACATTAGGAAAAATATGATAGTTCCTTGACACCACCATCCTTATGTAAAAATGAACCATCTTCATTTTAAAAGACGGTTTCATTTTCTCAACCAATTTCACGTTATTTACTATACTTATTTGTATACACAAAATTACACTACCAGGTGCATGCATTAACATGACAGTATAAACAAATCCTTTGTATCAGCAGAGGTCATTTCAGTCTGGTGTCCATATTTCAAATGTCCAATTTCCTTTGAACTTTAAACCTTTGACAACACATCTGCAATTAAATTTTCTCATCCAGCCACATGTATAATCTGTAAATTAAACGGTCGCAGTAATAAACTCCATCTGAACAGCCCTACACTTTGGTTTCAAATTTTTTTCAGAAATTTTAAAAGATTATGGTCTGTATAAACAATTGTTTCCAGAGAATTACTTGCAACATAAACCTTGAAATGCTGCAACGCTAACACCAGACTTAGAATCTCTTTTTCGATAGATGAGTATCTTTTTTGATGTACATTCAGCTTCTGTGAAAAATATCCTACCAGCTTTTCAGTCCTGTTTCATCATCTTATAATAACGCAGCACCAATACCCAAATCACTTGCATCAATTGCCAACTTAAACTGCTTGGCATAATTAGGTACTGCCAAAATTGGTGTGGTAGTCACCACAGTTTGTAAACAGTCAAATGCCTCCTGACACTCCTGTGTCCTTTGAGTTTTCTTGTTCTTTTTTAGTAGTTTAGTCAATGGACCAATCACACTTAAAATTTGGCACAAACTTCTGGTAAAATCCACTCATGCTCAGAAATCTCAAAACTTCCCGTTTTGTTGTAGGCACTGGGAAATTCACAATGGCTTTTACTTTCACATTTCTTGGAGCTACCTGACCATGTCTAATGGTTATGGCCTAGATATCTGACTTGTGCTTTTGCAAATTCACTCTTAGCCAAGTTTACCACCAAATTAGCTTCTTGTAGTCGACTAAATAAATAGTTCTCCCAGTTTTGACTGAAAACTATCAAGTTGTCAATGTAAACAGCACAATTGCTTAGCCCTGCAATTACTTTGTTTGTCAGTCTTTGAAATGTTGCTGGTGCATTCTTCATACAAAATGGCATAACTTTAAACTGATATAGTCCATTTGGTATTACAAAAGCCAATATCACTTTTGCTCTGTCCAATAATGACACTTGCCAATATCCTTGCAGCAAGTCAATCTTTGTGATAAACTCTGATTGTACCACTTTCTCAATGCAATCTTCCAACCATGGAATAGGATATGAACCCACTTTTATCACTGCATTTATTTTTCGATAATCCCCACACAGCCTTTGTGTTCTATTCAATTTTGGCATCATCACAGTAGTTGAACTCCAGTTACTGCAGCTAGACTGATGTCATTCTGAAGCATGAAGTCAGTTTCTTTTTGCACTTGAGCTAATTTTAGTGGATTAAATCTATAAGGATTTTGCCTCATTAAAACTGAATCTCCCACATCTAGATCGTATATTGCTAAATTTGTTTTTCCCAGCTTATTCCCACAAATAGCTTTGTGTGATTGCAATACCTTGTCCAAATCATTTTGACACTTGTCTTGAAGATAACTCAATATTACATTTAAATTTTTAAGTACCCCTCATTATCTAATTTGATTAGAGGAAAATGAATTTCAGAATCCTTCATTTCTACCTCTTTCTCTTTATCTACCACTACTAATACCACCTTTTGGTTATCTTCCCTGTCAAAGTACTTTTAAAGCATATTTACATGACACACCCTCTGCTTCTTTCTTCTATCTGGAGTATTTATTAAATAATTTACTTCACTCAGTCTCTTTTTTCAATCCTGTGAGGCCGACTAAACCTTGCCATTAATGGTTCACCTGACACTGGTAACAAAACTAACACCTTTTCCTCAGCAATTAAATGATGAACTTTGGTCCTCTTCCCTGCCTTTGTCTTCATCACCTGCTGTGATATCTTTAAATGTTCCTTCGCTAACATACATGCTCTGTTCAATCTTTCTCTGAGTTTTGTCACATAACCCAGGAGAGTAGTTTCTAAACTCTGACTCAGTAGTTTCTAAACTCTGACTCAGTAGTTTCTAAACTCTGACTCAGTAGTTTCTCCTGATTCAACTGAAGCTGCCCCCTTACCTCATGACCATAGACAAATTCCTGTTGATTCATTAGGGGCATCCCTAACAGCAAATAACAAGAATGGAATCCTCCGATCCCAGTCCTGTGGATAGTTTTGACTATAAGCTCTCAGCGTAGTTTTTAAAGTTTGATGCCATCTCTCTAAAGCACCTTGTGATTCAAGGCGATAAGCTGATGACTTAAACTGTTTTTATCCCAGGCTGTTCATTAACTTCCTTAAATAGCTGTGACATGAAATTCAAATACTGATCCGACTGTATTTCTTTTGGTAAACTATATCTTAAGAAAAATGGTCAACTCCTCTACAATTCTCTTTGCTATAATATTTTGTATCACTTCCGGAAATCTTGTCAGCAAGTACTGATTTTCACTTTTGGTCTTTAGAGAGGGGCCTTACACAATCAGTTAGGACCCTGGGAAAAAATTCCTCAAATGCTTGAATTGGAATTAAAGGTGCAGGTTTAATCACTGCTTGAGGTTTTCCTATCACCTGACATGTGTGACATGATTTACAGAAATTGACTACATCTTTATGCAGTCCAGGCCAATAAAAATGTTATTATATTTTCACCTGCATTTTCCCAACTCCTAAATGTCCAGCTGTTGGAATTTCATGAGCTACTCTCAGAATTTCATTTCTGTATCTAGATGGTATAATTATTTGATGTACTACCACCCACTTCTCATCTGCTGGAATATGAGATGGTCTCCTTTTCCTCATCAACACCTTACCTTTTAAGGTATAATATTCTGGAATACATTCTGTCTCTGTTTTTGAATAAACTGATATAACTGTTTTATTCGTGAATCCTTCTTCTGTAATTCTACCAATTTAACTGAACTGAACACTTCCGCCTCATTCTCTTCAACCGTCTCTTCCTGCACAATCTTTTCAAAGATAGATCCAGCTAATTGGATGTCAGCATCCTTCCCCTGAGTTTTAGATCCCTCTTCTTCCTGTTTCAATCTGTGAGTTTGTGATCTTGTTACTTCACAACCTGGAAACAATCCAGGATGCTCTTTCCGCAGCACCTCTGTTGAACGCATCTCCACAGGCTGCTTGACTACAGTAGACATCACCAACATCTGTGACCAACTATGTCATTACCTAAGATAAATTGAACTCCTGCAATGGGCAATTTTCCTCTACTCAAACAGCCACCTCACCTGTTTTCAACTTACTCTTTAAACTTACCTTCCACAATGGAATATGTTTAGCAACTCCATGAATTCCACTTATTATCATTCTTTCTTGCGATACTTCCTCTGGACAACAAATAGCACTACTCAAAACGTTAAGGACTGACTAGCCCATGTCCCTTAAACTTTTAACACCTTTGCCTGCTCCACCATGTACACATGGAAAGGCTTTCCCTTCACACACAAAATCTTTAAACATTTCTGTAACCTGCCCTTATAATCTCCCTTGGGTAAATTGTGAACACATTATCTACCACTGATTTTTCCTGCTCCAACTGTACACAAACCACTGGTTTTCCTTGCCACTGAATCTCAGAACCCACAGTACTCTTATTTTCAGAACTTTTCTGTGTTTCAACTACTGCAATAGTTTTTCTCCTGTAACCTCCAACACATTGACTTCATGTGCCCCGCCATATTACAGTGAAAACATTTAAGTCTTCGAGAGTCAGTTCTACCCTCAGCACCTTCCTTTTTGGTCTGAGACGAAACTGCCTGAAAATTTCTGACTGTTCCTTCTCTTCCCTGACTAACCGCCTTCCTCTTACCTTCCCACTTTCTATTCTTCTCAGATAAAATGGTTTAGATCTATTGACTAGCTCATAATGATCGGCTATCTCTGCTGCTTGTCTAGCTGTTTTAATTCTCTGTACTTTCACATGAATTCTAACCAGCAAAGCAATTGAATCTTTAAATTCTTCCAAAAGAATTACTTGCCTAAGAGCTGCAGATGTTGTCTCTACGTTTAATGCTCGTATCCACTGATCAAAATTACTTTGTTTTACTCTCTCAAACTCAATATAAGTCTGACCAGGCTGGTTCCTTACATTCTGAAATTTCTGCCTGTATGTCTCAGGAACCAACTTGTATGCACCCAAAATAGCCTTCTCCACTGTCTCATAATCCACCAATACTACTTCTGACAGCGATGCATATACCTCATAAGCACTACCTGCCAACCTACACTGTAAAAACAATGTCTAGATTTCTTATGGCCATTTCATTTGCTTAGCTATCTTCTCAAACAAAATAAAGAACACCTCTACACCCCTTTCCTCAAACCTGCACAAATTTAAACATCACCCCACTGGGCTTTGGATTAAAAGTGGTTGTTACTACATCAACATCTGAAGTCTCTTATTTAACTTGCAAAGTTTTAAGTTGATAGTCTCTTTCCCTTTCCTTCTCTCTTTCCATTGCTAACTTCTCCCTCTGGAGGTCAAGTTTTCTCATTTCCATTTCTCTTGGAAATGCACTCTCTTTTCCGTTTTCTCTCTCTTTTATCTCCAATTCAAGATTTTTTCATTTGCAACTGAAGTCTCACTACCTCCAGCTGTGACTCACTAGTTTCAAGTATCCTTTCCAGTTTCAAATGCTGGGCTATTATTTCAGTTATGACTGCTTTCTTTGCCCCTACAGTTAATGTTAACTGCAACTTACCTGCCATTTCCGTTAATGGTATCTTGGTTTACAAAAAGTAACTAATCAGAATTACATCTTCTACTCCCAGAAAAGTCTTTACAATTGTTAAAGACGTTTTTGCAGCCTAACCACTTTAAAATCCCTCAACACTAACTCCTGACTTCAGTATTCTTCTCATACTCGTAGCCTTAAGATTCACCAACTCCAAGCCAATAAAGGAATTTTTAAAATCCCACTAAGAGCCCCCAATTTTGGCATGATATGGCAAGTGGTATTTTCCAGGCTGACCAAATCCACAAGGGAAACTTGGCCAGGCTGTCACAATGAGTTTGCAATTTGTATTTATTACAAGAAGGCTGGTACAAATGAAGTCAGAAGTAATGAGTCCACTACCACCTTTAGAGATTTTAAAGATTAAACTAAAACATTTATTAGCAAGAGAAGAAAGAACTTAGAACTTAAATGCACACAAGATTACAGTTACAATGTTATAACAGTTCCCAAAATTTCTACTTAACCAGACTCCTAACTGCACACCCCCTTTAAGGCAACAGTCCAAATAGATCCTAAATTTATTAAGTCATCCAGCAATATTACTACAAGCACCCACTGGATTAATGGACTTCCAAAAGGTTTTTAACGCAACTTTGGTTCTTAGAACAGCAAACTTCTTCTGGGTGGCTAGAAGCTTTATCCCCAAGTCTGTTTCACATGGGCACCTTTCAAAATCTCACATGGCCACACCCCACACAGCCTTCAATCCTTATTTAAATATATTTCTCCCTTTTTGTTCTGTAAATCCCATTGTTTCAACTTGCTTTTAGAAGTTATTTTTCCCAGAATATAAAAATCTTTCATGTTATCATAATGGCCAGCGCTTTTGGGAAAAAAATCAAAGTAATAACCTTGCCTTTTTTATCTTGCCAGTTGTAAACATTTTCCACGTCCTTTTGAAAAATTTTGAGAACCTGAGGGAAATTATGATTATGGAAGAATTCTGAAATAGTACTCCAGTAACCATTTAGATGGGCATCAAGTATCAAAGATCTGAGAAGCAGCAGTGTTGGTGGATACCTATGATATCTCACCCAGGTAGTTACATGTGGGGAAATGGTCATATGGGAATCAACAGGAAAATTGGAGGAATAGAAAATCTGGTGATGGAAAGTTAGTAGTTCAAGGAAACGTATAGAAGAATGTCAAACTAATAAAGGAGATAGGCCAGAAACTAGAAGTGATATAAAGAAAATAGTATGCTTCCATTATAACAACACTGGAAATACTAAGTAATTGCTGGAAACTAAATCGGACACCTATTGCCGTAGTAGGAGCACTTAAGGAATCTTCAGGAAAGTCTGTACTAGAAAAGAAAATGGGTATTAAAACTGTCGCAGCTTTTGTTTTTTTATATTTTTCAGGCTTTCTGTGCACGCACTGGCTGGAGAATGCGCAGTTTGTTGATTTCACCGTCTTCAGGTCGGGAACCGGCCCTGCATGCATGCGTAGAAGAAAAGTTAAAAAGCATGAAACGGCAGGTCAGATGACCTGAAAAGTAGTGCCATTGCAGAGAAGGTGTCCTGGGGAGAAGGTCCAAACCAAGAAGAAGAGCAAGGGAGTGGGACATCAAGAGGCCCCAGAAGGCAGTCCCAGGTAAGGGACAAGGACAGAAATCAGAAACTGATTCTATTAAGTAAAGTTGAGAGAAAAGGGCAGAGCATTAGGCTCCAAATTAAAGAGAGAGAGCTGTGGGGAACAGACTTGAAGTAAAGTGGGCTCAAGAGAAGCCCTGAAACTCTGAGACGGCAGCCCAGGATTGGTGACTCCGTGCTGTGGGCCGTAAGAGAAAATATACCCTTTGGAGCAGTGGCGTTCTGCTTGGCATGGCCTAAAATCTGAAATTGTGCTTGGAAGGTGAAGCTTGAGTGTAAGCGGAGCTCCAGGGGAAAGGAGTCTCCGAAGGCGAGATTGAAACCCCACAGGTGGATTCCTGTTGAAGCTGTCAGAATGGGACTGACTTTTGGAGGGAATTCCAAGGTGAGTTCTTCAAAAGTGGAGATTAGAAACCCTCATGAGAAAGGCAAAGTTTCAGTGAGACCAGATGGGTCATCTTGTAACAAGCAATTGGTGGGTTTTTGAGAAATCCATAGAATCTGCTTTGGTGGCATCTGTTATTTACAGAGTGTGGTGTGTCTGACCATAGTTCGCCTGTTTATTCATATATATTGCATACTTACCCTGAGTATTAGAGTATAAGATAGATATTGTAAATTGTTTTATCTTTCTGAATTTGCATGTGTCTGTAAAGATTTAGCTGGGTTGAAGAAATAGTGGATATCTGAGTAACTTTCTTGGGTTTGTATTGAGATCTTTCCAGTTTTTTAATGCATGAGTGTGGGTTAATGAATGGCTGAGTGAATGGGTGGATGAAGTGGGTGGGAGTAGGTGGGTGAGTGTATAATCAGGTTGGGGGTATTCAGGTGGTCAGGAGGTGGTTGCGTCTGGTTGAGGTGGGAGTAGTTGTGTGTACAGGGGCGGTTGGTGAGGAGGGGGTGGTGATTGGCAGGTCAGTTGTGGAGCTACCCAGTTGTTGGCCAAGGTTTTAATCTGTCTAACATTTTCTTGCTAACTATCCAGGTAAGTACCATGGATATGTCCGAAGTCTCCGACTCTGGCTCAGGTCAGAGACGCTCACACAGGGGAGCAGGGGAATTGCCCATCAGCTTAAACTTCCAGGGCAATTCCCATGTCAAGATTCCCATAGGGTCCTGGCGCACACCTTTGGTCGTACTTCCAATTTCCAAAGATCTGGAGACCAGAGTATTTGTGCCAATATTGATATAGTTGAGCACAGCAAAGGGCAAGGTAAAATGTGGCGTAGCAATGATAAAGTAAAACATAGCAATATCAGTCAACAGGCTAAAGGTGATAATTAGTGATAATAAAATCAGAGGAGGATAGCAGTTTGCCTAAGCATGATAGCAGTACTGCAAGTGCATTTCAGACAGAGTAGTGTTCTGCCAGATTTGATTGTGTCTTACAGAATGTTATTAACACGTCAAACAAGTTGGAACAGTTTTTGAGTACCTTTGACCAAATATGGTATAATACCAAATCTAAGTTGACCTGATTTGTGAAAATGGAACATGTCTGCAAACCTATTAATGGAAATACATCTGCAACAATAGGTTTGTCATACTGGGACAGCAAGCTGTCCCAGAACAGCTGGTCAGAATACTGGGGCAAGTATATTAAAGTTAGGATTGTCATGGTCAAATTTGATCATTATAATCATATCAAATGCCTCCTAGACCCAAAGCAGAAAACCAGTGAATGTGCAAGAAGGAAAAGGACACATCTATTATTTCACATACCTTTTTTCTAGCAATAGAATTCTGCACATAAAGATACATTTGCTATCGGTGGTCTACTGAAGATGATAGTAGGCCGTCTTGTGGAATTGCTGTAGCAGTTTGATACAACCAGGTGGCTTTCAGAAAGCAACTGTGACTTCCAGTCTTCGAGATTTCATTTGCTGCAATATTGCTGCACTATCAGTGAAGTGTTGCTTTCTTACAGGCATCAATGAAGCATGTGGCAGCTTCACTGGAGTCTGTAGCAGATCCCAATTTAAGAAGCAGCTGTGGTCCACCTTAACACAAGCACACACAGCTCGGGTGACAATTGGGAAAGAATAAAAAGCAGCCTGCATTGTGGCTTCATATCTCTCAGGACTTTTAGGATGGATCAGCCATCTTCTGATCAGTTGGGACACAAATCCAGGGCTTAGTTGAATGCTGATGGCTGGAGCCAACTTGCCTGATACTGCTGATCCTCAGCACATCAGCACATGACAGGACTTTGGCCCCATTCTTTTAGAGCTCTATATCGGTGGAATGTGGGAGGCAATAACACACTATCCAGACTGTTGGCAGCCAGCGATTGTTCTGACAGGACCAATCTACCATGAAAGGCTGGGCCCACCTCAGCCCTGTGATCCTTTTGTCAAGCAAGAGCAGTCAATCCCTTCTCACAATACTTGCCTTTAGGTTGCATCTAGGAGAAACGTTAGAATATATGTAAGGAATACATTCCTAGGGGTGGAACAGTGTTAGCAAAAAGTAGGTTGGCTTGTGCTCACTTTAGACTCCATTGCAATAAAATATAATGCACAACGATATTATGCCTTGTTAATCACGGTGGTTAGAATCATACAAGAAATGGCATGTTTATTTAGTGGTAACTTATTCACTCATAATGATTGTTGCCAGAGTTAATGGGGCAAAAAGTTGACATTGCCATATTGTAGGAGTGGTAGTTGACTGAGGGAATATCTCTTTATTTAAAAGTGGTGAGAAGGAAGTAAGGTCATGGTATCAAAGGTAGATTATTTTATATAAAGGAATTTAGTGGTACGACATGGTTTAATGTCACTTGCAATGGTTACTAAAGAATCCATTGAGTCTCGGTCATCATGATGCTCTCCTCCATTTAGTTATGGCTCCAGTGCAGCAATGTCAAAGTCCAGTCCAATTGAAAATTGGAATTGTGAAGGACACAGTGGGCAACAATTATAAATGACACGGGACGGAATTTAATGTGTGTTCCCCACTCCTCTCCCCCCCCCAATGCTGAGATTTGGTGGTGGGGACATGTAATTGGATAGGAGGGTGGCGATTGGGGACCCCGCCACCTTCCCGTCTCTGCCCTCGTTAAATCCGTGGCAAGACTCCATGACCTTACTGCTCTGATACCAATTAAGGGCCTCCTCCCACCTCTACTGGTATTCACCCAGTGACAGTGGGAGATTTGCCATGCGGGAAACCCAGAAAGCAAACTGTATTTTGTGCACTTCCAGAGGAGGTCAGTTGTTCAAAGGCACTCGGTGCCTGCTCGAGATACCCGACATCAGGAAAGAGGGGGTGGGTGGCACACCCACTGGGAGCCACCCCACCACTCTTACTGTTGACACACCCTCCTCCACAACCCCCACCCATGATTCCCCTCCTGCCACCTGTAGCCTGGGTCCATCAACAATCCTGGGCCTTGGGTGATGCACGAGCCAACGACTCCATGGTGACGATGCCAAGCAATGAAAAGCTGCTGGCTTCTTTATGTCCTGAAGCTCTTGGTGGGTGAGAATTCCATCACTGGTGTCCTATTTGGTACTCAATGTGATGCATCTTCCCGAAAAGAGGCAACACAGGGCTCTCACCAGCTCTATAGCCGGCTCTCGCCAGCTATACAGCCAGCCATCACTTACGTTAAATTCTGCCCACAATCTCCCCAATCAGCAGGTTTGAAGGCAGAGGACTGCATAAAATCCAGCAGGTGGCCTACCAGCCACCTACCTGCCCGTCCAGACCTGTCTGGAATTTTACATGGTTGGGCTTGGAGTTGGGTGACCTGCTGCGCTTGGGCCTATTGAGGCCCTTAAGTGGTCAATTACTGGCCATAAGGGCCTCATTCTATGGCCATCAGTACTTTTACCTGCGGCAGGGAAAGACCACACCATGTGGGAAGCTTGGCAGCTTTAGCTGTATGAGCTGGTGGCAGTAAAGAGGGGGAGGGGGGAGAGACCTCCTTTGAGGGCCAACTGGGCCTATCAGAGGTACTCTCCCCATTTTAACCCTCCTGATTTGGCTTCTTGAACCCAGCCCTCACATGCCCCACCTCCACCCTTTGCCAAGACACCCAGCCCCAACCCTGGACTTGCCTGGGCTCCTTGGCGTGGTGGGACTGCCTGTAGTCTCAGCAGTGGCCTCCAATTGGATTGACCAAGAGCTCTGTAAGGCAGGACTTCCTCCCGAGGCTGGGGAAAATGTCTCATCTTCAAAGCATTTAGCACTGCTCCCAGCTTTAAAATGCTGCACAACAGCCATCAGAATCATGGGCAGACTTCCCACCGACATTTAGCCAGGAGACATGGGGACCATAAAAGCCAAATCCATGGTACAGAATCCTCCTGACTTGTCCGGGAGTGAAAACCCTCTGATAGCTTGATGGACTTCGATGACCAATTATAAGCTGCTTTATAAGTCCTCCTCCACTGCTGTTTTGGCCACTCTTCATGGGAGCATTGGGTTATGCTTTATCACCTAAAAACTGTATGTATACCTGATGTTCTTCCCTGGTGAGATCAGAAAGGATGAAACCGTTGTGATAGCTTGCAGCAGATAAGGTGGTGACATATTGAAATCTCTGTATCTGCATATTCAGGAAGTAGAAACTCTTCCTGTGGAGATATTTGAGGAGGTGTTCTGTGGAGGCATCAAAAATAGGTTCCATCAGTTGCACCCTGTGCCTGGGGAAAGCTGGCAACTTCATGAACCTTGCTGTGATGCCAAAGGTGACGTGTTCTCAGCTCTCCTGTTAAGTTTATTCACATGATGAATGCATACCTGCATTGCACTCTGGCAGATATTACAAAGATCACATGCCTGCTTTCCTGTACCATAAAAGATGAGTATGGTGATCACCTTGAGAGCCACAGAGTGCAGTGTAGTGCAGGCAAATGAGTATAGCTGCAGATCCTCTTGTAGTAAGTGAAGAGCTGCCCTTTAGTTTCTTTGGTGAAGTCTACCATTCTTCGAGACCTTATCTCGTACATTTGTATGACCTATGCTGCCTGACTGGTCTGTGGGAGTTCAGGACAGGGAATAATATCTGGATGGCTATGTTCCTCCTTAAATGCTACCTGATTATCCTTCTGCTCCTCTGCTCCATACAATAATATGCTTACAAAGAATGTCGTAACTACTGCTGAGAAATCCTGTCTGTGGATAAGGATTGGAAGCAGAGTAAAAACCTGCTGGTGGTTTGACTCTATCAGGAGCAATGAGAAACAAGCCCATATAGTAAGAAAGAAAGTACTGCAGAAAAGTGTTTCTCCAGAGTAAAAATTGCTAATAATTCTCCCCAGACACTTCAGGCTCAGAAATTCTTCACTTCTGCAGCTGTGCCTTATAACTCCCAAAGTTACCGTCAGTAATCTGTGTGCATAAACACTAGAAACACTAAGCAGCAGTGCCGCAGGCCTCAATTATAATGTATGTAAATAAAGGCATTTGAGACTTAACGGCTTGATTGTAAGAAGAATCTAAAAGCATGAGGAAATGCAAAGGGAGTGATGTTGTGGTAAAAACCCGATGGAAATAGTTATGCCCAATTTTACTTCCACACAATGTTGTTTTAGATCATGCACCAAAACTAACCTTGGAATTGCAAGCCCAAGAAGCTTAAAGATAAAAATTTCATGAGACAATATTTTGAGTTTTCTTATTGCAATCATTTAATTATCTTATGAAAAGACCATTATTGAGATGCTACTTCACAGTATTGCTGCTACATGCTCCTTATCTTGCAGTGTCTTATTGAAGGGGAAACACAAACAGTCAATCAAAATATTAGTGGAGTATTGTACAAAAACTTCAACCAGCTCAGTTTGTGTAGAAGCCACCATCAAATTTCCTTGAATATCCTCTGTTAGTGGCAGCTGTGTGTTGGCTTCCTATGAAGAAAAGTAAACAAAACATATAACATTCTGTCTAAAATACAATCTCTTCCACAACCCAAATCATTCAGTTTTTTTCTGAAGGACATAATTCCAAAGGCCCAGTCATGTCCAGTTCTGGGATAACATGTGTGTCTCAACAGTGAGTGCCAGGAGCATGTTTAAATCCGATGGGGGTGCATCACATCGAAAATTGACCCTATCCTCCCTGTAAGCTCACATATAAGTACTTAATGGCAGAGAAGAGATCAAGATCAAGAATGTTAATTGATTGTTTTTGCTTTCACATGGGTAAAAATCACAATGCAGTGTCCTGCTAAGATTCTAGCAGAGATTTCATAATGGAACAGAGATCAAAAGTTGGAGCTTCCTAGCACACATGATTCAGTTAAATATATTTAAAAACCCATAATTTTCCTTGGACATTCTGCTGCTAAGTCACCATTTCTTCACTGGAACTGCAACAGAATATGGCTTCCAATACATTTTTGGTGAAGTTATGGCGGTGCAGCAACAAGTAACAGCAGGATCATAGAATGTTTACCAGCTAGGTCTTTCAGAAGCGCAAGAATAAAATCTCCATTAATTTGAGCAAATATACTTTTAAAAAAATAAAGCTCCAATTTTAAGTCGGGAAAATGCTGAGACAGTTGCCAAACCATCCTGATCACAGCACTGAGGCTGGGAAATTTTGACTCCCAGGCTTGATTTGCATGAACCTGAGCAGTTACTTTCCTGAAATGGAGAGAAGCTACAGTTGGCTGGTGGACAGGAGCAGTGTGCAATACCACAGGAAGCTGTTGGTGGGTACCAAAGGACTGATCTCCAGCACTGAGATAAACCATAGGGAAAGAATAGTGGCACAGCTTCACAATCAGTGGTGAGGTGCCAGAGCATGGAAACCTTAACTTTCCTTGTAAGGCCATTGGTACCTGCTATGCATCTTTAAACAAAGACCCGCCAGATACCTGAGAGTGTCCTTTCTGCCTTCCCAGAAGAGCATGTTAAAATGGAAGGCTGTGGAAAGGGAGCATGACATCGCCAGACACTGGTCTGCCTATGGTTTCCACTGGACAAGCAGGGTTAAAATCTCACCTTACATTTTGAGTTATGCCTAAATTTTCTTGATTTAAATGTTAATAGCTACAAATGAAACTCCATAATGTTACCATAATTTGATGTGGGATGGAATATGATACCTCAGTATTCAGTATCACTTAATAACAAAATTAAGCATTAAAATTAGTATTATTGTAACTTCTTCCTCCTTATGGATATTTAGAAATACTTTTTAACAGGCACTTTTGAAAAGCTTTGCATAAAAGGTCCAAATAATGAAGCACCATATGGAAATGAACCATTTACTGATGTCAGGTCGAATTTGTGAAAGCTATTTACATGTGGGCAATATATGGCAATGTTCATTTGGTTTTTTCACCCCAATCAAAACAAATCAAGCATTGCATGTTGGAATTCTATATATGTCCCTTTTCTGTTTTATTTCAAATAACTAACTATTAAAGCATGGGCATGTTGGGGGGATGGGTGGGGGTGGCAGGATGGGGGAGTCAGGGGCAAAGAGATCCTACACCAGCAGCTAAGCTTGCTAGGTAACACACTTGACAGAAATAAGTACATGCAAAATTCACAGAACTGATTTCTCACTTATTGTTCCATCAATGCTATGAATAGATGATTTTGCTGGCGACATCCAAAGTCTCGGGGGAGGTCTTTCACATAAATAATGAGCTCTGGTTTCCGGCTCCTCGGGTGCACAACCACAAATATCTTTATGCACTCTATCCTTTACTATTTTCCTACGAAAAACGTCTTCCGGTTGTTGCTCATCTGTGCCTAACCAACAGCCTCTGTAAATAATTCAGAAAACGTAGCAAAAAAATAGGTTATATGTTCACAGATGTGATTTGCCAAGACCTTAAATGTTTTGCTTAGTTACAGCATTTCTGATGTTGCAGAAAGTCAGCACCCACCATGCCAGCCAGTAATATATTCCACAGTCTCAGTACTCCCTGGGAAAAGATTGTCCAAAATCCAGTCTATCCCCATTCTTACATAGTTTAGATTCATGTTCCTTTGTTCACCCCAATATGTTAAACTGCAATAACCTATTTATTGTTGCTCTATCCAACTCTTTCATTATTTTATAGACCTCTGTTAGGTTGCTTCTGCTCTGAAGTGAGGAGACTCACGTCCTTAAGCTTATCTAAGTAGTTAAGGGTATTAAAGTCAGGAATTATTTCCATTCATCCCCTCTCAGCCTTTTCCAAGGCTATCATATTACCAGGCATGTGAGGGAACCAAAGCTGGGTGCTGTATAGTGACAGAATGTTGTCCTTTGATTTATACTGAATGATTCCATAAATACAACCCAGTATTGGAGTATTAGACACAATTTTGGACATCACACTTCAGGAAAGATGTAAAGGCCTTTAGAAATAGTGCAGAAGAGGTCTACAAGGATGTTACCAGGGATGATAGACTTCAGTTATAACCAAAGATTGTAAAATCCAGGACTGTTCTCCTTGGACTATGGAAGGTAATGAGATGGTATAATAGAGGTTTTTCAAGATAATGAAAGGTTTTGGTATGGATAGAGAAAAACTGTTCTCTCTGGTGGGTGGGTCAATGACCAGATGTCATAGATCCAAAATCATTGGCAAAAGATCTATTGGGGACATAGTTGTTAGGATCTGGAACCCTCTACCTGAAAAGGCGATGGCAGCTGATTCCATAGATAGTTTTAAAAGGATATTGGACAGGTACTAGATGATGAGTAACTTACGGGGTATGGATAAAAAAGCAGGGATGATGGGCCAAATGGCCACCTTCTGTGCTGAATGGATGCACGACAATACCTGTTGTCTAATTTTTCTTTATTTGCAAACGTGGGGCTGACTATGAGGCATAGGGTATATTAGATAGTGATACAGTAAAATAAACAAAAGCAGAAGAAGGAAACTGTAGTAAAACTGGATTGGGGAAAATAATAGAATGAGGAAAGTGCCTTGGGTAGTAAAGTTTTAAAAAATATATGTAAAATTCATTGCAAGTGCATATTTGAGCTCTGTTTGGATAATATGTACTGCTGAAACTAGTTCTGACTTTACTGCTATCATTTTAATAGTTACTTCAGATTCAGAATGTGTGTGGTTCTGTCACCTTGGGATGAAACCCCTAGAAAAAGTTGGCACGGGGACAAAATATGACTTTCTTATTGGAACATTTGGGATTGATGCAGGTCTTGAAGAACAGTTTATTGTGCAACTAATGCTATATTTACTGTAGTTAAGAGTCAGCTTTTATTTGGCAGGCTTCTTCTCTCCAAGCCAGAAAATTATGGGTTCAAGCTCCATTCCAGAACTTGAGCAAGTATCCTAGGTTACTACTTCACTGTAGCATAAATGGGAATGCTATGTTGTCAGAAGTGTGGTACTTCAAAGGCAAAGGTTAACTAAGGTCTTATTTACCTGTTGGTTGAGTGCTCTTTGGTACAATTTCAAGAGTAAGGACAAAAACAAAAACAAAAACAAAAAAAACTGCGGATGCTGGAAATCCAAAACAAAAACAGAATTACCTGGAAAAACTCAGCAGGTCTGGCAGCATCGGCGGAGAAGAAAAGAGTTGACGTTTCGAGTCTGTTGAAGGGTCATGAGGACTCGAAACGTCAACTCTTTTCTTCTCCACCGATGCTGCCAGACCTGCTGAGTTTTTCCAGGTAATTCTGTTTTTGTTCAAGAGTAAGAAATTGTCTTGACTAACATTCTTTCCACTACCAAATATAGCTTAATGAGGCATTGTTCGCTTTGCTGTATGCAAACCACTCCTTCTCAAAGGCAATTAGGAATAGACAATAAATGCTGGCCTTGCCAGTCATGTTCACATCCCACTAATGAATCTAAAAAAAAACATGCCTCAAAATATTTTACATACAATAATTTGTGTTATATGTAAATACAACAGTGATTTGCCCATAAACAGCCAAGAGAACAATTAAGCTCTATTTGGTTGCTTGGTTATACAGAACTTGAATATTGTCGAAATAAGAGAGACATGCTGTTGAAGCTTTTTATCTTGCAATCATCAGGACAGATGCAAGAATGCCAAATTCCAAAGGGAGCAACAATTTATACTGCATGAGGAAAGGATGCTGATTGGTTGGCAGTTCAACTCTGGTTGAGCTGGTGAATACACCAGGAAACTATTGGTTTCCTAAGCTTTTGTTTAATTCAAAAAATGGGACAATGCCTTTACATGTTTCTTTATCCTGCAGAGGGTAGACCCCTGCGTATGAATATATGTGGCTTCTATTAAACATAAGTGAGCTATGTTGCGAATCCAACTGATAATACTACATTGGTTGTTAGTGTAATGATAATCACACTTGGGATTATCCAGCTAGTGCTGCCCAATCATGGCATCACATTGAATGTTAGACATTATGCTCTAAATTTTGCAAGCACAGACTGGTTGAGTACAGTCAGTTCTCTGCCCATTGTGAGCAGCTGAATGGACGTGTTATTTGATACAATTCTCAAGTCATTAGCTATATTTGATGAGGCTGATTTTCCAGACACGACAGATGAAGCACAGCAGAAGTATGCTGTCCCTGAATGCGGTTGAACCCAGCTGTATTTCTGGGTTCAATTTATTAACATACCTCTAGCATGCAGTTGTTTTAGGAATTCCTTTTGGAATGGACACGTACCCAAAAATGAGAAACAAAAATAGACCATTTTCCGACAGCAATTGGATCAAGGACTTTTTGGCTGCTGTCCAAAAAGAGCAGACTGGAGGTCTACAGCCTTTCTGACTTTACTCGCTGGCCCAGAAATTGAAGGACTTAGCAAGGAGGTTTATGGCAGGGCCATCTCTGATTGTCTAATCTGTATGTATTAGGAGCAAACTCAAGCCCACTTTCAGTGGCTGCTGCAGCATTTGAGTTTCTACCGGGCAGAGAAACATTAAAATTATGCTGCAAGCAACTTTGAATTCTCACTGGAATTCTTGAAGAAAGTATGGGAGAAAGGTGTCACCAAAATGAAAAATCAGCCAATTATGTTATTCTTTAATTTGCGGTTTGTCCTACATCTTCACATTGTAGTTAGGTTCAGCTAGTTCCTTCCTTTGACTTGTCTACAGTGCAGATTAACTAGATCGATCTTTACATTTGTCTTCATGATAAACAGTGGGGCTTTTTTTTTTGGTCTGTGGGAACTTCTGGCAGGGTGGCACAAAACTATATGAATAAAGGACCTTCGTAAAGTGTTGCAAATGCTATTTCCCCAAACTATGTCTTGGAAATAATGGATACAAAAGTGTCAAAATTAATCTCAAACCATTGTGAACCCGATTGTGAATGCCTACACTACAATTAGAGTATTTTTTATTGTCAAAGTTTGAATGATAGGGTAACATGAAACTTATTTGTCTTACAACACACTTACCTCTGAGGATCACAGGTTGCTTTTTGAAGAAGTGCCTCATTCTTATGTTTCAAAAAATCTTCTGAATGATTATAAACAGTATTAAGATGAAGATCCAGACTGTCTCTAGGTGCCTGTTAGAACAAAGTACAGCCTTCAAAACTATACAGACAAAGTCAGTAACTTGACTGTGAACTGTAGAAGTGTTAATTAAAAGAAATATTTTAACTTTAACTAATATTCAAGAAGATGCTTTCTGCATATTTACATTATTCTGCTTCATAATTAATGAAACTTTAATACCAAACATGTTTTGGAGCTATTTTGGTGATTATCTTCTTATCCATTCCCAGGGACCACTTAACCTCTGGGAGCAAAGCAGAGAAAAATTTGGGTAGAACCTTGTTATGCCAAGATTTTGGATTCCCTCAGGACTTCTGGTGCTTCTTGGAGTGGGCATGCTGGGTTGCACCTATAACAGGCACAAGCATTAACCTAATATGGAAAGGATATCACCTCTGCCCTCACTTTCACCTAGTTATGCTGGGCAGATATCAATAATAATGTATATCAGCAGATGTGGGCCTTAGATCTACCATTCAGCCTCAAACATTATCACTGCTGCAGCCATTACACTTCCATCTCTGTATCCCTTTTCAAGGGATGGGCTGGCTTCTCAGGTACGTGAGCTGATCTAAACATCCTAAGTGTACAAATACAGGAGAGTTTTGGTGAAGTGGACTGCATTTTGACTGTGCTCTGCATGACTTGTGCTTAAGTGATGTGCATCGTTGGTTAAAAATTGTTCCTATTATTTAATAGGGAGCACAATCACAGAAGGATACTCAGCACACTAAAGCAACATGGAGAGTTATTTTCCACTTGGCAGGCTTTTAGGCAGGTATTCAACAATAATTGTTTTCAATTACTGCCCATATGGTAAAGCTATAAGATCATCATCAATAAACCTAATAGAAAATTCAAGAGAACTGTCTTTACCCAGAGAATGGTTGGAATATGAAACTCGCAAGCACAATGAGTAGTTAAAGCAAATGGCATTGATGCATTTAAGAGGATGCCAGATAAACACATGGCAGAGAAAGCAATAGAAGTTTATGTTGACAGGATTAGGTAAAGAAAGGTGGAAGTGGGTTTGTGTGGAACATAAACACTGGCATGGGCCAGCTGGGCCAAATGACCAATTTTTATGCTGCATGTTCTACGTGAGAGGTATTCATGTGATACCATCCTGAGATGCAGCATCATCATGACACTCTGTAACTGCTATGCCAGTGGTACCAGTAGTAACTCTGCAAGGCCATTGATTTGCAGGAAAACAAATGGTGTCCAAGAGATTATTGAAACTCTGAGAGATGCCTCTCTCTATGTCCAAGCCTCAATGGCTTGGAGAGACAGCCAGAACCAATTTGGTATCCAAGGATATATGGCAGCAGATCAAGTCTCCATTGCAGAAGATATGACTATGTTCAGGTCTTATGTTATAGTTCAGTCTGGAGATTCTCCATGTTGTAAGTTGGACAAAGCTGCACACACCTTCATCAATGTAGATGATAGAATCATTGCATTGACTTGTCTCCTGCTGCACATTCTCAGATCTCCAGCACCTGCACACAGGTTCCATGCTATGATAACATCCTTTATTAAAAGCTGGACTTTTAAAATCTGTGTCCATAGTCTCCTTACCCCAAGGCAGGCAGGTCCTAACTCTCAGGCCAGAAGCATCTGTCCCCTATCTTTCATTCCAGCTCCTGTGCACAATCATATTCATCATATCAGTCTGGAACACTTAACTAATGCCCTTTCAACCAACAGTTCAGAGTCACCTATTCGCTTATGCATCCTGTTTTAAATATAATTCATGGAGTAGATTTTGGCTTTGTGCGATGGTCTAAATGGGTAATAGGGAATCAGCAGGCCATTATACCTCTCCTCTGATTTTAGATATATTGAAGTCAATGGGATAAAAATCATAAGATACGTAAAGGATACTGCTGATTTCCTATCATCTACATTATGTTGCCCCACAAAGTCAAAATCTACCTCGTGTATAACCTGAGAATTCAGGATAATGAAACTTAACTGAGTCCATCTAGCCAATAAATGATTTAATTATTTTGTTAGAGAGAAGGTTTTACTGTTGTTTGAGCCTGTGTTGGGTAATCAATATTTTAAATATTCTGTTTAGCTTTGGTCACCAAAATATTCAAACCATGGAGATGGTCCACTAAAGAAACACAAGGCTGTTTCCTGGCATCAAAGAATTCTGATTGGATGACCTTCAGTGGGCCTAATTTGCATTGATCTTGTGAGCAACCTCCCAGAACAGATTCTAGAATTCCACTTTACAGATAACAGTAAGTTACCGACAAACAGAGAACCACCTCCTTAGTAAATGGCTGTCACGTTGTTTTACTGCAAAATTTCATGTATCCTATACATTTTATACCTTGGGATTATAGAGGTAAATTCCTTTGTTTGCACTTGACACAGTTACTGCTGCATTGAGTCGATTCCATGGATCCTCCAGTTGAGCTAAATGAGTTGGTTTGAGATACTGACGGCCCTGTAAGAAAATGAGAATGCAAAACATCAAGGGGGTCACAACCTTACCCTTTAATATGTTTGCTGATAAAAATATTTAACATAATTATCTTTCGGGGTGATCTGTGCATGCTCCTTTTAGAACTACAATCAAGTTTGAAACCACATCAGCTTAATTGGATTAAATTTCTTCTGCTAAGTAATTGCAAAGCCTAAGTTTCATATTTTTTGGCAGTTTAAGCCCAGTTCTCAACCAGTGATCCTTTCATTAACTAAAATGATGAGAAAAATTGATATGAACTAAAACGATTGTATTTTCATCAATAAATCTAATGATACATTTATGCCTGTCCAGCACTATGGACCTGAGCTGCTGGAACTCTGATCCTTCCACACAGAAGAGAGCTGCATGCCATGCTGTTAAATGCATACAAAGGTCCTCCCTGAATATTTAGATATGGCAGGCCTGTTCATACTGACTAAAGATTTACATTACCTCCAAGAATATTTAAAATATTTACAAGAGGTCTAAAAGGTGCCAGGACACTCTTTGGTTCTTTTTTTATTCATTTATTGGATGTGGGTGTTGCTGGCTAGGCCAGCATTTATTGCCCATCCCTAATTGCGCTTGTGAAAGTGGTGGTGAGCTGCCTTATTGAACCACTGCAGTCCATGTGATGTAGATACACCCACTGTGCTGTTAGGAAGGGAATTCCAGGATTTTGACCCAGCGACAGCAAAGGAACAGCGATATATTTCCAAGTCAGGATGGTGAATGGCTTGGAGGGGAACTTCCAGGTGGCGGTGTTCCTATGTGCTGCCTTTGTCCTTCTCAATGGGGGTTTGGAAAGTGCTAAGGAGCCTTGGTTAATTCTTGCAGTGCATCTTGTAGATGGTACACACTGCTGCAACTCTGTCGGTGGTGGAGGGACTGAATGGCACCTCTTCCACAAACAATCAAGTGGGCTGCTTTGTCCTGGATTGTGTCAAGCTTCTTGAGTGTTGTTGGAGCTGTATCATCCAGGCAAGTGGAGCGAATTCCATCACACTCCAGACTTATGCCTTGTAGATGGTGGATAGGCTTTGGGGAGTTAAGAGGTGCGTTACTCACCACAGGATTCCTAGCCTGTGAGCTGCTCTTGTAGCCACAGAATTTATATGGCTAGTCCAGTTCAGTTTCTGCTTTAACATTACACTGCATTCTATTCTATTCCATGTACTGTAAAACTCAAGAAGCATGAGATTATGTGCTCCAGGAGCTACGTTTCATTTGAGAGCCAGGTGGAGTCCTGGCTCCAGATTAATATTACAGCCTTAAGATCAGTACAAAGTGTTATGACATGGCAGATGATGTGAGCCAGGTGGACCAAATCCACAAGGGAAACTTGGTCGCACTATCACAACGGTTTTGCTGTTTGTATTTTTTATGAGAAGATGTGTGCACTGAAGTAATGAATCCACCAAGACCTTTAGAGATTTTAAAATTTAATTAGAATATTTATTAACAAAATAAAAGATTTCAAACACGTGTAAAACTACAAATTATTTACTAGTGTACCAACTCCTAAAATTCCTAATTAACTTGACTCCCTGTTACGTACCCCCTTTTAAGACAATTGTCCAAAATGGTTTTGTTTTAAATCTAAAATCTAGCAAGTTAACACAGTACACACTTGACAGTGGAATTCCAAATGGCTTCCCCAACTTCAGTTACTTTACATACTAGACTTATGCATAAATGGCTGGAGGCTTGTTGAAGGGTGTTTCACACATTCTTGTTAGATCTTACATGGCCCTCTTCTCACAAAGCCTTTCATTTGCCTTTATAAATGTTTCTCTCTTAATATGTAAATTCTTTTGTTCCATATGTCTTTGAATCTGTATCTTCCTCATAATATAAAAACTTTCATGTTGCCAATATTGTCAGTAACCTTTGGGAAAAATAAACACACTCCATTGCCCTGCTTATCTGGCTATTTGTAAACAGACTAACATATCTTTGAAATCCAAATAATCTCTCCATTTACCTAAAATAAAAAGGCAAATTCCCTCACACCTTATATGCTATGCCAGTATCCATGTTTACTCATTAGCATGTCAAGCACATTTCTACACTTAGCTTGTTTTGATGATTTCAAGCTTGCAGTCTACTTGACTCCAAATGTAATTAAATCACACAGACCCAACCACCTATACTTATACCCATAAACCTATGTCACAATGAACCAGAAAAATATTATGAAAATTATATTTTTGTAACAAAAGCAGCAATAGCCAAATTTAGGAAAAATGTTAGATGCAAACTAACTAAACTCAAAGTAAAATTTAATGTGCAGAAATAAAGATTTAATCCTAGAAATAATTTTAGTTTCAGGTTTAAAGAAGACTGGAACAGATGCTGAAAATCAAAATACAGTCGTAAAGTTTGAGTTCTGATTCTGGTATCAATTTATTATTTTTCAGTATTCTTTGTTAGTTATATGAGAAGTGAAGTAAGAATTATAAGATTTAATGAAACAAACATTTTTTTAAAATCTTAGAAATAACATGGAAACATTTCCCCACAACATAAAAATGATTGCAATTTTAGAACAAGGGAAATGGTGTTAAAATGATGCAAAACGTCTTGTTTAAATATTCGCTGACTGTAGGAGAAAGGAAAGGCTGAAGGAGGGAAGGTGGCTAAATTGTAGGAATCCTCACCATTGACAAGGAGCTTTGCTGCTGGTGCACATTCATGTCTATTTGGACATACGGAAGAAGAAGAACTGCCAGGAAGCAGCGTAGGATGAATACTGGAACAGAAGAAGGTTCAGGCAAATACTAATCATTACAGTACTGATAAAGCATAAGGCAAGAAAGCTTGGAGGCCAGAAGGTGATATATGGAATACCTTTCTGACAAGTTTTTTCTCATTTGCTGACTAGGATATAAGAGGGATTTTAAGACACTCCCAGACATACAAGTAGTACTCAAATTTTGCACATACCTGAGCATTATACAAAGTTAGGCATTGTTGAGTGGAAAAATGGTTGGCAATAAAGACCAAACTAAACTTCTCAGCAGCTTTATTAGTGAATAGGAGACTTCCATTAAAGGGCAGATGCGATCCTATCAATGTAAGTATTGGATAAAGAAGGATTGAATATGGAATGATGAAAGAAAAGAAGACTTGTATTTATAAAGCAATTTCCATGACCTCAGGAAGACCCAAAGTGCTTTATAGCCTATAAGTGAATTGCAGCCATTGTTGTAATGTAGAAAATGCTGCAGACCATTTGCAAACAGCCCGTAGGTAGGTGATATAAAGAAAGTTGAGTGCAGAGCAGAATCAGCACCAAAAGAGTGGATAAAGTTGGGAAGTTCTTCATTCACTGTAAAGTGCTTTCAGACATTGAGTGATTGTGAA
The DNA here is from genome assembly GCF_017639515.1 of Carcharodon carcharias. NCBI lineage: Eukaryota > Metazoa > Chordata > Chondrichthyes > Lamniformes > Lamnidae > Carcharodon > Carcharodon carcharias. The sequence continues at coordinate 26,055,505 of NC_054475.1, forward strand.
GAATGTTACATAAATGCAAATCTTTCCTTTTTTTATATCAAACAGTTTGAGTCATTTTGGTTCATCCAAGCTGCTTTAATAAATTGATTCCTTTCTTAACTGTGACTGCTTTCTCTATAACAATTACTATCCATACAAAATATAAAAGGGATGCATTGCATTCAGAACTTGGCGATAAGAGGCATATATCCAAATTTGCAGACAACATATCAATAATTTTTAGGCCACTGGTAGAATGTATGTTTGGTTCGGGGCACCTTACTTTCAGTTTTAAAGGAGGTGGTACAGGGGGCTCTCAGTTAGCAGATCGATCATTGACATTTTTTAAGGAGGCTGTATGCCTCTGTTTATACAGTGTCTCAGTTTATAACTGTTGTTGGCCATGTTTCCCAAACCTCAGAAAATCTGGCAGTTAACAGAGACAAGAAGGGCTGGATCCTTCAGGTAAGTACTTTCAAACACTTTTTTTTCCTGGACGAGTTGGAGCAGGAGTGTTTCTGCCAAGCCCATCAAACTGACCTGTAAGCATTCCCCAACCATCTTCACCATCTGCCCCCATCATCAACTCCCCCATCGTTGGTCCCTGTTGTCACCTGCAATCTCAGAGTATCCCCTGATCACCTCTGATCTCCCTGGTGATCTCTGACTCCTCCCTGACCCATGATCTCTCCTTCAGAAACCCTCCCCTCTGCATCAATGACCGTAATCCAGTCTCCCCAACATTCCCCTTGAGCTTCAACCACCCCGTAATCACCCCTGAAGCAATGGCCTACCCACCACTCCACCTACCATTCTATCTCCAATAATCACTAAACCTACACACTCCCAGGATATAGCCTCATGCAGCAAGATTTCCTGGTTGGATAGGTAGCCAAGCCTGTCAACCCTGATCTTAAATTTGTTTTCTAGTTACCATAGTCTCAGATCAGTCTCCTCTTAACCTTTTTACCTCTGATGAAATAAGCTGCAGTTTAATTAGTCTCTCTTCTTAATTAAGCTCTAGTCCCTTTTATCATCTTAGTGAATCTCTTCTGTACCTTCTCCATGGTCTTGGGATCCTTCCTAAAGTAAGGTGCCCTAAACTAAACATACATTCTACCAGTAGCCTAAAAAATGATTTATATGGGTTTAAAATACCAAGTGTTCTCGACTCCCTTACTTGTAAAATCTGGGGTCTGCTTTTCCTTCTTACGGATTTTTTTTATCCATATTACAAGATCTGGGAATTTGAACCTCAGTCTCTGCTTCCTTTCAAATGTTCCCATTTAGTGCATATTGTCTCTCCTCATTGATACCCCGAAAATGTGTTGCCTCATCGTTTTCCGCATTAAGTTTCTTCTAACATCAGTTCGTCCAGGATATTAATTTGTCTATTACTTCCTAAAGTCCCTTATAATTTTCTTCACAGTTAACCACACTCCCTATTTTTATGTTGCCTGCGAAGTTGGATAGTGTAGTATGCAATGCATCCTTTTTGTAGTTTGTATAGATAGTAATTATGTTGCAGGGAGCATTCACAGTTAAGAAAGGAATCAATTTATTAAAACAACTTGGAGGAACCAAAATGACTCAAACTTGGATATAAAAAAAGTAAGTCCGCATTTATATAATCATTGTATGTCTGAAAGCACTTTGCAGTGAATGAAGTACTTTTGAAGTGTAGTGACTATCATAATGAAGGAAATGAAGCAGCCAAATTGCACAAAGCAAACTCCCACAACAGGAATCTATTAATGACCAGATAATCTGTTTTTTGATTTAGGAATAAATATTTGTCAAGGCAGCAGGGATACCGACCGACCGCCCCCCGCGCAGCTTTTGGTTTTCTTCTAAATAGCGCTACGGATCTTTTACATCTGGCGGAGCGGGCAGATGGCACCACAGTTTTAACATCTCATCCTAAAGACAACACCTTCGAGAGTGCAGCACTCCCTCAGTGCCACGCTGAAGCACCAGCATTGGCTTCGTACACAAACCTTGGAGCAGGGCAACCTTGTGATTCATAAGCAAAAGTGCCACCCACTGAATTATGACTGATACCCCGAGACAGCTACCGGAGCATTGCTTAAAATGTTAATCCCGTGTCCAACTTTTATGCTCAGTAACTATTCGACGAACGTTGAAAAATATTGTCAATGAATTGAATGTTCGGTGGAGGGGAAGGAAGCTGAGCTACGGTCTGTATCGTTACTCGGAGTGCTTTTACTGATTTAAAATGGCACGTTGCTGCATATATTTCATGTATGAAATCGTGGATTATTCAGTAATTTGCTGCATATTACAGGAATTAATAAACCGGCAAACATTTAATAGAATGTCCTTGCGAACGTCTCCAGATAAAAACCGTAATGCGTCCTAGCAGTTTTGCATATAGATATCTTGTATGCCACGCGTATTTCGTGCCAAAATTTGGGCATCAAAAATACAAAGAACGGATGAAATGCCGAATTTACTTTAACAACGCCGGCAAAATTGTCTAATTATATAAAAAAAAAGAAATCCGAAATAAGATGCAAGGAGCAAATTTGCATAGTGCGTGGTAATGTAAACTTCAATATTGTTGCAATACCTGCGTGTCCTTTTTCCGACCTCTGAAACCATCATCGTTTTCAAATCTTGGAAAAGGGAATGGGTCTCTGGTTTCAGGCATTTTTTTCAGCGAGCTGGCGGCTGCTGCAGAATTCTGACGGGAAGAAATCTCCCTGACTTAATGTAGTTGCGTTGTGATTTGTTTATAGTGTTACAACCCGTTGCTAGGTTATCACGTTTCAGAATTTCCATGGTTACCACGTGTTCTCTCTGCTGCCTTCTAGTGAACACTACGAGGACTTGCTGTCCACATCTCCACAGTTTAGGAAAGTGAAGGACCAGAAAAGACCTCTATCAAATGGTCCCTCGGCAATGACGCGCCAGCCAAATGAGATAGTCTATCCTTGTACAGTCACCTTATGTAACAAAAGTTAGATTAAAAACCCTCTTCATGCTTTCTGGCATAGTGGAAATACACAAATATTTCAACTTTATTCTCAAGTCCAGCTTCTCATCCTCAGATGGGATAACTTACAGATTCCCTATGTCATGAAACTATCATATTTTTCATTATATTATTGTGGTTTTTTGTAAAGTAGGTTCATGAGTGTGTATGGCTCTGCCTGTGTGATTTAATTGAATTGGAGTCAGATAGAATCATAGAGGTCTACAGCACAGAAGAAGGCCCTTCAGCCCATCGGGTCTGCACCGGTCAAACAAGTACCTAACTATTCTAATCCCATTTTCCAGCACTCGGCCCATAGTCTTGTAGACCATGGTATCACAAGTGCACATCCAAATACTTAAATGTTATGAGGGTTTCTACTTCTACCACCACCCAGATTCCCACCACCCTCTGGGTGAAAGAAATCCTCCTCACATCCCCTCTAAACCTCCTGCCCCTTACCATAAACCTATGCTCCATGATTATTGATCCCTCCACCAAGGGGAAAAGTTCCTTCCTGTCTACCCTATCGAAGCCCCTCATAATCTTATACACCTCAATTATGTCCCCCTCAATCTCCTCTGCTCCAGGGGAAATAATCCCAGTCTATCCAATCTCTCCTCATAACTGAAACTCTCTAGCCCAGGCAACATCCTGGTAAATCTCCTCTGCACTCTCTCTAGTGCAATCACATCCTTCTTATAATGCAGATTCCAGAAGTGCATGCATTACTCTAGCTGTGGCCTAACCAGCATTTTATGCAGTTCCAGCATAACCTCCCTGCTCTTATATTCCATGCCTCGGCTAATAAAGGCAAACATCCCATATGCCTTCTTAACCACCTCATCTACCTGTCCCGCTACCTTAAGGGACCGGTGGACATGCACACCATAGACTGCAAGGTTGAAATTATCAAAATAAGTTAGGTGTAAAAGGCATTTGAAATGCTAATGAGTAAACATGGATGAGGGCAGTAGGGTGTGAATGAAATTTGCAGTTTTAGATAAGTGAAAGGGTTGTTTAGGTTTAAAAAGGGATGATAGGATATTCACAACTAACAAGATAAGCAGGGCCAATCAGTTTGTTTATCTTTCCCATATTGGCAACGTGAAAGATTTTTATATTATGGGAAAGTAAATTTCTGAAGACATAGCGAACAATGAAATTTACAGATTAAAGAGAGAAATATGTATAAAGAAGGATGGAAGGCTATGTTGGGGGCAGGGGGTGGTGGAAAGCATGTGAGATCTAAAAGGACTATGGAAAACAGCCAGTTTTGCAGAGGTCTGCTGAGTCCAGTATCCAAAGTTGGAGAAATGCCTTTGGAATTCCACTGTCAAATGGATGCTGTGGTAAACTTGCTGGATTGCCTACCTGAATTTAAAATCTACTTTGGACTGTTGCCTTAAAGAGGGTGCATAGTTGGGAGTCAGGTTAATTAGGAATTTTGGGAATTGTTATAGTATTAAGTAACTGTAATCTTATGTATATGCTTGAAATCTTTTCTTTTGTTAATAAATGTTTTAGTTTAACTTTTAAAATCTCTAAAGGTGTTAGTGGACTCATTACTTCTGAATTCAGTGTACAAATCTTCTGGTAATAAATACAAATTGCAAAACAGTTGTGATAGCATAGCCAAGTTTCCTTTGTGGATTTGGACTGCCTGACACACATCACCTGCCATGTCATAACACCTAAGTATTTGTTAGCTAAGGTCAAGTGAATGAGCAAAAAATTGGCAGATGTGAGTATAATGTGGTTATAAGACTGTCCACTTTGGCAGGAAGAATAGAAAAGCAGAATACTATTTAAACTCCAATGAGTATAGGCCTAACCTACTCAACCTCTCCTCATAAGACAACCTTGTCATCCCAGGAATCAGCCTAGTGAACCTTCGCTGAACTGCTTCCAATACAATATTATTTAAATGGAAAGCGACTACAGAATGCTGCAGTACAGGGGGATCTGGGTGTCTTGTACATGAATCATAAAAAGTTAGCCAGCAGGCACAATAATTAGGCAAATTGAATGTTAGCCTTTTTTATAAGGGAGTATATAAGTATATAAGTAGGGAAGTCTTGCTACAGCTGTACATAGCATTGGGGGATCATACCTTGAGTACTGTGTACAGTTCTGATCTCCTTACGGCGGGATATAATTGCATTGGAAGCTGATCAGCAAAGGTTCACTAGGCTTATTCCTGGGATGATGAGGCTGTCTTATGATGAAAGGTTGAGTAGGTTAGACCTATACTCATTGGAGTTTATAAGAATGAGTGGTTGTCTTATTGAAACTGAAAGGTTTCTGAGGGGCCTTGACATGGTAGGTTTTGGGAGGGTGTTTTCTCTCATGGGAGAATCTAGACCTAGGCAGCACAGTTTAAAATTAAGGGATCTCCCATTTAAGATGGAGATGAGGAGAAATTTCTTCTCTCTGGAGTTATTAGTGCTTTGAATTCTCTTCCACAAAGAGCGATGGAGGTTGTGTCATTGAATATATTCAAGACTGAGACAGATTTTTGACCAACAAGGGAATTAAAAGTTATGGGGGAGCAGCCAATAAAATGGCCACTATCAGATCAGCTATGCTCAATGGACCAGATGACTCCCTGCTCCTATTTTTTATGATCTTATGATCTAATATAGGCACTAGTTCTTTTATAAAGGAAGATTTCCAGTTAACTAAGGCCTTTCACAATCTGTGTTGTATTTTGTGGTTGTCTAAGGAAGAGGTTTACAGTCTGAGTAGCAACTATTTATGTGGAACTTAATTATGTACAGGTATCCAAGACAATAGGCTTCTCCAGTCCAAGCCATGAGCTTTCACCATTCAGACTACTATCAGATGACTACTAGTCATGTGACTCAATTTACACCATCTTGTGGGTGGTCCTGTTTCCCTAGTCCTACATTAACCCTTTCAGTCCCGAACACGCTAATACTATACTCGGGGGGGCTGAATAATACGCTCCGGGGTTGAGAGCATTCCCTACCTCACGGAGCGTATTATGAGGCAGGATGACGTTGAGTGCCATTTACAACATCATCATGCTGGTTTCAATAACAAGGCAGGCAGGTGGATAAAAAAGATAGTAACCTGCCCGTGTTATTTAAAGATCTATATAAAAGACAATTCAACTAATTAACTACCCATCTCACTGCAATGATACAGTCAGAAGGTAATAATACACCTTCAGGCTGAGGTTTATGACAGGTGGGGAAACCGTTTTCTTAATAGGCAAGTTTGTCTGGGCAGGTTTTAAAACTTCAGCTGAGACAAGAGTCTCAGCCTTGCAGTTCAAACTCCATTGCCTGCAGGGACTGCTCATTTCAGTGTGCAGATTGACATTTTGGATATTTTTTCATGAGGAGAAATCTCCTCTCATTCAGGGAGGGGCCTTTTGATTATTCACTGAATGTTCCCCTGTCCGTAACCCGGGCTGAAGGGTGAAAACCCTTGAAAACAGATGGGGATTTTGGTCTCAGTTGGAGCCACAACCTCCAGTGAGGAGGAGAGATGGATTAGGAGGAGGAGGAGTAGGGTGACAGAAAGATGGGAACACAGGTATGCTCAGGATGCTGTGGTTCCTCAGGAAGGGGACAGAGCACCACTAGACTGCGATGGTCAGGAAGAGCCCAGAAGCCCTGATCGGAGGCACAGATTATTATTCACAGTGAGGGGTTGTGTTGGAAGAATTAATCCAGGCTGGCCTTTTGGTTCAAGCTTGATTTATTTTCAAGACGACAACTCAGTGTTACTGACTTCCAAGTAGCTTCCACACAAAGCGTTCCAAATGTTACTTTTTATTCTATTTAGATGGGATAATCATGCCCATCACCTGTTTAACTAGCAATTGTCTTTAACAAGGTAATTGCCATGCAGTGTGAATATTTATACATTGACAGATTCCCCTCTTTAAATCAAAACTTTGGGGGAAAAAACTTAAACATTGTTTTTAAACGAACAGAAGGAAATAATGGCACATATTTCCACATCTATAGTTCCTGTACTTCCTTTACCAAATATGTATATATATATATATATATATATGTATATATATAAACAATTATAAAACAAAAATAGTTTTCTTTTCATTTCATCATTGTAATATCAGGCACCTTTCTTCCAATAAAATTAGTAACTTCTTAGAGCAGACACTTAATTTTATAAAACAGTCTGATAGTTGGTGACTGGTGTCAACCCATTGTATCTTAGAGATCTCTCTTCTCTATCATTTCTTTTATGCTGGCTAGGTCTATGCTTAGCCTTTTTTCAGTGACACTTTTTGTGGAATGAACGTTGTCCCAAAGAGACCAATTATTAACTTAACATTCTATGGGCAAACGTTTCTCACATTGCCCCTTATATAATATTTCTGTCAGTATATTGGATAAGCAAACCCCTATATCTAATGTTTCTACTAAGGCCAGCGTTTCAGCAGCTACAGTACCTTTCAATGCCCTTTTTATTTTCTTGGCCTCCCAAGCCAGCGGGCAACATTTATCATTCTTGCCCATCAAGAATATGATAAATCCTGCTGTGCTAGAGTACCCAATTGGAAGATTGGCATGTGAGGCATTGCTAAAAATAACCAACCTCATATCTTCTGGATCGCCCAAGGCTGGAAACTTGAGCACACATCTCAGAATTTAATTTTTAAGTGTTTTATTTGCTCTCAGAGCTTGCTCAACTGTGGCATGTTTCATCATTGTACTCAGCTCCAACACATCATAACTAGCGTCAGGCCAAGTCTGAGTGCACAACTAGTTCAACTGCCCATTTAAACTTCTCAATTGTTCCATTTCTTCCTTGGTAGTAGGATCCTCTTTTTGTGAGGATCTGCCCCGAGTTATTGGGATATGATTAACATTTTCTAGATAAGATTGTTGATTCAACGTCACTCCTAACTTGTTCTGCTTAATGTATAAACCTATGTATTTAAAAGCTCCTGGAGCCTGACTTCCGACCTTGAATTCCTTCTTTATCTCCTCGATTACCCATTGTTCAAATTCTACAGAGGCTCCCTACAGGAAATCATCAACATACATGATAAAGATTCCAGCTAGCTTCTCCTTATGGTATCAGTAGAACATTGCAGGGTCTGCCTTTAACTGAATACAACCTGCAACCTAAGGACAGATCTCATGGAAAAATAACAAACTCTTGATGCATCATTCAACCCATAAACACACTTGTTCAATCCATAGCTTTCCTTCTACATCCCTGGCTTCTTTCTAAAAAACTTCTCTTTGAAATTTCTCGCCTGTAAAAATGCAGCCTTTATATCAATCAATTTGCATTCCCAGAAATAGGATGCCAAAATAGCTAAAAATATCTTCAAACTCACTTTTCCTACAGTAGGCAAGTCCACTCTGACATCCTAGTCTCTCTTCAAAGCCTCGGGCTACTAATCTCATTTTGGCCTTATGTATCATCTGGGAGTACCTTTTCTGTACAGATCCATCTGTGAGATAAAGCTGGCTATCCTCTGTCAGGTATTTCAGAATATACCCCAAATTCCTTCCAGCTTCCTAACTCTTTCCATTTGGCTTCCTTTATCAGCTTATTTGCCAATTTATTAGCAGCTACTAGAATCCCTCAGTCATAAGGACTTCTACTTTTATTGAGATTGCTGGCTTGCTCTCCAGTCCTCCTTATTAAGCTACAGCTTCTACTCACATTCCTCTCCCTTTCTGGACTATTACTATATGATCATTCTTCCATGCGAGCAGAACCCCGTTTGCAAGTCCATGATTTTTTTCTAGGGTCACGACCACTTTCTGGTCCACTGTCTAAACTCACTGCGCTTTCTGGTTTTCCACAACTTTACCTTGGCTTGCTAGTCCTTCATCCTGCACATTTACCTAATGTTTCTATTGACAGTGGCCTTTTCTGTGCTCCGTATGATAGTGGCATCCCTCCACACACTGGCCCCTTCTGGCATGTATGTTACCTTTGTTCCTACTTTGGTTAGTTGCCCTTTTGGACGAATAACGTTGTCCTGCACCTCAGTATTACTTTGTTCATAGTCAGTCAACCCTGCATCTTCCGTCATCTGCTCCTCATAACTAACGTGTGTGAGAAGTGCATGGTGTGCCTCCTTGTGTTCTATGTCCTGGTCAGAACCTGTAAAAGGTATAGTCAGTACCAATTAGCCGTGAAGAATGTACCCTAACAGTTTAATTGCCTTGTTGCACAAATACTACTTTCCCATCACTCCCTATTACCTTACTAGGTCCTTTCCACTCTTTCCAGCCTTCTCTTTTATAAGATAGCATGTCTCCTTGTCTAAACTGTATTCCCAATGGTCTTATGCGGTGCTGTAAGGCTCGCCAAATTTTCTCCAAAACCTCAGCTTTAATAAAATCTTTTCTGCCCACATGCAAAGCGTTCAGATGAGCAAAAAAGCTGGAGCTAATGCTAGTCCCTTCTGGAGCAGGGGGAGCATCCAATAACACCGACGGCGACTTCGGATTTCTTCTGTACAAGAACTAGTACGGACTGTACCCCACAACCATTTGCAGAGAGTTCTTTGCGTGCACTGCCCATGGTGGTGCCATTTGCAATTTATATTCTGGCTGATCAGCCAATATTCTATGTAAAATGTCTATTACTGCATGGTTTCTTTCACAAGGACATTACTAAAACATGCTCTCAGCTGCAGTGTGCATAATTATGATGTTTACATTTTCGCACATATCTCAAAATTCCTCATTGGCAAATTCCCCACCATTATCTGTGAGGAACGTTGTTGGTGTTCCTAATCCTGTTCCTATCCATTTCTCCATGACCTTATCAACAATGGTCCTTTTGTCTTTACGATGTATCACAGTGGATAGGCTAAATCTGGTTGCCATATCTATGAAGTGCAGTAAAAAAAAAACCCTATCCTTGTCCCAAACTTTCAAGTCCATTGCTGCTACATTGTTAAACTCACTGGCTATGGCAAGCTCACAACAGTGATGTTTTAAAATATTTAAGGCAAATTTCACACTGAGCAGTGATTTGTTCAATAAGGCCATCATATCCTTTATCGACCACCCCCACATCTCGAAGTAGAGAAGCAGAGTCTTCAGTTTCTGTGGCGCCGGATGTGCAAACTGTCTATGTAATTTCCAAATGATCTTCTTTTTGTCCACCAAATTCTTATTCTCAGCAGTTAACAAAACTTCATGAACTTTTTGATGAGAAATCTCTGGCTTTCTTAGTGGCAAGCAATAATGGCCTGACCGAGTAAAATGTAAATCCACATTTTTTTCCAAACACGACTGCTCTATCATTTGTCATATCTAGCATCATCTGAGCCTTCTTCATCACAGATCGACTCAACATTAACGGTGTGTCTGCTAGAAACCACATCAGCACTGATAAACAGGTTGATCCCTGCCATCTTACAAGGGAGGAATACCCGTTTGAAGGATGTTAATGTATTGTCATCTCCGAAGCTGAAGCAGGTAGAGCTTTCGTACTCTTTGACCTTCTGCCAGTCTGCCTCATTGAGAGACTCCAGATATCAGTCAAGCCAGTGCATGCCACAATGTCCAGAACTGCATAGTTGAAGAAATTTACCAACAAGATACTCATCACCGGATTCAAACTCTGTGATCAATACAATTCCATCATGGCAGTCGCTATCATCATTTTCAGTTTCAGATGAAACTGTCTCGTGGGTCACTTCAAAAATGCAATTCCTTCGCTGTAGTCAGTTCATCGCGTAAAGATACTGGGAATCACGCCAAAAATATCAATTTAACCATTCCCCGTGCACCTTTTGGGCTTAAACGCCTCCGGTCACCATCCCAGGCACGCTTTTTTGTCCCGAATCTCGAATTGGCTAGGGTTATGACAATTTACAGACCTCCTGTCTTTAACCCCATGTTTGTTTTGGTATCTTGATCTAATATTTGGTCGACCTCGAAATTCAGCCACCATTGAATCCTCTACCCTTTGTTTCACAGCATAGTTGTTCGCATTTGCTAAGAAAGTGGCAGGGAACAACTGTTTCCCCAGAAATTTTTTCAAGGCAACAGTCATTTGATCTAGGCGAGGTTCTTTCCCCCGGAATTGAACCCCTGTTTGTACTAAAAGACTATCAACATGAGAAATGCGAGCACAGTCCAGTAATTTAAATGCCAATACCGATTCCGGAATTTCAAGTTCAAATCTCTGTAGTCTCCTGTACCATTTATCAAAATCCATGTTATATTCTTCCATGGACTGATCATCTGATTTCCTAAATCTATCAAAGATTGTCCAAGCTTCATATGCTTCCAATAACTCATCCTTTTTGTAAAACTTATCCAAAAATTGTAACAGAAGGTTCAATCCCTCTGCATGATCCAAATCATCCGCTTTCCATTCTGAAAATACCTTACTCCTTATCTTACTTTTGGCTGGTAATGATAACGCCAAAGCCATATGTTGCTTCTTCTGGGGTATAGAAGTAACCTAGGTCCGCATTTCAACTTCAGCCTTCCATTGCTGATAAGGTTCAGACTCAGAAAAAATTGGTGGATAGTCAAAGTTTGCGATTTTGCACCATCCTTCTGTCATTCTGTAACTTAAATTGTCAGCAACAGTACACTTCTTTTCCCTCAGAGGATGAGACAAAAAACTTCATGTACAGCAATCAATTAGCAAAGCTTAAAGTTCATCCTCTGCTACCATGTTATTCATAATGAGAGGCTGTGGTGGAAGAATTAATCTAGGCTGGCCTTTTGGTTCAAGCTGGTTTATTTTCAAGACAACTCCTCAATGCTACTGACTTCCAAGTAGCTTCCACACAGTGTTCTAGCTGTTTCTTTTTATTCTATTTAGTTGGGATAATCAATGCCCATCACCTGTTTAACTACCAATTGTCTTTACAAGGTGATTGCCATGCAGTGTGATTACTTATACATTGACACAGATGAGCATATGCTGCCCGTAGGGTATATCGGCAGCAATTCAGATACCTGCAAATGAGTGAGATTCAGTACAAAAGAAGACTCGAGCTTTCAAGGGCGATTGTGACATCATGAGTGCCCCTAAGTTGTGGTTTGCTGTGCATTTCTGTGCATTTCATAACATCACCATCCAAAGAGGAGATGCCCTGGAACATGATGATGTGCCAGATGGCAGCCAATCCTCTGAGGATGAGGGTGATGATGAGTTCAGGGATCATGGCATGGCTCATACTGAAGGCTCTGGCTATGATCGAGTGAATGGCTGTGACATCAGGGATGCCCTAATATGGCAAAGGTTTCTCTAGTACATCTTGCCACTGCTGCAGAAGGGTTTTAGTGAAATGTTGGTCCTCCTTTTCATGGCACTGGGCATGGGCTGGTCACATCAAGCATATGCTGCACACAGGAGGGCACCAAGGGTGGCCTCACTGAATCTGGAGACAGCTTTTCCCCTTCAAGAATGCCTTTCCCTTCACTCTGATGGCACAGACCTCTATACATGGAAATATGTAATAAATGTACAACTCCTCAATGCCAAAAGCTGGGAGATCTGCTGATTTTTAAAATTTCTGCCACCTGTGAAGATTGACATGGTTGGCAGAGATAAACCAAAAATTAAATAGACTTACCTGGCCAAATTGGAAAATGTATAAATCTTCATTATGTATAGTAGATGTGCTTGATTGATCATCTGATGGGTGACCTGATACTGACCATGCCAGAGAGCCCTTTAAAGTGCTAGCTGTTACCTTGTTCCAGGTCACAGCCTGCAGCCTCAGAGGTCGGACATCCTGCCCTCCAGCTCTTATTGGGTGAGATGACAGTCTGTAACTCACCCTTGACGCTAATTCGTGGCAATTACTATATTAACAGGCGTGCACCGATGGCAGGCCTAGAAGCAGAATGTCTCCAACTTCCAGGTACGGAACCAGTCGTCGGCACACAACCATATTATTCTGTCCAGGATGTGTCAGTGTTTTACAGCCAGTGAAGTACTTGCCCCCTCACCCCACCTACTGTTTTACTGTTGGAAATACAACAACCAATTGGTATCTAGCAAAGTGTCATGAACAGCAACAAAATAATGACCAGTTGATCAATTTTTAGTGACATTGGTTGAAAGATAAATATTGGTCAGGAAATGGAAAGAAAACACTTCATTTTCTTTGGAATAATGCTATGGGATTAAGAATCCTGCTAAACTGCATGTGTACAGCCATGCAGCAGACTGGAGGGTCCAGCACAGGCCTTGCTCAATAATGCATGTGCACAGCTGCACTAAAAAATGTAAATAAGGCACACATTGAAAAAACTAGCCTCACGCAACAATTAAGTTTTAACGGGAGCATTGCATAGGATCCTATACTTCCAGCTGAGAGGGCAGACAAGGCCTCAGTTTAGCATCTCGTCCAAAAGAAAGCACCTCTGACAGTGCAGCATTCCCTGACTGCTGCATTGAAGCATCTGCCTGGATTAGATGCTCAAGTACCTGGAATGGACAATTGTACCGTAACTGTCTCGCTCAGAAGCAAGAATGCTACCAACTAATAGCTAATATAGATTTGTATATCTTGTCCAACAAAATGTTGTTCAGTTCATTTTTAAATTTGGTAAACAATATTTCACTTATTTTCTATTGAAGATCAAATAAATGGGAGATGGTCATGGACAGAAGTCAGATATGCCCAGATAAGTGAAATTTAATACATATGACAAAATTATGAACTGAGTCATAGCAAGCTTTGCAAGCAGAAATATTTCTTGTAGCCTTCCATATTTACAATATTTACTACAATAGCTCTTGCCACATTCTATCTACAACATGTAAGTTTTCACCATTATTATACCTCTATTTTTCTAATTTAATAATATAAATTTATGGTTAAGATATCATCACTGTGGAAGTATCATTTTTATTTTCATCAATATTCTGCCTTCTGAGTGATGTAAGTAAGTAATACCAACAGGGACTAAGTGGACAAGATTTTGCCTAAAATTGTTTTTCAATTGCCATTTTTAAAATTAGTAACTGAAGTTCATAATGTCCAAAATAAGGGTAAAATAAGGAATTCAGACTGCCTCTTCCACCACTCACCTCGTACCCCAAGTTAAAGTAATTTTGATAAATAAATATTCATCCAGGTATTAGCTAGCGGTGTGTGCATGCGCGTGTGTGAGTGTGTGCATGCGTGAATGTGTGTGTGTGTCAGCTTCCAGGGAATTGTATCAGCCTTTTCACACACAACTTACCTGAGGGGCAATGCCAGTGATGCATTTGGACCAAAATGGTCATTTTCTGTCACATGAGCTGCCTGTGGAGGCCTTTCTGAATTATTCAGATGAGGCCCAAGGACAAATTTTCATCAATCCTTAGGCCTCTTGCTTTGGGTGCATGCTGCCTCCTCAGTGCTGCGTCTGGGCCGAAAATACTTCCTGCTTCATAATGTCGATTCTGATGCTATTATACGTTGAAACAATCCAACACATTTTCCATTATGAAACTTTTTTTTCAGTCAGGGACAGAAAGAAAAAAGCCAATAGCAGGATACATCATAGATAAAATGCTTCACTTTTTTCATGGTAGTTTTGGGTCAATTATATTTTAAACCTTCTTTCTAAATGAATTTTCAAAAGAAAATAGTTTGATTCAAAGGACTAGGAATATTATTCCTAGGAAATATGAAAACTATTTCATGAAATCTATGTTCTAGGTCATGTAAATATGGATACTGTAAAGAACAGCATGTGGAATTAATTAATATATCATGCATGCAATCTAGAGAATGCAGAAAATATTTCTGGCTGGGAAATGGCAGTAATAATTCCCATATACAAGTGAAAAAGTATTAATTAATTTCAGAGACACTTATTTGATTTGGATGCTGGGAACTCTGCTTTTGAATAGAGTTCTGGAACACCAAGACAGTAGCTTTTTGGATGTAGTGAGTAAACTTTTACGTTCAGGTAGTTCATTTTAAGCAAGCATAGATTCAATGTGCCAAGATATTGGAGATGTGGAATGGCGTGGCGTAATTGAAAAGATCGCCATACTGCTGAAGGAAATGCATGAAAAATCAAAAATGTCCCACATATATATTGCAGATCTTTCAGCATCTGAAACAATAGTCACAACCATGTTTCAATGAAACAGAAATTTAATGAATGGTTCCCAGCTGTAAACACTAACCTATCACTTTTCTTTTAGGTAGAGATTGACTTGGTGCATTACCAGCATTTACTATAAAGCTTTAAAACTGGAATTTGTGAATCTTCCAGGGGCTGTGATGGAACCCAAAGGTGCTGTGAGGTTTGATTTCTGTCCATCTCAAGCTGCTGTATCTTTGAACACAGTGTCTCAAGAATTCTATCTCATATATTTTATATTTTTAAAAAATTTTCTCACCTGAGCATGTCATTTCCATCCCTGTCTGCTAAAAATGTCTACAACAATAGTAGTTTCATTTGGGTGGCTGATTTTAGAGTTCAAACTTTAAAACAGAGGGTTCTTGATAGAACCAATTTGCACACAGTCCCATACACAGAAGCATTTGAAACCCACTGACTTAATACCCATTCCATCAAATCATAGTTACAGAAAGTACAATTTAAAAATGTATATCTTAGCAGCAATGCCATTTGAAAGTTAACAGAAATTTAGTTCTCATTGGGTTAATAGGAGCAGGTTTATTTTTGTAAAAGCAAAAAACTGCGGATGCTGGAAATCCAAAACAAAAACAAAAATAAAAATACCTGGAAAAACTCAGCAGGTCTGACAGCATCTGCGGAGAGGAACACAGTTAACGTTTCGAGTCCCTATGACTCTTCAACAGAACTAAGGAAACATAGAAAAGAAGTGAAATTTAAGCTAGTTTAAAGGGAGGTGGGACAAGTAGAGCTGGATAGAGGGCCAATGATAGGTGGAGATAACCAAAAGATGTCATAGACAAAACGAGTCATACGGACTCGAAACATCAATTGTGTTCCTCTACGCAGATGCTGTCAGACGTGCTGAGTTTTTACAGATATTTTTGTTTTTATTTTAGGTTTATTTTTGTGTTGATACATACCACCTAATATGAACCATGACCTTGTCACAGCATTACCTAAGTTGTTGAATGTGCAAATATCCAAGCGGATCTAAGCAGGTGGGAATCTCTTATTGTTGCACCTGCCATGATTAATACCCAAAAAAACTGTAAATAAGAAAAAGAGCAACTTGTCAGAAAATAGAGCTTGCAAAACTTACCTAGTTTATGGAACTACACTATGCTAGTTGATGTATTGCATGTATATTAATTGAAAATCAAAAAGTGCTAAAATATTGAGTGCAGATAGAAATGCTTTGAATTTCAGTTTGATTCATTTCATGGAAGGAACCATACTATTTACTTAGGTTAAATTAAGTGCAATTAGATAGAAGTTATAGTTTTGATTTGATAATTTTGCAGTGTATAAATCCAATGTTTATATTTCTACTATGTTATGACTCCTCTTGATAGTGCAGTGGATAAATGCACTCAGTATGGTACTAAGCTATACAGAGCACAGAAACAGGCCATTCAGCCCAACTGGTCTTTGCTGCTATTTAGCTCCACACAAGCCTCCTCCCACACTACACCATTTAATCCTATCTGCATATCCTTAAATTCCTTTCTCCCTCATATATTTATCTGGCTTCCCTTTAAAGACTCTTTAACATACCACATGCGATTGCCACACTCTAACCCTGTTGGCAAAGCGGCTTCTTCTGTAATCTTTATTGAGTTTATTAGTGACTACTTTATAATTATGGCCCGTCATTCCAAAATATAACAATGTTACTGATTACTCATAAAAGCATAAGTGATTGATATTTGATATATAGCAGATATTAGAGAGTCACTGGTTTTCATGTAATTTCATGAGTTTTTCAGAAACATTGAAGTGATCTTCAAATATTAATACATTTTCATTACAAATGACCATTGAGCTGATTGGGTTGAATAGGTAAATCTTCGAACATTTGATTTTCTTAATTTGCTTTCTCTTTCACTTCAGATATTTGGTACAGTTATACTCAGTGACTTTACAATCTGACTCTCAACTATAATATCCAAACATTCTTCACTGAAATACTGGGTAACAACAAAGCACAAATATCTGATAAGATCTAAAATGTCAATTTACTTGAACTTTAATGGTTTAATCAACAGAAGTTTACAGATAAATGTTTAACCATTCAATTTTGATTTGATAATTTGCAATGTCAAAATCCTAGCATTTATGTTTCTACCGTGTTATGACTCCTCATGATAGTGCAGTGGATGTGCACTACTCAATATGGTACTTACTAAACTACAGAGAACACAAAATTACTAGGTTTGATTTGTGGACTGTGCAGATCTCAGCTGAACCAACAGATGCAGATGTTAACATTGGCCTCAGTACCGCCGGCAAGAAAAGGGAAGATCCTGTGAGGGTTCTAATCCAGACGGATATCTAGTCACCGTAGCTGGAAATTAGTTTATGTGAGATATCAGATGAGGATAGGCTTTAGCTTGGTTGATAACCCACCTGTTTAATAGCTCACTGACCCTAAATATTCCAGCTCACACATAGATAATATTTACTTCATATGAGGAAGGGTGAGGTGGAAAATAGGAATGTCTGGAAATATCAGGCATTGAGATTTAAGCCATTTGATTCAGAGTTTACAAGACAATAACAGAGTTATTTTCCTGACCCTGATGCTAATCTCTTTATATTGTGTTCTTGTGCTTTTTAATTGGATATAAATACCAGTAAACACGGTTACAGACTTGTTAGGGAATATATTAATTCATTTTGCAAGAGGATTATAATATTTGGTGACCTAAAAAGGAAAACTGGTGTGTTTCAATTTTTGCCTTTTAATCTAAATTTCATTTGGTGCACCTATTATAATCTACACTGCAGCTATAGAAATATATTGCCAATCATATATGATAACCAAGGAAAATTACTTTTATTCAGGGTTTTGGATCCATCAGAAGATAGCCCAGCATTTACCACAATATGTATTAATCTCTGCACCTGTGCAGAAAAATGTGGAAATTTGGAATTTGCTGTCTGATTTGCCCTGCTCCTCCACAAGCTACACTGACACCTTACTGATCGACCTTGAATTCCATGTCAAGGTATGAAGTTACTTTACTTACAAACTAGTTGACCATTAAATATGGCAGAAAACATTAGGACTGATGCAAACAATTCTATGTGAATTTTTGACAGTGTGATAAATCACAATTACTGCTAAACAACTTCTCTGTTCAAAGGAAAAATAATTTTACAAGTGTGCATTCTCATTATTCAGAATATAATTATTGTTGGAGATTTTAAAAATGCTAAAAAATATTTATTTTTACCTTCTGTCTTTTTTTCTCTCTCTCCCTTTATCCCAAAATCATTTCCCTTTCTTTGTGTAAGTGAATTTTTAGCAGTGTAAGAAATCACAATTACTAACAAATAACCTCTCTGATCCTAATTTTTTTACAAGTGTGGATTCTCATTCCTTCAGAATATAATTATTATTGGAGATTTAAAAAATGTTAAAAATTAACATTTTAACTTTACTTTGTCTTTTTCCTCTCTCCTTATCCCCACTTCCTTTCCCTCTCTTTCTTTCACTTTCTGTAAATGACTTTATGATGAATTAAGTATTCTAATTTATACCTCTTGGTTTAGATCCTGCATATCTCTGTGAGAATGCTTCAATCTGATTGGTTGAAGAGGTATGCTGTTGCTTTCCCTGCTCATACATGCCACAGAGCCCCAGTAGAGGGTGCAAAACTGAAAAGGATCTTTGATAACCATGGGAAGAATCCTCCCCCCGTCGGGGGGGAAGTGCAGGAGCGGGCGCATTCAGGCGTGCCTCTGATCAGCGCCCCCAAATGGGGGTACACCGCCATTTTATGTGGGTGGGCTAATTAAGGCCCACCCAGTGTGATGTTCACCAGGAAAAGCTATGCGCTCCCCGTGCAGGCGGCCGGGGGGGAGGGTGGGGGGATGGAAATCCCTCAGCCATGAGTGTGCTGTTTCACACAGGAATGCGAAAGAGCGCACTCATCTCCCTGAGGCTAAGTGCTGCCTCAGAGAATCGGCGCCAACTTCAAAAATGGTCAATGCAGAAAAATAAAATTTCCCTGACATGTCCCCTGATGTAGCACTTTTATTCAAACTTTTATTAATTTTTAAAAAATGTACATGAAATCTCATCCTGCCTGTGGATGAGGTTTCATGCTTTTTCTGAAGCCCGCCAGGGCTCCCAGCCTGCCTGCCATCCTTAAGGCCCATTAACTAGTTGAATTAGTTTTTAAATGGCCTCAATTGGCTGTTGACAGGTCGGTGGGTGTATAGCTGATTCAGCTGCACCCCTGCCGATCTGAAAATTGAAATGACGCGGGGTGACGTCGGGAGTTCTGCCCGACATCATCCCTCATTATTTTACATGTCAGTGAGCAGGCCCCACACCCTGCTCACCAACCTCAATATCCTGGCCCATAGGTTGCTGCTCAATTGCCCATGAAAAATGTGTGGGGAGCTGCAAGCATAATGAATATTGAGTGCCATGTCTTCACTGCTGACTGCATAATTCAGGCCATTGAAGTATGCATGACAAAATGCCTTTCAATCAGTGGGTCCATTCCCTCCTTGTGTCTTTTACATTATTGTGAATTCTATTCAACTTATTTAGTCCTCCGAGAGGGGTGACTAATCAGGGATAAAATTCCAAACTCTGAAAATTCTTCCTCAATCCTCAGAGGGACTTCTGTGAAAACTTCAAGATAACAGATTAACATCACAAGCTATGAAACTGTATATGATCATTTACATATGTCCCCATGTTCCCACCAAGATCAGCATCATGGTGTTCCAATGAGCAAAATCATCCAATATTATAATACAATACTCTTGCATTAATATTTATCATCTGTGTTCACTAACCTTCTTAACCATCAATTTCTTTCTTAATCAAACATTTGTGTAGTCATGTATTTGTTTTCTTTATTTGTATTGAAAAGCATATACAATTAATACATCATACAATGTATTGATTTATTTAATAGGCAGCTGACAACATATAAAGAAATTCTTTTGGCAAAACAGCAAATATATGTTGTGTGGCTGAGGCTGGGATTTTCCACATCTGATCGGAGAATCTCCCAAGAAGGCCCTAGTCGCGTTTCCCGACGACGTAAATCCAGGATGCGATTACCCCCTCACCCGCCAGTGCTGGGCCATGTTTCTCACCATCGAATGTCAGGAACTTAATTTTAATAAATTTGCACCTCATTTTGGCCACACACCAGAATCATCCTCCTGCGTCAAATTTAAATCCCACATTGGTGATTTCACAATGGCGTGATTTAGAACTGCCTTTAAAAAGCGTGCACCTGGCAACCTCAACTTCGAGGGGAACTCGGAGGTGAGTGCACACAACTTTGTGCAGCACTCGCCATGGTTCCAGCGGCTTGGCGGATTCAATGAGGGCACAGGCAAGTTTCCACAGTGGCTTCTTTGTGGTTGGCTTGTGGTGCTGGGTCAAGGACAACTGTGCCAGGGAGAAGGGAATAAAGGGAATCTCAGGGCAAGGGCAACAGTACAAGGGAGAAGGGGGAGAAGGGAACATTGGGGCAAGGGCAACAGTGCCGGGGGGCAGCACCAACTGAAGTTTGAGCACAAACACGTGAGGTGGGAGAGGGGTGGTGTGGGGGAAGAAAACAGCCGGGCTAATGGCAAAACATGTCAAAGGTGAGCACTCCATTGCAACTGAGAACATTTAGCTTGAGCTCAATTGACATGCTTGAAGTCAGCCTAGTCAAGTAGTTGTGCCCACTCAAGCAGCACTAACTCCTCACAGTGCCGATGATTGCTTCTCTACTGTTAACTCTTTGCACGCACATGTCAAACTCGAATGAGTGCTATGGTGCTGCAGAACTATTGGGCGACTGGGCAAGCTTGAGGATCCTCTTTGGAAAAGTGCCTGTCGAAAACTGACAGAGGAATGTGCTTCTAGTCCCTTGCATTATGTTTCAGTTGACACTGAAAAGTCATCCTCATGGTACAAGCAAACCGCGAAGCCTTGGAGTCCAGGTTAGGAAAATGTCTGCGCCTGAGATGAGAGTTCAGGATGCAACCAAGTGGCCGAAGCTGTTGCCACTCAGTCATGTGGTGTGTGGCGGTGCTGGGCATGGACATGGTGAGCCTAAATGCACACTAAACACTGGGCACCCATGTGGTGACCTGGACTCTCCGGCAAGTGTTAAGGGGTCTTGAGAGGCAGCCGCAGGGCATGACTTGAGCAAGAGTAGTTCTGGGTGGATGGCCCTGGGGTTTACACCTGTTGATTCTCCTCCCTGTGGGTGCCTGAGGACCCCTAGTTGTTTCCTCGAGAGGAAGGAGCAGCTGGAGTGAGCTCAAGATGCCCCCTCCCCCCTGACTCTCATGTTGACTGCAAGCACCTCAACGATGGAATGTAGCTCTTGCAGCAGTGCAGGACTAATGTCCTGGACCATCCTGGACCATTCTACCAGTGTTTCCCTCAGTGCGTTGGCATGCTGGTGCTATCATCTCAGACTGAAGGTGGATGGACTCCTCCATCATTCCTTGCAACCTGATATTCCCGAACTTGCCTTTGCAGCTTCAGTAACTGAGGTATGACTGAGTCCAGAGGCTCCTCATCTGACTCGCCCACAGCAGATTTCTGGCTCCCAGCAGTCTTCCAAGTGCCGGAAACCTGGGGAGTCCCTGCCTCCACTGCTGTAGATCAGACAGTGTGATGTGCTCACCAGATTCTGACCCCAAGGCTATTCTAGAACTAGGTCCCACAAACATGTGTGTCTCTGCGCTGGTGGAGGGTGTGGTGTGTTGGGTCTTCAATGTGAGGGTGCTGTGATGGGTCTTCAGTATCGGTGTCTGTGGATTCCTATTCCGTGAAGTCCTCAGGTCTGGAATGGAGGACCTGGCTAGTGGACCCCCTCAGCTGCATCCCAGATGTGCATGCAAAAGCAAGGAGAGATAATCAGTACATGGCAATGTCCTGCAGAGCAGGGGACCTGACGCACAGCATGATTGTCTGATGGATGTTGCACTGCTGGATCCTCACTTGGTTGAACACCGCTGACCTCACCATCAGCACAGGAGCTGTCCAGATCATTGCCAGCCAGCTGGATGGCTCTATTTTTAATTCTATGAGAACCTTGATGTCGGGCATTCCTCCACCACTCTGCAACCTGCCCCTTTTGTTGTGTGCCAGCTTGACCTGCATGAGTACAGATGTAGAGAGTGTAAGCAGGACACCTGCCAGGCCAGATGATAAGTACGCCTGGCATGTGTGTGGGTGCTGAGTGGTGCCATGGATGGGATGAGGACATGATCTGCAGGGCAACTGAAGGTGTGTGAGAGAGCGAATGGTGATGTCCCTTGAACTGCCAGTGGATGAGATCTGAGAAGAGTGACTTACCCTGGCAGAACGGAGGAGATCAGTCATCCTTTTTCGGCACAGAGTGGTTGTCCTCTTTTGAAGGGCATTGGTGCTGACCACCGCTGCCATCACTTCCCATGCTGGATTTGTCTTCGCCCAGAGCGGGGTTAGAGGACATCATGGTGGGCCTCCACTGCATCCAGTAGGCACTCGAGGTAGGCATCGCTAAATTTGGGGGAAGCATGTTTCCTTCCTATGGCAGCCATGACTTTCTAGCAGCTTTGGATCCCTTAGAGAGTGCTAGCTCTATGCAGAGGCAGCCTTTAAATATGGCACTCGGATTACTGTAGGCCTGAGGTCACAGAAAGGCGGGTGAATCGGGGCTGTCCCATCTGCCATCCGACGTGTAACCTGTGCCTCTGCATTTTTGCAGTTAAGTGCCACATGATATGGCGATAAAAGCCGCCATTGCTGCCGGTGGGCCAAATGTTGCTTTCCCCACCTGATATCAGATTTTGCTGATTTCTGGGACGCTTCCACCATACATCTTACAAACAACAACCTTGCTTGTCAAACCTAGAAGAAGAGCATGGAATAGTGTATTTCTATTCAAAGGGTTTTTTTCATAGTCATTTATATTTCCTGCTCTCCATCTATTTGACAATATCAGGTAATAAATTAAGAAAGTGATTACTGTGGTTAAGATATTGTGACATCCTTAGCTTTGATGTTCAGTATAACCGTTCTTTTAGATCAGAAGGAATGCCAGAGACTCTAATTGTTAAGAGGGAGTAAAGTAAAATGCAAATGCAAAGAAACAATCCTCTAAGGTTAATTTCCATTCTCCAGTATATATTAATGTACAAACAATACTGAAGGAAAAGAAACAAACTCTCATTTATATAGCACCTTTTATGACCCCTAGATATCCTAAAGATCTTCACAGCAAGGAGTGTACTATTTGAAGTGCAGTCACTTTTGCTAGTCAGGTGAGAAGAGGTAGAATGGCTCTATGCTGAGTTTTTCTAGCATTTTCTGTTTTTATTTCAGATTTCCAGCATCCGCAATATTTTGCTTTCATCCCCTCTTTTACCACCCCTCAAATGACCCCAACAGGTGTTATTAAAAGAATAGGCTTGCCACTGTAAAAGACACACACAGAAAGTTTTTAACAAAAAAGAGAATAGTATTTATTGTACTTAACATCCAATCTAAATGAAAATAATAAAAAGTCTCCGATTCTCTCTCTCTCTCTTTTGCGCGCATGCACGCACACACACACACACACACACACACACACACACACACACACACACACAAACAGACTTTGCTCATAGATCCGACAGATTGATGCCTTGGATGGTTTTAAAGTAGGTTCAATGGCCTTCCCGAATTCTGCGATGGGATGATTTTAAGTGATTCAAAGACGTTGACAGACGATTTCTACTTGGTCTCCTGGAGTCGTCATCTGCTGGATTGGTTTTCAGATGCTACCTGCGACATAAAGCTGGTCAAAAATCAGAAAGGACTCAAGCTTACAGGATGGAAGGAGGGAGAGAGAGTCCCCACTCAGGGACCACCTTCTTTGGCCTCTCTTTTTCTTCTGTTCCGACTGACCTGGAGAAACACTTTCTTAAAACGAAAAGAGGGTTAGTTGACTCATCACATGATCTCCCCTCAAAATCTGACCAGTTACCAGTAGCAAGTTGATTCCAGGTCCATGGTTTAGACGTGATTAGATTATGGCTGGAGGAGTTCTCTTCTTAGCCAGGATCCATTGTCCAAAGTAATTGCATCCGATGGCTTGATTCTGATCCAGTTGAATGCACAGGTGCTGAATGGATGTTTTGTGAATGAGTCAGGAGGTTGGCAATTCATATTCCTCTCAGGTGATTGTCTCTGATGGGTTCTTCTGGACAGCCTGACTCCATTTTAATGGCTTTGGAATTTTAGGGTACTGTTATGCAAATGTTCCACCATCTTAGAAGCTGCTGTTTTAATTCACCGAAACAATGTTGTTCAATCTTTTAAAACTCAACCAGTGGTTTCATCCCAAAAATAGCATCACTTTTGATATAAAGTTTGGTCTTATAACATGGTAGAACAGAGGGAAACATGGCAGCCAATTTGTTGACATTGTTGTGCATTCGCCAGCTTATTTTATATTTTACATATTTGATTTATCTCAGAACAATGCAAAGATGACACTAGTTCTAAGCCTACAACAGGTTTATTTACAGTGCTTTCTACACACGTTCACAGCTCAGGCTTCTTAGATGTTCCTGGAATCTTCTGTTTAGCTCACAGAGGCTCCATCCAGGCTTAAGAAAACAAGCACTATGAGCATGGATCATTGAACAGACTAATATAAAACTCAGATTAATTAAACCATTGAACACTACACACACAAATAAGATATTGTACAGATAATGACTATAAATGTTGGTTAGGACAGCAAGATGTCCAAAAGTTTATGTAATCTTTTACATCCACATAAGAGGCAGGCAAAGACAGTATAAGGTTAATTTGGGCGGAGCAACTGATATTGCTAAAGTTAAAATAACCTCCCCTGTTTTTGTTTTGCTCATGGGATGTGGGTGTCATTGGCTGAGCCAGCATTTATTGCCCACCCCTAATTGTTCTTGAGAACTGAGTGGCTTGCCAGGCCATTTCAGAGGGTATTTAAGAGTCAACCACATTGCTTTGGGTTTGGAGTCACATGTAGGCCAGGCCAGGTGAGGACAAGCAGGTTTCCTTCCTTAAAGGACATTAGTGAACCACATAGGTTTTTATGCCGATCATTTCATGGTTATCATTAGACTTTTAAATCTAGATTTTTTAGTGAATTCACATTTCACCATCTGCCATGGTGGGACTTGTTACCCTGGCATAACAATACCACTATGTCACCACCTCACCTGAAGCGGGAAGTACAAAGGATTTAAAAGTCATTTCATAAAGATCACAAAGATTATTACAAATGAGGAAGGCCATTTGGCTGAGCTCATCCTTCCAGAGGAATCTACAACCCTCCCATAACAATAACCAACTGAATCTTGTGTGACTCCAGAGTCTTTGGTTTCATCATCCTGTCTCGAAGACTTGTTCCAAGTATTAACCACATTTTGTGTGAAGAAGTGCTGGTATTAGTCCTGAATTAGCCTTTTACCAGTTAAGACTTGTGTTCCCTAGTTCAGTAGTACTTGAAATAGTGATATAGATTAACTTTATCTACTTCGCTTATGATCTACAAGGTCTATCCTCATGCCTCTCTGTTCAGTGCTGAAATTGATTTTGGGGAAGAGTATCCTGCAGTCAGCATTGCGGTGAAGCAGTCTGGGAAAAGTGTCCTGCAGTCAGCATTGCGGTGAAGCAGTCTGGGAAGAGTGTCCTGCAGCCAGCATTGCGGCGAAGCAGTCTGGGAAAGGTGTCCTGCAGTCAGCATTGCGGTGAAGCAGCCTGGGAAGAGTGTCCTGCAATCAGCTTCACAATGAAGCAGTCTGGAAAGAGTGTCCTGCAGTCAGCATCACGGTGAAGCAGTCTGGGAAGAGTGTCCTGCAGTCAGCATCACGGTGAAGCAGACTGGGAAGAGTATCCTGCAGTCAGTTCTTGTTGAAGATAACAAGAGTGACATCACAAGGCAGTGCGAGAGAGCGGTGGAGAGATCAGAACCAGCGCGAGTGTGGGGAAGTTTCAAAAAGTGATGTCAGCACAAAGGTGAGAGCTGATTGGTGAGTAGTGATGAAGTGTTTTTCTCCAGTTTAAAATAGATTAAGCTAAGGAAAGGTAAGGGTTCTAGTTGTTATTTAAAGTACAAAATTAATTTAACTTTTTTTTACTGTATTTAACTTAACTTAAAGTAAGGGGGTTTTTTCAACTAAAGGCATGGCAGGGCAGCTCAGTCCTGTGTCATGTCCCACCTGCAACAGTTGGGAAGTCCTAGATGCTCCTTGCGCTCTGACCAACCACATGTGCAAGAAGTGCCACCAGCTGTAGCTACTTGAGTTCCGAATTTCAGAGCTTGAGCGGCAGCTGGAGGCACTGAGGTGCATCTGCAAGGCTGAAAGTTTCGTGGATAGTACATTTTTAGACATGGTCACCCCACAGCTTATGGAAGTGCAGACAGGGAGGGAATGGGCGACCATCAGTCAGAAGAAAGATGTCAGGCAGGTAGTCAGGAAATCCCCAGGGTGCATCTTGCTGGCTGCAGGACACTCTTCCCAGACTGCTTCACCGCAATGCTGACTGCAGGACACTTTTCCCAGACTGCTTCACCGCAATGCTGACTGCAGGATACTCTTCCCCAAAATCAATTTCAGCACTGAACAGAGAGGCATGAGGATAGACCTTGTAGATCATAAGCGAAGTAGATAAAGTTAATCTATATCACTATATCACTATATCACGTTTTTCTGTGTTGGAAAACGGTGAGAGTGATGGTTCCTCTGGAGAGTGCAGCCACGCTCATGGCACTGTGAGTTGCTCAGTGGCACAGTGGGGGAGGAAAAAGAGGGAAAGAGCAATAGTGGTAGGAGACTCAATAGTAAGGGGAACAGACAGGCGTTTTTGTGGCCGTAGACCTGACTCCAGGGTGGTATGTTGCCTCCCCGGTGCCAGGGTCAAGATGTCACTGAACAGTTGCAGGGCATTCTAAAGGGGCAGGGCAAACAGACAGAGATCATGGTACATATTGGTACCGATGACATAGGTAGAAAGAGGGATGAGGCCCTGCAAGCAGAATTTAGGGAGCAAGGAAACAGATTAAAAAACAGGACCTCAAAGGTAGTATTCTCTGGATTACTTCCACTGCCACGTGCTAGTGAGTATAGAAATAGGGGGTTAGTCCAGATGAATGCGTGTCTGGAGAAATGGTGCAGGAGGGAGGGCTTTAGATTTTTGGGGCATTGGGACCATTTCTGAGGGTGGTGAGACCTGTACAAGGCGGACGGGTTGCACCTGAACTGGAATGGGATCAACATCCTTGCTAGTGCTGTTGGGGAGGGTTTAAACTAACTTGGCGGGGGGTTGGGATCCTGAGTGGAGGTTCAGCAGGGGGAGATGCACAGCCAAAATTAGAAGAGAGAGCAAGTGAGTCTGGAAGGCATAGAAATTATAGGCCAGTTAAGGTACAAGGGAGTTTGGCAAGGTTGGATGGTATTTATTTTAATGCAAGGAGCCTGATGAGTAAGGCAGATGAGTTGAGGGCACAAATGAAAGTGTGATGTCATTGCTGTCACAAAGATATGGTTGAGAGAGGGGCAAGATTGGCAGCTCAATATTCCAGGATATAGGGTCTTCAGGCGAGACAGGGAAGGAAGTAAAAAATGAGTGATATCACAATATTGATCAAGGAATCAATTACAGCATCTTAGAAGGCTCCTCAAATGAAGCCAAATGGGTACAACTGAAAAGCAAAAAAAGGAACAGTCACATTGCTGGGAGTTACTATAGGCTGCCAAACAGTCAGACAGAAATACAAGAGCAGATATGTAGGCAAATTTCAGAGAAGTGTAAAAATAAAAGGGTAGTAATATTGGGGGATTTCAACTTCCCCAGCATTAACCGGGTTAGCCATAGTGTGATAGTTTAGAGGGAGCGGAATTCTTAGAATGCATCCAGTAGAGCTTTTTAAGCCAATACATAGAAGGCCCTACAAGAGAGGGGGCAGTCCTGGACTTAATTTTAGGGAATGAAGCCGGGCAAGTGGTAGAGGCATCAGTGGGGGAGCATTTTGCAGACAGTGATCATAACTCCGTTAGATTCAAGGTTGTTATGGAAAAGGACAAGGATGGGCCAGAAATCAGAGTTCTAAATTTGGGGAAGGCTGATTTTAATAAGCAGATATGATTTGGCCAGAGTGGACTGGGCGCAGTTACTTTTAGGTAAATCTGCGTCAGATCATTCAAGAAGGAAATATGGAGAGTACAGATTCAACATATTCCAATAAAGACAAAGGGTGGGACCAACAAATCAAGGAAACCCAGGCTGTTGAGGGATATACAGGATTGGATAAAGAAAAAAAGGGGGGCTTATGGTGGAAGCCCTAGAGGAGTATAGAATGTGTAGGGGGGAATATAAAAAGGAAATTAGGAGAGCAAAAAGGGGCATGAAGAAACATTGGCAGGTAAAATAAAGGAAAATCCAAAGTTATTTTACAAGTAAATTAGGAGTAAGACGATGACTAGGGAAAGAGTAGGGCCCATTAAGGACCATTGTGGAAATTTGTGTGTGGAGCCGGAAGACGTACGTAGGGCTCTAAATGAATACTTTGTGTCGGTGTTCACAAGTGAGAGGGACGACATGGGCATGGAAATCAGGCAGAAGGACTGTGACAGAAACAAAAATACCTGGAAAAACTCAGCAGCCCTGGCAGCATCTGCGGAGAGGAACACAGTTAATGTTTCGAGTCCGAATGAGCCTTTAACAGAACTAAGTAAAAATAGAAGAGAGGTGAAATGTAAGCTGGTTTAAGGGGGGGTGGGGGGGGGGGGGGGGGGGGGGGGGGGGGGGGGGGCGGTGGGGGGGGGTGGTGCGGACAAGTAGAGCTGCAAGGACTGTGATATAGTTAAAGAAATTAGCATTGAAAGGGAGGAGGTTCTAAGAGGTCTGGCAGGCTTAAAAGTAGATAAATCTCCAGGCCCAGATGAAATGTATCTCAGGCTGTTGAGTGAGGCAAGGGAAGAGATAACAGGGGCACTGGCAATAATTTTCAATACCTCTCTGGCCACAGGAGAGGTGCCAGAGGACTGGAGGTCAGCCAATGTGGAACCGTTATTCAAGATGGGAGGATGGGATAAATCAGGGAACTACAGGTCAGTCAGTCTAACCTCAGCGGTGTGGATACTATTGGAAGCAATTCTGAGGGACAGAATTAATCTACACTTGGAGAGGCAGGGATTAATCAAGGACAGTCAGCATGATTTTGTTAAGGGGAGGTCATGTCTGACCAATTTGATTGAATTTTTCGAAGAGGTGACCAGGTATCTAGATGAGGCAATGCATTTGATGTAGTCTACTTGGGCTTCAGCAAGGCTCTTGATAAGGCCCCATATGGGAGACAGATAACGAAGTTAAGAGCTCATGGGATCTAAGGCAATTAATTGGATCCAGAATTGGCTGAATGGCAGGAAGCAGAGGGTGATAGTCAAGGGGTGTTTTTGTGACTGGATGCCTGTGGCCAGTGGGGTTTCACAGGGATCGGTGTTGGGTCCCTTGCTGTTTGTGGTATATATAAATGATTTAGACTTGAATGTATGAGGGTTGATCAGTAAGTTCACAGATGACATGAAAATTGGTGGGGTGGTAAATATTGAGGAAGATAGCCTTAGATTACAGGAGGATATAGATGGGCTGGTCAGATGGACTGATGGAATGGAATTTAATCTGGATAAGTGTGAGGTGATGCACTTGGGCAGGACAAACAAGGCACGGGAATACATGATGAATAGTAGGACTCTTGGAAGTACCGAAGATCAGAGGGACCTTGGTGTACATGGCCCCTTAAGGTAGTGGGACAGGTAGATAAGGTGGTTAAGAAGGCATATGGGATACTTGCCTTTATTAGCCAAGGCATAGAATATAAGAGCAGGGAGGCTATGCTGGAACTGTATAAAATGATGGTTAGTCCACAGCTAGAGTATTGCGTGCAGTTCTGGAATCCGCATTATAGGAAAGTTGTGATTGCACTAGAGTGAGTGCAGAGGAGATTTACCAGGATGTTGCCTGGGCTTGAGAGTTTTAGTTATGAGGAGAGATTGGATAGACTGGGGTTATTTTCTCTGCAGCAGAGGAAATTGAGGGGGGACATGATTGAGGTGTATAAAATTATGAGATGCATTGATAGGGTACGGAGGAAGGAACTTTTCCCCTTGGTAGAGGGATCAATAACCAGCGGGCATAGATTTAAGATAAGGGGCGGGAGGTTTAGAGGGGATGTGAGGAAGATTTTTTTCACCCAGAGGGTGGTGGGAATCTGGAACTCACTGCCTGAAAGGGTGGTAGAGGCAGAAACCCTCATAACATTTAAGAAGTATTTGAATGTGCACTTGTGATTCCATGGCATACAAGGCTATGTATGGGCCTAGTGCTGGAAAATGGGATTAGAGTAGTTAGGTACTTGTTTGACCTGCGCAGACTCGATGGGCTGAAGGACCTTTTTCTGTGCCATAGACCTCTATGACTCTATGACTCTCGTCGTTCCTCATCAACCAGCCACTAACCTATCCCATTATCTGTTTTAAGCTAATTATATGTCTTCTAAACATATTTCTCATTTCTGACACAGCCTACAGAAATTAACAAAGCAACGTGGTATAAGACTTTTGAATGAAAATGCGATTGATTTTTTTAAAATGTTAAGAATAAATGGATTTGCAAAGATGTCTGATTAAAATGCTTGCTAGAAATAATGATCCAAACAACATCCTGACTCAGAGAAGAGAGCACTGTATCCCATTGTGATGTGTAATCACTTCGAACAAGGAGGATGTGTAACTTAGGAGCAGTTCAAATCTAAGCGGACAATGTCAGAACACTCTGTCAACAATTGTTTAGTTTTACATTTGTGCTTGTTTGGAATCGAAATAGAATTTCAAAAACGATCAGTTTAGATTCAGTGCTTCGAATGCGAATTATTTAAAGTACAGAACGTCGAATTCTTATTTTAAAGATTTAAAGCATTCACTTGTCATTTCTCTCTCGTCCGCACCTATAACACAATATTAGAATGATGTAGTGCAACAGTGTTTTACGCCGTCAGGCGTTTCAAGGTTATTTCCAAAATGAAACATAACTTTGCTGCGTTTGTTGGATGGCGTGGGTCACCAACAGGGAACGTGGACGGCCTGAACTGCTCTTTCTCTCCGCCTTTATAAGGTGGCGCACCTGTCACTTGTGCTTTGTGTCTTTGTGTGTGTATGTGTGTGGCTCGTCCCCGGTCGCAGGCTTCGGGCATTTCCGTGAGTTTCCGCAAACTGACGAACAGACGTGACTCGCCGACACCAGTTCATTCCCATCGTGTCCACACTTTGACAAGTCAGAAGCACGGCGTGGTAACAAGGAAGAAAAGAGAGGGTCTGGCATCACCCAGCTTCCCTGCATTTTAATTGTCCACTGCATTCATCTCTCAAGCTAACTAGCCATGAAGGGGAACACTTCGTCTTCTCGCTTGTTCTATTGTGTTTTGCTTTTCTCAACAGGTCTTTTATTATTGCCTCGATCAAGCCAGCAAACGCATCGAAAAGATCTTCCAATGTGCAAAGAGGTAAGGTGCTTTCTTTATTGTATTCTAGTTATTCCATATTTTTCTTAATGGTGCATCTAGGGCTCAAAATTAAAAAAAAAGTGTACAATTTGCTCCCAGTATTTAGTATTTTGAATTATTCTGTAAACAAGTATGCATAAGTATCAAGTTGTATATGACCTGTGATGCACAGTTCTGCTACAATATTAGTAACACGTTGATTTTAATTATTTATGCCTTAGGTGTAATGATTATTTTAATTTGTTGTGGACAAATCACTTAAATGAGACATTTGACTTGTTTTGTACCATGGATGCAATGTGTAGATATTTGTCCATATGGAAGATTTGCTTTTGACTTAACAGCTGTCACAAGCCTTATTAAAGGCCTTTAATGATGACCCATGGAGTTGTAGGTGCTGTAAGCTGCAGGTTTTATTCTCTACATATACTGACGATTGCAAGGTCTTGTGTAAAGAAGGTATTTTCCATTACAAAAACAGAATTACCTGGAAAAACTCAGCAGGTCTGGCAGCATCGGCGGAGAAGAAAAGAGTTGACGTTTCGAGTCCTCATGACCCTTCGACAGAACTTGCGTTCGAGTCCAAGAAAGAGTTGAAATATAAGCTGGTTTAAGGTGTGTGTGTGGGGGGCGGAGAGGTAGAGAGACAAAGAGGTGGAGGGGGTGGGGGTGTGTGGTTGTAGGGACAAACAAGCAGTGATACCTCCAGGTATTTTCCATTGTTGCCTCCTAGTTGAAAGCCATAATTCTCAGAAGTGTTTCTTCCAATCAAAAAAGCTTAAGCTGTTTAGACTCCTTCGAGTTACATCTCATTCTGTCAACGTGACCTGAAAATATTGTTGGCAAAGCTACCATTTGTTAAAAATCTGCTTATGTGCAGGTAGACGTTGCGTTCTTGAAGGTTCAGTAAAGATTCCTGTTGGCACCTGCTAAAGTCCGTGTATGTCAGTCACAAAGTTGATGTAAACCACTAGGTGGTGTGTGGAATGCTATGTATTGTAGTTGAACTAGGTTTTATGGTATGAGCTAGACAAGATTGTAAACCTGTGCAAAACTTGTTTCAGAAGTTATTTTTTCCGAAATGGAAAACACAATCCTGGCTGTTTTCAATATAGCAGAGCAACAAAGCTAAGAAATATGAGATTATGAACTATGGCACTTCAGTGA
This sequence comes from Carcharodon carcharias, assembly GCF_017639515.1. Lineage (NCBI taxonomy): Eukaryota > Metazoa > Chordata > Chondrichthyes > Lamniformes > Lamnidae > Carcharodon > Carcharodon carcharias. The sequence continues at coordinate 26,088,294 of NC_054475.1, forward strand.
GATACCAATCGTAGCCTTTCCTTCAGGGTAGACAGTTATAATATTTGTTAATTTCTGATTCCATGTATTTGGATGCACATTATCTAGAACGTATTCAAATGTTGCTTGTTTTTTTGATCGAATATTAGCTCTATTTTAACGTTGAATATTAAAATATCTGCATCTGGAGCACATTTCCTCATTTCTACTGCAAAATAACAAGTGTGTACTTATTTCAATAAAGAGTGAAAACTCAGTAAATATCACAAACTTTGCCACAGCCCTGAAAAAGATGTAACACTCGAAGTTGTTTGACAAGCCTCCAGTCTGCTTTGCATATTGAACAACAGGTGCATCAGTGTGCTTCACTGTTGATGTAGTGAAGCAGGAGACTTGAGCTGTTGTTATATCTGTTTATCATAATTTTCAAACTTGACTGTAGCTTCTGGCAACATTTATGCATATTAAAATGGCAATGGGGCAACAAAGGCATTTGAATGTTTAACGCTAGATTGTGGTGACATTTATTTAACAGAAAAGGTCAGGGGAGTAACAGTTCTAGGCAAATTCACCCACTGCCTCTCCTTTCACATCATGGGGGGAGGGGGATGGTGGATTCCTTTGATGTGATGGATTAAAACAATGGTGAGAATTTGTCCACCTGGTTCCCTGTGGCCTGTGTTCACACAAGAAATTTCTTACGGAATTCTAGTGATTAGAGCCTAGATGGCTGAAGACACAATCACCAATAGTGGAATGATGGAAACCTGGGATGCGCAAGTGGCCAGAATTGGAGGAGTGCAGAGAGTTGTAGGGGTGGAAGAGGTGACAGAAATGGGGACATGACCACAGAGAGATTGAACACAAAGATGAGAATTGTAAAATTGAAGCAGTGTGGGACAGGGAGCCAATATACATTTGCAAGCACTGAGGTGAAGGATGAGTGGAACTTGGGCCAGGATTTTACAGCCCTGCCACAGCTTGTCTCGCCCTTGCGGATGCGGTGAGCCATTTAAATCTCCATTCAGTTCGGCAGGGCTATAATATCCTGTTGGGCAGGAGGGGCCATAAAATCCTGGCCTTGGTGTCAGTTTGGATATGGGCAAAGAGTTGTGGAGAACTCAAGTTTAATCAAGAATGGTATTTATTGCAACAACTCCCTTCACTTCTAAATGCACCTTGCCTGACATCCTTATATGCTATTCCTCCAGGAAAATCCTGCACGTCTCCGAGTCAAATATGATTCAGAACTCACAGGTCCTATGAGTTTCATGTTAATGTATGGATATTACTGTCCAAAACAAGTAAAGTTGATTTCATTTTTAAGGGCACAACCCAGCAAAGCTAAATACCAAATTTATATGAAAAAATAACACTGAGTCTGCTTCTGATATGAGGCTTAAAAATGCCATACAATGTTGCAATTTCCTGAACCAGGCATTCCTCCCTATTAGAAGTAAGTAACATGTAAATTGTGGGCAGAGATTTGCATACAGCTTCTTCTGCCTATCCATACTTCTTATTGTGTCAATTAGGGCATAAGCAAACCTAAAAGGCAACCCTGAAAAGCAACCCGAGTGAGTTTTGATTTCCAGAAGTCAATCAAAGATGGGCATGAAGAGGAAATAAGATGCTAGCTCAGATAAAAGAAGAGAGAAACAAGTATGAGTATGTGTTTGGTTACAGAAAACATTGTGATTTCCTGAGAACAGGTTCCTCCAGTCCTTCCACAACTTTTCCAGAAATGTTCATGTTAATAATATCATTGCACTAGTATGCACCTGTATGTAGGGTTCATATTCTCCAAAATGAAGAGTGAAACATTATTAACATTGAATTTGCCATTAAATAAAATCAGTAGACGTGGCTGTATAGTAATACATTTTCCAAGAAAGCCATATATTATGCAACATTGTTTCTGACTGAACCAAAATAAATTTCACGTGAGAACTACAGAGGCTAAGTTTCAGTGAAAATACTTCACCTATTCTTATTAGTGCTTCCCATTTGTGTGTCGACAACTAGAACAGAAGACTCTAGTTAAGATCATCACCATATGGGCAGGTGGTGATGTAGTGGTAATGTCACTGGCCTAGTAATCCAGAGGCCCAGGCTAATGCTCTGGGGACAGGGGTTTGAATTCAGTTAATAAATCTCGAAATAGAAAGTAATAGTGAACATGAAACCATTGTCGATTGTCATAAGAACCCATCTGTTTCACTAATATCCTTTAGGGAAGGAAATCTGCTGTCCTTACCTGCCTTGGCCTACATGTGATCCAGACCCATAGCAATGTTGTTGACTCTGAAGTGGCCTCTGAAATGGCCTAGTAAGCAACACAGTTGTAACAAACCACTACAAAGCCTACAAAAAAGAATCAAACCTGATGGATCACCTGGCATCGACCTAGGCATCGGAAACTACAATGGCAAACCCAGCCCTGCCGACCTTGTAAAGTCCTCCATACTACTACCTGGGGGCTTGTGCCAAATTTTGGAGAGCTGTCCCACAGACTGGTCAAGCAACAGCCTGAAATAGTCATACTCACAGAATCATACCTTACAGACAATGTCCCAGACACCACCATCACCATCAGTGGGACAGGACATACCCACCAGAGGTATACAGTCAGGAAGGAGTTATGCTGGGAGTTCGCAACATTGACTCTGTACCCCATAAGTCTCATGACATCAGGTCAAACATGGGAAGGAAACCTCCTGCTGATTACCAACTACCATTGCCCCTCAGCTAATGAATCAGTACTCCTCCATGTTGAACACTGCTTGAAGGAAACATTGGGGGTGGCTAGGGCACAGAATGTACTGTGGGTGGAGGACTTCCATATTCATCACCAAGATTGGCTGGGTAGCACCACTATTGACCGAACTAGCCGAGTCCTAAAGGACATAACTGCTAGACTGGGTCTGCAGTAGGTGGTGAGGGAACCAACAAGAGAGAAAAACATACTTGACCTCATCCTCACCAACCCACCTGCCGCAGATGCATCTGTCCATGATCGTATTGGTAGGAGTGACCACCGCACATTCCTTGCGGAGACGAAGCCCCGTCTTCACATTGATGATACCCTCCACCGTATTACGTGGCACTACCACCGTTCTAGATGGGATAGATCTGGGCATCCATGAGGTGCTGTGGGCCATCAGCAGCAGTAGAATTGTGTATAACCACAATCTGTATCCTTATGGCCCAGCATACCACCCACTCGACCATTACCATCAAGATGGAGATCAGTCCTGGTTCAATGAAGATTGTAGGTGGATATGCCAGCAGCAGCACTATGCATACCTAAAAGTGAGGTGTCAACCTGGTGAAGCTACAACACAGGACTATTTGCATGTCAAACAGCAAAAGCGGCATGCGACAGACAGAGGTAAGCAATCCCACAATCAATGGAACGGATCTTAGCTCTGCAGTCCTGCCACATCCAGTCATGAACAGTGGTGGACAATTAAAGAACTAGCTGAAGGAGGAAGATCCACAAATATCCCCATTCTCAATATTGGGGGGGCGCCCAGCACATGAGTGCAAAAGGCAAGGCTGAAGCATTTGCAACAATCTTTAGCCAGAAGTGCTGCATGGATGATCCATCTCAGCCTCCTCCTGATGTCCCTGACATCACAGATTGTTCTTCCGCCAATTCAATTCACTCCACATGATATCAAGAAATGACTGAAGGCACTGCATACTGCAAAGGCTTTGGGCCCTGACAAGATTCCACCAATAATACTGAAGACTTATGCTCCAGAACTAGCTGTGCCCTTAGCCAAGCTATTCCAGTACAGCTACAACAATGGCATCCACCTGACAATGTGAAAAATTGCCCAGGTATGTCCTGTACACAAAGAAAACAGGACTGATCCAATCTGCCCAGTTACTACCCTCGATCATCAGCATAGTGATGGAAGGGGTCATCGACAGTGCTATCAAGCAGCACCTACTCATCAATAACCTGCTCACTGATGTTCAGTTTGGGTTTCACGAGGGCCTGGCTGCTCCTGACCTCATTACAAAGAAGAAAGAAAAGTACAGCACAGGAACAGGCCCTTTGGCCCTCCAAGCCTGCGCCGATCATATTGCCCGTAAACTAAAACATTTTGCACTTCCCGGGTCCGTATCCCTCTATTCCCATCCTATTCATGTATTTGTCAAGCTGCCTCTTAAACACCACTATCGTACCTGCTTCCACCACCTCCTCTGGCAGCGAATTCCAGACACTCACTACCCTCTGCATAAAAAAACTTGCCCCGCACATCTCCTCCCTAGTTTTCTTCTCTCACCTTAAATCTATTTCCCATGTAATTGACTCTTCCACCCTGGGAAAAAGCTTCTGACTATCTACTCTGTCCATGCCATTACAGCTTTAGTCCAAACATAGACAAAAGATGAGGCGAGAGTGACTGCTCTTGACATCAAGGCAGCACTTGACTGAGTTGGCATCAAGGGACCCTACCGAAATTGGAATCAGGGGGAAAACTCTCCACTGGTTGGAGTCATACCTAGCCCAAAGGAAGATGGTTATGGTTGATGGAGGTCAGTCATCTCAGCTCCAGGACATCACTGCAGGAGTTCCTCAGGGTAGTGTCCTCAGCCCAACCATCTTCAGCTGCTTGCTCAATGATCTTCCCTCGATCATAATGTCAGAAGTGGGGATGTTTGCTGATGATTGCACAATGTTCAGCACCATTTGCCACTCCTGATACTGAAAAGTGGCAGGTAACATTTGCGCCACATGAGTGCGAGACAATGATCATCTCCAACAAGAGAGAATGCAACCATTGCCCCCCCCCCCGGCCATGACATTCAATGCCATTGCCATTACTGCATCCCCCACTGTGTACATACTGGGAATGCCAATGACCAGAAACTGAACTGGACCAGCTCTGTGGCTACAAGAGCAGGTCAGAGGTTGGGAATTGTGCAGAGAGTAACTCCCTTCTGACTCCCCAAAGCCTGTCAACTATCTACATGGCACAAGTTAGGAATTTGATGGAATACTCTCCACTTGCCTGGATAAGTGCAGTTCCAACAACGCTCAAGAAGCTCGATACCATTCGGGACAAAGCAGCCCACTTGATTGGCACCCCACCCACTATCTTCAACATTTATTCTGTCCACCACCGACACACAATGGCAGCAGTGTGTACCATCCACAAGATGCACTGCAGGAGCTCACCAAGCTTTCTCCGACAGCACCATCCAAACTCACAACCACTACCACCTAGAAGGACAAGGGCAGCAGATGCATGGGAACACCACTACTTGCAAGTTCCTCTCCAAGTCACACACCATCTTGACTTGGAACTATATTGCCGGTTCTTCAGTGTCGCTGGGTAAAAATCTTGGAATTCCCTTCCCTACACCATTATGGATGCACCTACAAGGTTCAAAGAAGGCAGCTCATCACCACCTTGTCAGAGGCAATTAAGGATGGGCAATAAAAATTCTGGGCTGGCCAGTGATGCCAATGTTCCGGGAAAAGAATTAAAAAAATATGGAGCAGAGTAGACTGATTAAATAAAATAATCCAGAACAGAAAATGAATAGAAAAGGCACATTTTAACAGATTCCTTTCACCCTGCCCACTTCCATTTCATCTCCAGAGGAAAGCTTTCGCACAGTTCTACAAATTCTCTCAATAGGAATCAATCAGTAGTAACCTGGTGATACTGCCTCTGTCTCTGTGTGTATCTCCATGCTTGTTGTGGCTCAAATCAAAAACTTGGCTGATTGGGGATTTAACTCTAGCCTCCCAGTTTGTGCCCTCACACCTTGTTGCTGGGGTATCCCATGTATGACGTTCAAGTCTTCTAATCTGGTCCCTGAAGGCCCGGAAATGAAATCCTGCTTGTGCTTAAACTTCTATTTCATGGTTTGTCCTGTTTGTATTTTGAATCCCTGGTAGTTTGGAAAACTGTTTCAGTACTATTACCTCATTAGGTGCAAAATCTCAAATGAGGATTCCAGAATCTGTCAGCATTAGCAACTTGCGATACATGTAAATGAACGGGAAAATAGATTTGAGTTTTACATGTGGTCTCCCACACTCGAATTGTACATATCTAAACAGCCCATAGGGATGAAAGCTTGGGTGACTGACCTCATTACAAAGAACAAAGAAAAGTACAGCACAGGAACAGGCCCTTTGGCCCTCCAAGCCTGCGCCGATCATATTGCCCGTCAACTAAAACATTTTGCACTTCCGGGGTCCGTATCCCTCTATTCCCATCCTATTCATGTATTTGTCAAGCTGGACTGATGGGCTGGCCTCAGTGCTACATTACAAGCATGGGTTGTACTTTTCCAGATCAGCCTTTATTAATTAACAAACAGGGTAAGCCTCTCCCAAGACCAGTACTACTGTATTAACTTTGTCCACTAGTTTTTGATAGTGAGGATACAATGAACTTAAAACTTGTGGCATGCCATGAAAATCTCCATTGCAATAGAAATGTACGAATGGAGATTATTAGTGCATCAGTAATTCACTTCCAAGGTGATTATGAGATAGAGGTGTTTTACTCATGAAGTAAACTCCACATTCCAGCTGCTGTGCTGACAAATATATAGGTAAGTGAAAGGGTGTGTATTGTTTGCATTAATATAATATTTAACTTGGAACAAATATTTTTTTAGTTAAACCCAAATGATATTTCAGAATGGAAAGTTCATAAAAGCAATAGAAGATCTCAAAATAGTTACCAAACTGCATTGTAAAAGAATTTGTTGAAAGTCTGAAATATGTTGCAATCAATACGTTATAAATAATGCATGGTACAATAATCTGTTGTATTTTCTGAAACTTGTAATCTCCACATGTGTAATTGAGAATGCAACTGAACCATGCACTGGAAGTTTACAGGGGGAACTATGTATGCTGTCAAATCAGAACAGGGTATTTTTGGCTCGGTCAACCACAAAATCTTATGCTCCATTAAAGTCGATGAAGGATAAAACAGGTGACATATATACAACAAGAGTAGCCAATTCATACGTGTCCCTTGCCCAGCAGATTGCTTAGATTAAAATTACCCTCAAAGTGTCACAGAGTGGAAGGTTGGAGGATCAGAATATGCAGATTATTTTTCTCCAAATGTCACACTTCTGCCAAACCATGTCTTTATGTCCTCCATGACGCCTTCATAAATTTTTGGTCAGTTCACTATAAGATAGTTAGGCATTATTGGAAATGAGAACATGGGAGGGAATTTCATGTATACATTAAACAAAAGAGGAGACAGTCAGGATTTAAGTTGGAACTAGTAACTTATCTGTGGAATTGCTAAGGTCATGGAGCCCTGAAAAATATCCTGTTATTTGAGGCACCTAGGTGCTGACCTCGGAATTTGTGTCAGTCTGGTTTGAAGGATGGCAAGTTGCCTCCTGCTCCAGGTACTTGACAGTGAAGGCGAGTCAGTGAAAAAAAAACTCATAGGTGCAGCATTATGCCAATAACAACCAAAAGACCCACAAATCCACAGTGGATTTTTGTAATCATGAAAATAACTGAGAAAAGGAAGAAGGGAAGATTATGAGGCAAGCTAGGGAAGAATAAACAAGTAAAATATTTGCATATTAAGGAACTGAATGACCTGACCCTGCCCTCTCACCACTGGGCAAATTTGATTAAAAAAAAATCAGGCCTTAAAAAAGTTAAAACCAGTTTCAGATGGCAGTTTCACAAGAATTTAGCTATAGCTTTGAAATCTGACTGCGCCAGGACTGAACATAACAAGTGCAGTTATTGTAAACGTAAGACTAAAGTAATTGAATTCATACATCATTGAACAATTACAATGTGTATTAGTATATTAAAAAGTCTGTCCCAAAATCTTTTAAGTATTATCTCAATTTATCTGGTGTGAGGTTTTTATTTCTAGCACAATAGTACAGATAATTTGTTGGGTTTGTAAAGTTGGCAGTTCAAAACCTAGTAAGTAAGTATAATTCTCTAGGAGTCATGGAAAGGCACCCAAGTAGCAAACAGTAATTTTTGGAGAGGCTAACCCCGACCTTTCACCTGAGTAAATAAATCTCATGCCTTCAGTGCATACATCTCCCTTAAGAAAATTTAAGTCCACCACTGTTTTGAGTTTGAGTATACAATGATCATTTTGCTTACTAGCTTACTCAACACATTTAACATTTTTCTTCTGTTGTCATCTCCCCATACCACCCTTACCAAGAGGATGCAGCATCCTCCATTTCTGATCAACCCAAATACATCCATGAGTTATGTTTCATTTCCCTGCCTATGTTTGTGCTGATCTTTCCAAACCATCCAATTGTTAAGCTGCCGCCAGGTGTGACTTCTTGTTAAGTGCTTACCTTTTGAAGAATGCTCAAAGTTATGTAATTCTGCATAAATTACCCTTGATGGCCTTTAACCAGTAGGATTCCACCCTATTTAAGAACATTTGTCGATCCATTTTTGGAGTATCAGCAGTCATTGCAGAAGCGCTGACTGCTGACAAATAAATCTTTCTCCTCGGCTGCTGCATTTTTAAGTCAACAAATATTTATCTTTTCAATAAATTTAGCAAATTGAGGAATAATTGGGCTCCTATCTTCAAATATCTGTTACAAACAAATCTACACTTCAAAAGTACTTCATGGCTATAAAACGCATTGAGATGTCCAGTGGTTGTGAAAGATGCTATGTAATGCAAGTCTTGCTCTTTTTAGATTTGGTTTCCATAATTTGTTCAAACCATTTTGACAGAAGCAGTTTTTGAATTGTAGGCATTAGTTTTCAGAATTTTTTTCCATGTATGAGAGTAATGTTGGTTAGTGATTAAGACATTGCAAAAGTTATTGCTCAGAAATCTTTAGAACAAAATCAAAGTAATTGACACTTGTTTTTGCATCTGAATTATTCCAAGCAATATTTTCTTTTAATTCTCCACCATCTAGGAGAGCATAAAATGTGCTAATTCATGTGGATTGTATCCAATTTTTGAGGTCTAAAGTAGACTTAGAGACTTTCCCACATCTAATGACACATGAAGCAGACAAAGCATTTGTTTACGTCTGTTACCATAGCTAGTTTTTGCTGAAACAGGTTGCCAGCCTATCATCAGAGGCTATAGGTTGAGGTGCAGTACTCTCCATCAAGCATGGCCGACCAGGAGACTCGCTTGCTCTTACCACCTACCATTGGTGTATTGGAACGATTTACAGGTTGATAATCAACCTGTTTGGCTGTGTTATAAATACACCTGCTGTGACCATCAATTCCTGAAGTGGGATTCAAACCCAGAACGTCTGGCTTGGAGGCAGGAACACTACCCACTGTGCCATAAGACTTCCTACCTGAAGTAGAGATGGAAAAGGATGGTGCAAAAAATTAATAAGAACGTTTTGGTGAGTGTTTTTTTTCTGTTTTGTAGTAATCTGGGCTAATCAAAATGAAATTAGTTTGAATGTTTCAAAATTTGCACAAGTATTTTACAGTGTTCAAAGAGTCAATTGATAAAGTGAACCTTAAATGCGGCTTATTAAGAGCGGATAAATGGAACTATACGTAAGAGCTGCAGGACCAAGTAAACTGAACAATTTATTTGAGATTCTGACCCACCCAAACTTTGCCTTAGTGCCCCTTATCCAATGCACCTTCATTTAAGCTTTTCTCCGCCACCCCCATCCCCACCCCCACCCGACCCACAGTTTTCACCTCTACCCTTGGGTGTATCACTCTTGAGAAAAGGATATGCAGCTCCTTCACAAAAATGTTTCAACTTTTTCTTTCTATTGACAATCTTTCTCTAACTTTTATAAAATGTCAATTAAGATAATGCATGTCAATTCTGTCAAAATCAAATTTGCAAAAGTGCTCCCTTTTTGAAGGTACACAACCAATAGATTCTAAATTCTAAGTAAAACCTCATGTTGTTGGTGTTGACTATACATTCCAGTCCCTCCAGTACCCACCAGCAGCAGTAGGCCTCAAATAAACTGGTGGACATTGTGTGTGGCTGTTCAGTGACAGCTGGGTACAGATATTGCTGTCAAAGAAATTCAGGCAGTCAAGTTGAACAAACACCTTGGCTGCACACTGCCTGGAACTGTGGGCGGCTACCTTGGCGAATCCCAACTGCAGTCAATGAGGAGGTTCTCCAACTCACTTTCTCCTGTCCTCCACACCAGGTGGCCTAGAATCAGATGTGCGATTCCTCCATTGCAGATCTCCACTTCCACCAGATGGCAGGATTGAATGGCAAGATGTGTTCGGTTTGGAAGATAATGGGTAATGGAGTGGAGAGTGTACAGGAACTGTCCATAAATGAAACCACTCCATGTAGAGGAGAAAGGCATGGAGGGATTTTCAAGAGATAGCTCTAGTTGTGAGGCATGGGTTCATGGTGGAGGTTTTGTGCCCTTGCACCAATGAGAAATTCCACTTGAATTGAGTAAGCTCGGATGGGATCACTCCATGTACTTGAGCCTCCTCAGCACACTTGGTGAATTAGGGCCGGGTCTATCTTTTAAGACCTGGATGGCTTTGGCGGCAAGATGGACTAAGCACCAGGTAATCTTTTTCAACCTGTAACCTTAGTTATCTACAGCTTTAAGTAAGGATAATTGATCTCCATTTGACCAATTAGCTCAATAAGCCTATAAGATCTGGAAGCAAAATGTTATCCTCCTTCAGGGGGTTAAGTTAAGTAGTGACTTTCATTACAATTGGGAAGGAATGTTACAATTCACACATAGTAATCATATGGCAATGAGAGTTTTTGCTCCCTTAAGCAAAGGTAGTCACTTTAATAGCAGATTATCTTGATGGGTGCAGGATTTTCTTTTTTTTAAACAGTTGAAGTTGACAGTCTCCCTGAGGAAAAGGAGAGTAATAGTCTTTAGTATTTCAACAGAATGCCTTGGGAATGAATTCTTGTTTCTCATGGAGTTAGGTTGAACTGTGAGTAGTTTTCTTTCATTATTTTTAATCCTCAAAGTGAGTTTTGGATAGTTAAAACAGAACTTAAAAAGTAAATTAATTATTTTTTCCCCAACAATAGCTTATCCACTGAAACTGGGACATAACTTTTCCTTATATTTTAGAACAACTTATTTGGGATTGAAATTCCTTTGAGATCGCCTGCTTTAACTCCTGTGGGTGATTGGCAGAATCTCCTGGAAGATGACAGAGGACCAGTTGTACCTTCATCCTGCACCCTTTTACTTGGGTATCTATATAAGTGTGCCTGGGATGAAGATACAGACATCCAATGTTGAAAGTTCCCATCATTTGGGTCTACAAGGGACCCACTAGTACAGCAAAGGGAAAAGAACTGTGCAGGCTTACAAACCTGGCATGTGTCAGTCATGATTTAGTGGTAGCACTTTTGCCTCCTTAGTCAGAAAGTTGTAGGTTCAAATTTAATTAAAGAAAATTTAAGGCATACTGTTCAGAGACATTTTATTCAAGCCATCGAGAGGCAGAAATTTGATGGGCTGAACTTCCTGCTAATAGTACAATATTCATTTTTGAAGGTGTGCTCGATCAGTCTGTCTCTCAGCAGTCTATCAGGTGTAGCTAGCCACCGCGCGTGCTTTCTGTTGTTCATGGGCTGGGTCTTCGGCATAAACTGCCATCATTAAGCTGCTCTTTTGCATCTGGAACATATGCAAAATTGTGAAGCACACAGCATACTAATGCAATTCATGAGATAACACTGGGCACAAACTGTAAGACACCTGAAGGTTCACGTTTGGAACAAGCAATGTCACATGGGTGCCAACAATTTCCTTGACAACTCTGGGGAATTCTAAAAGATATGATGGTTCTTTCAGTCTTCTATGTTAGAATACTGCCAGGTTGTGTAAATTAAGCTGCCTTGGCAAAGCAAGCATTGGTGACTTATCTTTTAGATAAATGCATGGCAAATGAGTTGATTTAGTAAAGGTCACCTGCCACTCCCTGAAATGAGCTTATGACCATAAAGGTGGAGAGTTACGGCCACTTTCCGTGGCGTAGTGTGTGCTGTGGATCTTGGTTACAATTGGGGCTACCGCAATCACAGAGCTCCCCCAAAGCTTCATTCTTGAAACACAATCTCCTGAGAAAGCTTCAGAATGTGCCCAGGTCGAGTAGTCCTGGGATATGCTGGCTCTTCTCCAGCATTGACTGATTAATTTACAGCTCCCTGTTGATCCTATTCCAGCACATAGATCATGTAAAGTGCGATTCCTAATGGAAGTCCATTGTGTCTGCCTCAGAACCTACCTCAGTAATTGTGTTGAAGCAGAATGTAGGGAAAAGCTTCCTGAATATTTATTCAACTTCTGCAGTGATACAGCCCAAAGGGTTCACAAACAAACTTAGTTAAACATTGCCACTTTAACCCGATACTTCCACTTTGTGAACAGGTGCTGGTAAACCACATATTTTAAACAGTGGCTTCCAATCTCAAGGGCAGATGGGAAGCCAGAAGTCATAGAATTTAGGATGGGTGATACAACCCTATTGTGTGCAAATGGTTGCAGTTTTGATGGTGGATTTTTTTTTTACCTGAATGGAATTCACGCAGCAGTGCTTGATTAGTAGAATTTCAGTGTATATTGGCTCTGTCAGAAATGTTTGTTTCCACAGTGGCAGAGTTATTTACTCACACATTTCATGGTCATCAACGTTCTTCTGACAACAAGTTGCATTTATTGCGGGAACTTATAATGCATTTTAAAATCTTAATTTTTCCTCCAATATAGTCATTTTGCATATTCTAAATAAAACTTTAATTTGTGATAAGGTACATCAATTTTGGTAGTGAATAAGGAATTGGTTGGGAGAAATTTAGCTAGTTAGGGAAGTATATTGGTTGAAGTGCCTGGGAAGCCAGCCTTTAAGGATCATTTTAATTTTTCCTGCTAGACAGAAACTGGATGGTAGTGGATCAGCATCCTGGATACCAAACAGGTGTAAAATACCTGTTTGATCATCTACTACCCATTGTCTCCTCAATGTTAATATTACTCTCATAGTATATCCTTGAGTAAAAGATTGGATGGGAGGTAAAACAGGTAGCCAATCCTTTACTGCCCATTTTCCGGCCTTGGTAAAAGTAAAAAAAACTGTGCTTTTAAATGTGAATGATCTAGCCTTTGATTGTGTGTCATGGACTGCAAATAATAGGCAATCTGGTAGCTTGCTGCTGTAATTGATAATACTGTAACTTCTGACCTTGATTGACAGGTGCCAGAAACAGTTGCGTCTGCCCATTCAGCTCGCACTGCATTCTCTGGCACACCAGCCTTTTCTCCCGCCACTGACTTCATTGATGGTCACCGTCAACCTGTGCCATTCAGATTTATGCCTGCACGAGTGGTGATATTGTTGGCTCTGCTGCTCTCTCCAGCGCTGGACTGCTCTCTACAACAACGAAGACAGCTGAGTAGGCTACTGTTCTACAAAGCAGTTTACCATGAAGTTGCTTTTGATATTCTGCCCTATATTAAACAAGCATATCTGTACAGTTTCATACCAAATACCATAAGAGACAGGAATAACCTTCCCCACCAGAAATAACTAACCAAACCATTTTACAGGCATTTAAAATATACATGGAAAGGGGGAGGCAAGAACAGATAGTCTAAGGCTAACGTGCAGTATGGAAGTTGCATCACCTCTGGACAATGATGCTGCACAGCGATGTCCAGATACTATTCTAAGATTCAAACATCCCTCCGCAGGCTCCTCTTGCCTACTGTCCACTGTTGGTCCACTCACCCCACAGCCCCCTCGCTGGTCCTCTCCTGAGCATTCAGGGTCCTCTCTGCAAGAAGTCCTCTAATATTTTTGTGGCATGTTTCTTCAGATATCCAATTTAAAATGGGCTTATTTGCACCTCGCAGAAAGACATCTTGCCTCAAAGCGCTGTCACATCATATTGGTGTAAGTGTGTTGGTCTGAGGAGTGCTACAATGGAGAATGCTGAGGAATTCAGTGTTTGGGAGTTGGCACCTAAATGTGGGATGCCACTCACCTTTACATCTCTAGTGAGGACTTTGAACCTCAATATAGCTGCGAGGTACCACGCTCCTGATGCTCACTTCTCCAGCCACTTCCCAGGATGCCTGTTGGTTTGAGAGGCTAGCCTTATCCTTCAAACAATACTTCTCTGTGACCCCTTGCAGTCTGTAGCCTGAATTCCAGAGAAGCATCAGAGAACTGAGTTGTGGGGTCTAGGGAATGAAACAGTCTTCCCATGTTGCACATCCATTCTTCTGGGTGCTGCATCCTCACTGCCAAGGTTCCTCTAAATAAAAGAGCCTTTCATGAGGGGTCTAGGTTGTCATCATGCCAGTCCAGACTCTGATTGGATTGAGAAGCCCAGAAGCAGGGTAATAACGCAGTGGCTGGGTTTAACAGTCAAGGTGAAGCCCACTCTAAGAATTGGGTTCCTGACCCACTGCTCTCCCAACCGCCCCCTCCAATCCCCAACCCCTGACATTATCACATGCTGTGAGTAGTTTGGTTTCTTTATAATTCTGTCCAAAGAGATTGGAGCAACACTGCCATGTATGTGCAATGGGCATGTTGTGAATTAAATCATTAAGATACATGTTACATGAAACCTGGTTGCTTATAATATGCTTGGTTAACAGAAAGAATAACTGATTTCTAATAGGTCCAGTGTATCATCTTTGGATAATTTTATAATATTGCCTGGAAGAGATCAGAGAACTAATGAAGGTTTCAACAGTGTAGTGTCAGGTCAAATCTCTGTGTCATTGATGTTAATAAGATGAGAGACTGCAAACTGAATTAACTAAAAGCTTCAAGGCATGCTTTTGATTTATTTCAGTTGTAGCAATGCAAAGCAGAACATTCTGAATATGTATGCCCTTTAGTTGAGGCAATAACACTTTTAATACACATAAGCTTGAATGGAGTAATTGTTTGGCCATGTCTATTTGTGTCAAGGTAGCATTCACTAGCTGATATTGAATTCTAAATTGAATCATTAAATAACTTTTAGCATTTCTCAGATAACGTCCAGATATTTGAGTACTACAATTGCTGCTTTCATGCACCTATTAGTAAAACTTGGAGTAGAGAATAATGAGTATTTTTTCTATCAACCCAGCTGCTTGTCCTTAGCTTTTTCCCTTACTCAGAATTAATACATTTTCTGAAATGATAATGAAAATTAGCAAGAACACTCCAGAGTTGCCTGGTGCAGATAATTGACAATCTTTGTGAAAGTAAACATGTGCTCTTGGATTTTAGAGGGCCTTTTAGATTGTAACATTAGCATCTGGCTGAGTTCACGTAACAATGGGCGGAGTCGTCCCAGATTTGCACTAAGTGCGGTAGTGGGCAGGAAAACGGATATTTTAGCCGCTGGTTACAATGGGGGGTTTTTGCACGGTATCGTCCCATTCCCACCTAATTAATTATGCATTCTTGGGAAACATGCTGAGTCACTGGCCTTCTGATTCACCTGCCCGCTGTCAGCTCAGGCCTTCAGTAAACCGGACACCATATTTAAAGTCTGTCCCTGCACAGAGCTAGCACTCTTCAAGGGATAGCTGCTGGGAACTGATGGCTGCCAAAGGGATTTAGCGACGCTCTCCTTGAGTGCCCACTGGACACGGTGGAGGCCCACCGTGATGTCCTCTAACCTCGCTTTGGGCAAAAGACAGCAAGCACGGTCACCAATTCAGCATGGACAGTGGTGGTCAGTGCCAATGCCTTGCAAAAGAGGACAGGCACCCAGTGCAGGAAGAGGGTGAATGGTCTCCTCTGTCCACCAGGGTAAGTTACTCTTCTCATCACTCTCAACTCTCTCACTCTCAAACCCATTACACATCCACAAGGATCTCACACCTCAAGGGACAACACCACTAACTCTCTCACGCACCCTCACATCTCCATCAGGCTCATATTCTCTCGAGCTCACATCCTTATCCCATGCATGGCTCTGCTCACCATGTAAACGTTCCATACAGTGCCACGTGTCCTGCTCACACTCTCTCCATCTATTTTCATACAGGGGAAGTTGGCTCACAACAGCAGGGAGAGGTCCCATCTGAAGGGGTGGCCCACATTAGAACCCTCACTCACTGTGAGGAGCATGCCATCGTACTGACTTGAGGACATGGACTGTGCCTGCAGTGACGGTGAGGTCGGTGGCGAACGCCCACATAAGGATCCTGCATCACATCTTCCCTCTCTCAACACAATTTGCTTTTGACTCTGCTGCCATGCATTAATTATCTCTACTTTGGTTCCCAGGAAGCTCTAGCAAGCGACTGACACCCTCAGCGAGCCAGTCCCTCAGCTTCATCCAGGTACACACCTCCAGCAAAAAGGACACCTCCTCCATTGAAGAGCTGGAAATAAACAGCGTGGAAGACCCGTCACTGCGGTGGGATCTAGATCTAGAACAGGCTTTCGTTCACAATCTGGTGGTCACCGCACGTACATGTGTCCACAGCAGGAGGAGGCAGGTTCAGCCGAGCTACTCAGCACTTGGGACTGCTGGGGATCAGGGATCTGTGAGGTCTGATTTGGATGACAAGCCCCTGGATTCGGCCTTCCAACTCATCGTGGAGATTCATCAGAAGGCGGGGGATCATCACGCAGGGCTGTTGGAAGCCTTCAACAGTGGCACGCAAGTTGGAGGAGTGCGTCCATCTGCCCTCTGTGGTGGCCACATGTGTGCACATGGAGGTCTCCATAAGAAGGATGGCAGACGCCATGGAGACCCTGGTCCAGCACAACATGGAGATGCACTCCATCGTAGTAGCTATGGGTGAGTACTTGCAGTGACAATACAAGAGGGAAACGGGGCACCTTGATGTCCCTCCAGGTGTTCCTTCCCCCAAGGAGTCAGGTTGGGGCTTTCACGCACCTGAAGGGACGAGGAGTGGCAGCTAGACACCCCTGGATCATCCACTCAGGAATCTCAGAGGCTGTCCTCTGCTTCTGAGTCCCCTTTGCCTGTGACCCCCTCAACCTTATCCTTTGTCACCGCAGAGAGAGCAGCTGGCACACAGGAGGACAGCCAAAGAAAGCTGGGGCCCTTGAGGCCTTGACTGTCTAGAGGATGCATGCCAAAGTCATCAAAGGTAACAGAGCCAACCATTATACAAGCTGTCTCGCAAGACAGCACTTAGAAGAAGTGGAAGGCCTTGAAAAGTTAAGAATTTCTGATCACAAGTGGTTGCATGGGTGAACACATTTTGTCACTTTATAATCTGAAAACATGTTCACTTTTACTGAATAATGTGTAATGTTGTCTTACAGCTTCATTTACACGCTTCGCAAGTCTTCCCCCTGAATCCCCCCACCACTAGCAGTTCAGCTGCATACTGCATCATGTGTGATTCTGGAGGGAGAAGAGTGTGTGTATGTGGCAGAGCCTTTTGGAGCCTTGTGCAAGCACACTCCCATGCACGCAGAGACTTCATCCATCACACTCATCTCAGTGTTCCGAGCATTTTTAATGCTACCTTCTGGGGCTCTCTTTCAGTTGTCCAACTGAGCTGACCGGTGTCTCTGCCCACCCACTGATTGCACTCCCAAGCAACACCTGGGGTTGTTAAGTATGTCTTCAGCTTCCCGTCCATTCCCCTCCCCCAGTCACCCGTGTCCTTTGCCCCAATCACTGTTGATCCCCCTGGCATCACCTTTCACCTTCCCATCATCATCTACAACCAGAACCCTTTTCTTTCCAAGATGTCCAGGTGAATTTGCATGTTCCTACCTTCCTGAGAATCCCATCCCCATCAATATTGACCTCCTCAACCTCCTCCCTCCCGCCTCCAGGGTCCGTGTCTGCTTCCGAATCCTCACCAACCACCCTCGCCATTCCTTCTACCGCTACTGTTGCACCCTCACCCTCCCACTCTTCCAGCTCGCCCTGCCCCCTCTCATTCTCACTATTACCTCCTACCATGCACACCCTCATTACGCTCCCCAGGAGGCAGCCATCGACTCTACAGACCCCCTCCTTGCATGTTCACTTGGACATCCCGCCCATTACTCCTTCCTCCATTATTTCTCCTTCCTCCACCCAGATTCCGTCCTCCACACTTTCTCCTTCCTCCACCCGGACCCCTCCTCAGATCTCTTACCAGCGTCATCCCTTACATCTTCCTACCTTCCTTCTCCCACTTAGGTCTACCTCCTCAGTTGCCACATTCTGCCCTGTTACACCCTCCTCTCCCGTACTCCCTCCCCCTGCATTCCCAACCTCATCCACTCCCCGACACCATCATTTCCACCCCCCCCTCCACCTCACCAACTTCATGCTACCCTGGTACATCTTCCCCTCCCAATCAAATCTAGCCCTTCCTTTCCACCCCCTTGACAATCATCTCTAACAGACCATGGCCAAGACACGCATGTCCTGAAGCAGACACCAGACATCAATGGTAACCTTCCACCTTCTATGAACTGCTTTGTGGTGGAGCCATGTCCATGAGGTTCCACCCACCATGCGATGCACATGTTCCTCCAGGGTCCGGTAGCTGTAGGGCACCAGCATCTTCTAGCAGTAAGTCCCGACTTCTGCATGTCACACTTGTCAAGATGTGTTCTGGGTGGGTGTGTTTTCCCACCAACGTGGGCGGTAAATTTGACATTGGGGGGGGGATGATTCTGACGAGCAGGTCTTATAATTAGATGCAAATGTATTAAAATGATGTTCTCAATGTGCAGCGACAGGAAAGGCGGTCTGCTATTCACAGCTGCAACGAACGATCGCCAATTTTTGGCTTCGCCTGCCATGACACCCAACGCCAACCGAGACAGATAATTCCAGCCAATGTAAAGAAACGTTCTTGTTGTATAGAACTTTTATTTGTACTTTTTCAACTTCAGCATTCATAAGATTATGTACATTTCTCTGCCAGACACAACAAAAACCAGTAGAGTAGAATTGAATTTATGATTCCCTCAGATTAAAATGATTAGCTGAAGAGCTGCTGGTTCGATAAAATGATTTTTCTCTTTCCTGTTAATAACACTAATGGACTTCAAAGACTGTGACCAATATGAGATAGTGTAGTTGGTTTGAGCCCTCAGTGTAGCTACAGAATTGATTTGCAGCTAGTGATACCTGGTTTATATTGCCTGGCTGAAAGGATGTACTTTCTCAAGCCATTAAAAAATCTGTTGACGTTTATGAAGTGCTCAAGATGGTTCAATGGGCAAACAATAAAATGCCTAACCCAGTCTGAGCTGTCCTCCCTTAATATGTTTAACACCAGCATCTCCTGGATTCTGATATGAACTTGATGCTGACATCTCAACTTACACCAATCGTACAAAGTTGCACCACTCCTCCAGCTTTCTGTTAGTAATTTGAATGGAAAGAATGTTAGGGGAGTGATGTGCCTTAATTCCTGATGCACTCCATGATAGGAAAGGCTTTGCATTGGGGAAAAAAATGTGCAAAATTACCATTTGTGCTCATTTTTCAGTCATGGTAAAATGGAATCTATTGTGTAATGATGCAAAAGGGGCAGTAGATTGGCACTTTTAACCTTTTGTGTATCATGTAAGCCGTTGTCCATAACCAACATCTAGATTTAGAAACGATAATAATTATATACCTAAGGTGTGAAATTTCATTTCTACCACTACCATTCTCAATCAATATTAGAAAATTGTACCATGTCATTTTGAAATTTGTATAAAGTTCAATTTTACAATTGGAATTTTATAAACAATGTTCTTAACATGTTAAAAAGAGGGCTTGAAAGAAAGTACATTCTGGCGTTGTTATGAACGAATTTGTTAAACTATTAAGTTACAAACCTGATGCACATATATGAATTAATCCTGCATTGATAAATTTTATTGACTATTTTTGTTCAATGACTCTTGATGGACATTTGACAAATTATTTATGTTGTAAGTAAGATCATTTATCTTGAGTACATAGCTTAAATCGCTGTTCCTGGCTAACAAGCAATAATAATGCTGTACATTTGTTCCTGGTCTACTGAGCATGAAAGAAAATAAAAGACTGGTCAAACTTATGGAGCTGATCTTTACACACTGGTTATATTTTGTGTGTTGCCTCACTGGTTCTTTCTCAGGAATTATTAGAGTAGGAAGAAAAGAATTTACTAATTTGTAACAAACAATAAAAATGGTGTTTTGAAGGAATTTATTATGTTTTAGCTTCTAAGTAAAAAAATAAATGTGAAAGTTTTTGCAAAGGTACAATTTACTTGAAATCAGCCAAACCAATGCAAAAGATAAAGGAATTGCAAACACAAGTTACTTCCAGGACAAATCAAGTTTCCGGCTGTTTTAAAAGCATTGTGCTGGAAGATGGTCCCACCCACAAAATTGGCCGTGCCCCCAGTTTGAATTAATCACCACAGTGAGTTTCTCCTAATTGCCCCTTTTTTGGAGACAGATTAGTTATAGCATAACTGCAGAGATAGAAATGTTTTATCTGTACTCCCTCTATGCTGTCGTATGTAACAGGCCATACAATAGCAACTTCAAAATTGATTGTTCCGAGCTTGCCTTCTGAAACCCCCTATCCAAATTTCCTTAATATAAAGCCAGATTTTGATGTTCAAATCCTGAATATTTTATGGCAGTATGTCCCTTGAATTTAGTTAAAGGTTAGGTTTAAAATGGGGCTGGGCCCTGACCTCTCAGTTACATCTGGTTTGCAGGTTTGAATAAATCAGAAAAAAAATACACCCCAAATTTGAAGGAGAATCACACCCATAAGCCTTAAAGATAGCTAAATTTTAATAATAGCGTCGACAATTCTGATCCAAATGTAGCTGTGTTGCTGTCACATTAACCTCTGTTCAGTAACTGCCTAATGAGTAAATACTGACTAAAGAATTATCAGGGCAGATTTTTTAACTTCATTGCCTAGGTGGAAACCAGGCTGAGCAATCGTCCACCCTTTACCAGAACCTACCTGATTTTTATTCCATTGAAATCAATGGGTTAATAGTCTTTCTCTTTCATTATTTTTGGAATGTGAGTGCCGCTGGCAAGGCCAACATTGGTTGCCCATTCCCATTCCTGTTCACCCTTGAGTCGTCTTCTTGAATCGCTACAGTCCATTTGGTGCAGATACACGTACAGTGCTGTTGGTTAGGGGAGTTCCAGGATTGTGATCCAGTGACAGTGAAGGAACAGCGAATGTAGTTCCAAGTCAGGTTGTGTATAGAGGGGAACTTGCAGATGGTGGTGATCCCATGTCTGCTGTCCTTGTCCTTCTAGGTGCTGTCGAGGGAGCATTGGTGAGTTGTTACAGTGTATCTTGTATATAGTATACAGTACTGCCACTGTGCATCAGTGATGGAGGGACTGAATGTTTCAGTTGGTGGAAGGGGTGTTGATCAGGTGGACTGCTTTGTCCTGGGTGGTGTTGAGCTTCTTGAGTGTTGTTGGAGCTGCATTAATCCAGACAAGAGGAGAGTATTCCATCACAGTCCTGATATGTGCCTTGTAGATGGTGAACAGGCTTTGGGGAGTCAGGAGGTGAGTTACTCACCGCAGAATTCCCAGACTCTGACCTGCTCTTGTAGCCACAATATTCATATGGCTGCTTTAGGTCAATTTCTGGGCAACGGTAACTCTCAGGCTGTTGATAGTGGGGGATTCAGCGATGGTTATTCCAGTGAATGTCAAGGGTAGATGGTTAGTTTCTCTCTTGTTGGGTGGTCATTGCCTGGCACTTTTGTGGTGAAAATGTTTCTTGCCACTTATCAGTCCAGGCTTAAATGTTGAACAGGTCCTGCTGCATTTGGACATGGACTGCTTCAGTATCTGAGGAGTTGTTAATGGTACCGAACATTGTGCAATCACTAGCGAACATCCCCACTTTTGCCCTTATGATGGAAGGAAGGTCATTGATGAAGCAGCTGAAGATGGTTTGACCCAAGACACGACCCTGAGGAACTCTTGCAGTGATGTCCTGGGACTGAGACGATTGGCCTTCAACACCCACAACCATTTTGCTTTTTGCTAGGTATGACTCCAATCAATGGAGAGTTTTCCTCCTGATTCCTATTGACTTCAATTTTGCCAGGACTCCTTGATGTCACACTCTGTCAAATGCTGCCTTGATGACAGGGGCAGTCATCCTCACCTCCCCTCTTGAGTTCAGCTCTTTTGTTCATATTTGTACCAAGGTTGTAATAATGTCAGGAGCCAAGTATCCCTGGCAGAACCAAACTTAGCATCAGTGGGCAGGTTACTGCTGTGTAAATGCTGCTTGAAAGCACTGTTTCCAACTCCTTCCAACACGTTGCTGGTGATCGCGAGGAGGCAGATTGGTCTGATTGGATTTGTCCTGCTTTTTGTGGACAGGGCATACATTTCTGGTAGATGCCAGTGTTCTGGCTGTACTGGAACTGCTTAGTTGGCTAGTTCCGGAGAACAAGTCTTTTGTACTGTTGCTGGAACGTTGTCAGGGCCCATAGCTTTTGCAGTATCTAGTGCCTTCAGCCATTTCCTGATATCATATGGAGTAAATCAAAATGGCTGAAGATTGGCATCTATGAAGCTGGGGACCTCATGAGGAGGCCAAGGTGGATCATCCACTCTTGGCTGAAGAATGTTGCAAATGCTTCAGACTTGTGTTTTGCACAGATGTGCTGGGGCCCCCTATCATAGAATACCTGGTAGGATTTACTTAGGGTGGGAATTCACACTGTCAGATAACCACGTAGATGATGAAGCTGAAAATCTACCCCACAGCTTATTACGTATCGAATTAATGACAACAGGAAATCTTTGATAAACCTTTACCAGTGTTGATAGATTTCTTGTTTGTCACTGCTGACGGTATATTTGAAACGCTGGCAGCAGCTGTTCTGCCATATGGATGAGAATCCGTTAAGGGTGGATGGGTTCAAAAATAAATATTTGAAACAGCAGACTTTGAAGATGCAGCAGGTTGACCTTTGTCCATATTTGACTGTTTAAAACTGGCAGATTTACTCACTGCAAAACATCATAGTTAACAAATAAATTAAGACACAACTAAATTGGCTAGCCAATTTGTAAAACATGTATAACTCCTCTTGTAATTACAGTATAAAGTTCAGTAGTATGTTGATGTCTTGTGTATTCTTCAAAATGGGAATTGCGTATGTCAACAAGTAGATTTTTCTAATTGAATCAAGGCAGTAATATTTATATTCATACATATACTCAGTCATTTTTATAAATAAGGAAGAACTTGCATAAATGCTTTGTCATGTGAAGTACCTCACGACTAATGAATTTATTTTGAAGTGAATTTAATGTAGGCAAGTGCAACAGCCATTTTATGCAGAGTAAAATTTATTTTCTCTTTATTCTTTCATGGAATGTGGCATCACTGACAAGACCAGCATTTATTGCCCATCCCTCATTGCCCTCAGCCAATGAAATATTTTGAAGTGTAGTCGCTGTTGTAATGTAGGAAATACAGCAGCCAAGTTTCAGACAGCAACTCCCACAAACAGCAATGTGATAATGACCCGATAAATTGTTTTTATGCTGTTGATTGAGGGATAAATATTGGCCAGGACACCAGGATTAACTTCCCTTCTCTTCAGAACACTGCCATGGAACCTTTGTATTCACCTT
Source organism: Carcharodon carcharias (assembly GCF_017639515.1). Classification (NCBI taxonomy): domain Eukaryota; kingdom Metazoa; phylum Chordata; class Chondrichthyes; order Lamniformes; family Lamnidae; genus Carcharodon; species Carcharodon carcharias. Next base: position 26,111,860 of record NC_054475.1, read on the forward strand.
AGCAAGGGCCTCAGTTTAACACCTTAGCTGAAAGACAACATCTTTGACAATGCAAAACTCCTTCACTGGAGGGTCAGTCTTGATTTTTGTGCTCAAGTTCTGGAGTGGGACTTGATATAACCTTGTGTCCTAGAGCCATAGCTGACAACTAATATAAATAACATGGAAAAAAAAGATGAATGACCAGTTAATCTATGTATTATGACGGTTGAGAGCTCACTGCTCTAATTACTGCAAGGAAACTTTTATAGCAGCAGGAGTGGGGATATAAAGGGATATAAGTTGCACTGTCTCTAGAACTGTTATCCTAAATTTTAAACTCAAGTCCTGGACTGGATTTTGAACCCATTACATTATAATATGTTATGGCACAGCTGATGGTAAATGTTGAGATGTTCAAATCCCAAAGGGAAGCTTGAAACAACTACCACAATTTGTTTTGCATTTTGTATAAATTCTGAGATGCGTGCCTTGAATTCAGTAGTAATAAGACCACCAAGTCTTATAGGTTTTACAAAACTAGATTAACGTTTATTAGTAAGAGAAATTTTTAAATGCATACATAGACCTATGAATTACTACTGTGATAACTTCTAAATCCCCTAATCAATCTAACTGCCAGTTACACTTTCATTAAGGTAACAGTAAGACACATAGATATTAAAAAAACCCAGGCAAAGAAACATGACACCCTGAACAAGTCAAATTTAAAGTGAATTTTCTTAACTTCAGTCCTTTGAAGACAGCAGCTTGAGGCATAGATGCTGAAGGCTTTTCACACTTGTAAGATCTTAAAATGCCTTCCCTTACAAACAGTCTTCTCTGCTTTTATACATATTTTCCTCTTTGAATGCAAATATCCATTGTTTCACTATGTCTTTGGACATTAGCTTCCTGATAATAAAAATGTCTCATAGCACTAAGTTTTACCAGTAATCTTTGGGAAAAGTAAACACACTCTTTCTAAACTTACCTGGCTAGGTGACACATTTTGCTCCCTCTTTTGAAAACAATCTAGTTTGGTTTATTGAAAAATGTATATGTTCCCCTGACACCTATGTTTCTGAACTTCCCCATGTTTAACTAATTAACATTTCAAACCTAACTTCTCTTCTTACATTAAGCCCCCAGACAAGCTGCCTCTAATTCAATTAAGTCCCACATACACACAGACAAATTGACACATAGTCACATCCCAATATTACTCTATTTTCCAATAAATTCCAATAACATTCAGGAAATTATTATACCTTCCTGACACATGTCCATTGCCAATGGCTTAGAAGCAGCAGGTGTGCATACTCACCTCAAACCTTTAAGCCAATTTTTTTCTCCTTTGTAACTGTTATAAATCAGCTAATGGTTTCCATAACTGGTCAGCAATATATCTTAACAAGTAGCATTTGTTGACAATGTGTATGAGCTATTTTTTTCAGAATTTATTGACAAATTGGACAATGCTTCTCATTTTAATGGCTCAATGTGCTTAAACTTTCCAACTTGAGGACATAGCCTAATAATGATTCAATGAGAGAATTAGTTGATAAAATAATGGCTGACATGACATTACTTTGTGGCACTGGTGATTGGACCAAAGTGAATGTCTTGTGCTTGCTACATTGACAATAGTTTAGTTTTTGCTACCTCTGAACTACTGTTCTTAATGAGTTTCATATAATTTTGCATGCAATTTGGTTATCTTATTTTATATCTAATGTTTAGGCATTTTTAATTTGAATGCTACTGAAGGATTGGAGCAGACCTTCAAAGTCATTGATTAAATGTTTACCAGCTATTAATTTGTATGTGTTTTAAGCACTTTTACTGTGCAATTTTGTTTTGTACTGTGTTTAATATGGGATGTTTTTCATGTATTTCAGTCAGATTACTACTATGAATACACAGAATGTGACAATCTGGGCTCAAGATGGAGAGTAGCTGTGCCTCACACTCCAGGGACCTGCATAGGACTGCCAGACCCAGTCAAGGGCACAGAGTGCTGTAAGCTACTTGTTAAATTCAAATTTTAGCTTGAACATTTGTATACTTAAGTAAAATACCCTCAGGCATATGCAGTATTTGCCATGTAGTGTTTCTCGTCCAGAATTTTGTGTTTTACAAAAAAAAACCCAATACCAATAGCATGCCAGAGCAAACTTATAATATGCACCAAAGAACAAAATGTAAGTACGTTAATAAGTCTAAGGCAGGGGCTTTCTGGCCCTGTCGAAAGTCAATGGACTTTCGGTTGGCCTGCTGCATTCCTGCAGCGGGTCCCACCATGGCAGGGCCAGAAAATCCCAGCCTAATACTCAAATCGATTGTGATAAATTGCTAAACTGCTAATTTACTAACATATGAGAAATATAACTGATAGGATTGATTCTAATATCTTGATCAAGATGCTGCTCAAAACCAATGCAGCAATTGCTCTTTATTATCCCTGTACGGATGTTGTAGTCTTCACAAAGAGCAGATGTCACCAATCCAAAGTTTTAATTATTGACCATTACTGCAAAGGGAGCTTTACGCTCGTATTCAAATGGTGATGACCTGAATTTCAACTAATGGCAGCTTGCCTGAGACCTGATTTGTGTTGTATTTAATTTACTTGTGATCTCTGCAGACTTTGGGCTAAAGCAGGATATCGCTTTGGAAATGCAGGAACCTTTCACCTTTTTACTGTAGCCCAGCAATGACATAACTGGATCTGAAAAGGGCTAAAGCCTTAACTTGTATTCTACTATTTATACTGAGAGGAGACAGTGGCGTAGTAGTAATGTCCGTGGACTACTAATTTAGAGGCCCACCTTAATGCCTTGGGGACTTGGGTTCAATTCCTATCATGGGAGCTGGAATTGAAAGCTAGCCTCAGTAATGGTGACCATGAAACTGTCATTAATTGTTGTAAAAAAAACCATCTGTCCTTGCATGTGATTTTAGATCCATAGCAATGTGCTTAACTCTGAAATGGCTGAGCAAGCCATTCATTTGAAGGGCAGCAAATGCTGGCCTTGGTAATTTGTGTGCAAGTTTAACGTAACTCAAACATATGTCAAAGTTTAATTGTGATTTATTTAATATGGGAAAGAAAGCACTAGAGGATAGTACATATCTGGTCGTATCTCCCAATACGTCTTGTGAGATTTAGTATGTTTGACAACTGTCTGATCCTATTAAATTCCAAATTCATTTTGAATATACTCTTTTAAAATGTGCAGGAGAAAAGCACCAGTCTGCCCTGTCCATTTAATATCCAAAAATACAACTCAGCACTTTCAGGGGAGATGTGGAGAAACTGATATTTCAGTGCAGTAAAATTACTTGACTTGTGTCCCTGAATCATGTTTTAAAACTCAATTGTCAACTGTGTAACCTGTATAAAGTAGCACATATATATTTGCAAGGTTTCTTTTTAAACCTCTTCAGGGCTCTATGTATATTACCTTAAATGTTTTTGTCTCTAATAAAGGTTATTAAAGTACAATTTAACTGTAAGACATTATGAGCAATACATGTGCTATAAACCTCCAATAATTGTATAACAATGTATGTTTTCTTTATTAATTTCTTTAATTCCTTTTCATAATTGATTGGAAGTTGCAATTTTGCCAAGTGCTTTGAAATTGGAGTAAGAGAATCAGTGAAACTAAAGAGAAGCTGTGGATGTGGAATCTTCCATTCTGGAAGTCCGATGGTGGCTGTGAAAGTCGGTGTGATGGCGGGACGGCTAAACACGCTTGATCTTCTGCTTTTCAGCTCATTATGAGGATCCATGAGGAGCTCACTGAATGCTGTTGCAGGGCAGGCAGGAAATTGCCCGTACCACCTTTACCTCATGGGGTAGAAGGTCCTGGCGCCATATTTAAATGGCACCCGGACAGACATTGCAGGCCAGGTGCTGTTGATAAGACATCAGCTATGCCACCCAGACGGAAGCAATCTTTGGCCCCGGCTTTCAGCAAATCCTCCCTGGGGATTCTTCTCTAGGCCACCCAGGAAAGATGGGAGGATCTCTTTCCAAGGAATGGAAGCAGACGGCCCTCCCACCTGACCACTCCAGCCTAGGAGGAGGTTGCCAGGGAGGGTAGCGCGCCCATGGGGACCAAAGGAAGGACCACCTTGCAATGCAAGAACTGGATGAATGATCTTCTGCGCTCTGCCAGAGCAAGTGCAATATTTACTCACTGCAAACTCACACTCTCATAAGGGTATCAAGCAGATTAAGGGCTAGAGTTCACAGGGATATCACACATGGTGGGACATCAACACTAAATGTGTGCCAGCCCCTTTAAGCTCACCATCTCACGTAAGTTCCTGTACCAACAGCTTCTTCATCACTTACTGGGGAGGAATCAACAGAGACAATAGGCATGCATGCTTTAGAACTGCTGGTTCATCCATTGGGATCACAGTCAATTCTTATGTCTTTCTGCAGGGCAAAATTACCCATAACGAAAGAGTGTGCCAAGACCAGAGGTGGATCCCCTGAGATCCGTACCTTTTCAAGCTTCGAAGAACAGACTGCAGAGCTTGCAGGAGAGGAGAGAGATCATTCCTGTGAGGAAGATGAGATCGGCCTTCCCCAACAACGAGTGAGGATGTATCCAGTACACATTGACAAGTTGCGAGCAATGACTGCGACTGATTTTTATTGACTGAGCCTGCCCTGTCGATCACTAATTCTCTCTTCTCCCTATTCCAGGTACCAGCAAGAAAAGGCAGAGGATGTCGTCCTCCAGATAACACAGCCCCATCCCCCAGGCCACCTCTGAGGAGGAAGCCGCAGTATCCTCCGAGGATGCATTGTCACTGCGTTCACCTGCACCCTTCACCAGTGCAAATACATACACCTCAGCGGGGCTTAGTTCTACAATGGGCTCGGGTTCACAATCTGGTGATCACCTCACAGACACGGGTCCACAGCAAGTGGAGGCAATGACAACCGAGGTCTTTGAAACTCAAAGGGCTGCTGGAGACTGGGCAGCTCCTGAGACAGAGTCTGAAGACAAGCCTCTGGACTCGACCTTAACAGATCTTTTGGAGATGCAGAGACAGGCAGGGGAACATCAAGCAGAGTTGTCAGAAGACATTTGCAGACTGCACTGAAGGATGGAGGGGTCTGTCCATGTTCTCTCCAAAGCTGTGTCTCCGGCATGCGAGCGTTATGAAATCACCATTAGAAGGGTGGCAGCTATCTTGGAGACCCATGTCCAATAGTTCCTTCCAGATATGCACACCATTGCTTTAGCTTTGCGTGCATTTCAGCATTGGCTAGGCAAAAGGGGATCAGGGCATCTTGACCTCTGTCCAGGTGCCCCTTTTCCTCAAGGAGTTAGGGAGGGGCCATCAGGACCAAAGGAAGGAGGAGTGCCAGCCAGGAACCCCAAGGCCATCCACCCAGGGCACTCCAAGTGTGTTCTGCCATTCCAACTCCTGCCGCTCCCCCTGCCAGTGTCTCCTTCAACTTCAGCAGGTCAGGCTGAGGAGGGCGTGCCTACACCTGAGCTGGAGACCCTTGGCAGGTCGGGGTCCTCAAGGTCTTGGGCTACCAGAGCATGCCCATCAAAGACATCTCATACAGCAGTGAGTAGGCTGCCTCCACCTTGCCTGTCGGGGCCACACCTAGACATAGTGGTAGGGTTAGAAAGATTTAGAAGTAGTGAATGCATACTGGTGGCACAGGTGTTCACTCGTATATATTTTTTACTTTTGTAAACATATGTTGAATCTATTCTTCTCCAAGTCTCATGGATTCCATTTCTATTTAATTGACTTCACTGTTTTGCAGTCATTTGAGGGTCCAGAATGTTGCAATGAAATCCCATCAAGATCTTAACGCATAAATTCTCACATTTTTACCACAGTGAGCAGTCTAAAACTCCACATCAGCAACATCAGGCAATGTACATCATTTGTGATACTGCTGCCTGGCCAATACACTTGTCAGCCTCTTTTACTCAGGCAACTATGCTTTGGCCTTTGGAGAAGTGTTCATCGAGGTTATTCATTTAACTGATGCAGTTGCAATGATGCCTGTTGCTTGTGGTCGTCACTACTCACTTTATATTCATATGTCCGATGTGTCGTTTAGAATGGCTCTTACTTTGAGAATCTGTTTATGAAAAAGGTACTGTAAATCCTTGAAGCCTATAGGTTTCCATGCCTCTCTGCAGGAAGATGTACTGTCTGTGTTTAAGGCTGAACATCATTCCTTGGTGATTTCTCACTCTGCACGCATGACACTGAACTAGGCAAGTGAGGATCCAACGGAAACCTTAGACTTTACTGCAAGAGAGATTAGAGTGTGTGATGTAAGAGGTGTGTGTTCATCTTGATGAAGCCACTTCCTTGCCTCACACAATCTTTATTTGGCCTTGCATCGCTGCTTAGTGGGGCTTTAATTGCCCCACGGGTAAAGGCACAGCACTCAACTCGATGTGGAACTCATTGCATGACATTGCTCTCATTGAATTAGGATATGTAAACAGGAATGACGTTTGTGAGCTGAACGGTTTCGAGGACTGTGATGCTCTCAAAGCGTTGCGTATGCAGCTCTAATAAGGCTTTAGCAAAGTCCCTGAAGGAAAAAAATTAGCCATTGGCTGTTGTGTCAATAATGACTGGTCAAGGTTTTGCCCTGATGCAAAGGTTGTCAGGCTTCTGGCGACTGCAGGGTCCACAGGTGGTTGCACCTCAGCCATTGTCCTGATGAGGCACTCTCTATGAGGTCAGTGCAAACAACCCTTGAGACTTAACTGCATGATCTAGATGTTAATGGTTGCTGTTTCATGATGTGTGACTGGCGATTGGGGGACAGTAGCAAGGTGATGCCTTAACATTCTATATTGAGGAGAGCTGGCAATGGGACATATGGAGCTCTCATGATGCTGCTCCCTGCTGAGTCGTCCATGTGGTTATGCCTGATAAAGTGAGAAGTGTGGTCGGGCTGCCTTATTGAGCAGGTATCCAACTGACATGAGTGTATCCTGTGTAATTTGGAATTGTAGCAGCTTCTAACCTGCCATCCACATTGACTTGGTGAGATCATGGGTGAAAGGACTACACTGTGGCGTTGCTTAAGTATGTGCAAGAAGGGAGTGCTGTTCAGGTTCCATAGTGGCCAGATGTTGCCAAGGCTACTCCTTCCAAGGATGATCCTATCATTAGGGCATAAGGTGAGTACTGATATTTCCATAATCATTAGAAAAGCATCGAACTTTTGGGATATTTTCTCGCTGAAATTGAAGGTGATGGGGCGTTCCATGCAGCAATGGCTGAAGAAATGAGCACTTGTGAGAATTTATCAGCACTTTACTCCTTCTGGAATCTTGTAGCTATCAGGTTGTCATGGGCACATCTTCCAAGTCGTTCTCATGCGATGGCCTCTTCATGTGGCTCAGCTACATCCTCGTCCTCTTCAAATCCATCTCCTTCAATGTCCTTCTGATCTGAGGAGAAGTCTCACTCTTCTATTTCTCCCTTAGACAACACATCCCCTTTTGCAGCACATGGTTGTCAAGGCACAGCAAACAATGATGATGCGGGACACCCCTCCCATCTGGTCCTTTTTTCCCCAGCTCTCCTAGTCCTGCCTCTGTCTCACCCTTCCCCACTGGTCCATCTTCCCCCACTCCCTCCCCCCACAACCCTGAGTCCTCCCTCCATGTCATTCTTCCCTTCTGATCCTTCCCCCACACCTTATTCTTACCTCTGTCTCACCCTTTCCCTCTGGTCATGCCTCCCATCCCCAGCCTTGGCTTGTGCCACAGGCACATGATATATTTCAGTGATGCTGCTTTCACCTCCTTTTTGCATCCTCTATTGACCTTCAAGGCATGGATGAAATGAAGCTCAGTGGGTGTATGCCACAGTCATAAAACAAAATGTTCTAATTAGCCGCTGACAGGGAACTTAATTTGGAAGGGGAACATGATTCTGGCAAGTTGGCCTTTCAGTGAGCATTCATGAGGTGCTAATGAGTGCAAATGGGGTTTCCAATATTGCTCAGCGGGGAAACCTGCCCTGCCTTGACAGTCGGGAGAAGAAACTTCCAAACTAACTTTTCATTGGTGGGAAACTGACTTTTTCGTTCATGTCAAATTAAGGGCTCCAGCCCACCAGGATTCCCACTGCTGGCAGAATTGCAAGCTTCTGCCCAATGTATGAGACTGTGGTGATCATATTATTATGCATTTACTTGGCAAGAAGGTAAAATGACTTTATTTGGCTAGGTGGTTGATTTTAACGAGTAATTGACATGAGATATTAGAAATAGCCTCATGCTGAGGTTTGCAATTTCTATTGACCCCTTTTTATTTAAAAACCTTGCAAATTACTTTGCTCTTAATGATTTTTATTTGTTGCTTTCCTTATTGGCAATGATAATATACGTTGTGTAATCAACTCCAAAACACTTTAGGCTGATGCAGGATTATGTAAATCTGTGGCAGATGATTTTAGCAGATATTTCTCAGGAGAAGTGCAAATTATTGCAAAAATCCGTGTCTGGCAATGTATGTGTGAATTTGCTGTGAGATAAATTCTTGGTGCCATAACACGTTTACACGGTAGTAATGCCAAAGCACTCCAGTGGCCTGGAATTTCATGGAGTGGTGCAACTTGTCAAATTACACCAAAATCAATGACTATTTTTGTGAATAGATATGTATGCCGAAATTTCCTGCTGCTCTCCACTTGCCAGAATGTAACAACTAGGACAAATCAACAGATATCGGCATAAACAACCAAGACCTAAGGAAAGCGCAAACTTACACCATATTCTTTCTCTAAGTCCCACTTTATATATGAAAGTTAGACTTTGAAACCAACAAACTGTCATTTGTTTCAGATTTCCAGCATCCACAGTATTTTGCTTTTATCTAAACTGTCATTTGTGTACATTTGGATCAGTACATTTAAGAAAATGTAATTAAGGGTGCTTTTCAATTTTTTAATGTTGAGTTTTCTGATCCCATAAAGTGCATTAAAATGTATGAAGAAATACAAGGCAATTAGGAGAAATAATAATCAAAGAACTAGCATAAATGCAAGATATTTGCATTCTCTGGCCTTTTGTATGGAAATGCGGCTATGTTACCGTGTGACAGAGGGCTTTGGCAGACATTTTGCCAAAAGAACGAGAACATTTGGATACAGCTTCAGTTACTGACTATGCAAATGTTCTCAATGCTTTACACTAAAAATTGGCATTACCACATTTTTATGCCATTGTTTAGGTGTACGTTTTGAGGTTACTCCAGAATTAATAGATAAACATGCAAAAGTTTTTTTTAGTCAGTTTTTAATTATGATAATTGAATAGTAACTCTTTATAGATACATACGAGCCAGTTGAACATATGTAATACATTTCCTTGAGTTTTGACTTGTTCAAATTTCTGATGTTGGCTTTGTACATTTATATAGCATTTTCCTGTGGAGCTGGTCAGTTCTTAGACATGAGGAACCAATCATGCAAAGAATGTGTTGCTGGTACTTACTCTCTCGGCACTGGCATTGAATTCAATGAGTGGGATGGGCTGCCATCAGGATTTGTCAACACGGGGACAGCTTTAGAGTCTTCAGACAACGAGTTAACTGAGAATTGCACCATGTAGGTACATTTATGTATAGATCAACAACAGTCTTTAGCAAGTTACAGAAGGAACTGATAGTTCCCTCCCGATCTGTTTTAATATTTATTCATTATAATTTTTAGCTACAATATGTTATGCATTGCATTGTTACAGTTTAATGTGCAATACACATGGTGAATTGTGCATGTTACCATGTGATACCAAGAGAGTCTTGCAGAGTGTTAAATTTTAAAAATCCTGCCAATTAGCCTAAGTTTCATTGGGCTAGATATTCAATCATTTAATTGTTACACTTAAAAAGAGTAGTTTTCTAAATGCAATCTCCCAGCATGGATTCTCAACTACTGAGGGCACATACTGAAAAATCAGACACAATTCGCAGATAAATGTTTTCACTTGTGTAAACCGAAGGAAATATGGAAAATCTAGAAGAAATAGGGGAAAAATTTAATAATCTATGGACAAAAAGTTTCATTATGATTTGGGAGCACTATAGCTGGGTGTATAGTTAGGATCCTTCCTCTTCCTGATATAGGTTAATGGCCTAGACTGTGATGTGCAGGGCATGATTTCAAAATTTGCAGATGATACGAAGATTGGAAATGTTGTCAACTGTGATGGGAGTAGTCTTAAACTTCTAAAGGACATAGACATGTTGGTGGATTGGGCAGACAAGTGGCAGATGAAGTTCAATGCAGAGAAGTGTGAGATGATTCATTTTAGCAGGAAAAATATGGTGAAATATATAAAATAAAGGGAGAGCCTCTAAAGGAGATGCAGGAACCGAGGGACATCGGTGTATACATACATAGGTCATTGAAGATGGTAGGGCATGTTGAGAGACCAGTTAATAAAGCGTATAGTATCTTAGGCTTTATTAATAGGGACATTGAGTTGCAAGAGTACGAAGGTCACGTTGAACTTGTGTAAGACACTTGTCAGGCCTTATATGGGGTACCGTGTCCAGTTCTGGGCACCATACTTGAGCTAAGATGTGAAGACATTGGAGAGATTACAGAGCAGATTCACAAGAATGATTTCAGGGATAAAAAACTATAGGTATGAGGATAGATTGTAAGGTTGTGACTCTTTTCCTTGGAGAAAAGAAGGGGGAGAGGAGACTTGATAGAGGTATCCAAGATCCTGAGGGGTATGGACAGGGTAAATAGTGAGAAACTGTTCCCACTCAAGAGAGAGCACAAAATAATTGGCTAAAGGAGTAAATGTGGTGTGAGGAAAAAAAAATTCACCCAGAAGGGAGGGTTGGAGTCTGGAACAAACTTCCTGAAAGAGTGCTGGAGGCAGGTTCGATCGAGGTATTCAAAAGGGAATTGGATTGCTACCTGAAAAGAGAGAATGTGCAAGGTCTTGGGGATAAGGCAGAGGAGTGGGACTAGGTGGAATGTTCTTTCGGAGAGCCAGTGCAAACTCAATGGGCCAAATGGCCTCCTGCACTGCAAAGATACTGTGATACTGTGTCCTTTGGTAAATGCTACCAGCAATGGCTTATAAAGCAAACAGAATACTAAAAAACGTTGACCAGTATTTGCATAGATCACACTTAGGGAATTTGGGAAAGAAAATTGTTACCAAAATATGCAGGGTGTGAAAATCTTTCTCGCTCATCAGCTCTAATATTGGTGAAAAAGCATCAGAAAGCTGAAAAAATGGCGTAAACAGCATTTGTACCATTTTCCGTGGTTTCCGTGGTCTTCCACTGAACGAACAGGAAAAAATCACAACCCTTGCAGAAGTTCACCTCCTGTAATATACTGATTGATAGACAAATACAAATAGACACAAAATGACAGACAAAAATATTACAGTAGTTCAGACTGTGTTTTTAACTTTCCCTGCACCATTGAATAAATTTCTGATACGCCATGAACACAAGGCTTTTTGTGACCTACTGAATGTGATTGACTATTATTCAAGCAAATGTCCAACCTTTCCCTGAAAAAGAGTTACTTTCTCATGAAGTGCTAAGGTAGTTGTTGATTGAAACGGAATGGATTTAAACATATTGATTATTTGGTTCATATCTGCAACTAAATTAAAAAGAAGTATCTTTTAAACAAAGTGAATATGGAAGTCTTTTAAATTACCTGATTAAGTAATTTCTGTAAATAGAAATGTGCTAATCTAGGCGGGAGAGCACATGACCTTAACTATCTCGTGCAAGAGCATTCTAATCTAGGCAGCTGGAATCATTGATCCTGTAAGAAGCAGAAGAATTCCATACTTCGGTATCCTGACAAATATATTCCGGGGAAGCAGACTAATCCTCCATCTCCTTGCTTAGCTAGTTCCCAATCTCAACCACATGTGGCATTATGAGGAAGCCAAGTACCTTTGTACAAAGAGATAAAAATTATATAAAAACCTCCACTGGGCAATCCTCACAGCTCTGCTGATAGTTATGAGTGACTGAGCCACACAGACTAGAAAGATTTGGGGCCTGATTTTAAATCTGTGTAAGTGAATGGGTTAAGAGTGAGTTAAAATCTTGCCACTGATGTTTAATCCCACAGCAATTCTCACTAAAGTGGTGGGCAAGTTGAAGTTGGTAGAGCTGGGTTAGAAAGGTAAAAATCACCCAGGGGAATTGTAGTCCTAACCTCTGCTGGAATCCATGAGCTTGGATATCAAATAAGGAAACAATTAGATTTAGTGTGATATCATGTGTAGCTAAAAAGCCATCCACATTGTTAAAACTCATTTGTGAATAATGCCCATTCAGTAAGATATTAATGAGTGACTCGTGCTGGTGGAATAATACCCCAGTAAGAGCCAACACCTTTAGTGAGAGAGAGAAAGAAGAAGGCTGGTGAAAAAGAACAAGTATTTTTATAAAATATGAGTGCCTTTCCTTATCCTCAAAAGAACCAACCATAAGGACCCCCATGGGTCGAGTATAAAGTTACACTTGCTTTAGGAATAAGCGTATCTGTTTTCTTATTTTCTCCAATAGTTTCAGCTATACTTGCCATTTATGGCAATCACTTCTATACTAACAGCCCATACATCAGTATAATTACCAGTACCTGTTTGTTTGATTGCACAGATATTGCAGCTCAAAGATTTGTCAGTTATTGCTTTCAGCACACAACAGGATAGGACTATGTTAAACTAGAAATGAACTTTCCTATGTATTTTTGACAGGTCAAAATGGACACTTAAAGGTGATTTCATAGCATCTAACAGCGATGAGTGCACAGCGACTCTGATGTATGCGGTGAATCTGAAACAATCAGGCAGCATCTCGTTTGAATATCAGTATCCAGACACCAACATATACTTTGAATTTTTTGTAAGTATTAACAGCCGACTATTGAGCTAAGTTATGGACTTTTTATTTGTGCAGTGCTAATTTCTTTGAATATACGTCTAGAACAGAAAACGAATGTCGGTGGTCTCAGAACCTGTACAACTATTTTCATTGCCCTTCAGAAGAAAATAAAAGGAAACATACAAAAAAGAAACAGCCCTAGCTAGCAAGTGTGAATCCCATAAAAGTGCAAAGAAGAAAGGAGATTGTATTTTTATTCAAAATATACTTAATTGGGAAGGGAAATTTGTGACATGTAAAAGGATATTATTGCTGCCCTAATAAAATAATACCCAGTGTTACTTATATAAGAACAGTCAAGGATGAGCAAAATCTGTTTGATCCATCAAAGCTTGACCAATATTATCTTAATTCTCCTGACCTAGCACCCAATTGCAATTTTAACAAAAAAGCTACAGAACAATCAAGTATATTCCATTGAAGCTACATCCTTCCCTTCTTTCTGGGTAGTGCATCTGTTTGGCACCAAGGAATCTTAGCAAAACTGAAGTCAATGTGGATCAGAGGTAAGTCTCTCCACTGGCTGGAGTCACGCTTAGCAAAAAGGCTATGTTAAGGCCAATCTTCTTGGCCCCAGGACATCACGGCTGGTGCGCTCGTGGCATGTTTCTGGGACCATCACAATCAGTGAATAGTAATAATTTTGCAATATCATTGCCAATTGAGAATGCAAAAGTACCACAAAAAGTTAACCGAGTTAGTTCCCATTTTTTAAACAATAGCAATCATTCCTTTTTGAGTTCTGCCTGCTTCTGTTAATTTTTAAAAAAATTATGTTTGCACGGTCTGATTTGATCTGTAAGGTACTATTTATCGCACTTAAATTTCCATCAGTTGTTACAAGTTGAGCTAATTCACAGTACTGTTTGTGCTCTGGAAAAGTTAAATTCCATAGGCAAATCTGCCCTTCCTGCTGGACTGAAGCCTGATTTCAAGTGCTTGATACCTGAGATAGTGTTGCTGCGGGGTAAACATTGAATCATTCCTAATGCTTGTGCAGGCATGAAATGATTGGCTTGGGCTTTCCACCATATACAAAATGACTTACATACCAGGTGTTATAATAAAGACTTGGCAGAAGCAAGAGTGAAGCATCTGATAAACATAATGAATGCTGCACTTAATAAAAATGTTTGCTCCCCAAACAAACAACGTGTAAAAGTCTAGTCAACTTCTTTAGAACTTTTGCACATAAACCCAATAAAAAACTTTACATGAGAAATAAATCTCATTGAACAACTGTGCAACCAACTTGTATATTGTCACATTGAAGCAGGAAACTATAGAACACGAGATACCCAGCCTGGTTCATATTTCTGCTTTTTATTTCCAAACTAATACAAAGATAAAAACTATGTACTGCACAATTAATCAAAACTGTCAGTCAAAATGGACTTCCATAAGACAGAGGAGCAGAAATTAGGCCATTCGGCCCATCGAATCTGCTCCGCCTTTCAATCATGGCTGATAAGTTTCTCTGCAAGGCACAAAACACCTAAACCAGGAGGGAGACGGTGGTGTCATGGTATTGTTACCTAGATTGGTAATCCAGCGACCCAGGGCAATTTTCTGGGGTCCCAGGTTCGAATCCCACCATAGCAGATGGTAGAATTTGAATTCAATAAAAATCTGGAATTAAAAGCTGAGTGATGATCATGAAACCATTGTCAATTGTTGTAAAAACACATCTGGTTCATTAATGTACTTTAGGGAAGAAAATCTGCCATCCTTACCTGGTCTGGCCTACAACCAATGACTCTTAAATGCCCTCAAGGCAAAAAATGCTGGCCTAGTGTCAGACCCACACCCCAAGAATGAATTTTCCCCTCCCACCATTGGTAGGGTTTATGGCGAGTGGGGTCAGACAACATAGTGAACTGGCAAATGAGGTTAAGGGATAGGTTAATAGTGGTTCAGTGGTAGAATCAGAAGATTGGAAAGAATATAAAGAACAGTAATGAATGCCAAAATGATTCATAAGGAGGGAAAAATTTGAGTATGAGAAAAAGCTAGCTAGTAACATAAAGGCAGATATAGATATTTAAATAAGAAAAGAGTTAAAGTGAGCATTGGTCCTATAGAGAGTGCGTCTGGGAAAATGATAATGGAAAGTAGGGAGATGGCGGATGAATTAAACAGGTATTTTGCTTTGGTCTTCACTATAGAGGACACAAGTAACAAGTTGATGGTAATGAGGAGAGGATGTAGGTCACGGGTGGAAGGTAGAAGGTGTTTGAGCAAGCCTGAAATGCAACGCGGATCTTTGCTGCTGAAGCACTGACCACTACTTTGGTGTCCAGTTCACAAATGCTGGACGGGAGGAGGGTCATTGGGTGGGTGGAGCTGCAGGTCAGCTGAATTAGACAACTGAAGGGGATCCCCAACATTTATTCCTGACAAAGGAAAGATGTTTGAATGGAGTAGGGCTGTGAAGGGCAAGAGAATAGCCAATGCAGGAGGCTTCTTGCACATGGCTGACAAGGGTCTTGGCAAAGATCGATGTCTCCATGTACAGGCATGATTCAGGGGGACATAGACTCTGCCTGGGTTGTCCCCTTGAATTTGGGTGTGCGACAGGCATTAACACTAACAGAAGCAATAAAAACTGAGGAGACCTCAGACACATGTAAAGTACAACAATACATGTGTGTGCAGCAATAATGAACGGTAATATTGAACCCGTGCCACCAGAGTGAACTCATAGTTCCTGAATTTTATGTTGCCTACCACTGCGTCTTGGTGCTTCCCGTCATCTGCAGCAGGGATGGAAGCTGACCACTTTGCCCTCTGGAGGGAGGTTGAAATGCCCCCTCCCGCCATCGTGTAACCAGTGCAAAAGCTCATCCATGGCTACAGTGATGGAGTGCAGGTCTGCATACATCTCCGGCAGAAACTGGGTGTTCTGCTGGACCAGGTTCTCCGTGGCATTTGCCAGCACTGCCCCCCCCCCCCCCCCCCAACCCATGGAGGCCTTGATATGTGCACATGTTGGCACCACTACATCAGAGGTCAGGCGATGGACTTCTCTGCCTCACTTTGAGGGCCTCCAAAATCTCTGCCTGATGTTTACCCCACCTCTTGCTGCATGTCCAGCATCTTCTCCATGATTGCTCCCAGAGGCTTGTCATCTGTCTCTGACTGAGCAGAAGCCTGTTCCCCAGCATTCCTCTGAGAGGCCTTGGTTTTCCCTGCCTCTTCCTGCTGCGGAGACATGCAGTGACCACTAGCGCGTGAGGCTCAACCTAAACTAAATCTAATATCCACCTTGGTGTGTGTCTCTAAGGTGGTGGAGGGTGCGAGTGACTGCCGTGGTGGCTGTATGGGCGGGATTTTCTGTACCCGCCCACCGCCAGGACCTTCCGCTCCCGCCGCAAGTCAATGGGCGTGTGGCTGCCCGGGTCGGGGCTGGAAATTGAGAATTTGTCGTCGTTATCGTCGTCATCCTCCTCAGTCCTTTGTGGGCTTGGACTGCTGCTGGACACAGTTTCAGGGTCTGGCCTTGCCCTCTTCCTGCTGGCACCTGTAATGGAAAGAGGAGAGAATGGGTGACTGGGAGGGCTGCCTCCTACATTGCACTGAGCATCACCCTTAAGTTTCTGTGTACAGAGATTAAGCATGCTTCCTCATTGGATGGCTGGGGGAGGCCTGCCTCGCTCTCACCACATGAATGGTCATGGGCCTCCCCTTCCAGCTCGGCAGCCCATTCTTCGTATTCAGAAGGGGTGTTGATTGGGCACGCCACCTCCTGTCTTCTCTCCCTCAAGCTTGTTATTTGCTAACTTGTCTTGCATAAGGAAAAAGGATGGTTAGTGAGCACTTGTGATGCAGGTGATGTTTGCATGCTGCCAATCTTCACCATCAACCCACTGGCAACTATGTACCATGTGAAAGATGCACTGCTGCTGGTCCACAAGGGTACTTCAGCAGCACCCTCCCGAGCTGTGAGTTCCAGCAGCCAGAAGGACAAGGACAACATAGGCATGGCAGCAGCAGCATCTGCAGTTGCTCTCCATGCCAACTCCCCCCCCAAAAAATAATTTGCGCCCTTGATGTGGCTGGGTCAGCGACCCACAATTGTCTCCCTACCTACAAACTACATGGGCTGAAGAGGGGCTATGAGGCCCAGCAGATGATGGCCTTGCCACTGAGGCTATGTCCCAGCTCCCATTCAATGAGGTGAGTATGGGAAGTAGAGGATGTACTTATTCTGACCATGCGGATGAGGTCATTCATTCTTTTCCTGCACTGCAGGGCAGTCCTTCTGTGCGTGGAGTTGGCACTCACCACCCTGGTGACTCCTCCCATGCAGAGGTGGTGAGATGGGTGGCCCTCCTCCTCCTGGCTGAACCTTGGTGCTGTTGCTGGTTGGACCTAGGCCCTGGAGCGGACAACTCTGCCCATACGGTCTAATCAATAATTAAAGTGCAATTTTCCCCATTAAATTGACTTTAGAAATGCCAAATCTTTCATGTTTGATCATCAGATATGGGTAGGTTGGTATAGTGGCAATTGTACTAAACTAATAATCCAGAGGTTTGAAAGGATAATCTGGAGAAATTAGTTGAAATCCCCCCATGGTAGCTGGGGAATTTAAATTAAGTAAATAGTATCAGTAATAGTGGCCATAAAGCTACCAGATTTTCATAAAAACCCGTCTGATGTGATTGACCTGCTGGGTTCACTCATGCCTTTTAAGGAAGGAAATCTAGCATCCTTGCCTATGTATGAGTCCAGACATACAGCAATGTGGTTGACTTTTAACTAGCCTCTGAAATGGCTTAGCAAGCCAATCAGTTGTATTCAAGAAAGTGGCTCACCATCACTTCCTTAAGGGCAATTAGGAATGAGCAATAAGCTTTGGCCTTATCAGTGATGTCCACATCCTGTCAATTATTTTTTAAAAAAACATACAATTTTACTGAGTTGTAAAATTTTGATTTTAATAAATGTTTCACAGGGTCTATAAAGCCAAAATAGTTGAACAGGGAGCATTATACTGACAGAGAAGAGCTTTGCCCCTCAATGAGTGGTAATGGTTTTTCCAGTATCACTGTTGGTAGTATTTCTAGAAAACCCCTTCCTCCTGTAGTTCACATTTTCTCAACAGTAGATTTTATGCCTGGTGACACGTACTTTGCTGAGCAGTTTCTGGTATGAAGAAGTTTTCTTTGTGAAAAAGGTGCAGTGTTAGTCAAGCATTTGCAAAACTGGAGTTCCTCAGTTGAAGATCAGACCCTGTGATGTGTTCATCAGCACAAAGCCCACAAAACTCAGTCAACTTACTGGGATCAGACCAGCATTCGGTGCTTAATGTTCAGTAAGAATGACATTGACAAAAAAGGAAGCTTTGATATGCCAGTCTTTTTGTTAACTGTCATGTTCCTTTCCTCAATCTTGGAGTAACTTCTTAATTCCCTATACATTCATGCTTAGGTAAGTGTGATGGTTAATGTGAAAAACAAAAATAGAAAATATTGGTCATTCTGCAGGTCAGTCAATACCTGTGGAGATAACTGCTAGATTGAAGTTTCAGGTGTGGACTACAGATGTGATTGACCTCCTGAGTGGATTCCAGGATTTTCTGCTTTTGTTTCAGATTTCCAGTAGTTCATTGCATTTCGCAATGTTTGTTGTAGGTTGTATTGACACCGCCCAGAGGCAAGATTGCCATGTTCCAGAAATTAGGTTGTTAGACAAAATAGATGAATTCCAGTGCTCTGCTGCCTAATTTTGTTCCACAAGACAAGTATTCAGTTAAATTTGCTGCTCACATCTTCATTGTGTCTGCTGTAGTGAAATATTGAATTTTATACAAAAATAGAGTGCCATTAATTTAAAAAGTCTGATGGCAGATGGATATAAATATGGTCCACTGTGAGGTCCAGTTTGAAAACCTATGAAACCTATAAAATGTAAATAGAAACACAAGGCTGTTTATATATTCAACTACAAAATAAGGTGTAATAGTGAAACAAAAATGAATGAAATTTGGGATAATGTCAAAAAGACCATTAGAAAATCCTTCAAACCAGTGTAACTCACCAAAACTTAATGGAAATGATCATATTTGTAGATAACAATTGAGGTTTGGCAGCAGAATGCCACTACTGTTTGAATGAGCATCTTTTCCCCTTTAACAACTCCCATTATATTAAAAGAGTAAAAATTGCTATTGATTAGAGAAAAAATAGTTTAAGTTATTCCTGTAGTGTACAGCCCAAACTAAATAAAATAATCCTTTTTCCCCAGGTTCAGAATGATCAGTGTCAAGCAATGGATGATGACTCAAAATGGATAAGAAGAACAGAAAGATATGAATGGGACCATCATACAGTAGGTGTTGAGATCTGAAAATTGTGCTAAAATACTTTCAGTCCCTGTTCTTAGTCTTCCCTGCGGCTTTTTAGTTTTCACAAATATTTCTTGGGTATTGAAACTCTGCTCGATGCTCTATCACAAACAAGCTGACCAGCAGCAGTGGGAGTAGTAACGTTATTGAATTATTATTTGGCGGCATGTTACACTTATACATCATCTTGCTATTTATTATATTACTCCTCTACGTCTATAGATGTTGATTGATGCGGAAAGATTTTTTGCTATAGTGTAAGGGAAATATCTGTTAATATTATAAAACATTATCCCCTGCACTAAAAATGTGAGAACTCTGTGTTCTCCCAATTCTGGCTCTTTGTGCATTCCCCAGCTCCTTCACCTTACCATTGGCAACCATGTCTTCAGTCATCTAAGCTTTGAATTTCTTCTTCAAGCCTTTTGGCCTTTCCACCTCTCTCTCCTTTTATGAGATGCTGCTAAAAACCTACTTGTTTGTCCAATGTTTGACCACCTGTCCTAACATCTCCACCTTTGGATTGGTGCCAGTTTCTGCCTGATGATGCTGCTGTTAACAACTTGGGACATTTTAAAGGCATTAACCGGTGCTATATAATGCAAGTTGTTGTTGCAGTACACACAAAAAAGATGCAGTATTGAACACACAATATTCACTTTTTGTACAGAAGGAACTGTTGTTAGCTCCAGAGCTCCAACCTTTTTCTGTGAAAGTGGCCATCCATTCAAGGCATCTTGTTGAAGTGCCACAATTGCAGAATGCAAAGGGTGCCTGGAGATAAAAAAAAATGCTTATTCAGGAGAAATTGTGCCATTAGTTACACTTAAATGTTTAATAAGGAATGTGCTTGATGCACCAGAAGATCATTATCTGAACCTCAAAAAGGCAAATAAGATCAGAAAGAGATCAAACAAAACAAGAGAATCAAATTCAGAAACCAGCAAAGCATATCTACAAGTACATGTTTGGAAATTTGGAGTCTTGTATAACGGTCACCTTCCTTTTTCTCTGATCCAAGTGTTGCGCAGCCTCTGGATTAATTCTTACTGAAATTTACAGGCTGTATTTATATTTTCAGTTCAGGAAGAATCAATATTTCTCCTCTTTCTACCTGCAAGTGTAATTTACGCTGGTTAATGGTTTGTGTTTGGAAGCAGGTCGTGCAACATTAGGAATGGATACAGTGCCTTTGTCCACTGTTTCAAACCCTTTATTTTAAATAACCTCTTGCTTAAAATATTGGATAAGAAATTATATATGGCCATGCTAAAATATTTGTTACTAACATTATATAGTGCACTTCCAACCTGATGGCTTCATATGCCTCACAGATAAATATGTGTTGGTATTTTTTGTTTTGGAATTACTAATTTTGCATTCTTATAATTTTAAGTTTAGAAAAAAAAATGAAGAAATATGGATAAAAGAAGGAAACCAGTAGCAGCTTGCATTTATATTGCTCCCGAATTGTAATAACAATGTCCCAGGCTGCTTCAGGACACTGAGGAACAGTGATAGGTGAGCATGGAGTGAGAATCCAATGCTGACTGCCACTCCGAGGAAGTTGCGGCCCATAGTCAAAGAGATTGGTCACCTCAAAAGTCTCATCAATATCTGAGTGCAAACGATAAGTATGGATCACAGTGCAGACAAAAGAGTGGCACATGTATCATTTAGCTTCAGTGATAAGAATGGAAAGCAGAGTTCAATTTTCTAGGAAGGTTGAAAGTGCAGGTAGCTTTGTAGCTGCTGAGGATGTCAAAAGTGGCAAAATGGCTGTAGTAAGCGCTAACATTAGTAAAAGTTAGTCTGAGGAGATTGAAATAGCACAATGTGGAAGTATTTAATTAATATTTCAGAATGTACGACTAAAGTAGACAAAGGTTCCGTGACCAAAGGGCTTTTGACCAATTAGCGAAAGTAGAAAGAGAGGGGATGAAAAGGAAGTTAGAAATAGAACAGCAGAGGATGCATGCTGATTTGTATGTTTGGAGGATATCTGAGATAATGTGGGACAGGGTTATGAAGAAACTTAATTTTGAATAGATTCTGTGAACAATGGACAGCAGGTGGAACTGACTGAAGGAACCATACAGAATTTGAAGGCTCTCTGAAGCCATCAGGTGTTTTAGGTGGACAGCAATCTTTGACACCCAAGATCACAAACTACGTAGCAAAGTAGTTCAAAGTGCTTACAAGGCAGTAGAAAACCGTGTCAATGTACACCAGTACTACCCCCACTTAAGTAAAACCATGTAAGATTATGTATGTCACATTGTTCTATTTCAATTCTCTTTGAAGTACCAGTTTACTTCATGCCCTAGCTGAACAGTTAAAGAAAACTTTTAAAAGAAAGACACTTTGTGAGCAAATTTGAAGAGTATAGTCAGCTGATATAGTGTCCACTCTGCACTAACTGCTGATAGCCATGATGATGGTGTGTATAGATTTTATTGGTATAGGGGGAAAGGATGTATTCAGTCCACTGCAGGCCATCACAGAGCGTGTGGCAACTCCAGGGACATCTGCAGTGGAGCCTGCACCATCAGAGGCTTTATGCTCCACCCGAATGTGATCTAGAATGTGCTTTCCTGATTTCTAGATGCTGCTAGTCTGTATTCACTGAACTGTCACAAACGGTTCTATAGCTCTAATCGCTGTTTTAAATTTGCTGCCACACAGATCTTGGGTATAGAGGTCCAAGATCCCAGAACAAGACATTGCTAGAGTTAAGGTGGATAAGGGTGTTGGCTATTGGGACAGATCCACAGTGACCTTTTTTTAGCATGCCTCTTGCACTGTACAGATGTTAGTAATTGCAGAGAATCAGGCGGTCCCTTCTGGTGTGGACTTAGTTTTGCGATCAGATAATCATAGAAGCATGTGTCTGAATTTCTCACCTGTGTTCTGCTGACAGGATGAACTCAAAGTTGTTGTATTTTGTTCCCTACCATATCATTTCAGTAGGCATGGGTGGTCCTATCACGGCAGTTCTCCTAAAATTTTCGTCATTTGTTCCCATAACTTATGAATATGGGAGCTGATAAGCTCCAACATTGCCACCTTTACCTGGACATTTCTCATGGTGCTCCTGATAGGAAGATGCCTTTGAACTTTGAAGATGGCAATCCTTCTCCATATTCTGCAGCAGCAACTCAAATGCTGCATCCCCAGATGAACAGTTCTGCTCCAATGCTCTCTGCTTTCTATTGCCAACCAAGCAATTTTGTATTTTGCAAAGATTTATTGCAGTTTCCCTTTAAGTGTGAGTAGCCTTATTTTTAAGTGCTGCTGTTCTGTCAAGTTTCCTATTCCTGGAATCAGTGAGTTTCCTGCGCCTGAGTCAATTTGCATAGAAGGAATGATAATAAATTAATCCTGAGAAATTGCAGCAATCAACTCCACAGACAAAATTTACAGCACATGAGCAAATGGCATATGGTGCTGCCTGCACTGAATCACCAGAACATGTACCTTCCTGTTACCATGGTTCCCATTTAACATTCTGTTTATGCAAGAGATTCAAAGATTTCTGGACTTTACATTTTTAAAAGGAAAGCTGTTGTGGGGGTAATTTTGCATAGAAACCAGGAGCACAGTTGGTAATTGTCATGCTGTGAAGGTGCAGTGCTTTTTAAATTGTGGGGGGAAATGTGCAGCAAACTCCCCCATGTTGTTGCCATTTTCCTCCCATCTGCTTCAAACAATAAAAATGTTTCATGAAACTTTGTACATTAATTTCCATATCTCACTGGAAATGGAAGCTTAAATAAATAGATGTCTCCACAACAGTCTGGATAAACCAGTTTAAACACAAGAGGAATTTTCTCAGCTGCTACTCACATTGACTCTGTTCTTCATTTTGATCTTAGTACAAAATAAGCAGGGTATTGCTATTGAACAGTCCTTTACCATAGGGTTGTTTTTAACCCTAGTTCTATTGAGATTGCTAAGTGCTCCCTGGCAAAAGCCATTAACCTTAAATGAGTGTTAAATGGTACAAGTTGAACGGCAGTCAATATTTACTTTTATTACAATATGGCACAGTAAGTGTTTTATTGTCTTTTGGAAAAGCTGCCAATGGAGGAAATGTTTAACATGATGCACATAAACTCATTCTCCATTTCTTTTACGCAAAACTTTTAAAGTCGTGAGCCAGTTTACAATTTAAGAGGCCAGGCAAGAGACTAACTTATGATCATATTGCAAGTACTGCTTGTAAGTTCATCACCAGGAGGGACATGAGAGTTGTTCAGGGTGAAGGCATTCTTGTTTTTAAGTCTTTACTTACCGATCATGATTATACAGCTCAGGTTGGAAAAGGAAATGATGGACATTTTAATCATTTTGGATTAAAACTGTAAAATATTTACTTTCGCAGCATTTAGCAACTTATCTTTTTAACTGGGAATTTAAGTACATTTTGAGTCAAAAGAATGGCTGAATTATTACACTTTTTAAAGAAGACCGAACATTCTACAAGTTTTGTTTACACACATGGGGCAGAATTTTCCGCTCATCAGGTGGGTGTGTGCCTGACCTGAACGAGTGTAAAATGACGTGCAATAACGTTGGGTGTGTGTCCCGGCCCCAGTCACGCAATATTTCGGTCGGTGGGCGCTCATGGGAGTCGGAGCTTCACCCGCCATTAATTAAGGGGCCAGTTAAGGCCCTTGACAACTCAACTGATGGCAATTTAATGTTGCACATGTGATTTTTCACTCGTTGCATGGCAAAATGGGCAGGCAGGCCACAAATTGCAAAACCTCATCCAGGGGCAGGATAACAAGGGTCAGCAGCATTGCCAGTGTGAGTAGTGAGAAGTTTTGGTGATAGTTTGCTGCTGGTTGCTTCTCGGCACTTGGCAGCTTCAACTCTGTTCGGGGCTTCATTCTTAGCATATCCACGAGTCTTTCAGGACTCATTGGTGAGTCCAAGGCCCCCTGAGGATTTGGACCATGTGAACCCTTCCAGGTCTCAGACAGCCTTCCCTTACCCTGGTGGAGGCACCTCCTCTGAGGAAGAAGAGAAGAGTGGAAGGGAGAGGAGGCCATGTGTCCCAGTGCAGCTTCCAGGGGAGGGACCTGTGGGGGTAGAGGTGCAGGCACAAGGGGTGCAGGGCCAGCAGGTAGCCCAAGGCAGAAGGGCTGCAGGAGATGCCACTATCTTGCTGCCAGGGTTTACAGGCAGCGATGCAGCTACCTCAATATGTCCGATGTGCAATGCCAAAGGAGGCTCCAGCTCTCCAGGGAAACAGTGACCTCCATTTGTCAGATGAGCGGGCCTGAGGTCAGCTCCAACTGTGTGGGTGGACACCCCATCCAGTGGCTCTGAAGGTCACTGGGGCCCTCAACTTCTATGCCTCCGGCTCTCTCCAGGGATCAGTGGGGGGTCTATGTGGAGTCTACCAATCAGCTGTCCATCGTTGCATCAAGCTGGTGACAGAAGCTCTGTTCAGGTGGATATTACCTTTCCTTCATTTCCATATGGACGAGGCCAGCCAGGCTGAGTGAGCCAGAGACTTTGCAGCGATTGCTGGATTCCCCAGCATCCAAGGTGCCATCGACTGCACATGTTGCCATGAAGGCACCAGTGGGTCAGCCAGATGCCTTTATCAACAGGAAGGGATTCCACTTCATGAACGTTCAGATAGTGTGTGTGACCACAAGATGCAGATTCTGCAAGTCTGTGCAAGAGACCCTGGCAGCTCCCATGATGTGTACATCCTCAGACACTCCCAGGTGCCAAAGCTCTTCAGTGCTTCAGCCCAGTTGGATGAATGACAGGGGGTGACAAGGGCTATCCCCTGAAAGGGTGGCTCATGGCGCCTCTCCGCTACCCAAGAACAGAAGCTGAGCAGCAGTACAACAGGAGCCATGCCTCCACAAGGGCGGTGGTAGAGAAACCATAGGTCTTCAAAATGCGCTTCCAATGCCAGGACAGTTCAGGGATTGCACTAAAATACCCCCCCAGATCATGTGTCATTGATTGTGGTTGTATGTTGCGCTCTCCACCATTTGGCACTGGCAAATGGGGACCCACTGGAGGAAGAGGATCTTGATGCAGCTGCACAGGCCTCAGAGGATGAATCCAGTAGTGAGTCAGAAGAGGAGCATGGTGAGGAGAATGCTGAGGGCATGGAGGCAGACCTCAGTAACCTCCAGGAAGACAGGGACACCAGGGACACCTTGAGCCAACGTTTCTTCAGCTAGGCTGTCAAATAAGCGCCACCACCTCATGCCAGGGCTGCCATCACCATCCTGGATCTCAGAAATTGCCCTTTCCTTTGCCCTCAAGACACACTCAGTGCCTGTGCTATAAAGTTTTGAGCCACCCACATCCAGCATTACACACTGGTGTACCCTGCACCTACAAAACAAACAAAGCATACTCAGGCCAATAATACAAAAGCAAATGTAATAATGTTGACACTCAGATAATGAACAGATGGTCACATGGTAAAAAAAAATGGGAGAGCAAAAGATCACCTGTGATCCGTCCCTTTTGTGCTTAAAGTGTTTTAAACTTACATTTACGGGTGCTACACCTAGGTGCTCCCCCTTCGCTGGCACCAGCATTTGAGACAGCCAGCTGACTCTGCTATCTTGTTGGCCTTGATGACCTTGGTGGTTGTCATCTGGCCAGTGGAGCCAGTGCTGACCCTGCCTGGGAAGGAGTGGCCAGTGCCATGGCTGGCATTTCTCCAGTCACCACAGCCTCATCAGATGCCACGGTCACTGGCAGAGAGGCAGAGGAGCTGCTTCCATCATCCGGAGCGCCCTGAGAGGAGCCCGCAGAGACGACAAGCAGCTTGTGTGCCAATGTGAGGTTGCTGTGGACCTTCCTGCTTGCCATTGATGGATGGGCACCTAGCTGGGATACTGGGTGCCTTATCCATCCTGAGGTCAGTGCCTGTGTGAGGACTTGAAGGCCCGAGCGCAACACCAGGACCCCCTGATTCTGTTCCTGGAGCAGCCTCTCCATGAGAGTCGCCACTCTCTCAATGGAGGAGGCAGTACGCTCGGCCATGATGGTCAATGCAGTGCTTACACTTCGCCTGGATTCCTCCATCGTGGAGACCATGGCCGCATACCCTCATGGATCTCCGCCAGACCGCACACCCTGCTGGATATCCAGCATCTGTTGCCTAATGAACAATTCCAGAGGCTCATTATCCGCCTTCAACTGAACATCGTCTTGGTTTCCAGCAGTCCTCTGACAGCCAGTGCCCTGGGCACACTCTGCCTCCACCTGTACCTCAAGCGAGTGTGAAGTGCCCTCACCAATGTGCACCAATGTACTAGCTGCTGAACTAATGCCCATCAAGGTGCTTGTACCTTCGCTGTTTCCTGCTTCAGCGGGTGTGACACAGGTGCTTCTGGAGCCTGGTGGTCCTCTGGTGTCAGGGGTAGCTCTTGAAGGTCCTGCGCTTGGCTTCTTGGTGGTAGATCTAAGGAGAAGAAGGACATGTCATTAGTTTAAGTCACCGCACAGTCACTGTGCATGCCAGGCACCCTGGTGAGACACTGGAGACCTGCATCATGGTGACATCGTCTTTCAAGGATCAATGAGGAACCCAGTCTAGAGGCTCCCATCAGTGATGAGACTGCACAGGATTGTTTGCACCATCCGAAACTCTCATCTCAGTGCACTGCACTCTTACCTTCGTCTGACACCCCAGCCTCTCCTTGGCCAGTTGACCGAGGTCCGTGGTGCCTCTCCAGCTCCAAGGCATCCTGCTCGTATCTTGTAAGTTTTGGGAGGTTTGGGGGGCCTCTGCCAATCCACAACCTCTCAATATTGTTGTGGGATGTCTTCTCCTGAAAGGACAGAGGAGCATTGATTAGTCTCCTCTCTACGGCAGTGCCATTGCAGCCGGGCCAACCCCACCTGAGGAGCACCTGGCAGGGCACATCCGAGTCGTGGCCCTCGAGACACAAGGCACTCGGTCAAAGCAGCCAGGACTCACCCCCTTGGCCAGCTCTGGAGTCATTGCCATTTGGCACTCAGACTCTGACACCCCTGAGCTCCACAGAGGGGTGGCCAGCCTAAAACACTTCTGCACACTGACCCACGCCAACACAGTACTCACCCTTCCTGAGCGCAACAGGTCATTAAACCTCTTCGGCACTGCACCCACCTGCGCCGCACCACATTCTGGATGCTCACCCGGGCTGCCACCTACTCCCATGCCCTTTTTTGTGAGGTGCGGTGGCCTCCTCCTCCCATCTCTGAGGACAAGGTTGTCCCTTCTGGCAGCCACCTCCTCCAGGAGGGCGGTGAGGCACTCATCGGAAAAATGGGACGCCAAGTTTCCAGCCGACCTCACCTCCCGCCTGGCGTCTACATCTTCGCTTACAGCCATTTCATTGCAGCAACTCCAATGTGTGCAGCCTCCCTTGGGCTGCCCACGCATTCTTGAACCGGCTGCTGGGCTGCTATTGGACCCAGCGGCCGACAGGCCCTCGCCCCTGCCTGCCCCTTCTCAAACGTTCTGCAGCCAGCGTTCATGCTGGGCAGGCCTTAATTGGCCCGCCAGCATGAAATCGCGGTCGCAGCTTGATCGCGGATGGCAGTCGGCTTCCTGTTCACCCCGCCAAGCCCGTCCAATGAGGGCAAAATTCTGCCCATGGAATCCCTACACATCAGGCCATAAGGTGCCTAACTATCTCATCCCCCTATCCATGGATGACAGTGATGATGTTGTAAGGCTGCTCTCCAACAGCCATTGCACTGTTTGCAGTTAATTTTAACATTGAAGAACGTGTGTCATCATCATCAGAACATTTTTGCACAAAAAAATTAGTTACTGAATGATTGACGTTGGAATCTGTTTTTGTAAACTTTGCTCTTCTGACTAATTTCATTTTATGTTGTCTTGAACAACAATAGGGAACTGGGTTTAGGTTAAGTGGCTCCAGTTGAAGCACCTTCCCGAATTTGACGGGTCAAACAATGGCCATCTATGCTGTCATTTGTATTAAGACTTGAGCTTTAACTGTCCTGTTTCAGAACAAGCTTTCTGTATGGCAGGATATTTGCATGTGTAAAAATAGAGAAAAATGATATGTAATTATAATTAATCATGACCATTAAACATCTCAAGGTGTTTTAATGCATGTAGACATTGTAATGTAGGTAATGCAGCAACCAATTTGTACACAGCAAAATCCCACAAACAAGTATCTGGTAACAAAATATGTGATAGCAGAACACCTGTTTTTGTGATGTTGGTTGAGGGCTAAACATTGGCCAGGACACTGGGCATAATTCCCCAACTTTTATTCAAAATGGTGCCATAAGATCTTTTATATCCACCCAAGAGGGCAGTCAGGCCTTCACTTTAATGTCTGATCCAAAAGGCTGCACCTCCAGCAGTGCAGCACTCCCATACTACTGCATTGGAGTGTCAGCCTTCATTTTTTTTTGTGCCTAAGTCCTGAAGTGGGACTTGAACCCAGAGGCAAGAGTGCTCCCCACTGACCCTTGGCTGATATATAAGAGACTCGGAAGGAAATATCCCTGCTTTGTGGACATTTAATTTGAATTCAGATAGGTCAAATTGAGCCCTGAGGTCAAAAGAAGTTGAGCATATTGTAAAGCAGGTTTGACATCTCAATAAATTTA
Source organism: Carcharodon carcharias (assembly GCF_017639515.1). Taxonomy (NCBI): domain Eukaryota; kingdom Metazoa; phylum Chordata; class Chondrichthyes; order Lamniformes; family Lamnidae; genus Carcharodon; species Carcharodon carcharias. The sequence goes on from NC_054475.1 coordinate 26,140,786, forward strand.
TACTCCACGTAATGTCACACTGAATTCTTATGAAACTACTGCCTCCAAAAAGTCTCACTTCATTCTACTCCTATATCAGGTTGACCTTGACATTACGATTCCACTGCAAGTTTAGCATTGGTTCAAAGTCGCAATCAATTTCCTGCAAACCCACATTTGTAGTGTAACTGTATCTTTTTATTCTATGGGATAGATTTTCAACTTGCCTTGTAAGAGTAGCACTGGCATTGTGAATCAGCTGAAATCATTGGATTGAAAATTGGGTGTTTTTTCATAACTGGAGGCTGATCCACAATGCCAGTTTTATGCCCAGGCGCCACATTGAAAATTTGCCCCAATGTATGGTTCTTCAATCACAATATCCATGGTATTGCCATCTGACCTGTATAAATCTTGTCCTTTTATATTTTCAGAATCATGTTTTGGTATTTTTTCCAGATTTTGAAATGTGTTCTTTTTCTTAAAAGGTACATTTGAATCGTGGCAATAATGTCTTGTACTGGCGGACAACAGGGTTTTCAATGAGTACGAAAGTGCTAAAGCCTGCTCTCATCAGAAACATCTTTATCACAGGTACATTGAAAGCTAGACTGAACCAATGAAATAGCCTATTTAATAATAAATGTTTCATAATGTAAACAGTTCCTTTTACTAAGTGTTATGTGGTTCTGTGGGATAATTCCTGAATTATGGTCATCCGGGAAGGAAATGGATGGAAGTAATACAACAGAAAGCAATCCGACTTGCTTCAAGCTATTTGTTCTGGTTTCCTGAAAACCTCGGTTGCATTTAATTGTCTACCTCTTGGGAATCTATTAATAATGTATTTCATATAAATTGGGTGCAATAGTTTCGTGGTTATGAACAAGAAACCCACAGGCTGTGATTCCAAAATTGGATTGAACCAAGTTTGGGTTGGTACCAGGAAAATAAAATGATCAAGAAAGCTGCCAGATTGTTCTGATTAAAAACCCCACTGGTTCACCAATGCCCTTGAGGTGTGAATCTGCCTTTTTCTTCCAGGCCAGATGGCCCACATACCAAACTATGGGATTTAATTCAATTTTGACATGCGATGCACAATGGGTAGTACATCTCGCCCCATTTTCCTTTGCTTTGAAGTCAATGGAAAGGAAAATGAAATGGGTTGAATAAAAGATGGCTGATCTGCTATTGTCCATTGTGCGCTCTCACTGAAACAGACTTTAACTCCTATCTGGTTAATGCTAATGAAGAGATATTCTTGGAAGTGCCGATCACATGGGCAAATATTGGACAACTGGGCTGGTTGGAGTACGCATCTAGAAAGGAATCCCTCTGATTTTTCAAAGTTTGCTGCAGCCAAGTGATCCAGGATATCTTGACACAGTTCCCTTTTGTTGTCTTCTACAGTGGTCTTGCAAGTCCCTCTGCTATTAATGTCACTGGAATCTCAATGGCCACCACCAACTTCTCAGAGCAATGAGAGGTGGGCAATAAAGATGGCCCTCGCAGTGTTTTCCACCTCCTGAGAATAATTTTATTTTAAAAGGAGACAAATAAAACATTAGAAATATGAAAATATTTTAGTGATTGGAGAGGTCATTGAAGTTTGTAGGCAATGGATGTAATCAAGCTCGATGGATAACCTGGCATGACACTATGTAGTTGTGTTGTGTGGGGGCTTTTCTAATGCAGACCATACCTTTTTAATCCAGCAATGACCTGCTCAAAGAGGTTTTGTACAGACATTTGCTGTGCACTGATTCCTCATACCATTTTTCAGTGCTTTGGGATCTTAATCTCCAGTCACTAGAGCTTTATTCTGTTTGAATCCAAACATGGTGCCCTTTTCCATAAACAACAAGGCCAGCAGCAGCATGACCCAAGTTCTCAGTTAAAAGCCCTGCTTCTCAGGCATTTTTGACATATGAGACCCTGTGACTAGCAGAAAGGTACTATATATTGAATACTGGGTCACCCTGTTTCTCATACAGAATAACAGATTACTGAAATATATGGATTTTATGATGTCTAGAAATGGTAGGGGGGGAGGATTAAATGACTTTGATGGAAAATATTCTTTGAGACATAAAATCCTCCCTTGTTTGAAAGGTTTTGAAAGCATTTTTATTAATCCTCTTAATAGATGGTTTCTATATTTTATATTATGATGGTGAGATGTAGCATTTGCCTGTAGCAAGTTTGAAACTTTCTGAATGACCAAGTAGAATTTTGTTGGAATGACAATGTATTACTTTTGATCAGTATTTTATTGTTAATCACATTTTTGCGTGCTTTGTGCCAGTAACTTTGTATTCTTTAATGTGGGGAAATAATTGGCATCACACCGAGTAGGTTCAACTGAATAGGTTTTATCAAATTTAAATGCTGATTATTCTACACACAATTTGTCTTGATGCAATTTTGTAATATTCGTAATAATATCAATCTTTCTGCAGTTTACCATTTTCAATCAAGATGGACTAGAACTTAGTGAAGCAAAGCTAAATGAATAGTATTAAATATAAAAGCAAAAAACTGCGGATGCTAGAAATCCAAAACAAAAACAAAAATATCTGGAAAAACTCAGCAGGTCTGGCAGCATCAGTGGAGAGGAGCACAGTTAACGTTTCGAGTCAGCATGACTCTTCAACAGAACTAAGGAAAAATAGAAAAGGGGTGAAATATAAGCTGGTTTAAGAGATGGGGGCGGGGGGGGGGAAGAGACAAGAAAAGCTGGATAGAGGACCTATGGAGATAAACAAAAGATGTCACAGACAAAAGGACAAAGAGGTGTTGAAGGTGATGATATTATCTAAAGGAATGTGCTGTAACCAAAACAACTCCCAGGCTAAATTTTTCTATACTGGAATATTTTTCATAGTTAGCATTTTTTTAATGCAGCACAGTCTGTGACAGTATAGAGAATAAAACTTATTTTAAAATGCATGGAACATGGCTTTCCCCTTCAATTCTTTGCAAGACTCTTTGGAACGTAACCATGTACACTGTTCTTCAAAATAATTAGCCTTATGAACTTTGCACGCTAGGACTAAAATAAATTATAAATATTGTAGTCATGTCAAAGCACAGCTCAGCCACATAATTATCATTTGTTTGAGTTTACGATACAATGACGTCCCTGAATTATTTTTTTTTTCTTTCTACTAGCTTATTTTCCTTCAATGGCCCCTTTAATTTCCCCCCATACCCTTTCTGTCTTGAAGGCAGTGGTTCATGCTAGAATATAATTCCATGGGTGGTTTTAGACTTCTGGGACTTAATCCAAATGGCCATTCTTCACGTGGGAGGCAAGATGGTCTGTGTTAGTACATTATTAAACTATGGTGCCATCACAACTGAAACTGATTCTATCCTCACCTGGCACAGACTTCCAAAAGCAATCAAAGGTTAATGATCAGTCGCAGAAAATCTGGCTTTCATCTTCAAGGGTTTTACAAAAAATAATTGTAGCTGCTGTATGTCATCAATAGCTGAGATTGATCAATTTGGCAATGACTTAAGGATCAAAGCCGGGCAGTTCCTGGCTTTTCTAATTTAACATGTACAAAATGATGTATTTACTCATTAAACGAAAGTAATTTAAATAAGTATTGATCAAGATTTTCATCAGGCCCAATGGTTGTTTCTCCTGCTTAGAGAAAGTCGGAAAATTATTTGTTCAGAATTTTTTTAACCCGTCCACATTGCACATTATTTTAACAATAGTCAGCAGAAAATTTAGCCACTAAGAGCAAACGTGTATGTTAGACTAGCTCAGTTGGTAGCAATCTTGCTTCTGCATCAGAAGGTTGTGGTTGGAGCCCAGATTGAGTACACAGCCCAGTTCAGGGATCAGCAACCTTAACAAGAAGAATAGCCACTTTCTAAATGTCGTCAAAAATGCAGTACCTTAAAAGCCCCAATTGCTGCTACTCAAATGCAATAATAATGAAAACAGGACAGACACATTTCGACAACGGTTTAAAGGTTTTTACAAAAATGTTGCTAATTGAACGATACTTCCTCACATGTACACTCTTAAGAAATCACTGAAAATAATAAAATAAACCGTTTAATTACCATCAAAATGGGTTTGATTGATCAAGATCTGGAGCCGCACATGAGTCCTTAATAAGGTGCATGCAGCTCTGGAGCTGTAGGTTGCAGACCCCTGGTCCAGGCTGACATTCCAGTGTGCCATTGATAGCAGTGTTCAACTTGGGATAAAATATTCAACTTAAGTTCTGACTGCCCATTTTGATAGTTGAGCTATATTAAAAATCCCATAACATGGGCCAAAGAAGAGCAACAAGATTTCTTTATGTCCTGCACAACAGTACTCTCTCAACCAATACCATGTAAAAACAGATTGACTAATTATTCATCACATTGCTGTGAATGTGATGTTGTAACAGCAGAAGAATTGTCCTGTTTGACTACACTGGATTTCCAAGGTACTTGTGCAAAGCACTTTGACACAGGTTGATGAGAAGGATACAACATAAATCCAAATATGTTATTATAGCAAACATTTTTGAAATTGGGAACATAAATTGAATACAGATAGCACCGATTATATAGTAAGTTGCTGTAGGAGAAAGTACATTATGCATAAGGATACCATGACTGGGCTTTGTGTCCAGGCTCATTTCTGCACTGAAGTAAAAATTAGCCAATTAAATTTATATGACTATGTTGTTAAACACAAAAAAGATAGACATCTTACTTAATTGATGAGCCAACTTTTATCTTCCTTTGTCATCAGTTCTCTGGTTTTATTTGATTTTAAGGAGTGGCCTATACGTCGGAATGTTTTCCTTGTAAACCAGGTACATTCAATGCAAAACCTGGATCCTCCCATTGTGACTTATGTCCAAGAAACACCTATTCTCCAAGAGGAGCGACTTCATGTGTAAACTGTGATAAAGATCAATACTCAGGTAACATAGTATTGAAGTAGTAGGTGAACTCTTTATAGATTGTATAATGAACTTGTTACATTCATATATTACTTTGGCAGTTAAGCACCACCATCAGCAAAGGAACATGATTTTCTGCAAAGATAATAATGCAGACACGGAAAACTGTTATCTAGAATTGTTCCCTCCGATGGGGGTGTTGGTCCATTTATTTCAAATAGGTGAATGGTTCTTAAAATGGCAAAGAGAGAAGTTTCACAGAAATACATTGTAACTGCCAATCTAATATCCCACAACTGAATATTAGGGCTTTGGCTCTTTGTTCATTTGATGTGAAAATAGGAAAATAAAGGATGTTATTTCATATGTAAAAGGAGATTTATCAATTGAATGCCTTTAGTTACTCCTGGCATATACTACTTCAGAGTTTGCAAAAGGGGCCAACTGAGGTTTTTCTTTCTTTCTCCTTTTTATTTCATGAATGTTCTCATATATCCACTTCCTCTCCTGGATGTGTGTAGTTTTTCTGGGGCACAGTTTAGTACGACTGGAGTGCACTATAGAACTTCATCCAAATGGAACTACTTCACTTATAAGCCCTGAAAGTGAGAGCTGGCAGGTTACTTAACAATAGGAGCTCTTCACAATCACTCTGGCCCTATCCTTGTCTGACATTCACATAAACCTCATGAGATCTGTGTCAAAAGCGCTTACTTACTTGACTAAAAGGTCAATAATCCAATGGCTTGAGAACCCTGAGCCATAGTTCTTTGAATTCACCAGCAGTTTCTTTGTGAAACTGTCCCCTTTACTACAGTAACCACGAAGGCAGAGAATAAATGGTTGCTTCTCTTGTGACTCCTTGCGGTTTCTTTGTAATGTTTTATTCCCATGTGGTGCATGAGCTAATACTCCTGCTGTTACTGCTCTAAATTTAAATCCAAAGGCGTGAGGAATAAAATGGTTCAAAATTATCTGTGTATTCGCTTGCTCACTTCTCAAGTGTACTTGTATCAAAAGTAGTTTGAGATCTATTTGCTTGGTTTTATTCATCAAGATTGGATTTAGGTCATTGTGTAAATCTTGATTCTACAGCATTTATCTCTTTGTATCTTTTTTGATTCAGAGCACGGTTCAGGGACATGCAAACCACAACCTCCATGTTCCAACAAGGACTACTTCTCTACACATACAGCATGTGATTCTGAAGGAAAGGTAATTCTCTTGCATCGAATTTGTGGGATTTAAGCTGACCTTGTTATTTTTAAATATAAAGATGGACTACATCAAACAACCCTGCATAAATACTGCAACTTACTTAAACATATGAAATTTTAAAAGGCTTGTTAAAATTATTCTCCCAGGAATACATGTCAATTGAGTGAAGCTCATAACTCAGTGTGCCTGTTACACAGTAACACAGCAAGCACAGACTATCTGCATAATCAAGTGTAATGGCCTGAGGCTTACCATATGCTCCGCAAGCCCCAATGTGACCAGAGAGTACATAACCCCTGCAAAGAATGGGGCTGCCTGGTGGTTTAACAACTCATCCCTCAGACACCCTCGGTCCTGCAGTGGAATGTCAGCCTCGATTATATGATCAAGTCCTGGATTGAGACTTGAACCCAAAAGTTTTAGACTCAGAGTAAGAGTGCTACCACTGAGCCAAGACTGATATATTGGCCCTGCCATTTATAGGAACATGGGGAGGGAATGTGGTGACTGTTAGTGACCAGAATACCCAGAAATATGATCTCTTATGATTTCCTTTTTACTCCATTTCCTGCACACCAACTTGCCAGATTTGAAAGGCTGACTGGCTCCTGGACTGGAAAGCCTGCTGTGCAGGGCCACAGCCAGGAACTGCAGAGGAGGGAGGGAGAGATCACAAGGGATGGGACATCAGATTGTGAGGCCATCGGCTGATCATGGGGGCAAAGGTGGAGGTGGGGGCGCTGGCTGATTGTGGAAGGGAGGCAGATCGTGGCAGGTAAGATTAGGGAGTCAGAGGCAAGCATTCCTTCTCCATTTGGCCCACGAGGAGTGCTGAAAAAGCCTTATCCAGCAGTTCCCACCTCCCTTCAGCTGCTGATTTTCCAAGCCCTTAGAAAACTGGCCCATGGCCTTTAAGTCCATTTGGCTGCTGGAATCTGAGCAGGTTACTCACCACAACTCCCAGAAGAAAGCGTGTTTGCGATGGGCTGGGGTTGGATTTCCCATTTTTAAGAATTTAACCCCTAGACCCTCTCCTGATCATTTTGAGAGGTCAAAACTCGCTCCATTGGGTTTCCTTTCACTTCACTTTCTCCCCATTCCCTTGCAGTCTTGGCCATAAGAATTTTGACTTTCAATGCAATAGCTTTCCTTAAAATGGTGGTGTAAGCAAAATGTTATGTATCTCCCCCAAACCCAGAATTTGACTAGCTCCCTGCACAAAACAAAAGCTGCAGTGGGAGACAATTTGAAAAAAAAATAGTATTGCACTGAAATTTGGCCAATCTGAAATGAACAAGGACAAATAAACCTGTTCTCATGTGTGAATGTGTGAGAAAGAGAGAGAGAAAAAAACACCCATGAATGGTTCACATCTGGAGTACATAAAGTTATCTCTTTTTTTACATCAATTTTAAGTTTACTATTCAAGCTATCCAAATGGTGGCGTTAATTTTGACTTCTGTGTGAACAGATTATGTTAGCCATTCACTCACATTTGAAGTGATGAGATGATCACAATTTTAAAGCTTTGGCTTCATTAACATTTATGCTGTTGAACTGCGTGTTCTATTGAAGGATAAATTGCAGCCAATCCTTACTCAGTCTTACATTTATTTACAGAGTGATTAGAAGCATACACCTCCTAACTCAACAACACCACACATTCACTAAGAGTCTCTTATACGTGCTCGTGAAACTTGAATTAATGCTCTTCATCTGCACATAATTAAACACAATGGCTGTAACTCCCAATTAGCATCGGGAAGTGCTGGCCTCCAGGAATTACAAGAAATAAATGCACACTTATCTGGCCTTGAAAATTATGCTGACCCTTCCATTTGTCGGAGCTGCTTGGGGCCTGTACGGAAAGACTCCTTGTAGGTCCCGGTGATATGTAGTTTTGGTGGATTCCACCTCATTTGCTGCTGTAAAGCAGGTAAGTTTGAAGGGCCAGGGAATTGACAGGTCAGGGAGAAACGTCTAAGGTAAATGGTTAGGATTTGTGGGGTGGGAGTGTCCAGGGAGGTAGGGATCGCTGGAGGTCCAGGGGATGTCGAAAATTTGTGGGGAGTGGGGGAGGGGGCAGTCGGAAGTGTTGGGTGGGAGGGGGTGCTCTGAGGTCCAGAGATCTGGGTTGGTGGGGAGGGGAGGGTCGGAGGGTAGGGGTGTTGGAGGGAGTCGGATGTCCAGGAGCAGTGGGGGCGGAGTTCAACCTCCTGGGGGGTTGGGGGGGTGGGATCGGTCAGAGGTCCGGAGGGGTAAGGGGAGTCCAAGGTCCGGCAGGGAGGTTGGTGGGAGGTCCAGGTGTGGGAGTGGCGGTGTGTCCAAGGTCCGAGCGGGGGCACTCTGAGGTACGGCGGAGGGGGTTGGAAGGGTCTGGGAGCAGGGGATCCAAACACCGGGGGGCGGGGAGGGTGGCTAAAAGGTTGGAGGGTGGGGTTGTCGGAGGTTGGGGAGAGGGTGGAGATTGGAGGTCAGGGTCAGATGTGGGTAGGAGATCAGGGGTTGGGCGGGTCTGGGGCTGGGGGTTTGGGTGTGGGGAGAGTCCCGTGGGGTTGCGTTTTCGGATGATTCCCAGCGCAGCACAGTTGTCCAGAGGAAGTGTGCACTTCTGGGTAATTGCCATGCAAACCCTTATCTGGCAACATCCAAGAGGGATTTCCAACACATCTTTGGGCTACCCCCCAAATCCAATGCTAGGGAGCTCCAAAATTATGGCCCAATTTATATGCAAATACCACTGCAGACCTCCCCATCTACCAGAAAAGAAAATTCCAGGGAGCAGGAGGATCTCAGTCGAAGAGGTGGGAGGTTGTCTTGCAGAGGCAAGAATCCAGATTAATTTTGTGATCCAGCAGGTCTAACAGCATCTATTGCCAGAAAGACAGAGTTAATGTTTCGAGTCCATATGACTCTTATTCAGAGCTAAAGGGAAGTAAAAATGTGATGAAATTTATACTGTTGGAGGGGGATGGAGCAGATGAAGCTGGATAGAAGTCCAGCAAAAGGTGGAGGTAAAGGAGAGATTGACAAAAATGTCATGGTCAAAGCGGGAGTTAATGGTAGTGGTACTGGCTAAAGGAGGTGCTGATGGTGGGATTAAGATCAGTAAGCAGAATGTGGTAATAGCAGGACAAGTTGTTCTCTGGAAAGAACAACATGAACAAGTGACAGGTGGCCCTAGTGGGAGTGGGGTGGAGGAGGAGATGGTGGTGGGAAAAAAGATCAAAAAATAGGATAAAAGGTGGGGATAAAACAATGAATAAAAATTAAAATTTTTATTTCTCTTTAGCTCTGAAGAAGAGCCATATGGACTCGAAACGCTAACTCTGTCTTTCTCTCCACAGAAGCTATTGGACCTGCTGAGTTTTTCCAGCATTTTCTGTTTTTGTTTCAGATTCCCAGCATCCGCTGAACCTTGCTTTTAATTTTGTGATCCTCAGAGTAGGCTAGGTCTCTTCAGCCTCGTCACTCATGAAACTGATCAGAACCTATACAGTACAGGCTTCAACCAGTTCCAGCCTAAAATAGTCTTCGGAGTTCCATTTACATCATAGGGCTCTGGTTTGCACATTGTGAGGTGAGAGTGACTGCTCTTGACATCAAGGCTGCATTTGACGGAGTGTAGCATCAAGGCACCCTAGTAAAACTGGAGTCAGTGGGAATCATGGAGGAAACTGGTTGGAGTCATACCTAGCACAAAGGATTATGGTTATGATTGTTGGAGGTCAGATATCTCAGTTCCAGCACATCACTGCAGGAGTTCCTCAGGGCGGTGTTCTAGGCCCAACCATCTTCTGCTGCTTCATCAATGACCTTCCTTCCATCATAAGGTCAGAAGGGGGGTTGTTCGCTGATGCTGTTCGGCACCACCAATGACTCCTCAGATACTGAAGCAGTCCATGTCCAAATTCAGTAAGACCTGGACAATATCCAGGTTTAGGCTAACAAGTGGCAAGTAACTTCTGCGCCACACAAGGCCAGGCAATGACCATCTCCAACAAGAGAGGACCTAGCCATTGCCCCTTGTCATTTAATGGCATTACCATTGCTGAATCCCCCACTACAGCATCCTGGGGGTTACCATTGACCAGAAACTGTACTGGACTACTCATATAATTAGTGGCTATAAAAGCAGGTCAGAGGCTAGGAATCCTGTGAATAGAAACTCACCTCCTGACTTCCCAAAGCCCGTCCACCATCTATAAAGCACAAGTCAGGCTTGTGATGGAATACTTTCCACTTCCCTTGATGAGTGCATCTCCAACAACACTCAAAAAGCTGACACTATCCAGGACAAAGCAGCCCACTTGATTGACACCACATCCACAAACATTCACTCCCTCCACCACCAACACATGGTGACAGCAGTGTATACCATCTACAAGATGCACTGCAGGAACTCACTAAGCCTCCTTGGACAGCACATTCCAAACCAAGACCACTACCATCTAGAAGGACAAGGGCAGCAAATGAATGGGAACACCACCACCTGGAAGTTCTCCTCCAAGTCACTGACCATCCTGACTTGGAAATATATCGCTGTTCCTTCCCGTCACAGGTTTAAAATCCTGGAACTTTCTCCCTAACAGCACTGTGGGTGTACCTACAACACATGGACTGCCGTTGTTCAAGAAGGCAGCTCACCATAACCTTCTCAAGGGCAACTAGGGACGAGCAATAAATGCCCCATTGCCTAGTCAGCGATGCCCAGATCCCCTGAATTAATTTTTTAAAAACTAATAAAGGGACCTATTGACTGTTACAGGGAGGAACTTCGGACACCTGGCAGTAGACACCTTTCAATGGTGGCACCTGCATCATCAGGATTAATGGAACAGTAATGCTACTAACCACATTTTAAGGCAATTGATAGTTGGTGAAAAAGTTTAAAATCGATTCTAGTATCTTTCAGGGACTTTCCAAAGTTTGTTTTCACCTTGCTGCTGCTTTACTAGGTCCATCTCCCTGGCAACCCCAGATAAAATTCTAATTCAGTCTAAATTAATGGGGTGAAAATTTCTTCCCTCTGCCTGCTGTAAATATTTTATATAAATTAAACTCTAGCATGTCTACCTAACTTGCAAAGGGCTGGGCAAACCACAACACAAGGGCAGCTACAAGTTAACAATGCTGCTCAGAAAGGCCTGAAGGACAGTTAGTAATTAGGGGAGATAATCTGATTATCATTATCACACCCAGGCAGAGTACAAGGAGTTTTAGTCTAAATCTGGGCTGTAGGTACCTGACCCGGGAGTGTTTAATGAGTGCCAGTATTGGACGGGGTTGGGGGCCAATGGTTCCATATACGGCACTAATGCACTTTGATAACTACAGCTACTTAGCAAAAAAAAACTCTCTCAAAACTGAAGTTACTGAATGTTAACAAAACTTGTTAACAAACTTTTTAACAAAACAAATTGTATCTTCAATTAACTTTACATTTTTTCTTTAGGTTGGTTAGGTTTCAAGCTAGCGACACTAAAGGTAACTTTTTTCTTCTCCCGCTCTTTGATCTTCCAGACTCAGATTATGTACAAATGGATTGAGCCCAAACTCTGTAGTGAAGATCTGAAGGGAGCAGTGAAACTTCCTGCTTCAGGAGCCAAGAAATCATGTCAGCCTTGTAACCCGGGTTTTGTCCAAGTCAATGGTACTCATGACTGTCAGCCTTGTCAATATGGCTTTTACTCAGATGGATCTAGAGGTAAAATCAGTGCATTTTTTTCTGAGGTTTTTTAATCCAAGGATGCATGAAGTGTACCTTGTGTAAAAAGACTTTGTGACATAATAAAACTTTCTAAAGAGAGTGATACAGTTAGTATATATTTATCAGTTAGAATTAATGCATTAACTGAGTTTAATAACCCATGTGATCTGACCATATTATGGTTTGGGAATTGCTGTTTAATAAAATAAATTGGATCTGTGAGAAACTGCATAGGTACTGTTTGAGCACCTTTGCCTAGGCCTCATGCTCTGAAATTCTCTAATCCCCTCCCCCCCATTCCATCTCCTCTCCTCCAATAAGATCCTTCCTAAAGCCTCTCCTCTTTGACCACATTTTTGGCCATTTCTCCAATTAGCTTTGCCTTTCACTTGGCATTTGTCTTTTTTTTTGTTTATGCCTGTATGTGAAACCTTGTTTTTTTTTCTCTGTATTAAAGTACTACATACTGATGTACAGGTGCAAAGTTTATATTTTTTCTTCTATGTCATCAGATAATATCTAGCTGGATAGAGCTGAAACAAAGTCCAATCAAATTTAAATTCCCTAATTTGTTTCATGTAAGTGGCTAGTGGTTTTGGCTCTGTACTTACCCTTGGTAATTGTCTACTTTGTGTGCATGTAGTGCCGCCTTCTTCTTATGCGGTACCTTGGGAATACTTCCATTCTGGTAGAATAGGGCTTGGAAATAGTTAAGTCCAATGGGCGATCTGCAGACTCTGCCATATATGGTAGCTGGTGCTTGAAGGGATGGGTAAATGGGCTGTTTGGGGGTTTGTACACTCCCTCTGATGCCTCAATTTTGTCTCTGCACATTCCTGATGAAGTCTCTCAATGTGCTCGGTGCCCTCCTGAACGAGCTTTTTTCAATTTGATTGGTCCCATGAGTCAATGAGTATGTTTGACCTCTTCAGGAATACTTTGAGGACATCCCTTGTAGTGCCTAATAGCACTGCTTCTTTGTGATCCACTTTGCTGATTGGGATTGTGATGAGCCTTCTTACAGGAATGTAATGCCCTCCCCTATGGCAAGTTTGGTGATGGGGGCACTTAATCAGGTGGGAGAGTGGCAAGTGGGCACCCTGCTGCCTTCTTAACTCTGCCCCGATAAAGTCCATGACGGGAAGGCCCATGTACAGCCTTCCTGCCCTACCACAAATTGCAGCCCTTAAATAGACAATTAATGCCCACTTAAGAGCTCATCCTGGGGCTGCTGGTATTAACCCAGTGGCAGGCAGGGAACTTGCCATACGTGGAGCATGACGAGCAAACCAGTGCAGAGCTCCTGGTGGTGGTGGGCAAGGAGATTTCCTCAGTGCCTGATCAAGGGACCTGGCATCAGGCAGGGAAGGGACCCCTTGAGGGCTACTCCCTGTCCTTGCTGTTGACTCCCACCTTTGCTTCAACAACACCACCGCCCCCCCCCAACCCCCACCCCACCCTCCCCCAACTCACTTGGCCTGGGGTCCAGCAACAATACTAGACCTCAGATGTGTGTTGTATCAGCAGCAGCCGCCACCTCCCCAATGTCACATCCATTCAGTAGACCTGCCGGCCGGGGTCCTTGTCCCTGGAATGGCCTGTTGTTGTCCAATTAAAAGTGCATAAATTGCACTTAACACAGCAGGTCTTCCCAAAAAGAGGTGATGTGGAGGCTCTCATACGCTCTCCAGCTTGCGGATGAGACCCCTGTTTCCTCCATTAAATAACCTGCCCTTGTTTTGGGTCACAAGATGGCCCTAACCCACTGATGCTGTGGCTGCCTCCTTGGGCCTGGCTGCTTTCTGGAGAACGTACTGACATTTGAGCTGGGTGACCAGATGTTCTGAATGTTTCATCACCCCAGCAGGCAGTAGCCTTATTTTTGCCTGCTCCATCCAGCCTTAGGGCAGGATCTTCCGGTTGGCGAGCAGGGGCGGGGCCCGCTCACCGATGCATAAAATGACGCGGGATGACATTGGGTGGAACTCCCGACAACACCCCGCGTCATTTCCATTTTCAGGTCGGCGAGGGAGCAACTGAGTCAGCTGCGCCCTCGCTGACCTGTCAACGACCTATTGAGGCCACTGAAAAACTACTAAAGTCATTAATGGACCTGCCCGTCCAACCTTAAGGTTGGAGGGCAGGCAGGGAGCCCTCACGGGCTTCAGAAAAAGCATGAAATCTCATCTACGGGCGGGATGAGATTTCATGAGGGTGTTTAAATTTTTAATAATAGTTTCAATAAAAGTTATGGACATGTCCCAACTCATGTGACAGTGTCATATGAGGGGACGTGTCAGGGAAATTTTTTTTATCATTTGTATTGCAAATTTTAATTTGGAGCCGATCTCCCTGAGACAGCACTTAGCCCCAGGGAGATTTGTGTGCTCTTTCACGTGCACATGCGCGAAAGAGCGCATTCCCGGCTGAGAGAATTCCCCCCCAGCCCGTGCACAGGGAGCGCATAGCACTTCCTGGTGGACGTCACGTAAAAGGGTGGTGCGCTCCCAATCAGGGGCACCGATCAGAGGCGCGTCCACTCCTGCACTCCCCCCCCACCCCTCCCCCAAATGGGGAGGAAAATTTTTCCCTTAGTGCATCCTGAGTAGAAGCAGACCTAAGCCAGAAATGAGGACAGTGAACCTATCCCATTCCGATCTACAGCTTCTTAAAGCCTGAATGTACAGCCTTTTTGATGATTAGAGCTCAAGGCCCCCATAGCGCAGTCACAAAGCATTCAGCAAAGATCCTTCCGCCATGGAAAGGTCCCAGCTGGTGGGAGTGGAAGTTCCTGTCTTTTCCAAAAGCAACAATTATTTTGTCACACATCTATCTTTTTCTCACTGCAGTCAAATCGGGTACAAATATCTTCAAGTATATTATATATATTTATGTGCAGCATTACAGGAGTTAACCTCTGTTGAACACTTAAGCCACAATTGTAAATATAGCAGCAAAAATACGTTTGAGCCCAATGGCTATCAGTAATTACCTCAAGCTTTCAAATTGAATGAATTTGTGTGGGTTTTCCCATTGGGGTTTTTAGAAAGTAATTAAAGGAAAGTCAGCTAGAAACAGAGAGCTCGGCAGAAAATTGTTCTATTACCGAGGGGGAAATTTGATTGCAGTTGTACTGAAGCATAGCATGCTGCTGGTAGTCCATTCTCATTGAGCTCTCTGTGTGTTTGGGATCATGTGCAATGCTTTCTTCCCTGGCCAACTCATTTTTAATAGAAGATAAGATGAATACAGCAACACCTGCCATTGCAAAAAACTTTTGGATGTGCAAAACTGATGAATCGGATCACAGAATACTTGAGTTATGATACCAATGTCTCATGCTGATTACAGCAGGTGTAATATAACTCCAGCAAAACAAAATAAGTAGGCAGTTCAACCTTGTGAGCCTGCTCCGCTATTCAATTAGATCATCACCCATCTGTGCCCATCTTTGTTCCATGTTACGTGATACCCTTACCAACAAAAATACATCTCCGTTTTGAAAGTTTCAGCTGGCACAGCATCCACAACCAACAGTGACCAGATGATCCAGCGGACCTTATGGGAATTTTATAAAAGTATCTTTGACACATTTCCTCGTTGTGAGAAGTGCTGCATCCAATTGATCTTTTACTAAAAATGAGCTGCCCAAGGAAGAAAGTATTGCACGTGATCCCAGGCATGCACTGAACTCAACGCTACTGAACTGCCGGCTGCATGCTATGCTTCAGTATAACTGCAATTTAACTTCTTCCTCAGTAATAGGATAAAACAATTTTCTACCTTGCTCTCTGTCTCTAGTGGACTTTCCCTCATATAATTACTTTCGGAAAACCCACACAAATCCATTCAAATTGAAAGCTTGAGGTAATGACGAATAGCCATTGGGCACAAATTTATTTTTGCTGCTATAATGAGCTGAAAAATAATACTTCTACATAACATCCAATCTCGATCTCTACTTTTTCATTGTTGCTTTTCTTTCTCATGACACCAACTCTTTATTAGTTTGAACAGGTGTGTCAGCCTTGACTACAACCTTGAACTTTTTGTACTGCAAGCATTGCTGCTGTTGGTCGCTATTATTTTGATAATTTCCTTCAATAATGTGAGAGTCTTGTTTAATTCATACGTTTTCTATTCCAAATGAATGTTGCAGGATTCTATCAAGAGTAAAGATTTAGAAAAGACAGAATACAATTTTCAGATGATCAAACTACAATTCTTTCAATTCTCCTCATGCTGAGACATCTTGTCGCAATTGTTCTGTTCCATGCAGACAAATCATAAAGGGCACTGCCGCTCACTGGCTTTTAAAGGATAGTTTCAAGGGCCTGTGTAGCTGCTGGGGAGCCTCACTCAGCAACAGTGCATATCGGAAACTCATGTTTCCATTTAGTATTCCATTAGTAACCAAAACTTCATGGTCAACGTGCACCAGAGTTTGTATGTGGACCTGATGCTGGGGAAGGTACCTTTTACTGCAGACTCATAAAATGATCCCTTTGGCATCAGTAACATTGTGAGAAAAGAGTACATCTTGGAAATTCCACTCCTGGAATCAAGAATTGGCAGAGTCATCAGTGCTCCTGATTGTTCTAATAATGATGGTACAAGGTCTTGGAAACCTTGCACAAATTGATTGTTGCCGAAGTACCACTCTCAAAGAAATGGAGTGTGAGCAGGCATATGTCGGTAATTTTATAGAGCACAGCTAGTTGCAGCACTGAAGAAAAGTATAACAGATATATCCGGTTGGTTAAATAACTTCCTTATATTTGATTTTGTTCAGAATGTACTAAGTGTCCTGTTGGAACTGAACCAGTATTGGGATTTGAATACAAATGGTGGAATACTTTGCCAAAAAATATGTTCAGTTCATGTTTCAGTGGAATAAATCAAGATTGTGGAGAAACAACAGGTAAACAAAATAAGTATATAAGATAATATATTATCATTTGTCAGTCATGAGATAAATAGTCTGTCCAAACCATTCATACAATATTTGCCTCGGTGATTGGTTATAGCTTTTCCATTCAATATGTACAATTATACATTTTGAATTGTTACCTAACATCTCTTCACATATCCATCACATATGTTTAAACTGTAAAACAAAAATCCAAGGATCTTTGTCCTGTGTTAGTCCTCTGGTCTTAAAATAGATTTAATTCTGCCTGGTCAGTGTTTTCTATTGTCTAGCCAACTGTGATCCTTTTACTTCCCTCCTTCGCTAAATTTATGATTCCTTACCGATGTCTTCTATAAGTTCTTCATAACCTCCCTGCTCTTGTATTATATGCCCCTATTAATGAAGCCTAGAAAACTGTATGCTTTAGAAACAGCTCTCTACCTGTCCTGCCACCTTTGTTGACTTATTTACATATATACACAGGTCTCTAAGCTCCTGCACACCTTTTAGAATAGTATCCTTTATTTTATACTGTCTCTCCACATTCTTTGTATCAAATTGTATCACCTCACCCTTCTCCACATTGAACTTCATCTGCCACCTACATGCCCACTCCACCAATGTGTCAATGTCCTTTTGAAGTTTTACACTGTCTTCCTCACAGTTTACAATTCTCCCAAGTTTTGTGCGGTCTGCAAACTTTGAAATTGTCCCCTGCACACCAAGATCTAGATGATTTATATACATAAATCAGGAAAAGCAAGGGTCCCAGTACTGACCCTGGGAACTCCACTACAAACCTTCTTCCAGCCAGAAAAAGACCCGTTAACCATTACTCTCTGTTTCCTATCCTTCAGCCAATTTGCATCCACATTGCTGCTGTCCCTTTTATTCCATGGCCTATAACTTTCCTCACAAGACTGTTGTGTGGCACTGTATTGAACACCTTTTGGAAGTCCATGTACACCACATCAATGGCCTGCCCTCATCAATCATCTGTTACCTCTTGAAAAAACTCCAGGTTAGTTAGACAAGATTTTTCTTTAACATATCCATGCTGACTCTTCCAAATCAATCCACATTTTTCCATATGACTATTAATTCTACCCCGAATAATTGTTTCTATAAGTTTCCCCACCACTGAAGTTAAACTGACTGGTCTGTAATTGCAGGGCAGATCTTTACAACCTTTCTTGAACAAGAGCATAGTGTTTGTAATTCTCCAGTCCTCTGGCACCTCCCCCGAATCCAGGGAACATTGAAAGATTATTGCCAGTGCCTCTGCAATTTCCACTCTCACTTCCTTCAATATTCTTAGATGCATCTCATCTGGTCCCAGTGCCTTATCAACTTTAAATACTGATAGCTTATCCAAGACCTCCTCCTTATCAATTTGAAACCCTTCTAGTGGCTGAATTTCCTCCTCTATCACCATGGCCTGGACAGCCTTGTAGGTGAAGACAGATACGAAGTATTTATTTAACACCTCAGCCATACTTCTTGCCTCTGTGTAAATCTCCTTTTTGGTCCCTAATCGGCCCTACTCCCCCTTTTGCCACCCTTTCACTATTGATGTGCTTACAGAATACTTTGGAATTTCCTTTTATGTTAGCTGCCAGTCTTTTCTCATCATCCCACTTTGCTTCTCATATTTGCTTTTTCACATCCCTTCTGAACCTTCTGCATTCAGCTTGGTTCTCAATTGTATTTGCTACACCTGTCATAAGCACACTTTTTCTTCCTTAACTTAATTTCTATTTCCTTTGTCATCCAGGGAGGTCTGGATTTGTTTGTCCTACTCTTCCCTTTTGAGGGAACATAGCTTGACTGTGCCCAAACCATCTCCTCTTTGAAGATGGCCCATTGTTCAGCTACTATTTTTCCCACCAGGCTTTGGTTCCAGTTTATCCAGCCCAGGTCTGTTCTTGCCCCATTGAAGAGCACTCTCTGCCAGTTGATTATTCTTAATCTGGATTGAGCAATGTCATTTTCCACCCTCGTTCTAAACCTTATGATACAATGATCACTGTGCCCCAAATGTTCCCCCACTGTCTACTTGGCCCATCTCATTCTCAAGAACCAGGTCTAGCAGTGCCTCCTTTCTTGTTAGATTGGACACATACTGCTGTAGGAAATTCTCCTGAACACAATCTAGGAACAATTGTCCCTCACTGCCCCTTAGACTACCACTATCCCAGTTTATACACGGGTAATTAAAGTCCCCCATTATAACTACTCTATGATGTTTACACATCTCTGTAATTCCCTTGCACATTTGTTCCTCCATATCCTTCCCACCAGCTGGTGGTCTATATGTTATACTAAGCAATGTAACTGCACCCTTGTTATTCCTTAGCTCTAGCCAAATCGATTCTGTCTTTGAATCCTCATACACATCCTCTTCCTCCAGTAACAGCAATACTCTCCTTAACCAAAAATGCCACCCTTCCTCCAGTTTTCCCTTTCTTAGCTTTTCTGAAAACCTTGTAACTAGGGGCAGGATTTTTGGATCTTTGGGCGGGTGCAGCAGGTGGGCCTGGGAGCAGCCGGCAAACGATTGGCCCCCGACCGCAATTTCGGGCTGGCTGGCCAATTAACGGCCAGCCAGCGTGAAAAGTGTTCTGAGTAGCTTAGTGCTGCCTGATTGAGGGTGGGAAGAGGGCGAGCGCCTAATTCTGCGAATGTGCGGAGGAGCGCACAATGAAAACTCCCTGAAGGCAGACAGCTGCCTCAGGGAGCTGAAGAATATAAAACCCTTAAATAAAGATGTGGAAAATGTGAAAAAAATGTCTCCACATAGGACTCACTCACATGAACGTCGACATAATAAAAAATCTGTCGAAACATTTTTTAAAAATTAATGTCGGAAACCTCATCCCGCCTGTGGATGAGGTTTCCTCAAAAATGAAAAGGCCGCCTGGCTGATTCACCCACATGCTAACCGTAAGGTTGGATGGGCAGTGAAAAATATAATTTAATTAATTGATTAATGGCCTAAATAGGCCTCTTAATTGTCAGTGGGCACGCTGCCAGCTCTTGAGCTCTCCTGCCAACTGAAATATCGCACACTATTTTGTGTCCGTTTGGGTCAGGCTTGTGCCCGCCTGGGGGACATAAAATTCTGCCCCAGGAATATTTACCACCCAGCTCTGCCCTTCCTTAAGCCAGGTCTCTGTTATCGCCACGACATCATAATCCCACAAGGCAATCTGTGCCTGTAACTCCCCAATTTTACTAACTATACTCCACGCATATACATACATGCAGTGTAACCCTGATTGAGACTTCATTACTTGCACCCTTACTCCGACTCCATCTATTAACCTACTGTTCTCTATTTTAGTGCTATCTGCCTCTCTCAGCATTCCATGCACCCTGGTATTATTTCTGATATTCTCTTCTGGTTCCCTCACTGCTGCTAAATTAATTTAAACCCTCCCCAACAGCACTAGCCAAACAACCCGCAAGGAACTCAGTCCTGTCTCTATTCAGATGCAACCCGTCTGGCTTGTACTGGTGCCACCTCCCCCAGAGCCAGTCCCAGTGTCCCAGAAATCTAAAGCCCCCCCCACCCCCCACCATCTTTCCAACCACGCTTTCATCTGCCTTGTCTTCCTATTCCTGTACTCACTTGCACATGGCACTGGGCGTAATCCGGAGATTACTACTTCAGTGGTCCTGCTTGTTAATTTTCTACCTAGCTCCCTAAATTCCAGTTGCAGGACCGCACCCCCCTTCCTACCTATGTCATTAGTACCAACGTGTACCACAACCTCTGGCTGTTTGCCCTCCACCAGAAGAATGTCCTGCAACCGTTCTGTGACATCCTTGACCCTAGCATCGGGGAGGTAACAAATCATCCTAGAGTCCCGTTGACGGTCGCAGAAATGCTTGTCTGCTCCCTTAACTAAAGTATCCCCTATCAGTATTGCGCTTCCCCTCTTCTTCCTCCCCTGCTAAACAGCTGGGCCAACCGTGCTGCCATGGGCTTGGCTGTTGCTCAACTCCTCCAAGGATCCATTGCCCTCCCAATATCTAGAATGGAAAACCGGTTAATGAGCGGGACCTCTAGGGACTCCTGCACTAGCTGCCCGTTTCTCTTGGACTGCCTGGCGGTTACCCATTCCCTATCTACAAGCTTACCCCTAACGCGGGGTGACCACCTCTCTGAACGTGCTAACCACATAGTTCTCTGCCTCACGGGTGTACCTCAGTGTCTCCAGCCGCTGCTCAAGCTCTGAAACGCGGAGCTCAAGCTTGTACAGCCAGTGACACTTCCTGCACATGGTCTCGTCTGGGTCACAAGAAGTGTCCATGACTCCGCACATGCCACAGGATGGGCATTCTGCTTGGCTGAGCTATCCTGCTATGCCTTAACCTTAAACTTTTAAATCACTTTTTTACTTAAACTTTAGTTACTATTACTTACTTTAACTTACTTTAACCTTATTCTTGTACTGTTAACTATAAACTGGCGATTAGCAGAAAGTAGAAATTCTTCACCCGCACTCATAAATTAGCTCCCTCTCCTGTGCCCATAAATTCTTACTTTCCATGTGCTTGTTTAGAAATTTACGTTTCTGTATTCACACTGTTTTCAATCTCCTGACTGTCTGTCCACTCGTGCTGTTTTACGCCCTAAAATCGTGCTGTTTTATCCAAGTGGAGAGTTATTTTAATTGGCCCTACTTAATAAACCTTACCAAAAAAGTACAGTTCCTACTTTGTTCTAAACCTTATGAATAGAATAAACCTTAAACACTTACTAGACACTCACCAAACAGCAAGCTTTTTCTCCAACCAATCAAATTGCTTCTTTCCTGTGATGTCACAATTTGTTATTTTTCTCCACTCTCCTTTCGAACTCAGTGCAGGCCGGTTCTGAGCAGCTGACAGGAACGCCTCTCCGACTGCTCTTCCCGAAGATTTGCAGAGAGGGCAGAAACTTGGCATCGTGAATCTCCTTTGTTCTTTGCTGCACAACGGAACTGAGGAGAGGAATGCTCATGCCGATAGCATGAATGTACCTTTTTGAGTGTTTAACTAAAAATTATGTTGGAGGGAGAAACTGGTATTTGTAAGACGTGAGTTGTTTATTCTGTGGAGAATCAACTGCAGTTCTTTTAAAGAAATACCTTTGTTTCAGGGTGGGAGGTGGCTGGAGACCATATACGTAGTTCAGTGGCAAGTGCGAGCAATAATTACTTGATGCTGATGATGCACGTTGCTGGATTTAGGTAAGAAAAGATCTTTATACCATATTACTTGTATAGCATAAACAAGGACTTCATGAAGTTCAGGATCTCTTTTGTGCTGATTTTTAATAATTAGATAGATTATTAAAATATGTATATTTCTACAGTCTCCCCTTTTTCCCTTGTATTTTCCTCACCAAGTGATACACATACATAATAGATGCTATTATCATTTGCTGTAATGCAAAATGGTTCAGTGCAGTTACTTCCAGGCAGATTGCCCAAGTGCGGCTTCTTTGTCCAAGAATCAGAAGGTGAGCAATGTTGGAGAATCCTCCGTTGATGGTGATTACTCTGTACTGTACTGCAGACATTTTGCTCAGGTCTGGCAAAAGAGCTTTAGTTTTAGGTTTAAGTGTTAGGTGAGGGTAGGGTTCACACTTAGGTTTCCTAGCTGACTGTCTATGGAAGTATGGTTGTAGGTGTGAGGGCATGAGTTCAAACAAGTCTCCTTAAATGAAAGTTCACTCGTAATAGCAAACTTCTTGATGATAAGGCCCAAATGCTCGGAAAAAATACATATTTCATTTCCTTCAACTTAATTATATTTCAAAAGGAAAATGTGTGAAAGGAATATGAATTCATGTGGTTGCTTTAAGTATGACCGCATAAAAGAGAGAACCACTTTTTAAAAAAATCTAAGTTTTATCTTTTTTCTTGTTGAGGCACGAAATTAGCCATGATCATATTGAATGGAGGAGCAGGCTCGACAGGTCGTATGGTCCTTTTCTGCTCCTATTTCTTATGCTCTTATCATGTTTGATTTATTTCACAGGCCACCAGAGTCAACAATAGAGAATTTAGACAACCCAGAAGTTGCTCGGATCACTTTTATCTTTGAGACGGTGTGCACTGCAGACTGCGAGTTATATTTCTTGGTGGTAAGCTATACTCCATTTATTTTTGGACTAAGGTTAAATGGCTTTGAGGGGTGCGGATTAATGTAAGGTGTGGAGAGGGATATAGTTAAC
This sequence comes from Carcharodon carcharias, assembly GCF_017639515.1. Classification (NCBI taxonomy): domain Eukaryota; kingdom Metazoa; phylum Chordata; class Chondrichthyes; order Lamniformes; family Lamnidae; genus Carcharodon; species Carcharodon carcharias. The sequence goes on from NC_054475.1 coordinate 26,163,756, forward strand.
TCATCAAGGAGCCTTGAATGAATTTGAGCTTTCTGTTGTGGAAGATCTTCAGGATACTGGTGTAACGTGCCCTTCGGAGATAGCAGCATGCCATCACTAGAAGGGAAGTGTCATGTGATCCAGTCTCAGTTTCACTTTGACCTGTGACCCAGAACATAGCACACACACAGCTCTGCTGCCGATGTCCTCAAGTTTTCTACCTTTGTATAAATGTTCTCATGTGTCTAGTCTTAGTATATGAACACAATGTGTTTACACAATCCCTTATGAGTGATTGGTGTCTTTATATTATTGTAAAAACATGGCATGGTAGTCATTCTTGGATGTTGTTCCTGGTTGGTTTTGGGATCTTGTCCTAGGTGCAGTAGAATTGCACATTGTTTGAGGAACTGGAATGGATTTGATTTGTCCTTGGTCAAACTTCACCATTGCGCCTTTGTGTGTAATGACTTCATAGGAACTTGATTCCAAATGAATCCTTGCCACCCCGGCGGGTTGCTACATACCTTCTGTGGGATCCTGGATGCAAACTTGTAGTCCCAATGTAAACTTGTCAATTCTGTACCTGTATTTTTATCGTGCACATTGGTCATCTTCTCTTATGATTTTAAAAGCTGCTGTCTAGTATCTGAGAGAGTTTTTCAGTGCACCAGTACAAAAGACAAGGTGAAGCATTTGCATCAATCTTCAGCCATGAGTGCCAAGTGGAAGATCCATCTTGGTCTGCTCCGGAGGTCCCCAGCATCACAGATGCCAGTCTCCAGGCAATTTGATTCACTCCACATGATATCAAGAAATGGCTGAATGCACTGGATACTGCAAAGGCTATGGGCCTTGACAACATTTCAGCAATAGTACTGAAGACTTATGCTCCAGAACTATCCATACCCTTAACCAAACTGTTCTAGTACAGCTACATCACTGGGATCTACCCGGCTATGTGGAAAATTGCCCAGTATGTCCTGTACACAAAAAGCAGGATAAATCCAACCTGTCCAATTACTACCCCACCAGTCTACTTTCAAACATCAGTAAAGTAATGGAAGGGGTCATCAACAGTGTTATCAAGCGGCACTTGCTTATCAATCACCTGCTCACTGACGCCCAGTTTGGGTTCCGCATGGGCCACTCAGCTCCTGACCTCATTACAGCCACAGTACAAACACGGACAAAAGAGTTGAACTCCCGAGGTGACGTGAGTATGACGGCCTTTGATATCAAGGCTGCATTTGACCAAGTGTGGTATCAAGGAACCCTAGCAAAACTGGAATCAATGGGAATCAGGGGGAAAACTCTCCATTAGTTGGAGTCATACCTTGCACAAAGGAAGGTCGTTGTGGTTGTTGGAGCTTAATTATCTCAGCTTCAGGACATCACTGCAGGAGTCCCTCAGGATAGTGTCCTAGGCCTACCATTTTCTGCTGCTTCATCAATGATCTTCCTTCCATCATAAGGTCAGAAGTGGGGATGTTCGCTGATGATTGCACAATGTCCAGCACCATTCGCAACTCCGCAGATGCTGAAGCAGTCCATGTCCAAAAGCAACGAGACCTGGATAATATCCAGGCTAACATGTGGCAAGTAACATTCACGCCACACAAATGCCAGGGCAATGACCATCTTCAACAAGGAAGAATATAACCATTGCCCCTTGACGTTCAATGGCATTTCCATCACTGAATCCCCCACTATCAACATCCTTGAGGTTACCATTGACTAGAAACTGAACTAGACTAGCCATTTAAATACTGTGGCTACAAGAGCAGGTCAGAGTTTGAAATTCTGCGACGAGTAACTTACCTCCTGATTCCCCAAAGCCTGTCCACCATCTACAAGGCACAAGTCAGGAGTGTGATGTAGCAGCTCCCACAACACTCAAGAAAATTGACACCATCCAGGACAAAACAGCCCACTTGATAGGCACCATATCCACAAACATTCACTCCCTCCACCACTGACACACAGTAGCAGCAGTGTGCACCATCTACAAGGTGCACTGCAGGAATTCACCAAGGATCCTTAGGTAGCACCTACCAAACCCATGACCGCTACCATCTATAAGGACAAGGGCAGCAGATAGAAGGGAACACCACCACCTGGAAGTTCCCCTCCAAGTCATTCACCATCCTGACTTGGAAATATATCGCTGTTCCTTCACTGTCGCTGGGTTAAAATCCTGGAATTCCCTCCCTAACAGCACTGTGGGTGTAGCTACACCATATGAACTGCAGCGGTTCAAGAAGGCAGTTCACCACCACCTTCTCCAGGGTAACCAGGGATAGGCAATGAATGCTGGCCCAGCAGCCAAACCCACATCCCATGAATGAATGAAAAAAAAAAAATCACCATGACAATGAACATTTATTATACTTCAGATCATGGATCAGTTCAATAAAATGTAACAGCTTGTTTGTAGTAATTCTTGTCACAAATCCTTAAATAATATGCAAATATTTCAGGGACCTACTAAAGAAAGTACAAGATCAGTGGAAGCTTGGAATGGCTCCAGAGAAAAACAGCCATACACGTATATTATTGAAAGAAATACATCCCTTGCTTTCGTGTGGGCATTCCAACGAACGACTTCATTTGAACAGGTACACCCTTATACTGGTACCTACATTATGTTTTCTATATTATTGATTTTTTTTTATGGCATCAGAATCTGATACATTAACAATTGCATTTTCTTAAACATGCTGTGCTTAATGTGCAGAAATGATGAGATGATGGCTTTAATCTTCAATTTTCACAGCATCAGTAAGACAAAGAAGAAAAATGGTATTTGTTCCACGCTTTCCTCAGGCTTTAGTTGTTTATCCTATTTTTCAATTATTTTACGCCTGATTTTACTTTGCTGTATGCTAATCAGATTCTCAGGAAATCTCATCATAAATTGATGTTAGTAAGATTGGTACAGAACCAGCGTAAATTTTGGTTTGAGTCATATCAAGTCAATTCCAGCCCACAGTTTCTCTTTGTTTTGGGACTCTCATCATCTCGATAACTTTCTTTCAAGTATGAGAAGTAAGCCATAGCGTCGGTTTTCACCAGATTTTATGTCTAGCGTGTGGGGGCCATGGGGGATGTCAAAACAGGCTTATCTCCTGCCAGTCTGGTGGCCCTGCACCAATTTAATGTCCGTTGGGATGGTAAATTGAGGGGAGACTTCCATCTCCGTCTGGAGAGGAAGTTCCTTCCTCCAAGCGCTGCTGACCATCATTGCTGGGTGGCCGGCAGATCTCTAGTCCCAGCAGTGCCACCGGGAGTTGTGGCCAATGCTGGGACTGCAGCCAGTCCCCAACAACGTTCATTGCTGGAGCCAGGAGAGGGGAGGGGAGTATGCTGGCTGTCCAGGTTGAGAGAAACTGGGGTGGGGGCTGGTAGTGAACAGGAATGGTTGCGGGGGAGGAGGGGAAATAGGGGCTGACTGGAAATTGGTAGGATGCCTCCAATTGAAACAGGGAGTAGAAGAGGCATCTCTCCCCAACCCCTTTCCCACCCCAAGCCTAAGCAGTGTTACCTGCCGTATTTCCGACCCATCACCAGGCTAAGTTGCCTGCCACCTGAGAAATACATGTGGAGGCAGGAAGTGGCCCTTAACTGGGCATTAATTGCCACATGGGTGAGTTGGCCACTCACCACCACTGCTGTAAAATTGTGACAGGGGCAGGGGCAGGTGGGTAGGCACCAAGAAAGGTGCCAGGCCATTTTACTCACCCTCCCCCCACCCCTCCACAACCCCGGCCACCAACACCACCTGGAAACCTACCCACAAGGGAGGGTAAAATTCTGCCCTGTATTTTAAGAAATTTTTGGATTAACAGTTTCAAAGATTCCCCTGTCTTTTTTTTCCCTAACATAATTACTGCTGTTAAGACTGTTGATCATGTTCACCCTTTCAGGATGATTGGTTAATTCTCAAAGCCTGAGGCAGGGCTTCTGTGAGTCACCCTCCTTTGTGACTGTTTCAGCAGCTGCGCTCCTCTGGCTGCAAAGTTTTGATTTAAACATTCACGTCATGGGCGGAACTTTTCACTGAGCAGGTGGGTGCGCGCCTGACCAACCCTCTCGAGCATAAAATAGCACGTGATGACATCAGGTGAACATCCCGACATCATCCCACACTCTCACCATATTTCAGTTGGCAGGCGAGGGTGGGAGTCTGAGCTGTGCCCGCCATCAATTACGAGGCCAGCTAAGGCCATTAAAAAGGCAAAGAAGCTGTAGTTTATATTGCCCGTGTGATTTCGCACTCGTCGCACAGGTAAAATGGGCAGGCGGGCAGCCGACAATCTGCTGAACCTCATCCAAATGCAGGATAAAAAGGGTCAGTAGCATTGCCAGCCTGAGTTGTGAGGAGCCTTGGAGATAGTTTACAGCTGGTTGCTTATTGGCACTTGGCACCTTAACCTTTATTTGGGGCGTCCTGCTCAAACCTGGTCAGCAGCAGCAGGTTGGGCGAGCCTCTGCCTGTATGTGACACCTCGGCTTGGTTATGGCCTGTCTTCTCCTGAAAGGACAGAGGAGCATTGATTAGTCCACTCTCTACCTGCAACACTATTGGCCAACCCCAGCTAAGGAACACCTCGCAGGGCACATCTGAGTTACGGCCCTTAAACTATAAAGCACTCAGTCTAAGCCATCTGGGCTCACCCCTTGGCCAGCCCCAGCATCAATGACAGTTAGCACTCAGACTCAAGCACCTCTGAGGTCTACAGGGGAACGGCCATACCTTAACACTTCTGCACACTGACCCATGCCAGCATGGTACTCACCCTTCCTGAGCGCAGCAGGTCATTGAACATTTTCTGGCACTGCACCCATGTGCACCGCACAATGCCATGGCTGCTAACCAACACTGCCACCTCCTCCAATGCCCTCTTTGTGAGGTGCAGTGGCCTCCTCCTCCCATCTCTGGGGACAATGGTGTCTCTCCTGGCAGCCACCTCCTCCAGGAGGACCATGAGGCACTCATCTGAAAAGCGGGGGTCCGAGTGCCCACCTGACCTTCCCTCCCACCTGGCGCCTCCAGCCGCACTCAACTCCATCACTTTGCTAATGCAGAACAGCCGTTCTTCCGTGGCAGTGTTCCTGGGGCTGCCTGGGACATTTTTAAACCAGCTGCTCCTGGGCCCACCGACCACACCCACCTGCCAATCTCAAAATTCTGCCCCAAATTTGAAATCAAGTGTAGAATTCAACTCTGCTTTGCTTACCCTGGATATAAATGTTTTCTGCAGTTGGGATAGCATGCTACCTCAGGGACATTGCTTCACTGTGTCTTCATACGCTGTATTATTATCTGTTATTCCAGCATCCAACATTCATTCCCAAGTTAACTTTCACCAGAACCAGGACAATGATAATGGTCAGGCCTATGTGACATACTGGATTGTTTCAAAGTGCATTCCTATGTAGCAGGCATGTAATATTGGCATCATCTCTTTTTTTAAACTGACATTATCCAATATTATTTAGTGTTGAACAAGTTTTACCTTGTTAATAAATGTTATTTGCTTGGAATTGCTGACATTGATACTTACAAACTCCCACAGGTGGTGCAAACAGATACCACAGGGTCCCAAGCTATTCAGTTCAACGAGTTTGAGACTTTCCCACTTACATGCCATCCATGGTGGCCTCTTAATTCCATACAATTGTTCATTGGAGAAAAACATCCATACTTTATAAAGATCATGCCCCTGAGGGACATGGACAGATCTCACACTCAGTCTATATCCAACCTATAATAAAAGACCCTGCTTTCAGTTGAAACCTACATTGGGGGTTGCTGCAGCGCAGCAGCCTCCCCATGTTAACAGACTCCATGCACAAGTTCTGGCAAGCACCAGCCTCACTTCCAGGGGCTGCTAGAGAGAGAGAGACACACACACAGATATTGGGGGAGCTGAAAAAAGAGGTACGTTGCACTTCTTAGTTCAAAGTAGCATAGATAATTTTTATTGTTTTTTTCTTCATTCTCACATTTTTACCTAACCATTTCAAAATCAGTTGTACAGGCACGTAAGGGGAAATTTTAACCTTTCATACCAGTGAAAATCTCCCAAGAGGTTTACCCTGTGATATCGCGTTCCTTTCTCGCAGTCTTCGACTTTAACCTGCTCTTCTGAGCAGGCATGAAGGATACCTGGTGGAAGCGGAGAGGTTCTTCTATAAAATATATAGATCAGACTTCAATCATACCAGAAAAAGAACAAGAGGGTGTCAGTCCGAGTGACTGTCATCCACCAGCTGAAACCCAGTTAAAGATTTTGGTCGAATCCTATGAACATATAATATTTCAGCAGGAAAATGGTAATTAAAGCTTGTGGAATATGAATTGGGCAAAGATCATTTTCATAATTGGCAATAAGAATTGTTTCAATAAGGACCAGAAATGTACTTATATGAAATACAAGCAGATCAGAGGCTGGGAATTCTGCAGTGAATAACTCACCTCCTTACTCCCCAAATGCTGTCCGCCATCTACAAGGCACAAGTCAGGATTGTGATGGAATACTCTCCACTTGCCTGGAGCAGCTCCATCAACACTCAAGAAGCTCGACACCAGCCAGGACAAAGCAGCCCTCTTGATTGGCACCCCATCCATCACCTCCAACATCCACTCCCTCCACCACCAACGCACAGTGGCAGCAGTGTGTGCCAACTACAATATGCATTGCAGCAACTTATCTCCTTCAACAGCACCTTGCAAACCCATAACGTCCAACACCTAGAAGGACAAATGCAGCAGATACATAGGAACACCACCACCTGGAGGTTGCTCTCCAAGCTGCTCACCATCCTGACTTGGAACTATAATCGCTGTTCCTTCACTGTTGCTGAGTCAAAATGCTGGACTTCCCTTCCTAACAGCCCTATGAGTGTACTTACACCACATGGACTACAGCAGTTCAAGAAGGTGGCTCACCGCCTACTTCTCAAGGGCCATTAGGGGTAGGTATTAAATGCTGGCTTAGCCAGCAATGTCCACATCCCATGAATTTTTTTTTAAAAATGAACGCAACATTAAAAGTAATTTTATGGACATTCAAATTTTTCCACTGTGTCCATTTTGAATTCCTCATGATTTTGCTCTGCCTGAAAGAACAGGCAGGTGCCATGCTTTCTGGGCTCTTTATTGAAGTAACCTATTAACCAGGCAGCGTGTGAGAGTCACCTTAACTCATTACTAACTGTGGTCTCAATTCCCCTACCACATATATGTATCACTTTGGCATTGGACCTCACCTTCAGGATTTGGCAAAGATTAGAATTCCAGTATTTGGAGAGACTCTAGTACAAAGCATATTGTATCATTATGGTAACTCACGTTGGAGATCCAGTGAGATATCAAGTATTTGGAGCAAGAGGAAACAGCTTTGACCTCAGCTACTATTTCATTTACTGTCCATGCCACATTACTATCATTGCAGTCTCAATGAATGAGGAACATTACATCTAATGAATTTGCATTTTATGCTGCCATGCATATAGGCAGCCCCAAGTGTGTGAGCGTATTAGGCAGAATTTTAGTCTTCCCCCAGGAGGTGGGCTGAGAGGCAGAGCACTTTAATCGGGCAGGAAGGTACAGTTTGGATGACTCATCACCTTCCTGACTCCCTCCAAATAAATCTGGTCTCAGGAACAGCCTTACCACCCAGAAGATAACTGAAACCCTTAAGTGGCCACTTAACCCTGACAGGTATGCCTGCAGTCTGGTGGGGGTCCCTTCTACTTGTGGAATCCAACAGAGATACCTGCCAGAGACATGGACACCCAAAGGTAAAGACCCCCATCTTCCCTAAATACTAACCCTCTCTACCTCCTCGCCTGGGCCCTCCTGACTGCCTCAGTGAGCCCGCCTTACCAGCCTTCACTTCAGTCTCTAAAGATGGTCCTACAGCCTGGGCATCCAGTAGTAGCAGCAGTGGCCACACTCCATACTCTCAATGGCACTGCCGATACTGGAGAGCTACCAGCCTCCTGATTGGCTAGCAGCTTTCAGGGGCAGGAAATTCACTACGAGGATGATGAGAACCCTGACTCCAAATAAGGTAAGTGCCTGGGTGGCACTATATCAGGTTGGTGGGGACAGGGGTGGAATGGTCGCAGGTGTCTTGTCTATCACCAGCTCTCTAAGTCAGTGAAAGGACCCACCACCATGAGCATTAAGGTGTATGTTTGTGTGTGTGTGTGTGTGTATGTACACATGCGCATGCGTGTGTGTGTGTGTGCATCTGCGTGTATAAATGCCTATTGAATGAATCAGGAGTGCTGTAGCAACTATTCCTTTGTGAAAAACCTTTTTAATGAGATGGAAATCAAGTGTGCCCTACAATGGGAATGCAATTCAATTTGCCAGATTACTTCCCAGTTTGTGAAGGTAAAAATTACTCTCTCTGTTTTATTTGAAAAGATATCCAATATTATGAAGTTTCTACACAGCAGCAAAGCATCTTGTGTTCCATTTTAATAAAGGCTAGTAGATATTTAAGTTATGGCCTCTATATTTCAGAGTCGAGTGTATTCACCTGATGTTGCCAAAATTTACTCCATCAATGTGACCAATGTCATAGGAGGGGTCTCATCATATTGTGTACCATGCGCGATGGAATTGAACTCCTCAGGATCATCTTGTGTATCATGTGCACCAGGACAGTACATAGACAAGGAGTCCAATAAATGCCTGTCATGTCCACCAATTACACACCTCAAAGCTCATCATCACTATGGAAAGGAGTCTTGCATCCCATGTGGACCTGGCACCCAAAATAATTTGGTAATCATTGTTATTTATATTTGTGGATGAAAATATGTGTGGGACATCAACATTGATGAATATGATAATACCCAATTACAGCATTAAGTATTTTCAGGTCTGGCATTGCATAGGATAGCTATTGACAGACATAGAAATAGGCCTTAACCCAATTCTCAGAAGAGCACCCCCACTTTTAAATTAATACTGTAATGTAGACGGCTTTTGTGCTGTAGAATGATGTATGTTTGGAAATATGTTGCCAGTTCTGAAACTCAAATGGCATCCATATAGAAAGGAAAAAAAAACAATGTGCCTCATTCAGTGAGTTATTGGCACCCTGAGGCCTGTTCTTTGATGATAGGAGCACCATTTTATTAGGTGTGGGGATTTGAGGTTTACCATCCACCTAGTACAATCAGTGCTTACCTATGAGGTCAGCTAGCCCATGCACTTTGTGTAAGATGCACTAAGGCCCCAGAATGATATAACTTAAAATAACTCCCTATAATTTAGCCACAGTGTTTGAACTGAAAAGGTGGCTGACTTGAAAAAAAATCATTTTAATCCTGGCTGGCTTCTGTTTCTTATAGAAGCACCTTAATTTTGCTGCTTCTCATTTTTTTTCAACGACCTCGCTGACCAATTTTTCAAATAGGGCTTCCAAATATTTCCCTTTCTGGTTGCCAAGCTACATATATATCTAACAATATCAAAGCAGTAAGTGTAGCCCCGACATTGCATGTCAGTATATTGAGCTGCAGTAACATGGAATGTCAGAGTATCCTCCACCAGTGATCTCGACTTACTCCACAGACTGAGTGAGGCGACATCCATTCCCCGAGGGAGGGGAATTTGGACATTCATTATTGTATCAAAGCAGTTTCATCTGGTGTCCAAGAACAAGTTGGCTGCACATCTTCACAGTTGGAGAAAGGGTGGAGGAGACTACTGGGGATACGAGGAGATTATGAGATTGAGAATGAGAGAGGGTAAAAATGTATGTTTAGCTACAATAACAACATTTCTGTCCAACACCTTATTTATATTGTTATGACCAGGATTGGAGGAATGTGCAGTTTATCTAGCGCCACTACTCCACAGGGTCATACCATTAGTTTACAAAATGGCCAATTATTTACGTTTGCTGCTGTTAGACCCAGAATAAAAGAGACTTTAACCAGACTTCTTTCAATAAACTCTGAATGATTGACTTATTATTAAGCAAAACTACTTCTGGAAGTATAACTATTTATCCATTTTAAAAATACCCCAGCATGCACATACACACACAGAAAAAAAGGACAAACAGATAGGGACTCTCTGCTTATATGAGCTTTAGAGGATATGCATTATAAAATAAAGGATAAAGTTTGCAGGGTCTCAATGCTGTCGATCTGAAGCTCCTTCATGTGAAGATGGGCCGCTGGTCCTGGTAGATCTCTGGAGATTCTCACCAACAGAGCTTCGGCATGGTGGAGAATACAGCCAGGTTAATCCCTCATCTCAGGCTCTCAGGTTTCCAAAAAACAGACAAGCTCCAATGAGCTGAGGATTCTTAGCTGGAGACTGACAACCACTTTATTTCAAGCAAGGCAAGAAGGCAAGCTGAGCAGCTTTTACTTTCTCAGTTTAGTCCCAACTGAACTCAAAAACGTAAGTCCAAAACTTAAAGCTGATCTCTGTCATATGGTTTCCAGTAACTCACAAGTTTTTTTAGCCTTTAAACCAGTTTTTTTACCCCATCAGTTAAAGTAATTGCAATACAAACAAACACACAGCTCTTCTACCCCACCCCTGCCCCTCAAGTAGCATGCTAATCAGGTGATTTCTTGGAAAAGGCATGCTTGTTGACAGTTCCAAGGTGAACTTATGACCTTTTTTATGAAAACTCCAGGTCAGCACCCAAAGGTCCAGATAATGCAACGTCCTTCTAAATTTTAAAGGAAAAATCCTGTTTGTGAAGATATGGATTTCCCAAAAATATAATTTCTGAAGATCAAAAATGATTTAACAATTAATCACACGGGCACAGAGTTTTCATTTTTGTGCTACAGTATGAAGTAGTAACTACAGAAACAAAGCAGTTATACTGACCCTGCTGTTTCAGGTACTTAAAAATTCAATATGTTCTGAAAAATTAAACCAAGGTGAATGCCCATGGGTTGAAGTGAGAAAATGAGGTGAATTAGGAGATAATGATGAGATAATAGATGCCGTGGGTTTTAATAGCCTGAAGGTTTCAAGAGGTAGGAAAGACAGAGAGGAATGTGTTAAAGTTTTGAAGTCTTGGGAGATTATCAAATGGGATCTGCAACAAGTCAGAATTTCAACACATTGGAGATCTGAGCAGTGGAAAGAAGGTCTAAGACTGTGCATTTGGAACTTAGAAGAAATATGAGAGGAATACTCAGGGGAAATAAAAAAAGAATTTGCATTTATAGTGCCTTTTCACATCCTCAGGATATCTTGAAGTGCTTTTAAGCTAATGAATAATTTTTGAAGTGTAGCCAGTGTTAGTTGATGTTTTTAAGGATTCTCTCTCTTCAGGCACTGTCCACCCTCCCTCCACATCTACCATCATTACCCCTTTCTATAAAACCCACCTTTGACTCCACTATCCTCGCAAACTACAGGACAATCTCCAACATCTCTTTCCTCTCCAAAGTCCTTGAATGTGTTGTTGCCTCCCAAATCCACGGCCAACTTTCCTGCAAATCGATGTTTGGACCCTTCTGGCAGAGAAAATGTTAATTTATTTTTACATCTCTGGTGACCAAAAGGTACAGAGGGACTAGTGCAAAGGTGAAGGTATATTGCTCTTCACATTTCTAAACTTGATCATTAGAACATCCTTTTCATCATACATACCATGAAAAAATGTTTTTGTTTATAAATTCCATAAACAAAGTAGTCTATGGATGTGAAAATTGGTGTGAGGAATATCTTGCATCTGGGAACAATTAGTGAGGTTAAGTGGTTTTCTCCAAGTCAGAAATTTGTGGGTTTAGGCTCCACTCCAGGGATTGGAGCACATGATTTAGCTGAGTCTTCAGTACAGTAGTGAGGGAGTAGCATATTGTAAGCACTGATGTGGTGAATCTTAACATTTTGACCAACTGGGAACTGAAGGATAGGGTAAAACGTGGGAAACACGGAAGCTAGGGTTTCTCCACTTGCAGTGGAGACCATGGGTGGAGGCCTAAGGGGAATCAGGCCAGGAAGGACAGGGGCTAGAGATCAGAGGCCTATATTTTTTTTTCATACCAGGTGCAGTGGGGTGTATGGTCAGAGGCCTTGGGTGGGAGATTGGAAGGGTACAAAGTCCAAATATGGGAGAATTGATGAGGCAGATATGCTGAATCCAGCTGGTAAGTGGACAGGCACTTACCTCTTGGATCCAGCAGTTCTTCCCTCCCTTTAGGAAGTGAGTTTTATGAAACCCAGGATACCCAGCTGCCCAGAGTTAAAACTGAATAAGAATGAGGCATGCAGCTTCATTATAATAATTAAATTTTCAACCCAACTCCTGTGTGTGAGTTGGTTACCCCCAGCCTCGGTCCTGCCTCCGTTAAAGTTGAAAGTGGGTAGGTTAAATCGGTATTCAAACCTGCCGCTTCTTTCGGTTGAAAGTCAAAAGAAGCAATGGTCCAGGTCTTGCGATCAGCAGTGAAGCGGAGGCGTTTACAGCTGACTGCATGAAAAAGTATGACCCTCCCTTTTCTGCAGGCTGCAGCAGAAACTTGCTGTCCAGGCTGCAACATTGGGCCAGTGGCAAAGTGAGTGGAGAGGTCTAGCAGCATGGCACATTGCCAGGGAAGCACTTTGAATATTACAAGCTGGAGCCATGCCCCTTGAGTCTATGTTCAGCTAAATGTCAGGTAAGGATTGTTTCTTTGCTATTTTTTCATTTGATGTAGTTTTAATTACACAACTCTCTGGGCCCCCTCCCAGATCCACCCCCCCTCCCCCCGGCTTCCCTCGACCCTTGCTCCTCAGTCTCACCAATATCCGAAACAGTACTTGATCTTCCTGTTTGGGACAATGTTGTCAATACTACACCATTATTGGAAGAAGAGCAGGGGAATTCTCCTCATATTCTGGCCAATGTTTATCCCTCAACCAGTAACACAAAAGCAAGTTACCCAGGTCAATTCATCTGATTGACATATGTGGGGCCTTGTTTCTTTTTAAGTTGGCCGTTCCATTTGCCTGTATAACAACCTGTATAACATTTTGGAAGTCATTTATTGATTGTGAAGATTTATTGAAAAAATGTGAAAGGTTTTAAATAAAATTGATTTTAATGGTTTTAAATAAAAATGAAATCTCTCTACGTTGATGTTTTTCATGGACGTCTCTTTCTCAGAACCACACTCTCTGTTACAACGATTGCAAATTTGTATATCACAAAGAACATAGGACTTGGCAGTATGACTTCAGCCTTCTCAACGACTCAACTTCGCTTACAAGTGGTCCTCATTTCACTCCAAAAGGAGTGCGATACTTCTACCATTTCAATATTGGTCTCTGTGGAAATCAGGTAGGGATGAAAACCCTTTGATGCCAGGAATGATTTTATTTTCTCACTTCTACAAAACAAATAATTGCATTCATTCATTAAATATTTGCACTGTTTTTCACAAGGGAAGGAAATTGGCCTCTTGTGTGGATAATGTAACAGTTGAAAGTGCCATCGATCGTGATGAAGGCTTTGCCAGAGTTGTCACATCTTATATCTGCCAGTCTACACTCGTTCCATCAGATGTAACAGGATTCAGGACTATCATGTCATCCCATCCCATCAATTTAGCAGATCATTTGATAGGTGAGTTTTTTCTGAAAGGCTACATTTATATCGTGCATATATATCACAATGATTTGCTGGAATGGATATGTTAATAGGAATCTTAAAGCTTTTGAAAATTATGCAGATCAGTGTGGTGGGCTACTGTCTGTTGGATTACAGATAAAATGAAAAGGTAACAATGAGCTGTAGCTATATCCTGATGTTAAATGAATAAGAACGAAGGCTTTGCTTTTAAGCTGAATAGGCATGATTTTATTTGGCAGGTTAGAATTTCAATCTATTTTATTGTGTGCTGCAGAAGACATCATATTTTTACACATTGTCATCTATAAGAGATATAAAAGTGTTGAATTACACTCTGCGGGTATTAGCCTGTTGGAACTTAAACACATGCTGATGTATGGATTTGAAATTTCTTTGCCCATTATCTAAACTCATTTATTTAATTTTAATGCCAAAGTGTCTTTTATCTTGAAATGCATAACTTCTTTAAATCTTAATTCAAATACCATGAACATTGAAATATATACTTAAATATGCATTGGATTTTCTGACACCTTGTCATTTTTATTATAAACCTATCAGGAGCCAATATCCCTACAACTGATTATGACAGGTTAAATAGCCAAAATATTTAACTGAAAGTATATTGTCTGCCTCCCAATACACTCCACACAACACTACAACATTACACAACTACTACATGAAGTATAAAAGGAAGATGTTACCCTACCTTCTTATGTTCTAATAATCAGTGTATTTATAAACCAAATATGAACTTTGACTTAGGAGCAGTATTTCTAATAAAATAATCATTTTTAGTATCTTTCATTTTATCGAGGAAAATTCAAAGTTAAAAGAATCAGGGGGCATCTTTGCAGTAAAGGGCCTGTATGGTGAATGTGTCTCAGAACTTAGCCTAGATAACTCTGAGTTAGATTTATCTTAAAAATACAAAACTTTTTTCTCTCATTAATGACAAATTAATCCCATCCAGTCGTCAGTATCTGGTACTAAAATGAATACTTTAAGGACATTTTCTTTCATAATTTCAGGAGTGACCACTCAAAAAACACTGGATAATATCACTGCTGTCGCTGATCTGTTTTCTGCTGAAAAAGATAGAATACTACCTGATATAATCTTCTTTTATAGGTAAATGATTTATGTTTACTTAGAGAATTGTTAAATTCGAGTTTCACAGAAATAATGGGGGTAGAATTGGGCATCATTGCACTCGTTTTCGGGGCAGAAGATAAGTGCAAACTCGTTCAAATTTGCTGCCAATCTTCCATGTCTGAATGTGTCCCTGTCCTCTATTGATTCACGCATTGCTGAGGCATCCTGGGCAGTCACCTTAAACAAGGGTCAGGATCTTTGAATTTGCGAATAAGGGGCCTTGCCCTTGTTTTAGAAACCAATCCAGAAACTATTTTTGCCTGAATGCAGCAGGCATTGAGCCTGCATATTCAGGATTACCTGATGTACGTATGGCCTAAACAGTAGCAGTTCTTAAAGGAGCTGTTGGAGGCTGTCGCCATTAAGGTAAGCTTTAAAAAAAAAAGTTACCTTAATGTGGTGCCAGGAGGAGCCAGAGTGCTGGTTCTGACTCATGCAGGTAAGAAAGGGCTATCTTGTTGTACTGGTCTATAGAGGCAGGTATAACCAAAGCCAATGACTTTGGCTGTTTAATCTGCTAATAGCCAAAGATCATGGATGCTTTCACTTTGGGTGACATGCTTTTCAAAACGGTGATGTGATATGAGAACAGTAACCTCAGAAGTCCAAAGGAAAATCACCTTCTTTGCTGATTTTCAGAGGAAGCAGAGAATCAAAGCATTTTACAACACAGAAGGAAGACATTCAGGCCTTTGTTAGCTTTCTGGAAGAGCTATCCACTTTGTCATACCCCATTACCAAACTCTTTTTTAAAAACAAACTTCAAATACTTATTCATTTCCCTTTAAATGCTGTTATTGTTTCTGCTTTCACCAGTATTTTCTGATGGGGAATTCCAGGTCCCAAGAAAAGACGAGAGTTAGGGGCCTCTTAACAGAGGCTTCAAAATTATGAAAGGGTTTTGTAGTATAAGAGTCTGGCACATATAGGACATGCAGGACCAGTGTACAGTACCACCCACAGAGATGTAAGAGAACACATGACCTGCACCTAGCAGTGTTGGGCAGAGCCGTGTGCACAAGCAAGTATGGAGACAGTTCCTTTACTGTACATAGTTCTTGTAGTTAACCTACTTAAGACTACAAAGATTACATTAAAACCTACCAAATAATATCCAACACCCTATAACAGGCTTGACAGGGTAAGCTTGGAGAAAATGTTTTCAGTGGTGGGGGAATCCAAAATTAGTGGTCATAAATATATGATAGTTACCACTAAATTCAGTAGGTAATTCATGATAAACTTTTTAACCCAGAGTGGTTAGAATGTGGAATTTGCTACCACACAAGAGTAATTAAGGCACATAGCATAGGTGAAGTTAAAAGGATAGCTGGATAAGCACATGAAGGAGAAATACTTTATGTACAATCACTCAAGGTTTTCTGTTCCTTTTCCGTCTACATCCGCACTTCCCACTGTGGCTGCGTACACATCTGAATATGTTGGGAGTGCAGCACTTATTGCACTGTGTAAGCTCTCTGCCAACTCCCATTCCAACTGTTAGCTTAGTGCTGCCACTGGTTCACTTCATGTTTCCAAATGACTGCTCAATCTGAGCTCATCATTAACATGTTGCAGAACAGATTTAATTGGATGAGACTTTGTATTGTGCAGGTCTACTGAATCAACACAGACTTGTAAGAATGGGAGAGCATCCACAGTAAGATTGAGATGCAGCCCTGCAAATGTTGGCTCGGGAGTCATTTCAGTGCCAAGGTAATGCCTCTGATTCTTAAATAACATTTTTAAGGTTGCTGCAAGCACCCTAACCTCAAAATCAGACATTTAATAAACATGCACTATATTGTATCTCCTGATCAAATCGGGTGTTAAATTAAAAAAAACACCAACAATAAACCATCAGTTCTCAGCTGTCCAGGTACCGATGTGTGAAAAGGGAATTTTGTTTATGAGGAATCATTCATATGTAAAAAGAGTATACCATTTACTGCTCTGTATCATAGCAACTGAAGTGCTTGCTCCAAATCACAATGAAACAGGGTTTGTATTCAGGTAGTGGATGACAACCTATCAGCCAAGAGTATTAATGATGAATCTGTGAATACTCAGATGAGATGTTTCGCCCTGGGGGAAAAACTACTACTTCACAATTGTCACTTTAATAATCAGCAACAGGAGCAGAACATTGAACAGGGAATAGGAAATTTAAAGATTGTGTTCAGTTGTATAATTAATGCACTGGAAATGATAAGATATAACTTACAAGCACAGCATCAAAAAAAATAGCTTATCAGCTTGAGACAATCACAGGTTTCAGTTAAAGTGACCTCTAGTGGCAACTTCAGAATGGAACAGGATTTTGTTTTAAATCCTGTTCAGACTGACTCAAGATTGCTAAATGCCACAGATCTAAATTCTCAAATGTGTCAACTTCAAGGAAATGTTAGGAATGAGATTTATGAACAAAAAAAAGGACAAAATATTGATCTGCTTAAATAAATGGAGCTCTATTCATCTTAGGCATTGAATATATGAAAATAGGCCACATTTGAAAACCAAACTGAGAGACTGGGTAAATCTTCAATGGCAGTGGAAACTGGCTGGTTTCTGTATTGGACAACGATCTGCAATTCAAGTTTATACCCACATGGCAGATTGGAAAATCTACTCCAATGATTCCAAATGATTGTGTGTTATAATTCAGATAGCCAGACAGTAAAGAATAGAACTGGAGTCTAATTTTTGATGCACTTACAAGCTCTCTTTTTAAAAAAGCAGAGACACAGCTTACATATTGTGCACCTCCAATCCAGCAACCACAGTTTCAACCTGCATCTATATAATTCCTGTTGAGAAAAATAACTCTTGTTGAGCCTGCATCTATATATATGAAAACAGGTGAATCCGCAGTTAATGTCCACCTCCTGAGAACAATTAAACTCCCAATTAATATATAATTAACAATGTGTTGTATGCTCTGGCGGTGTCACCATAAGCTAGCTGTTTTGCGGGTGAAAATGATCACAATTCACTTGTGTAAAATATTTTTCTTAATGTTTGCTCTAATAATTTTATCACGTTGACAGAAAATGCCTTGAAGGAACATGTGACGGATGTACCTTTCACTTCCTGTGGGAAACAGCAGAGGCCTGCCCTCTTTGTTCAAAGAGTGATTACCACAAGATAGTGGGAGCCTGTATTAATGGAATTCAGGTATCAAAGTGGAATTGCTCCGTCATTGTGGATGAATTGAAATGCTAATTGCTAAACAGTAAACATTTAATTCTTGTAGAAAAACACCAGGGTAGATTTTCCAATTGGTGATGCCCAATTAATAGGCACCAGCCATAGGAAAAATGCGTAGAGATCCATTTTGCCATATTTCCTCCCATTTAGCTCCCATGCAGTGTTCTGTTTGAATAGGGAAGTATCTGTCCTTTTGGGTAAGGAATTATCTGTCCATTTGGAGTTCGTTATATTATTTAAGTCCCCTACACCTCCATATTTTCTCAATTTTGAGCAGTCAGTCATCTACCTCCACCTCCCATATAAAATGAGCACCTCGAGCATGTGCTAGTAATGGAAGTACATTTAAAGAACCCTATGCTAACATTTGTGGCAACATTTTGATGCAATTTCAGAATGATTTTTTTGCTTTCTTTTCCTGGAGCTTCAATTGAGTTGGTCAGGAGGCTTTTCACCAGGTGTTTGTCACTGCCATATTTTAGCTGTGTCCATGATCATGGGATAGTGAATTTACTAGAGAGGATCTTTCCTCACATAGAGTTTTTAAAGGTAGAAGACTAGGCAAATCTGGCTGCACTACCTGACAATACGTGTCTACCCACATTTCCAGGCAATGCCATGCACTTCTGGCAGCGGCCTCTGGAACTGGCTACACTGGCTCTGAGTAAGTAGTCAAATGGAGAGCAGTTCCACCTTCACTGTAGAGCTGCAATTGTGAGTGACGTGATCTCTGACCCCCATCCTTAAGTAGAAACTCAATGTTACCTCCCAGAGATGCAGACTGCCATTGTGATTGGTGGCCTTGCATACGGACTCGCCTTAAATGCCCTCTTGTTGGTCAAAAGGAGGAGAGGGCAATTATTGTCTAGCCCTACCCTTCCTAGTGTGAACAGTTTGAATTCAGTCATGACAGTAAATAAGTTGCTATTTGAGAACAGGAGACAATTCTTGTTCATGGCAGTAAATGCCAACAAGACTATAAGGACCTGGCAGTGGGATTGCTTAAATGATAGTATACTCGTTGTGATCCCATCTCTAGCTGTTCACCAATGCAGTGATTGAGTCAGCCAATCAGCTCAGGAGTTTTGAATCATTTGTTTACCAGCAATTCTATTCTTCCTGGCCCTTACCTCAGGTTGAATCTGACTGTTTGCAGCCTCAGTCTCTCATTGAACCCCAAGCTGACCCTACCTCAGCCCATTTGTTGCTAAAATCCTCAATCATACCTTTGCCACCTCAAGACCTAACTATTTCAATAGTGCCCTCCCACCCTCCACTCTCTGTAAACTTTGTCTCATCCAAAATACAGCTGCCTGTATCCTATTTGAGACATCAAATCCTGTTCACCCATCATCTCTCTTTTTTTGAGGATCTATATTCGCTTGAGGTCACCCAATCACTCCAATTTGGAGTTCTCATCTTCACATTTAAATCTTTTTATAGCCTCACCAGTGCCTGTCACCTCCTCCAATCCCACAACCCTTCCCCATGCCTTCCACCCTCTCCCCACCACCCCCGCCCACACCCCCAACCTCACCAACTGAACTCTCCATTCATCTAAGTTCAGCCTTCTGTGCATTCACTTTCCCTATCATCGTAGGCTGTGGCATCAGCTGCCTTGTCTTATTCCCTCCACCACTCCACTTCATCTTTACCCCTACCTCTTTGATCAAGTTTTTGATCATCTCTCCTTGTATCTCATTCTTTTAGTGTCCATTTATTTTTATGTCTCTGCAAAACACTTAAGGGATGTTTTATATTAAATATGCTATTAAATATTGTTAATACATTTAAGGAAACATCTATTCTATCAAATTTTAATTTTCTATAAATATGTTACTTTTACACGTCAGCTATATTCTTATTCAGCAACCTATTAAGAAGGGCTTAATGGTTAAACCATTCAAATAAGCACCTTTCTACATGTGATAAGTTTGATGTTACTGTAGTTCCAGTTATAAAGTTTGACTGAAGTAAGTGCTCTTGTCTGGTGCGGCAAAAAAACTAGAGGCAGACACTGACACTTGATGGCAGAGAGTTTTAAAAGAAAAATCTTTCATTTAACTCTGAGAGGAAGAGGAGTTTCTTCTCTCAGAGGGTCAATAGTCTTTGGAATTCTCTTTAGAGAGCAGTGGAGGCTGGGTCATTGAATATATTGCAGGCTGTGTTGTACAGATTTTTGATTTAAAAGGGAGTCAAGGGTTATGGGGGATGGGGGAAGGGGGGTAGACAAGCAGAAAAGTGGAGTTAAGGCCAAAATCAGATCAGTCATGACCTCATTGAATGGGGGAGCAGGTTCAAGGGGTCGAATGGGGCCTGAAGCATAAAAAGGCAAATAACTGGTTATTTTGACAGCCACTGATAAAGCTTTCCCCTTTCTGGAAATGGCTTCTCGATCTCATTGCAGGACAGGGGAAGGTTCTGTCAGGACCTCCTTGGGGAATAGTGGTCTTCATGTGAAAATTTTGTCAGACGTATCCACTTTCATTTAGAATTGGACAGAATAATTTTGGTGTGGAGACATGCTGAGGCACTCTTGGGTCCTTTCCAGTGGCAGTTGTGGTTTATTTAGCCAGGGTATTCATTTTTTTATTTTATGTATTTTGTTTGTTTATATGAGTGTGAGTGTAAATGAAGATGAAATTACAACTGTGAAGCATGCTTCTCCTCATTCAGCACCTGCTAATTAGGAGGGATATCCAGGTCAATTGAAATGGCTCTTATAAACAATGATGGGTCCCTGGCCAAACAGTAACAGGGAGCAGATTGGGTGACCTGTATGGAAGCACAGCTGAAAGAAGCACTCACAGGGAAATAGAGCAGCCATTCGCTACAAGTATCTGAACATGAAGAACCTAGCATGGTGACCAAGCCTCCCATGAAGCACCCATTTCATATGGTTACTGAATGTCTAGTGTGCTGTCCAAACACAGACTGCAGTATCCTATTATCAGAACTTAATATTTTAAAGAGATATTGCAATGGGTTAGACATAAGCCTTTCATCTCTGGGTCCAGAGTTAAAATGATGTGTCAACTGATCAGACAAAAGGATCTGCAGGTTGAAAGAAGCCCACATGAAATGGCTTTGGGTACTTAAGTCCAATTCCTCAATGTCATACGCAAACATTTACGTCAAATTTGACACCCTTGGGTATAGTTGCCAATATTGCTCAGCAAGACCCTTGTTGACTTGCGTGATAGAAAATGTTATGCGAATGCATTGGAGAATGCTGACCTGAAGTGAGAAACATTATAGGAACCTATTTAATAAAAACTTAAATTGGTAAGTAATTGAGATGATAACATAAACACTATTTGTAATACCTGTTGCTTGCCATTTCCGCTTGCAGAAAACTACTTATGTGTGGTCGGAGCCAAAATTTTGTAAAGAAGGTGTTGCATTGCCAGAGCAAAAGGTGACAACATGCAAGTCAGTAGACTTCTTCTTGAAGATTGGAATAATCACAGGGACATTTACAGCCTGCTTATTAATTGTTACAACATGCTACTTTTATAAGAAAAATCAGAAGTGAGTAAAAAAGCATTATTCTTTAGGAAGCTTCTGTTAAATGTTTGCAGATTAACAGCATTAGAGTTAAGGAATAGGAAGAGAAAAAAACAATTCTGTGTTACAGGCTTCCAAACAATGGAGATTAGATGTTTGGGTGGCATGGGGGCAGGGTGGAATTTGTTCAGAGCACTAGGCAGGAACAGAGAAGTAATTGTGGGTGATTCTGTCTCAAGGTACATTTGAATAAAGGTAATGCAAATGCTCAAGATGGAAAATATTCCTAAGAACACATGAAAGACTTCTTCCTAGATCAGTATATTTCTAGTCCAACAAGTGCTTATCTTATTATGGGAAATAATATGGGATAAACAATTGACATGAAATTATGGGAACAATTGAGAAATCATGGTCAAAGCATAGCTAGGTTTAATGTAAAAATAAAGGAGGCTTATGAAAAGTTTATGATAAAGGTGCTAGACTGGAGAAAAGGCAATGTTCAGTGAGATAAGAAGGTGGTCCAATTTTACTTGGCTGAAAAGTTACCATACAGGATAACAGATTTAACTTGGGTATCTTCAAATTTGAAATCGATGAAGTACGAAATATTAGCCATATTTAAGGAATAGGAAGGATAGAGCTTGTAAGGAAAAATGAGGAATAGGCTTTTACATTCAAAAATGCTAAAAGATGTGGAGGACGATATAGAGCGGTGAAAAATACATATTTCTTTGAAAATGCAAATGCATGAAGATTAAGACAAAAAGTCCCAATTGCATTTTATAAATAGGGACACAGAGTACAGAGCAATAATGTGATGATAAATGTGTACCAGGCAATCATTGGGCCACTAACATAGTGTGCATTGTTTTGGATGCCCCATTAAAACCATATAATGCATACAGTGTAAATTCACCAGGATAATACCAGAAATGGGAAACTACAGTGAAAAGAAAGCTTGAGATACTGGGACTAATTCCACTGAAGCAAAGAAGACTAAAAGGTTATTAAATTAAAGCTTTTAAATGTTTTGATAGACTGAACAGGAAAAAGAAAATTCCTCTGACCTGTGGGCCAGTAATGGAAGGTCATAAATTTAAAATAATCACTGAGAGGGGTCAGAAATGAGGAAAAATCTCTTTACCCAGTAAGTTGATCGAGCATAGAATACTTTGTCATAGTGAGTGGTTTCAGCAGACACCGTTGCATTTTAAAGAAAAGTTGGGATAACAGTTGAAGCAGAGGGAATTATAAGGCTGGGAAAGTGCAGGGCAGCAGAATTAGTTTTGGAGGGCTGTAACAAAGAGCCAGTACAAATCCAATGGGTCAATTAGCTTCCTTCTGTGCTGTATATCTTAGGGTTTCTATTTGGGAATTGCTCCATGATTGATTTATTTATTTACAGACATCTAAAATGTCATAAACCCAAATCTCACAAAACATTTTAATAACAAATTTGCGCATATCTGGTAGTTGGCTTGATTTGGTTAAAGTAATGCATGGAACAGTAACATTATAAGAAAGCAATACAGATAATCAGCTACTGTAGTGGCAAAAAAATTGAATAAGCCAATTGTGTAAATGTTCTTTGGTGTGGTATAGACTATTGAACAAAGTATCTGCCAGGGGTATCAAATACTAAATATTAAATGATTTGAACAGTTAAATCACCATCTTGAGTTAGGCTCTCTTGTATACGTAATGTTATAATCAGCTGCTTTAACATAGTACAGATTTCAATAAGTAAATATCATTCAATCCAAAAATTCTAAGTAGGATAACAGAAAGATTGCATGCTGCTTGTAATTTCCTAATTTATATAAAATATTTGCCTTCAATGTTCTTAGAAAACACTGTAATGAGAGATGTCTAATTTCCAATACGACTTATGGTTAAGCATTATTGTTTGGTATAAGTTATAAAAGCTATATAAAGTATGATTTTTATATACATTCCACACTTGTACTCGAATTATGTTTAGGTTAGAGTACAAGTACTCCAAACTGGTGATGAATGCCAATGCTAAGGATGGTGAACTGCCAGCAGTGGATAGCTGTGCTATAATGGAAGGTGAAGATCTGGAAGATGATCTGATTTTTATGAGCAAAAAATCATTGTTTGGCAAGATAAAGTCAATTACTACTAAGGTATGTTGGTATTTAATGATTTAACTATAGTGGTGAGTACTTGTTTAGTAATACTAATATAAGTTTTTCATTTTACATACGAACAAGGTTCACCAGTAGACCACTTAGTCCTTCAAACCTGCTCCGCCATTCAATAAGATCATGGCTGATCTGACTGTAACTTCCCACCTAACCCCAGTAACCTTGTATCCCATTGTTTAATCAAGAATCTACCTACCTCTCCCTTGGAAACATTCAAAGATTCTGCTTCCACTGCCTTTTGAGGAAAGGAGTTCCAAAGACTCACTATCCTCAGAATTTTTTTTCCCATGTTTTAAATGGGCAACCCCTTATTTTTAAACAGTGATCCCTAGTTCTAGATTCTCCCATAAGAGGAGACATCCACTTCACAGCCAGTTGTCAAAACCCCTTAGGATCTTAAATGTTTCAACTAGGTTACCTCTTACTCTTCTAAACTCCAGCAGATACATGTCTAGCCTATCCAATCTTTCCTCATAAGACAACCTGCCCATTACTGATATTAGTAAACCTCGGAACTGCTTCTAATGCATTTATGTCCTTCCTTAAATAAGGAGATCAATACTGTACACAGTATTCCAAATGTGGTCTCACCAATACCCTGTGCAACTGAAGCATAACCTCCCTACTTTTATATTCAATTTCCCTAACAATAAATGATAACATTACTATTAGCTGTCCTAATTACTTCCTGTACCTGCATACCCACCTTTTGTGATTCATGCACTACAACACCCAAATCCCTCAATCTCAGAGCTCTGCATTTCTCACCATTTGGATGATATACTTTTTTATTCTTCCTGCCAAAATGGACAATTTCATATTTGGCCACATTATACACTATTTGTTAGATCTTTGCCCACATACTTAACCTATCTATATCCCCAGTAGCCTCCTTAAGTCCTTTTGACAACTTACTTTCCTAGCTATCTTTACATCATCAGCAAATTTAGCAACCATACTTTCAATCCCTTCATCCAAGTTATTTATCTAAATTGTAAAAAGTTGAGGGCCGAGCACTGATCCCTGTAGCATGCCATTCATCACATCCTGCCAACCAGGAAAAAGACCCATTTATGGGTACCTTGCTTACTGTTAGCCAGCCAATCTTCTATCCATGCCAATATGTTACCCCCTACACCATGAGCTTTTACTTTCAGCAGTAACCTTTGCTGTGGCACCTTATCAAATGCCTCCTGGAAACCTAAGTACAGTACATCCACTGGTTCCCTTTTATCCACAGAACCTATGACTCCTTCAAGGAACGCTAGTAGCTTGATTAAACATGATTTCCCTTTCAGAAAACCATGTTGACTCTGCCTGTGCCTTGAATTTTTCTAAGTGCCCTGCCATAACATCTTTAATAATAGCTTCCAATGTTTCCCAAATGACAGATGTTAAGCTAGCTGGCCTGTAGTTTCTTGCTTTCTGTTTCCTTCTCTTTTTGAATAAAGGAGTAATATTTGCTATTTTCCAATCTAATGGAACCTTCCCCGTATCCAGGGAATTTTGGAAAAATTAAAACCAACACATCAACTATCTTACTCGCCATTTCTTTTCAGACTCTAGGATGAAGTCCATCAGGACCCAGGGATTTGTCAGCCTGCAGCTCCAACAGTTTGCTAAGTACCACTTCCCTGGTGACTGTTATTTTCCTGAGTTCCTCCCTCCTTTCCAGTTCCTGATTACAGCTATTCCTGGGATGTTACTTGTAGCTTCTATAGTGAAGTCTGGTGCAAAATACCTGTTTATTTCATCCGCCATCTGCTTATTTTCCATTATTAGTTCCCCTGGCTCACTTTCTATAGGTCCACTCTCACTTTGTTAACTCTCCTTCTAGTATCTTTAGAAACTCTTACTATCCGAGCTTTCTCTCATACTCTAATTTTTCCCTCTTTATTAATCTTTTTGTCAATCCTCGCTATTCTTCATATTCTGTCCAACTTTCTGACCTACCCACTCGTCTTTGCGCAATTATATGCTTTTTCTTTAAGTTTGATACTGTCTTTAACTTTTTTTAGTTCACCATGGATGGTGGATTCTCCCCTTGGAATTTTTCTCTCTCATTGGAATGTATCTATTCTATATGTTCTGAAATATCCTTATAAATGTCTGTCACTGCATCTCTATTGACCTATCCCTTAACCTGATTTCCCAGCTCACTTTAGCTATCTCTGCTTTCATTCCCACATAATTGCCTTCATTTAAGTTTAAAATAAGTCTTGGATCCATTCATCTTTCCCTCAAACTGAATGTAAAATTCAATCGTATTATGATCAGTTCCAACCATGGGTGCCTTCACTTTGAGGTTCTCAATTAATCCTATCTCATTGGATAAGGCCAGGTCTAGAATAGCCTGCTCTCTATTGGCCCCAGAACGTGTTGTTCTAAGAAACTATCCCAAACACCTTCTGTGAATTCCTCATCTACGCTACCTATGCTCATCTGAGTTTTCCAGTCTGTATGTAGATCAAAATCCCCCATGATTATCACCAAACCTTTCTGACAAGCTCCCATTACCTCCTCCATTATACTCTGTCCTACCATGTAGCTACAATTAGGAATCCTATTCATCACTCCCACAAGTGACTTCTTGCCTTTATCATTTCTCACCTTGACCCAAACTGCTTCTACATCCTGAACTGAGGTCATCCCCCTTACTGCACTAATACCAAAATTAATTAGCAGAGCCACCCATCCACCTTTTCCTAACTTCCTGTCCTTCCTAAAAGTCATGTACCCTTCAATATTCAGGACCCAATCTATGTCATTCTGCAGAACTTTTCTCTAAAATGGTTATCAGATCATATTTCTTTCTTTCTATTTGTGCTATCAGTTCTTCTGTTTTGCTTCAAATGCTGTATTCATTCAGATACAGAGGCTTTAGTTTTGTCCTTTTATTATTTTTGTAAACTCTAGCTTTTACTGCCGTTTTATGCTTAGATTTGTATACTTTATCCCTTCCTGTCATATTCTGCTTATCATTTCCCATATTAATACTTTTCTCTCTTGTCTTGTCTCTACTCTTTGGTTTACCGCATCATTCCAAATTTTATCCCTTTCCCCCACTACTTAGTTTAAAACCTTCTCTACATCCGTAGTAATGCAGCTCGCTAGAACATCGGTCCCAGCAGAGTCCCAATGGTACAGATCCCACTTTCCCCAATTCTGGTGCTCCATGAACTGGAACCCACTTATCTCACACCAGGGGCTGAATTTTCCATTCATTGGGTGGGCGGAGCTGACCCAATCGTGGGTGGGCATGGACTCGATCACCGCCGGCAATCTAGGCTGCGCTGCCATCTTGTGTGGGCAGGCCAATTAAGGCCCACCCAGCGCATTTCACATTCCCGTGGAGAGCAGGATTTTTAAAGTTGTGGTGGGCGTGTACAGATCACCGGTTCCAATGGGGAACTGGCAGTCTGGAAAAAGAGGTGCCAGTCAATCTCCTTTAGGCTGATCACCATGGCCAGCTCCAGGTGCAGGGGGTCTGCACAGCAAACTCAGGTGGAGGGAAGGCCAGAGGAAGAGAGCAGGCCAGAGGAGGAGGGCAGGCTGCACGGTAGGCCAGCAGGGGGCCAATGTGCCCCTTGCTCCTCTGATGACTGCCTTGCTGCCCTTGTTGAGGAGGTGACACCACGGTGAAAGGTCCTGTTTCCCCAGGATGGGAGGAGGAGGGACCCCTATGTGATGAGGCGAGCCTGGCAGGAGGTGGCGGAGGTGGTCAGCTCCATGGATGCTGTGCAGCGATCATGGATCCAGTGCCGCAAGAGCTTCATTGATTTGTTGGGCTCCGGAAGGGTGAGGACCATGTTGGCCTTGGCCATTTAACCCAGCAGGTAGCCTTAGCCTTTGAGGCACCCCCACCCCTGTCTTCATGTTGTTACTGCTTTGGGAATTCGGCGCACGCTGGGTGGGCAAACAGATAGTGACCATGCTTACATCAGCCTGAGTGGTTGATGGGAAGATGGGTTCTCCCCGCAGTATATGTTGGTGTTTGTCACATTTGAGTAGTCTGGGGGCAACCTGCAGGGGAGGCAGCTAGACACAAACTGAGAACTCCAACACATGTCTTATTGACAGTGATGAGATGGTGGAAGGGGAGCTTCAAGGTGTCGTAGCCAAGAGCCGTCTGCTGGCCTCAGCACCGCACCTAGTTACACCTCCTTGTCATGGGCGCTAAGACCCATGTGTTGTTGAAAGTGATGGACGGCGAATGTGTCCAAGTTGGCTATTGGGGGAGGGGGTTGGGAGCATCCTTACTATCTTTTAGTGACTGATCACCAGTAGTGTGGACAGGAGCCGCTGGAGGCCTCAGATGGGCCTCTGTGGTTGGGGTGCGGTGTGCGTGCAGAGAACATGAGTGATCAGCCCCAATAAATGGTGTTCTCTGTTCTGCAGGTGAAAACTGCGCGCAACACCCATGAGTGTTTGTGCACCGGTGGTGAGAGTGCGAGTGTGCTTCACTTGGTCTCTGTGGTGGAGGAATCCAGGCAGAGTGTCAGCGATGGCATGAACCTCATGTCAGAGATTGGCGACTCTCATGGAGAGGGGCTTCCAATAGATTGAACAGCCTCTGATGGGGTTACGCTCGGACCTGCAAACCCTCACAGCGCTAATGGCCACAGGTGGTCATTGGCAATTTGGGAGATGTTCTGGGCACCTAGTGTCCCAGCTCGGTGCCCATCCATCTGCAGTGAGCAGGGAGGTCCAAAGTGACCTCACGTCAGCGCAGCAGCTGCCCGTCGTCACTGCGAGCTCCTCTCAGGGCGCTCTGCCAGTGACCATTGCATCCATTGAGGCTGCAACAATGGGGGAGGTGCCAGTTCTGGAACTGGCCATTCCTTCCCAGGCTGGGCCAGCACTGGCTCCACAGGCCAGAGGACGTCCGCCAATGTCATTGAGGCCAACAGGACACTAGAGTCAGCAGGCTGTCTCACAAGCCACTCCGAGCGATGGGGCGGCACCAAGACGAAGCACCCACAAACATAAGCATAAGGCATGTTAGGCACTCCACGGGTTTCTCACTGGTGCTTTTCTGTTGCCCCTAGATTAGGGAATTTATATTTGTCAACTTCAGAGCAACATTTTGTTCTGTTTTATGTGGCACCATCTGATGGATGGGAATAAAGTCCAAATTTGTTACCATGGCTGAGGGTGTCTCCTTTGTGCTGCATTTTTCTTTTGCACAGACATGTCATGAGTGTTTGAGTGGACATTGATGTTTATGTACTAAGCCCTTAGTTGCAGCTGATGAAGTAGAAGATGTAGCACTTAAGTGCCGCGTATGGATGCGCCAGGCAATGCTGGTCCTGCAGATCCAATTGTGTGGAGCTAGCTGAAGGTTCGTTGGATTAAAGTCTCCCGGATGTCCCTGCCTCCTTGGTGTAGTAGCGGGTCAGCGTGCTACCCCTCATCATCGCCCTATACTTCCTCATCCTCTGAACCACTGCTGGATACATCGTGTGCAGCCGCATCCATTGCGTCAAGGTCTTCATCGTCCACTGCGTCCCCCATTTTCCAGAGCAAGATTGTGCAGAGCGCAGCATGCTACCACTATCACAGACGCGATCTGAAGGGTACTGGAGTGCGCCCCCTGAGCGGTCCAGGCATTGGAAGCACACCTTGAGAAGACCGATGGCTCTCTCCACCACAGCCCTTGTGGTGCCGTGGCTCCTATTGTAGCGCTGCTCAGCTTCTGTCCTTGGATAGCGGAGAGGCATCATGAGCCACCTTCTGAGGGGATAGCCCTTGTCACCCAGCGGCCATCCATCCAGCCGGGCTGGAGCACTGAAGAGCCCCGGCACCTGGAGTATCTGAGGATGTAGGCGTTGTGGGAGCTGCCTGGGTACCTTGCACAGACTTGTAGAATCTGCATCCTGTGATCATACACTATCTGCACGTTCATGGAGTGGAAGCCCTTCCTGTTGACGAAGGCACCGGGCTCACCTGCTGGTGCCACGATGGCCACATGTGTGCAGTCTATAGCATCCTGGACGCAGGGGAAGCCAGCAATGGCCGCAAAGCGTCTGGCTTACTGTGTCTGACTTGCCTGGTCGCAGCAGAAGTGGATGAAGGTCAATGCACGTCTGATCAGAGCATCTGTAACCTGCTTGACACAAGTGTGGACAGCTGATTGGGAGACACTGCAAAGATCACCCACCGAGCCCTGGAAGAAGCCAGAGGCATAGAAGTGGAGGGCAGCTGTGACCTTCAGAGCTGCTGGCATGGGGTGTCCACCCACACAGTTAGGAGAGATCTCAGAGCCAATCATCTGTTGGATGTAGTTGACTGTTTCCTTTGACAGTTGGAGCCTCCTTTGGCACTGCACCTCAGACATATTGAGGTAGCTGCTTCGCCGCCTGTATACCCTGGCAGCAGGATCGTGACATCTTCTGTGGCCCCTTCCACCTTGGCCCTGCGGCCCTTGTGCCTGTGCCTGGCCTACAAAAGGTGGCCCCCCTGGAGGCTGATTGTCCAATCCTGGCCTCCTCCTTATTCTATCCCTCCCTTCCTCCTCAGAGGAGCTGCCTCCAGTAGAGATGTCAGAACCAATACCCAGGCTAAATGGAAGCCTCCAGAAAACTGCAGGCCCGATAAAGATTCCTGACTGCAGCGTGCTGAGCTGAAGCTTCAAAGTTCACAGAAAGCTGCTGGAATTTGTTCTGAACTGCTACAGATCACACAGGCAAGTCTAAAACACTTGCTGCAATAAATACTTCACATAAAAGATTGACAACCCCACTGGGCCCACATATCCTGCCCGTGGATGAGTTTTGTTAAGAAGTCACTGACCCGCCTGCCGGTTGTGCCCGTGTGCCGAGCCGAAGATCGTACGGACGCCTCAAAATCGGCGATTGCCGAGTTAAGGGTCTTAACAAGCCCTTTAATTAATGGCGGGCGCGCGTTGCTCATCATCGCGTGCCTGCCCAGCTAAATATCCCGATGGCGCGTGGTGACATCAGGACGCTCGCCCGTCGTCAGCGTGCGCCATTTTAAGCACTAACGTTTGGGGCCGGATCCCCGCACGTCACCCAGAAAATTCTGCCCCAGTTTTTGAGCCACGCATTGATTTCTCTGATCTTATTTGTCCTGTGCCAATTTGCACATGGCTCAGGTAATAACCCAGAACTTTTGAGCTTCTGCCTTTTAATTTAGCACCTAGCACTTTATACTGTCTCTGCAGAACCTTTTTTCTAGTTCTACCTATGTTGTTGGTACCTACGTTACACTTAAACAACAATTTAATTATTGAACAGCAGTTAACACAAGGTAATAAAACAGCATTTTTTATTCATTCACTTCATTTTTTTTATTTCTTTCATTTAAATTTCTTATCATTTGGGACAGAATAGGACTAAACCAAGTTTTGGAAGTGCTCTGAACTAATAGGATGAGATTCCTGTTTATAACTGTGACTTCGAAAATAACGGGACTCCCACAATTCAAGACAAAAACAACCAGAAGTAACTCAATTTACAAGATTAGATGTCACCACAAATTTGAACCCTGAAACTATATTAATGCCTTAAATGCAGCTACATATACCTGTTGTGATGCACAATGTGCACAAAGTATTTAATTTTCATTTTTTTACTATTTTTGTTTCTTCAATTTTTCTCCCTTGTCTTGAAGCTCCTAACTCACAATGGGATACAGTTTCACAGACATTATCCCCCAACATCCTTTCCAACAGACTTTTTCATGTTTAGTCTAGAAGCTAATGCCAGCATGCTGTTTCACTGCGCAGTGCATCATCACTGAGCCCTTACCTGATGCACACTCATGCATTTGTAGAAAAGGAGTTTTTGTACAGCAGCCATGAGCAGGCATCCTGCTTGATGTTGTTCCCTCCCTGGCTGAGGAGCTCGCAGGGCAATGGCAATATCCCTATTGCCATGCTGTTTGAGGTCAGTTAGTTCAACATAGGTCAAGATTTAAATGTAAGATCTTTCTGGTTGTCTGGCTCATCTGTACTCTAAGCAGAAAATGTTCCAGTTAGAACCAGTCACGAGCTTCATCCTGTCAATACAGAATGGTTGGCAAACTTTTAAAAGGGGAATAAAGATAAAATACTGCAGATGTTGGAAATCTGAAATAAAAACTGAGATCCACACTCAGTGCTATGCGCCACCATATGAACACATTCAACATCTCCCTCCGGCAGCACTGACTCATCCAACCTCAAACCTGTCCTTGTTCCTAGTTTCATTTTATTCTTCGTCTCATCCGTTGCCTTAACGAGAAACTTTGTCTCTTCCTTTCAGGTGCTAAGGAACATAAGCTCCAACAACTTATTGATACCAACACCCATCCAGGGTCCTCCGCTCCACCCTTCCCATCCCTCTGACCCCATCCCGTCTTCTAATCCCAGCCCTTGCTGTGTATTCACCAAACCCTCTGACCTTCCCTTCTCTGATAAACGTTCAGTACTCAGCAAAGGACTCAGTTGCATTCCCTTACGCCCTCACCTCAATGAATTCCGGGCTTGGCACAATGCTGAACTCTTCATCCGCCGCCTTGGTGTCCATGCTCACTTCTTTGGGCAGGAGTCCTCCCTCCGATCAATGGATCCTTTTACCCGCCTCCAATATTCTCTCTCCACCTGGACTCTTCCCTCTGGCCTCTTACCTGCTCTTGATCTTTTCATTGAGAACTGTCAGCGTGACATCGGCCATCTCAATTTCTCTGCTCCTCTCAACCACTATAACCTGTGTCCTTCTGAACTTGCTGCACTCTACTCTCTCAGTTCCAACCCTGATTTTGTTATCAAACCTGCCTACAAGGGTGGTGCTGTTGTTGTCTGGCGCACTGACCGCTACCTCGCAGAGCGGAACACCAACTCTCAGACATTTCCTCCTACCTCCCCCTGGACCGTGACCCCCACCACCAAACATCAACCCATTGTTTCCAGGACTGTCACTGACCTAATCTCCTCTGGAGATCTTCCCTCCACAGCTTCCAACCTCAGTCTCCCAACCCTGGACAGCACGCTTCTATCTCTTACCCAAAATCCACAAACAGGACTGTCCCGGCACACCGATTGTGTCAGCTTATTCATGACCCACGGAATTAATTTCTTCCTATCTTGACTCCATTCTCTCTCCCCTTGTCCAGTCTCTTCCCACCTACATTTGTGATTCTTCTGATGCCCTACGTCATATCAACAATTTCCAGTTCCATTGCCCTAACCGCCGCCTCTTCACCATGGACGTCCAATCCTTCTACACCTCCATCCCCCACCAGGATGGTCTGAGGGCTCTCCACTTCTTCCTTGAACAGAGGCCCAAACAATTCCCATCCACCACCATCTGGCTGAACTTGTTCTCTCACTGAACAATTTCTCCTTAAACTTGTCTCACTTCCTCCAAATGAAAGGCATGGCTATGGGTACCTGCATGGGCCCCAGTTATGCCTGAGTCTTAATGGGTATGTGGAACATGCCTTGTTCCAATCCTACTCAGGCCCCCTCCCACAGCTCTTTTCTCGGTACATCAAGGACTGTTTCGGTGCCGCTTCATGCTCTCGTCTGAACATGGAAAAATGTATCAATTTTGCTTCCAATTTCCACCCCTTCTTTATGTGATCCATCTCCGACACTTCCCTTCTCTTCCTTGACCTCTCGGGTCAATGGGGATTGTCTCTGGTGATAGACTGTCCACCAATATTCATTACAAGCCCACCGACTCCCACAGCTACCTCGACTACAGCTCCTCACACCCTGTTCCTGTAAGGACTCCGTCCCATTCTCTCAGTTCTTTCGCCTCCATCACAGTTCCGATGATGCCACTTTCCAAAATGATGCTTCTAACTGTCTTCCTTCTTCCTTAAATGAGGTTTCCCACCCACTATGGTTGACAAGGGCTTCAATTGTGTCCGGCCCATCTCCCGTGCCTCTGCCCTCACATCTTCTTCTCCCTCCCAGAACCATGGTAGGCTCCCCCTTGTCCTCACTTTTCACCCCACCAGCCTCCACATTCAAAGGATCATCCTCCGCCAACTCCAGCATGATGCCAGCACCAAACACATCTTCCCTTCACCATGCACCCCCCACCCCCCGGTCGGCATTCCGTGGGGACCGTTCCCTCCGAGACACCCTGGTCCATTCCTCCATCACCCCAAATACCTCATTCCCCTCCCACAGCATGTTCCCATGCAGCTGCAGAAGGTGCAATACCTACCCCTTTACTTCCTCCCTCCTCACTGTCCAAGGGCCCAAACATTCCTTTCAGGTGAAACAGCTCTTCACTTGCACCTCCTTCAAATTTGGTCTATAGCATTTGCTGCTCCCAATGTAGTCTCTTTTACATTGGAGAGACCAAATGTAGACTGGGTGACCACTTTGCAGAACACCTTCAGTCTGTTCGCAACATGACCCAGACCTTCCTGTCGCTTGCTATTTCAACTCATCATCCTGCTCTCATGCCCACATGTCCGTCCTTGGCCTGCTGCAATGTTCCAGTGAAGCCCAACGCAAACTGGAGGAACAGCACCTCATCTTCTGATTAGGCACTTTACAGCCTTCCAGACTTAACATTGAGTTTAACAACTTCAGACCATGAACTGTCTCCCCATCCTCACCCCATTTTTACCCCTTTTTTCAAAATTCATTTTTATTCTTTAATTTTAATTTTTTATCCACTTATTTTTATTTATTTTCATTCATTGTGTTATCCCCATCTTTTATCCTATTTTCAATCTTTCCCACCATTGTCCCCTCCCCCCACCCGCACAAGGGCCATTTGTCACTTGTTCATATTGTTCTTTGCAGAGTGCTTACCCTTGTCCTGCTATTATCACATTCTGCTTTCTGACCTAATGCCACCATCAACACCTCCATTAGTACCACTACCATTAACACCCTTTTGTTCATGACATTCTTGGCAATCTCTCCTTTGCCCCCATCCATTGCTGGCCTTCTATTTAGCTTCATCTGCCCCGCCTCCCTTAAACAGTATAAATTTCATCACGTTTTTACTCCTCTTTAGCTCTGAAGAAGAGTCATACAGACTTGAAACGTTAACTCTGTTTTTCTCTCCACAGATGCTGTTAGACCTGCTGAGTTTTACCAGCATTTTCTGTTTTTGTTTTAAAAGGGGGGCCCCGAGGGTGAATGAAACCAGGTGGTGGGGCCTGCTTTATTCCAATTTATTTTGTTGCCATTATTAATGGCATAGATCATTGTAAATATATTTTAGACTAGTATTACTTGTGGAAATAATTCATGCATTTGGATAGAAGACATAATTATCTTTACCTTCACCTTGTGTTGATGGTTGAATAATTAGATTCGGA
The DNA here is from genome assembly GCF_017639515.1 of Carcharodon carcharias. NCBI lineage: Eukaryota > Metazoa > Chordata > Chondrichthyes > Lamniformes > Lamnidae > Carcharodon > Carcharodon carcharias. The sequence goes on from NC_054475.1 coordinate 26,198,686, forward strand.
CCATGAAATTAAGTGACATTGCTAATCCATAGTATGTCTCCTGATATCTTTCTGTCTTCTCTTATCTATCGTTGTTAATGTGCATTTTTACATTGAGATTGTCTGTAATTTTTTTTAGCCTTCACATGTACATGATCCTGGTATAGAAGAATGTTTTGCCCTAGGAAACACAATCTTAGACTGAAGCTCAGTGTCCTCCACTTAGATAGCAATGGTGAGCAACAGATGAGGAAATAAATAAATAAATGCAATGGTAAAATCAAGCTAATGATTTATGATAATTTATTATAAACAGTAACAATGCAGAGGGGTAAACCAACAGATTTTCTTTGATCCTATCAGTAATTGTAATATTATAATATTTAGAATAATAGTATATTTCAACAGCATTGTTTTAAATTATTTTTCAATCCCACAAACAAGTATGTTTAAAGTTCACTTCTCACAGATACATGCATAACCTGCATCGTTAAGGTAGAAAATCTAGTTAACGCGTTTCAAAAAGGAGAGAAGGTATAGGCTTTAAAAAAACATTTTTTCAGAGCACTCGGTGGGATGACCCATATTTTGGGAAGGCTTTTAAAGGTGACAAGGGCAGGAGTTTGAAAGATGAATATCTTGGTTAATTGAAGGCCTTGCCACTAAAAATGGAGTGAAGAGAGAGAGAGAGATATGTTCGGGAAGCCAGAGTCAAGAGGATCACAAGGTAGGCAAAGTAGCATGAGCTGAGGCCATAGAGAGATTTGTAAATAAGAACTAGGGGATGTATGGTCAATAACAGACCACACACATTCATTGCAATTACCTCATAAAAAATGACTGGAGCCAAAGATTTATCACTGCTGCTATGGCTAGTTTATTTCACTAAAACATGTATGTAAATAATATGTATTGAGCAGTGCAGTGAACGTTCATTTTAAACTCTGTCATATAGCTTCCACAGTTCTAACATTACTCTTTCACAGTTCATATTCAAGTGCTTTTATAAAGAGCATTCTATCTATAGCCTATACTTACAGTAAAAAAGTTACAGTATAAGTGCTTTGCAAGTTAAAACTTCAAAGCGCATTCTCTGTGACAGTAAAATAAATTGTTTATGGACAGTATGAAAATAAGGCCAGAATTTTTCCGTCGGTGAACTGGTGGCGGGGCCCGCTCACCAACGCGAAAATGACATCGGGGGCAATCAGCTGTCCGCCCTCCGACCTGTCATTGGTCAATTGAGGCCATTGGCAGGATAATTAAGCCAATTAAAGGCTCTGCCCGTCCAACCTTAAGGTTGGCGGGCAGGCCACGAGTCCAGCGGGCTTCTGATAATACATGAAACCTCATCCACTGGCAGGATGAGGTTTCAAGTCTGTTTTAAAAAGCTTTAATAAACTTTATGTGATATTTATTAACAAGTCCCATCTCATGTAACATTGTCACATGAGGGGGACATGTTAATAATTTTTTTAATTTTCTATTTTTTAAGCTTATAAAACTTTCAGTGCACTCCCTGAGACAGCACTTAGTCTCAGGGAGCTGGACCTTAATTAGCCCGCCCACTCAAAATGGCGGCAAGGCCCCTTTTGGCGGCGGCGATTGGCTGCCCACCTGCCGCCGAGCCAGTGGGGCCCGCCCGCCCATCAAGGGCAAAATTCTGCCCTAAATATTGTTCTTGTCAGTCCTCTGGAGCTTTGGGCCTACCTTCTCTGATGATGGAGCAACCTACTACTGATTCTACTGACAGTGCTATTTTGAAATCAGAAATGCTGGAAAAGCCTTTTCCGATGTAATTTTTCCTCATGCTGTAACTTCCCATAGCAACACAGGTGAAATTTGAAATTTAGCCAAGTGAGGGACTAATTTTGTGCTGGTAATTCTATCACAATTAATGTTGTTGCTATTGGAAATCTTCTAATCCGTACAGTGAATTCAGGAAACAAATCCTGATCTTAATATTGCGACACCAAACTTTATTTTTTACTAAGATAAAAGCAAAAAACTGCGGATGCTGGAAATCCAAAACAAAAATAAAAATACCTGGAGAAACTCAGCAGGTCTGGCAGCATCTGCAGAGAGGAATACAGTTAATGTTCCGAGTCCGTTTGACTCTTCAACAGAACTAAGTAAAAATAGAAGAGAGGTGAAATATAAGCTGGGGTGGGACAGGTAGAGCTGGAAAGAGGGCCAGTGATAGGTGGAGATAACCAAAAGATGTCACAGACAAAAAGGACAAAGAGGTTTTAAAGGTGATGATATTATCTAAGGAATGTGCTAATTAAGGATAGAAAGCAGGACAAGCAAGGTACACATAGCCCTAGTGGGGGTGGGGTGGGGTGAAGGAATCGAAATAGGCTAAAAGGCAGAAATAAAATATACATACATACAAAAAATACATTTAAAAATAATGAAAATAGGTGGGATATTGGGAAAAAATTTTTACTACCTGCCTTCCATACCAGGACTTAAATCCTTATGATTTTTTTGACACTCATCTTCTGGTTCTAATCACCTCTTTTCTTTGTTGTGGAGATGAATTCTACAGGCCACGTGCAGATGGGAAAAACAGGCAGCTGGACCTGTAAATTGGGATGCTGTGCCACCAGCCCCCGTCTGCTCCTGCACTGCCACGATTTTACGAGCATCAGGTTAATCGCCCTCCATGACCCAATTGGGGCCCTTAAGTGGGCAGTTAATGCTCAATCAAGGGCCTCATTCTGTTGCCACTGTGATTTAACTAACCAGTGGAGTGAGCCAGCGCTCAATGTGTAACCGGTAGGTTTAACCTAGGAGCTGCTGGCCAGTTAAAGGGAGGGCACTGCCACTTGTTGGACATAGTGCCAACTGGAAGCCCCTCCCCACAGTTTTGTCTTTCCACATGCACTCTCTCCATCCCTGCACCCCCCTCACCGCCATGTCCAACATGTCCCCTACTACCCACCCCACCCCTATCAGCCTGGTCCCAGTAAGATCTTGATATGTCCAGCTCCATCACTGAATACCACCTCCCTCAACTACTTGCAGTACCAGTGGTGCCCACTGCACCTGTTGACGCTGCCAGTGTGCAAAGCTGCCAGCCTGCAATTGGCCAGCAGCTCGAGGAGGTGGATATTTCTTCCGGAAATGTCGCAAGTCTCGCCTCATACTAATTAAGAGAAATCACCTGAAAATTGAAGTGTGGTGAGCTGGCTAAGCAGAGGTGGGTTTGCATCCAAAATTTGTACTGCGGTGCGGGGAACCTGCCCTCAACATATAATCTAGCCCATAGAATCATTATGGCACTGACGGAGTTCATTTGGCCCATCAAATCAGTGTTGACTCTCTGCATAGCAATCCCATCAGTTCAATTCCCCAGCTTTATTCATGTCGCCCTGTAAGTTTATTTCCCTCAAGCACCCATCCAATTTCCTTTAAAAATTATTGATCGCCTCTGCTTCCACCACTCTTAGGAGTAGCAAGTTCCAGATCATCACCACACGTTGAGTAAAAAAAGTTCTTCCTCACATCTCCCCTGCATCTCTTGCCCAAAACTTTAAATTGTGTACCTTTATCAAAAACTTTAAATCTTGTGTACCTTTATCAAATCTCCTTTGCTCCTAGGAGAACAACCACAGTTCTCCAACCTGACCTAGTTAAAGTCCTTCACCCCGGAGCCATTTCTTAGTTTTCATGCCTAAAGGTTCAGTCTCTGTCATTCATATCCCAACTTTTCCATAGATTCTGCCAAGCTAAACAGCCTTCACTTTGAGTTACTTGTTCATTTCGTGCTGTTCTCTTCCTCTGTGTTCTTCCTTCATATGTCAACATCTGTCTCGCTCTGCCAAAGCTTAGTTCCTTTTGTTACACCCACCCACCATGGGAAATTACATTTCTCATTTTCCATTGCAGATAAACCCATGTAAACATGTATTGCTACTACAGCATTTCAATGTTTGGATTTTATTTCAAAAACTGGCCACATATAGACCTTACGAATGTAAGTAGAGGTATTTTCGTTTAGCTGCAGCAGAAATATAAAAAAAAACTTTGAAAGGAAACCTTTCTGCCTATACAAAGGAGAATGAGGACATAATATTGCTGTATCACTGAAGAGTTGGCATAGCTAAGAGGAATCTGGTAGTTTTTAAATAACTGGACAGTTCTAAATTAACCTGAGGCCTTTCTGAATCAGAGTGTGTATCTTAATTCTTTTTTCATTCTTTCATGGGATGTGGGCATTGCTGGCAATGCCAGCATTTATTGCCCCTCCCTAAATACCCTTTGATGACAGTTAAGAGTGGGTCAGTGGGTCTGGAGTCACATGTAGGCCAGATCAGTAAGGATGGCAGATTTATTTCCCTAATAGACATTGGTGAACCAGATGGGTTTTTAACAACAATCAAAGACTGTTTCATGGTCACCATGACTGAGACTAGCTTTCAATTCAATATTTTATTGATTGAATTTAAATTCCACCATGGTGGGATTTGAACCCATATTCCCTAGAGCATAAGCCCGAGCTTCTGGATTACTGGGCTAGTGACATTACCACTATGCCAGCTTCTCCTGAACTAACCGTGAAAACAATGTTTGTATCATACAATATTTGATAATATTAATAGTTTTCAAAATTATAAACCTTATAGCATGCTCTCTGCTTGCTTAGAACAGAAAACATGCCTATCTGCCTTTGCAAATCTCCTATGAGATACTGATTTCTCTTTTCCAATTAATGTGAAAGTGTTTTTCTTTTTAGTATAATTCTGTAAAGGAAGTTATATTTTAGCATTGAAGTGCTTAACAATTGCAGAAATATACCATAATACCCAGAATATGACCTAAATTTTTGGAGATAATGTTTACAGACAGATCTTATTCATTGTTCACTCAAATTGAGTCTGGCTTTGCCTGCAGCATGAGAAGCTTCATGAAGGATTAATTTAGGATTGACATCAGCCTTGGCTCAGTATTAGCACTCACCTCTGAGTTGCAAGGTTGTGGGTTTAAGTCCCGCTCCAGAGCCTTGATTATCTAATATACAAAACTGAAAATACTCAGCAGGTCTGGCAGCTTCTATGAAGATAGAAAGAGTTAACAGGCTGGATTTTTCTAAAAGCCTGGTAGTTCTGCTACCTGGATCAAAAGTGGGTCCCGAGCCTGCGCAGATGGACAGTGGGACCTTGGGTGGGATTATACTAGCAGAGGACAATTAAGAGGCCATTGCTGGGACATCTGTCCAATTGGGGATGGTGACTTACCTATCAGACCTGCCAGCCCAATCATAGGGCTGGCAGTGCAGCAGCCTCGATAGCACCACCAATACAGATGGCAGCTGTTGAGCCTGCAGGAGAAGGAAAGAATACCTTTGTGGTGAAGCCCCCTTGAAGGCCAGATAAGTTGTTTGTTTTACTGTTCTGGGGCCAGGCAGGCCCTGCTGATCAGAGTGCTGAACTCTCTAGAAATGGGGTTAGAGCCAAGGGGGTGATCTTTGCCACCAGCAAGACCTGTCACATACCATTAATGAAATCCCCCACCCTACTCCTCTGCAGGACCCACTGGAGAGTGCCATGCAGTCTCCTGGCAGCCACCCCACTTTTTCGGGGCCCATCCCAATGTTGGTAAAATGCCAGTGAAGAAGTGACCATTAATTGCAGAGTGGATAATGGGGATCCTGTAGATGTAGTATATCTGGACTTCCAGAAGGCATTTGATAAGGTGCCGCACAAAAGATTAATACACAAGATAAGATTACAAGGAGTTAGAGGTAATATATTAGCTTGGATAGAGGATCGGCCAACCAACGGAAAGCAGAGAGTTGGGATAAATGAGTCTTTTTCTGGATGACAAGCTGTAACTAGTGAGGTGCCACAGGGTTCGGTCCTTTGGCCCCAACTATTTACAATTTATATTAATGACTTGGATTCAGGGATAGAAGGTATTATAGCTAAATTTGCAGATGCGACCAAAATAGGTGGGAAAGTAAGTTGCAATGAATAAATAAGAAATTTACAAATGAATATGAACACGTTAGTTGAATGGGCCAAAATTTGGCAGATGGAGTTTAACGTGGATAAGTGAGGTTATCCATTTTGATCAGAAGAATAAAAAGGTGACTTGTTAGTTAAATGGAGAGAAACTTCAGAATGCTTTAGTGCAGAGGGATCTGGCTATCCTCGTGCATGAATCACTGAAAGCTAGTATGCAGGTACAGCAGGTAATAAGGAAGGCAAATGGAATTTTGGCATTTATTGCTAAAGGAATAGAATATAAAAATGGGGAAGTGTTGTTGCAACTGTACAAGGCATTGGTGAGACCGCACCTGGATTACTGTGCACAGTTTTGATCCCCTTACCTGAAGAAGGATGTAATTGCATTGGAGGCAGTTCAGAGGAGGTTCACTAGATTGATTCCAGAGATGCGGGGCTTGTCTTATGGAGGAGAGATTGAGCAGTTTAGGCCTATACTTGCTAGAGTTTAGAAGGATGAGAGGAGATCTAACTAAGTTATATAAGATGCTAAAGGGGATAGACAAAGTAAACATGGAGCAGATGTTTCCCTCTGTGGGGCATTCTAGAATGAGAGGCTATGGTTTTAGGCTAAGGGGCGGTAGATTTAAATCAGAGATGAGGAGGAATTATTTTTCTCCAAGGGTCGTGAATCTGTGGAATTCACTACCTCAGAGTGAAGTGGATGCCAGGATGCTGAATAAATTTAAAGGAGGAGATAGACAGATTTTTAATTAGTAACAGGTTGAAAGGTTATGGAGAGAGGGCAGGAAATTGGAGTTGAGACCAAAATGAGATCAGCCATGATTGTATTGAATGGCGGGGCAGGCTCGAGGGGCTGAATTGCCTACTTCTGCTCCTAGTTCTTATGTTCCCATTGCTGGTAAAATGCCAGTGGAGAAGTGACCATTAATTGGTTTAATTGGCCTCTCGCCTCTGGTCAAAGGGCAGCCACGATGCCGATGTGTCCGCTGTTGAGAATATCATGTGATGGTGGGAAGATGTTGGGCTCCCCTCCCAACACTTTTTCCACTGCTATTTTATGAGGCCTCCCACCTCCCAGCTCAGCTGCAGAGGACTGGTAAAATTCAGGCACATGTTTCAGTCTGTGACCTTTCATCAGAACTGATTATACTTAGTGCTGGTGATGGGTCACAGATCCAAAATGTTGTCCGGGATTCTAAGGGACCTCCGGGAGTGTGGTGGGAGTTGGAGGGTGTGTATGATGTGCCTGCATGCCATTGTAATGTAAAGATGCTCAGCAGAGCAAGGGTTAATGTAGGACTGGAAAATAGCACTGCCCGTGGTATGATGTATAGAGTCACATGATAATAGACTGATAACACAGTCTAGAGAGAACATTCTGGAACAAGCCTGCATGGTGGCAACAGCACCATGAATGACAGAAACCTGGGATTTGTAAATAGTTAAAGACTAATAATAAATGATTCATGTTTAAAAATACAAGTCTCAAGATCTCAACGACATCAAGAAACTTGACAACATCCAGGACAAAGCAACCCGCTCAATTGGCAGTCCTTCCACAAATATTCACTCCCTCCACCACCACTGAATAGTGGCAGCAGTGTGTACTCTCTACAAGATGCATCACAGAAACTTAACAAGACTCCTTAGGCAGTTCCTTCCAAACCCATGACTGCTACCATCCAGAAGGACAACGGCAGCAGATACATGGAAAGACCACCACCTGGAAATTCCCCTCTAGGCCACTCATCATCCTGAATTGGAAATATATTGCCATTCCTTCACTGTCACTGGGTCGAAATCATGGAACTCCTTCCCTAACAGCACCATGAGTCTACCTACACCACATGGGCAGCAGCGGTTCAAGAAGGCAGCTTACTACCACCTTACCAAGGGCAATTAGGGATGGGTAATAAATGCTTGCCTAGCCAGCAATGCACACATCCCGTAAAATGAATTTTAAAAAACTCTCATCATTGAACCCATATGAGAACATGCTTGGCAGCATTGGGATATCAGCACTATCAGCATAGTACAATGGAGGGAGGTGGTTGTAAAATAAGGTGGGATGTCAGGGAGTGATGTGCCCATCAGGGCTGGGGCAAAGGACAAGTGGCAGACTTAAGTGGCACTCTTAAGCCAATCATGGCCCATAAGTGGCCAAATTAAGGGCCACTTGCTGCTGCTGTTGGTATTCTACCAGAGGTGAGAGGGCACTTTGCCACATGGGGAGACTGCCAGCTATACCTTGGCAATCTCATTGTGGGCTCAAGGGTGGAGTCGAAGTCCTCCTGATTGAGCACTGTGGTTCATGGAAGGAACTCCCCATCTGCAAGGGCCACCCCAGCTGAAATCACTCTTCTGCCCTCACAGCTGTAGCCCAGCCCAACCCTCACTGGGGCCTGCTTGTTTGGCCCTGGCAAACCCACTCTGACTTATTTGCACTCCCAGATCTTCTCCATTTTAGCTGGTCCATAACTGGCTGCTGTCCCAGCTTTCAGTGATGCTGCTGGGACTAAAAGGCTGTCAGCCATCAGAGTTTACTGGCAGCTCAGGAACGGAAGTCACAACTGCAGGCAATTAACTATGCGATCAACATAAAATCCAGCCAGGCGGGGGCAGGGTCGACTTTCTGGCTAGTGGATGGGACCACCACCACTCTGTAGAATCACAGCTTTAACTTTGTTTCTCTCTCCACAGATGCTGCCAGATCAGCTGAGTATCTCCAGCAATTTGTGTTTTTATTTCAGATTTCCAGAATCCACAGTACTTTGCTTTTGTCTTAATTTTTCCTTGCGTAAATAATCTAAGCCGATGCTTCAGTGCGGTACTAAGGGACTGCTGCAGGGTCCAAGATGCTGACATTTAACTCTCAGGTAGACTTAAAAGATCCCCTTACACCATTCAAAGAGCAGCAGAGTAATTGCTTCCAGTGTCCTGGCTAATATTTATCTCTTAACCAACATTACGAAAAACTAGATTATATGATCGTTATCTCGTTACTGATTGTGGAACTTCTATCTTTCTTTCATTAAACTTTGGTTTCTTTTATTTTGCGTTTCCTTTTTTAAACGTTCTTTTCTCCACTTAAATTTCCTTCATACTGTTTCTTTTTTCTCTTCCTCAGCGTTGGAGTAGAGAATTTACCAAATGACAGCTGAACAATCTCAACAATGTGGGCAGTAAAGGGGAAGCATAGACCTGGGTAACAAAGAGCTAAAAATCAGGACAGCAAAGAAAGTCAAAATAAGGAATGATTTTACTTTTTAATGTTAATTTTAATATTATAGATACAATATAAAATTATTTAATATTTAAATAACAGTATTAAGATTCACTCCATATTAACAATTTTCAGTATAATTACAATAGCAGACTTGTTTTTGAGAAACACCAATGAATGCAATGTCACTTGTTATGAACCCAGCTATGAGAATACTGGACAAGCATGATAGGATCTGACTTGATAGACTGTTGTCATTTAAAGAATGTAATGCGTGGAAGAACCAAGGATAAGGAATGGCAGAAAGATGCACTTTACGAGTTTAGTGATTTGTGAATAGGGGTCAAAGTTGGCTAGTGATGAGTTTTACAAATTTTGTGTCATGTTCTAAATCGCAGGGCCTTTGTCTCACTGTCCATTTTTGCCATTTTCTTTCTAATTTCAGAGAACACCAGATGGTTTTGATTGTGTCCCACTGAAATCTTCCTCAGGATCAGCAGACATGGATGTGTAACATGATCTTTTATGTGCACTACTTTGTTAACTAACTCACTGAAGTGGCCTTTTTGAAACATATTTGAACTAAGAACAGTTTATTTAAAAAAGTTATCATCAGAATGTAAAATATAAATGAGGATCACTGTGTGAATAGTACAAACAGTGCTTCATGATGGCCTTACTACTGTTTCATTTATGTACTAAGATTTCAAAAGTATAATTTATGTTCAAATCATTAAAAGGATGGGGATTGATGACAATCATAATTTCACATTATGGGACCACTTATAATCAATTCTTCTTTGTCCCAGCATCAGGAATTAGGCAAGACTTGATTTTCGATCTCAGCTATTCATAGAATAATTAAACCTAAACAATCATCAACTTCTAGATGTCATGAGTACATATTGAAAATACTGCACTGTCAAGTATTTTTAATTTGTTAAAGAAACCCAGAAGCCACCCATGAGTCAAATACTGTTTGGGTTTTAAATTGATCACAATTTGAATAAGATTTAATGACAAGAGTTGTTAACTCTCTTCCTTAGTCTTTAGCAAACCTTCTAATGTGAACCATCTTACCTCAGTATGCTGGTGTGCCCCTTCTGAATTTTATGTGCTCTGCATCAATCATTGTACAACACTGCACACGTTTGCAGTGAAACAAAACCCAAATGCACAACAGTAGCTCTGCAGCTGCTTTAAAATCTGAAATACTCAGTGGTAGGTCACACCACCAGCCCCCCTGCCCCACCCCACCCCATTTCCCAAGAGGTTTGGCTACCTCATAATATAAAATGTCTGGAGTTAAATGATTTTGAACATCAGTAACCATGCATCAGTGAAGCTGTCAGTTGTTTTGCTGATATTAAGATTTTCAGAAGGCTAGTGTTTGGTGCTGCATAATTCTATTTTCATCATGATATAAAAAGAGTCCTTTCTGTTCTCAGAGTTTCTTCTCAGTGCCATCCCCGATGAATTATCCCATTTAGGCCATTAATATTGGGTTTTATCATTTATTTTCTTTTCACATTCCAAAGGCAGCTGACTTTGTATTTCATGTTGTCTTTGGGCACAATAAAGGGAAAAGAGTGTATGTTATAAAAATCTTGAGTTGCAGTCATGAAGATCCTATTCTGATGATGATCTGATTAAAGACGCATTGATCTTATGTGTCAATTGCTATTTAACTGTATAGGAATATTTTGCACATGGAAATTGATTTTTAAAGTGAGATTTTTTAAATTAAACATCTTAGATGGTCCATTGAATACAGCAATTATTGCAGTGGAATTTTTAAGTTAATAGGTTGCTTTTAGCCTGATGTAACGTCTCAGACTTCCAGCTGCAAAGTGCGTCAGCAGTGGCGTACTGTTCCTGAAGGAATTATATACTAATCAGGGCGAGGTAGTGGTGATTATAACCAGCACATTATTTTCTAATATTAATGGAGTTGTGTTGAGCGCAATTCAAATCTGCTCTTAGCAATATCCAAACAGCTGAATAGTTTTGAAAATATTTCACCCCCAAAAGTTTGGAGTTTTGTCCCAGTGGAACTGAACTCCAGCTCTGTTGGCTTTTTGCAATCAAGGATAAGATCTGATTTTGGGGGCTGGGAGAGGACATCCAGCCTATCCTTACCTGCGGGCCCGTTGGTTTGCAACAGCAACACATCATTAGAGCTGTTAATGTTATTAACTGCTCATTTAAACACATAAATCCAGGCCTCACTCCATACAATTCCTACTTTCATTTCCTAGAAAGGCCTAACACCTGCTGCTCTCTGACTATAGGCCCCACTGATTTTGGACTGGAAAACTTTGCCAACTAAGAATAGGAGCCGTATGCTCCCATTCACCTTCCCTCATCTTCAACCAGTTCAAAATTTGTTGATGAATCAGGCTTCATTAGCTTTATCAACTATCTGCAACCTATCAGTTTACAGTTTTTTGGTGCAAAAGGTGCAGCAATTCATGGATCTGCTTAATCGACCTTTAAGCCATCCACTGAAGGGTGCATCAATCCCTGCTGGAGAGAAAAAGAACCACTGACTGTGAATTATAAATCAAGGAAGCACCCAGACTCATGGTTGTGATTCTAGAATCGTTCTGTAAACAGCACATTTGCAAAGTGTGATCCACAAATAGAAGCTTCTCTTGATTTAAACTCTTCAACTCTGCAACTGTTGAGAAGATCATGGGACCAAAGTCCATTACTATCAAGGATGCCAATATTTTTGTGGAGTCAGGAGTTTATGTTCTCCCAAGAGAATCTGTGTTAGCAAAATAATTTACATTCTACAAGATTGCAATTGCTTAATCTTTTAGTTTGTACTTTATGTGCCCCCTATCCCCTCCTATTTGTACAGTGTTTTCCTCTTTTTCAATTGTTCTCCTCCAACATCTTTCTCTAGTCATAAAGACCGGCAGATGACTTTATGACAGACCCTGCCTGTCAGTGTTTGGATGTTATGATTTGGTTAACAAGCCCTCAGATTTTCATTCTGTCCTGTGGAACAAATCCACAGGCTAGCATTCTGTGCATTTTTTTTAATGCTATGTTTTCGCTAATTTTCATTCCATTTAAAAATTCAAAGTTTATTAAGTCAGTGAATCTAAATGTTGTATTTGTTTCAAAACTATAATCATTTGTTTCAGATCAATCTAGAGCTGCATTGCTCTCATAACTTAGTATTGCATTTGGCAGTGTTGCAACTATAGTTTCCTTTGGACAGACGGAGAAATTACTTTGAGTACCTGAACGCTGCAGATGGCCCCAACTAAAGGGGAAATTCAGTCGAAAGATAATGGAGTTTCTGCGCAGCTCCAATATGTCTCTGTACCATAACTTTGCCAACAAAAATGTTTTCACCAATGCACAATGTTATGACTGTATCTCAAGTTGTACAATGTGAAAATATCAAAGCTAAAATTTACCTTTTAAAAAAAAACTAATGTAACCTTTCAGGGATTTTTAATGATGTAATTTTATTAAATGCACAGGAACCTACATATATTTGCCACTTCGTTTTGTAGATTCATGTGGTAGATTTTTAACATATTTTCAGTCTGTTTAATGTCAGCACACCTGGTCCACTGCCAACTATTTCTAAGTTAATCCATATTTTTAATGGTTAGCAATCTTAGGAAAAGATAGCTCAATTTATATGACATTTCTCTTTCCATTAATTTGATGGCGGTGCAAATTTGCTTATAGTAAACAAATTGAAGACTATTAAAATAGCAGACAAGGCAATGCCATATGAATACTTGAGCATTCATCTGTTCGTATTGCAAAGAGCAATTTCCAGCATCGTATTGTTTAAAATAGTCTATTGTTATCGATGTTATGATGTCAAATTGAGCTAATTATGAAGGACTTCATATCATGCTTCGTTTAAAATAAAGCTCTTTTTAGTTTCATAATTTGAATTCTGACTTGCAAACTGAAAATGATGGCTTCACCTTCTGTCGGTTTCTGTATTAAATCAGCCTCCTGCGTATTTCTTCACTCGTGTGAAAAAAAGTGTTTTGTAGGCAATTCAGGGTACTGTGCAAAAAAAGAAATCAAAACATTTTTAACCCAACCATGGACTTGTTTCAAGAAAGGAAATCCACCATGATTTAATATCTTTTTTGATGTATTAGTGAGAAGGGAGAACTGGAATTGTTATGTTCATTTGATATTTTCATCCTGAGGAGCCTGAATCAGCCTGAAGCAATTTAGGGTTTAAAAAAACTGCACTGTATCAAGTAAATATAACTTCTGTTCAAAAAATATCAATTTTGACTAATATATACACATATGTGTGTGCTTAATTTGGTGGAAGACGTTGTATTTTCTGTTACCTAACTCTGTGCAAACATTAAACATTGGTATCTTCAGTGCTTTATACTTATTGGTCTGTTCTATAATCATTGTAAACCCAGTTTAAAGACTGAAGAACATATTGTATGTGGCAGGGGCTAATGTGCATCTTTGATTTTTTTTTTCCAGTTGCATTTTATCTTTCAAATTTGACTAAACAGGGGCTTTCAATTTTTTAATTATTAAATCATTTACTGTTCTCAATATTGCACTTTCAAAACCAACCGAGGCATTCATATTTTCCAAATAGTTTTGGTGATGAATATAAAGCAAACAGTCACTTGGCTGTATTCATAACTAACTTTTGAGGGTCTATTTCATGTGATGTTAACTACTTCTCCTTCATTCTGTATATAATCAAAGTGCCTCGCCATAAATCCAGTAAATCTAAGTAAATTAGCACATTGTAAAATGGAAGCTAAGAAGGACATTTTTTCCTAAAAAGAACCTTTAGAAATATGTCAGTGTAATTAGAACAGTAGATTTTGCCTGTACCAAAGTTAGGAATTAGAAAGAGAGATAGAGAGAGGCAGATTATTTGATGGGCTCAAACTGTTCTCATCCTTCAAATGAATCTTCGTGTCGTCAGTTCGGCTGGTATAGCACAAGCTGTTGTCCATCATTGCTTATCTTGTTTGCAGTGTAGCGATAACTTTTTCATAAGATATCAACAGGATTGGCAATTTGGATTTTGCTTCATAAATGTATCTTACTCCTACAAATAAACAGAGCTGTGTTCTGTAAACTGTTTCAATCTTTTTGATTACCAGGTAAGTTTCCTGATTTCAGATTGCTTCTCTGTCTTTTTTCACATTTTTAGAGTCGATGAGCTCTATCTGGTCATATTGAGTGATAATTCTTGCAAGTTTCATTTGGACGGAGTTGCAGTTGGAGGAAGAGGAGCAGTAGCGTTCAGGGTGTTTTGTTGACCCCTTTAATCACATTTTGATTTAAAGTTCGTAAGGTTCCTTTAAATTTTGTCCTTGGTTTTACAGCTGACCTGAATTAGGGGCTGTGCCTGATTTATCCCAATTTTGTTGATTTGGTTTAATTGGTTTCATTTAAAAGATTATCAATAGATGATCCTGAGGTTTGGCCTTATTGTTATTAACAAAGGTTGCTGTTCCTTATCTTATCCTTGATGCTTGTTACTGTGACTTCTGGATACCCACACCTATGCTGAGATTAGCAGAGTTGGTAACACTTTTAAGAAAAGCACTATAAAAGTCGATCACTTTGGTGAATAATTAATGGAAGTTTAACAGGCAGGTTTAACAGAAGGGCAGAACAAGAATTACTACCGCAGATGGCCTCTATGGTATAATTTTTGACGACAGGGGAATAAAGGTCACCAGAATTGCTGAGCAAAAAGCTGAACCATCATATCTCTTACTGAAAAGTATTAAGGTGGCTGTCCTCCTTATGCAGCTTCCTCGTCTTCGACTGTTATACCTGGATTGCTGCCAGGTCAATTTGGGTCAATTTACTTGCTGGCATTGCAGTGAATATTGGTTGAGGGCATCGCAAAGGCGTACATGTGCTGGCACCCTGCTCCTATAGTGGTGCAGCCACTGATGTGGGGCTGCTGAGCTGTGAGCAAGCAGACTGCATAACACAAAAGTAACTCTTGAAAGCTCCCACCCGATTTGGTCCACCAATCTATTGGAGTTAAATACCCATCTCCCCAAGGTGTCCAGAGCCTGAATTGTAGCCATTTGAGCTTCCAAAGCTGCAAAAGCTGAATTGAACAATTCACGGCAGATGACAGGACTCAATAGCAAGCAGTGGTATTACAAGTAATATATATATATATATCCACAGCTGTTATACTTTAAGCATTACCTCCCAGACTCTACTAATGTCACAGAAGTATCATTAAATTGTGATTACCAAAAATAGGCATGACAGAGAGGAGAACTCAAGAATTTTCATACATTTAAATGTGATTTATATTCATTTAGTTCTGAAAATCAATTATAGTTTGTCAGTTTGAAATACTCTATATATAATTTGTGCTGTGAAATAGCAAACATTTCAGCATCAAATCACAGAATAGTTGCAGCACAGAAGGGGTCCATCCAGTCTGTCCTGTCCATGCTAGCTCTCTGCAAGAACACATTAGCTGGTCCTACATTTCCCCATAGCCCTGTAAATTCTCTCTATATCTCTCTCTCTTTGAAAGCTATGGTTAAACCTGCCTCCATCAAACTCTCAGGACTCAAAAAAGAATAAAACTGGATGGACCACCCAGCAACGACCTAGTCACCATAAAAGAGAGTGGCACATCCAGCCTTGTCGAACCTGCACACTTCTCCTTACAAACATCTGGAGGCTAGTGCCAAAAATTGGAGAGCTGCCCCAAAGTCTAGTATAGCAACATCCTTACATAGTTATACTCACTGAATCATACCTGACAGCCAATGTCCCAGACAAGACCATAACCATCCCTGGATATGTCCTATCCCACTGGCTGGACAGACCCACCAGAGGTGGCAGCACAGTGTGGGGAGGCGGTGGCGTAGTGGTATTGTTGCTAGACTAGTAATCCAGAGACCTGGGGTAATGTTCCAGGAATTTGGGTTTGAATCCTGCCACAGGATCATTTCCAGATAAAAATCTGGAAATAAAAGTCTAACGATGGCCATGAAACCATCGTTGTAAAAACCCATCTGGTTCACAAATGTAATTTGGGGAAGGAAATCTGTCATCCTTACCTGGTCTGGCCTATATGTGACTCCAGATCTACAGCAATGTGGTTGACCCTTAGCAAGGCACTCAGTTGTATCAAACTGCTATGAAAGAATAAAACCAGATGGACCACCTGGCATCAGTTGCAGTGATTCAAGAAGGCAGCTTACCACCACCTTCTCAAGGGCAACTAGGGATGGGCAATAAATGCAGGCCCAGCCAGCGAAGCCCACATCCCGTGAATGAATTTTTAAAACTTCAGTTGGGTGGAATTTGCCATGGAAATCCTCAGTATTGCCTTCAGGCCCAATGAAGTCTCATGGCATTAAGTCAAACATGGGCAAGGAAACCTCCTGCTGGTTACAACCCACTGCACTCCCTCAGCTGATCACAGAATCAGAATTGATACGATACAGAAGGAGGCCATTCGGCCCATTGTGTCTGCACCGGCTTATAAATGAGCACTATGACTTATTGTCATTGCCCTGCCTTTTCCCCATACCCTTGCACATTGTTTATATTCAAATAATCATCTAATACCCTCCTGAATGCCTCGATTGAACTTGCCTCCATCACACTGCCAAGCAGTGCATTCCAGACTTGAACCACTCGCTGTGTGAAAAAGTTTTTTCTCGCATTGCATTTGCTTCTTTTGCAAATCACTTTAAACCTGTGCCCTTTCATTCTCGCTCCTTTTACGAGCAGGAACAGTTGCTCCCTATCCACTTTATCCAGTCCTCTCAGTTTTGAACACCTCTATCAAAACTCCTCTTAGCCTTCTCCTCTCCAAGGAGAACAGACCCAACTTCTCCAATCTATCTTCATAACTGAAGTTTCTCATCCCCAGAACCATTCTTGTAAACCTCATTCACACCCTCTCCAATGCATTCACATCCTTCCTAAAGTGTGGTGCCCAGAACTGTAAACAATACTCCAACTGAGGTCTAACCAGTGTCTTATATAAGTTCAGGATAGCCTCCTTGTTCTTGTACTCCATGCCCCTATTAAAGCCTAGGACACTGTATGCTTTATTAACTGCTTTAATGACATGCCCATATACACCAGGTCCCTCTGCTCCTGCACACCCTTTAGAGTTGTACCCCTTATTTTATATTGTCTCTCCATGTTATCCCTACCAAAATAAATCACCTCACACTTTTCCACATTGAACTCCATCTGTCTCTTATGTGCCCACTCCACCAACTTGTCAATGTCCTTTTGAAGTTCTACACTGTCCTCCTCACAGTTTACAATGCTTCCAAGTTTTGTATTATCAACAAACTTTGAAACTATCCCCTGCAGACTAAGATCTAGTTCCTTCATATATATCAGGAAAAGCAAAGGTCCCAATACCGATCCCTGGGGAACTACAGTACAAACCTTCCAAGCCCGAAAAATATACGTTAACCATTACTTGCTGTTTCATATTACTCAGCCAATTTTGTATCCACATTGCTACTGTCCTTTTTATTCCATGACTTACAACATTTCTCACAAGTCTGTTGTGTGGCACTATATCAAATGCATTTTGGAAGTTGGTGTATACCACATCAACAGCATTACCCTCATCAACTCTGTTACATCTTCAAAAAACTCCAGCAAGCTAGTTAAACATGATTTTCCCTTAAGTTCATGCTGGCTTTTCCTAATCAACCCATGTTTTTCCCTTCAACCTTTTTTTGAACAAGGACATAAACGTTTGCAATTCTCTAGTCCTCTGGCACCTCCCCAGAGTCTGGGGAAGACTGAAAGGTTATGGCCAGTGCCCCTGCAAACTCCACTCTCAATTCTTTCAATATCCTTGCATTTCATCTAGTCCCAGTGCCTTGTCAACTTTAAGTTACCGACAGTTTATCCAATACGTCCTCCCTATCAATGTTGAACACTTATAGTGACAGAGTTTCCTCCTCTATCACCATGGCCTTGATAGCATCTGCTTCCTTGGTAAAGACAGATGCAAAGTATTCATTTAACACCTCAGCCATGCCCCCAGACTCATGTGTAGATCCCCTTTTTGGCCCTTAATCATCTCTACTCCTCCTTTTACTACCCTTTTATTGTTTATATGCCTGTAGAAGACATTGGGATTCCCCTTTAAGTTGGCTGCAAGTCTTTTCTCAATCTCTCTTTGCTTCTTTTATTTGCTTTTTCACCTCCCTTCTGTACTCAGCCTGGTTCTCAATTGTATTTTCTACCTGACATATGTCAAAAGCACACTTTTACTTCTTTATCTTAACTTCTATCTCCTTTTTCATCCAGGTAGCTCTGGATTTATTTGCCCCACCTTTTCCGATTGAGGGACTGTACCTGGATTGTGCCTGAACCATTTCTTTTTTGAAGGTAGCCCATTGTTCAGCTACAGTTTTTCCTGCCAATCTTAGACTGGAACCAATCTGGCCCATCTCCTTTCTGGCCCCATTGAAGTTGGCTCTGCTGCAGTTAATTATTCTTACTCTGGATTGCCCATTGTCCTTTTTCTGCTGCCATCCTAAACCTTATGATACATTGATCACTATCTCCTAAATGTTCCCCCACTGGTCTCCTTGATCTACTTGGCC
Organism: Carcharodon carcharias; assembly: GCF_017639515.1. NCBI lineage: Eukaryota > Metazoa > Chordata > Chondrichthyes > Lamniformes > Lamnidae > Carcharodon > Carcharodon carcharias. Next base: position 26,217,474 of record NC_054475.1, read on the forward strand.
CACCCCATTTCCAAGAACCAGGTCTAGCAGTGCCTCCTTTCTTGTTGGACTGGACACATACTGCTATAGGAAATTCTCCTGAATACCATTGAGAAATGCTTGCTCTTCTCTTCCCTTTACACTACCACTATTCCAGTCTATACTCGGGTATAGAAAGTCCCCATTACAACTACTCTGTAATGTTTCTACCTCTCTAATTTCCCTGCAGATTTCTTCCTCTACATCCTTCTCACTAGTTGGTGGTCTATAGATTACACCGAGTGATACAATTGTACCCTTTTTCTTCCTTACCTGTAGCCGAATTGATTCTGTCCTTGAACCCTCTGGGACATCCTCTTCCTCCAGTACTGCAAGGTTCTCCTTAACTAATACTGCCACCCCTCTTCTTTTTCTTCCTTTCCTATCTTTTTTGAACACTTTATACTCAGGAATGTCTAGCACCCGGTCCTGCCCTTCCTTGAGCAAGGTCTCCGTTATTGCTACATCATAATTCCACATGGCAATCTGTGCCTGTAACTTAACAATCTTATTTACTGTACTCCATGTATTCACTACATGCAGCACAACCCTGATTTAAACTTCACTACTTTCTCCCTTACTCCAATTCCACCTGTTAACTGACTATTCTTTATTCTAGTTCTTACTATTCTCTATTCTAGTTCTATCTGCCTCTCCCAGTATTTTGTGCATTCCAGTATGACTCTAATATTGTCTCCTGGTTCCCACGCCCCTGCTAAGTTAATTTAACCCCTCCCCAACAGCACTAGCAAAGTGCCCCACAAGGAGCTCAGTCTCAGCTCTCTTCAGGTACAACCCGTCTGGATTATAAAGGTGCCATCTTCCCCAGATCCTGTCCCAATGTCCCTGGAATCTAATGCCCTCCCTCCTGTGCCATCTTTCCAGCCACACATTCATCTGCTTTATCCTTCTATTCCTGTACTCACTTGCACATGGTGTTGGGAGTAATCTGGAGATTACTACTTTTGAGTTTCTGCTTGCTAATTTTCTACTTCGCTCCCTAAATTCTGACTGCAGGACCACATTCCCCTTCCTACCCAAATCATTCATACCAATGTGGACCACAACCACTGGCTGTTCACCCTCCCCCAGCAGAATTTCCTGCGGCTGCTCTGTGACATCCTTGACCCTAGTACTAGGAAGGCAACAAACCATGGCTGGAGCCACGTCTATGACTGCAGAAATGCCTGGCTGCTCCCCTAACTAATGAATCCCCTATCATTATAGCTCTTCTTTCCTCCTTCCTCCCCTCGTGGTGGCACAAACATGGCTCTGACCGCAGTCCAAGGAACCAACACCCTCACCAGTATCTAAAATGGAAAACCGATTAGCAAGTGGGGCCCCAGGGCCTACATTACCTGCCTGGTTCTCTTGGACTGTCAGGCGTTCATCCATCCCCTTTCTGCCTCCAGGCTCCTAACCTGCAGTGTGCTACACACATAGTTCTCAGCCTCGTGGATGCACCACAGCGACTCCAGGCACCGCTCAAGCTCCAAAACCTGGAGCTCAAGTTTCTGTAACTGGTGACATTTCCAGCACATGTGGTTATCTCGGACACCGGTAGCCTCCATGACTTCCCACATATTACAGGACACACATTCCACACGACTGAGCTGCCCAGCAACATCTTTATTTTACTTTGGTTTACTTATATTACTTTATTTTATTGGCCATGACTTCCCCTTATTCCTAGTGTTTCTTACTCAAATCCAAGCAGCCGCTTCTTTAGAAATAATATACATTTCTAATTTACAGCTGTTTAAAGACACTCCCTCCCAGCAGTTTTTTACCAATCAATGAACTTACGGTTTTCCTGTGATGTTGCTGTTTGATTCCTTTTTCCAAACTCAGCCAACTCCGAAGGTGAGGTTTACACCCATGTTCATTTCAGCTCAGTTGCTCCTGTCCCCAACTGCAGGTGAGTGAAGGCCTCAAGCCTCAGCATGGGTTTATAGCCCCTCTTTGATCAGGTTTACACCCAGGTCCGTTTCAGCTCAGCTGCTACTGTTCCCGACCACAGGTGATGAAACAGTACTCTTCCATGTTGAACACCAATCGCAAGAAGCATTGAGGGTGGAAATGGCATAGAATGCACTAAGGGTGGGAGACTTCAATGTCCATCACCAAGGCCAGTTCAAAAGGACCACTACTGACTGAGCCCTCAAAGAAATATTTGCTAAACTGGGCCTGTGGTGAGGGAACAAACAAGAGGGAAAAACCTACTAAACCTTGTCCTTAATCGACTTGTTGCACATGCATCTATCCATGGCAGTATTGGTAGAAGTGACCACTGCACAGTGCTTATGAAGAACAAGTTCCCTCTTCACATTGAGAATACCCTCTATCATGTTGTGTGGCATTACCACCATGCTAAATGGGATAAATTCAGAACAGATATAGCAACTCAAAATTGGACATCCATGAGAGGCCATAGGCAGCAGCAGAATTGTATTCAACCACAATCTGTAACCTCATGGTCATGCATATTCCTCATTCTACCATTGCTATCAAGCCAATGGATCAATCCTGCAGGTGTCATGCCAGCCTGGTGCTAAATAGCTAAAAATGAGGCATCAACATGGTAAAGCTAAAAGACTACTTGCATGCCAAACAGTGGAAGCAACGTGTGATAGACAAAGCTAAGCAATCCAATGCTCCGACCTACACACACATTACAGGGTACGAAGATAGATTAAGCAATTTAGAGTGCAGTAAGATTAAAGGGGATACACAGCTCTTGGAGATTGTTGACTTGGCTGGCTTCAGCTGAATTCAGTGGTCCTGCTGCTTTTGGTGTTGAGGTGGTTTAAAGAGGTTAAAGGACAATTTATCTGTTCCTCTGGAGATAGCAGTGCTGGGCTGAGTTCTTCTTAAAATCTCTCCGTGACATCTGGATAGTCAAAGTCAACAGACAGGGTTCAAAATTTGCAAGTTGCAGAAAGAGAGAGAAAGAAAAAATGGAAAGAACCCATTCAGGCCCCTGCTCCTTCAGTGTCTCATTTGCTGTCTTGTTCTGCAGAGAAAGTAGGTGCTGAAACACAAAGGGTTGGCTTGTCACATGACCTTCTCACTCCAACTACCCAGTAACCAAAATATGGCCATGGCTAGTGTATTCCAGTTGTAACTTGATTAGATAATGTCTGGGAATTTCCCTCTCAGCTAGGAACCCATTGTTTAAGTGACTTTATCTAATGGTTTGTCTCCATCCAGTTGATTGTCTGGCTGCTTTGCTAATGAGATAGAAGATGGCCACCATTCATACTCTTTCAAGGCCATTGTTCCTGGTGCAGCTTTTCAGTCAGGTTGTCTCCATTTCAATGGTTTTAGAATGTAGAAGGTACAGTGCGGCAAAGTCATTCTTGACTGTGACTCCCAAGTAACTGGAGTATGGCTTTAGTCTTTTTTAAAAACAAAAATTAATTAGGAGTTTCCAGCCAGTAAATTCAAAAATCATTTTCTGATATAAGGCATGGCTTCAGAACACAAGTAACATTGACTGGCACTTGTGTGGCATCAATGACCACCTCCAGCAAAACAGAACCTAACCATCTTTCCTTAACATTGAATGGCATTAACGTCACTGAATCCTCAACTATCAAGATTCTGGGAATGTAACCAAAAACTGAACTGGATTAGCCTCAAAAGTACTGTGGCTCCAAGAGCGGGTCAGAGGTTGGGAACTCTGCAGCAAGTACCTCACTTCCTGACTCCTAAAGCCTGTTCAAACCTGTTCACCATCTACAAGACACGAGTCATACTCTCCACTTTCCTGGGTGAGTGCAGCTCCAACAACACTCAAGAAGTTCGACACCATCCAGGACAAAGCAGCCCTCTTGATTGGCACCCCGTTCACCAGCTTCAACATACACTCCCTCTCAACCCATGCACAGTGGCAGCAGTGTGTACTGTCAATGAGATACATTGCAGAATTCACCAAAGCTCCTTTGACAGCATCTTCCAAACCTGCAACATCCACCCAGAAGGACAAGGGCAGCAAACAAGGCAGCACCACCACCTGCAAGTTCCCCTCCAAGGCACACACCACCCTGACTTGGAACTATGGGTGGGATTTTCTGCACCCGCCCACTGCCGAGATCTTCCGGTCCTGCTGCAAGTCAATAGACTTCTGGTTGGAGTGCCACCTCACCTGCGGTGGGTCCTGCCCGTGACGGGGTCTGAAACTCTCAGCCTATATCACTGTTCCTTCACTGTCACAGGATCAAAATCCTGGAACTCCCTTCCTAATAGCACTGTGACTGTACCTTCACCAGTTCAGAAGGCAGCTCACCACCATCTTCTCAAGGGCAATCAGGGGTGGGCAACAAATGCTAATAAGATGTTAGCCATGCCCACATCACATGAAAGAATAAATTAAATAAATGCATTTCAGATCTTAAACATTTGCAATTCCCTCATGTCACCATTTTTCCTTTTAAACCTTCAAACAATCATTTATTACTTAGCATTTCTTCAAAGCAATGTCCCTTACATTTCTTCTACAAGGTTTGTTGTGTAGGAATTAAATGAGATGAGATTTCTTTTAGTAAGAGCTTATTTTAAATGAAGTTGATGGGGTTGAGCTTTTGCTTTGGGTGCCATCAGGAGATGACCTTCTAATGTTCATGATGGCCAAAACATGTTATATTTTGATATTTTAAGTTTGTTTTCATCACTTGACTAAATAAGTTGCATTTAAATTCAGCACTTAATAGATTTGCCTCACAATGAGACCACGGATTATTCTTGACAATTTTATGTGTGGTCATTCATTGGGTTCAATCAAATCACATGATTTAATGGCTCCCTCACAATTTTTTTTTGTTTTCACATGGAATGACTCACATGGAGAAAAGCTTTTCTTATCTTTGTGTTTTAAACTGCCTCAATTTCCCAGTTAGATAAAGGTCCTGGTGGAGTGTTGTTTTTCTCTACAACCCCCCTCCCTGTTTTTATCTCCCAGGTCCACTCCTCACTTTGTAATCTTCAGAGGCCGGGAGGTAGGATTGATTGTCTGCAGGAGAGACAAATGAGCTGTGACCTGCATACATAGCAAAGAGAAGCTGTATATGCCATGAGTGATACTGATGCTGCGTCTCTCTGGGACACCTACGTGGAGGCCCAGTTATTAAATAAGAAAACTCTGGATGTGTAAATGACAGATGCATCCCATTGGCAAACCTCACATGTTGACATTCACATGAAAACACATAACACAATACAAGGCCAGTCTGAATCTGCTCATATTTTAGAAAGGATCACATTAAAAGCAGTCCAATTGTTTGAGCTGGCAAAATTCTGTGATTTTATTTACAGGACAACAGATCAATGTATTGAAGTCATACAACAACCCTTACTGGACAAACACTATGCTACAGACATGGGCTGAATTTTGCTGCTAGAATGGTGAACCAGTGATGGGGATGAATTTCAGGTCGGGAATGCAGCAAAGCAGGTAGAAGGACATCAGGCACGATCTGCCCAGGCGCATCCAATGAAGAAACTGCCTCTAGGAGTGCTGTCCCATTAGGAATGGCAGTGGGCACCAGAGGGATGGGGGAGGCAAACTGAGCAGCTGAAAGGAGGGGTGGCTGGCAGCTCCACCAATGGTGTGTGCTGCTCAGGTGAATGGAGAAAGAGAGGGGGCGCCGCTAGATAAAGGTGTCCTATTAATGTTGGAACTGGCAGACATATTCTAGTACTTAGAGCTATCTGGTGGCCCTGACTGCAGGGGAAAAGCTTTTACTTGAAAGCAATTGCTTACGAATGTGCCGAATGAAAACCTCTGTGCTCATTTGAAGATATTACTGCATATTCATTTCATGGGGCTCCAATCTCCTGCCGTGCTCTCACCTCTTGTGAGGAAATGAGCTGCAGATGAATTGGAGATCCTGTGTGCCTCCAGAAAACTGTTATTGCCTTAGAAAAATGCCAGTTGTTTGATGGTATAATGGCCATAATTGGCTTCCCGCTGCTGCTGGGAGAGTTGCCATCCAAGGACACAGCCTGCCCATGGGAAAAGTGGCCAGAGGCGAGGAAACTTCGGGGAACCAGTCCAATGCACTTCATAAAATTTTCCTGGCCCGCCTCAACTCCAAGCCCACCTAGTTGTGGAGTTGGGAAAGTTACCCCCCATATGTCCCACTGTCTTGCTGGTTGTAATACATGGGACTCTTCAAACTGGTAAATAGCTCAAACTAATCACAGTCCTATCTTCTCCCAGGACTGTCACAAAAAAGCATTGACAAAGGAAAATTGACAGGCATTCTTGCCGAACAAATTAACACGATGTCAAAATGACAATTCAGTGCAAAAACATCATTGCACTGGCTATTAATTTCATCCATAAAGTGCTGGAGCAAACAAATGTCATCTTGTATAATTAATGATTTTACAAAGTGGGAAATGCATCCTGATTGAGTTGCATTCGAGGTGTCAAGGTGTCACATTTAACAGGTAGGGATCAGCACTGAGGTGCACTGCTCAAGTTCAAATTAAGAGGGAGTGAGTGAAAACAGTGTTTCAAGTCTGCTGTCAGAACTAAGGAACTGAGGAATCAGAAAGCAGGAAGAAACATTCCATGGTGAACGTTTGAAGGAATTGCCACAGTTCAGGTAAAGCCTTGCATGGAAGCTACAAAGGCAGGGCAAATCTTTCTATTAAGCACAATCATTGTGAGTGCCTTGAACCTCTGACAGCAGGCTGGTGAATTATTTACATGAACTAATCATAGATTTATTGTTTTGAAAGCTATAAAAGCAAAAATTGCTATTTGGTACCTTCTTACTGGTTTTGTTGCAAGTCAAATTTCAGTTTTTTCCCCCACTTGGGTCATTAAATCTAAATGTATCATTAATTTTAAAATATATCTCAGAAACACAAAATGAAAGGCAGCAGAAAGATGATAAATTGGAGGGGGCCAAAGATAGATCATTGAGACAGTAGAGATAACAATTCGGGAGTAGAAAGAGAAACTGTTGCAGGTGATTCCCTGACTTTGACTGAATAGGTAAGAGTGGAACCAGGTGAGGGAATTCCCACCCAGCTGGATGATAAAGGAGAGGCAGTGGAGGATTCTGTGGTCAATCATATCAAAGATTGCAGACAGATCAAGAAAGATGAGAAGGGATAGTTTACCACATTGGGGGCCTGGTTCTCCTGCGGGCTCAGGAAAACACTACCTGTGCACTTTTCAGAACTGCACACCTGACCCACGTGTAACTTTGCCCAGGATTTTTGTCTTTTACATGCAGGGGTCCTGGTTCACAGTGCATTTTGTGAGCCATGATGGAGATTGTGAGGAGTGTGGGTGCAGGGTGGTGGTGGGGTGGGTGGGGGGCAGTGAGAAGGCCCACCTCAGGTCTTCAACATGGCAGCTCAGCTCCCAACATCATGAAATGGCCCCCTGAATCTCACCCTTCAGCCAATGCCCACCCCCCCATGCCCCCTTGGGTGGACTATGCCACCTCATGCCCTTCAGGTAGCTCATGCCACATAATTCCCCCTCATCCCCACCCACCCCTCATGCCCCTTCAGATGCTCTATGCCCCCCATGTATCCTTCATAGTGATTATTCACTATGTACAGTCCTCAGGAGACACACAATAGCAGTGGGAATTATTTTAAACAATCATTGGAAAAAACAAACCTCAAACAATCTAATAAAACCCTGAATTCAAACATGCTAGCATTGATACTGGAAAGAAAAAGAACTAGTCCAGTGCAAAAAAAAAAGTAATCTTTTAAGTATCTATTAGGTTTGTAAGGGGTGCGTGAGAGACAGGCAACCACGCCGGAGCGAGACAAAGACCAAGTGAATAGCAAATTAGGTTCACATGGTAAGTTGTGGTAAGTCCTTTTCAGGTTTAACTATAGATTAAGAATCAGGATCTAACAGAAGTAAATTAGGCTAGCTTGTTAAATAGAGAACTGTCGGGAATGGCAGTTATCTGTCAATCACCTGAAAGCAGTTGGTTTAAGTGGTAATAATTACTATTGCAGGAAGCTTAACTAGCTAGTAACTCAGAGGGTTAATATAAAAGAGACAGACTTTTCAAACTGCACAGTCAGTAAAGGGCACACAAGGAGACAAATGACTACGTCAGAGTGAGAAGCAGACTGAGTGAGCAGTGAATTAGGCTCATGTGGGAATTCAGTGCACGAGGGAAAAGAGGTGTACAAAAATGTTTCCAGAGATGGGAAACTTCAGTTATGAAGATAGACTGGAGAATTGGGACTGTTATCCCTGGAGAGGAGAAGGCTAAGAGGAGATTTGATAGAGGTGTTCAAAATCATGACGGGGCTGGACAGAATAGGTAGGAAGAAACTGTTCTCACTCAAAAGGATCGAGAATGAGAGGGCACAGATTTGAAATGATTTGCAAAAGAAGCAAATGCGATGTGAGAAAAAGCTTTTTCACACAGTGAGTGGTTTGAGTCTGAAATGCACTGCCTGGCAGTGTGGTGGAGGCAGGTTCAATCACAGCATTCAAGAGGGCATTAGATGATTCTTTGATTAGAAACAATGTGCATGGTTACGGGGGAAAAGCAGAAGAATGGAATTGAGTCATAATTCTCAGAGAGCCGGTACAGACACAATAGGCCGAATGGCTTCCTTCTGCATCATAACAATTCTGTGAAAAAAGAAGCCACATCAAATGCATACTCTTATTCCAGCCTCTTAAAAGTTTCAATTGTTCTTGGCTCAATTGACCACCTGCTGAGCTGAGCTGAAGCTACTATTAGCATTTGTAAACTAGCCAAGCATTCATAATGGCTCCAGCTGTCATAACAAAAGTTTCCTGCTACATTGTCTGAAACTGACAGATCAGAATGCTATTTCAAAGCAGAATGCCTGTCCATCAATGGAGAGGAGCAGGAGCAGAGATTTATTTGAACTTACAGAAGCAGGTTTTTAAAAATAAAATCAGCCAGAGCTGTCAGTCAATTTAAATCACAGCACAAAACATAACAGCAGAGGCTGACAGGACATGTTATTTTTACATTTTTAATGCATTATGACATTTTCTTCAATGGAAAGAGTTCTGTAATGTATGACAACACATATACAATGGTGGTCAAGGTAAGGGTTAACCTACCTTTGCAGGACAGATTCTTATGATGAATCACAGCAATAAAAACACATCTACATTACAATACAGCATCTAATAGTGATATTGAAAGGTGCTAAAACATTTTGCACTTATGTTTCAGAATGTTCCCGTCTCCGCAGTAGGCTTTCGAACATACAAAATAGGAGCAGAAGTAAGCCAGTGGTGATGAATTCTCCAAGGAGATGCATTTTTTAAGGCTTTCAATGCTGACACAAGTGCACGAAATTTGTGTGTGGGAGGAATTTCAATTTTCCTGTGGTACTCAAAATAGGGACCCCGACCTATTTGGTACATGTGCAACTTGCACTCCAGGCTTTCCCGACCCACAGAAAGGCCACATGAAAATGGTGTGGGGTCAGACAGGCACAGGAAATTGCTTTTTGAGCAACAAAAAAACCCACAAAGTTCAGTGTTTCGAGACGTGTTTCGCACCTCCTTTGGGAGATGAAAATCTGGCCCAGAATGTCATTTGTAACTTTATGTGGCAAGGGTAGGAACCTGATCAGAGGGTTTCAAACCTGGAGCTGCAGGAAATATGGGTACAGATTTGAGAAGTGGCAGCACATTTAAGGACTTTGGAAAGGAAAGGCAGTAGATTACAAACCCAGTGAGATCAAAGGTGGGTTTTTTGGGGAGATGGATTTTTTTTAACCTATCTTCACATGTACTTTTTTTTCCCTTTAAGGAATAGTGGAAGGATTCCCAGTCTGTTTATCAGCCCCTTGAAAAGCATCATAAACACTCCTTCTGTGGCTAACAATTCCTTGCATGGGACTTGAACCCAGGGCTTCAGTCCCAGAGGTATGGGCATTACCACAAGACCTCCTGGGGAGATAGATAATGATGGCAGATTTGAAGGTGAGATGGATAGCAGCAGAGCCGAGGGAACCAGTATTAGTATCAGCTAACACGAGGGCCAGGAAGGAAAGTTGGGTGGTCTGCTAATAGTAGAGAGCAGGAAGTAGAAAACACAAGTTATTCCAAATACTGTTAGACCACTTACTGTGCTCTGTGCAACATCCCGCACAGCTGACACCAGACTGCCAGGAAATTGGACCTATACATCTTATCACGTTGGCACTGTTTTAATAGGGTCTGATGAATCCTGTTCTTTACACTAGCAGAGAATCAAGCTTCTTATGTTTTCCTTACTTGTGATGTAACCAACTGAAATCTTAATATTTTTTCGCATAAAACATCTGAATGGGAAAAATAATTCTACATTAAAAATTCAGACTTGTTATAAAGGGCTTGATTTGGGAATGTGATAAAACACTCCAGCTCCTCCTGGACCACAAAGAAACAAACGAATACCTTGCTGGGCCTCTTCCAGCCTTGGGTTCTGTTCTCAGGAGATTTAACCTGGCAGGAAGGATAGGCTCCCCCTCCGCCTCCTCCTCCCCCCATCACAGGTTAAAATAGCCAATGATCTAATTGGAATCCAGATAGATTAACAGATTGGTCCCCGATGATGTAATTGGGGTCCAATTGGAGTGTGCAGTGGATTTTTTATGTACCAATGATAATTATAGAGAAACGCATGAGTCAGGGAAGAACAGTTGTGTTTGTTTAAATTGTTCAGAACTTGAAAGCCTGGCCCCAATATTCACTCAGAGGGTGGGAGGGAACTGGGGAGCTGTTTTACTGTCAGTCGAGGTCCTGCTGAATTTAACAGCAGGGCCTGGTTAACCATCTTTGGTTTTCAATTTCCCATCTGCATTCAGCCAGATTGCGATGATGACTTGCAGACGGATGTGGCCAGTAGCACCATGTCGCAATCTGGGACTGGAGATGAAGGGGGGAGAGGTCATGGGCTGGGAGTCATGAATCGATCATGGGGGTGGTCAGGAACATTGAGGCACTAAAGCCAAATGGCGGGACCGGGGAGTTGCTGGAATGATCGGATGGGTAAGTGTTTGGGGGGGGATTGGAAGGGTCATGCTGATGGGAGGTGGTGCCTCAGAGTGGGTGTTCAATCATGGGGGTTGGGAAGGATAAAGCAGGTAATCTGGACTGAGCTGGTAAGGCTCTTACTTACCTGTTGGATCAAGCAATCCTCAACTCCCTTTCGCTGCTGGGCTTCCCAAAGCCAGGAAACCCTGATGACCCAGGTGAAATTTAAAATGGACAGGCACACAGCCTGATTATAATATTTAATTAGCCAACCTCCCTACTGGGAGTGCTCCTCCTAGTGGAGGCTGGATAGAGTTTGAGTATTCAACACTTTTATATCCCATTCAATCCAAATCCAACCATTATCGGGGGTTAAAATTCTTGGCCTCTGATCACGTGGAAGGAAGGATGTCCTTGCTATAGAGAGAGTGCAGCAAAGGTTTACCAGACTGATTCCTGAGATGGCGGGACTGACATTTGAGGGGAGATTGAGTCGGTTAGGATTATATTCGCTGGAGTTCAGAAGGAGGGGGGGGATCTCATGGAAACCTATAAAATTCTAAAAGGACCAGACAGGGTAGATGCAGGAAGGATGTTCCCAATGGTGAGGGAGTCCAGAACCAGGGGTCACAGTCTAAGGATGTGGAGTAGACCATTTAGGACTGAGATGAGGAGAAATTTCTTCACCCAGAGAGTGGTAAGCCTGTGGAATTTGCTACCACCGAAAGTAGTTGAGACCAAAACATTGTATGTTTTCAAGATGGAGTTAGATATAGCTCTTGGGGTAAAAGGGGTCAAAGGATTTGGGGAGAAAACCGGAGCAGGCTATTGAGTTGGATGATCAGCCATGATCATAATGAATGATGGAGCAGGTTCGAAGGGCCGAATGGCCTACTCCTGCTCCTATTTTCTATGTTTCTAGTGTATATCTAAATCCACCAGTCCATATTAAAACAGTGGCAACTGTGATAAGATGTACAGGTCCAGTTTCCAGGCAGTCTGGTAGTGCTGGTGTGGGAGGCTGGACAGAGCACAGTACGTTGTCTAACAAAGTTTATCGTTTATTTTTCCTGCTCTCTAATATTACTAGCATGTATATACAGTCCGGCAGCCTGCAGTATGGGAGAATAAGCTGCCGATTCTTAAGCAACTAAAAACTCTCTTATGTGCTCACCTAATTGTATTTAAAGGGACCATGCTGTCTTTTTTTTATTATTTTATGGGATGTGGGCATTGCTGGTTAGGACAGCATTGAATACCCATCCCTAATTGCCCTTGAGAAGGTGGTGGTGAGCTTCCTGAATCGCTGCAGTCCATGTAGTGTAGGTAAACCCACAGTGCTGTTAGAGAGGGATTTCCAGGATTTTGATCCAGCTGGCTTGGGACAAGTGTACCTGCTACCTGCTATTTAATATTACACCTGGCCAGATCAGCGTGTGAAAGAAAGTAAATCCTTTGCTCCATTTTAAACTGTCTTCCCACCCCTCCCAGGTCTGGTTTCTGCCAATATAATCAGGTAATGCAAGACTCCTCCCATGAATAAGTCACCAGACGCCACTTGGGCTTAGCACTGTGTTACTCCCATCCACTGTGAAATTGGATTTAGAAAGTGATCAAGTGGTGGTCTGTTCGACCTTCTGGCTACTTTATTACTTTACTGCAGATTTGAATATTGTGAGAAGGTGGACATTGCAACCAGTGTACTCCTAACACTATGAAAGAGTCAATGTGGGATTGGGTTCGGCACATGCATATATGTTATGTTTCTCTATGGGGAAAATGTATGCACAACACTACAATGCTTTGTTCATATTCCTGCAGCCTTAAAAGTTATGTTTTTTTTCAATACTTGGAAATCTTTTAGCAAAGTTTGTGCTCCTCCAATGGAAAGATGTTTCCAATCTATCCACCTAAACTCATGACGTATAGATTGATTTCTGTTTATTAAGAAATGAGAATAATAGGGTGGAAAGACTTAAACCTACATATTTAATATATTTTAATTTAGCAAAATATCAACTGAAATGAGTAACTCGGAGTTTAAGAATAATAACGAGCAATACTCCAGGAACAAATGTGCTAACCTGAAAGAGGCAGTTCACCATAGGCATTAACAAACTTTGCACAACAGCTAAAATGAATAGTATAGCATTTGCTTGTGCACATAATGAATCAGAGTATGTGTAGAGATGAGTTAATATGAAAAAATGCTTGCAGTTCAATTTGTCAGAGCAATTCCCAATCCTGGTTGTGAAGAAGACAACGAGACTAGAATGCTTTGGTGGAGACTGTTTATTGCTTGTCACAGAGCTTACTTCTCCACTCTAACCCCAGGCCCCCAGTGCTGGATGATCTTCTTTGTATATATATATATATGTGTGTATGTATGTATGTATATGTATGTATGTGTATATATATGTATATGTGTGTGTGTGTATATATATGTATGTGTATATACGTGTATGTGTGTGTGTGTATATATATATATATACATACACACGTATATATATGTATGCATATATATATATATATATATGCCTGACTATAATTAACTAATTAATACACAACACCTAATATGAACATACAAAATAGGAGCAGAAGTAGGCCATTTGGCTTCTCAAGCCTGCTCCTCCAATAAGATCTGTTTGCGTTTTGAATTCCACATACCCATCTACCTCTGATAACCTTTGATTCCCTTGCCTAACAATAATCTATTCACATCTGCCTTAAAAATATTCAATGACCCCCCACCTCCACCGCCTTCAGGGCAGAGAGTTCCAAAGTCACACAACTCTCTGAGAGAAAAAAACTTTCCTCATCTCTGTACTAAAAGGCAACCCCTAATTTTAAAACAGTGCCCCCTAGTTCTGGACTCATCCACAAGAGGAAACATCCTGTCCATTCCCACCTTGTCAATACTGTTCAGGATCTTAAATACTTCAATCAAGTTGCCCCTCACTCTTCTAAGCTCCAGCGGAAACAAGCCCAGTTTGTCTAACCTTTCCTCTTAAGACATCTTGTTCATTCCAGGTATTAATCTATTAAACCCCCTCTGTACCACCTCCACCGCATTTACATCCTTCCTTAAATAAAGAGACCAAAATTGTACACAATATTTGAGATGTGGTCTCACCATGCCCTGTGCAACTGAAGCATAGCATCCTTACTTTTATGTTCGATTCCTCTCATAACAAAGGATAGCATTCCATTAGCCTTCTTAATTACTTGCTGTACTTGCAAACTAACATTTTGTGGCTCATGCACAAGGACACTTAGATCCTTCTGCATCTCAGAATTCTGCAGCTGTTCTCTGTTTAAGTAATACTCTGCTTTTTTATTCTTCCTGCCAAAGTGAACAACTTAAAATTTTCCTACATTGTACTCCATCTGCCAGATTCTTGCCCACTCACTCAACCAATCCATATCCATCTGCAACCTCCTTATGTCCTCTTCAAAACACACTTTCCTATCTATCTGTGTCATCTGCAAATTTAGCTTCCATGCCTTCACTCTCCTCATCTAAGTCATTGATATAAATTGTAAAAAGCTGAGATCCCAATACAGACTCCTGTGGGACTCCACTCATCACATCCTGCCAATTAGAAAAAGGCCCATTTATGCATACTCTATTTTCTGCCAGTTCATCTTGCTTTAAAATACTGGGCATTTAACATCCATCAACAGAACCTATTAGATACTATTAGATATAGAACACCATTCACTGGCACAAACACATAGAGTCTATTAGCTACGGCCAAAGCCAGATAAATAAAGCTAGTATATAACTTAGCTATTGTTATAAAATCAGAAAACACTGGAAACACTCCACCCACCACCCTTATCCCTTACAACCTCCATGTCAACTCACCAGTATCCACCGGGCACACATGCCTTTCTGAAATGAAATAAAGTTCAGAGCGTGTATTGCAGACTTTATTGTTTTTAAACTCTCAATGATAAAAACCTATTCAATACATTTAAATCCCTTCAAATAATTAATCCCTCATGAAAACAAACATTTAACAAACACTTAATCTCTGATGAAAACACACATTTGGTATTCATAGCTCCCTATCAAAGACTTGGAGTTGTCAATCAAATTGTGAACTTACAAGCCATCTCCCCCCACCCATCTCCTGCCTAACTGTGATAATGTTAGGTTATGGAATCAGTCATGTAGCACTAATCCTATAATGATAACCCCCAGGCTTATGTCAACAGACAGCTAGTGAACTTGCAAGCATTGACTTTTGTCAACTGCAGAGGCTATTCTTCAAAAATTTGAAGAGTCTGGGGTTTTAAATGCCTTGACAGCTTGACAGTTCCACTGAGTCCATTTTTACACACACCAAGGTCTACATTTAACAATCCTACAGAACACCTGACCTGTCTCAAAGGGCACCTAACCTCTCCCAAAGGGTACCACACTTCTCCAAAAGGGATACTTTAACTCTACCAAAGGGGTACCTGGATCTCTCCAAAAGGGAACCCTACCTCTCCAAATAACTCCAGCAGCTTTAGACATTTTGCTCAAATGTCGAATGTCCTTGATCCCAGCTTTGCACATCCCACTAACGAAAATTGCATCTGCTTGAAGGCAGCTGCACTTTTTCATATGCAGCTGCCTTCATGAACCATGAATGTACAAACTACAACTTGCCTGCGTTCTGCCCCACTCACCGACCCCAGGCCCCAGCAAAGATGGTGGGTGCTGTGTTTGGGGACAGGGCTTCCAGAATTGAGGCTCCAGTACCATTTTGGCTAAAGAGTGGAGCCCTTCCAAAGCTGTGAAAATTCAGCCCTCTTCACCTGCGTAGGCAAATGGGACCTCAATTTAATATAAAAGCAAAATACTCACCTCCAATTTGCTCAAGTTCCTCAGCTACACTGAAATGTCAGCCTGAACTATTTGAATCATGAACCGTCTGACTCAGAGACAAGAGTGCAATTGCTGAGCCAAGGCTGACAAGACAGAAAAGATTCCTCCTCTCCTGAAGGCACTAAGTCATAGTTCCAAGTGCCTTTGACCCTCTGGTACTTTATCCAACCTCTCAATCAAACACATGCAAACTTTGATGAAGCATGCTATTCAACCATAACATGAATCACAATCAACCCAAATCTTGTTTCCACCCAATGTCTATACTATCCAGCAGGTGTCACTAGATAATGTTAAGGAGTCCCAGTGCCTGCATTAACTGAACACACAGGCTGTAGATTAAATTAGAATCTTTTCATTTGTATTGATTCAGCATTACTTAGTGCCTTGCCTTTACCTACAAGGTATTTGGGGGAACTACAAGTTACAAGAAATCAGCAATAGTTCGCAATAATTGCATTAACAAACCTTTTGATGTAGAAAATGACTGGTCATATTACAAACTAACTCATTGAATTGCGTCTGCAAATTAAAGAGTTAAATTACAAAGTGAAAATCTAATTCAAATTCAAGCATTCGGGTTAGTTGAACATGTAGAGATTAGAATTGTCACACTGCTGACTAAAGTTACTCTTATGATGGGCTCCTTTGCTTGAACTGATACCAGCAACCAAAGGGAAAATGTGTGATCTTTAAAGTAGAATTCCACTAAAACTGTTATCATTTGTCCAAGACTTCTAGTTGTCATCACTGTTAAGTGTGTTCTTATTTGCTGTTCCGTGCACCAGCAGGATGTGTCATGTTTTTTGCATTGAGTGCATTGTGAGATGAAGCTGTGTTAGAAGGTAGACATTTCCTGTTCAGCCCCATACTGGGCTTGATGCTTATACAGAGCCCATGAAAAGTCTCCTGATTGTGTGAGATTTTCACTGGAGCTCTCAGAACAAGACACAACTGATTATGTCAAAGCGTCTTTAAATGCTCCTTTGTTCATTGCTGGAAATTGTCAAATGATTTTACTGACGTTCATTTGTGTTCTTTCTAGTTCACAAGTTTTACAGAACATTGTACATATATGAAGTTTTACTTAAATCAAAAGACTGAAGTCAAAAGTGAAAATACCAAAATTCAGTTAATGCTTTCTGAAGGGAAGTTTGATCAAACCTAAATAAAGGTCCAAGTTGATGAATCCATGTGGGGATTTCCACTTTCTAAATAATCTCTTTGTAAGGCAGCAGATAGTACCTTTGTTGCAGAAACATTATCAATTTGTCAAATGTTGGAAATAAAAGGAAACATTTCTGCAAAAACACAGCTGTAAAAACACAGCAACTGGAGAAAAAAATAGGTTAAGACTTGGGGTGTAACCCTTATAAGAACATATGTGTACATATTGTTACAAAGGGAAATCCAAACACCTCATTTTAACCAATAGAACTACACAATCAAGATTTCGGTTTTATTTTAATCAAAATACAAACTTTACTGTATATAGAACAAATTTAACAAAGCAAATACGACTAAGTTAAGATTAGCTTATACCCATATATGCTAGGCCCTTAGGTTTACTTCTTACTTCCCACCAGAATTCTCCAGTACATTACAATAGCTTAAAGTTATTTGCTTCAATAGGGAACAACCATAAATCCTCTTGCACTCCAGCTTTTCTCAAAGGTAATACTTCCATTTAATATCTCTTGACTGTAATGCTTCAGTCCCTTTTCTTCCAGGCTAATCTGTTGGTTGCTTTCTTTGCCACAAGACTCAATGAAGACCATTGTAGAATCCTCCACTAGTTTCAAACTAGGCAATCTTCCAGCTTCTGTTCCATTACAAAATCTAAACTGCAATTAAGCCTCATCAGCATTCTAAATGACAAATGATGAAGTTGTTTTTTTTTCACTCTGCTTACAGTGCAGATCTGCCTAACTCATTTACTTTGGCAATCTTCTGTCAGTGAGCTGCAAACTGCAGACATCAGTTCCAAGCTGCTTGAATGGCTCTGTCCCTCTAAAGCCTCAACTAGTTCATCCTACCCAGAAAAATTGGTTTCCAAACCTCAGATTCAGTTTTTGTTTCCTTCGTAACTGAGATGGTCAGTTCCCTTTCTATGTTTCCCTTTTCTGTTTCCATTTTCAGTTTCTGTTTTTAGTTAGGTTATGCATTGTTTAAGTTTCTCCACCTGCTGTTTAATAGCTGTTGCCCTTCTATTCTGACCTTTTAAGTGTAATAATCTCCCAGCTTGTTTACATTGCATTTACCTCATTTTCTACAGTTAAAACTTTGATTCTTAAAACTACAAGTTATATTCTAAAATACTTGAACCATGAACTAGATATTCACAACAATATATACTACCCAAATTATTCTTAATGATTGCTAGCAGCCGTGCCAGGATAACACCAACAACTTGCATTTATATTATACCTTTAATGTGGTAAAACATCCCAAAACACTTCAGCCTGTTGACAAAACAGGATTACACACCTGGCCACATAAGATGATACTAGAATAGGTGAGGTAGGTTTTAAGGAGGTCTTAAAGGCGAAGAGAGTGAGGTGGGGAGGGAGTTCCAGAGTTTCGGGCCCAGGCAGCTGAAGGCTAGCGGTGGAGAGATTAAAATTCACGAGGCCAGAGTTGGAGGAGCACAGAGATTGCAGCGAGTTATAGGTCTGAAGAAGAAAGGGAGAAATGATGCCATGGAAAGATATGAAAACAAGGATGAGAATTTTATAATCCAGATGTTGCCAAACCAGGAGCCACATAGGTCAGTGAGCAGAGGGGTGTTAGTTGAATAGGACTTTGTGCCAGTTAGGATAAAAGCAGCAGAGTTTTGGATGAGAGCAAGTTTATGAAGAGTGGAAGATGTGAAGTTGGCCAAAGGATCATCGGAGTGGTCAAGTGCATAAGTTACGAAGGCATGGATGAAGGTTTTAGCAGTTGATAAGCTGAAGCAGTGAAGGAAATGCGCTATGTCACTGAGGTTGGAGCAGGCAGTCTTGGTGATGGAGCAGATAGGTGGGTAGAAGCTCATCTACGGGTTAAATAGGATGCCAAAGTTGCAAAGAGTTTGGTTTAGCCTCAGTGATCTTTATCAGGAATAGAAACAATAGCTAAGGAACAGAGTGTGTGGCAGGAATCTAAAATAATGGCTTTGGTCTTCCCCAATATTTAGTTGGAGGACAGCCGGTGATAAGTGACCCTTAGATTTTCCCCCATATGGAAGTCTTTGGTTTCCTCAAACCACCATCCAATGATATTATTTTAATCTTGTCTGGAATTCACCAGCGAATTCACCCTAACCCCCGCTGCATCCCCCTTTTTCCGGAAGTTTTTAAGATATTAAAAGTGTTAATGTCTGTATGCACTTCCTCTCTCTAAAACCTTACTTTTTTTTCAATTCTTTGTCATGCCTTTGTGAAAAAATATCTTGCTAAAAATTCCCTTGTTTGCACGCTCATAATGGAAGTCAGAATGTTTCTAAGTGAAGGAAAATGTTTAAAAGGAAACTTTTCCGACTTCCTATTCACTGCGAAAAGATAAACATATTCTTTCTCCTCACATTTTATGACTTTGCTGCAAGTAACAGAGGAATGTTTTACCTCGAGTCCAACAGAAGATTAGAAGCATGTCCAAAGCTGTAGTATGCTTGAGGGTTTGGATAATACATCTGAACCCTGAGCGCACTTTGCTATTGAAGACATTCCAGGCATGTTTTATTCTCTATAATACATAGCTTTCTGTTTTTTCCATTAGTGTGGCAAATTTATGCTTTTATGTCTGGTGAGTCTCACCAGCTATTTCTCTTAGGCTTTTGAATCTGCTTTAGATCATTTAGCAATGGTTTACCTAATGAATTTTTCAGTGAGCTTTTTTGTATTTTTATTTTCCATTTCTGATGCTAATTCTTCCCATGCCACTGAGTGTTGCTTTGTTTCCTGTGAAGACTAGTTTTACAAGATTACATGCCCGGGGTGGTTGGGAGGAGTGAA
The DNA here is from genome assembly GCF_017639515.1 of Carcharodon carcharias. Taxonomy (NCBI): domain Eukaryota; kingdom Metazoa; phylum Chordata; class Chondrichthyes; order Lamniformes; family Lamnidae; genus Carcharodon; species Carcharodon carcharias. Next base: position 26,237,365 of record NC_054475.1, read on the forward strand.
GTTAAGTGACATGCAGATTGTATTTTACTAAAATAATATCCTGCTTTGTTTGACAATAATATTCATAGGTACTGTGAGGAACTGGCTGGTTATGTTATGGATAGTATGCAGGCAGCAATGCATTAGAAGTTTGATTACATGAGAACAAAGTTCAGTTACACCAGATTATTTATTCTAGACTGGTTAAAGAGTAAATGAAAAAAAAGAAAAAAATATAATTTTTCAATTTATTTAACACTGACATTGCTATAAGGAAATGAGTGTCAGAATCTCTTCTTTTACTGAGTGGTATGTGGCAGAGTGACCCTTTCAGGTGCATAATATTTGTATACAGTACGAAAGGACAAATGAAGTTGTTTTAAAAGAAAACAGATGGGATCCTATGTATTAAAGGTTCATGACATGGACTAAAAAAAGTTAAACCTATATAAGTCACTGGTTAGGCTGCAAGTGGAACGTAGGTCAAGAATATAGCAAGGCCATGCAGAGTGTACAGAATTGATTTAGAAGGAAAGAGCTTGCGATCATGTAGCAACTTTCATAACCCCAGCACCTCCCAAAACACCTCACAGCCAATGAAGTACTTTTTGTAGTCAGTTAAAAATTCGCAAATTTAACGAGTAACTTGCACACAGCAAGATCCCACAGCAATGAGATAAATGTTCAGATAATTTGTCTTAGTAATTTTTGCTTGAGGTATAATGGTCATCTAGGACAGCTCCCCTGCTCTTTTTCAAATACAGTCATTGGACCTTTTACATTCACCTGAAGGAAGCAACTGGCAGTTCAGCATCTCATCTGAAAGATAGCATTTCTGATAGTGTCATTCTGCACTGCATTTTAGGGTCAACCTAACTCTCTCAAATTGTTGCAGGCATGGGGCATGGGGCTTGAATCCACAACATTCTGAATCAGCGGCAAGCCTGCTACTAATATAACAAGGCTGACTCCTAGACAGCCAATTTGGGTACAATGGGGTGAATAGTTTCATGTTGTACTGTAACATTCGATAATTCTCTATCATTGCGACTGTTGATGTAACATATGTTTAAAGGCATTTTTACTTCAATCCTTTATTGATGAAAATAGTTAACAAATCATCTATCTTGAGATGTATTATAGGGGGGGCTGGGATTTTGTAGGGTCAACACGGCTCTTGCCCATTAGTCGGAGGACTGTCAGGGAACCCCTGTTAGTTCCTTTGGAGGGGATGGCGGGGCTCAATTAAATAAGGTGATTAATTGGCCACCCTGAACCTTCCCTGCAAATGCAGTCCCCTGTGGTGGAAGTTCCACCCGCTGAGGGCTGCTGGCCAATCAGAGGATAACAGCTAATCATTGCCACCAGCGCTGGTGGGAGCAGTGGCAGCTGACAGCAATGTACCCACCAAAGGCCCAGGATCATCATGGGAACCCAGACCAAAAGTAAGTGAAGATGGGATGGGTGTCATGGAGTGGGGGTCATAGGAGGGTTGGGGGTGGTGCCAGGGTGGGGGTGGGGGTGGGGGGGGGCGGGCAGGGTGTGTTGGAAGCAAGGGCAGAGAGTGGCCTTCAGTGTCACCCCTTTCCTAATGCCAACTCTCTCGATTGGGCACAGAGTGCCCACCCGTTCAACTGCACCCCGTCCCACCCCTGGGAGGCAGCTGATCGGTCTGACAGGTTTTGCTGGGCAGCCTTCCAAGATCAGGGAGTACTCATTTAATCCCTGAGGTGCCACAAAATTGCGGTGGGCTCAGGGATAATGGGTGTCAATAGCTCTTTAATGAACCTAATTGACATCATGCCACCAGCAGCCAAGAATCCCATGTCAGTTCCTTCCACCCTCCAACTTAATAGGGGGATGTGTTCCCAGCACCAGGAGACAGAGTAGGGCCTCTCCCACGAATAAGTGGGCCTAGCTACAATGTTTCCCTCCGCGACAGGCTGCAGAAAATCCAACCCGGGGTGTTTTCAGCTACTACTTTAATTTGAAGGAACTTGAAAATGTAGAAGACAAATTCTCAATTTATCCATTCAAAATTACTTCTTTTAAACTTTATTTTTGAACTATTAAAAATGCAAGCGTCTGTCAAGCAATTTAAATGGAAGAAACAGACAGATTTACAAAGACATTTGGTTCATAAGCATAGACAGATAAACAAAAACTCCTCCCCTTGGCTCTTGTTTCCTGTTTCCAAATGCAATGTCACAGCCAGATTGTTAGGTATCCGTGTACTTGGAATCTGTAAATATAGAAATGACCTCAAAGAATGCAATCCTCTTATGTATACACACGCTCCAGAGTGCAGCTGGGGCCTGGACAATGACCCTGAAGAAGAATTTTACTTTAATTAAATTAGTGCTCAGCAATAAACAATATTGCGCACTCCTGGTTAACTTCATTCATAAGTTAGACATGCAAAGCTGGGCAATCCAGAATCACAGCCCATTGCTGTATCAGTGTTTTGCAATGTAATTCCCTGATATCAGCAGAGCTGCTGGCAACGCCTTTGGATGAAGGAGGTGTCCGTCGGCAGTCCTGCTGGTACCTGCCACTGCGGTTTGGCAATGATTTCTCTTAGGAGGATGATTCAGGTTTAGTAGAGAATACTATTGCAAGGTACCACATAAAGGTTCTTGAAAGTTAATAAACAAAATACAGAGAGAAATAGGTTTCAAGTTGATAGCTCCAGTTAAAAATCTAGGATGGCCTTCTTCTGAATTGCCATTTCTTCGATCCTATAGACCCCTGGGTTTGATCATTTTCCACTCTTATTTTTTGAATTATTGTGAATTGATTTGGGGGGCATTCTAAAGTTGGGAGAATGAAAAATGAGTTGCAACAATATAAAAAACTTTAAATGCAAGTGGAAATGATCAAAAGGGTTAATTTAACTCTTGGTTTATATTGAAATCCCAGCTGACAGCTGTTTGCCTTCATAATTTAACACTTGTTTGGGCTGTGAAGTCAGGTCACCTCTGTAATGACTAACAGGCGTCTTCGAATTGATACCTACCCTGTTAAACAAGCCTGAAGTCCACAAACTCTGGAAATTCATTCCCTGGTTAGTAAAATGATTAACTAGATTTCTTCAATAGTATCTTCAGCTGCCAAGTTAAACACAATGGAAGAAACATAACATTCAGGATTTGAAGCAATTATATGACAGAAAAAGGCAATTTCGATTATAATGTGAATGTTCCTGACACGTAAATTAAAATGGTGTATTAGATTTATTAAAATGGATGTGGTAGTTGAAAGTGACCAGTGGAATAATTATAGACAGTGATACATTTGTGTTTTATCTGGCTGAGTTCAGGTCAGGTACAGTGGCAGCTCAGATATGATATGTGTGTTCTTAAAATTTAAGAAGGTAAAAATACTGCTGTGGAGACCTTTAGTTCATCCCTCGGGTGTAAAAATGACGTTGTTGATCAGTCATCCAATTTAATTAGGCAGCAAGTTGTAAATCTATCCTTTCTCACACTCCCCATACACATACAGCAGAGAGTACAAAGCCATGACCTGTTTGAGTGCTAATAGAAAGGTTCTAATTAATTTGGTGATTCAGTCAGAAATAAATGCGAGGATGATCACACGTGCAGCTCTTGATCATATGAGTGTCTGTTCGGCTAGACAAATATTATTTTTGTAGCTTATTTATTGACGGAGATGCTCTGCAGCAGGAGTATGTTGATTTGCAGGTAGATTACTGAAAGCCATATATCCGAATAGTTGAATGGTATCATCATAGGGAAAAGTGTAGCTTGTTAATGGATGGTCAACAAGGATTCAAGAAAGGAAGGCCATGCCTAGCTAACCCACTGGGGGTTTCTTAGACTTTACTGGTGCTGTGGACAGGCAAAATGCATTTGATATTACTTGGATTTCAGAAAACTTCTGATAAGGTTCTACACTGGTAATTAATAGCTGTGATAAGAAGTTACAGATTATGGGATACAACATGGGGCAGATAAAAAACTAACTTGAAAAGGGGTAACAGAGGTGGCCATACACAGACAATTTTCAGGTAGAAATTCAGTCACGAGGGCACAAAGGTCAGTATGGCTGATTCATGCCATTTCTGGTTTACAGTTGATAATTTTTAATGTTTATATAAACAATAGAACCTAGGAATCAGATGTGTGCGTCTCCAAGTCTGATTATCCAACCTGCTTTCTCTTTGAGTGAGGGTCTGCATTAGGATGACAGTGGATAATTCAATTAAATCATCAGCACAAAACATGGTTACATTAAAAAGAGGCAAATGACAGAAACACCCAGTAACGGAGGGATTGAGTGCAAATGAAAAGAACTATTTTCACTGTGTATTTCAGATCAATTCCATGTGTAATGCTGCAATCCATTTTGGGCACTTAAATTTAAAACTTTGTGTAAAGGTACAGAACCTAGCAATAAAATGTTGTAATATATCTTTAAGGAATAGCAGCACGCCATCACGAGAGGGGAAATGTGTCATGTGATCCAGTCTCAGTGTCACTTTGGCCTCTGAGCAGAGCACAGCATGCATAAAGCTCTGCTGCTGATGTCTTCATGCTTTCTGTCCATGCATATGTGTTCTCAAGTGCCTCATTTAAATAAATTAACCCACAGCCTGTTTAAACAATCAGGTATGAGTGATTGGAGCCTTTTATATCATTATCAAAACACAACATGGTGTTCAATGGTGGTCAAACTGCATGGCAGCAAGATTAAGCACGGCTATGACATGGTGATCCGTCTTAGGTCATGCTACATGACATGAGATGATCCTCAACATTTTGGTCAGACTGCAATGAAGCTGCAGCTTCAGAGAATGTTGAAATTGCAATGTGGTGGCTGCACAGAAAAGCTTTGAAGATACAGTGCTTAAATAAAGAGTCGGTAAGCAGGTGGATCCCTTGTGGTGAGTGGGACAGTGTGTCAAGAGGACCAGCACCAGGTTAGCTCAGTCTGGAAAGGCAAGAGACCAGGATGTGGGCTGGATCAATAGAGAGCGAGGGAGACTCCAACAAAAAAAAAAGCAAACAAAACCATCGTAAAAATTGGATTGGAGAAGGCTGCGATTATAACGGGTGGATTTGGGAGTTGCTGAACAATAAATTGAATAAAACACGGAGGAAGGTCAAAGGGATATTGTCAGAATGTCCGCAAAGCTCCCCAGTTTGAATTGAGATGTGCAGCTGACCTACCGTCCAAATTCAGTATGTTTAAACAGTGTACAGAGCTATGGTTTCTTGATTCAGGTGTCTCAACCAGACAAACAAGCCATAAGAATTCACCTAGCAATTGGGAATGAAAGCCTATGCAAGCTGAACACATTAGGCTTAACAGCAGTAGAGCTTTTTTTTTATTCATTCATTCTGGCTAGGCTAGAGTATATTGCCCATCCCTAAATACCCTTGAGAAGGTGGTTGTGAGTTGCCTTCTTGAACTGCTGCAGCCCATGTGGTGTAGGTACACCCACAATGCTGTTAGGGAGGGAGTTCAGGATTTTGACCCAGCGACAGTGAGGGAACAGTGATATATTTCCAATTCAGGATGATGAGTGTTTTGGAGGGGAACTTCCAGGTGATAGGGTTCCCATTTATCTGCTGCCCTTGTCCTTCTAGATGGTAGTGGTCATGATGACCACTGAAGGTGCTGTCTAAGGAGCCTTGTTGAGTGTCGGTGGTGCAACTTGTAGATGGTACGCACTGCTGCCACTGTGCGTTGGTGATGGAGGGATTGAATGTGTGTGGAAGGGGTGCCAATCAAACAGGCTGCTTTGTCCTGGATGGTGTCAATCTTCTTGAATGTTGTTGGAGCTGCACTCATTCAGGCAAAGGAAGAATATTGCATCACCGTCCTGACTTGTGACTTGTCGATGGTGAACAAGCTTTGGGAGGTCGGGAGGTGAGTTACTCATTGCAGGATTCCGAGTCTCTGACCTGCTCTTGTAGGTATTTATATGGCTATTCCAGTTCAGTTTCTGGTCAATAGTAACCTCTAGGATGTTGATAGTGGGGGATTCAGTGATGCTTATGCCATTGAATGACAAGGGGTGATGGTTAGATTCTCTCTTGGAGATGGTCATTGCCTGGCACTTGTGTGGTACAAATGTTACTTGCCACTTGTCAGCCCAAACCTGGATGTTGCCCAGGCCTTGCTGCATTTGGACGTATCTGAGGAGTTGCGAGTGGTGCTGAACATTGTGCAATCATCAGCAAACATCCCCACTACTGACCTTATGATGGCAGGAAGGTCATTGATGAAGCAGCTGAAGATGGTTGGGCTAAATGATCCCCAAAATGGACTACATTGGAAGACTGCTTGGCCTAAATAGCCAAGTGGTTATGGTACTGGGTTTGTAACCCCCAGATCAAGAGTTCAAATCTCACAATGGCAAACTATGAAACAATGCAACTTCATCTGAAACAGATGGAAACGGGTTTGTACTCGAAAGAGTTACGTTGGAAGACTGATTCAGAATCAGGTTAATCTTCCTTATTCATTGACTAAAGTTCATGTCATTTCAACAATAGCCTACTGAATCCATAGACCACTTCATCAGCAGATGCAGGTAAAGGGTATTTGAAAGGGATTTTTCAAACACAGAACTAGCAGACAGAATTGTTAAGTTGGTGGTTGTGTCCACTCCCATGGAAGCATTCAAGTAAGATCTGCTTAGCGAGCCCAAACTGTATAGCATTGAAGAGCTACTCAAGGATGAATGTACGTATGAAGCGATCCTTGCAGGTCAATGAAGCTTACAAGTCCTAAGCACAACCCCAATTGTTGATGCACTCACTAGAACACCCAAACTTAGCAAGACATGTGGAATGTGTGTGTGGCCTTCTGCATGTGCCAAAGAAATTCCCAGCTTTTCGATTCTATAACACATGTGGCAGAAAGGGGCCTATGACAGTGACTGTACACTACAGCAAAGACTGATTAAGCTACAAAGACCCATGCACTGATCCAAACAGGCCATACACAATGGGAACCTTAAAGCAATAAGAATGTCCATCCGGTATCCCATCAGAAACATATACATGCGGTGATTGACTAACCAGAAAATGACAGTGACGTGCACAATTAAACAAAGAGCAATGAGCCCTTGTCTCATGCTGTCAATCTCATGAAAAACATAGACACCATCACACCATCCATAGTGTTTGCCAAGACTAAAATTATCTGTCCTAAAAAAGTTGGCAACTATTCATTATTGGCCAAGATTAACACAGGGGCAAATGCCAACATACTACCACTGTGAATTCTAAAAGACATGTATCCAAAGGCATGGAAGGTCTCGGCAAAACCCACTACTGTGCAACTTTCGGCATCCAATGGTTCACTAATTTATAGTCCTGGAGTGCAAGTACATTCAATCCACCTGGGTGTCACAGATGTTCTGTATCATAGAGGCTAAAGGCCCAGAGAATGCGGGTCTACTGGCAGCCGTGATCTTGCACTAGTGACCATCCACAGAATCAGTCAGATGTCACACAGTAGATCAAACTCAAAAAACTATTTCTGTCACTTCAATTCACAATCTAACATTGAAATATCCAGAACGTTTTGACAAAATTGGCAGTTTCAAGGGATCAGCAATGTTATGTTTGCAGGAGAATGCATGTCCATCACTTGATCTGGTACTTTGTGTGCAACACAAATGCTAGCAGCTATAAGAAAAAACAGCGAAAGATTTCACACTACTGAAAATGTGGAAAACCATCACCGAAGGATGGCCTGATTCAATTCAGCATGTGAAATCATTTTGGCCTTATCAGGATGAGCTAGACTTCTCCCAAGGAGTCATTTTTAAAGACAAGCAGGTTATCAAACCAGAATCTTTACAACCCAATATTCTTCAACAACTTTGCCACTCACACATGGGCATGAGTTGGACGAGAAGACTCATGAGAGACAGTTTTTAGGCTGGGTATGAACAATAACATTGAAGTCATGTCAAGAGCATATGCCAAGTCAGCACAAGAACCACTGATTCCACATGAAGTTCCTACCCATCCTTGGTCCAAAATTGCATCCAACCTCTTTCATGTCCATGGCACTAACTCCATTGCCATCATCGGCTACTTAACCATGTACTCCATTATTCAACAATTGCACAAGACATCAAGCACAACTGTCATGCACACTATCTTCAGTTTATTTGGTGTGCCAAAAGGGATCATTATGGATCACAGTCTACAGTTTATTGGTAAGGCATTTAAGGACATGTGTGAGAAATTGAATATCTATCACACTACTTCTTCTACTCATTATCATAAATTTAATGGCCTAGCTGAGTGAATGATTGACAAGGCAAAATCCCTAATTCTCAAATTTGGACAGACTTAGCAGGTTCTACACATTGCAATGTTGCATATAAGAGCAATACTTTTAAGTGCAACTATTACATCACTGGCAGAACCCATGACAGACCAGTGTGTACCAATTCAGCTACTCTCAGAAACTAGAGAGCAACTTTCAAAACTGCAAAAGGAGATGATCAATCAAAATGCAGTTACAGAATTGCCAAGCTTACAGTTGGGACAATAAGTTCAGATTCAGCATTCCAGACAATATATGCAACCAGCTGAGGTGACAAGGATTTGTTCAGAAGCAAGATCTTATGAAGTCATTAGACACAAAGGTGTAATAGTGAGGCGTAACCGAGGACAAATCAGATCCATTCCAGCTTCTCAACCACTGTACAGTCCTATTGCATCTAGGTCAAGGTCGCAAATGCAACCAGGAACAACATCCAAGAATGACAATCCCACAGATCACTGTGAGCAAATAAAGAAACCTCCAGAGAAGGTTACCATTACAAGATCTGGTTGTCCCAGCAGATTACCTGTATATTTTAGAGACTCATAGATTCACCAGTCCTCTATATTTACATAATGATAGCTAAATATCAACAGGTATTGTAAATAGTCATACTTATTTGGAAGGGAGGAAAGCATCTTTAAAAAGAAAGAGGGATGCTGTAATATGTCTTGAAGGGATAGCAGCATGACATCACTAGAAGGGAAGTGTGTCATGTGGCCCAGTCTCAATTTCACTTTGACCTGTGAGCAGAAAGCAGCACACACAGCTCTGCTGTTGTTATCTTCAAGTTTCCTATCCATGTATATGTGTTCTCATGTGCCTAGTTTAAATAAGTGAACCCACAACGTGTTTACACAATCCCTTATGAGTGATTGGTGCTTTATATCTTTATGAAAACACGACAAAAGTAATGCCATTGAAGCAGGTGTTTTTGGAGAGAACAGGTTGAGGGAAATTGTGAGAGGAGTGTTGAAAATATGGAAAAGGCAATGATCTTTACCTACTCTAAAAATCCTTATATTACTATTAGTGTTTCAGTTAAAATCTAATATTATGGTTTATTATTTTCAGAATAGTTTTCAGATTTTTGCTTTTTTACTGCTGTTACTTGTGTTTATTAATCTATTGTCTTCTTTGTGTCTAAATGCCCTTGTGCAAAGGTGAGAAGAAAGCAGTGTAAGTCATCATCGTCATCACCCCATATAACTTTCACCTAATCTTTTTGAAATAAATTATTGATTAAAAGATTTGCTTCAGTTAAAAAGCCTCAAGTCTACCTTTAAAAAGACCCACAATGGTTGGTGTGCATCATCACTACTTATTAATGATATGCAGCTTAAAAGTTTTCTGGTGTTCAGCTGTTGTCCTGCAGATGTGAGCACTGCTGGCTCTAATTAAAGAGTGCTTGGTTAGCCTGTGCCAAAACCACTCCTTTCTTGCCTGTTCCTTGCAGCATTTATGCAAATTGATGGAGACTGATTGGCAGGAGAATTCGCCACTCCTACAGTTAGTTTTAGAACTATTTTAGCAGTGAACTTTGAAGAATTGAATTGGTATGGACCTTGCTAGTATACAGAGGGATTGCGCTGCACTAGTGTATAGCCAAAGACTTATAACATGGAGTGTAAATTTAGGGACTGCAGAAGTAAGTTTGCTTCTGCACAGTTTACTGTTTGCTGCTGTGTTATTTTCTTCTTCCTTTTACCTGTGAATGAAGCCTGGAAACAAAGTAAACCACGCCTGAAGTTCTCGTACAAAGGTAAAAGTATAAGTGTATCACATATTTCAGGGTCTTTTTTCATCTCTCTAAGTTATTTCAAGATCAGTGTCAACCTTATAATCCTCACAGTAAAAAATATATTAACTTCTGCAAGTCAGCCGTGTCCGAGATGCAATTGGAAAGTGATTATTGTGTTTGATAGAATAGAAAGCGTTTTTGATAATAATTTCACCTAAAATCTTTTTGATTTGCCACTCAAGGTTTGATCCGACCCTCTATAAAGCTCAAAGTTTCTGCGAGGTTCTAGTAATTTATTAATGCCAAATAGTGATTTACTGATCAAGTTGTTTTCAATCTAGAAGCTTTAACAATCCGGCAAAAATCATCTAATTAGATCACTGTTGGAATAGAAAGGCAATTGCGATTAGATATTAGATCGTTGTTTGGTCAAGTGACCTGATATGTTCTGACATCCTGGAATGAATACTGCAAGTTCTACATTAATCTTATGTAGCCCAAGATGTGCATTGTTTTTGCATAAAAAGTTCCAGAAGCAGTGAAAATGCTGGTTTTCTGGTCAATGGCTCCATATCATAATGACGAATTAGAGTGTGGCCAGCCGGTATGTGAGGAGGAGGACAAGAGCTAAATGAGTGGAGATAAAGAGTGAGCCCACCAAGAGCGCTGGGGCAGAGAAAGAAGAAAGGAACGCAAGGCAAGGGTGAGCAGCGTAAAGGAGACAGAGAGACACTGACACAACCTGAGAAGCAAGCCCATTAAATTGTGCAATCACTTGTCCCACTTGAACCTGGCATACTCACGAGAACACTCAAGCCAAATTTTAACCTTTCTTTCCACATACTGCTGCTGCTGAACTTAGCTTCATTTTAAATCAAATGTACTTACTTTTATTTGCAAAATGGCCATCTAAAGTCCTGAAACAGCTTATCAATTTGTGGCAGCAAAGGTGCGCATGCATTATGTTTTTTTTAAACCTTGGAAGCAATATTTCAGTTCTTAGCTGCACCCGAGAATAAATCCCCTGTTCACATGCATGTCTTGGCATGTGTTACCTCATTACACAAACTACAACTCATACTATAATCTTCATTTTTGATTGGAAGCTAAAAGACAAGCTGTAACTTACACCTAGCATTCAATCTGGATGCATAGAATAAAAATAATCAGTTAATCAGAATTTTAGTTTGCTTCTGAGAAATGGTGATCGCTTGATAATTAACTTATGAAATATATCACACAGCTTAGCAGGCTCAATTTTATGTTTTATCTTCAAAAGGTGCTGCAACACAAGCTGTCCTCAACCTCAAATGTGAATGCCCTCTTTAGGAAGCTTATGGGGCTCTGCAACATCAGGGAACAGAAACAGAGACTGATTTGAATGTAAATGCTTTTTCCTCTTTTAAATTAAGGGAGAAGAATGGATGTATAGGTTGCAATCCTGTCAGGGTTAAGATAGGAGCCACTTTTCAAATAAAAAATCTCCTTTGAAAATTAACCTCTTTCTTGCTTTCCCTCTTTCTTTCTCTCTCTTTCTCTCTCCGACCCAAGCCAGATCCGATTAGCATTCCTTTTGTTCTTTATACTACAAATCATGATTGGAAAATAGCACTGTTGGGCATTCTTAGCATTTAGTGCCACAGTTTGTCTCAGCGACCTCCACCTCAGCAACAGATGTCACCGCAATAATTATGCCGAGGAAGCATTTGCTCTTGCTAACGCTGTCGCAGCCCTCTGACTGCACCTGAGTGTGGCACAAGTAAACTTTGTCCTTTCATAAACACTGTGCGCATTGGCTTGTGATATTGCAAACCCTAAGCACAGAAGAAAGAAATCTTTGATACTCAATTTCATGTGTGTCATTTTACTCGAAGGCTAGAGCTGCTGTAACAAATCACAGTTAATTGCAAGGCATAACAGAATTTTCTTCCTCTATCCACTATCCAGAGCAATGCAATCTCTGTATCTGTCAGATACTAGACATGTGGCATCTGTTATAGGTCGGGAGAGAGGAACAACTTTGAGGTATGTGCGTGAATTTTAAACGCACTGTTGTTACTGACAGGTCAGGGGGCACTTGTGGCCTTTCAAGGAAATAAAGAATCAGACACAACAGAAGAATTTCAGGGTTTACACTATTAGCTAATATATATATACAGCCTAATTTTTTTTTTAAAAGAGGAACGAAGATATTCATTTCATTATTTATTAGGTTGCCGAATGTAGTAATGCAATTCTGCTTTGCTGGGTTTAAGTGATCTATTTGCTCAAGAAGTGCTGCAATTTTGCTGCTGCTTCCAAAATATAGGCAACTCCTCTTTCAATGCACATCTGTAAAACATACAGCTTCCTATCATTGCTGGATATGATGGAATGTAGAATGAAATTCACTAACCACAGAATGTTTTCCTATTTCATTTCTTAAATTAACTGGGGGTAAAAAATAAACCTCTGATCTTGCCATTTTATTTACAAACATATTGAGAATTAATGTTGTTGAAGAGCTGCCAGCTATTCATTCATATTTCTTACATGACATGGTATTTCTTTCTTCATACAGAGTATGAAGGATTATGTTAATTGAGGGAAAGCCATATGTGATCTTCGATTGGCATTATTGCTTTCTGTTCACATCTGGGGAGTTGTTTATAATTTGCCTTTGTCTTATTTTTTCATCAAACATCATGGCTATTTTTAAATTCATCCAGGAAATAACCAATTACCAAAAAGATCTTATAAACTTCAATGAATTCAGAATCTAGTCTGTATTGCTTAATTAATCCTGTATTCATTACAAAGAATCTTTCACTGCCGTCTATAACAGTTTGCTGTTCCATAATTACGTATTCTGGTGACGAGTAAAAGTGCAAGAGCAGGGATATTCCTGTAGTCGAATTCTGATTACTTTTGTACAAGACTTTTTAACCAATGATTGTAGAATTTGTGGGCAGTAATTCATGAAGAATAGCTGTTTTCTTTATCTGTACCAATTGTTATAATATATCTCCTGTCACATTTTATTGTGGCTCTGGAAATGTTATTGCACAGTGTGTAAGATTTGCTGAAGATGCTCCAGCTGTTCTTAACTCCCATGAAAACAGTCCTTAAGGGCACACACATCTGTTCCTCATGTGTCTTTTCAGTAAATGCCTGAACAGAGACATATGGAAGAGAGCAAGGGTCTTGATTCCATCAAAAGGGGATTTTTATCTGACATATTGTGCTATCAAAAATATAATATAAAAACAAAATTGCAGAAAGATGCTCAGCAGCTCAGGCAGCATCTGTGGAAAGGGTAAAACAAAGATAATTTCAGGCTGGTAACCTTCCAGCAGATCTGTAAGACATTAGAGTTGAACAATTTTTAAGCAAGTACAGAGCAACAGGATAAGATGGGGATGATGGGGTGGGTGTGGGGAGGTGGAAGAACAGAATAAAGGTCTGTGATAAAATGGAGGACAGGACTGATTAAGTAATAAAAGGGATGCTTGTGCAAGCCAAAAGGAGTGATAATGGGATGAGTAAAGCAAGAAAAGATGGGTCTAGAGGAGGTACAAATTGTTACAGCAGAATAATTAACAAAGGGGGAGGGAAGCATGGAAAATCTGGCAAAATGCTAATAATGGACGATGGTTGCATCAAAGCCATTGGGAATGGCAGAGGCGTGGGCTGATGCATGAGTTGGGGATCCCTTATGGATACATGGCTAAAGGGATAGTCTGTACCCTTAGCTTGCACCACCACCCCTTCTGTCAGAATCACTTTTAAATAGCTTCCACCCTATCATAGACCCTTCTCTTTTTGTTTTTGTTTAACCCACCATTCCCTCCTTTTCGCTGGCTCTGTATTTGCTTGGAAACTATTCATCTCTAACATTCTCTAATTCTGATAAAAGCTTATCAATCCTTACCTGTTTCTACTCTCCACAGATGCTACCTGACCTGCTGAGTGATTTCAAGAAAGTTATGGTTTTATTTCAGATTTGTAGCAATATTTTGCTTTTGATGAAAATTTGTGTTTGATTATTGGTTTTGTCAGAATTGGTTGATGTGCATTTCCAAATCTAAGCATGTGATCTTCAATGATGAAACTAGTCCTGAAACGGTGACTAAGTTTTTCAAGCATTGTCGATTAAGGTAACACCTTTCCCCAACCCCTCACCTGATCCAATCTTCTGTACTGCAAATCAGAAATTGAACAAATTTCACTATCAGAAGGACTTTTGTTCCACATGTTGGAAACCAGTGGTTTACAGAGCAAAATCCACAAATAAGCAGTGCCCACATCATTTACCAGAGCCGCTGAGTTATTATGTTGGCCATGAAATGAGTATGTACTTTTAGTAAGCCACCAATTCTTGACCTGACCCCTCGTCTGTTCATATAATGGCTTTGGCGTTTTCATCTCTGATGTGTTAGTTGGTCTAAGGCAGGATGACAGCAGGGCACTATAATTAGCCCCAATCTTTGTAGAATGGGAAAGAATAATCACTTTGGACTCCTATTCCTGGTGATAAATATTGCTGATGACTGTGCGTGGAATCTTGTGCTGCTCCTGTGCAAGATGGGCGGAGGAACTTAATTGAGTGGGAAGCCAAGAATGAGCTTCCCGGCAGCAGGATGAACTTTTACAATTAAGTTCAAGGAAGTTTCAAAGCGTGTAGATCTTCCCACGAAGTGCATTTGCATACATCTGCATGTCATGCGTACTCCTTAAAGACCAGCTCGCGAGAGTGAAGTTCTCCTTCCCAATTAAGTTATCGGTTTGTGAGCAACAGGTTTACAACTGTATATAAGTGGTGTGCAGCAGGTGAAATAGTTGGTGTTGGAGTGAGTAGTCACTGCTTTTTTCCCTCTTCGGGGACTGTTGTTCAATGAGGTGGTGGCAGTCTAAGGGGCATGGGGCAGGGAGGTTAGCTGAGGGAGGAAGGAAGTCCGGGCGGGGACAGGGCCAGGGAGGGAAGGTGAGGGTGGAGGGTTGTGGGAGGGAAGGAACAGCCTTGCCTGTTGGGTGTGGGGGTCCTGTGAATGGGTGGGGGGAGATGGCGGGAGAAAGATCCTCC
Source organism: Carcharodon carcharias (assembly GCF_017639515.1). NCBI lineage: Eukaryota > Metazoa > Chordata > Chondrichthyes > Lamniformes > Lamnidae > Carcharodon > Carcharodon carcharias. The sequence goes on from NC_054475.1 coordinate 26,252,463, forward strand.
TAAAGTTCATGGATGGAGCTATCTATGGTGGAATCCTGGGGTTTGAACTGAGGGTACTGGGCAGTGGAGGGAACAGTCACAGTGAGAGTGGGTGGTGGGATGCATTAGGGTGACAGGTCCAAGGTCATAGTTGGGTAGCGGATGGTCTCATGGGGAGGGTCACAGAAATGGACAAAAAAGGTGGTGTAGATAATGGGAAGGGTCAAAGTGGGCATGGCAATTGTAACAACAACAGTGTGTTGATTTAAAACCTCAGTGGTGCTGGATAGATGGCCACAGCTGATAATGGGGTGGGTGGTACACCTATGATGGCAAGACAAGAATCTCTCGAATGTGCCTCAAGGGCGACGGAGGAAAGTCCAATAGTATTTGAAGGAGGGTGCACGGACATGGCTTTAATTATTCCAGTCAATGCTGCAGTCATCATGCACATGGGTGTGTGAATGAGAGGAGTTCTCTTCTGTGGTCCTCCAGGTGGGACCACCGTGGTGGGATGGGGGGAGACCAGGGTTGACAGATGTTAGCTACAGAGTTTCCCATTGGCTGAAATGCTCAGGGCCAGAGGGACAGCTTCAAAGAATAAGCTAACTAGAAGGATCACAGCAATTTGTTCATAGTTCACCTCAGTCATACATGCTACTGGCTCTAGGCAGCCCAGCACTTCCACTGGCTATGGTCCAGCTAAGGAGGAAGCGGCTGGGGCATCGACTTCCTGATTGCCCCTGCCACAAGATTCACAGTGCCCCTCACACATGTGTATCTAATGAGCTGACCAGTGTGAGATTATGTGTGGCAGCCATCCCACCCTCGATCAGAAATCACTCTCACCACCCCTGCCTCCCAACGTATACTTCAAACTGACAAGTTCCACCTTGTGTGTGTAGTTGTGAATGAAACCACAGAGGGTTGTAAATATCAGAAAGCAATGAGTCCCTAGCATAGCACACCAAGAAATTACTGCATTCAAGAGAGTTGAAGAGGGGGCAGAGGAGGGAGGGGAGGGAGAAGCAAAAGAAATGTTCCTGGACATTTATTTAACATTTCACTCAGTTTTGGGTGGTGTTTTAGCTACAGTGAACTAGTAGGACTCAAACTGAAATAGCCTTTCAGCAAATATAGGGAAACTAATTTAAATTCCTATTTCTTTAAAAAGGCAAGGAATATTTTTTCTAGGTCTCTATCAATGTCATTCAATTATCAACTACTGGGAGATTGCAACAATGGCTTAAAGTGATGTAATTATCATGGGTGATTTTAATCTACATATAGATTGAATGAATCAGATCAGCAAAGGTCACCTGGAAGATGAGTTCATAGAGTGTTTTCAGGACAATTTCTTAGAGTAGCACATTCTTGAGCAACAAAGAGCAGGTTATTCTCAACCTGGTAGTGTGCAATGAGGCAGGATTAATTAATGATCTCATAGTATAGGAGCCACTAGGCAGCAGTGCTCATAACATGATTAAATTTTGCATTCAATTTGAGGAAGAGAAGATTGGGTCTAAAACTAATGTTTTAAACTTAAATAAAAGAAATTACAAGGGTATGAACTCAGAGCTGGTTCAGGTGCACTGGGAAACTAGGTTAAGGGGTAGGTCAGTAAAAATGCAGTGGCAGACATTTAAGGAGATATTTCATAATGTTCAGCAAAGATACATTCGAGTGAGACTCCAGGAGACGATCGCACCATATGTGCCTAACATGAGGTTAAAAGCAGTATTGAATTGAAAGAAAAGGCATACAATTCTGCAAAGATTAATGGTAGGCCAGAAAATTGGACATTATTTGAAAAACAACACAGAATGACAAGAAATTTATGAGGAGGGAGGAATTAGAGTATGAGGGAAAGCTAGCTAGAATTTTTTAAAAACATAGCAAGAGTTTTTACAAGCATTTATAAATGGCATGTCTCCTAGAGAGTGAGTGACCTGGGGAATTAGTAATGGGAAGTAAGGAAATGGCAGGAGCATTGAACAGATATTTTATGTCTGTCTTCACTGTAGAAGACACAAATAAATCCCAGAAATGCTTGGTAATCAAGAGTGAAAGGGGGGAGGACGGACTTAAAGCAATTACAGTCAGCAGGGAATGGGTATTAAAAAAATATTAGAACTAAAAGCAGACAAGTCACCAGTACCTAAAGGACTCCATCTTAGTGTCCTAAAAGAAATGGCTGCAGAGATTGTAGATGCATTGGTTTTAATTTTCCAACATTCCCTTGATTCTGGAAAGGTCCCATTAGATTGGAAATTAGCAAATATAACTCCTCTATTTAAGAAAGGAGGGAGACAGAAAGCAGGTAACTACAGGCCAGTTAGCCTAACATCTGTCACAAGGAAAATGCTAAAATCTGTTACTAAGGGAGTTATAGCAGGACACTTAGAAAATCTTAATGCAATTGGGCAGGGTCAACATGGTTTTGGGAAGGCGAAATTATATTTGACTAATTTATTACAGTTCTTTGACGAAGTTACAAGTGAAGTGGATAAAGGAGAACTTAAAGTTGTGGTATATGTGGATATTCAAAAGACATTTGATAAGGTTTCCACATCAAAGGTTGCTATGAAAAATTAGAGCTCATGGTGTAGTGGGTTATATATTCGTGGCTGGAGGATTGGTTGGCTAACAGGAAACAGAGAGTAAGACAAATGGGTCATTTTTGGTTTGGCAAGCTGTAACCAGTGATGGGGCCTCAAATATTTAGAAGCTATGTAAATTGCTTGAATGAGGGAACCAAATGTGTGCTTGCTAAGTTTGCATATGACACTAAGATAGGTAGGGAAGTAACTTCTGGGGAGGACATAAAGGTCCGGAGAGGCTCTCTGTCATGGTGAAAATCCTGGAAATAGCCAAATTTCTAAGCCCTGCCCCTGAACCCAGCACTTCCTATCTTTGCAGGGGTGGGACTGGGGTCAGGCTGGGGTTTGCACATCGTGATTCGCAGAGGCAGATGGCCATTTAAATCACCAGCTGCCTCTGCTGAAGTGGGATTTTGGAAGAACAAGAGCATGGAATCCGAAGCATGCAGGTTAGAACAGGTAAGAGGAGGCCTGAACTTGGTGGATGAATTTGGATAGCCAAGGTTCCCCTTTGGAAAGGTAAGGAATCCCTTTGGGTAGGGCCCCAGACATGTTTGGGAGAGGTAAGGCACCCTTTGGGGATGGTGAGGCAACCTTTGGGATTGCTTTTACACACAAACTCATTGAAACTGTTCAAGCTGTCAAAGAGCTGTCAATCTGCAAGGAACTACCCAGCTATCAAGGAACTGTTAAAGAGCTGTCCAGCTGCCAAAGAACTGTCCGGCTGTCAAGCAACTGTTAAAGAGCTGTCCAGCTGCCAAAGAACTGTCCGGCTGTCAAGCAATTGTTAAAGAGCTGTCCAGCTGCCAAAGAACTGTCCGGCTGTCAAGTAACTGTTAAAGAGCTGTCCATCTGTCAAACCTGTCAAAGCTATCCAGGAAGTGTCAAAGCTTTCAAGGTGCTGTCCAAGGATAATAGGTGAGTTGGTATGGAGGGCTAAGGGCAAAGTGTGGTTTGTTGGGGTGCATGGGTTGGTATGAGTTGGCACTAAACTGGCATGGGTATGGGGCAATGGGCATGGGTAGAGAGGCTTTAAGTTTGTATGGGGGTAAGGGGTGGGTAGAGGAGCACTCTGTTGGCATAGGGGCATGGACTGGCATGGGTTGGCATGAATGGGGCATGGGCAGTTTGTGATGGTTAAGGGGGCAAGAGGATGTGAGCTGGAGAGATTTTTTTATTATTAATTTTTACTTATTTAAACAGTGCTGGAGCACAGAGGCAGGCCTTGTGCCAAGTCTGCCTCCGCACCCAGCAGCTGACACATTAATTCCAGGGTTGCCCACCCCAACTCCTATTCAGCCCACCCCCTCCCCCACCCAACCTAAAATCTGACTTGCAGGCAGACATTTTTAAAGGTCATGTTTGCCAATCCGGGAAATCTCCCAACATGGCAAACCCGACTCAGGGACTAAAATCTGGGCCCAAGAATTTACAGCGGCATTTAGATTAAGTGAGTGGGCAACAAAAAAACGGCAGGTGGAGTATAATGTGGGAAAACGTGAACTCTGCCACTTTATGGCAGGAAGAATACAAAAATCGTATATTATTTAAATGGAGAATGGTTGCAAAACTAACTGGAAGAGAGTGATCTGGGTGATAAAAACAGAAAATGCTGCAAAGACTCAGCATCTGTGGAGAGAGAAATGGAGTTAACATTTCGAGTCTGTATGACTCTTCTTCAGAGCTGGATATCCTGGTTCATGAATCACAAGAAGTTAGTATGCAAGTACAGCAATTGATTAGGAGGGAAAATAGAATGTTGCTTATTGTAAAGGGAATGCAATATAGAAGTAGAGAAGTTTTGCTGCAATTGTTTCGAGTATTTGTGAGACCACATCTGGAGTACTATCTAGTTTTGGTCTCCTTGCTAGATAACTTAGAGCATTAGAAGCAGTCCGGCAAAGGTTCATTCGACTAATTTGATGAAGGGGTTATCTTATGAGGAAAGGTTGAACAGGTTGGGCCTGTATCCATTGGAGTTTAGAAGAATGAGAGGCAATCTTATTGAAACGTATAAGACCATGGGGGAAATTGACAGGGTGGATGCTGAGGATGTTTCCCCTTGTGGGTGAGACTAGACCTAGGAGACATAGTTTAAAAAATAAGGGGTTTCCCATTTAAGATGGAGACGAGGAGAGATTTTTTCTCTCAAAGGGTTGTGTTCTGTGGCATTCTCTTCCTCAGAGAGCAGTGGAGGCACAGTCATTGAATAATTTTAAGGCTGAGTTAGATTCTTGATTGACAAGGGAGTCAAATGGTATAAGGGGTAGACAGGAAAGTAAGGTTGAGGCCACAATAAGATCAGCCATGATATTATCAAATGGCAGAGCAGGCTAGAGGGACCAAATGGCCTACTCCTACTACTAATTAGTAAATCCTTACTTTTGTATAATTTTATTTCCCATCAACTTCAAAAATCATGAAAACACATGACGCCTCAACCTGATACAGGTATAATATTCAAAATCAGGAATTTCCTGTCTTGGGAATTATAGATGCAGCCTTGTACCTTGCCACTCTCGGAACCCTAGTATGCTGCCCATCACCCAGGCCTATTTCATGAGCTGAGCTAACAGGAAAGGTTACTCCAGTGTCATCCCATGATGACTAAGGACACCTGAATGACAAACATATGGACCATTAATGCATTTGATTCAGAATAACATTCAAAAAGCTGTATTGTTGAATGTTATTAGATCATAAGACCATAAGACATAGGAGCAGAAATTAGGCCATTTGGCCCATCGAGTCTGCTCCGCCATTCAATCATGGCTGATAAGTTTCTCAATCCCATTCTCCCGCCTTCTCCCCATAACCTTTGATCCCCTTACCAATCAAGAACCTATCTATCTCGCTCTTAAATACACTCAATGACCTGGCCTCCACAGCCTTCTGTGGCAGTGAATTCCATAGATTCACCACTCGCTGGCTAAAGAAGTTTCTCCTCATCTCTGTTCTAAAAGGTCTTCCCTTTACTCTGAGGCTGTGCCCTCAGGTCCTAGTCTCTCCTACTAATGGAAACATCTTCCGCACGTCCACTCTATGCAGGCCTTTCAGTATTCTGTAAGTTTCAATCAGATCCCCCCTCATCCTCCTAAACTGCATCGAGTATAGACCCAGAGTCCTCAAACGTTCCTCATATGTTAAGCCTTTCATTCCTGGGATCATTCTCATGAACCTCCTTTGGACCCTCTCCAGGGCCAGAACATCCTTCCTGAGGTACGGGGCCCAAAATTGCTCACAATATTCTAAATGTGGTCTGACCAGAGCCTTATAAAGCCTCAGCAGCACATCCCTGCTTTTATATTCTAGTCCTCTCAAATAAATGCCAACATTGCATTTGCCTTCTTAACTACTGACTCAACCTTCAAGTTAACCTTAAGGGAATCCTGGACTAGGACTCCCAAGTCCCCTTGCACTCCAGATTTCTGAATTCTCTCCCCATAAGCCATACTGAAAACAAAGTGCCAGTGTGTAAGCTTCAACCTCATATATGATACCTTGGAAAAGCATGATAGGTTTTGTGCTCAAAAACGTTAATGCCACCATATGAATGTCCATGTATATTGACTTACAGCCTATAGGCCAATAACCTTGCTTTTGAGATCCACTTTATGTGATCCAATGCAGACATTGAAAACACAAATTGATTCTGTAGATAAAAATAGAATAGTTTTGGTCATGGGCTTAAGTACTTAGGGTTGAACAAAGAATTTTACACCGTTAGGAAGTAGAGATAGCTTAAGTAATTTGTATGTGTATCTGGGTGTATTCAGTGAGACCAGTTGGCTCACGGTGCGACAAAAGTCTGGGGGCAGTTGAAGAGAGAACCAGTGACTCTGTTCAGTAGCCACTCTCCATGTATCTAACAAAAAAATAAAGTTAGGATCTATCAAGCCAGGTTCCACCCTAGGATTGGGCTTGTCCAATTGTAACATGAGCTGGGATCATAACAGTGCTTGTTTTATAAAATAGGTGGTTTGGTGTCATTACTGTTCCAAAAAATGTTAGGGTATTGATTCAGGCTGTTTGAGGTGACAATTAATTCACATCAGTAGCTCAAGATTTTGACCAGGCACAAATGAACAAAGGCTGAGACGTTTCTTCTCAGAAGTAGGGAGGTAAGTCATTTACAGTGATTGTGTGTTCTGGTGGCTGGGTACAAGCCATGCAGGTCATGTTGTTCCTTACATATTTACAAGGAGAGTTAATAACTAAACAACAGAGGAGGAATTAGGACTTGTTTAAGGCAACTGTAAAATTTTGCTGCACAGCTCTGATTTATCCTTTCAATCTCAGGTGCCAAAATATGCTTTAGGCCTTCCAAGACCCAGTGGGCACTGCAAGGACAGGAGTGTTTTGTGGGCACCAAGAATCATTTATAATTTAGTCTTTTAAGTTTCACTTTGTTTTATATCCTGGCCAATATTTGTCCCATAACTAACATTACTAAAACAGATTATCTGGTCGTTATCACCTTGCAATTTGTGGGGTCCTTCAGGGTGCTAACTGGCTGCTGTGTTTCCTGCAGTGCACGAGTGGTGCCTACTTTCCAAAAACACTTCTTTGGCGGCAAAGCAAGTTGAGACATCCTGAGGTCATGAAAAGTGTTGTTTAAATGCAATTCTTACTTTTAAAGAAAAATAAAAAAATATCTGTGAACTTTGGCTGGGCAGCTCAACCAATTATTGTTGCACATGTCTAGCAACTGATTGGCTGATTGTCTTTTTGTGGTTTAATCCTGCCTGATTATGTCATTCACTCTATAATACTGAAAGCAAGTCTAAAAAAAAATCTCCTATACAGGGCACTGATCAACCTCTTGGGGATCTGGGAGTAGGAAAATAACAGACTGGTATACAGATCAGCTCCATAAAGGTATGGGATGTGAGGGAGCAACTTGTACAGTGCACTGATTGGCTGTTTAATGATCTAGGGAATGGAGAATTATAAGAGATCTATATTGCATACTTATTTTGGGGACATTGGCATAAAAGGCAGCAGTCGGTAGCATCTAGAAGTCATTGGAGTAGCACTACTTTATATGTTCTGGATTTTTGCTCAAAGTTTAAGATCAAGAAGAGTAACATAGTGAGAGAAAGAGGGGGTGGGACAGAGGCACAGCATGTGTGTAGCAGAAAGGGGTGTATACCTACTGGCTTAATAAAAATCACAAAATGAAGGTAATATTGCGTTCTGATCTGATTCAGGTCAACAAAGTCTTCTTTACTGAATTTTTTTGGAAGTTTTACCTCATGCGCTATTTAGTCCCCAAAAGAAAAAGAAAAATCAATAGATAAAACTGAGAAACACACAAAAAAAGGATGTACATTTTTACTTTAAAATAGTTACATTTATAGACTCATATTGACATCTACAGCACAGAAGGAGGCCATGTGGCCCATCTTGTCCACGCCAGTCAGCAAAGACCTGACTACACTAACTCCATTTTCCAGCACTTGGCCCATAGCACTGGAGGCCATGGCAATGCAAGTGAATATCTAAATATTTGTGATGGATATGTGCTGAGAATATCCAATCAAAGGCCACCAACCTGGGTAATAATATGTTGGTTCTGACACCCCATTCTGAAAATTAATTAGACAAAAAATCTCTAAACTGACCCTTGGGGAAATGAAAAATAGACCTTTGTTTTTAAAACATCACTTTGTAAGAACATATTGTTTCATGAATTGAACATATTTTTTAAAATGAGAACAAAATTCAAACAGTAATGTGCACCCAATCTGAATAAAATCAGCTGCAGATTGTATTAAGTTATATTAAGATCTTAATACAGACCACTTTACCAAGGGATTGGGTTCTTGCATCAAGATGTTTAGCAATTGTAGATCAAAATTATAGTACATGTTGGCAAATCTTTATAATATCACTTCTTCATAATTTATAATAATTAAATAATTGATTTAACAATTCAGTCTGGGAAAAGAGAAGCTCTTAATCAAAACATGTATTCAATACAAATGCTCTGTCTGAGGAACCAAGATTATTGCTCAATATAAAGTTTGTTATATTTCACATTTATGTGGATGGAAACTAATTTTATTATAGACAGTGGAATTCAAAAGTGAAGTCACTTGAAGTGCACTTGGGCAAGTTTGCTGATCTTTTCCAGGGGGTAGCCTAATTACAACCCAGCGTAGGGTCAAGTTTAAAGAACTCCGGTGAATCAAAAATTTGTAACATTCCATTTTTAATCTTTTAAATATTGTAGAGATGACAGTGCTGGTATCTACCTGGTGAGTGTAACTTTACACAGGTTTGTAAAGACAGCCAAGCACTGTCTCTTTCCTCTGGCCAGAGGCAGCAGTATAGGTGGAATCGTCCCAGATTTGCACTAAGTGCAGTAGCAGGTGGGTAAAACGACATTTTGCCCGTCGGCCGCGATGGTGGGTTTTCATGCCTTATCATTCCAAATCCACCTCATTATTTATGCGTTCCTGGGAAACACGCTGTTTCCATGGCAGGTGGGCTCTCATTCGCCCGCCCACCATCAGCCCGTCACTGTATCATGCCAGGCGCCATATTTAAACTCCAGCCACAAGCACACATCTCAATGCTTTAAGACCATCGCTAGCTGCACGGAAGACATGGCCCTGAAACTGAAGAAACTGCAGCCCCCAGGTTCAGCAATGCATCCCTTGAGCGCCTTTTGGATGCTGTGGAGGCCCACCGGGATGTCCTCTACTCCTGCTCTGGTCGCAGGATGGGCAGTAACAGCAATAACCCAGCTTGGGAGGCGGTGACAGTGGTGGTCAGTGCCAACGCCCTTCAAAAGAGGACAGCCACCCATTTCCGCCAGGGTAAGTCACTCTTTTCATCACTCTCAACTTGCACACTCTCAAACCCATCACACAACCATAGGGCCCTCACACACTGCTGGTTCAAGGGACTCAAAATCTCACAAACAGCACTGAAATAAATGACCAGATAATCTGTTTTTGATTATATCAGTGGAAGGATAAATGTTGGTCAGGACAATGGGAGAACTCCCTATGCTTCTTCAAAAAGTGCCATTTCACAACAGCACATAAAAGGCATACACTTGCCGACTGCACTTTGAGGGGAACTCTGAGGTGAGTACACAGTAACGTTTTGCAGCACTCACCAGAGTCGCCTGTTGGAACTCAAGCTTCAGGGGCACTGGGGTTAAGGGCAGCCCTGCCATTGAATATAGCGTACAAGCATTTGGGGTGGGGAGGGGTGGTAGGGTGGGTAGGGTGGGCGAGGGAAGTGGCGATGCATTAGAGAAACCTGTATAAAGTGACTATTCCTCTGCAACTGAGACAGTTCAGGCGCAGCCACAGTGATATGATTGGGGTTGGGCTCCTGGCTTATCTTTCCACTCAAGCAATGCAGAGGCATCAAAGTGCCACCAAGTGCTCTAGATCTTTGCCCCCTCGCTCTCCCCCCCACCACCCCCACCAGCACAGACGGCAAATTCATGAGCATTTTAGTGGACTGCAGAACAGTTGGACGACTGCGCACATTGTACAATCTCCTCACTAAAGCTGGCCACGTAGAAGTCACTGTTCGAGGAGCTTACAGCCCTTTGCAATGGCAGCATCCCAGCTTGGACCAGTCTCCCCCATGGTTCAGGCTAACAGGGCAGCCAGGCAGCGCACTAATCTCTGGCCATTCAGATGGCAGCCAGCATTCTCCGGGAAGCGTCAAGGAGCCGTCATACTTAACCAGGATAGTTTATTAGTACACCCATGCTAACCATGTGTCTCTCTTTCATCCTGGAGGAGGAGTACATCGGGACGATGGAGTCTGGTGAACTAGCTGTATGCCTGATGGGCTACCGAACGCAAAGGCGATGAAGGAGAGAGCGACAGAAGCTCCTGGCTGTGCAGAGGCAGGGGCAGCAACCTCAGGAAGAAGGGGCAGCTGGGGATCCAGCACACGCTGCCCAAGACCCACAGTGAGCCATTGCAGGCCATCACCTAGCGACACCCAAGATCTATAGACGCTGCCTTTCATTCCTGCAAATGACCGAGAACAAGTATCGCCAAAGACTTCACATGTCTAGGAAACTGGTCGGTCACATCTGCCAGCTACTGCAGGATTTGGTGCCCCGGGGACATGGAGGGCACCCACTGCCATTGGCCGTGAGTGACCATGGCGCTCAATTGTTACTTGAGTGGCTCCTTTCAGGGCTCCACAGGTGACCTGTGTGGGATCTCATGAGCCTCCACCCACAAATGCATCCGAGGTCATGGATGCCATCTTTGTGAGGGCACACAACTTTGTGCATTTCATCCAGGACCAGGGCAGCCAGGATGGAAGAGTGATTGGATTCACCTAGATCTTGTGTTTCCCACAGGTGCAGGGTGCAATCGACTGCACTTGTGGTGCTCAGATCTCCATCACAACACACGGTGGTCCACATTAATGGCAAGAGGTTTCATTCGCTGAATGTGCAGCTGGTGTGCGATCACCAGGACCTCATCCTGCAGGTGTGTGCACGGTCTCCAGGGAGCATGCAAGACACCTACATCCTCAATTAGTCTCAGATCCCTGGAGTCTTCCAGGGTCCACAGAAGCTGCAAGGAAGACTCCTCGGGACAAAGGCTATGGTTGGTGACACCCGCGCGGCAGCCTCAGATTGCAGCACTGTGTGACAGTGGCACTCTCCTCAGCCTGTGGAGCTGGAGCTGCTGAGGTCAAGGAAGAGGTGAGTTGGATGGGCCGGACACTCTCGGAGTCACCTGGATGGATGGTCCCAGTATGTGCACTTGCTGATCCTCCTCCCTATGGGTGCTCAGGGGCACCAGGCTGACTCTGTGAGCAGCAGGGGTAGCTGGAGTGAGATTGAGCTTTCCTGCACCCCTCTCGCATACACACTGTTGGAAACCAACTACAGCATCAGTGATGGAGTTGAGCCCCCGCAGCAGTGCAGGAGAGGTGTCCTGGACCAAGGTCTCCATGGCAGCTAACATCCTACCAGTGTTGACCTCGGTGCATTGCAACGCTGGCGCTATCACCTCAGCCAGAAGGCGGACAGACTCCTCCATCGTGCCTTGCAATCTGAGGAGTGCAGCGGACATCCCTTCCTGATGTTCCCGAGCTTGCCTTTGCAGCTCCAGCAACTATGACAATATCGAGTGCAGGGGCTCGTCATCCGACTCAGACTCAGAAGATTTCCGGCTTCCAGCGGGCCTCCAAGTGCCTGGCATCTGGGAAGGTCCTGCCTCCACTTGCTGTGGATCAGACAGTGCGATGTGCTCACCAGATTGTGATCCCGAGGCTATTCTAAAGCTAGGTCCCACTGAGGTATTTGTCTCTGCACTGGTGGATGGTGTGGGTGAGCTCTGTGTCGGGACTTCAGGGGAGTACCTTCAGAATCCTCTTCAGAGGTTTCTTCGGGGCTTGATTGGAGGCCATGGGTCATGGACTCTGTCAGCTGTTTTCCAGATGTGCCTGCAGAAGCAATGGGAGATAATTAGTGCATGGCCATGGCTTGTGAAAGAGGACACATCACTCACAGCATGGTTATCTGATGTACGTTGCACTGCTGGACCCTCACTTGGCATAGCACCGCCAACCTCACCATCAGCACAAGATCAGTCCAGATTGTTGCCAGCCATCTGGATAGCTCTGTTTTCAAAGTCTGCAAGGACCTGGATTTCAGGCATTCATTCACCATCTACGACCTCTCTCTCTCTTGTGTGCCAGCTTGTCCTGCATGTTTGGAGATGGAGAGAGTGTGAGCAGGACGTCTGCCAGGCCAGATGATAAGTCTGCCTGGCCTGTGTGGGTAGTGAGTGGTCCCATAGATGGGATGAGGACAATGAAGATGTGTGTGAGAGAGAGTGAATAGTGACACCTCTTGAACTGGCAGTGAGTGAGATCCATGTGGATGTATGATGGGTTTGTGAGTGTGTGAGTTGAAAGTGATGAGAAGAGTAACTTACCCTGGCGGAATGGAGGAGGTCCTCTTCCGGCAGTAGGTGGCTATCCTCTTTTGAAGGGCATTGGCGCTTCACAGCTGCCACCGCCTCCAAGCCTGGTTTGTCACACCGCTGCCCATCCTGCAGCCAGAACAGGGGTAGAGGACATTGCAGCAGGCCTCCACGGCATCCAAAAGACATCCCAGCAACGCATCGCTAAACCTGGGGGCTGCATTCTATTTGCCTTTCGATGACATCTTCCCTGCAGCAGTCTAGGGCCGGAAGCACTGGAGTGTGTGCACACGGCTGGCATTTAAACATGGCATCCAGCATGATGAAGCGGCAAGGTGATGGCGTGGCAGGTGAGTGAGATCCCGCTTGCCATGGAAACGGCATGTTTCCCGGGAATGCTTAAGTCATGCCGATTTAATAATGACATGTTAGGACAAATATTTAAACATGAGGCAAGTCAGGAAACCTGGTATAACTCTCCCTTTAGGCGCATACCCTGTATGTAAATATATTCTCAATCATCTATTTACTGCTGTGAATATATTTGAAGCAACAAGGATACAGCGTGAAAACCCGCCATCGCAGCCAGCGGGTCAAATGTCTTTTACCCACCCGCTGCCATACTTAGTGCAAATCTGGGACAATTCCATCCAGTGTCTTTGCTTGCTTTTTTAAAAAACCTTTTTGAAACAGTTCAATATATGTTTGATCAGCCAATGAAATGAAAGATTAACATCACATATGCACATATAATTATGACAATGTAAATATAAATAGCTGCAAACAGCACCTGAGGCTTGATTCTTGATAGCAGATACACAAATCTTTTCGAGTTGCAAGTATAAAGGCCCCAGAGTTGAAGATGAAACTTTTTTGCTGTAAATCTCTAAAGCTGCTCAACAAGGAATGGTCTTAATATTGCATATTGTTAGAGCAAGGTCCCACTTGGAGCACGTCTGAGAATTTGATGGTTCTAAATTGCTGGTTCTAAGTTGCCTGATATGTGTGTCTGCACTGCTATAGGGGATCATGTTGCTTACAACACAAGCAGCACCATTGAAAAATCAACTTCTCCCTATCAGAAGACTGTTTTATCTGCAAAGGAAACTTTCTTCATGGATCTGTTACTGCTTATTTATTATTTTAAGTCAGTTTGAATTGTCCCATATGAAGAAATAATTCACTGTTTTCTCTAAAGAACTGCTCCCATCAATTTTTATCTGAGCTGAGGCGTGTGACAGGATGCAAAGTCTCAGCAAGTTGCAGCAACCACTTAAGTCTACACATCTTTGAATTTTGGAGACTTGTATTATGTATGTGCAGGTTTAGCCTGTAGAACAACTGTAAAGTCAATCCTGAATGACTCCTTCAAGCCTTAACTTAATATCAATTTCATTTAGTTTCCTTACTGCAACCTTTCAATTTTTACCCAGGCGTTGCCTTTTAAAATGTATCTGGCAGCAGTGGCTGCTACGAACAGGAGATTCCATTATTGTTGAGACAAACCCGTGTCAACCATCGATTCCCTGGGTCAGTAAACCTCCGTAGCACCTGTGCACAATTTATTAAACCATTTTGAGACTTGCAACTGATGTTGGTTAATTGATTTGGAGTAATAATGCTATGCACATATGGCCAGTATTAGTTTGAGTTTGAGACTCCTGAATATCAATTTAATTCCATGAAACAGACTAAAACTTCCTATTGATTGATCTTTCTGTACCCTTTAGGATTGATGGAGAGCTTTGTATAAAAAAAGTCAATTTCTTACCTTGAAAGATGTAATCCTTTGTGATTTATAATTCACTAATTTTCTGTGCTGAAGTTTCAGTATTCATTTGAGAAATAAACTTTAGTCTCCCCCCTTCTCTTATATCCACACAAGTACAGATGTTTCAGCTCACAGACATCTTGTCATGATCCTTAGAATCAAGTGGTGTTACCATCATATCACCATGATGTAATCTTTTAAAATGTACAGGAACCATCTTAGATGTAAATCAAAGTAAAGACTAACACTTTTTATTCTAACTTTTATCCTTAAGTTCTAAGGTTAACTGTTGGCCACTTGTTTATAGCTGGTTATTACAAACTGTTGCTTCAAATATATTCACAGCAGTAAATAGATGATTGAGAATATCTTTACATACAAGGTATCCGCCTAAAGGGAGAGTTATACCAGGTTTCCTGACTTGCCTCATGTTTAAATATTTGTCCTAACATGTCATTATTAAGTCAGCATTTGATGGGAGATTGGTTAAACAGTTGAGGACATGTGTTTATTGAATGTTGAGAAAATTAAAACCAGCATCAGCCTGGGTCAGGGTTTAGGTATTGCTCCTGGTGTGAAACATCTTTTGCATCAATTGCAGATGTTTAATTGGTATTGGATTTTTTTTTTAGAAATTGCATAATTTATAATGAAATAATTTGTTGCCCAACCACCCCTGATCCATTTCCTCTTCTCTCCTAATGATGGCGAGTCCTCCTGATGTTCGATGAACAATGGAAACCCTTGAGTAACTCGCTGATCTTCATATGAGACTTGAAGGTTTTCAAACATGGTGAGGGTATCACAGCCAGTCCCAATCATGTTCTTGCCTGACATCCATTTTCTTATGTGCTTTCCCACAGGGGGCAAAGGGCAGAGATCAGAAACCTGAAACATATCTCATTTTCTTTCCCTGCTTGCCTAGGGACACTCCAATTGTCACCCTGGCTCAGATTACATAATTCAACACAAACCAGAAATCACACTTGGGAACCTCTGGATTTTTATGATTCAGTACCTCATCACACGATCCATTTTCTCACTCAACTCTTGACAATGCTTTTAAATGTTTTTATACAGCAATTCTTGCAAAAAAAAAACCTCTGGCTAGGATTTTCCAATGGTCAGGCAGGCCCGGGAGCAGTCGGGAAGCCGACCATGATCAAGCTCTGACCACGATTTCACACCGGCTGGCCAATTAATAGCCAGCCAGCTTCAAACATGCGCTGAGCGCTCAGCGCTGCCGGGGCAGGGGTGGGACGAGCACGAGCACAGAAGTTCACAGGTGCGCAAAGTCAAAGCTCCCTGAGGCACAGAGCTGCCTCGGGGAGCTGAAGATTTTTAAAATAAAAAATAATGAGATTGAAGATAATGAAAATATGTCCCCTCGTGTGACACTGCGACATGAGCAGGCACATGTTAAATATGAGTGTCAAAAGCTTTTCTTTTGTTTAAATCTCTGGTCGACACCTCATCCCACCCGTGGATGAGGCTTCACTAAAAATGCAAAGGCCACTTGGCCTTTTTGTCCGCCCGCCAAGCGAACAATTGAATGGGCGGCAAAAAATTTGAATCAATTACTTCATTTAGGGCCTTAATAGGCCGCTTAATTGTCAGTGGGCACACTGCCGACTCCTGCGTGAGTGAACGATGATGTCGGGATGCTCGCCTGACATCATTACGCATCATTTTACGCTCATTTGGGTTGGTGCACAGCCACCTGACGAGTGCAATATTCTGATCCCTATGTTGCTGTATTCCCCTCCCAATTTCCTAGATTTTTAAAAAAATGTGCTTTTTTTTCCATTTTGATTCAATTTTTCAGTATTCCCACTGCTGCATCTACTGCCAGGGTCTCTCCTCCATTCAGTTAGATAGAACTGCCCAGACTATGGACTTGATCATGGATGCTACTGATGCTAACTCAGAAAATAGATACATTTCTGCAGAGCAGCACTCCTTTCTAATTTCCAGTGAATTAATTACTGCACAATTCTCCAAATGATGGTCCCAACAGATATAGATAATAATTACCCCAAAATTACTGGCATGATCAAATTACATGTAATTGGAAGTCTTGGCCTGGATTTTTCCAAGCTGGGCCAAATCGGGAGCACTTTAAAAATGGCAGGTGGGACCCAGTTCAAATACCCCTACACCATTCCTCTTTCCAGCTATTTTTGCCAGTCTGTGATAAGGGTGCAGGTAACCCTCCCAAATGCACCACTTTTCCCAGTTCCATTGCAGGGGTGGGTAGTCCAATACCCGCAATTTTTGTGGAATCAGACCCCTTTGGTTATTATACATCGTTCTCAGTCTCTCAGAGGAGATGTTAACCATGGGGGAACCCCAGTCCCAAGTGGGAAATGAGAAAAAAAGTCATCCGGCCCTCGAATTCCTTCACTGACAGTCTTTGAAATACAGAAAGGAATATCTGTCCTTTCAGTTTCAGAAGTCAGGTGATGTATTGTAAGGTGGGTGTATTTTTACAATGATTCACTATGGGGCTCTACCCTGCAAAGGCAGTTAACCGCTACATTCACCAGCATTATGTAAACGCTGACATGCATTAAAGTCCTTTTCCCGTTGGAAAAAGTGCTCTTTTACATTCAACATTGAAGAAAACACTGCTTAGGAACTTTACGGTGATGATCTGAAATGATTTAAAAATGTCTTTTCAATTAAAAGAAAATCTTCAGCAGCTGTCTGTTAAAGAAAAAACATACACTTGCTGCTGAGGGTGCATTGAATGACAGGCCATCTTTTTTTTAAAAAAAGGTTGCCCAATTCTATGGGGATCGTAACATAAGACCACAAGGTGTAGGAGCAGAATTAGGCCATTCGGTCCATTGAGTCTGCTCCGCCATTCAATGAGATCATCGCTGATCAACTAATCCTCAACTCCATTTTCCTGCCTTTTCCCAATAACCCTTGATTCCCTTACTGATTAAAAATCTGTCTGTCACAGCCTTGAATATACATAATGACCCAACCTCTACAACCCTCTGCTGTAAAGAATTCCACAGATTCACTACCCTCTGAGAGAAGAAGTTCCTCCTCATCTCTGTCTTAAATGGGTAGCCCCTCATTCTGAAATGATGCCTTCTGGTCCTAGACTCTCCCACAAGGGGAAACAACCTCTCTGCATCTACCCTGTCAAGCCCCCTAAGAACCTAATATGTTTCAATAAGGTTGTCTCTCATTCTTCTAAACTCCAATGAGTACAGGCCCAACCTACTCAACCTCTCCTCATAAGAAAATCACTCCATACCCAGACTTAACCTAGTGAACCTTCTCTGGATTGCCTCCAATGCTGGTATACCTTTCCTTAGATAAGTGGACCAAAACTGTTCCAGTATTCTAGGTGTGCTCTAACTAGTTTTAGCAAGACTTCCCTATTTTTAATACTCCATTCCCTTTGAAATAAAGGCCAACATTCTATTTGCCTTCCCTTTTACCTGCAGATGGTGCAGCTTCAAAAGATCTTAGTCATCTGTTTCTTGCAATATCAAAAGCTTCATTATCTGTGAGTTGGAATAGTTTGTTTTGGTAACTGTGGCCATTATTAATGCTTGGCTGATTTTCAAAATGTCCACAACCACTTATCTCAGCAGGAGGGTGTACAAACATTTTGATTGCCAGTTTTAATTGATTATTAAAGGATTAACTGCCTTTGGTGTGGTCAGTGAAATAGTTGTTTGATTTTACAACAGATTGAGCACTTAAGGGGATAGAAATATTTTTGAATGGCCTTTATTGAAGGATTGGTTTATTCATTTTGATCTGTTTGAATGAGTTCAGATTGTTACAAGTCCATTTAAACAAAAATCCATTTCAAAGCAATTTTGAGATCTGCCAATAGTGGATATTGGGAGACTGGCTATGTAGGAAACATGAAGGACATGGAGGAGGCATGGGGTGGAATGGGGATCTGAGGAGTATGGGAATGAGGGGGTGAGGGTTTGGAGGCCTAACATTCATCACTAAAACTAGACTCATGTCCCAGAAGATGGAGAGGGGTGTTCTAGCCTGCCAGCCTGGCTATCCGCCTATTTCAACTTCAGGCCTACCTCTGAAGGTAGTGGGCCTGAGCCCATCTCACCCCTGCTCCCCTGGAGTGAAAATATAACAGGCGGGGACATTTTATATGGAAACGGGTCTACTATGTTGGGAAATTTCCTGACTCGACCTTCCCTTCTAGTCAGTGAAAATCTGGCCCTTATTGCTTGAATTATATTGCTTTTTCTATATTAAGAGGAAAAGAAAGCAAAGCATGGAGCGGGACCATTGAAAATAAGATCTGGTGTCAGCATTGCAATCGATGCTACATAGGCACTAAAGCTGCTGACTAAATTTCTTGCCTCAGTTTTTACCAAGGAACTGACAGTTAGCTTATTTTACCTAGAAAAGGAACTAGAGAGTGTGGCAGAAATAAGCTGTGACATTAGTCACATTACCACCAGCACAGTTGTTGAACAATTGTGCAAACTCTAAGATAAATCTCAAGGGCCAGATAAAATTCATCTGAGGATTGAGGAAATTGGTACACAAGAGCAACTGAGTGCCAACTTTTCCTTTTCCCATGTGGCAGAACATATTCTCTATTCACAATTTTCCAATCCGTTAACAGCTAAGATCAAGAACTCAATGACATGGATGAGCATTAGCCTAAATCAAGGTAGGAACTCAAAACTGATATCCAGTTTCATCTACCAATGGTAAAATAGCCAGAAGATGGATTCTAACCCTGACTACAAATGATGTGGGACGATGGTCATGTATTTTTTCCCCCACCATCTTACCTCATAACAGGCACAGCAGACTTTCCAGCAGATGCCAGGTTAAGTACTTAAATGTAACTTTTCTGAGGATTTCCTCTGGACCAGGAAGAGTTGGAGTGCATCTACTGGATATCTGCAAGCAGCCATATACTACCCAAGTTCTAGCATTGCCTCCCAGTGACTATGGCCCTCTCCGGACACCCCCTCTCACTCCCCAATCTAAAATTAACTTCAGGCTGGGGATTGCTCCTTTGGGTCTCTGATATTTTTGTGCCTCCTATCCTAATTTCTGCTCCTGTCCACCAACCCTCACACAATCCCAACTAGTTTTGACCAGGGCACAATACTGCAGTTTCCAAATGAGACCCTGGATTAAAATAGCCCAAGCCTCATGCTGAACTCCCTCTGGGGGCATCCTGCCCACCTAAATGTACCCAGAGTTAAAGCTGACTCTTGGGCTTCTCTCACAACATATGGATTTGTTCCTCAGATTCAATTTAATTCATCCTGCTACTAAAACATAATTAACATGGTGATGTTTGGGAAGGATACCCTGACCAGCAAACTGTTGCTCAATGTTCTTGCCTCAGTGAGAAGGTTGTGTTCAATTCCAGAGACAGGATTGTTCCTACTGGTCATCCAGCTTTGAGTACATGCTCCCCATCCTTAATTGGATGGTGAGCAAGTCCTCTGGTCACCAATTAGCCAATCCAGGCAAAATCTATGTTGAACAAAAACAAAAACAGAATTACCTGGAAAAACTCAGCAGGTCTGGCAGCATCGGCGGAGAAGAAAAGAGTTGACATTTCGAGTCCTCATGACCCTTCGACAGAACTTGAGTTCGAGTCCAAGAAAGAGTTGAAATATAAGCTGGTTTAAGGTGTGTGTGTGGGGGGCGGAGAGAGAGAGAGAGAGGTGGGGGGGGGGTGTGGTTGTAGGGACAAACAAGCAGTGATAGAAGCAGATCATCAAAAGATGTCAACAACAATGGTACAAAAGAACACATAGGTGTTAAAGTTAATGTTGGTGATATTATCTAAACGAATGTGCTAATTAAGAATGGATGGTAGGGCACTCAAGGTATAGCTCTAGTGGGGGTGTTTTTTTTTTAAAAATAATGGAAATAGGTGGGAAAAGGAAAATCTTTATAATTTATTGGAAAAAAAAAGGAAGGGGGAAACAGAAAGGGGGTGGGGATGGGGGAGGGAGTTCACGACCTAAAGTTGTTGAATTCAATATTCAGTCCGGAAGGCTGTAAAGTGCCTAGTCGGAAGATGAGGTGTTGTTCCTCCAGTTTGCGTTGGGCTTCACTGGAACAATGCAGCAAGCCGAGGACAGACATGTGGGCAAGAGAGCAGGGTGGAGTGTTAAAATGGCAAGCGACAGGGAGGTTTGGGTCATTCTTGCGGACAGACCGCAGGTCGCCCAGTTTACGTTTGGTCTCTCCAATGTAGAGGAGACCACATTGGGAGCAACGAATGCAGTAGACTATGTTGGGGGAAATGCAAGTGAAATGCTGCTTCACTTGAAAGGAGTGTTTGGGTCCTTGGACGGTGAGGAGAGAGGAAGTGAAGGGGCAGGTGTTGCATCTTTTGCGTGAGCATGGGGTGGTGCCATAGGAGGGGGTTGAGGAGTAGGGGGTGATGGAGGAGTGGACCAGGGTGTCCCGGAGGGAGCGATCCCTACGGAATGCCGATAGGGGGGGTGAAGGAAAGATGTGTTTGGTGGTGGCATCATGCTGGAGTTGGCGGAAATGGCGGAGGATGATCCTTTGAATGCGGAGGCTGGTGGGGTGATAAGTGAGGACAAGGGGGACCCTATCATGTTTCTGGGAGGGAGGAGAAGGTGTGAGGGCGGATGCGCGGGAGATGGGCCGGACACGGTTGAGGGCCCTGTCAACGACCGTGGGTGGAAAACCTTGGTTACGGAAGAAGGAGGACATGTCAGAGGAACTGTTTTTGAAGGTAGCATCATCGGAACAGATGCGACGGAGGCAAAGGAACTGACAGAATGGGATGGAGTCCTTACAGGAAGCGGGGTGTGAGCAGCTGTAGTCGAGATAGCTGTGGGAGTCGCTGGGTTTGTAATGGATATTGGTGGACAGTCTATCACCAGAGATTGAGACAGAGAGGTCAAGGAAGGGAAGGGAAGTGTCAGAGATGGACCACGTGAAAATGATGGAGGGGTGGAGATTGGAAGCAAAATTAATAAATTTTTCCAAGTCCCAACGAGAGCATGAAGCGGCACCGAAGTAATCATCGATGTACCGGAGAAAGAGTTGTGGAAGGGGGCCGGAGTAGGACTGGAACAAGGAATGTTCCACATACTCCATAAAGAGACAGGCATAGCTGGGGCCCATGCGGGTACCCATAGCCACACCTTTTATTTGGAGGAAGTGAGAGGAGTTGAAGGAGAAATTGTTCAGCGTGAGAATAAGTTCAGCCAGACGGAGGAGAGTAGTGGTGGATGGGGATTGTTCGGGCCTCTGTTCGAGGAAGAAGCTAAGGGCCCTCAGACCATCCTGGTGGGGGATGGAGGTGTAGAGGGATTGGACGTCCATGGTGAAGAGGAAGCGGTTGGGGCCAGGGAACTGGAAATTGTTGATGTGACGTAAGGTGTCAGAGGAATCACGGATGTAGGTGGGAAGGGACTGGACAAGGGGAGAAAGAAGGGAGTCAAGATAATGAGAAATGAGTTCTGTGGGGCAGGAGCAAGCTGAGACGATCGGTCTACCGGGGCAGTTTTGTTTGTGGATTTTGGGTAAGAGATAGAAGCGGGCCGTCCGAGGTTGGGCGACTATCAGGTTGGAAGCTGAGTTGTTGGTTCCGATACAGTGCCAGGTCAGGACCTGCTTTTGACGCCTACGTCAGGGTTCCAATCCAAAATGCAAAATCCTGCCCACGCATTTCACATGTCAAGCTAATAAACTATTTTATAATTTTTCTTGTTACAAAATCTAATGATATTTGGGCCATGCCTGCTGTGGATAAAATTGAGCGAGGAGGAAAGGAAACATCTTGAACCATTCATCTGAATATCTAGGAGGCAACAGAGTATAATGACCTGTTGGCAGAAGGATTTGATTAGTGTAATTAGCAGTTAGAGTGACATTGCCTAACAGACACTACTATGATTCACAATTGCTGAAACAATGGAGCTTGTTTGATCATTTAGTTGGCAGAGTCATTCTGATTGTAAAAATAACTGGCTCATGGAATAATTCAAAAGTAACTAACTTTTTCTCCATATTACGCATATATAATGCAAACAAAAGGCTATTGGTTTGTGTAATAGGCTGTTTTTTCTCTGAAGGTCATTAGTCTGTGGAATTCTTTTCCCCAGAGAGCAAGTGGAGGCTGGGTCATTGATTTTTTTCAAGGCCGGGTTAGACAGATTTTTGATGGACAAGGGAGTCAAGGGTTATGGGGGCAGATAAGAAAGTGGAATTGAGACTACAAACAGATCAGCCACAATCTTTTTAGCAGAGTAAGCATGAAGGGCAGGCCGAATGGCCTACTCCTGATCCTAAGTCCTATGTTCCTATATATCAGATATACGTGTTTTGTGCATGAAATGTTCCATTCTCTAGTTGAATGTGCCTGTTCAGTAATAGTTAAATGGAATTTGTGGTCATATTTTACATGTAACCTACAGAAAATATAAACTACTTGCCTGTATAAATGTATGTGGAACAGGAGTCAATTACTTTGGCAAGTGGAATAATTTGACTATTGTCACCAGAGTATGATTTTCCAATGGGATCATGCCAATTGCCAATATCTATGATGCATTTCCTCTGCAAATCAGATATGGCCCTCAGAATGGACACCAATAATCACCATGATGCACTACCTCAGTCAGGGTATCGCTGATGGTTGGATCCAGTTTGTCTTGAACTTTGATGAGCTATTTAATATTTTTCAAGGAACTCTTTGGACATTTTTACAGCTGCAGCCAGATATGTGTCATACGTTAGGCAGCTGTGGACAAGGCACATATTTAACAAGAAAAACACACATGGCTCCCATTGGATTAAAATAACAGGCCATAATATTTTGTAGCAGGGCATCTAAGAACTTTTGCCATTAGTGAGATTTGCCCTTGCATATTTAAATTTTAAATGTTTTGCGTGGCAAGCTACTGAAAGTATGAGCTCTTACCTGTGCATTGAGGGAAACAGTGCATTTGGCACCAGACTGAACAGGGCAAGCAATTGCTTAAGCAATCAGATCGAAGGATTGAGAAATTGATAGCTCAACAATGAGATGGAGTGGAAGTGGTTGAACTCATTATCAAATCCTGTACAGAAAGAGAAATAAAGAGCAGAAAGGGAAGGTTGAATTAAGGAAGAGCACAAAAAGTTTTTTTGAAAAGTTCTAAATGTTATTTTCTTAAAATCTCCAACAGCAATCAAAATCTGAAGGAATGAGACTGTTCACAGTGCCATAGAGATTATTTAGCAGTAATTAAAGGATATTAAGACTGGAATGTTTGTGGTAAATTAAGTTCATATCTATTATGCTAGTGCAGCAACTTCATGCCATTAAATTCATTTCAAAGTACAAACTAAGAAATACTAAAATGGGAATTAAATAATGTTAACATCTGTACTTATTCACTAGGCCAAATTCCTGAAACTTCCTTCCTAACAGCACTGTAGATATGCCTACACCACATGTACTGCAGTGGTTCAAGAAGGCAGCTCACCACCACCTTCTCAAGGGAAGTTAAGGATTGACAATAAATGCTGATCTAGCCAGCGATGCCCACATCCCATGAAAGAATAAAAAAAAAAATCAAATTTTCGAATCCCAGCAGTGTGCTTTCCAAATGAGAAAGAAATAGATAAATTATGAAAGGGTGAAAATGAATTGCTTGGTACTTCACACCTCTCCTCCTCCTTCCATGACTCTTGCATAACCTATGTTTAACACCATGTGTGGCGTAATTTAGGTTAGAAATGCAGATATGTAGTTAGAGCAGTCTTTCTGATACTTGATAAAACAATCTGACAAGAGACCTGTTAATGGTTACTTCCTTTTTCACTCTCGCAAAGGTGATGCAGCTAAAGCTGGGAAATCTGCTAGTTAGGGAAGATAAAACATTGCTGTCATTGGATTTGAGGTCTTTGACTCAAAGGTGTAATGCTGTTACACTGTAACCACCCCAGACGGAACTGTTTTTTATTCATTCATGAGATCTAGGCATCAGTGGCAGGGCCAGCATTTATTGCCCATCCTTAATTGCCCTTGAGAACTGAATGGCTTGCTAGGCCATCTAAGAGTCAACCACATTGCTGTGGGCTTGGAGTCACATGTAGGCCAGACCAGGCAAGGACAGCAGATTTCCTTCTCTAAAAGGCATTCGTGAACCAGATGTGTCTTTATGACAACCAACAATGGTTAGATGGTCACCATTAGACTTTTAATTCCAGGTTGCTTTTAATATGAACTCAAATTTCACCATCTGCTGTGGTGGGATTCGAACCTAGGCCCCCAGAGCATTACCCTGGGTATATGGATTTCTAGCCCAGTGACAAATCACTATGCCATTGTTAAAACTGATCCTGTTAAACCTCTGACAACCAGTTGGTAAAGGAGGAGACCAGAATTCAATCCTTACTTAGTTTTAGATTTATTCACAAAGTAAAATGTTACAAAGGTATCATTCCACAATCCATCAATAAATGCCTTTTTATAGCTCTTTTGAAGCACAAAGAGCTCATAGCTAAGATGGGGCTTGAACACATGACCCTTGGATTAAGGGCTATATCAGTTACCACTGGATCTAACCAGGCTGCATAAAAGGCAGTACCTCTGACAGTGCAGTAATCCCTTCGCACTGCATCCCTTTGCACTGCATGGAGTGTTTTCATGCTCGGGTCCTGGAGTGGGACTTGAACTCAGATCCTTGTGGCTTTGAGGCAAGAATTCAACCAACTGAGCTACATACGACAAAAAAACAGCATCACTGACAGTGCAGCAGTCCCTCCCATTTAACCTTAATGTATACAATTAAGCTCCCTCATGTCCAGTAACATACCAAGTAAACTGACTCCAGCACCAAGGCGTCTCCAGTCAAATTAGTTTCAGACATGTTCTTCATTTATGCATTTGACAATTGACAACATTTGAAGTTTGGTCTAAAGACAATGTTATATCCAACTAAGCTTGCATAAGGCAAAAGGTATTCTGTGCAATATTAACAGAATCACACCTAAGTAAGACCACAGGGTTGCCTAGTTCTTGTAATTTGAAAGTTTATGGTAGTTTTCATAGAGATAACTTTTAGATGTCCCTGCACTACTGTCACTGATTGTATTCTATTGTTATTTATCCTCACATCCTTTAATTATCTTCTTAAGTAGAGAAGTTATATACTTCTCAGTAGATGAAAAGCTGAGGCACTATTATTTTTCACATTTTGTCTGAATGTAACAAAGGAACATATGAAGTAGGAGCAGAAGTAGGCCATTCAGTCCCTCAAGCCTGCTCTGCCATTCAACAAGATCATGGCTGATCTGTTTGTGCAGATCAGGGCTTAATTTTCAAATTGGGGTTGAGAACCCGATGCCTGGAAAAGTTCTAAGTTACAACCCCGTGCTGCATCTGGAATGCTCACACAACACAATCTTCAAATATTAGTGCCCTAATTGGTGTGGAGACGGCCAATCAATGGTGCCAAGCTCTGCAAGGAGGCAGACATGCCAGTTGGCGCATGAGTGTCAAAGGCTAACAGCAGCCATGATGGCCCCTGCTGTTGCCTTGCACAAAAGAGGAGGCAGGAATTCAGGAGGCCAGAAGACTCAACGCTCATGAATTGGCCCTCACACTAAAAGCCCTGATGGCAGAATCTTTTCCACTTTAAAAAAATAAGCTTGTAGCTCCCTGCATTGAACCTGTCAGCTGTAGCATGCACTAAGCTATTTAGGTTTGGTAATTTCAATTTGAAAAATTGCCTCCTGGCTCTTTCTGGCCCATCAACAAGCTTGACCTTCTCTTGCAATTGAAAATTCAGCAAGAGAGAATAATTTCACTCACCACACTCTGTGGATCCTCACTACATCTACTATTTAGGTTACTACTGGTGAGTTTAATGTTACTCTGACTTGCTTGCTATACTTTAGAAATGATTATTATTGCAATATAACTGTAATTAGAATTGAGGTCTTTAAATAAATTTGTGTTCCTTTGTAAAGAAATGTGGCCTTGAAAGAATAATTTCCATGACTATTGTAGCTGTAAAAAATACATTATTACTGACAATTATTTTTGTCCTGAGATGTTGTATAGCATAAATATCACTGACAATAGTTCTGCCTCTATAAATGAGTAGTAAAAAGCTCCCCTGATGACTTAGTGGCACGTGGGCCATCTGAAATTTTGTTGAGTCATACAGTTCAGGAAGTCACTTGTTGTGTTCTGAGTTAGCTTGTTAGCTTTATGAAATTATTATTGGTGTCTTTTTGTCTCTAGCTCTCTCTTTAAATCATCAACTGTGGTTGACCAGCAAATACATTACTGTGCAGAATCAAGTCACGATTTTCTTCATACATTGTATAATTTTATATAAGGAGAAATTGTTACTTTTCGCAATTCTAGTCAGTTTGAATATGTTGCAGGATTTTTTCATACAACCCACTTAAAAATGTACAACAAACTTAGTGAATGCTATTTGCACAAAACTTTGGCAGTAGACTTGACCTTAAGTGACATTGTTCAAACGTGTCAATGTCTATAAAAATGTTTCTTCCACATTCTTGGTGGTGATTAATATTTTCAATTTATATTGTTTTGCTCTGACAGATACATTGATGAATGGCAGTGGTAATCCATTCCAGGGATCGGCAGAAAGTTCCAGTTTCCAGTCATTACTAATTGATGAAGAAAGAGGAAAGCTTCTGGTTGGAGCTAAAGATCTGATTTATATCTTAAATCTGGAAAATTTGAACAAGGAACCTAAGAAGGTAAATAGCGACATGAGAGCCACATATATATATATTACATCAAAACCTGCAAATTGTGTATAAATCTGATTTGAAAATAGATAACTGCAGGAATTTAATTCAAGGAAGCTTGGAAGAGCTGATTTTCACTACTTTACCTGGCATGGACATGACGACAACAACCTCAAAATAGGGTCAGTAGTCTTACCATCCCATTACCACTGATGAAAACATTGAATAAACAAATGAATTTCATTACAGACAGTGCAATGTCCTTCCTGTCGGTCATTAACCCATAACACAATCGGTTACCTTATTGTGAAAAGTCGTGCTGACATCCAGGTTGAATGTTTCCACTGACCTATCCTCAACTATAATTGAGTTGACGGGATACATTCATTGTGATATCTCTTGGTCCAGAGAGTGTTGCACAAAATAATCTCCAGCTGCACCACAGTAAAGAAACCGCAAAGGAAGTTAGTGTGCTGCTATGAACATCACAGCATTGCAATACCAAAATCCCAGCAACAAAGACTGATGCCAAATGTGTGGCTGACAGAAAAATTAAACTGAAAATGCTGGGAAAACTCAGCAGGCCTGGCAGCATCTGCGGAGAGAGAAACAAGAGTTTACGTTTCGTGTCCATATGACTCTTCTTCAGAGCTAAAGTAGAAATGTGAAATGTTTTGCTTTTATAGAAAACTAAACTGCATTTGTGTCATAAAAAATAACAGCAAGGAAGTAGAGGACTTGAGGCTGGAGTGGAATCTTTAGATTTAGATCTTCTTATCATGTCCACGGACAGTCTATACGTGGCCCAGCCAGAACTGGACACATTTTTGTGCCTTGTTGTTGAATTCGGCAAGATCTGCAACAGTGCAGGGTTCATCTAGCGATAGGCATTGCAGGAGATGTTGCATAGTCTCTGGCTCAGTTCCACATTCACAAGTTGTCAGGCTGGTTGTATATCCCTACTTGCTTAGTGACACCTTTGAATGACCTACACCAGTCCTAAGTCTGTTAAAGCACTTCCAGGTTGCCCAGTTGCAATTAGCTCCTGGGAGAAGGCTTTTATCTGGTAGAATTTCTATTGCTGGTCTTTCCACAAGGCGATGCGGCCTTCAGATGGGGTTGCTGTAATGGAACAACACTGTTCATGAAGTTCTTCCTTGACTTTAGGCAGCTGGGTGTAGGGGTATGACCATGTAGAGAGTGTCTCTCATCTTATGTTTGACAGAGTCACTCTTTCTTGCTCGCTACCGTTCTCCTTATATCAGGGGGAACGATACCCGCCAGGATATATAGGCTGTTGGTGTTTGTTGGTTTTAAACAACCTGTGATAAGTCGGCAGCTTGCATTCAGAACGGCATCCATTTTCTAAGCATGAGTAGATCTTTCCCATGCAGGGCAGGCGTATTCGGCAGTGGAATAGCAAAGAGCAAGTGCACTGGTTCGCAATGTTTTCGGGCTTGCTCCCCATTTTGTGTTGGTGAGCATATTCAGGATGTTGTTTTGTTCAGATGTTGTAGGTTCAGATGAAGCTTACGCATTATCCAGCTTCTGTCCTTATGTGCAATATATCCTAGATTAAATGATATTGCTCATTCCCAGGATTTGAAAGGTGTGAGTGACACAGATTCTGAGATTTCCAGTTCAGCTTTAAACATTAAGTGAACATTCTAATTGTTGTGCTAATATATAAGGTTTGATTTTCCATGTATCACCCAGATGGCCATGAATGCTTTCAACACCTCAGTTGAGAAGTCGCCACAAAGCTCTCTACCATGTTCACTACTAAGCTGCAGCACTATTGATCATAGATTGTTCGCTGTTCAGTTCAGTTATGTGTACTTCATTGGTCATCTGGCCCAGTCCTGTTATTGCTTGGATTGTGCCCCTCACAACAGCCTGTTCAATCAATTGAATCATAGGTTGCCAGCTCTTTCCTGAGACCAAAACTGGAAGGCCAGCAGGACAAAGGTGGGGGAAGAGGTAGAATCATGGGTTCAGTTCTGAGGTGTTGACAGTTGAAAATTGCTGGCAAGCTTCAATAACTTTGAAAATTATGTTTCAACACCCGAGGACACTGAAGTGGTTGGGGTTGGGGGGTGGGGGTGGCGGGGGAGGATTCTTATTTTAAACAGCATACTTCTAAGGGGTAAATGAAAGCAGAAAATACTGGAAATACTCAGCAGGTCTGGCAACATCTGTAGAGAGAAACAGAGTTAATGTTTCGAGTCCAATATGACTCTTCTTCAGGTTCCACAGATGCTGCCAGACCTTCTAAGTATTTC
This sequence comes from Carcharodon carcharias, assembly GCF_017639515.1. Classification (NCBI taxonomy): domain Eukaryota; kingdom Metazoa; phylum Chordata; class Chondrichthyes; order Lamniformes; family Lamnidae; genus Carcharodon; species Carcharodon carcharias. The sequence goes on from NC_054475.1 coordinate 26,281,759, forward strand.
CAGCACTTTCTGTTTTTATTTCCATTCTCCAGCATCTGCAGTATTTTGCTTTTACTTTTCAGGGGTGATTTCTCTCAGAGCTGCCACTTAAAACAGTCATATTCTAATGAAGGGCCTAATGCCTGTTTTAAGGCCCATTTGGAACACTGGGCAGCACTGAGCTGGATCAAGAGTTGGGCCTGCTCCACTCAGTGTGGATAAGGACTAATAAGCAGGCAGGGCCAAAAGGGTAAGTGAAAGAAGGAACTGTTTTTGCAAATACCTGCAATGAGATTTTTAAAAATATATAATAAAATGATTGTCTTTAATCCCTGGACCCTGCCTTTTCTAGGCGCTGGGGGAATGATCCATCTCTGAGTCAATTGATAATCAAGTCATGTTGCACATGTCTCACAGTCGGAAGTGCCTGATCATGATCTGCCTGTTAAAAGCTGCAACAATAATCAGGACCGTTCCAAGATGGGGCCACTCTGAGCTGGGACCAATTCACCAGAGGGATCACTCAGCTCCGCCTGAGATTGCTGCTGCTGATGCTGCACTAGTTGAACAAGCTGCCTGTTGCTCCACCTTCCGGAATGAGGAATTTGTTGTTTGCTCCATGCTGGGGATGCTCAGGTTCCCTCATTCCGCACTGGAGACGTGTTTCTGAGGCAGCTCTGCACCGGGCACATCGTGCATGTGTGTGTGTGTGTATACGTGTGTACGAGCAGTAGCTCCATGCTGGGGACGTTGTGTCTGCTTGTGTGTGTGTGTGTGTGTGTGTCTGCGTGAGTGGCAGCTCCGTGCTGGGCATGCACTGGCAGCGAAGCTAATCCTCCTCTATCCAAAGCGGCATTAAAGAGCGAGTAAGAGCAGAGTCGGCAGGGAGAATGACTCAGCCCAGCTCGCCGGAGCAAAATGCAGCAATCCATCAATTCAGACCTTTGTTTAAAACAAAATCCTGCTGAGAATTTTGAGGGTATCATTATTTGCAGACTGTTACTCAGGGAAGTTAGTTTGTTTAAAAGAAATTGCTGCATATTATTTATTGAAGTTAGGGTTGGTGGGGTTGAGCTGGTTCATTTTCACAGTTTTGTTCATGTGGATAAAATCCCCTCTGCAGTTTCTAGTTCTCAGCATTGAAAGGACCTTTTGCAAGGATTATAGTTTCTCATTGAAATGGAGTCAGTGTGAGAGTATTACAAGAGCTGATCAATCTAATACAAAGCGGTGTAACACACTCAGGTCTGTCTTACACACTGGGAGCTGTGTGACATCCAGGGCTTTGAATACCTCATACCCAGCGACCGTGCATATGGTGCTGATACATTTGGGAGAATTTCAGTATGCCCTGTATCAGCCTTCGTTGCACAGTTGCAGCAACTGTCAGCTTAAGCACTCACTCAGCATTTTGGGGACTCCTGTCATTTGGGGGCCCTGTGCCATGACACGGAGTGCTTCATTGTAAATCCGCCCCTGCCTTGCTCCATGGCACTTTTGATAGTTGCTGCTGGCCCAAGTGGTCCTCCCTCCCATTGTCATCTCTCCCCCCTCCCCATCCCTTCATGCCTAGCTGGGTACCAGTGAGTCAAGCAGTACAACATTGGACCCAATTGGAAAATCGCATTTGGAGGAGTGACAGGCACTGGCAGTTTGCCTGACACACTAAGATGAGGCCCAAGGACCAATTTCTGGTGGTCCTTGGTTAGCCTTTCCTCACTTCCCTGCCCCACCGGCCTCAGAGACCCCAGTCTCCATGGCAGAAAACTTTAAATCTTTTCTGTTCGGTGCACTGCTTTGCACTACTTTGACGACCAGCCAAAGGCTCAATAAGAAAAAAATTGAAAACAATTAATCTAATTGTGTTTTTTTTTCCTGTAGCTTTAATATAATTTTTTTTGTCTTGTCAGATTTATTGGCCTGCAGCTAAGGAGAGAGTGGAACTGTGTAAACAGACTGGAAAAAAAGAAGTAAGAAATGCCTGGCATTATTTTGTGATTCCCAAGCATTTAGTTTTTTTTTCTTAAAAAATGCAACTTTTCATATTTGCTGACATATTTAATATGCATTGAACATATTTCTGTCATTTTACTTAATATGAAGCAAAAACTTGCATTGCACAAAATGCAGACACTGCAATTTTTAAAATATCTGAATGTTGAAGAGTAACAGTGTGTTTCTTAACATTGCATGTTAAACTGTTCTCATCTAATGCTGTAACCATATGTTATTAGTTATAGCTGCTGTTTTATCCCCAAACTTGGCTGAAGCTAGTGATACTCAAACTTTAGATGAAACCTAAAAATCTTAAGCCAGTGTTGAAAGGCAGGTCTCTAGGGCAAATTCAACAAGTGAACAGATATCTATGATATCCTACAAGCCACTTATTAATTACAATGTTTCAAAAGCCTATAATTATATAAACACAAAGTAAATTAAAGTGTGATAAAGAAACAATATGAATATTCAATTTAAATTTTAAGTTTTTTTTCTGGAAAGAAAATGAAAATTGTAAACTTCAGTTAAAACCCTGAAATGTTTCCTGATTGATAGGGCCACTTTAAAAATGTTGTCATGTTGCCATGCTGCTATGTTGAAGATTTGGACTCTTCGTGGTACCACGTTGTGAGCCTCCTAATGGTAGCCCAAAAGTGTCAATACTGCTAACTAGGGAGCAAGCAATCCAGTTCAAATCCCCACCACCAACTACAGGGAAAGTGAAGCCCAGGATGGAACAAAATAAGGAAAATAAGAACCCATATTACATCTTTTAAAAAAAGCAGTTTCCCAATTGCTCTTTTAAATGAAAATTACTTGCAATGAGACAACTCAGTAATCTCTTTATTGTCATGTTTAATACTTGTGATGATAATGTTGCATAGTTTTTTTATTAACTGAGCGTGTGGTAGAAATCCATACAGCTTTACTGTGAGACTAAACAATACTGCCATTATTATCAGACAGAATGTGCAAATTTCATCCGCCTACTACACAACTTCAATAGGACGCATGTCTATGCATGTGGTACGGGAGCTTTCCAGCCTATATGTGGATATATTGACCTGGGACCCCCTACAGAGGTAATGTACCCTGACATTGCTGAAAATAATAGTCAACAGATGTTGCTGCAGCTAAAGTATGTTCAAATTTTATTATTACCATGTCCGGGTTACCTTCACAGTGAAGTAATCTTCTCACTGAGGAGCGAGCTTTTTAATGAACGTATCAGAGATTCTGTCGAGACCTGTTTTAACCATGGAGCAGAACAAGAATTTTCAATAACAAGACTTCACAATAAACTATCATTTCATCACCAACTGCAAGTTTCTCCATGTCTGCTAATCTTTCTACATTTTCCAAATCAGAATGCCCACACAATAGATTAAAATTAGGGAAGAATATTTCCATTACCTAAAGGTAGCTATGTGTACTATACAGACTAGATGTAATTATGTTTTTGACAAACCTCCATTGCCCCATTGCACAATTACCTACCAGGATTTTCCCAGCATAAAATGACAAAATGGGAATCCCTGACATAAGCCCTAGATCCAGTTTACCTGGATTCCAGCCTGGTTTGTGGCCTTTCCCCCTGCACTCCTGCCAGAATGACAACAATGATACACTGGAAGGACTGGAGAGTTTGCCTCCATAGTGTTTATTTTGTTATGTGTGTTGTGTTTGTCTTGATTGTAACGTCCAACACAAAGCTGTATCAACTGGGAAAAAGTCGTTTGAGAGCAAGAGCCAACACTGAAACTTTAAATGCAGGAGATGATTTGTTGGAAAATTTTGGGAGTAATGCTCTTGATTTTCTGTCCATCCGAAACCAATAGATGGAAATAATGGACAGTGCACCAGTGATTTTCTGAAATGCTGCCGTGCCAGTGGTGCGGATTTTTGCAAAATTTTGCCCCACATTTATGAATATTTGCCAACACTCAAGTTATCCACCAAGTTCCATTCTTCACCAGTATGACTCACCCACGAGGAAAGGTTTTGGAGGCTCCATCGTTGTACTATTCCATCGATTTACTTGTTCTGCAATGGGGTGGAATTTTCCATGCCCGCTGGTGATAGGTGGCATGCACAGACAATAGGGCATGATTTCGCGACAGTGGGAAGGCAGGTCGCCATCAGCTCAGCTCACCGAAGGTGGGCTGCATTTCCCACCAACTGTTGTCAGGGAGCTCATTGTCATACATCAGCATATCATTAAAAGGCCATTCCGCCAGGTTCTTGGACTGGCCTTCAATTAGGGGGAGCTGGAGGTGAGTGAACACTCGGGGGAGGGGGAGGGGGTGGGGGCTGGGGGGTGTTGTCTGGGGGCAACTGCTGCCCAGCCTTGGAGGCAACTGTTGTTGAGGAGGTGAGAGACAACTGCTGCCCTGGCGTTGGATCCTGAGCACAAGAAATTGAGGTAGCGGGCAGGGTAGACGGGGGAAGGGGCCACGCAGTAGGGGCACATGTATAAACTGATCATTCCTCTACAACTGAGACAGTCCAGGCGCAGCCACAGTGATACGATTGGGGTTGGGATCCTAGACTGCCCGCCCACACAAGCAATGCAGAGGCACCAAAGGGGCACCGAGAGCTCGAGACCTTAACCAACCCACCCCACCCCCCCACCATGGCACAGACTGCAAGTCAGTGACCACTTTACTGGACAGTGGAGCAGTTGGTCTGCACACATGTACAATCTCCTCGCCAACGCTGGCCATGTAGTAGTCACTGCTGAAGGTGCTCACAGCCCCTTGCAATCTCAGCATCCTGGTATGGACCTGTGTCCCCCATGTCAAAGGTTGACAGGATAGCCATGTAGCGCACTCACCTGTGGCCATCCAAGGGGTGACCAGCACTCTCCGGGAAGCATTAAGAGGCGGTCACACAGGGCCAGGAAAGGTGCAAAGTACAGCCAAGATAATCATGTCTCTCTCTCTCTTTCATGCCGCGGAAGGACCATGTCAGGATCATGGATCCTGGTGACTTAGCTGAATGCCTGATGACCTACAGAGACCGTAGAAGACAGAGGAGAGAGAGACTGAGGCTCCTGGCTGCACAAAGGCAGGAGCAGCAACCTCAGGAAGAAGGGGCCAATGGGGCTCCCACACACACTGCCCAGGAGTGACAGTGAGCTGTGGGTTGTCAGCGCCTAGCGGCACCCAGGGTCTGTAGATGCCACCGGTCATCCCTGCAGATGACCGAGAACCAATGTCGCTGACGATTGCGCATGTCTAGGGACACTGGTCGCTCACATCTGCCACACTGCAGGATGTGGCACCAAGGGGACATAGAGGGCACTCACTACCAGTGGCTGTGAAAGTGACCATGGCACTCAATTTCTATGCCAGTGGCTCTTTTCAGTGCTCCACAAGTGATCTCTGTGGGATATGACAAGTTGCCACCCACAAATGCATCTTCTTGAGGGCACACAACTTTGTGCATTTTGCCCGGGACTAGGAAAGCCAGGATGCAAGGACCATTGAATTTTCCCATTTGCGGGATTCCACAGGTACAGGGTGTGGTTGACTGCACACGTGGTGCGCTGGTCTCTGTCACTTATACACGGTGGACCTCATCAGGTGCAAGCGATTCCACTCATTGAATGTGCACCCGATGTTTGACAACCAGAAACGTATCCTGCAGGTATATGCATAGTTTCTAGGGAGTGTGCATGATGCCTACATCCTGTGTTGGTCGCAGATCCCTGGAGTCTTCCAAGGTCCACAGAAGCTCAGGGTTGGCTCCTCGGGGACAAGGGCTACCCACAGAAGTCGTGGTTGATGACACCCGTGCAGCGGCCTCAGACTGCAGCAGAGCCACTGTATAATGAGGCTCATGCTGCACCTCGCAACTTGGTGGAGCAGACCAAAATGGGATTCTGGAGTCTGGACCAGTCTGATGGAGCCCTGCAATACAGTCCGCAGAGGGTGACAATGTACCGTCATCGTCTGCTGCGCCCTTTACAACCTGGCACTGCAATGGGGAGACGAGCTGGCTGAGGAGGAGATGGAGGAGCTGCACGCCTCCTCCGATGAGGAGGATGCCGAGGATGAGTGTGAGGAGGCCCTTGAAGGTGATGATGACAGGGATGAGGCCCTCACAGTGGCTAGACAAGGAGACATGTTCAGGAGGCCCTCATAGCTGCTAGATTTGTGGAGGATGATGACGACATGCAGTGAGGTGACCCCATAGATCCTCACATCGCATTTGTGAATGTTTGACTGGCGTCTGGCTTATGGCAGTGCACATATTCTCATTGAGAATGCTCCTGTTATGGAGATGCAGTGGAGGCCCTAATAGCCGCTTGATCGCAGGAGGATGATGATGACATGCAGTGAGGACACTCCACAAATCTTCACACAGCCTCTGAGAATGCCTGACTCCTGTCTGGCTGAGGGCAGTTCGCTTCTGCTCCATGATCAGGGTCATATCATATAGATGCAGCCATGAAACTTTAGAAGCATCTGACACTTTGTCTGCCTTCAGCACCTGAGCTCTTCAGGAGCTGGAGCACAGCATCAGTGGTCACAGATGTTGAAGACATGGGGGCCAGCCTGACCTTAAATGTGCTGAGAGCACATCAAGAGAATGAGAGAACTCTGTAACATCTGCCTAGTACATTCTGGCAGCAATGACAAGCACTGCCAAGGTGCAGGCATCAGTAATGTTTCCAGGGAGTGTGAAGCTGGACCATCACTGTGGTCTGAAGGTTGCACAGAGCACAGGGAAGAGGACCTGGACTGAGACACCTGCCTTTATCTTGTGCAGAAAGGTTTCACATCTGAGTGACAAGAACACGGCTCATAGAACAAGGAGCCATAGGCATGAAGACATTCTTGGGAGTTTATTGACAATAGTGAACAGTATGTACAAGTGATTAACACCCATGCCCAGGCTGTGTAACAAATTCTCTTTAACTGGCTGAACCCTGCCGCTGCGTCTTGGTGCTCCCTGAACATCCACAGCAGTGTTGGAGGCAGCCTGCTGACTGTGGCACCCTGTCAGTGATGACTATGGTGGACGTCCTCTAGAGGGCTGAGACTTGGAGGGCCCCGGCCTGCTTTAGGGGTCCTGCTGTGTGGCAGTGGCACCCTCCTCGGCCTGTGGAACTGGAGCTGATGAGGCCACAAGAAGAGGGGCCAGACACTCTCGGAGTCACCTGGGTGGATGGACTCGAAGGGTGCACCTGCTGACCTCCTCTCTATGGGTGCCCAGGGACCCAGGCTGACTCCTTGAGGAGCTGGAGTAGCTGGAGTGAGATTGAGGTGTCTGGCACCCCTCTCGCATACACACTGTTGGAGGCCAACTATGGCATCAGCAAAGGACTCCTCCATCGTGCCTTGCAATCTGAGGAGTGCAGTAGACATCCCTTCCTGATGTTCCTGAGCCTGCCTTTGCAGCTCCAGCAACTGTGATATGACCGAGTCCAGAGGCTCATCATCTGACTCGGACTCAGCAAAATTCAGTCCTCCGAGTGCTGGGGACCTGGGAAGTCCCTGCTGCCACCTGCTGTGGATCAGACAGTGTGACGTGCTCACCAGATTGTGATCCTCGGACTAGTCTAAAACTAGGTCCCACCGAGGTGTGTGTCTTTGCGCTGGTGGAGAATGTGGCTGAGCACTGTGACAGGACTTCAGGAAGGGTGTCTCCAGTTCCTCTTCAGAGGTTTCTTTGGGGCTTGATTGGAGGCCCTGGGTCATGGACTCTGTCGGCTGTTTGGCAGATGTGCCTGATAAAGCAAGGAGAGATCATTAGTATATGGCAGTGGCCTGTGAAAGCAGACACATCACTCACAGCATGGTTGTCTGATGGATGTTGCACTGCTGGACCCTCACTTGGTAGAGCAGAGCCAACCTCACTGTCAGCACAGAACCGGTGCAGATCGTGGCTGGCTCAGCTGGGTGTCTCTGTTTTCAAAGTCCGTGAGGACCTTGATTTCGGGCATTCCACCACTGGTCTGTGACCTCTCTCTCTTGTGTGCTAGCTTGTCCTATATGGATAGAGATGGAGGAGGTGTAAGCAGGACGCCTGCCAGGCCAGATGATAAATGTGCCCTGCCTGTATGAGTGGTGAGTGGACCCATGGACGGGATGAGGACAATGAAGGTGTGTGTGAGAGTGTGAATGGTGATGTCCCTTGAACTGGCAGTGAGTGGGGGCCCTGTGGATGTGTGATAGGCTCGTGAGTGTGTGAGTTGAGAGTGATGAAAAGAGTGACTTACCCTGGCGGAACAGAGGAGAACATTCATCCCCTTGCAGCACTGGGTGGCTATCCTCTTTTGAAGGGCATTGGTGCTGACCACTGCTGCCATTGCCTCCCAAGCTCGATTGATCACACTGCTGCCCATCCTGTGGCCAGAGTGGGGATACAGCACATCCCGGCGGGACTCCACAGCACCCAGCAGTCGCTTGAGGGACCCGTTATTGAAGTGGGGGGCTGCAGTCTTTCCCTTTGCTGGCCATGTCTCCCGAGCAGCAGTGATGAGCTGGTGGCGAGGACCACTGTGCTGGTGGCGATGACCACTGTGCTGTCGGCTGCCTTTTAAACATGGCAGCCAATGTGATGGCGGGTGGGTGAATGAGACCCCACTCACCATGGAAACAGTGCATTTCCCGGGAATGCATAAGTAATATGGCGGGCTCAGGACGATAAGGCGTGAAAACCCGCCATCGCCATTGGCGGGTGGAATGCCATTTTGCCCGCCCACTACCACACCTGGTGCAAATTTGGGAAAATTCCACCCATGGTCTCTGCATTATTTATGGCTTCTATTAACCATGCAAAGAACCATCTTCAGACACCATTCATTTTATGGATCACAAAAATTGTATTGTGAAAGAGTAAATGCAGTAGTTTTGACCAATCGTAAGAACCACTCAATCTTTGAAAGGGAATATCAGTGTAAAAGGAAATACTTGCAATATTTAATACATCTATTCTATGGGTTCACTACTGATGAGTTCCAACATTCTTTAGTTATGTTGGTTGCATTTCCTTTTTGAAATGGTTACTTTGGAGGTTGCTGGGGATTCATTCTATGGAGGCAATAAAAAAAAATCGGTAAAAGAAAGAAAGTGCACAAGGAGCAGATTCACTGTAAGATATCACAATGAGGGTTTCTCCATGTTGATCAGGAAACAATGCAAACCATTATATTAGGTTTTCCTATGTTCTCAGCTTCTAAGAGCAAGGTTAGGCCAGTAATGCTTTGAAGTACTAAAGATAACTCCTCACCGACATAAAATAATTCTAACTCGATATTCCTGCTTGGAGTGCATGTACACTCTTCCCATCTTGGCTTCACACTTCCTCCTTCATAAAATATAATATTTCTGGCAACTATGCAGCAGTTCACAGGGAAAATACACCTTTAGAACTGTACTGTAATAAATAATAAAGATCCAAACTCAGTACAGTGAAGGGGAAATATTTCATTCTATAAATAGTTCCTCCAATATTACATTTCCCATTTATCAACTGACAAAGATTTCATAGTTCAATCTCAGTCTTTGCATGTTCTCTAGCTCATGAGTTTAAACAGGTGAAGTATTTTACCTCAGTGTGAACTAAATATTTTACCTTTCACTATTGCACTGCGGCTGTTGAGATAGTGACACTGATGCCACCTGTAAAGACTATGATAACTGTATGACTTTTATGACTGCTCTTTCTGAATTCCTGAGAGAAGTACTACTTTTGTCAATATATTAATTTCAATTGTATAGAACTATAAAAGATATATGCAAAAAACATGACTGAATGTTATCAAACTTACATTAGTGCTCGCTGCTGGAATTAAAATATTTTTTTAAATTCATTCATTCATGGGATGTGGACATCACTGGCTAGGCCAGCATTTATTGCCCATCCCTAATTATCCTTGAGAAAGTGGTGGTGAACTGCCTACTTGAACCACTGCAGTCCATGTGGTGTAGGTACAGCTACAGTGTTGTTATGGATGGAGGTGAAGGAACAGCAATATATTCCCAAGTCAGGACGGTGAGTGGCTTGGAGAGAAACTTCCAGGTGGTGGTGCTCCCATGCATTTGTTGCCCTGGCCTTCTAGATGGTAGTGGTCGTGGGTTTGGAAGGTGCTGTCTAAGGAGCCTTGGTGAGTTCCTGCAATGCATCTTGTAGATGGTACATACTGCTGCCACTGTGAGTCAATGGTGGAGGGATTGTGTGTTTATGGATGGGGTGCTAATCAAGTGGGCTGCTTTGTCCTGGATGGTGTCAAGCTTCTTGAGTGTTGTGGGAGCTGCACTCATCCAGGCAAGTGGAGAGTATTTCATCACTCTCCTGACTTGTGCCTTGTAGATGGTGGACAGACTTTGGGGAGTCAGGAGGTGAGTTACTCGCCACAGGATTCCTAGCCTCTGACCTGCTCTTGTAGCCACAGTATTTAAATGGCTAATTCAGTTTCTGGTCAATGGTAACCGGCAGGATGTTGACAATGAGGGATTCAGCGATGGTAATGCAATTGAATTCAAAGGGGTGATGGTTAGGTTCTCTCTCTTGTTGCAGATGGTCATTGCCTGACACTTGTGTGGCATGAATGTTATTTGCACTTGCCACTTGTCACCCCAAGCCTGGATCTTGTCCAGGTCTTGCTGCATTTGGACATGGACTGCTTCAGCTTCTAAAGAGTCATGAATGGTGCTGAACATTGTGCAATCATCCGTGAACATCCCCATTTCTGGCCTTATGATGGAAGGAAGGTCATTGATGAAGCAGCTGAAGATGGTTGGACCTAGGACACTGACTTGAGGAACTCCTGGAGCTGAAATGATTGACCTCCAACAACCATCACTATCTTCCTTTATGCTAGGTATAACTCCAACTAGTGGAGTGTTTTCCCCTGTTTCCCATTGACTCGTTTTGCTGGGGCTCCTTGATGCCACACGCAGTCAAATGCTGCCTTGATGTCAAAGGGCAATCATTCTCACCTCACCTCTGGAGCTCAGCTCTTTTGTCCATGTTTGAACCAAAGCTGTAATGAGGTCAGAAGCTGGGTGGCCCTGGCAGAACCCAAACTGAGCATCAGTGAGCAGATTATTGATAAGCAAGTGCCACTTGATAGCACTGTTGATGACCCTTCCATCACTATACCGATGATAAAGGGTAGACTGATGGGATGGTAATTATCCGGGTTGGATTTGTCCTGCTTTTCATGTACATGGCATACCTAGACAATTTTCCACATTGCTGGGTAGTGTTGTAGCCAATTCCCCCTTTTTTGTAAAATAAAAAGCTACCTAGTAAAAATCAAGTGTTTAATTAAAGATTGCAATATTTAACTGAAAGTACAGATGTCCAAAGATAAATGAAATTATGAGGAAGTTGGATACTAAACTTTTGAGCGTATAGCAGGATTATGGACATGGGACTGTTATTGTCAGCTGATTTAGATTTATTGAAGAAAAAGTGAGAATGATATACATGAGTGTAAAATCTCATAGTCACTAAAGTACTGGGGATTTGAGAGAGAAGATACAGTTTGTCAGATGTTACACTGTGTACAGCTGCCAAGCTCTCAATAATTTGTGGAAATACGGGACAAGTGGGATAATTAATCTGACATGTCTTTCCTGTCTGCTGAATTTTGATGGTGACTGAAAAGGTTAGTACTCACTGAGGTACAAGTGAATCCAACACTAAGATGGAAAAGTGAAATCCTGAGGAGGACATGATGAAAAAGATTATTTACGAGATTAAGGAGAAAGACAGGTTCATGCTGACAGGACTAAATAATGTCACTAATGGAGGCAAAGAGAAAGATGGTCCCGAAATCAATTGTAGTGTCAAAATAAAATGTTTATCTCCTTGGGCAACTTTCACCTTGATGCTGAGGGGATTGGAGCTGAAATGAAGATCAGAAATTGCCAAGCTGTATTCTTCTTGTTTGTTGTAATTGTGCTGCCGGTCCCTTTCCAGTGTTTCAGTCTACATGTTACACAACCTCAAAAATGTATCACAGAAAATGTAGGGGCGTAAGATGCACATATCTCCTGGGCTGATTACTTTCCACCCAGGGGTATTAAAGTAGGTGAGATTTATTAGTGTTAATTTGGCAATAGTCTCTAGGTACAGGAATTGTGCCTTTAATTTGGAAAATTGCAACTGCCACTCCATTATTTAAATAGGGAGGGAGAAGGGAAACAGTGAGCTACAGGCCTATCGGTTTCATGTTAATTGCTATGAGGTTACTAGAATATATCACTAGAGACAGAGGTCAGAATTTTCCAGCCCCTCACACTGGCAGGATCTTCCAATCCTGCTGACGTGAATGGAGATTTCAATGGCTTGCTGGCCCCACTGCAAGGAAACTGCCATGGGGGGTTGGGGGGTGGGGGGGGGGGGGGGGGGGGGGGGGGGGTGTGGTGGGGGCAGTGGGGTGGTGGGGGCTGGAAAATTCCAGCTACTGTGACTGAATATTTAGACAGATATCAGCTGATTATAGAGTCAGCATGGATTTGTGAAGTGTAGACTAATTTATTTACTACACTGGCTGCTCGGAGAATGTCTGTGAATGTTGGTCAGAATTTAATGGGGCCCCACTGGCAAGTTTGCAGGCATGGGAGCCCATTAAGTTACTCAGGTGGTCTTCCTGCTGCCTGCCCACCCATCCTCGAACTGTCCTCAATTTCACGGGGGTGGACAAGGCTTAGGGTGGCCAGCCCAACCTTGCCCCTATTGAGGCACTTTAGTAGCCAGTTTTGAGGCTGGTGGGAGGAGGTCAGGGGTTGGGGGAACCCTGGCAGGTTATCCTGCTTGGGCCACCTTTCCTGATGGAGGGTCACCCCAACTAGGTTTGCCAGCCCGTGGGCTCCTTCCCCTCTATCAATACCCACACCTTCTCCTCCCAACCCCATCCCCCAGCCAGGCCTCCCCTCCCATTCCCGCTGCAACACTCCTCTGCACTTACCTCCATCCTGTCTCTGGGCCTTTGACTCTGGTGGAGCTGTCAACTCTATAAAGTGGGACTTCCTCCCAAGCAAGGGGTGAAAGTCTCATCTCCAGCCAATTAATATTCCTCAGAGCATTAAATGGCTGAGGGGCAGCCATGATTGCCCCCATCGACTCTTTGGGTGACAGGATGGGAAATCCTGCCACCTGTTAAATTCTGCCTTTTGTTTCTATGGCCTTCAGTGAGGCATTTGATTAGGTTCTGCGCAAGAGATTATTGTCAAAATTGAGATTACATAGAATTGGAGGTATTGTTGTGACAGGGGTTTATTTTGGGAATTAGGAAACAGAGAGTAGGAATAAAAGGTTCATTCTGCAACTGGTGACAAGTGGTGTTCCCCAGGCATCGATATTGAAATCTCAGTTTTTCACTATATATTTAATAACTTGGATGAAGGAGTAGAAAGCTGTTTATCAAGTTTTACAGATGACACTAAGTTAGGAGGTGCTAAGCTATGTGGGTGGGAGGCGTATGTAACAAAGAAACCTGGGTTGGAATCTTTTGGCCCTGTCGCGGCAGGAGTGGGGCCTTAAAATCCCGCTGGCATTAAATTCCACTCCTGGACAAGCTAAGTGAGTGGGCTAAACTATGGTAAATGGAGTCCCACCTGCGGAAGTGTGAGGCCATTGACTTTGGATTTAAGAAAGACCAATCAGACTATTTTCCTGTTGGTAAGAAAGTAGGAGCTGTAGAGAAGCAAAAGGATTTAGGTTTTAATTGTATACAAGTCACGAAAGCCTAATTGAACTGGTAGCAAAAGTCATTCAAAAGGCTAGTGGAATGTTGTCCTTTGACTTAAAGGGGTTGGGATTCAGGTGAGAAAATGATGTTTCAGTTGTACAGGGCCTTGGTCAGATTCCATTTAGAGTATTGTGGTCAGTTTTGGGAATAAATCTCAGTAACGTTGTATTGGCCATGGCAGAGGTATATCAAAGACGTACCAGAATGACACCAGTGCTTAAAGAGTTAAGTAATGAAGAATATGTGTTTAAAGATGGCTTTTATTGTGTTGAGCTTAGAGAGTTGAGGGGTGATCTAATCAAGGTATTTGAGGCGATTAAGTGATTCCTTAAGGCAGAAACAATGGGCGGAACCTTGTGCTGCTCCCGAGAGTGAGAAGCAAGATGGGAGGGGGAGCTGAATTTGGCGTGAGGCCAAAAATCAGCTTCCCGATGGCAGGATGAACTTCTCTAATTAAGTTCTCAGAACTTTAAAGGTGAGCTGATCTTCCCGACGGCAAGCATTGGGAAGCCCTTTCGCATGCAGTTACATGTAATGCATGCTCAGTAAAAGGCCACCTCACCAGAATTAAGCTCCCCCTCGCAATGAAGTTGTCTGCAAGCAAGAAGTACATGCCTTCAGGTTTATGACTGCAAGTAAGTGGCGTGCAGCAAGAATTAGTCAACTCGCCGGAGTTGGAGTGAGTAGCCACTGTCTTTTCCCTCTTTGGGGAACATTGTTCAGTGAGGAGATGATCAGGTGGTGGCAGTCTAAGGGGCTCAGGGCAGGGTGGCTGGCCAATGGAGGGAGGGAGTCTGGAGCAGGGAGGATGGCTGAGGGAGGGAGGAAGGCTGCCCAGGACAGGAACGGAGCCAAGAATGGAGGCAGGGTGTCCGGGGAAGGGAGGGAGGATGGCTGTCCAGGGCAGGGAGGGGGGAAGGCTGTCTGGGGAAGGGAGGGAGGCTGGAAGAGAGTCCGAGGCAGAGAGGGAAGGTGAGGGTCCAGAGACATAGGAAGGAGGGAAGAGTCTTGCATATTGGGCACGGGGGTCCTGTGAATGGGTGTGGAGAGGGGTTTCCAGGCATGGATGGAGGGAGACAGCTGGATCTAACGGGCAGGGTCAGTGCAGTCTACATGGGGTCCTTGGGGTTGAACTGAGGGTACCAGCTAGTGGAGGGAACAGTTACAGTAAGTGGGGGCGATCTGGAAAAAACAGGTGGTGCAGATAATGTGAAGGGTCGGGGTCAGGGCGGGCATGGGGACAGTAACGGATGTAGGCTCAGAGGGGAAAGAATGCATGTGAGGGCAACGGGTAATGGGGAGAAGTTCAAGGGTATCAGAGGGGATTGCAATTATTATATTGGAAGGGTCAAGATTGGAGAGGGGCAGCTGGTGGGTGATGAGCGGGATAGAAGGAGGCGGAGTGAATTTGAAAAGTGATTTTAAATTTTCTTTTAGTTTTAATTGGAGAACACAGTCTTCGGTAAGTGCGAAAGCCTCAAATTGGAAGGGGGAGGTCTCTGCAGGTGGGTGGAGTTAAAGGTGAGCACAATAAGCCAACTGAAAGCACACCTCAATAACCATGAGGCAACTGGATGACAACCATCCTCAGGTTTGTTCATCTCTCTGTGGTGAAGCCCACACAGCAGCAGGTTTGCTCCATGACTCATGGCATCTTATAACTTTGAGATTCCAACAAGGTCAGGAGCTGCAGGAAAGCCGGCACTGAAGGGTAATTCAAGTTGACCAATTGGGGCAGTGGGGGGGATGGTGGTAATGGAGGGAAGGATGGAGCAAGAGAGGCAGGGGATAGCTCTGCGGGGCCTGGGGGTTGGTGGCAACAATGTGCTGGTTTAGAACCTCGAAGGTCCCAGGTAGACGGTCATGGCTGATAATGGGGTGGGTGGTATGTCTATGATATCAAGGCAAGGGTCTCTTGAATCTGACTCAAGCGTGATGGAAGGAAGCCCAATAGCATTTGAGGGAGGGTGTGCAGACATAGCTTTCATTACCCTGTTAAATGTTGTAGTCTTCATGCACATGGATGTATGAATGACAGGAGAACCCTTCTGTGGTCCTCCAGGATGGGCTTCACCATGGTGGGGTGGGGGAAGGCCAGGATAGACCCCTGACAGTTACAGGGTTTCCACTCACACTCATCTACAATGTTACTTGCCACTTAATTAGCCAGTTTAAATCCCTTTGAGGACTTTTTGCATATTCTTCACATCTCACATCAGGACAACTGCAGCAGGAGATGCAATGACTTAGCTGCATAGTCTGCGCAGACAGCATTTTCATAGAGTCCAGAATCTGGTGAGCTGGAACTGATGGATTGTATGCTACATGCCTGGGCCGCACATTCATGAATCTTGGCCAATGCTTAAGTATCCACATGTCAGAATAATCAGTGGTTACGATGCTGATGATGTGAGACAAGTGCCTCAATTGTAAGACATAGGCCAGGATTTTACAGCCCCGCCATGGTGTGTCTCTCCCCAGCTGAAGTGGCGAGCCATTTAAATCTCCATTCAGTTCAACGGAACCATAATATTCTGCTGTGCAGGAGAGGCCATAAAATCCTTGCCATAATCAGGACTGAATTCCATGCCCTTAAATGCCTGTGACTATTGAAGCAACTAGCAGCAAAATGAGAAGACAGCAAACTTACAAACAGTGCAAGTGATATATTTACAAGTTTGAAAAATCTCTACTGTGGTTGGGTACTTGTGCCACCTATGTACCTTCAAAACTTCATCTTTCTTTGCCTATGGCTACATTTAAGTGCAGGCCCAACATCCACAGCTGAAGTGGAGGCAGCCTGCTGACTGCTATGCCCTATTGATTGTGATGCGGTAGCAGTGATGGTTGGTGCCAATGTTGCACACAAGAGGTCGGCCATCTAGTGCAGAAAAAGGATGAATGACCTCATCCGTGCCACCAGGGTAAGTCAACCATCTCATCGCTCTCAGGTCGCCCACTCACAAGCCCATCACACACTCACTGGCATCTCACTCACTGCCAGCTCAAGGGATATCATCGCCTACTCTCTCTCACACACACCTTGACATTTCCGTCTGGCCTCATCTCCTCTGGAGATCCCCTCCTCATCCTGTCCGTGGCTGCGCTCAGCACACATGCACGCCTGGCATCCTTCTCATTTGGCCTGGCATGCGCCTTGCTCACATTCTCTCTATCTGTCTTCATGCAGGACAAGATCACGCACAATCACCGGGAGAGGTCCCAGACTGGGGATTGAGTGCCGGACATCAAGGGCCTCATTCCATTCGAGAGTCGTGCGTTGTAGTTGGCCGGAGAGGATGTGGATTACTCCTGTGGCGTGATGAGGTTGGTGGCAAGCATCCACATTAGGGTCCTGCACCAGACCGTCCCTCTGTCATCGCTGCTCTGAGTCCACTGTTCTAACGTGGCTGCCAATCACTAATAATCTCCATTTTCTCTCATAGGCATATCAGCCATGTCATCCTCAGGCAAACTTGACCATCCAGAGAGTAGAAGCACTTGTGGTTGACGTAGTTGACTGCTTTTTGCATGGAGATCTAAGTGTCACGTGAGTGCAGTTGATGGTTTTCCACAGATGCAAGGTGCCAGAGATCACCATAAATCCCAGCGCTCTTGCTTCCTGGCTTTCCTGATCCTGGGTGAAATGCAATAAGTTCTGTGCCTTCGTGAAGATGGCGTCCGTGACCCATTGGATACACTTGTGCCTGGAGGCTTGCAAGATCCCACACAGGTCACCTGTGGAGCCCTAGAAGGAGCCACTGGTGTAAAAATTGAGTGCCGCAGTCACTTTCACGGCCACTGGTAATGGATGCTCTCCATGTCCCCATTGCGCCTAATCCTGCAGCAGGTGGCATATGTGACCAACCAGTTCCCTAGACATGCGCAGACTTTGGCAACACTGGTTCTTAGTCATCTGTGGGACTGAAAGCACCATCTATAGACCCTGAGTTTAGCGAGGCACCTACGAGTGGCATAGTGGAATTGTCACTGGACTGGTAACCCAGAGAGCCCAGGGTAATGGTCTGGGGACCTGGGTTTGAATCCAACCACGGCAGATGGTGGAATTTGAACTCAATAAAACTTTGGAATTATAAGCCTATTGATGACCACAAAACTATTGTCAAGTGTCGTTAAAACCCATCTGGTTCACTAATATCCTTTAGGGAAGGAAAATCTACTGTCCTTACCTGGTCTGACCTACAGCAATGTGGTTGACTCTTAAATGCCCTCTGAACAAGGGGGATCAGGGTTGGGCAATAAATGCTGGCCTAGCCATTGATGCCCACATCCCACAAATGAATGAAAAAAAAATAAGCGATGCAGCATGCGCAGAAGGCCCTGCTGCACTTTCATCTTGAGGGTGGCTCCGCCTATTAGTGAGCAAGGCACCCCCATCACAATCCTCTCCTTCTTCTCTGCTCCCTGTGAGCCATAAGGCATACCACTAGATCACCAGGCTGCATGATCCTGGTATTCTCCTCCTGCAGGATCAAAGGCAGAGAAGCGTGGGTTAGCGTATGTGTCCTAAGGACCTCTCTTGGGTAAGTTTCTGGCTCCAGATGCATCTCAAGGCCCCTTCATGCATGCCAGAGAGTGCTGGCCACTACTTGGATGGCCAGTGTGTAGTGTATGGCTGCCCAAAACCCCACCCCAGTCCACTTGACCGATTGGCAGGAGGTTCAGCCACTGGACTGCATGCTGTGCTCTCAGCTCAGGCACAGGAATTCTTCTAACCCACACTGCAAGGCTGTGCTGTTAGCTTGAACCATGAAGAACTCTGGTCAAAACCTGAATAAAGACATTGCAAGGAACTGGGAGCACCTCCACCAGTGATTGCGTCATGGCCACCTTTTGCAAGGGGATTCTGCAACTTGCCAGTCGGGTAATTGTTCTGCAGCCCCCTAAAATGCACATTAATTTGCAGCTTGTGCCTGAGAAGTGAAAGGTTCTGGAGCATTTGCTGGCACTTTCATGCTTTTGTGTTGCTTGAGTGGGCAGAAAAGCTCCAGAGGCCCAACTCCAAGCGTGTCAATAGAGCTGCTGCTGAACCATCTCAGCTGCGGAAGAATGCTCACTTTTGGCAAGTTTTTCCAAGTGCCTGGCCCCTTCCCTTACCCTGCCCCACTCCCCAGCATGTGCTTGTGTCCTTCTGTCAATCTGTGCTGCCTTGGCCACGCCCACCTGCGCTGGAGCCCTTGCCCCAGCACCGCACTGAAAGCCAGATGGGAAAAAGCGACTTGCCTATGCCCCCCAAATGCGCAATGTCTCTTCCTTGATGTCCTACGGGCAATCCTCATGAGCACTGTGTAAAGTTGTGTGCACTCACCTCCGAGTTCCACTCAAAGTTCAGCTTGCCAGGGGCACACCATTTAAAGGCAGTCATAAAGCACACTGTTCTGAAGTCTCGCCGACATGGGAGGTAAATTTGACGTGGGGGATGATTCGGCGTGTGGACACAATGTTGAGATAAAAGTGCATGAGCATTAAGTTCCCGACATTGGATGGCAGAAAACGCACCCCACGTTGACGGGCAGAGCAGATGATCACAAACTGGTTTCACGGCGGCATGAAACCGATTTTTGGCCTCCTAGGCATATTGCACGCTCACATCGCCAAGCACACAAACTGCAAACAGGAAATTTCCGGCCAGAGAGTTTTCTTCCTTCTTCCTGTATTGCAGACAGCAGTGGGAGCAACATGTGCCGTGGCTGACAGCACATTAACAATATCAAAGTGTCTTTCGCTCAAAGCAGCCTAACACATTACTCTTTTCAATTTTTGACACATTATATTCCGCAAGCTGCCAAATTTGAGTGACATGTTGCTGTTGCCAATCGATGAAACCTGAGTGATAAATGATAACATTTACTTCTCCACCCAAAATACACTGGGAAACAAAGTGGACAGCCTGTTGCGCCTGAACATTAAAAAGATTCAATAACGTAAACTATGATTTATGCTGTGATTTTGAAACATTTGACAATATTGAAGCTTGTATGTTGTGCCATTGAAGAAATGGGAACTGTTCAACAGGCCTGTTTTTAGACATGCTGTATCTAATAGTGTTCAGCACTTCTGTTCCTCCCACTCATTCAGTCAGCTATGCTGGTGATGGGATGCAGAAAATAGAAACCTGAAATGTAATGAAGATATATTAAATGATAGATAGTTAAATCTTAATAACCCTATTGGCTCTGACAGTATGTGGTTAATAGTGTGTCTCCCAATAGTTACATTCCTATCTATCCACAAATTGTCATTAAAATGTCTTAGCATTTTCCCCTGAACCAGTAAAAATTCTTGAAAATCTTCACATGTTCTTTTTTAACTTTAATTTAGTATGCTGCAAGACTCCGAAATACAAATGATTAATTCTTGGTTGTATCTGATCTCTGATTTCTTGTAACTTCACTGACAGGAGCTTTCATCGAAGATTGACCTTAAAACTCCTGAACCTGGAACATTGAAATGCCCTTATGATCCCATCCAACCTTTCACATCAGCTCTCATAGGTAAGGCAGTTATACATTGCTGAGGACTTGAACTAACGACATTGGATGAATGAATTTTAATATGGACCAAACATACAATGATTTGTCTGTAAAGATTACACAGTTACCCGGTTTATGTTCATCTTTGTCAAAATCTTACAGGTTAAGTATAGCTTATGAAATAGATTTTATGAAAAAACTAACTTTTAGAAAAAACATACATTTGTGTATGCTCTAAAGACGTAGAACGAAAATAATCTCTCATATAATGACAGTGGACAACTTAGATTATTTTCATCCATGTGTCCTCAGACATCTGTTTGTATTTTTACTCAAGTTCTTAATCTGTGGGTCAGCACAGCCATTTGCAGTGAGGTATATCATGGACTAAACGCTACATTTCACAAAGAAGTTCCATTGTAGAGTATCAAGTCTAAGGAATTCAATGTGGAGCTGCCACAAGGGCAAGACTACATGTGGTTCCACTTAATCATATGATTACCAATTGACTGACCACATTTACACCATGTTTCATTTTTTTTGCTTAGCTTATGAACTGTATCTCCTAATAAAACTTAGTCAATAGTCAATTCTCTGAAGAGAATAAAAATCATTATTTCATAACACCTAAAATAATTTGTAGATAATTGTTAAGGAGGAAAATAATAGTTTAGTCAGGCTTCTCCTAAATCACTGCCAATTCCCTAACAGGACATTTTTATAAGATCTCAGTTTTCTTACACTCTCACAATATGTCTTTGATTCTTGCAGAATGTTGAACCAGGAGCTGCTATTACACTGACCTGGAGTTTCCGCTTGTATGTGCTATTTTGGCACAATCCCCCTTTTGGAGTGTAACCAATTCCATTTGCAACTCCTCAAATAATGAAACAGTCTGTGCCAATATGCAGCAAGGCTTGGGCTAATAAGTGACAAGCAATATTGGTGCCACACAAGTGCCAGGCAATGACCATCTCCAACAAGAGAGAATCTAACCACCTCCCCTTGACATACATCTGGAACCATCGCTGAGTCCCCCGTCATTGAGTTCCTGGGCAGCCACATTAACTTTAATCTTAGCTAGTCCAACCACATAAATACTGTGGCTACAAGAGCAAGTCCAATGCTAGAAATTCTGCAGTGAGTATCTCACCTCCTGACTTCCCAAAGACTTTCTGCCATTTAGAATGTGCAAATCAAGAGTGTGATGGAATCCTCCCCACTTACCTGGCTTAGTACGGCTCCAACAACACTCAAGCTCAATGCCATCCAGGACAAAGCAGCAGCCTGATTGGCACCCCATTCACCAGCTTAAACAATCATTCCCTCCAATATTGATGCACTGCAGCAACAGTACATCATCATCTACAAGAAGCACTGCAGCAACTCACTAAGGTTTCTTAGACAGCACCTTCCAAACCCGTGACCTCTACCACCTAAAAAAACAAGGGCAGCAGACACATGGAAACACCACTACTTGCAAGTTACCCTCCAAGTCACACACCATCCTGACTTGGTAATATATCGCTGTTTCTTCATGATCAAAGGGTCAAAATCCAGAAACTCACTAACAGCACTGTTGCTGTATCTACATCACATGGACTGCAGCAGTTCAAGAAAACAGCTGACAACCACTTTCTCAATTAGAATTGGGCACTAGATGCTGGCCTTGCAAGCATCTTCCAAAATTTCATCCCTTGCCCCCACTATTTAGTTTAAAACCCTCTCTACTTCACTCATTATACAGCTTGCAAGAACACCAATCCCAGTACGATTCAGGTGTAGACCATCCCAACGGTATAGATCTCACTTTCCCCAGTACTGGTGCCAGTTCCCCACAAACCGGAACCCATTTCTCCCACACCAGTCTTTGAGCACAAATTTATTTCCCTAATCTGATTTGTCCTATGCCAATTTGCACGTGGCTCAGGTAATAAACCAGAGATTATGCCCTTTGAGGTTCTGCTTCTTAATTTGGTGCCAAGCTCCTCATACTATCTATGCAGAACCTCCTTCTTTGTCCTGCCTGCGTTGTTGATACCAACATGGACCATGACAACTGGGTCCTCTCCCTCCCACTTCAAGATCCTCTCCAGTCCTGGGCAAATGTCCCAAACCCTGGCACCAGGCAGGCAACACAGTCATCTGGACTCATGCTCTTTGCTGCAGAGAATGGTGTCAACGCCTTTGGCTATGCTGTCCCCTACTACCACTACATTCTTTGTAATTGCCCCCACTTGAATGGCTTCCTGTACCACGATTCCATGGCCCATCGGCTCATCCACCCTGAAGCCCCCACTCTCGTGCAAACAAGCTGAAAAAATCCTCAAACCTGTTGGACAATTGCAAGGGCTGAGGCTCCTGCACTCCTGCCCTCTGGGTCCCCTGACCTGCCTCACTTGCAGTCACACCCTCCTGTCCCTGACCACTGACTAAATCAGAAGATCCTATCCTAAGGGGTGTGACCGCCTCCTGGAATAAAGTGCCCAGGTAACTTTCCCCCTCCCTGGTGTGCCGCAGTGTCTCCAGCTCAATAACTCGGAACCGAAATTCCTGTAGCCACAAACACTGCAAATGTGTTTGCCCTGGATCACACTGGTATCCCAAAGCTCCCACATCCTGCAAACGCAGCACATCACCTGTGCTGCCATCAGCAATATGTGCTAATTAATAATTGCTAATTAATTATAATCAATAAAGCCTACACCTCCCAATAGGTTCCAGCACTGCCAGTAAACTTTATAATATGGATAAAACAATACAGTACTCATAATACTGATAAAATTAATAATACCAGTTACTGGTTTACCTGCTCCTGCTGCACCAAAGTGGAAATCAAATACTGGAGGCTGAAAAGGAGTAGAAGAAAAAGTGTCTCCCCACCCTTCCCCGAACTCCCCACTCAGCACACTTTACTTTTGGAGTAAACCTTAACTAAAGCACCTCTTTCCCCCTGGGCACCGAATTCTCACTTTGAACCAAATTCCCAAATATACTCACTCAATCTCTGTCTCATTCGAGCTGAAGCCTCCCCTCACTGACTGTGCACCTCTTACTCTGCACAAGTTTTTGGGCACAAGGAAACTAATAGGTCCATCTTGAAAGGATTTAAATGAGATCGGCCTTTAATTTTACTGAGGGTCTAAATACTGCACCCCAGCCTGACTGGAAAATAGTTTTGCATATTTTTATAAGTTTATCTTTCGGTAATTTAAAATTGGGTTACTGACAGGAATGCTGATTTTTTTGTGATAATGCCATTTTCAGCAGACAACTATTCAACTTTACCAAGTTACTACTCTTAAATATATCAAGAGATATTTCTGAAAGCAAACTTTAAAAATGTGCCTTTTAAAGTGCTGTCTGATTGCATTGGTTCATGGCTGATTCTGTTTTCGGCAAGACAGAAAAGAATTTCAGCAGAAACTCGGGGCGGGGGGGGAAAAACACTTTCCAACAATGGGTGCAATTTGTGCTGGTATCATGGGGCTGAATTTCAATCAAGGCTAGGGTCCAGATTTGATCCTGACCCAAGCCATTTTCACTGAGAGTAGCCAATTATCTGCAAATTAATGTAGTTAAGGCACATAAAAAGGCTGGGACTTCCAGCCAGCAGTGTGGCCCGGGCTACATTCAGATGAACAGAGTGGACTTAGTTTGGGTGGGGGTGCTGGGTGAGGGGAGCGGCAATTGTCCATGCGAGGGCCTCCCACCCGCAATAGTCATCGGGCTGCAACTGCTGGCTGTCCTCTAGAATGGTTGCCCCTCCAGGATCATGCCGAGGCAGCTAAGGCCATTTTAGAAATAAAAAAAGAACTTACCTGGCCTTCCCCCTCAGGGAGGTCTTATGGCCCAATGGGTAGCGTCCCTGCCTCTGAGCCAGAAGTTCTAGGTTGGAGTCCCACTCCAGGACTTGATGGCCACAGAAGGTGTGGCCAAACAGGTTGACTATCAACCTGCAAATCCTTCCAACACACCTATGGCAGGTGGTAAGAGTAGATGAGACTCCTAGTCAGCCATGCTCGATGCAGAGTGGCACCCCTCAAGCTGCAGTCTAGTGACCTGTTCCAAGAAAAACAAGTTACAGAAAACAGACATTAGCATGTGCTTTATCTGATTCATTTGTCTCTAGATGTGAGATGTCTTCTAAGTCTAACTCTTCTCCCTTGCTGTCTCCGTCTTCAGATCGGCAGCACCCACTTCGGCTGGCTAGGCTGCCAATTTATGAGCACTGAAAGGCCTTCCATTAGCCCTCCAGCCTCGGGAGCCTGTATGCCATCCCTGATTGGACACTGAGCTTGCTCCCTGGCCTTTAATTGGCTGGATCTCTTAAAATAGCAGTAGAAGTGCTCATGACATGCCATTGGGCTCAAAATCCAGAACTAGCACCCGTTGGATTCCTGACCCCTAAGTGACAATTCACCCCATTGATTGCACCCAAAGAAACTCTAGCCATTGTGTTTTATGTTGTTATTTGTTATAGGGAAAGTTACCTGAGTGGACAAGTTTGTATAAATTACGGTAGCTGACTTACCCTGATTTTTAAAAAAATTACCATGTGCCTGCTTAACACATTTCTATAACATTCCTGCCTCCTGTTATTATGGAAGAATTCACCTGTTTAACATTTCCTTTGAAATAGCAAAGCAAGGTTATGCAAACACATTTAGTTTCTGACTGCTATTATTGCAAACCATGATATCTCCTGATGCGCAAAGAACATGCTATTTCCATCTTAAACAGAGCTTAATAAATTTGCAAACTGAGTTGGCAAAACCTCTTTGTATCCAAATGGGCTTAAGAGAAACATGTGGTGATAATGGGAAGGAAATTCCTCACAAAACTAAGTGAATAATTGAAACATTCTGCATATGGAAAGCAGTCATATAAATTCACGAGCGAAAGGATAAAGGAAGAACTTTGTGGGATTTTGCTTTGAAAGTTCAGGGATACCATCAGGGGAAATGCAACTTTATGTTCACTGAACTCCATGTTCCATTTTTTAAGTGACAAAGAATTTCTTTGGTGCTGTTCAGCCGCTCCTCTGGCTGTTAATGTTGCTGTGTTTCTGATCTGAATATTTTTGGCTAGTCATAGCTACTTGAAGCTAATCGTTGCTGCCAGTAACAGAAATAGCTTGATACAGTGAATGGATTTATTTCAGTTCTATATATACCATCTCAGCCAATGTTCTTTGCATCTCAGCCAAGTGGTCCATTCTTTACCTATAGGTTGGGCAGTGAGTATCTGTAGGTTATTTGTTCATGGGGGTTGAAGGGAGCATCTCAGCCAAGACTTATCCTATTATAGTGCCATACAGCTGCTTGCATTTGTCTAGCACCTTTAACATAGTAAGATGTCCCAAAATGCTTCACAGGAGCGATGAGCAAACCCACCGAGGTATTAGGACAGATGAAACTGGAAAGGTTTAAGGACATCTTAGGCGAGGATAGATAGAGGTGGAGAGGTTTGGGGAGGGAACTACAGAGCTTAGAGCCGGGGCAGCTGAAGGGATGGCCACCAGTCGTGGGGTCATGAAAATTTGAAATATACAAGAAGGATACAGCACAAAAGGAGGCCATTCACCACATCACATCTTGCTGGGACCTCGTACGATTTTTCCAAATTGTCCCACTCCAACTAATGCACTTCATAGGAATGATTCTTGAACAAAGTTTGGCACCGAGCCACATAAGGAGATATTAGGACAGGTAACCAAGGCCTAGTCAAAGAGAGAGCTTTTTAAGGAACATGTTAAATGAGGAGAGCGATGCGGAGGAATGGAGATGTTAGGAAGAGAATTACAGAGCTTAAGGCTGAGACAGCTGAAGATACAGTGGAGTGAAGAAAATCAGGAATGTCCAAGAGGCCAGAATTGGAGGAGTGCAGAAATCTTGGAAGCTGAAGGAAGCTCGAGAATTGGAAGAGGTGAAGTCTTTGATAACGAGAATGAGGGTATAAAATTGGAAGTGTTGCCGCACTGGGAGCCCGTGTAGGCCAGTGAGAATACGGGTGATGGATAAACCGGACTTAGAACACAGGGAAGCGAGTTTGGGATGAGCTTAAGTTTCTGGGATGGGAGGCCAGCCGGAAGTGCTTTGGAATATTTGGATCTGGAGGTAACAAAGGCATGGATAAAGGTTTCAGCAGCAGATGGACTGACACAGGGGTGGAACCTACGATGCTAAAGAATTTGAAGCAGTGTTCCCTCTAAGCAGTGCAACCATGTGGCTGCGCAACAACCTGAAATCTCCCAAACAGGCCATACACAAGTCATCTCTTTTAAGTTACAGCATGTGCACAGCCAGGCAAAAACTTTTAAAGGAGCCGTGCACTTAACCAAATCATCCATGCATTCCAAAAGAAAAAAAAGGAAGGGCACTTGGGTGGACGTAGGCGATCTTGGTGATGCTGAGGATACAATGTCAGGAGGTCACCTCAGGGAGAAGTAGAATGCCAAGATTATAACTGGTCTGGTTTGGTGGTCTATCCCCAAGCTCTGCAAGTTTCTCCTCTTCAAGATCCATCACCTGTATTCAAATGTCTTTTCAAAGTCTCTACTACCGCCCAAATCTCTACTACCATCCTTTCAGTCACAAAAAAACTATCTCCCCATCTCCCCCCTGGCTCTTTGATCAACTATCTTAAATCTGTGTTCTCTAGCTATTAAATCTCTTATCAATGGAAACAATTTGCTTGTCCTCACCTGAATCTCACCCAGGCTAACTTTCCACTGGTTGTTATGTACAGATGAGAAGCGAAAACCTTGGCTGATTTTCTCTTTCTGAGCTCAGGGATACTGATGTTAATTGTGCACCATTAGAGTTGAGATCAATTAACTGAACAGTGTTAAGGGATCGAAGCAGTGAATTTTCTCATCTGTGTGGCTCAGTTCCAACCAAGTTACGCACTTACCAAAGGAAGCCTAGTTGACGTTTTCGGACACATATTTCAAAGGCATAAAGAAAAACTACTGTGCATGCAATCAAGTTGTATATTTTTTTTTGGATGCGCTATAATTTCTGAAGAATTAGCCTCTCTCCCAGATCACATGAAAGGGATTTTCCAGTTACCCAGACTCCAATAGTACAGTTCTGTCTTTGACCCATATAATGAGAGTGAATGTGCTTATGCCTGGTAACATTTAACACTTAATGTGCTGATTGCAAAATGTGACCTTAATTGGTACCCTTTTTTATTGCCTTGATGATAATAATCCTCATTCCATAAATTTGTAAAATTTGAGAGTGTGATGTTTACAATTATTAAATTAAATAATAATTCCTCATACTTGTAACCTGACATAAAATACAAATCGAGCAAGAAATGATCAGGACTCCTAAATTATTGGAACACTTTTCAATGGTATAATTGGATTTTCCAACATTTTTGCTGCCACACGAAAATGCCAACTTGGCAACGTAACAAAAGACTTGGGGCAGAATTTTCTCATTGGCATGCGGGAGTGGGCCTTGCACGCCCACATGTAAAATGAGGCGCTATGACATCGGGCGAGTGTCATCACGATATTTGGGAAGGCAGGCGCACTATAAGTTCAGATCCACGCCCGCCATCAATTAACAGGCCAGTTAAGACCCTTGAGGCAGCAACTGAGTTTGATTTTTTGCAGCCCATGCGATCTTCAGGATGTCGCATGGGCGCAACGGGCAGGCAGGTAGGAGACATTTGTATAAACCTCATCCATGGGCAGGATAAGGGGGCTTAGTGGGGTTGCAAATGTGATCTTTCAGGTATTTAAGTGTGAAAGTTACATATACTTGCCTGTGTGAGAAGGAAGACTTCAAAACTCATACCAGCTGCTATGACAAGAGTAAAAACCTTGGTCAGGACTCTACAGTAAAAGTCATTTCTGGGGCCTGCAGCTTTCAGGAAGCCTTCCCTTCGCCTGGAAATTGGAGTTGTGCTCTCCACTAGATGCACCTCCTCTGAGGAGGAAAGAAGGGCCAGATGAGGGAGGAGGCCAGGAGTCTACATTCAGCCTCCAGGGGAGCCACCTTTGGGAGGAGAGGCGCAGGCACAAGGGGTGCAGGGCCAAGAGGTTGTCCAAGGTGCAAGGGGCCACAGAAGATGCCAATATCCTGCTGCCAGGGTATACAGGTGGCGAAGCAGCTACCTCAATATATCTGAGGTCCAGTGCCAAAGGAGGCTCCATCTCTCAAGGAAGACAGTCACCTCCATCTGTCAGATGATAGGCCCTCAGATCTCCGCAAACTGTCTTGGGTGGGCGGCCCATGCCAGTGCCTCTAAAGGTCACAGCTGCCCTCAACTTCTATGCCTCTGGCTCTTTCCAGGAGTCGGTGAGTGATCTCTGTGGAGTCCACCAATCAGCTGTCCACACTTGTATCAAACAGGTTATGGACGATCCATTCAGGTGTGCATTGACTTTCACCCACTACCACTGGGACGATGCCAGCCAGACAGAGCGAGCCAGAGGCTTTGCGGCCATTGCTGGCTTCCCCCTTGTCCAGGGTGCTATAGATTTCACACATGTGGCCTTCATGGTGCCAACAGGTGAGCCCGGTGCCTTCGTCAACAGGAAGGGCTTCCACTGCATGAACGTGCAGATAGTGTGTGATCACAGGATGCAGATTCAGCAAATCTGTGCAAGGTACCCAGGCAGCTCCCACAACGCCTACATCCTCAGACACTCCCAGGTGCCGAGGCTCTTCAGTACTCCGGCCCGCTGGTTGGATGGCTGCTGGGTGACACCCTCAGAAGGTGGCTCATGACGCCTCTCTGCCATCCAAGAACAGAGGTTGAGCAGCAGTATAATAGGAGCCACGTCTCCACAAGGGCTGTGGTGGAGAGAACCATTGGTCTTCTCAAGATGCGCTTCGATACCTGGACCGCTCAGCGGGCACACTCCAGTACCCCCCAGATGGTGTGTTGGTGATTGTGGTTGCATGCTGCACTCTCCACAATCTGGCACTGGAAAGGGGTGATGCAGTGGACAAGGAAGATATAGATGCAGTTGCTCTGGATGCATATGAGTCCAGCAGTGAATCCGAGGATGAGCGCGCAGAGGAGCACACTGAGGGGGTAGATGCTGACTCGGGCATACTCTAGGGAGGCAGGGATACATGGGAGGCTTTAACCCAAAGAACCTTCAGCTGGTCCATCACACGCCAGGGCTGCAGGCTCCAGACTCGATACCCGAGTGCTAAATCAGCCTGGATGCTTACATTAACTAAGACCCTTGTCAATAAAGCTCAATGTCAAACAACTCACTCCTAACATCATGGCTTCCTGTTCACTTGCAGAAGTAAGGAATCACCCTGAGGCATGGCGACATGTCAAAATTTATTGAGTGAACAAATGTAACTTCATAAAGCAAAATAAAAACGGCATTGGACATGACACCAAGTCTTCCACAAAGTACGACAGGCCAACATAAAAGCATTAGTGAGAAACTCTTCGTGTGCCTAAGGTGCCTTAAATTTATGCTTATGGGTGCTATGTCTAGGTGCTGTCCCCTTGCTGGCAATGACATCTGAGACAGCCTGCTCACAATGCTGTCCTGTTGGCCTCGATGACCTTGGCGGCCGTCCTCTGGCCGGTGGAGCACTTGATGGCCCTGTCTTGGAGGGAGCGGTCAGTTCCACAGCTGGCTGCTCCTTAGTTGCTGCAACCTCATTGGATGCCACGGTCACTGGCAGAGGGGTGGAGGAGCTGCTGCTCTCATCCACAGCGCCCTGAGAGGAGCCCACAGAGACAACAGGCAGCTGCTGTGCCAGCATGAGGTTGCTTCGGACCTCCCTGCTCACCGTAGATGGATGGGCACCAGGCTGGGATATTTGGTGCCCAAACCAGCTCCCACACTGGCACTGACTAGCTGAGGTCAATGCCGCTGTGAGGGCTTGCAGGTCTGAGCGCAACACCAGGAGGCCCTGATTGTTCTCCTGGAGGAGCCTCTCCATGGGAGTCGCCACTTTTTCCATGGAGGAAGCATGGCGCTCGGCCATGAGGCTCATTGCATCAGTGATGCTCCACATGCACTGCTCCAGCACGAGCACCATGCCTTACATAGCCTCACGTATCTCTGTCAGATTGTTCCACATACCCTGCTGCACTTCCAGTGTTCACTGCCTCATGGATGACTCCAGAGGCACATCATCAGCCACCGACCAAGCATGTACCTGGTCCCCAGCAGTCCTCCAACTACCGGCATCCTGGGCACACTCTGTCTCTGCCTGCACCTCAAGCGAGTGTGAAGTGCCCTCACTGGCTGTGCCCCGGGACACTAATCAAATATCTAATTCCCACCGAGGTGCTAGTATCTGTGCTGGTGCCTGCCTGGCTGAGATGGTGTGATGCTGGTGAGTGGATTTGCTCTGGGGCTTCAGGAGTGAGAGGTGGGCCCTCTGCCTCCTCCTCCCGGTCCTGCTGCGGTGATGCTGGAAGGAAGAAAAAGGACATTTTATTAGCTATAGTGCAGAAAATGTCAATTTGCATGCCACTACCCCAGATCATAATGGGAGGCATTGTGCACAGTCTTCTCCTGAAAAGGAGGGAGGAGCATTGATTAGTCCAGCCTGTACCTGAATTCCCATCACATCCCTGCCAGCCCAGCCAGACTGGGACATTTCAGGACTCCAGTTCTTCGTTACCCTCCAGCTGTCGCACATTCCCCAAAGGAGCCAGGGCTGACCCCACCCGCCCCCGCCCCCCCCACCCTCCCCACAGCCCACATGCTGCCTCCTTCACATGTGGCACCACAAGGCGTCACTTTGCTAAATAAGAAGGCACAAGCACGTGGAATGCAAAGACCAGCAGATGGATTGGTGCCCCGCCAACTGCAAGCTCCCCTCCCAGCATGTTAGCACCCTGACTTTGTTATGCTTCCCAGTTCCAGCATTCTGCCTAGGTGCAGACCCTTGACTTTCACTCCACATTCTATACTCAGGGTGGCAGTGTCACACATGCTGCAGATGCAGAACACATCCTCATTCAACCCTCTCAGGGTGAACTGGGCATGGACAATCTCTGCTGGCACACCCAGCGAAGGATACATGCCGTGAGGGTTTCAATATCGTTAATGTACTCAGATTTGCCGGGGGTGGTGTTGGGGGGAAAGGGTGATAGCTGCATTAAGTGAGGTGAGGCAACATGGTGCTCACCCTTCCTGAGCGCAGGAGGTTGTTGAATATTTTGCGGCACTGGACCCATATGCGCCGCACCACATCACGGGAGCTCACAATGTTGGCCACCTCCTCCCATGCACGTTTGGTCAGGTGGGGAGGCCTCCGCCTCCTGTCCCTCTGAAGAAGGACCTCCCGCCGCACTGCCACCTCCTCCAGGAGGGCAGCTAGGCACTCATCAGAAAAACGAGGGGCACACTGCCCCGATGGCCTACCCTTGGGCCTGGCCTGCTCCAATGGCCTACCCTCCGGACTTGCGTTAGGCACATGGGCCCGCTGATGTGCTCTTCTCCCAGCCATTGTGAGCAGCCTTTCCAAGGCTGCCAGGCCTTCATTTAAACAGGCCGCGGGGTTGTCATTGGACCCGGCGGTCTGTGCACGCCTGCCACTGCCCGCCCACTCCCGCTCACTCCCGCTATGCACGGGCGTCGTGAACTACACTAGGCAGGCCTTAATTGGCCCACCTGCGTAAAATGGCGGCATGGACCTGATTGCGGGCGCCCACCCGTGCCTGCTCCCGCGCAGCCCGTCTGACATGGGGAAACTTCCCCCCTTGATAAATGTCAAATGATTTTGAAGGGAAGAAATAAAAGCTTTTGCAGCTTTAAAATTAAATTGTCCCACAATAAACCAAAATCTTCATAGTTCGCACAATGAGCACCAGAAGGTCAAAGTGCAAGCTTTCTGCAATGATTTTTTTATGTGAATAATGATTTAACTTTGGTTCAAGTTTAATACCCCCATAAAACCTCTTCAATGTATAATTCTGTTAGGATTGTGTTTGATGAGTAACCATTGCGGTTTTCCTGTATCCCGCTTCTCATTTTTAAAAATTCATTCTTGGGATATGAGTGTCTTTAGCAAGGCGAACATTTATTGCCCATTGCTCAGTGCCTTTGAGAAGGTGATGGTGAGCCTCTGCTTGAACTGCTGTATTCTGTATATGGTGAAGGAGTGCAAACCGTGCTGTTCGGGGATTCCTGTGGTTTGACCTAATGATGATGGAGGAATGGTGTAAACGAGGTGGTGTCTGACTAGGAGAAGAACTTGGAGTCGGTGGTTTTCTCATGCATCTACTGCCCTTAACCTCCTAGGTTGCAGACATCACAGGTTTGGGAGGTGCTTTCAAAGAAGTCTTGGCAAGTTACTGCAGCATATCCTATAGATAGTATTTATGGCAGCGACAGTGTACTGATGGTGGAGAAAGTAGGTGTTTAAGATGTTGAATAGATTCTGGATCAAGTTTACTGCTTTGTCCTCGATGTTGTTGAGATCTTGAGTGTTGTTGCAGTTGCAATCATCCAGTCAATTGTGGGAGAGAACTCCAACACTCACTTGATGTGCATTGTAGGCATGTTGCCTGGTTTTCTTGCATCTTTACTAGTAAGGCAGGACTTAGAGTAAAACTTCAACCTTCAGGTGTAAGTTTTTGTCTTTTATTTTTATTTACCTCACCTCATAGACTTGTAGAGTCTCATAGACATTTACAGCACAGAAGAAGGCCATTCAGTCCATCGTGTCCACGCTGGTCAACAAAGATCTGATTACACTAACCCAATTTCCAGCGCTTGGCCGATAGCCCTGGAGGCTATGGCAACACAAGTGAATATGTAAATACTTCTTAAATGTTACAAGAGTTTCTGACTCAATCACCCTTTCAGGCAGTGACTTCCAGACTCCCACCACCCTCTAGGTGAAAAAAATTCCCCTCAACTCCCCTCTTAGCGTCCTGCCTTTTACCTTAACTCTATGACCCCTGGTTACAGACCCCTCTACTAATGGAAAAAGTGCCTTCCTATCCACCCTATCTATGCCCCTCTTAATCGTATACACCTCCATCAGGTCCCCTCCCAACCTTTGCTGTTCCAAGGAAATCAACCCTAGTCTACGCAATCTTTCCTCATAGCTCAAACCTTCTAGCCCAGGCAGCCACCCCCCCCCCCCCCCCCCCCCCCCCCCCCCCACCTCTCTCTCTCTCTCTCTCCGCCCCCCACACACACACCTTAAACCAACTTATATTTCAACTCTTTCTTGGACTCGAACTCAAGTTCTGTCGAAGGGTCATGAGGACTCGAAACTTCAACTCTTTTCTTCTCCGCCGATGCTGCCAGACCTGCTGAGTTTTTCCAGGTAATTCTGTTTTTGTTTTTGTTTAGCATCCTGGTAAATCTCCTCTGCACCCTCTCCAGTGCAAACACATCCTTCCTATTATATGGTGACCAGAACTGCCCGCAGTACTCCAGTTGTGACCTAACCAGCATTTGTGGCCCTAACCACCTGACTCCTATACTACACAGAGAAAGGGTGAGGGGCACAGAACCAATTCCTGGGCAAATGCCTCTGCACTCCCAGTTGCCAGGAAGGGCAAGAGTCTCTTCAGTGGTGACTGTCCCCTCAGATTGTCTTCCTTCCTCCTTTTCTCAACTGCCTCCATTCCTACTGGGGAATATCTTGGTCTCTGTTTCATGGCCACCCCACTCACCACAGTTCCAATCTGTGAATAAGTGAACTGTCTCTGTTCATAATATCTTCAGTTATTTACTTCCCAGAACTCTGTATGAAAAAAGTGCATTGAAAAGTGAGCAAGTAAAATAGTTGAGAAGTTAACAGATAGAATAAAATGAGCATGGGGGCCTCTTGTCACAGCAGTAAAATTGCAGCTTGCATTTATAGAGCACCTTTAAACTAGAAAAATGTGCCAAAGTGCTCTGTATACACATATAGGAACAAGAGTAGGCCAATTAGCCCTTCGAGCCTGTTTCACCATTCAGTGCTCTGTGAGCTAACTCCATATACCCATCTTTTCTTCAAATCCCGTAATATCTTTGTTAACAAAAATCTATCAAACCCAGATTTAAAATTAACAATTATCTAAACTTAATTGCCAATTGCAGATGAAAGTTTGAAACTTCTATCACCCTGTGTGTGTAGAAGTGTTTCCTAATTTTACTCCTGACAGACCCGGCTCTAATTTTTTGACTCTGGTCCCTAGACCATCCCTTTGAATCAACTGAGATAAAAATATGAAAAGATTATACTTATATTTATAATGTCCCTTACATGTCCTTAGAATGCCTAAAGCACTTCTCACCAGTGAATAATATTTTGAAGTTCAGATATACGGATTAATTATCCAGATGTTAACTGACAGGATTGGATTGAAGATAACAGAAGCAAAATTCAGATATGCTGTAAGACAGCCAGCCAAACCTATCCTATTAGTTTCCTACCTTTCCACAAGTTTCGTGATTTGCTGAAATTACAATTTACATAGATATCAGATTTACCTGGCCTCATGTCTCACAGAAATCCTCTAAATCAGTTTTACAAAACACAAAAGCCATCGCATTTGTACAAGAAATAAATCACAGAAAGAAAGCTTGTGGACTTTCTTTCTTCTTTCCAAGTAATCATCTTACACTTTCATTCAATGGATGATTCTCTAATCCTTAGCCAATGCTGTTTTATTACTGGTGGACTGAGTGATGGTGCTGGGGGCATAGCGAACTGCCAGCCTCTAACTGGCCAGCAGCTGTCTGTGGCCTTCTTCCGCTGGGGACCTCAATCATGGGGAAGGCCCAATGATGGTCACTTAAAACTTGTAAGGCATTTGATTCCATCAGGCCTCCCCCATGGAACAGACAAGGGTTCCCCGCCAGTACTCCAACTGATGGCTGAGACCCCATTAGTTCGACAGAGTTCCAGCCCAGGTACTTGCCACAAGATGTATCATAGACATAAACTTCCATTTACTGCATATGAGCACAGTCATACTAGTCTGTCTTGGATTTTTAACAGTGCACTTCTGTTTTGAGACAATTAAAGACAAGGTATAAATAGATCATACCAAAAAATGCATTCATGGAAAAGAGTGCTTGTTTGCGAATACTGGTATACACAAGATAATATTGAAAAGTGATTGCAGGTAAAGCGACATAAGTCCAGACAATGCAACTCTTGGATTTAATGCCATAATTCAATATAAGCACAGAATGGGTATCTATTTCTAAGCCTCTTATAGGCTGTATGGAAATCTACGACACAATGGATTTAGCATATAAGAATGGTTTATGGATATCAGTGTAAAAGTTAACTTGTATCTGTTAAACAAAGTAGCTGAGTACCAAAAAACGACCTATGCCTCCAGGTTCTCGGGTCACTAAGAAATCTCCATAAAAAGTAGATATGCTACATAGATGTGTGTACATGTACTGGAGCATAAACATTAAACCAGTTGCAGAACTAGTACCAGCACAGGTGTGGTGGACTGAATGGCCCCTTGTCATCTGTGTTTTCTATGGCAAAAATTCATTCTCGGTCCAGTTCAGGTGGAGATTATGTTGGCAAAACAGGAGAGAGGAAAAAATGATGCCCAAGACTCCATTGCAAACAACATGAAAGATACCTCCTTGAGGTTTAAGTTTGAAACTAGAGTCATAGGCTGGAATTTTCCAGCCCTCCCCCCTGCCCCGCCCACCGCCCCCCACAATCCCGCGGCATAGCCAGGGAGCCATTGAAATCTCTGTCCACATCAGTGGGACCAGAAGATCCTGCCGGCATGAGGGGCTGGGAAATTCTGTCCAATTATGGCACAGAAGAAGGCCATTTGGCCCATCAAATCTATGGGCAGAATCTTCTGGTCGGCGTGCAGGGGCAGGCCCCGCATGCCAACAGGTAAAATGATGCACGGTGATGTCAGGCGTGCATCCCGACATGACCGCGTGTCATTCTGAGCTTCCATTCGGTGGGACCACACCGGAGTCAGCTGCGTGGCCTCCAAACTGTCAAAGCGCTGTTAAGGCCATTAATAGACTAATTAAAGCAATTGTCAGGGCTGCCTGTCCAACCTTCAGGTTGGTGGGCAGACGAAGAGCCAAGGCGGCCTTCGCATTTCTCATGAAACCTCATCCACGGGCGGGATGAGGTTTCATGAAGGGTTTATTAATTAAATAAAAATTTTATTAAAATTCGTAAACATGTCCCAGCTTATGTGACACTATCACATGAGGGGACATGTCTAAATAATTTTATTTTCACCATCTTTTGCACTGAACTTAATCTCCCTGAAGCATGGAGCTGCCTCAGGGAGATTTCTGCTCTCTTTCGCGTGCATGCAAGCAAGAGTGCAGGCCCCGACTCCCCCTCATCCCCCCGCCTGCCCATGAGCACTGAGCACTTCCGGGTGCATGCCACACTGGGCGGGCCTTAATCGGCCCACCCACGTAAAATGGCGGTGTGCAGACGATCTTGGGTGGCGATCGGCTCCGCGTCCGCTACTGATCAGCCCGCCCAACGGGGAGAAAATTCTCCCCTATGGCCCCCAACTAGGGTATTGCATCCAATTCTAGCCACCACACTTCAGGAACGATGTGAGGGAAACTCTGCCTTCAATGCTGAAATACTAAACTTGTCAATTTCATTTTTAAATCTTCAGATGAATATCTTTATGCTGGGACATCCTCTGACTTTCTTGGGAGAGACACAGCTCTATTTCGCTCCCCGATCCATCACCTGGAAAATCAGTATATCCGCACAGAACACAATAATCCCCTTTGGTTAAGTGGTATGTGACACTGAGGCTTGCTGTAAGTTAATAGATTCATTGTGTTTGACAAGCAGCAATAATTTCCCTTTGACAGTGAAAAAGTCCCTGGAACTTTTGAAATTGCATGGCAGGTTCTGAAACATTAGCTTTGTTTCACAGTGTGCAATAGGCTGAAGCAGACTTGCCTGGAAGAGGCCTTCCTATACTCTGCCTTGGAGCAGTAACCCCAATAGTGAGTTCTCAGTAGCTCAAGAAAATTGATTCATGCATCTCCAAAGGTAAACTGTATTTAATAATGAGCAGAGACTTAGAAGCAAGTTACTTCCCTCTTCTATTGGGTGGGCAACAGTGTGCAGTTAGGAAAACCTAAAGATTGGCAAAGTATTGGGAAATCTGGGAATGCTAGACTTTGCCCACATGTTAGTTCATCCAGTTGCTCTATTCTGATAAATTATCCATAGATGCAAATGACACATTTCAGAATGCGTTTAAACACTTTTACATTATTGTTACATTGCTTTTATTTATTGTATGCAATTCTGATCGTTAACTCTATTTATATTTATATTTTATATTTATTGTTAAAGGGAATCATCTCTTTGGAAGGTAGAAGCAACAAAGTACTCCTTGTGCATAGTTTAGATATTTGTATTTATTAGGTTTGTTGATTCTCCCGAATAAATCAAAGCCTAGAATTAAGTTTCTTTCTCTTTCTCCTCTCTTATCTCTCTTTCTTCCTTTGTTACCTAATTTCTCTTCTCTCTCTGTTCCTTCTTTTTTTGCATGCCCTGTATTATCTCCTTTTTCCTCTCACTTCCCATAAGATCTTGTGCCAGGCTTGAGCAGTAAAAATTAACTTGGCTCTCCGGGATTATACAGAAGGGAGCAGAGAGCCAGCACTTGACACTTGTGAGGAGAATTAAATGGGAGGTGGGGGAACTGACCACACAAACTTGAGAACAAGCATAGGCCCAGGGCTTGGGCTGTGAAAGAGAAACTGTGTGTAAAGGGTAGAACTGGAACATAGTACGAGATTGGGGCTTGGTACTGGGGCTGGGCAGGGGAGAAGATTTAAGACTGCACTCAGTGGGAGTGGGGAAGTCAGAATTTATAACTGCGTGCCTAGAAGAACTGGGCCTGTGGCCAAAGCTGAGTGAGAGCCAAGTTTGTAGAGATCAGTAAGCAGAATTGGCAAGTCTGATTGATGCTTAAACCTAGGGAAAATATACATCATGGGTAGTCAGGCACTGAGCCTGGAAGGAGTAAATGGGGAGCCTGAGTACCCTGGTCTGGTGCCTAGGCCCAGGAATGGTTGGGCTAGACCTAACTGCAGGGAGGCAAAGAATGTCAGTGGAGTTGAGGATGGGAATTAGTTTGTCTTGACCATATCATGCATTAATGGTCACATGACTACCAGATTGCTGAAAACCAATGGAAGAGCAACTATTTTTTCACAATCTAATTCCATTTTACATATTAAATCGATATTTTTCAAGTTTATTTTGGTATTAGACTAAATTAAGCATAATACTATCATTATACTTGTCATTTATATATTTTTCAGACCCCAAGTTTATTGGGATGTACCCCATCTCTGACACCTCTGATGAAGATGATGATAAAATATATATATTTTTAAGAGAGACAGCACTGGACACTACGAGCCCTGAGAAGGCCATTTACTCCAGAGTAGCCAGAGTTTGTAAGGTTGGTTTTTAAAAACATGTTTATCAGTGATTTTTTTCTTGTGTGTGGGGAAATGGAAGTCCAAACCTTTATCTCAGAAGAACACCCCTAGTAAAACTAATCTGAAGTCTTCCACTTCGCCATCCATGACACCTCTATAAATTCATGTTAATTTGCATCAAATCTGCTGTAAGTTAGTTATGTGAGTCATGGGCCCATTTCAACCAGAAACTGAGTAAAGCCAGCCTAAACTCATCTCATATAAAACCTCATAGTAAAGTTAGTACAGTGAGAAGACTTTCTTTCACCAGCCTTTGGTAGAGGTGAGAGGATAGTGTGTTAACATAACAACACCTAACAACCTTCCCCATACAGATATACACCTCTGGGACTTTGAA
The DNA here is from genome assembly GCF_017639515.1 of Carcharodon carcharias. Taxonomy (NCBI): domain Eukaryota; kingdom Metazoa; phylum Chordata; class Chondrichthyes; order Lamniformes; family Lamnidae; genus Carcharodon; species Carcharodon carcharias. The sequence goes on from NC_054475.1 coordinate 26,320,731, forward strand.
ATGGGTATCAATTGCCATCACTTAACAAAAGTCACCTTAAATTTGGCATGCTGTAGTGTCAGGACATGCCTTATTTTTTGTTCTGAAGTTTTGTATATTTAGTAAAATTCTCTTCCCTCGTGGAAATGCAAAAAATGATTGTAGCTTTAGCGAAAACCTGGATGTACTGTCAATGATAGCATTGTCTTTCACTATCCATTTCTGCAGAACCATCTGCTTATCTGAATAACCTTCTTTTCAAATTTACAGTGTCATCCAAGCCCAAAAATAGGTTTAACTTCATCAGACACATATCTGTTCTCCATTATAGACTTGGGCTGCATCACACGAACAGCCACTGAGAGACTAATAACTGCATATTTTTTACTTTAGGCTCTCAGAGCCTCACTTCCATAAACTCTGCTTTGACAGGAAAGAAGAGGAAGAGTTCAGTTGAAAATTAAGAGCATAAGAGTGAAATAAATAGTACTGAAAACATAACAATAGAGGTAAAGAAACAAAGAAGACAGTTTATACGCTATCACATTCGTTCAAAGCATCCCAAAGTGCTTCAAATGCAATGCTCTGGAATTTGGGAGGTTTTTGATGGAGACCTGTCAGCATTCACCATCTGTACCCTTTTGAATCTGACCACAACTTCAAGGTTTAATACAAATGCAGCCTAACATGCAAACCGTGAAGTTGCAGCCCGTCATTCACTGCTCTGCCATATGTGGTGTCAACCCCTTCCAAACATACAATCAGTGAAAGCAATCAATTTTTCATCCCCGCCATGGCTTCCACCTGCCTTTGCGGCAGGCAGCTCCCAATCCCTAGAGGTCCTGAGATGAATCACTTAATTGGCATTGCTTGCTACCAGGACATCTGGGCCATTTGCATTTAAAAATAGAGATAAGAGGGTGATGTGGCCTGGGTGTTGGGTCCCCAACCACACATTGTAGATCCAGGGCCAGGAGTTTCCTAATCAAAAAGTAGAATATTGCAGATGCTGGAAATCTGAAATAAAAACAAAAAAATGCTGGAAATATTCAGCAGGTCAGGCAGCAACTGTGGAGAGAGAAACAGAGTCAAGGCCCAGATCTTCCAGTCAGCATTGGAGAGAGTATGCCCGTGCTGCCAGCTCCAGTGGGGATGCGGGGAAGAACAAAGTCAGGCGACGAGTTGTTGGACTTAATTACACCACAGCCAAGTCCCCTTTTCTCATCATGAACTGAAGACGCGCCCCTTAAGATCTGTCTTTAGTTCATTGACTCACATTGTTTTAAATGGAGCTGCCAATCCGAAACTGCTAACTCCCCCCTCACCCCCACCCCACCCCTCAACAATGCTCAACCACCCCCCTCACTCCTCAGTAGTGTTGACCCCCCACCACCCCCGCTGCATAGTGTGCAGGATGTGCTTCAGGACATTGACAACAACGTGAAAGAGATCTTGCAAACAATCCCTTCACTGGCGACATGGTGGTTGCAGCATTGTCCAGTCGTGTCCCTCAGGAATGTCTGGTGCTGACACTTCACAAACATCATGACAGCTTTTAAATCCAGTCTTGGATATGAAATCACCTTTAGTTGTTGAATCCTGATCCCAAATCCCACAACATTTGCTGGGATATTGAGCGGGCTGTGAATATTTACTTGCAACCCTGACTGGACAAGCTGACATTAATCATCGACTTTTCCCTGGACTATTATGCGGTTCTGGGTGAAACATCAGCCTTCGATAAGACCTCATCCAATTTTTCTCTCAATGAGGACAACTTACTCCATGTGATCTGGACCAATTTCAAATTGGAGTCCAGTGTTGCTACAAACTATCCGGTTCTAAATTTCTTTCTCTATGTCCCTGAATATTCTCGACAATGATCAGCCCTCTCCCTCACCCCACAAAAATGCTCAATCACTACCAACTGGCACCCCACCCCCCACACGCATCCCACCCCATTCCTTGACAATGTGGACTCTTCTGACATTGGCTGAATAGAAGCCAAGGATTCCAGAAGGTGAGTTTAGAGAGGGGTGTGACAGGGGTTGAACACCATACAATAGGAGTGAGGGGGTGAGCACTGTCTGGCAGGGGGTTTGATTATTGCCAGGATGGGGGTGAGCATTGCCCTGGAAGGTAGGGACAGCAAGGGTGGGGGTGGGATGGTGTTCGACATTGCTGTGGGTTCTGGAGTGCTTTGACTCTCCAGCTGATTTACCTAGTTTTATACTGGTGTTATATCTGCTATAAAAAAAACACTAAGTAAATCCATGTAAAAACCAAGGTAAGTATAGTGCAAATAGCCCAAGTCTCCATAATTCTGGTCATCTGATCGCACTGTCATTGGAATCATGGAGCAACCTAGGCAATCGGAAGTTTAAATTCCCCACATAAGTACCGTGGATATGCATACATTGGGACTTCCTCAAGGTGCCAAGAAATATCAGCGATGTAAGTTGAGTTGGAAGCCTCTCCCCATAATCGGAAGATGCGGGTCAACATTTTATAGACCTGAAACATTGACTCTGTTCTCTCTCCGCAGATGCTGCCTGACTTGCTGAGTATTTCCAGCATTTTATGTTTTTATCCCAGGAGTTTCCTGCCATCTTTATGAGGATGGAGCCTCTGCCCATCCGTTACTGATGTTAGGGCCAGATGGTGAAGTATGAAATTAGGCACAGACCCTGTCCTTGATAGTTGATTTATTTACAGAATGCAGCATTACATATATTTGCTTCTTACTTACTACCACCCAGTGTCCCACAATTCTTCCTTTTATATTCTTTAGAAAAGAAAAATCAAATAAACAGATCACTGCTTGAAGGGGCACTTTCAAATTTTGTAAAGAAAGACAAAAACTTCAATGGAAACTTATCAAATAAAAATATCATTGCCAGGGTGATGATACGCTCCCAGTCCTGCAATGCCTACCCATCATGGAAGGCCTCAAGCATACCAGTGGATAGTCTTCCTTTTCATACTCTTTTGAGTACTAATAAAAACAAACAAATGAACGAATTAACTAATTAACTCATTAACAGCCTCCTAAAGGGGCACTGCAACAGAAGACAGAACTTTTAAAGGAAACTTAGCAAATCAAATTAAACTGTTGTTTTGGGGGCTGATGATGCACTCCAGTCCCCGCTGGGCCCACTAGTCACGGAAGGTCTCTAATGTGCTTGTGGACACCATATCTTCCTCCTCCTGGGCCATATGGTCACGGATGTAGCCACAGAAGATTGCAGACAGTCAGGCCGGACGACCCCTTGATTGACCACTGCCTGGACCTGTTGATGGCCAACTTGGTCAGGAGTCTTCCTTTCATATGTACTCAAACTACTTCATCAATCAAGGCCCTTCACTGTGTACCCTTAACCTTGATAATACAATTAGCAATTGATGCCAAGGGGGTGTAATTGCCTGCAGGCCCTGTGACACCTGGCCATTTCCAGCTCAGAAGGGAGGTGGAATATTGTTGAGATACACCAAGATAGTTGAAGCACACTGGCCTTCAGATGAGCACCAAAGGGCTCCACCAGACAGGAAGGCAGAGTCGAGGCAGGAGAAATGGCTTCAACTGCTGGAAAAGGAAAATTAAAAATATGTTACACAAAAGGCTAAAGTGGAGATTGCTGAGGTCTTCAGAAGAGGGCTGGGCATCTCCCCAACAGCCCCAGTGGAAGACAGAGCTGGATTTTCCAAATGCGCATGACAAATGAGCATAAGAAATACACTCTTATGTAACTTTACACAAATGGTGTGCTGACCCGCCAAACTCTGAATAGAACTGCTGGGAGTGTAGCCAGCAAATTTTCAGGGGTCTGGGATAGGAATTTCCTCAAAGCTGCTCCTACTCTGCTGGCACCACTTAGCCAGAGGTTTGGTGGAAACCTGGTTTACGCACGCAAATGTGATGTTCACCCGACTTCCAGTGAAGTAATGACATGGAGCAGGAGCAACTCTGAGGAATTTTAGAGATGGTATTTTTCATAATGATATGGTGCTAAACCAGCAGGTATAATGGGTTGGGAAGAATAGCTTTAAATAGAAATATAACTTTCAGGATTAGTGGAGAGAAACACTCCTGTGTAAGTATTCTGAATAAACATTGTACACAAAGCACCCTGAACATTTTTTTAAGTTTGAGATGCTCTGCCAAAACAATACGAAATAGATTTCCTCTTGACCTTGAGTCACGTTTTACTTAGTAAATTGAATTCAGATTGACACTTGATTTTGTTAATTCATTTTAGTCAGGGCTTTGTCTTTGCTGACAATCTAGTAAGTTCTACGTTCTTTCAGTTTATAGAATGATGACTGTTTTCTGACGGAATTATACTCGGATTTTAGATTCTTCTTATAATAACATCCTCAGGTTAATAAAAATATATTCACAATTTAAGAACAACATCAGAATCCAAGCTAGTCTAAATTTTAAACACAAATCTTCTGCTCCCTGTTCTGTCTCTCCTTTTGGATGTCAGCTGCCCTTTTAAAAAACCGCCTGCTGTCATTGAAATGCTTCTGAGACTGATATATTGTTTCAGTAGTATGTCACAGACAAATAGATAGGAAGATGGATAATATGCACTAAACTTGGAACCGCACCAGAGGCTAGTGAGGGGTCAGTGCCATGCATGTAAGTTCTTCGTGATGTTTTAAAGTGTTTCCACATGTCAAAGGAGCCTTGCAGGATCCCATTGAAGAGACAGAATCCTACCATTGTTCAAATTCTGGAGTGCTTATTAAAATGATGAGCTTCTAGAAAACAGTAAGGAATAAATGTAAAGCTATAAAATATCGATAATAAAAACTAATTTCATATTGTTACTGGCCATTGGTCTCAGCTCTCCTGGAGGATTGTAAGAAAACCTCTCCATACATCATAGAAACATAGAAAATTTACAGCACACAGTGTGGTCCCTTGGCCCATCGAGTCTGTGCCAACCAAAGAAGAGCTATCCAACATAATCCCATTTTCAACTTTTGGTCTATAGCCCTGCAGTTTACAACACTGCAAGTGCATAATCAAATGTTTTTAAAATGTGATTAGGGTCCCTTCCTCTACCATCCTTTCAGTCAGTGGGGTAATTGCAGACCCCCACCACCCTCTGGGTGAAAAGAATTCTCAACTCCCCTCTAATCCTTCTGCAATTACTTAAAATCTATTCCATCTAGTTAATTGACCTCCTATCCATTCTATCCAGGCCCCTCATAATTTCATACAACTCAATTAAATCTCCAACACAAAAACAGAATTACCTGGAAAAACTCAGCAGGTCTGGCAGCATTGGCAGAGAAGAAAAGAGTTGACGTTTCGAGTCCTCATGACCCTTCTGTTCTGCTGAAGGGTCATTAGGACTCGAAACGTCAACTCTTTTCTTCTCCGCCGATGCTGCCAGACCTGCTGAGTTTTTCCAGGTAATTCTGTTTTTGTTTTGGATTTCCAGTATCCGCAATTTTTTGTTTTTATCAATTAAATCTCCCCTCAGCCTCCTGTGCTCCAAGGAACACAACTCCAGCCTATCTATGTTTGTGGATTGGGGGCCAACTGAAGAGAAAAAGAAAGTGTTGTCTGTGGGGAGTTATTTTTGGCACATTACCTCCTCTGTTCTTTTATCAAATTTAAGAATGCGTACCATACTGAATCAGCCTGCCTCCATTCATTTGGTAAGGGCTCAGGCAATGAACAAACAAATAAACAAAACATCACCACAATTTATTATTTTAAAATCTTAACTTTTTAACTATTAACGTGTTCTTCAGCACAAAATGTATTTAAAAGACCTTGTCTGAAATTTTAATTTAATGAGATCAGGTATGAAATTTTGATCTAAGGAAAGTAAGACAAAATATATATTGGCACCACAGTCACTGCCAGAAGGATTAATTTATCTGCAGTTAATCTGCATTTCTCAAGCAGTAAATGAATTGCAATAATATATCAGAAAGACAAAGTTTTCCCCGATTTCTGCAGAAACAAATATGTAGTCAATGAAAGCTAATTCCCTTTTGTCCTCCAATTCCTCCCCATCATTTTCTTCTCCCACAGGATTTTTGAAGACATCTGAAAATAAAAGGAAGGAGCTGCTGGAGCTCTATAGCCATAAAACAAATTGGACAAAGGGCAATGTAACGTTTCAGCTATTCTTTCCCTTGTGTGAACAATATTATAACTTATCTCTGCCTCTTTTATGCTGAGAATTGCAGATCATAAAATCATAGAACAGTTGCAGCACAGACAGAGACTATTTGCCCTGTTGTTTTCGAGCCAGCAGTTGTAAGTTGCTCAGCAAGTTCCACTCCCCCAACCCCCCACTCCAAGTCTTTTCCCCACAGCGCTGCAATTTTTCTCTCTTCAGGTGCTTACCCAATTCCCTTCTGAAAGCATGATTGAATCTCCCTCCACTACAAGCTCAGGCAGTGCATTTCAGATGCTAATCACTCACTGCTTATGAAAGTTTTTCCTCATGTCGGGCGGAAGCTTGTGAGTTTGGGGGCGTTTAATTGGATGGGAGGGTGGTGGGTGGAGAACCGCCCACCTGTCTACCTGAGTTAAATCCATGGCAGGAAGGCTCATGGACGGCATTCCTGCTCACTGCCAATTAACGCCCATTAAGGGCCTCTTCCCGCCACCTGGTTTCAATCCAGAGGCGAGCAGGTGGCTCTCCATGCAGACAGCACAACAAGCGAACCTTTGTGGGCTTCCAGGCAGGGGTCCCTTGTTCAAAGGCACTCTGTGCCTGATTGACAGACTGGCATAGTGAAGGGGATTGCCTGCCAAGAGCCACCTGCTTTCCTTGCTGTCGATTCCACCTCCCCACCTTCCCCCTCAACACCCATTTCACCACTCCCTTCTTGGCATCACACCTGGGTCCCTCCTTAATCTGAGACCTCAGCTTCTCTGCTGGCGCTACTGAGTACAAAAGAGTTGCTGACCTTTGATTTGCCGGCAGTTCTCAGCTCTCTGGAATGTTATGTACCTGAATGGTACAGGATGGATTGGCTCTTCACAAAAAGAAGGGGGTCTCACCAGCTCCAACCAATGGCTGAGGCCCCTGTCGGCGCCACGTGATTTCACCCCTTGTTTCTAGTTCTTTTGCCAATACCCTTAAATTGGTGCCCCCTGGTTTGCAACCCTTCTGCCAACGGAAACTGTTTCTCCCTGCCTACCCTATCCAGACCCCCTCATGATTTTGAACACATAGCTCTGAGGAAGCTGTAGTTAGTCATTGATGCCATTTATATAATGTTTGCTGACTGTGGGTGATCAATTAGTTTGCTATGGTTACATCAGAATTGTTAGTCATTAAGAAAAAAACAAAAAAACTGCGGATGCTGGAAATCCAAAACAAAAACAGAATTACCTGGAAAAACTCAGCAGGTCTGGCAGCATCGGCGGAGAAGAAAAGAGTTGACGTTTCGAGTCCTCATGACCCTTCGACAGAACTTGAGTTCGAGTCCAGGAAAGAGCTGAAATATAAGCTGGTTTAAGGTGTGTGTGTGGAGGGCGGAGAGATAGAGAGACAGAGAGGTGGAGGGGGTTGGTGTGGTTGTAGCGACAAACAAGCAGTGATAGAAGCAGATCATCAAAAGATGTCAACAACAATAGTACAATAGAACACATAGGTGTTAAAGTTAAAGTTGGTGATATTATCTAAACGAATGTGCTAATTAAGAATGGATGGTAGGGCACTC